>NC_045429.1:123921803-128921803 GCF_902635505.1 Sarcophilus harrisii
AGCAAAATAAGCATTGGTCTTGTGCAAATGTTTATCAGTGATCTCTGTATTGTTAAGGGGAAAGGTCCCTGTTATTGCAGAGATGGTAATTGTGTTCCTGCAGCATGTACATGGTATTTTGCATTAGTTTGCATGCAATCAGCCAGCATCAATACTAATGTGTTAGGTGATTAACACTGATTTGAGGAAGAGGGGCTGTTTCAGGGTTTGAAGTTTTTTTATGGATCTAGAAACTACTATATAGACAGATCTTTGGAGTACAGGATTGTCTCACATTTATTTGTGCATTTTGAGGAAGGCCCAATCATTTTTCCTCAAATTTATTTTATTTAAAGAAACAGAATAAGAAAAAAGAAAAACAGAAAAAAATACAAAACAAAATGAAACAAAAGAGAACACTGTCATGTGCCCAGCAGAACATCACACAGGATTCAAAATATATAAAAACAAATATCAGTTCAAGAAAGTATATATCTTAGTAGAAGAAATTATATTCACAAGTGTCCATCTTTTCCTTACTTCCTTATAAAATGTTCTTTGTCTTTGTTGCACACTTTTTTATTTTATTCTTTTTCCCCTTTCATCCCTCCCCACCCCCAAGCAAGTTATAATTAAGAAGGAGTATATTTATGTATACACGTATATATACACATACATACACTTACACACATATCCCTACACATAGTCACACACATATCTTTCCTATCCTGCTAACCCTTTGCTTTAATTCTAATCCTAACTTGCCTTGCCATTACTTAACCTCCCCCCCACCCATGGATCCCTCCTTTATATTCTTCCCTTACCTTTTGCTTCCCTGTCCACACATCCCTTCCCCCTATTTCTTTGTAGATTTTGGGGGGTGCTATGTATGTAGTGTTCCTGTTTAACCCATTCCCAATGTGAAAATATGAGGAGAGAATCCTCCTCCCCCTTTTAATGCCTTTATGTCAATTCTTCCTCTGCACCTTATTTGTATGACAAATTTTTTATCTTACCTCTGTCCCAATCTTTGTTTCGAGGTGCTGTGTTGTAGATGTTAATCTTAAGCATCTGCTACAAATTTTCCATGTAAAAAGAAAAAATCAGATCTCAGACACATAATACTTCCTGGTTGTGTGACTCTGGGCAAGTCACTTAACCCCAAATGCCTCAGCAAATAGATGGATAGACAGACAGACAGACAGACCGGACAGACAAATAGATGGATGAATAAGTATGTAAGTAAGTAAATAAATAAATGTTAGTATAAGCATCTCTAATCCTGGGGGAGGAGGGGGAATGAGATGGTATCTCTAGCTTCACTTAAGCTCTCCCCTCTGATAAGGAACCCCAAACTTAAGCTCTACCCTTCAACAAGTGCCTGCAGGCAGCAGCATCCCTGCCCGGCTACCTCTGTACTCGGGGTAGACTGGTTCCTTCTCTCCCAGGGCAATGTCTTATCAGCACAGATGGCCCTGGTATTCCTAATCAGCCCAGATTCACTCAGTCTTCCAAGACTCAGACCTGACCACAAACAATCCAGGAGGTGAAAGTTTCTGTGGTTCCTGCTAAGGTTCTAGCCATACCCACTTAGCCCAAGGGCACCCAATTTGTTATTTTTGTGAAGCTACCCTGGAGGTGTTTGCACTTCAAGTCGGTTAATCTGGGCCTGGATCTTTCTTTAGGATCTTCTCCAGTTTTTCTTCAGATCGTCTTGGATTGTATCATGAGGATTTCTTTTTTATCCCAAGTCTTAATTTTTTTATGAGTCTATGTTCATCCTGAGACACATTTTTTCCCTATTTATGGGGGAAATTGGGAGAGCTTGAAATTTGCCAACCTACTCTTCCCAGAATCTTCCAAGACCTAATAATTTAAACTTATTTATCATCATTAATCTATCGAAGGAAAAAAGGACAAAAGTCAAGGGATAAACATATCTTACATAGATTTTCATGCACATGGTCAGATGGCCTTCTGTGGCTAGCAGGCTCCAGAAATCCAAAGTAAAAAACTGTTTTAATCTATAATTGGGGGAAAATAAAATATTATTTAAAAATAAAATCTGTCTCAGAAGAGGGAGAGATAATAAGAGATGAGAATTATATCATTCAGTGAGTCAAATAATTAAACACCTATATATCTATATCAGTGGGACCATGTAAAATTTTCTCAGGTAAATAGGGCCCATGAATGGAAAAAGTTTAAGAAACTCTTCTCTAGACTACTGGACTTCCAGACACCATATCCAATAGGACAACCTACTCAGCTTTGGAATGCCCACCCTAGGGCTGGCACTGTCATACTTGACCCAGCATCAGTACAAAATCACATAGCTAAAAAGCCTACTCTATCTGACCAGCCCCACCAACAATCTACTTTCCACCCCAACTATCTTCTTCCCCTTATATGTATATTACCCTTGTCTCCATTACAATCTTTCCTCCAGGAACCACAATCAAATCGATACCTCCATTGCTACTAAAAAGAATTTATCAATGAATTCTCTTATGATCATATTCAACAACTCTGATTTTCAAAGCAAAACATCCCTCCCATTTTCCTATTAGAAGGCAGACTCCTTGAGGTCTGGTATTAATCGCACTTTTGTATTTGTGTCTCCCTCCCCTATGTTGATTCTCATTCTGTCTAGTCTTAATCCAAGCTCTGCTTTCTCTATATGAGTATCCTTATCCATGTCTTCTCATTTTTCCTTTCTCCCATCATCCATAAGTTGACTTTCTCTCACCTGCATCTGTCTCACCCTAGCTCTCCAAGTGCAATGTCAGATGAGTCAAGAAGTGTGACTCCTAGTATTCAAATATACCTTGTAACAGTAACAGGAAAAAGTTTAAATGAATCCAATGGGCAAATTTAGGGAAAATGTGTTCAACCAAGATACACTTAGCCTGTTTCTTAGCTACATGGACAAATGAAAACATAATCGAATAAGATATTTAAATTGTATCAAGTCTACTTTGCAAGAAGGCAGTCATCACTGTACAGGAATCCTGAAATCCTTTCTTCTCAGATGCTTTGCTGACAGTTGGTCTTCCAGCCTGGGTGGTGAATCCAAGTACTTACCTGGGGAATTCAAATCAAAGAACACAAGGATAAATCAGCCTCTGCTGTGCTTTATTCTATGACCTAAAACTGCCAGCAAAAGGTACCCTTATTTCTTTGAGGCAAACATCTGTCACAAAGCAGCTGTCCTGTGGAATCTTTGGGTCACGAGCATCCTGAGCAAGAACTGACTCAATCAGCCATAAATAGAAATGCTGACAGGTGTTCCAAAATGATCCTAGCTGCCTTTTCAATTGGTTTCAAAGGCTCAGAAATGAGTTCTCAGTTCTGGAGAATTTCTCTTTTAGAGCCTTCTCCATTTGACTAGCAAAGTGAAAAACTAACAAGTTAATTATAGACAAAGCATCTTTATCCGTGAATTATGTGATAGTGACCAATACAACTTTTATTGTAGCTAAATTTTTTCTATTTCTGAAACTCATGCCATGAACACCAAATTAGCATATATACATAAGAAGAGTACCTTCCAAAGATTTAAGGAAAGTCAGGCATGTCAGCCCACATAATCAAGTACTTGGAAGGATTCCAGTCCATCCTTGGCCCTTCTCACACTAGGAATCTTGGCTCTCCTGACTATGGGAGGACTATTCATTACAATACAGGCTAGTGCTTGCATTTGCTACAATGCACTAAAACATGTTTTTAAAAATATTCAATTCATGAATTCTTTTCTTTTTTAAATAATAGCTTTTTTATTTTCAAAATACATGCAAAGATAGTTTTCAGCATTCACTTGTGCAAAACTTTGTGTTTCAAATTTTTTCTCCCTCTTTTCCTCCCATGCCCACCCCTAAAAGCAAGTAATCTATGTCACACATGTGTAATTCTTCTATACATATTTCCACATTCATAATGCTGCACAAGAAAAATCAGATAAAAAAGGGGAAAAATGAAAAAGAAAACAAAAGCAAGCAAACAACAATAAAAAAGGTGAAAGTACTATGTTGTGATCCACATTCAGTCCCCATAGTCCTCTTTCTGAATGTAGATGGCTCTCTCTGTCATAATTCCATTGGAATTGGCCTGAGTCACCTCGTTGTTGGAAAGAACCATGTCCATCAGAATTGATTATCATGTAATCTTGTTGCTCTGTACAATGTTGTCTTGGTTCTATTCACTTCATTTAGCATCAGTTCATGTAAGTCTCTCTAGGCCTTTCTGAATTCATCTTGGTAATTGCATGAATTCTTTTCTTATTATGTTTTCTATAGCTAATATTCCTAGCACACCAAAGAAGCTTTTCTTTTTTAATAAGGAAGCTAACAACGAATCCTTCTTAAATCATTTAAAAGTGATTTTTAATCTGATAATTTACCAGTTTTATAAATTTTTGTAGATTTTTAGATTTTATAGATTTTTATATGAGGTTTCCTTAAAATGAGGCATACTAAAAAAAAGTCACCATCTATTTATGCACTAAAAATTAAAGGCAATAGAATATATGAGAGTATATATTAAACTTTTCCATTAGTCTTTTCTGTGCACACTGTCATTTTTCTACATCTATATAGTCATGCAATCTCATTTCCTGTGCAGTCTGAAAGAATGCCCTTTACTCTGCTGAGACTTATTAATTTGAAACTGAGATTGATTGTGAAAGGCAGGCATTGAGGGCTTATAACCCCATCCTAGAATTTGTTTCCAATTCCAGCAGGTTCTGGTGCTATCCAAGTTAACATTCATTATACCCTATTTGTAGCTTTTTTTTCCTCTCTCATTTGAGAGTGACTTTTTTTGTTATAAAAATAACTATTAATATAGCTATTCATAATTTTCTATTATATTGCCTCTATAGTGTAAATCTCATTTTATCGATGTTGTGACATCTGTGTCATGAGACTTTTTTTAAATGAGGTGATTTTAAAATAGTGCCCAGGATACTCTATCAAATAAATCCCATTTTCATTCAGGTGTGAATCATTCTGCAATATCATAGACTAAAAATGTAGGTCAGAATGGCTAATGCACATCTTACAAAGTTAAAAATCCTAAGTGAAATGCAACCTAATTTTGAAGTTCAATAATTCATTTTACAGACTTTGGGGCAAAATTATTTAATTTATCCTTCATATTTACTTTGACTAGCAAAAATTTATTATGTATCTTGGGCCAGGGTCTATCCTAGATGCCAAAAACACAAAGAAAAAAATGAAACAGACCATGCCTTCAAGGCACTTAAATTCTATTGGTTTGGGAGAAGGGGGAAGATGTCTATGAATAAATCAATGCAAAATGTGTACAGAGTGATAGTAGGGCAGGGGTGGAGTGGAGACAGCAGAAATAGATCAACAAAGTCCTAGTGTAAGAAATAACACCCTTAGCTGAGTCTTGGAAGGAGCTCCAGATTCTGGGAGACAAAGAAAACATTACAGGTATGGAGGCTAATACAATCTGCGTATCTAATACAAAGACATAGAGATGAGGGAGATGAAATTTCATGTGCAGGGAACATCAGGTAAACTGTTTTTTTTTCCAGTAATTCAGACTGTAGAGCTAAGAATTTGGAAAAATGTTAGTTGAATTCTGCTACTATTTTGGTAAATCATTTACACTTATTACTACAAGGATAAGCTATAATCAGGATTAAACATTGAAATTTTCTTTCAAAGGAGTTAATGTTCTTCACCTTATACCTGGAGATAATTGGTTTCTATATGGGCAAGTTAGACTATTATGGAAAGTGGGAACCTTCTACTTCAAAATCATCTTTTAATATGACCTTGCATTCACAGTTTGTTCCTGTCAGTATTTGTCTCTCCATCTGCTCATGTTATAACAGCAGTTATAGATTCCCAAAAATATAAGGGACTTGAGATAATCTAGTCCAACCCAAACCCAAACAGGAATCACCTGTACAATAATGCTTGAAAGTTTTTTGCAATAACAAACCTGCTACCTTTGAAGACAGTAGTGTCTACTTTGGGACAACTCTAATCATTTGAAAGTTTTTGTTTCTACAAAACCATAATCCAATTTAGCAGTTTCCACCTATTGTTTCTGATTTTGACCTCTTGTTCTAATCAGTAAACACTTATTCAATGCCTACTATATGCCAGGAACTATACTAGGCATTCAAATATAAAAATGAAAATATTTGCCCTCAAGGAACTTATAGTTGAGATAAAGGAAACATATGTATACATAGATATTTACATAGATCAAGGTAATTTGGGTAGGAAGGCATAATCAAATAAATCTAATTCTGTTTTAGTATGGAATCCATTCAACTTTTGTTGTTATTGTTGAGTTATTTTCAGTAATGTCCAACTTTTTGTGACCCCACTTGGGGTAAAGATACTAGAATGGTTGCTATTTCCTTCTCCAGCTCACTTTTATAGATGAGAAAACTGAGACAAAAAGGGCCAAGTGACTTGCCTAGTGTCACAGAGCAAGTATTTTTGAGGTTGGATTTAGATTGAAAGGCCCAATAGAATAAGTCTAATTCTTCAATATGGCATCCCTTCAACTATTTGAGGGCAATTGTCACAGTCCCTTAAATCTTCTCTCCAAATTAAACACCACTAGTTCCTTTAGCCAAACCTCAAATGGCAAGATATCCAGAATTAGAAAATACATTTAAGAAACACATTGATATATAACTCCCACAATTGAGTGCTTTACCATCAATATGATCTTACCTAAAGGAGAATCACATCTCTTACTATAGACATAATCTATTAATGTAAACCAAAATTATGTAAGGTTTTATTGTCTACCTTGTCACACTATTGACTTTTAGACTAGTTACAATGCCCAAATCTTTTTCACATGAATGGCTGTCCAGTTATTTCTCTCATGTTATATTTAGTTAATTCTTTTTTATCCTGATGCTAGAATTTCAGTTGTCCCTCATGAACTTCATTTTCTTAAAATCCACTTCTCACTTTATCAAGATTAATATCTTTTAAGATCCTGCTTCTATCTCTACTGTATTATATTTGTCTCCCAATTTTGCATAATCCTCAAATTCAGTAGTTATGAAATTATTATTTGCTTCTTTCTGTCCCTTAACTGCAAAGAACATTTTTGTTATAGGAAATAAGAGTGATTTTATATAATAGATTAAGTTGGATGTTCTTTCCAACAATGCAGTTGTAAATCATCTACATTTGCCCATCTTCTGCAGCTCTTATCCATTTTCTCCCTTAAGCTAATCAGGGCAGGTTCAACATGTGCTTGTTTAATATGAGAATATCATTGTAGCACACTGAAAGTCCACTAGCTATCCCTCCTTTGAAGTTACCTGTGAGTGATAAGATAGAAAGAATGCTAGGGTTACAGTGAACTTAGGTTCAAATTGTGGCTCTGTTACTTAGTACCATCATGGTCTTAACTTGGCCATTTAGACTTATTCATATGTCGGGTTCTTTGCCTCAGCTTCCTTGTCTATAAAAAGGGAAGAGAATTAGCACGTTCTTCCCAGCTCTAAATCCCATGATTCCATGAGGAAGAGTAAGATAAGTAGAAGAAATATATTTCTCTCTGCATCCAGAGTTCATCAGTTCTTAATTTATTCTTTTTCTAGCTTTTTTTAGTTGCATGTCTAATTCATTGATTTTCTCTTTCTGTTTTATTCATGTAGCTATTTAGAGATATGAAATTTTCCCCAAGAACTGCTTGCTTGACTGTTGCTCCTTGATACTTGAATTGTTTTTGTCTAACATCTTGCAGTATTTCTTCCTTTAGATTGTAGTTCTGGAGTTTCACAACAATGTTCTTTGGGGTTTTCTTTGTGTGATCTCTTTCTGAAGATGATCAATAGATTCTTTCAATGATTATTTTCCCCTCTGTTACTATTTTCTAGTTCAGGGTAGTTTTCCTTAATGATCTCTTGAAGATGCTGTCCAGGCTCTTTTTTTGGCCATGGCCTTCAAGTAGATCAATAATTTTTAAGGTGTCTCTTTTGGATCTATTTTCCAAGTCAACTGTTTTTCATATGAGATATTTAACATTTTCTTCCATTTTGTCGTTCTTTTTATTTTGTTTGACTGATTCTTGATGTCTCATAGAGTCATTGGTTTCCATTTGCCCCATTCTAGGTTTAATGTATAATTTTCTTCAGTTAGCTTGTGTATCTCTTTTTTCCATTTGGTTAATTTTGCTTTTGAAGATGTTGTTTTCTTCAGGGAATTGTTTTGTTTTTTGTTTGTTTGTTTTGCATTTCACCAATTGTATTTTTTAAAAAGTTGTTTTCTTTGGTCAATTTTTTTTCCTTCCTTTTCTAAGCTGTTGACTCTATCTTGCATACCTCTCATTTCCTTTCTCAGTTTTACATCCATCTCTCTTATTTGCCTTTTAAAGTCTTTTATGGGCACTTCCAAGAAGCCAAGAAGGCTTGAGATCAATTTATCTCACTCTTTGAGATTTCTTCTGTGGACATTTTGTCCTCGTCTAAGTTGGTGTTTGGTCTGCCCTGTCACCATAGTAGCTTTCTATGGTCAAGGTTTTCTGTTTCTTGTTCATTTTCTTTCCTTTTCTTTTGATATTTCCTCTTTTTTTTTTTTTTAACTTTTAGGTTGAACTCTAATCCTGGGGTAAAACGGGCACTGAACTAAGCTTCTTCTGCCACTTTTAGCCTTGGCTTTGAGCAGAAGGGCTCCTTGTGTTTGCAGGGGGTAATTTTATCTGTTCTTTTCAGGAAACAGCCTGATTTTCCAGAGTTTGCTTTCTAAGTTGGGACTGAAGAGTACCCCACTGATCTCACTGGCTCAGTGAGTCAGGACTGAGGGTCTCAGTTGCTAATTTGCTGTGATTAAGACCCTCTCACTGGCTTTTCCAGTGCTGAATACCCTTTTCACCCCAAAGAGACTGACCTTTATTGAAGTTTTTGCAGTCTATCTTGAGCTGGAGAGGGGTTTCATTCCATCAGACTCTGTTAAGGCTGGGGGTCGTGTGGTTTTCGAGAGAAACTGGGAGAGCTTGAGCAGCTTCCTGGCTTTACCCCACCATTTTGGTTCCATCCCCAGGAAGTCTCTATCAATTCTTTATCTGGATATGAGTAAAACTTTCCTTTTTTGTCCTTTATACTTGTCTTGGATCATTGGTTTGGTGAGAAGGCCTGAGTCACTCATAGTTGATCATCACACAAGGTTGCTGATATCTGCTCATTTCACTTTGTATCAGTTCTTATAAATCTTTCAAAGTTTTTCTGAAATTTCCCTGTTCATCATATTTTTTTTCCTTTTGATATGTTTCTTCTGTCACAATTGTCATTAATAAGGAAAATGTTTTACCTAATAGTACCTCTATAAAATATATCAAACTGCCTACCATCTTCAGAAGAGAGGAGGATATGGAAGGAGGGAAAAAATTTGAAACTCAATGTCTTATAAAAATGAATGCTAAATATTTCCTTGAAATATAACTGGGGGAAGATAAAATACTATTTAATAAAAAAGAAAAATTAAATCCTGTGATTCTTATATTTTATGCCTCCATATCAAAAAGAACAAGTCTTGACAATAGAAATGAGCGCTATCAGTAGGATAGCCGCAAGAGGAAGCAGACATTTATAGAAAGAAGTTATGAGTTTTACCTAAGGCAAGATATTTATATAATAATTCAATTCATACATCATATAAGGTGATTTATAGAGGTTATCAAAACAGGCACAAATATTCTGTGTCTAACAGTATTGTTTTGTTATCTTGTCTTGTCTTTAAAGGCTAATATGTCAGTGATAGCCCAGAGCTTACTTCTGCTTATTAAATTTCCTCCAACAAGTGTATGTGTCAGAGAAGTTTATACAAGTGCGTCACTAAAGAAAGTAGTATATTTCTATTTCTGGAACGAGTTTAAGTAGTAACTCAATTCTAGAAATTCACTAATAGCTGGAAATGACCAGATATTACATGAGTTGAATAATTATTCTCCTTTTGATATTCTCAAATTAATATATAAAGCAATTATCTGTGCATTCTGGAACACTTTCTGGTCATTAAAGTAACTGAGCAACATTCAATATTTGGCTTTCCTGAAATATAACTATAAATAACTTTTGCTCTGCTTATCGCCACTATTCCTCCTAGCCTTATATTTGCAGCCTTGATTCTTGACTTGTTTTCTTAAATGTAAAAGACTCAGTAGCAATAAGAATATTTTTATTCTGATTACCTTAGTTCTCTTTCACAAATTCCTGCCCTTTCTTTTTGAGCTTTTTATATAACTTTATTTTGAAAATCTGAGTTAGATCATGAGTTTCCTCTTTCTCTATTTTTCACATTCTTTTTTTAAAAACATTTTGAATTTAAAATTCTCTTCCTCACTTCACTCTTTTCCAATCCACTGAGAAGGCAAGCAATTAATATCAACTATACATGTGAAGTCATACAAAATACATTTCAATTCTAGCTATGTTGAAAAAAAGAAAAACAGGAAAAAAGCAAGAAAAACAAAGTGAAAAAAATCACTTCAATCTGCACTTAGAGTTCAGGTAGACAGCATTTTTTATAATGTGTCCTTTGGAAAGATCTTGGATCATTTTCTCCATCAGAATAGTTGTTCCCTGTTGGTCATTGTTACAATATTTCTGTTACTGTGTATGATATTTGCCTGACTCTACTCATCTTACTTGGCTTCAGTTCATATAAGTCTTCCCAGGTTTTTCTAAAACAATCCACCTCATCATTTTTATATCACAATAATATTCCACCACAATTATATATTACGACTGCCCTCATAAGTTTTTGGAGACTAAAAAAAGGTTTCACTTTGACATTTGGTTGTCTTTACCACTCCATAATTCAAATTGATACTTTATTTTAAAGTTGTTTGGAGGGGAATGTTGGGTGCACTCAGCTGCAGTGCTTTCTCTACTCTACCATCTGAGCTCTACCCTATGAGTTTCCTCTTTAGCCAGATAGGTCTCTCCATATCTCACTTTTCCTTTGCTTGATCATTTCTGCTTGTATCAACCAATCAATGAACATATATTAGGTGCCTCCTATGTGCTAGACTAGGACAGTGGATAGAGAACTGGGTTTGGAATCAGGAAGACCTAATTTCATTAGTTCAAATCTGGTTTCATCTACCAACTAGTCACTCAACCCTGTTTGCCTCAGTTTCCTCATCTGTAAAATGAGCTGGGAAAGGAAATTGCAAATCATTCCAGTATCTGAGCCACCAAAATCTCAAATGGATTTATGAAGAATCAGACGGGACTGAAACAACTGATCAGAAACAATAGCTTGTGCCAGACACTATACTAAGTGCTAAAGACACAAAAAAAGTAAGACAAAGTTTCTGACTTCAGGAAACTTACAATGTAATGGGAGAGACAACATGCAAACAAACATATATATATATATATATATATATATATATATATATATGAAGTTAAATACTCTCTAAATAGAATATCAAACTACAAATCTTCATATTCTTCTTAGACCAACTTCTGTAAAATATTAGTCCACAAGATCAGACCTACTCATTACTAATTATTCCCTTTGAAATCTTCCAACATATAAAACAAACACCAGATTTTGCTTAACATTTTTCTCTTTTAAGACAAGTGCTACGATAAAGGGGTCACTTAATCTAATCCCACGGTTTCTATTTCAATAGCTGGGCTCTCCTTACTTGTCAAAATCAGAACTAGAATAATATTTCCCTTTATCATCTCTTCTACCCTAGGCCAGACTCATTTGTGGCTTTCCCTTCACTGATCCACATTTAAATATTTTCCACCATGTTTTCTACATGTGAGTTCCTGAATTTCTACACATCTCAAGTTTACTAATCTAGAGCATTACTTTTCCACTCCTTTTGAACAAGGTGGACTTTGCCAGAGCCAACTTCAATCATGAATTTCATCCTACAAAGTCTCTGAGGTCAAAAACTGCCCTTAGTATTGCAATCTCTGATTTACTTTATTACTGGCACTTTGTATATTTGCATATAGACCAAGATTTGTTTTTGTTTTTTCTTCTTTCTTCAGCCCTCACCTCTATTATTCTTTGGTTCTCAGTGATACTAGTAGATCTATAATTATTGGGTTTTTCTCTCTTTACCTCTTTTACAATTTAAAATCCTATCAATTTCATAAGTCTCCAAGGGAATGCATTTTTTAAAAAATTGGCCCTTGTTATATGTACTCCATCATTAATCAGCAACCCATTGTTCCAATATTTTAATTTGTAGTTCAGATACATAGATTCCATACCTATACAGCATTTTCTTAGTTAGCTGTTCACTTTCCAAAGCCGTTTTTCTCTTCTAAACTCCTACTTGTAGTTTTGATGAACATTTCATATTGCTTAATGATGTTGTTCCATGGCATCATTTTGTACCCCAAAATTTTGTACTGAAAGTAGATAATGATAACCAGAATTGACAAGTCTCTGGACAACCTCTTTCATATCCCAAATACCTGCTTTTGGAATACATGTGCTTAACACATATAATGGTAACATAAAGGCACTGAGCAATTATATTCAATGATTTATTTAGCAATGCATGAACAAATCAGGCTCTTGGTTCACACAAAGATTCTGACCATTGTTTTCAAAAGTTATTGTATTATTGAAAGTAGAAAAACATTATTGTAGGGATTGAGACACCTGTTTTTTTTTTTTTTGTTTTTTTGTTTTTTTTTTTTTTTACTAGTAAAGGGGATCCAGAAGTCATTGAGATAACAGGGAAATAGCAGAGTAATCCTATAAAGTTTCTCAAATCAGATAACTTTCAAGAAGTTGAAACCAAAATGGTGGATAAAGGCAAAATGGACTCACTAATTCTATATTAATGCAATAATATATGCTCGAACAAGAATAATCTGAGGTTAAAATAATGAGCTTTTCCTCATGAAGCTCTTTCAAGATCTCAAACCTTGTCAGTTATTTCTTCTACCCCACAAGAAATATACAAATCTTAAAATGAGGCAGGTCCCATGGAGAAAGGATGCATAGAAAAAAGCTTTCTCATTTCAATCTATGTCATTATAATATAACAAGAATATATATTTTTTTAAAAATCCTAATGCAATTTTTTTACCTCCAAATGAGTGTCAATTCTTTCTAAGTGGTCACTATAGGAAGTTAAAAACAATGATTTCAACATTCTACTATTGTTCCATTTTAGAAGCTCCTCCTTTGGAATTGCTTTCATAGACAACTTAGAAACCAAAGAAGAAGGGCATTCCCAATATTTGTATACCACCCATTACACGCCTGAGCTTTCTAATTTCTATGATTCTCCCCATCTCCAACAAATTTATTTTGTAATTATCTTGAATATATTTCATATATAAGTATTAATGTATGTGTAATGTATAAAGTCTCCACATTAGAATGTAAACTCTTTAAAGGTAGAGATGTTTTCATTTTTCTAACCCCAGTGCCTACCATAGTGCTTTATGATTAATAAATGTTCATTAATTGATTGATTGATTGATGAACAAAATATGGATAAACTCAAACACCCATGGGTGTCCACCTAAGGCATATGAAATCATAAATTAGAAGGGAGAACCCATGTTATTTCACTCCACTAATTATAATAATGGCTGTCATGTGTAAAATGTTCTGTGGTTTACAAAATGATTTTATATACATCATTCATATGCTCTAATTCAGTTCCTTCATTTTTTAGACAAAGAAATTCACCATGTGTTCACTCCTTACCTTCCATAATGAACCTATTTTATTTCCAGCTCTTCTGTGATTTTTTAAGTTAAGATGACCTGAGAAAAGAAACAACTTTTTTTTCAAAAACCCAATGCACACAGCCTCCTGTTTAGCATATGAATTTTTTTCCGTGTATTATGTTGCTCTCCTTCTAGAAGCTGTACAGAAAAGAAATCAAGCCACCTTTTAAACCAGCAGTGGGCAGACCTGAAGATACATTTCATTTTGATCCTGAGTTCACATCCAGGACCCCTACAGGTTAGTATGGGAAGCACAAAGGGGAAGAATCAGCCATTCCTGCCAATGACATATTTTTCCAATATTGCCTAACAGCTAGGAGGCAGACATCTAGGAGCCAGAGAACCACATGAATAAACTATGTTTAATAGAAAACTATCATCATTGTTTGTTGCCTTTCCTTATTAACTAGACTTAAAGCTATGGATGTAAGTGATACAGTGATTATCAATTCTCCAGGGGCCAAATATACATTTTGGATATTGTCCAGATCGCATGAATTTTTCTCCCTCTGTGTTTTGCCTGTTATACCTTGGCACTATCTCCTCCACACAGGAAAAAATAATAGAAACTAAAATCAATTTTGCTACCTCTCAGTAATGTTGCAGCAAGAGTTAGTTAGGAGAAGGTTGAAACTATTGTTAAAAATAGAGATTGGGGAATTAATCTACTCAGTTTTAATTTTTCAAGTTTTAATTTTAACCTTTTTTTCTGTGTTCCATAATATGGTGTAATACCAAAGAATTATTCTCCCACAGATCTTTACCAAATCTAATCACATCATCCATCATGCAGTTATCATTTAAAAACTATTCAGACTTTAATTATTTCAACCTTTCCTAAACGTTGCTCCATATTTTAGTTGTTTGCCATTATTTCTTCAATAATTTCTCCTGATGCATACATGATGAAGTAAAAGTATGGGGGAAGAAATTGCTGCTTTTATATTTCAATTAATGAGTGTATAAAACCTAATAGTGATTTTTTCCTTTCTCATAATATAAAAGAGAATACTGATCATCTAAGTATATACCCAGACCTTAACATTTCTATGACCTGTGAAAATCAGTGATAGCATTCCCTTCAATAAAATCAGATTTTTAAATCTAGAAATCTCAGGGAGGAAATTAATGCCTGTCATTTGAAGAAGCTGAAAGCAATGATGTATCCACTTGTATTTTCTTCAGTGGTTGCACTTTTCAATGAATTACAAGACAGCTTGGGGAATTTTGAAGAGGCAGCAAGTAATAGGGTGAACTAAAAAGAAAGATGGAGTACAAACAGACTAAATGAAATGGAAACCCATCCATCCAGAGAAGCTTGTATGCAAGCAAGAAAAACAGAGCAATATTTCAAAAAATGTGTTTGTTGTCTTGTGTGTCTCGCACTGAATAATTTTCACATTCCAAAAACTACTCATCCATGCCTTCTGTTTTTTAATTAAGCTTCCATAGTCTGGCAGTTTGGGACTTTAGCCCCAAACACTGTCAATTCTGATTATATTAATTTAGTCATTATGGTGGTGTCTACAACTGGACATTCATGAAAAGAGAAACTAAGTGATGATAATACCTTTGTAAATAAATTGGAAAGGATTAAGATTTCCCATTGGTACACATTGCCTTTTTGATATTAGGTTTTAAATTTTTCCTCATTAAAGTCAAAAATTGGAGATAAGCAAAAATATAAAGTCTTCCAAGAGAAATCTAGTTATTCCTTTTTGTGTGATCTGATCACTCGTATCCTGAAAAAAATTATTAGGTTATATAGCAACATTCATGTTTCTGAATCTAAGCAAATGAAAGGTGCAAGACAACATTCATTATCATCATTTTTTCCAGTGCTAATTACTTCCTGAAAATATTTTTGTGACATTAGCAACTCATTATTGTTCATAAATCAGTTGTTTTTCTTTCAGCAGAAATCTTATGCTGCATATTTTTTAATTAAAGTAAAAGTAAGAAATTAAAACATGATTCCTATACTTTATTCCTACAACTCAAGCTGTACATCCTCCTACACAGAAACAGATTCAAAATAAAAGACCTCCTCAGCCTAGGAGCTCAGGAAGATTAAGTGATTTTTCTAAATTCAAGTAGCCAACATACATCAAAGGGATGACCTGAATTTATATCTTCCTCGCTTCATGGTCATCATGTTATATTCTATACTTGGATGCCTCTCATAATAATATATAAAGTATGCTTTTTACATATTTAGCATATGAATTTATTATATGATAGGCCTCACAATGCAATAATTGCATAAATATAACAAATACTAGCTCTCCTTATACCATTTGAGCAAGGTATCTCTATAAAAAAAAGTTTTTTTTCTACATTATAAAAGAATAGTTTTTACCACATTAGTGTCTATAAATGTCCTTCAACAACTCCTCAAGATTAATTCTTTATGTAACATATAGTTCATTACTGAAATTGCATATTTTATTATTGTTGTTAGTAATATTGTTAATGCTATCATCATCTTAATCTCTCTAAGCCTTTCCTCATATATAAGTGGACATAATATTATCTATTGTAATTCAAAGAGATGTTGTGAGGGTGAAAGAGTATAATGTATACAAACTACCTTCCAAAAATTAAAACACTATATATTCTAATTACAATTATTATCCTTAAAATATTGTAGAAAATGTAATACTTAAAATTCAAGTTACTTTATGAACTAGACAGAAAGAGTTTTTCTTATAAAGTTTTCTTTAAATTATATACAATAACAATAAATGTAATAATTTCAATGTACAGTTAGATATAGATCAGCTAATTGGTGTAGTGGATAGAATATCAGACCTGGAATCAGAAAGACTCATCTTGAATTCAAATCCATCTTCAGACACTTAGCGGTTTGATCATGGACTAGTCAAAGAGTTGGATCAATTGAATAGCAAAATTGCTAGATAAAATAATCTGTGGCTAATAAGCTTTATATTAATAACAATTATGATAGCATTTACATAGCACTTCAAGATTTGCAAAATGTGTTATATATATTTTTGATGATTAGTTTTTTTTATGATTTTTTTTAGTCATTTCTGACATTTCATGACCCCTTTTGGCTTTCCTTGGCTAAGATACTGGAATGGTTTGCCATTTTCTTCTCCAGCTTACTTTACAGATGAGGAAACTAAAGCAAACAGGGTTAAGTGACTTGCCAGAGTCACATTGCTAATAAGTGTCTGAGGCTGGATTTGAGGAAGACCCATCTTCCTGCCTCCAGGCTCAGCACTCTGTCCACTGTGGTACCTAGATGCCCATTTATATATGTTATTTCATTTGATTTTATCATGCCATAAGTATAAATGGCTTCCAGGAAGAACATGATGATAAATATTTAACTTCCAGCTCTCAGGGGGTGAGAAAGTATCCATACAACACACTTTTAAGTCTGCATTATCACCATTTTTTCCATCACTTCATTAGGTCTAGAGAATAAAACAATCAATTGAACTCTGAATGGTAGCATTTGTCTATTTCTGTGTTGAAAATGCTCACAATGAGAATTTAAGTCAGGGCATTTGGAGATGGCTCCTACCTAACTCTGCTTTCATGTAATAAGTCAATCATTTTTCCACCCTGAATTCTTCCACACAAAGTATTCATGAGATTCAGGTGATATTTAATCATTTGTCCTATGATTTGGCCATCATATGGCACCATATCCCTTTTTTATATGCATAATTTCTAATGATATTCATATCTTCATCAGGGGAGATTATTGAGTCATGCCTAAATTGAGGGCTTATGTCTCCAGGATGTGCAAACAATCCCCAGTGAACACATTTCTCTTTTTAGTGAAGTAAGAATAATGAACCCACACTGGAAATCATCCTTGGAATGATACATTTTGAGACAAAAAGAGAAAAGCAGTCTGTAGCAGAGGCCTTTGGGGAAACATAGTCCCTGAACTGAGATTGTTTAGGGTTGAAAACAATATAAGGAACTAATCCCTAGCTTCTTGAGTACCAGGATAAGTGAAGTATAGAAGAGTGAAAAAGACAAGGAAAGAAATCCTTACTGGGTAGGTTAGTGTTTTTGTAATATAAATAAAACGGCTTACATTGAAGCTCTAAATTTTCCATTTAAAAGAACTATGGGGGTGCAGTTAATCACAACTGGAAATAAATAACAAATGAAGGACATTAGGCAAGATTTGTCCCACATTTTCCTAATTGACAATCATCTCTCATCTCAAAACTGAAAGATCTAATCAATCCAAGGCAGGTGACTACTAAATACATTTGAAGTTACTGGATTTTGTTTTTGTTTTGCATTTTACAAGCCCCATCTCTTTCCTACTTCCCTTCCTGCCCCTGCCCTTTCACCATGATTAGCATAAAAAATTTTCTTATCTTATTTATCGTAACTTTGGTTCATCTACAGATTCCCCTGGTGTTCCTCCAAGTGCCAATGCTCATCATCTTTTTAGAGGATTCAGTTTTGTGGCATCCAGCCTGGTCCAAGAGCCTGCTCAGCAAGATCTACACAAAGTCACAGTCCATCCAATTGTGCAGGTAACATCCATCATAATTATACTTTATTTGTGTTCAATATGGACCAGTGAATGAGCCCTTCAATTCCAATTCACACTGTCTACTTGCAAAGGTAATATCTATAATGACTGTAATTCTCTTTGTGTTTAAAGAGTCTCTCACAGGTGAATTTTTCAATATTCAAGACTAGCTAGAGGGTAGACATCTGGTCCTCCCAAAATAGCACTATTTTACCTACATTTCCATAATTTACTGTGATAAAAGGAGAATTCAGTTCAAATCAAGTTAACAAAGGAACTGTTGTCTTTGGGCAGCCTAAGTTAGAGTCATTTGGGGGGATTCAGTTTATGAGGTAGAATTAACGGCCTTTTAAGAACAGGAACAGAAGCACCCAAGCATATATCTTGTAAATAAAAAGCTATAATAAAAAAATAACACAGACATAAAATAACAGGGACAGAAGCAAAAAAAAAATACTCTGTTTACAGTTTTAGCAAAATCAGACCTTAGGATCACATCTTTTAACTACCATCACACAAGAAAACTGGCTCCAGGAAACAAAAATCTTGAGAAAATAGAAAAAAGTGGCTTTCTTTTCCACTGTAAATGAGATAAATCCTTTCCCCTAGCCTTCCTCAACCCCACCCCCCAAAAAAACCCCAACTAATAAAAAAGACTAAGGTCCACAAATAGAACAGATTCTTCCATGCCATAGAAACATTACTCTCCATTGAAAGAAACATTCTGTTTCACTTTTGCTCTTTACTAGGAAAAGTCTTTCAAGGGAGAACTAGAGACAGGCAGATTGAAGGGATGTGAAAATCCACAAGACCTTACACTGTGACAGCCTCGCTTCTGCAGCCACAAAGAGCTCACTCAGGCACGAGTCGGATAAGATGGACCCTTTCTTGAGGGGCTTAGAAACTAAATATAGGCCGGAGACCAGGGGAAGAGAACCACATAGGGTCTGCACCGTTGGGAAGACAAAGAACAGGAGGGGGCCAGATGTTTCCAGGATTTTGGTTTCTTTGGTTTAGGGTTTTTGCATCGACTATGTATAGCACAACTAAACAATAGGTTTTTTTGTTTTGTTTTGTTTTGTTTTTTTTAAGTTGTGACGCTGTGAAGGCAATATTCAGGCAAACCTGGGAAAGTAACCACAGTATCAAGAGAGCTCACCCTCTGCAGGCAGCTCTGATACCTGGCTAAATCCACTAACAAAGAGTTGGTTTTACCCCCCCAAAAAAAGTCAGAAACAAGAGACCTCACAAAAGCAAATTGTTGTTAGAATCTTACCTCATTATAAAGATCACTATGATAGCCAGTCCCTGAAGGCTCAGAGAACTAGACCTAGCCCCAACATGAGCCATGTTATTTGATGGGTGAAGGGAGGAGATAAGAATTATAAAACACTTCTTTATATTAACCACCCCAAGTCCAACAATCACCAGTCTCAGGACTATTTGAGTGTTTCTTAAGGAGGTGAGAGCCCAGACTAACCATATTCCTGCTTTACCAGGATCCCAATCAGAGAGAAGGTCTTTGAAGTCCAGGATGGTGTTCCATGTGCCAAATATTCTGTCATATAGTAGAGAGATGGCCTTGAATATGCTTTTCTAGAAATTGTGAGATTTTGTTTTTATAAGGAGGTTCCCACATCATGGGTATAACTATATCATAACAAGCTAAAGTTATTGATAGAAACCAAATTAAGGATATTTTCAAAGATTTTTACACTGAAAAAGAGATTTATATTAAGAGATTAGAGTCCCTTGAAATTACATTTTAGTTATGTAAAATGTCCACTTGGCATATTTGAATATTTGGCATTACATACTTCATTTTATACAATGGTACAATAAAATGTGGCCTGGAAATGATGGAGTCTGATTTCTAATCAGATGCTAACTTTAAACATCAGTATGATAGATTTCCCACTCTTTATTCATAGTATTGATGATGATGATGATGATAGCTAACATGTATATAGTATCTTAGAGTTTCTAAAGGACTTTATAAATGTTTCATTTCATCTTTATACAACTCTGAAAAGTAGATGTTATCATTGTCCCCATGTTATAGATGAGGAAATTGAGTTAAAAAGAGGCTGAATAATTTGCCTATAGTTTACATAGCTAGTGTTTGAAGTTGGATTTGAATTCAGTTCTTCTAAACTCCAGCTTCATTGTTCTATCCTTTGAACCACCTAGTTGGGTGTATACATGGATGCATTTTCAAAGTTTTTATTATCTCAGCCTTTTGAGGAGAATATGACCAACAGAGGAATCATGACATAACAGAAAAGGATATTAAGCTGGGAGTCAAATGACCTGGATCATTGTTACTAATGCTTGTACAGGACAATTGACCTTCAAGGGCCTCCATTTCTCACCTATAAAATGACAGCATAAGTCTAAATGACT
Source organism: Sarcophilus harrisii (assembly GCF_902635505.1). NCBI lineage: Eukaryota > Metazoa > Chordata > Mammalia > Dasyuromorphia > Dasyuridae > Sarcophilus > Sarcophilus harrisii. The sequence continues at coordinate 123,942,446 of NC_045429.1, forward strand.
TTAAGCTCCTTTCAGTGCTTTGAAAGTTTTATGATTTCATCATTATGGCTTTTCTGCCCACAAGCTCAGACAGCAAGCTTTCTTCTCCTTCTTTTGAAGTTTTCTTAAAAATCTTAATTTAAAAGGCCCAAGGTCGATACTACACCCTGGGCCATCTCCAATCATCTTGACTCTCATCTTGCCAGGGGACTCTTATGACTCTAGAGGAGAGAGAAAATGAGCTATGACTGTGTAGCTGTGCTTCATTAAATCCAGCTTAGAGGCAAGTCAAGACATAACCTTATGTTGTCATTGGTCCTCTTCAAGAATGAAGGATTACCAACAAAGTCCAGTAGCAAGAGAGAGAGAGAAATTCCATTCAAAATGACCATGGACAATGTAAAATACTTGGGAGTCCACCTATCAAGACAACCCCAGGAACTACATGAACAGAATTATGAAATACAAATAAAGTCAGATTTAAACAATTGCAAATGTAGTCATTGCTCATGGGAAAGGCAAGTCAATGTAATAAAAAACACAATTCTACCTAAATTAATCTATTTATTCAGCACCATACCAATCAAACTATCAAAATATTATTTTATAACACTAAAAAGAATAATAACAAAATTCATCAAAAAACAAAAGTTGGATCAGTGCAATATATAAGGTACAATTACATTATAGTAAATGACCACAGGAATCTAGTATATGATAAATCCAAAGTTCCAAGCTTTTGGAACAAAAACTCATTACTTCACAATAACTGCTGGGAAAACTGGAAGAATAGTATGACAGAAATTAGTACAGATCAACATCTCACACCAAATACTCTGATAAGTGAAAATAGATGCACAATTTACACATAAAGAGTGATATCATAAGCACATGAAGAGAGCATGGAATAATTTATCAGAGTTATAGATAAGGGAAGAATTTAGAATCAGAGAAAATATTTGAACATTGCAAAATGTAAAATAGATAATTCTGATTATATAAAATTTAAAAATTTCTGAACAGACAAAACCAATGATATCAAAATTATAAGGAAAGCAGCAAAGTGGAAGATTTTTTGTTGCAACCAGTAATACTGATAAAAGCCTCATTTTTCAAATATATAGAGTAAATATATATTTACAAAATTTTAATTTATAAATTTACAAAAATTTATAAAAAATACAAGTTATGCCCTATTTGAAAGTGGTCAAAGGATATGAACAGGCAATTTTCAGATAGAAATCAAAGTTACCTATGGTTATGTGAAAAAATGCTCTAAATCACTACTGATCAGAGAAATGCAAATGAAAACAACTTTGAAATTGACAAAAAAAAAAAAAGGAAAATGTTGGCTGTTGGAAGGAATGTGGGAAAACTGGGACACTAAGGCACTGTTGGTGAAGTTGTGAACTAATCCAACCATTCTGGAAAGCAATTTGGAACTCTGTCCAAAGGGCTATAAAACTGTGCTTACCCTTTGATCAGTATCAATGCTAGTTCTATATCCGAAAGATATCTAAAAAGGGGAAAGTGCTTATTTGTAAGAAAATATTTAAAGCAACTCTTTAATTCTTTTTTTGGTGACTAAGAATTAGAAACTAAAGGCATGCCCATCAACTGGGGAATGACTAAACAAACTGTGGTATGGAATTGTAAAGGAATATTATTGTGCTATAAGAATGTTAAGCAGGATGATTTCAGAAAAACCTGGAAAGATATACATGAACTGATGAATAAGGAATGAAAAACCAAGAGAGCATTATACACATTAATAGCAGTATTATTCAGGGAAAAAAAGGTGATAACAACTATTCTAAGCAATTCAATGATCCAAGAAAATCCTAAAGGATTATTGATGAGGCATACTATTCTCCTCTAGGAAAAATACTGATGTTGATTGAATACAAATTGAACTAGACTATCTTTCACTTTCTTTTTTTTTCTTTTATTTGAGTCTTCTTATACAAAATTATTAATATGGAAATGTTTTACATAATTGTACATGTATAACTATATGTTATTGTTTAACATCTCAGGAAGAATGGGAAGTAGAAAGAAGGGAGACGTAGAATTTGAAACTCAAAATTTTAAATTAAAATGTTAAAAATTGGAGAGAGAGAAACAATGAAGGACAAACACCAACAACAATCCTAAATTGTCATGAACAAAAAATAATAATTCGCACTTGGCAGTTTGTGATTCTCTACCCCATTTTCTGGAACTCTGGAACTTACAGAATCAGAATGGGACCCACACAAACTTTTTTTTTTAATTTTGGCTCATTTAATGGATTGTTATGGAGTGTGGGGAAATGGCCGACATTGTGATTTCCTTTGTATAACTTTGGCTGATCCTTCAGCAACAGATTCATATTCTATCACTAGTCCTATAATCATTTCTTTTCTAGTACTAAAAGACCTATCATAGCTTATGCTCCATTGCCAGATTTTTAAATAATCCAGTTCTATGAAGAAACATCATTGTAAAACTTGGGTCCTTTATTATTCAGTGAGTCTAAAATTTCCGTTTTAGTTTCATGAAAATTAATTCTAACACTTCCCTCTTATTGTTCCCATTCCACAGCAGTTACATGGGAACAATATTCACTTTACAGACGGCTATGAGATCAAAGAGGACATAGGAGTAGGCTCATATTCGGTGTGCAAGAGATGTGTGCATAAAGCTACTGATACCGAGTATGCTGTGAAGGTAAGAAATTCTCTCACCAAGAATGTTGGAATTAAGAAAAAAAAATGCGTGTGTCAATTACCTTTTTGCAGTATCAGCATCTTTTATTAATACATTTGAAAAATGGACTTAAATTTTGTTTGCATTTAGTCTTACCCAGAAACTTCAGAATGTTGTTATCAGGAGAGCATTTTCAGAAATTATAACATGCTGTGCTGTTGTAATGTGATCTATTATTTTTGTTATGCTGACAAATGCTAACCTCCATTTTTATACAAATTAATTTATTCCAATTTAAGTTGTTGCAAAATATTGTGCAATCTACCGCTCCTGCTGTTTGTTAGACATTTATTAGACTTTTTCATCATACTCACATATACAGGCAGCATTCACCATCAGTGACCTCAGATATATCATTATACAAACCTATATTAAATTCTTATTTTCTTCATGAGGGGAGCTAGGAGAAGGGGAGTGGGAAAGAATTTGGAACTCAAATGTTTTCTATCAATATACAATTTATCAACATATATGAAATGAATGTTATGTTCTAGGCATTGTAGGAGGCCCTGGGGACTAAAACAATAGGAAAATAGTCCTTGCTTTCCTGGAACTAGCAACGTGGGAAGGGGCTGGTGTAGGGGGAAGGAAAGGAAATGACTATTTATTAAACATCTATTTTTTTTTTCTAACCAGGCACTGTGCTAAGCATTTTATAAGCATTATCTATTTGACTCCCCATCCCTTTCCACCAGTGAGGTAGACTTATTATCATCTTAGTTTAATAGTTGAGGAAACTAAGAGGGAGGTTAAATGCCTTGCTAAGGATCACATGGCTAGTAAGTATCTGAAGAGGGATTTGAATTCAGATCTTTACTCAGGTCCATTTCTCTATATTTTATTCCAGGACTTCTTAAACTTTTTCTAGTTGTAACCCCAGTTATAGAGGTATTTAAATCAAACATATACTGATTATGCATTATAAAGAAATTTATTTAAAAACAATTCTTTGGTATACATATAGCTTTTACTATTAATTAATTTACTATTAATAATAAAAATAATAAAAGCAAATATGCATACTAATAAGATATACTTTTTACTATTACATATTACATTACATAAATGTAATTACTATTACATTTACTATTATGTACATATTACAATAATTACATTATTACATAAAAAATTAAATCTTGGTGGAATATTTGATACCTTTTACAGTCGCCAAATTTTTCATGACTCCTACATTCAATTACTTGACCCCATATGGGATCTCAATCCACAATTTAAAAAGCTTTGCTCTGTGCCTTCTAACTGCAATGGGTTTGGAGCCAGAAGTCTTGATTCAGGTCCTATCTTTTCCACTTTCTCCCTGGGTGACTTTAGACAAATTATTTCATTTCAGTGATCTCAATTTTGTGGTCTGTAAAATAGAGATTGACAAAATAATCTGAATTCCCTTCCAATTCTGAACTTACGAAACTCTACATCTTTTTATGGAGAAGAATCAATATGTACAAAGATAAATAAAATTTAAGGAACATAAAATGTTTGTTTGCAGGTGTATATGTGTGTATCAATATACACACCCTGCATTCCTCACACTATTGAAACACTCAGCTATGGCAGGAAAGACACAAGCCAGAGACAGAAACCCTGTTGATTTAATTTAGAACAGGAGTTTATGATTTCTTGCCCCATTTATCTTGATTTGCTCAATATACACACATACACACACGTGTGTGTGTATATATATATATATGTATATATAATATATATAATTTGTTATATTCACAAGGATAACAGTATTGCATTGTAGACAAAAATCTTAGTTAAAAAGACTTGGATTTAAATCCTCCCTCTAAGACATACATTGTATATGACAATATTCAAATTAAATAACCACTCGGTGCCTCAAGCAACTTTTTAAGACTAAAAATTACATAGCAATTGCAACTATGTTTTGGTAGAGAAACTTCCCCAATAAAATCATAGGTAAAGACAAACACACTCACAAACACATACACATACATGCACATAAGTACAGATAGCTGAGGAACCCAGAAGAGCTGGGTTCGAGCCCTGCTTTTAAGACATACTTCATCTGTCAGTCATTTAACCTTTCAGGGCAACCATGCAATTCTCTGTGATGGTAAATTGCAGAAAAGATGTCATTTTTGCATTGGTAAAGGGAATTTCCTCACATGGCTTATGTTCCTTAAGTAAATGAAATTATAGGCCTGGGCCAAAATATATAATCACATCTATATACATACCTGGCTTAAATTCCTTAAGCCAATGAAATTATAGGTCTGAGACAAAATATATAGTCACATCTACATACAGAGCAAAAACTTTGTGATCCAGGATTTTGGAGGAAACAAATCATATTTCCTAACCCCAAACTAGTTAATGCTGCCTCAAGTGATCTCCCCTATAAATCCTCTCTAATCTCCCTCCTAAAACTAGTAAGCAAATGACATTCAGAGGTCCTCAAACTTTTTAAATAGGGGGCCAGTTCACTGTCCCTCAGACTGTTGGAGGGCCGGACTATAGTAAAAACAAAAACTTTGTTTTGTGGGCCTTTAAATAAACTTCATAGCCCTGGGTGAGGGGGAAAATCATCCTCAGCTGCTGCATCTGGCCCTCAGGCAGTAGTTTGAGGACTCCTGTAACTACCTCAACATTGCATGAAAAAGCTCAGAGAAGTTGGAATTTCATTGACTTACACACCCTCATGCTCCAAAAAACAGGGAAACCTCACTGATAGCTCAATTTTGTTGGCAGTGGTTGGTGTTAATCTTAGCAAAAGATAATAACTTGAAGATTTGTGCTTCCGGTGTCTAAAATACAGAATTTATTCTTTGGTAAAATTCAGGACACCAGATTTCCTGTATATAAATGGATCATCATTTTTATATATTGAAGTTTAACCTTCCCTTTACTCCCCCTCCAAAAAAAAAAAACCCCTAAGAAAAGGTTTTTTTAAATTAAATGCATAATAGCATATTCTGCCCAGCTGTAAAATGCAGTAGTCTTGATGAATGGCTCAAAAACCAATTCTTTATCATCAATCTCTAATTCATTAGACTGTAAGACATTTGGATAATGAAGGGCAAGATCACATCTATACATTTGTATAATACTTGTTGGTTTCTGTAAAGAACATTTTGAAAGAAAATTGTACCTTTTTGATGAGTAGTGAAAGTAGCAGTAGAAGAAATCTATTTTGATTATGTTTTTTAAAAAACATGCAAAAGATAACTGCTGAGAAATTGTTCCTAATCAGGGACCTCAGAACTCTCATAGTCATTTATTGAAAACAAAGATAAATAAAACCTATGCAAGTAGACAAATCCTAAAATAGTAAGCAAACTCATTTGAGACATCCACCCTGCATTCCTCACACTATTGAAACACTCAGCTATGGCAGGAAAGACACAAGCCAGAGACAAAAACCCTGTTGATTTAATTTGGAACAGGAGTTTATGACTTCTTGCCCCATTTATCTTGATTTGCTCAATCAATAAAGAATGTGTTTAAATAAAGGGAAATATAAATTTGTGAGTTCACCCACTGGATTTATAAGTAATGCCTGTCTGAGATCTTGAACATATTAGGAAAGGTTAAAAGAGGGAGATGTACAGTGATTTAAGGGCCCAGAACAAATTGGTTTCTTTGCAATGGCTATGAATGTTACTGCAGTGTCAGGACATCCACCAGGAGAGTTCCCAGCAAAGGAAAAGCAGGTCTTATTCTTAAATAACTGCCTATGCAGCATTAACATAAGGCAGGTATGGGAGTGAATGTGGCAAGGACGGGGTAATTGGAATAGAGAGTTAGAAAAGAGAATTTTGGCCTTTTTGGAGCAGTTTGGCACATTGCTTCTCTGGAATGTGCAGGAGATGCCTAGGGCTAAGACTGTCCATTCTCCCTGAGTCCTCTGAAGGTGTTCTTGTTATGTAAGCAAAAATTACCTTTTAAAAAAAAAGATAAATTTATATACAAAAATAGATGTCTGGTATTTGAAACAGAACCCTAGATATCTTCACCCCAATTTCCCCCTTTCCCAAATATTAGCACTTTCCTCCCAAAACTTTTTATTCATTCTACAAAAACAGTATAATTTATAGTATATACAGATTTCTTACTATACAGTATATAATATCTATACATATTGTAGAAATGCATATCTTACCTATTAGAATGTAGATTTCTCAAGGACAAGGGACTGTTTCTCTTTTGTCTTTATATCTGTAGTGCCTAACACAGTAACTTGCATATAGTAGCTTAATAAATATTGATTGATTCACTGATTGCTTCTCCTATTACTAGACTAATCGGCCCCTTTTAGTGAAGGTATTATGTTCTCCATTTTTCACAAATGTATTTGTGGGTCACTGTGACTCCAATCTGAATCCAATAAAGCATCTATTTAATAGGTTCCATCTGAATCCAATAAAGCATCAATTTTATGAGCTCCCAAATACCTGGTTGGGATTAACTGCTATGATGCTGATTTCTGGGCATGAAATAGATAGGTTTTAGAATGGATTTCTAAATTGAGATCTAGAAATTTGGTAATTAATTTTATTTCAATTAGCAGTGGTTAAAAAAAAAAAAAACACTATCTAATCCTTTCCCCTCCCCATACTACCTGCATTTCTTTATTTAAAGCCTTGTAGATTACTAGGCAAAAATGAGTTAGGAAGTATAAGGCTAGCCACTCCCTTTCAAAAATCACAATGGATTATGAGTTACTGTCTGCACGATTCTTGAATTAATGAAGTCTGCATAAGAGAATCTATGTTCAAAGACCAGAGATTGTTTAGTAAGACAGAGATCATTGCACAACATTCCCTCTGTAACCCAAAGCTATTTCAGAGGCACCTTAAAAAGCAAGCAGAAAGCTGTGAATATTGGAATTAATGGCACTCAATTTGGTGCTTCATTTATCTGAGGGTTGATGTGTGTGGTTGGATTTCTCTTAAAGATACATTAGCTGCCAGGAGTGCTGTGACCAAGTGCTCGTTATTCAGTATGAGTTCCTTAGTTGTATAAATTGCACCATGATTCTTTTTAGCATTTAACATTTCTAAAGCAATGAATATTTGTGATCATTGAGTCTCTGCTTAATAACAATAAATACATACATGCAAAATAATATGAAGCAAATACAAATATTATAAATATAATATATGACATCCAATCTGAATCTAAAAAAGAATCGATTTCATAGATTCCCAAATACCTGGTTGAGTAATTATGCACACACACACACTTTAGGGTTCTTTCACTGAGGAAATAGCTTCAAAACTCCACTTCCAATTGCCTGTTAAACATCTCCGCCTAAAATGGTACCTCTCCCAATGAAGAACTATAACCATTCTTAAATTTATATACTTAGGGAGTTGTCTAGGGGAAATGAGAGATAAAGGACAGATAGGTTGCACAGTAATAGAATGCCAGTCCTGGAGTCAGAAAAATTCATCTTCCCGAGTTAAAATCTAGCTTCAAACACCTACTGGCTACATGAGTTTGGATAGTTTCCTCATTTGTGAAATGATCTGGAGAAAGAAATGGCAAACCTCTCTAGTATCTTTGCCAAGAAAACCCCAAATGGAGTTATGAAAAAGTGATTGTTGCTGAAACAATTCAACAACAAATGAGAGCTAAAGTAAAATCATAAATCTAGACATCTTTTAAAAAAAAAAAACCAAGGCAATAGAAGTATTATTGACTGTGGTTATGATTAGAAAGTTTTAAAACATGGGGAACTGAATAGCATATCATTACTTGTCAAGCAGAACCAGGATGAATTTGTAGTGTAATCACAGGTACTAAGAAATACCATTCCAGTCTGGTCAATATACCCTTTGGGTACTAGAGGTAAGCCAGGGGACCTACCAGCAAAGTAACTGCTAACAGATCACACTGGGCTATTTCTTTAAGCATAAGGTTCATACAGAAACATGTTCTTTTTGATCATTTAGTCTCCCCTGGGTTCCAGTTCTCCTGTCCCATGCAATATATATTGGCAAGTATGTTTCCATGTGTTTAATCTATATTGGGTTGCTGGTTAGGGGAAGGATGGGAAAGGAGGAGAAAAATTCAAACACAAGGTTTTGCAAAGATGAATGTTAAAAACTATCTTAGCATGTATTTGGAAAAATAAAATACTATTTAAAAATGTATATTGCCATTATTTTAATCAAGTTTGAAATGTCTAAGTCCACTTGAGAATAATGACCTTCAGCTGGATGGCTCAAGGTATAAATGTGAACACAGTAATTCATATGTGATAAGTAAAAAGAGTCAGCCCAAAGTAATCCATTTGGGAAGTGAGGAAAATGATTAATAAGAATCAAATAATCGTGACAGTAAAATCAAATACTGAATCAAAAACATGAGTTATGGGAAAATGAACATTTCTAGATAAACCAGGCACATAATTCAATGGTGAATAACAGTTTCTATCAGAAACAGTTAGCATCAACCTTTCCAGCTATACTGACCAAATCCTCTGGATAGCTTTTGATGACATTTTTAACACATCAAAAACATATTCTCAAATGATGTAGTTAATGTATTTTAAATAGATTGTGTATTATATTATCATACACAGGTCCTAAAATAAATGAGACCAACTTTGTAATAGTAATGTCTAAGCAATGTCTCTTGGAATTGCCCCCAAACCAAAATTAACTCCTCCCAAGTTGATCTTTGAAAATTCAATTGGTTTTAAAGTCACAGTTGGATTACCTTTCACCCAAACTTTATTGTTGTTCCCTATCCTAATTCCAAGTTTGCCTCTATATAATTGACTTCTTCCATTTTGCCTAAATTATGAAGTCTAAGTGAAAAAATATTATTTTCTTTTACAATATGCTTTTTATCCATTGTCAAAAACATTATTTGAACAGCGGCATATGAGGTGTCACAGTGGATAGAATTCCAGGTCTAGAACTCATCTTCTGAGTTTAAATCTAACCTGAAACACTAACTAGCAGTATTACCCTAGGTAAGTCACTTAATCTTGTTTGCCTAAGTTTCCTCATCTGTATAATGAGCTAGAGAAGGAAATGGCAAACCATCCCAATATCTTTGCCAAGAAAACCCTAAATCCAGTCACAAAAAGTTGGGTGTGACTGAAATGAAACAATAATCATATTCTAGGGTCAAGAACAATTTCACTGAGATATAACAGCCCAGTAGTCTAATACAAAAATCTGATTCAACTATTTTTATTTACATAAGCAAATTCAAATGACTTTGAAAGGGAAGTAAATTTTACAATAAATTAAAATAGCATGGCACATCATTCTATAGATCAAAACTAATAAGCAATAATGTCACTCATGTCAAATAAGGCTAGGAGTTCTTTAGTTCTAAAAGTGTTAAGAATTAATTTTGATGAAAAAATGGAAGGGCACGATATTGGAAAAAAAAGATAAAACTATTATCCCATTAAAGATATAGAAAACTGTCTTGTATCAAATTCTACTGTTGAGGAATTCTCTGATATATCTAGGGCTTAATATATATAGCCAAGTCTATTTCTTAAGTAGTATCATTTTATATGAGTGAGTTGTTAGCACTAAACTGAAAAACTGAAAAACAATTCTTTGGTGAGTAAAATCTAAAGTACTATAGCCAAACTTCAGAGTGGACTCTCCAATATCTCACTTTTTCTCGAGTTGTCTCTAATTGGAAACTGGGGGGGAAAGAGAGCCTTTGACAAAAATCTGCAAAGTCATTATTTAATGCCATACTAATAACTAGAGTTAATTTATCAAGAGAACTCACTTATCCATTTGTCTCTATACAACAGAACAAAAGGGGAGAGATAATAAACATTTAGATAATACCTACTGTATGCTAGGATCTGTGCTAGCACTTTTAACAAATATTAACTCATTCAAATTCTCAATCCCTGGGGATGCTATTATTATCCCTATTTTATACTTTAAGAAACCAAGACATACAGAGCTTAAGTAATTTGCCCATAGTCCTAAAATGAATAAGAATCTAAGATTTGACCCAAGCTTTCAAGGGTCCAGGCCCAGTGTTCTATCCATTGCACCATCTTGCTTTCTCAATGCACCTGAAATAGCAAAGGGAAGATAAGAAATGTATCTAGTAACCTGTGGTGATGAGAACAGAAGTATCCAGCTTTAAATATAATTTATAGCCTGTTTATTTAGCATTCAGCCTAACTTAAACCTTTAATACTTCATCTGCTGACTAGATTTTTATAGCAGTCATACAGTCACACCTAACAGACAAAAGCCATAAAGGCAAAGCTGTAAATCTAAAAGACAGTGTTATGTGGCCATTAAGAAGAAGAAACACAGTTTGACAGCCTAAACTCAAAGGAATAAAATTCAAGATTCTCTTTTGTTTTACTACGCAAAATAGTTATTTTTGATAAAATACATTAAAAATGTGTGTTTTGCTTCCAAGGTAAAAGAAAATTAAACTATTTTCATAGTTATTTGTTTCAAGAGCAAAACCCAACCTAAAAAACAACAACAACAAATCCAATACAAGACTACAGGTTCCATTTTAGAAGAAGCGTGATGAAAATTCTATTGGGAAAATGCTCATATCAAATGAGTGCCATTAGTTTGGTGGAAACCTCTATGAAATTTGAATTCAGGGAGACTTCAGTTACTTTATCCTAAGAGCTATGTTTAAGCCACCATGCTAGAGATGTAATCTTCCCAAAATGAAACTTTAGTAGCACATGTGGTATTAGCCAAGCTAGCCTGGTTTGAGTTCAAAAGAGAGCCTTGTAGTACTAGATTAGGTTCAGCAAAGGCCAGATCTGAGATCATGTGCTGTTCTGATATCAGTGTTTTAAGAATATAAAAGCAAGATATTTTTAAGCACAGGAAAAATGCTAAGCAATGAGAAAAAAAAAAAAAAAAAAAAAAAGGATGTGAAGACTGGGAGGTAGATATGTAGAGGAAGCTAAATTAACAATCTGGAGAATAACAGAATCATCCGGAGACATGATCACAGCCTAAAAATACCTTCACACTCTCAGTACAAACACAGGGAATTATTCACAGCCTCTGAAGCTAGGACAGCAAGCAATGAATTCAAGATTTTTTTTTCTTACAAAAGAAGGCAAATGTAAGCTAAAAAGCACGGAAGAGTTTGGCAGTGATTTTGAATGTGGAGCAGACTACTCAGGAAAGGGGTGTGGAAGCAAACTTTTCTACACATAGTAAAAGAAAAGTCAGAGAAGACAGGAAAAATATAGTTATTAATGCTTTGTGACAAAGCAGTGAATCTTGTTCATCTGAATACTTTCTGGTTCTGTAAAATAAAAGAGCATTGAAGGAAATGAATTACAACATAAATGATTCTCCTGAAACATTAATTATTAAGTTGTATTGCCAAATACCTGCTCTTGGGAAGGCATTAGTTTAGTTTAGTTTAGTGGGTATTTAAAATTCCTCAAAGAAGCAAGTGAAAAAGGTTGACTTCCTTTTGACTCCTTATCAGAAAGTGAGCCCACTAATATCTTATCCTAAGCAATTTCCTTTTTGGAAACCTACTATTACAAATTACTTTAGACTTGGTTATAAAGATTGTGGGCAAAAATCATCATATTAATTTCTGCCTTGGAGCAGATGTTCAGCATTAAAAGATTTAAAGTTATTTGTCTAAAAAGTTAATAAAATGATTACTTTTTACCCTCATATATAAGTATATTAAGGAACTAAGAAACAATATTTAAAGAAAGCAAAGTTAAAGGACTTTGTTCTTTCCAATTTCTGTGTCTTTATGCTTTGTTCTTTTTATGCATTATTTCCATGTGTAACTTATAAATGAAGTGTTTTAATATGTGCCTTTCAGTTGACAAATATACTCCCTTTTTATTATTATTATATAGCATATAAATACTAATGCCCATATTTTTATGCATTTACACTCAAATATACATATACATATGAGTGTCTCAAAAGGAATAGCACATTTTACATAATAGGTTTTCAATTTCATTTATAATCATCTTTTAAAAATTGTACTGTATTATGGAAATAACTGTTTTGTTTCATAAATTAAAGATAAAATCAGTTTTAAAAAAAAGGAAAGAGAAGAAAGAAATTCTTAGGTCACATCTAACCCATCCCAAAAGTAGGAATCCTATCTAAAATATATAATTAGTGTTTTCCAACCTTTCCTTGAATGAAGAGGACCCACTACCTCCCCCCTCCAAAAAAAGCCCATTCTTTAATTGCTCTAATTGTTAAGAAGTCTTTTTCTATCTCCAACTAAAATCTTTTCCCTTATAATTTCTTTCCACTGGTACTAGTTTTGCCTTGTGAGTCTAAATACAAATCAAATCTCTCTTCTACATCATAAAATTTCCAATAATTAAAGATAGTATTCCCTTCCCCCTAGTATCTTCCCCTCTCCCTTTTCTTTGCTTTCACCATCATGGTCACCCTCCACAAGCTATTCTCCCACTTTTCAGTTTCCTTCTAAAAATATTACACTCAGAACTAAACATAATACTCCAGTGTTCCGACCAAGCAATGCCTAACACTTAGTGGACATTTTGATTGATTGTTCAGGATAGACTACAGCAGGACACCGCTTCCATTAGTGTAGCCACAAAACATTAGCTTTGTTGTTGTTGTTATTGGGAACTCTATTATACTGTGGACTCCAGTTGAATTAGCTTCTGTAAGACTTATAAGTTCTTTTTAACAAAATATTTTTTTTAACATTTTTAACAAAATGTATTGCCTACCATCCTATAACTGTAAAGCTGATTTTCTGAACCCAAGTGTAGTATTATTCATTTATTCTTTTAAATTTCACTTTATTAAATTCATATAGGTTTTTCCATATGGCATAACATTTTGGGATCCTGGTTCTGTCATCAGTCTCTCCTAATTTTATGTGTAAAATAAAATTGGACCAAGAATAGAGTCCTGTGATACTTCGCTAGAGATATTCATCCATATTGGCACTGGTTTGTGGATTAATATGCTTTGGTTCAGGTTCATTAATCTGTTTCCGAATCCAACTAATAATATACCATTACCCATTCTGCATTTTTCTTATCATGTCCACAAAGGTATTTTTAGAAACTTTCTTAATTGCTATAATGAAATGTTATAGCTACAAATTCTGCCTATCAAGCAATATCCAAAAAAGGAAGAAGTTAAATTAATCTGGAATTATCTGTTCTTACCAGTAAAACATAAGTTCCTTGAAAGTTGGAATGTAGCATAGTACCTTGTACAGAGTAGAAACTTAATAAATCTGTATTGGATGAATGAATAGATAACAAGCTCTGTAAAAAACAGGCCATGTCTCATACTTCTTTGTATTTCTTTCAACATTTAGTATAATATCCCATAAGAAGTAAGAACTCAGTAATTATTAATATACTGGTCATGAACCCAAGAGATGATTTACATTGAGGAAAATTTTGTAATCTTCCAAGATGTTTCTGCTGACATAATTCATCCTATTTACCCATTGGACTTTTTCACTAATCACTGCAATTTATTTTGTTCCTCTTGTTTTAATTTTAAAAAACATAAGTATGCAAAAGATGAATTACGTGTAATAATGAGTTCTTCCTATAAGAAAGTCCAACTTCCTGAATCCTTCATCCACTTCTGGACTTCCTTTTCAATAGCATATTTTTATAGGGTGAATGTTTTACTCAAGTTTCATTTCCAGGTCACATGCAAATAAAAAGGTTGAGTGTTAAGGAAGGGCATGATTTTTCACAAAATTCTTAATTACAGTGCAAAATTTTGTCCAGTCCATTCCTGTTATCTTAATCTGGATGAATTAGTTCTCCCTAGACCGAGCTCAAATTTACTGTGATATGATATCATTTTAAATAAATGTTACCTTCTCTGCAATCATTTTCATAGTGCCTTGTCAATCCCCTTGTCAATCAATTATTAATTAAGGCAAATGCTTGACATAAATAGGATTTATTTTCAGAAGGAAAATCAATTGGAATAGAAACTCAGCTTTTTCCAGCAGGGCAAAATTCTGAAGTTCCTTCTTTTTGTCATTTAAATTAATTTTACAGAAAATTTCTGTTCAATTTTTTTAAAATTCTTGCATGCCTCTTGTTTCAAATGTGGTATTTGTCCTTTTGACAAGTGAAAAGTTGGATCCTACTTAGATCTGGTGTGAAACAGTGTTTCAAAATTATGAAGGAAAAGTCTTTGCACCATGGAATTGATTCTGTCTCTTACTTTTTGAGCTCTTCAAACCCCACAAATAGCTCAATGCGGAGAGAGTGGAAAGTATAGCCATCCATACTAGAGTGATGATTTGAAAGCAAAAAAGTGTCTTTAATGTATTCATGCTTCCCACTTTTAGTACCTTTCCTACACTTAGTAACAAAACTTTGCCCTCCCATCTTCTTATGAGTTCTCCCCATCAGAGCCTGATCTCAGAAAGGATTCATAGTTCTAAAAGGCAAGTGATTGATGACAACTCAAAGCATTCCTCTTCCCAGGAAGACTTGCACTTTGTCAGGGGACAAAAATTCTTGGCTGAGGAGGGTAAATCTGTGAAGGTGTAAATTTCAGACATTATGTAGTGAGCGGTTAATGAAGTATTTGTGATTCAGTGGGCCTCCCTGGAATTCTTAAAAATGGTTGCCTACTATATTTAAATGTAAGACAAATTCAGGTTGTGCAGACAGTAATATATACTCTAGGAGAGCAAATTCTTTAAATCCCCAAAGCACTAAGCCTGATATTTTGCTCATAGTAGAGACTTAATAGATAGCCACAAAGTATATTAGACAATTCCATGCTATGGTAAACTAACATCCTGAAGGAACTTCACAGAAATCTATTCAGTTTGAGATAATACAGTGAAATCGAATATTCTTTTTATGAGATCATTTTAAGAGGTGATTAAGAGTCAAACTACTGCCCCTACATCAGTCCCTCCACATCAGTGGCGAAAACCCAGGACTTTGAACTCCAGAGCCCTGGCATTTGTAGTGTCCCCCAGAACAGTGACCCTGCTTCCAATCCAGTTGCTAGTGCCACCATACCAGAAGGCAGCCCCCATGGAGAAGGGGCTTTTCATACTCATTAAATGGCAAAGGATTTCCACCCAAGCCAGTCACCCCAAAAGAGATGAGAAACTTCATGTACGCGGTGACTCAAATCAGGGACACAGCCCAGGATGAGGAGTTCCATCCAGACCCCATGCTTTACTTCCAGCCTGTCCCCCACATCTGTCATTAAGGGAAACCTCCTGTGGCAATATCAACCTAAGAATTGGTTCAGCTAATTCTGCAGCCCTGGTTCTACCAGCCACAGGTATTCAAAGGAAAGCTCTCGTCCCCAAAGTCCTTGGAACTGCCAAAAGATTCATCTCAGAAAGAGATAGAGCTTGATCAGTATGTGACCCTGGGCAAGTCACTTAACTGCAATTGCTTCACAGGAAAAAAACAAAACAAAACAATAAAAATGCCTCCTTGGAATTTGTTACTCAACAAAATATATGAAAGCTGCAATATTCAGAGCATCAGAAACCTACCATCCTTTTATGGTTTACTTCACCTTGAATAGAATACCACAGCAGTTTCAGGAAATTGAGTCCACAGAGAACAAATCTATTTAGAGTAAATTTGTAGTTTCTTGTTTTCCCAAAGCAACATAGGTTAAACCCCTTTTTATGGGCTTAGTGGCACACTAACAGTGCAGAAATTTTCCTGTGGTAACTGGGAAAGGTATTCATCTTTTTTAATAATTCTTTCTTCCTCCTTAGCTTTCTTCATAGGGTATCTTTTTAAAAATATATAGAATATGAAAGAAAATAGCCCTGAAGATAGCAATTGGCACTTTCTGACACAATTCAAATTAGGGACAAAATTTTGAAAAAAAAATCCATATTAGATGCTGTCAGTATATATCTTTATTGAAGGTAAATATGACTTTGTGACCTTAGCAAATTGTTTCTTTCTCTAAGACTCACTTTAATAGAATGAGAAATAATGAAGTATTTGCATGTAGTAATCTCTAAAGTCCCTCTGAACTCTATGTATTAGGAATTTATGAAATAGAAGATTTTAGTTGTAATCTTACCCAGATCATTTTTATTTTCATTGTAATCAGAACCTGATACAAGGAGGATGAGATAATTTGAGATTTCCTTCTCCTCCCTGCCTCTAGCCAGCCACAATTTGCCCCAGCATCTATCCAATGATTATAATAATCCTTGGCACAAATCCCAAAGGTGAAACATGGAGATATGTGCTAGCCATTTGGTATTTTGGGGTATAGTAACAAGAGCACTGTCCTGGGAGATAGAGTGCTGGATTCCAGTCTTAGATCATCTGCCAACTAAATATGATCAAGTCACTTTATTTCTCTAGTGAGTAGTAGAGACTCTACTCAGTAGTAGAGACACTAATCAGTAGATTAAATCAAAACTTCTTTAAACTGTGGGTTAGGACCCCATATGAGGTTTTGTAAGTGAATATGGAAGTCACACAATTATGATTTATTATCAGTAAGTGTTTGATTTGTACATCTATTTTATATATCTACATTCCCAGGATAGCATAAAATTTTTTAAAGCAAAAAGGAGTCACAAATGGAAAAAGTTGAAAAAGCCCTGGATTAGAAAACCTCTAACATTCCTTCTATCTCAAATAGTTTATTTCAATTTGGGATTCTAGGGCCTCTAAAAAGTAGGAAATAAGAAGCTGGCTTTATCCCTGCTTCCTAATGCAAATTATGATAATCTTCACTTATATGAAACCACAGAGAAACTAAATCCCCATGAAATGAAAGAACTTGCTCAAAATCCAAAGCCTCTTATCTTATATACTTTAGTTCTCTATTCACTATTTCCCCTCTCTGAGAAATCAGGATGATTTTGAAAACCAAACCTAGAAGGACAAAATGCAATTTTAAGATTCTTATTAACTATACTTTCTTTTCAGGTCTTGTCCTGATGAAGATGGGCATTCAACTTTCAGAGAGGAAATAGTTTAACCAAACATACAATTTGAGTTCTAATTCAGGCTCTTCTCTTCATTGGCTGTGTGATCTTGAGCTAGTCATATTCCCTCTTGGATATCTCTTTCCTTCAAAATTATAATTCAAGACAGATGTTTAGAGAAAGAGCCATTATGACAGTTTAGCTTCTAAATGACTTGGAGCATATGTTTAGTCATTTCACTTATGTCCAACTCCAGTTCTTGTGACTCCATTTGGGATTTTCTTAGCCCTAAACAACTAAAGCAATTTGTCGTTTCTTCTTCCAGCTGCCAATTTTACAGATAAGCAAATTGAGGCAAACAGGATTAAATGACATAACATAGTAGATGTGCTAACTTGGATTAATAGGGAGCTAACTCTACTATTGAAATCCCCGTTTTATTCCCTCTTTTCTGCCTAATACTCCAAAATAAAACTTTGTGCTACTTTTGACCATAACCAGTAAGATTGTTTATATCTTAGATAACATTCAGAGCTAGACCTGGGATTTTAATGTAAACCCAGTTGAGGAGGCTACTTCTGCCTGTGGAGGTTATGGACAGAGCTAGAGTCCCACAGCCAGTGTGGTTCAGAGGCATGTTTGAAACCAGTTCTTGGTTCCCTTTCTTTGTCCCTACATCGAGCTGCTTCCCAAATACCTTCCCTGGCTAGACACTAAATTCAAGACTGTGGTATTAAGAGCAGTGAATCCTAACCACCAGACCAGTGGTTCTTAAATGTTTTGCTCTCAAGATTCCTTTACACCATTAAAAATTATAGAAGACTCCTCAAAGAACTTATGTTTGTATGAGTTATAGATATTGTTATTTATTATATTAGTAATGAAAACATCTTAGTATTATTATAAAATTATATAAAAATTAACTATTATAAAAAATTGTTCTAACCTCTCAGGCTCCCTAAAAGTGTTTCAGAGATCCCCATGGATCTCCAGATCATATTTCGAGAGCTTCTTCAGTAGAATACCAGCGAATTCAGATAAAGTGTCTTTTTGCTGCATTCTTAGCAACATAATTTCAGACCTAATGGAAGGTCCCTGTCCCTAGCACCTTGAGAAATCCCTTTCTGTGAAGGAGAATCTTTAATTTGACTGGGTTGTTATCTATACTAGAATAGTATGAGGTAAAAGGAAATACCAAAATTGATAACTTCCATCCAACAGATAGGGAGACTCTAGAGGCAGCTTTAGTGAATAGAGTCAGCCTCAGAGCCCAGAAAACCTGGGTAACAACAACAATAAAAGCAATATCTAGCATTTATATTGTGCTTGCTGTATATGCCAGGCACTGTACTGAGCACTTTGTAATCATTATCCTATTTGATCCTTACAACAATCCTGAGAGGGTAGTAATATCCTCATTTTACAGGTGAAGAAACTGAGGTAAGCAGATCACATGAGGAATAAGTCTCTGAGGCTGGATTTGAACTCAGGTCTAGGTAGCACATAGAAGACAACTAGAGGTCATTGCTGTTGTTGGTTCTGAAAGAGGACCATGACATTAGGGAGGTGATGCTATGACATGCAAGTGAATTGGATTTAAGTGAGGGAGAATAGGGCAAGAGACATCTGGATCCAGTGGCCAGATGTAGATCAGGATGACTGGAAATGGCCCTAGATGCCTGTGGATAACAAGACATCTTCAGAGGAAGATGTGGGTTCA
Organism: Sarcophilus harrisii; assembly: GCF_902635505.1. Classification (NCBI taxonomy): domain Eukaryota; kingdom Metazoa; phylum Chordata; class Mammalia; order Dasyuromorphia; family Dasyuridae; genus Sarcophilus; species Sarcophilus harrisii. The sequence continues at coordinate 123,961,797 of NC_045429.1, forward strand.
AGTCCTGTGTCTAATACATACTGTCTATGAAACTATAGAAAAGTCATTTAATTTCTTCGTGCCCCTGAGCACCTCTCCAGTTGCAGAACAGGCACTAAACAGCTCTGGCAGAAAGAATTTCCTCTTAGAAAATGTTCTATCCCAATGCTAGAAGAGTACCAAAAAAGAAAAAACAAAAAGAGGAACTGTCATTTATATGTGGTAATCAGATAGTCTTTTGATTAGATTTCAAATTTAGTTTTTTACTGGCACAACAAATATGAAGTTAATTTATCAGACAGTAGTGTCTAGGAATAAGCTATCTAAGATCTGACTTCATGAGATAACAAAAAAGTAAGCTTTCAATCCTTTCTCTTTTTTAGGGTAACATTATCTCAGAATTTATTGAATTATTATAAACATCCATGCATATAATTTTAAAAATAAAAAGCTTTCAAAAAAAGAATGATTATAAAGTCTCAACATCTTCACTAAAATAACAATAACTTGTATTTATATTGAATTTTTGACCTAAGATTTTTAGTCCACAAAACAATATAGCACAAATATCTGCAACCCTGTGAGGTAGCTACCACCTGTGTATCATTAATCTCTTTTCATAAGATAAAGATGCTAAGGCCCAGAAAATGTAAATCACTCATCCCGGATCATTCATTGAAAAGTGTCAGGGCCAAGAATTAAACTTGTGTCTCCTGACTCCCTCTTTCTGTTCAGCAGGCAGCCATGTGAACTAAAAACTGGAACACACACACACTTCTTGTGTTAGAAAAACAGAGGCTCATTTTCATTGTTTAGAGGTTTAGGTCATTGTAGATCATTTAATCACAGTATGCATAAACTGTCAGGGTTTGACTAAAACTCTAGGTATTTAAATTGGGATTAAGCGCTTCATCTATTAAACCACATGGAATTGGGAGTGGAGGAGAGATTTGAGAGACGATTTAAGGGACCTTAAAAGAGAGAAGCCACCACAATTGTACCAACTACAACATTAAGCTTTAAACACCTTCCTGGATTTCCTGGGGCTATGAATTCACATGCCAACTGAACCTTTTGTTCAGCTATAGAATCCCCAGATTAAATGTTATTCAATGCAGTTTCCAGTATTTAAGATAATTTGAGAAATTCAACAGCAAAGGTTCTGTCATATTATTAAGACTAAATAAATTTTAATTTTAACTGTGCTGTACATACTTTTCAGTCAAGGAGAGCTGATGGGTAATGGTATAAATTGCTTCATTGAAATAATATTTAGAATTGGACTGTTCTGCCTTCTCATTTTTGAATGCCAGTAAGAAGTTGGGATCTTTGGATTATACACATAGGTTGGACCCCACAAAAGCAGGGGCTTGGTTAAGATACCCCCACCACTGCCATTTTGCATATATTTCCAGATTCAAATATTAAGCACAATAGTCGGCTTCTGTAGACAGATGGACAGTTGTAAATTGACAGCTGTGGAACAGTTGGCTCTGATTTGTAATTCTGAAATCAGACTAAGACTTGAAGGACTTTTAAGTCATGCTTCCCTTGGTATTAGAATGTATTTTTTTTCTTGTTAGGCTAGAAGACAAGTTATCTAAGGCACTAACAAACTATCCCTCTCCACGATCATACCCTTCATTTTAAAACCCTCACTACCCATGTTATTTCCCTCTGAGAACAATGCGAGCCATTTCCTACTCCTTAAAAACAGCATACAGATCTTTACTATTTTCCCATAAGACTTCTTTCTGTTTTAGATTTTTTTTTGGCTAAACTTTAGATTTCACTGGTATAGGAACTCCTAAGGAAGAAAATGCTAGTGAGCACCTGCTTTCCATTTTATAGCCTTGAAGAGCTGTTTAAAACCCAGTTTCTTAATCTGTGGGTTGCAACGTCATATGGGGTCTTGTACTTGAATGCGAGGAGGTCATGAAGTTAAGACTTATTATCAGTAAATATTTGACTTGCATACCTACTTTATATATTTATATAGCCAGAGTCACATAAAAATTTCTTGGGCAAAAAGGGGTCACAAGAGGAAGAAACTTAAACCTGGTTTAGAGCATGGGCAGATTAAATGACTTGCTGGGGTCATATAGTCAGAAGTGTCTGATTCTGAGGTCATTTTACTAGTCACTGTTCTGTGACTAGTGGATAGAGTACCCTGCCTGGAGTCAAAAAGACCTGAATTTGGGGCAGCTAGGTGGTGCAGTGGATGGAGCACCAGCCCTGAAGTCTGGAGAACCAGAGTTCAAATTTGGCCTCAGACACTTAACACTTCCTAGCTGTGTGACCCTGGCCAAGTCACTTAACCCCAATTGCCTCGGGAGGGGGCGGGGGGGGGGGGAGGACTTAAATTCAAATCCAGCCTCAGATACTTAATAGCTATGTGACTTCAGGGGAAGTACTTTTAAATCTATTTGCCCGAGTTTCCTCATCTATAAAATGAACTGGAGAAGGAAATGGCAAATCACTCCAGTACCCTTGCCAAGAAAACCCCAAATGGGATTATGAAAAGGCAGGCAGCCTGAAAAAATGAACAACAAAAGCTTATTTTTAAATTTAAATTACTACCAACCCTCTACCACAATCCTATGCTTCATCCCATTATGGAGCTCACCCTAGGTTTTTGAGAGCTGCACAAGCTTAGGCAGGCTCTACATTTGCAAACATTAGCAAAGATCATAAGATTCACCACACTGCCAAAAGGGTCAGCAATATAGAAAAGATTAAGATTCACTTCCCTAGAAGTAATAGGAAGCCATTGAAGATTTTTGAAAGTTTGAAAGCCCTACAAAGCAGGCTTTCCTAGAGCTCCAACCTGTGTTTTCTACTCCCCCATAAGTCTTCTGGCTCTTAGTTAACAGTTGCTTCCCTATTGAAGCCAGGGAAGAGGCAGCCCTATCCTAAGTCCGCACATGACAAGTACCCTTTTTTTGTGCTGGCAAATGTTTAACAGCTAGCTCTCTGGGGGGGAAATGTACATAAGACATATTTCTAAATTTAATCAACATTGTTTGCATTTTCTCCATCACTTTTCTTAAGGGATCAAGAGAATAAATCAATTTCTGATTTGGAGTATTTGCTGATTTCCATGATATAAATGCTCACACTGAAAATTCAAGTCAATTCTTAAAAGCTGGAACAAACTGGATCTAGCATACCACTGACCTTTCCCATATTACCACCAAAGATTTGTCCCCCTAGACTTCAACTGCCTGGGGTTTTTTTTGGGGGGGGATATATATGTACTGAACCTTCTTGAAGATTTCAAAGACCTGAAGCTTTCTTCCTCTTTTCTACCCTTTCTGTTCCAAGTATTCTAACTGAAACAAATTTGACAGGTCATGGTTAATCCTTCACTTTTTGGTAAAGTTGACAATTTGTTGCTTTGGTTTTATGAAACCCAGAGCTCCTTCTCCTCTAAAGACTATAACCATAGTTATAGGACTGTCTAGATTACTGTGATCCTTTTCTGTGAGCTCCAAGACTTCCCACTGTTTCCTAGCTGGATCCCATATTTAAAAAGATCTTATTCAAAACTTAATCCTTACTGTTTGCTCCTGTGTCCCAGAATAGTGTCACTACTGTCCCTTGGGAAGGATCTACTCTAAAATATAGGTCAATAGTTAGAAAAAATTATTTGAACCCATAGTAAATAATTTCAGAACAATCATTCTTCTCAGTAAAGGTACCACATCTTTTTAATTATGTAAAAAATGTCAGGTATAAACATCAGTACAAAACATTCACTAAAAGGTGTCTAAGAAACAGCTACAGGTAGTGTTTTCTTTGTACTTGCCATCTCTAAAAGAAACTTACAAATATGTGCAATTTGCTATATATCTGATAATTTGTTCAAAATACCAAGGCAAAGTTCAGGTGCTTCATTGACTCAACAGAAATGTATAGTCAAAATCTGCTTCCCCATATCTTTACTTGTAACCCTACAAATATGAATTTTAAATTTTGCTTCCCTTAAAAAGTTAAAAAGATCTAGATGACCTAGTAGAAAGAGCACCTGGCCCTGGAGTTAGAAGGACCTGAATTCAAATCCAGCTTCAGACACTTAATGCTTCCTAGCTGTGTGACTCTGGGCAAGTCACTTAACTCCAATTGTCTCAGAAAAAAAAAAAAAAAACTCTTAGAATTTCTTTGGTTTGGGGCTTTCCATTTTTGATGAACTCAATAAGTTGATAGAAAACCTATTAGAACTCAATAAGTATTCAGTGTGTAGTATAAAATGCAGATGCTGTTACTTAATGATTTTGACATGCATCATTTGTAGCAGATATCTCCAGATCAACTTCTTCAAGCCTTCTGTGACCACTCCTTTGTTTGGAATTATCTCAAAATTAAGCCCTAATTTTTTCATTCATTTTGTGAGAATTGGGAAAACGGGAATGAGAGAAATTTTTGTAAGTAATTTGAAGTGCTATTTGATGAAGGGGAACTCTAGCTCATATGGGTTTGAAGAAAGGAAAGGAAAGATTTCAAATTAATTTGTGGAATTATTCCTAGCAAACCATAGTTGAGGACAGATAAGTTGAAAGAAGAAGATACCTTTCTTAATGTGTATAAATAGATTGTTTATTGTCTTTATGCTCCATTTGTTCCAGATAATTGACAAGAGTAAAAGAGACCCCTCAGAAGAAATTGAGATTCTTTTACGATATGGACAGCATCCAAACATCATCACTTTGAAGGATGTAAGTAGCCTCACCACAAACAAGATGTTGCTACTCTTTCTACTGCTCTTCTTTTTTTTAATCATTGGGAAAGGAGTTGTTTTGTGTTTCTGCATAATTCCAAGGAGTTATAAATATATTGCTGTCCATAACTAAAAGGCTAAGTTTCTTGTTCTACATCATTCATCCTGTAGTATCAAGTGTATGTGACAAACTGAACTTATAAAGTACCTGGACCATGTTCTTACATCATCATTTTGATCACCATCTCTCTTCCCATCCTGTAATATGTATATAAAGGATGAAATTATCTCTTTTGTGAACTGTCAATCAGATGTAATTTTCATATCATCTAATGTATAGTGTGACTTGAAAACATAGCAATAATAGACTAGTAATTGTATCAAAACCCAAATATCTAGGTTTATTTCTTAATTCTTTCACTAGTAAGTCTGGTTCCATTTCCATTTCTTTATTTATAAAAGGGGTTCATATTTAGTTACATCCCTAGAGATCACTGATTTTTCTCCCAAAGGGCTCAGTGGCTATTTTTCTTTACTGCCTGTGAACCAAGGAGCAATTATTGATTGGTCCACTTAGCACTCACACAGCACTGCCTGGCTCCTATCATAAAATGGATGTGAGAGGTAAGAGGGATAGTTTAAGGAGATATACCTCCTCTTGAGCTCCAGAGTGCCCTTAAGAATCCTTAAATCTAGAATTATAAAGTGTCACAGAATTTCAGAGTTGGAATGAATCCAGAGACCATTTATATCCAAAGAATCAGTATACAAAAAAGAGTCACTGATACAAGATATCTTGCAGGTGAATAAATAGCTTTTGTCTGAAGACTTCTAGGGAGGAAACCCCCACGAGGCAGCCTATCTGTTAATTATGAAATGAGTTGTTGCCACCAGAGTTCCACTCTAAAACCAAATAGCTTCTGCCATGGGAATACTTCCGTAGCAGCATTCCACAGCAATTAAAATACTCAGTGAAATATAGTTTTAGATTAAAATAGAACCTAAATTTCATAATTTTCTCATTATCCAGTTGTAATTATTATTGTTAGTATTAAAAATCTCAAATTGGTAAAGATATTTAAAGTTTGAAAAATGCTTTATATATATTCTCATGTGTACCTCACAATAATCCTATGACGTAGGTAGTATCCCTATTTTTAAAAATAAGGAAGCTGAAGTTTAGAACAGTTAGGCTAGGGTCACATAGCAAGTAAGCATTTGAGTCTGAATTCTCAATAAAGTCTTCCAGACTCCCAGTCCAATACTTTATACACCAACCAACTGTCCTTTATATATGTGCTTATAATCAAATGAAGAAATCAATCCTACAAGCTTCTATGAATTCCATATTATTTCTATTAAGTTGTAGGATAATTTTAAAACCAGAGAAATTATTATTTTTTATTTTTAAAATTATTAGTTGAATTATTAGTAAGTTAAAAGCAATTATAGTAATTTCATATATTTCTTTGAATGGCCATGGACTACTTCAGTAACAATTATTTGAAAGTACATTGTGTTTTAACTGACTTGTAATTATGAACAATGAATTAAACTGTCTGTGAAGGAATAGTATGAGTGGATAAGGTGTAAGTACAAGAATTACTTAAGTCTAGAGGCCTTCTTGGAAAAGCCATGTCTTTAAGAAAGCTTTAAGGTTTCTGTTGCTTTAAAGCATTCTGTCTGAAGAAGACGCTAATCCAGTTGCCAAAAATCTTTTCTCTAAAAGAAGAGAAATATCTTTGCATTTAAGTCATTTTGGCCCTTGAGGCTCTTGCGCCAAAATGCCTTTTTCTCATCCTTCTACTTTGCACACATTCTAAACTTATCCTGCAAAATTAATAGTTCTAGGGGGGAAAGAATTAAGAGCTAGAGTTCTTGCAATAGGGGAGGAAGCAAAAGGAGGGAGTCAAGGGAAAGATACAACAGAGAGGAAAGAGGCACAGGACATTTTATGAGTGTGATCCTGAAGATCTGGATATAAAATGTTCTCCTGAGCAGCATAAATTTTGGGGCTGAAGTCGATGGGGAATCCTCTGCATTAATAAAGGCTTTCAGAGCTGCACTGCATTGATCTGGTTAGCTTCAAGGCAGTCCAGTGTTTTGACAAATATTATAACAAAAATATTAATAGGATTTAGAGCTGGAAAGAACCTCAGAAATCATATAATCAACTTCATTATCTTATGGATGAAGAAAATGATACAAAGAGAAATGATTTGTCAGAGACGGCTCTGAAGCTTGAAGTCCTAACTCCTATTACAATGCTTTTTCCTACTTTATTACACTTTCAAAATGGAAATCAGCAGGTTTGAAGTTGCTTTTCCAGTAACAAGAGCCCACACAAGTGATGTTTCTTGCTTAGATGACCCTTGGAATAAATTCTCTTTATCAGATTGATTTAACTCTGTTTGAAGTTTCATTCCATATTCAGGAAGATCCTCTACCAATTTGAAGATGAAATTCTCAACATACTTATATTTTCGTTTCCCAAATAGGACTTCATAATCCAAATAGTGGTCTAATTTACAAATTCATATATGCATGATGATACTCTTTATGTATCTTTTCATCATTTAAATCTCACAATCCTATAAGTAGTCCTGCTTTATTATCCCCATTTATAATTGAGAAAAATAAGGCTGAATGGTTAAATTAATCTAATTAATTAATTAATTAAGATTGTGCATTAGCTTACTTAATTTAAATCATGGAGCCAAAAAGCAAGCATGCTCAGTTTTTTCAACTCCTAATTGAGCATTCTGATTATGTCACACTGGGGCTGAACATATGAATAACACAACAGATGGACCAGAGTATCACAAAAGCTATGAAGTTAATCATAATCCAATCTGAGCAAAATGATATTTTGGCCATTGCTTCTACTTCTATGTTATTTTCACATTTTCCTGACTATAGCCAACTATTTGCATTTGCTTCTGCCTTCGTATTCTGATAGATGAATCCTCAGAAAAATTTACCTGACCTAAGCTTAAGTAACACATTTGTTGGCAATTTTGATCACAGTGGGAAAGAGATGTATCATGAAATGAATGATTTTATTATTGTTGTTCAATCATTTTTTCATTCATGTTCAAATCTACATGACATCATTTAGGGTTTTCTTGGCAGTCACTGGAATGGTTTGCCTTTTCCTTCTCCAGCTCATTTTACAGTTGAAGAAATTGAGGCAAAAAGGGTTAAATGAGTTGCCCAAGGTCACACATCCACATTTGAATTCAGGAAAGTAGTCTTTCTATCTCCAGGTCTGGCACTCTATTCACTGTACCACATAGCTACCTCATCGAAAACAGATTAGGTGGAATTATGAAGAAAATTTGCTTGAAATATATAGAGACATGAAGTTTTGGCAGCCCTAATGATATAGCTTATCAATAATGCATTTTGTAATATATTATTAAATCTGAATTTTTGTGGAAGCAATGACAGCATAGAGAGTTACTTCTGATGTGGATTAGAATACCTGTTCACTTGTTTCCCATGAAGGACTTTTTTTTGCACCCAGGTCAACATTCCATTCACTACCAACTAATAATCGTTCTGTCTTTTCTACAGTTTCTCTCTAACTTCTTTGGATCTTCTTTAAGATTTTGCTATAATGCTTCACAGTGATGAGTCTGGAATTATTATAGAATCACAGGTATTTCCTTATTCATCAGAACTATCACATCCTCTAACTTTATCTTTCTCTGATCCTCTAGGTCTATGATGATGGGAAGTATGTTTACCTTGTGATGGAGCTGATGAGAGGTGGGGAACTCTTAGATCGCATCCTCCGTCAGAAATATTTCTCAGAAAGGGAAGCTAGTGCTGTGCTCTGTACCATTACTAAGACTATGGACTACCTTCACTCCCAAGGAGTAAGTTTCTTGTTTTCTTCTGCATGATAGTTATGATAGTGAAGTTCATAATTTTAATAATAAAAATAGGAACAGTAAAAATTAATTTATGAAATTGGAATTAAGATGTTCCTTTAATTCCTGTTGAATCAATACTTTAGAGAAATTTAATCATTCTTCCACTAAATACACCTGTGTACAAGTGCCAAAGCATTCACACACGGTTATTTTTAGAGAGAAAAGCATTTCAGTACATCAAGGATTGAATAGAAAGTAGGCTACTTGAGTGTAGCTCTCTATCTGCTACTCCACTCTCCCTCTCACATATTAAATACTTAATAAATGTATGTCAAATGTTGAATGAATCTATGATTTCATTGATGGATCACTGAAGATCCAAACCTTTACTTGAAGCCTTTACAACTTGGTAAGATATATCATATTTATGCCCCACTGCCATCATTTTCAGAAATTGAGGGTCACTTTCATGACAGAAGGAACCATTAGAGGACAACTCTAAGGGAAAGAAAGAAAAATAAACTAATTGAATTAAAGCTGAAGACTTGAAGATGTATCCTAACAAGTTCATAATGGATGATGAAATGATCCCCCAAGTAAATTGTATTAAAATCTTCATTAACTTGGTACTTTTAGACCTAACTAAATTAGGAAAAATGGGAGATATTCTACAAATGGCACTACGTAGCCATGGGAATGATGATTATATTATTGACAGTGGTAATTACCTATTTTCTCATCATTCCTGGGAAACAGATAATGCTGGGTAGTCACAAGTTTATGATTTCTTCAAGACCACATAATACTTCTTATGTGTATAACTATTTAAAAGGATAGAAAAAATTTTTTGGTTTTGTCCTTAGTATAACCAGACTCTAGAACTAGCATTTGCAATAATGATGTGGTTGGTTTTCAGATTTTCTTATAATTAATAAAATGATGTAGTGGAAGTTAAAAAAAAATCATCATCCTTCCATTGGGACTTAGCTTAAACATGGAATCTGATTCCCTGATTCCCTCCTATTCCTCTATACTTCTTGGATTCTCTCCTCAATTTTTTTAAAAAGAGATTTGAGACATTCACATCCCTAGCCTACCTAGGGTTTACAGCATGTTATTACAGTAATCCTCTTTGCTTCCCTTCAAAAGAAATGGCTTTTCCACCTAAATATCTACCTTGCTTTAACATATCTCTGGGGCCTACCATCAGACCATGATATATGAAAGGTTGTCAGGTTAACCCAGCCCACTATATTTCCTTTTAATAAAATAGCTCATTGTGTCCTACCCTTTCTTCCTAGTGGGAATGTATTTACTTATTTCTCAAATGTTCACTATTAGGGCTCTTAATGCTGGATGTTTGAAATTGAGTGACAGATCAAAATGGCAGGGGGAGAAGGAAATTAGAAAAAGAGAATGAGAAGAAAGATGATAGATAAACCCTTCAAATAAGACAACAGCTTATTAGTTATAATTTGTCTACTTCCTACTGAGATATCATTTCAGAATGAACGCGTTCTACATAAATCCATCCCTTCTGGTTTTATTTAATCTTTTCTCCTTTTTCTCTTGTCCCAGCTCCTGAATAACAAAGAATGTTTTATGTCTCTCCAGGTCGTTCATCGAGATTTGAAGCCTAGTAATATTCTATATATGGATGAGTCTGGAAATCCAGATTCCATCAGGATCTGCGATTTTGGATTTGCCAAACAACTAAGGGCAGAGAATGGACTGCTCATGACACCGTGCTACACAGCTAACTTCGTGGCCCCTGAGGTTAGAACTCTCAAACCATTAGAAAGATACATCCCTAACCATCTTTGAGAAAGTCACCAGCTTTTTCACATTTTCTCAAAACACACATACAAACATTATAGCCTTTAGTTCATTTTTCGGATAACAAAGATTCACCCAAAATATGTTTGTAAACAAAAATTATAAAGTCATTTTTTCCTCTTCATATCAGTGACAATTTGAATCAAAGGTCCTAGGCCTAGAAGTGCTGTTAAAAATCAGTTATCCCAATCTTCTCATCTTATGGATAAGGAAGGTAAGATCTGGGGAGAATAAGTAACTAGCCCAGGATGATGTAAGGTAGTAAGTGGTAAAGCTGAGATTGGAGCTCATATCCTTTGAAACCTGGTGATCTTTTTCCCTGTGCCCCAGTGGAATTAAGATCAAGGATTGGGGATTTTTTTCCTAAATAGTCTCCATGAATCTCTCAGGTGAACTTACACCTAGAACTTCACATTTTTATTTTCCTGTTTTGATCTCTCATTTCTTTCTGATTAGCATGATACTAGCAGAGGATTTGGATGGTTACTGATTTGGTTTGAAATTAATTATAAGCAACTAATTTGAAAGACTCTATATCTGTATGTATATGCACATATATACATATATATGTATCTGTTTATATACTCATATCTGTTTTTCTTTAAAATGGAATATAGTGTCTTGTCTAGAAATAAAAATTTCTTAAATCCAATGCCATAAGCACTAAAAATACAAGGTAAAAAACTATATAATTTTTGTGGTGGTTAGTTTAATAGGACATATCATATATATGAATAAATATAATACAAGGTCAAAATGTAATAAGAACAAAAGAGATAGAGGAAGTATAATAAGAGAATTCAGGTTGAGGGAGAGAGAGATAAAGCACTACATGGCTATCATAGCAGCGTGTATTTATTGAACATTAGATTTTTATTGGACATAATTTGCACCCTAATTCCTACTTCAAATTGCTAACTGTAATAGAAAGGGCAGAGAGCAGACACTAAAATTAATAACATTAAAGATTCATGAAAACCTCAGACTGGCTAAATTGTCAACAAAACCTGAAACTGAATCCTGAGAACTGTTTTCTAAGAATTTTCCATGCCTTGGAGTTACAGGGTCTAGTAAGAGTTTCAGGGAGGTTTTTTTCTTCTTTTTCCAAGCTCTCATTCAACTCTTTTCAATTACCTTGTAATGTCAATAATATGGCTCATGTAGGTTAATCAATGTCTTTAGGAATGCAGCTAAGCAGAACCATTAACTAGCTATTATTGTGTCTGAACAATTAAGGAGTATGGGGTAGAAACTGAACTAGGAATGGGAAGACTAAATAAGCCCTGGCATATCACAGAGCTGCTTCTGAAAAGGAGAAAGTATGCATGCCCCAGGTCCAAACCCCTGTCGGGATGGTGGACAGAAAGTACTGGAAGAAAGAGTAAGGGGAAAAAAAACCGCACTCCAGGACAATATTTTGGGATCCTTCAAAATTTTTCACCCTGAGGTAAAAACATAGATGGTCTTATCCTAGTTTTAGCTTTAGAGGTGAACATGAGAGAATCAGAAAAGGAGAAAATAGTCAGAGGCTGAGATCACTAATGGATGAATAAAAGCTAATAGCTAAAAATTTCGGTTAGCATTTCTATAATGCTTTAAGATTTGCAAATGCTTAGCATATATTACCCCATTTGATCCTCACAACAATTCTATGAGTAAGTGCTATTCATATCCCCATTTTGTAAATAAGGAAACAGAGGCAGAGGGAGGTTAACTATGGAGTCAAGAGTCATACAGCTGTCAAGGGTCTGAGACAAGGTTTGAACTAAGGCATCACTGACTTTAAGTTCCAAAGTGCTAACACATTTTGGAACTTGCTGAATGAAAATACAAAAGAAGAGAAGGGAAAAGGGTATGGAGGAAACATCAATGATAAATTAAAACATCAAGTCAAAACACTCAGAAACGTGAACAAAAATGTTATCAACTCTCTATTATATATAGAAAGTACAAATACTGCCTATTTAATCAATAATAAGGATATTTTAACTATTTAATCAATAGTAAGGATATTTTAAAATGCATGTGTTTTAGATGATTTATACCAATGAAAAGCAAACATTCCTCTGGGTTATTTGCTCTTCCTCATCTACATTTGTTTCCATGTGGTTCCTTTGTTAAGTAGAGCTATTCATTTGGGAAACCCTCTTTATTATGGCACTAGTAAAAGAGATGGCAAATGACTGAGGAAGAAAGAGCACGCCTGCCACCTAACGGAGAAATGGAGCTCTTTCCTAGCATCAGTTAATGAAGGTGGGGAAAGAAGAAAGCTACTGAGATTGGTTATTGATAAGATTAGTGAAACCTACGAAATGGGACTCAGCAGTAAAAGCAAGAGAAGCTGATATGAGGTTATCTAAAGAACCTCCTTTGGTAATGCTTTCTGTGATCTTGCTCAAACGAATAAAAGATCCTCATATGAATATGAATTTTTAGTCAATACTCACGTTTTTTCTTCTTGTTTGTATGACTATAAGGATATAAAAGGAGATTGTAGCACTTTTGTTCTGTATCCCTAATCATCAATATTCTTTGGCCATATGAATTGTGTTATAAAAAGAAGTCAAAGTCTCCCCCTGTATCATGATCCTCATCCCATCTTACTTATTGACCTCGTTCAAGAAAAACCTGCAAGTTAGACTTTTCCGGGGCTAGAACATTAATTAATTATCCCTTTTTTCCCTCCTCATAGGTCTTGAAACGCCAGGGCTATGATGCAGCTTGTGATATCTGGAGTTTAGGGATCCTTTTATACACAATGCTGGCAGGGTAAGCAGACACCTTCCTTGGCAGGGAGTAGAAGGCTGGGGTGCATGTGACAGGAGGGTGTGGGGGCTGATTTTTGGTAGTGCTTGGGCTTGAAACTATTGCAAAATCTACACACCTCTCCCAGGCTCTTGACTCCTCTCTCTCCCCAGACAACACATTCACACATACACTAAAGCCCTTTGGAGGCTGAATCCCACCCTCTTTCTTTCTTCTTCCCTCCTGTACCTTATCCAACCCATAACTATAGCAACAGAAGAATAAGGAACTGGAACTTTGGGCCCTTACTTTTTAAAGTAAATTTCCCCAAATGATGATAGTATTTAGACCTGAAAGCTTAGATATCACCTACATCATCAAGTTCTTAATCTTAGGTCCATAAATTTTCTATAATGTTTTTGATAACTATATTTTAATATAAATTCTTAATATTTTTGGTTATTGAAAAATATTATTCTGAGAAGAGGTTCACCAGATTGCCAAAGGATTTCAACACACATACACACACATGTATGTTAAGAATTTCTCATCTATCCTAAACTGTTCATTCTACAAATGGGGAAACTGAGATCCAACACTTGAATCTGATGATCTGATCAAGGTCATACTAGTAGAGGGGCAATTATTGTTGAATTGTTTTTCAGGCATGCCCAACTTTCTGTGACCCTATTTGGGATTTTCCTGACAAAGATACTGGAATGGTTTGCCATTTTCTTCTCCAGCTCATTTTACAGATGGGGAAACTGAGGCAAACAAGGTTAAGTGATATTCCTAGGGATCATACAACTAAGAAGTGTTCTAAGGCCATACTTAAACTCATGAAGATGAGTCTATCTGATTTCATACCCAGTACTCTATGCATTATGGCACCATCCTAGCACACAAGGAACAACTATAGTCTCTTCCAAAAGCCTTCTGACAAAATGTCAGGCTGGGTAATAGGACGCCATTCTAAATTTCCTATCAATTCGCTTGAAAGTATCAGTTGAGGATTCAATTAAATAATCTCCATGTTCCCTTACAACTCTAAAACTCCATGACCCTATGACATTTTTTCTCTAAATTTTTTCAATCTTTGGAGATGTGGATCAAGTTAAAAATCCTATAAACAAAGCACTCGAACTACCAACTTCTATGTTGCACATGTACAAAAATATCTCAGTAGAGCAAAAGAAGCAAAATTAATTCATCCTCAAAAATACAAAGTTTGTCTTACAGTGGTCTCTCTCATCAATTTTCCTTGTATCATGCTTATTTCTGTCTAATGACATAGAAAACTTGAGCTCCTTCAGGGCAAGAATTGTTCAGTTTATATCTTTATAGTCTGTAAAGGTGAGTCATATAACTAGGTAGCACAATGGATAGAACACCAGAACTAAAATCAGGAAGACTCATCTTTCTGAATTCAAATCTGTCCTCAGACATTTACTAGCAGTGTGATCTTGGGCAAGTCACTTTACTCTTTGCCTTAGTTTCCTCATCTATAAAATGAGTTGAAGAAGAAAATGGCATATCTCTGCCAAGGAAACCCCAAATAGGTCACAAAGAATCAAATATGACTGAAAAATGATTGAACAATAACAAATTCTCTTATCTCCGCCTCTCACAAAGTAGCCACCTAATAAATAATTAATAAAATTGAATCATATAAACCAAAGCTTGGGTCCTAGATCATATTTTTAGAATTTCTAAATTAGACTAGTGAATTGCATGGCAGAAATTATGGTTTTTCTGCTTGACTCTTAACTAAAATGATCCTCAGCATATAACATAATCTCTTCTCCCATTTTCATCGTGTGTAAAATGTAAGTATTCAACTTTACATCGAAATAAGGTATATCAAAGAAAATCAGGTTGAGTTTATATGCCAGCAAGTAGCAATCTGATCTGCCACAAAGGAAACTGGAGAAATGATTACTTTTAAAAAAAAAAATGGTTATTTTTAATAATATGGGGTACTGTTTTTCAATACCAAACATCTCAAAATACGGAAAGGAACTCTGTTACATTAAGTTTATTCATGTCACAGGTTCACTCCTTTTGCAAATGGGCCAGACGACACCCCTGAAGAAATTTTGGCAAGAATTGGCAGTGGGAAATATGCACTTTCAGGAGGAAACTGGGATTCTGTATCTGACGCTGCAAAAGTAAGTAAAAACTTTGCGTACCTACCTGAAAAGGTTAGAAGTGTTTCATTAACAAATTCCTTTATGATAATAAAAATAATAACATTGTTTATATAGTGTTTACTATCTGCTAGGTACTATGCTAAGGGCTTTACAATTATTATCATTTACTGGAAGATGGGTGCTATTATTTTCCCCATTTTACTGCTGAAGAAACTGAGGCAGACAGAGGTTAAGTGACTTGCCTAGGCTCACACAGGTAGTAAATGTCCAAGGCAACATACATAGACACATACATACATATATATGCATATTGTACATGTGGGGATTAAAATTATCCCACTTAAAATAAAAGAGACTAAGGCAGAGCACTGAGCCAATGGTATTTTATTAAAAGGAATATGGTCCTCTCTAATGAAGTGGACTTCAGATCTTCCTCATTATCTGAGATGCCTCCTCCTTCCAGGGTTCTATTTTTATTGGGCTAGTTGTCCAGCCAATCAGAACAGCTAGACCAAATACACAACAATTCCATTGATTGACATGTGATACATAAGCTAAAACAAGCAAAATAATATGTGAGCAGGATGACAAGTTGGATGAAGCAAGGAACATCTCCATATAAGATGGACAGGTTTCTCATTAGTATGAGCAGAAGGAAATGGAACAAGCTATCACAATCAGTGACCAAAGTGGTCATAAGATGATCATCTGTTCCTATTGGACCGGTGATTGGTCTGGAGATACAAAAACATTGTGGGGGATTTTCCATATAGTTGTGAACTCTGCCCTGCTGGGCTTGGTCACAATGAGAAGGAAAAACAAGAGTGGAGGGTCTTTAGTTAACTTCCTATAATTAAGCAAGTGAACTTAGAATCTGCAGCTCTGGGGCCTTATCTATAGAACTTTGATATGATTCTATCAAATTGATTAATACTACAAATTATTAATACTGATCGGAATAGAGTTGGGATACAAATGAATTATTTCTCTCATGCACATGAATGGATAAATGCCTAATTACTCAGGGCATTAAGATATGATATTTTTAAATGGCAATAAATCCTTTCCAGACTGTTGTCTAATCTCTTGTGGAACCATCTTATTTTTTCCACATTTCAGAGTTGAGACCAGTGTTAATTGACATCAATCAATCAGTTCATACACAATCAAAGAGTATCTCATATAGCATATTCAGTCCAGTTCTAATGATCTTGTGATATAGAGAGAGCCATCTGCATTCAGAGAGAGGACTGTGGGGACTGAGTGTGGATCAGAACATAGTATTTTCACTTTTTTGTTCTTTGCTGGATTTGTTGTGAGGGTTATCATTTACTATTCCCATTTGGTGGGAATTCTTGCATCTCCTTGATTAGTTATTAAAGACAGATCTCTGTGTTTAAATAAATATTGAGGATTTAATGTTTGTTATTTAACAACTAGAAGAAAAAGCATGATAGTTGAATTTAGATATATCAATTATGTCATATATCACTCCTTCCACAGTTATACTTCTTATATGCGTACTTGATATTTATTAGCAATTATAATCATTGATGAATCGTGGTGCTTTAAAAGCATGAATATATTTGACTTACTTGAATTGCTATATATTTCATTAACTGCAGAAGGGACTAGTTTCTATCTATCTGTAATGATATTTACTATTTCAGGCATAGATCTGTGGTTCAAACAGGTTTGTATTTCTATAATATTGGGAAATTTACAAGAATTATTTTATGTATCAACTTTCTGATCTTAATTGCTTTACAAAATATCTGCATAATGGTTGTCAACTGAAGTTTTTTTTATGATATGTACATTTTTGAATACTACCAAGTTCATTATCAATCTATAATGAGATAATCCATGAGAAAGACAGACAATTAGTATAGCTTCTCCTTTTCTTTTCTCATAGTATTCCCTCTCTTTTTCCATCACAGGATGTTGTATCCAAGATGCTTCATGTGGACCCTCATCAGCGCCTGACTGCAGTCCAAGTTTTGAGACATCCGTGGATCGTAAACCGAGACTACTTATCTCAAAACCAGCTCAGCAGACAGGATGTACACCTAGTGAAGGTAAACTTTTAAAATCAAAGAATATTAGAGCTGGTCAAAGACCTTAGGAATGTCTTCCAGTCTAATACCCTCCCCAACATTTTACAAAAATGGAGAAGGAGCCCCAAGGGGAAGTAAAACTATTTATCCAGAGTCTTGGCTATTTTGCAGCAAAGCTGAAACAATAGAGCAAGTTATCGAACTTCAAGTCCAGAGCTTTGTTAACTAAACTTCTCTCAAGGTAAAGGATATTCAAAGAGTATTTATCTACTGTATGTGAGGCAAAAACTATTCTGATGTAGTAGCTGGCCTTAGAGAGTCAGGAAAACCTGGGACCTGATTTTAAAATGTTAGCTATTTAGCCATGGATGAATTAATTAGGCTCTTATTGTCATCAGGCAACTCTTTAAAGAAGAGATGCTGATCTGCCTGGGAGAGGAAGCTTCCACATTCATAGTTTCCAGTCCCAGGTTCCTTTCCCCACCCCCCCAAAAAATACAATGCAGGAAACTGTGCTAAGTGTTGAAGAACTAGAAAGAGAGGAGGGGAGGGGAAGTGAGGAAAGGGGAGGAGGGGAGGGAAGGGAAAGAGAAGGGAGCATACGAAGGCACAAGAAATATAAAGCCAAATTCTAGGATAATATAGTCTGCTTTGGCTAGAACATAGATTGTGTGAAAGGGAGTAGGAGAGGCAAGTCTGCAAAGTAAGATTGGAGGAGGGGCCGAAATAGGAGTAGTCTTGGGAAGCAAAGAAAAATCCTTTCCTGGTAACTCCTGCTTTTCAAATAATTAAAAGAGACGATAAAAATTAAAAATAAATGTAGACAGAGTTAGATAGAAAGAAAGAATAAAAACACATAGAGGGGACATTGTATAGGAATCAGTTCTTACATTTGGTAAGGATGTATAATGACAGTCTTAAACCTTACATTCTAGATCATTATTCATATACTCAACATCCCTATCCAAATTGTCACATGAATGTAATGGAGATTACTGAGAAGTAAACCTTCCTCTTTAATAGGATTATTCCACTTCTCCTTTTTTCCTTTTTAAACAAGATATTACAAACATTAATATAAAGGCCAAAAAAAAAAACCCAAGGGACTTCAAAGACATGCATATGTGAATATGTATGTATGTATGTATATACATATATATATATATTTTAAAAAATCATAAAACAACTGGGATTCATACTGACAAAGCTGCCATGCCTTTTCTCAGCAATAATGTCATCTTCTTAGGGAGAATGAAAAAGGAGGACCCAGGCATTGCCTTCCAGCCTATTAATTTTGCTTACTAATGATGAAACTAATAGGAACAACAAAAAAAAGAATTATTGAGGGAGTCTGCAGTCAGGGAATACTTGTTCCCTGAGAGCCCCATTAAAAATATGCTTCCCAGCTAATATCTACTGAGCAAGTGAATGTCAGAGTTTTCTTTTGCTAGGAACAGCTCTGCTGCTTTGAAGCAAAGATAATGTAATGAGGAACAGAGTAGGAAAATAAACAAATTTTTAAACCTCCTGAAAATTTCTCACCTAGTAGATTTTCCCAGATGATTCCATTTATGGTCTTGGTTTTGCATTTCCCTACTATCCAATCCCATCTGTCTCCATGCTTTTGCATTCCCTATTTCCCATCCCTAGAATGCTCTCCTTCCATAGTTCCACTTCTCAGGACTCCTGATTTCCTTCTGGATTTACTATAAAGTCTACTTCTTCAAGAGGGCTTCCCTGATCCTGCCAGTTCCCAGCTAATATTATTTTGTATCTACTCCATATGCATCTTTATGTACTTATTTGGGCAGCTCAGTGGTGCAGTGGATGGAGTACAGGGCCTGAAATCAGAAAGATTAATCTTCCTGAGTTCAGATATGGCCTCAGACACTTATAGTTGTATGACCCTGAGCAAACCACTTTACCCTATTTGCCTCAGATCCTATTCTGTAAAATGAGCTGTAGAAGGAAATGGCAAACTATTCTAGTATCTCTGCCAATTAAACCCCAAATGGGGTCACAAAGTGATGACCATGACTGAAAAAACAATTGAACAATAAATCTGTTGATTTGCAAGTTGCCTTCTTTATGAGTAAACTCCTTGAGGGAAACATTGTTTTGCCTTTCTTTGGATTCCCAACTCAGTGCTTAGTATATAGTAAGACATTATAATCCAACAATTATTTCCTTTTAAATAGGGAAAACTTATAAAACATTTTAAAAGTTTTCCTTGCATGATTCTTTGTTTTACCCTCCCTTATAAAATATATTGAAAGAGGTTACATATTCTGAGGTTAGTACGCCTTGTAAAAGCAAGGCCACATTTAGAAAACTTTATTTTAAAAGAGTTTGATTATAATATAAAAGATCATGGGACTTTTAGCTGGAGTGGACAATTAAAAATTATTTATTCCTACTTTAACATATTTAACATGTATTGGTCAACCTGCCATCTGGGGGAGGGGGTGGGGAGAAGGAGGGGAAAAATTGGAACAAAAGGTTTTGCAATTGTCAATGCTGAAAAATTACCCATGCATATATTTTGTAAATAAATATAATAAGAAGAAGAAGAAGAAGATAATAGGAAATAAGATCTGGAAAAAAATCATTTATTCCAAACTTGATACCTTATGGAGAAAACTGAAATCCAGAGAGATCATAAAGTTTGTCATTGTTCTTGTAGGCAATGAGTAACAAAATTAATATTCAAATTGGATTCTTCTAACTTGATATGCAATGCCCTTTCCATTGTAAGATCCAGGGGACTGAAGGAAAAAAACTTCAATTCTTTTTTGTCCTCACAAGAGACCTTACTGTTAGTATCCACATTCTGACCTCATTTTCATTAAACCCAAGACTTTATTGGCAAGAAAAGGTAACATCTTCTCATAGACATGCAAAAAGTTTATGTTCACCTAACCTAAATTATCCCTTTAGTACTAATAGCTCACATTTATTTAGTACTTCAAAATTTACAAAAGACTTTTCTAACAACCCTGTGAGAGAAATAAAGACATGATACCTGGTTTAAAGTGTTTGAAAGGGTTCGTTGTCTTTAGCCCAAGAAGGCACAACCAATAGAAATGAGTAGACAGATATCAGCTTGGTATAAGGGAAAACTAGCCTCTATTTGTACATGATATTATTATAGAGTGTTTAAATTCTGTATCAATACTTTCTCATTTGATCTTCACAACAATGCTGTGAGGTAGGTATTATTTATCTTCATTTTACTGATTAGAAAATTGAGGCAATCAGAGGTTATGTGATTTGTCCAGGTCGCCAAAGCTAGGAAGTAATAAATAATAGAAGAAATAATAATCAGAACTCAAGTGTAAATTAGGGTGCCTCCCCAAGTAATTTCTTCTCCCTAGATAGTTGTTGTCCTTCCTTCTTGAAGACAGCCAAAATGCCATCACTAGTTAGAGTTACAGTGTATCCAACTGTGGCTGATCAGAACACAAGCTAGGAATGCTCTGCCACAGGTCGTACACAAATAGTCCATTTAGACATTTGGGGAAGCTTCTGTAGCTTTGCACATCTCTCATTTCTTCTGGAATAATTCACTTCTGCTTTGTTCATAGAGCACAGCACCTTCTCTGATGAGGGCACACCATGCTCAGCAGTCCTGTGCCAGTGTCTCCCATGTCATACAATTGATTCTAAAGTTCACTTCTGATCAAGGATTTTGCAAAAGCGTTCTGGATCAGATGTAATGACTTGTTTTTGCAATCTGTGAGATTCTATGAAACCTCCATTATAGAATTAGAATTAATATTTGGAATGATTTAATTACTTGCTAATTATATAACTAATAAATAGCAGGTCCAGAACCTAAAATTTAGAATTCTGAATATAAGTCTAGTGTTCTTTCAGCAAAACCCAGTCACCTAAGAATAACTCAGGGAGAAAAATGGTAGTTTGCCTTACACACAGATTTCCTTCACAACTGTGTTGTCATAGCCTCAGGAATGTTGGGGGGGGGGGGAAGGGGAGTTAAATATTTTCCTAGAAGATTTACTGTCAGTCATTATCCAGCATCCTCTAGCCATCTAATGGAACAGCCAGTTCTAAAGCTATATCAAGGATTTAGGACAACTCTTGGTCAGTTCTCTAAAATAGCACAGAGCAATTCAAAACAGCAATCCACAAAGATGGAAAAATATAGTGGTTTCTAATGAATATCTTTCTCTAAGCTAAGGATTACTCAAAAACTAGTTCAGTTAAACTCAGTTGAACAAACAGATCTTGATAGTCCAAACTCACCCAATAAATTAAAACTGGCCCACCTTCAGCAGTTCAAAGAACCAATCACCCCATCGATATGCATATTTGTTGATCATGATACATGGGTCTTTTATCAACCTACTCACCTCTTTGAGAAGGAAGGACAACAACTAACTAGGTTGGTTGCCTAGTTGACAACTAAGCAAAGGAGAGGTGAAATCACAGAGGAATGTTGATAATTGATTTTTTTTTCCCCTAGATGTTTCATCCTTTTTTTTCTTTATATATTTTCTTATAGGGTGCAATGGCTGCCACTTACTTGGCTTTAAATCGAACCCCTCAGGCACCAAGGTTGGAGCCTGTATTATCCTCCAACCTGGCTCAACGAAGGGGCATGAAGAGACTTACTTCAACAAGATTGTAGCAGACGAACAAGAACACCTAGTCACAAACCCTACAGCTCCTCCCCAGAGAGGTCCATCTTTGTTACTCAGCTCCTGGACTTTTGGGTACCGCACATGAGCATTGCAGAAATGACCAGAAGTCCAAAAACAAGGCAGCACTCTCCCTTGGCTCTTTAAATTTCCTTTTCCAGCCCTGAACAGGACTCTGATTTAATGACTTCTCAAAGCTGTGCTGTGCCAACATTACCAACTGCTCTTCCTTATTCCCAAGTAAAACCAAATGAATTAATTTCCTCAGAATCATTCTAAAGCTCTTTGGGATTCCATGAGAACCTATAAATGTCCATATTAATTTTATTATTTTCATCAAAATAATTTTTAAAGTGTTTGAAAGAGACACTTTTTAATTGAAAGGCCAATGATCTGAGCCCACAATTTGCTGCCTTATCAGCTAATATGCAGAGAATTATAATTTTTTTAAAAACAACATTGTCCAATACATCAATCCACCGATGTTCATTTCCAAAGGGCAAAGCTATGGAAGGATTCCTCTAAGACTTCCAGTTGGCAGGATAGTGCCATGTGCATTTTGTTATCTAGGGGTAGACATGTGTTTGCATTCAGAGAAACCCAAGGTATTACTTTTCCATCTGCTCTCCTCCCATTTTGATTGAGGTGATTTATAATGTCCCTCTTTCTCTTTCCAGATTGAAAGGAGAGAAAAAAGCCTATCCAAGACACAAATGAGGCCACCAAGATAGTAATACTTTGGCCTTCATGTACAACTTTTACTAAAACAAAGAAAATAAATTCCTTGGAAAGAGGCATGGGCAAAACCTGTTTCCTCTCAATTTTCTTACTTCCATAACCCCTTAGTTCCTGGTAGACAAACAAGACAATTAAAGATTTAGGGAGAGCTTTGATTTTTCATTCCCTATAAGATAATTTTCTGCTCCCTATGCTTTATAAAAGCAGTCCACTTGCTGTTTGCTTTCATTTTCAGCTCTAAGAAAAAACTGTGACTATTGAGAATATTGCGCTCTGATATCTCTGCCCCAGATTCTGTTGGCTGAGTTAATGCCTCTCAAGTCTAACTGGAATCAGGAAGTATACCATTAAGGCCTTCCACTCCCTTGCCCTAAAGAAGCAGGGAGGGAGGTAAAGGGAGACAGAGCAAGAGGATGCATTAACAGTAGGGATGCACTTTTTAGGAACTGTGTTTTTGTGTTGAATGTTATGTTTCTGTTGGGTAGGTCTATTTTTAAATCACTGTTTGACATTTTAATAATTTAAATGCTATTTAAATGTTTGACTTGATGTGCTGTGCACATGGGGAGGAGGGTGGCAGCTAAGGGTGGGGGGGAAGGGTGAGGGTAGGAGCTTCGATGTGCTGACCTTTGCCAAATCAAACAATGCTGTGAAATGAAAATCACCTGGCAAAAAACCCAGCACCAATCGGCAGTTGTTGGAAAAGTAGACCTAAGTGTTATTTCATCTCCCTAAGGATTCCTGTGGACCCCACTTAATCCAGTGTGTTCTTAGTCCAGTAACTCTGCTCAGCAGAGTTGCAAAAGAAAGTAGTTTAATTGTTATTCCATCTTGTCTTTTTTTCCTGTATAATTCACTGAGTTCAAACAACCTATTTGGTAGTAACTATGAAAAAAATCCAAGTTAGATAGTGCATGCAACATTTCTTCTGAGCTTGATGGTGGACCTCCGTGTAATTTCATGTAAATGACACCATTTATTTCATTTCACCTCCTTCCTTTTCCCCTTCCCACTTACGTTCCATCTAACTCCATCATCAAGGTATGTGCCAAGTTCAGAAAAATGATGGCTCATGCCGATTACTTTCTGAGCTTGAAAAATAAACCTACTTAATAAATAATCTTGTTAGATTTCATTGTTTATAAACCACAAACAAAAGCATTCAAGTCATTTCGTATGTTCCCATATCTTCTATTAGTCTCACAAATTATTTGTCATTATTTCTTCAATGGGCGGTTAGACAGAGAAACTTGGGTATTGGTTGATGATTTTTCCCCCTGCTTCAAAAAAAAAAGGAAGATAGCAGATCTCAGCCTCCAGTGTCTCTCTCTATGTTGGTCCTAAAGTTGATGTCTGTTTCTTTTGTTATTGAAGATTTTCAAGATTCCTTGGCTGTTAAACCAAGTGATTTTTGTCACTTCACTTAGGGATTTTAAAAAAAGTTGAAGCAGGAAGAAATGAATGATGTAGCACCATTCAGAGATGGTGAAAGCAAGTTCCATATGTATGTGCTGTAAACTATACTGGCTAAAAACTTTTTTTTTAAATTCATGCAAATTCATGTATATTTATACACTGAAATGATCTCAGAGGCATTGATATAATCTGCTTTTTCTATAGCATATAAGCATAGTCTGCTTAATACTACTTTGTTAATCAGTATATTCTAAATTGGTTAATTTGTATCAACAGAAGGAAATACCCTGTTGGAACAATTGCAAAGTAGTAGGTATTAAATTCTGTTATAACCAAATCCAATTGGATGGCTAGAAAGCACATAAGGTTTTTGAAACTTTTATTCAAAGTAAATAAATACTTAAGCTTATTCAACTGAAAGTTAGAGAAGATTTTCTTTTCCTCTTAGCAATAGGCACCCTACACATCAAATGGTTTAAATGCAGAAAAGGGCGAATAGTTAAGTCCATTTACAAGCACAAAAGCAGTACTGGCCTTCTTGTACCAGAGTAGTATTTTCTTTTATCTTTAGCATACCTTTAAAAAAAATCAAAACAACTATTTCATTTAATTCCAGCAAAAAACTAGCCCATGCAAACAGTATCAGCTCCAAATCAAGAAAAAAGGCCAAAAACAAAAACAAAACAAAACAAAAAGACAGGAAATTTTCTTATCCGGAAGTAGATGCTTAACATATTTTTTAAACCTTTTTACATGTGTTATTTTTACATAAATGATAGTACTTAAAGTTAAGCCAGTATTGTTCATTAAATGGTATTTTCCTTAAAATTGCACAATGGGATTTTACCTTCTATTTTATTGATTGTTAAAACACAGCATAAGGACTGCATTAGCACTCCACTCGATTTCTGAGATGGTTCTATGCAGTCCTCCCTGCCTCTCACCTTTCAGTGTAATAAAAATTCTCAGAAAGAACAAGATGAGAATATTTACCATTTCAGAAGGCCAGGAATCAGATGGCAATCAGTGCTTTTAGGCTCACTTCTAACTAGTAGGTCAAACAATGAAATCTCTGGACATATGTATGTGTGTGTTAATTAGTATTTAACAGCTTTTCTACCTAGATACCATGACCCAGCACTTTGTTTACAGGTTCAGTATCTATGTTTACAAATCATTTTTATGTTCACACTTTCTATTTTATTTGAAATGAGCAGTCACTGTACAGATATTTATTACGCTTTCCAGAGTTTTCTGAATAGATTTTTTTTGAATAAACATGGGTTTTTGAAGTGTAATATTTTTATAGCATAACAACCTTTGGACTTTCTATATTGCTCCCAACAATGGTCTGTGGATAAGCTTCTTGCTACCTTTCCCCTCGCACTGTTTTCAGTGCTGCTGCTGGCATCAGCTGCTGTGATGTAGCATCCTCAAGAGGTAGATGGTACTGTATTGTGAAACTGTCTGAACTAAGAACTGTGTGTGCATGTGTGTGAGTGAGTGTGTGTGTGTGTGTGTGTTTGCAGGTGTGAGAAGCCCAGTTGCATGATGAGGGACACTGGTAGAATATAATGAACCGTCGGACTGTACGGTGGGGCAAGAGCTTACAGGGGCAGGCTGCTGGGGAGAATCCTCATTGTATCCTTCTTCTGTACTCTGCCATTTTGGCTCGGCATGCACATCCCTTCTTTATAAAGAAATAAAACAAAATTCTATGCTGTTTGTTTTGGGTTATCTGCATTCTTTTTACACTTGGCAAACATGTAACCAATCTGAATCTGCAAGCATGCTTAAAAACACACCGTCTTAATTTTGCCCTCTTTAGCAACATTATCAGGAAGAGCTTCTAGAGCAAGGGATCTTACTTCTTAAGGCAACTGAGTGAAGTCTTCTCAGAAAAAGTTTCTAAATAATTGAAGAAAATGGTAAGTTTTATTTAGAAGTTAGTAAAAATAAAGATGCAATTTTTTTTCCCATCCAAGTTCACAAGTCCCTTGAGATCTGTCCCCAGATTCTTCAGGACCCAGGTTAAGAAATCTAATCTTAGACGTTTGTCATAGTCATGAAAGGGTGCTATTATTGAAAGAATTTTAGGGGGCCCATTAAACATAAACGAAACAGTATTTAATGCATATATACTCAAGGGATACTCTGCAAATATTAATTTATATTCGTATTTATCTTTTAAGCAAAATCGGGTTTTGATTAATGGATAAATTTTTTTGAAATTTAGAAAGAATTAGCACAACTATGATCCTAATTGCTTAAATATGGAATCAAGGTCTCCATATTCAAGCTGAGTATATGTGTGTACATATGTGTATATATATAAAATATATACAAATACATATGTGACGGTGTATATATGTATCTCAATGGGTATATTATTCATTTGTTTTCAGTCATATCCAGCTCTTCATGACTCCCTTTGGGATTTTCTTAGCAAAGATAAAAGATCCTGCAAGGATTTGGTATTTCCTTATCCAAATCATTTCACAGATGAGGAATTTAGGCAAATAGGGTTAGGTGACTTGAACAGGGTCACACAGGTGTTAAGTTTCTGAGGCCAAATTAAAACTCAGAAAGATGAGTCTCCCTGACTACAGTCCTGGTGCTTTATCCACAGTACCACTTAGTTACCCTCCAAAGGGGACCATACACATACACATACATATATATTTAGAATTATGAATCATCACTAAATTTGAGTCCTCCCTCCCTTCAGATTATACAAGAAATTTCTTTTACCCACTACTTACTTGTCACTGATAACCATTTGACATAAAACAATAAGGGCTTATGGAGATCTGCACCTTGAGGTTCAAATAAAGACCAATCATATCTTGAATCCAAAGTTGAGTCTTAAGTATGCAAGGAAAGTAGAGTGTCCTCAAATAGGTAAATTTTAAAAGGGATTTCACTTTTTAAAATGTTCTTAGAAAGAAATGCTATTTCTTTATAGAGTTTATTCTAGCATTTTCAGACCTATCAACAAATATTTCCATATCAAATCTCTAAAAATGCCTTTACAAAGTAAAACTGGGAAAATTCATTCTATATAATATCTTCCACATAACTGAAAATCATGACTTCACAGTTCAGTCTTTCCTGCTTCAAATCAATTCATCCCAGATATTATGAGGTATTTTTTTTCAAAAATCTTTTACATTTTTCCCCAAGTAATTTTTAATTTCTCTGTATTCCATTCTAGTTGTAAAGCTTAGTGAGAACAAAATATAGTTCTCTCTAGATTAAGATGTCCAAATCCAACACCAAGGAAAAGGTTGGCATAATATTTAAAAGACTGTCAACCAGTAATCCAAGTCCAGAAAACAATTTCCAGAAGATTTGTCCTAGATCAGGCAAGCCTTGAGGATCTTGGGATCAATATCACTTCCAGGCTATTAAAAGTCTGATTATTTTGCCTCAATAGATTTCATGGGATTTCATATTAAAAGGATACTCAAAGGTTTGTTTATTTTAAAGACAGAAAAAGTGAAGCCCAGAGAAGGGAAACAATTTTTTCAATGTCATAAAACATAGTAAATAGTAGAACTGGGATTTTTAACCCAGCCTTTTCTCAACTCCAAATTCAGTGTTCTTTCCATTATATGCAAGTGGTTAAGGCTCAGTATTATATAAGAAGTACTCCAGAAAGTCTACCAAAGGTGGCTAGAGAGTAAGTTCAACTCTATGATAGTCCCATAAGCACATCCTCAGGCATGTTCTATAACATGTTCTTCAGTACTCCCCTGCACATTTTCTCCTGGGATCTGTGGGATCATCATTGGGGGTAATGAAGGAAAAAAACAAAAACAAAAACAACCAATAGTATCCTTATTCATCAATGTCCCAGGAAGCCTTGAAATATCCTGAGAAAACAAGTGTGAGAGAAACTGGGGAATGGAGTAGCATAAAGACTTTCCAAGCAGATACTAGACTTTATTGTGTAATCATGTAACAGAAATCAACTATACACACACACATAACTGTAAGACATAATAGGCTATAGAATGGTCATTCCATAGTCTGCTACTTGACATGTTAGCATATTCATTTTCATCATCCTTAGTTCTGAGGTAATACGCCAGTATGTTTGGCAATACCTTTTTGTACTTAATCAGATCTGAATCTCCCTTCTGGTCTATTAAAAAACTCAAGAGACCATTCTTTCCATAAACAGTTACATACATGTGTGACTATATTGACATATATATTTATGAAAACCAAAATTCTGAACTTAGGCTTAAGGAAATATCAGTGTTAATGGATATACAATTTGTTAACAAAGTGGCAAATACTACAAGCATAAAAAATTATGTACAATATTTTTATTTTGATCACCTCTAGCCATCAACTTTGCTGTTTATTTCTAATTTCTGAAACATAGTTCTACTATTCAATTCCACTGAATAACATTGAAAGTCATAACAATTTTATCTTGTTTATTCATAAGAAAAAGATTAAATTCCGTTTTTTCATTAAATGATCTCTGTGCTTTGTCCTTTCACTGTCTCTTCAGCCATAACAGAAAAACAAGTCTCTTCACAGATGACAGCTAAAACTCAAAAACTTTTTACAAACAACAGTTAATACTCTCCATTTCCTCACAGATTCCTCAAGGAATGTCTCTCCCTCTTCCCATTGATTCTTTGGGAAATGAAGGTTAAACAGCCATTCTTCAAGATTCTAAAGCTTCTTAAAGTGACAGTAACAGTTCCTCTAGTGTCCATTGGAGTTATATTCAGAACCCTTGGGAGAAAAAAACAACATAAATTCTCCTGGAAACAAATCAGTCAATAGGGAAGCTTTTTGATGCAATGTTTCATAAAGATACTACCAAACTATAATATCATTTTGCCCATTTCCTATCTTGGCAATCTTCATGAATCTCTGAATGTTCCATACTCCAAAGCCCTTCAATTTTTATATTGCATGCACATTTCCCTGCCTGCCGATCCTATTCTCTGGGGTCTTCTCTCTCATTCCAAAGAGAAATGTGTAATTCAGGTTTACTATCACCTTCCTAAAAAGTTCTGATATCAAGGACCACAGAAGATCTATGGGATGTAAGGAACTTAGTCTTTCAGGGGGCATTCTAGTGTATGTCAAACTATTGTACCCTACTTCATATATCACCATGTCAGTCTACATTCATTTATCTTTTAATAAGGTATAATTAGAAAAGCACTAAGAGAGACCCTCTCCTTGCCCAAAATATCTTCCCCATTGGTCATTATTATATACCTTATGAAACACATACTTACTCAATTTCTCTAACATTTAATTTATTTTTTATTATAGTTTTTTTATATACAAAGCATATGCGTAGGTAATTTTTCAGTACTGACCCTTGCAAAAACTTCTGTTTCAACTTTTCCCCTCCTTCCCTCCACTCCCTCCCCTAGATGGCAGGTAGTCCCATTCTTGTTAAAAATGTTAAAGTATATGTCTAACATTTAATTTAACAGCATCTATTGAGTGCCCACTCTATTTTCAAGGCATTATGTGAGATTCAAACAAATATAAGATAAGATTTCTGCTATCTAAACTTTATACTGTAGAAGAAAAATTGAAAAACATATTCAAGTAACTATAAGGTAAAATGAGAAAATATGATGAATTACTATGAAAATTCAAGAGGGGGGAACCACTTCTGGCTAGGGAGACTGAAGGACATTTCAAACAAAAATATTACTGAGGGGAATAACATTGTCATTATCAAGCATTAACATCTTAGTTTAAATTAGTTTCCTTCTAGATGGGCATCAGGGTCTTCAGGTAATGGCCCACTTATAGAAAGCATGTAAGTTTCATGGGATAAATTGAGAGATACTGGAGAGGAGAAAACTTAGGAGAGACATGATTTACCATGATAGATAATGAATTTTTTATGACTAGAGTTTCTCAAGTAGAGCCTGGCATATTGTCAGGCATATTGTGGAGGAAATTCCTACTTGCATAACTCCAGTGATGAAAAATGCATTATCTATCAAATAATTTTTCTTTTGTGCAGTTCTTTTAGGTTGTTTTTCTTGGTCAAGTTAAAATTACCTCTCTATAGCTTCCACCAGTTTTTTCTATTTCTGCCATCTAGGAGTCAAGAAAAGCAAGTTTAAATCCATTTCATAAGCTATACCTTCAAATACTTAATAAAAGCCATTGGGACTCTCCTAAGTTTTCTCTTCTTCAGGATAAATATCACAATCCTTTCCAATGATCATAAAATGACATTATTTTGATTTGTTATTGTATCCATCCCAATCATCCATATTTAGATACAGTCCAACTTATCAATGTTCTTTGTAAAATGTTGTACCTGTAATGAAATACAGTACTCCTGTAGTATGACCAAAACTGCACATTATATTTTGGTCAATGTGATCTAAAATTAAATTATTTTTATTGCAGCATTGTATCATATAAATTAACTCCTATTAAGTGTGTTGTGTAAATAGTCTCTAGGTTCATTCCCCCAATCCCAAATTCAACAGAATATTGGATCTCCAGAGCCAGCCTATTAAATATCTCTATGAGGTTTTTAGAAAAACTAGTGAAGGAACACATGTCTTGTCCAATGCTATTCTGGTGTGTTCCCTCAATAAATCAAAATCAATTAGTACCCTATAATTAGTGCTCCAATATATAACCAGATAGACTCTCAATATTATCTAAGCAGTTACTACTTCCTCAACATCATTAATAAGCAATTAATATTAATTAGCTTTTCAGCACACTGCTTATTGAGAAGATTTAGGAAGAACAGAGTACAAATACAGTTTGTTTTTTCCAATTAGGGCATTTCATTTTAGTCTCTGGGAAGAATGGAGTCAACCGTAAGAAGGACTGCTACATACATTTCTCCAAACAACTTCGCTGCTGAATGCAGTATAGCTAAAAGATGGTGCATTCACTAATGGTTCAGGTAAGATCTGTCATCAGGGCTACCCTGGCTTCTTCTCCTAAGACTTCAAGGCTAGGCTTTAAATTCCCATCACTAGAACCTGGCTGGTTCCTTTGACTTGAAGCTCACAAGGTTGAAATTTGATCTGTTCCATCTCTAATGTGCTCTTGTGTTCCTGCTCATTGTGTTTACTTAGATAGGGTTGGGAAAATGTGGATTCTCCCTTTTATGAGACAGGAGATATAGAAACTTCCAAGTCTCTTTGACCAAAACTTGGGTTGTCTAAGTCACTGCCCTCAAGATTCTCATTATAATATTGATTCTCATTAATTGTTAACCAATCAGAGTTGACTTCCATCCTCAAGAACACCTGTCTTCCAATTTTCAGATGAAGAAATTGAAACTATTTCTAGTCATATGAAAAAGTGCTCTAAATCACTATTGAGCAGAGAAATGCAAATTAAGATGACTTTGAGGTACCACTACACACCTCTCAGATTGGCTAAGATGACAGGAAAAGATAACGTGGAATGTTAGAGGTGATGTGGGAAAACAGGGACACTGATACATTGTTGGTGGAGTTGTGAACACATCCAACCATTCTGGAGAGCAATTTGGAACTATACTCAAAAAGTTATCAAATCATGCATACCCTTTGTCCCAGCAGTGTTACTACTAGGCTTATATCCCAAAGAGATACTAAAGAAGGGAAAGGGACCTATATTTGCCAAAATGTTTGTGGCAGCCCTCTTTGTAGTGGCTAGAAACTGGAAACTGAGTAGATGCCCATCAGTTGGAGAATGTCTGAATAAACTGTGGTATATGAATGTTATGGAATATTATTGTTCTGTAAGAAACAACCAGCAGGATGAATTCAGAGAGGCTTGGAAAGACTTATATGAACTGATGTTGAGAGAAATGAGCAGAACCAGGAGATCATTATATACAGCAACAAGAAGACTATTCGATGATCAGTTCTGATGGACATGGCTCTCTTCAACAATGAGATAATTCAAACCAGTTCCAATTGTTCAGTAAAGAAGAGAACCAGCTACACTCAGAGAGAGAACTATGGAAAATGAGGGTGGACCACAACACAGTATTTCCACTCTTTCTGTTATTATTTGCTTCCATTTTTGTTTTTCTTCTCAGGTTTTTTTTTTCTTTCTTTCTAGATCCGATTTTCCTTATGCAGCAAGATAGCTGTATAAATATGTATAAATATATTGGGAAAAAAAAGAACACCTGTCTTCTAAGGACAAATGAGTTTCGAGCCCTCCACCATGAGAGTCTTTGGCTTTCCAGAGTGCCATTGACCTTTTATTGAAAATTCTTGCTCTACTAATAAAGTAATTAATTACCCAGAAAGTGTGTCTCTTGAATGTTTTAAATGCCACACCAAAAAGACAAACTTCCTCATTTATAATTTTGCTCAAAACCAGCTCAGCTTCTATTTTTGTTTTCATGAATCAGCAGAATGTCAAAGCAATTCAGAAATATTAAACTACTACACTACACAAACACTTATAAGGTACCTCTGCACATATGAAGACATAAAAAGAAAATTCCTGTCCTGCAGGAGTTTACCTCTCTACAAGTTAAAAATTTCAAAGTGAAAGAGAACAGAAGCTTGAGAACACCAGTTTCCATTTTTTCTCCTTTGTACCTTCAGTGGCTAACATGCTATCTGGCACATAGTGGGCATTTAAATATTTATCAGTTGATTCATTTGCTTGAATAAGGAAGAATGAGATTATCTAGTATATAACAGGAAGATCTTTTTGACAAATGAGATTAAACCAGTTCTGGTGAGATTTTGGCATCTGAAAACAGTTTGAATAGATTTCTAAGGTCCCTACCAACTTTAAAATTCTGTAATTCTATGATTTTCATGTCCACTAATCTCACTGATCAATCTTGGCAAATCAATAAGATGGAATGCAAATATAAGTGATTTTTTAAAAGCTCATTCCTAGACATGCAATAATCCTAAAATAGATTACATCAAGACACATGCCAAAATAGAACCATTTTCTATTTGGAAAAAAAGGCATGTCACTATAAAATAACAATTATCTTATTATCTATCAAATGTCTAACATCCTAATTAAATTAATGTTCTATTATGCTCAGAGCCCTTGGCTAGGCCTTAAGGAATGAAATTGGCATAGTCAAAGCCTTGACATATTAGTTACCTTGCTTACTACTGGTTGCTATGATTCATTCTGACATTTTCCTATCTACACTTTTTCTCAAAAATCTCACACATGGATAAATGCACCCTCTTTCTAAAGTAAATGGAATCCCAGGTTATTTTTACCTTCTGAATACAATTCTCCCTCTGCAACAAGAAAACTGTTTGGATCTGCACACATACATTGCATCTAGGATATACTACGACATATTCAACATATATAGGACTGCTTGCCATCTAGGGGAGGGGGTGGAGGGTGGGAGGGAAAAATCGGAACAGAAGTGAGTGCAAGGGATAATGTAAAAAAAAATTACCCTGGCATAGATTCTGTCAATAAAAAGTTACTATAATAAAAAAAAAATGAAATAAAATAAAGTAAATGGAAGTGAAATTTAATCACAATGAGTACAGAAATGGTAGGCATGTATTCAGTGCTCCAAGAATGGTTATTTTATGTCTATGATTACAGAAAAATAATTCCTTTTGTAATGCTAAATTATGGGAGTATTGCATTGCTTCCCAAAGCCACATTGCTCATTATTCTATTTTTATAGTATAAGCATCCTATTAAAAGAAAATATGAGCAAGAAACAGAGTTAGCTAGTTGTAGGAATCTTAATCAAGACTTGTGAAATAACCATAAATTATATTTCATTGATTTTTTTTCATTTTGATTTGAACTTGTTTTGTAAAGGAATAAATGGAGGATTCTGAGAAGCATAATGACAATAAATCTAAACTAGACCAAAATTTAATCAGTGGCCAAAAAACCTCACATTTCCCACCAAATTGAACATCCCCAGCCACTTTGTAAACTTTGTCTAACAATAACATACCCTTAAACTGTATTTTGCTCAATGACACAGCTACTTATGGAATTAGAAATAGAAGCTAGTGGAGACTGAAATACCCTTTTAAAGAACTGAAAAACATTTCTTCAGAGATTGAAATTGCAAAATGATTTCATTTCACATACACATTTATATGGCTACTCAAGATTATTAATGGTTATATAAGGAGGGAACAATTCCAAATAAATTGGAGTCTGATTAAGTCTAAATCTTATTTATTTTCTTTTTTATAATAAACTTAGCAAGCATCAAATAAAATGTGTTTTTCCATATACATAGTAAAATTAGATCTTACTACTACTGTATCCATGGTCCTGAAACCCTGCTATGAATCAAACATCTCATTGTTGCTGTTATCCCTCATTGTCAGGGTTATAGCTCACCATGTAGTCCATGGTATAAGTATTGAAATTGGCCCACAATAAAGCGGTTCCCCTGATAGGGGTTAGATCCCTTCCTTACTTGCAAGTTGTTTCTCTCATTTTGAATTTAAATTTCTGTTTAATTCCTAGCTAGAGATTAGAGATTGATTTGCCCAGTTGACAATTCTGATCCTAACTCCCATACTTGCCAGCTATGAGGCAGCTGGTGGCTGAGTAGAGAGAGTTCAAAACTGGAGTCAGGAAGACCTGAGTTCAAAACTTAATGTAGGACATTTATCAGTCATGTAAAGTCAAGTCACTTAACTTCTACCTATTTCAACTTCCCCAATGGTGAAATGTGAATAAAATAGCACCTATCTCCCAGGATTGTTCTAAAATCAAAAGGAAATAATATGTGTAAAATGCTTGTCACAATGCTGTCGCATGGTAGGTACTCAACAAATGCTTCCTGTGATTTCCTTCCTCCTTTGTATTGTTGTTGTTCAGTCATGTCCAATTCTTCATGACCTCCTTTGGGATTTTCTTGGCAAAGATATTAGAGTGGTTTGTCATTTCCTTCTCCAATTCATTTTACAGATGAGGAAACAGGGAAACAGAATTAAGTGATTTGCCCACAGTCGCACACCTAAGTGTCTGAGGCCAGATTTGAACTCTATCACTCTCCCACCTAATCGCCCATCCATCCCACATATGATTGTTGGTCAAATTAATTAAATTTTCTGAGCCTAAATTTCCTCATCTACAAAATGGGGAAAACAATGTTTATACAAAATAATATCCTAGTATATATCAAATCCCTAACATCCTAATTAAATTAAGCCTCTATTTGTCCTTTAGAGTCCTTGGCTAGTCCTTAAGGAATGAGTTTGAAAAATCAAAAACTTGACACATATCAGTTGCCTTTTTACTACAGAATTACATCCCAGAGTTGTTGTGGAAAAAATATTATTGAAATATGAATTATCTGTTTGTAGCAGCCCTTTTTGTAAAGGCAAGGAACTAGAAACTGAGTGGATGTCCATCAGTTGGGGAATCATTGAATAAGTTAGGGGATATGAATGTAATGGAATATTATTGTTCTATAAGAAATGACCAGCAGGATGATTTCAGAAAGGCCTAGAGAGGCTTACATGAATTGATGCTGAGTGAAATGAGCAGGACCAGGAGATCATTGAACACAACAGCAACAAGATTATGTGATGATTAATTCTGATGGAGTTGGCTCTTCTCAATAATGAAGTGATTCAGGCCAATTCCAATAGACTTATGAAAAAGAGAACCATCTGATGGAGAAAGAGAACTGTGGGTCCTAAATGTGGATCACGACATATTTTTTTGTTGTTGGCTTGCTTTTTGTTTTCTTTCTCATTTTGTTTTCTTTTTGATCTTATTTTCTTGTGCAGCATGATAATGGTAGAAATATGTATAAAAGAATTACACATGTTTAATATATATTGTATTACTTGCTGTCTAGGCAAAGGGGTGTAGGGAGAGGGAGGGAGAAAAATTTGGAACAAGTTTTTGCAAAGGTGAATGTTGAAAATTATCTTTGCATATATTTTGAAAATACAAATATATAATTTTTTAAAAAAAGAAATATGAATTATACTTGCTTGCTTCTTTTCAGCAATCCTAAAGAACTTTGAATAAGTGTACTGAAATAATTCTGAGGCATAGTATCTGCCACTAGAGGGCTCATCAAGAACTGTAGATCTGAGCAGTTCTCCATAGGTCCTGCCGAAAGAGTAAGAATCTAGGGCTTTTTTGCCTGGCATCCAAGAATAGAATTTCAGGAATCCATAAACTTGGATGAAAACAAAATTATATCTTTATACTAAACTTTGGTTCCCCATGTATTTTATTTAATAATTTTACAACATTCCTAGTCTGAGAAGGTGTTCATTAGGCTTCACCAGATTACTATCTCTCTCTCTCTCTCTCTCTCTCTCTCTCTCTCCTCTCTCTTTCTCTCTCTCTCTCTCTCTCTTTCTTTCTCTCTCTTTCTCTTTCTTTCTCTTTCTTTCTCTCTCTGTCTTTCTCTCCTGTCTTTCTCTCCTTCATACATACACACACACATACACACGTACTAGTTTGATAAACCATCCAATTATTAGTGAGTCTAGGATTTAATTAAAGAGACAGACTCTGGGGCAGCAATCAACCATCAATAAAAACTGGTTGTAAACTCAAAAATCAGCATCCAATAGGAGCTGCCATTGACCGTAATAGATAACAATTGGACAAGAAAACCTTATTATTCAGGCGCCAGATGCCATTTCATCATCCTTGTGTAAACTGAGGGAAAGTGGTACGTAAATAATTCTCGAATGAACGTTGACCATCTAACCACATAACCCCATAATAAATCCCCATAACACACATATACACATAATTCTACCATAGGCTCTCATCTACCCATTGACTTGTCCACTTCTCCTTCAAATTTTCTTATTATTTAATAACAGACTTCTTAGACTCTATTCCATTGCATATGTAGTCAGAAGATGGCTAAGGTCCAGCTCTGATACTTATTAGTTGTAACTATGAGCAATTCACTTAATCTTTCAGAGCCTCACCTTTATCAAACAAGGGATAATTAAAATGGGGATAATTATACTTGAACTACTTATCTCGCAGTTGCTGAGCTATATAAACCTTAAATTTCATAAGAGTTGTATTATGATCATTGTTGTTGCTTTATCTTTCTTATCTTAATTGATAGAATTGAAATGGTAATCCCCAGATAAGTCAATATCCAACTGTTAGTCTTTTATGTTTAATGTTCTAAGGAATATTACATAGGTAAATAAAATTCTGTTTGAACAAAAATTTTAGAATTTAAGTTTATTTTCTAAACATTGCTGAAAACATCTTCAGAACATCTTTGGAACAATCCAATAGAAAACAGAATAATGGGGGGGGGGGGGAAGGGATTTGTACCTTTCTCACTTCCTTATGATTTTTATTTTTTTTCTGGTAAGTGTATATTTTGAAAGCTTTCTTTCCATATAACTTGGAGATTGTGAGTATTGTATTTGTAACATCTATTAAAAATAAAATCTTTATTGGAAGCATTTTTAATTTTAATTAAACAACATAAAGTCTATAGATTTTGAACTTCTGTTTATGACAATGGTCTGCTTCCCATGCAGACCATTTGCTGAGTTCTCAAGGATACTTTGAAGTATATTATAAGTATGATTGTCTGTCATTTATTAGTTTATGAACAACAGCAAGCTTCTTTTATTTGTTATAGCTTTATATTGACAAAACACATGCATGGGTAATTTCTCAACATTTACCCTTGCAAAAACTTCTGTTCCAACTTTTCCCCTTCTTCCCTTAACCCCCTCCCAGATAGCAGATAGTCCCATACATGGTAAATATGTTAAAGTATATGTTAAATACAATATATGTATACATATTTATACAGTTATCTAATACCAAGCTTCTTGTATGTAATCTTAACTATCAGACCATCTAGACTTTATGCTGGATATTTGGCAGGAATTAAATTTTTGTAACTGTAGGTCATGTGTTGAATAGGTTTTGTCATTTATTTATATAATCTACTTTGATCAATAAATATGGTCTCCTTTGAGAAAAAACGCTTCTAATTTCTGGAGATAAAGATGGATTGTCATACATTTCCATCAATAAATTTACATAATTCATCTACTTCTTTGACACTTCTTTGTCAAGATAGTTTATATCATGTGGATGTCACTTTTTGAAGACCATGTGACTCTACTCTTGGATTGTAACAGTTTCATAGGCTTCATCTTCAAGCTAACTACATTCAACAATTCTAATAGCATATATTTATTGTCAGCCTTTACTTCTGTTCCAAGAAAATATGCCCAAAAATATAAAGATTCTATAATATTTAACCTGATTACCATGTACTTTTGAGAAGATTTAAGTGTGGCAGGATATTAAGCTCTGCATTTCCATATTATATGGGATTTTGTTAAAATAACTTCTAAATCTATTATGTTCCATTTATCTTAAGATTCTGAAATAAATGTTAATACTGGTATTGTGTAATTATTAATTGTTTGCTTTAAATATGCATTTCGCTGAATGAGAGGTAGGAAAGCTTTAGTTTTTTTTTTTCTTTTTTTAATGAGAATAATGGCTTAAAATTTTTCCAAATACATACAAAGATAGTTTTCAACATTCACCTTTGCAAAACCTTGTGTTCCACATTTTTCTTCCTCCTTTTCCCTCCCCTAGATAGAAAATAATCCACTATAGATTAAACATGCAATTCTTCTAAACATATTTCCATATTTGTCATATTGCACAAGAAAAATCAGATCAAAAGAGAGGAAAAGCATAAGGAAAAAACAAGCAAACAAACACCCACCACCAATAAAAAGGTGAAAATA
The DNA here is from genome assembly GCF_902635505.1 of Sarcophilus harrisii. NCBI lineage: Eukaryota > Metazoa > Chordata > Mammalia > Dasyuromorphia > Dasyuridae > Sarcophilus > Sarcophilus harrisii. The sequence continues at coordinate 124,000,700 of NC_045429.1, forward strand.
ATACATTTCTGATAAATGTGGAAATATGTATAGAAGAACTGCATGTCTTCTTCAAGAAACTGGAAACTGAGTGGATGCCCATCAGTTGGAGAATGGCTGAATAAGTTGTACTATATGAATGTTATGGAATTTTATTTTCTATAAGAAACAATTAGGATTATTTCAGAGAAGCCTGAAGAGACTTAGATCAACTGATGCTAAGTGCAATGAGCAGAACCAGGAGATCATTGTACATGGCAACAGCAAAATTATACAATGATCAATTTTGATGGACATGGTTCTGAGAAGAACCTGTTAAAGAAATAGTGGGATGATTCAGGCCAGTTCTAATGGTCTTCTGATGATGACACCCATCTACATTCAGAGAGAGGTCTGTGGGAACAGAGCATGGATCACAACATAGCATTTACACTTCTCTTGTTGTTTGCTTGAATTTTATTTTCTTTCTCATTTTTTTCCTTTTTGATCTGATTTTTCTTGTGCAGCAAGAGAATTGTATAAGTATGTATGCCTATATTGGATTTACATATATTTTTATCATGTTTAACATATATTGAATTATTTGCCATCTAAGGGAGGAAGTAGAAGAAAGGAGGGAAAATTGGAACACAAGGTTTTGCAAGGCTCAGTGGTGAAAAATTATCTTCGCTTATGTTTTGAAAATAAAAAGCTTCAATAAAAAAATTTTAAATTAAAAAAAATAAAATATTTATTTGTAAAAACAATTGCATGTTTAACATATATTGGATTGATTGCTGTCTAGGGGTGTCTAGGGAGAAAGCAGGGAGAAAATTTTGAAACACACAGTTTTACAAGTATAAATGTTGAAATCTATCTTTGCGTGTATTTGGAAAATTAAAAGCTATTATTTTTAAAAGGAAATGTCAAAAACTAATAAATACATTTTAGAAGGAAATAATAATTTTAAAAATATTACACTTTCACTTTCAGTCTCCGTAGCTTTATTTTTTTTTCATGTTAAATAGATTACAGTAGATCTTGGATACAATATATGTGTGCAGAACCGAACAGTTTTCTTGTTGCTCAGGGAGAATTGGATTTAGAAGGTATAAAACCTGGGAAGAAGAACAAAAATGCAAGGCAGTTTACATTCATTTCCTAGTGTTCTTTCTTTGGGTGTAGCTGCTTCTGTCCATCCTTGATCAATTGAAACTAAGTTAGATCTTGTCTTTGTTGAAGAAATCCACTTCCATCAGGGAATACATCCTCATACAGTATCGCTGTTGAGGTATATAATGATTTCCTGGTTCAGCTCATTTCGCTCTGCATCATGTAAGTCTCGCCAATCCTCTCTGTATTCGTCCTGCTGGTCATTTCTTACAGAACAATAATATTCCATAACATTCATATACCACAATTTACTCAACCATTCTCCAATTGATGGGCATCCACTCAGTTTCCAGTTTCTGGCCACTACAAACAGGGCTGCCACAAACATTTTGGCACATACAGGTCCCTTTCCCTTTGTTAGTATCTCTTTGGGGTATAAACCCAGTAGAGACACTGCTGGATCAAAGGGTATGCACAGTTTGATAACTTTTTTCTCTGTAGCTTTAAATGTGGTTGGCTCTTTCTATCACATCACAAATCTGTTGGAATTGCCTTGAATCACCTCATTGTTTTTTTGTTTGTTGTGTTTTGTTTTGTTTTTTGCTGAGGCAATTGGGGTTAAGTGACTTGCCCAGAGCCACACAGCTAGAAAGTGATAAGTGTCTGAGGTCAGATTTGAACTCAGGTCTTCCTGACTTCAGGACTGGGGCTCTATCCACTGCACCATCTAGCTGCCAAATACATCACAGTTGATCATCACTTAATCTTGTTTGGTGGGATGGGGTGCTAGAAACCCCCTTACCCAAAATTGACTCTTTGGAGGCCTCTCCAGGTACAAACAGAAAGCCTTTATTTGGTTCTTGCAAGAAGTAGGCCAGCATACTCCTTCCAGGGTCGTCAAACTACAGCCCACCGGCCAGATGCAGCAGCTGAGGACATTTATCCCCCTTGCCCAGGGCTATGACATTTCTTTATTTAAAGGCTCACAAAACAAAGTTTTTGTTTTTACTATAGTCCGGCCCTCCAACAGTCTGAGGGACAGTGAACTGGCCCCCTATTTTAAAAGTTTGAGGACCCCTGCAAGCAGTCTAGCGGAATTTGGTTAGTGTAGAGGCAAAACCTGGGTTATATAGCTGAAAACCTCAAGTCCTCCCATATCCTGCTGACTTTTAAATTCATTGATTGAACTGAATGCTTCAGGAACATGGAAGGGGGCTATTGCCAATGTACAACAATGTCTCCTTTTTTGGCATGAGCAACCTGAAACTTAGGCCTAGGATCTGATCTACTTTACCGTACAGTCTCTGAGAAATCTTCACTTGTCCCATTCCTTATCACTGTGAACAATGTTCTCTTAGTACTTCCTCACTTCATCAGTTCACCCAAGTCTTTTTAGGCTTTTCTGAAATAAGCTATCTCATCATTTATTACAGAACAATAATATTCCATTACTTTCATATACCATCACTTATTCAGCCATTCTCCAATTGATGGGCATCCATTCATTTTCCAGTTCCTTGCCACTACAAAAAGGGCTGCCACAGACATTTTTGCACATGTGGGTCCCTTTCCCTTATAACCTCTTTGGGATATAGGAAAGTGTTAGTTTCAAGATGTCCCAAAGAAATTTGATATCTTCTATCATAGTTTTCTCCTTAATAGCTTTATCCTTGGTCTTGTTAGGAGAATATTTTGTATTTGTAACTATGCTCATTGTGACTTCCTGAAACCTTCAGTCTCTATCTTTCCTTGATATACTTTAAGAATTTATACTTACCAAGTCCAAATGACATCTGATATCATTAGGAAAAGATGACTGAGGACAAAAAGTATTGTCTAACATGTTTTTTGCATCAAATACATATCAACTGGATTAAACTGGCCTCTAAGCTATGGATGGCTGGAGCCAACAGAGTAACCTTGATTCAGAAGATACAACAATCAAACAGAAGTTTCAAAGTGAGGGAAATGGCTTATAAATGAAGTCCTTCTTCCTAAGAAAGGGAGCTCATTCTTTTATGGCAGAGGTAGGGTTCTTAAGTGAAAAAAACTTGGGGCCAATAGGGGTTAGATTTGGTGCTCTCACCTCCGCAGCCTGGGTTCGATTCCCAGTCAGGGAACCAAATGTTGAGGTCTAGATTTGGGGTACCTAAATGAGATTAGGATTTAGTTGAGGTCTAGTGGCAGGTTTGGGGTACAGGGAGTCAAACAGAGATCCCCTGCAACCCCCTTGGATTCAGCTCAAGGATATGGCGGTAAATGAGTCTAGTAGCAGCACAAGTCACCAATAAAACCATTTATTGGCCCGAGAACTAGATTGATAAAAGAGATTTATTATTGGGTTTGGAAGTAAGGAGATAGGTGAAGGTAGAGATAAGAGGGCATCGGACAGAGGGTCCAGTGGACAGAGGGTCCTCACATGGCTAGCACGGAATCTCTGCAAAGAGGAGTTCCCAGCATGGCCCTTTTATAATAAAAGACTTAGCTCGAGGGGCTTTTGGGTGTAGCCCCAAAGTTGGCTCAGATCCAGATGGGGCTGGGACAGGTCCGGATCTTCTATTGGAATTCTAAGGGACCAGGTTTTGTGAGTCAAAGGGTAATTACATTCACTAGAGGGGTTTGGGAATCAAAGATAGGAATCTTTCCCACATCATTATGACAATTTATTTGATTCCAAAGTCCTCTGGCTTTCTGTAAGACCAACAGGATGATTTCAGAGAGGCTTGGAGAGACCTACATGAACTGATGCTAAGTGAAATGAGCAGAACCAGGAGATCATTATACACAGCAGCAACAAGACTGTACAATAATCAATTCTGATGAACGTGACTCTCTTCAACAATGAGAGGATTCAAACCAGTTCCAATTATTCAGTAATGAAGAGAGTCAGCTATACCTAGAGAGAGAACTATGAGAAATGAGTGTGGACCCCAGCATAGCATTTCCACTCTTTCTGTTGTTGTCTGCTTGCATTTTTGTTTTAATTCTCAGGTTTTTTTCTTTCTTTCTGTATCCAATTTTTCTTGCACAGCAAGATGACTGTATAAATATATATACATATACTGTATTTAACATATAATTTAATATATTTAACATGTATTGGATTACCTCCCATCTAGGGGAGGAGGAAGAGAAAAGTTGGAACAAAAGATTTTGCAAGAGTCAGTGTTGAAAAATTACCCATGCATATGTTTTGTAAATAAAAAGCTATAATAATAAAAAAAATAATATATATATATATATATATATATATATATATATATATATATATATATTTTTTTTTTTTAAGTCCTCTAACTTTAGAATCTGACACAAGGATCAGATTCACCCAACCTAGGAGCGCTATTGTTCTGGCAATCTATCTGATCCTGAAGCCTTCTGGCCTCGGGATAAATCAAGTTCCTGAGACAATGGTGAATAGACCACTTCTGTTCATTGCTGACTGTCAGATAGTCAGTTGGTCAATGAAAACCAATTCCAGAGACCTCTCCTTGGTCCTATCTTTGGGCCATAAAATTAGCATATCTATAACATGAAGAACTAAATAAATGTGTCTCCTTGCTACTGTTTCTTTGCTAAATTCTCTTGGAATTTGGATCCCTTCCAATTGGCATTACAATTACAATAAACTTTGCCCTTTACTTGGAGATGGATTTAAGCCTGCAAATTCTTTTGAGACACCTCGTGACACCAGTCTGTGACCCCAGCCTTTGGGGGTTCCTTTCCTCACCTCAACTGTATGGGTGTGTATATTTTAAGTAAAGAACAGTTTTCCATGTGGATATGAACTATTCTAATATTCTTGTTTTACTTGGGTCTAGTCAGCAACTAATAAGCATTGAGTATAGAATTGAAATGCATTGAAGGCATACCACTTTTTAAAACCTGGAAAGGACCTTACAAAAAATGAAAATCTTACATTATTATATACCTTGATGTTACAGCAGTATTTCACACTATTTACTATTCCACTCTCTCCTTTGGGATATTATCTCCTCTCCAGGTTTTTAATGATAGTTTATATCTTGGCTTTCCTCAAGCCTATCTGACCCTTCAATGTTTTTTACTAGGTCACAATGATGTAGTGGAGGTCCTAAGGAAATGTAACAATAAACTAAGGCTATTTGACCTTGAGAGTGCTTTAGTTCCACAACCAATTCTGGCTGTCAGATAACAATCTACTGGTCAGTAATAACAAAGTCTCTGAGATAATCTAAGCCATAGAATTCAATAATGGAGAGCATATTAGACCACTCCCTAACTTCATCTCTAAGATCACTCTTCAGTTCTACCTCTAAACCATAAAATTAGCATATCAGTGACATGAAGCACCTGATCTATCTTTTCCCTACAAATTCATCTTCTTGCTACAGGTTCTTTGCTAAATTCTTTTGGAACTTAGCCGGCTGTTAGCAGCATAATAAATCTTCGCCTTAACTTGAAGACAAACTGAGTTTGCAAATTCTTTGATCATACCTGCGACATCTGAGACCCTAACATTGTTAGGGTGTCTTATGCCTCAACAATAATACATAACTATAAGTTTGTTTTTCTTTACCCTCCATTCTCTGTCCTAGATTCTCTTTTTTTTTCTGTCTTCATTTGGTAACCTTTTTAGCTCATATGAGTTTAATTATCATCTGTGTTTAAGAAATTTCCAGATCTATATAACCAGTCCTAGTTTCTCTCCTCAATTCCAATCTGACATCAAAACCGCCTACTAGACATTTGGAACAAGATCGTTTGAAACAACACATCCGATATAAAACTCATGGTCTTTCATCCCCCAACCTCTCTTATAAACTTCCCTCTTTCAGTTACTGTCCTAATAATAAAGACTTTGAACTTATCCTTCTCCCATATCAGGAAGAAGTCCATCCAACTATTATCGGGCTTAACCCCAGACAATCCTGTTTGTATGGAGTGAGTGTAAGGATGGACCTCTTTACCTCATTGTCTATCCGCCCAACCTCTGGGCTTCTTTAACAACCTTTCAGATATTGATTAGCATATTGTTAGAAAAGTCTAGGACCTAATCTGCCAGGTGCCTTCTGAATGCCTACTCTGATGAGGTCAGTTTACCCAGAGACTGACTTTTATAGTGGTAGATCTATGGAAAATGGAGTTTTGCACTGAGAATGCAGTTCTCAGTGGACAGAAGGTCCTGACAGCAAAGGGAGCTGCCAAAGTCCATCTGCAAAAGCCCTTAGTTGATGGAAGCTATTTTATTGAGTGTCCTGGTCAGAACCAGTGAGGGCTGGGCAGCCCAAGAAAGTGAGAATGGGAGCTGGGACAATTGGAGCAGATCAGAACCAGTGGGGGCTGGGGACTGAGCCCAAGTTGTCTCAGATTCAGTGGGGGCTGGGACAAACCCAGATCTCCTATTGGAATTCAAAGAGATGTTTTGTGACCAGGATTTGTAATTGAATCAAACTCTCTGGCATCCTGGAAAGATAACTTGTCTAGGGAGGATATGCCTCAGTCAGGAGGGGCTGGGAATCTGAAAGGAATCACAAGCCTCCTGGCTGTGGAATGTGGGCCTGAAGAGAGGAATCCAAATACAAACAGGAGCACAAGTCTTGGAAGAAGAAGCCCAAGGGCAAATGGCCAATCAGTTATCCAAAAGTGAATTGGTCTGGCTTGGAAGTATTCTCCCTAAACAGAGATCCTCGTTAAATATATTTTTTATAGGAATTCCTGTTTACTTAAGGATGTTGGACTAGATGGCCTATGAGATCCTTTTCAACTATGAAATTCTCCTGATTCCATGTTTTAGCTCCAAAAGAAAGTATTTATAAACACATCTTAAGTTCCTGAATAGAATCTAAGGTCTTTAAAGCACACATTAAGTCTTCTTTATATTTGTATTTACCTGACATGGGATATATGGTGTGCTCAGAGAGGACTAGCACCTCCAATATAAGGGCCTGACAATCCTGAATTTTTCAGGGCTGTTCATCTACCTTTGGCTGTCCTCTTGTCACCAAACTCTCAACTGTGGCTCTAAAAAACTGAGGCATTCACAGCCACACCACATAAACCTTCTCAGCAGATGGACTAACCAGGTTGAGGGTACCCTACAGGCCTCAGACCTATCAGTGCATTAAGGGGATGTCTTCCCCCCCACCGTGAAATGGACAAATGAGAAGAATATATCCCAGTGACCATGAAGTCAAATGAAGCAGGTATGATAGATGGGTTAGAATTTAGCCAGTTATCAAAGATGCCCAGACAATGCACTGCTTACCTGGGCCATCAATAGTCATCTTGACTTTTCTCTTGCCACGGGACTTGGATGGCTCTGGAAGAAAGAGGGAGGATGATGATTTTGTGTCTTTCTTAAATACAATTCATGAGTAACTCAAGACATCACTCCATGCTATCTTAGTTCTCTTCAAAACATAGTTGATTGTACCAAAAAGCTTGTTGGATAATCACTACACCAAAAGTCAGTTGAAATCTAATCTTGGTAACTTTTGCTGCTACTATAGTCAAAGTTCATTTCAAGTTAATCATACAAGGCTATTCAACTTTATCATTCTAGTATTTTGGAATTGTACACATTCTCTTTTCTATGTGTGTTTTAAGTAGGACAAAGGTTCTGCCTGTGGATCATTCAAATACTTAGTCAGACATTCCTTGTGGATTAGAATCATGATTTGTCTCTCAGCCATAGTACTCGTGACCCTTTTTCTGAAGTCAAGTAAATTATTTCTAACTCATTTACATTTAGAGAAATCTTAGGTAAAAGAGATTCTGAAGACTGAAAGCTAAATTAGGCCTGAGTTCTGGGCTGTTTACTGTTTATGGTTCATCGAGGTTTTACATTAAAAAAAAGTCTGCCTGAATAATTTAACCTCATCCTATAATATATGTACAAAATAGGTGGAGTAAGGCCCCAATTAGCCCCTTAAACTTGAAATTCTCACCTTCTCTATCTGTTTTATGTAAATAAAACGGAATTATGGAAGGTTGGCAGCAAATTCTAATTGTTATTTAGGTCAAAAACATCAATTGCATGGCCTGTTATGTTATAACATATCCACAGTGAGCCCAAATCAGATTAAAATGGAATTAACAAAATAAATGAAGAATGAAATGAAACATAGATAATATTACATTTTAAAACTAAGTGAATATTCCTTCTGCAGGAATCCTCATATATGGATGGGGCACCCATTGCTATTTGAATTTGATACTGATGATTTGGCAGCACAGAACAAAGGGAAAATATTAACATTTTGTGTAGTCAAGTAGGAAACTTTGATAGAGTATTGGAGAAATGTGCTTTAAGTAGGCTAAAAACTGGCTATACCTATTTCTAATGCAAACAGAAGAAAAAATGAAGAGCTATTAGATGTGATATTTATTTGCAGAAAAAAACCAAAACCCTCATATTTATAGAAAATGTACTATTCTGGCATCACATATCCTGATCATACATATTGCACTTCTTGAAACTTCAAGTATATCAAATGAGTGGGTCTAAAATGTATCTATGTAGAGTTTGAAGCCATTTGTGAACTATAACGCAACTGGAGTAATCCAGTCAGTATGGATGTGTGAAAGTCAACCCAACAAACTCAAGAGTTTTATGTGTCCATTTACACATCAGAAAAATGAATTACTACATATTATATTGTACTTTGTACATATTACATATTATATCAGGGCTTGATATAGTGTTTTATGGACAGTTTAGACTTAAGAAAGTGATGAAAAATTTTATTAATGAAAAAGTGAAACTTTGAAGTGTGTCATACTAACATCCCTCCCCGCCAAGAGTTAGTTAAATATTTACCAGTTAATTAAGCATAACCAAGAAAGAAAATAAAATCTAAGATACTTAAGACAGAAAAGTCTGATAAAATGAAGACCTTTCATCAGTTGAAAACATCTTCAAATTATCTTTTAGAATTCCAGCTAATATATACAAAGCAGTAGGATACTCATGTTGGTGCAAAGAGTTTGTCCAAGGAGCAGTTAGGTGATGCAGTGGAGAGAGTATCAGCCCTGAAGTCAGGAGGACCTGAGTTCAAATCTGGTCTCAGACACTTAATACTTTCTAGCTGTGTGACCCTGGGCAAGTCACTTAACCCCAATTGCCACAGCAAAAAAAACCCCAAAAAAACAAAAAAACATGTTGGGGAGGAGGGGGGAGAGAAAGAGTTTGGCCAATATCACAATAGCCATGGATGACCCTAGGCAAAATTTCAAGATAATAGGAATGTTTTATCTTAATCATCCTTTTTGATCCTCCTCCTAATGATAGTAATAATCTTCCCTCAGGTGCCTAGTGTTTTATACTCCTTATGTTGAGGTCTAAGTTACTCCAACAATGTTGGGGTCCCCAGTGGTGTCACATTTGTATGGTAAAAAGAATGCACAAGTTCAATTTGTCTCCAGAAAAAAATTATTTACTATTAATAATAGGATAAGTTCTAAAATAACTTAATAAAGAACCAAGAGTCAGAACTTAAATTTATAGAGAAAAGTTAGAGAGACCACTTGCTTCATGTCACTGACATGCTAATTTTATGGCTTAGAGGTAGAGTTGAGCAGTGGTATGATTCTGACTTCATGCATAGGTACAGTGCTCATAGTTCTCTGGGAAAAACAGGTGGCAGGGAAAACCTTTCAGAAGTGAAAACATCACAAGATCAAGTGGTGGGCATCCAATTTTGTTTTGTAACTGCATTAACTTTAAGCATCTCGTTAGTATTGCTCATTATTCTTAGAAACTCCATTATCACTAACCAACAGGCTATTATCTGATAACCAGCAATATATGTGGCTCCAGCATTCTGGTGAGATAAAGTAAATTGGGGCAGGATAGCCTAAAGGAAAAAAAAAAAAAAAAATATATATATATATATATATATATATATATATATATATATATATATATCTCATTTCTACCTACATCACTCCCAAGGCCACCTGGCTTTAGGGATTATTAATAAATTTCTCACTAAGAGCTACACTACATCACTACTACCTATACACAAGCTTGACCTCTAGTGCCATTTCCTTAAGATTATTATCCCTCCCTTCTTACCCCAAAACAAAAATTTGCCTTCTCTACTCCCAGTTTTCAGATAATTATCATATAAATGAGATCTGGTAAATTTACACTAAAACATCACTGGAGTCAGAAAGAATTGTAGAGGGTCACAAATAATGGGGGAACTCTGGGTGAAGTATAACACTCTCCATTGCAGCAGGGGAAACTGCTGATGTGTCTGGTTTGGCTCCCCAGCCGCTAAGAGCTACTGGATCTTCCTGAGAAGTCAAGGGGTGTGACAACCTGTGTTGTAATTAAAGCAGAGTGATACCAGGTGGCAAAGAGACATCTACACACAATAGCAAGTTGTTTATGTGGTCCCTAGCTAGCACATGTGCTGTGTGCTATAGTTTTGTAAGGGTTTGAGGGTATATAAGGCTGAGAGAATTTTGAATAAATGAACTCCTATTTTGACCACCTTCATGTGTTCTACCCATTTGCTCCTCATCCATGATCAGGATTCGGGCTAGTACTGAAATCTTCCAATGAACAAGTCCAGACAAGAACAATACTCTGACATTCACCAGACATATGCTCCAAGACAGCTTGTTTTACTTCTTGGGTTTATAATCTTATCTGCAAAAAGAGAGTGCTAGGTTAGATGACACTGAAGATCCCCCAGCTTGAAAATGAAAGAGAAAAGCATAATTTGGAGTAAATAAGATGGTGGGAAATACAGAATTAATAGTTTTAATTGTAAATGTGAATGGGGTGAATTCTCCTGTAAAGCAGAGGTGGATAGCATACTGGATTAAAAGCCATAATCCTACAATATGTTGTTTACAAGAAACACATTTAAAGCACAGTGATACATATGGAGTAAAGGTAAAAGACTGGAGCAGAATCTATTATGCTTGAGGTGAAATAAAAAAAGCAGGGGTAGCAATTCTGTTGGTACCAATCAAACTTCAGAAAGAATTGAGAGTCAGGATTGAGGAATGATTCTAGAGAATCTTGGCAAGAAAGAATGGGATTTTTATCTTGTCCTTCTCCCCTGTGACCTTGGCAACATCCAGTGGAGTAGAGTCTAATGGTAGTGACAAATTGTGTTAACTGTGAGAGAAAAATCCTGTTTTGAGGACTGGGATCTGCTGCTTAGAATATAGCAGACCCCTCACATCTGAGGCTTTGAAGGGTTAGACCTAGGCATATATATTTGGTGAAGTCTTCAATGTTAGGTTGTGGTTAGGAGAAGAATGGATCCCTGGGGCAAGCAGGCAGAAGGATCTGATAGAGATCAGTTTAGCTTCATGGGGATGTGGTCCAGCCTGAAATCCAAGTTATGTCAGACTCCTTACTCTGTAGAAGTCTCCAGCAGGCTCACCTTGCCATGCCCTGTCCAGAATCACAGTCATGTCCCTGAGGTTAAATTTTCCTTATAAAATTTACTTATATAGGCTATCTCATGGTTGCTGCCTTCCTTTGGGTCAGCCTACCAAGGCACTTGCCTCGTGGTATCTTTCTCCTTATTGCCCCCCCTCATGCTACATGGTATCTCCCCTAATTGCACTATCCTTCCGAACCCCACTTCTCCTTACAGCTAGCTAACTCTTTTAGGGTGCTAAGTCCCTTTCAGGATTTAGCCTACCAGCTAAGGACATGCCCCATGGGATATTCCCTTTCTACTGAGTAATTGTAAGTTATGTTGAGGAACTTGTCTTTCATGTGCTCTTCCACTCTATTTCATATTTACCATTCCTAATGCCTATGGTATCCCTTCATTTTGTTTACAACCTAATTCTCTAAATAAATCTACCTTTTTGACATATTCAACATGTATAGGACTGCTTGCCATCTAGGGGAGGGGGTGAAGGGAGGAGGAAAAAAGTCAGAACAGAAGTGAGTGCAAGGGATAATGTTGTAAAAAATTACCCAGGCATGGGTTCTGTCAATAAAAAGTTATAATAAAAAAAAATTAAAAAACAAAAACAAAACAAAAAAAATCTACCTTTTGTCAAAGAGAATGACCATTGTGAATTCCTCACATGACCAAACCCCAATTTTTGGTGCCTGCCAGCATGAATCAATATTAGTCCCCCAATTGTGCACCCCAAGCCCACGCTTCCCACTCCTTCCCCATATTACTTGTCTTGAACCCTATAAAATCCACTGAGATTTACCATTTTGGCATTCTTCTTCCACCTGTGACCCTGGTGGGACTGATTTGTTTCCATCGTCTATGACTGTCCCTCTGACTGTAAGTATACCACCTTGGTAAAGCTGTCTTGCCTTACTCTCTCATGATCACCCTCTTGAATGGGATAAACTGAGTGAAGACCCTCTTATGGGAATGTGGCTTTGAACTCTGCCCTAATTGTGACTTGAGACTGCAATAACAAGTTGAAGTATAGCTAAAAAGCTGCAGGCACTCCATTGTCTTGGATGAACATCTCCCCCCCCCCCCCCCAGTTTATCCCCACCTCTTAATTGGAATTTAAGTATTTCTTTTAAAGGAATTCAAGTAACAAAATTCTCTCATCCAAGAATATCTGCTTGTATAGCAGCTCCCCATTGAAATTTGAATTAAGAATTTGTTATTTACTTGTATTCTTTTGTTTCTGGGATAGATTTCCACAATTAGTGTGTAAGCCTAGATTCCCCCAGACAATAGGAGAAAGGAGGGGAGGGCCCTTCTGGTCTATATAATCTTGTGTTTTACAGTTTGTGCTTTGCATTCCTTTACTGAGAACACCTTGTCTATTAGGAGTTGCCCTTTCTTTCAAGATCATCATAAATCCCTTTTCACTTTTTTTGCCTTGAGAATCTCTGATTTTAATTTGGATAAGAGTCACTGAACCACGCATCTCTTATAGTTTGCTTTGTGCAACTCTGGTTACCCACAGGTTAGTGCTTGGTTCTGGTCCAGATGAGGAGGGATGGAGAGGAGCTAGAAGTACTAAGGTTCTATTTTGCGATGCTGTGCCCTTCTTTGTACTGTACCCTGGAACTTCCAAACTTCTTCAAACTATATTAAAATATAGTACCGCTTCCACTCATTATACTTACTGTGAAAATCATTCTGCTTCTAGGCCACCTTCTAGGATTATTCTTTGGTACACAATAAGTGCCTAATACATGTTTTTCACGCATTTTGTTTTACTCAACAGTTGTTAGGTCGCATTGTTAGAAAGAATTTTCTCACTGGAAATCTTCTTAGATAGATGAAATCATAGACACGGGCCCCAAAACATGCAGGGATAAGATATGTGGTAACCTAAAGAAATTAATCTCTAGTGGTAGAATTTCAGTGTGGGAAGCAAAAGAGAGATGCTTTTGCCCTCTGAGTCTTCCTAGGACATGTCAAATCACAGCACATGGATAGCCTAACAACATATAAAATGTTACTCAAGAAAAGTTCCAAGACACAAAGTTTCTAAATAATCCATAATCAGATTATTAATTAGGCTAGCATTCCTGTTCCCATCACAGAACTCTGGTTCTGTGCCTCATAGGGTGGGCACAACCCCTAAGACTTGAGATAACATTGTTCCCACAGGACCCTCAAGAACTACAAATGATTTTGTCATAATCCAGCCCCTTTGTGGTATATAAGATCTGCCTTTGGTCCAACAAGTTAAGCCTCTTTCTCAGGAGAGGGAGGGGGCAGGCTTCTGTTTTCATATGCTCTGAACTTAATTAAACTTCTGTTTGTATTTCTTGTCTCTAGCTTGCTTTGTGCAGCTCTGGTTTCCCACAGGTTAGTAGTTGATTCTGGTCCAGATGAGGGGGGATGGAGAGGAGCTGGAAGTAATCTGTCACTCAACCACTCCCTTCAGAAACTGACTGACTTTTTCAGGAGTTGGTTCTTAACAAAAATAGGGAGAAAGGGTGGATCACAAATTAATACTCCATTAACATAATAGCATAATATTAATTATTATTAAAATATTAAAAACTAACTTCCATATAGTTAGAGTCAAAAGACCTGAGTTCTGGCACTTGGTACCAATATAACATTGAGCAAGACAATCTCTGTGTAGAGGAAATCACAGTATATATCCATTTCTTCAATCTGTAAATCTTATGACCTACTCAGAATTCCCTCAACATTCTCTTGGGCATCCTACTCCCAATATCTAAAGCTAAATATGGGAGGAAAAAAAAAAAAAGAAAATGTATAGGACCTCTAATCCTGCTAAAATATTTCTTCCTACAGAAAATCAAATTAAAATTGATTCATTACAGTGACTTTCAAAAGTAATACTGATATTTGGTATGATACTTTGATATTTGATTTAACATTTGTGTTAGAGGTCTATTCACTTATTCACTGGCAGAAAAATATAGTTAAGCTATTATCGAGTATAACAATTTGACTATAGTAAAATTTTTATTGCTTGAGTAAACCAAATTATTGTGTGCACATACATATATCCAATGATCTAAACAAAACTGGGACAGGACTTAAATGAAAGTTAAATGAGAGGTAGCAATCTGAATCTCCCTGCCATTAATTTTTTGTTGGATTTTGATCAAGAATGGTATTTGGAGGAAATTTTCTATTCAGATGCAAACATTTTAGTAAAACAGGAAGGATATGTGATCTGAAGACAGGAAGAACAGTGTAGATAAGTATCATTAGTTGTCTTAATACAGTCAGACTGAAGTGGGAGTGAAACTGTGTTCCCTTTAAAATTATCACTCTGAAACTGTGTTCCCTTTTGATTTTGGAGTCTCAGGCATTCCTGGTAAAGCATATCTCCCCAGATAAGTTAAATGTTGTTATTCAATTAGAAATCTTGGTCAAAAAGCACCCCCTTGATCTTTTGGGGATGCCAGACCCTTTTAAATTCCAACTGGAGATCTGGGCCCGCCAGATATTGATAAGCATCTAGGCCTGGGAAATTTGGCTTTCTTTTCAACCTGAAATCTGAGCCTCAAGATTCCTTTTTAAAGGGCAGTTTCTGAACTCATTCTTTGCAGAATGTCTAAAGCAGATTGCTCTGCCTCTTTGGTATAGCTGCTAGGACCCTGCCCCACTGAGAAGGCATTCTCTTCCCAGTGTCAGTCTCCATTTCCCTTTGCCACTTTGCCACTAAAGAAGTCAGTCTCTTAACAAAACTGTCTTCCTATCCAACAATAAACTTCCATTTTTGCCAATTAATATTTCAGGTTCTTGAATTCTTTCATGATGAACGTGTGCATCGACCAAAAGAGGATTTCCATAACTCTCTGACTGTCACTAACTGCATCAAGACCACTGTATTGTTAGAACAAAATTAAAAATTATTGAAAATTAACACAAAGCCAGAAGAATAAAAATGAGAAAAAGTTAAATTGATGCATTAAAATAGAAAGATGGCAGATTTAGATTCAGAGAACTAAACCTCAAGTTCAAATATTGCTATTTTAACTATTTATTACTATGCGACTTAGATTCTCTGACTTCAGTGTCCTTAACTGTGCAATGAGAAGATTGGTCTAGAAGACTTTTAAGGTCTTTTCCAGATTTCGAACTGCTTCCTTCTATGGTACCCAATGACTGTATATGTCCTGACCTTTGCAAAAAGATTATTGATGATGAAAATGGAATATAGAGAAGATAAAACATAGATAATCTGGTCATCCTGACTTGCTTAACTAGAAGTTAAATAGAGATCTACCACTCTTGTTTTTCATTGTCATGGTAATCAAACTCAGCATGGCAAAGGTTACTCAACTACATGGAAAGTCCCCCAAAATATTTTTTGCACCTCTGGACCAATCTCTTGTCACACAGGAACAGATGACCATCTTATGATCACCTAGGTCACTGACTTATAATTTTTACCATTTTTCCTCCTGGCTAACTTAAGGAGAAATCCATTTATCTTATGACCACCTTGGAATCAATGGAATTATAACGTATTTGGTATAGCTGTTTTTGAATGTCCAGATATCTAGCCCTATAAGAATAAGGGCCCTGGAAGGAGGAGGTACCTCAGATCATGAAGAAGATCTGAGATTCCTTTCATTAGAAGAGACCATGAACCCTTTACTGAAGTGCCACTGGCTCAGAGCTCTGCCTCAGTCTCTTTTGTTTTAGGTGGCACAATTACTATCCCCACATGTCTCTGAGACTGTATTTGAACTCAGATCTTCCTGACTCCAAGTCCAACATTCTACCTGTTGATAGCTACCTCATAAGAGCAAGGGGAAAAAATGTGTTTAGAGCCTGCCAACAATCTCTAATAGGTTGTATTACATTTCCATCGATATAAAACATATATGAAAATAATCTACATGCTCATCAAGAGTATCTTCAACAAAGAGTGGTAGTAGGGAACAAACATTTCAGCTTTCACAAGTAATATTCCTAACTAGATCATATTTTTCTAATCACACAATTGAATGCAAGGTCCTAGTTGCATTATAGGATCACTTGTGGTCATCCACAGACCAGAGCCCAGGCCAGGAGAGTAATAAACACCCTTCTCCTTGGATCATAGCATCTTGGAAGAACTGAAAACTCATAGGTCCATAAAAAGATATCTGAAAACAACTGCACAAAACTCCCGAATCTTGGGACATTGCCTCCACCTTGCAAACTCTATAACAAAGAGTTTTTTAAAATAAAGTAATAGGTTTGCAAAATGAGCAAACAACTTAAAAAAGATTCTGATCATAGAAAGATACTATGGTGACAAGGTCAAAATCCAGACTCTTATATCCAAAGGCTCCAAGGAAAATAAGAATTTGTCTCAGGCCATGGAAGAGCTTGGATTTAGAATTTAGATATTGGTTTCCTCCACTATGCAATGCAAAACAATTTTGTTTATTAAGTAGCAAGGATAAAAGATTGCTCCTGTTCTTCAGACAGGTGCTTACAATCTAATTCAAGAAGACTATACACAAAAGTTGGGGTGTGGATAGCCTATTCCCTGGAGTTCAAACTAAGCAGAGACTTTGATGGAAAGATTTGAGCTGATTAATTGTTAATTTCCTGAGCAGCAGGGACAGTTGAGGCTGGAACAAACACTGTTATCAGCATCCATGGGAACTCTGAAACTGGGGGAAGGTGTCACAGAGCCTAAGGCAGTCTGCAAGGTCGTCTGAGAGGGATGTGGCTGTCATCCTACATTCTCACAGAGGATCAATGACTTCTGGAGGGTAATGTCTCGACTTGGAGCTGTAAGTGAGGCAGGGCCATACAAATTCATCGCCCCCACGCTTCCTGAGTCATTCTGAATCCAGGGGGTAAGACATGGGTCAGGACGACTGGCAATGGCCTTGGGGGCAGAGGGAGATTTTGGACTTTTTCAGCCAAGGACTTTCCCTGGTCTGTAAGTCTGAGGCCAGACTCATTCAGTGTTTAAAGGCTAGGTAAGAATTGAGGCAAAACTGGGCTTTGATAAAGTTAATAAACTTTATTTATTATTTCCATTTATTTATTTTATTTATTTATTATTTATTTATTTATTATTGGGGGAAGAGGTTACACAAAATAAGAGATAAAATAGCAGTGGGAAATAGTAAATAGAGTTGGGAAAGCATGTAGTTGGCAAGGAAAAGGAGGAACTCCCCAGAAATGCTCCATGAGGAGGGATTGTATCATAGACTGGTGGTGAGATTCATAGAAGAGTTTAGCAGGCACACCAGTTAGGTAGAGTAAGAAAAAAGTTGCCATTAAAGGGAAATCACCATGAGGAGGGAGGGAGAGAGGGTAACCTCATAGTGGACTTACTCCTGAAAAGGATTTAGCAAAAATCTTCAGCATGAGCAGATCTTTTATGGGGAAAATACAGCTTTGGGGGTTTTTATGGGAAATCTGGGAAGCAAACTCAGGGAAACTTAGAGAGAGGAATCCACAAGGATTCCCAGTGGAATCTGTCTAAAAGGTATGCTAATGGATCTCTCAGAGATTGGAGAAAGACAAAGGAAGTTGATAAAGAGCTCCAATCTCACAAATGGGATAGTCTGGGAATTGGTTATACCTGATAATAGGCAGATGGACTTCTTCCTGACAGGGGTAGAAAGTAAGTTCACATCAAAGACAACATGAGTTAATTATTCCAGTTTTTCCAAATAATTAAAAAAAAAAAAAAACTCAACGACAGAATAAATAAGTAGAAAGGAAGCCCTAAATCCCAAATGATATTGTGAATATAAGTGATCAAAATGTATATTCCTTTGGACAGAGTACCCACATGTAAGGGTAAGACTTGGGGATGAGAACTGAGGCTCTTGAGACAGATATAGGGAGGAGCAGAAAGAAAGAGGAGACAGGTCCTGAGAGGCTGTGGAACTGAGAAAGCCTGGGGGACTGCAAGATGGGTGGGTGGAAGCAGGGGGTAGGGGTCAGAAGAGACTTGGGGGACTAGGAGGGAAAGACAGAATTGAAGTCAGGGTTGGGGGGCCCTCTCTCAGGTTCCTGGGCCTTTGATTGGTGTAAGAATTGGATGAGGATCTAATTTCCAGAGTTATGAAAATTGAATTGTAGAAATATAGAGAAATGAAATTTAAATTTTAAAAATTGAAACCTAAGAAATTGAGATTGACTCTGAGATTGGGACTCCGAAAAAGGAATGTAATCAAGAGTGGGAATTTTAGATTTGAAAAGAAACCCTCTGGACTTTGAACCCTTCTCCTTTTCTGGTTCCTTTATGTATTATCTTCCCCCATAAAAATATTAACTTTTTTAGGGCAGGGACTGGCTTTCTTTTTGCTTATATTGTATTCCCAGAATTTGTTTGGTATGATACTTGTCACATGATAAAAGGATGAAACCAAAGATGGACAATTAGAATAGGAGATATTTGTGAGATATAATGAGTTACACCAACAATGCATTAATGTCTCCCATTTCCTCCAACATTTGTCATTTTCCTTTTCTGGCCAGAACTAATCTAATAGGTTTAAAGGTATTATATCAGAATTGCTTTCATTTGCATTTCTCCAACCAATAGTGAGAGTATTTTTTTTATATGATTATGAACAACTTGATTATTTCATTTAAAAACTGTTCCTATCTTTTGATCATTTATTAGTTGAGGAATGGCTATTATTTTTTATAAATTTGTTTCAATTTCTTATACATTTGAGAAATAAAGCCTTCATTAAAGAAATTTGCTTCAAAATTCTTTTCACATTTTCCCAGGAAAATTATAGCCAAATTCTGAGACCCCCACATCAAAGAGAAAATATTGCAAGCATCCAGAAAGAAACAATTCAATTACAGTGGAGCCACAGTCAGGATAACACACGAGTTAGCAGCTTCTACAAGATTAGAGAGCTTGGAATATGATATTCTGGAGAGCAAAGGAGCTACAATTACAACAAAGATTCACTTAGCCAGCAGAAATGAGTATAGTCCTTCAGAGGAAAAGATGGATTCAGAGCAAATACAGGACTTTCAAGCATTCCAGATAAAAAGACCAGAACTCAATAGATAATTTGAATTTCAAATTCAGGACTCAGGGGAAGCATAAGGGGTTAATCAGGAAAGGGAAATCATAAGGAACTTAATAAGGCTAACTGTTTACCTTCCTACATGGCACTATGATACTTGTAATTCATAAGAACTTTCTCATTATTAAGGCAGTTAAAAGGAGTATATATAGGCAGAAAGCACAGATGTAAGTTTAATATGAAGGAATAATAAAAAATAAAATAATAAAAAAATTAAATTAAGGGGTGATAGTTGAATGTACTGAGAGAAAGGGAAAGGAAGAAGTGGAATGATACAAGTTATCTGCCATGAAATAGGCAAGAAAAATCTTTTACAGTGGAGGGGGGAAGGGAAGAAAATGAGAAAGGGGAAGGATGATAGAAGAGAGGGCATATCAGAGAGGGGTTAGTCAGAAGCAAAACACTTTTAAGAAGGGACAAGGTGAAAAGAGAAAGAATAGAATAAACAAGGGAGAAATACAGTTAACAAAGCAATCTTTTATCCTTGCTACTTAATAAACAAAATTGTTTTGCATTGCATAGAGGAGGAAACCAATATCTAAATTCTAAATCCATTGCCGGGGAGTTGGATTTGAATTCAGGTTACTTTCCTTGTGTTTTTAACCGGAAATGGAGAAGACTACAAAAAATAGGATCCTTAATTAAGACAAGGGAATTGCAATTCAGTGCATCATGCACACAAGACTGGATGCTAAAAGGCAGGATTAAATACATTTCAGAAGAAAGTTTCCTGGGAAGAACAGTGACCAGAAGTTATTATATAAGTTAAACAAATGCATAACAACTGAAAGTCTTTAGAGGAGGCTGGTTAGCCCCAGACTGGTGATGGCAGATTCCTTTTTTTTTTTTTTTTTTCTTTTTTCTTTTTAAACTGGTTTTGAAAATTCTCTTTTAACTACCTTCAATTGCTTCCCTCCTTTCCCTCCTCCTCCGTAATTCATAGCTCTGGGACCAGCTCCATTTAACAATATATTATTTTGGTCCAGTTGGTATTCTGTGGTAACCAAGGGAGGCTTTGAGGATTTAGAGCTTCCAAAGGCACAGGATAACTTAAGGTGAAGTTTAGGAGGGCAGAGACTCGGGTTGATGGAGATCTAACCTAGAGATATAAACCTCAAATCATGAATTTCCTTTTCTTCTCCCTAGCTCAGCTCCTTTCCTATACAAGCCACGAGAAGATTAGGTAATATCTGGGAGATTTGTCTTTTAAGTAATCAAAATTCTACTGTATTTTGGAAAATGTGCCTTGGAAAGAATAAGAATGTGTAGACTCTGTCTGGCATTTGGCACTTTATATTTTCCATGAAAATGTTTGATTTGGTAACACTGTAATGTATGTAAACTCAATTAAAGCATCTTGTGTCATCTATGTGACAATGAATAGCAGTAAAATGTACATATAATTTCTCAGAGTGGTAATTCTATAACCAAATTCTCAAAAGGAAGATCATTATTTGCTTTTTTGCTCCTATATGTATGAAAAAGTTAATGGCTACCATCTAATAGCATCTTACATATACTTAAGTTTAAATTATTGCCGGACATTCAGTGAAGAATTTACTGACCCATGCTATCAGCAACAAAAGAAATGCAGTAGTACTGGCTTAATTAAAGCTTTAATGCAGATTGACATATTTTGCAGGTTTTTAAATCTTTGGATAGCTAGGCAGCACAATGGATAGAGTGTCAGGTCAGGAGTCAGGGAAACTTTTCTTCCTGAGTTCAAATGTAATTGTGTGACCCTGGGCAAGTCACTTAACTATGTTTGCTTCATTTCTTCTGTTCCTCTTCTGTAAAATCATTTGAGGAAGGAAATGGCAAACTACTCTACTAATTTTGCTAAAAAATCCTAAAATGGGGTTACAAAGAGTTGGACACAATTGAACAGTAACAACAATCATTTTGCATTGGTACATAGAATAATGGTGAAAGTTAATCTTAATCTTATTAGTCGTTTTGATTTAATTAATCTTTTTACATTTTCATTAGAGACTAATTGTAAAAATAGTTATCAGAAAAAAATAATCATCAGAAATTTCTTGAGCAGGTACACATACTGCCAGAGTTGTTTATAATTATTTCAGTATTGAAGTCTTAGAGGCAGTTAATTGCCTTCCAGAGAAGAAAGAAAAAATAAAAAGATGGTATATTATTAAAGTTGCATCTGACATAAGTCATACTTGGTATGAAAATGCAGTTTACCTAATATTAACATGACATTGACAGTTAAGACATAAAAAAATCAGATACATATTAAACTTAAATATATATGTAAATAGATGTATACACACACACACACACACACACACACACACACACACAAAGGGAGAGAGAGAGACAAAGAAATTCAGAGGAGCTAAAAGCAGATCACAGGTAACCAAAGTTTGTAAACTTGGCAATGAATAAAATAATGGAAGGAAAAAGATTATAGTGCTTTATGGTAACATCTGGCTCCTTTTTTTCCTCTTTTCTCTTAAAGCTGGTTTTGATAGTCCTTTTTTTTTTTTTTTTTAAATGATTTTGATCACCCTTGGGTAATTCTTAACCCAGGTACATTTAACAGTGTTCTAGGTCTCTAAGCATCAGTTTCCTATTTCTTTAAAATAGTAATAATAGTAAATATTAAATATTATATGTTATAGTAAATATGTATTATTTACTTCACAAATGTATAAGGAATAAAATGTTTTACAAACCTTAAGGATTATATAAATATCAACTATGATTACTATGACAAAAAAAAATAAGTTTAAAATCAGTTAGGTTGAAGATAAATTCTTTGAAAATCTATGATTTCAGACGTGAGAGCATTTTCTCCATCTGAGCACATCACAACCACACTTTAATAGAAGATCTTTTGGAGCTGCTGGAGTTAAAAATAATCATCACATGGCAAGCCCTGAGACTACTGGGCCTGTGCCAGCACTGCTAATATCAAGTTTCTTTCTTTCTTTTCTTTTCTTTTTCTTTTTTTAATAAAACATTTTGTTTTAAAAACATATGCATGGATAATTTGACATTGACCCTTGCATAGCCTTGTGTTTCAGATTTTCTCTTCCTTCCCCCCACTCTCTCCCCTAGATGGCAAGCAATCCAATATATGTTAACATGTTAAAATATATGTTAAATCCAATATGTATAAATATATTTATACAATTCTCTTGTTGCACAAGAGAAATCAGATAAAAAAAGAAAGTAAATGAGTAAGAAAACAAAGTGCAAGAGAACAACAACAAAAAGAATGAGAATGTCATGTTGTCATTCACACTCAAGTTTCCCCAGTCCTTTCTCTGAGTGTAAATGGCTCTCTTCATCACAAGATCATTGGAACTGGCATCAATCACAAGAGTTTCTAAAGAGAAACATATCCATGTATTTGTTTGCTTTTTTAAATATAATATTCATATAATAAAAATCTTTTACCAAAAGACAGTCATAGTGATGAGGTTCAAGAATGATGAATTAGTCTGTAAAGAATTCATATTCCTGGCCATCCTCCAGTCAGAGGACAAAAAGCTTCATTATGGTGCCATAAGGCAGGCCAAGTTCCTTAAGAACTCTACATTTACAAGGGGAAAGATGCCATAAAGTGGACTAAGTTGGATTAAAGACAAGGGCTAAGTTCCCCATTCCGTTAAAGATCAGGCAAAGTTCCTAAGGATCCCTCATTTTAGAAGGGGAAGTGGGAGAGGGACCTTTTATAGAAGAGGAATTGGGATGACCTCAGGAGTTGCTATCTTTGCTTGGGCCTCCTGATTGTGTATAATAACCTCCAGATAATCCTGTCAGTACAACAAAATCAACAAAAGCCAGTTAAATTTAACAAAGGTAATGATCCATCTCAATGATCCTTCCAATGGCCCACCTAAACATGGGGTTGCTAAAAGGGACATAATCTTTTGTTGGGGTCTTATTTACCCCATCAGTAATAAGAGATGATATGGCATCTGTTAGATCTGAGAAATTATAGTCTTGTAAAGGATTAATTTCATACCTAAGGGAAGGAAACATTTATTAAGTGCCCACTAAGTTCCAGGCACTTTGCTACATGGTTTAAAAATATTTAATTTGATCCTCTCAATAACTCTTTTTCCTGATCTTGGATGGTGAGTCCCCTCTGTGGGTCAAACAGCATGCTCTGACTCATGCCAATAAATTAGCTAGGTTGTTACTAGAGCAGTTTCTGCAAGTAGCTGCTGTCAGGACCCCCATTTTATAGTTGAGCAAGTTGAAGCAGATGTTAAGTGACTTACTCAGGATCATTTAGCTAGTAAATGGTCTGAGTCTGGCTTTGGACTCAGGAGGTGATGAAATACTTAATGTCTTTAAATAAGTAAAGAAATATTATAAGTGGAAGAAGTTTTACACTTGTTCTTGATCCCAAAAAGAACTAGGAACCATGAGTGAAATATTTTAAATTAAATCAATAAATAAAATTAAATGCCTTGTTTGCAAAAAGCCAAACTTAGCTTGAAATTATTAAAACTTTACTAACTCAGATATAGAACTGAATGGGGTACAGATTTTAAGGGAAATGTCGAAATGATGAGGCCCTCTGACCTTAGTGCCATTGTTCTAACAATCTGTCAATGATTCTAAAGTCTTCTGCCTTAGGATAGTTCTACAAACATTACTAAGGAAGATAATCTGTTGGTCAGTAATAACCAAGTTCCTGAGACAATAGTGAATAGACCACCCTTCAAACTTACCTGTAAGCCATAAAGTTAGCAAATTGTAATGCTAGAGAAACTGAGGCAAGACAGAGATTAGTTTTTAATCTTTTAATTGTGGAGAATTTAGGCTAGCCAACCCAATTGAACTCATATTCCAAAATCATTCTGTCCAAATGACTGGGAAACAAAGCGAGCAGGTGATACAGAAGCAAAAAGAATGCAGTTAGATTATCAGGAAGCTGTTAAACCAAAAAAAATTATTTCTCACAGCTTAAAATAATAAGGGCATGCACACAGTGATGGGAATGGATTTGGGATGTATACAATAGTGGGAGTAATAGGATACATACAGTGATGGGAATAGGCGTAGGGGGACCTTCCAGGGTCAGTATTTTTGGAGAACAATAATTGACCTTATCTGTAAAAGCACCTCACAGGTGTGATGTCCGAGTAAGAAGAACAGAAATAGGCAAAGTCACTCTGCGGTCATGCTTGTCACTTTGATTTAGTGTGTGAGGCTAAATTCAGGTTCTCATGAGAAATTTACATGGTCCTTTTTGGGTCAGTAAAATAAGTGACATGAGGCTCTGGTTCCTCTAACTTTCCCTACAAATTTGTCTTCTTGCCCCTAGTTCTTTGCTAAATCCTTTTGAAATTTAGTGTGCTTCAATTGGCTCTACAATTGCACTAAACTTTGTCCCTTCACTTGGAGATAGGTTGAAGCCTGCAAATTCTTTTTAGATATCTTGTGACACTGGTCCGCAACTCCCACCTTTTCCTTTTGAACCTTAACAGGGAGACTGAAGGCATTGCATTTCTGCTCACTAACCATCATCACACAAAGCCTGAATGTCCACTTATAAAAGATACTGAAGAAAAGGATTCAAAACCACTATTGTCTCAGAAGTCCAAGACACTTTCACTTAAAAATAAAAAATTCAAGAAGTGGCCCACAGAGACTACACATTTTAACCATCTATTACTTTATTTTGTTTCAACCAAAACAACATGGCTTGTTTACTGAGACCGATAGAAATATGTACTTGTATTTCCAGGTGGCTGAACCAGCTACAGTATTAGCCAGTAAAAGAATGAGCCAGTTTTGAATGCTGAAGGCTTTATTTATCTTTCTAGCTTCCCTCAAGGCCTTGCCTGACATTGCACATAATAGTTGCTTAACAAATGTTTGTTAAATAAATAAATGAGTAACTTTGGGGTTTGGATCGTTCAGCTGGTTATGTACTGGGCTCTGGTGTTTTTGTCACTGACACTGTAGTAGTGACCTTTATAGCCTTTGGCACCAAGATCTCTGTTAGATCTTTAAGATTCCTAGCTGTAACAGCGAGATTAATCAATGATTAATGATTTTTTTTTTAATTTAATAGCCTTTTATTTACATGATATATACATGGGTAACTTTACAGCATTAACAATTGCCAAACCTCTTGTTCCAATTTTTCACCTCTTACCCCTCCATCCCCTCCCCCAGATGACAGGATGACCAGTAGATGTTAAATATATTAAAATATAAATTAGATACACAATAAGTATACATCACCAAACCATTATTTTGCTGTACAAAAAGAATCAGACTCTGAAATATTGTACAATTAGCTTGTGAAGGAAATCAAAAATGCAGGTGGGCATAAATATAGGGATTGGGAATTCAATGTAATGGTTTTTAGTTATCTCCCAGAGTTCTTTTTCTGGGCGTAGCTAGTTCAGTTCATTACTGCTCCATTGGAAATGATTTGGTTGATCTCATTGCTGAGGATGGCCAGGTCCATCAGAACTGGTCATCATATAGTGGTGTTGTTGAAGTATATAATGATCTCCTGGTCCTGCTCATTTCACTCAGCATCAGTTCGTGTAAGTCTCTCCAGGCCTTTCTGAAATCATCCTGTTGGTCATTTCTTACAGAACAATAGTATTCCATAGCATTCATATACCACAATTTACCCAACCATTCTCCAACTGATGGGCATCCACTCAGTTTCCAGTTTCTAGCCACTACAAAAAGGGCTGCCACAAACATTCGTGCACATACAGGTCCCTTTCCCTTCTTTATGATCTCTTTGGGATATAATCCCACAATGATTAATGATCGATGATTAATCAATGATCAGTTCTTGGTGGTGCTTTTCCACAGCCAAGTGATTCAGGCCACTTCCAGTCGTTATTGTGACGGAGAGAGCCGCTTGCAATCAGAAAGGATTGTGGGGACTGAGAATGAAGCACGCACGACCTAGCATTTTCACTTTTTTTGTTGTTTGCTTGCGTTTTGTTTTCTTTCTCCTCTTTCCCCTTTTTTGATCAGATTTTTCGTACGCAGTGGAAATACGTATAGAAGAATTGCACATGTTTAACACAGATTACTTGTTGTCTAGGGGAGGGATGGGGGATGGGGGAAGGAGGAAAAAATTAGAAACAAGATTTTGCAATGGTAACGGTTGCTATGTTTTGAAAATAAAAAGCTTAAAAAAAAAAAAGATTGCTAGCTGTGTGACGTTTGCAAGTTACGTAATCCGTTTGCCTCAGTTTCCCCATCGGTAAAATGGGAGCAATAGTATCACCTCCCTAGAAGATCAATGTGCCCGTGCCCGGCAGAGAGGAACTGCTTCACACAAGTGTCAGTTATTTGGCAAGCTGTCCCGTTAAACCCTAGTTTGCCACAAACGCGTTTTTGAAGTGTTTGAAACTAGACTTGGAGATGTCTGCCTCCCCCACCCCGGGCACCCTTAACAGACGCTCAGCAGGAGGAGGTTGGGGGGGGGGGGAAGGGAACAGCGGCTTCTAGGGCGGAAGTCCCGCCGCTCGCAGCGGAGGGGCGCGGGACTGCCGGGACAGAAGGACAGCCGGCATAGAGGGACTCAGATGGGGGGGGCAGGGAGGAGCAGCACAAGACGCCCTCCAAGGGCGCCCTTGAGGGAAGACAAAAGGAACAATAGCAGGGCGGGACAACGGGCCTCCTATCAGGCCGCTGATTGGCTAACAGACAGCGCCGAGGTGAGCCAATGAGCGGGGAGCTACTCGTTCAGCCAACCCCGGGGAAGTCTCAGACGCTCTCGCCTCGCCCCCTTTTCCTCCTCTCCTCCGGGCGGGGGAACTGGCTTTCCTTAACAACCTTCAAAGTGGGTGCGGCGGTGCTTTACGGCCCCCTCCCCTCTTCCACCAACGGAGGGGCGGGAAAGGGGTGTGCGGCATACGCGGAACCAATAAGTCGCCCGCTTCCCCCCCCTGGGGCTAATCACCCGGGAGACCAGGGAGGGGGCAGGGAGAGGGAGGCTGCCGTAAAGTGAGGGTGGTGCTGTGGTGAGACCGGTACAGTGGGAGGCGGAGGAGCGGAGCCCGTAGCCTGCCCGGGCTGGGCCGGTTGTCATTGAGATAGAGCGGCGGGGGCAGCTGCGGAGGAGCGGCCACACCACCAGCAGCAGCAGCAGCAGCCATGGCGGGGGCGCTGGCCCGGAAAGCGGCCGACTATCTCCGGAGCAAGGATTTCCGGGACTACTTGATGAGGTGACGACGGAGGGTCGGCGGGGTGGGGAGGCGGAGCCCTGGTCCCCTTCACGCGGCGGTCCCGGAAGGGACGCGTGGGCCGCCGCCCCGGCCGGGGAGCTGCGGGGCCGCTGGGCCTGCCCGGGCTCTAACTAAGGCTCGCTGCCGGCAGGCGAGCCTTTTCCTCCGGAGCCGGCCCGGGTGTCCGGCCTCACCTCCTGTTAGCTTGTCTTATAGATGAGGAAACTGAGGCTCGGAGGCTCAGCGACTCACCCAAGCACGAGGGTGAGGTCCTGCGCCCCACCACTGATAGGAGCTGGAGGAGAGATTTAACGTCGGAGGTAGAACTGAAACCCGATCATTTTACAGGAAAGGAAACTGAGGAACGGGGACGCTGAGCGTCTGGGGGGGATTTGATCCTGGATATAGCCCAGAAAGTACTATAGCGTCCAAGAGTCCGACCCGCTTTTTTTTTTTTTTTTTTTTTTACAGAAAAGGGAACTGAGGCACGGCGGTCATGTGACTTGACCTTGGGCACACTACTTAAATAAGTAATTGAGGATGGATTCGATACTGGATATAAACCCATAAAGTATGATTAGAGGCCTTGAGTCCAACTGAGGCAGGATAGGGTTCGGTGGCTTGTCTTGAGGCAGGATTTGAACTCAGTTCTTCCCGACCCAAGTCTTAGTGCGCTTTCTCTATGACGGGGAGTGTCCCAAGGGACTGTCTAAGCTCGGGGAGGAAGGAAGAAGAGTGAAGAACACGATTTCGGTTTTTGCTTACTAAGGCTGCTAAATCAGTCTGCCCGCCTTCCAACCCCCTTCTCAGTAAAAGGATTTGGTCAGGGCCGGGGTCACGTCTTGGACATAGTCGGGGCTGGTTAACTTTCGGCCCTTGGTTGCACACCTTTGCCGGCAGTTTAGAGGTCCAGTAACAGTTGATTAACGGCTAGTCCCCATTAGCAAGTAATTTCGTGGCTTTCTGGAGGCCTGCCCAGCCTACCCCACGGCTGAGAACTAAAATGGCCTGGAACCTGTTTTATCTTTTAGATGTTGAGAAAGAAAATTTGTGTGTGCTGTAAACTTTATTTTTCCTAAGAAAAGCACTGATGGGGGCTGGGAAGGGGATGGAGATAAAATTTATGATTGCTTGTTAACGGATTAGCAATTTTCTGTAATAAGAGGTTCTATTTTGTATATATCGAACTGTTGGGCATGTTACTGTGGGATGTATGTATAGTCCTGTGCAGTAAGTGATAGGAGTCATTCTCCATTTTATAGCTGAGATCCTGAAATGTACATTAATTTAATACCAGGTCCCTGACTGGTTATGTTATGAATTTGGATTTGACTTGTTATGAACTAGGATTGACCACCCAAATATTTTGAGGCTTGTGTTGACCTATATGAGGATCCTGATCTCCTTCCCCCTAGTGTGTGGTATTTCCCTGTTCATCTTACTTTGTATTCATTTTGTACATACTTTGCACTTCTTGGTATGCAAGTTGTATTTTCTCAGTAAAACTCCTACTTTTTTGGTGGGGGGAGGGTTGGACTTTATCCCTAAGGCCACCATAGATGCTTATCGAATACTTGTTGGATTGAATAGAGTGTTCTCTGGATACAGGATTCTTTGCTCTATAAATTTCCCACTTTGGAGCAACCAGACCTAGGGAAGTGGCTGGAGGCTCTCCACGGAGATGGAACTAACCTTACTCAGAGAGCTTGCCAGAATTGGCCAGCTGCTTCAGGTGACTACATCAGGTTATGTGACTGGTTTTTTTAGTGCTGTAAAATGACACAAGACTTGATCCTATTCTTTGTGTTGCCTCCTCAGGGAAACTAATTTGGGGTTTGAGGGCAGCTGCTTTGGGCAGCAAACACATCCTGAGACTGAAAGTAGTGATTGTTTTACAAGTCTACTCTTTAATAGAACTGTACATTAAAATGGATGGGGGCATTTAATAGAATTGTCCATTAAAATAGATGGAGGCTTTATTTTGTGCTTAAATTGCCAAATTGCCAAACTCTTTATACTATAGACAGTGTTTGTATATGATATGATATGCCCTTCTTAAGCTCCTTTTCTCCATCTTTTACTTGTTTTCCCTTTTAAATTATAGTGAAAGGGCATTCAAGGTGAAAAGGCCAATTTGACCTTATCAATTTTCAGCACCTATTTAACTTTCATTTGTAAGCTTTTCTTTTTAGCGTATCTAGCACAACTGGTTTTGAAATTACTACTTAATACGATAATGAGTCATTTTTGAGCATAAGTAATATAATAGAAATTTCTGTGAAAAACTAGATGAGCAGATTTTCTTTATTTAACGGATTCTTAATACAAAAACTTGTAAATTAGTGAAAGAAAATACTATTATATCAATTTGAAGTACTTGTAGATCCCTTAAGAAATGTGATATACCTTCTCTTGTGGAACTAGACAAAAAAGGCAGGCTTGCTCCATGAAAAGAGAGATTAAAGCTGGACAGGGTTGACAAATCAGTATGAAGTGGGAAGTAGTGTCCAAGAAAGGAAGCTTTGGCCTTATTCATCACATTCTGAATTGTTAGGATGAGGATGAGAGAAAGAAACACATGCAGCTACATGGCAGTTGGCAGGACGTTCACAGTGCTAGGCCTTGGGGTCGTGGTATGATGGCTAGATGAAGAATGAAGTTCTGCCCCCATGACCATTTGCTTCCTTTTGTGTGCCAGGTACTGGGAGTACAAGAAAAGATATTAAATGGCCCCTGACCTCAAGAAGCTTATAGGCTACTAGCCAAACACATAAGACATAATAAAGAAGATGACACTAGAAGCTCTCCTTTTCATGTCTTGGCACAATTTCTGCTCTCTATCATCATGCACTTTGTCCTCTTTGCTGCCTCTTCTAATCCCTAGTTTCCTTGAAAACAACTCTGAATATGGGCCCTTTCTTAATCTCTTATTTGAAAACAACTATCTCTTGAAGTTTCTTTATAGTGGCCTGTGTGTGTGTGTATGTGTATATATATATATATATATATATACACACACACACATGCATAGATTACATTTCCCCAGTAGAATGCTATTGTTTTTTCTTGGTAGGAGCAACCATTAATTATATATGATATATAATTTTTTGGGATTTGCAAAGCCTTTTCATATATCATCTCACCTTATATTTATAACCTTGTAAAGTAAGTACTATTTTCTCATTTTATAAAATAGGAAATTGAAATTAAGAGGTTAAGTGACATGCGCATCCATGAATAAGTCTCAGGTTGTATTTGAACCTACATCATCTGTGCACCATATCCTCCTCTCACAGTGTCTTGCACATAGGATTTGAATAAATGTTTGTTGAATTGAAAAATAAAGTAATGAAAGTTGTTGTATATTAGTAAAGAAGCTTTGAAATTTACCTTGATAGAGTCAGGAGTCGGGAGGCATAGTATAGAAGAAAAAGGGGAGAGAACTGGTTTGGAATTCTAATTCACATCTGATAATTGCAACTAAGGGAAAATCACTTGACCTTTTGGTTTCTTCATCTGTAAATTGGAATGATAGTACCTTGCATATAGAACTGTTGTGAGTAAAGACCGAAGGAAAGGCTAGCTGCTGTTTTCTGAGTTTTTGAGAGACATTAGAGGCAGCTAGGTGTCTCAGTAAATAGAGTGCCGGAAATCAGGAGACTCTGGACTCAGGAAGATCTGAATTCAAATGTGACTTCAAATATTTACCAGCTGTGTGACCCTGGGCAAGTAACTTAATCTGTTTGCCTTAACCCACTGCAAAAGACATGGCAAACCACTGCAGTGTATTTACCAAGAAAACTTCATGGACATTTTTAGTATGCTGTGGTCTACAGGTTCACCAAGAATGGAACGTGACTGAATAACAATTGCAGATTTTGGGCTTTTTAGAATATAGTATTTTGGGTTTCTTGGGGTTTTAGTGTTCTATACTTTATATTTGACCTCTTCACCTATACCTCTTCCTCCTCGTAGTCCATAATTTTGAAGAATCTAAGTCAAGTGGATTAATTCTGGCTTGCTGATTTGTTTGTCTTTTTCCTTTTTTACCTTTGAACATTCCTTTTCACACTGTGCCTATACCTCTTTGAGGAGAGTCAAGAATAGTCATTCTTCCCTTTTCTTCTTTTCTTTTTGGTAAAGAAATGAGAATAAAGATAAAAAGAAATTGAGGTAGTTCTTTCCTTGCTTAAATTGCTCAAACTAAGGTTAATGATTCTAGATTTGTTTTATTCACTGTAGTACCCTGATTTTGGTAGTTTAAAATTTCAATATGAAAATTTCAAGCTTAAATATGCAAAGAGATTCTTAAGAGAGAGAGTTTCTCTGGTGGGGCTCAAATTGTGTAATATGCACTTAAAAATTAAATAATTCTTTGTATTATATGCCTGTAAATAAATCTGAAGTAAATGTGGTTGATGATTTCATCATTCTCGAGGGTATGTGCTGTGCTAATTTTAGCCGCCAAGTTTCCACAGTATCCTCAAGAACATATTGCTGCGTTCTAGATTAGAGGTCAGGATAAATAATGAGAGACAATTCTGAGACCTTTCCAATATCAGCAAGGTCATTAAAGGATTCAAAGGATGTTCAGTGTAAATACAGTTAACATAAGGAAAAGCAGCAAAATGAAAAGAAACAACTTATATTCAGGAGGTCCAGATTTGAGTTCAAAAACCATTTTGAAATGGTTTCAAAAATTACTAGCTATGTGAATCTTTGTGATCCTTTTGTGATTTTTTTCCCCCATTTTCTCCAGCTTATTTTACAGATGAGGAATCTGAGGCAAACAAGAATAATTGACTTGTTCAGGAACACAGAATTAGTAAGGCTTATTTGAACTCAGGAAGATGATCTTCCTGACTCCAGGCCTGGCACTCTATCCACTGTTGCCTCAGCTAGGTAAATATGGACAAGTAATATTTCTCTGAGCCTTAGTTTCATTCTATAAAGAAAACTATTTGCAAATCATAAAGTGTCATAACTAATCTACCTTTTTGGTATAAGGAACAATAGGCCAAATACCATATACTTCACCTTTCTTTCATCATTTCCTTTATATACAGGTCCTATCTCTTGCACTCATGCTTTATCAAAAACTCATCTTGAAACAGGTACAGGAGTTCAAATTCTCTTAAAATTCTTTGCTTCTACCCAATTTTACAAAATTTAGAATAATTCATTAACTGGTACTCCCTTTCTGCAGAGTTCTTCATTAGGTGCATTTTTAAGCCTGTTTACCCCCATTTAATTGGAAGAAAAGATGGGCTTTTGTGAATGAGAAATGAATAGATTACAATATCCTTATTGTGAGAATTTTCAAATTTCTGAGAATCACAGATAAAATTCACTGTTGGGAAAGGATTCTGGGAAGAGAGGGGTGGAGTCGGTCAGAAAACTTTTGGCTCTCCAAATTTCCTCCATTGAATAAGAGGGAACATAGAATGATGGAAATAAAACTAAAATTCGGTAAAGCAATTGTTCTCCTAAGACAGAAGTCCTCAAACTTTTTAAATAGGGGGCCTGTTCACTGTCCCTCAGACTGTTGGGGCTGGAGTATAGTAAAAACAAAAACTTTGTTTTGTGGGCCTTTCAATAAAGAAACTTCATTGCCCTGGGTGAGGGGGATAAACGTCCTTAGCTGCTGCATTTGGCCCGCGGGTGTGACCCAAGACAACCTAAGAAGACCCCAAGAAAAGAACTGACCTCTGAGGAGCAGAGTTCTGTCTTAGTGTAGTGCAAACACCTCTTGTCCAACTCTTTGGAATCAACAAGTCCTGGGGGCAGCTGGCTTGGAAAACTTTCTCACAGGCTTGTGTAGAGTTTGACTGCTGAGTAGCCTAGCCTAGAGTGGAAGACTGAAGGACCTTCCACTGTTGAGGAATGACAAAAACCCAGTTGTCGTCAATAAAGCCATCCTGACCTGGGCTGCTGCTATTGGGGAGAAGGAGCTAGCACTCACCTGGTGGGTACAGTAGCAGAGAGGCCAAGACCTTGCTGCTGCTGTGGGCACTTGCAGGTGAGCAGTCCCTGGTTTCAGTTCTAGGAAAGAGAAGACAGTTGTAGTGGTAGTCACCAAAGGGACTACAGGAGCAAGAGTCATTTATGGGACAGTAGGGTCTGGGGTTTTAGCCATGATTTAAGAGTAGAGAGGAGAACTCTGGGATAGATCACAGGAAATAATAGTAAGAAGGACCTGAGGCTTGGGCATTATTTCCCTTACCTTGGGATTAGAACTTGATCACACCAATTGCTGCTAAAAATAAAAAAACCAAAAGAAAAAAGGAATAAAAATGATTACACAAAGGAGAAAGAATCTAATTATAGATAGCCAGTATGGGGATAGAGAAGATCAAAGTTCATAATTGGGTTAAGATAATGGAGCTTTAAAAAACCACTACTTTTTTAGTAAGAAACATCAAATATTCCCAAGTACCAAAAGATTTCTTAGAAGATTTTAGACTTTAAAAATCAAGTAAGAAAGTTTAAAGAAAAATTAGGGGGAAAAAAGAAAATTATGAAAAGAAAGTCAACTAACTTGAAATAGAGAATTAAAAACTTAAGGAAGAAAATAAAATAATTCCTTGAGAACCAGAATTGAACAAAGGGTATCTAATGACATTTTAAGACACAAAGAAATAATAAAATGAAAAGAATGAAAAAAAAAGAATGTGAAACATTTCATTAGGAAAATAACTAATCTGGAGATCAGATCAAGGAGATATATTTATATAAGAATAGTTGGACTGCCTGAAAATTATGATAAAGAAAAGAATCTTGATACAGCATTACAAGAAATCAATAAAAATTTCCCTGAAATTCTAAAACTTTTAGGTAAAGCATAATAGAAAAAAATCTACTATACACCATCTGAAAGAGCTCCCAAGAGCTCTGAAAACTTTGGGGAATAGTATAGTCAAGTTTCAAAGTTCCTATGTTAAGGAGAAAATTTGAGAGCAATGAGGGGGAAAAAAACCAAGAATAGCTTACTTAGCAAAAGAAGTTAACTATGATCCTGAGTGGGAAAAAAAAAAAAAATGATGGGTATTTAAGAAACAAAGACTTTAAGATATTTTTGATAAAAATACCAGAACCTAAGGGAAATTTTGATATATAACATCTAGGAGAAATAAAGTGAACATTAAAGACCAAGTTATAAGGGGCTCAATAAACAAACTGCTTACTTCTTAAATAGGAAAATATTGTTTTGTGACTCATTTTCATTTGGGTAGTTTAAAAGAAAGGCTTGAACTGAGCTAAGTATGAATGGAATAATTCTTAAACCTATATAATAACGCTAGGGAGGTAAAAAGCAGCTGGCATTTTTTACAAATGAGACAAGAAAGGAAAAATAGATACAAAAGAAGCTAGTAGGGGGAAGGCTGAGAATGCTGAAACCTTACTTTCTTTGGGAATGGGTTAAAGAGAAAACAACATACAAAGAAGGATATAAAGGTCTTCTAAATTCAGAAAGAAGAGAACAAAGAGATAAGGTTTTAAATTTACAAAGAAAGAAGGAAATAGTATAGGGGAATATAGAAGGCCGTGTAGATTAATGAGAATGAAATAACATATATTTGGAAATACATAAAGATCTAAATTCAGAAAGAAATGGGGGGAGGGCGGTGTCTAGGTTAAATAATGGGAGGGCAAGGTGAAACAAGTATAAGTAAAGGTCAGGAGTCAGATGGGATAGGAAACAAGAAAGGAGGAAAATAAACAAGTAATTATATTTTAGAATATGAATTGGATGAATTCATCCATTACAGAAACATTAAAAATTTGAATTCAACAATAGATTGTTTTCAGGAAATGTTATAAAATGAAATATACACATAAACTTAAAGATCAGGAATCAAATTTATTATGTCAAAAGAAAAAGCAGGGATAGTAATCATAATCTCAGATAAACTTAAAATAGATTTAATCAAAAGAAGAAAATAGGGACACCACTTTATCTGTTAGCCTATTTAAAATAATTAGATAGTATAAGGTTGGAAAATTGCTGTGGTGTAAGAAACAAGTTGGTAGATTTAGAAAAATATGGAAGAACTTGGATTGTAAAGGAAGATGCTATCCACTTTTAGAGAAATAGAGGACAAGAGAAAATGCACATAGTATGGTCTTAAATACATGCATGTAAATGTATTTATCTGTTTGATTATAGATATGTATGTACATATATATATGTATTATCTCTAACCACACTTAATTGTAGCTTTCTTGGCAGGAGGGAGGAGGAAGAGTAAAGTAAAAAGGGCATATATCCAAAGAAAAAACTTAAAGAGGTAGTGAAGAAAAAATGGACAGTTCTGAACACAATGTGTGTGTAGTATTTATCGTATAGGCTTTCTTGAAATGGAAATTTATTGGTTTATATTTCAAATCTTTGCTATGTTTTGCTGTGCACATGATGATGTATTTTTACTTATTTTGTATTTAAGTTTAAAATTTTAAATTAAAAAAAAATTGACTCTTGAGAGCTAAAGCATATCTACCCTTAATATCAGAGACTAGTTTCTTTTTACTTTGAAAAACCAGAATGAAATAAACTCCCTCCTTTTTACTATCTAATCAATTATCTAATTTTATTGATTTTCCTATTAGAGTGTCTTTTTGTGATCCTTTTCTTTTTCCTTGGTCTCTCTACTAGCACCTTCTTCACCTATTAGAACTGTTAAAAACAGCATTCTTACAAGCTTTCTTGTCTGTCTCCTCTTCCTCACATGCCTCTGTCAAACTATCTTATGCACAGATTGGACATGTCATGCCTTTTCTTAAAACTTTCCACTGATCCCTTGTTTGCAAGTAGAATTGTCATCACTCCTTAACCTACTCCTTAATGACCTCTGCTGTTTGCCTTGCCCACCACATCCTGCCTATTTCATGCTTCTATCACCATGTATTCTATAGTGCTTTAGCCAAATTGTACTACTCACCTTTCCCTTATACATACATGTACTTTCCTCCCATTTACTGATATTTTTTCTTCACCCTTTTTTCTCTTCCTCTGCCCTGCTTTTTCTGCCTGTTAAATTCCTACCATCCTTTAAAGACCAAATTGAATGCTATTGCTTCATGAGACTTTCTACGATTTTCCCCCTAGTTAATGATAACCTTCATTCCCCCATAGAACTTGGTACTTTTACACACTTATGTAAAGTTTTTTTCTTTCTTTTTGCTGAGGCAGGGTTAAGTGACTTACCCAGGGTCACACAGCTAGATGATGTTAAGTGTGATGTCACATTTGAACTCAGGTCCTCCTGACTTCAGGTCTGGTGTTCTGTCCACTGTGCCACGTCGCTGCCCCTTATGCAAAGTTTTATACTTTAGTTGTCTATATATACAGTCAATCATCAACATTCTTGCATCTGTGGCAACTGTAAGTATTGGTGTGACTTTATTAGTAACTTCATTTTCATTTTTAAACTATCACACATCCTGCCTCCCCTACTACTCCTACCACAGTAGCACCATGGAAATGGGGCCTCCAAGGGATATGCTTTTTATTGGATAACAAACAATTCGAATAGAGATCAGAGATGGATGGTTCCCCCTTTTCCTTTTTTTTGCCTCGGGGTTCTTCTGACTTTGCAGTTCTTCCCATTTTCCTTCCCCTCCCTGGACTCTAGCATTGCCTCTTTTCTTCCTTGCATTTTATAGATTATTTCATGTTTACTGCATTAAGAAAAGTGCATATTATCAGAATTAATGTTTTGTTACAAAGAATTATCAAAAAAATGTAGCAATCTCTAACAAAGGATTCGTTTTTGGGAGTTGAAGATTGAGTATATTTATTTGTGTTAGTATATTTTCATCCTAGACTGTAAATTTGTTGAGGACAAGGATACATGTTATCTAAACTATGCCTTTCTAGTTTTATCCTATGTATAAAATAGTCATTTTATATATTCCTTCGTTGGTAGAATATTAAAATTATTTCTGGAAAAGAAGCTAAATATTAAACCATTCTATCATTTGCTATTTAAACTCTTGAAACTCCACACTTCCCAGGTGGTTAGAATATTCTGAATTTACTCCACATACTTAGGATTCCAAGATATTAATCCCCAGCTTCATCTTGCTATTCAAAATATGGTTACCAAAAATCTCCTGATTGTTAAAAAAAAACAAACTTCATGTTGCCTAATTGTCTGTTCAAACTTAAACGTAGCCATGTGTATACTTAGTGATGTATGCATGTTTGGAGGAGGGGGAGTGATCAGAAAGAATCAGGATAACTGATCTAGAAGGAATCTTAGATCACACACATACACTCTCTCTCTCTCTCTCTAATTTTGCAGAGGATAGCAATTAGTGGAACCCAAGTGTCAAGATCTATGTTCTTTTTCTTGTATCATGTTGCCTTTCTTTAGAAATAGGTCCCTGGCAAACAACAGCAAGTATTAGTGGCTTCTTCTAGCAGTAACACCTACTAAAACATAATCATAGCACTCACTAAATCCAAAAAATATTTTAACTTACTTCCCTTCCTGGGGCTCTCAGGATAGAATAACTGGGCAACATACTATCTTCTGATTTAAATAAGTGGCCTGGAACTTCCCATACTGAGATTTGATGTAGAGTTAAAAGAATGTTTCTGTGCTGTTGTAATCATCATTTTACAGATTGCACTCCCTGCCCCCTCCCCCAAATTGGTAGTACTTATTTTAGTTCATAAGAGAGAGAGAAATTGGAGTCTAAGGGAGAAAAATTTGGAAGCATTTCTCCGAGATGATTCATGTGCAGATATTAAATAATCATTCTGACCCTATAAAATATGCCTACATATATTTTTTACACAGTGATTCTGATCTTTGCTGTGAGTTGATTTTCCTTCCCCAGTTGATTATTAAGAATTAGCATAATAGTAGTGGTAGAAAAGGAATGTATTCAAATTTTTCAGATTCCTAGCTACTTGTAACCATTTTTATTTTGTTATTTTTATTTAAATGACTCCAGGTCACATATTTGCAGCATCATTTTCATACATATACTTATATGCATCAGTCAGTATATTCTTCCTCCTCAAATTAGCTTGTATTTGCTTATTTGCATACATGTTATATTCTACCGGCACTATCCCTGAAATAGAATATAACGTAATTGAGGTCAGGGACTGTTTCACTTTTGTGTTCAAGTCCACGATTACTGGCATATGATGTTTTTGGAGACTAGACATGGCAAATGCTTAGCCAAATACATGTTAAGTTGTATTAATTTATATAGCTCTTTGAAAACTATTGCAATATTCAAAGCACATATGTGTAAAAATGTATATACATGTATAATTTACATTTACTTGATATTTGCAGCAACCCTCTAAGATTGGCAGGACAAGTATTAGTGTCTTCATAGTTTAAAACCACAACTAAAGGCTCTTAGTTCAAAGTCAAGCAGCTTATTAGTGGAAAAATAGAAATTGGTACTCAAGTCTTTCAGGTCCTGAGTCCAAGGAACCCTCATTTTTAAGACCATGATTGCTTCTTTACTGTGCATAAAAGTTGGCAGTTACCAAAAGTTGCAGTTACTAAAGTTCTTACAGGTTGCAGATTTGGAGTTAGAAAAATTCTTCAGAGCAAGTGCAATCCTATAAACTCATCCCTGGCAGTTGAGAAGGAATCCATTTACAGTAGAAACCTCAGCAAGGAAATTGAGCAGGGATGGTCAATCACTGCAACAAACTTGTTCAGATTCTATGTGAAAAAGCATATTTTCCATATAACTGTGAAATACACAGCTTGTTTTCCTGTCCTGCACCATATATTGATAGCTATATGTAGAAAGCATAATTTTACATCCTGGACAAGGATATTTGGATTGTTGTGTTATAATAATGTTTCACAGTTCTTTTGACTAGATGGGCACCTGGATAGTACAGAGGACTTTAGAACACCATACCTAGTCTCATCTTTGTGAATTCAAGTGTGGCCTTAGATACTAGCTGTTTAACTCTGGGCAAATTATTTAACCCTGTTTGCTTCAGTTTCCTCATCTATAAAATGAACTGGAGAAAGAAATGGCAAACCATTTC
Organism: Sarcophilus harrisii; assembly: GCF_902635505.1. Lineage (NCBI taxonomy): Eukaryota > Metazoa > Chordata > Mammalia > Dasyuromorphia > Dasyuridae > Sarcophilus > Sarcophilus harrisii. Next base: position 124,040,445 of record NC_045429.1, read on the forward strand.
AAATAGCTTTACTAAGAAAACCTCAAATGGAGTCAACAGAGTCAGATGTCACTGAGAAACGACTGAGAAACACCATCCACCAGAAGTTTCGGTTAGATCACCTTCTGGAATCTTATACTCTAATTGGCTCCCTCTCACCTGTTAGACAGTGTGCTGTGTTTGAATTTGTTGGGAAACAGAATTTTTGTCATTTCAGTTCTGTCTCCATAGATAGTATGGTTCAGTTATTGTTCTGGTGCACTTGAAATAACTGATAGCAAAGAAGTTTAGTGGAAAGACTGACAACCTTGGAATTTTTGGATGATATCTGGTGACTTTAGGCAAAGTCACTTTATTTCTCTCCGCCTCAGTTCCCTCATCTGTAAATGAAGAGCCTTATTAGATGACTTTCAAGGTCCCTTCTAGCCCTAATATATGCTCCTATAAAAATATGTTTGAAATGTGCTTTTAAAAACTACTAACAAATACAGTCAATGAACACTTTTCCTATGAGGATTTCTGTCCCTGAAATCTAATATTGATAAACAAATTAAAATTGAATGGGTTGGAAACACATTACTGAGAATATTCTCTAAATATCAATTTTATTTTGTTCTTTATTACTTCATTGTAATCACAGAAATGTTGAGGGTAGAAGTAGAAATACAGAAGTGTAGCAAGCAGTTAGTTATTTCAGAAGTGATAATGCAGTATAAAATTTAAAATTTGTTCTAAATATTGAGTTTTGGCCATTTCCTCCATCTTGTTACTAAATTAAGAGAAATTAAGTTGATTTTTGTTATAGAACAACAAAATGCAGTTATAGTATGATTATAAGGCTATTAGAATCTACTTTTATGGGATATCTTTTCACAATAAGTATTCCTCATATATGAAATAGTAACATTTTAAAGTTGCCACCTCTAGATAACATAAATATGTTTTAAAAGCACCCTCCAAAAAAAGTAAAAGAATGCTTGATAGATAACAGTTACAACAGTTGTATAGATATACCTATGAGGTCAGGATAAAGTCATAGATCTATTTATTTTTCATGAAAGCAACTGATCTTAATGTTTTGTTTTATTTTGTTTTTTTCCATGTTTCCCCTGCTTGAACCTCGTTGGCCACTCATAAAATAGTACGGTAAGAAACCTGTTTGTACTTCATTTCAGGGATTTACAGATTTACTTCATTTTCAAAGTTATGGACACGTGACCTGGCTCCCTTTGCCTGAGATAGCATATCTAATCACCTTGACTGGTGAGTTATGGATTAAATGTGTCCCCAGTTTTACCCCTTTTTCTTTTTTAGTTCAATCTGTCTTAAGTTCTGAGAAGTGATTCCCATATAGTAGTTTTTCCCCTGCTTCTGGAGAGCTTACAGTAGTTTTCAATTTCACTGATTAACTGAAGTCTCAAACCAGAAAGATCAGGCAAAAATTTCACAGAAGTATTGCCATGATACTTGAGAACCATTATCTAAAACATTATACCATATATTACAGCATCAACTTTTTTAACACAGACATATCTACTCCAGAGTTATGATTCTCTTTGAGTTTTTTTTTTATCTTAAAATGTTTCTGTTCTGAAATACTATATAAAATTCCTTATTTTTCCAGAAAGTCTGGTTGCTGAATGTATTTTGTGAGTGAACATAGATCTTAACATATAGTAAGAAAAGAAATTAGATACGGGAACATGTATAGTAAAACTAAAAAAAAAAACTTGGATGATTTAAGGGTCCAGAAATGAGATTGCTTTTATCTTTAATTTAGCTCCCTGATAAAATACATACACATACATACATACACACACACACACACACACACACACCCCTACACACACACGTGACATGTGTGTGGATACTAAACTTAAATAAGCTTGTGTACACATAAAAAAGAGCAGTTTTGAGAATAGGTACCTTTTGTTTCTAGCAATAGAAATTAAGTTATTTTTATTGCCATATCTCTCCATTAAATTATATGTGTTTATGTGCATATAAATGTGGGTTTATGGATATGTATGTAAACATAAAAAAATTTGCAAAGTAGTTTTCTAGAAATTATGCTTTGGATGATCAGCTTTAACAAAAGCGTAACACTGCAGTTTTATAAAATGAATTGTAAAAATCTTTTGTGCTTATTTCTCCATGTTTATCTGAAGATAAAAGATAATGCCAACTGTATTTGTCTACATTTATGTGATTTGGGATAGTAATTGCTTTAACTATACAACAAAAATAGACAGCTTCAAAATAGTAGTAAGTTTTACAAACTTTCCTTCTCCTTCATTGTAGCTATTTTATCAACCATAAGTCTTGGAAACATCAGCTTAAAAAAATTGGGGGGCCATCTCTGCCTCACTTCACCGGGACGCACAGCACAGTATAATGCAGCTATTTGCACAGCCTTCGCCAGCTCCCTGACTTGGGTTATGTCAGGGGAGAACAAGGTGTAGAGCCACAAGCTGTAGGCCCTTTCTGTCTTAGCTGCAACATGGGTGGCAGGAGGCAAATCAGCACCACACCCCAGGGAAGGCCACCAGTGCTGGCAGCATCTGCCAGGCAGGCGCACTCGATCTGCAAGTATCCCTGAGTTCCTCAACAAAGTGGCCACTTGGAGAGTCAGTAAAGAAGGTAGCAGAGAAAGAAAGATGCAACAGAAAAAAAAAGGAAAATAAAATAACTCAAGTGGAGGAAGGCATGATGACAAAAAGGGAGACAAAATGACAGAGTTGGAAAAAAGAATGTCCAGAAAAAAATATGGGAGGGGAGGAAGAAAGCCTGGGTAAATTGGTGGGGAGCTGGGAGAGGGGAGGAGGAGGAGAAAAATAAAAGATGACCAGAGAATGCTTATGCAAATTATAAGGAAATTTAGCAGTAAATCTGGCAAGATAATAACACCCCTACCATACAAGTGTGGCCAGGTGACCATCAGACCCCCTTCCATCATGGAGATTTTATGATAAAAGGTTACTTTAAACCAAATCTGTCTTTTCATAGATTCTTTTTACTCTAATAAATAGTGGCCTTAAAATTAATTTTTTAGGGTTTTTTGGTCTTTTAGGGTTTTTTTCCTGATAGTTGCAAGTTACTTCTTTCTGCGTTGGTAAAAATAGCAAAAATTATGCTAATTGAAGTAAAAGATCCACCATTATTTTGACCAAATGTCTAAAAAGCTTCTAAAGAGCTTTGTGACTTCAAATTAAAAACAATCATTGGTCCAAATAGTATATTAATAGTATTAATTTAAATAAATTATTTAAGCAAAAATTTTAAAAATTGTACAATTGAGAACTGGAGGTATTAGAAGTAATACTTTGAAGTTCTTGAAATCTCACAGGAGTATCACAAGTAAGAGCTAGAAAATAATTTCTACTACTTAAGAAAGTATATCCACTTTGGATTGTATATTTAAGGTGTAGTCATCAGGATAAATGTGTATGTGAAACCCCATAAGACTTAAGTTAAAGGGTTATATTTTTCCAAGACATGAGATTGAATATGTTAGTTAAGAGGTTGACAAATTTTCATTCCTTCTCAATTTTTAAATATGACTTAGGATGATTTAATTATGTTCTGCTTGAAAATTGGATGAGTGCCCAAAGCCTTTTCCTGCCCTTGAATAAGAATATGAGATCTTCAAGCCCATGGTTATGTACTTTAGCAACTAAATGTCTAAATATTTTACACCTTTGAAGTAGTACTAGTATAAAGAAGATAGATTTAGATGTAATGGCATTTTAATACTAATTAGTATAAAGAAGATAGATTTAGATGTAATGGCATTTTAATACTAATGTTACTTTTGCAAAGTAGGAAATATTTTAACGTTTCATAGTTTTAACTTCATTCTTCTTCCTCCTTTTTTGTTTTTTCATTGTTTTATAGCACTTTTGGGGACCAGTGGCCAATTGGGGACTTCCCATTGCAGCCATCAATGATATGCAAAAATCTCCAGAGATCATTAGTGGCAGAATGACGTTTGGTAAGAATGTGACATTTGAGTAATTAGAAAATTTGACATGCTTTACTAAGGATTTCCTACTTGTTTTATGCTACGATATATCAAGTTAGAAATGCAATTTGCTGCATATTTCTTTTCCTGTTCAGGAAGAAGGGAATTGGGGGTGTAAATTGTGAGATTAAAAAAAAAAAAGAATATTTTAGAATATATTTTGTATCATTTAGAATTTGTGATCCCATTTTTCAAACAAAATTTATGTTGTTATTTAATTTATTTTATAATATTCAGTAAGATTTAACACTGCAACCATTTTTAATAGAAAATGGCCCAAAGATAGTATTGACACAGGAAATGTTTTACTTTGTTTTAAACATTTTGATTACATTTTCCTTCTTAAATATGCTTTTAAGAATGAATTAACTTAATGCTGTAAAATTACCCATGTATATATCATGTAAATAAAAGGCTATTAAATAAAAAAAAAAAAGAATGAATTAACTTGAACATCAAGTAGATTGAAATGATGAATGTGTATTATACTGTCTTTTATCATACATTAAAGACTTCATTCTTGCCATAAAACTTGAAAATGTTAAAATTAAGTTAAGGTTATTTAAAACCTTGATTACAGCTTTTTGAATTGGAAGAGATCTTAAAGACTTTGAGTTTTCAGACTGAGTTGGTTAGACTCCAAAGATTAAATGATTTACCTGTGATCATACAATCAGTAGAAGCTCTTGGTTCTGAAGACAACTTCAGTGGTCTTTCCACTGTCCCACATTAATCATGAACCCCATTTTCTTTCTTTCTTTCTTTCTTTCTTTCTTTCTTTCTTTCTTTCTTTCTTTCTTTCTTTCTTTCTTTCTTTCTTTCTTTCTTTCTTTCTTTCTTTCTTTCTTTTTTTCTTTTTCTTTCTTTTATTATAGCTTTTTATTTACAAGATATATACATGGGTAATTTTTCAGCATTGACAATTGCAAAACAATTTTTCCCTTCCTTCCCCCCACCTCCTCCCCCAGATGGCAGGTAGACCAATACATGTTAAATATGTTAAAGTATATGTTAAATACAATATATGTATACATGTCCATACAGTTATTTTGCTGCACAAGAAGAATTGGACTTTGAAATAATGTACACTTAACCTGTGAAGGAAATCAAAAATGCAGGCGGACAAAAATAGAGAGATTGGGAATTCTATGTAGTGCTTCACACTTATTTCCCAGAGTTCTTTTGCTGGGTGTAGCTGGTTCAATTCATTATTGAACAAATGGAGCTGATTTGGTTCATCTCATTGTTGAAGGTGGCCACGTCCATCAGAATTGATCATTATATAGTATTGTTGTTGAAATATATAATGATCTCCTGGTTCTGCTCATTTCACTCAACTTCAATTCATTTAAGTCTCTCCAGGCTTCTCTGAAATCATCCTGCTGGTCATTTCTTACAGAATAATAATATTCCATAAGATTCATATACCACAATTTATTCAGCCATTCTCCAGTTGATGGGCATCCACTCAATATTCAGTTTCTAGCCACTATAAAAAGGGCTTGCCCACAAATATTTTGACACATACAGGTCCCTTTCCCTTCTTTAACATCTCTTTGGGGTATAAGCCCAGTAGTAGCACTGCAACTTTTTGAACATAGTTCCAAATTGATGAGCTCCATTTTCATAGGATTATATAGCTTTATAATAGAATTTCTGAACCTGGGGGGCTATGAACTTGTTTTTTTGAAATATTTTAATAGTCTTATTTCAATATCATTGGTTTCCTTTGTAATTTTGTATATTTTATATTCTTCAAAACATTATTCTGAGGAGTCCAAGAACTTCTCCAGATTGACAGCGACGGGCAGGAGGGAAGAGAGATGTTTGTGCAGTTGTTTTAGATGCTCACTTAGGGATGTTCACTTGGGGTTTTCTTGGCAGAGATACTGCAGTGGCTTGCCATTTCTTTCATCTTTCAGATGAGGAAGCTGAGACAAATAAGCTTGAGTGATTTCCCAGCTAATAAGTGTTTGAGGTCAGATTTGAGTTCAGGAAGAGGAATCTTCCTGATTGGGCCCAACCCCTGCCTCTGGTGCCATCTCATTGCCAAGAACTTTTGCTATATCATGTTGAGGGACAAGGAGGTTCAAATCTAACTTCATTGCATTGTCATGTTGAAGAAATGGAAGCTGCCAGGGATTGAGTGACTTGCTTAGGACAATTTAGGATTAAATACAGAATGTCAGCATAAGTTTTCTGGGCGTGAGCACACACAGATATACCCCTACACACGATCTAAGAAAACCTTGGCCTCCAACCATTCACAGAGCTCCTTCATAGGATTCATGTTACATTGTTTCTGGGTGTGATTGAAAAGCAGCGGTTCCCTTGCTTCTACAGCAGTGACCTACCGTGGCTGGGAGGGGTCTCAGCTGAGAGCGGGAGGCCACCTATGAGAAGTGCTTGTGGGTCGCTTCCTGTGCCTGGCCAGCTCACAGCTTCTCTTCTTTTTTTTTTTTTTTTAATTTATTTTTTTTTATTATAGCTTTTTACTTACCACATATATGCCTAGGTAATTTTTTAGCATTGACAATTGCAAAACCTTTTGTTCTAATTTTTCCCCTCCTTCCCCCTCCCCCAGATGTCAGGTTGACGAATAAATGTTAAATATGTTAAAGTTTAAGTTAAATACAATATATGTATACCACAGCTTCTCTTCTGCTGCTTGTTTTTCACAGCCCTCTGTTGTTACTCTTTGGCATTCATGAGATTTGCCTATAAGGTACAACCTCGCAACTGGCTCCTCTTTGCCTGCCATGCCACGAATGAAGTTGCCCAGATCATCCAGGGAGGCCGGCTTGTCAAATACCAGTAAGTCATTTGTTTTAGGAAGGAAAAGAAAGAATCTAAATCGGAACTCCTGCAGCAGGCTTGTTTAGATGTTTGCCAGATGCAGTAGGGCCCTTTTATAGGCAGGAGACAGGGCCAATTAAGTGCTGAGAGTTTCATTCAAATCTTGGCAAACAATACTGCCAGGTTTTTTATGGTACATTAACTTTGTAAAGTTTTTTTTTTTTTTTAAACAGCCAGACATTTTGCATTTTTATTAAATTGGGAATTTTAATGAATGTTGGTTTAAAAGTGCTATTCTTGTTTGGGTTTGAATTGGACTCAAATATTAGATGATTGCCATGTGATCTTGATGCTCACTGATTTTCTTTTTCTTTACAGGATGACTAAAAAAGCCTCTGCATAACAATAGGAGGGAGATATTGTACCCTGCTGCAGTGACAGCATTTCCAGTGACAGCTGCTGAGACACAGATTCTATCACACACATGGTCTTGTTAAAAAAGACAAACAACATCTTTTCATTAGCCAGACTTATTTCTTTAGAAAGAGCCAAGAGTCCCTAAAATAACTCTTTGCTGCCTTACAAATACTTAACATATTCTCTCTTTTTAAAGAGTGGTTCCAATTATGCAACTAATTTAATGGTCTCAATGATGGTTTTAATCTGAAATAATATGTATATTAGCTCTTGATCATGAAATTTATCTTATGAAAAACTGAAGAGAACAAAGCTTGTAACTTCGAGCACTTAAGTACACAGAAAATTTGGTTTGTCTTATAATAGTCACAAGGCAGTATTTGGCTGCCCATGTGTTTTATTTCCTATCAAATAATTATTGAACCAGTTATCTGTGTACTTCCATGCAGTGTGCATGGTCAAAATGCTATAACTTAATTGCAATAAATCATTGAAACATTAAATTTCCTCTGAGGATATTAACTTGGAAACTTCTCTGTTCTCCTCCTTGAATTTTTTCCAACATTTAACACCACTGAATGGTATAGTACCTGAGCAGAAAGGTAAGTCTAAAGAAGTACATTCCAAAAATGAAAGACAGCCCATATGCATGCACAGAGGTGGGAGAAGGAAAACCCATGAAGATGGGGAGAATAGGTTCCATTTTTGCTACAACAAAGTGTGTGAACAAAAAAGCAAAAACAGCCCTTCCCTTTAAAGAACTTAGATTCTCAGAATACACATAAACAGATAATCTACCAAATATATAACTGAGGAAATGGGAAAGCAGCCTTAGGAGTTTTCCTGGAGGAAGTTACACTTGATCTGGCTTACAAAGTCTTACTTTTACTTATCTAATTTCTGTCCTGTTCTCTACAGCTGTAGTATCACCACTTAAGTTCAGACTCTCATTACCTTGAAACTATACTATTGGGGTTGCTTCCAGATTGGTCTCTCCAGCCTCATCTAATTTCAATCTATCACACAGCTGCCAAAAAAATTTCTACAAAGCTCATATTTGACCATATCCCTTCCTTTCCCTACTCTCAAACCTTCAAGAGGTTCCCTATTGCCTTTTAGGATGAAATGTAAATTCCTTAATCTGGTACTTAAGACTGTCCAAAGTCAGATTCCAACCTACCTTTTTAGCCTTTTTTCACTTTGCTATTTTTATATACACTTACATATTATATAATATAATGTATTATATACACAAATCAAAAAGAGTATTAACTATCCCTCCAATTAAGTTTGGAAGTATAGTTAATAGTCTTTTTGATCTACTTTTGTGCATATCACAGCCCTCTCTTCCATTCCTGAAATGTGATAGATATATATATATATATATATATATATTTTTTTAATAGCCTTTTATTTTCAAAATATAAAGATAGTTTTCAACATTCACTCTTGCAAAAACCTTGTATTTCAAAATTTTCCCTCCCTTTCTCTTCCCCTAGATAGCAAGTAATCCAATATATGCTAAATATATATAATTCTTTCATACATATTTCCACATTCATCATGTTGCACAAGAAAAATCAGATCAAAAAGAAAAAAAAATAAGAAAACCAAGTAAGTAACAACAAAAAAGGAGAAAAAACAATGTTGTGATCCACATTCGATCCCCAATAATACTCAATACTACTCTGGGTGCAGATGACCCTCCATCACAAGTCTATTGAAATTGGCCTGAATCACTTCATTGAAAAGAGCCATGTCCCTCAGAAGTGATTACATCAGAGTCTTCTTGTTGCTTTATACAATGTTCTCTTGGTTCTACCCACTTCACATATCATCAGTTCCTGTAAGGCTCTCCAGGCCTTTTTGAAATTATCTTGCTGATCCTTTCTTATAGAACAATAATTTGAAATGTAATACTTTATTCTTATCTTTCAACATTCTTTTTCTTCAAAGCTCAGCTCAGATAATGGCACCATGAAGCCATTCCTATCCCATCACCACCTTATTAAAAATAATCTCTCAGATTTTCCTAGAGCACAATTCATGGATCTTTTATCTCCTACACATTCTGCCAAATTACCTATATTAATATCATTCTCCACTGTCCCCCCTCCCCATATTTTACCTGGCCTCAACACCTCATACATAACATAGTGGGGTTAAAAAATTGAATGTTTGCATAAAGAGATGGTGCTACATGTTAGGGAGGAAGTGTCAACCCAAAGAAATGACTCCAATGGAAGAATTCCAAGAAATCATGGGGTAGAGATTTTGTGAAAAGGCTTATTCAAAACACAAATCTATGTTCTTAAATTATCTCTAGGGTTTGTGATCAGTGAAAACTCTTAATCTCTTTGTGTGTCAAAAGCTTTTCTGATATAAATCTTCTTTGAGAAGATACATAAGTTTAGAGAAGCTTAATTTTTTGGAGCCAAGTAACAAATTTTCTTAATGGAAAGAGCTCTTTCTTGCCTAGAATCAGATGATCTGAATTCTTAGGCAGTCCAGATCTGTGGTCTATTTAGAACCAAAAAGAACAATTTTTAGAAATGAGGAAGTTGGATTTGAACACAGGTCCATTTATACCAAACAGCCCTTTTTAACAACATACGTCATGGTTTGTTGCTAAAATGTTAGGTTGTGGGAAAATTCAATTTTAAATAATAAAAGAGCTGCTGGTTGGTTCAGAGGAATAAAGTACTGAGCCCTCTCCTTGTTCCACTAAAGTCCCCTTGGCTCAGGTGAAACCATGGATGTGATGGAGCCAAACTCACATTCATTAGTTCTCTGTCTCCTATGTTGGAACATGGTTTAAGGTTTAAGCTTTGGCTCATTTCCCCCCCAAAAGGTAAGGGAGTAGAAGACTGAGTGTACAATGCATATCAGATATGAAATTCCTCTGTACACAAGAAATGCTAAGACAAAAAATTGAAGCAATTGGGAGAATAAGGAATTTTCTCTATCCATTTTAAAAAAATATTTTAAAACATTTAAGAAAAAAGAGAAAAGGAATACAAAACAAAATGAAACTACAAAAGAGAACATTGTCATGTGCTCAGCAGAACATCGGAGGATTCAAAATATATAAAAACAAATACCAATTGAAGGAAGTATATTTTTATATATTAGTAGAAGAAATTTTATTCATGAGTGTCTGTCTTCAATTCCTTATAAACTGTTCTTTGTTACTCACCTTTTTTACTTTATTCTTTTTCCCTCTTTCATTCCCCCTCATCACTCCCAGAGTATAATTTAAAAAGGACATATTTATTTATACATAAATATATATATGTACACACACACATATACATATATATATATATATACACACACATCTCTTTCCTATCCCTGCTGACTCTGCTTTAATTCTGCTCTTAACTTAACTTTTCTATTACTTCCCTTCTCCCATCCTTCCTTTTCTTCCCCTACCCTTTGCTTCCCTGTCTGCCCATCACTCTCTTATTTCTGTATAGATTTTGGAGGGTGCTATACCCTTCATGGTATATATGTAGTGTTGACCATTTAACCCATTCCCCATGTGTGTAGGTTTTCATAACTATGAGTCCTCCTCCCCTCTCTAATATTCTGTGTCTATTCTTCCTCTACATCTCATTTATATAACATAATTACTATTTTTAACTAAAACTCTGCCCCAATCTTTCTTTTGAGCTGCCCCATGGTTGATGCCAGTGTTAAACATGTGATAATCATTTCTCATGGAAAAAAAAAATTTGTCCATGTTGAATTCCTTGAAGCCGATCTTTGATATTGGCTCTTAATATATTAAATTTTCTAGTAAGTTCAGGTTTGGTTGATAGAAAGTCCTGAAAAAATCTGCAAGTTTGTACAATGTCCATTTTACCTTGTTCAATATTATAGATAATTTTGCTGGATATATTTTTGGCCACAGGCCCAATTCTTCTGATTGTTGGACCTGTGGTCTTTTATGGCTGCTGATAAAGTCCTGTACAATTCTAATTGTGGCTCTAACATATTTGAATTTTTTTTTTCCCTTGTTTCTTGCAAAATTTTCTCTTTCATTTGGGGCTTTTGAAATTTGGCAATGATGTTCTCATGTGTTTTCCACATAGAAAAATCTTTGAGGTGGTGATCAGTGGGTTTTTTTCTATTTCTATTTTCCCTTCTTGTTCTACCCCTACAGGACAATTTTCCTGGATTATTTCTCGCATTATTGTGTCAAGGTCCTTTTTCTGGTCACAATTTTCAGGCAGTCCAGTTAGTCTTATATTTTTTCTTTTTGATCTGTTCTCTAGATCTGTCGTTTTTCGTATGTTTCACATTCTGTCCTATTTTTTATTCTTTATAATTTGTTTTGTTATTTCTTGGTCTTATAGCTTCACTGGCTTCCCTTTGCCTGATTCTAATTTTTAAAATGTTATTTTTGCCTTTGAGACTCTTATTACCTTTTCTAGTTGGTTAACTTTATTTTTTCATAATCTTGTTTTTCTTGGATTGTTTTTATTTTTATTTATTTTAGTTTTTCCTCAATGTCTCATTTGATTTTTAAATCCTTTTTTAAGTTTGTCTATGAATTCTCTCTGGGAAGGGAGCCATTTCACGTTACTCTTTGGAGTAAAAGCTTGTTTTTACTTCAGTATTCTCTGAAGATGAACTCCAATCTTCCCTGTTCCCATAGTATGTTTCTATGGTGGGGTTCTTTGTGGGCTAATTATTTTTTTAAATCAGAGGTATTAATGTAAGTACTTCTAATCCTGGGGTGAGGAGTATTGGTGCCTCTAGCTTCACTTCAGCTCTCCCCCCTGACCAGGAACCCCAAACCAAGAGCTCCATACTCCAGCAAGTGCCCACAGCCCGCAGTGTTTCTGACCTCTGCCTGTGCACTCACTGGGGGCTGGTTCCTTCTTGCTCTGCAGCACAGCTTGGTCTGGCATTCCTAATCAGCCCAGTTCCCTCAGTCTTCACCCCGACTCCACAAATAACCCAGGAGAGGCTCCAGCTACACCCTGCTGGCCCTAAGACTCCCCACTTGGTGGTTTCTGCAGAGCCTGGAGGTGTTTGCACTTCATATGGGTTAGTCCCCAGCAGGGTTGGCTTGTATCAGAAGGACCCCTGTTCTGCCCCACGGTGTCCTGATTTTCGCCCTAAGGCACAAGTATTTGTGGAGGAAATCTGGAGAGCTTGACATTTACCCACCTACTCAGCCATCTTCCCAGAATCCTCCTCATTCTTGTTCATTGACAAGAATTAAGCAATCAGAAGGGAAGCTAGGAGGCACAGGGTACCAGTCCTACAATCAGAAAGACCCATAATCCTGAGTTTAAATCTGGCCTCAGAAACTTCCTAGATGTGTGATGTGGCTGGGCAAGTCACACTTTGCCTTAGTTCATAAAATGGGCTAGAGAAGGAAGTGGTGGCAAACCACTCCAGTATCCTATAAGAAAAACTGAAATTGAGGTTATGGAAGAGTTGGATCCAACTGAACAACAATCAAGTAACTGATCACAAATACGTTTGGAAGTCATAAAATCAGGACATGAGGCAAACTAAGACTAAGGAATAAGTATTCCCCATTTCTTGTTAGCCCTGCCTCCTTCTACTACAGCAGTTTTTTTTTGTTTGTTTGTTTGTTTAAATAATAGTTTATTTTTCCAAATACATGTAAAGATAGTTTTCAGTATTTATTTTTGTAAGACTCCATCTTCCAAATTTCCTTTCCTCTCTTGAAGACAGCAAACAGTCTGATTATAAATCATACGTGTGTAATCTTTTTGAACATATTTCCATATTTGTCATGTTGTACAAGAAAAATCAGATCAAAAGAAGAAAAAAAGAAAAAGCAAACAGGAAAAAAAGGTAAAAATATTATGCTTTGAACCACCTTTAGTCTCTGTCGTATTCTGGATGCTGATGGTATTTTCTGTCCCAAATATATTGAAATTGTCTTGAATCACTGTATTGCTAAAAAGTTAGTTGACCATCACATAATTGCATATGAGTTTGCTGTTAACTGTGTAACTAGTTCTACTCAGCATCAGTCTGCTGCTCATGTCCTACAGAATATTCCATGATACATACATGGCGCTTGTCTTTTGGCAAACAGGTGCAAGATTTGGGTTCATCTTCCTTCATTGGAGTAGTTGCTAGAGAATCTCCTGCCTCCACCACTTTAGCTGTCACCAAAGGACCCAATATCTCTCCCAACTCTCCAACTCCCAAGGCTAGACACACCTCAACTGGATTATCTTCTAGTTGAGATTAAGGAAACATCCAGAACACAAGACAGAGTATGTGAGCTTTAGATGTCCTTCCATTTTTTACAGCATTGCTGCCTCCCCTTCAACTAACTTAGAATTGAAAATCATTTGGGGGGTCAAGTTCTTTGAGAGCAGTGCAAGATGGATTGGGAGCAATGTAAATGACAGAAAATAGTTCCTTCCAAGAAGTATGGCATGGTGGATAGAAAGCTGTTTGCAAAAACAGGAAATCAGAAACAAGCCTTTTTAAAGAGCTTACTCTTACCAAGCTCTGTTAAGCATTGGAGTTATAAAGGCAAAAGAAAGCCCCTGCCCTCAAGGAGCCTACAATGTAAAGTAAGCTCATAATTGTAACACAAAAGGAAATTGAAAAAAAAAAATAGCAGGATGGTGAAGTGGGTAGAACTATGATTTTGGGACCAGAGACATGAGTTTTGGCGAATTCAAATCCAAACTTAGACACTTGCTAAATGTGTGATCCTGGGCAAATAACCTCTATTTGCTTTAGTTTTCTCTTTTGGAAAAAAAAAAAAAAAGGTAATAATAGACTAAGGATTGTTGTGAAGAATAAATGAGATATTTGTAAAAAGTGTTTAGCACAAGTGTTTGCCAAGTATTAGGTGCCATACCAATGCTTATTCCCTTTTCCCCCTTCTAGAGTCTTTAAATCTAATTGGATAGGTAGTTGTTAACAAGCAGCCCGGCTGAAACAAGAACTTAAAGACTTCATTGTCCAATGTAGGAAATAATCAGTAACATCAAAAATTGTCCAAATTCTCATCTCTGAGCTACTGCCACTCTTGGCCAGGTACGTTGTGCTCAGGCAGATATCAAATATCAGCACTGAGGACATCTCACACATTATTAGATTTGTTTCCATCCTATAATGTAGTGAAAAGAAGCCTTATATCTATATAGCATTTATATAGGTGCTTTGTATACCTAACCAAGAACATACTTGAATTAGTGGAAATCGTATACTATATCATACCATGTATATCATAAAGTAAGAGACATGGGAATCAAAAGTACAAGTTCTCCAACATTTACTGCTAGGGCAAGTTCCTTAAACTCTAAGTCTCCTTTTCTGTAAAGAGCCTGGACTAGTAGCCTTAAAATACTTTTCAGAGCAATTGTCTTCTAAAGTGCTTTGCAGGTCAATATCCAGGATCAAATCCCTCTTCTAGAATATCCTGGTAGTGTGAGCAATTCATTAAACTTCTTGATGCCTCAGTTCCTATAGATCCTTCTTGGTCTAGGATCCTTCAAAAGCCATAGATTTAATCTACCCTAAGGTATAGCCAAATATCCTGAACAAGTTGTCAATATATTTTTATGCTGTTACTGATCTGGTACCTTAGGAAGCTCAATAAAGAATACTGATCATAGCAATTATATAGCCTATGAGCCAGAGCATATGCTTTCAAATCTCATTATTAAAATGTCACAGTAAGAGGAGGTACAAAATTAATTTTTAAATACACCTTTACATTTTTAAATATGCCTTTAAAAATGCTATCCATACTATGTGTCCAAATTTGCTAATTACTAACTACATTTATAATCCTCTCTAGAATTATTTTTCCTTGAATTTAAGAAAGCAGCCATAGCATTTTTCTTTCAATTAAAAAGAAAATGCACACTTAAAAAAAAACACAACTGCAAAATTGCCTCCCCAAAACCCCCCCACCCAATCCAACCCCCCAATAGGCAAGGCTTTAGTGATTTTCAAAATAAGATGTATGATAATTATTCAATATATCATCTCTATATTTGATATATCTATAAAAAGTAGCTTCCTTTCAGTATAATATAACAATAAAATCCATGAAAGAGCTCCCTGTGAAATAGAAGCCGATTGCATATGACTTCCTACGTGGTTAAAAAGTGTTCCTGCCTATGCCTCTGAACTCTGGCTACAGTGCCCCAGGCTTCCTGCATGACCAGAATTGAGCAAAAGAGTTGTGAAATGTCATCTTCCTCTGGTTGTTTTTCCTGTCCTGCATTTTATCTCATAGGATTAGGTTCAAATAATCTTATCTTTGGAGCTGAGGTAAGGAAACCCAACTCTTCCAGATTATCTGCTACAGCCTTCACGTTTTGTTTTTTTGCTTTGTTTAGGGGATGGGGATTTGAGATTGAGTCTCCTTATCAGACCCAGACTGAAAGGGCAGCAGTCATTTCTGGCCCAGTTCCACTGGTTTTGGCACAGAAGCTCTGACTTGCTCCACTTCTGATCCAGCCAGTTCAGCCTTCCTTATGCTCCCTAGGGCATAACATATTGGAGCCCAATATAGTTTGAATGTCCCATCAGCTGTAACCCTATAATAGCCCCAAATTCTCTAGCTGGGAGGGATTATCTGTCCAATCTCAGTCTCTCTGGTAGCAGAGAATTATAAGAATGTTCCTCCATGCTAGGCCAAACTCATTTTTAATAAGGGAAAAAAAATAAAGCCCAAAGAGCCTGAGTTAATTGGCCGAGGCCATACAAATAATGTCAGAGGTTTTAAACCTTGGTTCTCTGGCTTCAAAGTTAATGTTCTTTCTCTAGTAACAGATTGCCACCTCCCAGCACATTTCCCACTACCCTAATAAGGCAATCTATCCTGCTTAATCTTCAAACTAGTGAGCTTATTTACTTTTAATTCAATGAAACAAATATTCATTTAATTATTAGTAAGTGAAAAACACAGGTTCTAAGTGCTTCCTGATTTTCTTTACAAATTTCTCTGAGCTACTCAGAGTTGAAAATTTCATATGGAAAATTTGTAGGAAGTAGAGAACTGGTGAAAAATCCAAAAGCCATGATGCACTAGAGATTTTATAAAAATTGTTAGAAACTAGTTGATAGCAAGATAATTCTGAAGGACATGTTGAAAATTTCTCTACCTTCAGAGAAAGAACTGATGCTGAATGTGGATAGAAGCATTTTTTTTTTTTTACTGTTTTTTAAAAAATAGTACTGCTAATATGGAAATGGTTTACATGAATAAAAATGTATAATATATATCAAATTGCTTGCCTTCTCAAGATGGAGGGAGAGGAACAATTTGTAATCAAAATTTTAAAAAATATTTTAAAATTTACATCCATCTGAGAAAAAATAAATTTAAAAAGGAAACTATCTGATAGTGTGATAGGGATGACTTTTTCGCTTTTAAAATAAAGTTGTTATGGAGATTTGAAGCATCTACCACTGTAATAATAGAGGAGTAATAGACATCCTGTGTTTTTCTCCATTATCTTTCTATGATTCTGGGCAGCTTGCAAGGTCACTGAAATGTGGCCTTTTTTTGTTTTTTTTTTAATGAGAATAATTCTTTTCAAAGGACAAAATTTAAGTGAACATTGAAGTAGATTAAGGAGACAGGTGAAAAAATAGCTTTGAAGAAAAGAAGAAATTTAAGTTTGTTAGTCCTGTAGATTTTCAGCTTTCTGAAGGCACCCCTGATACCCGATTCTAACCAGAAAGAGATTAATTAATTGAAATTAAAATTAATAAATTGATAAAAATAAACTGGAATTCAGAAGTGTGCAACATTGGGCCCCCACTGTGGGGCCTGTCTCAGAAGGAGCTAATGGCATTACTGAACTTGGTAGAACACACCAAAAAAAGCATCCGGTAACATTCCTCTTGGGCATACTGAGTGCCTTGCTAACTGTGTCTGGCACAGTTGTTGTTTGATAAACAAATAGAAATATGTTCTGCTCAGCTGCCAGTCCACACTAGATTTCCTTTTATTTGAACAAAACCAATTCCCACTCTTTTCTGATTTCTAATCCAGGGTAACGGAAGATTCCAAGTTTCTGTTTTTTTTTTTTTCCACTTAAATATTTTTATTATAATCTTCAATTTGAAGCCAGTAAGGCAGAAAGTAATTTTGTAATAATTAAGGGTCTATGAATCTAAGTAAAATAAGCCTTAAGCAATATCTGTATCAAGGCCAAAGTTTGAAACCTGATCATGTGAATAAAAAGACTGAAAATTTAAAAAAAAATTCAGGAGTGATTTTTAGCATTTTATTTTTTAAAAAAGAAGTCCAAAATGTACTTCAACACAGAAGGAAAAAAAAAAAACTTTATAATTTAGATTAATATAACAAATGTTTCCATCACCCTGCACAATGACTTGGCCATAGTAGGTGCTTAATTAATAAATCTTAAGTAAGTTTGATTAAATTCCTTTGCCTTAAGGAGAGCAGAATGAGGCAAACCCAGAAAAGGGTTAGTTAGCAGATGTATTCTTAGAAATGCTGCTGCTGTCTTAGATTATTATAAGCCTGTGGAAAACCAGATTTTCCAGTTTAACTCTGCCATATACAAATAAGTAATTAGCTTTACTGAGAGATTTTTGAAGGTGATGGTGATTTAGAGTAACTAAAAGCCAATGGCTAGAAGCATTATGTTTTAGGAATGTTAATCCTTGATTATAAAAAGAAATTTTCTGAATATATAACTATGGTACAAGAGGCAGCCAATTCTTGGTATTCAGAGACCTATTTTGAGTCAACAAAGCCTAGATTCAGTCCTGCATTTGACACATACTAGCTGTGTGACCATGTAACCAAATTACAAATCAATAACTTTTTAGTTTCCTAGCTTCGAGTTTAAGTTATAGGGGAATGTAGAGATAAAAGGAGTTTCTACATTGGTAAATCCCTACATCAGTTAAATCATAGGTCTGGAACCCCCAAAAAGTACACAAAGAGCACTCAATGAGTTTGGTTAAATGACTCCTTACAGAATTTTCTCAGTAATATTTGGGGCATTCTGCTTCTGACATATATGGGACATGAATGTTTGCTAACTTTTGAGGGCACAGTCTAGTTTCAAAGAGAATAAAGCAAAAGGATTCTGTTGTTTTCTGTAAATGTTCATAATGAAAATTTAACAAATTGTTTGACCTAGCCTAGTCACGCTCCTGGGATTTGGAGTGTGAAGGGAGGAAAATCAGACCCATAATTTCATCTGTGGGGAGAATTATGGGAAGGGCAATTGGGCTTTGTAAGTTAGAGTTGCCCAAGATCACGCAACCAGTATATGTCAGAGATAACACTTGAATCCAGGTCTTCCTAGCTCTGAGGCTACTATAACATAGCTATTTCCTTAGTAAGTATTCCATAATAGTCACATAATAGTTTTTATTCATTAACCAAGGAGTCTGGTTAAACTCCAGGGACGAAGAACACAAGTTCATTTATAAATTTAAATTTCTTCCTGTTTTTTATATTTGTTATATCCCCCCAAGTCCCATAATTCCTTATTTATTTATTAGTGCAAATCAATACATTTTTGTTGGCTATATTTGTTGACTTATTGGAACCTTCCATGAGCTTAATACAGGCTTAGATTTTACTCCTTAGTACAAGTCTTAGGGCCTAATTTGTGGAGAAATAATGCCACCTTGTGGATTTATGTGCAGGCTGTGACCTACCAAGAGGAGAATCACAAAATCATATAATTTCTACCATGTTTAACATATATATTGTATTACTTGCCATCTAGGGGAGAGTGGGAGAAAGGGGGGGAATTGGAACACAAGGTTTTGCAAGAGTTAATGTCTTAAGAATAACCCATGCATATGTTTTGAAAAATAAAAAGCTTTAATAAAAAAATGTCAACCAAAAAAAAAAAAAATCAAAAGTCAAAAAGAACTCTGAAATCTTTCCAAAATACTGTTTTTCAAGTATATTACCCTTCCTGTCATGAAGAGGATATTATGGCACAAGCTGGAATATTACAGAAAGCGGGATACAATTGAGTTTTTCTGCTCGTATTTATTTTGGAAATTCTGCTCTAGAAATATCTAACAAGTTCCAAAACATAAAAAAGGAAGGATTCTCTATTCAGTTATGTCAGAAAGGAATAATTAAAAAAGGCAGTTATGATTTACCTGCTTTGTCAAACATGACAATTCTTTTAACTACTAGTTTCAGAAGTGCTGTTATCTATGTAGAAAATAAATCATTTCCAGCTGTTCTATGGTTAATGAAATTTAGGAGCATATATTTAGAATTTTCCAGCTAAATCCCAATGTTAATTCACATTGAATTTTTAGTTCCTTAAAACCCATAGATCTTTATTCAAAAGAATGGTATGCAGTGTAAACAGCCTGGTCCCTCCCACATCATCATGCATGTAAAGTTAATTTTGTTTTTTAAATATCAAGTGTAAAACTTTACATTTGTCTTTAAAATCTCTTATTAGATTTTTCCTAATACCCTAGACTGGTAAAATATTTTTGAATCCTGACTGTCAATCAGCATGTTATATATCAATCAATCAAATCACAGTGTCAAGCACTGTGCTAAGAGCTGGGGTTACAAAAAGAATCAAAAGAAATCCCTGTCCTCAAGATACTCATGATCTAATGGGGGAGAAATACGTATAATAAGCTATAAACAGGATAAATAGAAAATAATTAAGACAAGGAATGCCCTAAAATTAAGGGTTTTGAAAAACTTTCTGTAAAAGATCGAATTTTAGTTGGGTCTTCACAGGAAGGTATAATCTGGTTATTAATAAGGAAAACATTGCAGGGATGGAATGGGGGACAATCAGATAATGCCCAGAGATAAGAGAATGTTTTATTCAAAGAGCACACAGTGGGAAGAGGTAAAATGACTGGAAATTTAGGATAGGATTAGGTTATGAAAGTCTTTGAATACCAGAGGACTTTGCCTTTGACCCTGGAGGCAATTAAAAAACCATTGGAGTTTATTAAGTCATAAAGAGTAGTCCACCTCCATCTTTGTGTCCTCAGAGTTTAGCATATTGCTTGCACATAGCAGTAATCAGTAGTTGTTCAATTAAGGCTCTGTAGAGATTCTAGGACTACAGTACAACTAAACATTGTTAAAAAGTCAAAATATGGGATACAATGTTAGATTCAGACTGTATTAATAGATGGTAAAAATTAGAGGAATGGCTAATGCATTGAATGCAATAAAATAAAATGAAAACATAGAGTCCCCATATGTACTTAAAAATCAGTAAGTCAAATGTAATGTGGCTAAGAAAAAATCTTTCCTTCAAAGAACACAAATTCCTTTTGAATAGGATTGTTTCACTATTATATTTGTATTTCTAATTCCTGGAAACAGTGCCTGCTATCTAATGGGCACTTAAATATTTGTTGATTTAATGTTTGATTGATAAACTCTGATAATGCTTAGCTCCTTTAACTGCAAATGAGCCTACTACTGAATTAACAATTTATTAGTTGAACTAGGAAGTTATTAGATACTTTTTTCTTCTACCAAGACCACAACTTAGATTAGCTTTCTCTATCCATCTGTTCCCACAACTTAAGTGGACTCTCACTAAGCTATCCCTACATGTCTCAAAGTCTATTCCACTCATGGTGCCTTCTGCCCCAGTGTCTTGTCTCTCTCCCAAATGAATTTTTTTTTT
Source organism: Sarcophilus harrisii (assembly GCF_902635505.1). Taxonomy (NCBI): domain Eukaryota; kingdom Metazoa; phylum Chordata; class Mammalia; order Dasyuromorphia; family Dasyuridae; genus Sarcophilus; species Sarcophilus harrisii. The sequence continues at coordinate 124,061,310 of NC_045429.1, forward strand.
TTAAAAGTTTGAGTTTGCATTTTCTAATGGACCCCATAATTGCTAGTCGTAGATCCCAAAACTGCTAATATTGGTTCAAAGTCTAATGTAAGTATAATCCATACTGAGACAAGTAATAGTACTGTTCCCAGTACTATATTATATAAGAAACATTGACAAACTGGAGACTATTCAACTTTTTGTTGTTTTTCTGAGGATTTTTTCTTCATGTATTATCAAGGATTTGACAAAAACATAATAGCCATAGTCATAAAGGAAAAAAGAAATTGCCCATATCATGGGGGAGAAGAGCAGAGGAGAGAAGTGTTAAGAACACATACATATCTCCAATATAAATTAATGTATTCCTTGTCACTCAAAATATTCTATTTGAAACAGGATGACCAACTGTTAGGGACCTTGTGGAAGGGATTCCTGAACTGGATAGGAAGGTGACATATAAATTTTAAGGTTTTTTTCCCCAACTCAGAGATTCCACAGGAGAAACAATATATAGTGCAAGAGAATATACACTGGTTCTGAAGTTAGAGGGTCTTGGTTTAATTTCCCAGAATAATGTCTTCTCAACTATTAAATGAATGAACTGAATCAGATGGCCTCTGATGTGGTTTTCAGTTCCAAATTTATAATCCTCTGATTTTATTATTTTGCATTTCCAATTGAACATGCAATAGTGGAAAGAATCCAAATCATAGAGCCAGAGGGCCTGAGTTTAAGGCCTCATTTGACATTAAATATATCTTGTACAAGTTGTAGAGTCAGAATTTGCCAGTTGGACTGTCTGTTCTAAGTCTCTCTTTATAGTTGAGAAAATCGTGGCCCTCGCCTAATGCCCTAGCCTTGGTTTTCTCATTTGTAAAGTGAGGAATTTGGATTCTTTGAACTCTAAAGTCCTTTATGGTTCTATTTTGTGATCTATGTTCACTATTTCCAGTTAAGTGTAGACAGTATCCCCTGAAATTGAGGAAGATAAGACTTTCTTTAAAAATCAATATACTGGGGCAGCTAGGTTGTGGCAGTGGATAGAGCACCAGCCCTGAAGTCAGGATTCACTGAGTTCAAATCTGACCTCAGATACTTAACACTTCTTACCTAGCTGTGTGACCCTGGGCAAGTCACTTAACCCCAATTGCCTTAGAAAAAATTTTAAAAAAATATTCTAAGTTGTTATAAAACTTTTTTTAAAATGTAGCTTTAATTTATTTAGATAATAGTTAAGAATCCTACTGGAATGCTTTCTAGGAGAGTGGGTTTTGGGTTTTTTCGGGTGTTTTTTTTTTGTTTTTTTGCTTTTGAGGAAAGGAATTCTTTGTTGTGTTGTCTGTTTTTCTTTGGAAGGTGTAATGACTATGATGCAGACTTCCCAAGATCCCAACATGGGTAGACAGGGTCCCTTCTGGCAAGGGACTTGGGGAGAGGGTTTGCTTGTATCTCTACAGGTGGAGAAGGAATCAGATGGGTGCCAACGAGCCATATTCGCCTTGTCCATCGCAGAGAGACGGAGCAGACCCTTGAAACAAAGGAGACCCAAGAAACATCGGGTGGTTCTGTTGCTGATTGTGCTCACCATTGAAAGAGCGTGGCAGTTATGGCGTTTGACTCATGGACATCAAAGATTATCGGACTTGAAAACTCTCAGGAATCATTGGATTCTCTGAGCCATAGGACTTGAAAACCCTCAGGAATCATTGGATTCTCTGAGACATAGGACTTGAAAACCCTCAGGAATCATTGGATTCTCTGAGAAATGATAAGACTTACAACACTTCAAAATCTGCTGGAATCATTGGATTCCCTAACACATAAAAAGACTTTTTCAGGACTTCAAAAACTCAGGGGGATCATTGGATTCCCTGACACGTGAAGCAATGGACAATAGATTGGTTTTGAACTATCTCTTGGCTGCTGAAGAAGGTGTATGTGTGACTGTTGTTTACATACCCTCCTTCTAGGATTTCTGGTGATCTTTTCCAACACCGTGTTGATTTATATTGTTTGCTATTCCGCTACTTGCGTGTAAAATTCATGTTTGTTACACCACATCGAGCCTGCACTGACTGAGGGGAGGGTCATCCCTAATAGCCTCTGCGTTATTGCTATGTGCTTGTGAAATACCTCCCATGCTGATGGGTTTGTGCATAATAAGACCCTTCAGCCCAGAAACCCGCTAGCAACCCCCATTTCCCTTTGGTGCTTTTCATCTCCCTTCCTGAGATGTCAGGTAGGGCGTGATCATCTCCTTTTTAGTGCTTTCACCGCCTTTTCTGAGAAGTCAGGGAGGCTGTGATCACCTCCTTTTCGGTGCTTTCACCTCCTTCCCTGAGAAGTTAGGGAGGCTGTGATCACCTCCCCTTGGGGGCTCTGACCTCCCTGAGGAGTCAGGGATGGCATGACCACCATTGTTCTAAAATAAAAGAAAGTGGGAGATGTAATGGGCTGAGGTTTGAGCTGATGCACTGAGGTCCCAAGTACATGAGGCTAAATAGTAATTGGGCTATACTCTATTAATATACATGATTGGATAAAGAATGGTCCCTGCCCACTCTCCGTGCAAGTCCTGATGTGTTGTATAGGAAATGACGATTTTGGTGGGTGGAGGCAGAGAGAGACAGGAAGAGAAGCTGGGAGAGATTGGGCCTGGGTTCGAGACTCCGAGCTGCTGGTTGTGTGGCTGCTGGTCGAGCTAGCTTCTTGACTCAGCTGCACACGTTGCTATCGCCGATTCTCTTCCACCTCCGATCCTTCTTCACTGAGAATAAAGACTGACGATTTTCCCCTAACCTGAATTCCTGACTCCTGCTGATCTTAAAATACACGATCTTCACAGGAAGGTATAAATAAGTATATCCAGTCATTGTAAACAAATCCTCAATAGAATATCTTGTAAAGTTCTGAAGCAAAAAACAAAAACGAAACAAAAAACTGATCCCATTCAATTCTTTTGTGTATCTTGCACATTATTATCACAGGACTTTTTTTAAAAATAAAAACATAAAAAATAATTCTAGCCCATCTTGTGTGACACTCATTTCATTTACAAGATGCAAAGTAATAAATCATTCCATTCCTTGTAGAGATATAAATAAAAAATGTACATCTTCACTTAACTAGGATACTTTACCAAATATCAATTTTTTTTTTTTACTAATTTGTCACATATAATGGATCAAAGAAAAGACATGTTAAGTGCTTTGAAAATAGCACTCATTTCCCTGGGAATAAAAAAAAGAGGTTTAAGAATTGTGATTTGTGCTCAGTGTATTCTTCACTAGAATGTAGAATATATCTGCTGCTAGAGTGTTCACTGACACTAAAATTGCAGATAATTTATGTGGGAAAGTATAAAAGAGTATTGAAATAGAGATTGCAGGCATGCAGAATTATACATAACTTGCTTTACAGATATTCATGATCAACCAAGATAATCCAATTCCTCTCTGCCAATTCATAAATTAGGATTTTACCCAGAGATATGCTGGAACCTGCTTCTACCAACCCAAGAGAGCCCAACTACTAAATTTTCAATTAAACCATTAACACTTCAGAAATCAACAAACATAACAAGCAAGGGCTTGTTTTATTATTTTGTTGATTTCTAGCTTTAAGAAAGTAATGGAGAAAATGTTAATAATGCAGATTAAATTTTAAAATGTGGTGTATGTATATATTTGTTTTTTCTAGAGAATCAGGTATTTAAGTATTACTAGTATATTTCTGATTTTATCATTCTTTCAGGTTATATATACACACATAAAATGATATTTTCATGAAAAAATTGTGTTTTTTATTTCAAAAGATAGCACAGAAGTCTTGATTATAGGATTGAAAAATGAGAGCTGAATGGGATCTCAGAAACAGTGAAGTGGCTTGTCCAGAGTCATATAACTAGTAAGCATCTGAGCTGGAATTTAGACCTAGGTCTTTCCAGTGAAGTCCAATGCCCAATTCACAACACCATAGACCACCAAGACAGGCTCAACACAAGGTGGAATGCTTCCAGAGGAAGTGCATGAGAAGTAAGGGCACCATTTCCTACTAGGATCTACTGAAGGAGCTAGAGATGTTTATTTTGAAGAAGACTTAGGGGAGCATATAATAGCTTCTTTCCAATATCTAAAGGTTTGTCAAATGGAAGTAAGCAGGTTAATGTGATGGAAAACCTAAGTTCAAATCAGATCTTAAAAATATAGTATCTGGGTGATCTTGGATAGTCATTAATCTCTGCCTTCATTTCCACATTTGTAAAATGGGACAAAAATAAGTTATTGTGAGTCTCAAATGAGATAGCACCTGGCAAATACTAGACACTATATAAATGTTAGTTATCAGTAGCAGTCCTAGGAAGAGCAAAATTGGAGTTTGATTTTAAAAAAATCTGGCTAATAATTAGAACTATTCAACAATTGAATGGGTCCACCATCAGAATCAGAGAGTTCCCCACCATTGGACTTATTTGATCCTTTGTCACGGTATATCTCCAATTGGAGTCTGAGTGAATATTTATTGTTGATTCTTGTATAAAACCATGGGGAGTGTGCCTTTTTTGAAATCTCTCTAGAGTCCCGGCAATTCTGAGTGGGGAACAAGTTGGAGAAGATTCTGGAACCCACAAAAGAAAGATGGTTATAATTTATAGCTATATAGCTATAGCTAGCAGGGGATTGCAAACACCACCAATAGGGCAAGACTAAGAGAGCCTGCAGGAATGGTTGGGAGCTGAAAAAGAGAAAGCAATACAATTCCTTGTTATTCAGGCTGCAGGTGCAAGCTACAATGAATCTTGCTTGCCTAGTTCCCTGATAGAGTATGAGTATTTCCTTCTCCACTTTCCTTTATCTCTGAAGAACTTTTTGAGAGTCCTATCTCTTTTTCAGACTTTGAGCTGTGAGAATTTTCTAGCACAAAACTGCCAGTGGGGGAATAGGGAAAGAAAGAGTTTATGTAAATGCAGTCAGATTTCCATTAACCAATTTGAATCTCCAAACATCAGATTGTGAGCGTATTATACCCCATACCAGGGATACAGTGGGTGTTTAATAAATGCATGTGGATTGATCTTCTACCATTTCTCCCTCTAGTGTTGGATACAAATGGGATCCCAAACACAGTGTCAGACACTATCTTATAGATAAATTTTAAATTTGGCAACTTCCTCACCCAACATACAAGTAGAATCCCACCTATAAATTCCACTGTCTTGGAGGCACGAAGAGCCAAACCAGCTGGAGCAGAATCTAAGGTGCTGGTTCAACAAAGATGATACAGACACAACATGGACCAAAGATAAGGGAATCATCCTTCAAAATTTTTAAGAAAATTGTCTCTGCTTAGAAGAAGAAATGTAAGTTTCCCCAGAGTTTCTCTTCTCAGTTCTCTTCAAAGGACTGGAAAAGAGGCCATCCTCTTTACAAATAATCCAAAAGGTTATTTTGTGCTGCTTTTTATAGTTGCTACACTTCATCACTTTTTTGAAAGAGAAGGATAACCTCCTTGGATCATAGTTATTTGCACCAATGCTACTAGTGGGCACAACATGAGCGTCCTGCAAGAAGACTGAAAAGAAGTGAGAAAAGTCATCAAAGCAAAATTAGCAATTTGCAATTTCTTAATACTTGATATGCCAATTTTTAAAAAGATTAATTTTGTGAGGTGGGGTGATATAGCTCTGGTTTGGGAATCAGAGGACCTGGATTTGAATATCAAGTTCTGTCACTTACTATCTGTGTGAATCTGAGAATCACTTCCCTGTGTGTACCTCAGTTTCTTCATCTATAAAATTAGGGTCAAACTAGATGACCACTAAGGTCCTTTCTGGCTCTAAATCTTTTATTATTTTTTTTTCTTATCCTTGCTCTTGCATATATGTATAACTCTAGTCCCAAAGTCCATTGGTATGGTACCCTCTACTTATTGATGAAGATCAGTACCACATGAATTAGATGTTGAGGATTGGGGAACAAAGGAGTTGATGAGAGCAGAAAAGCTTCAGTCTTTTCAGTCTCTCCAATTGTCTTCAAGTTTTCTTCAAGTTACTGAGTCTTTTTAGATTTCATGTGCATCCAACTTTTGAGAGAGAAGATGGGAAATGTCAATCCCACTTTAGTCTGTTGGCAGTAAAGACTAGGAAGAAGCTGTCATGAGAGAAGCAAGCAATCTTCATCATTTGATAACATAGAAATGCCCTTAATCCATTCATTGTTCTCTCTTCTTGTGTAGAATATGGATAGGGGCATTTTAAAAGGACTTATCAAGAAATTAGGAAGCAGACTTTGTATTCTTTTTTTTTATCAATCATTAAAAAAAATAGACATCTATTATGTGACAGACATTGTGTTAGGATTTGGGGATACAAATACAAAAAAACATAAAACAAAGACAGCAATATCCTATGTAAGTGCATATAGAATAGAAATTAATTATTTTTAAAGAACTTATAAAGAATATACATTCTATCCCCCTCCTCTTCTCTTTCCTCTTCCCAGTGCTAAATTCAGATAATAGATTTGATAGTTTCTGTGATGATTCTGAAAGAACATCTAAAGATAAAGGGATATACCTTCTAGATCTCCATCTTCTGTACACAGGGGTTCCCTGTTTGAGATGTGTTGTGAATATGAGTAAATGTCAACTCAAAACCAGAGCTCCTGAGCTCCTACCATGTCTTTTACCAACCAATCACATCACATGTTAATTTAAGACAAAATTAATTAAATAGTATAGTAAGATAATTGACAGACATCTGCCCCCACCCCCATCTATACCATCTAAAGACCCAGAAGCACGTGCTTCTTCAGGTTAACACCACTGGCAGAGAAAAAGAGGTATAAATTCTATTTATGACTAGGGAACATCTATGGAGAAACAAACCATTAGGAAATATATGTGGACAGAGAAAACACATGACAAAATATACAAGTCTATAGATATGTCTGGTTGGACAACATACAGAAGACTATTGCAATTTCCTCCTCATCTGTGAACAGAAGTATTCATGCTTCTGACTGCAAAATTGCCCATGTCCTCTGGTACTGTGCTTAGCGAAGCATGGCTAGAGTTCTTTTTTACTCTTGTTTTCTAGGTCATATTTTTATTTTCTGCTGCTGATATCTGTGCTAATATCATTTGATCTTTGACTTCTATGTCTTCATGGCAGGGGATCTGGCAGGTCCTTAGCTTGATAAACACAATGGCCATTTTTTGACTCTTTCATGATGCAAACCCTGGCCAGCTGTACTTCTCCAACTAGCCAGAGTGTACTTCTCCACTTAAACATTTTAAAGTTGTCTTCTGAACTTTTTTCTTCTTATAGCTATGGGAGTTCCTTAGTTAGAAGTATATTTGAATTATGGTCTGATTTTCCTTTTGAATCATCCTAGGAATTCCTCTTAGTAACACTACCAAGAAGCTGAGTGGAAGTGGGATGAAGAGGTCCCTTCCAAAACCAACTTGCTCTCAATACTGCTTCTCCTTATCAGAAGCACAACTCTCTAGCAAAACTAAAAAAGACATGTGGAGCTGCTAGAATTGATGACTTTTGCTCTCCTTTTCACTCCCAACCAACATTGTTGTACTGTATTCACTTCACAGATGATAATGGTAGGCAAGAGGGTGGGATTGAGCCCCAAGGACAACTGCTGACTCTATTATTAACCATTTTCAAAATCTTGGACAAGTTATTCTTCTACAAGGGGTCTTAGTTTCCTTGTATTTAAATATTTGAAATCAGAGAATTTGAATAAATGGTTTTTGAAATATTTGAATAATTTGAAATAATGGTTATTCAGGTCCCTTCCTGTTATGAAACATGTATGAAATACTGGACTTTGCTTGTTTGGTCATTTAAAAATCATACTTTCCTTTTACCCTAGCTAAGAATTTCTGAATCCTTCTGAAAAAGGACCAAGGCTCAGAAGATTTCATTTTAAAACCACTTTTGCAACTGACCCTATATGAAAAATGGAGAAAAGCTACATTTTAGAATCTCTGTAAGTGAAATGGAATGAGCATAAGAGAATATGCAATGCTCTGAAATTCTCAAATGAAAGGTCTCTGTAATAATAGCTCATTATTGTTGTCACTGGACCCTCTACCACTTCCATCCCACACCACTTTGAAAGCTGCTGTAAGACTTGCTTTTGTGCCTCACTGTGTTTCTATGGTAACAATCCATAAAAATAACTTCCATAAAAGAAGGCCTATAAATGCTGCAAAAAGTAGAGTGGATTTAGATGATGTTGGTGAGGCAATTATTATAATTGCGTAAGAGGTTGTGGGTTTCCAAAATTATTGGTCCATGTCTTGTTTGTATCCAATTTTGTCAGAGCAGGCATCCATGATTTCTTCTTCCTCACCTTACTATCCAGTCTCTATCTCCTCTCCCCAGTCCATTTCTCTTATTCCTGATGGAGTTGTCTAGTAACTATGGCAACAGACCTGATAATGGTCTTCTGACTTTGTTCACTCATAAAGCTATCTGGGGCAGATAGGACTGACATAAGGGGAATCGTGTACTTTTGTATCAAGATTTGTAATCATTTCCAACAAAGCAATCTGGACAATCTTGCATCTGATTGTCCAAGACAAGAGTTGAAAATTCTCGAATTTATACTAAATGGTTCTTTTGTATTAGCTGTACAAGGTGGCAATCATATTCCTGTATAATTCCTTATCTTTAGCTTATCTTTAAATATGTCATTGAAGGGGGCTCAACCTATTCAATCCTCACCCTTTGCAAGTACCTATAAAATTACAGGGATTGGAAAAATAAATTTAAAACACCTGCCATCAGAGGTCTAAATTTTTTTTTTTTTTGCTTTGAATGATTTAAAAGAACTGTCATTTCACCAGAGTGTGTGTATAAAGTGGTGAAAGTTGTGGTTCCTCCATATTGTTGACAACTGTAAATTTCTTGAAAATTGCAGCATCCCCCTAAATCCATCACTTAGTGTCCAGTTTTCTGGCAATGAGTCTGTAAATTTAAGTGGGCTGGTTCTGAGATAACACACATAAAATATCATTGACTTCATTCTCCAAATATTCCCAAATTGGAAAGACCTATTAGAGTTTGTATTCTATTGGAATAGCCTTTGAGAAATTAAAGTTAACTCCATTGTCATGGAGAATGCTTTGCACAGGGTCCAAATAGAAGAGAGATTACCTAAAGATTTTAGGGTTCTCCATATGTACCTATAACTAAAAGATAGCTTATTGACTGTATGCACTCTTGGACAACCATAGTATCTTTCATAAGATCTACAAAGACTCAAAATAAGTCATTGTTCAAACAATTCACCACAGGAAAAAAAATAAGTAGATTGATAATTCCCCTTGTTCCACTTGCCTAAAATATCTTCTGCCATATCTCCACTTGTTGAAACCTTCTTCTCTTCCTTAAATGCTCATATCTGGAGCATTTTCTTTATGAGGTCTTCCTTTATTCCTTCACCCAAAACTGCTTCTTCCATTATGAATAACAGTAGCCTAAATATATTTAGCACTTTACATATATTATTTCATTTTTTCCCCAATAACCCTTTAAATTAGATGCTATTATTATCCTTATTTTACAGATGAGGAAACTGAGTTTGAGAGAGCTTAAGTGATTTGCCCAGAATCATACAGCTGGTAAGTATCTGAAGAAGGATTTGAACTCAGGGTCATAAAGACTCTAAGTCCAACTTAACATTAGATGATGTTGGTGTAGCAGTTATTACAAGTACAAATACTTGTGATTTCCAAAATTATTGTCCCATGTCTTGTTTATTTCCAATTTTGTCAGAGTAGGCATTCATGATTTCGTCTTCCTCACCTTACTCTCTAATTCCTCTCCCCAGCTCATTTCTCTTATTTCCAAAGTAATTGTACTCTCTATTTATGTCTCACCTAGGTCCCTGTTTGATCTAAATGTGAATTATTAGCTGTTTGTTTTCATATTTATATTATTTATAGTGTTTATGTACATCTTATCCCTTTATTCATGAAATTCATAGAAATTGTTGTTTTTAACTTGTAATTACTAGCACACTGACTTGCATGTAATTTGATTATTACTAAATACATGTTGAATTGCATTGAATTGAAAACTGAATAAATAAATCCCTTTTACAGTGCAAGCTCACAGAAAAAGGAAGTATTTCTGTTTGTTAATAACTTCCCTGGTAGTTTGGCAAAATTCCTCTGGTTTTACACAATTTCTTCTTCTGAGGCAACCTGAAGCATAAACTCTTAGTACATAAAGCCTTTATCATAGTAAACTCAAGAAGACCTGATTCTGAATCCCTCCTTACATAATTTCTAGCTTTGTAACCCTGGCTAAGTAAGGGAATTTGTCTCAGCCTCGTTTTCCTTATTTGTAAATGGGGTTAGAAATAACATTCCACAGAAATTTTATGAGATCAAATGGGACAAAAATGTAAAGTACTTTAAATATTATGATATTATATAAATATTAGCTATTATTTTTATTTAAAGTATTTGTGTCAGAGATCCTCATATTTCGCCAAAACCTTGATTTGTCACATCTTTGACTCATTTCTATCACAGAAACAGTCCAGAAATTTTAATGTATCATAACAGCCAATGTGTTGCCATCAACTTCCTTTCTGAGCACAGAGTTTATAAAGCTCAAAGGAGAAAAACGGATTATTCACCAGTTAAATAAAAGAAATAGATCTCTTAGCAGAGCTCAGAGATTTAAAACAAACAAACCTGACACTAACAATGAACAAATCCTCCCCAGAGATTTCCATCATTTATGTTCATGTGTCAAGGAGAGTTTTCAATTGGTTTTGCTTTTTGTATATTCTCATTGTGTAGGCACCTCCTGCAGACTTTCACATTTCACAGCAGGTATGGGTCATAATTCCAGTAATTCTCTGAAGTCAAGTCAAGCAGTCTTTATTAAATACCTACTATATGCAAAGCACTATACTAAAAACTGGGAATTTAAAGGTTAAAACAATCCCTGCTCTCAAGAAGCTCATGGTCTAATGGGGCAAACAGTATGTAAATAATTATGATGCAATCATGATACATATACAACCTACATGTGTAATCTATGTCAGATTGCTGTCTTGAGGAGGAAGAAGGTTATAGACAGAGAAAATAAAGGAAAATCAAAATCTTACAAAAATGTATTTTGAAAGCTATTTTTTACTTGTAATTGGAAAAAAATAAAATAATATTAAATTTTTAAAAAAGATATATACAAGCTAAATTGGAGATAATCTCATGGGGGAAAAGAACTAACATTAAGGAAGATCAGGAAAGATTTCTTGTGGAAGGTGGGATTTTTAGTTTGAGACTTGAAGGAAGTCAGTAAAGTCAAGAAATGGAGAGAAGGAAGCCAATTCCAAGCATGAGGGACAGTCGGTAAAAAGGTTTGGAGTTAGGAGTTGTTGTTTTAGGAGTTCTTTAGCCCTGCACTTCCCTCAGCTGGTCCCTTCTTGTTCTACCTGCAGTTCTCCACAACTCCCACAGGTGGAAGCCTCTCATCTCTTGCTTACCTTACAAAGGCGTTTCATACCTCAGTGTTTTGGAGCTGTCCAAGGATCTGCCCTCAAAAGCCTTTTCTGTGGACCTCAGATGGCACAGACTCATGGCCTCACACACGGTTGTCCAGCAGTCAGGAGCACAGACCCTCCCCTGTCCTCTTTGAATAGATCTCTATCACTGACTCCCTGTTGAGTCAAAGTGATTCCCAATCTGATATTCTCTTCCCTAGTTCCTGCATGGGGTGTTTCCTGCTGAGCTCAGAACTCCCCCTGGTTCTAAGAGCATAACAAAATACCCTAATTTCCTCCCAGTTATCCCTTGCTCTTCCTCTACCCCCAACTGGGTTTGGTTATTAAAATTTCTCTGAATCTTTCTTTAAGGAGAAATCTTCAGAATAGAGGAATGAGGAAGTCAAACACTTCCCAGAATTGTCACAATGAGGGGTAGAGAAAAATGAATTATTCTGCATCTTTCTACCTTGTGTTGCCTAATAATCTATAACGTCCTTGAAGACCCAAATTGGTTTTACTTATTTTTGTATTTACTCGTCTTCTTCCTCCCCTAGTGCTTAACACAGATCTCTATTAATGCTTTAGAAGAGCCATTTCTGAGGTGATCTCCTCACCAGTAAAAGTAGTATAATTGTAACATCTTTATCCTTGCATTGTTGTCCCCAATATACTAGGTGAAGTGGTTATGCATTTAAGAAGAGGGATTCAGGAAGACTGCCTGGGTCTGACTAAATAAATATAGAAGAAATTTGATGCATAAAAATGTTTTGCATACAATAGGCATTTAATATGTGTCAGTTGTATTTTTTTGTTTGATCAGAAATCCGTGCCGTAATTAGCACCATTTAAAAATCACTCAGCACTCAGGGGTCCTCAAACTTTTAAAATAGGGGTCCCTCAGACTGTTGGAGGGCCAAACTATAGTGAAAAAAAAAACTTAGTTTTGTGGTCCTTTAAATAAAGAAACTTCATAGCCCTGGGTGAGGGGGATAAACGTTCTCAGCTGCTGCATCAGGCCCCGGCCGTAGTTTGAGGACCCCTGATCCTAGTTTATAAGATATCTTTAATAGGGGAAGATTCCAAATAATGGAAAAGATAATAAACAATATTTTTTACCAAAAGGGTGACCAATAATTTATCCACCCCCTGCCAACTCACATGGCTATTTCCTGATCTTTATAAAATCTTTATACGAATGGTCTATGTATAAGAAGGTATTCTTAGTGAAAATACGAGAAAGAACAAACATGTTTTATGAACAGTTATCTATAAAAGACTTCTAATTGAAATGAGCAAATAAATAGGTTTATTTGTTGACTTAAAAAAACATTTGGAGCAGTAGGGGAAAAAGCAATTTTAAAAGTTTACATCAAACAAGTACATAAATATTTATATCATACAGAATTCTATGGCAGAGGAGTCCATAGAGATAACTTTGTTCAGCAATATGCAGAGGTATAAAAAAGATACATACTCATCTAAAATGTTATGGAGAAGACCTGTAAAAACTAACTATAATAGAATTTAGTAATTCAACATGTATTAGGGACTTACTTTAAATTTAATGGACTATGCTAGGTGCCAGAGATTAAAAAAAAAAAAAAGAAAAAAAATCTTTCCTCAGTCTTAAGAACTGACAATTTTCCAATGTGTGTGGGAAGGCTAAAACAGTCTTTAAGAAACTCACATGTCTAATGGCAGAGAATATATGCAAATAACTAGGTATATACATATATACATACACATATGTATATATTACAATACACATGTATACACATGCACATAACATACAATGTATAAAGTGTAATACATGAATGTATATAATGCTATATGCAGAAACATATATTACAATATGTATACATGTGTTTATACATATATACACATAGATATACACCTACATATATACTGTATAAATGGGAGTAAGGTACTCCCTCTGATTCAGAGGGAAGGTACTAGCAGTGGGAACAACAGGGACAGGCCAGTTGAAGAAAGGATTTGGTCTCTGGTAAAGAAAGAACACTAACAATTGGAGAAAATCATGAAAGGTCCAACTGAAGAGATAGTTCCTCTTTTGAAGGAACCTGAAAATTGTTTCTAAGAAGTAGAACTAAGGAAGATGCACATTTCAAGTATGGGAGACATTTTGTACAAAGGCACTGTGTTGGCAAATATGTCAATTTGGAGAATAGCTATTTAAGTTGTTTTAGTAGAACAGATAAGAACTATATTGTTGAGGGCTTTAAATTCTGGGCTGAAGAGATCATCCTAGAGAAGATTTGTGAACAGGGGAATGAAATGGTCAGACCTATTCCTTAAGAAGAGTAGTTTGGCAGCCATATGGAATACAGCTTAGGAAAGGGAGACACTAGAAGAGAGAAGCAATTATAACAGCCTTGGCAAGAGGTGATAAGGACCTGAATCAGAATAGTGATTGTGTGAGTAGATTAGAAAGGAAGAGATGTGTGATAAAAGCAGGAAATTGCCCTGATATGTAGGTCTGGCAAAGAGATAGAAGAATCAAGGATTGCTCTGAGGACAAAAACCTAGGTAGCTGGAAGAATAGTGAATTTTACAGGAGGGGTAGTTTTGAAGGGAAAGATAAATTCCATTCAAGAGAAATTGCTCCATATCCTCTTTTTCCCCATGGATGATGTGCTAATTTCTTAGAGAACATAAGAAAACGACAAAATTTCTTCTAATATAATCCATAGTCACAAAAAGAAATTGGACTAACTTTAATAATAAAGTGAACATTATATGTGCATTCTATTAATTCATCAGTATCTATGGATGTGCCATTTACTAGTAAGTAGTAAGAAGTTCTTAAGTCAGGTTGGGAATTAAAGGACCCAAATAAAAGATGGCAACTATAGAAAAGAGTATTGGTTCATTTCTTTCCAGATTACAATCTACATTTTCCCATTATATACAGAAAGCTTTTAACCCAAGATTATTTCAGCCCTGGAATTCTCACCTCCCTTTAAAGTATCTAGTGGCCCATCCCTCTGATTAGATGATTTCTCCCAGGACCTTTATTTAAAGAAGGTTCCCAAGCCAACCATCTCTTCATTTCTCACTCATGCTGAGTACTTTCATCCCACTTCAGCTCCCTTTCAGCTTCCTTTTATGCTTTATAATAGGATTCTATCTCCTTGGAGGTAGGAACTGTCTTTCTTTCTGCTCGTACTTGTATTCTCAGAACTTAGCACAGTAACAAGTACATAGTAAGTACTTGACAAATGCTTGTTGTGTGATGGATTAATGGTAGGCAGGAGCAGAGAAGAAGGCATCAGAAGGAGGGAGCAAAGAGATTACAGAAAAAAGGAGGAGGGTAACTGGCTTTGGACTGGTCCTTGCATAGCAATGCATGAGTTTTGTAGGGATTATACAAATGAAGTCCTGGAAGTGAGGAACTAGAAAGGAATGCCATCTCCCTTGGAAGGTGGATGTAACTATTCCAGTACTAATCAGGTCTCTGATTCTCACCTTTTCTCTTCTCAACATGAATTTTAATAAATTCATATTATTTCCATTCTTTGTTAGCTATGTGCATGCAGAAATGAATCCACACAGAGGAATGGTCAACATGGGGCAAATTCATGTGATCCCAAGGAGATTTACATGAGAAGCAAAACTAACTACAGAGTTAAAATTGAGAAGACTTCAGATAATGAAATCCATGAGAGCCCTGAGTCACAGTTCTGTAAAGCACAGGTTATACTGGATTATCAGAATGCTCTCAGTTCAGAATCTAAGACAATACTTCACTTGTTTTAGAATGATTAAGTGTGATCAGGAATAAAGACAATGTACATGGCTGGGTAAAGGATATAGAACTATTTGCTTAAGAAGATATCTTATATTTGAGGAAATATCTGTAGAAGAATTGCACATGTTTACCATATATTAGATTATTTGTCATCTGCGGGAGGGGGTAGGGGAAGAGAGGGAAAAAATTTGGAATACAAGGTTTTGCAAGATGAATGTTGAAAATTATCCATGCATGTATTTTGAAAATAAAAAGCTTTAATTTTTTAAAAAAGAAGGTATCTTAGTATATATTTTTAGATTTTATACTGGGGTAGGTTAGAAGTATAAAGTTAATGAAAAAAAGTCATTACATTATTGTGCATTATTAGTTTTACAGTTTTCAAGTTAAGGGCTATGTCAGATTTATTGAGTAAGGACAAAACAATTTGCTGTAAAATCTTGTGATTTATTTGCCCTGAAAGATGGAGTTATGATTTGTGGGGTTTACTATGCCAAGAATACAAAAGGTTTATCTTGAAGGGATTCACTATGTATCCCTTGAAAGCCTGAGTTAGTATTATAGGTATACCACAGATTGCTTTGATGGACTAAATTTCTAGTATTTATTATTTATGGGCTGCTTTGAGATGTCAGAAAAAAAAACCAATCATATTGAATATGTTATTTTCTGAATGTGTTTAGATTGCTGAATGACATGTTCTAAATATATTCCAAAATCCTAACTTTGATTAACCTTCATCATTCAACTTCTCCATTCCCTATTTACATACTACTGAATTCTCATAGAAAGTCACACAGATGTGACAATGGGTTCATCAAAAAATTGTCATCTGATCTCAATATGCCTTCATTGTTGCAATAAAATGCTTTTATTCTTCCGCATTTGACTTTCTTGTCCAATTTTCCCCATAATCATCCCTTTCCACCATATTCATGCTGAAATTACTCTAGCTCAAAGCCAAAGTACCTTGCTCTCTGGATTGTTCCAATATCCTCCTATTTTGGCCTCTTGGTGTTTTACTCTCTATATAACTGCCAACTTGATATTCCAAAATCCGAGCCCTAAACATGGTGGTCTCCTGCTCAAGAAGAATCCAGGTTTCCCTTTGCCCTTAAGAAAACTATGAACTCTTCTGTTTGGTATTTAAAGCTCTTTTAAAATTGGTCTATCTTCCTTCCCAAGTTAACTGTATCTTACTTTCTTCACACACTGGAGACTTGTCAAAACAATCTACTTATTGTTTTTTTATGTAGCCATTCTGCTTCAGCACCTTGGCACAAGCTATCCAGAATTCTAGGAATACAGTGTCTTCTTTCTTCTATCTCTGAAAATCCTAGTGCTCTTCAATTCTCAATTTATGCCACTTCCTTTAAAGAAACATTTTCCTGGTTCCTCCGGTTATTAGCAATACCCATCCCAAATCTCAGTTTTTATTTTGCATATGTTTATTTATCCTATGGTTATTTATCTTTGGATATATTGCATCCTCTCTCCCCTAATAGAATATAAACTCCTTGAGAAAAAGGATTGACACACTTTCCTCACCAGAGTTTATCACCAGAGTTTAGCATAAAGCAGAAAATTGCTAATTATCATATTCTCCACAATGATTATATCAAATCTTTTCCCTCACCTTTAATATCCAACACCAGTTTCCTTTCCCAATTCCTCTTTTGAGGAATTGGACTCCTACTTGATTAAGAAAATATAAGTTATTCATAGATATTTCCCTCTTTGCTCATATCCCAGATCACAAAACCCCTTTTCATCATCCTCAAATTCCCTTCATCGTTGTTCTAGTCTCTGTTGCAATTGTGGGCCTTCTATTTGCTGAATCTAACTGCTTCACTTGTGCTTTTGGTCACATCTCCCACTCCTCCAAGAATTAACAATATTCCCTTTGTTTTTCTTATCTCAATTTTTCTTTATCAAATAAGCACCTCTCCAGTGTTCACAAACATGTCTATATATCCACCAACTTTAAAAAAAAATTTTTTAATCATAGCTTTTAATTTTCAAAATATATACAAAGATAGTTTTCAATATTCATTCTTACAAAACCTTGTATTTCAAATTTTTCTCTGTCCCTTTCCCCACTTTCTTTCCTAGTCAGCAAGTAATCCAATATATGTTAAACACGTATTATTCTTCTATATATATTTCCACATTTATCATGCTGCACAAAAAAATCATATCAAAAAGGAAAAAAAATTGAGAAATGAAGCAAAAAGCAAGCAAACAACAAAAAATGTGAAAATACTATGTTGATATCCACATTCAGTCCCCACAGTTCTCTTTCTGAATGCAGATGGCTCTCTTCATCACAAGTTTATTGAAAATGTCCTGAAGAACCTCATTATTAAAAAAAAAAAAAAAAACCCAAGTCCATGCTGTGTACAATGATCTCCTGGTTCTGCTCATTTCATTCAGCATCAGTTCATGTAAGTCTCTCCAGGCCTCTCTGAAATCACCCTGTTAGTCATTTCTTACATAACAATTAATATTCCATTATATTTATATGCTATAACTTTATTCAGCCATTCCCTAACTGATGGGCATCCAGTTCCTTAACATTACAAAAAGAGCTGCTACACATATTTTTACACATGTGGGCCCTTTTCCCTATTTTATGATGTCTTTGGAATACAGATGCAGTAGAGACACTGCTGAACCAACAAGAGACACAGCCAAATTTCTCTCCAGAATGATTGACTTAATTCACAACTCCACCAACAAGTTTTCCCACATTCCTTTCAATATTCATCATTATCTTTTCCTGCATCTTAGCTAATCTAAGAGGTGTATAGTGGTCCTCAGAGTTGTCTTAATTTGAATTTCTCTAATCAATAGCGATTTAGAGCATTTTTTCATATGACTAGAAATGTCTTTAATTTCTTCATCTGAAAAGTGAAAATTGAATTCATATCCTTTGGAGAATGTCTTATATTCTTATAAATTTGAGTCAATTCTCTATATATTTTAGAAATGAGACCTTTATCAGAACCCTTGGATGTAAAAATTTCTTCCCCTAGTTTTCTGCTTCCCTTCTAATCTTGGCTGTATTGATTTTGTTTGTACAAGATCTTTTTAATTTAATATAATTAAAATTATCCATTTCACATTTCATAATGTTCTCTAGTTCTACTTTGGCTATAAATTCTTTCCTTCTCCACAGATCTGAAAGGTAATCTATTCCTTTTCCTCCTAATTTGCTTATAGCATCCCCCTTTAAATCTAAATCATGAACCCATTTTGACCTTATCTTGGTATAGGTCAATGCCTAGTTTTTCCTTACTATTTTCCAGTTTTCCCAGTAATTTTTGTCAAATAATAAATCTTTATCCAAGAAGCTAGAGTCTTTGGATTTATCAAACACTGGATTAATATAGTCATTTACTATTTTATCTCGTGAACCTAACGCATTTCACTGATCAACTTTTTTTCTTAGCCAGTACCAAATGGTTTTGATGACTGCTATTTTATAATATATTGATCTGGCAAGGTATCCTGCATATGTGAAACAACAACCCAAACCAACCTAAAACACTGTTATTTGACATTTTCATTTCTCTCAAGTTGTTGACTTCTTTTCTTTTGCTTAGAAATGGGAGTCTCTACTTAGTGACCCTATTCCCTCACCTCCCATTCACTTCTAAGTCTCTGCTGGTTTTCATTCCTAACACTCAACTGAATCTTTCTCTTTCAAAGTTATCTGTGATTTCTTTACTGCTAAATTCAATGATTTATTTCTTGGTCCTCGTTTAAATTGGAGACATATGAGCTTTTTGAAACTTTTGTCCATCCCTGCCTCTTAAATACTCTTCTCTCTTAGCTTTGATAACACTACTTTCTTGATTCTTCTCTAAACTGCAAGACTTTCAACATGCAATATTTGTTTATTGCTAATATATTTCTAATTATTTACATTACAAAACTTGCACAAAAAAGGAGAAACTAAAAAAAAGGATTTAAGATGTAATAAGCAACAGAAAGCCATTACAGTATATTAAATAGAGGGGTAGTATGATTAGATCTGAACATCTATGAAAATCATTTTGGCATCTATGTAGGGGATGAATTGCAGAAGATAGATTGAGAAACAAGAAGACCAATTAAAAAAACTATTACAATAGTCTAGATTAGAGGTGATAAAGGCTTGAACTAGGATGTTAATTGTGTCAGTAGAAAAAACACAACAGGTAAGAAAGATGGAGAAGTAGAATCAACATCCGCAACTAATTGTATAGCTGAGGAGAGTAAGCAAGTTGAAGATGACACCATGATTGTGAAAACTTGGGTGACTAAAGGGATGGTGGTATCCTGGACAATACTGGGAAGGTGTGGATAATGGTCTATTTGCAGAGTAAGATAATATAATGATATCTTCCATTTAGATCACAATCCATCCATTCTAGCTCATTTTATCATACTTCAAAATGGAAAACCATAGCATTTGTTCATGTTCTTAGTCAATGTTTCCAAGTGCATAGCCCATTTGAAGGGCACCTGCTTCAGTCATGAAGTAGAATTTTTCAGTGCTGTAGATAACAATTATTTTAGATTATAAATGACCTACAAGAGCCCACAGCAGCTCAGAAGTATGGTAGCTTGGGAGCTTGTACAAAAAAGTATGGGCTACTTTCTTTGGGCAGCTAAATTGCACAGTGCAGATATTTCTGAGCCTGAAGTCAGATAGTTCTTTCATCTTTTTGAGTTCAAATGTGACCTTGAACACTAGCTGTGTGACCTTGGGCAAGTCATTTAACCATCTGCCTCAGTTTCCTCATCTGTAAGATGATCTGGGGAAAGAAATGACAAATCACTCCCAGGATCTTTGCCATGAAAACCCCAAATGGGGTTAGAAGGAATCAAGCATGACAGAATGAGAAAGTGTGGGGCAATAAGGGTAGATAGACAGCCATGGTGGGATAGAAACTGTTTTTCAATTCTATGACTGGTTAATCAAGTACATTCTTGGTATCAGGTTATTGTCCTTTGAGGGTGATAGCATAGCCCTCCCCAGGGGTCTCTAGTCCCTATTTGGAGGCCACTGACTCAGAGAGTTACCTAAAAGGCTTTGCCACAGTCACAGAGACTTAGCCTTGGTCACAAAAGCAGTATTTATTGTAACCCCAGCCTTCAGGACTTTAAGGACAGCTTCTATGCAATAAGTCATGCTTCCTTTCTACTTGTAAATCGGACTTATCTGTCGATTAGATAAACCATTTTTCACAGGTTTTCAAAAGGAAGCTAATCTTTTAAAGCTCAGGTTAAACAATGCTGTAGTAACGAAGAAGGAGCAATGTTATGGGAGATCCAAAAGAAATCAAGTCCAAAGCAATGTTTTCTTCCACCTCAAAAAATCTTTCTTCAAGGAACCTTAGCTTTGAAATTTATCATTTAATTCCTACATAGATCAAGTTGACTAAATTATTGTCAATAAATATGTTTTATTATAATTTTCCCTTAACCATAATCACAAGCTTTCAGAGCTTGTATTGTATGATCAACCATAGCCACACTATATGATGATTATGATTATTATAATTATGTATAATGTATATGTATAATTATGTAATAATGTATGTATGTATGTAAACCATTCTGCTTTTAGATTTGCAAAACATTTTATAAGTACAATTTTATTTTATCCCCATACAACCCTGGGAGCAAGTTATTATTATCCCCATTTTACAGATGAAAAAACTAAGAAAGATAAATGACTTGTGCAGGGTCATATTGCTAATAAATTTCTGGGTTAAGATTTGAAATTAATATTTCCTGACTCCAGATCCAGCATTCCATTCACTAGCTGCCTCTGAATCATGCAGAAATTCCACTGGATTTTCTTTTCTTTTTTTTTCTTTTTTTTTTTTTTTAATAGCCTTTTATTTACAGGATATATACATGGGTAACTTTACAGCATTAACAATTGCCAAACCTCTTGTTCCAATTTTTCACCTCTTACCCCCCCCCACCCCCTCCCCTAAATGGCAGGATGACCAGTAGATGTTAAATATATTAAAATATAACTTAGATACACAATAAGTATACATGACCAAAACATTATTTTGCTGTACAAAAAGAATCAGACTCTGAATTATTGTACAATTAGCTTGTGAAGGAAATCAAAAATGCAGGTGTGCATAAATATAGGGATTGGGAATTCAATGTAATGGTTTTTAGTCATCTCCCAGAGTTTGGATTTTCTTTTCTAATCTTAAAATCATAAACTTGGTCCATTCTAGCCACATCCATACATTAGTGGTCTTTATCCTAATAAGTGGAGAATTGACCCCTGGAGGAATCGTGAAATGCTCCTACTGTAGTCTCTGAACTTACATGATAAAACACTTTTAGGGACTTCTATTTCCTTCCCCGGCAGCTCTTGTAGCACTGCTGAAAAATACACTGATATAGCAAATTCTTCTGCTACTGTCAAAGTCCCAGATATAAACTGATGGCTAGTTGGAATTCCTCAGAGGTCAGAATAGTCTCAGCTTTTCCTAGAGTAGGAAGGGCATTTAGTCTGTGCAAGCATATCTGTATGTATATGTGTGTATAGATAGATATACATGTCTATATATATGTATGTATGTATACATAAAATTATGTCTGTATATACACACATTCAAAGATTTTGAGAAAACATTTATTGTGTACAAAGCATTGTGTTAAATGTTGGGCCTACAAATAGAAAAGCAAGACTGCCCATGCTTTCAAGGATAGCACATTGGGATAGGGAAACAACATATATAGAAGGCTTCAGCTACAAGTAAAATGGAACGAACCATGGTCCTTGGGACATAGCAGCAAAGCAGATGCTAAAACTTTTTCTTTCATGTCATCTCCACAGACAAAATAAGATCAGTTTCTGATGTTTGTTAGTGTCTAAGACTTTGGTAGCAAGAACTTTCTTTTCTGGGTCTCAGAAGCTACTGCTATAGTGCCTACAGAAGCAATAGCCAGGCTGCTTCCCAGGATGATGGTTGAAGACACAGGATTGTAGGTATTCCTGCTAGCAAGGTTTTGAGGTTCAGGGGAGATGAGTTCACAGTAGTGAACCTGCCTCTTGTCTCTGTCTCTCTGCTTGCTTTGCTGCTTTGGCTACTCAGCTTGTTCAAGAAACTCTTGAAACTCCTTGTCACTACAAAAAAAAAGTGTTATTTGGCATTTGAATAAAAATAATAGCTAACATTTGTATTGCATTGATTATGTCCTAGGCACTGTGCTAAATGCTGGGAACCAAAAGGCAAAAGTAGTATTGACAACTCATTCTTATCTCAGAGACAACAGGTGACTAACAATGTATATACAAGATATATCTGTAGATAGAAAGTAGGCAGGTAGGAGTGGCAGAAGGAATTCAAACAGTTTTGAAAGAAGACAAGGAAGTTTGGAGGCGAGAAGGAAAAACATTCCTGCATGAGGGAAAGTTAGCCATTTTGAAAAAAAGCACAAAATAGGGAGATGAAATACATTTTTTTAAATTTTCCTTTGAATTTTCAAAATACATACAAAAATAGTTTTCAACATTCACCTTTGCAAAATCTCTAGTTCCAAATTTTTCTCCCTCCTCCCCATTCCCCTATCCTAGACAACAAGTAATCCAATATAGGTTAAAACATATGCATTTCCATTGTTGGTGGAGTTGTGAACGAATCCAACCATTTTGGAGAGTAGTTTGGAACTATGCTCAAAAAGTTATCAAACTGTGCATACCCTTTGATCCAGCAGTGTTACTACTGGGATTATATCCCAAAGAGATTATAAAGAAGGGAAAGGGACCTGTATGTGCACGAATGTTTGTGGCAGCCCTTTTTGTAGTGGCTAGAAACTGGAAACTGAATGGATGTCCATCAGTTGGAGAATGGCTGAATAAATTGTGGTATATGAAAATTATGGAATATTACTGTTCTGTAAGAAATGACCAACAGGATGATTTCAGAAAGGCCTGGAGAGACTTACACGAACTGATGCTGAGTGAAATGAGCAGGACCAGGAGATCATTATATACTTCAACAACAATACTATATAAAGACCAGTTCTGATGGACCAGGCCATCCTCAGCAATCAAATCATTTCCAATGGAGCAGTAATGAACTGAACCAGCTATGCCCAGAGAAAGAACTCTGGGAGATGACTAAAAACCATTACATTGAACTCCCAATCCCTATATTTATGCCCATCTGCATTTTTGATTTCCTTCACAAGCTAATTGTACAATATTTCAGAGTCTTTTTGTACAGCAAAATAACGTTTTGGTCATGTATACTTATTGTGTATCTAATTTATATTTTAATATATTTAACATCTACTGGTCATCCTGCCATCTAGGGGAGGGGGTGGGGGGGTAAGAGGTAAAAAATTGGAACAAGAGGTTTGGCAATTGTTAATGCTGTAAAGTTACCCATGCATATATCCTGTAAATAAAAGGCTATTAAATAAAAAAAAAACATATGCATTTCTTCCAAACATATTTACACATTTATCATACAACACAAGAAAAATCAGATCAAAAAGGGGGGAAAATGAGAAAGAAAAAAAGTAAGCAAACAAAAAAAATATGTTGTGATCCACTTTCACTCCCCAAAGCCCTATTTCTGGATGCAGATGGCTCTCTCCATCACAAGTCCATTGGAATTGGCCTGAATTACTTCATTATTGAAGAGAGCTACATCCATCAGAATTAATCATGGTATAATCTTGCTGTTGCTGTGTACAATTTTGTCCTGATTCTACTCACTTCATTTAGCCTCAGCTCATGTCAGTCTCTCCAGGCCTTTCTGAAATCATCCTTCTGATCCTTTGTTTCAGAACAATAATATTCCATAACATTCACACACCATAACTTATTCAGCCATTCCCCCACTGACGGGCAAACACTCAGTTTCCAGTTCTTTACTACTACAAACATTTTTGCACATGTGGGTCCTTTTCCCTTTTTTATGATCTCTTCAGGATACAGACCTAGTAGGGTCACTGCTGAATAGTCCTTTGGGGATAGTGGAACAGTATTTAAGACGCCCAACAGTTTAAGGAACAGCAAAGCAAAGCAATTGTAGCTGGATAACTGAGCTGCTGGAGGGGATTAAATTTAGGAATACTGAAAAGGTGTGAAGGAATCAGGTTGTAAGGAGCTTTGAAAGCCAAACAGGATCTTCTATTTGAACCAGAAAAAAGTCAGTTATCTTCCTCATCATTCGCCTTCCTTCCTCTTTATTTCTTAGTCACATTTCTGTTGAGTTTATCCATATCATGCTACTTGAAGTGCTCAAGTCTACCTTTCAGTAATTTCCACCCTAAAACATTAAAAACCTTAGTGAAGTGCTTAGCTCAGATAAACGCAGCTCTTCTATCAGCGCCCCCAAACTGAATGGCAGGGGCATTTTTATGATCTAGGGATGGAAGGGACTTGAGGCCGGCTGACATAACCCTGCTTTCCGTTTGAGAAAACTGAGGAACAGAGAGGCTGTCACTTGCAGGTACTCCGTAGCAAAGTCACGATTTGGTACTCAAGTTCTCTGACTAGTAAATCCACCCTAATGCACTAGGTGTACAGCCTTTTTCCAAGTCCAACTTCGAGGCTATTCTTACCTTATGTTGTCCCAGCTCTTGAGGGATTAACTTGCATATATTTTATGCATATATAGATGTTTATGTATATACCTATCTAAATAGGATTTAAAAAAAAATGTCTATAAAAGCTCAAAGGGGATTTCTTACTCTGTGAGAAAAGAAGGAAGCACCTGTTTCTGTGCCCTTTTCTTAGCTTCAATAATTACAAAAATAAATTTCTGGTTTAGTCACCCTCCCCGGTTAACGCCGCGTGAATAAAATGAACCAAAATTTTTTTGTAAGATTCACTGCCCAGCTGGGAGGAGGCGTGGCCTCAAGCCGCAGGAAGCTCGTGGATTGGCCGAGTTGCAGGGGTGGGCGGGGCCGATCGAGCCGAAGGAGCGACTGGAAGGGAGTGGGGGAAGGGAGGGGGTAGAAGGCGCATGCCCAGTAGCGCTCGCGCCTCGGGTCAGAGCGACTGAACTCTGGGTGCGGCGCCAGGTCTTGGACTCTCGCGGTGCGTGAGCCCCGACTTCCGCTGGTCCCGTGAGGTCGCGGTTTGCTTCGTTCCCCGCCGCGAGGAAGGCTCAGCGGGACCGCCGCAGCCGCTACCGCGGGGTGTCATGGAAAAGCTGCGGCGAGTGCTGAGTGGACAGGACGACGAAGAACAAGGGCTGACCTCACAGGTAAGAGGCACCTTCCTAGACCCCTAGCGTCGGACACGCCCCCTCCCGCTGCGGTTCCCCTCGGACCCCAGTCTTCGGGGAAGAAGGCTACGCCGGTGGCCTCGGGGGCACATATGATTGGTCGAGATGGAGGCCCCGCCCCCTGAGTATGAAACCGGGACTTCCCCCCCCCCCACCCGGTTTCCTCTCTTCCTGCTGCTGACGGCGCTTCTCTGGCTGCTTTTCCCTGCGCGTTCTTAGTATTCCGAGGCGGAAGAGCCCTTAGAGGCTATTTCCGCCAATCCCCTCCTTTTACAGGTCGGAGACGGAGATGACTCGTCTTCTCCATCTGTTCCCTCTCTCCTCTTTGGCCCGTAACTCTTCTGGGTCCCTGATTGGACATAGATCAGATGAGGGGACTGGAGCGAACTTAGTTTTTGGAGTCCCTTTCAATTCTCTGTCCCCTTTTACCACTTCCTCTCTTCCCTCCCAAAAAATATTGTCAGTAAGAGGTATAGAACTAGTCTGGCACTGGAACTGCAATTTGCGAAGAGATATATATATATATTATCTAATGAAATGTAATATTTTGTAAAATTCTGAGTTCTGAAATAGATCATAAGGTCTAAATATATATATTTGTATGCATATAAAAAAATATATATATATACACACAAAATATATTTATTATATATATTATATATATATAATATAAATATATATGTTTATTATATATATAATATATATATATTTGTATGCATATAAAAATATATGTAAACACACAAAAATATATATTTATTATATATATATTATATATATAATATAAATATATATTTATTATATATATATATATATATTTTTTTATATGCATATGAAAAAATATATATACAAATATATATATATACACACAAAATATATATTTATTATATATATATTTATATAAATAATATATAAATATATATGTTTATTATATATAATATATATATTTATATGCATATGAAAATATATATATATACAAATATATATATACACACAAAATATATATTTATTATATATATATTTATATATATAATATATAAATATATATGTTTATATATATATAATATATATTTATATGCATATGAAAAAATATATATACAAATATATATATCTACACACAAAATATATATTTATTATATATATTTATATATATAATATATAAATATATATGTTTATTATAAATATAATATATTTATATGCATATGAAAAAAATATATACAAATATATATATATATACACAAAATATATATTTATTATATATATTTATATATATAATATATAAATATATATGTTTATTATATATATAATATATATATTTATATGCATATGAAAAAATATATATACAAATATATATATACACACAAAAATATATATTTATTATATATATTATATATAAAAAATATATATATATATTTATTATATATATATAATATATATATTTATATGCATATAAATATATACACACAAAAATATATATTTATTATATGTATATTTATATATATATATATATATAAATATATATTATATATATTTATATGCATATGAAAATATATATATACAAAAATATATATATACAAAAATATATATTTATTATATGTATATATATAATATATATAAATATATATTTATTATATATATAATATATATATTTATATGCATATGAGAATATATATACAAATATATATATATACACAAAAATATATATTTATTATATATAAATATATATTTATTATATATAATATATATTTATATGCATATGAAAATATATATATACAAAATATATATACACAAAAAATATATATGTATTTAGACCTTATGATCTATTTCAGAACTCAGAATTTTACAAAATATTACATTTCCTTACTTTAAAACATGAATCCCAATTCCATGCTCCCTCTTACATATGTGTTTTCCCATCCAACGTTGCAGACACCTTCTTAAGGATTAGGGTTACAGTTAAACTTTTGCTCTTAAGTAAGAAAATGTGAAAATTTACAGCGATATGAACTCTTTCAATAAAGATCACAAAAGTATAAGAAAAACAGTGCATATCTATATATATACAACATAATTATATATAGTATATAATTTTAATGTTCTGTATGCTACATATAAACATGTGTGTTTATAATTATAAAATGTAACATGTACAGAGATAATATATACAATATGTACATAAACTTATATATTATAATACGCAATATGTATTTATATATTATATATGTATATACATAGGGCAGCTCTGTGGCCCAGTGGATATAGAACACTGGGCCTGCAGGTCAGGAAGACTCATCTCCCTGAATTCAGATCTGACCTCAAAACACTTGCTAACTGTGAGACCCTTGGTAAGACACTTAGTTCTTCATCTGTAAAATGGGAATAATAATAGTATCTACCTCCCAGGGTTGTTGTGAGGATTAAATGACAGAATAATTGTAAAGCCATTAGTACAGTTCCTGGCACATGGTTAGCTTTATATAAATGTTACATGTTTTATTATATATGCAAACCTGTATGTATATATGCATGTAAATTCATTTTTTACCAATATCTAATGAAATCTAGCATTGCTGTCAATTATTTAAAAACATTATTCTAAGAGTCATATAAGCTTCACTACACTTCCAAAGGAGTCCATTGCATGAAAAAAGGTTAAGAAGGCCTATTTTAGAGTTGGCTAATTTAGGAAACTAGAACATTTTGAAGTGAAAAGATAAATTAGAGGTAGGAAGACTGTGAGAATATCATGTGGGCTGATAAAGGCCATTTTTTGGGGGGGGAATTAAAGTAGGAAATTGTGACAAACGTGTTTTGAATGCTGATATCGTTTAGTTCAGCACATTATATCATGTATGAAATACAGGTGGAAATAGCCTTAAAGAACATCCGTTAGAGAAATCTAAAGCTAACATTTTATCCTGTCCTCAAGGAATTTACCATCTTGTTGAGATATAGCCCTTAGTTCTAATGCACAAGGAGGGAAGGGGTCAGTGTTTTATTTAAATTTTATATCTTCCTTAAGATTTTGTATTTTGTGCTACACACTGGACAAGGTACTATATATATATATATATATATATATATATATATATATATATATATATATGTATATATATATATTATTATTATATGTGTGTATATATATATATATATATATATATATATATATTTTTTTTTTTTTTAAACCAAATGGCTCTTGAAAGAATTAGATTCAAGTTCTTAAGTCTGGCTGTATTCATGTTCTTTTAGAATTCTGCCCCAGAGTGTAGTCTATTTTTTCTTCTAGTATTCTTGACCTACTTTCTGGATTTTCCTCACCAGGATTTTAACTTTTTTTCCCCATCACTCTTAGATTTTGGTTTCTGTTACATCTTTTGTGGGTGTCTTATGTTTTAGATAAGATTATAAGCTGCTTGTGGTTAAGGACTTAGGCTTTCTTATCTTTGTATGCTCCCAGTATAGTGCTCTATTCACAATACTTGAGTCACTATTTGAATTTGATAGCTAATTGCTCAATGAGTGATATAAAGTGTGTTTTTCCTTTTTTTTTTTTATTATAATAGTTTTTCATTTTTAAAATACATGTAAAGATAGTTTTCAACATTCAACGTTGTAAAACCTTGTCTTCCAAATTTTTCTCTCTCCCTTCGCTGTACTCCCTTCCCCTAGTTAGCAACTAATCCAATATAGGTCAAACATAAAATTCTTTTAAGTATATTTCCACATTTATCATGCTGCACAAGAAAAATCAGATCAAAAAGGAAAAACAGTGAGAAAGAAAGAAAAAAGCAAGCAAACAATAAAAAAAAGGCAAAAATACTATGCTGTGACCCACATTCAGTCCCCATAGTTCTCTTTTTGGATGTAGATGACATTCCAGTACGAGTCTATTAGAATTGGCCATACAGTAAGTTTGTTTGTGTTTGTTTTTTAGAGGCAATGGAGGTGATTTGCTCAAGGCTACATAGCTAGTAGTAAGTGTTAAGTATCTGAGATCAGATTTGAACTCAGGTGCTGTATCCACTATGCCATCTAGCTGCCCCTCCAAACTGTAAGTTTTGAGGGGAGAGAGAAATCATTGTAAACTTAGGTGGTGTGGGAAAAGAGAGAAAAAAGGCCCAAATAGATAAGGAGAATTTGAGTTGGTCTTGGGAGTAAAGTGATGCAAAGTCATTAGTCAAGAGATTATTATTTATGTCTGGTGTTGTGTGCCAGGCATTTGGGTAGAAAGATTAAAAAGCAAATAATTTTTGCCCTCAAAAATCTTTCAGTCTATTGCAGAAACATTGTACAAGATAAATAAATTCAAGGTATATACAAGGGTTATTGGCAGGGGAAGCCAACTAGCAACTGGGTGGATTTTAAAAATGTCTTATAAGAGATGATGTTTGAGCTGGGCTTTGAAGGAAATTAAGGAGTCTGCTGTCTGAGGTGAGAAGGGAGTGTGTTCCAGGGATAAGTTTGTATAGGTGCTTTTTTTTTTCTGGAAAAGCAGGAAGCAGGCCATTCTGTTTGGAATCTAATGTGTGAGGGAGAGCCATTTATAATTTTTTGGAAAGATTGGCTGAAACCAGATTGTGAAGGGCTTTAGATGCCAAATCAGAAGAGTTTTTGTTTGATCCTAGAAGCAAATAAGGAGCCACTGTAGCCTCTTGACTAGGGTTATAACAAGGTCAGACCTATGCTATAAGAGTCTGACTCTTATAGTATGACTTTGGCAACTGTGCTGGCAATAGATATTGAAGCAAGGAGAGACTGGATAGAGAGAAAACAATTAGGGTGCTATTGTTATAGTTTAGATGAGAACCTAAAATAACATAGCAGCTATGGGTGTGAAAGGACGAAGAATAAGAGCTTTTGTGGAGGATGAATCAACAAAAGAAGGGAAGTAAGTGAATTTGTTGAATGAGATATTGGGAATGACTTTGATGTTTGCCAACCGAGTGAGGAGGGAGACAGAGAAGTTAGGAGAAAGGGAAGGGGGAGAAGGAAGAAGAAAGAGACAGAGAGAGATACACAGGTTTAGAAGTTAGTAGAGTTTTAAAAAAAAGTTTTTTATTTGTTGTCTTTTAGGATAAAGTGTGATTTGTGCATTTATATAGATCCTGAGTTCAGGATCTATATAGGATAGATAGATAGAGAATTTTGGATGGAGCAAGTTCCTCCTCCCCTACTTCCAACCCAGTAATAGAATAGGAATGAAATTAACAGTATAGATGATACTGAGGAAGCAAATTTTTGTTTTGTCCCGTCATATAGTTTCTGAACAACAAACAAAACAAAACAAAAAAAAAATCTAAGACCTAAAACTTTTGATAGTTGTTGTCCAGTGCTCCCCCTCCCCCCCTTTTTTTTTTTTTTAGTGTAAATTTGTTGTGGGGACCCTGCTAAAATATTTCTAGTTAATGGATTAGAGTAAAAATTAAGACCATGCACAGAATTTCAGTTAATATATAGGTATATATCTCTATGCCTTCTAATCCTTTCCTACTCTTAACTCCTAAATATATTTATAATTTGAAATTTTTGTTGAATCCTTCTGATAATGGTATTTATGTGTGAGGTTGATCAATAAGTTAGGAAGTTACTGTTATTTTATGACTGAACAGAAAAAAAAACCTGGAGTAATTCATTTTCAACATTATTATATAACTTTTCTATAAGATGACTTGTCTGGAAAAGAAGATAAAAAATCACAGGATTTCAGGATTAGAAGGAATCTTAAAGGCTATTTATTTTACCCTTTTCCTAAACAAGAATCCTTTCTGTAACATACCTTTAAAATGACCATCAAGCACTTATTTGAAGATCTGTCCCAAGAGAGAACCCGCTACTTCTTGAGAATAGCCCATTTCACTTTATTTATTAGATTTTTCCCTACATGAAGCTTAAAATTACTTTTCTGTAACTTGGATCTATGGCTCTAAGTTCTGAACTTAGTTATCAGTTGAATTAAATTTAATTACTTATCCATATGATGACCTTTCATCCACAGTCTCTCCTTTCCCACACCTTTATTTTTATTTTTTTCAGATTAAACATTCCCAGGTCCCTCAGCTAGTCATCATGTTTCAGACCCTTTGCTATCCTGTTTATTACTCTTTTATATATTCTCCAACTTATATATGTCCTTAAAATGTGATGTCTAAAGCTGAATGACATATCCTGGATGTAATCTGACCAAGGCAAGTGCTGTCATAGGTGCTAAATAAAATGGTTCCTTGTGTTCTTTTGCCATTACAATTCTCATTTTAGCAGGGCCTCCCGGGAGAGGCATTATGACACTATTCTGAGTAGATCTACTTAGATTAGTGAAGGCTGCCAGAGTACCAGAAATCACCAAAGATGAGGTGAATGTGATTATTCCAGGCACTTTTGCCAAACCTAGTAATTCTCAATCATGAGAACCTTACTGTTATTGATGCTACTGTGCCTTTTGAGACTAGACGCTTGACTTTCCAGCCAGCTAGAGCTGGCAAAAATGGAAAAATATCAAATAGTGTGCCAACTTCCAACTCAGGAAAATAATAGAATATATAGTAACACAGTGGTAGACTGGATATTGGGCACTGGGGACAGCAAAAAGCTCATCTAGACTGAAATTTACACAGAGGCATATAAATACGAGAAAACTAATGGTTACTTGATTAGGTGGAGTAGATTCATACATAAAGCATATTACTAGTGATCTGTTCTGATATACAGAGTGAACAGAAATTAAAGATGTTGAGTCTCTTTTATTATTTTTATTGCATTTTTAATCTTAATTTTAAAAGTTGGCAGTGGTTTTCCTTATAAAGGATTATCACATTTTTATTTTTCTTAGTAGACACAAATATTGATTTTAAAATATATTATTCTGGATTTAAATTTTTGATGTCTACCCATGATCTATTGTTGCTACTTATTTGTTCAGAAAGGAAGTTCTTCAATTATCGTGTGGAAGTAACAGTTGTATGTTTATTTAAAAAATGTTAATTGAATAAAGGAAAAATGCTTTTATCTTGTCTAGAAGAAAACGGGAAAGATAATGTCTCATGTTAAAATTGGGTTGAGGTTTATAAACTAGCACCCCATTATCTACCACTCTAGTATTTTGTGTGGAAAAAAAAAGAAAAAGAAAGGTTTTTGTCATGATAAATTCTTGATAATGATCAACTGCTTTATTTTTTTGAAAAAGGGGGGTAATAAATTATTGATATAGTGTTTTAATACATTTTTCCTCAACAAACACCATATAAACCCCTTTACCAAATAAACTCCCCCAGAAATTTTTTATAATATTGATTATTCACAGAAGAGATGGATATATATTTTATATTTGTTGGTATATTAACAATAACTAATCCTTCTTTAAGATTCATGCTATGCAAATTTATCACATCCTGAACTCTTGGTAGCTGTTGTTTTTAGACCCCTTGGGCATCCTCCTTTCCTCTGTAAGTCTAGTCCCCTCCTCCCTTCCTCTGTAAGTCTAGTCCCCTCTCTTCTATCCTCTTTACTAGGAGCTTTAGTTTTGTATGTAGATATTGATGCCTATTTGGAAGTTTAATCCCAGAATTTGAATAAGGTATATAACTATGTCACAAGAAAGAATAGGTAAAAGGCAGATGTTGATGACCTTTTCCTTCTAGATAGTCTTTTTTAGGTTTTCATGATACAACTCTGGTTCTTTTCCTACTTGTCTGACTGCTCTTTCTCATGTTCATTTGGTGACTCTGCATCCAGATCACTCTTAGTATTTATTTGTCAGTCTCCTGTCCTATCCCTCTTTCTCTCCTCCCCACCCTGGGGGACTTGAGTTTCTCCAAAATTCTGTCTGAGTCTTTTTTCCCTTTCTTCATCAATATTATATCTCCAACATGAGCAAGTCACTTAACCTCTGTTTGCCTCAGTTTCCTCAATCTTATGATAATAGTACCTATATTCTAGAGTTTTTGTGAGAACAAAATGATTATTTGCAAAGTTCTTTGCACAGTACCTATCACATTGTAGGTGTTTAATAAATGCATTTTCCTTTTCTTTTTTGGTTTTCCTCTTTTCCAAGTATAATAACTTTAGGTTTCCTTACCAGCTTCACTAAAACACAAATTTTTACTCATAACACTCAAACATTCAAAACTCATAACACAATTCTTATTGTCCCATATCACAGTTTTGTGTTTTTCTATTATTACTTGCTTTTGTGTCTTCTGTACATATCATATTAAAATTGAAGTGTGTGTGTTTGTGGGGGGAGGGGGGGAGCAGCTAGGTGGTGCAGTGGATAGAGCACCAGCCCTGAAGTCAGGAGAACATGAGTTCAAATGTTGCCTCAGTCATTTAACACTGCCTAGCTGTATAACCCTGGGCAAGTCACTTAACCCCAATTGCCTCAGCAAAAAAAAAAAAAAAAAAAAAAAAAATCTTCCAAATTTGTCTCTATATTAAAACTTCTACTTTATTTTGGTTGTTATCTACATTTTATGCATTTGCCTATAGATATTTGAGACTAAGGTTTTTAATATGATCTTTTCTTAGATTTTTGTCTCCATTGCTGTTTGGGGGTATCTATTGCTATTCTTCCTACATTTTAGCTACTCTATAGTATATAGTTTGGTGAATATACAGTCATTTTTCTCTTCCTTCCCCACTTACCCTTTAATTTAATATCCTTTTGATTATATTTGTAAGACTCCAGGCAAATACGTCTTAGAATTTTTGTTTGTATTTGCACGATAGGTAGGTATTTTTATACACAAGATACTGTCAAGAAATTTAAGAGGAAGAAAATTTAAGTGACTTAGCTAAGGCCTCACAACAAATGGCAGTAAAACTCATATTTTCCAAATACCAGGTCTTCTGCCCTCCTGCATCCCTTTCTCCTAAGCCATTCCCCTTTCAATATTCTTTATTGTGTCAAATTGGGTATCCTAGCATTTGACTAAAAATTATCACCTTAGATAATTTACTTTGTTTATTTGAGCCTCTTCTAAAACTTGTGGTTCTGTTTGGGAAGACATGGGCAATGTCTCAGAAATCTTTTGTTCTTTTTGTTGAGTCATATGGCTTTAAGAAATTAATGAAGCACTGAGGCAGTTCCTAGGGCTAGCTTCAAGGATAGCTTGTTGTTTCAGGTTGAGGTCCCCATTCTTCAGTATTTTTTTCATTCAGGATATCTCATTTCTTTGATTCTACTCCACACAGTATTCATTGGACACAGGGTAGTAGTGTCTAAAAGTAAAAACCTGCTAGTAGTGCTTCTCATTCTCATTATTCTTTGTGACAATGAACTTTAGTAGTGACCTCCCTTATTCCTCCATCTTCTTAGAGGTCTGTCTGTACTGATTGCCTGTTCTATGTGCATATGGCTTCATGAGAAAAATAGAATTTTCTTAGCTTGGGAAATGTAGTCCTTTCCTATTTCAGCCTGTTACATGAGAATCAAATAGAATAATGACATGGAAACTTTTAAAAAATGGTAAATATTCTCTATAAATATAAAATATTAATAATAGTAATGATGAATTTAACAATAAATTATATTGTTAGCTATGGAGCAAACTGCTTATAATAGGATACCTTATAACAACTCAAATTAGGTAATTAAAAAGTTAATGTTACAGGTTTTCTTATAGTAAGATATTAATAGAAATCCTCATTAAGTGGTATGCTCTCATCCCCAAAGTCACACTCATTGTTTTGAAACCAGTTTCAACATTTTTCAACTTAATTCAAAGTTCACTGCCATCTGAGACTGGGAATCACCATTTTTGACAGATTATAATGTTATTTTCATTTAAGGAGATGAATAAGGGGACTGATTTGACTGTTTTGTAATTTATATTAAGTCCCAATTAAATTTGAACTGTTTCAGAACTCCCATTGTTGAATAGTTTATTTATAGGCATGGATATTGTATGATTATTAAATAATGAAGCCATATATAAAATAAGTACCTGTTGCAGACATTAAATGTCTCACCTTCTAGATCTGAGCACAACAGAAACATTCAGAATAATAAACTCCTTATCACCTGAAAAGATATACTGATTTCAAACAGTAATACTTCCTTCAGTATCCTCAAAGTGTTATGAAAAGATTTATATTTTCCTATTGAAAGCCATTAGATCAGAGAAATTATAGTTAAGTCAGTTAGCAAGTCAATCAACAAGCATTTATTTAGCACTTGCTATGCTCCAGAGTACTATGTACTTTGCTGAGCACTAGGGTTACAAAGAAAGGCAAAAATAGGAGCTTTTTCCAAGGTGCTCACATTCTAATGGACAAGATAACATGCAGATAATTTTGTACATACAGGATACAAAGATATAGATATGGAGTTATTGTATAAATGGAACGTGATCTTAGAGAGAAAGGGCTAGTAGATGAGAGTCAGGAAGTAGAAGGTGGAATTTGAGTGGTCTTTTATTTTTATTTATTTTTCCAAATACATGTAAAGATAGTTTTCAACATTCACCTTTACAAAACCTTGTGTTCCAAATTTTTTCTCTCTTCCTTCCCCCCTCTCTTCCCATAGACAGCAAGCAATCCAATATAGGTTGTACGTGTGTAATTCTTCTAAACATATTTTCATATTTATCATACTGCACAAGAAAAACCAGATCAAAAGGTGAAAGAAAAAACAAGGGGAGAAAAACCAAGCAAACAATCAACAACAACAACAACAAAAAGTGAAAGTACTATTTTTTGATCCACTTTCAGTCCCCATAGTATTCTCTCTGGATGCAGATGGCTCTCTCCAGCACAGTCTTGAAATTGACCTGAATCACCTCATTGTTGAAAAGAGCAATGTCCATCAGAACTGATCATCACATAATCTGGTTGCTGTATACAGTGTTCTCTTACTACTACTCACTTCACTTAGTATCAGTTCATGCAAGTCTTTTTAGAATTTTCTGAAATTAACTCATCATTTCTTATAGAATAATAATATTCCATTGCATTCATATACCATAATTTATTCAATCATTCCCCAATTGATGGGCATCCATTGAGTTGAGTCTTGAAGTGAGGCTAGGAAGTAGAGTAGAGTAAAGAGTCAGTCAGTCAATAAACATTAAGGGTACTATATACAAGGTACTGCTCTAAGCTTTAGAGATACAAAAAGAGACAAATGACGGTCCCTGCCCTCAAAGAGTTTACTATCTAATGGGGGAGACCTCTTGCAAACAGGTCTTGCAAACAAATATATACCAAGAAAAGTATATACAGGATAAAGGGGAGATAATTAATAAAAGAAAGGCATTGGCATTAGAAAGGGTTGAGGAAGACTTCATGTAGAAGTTGGGGTTTTAGTTAAAACTTAATGGAAACTGGGAGGTCACTAATCAGAGTGGACAAGCATAGAGGACAGTCAGAGAGAATTCCTGGAGTCAAGAGATATGGAGTATCACTAATCAGAATGGACAAGCATAGAGGACATTCAGAGAGAATTCCTGGAGTCAAGAGATATGGAGTATCTTGTTAGAACTATCTGGAGACCAGTGTCCTTGGTTCAGGATATGTGACAGAAGAGAGAAGTAAGACTTGAAAGGCCATATGTAAGAGTGAGATTTGAATGTCAAAAGGAGGATTTTGTTTTTGTTTCTGGAGGCTGTAGAGAGTTACTGGAATGTGTTGCCTAATGGAGTCACTTAGTTGGAACTTCTTCATGTTAGAAAAATCACTGAAAATCACTAATGACTGAATGGAGTGAGAGCCTGCGGGAGAGTGAAAGGTGAAATCAACAGGCCTTGCCAACAGATTGTATATGGGAGGTGAGAATTAGAGGGGTGTCCAGGCATAGGGGATTACCTACCAATGGCATGTAGGAGAAAACGGTGAACAGGCAGTGTAGTTGGATCATAAAATGAGTGGAGGAAAAAAGAAGACTGGAAAGGCCTGGGATATGAAGGACTTTAAGTGTCAAGTGATATTTTTTCTTTGATCCGAAGTTAATAAAGAACCACTAGAGTTTATTGAACATTGAGGTAATATGGTCAGACCTACATTTTGGCAAAATCATTTTGGCAACTGAGTAAAGGATAGATTGGTATAGAGTTAACATGTGAGGTATTTTGCAAACATAACTGAGCTATATAAATGCTAGTTACTGTCATCATTATTATTAATGGAATGAATTACAATAAAAATGTCATTTATAAGATAGTTTTATGAGTGGAAAAAAGGAGATACACAAAACATATGAAGGTAGAAATGATAACACTTGTCCGCAATATGGATATGAGGAGTGAATGTGATAGAGGAGTCCAAGATGACATAGGCTGTGATCAAGGGTGAGTGGGAAAATGTTTGATTTCCCAGTAGTATTAGGAAAATTAAAAATATGAGTTCTGTTTTTGGACATTACAGCAGTAGAACATTCCATTCAAAATGTGCAAGTGGCATTTGGAGATGCAGGACTAGTTCAGGAGAGAATAAGACTGGATATCTGGCAATCATCTTTATAGAGATGATAATTGAACCCTTTGGAATTGGTTGAATCATCATAGTTTAGAAAAAGAAATAAAGACCCAGGATAAGACCTTACTATGGTTATTGGAGTGACCTAAGTGAGGATCCATCAATGGAAACTCAGGTATGGTCTCATAGGTTAAAAAAAAAAAAAAAAAAAAAAACTAGGAAAACAGTGCTTTGAAAACTTTGATAGAATTTGACAAGATTCTCTGATCCAGGTGATCAGTTGTGTCAAAGGCTTCAGAGAAGTGTAGTAGGATGAATATTGAGAAAAGACCATTATTTTTAGTAATCAAGAGATCACTGATAACTTTGGAAAAAGAAGTTTTAAGAAATAGGGAATTAATTCCTATGATCACTATAAACTAATCTTTCTATAGAGATTGCTAAAAATACACTTTTGTGCATAGTTATTTATATATAACAAAACATTAATTCTGATAATCTACTTTTTCTAACATTGTAATGAAATAACCCATAAAATTCAAGAAAAAGGTACCATGGAATAAGAGGGTCTGGGACTGTGACTTCAGAAGAACCCTTAGGTTAAACAGGGAAAAATATTATATACTTTCTCTAATCATCTTTTTGGTTTCATTGGTTTTTGTTTTGTTTTGTTTTTTTGCTGAGGCAATTGGGGTTAAGTGACTTGCCCAGGGGCACACATCTAGGAAGTGTTAAGTGTTTGAGGTCAGATTTGAACTCAGGTCCACCTGACTTAAGGGCTGGTGCTCTATCCACTAGGCAATCTAGCTGCCCTTTGGTTTCATTGTTAAACTATTTACTCTGATGAAAAACATGTGCTTCAGGGTGAGATGGAAAGTGGTAGTAACTCTGCTCTTGCAGGTTCTGCTGTTGTAGTTGGTCTACTCTACTCAGAAGCCCCTAGGTGGAGGCTGAATGGTCAACTACTGGAGGAGTGTCTGAAGTGTGACCATCATATCCTTTACCCACAAACTTTGCATTTTTTCAGTTCCCTCATCACATGCTTGAGAAGTTACTTTAGCACTTTCTGGAATAATTCACAACACTTTTCTGAATACCTTCCACCTTTTTGAGGATATATGGCACCTCTTTTTTTTTTTTTGCTGCACAAAAGTGAAAAAGAGATTAGTAATAAAACGTTAGATGTAAATGTTGAGGATTGATTGTATATGGTCATGGTATATGTTCATTATAAGTATTACTTATTATAAATCTTTCTATTTTTAAAAAAAATTGTATTTGCCATTCCTTATATTACAATAATATCTTGATACATCTTAACTTTTAACCTGGGCCTTAAGAGTTGGTTTTCAGTTCTGCTATTATAGCAAGCATTGATATGAATATTTTTGCATGTATAGATCTTTTACTGGCATTAAATTTTGTGGGGTATAAGTGTAGTCATTAGTCAAAGGACATGAACTTTTGGTAATTTTTCACGCAAAGATTTTTTTTAGAGTGGTTGGATAAATTTATAGCTATACAGTTGCCAATTAGTATACTTCTTTTCTTCAAAAGTTAATGTCAGAACAAAAAGCATAACTTTTAAAAAGTCATTTCTGAAAATATTTCCCCTGCAAAGTCATTCCTCTCTTCAAAATTGAATTATCATCTGTAACAAAGAAAAACTGTTAAGCAAAAAATACCAAATCCACTAACCTTGTTAATAATGCATATAGCACTTGGCCTTTATATGCTGCTGTCATTTCCCTAGTTAGGCCCCCTGACAATGTCCACTTGTTTTCTTGGTTAGTTCCCTTTTCCTCATTCTTGCCATTTGACAGAGTATAAGACAAAACCTCAGTTGTTAAATCTGTATTTCTCTTCTAAGTGGTCTAGAACATATCATACTGTGAACATTTGGTCATTTATAGAGTGTATTTCTTATATTGAAAACTTCATATCCTTTTACTATTTTGGGGAAGTGCCTCTTGCCCTTAAAAAAGGGGGTGTCTACATATATATTAGATATCAAACTTTGATCCGGTGATATTTTGTTAAAAATGATTCCACCTCTCTAAGCTTCTCTTTTTAATCTACACTTATCTGTTGCTAAATGATGCTCCATAAGAGTGTATTTAGGGGACCATCTTGCTTCATCCCTTTTCATATTGGGAAAGCTTCTAATAATTGTGTGTGTGTGTGTGTGTGTGTGTGTGTGTGTGTGTGTGTGTAGACAGTTGGGGTTAAGTGACTTGCCCAGGGTCACACAACTAGGAAGTGTTAAGTGTTTAAGGCTAGATTTGAACTTAGGTCCTCCTGACTTCAGGGATGGTGCTCTATGCACTGCACCATCTAGCTGCTCCTAATAATTTTTTTCTATTGAATGATAGTTGATTTTAGATATAGATATTTAATTATATTAAAGAAAGACCCTTACATATCTGTGATTTTTAAAGCTTTTAATAGAAATGAGTATTGTATTTTGTTAAATAGTTTTTTGGTATTCTTTGAAATAACCATAGGTTTTTTTGGTGGTTGTTAAAAATAATTGTTTTCTCCATATTGATCCCTCCTTACTTCCTTATATGACTTCAGTTTGGTTCTGGTAAATCCGTTTTGGGCTATATTGTAAGAATTGTATTTTAAGTTTTTTTGTAGTTATATTCATTAGAAAATATAGTTTATTGTTATTTTGCTATCTAACTAATTTGGGTTATCAGGAATAGTATTTATTTAGTAGAATGAGTTATATATTTTAAATGTTAGAACTCACTAGTAAATCCATTAGACTTAGCTCTTTTTCCTGTGGTGGTTCTTATATGATCAGTTAATTTTTTTTCTCAGAGATTGGCTTAAGGTCTCTGCTTCTTGTTTTGCTTATTTCTAGATACTCATCTGCTTCCTTTGGTCCTTAAATTCTCACTTTTTATAGTATATAATTGCAATTAATAAATTTTTTTTTCTTTTTTTGTTTTCTGTTTCTTTGGAAAGATTCTTCATGAATACAATTTTTTCTTTTTTATTTGTATTTTAAAATTCTACTTTGTGAACTCTGATTTCAATTTTAAATTCATTTGTAAGTTATTCTTTTTTGAGTTTCATTTTTCTTTTGAACCATTCTGGAATTTCTTCCTTGATTTCCACAGAAGCCTTTCTTTTATTAAGTAATACTGGTTCCTTTTCCTTCATATTAGATTTTTTTGATAAAAGTACTGTGGTTTCTTTTTTAGGTCCCACTCATTTTCCCTTTTGATTTTAGGATTACTTGTATTATCTGCTTTGCATTCAGCGCTCGCTCTCTCTCTCTTTTTTTTTTTTTTTTGGAATTTTTTTTGGTATTTCAAGGATTTTCTTTTTATTCTCCATTAGTATTACTCTTTGGCCCTTCCTTTTCCTCTCATACACAAACTCCTGAGTCGGGGCAATTTGTTTTCTTCAGTTATAAAATTTTATATCAATTTCTGAAAGATGTTGAATATGACTTTTATCGGAGCTAGTTAATGCAAAATTGTTTTCTCAACCCATGCATTTTCTTTTTAGTAAGGTGAATTGATTTTTTAATGCAAACACTTTCAATATGTTCATAAGAAAAATACTTTATTACTCTAAGACTAATTTATAAGTTAGTTGATAGTTTGCAGTGACAGATACACTTCACTCCTCACATTAACAAAATTAAAGACCTCTTCTTTGTATATAGTATTCATTCTCTCTGCTGAAGCTAGTTGTGGGTTGATAAGCAGCTTTTGCTGATACCAAGAATTTATTCTGTGAAAGGAAAATGGATTAATTTTATTTTTTATTGTTTCCTCTTCTAATAATACACTTAGGAGTAATCATATGAAGAAAATTGCTCTCACCATTCATAAGAATTTCAACAGGACTTGGAAAATCTCTTTATAAATGGCTTTGATAGTAACTTTTATAAGGAATTATTTAGTGAAAAATTATTAATGCCGCCAGGAAAATTATCTTTCCCATATTTATTACATTTTATAAAACATTTATTTACATTTTAGTTTCATTGCAGCAAAAGATTATTTTTAAATTTATGGTTTTTTTATTTAACTTTTGTGATGTTTCTTTTCCTTGAAATGTACATTTTTGTGTTATCCTCTTTCTCCCCATTTCCCCTCTACCTTGGCCTATGAAATACTCTGTCTAGCCTTTAAGGTTGATATAAAAATGAGCAAAAATATCAGGGTGAGTTGAAAAACAATATACTTTGATATAATTTCAGCACATAGAAATAAAAAGTAAAAGTTTTGCTGTGTATTACATTTGAATAAGCACATGGATAAAGATTTACCAAGCACACACTATATGCTAGTCATATATAGTACTATATAGTACTATATACTATACATATAGTATATAGTACTATATGTACTAAGCACTGAGGAGTACTTTAAATGTTTCAAGTATGTGTCTCTTTTGAAATAGTTTTTGGAGGGCAGAAAAGATGGCAGAGTCAACATTTTTGCTTAACTCTTCCAACATCTCTTCTGCAATAACCTAGAAAATATACCAGATAGAATTTAGATCAGAAAAAGCTTAAAAAAAAAAAAAAACCAACACAGTGAGTCATTTTTCCAGCTCAAGGAAGATTAGAAAGACAGAAAAGTCTTAAGATATCTAGGAAAACAACATGGTCATAGTGGCAGCACCAAGACAGGATAGAGAGATACCAGGTGACACTTGATTTAGCATAGGGAACAGGAATGAGTGCTCTCTGTCAACTTATGTCCCACATTACCTAGTTAAAGATCATAGATCCAGAGCAGAGAATAGAAATGACTGAGCAGAACTTCGATGTGTGGCTCCTCAGAAACTGAGCAGTGGTTACTCACTTCTAACCTGTGGTCTTGTATTTAAGCACCCAGTGGAAAAAATCAGGATAGACCAAAGGAGAGTCAGCAGTTCAGTTGTTCCAAACCTGAAGAATGTTCCAGTAGGCTAACAGTGCCTGAGTCCAGCAATAGACTACTGAAACTTAACTATACACAGACCAATAGACCCATACCTGGATCAGGAACTCTTACAGCTCATACCATAAATCCAATAAACAGACTTCCTTTTAAGTCATACCATTTTGGAAGCATTGAAAACTTGCAGACCCCTATCTTCCTGCCTCAGTCTCTGAGTTGTAAATGAGCAGAGCCCAAAACTAACAAAGTCTAAAGTCAAGAAGTAACCTGGAAGAATGAGTTTAAAAAAGAAACACAACAACAACCTGATCATAAAGAGCTCAAAATAATAACTTAATCTCTATAAGCAAAGACTAAAAAAAAAAAAGTACAAATTGGATACATGTCCAACAATAATTTTTAGAAGAGCTAAAGAAACTTTTTAAGAGGAACAAAAAGAAAAAACAAACAAGAATGGCAGAAGAAGAAAAAGAATTGAGAACTATGCAAGAAAGTTGGGAAAAAAGAATTTAACGTTACTGAAGAAAATAACTCTTAAGAAATTAGAATTGACCAAATAGTCAAAGAAGAACAAAATCTTTTTAATATGTAAATATTATTTTTAATGACATATAAAGACAATTTTTAGCATTCATTTTTTAAATAAGATTTTGAGTTCCAAATTTTTCTCCTTCCAAACTCTTCCCCCTCGCCAAGATGGCAACCAATCTGATAAAGATTATATGTATAGTTATGTAAAACATTTCCAAATTAGTCATGTTATAAAAGAAAAAAGGAAAAAACAAAAAAACTAAAAAGGTGAAAACAAGTACAAAATCTTGTTGAAAAAGATTTCTTTAAAATAATTATTATACCCCCCCAAAATGATTATTGAATAAATGGAAGCTAATGATTCTAGGAGACACTACATCCCATTTAAAAATTTTTATTTAATTTGGGATTAAGCCTTTTTATTGTATAATATATATTTTTCTCATTTTTATTTATTTTAAATATTTATTTAAAACTAAATACAAAATAAGTAAAAATAGAAAAAGTAAGACAGAAAAAGGAAAGGAAAAAGGAAAAAAAATTGTCATGTGCCCAGTAGAACATCAGGGAGGCTTCAAAATTTGTAATAATAAATTTCCATTTCAAAAAAGCATATATAAGAAGAAATTATATTCATGACTGTCCATCTTTTCTTTGCTTCCTTGCTTGTAGGTTATTATTTTGTTCTTTGCTGTGTACTTTTTTTACTTCATTTTTTTGTTGTTGTTCTTTTTCATTCCCCTCATCCTCCAAGCAGGCCACAGTTAAACATGGATAGATTTAAAAATTTAAAAATATTTATATGTATACATATATACACATACATATCAATATATACACATACATTCATAAACACTTAGATATGTGTATATATTCATATATACATATACACACACCTACATGCACACACGCATATATACATACACATTTACACATATGTAGGCATGTGTTTAAAACAATATTAATATGGCTAACACATAGATTTCTCTCTTGTTTAAATCTTTAAGTTTGACTTTGAGATCAGTACTG
Organism: Sarcophilus harrisii; assembly: GCF_902635505.1. Taxonomy (NCBI): domain Eukaryota; kingdom Metazoa; phylum Chordata; class Mammalia; order Dasyuromorphia; family Dasyuridae; genus Sarcophilus; species Sarcophilus harrisii. Next base: position 124,105,723 of record NC_045429.1, read on the forward strand.
GCCCTATTTTGTCTAATAAATTCTACTACTGATCCTTGTTATTGTATTTGTATATATCTCTTATTGTCTGTTTTTGCTAACTCTTCTATTTTTAGTTCTTTAGTACTTTCATTGCTCTGCTATTACTTAATCTCCCCCCAACTTATCTCATTTTTATTAATCTATATACCTTATCCCAGTCCCATTACTCTAAATATCCTTCTGTACGCAACCTTATCCTGTGCTACTCTTTCTCTTCTTTTTCCCTTCCCCATTAATCTAAACACCTTGTCCCACTGCAGTAAATCTCCACTTTACTCCAGCTTAATCTATTTCCTCCTCCCTTATTACTTTATAGATTTTGGAGTGTACTATAGCCTTCATGGTACATATGTGTTTTGTTTCCTATTTAACCCATTCCTGATGTGAGTAGGTTTTCTGAACTACCAGGCCTCCTCCCCATCTAATGGTTCTGTATCAGTTCTTCCTCTGCATCTCATTTATACGACATAATTACTATTTTTATCTTTTCCTAGAAAGTTTTGCTTTTTAGAGTCAGATTAGATTCTGCTCTTCCCCAATTTTTCTTTTGAACTTCCCAGTTTCTGATGTCAGTCTTAGATGTATAGTTTATATTTTCATGTATAAAACACAAACAATTTGTCTTTGTTGAATCCCTTTAAATTAGTCTTTGATGCTGGCTCTTATATGTTAAATTTTCTATTGAATTCAGATTTGGTTGAGACAAAATCTTGAAAATATGAAAGTTCAGAGAATTTTTTTTTCATTCATTTTGTGCTTAGTTTTGCTGGATATGATATTTTTGCCATGGGCCTAGTTCTTTGATTGTCTAATATTCTAGACCTGTGGTCTTTTATTGCAGCTGCTGATAAATACTGTATTATTCTAAATGTAGCTTCAGCATATTTGAACTTTTTTTTTTTTTTTTTTTTTGGTTGTTTTGTGTGGGATAAAGACCATAAGCTCAAATCAAGGAAATTTCTCAAGGTAGAAGCAGAAAGAAATTTTATTATAATTTTGAGAGAAAGGGCATCTTCCTCCCAACAAGCAGTCAGACAAGGAGAGGCAAGGGACAGAAAGAAGACAAAGATTATATACATATAGTCTTGGGTAACACTCCCCATAGGCTGGACCTCTGTATTAGTCAGGACAAATGACCTCACATTCTAAGTCATAAATGAGGAATAACTTTTAACCCAACCACATCTTTAGGATTACTAAATTACCTCATATGGGAGTTTTAATGTCGAGGTGGCCATAACTTAGTCTCACATTAGCATGAGGGGAGTGGGGCTTGGAGTTCCACTTTCTCATACATAAGTCAGATGATTTCTGGTAAATGAAACTGAAATCTAGGGTTTGAACAAATTTATTTTACTGACTGAGAAGTCTTCATCTATAGCACTCAATTTCTTGTAAAATTTTCTCTTATTCTGAAGTTTTTGAAATTTAGCAATAATGTTCCTATGTTTTCCTTATAGGATCTCTTTTGAGATGGTACCTGTGGATTTTTTCTATTTCTAATTCCCCTCTTGTTCTATTACTTAAGGACAATTTTCTTTGATTATTTCTTATATTATGCCAAGGTTCTTTTTTTGGTTATAGCTTTCCATTTGTCCAATTCTTTCTTTCTCTCTCTCTCTCTCTCTCTCTGTGGCAATTGGGGTTAAGTGACTTGCCCAGGGTCACACAAATAAGAAGTGTTAAGTGTCTAAGTCCAGATTTGAACTCAGGTCCTCCTGACTTCAGGGCTGGTGCTCTATGTACTGCACCACCTAGCTGCCCCTCCCAATTCTAATTTTCAAAGAATTATTTTTTTTCTTTAAGACTGGATTTTTTTTTTTTTAGTTGGCTAATTTTTTTTCATAATCTTGTTTTTCTTGTATGGTTCTTATTATTTATTTAAATTTTTTTCCCCTCCATCTCTCATTTGATTTTTGAAGTCTTTTTTGAATTCTTCTATAAATTCTTTCAGGACAGGTAGCCATTTAACATTACTCTCTGGGGTAAAAGAGACTTCCTTTTTTTTTTTTTTTAAACTTCAGTGTTCCTGGTCTTTCTTATTTCCATAGTAAGTAAGTTTTGTGGCTGGGTTCTTTCTCCTTGCCTGCTTCCCCTATCCCATCCTCCATGAGAACTTACTAGTATAAGAACCTATAATCTTGGGGGGAGGGGGAAGGGGATGGTGCCTCTGACTGCACTACAGTTCTCCCTTTTGATTTGGAACCCTAAACCAAAAACTCCATCCATGCTGGTTTGCTAGTAGCCAGTAGCATCTGTTCATTTGCTTTTGTACTCATCAGGTGTCCTGGTTCCTTCTTTCCCAGGGCCATGTTTTAGCTGCACAGCCAGACCTGGTATTGCTTAACAGCAGAGGTTCCCTCATTTTTCTCAGACTCTGCACTGGTACTCTCCATACTGTCTGGGAGGTGAAAGTTCTTTGTTTCTCTCTGAGTCCAGCTGGCCCCAGGATTTCCACCTGGATGTTTCTTTGGCACTAGCTTGGAGGTAATTATAATTCACACCAAGGTTGTGATCCTAGGTTCTGGTCTTCTTGAGTTGTTCCAGAATGACCCTGTTTTGCCCTAAATCTTAATTTGTTTTTTACTGCTCTATGTTTGCTCAGAGATACAATTTTGTTTTGTTTGTGGGGAAAATCTGGAAAGCTTGGAATTTTCCAACCTATTCTGCCATCTTACCAGAATCTTCTCTCTCATTTTAAAATAATCAATTTTAATTTTGATGAATTAATGATTTGACTACACAGATTTAGAAATAATGCCCACATCAATAATAATTTTTTTTATGTATGTCAAAATGTTTGTTAAAATTTTTTGTGTTTTGTAAAGTTTACCATGTCCAGCAAATAAACTCTTTTTTAAAGAATGAATTCATGATATAAAGGCACCAGGATATAAAGAAAATGGAATAGTTTCTGCATCTCAAGGAGTTTACATTCTATTAGGATAATTTTTAAGAAGTGATATACTCTTTTAATTCTGAAGAAATAGTCTAAATATGCTAGTTAAAACAACCATGTGTACTGCCTTAAGAAACTTCTGTGATAATAATCATTTTTATATCTAAGGGCCCCTTATATCTAAATGAATTAGGGACTCACTTAGAACTCTTAGCATTTTATTATATAGGAAATCCCATCTAGGCCTGATCAAGTTAGTAACATTATGGTTTTATTTCTAGTGCATTTTTGAATAAAGGGCTTCTATCACCTTACAGTGGCATGGGGTTATTTTCGGAAATGAAGTAGGATACCCATATTTCTCAGTATTATGGATGTGTGCTTTTAAATTTTTATTTTTTAAAAACATTTTAAATTTTATTTTATTTTTAATGGTATTTTAATTTTCTCTCATATGTCAAGATTTTATCATTCAATTTTACGATATTTTGAGTTATAAATTTTTCTCCTTTCTTCTCTTCTTCCTTCCCCTTTTCCAAAAATGATAGGCAGTTTGATAAAATTTATACATGTGCTGTGATGTAAAACATTTATTAGTCACAGCTATAAAAGAAGAAACAGATCAAAAGAAAAAAAACTATAAGAAAAAATAAAGTAGAAAAAAAATGCTTTTCTGCATTCAGAGTCCATTAGTTTTTTATCTGAATATGAATATTTTCCTTTGTGAGTCATTTATACTTGTCTTAGATCATTTTGTGGCTGAGAAGAGCTGAGTCATTCATAGTTGATTATCACACCATGTTGCTGGTGCTGTGTACAATGTTTTCCTGATTCTGCTCATTTCACTTTGCATTAATACAAGTCTTTGCAGGTTTTTCTGAAATCTGTTCACCATTTCTTATTGCACAATACTATTATATTAGCTTCATATACCACAGCTTGTTTAGCCATTCCTCAGTTGATGAGAATCCTCTCAATTTCTAATATTTTGCCACTATGAAAAGGGCTGTTATAAACATTTTTGCTTATGGAGGTCCATTTTAATTTTTTTTTAAATCTCTTTGGGATGCAGACTTCATAGTAATATTGTTAGATCACAGGGTATACATAGTTCGTTTGCCTTTTGGGCATAGTTCCAAATTGCTTTCCAGAATGGTTGGATCAATTCACAACTCCACCAGTATTCATTAGTGTCCCAGTTTTTCCACATCCTCTCCAAAATTTATCACTTTCCTTTTTTTTTTTTTTTGTCATATTAGCCAATCTGATAGTTGTGAGGTGGAATATTTTAATTCACATTTCTCTTAATAGAAGTAAAAGTTTCCTATATAAGAATTCTTAGATTTGCTTTTTGCTATATAAGGTGATTTCATTAGTGATAGGCACAATTGTAACAGGTATATGGAGTGTTCAGGGAAGACTTGTACATCTGGTGTGAGGATTTGCTGAACTCTTTTTCAGGAATATTTATCTGATACTTTTGGTGTCCACCTTTTACTCAACTCTTACCTGTGGCTCCTAGAAGTTGTAGCGTATATAGTCATCACATTTTGGTAAAAACCATTAGATAGATGGATGAAACAAGGTTGGGTATAAGACCTGTCGGTTTCCCCCAACCTCATTTCATCCATCTATCACTAGTGTCTGCCCAGAACATAATAACGCTGCCCCTCGTGAAATGGGCAAATGAAAATAGTTTATTCCAGTGGCTACGAAAGTGGCTGAAGCAGGCACTGTGGATGGAGAGCTTGGAGAGTGGTCAGACATCAGAGACACCAAGATTGCATTTTTGGCCATCACCAGTTATTCTGACTTTTGTCTTGCCACTGGACTTTGATGACTGTGGAAGAGAAAGTGAAGCTGGTGACTATGAATCTCTGCCGCTCTTAAATCTAATTTACATGTGAGTCAAGATATCATGTAATGTCATTGGTCCTTTTTTAAATGAAGGACAAACTTTTGAAATACATTGGTTAACCGAAATACATTATACACAGTAACTGCAAGAGTATATGATGATCAACTATGCTCCAAAGCAATCCCATTAGACTTTGGGCAGAAAATGCCATCTACATCCAGAAAAAGAACTGTGGAGATTGAATGTAAATCAACACATGCTATGTTCACTTTTTTTGTTGTTGTTGTTTTTTAATCTCTCCCATGGTTTTTCCTTTTTGTTTTGATTTTTCTCTTCTTGTTATTGTTTTTTTTAATCTCTCCCATGGTTTTTCCTTTTTGTTTTGATTTTTCTCTCCCAATATATTAATAAAGCATTGTATATTAAAAATAAATAAACTTACTACAATAAAAATATATATACATTGATTAAACTTGTGGATGAAAGTATAATCCATATCAATGTAATTTTTGTTGCCTATTTTCCATTTCAAGTTTACAGTTATTTAGAAAATATGGTCTCTGCCTTTAATGGTAGTTAGGGAGTGGCACTTTATTCGAAAAATTCTTAAGCATCTGGGGAATACATTTAGAAATTCTAGACAGTTTGATTTGATGTTGGCCCCTAAGTCCAGAATAGAAAAGTAAGGAGAAGCTGGGAAAAGGAAAAGGTATGCTAGAGCAGGCTTTTCAAGTGAATTAGGAGAATTACCAGAGAAAGTGGTTGGTGAAGGAGCTATGAAAGAGATGGAAAGAAAGAAAGAAATAATTCATGGCTGAGGCATTCCTGAAATAGTATGCCTGGAAAAGAAGTCACTAAACTAGAGAAACTGGTCTTAATTCCTCCAGAGCATGGACTCTGTTAAGGGAGATGAGGAAGTTGGGAAGGCCATGGCCAAAGAGAACTTGTTCTGGGAATAACAATGAGGTTCACAATGATTACAGTCTTCCCTAATCTGTCATTATTATTCTATCCATGTAAAAACATCTTTCAAATGAAAGATTTGATCAGTACTTAGGAAGCAGATGAAAAATTAAAACAAAGTGAGCAAATATTTTATGCTATATTAAAAATTAATTTTTACTGTGATTGACAAGAGTCTTTATTTAGTTATTCTTATCTACCTTTCATGCTACCTAAGGATTCAAGATGGATTTGATCAGGTAAGGAATATACCGTAGAATTTTTAATTGTGTAATAATTTTTAAAAGTTCTAATTTTATTTCGTTATTCTTAAAACATACAGTCTTACTTTCAAATGCACTTATGCATTGTGTGTTCACGTTTTGGAAAGGAAATTATTCCTAATTCTACACATTTAATTTCTTCAATTAGCTAGTAACAGATCTGTTCCAACTTTGGTAAATCAGATTTAATGTGGTACTTAATAGTTGAATGTGATACTCTAATCAGTACTCTGTAAGTCACATTAGTTCACTTAATTTGATAAGGATTTACCTAACTTGTAAGGGATTTACTCATGGAATAAACTGTCAACAGAAAACATTTTTTAGCTTAATGTATTTTGATTATTGTAAAATCATTATGGCTTTGAGCTTCTTTTATAAATTATATTTATAAATTATAAAAATTTTTAAAAATATGAAATTAAAATATTTCTTGGAGAATCAAACTATTGTCTCATTTTATTGTGAAAAAAATGTAAGAGTTTACATATAGATTTCAAAATTTTTTTTTTTTCCTCTTTAAGGTCCTAGATGCTTCAACACTTTCTTGGAATACTAGATTGAAGTGGTTTGTCATATGTTTCATATGTGGCATTTTATGTTCTCTTATTGTAAGTCAAAACCTTATATTTAAAAATATTTAATATAAATAAAATGACAACCTAAAATATTTACAACTATATAGCTATAAGTATTTAAAGTACAAGGTAATATAGTTTTTAAAGGTTGAGGTTATCACTTGAACTATGAGGTTGAGCTCAGGAATGTAACCTTCCTTTGGTGTATATATATATATATATGCTTGAATTTAGCTCAGGATCTAAGCTTTTAGTATTAGATTTTGCTTTGATGGGCTTTTGGAGATGCCACTATGCCAATAGATATATTGTGCAGATATGTTAAAATCATTGGATTTTAGCTCCTTAAACCACTTCTGGATTCTATTGAATCTGTCTTTTCTGGATTCAAAAAATTCTGCTTTTCAAATGCTCGGGGATGGTAGTGAAAACAACATTCTATACAACACTTTAGAAGAGAAAAAACACAGATAACAAAACCAAAAAAGAGTGAGCAAAATATATTAAACTTTATTTAAATTTAAAATATAAGCAGGAAAAAGTACTGAAATGTGGTAATTTTCATATATATATTTCAAAATGGTTTATTTTGGAGATATAATCTGGTCTTTTTTAGTAGGCAATATAATAATCAATACTACAAAGAAATAAGGTCAATTTTTTTTTTCTTAAAAACAATCACCAAGTTTTTTCCAGAGGGAAGTTTGTGTGTAGGGAAAGCTATAGTAATTTAGATTTGTTGTTATTTTTTTAATCTGTTATTGAAAAAGAATGTCATAGAAGGTTCATTCATTTCATTTTATTCTCTAGCTCAGAAAGGTCCTACAGCTCGTTAGTGGGAAAGGAATGACTAGAATCTGGCTCTCCTAATCCCGGGTCCATTGAGCTAAGTTTAAACAACAAATGTTGCTAGGAAATCTATTTAATCTAGTTGTTATTTAGAAATAGGCCAGAAAAAATAAAGTTTGTTTATAGATCTTTCCCTAGAAATGAGCTATGTAACATCTTTATTATTGACTTATTTTTTGAAATTCTGTTTAGCAGTAGATGATCAGGTTTTGTTTTTTTTTGTTTTTTTTGGTTTGAAATTAACTCTTGGATTAACTCTAAAATATCATATAGGGAACAGCATTGCTATGGCTTCCAGGAGGGGTGAAACTTTTTGCAGTTTTCTACACTTTGGGAAATATTTCTGCATTAGCCAGGTATGTGCATGTAAAATATTTATCCTTTCATATTGATGTTAACTGTTTAACTTTTAAAAATAGTATTCACTGGAAACATTTAGTTGTGTATGTATATGTGTGTTTTACTAAAATATTACTATTAGTAAATACTACTAATTAATAGTAATTACTATTACTAATACTCCAATTTCTGTTGGAGATGGAGCCAAGATGATAGAGTGGGGGCAGGGACTCGAACTCTCTTCCAGACTCCTCCAAGTATCTTTAAACAATGACTAAACAAATTATAGAGCATCAGAACCCACAAAAAGACACAGTGAAACAATTTTTCAGCTGAAAGTGGCTTGGAAGATTGGCAGGAGGGGTCTATTACCTCTGGGTGGGTCTACAGCATAATTGCAATTCAGGGTGCACCAGTAAGCTGGCTGTGGGGCTTCTAAATTTGCAGAAGTGGCAGTGATCTCCAGAGCTCTCAGCCCACAGGTTCCAAGGACAATTCAGGAGGAAAGGTTTAATGCACTAGGGTGTCAGGGGAGCCCCAGGAAACTAGATCAGGTTTTAGGAGTCACTGAATGATGGCAGCAGTAATGGTGAAGTAGCAGCATCAACCAGCTGTTGCAGTGAAAGCAGTGGCTTTCTCTGCCTACAAGGGGAGGAGGATTGAACTTCTGGGAGATTAAAGGGAACTCTTTACTTTCATTGAGACAGGATTCTGGTTGCTTTGCCCATACTCCGTTCTGGGTTGCTATGCTAACTAAGGTCCCTAGGAGGATTTCTGAAAACAGCTGCACAAAACCCCTGAAGCTTGGAACATTGCATGTCCAAAGGGCTATAAAGCATGCATATCATTTGACCTACTAATAAAACAACTACTAGGCATAAATCCCAAAAGAGATTTAAAAAAAAAAAAAAAAAAAAGGAAGAGTCTATATACAGCAATATTTATAGCAGCTCTCTTCTCAGGGCAAAGAATTGGAAATTGAGGGGATACTTGATCAATGGGGAATAGCTGAATAAATTGTGGTATGTGATTTTGATGGAATATTAATCGTTCTATAAGAAATACTGAGCAGGATGCTATCAGAAAAATCTGGGAAGTCTCTATGAGCTTAAGCAAAGTGAAACGTACTGTCTACATAATAATAGCAAAATTGTGGGACAATCAATCAACTGTGAATGATTTTGCTATTCTCAACAATACAATGAATGATCCAGTACTACTCTGAAGGACTAATGATTAAAAATGCTATTTATAACTAGAGAAAGAACTGATTGTGTCTGAATACGGACTGAAACATACTTTTTTTTTCCTTGTGGTTTATTTTTTGTAGGGATAGGGAGAGGGAGATTTATGGCTTTTTTGGTAACATGATTTTTATGGAATTATTTTGCATAACTTCATATGTGCCTTCTCAGTGTGGGGGTGTGGAGAGGGAGAGGATTAGTTTTAAAACAAATGTAAAAAATTGTTTCACATAGGAAAATAAAAGTATCAAAACAAAAAAAAAAAACAAATTACTCCTTTTGGTTTATATTGTACAATGGTTTTTTGCTAATATCCAAAGCAAATAATTTGGTGAATTCTTAAACTTGATTTGTTTACACTTCTTTCCAAAGTTTCAATAACAATAATAATGCAAATCTTAATATCACCTTCATCTCAGTTTTCATAATAACCTTATGATACAAGTAATGAAAATATTGGTCTTGTTTTATGGATGAAGAAAGTAAAGCCCAAAAGTTAATGATTTGTCTAAATAAAAGTTTAGATAAAAATATGGGGCAAATACACTTCTTAAAACATTTTATGCAAAACTTATGAAACTCAAAAAATTATAATTCATTGAGCACCTAGAGTCAAGGGATAATCAGATTACATGCTCCAAAGGGGCAGGTATCATAGCTTTATTTATCTTTGTTCTGTGAGTGCCTTTTACTCAGTAGGTGCTAAGTGGCTTTTTTAAGTTAATGTTGAAGTACTGGCATAAATGGGAATATTGCAAACAATTACTGATGCCCATAGAGGCAAAACATTAGCAAATTTGTAAATTTAGGAGTTTGGCATTATTGTTTATAGAAATCATTTATTTTTAAGTAAGACTTTTTTTCTCATTGAAGCTTTCATTTCCTGTGAATAATTGCTATGTTTGAATTGCAATCAGAGTGTTATATGTTTTCTACAACTTAGATTTTATAGTAGGGAATTATAGTTAGTCAGGAATTATAGTTAGTCAGGATTCAATGCATTAACATCTGTGTTAATTTTAATTGCAAATAGTTATACATCACAATAGAGAGAAGCAGCATATTTATTATTTACTCTTTTTAATTAATTTGTGTTTTTCGTCTTTTTAGTCATAGAATTTCATTATAATTAAATGTAGTAAACATAAGAAATAGTTTAATTGTGTACTACACAAATGAAAAAAATAGCTTAGAAGTGTGATTTATCAGCATTATAAATTAGCAATATATGAGTAATTTTTAAAACAATATTGTGTCTCTGGTAACTGAAATATCTAAATTTATTAGGATTTGTGTTGAGAAATTTATTTAAGAGACACCATGTCCTATTTATACAGTATATGTAACATGCAAAACCAAACTGCATGCACACATCTAAATATGATATAAATTTTATTTAGACTATGCACATATCTAAATATATAAATTTTATTCAGACTAGTACCTATCTGATTTTTATTACTAATTCCCTTTTTTATTAGCAAAGATTTGGTTGAATATGTCTCAATTATTTTTTCTTTTGACTTTTTTCAAATAGTACTTGCTTCTTAATGGGACCTGTGAAACAACTGAAAAAAATGTTTGAATCAACAAGGTTGTTTGCTACAGTTATCATGCTGGTAAATATAATTTTATTATTTTTGAACACTTCACAACATATTTTAACAGTGGTTTAAATGGTATAACATAACAAAAATTACTTGCATTACATGTACCACTACTTTTTTTTTTACTTTTTTTTTTAATTTAACAGTTTTACCCATAAGATTTAACTTTTATGGAGTTACTTAATCTAGGTCTCTAATAACTTGGCTTGTGCTTGCCTACTAAAAATTTCTGTATAATTAAGAATTCAATTCAACAAACAAAAATTATTCAGTTTAGTTATCATTGTACTTAGGATTTTTTTTCAAACTTTTCTAGTGCCTTCATCTCTTCATTTAAATTATTGAAAATCTTTAGAAATGTCATATATTAGACAAAAAATTGACATCAGTTATACACTTAAATTTTATGTTATCTTCACAGATAATTTTATACTTAATTGTTTAAAATATGCCAGTGGCAGAGTTGAAACTAAAACTAATTGGATTTTGGTCTCTTATTGTATTTTTTATTTCAGTTCCCTTTAATTCTTCATGTGCTTCTGACTTTTTATGTGATCCAAAAGTAAATTGTCACCTTGTAGATTCATATTCTCATGCCATTCACATTTATTACTGTATTATTTTAAATAGGCTCAGCATGTATGTGAATAAAATATAATTATGTTCTGCAAACAATGATTTTAAAAATTTTTATAAATTAATACTTAATTGTCTTCCTAAAAACTCTTCAGTTTTAAACTTATAGGTTCAGTTTCGTTATCAGTTTCCAGTCAATCAAAAGATGTTTGTACAAAGCAATATACAATGTTTTGGGCAAGGCAATATTAAACATGTTCTAAAGAAGGTGATTCAGTAGAATATTAGGTTTAATGTAGACATTTGTACCTATCTTTAGAGGTAATTTTTCAGTGTTGATTAGAAAATATTTTCAAGGTCATTTTCCAACTCTTGAATGGGACTTATTTGTAAATAAGTGTATTTTGTTAAATGGTTTAACCTATATCATATTACCACCTATGAATAAATGCTTTTTTTTCTTTTTAATTTAGATTTGTTTGGTGTTAACTCTGTGTGCTGCTCTTTGGGTAAGTGTTATCTGCTTTCTAGTTTTCTATTAAATACTTTTAAGTTTATCACTACTGAGTTCAGCGAACTGAAGCAGTGTTTTGGGTAAAACTCAAGGAACTGAAGAGTAATTGTTTCAGGTTCTTCCTGACTTCAAGAGAATAAAAGGTAGTTATAAAATTTATTATTATGCAATCCTGCATCCTGGTGTGGAAAATAGCATTATTGTGATAGAAGTTCTGTCACTTTTCACTTTTTGTGGTTTGCAAACACTAATAAAAAGAAATGATAGGATATATATACTTTAATTTTGATATCATGGAGGCAACAATGTTTTTTGAATTTGATTACATCACTTGATATCAGTCTTCTTGTGTTTTTGGATTAAGGGAGAAAAATAGCTTAAATTTCTAAGAAAGAAGTGTAAAGGTTGATCATTTAAAATAATGTTTAAAAGATCAAGATAAAATGAAGACTTTCTCTAAAAAACCACACCCACCAAAACAGAAAAAGTTAAAAGTTGCAAATGGAATGAAGTGAAACTCACAGAGTTTGGCATTCTTCAAGTAACTCTTGAAGGGCTGTCTGCCAAAATTGTGAGAGGAATCACAATAATTATTGAATTACTGAAGTATGAAATTCTGGCAACTAAGATTTTAGTGCCAGTTATGGGGGAAAGATACAATTGTCCTGAAAAGTTTAATATTTTGAAGAGTTTGTGTTCTTGCTCTAAAAGTTGTGACTTAAAAAAAATTATATTGCATATTGAAGAAAAATAGTTACTGAGTGAAATGAAGCCTAGGATTTGAAAAATATTTTATAAACAGTTCAAAGATTTCAGTTCAATTAAATTACACATGTAATAAAAATGGAAGCAGGAAGACCACTCAGGTATTAGAACCAGTGGTCACAGTCATGAATTGTTGAAAATACATTGTAAAATATGTTTCTGCTAATTAATATTTTTTGTTTAGTGGCATAAAAAAGGATTGGCTCTGCTGTTCTGCATATTGCAGTTTTTGGCAATGACTTGGTAAGTTTTTCTTATACTGATTTTAAAGAGTATTATCACCTCGGAACTGTTAATCACTCCCTCTTGAATTAATGAACTATTTAAAAGATACCTAAAAAAGATGACCTGATCTGGTGAAAGCAAAGTAAATTTTGAGACAGTAAGATTTCTACTATCATATCTTAAACAGAACCTTATAGTGTGGTTCAGAGGTTTCTCTTAACTCATACCATTGGAGTGAATATCTCTAGCATATGTTGTAACTGGATATATATATTTTTAAGCCATTAATATTTTGAAAAGTTGGAATGTATTTTCACAATTAATATTTGTAGCCGGATATATTTTTAAGCCATTGATGTTTTGAATGTTTGAAATGTATTTTCATAATAAATAGTTTAGATTTTGTGCTTATAGCTATTATTGAATACATTTAAATTAGTACCACATCGAATTTTAGAGTTGAGAGGGATCTCAGTGGCCACCTAGCTTAGCCTATATCTGAAGAAAGATGACTAAGGGTGTTTAAAGACTGGCTTGTTCATCTTGACTTTGAGACATCATTCATAGTAGATTAGCATTCATATTCACCACTTCTTTTAGTATATAAAAATATAGTATATTTAGCCTGGAGAACTGAAGGCAGCCAGTTTTTCCTTATCTCCTTACTTACCTTTGATGTTAACTACCTGTTGGCCCCATCTATTCTCTCCTTTATAGCCCATGCTCATTCTTGGCAGGAAAAAAAGCAAAGTAATAAAAATTGGGCCACTTTAGTTTTTTTCATTAGTTTTTATCTGTAGCCACCCTGACCATATGTAGCTCTCCCTTCTTTGATATTCTTCCCAGTAGAGCTACCAAAAAACTCTGCAAAAAAAAAAAGAAAAAAGAAAAGCCCTCTTTGTTGTTTGTCTTTTCTAATCATTCCTATATCTCCTTATTACTGTACCATATCATACTTTCATAACTTTCCATTATTTCTGACCCTTTTTTTAAACATCTTTTCAAAAGAGTAGTATCCTAATCTTTTGTCTTCATATAAACTAGTTTTTACTTCATTAGATATTAAATTGCCCTTGAGATTTGATTGTTCTAGGTGGTTGACCTCACTTCCTGACTGTGTGAGGATAAAACAATTACATGGAGATTCAGCTTCTTTCTGATATTTGTCTGGCAGATCACAAATGATAATTTTCAGTGTCCTTGATGTGTTTCCTGGGTGGATATTCTTCCTCTGCTTTGAGTTAAGTTTTTACTGACCAGGGAACTGACCTGAGTCCCATCTAGCCTGGAACAGTCATTGTAGTAGGTAGGATTCAAATAAAACACAATGCTATCTTGGGGGATGGACAGTTCAAAGAACGGTGAGCCCAGATTGACCTCCATGCTTTTGTGAAAGCCCTAGAAACGGTGATGACTTCACCTTAGTGTGAAGTACCCTCAAACCCTGAGAAAGGAGAGTTCGATTTCTGACCATTCAGCAAAGAGAAACTGCCATGAATATGTTTTTTTGTCATTCAGAACTGTACCCTAAGGATAATTTTATCAATCTATTGGTAGTTGAATTTGGACTACTTGGGAAGGGTCTTCAGACCCACCAGCTGGTAGGCATAGGCCTGGACCCAGCTCAATTGTAATTTTAAGTTTAAGTTTAAGTTTGAAAAACTGCTAAAAGATCTGCTTATGACATTTTTATGGGGCAGGTTAGAGGCCATTGGATCCTACCACACGGACTTGGTTAAGAGTCTTAAGAAATTGTAGGGATTTTCTCCAGGAGCCTAGGAACCGAGGAGGTGAATAACATGCCAGTCACATCCCAGTTGATTGCTGAGACCAGTTATTGCTGCCACAGTTTCCGAGGTTTAAAAAGAGACAGCTTCCAACTTTTACTCCAGTGAAAGGAGACATCTATAGGTTATTCAGTGGTTAACAGATATATTTGGCCACCTGCTATGTTCTGAGGGCACACCTGAGTGAAGCTCTCCCTGCTTTGCTGTGCCTGAATTGGTCTGGCAGTCAAATGACCTGAAAGGGGTTGGAACTCCTTAGGGCTGTTTTGTACTCCTACAACCTGGAAGAGATATCAACTACTCAAACCTTTTAATCCTTCGAGCTAAAAAAAAAAATCTCAAGGACAATTTCATTATCTTAAAAAAAACTTAACCTAACCTGAATGGGGGACAGGGGTTCCGATAACTGATTTCAACACACCTCTGCATCTAAATAGGTCTCTTCTCTTCCTTTTCCCTCCTCTCAAAATTGTTTGCTATTACAATATCTCCAGAGCTGACCTGTAGAATTTGTCTGTGGCATCCCACCTGGCCTGTTTTTGAGCTCTTTGAAATCCATTCTTCTAAAATCTAGAATTCTTGTCAGATGTTGGCCTGTTTTCATCTTTTCTTTTACAAACTTTAAGAGGAATTGAGTATTTCCTCAGTAAGCAGTTTTTATTGGTGAGAATCTGATCTGGAAATTAATTGCTTCTTCCCCTTCAAAAATAAAGTTACCATTAAAGCAAGTTAAGAAATACTGAGCTGCTGTTTTTTGCAGAGATGGAGCTCCAGCTTATGTCCATTTCTGACCCAATGAATAAAGTACTGGCATGTTACTTAATCTTGTTTGCCTCAGTTTCCCTCCCTATAAAATGAGCTGGAGAAGGAAATGAGCAAACCACCTTTATTTTTGTTCACAAAGACTCAGACAACTGAAATGACTGCATATCATCCTCATCACTTTTGTATCATGCCTCTAATTTAGGCTTATGATCTGTTTCCTAAACTCATCTTTTTTTGGGGGGGGGGTCTAGATAGATTGCATTGTTTTTTTCTGTTTTTACTTGCATTGATCTCCATTTAAATGAATGTGCCCATTCTCCTTTCTCCCTCATTCCTTATGGTTCCCCTTCTTTTCCTAATATGTCAATATTTTCTTACTACATAACGCAAACTTCTTCCTTTTACCCATTTTCTTTCTTTTGAATAAAAGGTGCCTGTTTAATTGCTTGCTGTTTAGGGGAGGGAGAAGGAGAAGAAGAAAGGAAAAAATTTGGAACACAAAGTTTTGAAGGGGTGAATGTTGGAAACTATGTTTGCATGTATTTCGAAAAAGAAAAGGCTATTTATTATTTTTAAAAAGAGGGACCTATCTAAAGCTATATTATAGTTGTGAATCTCAAATATGGCTTTCTAATTCATCATGCTTGTTGGCTATTTTCTCTGCATTTATATATAGACTTTAGAAGCTATGAATTTTACGACTTTCTCCTATCTTGGATTTTTTTGTCTTGTGAACATTTTTATGTATTCACTACTATTCTTCTTTCTACTTTCTATTTATTCTCTATGGAATGCAGTTTGGTGGCTGTTTTTCCCTCCTTATTTCTTTTTAATTTAACAGAAGGAAGAAAGGAGGAAATGAGTACTTATTAAACATTATATATCAGTTATTATGCTAAACTTTACAAATTCTCTTGTTTGAGTCTCATAACAACTCTGGGAAGTAGATCCTATTGTCATCATTCCCATTTTACAGATGAGTCCTTGTTAGATATCGTGCATACCTTGTCATTATTATATTTTAAACTGTAATCTAGAAATCCAAATCTTATCCTATCATCTTCTTAACCCAAGTATTCATTTCCCAAATATGCTTTTCTTATATCTATCATCCCTTGTCATCTTTTACTGAGTAATGGAAGCTGTTTCTGTTCCCCAAGCCCTTTGATTTCTTGCCCAAGATTTTTTAAACGTTGACAGTGTTTCTCCTCATTTCCATTTATCACTATAATTTGTGCTTATGTGAATCACGAAAAATATCATCCGTTCTGGCAAGTCTTGGGAGAATCTTCAGTGTTATGTTTTGATACATTCCTCAGCTGAAAAGCATTGAGCAATTAGATTATTTTCCTTTATTTTCTTCAAGTCTTATGATATCCTTAATAATAATAAAGCTCTTGTTTTCTCTAGTTCTCTTCTATCAATCTCCTGTATTTTAAAAAAGATTTAATTCAAGGGTTGTATACTGTTAATTTGGGAAAGGAACAAAAGAATCTTTATTGTTTGAAATTTAAGAGGAAAATGTTTTATGACTTGATGAATGATAAATCCATTCAAGTCTTTATTATTTTGTTATTTACTAAGATAACATGGCTCAGTAGTTTGCTGAATAGAAGACCAACTGTTGCATTAATTTTTTTCCAAATTAATTATGAATATGACAATTTATATTAGATTACATTTACAAATTAGATGGGATTTTATAATTTAGGCCATTCTTAGATCTGTGGGATCATATAGTTGAATCCTCTCATTTCATAGGCCCATAGTAATTGAATAACTTGCCTAAAGTTACAGAGCTAATTAGTGGCTGAGCTAGAACAAGAGTCCAAGTGTCTAGGCTTTAAGGCCTCTGTTCTTTCACCGTTCAGCTTAATTATGTATAACCAAAAGATACTTAATTTGTTAGAAGTAGCATACGGTAATTTTCCATCTAATTATGAAAGCTAAAATTGTACTTTGAAAATTTCATATATTCTGTGTCTCTGAGTGGGATGTTGAGTGTTTTTTTCCTCAAGAGACCTCTGCTTGATTTGAAAGTAGCATTATAATTAAGCTTAAATCAACAAAAAATTGAATGCCAACATTTTCATGTATTCTGAGCCTTTCTTAGGAAACTACTGATGGCTAATCAAAGGCAGTTGAGCCAGTTAGTTTCATCTCAAGACAAAAGCTAGGAAGATCACCGTTAACAAATTAAGCTTGCCTGATTAGCTCCCTCTAAGTATAACAGGCAGTTGGCCATACAGGGACAGTGGGCATAACAGTTACCAAAAAGAAGGTCTAAATTCTTAAGTACAAAGGTCGAAGAGAATGTTGTAGTATCTCACATAAAATAAATAGTGTTTGTTTTTCTGTTATAGAGAAGCAGAATGTTGCCTGAACTCTATCCTAGAGGAGGAAAAAAGAGTATGAGAAATATCTCTTCACTCATAGTGAACAAGAAGCATGAAGGTCTTTTTTTTTTTTTTTTTTTTTTTTTTTTAATGAAAGAAAAAACCTTTACTTTTTCTTCCTCTTTTTTGGTGAGAGTGAGTGGTGAAGTGGATTGGGGAGTTTATTGGCAGATAGGGGGTTTTGAATAGGTTTTGAATTTCTGGATGATAGCTCAAAATATGAGAATGATGGACTATTTGTCAGGGACATGGCAAAAGAAACTAATAATAGAATTTGGGAACCTAGAATAAGATTATAAGAGAGCAGTTAGCTGCCTGCAGTTTAAAGCATCAAACTCAAATGAACTGCATCCCAGGATACTTGCAGATTATGTTTTTGCTAAATTACTATCTTTCAAATGAAGTAAATTTCAAAGTAGTCTTTGAAAGATCATGATGAATATAAAAGCTTCTATATTCTTGAAGGAAAAATATCCCCATTTTCAAAAAAAAGGAAGAGGTATAATGGACCCTTAATTCTTGGCAAAACTATTAATAGCTAGCTTTTGTATATCTTCTGCTAAGTTCTAGGATCCATGGTAAGTATATTTGATCCTCACAACAACCTTGGGAAGGAGATAAATTCTCTTATTAGTCCCTTTTATAATTGAAGAAACTGAGGCAAACAGAGGTAGTGATTTGCCCAGGGTTACATAGCCAGTTCATAGCTGAGGTTGAATTTGAATTTAGGATGTCTTCTATCTACTTTTTGACATCTGTTCTGCCTATCTGCTCTATGTACTGTGACATCATGACAACGTCACTCTTTCTTAGAAAAAGCAATGAGGCTGACATCAGGAAATATTTATGTATTTACTAGTCCATTTAGCTGTAGTTTACCTCACATGCCTTTAACAAAATCTCATTCTTAGTCTTATGGGAAAAATTGGAAAGAGGTGGGCCAAAAGAGATTATGCAATTAAATAGATTGAGAGCTGTATAAGTGTTCAAATGACAGTAGTAACTTAGTTTCCACATCATCTTGGTTTTTCAGTGGACTGCACTAGCATCTGTTTGAACTTGTGACATTTAATTTAAGATTACTAATGTGAAGAAGTTGTTCTTCCAGAACTCTTATTTTTTAAGAGTATATGATACAAGAAGGTAATCTTATTATACTTAGCTGATTTTCTTGTTTTGATATAATAAAAATTATTTTGTATGTTTAAAAAAATTATATACTTGGAAATCCTAATCATGTTGTCTTCCTCTTACAGGTATAGTTTATCATATATCCCATATGCAAGGTAAGCCAAATTTGACAAGATCTTTTAAATATAGTTTTTGGAGGTTACTTCTTAGATTGTTCTCTTTAGTATAAGAAGTGAATTAGTTTTTTTTTTTCTTTTAAAGAGATAAGTGAGGTATTTTGTGATATACATTTTGATGTTACAGAATTGGATGGAGAGAATGAATTATATATATTACATCTATCTTTAAATGATTTTACATATCTTTATAATTACAAAGTTTTGAGAAATCTTATTTGTTTCTTAATTATGGTTTCATTTTGGAACTGAAAGTCAGAGAAGGTCTATCCAGTAGAAGAGACTAGGAGAAACACTTTACATTAAGAAGGCAAGCTTCTAGAACATATATCTTATTTACTTAAAAGTGAAAATCAGTGGGAATGTAGAGAATGGAGTCTGTTGGCATTTTACTTTAAAGCCAATATTGCTGGAATATCTTTATACCATATGGCGAAGAGATTGATACAATTTAACTTTAGAGAAAAAAACGGGATTCATTTCTCTTTTCCAACCTTTGAAATGTAATATATGTAAGAAATTGGGGTGGGGGAGGAAATCATGCTTTTTAATAATGCAGAAAATTAGTTCAGTTTTTTATTCCATAATAAATGGGATATAAAATTTGAAAGAGAAAAAATTACAAGTCATCCACAGAGCAAAACAAAGTCTTCTACCACTGTCTTAAGCTCTACCAGTGTATCTTGAAACCTTAGTGGATCTGTTTCCATTTCATTCCCTGCCTCCCACTTTGAACTCCCAGTTTTTACAAGGTTTTTGGTGGGGAGAGAGAGAAAGGCCTGTGAGTTGTCTCCTGTGCACTCTGTGCATAGAACATCTCTTGTCCTACTATTTTGCCCATTCATCCTTAGTGATCTTGAGGCATCTTGGAAATGACAGGTACCTTTACAAATCCTTTACTTTATACAGAACAGCATTCAGAATTTCTTAATGATAGAGCATTATTAGTGACTTGATTGTAACATTATGCCAAAAAAATTTAAGTTGTTTGAATTTCAGTATGAAATGATAATCCAGAGGTTTCATTCATTTTTTTTTTAAATCTGTAGCTTTTATCTAAATTTTTCATTTGAAAGGTAATTAGAGCTCTAGTTCGTTATCTCTTGTTGGTGTCACTTTTTTTGTAGCTAAATTATTTTGATCATGTAAGATCACTTATTGGACTAAGTGCCATTTCAAAGAAAAAAAAATTCTCAAGATCTAGTAATGACACACATACTTCAGGTATTGAAAATTCAACAAATTGTATTATGTCAGAATATCACATTTAAGATTGTTTTATGGCATTTGATTTTTATTGTCCATGCAAGACTTGATGCTAAGAAGTTTTCACCAAATGTGTTTATGGGAAGGTTATTACATTCTCTTTTTTCTCTTTCCTCCTTCCTTCTCCTTAGGGATGCAGTGAAGAAATGCTTTTCTTCTCTGATAAGTTAAAATAAAGAAACTTTTTGAAGATGAAATTTTTATATTGATGTCAAGTTTTCTTGGTGAAGCATACTTCAAAATTAATTTTCACTTCAAAAATGTTGCAATAATTTAACATCTTTTGTATACTGAGTAAAAAATCTTTTATGTTTAAACTGTTAAATATTTTTGTCTTAAATTCACAATGTGCCATTATTGTGAGTTTCCAAAGAACAGGAAATTTTAATCATAGAGCTTAGATTATTTTATAAATCACTTAGCTTCTTTTAGATTGCTTTGAGATTTGTAGTTGTTTGGAGAGCTTACTGTAAATCGACAGCAAGTTATATACAGTTTTCTGACTCTTTATAATTTTTCTAAGACATCATTGTTTTTACTTGAAATGTGAAATAGTTTTTCTTTAAATTGAGTTGCATATTATGTATAGTAAACAAATTAATATATAAATCATTATACTTTTGAAATAAAACAAAAATTTGGAAAAAAGATTTTCTGTATCCAATTTGTTAAAGGGGAGATGAGAGGAAGTAAACACTACTAATAGCCAAGCCAGTTCCCTACCTATAAACTTATACCCACCCTGCAAAAAAGGTAAGCAATTTTGCCTTCCCTTGTAATCTCATTATTTTTCCTACTGATTTGAAAAAAAAAAATAGAAAAGAATTTATTTAGAAATTATAGTATCAGGAAAAGTTGGGTGACATATTTTGGACTGCCTCCCAACCCCTAAATACTCCTGGTTCTTTTCTTTTTCTGAGAAAGATATTCCATTTTTAAAATATGCTTTTTTTTTCTCTCAGTGCTAATTTCACTCCCAACAGCCACTAGATTAGAGCTGTTTTTAACCTTTTTTTGCATGTGCACTCCTTTGATAGGTCCTATGGACCCCTTCACAGCATAATGTTTTAAGTGCATAAAATATGTAGAATTATAAAGGAACAGCAATTACATTAAAATAGAATTATGATGAATGTAAACTGTTTGCATTTTTGTTTTTTTTCCTGGGTTATTTTTTACCTTATGAATCCAATTCTCCCTGTGCAACAAGAGAACTGTTTGGTTCTGTACACATACATTGTATCTAGCATATACTGCAATATATTTAACATATATAGGACTGCTTGCCATCTAGGGGAGGGGGTGAAGGGAGAGAGGGGAAAAATCAGAACAGAAGTGAGTGCAAGGGATAATGTTGTAAAAAATTACCCTGGCATGGGTTCTGTCAATAAAAGTTATTATAATAAATAAAAAAATTAATAAAAAAAAGAACTAGAGAACATTTTGAAAAATAAAAAAAAAAGATAGAATTATGAAAATATTTTTTTTAACAAATTCACTGATTTCAGTTAAGATCATCTTATTTACATAATCCTATTGATCAGCAAACATTTATTAAGTTCCTGTTAGGTGATAGACATTGCTAGATGTCAGAGATACAAAGAGAACGATGAAATAGTTGCTGGATAGATATGGTCTAAAAGGAATACAACAGTAAGCAGTTTCTAAGTGCCTTCTATGTGCCAGAAATGACATATAAACATTTAATTTAAAAATAAGATGTACTTGACTAAAACCCCCAGGCGTTTTTTGGATCTGAGTAAGATATCATTCATTAAGATTAAAAAGCATTATTATATTTTATGAATCTCCAGATTTCCAAGTTCCAAGGGATAGCAGAGCCTACATAATCCAAGCCATATGTGAAAAATAATACTATCTAGTTTACATTCCTAACAAATGGTTGTTCAGCCTTGACTTAGTGAAGGGAAGGAAACCAACATCCTTGCAAGATGGGCCATTTAATTTTGGAATAACTAATTATTAGGAACTTGCTCCTTCCCTTAAGCTTAAATTTGCAACTTTTACCCAGTGCTTCTTGTCAAGTAAAAAAAAAAAGGTCTATCTTAGAACAACCACTAGGCAGTACTTGAAGAAAGCATGTCTCTTTCCTGGCCCCAGGTTGGTATGAACTTGAGGCTTTTCACTAAACTGATATTCTTCCTCCAACCCTCTTCCTATAATGGGTTGCTTAGAAGAGAACACAATATGAAAAAAGTTTCTTGACCAAGACAGTACAGCAGGACTGTCACTTATTCCTAAAAGTTATGCCCCTCTTTAGGTAGCATTAGCTTTTTAGATTGCCACATCCTTTCCAATTCATATTAAATATGCATTCCACTAAAATCCCCAATATTTTTTATAAGCAGACTTTATTCTTCCTCTGTCATGTATTTGTGAAATTTAATTTTTTTAAACCAAAGTAATATTTTATACTTATCTGTGTTTTTTCATTTTATTAGTTTTGGCCCAATTTAGTGGTTTGTTAAGATCTTTTTGAATCTTGACTTTGTCTATTCTTTTATCCAAGTCATGGATAAAAATGTTGGTAAAAGGCAAAGAAAGCCCTGGGGCACTTTATTATAGAGCTCCTTCACAACTGATTTCCATAATGATGAGGATGACTATCTTAAGAACCAGCTCATTGTTGTACATAGATTTCTGGACTTGGAGAGTGAAAAAAACTTGAGTTTGAAACTTGCCTCAACTACATCATGTTTGACTAGGTAAGTCATTCTCTCAGACTTTGGTCTCCTTATACACTCACTGTAAAATAGGGGGATTAGACTCACACCTATAAAGGCCCTTCTGGTTCTATATCTATGAACCTCTCATCCTAAAGCTTTAGAGAATGCTAACGATCATATAAAAGCATTGGTGGTATTCTAAATTTGAGGTTTGTTTACTAACAAATGAGTTGACTGGAGGACTGAATCTCTCAATATTGACATGCTATAAATTAAACCAGAAAACGAAAGCTGCAGTTAAGTGAAAGAAAAACTCATATGTGTTACCCAGAGATTCCAAAAAAGGAGTTGGTGGAGTTAATTTTGTTGTATATACAAATGCTACAACAGCAATTTTATGGAATTCTTGATTATCTCACCTTGTAATACTCCTAATGAAAATAAGCCAAAAGACCACTCAGTATACAAATACAGCCTATGTGCCAACATTTATTTCAGAAGAATAGGTAGAGAATTTTATTGAGCTCAATAAGGCCTTTTAAATTAAATCAGCATAAGCTTAAAAAATATGTGCTTTCAGATCAAAAAATAAACAAAACTAAAAATTTGACTACATGGAAAGAAGCTTTAAGTCTACATGTGAATAATCTCTTTAAAAAGAGTATTGGAAGGTTCTAGGTGTGACAAGCTCTGAATATCACAAAGATGAGAAAATGACTCTAATGGTCAAGAAATTACTAAGTAGCTATGTGGGAAGATTTTCCAAGTTATCTTTATAGACTATCTGATTGTTAGAACAAAGATCAAAAACAACATTAAATTAGATGAAAGAATTAAAATTTAAAAATGAAATAAAGCCCTCAACTGAAAAATGAATAAAAGTACAGCTTCCTTGGTATGTTACCAGAAGCTTAGCAGACATAAACCAATCACTACAACAAGAAGACCAAAAGGCCTTGAAATGACTTGAGCTGGGGCAGCTAGTTATGCAGTGGATAGAGCACTAGCCCTGAAGTCAGGAGGGCCTCAGTTCCTAGCTGTGTGACCTTGGGCAAATCCCTTAACCCCCATTGTCTCAGGGGAAAAAAATTACTTGAGCTATTCCCTTAATAAGTGGAGAGATAACTCAAGGGCCACACCTGTTTGGAATGAAAGCTTAATTGTAAAAACTTGTGAAGGAATACAGGGAAAGAATATGCTCAATACCAGGGGTCCTCAAACTGCAGCTGCAGGCCATATGCAGCAGCTGAGGACGTTTATCCCCCTCACCCAGGGCTATGAAGTTTCTTTATTTAAAGGCCCACAAAACAAAGTTTTTGTTTTTACTATAGTCTGGCCCTCCAACAATCTGAGGGACAGTGAACTGGCCCCCTATTTAAAAAGTTTGAGGACCCCTGCTGACTATCTGATAAACATTAAAGAATGATGGGGAAAATGAGTTTACAGAGAACTTGGCATACATCCCAATTAAGCCAAACTATCCTGGAACCTTTTAAGGAAGAAACTGGAAGACTATTTTAAAAAAAAAATAGGAAAAGAGCTGGAAGGTTTGTAAAACAATTTTTTCTCTTGTCAGTGAATAGCACATTTATATGATAGGTCCTAACATTCCCTTCTATGAAGGGATAGCATTTCATAGCTCAAGACAATGCATGGAAGGAGAACCAGGAAGAATGGGAATGAGAAAAGAATCTATAGTTCTCTTCCTGACGACTCTATTCTCCAAGAAAGAGCCAAAGAGTTATTGGAATGAAGATTGGCCTGGAGATGGCTAGTATACTTTATCCTCTGAAATCATGGTTGGTCATTTCATTCACTATAGTTCTTATGTCTTTCAAGACTGTTTTTACAATATAAAGTGTAAATTACCCTGATTCTGCTCATTTCATTTTCATAAGTCTTGCCAATATTTTCTGAAATTGCTATTCATCTTTTCTAACAGCACAAATCTATTCTGGTGTGTTCATATGCTATAATTCCCCCAGTTGATGGGTGCCTCCTTAATTTCCAATTCTTTGTCACCACCAAAAGAACTATTACAAATATTTTTCTACATATGGATCCTTTCCTCTTTAATATCTTTAATGTATATACCTTTTAGTCAAAAAGCACACACAATTTAGTAAATTTTTCTCACTTGCAACTAAAAAAAAAAACCTATTTTTTACAACAAACTTTATTTTTTTTATAGCTGTTTTGTTTGTTTTTGTTCGCATATTGTCTCCCCTATTAGAATATCAGTTCCTTCTAGAAACTGAATGACTGAATAAATTATGGCATATGAATGTTATGGAAAATTATTGTTCTATAAAAAACAATCAGCAGGATGATTTCAGAGAGGCCTGGAGAGAACTAATGCTAAGTGAAGCGAGTAGAACCAACAGAATATTATACATGGCAACAACAAGATTATGTGATTATCAACTCTGATGGTCATGGCAATTTTCAACAAAGAGGTGATTCAGGCCAATTCCAATAGACTTGTGATGGAGAGAGTCATCTGATGGAGAAAGAGATCTTTGGGGATTGAGTGTGGATTACAACATAGTATTTTCACTTTGTTATTTGCATTTTGTTTTCTTGTTTTTTTCCTTTTTGATCTGATTTTTCTTGTGCAGTATGATAAGTATAGAAATATGTATAGAAGAATTGCACATGCTTAACATATATTGAATTACTGTCTGGAGGAGGGTGTGGGGGAAAGGAAAAAAATTGGAACACAAGGTTTTGCAAGGGTGTATGTTGAAAACTGCATGTTTTTTTTTTTTGTTTTTTTTTTAAATAAAAAGCTTTTAAAAATAAAAAGATGAAAGCCCCTTGAAAAACAATGTTCCTTGAGGACAGGAGCTATCTTTTACCTCTTATTTCTTTAGCTCTTAGCACAGTGCCTGGTGTGTGGTTTCCTAAATATTTATTGATTGATACTGCTAGTGCCTTCCCTCTTATCATTATCTCCAGTCTGTTATCCTGTATATATCTTGTTTGCATGCTGTCTCTTTATTAAACTGTGAGCTCTTTTAAGAGCAGGGTCAAATGTTTTGTTTATTTTGCTTAGTATGTAATCCCAGTGTTTAGCATAGTGTCTTGCACATAGTAGATACATAATAAAAACTTGTTGATTTACTTGACTTGGGCCTAGTTCTAAATTGCTTTCCAAAATGGCTGAGCCAATTCGTCTCATTGTCAGTGAAAACTTTTCCAGGAGGAAGCCAGGAAGAGACAAAAGTTACCCATCAATCATCAGGATGTTTTCTTCAAGGCAACTCTGCAGCTGCTTTCCTTTGATAAGCCTTTGATAATAAAACTCTATTTCCTAGAGAATGTATGTAGCTGTAGGAAGCTGGAGGGATCGCTACAGGTAGAGTACCAGGCTGCTGACAGGTGGGCTCTCCCAAGGAGAAATCATTGTTTGATCCAAATTACCAAAGCCTAGACCTGAGCTACTTCAAGAAGGTTTGAATCTGAGCATCTGAACTTGGTGTATTTGTCTCCCTGTATTTCAGTCTTGCTTGCAGGAAAACAAACAAACAAACAAAAAACAGTTGCTTGAATTGAAGCACACTGGTACTCTTGATTGTTGCTGTTTTGTTGTTGCTGTTTGCTTTGGTTTTAATTACTTAGAGATCCCCCCACTCCCCCAAAAAAGGAATTTAGGTTGCTTGGTCTCAGAAAAAAGGCATAGGCGTATAATCCTTAATGTTTAATGTATCTGATATTATTCCTTTTCCTATTGTGATAAAGATATATCTCCTCTCTGAGATGTGTATGTGTGTGTATATATATTTATTTATACACACACAAATACACATACATATGTCATAGCTATCTATCACATACACACATGTATGTATAGATAGATATAATTCTTATTTGATTAAAATCCATTGAGGAATAGGAGGAGTAGAAATTTTTCATTAATGGCCGAGCCAGTCTAATTGCATATATTCATAAATACTTTGACTCTCTTAGATCAGCAGTTCTCAACACATGATGTGGGTTCCTGAGAACCCTGAGACTTTCAGGAGGTCAGCAAAGTTAAAGTGTTTTCATAATAATGTTAAGACATTTTCGTTCCTCATACAGTAAATACAAATTGACCTCTGTTAATCTAGCTCTTAAGGGTTCTCAGTTTTTCAGAGTTCAAAGAATCCTGATAGAAAATATTTTGAGAACTACTGACTTGTAGAGTAATAAGACCAGCAAAGTTGCCAACTGAACGTAAGAGCTGTGTAGGGGGAAAAGGTAGCCAGGCTTGAGATCAATTGGCATGTGCATCAGAGTGCCCTCTGCTGTTAGCTAAAGCACAGTAACCTCTGGAGGGGAACCTCTGCTAACATTTAGCCTCTAATTATTAAATAAGGCCATGGTCTTGGTTAACCCCATCGCTTAGTGGATAAATATGGTTGCATCTTTCCTGCTAGATAGGATTTCTTTTTTTTAAATATCTTTTTATTTTCAAAATACATATAGTTTTCAACATTTACCTTTGCAAGACCTTGTGTTCCAAATTTTTCTTCCTCTCCTAAACAACAAGTAATCCAATAAAGGTTAAGCATGTATAATTCTTATAATATATCTCCACATTTATCATGCTGCACAAGAAAAAATCAGATCAAAAAGGAAAAAAATGAGAAAAATAAAAAAGCAAGCAAACAACAATAAAAAAGGTAAAACTACTATGTTGTGATCCAGATTCAGTCTCCACAATCCTCTTTCTGGGCGCAGATGGCTCTCTCCATCATAAGTCTGTTGGAATTGGCCTGAATCACCTCACTGTTGAAGAGAGCCACATTCAA
This sequence comes from Sarcophilus harrisii, assembly GCF_902635505.1. NCBI lineage: Eukaryota > Metazoa > Chordata > Mammalia > Dasyuromorphia > Dasyuridae > Sarcophilus > Sarcophilus harrisii. The sequence goes on from NC_045429.1 coordinate 124,133,428, forward strand.
CTAAGTTGATCTAGATAGGAATTCTTAAAGTTGTATGTATTACAAAGAAAACCAATGGTTAACAAAATTGAGAATAAACTATTTTTTAAAGTTCACTGATCTCAGGTCATAGTAATTCTTGGAGGACAAAAAGGTATTTTGTTTTTCATATTTCCCCAGCCTACAGCACAGGGCTTTGTATCTAATAAAAGTTTAATCAGTCATGTTTGTTAAAAGAATTTCATAATTATAAAGACCCTCTATACAAGTGTAAATTGTGTTGTAATTTACATGTTATATATTCATGTAGTATATAATTATATTTTGTATATAATCAATAATATATAATTAACATATAATATGATTCTCTAAAGGAGCCTCTGAATATATTTTTCAGAAGAAATTGGGAAATCCTAGCAACCTGTGACATAGATTTTACCACCCTGTTGAAACTGCCTATTTTACCCAAAGTTTATAAAAAAAATTGAATGAAGTACGGCAGTGTCAGAACTAGAACACCATTTCAGTAGTCTGCAGGCCTCTTCTGCTCCCTAAACTAGAAGGGTAGACAAATAGTGCAGGAGGTTAAATGTAGACAGACTATACGGCATCTCCAGTGCTCTGGGATGACCACCACCTAGAGGTCCTTAATATCTCTCACAGTCATTTTGGTTCTGGATCTGTGGAGGTGTTACTGGTGATTCATTGCTGAGAATAGTGTGAAAAAAGTCACTCCTTTGGGCTAGGGGATACTTCATTCTCTTTCTGCCAATTGGTCAAGAACCTGTGAGATAGAAGAAGAATCTATCCATAACAATGGGTTAGCTGGGCTTTACTCCTTTTTCTGATAATAACTTGCTATCTGAATTTGGGCAAGATGCTTCATTTCTATAAATCTTTTGTTTCTTTATCTTTAGAATGAGGAATGGTATTTTCAAAATTTCTTCTAGCTTTCATATTCTCTGTATTTATAGACCAAATGAAGAGTCCCAAGCATCATGATGTGATTATTCCCAGTATGTTTTTATTCCTCCAGACTTTTTTCAGCAACAGCAGTAAAAAGGGGTTTAAATCCTTGGGATGATCTAATATACTACTCATAATATTCTCTGTAATTTTGTTTACTTTTTTTTTAAACTACATCATAAATTTTTAGCCCAAACCTCTTAGATCATCAAAATGAACCTTTAAGGAATTTGTGAACCACTAAATGGGAACTGCCAGTGCAGTGGATACAAGGGTATAAGGGAGGAAGTCTTTACTCTTGTGCATATTTACTGAGGCCTTGGGTAAGTCCCATAACCTCAAGACTACATGCTGTAGAGAAAGTACTAATTTGTCTTAAGGGGTGGGCTGTAAATGTTTAAGAATTGGCTCCCCCAAATCATGAAGCACTTTTAAGTTTAATCTATATCATTAACATTTCTCTTGTCCCATGTCCCTAAAGCTTCCCTAAGTCTAGACTGTCAAAGTAGTAAACAAGTACTGATTTGTAGCTTTGCTGAAGTAGAAATGCTAATACTGAAAATCCAACAATCAAGAGTTGGTATAAGCTGGATCATAACAGAGGGGTTTTCCTCATTTGGAATTCCCTGTGCCAGTGACGTCACAGGCTCTTTGTCTATCCCTCTTCCTCAAAGCAATTCCAGAAGCCAAGTTAACAACAGAAGTACTTTAGAGACTGAGGATGGGGGGTAGGAGAAGACATCTTTGGGGATAAAGTGAAGAATATCGGTGATAAAAGATTTCCCAAACAAGAATGAACAAGCAACTTTAAAACTGAGTACAACTGTAGGTATGTTCTGTAATTTAGAAATCTGACCTTTTTTTCCAATTCCCTGCTTTTTAAAACACAATTATGAAACATTTTGTACAAGGCATTGTGCTAATCTCTGGAGATACAAATAACAACAGCGCCTTCCTTTCTTGTAGAGGACTGAAACTCTGAATAGGTGAATGAATCTGAGAATGCAGACCACTTAAGACTAATTTCCTATTAATGTGAGACAATGGCTTTATTAGCATATATTTGGATCATGGCTTTCCTCATCTTTGGCACTTGCTGAATGTTGGGTAGTAAGATAATCATAGGCAAGAATTGGGGGCGGGGTGATAGAAAAGAGAGTGACTTGGTGGCAGGATGAGGAGGAGAGAGGTTGGTGACTGGACTCCAGGATCTAGGATCTAGCCTCCTTCACTTCTCCCCCTAAAGACCAAGGACTTTTAATTTATCCTGACTCTGGCTGACCCTGAGACTTCCAGGAAGCTAGTCTGGACTTCACATTTTGGCACCCAATGTGTGGACCAAGGACCCTAATTTCACTGAAGAAGTCCCTGTGACTAGGAAATAGGGTAAGTATTGAAATAAACAAACAGGAAACTTACTTTGTTAAGGAATAAACTAGTAACTTTCCTTTTTCTAGCTGAAATGGGGCAGATATTAGGAAAAGATTCTCCCCCAACCCCACCCCGAGGGAGATCTACAGGAAGCATACTCAGACTAATAAAAAGACAAGGTTTGCTTATAACTTGGGAGCAGATTGATGGACTCTTGGATATAATAGAATGCATGTCCCCTTGGTTTTTCAAGGAAGAAAAAATAGAAGCAGATAATTGGAAGCTAGTAGGTGGTCAACTATGTGAATACTACAATGATAAAGGTCCTGATTCAATTTCTAAAGAAACATTCTATATATACAACATAATACAATTGGCCTTAAAGAATCTCAAAAGTTCTAGAAAAAAAGAAAAGCTCTAAGCAGAACAATCAAACAAGGAAGCTTCTGGAGAAAGAGGAAAGGGAGAGGGTAATGGAAATATTGCTAGAGGGCATGGGGAGTTAAGTGAACTTGAAGGGCATGATGATTCTCACTATAACAGTCCAGCTTCCAATTCTGCCTACATCCGAGCAGGCTGTTGACCCTTCCCCATCAACTTCACCTTCCTGGGTGGAGGAAGGAGAAGGAGTGGGAGGAGCAGTGATATCACTAGCACCTTCCCCCAGCAATCACACACCCCCTCCCCCCATGGCTGGATTACAAAGGGCACTACTTAAAGCCAGAGAGGAAGGGTAGAATACAGCTGATTTTAGAATAGAAATGTATCCTGTGATTGAACAGCTTAATTCTTCAGGTCAATAAAGGAGAAGATACACTCCTTTTATTCTCTAAATTATCTTAAGATCTGAAAAAGGCTTGTACTTTTGTGATGACCGCATTAGCACCCTGGATACTTTAGAATCAGCTGGAGTCAGGATCAGCAAAAGTCCTTGATCTTTATTCTTTGTGGACATGAACAGAGTGGCAATACGAACTGAGAGAGATGGCAACACGAATCCGGCCAGGAGTCACTCTGGCTTTCTCACTCCACCCTCATTTCCCTTCTCCAAATCTCTCTATAGGCCAACAGATCGAGCCAGCACAGAATGGTGGGGCAGGCCATTTTCCAAGCAAATGCTAATAGAGTAATGTCCACTTGGTAATTAGCCTTAAGTGCTTGGACCTCAGTGCAACTGCTCAGTTTCAGCCCATCACACACTTCTTATGGGGCTACATCATCTTATGTTAAGATGTTATTAGAGAATTTGGCTTATGAAATTTTAACCCCTGGTAATCACTAGGAAAATCAGTAGGAAACCTATAGCAAGGACATGATTAGAACCTGGACAAAACTTGTTGTGGCTTTCTGAATATAGTGAACTTTGTAGGATACAAGCCCAACGAAATAGTCATAGTGGAGTTAATACTCCAATCACCTATGACCAACTAACAAGTGTAGGTTCTTATGCAGACACTTCAGCACAGATTAATTACTCCATAGTAGCATATGAGCAAATTGCTTCTGCTGCTATCAAAGCATGAGGCTTTATCCCAGGTAAACAAGGCAGAGGAGAAGCCCTCATGAAAATAGCACAAGGGCCAAATGAACTCTTTGCTGATTTTGTGGGATGTTTGCAGACAGCTGTCATGCGAACTAATGATGAAAATGCATAATTAGACATGATAAGGCAACTTGCTAAAGAAAATGCTAATGAGGTTTGTAGAAGAATTATACTAGGACTACACAAAGATGCTCCTTTCAAGGAGATCATAAGACGCTATGCCACAGTGGGCACAAATGCCTTTTATAGCCAGGTTATGATGCAGACTTCCCAAGATCCAAACCTGGGAAGACAAGGTCCCTTCTGGCAAGGGACGCATCAATGCTTTCAATGTGGTGAAGTAGGGCATCTGAAAACTCAGTGTTGGCATAGAGACGGTGAGAAAACGGTGGGAGAACAAGACCCAATACCCCATGTCCGAAATGCAACAGAGACTTCCATTGGACGTCAGAATGTAGACTGATTCAGGGAAACAGGATGAGGAGCCCAGCCCCAGAGCCCACGACAAAAATTACTTGGAGCATGATGTCAACCATGCTACACCCAGAGAGCCTTTAGAAGTTCAGTACCCAGACATGACCAATCAGCCAAGAAGCAATCTGATCTTTTACAACACCATGTTGATTCATATTGTTATATCACTCCTTCCATGTACAATTCATGTTTGTTGCACCACATCGAGCCTGCACTGGTTGTAGGAAAAGTCATAACTAATAGCCTCTGTGTTATTGCTATGTGCTTGTGTAATACCTCCCATGCTAATCGATTTGTGTATACCTGTTTCTAGTAAGACCCTTCAGCCCAGAAACCTAACAATATCTGGCTTGACTCCCCACTTCCCTTTGGTGTTTTTCATCTCTCTGAGAAGTCAGGGAGGGAGTGATCACCTCCTTTTTGGTATTTTCACCTCCTTTCCTGAGAAGTCAAGGGGGTGGGGTATGGCCCCCTGTGCTAAAACAAAAGAAAGTGGGAGAAGGTCAGAGTCTCTCTATCAGCAGGCGGGAAGAAAGACTCCAGGCTCCAGACTTCAGAATCCAGGATCCAGCTTGCCTTCCTCTCCTTCACTTCTCCTCCTAAAGACCAAGGACTTTGACTGATTCTGACTCTGATTGATCCTGAGACCCTCCAGAGAACTAGCCAGACATTATAAAAAAGGAATTTTGAAATACTCAAATATGAGAATAGACCTGTAGGTAATTGTAAGATCAAGGGTATAACCATTCCCAGAATATTATTGTTCTCTAAGAAATGATGAACAGAAAAAGCCTGGAACAACTTATATGAACTGATGCTGAAGGAAGTAGGCATAACCCAGAGATCACAAGATTATGTGATGATTAAATCCATGATTATGGACTTGGCTTTTTTCAACAATGAGTGATTCAAGGCAATTCCAATAGACTTGTGATGGAGAGAACCATCAGCATCCAGAGAGAGAACTATGAGGACTGAATGTGGATCAAAACATAGTATTTTTACCTTTGTGTTGTTTGTTTGCTTGCTTTTTTCTTTTTCATATTTTTTTCTTTTGATCTGATTTTTCTTGTGTAGAATGATAATATAGAAATATGTTTACAAGAATTGCATGAATTTAATTTATATTGGATTGCTTGCTGTCTTGGAGGGGGGAAGAGGAAAGAGGAAGAAAAATTTGGAATACAAAGTTTTGTAAAGGAGAATGTTGAAAACTATCTTTGCATGCATGTATTTGGAAAAATTAAATACTATTAAATTTTTTAAAAAGGTATGACCATTCCTATGTTTGGCTTAGGTAAAATGAAGAAATCTGTCATGGGGATTGAGTAGATTGAGGAAGTAAAAAGCTAGGACATTTGAGGGAATAACAAACAGTCTGTACTTTGAAGACCTGGTAAATTATTTCATTTCATTTTGCAGATTTCTGACTTATCATTAATATGAGGGAAGAAGTTAGGATCGAGAGAGGCAATCTGAATCTGGTCTGGGTGATAAATTTAGAAAGAATGAACTTCAAAGGAAGAAAGGTTGTGCTTATTGATGAAGAGTTAAGAAGCTACAATGAGGAGTAAGAAATATTGTAGCTCCCCAACTAGGATCAATGAATAGTGGGGTAGGAGAAAGTACAACCAGTTCTTGAGATGGACAAGGATACAGTGTCCCTGGGGAAAATCCATGTCTCAGTGACTGCTAGATGTGCTCTAGCACTCTATTGTTAAAATGAAAGTAAGTTTGTTAATTATGAAATAGGAGTTTCAGAGACAGTGGAAATGAGTAGTGAAGTACTGTCAGGGTAAAGAGAGAATGAAAATAAGGATTTGGGCAGAGGGTCAGAAAGGCTGGGAATCTGCCTAAATCAATTCAAATAACCTGCAGTTGCAGAAGCTCTAGAGCCTTTGACTAATTCGTCTTGGTTTTCTCATAATGAAAATAGTTTACATATACACATCCATGCTCCAATAGAATTAGGGCTCTTTTCAAGTATGTAAAAGTAGAGCATTCATTCCTGCAAGGAACATGAAGATCCCACGAATGCAAACAAAACCAGCACACAAGGAGTGCTAAAGGGTAGGGGATAGTGTTAAACATTGCTAATAAAATACAGTTGTGGAAATGCAGGTAACTAAAAATAAGGGCAGCGGGGTCAGTGCAGTGGATAGAGCCCTGGCCCTGCAGTCAGGAAGACTTGAGTTCAAATAGCTGTGTGAGCCTGGAAATTTCAAATAATTTCCTTAGTTTTCTCATCTGTAAAATGAGCCAGAGAAGGAAAAGGCAGACTACACCCGTTACCTCTGCCAAGAAAATCTCAAGCAGAGTCCCAAGACTGAAAAATCACAAAATAACAAACATAATCATAATAATTTGGGAGGTAGCATTAGGTGAAAACTTCTGTATTCAGATCCTGATTCTGCCACTAATCCTGTGATTGGGGGTAAATCACAAATCTCTAAACCTGTTTCATTATCTGAAAAATGGGATATTTGCAACATGAATTGCAAATGGTTTATAAGGCATTTCCTTCTTCATTGAATTAAATTAACAGCAGTTGCCCAGGGTAACTAAGGCCAGATTTGAATTTGGGTCTTATTGACTCCAGGCCCAACATTCTATCCATGGAACCATCTAATTGCCTCTATGTGGAGTAGGTAAATAAAACAATGAGAGACCTTATTTGATCATCATTAGGTGGCTAGAGAGAATGCTGGTCTTGAAGTCAGATTAAATCTGAATTCAAATCCAGTTTTGAACACTTACTAGCTACAAGTCATTTAAATTTCCTCAACTATAAAATGGGCCTGTGGGCATAATAACAACCTCTACCTCTTTGGAGTGTTGTGAAGATCAAGTGAGATAATATTTGTAATATTTACAAAATGCTTACATTTTGCTTAATAAATATAATATTTATTATATATAATATTTTATATTTGTATAATTTAAATTATTATTTTTAAATAATTTTATATATTGTATATTTTTATTTATATATAATATATAATTTTATAATTATAAATATATAATTTAATTTGTATATGTATTATATATAATAATAAATAAAATAAAATGCTTGCACATAGTAGATGTTATATAAATGTTCATTATTATTATAATCACTCAGGGGAGAGGAGAGAAAAGGATTACATTGGGATATGTAAAAAAGGGATTATATTAGGTTATATAAAAACAAATAGTAATAGTAAAAAAATTAAATAAAAATTTAAAATAAATACTAGACAGTTTTTAATAAAGTGTGTACTCTTTCTCTGCACTGCACTACATAACCAATTCTCTTTTTCCCTAAGCAACTTTAAAGATGATTCAAACTAAAGAGTTTTGGTCAATTATGTCCAAATTCATGATTGACAGAGAAAAGTTTGATCCTTTAATTTAAAAACAGTGTTTAAATTCTGATTTCCACATATGTACTATGTAAACTGTATAAATTTGTTTAACCTAGAACCTCCAGAAAATTGTTTAATTTAGGATTCATGAATCTGAAAGGAACCTTAGAGATCATGTAATCCTATCTTTCTTGTTTTGTAGAAATTAAGACCCACGAGAGAGCTTATATCTGACTTGTCTGACTTACAATGTATTTTTTATATTATATTTCTATAAATACCATGCCATAATAAGAAATCTCATGTTTTTAGTTAAGCTTGTTTTTGTTGTTCAGTCATTTCAGTAATAATTTGGAGTTTTCTTAGCAAAAATATTGGAATGGTTTGCCATTTCCTGCTCCAACTCATTTTACAGATGAGGAAACCAAGGCAAACAGGAGTAAGAAAGATTTGCCCAGACTCACACAGCTAGTGAGTGTCTGAGTGAGTCCAGTTTTGAACTTCATGAAGATAAATCTTCCTGATTCCAAGCCTGCTGCTCTATCCAATGTGCTACCTAACTGTACAGTTCAAATTATAAAATGGAATTTTATAATAAAGAAGTTGTACACAGGTATTTCTGGGGGTTCAGGTGTGAAATTCTGTACTCAAAAAGCCCCAGTAGGCCTTTTGTGAGACTCTCATCTTACTGTAATGGTATCTCCTTAATAAGATGTCAGATCCTTTGAGGATGAGGTTCATGGATTATTAATACCCATCTGAAATCTCATTGCTGATGAAGCTCATTTCTGAACTTCATTGGATTTGACCTTTAATTAAGAACAGAATTGTAAGGTAGAGGAACAAATTCTAATCTTTCTCTTCCATAAGTTGGGTAAAGTTTAGACCAGCATGAAGTTTTTCCTAGAGACCATTAGCTTTTTTTTTTTTAATTATGATAACTATGTTAATATAACTAGTTTTTTTTTTGTAATTCTCTATATTTTGTGCATTTAAAAAACAATATTTTAAGAAAGGCCCCATAGGCTTTACCAGACTGCCAAAAATGGTCCATGATACATAATGGCAAAAACCCCCAGGTCTAGGGAAAGAAAGCTTGAGTCTCCCTTCCTACTTCTTAGCTCTCCCTTTAGCTTGGTCCCTGATCATCTCTACTTAAGCTGTGAATTTCTCTGTTATATCACTGCGGCAGCTGGATACCGTGGCCAGATCTCCAGGAAACTTTAATATAACAAATTTTAACAAATTGAACAACAAAATTGTTTCCTTTAGCATTACAGTTTTATTTTTTGTAGTAGATAAAAACAATTCAGACACCTTCATATCATTAGATACATACCTCTTAAAAAAAAAAAAAAAGATCATTGTTTTAGGTGAGTCTGAATAACTTGTAATTCCAGCTATTATAATTTATACCTACTACATTCTTCTTTGATTTAAATATGGGGATTGTTTACCTGAATTGCAGATCTTTAGTGTGCTTTTGTTATTGAAGAATGAAATACTTTCTGCGTGAAGTTATCCTTTTATTTTAGAATTCTTCTGGAAAATCTTTTTTTAAAACCCCTTTTGAATGTTTCTTTAACATTATTATAGGGGCAACTCAAACCTGTCAGTGAGTTATGGGTTATCCACCCCAAACATGTGAAGATTTCCCCTAGTAGAATGGGTAGATAAAAGCAATTTGTTTCAAGCTGTAGCATGTGCAGCAGACACATCCCAGTAAACAATTTTGGCAGACATGCTAAACCTGACAGGTGAATTAGGTGGATGTCTAGCCTAGGTATGTGAAGTCTTCCCCCAGAGAAATGGGTAGATGAGAACAATTTGTTCCAATGGCTCTATGCAGTGTTGGTCAGACATCAAAGATATCAAAGTCATTTATTGCCTCCCAGGTCATCACTAGACATCCTGACTTTTGTCTTGTTACTGGAAGAGATAGTGCGGCTGATGACTCTGCCACTCTGCCGCACTTAAATCCAATTCACAAGCAAATCGAAACATTATCTATGATGTCATTTGTCCTCTTCAAAAATGAAGGTGCAGAATAGCTTGCCATCAAAATCCAACTTCAGAATGTACTGTGTGACTGAGCAAATCACCTAAATTCTGTTTGCCTCAATTTTCTCATCTGTAAAATGAGAATAATAAGATCACCTATTTCCCATGGTTGTTGAGAGAATCAAATGAGATAAATATTGTGAAGTACTCAGCACTGGATGTGGCACATAGTAAATTCTTTTTTTTTTAAATTAAAGCTTTCTATTTACAAAGCACATGCATGGGTAATTTTTCCAACACTGACCCTTACATTACTTTTTGTTGCAAATTTTCTCTACCTTACCCCTATCCCCTCCCTTAGCTGGCTGGTAGTCCAATACAGGTTAAATATGTTGAAATATATGTTAGATCCAATATATGTATACATATTTATACAGTTATCTTGTTGTGCAAGAAAAATCAGATCAAGAAAGAAGAAAATTAAAAACTGAGAAAGAAAACACAATGCAAGCAAACAACAACAGAGAGAGTGAGAATGCCATGTTGTGGTCCACACTCTGTTCCCACGGTCCTCTTTCTGGGTATAGATAGGTCTCTTCATCACTGCACAAGTGGAATTGGTTTGAATCCTCTCATTATTGAAGAGAGCCACGTCCATCAGAACTGATCGTCATATAGTCTTGTTACCATGTTCTGCTCATTTCACTCAGCATCAGTTCATGTAAGTCTCTCTAGGCCTTTCTGAAATCATCCTGCTGGTCATTTCTTACAGAACAATAATATTCCATAACATTCATATACCACAATTTATTCAGCCATTCTCCAATTAATGGGCATCCACTCAGTTTCCAGTTTCTTGCCACTACAAACAGGGCTGCCACAAACATTCGTGCACATACAGGTCCCTTTCCCTTCTTTAAGATCTCTTTGGGATATACTCCCAATAGTAACACTGCTGGATCAAAGGATATGCACAGTTTGATAACTTTCTGAGCATAGCTCCAAACTGCTCTCCAGAATGGTTGGATCCGTTCACAGTTCCACCAACAAGCACATAGTAAATTCTATATTAATGTTACCTATTATTAGTAACATTAATTTGTAATAGAATAAAAGCATATTTTTAAATAATTTGTAGTCATTTTTAAAATGGTTTTTTCTGTTAAAGGAGAATTTGAAACCCATACAATGTGAAAAAAAAGTTTAAAGACAAAAATAAAAAATTTATTTTTCATACGGTACTTTTTAGATCAGAGGGAGTATGTATGTATGTATGATAGATGGGCAGACTTTGGAATTATGAAGAGTTGCATTCAAATTCTGTCATTGAAATTAGTAGTTATCTATGAGCAAATTGCTTATACTCTCAGTGGCCTAGGCAACTGTATAAGATTATAAATTACAGAAGAATTTCAGATGTGTTCATTAGATAGAATTTTCCTAAAAAGATGGTAAATCTGGACAAACACCAAATCCTTTTATTTAGATACTTAATTTAGTGATTTTAGGATGAAAAGGAATCACATATTTTAGAGTCAGTTTTTGTCTTAAGCAGTTACACAAAAAATGTGGCTCTAAAACTCAGGCTAATTATAAATTAATCTAATTATCAGCTGTTTACTTCCTTTCAAGGAAAGAATTGGTTACCACTTGTCTGGTGCTTTTTGGATATGGTATTTGCTCTGCTGCACAATCTTACAAGAATAATAGTCAGATTCAGCCATCATTCTTTTTTCCAGTTCATTTATATTCTCCTCTAAGCCTCTGCAAAAAGTAGATTTTATTATCTAAACATTCTTTTTGGTGGGTTTCTGTAATGGGCCTGTCACATGTTACATTTAAATGCAGTTACAGAGAGGAAGAAACTAAACTCCAGTGGTTTGCTCCTAACTTTAAATCCTGATATTTTTGTCTGTTTTTCCTACGGTGCTAGCTGTCCTTTGCACCAGACCTGCCACTGGATAAAAGGTTGAGTATCAACACCTGTAGTCAAGGGCTTATACTGCCACCTCTAGGAAGCCTTTTGCACAGACGAACCACAGAAGAGATTTATTGCTCAGCTTTCATCACTTTCACCCTCCTAACAGCTAGAGATGCTAGAAACTCTCTAGTGCATCCTTCAGTAGTGACTGTCTTCTTTCATGTAGGGATGACCCCTGGGGGATGAGGAGAAGGGGAGGGGTTTGGTGGGTATGATTCTCATTTACTTTTCAGCAGACCATGGTAGTTCTTCAGAGACTCCACTCTTAATTCTTTCTACTTTCTACTCTGTTCTAGTCTCCTTTATAATCCACTATTGTTGTCCGTATCTGAACTCTCAAATTTGACTAACCCTTACAAAGAGATATAAAGTACAGAAAAAATATGATGGTGGAAGGAAGGAATTTCCCTTTGTTGTGAGGATTTTTCCTGTCCCCAATTTCCCCCAATTTTCCAGGCCTTCCTTGTCCAGAAAGAATATTAACTATGGGAATGTAACTTCTGTACTTAAGTAGTTTGCAATTTACTTTTTTAGATAAGACATAGATTATGTGTGTGTACATGCATACATGTGCATCTATTAATGTGGTATATATGATGCTGGATCATCACATCAGTTCTCTCTTGATCTACCTCTTTGTAATATCTCTTTGATGATTCTCCCCTTCTCGTCTATTGCTTCCTACCTCACTTCATTAAGAGCAAATTTCCCTTTGTCTTAAATCTATTTCTAAATTCTTCTCCCTGCCTTCTTGATCTAAAAGAAATTACTGCCATTTTTATCCTTCTTCCCACCCTTGAAAGTAACACCTCCCCTGCCACTTCGATTCCTATGTGGTGCTACTGATTCTCTTCACTGCCACTTTCAGTCCATCAAGCCACCATTCTCCACATCTCATCTGAAGTCTTTACGCTCCACTTACTTCTATCTTAATCACTATCACTGTTGGCTATCGGGCAGCTAGGTGGTTCAGTGGATATAGAGCATCAACTTGGAGTCAGGGAAAACTAAGCTCCAACTGGGTTCAGATATTTGCTGGATATGTCACTTCAACTCCGTTTACCTTGGTTCCCTTATTGTAAAATGGGGATAATAGTAGCACTTACCTTTCAGGGTAGGTTATTGGGAGAAGAATCAAATGAGATAATAAGGGTCAAGTACTTAGCAGTGTCTGGCACATGTTACTATATAATGTTAACTATTATTATTATTATATCATTGCCCAGAAATTGATTTCCTATTGCACAGAATGCTTCATCTACTATCTGAGCATTTGCATTAACTGTCTGCCATGCTTTTTTTTGCCTAATTTCCTTCAAGATATGGCTGAAATTCTGCCTTATATAGAGAATAACAGGGCAACTCCCTAGTTGCTTAACACCTTCCCTTCTCAAATTATTTTGTATCTACTTTGTATGTATGTGTACCCACATAGAAATGTACATATGTATATACCTCTATGTATATATGTGTGTATATACACAGAGATACACATGTGCATATATATATATATATACACAAATATATGTGTGTGATTGGTTTAATTTCACTTTTGTCTCTCTGTTCCCAACACCTGGTACAATGTTTGGCACATAGTAGGCGCTTTTAAATATTGGATCAATATTTAAATATTGATTGCTTTAAACCACCTGACTTATCAATAAAAAAAATCATGCTCCTACTGTGTGCCAAGTGACTAGAATGGTATTATTATAAATTATATGATTATATTCTCATATGTATATAACATAAGATTTTATATTATATTATTTAATGGGATTATAAATGCATGAATGAAATTTTGTGCCTCTTTTCCATGACACCATCCTATGTGACTTTAGCATGTCTATGATGACTTGATTTTGACTCCTAAAAATCTCCAGCTTTTCTCAATAATATCTCCCCTCAACCAATACCAGCTACATACTATTTCTTCAACAAACATGGAGACCTTTTTACGAGCTAGATGGGCCAATAATATCCATGCTTTCCATGTCTTTATTAAGAGGCATGGTTGCATGCATGGATTTCTGTCTCCTAACCTATGGCCTAATTATTTGGTTTTCCCTTGTCTGTTTATTATTTTGAAGTCCTTCAGGCACCACTGAGTGATTGTTCTCTTGTTTTCTCATATACATTGTGTCCCTACAACTACAATGTAAATTCTAGGCAAGATTTCATGTCATGAAATAATGATGATGAGAGACAACATGGTGTAGAGGACAAAAAGTTAGCTATAACATTGGGAGGGAGGGCCTGGGTTCAAATCCTACATTTAGTCCTTATCAGTCACAGGGCCAGGGACAAAATCTGGACAGGACCCAACCTCTCAGTGCTCCTCCAGACACTGAATGTAACCCTCTAAGATTATAAATCACACAGGAGTTTAGTCTGCGTTGGTGGAGGGAATTTCCATACTGGAATCCCCACAAATTGGTGAAATCACAGATTTGGGTCACCTAACATAATTCACTCAAAAAAAAAAAAATCCAACAAGCCTCATTAATGTCTCTTCTCCTTAGTCAATCATTTCTTTATAGGTACACCCCCTCTCCCCTCTTTCATTTTCTCATTGAATTAAATTTACTTTTATGTTACAAGAGAAATAATTAAACAAAATTACTGGAAAGTCTGTCTGCCCACATGTGCAACATTCTTGTAATACCCATAATCTCTGATCTCTGTGCAGATAGAAGGGAAGAGTGAACAACTCACTTTTTTACAAACTGCTTTCCTATAGTGGTCCTGTGGACTTTATTACTCTGTCTATTCAGTCCACTTCATTGTATTAGTAGGTACTCAATAAAAAGCAAGATAGTGAACAGTCATGGATAAAAGTATGGGATGGTAGAATTTCAGACTCATGGCTGGAAAATACCTTAGAGGTCATCAAATCCAATCCCTAAATTTTACATATGAAGAAACTGAATATAATTAGACTTGTCTCAAGTCTGTCAGCATTTATTACAGACCTACTATGTACCAGGTACTGTTAATCTCCAAGGTCACATAGAGAGCAAGTGGCAGAGGCAGGATTTTCTGAACCTAGATTCTTTGACTCTAAATCAGTGCTTTCCCCTTAGCCTAGTACACAGTGATTAATAAATGCTTTATCTGTCTTTATCTACACCCCACAGCAACAGCATTCTACTTTTTTTTTTTTTTAAATCATGCATGGATGCTGATGCATTTAAATAATGAAATAACTAGATTTGAGTACCAGAAGGTTAATTATTCAGATTGAATATTTCCTCCCACTTGTTATTACTCCAATCAATTGGCAACCATAAAAAAAAAAACAAAACCTTTTTTTTCCCTCAGTGACACCATGCTCTGATGCAGTAACAACCTTATTTGACGTTATCTCCCCTCCCACGTTTTTATATTTTTCCGCCCACTTGTTATTAAATTGGCGACCATGAAGAAAAAAAAACCTTTATTTTTTTCCCTAGCGACACCATGCTCTGATGCAATAACAATCTTATTTGACAGTGTCTTCCCTCCCACATTTTTCAAGATCTTGGGTAATTAAGGAGGACTTCTTCCAAAAGACTTCAATGGCTTATTATTGAACCCAAGAACAGAGCCCAACCTTTCTGAGAGCTCCTCACAGATCACGATCCCGCTCGGCCCACCCTGCCTTATCATTGCTTTAAATCCTTAGCTTGGGGAGTGAAGAGCCTTAGTCTCTCGGTATTTTCCCCTTGGGGCTTATGACTTGTATCTTATCCTACTCATCCACCCTCTTTTGCAGATATTCATTCAACAGTTCCCTTCTTGTGAGCGACACCACAAGAGCAGGACTTGTGGATGCTTAGTTCCCTTTCCCCACACTCGTGTTCGGGGTTCCTCCTCTCCCCCCTCCCTCTCGCACTCTCTTCTCCCCCCTTCCTCTTCCCCTCCTTTTTCCATTTTTTTTCCTCCTCCTCCCCCTTCCCCTTTCTCCACCTCCCTTCTCTTCTCCCTGTCTCCCTCCTCCTCTTCCTCCTCCCTCTCCTCCCAGACCATCCCAGCTTGTCTCATTCAGCCTAAGCTGGGCGAAGAGAAGCAGCGCTCTCTCGCTGCCTGCCGGCTGCCTTGCCGAAGCTTTCCCACGGGAATCGAAGCCTCGGCCACCTCCTGAGGTTCCGGAACTACGGATCTGACAGGGAGGACAGCTCCACCTCTCGCTTGCAGTACCTGGGCTCGCCCCTGGGTAACTCAGGATCTGAAGAGCCGTGATCTTGCTGTGGTCGGATAGGGAGGCAGGGAAAGGAAGGAAGGACAGAGCTGGGAAGAGTCTCAGCAACAGATGGAGAGGACCACAGGGCACTATAGGAATCCGGCCGGAGAGATTTTGCGTCTTCCTTTGCACTACTAAGAAAAGACCCCTCCTTTTCCTATTGCAGCAGCCCCTCAGCAAACATGCCTTTCCCACCGATTCAGCAGCCACAGCAGCAGCCGCCGCAGCAGCAGCAGGTCCCTGGGGCTCCGACACCTCCCACTGTCCCTGCCGCTGCTCCCCGAGAGCTGCCCAAGAAGCCTGCAGCCCAGAGGAAGACCACAGTGCACGCCCCTCCGGTCCCAGGTTCCCTGGCCCCTGCAGCTGGGGGCGAGAAGAAGAAACGGCCCCCTGAAAAGCCGGAGATGCTCCTCTCCAGCTCCTGGCCGTCGGCCACACTGAAGAGGCAACTGGCTAGGAGAGCCCCGGGCCCCGCAGCCAGCAGGACTCAGCCACAGCCCCCGCTGCGCCCCACTCAGCAACCCGTGGCGGCTGCCGCCGCGACCACCTCCCCGCCCGCCCGCCCGCCGATCCCCGCCACCTGTACGGTGCCCGGACTGACCCACTCCTGCGAGAGCCTGGCAGCCGGCGGGGCCTCGGTGCCGGGGCCGGCGGCGGGCCCCAGCAGCGGGGAGGAGGAAGCCGTGAGGTTCTCGTTGAGCCTCACCCCCGAGGCGATTTTGGTGATTCAGAGGCGCAACCTGGAGAAGCAGTTGCTAGCGCGGCAGCGCAGACCCTTCCCTTCGCCAGCCGCGGACACCAAGCGCCTCCTATCCTCCTGCCCCCGGAGCAAGGCCGGCGCCGCGGGGACCGCCTCCGGCCAGCGTAAGGGCATTGCCACGAGCGGCGCCGGGAGCACCCCGGTGGGGGGCTTCGGGAGCACGGGTCGCCGCCCCACGCAGTCCCAGCCCCAACTTCTTTCGGGTGCCCTGCAACCCCTCTCCGCCCCCTCCCGAGGGGGGCAGCTGGGAAGTGGCGACTTACGGACCTTGCTGAAGATCTCTCTCCTGAATGAGCACCATAAGTACGATGATGTAGAGTATGAGGAGGAGGCTGAGGCGGTGGACGAGGGCCTGGTGAGGAAGTGTACCGAGTGGCTAAGGGGTGTGGAGAATGCCGCGGCCACCAGAGACAGGGCTGAAAAGTTGGAGACCCTGCCCCACCTGGGCACCCTCTGAGGCAGCCCGAGGAGAGAGGGGCTCCGCCCCACCCCGACTTCCCGGTTTGAACAAGTGTGGGATTTGGGGGTGAAACCCACAGATATCCTCACTAGGACGGAAACTTCCCCATCACCAGTGTTCCTCCTCATCCCGTGTCCCCATTAGCAGACCTCTTACTCTTCACACACCGTGCACACATTTCCCCCTGCCCAGGGTGGCAGCATAGCGATACTCCCCCCATTTATTTCTCCAGCCGCAGATTTATTCCTTTCCCTTCATCTTTTGAATATCTGACCCGTGGCATTAGTATTCTGTACCACTCTTCCTGCCCCGGGGATCCCACTGTCCCCCTTTTTTTTCCCCTACATCTGAGGTTAAAAATCAGCGGGTTCCGAAAAATGCCTTGGAACCCCACCACAAAGGTTCATTTATTTATACACCCCAGTGCTTCTTGCCTAGCGACCAGAAACTAGAAGGGGACAAGAAACTCGCAGCCTCTTCTAACTAAGCCTTGGAGTTTGGTGGATGATGTTTCACGTAGAGGTAGAACGTTAGTCGGGAGTCGGAGATCTAGGAGCCGTCCGCATCTAAGAGATAACTTGGGTTGACATTTTTATTTCTTGCTCCTCCGAGAAGCCTGTTGCTGGACTTGGGTTAATCGGATAGCTGGTGCTGAATCTCTTCCCATCTGAGCCATCTAGATTTTGTTTTTCCACCAGAAACTAGAAAGCTGGGGGTGGGGAGGCATCAGAGATCCTGGCAATTCAAAGACATCCACCTCTGATGAGAACTGGGATGTAAGCCCCGGAAATAGTAGGCTATGGTAAAAGAACGCTTTAACGGATGTGTTACTTTGTTGACATACAACAGGTGATTCATCATGGGCTTTGTTCTCTCCTTTTAGCCGTCCTTTCTGTATGCTGTGCACACACACAAGTCTTTCCTGAAACACAGTTACTGGATTTGTTTTCAAGCACTGGACTCAGGAGGGAGGGGGAAGAGGGGTCAGCTTTTGTCAAGACCATGGTCTTTATTCGAAGTGCTCACAAAATATCTTTTGTATTAGGGGGAAAAGAGTAACCAAATGGGGAAGGAAAAAATGCACTCAGCTGTACCAGGACACAGGACAAAATGTTCTGGTCTTGTGGAGAAATTTCCTGGGAGAGTGAATTAGGGGTGGGAAGGGAAGAAGCGTTCTGTATGTGTTTGTAGTATTTTTAATCACTGTGTATATATCATAGTAGCTTTGTACATTTGTATATAACATTTAAAAAGAACATTTCTATTTATTATTTGAATAAATGGTTAAATAGCTTTGTGTTTCAATAGCCATACATTTTCAGTTCCCAACTGGAGGTTTGTGTCTAATATATATCTCTATGTATATACTTTTTATTTTTATTTTTTTTTTTTAGCATTTGAGTACACTTAATTTTAAAATTGAAAAGGCTATGTAAAATGTGGGTGCTCAGATAAGGCCTGAATAATGTAAAACCGATAGAATGTTTTTCTTCAATAACTGATTTATAAAATTTTAACAGTAACTAGTTTCATATCCTTTTAAAAATAATGCTGTAAGCCTTCTATGTTTAAACAAGAACTATACATTTTTATTTTTTTGAACTAAAAAAATTTGCAGTAGAAATCTTGGCTTTGGTCTTTCAAGAAAAGGGATCAGAAGCAAATAGTATTAGCCATAAGACATGAAATACTTACTGAATTAACAGTGAACTAGATCAACCACTTGCTAAATTCTTGCCTGTGAAAATGAAGTCCAGGCCTCTTGAAAATAAAATCTTTCTCAATTGGACAGTTTCAGTCTATTTTGCAAATATAATGGGAAATATATCTAATTTGGGTAAGAGAGAAGACACACAAAATTCCTTTTCTAAAATGCCTGTTTCAGTAGCCTTGGGGCTAATTCAGCATTCAAGTCAAGATATTTAACTCCTAAATGCAGCTGTAGACAAAAGAAACAAAGATATTTTCACAATTTACTGAACTTGTGGAGGAAAACTAAGTCTAGACTCGAAGGGCCGTTAGGAATGAGT
The DNA here is from genome assembly GCF_902635505.1 of Sarcophilus harrisii. Taxonomy (NCBI): domain Eukaryota; kingdom Metazoa; phylum Chordata; class Mammalia; order Dasyuromorphia; family Dasyuridae; genus Sarcophilus; species Sarcophilus harrisii. The sequence goes on from NC_045429.1 coordinate 124,152,559, forward strand.
TGATCTTGTAGTTTGGGGATGGAAGCCTCTATGTTGTGGATCAGATCCAGGATCATCTGAATTTTACACATTTCAGCAGGTGTCAATGAGTAATGTTTCCTTTATGCCTATATTTGTAAAAATGTAATAGTAAAAAAATACAAACAGCAATATTGTGACTATCTTTAAAATGAGATTGGTTTTGTATCAAAATCCATGTCTATTTCTTATGTCTCTCTGTTTCTGTATCTTCTTCCAAATGTATTTTTGCATGTCGTAGTGTTTTTTTTTCCTGTTTCTCTTCCCTGTTTTCCACTCACATGTAATTTCCCCTTTTTCTTTCTCACCCCCTGAACCAGCTCAAGATATCACATTAAAATGTGTATATATATATATTCTATCTGTTGAATAATAACAATAACATACACCTGTATAGCAAGGCATAGTTAAAAAGCATTTTGTTTTATGATATCTCATTTATTCTCTATAATAACCCACTGAGGCAGGAAGTGGAAATTTTATATCATTCCCATTTTAAAGAAATCAGGGAAATTAAATTAGTTTTATCCATGGTTATACAGCTAAAAAAAAAGTTGTGGACCCAAGAGTCAAACCTATGTATTTGCTTTTTAACCCAATTTTCTTTGTTCTTTCCCTTTTTTTATTTTTAGAAACAGGTATTTAGAAAGTTTTATGTTGTAATTTTTTCTTTTAAAAACTACAACAGCAAAGTAACTAAATCAGAAAACTTTTTACTTAAGTGATCCTTTAGAAATAATTTGGTATTTCTGTAAATGCTGTAAAGAGATATACATAAATATAAACATTGGGAGAGTTTCCTGATTGATAAAACTGAGAAGATTTGGACTAGGTGATCTTTCTATATCTATTTGTGTCTTTTGTGGTTCAGTGGGTTCCAAGAAGAAAAAAGGGTCCTCTCATTAATTCCAGACATTCCTGGAATACTGAGAGATTTATAGGTTCCTCCTTCTGAACCATACATTCATTTGTAAATAAAAATTTCTAGGTTATTCTCTAAAAACTGTTGAAAATTAGGGGAAGGGATATTTCTAAGGTGCTTTTGAGTTCTTCTATGATGGACATTTTTTAGATACAAAATGGTAACATTATTCTACTGGAATTCTTTTCTAGGATGCTGTTCTCAGGAGATGAAAATGGCACCTACATTTACACTAGTTGCTTTCTGTGTTAAAGAAAAATAACAGTGTAGAGATGAGTTTTTTGTTATATTTGAAAACAAGGAGACTCAAGGTTTGAACTCTACCTTTGATAGCTCCTAGCTGTGGAACTGTAGATAAGACCCTTACTGTGAGAGCCTAAGGTCATAGATCCAGAGCTCAGAGGAACCTCTCTAGCCATTTAATTCCAATCCTTTTCCAATTCTCTTTATTTTACAGATGAGGAGATCAAGATCCAAGAAATAATTTGCCAAGGGTCAGTTGGTAGAGCTAAGTTTTGCATTTTTCCTGCATCACACTACTACTGTTTCCCCATCTGCAAAATAGATACAACCCTCAATTTATGTCCTCTATATCTTGTTTGTACATTAATCTGTGAGTTTCTGAAAAGAAGGAATAGCTATTTTTAATATTGTTTTTCCCTTTCTTTGTATCCTCAGCATTTAGCACAGTGCCTAGCATATATTAGATACTTAATAAAGGAATTTAAAAGCACCTAGATGGTGCAGTGGATAGAATGATGACTCTGGAGTCCAGAAAACTTGAGTTCAAATCCTGTCTCAGACACTTATTAGCAACGTGACCCATGGCAAGTAAAAACAATCCACCTCTGTTTGCCTCAATTACCTCAGCTGTAAAAGCTGAAGAAAATAATATCACTTACTTCCCAAGTTTTTGGTGAAGATTAATTGAGATAATGATTGTAAAGCACTTAGCACATTATAAGCTCATAGTAAACTCTATCTAAATGTTATTTATTCATTCAGTCTTTTTATTACTATTCTTAAAGTGCCTAACATATAACATGTGCTTAATAAAGATACTTAGAGGTACTGAGGTAATGATGTAAATAGAGCATTGGACTTAAAGTCAGAAACAGCTGAGTTTAAATCTGACCTTACTTACTAGCTCTGTGAAACTGAGCAAGTCACTTACCTAGGTCAGCCTCAGTTTCCTCAACTGTCAAATGGGGATAATAATAGCATCTACCTCACAGGGTAGTTGTGAAAGGCAAATGAGATGATATTTGTAAAACAATTTAGCACAATACACGGAGCATAGTAGATCCTTAAGTGCTTATTCCATTCTCTTCTCTTAATACACATAGGTTAACTGGCTACTTCTACTACTAATAGTATTTGGCCTTTAACATTGCAAAGAAATTTATGTATATTTTCTTAATTGATCCTCACAATAATCCTGGGAGATCTGTGCTATTATTATCCCCATTTTACTGATGAGGAAACTGAGTCTGAGAGAGGTTAAGTGATTTGCTAAGGTCCTTACAGCTAATAAATGTCTGATGCTGGATTTGAATGAATAAAAATGATTCTTCCTGACTCCAGACTCAGTGCTCCATTCACTTCACCACCCAGCTGCTCATTATGTCATCAAACTTGCTACTAGAAAGTAAATGAAATTGAGAAAATTATATTTGTAGCATCATCTCAGGGGTAATTATCAGGATCTAACGAGATAATGGGAAGTGTTTCTAAACCTTAAAATGTGATAGCAAAGTCATCTATTAGTACAATTTTAAAAGGTGACATATTCATAATCAATAAGCACTTATCATCTGCCAACTATGTGCATATGTACATTGTATTCTTGGGAAGCCTGGTTTGGCCTAAAATAAAACTGAATCCAAGATATGACAAGATATATCATGATGGGATTTCTCTTCCATGTAGAGTAATTAACAGAAAATGATGCATAAACGTTAGAAAACTGACTGCTGGGTCACTTTTCCCTACTCCAAAAACTATGCTTAATATTTCAGATTCAATTTTAGCTATGTTGTGTGGTCAGTGCAATTATATGATTTTTTTAGAATCTGACTTGGATCACCACAATTCGTAACATTGGCTCTGTCTCCAAAGAGTCTTTGAATATGATGTTGGCTTTTATTGTAGACAGGGATTATCTTCCCATTAAAATGAACACATATAATACGCCCTCATTTCCATGAAAAGTATGATATTTCCTATGATTGTTATGTATACATATATAACTTTTCAGCCTCAAAAAGTTAAATATAACTATCCAGTCTGGCCCGAGGCATTTTGTAGAATCAACTGAAGCCAACAGAAGGACTTTAAAAAACTGTGAATTTCTTTGGCTCTCATTTGATCTTTAAGATTTCAAGATGGGGATGGGGATTCTGGGAAGATAGCACAGAGGGTTAGTAACAGGAGTCCTCCTGATACAACTCGAGAAGATTGGAAGAAACACTGGGGGCTGGGAATTAATGCTAATGAAGCACAAGCCCTCTGAGCTAGTGGGAACACCAAGTGGGGAGCCCTGGGGCAAGCTGGGTATAACTGGAGCCTCAGCAGGAACCACAGAAACTTTCACCTCCTGGATTATTCGTGGAGTCAAGATTTGAGTCCAGGAAGACTGAGGGACCCTCAGCTGATTACAAACTTCAGGCCCAATTGTACTTCCGGAGCACGGTCCTGGGCAAAAAGGAACCAGCACCTGGTGAGTGCAGAGGCAATGGGACAGGAACACTGCTGGCTGTGGGCAGTTATGGGAGGATGGAGCTCTTGGTTTGGGGTTCCTGGTTTGAGAGGAGAGCTGAGGTGAAGCTAGAGGCACCATCCCTTCATCCTATCATTGGAGATGCTTCCACTAATACTTTTTATTTTTTAAAAAATTGATCCAACAAAGAAGAAAGAACCTCATCATAGAAACGTACTATAGGAATAAGGAAGACTGGGGTTCATCTTCAGAGGAGGATGCTGATATAAAAAAAGCTTCTACCTCAAAGAGTAATGTGAAATGGCTCTCTGCCCAGAGAGAATTGACAGAAGAACTTAAAAAAGAATTTTTAAAATTAAATGAGAGACACTGAAGAAAAAAAAAACAAAACAAAACATTCAAGAAAAACAAGAAGAATATGGGGAAAAAGTTAACCCGCTAGAAAAGGAGATACAGAGTCTCAAAGACAAAAATAATTCTTTGAAAATTAGAATTGAACAAAGGAATCCAGTGAAGCTATGAGAAACCAAGAAAAAGCAAAACATTATAAAAAATGAAAAAATAGAGTGTGAAACATGTTATAAGAAAAACAACAGATCTGGAGAACATATCAAGAAGAGCAAATATAAGAATAATTGGACTGCCTGAAAATTATGACAAAAAAGGATCTTTACACAATAATGCAAGAAATAATCCAAGAAAATTGTCCTAGGTTGATAGAACATGAGGGGAAAGTAAAAATAGAATAAAAATCCACTAATTACCAACTCAAGCTCTTATGTAGAAAACACATAGGAACATTATTGTCAAATTCAAAACCCCCAGATGAAAGAGAAAATTTTTGCAAGAAACAAGGGGAAAAAAACCCAATTCAAATATGCTAGAGCTTCGATAAGAATTGTACAGGATTTATCAGCAGCCACAATAAAAAACGGTAAGCCCTGGAATCATATCTACTAACAATCAAAAGAACTAGGCCTGTGGCCAAAAAAAAAAATCATATCTAGCAAAATTATCTATAATATTGAGTGAGAAAAAATGGACATTCAATGAACTTGCAAATTTTCAGGACTTTCTATCAACTAGATCTGAAGTTACTAGAAAATTTAACTTTTGAGAGTCAATATCAAAGATCAGTTTCAAGGAACTCAATATGGACAAAATTTTTTATATGGAAAATAAATAATATGTGTTTAAAATTGACATCAGCAATAGAATATATATAGTACATGTATATATCAGTATATATACATATATAAATATATCCTTTTTTAACTATAGCTTGCTTGGGGGTAGTGGGAGGAATGAAAGGGGAGAAAAGAATAAAGTAAAAAAGGTGAATAGCAGAGACAAAGAACAATTTACAAGGAAGTAAAGAAAAAATGGACACATGAATATAATTTCTTCTACTAATATATATATACTTGATTTTGATGTTAAATATTTTGAATCCTTCCTGATATTCTGCTAGGCACATGACAGTGTTCTCTTTTGTTTTGTTTCATTTTGTTTTGTATTCCTTTTATGTTTTCCTTATTCTGTTTTTTTTTAATAAAATAAATTATAAAAAGGAAAAAAAAAGATTTTAAGATGAACTCTTTCCAATTGACTAAAAGGTACCCTAGGATATTTTTAGGGTTTTTGGTCTATATTTGTGATTTCATCAGAGTAGGGAACTCCCAATGTGGCAACATTCTTCATTGATGAAACTCAACAATTCTATATAGTCTTCTAAAATGACTCTTTAAGTCATATGCCAGGAAGATAAAGGTAAAAAAAAATAACAGTTTACCTCTTTTTATGTCATCAAAGGGTTCATTTCTCCTAAGGCCATTTAAAATTAGTATTGGCATTATTGAATAAACATTGCAATGGATACTGGGGACAGTATCACAGTAATTAGAAGATTTGTTACACTCGTGAATGTTTTTTTCTTATGAAGGACAAATATAGCAAAAATCCAAAGGGCCGAAATAGCAAGTGGCTCATTATACTCAAGTTTAGTAGTTTAGTAGTATTATAAGTTTGTGAATCACAGAGCACTACGTCTCTGAAGAATCAAAATTGTAAGTGAGACAAAAGAATAGTAAAGAGATATGTGCTGGACAAAAGCAGACTGAAGCATATTATCAATAACTTGTGCACAAAAAAAAATTGTATAAAATGAAATGTATATCAGTGAAATGTATGATTAGAAAAAGAGTTGTCTCCACTGTAAAGCAAAACTTATGGATTCCATAAAGAAAACCTGAGAATATATAGATAACCTGGAGTTCTAGAGCACTTTGGATCAATCTTCTATAAAAGATTTATGGAAGGGCATTCATAAGAACTGTACAAAATGAGAAGCTATGGGTAGGTTGCTTAATCTGCATAATAAATGAGGATTCCCTACTATAGGAAAACAGATCCATCAAAGTATTGAAATAAGTGACCTCCCCAACTTCTCCAAATAATCAACAAGTACTTATGAGCTGTCTAATGCACACATCTATGCCAGTTATACAAAACAGGATAAGACAAGGTTCTTGCCCTAAAGTTGCTTACAATTTTGTTGCGAAATTGGATTTGCTCAGTATGGGATTGGCTCAACATGTGCTTCCTTTTCTCATTGCAGTAAACTTGGAAATATTTACAGATCTGATGTGTTCCAAAAATAAAATAACTAAATAATATTTCATATTTAACATCAATAAAAATAATAGAATAACAAACCTTTTGCATTTTGAAAAGGCTTTGTAAAATTAGGACAAATTTTAAGTATAAATTCATGGAATTAAAAAACAAAAATTACAAGCTACTTGTATACCTTGATGCCTGCCCTTTCTAATCAGTTTTTCACACAGGTGCCAACATAATCCATTCTCCCCAGAGTTTCCAGAAAAATCTAATGCACAACTTTGGTCATGTCCTTTCCCTGGTTTATAAACTAAAATGCAAACTCTTTAGCCCTCCACAACCTGGCTCCCATCTGCTTTTTCAGCTTTATTTCTTAGGATTCTTCACAGACTTAATGGAATTATTATGCTGTTCTTCAAACTTCATAATCCATCTCCTACCTCTATACACTCACAAAGAGAATCACAGAATCTCATAATCTTTATCCTAGAATCCTCATTTTCCTTTAAAGCTCAAGTCAATTGTGTTTTTCTCACCTTTTCCTGACTCCTCTTCCCACTACAAACTGATAGCAGTTCTCTCTCCTTCCTCACTTTTCCTTCTGCTCCTCATTGTGAATCATTCTGGTAGGATGTAAATTATCTAGAAAGTAGGGATTTTTTTTGTTTGTGTTTCTGTGGTACCCTTTGCATGTAATAAGTATTTAATGAATGTTTGTTGAATTGGTATTTATAATTTTAATTGTTACATACAAATCAAAAAGCTAAATGTTAATAATGGAAAAAAAATCTCCCTTTCATTTAAAAAGTTTGGCAATATTAAGGGAAAAATTATGTGGATACATAGTGTTTCAAAGGGTTACAAATTTTATATTTCCTTGACTAATCATTTGATTTGTATCAAATCCAGTGCAAAACAATTAAAGGGATAAAATCTGATCCCTAGACTATCAGGGATGACTCTAGGATTTCCTTTTAAGATGTTGGTCATGACCTAGACCTAGTCAAGTGTTCCTTCATTAAACTCTGCAGAGTACTGTGAATGCTTATGAAATGCCACAAACCCACCAGATAATAGTCATTGATACTACCAAAAAGCAACTGACTTGCCCTTATGGTGTTTGCTGTTGGCATTTCTCATCCCATATTTTAAATGACACCTGACATTAATAACTTTTGTTTTTTAACTAAATTAAATTTTATGTAAAGACAATTTTTAGCATGTTTTATAAGATTTTGAGTTCCAACTTTTTCTTCCCTCCCCTCTGCCTAAAATGGTAAGTAATTTGATACAGGTTTTATATGTATAATCATGTAAAATATATTTACTATTTTCACAGTTATAAAAAAAGAAACAGATCAAAGGAAAAAATTTAAAAAATAAAGTAAAAGAAAATAGTATGAATCGATCAGTTCTTTGTCTGGAGTAGGATTTTCCATCACGTGTTTAATTATTCTGGATCATTGTCTTGCTGAGAATAGTTAAGTCATTCACAGTTGATCACTGTACAATATTTCTGTTACTATGTTCAGTGTTCTGGTTCTGCTCATTTCACTTTGCATCAGTTCCTATAAGTTTTTCCAGTTTTTTCTGAGAGTATCCTGCTTATCATTTCTTATAGCACAATAGTATTATATCACAATTCTATAGTTAGCATTTCTCTAGTATAGTTAGTAATTCCCTAACTGATGTACATCCTCTCAATTTCCAATTTTTTGCCACTTCAAAAAGAGTTGCTATAAATATTTTTGTACATGTAGTTACTTTTCTCTTTTTAGATCTTTTTAGAATACAGACCTATTAATTTGACTTTTATATTGTACTTTAACATTTTAAAATGCTTTATATATATGATCTCATTTGCTGCTTACAATAGTCCTGTGGATTGTAGATATAATCCTCATTTTGCAGACAAGGAAACTGTTCCTCAGGGAAGTTGGGACTTGCCCACATTCACAAGGTAGAATATAAACTTAGCTTTCCTAAATCCAGTTCTAACTTTTTTCAGTTATAATATTCTAACTCTTCATACATTATCAACATAATTTCATGAACGAATATTTCTCTATGTCTATGTGTTTCTATATGTTCCACATATGTTTCTGTATGTTCTATGTTCTGAGAATCTAGCTTTTTAACAAGAGAAGAGACCTTTAATGGGCAACTATCATCCTTGAGGGTCATCTCAAGGGCAAATCACATGTTTGAAAATTTAAAAATTTTAAAGTATAAGGATTGACTTTCTAGAGAGAGAAGAGGATTTCCTGAAAAGGATTTTCTCATGGGGAAAGGAGGAACTCCTATAGCTAGAAAGCAAAGCCACAACAAAGGAGATTGGGGGACAAGAAATCAATACCTTGTCTCCCTTGGTGGTACTGTGTAGGTCTGATGGGAAAGATGGTTGCTTATCTAGTAGCCTCAATGTATTTGCCTTCTAGGAATAGTCCAAACCACTGAGGATGCTATAAATTTGGGGGCAATGAGTCAAAGAAAAACAGTTACCTTCTTGAATAAGTCCCCACATTTAGATATGTCCTGGGTAAGCCCTTAATTTTGGAATGTTGTAAATCACAGGCATTAAGATTTACCAATGGTCTCAAGATGTAGTTTGTTGGAGAGATGTAAAGTAATTAAGGACACAAAAGTGAGAAGAGAGTGATAGTGACCTATAAAAGATACCTATGATCTAAAAATAAAGTGCACTGGATCTAGAGTCTGGGATCGAATCTGGGGTGTTGCTTAATAGCTAAGTGTCTTCCAGCAAGTAAGATCACCTCTCTTGGATATAGTTTTCTTATCTAGAAAATGGAAGGCTTGGACTTGATGATACTTGTCCTATGAGCCTGTAGTTGCCTTATGACATACCATACATGGGAGGGATCTTATATTGGGTTTTTCCTTTATTTTTAATATATAGACTGTATGATGCTTAAGTATCTGCTTTGTTTTCTCTTCTCAATTATTCTCTTAATTCGCATCTTCACCCCTTTGTATTCTTTTTATTTGGACTCATCATCTTTTTTGATTGTTTTGGTTTGTTTTTATTTTTGTCCTTTTGGTCAATGTCTTGTATTGATTCTTTTTTTTGCTTGTATCTCAGGAATCTGTGAAGTTTCTCTTTCCCTCTCTCTACTATTTGCCATAATTTGTGATATGTGTCCAGCAAACCTTTTGAGATTTTGAGCTTTCTTTAAACATTCATTAAGCCTTTTTCTCTGTACTTCAGAGTAGTATTCTAGACACACTAGTGCTTATCCAAGGTGATCAATATAGGGGATGTCAGTTAGATGACAGCAATGGGGAACAGGAGAGAAGACATTGCTGGCAATTGTGAAGATTGAGAGTCTGGATATACAAGCTATTTTGGCTAGCATTATCACTCTTGTTAGCTGAAAATTTTCTACCAATATGAAAAAAGATGTTGGAATCTACAATTCAATTTGGCAAAATATTAGGTAGAGGGGCACTGATTAGTAGAAAATATATCAACCTTTAGGTCATTACTAAGATAAAAAATGCTGTCATGAATATGGGACTTTTCTTCTTTGACTTTCAAGGATTGTTTTATAACTGAAAGCAAAGCTGAGACATAACAGACACAGAGAGTCAGGGTTAGAGGGGTACCTGGAAGAGGGACAGGAGGAATCCAAATGGAGGAAAGAGACCTGATTAAGGATTAATTTTATCACATATTATTCCTGTATCATTATTGGTATACATCTCAATCTCATCTCGACCCCATTTTTTATGTATTTTGAAGTAGTATTTTGTGACAAAGGATCACTGTAGAATCTTAAGAGGCAAGTTTTGAATTCAAATCTTATAGCTCTAAAATCAATGATTTTTATCACTTTGCCAAAACCATCTATTTCTAGCCCTCTTGTTTTGAGGCAGAGAAGCTAAGGCCTAGAAAAGACAGGGAAGCACTCAGAAAGACAATGAATAAAAAAGATAGATTGCAGTGATTGACAATCCAGCTATAAGTGACTTGATGGAGGTTATAAAGGTAAAAAATAATTGTGTCAGAATTTGAATTCAGGTTCTCCAACTCTAACCAACTCCAACAATGGTTTGTCATCATTATCATTGTCATTGCCATCTTTCTTCTTCTTCTTCTTCTTCTTCTTCTTCTTCTTCTTCTTCTTCTTCTTCTTCCTTCTTCCTTCTTTCTTCTTTTTCTTCTTTTCTTCTTTCTTTTTCTTCTTTTCTTCTTTCTTTTTCTGTTTGAGAAGTGATAGAGAGGAAAGAATCAATAATAGCATCAATTTTTTTTTAACATAAGAAACTGGGTAAAGGTGGTGTCACAAAAAGAAATGATGTAGTTGAACATAATCAACTTGGTTTTAGAAATGCAGACTTCAAGATGACAAAGATTCATCCAGAATAATGTTTTAGAGGAGACTGAAACTGTGGGTACAGAACTCAGAAAAGAGGTCAAGGCTGAAGTTATAGATGTATGGGTCATCTGTATTGAGAAAGTTGTTGAAATTATGAGAATGAATGATATTACCATGGATGAATATTGAAAGAAAAATAGAAGAGGACCAAGGATAGATTTTCAGGATTTACCCATCTGAAGGATTAAGGCAGAGGATGATAAATCAACTTTGGCAAGTCAGGTTACCTCTTTGGGATTCATTTTCCTTATCAGTAAAATGAGGTGGTTGGACGAAAAGGGCTCTGAGGTCTCATTCTTTCATATTCCTAAGAAGAAGAAAACTAAGATATCACAGATGGGTTGGACTAAATGGCCTTTGGCTCTAAATCTATGATCTTATGATCCTATGTTCCCTGCTGATATGATAACCATAAATGGGTGCTTTCCTTTACCATCCTATAAAATAACAAACGAGGCTTCTAATCATGTGACCCAGCCAGATGATTGAGAACACTGAGAACATTATAGTGAAGAGCTGAACAATTGAGTTAAAGATTTCAGAAACAATCACTTTTCTGTGACTTGATTCATTTGCAATTAGTATTAGTTTTTTTCCAAATTTTAAAAATTTAAATACAAAATGAGAAAAGAAAAAAAATTGCCGCATATACACTAGATCATGAGAGGATTCAATATAAAATAATACATTTCCATTTCAAAAAAACCTCTATAATAAATGCTACACATTGTTTTCAAACCTGCCCAGCTTTTCTTTGCTTCCTTATTAGTTTTCTTTTGTTCTCTGCTATGCGCTTTTTATTTTTCCTCCTCCCCTCTCCATCCTAAAGAAGGCTACAATTAAGGGTGAAAAAAAAAAATATATATATATATATTTCTGAAGGGATAACTTCTTCCTTCATAAATCCAAATGTTTGCGTATTTTTCTAAATCAACCAGCTTATTATTTCCTATACTACAGCAATATTCCAACCCAATCACATATTGTCTGAAAGATTATTTATGAAAGTTCCACCCACCCCTAGTTTTCTGCATTCCTTCTATTCTTGGCTACATAGGTTTTACTTGTACAAGAAAATTTCAATTTAAAATAGTTGAAATTACCCTTTTTACACTTAAATAATGCCTTCATCTCATAATATAATTTAAGGTCTGAGACTATTGAATCTATTTCCTTTACATCTTTTTTCCCCTTGTTTCTTTGAACATCCTGACCTTTTGTTTTTCCAAATGAACTTTGTTATATTTCAGTAAAATAATTTTTCATCACTTAAATGGGATAACATTGAATAAACAGATTAATTAGGTAAAATTATGTTGGCTTTACATATCATGAACAATAAATACTACTTCAAATATTTAAATCTGAGTTTATTTGTATAAAAAGTTTTATATTTATGTTCATGTAATCCTTGTGTCTGTTTTGGCAGATATACATTCAGATATTTTATAACCTCTACTTTTTTATTATGCATAGAAAAAAAAAAAAGCTTGACCTTTAAGAACATACAAGAGAGGATGAGTTCCACAACTGACTGCATTTATTGATCTATCTGTTAAAACAAAACAATTAAAACCTAATTCCATACTTTTCTAGAATCTGAGAACTGGAAGAGGAGAAGAACATAGAAAATGGAAAAAAGATGATAAGTTGAGAAATAAGCATGATTAATGTAGTATAGTGGAAAGACTTGCTGGACTTGATATCAGAAGAATGAGATTTGTGTTCCAAATATGTCCCTTCTTGCATTATATTTTTAAAAATTATTTCATTGATTTCTTTTGTTTTTATATCATGAATTTTCAAATATAGCATGCTTCTTTCTCTAATTAAACCCACTCTTTATTAAATAATAAAATTTATTAAATAATAAAAAATCAAACAGGTAAGCAAAACCAAGTAATGGTATTTGACTCTATATGTAACATTCTTTACTTGTCTCCTCCTTCTCCATAAAGAAAAGAGATGTGTTTTGGTGGGGGGACAAAGATTGGTTAATTAAATTAATCTGAGTTTAACTGACTTTTCTGTACATTGGCTACATTTTGTTTATATTATTTTAGTCATTGTGATTGTTGTTCTTCTGGATCTGTTCTTTTTGGTCTGTGTCAGTTCATATAAACCTTCCAATGTATTTTGGAGTTCCTCATATGTCAGAAGTGGAACTTGAGTTCAGGTCTTCCTGACTTGAAGAATGGCTCTTAATTTACCATCAAGATGCCTCTTCAGAATTTGGAACTCAAATTTTTAAAAACATGTAAAAATGTTTTAAATGTAACTGGTGAAAACCAAAATATTAAATATATAAATTTTTTAAAAAGAAGGAAAAAAAGGATTCCTTTCCATTATTTCTTAGAGTGGGACAATATAACACCACATTAGCATACCCTAATTTGTTTAGCTATAGCACAATTTAACCACATCGTCTTTGTTTCCACAAACAGTGCTATTATGTATAGGGAGTCTTGGGGTCTTTCAATCTGTCCTTGGAATATATGCTCAGCAAAAGAATTGCTAGATCAAAGGGCATGAACTTTGAGGACCCTGGCATGAACCATTTAGTGATTTTTCTTGCAAAATCCTATTTTTTCTCCCAGAACAGTTGTTACCAATCAAGCATATTAGTGTTCCTGTCTTTCCATAACCCCTCCAAAATTGACTATTTTCATCTTTTACTCTTTTCCAATTTGATGGGAATAAGGTAAGATCTTAGAGTTATTTTAGTTTATATTTTATTATAACTGATGATTTTTACAAGCATTTCCCACATACACAATTGTTGATAGTTTAAAAGGCTTCTTTTGAATATATTCTCATTCTTTGCTACTTATCTGTTAAAGAATGGCACTTGATCTTATGTTTGTGTTAATTATAAAGTTAGTTATCAGATTTTTAGCAGATATATTTGATATATCTATTTGCCCTCCCCCTCCACAATGGATAAATGGATACTCATCTCCTACTTCTCCACAGAGAAAAGAGATGTGTCTTGGGGGACAAAGATTGGTCAACTAAATTAATCTGACTTTAACTTTTATGTCCATTGCATACATTTTGTGTTTATCTTTTTAATCATTGTGACTGTTGTTCAAAAACATTTTTTTGCTTGAGCTGCCTTGTTTTTGAGTAAAAGATCTTTAATTTTGTATGATTGAAATTGTTGTTTTAATTTTTATGATCACTGCTTTGTCTTGCTTAGTGCACAAATCTCTCCCTAATTATAGTTCTAAAAATTATTTTCTTCTACAAGCTGTGGTAGGGCTTACATAACTGCAAACTCTCTGTAACTACAGGTTTAATGAAAGACTTCATGTTCATAAGAAGGCCAGTCTGACTAGGTTTAGATTCATTCACTGACAGAATTTCTTTGGCCATCACAAAGGATCTTATTAAGACTATCAAAGTATGAATGGAATTTTAATCTGTGTCAGATATGAGAGTATGAATATATTTAATAATAGTAACAATTATTATTAGTAGAATTACAAGCTGCTTTTCTCACAGCAGTCCTGTGACATACCTATTATCACTGTTCCTGCTTTGTAAACAAAGAAATAAACCCAAAGCAGGCAAGTAATTTTGAAAAGTAACAATAAACTGACATTTGAACCCAATTGTTATAATTGTAAGCATTCAACATTCTTTCTAATCAAATTGCTCTGTTGAAATAACATCACAAATTCTTAAAGCAAAAAACTAAGATTATGCCCATTATATTTTAACATTGATAGCTTAAGTATATATAATTACTAAGTAAAATGAATTTTCCCACTTTTAGAACATAATTATGAGGCAATTATTAATAATAATTATTGTTTACTGAAGGTAATTATTAATAGCTAACTTTATATCTCTCTTTAAGGTTTTAAAGGTGCTTTACATATATTATATCATTTGATCCTCTCAACAACTCTGTGAGGGTGCTTTTCCATTTCACAGGTAAGGAAACTGAGGTTGACAGAGTTTAAATGGCTTACCCAGAACACAAAACTAGTAAATATCTGAGGCAAGATTTAAACCTAAGTTCCTAATACCAACTCTAGCCTTCTGTCCACTATCTTGAAATGCCTATAATCATTAGATAAATTAAATACAGTGGAAAAAATTTTGAAGTTGGAATTATGAATCATGATTTTGAGTCCCAATGCTTGTAGCTACTGGCTATATGATCATAATCTTCTTTTGGCCTAAATGTCTTTATCTGTAAAATAGGGATAATTGTGCTTATTTTCTCTATATAATAGTATTATAAGGAAAGTATTTGGAATCCTTAAGGAAGTTGAACTTGTACATTATGCCAAAAGTTGCCTTTCAAGTTATTTATTACTTATTAAATATAGTGGCACACTGGATAGTGGTGTGTTGGACCTAGAGTCAGGAGGACCTGAATTCAAATCCAGCCTCAGACACTTAAAGAAAAGGTGCTTAATAAATGTTTATTGTTTGTCAGTCTAGAAAATAGGCATTAATGAAGTGCCTTTCATTGTGTTAAAAACATTAAGATACCCTATTATATTTTGTCAATATTTTTAAGTGTGAAACAATTCAATAGTTAAGACAAATTTCAAAGTGATGAATATTTCTGATAAGTCATAGACCAACTTTCCAATTCTTTTCAGCACCTAAATAGTGACTTTAAGATTGGTTTGTTTTACATACTAGTCTCATCAGAATAGACTGAATTACTGCCAAATCTCTATGATGTACACTTCTGCAGAACTTTGGGGGGTAGAATTGTGCCATGAAATGAGAAAGTGGCATCTGTGTCCTGGAGTATGTAGAGACAAAGTTTACCTTTAAAAATTGATCATATTTATTCTTCCATTCTTTGAATATTTTTTAATGATTTACATGTTGAAGTGTCTAAAGGGTCCTAGAACCCAATCCCATACAGTTTTAGGATTGTATTAACAATGACAACAATAATGATAAAAACAAGTGACATTGATTTTATAAAGTACTTTCTCTAATTAATCCCAATACTATCGTGCATGACTGGCTTAAAAGAATAGAAAACATTCTACTCTCTTGGTCTGTCCCTACCCTTATAATATGGGTTAACTGTATTTATTCCATTTTTTCAACCCATTGGGCCAGATTTGCTCTCTAGTTATTGTTCTCAATATATCCCATGAAAAGGTATATTTTCTGAGGTTGAGAGAAAAAATGGGGACGACAATATTATTCAATAGTGGATTTAATTTTGTTGTTTGTTCCATTAATTGTGAGTTTCCAAAGAACAGGAAATTTTAATCATAGAGCTTAGATTATTTTATAAATCACTTAGCTTCTTTTAGATTGCTTTGAGATTTGTAGTCGTTTGGAGAGCTTACTGTAAATTGACAGCAAGTTATATACAGTTTTCTGACCCTTTATAATTTTTCTAAATTTTAAATCAGAAATAACATTTGTTGTAAAGATTTGTACAATTTTTATACTATATTTTTCAATATTATGGACAATAATATGGACAATATTATTCAATAGTGTCCATTTTCCTTTATCAAATATCCATAACTACTGGCTTGCCTTTTGATCAAGGGGGAAAAAGCAACTCTGGGACCAGCTTGACCTGTTTTGATGTATTTAAACAAATTAATAAATACATTGTCAATGTTATATTGTCATGGTACCTGGAATGAAGAAGACATCTTTTCATGAATTCAAGTCTGGCCTCAGATACTTACTATTGATGTGACTCTGGACAGGTCACTTAATACTGTTTGTCTCAGTTTCTTCATCTGTAAAATGAGCTGGAGAAACAATTGGCAAACCATTGGCAAATCTTTGCCAAGAAATCCCCAAATGAGGTCAGGAATAATTAGACACAACTGAATAACAACGACTAATGTTTTATTGTCTTTTTATTTATTTTATTAAATATTTTCCAAATGCATTTTAATCTGGTTCACATCATTAATAATCCTGAGTATTGTAGGCTGAGTGTCAGGTTGGTGGTATGTATTTGATACATGTGAATTTGACCAATACCTTCATTTTCTAGATAAGGAAATTGAGAACTGAGAGGTTAAATTGCTTTCCTGTGCCAAGATTTAAACTAGGTCATATGACTCCTAATCTATCACATTTTCCCCCTTTAACACTCTGCTTTTCAAATGTCAAACTCATTTTCCATTCTCTTGCTTTGCTACTAAGATGTGCTCTAAGTAATTTTAAAATCTAAGATAAATTGATATATAAAACTCAATGACCCAGTTTGTTGCTTTAAAGCTTTCCATTTTGAATTTGTTAAAGATTTATTTGTTTTCTCTTTAGAAAAATATACTTGCCAACAGTATCAAAGAGGTTGGTATTTAAATAGATATGCATGATCCAAACTGATGTCACAAATGAATCTTTGTTCAGCTGGCCCATGGCCAACTGCATGTTGGTTATTCTTTGGGAGAGTCAAACTTGCAGTGATAACTAGTGGAGCATTAAAGAACATATTCTTGACTTTCTTAAGATCAGGGAAAGAATGTCCTGTGTCAGAGAGGCTTTCATTCATTCATTAAGCATGCTTAAATATAGGGATGGAATGGGGTTAGTTTTCCTTAGTGAATAAAGGGAAATCAGGATGAAGACGGTAAGGAGGAACACTTGCTGACCTCCTTCCAGATCTAAGCTAGTCTGGAGAGATGGACATCCAGGAGAGAAGCACCAATCTAGGTTTAGGTTGCTGCAATAGCAGAAACTCTGGGAAGCGTCGGAGGCAGGCAGGGCCAATTCTAGTTCTGCAATTTATTTCCCCTATGATCCAGGGTCAGTTATTTCCTTCCCTTTCAGATAGCTTATCTGAAAAATGACGAATTCTTCCAGCTAGAGATGACTTTTAGTGTGGTAACATTCAGCTACTTACTGAATCTGGTCCCCTTCTTAACTATGTTCCATGGCACTTAAAAATAATTGTTTAAAAAAGGTTTTCTTTAAGTCTACATAAATCTCTTTGTCACTTCCATTCATTACATGTTCAATCTCTGTCTACATACTAGATCTTTACTTGAAAATGACTCTCATGTCCCTTCTCCCTCTCCCCCCTTTTCTTACTTATGATATCACTGTCAGTTCCTTTAACCAATCCCCAAATGGAATAAACTTGAGATTCTTCACTACCTTGTTTGCCTTACTCTGAATACTCTCCAGTTTGTATATGTCTCCTAAAATGTGTCACTGAGGTATAAATACAATGGTCTAGATGTGATCTGCCAGGGCAGAGTACAGTAGGACTATTGCCTTCTTAATTCTGGAATTAGCTGTATGACTGTCATATATATGACAGAGTCATACTAAATGTATGACTCTGGACAAATCACTTAACTCTGTTTATCTCAGTTTCCTCATCTATAAAATGAACTGAAGAAGGAAATGACAAACCACTCTCATTTCTTTGCCAAGAAAACATGTACATGAAGTGTTGGACATGACTAAAATCACTGAACAAACAAATATCTTTGTTAATGCAGCCCAAAACAGAATTAAGGTTTTTTGGATGTTAAAACATGATTCACAATTAATTTGAGACCCACTAAACCCTCAGACCTTTGTCTTGCCTGGCCATGCTTTCTTTTTATAACTCTCCTTCCCACTGTTAAGGATTCAAAAACTTCTTCACATTTCTAATTGTAGATTGCCTTAATTTTAAATGATGAGAGAATCAAGTTTTTTTTTTTTTTTTTTTTTAGAGGAATAAAATGCCCATAAAAGCATAATAAAATCAAATGGAAGAATATTTTGGCCAGATGCTTTACACATTATCTTCAAATTAATTTGAAAAAAATGATTCCAAGATTAGAATCTACCTTTTCTGCGTAATATCCTAAAATAAAAGAACAATTAGGAAAAACTAATCTGATGTAGTATTCAAAATGTATTTTTAAATTTTAACTTACTACCAAAAAAAAAAAAAAAAAAAAAGAGAAAACCCCACAGTAAAACTGTAAGCATAATAAAGAAATCACAGATGGTATTCCTCAAAATAAATGCAACAGTATCTCTCTGACTTCATTTAAAAATCCATTTTCTTTGCAGATTGTCTTCTAAGTCAATATTTTGGTCATTTAGCAAATTTTGCTGTCTTAAATGTTTTTATGTCTTGACAAAGTCTATAAAGGACTAATTTATTATTATTAAACAATGTTTAATACATAGAAAAATGATTCCCAAAGTTCTGTTAAAGGTTTTGAAAATAAATTTCAAAGTAAAAATATTTATTTGAAAATGGGAAAGGACTTCATATCTCTCTACCAGTGGTCAATTTATCATGGCATAATTATAGATGACTTTATCTTTTTTTTTTTCTTTACTTCTTCAAGTGAGTAATGAAATGATATCTAATCTGAAATATTTCATGCTTGGACTAACATGTCAAATTGAACCTAAAAATGATGTTCAAATTTAAATTGGTATTTAATTCCAAGAATGAAATATTGTGAATTAAATGTAATTCCACTTCCTTTTATAAAAAGTAGAAGGAATTGGTTAATGATTTCTTCCTTTTCCCCCCTATTTAACATATGAAGTAATGCAGTTGTTTTTATTGTTCATAGGATGCCTTAAAAAATCCTCAAATGAATCTTTGATCTTAGCTATTTGAATGTTCTCTCTGATGATGCAGATTGGGACCCATCTATGGCTGCCTATATAATTCCAGTTGACATTTGCCAACATTTTGCATCTATTCAATATTCTGGAGTCTCTCCTTGTTTTCTTCTGACATAGCAAAATTATGACCAGAGAACTAAAAATTATGATGAGGCCATATTTTTTTTTTTCCATCATACATTTCCTTGATAACAACTTTTATTCCTATCCTTGGAAGGGTTTTTTTTTTGTTGTAACGACAACAGTCATTTTTCAGTCATCTGACTCTTCTTGACCCCATTTAGGGTTTTCTTGGAAAAGATAATGGAATAATTTGCTATCTCCTTCTCCAGTTCATTTTATAGATGGGGAAACTGAGGCAAACAGAATTAAGGAAATTTCCCAAGGTCATACAGCTAGTATTTGAATATTGAACTCACAGCACTCTATCCACTGTGCCATCTAGCTTATTATATATTGTGGACAGCTCACCGTCTGTGTGAGAATTAATTTTTAACTCTTTGGGGATTATTTGACTATGTCACTCCCTTTTTCACTAAATTACAGTGACTTCCTACTACTAGTATCAAATATAAACTTTGGTTTGGCATTTAAAGCTCTTCACGACCTGGACCCAGCCTGCCTTTCCAACCTTTTTACACATCATTCCCCTCCCTGTATTTGTTTTATTGCTGTTCTTCACACAAAACTCCATTGTTTATTTCTCTGCATTGGCACCAGCTGTTCCTTATACTGGGAATGACCTTGCTTCTTAGCTCTCCCTCTTGGAATTTTTGCTCTACTTCAAGACTTATCTCAAGAGCCACCTATTAAAGTGACTGGTCCTTTATATTAGCCTCCTTTTCTCAGACAAGATTACTTATAACAATTCTGATTATGTTTTGGGAATACCTATGAAAAGAGTCCTATGTAAAAAGAATTACTTTTGTGCAGTGAGAACACTTTTGAATTGACTTAATCAATTATTAAATCACCTTGTTGAGAACAAAACCTAAGTACCAGCTTGAATCAATCAAAGACATTTGGGTTTGGGGCAACAGGTGGTCCGTTCCAAGTGATTTTATCACAACTTGTGAGGTTTGGATATAATTAAATGCTTTCCATTTAGATTCTAAGTGCACTTAATAAATGTTTAACGATGAATTGATTTCCTAGTAAGTCAAAATTTTACTGACTCAAATGTTTTTAGACTACCATGATCTCCTCATTATGGGAATTGATTGGCATTGGTTAAATTTCTGTATGAAATGATAGTTACCATTGATGTGCATTCTTCCACCCGTTAGTCACTTTTCATTATCAGCATCTTTTTCTTTTAATCAGGTCAAGAATGAGTTCTTGTGACTGCTTGCTGTATTTTTCCTTCTTTCTTCTAGCTTTAAACCCATTTAATCTCTGCTCTAATAAAGTGGCACAGGGCTGGAGAGAGGAAGACATCTTCAAGGTTTCAAATCTGGCTGTAAACATTTACTAGCCATGTGACCCTGGAAAGTCACTTAACTCTGTTGGCCTTAATTTTGCATCTGTAAAATAAGCTGAAGAAGGAAATGGCAAACCACTCTAGGATCTTTGCCAAGAAAACCCTAAATGAAGTTGGACACAACCAGTGTGGTTTGTCCTTTGTTCTTGAATGTAATGAGCTAAGGTTTGAGTTGATGCACTGAGGTCCCAAGTACGTGAGGCTAAATAGTAATTGGACTATACTCTATTAATATACATGATTGGATAAAGAATGGACCCTGCCCACTCTCTGTGCAAGTCCTGATGTGTTGTATAGGAAATGACGATTTTGGTGGGTGGAGGCAGAGAGAGACAGGAAGAGAGGCTGGGAGAGATTGGGCCTGGGTTCTATGCTGGTAGCTGCTGGTCGCGTGGCTGCTGGTCTAGCTAGCTTCTTGACTCAGCTGCACACATTGCTATCGCCGATTCTCTTCCACCTGCGATCCTTCTTCACTGAGAATAAAGACTGATGATTTTCCCCTAACCTGAATTCCTGACTCCTGCTGATTTAAAAATACACGATCTTCACACTTGAAGAAGACCAATGATATCAAGAAAGCAATGTCTTGACTTGGAAGTGAATTTGATCAAAGTGATACAGAGCTGTGAAAAACTGAAAAATTATCCATGCATATGTTTTGAAAATAAAAAGCTTTTAAAAAAGAGAGAAAAATAATTAATTCTTGGCAAATTTAAAAAAAGAAACATGTAAAATGTATTATATGCCTTTTAAAAAAAAATCTAAAAAAGTAGACATTACAAAATGGAGACGTGTGGTTTTTAGAAACTCCATTCTTTTGTACACACATTCTATCTTTGCAATAGGGAGAGAAGCTTCGTTCTATTTTGCTAGGTCTCCTGTCTTTGGGGAAAAAGGAGAAACATTTCATTGCATATCATCTTCTGCCTTCTGGGGAAACCATTATGCCTGATCTCTTCTGGGCAAGAGGAGAAGCACAATTATTATGTGGGTCTCCTGCCTCTAGGAGAGGAGGAGAAAGGCTATTCTATCAGCTGTCCGCCAGTAGTTCCCTTATCTGAGTTGATTAAAGCTCTGAGAGTACTTCATTCTGGGGCTAAACCTCTAGGGATATTGATAACTTACCTGAATTTATTCCTTTAGGACCAACAAACATTCACACAAGCCCCATCCTCCCTTCTCCACAGCCTGTTCACTCATTGCCACTGTTCTCTCCTCTCCTCCCAATCATGTCCCACTCTACCCACCCTTCCCACTCTTTGCAATGCCTGTTCTATAGTTTATAGACTTGCTTTTGTTTTAAATCTTTTCCTTTCTCCCTCCGTTCATCCTTTGGCTTTCACTACGACCTAGATGGCACAGCACCCCTGTTTACCAGCACTGGTCATACTTTTTCTTATTTTCCCCTGATCGCTGGTCAAAGTAAGAGAGTTAGAACTTTCTTTGTTTTCCATTGTAATCTCAGATTCTCCCTCTATCACCATTATTCAGTAACTTTTCTGAAGTTTATTCAAACCCATGTCTACCACCAATTCAAAATTTTGGTAGCTATTTACTGAAGTTCCTGATACTCTCTTTTTCAAAGAGTTTAGTGCCTGACTCAAAGTCTTTCTCTCTTTTCTAACTCAGGTCCTCATACTAGGGGACTACAACTTTCATATTTATTCTTTCTCAAAAACTCTAAATCTCCTAGTTCCTTGACATATTTTTTTTATTCTTGAGGCAGAAATTTATTTTCATTCTATAAAGTGAATCCTGATTTCATTTGATTTTTTGATGACGTCTCCACCAAATATGTATTGATTATTTTGTTCATCTATTATAGAGATTTTCTTAACAGTGAATATATTTTAACAAAATTAGCTATATGGTAACTTTTTTGTTAAAGATTCTACCTTTTTCTTCATTTACAAGTCTGTATTTTTCTCATGAAGAATCATTAATTGATATAAAGTACTGGCCAGGGAAAGCCCAGTGCTTGCAGCATGCTATCCATCTGTTATTTAGCCAAAAAAGTGGAAAAGAGTCAGCTTTAATCTGATGTCTCAGTGTCAGTACTTTGTGATGAGAAACCCATTTGCGAGTTCATGAAGGGAGAAAAGAATTAACAAAGTGCATGAGTCATGGGGTATCATTTGCCTATGTTTCTTTACAAATGTGCCTGCTTCCCTCTGTATTTTAAGTTCAAGCCCATTCTACTCAGTGTTACCTGTTTGTACATAATTGTTCTTATGTTATCTCCTTTATAAGACTTCTTAAAAGAAGGAACTGTATTTTTCTTTTCTCCAGCACTTAACCACAATGCCTGCACTTAAATGCTTATTCACCCTCTGAATTGAAAAGCTAGAGGCAAGGGAATGATAAAGAAAATTAGTGTTTTAGGAACCCTAAAGAGTTATTATACTTATAAAATGTAAACAACTTACTCTTTTATTGATCCTGTAAAGCAGTAATATTGAGGAAAGAGTTGTAGCTCTATCAGTAGATGACCTGAATCCAAACTCTGGTTCTGACTTATCCAATAGTACTTAGGGGAAAAAAACTAAACTAAACTAAATTAACTTCTTTTTTTTTTTCCTGTTTCCTCACAGAACCAGAGCTAGGTAATCCAGTGGATAGAATGCTAAGCCTAAATCAGGAAGAATTGAATTTATGTCAAATCCAAGACATTTGTTTTTTCTCTATACGATCTTGTACAAATCACTTATTATATTATTAAGTAAAATTAGAGATTTGGACTAGATAATTTCCTATTTCCCTCATGTTGCTAATCAGGGATTCTTAATTTTTAAGAACATCTATCTATCTATCTGTCTATCTATCTATCTATGTGTGTGTATGTTTATGTATGTTTACAAATAAACATACACACACATATATATAATATAAAATAAAATACATATTAAAATAGTTTTTTTTTAAAGAGACAAGTTCATGGAACTCAGGTTAAAAATCCCGGCTCTAGAGACTTTATATCATATTAATTTTATTTTCTCCATGTATGTAGAGTAGAAAATTGATGCTTAAAGACAGTCCTGGTATTCTACTTACTGCATCACTTAGGGACTCTCAAAATATGATAACATCATTAAAATAAGCATGGTCGTTACCATCTTAGAGCAAGAAATGAAAAAGAATCTGGAGGTCACCTTAACCCTCCTGTATTTATAGATAGAGAAACTAAAGCCCATATAGACTGTGACTTAGGTCACATAGACAGTAATAGAGTTGAGATTTAAACCCAGGTCCTCTGATCTATATTTAGTACTCTTTTCAATGTTCTATTCTGTAGGTTTCAATATTCATATAGTTTTGAATGACAGGGAACTCTTAATTCTTCCCCTACCCACTCTTTGTTTTTTAAGCATTAAAATCCTGATAGTTAAGAATGCTAGAATCAATATGGTTCTCTTTCAAGCACAGTTCTATGGCTTCTTTATATAATCTGAGGTTAATAGTTATTTTCAGGGTGAAGTATTTCTATGAAATTTTTCCATTTGTTTCATTTGGTCTTTTTCTTGATCAGTGTGACTGTGATTCACTTGAGCTATGAATTTCTGTCTGTAGAGGTAAAGGTAAATGATAGATCATGTCCCTGTATTTATTGTACTGAAAGGCCAGCCAAATTTTGGGGGATTTCTTTCCCATGCAGAAGAAATATAATATATTATAATCCTTTCTTTGAAACATAGTTGTTAATTTCATAGTTTGCATTCACATGTTTACAAAACTTTCTTGGCAACCTTTATAAGAAGCTGATTAAGGTTTTAAAATGGCAGTAGTTTCTATTATCCCAAAATTTAAATTAGTTAATATTCATCCTAATATCAAATACTAGAAATAGTTATTGTAATAATAATTTTTAAAACTTTATTTTATTTTTAATTTATGAACTAAAATGTAAATTTCTTTTTTTTTTTTATAAGTTTTTTATTTTTCAAAACATATGCATGGACAATTCTTTAACAGTAGCCCTTGCAAAATCTAGTGTTCCAATTTTCTGTCTTTTCCTCCAAGCCCCCTCCTAAATGGCAAGTAGTCCAATATATGTTAAACATTGTAGAAATATATGTCAAATCCAATATATGCATATGTATTTATACAATTATTGTGCTGCACAAGAAAATCAAATCAAACCAGTTAAAAAAAAGAAGCAGAATAAAATGCAAGCAAGCAACAACAAAAAGAGTGAAAATGCTATGTTGTGAACCACTTTCAGTTCCCAAAGTCCTCTCTTTGGGTGTAGATGGCTCTCTTCATCACTGAACAATTGCAACTGGTCGGAATTATCTCATTGATAAAGAGAGTCACATCCATCAGAATTGATCATCATATAGTCTTGTTGTTGCCGTGTACAATGATCTCCTGGTTCTGCTCATTTCACTCAGCATCAATTCATGTAGGTCTCTCCAAGCCTCTCTAAAATCATACTGCTGGTCGTTTCTTACAGAACAATAATATTCCATAACATTCATATACCATAAATTATTTAGCCATTCTCCAACTGATGGGCATCAGTTTCCAGTTTCTGGCCACTACAAAGAGGGCTGCCACAAACATTTTTGCACATGTGGATCCCTTTCCCTCCTTTAAGATCTCTTTGGGATATAAGCCCAGTAGAAACATTGCTGGATCAAAAAGTATGCACAGTAAAATGTACATTTCTATAACACAGTATAATAAAAAGATGGTTGCACATGAAATTACAAATCTCTTCTGTACAACTTGCTATTCCTTTTCAATATAGAATAAAATTATCTTGAACATTTCTCTTTCTTTTATTTTTTTTCCTTTTTCCTCTCTTCCCTCCATGTTGGAGAGGGCTACCATTAGGCATGTATATGTAAAATTATTCTATACTTAATTCTATTTATCAGTTCTTTCTCTGGATGCAGATAGCATCTTTCTTCATATGCCCATTATAGTTAATTTTGGAATAATAATAATAAATACTTGAATTCAACAGAACATTTGCCTGGAGACTAATTGCCATCTCTCAACATCAATGGGTTGTGTCACCTTTAGACTAATTATCAGAACCTGCCCATCAAAGGTTTATCTGAAGATAGCCACTTATATCTGAGTTCTCTAAGGAGCTTAAGTGAATTTCAAGGCTGGTTTGTCTGGGGAACCAATCATGAGCTCACTAACCAACTTGTTCCCAATTCATCAAGGCTGATCATATCCTGGATCTTGCTGATAAATGATGTTAAAGATGTACCTTTTTCTTTACATAAACAAGAACTATCAGCCACAATCAACACATATTTATTAGGTAGTTATGTGCCACGTATTCAGGATACAAAGAAAAGGCAAAAAATAGTCACTACCCTAAAGATCTTTGATTCTAATGGGAGAGAAAAAATATGTAAATATAAAACAAATTGTACAAAATAGATTTGGAGTAGAAAGAAGATAGCATGAAGAAATGGAACAAAAGTTGGAGGGACCAGGAAAGGCCCGATAGAAAAGGTGGTATTTGATCTAAGTCTTAAAGGATGCCAGAGGAGTTAAGAGAATAAAGAACAAGCGCATTTCTGGCATGAGGACAAACCATCTCCAAGGCAGGGGACTGGAAATGGAGAATAATGAGTGAGGAATAGCAAAAATGCATGACTGGATTATAGAGTGTAGAGAGAGGAGTAGAATGTTATTCTATTGGAAAGATAGGAAAAGAATAGGTCATGAAGAGCTTTAAATACCAAAGGATTTTACAGTTGATTCTGGAGAAACAAGGAAATAGTGGAGTATATTGAGCACGGGAGTGATATGGGCAGACCTATACTTTAAAAAATTACTTTGGCAGCTGAGTGGAGAATGAATTGGACTAGGGAGAGATTTGAGTCAGGAGACCAATGATAGAGTTATTATAATAGTTTAGATGAGAAAAAGTGAGAGCCTAAACTCGTGTAATTAGAAGGGGATGTGTGCAAGAGGTGTAGTGTAGAGGAAGAAATGAGGATAATTAAGAAGCCTCAAACCTGCCAGTCACTTGGATTGTCAGGTAGAAGGGGAGTATATACAAGTAGGCCCTATGGAACCTTTAGGGTATGGTCAGATAATGGTAAGGTTGTCCACTATATCCCAGGCCATCACCAGTCATCCTGAGTTTTGTCCCGCCCATGGACTTTGAAGAAACTGGAAGAGACAATGAGGCTGATGACTTGGTGCAACTCTGCCTCATTTAAATCCAATTTACAACCTAAGTCAAGACATCACAAACAACATCTCTGTGAACTAGTAAGTCATTTGCATGAGATTGTAAAAAGGGAAATGCCCATTTAAGCAAAATATGTGACCCCATGAACTCGAGGGATTAAGGGCAAAAACATAGACATAAGAAATATGAAGAATGATGGAGATGACGTAAGAATCATAAGAAACTTCTCAGGATGCATGAATGGCTGAATATGTTGAGGGAAAGAGTAGAAGAGACTTTTTTTTTAAATGAATGAGATATGAATCTGTACAGATATACTTCTTATGTCACAATTGGTAAGAAGTGAGAAGTCTTGGTGCAATCAAATTGTTAATATGAATAGCTGCCATTTTACTGGACCCCTATTTTTCTAACCTAATAATTTTATTGACTCTTTTCCTTTTGTGTTTTAAGATCTCCAGATACAAGCATGAAAGCATTTCAGGGATGTTCCTGCAAAAGCCATTGTGACTTCCCACATAAAGTGATTAGGATTGTTTCATTTCATGTGCCACAGATTTAAAACAGCATGCAATCTGGTGCATAAACTACACACTCATCATAGAACTTAATTCTGCTGAATATTAAAGTTGTAAACTGAGTTCTGCTGCATCATACACATTGGCTAAATTTAGGGTTGGAAATATACACGTCACTCACTCTTCCCAATCCCACCCACCCACTTGAGTTATGAAGACCTTTCAAAATAAAGAATGACAAAAATCATGGAATCATATATTTTTAAAATTTATTTTATTTTATTTTTAATTTGTGGGACTTAACAAGCATTTCCATAAATAGCATAATAAAAATGATTGTATGTGAAATTGCAAATCTATTACCTACAGCTTTGTCTTCCAGCAATTAGCATAGTTTCTTCCACACACTCGGGGTTTAATAAATGCTAATATTGATTTAATAAATGCTTAATAAATGGACTCAATTATAGGACCACAAATTTGGAGCTGAAAGTCCCTTAGAAGCCATCAAATCCAACTTAATTAACAGAAAACTTAGGCATGAAGAGATCAAATACCTTCTTTAAGAATCTCACTGCTAGTAAGTACCTGAAGCAGAATTGAGCTGATTTGTGCCTTATCCATCACCATTTCTTGCATTGTACCGAACCAGAGCATAAATCATACCTTTCAAAATTTACCCCTCTCTGTATGGTTTTTGCGTGTACCTCAAATAGAAGAGATTTCCATAGTCCTTAGAGGCTATGTATGTAAGTCACATTTTCACATTTCTTGGGGACCAGTGCAGTCAACCCATGCAATAAACTATACAATACTTTAAAATCCTACCAAGGATTATGCATGAATTAAAAACAAAACAACCCGAAGTTATTTATTCTAATAGCTAACGGTCTATCGCCAACACCGGGTAACAAAGATCTGGGCGCCTCTAGTTCCGGAGCTTTGCGATGGAAGGCAGCTGCAGCCAGAGAGGCCGGGCGGTTGCAGCTGCAGCGCAAGGTCAGGGTCTCTGGGAGGCGAGGAGCTCTGCAGCTGCTAATTTGGCTACTGCTTGGAAGCGCACGAGAGCTCCAAGTTGTCTTTCTGGCCGAGCCTCTAAGTATCTTCCAGCAGATGATAACTTTAGTGCCTGAGGCTGCCGAAGAAAGGGGGCCTGGGAAATTTCTGGGTGAGTGCCGTCCAAAGTGAAGAAAACTCCTTTGTTTGGGGGAATGGATACAGCGTAAATTGGAAAGAGTGTCTTGTAAATGGATCGCACTGCTCCTATACTTGGAGGAAAGGGACCAAAAATAATGTGATTTAGGCCTGTGGGGATCTTAGTACATTTCCCCTGGCCCAAAAATATAGACGAAGGAAAAATCCAGAGGCAAATCTGGTAGTGCAAAGAATGCTGGATCGCCAGACAGATGCCCGGGTTCTTGATGGAGTGAATCTCTTACCGTTTTCTCATTTGTATAGTGAGGAAATTATTCTAAACTACTTCTTATTTTAGTTCTAATTCTGTGAAAACCACAAAGTTTTGATTAAAAACACACCTCAGATTTCAAGTTCACTTTTCACTAGATCAAGGGGATCAGTAGACCTCTTTTTTTTTTTTTTTGAAAGAGGAGAGAGAAAAAGGAAGAAATGAATGCGAAAGAAAAAAAATGAGAGGGAACACACAAAAACATGGGCGAATGTCTAATTTGTAAAAGTGAGGGTTAAAAGGTGGGGAAAAGGAAGAATGAAAGAAAGGGAGAAAGGTGCTGAAAAAAGAACCTCGAAAAGAAGACTAAAGAAAAGTGTACAGTGACAAGTATTGGTGAGAATAGAAGAAAAGAGAATGAGGAAGATGAAGGTAGACCCAGAAATGTGAAAAGCATTTCTTAATGAGTTGGAATTAGAGTGATGAGGGGTACATCAAAGAAAGGCAAAGTAATTAAGAATTAGTTCTCTAAGGATCTGTTGCTCTTTTTTTGTGAATGGAAGGGGAAATCAAAGTAAAAGTACAGTAACTTTGATGCATAAAGCAATGCCACAGACAGTTAGAAGATCTGGGTTTAATTTCCTTCTCAGAAGCTTTCTAGTTATGTGACCCTGAATAAGTCATTCATCTCTGATCCTCAGTTTTTCATCTGTAAATTTCAGATATTGAATAGAATCTAATTAAAAAGATTGTGAGGATAAAATGAAAGTTTACATCTGTATAAAATCTCATACATACACACATATAATTTCATATATATAATATATGCGCATATAATACATGCACACATATGCACATATGAATTGCATTCCAAATCTCAAAAGACTACATAAATGTCAATCAACAAGCCTATATGAAGAATCTACTATGTATGAGACAATGAAGACATTGAAAAGAAAAGAATAGGAATGAAGAGTCTTTGCATTAAAGGAGCATGCATTTTTTCTGGAAAGACAACACATAAACATATTTCAGTTAATGTTATTTCAGTCAATGAACACTAGAAAAATACAACAAAATGGTTGTCTAAATGCTTTCATTTAATTTTCTTGAAAAAAAAAAAGATGGCCATATTTCTACAATGCTTTAAGATGACCAAAATCACTTTTTAGATTTCAGCACAACACTTTACCATTTATTTTGGAAGCTCTGATCTCCAATGATCTTCTAGCTAATTTGCCAATTATGCCATTCTGAGCTAAGTGAGGTTTATCCCTGCTATAAACACTGTTAAGTAGTCTTTAGCAATACAATACAAACAACAGAAATCTAGGCAGGTGGTGCTTCAATTATAGTGATAAAGAGGTCAAAATATTAGAATCATATTTCTTATGAACTTCAAAAGTTCTATAATTAATTAATATGGGTATACCACCTTTTTGCAGACTTGCCCTCTTTGTTATTCTGTAAACAAGACATTGTCTCCTGACTGGGCATTTCATGGCTATTTCCCATGCTTAGAATTTCACCTCTCTACCCTATCATGTACATCTCCTAATTTTCTTGGTTTCCTTAAAGTCCCAGATAAAATCCTACTTTCTACAAGAAATCTTTCCCGACCCCCATATATTCCTTTCTCCTTTTGTTTATTATCTTCAATTAATTCTGTATATGTCTTGTATATAATTGTTTTTATGTTATTTTCTCATTAGACTGTGAAATCTTTGAGAAGAGGGACTTTTTGGGTCTTTTTATTTGTATCCTCAGAACTTAGCATATAATACCAACTTTAAGATTGAAGTCCAAGTCACCCATGCTTAATCATCCTGTGAGATTTTGGGCAATGTCATCCTCACAGTCCGAATAATGAATCCCCTGAAGTGGTGAAATGTCTTTGAATTCTCACTATTCAAGGCTATCATATTAAAATATGAAATTGGTTCTAACTTAATGGAAATGTTCAATGCAGATTCACTATGTCTGCCTATTTGGGGTACCAGGTACCTAAGCAACATACAGATTGTCCATTCGTTAATCCTTGTTCCAGTTGCCTAACTGGTACATCTCCTTTTTGATCATACTTTTCTGAATGTTTAATTTAACTACTTGTGCACAGGTCCTCATTGGAAATATACTGTAGGCCAGAGGTATCAGTAATGCTTCTGTTGACTTCATGAAGCTTACAATTCTCAGATTAAAATTAAATGAGAATATTTAACAAAATAAATGAAAGATAATAAATATTATATAATATATATGATATTAATATGTGGTTTTCTAAGTCAACATGCTCTTAGGGATTCTTGTTTACAATTCAGTGGACCTTTTTTGTAGTTGACACCTCTTCCCTTTTATACTTATTCCCATTTATACTTATCAAATAGCTCTCTATTGCCCTTTAGATACCATGTAATTTTGATTAATCAGAAATTATAGTGTTCATTATTTTGCAACCAATAGCAATATTGGAAGAACACATTAAAATAAATAAGCACAATGAGATCTTCCATTTACTGTCCCTTTCAGTCAATTTGTGTGACTTCAAAAATACTGTAGAACATTATATAAAATAAATATATAGATTAAAATATACTGTAGAATACTGTCTGCAAAAACTTCACATTCTCTTCATTAATATCAGTTTCAATCTACATACAGATTAGTCTCATGAAAAAAAATCATAAGTACTTTCTGCCAGTCATTCCTGATTCTGTCCTCTGAGGCCAAACAGAATTAATCTCTATCCTATAATAGCTTTTTAAGAATGTACTTTTAAAGCTGCTATTTCCTCCCCCCCCCCCATTTTTTTTTCTTCTCCAGGCTAAATATATCTAGTTCCTTCATCTTATCCTTCTATGGCATGAACTTGAGGTCCTTGTTCCATTTTCCAGATACTATCCAATTTATTGCTGTTTGACCTAAATTGTAACATTCAGAATTGAGCATCATGCTCCACAAACTCTCTGATCAGGGCAAAGTTGAGTGGGACCATTCTAAATTAAATGATCATAAATTTAGAGTTGGAAGGAACCTTAGAAGTCATATAGTCCAAGGCCCTTTGAGGTCAGACTATTGAGATCAAGAAAGGTTGGGGGACTTATGCAAGATTACAGTTAAGAAGTGCTGGAGCCTGACTCAGGTCCTTTAGTACATTGTCTATGTTGTCTCAAACTTCTTGTTTTTGGAAACCATGTCTTTCCTAATATAAACCCAAGATCCCATTCTCATTGTATATGCAAAAAAACCCAAACAAACCAAAAAACAAATTAATCTGCTCTGCCTTCTCTCTGTCATGAGTTATCTTCCCATTCACACCCTACAGCAAATGAAAACCTTTTTCGATCTTCTTTCCCCAGTTAGCTTTAAAATCTTTTTTGTAGTCCTAAATTTTCCTCAACAAACTTATTAAGGGCTTTAGAACTCCTGATATTACCCTATAGAGAACTGCACCATATTATTTATCTTTTGTTCCTTGTTCTTCCAACTTCTGAACTTAATTTTAAGAAATCTAAATTAGGGGATGAGTCCTTTGTCCTTTCTTCAGTTTTTTTTTTTTTTTTTTTTAGGACAATTCCCATTTTTTTTCTTCATCGGAACCATTTCTCATTTTATCTTCAGAATTTCTTTTGAATTATTTACTTTGCCCTTCCTCCCCCCACCGTGTTTTGCCTTCTATTGAATTTTAGTACATGGACTATGAACCATTGGAAATATGCTTTTTCAAAATCTAGGGCACATGTCAAACTATGTACATCTTTTTTCTTCTCTCTGACAAACTCTAGGAGGTAGTGGTCACTTTCCTCCCAAGTTCCCATTATTTTTACTGCACTGGCTATTCCTTCCTAATAATAAGAATTAGATCCAGACATTTTGAATTTTGAAGGAAAAAGTTAATATCACGATAAATCAAGACCTTTTCAGTTGCCTTGTTTTCAGTAGAGAGAATTCTAGCAGATATCTGCATAATTCTTTAATAATAGTTTTCCATCATTATTATTATCATGGGTCTGGAACAGGTTTGTGATCCAATTCCCAAACTCATCTGTATCTTCTTTCTATCTAGCATATTGTATATGCTGACAACAGGATGTTTTAGGTTTTTTACCTCATAGATCTTCACCCAAATATATTCTACCATGTTTTCCCTACTCTTGTTCTGAGATTTCTTCATTTAATTATATTTTCTTAATAGGTAATGTTACCTATTCTCTTTTAATCTAACTTGTTTCTTTTGAATAAAGAACAGCTGTCCAGAACCATAGTTTAGTCATAGACCTATCCCACCAACTCTCAATGGTAGCTGTGAAGTAGAATTCACCCCCATGTATTAGGATCTTTATTTGACTTTTTCCTTATAATTTAGACAAGATATTTGAGGCCATGGTTTTTAATATTATTATTTATTTTGAGATTTATATCTCGTGTGAATTTCTATTTCAGTTGTCATTCTTCTTTCCCATTTTGTAATGACTTTCTAAGACATGCAGCTTATTGGTTATAGGTATTTTTCTTCCTTCTATATATAATACTTTAATATATTCTTACCAGTTTAGGTTAAGTACATTCTATCCCTGGTCAGGAGCATGTCACTTTTTGTTTAAAGCCATGATCCATAGGACTGCTTGCCATCTAGGGGAGGGGGTGGAGGGTGGGAGGGAAAAATCAGAACAGAAGTGAATGCAAGGGATAATGTTGTAAAAAAAATTACCCTGGCATGGATTCTGTCAATAAAAAGTTACTATAATAAAAGAAATAAAGCCATGATCCAGAAATCCAAATCACATTCAAGGACACCTTCTTCTTATTCTTTTTTTTAAAATTTAATTTATTTTTTTCCTTTTTTATTATAGCTTTTTATTTACAAGATATATGCATGGTTAATTTTTCAGCATTGACAATTGCAAAACCTTTTGTTCCAATTTTTCCCCTCTTCCCCCCATCCCCTCCCCTAGATGACAGATTGACCAAAACATGTTAAATATGTTAAAGTATAAATTAAATACAATATTAAGTATACATGTGCAAACAGTTATTTTGCTGTACAAAAAGAATCGGACTTTGAAACAGTGTACCATTAGCCTGTGAAGGAAATCCAAAATGCAGGTGGACAAAAATACAGGGATTGGGAATTCTATGTAGTGGTTCATAATCATCTCCCAGAGTTCTTTCGCTGGGTGTAGCTGATTCAGTTCATTACTGCTCTATTCGAACTGATTTGGTTCATCTCATTGTTGAAGAGGACCACGAAGGACACTTTCTTCTTAACCAAATGTCTATTTATTCTTACCTTATCAGCATTATCTTTTGTCTCACCTTCAGTGGACAACAGCTAGATGACAGCTTGGTGGTCCAATAGATAGAACTTGTTCTTCAAATTAAAATGAAATGATTTCAAATATGGTCTCAAACACTTAGTAGCTGTAGGACCTTGGTTAAGGCACTAAAATTGCCCGACAGGCCTGTTTTGAGGACCAAATGATTTATTTGTGCATAGTACTGTGTTTGGCATATAGTAGGTGCTAGATAAATGTTATCTCCCCCTTCCCTTTCTTTTCCTTCTCCCTTCTCTGGCATTCAATTTCCTACCCAAGGCTTTTTCATTTCTTAAAGGACCAGCTGTCACTTCTTCCTCAGAATATCTAGTTCTGCTCCCTTGTTCCTTCCTCTTCAAAAAGAACCTTAAATTTATTCTTCCTCTTCAAGCTCACAGTATTTCTTATCTTTTTCCTCTATATGATGTTCTCATGTCCTCCAGACTTCTGTCAAGTTTCTTTTAGTCTTTTTATATTCTTTTTTCCACTTTTCCTCTTCATTGAAGCTCCTTCTTCCTTTTTATCCCCTTAAAGAAAACATTTTTCTGTCTCTAATCATCTTGAGTTTTGTAGGGCATCTTCTTCAAGTTCCTTTAGATTTTTTTTCATGAAGGGGAAGAAGTCTGTTGGCACAATGAAAATATAAAGCAGTCATTTGGCCATGGTGAGAATATAAACACACCACATTCAATGCAAATTACTTGCAAAATAAAGAGAGCAAAATGAACTCCATTCTTTTTGAAAGTGAAATACTCAATCCTAGTATGGAAAACTTCTAAGTAAGATTGAGAAAAGTGAAATACTCAATCCTAGTATGGAAAACTTCTAAGTAAGATTGAGACTCACCTTATGAGCACCTCATTAATACTTTCTCACCCTTTTATTGCCTCTGAGCAACTTGATGGCCACACCTAATTTCCTTGCCTTTCTCTTATTAACTGCTTACTTATTTTTACTAATTTGTCTTCTTTTGCCTTATCAACCATTTTCTTGTTCTATTTATTTTCTCCCTACTCAGATCCTTCTCCACAATCTTTTTCCTCCTTCAGATGACTTGACTTCAGATCTTTCAAATCTTTTTTTCTCCTTGAGTCATTCCCCTTTAATTTTTTCTCCTCAAATTCTTAATCACATTTAATATTAAGTTGCTAAAACCTTGTGGGAAGGCCTCTAAAAGCACCAGACCTTCCAAAAATTATGACACAAAACACAATTACCTCTATACTCCCATCAAACTGACTCTGAAAAAAACAGGTAGGAGCATTTGAATATTTCAGATATAGTGCATAGGGATGGGAGTAGAAATCTGTAAGAACTTACTCAGTTTTTCATTTGTCACTCTTACTAGAGGTCCCCAAGAGTTAGTTCCATGTCAAGTATTTCAAATGGTTCAGAAAGATTGTTTTCTATTTAGAATAAAATCAGTCTCTTTTGATATGCCATTTTCTCCCACTTCTGTTATAACAGAAAATTTCAATTGTTAAAATAATATATGATGTTAAAATTAAAGGTGCCTTGTGAGATTATGTGAGCTTTGAAAACTAAAAATATTGCTCCAAGTCATTACTAATCAGAGAAATGCAAATTAAGACAACTCTAAGATACCACTACACACCTGTCAGATTGGCTAAGATGACAGGAAAAAATAATGATGATTGTTGGAGGGGATGCGGAAAACTGGGACATTGATGCATTGTTGGTGGAGTTGTGAACGAATCCAACCATTTTGAGAAGTAGTTTGGAACTATGCTCAAAAGTTATCAAACTGTGCATACCCTTTGATCCAGCAGTGTTACTACTGGGATTATATCCCAAAGAGATTATAAAGAAGGGAAAGGGACCTGTATGTGCACAAATGTTTGTGGCAGCCCTTTTTGTAGTGGCTAAAAACTGGAAACTGAATGGATGTCCATCAGTTGGAGAATGGCTGAATAAATTGTGGTATATGAATATTATGGAATATTATTGTTCTGTAAGAAATGACCAACAGGATGATTTCAGAAAGGCCTGGAGAGACTTACACGAACCGATGCTGAGTGAAATGAGCAGGACCAGGAGATCATTATATACTGCAACAACAATACTATATGATGACCAGTTCTGATGGACCAGGCCATCCTCAGCAACGAGATCAACCAAATCATTTCCAATGGAGCAGTAATGAACTGAACCAGCTACACCCAGAAAAAGAACTCTGGGAGATGACTAAAACCATTACATTGAATTCTAATCCCTATATTTATGCACATGCATTTTTGATTTCCTTCACAAGCTAATTGTACAATATTTCAGAGTCTGATTCTTTTGTACAGCAAAATAACGTTTTGGTCATGTATACTTATTGTGTATCTAATTTATATTTTAATGTATTTAACATCTACTGGTCATCCTGTCATCTGGGGGAGGGGTGGGGGTAAGAGGTGAAAAATTGGAACAAGAGGTTTGGCAATTGTTAATGCTGTAAAGTTACCCATGCATATATCCTGTAAATAAAAGGCTATTAAATAAAAAAAAAAAGAAACAAACTTTAGCAAACAACCTAAAAAAAAAGAAAACTAAAAATATGATACATAGATGTAAGATACTATTATACTTTAAAAAAAGAATCCTTTAGAGCTTCCTAATTTCCTACTGATGTAAAATTTAAGCTTCTCTACTTGGCTTTTAAGAACTTCCACAATCTAGTTCTACTTTATTTTTAGTCACTGTGTGATATACATTCTTCATTTAAGTCAGGATTGATTTCCTTCTTATTTTCTCAAGAAAAATTCTACTAGGTTGCATTTAACCACATTCTAGTCATATTAAATAATCCTGGTATCTAGTTCTGACTATGATAATAGACTGTTCAAAGGTTCTGATAAAGGCCTCATTTCCAAAATATATAGAGAATTAACTCTAATTTATAAAAAATCAAGCCATTCTCCAATTGAAAAATGGTCAAAGGATATGAACAGACAATTCTCAGATGAAGAAATTGAAACTATTTCTAGTCATATGAAAAGATGCTCCAAGTCATTATTAATCAGAGAAATGCAAATTAAGACAACTCTAAGATACCACTACACACCTGTCAGATTGGCTAAGATGACAGGAAAAAATAATGATGATTGTTGGAGGGGATGTGGGAAAACTGGGACATTGATTCATTCTTGGTGGAGTTGTGAACGAATCCAACCATTTTGGAGAGTAGTTTGGAACTATGCTCAAAAAGTTATCAAACTGTGCATACCCTTTGATCCAGCAGTGTTACTACTGGGATTATATCCCAAAGAGATTATAAAGAAGGGAAAGGGACCTGTATGTGCACGAATGTTTGTGGCAGCCCTTTTTGTAGTGGCTAGAAACTGGAAACTGAATGGATGCCCATCAGTTGGAGAATGGCTGAATAAATTGTGGTATATGAAAATTATGGAATATTACTGTTCTGTAAGAAATGACCAACAGGATGATTTCAGAAAGGCCTGAGAGACTTACACGAACTGATGCTAAGTGAAATGAGCAGGACCAGGAGATCATTATATACTTCAACAACAATACTAGATGATGACTAGTCCTGATGGATCAGGCCATCCTCAGCAACAAGATCAACCAAATCATTTCTAATGGAGCAGTAATGAACTGAACTAACTATACCCAGAAAAAGAACTCTGGGAGATGACTAAAACCATTACATTGAATTCCCAGTCCCTATATTTATGCACACCTGCATCTTTGATTTCCTTCACAAGCTAATTGTACAATAATTCAGAGTCTGATTCTTTTTGTACAGCAAAATAATGTTTTGGTCATGTATACTTATTGTGTATCTAAGTTATATTTTAATATATTTAACATCTACTGGTCATCCTGCCATTTAGGGAGGGGGTAAGAGGTGAAAAATTGGAACAAGAGGTTTGGCAATTGTTAATGCTGTAAAGTTACCCATGTATATATCCTGTAAATTAAAGGCTATTAAATTAAAAAAAAAAAAAAAAAGATAATAGACTGTTAGTATTCTATCTTTTCTATAAAATCTTCTCTGATTGTAGAATTAAAGAATGCTATTGCTGGAGGGAAGTGGTTCCAATCCAGTGTCATAGTTTGTGTCATATAGGGCCTTTTGGTTAGAATTAAGCTTCCATGCTGAAAGCAACAGTTCTTTACTTGGCATTTTTAAGTCATACAAGAAAATGTCATGTGGTAGAATTTGACATCTCCAATGGTGGAAACATATTGGAGGAGAACAGAAATAACAAAGAAAGGATTTGGGGCAGTACCCCCAACCATCCACTCAAATTAAGATAGCATTTGATACTTTTAAAATGTGATGGGGAAGATAAGGAAAAGTCCAAGAAACACAATAAGTTACCACCCTTGGAACTGGAACATCATTTATGCTAAATTCATATTACTTATTCTATCTGGATTCAGTCAGTGGGTTACCTGGCCTTACATTACTCTAATCACCAGGGTCATTTAGGAATGTGGTAAAAGGCCAGGAATTTTTAAATAAGGGAAATGTTCTGGCACAGTTAGTGAAAATGGAGAAAGTTTCTAGGCATAGAGAACATAGAAAAGGAAAGGTTGTCTGAGTGCTCAAAGGAGAAGGTCAAGCAGAGACAAATTAAAGATTAGACCAAGAAAATCAAAGAACCTTTATGAACTATCAGAAATGCCACATAGACCAAATCTTTCATTTTATTTATAATTCTTAAAATATAATGCTTAAATTAGAATTTTGAGTCATTCTTATTTTGGTCTTGTGAGCATTGTTGCATTGGTTTCCATAAGTGGTTCACTGCCTTGCAGAACATCATTAGTTCTATCTCCTTTCATCGTTTCTGTTTATTGTGCTTGAGTACAGTTTTGAAACATTATCTAGAACATTAAATGGCATGTTCAAATCTATATTAATTTATATGTACCCCCCCCGGGCCAGCATCCTAACCTACCATCTTCAGCATATTGGTTGGATCCTCAGAAATCTACTTCTAGGATTCAATATGTTCCCTGGATCCATTCTTCTAAAACTATAGCTTATGAACTCCAAATTGAAGACTTATTTTTCGTAGTCAGGAGTTACAGCTCAGGGAAAAGGGATTTATTAAGATGGCAGACTAAGAAAAGTATTTCCAAAAAATCTCCAAGTACATTATATCCAAACTCCAGTACATTATATCTCCACAGCATAAAAGACCATCTTTTAAACAAAGTTTAGATTTGGGTCATATCTAATGTCTCCCCTAAAGGATTAGAAATGTATACAGTATATCATACAGACCATGGAGAGAAGAACTATTTATTCTACACAAAGGAATGCTTAAAACATAAAAGTATAAAAAACCCAAAACATACATATACACTAACAAAGACAAAACATGAAATAATAACCCATAAACTCTGAGTATGGGCTTCCTAGAGGTTGAAATAAAATACTGAGACATGAAACACCCAGGGCAATTGCTGAATAGTCATTTCATCTTCACTTAAGATCTGTGTTGTCTGAAATGTCTCTATATCCATATTTTCTGGAAAGTCAGAGATTGGATTGGGCTCATTCTTTTCTTGGTGGCTTTCTTCTCCAAACAAGGTATAGTTGACAAAAACAAAACAGAACAATAAAAAAGCTCTTCTCTTTCCCTTCCCTCCCAACACACACATACACACACACACACACACACACACACATCTTACTTCTGGACAGAACTGACTGTCAGATTTTTGAGTTAGCAATAGTCATTACCCTCAAAAATACATCTCTTACACTCATTGTTTTCTTAGCTGTACTTAGGGAAAAAAAGTCACAAAAGAGAAGAGAGAGCCAGATAAGTTTAATGTCCAACCTCAGGCTCATATTGGACAAGTCACTTGATTCCTTAAAATTTCAGTTTTCTGATCTCTTAAATGAGAATAATAAAAACACAATAGCCATAGAATCAAAGGATCACAGATTTAGAGTTAGACAGGACCTTAGAAGTCATTAAATCCATCCTCTTCATTTTTTAGATGTGGAAATTTAGGCCCAAAGAGGTTAAATAATTTGCCCAATATCCCACAAATTGTGTCAGATTAAGATGGCAGACTAGGAAATGTATTTCCAAATACTTTTCCAAATTTCTAGAACTCTGGTTTTGGGGAGGAAAATGCCTCAAGCATTTTACTAATATAAACCATGTTATTAGTATAGCCCTATTGCTAATAATTATCATGAATACAATTAATCATTAATAATGAATATGATGATGATAAATCTGAACCTTCTTTCACTAAAGTCTTACTCCAGTGACTTAGCTTGATGAATTCTTGAAAATATGCCAGTGTATCACAAGTACTAGCAGTTCCTGCCAAGTAGACTCTCAGTGACAGATGCTTGAGAACTATGCTAGTTAACTTTAAAGAGTCTTATCATTATTGTGTGGCCAATAAGCAATGAATTTTTCAGCCATAGAAGTGTTTAGAACTGTCTTTTAAGACATAGGATCATAGATTCATAACTGGAAAGGACTTTGGAACTTAGAGAGCCTAGTAGAGACCTGGGCCTGCACCAGGAAGACTTGAGTTCAATGTCTGCTTCAGATGATTACTAGCTGTGTGACCCAGATAAGATTTTTAACCTTTCCCAGATTCAGTTTCTTCATCTGTAAAATGGAGATAATAATGGCACTTATGTACTAGGGTTGTTGTGAGTTCAGATTTGACCTTAGACATTTGATAGCTCTGTAACTCTGGGCATATCACTTAATCCTGTTTACCTCAGTTCCTCATCTATAAAATACGCTGGAGAAGGAAATGGCAAACACTCCAGTATATTTGCCAAGAAAACTCACCAAGAGTTGGATGTGACTAAAATGACTGAACAACAAAATACAGATGCTAGCTATTGTTATTATCCCCTCATTTTACAGAAGAGAAAATAGAATTAAAGATTATTGTCAAGGTCACTCATCTTGTGAGTAGAAGAGTGAAGATCTGGATGTGGGTTCTCTACCTCATTTTCCACTGTATCATGCATTCAATGAACAGATCACAGGATAATGATTTGCCCTGGTGGAGGAAATGTGCCTCCAATGAATTGGTAGCTTCCTGCATATAAATTAGAATCTAAGCTTAACTTTGGAAGGTAATTTGACAATTACATTGTTCAATAAATATAAGACATATTTGTAAAAAACAAAAAAAGCAAATGCTACAGGGAGTTAACATTTGTTAGGCTTTGTATGATCTGAGAAAGGTCATTTCATTTCATTTCAACAGATACTATTTACTTAGAAATGATGGAACACAACAGGATTTGCTTTTTTTGGGAGGTGGGTTGTTTGTTAACGTTTTTATTATCCTATCAGCTTTAAATTCAACCTTTTTATGTTTAATCTATGAAGTTAAAGGGTTGTATTTAAGCCAAGAGCTGTTTGAGATTTATTACACACTCCAGACATTACTGCATGGGAATGAATATAATAGAATAATTCATCCAGGATGGTGTATTGTCTTTCTCACCTTTTAAGAATTCCCTATATTTCTCTGTCTTGTTGATAGAGAGTAGGAATGGAAGTGGGGTATTGCATTGGCAGTAAGATCCAGAGAAGTCCTGAGAGATTCATTCTGCACTGGTCCAATTTGCTTAGCTGCTTTCCACTACCAAAGACTTTGTTCACAGCACATGACATGAAGATCAGACTCTGTTTCAGTAGAATTTTCTGGGGGTGGGAAAGAGTATGTGTTTCTGGGAGGAAATGAATAATCTCAATTCTTTTTATACCACTAAAAACCATGCAAATGATTCATTGATATTTATGGAATACTAGGGAGGTGTCTGAGGGCTCCTGAGTGTCTAAAAATAACAGATTGTCAGATTCCATATAGCTTTAATTTTTCTGAGTGGCAGGAAAGGGAAGTATTACTTTTCTTAGAAGGAATAGAAAAGCATCATTAGTTATTTTTACTTTATGTCTGGACCTATGACTTCATTGGTATAAAGAAATTCCTAGTCAAGAAACTACCTTTACTATTGACTAGGCAACTTATGGCAGAATGTCAGCAAATGTGTTATTCTAACAAGAGTCTTAGAGAATGACCAAGTGCCCTGAGAAATGAAATTATTTGCCCATGACCATACAGCCCATAGGTATTAGAGATAGACTTGTATCTGGATCTTCTTGATGCTGAGGTCTCCTTTTTACCTAGGATGCTAAGTCTTAGTAGAGTCAGCTAGATGTCAGGAAGATTGATCCAACCTGAGTTCAAATATGGTCTCATACACTTACTAGCTATATGATCCTGGACAAATCACTTAACTCTATCTCAGTTACCTCATTTGTCAAGTGATTTAGAAAAGGAAATGGCAAACCATTCCAATATCTTTGCCAAGAAAACCCCAAATTATGAAAAGTGGGACGTGACTGAAATGACTGAACAATAACAACAAAATCTTAGGGATTTAAATCAAAGACCAATTTGATTATTTTGATTATTTGATTGAGATTATTTTGATTATTATTGAGAGGCAGCATAGATCGATGTGGCAAATATAGTATTGGCTTGGGAGTCAAAAAGACCAAGTTCAAATGCTAGCCCTGACACTTTACAGGTGGCACCAGGACCATGGACAGATCCCTTAACTCCGCCTCCCCCCATTGGGCATCTAAGACCATAAATTAATATAAACCAATAGAGTGAGATTCTACTGGGAAGAACCCTGAGTGTGGATTCAGAAGGTTTTGGTTCAAATCTCAGCCCTGATTTTAGTTTCACTCCACTTACATCCTCAGAGCTTCAGTTTCCTAATTTGAAAAATGTAATAGTTGAATTTGATGACCTTTAAGCTCCTGTCCAATTCTAAATCTTAAGTTCCTATGAAATCATCAGTCATTAAGGGGTAAGGAGTTATTATTATAACTGATTGCTCATCCTGTTTCTGTAGTAACATCACCTCTTCTTCTTTTCCTTTAGCAGCAATCCAAGTTTTTTCTTGTAGTTTTTAGAAACAAGGTCCTTTGCCAAGAAAACCCCAAATGGCGTCACAAAGAATGGGACATGACTGAAAAAACTATTGAAAAACCTATTTGGGGATGAAATTAGCTATTATACAGGAATGTGGACACAAGATTTGTTCCATCCTTTTTTCATGAAAACCTATTTCTGATTATTTTAGAGATTTTACATAACATTTTTTTATTCTTTAACTTGTCTCAGGGTTTGGTGTAGGACTGGAATTCTCTATTTGGATGGATATGACTAAAAGATATAGAAAAGTTCTTAACTGATTTTGTGGTGAAGTGTACTTCTTAGAATAATGAATTTTATATGAATAAAATAAAATGCCAAGGGTTGCACAGGTTGTAACCCATTGAGTTGAAGTACAATCGTAAAAATATTTTTTTAAAAAAATCAATCTCATCTAAGAGATAGGTTTGCCTAAGAAGCCATATGCTGACACCAAACTCAGTATAGTAGGGATAAAGTCTTTCCTGTACCAATTTTTTTGGAAATTAGAGAAACCAAGAGGCCAGTTGGAAAGCCTGAGAGGCAGAGATTGCCCTTTTAGAATACCCAGGGAATTCTGTTTGAGTAGGCAAAGTGTAATCATGGCCAAAAGG
The DNA here is from genome assembly GCF_902635505.1 of Sarcophilus harrisii. Lineage (NCBI taxonomy): Eukaryota > Metazoa > Chordata > Mammalia > Dasyuromorphia > Dasyuridae > Sarcophilus > Sarcophilus harrisii. The sequence goes on from NC_045429.1 coordinate 124,196,288, forward strand.
AAGCAGTCAAAGGATATTTGCATATGCTCTGAAGTGGGAGAAGGGTAAGAGCACTATAATGACATCCCAAAGGAGTATACAATTTGAGAGTATTTGACAGAATTACAGAATATCAGAAATGGATAAACTTCTCGTTAAATCTGCACCTATAGAAGACTTTCCTCTCTAAAATCCTTAACAAAGCAGAAAGTCAAATTACGGGGGGCAGTACTCACTATTTGAAAAAAAAACTGCTTAGAAAACTGGACTACAATTTGGCAGAAATTAAGTTAGACTAACAGCTCACATCCTAAACTTCTAATAGATAAATGACCTAAATATAAATGGTCATATCATTTAAAAAATAGAGGAGCAAGGAATGAATTAGCTCTCAGATCTATGGATGAGGAAGAATTCATGACTAAACAACACAAAATGTACAATTTTGATTATATAAGATTAAGAATTTTTTGTATAATTTAATGTAATGAAAATTAGAAGGGAAATGAATTCCTGGAGAAAATATTTGCAATGGATTTCTTTGTTAAAATTTCCAAGATACATAAAGAGCTTATTCAAATTTATAATGGTCAAAGGGAAATGAACAGATAGCTTTCAAAGGAAGAAATCCAAACTATCATAAGCTCTAAATCACTAATAATTAGAGAAATGCAATCTAAAGCAACTTTGAGATACCATTTCATACCTATCAATTGGCAAAGATGATAAAAGAAGAAAATGAGAAATGTTAGAAGAGCTGTGGGAAACAGATACTTTAGAGAACTGTTCACAGAGCTGTGGATTGCTTCAGTTATTCTGGAAAGAGATTTGCAGCTGTGCCCAGAAAATCAACAAACTGTAAATACCCCATTCCTTCAACTATATATTCTTGCTTATATCTGTAAAGAAGCCAGAAATAGAGGAAAAGGATCTATATGTACAAAAATATTTATACCAACTCTTTTCATTGTTAACTAAGAACTGGAAATGACTCAAAAATTGCTATATGTGAATACCATAGAATAGCATTGTGCCATAAGAAATGATGAGATGGACAATTTCAGAGGAAAGTGGCCTTTTACAAATGAATGCAGAGCAAAGTGAGTGGAACTAGGAGAACAATTTATACAATGATAATATTTTGGGAAAAAACCACTCTGGAAGACTTTAGCACTCTGATCAACGTAACGATAAACCATAAGACCAAAAAAATGATGAAACATGCCTCTTCATCTCCTGCCATAGAAGTAAACTTAAAATGCAGGAGATGACATGCATTTTTATTTATGGCCAATATGAAAATTGGTTATATATGTTAAAGAATTTGTTTTTCAATTAAAAAAAGTTTGCTAAATGAAAGGGATTATAGAGGAACAAAAGAATTTAAAAATATATACTTGTTTCTTGTTGAGGGTTGGAAAAGAAGAAGAAGAAAGTGAGAGGGTAACTCAGTTTTTGAAATGGACCAATTCTAATTGTTAGGAAGCTTTTCCTTATATCAGCCTAAATCTGTTTCACTGCCACTTTCACTAATCGATTATATAGCATTTATGTTATTTGGAGAACAAGTATTTGAAGCAGAACAAGTATAATATCTTTTCCACATGATAGCCCTTTGAATATTTGAAGTTAATTATAATTTCCATCTGAAGTCTTTCCTTCTCTAGGAAGGAACTTTTCTACTTCTTTTAACTAATCCTTCTATATCAGTGTCTCTAGTCTCTTCATTATCCTGGTTTTCTTTCTCTGAATACTCTCCAGCTTCTCACTGTAAGGTGTGTGGTGACATAATAGTTAGAATGCTACTTCTGGAATCAGGAATCCCTGAGTTCAACTGGAATCTAGCACATCCCTCTCCAAGAGAGACATTTCTGAATGGAAAGAAGTTGACAACAAAGATTGTCAACTCTGTCTCTTCTGAAATAGGAGAAGCTGCATTAGAATGGTATCTATTTCTCCCCTTAAATGATACTAGTCTAGGGACCTGATTTTTTTAGATTCATATTGATTCCCTGAGTGTTCTTTTGAAGGGAAGGATTAACCCCAAGTTATACTTTTAGACTTGACTCCCTCCCAATCAAAATCTAACTACACAAAAGATCATGGCAAATAGTGAATAGTGAGTAAACTCTTTATCTAACCAGATACTAAGCAGGAATTAGAGAGTAGAACATATCGTAAGATATGTACAGTGATTAAATGAGCTCTCTCATTGGGAGAGAGATACCTCAGCTCATATATGTACCCCAATCTCACTAAATAGTAAATTCACCCAAATATCTAAGCTGGAAATCAGGCAAACTGAAAATCATGAATATATTAAGATGGCAATTTTTCTACCAACATTTCTGAAACTTTACAATTTTTCTCTCTTCACAGGTCTTTTCCTGAACAAAGTCTAGCACCCAGTATCTCCCTCTTAAAGTGGGAATGGAAGATATCCCTCCTCTTGAAAGTTCTAGCAAGAACTTTGTCTCTTATGCAATCACACAGCATGGAATCATCTTTCTTTCTACCATTTCAAAATTATGCCTAAGCAGCATATTCAAAGTATATCAATATCTTTTCAAAAAGTATGACTGCCAGAGATAAACATAATAATCTTTATGTAGACCGATTTGGATAAAGTAAATAGGACTCTCACTTCTTCTATTTTGGACTATATGTCTCTCTTAATTTTATTTAATCTCACATTAGCATTTTTTGTGTTATGTCTTCTTAAATTTCCATTCGAATTTCAAATCTGTGAAAATCCAAAGCCATCTTTTTTATATGAATTAATGTCTATCCCTACTTTTCTAATTTTGCAATTGTAAAGCTTTTTAAAACTCAAAGATAGGAATTTAAACATTTTATCTTGTTATATTTGACTTATTGTTCTAGTTTGTCTTTGAACTCAAGCACTAAAACAATGCACTTTTAATAATTTTTCACATCCTTAGCTCTAAATTATTTTATGTAAATGAAGGAAAATGGGCTTGATTATTTCTAGAGGATTTTTAGGTGTGAGGCCTCTGAATCAATTTTTCCTTCATAGGACTCACATTAGCATTTGGTGAACTGAAGTAAAGGATTAGTTTAACTTAGGCTTGCTCAATACCCATTGTACTGTGTCTTTCTCTTTCCATTTTTTTCCACCTTCATGATTACAACACACTTTGCTATGTTGCTTAGCCTTTATTTTATTGTTCATGTACAATATTGATTTAAATGAGGCCGCCTCATTTTCTCTGGGGATTATGAATAATGGGTCTAGTGTACTTATACACAGCAAGTTTAGACTTGTTAGTGTTATTCCCATAGCTACACAATATACCACCATTTAATTTTGTTTTATCTCTAATCCGACTTCCTTTTTTTCTGACTTTCCCCAGAGATATACTTTCATCAGAGGAGGGCAGAGAACATAGTCAACTGCTGCATTTTATTTAATTCTCCCAAAGTTATATGAGAGCAGAAATAGATATCATAGAACATGAGAAAGAGAAACAAACAGGTATTAGTGCCATGTTTAATTTAGGTACTAATATTTCTTTTTTTTTTTAATAAAAAAGACTATAAATTTTGCAGATCTCAACATGAATCCTAAAATATATAAAGAAAAATAAACATTGTACATAGAATCATAAAGTTCCATGATTTGTGGCATTAACGTTTTACTTGAGTATTCTAATGACTTTTTGATCTAATTGATTTGGGAGCTCAGAATTAGAATTAGCCACTATTTAACTGTCAGTAATATTTGATAGACTGTGGCTAATGGAGAAGTTGTCAAGAAAAGGATAAATTTTCCTAAAAATTTTCCAAAAATGGAAGTGAATAAGGTATGTACACCATAGGCCAGTAAACTTGAATTATATTCCTAAAAACTCTAGAATGCATTATTAACTTTATGGTTAGTGAACATCTAGAAAAGAGAGGGATGCTCACAAAGAACCAATGTGACTTGATCTAGAATTGGTCATCCCAACTGTCTAGTTCCTCTTCTCCTTTCCTCATTTTGTTTTTGACAGGGATAGGAATTTATTAGAGAAGAGGAATGACATAATTGACCTAGATTTTTTTAGTTGAATTTTTAATAAAGTATTTCGTTTTGGTCTTATGGAAAAAGATGGAGAGAGGTAGCCTTGATGTTAGGAAAATCATGATTCCAAAACAGGCTAAATGATCAGACTTAGAGGTCATTTATGGACTGATGTCAACCTTACAAATAGTCTCCACTAGATAATCCTTAGAATTTGTACATGGTTCTGGGTTTTAAAACATTTGTTTTCCTTTATCAATGATTTGAATTAAAGCAGATAATGTTCTTGTAGTGACTGTACAATCATAAACTTAACATTTATGTGCTTCAGGCAACTTTGTAAGATTCTAATATAGATAAGCTTCTAATCTAGTGGAGATATACACTTCTAGTAGTTTTCCTTCCTGTAGTTTCTTATGCCAGTGAAATTACATGTCTAAACTAAAACTAAAATCAACAATGAGTACAATGGGATCTTCTATTCTCTCTAGAGTTGTGTGATTTTAAAGGTTTCGATTTATGTAGGATATTGTTTGTAACAGTCTGCCAATTTCCTTCTCATACCTTCATCAAGGATGCTTTCCATATATTTATAGTTTATTCTCATAAAGATTTTATAAAAATGAGAAAATGGGCATATAGGTAGTGCTTTAGACCTGGATTACTTTTATTCTTTATAATTCTTCAAAAATTACTTTTTGACTGCCTTAACCACATGTTATGAGTCTTTTAGTAACTTGAAATGTAGCTCTTTTGGATCTTATAATTTGAAATCAATAATTTTTCCCAGACTAGTGACTGATGTGGAGAGTCAGGAACCTTCCTGTTTCCCCTCATATCACCCCTGCCCAGATGCAAGCTGGATTCCTGAGGGTGGAATATGCCTCACCAACACTTTCCCTTTTCTATGAAATGAGATAATATTTAAAGGACTTAGCATAATGCTTGGCACATTTAGGTGCTTAATAAATGTTTCCTTCTTCCTGTCCTTTCTCCTAACTGCTCTGTTGATCATTTCTTACTAGGAATGATCATTCCTGAATTGCTATCCTTCCCTCCTTACAACTTCTCTCAGAGTCAAACCTGAGCCTCCACACCACCACTTGAAAATTTAAATAGAAATACACACATTTTCTCATAAATCAGTTAACTTTGAATTTCCTACCCCAGTTAATAAATAAACTAGAGAAAATGCTTCTTCCAAGAGATTTAGTCCCTTAACATCTCACTCCCAAACTCCTTGGTCTCAAAGGTAACATCATTGTTTCTGTCTATAAAATTTATTACAGCATAACTAATGAAACATACTTAAATATCAAGTCTATATATCAGCTCTGAGAAAGATCACAGCCAGAGGTAACATTTCTAACCATCACCTGTGACTGCCTCCTCTGTGGCTCTTGTTCTCTCAGGAGGTTTATTTAAAGTCTTTCAAGGATTCACTTCAGGGTTTTCCATAACATCTTCTCTTCACAGGGTCAAGGTTAGTTTACAGAGTTAAATTCAGTTCTCTCAAAATGTCTTTTCAGATTTTTCCTTCTTGACAAGTTAACTCAGACCATTCCCTTGACAGTCAACTTAAAATCTCTCTGAAAAGAAATTCCTTTGGTCCTTTCTCTGTCTCACACAATTTCATCCAGTTGTGTAGTTAACCCTTTGCACATCACAATTAAACCCTTTAATATTTTCTCTCCTCTTAAAGATGTAAGTCCTTATATCTTTATAAACCCACAGTCTCTGTGGAAGGGTATTGAAGCTGGGGCTACAGAATGATCACCAAGGATTAAATGAGATTAGGTAACATGCTTAGGCAGCTTTAAAGCACTAATAGTTATTGTCACTACACTATGACATTCTTCTATCCAATCCCAATAATATGTGTTAATCTGTCTCTCCCTCTTTCTCTCTTTTACCCCTTTTTCTCACTGTTTCTTTCTCCCTTCCCCTCTCTTCCTTTCTTTCCCCTTTCTCTCTCTCTGTCTCTATCTGTTTGTCTCTCCCTCCCTCTTTCTTTCCCCTTCTTCTGTCTCTGCCTGTCTCTCTCTGTTTCTCTCCCTCTCTCCTTTCTTTCTCTCCCCTTTCTCTCTCTATATATGTGTGTATATATATATTTATGTAATATATATGTATATATATATATATATATATACGTATATATGTCTCTCTCTCTCTCGCTCTCTCTCTCTCTCTCTCTCTCTCTCTCTCTCTCTCTATATATATATATATATATATATATACACACACACACACACATCTTTTAAAAATGGAAATTGGTCAGTAAATTCCTTGCCTACCCATATCAGTTATTGAAATTCTTTTAGGAATCTATTATTAATGTGCTTTTAGAACATCTTTCTTAGAACTTTTCATCTTCTTGGAGCTGCTTTCCATGACAAAATTCTATGCCATAGACCCTTACTTAAATGTACCTCTATACTGATAATATTTTTATCCTTTTTCATTAAGATAATAACTCCATAGGAGCAAATTCCATTTGCTTATATGGGTGAACAGTTCTGTTTGAAAATAAAACACAATAATTGAAAGAGGCCCCCAAAAAAGAATGCTTAAAAGCAACTGAAGGTGGTAGCCAGTAATTTCTTTCTGAGGATAAAAAAGACTCTTAATAAAAATGCCAAATTTCTGGCAACCTAAATAACTAAATTTTCATCTTCAAGTCGTAAATATTTTATTTAGACTTACATTCTTTTCTTCATTTTACATTTTTATGTTTTAAACAGAATCCAAAAAATTTTAAATAAATCCCTCCTAAGTATCAAATATGCTTTTGTTCTGCCTATACTTTGATCTAAAAAATTAAATTTTTTTCAGATTCACTATATAAATACATTATATAAATGTATATTCATTGTATAAAACTTTGTAGCATGCTAAAATGAAATTTATCTTGTACTATATGCTTTAACCACTACCCTTAAGCTTTATATGACCCTATTACTTACTTCTGGGGCAGCTAGGTGGTATAGTGGTTAGAATATCAAGTCTGGAGTCAGAAAGAACCAAGTTCAAATGTCATCTCAGATACTTCCTATCTGGGTGATACTGAGCAAATCACTTAACCCTATTTACCTCAGTTTCCTGTTCTGTAAAAATTTCCTTTGGAGAAGGAAATGAGAAATCACTTCAGTGTCTTTTCCAAGAAAACCCCAAATGAGATGATTGAAAATACTGAACAATTACAATTACTTCTAAGTCATGTATTTGAATTCCAGTGGAATTTGATTTGAGACCATTTGTTCTATAACCAGTTCTAAAGCACATGTAGATTTCTGATGGAATGTACTAAATATGTTGCCATTGTCTAGATATATCAGTTAATCATTATGTCATATGCTTGGCTTTGAGGAGTATTAATAAAATATTAAATACTTAAATATGACAGGCTATCTGATGTGTTTATTAGTGATTTGTCCAGATTCATATACATTAAGTATCTTAAAGTTGGGTTTGAACTTAGTTCTCCCTGAGGGTCAGTGAGGTAACACAGTAGATAAAGTTCTGATTCTGTAGTCTGGAAGACCTGAGTTCAAAACCAGCCTCAGATACTTACTGTGTGACTCTGTCACTTAACTTTTGTCTGCCTTAATTTCCTCACCTGCAAAATGAGGATAATAATAATAATAATAATAATAATAATAATAATAATACCTATCTTTCAGGGTTTTGATGAGGATCAGTGAATTAATAATTGACAAGCATCTAGCACAGAGCCTGTAATATGCTATATAAATGTTATTTATCATTATCATTATTATAATATTATTATTGTTGTTACATCAGCTTCTTTTACTATAAATTATAGTACCTGTCTCTCAGAGTTGGTGTGAGGAGAAAATGAGATATTTCTAAAGAAACTTAGCACAATATATGACACTTAGTAGGTACTTGTTATTAATTAGGTACATAGTAGATACTTGTTCCTTTAACTTCACCTCTCATTAGTTAAACGAACACTGAATTTTAATGGAAGACAAGGATTTTAAGAGAGAGGAATTAAGAAACAAGCACTTTGCATTTCATCTATTGGTATAGTCTAGGCAAATGCATGGAGGTATAGAGAGGGAACACTGAGCTTGGAGTATGGAGTAGTCCATTTAATTTGAGACAGAATTCATGATAGTTGAGTAAAAAAGAAACTGGTAAGATTCATGAGAGCATAGGGCCTTGGATGGTCCGTCAGTGATCAAGGGAGACTCTCCTAATACTAATTAGCCACTAGGGCCTTCCTGCTATCAGCTTCCACAAAACCCTAGAAATAAAGCTGGGTCACAGTAGGATTATATTTCTATTAAAGATCACACTCTCCACCCCAACCCTTCACTGTTATAGAGAGCAAGTGTACTGTTTCAACTGAGCCTGAGGAAGTTTGCTTTTAATATTAAATCATTCTGGTCTTTGAAGAATTTCTTTAAGAGAGTCCATTTTCTCTTTAAGAGAATGCCACATTAAAATGTATTTTATTGTATTTAAAGCAATTTTTATTAAAGAATAATTTTTTGCTCTCAGGTAAATAGCATATCTGCTATGTGGCTTCCCCACACAAACTCGTGCTTGGCTGTGAATCCTCACCCTAGGAGATCTCTTGATTCCAGGCCAGGGAGGCAGGTGGAAAGGCAGCTTCTATTATTTATTTTCTGGGTATTTTAAAGCCAGTATCTAGGAGACTGAGAATTAGACTTTAGGCTATTTGGGGACACCTTTACTCAGACCCAGAATGTCCTTGTAAATTCTCAATTTCTTACTTTAGTTTGAGAGGTCAGATAGGGTGATTCTAAGCTATAGGTCTGGAGTACTATTGTTAAGACCAGGTAACAGTTCTGAATATCATTCTAAGTTTTGATTTGGAATACCCCAGTTAATCATATTGCCTTGGAGCAGGTAAAGGTAGGATTGCCTTTTTCAGATATTTCTTGTCAGAAGGGGAATGCTGCTCAAGCTGTTATAGATTCATTGCCGTCATATATCTATTTATCACTTTATATCTATATATCTATCTATCTGTATATATATGTAAACACACATATGTATATATACACACATGCATATACATATACACATATAGATATATACACACATATTATATGTATTGTATGAATATGTTAAATATATAAATATTTATATATTATAATTATATTATAATGCCTATATTACAAAATATATTTATATGACGTGTTATATAAAGAAATAATCTATAAATCTGGGGTCATATATACACATGTATATGCACAACATGTACATGTTATGTAGATATGTATGTATATATATATGTATAATATATATGTGGAAAGAGAAAAAGAGCAAGAATGAGAATTATTTGACCCCAGATTTTCCCTTCTTTCATTGTTTGCTATGTTGACAAGCTATGTGAAAGGAGAATAAGTAAAAAACAATAAATATAATAGAGTTGAAAAGTACTTCACTAATACTGTCAAAGTCAAAGAAAGTGATTCTTTTGAATAATTTCTTAGAACCATAGAATATTAAAGTTGGAAGCAATCCCTTAGACATCATTAGTCTAATTCATTTTAGAAACAAGAATACTTTTCTCTCTTATGCAATTTTTCTTTCTCCTCCCTCCCTACCTCCAATCAATTTTGATTCTCATTAATTCCCTTGATAATCTTGATCTTTTGTTCTTCCAGGTGAATTTTGTTATTTTTTTAGGTCTATAAAATAATTGTTTGGCACTTTGATTGGTATGACACTGAACAAGTCGAGCAATTTAGGTAGAAGTGTCATTTTTATTATATTAGCGCGAACTACCCATGAACAATTGATATTTCTCCAATTGTTTAGATCTGGCTTTATTTGTGTGAGAAGTATTTTGTAATTGTGTTCATATAGTTCTTGGTTTGTCTTAGCAGGCAGACGCCCATATATTTTATTTTGTCTCCAGTTATTTTAAATGAAATTTATCTTTCTCTCTCTTACTGCTGGACTTTGTCAGTAATATATAGAAGTACTGATGATTTGTATGGGTTTATTTTATATTTTGCAACTTTGCTGAAGCTGTTAATTGTTTCAAGTAGGTTTTTGAATGATTTCCTAATATTCTCTAAGTATATCATCATATCATCTGCAAAGAGTAATAGTTTTGTCTCCTCATTGCGTCTTCTAATTCCTTTAATTTCATTTTCTTTTCTTATTGGTAAAGCCAACATTTCTAGTACAATGTTGAATAATAGTGGTGATAATGGGCATCCTTGTTTCATCCTTGATCTTATTGGGAATGCGTCCAGCTTCTCTCCATTACAAATAATGCTTGTTGTTAGTTTTAGATAGATGCTGCTTATTATTTTAAGGAAAATTCCCTTTATCCTTCTGCTCTCTAGTGTTTTTAATAGGAATGGTTGCTGTATTTTGTCAAAAGTTTTTTTCTGAATCTATTGAGATTATGTGATTTATGTTGGTTTTGTTATTGATATGATCAATTATGACAATAGTTTTCCTGTTATTGAACTAGCCCTATACTCCTGGGTTAAATCCTTCTTGGTCATGTGTATTATTATGCTGATAAATTGTTGTAATCTCTTTGATAATATTTCATTGAAATTTTGGCATCAATATTCATTAGAGAGATTGATCTGTAATTTTCTTTCTCTTGTTTTGGCTCTTCTTGATTTAAATATCAATACCATTATTTGTGTCATAAAAGGAATTTGACAGGACTCCTTCTTTACCTATTTTTCCAAATAATTTATGTAGTATTAGAATGAATTGTTCTTTAAATGTTTGGTAGAATTCACTTGTAAATTCATCTTCAATTTTGATTCTCTAGAGAGAAACAGTGATGCAGAAGACAGATTTATTTATTTAGGTATATTAAATAGTGAAAAATTAAAAATCAAAATTTAACAACAAGTTTTGTGTATCATGATGAAAAAGAATATAGTAGTATAAATATCTTCCAGTTGTAATTGAGGGTTCTTTTCCATGCCAAAAAAGACTGCTTTCTGCCCTTGTCCTGTACCCAAGTCCTGTTTATTTTTGAGATAATCCTCCATTGTGATTTACAGTGTTATTTATTTTCAGCTTGCTTTCATCATCATTGAGGTGCAGGAGGCCAATTCACTGTGTTTGGTGTCCACCATTCTAAAATGAATGCTTAGGTTGTCGCCAAGAGCACAAGAAGTTGTTTTTCTTTTTTGACTAATTCAGCTTTCTAAACAACCATCACATATAATGAAAAGAAAAAGAAGGCTGAGTTTTGCATGTTAATCAGGACAAATTTCTTTCTCCAGAAGTAATTTAGGACAAGGATTTGATTCACTAACTCCTGCTGCAGACATGGCAGTATTTCTGTGTATTGTGTTCTCCAGAGTCCTGTAGATTTGCTCATTATCAAAGAACATCAGGAGGTTAGAAACAGACCCCCTGTCTGATGTTCAGAATGATTCACAGCATGGATTGTACTCAAATAAGTCATGAAGATATGGGGGGATGACGAGATCCTCTAAATGCAGGTATGATGACGAGAGCACTGACAAATAGTGCTACCATGGTAACCCAGCAGTGAATGACTATATTTATTATGAAATCTAAGTTCTCTCTCTCTCTCTCTCTCTCTCTCTCTCTCTCTCTCTCTCTCTCTCTCTCTCCCTCCCTCCCTCCCTTGTTCTCTCTCTCTCTCTGTCTTTGTCTCTGGCTATCTCTTCTTTTTCTCTGTGTCTGTGACTCTCTGTCACTTTCTCTCTGTCTCATACACACAGTGCCTGATTTTGCTTTAATTAAGGTAAAAGGAGTTAGATTTTACTTTTGTGGCAAAACATTGTAAAGCATAAGACTCTTGCTTTCTCTCTACCCTTTATTCTCCTTTTACCTGTTTCATTCTCTCCCTTTTTCTATACTTTCCTTTCCCCTGACTTCTTCCCCTTTTAGGTCACTTTCATCATCATTGAATTATAGGTAATCAATTCATTGTATTTGGTGTCTAGCCATTCCCCTCCTCTCTTCATGTCTCCTTTCTCTTTCCTTTATTTATTCTCCTTGTCTCCTTTTTCCTCCTCTCCTCTTTATTCCTTTCCTTTTTTTGAGTATCAGAAATATTTATTTAATTGTTAAAGTAATTCAAGTTGACAATTTACACAAAACATCATAAGACCTAAAGTCCTTCCATTTCAAGTTGCCTTTTATAAAAATTCAGTTCTCTTTCTTGGACCATGATTAGAGGCAGGAGTAGATAAGAAAATATTGCAAGTAACAAAGGAAAAAAAATTAAAATACTGTGGAAATACAGCCAAGATCTCACCAGAGTTAGCAGATTCTATTCTAAAAGATTATAGGTCTTGAAATATTATAATTTAAAGAGCAAGAGAGTTGGTGTTGCATCCAAAGGTGACTTATCCAGCAAAGCTGAGTATAATCCCGAATGAAAAAAATGGTAATTTGAACTAAATTACTAAACACCCTGAAGTAGAACTACTAGACCAACTAAACCTAAATTAAGGACCAGAACCCAGAACTCAATGGAAAATCAATATAAAAGATCAAAAAAAAATAAGGAAAATGTTAAAAAACTAATAAGGCACTCACACTATTTACATATATATATATATATATATATATATATCATTATTCTTAAAACTGTTGTCATAACTAAGGTAGTTTGAAAGAAATGTTGGGGCTGAGCTATTATAATGGAATTATCCTTAAAAAACAATTAGGTAGGAAAAGGTAAAAGTAAGCAATTATTTATTAAAAATGTGGTGTGAGTAGAAAAAGTAATATAGAAGAAGCAGGTAAGGAAAGAGAGCTGGTAATGTTGGAACCTTTCATCTGGGTTGAAGAGGAAATAATGTGTACATCTGAAAAGGTGGAGAAATCTTCTGGACATGTAGAGAGGTAAGAAAATTGGGGGAGAGGGTGGAAAAGAGACTTTTAGAGGGGTATATGGAGAGGGATTTGGGAGAGGCAAGGGGAAGGTATGGGAAGTCTTAGAGGGATGAGTGAAGTGAGGGATGGAAAGGTGAGGGAAGAAGATAACAGAGATAGGGTAAAAAAGAGAGTTTGGGAAAGAAAATAGTAAATAAAAATAAAATGGAGGAAAATTCACAAATAATTATAACTTTGGATGTGATTGGAATTTTTAAGGTAGCCTTCTTTGTGGTGGCAAAGAATTGGAAACTACAGGGACCCTAATCAATTGGAGAATGGATGAACAAGTTATGTTACATGGTTATAATGGGATAATATTATGGTGTAAGAAATGATAAACTCAGTGATATTAGAAAGGTATGGAAAGGCTTGCATGAAATGATAAAGAGTGAAATGAGCAGAACCAAGAGAGCAAAATATATAGTAACAGCAATATTGTTTTAAGAATGACTTTGAACGACTAAATCATTTTGACTATTTGTATACAAATTAAAAATAAAAGACATATGAAAAAAGACACTGTGCATTCAGAGAACAAACTGATAAAAGAATATGTATAAAATAATTTTACACACACACATACAAGTATTTCTCTGTGCCTAATGATGTTCATCTCTAGGGTGGAGGAGTGGGGAAGGAAGAAAAAATAAATTTATATGATAACTTTGCTATATATTTGGAAGAAATAGCAAGTTGTACATGGTAGATTTTCAGTTTTGTGTGTAACCATCTTTATTATTGTACTGTGTTATGGAAGTGCTTATTTTGTTCTGTGAAATGAATTTTTTTTTTAAAAATCAACAAGAGAGGACAAGGTGGAGAGGGGAAATGAAGGAAAGGAAGGTAGGAAGAAGTGAGCATGACAAAGACAGGATTGTACAGAGAATGAGGGGCTTAAAATATCCTAAAAAGAGAGGACAATCTGAAAATGAGGTTGAAGCTTTAATGCTTGCCAAGGAGGCTAAAGGACAGGGTAGTTTGTTTTAGGTATAAATACTCAGTATTCTCATTTTTCTCTCTCAAGTCAGATCATTTGAACTGGGTTCCCCACATGTATAACATGATAACAGGGAGAGCTATAATCCTTTTGGTACACAGCAAAGAGGGTGGACATGTTCATATTGTCCACAGAGGAGTCAAATTCCTGGCTATCTGGCTTAAGGAGTGAGATTTTCAGGTTTTGTTTACCAGAAGCCTTTTCTCCAGTCAGCACTTTGGCTAGCACCATGACACTCCATATTTATTCATATGTTCCTTCAAAGAAATTGGAAATGGAATTTAGACATACAGGGTGAAATGGATTTCTTTGCTTAGGACAACCTCTTGTTGTATTGTGTTCCAGGTCTTTCTCTCTTAGGTAGACAGCTGGGAGAAAGAGCTGGTCTTTAAGCTGTGTATGGCAGGACGAATCACAATTTCTGTTTCCCAGGCTGGGACTTTAAGTTACAAATAGTTGCATACCTACATCAGTGGGATGAACTTCCATACCTAGAATTTAAGTCTAAAAATAACCCCAAAAAGATAATGAAGTCTCACTTGGTCCATACTAATAGCTAACACTTAAATGTGAATAATATATTTTTTCTTCTTTATTATTATTATTATAGCTTTTTATTTACAAGATATATATGCATAAGTAATTTTTCAGTATTGACAATTGCAAAACCTTTTGTTCCAATTTTTCCCCTCCTTCCCTCCACCCCCTCCCCCAGAGCAGGTTGATCAATACATGTTAAATATGTTAAGTTATAAGTTAAATAAAATATACGTATACATAAATATGAATAATATTAATTAATATAGCACCTATGTTAGACACTCAAATGGGCTAAACTTCATGGCTCAGTGAGCATGTCTGTTACTGCCATTTACTTTTGCTACCTTTGCTAGTTTGGGCTTTATTTGTTAGATTACACTTAAGGATAATATAGATTTTTGAACATCAAGAACAAAAAGAAAAATTAGTTTCTGAATATGCATTTACAATCACAGACATTTCCAAATAATTACTTTCTAAGCCTTTTAGAACTCAAACAATCCTAGTATGGAGAAATGAATCAATAAATGTGGGTATTACAGAGAGAAACTTTATAAAATTTATGTTGATTTATTAAGAGGCAAAATTACACTTTGAGAAATTTGTTTAATCTATGTTAAAATCTGTCAAAACTGGAGAAATTTTAAAAAGTTGACCAGAGGTAACAGCATTTTAAAAAAATATGTTTGGCTTTATGTTTTTTTCTATTTTTATAATTTAATCTGTAAAAGCTTTGAAGTTAGGTTAAAAAATAAAGGTATGAAAAAGGAGGTAAAAGGGGAAGCAGGAGGAATTCCGTAAAATAACCACACATATGCATGTACAAACACACACATATATATAGTATATAAAGTTTAAGTAAAGTCAATAACGTGTTACCCTGGAAGTTCTGTTGGGTACTACTGAAATGTCATCAGATAGCAAAACAAAATTAGCATAAGGAGATTCTTTCTTGGAGTCTATCTAATGATGTTTTGTTCCTTCCTGTATTATAATTGTTCCACATATGTTCATCTTTTCCTGCTTTGAATGACATTTTATTTATAAATTCCTTGAAGACAAGAACAAGGGCAGTGAAAGCATCATACAGAATACCTTATATTCTTGTTCTTAACATTTTTCTGCATAGTTGTACACTCAGAAAATACTTGTTGATAGATTGATAAACTGAAATACTAAAAGTGTTTCATTATATTCTTTTGTTATAATACTATTGTTCTGACCCTATGACTTCATCAGTGTAGGGAACTGCCAATGTAGAAACTCTCCCCTAAATACAAATTGGTAATTTGTAGGTATTTTATAGTCTTATGGAATTACCCAGAGGTACAGAATTAGTATGGTTTGGTCATGATCTGGTATGTATCAGAGGCAAGACTTGAACTCAGGTCTTCTTAAGTTTACCTATATCACTATATTGTCCTTCTCTAATAATATGTCATACTATGTTATACATTGCATTTTTTTTTGTTTTATCTATTATATTATGTAGTGATCTAACTATCTATATGGCAGGCCCTTTTTTAGGGTCCTAGGCAATATATGAAAATTCCAATTTTGTTTTGGAATTCCAAAAAGGAGGGATTGAGATTCAGAGTAGTAGGAGGATAGTAATATTGACTTTGACATTTGGGTTTGATTGGAAGTAGGCTAGTAAACAGAAAGTTACATCTGGTAATTGGAAAGGTTTCTTGGCAGTAAGGAAAAGTACTGATTTGGAAGAGATTTTAGAGAAAGAAATAACAGTATTTACAAAGGAGCAGTGGTTAAATGAGAATGCAAATGAATTTGGGACAAGATCAAGA
This sequence comes from Sarcophilus harrisii, assembly GCF_902635505.1. Classification (NCBI taxonomy): domain Eukaryota; kingdom Metazoa; phylum Chordata; class Mammalia; order Dasyuromorphia; family Dasyuridae; genus Sarcophilus; species Sarcophilus harrisii. The sequence continues at coordinate 124,212,528 of NC_045429.1, forward strand.
GAATGATAGAATTGGTAGTGATAAAAATGACTACATTATGACTAATGCCTTTTATGTTTTATTTAATGTCTTTTAGAAAGTAAATTCATTCAAAAATTTATTTAAATTCATCATATGTACAGGTGCTAAAGAGGATGGCAATATTAGATTGCTTATGGTCCTCATGAGCTTATAGTCATCAAGGTAAAAATCTAAGCACAAATAACTGTAATACAGATAAATAAAAAGTAAAACTAAGCTTTGTGAGGTTCAAGGGATCAGGGAAGTTTTTAGGGAATAGGTAATTGAGTTGGGTTTTTGAGAATGAATAGAAATTTTTTAGACAGAGAAGGGAAAGAGTAGGATGTTCTAAGCACTGATAAAAGCTGTAGTAAAGGTTTAGAGGAAGTGTATAATGAAGAAAACTGAAAGGTACCTTAGGAGATTCATATAGTGGCCCAATTTGATTACAGCATAGAGTACATGGAGGGGAATAATGAGATGTGAGACTGGAATGGTAGAATTTACTATATGGAAGGCCTGGAATATTAGGTAATTGAGTTCTAATTTAAGAGGGAGTCACTGAAAATTTTGAGCAAAAGAAGGACAAATCTCTATATAGAATAAAGAAATATTCTAGAAATGGTGGTAAGAGTGAGTGGATTAATGGAAGGAAAGATTCCACCACATATGACCTTTGGTTAGGAGGCCATTATAACACTCCAAGCTAATTTTAATGATGTTCTTTATTGGAATGGTAACAGTAGATAAAAAAGAAAGAACTAATACAACAGACATTGATAATGAGTAATTATCAGGACTTCTTAACTGATTGGATATGGGAAGTAGAGGGAAGAATAAAAGATAATTCCAAATATCTGAATGTGGAATATTGTGAAGTCAAAACAGTCAATAGTGAAGGTGAAAGGAAGATCAGGTTTGAAAAACCAAGGAAATCAGTTACATACATGTTTGGTTTGATAGGATACTTCTGGAGAAGATGCACTGTAGGTAGTTGGAGATGTGGGCAATGGAGATGATCAGAAATCTAAGCAGATGAGAATTACGGTGAGAGATATAGATTTGGGAGTCACGAGGGTCATTCCAGGAGAATGAGTGACATTGCCCATTGAGAGAGTATATAGAGAAGGGGGATGAGGGAAGGGAATACGAATTTATTAAGTGTCTATTAAGTGCCAGCCACTTGATAAGCACTTTATAAATGCTTTGAGGAAACTGAGGCAGACAAAGATCTCTCTACATTACTCTCTACATAACTCTATCCGTTGCACCAGATAGTTCTTTCCAGCTACCTACATGAAGAGAGAAGAAGTAAAGGGTGCCATCTTCAGGGATGAGAAGATAGGAAAATCGGTAAAGGAGATATTAGCAAGCAAAAAAAATAAATAAACTTCAGAAAATTTGCATTATACATTGCATTTTTTTTGTCTTGTCTATTATATTATGTAGTGATCTAACTATGTATATGGCAGGACCTTTTTTGGGGTCCTAGGCAATATATGAAAATTCCAATTTTGTTTCTGTATTCAAGACAAGAGAGAGTATCTAAGAAGAGAGACTAATGCACAGGGCGGAAATCTGGCACATGATTAGAAAAGATGGAGACTAAAAACAGTGATTGGATTTGCCAGGAATTTATATTCTTAGATGCCTAGGACACTGGCAATTAAATGCTTAGAGTCATATACTGAGAAAGCTAGGTGGGCCAATGAATAGAGAGCCTGGCTTAGAGTCAGGAAGACTTATCAATCTTAGTTCAAATTAAGCCTCAAACACTTACTAGCTGGATGACCTAGGGCAAGTCACTTAACCCTGTTTGCCTCAGTTTTCTTATCTGTAAAATGAGCTAGATAAATAAATGACAAATAACTTCAGTATCTTTGCCAAGAAAACCCCATTTGGGGTCATAAAGAGTTTGAGATGAGTGAAAAACAATTGAACAACAAAGCCAAACAGCAGTTAAGTCAGAGGCAGGGACTTGAACTTGGACATTCCTGGTGCCAAAGCCAGCTGTCTATTCCTTACTGTTATATGGCCTCCTCAGGAATAGCAACTTCTTTATATACTTTATAAGAATTTTTCATTCTGATGAATGTTGGAGGGGATGCGGGAAAACTGGGACACTGATGCATTGTTGGTGGAGTTATGAATGAATCCAGCCATTCTGGAGAGCAATCTGGAATCATGCCCCAAAAGTTAGCAAACTGTGCATACCCTTTGATCCAGCAGTGTTTCTACTGGGCTTATACCCCAAAGAGATACTAAAGAAGGGAAAGGGCCCTGTATGTGCCAAAATGTTTGTGGCAGCCCTATTTGTGGAAACTGGAAACTGAGTGGCTGCCCATCAATTGGAAAATGGTTGGGTAAATTGTGGTATATGAATGTTATGGAATATTATTGTTCTGTAAGAAATGACCAGCAGGATGAATACAGAGACACTTGGAGAAACTTACATGAACTGATGCTAAATGAAATGAGCAGAACCAGGAGATCATTATATATTTCAACAACGATACTGTATAAGGATGTATTCTGATGGAAGTGGATTTCTTTGACAAAGAGACCTAACTCAGTTTCAATTGATCAATGATGGACAGAAGCAGCTACACCCAAAGAAAGAACACTGGGAAATGAATGTAAACTGTTTGCATTTTTGTTTTTCTTTCCGGATTATTTTACCTTCTGAATCCAATTCTCCCTGTACAACAAGAGAACTGTTCGGTTCTGCACACATATATTGTATCTAGGATATACTGCGACATATTTAACATGTATAGGACTGCTTGCCATCTAGGGGAGGGGGTGGAGGGAGAGAGGGGAAAAATCAGAAGAGAAGTGAGTGCAAGGGATAATGTTGTAAATAATTACCCTGGCAAGGGTTCTGTCAATAAAAAGTTATTATAATAAAAAAAAAGTAAAAAAAAAAAAGAATTTTTCATTCTTACATTATCTTTATTAATTATGAAGGTAGGTTTGTAACAGGCAATGTAGTTAAATTTAAAGATATCATCCTTAGAACTGGAAGATGCTGGTTCAAGTGTCTATTATCAATTCAGTTAGTTCCTAGCTCTTTGACTTATCAATTCATTTAGCTTTTATGAGCTTTATGTTCCTAATCTGTAAAGTGAGGATAATAATTTTAACCCACTTATCTTTCAGAGTTGTTTATAGAAAAATGCTTTGTTAACTGCAAAGAGCTCTACAAATGTGAGTGATCATTGTCTGTATTTTACAGATAAGGTATGCAAAAAGAGTTTTCTTTATGAAGGTCATAGAACCCAGTCAGTATTTTTTGTTGTTTTCTACTACTATTCTCTCCCTATTATTATTTGGAAATTAAAATAGCACAACAGCATCTCTCCAAAATGTAGACAAGAGGAAGTTCTGAGGAATAATCACCAGCCAAATTGCAAATTTAAATTTAATATTCCTGGTAATGTTAAGAAATAAAACACAAATTCCTGTAACAAAAGGAAATGCTGAAGTAGAAATTTGGAAGTAAATGGCATATACACTTTTTGCCCTTTCCCTCTTCTCTCCCCTCCCCTTTTCTCTCCCTTTCTCTCCCTCTCCTCTCCTCTTCCCACTGCTGTCTTTTTCTCTTTGATATTTCTTCCCTCTCTTCCCCTCCCATCTCTCCCATTCTATTTCCTTCTCACTTCTTTCCTCTTCTCCCTAATAGTATCCCTGTATTTCCCTGTCTCTTTTTATCCTCTTCCCCTTGGTTTCCTTCAAATATCAGATATTTCCCCTTCAACCTCATCTCCAGACTTCAACAGTAGACCATTTCTTGGAGGATCATAGATTTTTACTCTTAGTAGCAAGTGTGGCTACTTCTTAGGAATGACTTCAGCTTCTGGGATTTCTTCCCACTTGGAGTAGTATTCTTCTGTCCTTTGCTATGAGAAAAGTGTGGTGCAGAGGGCTAAAACGCCAAAAAGATATGCTTGAATCAAACAACCAAGCACTTAAGGCTAATTACCTATTTGATGTGAGACAATGGCTCTGTTAGCTTATGTTTTGGATAATGGCTCTTCTCACAGTTGATGCTGGCTGAATGTTTGGTGTTAAGATAACCATAGGCAAGGATTAGAGGGGGTGAGGGGAGAGAAGCAGAGGCACTTGGTGGCAGGATGAGGAGAGAGGTTGGTGACTCCGGACTCCAGAATCCAGGAGAGATCTTTCACTTCTCCCCCTAAAGACCAAGGACTTTAATTTATCCTGACTCTGGCTGACCCCAAGGCCCTCCAGGGAGCTAGCCCGTACTTTAGTATGGCTTTTGCAAATAATAAAAGACCTAATTCTCTGGCATCCTTTTTCCAACAAAGCTATTGATCAAGACTTCCCTCTAATATACAAACTAGTTGGGGAAGAGTCTGGTAATATGTTGGAATAAATCAGAAAATTCCAAGCTAGCGCTCTCGCTCTCTCTCTCTCTCTCTCTCTCTCTCTCTCTCTCTCTCTCTCTCTCTCTATATATATATATATATATATATATACACACACACACACAAACATATACATACCAAAGTTGTATTTCAGGGTAAATCTAGACTAAACAATTAAGACTCTGGACAAAACAGGGGTCCTCCCAGAACAACCTGGTAAAATGGGAAGAAAGACCTCAGGACCTGCATTTAACCCATGTGAAATATAAACACCTACAGGCTAGTTCCACAGAAATAGCAAATGGGGAACTCCTGAGTCTAACTGGGTTCAGAGGGAACCTCATCTGGAACCACAGGAACTTTCACCTCCCAGACAGCCTGGGGAGTCAGATTTGAGTTGGGGAAGACTGAGTGAATCTCATTTAATTGGGAATGCCAGTTCAAGCTGTGCTGCTGAGACACAGTTCTGAGTAAGAAGGAATCAGCACACCTGTAAGTGCAAAAGCACTGGGGCAGGGATGCTGGTGGCTTCCTGCATTTGTAGGAGGACGAAGCTTTTGATTTAGGGTTCTAGCCAGAGGGGAGAGCTGAAGCCAGAGCTGCCCTCCCCCTAACCCCAGGATTAAAAGAGTTTATCCTAATAATTCTCATTAAAAAATGAACAGGCAAAGAAGAAAGAACCCAACCATAGAAACTTTCTATGGGAATAGGGAAGACTAGGGTTCATCTTCAGAGGACAGTAAAGTTTAAAAAAGCCTCTTTTTTTTTTTTTTTTTTTTTTTTTTTTTTTTTTTTTTTTTTTTTTTTTTTTACCAAAGAGTAATATTAAATGGCTACTTGCTCTGAATGAATTTATAGAAGAATTTTTAAAAAACCTTTCAGAAATCAAATGAGATAGAGGAAAAACTAAAAAAGTATACACACACACACCCACACACCAAACTTCCCCCCCCACACACACACACATATATGAGCCAACATTCAAGGAATATGACCTTTGAATTCAAGCTCAGAGCTTATATTTTCTATTATTTATTGATAAATATTAAGAATTAATATTTATTAAATCAAATGGATGTGTTATCATGGAAGAACATTTCCATGAGATGAAGTAACTAATGTGTTTTTTGGTGGAGTACTATAATTTGTCATTCAAGCACATCAAGTGATTGACATAATGTTTTGATATGACTACCTTTTTTTGACTTGAGAACAAAGGATTTTATATTTAATCCAGAAGATGATAGAAAGTCACTAAAGTTTATTGAATCAGGGGTAACTTGGTTAGTCCTGTACTTTAGTAAGATCAATTTGACTACTAGTGAAGGATGGGCTTGCTAAAAGAGAGATTTAAGATAGAGAGATCATTTAGTAGGCTATTGCAATAAGATTACATATAGGATGATAATGGATATCACCAAAGAAGTGTCAGAGAAGAAAAGGGAACATGTACAAGAGATTTTATAATGTAGAAAATAAAAGACTTGACAACTGATTGGATATGGATGGCAAAAGAGAGTGAGAAGTTGAAGATAACACCTTGGTTACAAGCATAGGATGATCCTTGCCTTGAAAGTAATGGGGGAGTAAGGTAGAGGAGAAAGCTCATGAGTTAAGTTTTAGATATGCTAAATTTAAGGTGTCAGCTGAAGATCCAGTTTGAAATATTTATTAGGCAGCTGGAGATATATCTGGATATTTGGAGAGAAGTTTGAGCTAGATAAATAAATTTGAGAAACATGATTACAGATGATAATTGAATCCTTGTGAATTTATGAAGCCATCAAATAAAACAATATAGAAGGAGAAGAAAAATGGTCCCAAGACAAGACAAAGCACATAGTATACCTCCTATTAGCTCATGTGATCTGGACAAAGATACAGTAAAGAAGATTGGGGAGTTATCAGACATGTAAGAAGAAGATAGAGTAGTAAGAGAGAAACCTAGAGAGTGTGAGAAAAGAGTAATTGACAGTATCAGGCTGCAGATATCAAGAAAGGAAAGGACTTTTTTAAAAGGCCACTTGATTTGGCAATTAAGATGTTTTTAAAAGTGATGAAGACATGGGCATGTTTTGTAGGCATTAGGGGAAGAGCCAAAGACAGGAAAAATTAAGGTAAGTGAGAGAGTAGATATGGCAGAGGGGGTAATATGTTGGAGAAAAGGGGATGGAATCCATTCATTTGTACATGTAGACAAGCTGCTTTGGCAAAGAGAAGGGCTATCTCTTCATGTGAGATAGATGAAGGAGGAGAGTGATAGGAGGCTTCTGACTTATATAAGATGAGGAGAAGAGAGAGCTCTTGGTAAGTAAATGGAACATAGAATAGAAGTATAAAAGACCTGAATTCTGATCCTCTAATCAATAATACCATGTTATCTCAAGAAAAAATTCCTTGGATGCAGACCTTCCCTGGATTGTTCCAACCCTCTAGAATTGACTTATCATTTAAGGGTTAGGGATAAATATATCAATCAGTGTTTCTCCCAAAGATTTATTTGATATTAGGGTCATTGCTTCAGAGAAATGGAATAATAAGTTAATCTTGCACTTTATTATTGTCTTGTATTTATTCCTTTTTTGTACTCCAAATTTTCTAGTCTTTCTTTACATTGGATTAAATGATAACTAAAGTCTCTTCTGGCTTTAATATTTTACAATTTTATGATTCTAATTGGAGCTAGAATGACTCAAGGTCATTTATTTAGGGTGTCACATGAAGTTGTTTCACTACCTTCACTACTCTTTATTGTATTACTATTACTATAGTAATATATTTCCTCATGAACAAATGTTACCAGGGATTTAGAACCTAGGGAAAGTAAAACCAACTGTTTACATATTGAAGCATATGGGTAGCCAATAGTTTTGGAACACGAGCCAGAAGGAGATACTCATTGAGAATTTTATAGTCAATGGAATTTCTTTCAAAATAAGATTATAGGCAAGATATTAAGAAAACTGTTAGGATTTAGGATTTGGGAGTTGTGGAGCAAGGAGAAAAAATGGTCAGTGATTATAGAAATGTTTTTTTCAAAGGTGAAAAAGCATTACGGAAAATAAGATGAACTAATTTGTTAATCTTGGACATATACCAGAACCTTTCTGTATCTTACCTCAGAAATTATTACCATATTATGTATTTGCATTTGTAATACTGTGGGTATTCAGGATCACTGTATATCACAAAATTTATAATAGGACCAAGAAAAGGTCTAGAGAAGGACAAATACAATGATTAAAGGAAAAGAAGGTAGAGATTAAAAGATTAGAGATGTAGGCTGAAATGAAACATGATCATAGTCAACGAGACCAAGATAAGGGTTGGAAAGGACTTTAGAATTCAGCTAGTATAACCTTTCATCCAAATCAGAATTCTCCTTGGATTATCTCTAAAAGATAGTCACCCAAATCTCTGCTTAATTGTTTTCAGTAATAAGGAACTCACCATTGTGGCATCATGTTCCATTTTGGAGTATCTCTTTCTTTAAATATTTTTTTTTATGTTGAGATGAAATCCAAATTTGTTTAATTTCTACTTATTGATTCTAGTTCTGCCATGGATCAAATCTATTAATTCTTCTACCTTCTAGTACTTTAAATATTTGAATATGAATATTGAATCTTTCTTTTAATATTATTTTCTCTAAGTTAAATAATAAGAGTTCAGTCTGGAGATGAAGTATTATAGATCTGACCTGTGAATGTCAGAAGAACTTGTGACAATGCTGATTGATGCCATTGATGTGGTTCGCTGAGCAATTTGTATAAACATCTAGGGTAGCTCTGAACAATTTTCAACGCTCATCTCTGACTTTTATGTTTTTGACTCAAATCCTTAGATTTTGGTGCTATAGAATTAATTCAAGTTTCACACCTGAGAAACTTTTTTATGCCTTATTTAGGTATGATTCCTAATTTGGGGAAGATAATAACTAGCCTGTGTGACTTTATCAAGATTTCAGGAAATATTCCCTTTGGTAAGATTAGATTCATACAAAGTGCTCATCCACTCTTGTATGTATTCTGGGATATTATTATAATATGCTGAACTTTTCCAAATTCTTTTTGGTATCTGTTTGGATAAATAAATTTACTTGCACTCACTATTTGTGATAGTCTTTTGTGTAACTGGTATTTGAACAGAAAGGGCAAAGCCAGTGGTATAAGTTTAGTGGGGTATTGTATACCTTTAAGGGATAGTTGCCATGAAAGCAACTTTTTGAACCTAAAAAGTTAAGCCCAGTAATATTTGAAGGAGCTAATAGAAATACAATGTTCTATCTCTCTGAGAAAAACAGAGTGTCCCACCTCATAGCTTTGTCTTTTGTTGTCTTCAAGGCAGAATTCACAATCTCTTTTGAAGAAGAGAGGGCATTATTGAAGAGATACTTATTCATGCCTTCTGTGAACCTCATTTAGACAATCCATGTAGACATACATATTTTGCATAAGTAGCAACTCTTACATTAAAAATCCCAGCTTCTGGCCTGGCCAACCCTCTAGTTTATGTTGGTTTCAATCTCAATTTACCAACTAGGTGATGGAGTTGATAAAAGAAGCAGAGTTTTAGTCAGAAAGACCTGAGTTCTAATCCTGCCTCAGATATTTTTTAAGGATAAGATTGTGGTCAAGTCATTTAACCTCTCTCAGGCTCTGTTTCCTTATCTATACAATGGGAATAATAATAACATCTACCTCCCAAGTTGTTGTGAAAATCAAATGAGATAATAGGAGTAAAATTTTTCACAAACTTTAAGTTGTTATGTAAATTCTATTATTTATTATTTTTATACTATGTTTGGAGGATTGGGAGGATCAGGGAGGTGTTTTTAAGCCCTGATCATTTCCTTATTACCAGAACATATTAATTCTTCTGAGGCAGTGTACAACATTGAGTGACCAAATGAGTTGATAGAACCATAAGTGTGACTCTAAGAGATAAGAAAGTAACAGGGTTGAGTAGATAATGAAAAGAAAACTGGGAGTATAAAGTAGCTTGTGGAATGTTCCAAAGAAGCAAATTGAAGCTTGTTGTTAAATAACAACTTCACAAACTAGAGCTGTCCAGAAGAAAAATGGGTTGTCTTAGTGGTTTCCCCTTACTGGAGGTCTTCTAGGCAGAGGCAATGACTATTTATCATTCCCATTGTTATAATGAAGTTTCCTTTTGAGATTTAGTTAGACGGTATGATGGCTAACGTCTCTTTTGACTCCAAAATTTCATGAGTCCATGGTGAAGCTAGACAGTAAAAGGGGAAAATTCAATTCTACGAAGACTTGTTGAAAGACAGGTTTAATTTAGTAAATAGTAGGCTTCTTTTGCTAAGGGAATAATACACCGTAGTTCTGCTTCTTTTGTTCTCTAATAGAACTCATGGCTCTTTGAGTCCAGATCTTGAAAAATATATTTGTTGTTTTCAATTGTTACTCATTTGACATGGTTTCTAGAGTCTTCACTTTTATGACTATTTTCTTCCTCGGGCTGTCCAGTTTTTCAGTGTCCCTTTTAAAATATGATACACAAATGAACATAATACCCAAGATATAGTCTGAATGAGGTGGAACAACTTTTGCTGAATAGTATACTTCTCTTTCAATTTTAAGTCAGACTTGTGATTTCATATGTAGGAAATTCTTGGTGAGGAAATACCCTATACCAGATTAGCAGGCATTTTGTAGCTTAAAGTTAATGTATCCAACATTACATTCCATGTGTGTATGTGCATGTGCACTCATTTGAAAGCTTTTTCCTGTGAATTTTTATAATTATTCATTTTCTCACCCATACTATAATTGTACAATTGAAATGTTTTAAACCTAAATTCAAAATATAATATTTATTTCTGATTTATCTACTGGTCTTAACTCAGAAATCCAAGCTATTCAGATCATTATATACTTGGTTTCTGGTCTCTAATGTGTTAGTTCTCCTCCCTGACTTTGTATAATGTACTATTTTGATAAGGGGACCTTTGCTGTTTAGTGAAATACCATACTTCTAGGAATTGAGATAGGGACACTTAGTGTGTGTATGTGTGTGTGTGTGAGAGAGAGAGAGACAGACAGACAGACAGACAGACAAAGAGACAGGCAGAGAGACTGATACAGATAGAGGCAGAGACAGAAAAAAAGAAAAAGAAAGAAAGGAAGGAAGGAAGAAAAAAGAAAGAAGAAAATTATTGTTAATTTTTTTGTGTGTGTCATAGACTCCTTTGGCAATTCAATACAGTCTATGAAACTCTGCTAAAAATAATGGTTTTAAATGTATACAGTAAAATACATAGGATTGCAAAGGAAACTATATTGAAATAGTTATAAAAATTATATATATTTAAAAGTTTACCTATATCCAGACTAAGAATTTTTGATCCATGTTTTTTCATCAAGGGAAATTTTAGATATGAATTTATGTTTGAAGACCAGCAAAAAATTAGATATGATAGTTGAATTGAATTTTTCAACAGGTTGAACAGAATTTTTTTCTAGTTTGGAAGGACATAATTGAGAACTATATGTGTATTTGAGTAGTCTGCATAGCATATCCTTTAGTTTAGGAATATTCAGAGTGTACAGTTGCTGAGGACAGAATATGGCCTACTTTATGCTACAATTTTCAAAATAATGTTCTAAAAATCAAAATTGGAAAAAAAAGTTCCATTTTTCCTTTTTATATGTGGGTTCAGAAGTGGGCGACCCTTTGTGAAAAGAAAATCTGCTTCTGAAACTGCAATTTGAGTATGACTTTCGATTTGAATGAATACACTCTCCAGTTTAGGAAGACAAACACCTTTGTTAGCAGTAGGCTTTCTACTGGCTGTGTTGACCCTGGACAATATCTTTGAATGACTCAGTACTGTGTGCTTTTACTAGCCCTTTACACTACTGTGTTTTGATGCCATGTTTTGAAAGAAACATTTTGGTTAAATGTGATGATTAGTTTTTAAGCTGTCTGTGACTCCATTTTATGCATCATTGCACCTTAAATAGAGTGTTCGTGTATTTTCTTTTTAACAAGTGTGACATTTCCCTTCTGCTTTTGGTCTCAAGTTTTCTTTTTCGAAATCCCCCTGATTCTGTTACCATGGAAAAATTGAAGAGTTGTTAGGAATAGATTTGCTAAGATCTTAAGTATTCTCGGGAACTTACTATAAAACATATTGATAATAAAATTAAAATGATAGGAAATCATCTTCATTACTTGTTTTTGAAACTCAAAAACATTTTTAAATAGAATTTCCCAAAATTTAACTCCTTATGACAGAAAAGAGAGAAATAACTCACCATTCTGGAATATATCTACCTATTTTCTACATCATGCCATCTCCTAAATTTATGTCTTTTTTCCCTCTCTAGCTCCAGTGTCACATTCTGCTTAAAATTGATCGATTCCTTTAGTTCAAAGTAATCACTCTTTCCATGACCTTATCATGGCTCCCTTTTAGGTTACCTTTATTTTACACAAAAATTCTACTTTGAATTATGCTGTTTTATTTAAAATTCATATCACTACTAAAATATAATCTTTAAATTAAGAGTATATCTTATTCGTCTTAGTGCCCCTTGATATGTTTAATAGGTAATTAATAAATATTGAATTCTTTATCATATATAGCTTTGGAGTCATTCCTTTCAAAATATTTAGCACTGCTTCCTATATAAAATTTTATTCATTAATTAATAAAGTACTTGATATATACTAACTATTTTATTGTATTAAGACAAAAATGAAAACAGTCTGACTTCAGTTAGTTCAAAGTTTATTTTTGAATCACCATAATTTTTGGCTTCTCACAAAAGTTCCGCTTCTCTTTTTATAATTTCAAATATAATAGTTTAGTGACTTCTGATGACAGTGAGCATCAAAATCATAAAATTTTCATTAAAATCTCTGATTTTTCTCCAGATTTCATATAGACCTAGCCTAATTTCTTTTAGGCTAGAAGACCATGAAGATCATATTAAATTAAATGCCTTATATAAATTTAACAGTACTAATGTTGAGGCAGGGTCATGATTAAAGCAAATCCTGAACACCAAAGGTGTGTAAAGAATTTTATCAGGTTCTATGAGAGAAAAAGAAGATGATAAATAATATCATCTCCCATAAGAAGTTTATAATCTAACCAAACCCAGTTCCTTGGAAAAGGAATGAAACACACATGGAACAAGGCTAAAGATTCGTACACAGAAAACTGGCAAACTAATAGAGATATAAGAAACACATAAGTACTGATGAAATTTAAATTTTTTCAGACCTCTGTGAAAGTTAGTATAAATTTTCAACAATTTCCCATCCTTCCTTTCTACCTCTGTTATCTTAGATTATTGTCTTTAGCAAAAAAACAAAAAATGTCTCACCTATTCAGTCAGCTGATGAGTATTTGAGTGTCTACTATGCACCAAGCAATATGCTAAGTGGAGATGCAAAAAAAGGGCAAAAATCACTTCTTTGCTCTCAAAAAGCTCACAATCTAATAGATAAGATGGCATGCAAATGACTATGTTCAAAAGAAAACTAGACAGGATAAATGAGAAATAATCAGCAAAAAGAAAACACTAGTACTAATAATTATGGATAACATTGATATATCACTTTCAATTTGTTAAGCACTGTGTAAAGAACTTTACAATTATTGTCTCATTTGGTCCTCACAATAGCCCTGGGGATTAAAATTTTATAGATGAGGAAATTGAGGCAGAGTGGTTAAATTACTTGCCCAGTGTTACATAACTAGGAAGAGTCTGAGATTGGATTTAATTCAGGTCTTTGTGATTCCAGGTTCAGAGTCTATCCATTGTTCCACCTAACAGGATTGTGGAAGGTTTCCTACAGAAGGTGGCCTCCTTCTGGTGATAGGTATCTCCATATGATAGGTTGGTCTTAAAATGACAGACATAAAGTCCATTTCTGGAACTGTGATGAAGACTTTCTCAGACCTCTCACAATTTATATTCCACCAGCATATAGAATACAAAGGTCACCTTTACTCTCCTTCATGATGAGATAATGCAAGGGAAGTTTGAAAACTACACTAATGAAAATGTCCCAGATAATAAAAATGATAATGAGGATAATAACTAGCTTTTATATAAAGCTTTGGTTTTGCAAAGGACAGTACTCTAATATGTCATCTCATTTGATCTTCACAACAACCTTATGAGATATTATTATCTTCATTTTATAGGTGAAAAGATTGGTCTGAAAAAGGGTTGGGAGAGGAAATAAATATTAAGTGCCTAAAGAAGGCTTATATTTATAAATATTATTAGGTTTTATAAATAGGATTTATAAATATAAATATAAAGGCTTTATAAATATTATCTTATTTGCTCTGCACAACAACCCTGGGGGGTAGATACTATTATTATCCTGATTTTATAGTTAAGGAAACAGAGGCAAAGTGAAGTTAGCTTAGTGTTACACAGCTAGTAAGTGTCTGGGATAAAATTTGAATTCAGGTCTTCTTGCTTAATACTAAGTTAATCTTACCCACTGTACCACCTAGCTGCTCTCTCATATTTCACAACCATCTGAGAAACGTGAGAAGGCTGGATGGTTGTGTTCAGAGGAAGAACTTACTTTTCTGATATAAACCTAGCAAACATTATGTATTGCTTTCAAAAACACTGACTTAGATAGCATTTTCAGAAGTGCCAATAAGAGAAAGGACATGGTAGAGTAGTTCCTTAAGAGCATTGCCAGGTAGGATTCTAATATCTATTTCCTCTGGATCCAGGAATCTTTTAGGGAAGCTGCCCTGGGTAGAGCTCCAGCACAGCTCTTGGTCATTCATTTGTCCTCATGTGGGATATTTTGAGCAATTACCTATTTCTGAATGGGATGACACATTTCCTTCTACCCCTCCCCCATAGGCAACCCCTCCAATGTGAGTTGCCAGGTTACTGCTTGCAGGAAAGCTGTTCCAAGAAAGAAGTGGGGTGGAGGAATAAAGAATGGAGTAGTTTATCCTTGGGCTTGGAAACAACTTCTGTGGTGGTGAAAGAAAAATATGTGGAGCATTTCTGTTGCCCAGGAACCATCAGCCTATTTTCTGCTTGATTAAACCCTCCATTTTGTTAGGAATTTGGTTGTCCTGGTGCCATATTGTTGTGGAGATGATATATTTCCATCAACGGCCATATGTGGTCTTCCCCATTTTCTCCCTTTGCTCATTCTAATCCAAAACTTATTCTGGCTGTATAAAATACCTTAATCTCAGTCTACCTGTGCTATTTTTTGGTATGTACTTAAGAATCATAGACTGAAAGCTGGAAGGGATACCAGAAGCCAAACTTCTTGTACAGATAAGGAAATTGCAGCTCAGTTAAGTAATTTGTCCAATGTCACACACAGGTGGTAAATGTCAGATATGAGATCTGATTCTCCAGCCAATCCCATTTTCACCATAATAGGCTGCTTCCGTGGGCAGTTACCTGACATAGTAAACATATTGCAGGTTGAATTCAGAAAGATCTGAGATCAAATCCAGCCTCAAATACTAGCTACATGACCTTGTCACTTAACTTTTTTGCCTTGGTTTATTCATCTGTATATATAAAAAAAAAAAAGCTGGAGAAGAAAGTGGCAAACTACTTCAGTATTTTTATCAAGAGCTACTCCCCCCCCCAAAAAAAGGGGTCACAAAAAACTGAACATGACTGAGAATGAGAAATATCAACAGCAGCAACAACAAATGCTGCTTCCATGACTCCCTTTGTAATTGTCTAGATCTGTGTTTACAGTCAGGTAGGGAACCCTTCATGAGGAAAGGTTCTCTACTTTTTGGTTAGCTTTTTTTCTGTGTATCTCTTGTTTGTACATAGTTATTTTTATATTTTCTCTTTTTAAAATTGTGAGCTCCTTGGGGACTGAACCTGTTTTTGACTTTGTTTTTTTGTATCCTTAGCACTTAGCTTGGCCCAGACTAGATGCTTAATAAATGCTTATTTACTTGACTACCATTGCTGATTGAGATTTCCCCTATAATTTATAATCTGAGGGAATTGCCTGGGCTATTGGAGGTTAAGTGACTTTTGGGGAGTCACACATGCAGTATTTGTCAGAGATACAACTTGAACTTTCATCTCCAAGGCCAGCATTCTATCCACTGTGTCATCTATGCTATTCAAATCTTTTATTCCTCTTATTAGTGCATGAAGCTTAAATATTTTCCCAAAATGATATGTTGAGGAATATGAACAATCTATTGGTTTTAATGACTGGAATAATGAATTTTATAATTTGCCTGCCATTATGGAGAGTGTTTATGTATCTATGTGGGGAGGGTGGGGGAACCACTGAGTAACAAAAGATAACAATAACAACTCTTCTGATGATTGATTCTTGATTCTGAGTTATGTTATATTTTGATAAACAAAATAAAGGAAAGATGTATCATTTTTAAAATGGAAACATAATTTTTTACATTTGTTTTTTTAATAATAGCTTTTTATTTTCAAAATATATACAAAGTTAGTTTTCAACATTCACCCTGGCAAAACCTTGTGTTTCAAAATTTCCCCACTCCCTTTTCGTTATCCCCTCCCCTAGAAGCAAGTAATCCAATGTGTGTTAAACATGTGCAATTTTTCTATGCATATTTCCACAACTCTCATGAACAAGAAAAATCAGATCAAAAAGAAAAAAAGATGAGAAAGAAAAAAACAAACAAACAGCAACAAAAAAGCTGAAAATACTATGTTGTGATTCACTTTTTGTCCCCACAGTCCTCTCTCTGGGTGCAGATGGCTCTTTCCATTACAAGGCCCTTGGAATTGACCTGAATCACCTCATTGTTGAAAACAGCCATTTCCATCAGAGTTGATCATCACATAATCTTGTTGTTGCTGTGTACGATGTTCTCTTGATTCTATTTACTTCATTTAGCATCAGTTCATTTAAGTCTCTCTAAGCCTCTCTGTATTCATTCTGCTGATCATTTCTTATAGAACAATAATATTCCATAATATTCATATGCCATAACTTATTCAGCCATTCTCCAGCTGACGGGCTTTCACTCCAGTTATAGAAATACAATTTTAACCATAAGATTAGTACAGTGATACATCATTGGATATTGTTCTCTTCCCCTCCCTTTTTTGAGGGGGATATTCAGGATAACACAGCTTTAGAAATGATAGCCAGAGTGGATTACAAAAAAATTCAGTAATGGAACTTCAATTTTGGCCATGAGTAATGACACAACTGGAGGTATTTTATTTATTTTTTTCTATATTAAATAGTATTTTATTTTTTTTCCAAATATGTGCAAAGATAGTTTTCAACATTCACCTTTACAAAACCTTGTGTTCAGGATTTTTCTCCCTTTCTCTTCCTGTCCCCCTTCCCTAGACAGAAAATAATCTGATATAGGTTAAATATGTACAATTCTTATTTCCATATTCATCATGCTATACAAGAAAAATCAGATTCAAAGGGAAACACAAGAGAAAAAACAAGTAATCAACAACAAAGATGACGATACTATGCTTCAATCCACACGTAGTCTCCATAATTCTCGCTCTGCTTGCAGATGTCTCTTTCTATCCCAAGTCTATTAGAATTGCCTTGAATTACCTCATTGTTGAAAAGAGCCAAGTCCATCACAGTTGATCATCACATTACCTTTCTGTTGCCTTGTATAATGTTCTCTTGGGGTCTATAGAGCAGGTATTTTAATATTTGAATCATTGTTTATAACCTAAACTTGAGGTAGCATTTTCATATTTTTCTTTTTGATGCTTCCATTTCATATTCTGCTTATAGGGTGGTTTATAAAATAAAAGAAATAAGCTGGTGCTCTCTGCTATGAATAAAGTTTGTTGCAGTTATAACCTTCTTTGCCAAAATTCCGTTTTTCTGAAAAGATGGAGGAAGTTACTTTGAAACTTTGAAGGTTACTCAGTGCATAATTAGAAAATTTTAAAAGGAAGACATGTTTATATTCATATATTTTAGTTTGTACAGTTTTAGAGGAATTTTAGGGGAAGGTTTATTGAAGTAATTAGTAGGAGGTATCTTTTTATTATGAGTTTCTAAGATTTTTATGGGGAAGTGGTATAGATCTGTGATTTTAAAAATTTAAAGTTTAAAAAAATATTTTCTTTTTCATGTAAAAGCATTTTTAAACTTTAATTTTTTGTTTCAAATTATCTTTCTTCCTTTTCTCTCCCTCATATCTCATTGCGAAAGCAAGCAATTTGATATAGATTATACATAGTGATGCAAAAAAAATTCCATATTAGTTATGTTGTGAAAGAAAACACAGACAAAAAAAGAGAAAAGGAAAGCAAGAAAAATTAAGCTTCAATCTGCATTCATACCCCACCAGTTTGTTTTTTTTTTTTTTTTCTGGAGATGGATAGCATTTTTCATCATAAGTTCTTTGGAATTGTCTTACATCTTTGTATTGCTGAGAATAGTTGCCATTCACATTTGATCATCATACAATATTTCTGTTGCTGTGTATAATGTTCTGGTTCTGATGATTTCACTTTGTATCAGTTCATATAAGTTTTTTTCTTTTTAAAAAATGTTTTATTATACCTTTTTATTTACAAGATATATGCATAGGTAATTTTTCAGCATTGACAGTTGCAAATCCTTTTGTTCCAACTTTTTCCCTCCTTCCCCCCACCCCTTCCCCCAGATGGCAGGTTGACCAATACATGTTAAATATGTTAAGGTGTAAGTTAAATACAATATATGTATACATGTCCATATAGTTGTATTGTATACAACTGTATAAAAAGAGTCAGACTTTGAAATAGTGTACAATTAGCCTGTGAAGGAAATCAAAAATACAGGCGGACAAAAATAGAGGGACTGGGAATTCTATGTAGTGGTTCATAGTCATTTCCCAGAGTTCTTTTGCTGGGTGTAGCTGGTTCAATTCATTACTGCTCTATTGGAACTGATTTGGTTCATCTCATTGTTAAAGAGGGCCATGTCCATCAGAATTGATCATCCTATAGTATTGTTGTTGAAGTATATAATGATCTCCTGGTCCTGCTCATTTCACTCAGCATCACTTCATGTAAGTCTCCCTAGGACTTCCTGAAATCATCGTGTGTTGGTCATTTCTTACAGAGCAATAATATTCCATAATATTCATATACCACAATTTATTCAGCCATTCTCCAGTTGATGGGCATCCACTCAGTTTCCAGTTTCTGGCCACTACAAAGAAAGCTACCACAAACATTCTTGCATATACAGATTCCTTTCCCTTCTTTAAGATCTCTTTGGGATATAAGTCCAGTAGTAACACTGCTGGATCAAAGAGTATGCACAGTTTGATAGCTTTTTGAGCATAGTTCCAAATTGCTCTTCAGAATGGCTGGATGTATTCACAATTCCACCAACAATGTATCACTGTCCCAGTTTTCCCACATCTCTTCCAACATTCTGCATTATCTTTCCCTGTCATTCTAGCCAATCTGACAGTTGTATAGTGGTATCTTAGAGTTGTCTTAATTTGCATTTCTCTAATTAATAATGACTTAGAGCATCTTTTCATGTGGCTAGAAACATATAAGTTTTTTTCAAGTTTTCTGAGCTCATTCTTCTTGTCATTTTTTTAATGGCACAATAGTATTCTATCACAATCACATACCACATGTTCAGCCATTGCCCAATTGATGGATATCCCCTCAACTTCCAATTCTTTGCCACTGCTAAAAGAGCTGCTATAAATATTTTTGTATGTGTAAGTTCTTTTTCTTCATTTTCTTCATCTTTTTGGGATAAAGACCTAGTAGTTGTATTACTATTCAAAGGGTATGCATGACTTTGTAGCCCTTTAAGCATAATTCCAATTTGTTCTCCAGAGTGGTTGGATCACTCTACAATTCTACCAACAGAGTATTAGTACCACAATTTATTTCTTTCCCATCCAAAATTTGTCATTTTCTTTTTTCTGTCATATTAGCCAATCTGATAGGTGTGGGGTGGTACTGAAAAGTTTTTAAATCTGAATTTCTCTAATAAATTTTGATTTAGAGGACTTTTTCATATTATAGATAGTTTTGGTAGCTTCAATGAACTATCTGTTCATATTCTTTGATCATTTACCACTGGATAATAGTTCTTATTTGACATCGTTCTCGATATATTTGAGAAATGAGGCCTTTATTAGAGAAACTTGCCATATTTTCCCCACACTTATGATTACTAACTGTATTTCCCTACATCCAATTTTCCCGTTTATCCTACTCTCTCTCTTCTTTCACACTATCTGTTCTCAAATATGTTTTGTTTCTTGCTACTGCCTCTCCCAATCTGTTCTCCCTTCTTTCAGTCTCTCCCCCACTTCTCTTATTTTTTTTCTTTTACTTTCCTAAAGAACAAGATAGATTTTAAAGCCTAAATAAATATGTATGCTATTCATTTTTTGATCCAATTTAGATATAAGGTGCAAGCATTGCCTCTCCATCCACACCCATTTCCCTTGTACTAGGTAAGTTCTTTCTTTCACATTTTTTTAAATGTGAGATAAATTTCCCCATTCTACTTCTTCCTTCTTTCTCCCAATATATTCTTCTTTCTCACTCCTTAATTTTAATTTTTTAGATATCATCAATTCATAGTCAATTTACTTCTATGACATCTACAGGTACTCCTTCTAACTGCTTTAATAATAAGAAAGTTTTTATGAGTTACAAGAATCATCTTCCCATGTAGGGATGTATAATTTAACCTTGTTAAACCCTTAAGATTTCTCTTTCCTATTTATGCTTTTTTATGCTTCTCTTGAATTTTGTTTATGTAAGTCAAATTTTCTATTCAGTTCTGGTCTTTTTATCAGGCTTTTTTATTTTTCCCTTGAAGGATTTTACTTGGTTTTGTTGAA
Organism: Sarcophilus harrisii; assembly: GCF_902635505.1. Lineage (NCBI taxonomy): Eukaryota > Metazoa > Chordata > Mammalia > Dasyuromorphia > Dasyuridae > Sarcophilus > Sarcophilus harrisii. The sequence goes on from NC_045429.1 coordinate 124,232,772, forward strand.
TAGTTGATTCTTGATTGTAATTTTAACTCTTTTGCTCTTTGAAATATAATATTCCAAGCTCTTTGGTCCTTTAATATGAAGACTGATAAATCTTGTATTATCCTGAATAGGGCTCCACAATATTTAAATTGTTTCTTTTTCACTACTTGCAGCATTTTTCCTTGACAAAGGAGCCTAAAATTTTCATAAAATTAAAAGAGTTTTGAACAAACAAGTCTAATAAGACTAAGAATAAAAAACAAATAAATTGGGGAAAACACTTTCTATAATAAAGGTCATATTTTGAAGATGTATAAGTAACTAATTTAAATTTATAAGAGAGATATGATAGGGTCTGGGCTAGCTCCCTGGAGGGTCTCAGGATCAGTCCGAGTCAGGATTAATCAAAGTTCTTGGTCTTTAGAGGGAGAAGTGAAGGAGGCAGACAAGCTGCCACGAGGCTTGCCAAAGATGTATCCTGAATTCTGGAGTCTTAAGTCTCTAGCCTCTCTCCTCCTCATCCTGCTGCCAAGTGACCCCAACTTCTCTCCCTTAGCCCTCCAATCCTTGCCTACGATTACCTCAACACCAAACATTCAGCAAGTACCAATGGTGAGGAGAGTCATTACATCACCTTCTCATCTAAATATATGTATATATAGCCATTATCTCAATCAAATCTCACATCAATTAAGGCTTAATTAGCCTTAAGTGCTCTGCTGTCTGATTCAAGCATACCTTTTCAGAGTTTTAGCCCTCTACATACACTGTTGATAAACCTATTAATGCATATAACTTCTGGAAAGCATAGAATTATACACAAAAATGACTAAATAGTTTATATTTATTGACCTAATTATATCACTGCCAGATCTTCGAGATAAAAAAAGGAAAAAGATCTTTTAGCTACAAAAAATATTCATAAGAGCTCCTGTGTGTGTGTGTGAGTGTATGTTAGCTAAAAACTTAGAAACTAAGAGGATGTTCAACAATTGAGGAACAGTTGAATAAATGATTTTGAATGTGATATAATATTATTGTGCAATAAGAAATGATGAAATGGTTTCAAATAGACAAGAAAATACTGATTCAAATGAACTTGAAGTAAACAGAACCAGAAAAATAATTTATACTATCATGTCAATATTATAAAATGAACAATTTGAGAACTTTTATTCATTGATGAAGAAAGAAATGAAGTTATTTATATATTTAGTAAGACTACTTATATAATAACATTGTAAAAACAAATAATTTTTAAAATTATTCATACTATGATCAATACAAAGAATATTCATGATTCCAGAGGACTGGTAATGAAACATGCTATATGTCAGTCTTGTTTTTAGGTACAGAATGAGGCATAAATATCTATGCTATACACACATGTATACATATATGTATGTAAATATAAATACATACATGTATGTATATGTGTGTACATAAACACACACATATAAGGTATATGTGTATCATCATTGGGGAAATTTGTTTTCTTGACTCAGCATATTTGTTAAAAGAAATAATCTTTTTTTTTTCTCTTCCTAGTGAGCAGTGAGGTGAGAAGAAGAAGAAAATAGATTTCTGTTCTTTCATTTTTTTTTTTTTAATATAGAGGCCGAGGAGGATTGTTGGTGTTACAGATGTAAAATGTCACATGTACTTTCATATGAGATCACTACATTATTTGATTTATTTAATGTTTTACCTTTTTACAAGAGATACTTCATGAAGTGGGAATAATCTGCAAATGAGATGTAAGTGAAAATACATCAATAAAGCTGAAAGTAGAAAAAAAGCTTGGGAGAATAAAATTAACTTTAAAAATATTTTCTGGCAAAATGTATTTCTTATATAGAGAGATGCAGCTTATCACCATCTACATAAAGTATTTTTTGCTATTACTCCCTCCCACATTGCTAGTGTCCATCCCTCCTACTTACCTTGCATTTAACTATCTTTTATTTATCTATATTTTTTCTGTGTATTTATGCATATACTTATAAATGCACTTGTTTCTCCCAAGGGAAAGTAAGGCCTTTGAATGCAAGAATTGTTTCCATCTTGTTTTTGCATTACAAACTTTTAACACAATTCTTGGCACATGGTAGGCAGTTAATAAATGCTTTGTTAATTGATTGACTGATTAACAACTTCAGGTGATATCCTAGCTCTTTGTGTAATTTTAATGGATATTGAGGTAGTTTGGGAATTATCCTCATTACCTTTGTTGGGAGTAAATTTGGATATTAGAGAAGATGATTTGGACTCTCTTTTGCAATGAAAAGGGCATGTGTCCTTTGAATACATCTAGTTTGCATATAAGTTTGGATAACAGACAACAGCTCCATCTGTTGGGTAACTTCTCAGCATGCACATCCACCAACCACAGCATTTTAAATCAATATTGGAAGGTCAAAAAAGTTAACTCTGTAAAAAGCAGATTGGCCCTATATTCATTGTTAATTAATTCTATTAGAGAGGGCATTTAAGGATAGCCTAAAACAAAGTTCCTTTTCAACAGGACTTTGTTATGAACATTCAGTCTCAAGGATAGTGTAATATCAGTATCAAGTAAGAGTCATTTGCATAAGCCAGGCATGAAACTGAGCCTCATCCTTTGCAGTCATACCACGTATTTATTTGTGTGACTGCCTGATGAACCATTGCCAGGGACATGGCAGAGAAATGGGGGATCATCTTCTAAGTTTTAAAAAATGCTATTAGTGCTGAACAGATTTTAGAATTTTGAGACTACAACATAATATGTATGAACAGGTTTTAGTGTGTGGGAATATCTCCTTGGAACTAATATTTTGTCCTGTTTTTGGTGGTTAGAGGAAAAAGAGACTGACAAATGAGCCCTGCCCTGTGTAGAAAGGAAAAGGGAATCAGAGAAAGAGAATTCGTGTTCCAGAGTAGAGATCTCAGTGTTCATATAGTCCAACATCCTGTCTGAAGCATGAATTCCTTCTACAGAACCCCAGAGAAGTGGCTATCTTACTCACAGCTGAAAATGTCTAGTGATATAGAAGTCACTATCTTTTTTCTTTTTTACATCTTCTTTAGAAGGCAGCCTACAAAAACACTACTAGTTCTACTTTCAAAACTGATTAGGGAAAAAAAGAAAAGAATCTATATGTTCTCAAAAGTTCATAGCAACTCTCTTTGTGATGGTAAAACACTGGAAATTGCAGGGATACCCATCAATTGGCAAATGGCTGAACTAGTTGTGATATATGATTATGATGGAATATGACTGTGCTCTAAGAAATGATTAACTCAATGATCTTAGAAAAACATGAAAAGACTTGCATAATATATTTATGTCTAAATGTAGATATCTCCAGGACAGGGGATGAGGGAAAGGGGAAAAAAAGAAATTTATTTAACTTTATTATATACTTAAAAGGAATAGGAAGTTGTATGTAATGGATTTGCAGTTTCATGTACAATATTTTAAAAATTATTGTATCAAGTTATGGAGATGTTTGTTTTATCCCCTAAATTTAAAAAATAGATTTAAAAAAAATTAAAGGCAATATAATTGACTTCTGAACAGGTTGTATTGCTAGGAATTCTCCCCTTATATCTAACTAAAATCTGCTTCTTGGGTTATGCACAACAAATCTAATCTTTCTTTCATTTGATGTCTTTTCAAGTACTTGAATATAGCTGTCAGTCCCCACCACTCATCTTCACCACCATAAAAGATCATCTTTTTCATATTAACCACTTCTACTTCTGCTAGGCTACTCTGCTCTAAGTGATCTCTTCATTTCTTCCCCTGCCTCTCCTCCTCTCAGACTGTAGGTACACAGGTTTGTGTAGAATTATTCTCTTGTTTCCCATAGGCAAATAGAATCTAAGAATTGATAGAGCACTTGGAGGCTAAGTACTTCAGTACCAAGCTGAGACATGAATCCACTCTAAAATCATTGCTGGCTATTCTTTACTAAACAATTGGTTCATTGTGAAAAGATTAGCTAAATACCTTAGAAAGGCTCAGATAATAGATCTTAGTGCAATAAACTAGGGCACTGAGAGATGATCCATCAATCCTGCAGCATTTAGGAAAAGAGTTATCTACTTTATTCTTGAAAGTCTTAGAAAAAAGATTGAATAGTTTTGGTTCAAATCCAGCTTTGCCACTTACAACCTTGGTCAAGTGATTCAAGATTTATATTACTTGCACATTACATTACATCTGGAACTGGTGGACTTATTTTTAAATCCCACATGTTGCCTGTATAATCATGGACAATTTCCTCACCTATAAAAATGAAGGGGTTTGATTAGATGACCTATGAAATGCTATCCTAGGGGTCTTGGAGGTCCCATTTAACTCTAAGATTTTGTGATTTTCTAATCTTTGAGGTTTCTTTGTAACAAAATAATCCTGGTTTTATTTACCTTTTCAGATTAAGGAGGGGATGATATTTTGATTTTGAAACTTTAAATTGCAGCTATTCAGAATGATTTAAGTGGAAAATAGCATTCTAAGAGGTTTCCATATTGAGCCTATATAAGCTAGAGCAGGTCTTTTCTTTTTAAAATAAACTTCTCTGCCTTCAAAAGTACCCAAGGGTGAAAACATAAGCAAGCATTATCTGTAATGAGAATAAGCTAGAAGTCTTCCCAATAAGATTGGAGTGAAGCAAAGATGCCCTTTATCACCACTATTATTCAGTAGTGTATTAGAAATGCTAGCTATAGCAATAAGAAACAAGAAAAAGAAATTGAAGGAAATAGAATTAGAATAAGCAAAGAGGAAACAGAATTACCCAAAGATGGTGTTTCCATAGAGCTCTATAATACATTTTTTCCCCTTAAAATAATACCATGGAGAAGATTCACGATGTGAAACATTGGCCCTCTGCTCCCAATTAGTCATGCATTAACCTGGGAATTGAGTCCCAGGTAATGGGACTTGTTAATAAAACAACTGGGAAATGTATGAATAGCAGTCAAGATAGATGTCTCATGCATGCACTAACTGTTGTAGTTAGGTGGCACCATGGACAGAGATTGAGGAACCTCAAACAAATACTCACTGTGGAACAGATTCCTAAATTATAAAATGAAGATATAATAGCAGTTACCTCTCAGGGTTATTATGAGGAAAAAGTGGATAATATTTGTAAAGAGCTTAGCATAGTACCTGGCACATGGTAGGCACTCAACAAATGTCTGTTTCCTTCTTAAGTGATTGAAAGTTCTTTGGGCCAGATGAAATTTTATATCCAAAAGAAGGTTGGATGAAAAAAAAAACCCACTAGCAATGACTCCCTTATATTTTCCAGAATGGTCTTATACAAGGACTTCAAAGGTAGTGGGAATCCGTGAAGAACTTGGGACAGGAAGAACATGATAGTTTGTCTCTGGGAACAGGCTACATGGGCCAAAGGAAAGGAATCCTTGGTAAATAATAACATCAGTAGAAAAGGAAAATATGTGCTCATTTAGGCAATGATTGGGAATTAGCTTATAGCTATGAGCATATACAAATATATACAAAGTAAATTCAAGGTAATTTAAGGAGAGAGAGATTAATATCTGGGAGAAATATGGGAGCTGATCCATGAGCTGGGTTTTGAAAGAAATAGGATTTTAAGTGCTAGAAGCAAGGAAGAAATATATATATATTCCTGGCATGAGGTATAGCCTGGGAAAGCCACTGAGATAGAAGATGCAATATTGTTGTATAAGAAATAGTAAATAAAACAAAAACAAAACAAAAGATCCAAACTAAAATATAACAGTTTCACCAGACTACAGGGTGTGTGAAGAGGAATATTATATAATAAATTTGGAAAGGTGGATAGGGGATAGATCATAAAGGAGTGTAAGTGAAAAATAGAGCAGTCAATATTTGATCCTAGAAGGAATAAAAGTCAAACAGCAATGATGACTTACAGCAAAAACACATGATGATAGGAGAAGTACTTTTCAGGCAAGCCAGAGCCTGGAATACCTATGTTTTCAGGTTGTCTTTTACTGCTTTTCATTTTTGTTTCCTGAGAACTAGTCACTGATGGACAATCTTGAAATATGGATGTTTCCAGCAGTTGTTATATCATCAGTAATTTTGAGATTGAGAGTTTCTGAGTCAGGTTTTGGCTGCTCAGAATGAAAATTTTCCTTCATGGAGAAGAGGAGTACTCTGAGAAAGGTCATTCTGAAGCTGCAGAACTAAAGCTATGCAATGAATATGGGTCTGGAAATTGCCAAATAGAGGCAATTAGATGGCACAATGAATAAAATACTGGGTCTGGACTTGAAAGAGCTGCATTCAAATCTTAAGACATTTCTTAGCTATGTGATCCTGGGCAAGTCATTTAACCTTAGGCTGCCTTAGTTTCCACAACTGTAAAATGGGGATAATAATTTCATCTATTAGGATTTGTTGTGAGGATCAAATGGAATAATATTTGTAAAAAAAAATGCTTAGCATATCATCTGGCACACAGTAGGTGCTATGTAATAGCTTATTCTCTTCTCCTAACTCTGCATGATATTACTGTGAGTGCGGGTTTGAGATGAATGATAAATATTTCTTCAGTAGTCTCATAAAGAGAAATGCAATGCGATATTTGAGTGTGTAGTTTTCTACACAAAGATAGTTTTCTATCTTTGTTCATTCGTACATTTTAGTCCTTTAAAGATTATGTACTTTTTTTGTGGAAGAGGAAATGAAAACTATCTGTTATCCATATTGGATATTGAGCATCTTTTTGAGAGTAAACCCTGTTTCCCACTCTAAAAGAAATACTAATTAGGAGTCACAATCAGGCCTTGTTTTTAGAGATTTTCCTGACACCTGCTATACTAAAAATAGTAGCAGTTTGAATTTGGGGACCAGTAAAATGCCTACTGACTACAGTGGGAGGAGGTTTGATCATGTTTGCTTGGTATCTTTACAACTGCTCTAGTGTTTTTTGTGCCAGATTGTTGGCAAATCAGCATGTGATTGATTCAATAATTCCTAGGGACCAAAGCAGTGTGTGTGTGTGTGTGTGTGTGTGTGTGTGTGTGTGCTTCATACATCCTTAAGTGGTCATTTCATTTGATATAGATTTTCTGACTTAGTGCTTGAGACCCTAAAAATAAAATTGCAAAACAGCAACAAAAATATTCCCCAAGTGACCCAGGAAAACACATAACTCTAGTGACCTGCAGCACCAGCTACCATTTGTAAAAGGCTAAAATTGGTAAAGAACTTTGCATATTTTATGTCCTTTGATCTTGACAAAGCCCTATAAAAGTAGGTGTTATTATTATTCCCATTTTACAGAGGGGGAAACAGGGGTTAGATGACTAGAAAGCATTCGAGGTGGGAAGTGAATCTAGGTTTGAAACAAAACAGGTTCCAAATTCAGTATACTATCTAACCCACCTGTGTTTATGTATCTCAAAAGCTGTTTGAATATCAGAGAAATTGAATTCAAAGTATAGAGCAAGTTAACCAGGAAATGAAACTTGCCAAGATAAGATAAACCATGAGGACCATATGAGACACATCCATACTGATAGAAGCATGGATATAACTGTGGATGAGAGGTTTCTCTTAGTCCTGGGGCTCCACATCGCCTGAGATGGGACAGGAGGCAACATGGGACTTTGATAGATTTGGCAGTTAATTAGAAAACAGTTCATGCAGATTTCCTTAATGATTTAGAAGATCTTTGGATGATCTTGAGGTGATACTGCTGATAATATCCAATGGAGTAATTTCCAACTTTGAAAACCCAAGATGCTGTTCTTATTTTGTAGAATAGCATGGATATTTTTATTTAAGTGAAAGGTAACGTGATCTCTAAAAGAGTTCTAGCAGTCACTCAGAAGGTTAGAACCTGATTAATCATGAAAGGAAATAAATTACAAAAATTGTCAACAATTAAGAAGCCACCAGTAGATATATATTTTAATGTCACCTACTGTCCTTGCTTGAAAATATGTAAAAAAAAGAGTAAAAAATAAATTTAAAATGTTGAACTTTAGTGTGTAACCACATTCTCTAGTAGGTTCATTTTTGGCAGGTTGTTTTTGGCTCACAAAATTAACATATGCTAACACTTTGGGGCCAGCAATCACAATGCCCCCATGGTTTTATTTGCATATGTTACATCTTCAGTCACATTGAGTATCTTCCAATAATCCTCTAGGACTCCAGGAAACAAGAGCATACAGCGCACAGAGCAGACAGTGCTTTAAATATTTCACATGTATAAGTCATCATCTATTTTAATTTTTCTGGCACTATGATCTCTGTCAGTATAGCTCATAAGGTAAAAGCTGATTTGTGTTCTTTGCTTTAGCAAATGAAGTAGCAAGTAGCAGTTCTATAAAGTGCCATGTAAATTTGGTCTTTATTTGGCAAATAGGAAGTCAGAGAAGGCTCGGGAGAGAAGCTAGGGCTGGAAAGAGACAAGGTTCTAATGTGGCATTTGTTTGCAGCTATTCTTACACAGCATTGAGTAGAGTTGAGGAAAACCCAAGTTCTAATACTGTGATGAGTCAGATGGGATTCCTGTTTGGATTAGGATAATCTTTGACCAGCCATGCTCCAGATTTGCCAGTGTGATTAGTTTTAGTTAGTTGCTTGAGAAAAATAAAAGGGAAGAGGGAGAGGAACTGAGGCAGAAGAAAGAGAAGAAACTTATTTGTTCTTCTTCCAAAAGGTCATCCTAATCCCTGCCCTAGTGTTTTTGAATAGTTTGGCCCATTTGCCTAGAATGCACTCTCATCACCTCTACCTTAACTTGCATGAAGGATCAATTCATGTGTTCCTGTAAGTAGAATATATCCATATGTGAAACAAATTCCTTTATTAGCCATGTGCAAAAAAGAAAAAAATCAAGAGAAGAAAATATATTTTAATCTATACTTTGTCTATCAGCAATCCCTTTGGGGAATATAGCATGTTTCATCACGAGTCCTATTATTTTGTTGATTGCTTATTAATTGATTATTGATTAATTATCTTTATGGCATTGCTGTCATTAAATAAATTGTTCTCCTGGTTTGCTTATTTTACTCTACATAATTTCATTTAAGTCTTCCTAGGCTTTTTCTGAAACCAACCCCTCTTCATTCTTATAAAACAGTAGTATTTAATCACCTATACCTATACCATAGGTATACCATAAGTTGTTCCTATACCACAACTTGTTCTGCCATTCTTCAGTTGTTGGATTTCTTCTCAGTTTCCAGTTCTTTCACACCACAAAAAGAGGTGCTATAAGTAATTTTGTATGTATGGGTTTTTTTCTCTTTCTTTGATCTCTTTGGGAGTATATACTTATTAGTAATATCACTAGGACAAAGGTTATGCATAATTTAATAACTTTTTGGACATGGGTCCAAATTGCTTCCAGAATGGTCAGGGTAGTTCAGTTATATCTTGCATGTCCACTCTCACAGTGGACTTCCAGGTCCTATTTTTGATGGTAATTCAAAGGCAGATAGCCTTTTAACCATGTTGGCCAATACTCCTTTATTTCAGGAAGTCCAAGAATATCATTCTAAATATCATCAAGTTGATCGAGTGTTATGTTTGCAATATGGAATAACAAGAGAGGAAGCTAGGAGCATAGTAAAAGCCTGTAGAGCTTGCCTTCCTTTCCACACTCCTATGCTCCCTCCAGGGAAGAACCTTTCTGGTTTGAGACACAATGAAATTGGCAAATGGATGTGATCCATTATAAATTTTTTGGCCATCTGTCTTTTATCCACGTTGTAGAAGACACCTTTTCAGGATTCACTTTTGCAATACCAGTAGCAAAAGAGACAGTCCGAATGGTCACTGAATTGCTTATACAAGCATTTGTAATTATGGGTGTGCCACAAGCAATAAAAACAGATAATGGACCTGCATATACTTCTAAACATTTTGCACACTTTTGTGCACAGTATAAGATTCTACACACCACTGGCATACCTATTAATCCTCAAGGACAGGCAATAGTAGAGAGAAACAGAGACATCAAGACATTCCTCCAAAAACAAAAGAAAGAGGGAGCCACAGGTAACCCTAGAGAACTTCTTACAATTAACTTCTTGATTTTTGATAAAGATGCAGTGGCTCCAGCAGACAGGTTTTATAACCCACCAGAAGGGCAGTGTTCAGTGCAAGCAGTTCCACTATCTTTAGATAATCGCCAGATCATGTGGAGAGATCCAGAAAGTGGTGAATGGAAGGGATCAGATAGATTAACTTCTTGTGGGAGAGGGTTTGCTTGTATCTCTACAGATGGAGAAGGAATCAGATGGGTGTCAACAAGCCATATTTGCCTTGTCCATCAGAGAGATGAAGCAGACCCTTGAAATGAAGAAAAAGACCCAAGAAGTAGTTCCATTGCCGACTGTGCCCACCAATGAAAGAGCATAGCAGTCAAAATGTTTGCAGCGGCCCTGTTTGTAGTGGCTAGAAATTTGAAAATGAATGGATGCCCATCAATTGGAGAATGGTTGAGTAAACTGTGATATATGAATGTTATGGAATATTATTGTTCTATAAGAAATGACCAGCAGGAAAAATACAGAGAGGCTTGGAGAGACTTACAGGAACTGATGTTAAGTGAAATGAGCAGAACCAGGAGATCATTATACACTTCACAACAATCCTGTATGAGGATGTATTCTGACAGAAGTGGATTTCTTTGACAAAGAGAAGATCTAACTCAGTTTCAGTTGATGATCTATGATGGACAGAAGCAGCTACACCCAAAGAAAGAACACTGGGAAATGAGTGTAAACTGTTTGCATTTTTGTTTTTCTTCCCAGGTTATTTTTACCTTCTGAATCTAATTCTTCCTGTGCAACAAGAAAACTGTTCAGTCCTGCACACATATATTGTATCTAGGATATACTGTGACATATTTAACATGTATAAGATGGCTTGCCATCTAGGGGAGAGGGTGGAGGGAGAGAAGGGAAAAGTCAGAACAGAAAGAAGTGAGTGCAAGGGATAATGTTGTAAAAAAAATTACCCAGGCATATGTTCTGAAAAGTTACAATAAAAAAACAAAACAAAACAAAAAAAGAAAGAGCATGGCAGTTATAGCAATTGACTCATGGACATCAAAAATTGTTAATGAGACTGATGCAGGACTTCAAAATCCTCAGGAATCATTGGAATCCCTGAGACATGATAAAACTGTTGTAGGACTTGAAAATCCTCAGGAATCTTTGGATTCTCTGAGACATGATGAGACTGTTTCAGGACTTCAAAATCTGCAGGAATCACTGGATTCCCCAACATATAAAAAGACTGTTACTGGACTTCATAAATTTGCAGGGATCATTGGATTCCCTGACACGTGAAGCAATGGACAATAATATGGTTTTGGACTATGATGACTGAGTTAGCACCCTGGATACTTTAGAATCAGCCAGAGTCAGGATCAGCAAAAGTCCTTGATCTTTATTCTTTGTGAAGGTGAATGGAATGACAATACAAAGTGAGAGGAATCGCCACACAATCTAGCCAGGGGTGATTCTGGCTTTCTCACTCCATCCCTTTTTTTCCTCCTCCAAAAATCTCTCTATAGGCCAATAGATGGAGCCAGTACCGAATGGTGAGGCGGGCCATTTTCCAAGCAAATGCTAATAGAGTATTGTCCAATTTGTATTACCCTTAAGTGCTTGGACTTCAATGCATCTGCTCAGTTTCAGCCCATTACATTGGACTATCTCTTGGTTGCTGAAGAAGGCTTATGTGTGACTGTTGTTTACATGCCCTCCTTCTAGGACTTCTGGAAATCTTTTACAACACCATGTTTATTTATATTGTTATGTCACTACTTGCATGTACAATTCATGTTTGTTATACCACACTGAGCCTGTGCCAGCTGTGGGGAGAGTCATCACTGCTAGCCTGTGCATTATTGCTATGTGTTTGTGTAATACCTTCCATGCTGATGGGCTTGTGCACACCTGTTTCTAATAAGACCCTTTAGCCCAGAAATCCGCTAGCAATCCCCACTTCCCTTTGGTGCTTTTCATCTCCCTTCCTGAGGAGGGGGGGGGATTGTGATCACCTCCTTTTGGGGGTTCTCATCTTTCTGAGAAGTCAGGGAGGGCATGATCCCCTGTGTTTAAAACAAAAGAAAGTAGGAGATGTAGAGGGCTGAAATTCTTAAAAGATGTGCTTGAATGAGACAACTGAGCATTTAAGGCTAATTACCTGTTCAGTGTGAGACAATGATTCTATTAGCATATGTTTGGATAAATGGCTCTTCTCCCTATTGGGTGCTTACTCAATGTTTGGTGTATATAGATAATAGTAGGCAAGGATTAGAGGGGTGGGGTGAGACAGGCCAGAGTCACTTGGCGGCAGGACAAGGAGGAGAAAGGTGGAGATTCTGGACTCCAGAATCGAGGAGAGATCTTTGGCAAAATTCCTGGCAGTTTGCTTTTCCCCCTAAAGATTAAGGACTTTTACTTATCCTGACTCTGACTGATCCTGAGGCCTCCAGGGAGCTCGCTTGGACTTTACAACCCAGTTCAACTTTGAATTTAAGAATATCTCAAAGGACCAATTTGCCTTAATTGACACATATTTGACTGGTCCTAAAGTTAGCAGTGTGAAAATTTTTGTTTCAAAGTAAAATGAAAGGATTTCTTTGTCATTATTTGCATTTAAAGTGCATTTGCACAGATAAGAGAATTTATAGTAAAATTATAAGAAAAAATTTAAAGAAATCATTGTGTCAGTTGACATGCTTCATTCTTCAATTGTTAAAAGTGTCCTAAAGCTTTTTTTCATGGTCATATTGCTTTATATTTTTGCAAAGATGAGATAATAAACTATGCCTTTTCTCCTTTTTTTCTGAGGCTTCTCTAGAGTCTTGCTAGAGAATGGGAATATATCCTAATCTATAAAATGATGGAATTAGACCAAATGATCTCCAAAGTCATTCCCAGGAATAAAATTCTCTTTCACTCTGAATTGTGTCTTAGTAAATACTCTACAGAGCCAAATCTTAAAACACCACTAATATTATTAAATCTACTACCATAGCCTTTATAGCATCTTACTAAAAGCAGTTCCCAAATATGGATGTGTCAACCATTCTTGGTCTTCTGTTAATTATCGAAACTAAGTCTGAGAAGTAAGATTGGAAGAGCATCCAAATAAATTTTCATTTTCATATCATACATTTTTATTACTAACTTGTTATACTCTTCCCCAGTTTGGATTTAAAGTCATTTTAATTATCTTTTTAAAGTTAAATGTAGAATGATTTTTTTTCCTCCTGGGCTTTCTGCCTAAAAACATATTTAAATCTCTTGTTATATCTTTCCCCTTACACACATAAGAGAGAGAAGAGCCTGTTTTGTTGTTATTATTTTCTTTCCAATGCTGCTAATCTGACAGAATAGAACTATTGTACTCTATTTGATTCTGATCCAGCTATAAACATTTTAAGAGATCTTTAGGAAAAGACAAAGTCATGGATTCTGAAGAATCCCATCCTTGTGGGTAGCTTAGTACCAGGAGGTTTTATTTCAGAAGCATCATTTAGATAATAGATAAACGAACTTAGTTATTTGCCTAAAGCTATGATTTCATTGGTATAGGGAACTTTCTGTTTCTCTCATTTTCCTCAACTGTAAAATAGTGATAATAGCTTCTACTTCACAGGATATGAAATAATATTTGTAAAAGTCCTTAACACAATGTCTGAACATAATGTCTGACACTTAGAAAGTGTCACATAAATGTTCATTCTTTTCTTCCCTTCTTTCTGCCAATGATGATCTTTGGTTTATGTTCTAAGAGCTGCCTTGTTCAATGAAAAATTTAGCAAATTGCTGAGGATCACATAGTTATTGTGAATATAAATGGATCTGGAATCTAGATCCTCCCAAGCCCAGGCTAGCTTTCTATTCACTATGGAGCAAGAGTACTTCCCTACTTGGTGATATTTTAATTTATTAAAAATTCAGTATTAAAATAATTCACTATAGGTGCTGTGTCAGTGTATTAGTAAATTTAAGGGTTTGTCCTTAGTTCCCACCAGTAGGAAGTCGTGGCTCAACCTTTTGGTAAAAATTTCTGTTTAAAAAATGAATATTATAAAACTTCATAAATTTTGGCTTGCTCTTAACTAGGCAGTAAGAATCCTTATTATGATTGACAGAAACAATACTTACATGCAGATGATTCACTAAGTTGTCAGTTGTCTAAGGGAAGGGTCCTCATTAATCACAATCCTGAAAAAAAAGAGGAAAAAAGGAATAGTAAAGCAATAAAAAGCCAAAGATTAGCATGTTACATATTTTCTCATTTTATCCTTTATTTGATATTATTCAAAAAAGAAATCATACTCTATGGCCTTGAAACTGATCAAAAGTTTGGTAATTGATTTTATTTATTCAATATAAAAAGAAAACATGGGTTTTGGGACCAGAACTTCACTCTTTAAATCTATTTTTCCCCACTTAATGAGGTGTGAATTATAGAAAAAGTCATAAGAGCAAATATTTAGAGCTGAAAAAGACCTTAGAACATATAGGTCAACTTCTTAATTTTACAGATGAGGATATAGAGGTTCAGAGATGAGATTTGACCATAGTTCTTCCTAACTTCCTAACTTCAAATTCAGTGCCCTATTCACCATACTCTACAATTGTATTCTGAGAGCAAATAGCTGATCACATCTCTCTTCTCTACCCTTACCTCACACACACATACCTACCTGTTTTTTCCCAGAATGTAAGGGATTTATCTTTGGGATGGAAAATGTTATTTTAAGTTCTTTGTCATAACTGATTTTTGTGCTAAACCAGTTTATTCTGGTTGTCATAACATATCTATAAAATAATAATTAGCTTTCATACCTGTCTCATTACATTTATAATCATGTCATATGGCTTCTCAGTCTAAGGCAAGGTGACTGAGAAGTGAGATAAAAGGCAATGTTTAATAACAAACACTTCTTTAGTAGTATTTTTTTAAATAAATTTTTTGGTATTTAACATTCACCTAAAAGTTTTATTTAAACACCTACTATGTAGCAGACAGTGAGCTACCAACAAAATCAGAAAAACAAATAGATCTCCCTTTAAGGAGCTTACATTCTAATGTACAGCTACACATCTAAACAACTATGTACAAAATATATGTGGTGTGAAGATTCTGACAAAGGGTTCACTAGCCACCAAAATCCTCCCTAAAAGCACCAAAATGTAGAATTTGTCATTCTTCACACTTTGGGAAGAGAGTGGAAACTAACATAAGATCTGCTCTTAGGATGATGGAGGATTTTGCTTATAAACTATGGCAGAGTTTGAGAGGCTCTTGAGGAGAATGAGAAAAGAAGCAGAAGTGGTACTTGTCCCATGGCAGTGGCGCGTGTTTGCCATTGCTATAGTTTTCTTCCTTAAGACCTTTACCCACATGGACCAAGTGGAAAGTATGTGACTATTTTTTTTTTTTAATTTTCCTCACTAGTTCCAATAACAGCAGAGTTGAGACAAACCAGTTACTACTCCCTGCCTCATCCTTGCTTGACTTCTACTTAATTTTATTTAGAAATATATAATTGTTGGATTTAGTCTCATAAATCCCCATAATTGATTCTGCCCTTGGTTTCCATGTCTTTATCACCACAAATAAGAGCAGTTTATATGTGTATATATATATATATATATACATACATATATATATATATACATATATATATATATATATATATTTGTACATTATAAAATGCCTTTTTTCTAGGTCCTTGTGGTGTACTCCTAACAGTAATATTGCTGGGTCAAAGGATATGCATAATTTGTGAGATACTTATCTTTAGTGTTATTTTGAAAGCAACAAAATATGTGCAGATTAAGACATACTACATTATTTTCCAAGACAATTCCAGTATACATGATGGAAAAATGATGTCCACTTCCACAGAAAGAACTATGGAGATTGAATATAGATTGAAGTATACTATTTTCACTTTTCCTCCCACTTTTACTTTCTCATGGTTTCTCACTTTTGTTCTGATTTTTCTTTCACAATTTGACACATATGAAAATATGTTTCAAATCACTGTACATGTATAACCTATATCAGATTGCTTGCTGCCTTGGGAAGGGGGTAAGAAAAGGAAGAGGGGAGAAAAAAAAACTGGAACTAAAATTTTTATAGAAATGAATGTTGAAAACTATCTTTACATGTAATTGGAAGAAATAAAATACTATGAAAAATAAAAAAGAAATACTTTAAAAAGATGAATGAAAGTCCAAATGTACAACTGAAACTTTTGATACCCTAAAATTTTTTTAAAAGAAAGAATAGCATTTTCTTATTTCTTGGGAGGACTCAATCTATTTTTAGTATTTTAACATGCACATGTTAAACATTTCTTAGTTGACTCATTTTGCCCCAAACCTACAGATCTTTTGTCATAAAAACTATTGGTTAGTTGTGCCTCCCCCATGATGCCTTTGTATAACTTTTAGAACTCGAGTATAGGAATGTACTTTCAGGTTATTAGAAGTGACATTTTTTTTTATTCTAGCCTTTCAAGATTCCTATCTCAAATCCTCTTAATTCTAGTGCCTTCCATTTATAAGTTTTTTCCTATGTATCTTCATAAGGCTTTGTTTTATATATATATATATATATATATATATATATATATGTTTGCGTGTTGTCTTCCTTATTAGGTTGTAAACTCCTTGAGGTGCTTTTGTTCTTTTTTTATATATTCCTATAACTTACTTAGTACAGCGCCTGGCACATGGTGAGAACTTAATAAGTATTTATTTGTTGATTAATTTATTGACTCAACATATTAGCTGTTTTTCCTAGTTTAGAAGCTTGCATAAATTTGACAAGAATACTGTTTTATATCTTCATGGTCATTTAACAGATAACACATTGATTTAATTAATTTTTATATGAAATCTATGTTTTTATTCTTTTAAAATAATAACTTGTTATTTTCAAAATTTTCAACATTCATCCTTGCAAAACCTTGTGTTCCTAATTTTTCTCCCTCCTCTCCCCTGTCCCCTTCCCTAGACAGCTATTAGTCCAAAATATGTTAAATATGTCTAATTCTTCTACACATATTTCCACATTTATAATGCTGCACAAGAAAAATCAGAACAAAAAGATAAAAAAATGAGAAAGGAAAAAGCAAGCAAGCAATGACAACAAAAAAAATACTATATTGTGATCAATATTCAGCCCCATAGTCCTCTCTCTGTTTGCATATGGCTCTTTCCATCACGAGTCTATTTGAATTGGCCTGCATTACTTCATTTTTGAAAAGAGCCACATCCATCAGAATTGATCTCTCATAATCTTGTTGTTGCCATGTACAATGTTCTCTTGGTTCTACTTATGAAGTCTACTTAAAAAAAAAATCATGCGCCAAGTATTGTGGTACAGTCTGTAGTCTCTGCTACTAGGGAACACTGAGATTAGTGGACAGATTTAGTTTGGGAGTTCTGAGCTTTGTAAGACTAAAATCAATTGGGGATCTTTACTAAATCTGTGAGAGGAGAAGGAAACAGGTTCTATAGAACGGATAAACCAGCTCAGTTTGGAAATGGAGCTGGTAAATGCTTACTCCAGCTTGGGCAACATTGGGAAAGCCAGGGGTAGCTAGGTGGTGCAGTGAATAGAGCACCAGCCCTGAAGTCAGGAGAACCTGAGTTCAAATCTGTTTTTAGACACTTAATACCTCCTAGCTGTGTGATCTTGGGGAAGTCACTTAACCCCAATTGCCTCAAATAAACAAACAAAAAAAATCATTGAGAAAGCCAGTCTCAAATTTGGTAATAGTAACAGCAATAGTAATAATAAAGCATAATGAAAAAGTAAGTTAGGGAAGGGGTAGCTAGGTAGCTAGGTGGCGCAGTGGATAGAGCACCAACCCTGAAGTCAGAAGGACCTGAGTTCAAGTCTGTTTTTAGACACTTAATACTTCTTAGGTATGTGATCCTAGGCAAGTCACTTAATCCCAATTGCCTCAAGGGAAAAAAGAGAGAAAGTAAGTTTACCTCTTTGGGTCTCAGTTTACTTATCTGTAAAATTAAGAGCATGTGCTCTCTAGGGTCCTTCCATTTCCAATGTTCTGGAAAATAAGTTCTTTATTGTATGTAGGACATATCTAAAGCTCAATAAATGATAGGCAAAATTTCATCTATCTTTGGCAGAAGTCTAATTTCAAACACAGGAAAAAGAAAGAATATGGGGGGTATGGGGGGTATTTTCATATCTTAGAAAACTAATTTATTTATTCTAACCTTTCTTTAAAAAAAACTTAATATTAAATACTAAGAATTTTATTATCCTGAATAAACACTTTAGGCTCTGTAAATCCAACATGTTGAATTGGAAATTAAGAGAATAAGCTACAGTGATACACATTGTCTCAGTCACTACTCTTGACTTGAGAAAGTATGTCATAATGATTAAGAAGAGTGACACTTGATTCTCTGGGTAGAATTGCATTTTCAAGGGGATCTATTTAGGTTGATTGGTCTTGAATGACATATGTACCCAATATAAAATGCAGGCTGATTTTAGTGACATGTTAGTGTAGTCACCATAGCCTCATCATTCTTGTTTATATATACTATGTTTGTGATCTACTATGCCTCTTGAAAGCCTACAACTGTTTATCCCTCCTCAGAATAAGCAGACTCAGCTAATCCACTCCTGTCACTCTTCCCCCAAGAGACTATAGATTTATGGTAGTCCTGCTTTAGGGATTAATGTTGAAGTAGTTGATATATATCTTCTTTGCCCTTCATTTTTCCTTTCCATAACTCTTTCCTACTACTTGGTACCTTCTGTTTCATGTTCTTTAGGTACCCAGTACCAATTAAATGAATTCGCTCTATGGTGTGAATGACTCATAAACCTCCCAAAGGGCATTTGAATTTTAAAAGAGGAGTTTGTTAACCTAAATGAATCTCTAATTGGTAGAATTTCAGTCAGTGTGAGAAAGTGAAAAATAGCAAGATTTCTGAGAAAGATATTTTAAAGGGCAAGAGAATATCTTACTTTTTAAAAATCAGCTTAATAAGTGGTTTTCTATTTCATTACAGGTAAGATCAGACCTAACTCCCCCTTAGTTCATCGGGGACAAACATTATGTATTTATCAATTTTCTAAGCAATCTCTGTAGTATTTGCCACTCAGCATTCCCCTCCCCCAACCAACACACCTGGTCATCCCTCAAGTTGCATATCAAGAACATTGTTAAGGACTGCAGTTTGGAGGGTTCTCTCTGAATTTTGGCTAGGCTGTCATAATTTAAACTAAGCTACAAACTATTATGTGGAAACTTAAATAACTGGTAGCAACAATTGATATTAGAGACATCTTTGTTGTATGGATTCTGGGTTAACAGCATGTTGTGTGTGCTCTTGGGTGATATTTATTGGGCATTCGTAACTTGCCAGGCATTAACAGCGCATACACAAGGCATATAGCACTTCTGTAACCTGGTATCTAGAAGGAAGAGGAGGAAAAGTATATACACAACTCCTACTTCAAAATTTGCTCAGGGTTGTTTCAGTTCCAATCGCAAAAATGAACAACACTACAGCTTATGAAAGCTGAAGATGCTAGCGGCTGTTCAAATGGGTCTTCTAATTGAGAGGGTGGGGAAGGTCACAGTCTTACAGAGTTTCACCTCCTCCTGCCAGGCCACCTGTCCAGTGAGGATTACATCTATAAATTACTCTTGGCCATCTGTCCTCTTCTGTGGAATGTGGAATTCCATGGGCATTGTTTTCAAATGAATCAATTGCTGGCAATTGGTCTGGCACTAAGGACTAAGACCCCCAGAGAACACAGGGGCTCTGAGTGTGTGTGTGTGTGTGTGTGTGTGTGTGTGTGTGTGTGTGTTGGAGGAGAGAGGTGGTGATGGGACAAATGTTTGTGAAGTAAAAAAAGTACACTTATTCTTTGCTTTTCTGTTAGAGAATTGCCTCTATTTATCTTACTGAGTCTTTGGGCTTACAGATCATGGATTTAGTGCTTGGGAGGAAACTTT
This sequence comes from Sarcophilus harrisii, assembly GCF_902635505.1. Lineage (NCBI taxonomy): Eukaryota > Metazoa > Chordata > Mammalia > Dasyuromorphia > Dasyuridae > Sarcophilus > Sarcophilus harrisii. The sequence continues at coordinate 124,252,772 of NC_045429.1, forward strand.
CAAGTCATCTAATCCAGTCTTCTCATTTTACAGAAGAGGAAACTGAGGGTTGGAAAGATTGAATGACTTGCCCCAAACTATCAATAGTATTGACAGATTGGAGATTTGAACCCAGATTTATTCTGGTGTCATTACTTGAGGATAGCCAGAAATAGTGGAACTGTCTTCTTGAATATACTGTAATTTGAAGGATCTCTTTAAAACATTCAGTTAAAAAGGTCTCTAGATTTTTAAAAAGAGTTTTGGAAAGGAGAGAGATAAAAGAATGAAGGGTAAGAGACTCTAAAATTCCAAATTACTCAACAGTTTTACATTATTGGTATTTGACTTCGTGGAGTTATGAAATTTACCATTTAAAATCTGCCCTAATTTATAAGTCTATATTTTATACAATTTCATTTTCTTTAAATATTCCCAGAAGCTGTTAAATATTGACTTGATGGATTATTTGGTGCCTGAAGTTTCTATAAAAACATTAATATTTATGTGGATAGGCACAAGATTTCACCTTCTGAAGAATGTGCAAAAGCATTACATTGGAAGGGAATTGTGATATTTTCTCAATCAACAAAACCAGAATTTAAAGTGCCTTTTTTCAGTGATGTGGTACTAGGCATGTACAAAGCAATTCTGATTAGGACCCCTGCCCTCCAGGTAGTGATGCAGCCTGAGATTTACAATAGTATTAAACAAATGCAGGAATTTTAAAAGTTGTTTATAACATATGCAAGAAAAAAAGAGGTACTATTTAGTGCAGTGATGGGGCAGCTTCTAAGATTTGCATGGTAAGGGTAAAAAGTTACTTGATAAGCTTAATCACCAGCGCCCTTATTCATCAGGGAAGAATCAGATCTATTTATCATATATTGTAAATATCTCTTGTGAATCTGACAGTTGATTCTCTGGGTAGAATTGCAATTTCAAGGGGATCTATTTAGGTTGATTGGTCTTGAAATATAAAGATGCTTGTCTAAATTAAGAGAATCATAAAAACTAGGGAAAATTACTTTAGTTGTAGCTATAACTTATTATAAGCAGCTCTAAATTAACTAGCAACAAATATACTAATTAAGTCATTTCTTTTCCTGTCTACAATAGAGTATTGTACGAGAAATGAAAAAAACAATCAAATGTTTATGTCCTCAGGGCTTAAAAAGGAAATAATTCTCTCCTGTGTGTAAGATTCAGATCTTACTGGAGCACAGGGGAGAATTATTTCCTTTTTAATATTTCCCTGAACAACATGATAAGCTGATATGCTATCTTCTTTTCATGGTTATGAACATTCTTGGAGATCCTTATCCCAAGAATAGTTATGGTAATGTACCTCAGTGCACTGGACAATTTTCCATATCATAATATAATTCTCTGGAGATATCTGAAAGACAGGCAAATATTTTAAATTATTTTTACCTAAGCTAAATTAATTTATTCTTCAAAAGACTTAAATTAGGTAACTATACCATGAAAATATTAAAATAATTTTGATGTGGATATGAATATATGAGCCCTTCAAATTACTAGACACGGGCTCTTTAAAAGGTAAAAAGTTAACCTAAAGATTTTCCCCCCAGGTACTTCCACCCCCACTTGCTAGAAAGGAAAACCCCCCTACCAAAAAAACCTTTCTGTTTATAATACTCAGTGTCAAATACCACTGTAGTCTCAGGAGACTTATTAGCATTCTATTCGTATGTGCATAAAATGTTGTCTGTGTCTGAGCCCAAATACACAAACTGAGAAATCAAAGGGAAATCCTTCACACCTTTTGCTGGTTTCATCCTGAACATGTATTTGTCTTAAAACAGCTTCCTTAAGGAATTTCCTCTTTTAAAAGAAACTCCTCTCCATATTTAGCAGGACAATTGCCCCTTATTCCCTGTTTGAATCCTGAAAGTTACTCTGAAATTGAAGGTAGAAGTTGGTTTTCTTGTCCTCTCTAATACAGCTATTAGGTGAATCTCTTTTGAAAACAACTTAAAGAAATTTGTATAAATTAATATAAATATTGAATTTGTGTTTCTCTTTTGAAATGGAGTAAAGTAGTTAAAATCATTAAGAGTTTAGTCCGATTTCACAGAGACCTAAAGTTTGAGCTTAATTACTTGATTTTGAGACCTAGTGAAAAAGAGTTCTAATAACTGAAATAAAATACTGTATGTCTCACCCAAAACATTGTCATGCCATTGAAAAAGTCCAGAAAGCAAAAACAAAACAAAATAAAAATAAAAACACCACTAAAAATATAAGAAATACAACTATAGACTTCCAAAGCAAGTATTTTAGATAGTGTTTTTTTCTATCAATTTTTATCCATTGTTATTGGCAGATAGTTTTTTTTTTAATACATGTATGTATTTTCAGCATAGGAATAACCCTATTTTCTGGGGTTGATTTAATTGAATGAGTCCTGTCTTCTGGTCTGATTGTATGGTGCCTCAGTTTCTCCCAGATGATAGAAAGGACTTAAAATCATAAAAATTTAAAGGAAGAGTTCTTAGAAATGATCGAGTGTAAATCTCTCATCTTACAAAAGAAGAAATTATAGCCAAGTGAGATAATGTATATTGCTCAATAGCACATAGTTGGTTAATGGGGAAGCCAAGAATAGAACTTAAGCATCCTGACTTGAAGTCCATTGATCTTTCTGCTATTTATTAAGTACTTAGTGGAGAAATAATAAACTTGAATTTCTAAAGACCGTTGAGATCTTTGTGTATTCTTTCATTCATTCACCCACTCAAAAGATATTTATTGGAGTCCTATTAGTTATGAGGCATTTGTGCGAGGTGCTGTGGGAGATACAAAGATAAGTAAGTTATGGTCCCCATTCTTAGTAAGTTTAATGTAATAGGAAAACTAAGATAAATGAACAGAAATTTATCTTTAAAAAGGTTGAACCTGTTAAGTGCTATTGTATAAGCAAGGTAGGAACAAGGCAGTATCCAGAAAAGGTAATCTTGTGGCAAAGTTTACGTCTGGCAAAGTTGTGATTTGTGTTCTCATACTGTGAAAGGTTGTGGGTCTAAAGCCATAAGGAGAAATCATACTACAGCTAGTCTGATCTCATTTTAAAGAGTTTGAGGTCAAGGGAAGTTAAGTGACAAACAATATCACGCAGATAATAAGCACCAGACATAGGATTTGAACTCAGATCTTTAGACTCTAGAGCCAGTCAATTCTCATCTCTATATCATGATTAACTGATAGGATAAAGATGAATTGTCAGAAAAGGTTTACAAAAGTTTCCTTTATATACCAATGGGAATATGACATTATGACATTCTATTAATTGTGTTCCACATGGAAAGCCATTATACTTCTTTAAAATAAGTTTTTACTGATGCCTTTTGTTTCTTATGTCATTACAGTGATCCCTCAGTTTTCTTTTCTCTTTTTCTTTCAGAGGATGATACATCAAAAAGTCCAAAAACATGTGCAATGTGCAACACCTGTGGACCTCCACCCTCCATGAAGAAGAAATTTAGGAATGTCTCCTTGTATCTTTTCATTTGAGTATGCTTGATCTTTATAATCTGGTTACATTTATTTGATTTTTTAGTATATGATTTTTTCTTCCCTTTTCTTTGTTGTTTTGTGTATATTTTTCCTTGGCCTTGCTTATTTCATTCCATATCAGTTCATATAGGTCTTTCCACATTTCTTGATATTTATTATATGTATAATTTCTTACAGAAAAATAATATTTTACTAGATTCATTTGTTATTGTTCTGTCATTCAGCTGTGTTCAATTCTTCATGACCCCAGGGATTACCACCACCATGTGATGGACATCTACCTTGTTTTCAATTTTTTGTTATCACAGAAAATGCTGCTATAAATATTTTGGTGTGTATGAGACCTTTCTTATTTATAGCTGTCTTGGGAGTATAAACCCACTAATGGAGTCTCTGGTTCAAAAGGTATGGACATCTTATTTTCCTTATTCACATAATTCCAAATTGCTTTCCAAAATGGTACTATTTGTAACATTTCATATTTTCATGCCTATTATTCTACAACCTCTCCAACATTGATCACTGTCATTTTTTTGGTCATCTGCCAATTTGAAGGATGTGAGGTAAAATCCAAGAGTTGTTTTGGCATGCATTTCTCTTATTATTGGAGAATTTTAATATGGCTGTGAATACTTTGCAATTTTTCTTTTGAGAACTGTTTGGTCATTTTCTTTAACCATTTGTTTGTTGGACGATGGCTATTAGTCATGTAAATATCATTTATATATCTTGGATATGGACTACTTATCAGAGAAATTTTATTAAAAGATTTTTTTTCTTATTCAATCACTTCTTTTCTCAACCTAGATTTATTAATTTTGTGCAGAAACCTTTCAATTTCATGTAAACAGAATAATTCATTTTATTTTTTGTTGATTATCTTTATAACAAGTGGCACAGAAGATAGAATGCCCTGAGTCAGGAAGACCCTAATTCAAATTTGGTCTCAGACATGTACTAGCTGTATGACCCTGGAAAAGTCACTTAACTCTCAGTTTCTTCCTCTCGTAAAATGATCTGGAGAAAGATATGGCAAACACCTTCAGTATCTTTGCCTTAGGTCGTTGACCATGCTACTACACTATCTCTATTTGTTATCTCAGATATGCACTCATTCCTCTGAACCTATTCCTTCATCTCTAAAATGAGGGGTCTAGATAATCTTTGCAATCCCTTCTGGCTCCAAATCCTATGCTATAAATAAAGATGATTTCTTATATTATTATATTTGAAAACAGTTTGACAGTTTATAAGATTTTTACAGAATTAAAAAAATAATTTTATTGTTACCTCTTGTTATTTCATTACCATTCCAATCCATTTCCAGTTATATCCTTTCCTCTTCCTCTAACCCATATTATAGAATAAATTAAAAAAAAGGCAGTGATGGGGAACAATTGAGTAAAACTAAGCAATATAGCAAATGAGTGACAGAATATGCTATGATCCATGCCCATAATCTTTAACTTTTTCAAAGGCCTCTTTCGGCCTATTTTCTCCTCTCTGTTAAGTACAGCTTGGTTATTATAGATACAGAGCATTTAGTTTTGTTGATGGTGTGAGTTTTTACATTTATATTGTTGTCAATGTGGTATATGTAAGATACGCTCATTTACAAGATGCAAGTCAATCCCCTAAATGTAAAGATGTGGCTCAAGGATTATATGGATGCATATTATCTCAAGTCCAGCTCAACCACTGGAGAGTAGGAACCTGTACCAGGTATTCTTGCTGGGGTGAGAGGAGGGATGGGAAAAATTCTATGACATTCTTTCTTTCCAAGAGAGGTATCAGGCTAAAATTATATGCATCTTTGGTATAGGGATATAAGTAAGTCTTGTTTCAGAAGGAAAAGTATTTCCATTGTTGTTTTGAAGATGGTAGTCTTTAGCTTCCTCTAGTTAGCTTAGTTCCTTTCTACCAAATGCTAATTACATAAAAGTATATAAAAGTGATATCATAGTTTATCACAAACAGTGGAAAATAAGTAAACCCATTTATCCAAAAAAATATCAAATAGAAATTAGAGAATTTCTACAGATTAGACTATACCAGGAAAAACACATGGATAAATAAACTGTTCAGCAGGAATCAAGATGAAATCTCAACTCACATCAAGAGAAAGACAATGATTTTGAGGGGAAGTAATCTTTTAGTAGTCTCTAGAATGGCAGACCTTGATGATTAGAAACATGCTAGAAGATGGGTTTAAATTCTGAAAGACAGTAGTCCTTTATCTCTCAACTGCGTCTCCTTCTTCATGAGTCTCCCAAAGAACGCCTAGAACCAACTTAACTACCAGCATGACCTCTGTCAATTAGGAGTCATGTTTGCCTTGGCATAGACAGTAGCATACAACCTCCTCCACTTTCCCTCCTCCCAAGCCTTGGATGGAAACTGGGTTGCATGGACATTGTTTTCAGTTTCAGCTTTTTTCATTCTGCATCAGCAGTGCATATATATTTTTGCATTCTTCTTTCTATTCTTCCTATTCACTGTTCCTTATAGTGGGTAATATCCTATTACATTCATGTTCTATCGTTTGTTTAGTCATTCCCATTCAATGGTTATTTATTTTGTTTCTGCCTCTTTAGTAATGTAAAAAGCACTGCTATAAATGTTTTAGTGTATATAGAGTATTTTTTTTTAAACTCATTAGGTTCATATGTCTTGTACTAATATCTCTGGGTCAAAGAGTATGGGCATTTTAGACAATTTTTTTAAGCATGTGGCACAGTGGTTAGCATGTTAGACTTGGTATTAGGAAGACCTGAGCTCAAATCTTGGATCCTGCCTTATCTGTGTTATTATGGGGCTCAAAAGAGATAGCATTTTAAAAATTCTTTGTAAACCTTAATGCATTACATATAAATGTCAGCTATCATTACTGTCACAATTCCAAACTGCTTTTTAGAAGGGTTAGATCTATAAACTTAGAACTTTTCCAATAATATACATCATGTGATGATCTTTCTGTACCCTTCTAATATTGATTATTCCCATTTTTCATGTTTCTCAGTTTTCTGAATGTGAGAAAAACTTTGCCTTTGGCAATTTTCTGGATATAAGATAAAACTTCAGTGTTGTTTTGATTTACATTTGTCCTATTATTAGTGGTTTGGAGACAATCTTTCATGTGATTATTATTGAAATTCTTTTGAGAATTCTGTGTTTATATTCTCTGGCAACTTATCAATTGGGAAATAGCTCTTGGTTTTATATATTTGTATTAGTTACCCATATATTTTATTTTTAAAACTTTTATCAGAGATATGTGATGCAAAGATTTTTTTCTCCCAATCAATAGCTTCCCTTTTCATTCTAATTAAAATTGATTTTTGTGTGTGTGAAAAAGGTTTTAAATTTTCTGTGGCTAAATTTATTTATTTTTTCTTTTATAATACGTTCTATAACTAATTTAGTTGAGATTTCTTACCCTAGCCATATTTGTGAAAGATACTCAAACTTTTTCCTCTTCTATTTTGTTCTTGACATGACAAGATCATGTATTCATTTTTAAACTACATTTTACCATAAATGAAGCATGTAAATTTCCTTATTTAGAAAATACAAAAAGCAAAATTATACTTTTCTCTAAACCTTTCAAAATTAATTTATTTCACTTCTAATGGAACAATTTGTAATATTTTACATTCAACCATGCTTAAGCTTAAGAAAACCAGACTGTATTGAAATTTCTACTTTCAAAACCAAGAATTAGAACCATGCTGATCATTCTCTTTGCAAAATGATTCATCATGGTTCCTTGAAACAGCCTCTCCATCTAATGATTTTAAAGTATTTGATTCCTACATAGCATTTCTGAAATATATCATTGTACATAGTGAAACATACTTGTGTTGTCACTGTGAAGTCATGTGCATTGCTATGAGAAAGGCACTCTTTATGAGTGGTATTTTCTGCATATATTTTTATCTCTATTGTAAAATTCAATAAACTTTTGGGATTTGGAGTCAGCATCTCTGTTCTACAACTCACTAGCCATGTGACTGTGGACAAATGGCAATCTCTTTGAGCTTCAGCTTGAGGTTTACACATAAGGAAGGGGTAATATATCGTATAGGGTTCATGGATCACAGAATAGTGTATTCTCAGAATTCTGTGCTAAACAAAACCTCAAAGATCAACCACTGAATGTATCCTTTAGAGAATTATCTACAATATCAGTAACAAGTAGTAATCCATTCATTCTTTTTATTTCTTTCTAGAAAGAAGAAATCCAAGAACATTGCATTTTTGGATAGCCCTAATCATTAGGAGGCCTTTTGCTTACCTTAACGTTAATCTACCTCTTTGGAATATCTGGGAGCCATTAGTGGCTCTCTGTTCTTCCATAGAGCCAATCAAATGGCTAATTCCATTTCCACACAACAGCCTTTCACATACTTGAAGATAACTTGAAGATAAGATATCCTTCTTTGTTGTTATTATTATTCAGTCATTTTTCAGTTATTTCCATCTATTTGTGACCCCATTTGGGGTTTTCTTAGCAAAAATACTGGAGTGCTTGGACATTTCTTTATCCAGCTTATTTTACAGTTGAGGAAACTGTGACTTTCTCTGGGTTAAACATAGCTACTTAGTATCTGAGGTAAGATTTGAACCCAGGAAGATAAATATATTTATCTCTAGCCCTGGCCCCTATCCATCTGGCCCCTATCCACCTGGCCTCTATCCACAATACCACCTAGGTGCCCTATCTTCCTCTTAAGTTACAATGACACTCTTTAAAAAGTTTTAATGATGTGTTTTGTTTTTTAACATTATAAACATTTATTAATGTTACCAACTTCATGAGAAGTCTCTTGTAACAAAGTAAAATTGTTAGGTAAAACTAATAATATAGTGATTTCATCTTAAAAATATATGTAACATGTATTATATTTAACTTATACTTTAACATATTTAACATGTATTGGTCAACCTGCCATCTGGGGGAATGGGAGGGGGAAAGGAGAGGAAAAGTTGGAACAAAAGGTTTTGCAATCGTCAATGCTTAAAAATTACCCATGCACATTTCTTGTAAATAAAAAGCTATAATAAAAAAATTAAAATATATGTAACATTTCACATCTATAGTACCTCTCCTTTTTTTGAAAAATTTAACAGAAATTTATTTTCTCTCCCATCTACTTCCAAACCTGTTAGGAAAAAAATATAAAACAAATTTCTTGTAATAAAAATGCATAGCCAAGCAAAATAGATTCTGGCTTCAAATAAAAATGTATATGTCTCATTCTATAACCCCAAATCTGTCATATCTCTGAAATGGACAATATACTTCATTAAGTCCTCTGGAATCATTAATGGTCATTGCATTGTTCTTACAATTATCAAAGTTTTTTTTTTCCCTTGGACTGTTGCTATTCTTATAAAAATTGTTTTTGATCTGCTCATTTCATTCTCCATTAGTCTGTCAATTAGCATTTATTAAGCACCTACTATGTTCCAGGTATTATGCTAAGACTACAAAGAAAGGTTAAAGATAATCTCTGTGCTCAAGAAAGTCACAATCTAATGAAAATTATTATTATTGTTATTATAAATAATTGCATAAAGGTCTTAATTCTTCATTTCTATAATTTTTATGTTATAGTATAAATTGTTCTTCTGGTTCGTCTAACTTGATTGACTCAGAACCTATAAATCTTTCCATACCTTTTTGAAATCATTTATTTCCTCATTTATTTCAGCATAATAGTATTCCTCAATTGTTGAACAACCTCTCAATCTCTAGTTGTGATCTTGTTTTGCCACCAAAAATGAGCTGCTATAAATGTATGTACAAAATAGACCTTTTCTTTATTCTTTGCTTTTGACTATAGGTGCATCTAGCAATGCATGACCTGTGATGGTACTATCTCCAGTTTCCTCAATAAGCCTTTGAATTGCATCATTTTGAGGCTACTTTTCTCTGGACATTTTTCAGTTTCTCAGAGTACTTCCTAAAATGTAGCAGCCAGAACTCAGAACCTCCAGATGTGGTCCAAACATGGGAAAGGATTGTCTGTCACTCACCACTACCCATCATCAAGCCAGATGGTGTGCATTATGGCTCTTGATGTTGACTTTTCTTAATGTAGCTTAAGATGTTACTCTTTTTTTTGGCTACTGCCATATAAAGCCTTTTTTTGTTCATACTAAGTGTTTATAAAATCCTCAGATACTTTTCTCACAAATTATTGTCTAACTATGCTTCCTCATTATCCATTTATGAAGGTGATTTTTTGAGCCTAAGTACAGATTTTATATAGGGCAGTTAGGTAGCTGGACCTGAGTTCAAATGTAGCCTCAGATGTTTACTAGCTATGTGATATTGGACAAATCACTTACCCTCATTTTCCTTAGTTTCCTCCTCTGCAAAATAAATTGGAGAAGGAAATGGCCAACCATTCCAGTAACTTTTCCAAGAAAATCCCAAACGGAGGCATGAAGAATTGGACACAACTGAACAACAGTAAAAATAAACAAGACTTTATATTTATCCCTATTAAATTTCATCTCATTAAATCCAACCCATCATTCTAGTCTTTCATAATTATTTTTGGTTCTGATTTTATTATCATACATATTAGTTATCCCCCAAATAGAAATAGGGGTGATAAGCTCAAATAGAAATAGGGGTGGAATGTTTGACATCTCCATGCAACAAGAAGTTGCCCAAATAAGACATATGTGCGTAAAATGATAAGCTTAACATAAAGCGATATTTTGTAGCTATTCCTTTAAAGAATAGTAGTTCTCATTTGCAATAAGATATTTCTAACATTGAAGACTTTTTTGGATTATTTTTTTTCTATTTTTTAATATTCAGATCTAAAATTTGATAAATTAATAGGTTTATTTAGGCATTCAATAAATATTTGTAAATTCTGTTTTTAAAAGGAGATTTTTTAAATTAACAGTTTCATTGTGCATTAGGGTCATAAAATGTATCACTGCCAGTCAATATTCAACTCATGAGCCTATCTATACTGACTATTGGTGGGTAATGAAAAAAAAACTTAATTTTTCAGAAGGAAAATATTCAAACTGTATTTTAAGGGACTTCTCAGAACTTATACTCCATTGTTTAAGTTTCTAGAACCCAAGGCCATCTCCAATGACAGAATGAAGCATTCAAAGAAAATTCTTCTAGAATCTCCATTAAAGAAATCCTTCATTTAGTGATTTTTGAATTCAACAAATTAAATTCATAAAAAAAACAAGAAATATGATTGTATTCTTTGTTGATAATGTTATAGCCCATTCATACTCACCATATGCATCTCCATTGTTCCTTTGGGGAACACACAATTTTAAATCTTTGGAGATACAGTGTTTTCTATCTATTAAGCTTTTCTTGTGAGCAGAATCCATTTTCTTCCTCTTGTTTTGTACCCAATTTGCCTTGTTCTTGTAATTTATACATGATATATGTACTGATGCCCCAATTCTATTAATTGTTCATACAGTTTGGATAAAAGATATTTTTCATATACTTGATTTTTCTTGCATAACTAGTTTGGGCAAATCCTTTTAAGCAGTTAGGGACTGTATTCAGAAGAGGAAGCAAAAAGGATATCATCAGAGAGAATCAAGAAAGAATAGAAAAAATGACAGGCTGGTAGTGAAGTGAGAGCAAGGATAACTAGTAGACAACCCACATAATCCACAAGTGTCAAAAGATCTAGAGGAAGGTTCTCATTTCTGCAGGTGGAATCCCTGTAAAAGATTTATGGGAATATATACACAAGAGTAACCCAGAATGAGAAAATATGGGAATATTATGATCTGTGCTATTGGAGGGAATGTCCTCTTCCATGAGGTTACAGAACTATCAAAATATTGACTTTAAATTGTAACTTTGGATCTTTTAAACCTTTCCAACTATTTTGTTGTATTTATAAATTTTATTCATTTAAAGTATTTAGACTATAATAATCAGTGTAAATAACAAATTTTGAGAATATCACAATAAAGATATTGAATGGAATTAATTGTTAAAAGTAAACATAAATTCAAAGATTTTACATGTAAAAAATAGCAACTATGGTAGGATCACAAATCCCCCCAAAAAATTCAAGACTATTATCCTCAGTTCTGTTCTATCTCTTAATCCCCTGAATCCCCACTTTACCTCTTTCCAAAGTGAATCAGGTTAATAGATGGTTCCAAATCAGTGCTAATGTTTCACATGCACCAATATCTTTGGAGAGAAAAATTTGAAGAATGCATTTTTTCTTTACTCAACAGCTGTTAACATCTAAATCACTTGTTTTTTTTCCCCTCATCTATAAAAGAAAGATGCTGCGATTTGTTTGTGCTTCAACACTCTAAGATGAAAGATGCTAGTTAACTTGCAGAATATTATTATTTTGGAAGAATTCACTTCAGGTTCTTCCAAGGAAGCATTTACCTTGGGAAACAGATCTAAAGCATCTGAAATGTCATATTTTCTTTTAACTAGATTTACAATATTATTGCATAAGATTTGGTATGATCTAGAGTTTTAATTTACAAATAAAAGTCACCAAATCCCATTCTTCCTTTTTTAGCATTTTCCAGTGTGCCTTCCCTGGTTCAAAATCCTACTTTTGTAAAGCTTGGAGAGTGTAAAATTTAATCTTGCCCAGCTTTTAAATTCTTAGATAGGATTTTAACAGATTCTTTCAGTTCATGCATAGTTTAGTGAACTGCAAATCCTAAACTTGCATGATCACAAAATTTCCAATTATCCCAAATGAAAAACTCCTTTAATATGAAAAATAAAATAGTTTCATCAGAGCTGAGATGATAAATCAATGTGTTTGACACATTTTGATGTTTATGGACGCATCATTTATTGCCATTATCAGTTAATTTGTGTGAACTTGGTCTAGGAGCACTCCAATTCCTGCAAATGTATAATCAAGAGAAATATAGATGTTTGTAATGGAAAGAATGTTTGAAGCCTAAGTGAAGATTTACTATATTTAAGTGGGTGGTTGGATTTGGGGTTTGTTTGAATAATTGAAATCTATGCTCTCATTTAACCAAATAGAATGCTCTGCACACAGTTTGTACAGACTAAGGGTGGGGGCATAAATTATGTCTAAATAACAAACAAAAATCATTTTGATAGGAATTAAGTGTTTTGTCTCTAATCATACAAGTACTAAGTTTATTTCCAATGCAGGATTTTAACTCACTTCCTTCTGACTATGAGTCCTATGCTCTCTTCACACTCATCTATATTTAAAAGTAAAACAGAAAAATACCATTCATTCTTCCAACTGCTAGTTGTTAAATGTTAAGTTTTAATTTTAAGATTTACAAGTAAAAATAACTTTTAAGTCTTCACAATAGCTTATTGACACTTAAGTTTTCCCTTAAGTTTCATATTTTTTCTTTTAGACTTACCAAAGATTTTTAGAAAAAAAAAAAGAACGTTGAATGTTTCCCTCCTTTCCTATAGTTTTATTAAACAAATGAAGTTGTGTATGTGAAAACTCTTTGAAAACCATAAACCATAAGCAAGTTTCAATATTGTTATTACTATACTGACTCCTTTTTTGTTGCATTATTTATTCTTGGCTCCACAAAAGTCCTTGCCTTATGTTTCATTGAGATGTGAAGAGAAATTTGGTTCCTCAAAGGCCAAGGGCTGAAAAATTTTGGTATATCTTACTGAACTGAAAAGGCTGCAGATATAGTCTCAGCAACAAGCTTTGTTAGCTCTCTGATGTCAGATATAATTAACTATGGAGATACTTCTCCATCTCCTATGAGTCTTTGGCCTTGACAAGACATAACTACTTATTTACCTATTGAAATTTTTGCATCATGAAAAAAATCTATTTTGCACTTAAATGGATTATATACAATTATGTATATATGAATGTGTATGAGTATGTTTGTGTGCGTATGTATATGTGTGTATTTTTTTCTGATTCCAATCGGAAATATGTAGATTTGGAAAATATTGATGAGTAAGGAATTAATTAGTTGATGGTTTTGCATGCAGCAAGCTAATCATTACAATATAACATCATTTAGGGTTTCTTGGAGAGAAAATCCATATCTATCAATCTTTGTAGCATTTCTTGAGACTGGAATCCGACTTCTATTTTCCCACAAAAAAGTGCACCCCCAGGAATTTCTGTTGTGCCTGATAATTTCCTGTTTAAACACCCAACTCCTATATATATACATATATATATATATATATGTATATATATAGTTGGTCCTTTTTTTTTTCTTTTTATATGTAATAGATTTGTTCAGTCATTTTTCAGTTGTTTTTGACTTCATGACCTCATTTGGGGTTTTCGTGGCAAACATACCACAGTGGTTTGTCATTTCCTTCCCCAGTTCATTTTACAATTGAGGAAATGAGGGAAACAGAGTTATGTGATTTGCCTTGGGTTATATAGCCAAAAAAATATCAAAATTATATTTGAACTCAGATCCTTCTGACTTCAACCTATGGTGGACACTATCCACCATATCACCTCACTGCCTTTAGTAGAACTGGGCAACATTATCAGGGTTCCACAATAGTTGCTTGCATTGAATACATGATATAGTTTATAAAGAGGGAAATAGTAGATTCACCAGAGCCTGTGACCAAGAAACTCCATGGCTAGGATCCAGGTAAATCAAAGAAAGAAATGTTCTATATACATTAAAATATTTACAACAGCATTTTTTGTAGTAGCAAAGGACTGTGTAAACAAAATAGATCTATGATTTCATTTCTATAGAAATGCAAAAGATTAGAGGAACTCTTGGGCTTCTGAACTCTATGAATACAAACCTTCAAAGGTCATCTTTAGAGTAAAGTCCTAGAAAAAAAGACTTAAAGTGCCCTAAATCTTCTATAATATTATAATAGACTTATTCTTTAAGGGAGACAAATACAAAATGAAGATTTGGTGACAAATAGGGGAAAATGATCATAGGTAGGGTAAGGGACAGTAATGAATAACTGTACAATCAGGGCCATAGGAAAATTCCTACCATGGGACAATGATTCTATCCTCTCTATCTCCTGTTAAGAATTGATATTTCTAAGAATGAGATATAGCAGAAAAAAGGGCACAGGAGGCAAGATCTACAAAACAATAATAAGGTCTTTTAGAAACTTTGATTCCCTGAGGAATATAGAGAAGAAGAAGGAATAAATGTATAAGGGCCACGAATCAAATAATAAAAATCTAGAATGTATAGATAATTAAGAGAACAAGGGGGAATTTTTTATTTTTAAAGAAGGGTGTAGAGAATGAAATTTTAAAAAGAAAACTAATAAACTAAAGAAGATAAGGAGAGGAATGAAAATTTTAACTGATAACTGACAGAAAAAAAGAAAAAAAAAGAACTAGCAGACTATATAAAAGGAAGAAAGAAAAAGGAATTAGTAATCTAAGTAAAACTCCAAAACTTGTGAAAGGAATAATAGGATGATGGAACTAGGAAGGGAGAAAGTTGAAGATCAGAGAGAAAAGCTAGTGAGAATAGAGTTGCCTTAAAATAGATTATACAAAAAATAATTGAAGAAACAAAGTACTATCTTTAGAGAAGGAAAAGAAGAAAAATACTAATTCAGAAAAAATATTAGAAACAAGTAGAAGAAAATCCTAAATCTAACTCTCACAACTTTAAATGTAAAAGGACTGAACAATGTCCCATCTCTCAGAAGACAGATTGATAAGAAAACAAAGTCTCATGATTGGTTACTTATAAGAAATATACTTAAAAAAAGAAAGACAAGCAGAATAAAAATGAGGCACTAGGACAAAGTACTATGCATCATGAAAAAACTCAAAGAATTCATAACATTAAAAAAAAGAATAAACTGAAAGAAGTCATAGACAATAAACTAATATTATTATTAAAATTATGCTCCAATTGCCTTAACATTTATGCTCCAATTGCCTTAGCATCTATATTTTTAAAGAAAAAAGTAAATAAATTATAAGACATAAAGGGTAAAAGGAAATTTTAGTGTCCCACTCTTGGTTTTGGAGAAATCTGATGGAGTTTTAGAAGGGAAAAATAGAGAATTGAACAAATTGCTAAAGAAACTAGAGCTGAAAGAATTATGGCATCATTGAAATGGAACTGCTAAAGAATATATATATATATATATATAATATATATATTATATATATATGTAATATATATATATTTCTCTGTATCACATGAAATTTAAACAAAAACTTGACCATGTATTAGGGCCCAGTGATATTTCAAACAAATGTAAAAAGGCAGAAATGAGAAACATATCTATCTAGATGATAATAAAAAATAATTACTAGTTGAGGGAGCACAGACAAAATACATAGATTCAAATGAACACTTGATAAAATCCTACATAATAAATGAGTCAAAGAGTAATCACAGAAATCAATAACCATGTAATAATATAATACAATAATTATTATAAAATTAATAATATATAAAATAATGATGAATTTACATAAATTTCTATGATGCATCTATGGAATGCATTTTCTTTCTTAAAAACATGCATTAACAAAATAGAAAAGGATAATATTAATGAGCTAAATATGCATTTTTAAAAGCCTAGCAGATCAATAAATAAAGAAACCTAAAATAATTACAAAAGAAGAGAAATTAAAAAAAAAAAACAGAGGAGAAAGAAACCAAAAGACTCTGGAGAAAAGATTTTAAAAATTTATGACTTCAGTAAGTAGAAGAGATAAGAGCTCAGTTTTAGACATAGATAAATGGTAGTGTAAGCTCTTATGAAAACAAGTATGGGCTGAGATATCAGGATAAAGAAGTACAGTAGACACATTGTGGACATTGTAGTAATGATAATGTTGTGGTGGAAGACTTCAAATTGGATAGCTTTAATTTCCTCTCTAAAAGAGATATCAAACATTAGTAGTAAAAAGAAAAGAGGAAATAATAAAATATAATCTTTTTCATGAATCCAAAGGAGGAATGGTGTTAGCATGACATCTCTTTTTATAGTTATTGGGAATTAACTAGTGTTATAAAAATAGATTTAAAAATTTCAAAAATCAGTTCATGTAAACATATTAAGAGGTACTAAATTCAAATATTAAGATGAATTTTTTAACCCAACCCAATATAAAATGTATGCCTCTTGATAATAAGTATTCTTTCTTTCTTTCTTTCTTTTTTGATATCCCTAACATATAGCAGATGCTTAAATGTTTACCAGATTAAATTGTTGAGTTAATAAATGCAAGTTTAGGAAGGTTCTATCACAGGAAGAAATCCAGCATTCAGGGTATATGCATAAAACAAAGTTTAAATTCAGTATAATTTAATTACCTCCCATATTTGAAAAGGACTTTTTAGTCCTTGAAAAGGACACTTTAGTAAGTCATAAAACAAAAGAGAAGGTAAGGAATTTGCTTTGGCTGTTATATATGCCCCTTTTCCATTGAAGCACTTCATAAGAAGTGTGCAGTTAAAAATCTATCCTTACCTCTCTATCTGTGGATATACATTATAAAAATCTACTTTCCCCCCCAATATGGATATTATATGGACAAAAACCACAAGCTCTTCATGCTTTAATTTCAATGCAATCCAACAAACATTTATTAAGAACCTACTATGTGCTCTTTAGAAGAATTGCACACATTTAACATATATTGGATTACTTGCTGTCCAGGGGAGGGGAAAAAAAAAATTTAAAACAAGGTTTTGCAAGAATAAATGTGGAAAACTATCTTTTCATGTATTTTGAAAAATAAAAAACCTATTATTACTTTTAAAAAAGGACCTACTATGTGTAAGACAGTATGCAGTTTTTAAGGAGAAATGAAACAAAAATAGTCCTTCCCTTCAAATAGCTATCACTCTAATAGAGGTAAGGATTAGGATAATAACAATAATAGCTGCCAACATTTGTTTATCGATTTAAGGTTTGCAAAACACTTTTCAAATATTCTCATCTGATTCTCCCAACAACCCTACTATGTAGGTGCTATCATTACTCTCATTTTATAGATGAAAATACTGAGGCAAACAGAAATGAAGTCGTTTGCGCATAGTCACAAAGTGTCCGAAGTAAGATATGAACTAGTCTTCATTAATTGGAATCCAGGAACTCTGTGTCCTGCATCACCTGACTGCCTTCCTCCCTACATCTCTATATAGAAAAGTCTAATTTGAGGCCAAAGGAAAGAACACCAACAGTTAAGAAAATCAGGAAATGACACATGATCTGACTCTTTAAGGAAACTAAGGATTCTAAGAGCTGTCTGTGAGGATGGTTAAGTTCAATGAATGGTGCTTCCCTCCCCACCACTCCTCAAAGTCATCTACTAAAACTAATCTTGTAGTGATAAAGCTCTTTGAATTTAGCTAAGCTGTTCCCTTAATGAGACACAAAATCAATTCATCAGTCAACAAGCATTTATTAAATGCCTACTCTGTGTCCTGGAATTGTGCTAAGTGCTGTGCTGTTAGCCTAGACTTAAAGATTTCTGATTTCCCAGCTGGCAGATAATACCTATAAATGCATATAAATGTATTTGTTTACAATCAAATTGTTCTCTTCTGTTCTTTCTGCAAGGGGGTGGAGTAACCTCAAATATCCTAGGAATGACAAGAAATGATTGTAGAAGATGTTTACAGTTAAAGCTTCAATCAGTCCAGTTTTCTAAACCTTAGAAGTATTAGAAATGAAGTGAGCTTAGAGAGATTTCAATTGTTTAACCTATATTGGATTGCTTGCTGTCTAGGGGAGGCAATAGAGGGAATGGAGAGAGAAAATTTTGGAACACAAGGTTTTGCAAGGAAGAATGTTGAAAACTGTCTTTGTATGTATTATGAAAATAGAAAGCTATTATTGATGAAGTGAGCTTAGAATCAATGTAGAATCATGTTTTATCCTTGTGGGCCCCAACTCTATATCTGGGAGAGGGAAGGAAGTTTTGGGGACCATATAGCATTGCATCCAATGAAGAGAATTAGTATCCTTTGTTCACCACTAGATGTCAGTGCAATAAAAAAAAATGAAGGTGCTTGAGCATCTGCATATGCGCATGTACATAATGTGGCCCGTCATTGAGGTTTTATTGAATGCTATTGCATGCAGATCGCTAAACTAGAAACTAAAAACTTAATTATGAAAGACACTTAATTGGAATTGACTACAATCCAATTAGACGCATACAAAAACATTTGTAACACTCTAAAAACAACCCTTAGCCTGGTTGCCAAAGGAATTCAAGACTAATGAAGTAGATTACAATACTGTACTAATGTACAGTACAAATTGCATTGCAACTTAAAAATATACATAAAACTTTAAATATCTAGGGATATGCATTACATATATATATTTAAAGTTGCAACACATATATATGTGTATATTCATATGTATATATGTGGAGACAGAAAGAAGGAGGAGGAGGAAGAAGAGGAGGAAGAGGAGGAGGAGGAAGAAGAGGAGGAGAAAAAATGAAGAAAGAGAGACATAGACAGATAGAGACAGACAGAACGACAGAGACAGAGAAACAGAGAATAGAAGGAGAAAGAAGGAGGAGAGAGGGAGAGGAGGGGAAGAGAGAGTGTGGGGGAGAAAAGAGAGAGGGCAGAGCAAGAGTGGGACAGACAGAGACAGAGACAGAGACAAAAAGAGAGATAGAGACAGACAGAGACAACAACATAGAGACAGAGAGGAGAGGGAAGAGAGAGGAAGGGGGGAGGAGAGAGAGTGGGGGAGGAAAAGAGAGAGGGGCAGAGGGAGAGAAAAAGGGAGAGACAGAGACAGAGAGGAGAGGGAGAAAGAGAGAGGAGAGGGGGAGGGGAGAAAAGAGAGAGAGTGGGGGAGAAAAAGAGAGAGAGAGAGAGAGAGAGAATTGTCATTTGTTTAGGAGCATAAAAAATACCTTAAGCAAAATCCTTAGAAAATAAATTGAGTATTTAAAGACCAGGTTGATAAAACAATTTTTAAATCTTCTTTTCCTAGGAGAAAGTAGTGCTATGAGGAAATCTTTTTTTCCAGCATATAGATCTTTTTTCCCCCATTTCTCTCTTAAGTGAGAATTACTACAGAGATGCTCAGAGTAAAAGAGAGATCACAGAATCCTAATTTTCTTTTCTCTTCAACTCTAAAGTATACGTTTTGGGTTAACAGTAATTGCAGTTTCTAATGACACAAACTTGAAGGGAAACAGAAAAAGACTACAAACAGGTTTATGGGCCTATCAGCAGGATTCTGGGACTACAAATTGCTGAGTAAATGAAACAGCCTGTTGTTTCCTAAGCTTGAGTTTGTGAGGGCCTTGTCAAAGCCTGAAGGGCGGGGCCAGAGCAGCAGGCGGTGCTAGGAATACCTGCTGGGCCCTAATTAGGGCCCACTGTGGTTAATGGCTTCCTGTGGCTGAGTGTTTACTTGTCATTTGTTTTGTGCTTTGTTTCTTGGCTACTGAACAAAACACTGAGCAAAAACTTTTCTTCCATTATTTTTAAGTGTATCTTTAGACTTCCACAAGGTGTTCTGTGCAAGTTATCTCAGAACACTAAGTACCTACAACCCATTCCCCATTCCAGCAATTACTGCCATGATAAAGACAATAGATAGATTTAGTCAATGGAAGTATTTGCTCAAAATCCTATTGTTGTTCTTTCTTAAAATCACTTTGGATATTAACAGCATGACCAATCTGTACATTTTTTTCCAGTGGTTTGCTTTGGGGAGATTATGAAAGGAAGGTGTTATGAAATCCCTTTTTCTCAACTTTATCTTGGCCAAGTCACTTATCTGGTACTGACATTTCAGGGATAAAATAGGATATGTGAAATAGCTCAATCTACTTGGAAGAAAAGTGAGAAATTAGGGGCAATGTGATACTGTGAAAAGAGGTTGAATCTGGAATCAGAGGGTTGGGTTCAGATGCTACTGCTGCCACTTGCTACTTGTGTGATCTTGGACAAGCCACTTAACTTTCTGAGCCTCAGTTTCTTCATTTGTAAAATTAAGCTACTGGACCAGATAACATCTAAGAATCCTTCTAATTTTAAATCTAGCATCCTGTGATTAGAGATTAGCTGTGGAGCCAAGGGAACAATTTGCACAATGACCCCTACAACATAAAGAAAAACAATATTGAAAGACATCAGAACTCTGGTACAGTTACTATTCTTGACTTCAGAGCACTGGGTGTGAAACATACCTCCTTTGTTTCAGTTAATTGATGGAGGATTATAGGTATAGAATGAGTCCAACAAATTGTCCAAAAGGGCCAGTGTTTGGCTTTAAAAAAAAAATTGGCTTTGTTACAATGGAAGTTTTTTTTTTTTTTTTTTTTTTTTTTTTTTTTTTTTTAAATAAGGGTTGGGGGGAGTCATTGTGACGTTGTTATTTAAGATGCATCAAAAATCCTTAAATTTATTGAAATAGTACATATATGTACATGTATGTGTATATCTATATCTATATATTACTATGTACTGAATACTTCCATCCTTTATAAGGAAGTCACACAGCATCATCATTCATAAACCATTTTCTCTTATATAAAACTCACATACTGCTGTGAACTTCAGCAAATACTGCTCAGTGTTTTTAGCACAGTTAGTACTGTTGTGGTGTAGCCATAGTGAACAAACTACTTTAGAAATCCATGAATTCATTAGCATGAGAGGATGAGGGCTTAACCTACTAGCAGATTCTGTACCCTCTACTTAATAGTGTTCATGATTTGATGTGGACAAGAAAATTTATCATCTTTGGGCCACCTTCTGGCAAGGAGAAAAACTCTGAAAACTGGCTGGCCCTAGAAACCATTAACTGGTCAGCACTTGGAGTTTGGTGGGATGGGACAGGGATTATGCTTTGCCAAGGTCACTGCCCAACCATAATCATTTTGGTAGAACTTCATCATGTTACTGATGTTCAGTGAGTAATATTCATTCAAAAATATTATTAACATTCATTACTTTCTCAGCGGGATTCCTCTAGTACAGTGATTCTTAACCTGGGGTCCTCAAAGCACTCTGTGAATAGATTTCAGGACCTCTATGAGCTTGGGGAAAATATTTCTTGATTTCAATAAAACTGATTTCCTTTGCAATTCCATTTATTTTATACATTAAAAAATATTATTTTGAGAAAGGGTTTAGGCTTTCAAGGGTGGTCTATGGCAAGTTTATGGACTTCACCAAACTACCAAAGATAGGAGGAGGGGTCCATGTCACAAAAAGGTTAAGAACCCGTATTCTATTGATAAATGAATGATATTGCAGTGTTTTTGACCTAATTATTTTCAATTCAGTTTCCAAATAAGTTCCAAAGAACTTAGGGATAGTCAATTCAACTAGAAACTACTCTGAAAAAAATCTTCTAAATAATTTGCTTATAGAATTAAGCCAAATTTATTTCAATGAAAATCTTCCTTTGCTCCATACTGTCCTTTAGAATACATGATCTCCAGATTTTCTTTTTCTTGAATTGCAAATAGAAAATCTAATCTTCATCTTAGAGATCCATAAAGGAAGAAAGTAAATCTTATCAATGCCTGTTTAACAACACAGTCTGCCTATCTGGTCATTCCTCTTTAGGCATAGTTTATCAGTTTGTGATAGACTTTCAATTTCTTAGAGATAAAATGAGCTTTAGAAAAGATATTGTGTTGTTCTTTTTCTTTAAAGTTTAAATGTTCATATGTATTTATCATTACATTATGACAAGTGATTTTCTGTTTAATATAGTTCTGAAGTTTAAAAGAGAAGGAGAAAAAAAATGAGAAATTGAAACCTACTAGGGAATTATCTTGTTTACTTTCCCTTCCTTTCTCAGCCCTTATCCCTAAATTTTTAAAAATGACCTTTTAAAGTGGGGATAGGTATATGGAGTAAACTATAAAGGCAAATTTTCTATTTTCCACACTTAATATTTTAGTATCAATTTATTAATATAAATAAGCACCAATAATTTAGCTAATGACATTTTTCCTAGGTAGCATGAAATCTGTTTTTGTGAGCACACAGCAAGTATGCCTTCTTTTTCTTCTGTTATTAAACAAAGATTTAAATGTCAAATTTGCATATTTGCTCTCTGTCTATATAAAATACAATCTAAATGTTGGCTTGCAATATGTGTGTGTATACATATATATGTATACACAAAAACATATATGTAATATACTTGAAATTAAAATTATAGGATTGCAAAACCAGCTAATGAAAAGTAGAATCATCAAGGACCTGAAAGACCTTGAAGATTTTTTGGTACTGATTCAAGATGAATCTCCTGGCTCAAAGATGGGACTCAGAAAATAAAAGCACAAGATTTGTACCCTTTAATATTTTGCCTCTTCTATGTTTTTTTTTTTTTTAATGGTTTATTCTTTCTAGCAATTAACCCTGGATATTAAGAGAGATGCTGTTAAGTACTTTGGGCAGTACATTTGTGTTCTGGTTTGGACAGAGTCTCTGATATATGCATGTGTGTGTATATATATGCATACATATATAAGCATAAGTGTATTTATACATATTTAATCAATTTTTTAATGAATTTTATTGTCTTGGAAATCTATTACAAGAATTTTATTTTGCAAATGACATATTACTATTTAATGTTTTGAGATCAAGTATAGCAGTAATCAGTAATGTCTTAGGCCTGCATTCAAATTGAGAGAATGAAAAAAAAATGAATTACAATGTCAGAGTTACTGCTCTAATCAAATTGAGGAGATTCAATCACAAATGTCAGAAGAAACTAGGAAACAAAACAGTTGTTGATTTTTGAGGATGAGATCTTTTCAAATCAAGCTATGGAAATTTGGTCCTGAATAAGCTTATATAGGGCTCCTTATATAAATGGTATCCAATTCACACTGTGATTTCCATTTGAACAATGTCTCTCTTAAATTTGAAAAAAAAAAAATGCTTTTGCATTAGGAAAATACTGATTTGAACTAAAAAGTAAACAAAACCTGGTACTGGGGCTTGTCATTATCACATCAACAAACAGAATTTCTTAACTCAAAGTTTTCTTTTCTCCTAGTGAGTCTGGATACTTAATTCTTTCAAATAAGTTGGTTGGATCAAGTGACAAGTATTTTGGCAAACTAGAGAATTTTACTGTTGTCTAGTAAATTGATGTATTAGGCTCTGGCAGATATTGGGTGTTTTGTTCTAAAATATTTTGCCATTTAGATTGGCAGCATTCAAAAATATGTAGAGTCCTTTTGTTTTTGTATGCTATCCTCAAAAGATATTACAATTTTGATGAAGTCATACTTTTTCATTAATTCCCCATTAACATCCTGGACTCACTTTTGCAGTGCTCTTAGTGATTTTAAAAGTCATCTCTAAACAAGCGCTTTTATTTTACAAATGAATAAACTGAGGACACAGAGCATTAAATGACTTGCATAAGTTCATACAAAAGTAATCAGAAGCAAAACCAGATTCTGAACTTCATTTCTTTGACTATAAATGTGGTGGTCTTTCCAAGATGTTGCAAAATTTCTATTTCTTAAAAAAAGTTAAGTTTTTTTTTTAAAGTAAGATTAACCTGTATTACTCTACGTTTTAAATGCTTTGCCCTTGAAAATAATGTAAAGCCGTTTTGTTCTAATAAATATTAAAATTTAGAGCATATAAATTCATCATTCTATGAAGATTTAATTGAAAAAAGTTGTTGATTTCTTACAGTCCTATTGCCTCTTAGTTCTACATTATTTTAAATAGAACAATTTGAACTGTCACCCCCCCCCCCAAAAAAAAAAAAAGCCAAACCAAAAACCAACCTGTAAACATTTTCTAGTGTTTTGTTTTTGGTTTTTTGGGTTTTTTTTAGAATTTCAAAATCAAGGGAAAAATTGTAATGGAAAATTGTTGAAGCAAAAGGAACCACTTTCCTTTTGATGAGCATGCATAATTCCTGAAGGAAGGTAACAGTCTGCCAAGAGCCTGCAGGGAAAGCTTCTCTATCCTAGGAATTTAATTGAAAGGTGACAGTTCCCCACTGACTTGGAGGAAGGAATATTTGACCAAAATTTTAGCACAGGTCATTTATGCTGAATGCATGTCTTAATTCCTTTCACTCTGAAAATGTTTTGGATATATAAGTCTCAGAACTGCTCCATTATGGGCTATGAAAAAATCAGAAGTGTAAGATAAAGATTTGTTCATTGTTTTTTTCCATTGTGGAAAACATATCTTAGATATGAAGAAAACATGCATTGATGTTCATCAGTGTTATTTAGTATCTGTGATCTTATCAATATGGAAACTCCTTGCAACAATGTAGATCATAACCCATTTATACTTTTTATCTTATCTAAGTCCTCTCTCCCACCCCAACCACCCAAAAAAAGAATGATCCTCTTCTTCTTCTATATTTACTATAACAGAGTGAAAAGAAGTCAGAGGATATTGAGAATATTTTACATGACTGAAATATACGTACATAAAAATACAACCAGTATTTATGCAAGTATATAGTATTAGCCTGTGTGGCATATTATAGCATCTTAGTTATAAATCTTTTAAGTTCATCTAGCCCAATACTTAAGTTCATTTGAAATACTTGAAAATTTCCAAATTTTTTTCCTTCAAAGACAGGATGTAGCATGATAATAAGCTAGCCTCATTTTTCAAATATTTAACACTTTGTTAACTCTTTGTTAGCATTATGCATTTCCTTTTATCAAGATTAAGAAATTTGTCATTTGTCATTTGCCGATATTTATTGCCAACATAGAAGCAAAGAATTTTTCTCAAAACTATGCCTTAAATTAAAAAAAAAATCCCTTAAATTTCTTAGTGTCTACTTCTAGATGTCTAGAATTACTCCCATGAGAGGTGAAATCCACCAGTCGGGTACTCATCTGAACAATAAAATCTGTCATCTGAAAAGGGCAAGTGACAGTTTTACATTCTTTTTGTTTTTTAATATACATTTAAAAATGTATCTTGTTAAGTGGGATGTTTGAAAGTTAATACATCCAGTGGGTTCACATCATACCTTAGGTATAAAAATATAAAATTGTAGCCATGTTCATTAGGCTGTCACAGAAGCCTCCATAATCTGTACTTGAGAATAATCTTTAGAAGTTAAGTCCCATTCTTTGCAGCTTCTGTATCTTTATTCTTTAAAGACTTGGTGCTTTTCTTTTCTTGTTGAATTTCTACCCCAACTTAAAAACCCAAATAAAATAGTCTATCATCTAGGAAGCTTTCTTGATCCAGGATCCCTCAAAATAGCAATGTTACCTCCCCTTCCACCAAGTAGTAATTTGTTACTTCTCATATCTTTGTATTATTTTCTATTATGATTATTCATGGGTGTGTCATATCTTGCTTTAAAACAGGAAGTCCTAGCAAGGGCCACGTCTACAATCTAAGATGCTTAGTTTTAGTTTGTTCAGTTTGTTCAATTTATTTGAAAATAGACTATAGAATATTTGAAAGAAATTTTATAATTCAACTAGACTTGAAATTAGAGAAATTATTTTCCAGGGATGACTTTATCTTGGGATTGGCGACTGGTTCTTCTCAATTTTTCTTTCCTTCTTCACTTATTTTAATTAATCTTCTCTGGTTATATTTAAAATTGAGAATAAGGATAGACAAGTAGGGAGCTGCTCAGGACATTGGAAAGTATTAAAGAGAGCTTTTAAAAAAGTTTTTTTCAATTGTATTTTATTTTCCCAATCACATGTAAAAATAGTTTTCAACATTGATTTTTGCAAGATTTTGAGTTCTAAATTTTTTCTTCCTCTTCCCTTACCTCTTTCCTCCTCAAGACAGAAAACAATCTGATATGTTGTACATGTACAATCACTCTAAACATTTACGTATTTGTCATGTTGTGAAAGAAAAATCAGAACAAAAATAAATCCTATGCTAGTTACTTTGTTGACATATTACTGGAACAAAAGACCAAAGGATTTATATCAGCAGAAAGAAACGGGAAACAGAAAAGAGGTTAAAATAGTATGCTTTGATTCTCAATCAGTTTCCATAGTTCTCCTTCTGGACGTGGGTGGCATTTTCTCTCTTAAATCTATTAGAATTGTCTTGGATCACTGCATTGTTGAGAAGAAATTGTCTTACACAACTGATCATCACATAATCTTACTATGTACAATGTTCTCCCCAAAGAAGATTTTTAAAAATCACTTAAATACTGAGCTTCTATTGGTCATTTTTACATTTTTAATGGCGAAAAAGCATAATTTTCCATGGCTTGTAGGTGATAATTTTGTGGAAAGTATCTTAACTGTGAAAGACCAAACTTTGCATAGGAAATTTAGACAACGTGCTTTCTGGTTTTATTTGCCAACTAACTTAAATGGTTCTGAGGATGAAAAAGATATTTCTAAATAAAAGAATTATACAAGCTTTTGTGTATACCTCAATATATATTTCTAAGAGAACATATGAATTATTAGGTAAAACAAAAAACAAGCATAGATTGACACAGAAGAAGAACCTGTCTCTCCCTCCTTGAAGAATCTATAGTCTATTTGAAGACAGTGTATCACAAAAGAAAAAAAATGCTGGGAAAATATCAACTAAGGTGAGTTGAAGGTGAAGTCATTCTGAGAAGGGATCCTAGAAGAAATAGGTTTTGAGTAAAATCATGAACAAAGAAGGACTGCCTAAAATGGATGGGTGGTCTCTACCCTTGAGAAATTTACAATGTCTTTGATCTTCTGAACTGCAGTCTTTACTCTCTGGCCTCAGCTTTTATTTTTGCTGCTATCTAAATTGTTCTGCCATTCAGTAGGGTTTTAGGACCTAAATTGTAAAGATTGTACCTTTCTCTCTGTCATGTTTTTTCTGCTTTTCTTGATATCCATTCTCTTTTCTTTATTCTCCAACTTGCTGTCACTCTCACCTTTTCTTATTTCTAAAAGAAAGATAAGTCCTGCTCTGTTACTTTGTTGACATGTTATTGAAATGAAAGACCAAGGGACCTACATCATTTCACAAGATATAAGTATCTTAGAAAACACAGCTTGACAGTTTTTTCATGAAATTTGATGAATTACAATGGCTTAGCATACCTAACACTCCTGGTTTTATTATGACAGTGTTCTTGTCACAAGTAAAGATAACTAGGATTATATCAATACTTTTTGATAAAGCATTGTACTTCTTTCTATTTTGTGGAAACAGTTCTTTTCTTGGCAATTTTGTCCAGCATGAATGACAACTTTTCCTCACCAGAAAATTGTTTCCAGTTGATGTGATAATCAAAACTGAAAGAAGGAAAACAATTTACTTCAGTCTCTTCTTTTGCTCCCTCTCTCCAATACTTCAGTCTGTGTACAGTTCACCAGCTGTGCCCTTCGAGATGAGTTGGGGTGGGTTGGGTCCTTCACACCTTGGTGCAAGGAGCACATCATGCTTCCAATCTGCCAGACAGGGCAGTATTTCTTGGGCTAGTCTGTCAAATGGTTGAAAATGGCTAAAGGTTTAATTTGCAACTCACATTCTTTTTCAGGGTACTGCATATTCTGGAGAGAAGTCAAAAATGGTCTCATGATTATGAGACTCACAGGTTTTTTCTATTTAACTCTTATTTAGAATAAAGTTGAATCTCATAGATTGAACTTAATAGTTATTTTTCTTCCTCAGAAATAGTGTTAGGGATGTGAAGCTGAAAAATAATGTTATTATATCTAAAAGAATTTTGTGAGTCTTTGTTTAAAGAACTAAAAAGAGGAGCTAGTCTTTTTCAAGATTAATTTAAAAAAATAAGACCTGTGAGTAAGGAAAACCAGGATCATGAATGGTTTGAGAAATAATGCCATGTAAAGATTGATTGAAGAATCTGAGGATGCTGCAGAGAGAAAACTATGAGGAGATATGTTAACTATCTCTAAATATTTGTCTGGGAGAAGAGAGAATAGACTTTTGTTCTGGGGGACTCAATAAGAACTAATGATCAGAAATCATTAGAAAGTTGAATTTGGCCCTGTATAAGGAAGGGTCTTCTAACTCTTAGAGCTGTCTAGTGCCCTAATTATAGGATTTAGACTTGGTAGGGACCTTTAAGATAATCTAGGCCATGGACTGCCTTGAAAAATAATGAACTCTCCATCACCATTAAAACAAAAGAATGACTTCTATTATATGTAGAAAGCTGTCTATTGTACAGCTTTCATTGGGATGGAGTTTGGGTGAGATGACTTCTAAGGCCTTTTTTCATGTCTAAGATTCTGTGTTTCTTTGAATAAGGAATAAACAAATTGATAAATTTGAAATTAGAAGGAAATTTGAAATTTGAAAAGGAAGGAAACAAGCATTTATTAAGGGTCTACTGTGTACCAGGCAGTGGTGTCTTAAGCACTTTCCAAATATTATCTCATTTTGATCCTCACAACTACTCTAGGAAAGTAAAATGATATTATCTCCATTTTGCAGTTGAGGAAACTGAGACAGGTAGATGTGAAGTGATTTGCCCAGAGTCACACAGCTCATAAATATCTGAGGCTATATTTGAAATTAGGTCTTTTGACTCCAGGACCAAAACTTTATTCATTGTGTCACCTATCTGACTAAAGAAACAAAATCAGCGTAATTCAGTAACATTCAGCATTTCTCTAAAGAATTTTATTGCATATAAAAATAGTTACATTTTTTAACAGAAAAATTTTTGTTTTTTACACTATTTGCAACAAAATTTAACTTTCTTATGCTATAACAATATAATCACTTGGTTTTTTTTAATAGGGATTAAATCAGGTTAAATAAATAAATCTCAGAGATATAAATGTTTTTTTTTAATTGGAGTAGGCTTTAAATTTGAGATTCTTTTTAAAAAATCTGCAGAATATCACCTAGAGATAGGAATGATTCTGGATATATTTGACTAGTGTAGTTTTGCCCTGACTGGCATGCCACATCATTGGTTTGTTGTGTTTTTCATCCCTCTTTCTGACAGTCACTAATGTATCAAGTTTATCTCTCTTAAAACCTTTTTCTGGTGGCAGTTTGAAGATAGTTTATATAAATGATCCCTAAACTTAGTCCATTAAGCAATGATCTAAGAAGAGGGGAGCATAATATGGTAGAGATAAGTTGAAAAGACACAAGGTTTCTCTTATATTCTAAATTAATATTTATAGGGTTTCATGATTGCAGTTCTAGAGCAACAGTGTCAAACTCATATAGAAACAGACACCTAATGTGTGCATAAAGATTCCTGTGGGCACATACTGATTTAATTTTTAAATGTAATATTTCTGTATGATCTTATTCTTCTGCTATATTCTGTTATTATATATATATGTATGTGAATTCTGTTAAATACTTCTCAATTACATTTTAATCTGGTTCTGGCTATACTTGTTGTGTACCATGTGTTTGATAACTCTGTTTTAGAATACTTAGAACTCCAAGTTTTGAGAGGTGCATAGATCAGAGTAGGAAGATTCTGAATATCAAGGGTTTTCTATATATTTTTTCAAAATTATCTTTTTCCCTGCTTGAGTCCTCCTGTTCTTGAAATCATTTCCATGGATTCTAGAAAGAAGAGTACTTAACCATAGCTCCCTTTAGGGAAGAATTGGTGGTTGACTCTAAGGTGACTTGATATAGGTGAAAATTGCTTAGGCTACTGTATCACATCAAATAAAAGTATACATGCTGTATACTATAGTGTATGATATAATATGATATGATATCATATGATAACATATCAAAGAAAGTATTGTGATTTGCGAACAAAGCAAATTCTCAGTAGTTTAAAAGAAACATGAGATGAACAAATTTAAAGCTATTTCCACTTTCAATGTTCATATGAAATCTTTGTGTCCAACCTGTGATAGAACGTTCCTACTTATATTGGTCTGATCAGTCATATTTGGATACATTATAACTTGATACAAACATAATGATGTCATTTTTGATCCTCTCTGATAAATTTTTGAAATTTATATAGCACTTGCAGATTTGCAAAGCTCTTAACTTAATGTTACTTGATCTTCACAATAGCCCTATGAGGTGGATGTTATCTCACAGATAAAGAAATGGAGACTTAGAGAAGTTGAATGATTTACCCATGATCATATAATATCTGAGGCAGAATTCAAACTCAGGTCTCTTTGACATCAAGTCCTTCACTATATAAATGTCATCAAATGACTTGCTCAAGATCCACACAGCTAGTAAATGCCTGGTCTATTCTTCTGAAATCATGGTGTTCTACTAACCAGCAATATAGCATTTCATATTGTAAGAACTTCTTAGGTAAGAAAACTTCACTGACCAATGCAAATTGCAGTTTTTCTGGTTGGCTCCCAGTTATGTTCAATTTTATATTTACTAATTGTTATTCTAAACTCACCTAGACTCTGTCTTCTAAAACAACCTCATATTGTATTTTATAATTGAATGTGGGGGTCTCAAAATTATGATTATCAATAAATGTTTGATTTGTATATTTTACATACCCATATATCTAGGGACATGCAAAAATTTCTCAGACAAAAAGAGGTCATGAATGGAAAAAGTCTTGCGAGCCCTAGACTATGAAATGAATTGAATTCATACTTTCATAATCCTAAAAGGATGTTGGATCATAAAGAATTAGATTAACCATTTACTCACTTTCAAGATGTGTTTAGGAAACATATGAGACCGTAATAATTGTGCCCCTGAGCAAATCACTCAATTTATGTCTTCCCCAATTTCCTCATCTGTTAAATGGGGATAAAAATAATATCTGCCTTCCAAGGTTGTTGTGAGGATCAAATGAGATGATAATTATAAAGACATTAGCTCAGTGCATATGTGCTTAGCTCATAGTAAGCTCTATGTAATTGTTAGTTGCTATTATTATAACATCAACCTGACAGAACTTCTTGAGCAGTTTTAAACTTATATTTATGTAATTCTTTAAAGTGCGCATTCTACTAACAATGATCTGAGACATATAGTACAAATATAGTTATTTTTTACTTCACAAGTGGGGAAATTGAGTCTTTGAGAATTTGACTTACTCATGGTCTCATGACTAGTCTCATGAAATCCAAGATTTGAATCTAGGTCTCCTAGTTCCATGCCCTATATTCTTTTCATTATTCTTTGGAATTGATTATGACTTTCTTTTGCCCTTTTACTAGTGAGTATTGAGAGGTATTTCAGCAATTAGATACAAAGGTGATCTAATTGCCCAGGGAGTCCCAGTGTAATTGAAACTATTGTAAGATGGCAGTTAAGTCCAGGATGAAAAATATCTCTGCTGTACTTCTAGGATGGCTCTAAAATCAGGAAGCATTCTCTTCCATGTAAATTACTGGCATCTTGGTAAGTCATAAACAGGAGTATTTAGAAGACAAAAATGGCTCCACTTCAAGTAGAGTTAAAAGTTAGAGAATAATTGAAATCAGTTTTACATGTGTGAGTTAGGAGTCTCAAGTGGGACCATCTTCAAAAAAATGTTAAACAGCACATAATTATTTCTATTTCTTTCTAAACTATGTTTTTTTTTTTATTTTAAGGAGAAACTTTGGAATAGAATCACTGGTAATACCATGGTTATTCTACACAAGTTAAAAAGCAAGCACACTTGCTAGTAGGTTCTTCCTAGCTCATCTTTCATTGTATATGTGTAATGAAGAGCTAGGAAGCAGGTGTATCTTGCCATTGCACTTCCTGTCCCATAGCTTTGATTGAATTGAATTCAAAAAGTGTTTTGTCTAGTCCCTATTATGTGCTAGGCTCAGTACAGAGATCTATAATTTCACTGATCTGCGAGACTTCCAAGTGAGGAAACTTCCTTTACTAACACAGATTTTAGAAAAGTTAAGTGATTTGCCAGATATGACACAGACATTATGTGTCAGATGCTAGATCTGGACTTTCTCTCTACTACTCCACATTGCCTATTACTAGAAATAAAAAAAGACCACCCCCTCCCCAAATAAAAGTTCCTAATCCCAAAGAACATACATTGTGGAGAATACATTAAACACTTTTTTGCATAAAGCCTGGGATATTAATATATGTTTGGAAGTCGGATAACTAGCATTTGTTAAATACTAAATATATATCAGACACTGTGCTAAGTGCTGGAGATACCATGCATGCCCTCAAAGAGCTCCCAATTTGATGAGGGAGATGTGTGCCAAGGACACATACAGGATGAATTGTAGATAATCAACAGAGAGAAAATACTTGCTTTAAGGAGAAAGTGCATTGTAGGGATTCTCTAGCCCTGCCAACCAATATGGCCAAGTTTCTGGCACTGCTAGTTAACCCACAAACATAGTAATGGCCTTGTGTTCAATGAGCATGATAGTTTATAGATTACAGCTATATACTTTATCATTACATAGTTATAATTATAGATTATAGTTATTAGTTTATAGTTATATATTTATAGATTATAGTTGATGAGAAGAATTAAATTTTTAGGAATTTGTATTGAACTGATATGTAAAGCAGCTTATGAAAAGGAAAGGAGAGAGCATCCCAATCAATTTGAAATTATGTGAATAATTGTTGATGATGCGTTTTAAAGTGATTCTCCAAGCTGAAAATCTTTTTACTTTGTACTTGGTGCTGCTGCTTATAAGCACTTTTACTAGTGTACTTTTTTTTTATCTGGGCCATGCAGGTGAATCTGGTAATTGGTTTCTAACTGAAGTAGGATTAGGGCAGGTATCACCAAACTGTGAGGAGGCCTTATTGGCCTTTCATCCTGCCACTTTGTAAAGGTAAACCACAGGAGCTCCTATTTGGTTTGCCTGGTCTAAGACAAATATATCTTTGGCTCAACCTTGTTACTCTAAGGTTGACTGAAGGAGGAGGAGATTGTTCACAGAAAGGTGAGAGAAAAATAAAACAGAAATAAGCAATACTCTTTTCAACATGAAAAGGCAAAGTGCCACTTGAAATTGATTCCAAAATGAATTTTAGAAGATGTAGGCATTGACAGTTTGTCAACAGGCCAGAAAATTAAGCGTAAACAAGACCTCCTTTGGAAGAAATTATAATGAAAAAAAATGAAAGTAATTAAAAACAAGAGCTTGAGAACTGTTTGTTTATATGAAACTCAATTGCACCAAAACAATGATTTCCATAGATATTGGCACTTTTACAAAACTAAGTGGTTTTCATACTTTCTATAATTCAAATTTACTATTGCTCAAAGATATTCAGACCGTTGCTGTCCAAGAAGAAGGCAACACAAGGCTGTTGATTTTATTAGTGTTCTGATTCATACTGATATGCTAATGTTATTTCATAATTAGTTGCACCTTGAAACTTTTGAGGCGAAGGTCACAATTTAATTACCAACCAATAAAAACTCCATTTTTGTTACTTAAAGTACAAAGAATGATGAGGGTTAACCAATGTCCTTATATAAAGAACCACATGATAAATTCCTTTTTGAATTCAATGCCAAAAAAGTTTCTATCCACACAAACTCATGTGCTTTCTTTTTATCAGGCTGACAATTACAAATTCTTAGCTGCCAGCGAACTCAGAACTAAATTCAGTGTTATACCACAATAGGCAGCTCATTCCAGGTACCAGGTAATGTTTGTTATTCTGCTTTTATCTTATTTTTGCTCTATTTTTAATTCTTAATGGTTTTATTTTATTTTGTGATCAATTTTATAATCAATTTCATTCAAATAACTTTTGAAAATAATTGAAGAAAAAATTCTAAATAGAAAAGTTAATGACAAAATGTTATCTCTTGAACATTCAGACTCAGATCCTAGGTTTATGTATTATGAGAGCTGGAGACCTTATTCCTCATTTAGTAGTCCAACTTCCTCATTACTTTTCCCCAAACATGATTTTAAATATCTCATCTTTGCTCTGGCTGTCCCACATGCTTAGAATGTTCTCTCCTCACTTCTCCTTATAATCTCTTCTTTCAGTACTTTATTCAAACATCATCTTGTACCCAAGTTTTTTCCTGGTTCTCTCAGCTCTTAGCCCTTCCTTTCTAAAGTCACCTTGTTTTTATTCTGTATGCATCTCCTATATGTTTATTTATATATAAATGCATTATCTCCACCATTGGAATAGGAGATACTTGAAATAGGGATTGATTTTGTTTTTCTCTGTTTCCTCAGTACTTAGCACAGTTCTTGGCACATAAGAAGCACTATATAAATGTTTATTGATTGATTGACTTAGAGCTTTTTTGATTTGCATGTAAATTCTATTTCAGTAATATAGATTAATGAACCACAACTATGAGTAGAAAAAAAGAAATAATAACTGAAATTTATATAAATAACATTTGAAATCTTACAAAGTATTTCACGTGTTATCTTATTTGTTCCTCATAACAATCCTTAAAGTGTAACCAAATGCCAACAATTTCATTATTGACAGATAAGGAAACAGAGGGATAAAGTGATCACCCAGAGTTCTCTATTAAATGGGACTCGAGTCAAGGTCCTCCTTACTCCCTCCAATTCCAACATCTTATCTGTGTCACCATGCTGGGGACATCAGGGATTTTATATATCTTGATTTTGAGCCTAAGTATGATTCCTAAATATAAGTAGTTATAATAGATAATTGTGGGTAACCACATCTGTCAGTGGATGCCTACCTAGGTTTCATAGAAATGTGCCCTGTGCTCCCAGGATCTCAGTACCATCAAAAATTAGGAAAAGGCCCCAAAAAGTAGCAATAGGTCGTACTGACAAGTCTTTCCTTAGTGTGAACTCTCACATTGCTATCTGCAAACATGGCTGCCAGGTCAGGCCAAGAAGCTTTTCTAAATGTAGGCAGTGAGGTGACAAGTGAATTTGGGAGATTTAACAACTGTTTACAGATTAATGTGTCTGATTACACTGCCTGAATGGATTCTTCCTGCTCATCTCCCTCTTAGGGCTTTGCACCCTTGGTGAGCATGCTGGGTCAAATAAACAGGTACTTGTTTCTTGTGAATGAGGAGAAGGAAGCAGCTGGCTAATTTTTTGGGGGGGGCATTCTTTTTCTTTTAAGAAAGAATCATGAGCTTTTAACTCCTCTCAAAATTCTGTTGTGTCCCTTGTGAAATGAGTGATTGAACATTTCTTTCTTCTGGGTCTAGCCCTTGTCGTGGATGGCATATGGCCTGCAGACTTCCACATTAAGTTGTGAGGCATCACTAATGATGTGCTAGTTCTCAAGGATCTATCAGAGTGCTGCAGATAACACCCGATAACATTGCTCACTCCAGTGCTGGCACACTTTGGCTTCTGAGTGCAAAAATCAGTATCCTGAGAATCATCACTCTAGAAACCCCAAGCATTTCACCCACAGGGATGTTCGATAAGCAGTGTTAGAATACCATTACTAAATGCCCTTTCCTTTTCAGGTTAACATCAAGTTAAATTATAAGGTTTTGTTTAATTTTTAATATCTGTATATAAGCATATATATTAATTTGATATTGTAAAAAGACCTGCATTTACACTTAGCATATATGCGGGTATATGCTAATATCTCTCTTTGTGTATATCTTATACTCTTTCTGTCTCTCCCTATTTTTGTCTGTTTCCTCTCTGTATCTCTGTCTATCTCTTTTTCTCCACATCCCTTTGGCTGTCTCTGTCTCTCTGATTGTATCTCTCTTTCATCTCTTCATCATATGTACATATTTATCTTTATACAGTAAAAAAAAAGTATTTTCCTCTAACTGAATTATATTTTTATCAACTCATCATGAAATACAAAATAAAGTATGTAATATATGGGCTATTCCAAAAGATTTAGTGCAGTTTTAAACTCTTAAAATTAAACTAAGTGTTTTGCAAAGGACACTGTATTTGTTCACTACATTGATTTAGCTGACATTACACTTACTGGATATATGGACCTGGACAAATCATTTAACCCTCTTTGTCTCCGTTTCCTTATCTGTAAATTGATCTGGAGAAGGAAATGGCAAACCATTAAAATATTTTTGCCAAGAAAACTCAAAATGGGGTCACAAATATCAGGGTATAACTGAAATTGATTGAATAATTTAAAATAATGTGTCAGCTTTGCTAGATATTAAAAATATATGAAGTTCAAGCAAGAGGTCTTGTCTTTTTACTAAAACAAAAATGTAGATTGTTTTACTATACATTATTATATGCTAAGTATATTAGAGTATTAATAGGGTTACAGACTTAGAACAGGAAGATACTTTAGGGTGACCTATAGTACAATTCTTTCGGTTTATCAATGAGGAAACTGAGTTGGAGAAGTGAAATGGCTGAAGGTAACAGAGATCACTTGAGGTAGATCCAGGATTTGAACCTAGGTCCTATTACTCAGATCTAGCATTCTTTCCATCGTACCGCATTTTTATAAACAAAGTGTCATGTGAGACTCCAGGGGGATGCAGACCTTGAGACAGTGTGACCCTCTGTTAATCAACACAAAATCTGATCTGTGAAGCTGAGAGATGACATAAACAATGTATCTACGCAGTCATTAGTCAACCGGGGTGTGGAAAAGACATAGGGGAGCCTCATCAGCCACACTGAAACACAGGAAGCAATATTGCTATCACTGATGCCTTTAGACTTGGAGGGTGACAATATTTTGTAGCACTTATATGATGCCAGTATAAAATGATACCAGTAATGAGACAATGACAGCTCTTCTGGTAATATTGATTTTGTTTCTCATAGTTTTTCCCAATCCTCCTGGTTGTTAGGGAATTTTTAAGTACATTCTACATTTATTCATGTGTAAGCTTGTTGTCCATATCAGTAAACCATAATTGCCGTCTAATTTTTGAGTTTGTATCTATCTGTACCTAGCACAGTGCATAGAACATAATATATACTGAATAAATATTTGTTGATTGATCAGTTGGAATTAATTGAAGTTTCTATTAACACAAAGTTAACACTTTTATATAGTCACTTATTAAATCAATTTTCTTTTTAACAAGTTTCAAAACAAAACATTTTAGTTTAATACAATTTCATAGTAAAATGTGACAAAGTTAGTCAAGAGATAGGTAACACACTAGGTGGAAGAGAATATATTATTTAAGACTTAAATTCTTTAGAGGATCTTTACTACTGCATTCTTTAATTTCCTTTTGATGATAGGAGTTGTGAGGGTGGATTCTAACAATATGAGTATTTACTGTTTACACAACGAAATCCATGGTGAACATCTGGCCTTAATTCTAGCAGCCCAATTCATGTCATGGTCTTTGTTTAGCTGTGTGGTACTTAGACTGAGTGTTGCAATCACAAATATCTTTGTGATTTGTGAATAAGGATGAGAGAAGAGACAAAGTATTTTGAGAATACTAGCCAAAAGTATAAATATTAGCAACTAGCAAACTTTTTAAAAGTACAGAAATTAAATGAGCAAAAGCAATATGGCCATTTCCTATTGAT
Source organism: Sarcophilus harrisii (assembly GCF_902635505.1). NCBI lineage: Eukaryota > Metazoa > Chordata > Mammalia > Dasyuromorphia > Dasyuridae > Sarcophilus > Sarcophilus harrisii. Next base: position 124,290,619 of record NC_045429.1, read on the forward strand.
TATTTCATGTGAACAAGATACATCGAACTTTTTTCTGGTCAAATTCAAGAGACAGGACTTCTTGAAAATTTTGGTTGACTATGATTCTCAAGTACTTGGCATACTTCAGGGAAACCTAGGGAAAGAGAGGACTTTTGACATCTTACTATCTGATCAGGTTCCCTTTCTTCCCTTTTCACTTCCCTTAATTTTCTTTTTATTTATTTTCCATGATTTTTGAAGAATTTTCAGTTTGTACCAAAGTGAAGCAGTTAATCTAATAAATTACTTCCAGAACTTATATTTGTCATTGCTACTTGAGATGCTACAAAATTTGTTGAGTTCCAGTAGCAAAAAGGGAGAAGCAAAAGCAAATGTTGTGCCAGATAAGAATTCATTTAAACATTTATCCTGAGCTAACAATCAGTCTGAAAAGGGGGAAAAGGCAAATTTGGCTTGTCTAATCTTAAATTTATTTTCATGAAATCCTATGTTTCCTGATTTTGATCACAAAAGATTTTTTATCTTGTTCACCTGAAATAAGCCATAGAAACTGGCCATATTGCTTCTGCAAATTTACTTTCTGGACTTTTTAAAAGTTTGTCAGTTGCTAACTTTTGTTAGGAGCCCAAAGGACTTCCCTTGATGACAAAAATGACCAAATTTTTAAGCATTTACCCTATACAACAAGAACATATAGAATACAAAGAGTAACAAAAGCTATCATTATCTGGGTAGGAAAAAAGAGAAATTGGATTTTGTGTGTTGTGTTTTAGTTGAAAAATTTGATTCTTAGAATATTTTTTGAGATCTCTAGGTATTGTAGAAGAATGAAGAAAAGTTAAACACCTCAAATTAGGTTTGTTTATTGAATCTGTGAAGTCATCCTAAGTTGTCAGAGCTTCCCAATCTTGTGGATTAAACATTTGCTTTCATCTTATAGTTATCAACATCTGTTCTATGAGCATTATCTTATCACTTGAACTTCTCAGCCTCAGAAATGCTCTAAAGCTCCAAGAAAACCTAAGGAAATTTTGTTTTCCAAATTAGGTGGCAGACAGGATCTTAGATTTTGTTGCAACTTCTTCAAATCTGTTTTTTTTTTTTTAATTCTCAATTTGATATTGTACTGGCTCGAGATTTAGTTTGCTGGGAAAATGTTCCCTTCTTCCCAATTTATTAACATGTAAGTTAATTTACATGTGCCCTTTTTTTAAGTAGTAAGAGGTCCTTACTGTAAATGTTTTTCCTTTAGATTTGTGTTACTATTATCTTTTCTGTTTATGAAACTCTAGCCATGTTTTGGTGATCAGAATGATTGTCAAATGTGAAATTAGATAAAGTATATTATGTCTCAGAGCAATATGATGGATCATGTAGTATAAGGACAGCATACCTTTAATTCTTGCCTCAGACACCCACTGACATTACTATGTGACTCTGATAACTCTTTATTTAAAAAAAAAGAATTTTAAGTTCTGAATTCCCTTTTTTCTACCTCCCCCTCTCCTTGGGAGAGAAAAACAAAAACAAAAACAAAACCCCTTACAAATAAATATAGTTAAATCCCACTCACCCCCAAATTCCTGTATTAGTCATTAAAAATGCTTTAATTGGCACTCTATTATCTCTACTGGGTCTGGGATAGGGGTGGGTAGCATTTTAATCATGAGTCTTCTGAAACTGTGATTGGATCTCTTTGGTTGATCAGAGCTCTGGAGTCCTTTAAAGTTATTTGTTTTGTAAAGTTATTATTTGTTTTGTAAAGTTATTATTTGATATATAAATTGCTCCTCTAGTTCTATTTACTTCACTTTGTATCCATTCATACAATCTTCTCTCTTTTTTTCCATAATCATCTCTTTTTTCGTTTCTTAACACACCAAACATCACATCATTTACCATAGCTTATTTAATCATTCCCCAATGGATGCTTCAGGAAACTAAGAGAGTTTGAGATACAGTCATCTATTTTCAAAAAGCAAGGATTTTTACCAGGGATAATTTGACTCAGGGATGGGGAAGCTGCGAGTTTTGGATGAGAAAAATTACATCTTTATTTCAATATAATTAGTCTCTTTTGTAATATTATATACATTTATTTTATGCATTTAAAGACTATTCTGAGAATGAATATATATATATATATATATATATATATATATATATATATATATATATGCTTCACCAGACTACCAAAGGGGTCCATGACAAAAAAGGATTAAAAACTCTTTGCTTAGATGATTTTCCCAATAAAATCACAGATCAGGGCTATATCATGTTATACCCCTTGCTCTTCTTCTCCCCCTTAGCACATCTCACTATTCCTCTCCTCATGCAGTTAATTAAAAATGTCCCCAGCACTCCCACTTTTGTTGCCTCATTAAAGTTTTCCCAGAAAATCTTTTCCCACTACAAACATACCCCATAAGTCATTATTAATGGACATGCTCAAAGTCATACAGGTGATAAGTAATAGAGCCAGAATTTGAATTTTGGTCCTCTAATTGCAAACTCAGTACTTTTTCCGCTATATATTATTTTATCTGATAAAGTTGAGCTATTTACTATCAGAAATCTGTATGGTAGCTATTTTTCCATTATTATTTTTATCCTCTGTTATTTTTAAAATCTAGAGTATGCTGCAGTTTATATTAGTGTTAAAATTAACACTAATATAATGTTGGATGGTAGTAGTTTTTAACAAGATAACATTCTGTAGGGAGAGACACAAAGGAATATTCCTGTTAGCATATACCCAAATATGATAGGAGAAGATGAATCATGGGAATTCTTGGCAATAGAAATTAAGACCTGTGAAAGGGCAGAAATTAGTAAACAGTTTTTAAGTGTCAGGTGTATGAGAGGCCATAGCCACAAGCAGAAATTTTGCTTACTGAAATGGAGAATAGGGCAGGTGCAGTTTGGGGAGACTGGGTGGGACCAGGCGAGCAGCAAACTCACCTAAAATATGGGAAGTAAGAAGTACCAGTCTTCTCTTTCATTATGTCACAAATAGCTTTCCATTAGCTTCTAGTAGTTAGAGTTGTTCATGACAGAAAGATTTGGTACTATATACCACAGAAACTAACCTCTGACCCCTTGCTTATAACCCATGATCCTGAACCTTTTCTTGAGGAGGTAAAGCCAAGAGGAAAGTATGTATTAGGCATCCTCCTTGAACCTTAATTGCATCAAAAACATAATAGACATTGCAGGTAAGAGGAGGCTGGGTCTGAGAGAGAATGTTCTGACACTGAAATTTTGAAAGTTGTTCTGGACATGTACTCTCTGCTTGTTCTGGGTGTACAAAATTAGAAGGAATGGTTCTCCTTCCAGAGAAGGAGTCTCTGCATCTCCTTGGGTTTTCCAGGAGCTAAAGCAAAAAATGTTTCATAATTATAATTGTTAATTTATAATTATAAAAGTAATGGTTTTCAGACCTAAGAGGGTGTCTCTCTAGAGTCCAGTTGCTAAGATGAATGAGACTGTATTCTTTGAAGGAGAATTTTTAGAAGAATTGCCAGCAATGTAAATGTGAATTGTTACTGTAATTTAAGTTGGCTTCCAAAAAAGTTGTGTAGAGATTTGTATATAAAATACATTGAATGTTGTTGAAACAGGCTGCTATAACAGGGAAGTAGAAAAAGTAAAAATAATCTTGACTATTCAGAGAAGGTAGGACCAACCCAAAGGATGTTCTACCTATCTAATGTGATAGACAAAATACTTGGAAAGTAGGAAGACATTGTCTAGATAGTCTGGTTCTTCTTACATATGATATGAGTGGCAAAATTATCTATAACTATCTGTGTGAGAGAGATACATAGATTATACTTCTCTAAATTTTGGCATCTGAATATGCCCTTAATTGCCCTGACCTAGTTCCAGTTCTGCTGGAAACTGATTAGGGTCTCAGAAATTATAGAAAACTCTGTTTATGGCTGTGATGGATCAGAATAGTTACAATATTGTTCTACTTTTAAGATGTTTCTAATCACTCTGCACTTACCTTATTTGGGACTAAGACTCTTAAATCAGTTGAAAGTTGCTTTATTACTTGCATTTTAGGAGGCATATTGTTAATTTATAGTATGTTTAGAAAAAAGGATCAAACTATGACAGATAAAAAGTATTTGAAAGAACTTTCAATAATTAGCTGGGAGAATATTAGATCTTGGGGGAACCTTAGAAGCTATATTCAAGTTTTTAAAAATAGTTACACGGAAAACTGATTAGACATATTCCAATGCCAAAGATCAAGAGATCACTGCAGAGGAGATGGGAAGAGCTATAGGACCATAAATTTTAATGTAAGGAGGAGTTGTTTAACTGATTGGCCAAAAATGGAATGCACTGCTTTGTGAGCTAATGAGTTGACCACACTGAAGATGTCTGATCAATTTTACCAGTGATATGGTTAGAATAGGTTTTTTTTTTTCAAAGTATAATCTCAGAATCCTCAGAATCCAGAGATTCTTTTAGGCAGTCAATGAGATCAAAACTGTTTTCATAACAGTACAATGACATTTTTCTTTCTAACAGGATAATTATTGATTGACATAACCCACACAAACTTGTGAGCTTTTGGAGTATAAATAATTTTTAAGAATGTAAAGAGGTTCTGAGACAAAAAAGTTTGAGAACAATTAATTTAGAAGGAATTGATGCACTAGGAAAAGTACTGAACTAGATGATCTCTAAAGATCCAAGTCTCAAAACTTGTGCTTCTTCAACAGAGATCTTTTTTTTTTTTTAATCTTTAAAGTCTTTTATTTTCCAAACACATGCATAGGTAATTTTTAATATCCACCTTTGCAAAACCTTGTATTCCAAATTTTTTTCTCCCTCTTATCCCTTCACTTCATCCCCTAGATGGGGGAATTATGGGCTTCTTGCAAATGCATTTCCACAATTATTATGCTGCACAAAAATTATCAGATCAAAAAGGAAGAAAATGAGAAAAAAAAAACAAAAAGCAAGCAAATAACAACAAACAAGTGAAAATATGATGTTATGATCCACACTCAGTCCCCATATTCTCTCTCTAGGTTTAGATGGCTCTTTCCATTAGAAACCTACTGAAACTGGCCAGAATCACCTTGTGTTGAAAAGAGCCAAGTTCATCAGAACTGTTCATAACATAACCTTGTTGTTGCTGTGTATAGTGGTCTCTTGGTTCTACTCACTTTACTTAGCATCACTTCACATAAGTCTCCCCAGGCCTTTCTGAAATCACCCTGCTGATTGTTTGGTATTCACCCACTTTCCAATTGATGAGCATCCACTCAATTTCCAGTTTCTTGCTACTACACAAAAGGGCTGCTACAAACATTTTTCACATGTGGGTCGTTCCCCCTTTTTATGATCTCTTTGGGATACAGGCCCAATAAAGACACTGCGGGATCAAAGGACATACACAGTTTGATAGTCCTTTGGGCATAGTTCCATATTGCTCTCCATATTTGTTGGATCAGTTCACAACTCCACTGACAATGTATTAGTGTTCCAGTTTTCCCATATTCCTTCCAACATTCATCACTATCTTTTCCTGTTAGCCAGTCTGAGAAGTATGTAGTGGTACTTCAGAGTTCAACAGAGATCTTAACATGGAATACATAATATTTCATTAATAAAATAAAGAGGATAAAAATCCTATCTTTATCTCCTTTGGCACTATTTCCCTTCTATTTTCATGCTTACTAACCAAGATCTCTCCTTTTCTTCACTGGTATTCTAGGTTCAAATACAAACTCCTCAGTTTTGCATTTTGAGCCCTTCATGCTCTGATTCTAACCTAACTCTTTTTTTAGTGTACAGTCAAATTGACATCTTTCTTTTTCACGTGTCATTCTATGTCCTCATTCATATCAACTGTTCCTTATGATTGGAATGTGCTTTCTCCTTATCTTTGTCTCTAAAATCCCTAGGTTTCTTTAAAGCTCAGTTAAAATGTCCATTCTGCATGAAGCCCTTTCTATTTTCTTCAGCTAATACTACTACTTTTTACATATGCATATACGAATGAATGAATGGTAAACAAAAAAATAAATGTAGCATATGTCTGTCTGTCTGTCTATCTCTATGTATGCCTGATAGAATTATTTAAGCTTCTTAAGCTATAATACTATATTTTTTCTTTGTATCTCCAGCACTTAACATAGTGTCTGGAGCATAGCAGGCATTTAATAATAAACTTATTTGATTAATAGATTGATCCTACCTTTTTAACAAGGGGTATATTTCAGTAAGTGCTGAGTATTATTACAATACTCAAAATATTTCTTTTCATAAATACAAGTATGGCTTAGAATGAATAAATTTTCTAAGATCTTCCCTGTGGTGAAAAATAGTCATGTCTCTGTTGTTTCTAAAACTGGAGAGTTCCCTCTCCCCACCTGCTTTCTTAGATGTTTTCATAGCGATAGCATTTTTGAGGGGTTTAACCATATTTTCATTATTTGGGGCACTCTCAAAAATGGAGAATGTAGTCACAATTTGAGGTCTTTTTCATTCATTTTTAAAATACAGGAGAGTCTTCACCAGCATCAGAAAGCTTTCTGTTTTCTTCACTTTATTAGGGTGAAAAGGATTCCAAATTCATTTCTGACTAGCAGTTGCAAGATAGATGTAATTTTTTTTTATCAGCAAGAGTCTAATATAAATGGCTCAAAGCATGTCTTCCAGTGTGCAGTAATGAGAATTTGAGTAGTTTCCCTCTGTTCCTGGAGCCCAAAGGGCTTGATTCCTGGATGCTCAGACCAGACCATAAATAGCTTTCATGGCGCTTACAAAATCTACATTTTGTGGTTGTTGGAGGGATGCTGGGATCACTTTCGCTTTCTCATCCCACCATCTGTTCTTTGTGTCTCAAGTCTTCCTTTGAACATTTGCTTTGGCTTGTAAATGCTTCAGTTTATTTCACTTCAGGTTTTGAGTTGATGTTGCTCTGCCAAATGCACTTGTGCTTGGTAGATTCCCGAATCTCTTCATTCTGTTATGTTTGTCAAATTGGCCTTTATAATTCTTGTAGAGAATCTAGCATATTCCCAGGTGCTAACCATAGTGGATTTAAGGATAATCCATATGCTGTTATTATTCATCCAATGTAAGATGCTTTAAGATTTCATCTTTACTTTTCCTTCCTTGGCTCACTCCATCTTACAGAGCTTTAATTCTGCTTCAGTTAAAGTCCCTGGAAAAATATGGATTGACCCTTCAGAGTTCTAGCAATGAAATTATCAAGTTTTGAATTCCTGTTTTGTCTTGTAAGCAGAGCTAGTTCAAAACATAGGAAGGTACTATTAGTTGAGGCAAATTAGTTTTCTGCCTGCTTAATAGAGAGACAGCTTGGTATCATTGACAGTAGACTGAACTTGAGGGAATGGAATGAGTTGAATTACAACCCTCAATACTTACTAACTGTGGGACCATTGGAAAATCATTTTCCCTAAACTTCAGCTTCATCGCTTGTAAAATAAAAATGATGTTATTGGTAATACCTGCCTCACTGTGTTGTGAAAATCAAATGACATAATGCATGTAATACATTTTACATACAATTTACACATACATATATTATATTTATACATAGATAGATAGATATCCACTTAGTTGTCTTAGAGAATTCAGTGAGTTCTCCTAACTTCACCATCTTAGTAATTTTTAGCAGCAAGACTAATTTTGTGCAGTGAGCTTTCTCTTATGTTTACCCTGTCAGATAAATTTTTTTCCTCATGCTTTGAGTTGTCTTTCCTTTACTAGCCATTCCTTATTCTAGAATAATTGCAATGACATTGCCTTTGAAATCCTTGGATCACAGAAGCTAAGGCACTCTGGGTACTCCTAGTGACAATTTTTTTTTGCAAGAACTTTATTTAATGTTCTTAGTTCCAAAGATAGTTTTAAAATGTAGCTTTTGAGGCCAATTACTGATTGTAACTAGACATTAGAAAAGAGAGAAAACTATACAATTTTCCTTCCCCATGGGGTTTATCAAAGTTGTCACAAGAAAGGGTAATTTATTGCAGTTATAATTACTTTATTTTTCTTTTCCTCCTCACTAGGTTAGTTGTCCTGGTTCATGTCTAGGAGCATCTAGATTTCAGTCCTATAGCTATCAACATAGTTAACAAAGACATGGCACTGTTTTCTAGGAAATGTTTTTTTCATGAAAGATATCTTTCATCACTTGCTATGGAGAGACTAATATCCAATAATGGCAGTCAGAGAGCCAAGGCTCAGTAGCAAGGAATATAAGACAATTTTAGGACCACAAATTTTGTTTACTTTTACAGTTATTAAGATCCTGGTCTGTTCAAAGACTGGCATTCAAAGCCCTTCCTGTGCACTTGTATAAAGAATAAATGTTCTTTATCTATACATACATACATACATACATATGGAGAAAAGGCAGAAAAGACAGAAACAGGGAAACACACACACAGAAACAGAAAGATACAGAGAGAGAGAGAGAGAAAGGGAGAGAGACAGAGAGACAGACAGAGATACAGAGAGAGACAGAGAGAGAGAAGGTAAATGAATGAATGAATTAAAAAAACATTCATTAAGCAGTTATTATACTAAGCACTGGGATAAGTACCTTCCATACAAATAAAAAAAGCAAAACAGTCACTGTTCTCAAGGAGTTCACACTCTAATTAAGAAGACAACACATAAAAGAAAATTCAACCAAATGTTGAATGGAAAAGGGTGAACATCCTAAGGGTTTAGCAGCAAGTGTCGGGGGTCCTTAGGTTATATCAGTAAGTTAGATAATAGTGCTGGGGATCTCTAGGGCAGATGGTAAGGTGGTACTTGAGATGAGTCTGAAAGGAAGAAAGAGATTCAGTGAGGTAGTTCTGAGCATTCTAGGCATGGGCTAAAACCAAGATAAAGGCACAGAGATGGAAAATGGAGTGGTTCAGATAAATAGAAATAAAGAGTCCTAGTCTGGCTGCAGAGTGTGGGAAGGATGAAAAGTAAGATACAATGAGGCTGTAGATATAGGTCAAAGCAAAATTATGAAAGGTTTTAGGAGTTTATAAGGTCCTTAGGAGTTAAAGGGCATTTTTATTTTATTTTAGAGGTATTAATAAAGCATTGATTGATTGAGTAGGAGAATGATATTATCAGATTTACACTTAAGGAAAATAATTTGGGCAGTAATGTGTAAGATGGATTGCAGTTGGGAGAGATTTGAGGCATTGAGGCAAATTAGGCAATTCCTAAATGAGAAGTTTTGGGAACTTAAACTAGGTTGATAGCTATTTGAATAGAGAGGAGTCATATGGAGATAGAAATGGCAAGCTTTGGCAGCTAATTGGATACGTGGGGTGAGGGATGGTGAGAAGTCAAGGAGAGTACCAGGAGACAAAGAGGTTGTGCTTTGACCAAAAAGGGGAAATTTGGATGAAGGGTGAAATGGACATCAGGGTGAAAATAATCAGCTGTGTCTTGGACATGTTAAGTTTCAGATGTTTTGTATTTTAACATATTTAACATGTATTGGATTACCTGCCAGTTAAGGAAGAGGGTGGGGGAAAGGAGGGGAAAATTTGGAACAAAAGGTTTTACAAGGGTCAATGTTGAAAAAAATTACCCATGTATATGTTTTGTAAATAAAAATCTTTATTAAAAAAAAGTTTGATATGTTTGTAGGTTATTCACTTCGAAATGTTCAGGGGAAAGATTAGTAGGAGTCATTGGTATAAAGATGATAATTAAACTCATTGGAGCTTTTGAGGTCCCTGAGAAGGTGTAAAAAGAAGATCAAGGAGTCTAGGACAGAGTCTAGGGAAGACCCACAATTAATTATATGTTGTGTTCTGGATGATGAACCAGCAAAAGACACCGAGATAGAATAGACAGTTAGATGGTAGGAGAACCAAAATACCCAGAGAAGATAAAGTATTCTGGTCAACAAGTCAAATGCAGCACATAAATTGAAAAAGATTAGTACTGATGCCTTCTAGGGAATTTTTTAAGGATAGGAGAGACATGGGAAAATTTGAAGGCAGGAGTGAAGCAACCAATAGATGGAAATTAAAAGCTAGAGAATAAGGAAATGATGGAGGTTTCAATTTGTTGGAGAAGATGGGAGGAATGGGATTAAAGGCATATATAGTGAAGTTTACCTTGTCAAAGAGAAAAGCCACCTTATTGTTAGAAACTGGGAGAAAGGAGAGAGTAGGGGGGCTGATGTCAATGGGTCAAGAGATGAAGAGAAGGGGAGAGGAAGGAGCTAAATGACCTCAGTGTTCTCAGAATAGTAAAAGGCAGGACCCTCAGTTGAACGAGAGGATGAAAAAGGAGAGAGAGAGAAAAAGAGAGAGAAGGGGATTTCTGTGGGAAGTAAAGTAAAGAATCAATTAAGGGAAAATATAGTTCTTCAAGGTCTATATATTTGCTTAAAACATTAAACCATGCAAAACCATAATGTCTAGAATACAGTAGGTATTTGGTTTATTGATCAAGAGGAACACTAAGAATTGGAAATTATTTTTGTTCTATCCATCTTCTTAAATATATTTGTTATCCTTCAAAATTAAATCAGAAATAAAATGTTATTATACACTATTGCTTTTTTATTAAATTTCATGAACATTTAAAAATAGGCCAATAATGGGGATGTAGAAGACAATTTTGTTCTTTTGTGAAAGGTGGTAATGGAAAGGTTTTTTTTGGTTGCTAACACAGTAACACTGCTTGGTCAGTAAATATTTCAAAATTTCCAAGTCTCTGTTAATGACAAGACATTCCCTTCTCTGTGGCACATAACTTAGGTTCCACTAGCAAAAAGTTCCTGCTGAGGAACTTGGCAGCTTCTGCCTATGAAAATACCTAACTCATTGCTCCTCTATCTCTGCTGAAGACTTTTTTTTAAATATGTTTGGGAAATTACAATCATACTTACTAAATTTTTCCTACCCCAATTCCCTAAGGCCTTAAAACTCCCCAGTGGTCCTCAAAGTGTAGTCCAAAGAATTGTTGGGGTCTCTGAAACCCTTTCAGAAGGTCTACAAATTCAAAATTATTTTTTATTTCTAATATAGTAAATAGCTATAAATATAATCCATGTGAACAAAAATTCTTTGAACAGATCCTGGATAGTTTTTTTTAACAACATGAAGATACTGAGAACAAAGATTTGAGAACCACTGCCCTAGACTATCAATATGTCCTTTTCACATGTGGATTCCTTAATGATGTTCCAGCAAATAACAACATGCCCATTTCGAAATCTATTTCTCCAAATAATTCTTTTAAGTTCATGAGGGAATAATGGGTAAGAGATATATTTTTTTAAATTTTAGGCAAAGGCAGGAAAGAAAGAAAACTTGGAAACATTTGTAGTTATATACATTTACATAAAAAGGCTTCATCATACAATAAATATGACATATACTTCTTGGCTTTTGCACACTTTGAGAAACTTTGTTCTAAATTTACAACTTTATCAGGGAATTTTGCATGCAGTTGCTTTATTATGCTAGTTAAACTACATTAAAACTGATCCTACTGTTTCTGTAAATATGTTGTAATATAATTCTAGTGCCTATCCCTGTTGTATCCAAAGGCTTTGAAATGTGGCTAGAGCTTTCTGTAGTACAAATGGCATTAATTACCTCAAATTGGTAAAGCCAAATGGAGTCATTGGTTTAGGAGCTCTACTTAGGTCAAGGATCAAACTTTTCTTTTGCTTACTTCTAATAAAGCAAAGGTATAAACATAAAATTCCAATTTTAAGTAAGGTTAGAGATTATTACTGAAGGGAGTGGGAGTTTTCACATTGAATGTGTTTCTTACCCTATGGTTTGCTTTCTTTCTACATTCTTCTCATTCAGAATAAATCATTTTTATTTTGATCCTTCAAAGTATGTAAATTCCCAAATAGCCTTAAAAGAAGTGTTAATTTCATAAATTATGTGGGTATAGAAATATGAAATTCCATAAGAAGCATTTAATATTTTAACTAGGAAATAGCTTGCCTTGCTCTGTTAAGTGCTACAAAAACAGACTTTTATCAGGTTTATGGATTTATATTTAATATAAGTATTATGTTAATTTATTTCATATTTATTATATAGAATATATTTGATATTAATGCATATTTATTATATACCTACATGTACTATTACATTAAATTTTCACATTTATTATATAGTACATATTTATAGTATTTATACATATAGTATAGTATTTATGTAGCATCTTCAATGTTAGTACATATTTATTACATATTACTCATTTAATATTTTCACATATTTATTATATAGTATAGGATAGCATTTATTATATACTATATATTACATATTGATACATATCATAAACATAACTATTATATTTTGATTTTCACATATTTATTACATAATTAGCAGTGTATATAATATACATTTATTATATATTATATATATACTGCTATATGTTAATTATTCATATTTATTATATGATCTGTATTTATAGTATGAGATATAGTATTTATTATATATCAATACATTTATTACATGTATATTTACATATATTATTAAATGTTAATTTTCATATATATGGTATTTTGCATAGTATAGTATTTATTATGTAGTATATATTGTGTTGATATATATTTATAATATTCTATATTTACATATGTTATTTTATTAATTTTCAGATTGTGGATTTCATTAGTGAAATAAGAATTTTTTCTTTTTCTTTTCTTTCTTTCTTTTCTTTTCTTTTTTTTTTTTTGCTGAGGCAATTGGGGTTAAATGACTTGCACAGGGAAGCTAGGAAATATTAAGTGTCGGAGGCTAAATTTGAACCCAGGTCCTTCTGACTTCAGGGTCAGTGCTCTATCCACTGTACCATCTAGCTGCCCCGAAATAAGAATTTTTTTCAATGAATAAAATACTTTTGCACATCTAAATTATCTGTTTTGCAATTTATAGTTTTAGTGCTTGAGTGGAAATGAGAGATTAGGGGACGTTCCATGTTACACAGATAATCAGTGGAGGGGCTTGACCCCTGGCCTCTGAGATGGGTCTTAATTTCAGGTCATCTTGATTTGGAATTCTGAGGGTATCTTTTTATCCACCAATCCATGCTGCCTCTCAAAGTTCTAATGCTTGAGTAGAAATGAAAAATAGTATTCATTTCCACTCTTTATAGACATTGTCACTCTATGAACCTTGAGTCCAAATTATATTCTAAATCAAAGTTCAAATGTTTTTCTGCTTGCCGTAGCATCTTTAAACTCTTTTGAATCATCATATGAAGAAGCAATAATTCTGTTGTTATTAAATTATTTTCAGCTGTGTCTCATTCTTAGTGACCCCATTTGGGGTTTTCTTGGCAGAGATATTGGAGAACTGCCATTTCCTTCTTCAGCTCATTTTAGAGATGAGGAAACTGAGACAGAAAGGGTTAAGTGACTTGCTCAGGGTCACACAGTAGTATCTGAGCCCAGATTTGAACTCAGGAAGATAAATTTTCCTGACTACAGGCCCAGCACTCTAGCCACTGTCCTATAGCCCCAACAATTCTCTTCAATAAGAAGTAGTTCATTCAGAGGATAGAAGATTAGAGTCAGGAAGACTTGAATTCAAATCTAGACTCAGACACTTACTAGCTGAATGACTCTGGGCAAATCATTTTACTTCTATTTGCCTCAGTTCCTGGAACATAAACAGAAGCTTACTAAATGTTTGTTTCCTTTCCCTGTGAACAATAGTCATTGTATAGATCCTAAGCACTAAAGATTAATAAGAAAAAAACATAATTCTTGCATGTTATGTAATTCAAGATTAGGAAGGAAGATTGCTGTGCAAATTTTGGATAATAAGAAAACTAGAGAAATGAATCAATTTAATTTTTCACTCACCTTTCCACCTAACAATTTTCAGGATTATCAGTGGATGGATCCCTAGGGCTCTGTTTTCCATTTAAAGACACATAAACTTTATTTCCAAATCTTTCATTTAGTATTTATTCATTAAAAATTAATATTAATATATTTAATAGTATATGTATATACTTCCCTAAGTCAATATATGTATACATACATGCAACCTAAGCAGTATTACAGAGGAGATATTCTATCATGACTGGCAAATAATTTTGTCATAGTCTCAAATTTTTAAAAATTACAGACTTGGTGATGTATCCATAGCTAGGACTGTGTTTTGGTCTAAACCTTTGACTTCATCTTAACAAGATGATAAAGTAAATAGGAAGGAAACAAGTATTTATATAGCACCAACTACATGCCAGGCAGTGGGCTAAGGATATTACAAATATGCTTTCACTTGAGCTGTACAACAACCCTGGGAAGTAGATGCTAATGTTATCTCTATGTTACAGTGGAGGAAACTGAGGTAGGCAGATGTGAAGTGACTTGCCTTGATTCATATAGTCAGTAAATACCTAAGGCCATTTTTGAACTCAGGTCTGACTCTGCACTCATCACTCTGTCCACCACACCACCTTGCTAGCTGCCTCTTTGGACGTGGCATTAGCTAGATATTCAAATCCTGCTTCAGACACATAAGTACCTATGAGACTCTGGGCAAACAATTTCAGCTTTCTAAATTTCAGTTTCCTTCTGTTTAAAATAGGGATAATAATAGCTCTTTCCCAACATGGTTGTCATGAAGATCAAAAGAGATAATATAAGTGAAATGCTTAGCAAACTTTACAGCCTATATAAGTGCTAGCTGTTATTTTTATGAAGGGAACTCTAGATAAAGAAATTAATTTCTACCAGTGCATGCACATTTTTACCTTCTTAAATAATTCCTGGGAATGGAAAATGACTTGCTTAGGGCCACACAGTCAGAAATGAGGTAAATCTAGCTGAATCCCAACTCCATGGATAAACCTTCTATTTTAGGTTACAATGTTTCTCTTCTAAATCACACAATCACACATGTCTATATATGAATGTATATGTAGATTTACAAAATACATATTTGTATGTACACCCATATATATGCACATATACATGTATATACACACCGTTAGTCTATATACAAAACACACACATATATAATGTAATAGGTATGTAATATATTATATAATTATAGAAATAAAGCTCCCATAAGTCTAATATTTTTTAAATGGTGAAAAAAATTTGCTTGTTGTAGTATTTATTAATTTCCATTTAAATATACTAATATTAATTTTTAATGAATAAATGTTAAATGAAAGATTTGGAAATAAAGTTTAAATGTCTTTAAATGGAAAACAGAGCCCTAGGGACCTATCCACTGATAACCCTGAAAAGTATTGTAGAAAGGTGAGTGAAAAATTAAATTGATTCATTTCTCTAGTTTTCTTATTATCCAAAATTTGCACAGCAATCTTCCTAGTCTTGAATTACATAACATGCAAGAATTAAAACAAATCATCCCTTCCTTGAGGAAGTTAAAATGCCTAAGCTATCTTCTTTATCATCTTAAATGTAAGTGATTTTTAGCTATACAATGATACCTTACTGCTTAATGTTTGTGGAATTAAGCGTAATTGAAAATGCTTTTCTCAATCATGAATTATTGGTTTTGTGTGATTTTGATCTGATAGCAGTATATGAATGGACAAAAACCAAAACATGGACCTCCCACTTAAACCTAACATAACTTCAATATCTCCTTGCTCTGTCAGGAAGAGCTGGATTCAAGTTCTACCTTTAAGATAGTGTAGGAACCTGATCAAGTCATATAACCTCTTACATAGCACTCTTAAGTTTCAGAGTAACTGCTAACCAATAAAGTAATTGGAGTTTCTTTTGTGATATTTGTTTTACCAAGGAAATCAAAGCTTTGGATAAAAAAATATTAAATATAGACATTTTCAACTAAATTATGAAAGACTAAAATGATTCATGGCTCAAGAGTTTTTATTTATTTATTTTTTCTGCTTTGTAGATGGGGAACTAGTAGCATAGTGGATAGAGCACTGAGCTTTGAGATAAAAAAAATTGAATTCAAATCCAGTGTCATATACTGACTAGCAGTGTGACTCTGGACAAGTCACTTAACTCTGTTTGCCTCAGTTTCCTCATCTGTAAAATGAGCTGGATAAAACAATGGAAAACCATTCCAGTATCTTTGCCGAGAAAACTCCAAATGGGGTCACAAAAAACTGGACTTGACTGAATAAAAGTAAGATGTTTTAAATGTACTTTATGTTTTTATTTTATGTATCTCCAGCTAGTGGGTGATCAACAATTTTCTGTTTGTTTGTTTGTTTGTTTTTTCCTATTTCTTTTGGAGTGCTAGAGTCAAGGGACTTGTGTTAATATTACTGACACTGACACCTGGGAAAATCTCTAAACATCTCTGGTTTTCAGTTTTCTCATCTGTTAAATGACGGGGGTTAGACCAAATGACTTATAAGGGCCTCTAAATTAGTGATACATTTCCTTCCCTACTCTTCTCTACTCATTGGTACCTAAGGCCTTAAGACTGAGCACCGGGGAAATATTTAATAAATGTTTCTAAGCTATTTCATTTGGTACCTACTATTGAAATATTCATTAACCTTTTCCTCCTCACCACGTTTAATGAAAAGATGAAATAATCAGGAATAGCATAAACAATTCTTTGCAGAGTTTAAATCGCATATTTAGAATTTAAAAGGCATTGAAAGTATTACTTTTGGGTTCAATAATTGTTATTTTAGAAATGGAAAACTCAAGAGAAATTTAATAGCATTTAATAAAAACAGTTCGTATTCATTCATTTCAGATATATAGTAAGACGATTTTCTTGGGTCTTGAAAGTAGTATGCATATTCATGATGCTGGGTGTTTTGGATATGATGTTAACTAAGAAAGATGGCATTGAAATTCAAAATTTGAGAAGAAAAATTTTATCTCAGTATGTATAACACAATATAAACTAGAAGAGTAATTGCATTTAAAGGAAATTCTATTCAAAATGAATGGAAATTAGCACAATCTATTTTTCTTTAGTGAATTGCTTACACAAGAATTTGTTGGTCAAAAGTTATAGGAATATATTGACTGTTTGAATTGGAGACTAATAATTGATATGAAGGTTGGAGCTGGAAGGTGTTTAGATATCTTCTAGTTCAATTACCACATTAGGAAATTAATGCTAGATTTTACATATAAATATAGATAAATAATTTTCATTGAACTGTCAGAGAGATTGTTAAATAGCATTATATCTCGACAAAAATTCTATTCACTGTATTTTGTGAACAAAATAAAATCCTTACCTGGCCAAAAGGGTGGGGGGGATGGAGGAGAAGAAGAAAGGAAAGGGAAAAAGAAAAAGAATTCCTTCGGGAAGAGAATAGCAGGAGATGGTTTTTAACCTTTTCTCCCCCTTCTTAAATGTCTTATCTTTGATGGCTTTTGGACTCTACAGAGTATTTCTAATGAGAGCCTAAATGGAAAATAAAAGTTTTCAAAGTGGTGTGATGAAAACTTTCCGACTCATTAAAGCCTCAAAGTATGTTTTAATAGTGGTAAATCATTTTGGTAAACAATCCCTCCTCTCCTTCCCCAGCCCCCATCCAACTAAGACCCAACACCTTTGCAGCCAAAAAAAGTTCGATAGCCCAAAGCACCTTTCCAAACAACGAAAAAGCAAGGCTTCCCCAAGCCAGGCCCTTTCTTCAGCAGCTCAGCAGGCGGGGCAAGAAAAATCATTAATGGGCCCATCCTGCTCTTCTCTCTTTCCACACCTGCATATCATGATTCCCTGCTGTAACTTTATGGACCGTGAGGAGGCAGGTTTGACGCCATGAAACACAGTCTGAGCTAACAGCTGCAGACAAGCCAGCACACCAGACAGTAAAATGTAAAGAGGAGGAAGGGGAGAGATCACCTTTGAAGTTTACAAAAAAGCATGACTTTGACCACTTCCTTTTTTCTTTCTTTCTTTTTTTTTAATTAGATGTCTCAGGTACACTGAGAGAAACTGGCTGCATTCTTTACAAGGTGGAGAGTCCTTCTCAGTGTAATTAAAGCCTGGACATTATTTTCAAAAGTGTATACAATTCTTAATTTTCTTCATTGTTAGGAATGGAACATGAATGTAAACACATTGGGAAACTGAAGTTGCAATGAAGGATCTTCCCAAAGAACGATTTGATTGTATTTCAACAGAGAACAAAAGTATCATCTTAATTCAAGTTTAAGGTTGGAATTTTAGTCGTGAGAATCACAGAGGGAGTGACTCCTTCAGTGCATGCTCCCTAAATTCGTTTCATATTTCACATTATGTTGATAGATTTAAAGGGATGTAGCTAAATTAAAGCTATTATTTGGTCAATGTATCACTGTGACTACTCTCCCCTTTAAAATTAGAGACTCAGTTTTATTTCCATGAATATTTTGTTTCCATATGTCAAATGATTTTCTTTTTGTGTTTAATTAAAAAAAAAAAAACAACTATAGGGTTCTATGGTAGAGGGAGGAAATACTAGTGATGATGCCTTTGATTACTCCAGTTTGGTCTTTAAGTGTTCTAGTCTTCTGGAAATTCAGGTGAATATTCTGCTGAATGATAGGAAATTTGCAGATGGGCCTGTGGCTTGATAGATTATTTACATGATTGGCCAGAGAAACATCACTAATGAAAGATGATTTCAGGGTAAAGAATGGCATTTCCCAGAAATGTATAATTTCTAAACTAAATCCCTTTGAATTTAGCAATGACCTTAACCTTCAATTGAATATTATTAAAGCAAAAATAATTTTTGTGAAAACCTGTTGAATATTTTGTTTTTAATATTATATTTCAAAATTTACTGATATTCAAATTTAAAAACTATTTTCTGATTAATAGAAAATTGGTCAAGGTCTATACCTTGAGAGTTGTTTCCTCAAAAAACAAAAGTTAAAATAAAGGCAAGAGGCACCCTAGAGATAATTTGACTTGCATTTTTTTAAATACTTTAGTGTAGTAGTGATATGAAATAATACTAGCTTCCTAGATTTGAATCTCTTTATCTTTGTGATAGCTTTTAAGAAAAGACTGTTGATATTTCACTAGCTAATTGTATATTCTTGTGAAAGTTATTTAATTTTTTTAGGACTATACTTCCTTATTTGTAAAATCATAATTAAACAAGATTCTAAGACATATTAGCCCCAAAATATCATTCAGAAAGTGAGGTATAAGGTCACATCCAATAATCAACAGTCTTCTGATAGGGTAACTGATCTTCTGTTCTCCATTTTCTTTTTATATACTCAGTGATTCAAACCAATAAAATAAACACAAATGTCTTATATCTTATGAAAAGCCTTGCACCATAGTGCTAACATAGTTCCTAACATCTAGTAAGTGTAATGCTTAGTTGATTGGTTGTTGTCCTTGGTGCTCAAAGAGGGCAAAAATGACATCACTATTTTGGGATCAAGGTACAGTGTGTCTTACTATGGCTGATGAGACCAATAGGAGCTGGGAAGGCTTAACTATAGATTGGATACAAATAGTCTGTGTGAATTTTTGGAATGAATCTTTAAATTTGCACATTTCATGTTTCATCTGAACTACTGCAATTGACTTGCTCATAGATCGGAGTGCCATCACACTGCCAGCACACCATGCTGGGCGGTCCTGTATTAGTATTTTCCAAGCCTCATAATGGTTTTTAGAATTCTTCACAGAGGCCTTGAAAAGAGTGTGTTCTTGTATCACTTCTTCTGACCTCCATCTGAGCACTTGTCTTGTGTGAATTCTCTCTAAAATAGTCTTTTAGGCAAACATGACTTTGGTATTTGGGCTACACTCTGTAGTAAGAGTTTGAAAACTTGGCTGTTCAGCTCAAGAAAGCTGAATTGTCTGGTACTTTATCTAGTCAGGTGATCTTCAGAATCTACTTAAGACAACTGGCTGAATTGGTAACTAACTATGTGGTAACAATCTTCTAGCTTCCAGTCTTTTCTTCTTCCAAAATACTTTATATATTAATGCCCTCTTATGTTCCTTTAAAAATGATCCCATTGTATCATTTTCCCTGCTTAGAAATCTCAAGTACCTCTCCTTTATCTCCATAATAAAACCCAATGCTCTGTGACCAAGATGTTGAGGCTTTTCATATTTTGGCTTCATCTTGACTGTCCAACAATAATTTTCACTATTCCCCAACATAAACTTTTTGTCCTAGGAAGGATTTCACCACTGCCATAATTCCCAATCCATGATCTTTGCTAATTTGGGACTTTTCCTTTGCTCCTCTAAATAAACTTCCCTCCCTTTTTATCTATTTAAAACCTATACTTCCTTGAAAGCCCATTTTCCCTTTTTTTACTTTTTACTACTTTGCATCTTTTTAAAAGAGTATCCCCCATTCTCCTTGCCCATGTTTATTTTCTTAGAAATTTTATGATCTGTATCAACCCTTTCACCATTTTGATGCTCAATCATCTAATGCCTTTACATTTTCTTTCCCTCAAACTACATGTAAACTCTTAGATGTCAAGGATGTCTTAGGATCAAGGAATCTTGGAATGAAGCTTAAAGATAATCTAACTTATCCTCTCACAGATGAAGAAACTAAGGCTCAAAGATGTTCAATAACTCAAATAAACCTTTTTTTGTATACTAATACTTCTTCCTACTTCCTTGACCCACATATGAGTAAAAACCTTTCTTCTTATAAAAGTATAGCAAGCAAAAAAAAAAGTGTTATAAAGGTTTTATCTGAAAATGTAATCTTATTCTGTACCTATAGGCTGTCACTTTAATAACAGGTATGAGGTATGCTTTATTTCATCAGTCTTCTGGAGCCGATTAATTATTGCATTGATCAGAGTTCTTTAGTTTTTAAGGAAGTTATCCTTTATAATGTTGTATGTGTTGTGTAAATTGCATGACTGGTTCTACCCACTGCATCATTTCATAAAATTATTCCCAGGTTTTTCTGAATTCATCCCTTTCTTCATGCTGAGATCTGGCTCAGATACCTTACTTTTGGAGCTGGTACTGACTTGTGATGCTTTCTTAGGGTGAAGCTTACTTGTGGAAAGTTCTAGTTTCTCTGATGGGACTCATCTCATCACTTCTGCTGCCTTTTGACTCAATTATGGGAGTTAGTGTTCTGGTTTCCTTAGGTTGGCCACCATTGCTGGTTTCTGCTCTCATTCTATATAGATCTAGACTAGATAGTATTTATACTGTTTTCAGATTTATCACTGGGCTTTCTGGGACTTTTTTTTCCAGGTGTTTATTAGAGTTTATAAAGAGACTCAATCTTTTCTATACCCATTAAAACCACTATATTAACTTAAAATTTTATGGGAACAGGTCTTGATACATGTTTGTTGAATTAAATATAATTTGAGTTGAAATGAAAGCAAACTTTAGCTTGTTCTCAGCTATGACATAGTCAAGATTTCATAAACAGCCAGCAATTTGCTTAATCCTTACTTTACTTTAATTTTAAGAAATATATACATAGGAAAACGTTTGAGACAATGGGAAAAGGAAATTGTTTTCAAATGGTTTACATTTAAAGTGAGTTTATTAACTCACTAACTTATTATTATTAACACCTGAAACGAAATAATCCCTTAACATTTCCAAACATTTTTCTGTCTTAAATGAACTTTAAAATAGGCAATTACTAATTGGTCAACATCAGTTCTCAGGTTTCAGATCACAATATGACTTCCACAGTGGGATTTATTATTTACCTGACTTCTATTTTACCAATGCCATATTATCCCAAGTAACCTTTATGCACATTTTCTTGTAAATCCTTTAAAAAGTATATATCCAATTGACTGGATTTTTTCTCTGATTCTTCCAGTATTTACTGAGTGTTATTTTGACCATTATGACTATTTCTCTACTGTCTGTCTTTCTTATTACAGTACCATTCCACCACATCTTCTCATATATGTTTTTGACAATAACTTAAATGCTACTTCTCCATAAAAGAAGTTATTACTAACATAGTTGTTGCCTATTTAAGCAATAATGCATCTTTCCATTGTCCCTTAGGAAAATGTTAAAAAAGAAACTTACATAGAATTTTAAGATTTGCAGAAAAAAATTATAAATATGATCTCATTTGATCCTCATAATAGCTCTGGGTGCAAAGAGACAATAAGTGATTTGCCCAACATTTCAAAGATAGTATCTGAGGCAAGATTTTGAACTGAAATGTTCCTGACTCTAGGTCTAAACCAGCTGCCTTGAATGGCAGCTGCCTCTAACTTTTATGACCCTGAAGTATTTCGTATATAAACCTTTTGGTGTCATTGGAAGAATATTGGCGTTAAAGAGATAAGTATTTGCGACAATGAGCAGCACTTCTCAGGTTCATTCCAGTGCTAAAATTATAATGCCAGCATCCTGAAAAGTACTATATAGTTTCTGCAAATATAATCTAACTTAATAGATCTTATCTTCCTCTTATTCAGTTGTTGGCCTTTCTGTAGAACCTGAGATATACACATTTATGCAGTTATTTGAAAAAAATTACATTTTCAGTGGCATGTTTTAGGTTAGGCAATATGTAATTTTAAAATCTGATTTATTTTTCCAATGAGAATAGCTATGTCAATCATTTCTGAATTGCTCTAGTTTTCTCTGTGTAGGACTGGTAGCATTTAAATTAGACTAATAGGATCATAGATTTAGAGTAAGAAAGGACCTTGGAGATGACCTAATCATGAAATCATATAATGGAAAAATTAGAGCTGGAAAAAAAAACTTAGAGCAAAGGATCTTAGTCTAAAGTCCTCTTTTTACGTATGAGAAAACTGACACCCAAGTCCCAAGTCACTTACATGACTTGTCCCATGATAACACAACTAGGAAGTATCTAAAAATGGGTTTTGAACTCAGGTCTTTCTGGCTCTATGTCTACCCCTCTTATTTATTATGCCCTGCGACTTACGACTTTTTTTTTTATAGTTGAGGAAATTGTTAGCAGAATCATTAAGTGACTTGACTTATATCAGGTGGAAAGTGAGTGGAAGAGCTGGGCCTTCTGCTGCCAAAGCTACCTTTGCAATTCTTTTTCAATAGTGTAGTGTCATCTTCAAATACGAGTATTCAAAAAACCTTGCTTCACTGGGCAATCTTTTTGTTTGGACTTTTGAGATCTTCTATGACACTGATAAGAATTGCTCAAATGGACACATATTTTCTTATTTTAACATTTTGCTTTATAGTAATACTCAGAAAATCTTAACAACAAAATTAAATCAGAAATAACATTTGTTGTAAAGATTTGTACAATTTTTATAATATATTCACAGTTAGCACAAAGTAATTTTTAGTGGAGTGGTACTAGCCATTAGCAGAATCAGGAAAAGCATCCAGTAGAAGATAGATACTCAGAATGTGTAAAGACAAGATATTAAGCATACAGATTAGTAATTTTGAATGTCTCCTTGGTTGCTTTGTTATTGTTAAAATATCATTTATAAACTTTTCTCTTCTTGTTTAATTTTTTCTTGAAGATAACTTGATACATTCCCTGAATGTTTTTCAAATTGTACCATCTTCTGCACAAATTTCTTCTTTGTGCAGATGATGAGGTCCACCTTCTCTTCTCAACTTTATCTTAAGGTCCATTGTTCCTTCATCAGATATCTAAGATTCTGAAAGTGGTGGTTCTGTTTTTGTTGCATGTTAGAATAGATCACTATAAAATGATCACTTCTTCTGATTTTGTCTAAATTTACTTTTTAGATGATCTGATTTAGTTGGTTCTTATACCATGTTCTCTGCATATTTCCTTTTCTTTCTCTTCAGATATTTTTCAGTGTTTTCACAGGATCACCAAAACTCAGAATTGTAAGAAACCTTGGAGACCATATAGTCCAACCAATAAGTGAACCTAAAACCCTTCTAACAGAAATCCAAGAAGTGGCCAGACATGGTTTACCTGAAGACCCACATAAAGGGAAATGTCTACTTCTTGAATTAGCTCATTACCTCTTTAAGAGATCTCATTGTAAGGAATTTTTTTTTTTCTTAACACAAAGCCTAATTAATCTCTCTGCAACTTCCATGCATGATTCTTTTGAACTGCCCTCTAAAGCCAAACAAAATAAATCTAATCTCTAGTCCACATAACAGCTTTTCATAAACTTATATTTAGGCAACACATTTCCTCTGTCTTCTCTTCATCAGTTTAAATATGACCAGTTCCTCACATGGTATCTTAAAGGCCTTTCAAACCCTGTCCTATCTCCTTTGGACACTTTCAATTTCATCAGTATCTTTCAAGGTAATAATTAACTTTATGTTAACAAGTAATGAGTAACAAATAATAACAATTTAACAAACAATAATGAAGAATGAATAGCAATTCATTAATAAATAATGAATAACAATAACAAATAAAATGTGTTAACATTTTAAACTCATAATAATCAGATGATTTGTTGAAATATAATATTTATGAAAATTGTCTACCACTTTCCCCTATTCTATCAATCAACAAACATTAATTAAGTGCTTGCTGAATGCTTAGTTGTAAGGGGTACAGATGAAGTTGTCCTTGCCTGCAAAGAACTTAATTTCAGTCAGAGGAGGCAACACGTATATTTGAACAAATCAATAGAAAATACTTACCAAAGAAATAAAAAAAAATATTTTTAAAGGAAATAAATTAGGCATCTGGGGGACAATGGTGGAGGAATCAAGGAAGTCTTGTGAAGAAGGTTATGTTAAGCTGAATTCTGAAGAAAAGAAAAGGCTGAGATAAGGAAGAAAGAAAAATGTCCCAGGATAGTTGTAAATTTCATTAACCTCCCTTTTTTTGAACCCTGGGACAACATATTTTTTTTTCTTCATCCCTCTTGTTCCGCTCTCATTCTCCATAATACCAATATCAGCATTCAAATGTCATTGATACCACTTGTGCTGATTCTTTCATCACTGACGTTCATGAGAGTCAAGTGATTTGAACTCATCAAGAGCCGCTAGGTGCACCTCTCAGATTGACTAAAATGACAGGAAAAGATAATGACGAATGTTGGAGGGGATGTGGGAAAACTGGGAAACTAATACATTGTTACTGGAGTTCTGAACTGATCCAACCATTCTGGAGCACAATTTGGACTATGTTCAAAGGGTTATTAAACTGTGCATACCCTTTGGTCCAGCAGTGTTTATACTGGGCTTATATCCCAAAGAGATTTTAAAGGAAGCAAAGGGACCTCACTAGATTCTCACATAATTCTGGGAGGTACATGCCATTATTATCCATTTTACATTTGAAGAAACCGAGTCAGAGAAAGGTTAAGTAATTTATTTAGGGGTACACATCTAGTAAGTATCTGAGGCAACATTCAGGTAGATCTTCCTAATTACAAGTCCTATACTCAATCCACTGCACTACCTAAATGCTTTTGTCTGTAATTCCCTCATCTATAAAATGAGAAACGATAATTTCTAATCTGCTTCTTAGCTCTAATTCATAGATCTATAAATGTACAAATATAAATACATATCTTTATATAAACCACTATAAATATATTCAAATATTTGTACCCAGTTATTAGGATATAGTCAATTTTTTTTAAAATACCAAGCAATTTCTCTCTCTCTCTCTCTCTCTCTCTCTTTTTTACTTAAAGAAAATATTTATGTTGTCAAGGCAAAAAGCTTCTGTATAGTCAATAAAATTTTGGACTGAAATCATAAGTTCCAACTAAATATTTTTAAAATCCTGAAATATATTTTCTAATAAATATTTTCATTCCCCTCTTTGTGGCCATTTTACATTGAATTAATCAAATACTGAGATATGTGCTGTTTTAGTAATCTTGTCAGAAATTTTCTGTTTTCTAAATCTATGAAACCTTGATATATATGTGCAAGTATTCTTGTGACTATTAATCTTTCTTTCCTTGAAGTATTCCGGAACCCAACAATCATCACCATGCCAAGATGAGACATTGAAGAAAGACTTTTATGAAAGAAACTTTAATCTTTCTCTTTCATCAAATAAGTAAGGGAGACCTCCTAGAACTCTCCTCCCTCACTCTATTATAATCATCAACAAAATAATCTGCTTTCCACTTATTCTTACCACTATTACTGTCATTGCTACCATCACCATTTTAGTTTTTAAAAGATACTTTTCAACATTCATCTTTGCAAAGATATTGCAAATAATATTATTCCAATTTTTTCTCCCCCCAATTCTTCTAAACATATTTCCATATTTGTCATGCTGTGCAAGAAAAAATCAGATCAAAAGGGGGAAAATCACAAGAAAGAAAAAAAACCCAAAATAATTAACAACAACAAAAGGTGAAAATACTATGCTTTAATACACATTCAATTTTTGTAATTCTCTCTCTGTGGATGGCACTTTCCATCCCAAGTCTATTGAAATTGCCTTGAATCATTGCATTGTTGAAAAGAGCCAAATCCATCACAGTTGAGCATTAGATAATCTTGTGGTTACTGTGTACAATGTTCTTTTGGTTCTGCTAGTCTCACTCATCATCAATTCATGAAAGTCTTTTCAGACTTTTCTGAATTCAGCCTCTTCATCATTACTTATAGAACAATAATCTTCCATTACTTTCATATACCATAACTTATTTAGCCATTTCCCAACTGATGGGCATCACTCAGAAATTGACTACATTTTAAAGGACAGGACTAGATTTGTTACGGACATGGATGGAAATTATCTTTGAATCTTCTTCATCTTCACAATCAGACCATCATTCATTAGAGTCATGATTAGAATGTATAATAGAAAAAAGAAAGAAGATGTTGTACAATTAAGATATCATTCATAAACTATATAAATATACTATATAAAAATTAAACTACATATAAATATACTATATAAGTAAGATACTGAAAATTAAAAAGGAAAAATAGAAAACAGAAATGGCATCAATATTAACTTTAAATTATTTCATCTAGTTAACTTTCAAATATAAATGTATGAATATAATATCATTGCTAAGAGGACAAAGAGCCTGAACTTATCTTAGTCAGAAAATGTTTGACTTTTTTCCAAAACGCAATATAAAGTTAGTATATAAACTCATTATATGAAACATGATGGTTCATGATAATATCATCTCAATAAGCAAATCATTTATGAAATACCTACTGTGAAATATCTAAGCTCTAGATAAATAAAAAGAGATCAAAAGAGTGCCTATCATCAATAAGCTTCACCAAGAAGAGGGTATTTAGAACTCCTTGTGATTTTTTAAATACTCACACATCCAGCAAATGATGTTAACAACCTAAGTTTTCAGAACCGACAGTCTCAAGGATGATCTCACTATTTTTAAAAGAAAAACTAATCTAAATTGCATGGAAGCAGGATAAGAGTTTGTTTGTAGCCCCATTTTGGAATGGATTCAGACTCAGTCAAACTGAGATCTGTTGAAGACCTTAACTTGAAAAAGCTAAACTCTCCCATTTCATCTAGGGCCATCTCCAGCCATTGATCTATATCTCATCACTGGACCCAGACGGCTCTGGAGGGAAAAATGAGGTAGGTGATCTTGCACAGTACTCCCTCACTTTAATCCAATTCACTTGCATGCCATGGCATCACCTCCCTGATGTCATGGTACTCTTTGAGATTTGGTATGTGGGACAGACAATACTGAAGAACAATGAAGTAGGCTCAGATTTGGAAAGAAGAGCAAGTTATATTGTAATAGGGAATACATGGATAAGAGTCACACAAGATAGACAGTTATAAATGAGTTTCAATCTATTTTATTGGAGGAATTCCCAAATTGGTGAGATCAGAGATTCATTTGAGTATTTTCATACAAGCAAGTTTTACCTAAAAATAATTAGTATTTATATAGTGCTTTAAGATTTAAAGAACATTTTACAAATATCATCTCATCTGCTTCTCACAATTACCTTGAGAACTAGGTGTTATTAATATTCCCATTTTGCAGCTGAGGAAACTGAGTCACAGAGGTTAAGTGATTTGTTTACAGCAAGGGAATGTTTGAGATGAGTTTTGAGCTCAAGGTTTATGAAGATGCATTTGAACTTAGCAAGATGAGTTCTACTGACTCTAGACCCAGCGCTCTTATCCACTGCATCACCTAGCTTCCCCCATACTTACTATAAAGAAGAGTTCTCAAGTGTTTAGACTCAGAGAATTTCAGATTTAGAAGGAACTCCAGAGTTTTTTCAATACATTCTTACTTGTACAGGAATTCTCTCAACCCTATATCTGGAAAGGGGGGCATTCCACATTTACTTGAAGGCTTTCTATGAAAAACCTTGTTCTACTTTGAGATAATTCTCGTTTTTAAGAAATGGTTACTTCTCTTCAATTTCTAACATTTTTCTTGAACCTTAGTGACAATATCTAATCTTTCTTCTGTAGGTGAGCCATTCAAATACTTGAAAACAGCCATTATGTCCTTTTAATATATTTTACTTAATTTGATTGATATATATTTTCTTCACTGTGCTAAACAAGTTCAGTTCCTTCAACTGATCCTCATATGAAATGAGGTCCTTGTTATATTATGTCCTCCTTTGGATACTGTACATTTGATCAGGTTTTTTTCCTTACAATGTAGCACCCATTGGAATGACGAATCATAGGCATGTGTTACAACAGAGTCAGAGCTAGAATCATGATGAATTCTTTGTAAAATGTTAAGTGAAATCTTTAGCTTGTTTCTTTTTTAAAGTTTTATTTTGCTTTATTTGCAAACCCTATTCATTTTCCATAAATCTGCACTTCTTCAACACGGAAGTGCAGCTGGATAGGAAATGATAAGGTGAATTTTCTGGAAAAATGAATGTTTCCTTGGAACAAAGAAAAATATTTAAGTAAAACCAAATGACATAGTGACAACATCTGACAATGTATATCATATTTCATATCTATAGTCCTTGTCTTGCTCTTGAGGAGAACTTTTTTAAAATTAGATCTCCAGAACCCCAGTTTTTTATTGAGAGTTCACTAGTGTTTGTCCAGTATATATTTGTCTTGGATCTGAAAATTTTTTTAATTTGCTGTTTTTGTAGTATTTTGCAAAATTATTTCCTGATAATCCTCAGTTTCCTCAGTTGTAAAATGGGAATAATCATAACATCTACTTCCCAACGTAATTTTGAGGATCAAATGAGATAATATATGTGAAGTTCACAGTCCTCCCTCACTTAAATCCAATTCACATTCAAATCATGGCATCATCTTCCTGTTGTCATGGTCCTCTTCAAGAATAAAGGACAAACAGCAACAGTCCAATACCTAGAACATGGTAAAGTGCTCAATAAACGTTTGTTTCCTTGACTTTTTTCTTCATCCTTTGAATCACATTGCATTCTCAAAGAGCAAATTATGGAAGTGAAACTGGTAAAAAAAAATTGGCATTTCTTGACACCTAATGCTTTATTAGGGATAGAGCAATAGCAGAGGGAAATTAAGCAGATCGATCACTAGAATTTCTCCAGTGTTTTCTTGTTTCTTTGGGGTTAATTGGCTCTACATTTGCTCCATTCATTGAAAGGTATAAGTATATCTATGAAATTAAAAATCACTTTCCTCCATTAGAATCTAATAACTCCAGTGATTATAGTTAGAAAACCAAATTGGAAAAAGACATTTTATGTGTCATGAATATAATGTGTACACAAACACAAACACACACTGGTGTCAGGGAGATGATGGCATAGTGTTAAATGCTAATACAATTGTGTGGGTTGGGTTTCACAGCATTTCTGGGAGTATTGTGGATATTTGAGGGGAAAGATGAATGAACAGTTTGTGATTAAGAATTCTTCCCTGTTGTTACTTCTTTTCAGATTTTTACCTCATTTAAGTTCTTGGTATCTTAGGTCAAGGAGACAGCTGAGATTGTTTTATCTCTTAAACATAATTTCTATTTTGGAAAACTTTGGGAGGGTGTGAAGATGAGAGAAAATGTCTAATTCTCCATCTTGTCAGTCAAATGACTCATTATCTTCTTTTAATTAAAAATAAAAGTTGAGCCTTAGCCATTTTGTAATGATAAATTATAACTTTGGGTTTAGAATATTCTAAGACTTCTGGGATTTTGTTCTCCCTCAGTCTTGGGATTTTTTAAAACCCAAAGTCAGAATCAGTACACATTTATCTGTGTATCTGTGATGTGCCAAGAACTGTGCTGAGTATTCAAAGAAAGGAATATGATAGTTCCAGCCCTCAAGGAATAGTAAGTTGTATGATACAGTAGATAGAGCCCTGGGCCTGGAGTGAAGAAGACCTGAATTCAAATTTGAACTCAGACATTTAATTATGTGACTCTGAGCAAAACATTAAATCTCTGTTTATCTCAGATTTTTCATCTGTAAAATGGGGAGGGGAGGCGGTTAATAATAGCATCTATTTCCCAAGGGTTTTGTGAGGATGAAATAATATGTTTAAAGTGCTTAGCGCACAGTACCTGGCTAACAGTAAGGGCTATATAAATATTAGCAGCCACCATTACTACTCTTACTTTTACTCCTGCTCTTCCTCCTCCTCTACTTATAATCTAAGGTGGGAAGAAAACATGAAAAAGCTAAAAAGGATGGAGAAGAAGGAAATCTGCAACTAGGTGAGAAAGGATCCAAGGAGGAATGAATTTCAGAGTTGATTTCATCTTGTAGGAAATTATAGTTTGGGAGAACAGTTGAGTTGAAATAATGAAGTAAATGTCCTAAATATCTTCCTTAAATGGTGGAGTATTGGGGAAGTGCTCTCTAATATCTACCTCCTACCCTCTCCAACCATGGGGAGGAAGGAGCCTCTTAAGCAGGGATGCTGAGGAAGTGTGAGTTTCAGAGTTGATTTTAGGTCTAAAATAATGGATTTCTGGAGCTTATAATGTTTAGGAGTGTAATGATAAAAAATGGTGAATTTCCTGAGTCCCCTCCTTAAACTGTGGAGAACCTGGGAACTCTTCAGTATACACAGTTCATCACCTCCAATCAAAGGGCGAGAGAAACCTCAGGGGCAAGAGTATTCAATACCAGAAGATGCTCAGCTTAATCACTAGTTACAAAATTCAGCACAAAGACTCCAGCTGAGATGCTATTCTAGCCCCATCTTTATTCATCTTCAAGGTCACAGTCTTTGGTCCTGCATTCTTGTTTCTCCACATCTCATTGTCTGCTTGGCTTCGTCTGCCTGCTAGTTTTCTTCAAGGGCAAAGTCAAAAAAAAGGTGATCTAGGTAGTTTATTCTCAAGCAAAATATGAAACTCTTTAGAGATTAGAGAGTGATGGCAAAAAGATTTACCCGACTTTCCCTCTGCTCTGAAGCTAACCCTTTTACAAGGAATTCCAAAAGGTGGGCTACACCATGAATATTGCTTGGGCTTTGAAGAACTATGTTTAATTATAATAATAGAGACATGGCTATGACTGTTAAAAAGATATCCCAATGAATTTCAAATAATATACAGAATACATTTTTTAGTACTTGTATGTATTTTTCTCTGTTTGCTATGTTTCTTTTTGTTCCTTTAATACTTCAAAGTCTTTGATCTTATAGATATGATTATTCCCTTATTCCCATATCATAACTCATCCCTTTTTCCTTGTCTTGTATGACTCTTGTCCATGTTCTGTCATAGCTCATAGAGTCAAAGATTGAGGATTGGAAGAGACCTTAGGGTCTGTCTCACCCAACTCCCTCAATATATGAATGAAGAAACCAAAGTAATCTGTTCAAAGTTATACAGGTAAGTAGATGGAAGAAATCCAAATCTCTTTACACCATATCCAATAAGTGGCAGTCCAGTTTTTCTTGAACACATTTAGGGAGCACAACTTTTGAACAGCTACAATTGTTACAAAGTTTTTTTTCTTACAATATATCTAAATTTGCTCATTTGTTACTTTGACTATTGGAGCAAAAAAAAAAAAAAAAAAAAAAAACCCAAATCTAATCCTTCCCTTTTACTCCCCAGTTTTCCCAAATACTTAAAGATTACACTCATTATTTAAAGATTGGTAGAGGGACAGCTAGGGGTCCCAGTAGAGTACCAACTCTGGAATCTGGAGGACCTGAGTTGAAATCCATCCTCAGATTCTTGACACTTACTAGTTGTGTGATGCTGGGCAAGTTACTTAGCCCTGATTGCTTCACAAAATAAAATAAAATAAAGAGTAGTATAGTAGAAAGAGTGCTAGGTTAGCTTTGTATTAAGACAAGAGTTCAAACCCTGTCTCTGAGCTGTGTAACTTTGGACCTCTTCACCTTTCTGGGCCTTAATTTTCTTATCTGTAAAATTAAGGAGTTGGACTTAATGGCTTCTAAGATTCCTTCTTTAAAAAAACTAAAAAAAATTATTTTGAACTTAAGAAATAAAATAAGCACTTCCATAACAGTAGAACAGAAAAAAAGATGACTATCCATGAAATTGCAAATCTATTGTGCAATTTGTTATTTTAAAAAAGATAGTTATTATGTAACTTTTTTCTTTTTTTTCCTCTCCTTTTCACCCCAGAGATGGCTGCCAATAGACACAAATATGTTTATGTGTGTGCATATATGTAAGTATATATATATATATATACATACACACCAACATATTTGTGTCTAATGGATGATTATACACACACACACACACACACACACATACACCAACATATTTGTGTCTAATGGCAGCCAACTCTGGGGAAGAAGAGAGAGAAGAAAAAAAGAAAAATGTTAAATAATAACTTTATCATATCTATATAGGTGTATGTATATATATATATACACACACACACATAGGTGTGTACATGTCTATGTATATGTGTGTAAAAAATCAATTTATATACACTTCTATTTATTAGTTTCTCTGGATGCAGATAGGGTCTTCCTTCATAGCTGATTTGTGGTTTATTTAGATATTTATAATAGTCAAAATGACTTTGTCACAAAGTTTTTCTTAAAACAAAATTTATGTTATTATATATAATATTCTTTTGGTTTTGCTCATTTCACTCTTCAATATTTCATGCAAGTCCACTTATGTTTTTCCAATATCATAAAGCTCATCATTTCTTATGCCTTATTATTTTGAGTCGTCCCATCTCTAGGCTAAAGATTCTGAGTTTCTTTAACCAATCAAGATTCTTTAACATCCCTTGAATGCTTCTTATCTTATCAATCTCCTTTATAAAATGTCGGTCACAGAATATATATAAAACCAGACATGGTCTTAGCAGAGCAGAAAAAAGCAAGACTGACATTTCCTTTTTCCTAGAATTTGTGCTTCTTTTAGAGGAGCCCAACATTTATATATATATATCTATATATAGATATAGATATAGATATAGATATAGATATAGATAGATTGCTGTGTCACACTGTTTTTCATATTAACCTTATAGTATTCTAAAAAATACCTTTTCCTATTACCAAAATTTTTACCGATTGCTTGCCTATTTTCCATTTATAGAGTTGATTTTTGAACCCAAATATGAGACTGCAAGTATCAGACTATCCCTATTACATTTTTATTTTATTAGAAGCAACCTTATTTTTTTAGCCTCTCAAAATAATTTTTATTCTGAATTTTTAATCTAGTGCGTTAGTAATTCTGTCTAGCTTTCACAGGTGTCATCTGCAAATTTGATGAACATTATCTCTGCCTTCATCCAAGTCCTTGATAGAAATGTTAAACAACACAAGATCAAATACTGATTCCTTATGCACTTCATTGGAGACCTCCTTCCAAACTGACATAGTACTGCTGCATCTAGGCATTAACTAGACGCAATCTAATTTCTAATCCACATCTCGCCTTTATTTATTTAAGTATCACATGATATATTTTGTCATATTATTTTGCTAAAATCTTAGAATAAATTATATTTATTCCTTTGTCCAGTAAACTTGTCCAAAAAATTTAATTTAGTATGACCTATTCTTGATAAAATCATTCTGGTTCTTTTTTTCTTTCTTTCTTTCTTTTTTTAATCAAAGAAGTCATATAGAATTGCAGATACTGAGATGAAAGGGCTCATGGAATTCATCCAGTCTAATTTCCTCTTTTTATGAACAAGGAAGGTGAAGCTCAGAATAGAGGACCAGCCAAGATCACACAAATAGGAAGTAACAGAATCAGGATTTGAAAGGCTTAATTTGTTAATGCTGCCAAATAGCTCTAAATATGCAGATTTATGTATGCAAATTACTTATTTACAGATGTAATTATTCATTGATTTTAGCCTCCTTTAAAAATATATTTTGTGTGTACCTAGGAATTATTTTATTTTTCTTATAGGTCATGTGGATATGTCTATAGAGAGGCTTTATCCTGACATTATATTTAATATAATCATAAACTGTTAATCCTGAAAGGACTTCTATTAAATTAGAATAAATATACAATGTATGCTACTTTAGTTAATTTGGGCAAGAATTATGAATTGTTTTCATCTTAGGAGCTACCCCCCTCTTTAAAAAAATAAAACAGGGATTATAGATGCTATTAGAATAAAAGTGTGTTCTGAGGATTTCATAACATAATTTATTATGTTTCCCAATAGTCATTTTTTCCCTAGATTTGCTGAATGGAGAAAAAAGAATGAAAAGGAAGAAATGGGAAATAAAGAATCAAAAAACTGGGAAAGAGTAAATTGTCTTTGTAACATCTATTGACTTTTCTTCACCTTTCCCCCTTCTGTTCTTTCCTTCTCTTTCACATAAAAGTTTATTTGAGCTCCAGTAAGTATTATCTTGGGTTGGGCTCAAGGTGTTGAAGTTTCACAGTGAAATTCAGAAGAGGCAAGAACTGGGAAAGACTTGAAGAAGAAAAGGAAGCAGGAAAACACTCCCCTTTATCATGATAATAGTAATGAAGTCTAGGCCCAGAGGTTGAGACAAAGGACTAGGTTACTGTCCTCCTAGACTGTTTCCTGCCAATGAGGTTCATGAGTCACCTTTTCCAGGCTGATTAGAGAGCTACAAAGCCAAGTAGGTTGGGGATATCAGCATATCAAGACCTCTTCAACCTTTTACATGACCAGCGTTGAGGGTTTAAATGGTACCAGGTATATTTTTCAATCTGGCAGGAAAAATTAAATAAATCACTTATTTTCTGAGAAGTTTGGTAATGGAGCAAGAAAGCTATAGTTAGATTTTGTTAAGTTTCCTTCCAGTAAGCACTCTATGATAAAAGTGGAAAATAAAGTTTTTAATTGAGAACAGCAGCAATTTGATAAGAAGCAAGAAAGAGGATACATCTATACAAACAGAAAGCTAATAGATATATTGTGTTTTTTTACACACATATTCTCTGTCTGTATATGAAAGTTAATAACTAGTGTAGATTTTTCCCCATAATCACAATTTTGCTATATTAAATGCATTTATACAATTATATTAGTGTGCCTGAACAGATTTCTGCTTTATCAAATTAACCATTATTATTATTTTGCTCATGCTTCTAATTCCAAATATTTTCAAGGCATGCTTAAACTTAACCTAGTTACTCACTTGTGCTCTAGGTGTATATGTATACAATAAGCTATCTTATCTATAAGATAGATTCAATTTTGATGATATTCAAACCATTATCTTCCAGCTCTTGGCTATAAATAAAATGAATTATCCTGAGCCTATTCCTGGAGCAGAAAATGTCAAGATACACCAAGAGATAGCCCTTGCCTTGGGGTTGTATTCAAGAAAGATCTGGGGAAAGGAAACAGGAAGAGCTAATTAGTCACTTTCTTTTATTTCTCCTTTAGTCCTGCTGGGGTGGAAGTTGTAAGTAGCTTGCAAGCCATTCTCTCATTTTCTATGACTGTAATATCATAATGTGGATCAGGCATCATATCCTGACTCAACAGCTTTTGTTCTACTGAACCTAAATGACTTAAGTGTAATTAGAATGCTTTTTTTTTTTTTGGGGGGGGGGGGGGGGGGTGACATTCCTGATATTCAGGAGAGAAGAAGAAAAGGAGGCATAGGATATTTTGATTGAGCTTTTGACATATATTTATCAAAGTCTGAAAATTTTCTCCCATGCAAATATATTAAATTCAATTTATCAGAAATTTATTAAGCACTTACTGGATGTAAGGCAGAGTTCTCAGCATAGGATGATACAGAGATGGAAAATAATAGTCCCTGCCCTCAGGGAACTTTCATTCCATTGAAAGACAATAAGATCTGGATAGAGAAAGTATAATTTAGAGCAGAACATGATAGGAGAAAAGATGAGATCAAGACTTATTGTTCTAGGAAAATTTTATGAGACATAGAATGTTTGCAGTTGGATGGCATTGAGGAAATGCCATCTGATGACTATCTGAGATGAGCTTTGAAGGAAAAGGAAGGAGTATATTGGAGTTGCCCAGTTCTATGTCCCAAGGTGGACTAGTCCAGGACTATGTAAGGCCCTGATAGCTGATAGAAGACAGGTTTGACTGGAAGGAACCATATATGAAAGATAGGTTGGAGATAGATTATGGCAGTTTTAATGTTAGGTTAAGAAATTTTTATTTTATTTTAGCAGGAGAGAGCTGCATAATCTTTTTGAGCAAGGGAATGACATAGTCAGGATTATGAATTACATTTTCAGGCACCTTTAGATTGAAGTG
Source organism: Sarcophilus harrisii (assembly GCF_902635505.1). Taxonomy (NCBI): domain Eukaryota; kingdom Metazoa; phylum Chordata; class Mammalia; order Dasyuromorphia; family Dasyuridae; genus Sarcophilus; species Sarcophilus harrisii. The sequence continues at coordinate 124,327,098 of NC_045429.1, forward strand.
GAGAGAGTCTGGAAGAATTTAGAAAGCAAATGCCTACCATAGAGTAAGCACAATAAATTTCTAGATAAAAGACGATGAGATTTTGAACAAGGGCGTTATTTTCCAAACTATATATCAATTTACATTCATCCAAACATGCATAAACACATTGGATGTATACAAAAATTAATGCATATTTGATAAAATTGCTGATTGAAACAGATGTAACTAGAAATACATGGCTTGAAAAACAGATTGAACAGATACAGTTTTTTTTATACATACTAAATATATCTATGTGGATCCACATTTATGTATGTCTGTCCTTTGTTTATCTCCAGAGAGAATAAACTATGGCAGTAACATTGATGTATGTATATATATATATATATATATATATATATATATGTGTGTGTGTGTGTGTGTGTGTGTATGTGCATACATACATGGTTGTCTGTTGTTCATGTATGTATGTGTGTATAATAAAGATAAATGCAGCAGTGAAATAGCTGATATAGAAACAGGCTGTACTAATACCCATATATATGACTGTAAAATATACATGCATAAAAATATTCAATCTGTGTTTTTTTAATTTGATCTTCCTAGATTTGTCCACAATGATCAGTTACCTCTCTAATGCAAATACTTATTAGTAATGATTTTATTAGTATTATTAATATTACTATTATGACTATTTGTTAGTAATAATAGCACTTACCTAGCACTTCCTGGTTTATAAAGTGCTTTGTGTATTATCCCATTTGATCCTCAAAATAACACTATGAAGTATGTGTTATTATTATCCCCATTTGACACATGAAGCTGACTCAGGGAAGATGTTTGACTTGCTCAGAAACACGCAGCTAGCATGTTAGAGGCAGGATATGAAATTGTCTTCCTAAATCCAAGTCCACTGCTCTTTCTTAATTGTCTCATAGATATATGGCTATACACAGATAGAATGACAAATGTATTTATACAAAAAGGTACGAGTTCTATCTTTGACAATGAATTTATGAGTTTAAGCAAGTTAGTTAATCTGTTTTAATATTTTCTGATCTGTAAAATGGGAGTTTGGAGTGGAATTGAAGGAGGGGAATTAATCTGAGCTAGGTGGGTTCTGAAGGCTCCTCCCAGCCGATTCTTTTAATACTATCCTCTTAGTTTAGGCTCTCATTATCTTTTCCCTGAAGCATTGTAATAGTCCCCTACCTGCTGGCTCTCCCTCCCTCCAGTCTTTCCCCTCACAGCTCACAACTGCCAGACAGCACCTCACATTGGAAAGCATGCTGGACTGGAGATAGAGGATCTATGTTTGTGCCCCATCTCTGCTGCTTTCTATCTCTGTGACACTGGGCAAATCCCTCAATCTTTTGAAGACTTCAGTTCTTCATCTATAAAATGAGATTGTTCATCTACAAGGTCCCTTCCAACTCTACATTTGTGTGTGTGTGTATACATATGTATATCATGCATGGATACTCTTATAAATTCCCATGCTTATATGTGCACATCCCTCCCCTCAAGGAACATACAGTCTGGACTTTGTGTAAGTTCTTGACAAAGCTCTTGGCCAGCTCCTAAAAACCAGAAAATCAATATTTGTTGCTGATGATAAATGAAATACAATTACTATTATCCATTACAAGCACTTTAAGTTCCCATGATTGACAGTAGTATGTCACACTCTATACACTGAGTTTGAGACAGCCTTCAAGGTAGTTATGAGTTATGCTTTAAATGGATTAAATAGAAGTGATATCTGATGGAAAGTAAAGATATCAGTTGTTCAATCTTTTCCCATCATGTCTGACTCTTTGTGACTTTTCCCTCCTTTGTACGGTTTTCTTGGCAGAGATGCCAGAGTGGTTGGCTATTTCTTTCTCCAGATCATTTTACAAATGAGGGAACTGAGACAAATAGAGATAAGTGACTTGCCCAGGATTATATAGCTAGTAAGTACCTAAAGATGGATTTGAATTCAGAAAGATGAGTCTTTCTGCTTCCAGGAATGGCATTCTATCCACTGTGATAGCTGCCTACTAAAATATCTAGTTTGAGGCATATTTTTAAGTCAATCAAATAGAGAAGGTCAAACCCAAAGTTAGAAGAGAAAAAGTTAGGAAAAATGGGGCAATAGTCTAAATAGCAGTAACATCACAATCCACAACAGATAATTAAAAAAAAAAAAAAAAACAAAAAACGAAATTGCAGGCAAGAACAGTAAGATTGAAATAGTCAAGGCATAAAATGTTTATAACTGAAGGCAAATAACTGAATTAGAAATAGTTAGAAATGAAGAGTCTGAACAAAGAGAGAGGGAAGAGAGAGACAGAGAAAGAGACAGACAGACAGACACACACACACACACACACACACACACACACACACAGAGAGAGAGACAGAGAGAAACAGAGATAGGGACATATAGAGATAGAGACAGTACACACATATTCAATACACAGAGAGACGGAGACACAGAGAGGAAAGAAACAAATATAGAAAGACAAAGAAACAGAAACAAAGACTTTTGTTAGAGCAATTTCTTAAACACTCACTATATGTTGGACATTGTGCTAAATATTAGAGAAACAAATACAAGAACTTTGCCTTTCATGAACTTATTTCCAATGGAAGAAGGCAGCACATAAAGGGGAGCCAAAGTGGGGTGCTTTACTAGCTGGAGGTAAAGAGACCTGGTTCTCACAAAAACAAAGGGAAATCTTACTCATCAGAGCCCAGCAAAGAAGTGCAGAGTTCCAGGTTTTGGTAGAGTTGAGTTGAGGATAATGCAACATCCAAGCAGCATGGTAAAAGTGGTGAGATGGGTCACACAACTTTGTAACTCAGAAGCCTGCACTCAGTGGGTGAAACTCTGCTTGGCAAAAGTGACTTTCACATTGGTATATGTATTCATTAAACTGAACGCAGAACCTGGCTCTTAGTAGGCACCTAATAAATGTTTAGATTGATTGTGCATAGATAAGATTCTTGTTCTCCCAACTCTGCAAACATTAATTAGAAAGATGGCCCATATTTGGAAATAGATATGATTTTTAAAAAGGAAAACAATGATACAAGTAGTGATGCAATTTCTTTTTTTTATTAAAGCTTTTGATTTTTCAAAACATATGCATGGAAATTCTTCAGCATTAACCCTTGCAAAACCTTGTGTTCCAATTTTCCCTCCCTTCCCCCATGATGGCAAGTAGTATAATATATGTTAAACATGGTAGAAATATATGTTAAATCTAATTATGCACACATATTTATGTAATTATTGTGCTGCACAAGAAAAATCAAATGATACAATTTCTTAATCACAGGATGGAATTTATACATTAAATGAGAAATGTTTCCCAAAGAAGACCCATTTAGATCACTTATATGAAATGTATATCATCTCCATTGCTAACATGGAATCACCTTTGAGATGAGTTCTTTCCTGTTTTAGACTCAAATGATTGTCAGTGTCTTTTCATAATGTTAAGTCAATATAGAGTCAGCTTTCCATTATCTATTTCTTTGGAGAATTAATACAGATAATTTAAATCTGTGGTTAATCAAAAGCTTTACTTAATCTCTCAGGATGCTGAGAAAGATTCTGCATAGTTCAATTGAGAGTATGTATTGTATACATAACAAGGGTTCTCTCAGTTTTGAGATTATCTATACATCATCCTTGGGATATGAAGAATTTAGATTAGTATGCCAATCCAATAAGTAAATAGTAAAAAGAAATAGAAAAATAAATTTTGTATCATTATAGACATTTGTATTATTTATATTGAAACATCAATTAACCATGTTGTTTGGATATTGGTTAAATGCAGATTAACTAGAAACTCTTCCTCCTCCAGTCTTTGTTAATTGAAAATCTTCCTAAAAATGTATTGATCTGTTTTATTATCTTATCTTTATTACTTAGAATATAGTAAAAGAAATTTAATATTTTATTCATAGTTAAGGATCTTTCAATACTTAAGAGTAATTGATTACTTTGAACATATAAACCTCAGTAGTTTCTTCTAAATCTCTGATATCATCTTCCTTTTCTTGTGATTTGCCTCTTTAAAAATGAAGTGTGGGCTTTTGTTGTTGTTGCTGGGGCAGGTATTTATGGCTAATTGGATTTGTTTTACTCTAGTACTTTGATCTTGTAAACTCCATTTGTAGATTTTGAAAGCTGTGAAAAAACTTTAAAAAGTAACAACAATTTTTTTTCTAAATGTTTCCAACACATTCTATCTCATCCCTTTATCCAATATTTGTTGAGTACTTGTTTGTTCCATAATATAAAATATTGGAGTTTAAATAAAAATAGTGCTCATTGAAAGTAGTTTTCTGTGTACTTCTATATGTTAAGGCGTGGGGAGTGATGACAAGATCACATCAAACAGGAAAGTAAGGATTGACTAGCTATGCTTTAGAAATTAATTATCAGATCTCCTTCAGGGGGAAATCCTCCTTTTAAGAATCTCCTGGCAAAGAAAGCTGCTTAAGTGATGCTTAGAAGCCATGGTCAGACTGGGATTTTAGTATCAGGGAAACTATGAACCAAAGCTTTATGTGCTCTCTTAGATGGGTGAGAAGAATGAGTGAAATGGGAGGAACAATAAAAGCCCTGGCCCAAAGTGGATATCTTAGACTTCCTTCCTTCCTTCCTTCCTTCCTTCTTTCCTTCCTTCCTTCCTTCCTTCCTTCCTTCCTTCCTTCCTTCCTTCCTTCTTTTCTTCCCTCCTTCCTTCCTTCCTTCCTCTTCTTCTTCTTCTTCTTCTTCTTCTTCTTCTTCTTCTTCTTCTTCTTCTTCTTCTTCTTCTTCTTCTTCTTCTTCTTCTTCTTCTTCTTCTTCTTCCAATTGGCTGTGTAACTAATCCAGAGAATTGTAACAATAATCAAGGGAGATAACGAATTAAGGTATAACATCTTTCCATTGGAGCCAGTGACAGATGGGACCCAACAAAAATGCCTTTTTTTTAAAAATGGCAAATGAAATACAGAAAAACCAATGCCATTTTTCTTGAGCAAAGGATTCTGTTAAACCTGTTTAAATGACTTCTTGGTTTTGTGATGGGAGGGATGGGAACTGACAAGAAGAACTATAACCTTGGTCAGATTTAAAGCCTGATTCTTGAGAAATTTGTTTTGTCAAGTGCTCCCACGACCACCATGAAAAAGGGTTTCTTTTGAAAGAATATTGGGAATGTGAGAAACTTGTCATTTTTCATTTGTTTATTTTTGACAGACAGTTATGAGAATTGCCACAGCAGAAGAGTCTCTGGTCATTTGCAGGAGAAAGTCTCTTCCTAGATTAGTGACCAATTCAGGGCTTTGGCTATTAGCATTTGAATCAAGCAGTTGTGTTGTTTTGATTGAAAAGAGAAACCAAGCCTTTGTTGTGGCAATTTAAGGGCCTAGGTAATTTTCCAGTATCCTTTAATCAGTTCAAGTAGTTGGGGAAATGGCAATATATAGAAAAAGTGTGTTCTAGCCACTGAAATGTAAATGTGACTGACCTCCATGAATGTTCCTCCAGATTAGCCCTTGATCCTTAGCTTTTGCAACTGACTGTCCTTCAAAGATTGAGCTATTGGACTGCTAGGTCCTTTTGGCTTCGGACAGGCTTTTTCTCATTGTCAGAGACTGGAGGGATCTTTAGGGCTTGCTAGTTATTAGGCTAAAATTAGGTAGTTGTCAAACAAACAAAAAACCATGTTTAAGGAGGATGATGAATGGGTCTGGAATGGACCCTTTACAGCCAAGCTTTTTTCAGACTTTTTTGTATGCTATATAGGAACAGCATCATAGAAAAGACAATCCTGAATCAAGGATTGCCAGCTAATTTACTGGAATACTTCACCTTGGAAAAAACTATTTAAGCCAGAACTCAGAGAAATCCCTTGCAATAGTTTCTTGTATTTCATTCTGAAATGCCTTGCCCTAGTGAAATAGGGACTAGAATTATGACTTCATTTGTATAGGAAACTCCTAGAATGAGTAGACTTCATCTACCCAAAGCATGTGGGCACCTTCTCTCCAGCTTGTAATCAATCTCAGGCAATTTCCTAGAGCACTGAGAACTTTTTGCCCATGGTCATGTAATCAGTATGTGTCAGAGACATGACTTGAAGGTAGATCTCAGGCCATTACACCAAGCTACCTCTGACCTATTGGCTATTTAATATCAATCCCATTGCATTAAAGCTTCCTTTGGGCTTCACTTTATCTATCTAACCATCTCTGTTCTTTCCTTCAAGCAATAGTTAATACATACCTTTTGAGCTTGGAAAAAGAAAATGTGTTTCAGAATGTGTTCAAACAATAACTCATAAGATTTAGAGATGGAATAGGAATGATCTTCATCATGACCTTCCTCTTGTCTATTGATGTGAGAACAAACTGATAATCATTGGCTTTTTGGACAGACTTCCTTATAAATGTCTCAGTAAATAGACTCATCTTTCAGTGGATATAAATAATTGACTTTTGCCTGTATCAAAATTTAGAATCTTGATGTAAATATCTTTTCAAAGACATCTCTTCTACTATTTCCTACTATTAATTAGTCCATTAAAATGTGAATTTTAAAAATGCCTATTTTCCCCTTTTGTTGTATACAAAATGCCAGTACAGTGCCAGACTTACAGTAAGCATTTAATAAATGTTTGTTGATTGGGTGACTTCAAAAGACAATAAATGCATGTGGTAGGAAGGTTCCTGTTATTTCATGACAATGAAAATTTAACATACTTTTTTTCTTTTTTTTTGGAAAACAATTATTACCTTTTCAAACTGTAAGTGTTGCCTCATGCATCTGAATAAATTAATTTAGTAATAATTTTTCTTTAGAGAACTCTATATCAAAACCTAGCTGGGGCAGTGTTTGATACTGGATAACAATCTTATTTCATTTTTCTTTGGATCAGTTAACTATATTTTTGGCATTACTCTAGGTGATAGGAAAGAAAGGTTAAAAAAAAAATCCGAACCATGCCCTAGTCTTGAGGAACTCAGGTTTTAGGACCTTTATATAGTGTGTTATGTATTTCCTTAATGCAAACCTGCTATAAGCCTATAATGTGATTTTATGCAGATTGGATCTGACTTGTTGAGGTTGTTTTGGGGAGAAAGAGGGTACTTCTGATACCTTCATTTGGCTTCATTGTACCATGTCTTGCTTAAGAAAAAAATTCTGTTCCAGCTTTTTAAGTTAATGCAATTTTCAAACATTAAAATTTAAAAGTATCCAAGACCATTTTTTTCAAAAGTCTTTTGTTTGGATGCACACATCAATTGGCATTTTCTCAAATCATCTGGGAAGACAGGTACAGAATCACTAAGCTACTTATTTAAAAAAGAGAAGAGTTAACTTTTGAGGTTGAGCCCTGAGTTGGGACTATCAAAGTTTGTTTGCTTTGCACATTGTTCTTTGGGAAGAGGCCTCTGAATGGTGTAGGATGTTACAAACCAGCACAGTGTGGGATTCAATACCTGGACCAAATGGGGAGTGTCAAGGGTGACTCTGAATATCCTCATTAAACATCTTAGTTAATGGGAACTTTAGAAGTATCAATAGGTTCTTGTAAGTCCTATAAGCAGTCAAACACCTTATAGGAAGTGCCTGGGGATTGACTTCCCATTCAATCTGTGATGGGTCTAGAGAATCACTCACAGAGAAGCAAGTAGACATGGGGCTATTTTTTTATGTGTCAAAATATCTAATAGGGATTACTTCTGTGACTGTTATTATCGACTTGTACAGTGATTTAGAAATATCAATGGCATTAAAATTGTTTCAGAAAGATTCCAGAGAAATTATCTATCCTTCTCTTCACTGAGCCACATTTCCTCCTCCATTTCATTAGGTAAATATGCTAGTTTTTCCTGCCTTTCCTCTTCCTCTCTCTACATTTGTGAGTACTCACTTATCTCTACAACTATTTCATCCACCTGAAAAGCTGTTTTTCTTTCTTTTCAAAGGCTTGTTCAAACTTCATCAGGAAGCTTTCCATAGTTTACACTGCCCTCTCCTCCAAATAATATAGGGTCTTCTTGCATCTCTTTTAGAGTAAATCTAAAAGAATTGGACAAATTGCTTAACTTAAGCACAAATTTCTGTATCTTTAAAATTTGAGGATTAATCTAGGTCAGAGGTTTTTAATACAGAGATCATGGATTTAAATTTTTTATAATTATATTTTAATAGAATTCATTGCTTTTGTAATTCTGTGTATCTTATTTTATGCATTTAAAAATTTTATTCAGAGAAGGGGTCCATAAACTTCATAAGACTGTCAAATGGGAATCGATGACACTAAATGTAAGAGTTCCTTTTCTAGTGATATCTGAATGATATTTCAGTGTTTATGGCCTAGTTGTTTGAAATTTGAGTGCCTTCCAGGTGTCAGGCAATGGACTGAACACTAAAGATACAAAAAGGGCAAAAAATAGTCCTTGCTTTCAAAGAGCTTCAAGTAGGGAGACAATAGGGAAGAAAGCATGCAGACAACTAGGTAAAAACAAATTATAGATATGATAAATTGGAGGTAATTGTAGAGGGAAGACTTTATTAACCTTCTCTATTATTTATTTATTTGCTTTTATAGTAAGAGGGTCTCCAGAAGATCTCATTTTAATTGGGACCTGAAGGATGCCAAGAGCTGAACAAGAGCAAGGAGTTCAGCTAGTGAAAATGCACAATTAGAAGTTGGAGTGTGGTGGGTGAGGAGCATCAAAAAAGTTCAGGACCATTTTCATAGAGGAGAACAAGACTGGAGAGATGGAGAGAGGTCAAGTTATGTGAAGAGCTTTAAAAGCGAAAGAGAAGATTTTATATTTCACCCTAGAAGTAATAGAAAGCCACTGGATTTTATTGAATGCAGAGGGAGGTGAGATGACTAATCCTGCATTTTAAGACCTAAAAAGACCTCAGAGGTCATCTACTCAAAAACTCCACCCCATTTTTCATGAAAGAGAAAACAGATCCATGAAGTTTGGTGAGGAGCTTAAGTCATAGAGATTCTAATCTATCTATATCCTCACACCCTAAAGTCAGTGCTATTTCTACTATTCCACAATCCCCAAACTCTTCTGAGGAAGATAGTGCCAAAATGGATAATGCATTGAATCTAAAGTTAGAAAGATCCCAAATTCAAATCTGACCACAGGCATGCCATGACCCTGAACAGGACATTTACCTCCTAGACATTTTGTGAGATAGGTGTTAATAAGTGCTTATTTATTTCCCTTCTCTTTCAGATCTAAATATTATTAGTCTGATGTATGATCTACTAATTCAGTAGATTTAGGAATCCTTAATTGCACTTCTTTTACCCTTTTATAAGGCACTTAGCATTATTTTATTATTAGGTGAGATAATGCAGAGATTATGCAGAGAGAGAGACAGAGAGAGACAGAGAGACAGAGAGAGAGACACACACAGAGTCAGACAGACTGACAGAGACAGAGAGACAGAGACAAAAAGAAAGAGAAAAAGAGACAGAGAGAGAGAAAGAGAAAGGGAGAGAGATTCACAGCTTTAATTTGATTTCTAACAGCAAGATAGATTCATTTCTTTTAACACATTGCTTGTCTGTTTTTTAAATATTATAGACAACTGTTTCTAAGGCTTTTGTGTTTTATATTTGTCTATGAATAGTAGTAGGGTGATAAGACCATACTAAAAATAAACTCCCTGAGGGAAGGCTTCTCATTAATCATCATCTCCCTTCTTTACCATCTATATCTATATCATATCTATCTGTCTATTATCTATCTATCTATCTACCTATCAGTAGGACACTAAAAAGGTGTCCCAATACAAGGTCCTTACTGCATCCATTTTACAATCTCCTTGTGGAAGGAGACTCCAAAAACACCATTCTTTCTGCCCATGATTCCTAGATTAGAGTTGGTCCAGATTTGGAATGGATCCCAGGCCTATCTCATTTTGAACTTGGATATAATCTAGGGACAATCTAGAAATGAGCTTGGAGCTGTACCATCCTGATAATGGCATGTATGTTATAGAAGGGGATTTTGGCCCATAAATTTCTGTCTAATTTGTCCATATTTAGTTCATTATGGCAACTTGTTGGAGAGTTATGATTTGTCATACAGCTGTTACTGATCAAAGACTGGAGTATTTTCATATGTCCAGTACACTTAAGGAATACTCAAGAAAAACTTCATTGCGGCAGACTTGTTTCTTTTAAAGCAATGCCTGGCCAAGCAAGAAAAAAAGGAAATATTTAAGCCATTATTTCAACAGCTGCTGTGTATTCAAGGGGTGAAAGACCTGATTACTTTCTTCTGAATTTGCTTTTCTCGGTTTGGTGCTAACCTGGGAAGACTGCTTGAGAGAAATGACCATTTTGCAGATGTGGATAAGAGTATAGTGCTAGAGATCTGGTCAGTAATTCACTGATCTAGGAAGAGCAACAATCTATTAAATTCAGGACAGGTGGAGAGGGAGGGGGTGGAGATGGAGGTTTGGTATGTACCCCTTTGGAGGAAGACTAATGTTAACATAGTGCCTTTTCACATCCTTTCCCCTCAAATGAGACCTCACAACTAAGGTTCTCCTATAGAGAGAGAAAAGAAGAGGAAACTACTTAAAAGGTGGCCAACAATTGAGAATAGAACCTGAATGCCCTATTCAAATCATTTATTTCACTATGGACATGGATTTTAGTTCATTATTTAATGATTCTGGATTTTGCTGGATAGGGAATAGGAAAAGGAAACAGGCAGGATTGATTAGCCTTTGGTTTCTGAGACTATCTTGGGTTCAGATTAAAAAAATATTCTGTAGTCTCATTTCTTTCTCTTCTTCCATCCCATCATCATTCGGTTATATAACAAGACCACTTTTCAGTTAATTGTAACAGAAGACCAGAAGGGAAATGAAATTATGATGGGTTTTTAATTGGACCCAAAATTATGAGACACAGTTTTCCTCAACTCAAGTAACCAAACAGATAATTCTTTTTTGCCAGTCCTTTCCTGCAAATCAAATTTATCATATGGAAAACTGTTTCTAACATTCTTCCCCCAATACAAAAAGATAAATTTATTCTTTATTCTTGGAATCTGGATTTCCTGTTTCCAAGTAACAACAAGCAGTCAATGAGACCTGAGAGTATGAAAGCAGCATTTCCCATTGATCACCAACAAATGCAGGAACAGTATCACCTGGATTTCTTCCAATGTATACTCAGTTCAAAAAAAAAAAAAAAAAAAAAAAAAAAAAAAAAAAAAAAAAAGAGGACTCCAAGATGAAAACAGGATAGAAACAAAGATGCCATAGATATGTATATCTTTGAGAGAAGGGAGAAAAAATGCTAGAAAGTGAAATTGGAAAAGAGCATGCAAGTTTTTTGAGGATTGAGACTGGCATATAGTGGAGTCAGATACTAGAAAAGGAATATGAAGACCTTTGTCTTAGACTTGAAACTGGTACTGACTTTATGTAAGATTTAGGAAATATCACATCCTCTCTTTCTGCTTCAAAATTTCCATCAATTAAAATTATATATGTAAACATGCAATATATATATATATATATATATAACATATATATATATTTGTATATATGTATATACATGTGAGTACACACATACTCACTTCTACCAAAATGAAGAAAATAATGAGATTTGAAATATTTTGAGGAGGAGGAAGAAAGGATAGATTATATCTGTATAGATATACATACAAAAATATGTATTTGTATACATGTATCTTGCATGTTATTGACCTGTGCACTGTTGTCTTTAGGTAAATTACAGTGGTTAATTGATAGATCTGACCTGAGACTTCTATGAAAGGAAAGAGGAAACAAAATGTTAGCCATTTTCACAGATATTTAAGGAAATCTCCAATCAGACATTATTTTATTTTATTTTTTGCTGAGGCAATTGGGGTTAAATGACTTGCCCAGGGTCACACAGCTAGGACATATTAAGTGTCTGAGGCCAGATTTGAACTCAGGCCCTTCTGACTTCAGGGCTGGTGCGACATGATTTTTTTAAAAAAAGAAAAACATTACAATGTTCAATTGATAAGTTTGACCTGGGACTATTATGAAAGGTAAGAAGAAAAAAATGTTAATTATTTCCACATATATTTCATGAAATCTCTAATTATACATGAATTTAAACAAAGAAAACAAAAATTTTCCAAATCCATCCACATTCATACAGTTTAATATCAGAGATGACCAGAATTTTAAGACTGCAAACTCCTATAAACCATAAAACCATAGATCTTGGAAGAATCAAAACTTAATTTACTTTGTATATTGAAATATATAAACTATATTTGGTCCTGAGCATTTCTTTGAACATAAAAGCAGGTATGAAAATGAGCAGAGTATGGACAAAGTCAGAATTTTCTGCGAAATGATTGCTTTTTTTGTTGGCCCCATAAAATGATGTTGGATCGGAATTCTGAAACAACACAATTCTAGTCCAACATGGATTTTGTACTCCTCAGCAAATACTTGCTTCTGAAAGCAGTCACTAAATCTTCATTTCCCTCAGACTTCTCCCTGTGCACAGTTTCATAGGATGTTTGCTAGATTTTGAATAAATAAATACATGGTGTATGTGTGTATAAACATCTTTGGGCTTTAACTGGGGTTGGATAAACTGTCTTTCTAGTTTTTTTTGTTTTTTTTTAAAGCTTTAACTCTATAATCCTGCATTACTTCTCACTTTCCTTTAATAGTCCAATGAATTTATGATCTCACCAATAAGGGCATTCCTTCTAAGTACTAATCACAACCTAAACATTCTTTTATACCCTATATGAACCTTCTTCTTGCTTTCCTCAAGTAGATCTCATGTATATAGAAATTCTTACCTACTGAGTTGTTGACCTTCTTCTAGGTCTTCTTCCATTTCATGGGTATCAATAACACAAGTACTTTTTGTTGCCTATCATGTTTTTGTCCCTCACTCTCACTATATAGTCAGACTACTTCTTCTGTTCATATCCTCCTTGAATAAGAATCCTTATAACTGAATAGGACACATCTGAATGGTTCAGGGAATAGAATACTAGACCAGGAGTCAGAAAGACTTGAATTCAAAATTGGCTTCAGATACTTACTAATTGTGTGATCTCGGACAAGTCATTCATCTCTGTTTGTTTTAATTCACCAGACAAGGAAAAGGCAAATCACTCCAGGATCTTTTACCAAGACTTCATGGATAGTATGTTCTATGAGATCATGAAGAGTTGGACAGACTAAACAAAAAGAACAACAACAATAAATGAATAGGACACAAAGTTGGTATATTATGATACATCTCTAATTCCAGGCACTACAAGGATGACTATTTTAACCCAAGATATTTTTTTTTCTTTTCTTTTTTTTTTCTTTTTTTTTTTTTTATTTAATAGCCTTTTATTTACAGGATATATACATGGGTAACTTTACAGCATTAACAATTGCCAAACCTCTTGTTCCAATTTTTCACCTCTTACCCCCCCCCACCCCCTCCCCTAAATGGCAGGATGACCAGTAGATTTAACCCAAGATATTATGAGTTCCTTTTTTGAGGGAAAGAGTCATTATTCCACTTCTCTAATATGCCTTGAGAGGGCTCTAATATGCCCTATTTTAAGGGGGTAATTGTTTCCAACAATTGTAAATATTCTCCTTTAATGAGATTCTTCAGTGTGTTTATAGTTTTGACTATCAAAGACACCCACACAGTATAAATGCTTCTATTGGGAAGACTCCTATTCCTTTCACCCTGAAACAAGTGATCATGACTTATCCGGTTCTGAAAGATCCATTTCTTTTCATTCCCTACTGAGAGGAATTCACTTTCATCTTCAACTCTTTTAAATTTTGGAAAAACAGTGGACATATCCAGTTTATATATCAAACTGGAAACTTCCTGTCATCACCTGTTTTAAGATTGCCCTTATGTTATAAAGAAAACAAAAATACGGATTCTCCTCATTCTATTGTTTCTTCCATAAGGTTCTGTAGGAATTGTATGTCCTTGATCAACAAGAGCAAGCCTAGCTTTTCAATTTCCTAGTATAGCATGTTTAGTAATAGTATTAAGTATGATGTGAGTTATCTTGAGTTTTAGAATTGAAAGGTACTTGTATGATATTTTTAATTATTTTGTTAAACATTTTCCAATAACATTTTAATTTGGCTGCTACAATTTTGATTGCTCTGATCTAGAGCACAATTTTTACAATATTTGCAAAAATCTTTATGTAAATGTTATTGAAAACAAGATTTTTTCTAACTGTAAAAGTCCCCCAAATTCTATTTTTTATGTTTTTAGAAAGTTAAGTCGATATTAAAATAGGAATCATTATTTTGACTAAGACTAATGCAAAGATACATAATCTGAACAAAAGGGATTCTGAAATATTAGCCCCTATGGAAGAAATGGTTATATAAGTGCTTTATTTTTTCTAAATTCTAAGAAAAATGACACTAAATGTTTTATGACAAGGAATGAAATGTTGTGATATATATTTTATTTTCAGTATTACCAGCTTCCTGGGATAGTAATTGAATAATGTTTCCTTTATATCAAAAATATGTGATTTTTTTTTCCTTCGTAGAAAAGTAGTTCTTAAAATTGTTAGAATTATTTGATCACTCCAGAATGGCAGAGGAACACCACATAAAACCTTTCTGCGCCCAAGATTCCTCATCTCTAAAATGAGGAGTTTGAGCCAATCTTACCTATGAGGAGCCAATCTCTTAGGTCTCTTTCTCATTCTCTAATTCTGAGCCACCTTCCCTCTTTCTCCTTTAATTTGGTTGGTTGATTAATTGGCTTGACCAAAATGGTGTCTTATCCATCTTCAGTATATATACTATCCAAGGTATTTTTTGGTCTATAGAAAAGTGATCTTGGGTTTAAATTCTAAATGTTCATTCAATGACTGTAAAGGTTGAAGTAAAATCATAATAAGTTTGATTTAAAACTGTAAAATTTATTACATTAAGAACCACAGCTATAGCTATTAGTTATATAGTTATACAGTGAGAAGTCATTGTTGGAAGTTATTGTTGTAAATATCCTCACAACACCCTACTCTAATTTCTTATTATGATGTGGAGGTATTTCTGAGTTTTTGAGGTTTCTCCCTTTGTATTCCCTAGTGAAGCTGAAGTTCTGGTACTTAGCTAACTAAATATAGAAGTTCATTCCTAAGGGTTGGTTACTTGGTAATAAATTAAAGAACCATAATAATGCATGAAAAAAAATTACAAAATGGTTCTAAATTCTGTGCAGTTAGTTCCTTTGTATTGCTATAGTATAAAAGAATATTTACATTATAGAAAATAGTGTATTTCTTATATATAGTCAAGATGGTAGATAAGAGGACAGAAGATGGTAAAAATTCACTACTTTTAGACCACATATACATATTGACAATTTATTTAACCATTCCCTAGTCAAAAGGAATATTCTTTGTTTCTATTTCTTTCCTACCACAAAAAGGATTGGTATAAATATTTTGGTATCTAATAGTGAAGGGAATAAGAATCTTTTTGTTATTGACCTTTGACATTTATACATAGCAATGGAAATCTCTAGGTCAAAGGATTTGGACTGTTAAGCCACTCTTTGTAGAATTCTGAATTATTTTCCAGAATGGTTGGATTAATTCAGTACCCCACCAATGATGCCTGAGTGTTCATGTCTTTCTGCTAACTTTGTTAACATTGACTAATGCTTCAGGGCTGTTTTTATTCTTAATTTTCTTATTAGTAGCAATTTAGATCATTGCTTTATTTGGTTTCCAAAAGTATGCAATTCTTTTGTGAATTGTTTTGTTCCTGTGTTTTAACTACACATCTGCTAGGGACTGGCTACTAGCCCTACATATTTATTTGTTTCTTTTAGTCATTCTTTTAGTTAAAATAGCCAGCTAAGTAGCATAGTGGATTGAGCACCTAAAGAAAAGAAAACCAGAATTCAAGTCTGGCCTCAGAGATTTGGGTAAATCATTTGAGTAAGACACTTGACATTGGGTAAGTTCTTTAAACCTGTTTGCTACAGTTTCCTCTTCTATAAAATGATCTAGAGAAGGAAATGGCAAAGTATCCCAATGTCTTTGTGAAGAAAACCCCAAATAAGGTCACAAAGAGTAGGAAATGACTAAAAGAACAACTGAATAACACAGCTTAAATTTCAGACCTTAATCAGATACCTGGTACAAAGATTTTCCCAGTTGAATGATTCCCTTCTTGAGCCTAATTACATTTGTAAAGAAATTTTAAAAAATAATCCTCTTTATCTTTTTGGTTAAGAATTCATCCCTTATACATAACTGTGAAATGTTTATAATCTGCTTTTCTTCTCATTTATTTTTGTTGTATGATCTTTAGTAAGCAAATCGCTTTTCTATTCTGAATTTACTATGGTATATTATGTAAGATATAAATCTAAACCTAATTCCTGTAAAATTGATTTCCAATTTTCCTGGAATTTCTTTTCTAAAAGGGAGTTATATCCTAGATTATTTGTTTCATATATGTATGTATGTGTGTGTGTTTCTTTATATATATATATATACATATATATATAATCATATATTATAACATAATATAATATTAGATTATCACATATCATTACGTCATATGTATAATATATACATACATATATAATAGATATATACACACATATACATATGTATGTAATCCATAATGGATTCAATTGCCTTAGGTTCTTTAGTTTTTTTCTAGTCATCTATTTTTCTATTTAAACTAGTACAAAATATTTTTATATGATTACTGCTTTATGATATAGTTTGAGATCTGGATGTTATATTCCTCCTTAATTCCTACTTTTTTTTTTTTACTGAGGCAATTGGGGTTAAATGACTTGCCTAGAGCCACACAGCTAGAAAGTGTTAAGTGACTGAAGTCAAATTTGAACTCAGGTACTCCTGACTTCAGGGCTGGTGTTCTGTCCACAGCATCATCTAGCTGCCCCAATTCCTACTTTTTTTTTCATTTTCTCCTTGATATCTTGTCTTCTTCAAAGAATATTTTATTATTTTGTCTGCCTAAAGCTTCTCTTTAATAGTGTGGCATGTCACTAAACATGCAAGTTAACTTCAGAAGCATTATCATTTTGTTTCTTTGGTACTATCCAGTCATAAAAGCAGCATATTCTTACAATTATTTAACCTTTTGGTTGGGAATAATTTTTTATAATATTAAAGGTCTTTTTATGTCAGGAGTTTGTAAGTCTTTCAATATAAAAGAATGTTATACTCTATCAAAGATCCTTTACTAAATCACATTGATTGAATAATGGCATCCCCTCTATTTGCTAAATCTCTTTAAAGGCCTTTGCTTGTTTTCTAAATAAACAGATTAATATTGTTTAAAATACTATCTTGTTAACATCCATGTACCCTTATAGTTGTAAGGTTGTTTCTCACCCCTTCATGTATAAAGTGTAATCTTTAAGGAATTATATAATAATTTATTATCTGAAACCAATCATGAAATCCATTTATCTTTTCATTTTTAAGGTATGTGAAATCAATCATTCTCAACCACAACTTGTAACAATAGATGTCAGAAAACAAGGTTTATAATTCAATAGAATATTTGCAAAAAAAAAATCTTATTTGAGAGTCAGGATTTTTGCTTTGCTTTCCCATTTCTCCACTGTTCTATTCATCTATCACTTTCAAAAATCCAAAAGAATTAGACTGTGTCTATTCTTGCAAACTAGAAAATTGAAGCAATTATCCAAGTAGTTTAAATAATTTTTTTTTGGTTTCTTTTATTTCTTGATTTGAACTCACAAATTTCTCTGTCAGTTCTGGAATAATCCACTGTTATATTATTAATTAATGTCATAAATAGAAGATGGTGGAATGAATACTAGATATATACTAGACTTCTTCAGAGGACCCAGAATCTCCAGCATATTGCCTATGTGACCTTACACAAGTTGCCTGGTGAATCTGGAGTTCAGCTTCCTTTTTTGCAAGATAAAGATGTTGAATTGAGGTTCAATGTCCCTTCATCTCAAAATCTATGATCAGTGATGATCTTCAACTTTTCTACATAATCCCATGAAATTATCTATTAAAAATAAAAGTACAAAAGTAAAATAAATTCTTAGGACACTGACAGATGTCAATATGGCAGTATATCAGGGCATACTTTTAGGAATGAATACATATTTTTGCCTTATAGCAAAAAAGTGGAAGAGATTCAGGGATATGATACAGAAATTAACTGATGCAATTAAGGAAAAATGAGGAAGACAGAGAAATCATCAGCAAATTGGTATTAAATCTTATCTAAAAATAGTTTCATCTGTGTTGAGACTTAAACACATAGAATGGGTATATTTTTATTATATTATGTATTCATATTCTAATGCTATAAAAAAGATGACAAAGAACTATTGTTGTATTTAATCTTCATCTTAAATTTTTTTCATGCATCTTAAATTCCAGACATCTTTCAGGGGGGTGTGTGTGTGCGTGTGTGTGTGTGTGTGTGTGTGTGTGTGTTTTAAATCAGAAGTACTTCAGTGGAAGTTTAGTGTAGTGAAAAGAATGTCAACTTGGCACCACAAGGTATACATTTGAGTCCTTGCCTGGCACTTACACATTGTGTAACTTCTTTGAGACAGCTAGGTAGAATGCTAAGAAGGCTGAACTTTAAGTCAGAGAAATCTGAGTTGCAATCCATCCTTAGAGACTTAATGCTTGTGTGATTTAGGCAAATCACTTAATCCTGTCTGTCTCAGTTTCTCATCTGTAAAATGAGGATAATAATATCACCTACTTTACAGGATTGTTGTGAGAATCAAATCAAATCATATTTGTAAAGTGCTTTGCAATCCTTAAATGATATAATTCTTTGAGGTATTATATAAATGTCAGCTATTATTATTCTCCTTTTGACAATGCTCATCCCTCTCTTTTCTTTTCCTCTAATATAATAGTCTTTTTTTTTGCCTCTTCATGTAGTCTAATTTACCTCATTTTACCTTTCTCTTTTTTTCTTCTCCAAGTACAATTCTTTTTTTTTAAATATCATCTCATCAGAATTAATTTATACCCATACCTTCCATCTATGTATGTTTCCTCTAACTGCTTTAATAAAAGATACAGTTCTCAAAAGTTATAATCTCATCACATAGGAATATAAGTAGTTTAATCTTTAAATAACACTTTTTCTTTCCTATTTACCTTTTTTATGTATCTCTTGAGTCCTGTGTTTGTAAATCAAATTTTCTATTTAGTTTTGATTTCTTTGATAGAAATGATTGAAAGTCCCCTACTTCATTGAAGATCCATCTCCTCCCCTGAAAAATGATGCTCAGTCTCACTGGGAAGTTGATTCTTGGGTATAATTCAAGGTCTTTTGCCTTCTAGAATATGTATTACAGGATCTCTGATCTTTTATTGCAGAAAATGCCAAACCCTAGTTTTCCTGACTATGGTTTGTTGATCCTTTTTTTTTTTTTTCCCTAGCAGCTTGCAGTTTTCCTTGATGATCTCTTGAAGAATACTGTCCAGGCTCTTTTTTTGGCATAAAGATCATGGCCTTAAGGCTGTCCAATAATTTTTAAAATTTAGCACCGAGATAGTTAGCTGGTTTGCTCAAATTCCAGCACAAACATATTTAGACCACTACAGACCATTTCCCCCACTTTAGAAGATATTGTGAACTAAAGCAAAAGCTCAGAGTACTCCCCAGCATCTCTATCCTAGATAGAGATATTTACCCAGTTCCCATCCTGCTTTGAAAGAAAGCAGGGTAGGTCTTGAGCCTTGCAGTCCTGCAAGCCTCATAGGATCTCGAGTCACATATTTCACAATCAAAGAAAATCATGGCAATCTATTTTCAGTATCTACATACTAACAGTTCTGCCTACAAAGCCAGTAATTAGCTGAATGACCATGAGCAAGGCAATTACCTTTTCTGAATCTCAGTTTTTTCATCAGTTAAAGGAGGATAATGATGGAATTAATAAGACTAACTCTTCATTTTACAATCTAACCCTTCATTTTACAGATGAGGAAATTGAAGCTTGGAAAAATGAAGTGATTTGCCCATAGTCACACAAGTAATAAGAAACAGTTGGGATTAGATCCCAAGATATCTAGCTCTATATCTCATGAAATGAGATATAGATATAGATATAGATTCCCTTGAGAATTTTATAGCAATTGTGATCTCAGACAAAGCAAAAGCAAAAATAGACTTAATTGAGGGAGATAAGCAGGGAAACTACATCTTGCTAAAAGGCACCAAAACATTGAATTAATATCAATAATAAACATTTACACCAAATGATATGACATCCAAATTCTTACAGGAAATGTTAAATGAATTATAGAAGAAAATAGACAGAAAAATCTACTAATATACTAGTTACTAGTACTAACATACTAACAGAGAAACTCAAATGTCCCCTGTCAGATCTACATAAATCTAACCATGAATAAGAAAAAAAATAATCAAATAAATGAATAGAATCTTTGAAAAGTTAGATATAATAGACCTCTGGAGAAAACTGAATGGGAATAGAGAAGATTATATTTTTTCTCAGCTATACACGCGACCTTTACAAAAATTGACCATTTATTAAAGCATAAAAACTCACAACATTAAAAAAATTAGTTTTTATTAAGTTCACTCTTTTCAGACCATAATGCAATAAAAATTACATTTCAACAAAGGATCATGGAGTATATCTTAAAAATTAACTGGAAACTAAACAAACTAATCCTAAAGAATAAGTGGATCAAAGAACAAATCATAGAAACAATCTTTAATTGAATATCAAAATAGAAATTCTAAAAAATCAGATGTCAATAAAATTGAAAGTAAAACAAAACACACTGAATT
Source organism: Sarcophilus harrisii (assembly GCF_902635505.1). Lineage (NCBI taxonomy): Eukaryota > Metazoa > Chordata > Mammalia > Dasyuromorphia > Dasyuridae > Sarcophilus > Sarcophilus harrisii. The sequence continues at coordinate 124,347,961 of NC_045429.1, forward strand.
GATAAATAAAACTAGGAGCTGATTTTGTGTGTGTGTAGGGGGAACCCAAAACAATAAAATAGTCAAGCCATTGGTTAATTTGATTTTTAAAAAGAAAGAAGAAAAGCTAATTAACAGTATCAGATATGAAAGGGATGTATGTATCACCAATAAAATGATATTCAAGTAATTATTAGGAATCATTTTGCCCAATTAATATTTCAGCAAAACTGACAAGTAAAATGGATGCATAGTTTCAAAAATATAAATTTTTCAGATTTAAAAAAATATGAAATAGAATTCTCAAATAACCCTGCTTTAGAAAAAGAAATTGAACAAGCTATAAATGAGCTCTCAAAGAAAAAAAAAAAAAACAACAGAATCAGATGGACTTAAAAGTGAATTCTATCAAATATTTAAGCAAAAATTAATCCAAATATTATATAAACTATTTTTAAAAATTGGTACCAAATTCCTTTTATGACACAAATATGGTTTGAATACCTGAACTAAAGAGAGCAAAACTGGAGAAGAAATTGTAGCCCAATTTTCTTAATGAGTATCAATGCAAAAATTTTAAATAAAATACTAGTGAGGAGATTATAGCAATATATGATAAATATTATGTACTATGACCAGATGCTATTTAAGAAATGCAGAGCTGGTTCAATATTAGGAAAACCATAAGCACAATGACCATATCAATAACAAAAACAAAATCATATAATTATATTGAAAGATGCATTGAAAGATTTTGACCAAATACATCTGTTCCTATTAAAAATACTAGGAAGCATAGAACTATTTTTATAAGTAGCATCTATTTAAAACCATGAGCAAACATTACTTGTAATGTGAATAAATTTGAAGCCTTCCCAATAAGATAGGAGTAAAGCAAGGATGTCCATTATCACCAATATTATTAAATTTGTACTAGAAATGCTAGCTATAGTGGTAAGACCAAAAAAAGAAATTGAAGGAAGAAAAATATGTAGTAAGGAAACAAAACTATCACTCTTTGCAGACAATATGATAATATACTTAAAGAACTTAGAAAATCAATTTAAAAGCTAGTTGGAACAATTAACAACTTTAGTGAAGTTGCAGAATATAAAGTAAGTCCCACAAATCATCAGCATTTCTACAGAAAACCCAGAAGGAAGAAATAGAAAAATTACATTTAAAATCACTGCAGACAATACAAAATACTTGAGAATCTACTTACCAAGATAAATCCAGAGACTATAGGAATACAATAACAAAATACTTCACTTAAATAAAGACATATCTAAAAAATGGAAAAATATATTAATTACTAATGGGATAGTGTGAGCCAACATGATAATAATGACAATTCTTCAGTGCAATTCCAATCACACTACCAAATAATTATTTTATAGAGTTAGAAAAAGTCATCACAAAATTCATCTGAAAGAACAAAAGGTCAAGAATATCAAAGAAATCAACAACCACCAAAAATATAAAGGAAGGTAGTCCAGCAGTACCAGTCCAAACTATTTTACAAAATGCTAATCATTAGAACAATATGGTACTAGCTAAGAAACTGAGTGATCTATCAGTAGATTAGATTAGGTAAACAATACCAGTAGTAAATGATCATAGTAATCTAGTGTTTGATAAACTCAAAAGTCTAAGCTTTTGGGATAAGAACTATTTGAGAAAAATTGCTAGGAAACTGGAAAGTAATCTGGAAGAAAACAGGCATAGACCAATATCTCACACCATATACCATGATAAGGTATATCATTTTTTTAATTATAAAGGGAGACATAAATAAAGGGGAATGGGAAAATATACCTGTTAGATTTATGGAAAGGGAGAGAGTTGATGACCAAAAGGATGAAGAAGATCATGCGAAGCAAGATGAATAATTTTGATTGCATGAAATTAAAGAAATTTTTGCAGAAACAAAACAAATGCAGTCAAATTTAGAAGGAAAGCAGTACATTGGGTGGGGGGGGGAGAACTTCACAACAATTTTTTTTGATATGTATAGGGATGTATAGGGAATGTATAGGGAATTGAGTCAAATTATTAAAAATATGGCTTTCTCCAATTGATGAAGTCAGAGGTATTAATAATCATTTGGGGAAAATGCTCTTAATCACTACTAATCAGACAAATACAAGTCAAAACAATTCTCATTTCTCAGGATGGCTAACATGACAGAAAATGGAAGATGGAGGGAATGTGGGAAAGTAGGAACACTAATGCACTGTTGGTGGAGTTGTGAATTGATTCATCTATTCTGGAGGACAATTTGGAACTATTCCCCAAGGATTATAAAACTTTATAACCTTTTGACCTCATAAAGTCACTACTAAGTCTGTATCTCAAAGAGATCAAAGAAAAGTGAAAAGGACCTATTTGTACAAAAATATTTGTATCATCTTTTTGAGGTGGTAAAAAAAATTAGAAATTGAGTGATACCTATCACTGGGGGAATGAATGATTAAACCAGTTGTGACATATGATTGTGATGGAGGATTTATGTTAAGAAATTACAAGCAAAATAATTTCAGAAAAACCCATGAAGTCCTATATGAACTAAAGTAAAGTGAAGTTAGCAAAACCAGGAGAAAATTGTGCACAGTAACAGCAATATTATAAAGTTGATCAATTGTGAAAGACTTAGTTACTTTAATCAAGACACTGATTTAAGACACTTCCAAAGGATGTATAATGAAAAATGCTATCTATTAGAACTGATGAACTTTGAATACAAATTGAAGCATATGTTTTTTGTTTTCTTTATTTTTCTTGGGTTTTGTGTGTTTTCTTTTGTAATATGGTTAATATAAAGATATGTTTTGCTTGAGTTCATATGTATTGTTGTTGTTATATTACTTGACTTTTCAAGGGATAGAGAAGGGAGAAGAGGGAGGGACAGAATATGAAATTCAAAAAAATTTCAAATGAATATTACAAATTTTTTAATATGTAATTGATAAATATTTAATGAAATAAAAATATTTTAAAGAACTTTAAACATTTTAATCTCACTTCATATTTTACAATCTTAAGCAAATCATAATAGGCATTTCTTTATGTATCTAAGCCTGAACGTTATTTATTATTATAGTAACTGAAATTTATGTGTCCCTTTAAAATTTGTAATAGAAATCCCAGCAATCAGTATCCCTGTAAGGTAAGTTATATAACCATATTATTTGCATTTTACAGATGAAGAAGATTAAGATCATAGGCTCTATCCTAAATGACCTTAGGCTCTTACCCTATCATTTTACAGATAAGGAAAAAGAAGGTTAAATGACTTGCCTAGTCCAATTAGTAAAAAGCAGACCTAGCATTTGAATCCAAGTCTTCTAGCTTCAAATTCAATTCAATTTCTACTTTACTTTGCTATGATTTGACCATGATGTCTTAGACAGTAGCTTTGGATTTTTGGATTTGCACCGTCTTCTAAACTCTGAGCAAACCTCAGAGTACTCACTTTTGAGCTTAAAAAAGAAGTCTGTTAATTTCTCTGATTCTAGTATCTTTGTTTATAAAATGTGGATCACTATTATTATGAAAATGCAAGCATATGTATAAAAAAGTCCTTTGTAATAATAAAATGCTTTGTCAATGTGAACTATTAGCAACCCAGATGTTTCTCAGAAATCTATCTAGTTCATTTGACTAAAATCTTCTTTGACACTGAATGATTGCTGCCGTTCAGTATTTTCAGTGCTATTGACAACCACAGAGAATGTTCCTAGAATATTTATTTTCAGGGAATTAAGAATTCTGCCTTAAATGATTTCTAAGCTATACTTCAGATACAACATTCTATAGAAAACAGCTTCATTCTCCCCCAAAGTGTTTCATTCATTCTCTCATTCATTCTCATTCATTCACTCATAGCAATATGGACAAGAGAGACTAAAATAGATATAATGCTTGCTCCATGGAAATTTTTTATAATCTCAAACTGACTTGGACAAATGTCTTGTTAAGCTTCACAAGTATTCCTGATAGCATTATTGTCTACAAATCACATATGTAGATGGGAAAACACGTTGAAAATTATATGATTTGTCTAAAGGTTACGTACACAATAAGAGAAATAAAAATTAGCACCCATTTTCCTTCCTAACAGCCAAGATTCTAGAAATTAACTTGATACTCCTTCGGTGGACATTTCTTGGTAAAGGAATGGGATTTACACAGTTGAAATTCTGAGCTAAAAATCTTGCTTTTTTTTTTTTTTTAAAAAGTTGATTAAAAAAAGAAAAATACTGATTAATTTAAAAATCCAAGACATACCAAAATATTAAAGAAGAGATGGAAATAGCTTGACCTAAGAAGATCAAGGAAACATTCCTAAGCCATCTTAATTAGAATTCATCAATATTTACTCTTTTGTTTTTTCTTCAGTTTAGAATCTTTTAAAATCAGTAACTTCTCCCAAGGAAGACTTCTATTCTTCTTTAAATAATAGTCTTAGAATTTCTAGAATCTCAGAGAAGTTAAATGCCGTACTTACCCATGATCATAGAGCTAGTAAGTGCCAGAGGTGGGATGTGGACCCATGTATTTCTGATTTGAAGTATAGCATCTTATGTGTTTTTGTAAGAGCCTTAATGTTCTTAATATCCTATCCTTAAGTATCCCCTTGCCTATGAACTCTTTGCAAATGCTAATTAATCCACCAAATGGGAGGAAGGTGAAAAGGTAATATTGTTCCCAGGAAGTAGTAAGACAAACTTGAGACTAAATGCTTTATAAAAGTCATACAAAGTGTTAGTATTCCTACAATGGGTTAGTAACAACAAAGACTGGAATCATGATTTTTCTGATTCCAGGTCCTGCCTGAACTGTTTTGTATTTGTATTTGTTGGTTTTTTTTAAACTCTTATAATAATGAATTCCCATGACACTTTACTAAACATTTATTGACTTGCCAATGAGGCATTATTTTTCTTTCAACTCTAATTACATTCTAGAAAATTAACTGGTAAATTCAAAACTAAAGAACTGACTAATAACAAAATTAAAAAGTATTTAAAGATATACAAAGTTTTTACCCCATAACATACTTACTGTGAGAAAGGTTGTTACAAATAATGTTAATTTTTTTTAAATAAATGAAAAAGCTGAGACCCTAAGAGGTAATATGAATTGTCCAAAGAAAGTATTACAGACTGGATTTGAAGTCTCCTGATTTTCAAGTCTATCAATCTTCTTACTACACCAAGTTGTCTCTACTGAAAAAAAAAAAAAAAAAGAAAGAAAGCTAGAAGGAAAAAAGATACTGAATTTCAAAATTTGTTTTAAAGCTTCTATTTTAATGGTTTTTGATTGTTGTATCCACAAGAGTTTTAAAAACTCTTTATTTAAAATAAAAAAAACCCAAGTATTTGGAAATCCCTCCAGAAATCTACCTTAATTAAATAACAAGTATTCATTGACCCAATATAGCATAGCATAGTTTCTTAGTCTTTTTGGGTGTCCCAGTAAAACCTAAGGACACCTTCTTAGAATCATATTTTTAAATGTATAAATACATAGGATCACAAAGGAAATCAGTTATATTGAAATAAAGATATAAACACTTTTCCCCACCAAAGTTCGCAGATCCTCTCACATTTATTTCGAATTAAGAATCCTTGGATAGAGGGTAGAAAGAACTCTAGCAGCAGGGGGAAGAGACCTCATTCCAAATCATAGCTCAAGTTGCAAGTGACTCTAGGTAAATCACTTTACTCTTCAATTTCCTCATCTGTAAAATGAAGGGGTTGAGTGAGATGATCACCAAGTCCTTTCATACTCTGATAATTTATATAGCCTATAAGCTACTATTAGCAATGTGTAAGATAATTTTAGGTAATATCATGAAAAGGCACCAAAAAACATGACAATACAGTCAATCTTGAAGTCTTTATAATAAACCCATTTTACTAGTATTACTCTGATGACTCATCATAACATTGAGATAATTGGGTTCTTCAACACTATGCCAGTGGCCAGCTTCTGGAAAGACTTCAACTATACTATTTGTTTGTTGTTTGTATTTTGTTCCTGAAGATGAGCATGTCATCAAAAAGAAGACATACAAATAAATTGGATTTAAAGGGGGCTGTGCAAAGTCACCTGCCTCATTTTCCCTTCCAGAGCCATCTGGGTCCAATGGCAAGATATATATCAAGATGACAAAAGATGCCCCTGGATGCTTATTTGTCTATTTCCAATCGTTCAGCTTTCCTGAGTCTCTAGATTAGACTACCATAGCAATTATCCAAGACATTACTAAGTACAAAACAGAAGGAGCACATCCCCTTAGCCTTCACCACATGATGAATGCATGGCTCATTGAAACATGGAAGAGCCAGACTATGAGCATCAGGAGAGCAAGTATCATAGAATATTCTGTTCAAAATTGGAAGGATCCTTAGAGAACACTGAGTCCAAGCTCTCTATTTTACGCTTGTGGAAAGTAAAGTAGGAGTTCAAACAGTTTGCCCAGGGTCCAATATCTACTAAGTATGTGGGGCAGAAATTGAACTCAGATCTTCTTTACCCATCTCTCATGTCTTAACTAAACTTTTTCAAAAGGATGGCTGGGTAAAGCCACTTCTCTATCCACCCCGACTTCTACTTTCTCCAGCACTGCCTCCCAGATACAAGGGCAGAATTAACCAGACTGTCATGAGAAAGGTCTCAGTAGCAGCTCTATCCCACCCCCTCCAAAGCAAGTCCAGAGAAAATCCCAAAAGAAGAGGATAAGGATTGTGGGGGAGACATGGGAAAGATTGAGGGGGCTCAAGGGCAGAGTCTGGATACCAGACTGTTTGGGAACTCTCCTTTGAGGTTCCTCAGTATTGGGAAATGAGGGGTGAAAAGACAACTTTCAGAACAACAATCTTATAGTTTAGAGCTGAACAAATATTTGGGGAAATTAAATATAATGTAAAGCAGAATAGAACACACCTAGGAAAAGGCTGAGTTAGCTTTCAACTAAAAGATTATAAGACATTAGCTAAAAAGAAAGTCTTACTCAAAGAAAATATCAGCTGAGGGAAGGAAGAAATGAACTGAACATCTGTGGAGGGAGTCCCCAAAAAGACAGGCAAAAAAGAGTTAGTGTCAAATTAAAGGTAGGTTCCATAATGGTGATATAAGTGTACATATATATTTATTGTATTTGTATGTGTATGTGTGTGTGTGTGTGTGTGTGTGTGTGTGTGTTCATCTACAATGCAACATACATTTTTTTTAAAGTTAGGAAATACAGGGAGAAAACTACTCTGGTTATACACACCACACAGACTAACACACACAATTTTATTGGTGTGAGGAAATACCTTCCACCAATTCACAGTTACAACTGCTCTGAAACTTATGGTAATTTATAAAATGACACAGCAAAATAATTAAATTAATTGATATAAAATAAATCTTTTAAAAACATTTACTATAAAGTCCACCTTCTATTGTAATAATATATTTTAAACCATTTGGTATTAAGTACACAATATTTCAGCATATTTTTAAATTCATCATGAAATCACAAATCACATTGAACATTTAGTGCATCTTTAATATATAATCTATTTTTCCAAGTCCATATTTGATTACTATCTATCTCTCCATCTATATCTAGCTAGCTAGCTAGCTAGATGGATATTTTTTTCCAGTGGGGTTTAAATCAGGCAAGCTTCTAGGTCGTTGAAGTCTATCTTTGGATATGTCTCTTAATCTTTCTTGAATTGTGGCAATACTCCCTCTTTACTTGGGAATTTCTGTAATTCCAGAATAATGTTGCTTCCTAGTATATTAATATATTTTCCAGAATTCACAATTTCCTCAATGGGAGAAAAATTTCTTGTTCTGCTGGAAAAAAATTACCTCCCCTCAGCTTTTTTTTGGATGGATGTTTTACAGAGTGATAAAGATGCCCAGATCTCAGAAGCTCACCTAGAATTCATTTGATAATGGTATTTGTAACATCAATTGAAAAAATAAGCTACACTGGTAAAAATTACTTCCCCCCAGTCTTAAATACTCCAGTCTTTTGTCTTACTTATAGACAAGTCTTTTTTCTTCATAGCAATAATCACCAATTTAAAAAATTAGTCTTCTCCATTCTTCTAATTTCAAGAAAATTATGTTACACTACAGATGACTTAATAACAGCTCTTCTAGGGGCCAGCTTCCTCTAAAGGACTTGAATCCTTTCCCAACTATAAATAAAATATTTTTATAGACATCTTTTTTCAGTTCTTTGCATTTTTTTCTTTTTCAACTGCACTTTTTTATTTTATTTTATTATTATTATAGCTTTTTATTTACAAGCTATATGCATTTTCATGCATTTTTCAGCATTGAGAATTGCAAAAATTTTTGTTCCAATTTTTCCCTCCTTCACCTCCCCCTTCCCTCAGATGGCAGATTGACCACTACATGTTAAATATGTTAAAATATATGTTAAATACAATATATGTATATATGTCCGTACAGTTATTTTGCTGTACAAAAAGAATTGGACTTTGAAGTAGTGTACAATTATTTGTACCAAAGGAAGGAAGGAAACCAAAAATGAGGGCAGACAAAAATAGAGGGATTGGGAATTCTATGTAGTAGTTCATACTCATTTCCCAGAGTTCTTTCCCTGGGTGTAGCTAGTTCAATTCATTACTGCTCTATTGGAATTGATTTGGTTCATCTCATTGTTGAAGAGGGCCACATCCATCAGAATTGATCATCCTATAGTATTGTTGTTGATCATTGGTCATAATGATCTCCTGCTCATTTCACTTGGAATCAGTTCATGTAAGTCTCTCCAGGTCTTTCTGAAATCATTCTGTGGTCATTTCTTATAGAACAATAATATTTCATAGCATTCATATACTATAATTTATTCAGCCATTCTCCAGTTGATGGGCATCCACTCAGTTTCCAGTTTCTGGCCACTACAAAGAGGGCTGCCACAAACATTTTTTTAATAACTTTTTATTAACAGAACCCATGCCAAGGTAATTTTTTTACAACATTATCCCTTGCACTCACTTCTGTTCCGATTTTTCCCCTCCTTCCCTCCACCCCCTCCCCCAGATGGCAAGCAATCCTATACATGTTAAATAGGTTACAGTAGATCTTGGATACAATGTATATGTGCAGAACCGAACAGTTCTCTTGTTGCACAGGAAGAATTGGATTCAGAAGGTATAAATAACACGGGAAGAAAAACAAAAATGCAAACAGTTTACATTCATTTCCCAGTGTTTTTTTTCTTTGGGTGTAGCTGCTTCTGTCCATCCTTGATCAATTGAAACTGAGTTAGATCTTCTCTTTGTCGAAGAAATTCACTTCCCTCAGACTACATCCTCATACAGTATCATTGTTGAGGTATATAATGATCTCCTGGTTCTACTCATTTCACTCAGCATCAGTTCATGTAAGTCTCGCCAATCCTCTCTGTATTCATCCTGCTGGTCGTTTCTTACAGAACAATAATATTCCACAACATTCATATACCACAATTTACTCAACCATTCTCCAGTTGATGGGCATCCATTCATTTTCCAGTTTCTAGCCACTACAAACAGGGCTGCCACAAACATTTTGGCACATACAGGTCCCTTTCCCTTCTTTAGTATCTCTTTGGGGTATAAGCCCAGTAGAAACATTACTGGATCAAAGGGTATGCACAGTTTGATAACTTTTTGAGCATAGTTCTAAATTGCTCTCCAGAATGGCTGGATGTGTTCACAATTCCACCAACAATGTATCAGTGTAACAGTTCTCCCACATCCCCTCCAACATTCCTCGTTATCTTTCCCTGTCATTCTAGCCAATCTGACAGGTGTGTAGTGGTATCTCAGAGTTGTCTTAATTTGCATTTTTCTGATTAATAATGACTTGGAGCATCTTTTCATATGGCTAGAAATAGTTTCAATTTCTTCGTCTGAGAATTGTCTGTTCATATCCTTTGACCATTTATCAATTGGAGAATGGCTTGATTTCCTATAAGTTAGAGTCAATTTTCTATATATTTTGGAAATGAGGCCTTTATTAGAACCTTTGACTGTAAAAATGTTTTCCTATCAATTGTACTTTTCTTTGCATTTTGATGTGACTGATGCTGTTTGATTGTGGGCTTGAATGATTCTTGAAATGCTAGATTTCCTCATAATTATCAATTTTAACTGTAATTTTTTTTGAGAGAACCATTTGATATACTGGGAAGGAGACTGAATTTGAAATGAGAATCCTGAATTCCAATTATAGTTCTTAGATGTGTGATCTTGTATAAAGCATTTAATCTCATTTAATCTCTCTGGGTTTGCCTTTTCTAATCTGAAAAAAATGAACCGATTGAATCTGATGTCCTTTACATTTCCTTCCAATTTTTTGAGGTAATTGGGATTAAGTAATTTGCCCTGGATTAATTGTCTGAGGCTAGATTTGAATTCAGGCCCTCCTGACTTCAGGGCCAGTGTTGTATCCACTATACCATTCATTTCCTTTCTGATCTAATGATCCACAGTATTGTCTCTAGCATGCCTATTGTTCATAAACACTGATCAAGATTCTCTTTCCTGTTTCCATGAGAAAAAAATTAGAATAGTATTTGGCAGAATTTGTTTGTGATATTTTACCTTGGTTCAATAGTCACTAGACTAGGACAAGACTGAATGACTGAACAACAAAAAACTAGGAGGTACTCTAAGGGATGAGGATGGAAAGTTGACCATAGACAAATGATATAAGAAAAAGAAATTATCCTACTCAAAAAATGTTCTCCCTCATATATTATACCAAGAAGTAATATATTTCAGTTAACATATTCTGATTTCAAAATGCAAATAACATTACAGTTTTATCTATATGTCACTCACACTTTAGTGAGAATTATTGTTATTGTTGTTGTTGTTGTGTTTTCCCTGAGGCAATTGGGATTAAGATTCTTGCCCTGGATCACACAGCCAGGAAGTGTTAAGTGTCTGAGATAAAATTTAAACTCAGGTCCTCCTGACTTCAGGACTGGTGCTCTATCCATTCTGCTAGTGAGAATTATTTTAATCAGTTAATCTTATTACTTTCTTCTAAAATGAAAATTTCAGTTTCCCCCAAGTTTCAAATGGGAGAGAAAAGGAGATCTAATTTTAGATCTTGGAATGCTGTAGCAGAGGGTAGACCTGTATTCAGTCATGCAGGGCTTTGATAAACCAAGAGATGTTATTGGGGAAACTGAGAGACTCCCTCATTAGACCATCAGCCAGAAACCCTAATTTTTCCTTCATTATATATTTCACAAAAGGATTAGCATAATGCCATCCATTGAATATAATTCAATAATTTTTTTCATTAATAACTATGCCTAAGAATCTTATTTTTGCCCCACTTTAGAGGGAAATTTTTTTAAACAATATTTAAGTAGAATCTATATTAATCAGCATTACTCCTCTTATTAGAGCAGTTTCCCAATTCCACGATTATGTATTACGTGCCTACTGTATTCCAGAGTTTAAAGACCTTTTCTGTCAAATGAAATTAAAAATAATATTTTTTCCCTTTGGGAATTACTAGAAATTCTTTTTGCTCCAAAATTCATTTAAATGAATAATTTTGTGAGTACTGATAATTTAAGTAATAAAAATTCAGTTTCTTCCAAATCCATGACTTGTTTAGAATGATATTCAAGTTTATTCCTCATATCACATGGATCATAGAGAGGAACACATCTCTAGAACCAGAAAGAACCCAAGAAGCCAACTAATGAAATTTTCTTATTTGACAGATGAGAAAACTGTGGCCTAGTGAGGGAGCGACATGATTTATACATGGCTTACATGACTTGCCAAAGATCACACAATGAGCATAAAGGGTAGTGTTTGAATTCACGTCTTCTGACTCCAGAGCTAGGGTATTCTCTACCATGGAATGCCATTGTACTATATTCTGAACTGTTCTTTTCTAAAGTGTAGTTCAAATTTCCTAATAATTTGTTGTTGTTCAGTCACTTTAAAGTCTGCTTTGACTCTTCATGACCCTATTTGGGGAAATACAGGTGTGATTTGCCTTTCCTTTCTTCAGTTCATTTTACAGATGAAGAACTAAAATACCCAGGATGAAGTGACTTGCTCAGGATCACACAGCTAGTAAATATCTGAGACCAGATTTGAAGTCAGGAAAGTGAGTCTTCCTGATTCCAAGCCTTGAATTCTGTCCATCGTGCCACCTAGACACCCTGAAATTGTGTAGAAAGAGAATAGAGTCTAAGAAATAACCTTAAAGGACATTAATGCTAAGTTTGGAAGATGGATGATAATTCTACTAGGGAAATTGAGAAAGATCAATAAAGGAAGTGGGAAAACTAATTGTAATATTGTTCAACTGTAATTGAAAAAGAACTTTGAAGGAGAGAGGAAAACCAGGGAAATAGAATGATTCTTAAGATATTTAGAGGGAGAGATCTGGGATTTGAAAAGTTAATGTGGAACATCTCCAGCAAATAAATATCAAACTCTTCAAGTTAATGCTTGCAAGTTTAAACATCTATTTTAAAATTCTTTGAAAACCTAAAATGTTTTGTTGTTGCTAATTTAGTTATGTGTATACACTTCACCACACACACACACACACACACACACACACACAGGAAATTTCTTAAGATACTTTATCAATTCTAATATCCAGAAATTCAATTTTAAGATTTTATTTCTTTTTTCTTTACTTTTATTATTTTTTTTTCAAAAAAAATATTCTGAACATAAGAAATAAAGCAAGCATTTCTGGAACATAGTAGAATGGGGAAAAAGACAATTGCACATAAAACTACAAATCTATAATATACAAATTTTCTTCTTCAGAGAATACTTTCTTAAGTATTGACATTTACTATTGGTTTTTTAAAAATAATTTTTATTACCTTCCATTGTTTTTATACCACCTACATTTCCCACTAAATAAGGTCCATCCCTTATAATAAATAATTTTTTTTAAAGAAAAAGGAAAAGAGTTTAGCAAAACTAACCAACATGTCAAAAAAAAAGTCCAACATTATATGCATCTGCCATATCCATGGTCCACCCACCTCTGGAAAGAATATTTTCTAATAAGTCTTTCTCTCTTTTTTCCTGTTTCATTTTAAATGTTGCCTGTTTATCTTTGTGCCAACTTTAGCATCCATGACTTCAGTTCTTATCAAAGTTTACTCTGTATTGACTGTGATTTTTAAATTATCCCTTATTGAATAGTCTTCTTTTTTCTTTTGGTTTCTTCCTTTAAAACTTTGTCCCAGCTTTTATACCTTCAACATCCTTATGTTGTCTATCCATTGCCATTCATGACATTTCATTTTAAATATATTTATTATATTATTTTGATAACCTGATATGGCAGAAGTATGGGCATTGCAATTAAAATCCACATAAAGATATAATTAGAATATATTCTAGTTATAAAGCTTTCTTAGAAAGCAAAATATAGAATCTGGTTGTCTAAAGGGATATTTAGTGTAGAATTAAAATTATTAAAGAAATTTGGTTTGGGCTCCATTGAATTACTTGAATAAATAATTTATTGTTTAGAACAATAATTTATGCACTAGAATCTTTTCACTTGAGTTGGCTGTAAAGATATGTGGGGCTTTTGTTGTTATTTTTTTAATTGTGTTGACTCTTTGAACCCCTTTGCATTTTCTTAGCAAAGTTACTAAAGCAGTTTGCCATTTCCTTTTCTAATTCATTTTATAAATGAGGAAACTGAGACAAATAGGATTGTGATTTGTTCAGAGACACATAGCTAATAAGTGTCAGAAGCCAGATATGAACTCAGGAAGATAAGTTTTCCTGACTCCAGGTCTTGTACTCTAATCACTGTGCCATCAACCCCCCCCCCTCTTACTCTCCCCCCCCCCCAGCCCCACCTCCCTTGGGGTTTGATTCTTGAATTGTTTCCATCTTTGATTAGATTCCCTCCTTTTTTTGCCACAAGTAATTCAGGGGAAAAATTAGGGGAAATATTTTTTTTTTAAATGTCTGATCTCAGAGGACTTGAACTTAAATCCCACCTATAAGGTCAACTGTATGACTTTGAGCAAATCAGTTAATCTTTCTGTGAAATGAGGGGATTAGATGATTAAGGTTTTTTAAAGGATGCATCATGCATCCTTTGGGCAATGTGATTCATCCCTTCTCATAATTATTTTTTAAATGCACAGAATTATTAAGGAAATGAATTATATTGAAATAGTTATTTTTTTAAAGCAAGTTCATGGGTTCCTAGTTAAGGATTCCTTACTGCTCTAAATCTGTGTTTTTAGATATATGAAATCACGACTGTAGAATTAAGATATTCTATGAGAAGAAAATGATGGGAATGGAAAATTATAACTCACAGGTGTAAAACTTTGAAGCTTGAAAAAAATACTTTCCTTGTATTTTCCCATTTGAACAATACAACTAACTTAGGTGGTAGGTACCTTATTATCCTAATTTTACCTATAGGAAAACAAACAGAGGTTATGATTTACTTATTAGGGCAGCTAGGTGGCCTAGTGATTTGAGTACTGCAGTCAGTCAAAAAACATATTAAGCACCTACTCTGTGCCTCGGCCTGGTCTGGGAATAAAGAAAGAGGTAAATGACAGTCTTTGCCCTTAAGAAGCCCACGATTTAATGAGGGTGAAAGCAAGCAAACAAATATGTACAAACGAGCTATATAAAGGATAAGAAGGAAATAAATAAGAAAGAGAAGAGTGATTGGAAATGGCTTCTTGTAAAACTTGGGTTGTTAGCTGAGACTTAAAGAAAACTAGGGAAAACAGCACTCAGAGATGGAGGGGGAACATTCCAAGCATAGGAGACAGCCAGAGAATGTACTGGAGCCAAATCAGAAAGACTTGAGTTCAAATTCAGCCTCAGATAATTGGCAGCTCTGATTCTGGGCAAACCACCTAACTTTCATTTTCCTCAGTTTTCTCAACTGTAAAATGAGAATCATACCAGCACCTATCTCACAGGTTATTGTGTAAAATGTAAAGTGCTTGACATATAATAAATGCTTAATGAATACACCTTCAATTCTCCCTACAGTCATTCAGCTACTGTTTGGGAAAGGATGTATCTCAGGTATCTAGAGAAGGTTATCCTAAGATTTCCCCACGGGAATGAGAGTAGTTCCCTTGAAAGTAAATGTCTACTAGAACAATTATTACTGTGCCCTCCCATCCCAGCAGCATCTTGCTAATTGCTGGGGGTGGGAGTCACTTCCTTGGATTGCTTTTCAGTTAAAGAGGAATGAATAGAATAGATGCTTCTGTAGAAAATGCTAGAAGAAACTGTCATGAATGCTAGAGATATTGTAATAAATTATGTTTTAAGTGGTTCAACATCAAGGGAGTTTAAAGCACTAGATAAATGTAGGTTGTAGGCAGCTTGATAGAGCGGCTTGAAATCAGAGGAATTATATTGGAATCCCAGTTCTACAACTTAATATTTGCATCATCTTAGGCAAGTCACTCAATATTTCCAGGCCTCAATTTTGTCATCTGTAAAATGAAGAGATTGGACTAGATGATCTCTAAAGTCCCTCCCAGCTCTAAATCTACAATTTCTAACCTCTCATTATATCAATGGAAAAGCCATACCCTTCTAAATCCTACATAAAATTAAAAAGAAATATAAAGAATGTAGCTTTCCCTTTACATATCTGAATTCTGGGAAATCCCTGACATTACATACTTATTATAATCTTGACTGATCTCTTTAATTGTATCCTTTATTGTCTGTCATGGTGAAATACTATATCACTAGTTTCTGTTCAGTGAAGTAAAGGTTGTCAAGAATGAGAGGGACCTTCAATGTCCCAGAGTGGAGATAGTTGAAGCTCAGTTTGGGGAGGTGGCTGGAGAAAAGAAATTATTTAACTTTAAGATGCTTGTCTGGCTACTTTGCTTATTGTCTAGAAGTAAGGTGAGGGGAAAGTACGGTAGACAAGGTGTCTGTTCATAACCTATTTATTGCAAGAAAAATAAGGATCGTGTCAATGTTGATGATATCCACCGATATCCCAGGGTGGGTGAGACATAGCAATGAGAAGGCAGACAGACCTTGAGAAAGAAACAGCTGGAAGTGCCCCAGCCCCCAGTGTGGGGAAAACATTGCTATAAACTGGGAAGCCTTTATTGCTTCTGGGCTTGGAGGAAGTTTTTGGCTGTAAATGGTCATGCACTGCAGCTCTCAGTGAAAAGACTGAGAGTTGGGTCTTCTCTTGAGAACCAAAGAACAATTAGGATTCAAAAAATAAGATGCAAAACGTGAAGGAAAGCAGAGAACACACAAGTCACTCAAGAGAAGGAAAAATCCCATCCCATCTAACCAGAAGAGCTCCTCTACACCCTAGTTAAGGAAACCTAAGACACTTCTTTTCTCCACTGAATCTTATAAGAACCTCAACATCTTTTCAAATATTGGGAATTTTAATATTCCTGTTGGGTATTTCTTTTCACTTTATTCTGACTTCCCCTGTGCTACAGAGCTGGTCTAAAAGATTTCAAAATTATCTACTGATTCTTCCAATATTTATCAACTCTTATAAACTAATGGAGAAACCATTTACCAAAGTAAATAGAGCTCTGAATTAACGCGGATGATACGAGATTGCGCCCTAGCGCCCTAATGCCGCATCCCAAATGAGTTCTTCCTCTGTGTAGACATTCACTTTCTCACATGCATTTACTCTTCTTCGAGGTGCCACATTTTTCTTTTAAAAATTCAAAATGCACAATTAAAGTCTAAAGTAGAACGATTCCCTTCAGGATATCTTTTTTTTTTTTTAAGAAAAAATTATTTAAGATAGACAAATAAAAACCAGTAACCAAAATTCAGAAGAAAGGTATTTTAGTCCATTTTGGTTTTAATGAATAATTTCTCCCAATAGAGTAATTAAATTCCTAGCAATGAGCATTGAGGACAGAATAAATAAACCAACCCAGCTTCTGATTCGGAATATTTTGAAGATTCCTCTTTTAAGAAAGACAAGTCGAATTAGACATAAATAGATAAATCAACTTGGGAATGACAGTCTCTGAATTTATCTCCATTACATCCCCCGAGGGGCACAGCGCAGCAAACTCACCAGGATGGGAGAGTCTGCAACTACCCTCTAGTAGATCGGATGTCCACCAGTCTTAAACCATGAAAGAAGTTGGTGGGCAACTTCCCTCCAAATCTAAACGAACCGAAGGTTTTAATTCCCTTCCCATAAAGCTCTCCTTTTAGGTTTAGATACACTGATGGAAGGGAAGACCCTTCCTTGTTTTGGGTGATCTCAAGAACGTAGCTTGTGCTTTACGTAACAGAATTCTGGAAGCTCGCTGCCTAAATAGCAGAATTGAGTTCAAAATTGTAGCGTAGAGTTGATTAACTTTCCAGGATGGTAGTAGGTGAGGACCTCCAGTTACCATGAAAATCCCACCTCCTAACATAGAGTAGTAGTAGTAGTACTACACTAAAACAGACACCTCTATTCTTCTGAGAGGACAGATGATTTGATGTGATGGAGAAACTTTACAAGAAACAACTGCGTCTGTAACCTAAAGCTTCCTGAATCAACTCAAATCATTGAGCCAGACTAGATCTTTAAATGTGGAAAAGCTTTTTGAGTAAAAAAAAAAAAAATTCTCAGCTTTACACTGGCTTCTGCTTTCTCTCGCCTGTTTGGGCTCCTGTTTAAAGGGATTGTTATTGTTTAAAGAGACCCCATTGAACTATTTCCTGCTCATTGTCACCTCTCCTTCTCCCTACATCCAGAGGTTCTCACCGAAAGGTAATAAACCTCTCCTCACACCACTGACTGCAGCAGAGAATGCAAAGTACTCTGAACTGGGAGCAATTCCCAAACCCTGCGTGTGGGTGGGAATAAATGAACCCCTTCCACTGTCTCTCTAAATCCTGCTCCTCGAGTCCTGAGGAGTCTAGTCATATATATGAAAAAAAGGAAGGAAAGAAAGACCATTTATTTCCCCCAGTCAATGAATATGCAGCGAAATCGAAATGTTTAGTTTGTGGAACAAAATAAAAGGGTTTTGAAAGTTCAAGTTATGCGTGTTTCAGCTACTGGGTAGCGCTTTGGTAAAACAAGAAAGAAAAAGAAGGAAAGAAAGAAAAAGAAAGAAAGAAAGAAAAGAAAAAGAAAGAAAGAAAAGAAAAGAAAAAAAAAAAAAGAAAAAGAACACATTTTCCATTTCTGATGAGGACTTACGGCTTCATAAGGAAGGCCAGTTAAGACCAACCGTCAATGTGTGTAGTCGAGAAGGTAACTAAAATGCTTCCAACTTCGTATCTGTGAATAAAATCCAGAGAAGCTACATCTATTGCTTATAGCAAGCTAACTAGCAACCAGGTGCTACCAAGGCGTTTGCGTGTTTTTAAGGGGAAAACTGACTTGCATCTCCCAAGGACTGTTGCCCTCAGATCTCCAGGTGAGACCACAAATTTAAATCTCTAGCCTTTGCCCCATGCGTTGCAAACGTCCTGGGAGAGGGTAGACTAGGAGAGAGAGAAGAGAAGACCGGCAGGGGTACGAGGTGGGGGTGGGTGAAGAGAGGAGCAAAAATAGAGAAGTGTCAATGCCTCTGCAATGAATGTATGAATTGAGGGCCAGGAGGCGGCAAGTTATGGGGCTGTCCATTTCCTCCTCCTCGGCGGCTGCAGTGGCGGGTTCCAGCGGCTTTGATAGAGGTGCAAACATTTTGGGGAAGGCGGAGGGGGTGGGGTGTGGGTGTGGGTGTGTAGAGACTTGGGAAGGGAGGGGGAAGGAGGGTTAGAGAGGGGAATTTACATGAAACAACCTCGCGGGATCCCACTGGCGGCAATTAACATCACAGGCTTTCCCCGGGCCCAGTTCTGATATGGCCGCGGCCAGCCAATCGGTCCCCAGGGCCAAGCACATCAAAGGGTGCTCCTGTCCAATCAGGCATGTCTCTTCTTCCCAGGGCCACATGGGCTCTATTTATGGGGGGCATAATTACTACTCCTAAGACCAGTTTCTGTCTCACGCACCGAGAGTTCAAGTGGAATTCACTTATTTCCCCCCTCCCCTTTTCCCTGACCCCCTCCCCCCAATTTCTATCTACCCATTCCCTTCCAAGTTTGTAGCTGTGCGCTGGGAGACTTCGCAGCTCCTTCCAGCTCTGAGTTTTCTTGCAAAGGTGACAACCTGGTATAGCTGAAAGTGGCTCTCGTAGAGTGAGTTGGACCGTTGCGGGGTGGGGGAGGGGTGGGGGTGGGGAAGGGGAGCAGAGAGTGAGAGGATGAGCTCCCCCAACACCGAAAGCTCTGGGAAGAGCCTGCAGTACCGAGTGGACCATCTGCTGAGTGCCGTGGAGAATGAGCTGCAGGCTGGTAGCGAGAAGGGAGACCCCACAGAGAGCGCGCTGCGAGTCACGCTGGAGGAGAATGAACTCTGGCTTCGCTTCAAGGAGCTCACCAACGAGATGATCGTCACGAAGAACGGCAGGTAAGGGATGTAACTTCGCATTTCCATCTCCCGACCTTCTTAATCCAAATTCTCTTCTTGGACTAGGCCCCCAGCATCCCCAACCTTCTATGTCCTGTACAAGGACTCGATTACTGGTGCTCTTCCTTTGCCATCTTGTACTGACTTCTTGGGTTCTTGGCCAGATTTGCCCAAAACAGTTGAAAGGGGTTCGAATCCCAGTTTTGCTATTACTTATCTGTGTGATCTTGGCGCAGACACTTATTTCTCTGGGCCTCAGTTTCCTTCTCTGTAAAATGAGAGCATTGAAGATTAAATGGTCCCTGAGGTCCCATCCAGCTCTTAAATATTCACTCTTGTGACTCAGTCTCTGATTAATTGAGGGTAAACGCTCTAATTTAGAAGGCAAATTTCAGCAGTCTGGAAACACACTGGGAAAGGCTGTGAATATGCACCTTAATTTCTGGGAGGGGAAATCTTTTACCTCCCTTTTTTTTCTTCTGGGAAATATTGGTCCTTTCATCCCCCCAGCCTGTTCTTCTTTTACACACACACACACACACACACACACACACACACACAAATACACCATTCACTTTAGTTTGCAGTTTTGTTCTGTGCCTCAAGAATTGGTTAGCTTGAAAGGCCAGGGCCCTGAACTGATATGCATTTATACTTTCTCAACCATGTCTTTAGTCATAAGGGCTATAGGAATGCCCAGGAGTGTGTCAGAAAGTTTTCAATACTTCAGGACTATATGGAAATGTTGGGTTTCCTAATTTTCAGTTCTCCCACTTCCTTTCCTCCTCTGCTTTCCAGTTCCCTCTACTTTTCCTTCTCAATTACTAAAATTTTCCTGTCCCACCTTTTTCTTAATAACCCTATAACCAGCCAAGAAATAGGAAAAAGCTGAGACCCTTTTGCTGGGCCCTTAAGATCATCAATTTAAACATTTAGAACTTGCTACATACTTGGGACAAATTTCTCTGAGCATAGCAAACAATTCCATTTCTCCTTTCCCTTTCCAACCCCATTCTCCTTCATCTCCTGTTTGCTTCTCCTCCTTTCCAGGAGAATGTTTCCCGTGCTGAAGGTAAATGTATCTGGCCTAGATCCCAATGCTATGTACTCTTTCCTGCTGGACTTCGTGGCTGCAGACAATCACCGGTGGAAGTATGTAAATGGAGAGTGGGTGCCAGGGGGCAAACCAGAACCACAGGCCCCGAGTTGTGTCTACATTCATCCAGATTCACCAAACTTTGGAGCTCATTGGATGAAAGCACCTGTCTCCTTCAGCAAAGTCAAACTCACCAACAAACTCAATGGAGGGGGGCAGGTAGGTCCTGGCCTCATCTTGACAGACTTTTGGTGAGAAGTAAGTCCTTAGCTGAAAAGGTAGAAGAATTGACACAGGGGGCCACCCAGTGATCAGTCTCTTCAGGCAAAAGAATCCTGCCCCATCCCATTTCTGATTGAAGATTTAGCTTCTTATTTATATGAAGTTGATTATAAGAAAACTAAGTCTCTCTAAAATGCAGATGAGCAAGAGAAGAGGAAAAAGAAGCCTAATTTTAAATATTATATGAGAGGTAGGGGTTACTCTATTCCCACCCATAAGTAGATTTCAGGAATCCTAAAGCTAAGGATATGTATTGAGTTTGATTATACTAACACTAAATGTTTCCTATAATATTTACAACTTGAAGATTGTTTCAACCTGTGGTAAATAAAAAAAGTTTTCTATTTTTTTTTCCTTTTGTGGTTGGGAACAGTTACTGGAAGGCTGTTTCCTACCAAGATGTAAAACAAGTCTAGGTTTTTAAGGGTAGCCATAGCTATTATGGAGGCTTCGGGTCTTAATTCTGCCAACCAAAAATGAAAAAAAAAAAACAAAACAGACTCTTCTGATTGTCTTTCATTGACTTTAATAGTGTTTGTGTAGCATAATTCTCATACTCCTTTATGAAAAGGTTGTTCTTTGAAGCAGCATAAATAAAAATACATCGAGAGGTATTTATTTATGTGATTATAACCAAGAGAACATTTTTTTTCACTTTGATTTGGGATGGATCTGCTGCTATACTTGGGATATGGACTCTGGATTCTAGAATGGCTGTCTTCCTCTTAAAAGCTTTAGTATCAAGTGAATGACTTCTCTTTCTGATGAAATTGTTTTCTTCACCATGTATTCTAATGGAGGACTTCTCCTGCTTTCCTCAGATCATGCTGAACTCCTTACACAAGTATGAGCCCCGAATCCACATAGTGAGAGTCGGTGGGCCCCAGCGCATGATAACCAGCCACTCTTTTCCTGAGACGCAATTTATAGCAGTGACTGCATACCAGAATGAGGAGGTAGGAAGGACTATTCAAAATTTCTTTGCTTCTGAGATTTCACTCTCTCAGAAATTTGAAAAAGAGCTCCCTACAAAAAAGAGGATGGGGGTGAAGGGAGGATGAGAGGGAAGAAGAGATAAAATAAACAGCAAAAAAAAAAAATGGATTATCTTTTTAAAGGGATCATGTTTGGTTTTGCTATTTGGGCAAATATATTTTGGAGTAAGGGAGAGAGGGAGACTGAGACTTAATCTGTTTAAACTTTAAAAATTTTAAAAATTACCTTTGGACTAATATTATAGTTTCAAAGCACATGAAACATGTTGAGTGCTGTGGAAAATAGTCTTAAGAAAAATAAGAGGGAGAGGAGAGGAAAAAAATCTAAAAAGAAATAATATAATAAAGTATGGTTCCTGATCTTTGATCTCATAGCTATAGAACTCTTTGGATGAAGAAATTCTCTGTATTAAAGTAGTCTATAAATCTCTATCTTCTAATCTTAGAGAGTGGTTTAAGGGGTTAAATGATTTGTCCTTGATCAGCAGCAAGTATCTTTCAGAGGACAGCACTCCTTCTCCTCAAGGCAAAATGTCTATCCAATAAGGTTATCCATTATTATCAAATGAAAGAATGTATGTATATAAAACTAATATATATATATATATATAATATATATATATATATGTTAAATTGCTATATGTTTTTGTTCAGTTGTTTTTCAGTCATTCCTGACTCTTTGTGACCCTATTTGAGGTTTTCTTGGCAAAGATACTGGAATATTTTGTCATAATCTTTTTCAGTTCATCTTACAGATGAGGAAATTGAGGCAAATAGGGTTAACAGCTAGTAAGTATCAGAGCCCAGATTTGGAACTCAGGAAGATAATGACTGTCCCTGACTCCAGGTTGGGTTATCTAACCATTGTGTTACCTACATGTCTAAAATGCTATATTAGTATCAACAAATGTAGTTGTACTAACACTAAAAGTAAATAGTAAGAAAATGTTGGAGTTTTTGAGTTTGTAGAATTAAAAAATGACAATGCATACCATTTCTTTAATTTTATCATAAAGAGTTGCATCTGTCATTGAATTGAATTGAAGCTATGTCATTTGGCACTTGTGGGCAAATTATTTTACTCTTCTTAGTTTTAAGTTTCCTCATCTACAAAATGAGAGGCTTGGATTAGACTATGGCAGATATCATCCCTCCCAGCTCTAAACGAATGTAAGTTAAGATAGATAGAGGAGGTAATCATAATTATCCAATGAGGAAAGAAGAGTGAAGGATCTTCTTTTGACTTGAAAAGAGAAAAAGTCTTCCTGTCCAAAAGAGAATTCTTTGGATAGTTTGGGATAAAATCTTGGAGAGGATTTAATAGAAATGCCAACCATCTCTGTTTCTCTGACAAAACTTAGACAACAAAAGATGTCCTTGAGATCTGACAATTATTTAACAAATCTGATAAATGTACATGGTTAGAATCTAGGCGAGAAGATGGAGATTTTATCATGAAGGTCTCATTTGACATTGTATGTACCCAAAAAGTAAGTCTGAGACTATTAGACAATTAGATGATTTTTTTGTAAACTTATTATGGTGGATCTTCTTTAGGAAATGACTTTAAGCAAACTCCATCTATGAATGATACTCCTGGAAATTTTCTTTAGAACCTCATCATTTGTTACAGAAGACTTTCTCATAAAAATACAATATTATATTTGCTTATTGCTGATCTTTTGTGGGGTGTTGTTTAGTACTAAATTTAGTACTGGAGCAATGCAAAAGTATATTAGCAAATTAAATTTCTTGTTGTTTTTCAGATCACAGCTCTTAAAATTAAATACAATCCATTTGCAAAGGCTTTCCTTGATGCAAAGGAAAGGTGAGAGAATTCCCACTAACCATGCCCACTCAGCAAAGTATACAGAAGCTCAAATATTAGTTCTATCAACGTTCCTTGGAAGAGTTTTCTTTTTTGATAAAAATTAAATTTGTTTTTTACAGAAGTGATCACAAAGATATTCTGGAAGAATCAGGAGACAACCAACAGACTGGATACTCACAATGTATGTTCCATACTGAGCTATTGTTTTATAATACACTTTGTTATTAAGTCCCAGGAGATGGAGATAGATCTAGAAGTCAAGAAAATTAATTTTGGTATCAGTGAGTGAAGGCAGGGTATGAAAATTGGCATTCTGAGCACAGGACACAGGGACTGCTCCCCCTAACCCCCCCCCCCCTTGCCTGTACTGATTACCTCTTTAGTTAAGATGAGCACTTCTCAGCCTTTGTGAGCCTATTTAGATAGGGAAGTTATACTTGATCAGGGTTATGTTATTATTCACTTCTGCCTCATTGCACATATGTACAGAAGCAGCTTAACAGGTGGGAAGAATCGGGGTCAGAAAAATGAAAGGAGAGAGAAAAATAGATAAACATTTCCTAGGAGCCTCAGAATCTGGCTCTCTTGTGGGGGGAACAAAAGAAGAATGTACATAAGCAGAGTTCATTTCTAATAAATGGCTTTAGTGGCAAATATCTTTCTAAAACTGGGAGAACAGTTTTGGTTTAAGGTAGTCTAGTCTTAAGTGTAATTGGAAGTTCTAAATCCATTTCCAAGTCATTTGGGGTCTGGAAAATTGCTCTGCTCTGTACCTAAGGTAAAGTTGAATTGGACCAGACTTTCTGGGAGATCAGGGGTAGCTTAGCAATCAAAAGTAGCCTCTCGATGTCTGTTAGGATAGGTAAAAGGTTAGAATTTGGCTTCGTACTGGTATGCTTTGGATACTCTCTTCTTGGGGCAATGAATTCTAAACAAATAGGACACTCTTTACACAACTACCTTGGGAATATTTACCCTATGGGTATATTAGGAGGGAATGTTTCCCTGCCTCTAGTGATAAAGGTGTATCACTATTCCTGTATGTAGAACAGAGATCAGAACTTTTTGGAAAGTACTGCATGCAGGCAGAGCAATAAATGAATGGAGAGTTTGAGGATTAAAAGTAATGATACTTTTGGAACTATCAAGATTATGACCAGTAATTTCAAGTGGTAGAAAGATGATTTAACAGACACCACACATTTCTGATTTTAAAAAAATTCCTCTTCTTTCTGAATATGTAGATGTTTATTATCCTGTGGTAATTACTGAGTCTCTTGTAAAATAACCCAAAAAGTACTTAAAGCCATTTAAAGTAGATGATAAACACACTGGGATCACAGATGATCTTTCACATATGTTTTGAGTGTATTTGCTTCACTCACTTAGATACTGTCTAAGGAACTGTTCTCAGCTTGGTAATTGTGAGCCATTTGATTATGCAAATTAATTGTCCTGTTGTTTCTGAAACAAGAGATTATATTTTTTCAAAAGGAAATGGAAGGAAAAATGGATTTTAAATTACTGAAAGGTGTGTTTGTGTTTGTGTTTGTGTATGTGCATGCGTGCTGTTTGAGAGAAAGACAGAAAGAGACATAGAGAAGGAAGGAAAAAAAAGGAAGAAGAAAGGAAGGAAGGGAAGAAAGAAAAGGAAAGAAGAAAGAAAGAGGAAGAAAGGAAGGAAACACATGAGGAAAGAAAGTATTTGCAGGATCTTTCCATCCTCAGGTCTTGTTGGCACTATTAACATGTTTCCTGAATTTCCAATGATACAGAAGGAAGGAAGGAAGGAAGGAAGGAAGGAAGGAAGGAAGGAAGGAAGGAAGGAAGGAAGGAAGGAAAGAAGGAAGGAAGGAAGGAAGGAAGGAAAGAAGGAAGACACATGAAGAAAATTTATTTAGGGGATCTTCCCATCCTAATCAGGTGTTGTAGGTACTATTAACATGTGCTTTGGATTCCCTAAATTACAATTCTTTAAAAACCACAGATCTTTGAATTGTCTATTAAGGTATGCATAGATGTGGTCTACATTTTTAGTGCCAAAATCACTCGTACTTACAAACATTAAAAATCACTTTTCAATATAAGAAATATTTAAACTCTGAATTTTGCTGTATGATTGTTTCAAACACTGAATTCTTGCTTTTGTACTCAATACATGAATTTTCTGATTCATTTTTACTTTCTATGTAACTAGACTGTTAACATGAAAACTGATCTGAAGCTTTTTAAGGGGAAATAATGAAGGAAGGAGATCAGCAGTCTGAGGGAAATATTTACAAAAGAAACACAATTTAGTGAGCAAAACTATGTATTTTACAAACCAATATAGAACCTACAGATTTTTTCTCTTTCCACTTTCTGACTGATAATATAACTAATATAATAGTTACTCAGTATTTCTTGCTCATAGTAGGAGGATGGCTTCTTCCTGGAACTGGTACTCTTTGTCCACCCACCAATCCCCATGCTCAGTTTGGTGCTCCTTTGTCACTCTCTTCTACACATGGCTGTGAACGGTACCCCACACTGAGGAACCACCGATCATCTCCCTATCCCAACCCTTATACTCATCGAAACAACTCTCCAAGTAAGTCTGATGTCTGTGATTAATTGGTGATGACCAAAAGAGCACGAATTTTGGAATGGCTGGCCACAAGCACTGAAAACTCTTTTCCAAACACTTATGACTGAAGTTTGAGCTGTCTTCTGGCAAGGGAACAATTGCACACAGACATGGACCTGGGAGAGGGAAGAGAGGAAGGGGGCATGAGTAAGATAATTGCATATGCTTTTCGGATATTTAACCTGGATTTCATGTATGTCCATGAAACCTGCAGGTGTCAGGGTATCTTATTCATGCAAAATAAAAAGAGATGGAAAATGATTAATGAAAGTCACCCTAAGTCAGCCTAGAGTATGAGTTCTAGAGCACCTCTTTTCTATCAAGGGTTAGACCAAAATGAGTAACACTTACCAAGTAAAATTGTTTTATATTTTTACCACCCTAGGAACATTTACCAACAGCATGAAGTGGGCAGTTAGACTCTATATGAATTCTTGGGACCTTGTTAAGGGAAGAATCACATCAGATACAATAATCTTTCTCTTCATCCTTCCTTCCTTTTGTTTTGAAAATCAAAATAAAAACCAGACTATTTGAGCATAAAAATAAATAAAAAATAAAAACCAGGGATTCTCTCTTCCAACTAAAACTCAGCTTAAACCTGTGAAGTTTTTTATCCTTTTGAAAGTGGTCTCTGACTTACAGCAAAACTTGAATTTCAATACTCTGTCCCCTCCTCCTCTCTGAAATTGTGTATAGTATTATATTTCATATATACTACTTAATGCAGGAGCTCTGAACTTTCTATGTGTCATGGATATATTCTTAGAATATTTTTTTATTTATAAAATAAATTATATAGGATTAGAAAGGAAACTATGTTGAAATCCCAGTTAAAAAATATTTTTAAAACCAGTAGATGGACCTCAACTTAAGAATCCTTGATTATTGTAAAGACATGGATTTTTCTGATTTCATATGTATCTTTTTAATTTTTAACTACATGTCCTGAAAAATAGGGTTGATATGGCTTCCCCCTTACCCTTTAGCATCAGTAGATCAATAATTTTTTTTGTCACTTTTGCTCTTTGACCCAGAAAAGTGCCTTTCCCCCCTGACACTGCTGACTCAATTTACAGAGGAGCATAAGTAAAGAATGATAGGTTGGCCTGGTTCCTTTCTACTGTCTCCAAAGTAACTCCCAAGAACATCTGTTGGCTTTAATGATCATACCAATAAGAAAAACCTAGTTGTGAGCATGAAGTAATACCTCTATTATTGTCAACTTAGCCCCTGAAAAACAATAGGGCAAAAGAAACTAGATGATATTTTAAAAATAAGTCTGCCTTTCACAGTTGAGTGAGTGCTTAATCTTTCTCTATTTTAAATTAAAAAAATAAATTCATAGTCCTAGGTCCTAAGTCATGTAGTGGAGAGAGTGCTGGATCTGGAATCAGGAAGACTCATCTTCCCGAGTTCAAATGTGGACTCACACACTTACTAGTATGTGACTCTGGGCAAGTCACCCAACCCTGTTTGCCTTAATGTTATCATCTGCAAAATGAGAAGGAAATGACAAACCATTCCAGAATCTTTGCCAAAAAAATCCAAATGGGTTCATGAAAAATTAGATATGACTGATCTAGACCTGGAGCCAGAAGGGATCTCACAGGTGCTCTAGTTCAATACCTTAATCTCACATTTAACAAACCTAGACCTAAGAAATTGAATTGACTTGCCCAAGATCACTCAGCTGTCAGAGAGGGGAGGTTTATGCCCAGATTCTCTAACTCTTTTCAAAACTTAGTAACCATCAACAAAAACATTTAAAGAAAATTGTTTTAAAAGACAGCATAAAGAACTCAAGCTTTAAATGATTTTCATTTATATTTTAAAAATTTAATTTAATTAGTTTTATTAAATTAAAAACAATAATTCATGTTTCCTTCCAGTTCTTATGATTTGCATCAGATTTTGATCCTGGTTGTGGTTTTATTTTGCCACAGTCTTTGTTTTAATATTGTTACTCATTCTCTGTTGCTTTATTTCTCTTCTTGTATATCTCTATATTTATATGTCATTTCTTACCACTCAATATTAACTCCTTCCTATTGATATACACAATTTCTTTATGGAATCTTCTCCTCCAACTAAGTAGTTTTAGGTATGTAGAATATTTTCTCTTATCAAATTGTCTAATTATATAGAGCTTACCACTTCTAAAAATGGGTCTTCCAACACTAACTATTTAATTTTTTTCTAAGCAAATAGGATTGGCAAAGTCTCGAACTAATCTAAAAGCATTGTCATAGGGCATAATAAACAGATATCTCTAATGTATAACAGTAATTTAATTATGATAATTATTTAGCATAATTGCTTTGTTTAGCATTTTAAATTTGGTATCAAGTTGAATTTTTTGTTTAGGAGATATCCCAGTAATCTTTTTTTTCTCCTCCTACAAATTCCCTAGCCTATTCTGACAATTCTTCTGCCTGTCTGTCCATGCTTCAATCCCATGATAACTGGTCCAGTCTTGGAATGCCCACCCATACCAGTATGCTGCCCATGAGTCATAGTACTGGCACGTCTCCAGGTTCTAGGTAAGAGTTATATTTATATTTCTTTAGAGATTATACAAAATCATGGTTTGGACCCTTACTGGTTGGTATATTGCATGAATAATGAAGCCATGCTTTTTTCATATGTTAGGAGGGAACTAGAGTCTCCTTTCTAGTTGCTCTTCTGGTTGGCTTAGTACATGCAGAGAAGAACAACAGCCAGGAACCATTTTCATGCAGGCTGCAGAGTTGGCTGGAGATTGGGGGGAGAAAGTAGCTTTACTCCATGCTATAGTCCACTTCAGCTTTCAGGCAGAGCTACCTCATGGTGATAGAAAAATATGAAAACTTCTCCATTCTCATTTAAACTTCTAACATGCATCCTTTTTTACCTCAGTTATTAATAGAAAATCTCACTATGCAGCTCCTGTTCTGAAAGAATTAGTAGGTAGAATTGGTTTAAGTGAAAGAATTAGTGAAGGGATTTGAGAGGTGGGGGTGGACTGAAAGAAATAGGCAGAAGACATATTGATGGAAATGA
This sequence comes from Sarcophilus harrisii, assembly GCF_902635505.1. Taxonomy (NCBI): domain Eukaryota; kingdom Metazoa; phylum Chordata; class Mammalia; order Dasyuromorphia; family Dasyuridae; genus Sarcophilus; species Sarcophilus harrisii. The sequence goes on from NC_045429.1 coordinate 124,377,303, forward strand.
TGCTCAGTACTTCAAGACCTCTGGCTGGAGGGCAAGGACTTCAAATTCAGAAATAAATATAATTAATTGTTGAGATAATTAATGGCTTATAAAGGGCATTAACTTTTTGAACTAGAAGGTGACCTAAGTTCCCCCTCTCATTTTTTTTTTTTTTGTTCAGATGAATTATCCCCCATTCATTTTACAGATAAGGTTTTAGGAAGATTCTAAGTAATTTATCTTCAAGATTATACAGCTAGTTAGAGAAGACTTAGAGGAAATTCTAGCCATGTGTGAAAGCATGTTGTGGAAGAAAGGGATTAGATTTGTTCTGTTTGCCCCCAGAAGCAAAACCAGAAGTAGCAGAGGGAAATTGAAATTTTAGTCTTGATGATAAGAAAAAAAAATAAAACAAAATTTCCCTACAATTAGAACCATGAGATCCTCAAAAGAGGATGGGATCAGATTCTCCTTCTTGGAGCTCTTCAGCCAGATAATCAGTTGTCAAGTATATTAATGGGGAGATTCTTTTTGTATGTTTGCTGAGTTCACATCTGACTTCAGACATTTATTGTTTGACTCTGGGCAGATTGTTTAACTTCTGTCTGCCTCAGTTTCTGTCAGCTGTAAAATGGGGAAAATAATAGCACCGAGTCCACAGGGTTTTTGTGAAGATTAAATACAGAGTAAGTTAAATTAAATGAATTTGTGATAGAGAAAAGTAGGCACAGTTAGAATAATAATAGAAGCTAACATTTGTATAGCACTTTAAAGTTTGCAAAATGCTTTGTTTTCTCATTTTACCCTCACAACATCCCACTGTGGCTGGTGCTGTAATTACTCCTATTTTACAGATGGGGAAACTGAGGCTAAGAGATTATTACTTGCACAGAGATAGACAGATTTAGTGTCTTGAGGAAAAGCTGGAACTCAGGTTTTCTAGAACTATATCTCTCCTTCAATAAGAGACTCCTGTCTCATTTTTATTCCTCTTTAGCAAGTAAAGGAGCTATAGCATAAATGACTAGTCTAGAGTTCCTATGTAGACATACACAATAAGTGATGAATTCAATTAATTTGCCTACTTTTCTCTATCACCCTGGTTTGAAAAATATTTGGATATACGAGTTTTCATTATTATATAGAGGATTTATTGTTGTTGTTTTCCTTGTCTAAATGTGCTTTTCCTTTTAGTGGCCGGCTTCCATGCTCTCTTTACTCATTCAAGTTTTTTTCATTCCAGTCAGTATCCTAACTTATGGTCGGTGAGTAACAGCACTATCACACCAGTGGCTCAGTCAGCAGGGATGTCCAATGGGCTGGGAGCTCAGTTTTTGCGGGGCTCCACTGCACATTACCCATCCCTTCCCCATACGGTTCCAGCTTCCTCTTCCTCTGGATCTCCATTGTATGAAGGCAGTGTCTCAGCCACAGATATCCCTGACAGTCAGTATGATGCTTCAGCACATGCCCGCCTCACAGCCTCATGGACACCTGTATCACCACCTTCCATGTAAATAGAGAGACTTAAAAAAAAAAGTTGCACAGACTTTTTGTTGTTGTTTCCTTTTGATTTCCATAGGCTGATTTGGTCAGCTAAATGGTTCAGGGAATAAAAGGCGTAGAAAGAATTCTGGACTATATTGAGAAAGAATGAAAGCCAGATTGCTGTTTTATCAAGAGTGTGAAGTCCTCCAATTCTGGAAAAGAGGAGCAGCAGCTCAGACTTGGGCTTGGACTTGGACTTCTTTACCTGTCATGGGGAATTGGATTTAAGACAAACATACTAACCAGCCTACTTTTACCTAGGTTTGTTTGACTGGGACTCAGAAACTTCATGAACACAAGATTCCACTCCAATATTTGATAACAAAATCTGGACAACAAACATAACAGTCCCCATATCAGTTCACCATTGGTCTTTAGTCAGTGCGGTATTTAAGTATACCGTTCCTCTTTAAATGAACTGTTCTTTTCCATTTAGGTAAAAAGAAAAATCAGTGTTATTTTGTATCAATTTCCAGGTCACTTTGTATATCAGTGAACATAATTGTAGTTGAGCTGTTTAAAGACAGAGTAAATTGATAGTTGGAAACAATATTAGAATTGCACATGATTTAGTTGAACTGCAAAATTTGGGAATTCTCAGTCCACTAGAGTGTTATTATTTTAAGCATTTGCAATTATTTGTATAGTTAGATTATGCCACAACTGTATGCTAATATTCCCCTTTCTACTAAAAAAAAAAAAAAAAAAAAAATCAAAGACAATCAGCCGGAAATATTTCCTGCTAAATAAAGGCAATATGCAAAATTTGGCTGCTCTAGTTGTTATTATGTAAATCTAATTTCTCATCTTTTAAGGTGAGTTCTGCTATTTGATTACAGAGGGTCATAAGATACTTTCAGACAACTCCCCATTCAGCATTTCAAGCAGCTTTGAATCATTAGATGATAAAGGAAGCAAAGTTCTTTGTAATATTTAATTTTATTTCAAGTCTCCTATTTATAGTTCACATTGTAATTGTTTTGCACATCATAGCATGAGCCAATGTGGGTATTAGACTAATTATGCACAGGACACAATTAAAGTTACTGAGAGGTGAATATGAAGCTGGATTATGAAGTTTACTAGTTTTAATTTTAACCTCCTTTCCAACATGGACCTCTGTATTGTATTTTAATTTAAAAATTCTGTTATTAGAAGACAATGCAGTAGAGAGGTAGAAAGAAAAAATTAAAAGTATCTTCTGTCTTTATCCTAATGCAAGAAAACAGTGCAGAATAAAACTGGTCAGTACACATTTTCAAGGAGTTTATAGGACCAAAATCCATTGGACGGAAAAGAATGATACGCTTTGTCAACTTCTTGTAAATTTGGAGATCTGGTGGCTTCTATTTTGTGAAAATGTACAGTGAATGTATAAATCCTTTTATAGCTGTCTCTTTTAATAGAAACTGTATTTAATCATGTATAACATGTATTTTAAAATAAGTTAAGCATTTTCAAGTTTAGTAAAATAATTTTAAAATGTTATTTTGCACTTTGTGAAAATAAGAACACTAATCTTTTTTTTTCATCTTTTAGTTTAGTATGCTTCTTTTTTCTTTCATGAAGTTTGGTTTGGAAGTGTGATCTATTTAATCAGTTTGAAATACTTCAGAAGGGAATACAATATTATACATCATTTTGCACCACTTATGATGTAGGTTTCTGATTGATCCATTTTTTTTTCCCTTTCGAGCACACTGAATGAAAGATACAGTTTGGAAAGCCTCAAACAAGTTTCATTTTAAAGCAATGAGTCACGGAATGGTATTCCCAGATCCCTCAGTAATAGGATTCTAGTCACATAGGTATAGGCATTAGTTCCCCTATTTGGTCATATTAATAAATCCATATGAGATGTGAGGCAGATAAATAGTATTACAATTATGAAAAGGCATTGGTGAAAAATGAAAGGTCCTGTGTTTATATATCTGTATCCTCAATACCCAGCACAGTACCTTTCATCTTTTTGGCACTTTATTATTCCTATTAGAACAATGCCTTTCACATACAAGGTTTACCATAAATTGTTTTGATTTGAATTGACCCTTATTTGGATATTTCGCTAAGTAACTTGATGAGAGAAACTAGCAATAGCTGCCAGCGCTTTTTCTCTTCCTTTTCATACTACACAATAATTTGTGGTAGTGGATGGGGGAAAATATCCTGTTACTGCACAGTTACTAGCAGTGACATCTTCATTCTTACTACCTAATTTATCATTAGATTGATTTCCCAATGTGAAAAGTATTAAAACTTAAAAAAATAAGCAGTACAAATTGTTGTTATACACCTGGTAGAAGGGAACAAGATATGATTCTTCTGTCAAGGGTTTAATGAGATGAGTTTGTGGAGGAAGCATCCAACATATAAATTGTCTAAAACTCCCTACTACTCTGATTTAGGGACTTTTAAACTTATCTTCATGAAATAATTGGGAGTTCAGTAGAACTCACTATTATCTTTTGTAGTCATAACCTCCCTTTTCTTTCCCATGTTTCTTAAGTCTGACCAAAGTATTACCATCCTCTGGCAATATTCAAGAATATATTTGGCTGTTATGGAAAGTGGGTTAGGTTATTTTAGAATCATTTGTTTGGTCAGTCAATGAGCTAGGATTTCTCATTTATTGATATCTTAAGTCTTTTCCCCAAGTAGACTGCTTATTGGAAACTTAGTCATGAAATAGTAATAACATCCTGTCACTAAAATTCAAGTATTTGTTGATCTTCAATGAGATACATGCTCACTCAAAAGTGTTGAACCTAATTATCCATACAAGATAAAAAATGCCTATTGTCCAAATGACTTTTCATGGACAGCCTACAGGATCAATTGATATAAGCCAGAATGTATCAGAGGCATGCTATGAATCTAAATGCTCCTGAACCAAAATCTAAAATCTCCTCACTCTATCCAATATTCAATGCTGTTGAATTCTTATATTTAGGGAATGTTGAGTAGGCCAGATGATCTGAAGTAAGACTAAGAAGGGTCTTCAATGTCATGCTAATCAGCTTCAATTTTCTCATCTTATTTCTCTTTTATGGTGATAACAATAGCACTACCTCATAGGACTTTTGTGAAGATCAAATGAAATACATAAATCATAATGCAAAACATGACATTGTATAAATATTGGTTATTATTATTATTATCCACAGTCACATAGTAAGTGATTGAAACAGGCTTAATAATAAACAATTATAATTGTTCATACTGAAACTTTTGAAGAAAAAGAATTGCAGGTCACCCAAAGATTCCTGGAGAGATGTATAGTGTGTATGATATATGTTGCTTATTCCAATGAACATGCTCAGGCATACTTCATTTTAAAAAATCCTCCACTAATCCATGCCATCCTTTCAAACTCCCCTTCTACATCTCCCCTCCATTTTATTTCCAAACTCCTAGAAAGGTTTTCTGCCTTTATTTTCTTCCCACTCAGTCATTTCTCTATTTAGCTGCTGACCCCAAAATTTGTCTAGAACATCATATATGAGATAACCCATGTCTTAATCTGTGCTCTGAAACAGTTAATTTTTCTTAAATATTCTTGTAATTTCTTTAAAATATTTTCACTGTCTTTTTTGTGAGTTTTATCACTCCAGACTATTTAGAGGCTTGATTTAACATTATTTCTAAGGGAAACTGGGGAAAGCTTAGGCAGCTTCTTGGCTTCTCCTTGCCACCTTGGCTCCACCTCTAGGAAAAATTTTTTAACAAAAAAAAGTAGTTAAAAGGACATTTTTTACTGATCTGGGTAGGAGATATGTTCTTAATCAAATAAGGAACAGAAGCAATTACAACAGATAAATATATATAACTTTAAATACATGAAACTGAAAAGGTTTTGCAAAGCAAAATTACCTAAAATGAGAGGTAATCCAATATGGAAAAAAATCTTTGTATGGTTTAAGTTTCTTTGATAAGAGTTGATAACATAAGACATGTAAACTACACACCTATGTGTTTATATGTATAGATAGACACATATCTGTGTATGTATTATACAGTTATGCATACTTCATATACAATATGAATATTGAAGCCATACTTCATTGGATTAATAGTTAAAGGATCTGACAAAAGGTTCACAAAAAATTATTATAAACAAATAACCACCATATTAAAAATGCTGCAAATTACTAATAATAAGAGATGTGAGAATCAAAACAACTCTGAGGTTGGCAAAAAATTTTGCCAATTTGACAAAAGATAAGAATAATGTTGAAGAAGTTTTTGGAAGATAGACCCACTAGTGTCTTGTTGGTGGATCTGTGAATCAATATAATCACTCTGGAAAACAATTAGGAATTTTGCAAATAAAATGATTAAAATATCCATACTCTTTGATCAAAAGATTCCATTTCTAGGCTTATACCCCATGAAAGTCATTGATAAGAAGAAAAGTCCCTATATATAGCACTTTTTTTGTGATGGCAAAGAATTAGAAACAAAATAGATGTCTATCAATTGAGGAAGGATTAAACAAAACATGGTACTCTAAGGTAATGGATTATTGCTGTGCTGTAGGAAATGATATAAGGAATATAATGTATAAAAAGACATTTGCAAAGATCTACTTCAACTGTAGTGAAGTATACAGAGCCAAGAAAACAATATACACAATGACAAGGTAAATGGAAAAAAACAACAACCACCACATTAACAGCAACACAAAATCAAGTAATTGAAGTAGCTTTCAAACCTAAATGTTTGTAATTCCAATTCCAGCTCTTAGGTCTTGTGCCAATAAGAGCCTAGCCCATCTTGGTTTTGAATGACAAAATGCATAACTCAGGAGAGAAGAATATGCCCTAAGAGGTTATATTAAAAATGGTCTTCTTAGAAGCTTTCCCTCCCCCATCTTCTTTATGCTTATTGCCATGTTCCAGTCTATCCAGAATTTTGGAACCTCTTTTTACTCACCTTGCACTTTGATGTAACTGTGCTAAAGCGTTTTCTGCTGAAGGTATTCTTTCTTTCCTAGTAACTCTCCCTGTGTATCTCTCCTTACTCTCCCATACTTGATCCCTTAGTCTAGTCAGTTCCTTTAAAGAAGGCACTTCTTGAGTTTGCATGTCTTCAAAACTTTTAATTGCCTAGATATGTCTTATCTTTAATACCTGGGATGATCTATGTAGAATAAGATACTAGCAAGAATAAATTGTAAGGGTTTCCAGACTATATAAAGAAAAGTTGACTAGAAAAGGAATGTGAGAAAGAAGATTAGACCTACAAGAGGAAAAAGTTCAGGGGTGGTAATAGTAAAAAGTGAAGATAAGGAAGAAATAAAGAAAGTGATAGAAAATGTCTTTAAAATAGTCTAGCTCAGCACTCCAATAGAAAGTAAGTTTCTTGAAGGCAGGTACTACTTTTATTTTGTTTTATAATTCAGAGATTTAGAGTCAGAACAAATCTTCGAGATTAGTTAAATTACCTTAATTAACAAATAAAGAAACTGAAGCTTTGGTGTAAGACAGCTTTACCAAGGTCACACAAATAGTAAGTGACAGAGTCAGAATTTTAATCCAGTCCTTCTGACTTGTCATCTAGCATTCTTTCCATCACGTCCTCTTTGTATCCATAGTATGTAAATCACTGCTATACATACAGTAACTAGAATAGGGGACTCACCAATGGGAGCTCCATTCCCAGAGCATGTGCAGCTCTGGAAACCAAATGGAAAGTATAGGGTGCCTTCTTCCAGAGAAGATTATTGCTTACCCCCAACAATCTCCAGTGACTTTATAGTTGATTCAGGAGATGATAAAGAGCCTCTGGTCAGCTGCTTCTTGTATTTGGACATTAGGTAAAGAGGAAAGTATGTGAAGAAAGTAGTCCCAACATGGGCTGGAACAGACTTTAGAATTCAATTAATTTTCTCTTCTTATTTTACCATTAAGGGAATTGAAGCATATCCTCATTACTTTTAATTTAAAGGTCTATGCTATCATGAGCATAAATTGCATCAAGAATGATATATTTTCAGGGGAAATAATTTAATCCTGCTTTCTGACAGTAATCAAGGTTTCCATCCAAGTCTCTTCTGTGGGCTGTCCTCTTAGAACCAAATTGTTGGAAAGGAATGCCACTTCCCACCATGTAGGAGAATTTTCTCATAAGGAAAAATACATAGAATACAAGTAGAACTCCTTGAACCTGAGTGATTGATGGGCAATTGACCTGAAAAAAAAAAAACAGGAGGTAGTGTTAAATAAATATTACATGCAATCATGGAAGAAGAATTCTTGATCTAAATTTTATTTCAAAGATTTCTTTACATTACTATCATCTATATTTCAAATCACAGCTAACCTCTAGTTTTCTGGCAATGGGTCTCCTTTGTTAAATTACTTTTTCACTCTTTCATTTTGTGAAGAACAAGTAGTACTCACATCACTGTTAGGTTTTTTTTTTTAATATTTACTTTGAATGCATGTGTGCATAAATATATGAATATTGTCAGTCATTTTAATCATGTCCAATCCTTCATGACCTCACTTGTAGTTTTCTTGACAAAGATACTAGGTGGCTTGGTATTTCCTTCTCTAACTTATTTTACAGGTGGAGTTACTAAGGCAAACATGGTGAAGTGGCTTGCCTGGGGTTGCCCAGCTAGTGATTATTTGAAGCCAGATTTGAATTAAAGGTGTTGAATTATATCACTGGATGGGTCTTAGGGACCATTTATATCCATTTTCTCATGTTACAGATGAGGATATTGAGGCCCAGAGAGAGTAAATGAATTGCTTAAATGTCACAGTGTAGAAAAGCATGTAGAAACATACTTTATAAACAAGTTTGTTAAGAATTCAGAATATCATTATAATATGGTTTTACATTACTGTTTTTTTTTTTTGAAACTGTGTTCAAGTGACTGTAATTTGGGATTTTGAATTAGGAATACCTAAATCTAAATTCCCTAGCACTTGTCCACTCTGTGACTGGGCAAATCATTCAACATCTTTCTGCATCACTTTCCTCATCTGAAAATGAGGATAATAAGTGAAAATAATAATAGTACCTATTTCTATGGTTTATTGAGGGGATCAAAAGAATAGCATTTTAATCACTTTGCAAATCTTAGTCTAATGACAGACATTATTCTTAAAAGATCTAAACAGTTCTGAATTAATCCCATTTTTATTTTGTATTTTAACAAATTTTGATTTGTGTTTTGCCAAAAAGGTTTGTTAAAGGCAGGGATGAAACATTCTATATGTTAAACCTTAATCTGTTATGTACTCACATTTAAGGCTTGGAAACAACCAATAAACATTCATTGATGATTGTAATTAGAACAATTCATAGAATCTGGGGAGGGGTGTGGAGAAGAGGTTGGTCTTGATCAAAGTGACCTGTCACATAAAATTGCTTAAGTGAGGACTATGAAGAGGTCCAATTTAAAGGCTTACCTTTAGCTGAATTCTTCCTGAAACCTCCATTTTCTTCACACCTTTATTCCTCCTTTATGGCTCCTCTTCTGACAATAAGACTTCTCTGTTTGCTTCTCTGGTATCTTTTCCTCTTCACTTCACTTTTTAATTCCTTATTATGTGTGTCTTCCCTCATTAGAATGTAAGTTCCTCAAGGAAAGGTACTGTCTTTCTTTTTGCTTGCATTTGTATTCCCAGAGCTTAACAGAATAAATGGCACAAAGAAAGCACTTAAATAAATGTTTGTTAACTTGTTAACTATAAATTTACATCTTATGCTTTATTTTATTTCTCTACTATAGCATTTTCACTGGAGGGTAAAATAGATTAGCTCATTTTCTATTATTTTATAGCCAAGATTCTGTGCCCTTGTTCTGTCAGCCATTCTCTTCATCATAAGGATATAGATATATATATTGCCTTTTCTCTCCAACAGAGGCAGCATGGTTAGATAAGTGAACTAAAATTACCCATCATTTCTTGTAACACAATAATATTCCACTTTACTGATACATCATAATTTGTTCATCCATTTCCCAGTTGATGGGGACCCTTTTAATTTCTAGTTTTTTTGCCACTATAAAAAGAACTATTATAAATATTTCTGTACATATTGATCCTTTACTCCTTCCTTTGGGGACGCATCATTAAGTTGAAAGATATGTTCAGTTTAATGATTTTTGGGACATAATTCTAATTGCTTTCTAGAATGACAAGACCAATTTATAGATCCCTCAAGAATTCATTTTTTTCCCTGTTTTCCTGTTGCCCCTCTGACATTTCTCTTTTCTCTAACAACTGAGACAAACAGGGTTAAGTGCCCAGTATAAACAATAGCTATAGAAGTGCTAACTATTGTTATTGTTGTTATTATCATTATTATTATTGTTACTGGGGCAGCTATGTAGCACAATGGAAAGAATACCATCCCTGTAGTCAGGAAGACCTCAGACACTTACTAGTAGTATCACCCTGGGCAAGTCACTTAACGTTGTTTACCTTGGTTTCCGAAAAAGGAAATGACAGGTCATTCCATTATCTTTGTCAACACAAACAAACAAATAAATCCCAATCAAAAGAAAACAAAGAACCCAACTCAAATCAAGTCACAAAGTTGGAAATAACTGAATAACAACATTGTTATTACTAGCATTATATCAGAGGAATGCTGCAAAGATCTTTTTTTCCTAGTTAACTCTTTAAAAAAAATTTAAACACACTGATCTTGTTTGTGTAAAAACCTTAAATTTTATGCAATCAAAATTGTTTATTTTATCTCTCTACCTCTTGGCTCCCACAGCGGCTCTTTAAGACTCATTGTTAGAATCTTAAAAAAATTTTCTTCCTTGGTTATATAATTGATTTTTGATATGATCTTTTATATTTGGGTCATGTTTCCATTTGGAACTTGGTATTTTAGGGAATGCTTTTGAAGAAGATCTTGAGAGAAGGAGCTTATTTAAATACTCCTGCTCCTGAATTCCAAATTCCAACTCTGAAAAACCAATGAAATTCTTGTCTTAGAGATTCCCAAGTCTAGTACTTTGTTTGGTTTGATATCATGATGACCTTCCAGTTAAGGTGCAATATATCTTGTTCTTGCTACCAGAATTAGTAGACTATGTACTTACGTGCCTTAAAACAAAATTACTTTAAAATTTTTTATATTACTTCAGGACATTTAATACTTAACAATGCAGCATAATTTGAAAAACTAAATTTTATTGATATATTTTAAATTATCTCCAGAAAGCTATTGTAACAAAGAATAAAATGGTGAAGAGGGGTAGGAAGTAGTTTAATATAACTTACCAACACATTGAAAGATTTTAGCATTATCTATTGTGTTGTATATTCATGACCCTCCAAATCTCCAAAGATGGGAAGGGAAGCGCCTCCTCACATTTCTTCTCTGGGGCAAAGTTTGGCCATTGTACTAGGAAAGATTTACCACAATTTCCTCTTCCACCTGCAACAAAACAAGTCTCTGGGACTTGATTCATCCCTGGCTTCTTTGATGAAATTCCTTACCATTCAAGAGCATAAAAGTCCCAGACAAGTGGAGCTGGATCCCTTCTAACTCAGTGAATGTTCCAAGACTTTTATAAGTCAACATATTCTGTCCTATTGACTAGGGTTATATAAGCCAAGAACTTCTGCATCCTTGTTTTTTAGGACTAAGTAAACCTTCTTTTGTTGACTATTTAGTAACTGTGTATCATTTCATCTCAAAATTAAACTGCACTAATAGGATACTGAGATCAATCCTCTAAAAGCCCACTATCATTTCACAAAATTCAGTTGAAATTTATTGTTGTTGTTTTTATTCTTATTTTTCCTATTTGTCCATATTTTCCTGTTATTATAGTAATTTCTTTGTCAGTTATATATATATTTATTTATTTACTTATTAAATATTTACTATATTTATTTTCATCTCTTTTTAACAGCACAGTAATATTTTGTTAAATTTTTGTACCATAAATTGCTTAGCTGTTCTCCAAGCAGATTGAGCCTATTTTGTTTCTTTTTCCTCGCTATCACAAAATATGCCATTGTAAACTTTGTTAAATATGAGAACTTTTTTTTTTTGTCATTGACTTCTGTGAGATTTCTGGATCAAAAGGTATGGTGAGAATTATGGTCACTTTCTTCTTATAACTAAATTTTGTCGAGGAATATTTGAGCCAATTCACAACTCCACCAACTATGCATTAATATGCCCATTTCCCCACAAATTTCTAACATTGACTGTTCTCATCATTTGTTATCTTCTTCCTCTCTTCCAGTTCTATTTAAACCAGTTCTTTAATTGTTCTTGGAAAGGATTTATCAAACTATCTTTTAGTTTCATTTTTCATCCTTGTGACTTTCTAAATCAAAATATCCCTCCTTAACTACCTATTAATAGTGTCTCCCTTTATTAGAATGTAAATTTTTCCTTGAAGTCAAGGACTATTTTTATTTTTTAGCATAATGCTTGTCAAATAACTAAGCACATCATAAATGTTTTTCATTCATTTCTTTATTAATTATTTAGAGCATTTATTTTATTCATATAAATGTTTTAATTTTCATTTTTTTCTTTTAAGAAATGCTTATTCATTCTTTGTTTATTTAATAATTTTAATTTATGTCAATTAGACAATTAGAACCTTAGAGTTTTTAGAATTTTATTATTAAAATCTTATTGTTAGAACTTTAAAAATATTTGATACAAAGACTTTTCCCCTTTATATCAAAAAAATTTTAAGGTTCTAACAATGAGTCAGAGCTGCTGTGGGAGCCAAGAGATTAACTATCAATGGTCATACAAATATATGTTTCATAGAAAGGAGCTGAACATAGATTTCCCTGACCACAAGACTAGCCCTCTCTTAATCTAATAAAAAACTACCATTTCTGCCCCTAAAGCAATTTATATTATACCAGATATGTGGGGGGTGGGAGAGTGGGGTGAAATACTAGAAGGACTTTTAACTCCATTTTACAGATTGGAGCACAGAAAGTATGACTTGCCTACTTACATAGCCTATCCAATCACAAAAGACAGCAGATAATATTTGGTTTGATAAATGTCTACTGACAAATATCAGCATACACAACAGAATATGGTTACTGAGACCAAAGCTGGATCTACATAAGTGAAATGACTAAATTAATCATTTTGGCCATATTAAAAATGGATGGAGGGGTTGACGAGTCTGGTTTAGCCAAGATGCTCATCATAATCGACATAACTGCTCTGAATGTATGTCAGTTCAATTTGGTAGAGTTAATTGAATTAATTCTTTTTACAAAGAAGTAGAAAGCAACCACTAATTTGTATGACTTCACTGAATTTCAACCTTTAAGTGACAATTTTGATTAGCACAAATACCCTATTACCATTCATTAGTCTATGACACTATCCAACAAGTGATTTGGGGGAAGCCAGATGCAGTAGCTCCTGGATTAAAAATGAACACAATTAAGATAAAATTTCTCAATCTCGTGATTCTTTAAGATTCAGAATAATTCTTTAGGTGCTTCAACTTTTATTCAGAAGAGTCCTATCTCCCACTTCTCATGGTGGAGTAAGGATGAAGTAGATTAAAAGTGTCAAGGACATGAGTGATAGATGAGCTTCCTTATTGCAGCAGTGACTGTGAGAACATTCCCTCCATATGAGTCAAATAGAATCCATGTGTGTTCTGTGCCAACCCTGTTATTTGCAAAGTTAAACAGATCTGACCTCACAACTCCTAAGGCAAATATCTGATCCAGTGGGTTTTAAAGGTAAACCTGAACAAATGAACAGTGGTTCTCTGTTCCACTAGTTTTGCTAAGTCTATCCATCAGTCTAAAGAAAAATGTCAGAGTTCTGCAGGGATAGAAGGTGGAAGTTAAGAAAGTTTTACAAAAACAAGTAGAACACCATGTAGAATATAGAGGATCTCCAATTAATGCTAACTATGTGTGTTCAATATTTCATCTGATTATTGATTTCAATGACAGATTAAAGATTTAAATCATCTATTCAGAGAAAAAAGCATTGACAGGTATCTTGATTATTCCCTATGTTTTACACACATATGTGTGTGTATATATATATATATATACAACCTGATTCTTAAAATAAAAATCCCCTCCTCCTCACTTTTTAGAAGCTAGATTATAAGATCATAAATTTAGACACTTCAGCAATTGAGTTCAACTCTCTTTTTAATACAGGAAAAAACAAATTAAAAAAAAAAAAAACTATGTCCAGGAATTCACATGACTTGGGTAATGATTTTAAGAGGCAGGATTTGAACTAAGGTACTCTGACCCTTAAAAAAAATATTCTTGGATATGGTGGATGAGAGATAATTAGGAGTCCAAGATGATCACCAAATCTTACTTAGCCTACATCTAGGAGATAGGAAGAAATATTAAGTATATTCAGTCCTCCATCATTAGATTCTCTTCACAGACCAATATCTGCAAATGTGGGAAAATTAAATTCTAGAAATTAGGTTGGAATTGCTCAGTGACAATCATATTTTTAAACATTATTACTGACTTTTGGAAAATGACCTTAATTTACACCTCACCTAATTTTGTCCAAATATATAATTGAAAGCTTTTTTTTTTTTTTTACAGGGCTGGTTCTTTTGATAGAAGTTAAGCAGATTAAGAGTCATAGATAAAATGTTTTTATTTTGTTCTGTTGCTGTAATAGCCTGAGACCAGTCACCTCACAAATGTGTGCCTTTGACCATAAGATGGACTGGGTGAAAATCTGTGAATGGATCAATGCAAATTCATAACCCATCCTGAAAAGAAAAGTGAAAGCACAGAATCCTTGTTGCTGTTAAGACAATAAACTTACTTTCAGTACAAGGGAGGTTATAGGAATGATTTCTAGTTCCTATTGGAATCTCCCAACAAACTGGAACTTGGGTAGTATTTAGGTATTTGATATCATCAACTTGTTTAATCAGAAAAAAATTCATTCATAAGTAGATAGACTATGATGGGTACAAGTGGGCCTCTAATGCCCAGCTTTTTAAATTGTGGGTCATGACCCTATATGGGATCTTGTGGATGAATAAGGGAGTTGGGAAATTATGATTTATCATCAATAAATGTTTGATTTACATACCTATATACCTGGGATCATGTAAGATTTTCCTGAGCAAAAAGGGATTGAGAGTGGAAAAAGTATTAAGATACCCTACTCTAATACAGCTTTTTTTCTTTCAAAAATATACATTCTCTCATAAAATGATGAATAAATTTAGACCTGGAAAAGATGAATAAGCCATTGAAGTGAGTTTTGTGATTTTTCTGATTCCTACGAATCAAAACAGATTTTTTATTATGGAAAAATATGGCAAGTTGTACGTTAACAAAATGCTAAAACCTGTTTGACCCACTTTCTATGCTATGAGTAGAGTAAAGTAGGCATATACTATCCAGTGGCTTGTAGTAAGGCTTTGCTTTCTCATGTCTCTTTGTGTCCTCATACTGCTACTATATCTATAAAAGCCTGGCAAAAAATGTTGCAATACTGATCATTTGGACTTTGGCCATATTACTGAGTTATGATCCTGGCAGTGTGATGAAACTGTTTCTCTGAATCTGAGAAATATAGGGTGACTTAGAGTTGAAGGTTGAGTCTATTCCAAACTTTCATGATGATAAATAATGAAGCCTCCAGTGTTGAATCTTTAATTGGCTAATGAACATCTTGAACCATGTTTAGTAGATATCTTAAACTCAACATGTCCAAAACTGAACTCATTATCTTTCCCTCCAAATGCCTTTTCTCTTCCCTAATTTCCTTATTACTGCTGAGGATGGCATTAGTCTCCCAAAATGCAATTTTGGTGTCATTTTGGACTCCTCACTATTATTCAATTGGATGCCAAGACCAGTTGATTTTTACCACAATAGCATCTCTTGTATATTTCCCCTTTTCTCTTCTTCCACTGTTGCCACCCTGGAGAAGGCTCTCATGTCCTCACACCTGGGCTAATACAATAGTCTGCTCTTCCACCTCCCTGTCACAAAACTCCCCATTCCAATAGGTGATCTTCCTAAAGTATAGGTCTGACCAATCCTTCCACATTCAATAATCTCCAGTGGCTTCCTATGATTTCCAGGATAAAATACAAAATCCTCAGTTTGACTTGTAAAATCCTTCATAATCTACACCATTCCTACCTTATTAACACCTTATTAACCAACCTCTCCATACTCTGTGATTCAATGAGTGACACTAGCTTGCTTGCTATTCCAATAATCCCATCTGACCTTGAAGAAGCTAAATTAATTAGCTTAACTTTCTATTATACTGGGCAAGTAATTGATGAGAAAAGAAAACACTCCATATTCCTGAACTACTTTTCTGAAGTTTTTACTATATGAATTTTCATGGTATTCCTTATTTGATAGCCACATGAATAGTAAACTCTGTATTTACAAAGGAATTAAAATCAACAATCTATCATGTAAGTATTAAGAAATTAGGATATACTATTGGGTCCTAGATATACAGACAGAACAGAAAATTTATCTATGCCCTAAAATAGTTTATATTCCACTGTTCACACTGAATATGGTGACATTGATTCACATCAGATCCCTGGATACACACACATCACAGGGTGTACAGATATACAGGAGGAAGACAATTTGGCAATCTGAGTAAAAGACTGACTTCTTCTGGGACCTGTATTCTGCCTGACTAGCACCAAACCATGACCATAAATGTATCCCTGCTTGCACTAGCAACTCCATTCTGTACTCTCTCCTCTTTCTTCAACATATATAACTAACTCACCTTTGCCTAAACAACTAAGTTGGAGGTTGTGTTCAATTAGCTCTCTCAGTACTTAAGTTTGGTGAATTACAATTGTTCTCAGTGCAACAACTACTTTTAGACTAGAGACTTTAGTCAAAGACCCAGTGGCAAATTCAAGGGGAGCAATGCTTCTTTTAAACTCAGTTCACTTGGGTGAGATGTTTAATCCCTTTGAAAAAGAAGGCTTCTCAGCTGAGAACTTACTGCATTAAGTGGATTGCTTGTTAAGTGAATAGCACTTTGCTAGTTGTAAAGAGGGAGGATAGAAAGATGTAAGAAACTACACTCTTCATTGTTCAGAGAAAAACTTATTCTGGTGGAGAAAATAGGACAGACATAAATATAAAGTGGAACAGAAATAAATGTGAAACTACATTTGTATATCAGTAAATACACTTGAACTAGGGAGAAAGTTGTTGAGAAGGAAGAAGGAAGAAAACCATTCATAAGAAAATATTGCATTATATAATCAAAGTTGGAACACCAGTTCTATGTCCCCAGTTGACTGCTAGGTAGCTCCACCTGGATGTACTATTGACCTTAAAACCAACACATCCAAAGTAGGGCTCATTGGCTTTTCTCCTAAAACCTGACTCCTTTCTTAACCTTTGCTTTGTTCTTACACCCACATACTGTGAAATTCCGTGACAGAGAGCTTCTTACTGTCCCTTGAATAAGATGCTCAACTTAGAACTCTGCATTTTCATTAGCTATACCATATGTCTG
The DNA here is from genome assembly GCF_902635505.1 of Sarcophilus harrisii. Classification (NCBI taxonomy): domain Eukaryota; kingdom Metazoa; phylum Chordata; class Mammalia; order Dasyuromorphia; family Dasyuridae; genus Sarcophilus; species Sarcophilus harrisii. Next base: position 124,394,328 of record NC_045429.1, read on the forward strand.
GAATTCTCTGTCTCCTGGCGTCCTTCAACTCACAGCCAAAACCACATCTTTTACAAGAAATCTGAGTGCAGGAAAGATAGAAGGTCTTGACATAATGACATATCAAGATCTAGAACATCTCTAATCCTGTTCAACTGGAATGTTAAAGGGTAAATAATGTCAAATGAAGACTGGAAATGTATGTTGGAGCTAGACAGTAGAGAAGTGTATTTTACCCTCTTTCTACCCTGCTACAATCCCTCTCTAATGACAGCAAGATGCAACTGGTTTTGCTGATAAAGCTTCAGGTGTACTATTGACTTCTTACTCCCTATATATTTCAGCTGCCTAGCGACATCTGGTGGAAACAGAAAAAAAGTACTAAGATCTCATATATTGAGTGTCCTTGTTCATAGAATTATGGAACATTACATTTGATGTTGGCAGGGAAATTAGAAGTATTTAATTCAGTCTTTTGTCCAAAGTTGGCCCTTACTTGAATACTCCAAGGAAAGAGAGGCTCACTATTATTCAAGGCACTATATATTTCATTTAATAGACTCTGAGTCAAACAAATAAGTTAAGATTTTATGAAACTGTCTTTATATAGAAATTTGCACTTCCATGTAATTTGCCGGAATTCCAGTCACTTCAATTCTTCCTTTCTTTCCAATTTTTCCTTTCCTTCTCCTTTCACATTTCCTTTTTTCAACTCTGTCACATTTCAATTTTAAACTCTTTCCTTTACCTTTTCCTTTCCTTATTCCTCTTCCTCTTTTCCTTCTTCCCTTTCCTTTCCTTTTTTCCTTTCCTTTCCTTTCCTTTTTTTCCTTTTCCTTTTCCTTTCCTTTTTCCTTTTTCCTTTCCTTTCCTCTTTCCTCTTCTTTCCTTTTCCTTTCCTTTTTCCTTTCCTTTCCTTTCCTTTCCTTTTTCCTTTCCTTTTCCTTTTTCCTTTCCTTTCCTTTTTCCTTTCCTTTCCTTTCCTTTTTCCTTTCCTTTCCTTTCCTTTTTCCTTTCCTTTCCTTTCCTTTTTCCTTTCCTTTCCTTTCCTTTCCTTTTTCCTTTCCTTTCTCCCACTCTCTTTCTTTTGAGTTTTCCTATCTTGCCCAGATTAGAAATACATAGGCTACTCATGTGCCAGTACAAATCTGATTAGTGTAAGAACTTTGACCTGCTCCATTTTTCTACCTGGGCAGGTTCATCCCTCATTAGGCAATGTTCTTTCCAGTGTTCTTCCAGGCATTAAAGAAAAAATTGAATGGCTTTCAAGCCAGATCCCTATCATCTTGTACTTATACAGTTTTTCTAAATCTCATAATAGAACTTTATAATTATCCTATTAAGTATTATCTTGTTGATGCATTGTGGTGTAGAGACAGCCCTGAGCTGTTGTGAGAAGAGACCTGTGTCTAAATCTGACCAGCATTAATATTCATTAGATTTCTTATCCTAGACAAGTTACTTAAATTCTTTGATCTACTGTTTCCTCATCACCATAGCATGGTAGCATTAATATTTGTGATATTTACCTTGTAGGATTGTTGTAATGATTAAATGAGAATTTTGAAAATACGATATGTATGTCAGTGATGATTATTTTGAGTATCAGGTCTGTCATCCAATTTAGTGGATATTTCACTTGGATTTATAATATTCAATAAATTTGATAAACATGCTTTCTATGCCTTCATATAATTTTCTAAATTGTTTTAGATATATAGAAGCAAAGAATTGCAAATAAAGTAGATGCCAATTGGTTTGGAAAAGGCTAATCAAATTATGATACATGAATGATGTTAAAAGAAATAAGCATAATAAATACAGAAAAGCATGGAAGATACTACATGAAGTTATGCAATGCTTAGTAAGTAGAGCCAAGAAAGTTATGTATAAAGTGACTATAATGAGAAAAGGAAAGAACAATAGTTTTGACTCAATTGAAACTGAATTTTGCAAAACTATAAAGAACAAGCTTAGCCCCAAAGGAGAAATGATAAGTATCTATTAAAGATACTATCTTACTCCACAATGAAAGTGTGATAGTTTCTAATCTAATTTCTACATTGGTTTTTAATGATCACTATTTCTACCCCAAATGTTCCCCAATCATCTTTTCTATAAATTACATTTACTAGTTGACTAGGATCCCTTAAATTCTGAATGGGTACAGCTTCAGAATAAGGCCAACCAGTTAGTTCTAAGATGCCCAGAGATAGTTTTATTTAGTAAAATTGAAATAGTAACCTTCTTGTTACTATAAGACTGACTGGAGTGCTTTATCTCTTTTAATCCTCAATATTATCGTTTGATCCTCACAACAACCCTGAAAGGCAGGTGTCATTATTATTCATATTTAATTGAGGAAACTGAAGCTAAGTGGTTTAGAGATAAGTGACTTGTCCAGAGTCACACAGCTAGTAAATATTGGGATCTAAATTTAAACTCAAATCTTCTGACTCCAGACCCAGGACTTCATTTACTGTGTCACCTAGCTGCCTAAGTGATGGACATTTTCTAGGATTTCCCATATTCTTGTCCTTTCTTCTGAAAAATTTCAATCATAATTTCCTTCTTTTCCAAGATCCTCAGTTCATTGTTTTCAGCTGTATTGTCCTCATAATCTCTCCCATTTTTTCCTGGTTTTGCTTACAGGAAACTGGATCATTTGAATCTCTGGCATTTTATTTGATGAAGGTGTATATATTCATTATGCTAATGAAAAAGTATCATTTTATTTTAGTGTTGCACTAGGTAGGAAGGGTGAGAAATATGTGTAAATATAACAATAGCTCATGTTTCTATCTTTCAATATAATTTGTAAAATCTTTTTGTCTTAATGACTCAGTGAGGCAAGTTTGTAAAAAGATTATTATCATCATTTTATAGATAGGAAAACTAAAGCTCAGAGAGGTTAATTGTCTTAATAATTGGCTTATTAACTATTATGTATCAGAAATGGAACCAGAGCTCAGGTTTTTTGACCCCTAACTTTGTACTTTTTCTGTTACAATGGTCAAATGGTTAAAGCAAGATGAGGGATGGAGGTACATGAGATATCTTAAGTGTAGCTCAGGTCCAAGAATATTAAGTATGGCCACTGATCATGGCTATTCTATTCCCTCCCCAGAGGGAATGTGATAAAATTTTAGGAACTGATTACTGATTACCTAGGTCTAGGGCAGACTGGCCTATTGAAAGGAGAATTTGCCAAGAAGGAGAAAGGAACCTTGGAAAAGGAGGACAGTGAAAAAAATATATTTATTCCTAAGCGATAAAGGGGAGCAGAGTCATGATCTGAAACTTTTGAAACTGGTTCAAGTAGCACAACCTCTTTTTCAAAGTTGGAAGATCAGTAACACCTCCTTGTGGGGGCAATTAGACACATGAAGATATCCCACAAGCTAGCTACTTACTAGGTTACCTACCTAACCTCTTCTCTTTATTTCCCATCAAGAGAAAATTTCTATCTTTTGCTCATTTCCCCAGCATAGGCCAAAATCATAGTCATCTCTCTACTCTAGTTAGAGGTCTGAAGTAAAGTGAGATTCCAGAGGTAGAGCAATGATGAAAATATATATTACAGTATTCTTAAGCTTTAATGTGATAATTCTATAAAAGAGGCATCTCCCCTCCTTTCCTCTCCCCATTATTTTAGAGGCTTGCAGACAAAGGGGATAGTGTAGGGAGCGGTTGGAAAGGATGGTGTCTGAATGCATCATAGCAAATGAGGAACTGAGAAAAATTACAAACTTTGCCTCAGAGTTTGTTACTGCTTATCATCATGAGCTAATTAGCTATCAGTTGTGACTGTTGCTGATGTAGAGGTGACTGACAAAGCCCTATATTTAGTCATTTCTATGTCTTGATGGTTGTGATGGTCTTACACACGTTTCTGGTCTATTACAGTAAATGACCTGCAATGATTTCCACTTGACAATGCTATGTCCACAAAAGGAAACTTCATCTAAGAGACTTTATTTGGTTCCCTCAGTTCTTACTTCTTTACTCTCTAAGGCTACCTTTCATTATACTCTATTTTTTATTTATATCTACAGAAATGCATGTATATTGTTTCCTTCATTTGACTTTAAGCTTTTTGAGAAGAGACTAATTTGGCTTTCTGTTGTATGTTAATTAATTAACAAATTAGAAGAAAGAATAAAAATGAGAAGATTTGAAGCAATTAAAACAGCTGTAATATATCACAACTTCTGAAGGAGGTTTAACAGATGTAAATCAATTGGCACAAGGAGGAAGTTAAAAGAGCCCAGAAAATGCCTGAGCCAGCAAACACTTGATCTTCTTGCCAAATGAAGAGCTATGGCAGTCAGGGGCAACACTCATTTATAATTTTTTACAATGAGAGGATCATAAAACATTTAGATAAAATCCCCTCATGAAACAGTGAAAAGAGGCAGAGCCAAAATGGCAGAGTAGCAAGAAGACATGCAGCTTGGTTCCCCAACATAACTCTTCCACAAATATCTAGAAAATATAGCAGTCTGAGTCCTGATTGGGAAATCCAAAGAAAAAAAAAATTAAGGTCTGTATTTAGATCTCTGTGTACAAAGAAGGATCTTGGGACACCGGGATGGGACTCTAGCTAGAAAAGCATTCCAGTGGAGCAACTGAAAAAGAATTGAAGCTGCTTACCAAGGTGAGGAACAGGTTTCAGATCCACACAAAGGAGCCCAACTTTGTGTAGGATAAAGGAACATATTACAGGCCAAAAATCCAGGGTCAGATGAAGAGGGAACTTGAAGATAATGATTATATTTCAAGATGAGGAATAGTCACAGAACCTGGATGGAGTACCAAAAAAGTGAGCAAGGTGATTCTGACCTCAGGAGGTAAGTTGGATCTCAGAATAAGTAGGACAGAAATCCCAGACCAAAAAGGAACATACGGTGTCATTCTGAAACAAAAGAGCTTTCCAGCTGGCAGATAGTAGTTGAGTCCAATAGGGGTCTACTGGGATTATAACCAAGAGCAAGTCCACAGTCAAGCCCAGGTCAGAAAAGTGCAGAGTTAAGATCATCAAGGCAGCATACTTTGACCTGGATCAGATCTTTTTAAGAGTACTGATAGCTCTATCTTGGAACTTTCCCCAAGACTCTGGAATAACTTAACCCTCAGTGTCTCAAGAAAAAAAAAAAAAGTTGTAGGACCCAAGGATACAAGCTCAGCCTAGGATATCTTCACTAGAAATTTACAGAGCATAGCCCTAACATAAAAATCAGGAAGTAGAATGGAAGGATGAGCAAACAACAACAACAAAAAGATTCCTACCATAAATAGGTACCACAATAATAGGGATGCTCAAGACAAACCCAGAAGAAAAGAATAACTGTAAAACATCTATAAGCTAAGATTCAAAGAAAAATTTCTGTAAAAGTTCAACTAGATTTCCTAAAAGAGATTAAGCAAGAGTATAAAAATGACTTTAAAAATTGGATAGAGTACCAGCCCTGAAATCAGGGGGACCTGAATTTGAATCTGGTCTCATATACTTAACACTTCCTAGCTTTGTGACCCTAGGCAAGTCACTTAACCCCAATTGCCTTAGCAAAAAAAAATAAATAAATAAATAAATTTAAAAACCCAAATTAGAACACTAGTTGGAGAAAAATAAGAGCTATGGAACAAAGAATTGAAAGAAGAATTAACAGCTTGGAACAAGAGGTAAATAATCTTAGTGTAGAAACAGATATCTGAAAATTAGAATGAACCAAATAAAAATAAATAACTCCACAAGACAACAAGAAATATTAAATCAAAATGAAAAGAATAAACACTAGAAAAAATTTAAAATAACTGACCTAAAAGAGATAATTTAAGAATCATTGGACTGTCTGAAAGCCATGATTAAAGAAAGGGGCTATACATCATACTTCAGAAATCATAAATCACAGGGAAAGATGAAAATAGAAAAAGTCCTCTACTCACCACATGAAATAAATCCCCAAGGGAAAATTCTCAGAAGCATTACAGCTGAAATCCAGAATTTTCAAGTTAAAGAAAAAATGTTGCAGACATTCCAAAAAGAAAAAAAATAGTATGAGGAGCCACAATCAACAGATAATGAATAAAAATTAATATTAAATATGCCAAGTGGCATAGTATCTAAATACTTTTTTTAAAAGTTAAATAAGTGATTGGAGGAAATTGATAGTAAAATTGTAAAGTAGGGGACTTTAATTTATGTCTTTAAGACTTAAATATAACTAACAAAAAGAATAAAGAAATTAAGGACAACCAGAATAGAATTTTGGAAAATTAGGTATGATAAACCTCTAGAGAGGTTTATTGAATGGGAATAGAAGGAGTAAACACATTTTAGCTGTGTATTAAAATTTTTTAATTTTATAAAAATATATATATTTATGTAAAATTTTATAAAATTGACCACATATTAAGACATGAAAATCTCATAAACGATTACAAAAAAGCAGACATACTAAACCCATCTTTTACAAACCACAATGTAACAAAGATGACATTCTATAAAAGAATAGTAAAGAAAAATTAAAATTATTGGAGAATAACAATCCTAAAGAATGGGTGTGGCAAAGAATATGTTATAAAAGTAATTTGTAATTTCATTAAATATAGTAACAACAATAAGACAAAATACCAATTTTTTTTTTTTTTTAGAATATGGTGTCTGCATTTATCTCTTTTAACACTTTCATTAATAAAAAAGAGAAAGAACAGATTAATGAATTGGGCATGCAACTAAAAATATCCCTAGAAAACCAACAAATTAACATCCCCTAATTTAATACCAAAATGCAATTCCTGAAATCAAAAAGAAATTATCAAAATGGAGAAAGAAGGGGAGGGAAGGAGCAGGAAGGAGGGAGGGAGGGAGGAAAGAAGGAAAAAGGGAGGGAGGGAGAGAGAGAGAGAGAGAGAGAGAGAATGAAAGAGAGAAAGAGACAGAGAGAATGAAAGAGAGGGAGAGACACACACACACACAGAGAGAGAGAGAGAGAGAGAGAGAGAGAGAGAGAGAGAGAGAGAGGAAGAAAGAGAGAGAGAGACAGAGAGACAGAGAGACGGAAACAGAGACAGAGAGACAGAGGGAGGGAGGGAGGAAAACAGAGAAGGGAGGGAGACAGACAGAGATAGAGAAAGGGACAGAAAGAGTCAGAGATAGAGTGAGACAGACACTACTGAGGTACAAGGGAAGAATTGAGGATACTACTGAAGTTATGAACCTGGGTGAAAAGGATGATGGTGATATCTAACAAGTAATATTAAATGGGAGCAGGGAAAATTCTTTGGGAAAGATAATAGGTGAAATTTCATTTCTCCCATTTTCAAAATCCATTGGATTTGAGATGACTATAGAACATACAATTTGAGATGTCAAATGGTAGTTTGTGATATAAGACTGAAACTCAAAAGAGAGATTAGTGCTAGATATAAATTTGGGAATTTGGGTACCATCTGCATAAAGATGATAATCCCATGGAAGTTTATGAGATTGCCAAATGAAATAATATATAGGGAGAAAAGAAAGAACAGACAGAAACTTGGAGGACACCCATGGTTATTTGTTATGACCTAGACACAGATTCAGGAAAGGATCCTGAGGAGTGGTCAGGTAGGTTGTTGAAGAACCAGAGAAAAGGAGTGTCTTGAACAACTAAAGAGAAAAGAGTAACCAAGAAAAGAAGGTGATTTGCTTTCTCAGAGACTATAGAAAGGTTAAGTAGGATGAAGAATGAGAAGAAGCTATAAGATTTAACAATAATATAAAATATTATTGGTAACTTTGAAAAAGACAATTTCAGTTAAAGTCAGAAGCCAGCTTATACAAGTTTTAAAAGCTTATGAGAAAAGAGTTTTTTTTTTTTTTTTTTTTTTTTTTTTTTTTTTTTTTTTTTTTTTTTTTTTTTTTTGATGGGAGATATAGGAACATATTTGTAGGCAATACAGAAGGAGCCAGTGTGGACAGATTTGGAATGATAATGGAAGAAATATGGCAGAGAAAATGGGAGAGAATAAGATCAAGAGTGTATGAGGAAAATTTTTATTTGGCAAGGTGAACATGAGGCATAGGTAAGGGAAGAGATAATAAGAAAGATATCTGAGTGATGTGAGAAGAAGAAGAGAGAAGAGGAAGTCCTTGATGAATGGAAGGAAAAAAGGAAAAAAAAATAGGCTTGTAGTAAGTGTTTCCTATGTATCAGCACTTTGCCACAAATTTTATGAATATTATCTTATTTTATCCTCAAGATAACCCTGGGAAAGTGTAGATGCTATTATTACAGTTTATTTTTTAAGCAGAAATTATTGCAAGCAGAAATAAAATGACCTGTCCAGGATCACACATTTGAACTCTGGTGTTCCTGGCTCCAGTCTGGTATTTTATCCACTGCAATGTCTAACTACTCCAGCTAAGCCTTTAAATGTCCTCAAAATTTTTGGTAAAGTATATCACAAGGTCCTCAAATGAGAGGGTGGGGAGAGGGATGCCTCCGGACACAAAGTTGGGGATAGTGGTTGGGATAAATGGAATAGCAAATTAATTTAGGGAGGTATAAAAGGATTATCTTCTTATAATCAAAGCCCAATTAAGATAATACAACATAGACTTTAGTAGGCTCAATCAGCATGGTTTCAAGATTTTTTTTTTTAGTTCCATTCAATAGAACATGAATAATAGTGAATAAGGGAGATTCTGAGAATAATCCAGATTTGGGGTTCCTCAATGCAGAATCATTACAATGGGCAATAGGACAGACTAAGAAGGGGTACAAAGAATGTATTATATGGTTGCCTGGGTAAACTGAGTGTTTAAGAGAATTGCCTAGAATTATATAGCTAGTATTTGTCAGAGATGGATCTTGAATCCAGGAAGCTCTTTATTCATTAAAATATTGACATTTTAAAATGTTAGATCTGAAATATTATCTCTATCAGAATTCTTATTGACTTCTGAGATATCTACTTTATTCTGCTGCAATCATTTTGGCTTTAATTCATGAGTAACTAAGAGAGAACAAAACCAAATTGCTATGAAGATTTTATAACCTCTATTTCCCATTATATCCAAATTGAAGTCTACTCCAAGGAGTCAAGAAAGTAGCTATAGACACAGGCAAATGAAAATGTCTGAAAAAAAATGAAGTATAATCACTAGGAACTATAGATTTTTCTGGGGGAACTTGAGTCATCATTGTAGACAAAAATAGTTTGCAACAGTTTGCAGGTATCCAAGGTTAGGGCTTTGTTGTATTTGCTTTACCTATTAGACTACATGTGTATGTATAAAGATAATTAATTCCTGATATCTATAGAGGAATTGCACATGTTTAACATATATTGGATCATTTGCTGACTGGGGGAAAGGGTGGGGAAAAGGGAGAGAAAAAATTAGAACACAGGGTTTGGTAAGGTGAATGTTGAAAATTATCCATATATATATATATTTAGAAAATAAAAAGCTATAATTAAATAATAATAATGATTCCTAACTAGTTTTGGTCTTAGACCTGTCCATTTTAATAGGCTTCTTCCAATTCTACTTTTTTTCCTACTCACATCTCTTCTTTTTGCTTCTCCTTCTCCATCTTGTCCTCGTTCTCTTCTTCCTCTTCCTACTTTCTCCTTCTCTTTCTCAATGAAAGTTATTCCTCATCATAAGTTTAGGTGCCAGAGTTACTTCTGTATTTTCAGTGATGGAGCAGAGATTGTAAAATGAACCTGAGGAATGAATCCACTTTCCAATACCTTTGAAAGTATTCAGGTTTATAGTACTTAAAAAACAAGATAACTACTTCTCTGAGAGGCTGCTGGACATAGTAGATTTAACTTTGAACTTAAAGTCAAAAAGAGGCTTTAAACACTTCACCTTTAGGATTCTGTGCAAGTCATTCAATTTCTCTGTGCCTCATCTCTAAAATGGCATTAATACTAATGCCTACATTCTTGTGTTGTAATAATCAAGTGAGATAGTATATCTAAAGTGTTTTGTAAACCATAGCAATTGCTATTATTACTACAAAGACATTCATATCATAGCTTAACTAGCAGAAGATCGCCATCCAAAGAACAAATCAAATCCCAATTTTGAACTAAAGAGATTTGTTTTTCAAGTGTGATCCCCTCCCCACTTTTGGGTATATAATGAGATTGATAAACTTGTTGGGGATGCTATGTTTGTGTCTGGAATTAGAACATGACTTTCAGCATTTAAAGTACTAACATACTTTTCCTCTCTACTTCCCATCACTGAACATAATTAGAATTACTTCTAATTGAAACTGAGGTGCCATTCCATCCAATCCATATCCTTCCACCTTTCCCTTCCCTCCAAAAAAGAATTCTGACATTCCCTGAGAAATGGTCATCTAGAATTTCCTTGGAGACATTTAATAGCAGGTGGGAGAAGTCTACCTTCTAAGGCAATCTTCATTTAGATAACTCTGATTATTAAGATTTTTTCCTTTCTAGTATAAATGTTCCTTAAAAATAACTGAACAAGAATCCTTCCTTCCATCCATTGCTCTTTGACATGTCTCCTAGGGCCAAAAGTACAAAATTCAAGCTATTGTCCACAAATCACCTTTTCAAGTCAGCTTATTTTCTCCTTGAACTTTTTCTTCTTCAGGCTTAACATCCTCAGTTCCTTCAGAAGTTCTTATGACATGAATTCAAAACCCTTTTAAATGATTTTATAGGAAGATGGCCAGGGCACAGGGTTCTCGGATCTAGCAAAGCACTCCTCCTAGGCTTAGAGATGTATCACTTTATTAAGTCATAGGGAGAATTACTTCTAGATTCCCTCATCCAACCCAAGAAGCCATAGTGACTCTCCCAGTCTTGCAGTGATCCTAGGATAAATAAGTTGCTGGAATAGGTTGAGGACCAAGTTCAGTGACTTAAACCCTGGAGCTTTTGGTGGGATCTCAGCATTCTTGCCTAAATTCAGAGGCACCGAGACCCAGCAGTTTGATGGTTGCAGAAAAGCGATTTTCAAACCTTCTTGGAAGGTTTAGTGTGGCATTCCCTAACTAAGCCAGGCAGGGGATTAAGTCTTCCCCAAACCTCTGCCTGGCTGATTAAACTTGGCTCAGCCTTAGGACATTCCAGAAGGGTCCAGTATAGCACTCCTGGAAACAGATTCTGAGGCTAACTTAATTCCAAAAGGGCTCCAACCCAATCTTAGTCTGGAAGAGTAAAACCTCATAGTGTTCAGCCCAGGATCCAGCTAGATATGAATGGCCCTGGCCAAGCTGCGAGAAAAAGACTATGGGCAAACTCAGCCTCATCAGCCCCTGAAGTCTGTGGTGAGAATCTAGAACAGGACTAACACCCCACCTCACACTCCCCTTTTCCTGTCCTGCTCCCCCCACCCAGCAGCAGCAAGGAGAAAAACACCAAGTAGAACCTATAGCAGGAACAGATCTCTGAACCTTATGGCAACAGAGAACCTAGAAAAAGGCCAAAAGTTACAAAGACAAACATAGTCTGGCCCACTGTACTAAAGACCCAGTATCATTCAGTATCTCATTGTATCATTCAGTTTCCATTTTTACCAAAAGGCAGTGCCCAAGGAAAACTCCACTATAAGAACATGGATTAAAAAAAAAAAAAAACTTCCAGGGGAAAAAAAAAAGCCTGAAAAGGTTAGTTACCCTACAAACTCAAAGTCTCAGAGTAAAAATACCCTGATCACAGGAAATGAAGGTATCCAGAGGAAATGAAAGGATATACAGAATGGAAAAATTAAGAGAAAAGAAGGACAGGGAAGATAAACATCTTAGAATAGAGAGTGGTAAATCACATTGAGCCAGGCAGAAAACAATAACTCACCCATGTAAGAAATATCAAAACAAAGCAGAACAAAAACCAGAAGAAAATCTAATATTAAAAACAACCAATCTAGAAAACAGATCAAGGAGAGACAAACTAAGAATTAGGACTTTTAAAAAATGTGGATACTATATTTCAGGAAAAAGATATTCTACTTTATTAGACAAAGCCTAGTTGGAGCTTTGTCAAATAAAAGCCTTACACTTTCAAACAGAGCATGTCACCATCATTTATCTTATCTTATGGAATTCTCCTGGAAGTTTATCCATTTTTAGAATATTTTTGGCATGTCAGAAGCAATAGAAATTTCTAGTGGATGGCCACAGAAAATGGGGAGAGTTTTTTGCTTTGAAAAAACAGTCAAATCAAAGATGATACAAATACAACCTTATAGGGTAAGTGATCAAGTAACAAAAGCGGTTGTTATTCCAATCTTAACCAGTCAGAAGTTCTTACCAATGAGTACACCACTATGTAATGGACTAACTTCTGAAATAATGAAATCTACTTTGTTGAAACTATTCAATCAGAGACTGGATGACCACTTATCCAGAGATCGTATAGAGACGACACATGATTGCTTAAAGGTTTGAACCTTTGATATTCTTTTTTTTTAAATAATAAATTCTATAATAAAAATGTAAGTAGCAAAGCCAGGGCCTAATTATGAACTATCATTGGACATTAGCTTAAAGGCTATTTGATAAGTAATATAATCAAAACAACATAAAATACCCAGTATAGTATGAGGTACCTTCCATTTATTGATTATAGATTTCTTGCTTGATCTTGTAAATTAAAGTATTTATTCTTGAGATTTAGGGTGTATATGTGTGTGTGTGTGTGTGTGTGTATACATGCACATATATATAGTTTTCCATAGGTCAATCGTCAATCAATTATTTTTCATATCATTGTACATAAATACACACATGGAAAGTGAGGAAGAAAAGAGGGAAAGAAGGAAGAAAGGATCAGAGAGGAGAAGGAAGCAAAAATGAGGGAAGAAAGGAAGGAAGAAATAGAAAGAGGGAAGGACAAAGGGAGGAAAGATGGAAGGGAAGGAAAGAAATAGAAGGGAAGGAAGAAAGGAAAGAAAGAAGGGAGAAAAGGAAAGAAGGAGTAAAAAGGGAGGAGAAAAGGAAGAAAAGGAGATAGACAAATAGGTAAATACGTATCTCATAGTATAGCTCAGTACAGTAGGAAGAACAATGGTCCAGAGTCAGAGATTCTGGGTTCAAATATGAGAAATGATACTAGAAATATATTATTAGATGAGTTACCACAATTAGGTATGTATAATTAGGTGAGTTAATTACAACTTCCCTAACTGAAAAATGGGGGATTGTTTTAGATAAAATATAAGGTTCCAAAACTAAATTTGGTCTTTTGATAAAGCTATGCTCGTTACAATAGATAATGACCAAATTCTGCCACTAAGCAATAAAAATTTTTGTTTTTACATATAGCAAGTTAATGATAATGCTATGTTAATGGTAATTGAGCTTAGTGGGGGTTTTTAGGATGGGGAGTATTTTTTTTTCCAGTTTGGATTAATTTTGAGTGCTAATTTAGATTAATTGGTTTTGGGAAGCAAACATTAACACATCTCCCCCCCCTTTTTTAAAAGATATTTAAGCTTATAAAATAAAGGTCTACTTTTTAAAAACTTTGTTGAGAAAAGATCAAAGAAGCTCAGTATAATTTTTTTTTTGTTATTGATCATAGCAATGAATCAAGTCAGCATTCATTTATTAAGTGTCTATTATGTCCCAGGCACTCTGCTAAAGATTAGAGATACAAAGAAAGGCAAAAAACCCAACAATCCTTGCCTTTAAAAAACTTATAATGTAATAAAAGAGACAACATACAAACAACTATGTACCATATATACAGGTTAAATTAAAGATAATCTCTTTTGTGTTAATTTTGACATTTATGTGTAAATCATTATTAGTAGATTATGTTTGCCATTAATCACTAAAATTTGACTGATTAAGATGCTTATGAACTTAAAAAAATTAAATCTTATAGTTAAATTATACAACTGATTTTCCTTTCCACATACTTCCTTATCCCAACTGCTTGATGTTTTATTTATATGACACAGTGGTAAATTAACACAGTGCAAAAAGCTGGAAAGCAGTTAATGTAACATCTTATCAAAACTGTTACTCAACACAATCACAAGTTGGAGCACTTAGCATGTGCCATTGGATTGTTTTGAGGAATTTTAGGAGGACAAAAGTCATGAATTTACTCATTTCCTTTCTTAAGTAATTTAGTCTAGAGTCACCAATTTTGTTCTTGGAAGTAAAAGGAGACCATCTGTAAGGAGTTTAGTTGCTATACTTGTTAGAAAATTACCAAACGATGTCTTTAAATATCTTCTAACTTTTTCTTATTGGCTCTATCCCCATAACAACCCAGCTCTCATATGTAGTATGTTCTATTTGTATCCTGTAGCAATGTCCTGTTAGATATTTTGGCTTCTCTCTCATGTTAGTCTATTGCATACCAGGCATCTCATAACTAGGACAGAATTCTTGCCTCTCCATGAAAGTGGAGACTTTTAATTTCATTAGTATGGAGAATTCCCTGAATATCATTTGTCACTTGCTATATATCTTGGAGTCCTAGAAAGTTAATGGAGGCAATAAGTGGTTAACTGGCTTGAACAGGAACATACAGTTTCTGTATTTGAGGGTGAATTTGAACCCAAGACTTCCTGATTCTGGTGCCAGCTATATGTCAGAACTACCTTTCCAGTATTATTATTATTACATAATTGAATTTTCTTCCTGCTTTCTTTCCATGACAAAATTGCAGAAGAAATGATGTGTATAGGAAGAAAGAAAATCTAAATCCATATAGAAGCAATAGCAAATAGACAAATCCTCTGACAGGTGGATATGAAGAAAAATAGGGGAAAACAAGGCTTGATATGTGCTATAGTAACTTTACTTAGGGCCATAGGAAGCCTTTTGAGCCCGATACTGTTCAAATAGAACTCCCTAGAGTGATAACCTGCCTGGTATAGGGTGTAACCCACTAAAAATGTAGGGTGTGTATTATCCATATAGATTATGTATATATCCACATATGTAGTTCATGGGACACATTGAAAGACATCTATATAGTCTTGTCCACTTCTCTCCAATGAAGACTGATTTATACCTAGAGAAGATCAGGAGAAGGGGCCATGAAGCTAGCTAGCTTCTCTGGTTTCCTAAAGGAGGAATTATCAGCCTAGAATTATTATTATCTACCTTTTTATTTTTATTTTTTTATATCAGTTAAAATTTATTATTAGCATGATGGTATACATCATTTACATAGATTGATTTTTAATATTCATGCATTATGATACAAACACTCTACATACATTACATACAGTGCAAGGGCTAGTTGTTACAAGGAAGCATCCAGGTCCTCTCTTGTGCTGTAGTCCTTCGATCAAGCTTAGTGTCCAACTGATAAAGGTGTAAATGAAAAACAATATTCCCAACTTAAACAAACCCAGAAAAGAGGGAAAGATTCTTGTATGCAAAGAATTGTAAACACCATTATTAGGCAAGGGAGAAGACAGCTAAGCTGTAAAAATACCAGAAGAATGCAAAGGTACTGAGGGAGGGGAAAAAAAATACTTTTCCCCTCCAGAGTTCCTAAACGCAAAGAAACACTTGGAATGAAATATAGTTGCCACGATATAAAACTTGTATTTTCATTGGTCTTGTTGCTGCTGCTTTTACTCCCCACCCCAGCTCTGTCCAAAGTGCCCAAGGAGTCACTGAAAATCAGGAAATATCAGTTTTAAAAAGAACTGCTATTAACTGGCCAGCATTTTATTTATTTTTTTTAAAATTGTATTAATTGGTCTGAGATGTGGCTAAAGTATAATTTTCATATTCTTCTCTTGAAGACAACAATCATTTTAGAATGGCATAAATGATTGCCTTTTGAAAATGCCTAATAAGACTGGACTAGTCAAAATATATCATAAGATCTACTATTAACTATTGTGAGGTAAGTGCAAGAAATTTTCATCAAGTCCTAGACTCAGGCATAGCCTAGATTCCCAAGCATTAAAGTAAAGGAAATCGATGTCAGGGGTCTAGATTTCTGATTGCATATACAAATGGGGTGCAGGGCCCTTAGTCACAGGTGGCTCTAGAGTTTGCATATTACTAACAGACTACTTTGTATTCTGAGGAAAAGCTGTAATGTGGATTGTTTGTGAGGGAAGTAAATGGTTAGTAGAAATTAACCAAAAGGATGGTGAAAAAAGCTATTTGTAGCCTGATTTTAATATTATAATTTATTTATATTATATATAATTTTAAGTCTATGAGCTCACTGGAAATTTGGTTATTAATTGTTTATTTCTCTATTTTTATTCTTACTCCACTATTGCATGAGTTTCCTAAACTCTCTGGCCCGAAGTTCTTTTTCTTTTCCATGTGGTACTGAAAAGAGGCATTATTCAATAGGATGTAATCAAGACAATGTATTCAATATCTTTTGTTTCATGATTATTAAAGATAGAACCAAACCTAAAGCTACAATTTTAGTTGGTACCCACTGAAATTATACATGACTTCATTTACCTGTGATTACAAATTATACATTTGAATCATATATGATTTCATTTGCTTATAAGTTATTCATTTGAATTATACATAACTTTATTTGCTTGTGATTATAAGTTATACATTTGATTTACCCTTTCATATTATATATTATGACCATGATTTTAGAAATTGATAAAAATTTGACCTATCAATGAAACAACTCTAGAACAAGAAGTTATAGGAAATGAAACCACTTTCCTGAGAATGGTGACTAGTATCAGTGCTTGTTCATGCTAGAACAAAAGCTAAATGTTAAGTTAAAAGATTCTCAACTTCCAAAAGGACTTAAGTTGCCGAAATCAGGTTTTCTGAATTTTAGGTCATTCACAAGTTGATCTGCTCCCAATACTCATCTATGAAGTGAGTGGGATAGAGCAGATGGCCTCTCAGATCCCTTTTTCCAACCTTAAATCTATGTAAAGAAAGCCTGGGAATCCTAGAAGATGGAAAGAAAATGTGAAGAATAGCAGGAGAAAGCTTTCAAGAACATCTTTCAGTCTCATTTAAATCTCTGAGGCTTCTTCCAGCTTCCAAACTATAAAGCTCTGATCTTCTATCAGATTGGCTAAGATGACAGGAAAAAATAATGATGATTGTTGGAGGGGATGTGGGAAAACTGGGACATTGATTCATTGTTGGTGGAGTTGTGAACGAATCCAACCATTTTGGAGAGTAGTTTGGAACTATGCTCAAAAAGTTATCAAACTGTGCATACCCTTTGATCCAGCAGTGTTACTACTGGGATTATATCCCAAAGAGATTATAAAGAAGGGAAAGGGACCAGTATGTGCACGAATGTTTGTGGCAGCCCTTTTTGTAGTGGCTAGAAACTGGAAACTGAATGGATGTCCATCAGTTGGAGAATGGCTGAATAAATTGTGGTATATGAAAATTATGGAATATTACTGTTCTGTAAGAAATGACCAACAGGATGATTTCAGAAAGGCCTGGAGAGACTTACACGAACTGATGCTGAGTGAAATGAGCAGGACCAGGAGATCATTATATACTTCAACAACAATACTAGATGATGACTAGTCCTGATGGATCAGGCCATCCTCAGCAACAAGATCAACCAAATCATTTCTAATGGAGCAGTAATGAACTGAACTAACTATACCCAGAAAAGAACTCTGGGAGATGACTAAAAACCATTACATTGAATTCCCAGTCCCTATATTTATGCACACCTGCATCTTTGATTTCCTTCACAAGCTAATTGTACAATAATTCAGAGTCTGATTCTTTTTGTACAGCAAAATAATGTTTTGGTCATGTATACTTATTGTGTATCTAAGTTATATTTTAATATATTTAACATCTACTGGTCATCCTGCCATTTAGGGAGGGGTGGGGGTAAGAGGTGAAAAATTGGAACAAGAGGTTTGGCAATTGTTAATGCTGTAAAGTTACCCATGTATATATCCTGTAAATAAAAGGCTATTAAATAAAAAAAAAAAAATAAAGCTCTGATCTTAAACTCACTCAGTCCCAAGTCAGAACCTGGTAAAAGCCTTTAGAAGGTAGCTGATTTAACCAGAATAAAAAAAAAAAAACAACTATGTCTATGACATTGTAGTAAAATGAGGAGGATTGAAGAAAATGTTAGATTGGAGTAACATGTTTTGAAGTTCTCCCATAGGATTTGGTGTGTTTAATGCTTCTTCTATTGGACTAAGAAATTATAATATTCTAGATCGTTTGGAAATGTGAAAGATAACAGAAGTAACATCTCCAGAAGAGGGAAAAACTTTTCTGGTTTGACATTTTAGAAATTAAAATAAAATGTTCTTTCAGGATAGGAGGCACGGAAAGAAAGGCAAAATAGATATGTATTCCAGCACATCATAGAAGATTCCATTTTCCAAGTGTCTGGAAGTTATTGTAACATTCCAATTTGTTGAAACTTGTGTAGCAATTGGCCATTCTGTTCCAGGGCTCCGAGATCTGAGCATTTACCAATACAATCTTTACCAATAAAGACCGAAGCACAGTTCTTACTCCTGTTAGCTGTTGCAAATAGTCTTGGATCACATTTGTATCACAGTGAGCTGTTATGTTGACAAATGCCAAGGACTCCTGTTTAATAGGCAATTGCTTGAGAAGCTCTACAGTTTTTCTGCAGTAAGAGCAGGTGGGCTTGATGAAGACCATCATCTTATCAGCTTTGATTTTGCAAAGCTGATAAGTTGGCATAAAAAAATATGAACTGCTGAGCCATGTTAACAATCTTTCTTATCTCCAACAGAGTAAATATTTAAACCCTCTACCTTTAAAAAAATTGCTATACTGGAAGACTTTTTTTCATTTAGCTCAAGTCACATTCTTTGTTGGTATCCTTTAAAGAGGAAGGTATACTCCAAGCTTCTTTCTGAAGGCTTGACCCCTTTTACCAAATGGTAGGTACACAAAAGACCATTACAAATATATAGTAAGCAAACAGATCCATTTATCCAAACAGATAGCAACAGAATTCAGGGAAATTGTATGAATTGGAATGTGTTAGACAATATAAAGAGTGAATGAGCTCTTCTATCTGGGAGCAAACTATCTCAGCTCAATCAAGAGAGTTCTTAATCTCACCTAGAGGGACATTCTGTGAAGTCTTAAGGATGGGAAATTGAGTTAAGGTTTCTTTACGTTCCAATGTTTTCCAATGTTTTTCTTCTTCCCAAAGTTGGTCCTGAAAAGAGTTTGACATCATTTGTGTGCCTATCCAAGGTAGTAATGTCTCTCATTTCTAAAGTTCTCATGCCTATTCTCTTCCTCATGCAGATAGTAATCTTTCCCTTGGACCAATCAAGAGTAGCAGGTAAAACACCCCATAGCAATCTGAGTTACAAAGATAACTTTATTTTGACATAACAGTCTATACAGAACCCCATCCCCTTCCAGGTCTGCATATTTTCTATGGCAAGGCTTTTCAAACTTTTTCAACTCAGAACTCTTTTTTTGCCTGAGAATTTTTTACTTGATCCTGGATATAAAAGGTATATAAAATAGGTATATAAATCAAACATTTACTAATAATAAATCATAATTTCATGAGTTAAGTGATCCCATATGGGGTCGTGACACACATTTCAAGAAGTTTTGTCCTGCATTATGGTTTCACACTTATCTGTTGGGGACCCAAACGCAATTCTTAGCAGCTATAGCTATTAGATTCCAAAGCAAGTTTACAAAGAGTCCACTAGAGGGCACCTCAGATTGTCACATGAAATTCTTTCTTTGGGATTCTTGGTTTACTCACTGGGAACATATTTTTTATGCCAACTTATCTGGAGAAGCTATAATGTGGAAAACGGTTTTGATTATAAATGGGTTGCCCTTTGGGCTAAAATTTGTATTTTCTTTTTTCCAGTTTAAAAAAAATGACAGAATTGACATTTTATTCATTTAAAATAGGAATCACAATTCCTGCCCTATCTCCTCAGAGAATTATTGTGAGAATCAAATGAAATTATATAGGCTCTTCTTCCTTCTTTCCTTCCTTTCCTTCCTTCCTTTCCTTTCCTTTCCTTCCTTCCTTCCTTCCTTCCTTCCTTCCTTCCTTCCTTCCTTCCTTCCTTCCTTCCTTCCTTCCTTCTCTCCTTTCCTTCCTTCCTTCCTTCCTTCCTTCCTTCCTTCCTTCCTTCCTTCCTTCCTTCCTTCCTTCCTTCCCTCCTCTTCCTCCTCCTCCTCCTCCTCCTCCTCCTCCTCCTCTTCTTTCTCTTTCTCCTCTTTTTCTTCTTCTTCTTCTTCTTGTTCTTCTTTCTCTTTCTTCTTCTTCCTCCTCTTTTTCCTTCTCCTCCTCTTCTTTTTTCTCCTTTGTGGCTGACATTGGACCAAGGAGGCTGAGCTGTTGTGGGTCTCCAGGTAGTGAAGAGATCTTGCACCCTCCTTTATTTGGAGCTGAAGTGAGAAAATACTATTTGATTTAGCAATTACAAAATCATTAGTAACTTTGCAAAGGATATATATGTGTAAGGGAGAGTACTAGGTAAGACTAGGAAGAGGTTAGGGATTTAGGTTATAAAGATCTTTGAATTCCAGAAGATTTTATATTTGATCCTGACTGAAGCCATTGAACTTTATAGATTTGGGAGAAGGGAAACACAGTAAGATAAGTTTCCTATTGAACATTGCAAATGGGATATCCTAGAGATAATTTTATCTCAATATGTTCAAAAATGAAACTCATTATCTTTTCCCCAAAACTCACTCTTCTTCCAAACTCCTCTTCTGTCAGAAGTGTCACCATTTTTCCAGTCTCTCAAGTTTGTAATCTTGCCATTGTCCTTTACTTCCCAAACAATACAATCATTTAAAATACTATAAAAAAAAACAAGAAAGAAGAAGAAAATTAGCCAAGCCTGGGAGCCATTTTGTATTCTCTATTAGTTATTGTGGACAACCTAATGGCCAGATTTTTGGATAATATGTTTCTTCATTCATAATTAGACTGATCTTAGAATAACAGATTTATATGTGTTTTTTCTTTTTGAAGTATTATTAATTGTAGTCTATCTTGCTATAACCTATCAGTGCTTCTGCTACATTTGCATGCTCTTTAAAAACCCAAAGTTACTTCCTGTGATAAGAAGTGATTTAGAATCTATATACACACATGTGTATATAATTTTTAATAAATATAATTTTGATGTCATTGTTTTGTCTTTTCTCTTGGTATATCCCTTTCTGAATGGAGCATATCAGGAAGATGATTGGATGAATTAAGGGTGTTACCTGTGGTCATGGAACAGTTATTTTGTGTAATTATCATTGGTAATTGATATTGAAACCTTAATATAAACATTAATCTCTTCAATTCAGTCATAGCTAGCAGTTTGAGAAACTGGAAGGGATCCCTTCACTACCTGGCGACCCACAATAGCTCAACCTCCTTGGTCAAATGTCAAGTTTGAGAATCAGCTTCATAAAATGTACACTGGGCAAGGAAAATGTGATGATCCCTCAATTTTAAGGCAAATTCAGTAGGGCATGGGCAGGGAATATACTCTGGGATACAAGGCTCTGTGTGGGAATATCACTCTATGGAGAGGAGACCTACGGCAGCTTACTGTTCCCAAAATCAGAGACTTTAAGAACTACCCTATTGAAGAGTATTCTCTCTTCAGTAAAGAGATGAGAGGGGCAGGGAAAAATCTCAGTTGGAAGTGGCTTCTGAGTAAAGGAATGGCGATACTGCAACTTCCTATTTAACTTCAAATTATTTTTACTAACTAGATACTATTTTCAATTATTTTTGGTGCCACTAGTAGAGTTTAAGATCTAACATGTTTCTGTAAATTTCTGTGGCTTGTATCAAAGCCCAGGTCATTCTGTCCTTGTTATATTTATAGTTCCATTTCTTTTCAAGTAGTCTGATTGGTCCTAGGAACATTTATGTAGAAGCAACAGGAATTAAACCTGTTATTCATTATTAAAGACAACATTTTGTTGTTGTTTTTTAAAATACAGACATATGAAATTTTTTTAACTGAAATATTTTCAAAATAGAATTTAAAAGTTCAAGGTGATTACATTTTAAATTTATGACTTTAAGAAAACTATAGAAGTACACATGTTCCAGGTCAGACCCACAGCTATTTTTCCTTCATTCAGAGGTGCTTTATAAGCAAAGACGATGATTAGTGCTATACACAGCATTGATTGACCTTTAGAAAATGTTACTGAACTGAAGATTTCTGACAACTAAAATTATAAAAAGGATTCCTTTCTCTAATGCCAAATTTATACGTTTGAATAAGTCCATGTGGAAAGAAGCCCATAACTGGCACTTAGGAGACTGGGATTAAGTACTGGCTCTGCTGCTCACTTGTTAAGTGATTTTGGCTTTAGTTTTCTTATCTGAAAAAGAGAGAGACACAGTAGACAGAGAGAGAAAGAGAGAAAGAGAGAGAGAGAGAGAGAGAGAGAGAGAGAGAGAGAGAGAGAGAGAGAGAGAGAGAGAGAGAGAGAAAGATAGAGAGAGAGAGAAAGATAGATAGAGAGAGATCACTTTGGATAATCTCTAATGTCTCTTCCAACTTTACTGCTCTATTTCTTTTTAAAAAGTAGTTCTTGGGGATAGAAATAGGCTTCTTTAATTTTCTTCCTAAGGTCTCTATCATATCATCATACACTGCTAATTGGAAATCTCTCAAATATTAACTAGCAACAATGCCACCTCTATTGTTAAATAAAAACTTGCACATTCAGCAGTTAAATTCAAGTTTATAACATGTTCTAAGTATCTGGTAGTAATGAGGAAAATCCTTTGCCACTTTTTTTGTGAAAATAAACAAAACTATCTTTTCAAAATTGGAACTTTGAAGGTTTGATTCTGTTTCTGCATTTTCCTTTTGCATCTGCTTTGTGGTCAATGCATTTTCCATATTTTTGAGTGTTACCTGAGATTTTCCAAAAGCTTTAACTTTCCTCAGGATGTAAAAAGGATTGCCAAAAGTGGAGTTTTTTTTTTTTTCCTTTTGGCTCAGTTCTTTCAATCTTGAAAAAAATAAAATCATTGTTAGTCTGCCCATGTCATTTTGTCATAACAGATTCTTATTTTCACTTACAAAACCACACAGACTGAAAACATAATTGCAATCAGTTTCAATTTAAAAGTTAAGTAAAAAAAATTCAAGAACTACTTGCATCGAATGAAGTAATTGGCATTAAGTGCTACTTGGAGGAGCAAACCAGTAATTTCCAATTGACATTAAACTGGAAATCATTTCATGTCAGTTGGTATTAATTGGATCCATTTGCCCTAAATTAATATAAAACATTTTGGTACCTGGAAAAAAGTTTTTCCATGAAGTTGGATTTTCCATTAAGTTATTATTAAATGGGCATGATGAGATGGTTGAATAGCCATTGGGCAGCAAGAACCATTGATGATACAAATTCACTGTGAGTGCAATAGAAAGAACAGTGGATTTGGAGCCAAAGGACCTTAATTTTATGCCTACTTCTTCTACCTTTGTGAATAAGATACTTAACCTTTCTAGGTCTCACTTTTCTTAACTGTAAAATATGAGAGTTGGAGTAGATGGCTTTTAAAATCTCTTTTAGATATAACTCTGTTGTGCTATTATCCCACGTCAGAAAATGCAGAAGTGGAAGAAGAGGATAGCATTAGACATGTTCAGCATGAGCAAAGAAAACCAGAACTGGGCAGTAAGAACACTCTAATTTGATGCTCACCACTCTATTCATTGTGCCACCTAGATAGCTGTGTATGTGTATCCATATAAACATATATGCACATATATAGAAGGAGACTTTCTACTCTGTTCATATTTATTCTTCAAGACAGTACACATATCATATATATATGTGTACATAACTCTCCCACACCCACACATATAAAAATAAAAGTGAATGAATGATCTGTTAAGGAAAGGAGCTTTTTGTGATAGCAAAGAATTGGAAATAAAGTAGAGGCCCATCAATTAGATATTGACTAAACAAATTATAATACATTAATGTATTAGAATATTACTGTGTTGAAAGAAATGATGAATGTGGTGAATACAGAGAAATCTGGAAAATCTATATGAACTGCTACAGGGTAAAGTAAATAGAACCAAGAAAATAATATGCATAATAATTTCAAAAATGTAAATGGAAAGGACAACTCAGAAAACCAAAGGTAACTTTTAAAATCACAAAGAGCAAGCATGGCTTGAAAAAAGAGATAAAGAAAGCACTACTTTATAGATGTACAAGGTCTGTGAGTGTTGCTCATTTTGAGATGTGCTGGAACCAATTTTTGCATTGTTATATTGCCTATTTTTTAGTAGCTATTGGAGGTAGAAATTGGGTTCTCTGATTTTCTCCTTAAGTTCTATATCATATCATCATAAACTGTGAATGGGAATCTTCTCACATATCAACTAGCAATAATATTAATAAATTTAAAAAAGATATTTAACAAAAATAATAACTCAAGAGAACCTGAGTTCAAATCTGGTCTCAGACACTTAATATTTCCTACCTGTGTGACCCTGGTAAGTTACTTAACTCCAATTGCCTCAGAAAAAAAGGGGCAGCTAGTTGGTGTAGTGGATAGAGCACCAGCCCTGAAGTCAGGAGGACTTGAGTTTAAATTTGGCCTCAATCACTTATCTTTTTCAGATACTTATTAGCTGGGTAAAATACTTTACATCCTTTTTCACAATGATTCTCTAAGGTAGGTATTATTATTATATTCATAACCTTATTTTCTCATCCATAAAATGAATATAATAATAATACCTACCTTAGAGAATCATTGTGAAAAAGGGTGTAAAGTATTTGCAATTCTTAAATGACAAATCAAATGCCTGTCATTGTCACTATTATTATTATTATTATTATACCACAGCTGTTCCTGGAAGATTTAATGATTAAAATCCTACATTCTAAAGGAGCTTTCCCCAACTATTCTTAAATCTAGTCACTTCTCCTAATTATTTCCTATTTATTTTATATATAATTTGTATATTTATTTGTTTACTTGTTGTCTCCCTCGTTAGACTAGATTTCTTGAGGGCAGGGACTGTCATTTGCCTCTTTTTGTTATCCTGGCACTTAGTACAGTGCTTAGATCAAAGAAGGCAATCAGTAAATGCTTGTTGATTGGCTGACCTTGTACTAAGAGAGGATTCATTTGGTGAGAGAGGAGTCATTGGAAAGAGCAATGTTAGTGACCGAGATATTTGGCTGATGATTAATGGGTAGGTAAAGCAAAGGATACTTCAATTTTTTATTCCTGACCAGGTCCCAGATTTGGGTCTTACTCTCTCCAGTCTCAGTCATTTACATTTACAATCTTGAACTAATCTTCAACTCTTCATTCTCACTCCATTGAGTTGATGAGTAATAGCTATCATATTCCTACAATATCTGTCTCACATATGCCATTCTTTCCACCAATATGAACATCACCCTCATTCAGACCCTCTTTACCTCTTTTCTGGACTAACACTGCTATTGTTCAGTCATTTCAGTTGTGTCTAACTCTTTATGACCCTTTTTGAAATTTTCTTGGCAAAGATACTGAAGTGCTTTGATATTTCCTTCTTCAGTTCATTTTACAGAGGGGGAAACTGAGTTAGGCAGGGTTAAATGACTTTCCCAGGGTCACAGAGCTAGTAAGTGTAAGTGGCTAAGGCCAGATTTGAACTTACGTTCTTCTGATTCTAGTACTGATACTTTATCCACCATGCTACCCAGCTTCCCCAGCACCTCCATTCTTAAACTTACTTTATATTAATTTCCTGTATCTTCTAACTATCTGTAAACATGGCATATCTTTCCTCTCACCCCAGCAGAATGTAAACTCTCTGATAACAGAAACTTACTTTGTATCTGCATCACCAGCACTTAGCACAATATTTTGTACAAAGAAGGTATTTAATAAATACTTGTGGACTAATTACAGAAAAGCATCCATAAGACATTCATTTTTTTAAAAAGTGAATTAATACAGAAATATAAAACAAAGTTTGTTATTAGAGGTTGAAATAGATCTAAATCATCTGGAACTCTTAAATGCTACCAAACTTTGCACTTAAAGTTAGGGCACAATATCCTTTGGAAGATGATTTTATCACCATCACCATTATCTCATTTCTTCTTCCTCTTTATTTTTCTTCTATCTTACTCTTTTTTCTCTTCCTTTCCCTCCTTTTTCCTTCTTTTCCTCTTTCTCTTTCCCCTTTCCCTTATTTTCTTCTTTCTCTTCTTCCCTAATTCTTTTCTTTCTTCTTCATCTCCTTTTTCTCCTACTCCTATTCTCATTTGTCCTCCTCTTCCCTCCTCTTCTCTCCTCTTCTTCACTATAATGTTATCTTGAAGTAGGCAGCTTCATTCATTTTTTTTAATACTGAGAAGGGAATACCATTAAAAAGGAAATGAGCTTTCTTGGCTCATAGTAAAGTTTCATAGTAAATATTTTGTATCTTTAAGATAAGTGTCTGTGAAATAATGGAACCAGTGTAATTGGAACAGTGGATCTCCACCCATTTGAAAGCTTTATTTAGTTTTGGACTGAATGTTAAGTTTTATTCTTCTGAAGAATAATTTATCTAGATTTGTATTCATATACATCGTCAAGTTTTTGCCTTTTGGCCAAGGACTGTACAATAAAAGAGCTTGTCTTGTGGGTTTGCAATGGCTTCATCTTTCAATTTGATTTTTGGAATCCCACTCTTCAAAAATGCTTTCAAGACTCACAAAGAAAAGAAAGTGTGTATTTTTTTTTCATGGAGTGGGCCACTAAATAGTCGATCATTTTTGGAAAAAAATTTTTTTTGCTTATGATGTGGTCTTAAAGAGGTTTTGTTCATTTTCCAAAAGAACTAGAGCATAGAGTTCTTGGATTTATGTTATGCTTTTGAGGAATATAGGTCATCTGAGTGGAGATCTGGGGGCTGCCTAGAGCTAGAGAGGCTAGCTAACTTTAGTTTTTAAAAATTTTTCATTTTTCTCCATAACTTTTGAAAATGATTTGATGCTTTTATTCCACTCCTTGTCACTCTATTCTTTAGGCCTTGAACTCTCACATTTTGATGTCAGAAAGTTCATGCATTGGCTACTTTACATCTGATGTATTTTCATAAAACTTAAAAACATTAAGTACAATTTTGGATGGAATGAGATTTGTTGGGACTAGAATAAAACTAAACTAAGACTTTAGACATATTTCTATGTTTCTAGATTGGGAACAAGAATGGCATTAAACATTTTTCTCCCCTAAAATTTTTCATATTTTTGAGAAATGAGTCCAATAAATTGTTGCTTGATACTACACAACATGACTAGTAAGTTCAAGGACCTCAAACCCAGTTGGATGCAATTGATCCTTTTCTCAAAAGCATTCAGTGGTCTGTTATTATCTACCAAATACAATTCAAGCTCTTTGTGACTTTCTATCTTCTGCTTCCACCTCTCTCTAACTTCATGGTACTGTCTTTGCTTCTTAGTCATTCTCTTATAAGCATCTTATCATCCAAACAGCAAAATGGATGCTTCTATGCCTTTAATAATACTATTTCCTCTTCTTGTAATGTCCTCTTTATTTACTGCTCCAAATTCTATTTACCCTTCTAGTTGTAACTTGAAATGTTACTTTCTACTTTTAAGAATCCTATAATTTCTTCTATTGGATAATTATCTCAATTTAACAAATATTAAAATATTTAACAAATTTTAAAAATATAAGCAAAATGCTATGTTGGGCATTAGGGATTCAAAACCCTACATGAAACGTCTTCTCCTATAAGGAACTGCATTCTATTGGGGGAATACTGTAAGAGAAGTATGGATATTGATCTGAACATAGAGAAGAATGAGTTAGGAGTAACAGGGTCAAAATCCAGACCATGAGGGCTAGAAAAACTTGAGCAGAGATAAAATGCTTTCAGATGAAAAAATTAAGAAAAGCTAGAAAGAAGAGATACTATATAAACTGAAACTTGAGTAAATATAATGACCAAAATGTAGAATGAAAAGGCAATCAATATCTTTCTAGCAGGAGAGATAGTCTATTCAAATGCATGGGAATGGAAGATGGGATATTGAATCTTGGGAACAGTTGGAAGTTCAATTTGTTCTTGTTCAATTATTTTAAGTCATATCCAACTCTTTGTAATCTCATTTGAGGTTTTTTTTTTTAAATAAATATATTGAATAGATTTGCCATTTCCTTCTCCAGCTCAATTTACAGATGGATAACTGAGGCAAACAGAATTAAGTGACTTGCCTAGAGTAACACAGTTAGTAAAGTGTCCAAGGCTAGATTTGAATTCAGGCCTTCCTGACTCCAGGCCTGGCTCAATACTCTATCCATCTAGTTTCTTGCTGGAAAGCTAGGTAGGAATCAAATTATGGAGATCCTTTAATACTGGAGGCAAAATGGAAAAGTGGATAGGGTTTTGGACACGGAGTCTAGAAGACCTGGGTCCAAATCTTCAGACATTTAACAGAGTAAATCACTTAACTTCTTTCAGCCTCAGTTTCCTCATTTGCAAATGAGGATAATAATAGCATTTATTTCACATGATTGTTATGGAATCAAATGAATTAATAGATGTAAAGTTCTTTGCAAACCTTAACCTGTTACATAAATGCTAGCTATCATGCTAGATTGGTTTTGACTTAAGTATTTTGTATTTTGTTATATTGACAATATAAAAGCACTGAAGATTTTTGAGCAGAAAAGTGATAGAGTCAGAATGATACCTATTTTTGATTCCTATGTAAAGTTCAAGATGAAAAAGGTTTTGATTTCTATGTAAAGTTCAAGATGAAAAAGGAATAGATGAAAAGGTGTCAGTCAAGAGGCTAGTATGATGTTTAGTTACAGGTGATAAAATCTTGAAATGGGCGGCAAAAGTGAGAGAAAAGAGATGGAAATAAATTCAAGAGATTTATGGAGACAAAAAGTTTAAGACAAATCAGTGGATTAAGGAATGATAAAGGATGTGTTAAAATGTGACTGAGTTTGCAAACCTGGAATCCTTGAAACGTGGTGGTATTCTCTAAAAACACAGGAAAGTGGGAGATGGGATGGGTCCAGTTAGTAAATGGATAATTCAGTTTTGAAGAGGTTGAAACTGAAGGGTTGGTAGAACATTCATTTGGAAGTATTCTGAAGGCAATTACACATATGGAATTGTAACTCAGGATGGAGATTAGAGATGGAGATCTAGGACTCACGTGCATAGAGTTAATCATTGAATCTACTTGAATGACTGAGAGCAGATCACCAGGAGAGAAAACATGGAAAAAGAAAAGACCTAGTGCAAAGCCTTGAGGCATGCTCAAGTTTAAGGGACAGGAGAAGGATGATGAACCAGTGTAAGCAGCTTGGTAGGAGGAGAATCAATGGAAACAAAATATCCAGGAGAAAGAAAATAATATGGTCAACAATGTCAAGTGGTCAAGATTGAAGAGATTTGAGATAAGGTCATGAGATTTAGTGATTACTGGCAGCCTTGGGTCTATGTGAGAGATTATTAGTAATTTTTTTTCCTTAATAAGTTTTTATTTATGTTGCTTTTTACATCATCATAGTTTTCCCTATATCTCTGTCTCCCTCCTAGAGAACATCTCTTATAACAAGTACTATTTTTAAATATAAAAAGAGGAGGAAAAAAATCAGCATAGCCAATCAATAAAACTGAAGAATCCAAAAACATAAGTAATGTTCAGAAATTGTGGATTTCCCACATCCATGAAGGAATAAATTTAAAGTGTTCTCATCTTCTATCAAGTTTTTTTTTTGATCCTTATAATTTTGCTACATTTACTTTTGACTTTTTTTGTATGTTGTTCTTTCCATTTATATTGTTGTCATTTATATATTATTTAATTGGCTCTGTTTCATTTGATGTCAATTCATATAGATCTTTCCAGGCTTCCTATGTTCTTCATATTAATAATTTTTATAGCACAAATATTTCATTATCTACATGTACCATGATTTGTTTAGCTATTTTCTAATTGATAGACATTTTGTTTCTTATTTGCTATCATAAAAAGTTCTGCTATAAATATTTTGTAATGTGCAAAGATTTTTTTCTTATCAATGATTTCCTCGAGTTATAAGCCAGTAATGGAAATCTATCTGTCAAAAAGTGTGATAGACACTTTTAGTCACTTTGTTTTCTTTTTTTTCAATTATTTTTCAATATGACTCTTTACAATTTATAGCTCCATCCACAATGCTTTGATGTGCCTATTGTCCCATCTCCAATATTAACTATTTTAATTTTGGGGTAATTTGTCAATTTGCAGGATATGAGATAAATCTTCAAAACAGCCTTGATTTGCATTTCTCTTATTACAAATGATTTGAAGCATTATTTCATGTGGACAGGAATAATTTACATTTCTTATGTTGAAAACTGTTCATATCTTTTGACTATCTATTGAGAAATGGTTATTAGTCTTAATATAGTCTCTATATCTATTATTAGTTTATATTATCTTTGATAGCAAGTTCTTAACAGGGAATTATGATGCACAGATTGCCCCCTCCCCCCCAACACACACTTTTAACCACTTCCCTCATATTGGATGTGCTACTTTTCTATGCAGAAAATTTTTAATTTCATGTAATGTAAGTTATTTATGTTATCTTTTATAATTGCCTCTATCCCTTTTTTTTTTTTAAAGAATATATCTCTTCAGGAACCAAGATGGCAGAGACAATCTACATTTCTCTCTGACCTTCTCTACAACCCTCACTAACTATGAAATCCAGTCTCTGAATTAGCTATAGACCTGCAGAACCCACAAATATTGGGAGTGCAACAAATTATCAGCAGAAGATAATTTCAAAGATCACCAGAAAAGGTCTGTTTCAATTGGAAACAGGAGGGAGACAGCTAGTGCAAGCATCTGCCAGTACAGATAGCTCAAGAGTCCCAAGGTAGTGCAGTCTCTGGGGCTGGTGTAGACTCCCCATGGTGAAGAATCTACTGGGAGGAAACAAACCAGAAAAGGTCTGTTTCAATCAGAAACTAGAGAGAGGCAGCGAAGCTGAATACAAACTCCAGTGCAGATAGCACAGAGTCCTAAGATGGTGTGGACTCCAGAGGGCAGTACAGACTCTATGTGGCAGAGAAATTAAGGGGAGGAATCTGCAGGAATCTACAGCAGTGTTTGGCCACTCGGCTTGGTTGCAAGTCAGTAAACCAGCAGAGAAGTTATAAAACATCCAACACAAACACAAAAGATCAATAGTGAATCCCGAAATGCCAGAATCTCACAGGCCATGCTCACCCAGCATTGGTAGTGAATCACCACTGACCCACCCTAAAGGCAGACCTTATTTAAAAAAAAAAATGAGTTAAAAAAGTAAAGAGGACTTTGACAATAGACAACTTCTGTGGTGAAAGAGAAGAACAGATTTCAAACCCTGAGGAGACTAAGGGCAGATCATCTCCAGCTAAAGCCCCAAAAGGTGCTATAATCTGGTCCCCATGACACAAGGCTCTCCTAGAATAAATTAAAAAGGATCTTAAAAGACAGCTAGAAGAAAAAATGGGGAAAAGAAATGAAAAATTTGCAAGAGGGTTCAGAAAAGGCAACTCAGAAACTATCTGAAGAAAATTCACTATAAAATAGACTTAGTGAAATGGAAAAAGTGTATAACTCATTAAAAGATAAATTTGATAAAATGGAAAAAGAAAGCAACTCCCATAAAAACAGAATTTGTGAAATAGAAAAAGAAAATAACTCCTTAAAAAACAGAATTTGTGAAACAAAAAGAAAAATTCCATAGAACAAAACAACTCATTTTAAAATTCAATTGAACAAATACAAAAAAAAGTAAAAAAAAAAAAAAAGAGTAAATAAAGAAAATAATTCACTAAAATTCAGATTTGAACAAATGGAAATGAATGACTCAACGAGACAACAAGAATCAGTCAAACAAAACCAAAAAAATGAAAAAATAGAAAAAAAATTTAAAATACCTAATTGAGAAAACACCCTACATGGAAAATAGTTCTAGGAGAGACAATCTAAGGATTATTGGACTCCCTGAAATACATGATGAAAAAAAGAGCCTCGACATTATCTTTCAGGAAATTATCAAAGAGAACTGCCCAGATATCATAGAATCAGAAGGTAAAAAGACCATTGAAAGAATTCACCAAATGCCTCCTGAAAGAGACGCCAAAATTAAAATCCCAAGGAATATTGTGGCTAAATTTGAGAACTATTGTACCAAAGAAAAAAATAGTACAAGCAGCCAAGAAAAAACAATTCAAATACTGAGAAATTAAATAATGATTACTCAAGACCTAGCAGCTTCCACTTTAAAGAATTAAAGGGCCTAGAATCTGAGATGATAAAGGCAACAGATCTTGGAATACAGCCAAGAATAAATTACCCTGCTAAATTGAGCATTTTCTTTCAGGGAAGAAGATGGATATTCAATGAAACTAGTGAATTCCATTTATTATTGATGAAAAGACCAGAGCTAAACAAAAAAAAAAATTGACCTCCAAATATAGAACTCAAGAGAAGCATAAAAAGTAAAAAAAATAAAACTCTTGAGAACTGTATTTCTGTTATGGGTATACATTGAGAGTACATGTATAATCTGATTTTACTGTTACAATATAAAAAAGAAACTAGAGATGGAAAGGGGATTGTAACAGAAAAAAAAGGGGAAAGTGGAGGTAAAATGAGGGAAATTACATCTCAGGAAGAGACAAAGAAAACATATTATATTTGAGGGAAAGAAAGGAGGATGATGAATAGTGTGTGAATCTTACTCATCAGATTTGGCGCAAAGAAAGAATATTAGATATATTTGGTTTCACTGAGAAACATCTCTCATAGAAAAGAAGGAGGGGAAAGGGGAAGAAGGGAAGGGATAGGCTAAATAGAAGGGAAAAGAGAAATAGTAGAGGAAAGATATAAGAAAGAGGGAGGGTCTCTAAAGGGGGAGGACTGCTTGAGGCAAGTAGTTCTCATAAGTAAAATATTGGGGAGGAGGGAAAGGAGAACAAGAAAGAGAAAAGTATAATTTGGGGTTAATAAGATGGCAGGACATACAGAATTAGTAGTTTTAACTATAAATGTGAATGGGGTGAACTCTCCCATAAAGCAAAGGCAGATAGCAGACTGGATTAAAAACCAGAATCTGACAACATGTTGTTTACAAGAAACACATTTAAAGCAGAGCGATACATATGGAGTAAAGGTAAAAGGCTGGAGGAGAATCTACTATACTTCAGGTAAAGGAAAAAAAGCAACAGTAGCCATTCTGATCTCAGATCAAGCAAAAGCAAAAATTGATCTAATTAAAAGAGATAAGAAAGGAAATTATATCTTGCTAAAGGGTACTGTAGATAATGAAGCAATATCAATATTAAATATATATGCACCAAGTGGTATAGCATCTGAATTCCTAAAGGAGAACTTAAGAGAGTTTCAAGAAGAAATAAACAGCTGAACTATAATAGTGGGAGATCTCAACCTTGCTCTCTCAGAACTAGATAAATTAAACCACAAAATAAAAAGAAAGAAGTTAAAGAGGTAAATAGAATACTAGAAAAATTAGATGTGATAGATTTTGGAGAAAACTGAATGGAGACAGAAAGGAGTACACTTTCTTCTCTGCAGTTCATGGAACTTGTACAAAAATTGACCATATATTAGGACATAAAGACCTGAAAATCAAATGCAGAAAGGCAGAAATAATAAATGCATTTTTTCAGAACATGATGCAATAAAAATTACATTCAATAGAAGTCCAGATGAAAATAGACAAAAAGAAATTGGAAACTATATAATCTCATCCTAAAGAATGAATGGTGAAACAGGAAATCATAGACACAATTAATAATTTCATCCAAGAGAATGAGAATAATGAGATAACAATACCAAAATTTGTGGGATACACCAAAGCGGTTATGAGGGGAAATTTTATATCTCTATTTGCTTACTTGCATAAAATAGAGAAAAAGAAGATCAATAAATTGAGTTTGCAACTAAAAACAATAGAAAAAGGACAAATTAACCCCCCCAATCAAATACTAAACTTGAAATTCTAAAAATAAAAGGAGAGATCAATCAAATTGAAACTAAAAAAAACTATTGAATTAATAAATAAAACTGAGTTGGTTTTATGAAAAAAATAGATAAACCTTTAGTTAATTTGATTAGAAAAATGAAAGAGAAAAGGGAGAACTATCCACTAATGAAGAAGAAACTAGAACAATTATCAGGAGTTACTTTGCCCAACTTTATGCCAATAAATTTGACAACCTAAGTGAGATAGAGGAATACCTACAAAAATATTTATTGCCCAGATTAACAGAAGAGAAAATAAATTACTTAAGTAGTTCCATTTTAGAAAAAAAAAATAGAACAAACTATTAATCAACTCCCTAAGAAAAAATCCTCAGGACCAAATGGATTTACATGTGAATTCTACCAAACATTTAAAGAACAATTAACTCCAATACTACATAAACTTTTTGAAAAAATAAGGAATGAAGGACTCCTACCAAATTCCTCTTATGACATAGACATGGTACTGATACCTAAACCAGTAGGAAAAAACAGAGAAAGAAAATTATAGACCAATCTCCCCAATGAATATTGATGCAAAAATCTTAAATAAAAAATTAGCAAAGAGATTACATATAATCACCCCCAGGATAATATACTACAACCAAGTAGGATTTATACCAGGGCTGGTTCAATATTAGGAAAACTATTAGCATAATTGACTATATCAATAACCAAATTAACAAAAAAAAAATCATCTCAATAAATGCAGAAAAAGCATTTGATAAAATCCAACACCCATTTCTATTAAAAACACTAGAGAATATAGGAATAATAGGATTTTTTTCCTCAAAATAGTCAATAGCATTTATTTGAAGCAATCAGCAAGCATCATATGTAATGGGGTTAAATTGGAACTATTCCTAATAAAATCAGGGGTGAAACAAGGATGCTCACTATTACCATTTCTATTCAATATTGTATTAGAAATGTTAGCTTTGGCAAGAAGAGAAGAAAAAGAGATTAAAGGAATGAGTAAGTAATGAGGAAATCAAATTATCACTCTTTGCAGATGATAGGATGGTATACTTACAGCAACCTAGAGAATTAACTAAAAAGCTCTTAGAAATAATCCGCAACTTTAGCAAAGTTGCAAGATACAAAATAAATCCACATAAATCATTAGTATTCTTATGCATCACTAACAAAATCCAACAGCAAGAAAGACAAAGAGAAATTCCATTTAAAATAGCTGTTGGTAATATAAAATATTTGGGACTTTATCTGCTAAGGGAAAGTCAGGAACTATATAAGCAAAACTATAAAACACTTTCCACACAAATAAAGTCAGAAAAATATCAAGCGCTCACGGATTGGTTGAGTGAATATAATAAAGATGACAATACTACCTAAACTAACCTATTTATTTAGTGCTATACCAATCAAACTACCATGAAATTATTTTACCGAACTAGAAAAAATAACAATAAAATTCATATGGAGAACAAAAGGTCAAGAATTTCAAAGGAATTAATGAAGAGAAAAGCAAATGAAGGTGGCCTAGCTATACCATATCTAAAACTATATTATAAAACAGCAGTCATCAAAACCTATTTGGAACTGGCTAAGAAATAGAGAAGTTGATCAATGGAATAGGTTAGGTTCATAGAACAAAATAGCCAGTGAATATAACAATCTAATATTTGACAAACCCAAAGGCCCAGCTTTTGGGATATGAATTCATTATTTGACAAAAAGTACTGGGAAAATTGGAAAGTACTATGGCAGAAAGTAAGCATAGACCCACACCTAACACTGTATACTAAGATAAGGTTGAAATGGGTTCATAATCTCAACATAAAGAATTATATTATAAACAAATTAGAAGAACAGTTTACTTCTCATGATCTTTAATATTAAGTTATAGATCCATTTTAAATGTTCTGTGAAAAATTGTATAAGGAATTTAATCCAAAATTTTACCATACAACTTTCCAGTTTTACCAGCCATATTTTTTATCAACAAGGTAATTCTTTTACAAGTATTAGGATTCTTACAAAGTGATAAGTCAATTGTCTAATTTTAGCACCATGCTTAGCAGTTCAGAGTTCACACCTTTCACATCTTTGAGAGTTCACACATTAGTTCACACATTAGCGTTCGAGATTCACAAGTTAGGATTCAGTATGAGATTCACAAGTTCAGTGGAGAAGATTCACAAATCACAGCTCCCACAATCCCACTCTTGGAGGAGGAGTCAATCTTTGAGTTCACATCTTTAAGAGATCATATATAAGAAGCTCTTGGAGCCTCATCCAGGAGTCAGTGGAGGAGATTGAGAGAGCTAAAATTCATTTGGGAGATTCAGAGCCAGGATTCAGAGAGAGCTGCAGTCTGAAGCTGGCAGAGGCAAAGGACTAGCAATAAGAGCTCTCAGAACCAAAGGAAACTAACCAGGCTATTTTGGAAGAAACAATAAAGGATCTGAACTTTTAACAGCTGGCTGCATTTGAGGTGATTATTACTTTGAACTGAAATTAAGGCTGCCTCCAGAAGCCCCCCAGGAAACCTGCTTCCAGAGAATGATTATATTTTAGAAAAGAAGAACATTACATATAGATAATTTATATTTTTTCCTTTATTGGACACTTGATTATTGAGTCCCGTTGTTTTTGATTCTTCCTTGTGTAGTCTGTTTTATAGATCTAGTTCTCTATTTTTTTTTACCAGTGCCAGATGATTTTGATGATTACTGCTGTAATCCCAGACTGAGGTCTGGGATTGCTATTTCTCTTTTATCACTATCTATTTTTATTATTTCCCTTGACATTATAGATCTTTTGTTTTTTTCTAAATGAATTTTATTATTATTTTATCAAGTTCTATAAAGTATTTCCTTGGTAACTTGATTGGTATAGTACAATATATAATTTGACTTTGGTAGTATTATAATTTTGATTATATTAGAATGACCCAGTTATAAGTGTATTCCTCATCTTTTTATTCATTGGTAACTTGAGTTACATTAGTAAATAGCAAGATCTGAGGCTAGATGGGATCAAGAATACACAAATACAGGGTTTGGCCTTGGAAAAAAAGCTCTTTTTTCTTCTCTCTCTCTCCCTCTCCCTCTCCTTCTCTCTCTTTTTCTCCCTCTTCCTCTCCCTCTCCTGTTGTCCCTCTCCTTTTCCTTCTCCTTCTCCCTTTCCCTCTCCCTCTCCTTCCTTCTCCCTTCCCCTCTCTCTCTCTCTCTCTCTCTCTCTCTCTCTCTCTCTCTCTCTCTCCTCCCTTTTAAGCAATTTTTGAAGCAAAGAAGGAGATATTTTGAATTATGAAGCTTCTAGAAGACAATCTTAATTTTCTCTGTAAAGTAAGAGGCAATGTCATATATTGAGAAAAAGTGTTTTCAAACTCATTGGAGACAGGGAGGAAAGAAGAGAAATTTTAGAACAGCCTTGTGTGGGTTATAGGATGGGAATTAAGATAAAGAGTCAGTCACAGAAAGAAGGGAAGGGAAGGGAAGGGAAGGGAGTTGAGGAAATTATACTCCAATATATTTTTTTCTATTCTTTTCCTCCCAAATTTTTCTAGAGCACTTTGTCCAGGTTTCCCCTTTAGCCCTATTACTACTTTCCTTATACTTCTCTGCATTTCATATCTCCTCTGAGAGATGGTAATGACTTTGAAGTAAAGACTAGGTTATTTTTCATTTTTGTATTCCTGCGCATACAGTATTAGGGATATAGAATATACTTAATATCTGTTGTATTGTATAGTATTGATTTAGTTTAAAGAAGTAAAGGTGATGTGAAGTTATTTGGGTTATGTAAATTTTCAGTCAAATACCCCATTTGTTATTTTACTATAACTTGACTTCTAGTTTTTCTCCAAAGTTTATTCCTTTGTTCTATATGCTATTCTGGGCCTACTGATCTTGCTTTATTTATATGACTTTATATAAATGTTTCCATTTTTTATTTAATATTTTAATAGTGTCATAGTCTTCCATTATGTTAATATACCATAACATGTTAAGTCATTCTCCATGAACTCAACAGGCTATTTCTAGAGTGGTTTGTTGTAAATGCTATTGAAAATAAAGCAGCTGGAAATATTTTTGTTTAGATAGACCCTTTTAAAATGCTATTTTTAAAATAACAGAGTCACAAATTCAAATGGGATGATCAATTTGTGATTCTGCCTATTTCTTATCTTTAAAAAAATCTGAATCTATGATATTAATAGCGTAGGCAGCTACTCTTGAGGAACCCATTTCAAGCAATATACCAGATCAGTCTCTTCTTTGTGACTTAAGAGTCCTTGTACCTGGGGTACTAAGTGACTTGTGCAGGGTCATGCAACCACAATGTGTTAGAGATAGGAATTGAAGCCTGTTATTTCTTATTCTAAAGTTTGCCTTCCATTAAATTATGTTTCATTGCCCCTTATTTTTATTGTCATGGTATTGGAACAGTCTGTAATCTGACCAATAGTCTATTAGAATGTCTATTTCCCTACAATCCTGCCAACATGGAATTCTTTCTTTTCACTATTTTATAAGTAGATTTCATTACTTGCATGTGGATTGAATATTTATTGTATACATAGTACTCTATTAGTCACTGAAGGGGATATAGAAGAAATGTAAGTCATGGTCCCTTCTTTTAGGAGTCTGAAACCTACATAGAGAGATGAGATAATTACACAGAAGACAACTAAATAACAGTGCATAGAACTGAGTACTTTGTATCTCAATGATTTTTACTTTTTAGTTCCCTTAATTTCCAAATTGTGTCATTCTCCTCATTATTAACCAGTCTTCACTGAAAAACTTGGCATCCACAATATAAGGCATTCTCAGGCTTATGGAGCAAAACTGTAGCCAGTATGAAACACCTTGGACTCTGTCCCAGGATATTCACATCTGGGGAGGAAAAGCTTACCTTCTCCCCAGAGTAGTTATTGGTATCTGATAGTCCCCTTCAGTTCCTTTATCAACTGGTATGAACATCTGCTATGTCTTTTCCCAGTCATGGAATACCACTACTTTGTGGGTTTAATCATTGTCATGGCCCTCTCAAGTATCCACCTCTCCCTCCCTCCCCTACCCTCATCACATTATATCATAGCCATAATAATGTCTTGTCAGGATGAGATACCTACATGCTACCTGATCTGGGGATTTACATCATACAAGATGCCTAGAATCCTGGATAATAACAACCTGTGCTAATCTTGTTTTAGGGTCTTAGTGTTCCTACTGTTCCAGTTTCACCACTGAATTTGCCCCAGGTGTCAAAATTCTCAATTATGGCTCTGTGATAGGATAGGGATTAGACACAATCCCTGAAAAGTCAGGTCTCTTCTCTCCTGGTGGCATCTTTTTTATCAAGTGGAACAAAGGAGTGTTGTGACTGAAAGGGTGAGAGAGCCCACTGCTTTCTATAGTCTTGAAATTTCTCAGTGCCTTGAAAGATTTGTAAGACTATAGGAAAAGGTGCTGATATACACTGGGAAAGGGAGTTTCCAAACTTTCTCACCAGAAAATTCCTCTACAAGGATGAAATCCCTTGTCTCAATGCTGTTAAGGACATAGACTAAAAAGAATGTTTCTTAAAATATACATATTCCTTTAGGTATTAATAATGGCCATGAAAAGACAATGCTTGGCTTCCTGTTTCTGGAAGTTGCTTTTGGCTGTGTAGATGCTTTAATGTGCAATAAAAACATTTGCAGCTATGACTTTTCCATGAATTTCACTGGTGGATTCTGTTCTTGCTCCATGTGACTATGTGGTAATTATTCAGTGTGTGCATTTGTTAGACTTTCATGCCAGTCTGATCTTGAAATATAACACCAAGGTGACAGGCTGAAACTTGATGCCATCCATAAACCTTCCATATGTAATATTTCTTTTGTTTCTTTATGAATTTGTGGTTAGCAACCACGGGATAAGAGAAAATTCAAGAAACTGATCGCAATCATGCATTGGGGGTGTAAATCATTTTGATTGCTTAGCTGTCATTCACAGAAATGTAAGTTGGGGGGAAGTTTCACAGTTATATAATTAAATGGACAAGACACTCCATCTTTCAGCTCCAGGCATTTTCTTTGGCTATCCCCCATGTTGGAGTATTCTTACTTCTTTGCTCTGACTACAGACCTTGCTGGCTTCTTTTAAATACTAACTTCTGCAGGAAGCCTTCCCTAACCTCTCTTAATTACAAATGTAATGCCAGAGAAACTGAGGCAAGATAGAGATGAGAGAGTATTTAATAATTTATTTTAAAGGGAGAGATTTACTGGGACCAAATGGATCCATGGTTTGGTCCCAGGGCTGAATGAGACAATTGTCTCCAAGAATCCAGCAAATAATGTGAGTTCTCAATGACATATATCCACATGGCTCAGACTGAGAGGGTAGACTGAGGCAGGGGTGGAGTCAGGGTGCTGAGAGTGGGAATGGGACTTTGACAATCTGGTTCTGATTGGATGAGGGAAGAATGGGGGATGGGATGACCTAATGGGCGGAGGAACTCCAGAGATGGAGAGAGGCACCTTGATAAGCCGGTATCTGACATTTCAATAGCTTGGGATAGGGAGAGGAATTCTGATATTCTACAACATAAGATCTTTTATCCTTATCAAACATTCTGATAAAAAGGGAGGAGAGGTTTTTCAGGACAATTATAAACTGAGACAGAACATTTAGAGAAACTGAGTCAGGACTGGGTCAAGTTAATTAGGGAAACTGAGCCAGGACAATAAAAGAGAACTGTGGCATAACATAGGGCTACCTCTCTTTTAATTATTTTTATTTATCTTACATATAAGCTTGTTTTTTTATATTTGTTTGCAAGTTGTTTCTCCTATTAGATTGTAATAGATTGCTATTAGATTGCTCTCCTTGAGGGCAGGAACTATCTTTTGCTTCTTTTTGTATCCTCACCACTTAGCATAGTGCTTGGAACAGAATAAACACTTAAATATTTATCAAATTAAATTGAATATCTACATGTATACATTTTCCACAAATATGCATTTTTTTGCTGTTTGACAATAACTTAAGAAATATTCAAGACAAATCCCATTGTCACTTTCTTTGGGAGGTGTGGGGAGAACAAAATATATGCATTTTATATGCATTTTAATATAGAAATAATGATGGAATTCACTAGATCTTCAGGTTTGTGTCAACAATGAAGAACTTAGACTTTTTAATTTCTAAAGATCCTTCCAATTCTAATATGCTATGCATCAATATTTACAGATTGTTGGCATTGATTCCCCAACACAGACTGCAACCCTTCTACATCTCAGGAGATGATTCTGTGACCAAAAAATTCCTCCTACAGCCAATCTGTTGACCAATCTCTAGTCTTTGATCATTCAGTCCATCATCAGACTCATACTCAAAATTTGAATTTTAATCCTAGCTCTGCAGGTGAGGAGAAGGTTCATTAGTCATTAACCTTAAAATATATCTATAGAGGGGCAGATTGCCATATCTGGCAGCTTCAGATCCTTAGATTGTCTTCTTTGTTCTCTTCTATAATTCAGTCAATTTTCCTAAAACTAGGGACTTCATTTCAGGCTTCATCTGCCAATTTATTATTTTTTTTCATCTCTCCTTTTGTCTTGCAGTTGTTTTATCCTCAAGGAAGAATTCTTTCCCGAAGTCCTCAAAATTTCCCTTAATTAATTCAAGTGATCTTATTTTCCATAGCAGAACACAGTCCACTTTCTCTCCTGACCTTTAAGCACACTTGGCCTTAAGGTTTTCATTGTCTTGTAGTTGTGCAGCAGCAAGGGACAACTGAGGAAGGGGAAGTAGAAAATCACTTTACCCAGGGAGAGACTAAATACAGGGAAAAAACAAAACAAAACAACCATCCAGAGAGCACTTAGGAGTCTCCTCATGTTTTCAGGGAAAAAACTGAGTAGTTGAGGTTTTCTATCCCTTAAGGAGTCAAAGCAGGCTGAAGTTTAATAGGGAGATTGCCAATAACTTGGTATGACATTCAATGTTTAAAGTCTCTGTAAATAAGTTAAAGTTTGGTTAAGTTAACCTGAAATTAATGAGTTAAATTTTAGTTAAAAGTCACCTATATTATGACTCAGTATTTTATTTCTTTAAATTTCACTCCAAATCATAATTTCTCAGATTGATTTAATTAACTAAATATGCACATAGTTATTTTAGTGAGTTTTTAGAAGTTCATTTAATAGTGGAAGCATGCATTTATTTCATCTCAAGAAACATTTTTAGTTAAGAACTTTTAAACCAAAGCACCATATTCTACTTAGTTGTGTCTACTAAAATTGCAGACGGTGACTAACAAGAACTGTGAAGTTATTCTAAAATTCAACAATATTTCTGTGACAATAAATGTCATATTGGCTGATGATATTTTAAATGTGTTGTCCCTCTATGTGTTTTAGTACTGAATGGGACTGATTGGATGAAGCATTTCTCAGTATTGTCACATGATCCCTGTTCCCAGAACTTTGGGACCTTGGGAGGAGGTCATTTGATCTCTGGAGGAATGGACTTTGAACCTGAGATATAGGAAGTTGTAGGAAGTGACGGGACCTGTGGGAGGCAGCCAGCATTGGTGACCATTGGTCAAGGATGGTTACATCCTGTTAGTCTATCCAATGAGAAGGCTTGAGTCTTTTGCTTTTAAACCTTGGATAAGTCCGAACCTGGCCAGGTTCCAGGAGCACATGGCAGGAGTTGGGATGGCTCCTAGGTGTGTCTGGGCCTCTCCCTGCAGAGATTAAATAAATGCTTTCTCTTTGTACCCGATTATGTTTCTGATTAGTTAATTAGATTGGGAAGGGAATCTTGCACTTGACCTGTCCCACACAGTACAAACTACTAGAGAAGAACACCTTTAAC
Source organism: Sarcophilus harrisii (assembly GCF_902635505.1). Taxonomy (NCBI): domain Eukaryota; kingdom Metazoa; phylum Chordata; class Mammalia; order Dasyuromorphia; family Dasyuridae; genus Sarcophilus; species Sarcophilus harrisii. The sequence goes on from NC_045429.1 coordinate 124,437,175, forward strand.
AAGAAACTTTACTGATGGAATTCCAAGACATGAAATAGGCAATAGGTAGTGAGAAATATTTTTTTTTTGGATAGGGGTTCTGGGCTAAAAGGTTGTTGTCTTGTTTTAGAAGAGGATCATGACATCATGGAGGTGATGCCATGATATGCAAGGGAATTGGATTTAAGTGTGGAGGGTTGTGCAAGGTCACCTGCCTCAGTTTCCCCTCCAGAGCCATCTGGGTCCACTGGCAAGATATAGATCAAAATGACTGAAGAAGGCCCAGGATGAAATAGGAGATCTTGGCCTTTTTAAGAAAAGGTCTTCAAGAGCACAGTTTGACGTAGGCCATACCCATTCAGTGATTAAAGCTAAGTAGTATTTGAGGCAAGAACCCCTTTTTTAGCTTAGAGGAAGTAGTGTGGAAGAATATAAAAAATGATACTGACTAAGTCACTTATCCAAGCCATGAGTCAGTTTGGCTAAGGGGTTAGTGAAATTCAAATAGATGGATTGTCTTTTATGAGCTTAACTGCAAAGCTAGTTAGATGGCTCCAAATAATATAATAAATGACAGCCTTATCAACTCCAAATTTGACCATGTGGTTTCAATGTCAGTGACAGTGAATTTTTAAAAAATTCAGTAAAGAAAGCAGACTTTCTGCCAGAAGGCATTTAATCATGCAAACTACAATTATATGCAGCACATTCTTTTCTAAGTACATTGCTGGGTTTTTTTGCTTAGGAGAGAAGGGGGAGAAGGAGAGAGACAGACACAGAGAGAGAAATATATATATATATATATATATATATATAGAGAGAGAGAGAGAGAGAGAGAGAGAGAGAGAGACAGACGAGGGTGGGGGGGAAGGGGGAGGAAAGGAGAGAGAGAGAGAGAGAGAGAGAGAGAGAGAGGGAAAGATGGAGGAAGGGAGAAAGGAAATGATGAGGTTTGGCACAGGACAGAGTTGTGGGAACCCCTTCTGGTCCAGCAGGTCCTTCATAAAAGAATTTATGAACCCGAAAAGTTAGACTGGCAAAAAGAAGTTTATTGGCACTGGGAAGTCAGCTTTTGCTAGGAGGCTTACTTCTCTAATGGCAAGATACTGACAGAGAAGTAAAGTTCTAGCAGAGGAGTCCTGGCAGAAAGATAAAGAAGGGTTAATGCTGAGAAGAGGGAGTCTTTTCACAGCGAGCAGAGGGTCCTTGCAGGCATCTATGCCAAGGGAGGTCTCTTGGCCTGGCATGATTCTTGCTTTGGCCTCTGAAAGGAAGTGAGTTTAAAATTACTTTTTTTTAAATAAGGAAATCTGAGACAGAAGTTTCAACTGAAGGAGATTCCCTCAATGCTGTCACTGCCCCCAGGCCTAGATGGTCTCATCTTACTAGCAGTGGTTTTCAGTCAATTTTCAGTTCAATAGGGGTCAATAGAAATCTAGATCTTCAGCTAAATGAGATTAATTAAGTTTGAGCAAAGTAGGGAGTGGTCCTGGACTCAACTAGTTCCACTAAGATAACAGAATAAAACTATTTTATCTTGATTCCCTGAAGCAAACCTCTCACAGAGGCAAGGGTTCAAGGAGACTCTCTCCTTCAAGGAGTTTCTCAAGTGCTTTACCTCAGCTCCCCCCCCAAAATAGAAACAGTTTCAGGGTTCCCCCATCAGAAAGAAAAAAGGAAAGAAAGAAGGAAGCAAGGAAAGAAGGAGGAAGGAAAGAAGGAGGAAGGAAGGAAGGAAGGAAGGAAGGAGGAAGGAAGGAAGGAAGGAAGGAAGGAAGGAAGGAAGGAAGGGAGGGAGGGAGAGGAAAAAATCCTTAGTTTTGAAACTGTTGAAATTTTAAAATACACTAGTGGCCAAAGACAGTTATTATTACGATTTTTATTTTAAGGCATATGATGATAGTTTAATATGTAATACTAGGCAAAACAAAATTTTCCAAATTTATAATACACAATGTAACATCATATCACTGAATTTTATTGAATTAAGGAATGAAGGTAAGATAATGGAGACAAAGTAAAGACATATTTTGCTTTTATTTTAAATTTAAATTTCTATTATTTTTCAATTAAAAAGTGTTTCTTTTCTTTCTCCTACTTCTTCTGTTCAAAATATAAAGTCTTTCACAAACTTGCTCTCTGCTATCTTTTTTTTTTCTTGAGTAGATTCTGAGTCTTGCCTCTACTGACTCTAAGACACATGTAGTTATGGTTCAATTCAATGAGTTATCTATTCAACTGTATATCATACTTAATAATAGCATTCATTTTTCTTCTACTCCAGTTTTTCCCATGTGAGTTTTATATCACATAGTCAAGCAACAAGCATTTATTTAGTACTTACTAAGTTCTAACATGCATGTTGTAATAAGTGCTAGAAGTACAATGCAAGGATAAAGAAAGTCTCTTTTCTCTGTGAGCTTACATTCTAATAAGGGAGACAGTACACAAAAAGAAATTGAAAAAGGTTGTATAGGAAAAAGGTAAAGATGCTTTTACAAAAATGTCTGGAGGATCAAAAACTGAATATAGAAAGAAGCAAAGTTATGGCTGACCTGAGCATTTTCCTTAAAGTAGAGGTTTTGAGAGGAACCAGTCAATCAGAGGAAGAGACCACAGGGCTGAGTGTAATCCGTGTCAGTGTCTGCCATACATCACAGACAAAATGCTGGTTTTGTAAGCAAGGGAATATGTTGTCCATTGTCTAGGTTGCATTTGGAAGTGAACTTGGTAGAAATGAATGTTGCAACTGCTTTATGGTTAAGCCTGCTTTCCCTAGATGGCATAGGGTAAACTGTATCCTTAGTTTGGGAAAAGGTTTATACTTTTGTCTTTGTTACAATTTCTTAGCAGACATCTGTTTATATGATGTGATATTAGTTGACTAAATGATCCTGAAGTGCTGATCTCTGAAGATTAATGATGATATAAAAGTTATACTAACTTTAACTGGTGATTGTACAGGGATAGAAAACAGAAGAGTAGATACAAATAAGATTAGAGCTGATAATATTAGAAAGATACTTTCCTAAACTCTTTGTAATGCCCCTTAGAACCATGAAGAGGATATATAAACTTTATATCCTCTTTAGGGGACTCAACCCATCATTGTGAATTAAGTATGAATTCCATAGTTTATAAAGGCTATAAATTGATTTTTTTTCTAACTAGAAGAAAGAACCTTAACAGAAGCAAAGAAAGGCATTTAATAGCTAAATTCCTTTAATTTCAAGAAGCTATTGAAACTAATGACAAGTTCACTTTTGAGATTATATGTCAGCTTCTATGTTTATGCTATCCATCTTTAATTTTTATTTGGGGAAAGAGAGATTTAAAAATAATCACATATTCTTTTAAATGTTTCTGGCAGGATATATGCAGATGTATGTATTAGAAGAATATAATGTCCTTGTTCATTTCCATATTCACAGTCCCTTATTCTCTGAACAATTGAGTCTGCTGTTTCTGAGTTCTTGGACAGGCCTTATCTTTTCTGGTTTAAAGGTGACAACAAACACTCTATATTTATGTTTCAAATCTATATGGCATAAAAAGAAAATGTCAGAAAGCTTAAGGATCAGTTTTCATCTTGGTAGAACAGTGAGAGCTAAAAGAGGGAAGCAACTATCTTTGGAAGTCTTATATTTTATTCAGTTGAATTTACTTTGATTCTAGTTTTCTCTCTCCTTTATCAAAAGCTGTTGTTACAATATTTTTTTTTTCACTTTGCCTGACAGAGTGAAGTATCTTAGTTGGTCTATTTTTCTTTTCCTTTGGTCAATTAAATATTTACTCTATCAGAGTGAATAAGGAACAGGATGTCAACCTTCCAATTTTCTAAAGCAATGAAGATTCACAATTCCTCTTCACATTCCTTATCTTCACCTACTCCCCAATCCTTAGTTCTTGGCAAATCCTGTGTACTGGAGAAACTTGGTTGGTGGAGGTAAGAAGATAACAAATCTATTTTTTATAGTTTAGAAGACTGATATTTAATATTTTTCCAAGTTACATTTAAAACAATTTTATTTTACATTTGTTAAACTTTTGAGTTTCAGATTCTTTCCCTTATCCTCACTCCTAGTCCCCATTAAAAAAAAAAAAACACATGTGAAGTTATACAAACATTTTTATAAAAGGCATATTGTGAAAAAAAACCCCATAGATTTCCCACCCTAATAAAAAACCTCTAAGAAAAATAAAGTTATCCAAAAAAGACACACAGAGAGGGTATGCTTCAATCTGTATTCAGACACAATTAGTTTCTTATCTGGGTATGGATAGAATTTTTCATCATAAGTCCTTCAAAGTTATAGATGATTATACTATTGAAAATACCAAAGTCATTCAGAGCTGGTCACCCCAGAATATTGCTATTATTTTGTATATAGTACATTTCACTTTGCTTGATTTCATGGAGGACTTTCCAAGTCTTCCCATGGAACTTTCCATAGAACAACAATATACCTTGACAATCATGCACCACAGTTTATTTAGCCATTCTCCAATTGATGGGCATCCCTTAATTTCCAATTTTTGGTCTTGGAAAGAGAGCTGCTACAAATAACTCTGTACATATAGGTCCTTTTCTTTTTTTCCCCCCTTTTAAAAATCTCTTTTGATTTTCATGCCTAGTAGTTTTATTGTTAAGACAAAAGATATCCATGAATTTATGTCCCTTTGGGCATAGATCATATCTTTTGATCATTTATAAATTGTGATGTGGCTCTTATTTTTTATAAATTAAACTCAGTTCCCTTGATGTTTGAGAAATAAGGTCTTACCAGAGAAACTTGCTTCAAAATTCTTTTTACAATTACTGTGGCTAATTGTATCTTCTCTTCTCCCCCCCCCCCCCATTTATTCTATTCTATCTCTCCTTTCACCCTGCCCATCCTCAAAAGTGTTTTGTTATTGACCAGTTGCTTCCCCAATATGCCCTCTCTTTTATCATCTACTCCTCCTTCCTGAATCCTATTCTTTTCTTATTTTCCTGTGGAGTAATATAGATTTCTATATCCATATTGAATGTGTTTATTATTTCCTCTTTGAGTTGATTCCAATGAGAGTAAAGTTCACTCATTCCCCTTTTCCTCCCGTTCTTCCCCTCCACTCTAAAATCTTTTTCTTCCCTGTTTTTTTAATGGCTGTTTCATTTCTCCCTTCCCCTCTCTCCTCTCTCCCCCTTTAAACATCATTTAAAAAAGATATTATCCCTTCATATTCAACTCATACCTCTGCCTTCATTCTATATCTATCCCTTCAAACTGCTATAATAATGAGAAAGTTCTGAGTTACAAGTGTCATCTTCCCATGTAGGAATGTAAATAGATCAACCTTACTAAGTCCCTTATGATATCCCTTTCCTGATTATTTTTTTATGCCTCCTCAGTGAGCTTTTGCACCTTCTTTCCCAATTGGCCAATTTTGTTTTTTAAGGCATTCTTTTTTTAATTTGGCTTTTTTGTATTTTCTCTTTCACCACTCTCATTTTTTCCCCTAATTTTTCTTCTATTAGGAAGAAGTATCTTCCTAGGAGATCCCTGCCCCACTGTAGAATCTAGTGTGCTAAGTCAACAGAGCTTTGTTTTACTGATGCTGGGATCAGGGCTGTGCTATGCTGGGATTGTGCACTGGACTCCCACCTTGGTTATACAGACCTTTTCTGCTGACCATCCAAGTCCTCACTGGTGTCTCTGAGAGCTCTAGAAGCTACCAGTACTACCCCTGATTCAGAGGTTCTGCTTTGTTGATTCTGGGGCTGGATCAGGGACAGAGCCAGGGCTGCACTGGAGTGACTTGCATGCTGGACTCTCATTCTGGTGTCAGACTTTTCTGCTGAACTTCTAAGTTGCCTTCAGCTGGAAAATGTTCTACTCCATTTTTTTGAGTGTTCTGATGCGCTACAATTTTTCAAAGTTTTTATTTAAAAGAATTTGGGGCATTTTGGAGGAGAGGTTGGGTGAGTTCTTACTTTTATTCTGCCATCTTGGCTCTGCCTCTGTCTGGTACTCTTTGTAGCCATGGATGTGACATGATATCAGTCCTTCTCAAACTTATATAATGATTAATCTTCTGAAATCAGGAGACAGAATAGTAATCTCCTCCATTACTAAGGTAAGGAACATCATGTCTTACCATTTAGGATTTTGTGCATAACTATGAATCCATCTCTGATCCTGAATTACTTGTTGTGGTAGGCCCACCTTGACCTCAAATTATATCCATCAAATCTTCATTTATTCTTGCTTATTGTGGATGGGCATGATGCATACATAACCCAAGAGGTCATAGATTCATTGAGTAATGATGATACCTCCATCTCCCAATAGAGTGTCAAAGCTCTTGGTTTGAAAGAAGGAATGAAAAATAACACCCAACATTCATCATCCCTGTAATAGGACCCTTCTAACTTAGGTACACTGCCAAATTATAGCCCTGAACTTTTGCATCAAAGTATTTTTAGGAAAGGAATGAATGGATAGTATGTGGGACTGACAACAACACTGACACAGAAAAGCAAAGAAGACTCATGTTTAGCATGCTGCCATTATGAAAAGACATCACCTAGTGTGAAGAAATTGCATAGACAAATTGACCATATTGACTATGGATTAATACTTACTACTCGCCTTCATTGACTCCATTTTGATTTCCTTGGCTTTAAGGAGTCACCATGATTTGCCTTTTTTATCTCCTGTTTAGTTTTTGAATTTGGCTATCTCATAAACTTTGGCATGACTGATCATGGCATTCTTCTTCCAGAGAGGTCTTTCCCTTAGTTGAAAAATTGCCTCCAGATCAATACCTTTTACCCCACTTATTCCTGAGAACAGAAATTTAACAAATGTATGAATCATGGGGTTATATATTTAGATCTGGAAAGTATATTAGAAGCCATAAAGTATTTTTTGTAGAAAAGGAAACAAATTCCCAGCGAGATTAAATGACTTTTTCTAGGTCACATATTTAACAAGAATCAGAAATGAGATACAAGCTCCAGTCTTCCTATATCCAAGTCTAGCATTCCAGAAATCAATTATTTCTGAGTTAAGGAAAAAATTATAGATACACTAATAGATTGTCTCAAATGAATAGTAATACAGATGTTATTTGATTTTTTAAGATAATATTTTATTTTTTCTCAATTACATGGAAAAACAATTTTAAAGACCTTTTAAATTCTAATTCTTCTAATTCTATCCTTTCTTTCTTTCCCTAGCCCTCCCCTGAGATGATGAGCAATAAGACATAGTTTATTTGTGTACAATTTCCATATTAGTTATTTTGTGCAAGAAAGCTGAGAGTAAGAAAGAGAGAGAAAAAAAAAGGCAGAAGAGAGAGAGAGAGAGAGAGAGAGAGAGAGAGAGAGAGAGAAATAATATGTTTCAGTTTCTATTCAGACAACATCAATTCTTTCTCTGGAAATAGATAGCATTTTTCATCACTAGTTCCTTGAGATTATCTTGGAACATTATATTGCTGAAAATACTAAGTCATTCACAGTTCTACATCATACAATATTATTACTAAGTGCAGTGTTGTCCTGGTTCTGCTCATTTCACTTTGTATCAATTCATATATATTTGTCCAGGTTTTCTGAGAGCATCCTGATCATTTTTTCTTATAGCACAAAAATATTCTATTAAAGTCATGTGCCACAACTTGTTCAGTCATTCCTCAATTGATGGACATGCCCTCAATTTCCAATACTTTGCCACCTAAATATTTTTTCTGCTTTAAATATTTTGTACAAATAGGTTCTGCAAATATCCCTACCTTTTTAAAACCTTTTCATGATATAGACCTAGTAATCCTGAATTAAAGTATATGCACAATTTTATAGCCTTTTGGGCATAGTTCCAAATTTCTCTCTAGAATGTTTGGATCCATTTAGAACTCTACCAACAGTACATTAATGTTTCAATTTTCCCACTTCCCCTCCAACATTTATTAGTTTTCTTTTGATTAATTAGCCAATTTGGATGTGATGTAGTAACTCAAAGTTGTTTGAGTTTGTATGTTTCTAATCAATAGTGTTTAAAGCATTTTTTTCCATATAACTATAAATAACTTTAATTTCTTTTTCTGAGAACAGTTGGGGAGTGACTTGCATTCTTTTTCATTTTACACAGTAGTATATTTATTTGAGAAATAAAACTTTTATCTGACTTACTTGCTATAAAAATTTCCTCCAAGTTTTCTACTTTCCTTCTAATTTTGGTTGCATTGCTTTTGTTTGTGCAAAACCTTTTAAAATTATGAAATCAAAATTATGTATTTTATATTCTGTAATGCTCTCTATATCTTATTTGGAACTAAGTTATTCTTTTATCTATGGATCTGACAAATAAATTACTAGGGAAAGAGGCATGGCATCATCCCCTTGATGTCATGGTCCTCCTTGAGAATGAAAGACAAACAATAACCTTTGTTAATAAAGCTGGCCTACGTACTGGAACTGGTCACTGGAAAGACTCCTTCCTCTCTTCTTTTTCCTTCCCTTTTCCTTCCTTCTTTTCCTTCTTTTCTTTCCTTCTTTTCTTCCTTCCTTCCTCCTTTTCTCCCTTCTTTCTTTCCTTTCTTCTCTTTCTCCTTCCCTCTTTCCCTTCCCTTCTCTTACTCTGTCCACATAGAGATGTTCTTAAAAGTATTTGTTTCTTTTTTTTTTGACCTCTGAACCCTCCCAAGATTTTTTGGTATTTACTAGTTAGATTTCTTTCTTGAGAACCGTATCTTAAACCAAAATCAATCTAATTTTCTTTGGTCACCAATAGGTCCTAGACCAAACACCATTTGGTCATCATTTGGGTCCTGATTGACTCAGATCAAATATAAATAACAATTATTTCTGCTTTGGCCAGAAATCCTGAGGGTCTTCCTCTCCCAGATTGATTGATTGGTTGATATAGATTTTTTTCTAGACTAGGTGAAAGAAAGTTAGGTGCTTCCTAACCTTAATCACTGCATGGGTACAGACTCCGTCAAACTGAAACTTGTTGAAGATCTTAGCTTAAAAAGGCCAAAGTCTCCCATTTCATCCAGGGCCATCTCCAGTTGTCTTGATCTATATCTTGCCACTGAATCCAGATGGCTCTGGAGGGGAAAGTGAGGCAAGGACCTTGCACAATCCTCTCTCACTTATATAAGTAATATCTATATAATAGATATTTTTCAAAATAAGAAATTATATTATCTTATTCAATTCTTTCTCTGAGACACATATTGTTTATCTAAATCTGGCTAAGAAAAAAACTTATAAAAATTATAGGCTGGGACAGCTTGGTGATACAGTAGATAGAACACCAGCTCAGGAATCAGAAGGATCTGAGTTCAAATTGAACCTCAGACATTTGACATTTAGTAGCTGTATGACCTTAGACAAGTCACTTAACCCTTGCAAAAAAACCCTCCAAACTATAAGTCAATGTCAATTATGAATACTGATGTAGGCATATTAAAGATAACTTTGTCAATCATAGTAAAATATATAGATTATTACTTATAATGTGTAATTAAACCTAAAATGATTTTGGTATAACTTTTATGAAGAAAAAATATTAAATCAGGTAGACATGTGTTATCACGTCTGTTACTGAAAAACTAAAAATGAGTATCATATAGCAGGGAACGAAGAGACACATTGTGAGTGTGAAAAGGCACCTACACATTCTTACAGAACTATAGAGCAGAAATGGAATAAAGAATATCATCAAGTCAATTTGCCAGAAGTATTATTGAATAAGTCTCAGTCTTTTTTAGAAAATGGGCAAATTGTTTCAATCTGGCAAGTATTCAACAAAGAAAAATAAACTATAGAAGAAAAAAATGATAACTATCCCAATACTTGACTACTTGTTGTCAGAAGCACAAAAGCTACATCTAAAACTTATCTAAGGAGTTCAGCAAAAGTTTATTTAATAGAGGAGAACTTTCATTATTTAATGACTTTAATAACATTCAGTGACATTATTTATTGACTTCCTATATGGACTATGTATGAGTGATTCTTAATTAATGCATTATTGTTGTTTAGTAGTATTCCAATTCTTTATAACTCATGGACCATAGCATGCCAGGTCTTTCTTTCTTCCACTATCTCCCAAACTCCCATGGGATTTTTTTGGCAAAATTACTGGAGTGGTTTGCCATTTCCTTCTCCAGTGGTCCACCTTTTGCCATAACTCTATTATGACCTGTCCATCTTAGATTACTACATGGGAAACTAGTTCATAGTTTCATTGAGTTACATAAGCTTCTCCCCCATGACAAGGTAATGATCCAGGAAGTGGATGAATAAATACTGTTGCCTAATTAATTTTTCAGTTAATTTAATTTTTCAGTGTGATTTCAAATTTCTTCAGCAGTAGAAATTGCTCTCCAAAACTACTAATGATTTATTGAATGACTAATTTAATGATCTCTTTTCAATTCTCATCCTCTTGCACTTCTCTGCAGCTTCTCTCTTTACCTTGTAGAAACCCAAAAGTTCTGTCTTAAGTCCTCTTCCCTATATTCCCTTTTTAGTAACTTAAAAATCTGTGCAGAGAATTCCTAGATCTTAAAGCCAGTATTAATTTTTGTCTCTCCTGAGCTCGTTTGTCATCACCAACTGATTCTTGGACATTTTTGAACTTTTTTTCATAAACATATCAACTTAATATCAAAAATAGAATTCATTATCATTCCTATAAAACCTACACCTTTCATCCGACTTAAAAAAAGATTCATTTCAGTTTAGAAAATTACTTATTTGCTTAATTACTTTCTCTTTTTTCCTATTTTGTTAATGTAACTTTGCAGAAATTTAATTTCTCTGCTGAAAACTGTTTTAGCTAAAAGGCAGAAATTCCAGTAAATTGTTTCATTAACTTCATGCATTTTTACATTGCTATATTTGTCCTCCTGGCTTGGGTGAGAGCAAAGACTTGGGTTCAGAAATTTACAAGAAATTGGTACTTAGGGAACTAGTACAAATATGAGTTTTATTATGCTACATAAAAAGACATGTATACAATATAAACAGAAATTCTGCTCCACAGATGTAAAGAAACTCACCTAGTTTAAGAGGGAGAGAGGTGTACAAGGACAAAGATCTTGGTGGGAATACACACTCAAATTAAGGGTCTGAAGATGAAGATTTATACATACTTTAAAGTGGACTTGATCAAGAATAGATAATTAAATGTTAGATGTATTGAGAGAAATTCCTAAACAAGCCCAGACGTGGTAAGGAAATTCCTAGGGTCACTTGATAGTTTCCTGATTTGGACCTGCAAGTAGAAGAGATTTTGAGTTGTCTATATGAGACAAAAGACAACAAGGAATGGCTCATAGGCTATTGTGATGGGCCAGAGTCTTATCCAATTAGAAGACATGATCATTTACTACTTGACAGGGTCAGAAATGATTAGGACAGTGGAAAAGTACAAACTATTCATCATTGTTTATATGTTTTATTAACCTTAGGACCATTTAGTCTAAATGAGTGCATATTAGAGTTCTGTCATTATTATAATTACAAATAAAACAACATATTTCAAAAATTACAGTGACTTCATATATAGTCATTAATTATTCTATGATGTTCTTAAACCCAATCATTATTTAGGATATCATTACTGATATTATCTGTTTAGGTTCCTATCTTTTGCTTGTCATTTCTTTATCAATTTTTATTTTATTGTAAAGGATGTATTTAGTATTTTGGGATTTTTTACATTTTTTTTCTATATCATGATGCATGGTCTAGTTTTGTAAAGATATCATGTGATTTTGAGAAATAAGTATATTCTTTAATACTTTCATTTAGAAAATGTCTTTCTACTTTAGCATTTGTTCAATTCTATACTTTCCATTTGTTTATGTTACCATTAATTTTATTTATCTCTGAAAGGAATATTAAAATCTCATGATTTTGCTATCTTTTTGAAATTTAATTAAATTCTTTTGTTAAGTGCTCTGCCATTTGGTGCATTTATTTTTAGTACTGATATTGATTTGTTACCTACAGTTCTTTCCATAAGGTACTTCATTTATTTAATTCTCTTGATATTATTAATTTTTATTATTTTTATGGTAGAAAATTCTGCCTTTTTGGAGTCACCTGATTGGTATACTTTGTTCTAGGCTCTACCTTCAGTTTCCATCTTTCTTTTTCTGGGTGTAGATAGCATTTTCTATGCAAGATCTATTGGAATTGTCTTATATCACTGTCTTACTGAGAAGAGCTAAGTCTGTCATAGATGATTATTACATAATCTTGCTGTTGCTGTGTACAATATTTTCCTGGTTCTGATCACTTCATTAAGTATCAGTTTATGTAAGTCTTTTCAGACTTTTCTGAAATCAGTGTGTTCATTTCTTATAGAACAATGGTATTCTATTACATTCATATACTAAAACTTATTCAGTCATTCCCCAATTAATGGCCATCCCCTCAATTTCCAATTCTCTGCCACCACAAAAGAGCTGCTATCACCATTTTTGCACAGGTGGGCCCTTTTGTCTTTTTAATTATTTGAAAATTTTTAAATTTATATTATATATACATATATAATATTAAATATACATTTAATTATATCTTTAGAATAGAGACCCAGCACTGCTGGATCAAAGAGTATTCACAGTGTCATAGTCCAAATTGCTTTCCAGAATGGCTAGGTCAGTTCACAACTGGAGATATAGTAGACTGAACACTGGACCTGGAGTCAGAAAGACTTGAGTTCAAATCTGGCCTCAGAGACTTACTAGATAAATGACCCTGAAAAAGTCTTTTAATCCTGTTTGCCCCATTTTCCTTACCTGTAAAATAAGCTGCAGAAGATAATAATAAATTGCTTCAGTATCTGTACCAAGAAAACCCCAAATAAAGTCACAAAGAGTTAATGACAACTGAAATGAGTGAACAACAACATAATGAAGAAGAGGAGGAGAAAGAGGAGGAAGATAATAATAATAATTACTATCTTTGTTTTCTACTCCCCTTTATACATATGTTCAATATCTTTCTGCTCCCTTATCCCTCTTCTCTTTCCTTCACCCAATACCCAATCACAGATTCACATTTTTTTCTTTTCTGTTAACTCTGCTTCAAAATCCATCCTTAGAGTTTGTTTTGCTTAGAATTAATCCTTTTCCTAAACTATCCTCCTTTTTGTTCTCCCTCCCTTTTCCTCATTCCATCTTGTTTCCACTTTGAGTGAAATATATTTCTGTACCCAACTCTGTATGTATATTATCCTTCTTTGACTAATTCAAATAAAAGTATGGATCAAATGGCACCTGTTCCCTATACCTTTTAAATTTTGTTTGTACAAACTTTTATTTTATATCTTTAATTATGAGATAATTTCCCCTCTCCTTCTATTTTTCCCCCTTTCTTATCTTTCAATTATTTTTAGAAAACATCATTAAAATATTACAAAACCACTCCCAAGTTCTCTCTTATTAGACAAATTCTCTGATCCAGATGATGACAGTGTTCTGAGAAGATATATGTATCATCTCTCCATATCAGAACACAAACATTTTATCCTCGTTTAGTCCTTGCTTGCTTATACTGGTCTTTTTAATGCAAGTTTTGACTCCTTTGTTTATATTTCAAAAGTTTTATTCAGCTGTGGTCTTTTCACCAGGCATGCATGGAAATCCTTTATTTTGTTAAAAGTTCATTCCCCTCTTTGTTTTTATCCTCACCTAAGATTATATTTGCATTTTTTTTTCCTGGGGAAGTTATTCTTGGTTGCAAGTTTATATTTACTGTATTGGAACTATTCTATACTCTTTGCTAATTTATGGTGTTGACTGCTATATTTTTTGTGATTCTGACTAAAGCTGCTTATTACTTAAAATTTTTCTTTCTACATGCTTACAGAATTTTTCTTTGACCTGCAAGTTCTGGATTTTGTTTATGATATTTCTGAGAGGTTTTATTTTGAAGTTTCTTTCTGGAGATGACCAGAAGAATAGGGTGTAGGCAAAAAAAATTTTTTTTCCAGAGCTAAGCCAAAAATTATAGAAGAGTTTGCTTGGAAAGACCATCGAAAGAGAGGTCAGGAACAAACACCAAGGACCCCAGGACCCCAAACCAAGAGCTTTGGAAGTAGATGCCACAAGGCCTGTGATATCCACACTTCTGCAAATTTAAATTGGTTGGATAAGAATGAGAACTAAAATACTATATACTCTAAACAATAGGTCAGCCGATTCTGAGGACAAATTCAAAAAGTAGGAGCTCAGACAAAAAGGAGGAAAGATCTTGTTTCCTGTGAGTTAATAGAAAGATAGAAAAGACCTATAATATGTAATTCATTTGTCAGTTTATTGTAACATACATCTCTGCAAAAATATTTAATGAATGAAAATCTATTTGCTCCTTTCATCTGTTCTACTATCATAGGCATTTCCACCCTCCCTATAGGTAATAATAATCCTATTTCCATGTCTAATCTTTACAATGCCTAAGCATTGACTTCCAAACTGAATCCAAATTCTACAAATTTGACTTATCTGCCTCATCACCAAGTAAATAATATCTATACATAATAACCTTAGCCCATCATGAGCCCTTATACTTATATCCCTAATTCTATTTATTGCAATAACAAACTTTCTTGGCCTTCTTATAGTAAGTAATTAATAGTTACTTAATAGTAATACTCTTAAAAATATCTAAAAGAAGTGTGACATTGAGTTTTCATAGAACAGATTAAGAAAAAGAATTGTTGGGGGTAAGGATTATTTCTAGAAGTAATAAAAGTATTAAAAACAAAAGTCATCAACACATTTTAAAAGAAAAAAAAAACGAAAAAGAAAGCAAGAATAAAAAGGTAGGCCGCTCTTCACTTTAGATCTTTCCCTGCTTCTAGGGAAGGTCTACAGATTGAGGCACTCATTCCAAAGAGAGATAGTTGGTACTTAGTAGCTAGAGACTGGAAGAGAGCAGTTTATACCAAATTTTTAGGACTTGCTAATAAAAGAATTTAAAAAGTGGCATTATGGTTGAATAGGCTTCCAGGGTTCTAGTGAGCCTTTAGACTGTGATACTGTACTTCTCACTCAGTTGGAAACACCTTGACTTGGATTGAAGGAAATAGGTTCAGGGTAGAGAGGTGAAGTTCAGCTATCTTTTTATAGATGGTAATCAGAATCAAAAGTCAATGATTTTCCCCATTTTCCTGAGCAGTTCCTGGACTGAATGAAAACAAATAATTGTTTTTGAAGATTCTATTTATGCTTTGATTTAAAGTGTTAGATCCTTTCAAGACCTTAAAATGAGATTCCCTATAAGGACACATGAGCGCACTCTAATTAGCAATACAGAAAAATGTTTTCACTTAATGGTATTTTATGTTTTTATAATTATTTGTAAAAGACAGTTTTCAACATTCAGTTTTGTAAAATTTTACATTTTGATTTTTTTCTTCCCTTTCTTTCCTCTTCCCTCTCCAACACCAGTAATTTGATACAGGATATATATGTACAGTCATTTTAAACATATTTCCATATTAATCATTTTATAAAAGAAAAATCAAAACAAAAGAAAAAAACACAAAAAAAATGTGAAAATAGTGTGTTCATTCCTAATTCAGTCTCCATGGTTCTTTCTCTGGATGCAGATGGTATTTTCCATCCCTCAATTGGAATACATCCACTATATTGTTGAGAAGAGTTAAATCTGTTATGGTTAATCATCAAACAATCTTGCTGTTATTGTGTACAATGTTCTCCTGGTTCTGTTCACCTCACTCAGTATCAGTTCATGTAAGCCTTTTCAGGCTTTTCTGAAATCAGCCTGCTCATCATTTTTTATAGGACAATAGTATTCTATTACATTCATATACCACAATTTATTTAGCCTTTCCCCAACTAATGAACATTCACTCAATTTCCAATTTGTTGTCTACACAAAAAGAGCTGCTACATTTTTGCACATGTGAGTCCTTCAGAAAAATGTCTTCATAGCAATGACCATTTTATTTTAAATAGTCTCTCTATTGTGGTTCTTTTTTTTTTAATGCTTTTTAAAAAATAACTTTTTATTGACAGAACCCATGCCAAGGTAATTTTTTACAACATTATCCCTTGCACTCACTTCTGTTATGATTTTTCCCCTCCTTCCCTCCACCCTCTCCCCCAGATGGCAAGCAGTCCTATACATGTTAAATAGGTTACAGTAGATCTTAGATACAATATATGTGTGCAGAACCGAACAGTTCTCTTGTTGCTCAAGGAGAATTGGATTTAGAAGGTATAAATAACCCGAGAAAAAGAACAAAAATGCAAGCAGTTTACATTCATTTCCTAGTGTTCTTTCTTTGGGTATAGCTGCTTCTGTCCATCCTTGATCAATTGAAACTGAGCTAGATCTTCTCTTTGTCGAAGAAATCACTTCCATCAGAATACATCCTCATACAGTATCGTTGTTGAGGTATATAATGATCTCCTGGTTCTGCTCATTTCACTCAGCATCAGTTCATGTAAGTCTCGCCAATCCTCTCTGTATTCATCCTGCTGGTCATTTCTTACAGAACAATAATATTCCATAACATTCATATACCACAATTTACTCAACCATTCTCCAATTGATGGGCATCCATTCATTTTCCAGCTTCTAGCCACTACAAACAGGGCTGCCACAAACATTTTGGCACATACAGGTCCCTTTCCCTTTTTTAGTATCTCTTTGGGGTATAAGCCCAGTAGAGACACTGCTGGATCAAAGGGTATGCACAGTTTGATAACTTTTTGAACATAGTTCCAAATTGCTCTCCAGAATGGTTGGATGTGTTCACAATTCTACCAACAATGTATCAGTGTCCCTGTTTTTCCATATCCCCTCCAACATTCTGCGTTATCTTTCCCTGTCATTTTAGCCAATCTGACAGGTGTGTAGTGGTATCTCAGAGTTGTCTTAATTTGCATTTCTCTGATCAATAGTGATTTGGAACACTCTTTCCATATGAGTGGTAATAGTTTCAATTTCATCATCTGAAAATTGTCTGTTCATATCCTTTGACCATTTATCAATTGGAGAATGGCTTGATTTCTTATAAATTAGAGTCAATTCTCTAAATATTTTGGAAATGAGTCCTTTATCAGAACCTTTGACTGTAAAAATGTTTTCCCAGTTTATTGTTTCCCTTCTAATCTTGCCTGCATTAGTTTTGTCTGTACAAAAACTTTTCAATTTGATATAATCAAAATTTTCTATTTTGTAGTCAGTGTGATCTCTAGTTCTTCTTTGATCATAAATTCCTTCCTCTTCCACAGGTCTGAGAGGTAAACTATCCTATGTTCTTCCAATTTATTTATAATCTCATTCTTTATGCCTAGATCATGAACCCATTTTGACCTTATCTTGGTGTACAGTGTTAAGTGTGGGTCAATGCCTAGTTTCTGCCATACTAATTTCCAATTTTCCCAGCAATTTTTGTCAAATAATGCATTCTTATCCCAAAAACTGGGGTCTTTGGGTTTGTCAAACACTAGATAATTAAAGTTATTGGCTGTTTTGTCCTTTGAACCTAACCTATTCCATTGATCAACTAGTCTATTTCTTAGCCAATACCAGATGGTTTTAGTAACTGCTGCTTTATAATATAATTTTAGATCTGGTACAGCTAGGCCACCTTCATTTGATTTTTTTTTTCATTAATTCCCTTGAAATTCTTGACCTTTTGTTTTTCCATATGAACTTTGTTGTTATTTTTTCTAGGTCATCAAAATAGTTTTTGGGAAGTCTGATTGGTATAGCACTAAATAAATAGATTAGTTTAGGTAGTATTGTCATCTTTATTATATTTGCTCACCCAATCCAAGAGCATTTAATATTTTTCCAGTTGGTTAGATCAGACTTAATTTGTGTGGAAAGTGTTTTGTAGTTTTGCTCATAAAGTTTCTGATTTTCCCTTGGCAGATAGATTCCTAAATATTTTATACTATCAGTAGTTACTTTAAATGGAATTTCTCTTTGTAACTCTGACTGTTGGATTTTGTTAGTGATATATAAGAATGCTGATGACTTATGTGGGTTTATTTTATAACCAGCAACTTTGCTAAAGTTGTGGATTATTTCTAATAACTTTTTAGTAGAATCTCTGGGGTTCTCTAAGTATACCATCATATCATCAGCAAAGAGTGATAATTTGGTTTCCTCATTGCCTATTCTTATTCCTTTAATCTCTTTCTCAGCTCTTATTGCCAAAGCTAGCATTTCTAATACAATATTAAATAGTAATGGTGATAGTGGGCAACCTTGTTTTACTCCTGATCTTATTGGGAATGGTTGCAGTTTGTCCCCATTACATATGATGCTTACTGCTGGTTTTAAATAGATACTACTGATTATTTTAAGGAAAAGTCCATTTATTCCTATACTCTCAAGTGTTTTTAATAGGAATGGATGTTGGATTTTATCAAATGCTTTTTCTGCATCTATTGAGATATGGTTTTTGTTAATTTGGTAATTAATATGGCCAATTATACTGATAGTTTTCCTAATATTGAACCAGCCCTGCATTCCTGGTATAAATCCTACTTGATTGTGGTGTATTATTCTGGGGATGATTTTCTGTAGTCTTTTTGATAATATTTTATTTAAGATTTTAGCATCAATATTCATTACGGAGATTGGTCTATAATTTTCTTTCTCTGTTTTCAACCTACCTGGTTTAGGTATCAGTACCATGTCTGTGTCATAAAAGGAATTTGGTAGGACTCCTTCATTCCCTATTTTTTCAAATAGTTTACAAAGCTTTGGGAGTAATTGTTCTTTGAATATTTGGTAGAATTCACATGTAAATCCATCTGGTCCTGGGGATTTTTTTTTAGGGAGTTGATTAATAGCTTGTTCTATTTCTTTTTCTGAAATGGGACTATTTAAGCAATTACTTCCTCCTCTGATAATCTGGGAAGCCTTATATTTTGGAGGTACTCATCCATTTTAACTTAGGTTATCAAATTTATTAGGCGTAAAGTTGGCAAAGTAACCCTTATTGTTTCTTTAATTTCCTCTTCATTGGTGGAAAGTTCTCCTTTTTCATTTTTAAGACTACTAATTTGATTTTCCTCTCTCCTTTTTCTAATCAGATTTACTAAAGGTTTATCAATTTTATTGTTTTTTCATAAAACCAACTCTTAGTTTTATTTATTAGTTCAATAGTTTTTTTACTTTCAATATTATTAATTTCTCCTTTTAATTTTAGAATTTCAAGTTTAGTAATTGATTGGGGTTTTTTTAATTTGGTCTTTTTCTAGCTTTTTAAGTTCCAAGCCCAATTCATTGACCTTCTCTTTCTCTATTTTGTTCAAGTAAGCCTCTAAGGATTATAAAATTTCCCTTATTACCACTTTGGCTGCATCCCACAAATTTTGGTATGATGTCTCACTGTTGTCATTATCTTGAGTGAAATTATTAATTGTATCTATAATTTGCTGTTTCACCTAATCATTCTTTAAGATGAGATTATTTAGTTTCAATTACTTTTTGATCTATTTACACCTAACTTTTTGTTGAATGTAGTTTTTATTGCATTGTGATCTGAAAAGAAAGCATTTACTATTTCTGCCTTCCTGAATTTAATTTTGAGGTCTTTATGTCCTAATATATGGTCAATTTTTGTGTAGGTTCCATGAACTGCTGAGAAGAAAGAATACTCCTTTCTGTCACCATTCAGTTTTCTCCAGAGATCTATCATACATAATTTTTCTAATATTATATTTACCTCTTTAATTTCTTTCTTATTTGTTTTGTGATTTGATTTATCAAAATCTGAGAGTGCAAGATTGAGATCTCCCGCTATTATAGTTTTGCTGTCTATTTTTTCTTGTAACTCTCTTAACTTCTCCTTTAGGAAGTTAGATGCTATACCACTTGGTGCATAGATGTTTAATACTGATATTGCTTCATTGTCTATAGTACCTTTTAGCAAGATATTGTTTCCTTCCTTATCTCTTTTAATTAGATCAATTTTTGCTTTTACTTGATCTGAGATAAGGATGGCTACCCCTGCTTTTTTGACTTCACCTGAAGCATAATAGATTCTTCTCCAGCCTTTTACCTTTACTCTGTATGTATCTCCCTGTTTTAAATGTGTTTCCTGTAAAAACCATATTGTAGGGTTCTGACTTTTGATCCAGTCTGCTATCTGCCTCCTCTTTATGGGGGAGTTCATCCCATTCACATTTACGGTAAAATTACTAATTCTGTATTTCCTGCCATCCTAATATCTCCCAATTATGCTTTCCTTTTTCTTGCCCTCCTTCCCCCCTTCCTTAGTATTAAAGTTATATTAGCTGTGACTCCTCAGGCAAGTCACTAATCTCTGTCTACATTATTTTTCTCAAGGGGAAAATGCATCTGCTATTCAGGATTGTGAGGATAAAGAGATAATATTTGGAAAATTCTTTGCAAGCCTCAGAACATTACATAAATGCTATTACTTATTACTGCCATTATTCTTGTTGTTAGGATAATTAGAATAGAATACAGTAATTTATCACTGGCATTGAAAACTCTGTTGGAAAAAATAGTTTCCTTGCAAGACTATTAATTTGCCATTTTGCAATTCACCTCCATAGAGGTGATCTCTATCATCAAGCAGGCTTTTCTCTCCAATGGCCTGTCTTTCTCTATGATGAGGACTTTTTTTTTTTTTGACCCTCATTATATTTCTGATACTCCTGAAACACAACCACTCTGGTAGCTGCAAATTCTTCTTGCCATCATATATAGGCTTTCCAAATCTTTCAGAGTTCATGAGATCAGTGCTAAAGGAAGGAAACAAATGAGAGATATAGGCAATCATGGACCTCAACATAATGATGATTAGTTGAATACCTGCTTTTAATGAAAAGCTTCTACCTCCACTACTTCTTGGCTGAAATCCAATTTTCTTGTCTGGAACAAAGACCAAGAGAATCACCAGTTGGTAGCTGCCACCTCATTTTTATATGATCACCCAGCCTAGCAATCAATGGGGAAAGGGAAGCAGGACTAAGTCTAGCAGTGAGTCACATAAAACCCGAAACAGATAGAGAGTATTTAGGCATGTTCAAAATGCTCCATAATCTCTTATGGGCAAGCAGAGAAAATCTGTACATTTTCTAAGTATTGGGAGTGTAGTGGTGTAAGAGAAGGGATGATTCACAGGAAGGAATGAGAGAGCATCTGCTTTATTCTTTCAGGTAGCTGTACTAGGTGACTGCTTAGATTTCTTCCAGTTCTCTGATTCTATGACTCTGTGCTCATATTATTTTAACTTTTCAAGTGCTTGTCCTTTGTCTATTTAGTAAGCCGATCAAAGATTGGGACTGTGTCTTAGCCTTTTTTGTATCCAACAAAACTCAGAGCATAGTGCAGAATGACTAATTCAGTGGATATAAAGGGGAAAATGTGAAGCAATAAAGACCTGATGGATCTCCACAGTGAGAAGAGAACTGCAAATTAAGACAACTCTGAGATACCACTATATACCTGTCAGATTGGCTAAGATGACAGGAAAAGATAATGACGAATGTTAGAGGGGATGAGGGAAAACTGGGACACTGGTGCATTGTTGGTGGAGTTGTGAATGGATTCAATACACAGGGAAATGAGTATGGACCACAACATAACATTTCCATTCATTTTGTTCTTGTTTGCTTGTATTTTTGTTTTTTCTTCTCAGGTTATTTTTTTACCTCTTTTCTAAATACAAACTTTCTTGTGCAACAAGATAACTATATAAATATGTATACATATATTGTGTTTAACATATACTTTAACATATTTAACATGTATGAGACTCCCTGCCATCTAGGGGAGGGGTTGGAGGGAAGGAGGGGAAAAACTGAAACAGAAGTTTTTGCAAGGGTCAATTTGAAAAATTACCCATGTATATGTTTTGTATATAAAAAGCTATAATAAAAAAAATTTGACAGCCAAGTGAAAGATAGTATGCAATGAAGATAGACTTGAGACAAAGAGATCAACAAACAAACTATTGCCATTGTCCAGGGATAAGGTGATGAGGGCCTGTATCAGTGGTGGCAGGTCAGGGATAAGAGAGCATATGTGAGAGATGAGATTATCCCAAAGGAAGAAAGAATAAGATTCAGCAATTAATTAGAATTTATTATATATATATGTACATATACATAGCAAGAATGTTATTCTTCTTATAAGAATTAGAAATATATATTATTTTGTATGGTCAATGAGAAAGACTGAGGGGGAAATTGTGGTATTCTTGACCATAAAGGAAGTTGGAAAGAGGGGAGGGTATAGAGTGGGAATATTAAACTTAGTTTTGGAAATAAGAGTTTAAAATGTCTGTATTAATCCACTTTGAGATGCCTAATGGGGAGCTGGACATTTCAGAGTGGATGAAGATTAGGGGTAGGTAAGTAGATTTAAGAATCATTTGCATAAAAATGATAGTTGAATCCAAGAGAACTGAAGAAAGCATCAAGTGACAGGCTCCTAAAGGATACTTACTAGTAGTGGATAGTGGATATGACTTGGATGAAAATTCAACAAAAGAGATTGGAAAGGAGTGGTCAAACATATAGAAAGAGAAAGAGAAAAATAATCACGATGTTGAATGATTTCAGTAGAATAATAAGGTTGGAAGCCAGATTTCAGAGAATTAACAAGTGAGAGGAAAGGAAGTAAAGGCACCAGTTATAAGAAACCTTTTCAAAGAATTTATATAAAAGGAAGGAGAGATATGAGATGCTAGCTACGATATATAGGTTAAATGAGGATGAGAGAAAACAAGGTCTTGTCTATAGGCAATAAGGAAGCAGACAATATATAGGGAGAGATTGATGATATGTGAGAGTGGGAATGATAAAGAAGAAAATCTGGTGGGAGAGTTGGGATACAATGGCATCACATGTACATGTAGGAAGATTTTCCTTAGCAAGGAGAAGAGACAAAACATCTTACCTCTTCATAGATAACTAACAGAATAAATTGTGACAGAAGGCATTTGAGTGATATGAGATCAAGAGGAAGCAGAAAGAGGGGGAACTCAGTCAATATCCTTAATTATTTTTTTGATAAAATATGTCTTAGTTGCCATGTTTTATTTGAAGTGCTATTACTTTTTATATTTCTCTTTTTACACTGCTTATAATCTTACTTCTTGGTATTATTTCATAAGAGATAATATTCTAAATCATTGTTATATATAACTGTACTTAGCAAATAAGTCAAATATGTGATAGCTTGAAGTAATTTTAAGGTTTCTTTGATCTCCATGTTGTAGAAATTTATGAAAATTGAATGAATTTGCATGAAAATTAAATAAATCTATGTCCGTAATTTTTTCATGTTTTTATCAATAGCTTATCTGAATAGGTCAGAAAAATTGGTTTATTTGGACATCACATCTGTGTCTCATTTTGATTCTTAAAATGTAATCAGCTTTATTTTTGTGATATTAATTGGTGTTCACTTCCAAAAACTTGTGATTCTATTCTCAAAATTGAAAAAAAAGTAGGTGTGAAGCTTCTGCACAGTCTATTAGTCCTCTTTATTAGTCTAACCTTAAATGTCCTCACCTTTTCTCATATTTTCATTAAAATCACTGAGTATCAAAATATATATTGTTTAATTTGATGACTCATCATAAAATTTCTCTAACTCCTCATCCCTTGATATTAGCATGAAAGCTGTAACTTTTTATGGTGGTATTGTTGCAAATATTTATGATCATATTTCATGACCAAAATATCCCATGAAATAGTTTTTGGGGTTTTTTGGCTGCCTTTGGTTGCATAAAAAGCCAATCCCACTAGTTCTTCTAGATGTTCTTTCTCCACAGAAAATCGATAAATCATGCCTCCACTTAACTGCAACTTCTTTTGTATTAAAAAATTAAAGAAAGAGTGTGATGCTTCGTGTAATTTAGTTCCTTCACTAGTGTGTACACTTATTGTTCACTGGACACATATTTAAAGTACCAATAGCTCTGCCATCATCCCTGCAAAAATGGAAGGGGTTCACACAGAACCAAGTATCATTTTGAATTTGTCTGTTTCATAAGTCACCATGATTAAAAACTTCATTATTAAGAGGCCACTCTACCACTGGAATGATCTTCTCCATTCTTTGCTATAGCTAACTATGTCCTTAGAAAGCAGATAGTCTGTTGCCAGGACCATATTTGAAGCTTCCAAATTTATGCTCAATTGACATAACTTTTGAGAACCTAGTATCACCTCCACACTATAGTGAGACATCAAATAAAATCCTGTGGACTATATATGTGTGTGTGTATATTCTCTATATATCTGTTGGACCTATAATTTGACTATGATATGGCACTCTTTATGATAGAGAAACCCTTCCATTAAAACAAATCAGCAATTGTTTTGCAAATTATTGTCTTGGGAAGTTTCTGAGATATTAAGAAGTTAAATAACTTACTGAGGAGCCCTTGGTCCCATATGTCAGAAAACAGACTTGACCCTAGTTCTTCATGAATCCAAGGCAAGTCTACTAGGATACCTCACACATAGCACAGACATATATACTGACTTCTACTGAAAAAGTATCCCTATCTCCATCTTTGTCTCTGTCTCTCTCTATAATACATATGTATTATATATATGAAGGAGGAAGGGAGAAGGAGAGAGAGAGAGAGAGAGAGAGAGAGAGAGAGAGAGAGAGAGAGAGAGAGAGAAAGAGAGAGAGAGAGAAATCTATACATTCATGTGGTTCTAATAAGATTAGGTAGCACAAATTTTTAAATGATCCAATTAACAGTCAGCATGGTTTCATGACTTTCTCCAGTAGAATTCAACAATACAAGATTAGAAGTGGAGAAGCGAGGGTGAGGGATTGCCAAGATGAGACTGGAAATAGGCAGAAGGGATTCAGAGGTAGAAGGTAATATATATTAGAACTGGCCAGCCATAAGGTCAATACTGAATGCTCAAGGGAACAAAGTGAGTTCAAAGTCAAGAGGAGATAGAATTTATAGAGAAAATGATGGGTTTAAGAGGAATAATGATAAGGAAGCAAAGGAATAGGAGAATAGGAAATTGTTTTCAGAGAGGAATTTCAATGTTCTGGTTACTGAAATATTGTTATTTTTCATTCTTCATGCTCAAAAAGGACCAATGATAACACACCTTTGGGATCAAACTACTGTTAAACTGAGCACAATCATGAATAATAATGAGATCAAGATTAGATATCACTATTTCTATGGGTGGCTTAGGTGGAATGAAAATATAGACCATGGACATTGAGGAAAATGAAAAACTGAGTGGCAGGGAATCCAAAGGAGTATAAGTTTATATGTTGCATATATTTGTATATTGTATAAGGATTGTATATAGATAATAAGAGCTGATTTGGAGAAGAACATGGTAAGCCAGCTCCTTAAATTCCTGGAAACTGGAAGACAACTAAAATGAGTATCCAAATAAGATGATTTTAAAAAATGGAAGTAAATACCAAGGGAAGAAAAGAAATAGTCAAAAAGTGGCAGTAAAAGTAAAGAGTTGTTTTACACTTCCTTCTAGCCTCAGATATACATATATAAAGGAATAAGTGGGAGAAAAAGATCATTTAGTATAGACTAAGGTAACCAGGAATTAGTTGTTGTTGTTGTTTGTTTTTCCTCAGAGAAAAATAGATTTCTATTGGTGTAAGATGGAGAGTGAAATGAAGGGAACCAGAATGAAGGGGTGGGGGTGGGACTGGAGGGGACTCTTCACTGACAAAGAAGTTCCAAAAGGCACAATTGAACTGGAAGAATGAAAGAAATAAGGGCTATGGAGGGGTAGGTAGGCCTGAGTTGTATAGAAATTAAAGTTCAGGAAGTGATAGGAAAGGGAAAAGGAAATCTGTTTAACCTAGCAGATATATATCCTGAATCACTGGGGTGAGAGGAGAATAAGATAGAAAATTTTCTACTTTATCATGTGAAAATCCTTATGCTCCAAAGTCCCTTGATTGCAAAACAGGTAATCAAAGTGAGCTATAATGTTAATTTTCCTGACTGACCATTTCTAACAAAAGGCAAATATGAAGGGAAGCAACTGATGGAGGTGGCAAATGGAGATATTGCAGCATTTTGGCAGCACATAGGGGCTAAGAGCTAATTGGAATTCTAGTCATTCTATAATGAACTCACACTTGATATCAGTCCCACAACATCCCAAGATTGAGGTGGGAGGATAAAAGGCTCCACAAATGTTGCAGGACAACTTTTAAATCTGAGTCTTTAGAAGAACGTGCTCCTATTACCACTGCTACTCAGAACCTTGGGATCTTTGATGGCCAAAGTATTCAGAACATGGTGTCAGATCTGTGAAGAAAAAATCTACGAAGACTATAAATAGCCCTGTGGCAATAAATATCTGCAGATTTTAAATAGCTAGTGATTCTGGGAAGTACATTTGTGATTTGGGGGAAAGTAAACCCTTAGCCTACCAGGCACTTGGAGTGAATGATTTTGATTCAAGGCAGCACCTGAAGATCCTAAGATTCAGTCATGAAAAGGAGAGAAGACTCCTCAGGGTCCCAGTCCAGTGTAAGTTGTTCATAGATTTCCATTCAAACAATCCTCATAAAGTGAGCTGTTTTTTTGCTCATCTCATAGATTCTAGTGATCTGAAGACACTATGTTAGCAACATCTTTTCTCCTGGTTTTATGGTATACTTTTGCTCACCTTCTGTTTTATACACCAACCCCACAAAACCCATGCAGTGTTTGCCTATCCCTGCCCTGATATTTGCCAAATAATCAGCATGCTTGAGGTGTATGTATTAAAGCATTTTTAGTTTCAAGATTCCTTTTTACTTTTTAAAATTACTGGGGACCCCAAAGAGCTTTTGTTTATGTGAATTGTAGTTATCAATATTTAGTCAATTTGAAATTTAAAAAAATTATAACATTTCTAAAATATATTGATTCATTTAAAAATAATAATCCTATTACATGTTAACCTAAGTATTCATATGAAACTGGCCATATTTCCCAACACACAAAAGAAAAGAATGCCATTGTTTTACATATTTTTGCAAGCTTCTTTAATGACCAGATTAATAGAAAACAGTTGGATTCTCATATCTGCTTCTATATTTAATCTGTCATGATGTGCTATTTTGGTTGAAGTATATGAAGAACATTAAGCCTCATACAAACATATAATTGGAAAAGGAAAAAGAAACTGAAATAAACAATAATATTTGGATATTATTATGAAAATAGTTTTGACCCTGTGAGACCCTCTGAAATGGTTTCAGGGACCCCCCAGGATTCTATGGACCACATACTTTGACAACTGATAATTCCATGCATTCCCTCGATCCTGGTATATGGTATTTTTTATTTCAAATTTGCTGCCAGGTCCTGATTCAGACTCTTGGCTTATTTCTGACACATTACAATTGTAGGAACCTAAACCATAGTCTTCTTATACGGAGCTCAGACTTCTACCTGGTTCTCTTCTAATTCTAATGCTCTATCTAACCTGACTCCTTCATTTTCTGTCTCTTGGCATGGCAATTTGAGACTCTGTCACTTTTAACATTTCATCAATTAAGTCTGGGATTTCCATAGGCATAACTGAATGTTTCACATATAACATTTGAACTAGAACCAAATCACCTGTGAAATAAAGTGAAACAAAAGATTCCCTCTGTGACCAATTAGAAACTACAAATGTTCCTCTAAAACATTGCTTAAGGGTAGTTGATTAAAATGTATTTAAATTCTAGTAAGAATGAAAAAAAATCATTCACTGAACAAGGGTTTCAAATTTTGATGAAGTCACAAAGTCACTAGCATCAATAATCCTTTTTCTGATACAGATAACTTGTTCTCCTTCCTCTATCACAAAGATACCACCTCAGCCTGTGAAATCTTGATCCATCCTTCTAAAATTTTCTCATAAAATATCAACCCAAAGCATTGAAGACCTTTATCTGTTTACCTGTTGAGTCCTAACCTAGCATCATGTTTCTCATCCTTGCAATATGATTAGATGCCCATCATTACTGATGTCTTGAAACCTACTTCTTTTGTACTAGGCAGGAACAGAAATAAAAATGCTACAACCTACTTATAGCCATCATGGACCTTTAAATTTCCCTTTGGGCCACTTCTAATTTTGATTATTCCAAGATTTCAGTGCCTTCAGCTAAATAGCATTCCTGAGAAAATATTATCAAAGTAATATTGCTATCCGGGCTTAATTTCCACATCAATGACTATACACTAGACATCTTTACCTGGATAAAGTATTGGCATCTTAACTTCAATAGGTCCAAAATGAAATCAGTTGTTTTTCCCAAACTCCTATCATTCTTCAATTTCACAATCTCAGAAATATTTACAATTCTTCCTCATTCTGCAAACCCAAATCTTGGCAAGTTGATAAACCTGTTCTAGTCTCTTTCTATGATATCTCTCATATTCATCTTTCTACTTATGTAAATACCATCTTAGTTCAGACCTTTATCACCTCTGGTCTAGAGTGTTGAAGTATTTTCCTAAAAAAAGTCTTCCTACTTCCAGTTGCTCTGTTTTCTACCTATCCTCCATAGAACTGCCAATATGATATTAAAAAAAATTCTGACCATGTCACTCCACTCCTGAAGAAATTTCAGCAGCTTGCAATTATCTCTAGGATAAAATACAACTCCTCTGTTTGGCATTTAGTGCCCTTCACAGTTTGGCTCAGGTTTACCTTTCCAGATTGGTTTCTCATTACTCATTTACTCTGTGTTGTTCTTTGTACTCAGCTTTTTTCCTCTGGCTTCAGTGCCTAGAATGCACTCTCTCCTCTTTGATGATCTAACAGCATACTATAGTCTCAGCAATATTCATTTCTCATAAATTTTGCTTGTCCAGTGTGGAGAGTTAAAAACATGACTTTGTCAATGCTCTTGATTGCACAGGAGAGATTTTGAAATGTTTGGATATCAGACTACCAGGTAGATATCAGAATATCTGAGGAAGGAAGGCTGTTACTCTTGATGAAAGGAGATCATTATAAAAATTCAAGCAGATCTTTCCTATTTTGTATCTATATGTTGTCCACCTTACAACCCTATCTACAAATGTTCTTAGAATGTTCTAGCTTAATCAGTTCTCACCTGCAAGTTCATTTTCTTCTCAGCTGAATTTCACTATTGTGTGAGGCAATGTTACTCCTTATATTTTTATTCTTTTTAGCAATATTTTGAAAAAGATATTGTACTTTAAAATGATATAGTCTTTTGATGCCATTTTTTCTTCTTGTGAAATCAAGCATTCTCTGATTCAAAGAGGCACCCAAGTTATTACAGGCTCTTATAGCTTTTCATTAGATTTTTCTCAAAGTTGGTGCTAAAGACAATGCTTTTAATTTTGTACATTTTCCATTTTTCAGTTTTGATGTCTTGTTTAAACAGGTAGGTTTAGAACTGATGCAATAGTCAATGTCCTTTTTATTCTTAGTGCCATCTTCTTTCTTCTACTTTTATTGCTTATTTTCTTCTTTGCTCTAACCAGACAGTACTCTGAATGCAAAAGATGACTGATAATAACATGGCTTTTATGCCTCTAATTAGCTGCTTACTGTGCCTTAGGACAGCAAGTTTTTTAATGTTACCATTTGTCACTCACTATTTCCAACACTTTTCAATGCTCTTTTTTGAAGAAAGTATTTATAGCATGTACCTTTCAAATCTTCTGCAGAACTTTGGTCTTTATCCTTTCTTGTTCCTAAACTATATTTTCCAAAATACTACTTTTAGGCTTCCCCTATGTGATCTACATAGTGAAGTAATTGAATATTAAAGCATATTTTGATTGAATTTAGAGAATCTTTTCAAGTTCCTCATAAGATTTCTCTTCTTCTTCAGGCTACATTGGCACTTATCATCTTCATGGTGATTTGTTTGCTTATACTTGATATGAGCACAAGACAGCATGATCAAATTAGAAATAGAACTTGATCAAAATAGAAATTGAGTTTTTTGTCATGTTTAGGCATGTCTACCAATGTCTTCATTTACTTTTTCTAGGAGAAGCTTGTCTTTTTCTTTAGTTTTCATTTTTATGTGTTTGTTTATATATTTTGTAAGCATACATTTGGCATTTGGCATACATAGTAAGCATACATTTGGCATTTGAGTTGTATACTCTCTGCAGTAGAGTTGGAATGCTAGTTCCAGAAAGGACCTTAGTGTCTGGTTTCTTATCCTGCCAGGTGATCTTCAAAATCCAGGAAAAACAAATACTATGGAAAGAGGCAAAAGAAAGTGCCTTCTCTTAAGGAGCTCATAATCTAATGGGATATGGAATGATGCTACTCTGGCATGACTGAGCCCAAGTCCTGACAGCCCCAGAGTCAAGCCGAGAACATTCAGCAGATTCCAGCCTCTGCTGGGAGATTAACAAATTTTCATGCTGGTCAGAGAGTAAATTGAGAGGGCCAGGATTAATGATCTATAAGCTTCACTTCCCTATCTATCCTTTCAATTCTTAAATGAAATCCCTTAGAGATTCCTTCTCCATCACTCTCAGATGGTATTGGGAATGTATTCACTAGTATCTTCACTAGACACTTTTACAGGCAGCTCTTACTTAGTCTGGTAATAAAAAGTGTTGTGTTGAATGGAGGACTGAGCTATGATATAATTGATTACCCAAAAAAGTCACATTGAACCTGGGAAACAAAGAAAGGAGATTGAGAGACATCGTTCTCCTAGACTTGAAGGGCCCCATAATTATAGAAATGAATTCTATTGACAACTCATTGTAGTTTATAAACAGTGTAGGTGCTGATACACTCAAATTCTAGGGTCACTGAAGACCAACATTAAAATGGGAATTAACTATGTGATACACCTTAATATGTATATGCCTTTAGTGAATTCAATTAGTGATTCAAAGAACATGTGAAGTAATTAAGTGCCCATAAGTGGTTCTAACAAATTTAGAACATTCCAAGAAATTAAAGTTCTTATTTAGTGTACTTTTTATTGAATTTTAGAAAAACTTTTTTCCTTTTTATGAATGCTTTTAGGCATGGAACACTTAACAGGTCTGTGACCATGGTTAAGTCATAAATTCTCAGACTCGTATCTCTAAAATTTTATTAAGAATTAGTTGGAAAATATGATGTGATATGTTTTCCTTTACACACAAATTTTCAGAAATGTATTAATTGTACAAAATATAGTCAAATAGTATAGAGAACACACAGATTTGGCTAAAAAAAGTTGATGGAGGCCTTCCCGAGGGTGGTATGGAATTATATTAGATGGAAGCCATGTTTATAGGGCTCCAATAAGAGTTGGAGGATTAGAAAAGAAAGACTCACTCAAAGAGTGTTTAAATGAATAATAAAACTATGTGTAGACATAGTAGTTTTCCAATCTTTAAAATTAATAAATTTTAGAGAAATTAATAATGTCTGGTTATTGGTTAAAGGATGAAGTAATAGTAAGAGAGAATAAGAGAATAAAGTGTTGATTTCAAAGACCTACACATGTGTGTTTTTTGTTGCTATGGTTTTGTCATGGAGAAATTGAAGAGTATGGAAGAAGGAAAGTAGAATAAGATTATCCATAGCTAAATCACTTAAAGTTCCAGAACTTCAATTTATTCATCTATAAAATGAGCATTCCTCTCAAACTATAAGTTGAAAAGTTAGTGCTTATTTGCATTGGGGAGGAAGTTTCCCCTCAAGGTTAATAGTACTTCCATAGCCTACCTCCTAGGATTAGTAAGAAAAGTTCTGAGATCTAAGTGGAATTATGGAAATTCTTCCAACACCAATCAGCACTATTTTGCAACTGATATAGTCTTTGATAATTGGCTGAACACCATATGTACAAATGTAGCAATTTTTTTATAGTGGCAAAGAATTGGAAATTAAAGGAGAATGACTGAACAAGTTATAGTATATAAATGTGAGGGAATACTAATGTATTCAAAGAAATGATGAAAGGGATCACTTCAGAGAAACTTAGGAAACTTTTTTGAATTGATGCAAAGTGGAGTAGAACCAAGTAAACTGTTTCTATAAAACCAATAATATTGTATAGTTGATCAATTTTAAAAGATTTAGGAACTCTGATCAACACAATGACTAATTGTGATTCCAGAAAACCAATGATGAAACGTTACTTATCTCCTGATAAATAGACTCAGAGGGCATATTTAGACTTTTTTTTTTTTTTTTTGACAGAGCCCATGTGGGAATTGTTTTCTTGACTATACATCATAGTAACAGGTTTTTATTTTTTCTTTCTCAATTGGGGGAGGGGGACAGAGTAATAGGAGGGATGGAAGAGAGATTTTTGTTAACTAAAAAAAAAAAATTTAAGCCAGGGAGTGGAGGAAGGGGAGGGATTGGGAGTTGGCTGGAGAACTGAGACACTAAACAACTTTGTCCAATATCACATAGCTAATATATGTCAGAGTCAAGATTTTCATTTAGGTTTTGCCAAGTGATTTGAAGACCACTTTAGTATTTACTGTAGCAGGGCTTCTTAAACTCTTTCCATTCAAGACTCCTTTTTGCCTGAGAAATTTTTTATATGACCCCAGGTATATAGATATATAAAACAGATATGCAAAAACATTTACTGATTATAAATTGTGATTTTACAACCCCTAAATTCAGTTTTGAGACTTCACATGGGGAAAGGACCCACAATTTAAGAAGCTCTCAAATGTGATTGTCAAATGTAAATTTATCATTATAATGACAAAGAATTAATAACCCAGCAACTCTTAGGAAAGCACCTGAGAAGACAGTGACCCACAGATTGACTCAGGCTTACATTTCCATATTTCCATAGGACAACTTTTCACTCTAATTTATCCTTTACTTTTTGGTTTTTAGGCACTATCTTGTAATGAAGTTTTGTTGCCAATTACACAGGGGAAAAAAATAGCAGACTAAAATAAATGTTGGCTTAATTGAGGCTTTTTGTTTCAGGAAAACATTTTCATTTATATCTCTGAGTTTGACTGAAACTTAAATTTGGATAAGAAGAAATCTGACTGAGTTAGTATTGTTTTCTCACCTAAGACACAATAAAGTAAAATCTCCAAAGCTATGCTCTATAGTTTTCTTGTTTAGTTTGTTTTTATTATTAAATTATATTTGCATAGCTAGCATTTATATAGTATTTTAAGGTTTTCAAGTCTCTTTACAAATTATCTCATGTTATCTTACCATTACTCTGGGAAGCAAGTTATTATTATTATATTTACTTCCCAGATGAGGAAACTGGGACAGGAGGAAATTAAGTGACTTTCCTGAGATCAAAAAGCTAGAATGTGTTGGAGGCAGAATTCATAATAAATCTTCTTGATTCCAGATCCAGCTGTAGAATCTACCTTCCAAATTTAATTCATGTAATTTTTCCATTTCTGTTTAGAACCTTAAAATAAAAGCTCAGAATATTAAGAATTTTCCATTACTTTTCTAATTGCATTTTGCATTTTAGTAACACAGTTTAACATAGCACTTGGCATATAGTAAGCCTCTAATAAATTCTTTTAATTAATTCCCTATATCAACATGGTAAATTAATAGACAAATCATGCTTGAAAGACAAACTGATAAGACAGCAGATGTAATATACAAAAACATATTTTGTACTATTCAGAGATCGTGTTTTGCATTTCTTTATAATCTCAGTGACTTAGCTCAATAATTTGAAACACATGGTAGATAACTAATGAGTATTTATTGTATGCGATTCAATTACAAAAACTTTGTGCCTCTTTAAGTTTGAAAAAGTGACTTTTTTTAAAAGTTAAAATCAAATATTCGTGAAGTAAATTTGCACCAAAAAAGGTCCAACAGTTGGAATGTTTCACACGTTCCCTCATTTTTTCCTTTTTGTCATTGACAAAGAGTTAAGGGAGAGAATAAGATGACTGATTAGTCTCCAAACCATGTATCTTCCCTTCCTGAGAAAATTGTGGAGGGTGAACATGAATCCTGTGAAATGATGGGCTGATAGCATTGGACTGAATTGAGAGAAGTGTGTGGGAAGGCAGGCGTTGTGTGAGATTCCTTTGCATTCAGCTCTGCCAAATCATGTCAGCCTCCAATGAGCCTCAGCCGAGACATTGTAGACCAGCTGGGCCTGCCTACTGCACCATATTGTGTGATGGTTTTTATATATGGAGAAATGTCTCTTGCAGAGATATAGACTCTTATAATTTTTTTAGAACTGGAAGGAGCCCTAGAGATTGAGTTCTCACAAAGAACTCAAGGAATAAATTTCCCAAATTATTTCTACTGGTGACTTAAGATCAAAGAAAACAACAACAATAACAACAATAACTCTTTGTAAAGAATCCAATTAGACCTGACTACCATATTTTACTGTACTGTAATTCAGGGTAATGAATTAAGAGCCTGCAAAAGCAGATTTGCCATATAGATGCATGATTTCAAATTCAGATACAAAGTCAGGAATTTGGGATATAATAGAAAAGTAGTTAGTCAGTCAATAAGCATTTATTATGTGAGAGGCACTGTGCTAAGCACTGAGTATACTAAGGGAAAAAAAAGGAACTCATGCTAAAAGGGAAAACCAAATGCAAATAATTTTGTCTGTCTGTCTCTGCCTCTGTCTCTCTCTTTATAATATATAGACATATATACATAAGTGTGGACATGCATAAATATATATATATATACCTATATGTATACATATACTTATACATACACACATATATATGTTTATATGTACATAAATATACATATAAATATATGTATGTGGATGTGTGGATGTGTATAGATCGACAGAGATAGTGTTAGTGAAATAATGGAAGTTAATTAAGAGAGAAGACATTAGCAACTGGAGGAACCTAGAAAAGCCTCCTATAGAAGGTACCTTATGTAGAATTTGAGATGAGTCTTGAAAAATACCTGGGAACCTCAGAGATAGAGAAAAGGATACAGTATTCTAGACATGGGAGACAGTGAAGTGAAAAAACAAGAGTGATTATGAGGAACAGCAAATAAACCAGAATAGCTGAATAATAGCCTATGTGAAGTTAAGTATAAGAAGTCATGACAAGTAGGAAGGGTCCAAATTGTGAAAGTTTAAAGTGAAAGAGCATTTTATATTTGATCCTTGAGGAAACTGGAAACAAAGGAGCTTATTGAGTCACAATCAGACCTATATTTTAGAAGAATCACTTTGGCGGCTGAGTGAAAGATAGATTAGAGTAGGTTGAGACGAGTGGCAAGGAGACCAATTAAAAAACATAATATTTCAGACATAAGATGAAGAGAGTCTGTACGAGGTAGTATGTTTATGAGGAATTAAAGGGATATACAAGGGATGTTGTGAAGAGAGAAATGTTAAGACTTGATAACAAATTGGATATGTAAGATGAGCATAAAGGATAATATCAAAATTGCAATTAGAGGTAATGGGACAATGGCAGTGGTGGCTTTGACTATAATGCAAAGATTGGGAAGAGGAAATAGTTTTTAGGGGAAAGATAATTTTAGACTTGTTGAATTTGAAATACCTGAAGGGTATCTAATTTGAAATGTCCAAAAGGCATAGGTTATATGAAACAGAGCTCAGACTAGAGAGAGAGATTAGGGCTGGGTAGTAGTGTTTGGGATGATGTGTTGAGAGAGTGAAGCTTTAACTCACATCTTTTAGAGTAAATGTAAACTAGTTATTCAACAAAGAAGACAATGTAGAAGTTGACTTGAAGCTTAATATCAAGTAAACTAAGATCTTGGAGATTTTGGCAACCAGTCCCATTACTTCCTGGCAGATAGAGGGAGAAGAAATGGAAGCAGTGTCCTATTTATATTCTTGGGCTAAAAGATCACTGAGGATGACAACTGCAGTCATGAAATACAAAGATACTCTTTTTGGAAGGAAAATTATGGCAAATCTGAACAGCATACTAAAAATCAGAAACATCACCTTGTCAATATAAGTCCATGTAATTAAAGCTACAGTTTTTTTGTTTTTTTTTTCAGGAGCAATATATGGCTGTGAGAGTTGTATTCTAAGGAAAACTGAGCACTACAGAATCAGTGCTTTTGAATTGTGGTGCTGGAGAAGACTTGGGAAAGTCCTTTGAATAGCAAGGTGGTCAGATCAGTCAATACTTAAAATTAATTCAGGCTGTTGATTGGAAAGTCAAATATTGAAGTGGAAGCTTAAATATTTTGACTACATAACAAAAAGACAAGCTTCATTCGAAAATACGCTAATTTGGGGAAAAGTTGAAGGCAAAAAGAAAAGAGGATGACAGAAGATGAAATAGATAGTATCATATAAACAGCAAATATAAACTTCATAAGATTTGAGAGAAAGTGGAGGATAGAAGGACCTAGTGTGCTATGCTTGTGGGGTCATGAAAATTCAGACACAACTGAATGATTGAATCACAAGTGAACACCCAGTATTTGCTTAGGATTCTGAAAGGCACTGAGAAGAATTAAAAAAAGCAAAATATAGAACCTTACCAGAAGAGGCTTATAGTCAAGAGGGGAGAAGATATACACACATGACATATTATTTTTAATTGGAGGGAGTTTATGATTGTTGAAATATGTGGTATAATAATAATTGCTTTAAAGTTTGCAAATTATTTTCCATGCATTATCTCCTTTGAGAGCTATAATAACTTTATGAGGTAAATGCTACAGTAAGTATAGTATGGACAATGGCATAGGCTTCTTAGCACTTGGAGATCATTGTGAAGTAGAGAGTGTGTGGAAGAAGGTGGGTCTTGAACTGGGCCATAAGGATAAGTAGGATCTAAATAGTGTAAAAGGCAGGGCAGAGCAGAATGAATTCTTGAGAAATCAGAATGTGTAGAAAACATTTGGAAAACTTTGAAAAGAAGTAGAAAAGAGGGTCCACAGTGGGAAGTAGTGGGAGATCAAGTTGTATATCTTGATTAGATACACATTATGGAAGGACTGTAGAATTGTCTCCTAAGAACCTGGCAGTACTGGAATGTGCATTTGCTACTTTAAGGATACAAACTGACAACTAAAGACTACCTAGAATCAGCAGCTCTAACTTCTTATTGAAAGACGTGTTCTAGTTTATGGACTTCTAACGCCTGGGATTCCCCACAGATCCTAATTGGTCTTCATATTATTTCCATTGGTGATGTTGTCTGTTTCCCTGGTTATACCTGTAGCACTAGATATAGTGCTAATTTAAACAATATATAGTGATTTATGTAAATCCACAGAGACTTGTTTTCCTTCATTGCCAAGATTCACTTAAATCTCAGAGAAACAAAGGACTTTTTAGGTCTCTTTAGAAGGAAACATGAAATAACTCTATCAGTGCATCAAATTTTGGAGAATTTAACCATATCTATCCAGAATTAATTAGACAGGGAGGACCTGACTATTGGCTTTCCTACTTTAATCTGATTGTGTGTGTTATGTGTATATTGATTCTTGTTTTGGTCTGAAGTAAAGTTATAGTGGATCATTTGGAAGTCTCCATTGTATTTTCCAGGGATCAGATACATGACTGAAGGGCAATATGTCTGGTTTGGTTGTATTTTTCCAGTTCAGTCCAAACTATCAAAGCAGAAATGAGCTTATTTAGGGAACATCCTGGTCTGGCTACTCTGTTGCTATCAGTAGAAATTTGGAATAACCCTTTTTCTTTTTTCAAATGTAACTACTTTTCTTTCTTTTTTTTTAATTTTCTTTTTTTATTGTAGCTTTGTATTTACAAGATATATGTATGGGTAATTTTTCAGCATTGACAACTGCAAAACCTTTTGTTCCATTTTTTCCTCTCCTTCCCCCCCACCCCCTCCCCCAGATGGCAGGTAGATCAATACATGTTAAACATGTTAAAGTATATGTTAAATACAATATATGTATACATGTTCGTGCAGTTATTTTGCTGCACAAGAAAAATAGGACTTTGAAATAGTGTACAATTAGCCTGTGAAGGAAATAAAAAATGCAGGTAGACAAAAATAGAGGGATTGGGAATTCTATATAGTGGTTCACACTCATTTCTCAGAGTTCTTTTGCTGAGTGTAACTGGTTCAATTCATTATTGCTCTATTGGAACTGCTTTGGTTTATCTCATTGTTGAAGTGGGCCACATCCATCAGAATTGATCCTCATATAGTATTGTTGTTGAAATATATAATGATCTCCTCCTGGTCCTGCTCATTTCACTCAGCATCAGTTCATTTAAGTCTCCCCAGGACTTTCTGAAATTATCCTTCTGGTCATTTTTTACAGAACAATAATATTCCATAACATTAATATACCACAACTTATTCAGCCATTCTCCAATGATGAGCATCCATTCAGTTTCCAGTTTCTGGACACTACAAAGAGGGCTGCCACAAACATTCTTACTCAAATGTAACTACTTTTCACTTGGTACTTTACTCATCATTTCTTTTACTCTTGAGTTAAAATTTTAGGATTCTGAGTACTGTGGGTCTCTTTGAATTTTATGGTCTTAATTCTAAATACCACTTCCGGCCAAGATGGCGGCGAGGAGGCACACAGCTGTGTAAGCTCCGCATTTTCTCTCAGAATCCATCTCATTACAAGCCTCTGAATTAATGCCTGACTGAAAAAAACGCACAAACAGTTACCAAGAGAAGACATCCTGAGATTCACCAGCAAAGGTCTGTTTTGCTCGAGTAAGGCAGACGGTTTTTAGATCTGGGTACAGGCTGAGGGCAGCGGCACAGGAAGCTCAGCAGGCAGCTCCACAGCTGAGCACACAGGAGAGGTTGGGCATGATCTCAGCCTGATCTCTGCATGTGAGAGAACTTCACTACAGGATTGAGATACTTTGCCCTGGAAGCAAGTCCAGTCAGCCAGTTCAGAAGCTACAAAACACGGGTGCAGAATACAACCTCAAAGAACTGGAGTTTCCTTGAGACCTGCCACCCCTCCCCACAGCATCTTGCACTCTCAGAGTCTCAGATTAGCGGTCGAGCACAGTCCTTGCTTATGCCTCTCTGTACCCCTCAGTCTGTAGGGAAGCTCAGTGACGCCACCCAGCCCCTCCAAAAAGATTCCATTTGAGTTTTCCTTTTTTCTTTCTAGTTTAGTCTCTGAATTCATTCTCTGACAAAATGAGCAAATACAGAAGTTAATACAAAAGGACTTTTAACGATACTGACAGCTTTTACAGACAGGAACAGACTCTAAACCCCTGAAGAACAAAATCAGATTACTCTTCAGGTGAGATCTCCCA
The DNA here is from genome assembly GCF_902635505.1 of Sarcophilus harrisii. Taxonomy (NCBI): domain Eukaryota; kingdom Metazoa; phylum Chordata; class Mammalia; order Dasyuromorphia; family Dasyuridae; genus Sarcophilus; species Sarcophilus harrisii. Next base: position 124,476,362 of record NC_045429.1, read on the forward strand.
CAGAATGGAATCATCTGTCTGCCTCAGCACAGAGTGAAATCTCATGAAGAATATAACAAAAGCTTTCACTAGAGAGCTAGACCAAAGATACAGAGAAAAGAGTAGAGGGAGGCTGGCAAGAGACTGTAATGCTCATTCCACTCATTCTGAAGAGAGAAGTGGATAAGACAACAAATCCTTGCAAAAATAGAGATTAGTAAACTGGAAACAGAAAAATACTTCTAAAAGAATAAAATTAGACATCTGAAAAACATTCCATAGAACAAAGTGGACAATTAGCAAAAGATATATAAAAGTGAAGTGAAGAAAAAACAGCTTCTAAAACTAAGAAAGAACAAATGGAATTGAATGCACTCGAGGAGACCAAGAAGGGAGATCAGTCATAGCACAGAAAACTCAAACAAGGAGAAAAATTAAATAACAGCTTCTGGAAAACAACAACCTGGAAAAGCAGAGTCTTAGGCAGAGACAATCTGAGAATCATTGGACTCCCCATAAAATACGAGTGATAAAAAACACTGAACACATTTCCAGGAAATTATCAAAAGAAAACTGCTCAAAGTCACAGAAATGCAGAGTGAGTAAAAAATCATGAAAAGATTCACATCACCCGAAAGGGATCCTAAAAATCGAAAACACTCAAGAAATAAGATGGACAAATGCATGAACACCTCAAACAAAGGAAAAATACTCCAAGCAAGCTAGAAAAAACCAATTCAAAAATAGAGGAACCACAATAAGGATCAGCCAAGAATCACACTCCATTAAAAGTCAAGGAAAACCTGGAATATATATTCCAAAAGGCTAAGGAACTCGGTCATGAACACAAAAATAACTACAACTAAAATGCAGCACTTTTTCCAGGAAAAGAATGCAGATCATTCAAACAAAAAAGTGAATTCACCTAACTTGAAGGACCAAAACAAACAACAAAAAGTTTGATCGCAAAATCAAGAACCTCTAAAAAAAAAAAACCTAAAAAGGAAAAGAAAATACTTCGAAACTATATTTATGCTGTCAAAGATAGTATAAAAAAATACAGTATACCTATTTCTAGAAATCAAGGTGGAAAAGGACATTTATCAGAAAAAGGTAAAAGAAACGGGAACTACATCTTACAAAAGCAAAAGGAAACCTATTATATCTGAGAGAAAGAAGGAGGACTGCCAAATAAGAATTACTATTAAGAGAAAAAACTTTAGACATATTCAATACTACTAGAATAAAAAGTAAGAAACTTCTCCCAATCTCATTGAAAGTAGAAGGAGAAAAGTGAAAAAGGAAGGAATAAGCTAAGCAGAAGGGAAAAAACTGAGAGAGGAAAGATAAAGATAGAGGCAAAGGAAACTCTAAGGAGGAAAGAGGAAGGATACTAAAGAGGACTTGAAAACAAGTAGAAATCCACAAGTATTAATACTGAAAAGGGGGTAAGGAAAGGAAAGAAGGAGAAAAAGCATAACAAAGGGATTAACAAATGAGCAAAGTAATACAGAATTAGGTAATTTTAACCATAAATGTAAAACGAAACTCCCCTAAAGAGGAAGTGCAAAAGCAGAATGGTTAAAACCAAATATGATTGCTTAAAACACACTGAAACAAGAGAGAATACATGCAGAAACAAAAGTAAAAGGATGGAGAAAAATCTATATGCTTCAGGTGAAGCTCAAAAAGCAGGGTAGCCATCCTGATCTCAGATCAAGCAAAAACAAAATTGATCTAATTAAAGAGATAAGAAAGGCACTATATCTTTACAAAGGGTACATAAATAATGAAAGCAATCATCATATTAAACATATATGCACCAAGTGGTGTAGCATCTAAATTCTTAAAAGAGAAATTAAAGAGCTGCAAAGAAATAGATGCAAAACTATAGATAGTGGGAGATCTCAACCTTGCACTCTCGAATTAGATAAATCAAATCACAAAACAAATAAGAAAAGAAGTCAAAGAGGTAACAGAATACTAGCAAAACAAAGAAATTAAGATACGATGACACCTCTGGAGAAAAATGAAATGGAAGACAGAAAGAATACACTTTCTTTTCAGCAGTTCATGGAACCTATACAAAAAATAGACCATATATTAGACATAAAACCCTCAAACTCAAATACAGCTAAGGCAGAAATAGTAGAATGCATCCTTTTCAGACCACGATGTAATAAAATTACACTCAACAAAAAGCCAGGGAAAAGAACCAAAAATACATTGGAGAACAAATAATCTCATACTAAAGAATGACATGGGTGAAACAGCAATCATAGAACATAATAATAACTTCACCCAAGAAATGACAATAAGAACATCATATCAAAATGTTGGGATACAGCTCAAAGTGGTAATAGGAAATTTCATTATCTCTAGAGGAAACTTACTTGCATAAAGCAGAGAAAGAAAGGTCAACGAATGGGCTTCAAACTAAAATACTAGAAAAGGAAACAAATTAAAACCCCAGTCAAACACTAAACTTGAAATTCTAAAAATAAAAGAGAGAGATCAATAAAATTGAAAGTAAAAAACTATTGAATTAGTTAATAAAACAAAGAGTTAGTTCTATGAAAAACCAACAAAACATAGACAAATCCTAGTAAATCTGATTAAAAAGGAAAGAGGAAAATCAAATTGTTAGTCTTAAAAATGAAAAGGAGAACTTCACTAATGAAGAGGAAATTAGAGCACATAATTAGGAATTACTTTGCCCAACTTTATGGCATAAATTCAACAACTAAAGTCGAAATGGAAGAATACCTTCAAAAATATAACTGCCCCAGATTAACAGAGGAAAAGCTAAATATCCTAAACAGTCCCATCTTAAAAAGAAAAGAACAAGCTATTAACCAACTCCCTAAGAAAAAATCCCCAGGACCAGATGGATTTACATATGAATTCTACCAAACATTTAAAGAACAATTAACCCAATGCTATATAAACTATTTGAAAAAATAGGGACTGAAGATCCTACCAAACTCCTTTCACACACAGACATGGTACTGATACCTAAACCAGGCAGGCTGAAAACAGAAGAAAGAAAATTGTAGACCAATCTCTAAGAACATCGATGCTAAAAATCTTAAATAAAATATTAGCAAAAAGACTAAGAAAATCATCCCAGGATAATAACACTATGATCAAGTCAGAAAATTTATACCAGGAAATCAGGACTGGTTCAATATTAGAAAAACTATTAGCATAATTACTATATCAATAAGCAAACTAACAAAACCATATGATCATCTCAAAGATGCAGAAAAAGCATTTGATAAAATCCAACATCTATTCCTAATAAAACACTTGAGAGTATAGGAATAAATGGACTTTTTCTTAAAATAGTCAAGGAGCATATATTTAAAACCATCAGTAAGCATCATATGCAATGGAGAAAACTGGAATCTTTCCCAGTAAGATCTGGAGTGAAGCAAAAGGTTGCCCACTGTCACCATTACTATTCAATATTGTATTAGAAACACTAGCCTTGAAATAAGAGAGTCGAGAAAGAGATTAAAGGAATCAGAATAGGCAAGTAGAAACCAAACTATCACTCTTTGCAGATGATATGATGGTATCTTAGAACCCTAGAATTCTACAAAAAGCTCTTAGAAATAATCCATAACTTTAGCAAAGATGCAGGTTATAAAATAAATGCCCATAAATCCTCAGAATTTTTATATATCACCAACAAAATCCAACAGCAAAGAGATACAAAGAAATTCCATTCAGAATAACTGTCGGCAGCATGAAAAATATTTGGGAATCTATCTACAAAGGAAAGTCAGGAATTATATGAGCTTCAAATTACAAAAAACTTTCCACAATCAAATAAAGTCAGACTTAAACAATTGGAAAAATATCAAGTGCTCCCTGGATAGGTCGAGCAAATATAATAAAGATGACAATACTTCCTAAACTAATCTATTTATTTAGTGCTATACCAATCAGACTTCCAAGAAAAATATTTTAATGATCTAGAAAAATAACAACAAAATTCATATGGAATAATAAAAGGTCAAGAATCTCAAAAATTAATGAAAAAAAAAAATCAAATGAAGGTGGCCTAGCTGTACCTGACCTAAAACTATATATAAAGCAGCAGTCACCAAAACCATTTGGTATTGGCTAAGAAATAGATTAGTTGATCAGTGGAACAGGTTAGGTTCACAAGACAGAATAGTCAACTATAGCAATTTAGTGTTTGACAACCCAAAGATGCTCACTTTTGGGATAAGAATTCATTATTTGACAAAAACTGCTGGGATAACTGGAAATTAGTATGGCAGAAATTAGGCATGGACCCACACTTAACACCTTATACCAAGATAAGATCAAAATGGGTCCATGATTTAGACATAAAGAATGAGATTATAAACAAATTGGAGGAACATAGGATAGTTTATCTCTCAGACTTGTGGAAGAGGAAGAAATTTGTGAGTAAAGACGAACTAGAGACCATTATTGATCACAAAATAGAAAATTTTGATTACATCAAATTAAAAAGCTTCTGTACAAACAAAGAAGTACAACAAAACTAATGTAAACAAGATTAGAAGGGAAGCAACAAACTGGGAAAACATCTTCACAGTTAAAGGTTCTGATAAAGGCCTCATTTCCAAAATATATAGAGAACTGACTCTAATTTATAAGAAACCAAGCCATTCTCCAACTGACAAATGGTCAAAGGATATGAACAGACAATTTTCAGATGATGAAATTAAAATCATTACCACTCATATGAAAGAGTGTTCCAAATCATTATTAATCAGAGAAATGCAAATTAAGACAACTCTGAGATACACTCACACACCTGTCAGATTGGCTAAGATGACAGGAAAAAATAATGATGAGTGTTGGAGGGATGTGGGAAAACTGGGACACTGATACATTGTTGGTGGAGCTGTGACAGATCCAACCATTCTGGAGAGCAATATGGAATTATGCCCAAAAGTTATCAAACTGTGCATACCCTTTGACCCAGCAGTGTTTCTACTGGGCTTATACCCCAAGGAGATACTAAAGAAGGGAAAGGGACATGTATGTGCCAAAATGTTTGTGGCAGCCCTGTTTGTAGTGGCTAGAAGCTGGAAACTGAGTGGCTGCCCATCAATTGGAGAATGGTTGGGTAAATTGTGGTATATGAATGTCTAGGAATATTATTGTTCTGTAAGAAATGACCAACAAGATGAATACGAGAAGCTTGGAAGAATTACATGAACTGATGCTAAGTGAAATGAGCAGAACCAAAAGAGATCATTATACGTCAACAACGATACTGTATGAAGATGTAATTTGATGGAAGCAGATTTCTTTGACAAAAGAGACCTAATTCAGTTTCAATTGATCAATGATGGACAAGAAGCCACACCCAAAGGAAAAAAAAAAAAAAACACTGGGAAATGAATGTAAACTGTGTGCATTTTTGTTTTTCTTCCACGGAGTTACTTCTACCTTCTGAATCAATTCTCCTGTGCAACAAAGAAAACTGTTTGGATCTACACACATACATTGTATCTAGGATATACTAGGACATATTCAACATATTATAGGACTGCTTGCCATCTAGGGGAGGGGGTGGAGGGTGGGAGGGAAAAATCGGAACAGAAGTGAGTGCAAGGGATAATGTTGTAAAAAAAAAATTACCCAGGCATGGATTCTGTCAATAAAAAGTTAATATAATAATAAAAAAAAAATTCTAAAGACCAAAATTCTAAGTGAAAGAAACTAAGTGCCTCAAAGATTCCATACTTCCTTTTTGACAACCAAACAATCACTTGATGCCTACTTCGGTATAAATCAATGATGCAATGGACAATATGCCTGTGAAATATTGCAAGAAAGTCAGTTTATATATAATCCAGGAAGGATACTTTCCTTTCTGTTTATATCTAATATTCTTTTTCTTTGAATACTTTACTCTTATTCAAAGGGTATGAATGACTCAGTAATCTGTTCTTATCCTAACTTTTTCCATCCCAATGCCTTTGCTCTATTTTTCCTCAACCTGAAATAGGTTTATTTCCATATTTCTCCTGTGAAATAATGTTTTTTTCTTTCAGTACTCAACTTAGATACTACCTCCATGAAGGCTTCTCTGATATCCTCAAAAGGAAGTGATTTTTCTTTTCTTGAGTCTTTCATAGCACTTTGGATTTTCCTTCACTCTGATCACCATTTCCCATCAAACTACTCTTCTGGATTTCAGCATAATCTCCAGAAACTCATCAAGTTACATGATCACATCACCTTTGAAACTTACTCCTTAGCACCCTCTTAGGCAATCAGAAGGTGAATGGTGGACATCAGAGGGTTTTGTTCAGATCCTCCATTTAAGAGTGGTACCCAGGGCAGCCATCTCATCATTTTTCACCTGATAATAAGATTTCCACACCAGATACCTTTCCTCTTCCTCCCACTTTTAGCTTCTTTTTATTTATTTTCCCCAGTAGATTGTGATTTTTTTGAAGGCAAGGATGGTCTTTTGACTTTGTTTTCCAGAGCTAAGCACATAGCAGGATATTAATTTTTTTTTGACTAACTGATCAAGATTTATTTTATAGCTTTATACATCTTTAATTTCTCTTTACTAAACTGAGAGCTTCTTAAGGACAGCAACTATGTGTTTAAATTCATCTTTCAATTGCAAAGTAATGGAAGTTTGAATTAAAATGAGGGCAATAAAAATAAAGAGACAGCTCCAGGAATCGTGTTAACAAATAATTGTTGACTAATAAGATACAGAGTTTGAAGGAGATGACAGAGTAAAAAATAATACAAAAATGTCTGGGCTAGAACACTTAAAAGTATGATTGTAACATTGATAGAAACAGGAAAGTTAGACAGTGTATTTGGACTTACTCTGCCTCAGATTAGCTCAGGATAATCTGAAAAAAGATATTGTTTAAAAGGTAATACACCTTTTTTGGAAGCATAGTTCTGGTACTAGTAGTTAAAATGCATGCTCAAAATGCATTCTTTAAGTAGGTCATTATACTTGATCTTTGTGTAATTTAAATCTATTTTTTTATTTTAAGGATGATTTCTTTATTATATCTTATTTATTTACACATTTTACTTTGATGAAAAAATCACTTTCTAATTACCACCCCAAAATATTTCCTGTTAAAATGTTTATTAAAACAGTTGATAAATAATTTAGTTACTTTGAAAGCATATTTAATTTTCTGCTTTTATGGTTTAATATTTCTTAACAGAAAAGAAAGATGAAACTTTAATCACCTGGAACTGACCCCAAGGACTGCACAACATTTGAATTCTATTGCTATCTATTTTCATATATGTTTAGTGTTAAAGTTGTGTTCATTTTTCTTTTGTTTCTATTACCCCCCATACTCTATAATAGTTAATACAAATCTTCACATTTCTATAGATTCTTAATACTCATGGTATAACAATAATATTTCATTGAATTTGTACATCACAATTTATTCAACCATTTCTCAACCAATGACCAAGGATCCCTAATTTTTTTCCAGCTTTATATTAAAATAAATATTACCAACTAGGAGCATAAGAGACTCTTTTTTTTTTTTTTTTTTGACCATTTGCCTCCTTTGAGTATAAATATAGTAGGGGTAACTCCTAATCAAAAGTTTGAAGATCTTGGTAACATTTCTCACATAACTACAAATTATTCAAGAAAAGTTTTTTTTTTTTTTGTTTGGGTTTTAACCAAGTTGTAGATCTCTTGACATGGTACAAGTGTGCACATTTTCAACAATAGCTGTTTGCTCTTTTGAGCAAATTGCTTTTTGGGTGGTTATTAAACAATTCTGTATGATTATTTATGTATGCATTTCTTTTATCAGTGACTTAGGTTATGGTGGTTTAACTGGTTATGATAATGAATTACTTTTGAAAATATTATTCATTTTGAAAGATCATTGTTTTCACTAACTAATAAAACAGGAATTATTGCTTAGTCATTTCTATCTAGAGGGAATTGAAACAAAACTATGAGAGCATATCATGCCTTTAATTTTACATGACAGAGGTGAAAGGGGTCTCTGAGGTAAAAATCATTCATCCTTTATCCAAATGGATATATATCTAAAATATACAAAACAAATTGTCATCCAGCCTCTACTTGAAGTTTTCTAATAGAGATCTCACTTGTCCTTTGAGTCATTTGATACCATTTTTGAACAGTTCTAGCTTTTGAAAATTGTGCTTGATTTGTTTTTTCATTCAAGCTGAAATCTATCTCACTATAATTTTCTCCATTGGTTTGTCGTCAAGCAAATGTCTAATCTATTTTTCATATGATAAATATTTGAAAATAGATAACATCTTTCAAATTATTTTTAATCAGGTTAAGTGTTCATAATTTCTTCAAATGATCCTTGTGCAGCATATTTTCTGGTCTCCATACTATTGTTATCAATGCTCCAGTTTGTCAATGTTCCTGCTAAAATGTGGTTTCCATATCTAAACAGAAAGATACAGCTGTAATTTTATTAGGGTTATTGTTGTTCATCCTTCATTTCACAAGGACCAATGACATGAGGATGCTATCTTGATGTGGAAACGAATTTTATTTAAATGAGACAAAGCTACAAAAAACTGTTACCCTCACTTTCTCCTTCTGAATCATTATATTGGCATAGTGCCAAAACAAAAAGACAAGAAGATTGGTGAATGTAACAAAACTATTACCTTTCTTTTTATGGACACAATGTTTGATGAATGGACCTGATCTTATAAGAGGCCACATATCCCAACTGATGTATATAAGCTTTACTTTCACTAGAATTAGGAATTTTTTTCATATAAATTATTTTCTGTCCCTACCATTTTCTGTTTATAAAACAGAATCAGTTATTGATTTTTTAAAACTGAGAACAGAATTGTACATCCATCTTTATCAAATTTATTTACTCAATTTGTTAAATTTGAGATGAAACCTCACTTTCTCTACTATCTGTTTCTATCATTAATATTAAGTGGATCAAATGCTAGATTTACAGTCAGGCAGACAGGAGTTAAAATCTTGCTTATTTATTATTAAAATGAGGATAATAATAGTACTTATACCGCTGGCTTATAGAGAGAATCAACTGAGATAGTATATAAAGCACCTCTCAAACATTAAAGTATTATACATATGATAATAATAATCTCATTCTATTTCCTTCAGATTGCCATTCCAAACTCTTGATATCTTTTATGGGTCCAGATTGTGTCATCCAATGTGTTGTCTATTTCTTTTTTGCTACCCACTTTTTGTCATTTAGATATTGGCATCTCATTTTGTCCTACATCCAAATAATTGCTAAAATTTTGGATGGAATAAGGTCAAAGGCAGAGCTTTTGTCAAACTATTAGTGATTCCCCTCCATATTCATACCAATCTAATAATTACCTACTTTTTCGATTTTGTCCATGAACTACTTCTGAACTGTATTACACAACTTATGCCACATTTCTACATCTTGCCCACAAAGATATTTAAATGCCTTTGTCAAAAGTTTTGCTGAAATTGCCGTGTATTGTGTTTATAGCATTCCTTTCATCCAGTTTAGTAAGCCTATTAAAAAATAAATTGAGTTACTCTGGCATGACTTATCTTTGTTAAAATTATCCTAGCTCTCAGTTATCATTACTTCCTTTTCTAAATTCTCACAAATTTTCCTATTAATAATAGCTTCTAGAATTTATATCATAAATTCAATATCAAATTCACTGTTCTACAATGTATTTACTTTATTTCCCTTTTGAAAAGTGATACAATGAGTTTTCATTATTCTTTGTCTTACCTCAAAACTATTTGGACTAAAACTGTTTGAGAATTTAGTGGTGGAATTTTAAAATTGCTATTGTTCTTTTGTTTATACACTATCTTGATTGCCTTCTTCCTCTATCAAGGGAGTCATTTTTTTATAAAAATAAAAAGAAGGAAAAGTAGGCCAATAAAACAAAGCAACACATTTACTGAGTCTGATGATGTTCCATACTCACAGTCCTTCACTCTGCAAAGAATGGAGAAAGTTACATTTTCTTATCTTTTCTTCTGAATAAAATTTATTTGTTATAATTAAATAGGATTCAGTTTCACTTTGTGGTTGTTTTTTCCATTTGCATTCTTTTGGTCATGTACTATATTGCTTTCATCATTGTTTGCTTCACTCTGTATCAGGTCATATAACTTCCTGGGCTATCCTGAATTTTTCATTTTCATAGTTTCATACAGGAGAATATAATCATGTTTCATAATTTGCTTAGGCAATCTGCAGTTGATAGACCATCTGTTTTGTTTCTAGTACTCTGTTACTACAATAAAGTGTTGCTAACAATATTTTGTTGTTAATGCTGGGGTACATTAGTAAATGTTTAGCAACTGACTCTTTTAAATGCATGATATACTTTAATCTTCCTTTTTACACTTTTAAGTTTAATCTTCATTTTTAACACTCTCTTCCATAACTTTAAGTCTAGAAATAAACAAAACAGTACAACAAGCCCTGGTTTTGTAGAATTTCAAGATGTAAATGCTTATACTACAAATTTAACAATCAGCTCTCATGAGCCATATGAACTGACTTCAACACATCCAGCACATCCTTGCCATTCAATCTTTCTTTATGTCTTTTGATACCTTAAGCCATATATCTAGCAATGGAATCATTGGTTCAAAGAAGTTATGGATCATTCGATCTACTTTTTGAGACTAGTTCCAAATTGCCTTCCAGAATGTTTGGACCCTAATTCACAATTTCACCAACAATCCATTAGTGAGTGTACCTTGCTTTCCACATATCTTCTAACATTATTATTTACTAATTTTTTAGATTTGGAGTGAAACTTCAGAGTTTTTCTGATTTATGTTTCTTTATTATTTAATGATTTGGAACAATTTTTCATATGGTTATTAATAATAGGTTACAATTCTTCTGAGAGCTTTTCATTTATGTCCTTTAACCATTCCTCCCTCCAATAGGGGATAGCTCTTAGCATGATACTTTTTTCACTACCTTATATATCTTAAATATCATACCCTTCTCAAATATATTTTGATGCAAAGACTTTTCCGCAGAGGACTGCTCCCCTTCTTATCATTGTTATATTGATTTTATTCATATAAAGAGCTTTTCAGTTTCACACAAATGAAAACTATTTTTTTCTTTTCTAATTGCCTCTATCACTTGTTTATTCTTACTATAGTTGTGGAAGTTTATCTCATTTGGTTCTCTTTTAAATTTTTTATGGTGTGACCTTTACTATTCAGTTGCCATATCCATTTTGAGATTACTGTACTATATAAGATGATGATCTATGATTTAATTTCTGCCAAATGTCTTTCCAGTTTTCTCAAACCTTCTTGACAAATTGGGAGTTATTCTGCAAGTAATTTATATTCTTGGGTTTATCTCTTGACTATTTCCAGTTTATTGTAAATGTATCTTGTTTACCTGTTGTTTTGGATGTTGCTTTCTCCCATTAGATTAAGAGTTCTTTGAGATCAGGGAATGTATTTTTCCTTTCTTTGTATCCTCAGTACTTTGTACAGTGCTTGGCACATATTATGCATTTAACAAATGTTTATTAACTGACTGATTAAAGGTTTTTTATTAGGGAAAAACTATAGAAGTCCCTTCTAGTTGTGAAATTATTTAATTTTCCTAAAGGAAGATTGACAAGAGACCTAGCTAAAAAATCATTCCAAGGACATTTAAAGATTAAACTAGGAGGAGAACAAAAAAATGCAAAAAAAAAATGTAAATGTTTTGTAGCAAATTTCTTCATCAATGATAGATCCATCACATTTGGGTACATATCATCATAATTCCCAACATGTTGCATGAGAAAATAGAAATGACAACGATAGAAACAACCTGTATAATAGTTCTATTTTTATAAAATTATATTATAAAAAGTATTTATATTATATTTACAAATTATATTCTAAAAAAAGTACTTGATGACTCTGCCTTAAAAGGTTTCCCCAGATAGGGTGGCTCCTATGCATAACTCAAAATTATATATTATTTCTCGAAAAATATAACAACAGAAATAAATTTTAGATGATCTCTGATTATTAATATTGTTGTTGTTTGTCCTTTGTTTTTGAAAAGGACCAGTGATATTGCAGGGTGATGTCTTGACTCATGCATGAAAAAGCATAACATAAGATGTTTTCACCAAAGATTTTTTTCTAATTTCATTGAGGACCATCATAAAAGTTTAAAGTAGGTAAGGCCTTTAAAATCAATTGATCCAAGTGTCCAGATGGAAGAATTGAGTTCCAGAGAAGTTAAGTGACTGAATGTGATTAAGGTCATATAGGCAGTATGTGTCTGAGACTCCTATTTAAAGAAATATTCTTTACAGATGGTGGAAACCTCTATTTATTCTTGCTTATAGAGACATTGTTTAAATCACATCAAGCTCTTACACCTTACAGAACCTTCTATATGAGATAAACAATCACTCCAGAGTTTATCCTGTTTACATAGGAAAAAAACTAATTGGATGAAGAGTTTTTATTGTTTAAATTATATTTGAATATATACATATATTATATATTGAGCTACTGTAACAATGTATTTATCTTGGACATATGCAGTGGATGAATAATAAACTGGGCTCAAACTTGAATAAAAGAAGGAAAGCAAGGTTAATTGCCTTTGACAACTTTTATTTCCTCCAAAACATCTAAAACAAATGTCCAAGCTTTTAATAATAGTTTTCCTTCTGGAAAGGCAAGTTGGTTATATGAGTGGTTATATGGTTTGGGGAGATTGGAATGAGATCTCTTTTCAAGTATCTGAAAGCATGGAACTGGGATTAAATTTGTTCTGTTTGAGGCCTTTATTCTGGAGGAAGGGTCTAGGCTGGCCATGCTTTATTCCTCTTCTGATTCTGATTTTGACTCTAAAGACCTTATTACCCTTTCTCAGCAGTCCTCTCACACTAAAATTTCCTTCAGTATCTGGCCTTCTCATCCAGTAATATCCCTCTGCTATACTGGTCCCCTTCTAGCCATGACTCAATCTCTTCCTGGTTGTGCTTCTTCTTCTAAGAACTTTGTCAACATGTGCCTGCACAGGTACTTCTTATCTTTACCTTCTGTGTATGTATTCTCCCACTAGAAATCAAACATTCTGAGGTCAGAGACTGTCTATTCTTGTTTATTTTTGTTTCTCCAGAATTTGGTGTGATACCTGACATGCAGTAAGTGCCTAATAAATTCTAAAATAAATTCTAAATAATAGTTCTGACTGGCTCCAGAGAACAGGACTATGAGCAAGGAACAGAATTAGCAAAGAAGAATATTTAGTTTTGATGTCAGAAGGGGCATTTAGAACTATTCAAGAAGGGAATAAGCTATCCCAGGAGGTAGTTAATTTTCGTGTATCCTTTCCCTCCTACTCACCCTACCCCCACCGCTCTTCCTGGAGGTCTTCAAACAAATACTTGATGACCATTGCACAGGTATAATGTAGAGGGGATTCTTACTCAGGTGGAAGAGAGAATCACAAACAAAACCTACCATAAACCATTCCTGTCAAAAGACTAAACTCAACTGAGGAAAAAAAACATACTTTGGACATGTAATAAAAAGAATAATTGGGTACATGCTCCTTTGAGAACTCAATGAGCTTGACTTATGGTTCTAATCTCCTTAGGGAAACAGACCAAGCATCAATAATTTTAGAATAAAGGACTACTTTTCAAGGGTTATTTGGTAGTATGAGAGTAGGTGACTGAAAATGAGAGAGAAAACAGAAGAAATTTTAGCTAGAACAGTAAGGATATGAAGGAAAAGACCAAGAAAGAGTGAAAAGATGAATCTTGGGGGGAAAAGAGGTATAAGGATGTTAGCCCCAAGACAACCTCAGAAGACTTAGATCCCAAGGAGAATGCCAGAATTTTGATTTGCCAGCATATCATTCTCATAGACACTGGCTTAGGGTGGATATGTTGAGTAGATCCCCTTGGGATTTGTTTATCCCCAGCAGAGAAGTGGGATAGTAGAGTGTCATACGTTATACACTGCTGTAAAAATACCATCCTTAGGAAGATGACACATACTTGTTTCCTACCCACCCAGCTTGTTTCCCCAGAAGGAGACAACTGTTTGCATATGTGGCATTTTTCATATTTTTGAAGCCTACATAGCAATTAAAGCTGTCAACACTTTAAAGAGGGAAGATTTAGCTCCAAAGCTCCTCCCCCTAGGTTTTTGCCTTTTATGGTCCAAATGGATGGTCTCGTGACAGAAGAGGTAATATTTCTGCCTTTAAGTGGCTAAGCTTCTTTTTTCCCTGGGTACCTGTCCCTCCCTCTCTGGCCTAGAATGACACTGGGGAGATGACTCACTGCAGAAAGGCCTAAGAAATGTCACAAGCAGCCCTTGGCACACTTTAGACATATTGTTTTTGTCACCCCCTTAAAAAGAATCCTTGCTTATGCTGTGCTTTTTCAAACTGAAAATATTCAAAATTTAGAAATGGTCAGGGAGGCAGGATATTGCAAAATCCAGCATCCTCATGTGAATTCAATAATTTTATAATAATAATTATTCCTGTACTAGATGTGCAGACAAAAAATACAACACATATGTGTCTACTAAAATACTTGTAAGGAAACCTGCAGCAGAATATTAAATCAGGTTCAAAAGCAGACCTTTAGTTTAGAATAATAAGCAATTATTAAACATCTATTGTATACCGGGTGTTGTATTGCAGGAGTCTTCAAACTTTTTAAATAGGGGGCCAGTTCACTGTCCCTCAGACTGTTGGAGGGCCAGACTATAGTAAAAACAAAAACTTTGTTTTGTGGGCCTTTAAATAAAGAAACTTCATAGCCCTAGGTGAGGGGGATAATCGTCCTCAGTTGCTGCATCTGGCCCTCAGGGCTGTAGTTTGAGGATCCCTATGTTAGACCATAGTGATACAAACACAAAGAATGAAACAATCCCTGCTTTTAAGACAAAGAAACAAAGTTCCCAAATAATAAGGGAAAGCATTTTATGAAGGACTAGAATGAGAAACAAACGGATGTTCTTGCTTCAATAGATGCACAATACAAAGGGAATACTTTTTTGTTAATTTTATTTGAATCGACTAGTTAGGACAGTGGACAAAGAACTGAACACAGAGTCAGGAAGACAATGAGTTTAAATCTTACCCCAGATATTTATCAGGTGTATGACTCTAAGTTGCTTTTTTAAGCTCTCAGTCTCAATTTCCTCATCTGTAAAATCAGGATAATAACAATACTTACTCAGAATTGTGAGAATTCAATGGTTAACACATATAAAATGCTTTGCAAGTCCTGTGGTTATCATTATTACTTTCTCAGCAATTTTAGCATGCAAGAAGTAGTCAATCAATAAACATTTTATAAAGTGCCTCTTATGTGTCAGGCTAAGTGCTAGGGATAAAAAGAAAAGTGGAAAAAAAATAGTCCCCTTTCCTCAAGATGCTTATAATCTAACAGCAGAGACAGGAAACAAGCAAATATGTATGCAAACTACATACAAATAAATAGGCAATAATTAAGAGAGGGAATGTACTAGAATAAAGCAGTTGGAAAAAGTTTCCTGTAGAAGATAGGCTTTTTAGGTTATGAAGGTCTCCAAATGCTTTTGTTTTATGTATTTGCTTTTTGAGGCAATAGGAAGCCACTAAAATTTATTAAGTATGAGATAGGTAATATGCTTGGGCTTGCACTTTGGGAAAATCAAGGGTGGGAAAGAGAGAGAACTTTACAGAAAAGAGTTTGGATGTAAAATAAAGGCATGAATCAATCTCTGTGGTCAGTTACATAGTGTTGAGGTGTAGACCATGTGTTGAGGTACCTAAATGAAATTAGGGTTTAGTTAAGGTCTAGTGGCAGGTTTGGGGTACAGGGAGTCAAACAGAGCTCCCCTGCAACCCCCTTGGGTTTGGCGCAAGGACGGTATATGAGGTCTAGTAGCGACGCGAAATTCCCAATAAAAGCATTTATTGGCCCAGAGAGCTAGATTGATAAAAGAGTTTAGAAGTTTGAGTTTAGAAGTAGGAGATAGGTGAAGGTAGAGACAAGGAGGGCACCGGACAGAGGGTCCAGTGGACAAAGGGTCCTCACATGGCTGGCATGTTTGGAATCTCTGCAAGGAGGGGTTCCCAGTGTGGCCCTTTTAAGTCCGAGACTTAGCTTGAGGGGCTTTTGGGTGTAGCCCCAAAGTTGGCTCAGATCCAGGTGGGGCTGGGACAGGTCCAAATCTTCTGTTGGAATTCAAAGGGACCAGGATTTGTGAGTCAAAGGGTAATTTACATTAACTGGGGGGGGGGGGGGAGGTTGGGAATCAAAGATTGGAATCTTTCCCGCATCAATAGCACAACTGTTAATAGAAATTTAATTAGGGGAAAGACATATTCTGATGTCTCAGAGTGGTATAGAGATGAACCTAAGCTATTCCAGTACAGGGAGAGCTCTGGAAACTCAGGTGGGACAGCAGGAAAAGGTCTGGATTTTGATTCAAATCCAAGAGACCTGGGTTCAGATTTCAACTCTACTACTTACCACCTGTGTAACCTTGGGCAAAGCAACTATCCTCTCTGGGACTCACTTTTCTTATTCATTAGATAGGGAGGTTTGGAGTTGTATGGCCTTTAAAGTCAATTAATAAGTATTAATTAAGCACCTATATGCTAGAAAAGACTTCATACCCTAGGGATACAAAGAAAGACAAAAACTCCTTGCCCTCAAGGAGTTTGCCTCTAATGTAGGATTCACATTTATTTAAATGGGTTGGTCTGTTGTCCTTTGTTCTCAAAGATCAAATTGACATCACTATGTTAGAGCCAAGTTAATGTGTCTGTTGTTACTGATCAGATCAGTATGAGCTAAGAATGCTCTGTCACAGGTCAGGCACAAAAAGTTTTATGAATATTTGGAGTGGATTCTCTAATTGTACATCTCGACTTTCTTCTGAGTTAATTAAATTCTTCTTTGCTCATATTGCACAGCACCTTCTCTGGTGAGGGCACATAGTACTGGGTCACCCTGTGTCTGTGTCTCTCTTGTCATACAATCAATTCTAAAATTCTTAAGAAAGACCTTGACAGCGGCCTTTTATCACTTTTTCTGACCATTTTATAAGCTCTTGCCCTGTGAATATTTTCCATAAATGGATACATATAAAGGATAGAGTGAGTGGAAGGTAACCTTAAAAAGGAAGGATCCAGTAGGTAGAGAAGATAGGAAGGGCTGGGGAAAACTTCCTGGGAAAATATAACTTGAAATTGCCTTGAGGAAAGTTATAAAAGGTTGTGAAAAGGAAGAATATTTTAGGTATATGAATAATCATTCCAAAAACACTAAGAAAGAAGATGGAGTGTGATGAATAAGTAACAGTCAGTAGTCCAGCATACCTGGATCATAAAATGAATGGAAGATCCTAAGACTGATGAATCAGCCATAGCTAGTCTTGATGGTCATCTAACAAGTCACAGATTAGTTGTTATTAGCATCTGTGGAGAGATGGAGCACCCACACCCATATCTACCTCCCCCCCAACACATATGCCCTGTATTCATACACCCCCATATTTCTCCACCCATTCATACTCCCACCCCAACCCCATACACCATATCCTTGAATCACTGAAAGAATTGGGGGGAAGGTCCTTTTTTAAACACTTTCCAGAAAAGTCTTATAAAACCACATTTATTTTTACTCAAGCAATTCAAGTACCCACTAAGTCTAAAATCCCAGCTAGGACAAACTTGGCTGTAGTGAATGGTTTTAGCTGCTGGTAAAAACACCTGAATGGCCCTCCCACCCAGGTTCCGAGCTTTGTACAAGGTTGCCCGAATATAATTGTTCTTTTCTGTCTGAGATTATAAATTTCCATTCCTCTTTGCTCCTTAGAGTCAAACTGCTACTATTTTGGTTACAATGTGCAGAATTGTTTTCTTTTCATTCTTAATTTGATTTCATGGCTTAGGTCTTTATCTTTCTGTTTGACATGTTAATGTACATTCTTATCTGGATTCAAAATATATCACTATCCAGGCTGATGAAAACCCAATGAAAGTAAAAGCATGAAAGAATCAAAGATAAAAGAGATCAATGCTTAATAATAATCCCCTAAATTTCCCAATTTAATTTCAGTTTTAAGCCTTTGAGTTGAGTAGTCCTAAAAGTCCTGTTGGAATGTAAAACAAAAAAAATTAACATGTACTAAAAGACTATTAGAAAAGATTGCACTGGATCTTAGATTCTTCTTTTGTTGAACCTTGGACCCTCCATATCATATTTCATATTTTCCCCCAATCCACCCTTTCTCAACCACATCACATCTCCTCAGTGTTGTAAGCCTTATAGGATCTTCCTGGTCTTACTGCTAAACTCTTTCTGCAACTTCCATTTGAAAACATGGAACCCAGATTGGAATGCTAGGTCCAGGGAAAGAAGGGGAATTCAAGGGAGCAAGGTAAGGTGTCACTCCTTTTAAATGGTAATTGTTAGTTAATGAAAGGGACAAAAAAATAAATTTTAAGCATAAGAATAGAGACTTGGACTTTGGGGACCAATAGAAAACTGCCCTTTACATCAATAAATTGAAAGGATGAGATTGAATGTAAAACAATGGCTGATACAAAAAGGTGTCATGGTCTCTTATCTCTTTGTATAATAATAATTATGATATCTCTGATCATCTGATCCTTGCAATAATACTATGAGGTAGGTGCCATTATTATCCCCATTTTACAGATGAGAAACCTGAGGCCAAGAGATAT
The DNA here is from genome assembly GCF_902635505.1 of Sarcophilus harrisii. Lineage (NCBI taxonomy): Eukaryota > Metazoa > Chordata > Mammalia > Dasyuromorphia > Dasyuridae > Sarcophilus > Sarcophilus harrisii. The sequence goes on from NC_045429.1 coordinate 124,495,099, forward strand.
CAAACAAGGTGCCCAAATTGCTAAGTAAGTGTCCAAAGCAGAATTTGAACTCAGGTTTTTTTCTGACTCCAAGTGCAACACTCTCTCTATTGTGCCATGTAGCTGCTTTTAGAATTTGAGAGGTTAAAATTCATCAGATGGAAAATCAATAACTGGAAGGAATATAGGAATATTACATAAGGAATATTGGTCTCATAAATGACAGAATGATTGGATTTCATGAGTTTTATCTTATGAGAGAAAAATGATTTTCTGACCACCGGGAAGTTCTGATTTTGCCCATTAGAAGCAGTGAAGAACCAGATGGAAAGCTTTAAGCTATGTAAATGGAGGGATACTTCTGCTGAAGGATTTGTGGCTGCTCTTCTATGAAGTAGAGGTTTAAAAGGTGGTTGGACAAAGTAGCAATCTATTGTATGAAGGGCTGGGTAAGCATGCTTACTTTGCCCAAAAAGTCATTACAAAGATTTTTGGAAAAGTTCCCAGTCTTAAAGCAATGACTTGTTATAATGAGAGAGAGACACATTCTCAGCTCCCTTTTAACAGTGAATGTGAGTTGAAAAAGCTTATCACTATTTCATCAGTTCAATGGTAGAGAACTGGAGTTCCCTAGCAGAAGAGCAATGTGAACCAGGAGGGAAATAATTAGCAGAGGAACTTCATAGTAATGTGTGAGGGGAAAAAGAGCAGATCATTTCCAAAGGGATTAGAAAAGCAAAATTTAGTCCAGAGTTTGAATTGTTTCAAGTACACAGCTTTTCCTCATTCATATGCTTTCCTGACTGATTTCTAAAATAATGTACTTATCTTCCTCATTGACACTGTATGTTTTGGTAAAATACTATGACCTAGATTTATGTGTAGACAAAGGTATTTTGATTATTATGGTATTTGTTTTATTTTGCATAACTGTGATGTTATAAAAATTCCTTTGTATTATTAAGTATATATTTTATACTACCGACTAAGGATATCATGATCATTGATTTCTCATAAATGGAAAGCACATTAGAAGGGGCTCATAAGCTATAAGAGGGAGTAACAGGAATGTATACTTTCCAAAATAGATTACCCTAGGACTCTGAAAAAGTTTTAGTTGTAGCCACATGGCGGTGTTTCATCTTTTGGAACCCCAGATGTGCCAATGTGAAGGCAGTTTGGGGTAAGTGAAAAGTGCCCTAAAGAGTGAGAAGATTATTTCCTTGTCCATGTGTGTGTATGTACACATGCATGTGCATGCACACATGTGCATAAATCTGTGGTGTTATAATGAATTTTTATAAAATAGTACTTTATGTTTTTGTTTGGCTTAAGTAGGATTTTTCCCACTAAATAAATGACATAAGAGCATAGTCTAAATAATATAAGTAGTTGAAAGAATTTCATGCCAAACCAATAATGTCTTATTATAATGCCCCAAATACCCACAGTGCATTTTGTTATTAAATACCACTCAACTATCTTAACTTTGTTTCCTCATTAGTGACCACAGAGGATCTGTGTTTACCATTTGGAACAGCCCATCATTATGGTGGAATTCTTGCTAAGTTTTAATCAATTCCTTTGTAAACAACATAAAAGCTATTGCTCATGGAACTTTATGATGCATGGAAAAATAATACTCTGTCTCATATTTCTTATTGTCTAAACCACACAGTGATTGAAGTTGTTTAACAATGATGGAAGCCGATAAGAGAATGAGTTGTAATCTGTTCTGAAGTCTATTTCTTGCTTATTTCTGTGCACAGAGCTTGTAAAGGTTAGCAATGGTTCCCCACTAGACCTCACAAGTGACCTGAGGGTTTTTAGTGATATAGAAAGAGTATCTTTCAAGGCACATTTTATGTACAAAGCAATTCTTCATTTGAAGGGAGAAAAGTATTTAACCAGAAATGTGTGTGATTGCGTGTGTGTGTGTGTGTGTGTGTGTGTGTGTTTGTGTATCAGAGAAGATGAGTGGCTAGCCCAACATCAAACAGGTAATTGATGGAAGAATTAGGATTTAAGCTCAGGTCTTCTTACTCTAAATTCAATATTCTTTCCATGTTTTTTAATGAATGTATGTATGGATGTGTACATTGTATATACACACATACATATACACATACATGTATACATATCTTAAGTCTTAAGTTTTGCCATTTTTGTCAACCACTACTTATCTTATGTTGTGTCAACCACTCATCTTTAGGTTTCAGTTTTCTCATATATAAAAGGAGGATGATTGATTAGGTGGCATTTAAAGTCCTTTGTAACTCTATATTATCTTATGAATTTGTGGGGGGGAAAGGGGAGGGGGAGACAGCAAGAGAAAAAGAGAGATGGGCACAAAGTGGAGAACAGAGAAAGGGAGATGAAGGAGAGAGCTAAAGGAAGTGTGTGAGAGAGAGGGAGAAGGAGGAGCTAGGGAGAGAGGGAGGGAAATAATATGTTTTCATGACATGTGTGAATTTGTACAATAAATATATGAGGGGGGTAGATTTGATGACTTATTTCAGTGTTCTACAATCTTATGTCCTAAAGTATCTCAGTGTAAAAGATACTTGTATATTACTAGAGAAGAGGAAAGGTAGAACATCACTTCCACTTTAGCAATGGCTCCATTTTGCTGACTGATTATACATAGATGATCAATAAAAATGATAATAGTATCATAGCTTCCTGATATTTGATTTAGAAGCTATAACCTTAGAACAAGGGTCATGTCAATAGCTGATCCTACTTAAGAATTGACTTATTGTACTTCTATCTAAATTTTTTCTTCTATAAAATTTATGAGCGGGACAAATAAGATTTTTCTATAATGGCAGAACTAATTTTTTAAAAATTAAATCTTTTCACTTTCAAAACATATGCATAGATAATTTTCAGCATTCACCTCTGTAAATCTTGTGTTCCAAATGTGCACAAACATGTGCAATTCCTCCATACATATTTCCACAATTATCATGTTGCACAAGAAAAATCAGATCAAAAAGGGGAAAAAAAATGAGAAAAAAATGCAAGCAAACAACAACAAAAAGAGTGAAAAAACCATGTTGCAATTCACAATCCTCTCTCTGGCTGCATATGGCTTTCTTCATCACAAGACCATTGGAACTGGCTTGAATCATCTCACTGTTGAAAAGACCCACATCCACCAGAATTGGTCATCATATTATTTTGCTGTTGCTGTGTACAGTGATCTTCTGGTTCTGCTTATTTCACTTAGCAACAGATCATGCAAATCTCTTCAGGCCTTTCTGAAATCATCCTGCTGATCATTTCTTTTGGAACAATATTTTAATGGCAGAACTATTGCAGATGGCCAGTCTGTGTTGTTACCTTACAATGTTTGGAGTGGTGTTTTGAGGTTTATCAAAGACTAAAGTCAAGCATAGTTGATCACTACTTATTGGAAGACATTTTGGAAATTGCCAGTACAAATGAAAAGAAATGAAAATATTGACTTCTGGTATCAGGACCCAGAAGAAGATCCCAATAATGAGAATGGAAACATTCTCAGGAGGTTCACCTCCTTGAGGAGGTGAAGAGGCAAATTTAGTTGTTCTAATTCTTCTGAGTACTAACTGAAGATTTTATTTTGAAAAAGATAACCCTGAAATTCTAAAGCTGCCTAAGCAAACTTTTAAGACTAGTTTAGGTGGAGCTAGAGTACTGAATATTCACAGAGTTGGAATGTGTAAACTGGCTCCAAAGCATGGTGCCCCAATTCTTACTCTGAAATAGAAGTGCCTGTTCCTTAAAGGAGCAGCAAGAAACAGTTGGGTCAAGCGGAGAGCAGAAGGAACACCTCTATGGAAAAACAAATGAAATAATGTTTTGGTCATGTATACTTATTGTGTATCTAAGTTATATTTTAATATATTTAACATCTACTGGTCATCCTGCCATTTAGGGGAGGGGGTGGGGGGGGTAAGAGGTGAAAAATTGGAACAAGAGGTTTGGCAATTGTTAATGCTGTAAAGTTACCCATGTATATATCCTGTAAATAAAAGGCTATTAAATTAAAAAAAAAGAAAAAAAAAAAAAAGAAAAACAAATGAAAATTTCACAGATAAAGAAGAGGAATGGAAGGTGGAGTTTAAGCAGATAACATTCATGGTGCAGATTGGCAATTCTAAGAGTTTCCCCAGGGATCATACCGAGGAGCTTCAGAAGATAGAGCCAATAGAAGCAGTGAGGTACAGCTAGTTTCAAGAACTGGAATCCTAAGAACTCAAGCTTGAGAAACTTTTCCTTCTTATATTGAGGTTAGATGATACCAAAACTGAAAAATTTCCTCATATTCTAAGTGTTATGTACAATGAGGAAATGCTAGATTTTGATTCAGAAGACATTCAAATTTCATCTGTCTAAGACTTATTACCCATGTGACCTTCAAGTAGTTATCCTCTCTGAGCTTCTTTAAAATGAAATAGTTGGACTTGGTGACCCTTAAATCCTATTCTAGCTCTAAATGTAGACCCTATTAATCTTTGGATTTGAATTCCAGAAATCTTACCCTTCCCCAAGTAGGATATAAATTTGTAGAAGATGGTATTTATCTGTATAGTCATGTGAGGACTGAGAATGACCCCACTGAATGACTTTTTACTTCCATTTTCTTCTCAAATAATTTCTAATTAAATACTTTGATATTTGATTCAGGGCTACTGTGTGGTATGTATTTCATGCAATATGAATTAGATAGGGATTCAAGCTATGTTACTATTTAACATCAAGTAAGGAAATATTAGAGGTTAGTGGGATACTGTTACAAAGGTTTTTAAAAGTATCATCCAATTTAGTTTTCAACATCCCTTGAAGTAGATATTTGTCCCTTTTTATAGGAAACACAGAAAACATACCCAATACTTGAGGTGCCATTGGCAAAATTGCCTAAATCTCATTTCATCAAATTGTGTCTTATTTATGTCATGTAACAAGTGTTTTTTTTATTTTTACTAATTAAATTATGTGCTTTTCTGCTCTTACTTCTAAAATGGATTTTTCATAAAATTTTCAAGATGTAAGGTGCCTTAGAGATGATATGACAACTCTTTAGTTTATAGATGAAGAAACTGAAACCAGTGTAGTTGTACAACTTTTTGAAGAAAAGCTAATCTCAAATTCAAAATTTAATGTATTGATCTCTAATTTAATGTAAAGATCTCTTGATCTTTGGGTGAGATGAGGAAACCAAAATCTAAGGAAGAAATCGTTTGTCTCACAAGTCAGGTTGAGATTTGAATTCAGGTCTTCAGAGTCTCCATCCAATAATTTTCCCACAATGCTAGATTATGACTCTAAATCCATGCTAAAACTTAATATCACATATATTTTTCTCAATTTTAAAACTAAACATGATTTTCTACTATAGCTTCAAAATTTATGAAAATTTTCTATTTCTACTCACTTTAAAATAATTGAGGAATTTTGTTTAACCTCTCAAGATCTTAGTAACTGAAATTCTCAGTCTGTAAAATTAGAGACAATAAGAATGGTCATGAGAATAAATTAAACTTGTGAAACTTTTTGATTTCCTTGTAAGAAATTGTTTTGTAATAAAAGGTCCAATTTGTATTACTATTTTCTAAATTGGTATTGAGCTCTCTAGTACTAGACAATTATATAAAATTCCTCAGGATACTAGAAATCATCTCTAATGTTATGATGACCTGAGGTAGTTAAGTAATGTTTGCAAAAGAAGATCAAAATGAACCTCCATCTATAAATAAATCATTTTTTTAAAACTCTAAAACCCTTGAAAATAAACAGTACCATTTCATGGTACTTGTAACTATTACAGAAGCAGATTTTGGCATATTACTAATGACTTGGAAATAAGAAATGACATCTTTAAAGAGATATATGACTGGAAAAGAAGTTAAGGTAGTCAAAAATAGAAACTGAAGGAAGGGAGGGATAAAGGAAGGGAGAAAATAAGAAAGGAAGGAAGAAAGAAAGAAACAAGAAGGAAGTGAGGAAGAAAGGAGAGAAGGAAGGAGGAAAGAAAGGAAGGAAAGAATGAGGGGAGGAAGAAAGGAAGGAAGGAAGGAAAAAGGAAAGGAATGAAGGAGAGAAGGAAAGAAGAAAGAAAATGAAGAGGAAGCTATGTTAACTTTTACCTATAGCCTGGACAGGTGACTATCTCCCAATTGCTTTGATCCCTCTCCATCACACAAATATTTAATGAGCTCCTCTTATGACTTTTTTGAACCTCTGTTAACTTATCTGTAGAATATTAAAATCCTTATACTACTGAACTCATAAAATTAAGAGGATCAAATGAGATTTTATAGGATCATATATTTGTTTATTGATTTAGAACTGGAAGGACATTAAAGGCCATTGACCACAAAGCTCTCATTTTACAAAGGAGGAAATCTGAAGCCCACAGGGGTTTCCTAGTATCTGGGGCAGGATTCAAACTCAGATCTGGATTGCCAGTCTAGCACTCCATGTACTAAGCTATCTAGCTACCTCCATATAAAGTAAGAGAATATAAATATAAGAAGATAGGAATAGGGATTGAGCCTGTGATTTCATTGACACAGAGAATTCCTGAGTGAGAAAGCACTTATCCAGCTCTGTACTTGCTTTGGAACATATAATCTTAGAGAGCTGCTTCAAGCACTGCATAACTTTTCTAAGTTCTTATACATAGTATAGATCAGGAGTAATATGTGAATCCAGGTCTTCTTGTCTTTGAGGTCTAATTTCTATCCATTATACCATACTGTCTCTATAGCTAATAAAATATAAAGTTCTGTATAAAATTTAGACCACTATATTTATATTCTATTTCAGAGAACCTAGAATACCAGTCTAAGTATCTTGAATATTATCTCTTAGGTAATAGGAATTATTGAAAAGTTGCTAGCAGAAAGAATGACATGATGTGATTTGCAAATCTGGAAAACTGATTGAGGAATAGTTTGAAGGAAGAATTGGAGATGGAAGATACTGGTAGTAGAAAGACGTAGAAAGAAGGAAAGTATTACAATCAGTTCGGTGAGTAGCTATGTATGTATGTATGTAAAGGAGGGGACAAATACAAGAAATAGTTCAACAGATTGGTAGTTACAGGGTTGAAAAAAGAAAGGTTCTAAAGGTGACTAAGTAGATGATACTGATATTTATAGAATTCTCAACATCATAAGGAAGAACACAGTTTAAAAGAATGACAAAAAGTCTGAGTTATTTTAAATGTTGAGTTTGAAAAAATACATAGGTTAAGAAAAAAATGAGGCACTGGGTGAAGACTACTATTTCATTAAATATGGTAAAAGGGGAACAGGGAGCTAGGATAACAATTTGATGAAATAGAGTAAAAACGATTTTTTTTTTTAAAGAGGGAGATATGAATATGTTTATACATAGAGGAGAAGAAATATTTTAAGAAAGGGTGAAGATACATGGAAAAAAGGGGGCTAATTAGTGGAATAGTGGAGGGATGTAATCAATGACATGGGTGATGAGTTAATCTTGGCAGGCAATATAACTTCTTCCTCTGAAACAGAAGGGAAATAGAAAGGGACTTGGAGTTAGGAGAAACTTGGCTTTGAATCCCATATCTAAGGTTTATTTGTTGTATGACTGGGCAAATCACTGAACAACAGTTTCCTAAAATGTAAAATGTGGATGATAATAAAAACTGAAGAACTGAAAGTTGTAGTGAGAATAAAGTGAGATGGTATAAGTAAAGTATATTGCAAACTATAAAGTACCAAATAAAGCCAGTTATTATTGTTGTTATTATTATTATTACTAGTTATTTTTTATTTCTGAACACACTGAGATTTGAGGAGTGAAGGAGAGTTGAGGGAGTTTATAACAGTGCCTGACATAATGCATTTTTCTTTCTTTCTTTCTTTCTTTCTTTCTTTCTTTCTTTCTTTCTTTCTTTCTTTCTTTCTTTCTTCCTTCCTTCCTTCCTTCCTTCCTTCCTTCCTTCCTTCCTTCCTTCCTTCCTTCCTTCCTTTCTTCCTTCCTTCCTTTCTTTCTTTCTTTCTTTCTTTCTTTCTTTCTTTCTTTCTTTCTTTCTTTCTTTCTTTCTTTTCTTTCTTTCTTTCTTTCTTTCTTTCTTTCTTTCTTTCTTCTTTCCTCCCTCCCTTCCTTCCGCTCTCTCTCTCTTTCTTTTTTCTTTCTTTCTTTCTTTTTTCTTTCTTCCTTCGTTCCTTCGTTCCTTCCTCCCTTTCTTTCCATCTTTCTGTCTGTCTGTTTATTCACTCATTTGTCCATTATCTATCATCACCATCACCATCATCATCCATGTCTATCATTTATCAATATATCTATCAGCTATGTATTTATCTACCTACCTATCTATCTTACTATCTATATCTATCTAATCTAATCTCTCCTATTTATTTCATATTGGATAAACTTGATCTTGTTAATAAAGCAGGAAGTTAGATCATCTGCTATGAATTTGAGAGGACAAGTTCAAGGTTCAGGGAGAGAACATTTGTTCTGAGGATTGTGACAGAGTTAAAAAGAAGTACTGCTGAGCAGCAGTAAAGTCCCAGCTGACATTATGCAGCATACATTTATATTCGATGAAATTACCATGATTTCGTGACTTTCTCCAGCAATGCTCAGTATCACTGGAGCAGGCAAAGGGAAAACAGATGGTGAGGGTTATTCAAGGTTGAAGATTAGTTGGGTTTTAATGGCAAAAGATCAAGGGGATGAGTCTAAGGTGGTGTCAAATGAGCCAGTAGAGTCATGGATTCATAACTGGGCAGAAATACATGAATAGGAGGATAAAGAGGGGATAAAGAATTTAAGGTCTTATGGTGATAGAGAATAGGTTTTATATGGATTTCAACACAGACGAAGTCAGAGGTTGGATTTTCTTGTCTGTGGGATGGGAAAATCAGACTATATATCCAGGATTCAAGTAGATGCTAACATTTTATATTCTGGGTATTATGCTATTCCGGAGAAATAAGGTAGGAGTTAGACTTGGGTTCTGACAGAGTAGCTCAACTTTAGTAGTTTCAAGTGCTCTAGTGATTACATTTTGCTCTGTTTGTTTTATACTCTGCGGCTGGTCTAACAGGTCTTAGGAGGAGGTGGCAGGAAGGAAAGCAGGTGGCATATGTTTCCCCTCAGGGTGTCTGGTCAGCCTGGGATTGGATTCAGACACCTTTCTTGAGTTTTGGCACAACTAACATTAATCTGTCTTGCTTATAATGTGGCTATTTGTTCAGATTTAATAGGTATTGTCCACCTATTAATTCTTTAAATCTAAATTGGAGGCCAAGGCATGATAAAATAATTAACTAGAGCTGAAAAGTCCCTTAGAGTCTATTAGAACAACCCCCTCATTTATCAATGAGGAAACTGAGGACAACAGGGGATATATGACTTTCTCTCTTAATGTAACTTATCTTATTTTACTTTTTAGAAATTAACTAACATTTATTTTTATTCCCTATCCCCAGAAAAAAAAAAAAGAAAGATAAAACTTATAGAAAATATGACTATTCAAGCAAAATGCTTCATCATCATTCCTTGAAGTAATGGTTGGTCATTTCATTGATCAGAGTGCAAAATTAGGAAAACAGTATACACGATAAAAACATTCTAAAGATAAATAACTTTAAAAGACTTTAGAATTCTGATCGATGGGGGTAGGTACTAAGAATAAATGCAAAAAGCATGGTGAATAGTCTGAGAGAATAATGGACATGATGAGAATAGATCCATCTATTCTATTTGAATAGAAATGAAAGTGTAAGAGAAGATAAATTTAAAAAGAAAGAACATAAACATTTATTACATACTAACTGGCATTGTACTATTTTTGATAGAATAGAAGCAAAAAGAAAGGTATTTCCTGCTCTCGGGGTGCTTACATTCTAATGAGGGAGGACAATATACAAAGGGAACCTGAAAAGGGAAGATAGAGGGAGAGATGAGGTACCCAGCCTGAGGGACCCTAAGACAAAAATAAGACCAAGAGGGTAATAATGGCTGTATTTAATCTCTCCACAAAAGGAAGGCCCCAGGAGGAACTCAAAGATGGGAGAAGGGGAAAAGATAATGGAAGGATAATCCATGACCTAAGGGTGGTTGTATTTACTTATCAGTGCACAAATTCCTTCATGTCAGTGTACCCCTACTTTGGACCAGTGTCTGGCATAGTACAAGAACTTGATAAATGTTTATGGAATACATGAATGAAATCTAATCCTTCTTCCCCATGAAAATACTTCTAATATTTAAATCCTCCTAATACTTAGTTCCCAGGTGCCCCTTGAGTTTTTACTTCTCCATTTAAGCATCCTTAGTTTGTTCAATTATTTCTCCACTTTGTGTAATGTTCTTTACCTCCTCTGGCTTGCCACTTAGATCTGCTTCATACTTTTTCAGCTTCAAGATTGAGAAAAAATCTCTTTAGCCTCTTATATATGCCTCAGGTTTTGTTTCAAGCCCTTTAAAGTTAACACTTAATGGTGGGCATTGACAGTAGGGAAGATTATATGTATAGTTCTATCTTATCTCCTCTTCTTGTTATTTATTTTTTAATTCTCATAACTAATAAAGACCAATATAAGAGAGTTTTAGATCTAGATTTAACAAACATTTATTATTATCCCTTGTGAAGTGTTCTACAGATATTATCTCATTTGATCCTCACAATAACCCTGGTAGGAAACTGAGGCAACTAGAGATTAACACAGCTAATGAGGCTAGATTTGAACTCAGGTCTTTCTAACTGTAAATCCAAGTTTATCTACTGAAACACCTCAAGACCTCCTAGGAAGGAAGCAGGATACAATGGAAAGCAGGCTACAGTTTGAAGTTTAAATATTTGGCTCTGCTATTTTCTACCTGTATGACCTGGAGCATTTCAAGCCCTCAGATTCCTCATCTTTCTATTGAAAGAATTAGATGAAATGTCAGCAAAATTTTTTCTATCTCTCGAATCTATGATTCTATGAACTGGAAACCTCCCTTTGCTGATAATCAATAGAGAAATGGGTCTTTCCAATAAGAAATGCTGAAGAAATGACTTACGATGGTTCAGAGTTAGCATATGTGAAAAACGAACCCCCATTTAAGAAGAATGGTGTGGGAATGAACTGGTTTGTTCATTTGAAATTGAATGACTGGCCTCCTACAAATTGAATCTAAATCTTAGAGGATGAAACCTCAGAGTAGATCAGTATCAGCACTATTCTGGTTGCTTCTTGGAGGTCTATTTTGCAACTACCTAAATCTCCCATCAACCCAGCCCTGTTCAGGGTTAATTTATGGCATTTGAGGATTAAAAAGTTTACATCATTGCGGGCTAAGCCCCATTTGCTAAATGCAAATGCTGCTTTTGTTTGTAGATTTTAGACATCTGTCTTGAAATTTGAATATAGTCCAGGAAGGGACTCAGATGAATTGGAAATTTTGTTTTATTTCTGAATTTGTGTACAGTGTTCCTTTTTTACCCCCTCTTCTAGGAAACCAAAAAGAGGCCATTTAAAATGATTTTTTAAAAGATCGTCAAAGAAGCTGACTCATAGAATGTTAGAACTGGAAAGGATCTTAGATATCAACCATTCCAATACCCTTTTACAGAGCAGGACACTTGGGCCTAAAGAGTTGAATGACTTGTTTAAGGTAACTCAGTTAATCACTGGCAGAGCCAATACTAGAATCTATGTCTCCTAATTCCTGCATTTTCTTCCACATCAAGATAATATATATATATATATTGGCTTCAAAGAGAACCTCAAGGAGAAAAGGGCAAGGCCTCAGATAACTTGATTCTCAAGTCACCTCTAAAAGTATAAAAGGTATAAGCAAATCTAGTGGTTTTTATTTTTATTTTGGATCTTCCAGTGCCCAGTTCAGTTCTCTTTCCTTCCTTTTTTATTTTAATGGTAGTTTATTTTTCCAAATACATGCAAAAATTGTTTTCAACATTCACCTTGGCAAAACTTTGTTTTGCAAAATTTTCTCACTCTCCTCCCCTATTCAGTAGACAGCAAGCAGCCAGATAGAGATTTAAACATGTGCTATTCTTCCATATATATTTCCATATTCATCATGCTGCACAAAAGGGAAAAATGAGAAAGGAAAAAAAAAAAACCAAGCAAACAAACAACAACAAAAGATGAAAATACTATGTTTTGTTCCACGTTCTGAATGTGAATAACACTTTCCATCACAAGTCCATTGGAATTGTCTTAAATCACCTCATTGTTAAAAAGAACCAAATTCATCACAGTTGATCATCATATAATCTTGTTGTTACTGTGAATAATGTTCTCTTGGTTCTGCTCACTTCACTCAGCATCAGTTCACATAAGTCTTTCCTGGCTTTTCTGAAATCAGTCTGCTCATAATTTCTTATAGAACAATAATATTCCATTTCATTAATATACCATAATTTATGCAGCCATTCCCCAACTGATGAGCACACACTCAATTTCCAGTTCAGTTCTCTTTCCATGAAACACACAGTCCACATAGCACTGCTGCCATCTCTTGTACACTTCTCAGAGATTTCAGAGAGCAGAGTCTTCTTTCAGGTAAAGGTTGGATTTGATAAGTTCTAAGATTCTGATCCTGGAATCCAATGAGTTTATCTTATGAAATACATAAAATTTTGCACACACATTTTCTATACCACCACCAAAAAAATGACAATTCATAATAATCTCAAAGTCAATGGGGGAGTTATCAGAGAATTTTAATTTGTACTTTTCTCTTTCAAATAAAACATATGTGTTAGAATCACATTCTTATAAGCTATAACTGATTTCTTTATGGACATTCAATAGAAATAAAGATGAGAGATCAACAATGGGAGATGGAATATTGACTTCAGAAAATTCCAAATTATTATTATGTTTTTAATCAAATCAGACCTAGAGCTAGAAGGCACATTAGAGAAACTTCTTGAGCCAAAGAGTGATATGATTAGATTTATGTCTTAGGAAAATTATTTTGGCAGAGGGGTCCACTGACATATAAATACATTTTGACCGAACAGACTCCATAATATGCCTATATATGCCCATATACATTTCTATTTTCCTATGATTATATCTGTTGTTGTTCATTCATTTAAGTTTTATCTGATTTTTTTTTTTATGATCTCATTTGGGAATTTCTTGACAAAGATATGGGAGTGTTTTTCTATTTCCTTTTCCAGCTCATAGTTGGGAAATTTAGGGAAATGGGATTAAGTGATTTGCCTACAGTCATCCAGCTAGTATCTGAAGCCAGATTTGAATTTAGGAATATGAATCTTCCTGACTTCAGGCCCAGCACTTTATCCACTGTGCCACTTAGTTGCCCATTATTTTATCTACATAATCTTAAAGTGTTGGGATAAAAAAATAAGAGATTCAATTTATTTTTTGCATATTTGGGCAAAATCAGGAATTGTCAAACTTTGGTCCATGGGCCAAATCTGGGCTATCATTTGCATTTGTATGGCACTGAAATGTAAAAACCATTTTTTGCTCATGCGCAGTATAAAAACAAGTGGTATATATGATTTGGTCCTTAAGTTGTAGTTTACTGACCCCTGTTCTGAGTGATGGTCAATATTCAATGACAAAAATTTAAGTAGTTATTGATTTGCCGAGCACGTCTATTAGATTCGTGAATTTTTTCTGGGCACTATAATTATAGCAATAGCAATAAATATAGATAATTATTTAGAAACAAAATAGGAATTTCCCTGAATTCTTTTGCATTTATGTTCATTTAATATCCACTTCAGCTCTCTCTAATTACCATTAATCAATGCCATATATTAAAAAGAAACAATATTTTAAATCAAATAAGAGAATTACCATAGTCCAAGATAAGAATATGGGAAAAATGTCCTCCCATATTTTTCATTTTTCTACATCAATTTATATATTCAAGGAGATTTAGAAAGAAAATAGGCTTCCAATGATCTTTGTGTTCTCAAAGAAATTCAAATATTTTTACAAAACTAAATGTGATACTTCATTAAGTAAAGATACCAACATTTGCAGACACAAAACTGCTATACTTTTATTGTAACAATTCTTTTGGGATTTGGAGAAGAAGTGGGGAAGGAGGAAAAAAAGAACTAAAGCATTTTGTTTTTAATTTTAAAACCTTACTTATAATCTTTTTATTCACCACCACCCCCATTTGATTTCCCCTATGTCCTTCTTTTTAATTAATATAATTCAAATACTTTAATGCTGTCTACTCTCTTTCTGGAATTTTTCTCCATTAGCATGGCATTTGCAACTAAACAAGTGAGAAATCTAAAGTGTAGTCATTACATTTATAACTGCAGGAACAAAACAAGGGACTACAGACATAAATGGTACTGAGACTGATCTGGCAAGAGAGACTTCCTAATGCACAAATTACATCTTTTTGCCACTGTATTACCTTTCTCTAGCAACCAAGAAGCTTGACCTCAAATGCAATATGTTATGTGAACACATACAGGCCAGATATATATTTAAATAAAAATTTTGGATACTATTGTTTTCTTTTTTTCTGCTTCATAATCTTTATACATGTTTGCTCTTGATTCTTCTTTCTGTGAATATATATGCAGATATATACACAATAATATAAATATATATATATATTCATATATATGATATGTATATATATTTTTGTTTGCACAAATGTATTCATGCCACAGGGCATTTGTAGAAGATGGAAAATCAAGTTTTTGACTGTTCTGTTTTAAAACTAACTTGGTATCTGGTTTTTAGGATTTTCTGCATTTTTGGAAGCCCTGAAAATCTAATTCCAAATCTCTCCTATTTTTTCAGCAATCTAGAGAAGAACACATTTTAAGAGAATACTTCAGTCTTTATGTTGTTTCCTGCTTGCTGTTATTCCAGTAAATTGGACAAATGTTCTGTACAGAAGTGAATGAAGACTCTTGGGACTGTGACATCTCTCTATACACATGCTCAGAAAAGGAGATGGATCCATCACAAAGCGAGGATGAAAAAGGTCACCTGAGGGCTACACTGGTATCCTTCTGTACTGAGAAGTCTATTATTAAATGCAACATGCTAATGTTTACATATATGGGTCAAGATACAGGGAGTGTAAGCCCTTATCACTTTTGACTACAGTTAACTGTTTTCTGATTGGTCTCTCTGCCTCAAGGCTCTCCTCCCTCCCATCCATCTTCCACTCAGATGCCAAAATGATTCCTAAAGCATAGGTCTGAACATATCAGTTCGTTACTTAATAATTTTCCATGGTTCTTTATTACCTCCAGAATCATGTATAAAATCTTCTGTTTGTCATTTAAAGCCCTTAACAACTGGTGCTTTTCTACCTTTCATCTTTTCTCCACGCATTCTTTGATCAAGTTATAATGATGCACTTACATTTCCTCATACTCCATCACCCAGCTTCTAACTCCATGCCTTTTCACTGCCTGTCCATCATTCCTGGAATGCTCTCCCATCTCACCTATACATCCTGGCTTTTTTCAAATCTCAGCCCAAAACCAAACCCAACCATTTCTTGGTTCCTTTTAGGGCTTTCCCTTTTGGGATAACATTTCATTGGCACTGTTGATGTCCTTTGTTCTTGAAGAGGACCAAAATGACATCATTGTGTCAGAGTCAAGATACAGTATATATTATTGTGGCTGATCAGACCAATATGAGCTTAGAAGACTCTACCAAGTCTAGGAACAAATAGTCTGTTTGGACATTAAAGACAGATATGTCTAAATTTGTGCATCTCATGTTTCTTTTGAGCTACTGCAATTCTGCTTTGCTCATAGATCACGGTGCCTTCTTTGATGAAGACATGCAATGCTGGGTGGTCCTTTGCCAAAATGTCCCACTTCTCACAGTCAATTTCAAAGTTTTTTCTAAAAACTGAACATGTTTAACCTGTATTGGATTGCTTGCTGTCTTGGGGAAGGGGAAGAAAGGGAAAGAGGGAGAAAATTTTGGAATATAAGATTTTGCAAAAGTAAATATTGAAAACTATTTTTACATGTATTTTGGAAAAAATGAAATATTATTAAATACATAAATAAAATATAAACAAAGTTCTTCAAAAAGCCCTTGAATAATCTTATATAATTTCTTCTGACCTCCATGTGAGCACTTGCCTTATGTGACTTCTCCAAAGAATGATCTTTTAGGCAAATATATAACTGGCATTTGAATAATGTGGCCAGCCCATCAGAGTTGAGCTCTCTGGGCTACAATTTGAATGCTTAACAGGTTGGCTTGAGAAAGGACCTCTGTGTTTAATACCTTATTCTGCCAGGAGAGCTTCTGAATCTTCCTAAGATGATTCATTTACACTATTTATACCATGAGTATATATTTATTTATTTGTTTATTTTTCCTCCATTAGAATGTGAGTTCCTTGATGACAAAAAACCATGTTTTATTTCTTTTTGTATCCCCAGTTTTTGACACATAATAGATCTTTAGTATTTTGTTTGTTGACTGATAACTTTTACATTACTTAAGAAAAGCATATTAAACTCTCTCTCACAGATTTTTTTTTTCTAATAGATAAAAATAGCATTTGGACTCATTAAGTATGAAATCCTTAATGTATACCAAGGAATTATAGAGATTGAAGCCCGTTGGTTTGAATTAGAAGGTCAAAATGAGCTAATGGATGAAGGCAAAACCTTCGAAAACATTAACATTGATTTAATCCAGGTAAAACGTATTGAACAAAAAGCTTTTAAGATGAAAATTATGACTTTGTACTATAGTAGACTATGACTATTTAGTGACATCCTGAAATCAAAGGTCACTAAGACACATGTAAAGCAATTAACACATATGTAATAGTAGTCTTAACTTGAACTTTCAGAACTATTAATTGGACAATATTTGAATCTGGAAATCATCCTAACAAAAACCCATATGTTAATAATAATATATAAGGCTTACTATTCTAAGGCAGTTATGAAAAGCTAAACATTTCCTCATTAAAAAAGAAAAGGTTTGATATGTATATCCTAAAGTACATATAGAGTTTTAGAATAAGCAAATATTACTTGGTCAAACAAATTGACATTTAGATAATGATTAGAAGGGTGTGTGTGTACATGTGTGCATGCACATGCTTGAGGGTAAGCTAAGAGGAGTATTTTATGACACATTGTGTTTGAAGTACTAAAGAACTAACCAGATTGGATTATCTTCCATTTCAAACAGGGCCATCTCTAGTCATCCTGATCTATATCTTACCACTAGACCCAGATGACTCTGAAGGGGAAAGTAAGAAAGGTGACCTTGCACACCCCTCCCTCACTTAAATCCAACTCACTTGCATGTTATAGCATCACCTCCCTGATGACATGATCCTCTTTGAGAACAAAAGACAAACAGCAAAAGTAATTACTGACACTAGATTCATTAATAGTTGAAAAAGATTTAATTTTGAATGGTATGATATAGAGTGTATCATGCTGATCCAAACCTAATTTCTGCTAAATTGCTTTCTAATTTTCCCAATAATTCTTATCAAAGAGAGTTCATTTCCAGGTTGTTTATATTTTGTGGTTTATCATATATTGGATTATTGATTTTAGATTTTTTTCTTGATTCTTCTTTGTCTAGTCTATTCTACTAATCTGTGATTGTTATATTTTAACTAATACCAAATACTGGTTAAATTTTTCAAATACTACAATCTCAGGTCTGGAAATACAATCACTATTTCATTTCAACTTTTTTTCCCCATAATTCTCTTATAAAACATTTATTTGCCCTCTGACTGAATTTTATTATTATTTTTGTCTATATCTACTTAGAAGTTTAATTGATTCTGTACTAAATGAATAAATTAGATTAAATAATATTGTATTATCAATTCTTGATATATTCTTCCAGTTATTTCTTCTTTATTAAGGAACAATTTATAATTGTATTTATGCAGTCATTTAGACCTAAATATTTTGTACATTTTATGCTTATTTTACATGGGATTTCCTTTTCTATTAATCACTTTTGGATTTTAAAAATTGTTATGTGAAAACACTGATTTTTTTTTAAAAAAATCATTCATATCCTACTACTTTACAAAATTTATTACTTATTTCAATAAATTTCTCTCACACTGTTATGAAAAGAATCAGAGTTATCACCAAATAGGGTTTCTTTTATTCTTGTCCATGTTTATGACTTTAATTTTTTTCTTTTGTCTTTTTTTTTTTTTTAAACTAAGTCTTACCTTTATAAAACTATGTCAAATAACAAAGGGGAAAGGAGACATCCTTGGTTTATTCCTGTTTTTAGTAGGAAAGTTTCTAGAATCTCCCCATTTCTTTTGGAGTTTATGTTCTGCCTTTGAACTTTTTGTTAAAGACTATGTCCCTGGATCTGGGTTACAAAGCTACCTCAGTTACCTCCTTTTCAAGTGATGGGGGGGGGGGGGGGGTTTCTGGCCCATGATCCTCTTGTAAGGAACTTCTTGGTCTATAGGATTGGCTGAATTTCAGTTCCCCATTCTTTCACCCCTGACATTCTATCCTATCACCTTCCTCCCTAATTTTCCCTTTGGAATTAATCTTTTCCTTTTTATATATGAAATGAATCAACTTCTGCTACATTATACAGGGAAGTTGTTTGAAGCTGAGTCTTTGCAACTTTAGAGTATTTAATCTGAGATTAGAACCCATTCAGAAAATACTCTCCTGCTTCTCATTGACTGGGCAGAATTGTTGTTGCCAATGATTGAAATCAAAAGTGTGACAATCTTTGTTGGGATGGAATATAGGGTGGATTCTTTCAAAAGGTTCTAGTTATAAACATGTTCATCATGAAGAGAACATGAAGACTGGTAGAGGGAAGATGCTGAATGAATACTTTAACTATTAGAGTAATTTGATATTAATTCATAAGGATTTTCCTGTTGTCAGGGTTCTTTAACTTTGTCTTGTGGATTCAGCTATAATTGTTCTATATTTAGGGTGCAATTATTATTATTTTTTTTTGAGGATTAAAGTGTTGGAGAGGTCTAGAAAAAGTGACTAATCTGTCATTTTGCTGGTTATATGACCTGGAACTCCCAATATTTTTATTTAATTAGGAAAAGAAATTATTTTATCTATTTGTATAATTATTTCTAAAACATTTAAGAAGAAAAATGTGATTAACTGAATAGAAAATTTAATACTTTCTCCAGTCCCCAGGACTTCTCAAACCTATTCAAAATTAAAATTATACAAAAGAAATAAAATTATTTCAGTTATTGTCATGATTTAAGATACTATGAAGCCTAACAATGTAAAAACCTGATGAACTAAAAGGAGGGAAGTTGCTCACTTAGTAACTCCTACTCTACTGGCCAACACACATTGCCTGTGTTGCACAGGCTGACTAATGGGCTTGAAACAGAGCCCATTTATTCTTCCCTCCCCAAGGACCATGGAAAACCAAAAGACGGAAATTTGTTTAAGATGGGACAATGTGGCAGCACTTTATGTTTCTATAATACTCACCTAGAGAACTAAGGAACAAAGAGAAGCAAGGCATGACATCTCTGTGTGTGGTATTCCACAAGGATCAGCAAAGGTAGATTGGTATATAACTGATTTTGTCCCTCTTAAAAAAAAATTACTTGAGTCGGAGACCAAGGCTATTGAACTATAAAATCTATAGCCTGTGAGAAGATTGGAACAGGTTTGAAGTTCATCCTCTATTGTAACCATGACCAAAATGGAATGAATTAGAAAGTGAAAAATAGAAGAAAATAAGGGAAGAGGGCAAGACTGACATTACCAAAATTCTCAAAAGGAAAAAAAAAACACCCAAAATCTCTCAGTTAAAGGTCTGGAACATAAGTAGACAAACCAACAGAGAAGATATTAACAAGAAGAAGAAATATGGCCTTCACATCACCTAAATGAGTACAGACATCTATGAATAAATACTATACAAAATAGGAAAATGAATGAATGCTTAATGAGGCAATGCAGCCTGTGAATTCCCAGGAAAGCCTGGAGGCATGTCATGGCATTTACAATTGATTATAATAGAAATAATAATAACGAAAATAGGATTTATGGCCTAGACAGCAGTAATAATCAAAAGAACACAAAAGCTTGAAATAATAATTGCAAATTTTACCAAGAATACAAAAATAACTGATATTATAAATACATAGATGTAAAGGACAATCTGGAAGAAGAGAAGCAAAGAGCAATAATGTTTTTTTTTAAAAAAGAGAATAGCTGAATAACAACTTTTTCTATCTGATAACAACTATTCTATATCCTGCATATGATAGATATCATAGTTTCTGTCTCATCTCCATAGAAAAAGTCCAAAATGAGATAACATTATCATGATGAAATAAATTGTTGTTTCTTATCTTGCAGCCTTCCAGCACCTTGCTTAGTACCTGTCATAGTAAGCATTTAAAATATTTGTTGCTGGATAGTCCGAGAGAATATAATAAAGATGACAATACTCCCTAAACTAATCTATTTATTTAGTGCTATGCCAATCAGACTTCAAAAGAAAATATTTTAACGATCTAGAAAAAATAGCAACAAAATTCATATGGAAGAACAAAAGATCCAGAATCTCAAAGAAATTAATGAAAAAAAAAATCAAATGAAGGTGGCCTAGCTGTACCTGATCTAAAACTATATTACAAAGCAGCAGTCACCAAAACCATTTGGTATTGGCTAAGAAATAGATTAGTTGATCAATGGAATAGGTTAAGTTCACAAGACAAAATAGTCAACTATAGTAATCTAGTGTTTGACAAACCCAAAGATCCTAACTTTGGGGATAAGAATTCATTATTTGAAAAAAACTGCTGGGAAAACTGCAAATTATTATGGCAGAAATTAGGCATGGACCCACACTTAACACCATACACCAAGATAAGATCAAAATGGGTCCATAATTTAGGCATAAAGAACGAGATTATAAATAAATTAGAGGAACATAAGATAGTTTACCTCTCAGACTTATGGAGGAGGAAGAAATTTGTGACCAAAGATGAACTAGAGATCATTATTGATCACAAAATAGAAAATTTTGATTATATCAAATTAAAGAGCCTGTAACAAACTGAGAAACCATTTTCACAGTTACAGGTTCTGATAAAGGCCTCATTTCCAAAATATATAGAGAATTGACTCTAATTTATAAGAAATTAAGCCATTCTCCAATTGATAAATGGTCAAAGGATATGAACAGACAATTTTCAGATGATGAAATTGAAACTATTTCTACTCATATGAAAGAGTGTTCCAAATCACTATTGATCAGAGAAATGCAAATTAAGACAACTCTGAGATACCACTCCACACATGTCACATTGGCCAGAATGACAGGGAAAGATAACGCGGAATGTTGGAGGGGATGTGGGAAAGCAGGGACACTGATACATTGTTGATGGAGTTGTGAACGAATCCAACCATTCTGGAAAACAATCTGGAATTATGCCAAAAAGTTATCAAACTGTGCATACCCTTTGATCCAGCAGTGCTACTACTGGGCTTATATTCCAAAGAAATACTTAAGAAGGGAAAGGGCCCTGTATGTGCCAAAATATTTGTGGCAGCCCTGTTTGTAGTGGCTAGAAACTGGAAAATGAATGGATGCCCATCAACTGGAGAATGGTTGGGTAAATTGTGGTATATGAATGTTATGGAATATTATTGTTCTGTAAGAAATGACCAGCAGGATGGATACAGAGAGGCTTGGAAAGACTTACATGAACTGATGTTGAGTGAAATGAGCAGAACCAGGAGATCATTGTACACTTCAACAACAATACTGTATGAGGATGTATTCTGATGGAAGTGGATTTCTTCGACAAAGAGATCTAACTCAGTTCTAGTTGATCAATGATGGACAGAAGCAGCTACACCCAAAGAAAGAACACTGGGAAATGAATGTAAACTGTTTGTATTTTTGTTTTTCTTCCCAGGTTATTTTTACCTTCTGAATCCAATTCTTCCTGTGCAAGAAGAGAACTGTTTGGTTCTGCACACATATATTGTATCTAGGATATACTGTGACATATTTAACATGTATAGGACTGTGGGGCGGGGAGGGAGGGGAAAAGTCAGAACGAAGTGAGTGCAAGGGATAATGTTGTAAAAAAATTACCCAGGAATGGGTTCTGTTGATAAAAAGTTATAATTATTAAAAATAAATAAATAAAAAAAATATTTGTTGCCTCACTGTTGAAAATCTACAGTGAGTTAGGGTGGTCTTTGAATAGTAGAATCAGAGCATCATTGATTGGTATTTAATATACATAGCAGTACTTGTAGTAGTAGTAATCATAGTCTTTATAATTAAGAAATAATATGCAGATGACAACAATAACAACAGCAACTACCTACTACTACCACTTAGAGCTTGGTCAGAAATTGAAGAAGATACCATCCAAGGCATTGGCATTCATTTTGATTTTTGTCTTGCCAGTGGACTTTTATGACTCTAGAAGAGAGAGTAAGTCTGAGGACTTTGTCCAAATCTTCCTCATCTCCTCACTTATGGGCAAGTCAAAACATCACCCTTCTGATGCCATTGGTCCTCTTTGAAACAAAAGATTAACAAACAGGAATTGATTACTAAGGTCTTCAGATAATTCTCTTAGACAATTCTCTTATCTCATTCTCTGCAAGTGGAATCATTTGAAGCTAATTTGTATATGAATTGTCAAGCATCATTTTGACTGTCAATAGTTGCATGTAGCCCCAACATTTCTCTTATTGAATGAGACATTTTACACAGATCAATTCTGTAGCTAAACTTATGTGATAAAAGTAATTAGTTAGATATCGTGTATCATATAATAGAGAACTGACTGGCATGTTAGCATTTGTACTTCAGAAAGATAAGAATTCTCTCTCAGCTTTGAGAAATTTTTTTTAACTATTCTAGTCTTTAAGCTAGGAGGTAAATGAGTTTTGAATTGGAGCACAGACTCAGTGGAAGAACCTGTGACTGAAAGAACTGAATAACGACAATAGGGGAAGTATTTCCTTCAATTGGGACTTTACAAGCTGATGAATTGAGTTAAAGACAGAAGCAATATTCAAAGAAGTATGAAGTAGAGAGAGAAAAAGACAGAGATAGAGAAAAACAGAAAGATGAGTGAGAAGACTGTGAAAGAGTAGAGAAATTGATGTGATCCATCAGGTCCTGCAGTCATCTTTGAACAAAGGATTTGTATCTGAGATGTTGGTTATAATCACATTTTCTAGGATTGAAGGAAATTTCTAAAGGTCTTTTTTTTTTTTACACCTTCTTATTTGAAGCCTCTTTGATAATTGGCACCGATATATACTTTTCTTATTTGTAAGTTAGTTAGTTTGTTTTTTTGAAATTTAATCTGCTTCCTTTATCCTTATTAGCCTTGTATAAAAAGTAATGGATAGTCATGGATTCATATATTTGCCTGTTGCTAAATTTAGTCTGTGACAAGAAAAAGGGGATAGAGGAAGCAAGGGATTACCTAGAAATTCATAAAATTTAAATTAGATCAAAGAACTAAACCTCTATTCTATTATTAGGAGTTTCTATAACAGTGATTTTTGAGTTGTTATATTTTCATTTAATTATTTTCATTTAATAAAAACCCATAAAACTGAAAAGAGGCCATGTGAATAGGAGTACCAATATACTACCCTGAAGTTAAAAGCAAGACAGTTTTTTGTTATAGGTTATGGCTGACTAAATCTCCAGTCTCCACTGTAAAAAATAAAGGGAAAGGAAGATGGAAGTGGACAGATAAGAATAATAGAAAGGAATAAGTACTGACCACTCATTTTTACCCTCCTCATCTATACCTACTAGTTACATCTGGCAAAAAATTATCTTTTCTTGCTAAACATATTCTTCATTTACTCTTTCAAAAAGTAATTTACTTAGGTCATCATATTTTCTAGGTTTAGGATTCTTTGCGTTACTAAATTAATTTGTTTTTATTTCTAGTTTTTATTTCTACTCATTTTGGGTGTTTCCATGGATTTTATTTAAAAATTTATCACAAAGAGATGTATCACTAAAGGATAGTATTTTAAAAATTAGAGAACACAAAAATTAAGTCAATTAAATTTGTTGATAATTTCAAGTGATTGTTCCCATTCTTGTGTTAATTTGTTTTTAATTCTTTTTTTTTTAAATAGCTTATTATGTTGTTTTTGTTATAATGGATGATGTTGAGAAATACAACAGATATTGCAGTATTTTAAATTTTCAAATAAAGATTGTTTAAATTCAACTTTATGTGTTTTATATTGAAATGCATAAAGAAAATAGCTAATATGAATCACGATTCTTCTGATTGTGATAGATGTAGATCATGCTTATATTGATTTGATATGACACAAAATTTCACCTCATATATTCATAATACATTAATTCATTGCTTCAGTGCATTTACTTTCAGGGAGGATTTTCTGTGGTAGTCTTGCTTTCATTTACTTTGAGTCTTGTTTTTTTTTGGGGGGGGGGGGAAGTAGATTTATTTATGTGGAAGATGAATGTAAAAATATCATATATTTTTTTTATTTCTTCTCTTTCCCTTTCTTCCTCTCCAATAACCTTATGCCATATTGCTTCTGTTTGGCTTAAAATAGCTAACCTGCTTCCTTTAACAGATAATAGTTTACTTTATATAAAGTACTACCCTTTAAAACATGAGAAATTTGGTTATTTAAGGGAACAAAAACTGAAATCTGAGAGCAAAAATATTGACATGTTATGTAAAAAAGGGGTTGAATCAATTTGTGAAGAATATAAAGTACTGAACCTTTCATATTTTGTTTTTAAAGAACAGTATAGTTGCTGAAAGGGAAAAAATAACCCAGTGTACAAAAATTGTTAAAAAAAAAATATATATATATATATATATATATATATATATATGCATGAATTGATAGAGAACTGGCAAGACCTGTTTGAGGACAGAGATTGAGTCCATTGAATGTTGTGGTCCTTCAAGGTTTTTTTTTGTTTGTTTGTTTTTGTTTTTGTTTTGTTTTTTTGTTTGTTTGTTTTAGGGGCTTGTTTTTAAAGCTCTAGAGGTTGGAACCAAGTAAGCAGTATATCCAATAACTATTTAGTGAAGATGAACTAAGAACTGTGGTTTTCATGACTCATAGAAAGTTTCACCAGTTTTACATTCATAAGCAGGAGACTCAGATTTAAGCTGTTTGAGGTATTGAAATACCCAGTGAGAGGGGATTTTAGAAGATAGAGGGTGATGTTAATACAGCAACAGGTAAAAAGATGCCATCATGATCAATCAGCTGACAGGATAGCTTCAGATTTTACACTTGGGGAACTGCTGATTAGAAGGCTTGCTTTGAGCCTTGGATGAATAAAAGTTTGGCAGCCTGTTGATTGGAGAAGAGTCAACACTCCTGTAGCTATCCAGTGATTGTTGTTCAGTGCCATTTATAGTTTAAAAGACAAAACTTCTGAGAAATGAATGAGATAGGGATGAAGGTAGCACCTGATTGCCCTCTACTGATTCTTCTGGTTTTAGGGGGAAAACAGGCTTGTGGTTGGGAGGCTGGAGAACAGACTTTGTAAGATCTTTGTTAT
Source organism: Sarcophilus harrisii (assembly GCF_902635505.1). Taxonomy (NCBI): domain Eukaryota; kingdom Metazoa; phylum Chordata; class Mammalia; order Dasyuromorphia; family Dasyuridae; genus Sarcophilus; species Sarcophilus harrisii. The sequence continues at coordinate 124,520,625 of NC_045429.1, forward strand.
ATACAAATTGGAAGATGTAGAATCCAGTTGAACACAGATATATAGGTTTGTTTCGCTTTGCCCAGAGTACCAATCTAAAAGGTTTCGATGTGCACTTTGTTTTGCTGGCAATAGTAAAAGATGATTAGGCGATATAGAACACAATTAAGTGAGCAGTTGGCTGACAGTGTTTGTATTGACCAGAGAATCAACCTGAGGAGCTCTGTAGTTCTCTGGTTTAAGAAAAGTATATGTCCCTTTAATCGTATATCATTTCTTAGTGCATTTTTAAGGGTGATTGTGAGTTTAAAAAGCTTGTAAGTATTTTATCAAGTCAAGTATAGAAGAGGAGCAAATTTGGCCAGAAGGGGAGCAATTAGAGTACAGACTGTGTATGGTACAGATTGTAGACGAATAAACTATAAAAAACAAAGTTTTTGGTCAAGAATTGTGAATTTCCCTTAGCATCTGAATTGTTTTTATTTCCTGCTAAGTTCCTGTAAGTGTATAAGTACTTTCTCTTATGGATACCAAGTACATTGGTAAGAGAGTGTAACTGGGTTAACTATCATCATTTATTTATTAAAGTATTTATTTTATATTGAGTAATTATAATATTATGATCATCATTGATTTTGTCTTATCATTAATTGTTTAATGTTATATGTTAATATGTTTGTTGTTGAAAAACACAGCACTGGAGGCTTAGAAACCGCAATGACTGATAAGAATGTAACAGCCTCCCATTCCCACAAACTGAGTTACCTCTAGCACTCTAAATAGAGTTTGAGTTGTCAGATCTGCCAGTCTGAGGGCAGACTGGGGAAAGAAAACATCCCAGAGAGAATAAGTAAACACGACTTATGCTAAGGGCTGATCTTTGAGGGTAGCTATCCCACACAGTTATTACACTGTATAAGGTGGTATAACTGGTTTTATCGCTTTGTTAAAATGGAGAGTAAACTTTAAATAACATGGTGAAATCTCTTCAGTGAAAAAACTGAATAATCTTCTGAATAATCTGGATAATCTGCTTTACTAGAAATGTTAACATTTCTTGTTCCTGTGATTCCAAATGTTATAACTTAATCATTTCAATTTGCATTAAGAAATATGACTTTTTAAAAAAGACTAAAACTGGAATTGAGACAAACATTATTATGTTATGCGGATTATGCTATTGCTTTTAAAGTTATCTGGGGAGTAGGGTACATGGAATAGACAAGGAAGTTACACAAACATTAGTGCTAGAAGGGAACATAGGAGTCCTTTAATGAAACATGTTTTATATTTAACCTGACAGAGGGTGCTACTAGATACCTAATCCTGCTCTAAAAAATCCAGCACTAGTCAGTTCCATGCTCACAAGCATTTATGATTCTACCCAATACCTAGAGAATCTTAGAGGAAGCATTTCAAGGCTCTCAGAGAACAATCACCTCTTTCCCTAATTTGGATCACTTTCTGAGAAGACTACTTATCTTATTAGACTTGGGGCTTGGTCCATATATATCTACCTAATTAAAGTCTTGACTAGAACAGTCCTTCATGCATTATTTCAAAATAGTCCCAAATCATGTTAGATTGGGGCAATCACTAAACTTATTATAACTTGTACTAACTATAACTTCTTTACTAATGAACAGAGAAATAAAAGAAAATTAATAAGATCACTCTGTCCTCTTTTAAACTAGATTGACCTTATCTCTCATTAGGCATATCCTTAAAGCAGAAGTCTCTAGGCTTTTCAGATATCTAGATTTAACCACTCTGCCAAATAATTCTATGTAGAGCTAGAGCTAGAAACCCTATAGCAAGTAGTCTAGATACTTCTTCAAAATACCTTTTCAGACACTACATCAACCAATCAATCAGGTATTAGTTAAATGTCCACTAGCTGCCAGACATTATTCTAGGTGCCAGGAATATAGAGAAAACAGTCTCTACTTTCCAGAAGCTTACGTTATACTGGTGTGTGTGTGTGTGTGTGTGTAAAACAACAGGTACCTTTATAAAGTTTATAGAAAAGAACAGCAATAGTATTTGGGAAGATCAGAAAAGATGGTGAAGTAGAAGGTTTTGCTGGAGTTGAGTCATGAGAAAAGTAAGGGATTCTATGAGGTGGGAGAGAATTTATCCTGGACATGGGGGGATAGCCAATCCAAATTCATGAAAAGTTGAAATGGGGTATTGTAGTGAGGGGTTGAGGGAAGACTAGTTTGGATGGGGTAGAGGAATGGGAGCAATGTTTAATGAGAGCGAAAAGATAAATTGGACCTAGGTTGTGATAGCTGTTAAAGACCAAACAGGAATTTTATATTTTATCCTAGTAGCAATAGGGAATCATTAAAATTTCTTGAGTAGAGGAATGTCATGCACTTAAGAAAAATCTCTTTGGTAGTAATGTGAGGAATTGGGAGAGACTTGGGGAAAGGAAACCCATTAAAATTGTATTGCAATAGCCTGGGGAAGAGTGGGGGAGGGGTCTGAATTAAGATGCTGGTCATATGAATAGAGAGGAGTCTAATGTGAGAGATATGGAGGCAGAAATGCAAGATTTGACAAGAATTGATATGTAGAATGAGAAAGAGTGAGAACTGAAGTATAATACCAAGGTGATAAACAGGGAAGAATAGAAAAATGATTGCATCTTAGAAATAGAAAAGATTAGGAGAGAGGTGAGTTTAAGGGTAAAGATGATGTTCAATATTTTGAACATATTGAGATGTTTCTGGTATGTCTAATTTGAAATGCTCAATATGAATATTTCAAGTGAAACTGAAACTTAGGGGAAGTCATCCCTAAAGAGATCAATCAACAACAAGCATTTGTTAAATGTCTAATATGAACATAGGTGGTGATTAAGTAATCTATATCTACAGATAGAAAAGACAGAATGTTGTGAGAAGTGATTATTTTCCTGTTATTATAATAACCAATTATCACATTAGGATTGAGGTTTTCCCTTTCTATTTCTGCAGTCAGGGACCAGTCCCTATAAATCACTCAGGACACTGCTGATGAGATTGCTCAAATTCTTTGGTATATGCTTTGCATTTTGGGCAGGACCCTATCCAAGTAGAAGGTTTTAATTCTGTTTAGAGTGTAAACTAATCTAGGTGAATTCTTGCCCTTAGGAAATCATCCTAAATTATTATAAAACTCTGTGGGAGGGGTGGGGGGGTGAAGTGGGGGATGGAGTGGGGAAGGCACAATTGGAGTCTAAGGGACCCAGACTTGTGAAAGAGAAAACCAAATATAGTTGTTTGAATGGAGATGGATTCCTTTGTTCAGATCCTTGGAGGCAACTGAGTGTCATGATCTAGTCATATTTTCAGCAGGAGGAGCTGAAGACTTTCAGTCCACCTTCTCATTAATATGTCTACTCCCTCATTAATTGTTCATCAATCAGGGTTGATTTTTACCTGTCAGGGCTGTACCTCCCTTTTCTTTTTTTTTTTTATTTTTTTATTTTTATTTTTTTATTTTTATTTTTTTTTATTTAATAGCCTTTAATTTACAGGATATATACATGGGTAACTTTACAGCATTAACAATTGCCAAACCTCTTGTTCCAATTTTTCACCTCTTACCCCCCCCCTCCCCTAAATGGCAGGATGACCAGTAGATGTTAAATATATTAAAATATAACTTAGATACACAATAAGTATACATGACCAAAACATTATTTTGCTGTACAAAAAGAATCAGACTCTGAATTATTGTACAATTAGCTTGTGAAGGAAATCAAAGATGCAGGTGTGCATAAATATAGGGACTGGGAATTCAATGTAATGGTTTTTAGTCATCTCCCAGAGTTCTTTTCTGGGTATAGTTAGTTCAGTTCATTACTGCTCCATTAGAAATGATTTGGTTGATCTTGTTGCTGAGGATGGCCTGATCCATCAGGACTAGTCATCATCTAGTATTGTTGTTGAAGCATATAATGATCTCCTGGTCCTGCTCATTTCACTCAGCATCAGTTCGTGTAAGTCTCTCCAGGCCTTCTGAAATCATCCTGTTGGTCATTTCTTACAGAACAGTAATATTCCATAATTTTCATATACCACAATTTATTCAGCATTCTCCAACTGATGGACATCCATTCAGTTTCCAGTTTCTAGCCACTACAAAAGGGCTGCCACAAACATTCGTGCACATACAGGTCCCTTTCCTTCTTTATAATCTCTTTGGGATATAATCCCAGTAGTAACACTGCTGGATCAAAGGGTATGCACAGTTTGATAACTTTTGAGCATAGTTCCAAACTACTCTCCAAAATGGTTGGATCTGCTTCACAACTCCACCAACAATGAATCAATGTGCCAGTTTTCCCACATCCCTCCAACAATCATCATTATTTTTCCTGTCATCTTAGCCAATCTGACAGGTGTGTAGTGGTATCTTAGAGTTGTCTTAATTTGCATTTCTCTGATTAATAATGACTTGGAGCATCTTTTCATATGACTAGAAATAGTTTCAATTTCTTCATCTGAGAATTGTCTGTTCATATCCTTTGACCATTTTTCAATTGGAGAATTGTACCTCCCTTTTCAAAGTATTTAAGATTTAGGTAGCTCCATGATTTTGTCTGATTACCAAGAGAAACCACTGACCATTGATTTACTGATTATCAACTAGTCTAATTAATAAATCAGTTCCTTTTCATTCATCTCAATATCTAGACCTTAAAATAGAGTCTTGGGTAGTAACCATAGTTTCAGGAAATGAAATGATCATGATCTTCATGGGTTAAAAAAGACAGCAAAAAAGAATGAATTAACAAGTTGGAGGAGAAGCAGTATTATCTGTGGAGAGAAAAAACAGACTATCTGATAAGGTACCCAAATCAGAGTAATCAATAGTGTCAAATAAAATGAGAGATGAAGAAATATAAGAATTGAGAAAAGTCATCAAATTTGGCACCAGTGTTGTCACTGGTAACTTTGAAGAGAGCATTTTAAGTTCCTTAATGAGATAAGAAGCCAGAGTATAAAGAGATGAAAAGTGAGAGGAAAGAAAGTAGAGGAAATAGATATAAACAGCTTTTCTAGAAATTTGATTGATAAAGGAAAGAGAGTAGGAATGGTAGGTCTTTGGGAAAGTTTTTTTTTTTTTTTTTTTAAGGCTGGGGAGACAGGCATGTTTGAGAGCAGTAGGAAAAGAACCATTAGCTAGTGAGATATTGAAAAGTAAAGAGTAAGGGAGATGATTGAGGGGTTGACTTCTTTGAGAATATGAGAAATGATGGGATTAAAGAAATATGTGGAGGAGTGACCCTGGCAAGAAGAGGAATCTCATTATGAGAGACTAGAGGAAAGGAGAAGATGGGGGAATCATTTCATGGAACTTTGAGGTAAAAAAAAAGGGAAAGGGAGAATTCAGTAATGTTACCTTAGAGAAGGTGTAAGAGGTTTGAGAAGAGAAGAAAGAGTTTAGAATAGCTTTTCAAATGATTAAGATATGGAATTACTTGGAGGAAATTGAGACATGAAATGAGGGTCCAGTTGGTAAGACAATGTAAATGTTGAATATTCCTAGTCAGAGCTCAGTTGCATAATTTATTCTGGCACTATTCAGCAATAATGAGTAGGGAAAGATAAGGCTGGTGGTGGGGTTCAGTAAGAGAGAAATAATGATAGGATAATGAGGCATAGGATTCAAGAGTAAAGGGTACTATGAAGTTGAATTGGTTAACTGGACCAAAATTGGGAAAGTTGGAAAGCAAAGATTATACCCAAAAAAGTACTGACAAATGTAGGAGTTGGAGTTTACAAAGCAGGCAAAGAATAGTGGTGAGACATATAGTTAATATGTTATAATATATGTTAATATATATATATATATATAATATATTATATATACTAATATTATATTATATCATTCTACTCTTAAGTATTTTTTTAATCTTAGAAATGTAATACTCACAAGTAGAATGATTATGAGACTCAGGGTGTGACCATGACTTTGTGTGGGTTAATGTGGGATAGAGAAATAAGTCATAGGATTTAAATGGCAGCTAGGGTTTTGAGGAAGCAGAGATAGGAACCTTTAAATTCTCTCTCTAGTAGGAAGACTAGAGTTGGGGATGAGGAAGAGGCAACAAGTCAACTGAGTACTGAATGCCTTGAGAGAGGAGAGGAAAAAAAAAACTTGCCTGTAGATGATCATCATCAAGATTTTGGTAAGATACTTTGAAAAATGCCTTTTTGAAAATCTTACAGTCACAGATTCAGAACTAGAAGGGACCTGAAAAGTCTTTTTTTTTTTTTAATAGATGATGAAATGGAGGGCAAGATAGTTAAAATGACTTGGCCAAGGTCACATAGTTACTAAATGTATGGAAAATGAAACTGGGTCACACAACTAGTGTCTGAGGCCAAATTTGACTGAAGTTTTCCTGATTGCACATCAAGCATTTAATGCACTATATTACCTAGTTGCCCCATATGATACTAAGTGCATATATAGTGTATATTATAATGTTGTAATCTTGTTAAAAATAAAATACATGCAGTATATATAGTTAAATATAATATATATTATCAATATATTAAATATAGTTTTTATATATAAATGTAGGGAAATTATTTTGCAAACCTTAACATGCTAGTTAAGTATGTCAGGTATCTAAATCATAAAGGTATTAAATAGCAGAAGTTGGATTCTAACCTAGGAGATCAAAGGCAAAATGGAGGTCTCGTCACTTTGCTTTTCTTTCTAAGGACTCACAAAACCTGAATTTACACCCCTTCCATCTTCCCACCCACCCCATTCCTACTCCCAACTTACCCAACATGAGCATGATTTGATTTTGATATTTTGTAAACTCTTAATCTGTAGATCACTGTGATCACTGAACCCAAAAGTTGATATTAATAATAGCCTGATTTACTGTGCTGTGTAAAATGGTGGATACATTGGCAAGCAGAGATACTGAGAAACACCCAAGAGTCTAAGACATTGCACTGCTCATATCCATCAATAAGACTCAGAACTCTTCTTGGGATCTTGGTCATCACCTTCAGGGCCTTTGCAATTCTACGTAAATCTCCAAAACGTAGGCATGGATGATACCCAAAGAAATATTTCCAGTGGCATGAAATGAGATTTGCAGGTCCCTGGAAAAGAAGTCTTTCCACTAGTTAAGTCTATTTCCATAAGCTAAGACTGTCTCCCTTATTATGACTCCTGCACCAAAATCAGCATATGATTTATGTCAATCTATGTGAACATCCCCTATTCCCAAGCTATGTCTAAATTTCTTTCACCACTGAATGTACATCTATGTGCTCTTTCTCAGGTCATGTTATTTTAGATCAGAGGTTCTTAAGTCTGTGGAAATAATTGTATGTGTGTGTGTGTGTGTGTGTATTTTAAAACATTATTCTAAAAGGGGGCCCATGGGCTTGTCACAGACCAAGAAGCCCATGACACACAAAGGTAAAGGGTCCCTCCTTTCTATAACACCCAGGTGATTAATCTGAGTTTCCCATCGCTCCACCCGAAGAGCAAACTAATTAAACTGAAGGCCAATTAAACTTGTTTATCAATGCATATTGAGTATGTTAACTGCGTGCAAGCCCCCAGACACTAAACGCGATGCATTAAGAATTCCTGTCACTTCAGAATTCCTTTTCCTACTGACGCACTAGTTTCCCCATTTGTATTCATAACTGCAGTTTAGTTTGGTGCTATTGATACAAAGTAAGAAAAAGCAGGTTAGAAAGGTGCTAGGAAATCCTTCCCAAGCAATCCTCTTCCCACATCCCTAAGGTAACTGTACATCATATTGCAGTAGGTTGAAAAATTGCGCCCCCTCCCCCTAATATCAGTCTCTTTTTATTCGCAATTTCACTCTTTTAAAGTGGCCACTTGGGGTTTGTTTGCATTTTAAGTGCCCAAAGAACACCCAGAGAGGTACTTTATAATGGAAGCTCTTTTCTCTAAATTCATTGTCTATGTGAAGAACCGGGCATTTGCGCACATACAGATATAGAGAATGAAAATGCTCCCTTAAGGATAAAAAGCCACTTTCCATCCCCCTCTTCCCTGGCACCAGAATGGAGGAGGAGGGGGTGTCTTGTACACGTGCCAAGAGTGATGGCCCCGTCGGTTTGATTTATGAGTCTGATAATAAAAATCCCATTAGGCTGCTCTCATTGAGAAAAAAGAAGGAGGAGAAAAAAGCCGTGTGTGTCACAGAGGCAGCATTGACGCAGGCAGTTCTGACGACAGCAGCAGCCGGGGCTGCGGCGGGGCTGGCTGAATGGGAACCGAGGGGGGCCTCAGAGGGGGAAGCGAAGGCCGGGCTCCGCGGCCCTCTCGGCGGCGCCTTCCGGAGGCAGCAGCGCTCCCCCCTTCCACCTCCCTTGCCAATGACTTGCGCCTCCGCTGCAGCCCTCATCAGTGTGCCAGGCACGGAGCGCGGTGCGGGGTCCAGCTGCGAGTAGCCCGCGGCCCGCGCAGGGGGGCAGGGATGGAGAGAGAGAAGCGGGGGGGGTGATGATGTGCGTGCATTAGAGGGAGGGCGAGGGAGCGCGCTAGGCATAGGCCGAGGGTGAGGGCAGGTGTGGGAAAGGGGCTGCGGCTCCGGGCCCAGGGAAAAAGGGAGGAGGGATGTCGCAGATGGGGGCTCATGCACTAGCTGAAGCGCGACCTATCTGCAAACAGGGCTTGAGGTACAGACTCCGCAGGGCTACAGGCAGAGGTTGTTCTGCTGGTGACAGGCCCACGGATACAATTTCCTTACATGTCACAGAGAACAAGGGCCGTAGAGTAGGAACAGAAACGTTCCCCCTCTGTCTTATATTTGTCTTCTTCCCACCTGCTTTCCCACCTCCTTTTCTTTTGAGCCCCAGTCCCTAGAAAGTACTTATTGTCCCCAGCATGTTAAGTCCAAATTAATCTCTGTCTCTCTGTCTCTGTCTCTCTGTCTGTCTCTCTCTTTCTCTCTCTCTGTCTCTGTCTCCCTCTCTCTCTCTTTCTCTGTCTCTCTCTGTCTCTCTCTCTTTCTCTCTATCCCCTTCCTTCTTTCTTTCATCTCTTCCTCTTTTCCTTCCTTCTCTACTTCCTTCCTTTTCTTTCTCCCCTCTTTTCTCCTTCCCATTTCCTTCTTTCCTCCCCCTTTCCTCTCCTTCCTTCCTTGCTCCATCTTTCTTTCCTTCCTCAGTCCTTTGCCTACCTCCCTTTTTCCTCCCCATCCTTCCCTCCTTCCTTCCTTCCCTCCCTCCCTCTTTCTCTTCCTCTTTTCTTTCTTCTTTACCACCTTCCTCCTCTCACCCTCCCTTCCTCCCTCCCTCCTTTCCTCTCTCCCTCTTTCTTTCTTTCCTTCCTCCCTCCCTTCCTTCCTTCGCTCCCTCACTCCTCCCTTCCTTCCTCCCTCCCTCCTTTCCTTCTTTCCTTCCTCCTTCCCTTCCTTCCTTCACTCTCTCACTCCTCCCTTCCTCCCTCCTTCCGTTCCTTTCTTTCTTTCCTCCCTCCCTCCCTTCCTTTCTTTCTTTCCTTCCTCCCTCCCTCCCTTCCTTTCTTTCTTTCCTTCCTCCCTCCCTTCCTTCCTTTTCCCCCTCCCTCCCTCCCTCCTTTTCTTTCTTTCCTCCCTCCCTCTCTCCCTTCTTTCCTTCCCCTCTCTCCCTCCCTCCCTTCCCTTCCTTCCTTCCTTCTTCTCTCCTTCCCTCCCTCCCTCCCTCCCTTCCTTCCTTCCTTCCTTCCTTCCTTCCTAGAACTATCTGGTAAAAACAAAACAAAACAAAACAAAACAGTTTGCAGTTCAATCTGTTTACAGAGATAGTGTGTTTTGCCTGTCTTTGTAGTTTTCCCTTCTATATAATGGGGCGACGAATGTGTAGTTTAAAGATGGTCATAAAGTTCTCTTTTCCTAAGCCACTAGGAGTATTTTAGGTAGGTATGGTATATTGCATGTAATATTGGTCTTGGGAAAACCTTGGTTGAAAACCTGCCCTTTGCATATACTTCTTGTTGAGGTTTAGATGTGTCCAACTTTTCATGAGGCCATGGACCATACTGTCCATGGGATTTTTCTTGGCAAAGGTACTGACATGGTTTGCCATCTCCTTCTCCAGTGGATTAAGGCAAAGAGGGTAAATGACTTGCCAACAGTCACACAGTTAGTGAATGTCTGAAGTTGGATTGGAGCCAGGCTGACTCCAAGCCCAGTTCCCTATCAACTGAGTCACCTAAATGAATCCCTCACATAGGCAAATCACTTAGCCTCTCATTGCCCTTAGACAACTTTCTAAGATTAATTTAGAGATGCAGTAGCCCTATCTAGAGAGAGAATTTCTAAACCAAGAATTCCCTATACTGATGCATTTTCTATATTAATGAAATCATAGGTGTGTGTGTGTGTGTGTGTGTGTGTGTGAGGAGTAAAGATGACAAAGATTTATCTACTAAGAGCACCAAGTGCTACTCAGGCTATCTAACCATTGAACTTTCTTCCAGTTTTTGAACTTGCTTATCTTTTATTATTTTTAAAAAATATAACCAGAAAATCAGGCAAATTTCAGTAGCCAGATAAAGAGAGAATATAGAACTGAAGGCATGAAATTGCTAAATGAAAGAATTTGAGCTATGGGATGGAATATAATATGAAGCAAGGAGCCAGATTATTAGTTTCTATTAAACATGGGAGAAATCCATCTGCCTAATTTTCTGGTTACATTTGCCAATGCTAATAATCTGGTCCCTCACTTCATATTCTTATATTCCATCTATCTCATAGCTCAAATCCATTTCATTTCATGCCTTCAGTTCTATACTTTCTCTTTATTTGGCTACAGAAATCATTTCCTGATTATCAGGGACCTTGGCACTTATCAGTTCAATTGTAGCACTAACTTTTGGTGGGCAGAAAAAAAAAAAATCCATGAATCAAATCACCTTTTTTCATGACACATTCACTCATTGTGAAACTAAGTCTTTTATCTGCAGGCCTGTGGGAAGCATCTTGGTGTAATGGGAAAAGGGGATTTGGATTCAGGTATAAGTTCAAATTGGTTCTGCTTCTTCCTATATGTATTAGCCTGAACACTTCAATTTTTCTGAACTTTAGTTTCACATCAATAAAATTAGGAGGTTGGGCCAGATTAGAGTTTCTTAACCTTTTGTATGTCATAAGACCTTAGGTAGTCTTGTGAAAACTATAGAGCACTTCTTGGAATAATATTTTACATGCTTAAAATGAAATATATAGGATTACAAAGGAAACCAATTGTATTAAAATATAGCTATTGAAATATTTTTTTAAATAAATTCACAAACCCTAAAGTAAGAATCCCTGGTCTAAATCCAGATCTCTTTCAGCTTTTGATTCTTTGTGTTTGAATGATTTTTCAATCTCAAAAGTCATCATAATTCTAGTTCTGGGAAATTTCTGTGAAATCTTATAATGAGACCTCTTACTTATGTACCTACTTTTTGCTAAAAGTAGCATGTCATCTCGCAAGACAAAAGTGAAACTAGTAGCTCAGTGTCCTTGGGTCACTTGCCCTTTCTGATATTATACAGCAGAAAGGATGATAAAAATATAGTATATTCACCCCTTAAAATAGTTAAAAGTTTTCCTTCATAGATATAGAATGGGTATTTCTATTTAAAATTAGATTTATTTTATTTTAAAGAGCAAAATACTTTGATAGATCAATGATTCTCTCAATATGAATATTCCTATCAAATAAGGAAAACAACCCTGCCATACCTCATCCTATCACTTGTCCAAATTCTTCTATAAAATCTTCCCCAGGAGGTCCACTCAACATTTTGAGTACTAATCCTAGATTTCTTGACATTGTATGTATAGTACAGAGGCTACCCACTGATTATCATATTACCTCCTTTCCAAGTTACATATTCACTCATTGTGAAGCTAACAATACTTCTCCCATACAATGTTTTGTTCTTAATATATTACAATCTACCTGTATCCTCTGTTGACCTTCAAATTTAAACTTGTTGGGATGGGAAGAATGTTGTATTTCATGACTTACCAGAAGAATATTGGGATTTTTTGTTTTGTGAAAGAATGATCCTTTGTTTTAGAAAACTGGGGTCATTAAAAGTATCTCATAATTTCACAGAGGCAGCTTTACTGGTTGTATTCAATTTCTGGGATATCTCACTATCCATATAAATTGTCCCAGATACATCTGTGCCAATCCCAGAGATCAGTGGTCCTCAAAGTGTAGTCCAAAGAATTGTTGGGGTCTCTGAAACCCTTTCAGAGGGTCTACAAATTCAAAATCATTTTTTATTTCTAATGTAGTAAATATCTATAAATATAACTCATGTGAACAAAAACTCTTTGAACAGATCCTCGATAGTTTTTTAACAACATGAAGATACTGAGAACAAAAGTTTGAGAACCACTGCCATAGATCTTCTATTTGGTTACATACTGTGATCAGGACAATAGGTATTCTTCATTCATTTGATTGTTCTTGTGTTAACAGTGGTGTTTAATTTTTAATCAGAAGGTTATTGAATAGCATTATGTCTGTTATATTTTTCAAGGAACCAAAGAAAAAAAATGTACACCCAAAATATTGAATAACATTGGGATGAGGGCCTTGTTGTATTTTGGGAAATATGATGAGAGAATCTACATTTTTACAGATAATACCATTCTTAGTCATAAATATAAATATCTCAGTTCCAAGCAAGACTGTTATATTGATTTTTTTTTAAATTGGTTTTGGGAGCATAGGCTAGGAACAGTTTTAATGTAATGAATGGGTCCGGGTCAGATGCTTCAGTACAACCCATTTCTCTTTAGTCTATTGCCCTAGCTTCCTATTAAAATAGAATTCCTGAACACAATGTGCAGCCTTTTTATTTTTATGTAGCATAGTAGTAAAGAGATAGAATTGATATATGTGATATGAGATATAATTGATATATATTGTCTATGTACAAATGTCAAATGCCTCTAGACCATCATTATCAAATAATAATAACTATCATTTAATTAGTCCCTTAATATATTTCAAATGGTTTTCATACATTACCATAAGCAAGAAATCTTAGAAATCAACTATCCCTGCTTTTGAGGAAATTCAGAAAAGAACAAATAACTTGCATTAGTGAATAATGTAGTTATATGAGTTTGGATTTGAACCTAGGTCTTTCTGTGACTCCAAATCCTGGACAAACCATTCTTGCCAATGGAAGTGGTAGATAAATAGATTATGAATTTTTAGTCTTTATAATTTTAACTGTTTTGATTTAACATACTAAGATAAGAAAAAATACCAGAAATTGCCCTAATCCCTCCCAATGGTACAGGTATTAGAACAAAGGGTTGTTCCTGTTTGGGGAAGATGTTTTGCCACCATGTTAATTTTTTACATAGGAAAAGCAGAAGAGCTTTCAATCTTCATGTTCTGTGCCTTTCCTCTAGTACTATTATAAGCAGCAATAGGTCTGTCCCCTACTGTAGAAAATCGTGGTCATATGCTGTTCTTGAGTGCCTTCTTTGACTTTTCCCTATAACATATATTTCATTTGTTGCAGTATCTTTTGGGAAAGGAAAATGTTAGGAAGAAAGTATGTCCACATAAATGTGGAATGACATGACCCTTCCCATAAGTAGGCACATCATAGCATAATACTTAACTGAGCATGTTTATACTTTTTTCTAAGCAAACCTCTAGGGAGAAGGTAGATATGAAGGTGAAGAATGTGCTAGTAACTATATTATGATACCAAACTCCCTGATCTCCTATATTTATCTTTGGTGTAATAGAGAGTACCAAAGATTTAGAGTTAGGAGTTGGATTTGGATCACCTCAAACTCTTAACTCCCTGTATTCTTTATTAGAGTAAGCTAGGTGGTACAGTGGAGATGAAATGGAAGACCTGAATTCCAATATAGCCTCAGACATTTTTTAGATGTGTGATCCTAGGCAAGTCATTTAATCTCACTGCTTCTGTTTTCTCACCCATAAAATAGGAATAATCATTAAGTTATGGCAAGAATCTTAATTAGATAATATTTGCAAGTTCTTGACAACAATGTAGAAATATAAAGAAAATAAAATTGGGGGTAAGAAATATTTAAAATAACTTTGTTTTAAAATAAAAAAGGAGAGATTGGTGAAACATATAGCTTTCCTCTTAAATGGAGCCACATACATTTTGAAAGAAAATTTTAAAGATTTTATATTATCCAGTCTTCTTTCAGTTGTATAGGACTTCTCTGAGAGAGCTGCTGGTTTAAAATTTTATGTGCATGTTTTTAGTTCAAGTTGTATTTGAGTATATACATGAAACAACAAATCTCTTATAAAACCCATTGTATACATTTACTTTTTTAATCATTGCTATAGTTACCAAAGGAAATAATTGAAGCAACTTTGCTCAAGGGATCACATAAATGGATTACATACTGTGATAGCATGCTCCCACATTTGTGCAACGGTGAAAATCTGAGCAAGGCCAAGACAAGAAAGAAATTTAATCTTAAAATTTCCACTAGTATCTTAAAATCTAGCAAATGTATTGGGAATTATGATGAATCTAGGGATAGGAGGTTCACAAAATCAATTAGCATCTCTTGATATCTAAGATAACAGCATTGCTGAATTGCTGCAGATGGCATTTGTGGAAAGATTAGGAGAAGGAGTTGTTAGCAAATGAGAATATCTACAGAACCCAGGCACATTGTGAAATAGCTTTGATTTTATTATGCAATATAATTTATACAATTCTTATTGTATTCTTATGAAATTCATTTATTTCATGAAGCAGATAAATATCTATTCACCAAAAGATTCAATTTTAGCATGAATAAAAATTCTCTTTTCTTATGGGCCAGAAGGTAAGATCAGCATTGATATGTGTTCATTTGATCTGATACAGGAAACATAAATAGAATTGTCTTATAAGTTGGTTAGTGGGAATTTTTGGGGGGAAGGGGAAAATCACTTCTTAAATCTGCCTCTCCTTTATCATTTTTACTATTTCTGAAGTAACATATTATGTGCAATCCTAAAGACAACTTGATATTAGATTTCTTTTCAATAATAAAATGGCCAGGTATGTACTCAGTAATACTTATATGCTTTGATGGAACTGTGATCTCTCCGATATGGATGGTTTTTTTCAATGATAAACATCTTTGTCCAAACCAAGGACAAAGTGTATCCAACTTAAAGGTTGACCGAAAAGAAAAAAAAATAGAAAAAAAAAAGTATTATATACTTCCAAACTAGTGGTAGTAATTTGGATAACCTGGGTTTGTTTATTTGTTGTTCATCCTTGGTTTTGAAGAGGACCAAAGACATCATGGGATGACATCTTGACTTGTGTGTGAATTGGATTTAAGTGAGGCAAAGTTGCATAAAGTAATCAATGTCATTTATTTTTGCAGAATCATAGAAGTCCAATGGCAAGGCAAAAGTCAAGACAAAAGGCGATGTCCCCAGGATGCAGTGGATGATCTTGATGTTTTTAATGTCTGACCAGGCTCTAATAACAAGTTCTTCTTTGGGCATGTTGAGTCTGAGATTCCAGTTCAAAATATATCAGGCATTTGTCATGAAGGATTAGAGCTGTGGCAAGATGCTAAGACTATATTTAAAAATTTGGAATATGTTTGAATCATTTTCTGAAGAGTTAAACTTAATAGTCAGCAAATCAATAAACATCTACTATCATGCATTGTACTGAGTACTGATTAAAGCTAGTGCTTTAATGTTAATGATAAATTTTTTAAATGTCTTTATCTTCTATAGTCCTCATTCTCCTTTATTACTATCTACTGTTTCACCATTACTTTTTTTTTTTAAGCGACTTGTATTTTGAGGAAGTGATGTGTGGATTTCAGACATGCATTATAAACTTATCTTTTCTTTCTAAAACTACAAATGTATTAGTCAATGAAACAACATTCTTTGTTCTCAAACTAGTATGGAATTAAAAAAAAATGATAGCTTGGTCTAATAGTCAGAGCCATAGGTTTGGAGTAAAAATATCCAGTTTCCACTCCCACTCCACTTCCTATTGCCCCTGTGACCATGGACAAATTATTGAGCAACTTCTTTCTCTGTTTTTTTCCTCTGTGAAAGGAGTGGATTGGATTAATGATCTACAAAATTCCATCCAACTTTTGATTCTATGATTATAAAAATAAAACTGAATTCTTTTCCAAAAACTCAAAAGTATTTATTACACATATATAACCTATATCAAATTGCTTGCCATTTCAGCAATGGAGAAAGGAAAAGAAAAAAGAAAACTTGGGACTCAAATTTTAAAAAATGAATGTTAAAATTGCTTTTACATATAATTAGGAAAAAATAAAATATTACAAAAATTCAAAAGTGATACAGTAATAAGCTAAAAATGTTGACTAAGTGGTGAAACTTTCTTAAACTTGGCTCAAAAGAAGAAACTAGGTGGCAGAGCTCATAGAGTCATGAAAATTTGGTTTTAAATCAATCCTTAGACACTTATTAGCTGAGTCACCTTGGGCAAGTAACTTAACCTTTGTCTGTTTCAGTTTATTTATTTGTAAAATGGGGATAATAATAATACTCACCTCCAAGGATTGTTTTAAGGACAAAAATGTGAACATATTTGTAAATATTAGCAAACTTTAGAGAGTTGTACAAATTATTATTAGTATTGTTTTAATAAAAGGTATGCCTTTGCAAAAATTGCTGGAAATATCTTTTTTAAAGTGATTTGTTTTCTAATTATCTTTGCATTCCTAGAGGAGGAGCTTTAAAATGACTTGAAGGGAAGTACATTGCAAATCTAAGAGGATATCACTGATTGCTTAGAATAAACTATTTGAAGGATGTTTGAATATTAAAATTTTTTGGGTTTAAATGATATTCAGCCTCTGAGAAAATGTAGTCCAAGTCCCACATTTCATAGAAGAGGAAACTGAGACCTGGAAATGTAAACTTTCTCTGATCACTCCAGTAATTAGTCCTTTTTTCCTCCTTAAATTATTTGGCATTTATTTATCTTTGTACCTTTCATATCTCTTCGATGGCGTGTAAGATTTTCGAGGACAGGGGCTTTTTCATTTGTCTTTGGGCTATATCCTTAATGCTTTGAACATAGTGAGAACTGAATGAGTGCTTGCTAAATTGAGTTGAAGTGACTTTCCCAAGATTATAAAACTATCAGTCAGAATGCTAAGACTAAAACATAGTTCTCTTGATTCCTATTCAATATTCTTTCACTTCATTCGAAGACAAACATAGTAATAATAGTGGTGATTCACATTTATTTAGAGCTTTGAAGTTTAGAAACCCCATTTAGGAAAAAAAAAACATAGTTAAGTATACCTTATATACTAATTGATCTCATGGATTTATTTAGCTTTGGACTTCATTTAAGAACTTAATGTTGGGACATTTAAAAGTTGGCGGCCTGTGGCAAATATAGGAGAAAAAAGAAGGAAAGGAGGAAGGAAGGAATAAAGAAAGAAAGGAGGAAGGAAGGAAGGAAGAAAAAGAAAAAAGGAAGAGGGAAGAAGAGAGGAAGGAAGGAAGAAAAGAAAGAAAGAAAGAAGGAAGGAAGAAGGAAAGAATAATTTTTTTCTTTGCAGATTCCACTAAATCTTTGCTGTTTATTGATTGCTGACCTCCTTGATGCTAGGTTTGTTCATTTGATTAATGATTTTGTCTTTTCCATCTTAGAACCATAATGACAATTCTTTTTCATTCCCCTATGATTCCAAATTGACCTTTCAGGCTATACTTTTTAATCTGGCCACTGCTGTCTGGCTTAAGACCCCAATGAACATAAAAATCATTGATGGAAAAGGAAGTATCTATCCCTCTTAGAAACTAAATTTTCATGGTAACGCCAGACTAATCATTCTAATGCACAGATAGAATCATGGTGCTGCTAGTGCTCAAAAAGGCCCAATGGCTCCTTGTGGCCTAATGAATCCTTTGGCTTTTAAAGTCCTCCCAAATTTAGATACAACAAACATTTGTAACCTTACCTCACAGTGGGGAGCCGGCACTAATCTACAGGTGATAAGGCCATAAGGCCATACAGGTGATAAGGCCACATTCCAAAGACTGCCTTAACCTTGAATAGGCAGATACCTAGGCATCTCCTAATCACATCCTGGAGCTTCCTAGGACCAAAGACACCTGATCAGCTCATCCTTGGGCAGGAAACCAATCATTTGTCTAGGACCCCCACCCTGTACTAAGTTTGGGCAACCCTGCTTCCTTTCCTATTGCTATATATACCTGTACTATTGCACTCATTAAAACAGGCTTGATCAGATTGTTTTGTCTTGCCTCCATTCCTCTGTATCCCCTGTCTCTTGCTTTTGTCTCTTTTCTTCCAGGATCCACACACTCTGCCTCGCAGGCCGAGGCACTCACACTATTTATCCTCACATACACTAAACTTTGTAAATATCTCCCACATTCCAGATTCCATACCCTTGTTCATATTGTTTCCTGTGTTAGGAATGTACCTTTCCCCAACTCCTTCATTTCTTGCATGTTCAAATGTTACTCTTCCATTAAGACTTGCTGTCATGTGAACTCCTCTAATAAATCTTCCTTTATTAACTCTCTATCCTATCAAAAGTGATCTCCTCCTTAAAACTTTTATAAAACGTTCACAATCTGTATTGATTTATAGTTATTTGTGTTGCCTCTTCTGCTAGATTTTGTGGCTGTTGAAATTCTTTATCTCTTATCACAACTAGAATGGTTCCTTACATGTGGAAAGTTAAAAGAATGCTAGACAGAAAAAAGCTGATGGCACATCTTGGTTCCAAGCTTTATGAACTGTGTAAGTCTTGCCAAATCACTTCACCTCTCTCAGTTTCCTCATCTTTAAACAAATAGACTAACATATGTCTTATCACTCAGGGTTGTTGCAAGAAAAGTACTTTCTAAGCTTTTTATAAATGTTTTATATAGACTGATATATGAGCCTTTAACTGGGGTAAGCCAGTCATATATATGTATATGTATTATTAATATTACTACACTTCGTATCTGATTAATGAATGAAAGTATAAAAGCATATTCTGCTCTTTAATAGAGTTTATCAATCAATAGGTACTTATTAAGTATCTATAGTGTTCAACATTAATTCTTTTGTATTGTATTATATTATAAAAAAAAAACCCATGAACCAGTACCTGTCCTCAATGAGTTAACATTCAATTAAAGAAAAACAATATGTACAAAATAAGTATATTAAGAATATATACAAAATAAATACAAGGTAATTTAGAGAGACAGGACACTGGAGCTGGGGAGGGGGGGGCGGTCAGGAAAAGTTTCAAAAAGAAGGTTGTGCTTAAGCTGAGTCTTGAAGAAAACAAGGGTTTCTGAAGAGGGAGGATGGAGGGAGTACATTGAAGGCATCAATCAATTGATCATGTATCATTTATTAAGGCATTAGGGATATAAAGAAAGGCAAGAGAAAACCAATCCCTACTCTCAAGGAGCTCACAGTCCAGTAGAGGAAGTTATATATATATATATCTATGTACAGATAAACTCAGAGGGAATATATGAAGAACAAAAATCCACAGAGGTTTATTTTCAGTCCCTTCAAAATTGTCATCATTCTGTTCTCAGAGAGTTGTTTTTGCCTTCAAGATATTAATTCATAGGGCTGGGATATATCTCATTTGAGAGAAATGTGGGAGTATTGCAACTTGAGTAATCTATTGTTTGTAATTATCTATGTAGTAATTTATCTTGATTAACTCCATGAATAGTTAATAAATAAAAGAAGAGAATAGAAAAGTTTCTGGCTCAAATATTAACATTTCATGTAGGGGATTTTAAACTACTTCCTCTTAGAATCATTATACTTTTTGAAGATTCAACTCAAATACCATCTACTTCACTAGATTTTCTTTATCCCTTCAGATGTTTGTAAGCCTCCTGGAGTATTATATATATATATATATACATACATACACACACACACACACACACACACACACACATATATATATATATATATATATATAGTATTTACTTGTCTGTTTAATTTATTACTTTTCCTCTATCCCCAATTGAATTTAATTTTCTTGAGGGCTTGATTGTTTTATTTTGTTTTGTATCCCCATTGTCCAACATAGTGTTTGAACATATAGTAGGCACATAATACATGCATATCAAATGCATTTTAATTATGTATTATTAAATTTGTTTCCAAAGCACTCTCAATATAGGACAGAGACTAGAATTAATAGGCTTAATGTTTCCAGATTAGGTAAATGAGTCATCCTTATAGAACACATGAAAGAATCCCCAGTCACTACATATCAGATATACCACTGGCAATTCTTTACAATTGTTCTTAACAGCCAATCCTAGCAAAAATCATTAAGCTAATGTACATGTTTGGGCTCACTGAGCTCACCAGCCATTCATGGAAGAGCAAAAGGAACAAATGAGAAGACAGTTTTCACAATTTGTTTGCAAAAGTTGAAATGTAAAGTATGTATAATATCCTTTAAAAAAAAAAACATAATATAATGTGGCACCATTTCCCCCAACAATACATATTTTAAAATTTGCATCTTTCCCTGATTTACAATCTCTTATTCTTAGATTCAACCCATCTGTAACATTCAATAACCAGCTGTCACACTTTCCAGTCCGCTCATAATTCTCTGGCTGTAAGAAGTACTCTTAGAAATGTTAACCATTCTGCTGAGTTGCCAAACACAAAAAGTATATCAAAAATTCATAGGGAAAATACCATAGTCTAAAAAACTGGGAAAGTGTTCACAGCTTTCACAATTAGTATCAGCATGTAGGTTCCTTGATAAAGTTTTTCTTCCATAATTTTGCATATTTTCTTTTGAGTTTGTCTAAAGAAAAACATTTCCTCCTTACAAATGACCAGAGATCAATATAATAAGACTTCAATTACCCAAAAATTTATCTTTGGCAAACTAGGGAATACTGCAAAGAACCTACAAGCGGTACATGAAATAATTTTGGAAACTCTATAACTAAGTATTTGAGTCTATG
Source organism: Sarcophilus harrisii (assembly GCF_902635505.1). NCBI lineage: Eukaryota > Metazoa > Chordata > Mammalia > Dasyuromorphia > Dasyuridae > Sarcophilus > Sarcophilus harrisii. The sequence goes on from NC_045429.1 coordinate 124,541,612, forward strand.
GTAGAAACTTGAGGTCAACATTCAAAAGCTATTTATACACATTTTTAAAGAACTTGGTTATCTGGTTTCCTATTCCAGAGCATATGAAAAGCAAGAAACAAAAAATGAATGGATGGAAAATGATGAGACAAGAATGCTGATGATTTGTGGTAACAACATTTGTTTTAAGTAAATTAGGGTGGTTTCTCCTTAAGTAAACAAGGAAGTCTTTTGGGGGTTTTGGTTAATCTAAAGAATCAAAAACCCTAGTCCAAATGAAATCAAGATTCTGGAAGTTTAACAGAATTCCCAATCTCTATTTGTCCTTGTGATTGCAAAGGCTAGTAGCATTTTCTTTGATTCTAACTAGGAACTGCATCCTTTTCAGTCTTATTATTACTAAAGTTGTTTTTATTGTCTTTGAGTGTCTCCATTATAATCTTTAAAATCAATCACTGGACTAACTTTAGATAGACCTGGCTCAGAATTGAAGTCACCTATTTTTTTTTTTCCATAATAGTCATATTAAAAATTAAAAAAAATAAAAAAAAAGAGAGAAAAAAAAAACCCTCAATCTGCACTCTGAGTCTATTGGTTCTCCATCTGGAAGTAGACAGCATTTTTTACCTTGTGTTCTTTGGAATCGTGGTGGATTATTGTATTGTTCAGAATTATTACGTCTTTCACAATTGATTTTCTTTACAATATTGCTATTGCTGTGTACATTGTTCTCCTACTTCTGCCCATTTCACTTTTCATCAGTTCATATAAATCTTTAGAATTTTCTGAAATCATCCCTTTCATCATTTCTTATAGCACAATAGTACTCAATTACATTCATATCTCATAACTAGCTTAGCCATTCCCCAATTGATGGGCATTGTTACCACAAGACCTTATATAAACATTTTTAAACATATGGGCTCTTTTCATTTCTCTCTGATTTTCTCTGGGTTATAGATCACTTGCTCGGTCAAAGGGTACATACAGTTTGAAAGTGGGCAAAGTTCCAAATTATTTGCACTAGTTGTAACATTTCCAAAATGTTTACACTTGTTCACAACTTCACCAACAGTACATTAGTATGCCCATTTTCCCACATCCCTCCAGCATTTATCATTTTTTTTTTCATGACAAAAATGTTTAAAAGGAATCACAGGGCTATAGTGTATAATAGAGCATATTATGCTAATAAATATTCCTAAAAGCAAGTCTCTTCATTCTTCTCTACAGATTTTTCTCTACAATGCCAAAAAAACCCTTTCTAATCTGGGAAGATCACACATCGGAAATACCTTTGGCCCTTCCTTCTAATTGTCTTGTTTTCCCCCCAAACCCTCAATTTTAATTTTTTTGTTTTAATAGTTTAATTTTCTCTAGTTAGATATACAACAATCGTTTGCATTTGTTTTTAAAACTTTGAGTTTCAGATTCTCTCCTTTCCTCCCCACATCCCTCTATTGAGAAGGCACATGTAAAGTTATACAAAATATTTCCATACAAATCAAGTTGTGAAAGAAAACAATTCTTCTCTTCCATCCCCTCACCAAACAAACCCTCAAGGAAAAAAGGATGCCTCAATCTGTATTCAGACACAATCAGTTCTTTCTCTGGGTATGAGTAGCATGTTTCATCATAAATTCCTTCAGAATAATCTTGGATCACTGTATTGTTGAGAATAGCAAAGTCATTCAAAGCTGATTATCCTACAACATTGCTATTTGTATACAGTGCATTTCACTTTGCTTGAGTTCATGAAAAATTTTCCAGGTTTTTCTGAGATCATCCTGCTCATCATTTGTCATAGAACAATTACATTCCATTATAATCACATACTACAATTTATTCAGTCATTCCTCAATTGATTTGTATCCTCTCAATTTCCTGTTCTTTGCCCTGAGAAAAGAGCTGCTGTAAATATTTTTGTATATATAGTTTTTTTTCCTTTTTAAAAATCTCTTTTGAGATTCATGCCTCATAGAAGGGTTGTTACATCAAAAAATATGCATGATTTTATGCATATAAAATATATATATGGGTATAGTTCATATCTTTTGATCACATCAATTGGGGAATGATTCTTATTTTTTAAAAATAAATTTGATAAATTTTACTCAGTTCTTTAAACATTTGAGAAATGAGATCTTCATCAGAGAAACTTGCTTTTTTCCCCCAGTTATGATTGCTAATTGCATTTTCCTCTTTATTCCATTCTTTCTTTCTTTCTACCTTTTCCCTCCTCAAATGTGCTTTGCTTCTAACCATCCATTGAAAGATGATGTCCATGCTCTTTTTTGAATCATAATTTTCATGTAGACTAATAATTATTTTTCTTTTTTTGTATTTTTTGTTTTGTTTTGTTTTTATTGAGGCAGTTGGGGTTACGTGACTTGCCCCAGGTCACACACAGTTACGAAGTGTTAAGTGTCTGAGACCAGATTTTAACTCAGGTCCTCTTGAGTTCAAGGGTGGTGCTCTACCCATTCACCACCTAGCTGCCCCTAAACTAATAATTTTAAAATTATCTCTCCTGGATCTATTTTCCAGGTCAGTTGCTTTTTTAATGAGATATTTCACATTGTTTTGTATTTTTTTATTCTTTTGGTTTTGTTTTATAATTTCTTGATTTCTCATAATGTCATTAGCTTCCATTTGAAGTGTTGCTTGCTCATTTTCTCAGTCTATTACTCAGTTTTAAACTTTTTTTTTCAAGTAAGGCTCTGCTTCAAGGGTATGATGTCCCAAGCTTCAGGGGTTTTATGCAACTATTTTCAGAGATCCTTTTAGGGACCGATATGTTTTCAGTTCTTCCAAGGTGTTATAATATAAGGAAAAGAGTGTTTGAGTGACCATAAGCACTCTTTTCTGCCCTGCTACTGTGAGGAGAATCCTCACTCCGTTGTGGCTGTAAGTTCTAGTGTGGAAAGCTACAGAATTCTTCCTCAGTACTAGTAATTGAGTAAAGACCACCTTCTAACCAGTTCTTTGACCCTGTTAGGGGGCTGAGACCTGAAGAAGTCATTGCCACTGCTGTTGTTGTTGGTGTATCACTGTTGTTGCAGTCACTGCTCTCCAGTGGTTCCCAAAGCCTAATCCTGGTTTGCTGGTTTCCCAAGGCCCTCACATCTTAGTGAGACAAATTTTTCCTGTTGATCTTCCAAGTAGGCTGTGGGTTGAGAGATCTGGAAACTCCCAGTGCTGCCACTGACCCAAAGGCCTCAAGATCTGTTCCTAGTTTGCTGGAGCCAGGGCTGTGCTGAACTGGACTTCCACCCTAGTGAGACAGAATATTCCAAGATATCTTTTTGTGGATTGTGATGCTCTAAAATTTGCTTGGACTTTTATCTATCTGTCTGTCTGTCTATCTATCTATCTATCATCTATGTATTATTTTTTTTCTAGAGGGAATGATTTGCCCAGTATCACACAGCTAGTAAGTGTTAATTGCCTGAGGGCGAATTTGAACTCAGGTCCTCCAGACTTCAGGGCTGATGCTCTATCCACTGGACTATCTAGTTGCCTAGAGTGATTATTTAAGGAAATTTGCAGGAATTTATGGAAGAACCCAGGCAAGACCCTCCTTTACTCTGCTATCTTGGCTCTAGCCTCCAAACCCTCCATTTTAAGGACTGCTACTTAGGCAATGAAGTGACCAAGATGGTGGAAAGATTGAAGACTACATGATGAAGGAATTAGGGATATTTAGCTTGAAAAAGAGAAGAAGAGAATAGCTATATTCAAATATTTTAAGGACTGCCACTTGGAAGAGGGTTGAGACTCATTTTATTTGGCCTCAGAGGGAAGAACTAGGAGAAATGGGTAAATATTTCAAAGGAAGATTTAGGCTAAAACAACATTTTTTTTTTATTATAGTAACTTTTTGACAGAATCCATGCCAGGGTAATTTTTTTACAACATTATCCCTTACACTCACTTCTGTTCCGATTTTTCCCTCCCACCCTCCACCCCCTCCCCTAGATGGCAAGCAGTCCTATATATCTTGAATATGTCCTAGTATATCCTAGATACAATGTATGTGTGCAGATCCAAACAGTTTTCTTGTTGCACAGGGAGAATTGGATTCAGAAGGTAAAAATAACCTGGGAAGAAAAACAAAAATGCAAACAGTTTACATTAATTTCCCAGTGTTTTTTCTTTGGGTGTAGCTGCTTCTGTCCATCATTGATCACTTGAAACTGAATTAGGTCTCTTTGTCAAAGAAATCCACTTCCATCAGATTACATCTTCATATGGTATCGTTGTTGACGTATATAATGATCTCTTGGTTCTGCTCATTTCACTCAGCATGAGTTCATGTAAGTCTCTCCAAGCCTCTCTGTATTCATCCTGCTGGTCATTTCTTACAGAACAATAATATTCCATAACATTCATATACCACAATTTACCCAACCATTCTCCAATTGATGGGCATCCACTCAGTTTCCAGCTTCTAGCCACTACAAACAGGGCTGCCACAAACATTTTGGCACATATTGGTCCCTTTCCCTTCTTGAGTATCTCCTTGGGATATAAGCCCAGTAGAAACATTGCTGGATCAAAGGGTATGCACAGTTTGATAACTTTTTGGGCATAATTCCAGATTACTCTTCAGAATGGTTGGATTCGTTCACAACTCCACCAACAATGTATCAGTGTCCCAGTTTTCCTGCATCCCCTCCAACACTCATCATTATTTTTTCCTGTCATCTTAGCCAATCTGACAGGTGTGTAGTGGTATCTCAGAGTTGTCTTAATTTGCATTTCTCTGATTAATAATGATTTGGAACACTCTTTCATATGAGTGGTAATAATTTCAATTTCATCATCTGAAAATTGTCTGTTCATATCCTTTGACCATTTGTCAGTTGGAGAATGGCTTGGTTTCTTATAAATTAGAGTCAGTTCTCTATATATTTTGGAAATGAGGCCTTTATCAGAACCTTTAACTGTGAAGATGTTTTCCCAGTTTGTTGCTTCCCTTCTAGTCTTGTTTACATTAGTTTTGTTTGTACAGAAGCTTTTTAATTTGATATAATCAAAATTTTCTATTTTGTATCACAAAAAAATTTAACAACTTAAAGGGCTTCATTGGAGAGAAAGGAGTTTCATATTACTAGATGTCTTCATGGGAACTTGATGACTTTAGGGGGATAGCTACTTTAGACTTAGAAAAAAGTTCTTGTCACCGAAGTCTTTGGCATTGTTGAGTGGTTCAGTGTCAGAAACGATTTAATTTTATCAGTGGAAATGGCATTAAAGCAAAGTCATCACCATCTGTTTTGCTATTAGACTCTAAGGAACATGAGATCTTGCCATCTGACTGCAACTTCCCATAATAGGTATCTTCCCAAGTAGAATGTAAGCTCCTTGAGAAAAGAGGCTCTCTTAATATTGGAGGGTTGGAATTGGAGGGAGGAATAATATCCTTCTCCTCTTCCACCACTACTGTAACTACCACTACCATTTCTATTGTATCACCAACACTTAGTATAGTGCTTTATACATGGTAAGTCTTTAATAAAAGCTTCATTTATTCGACACCTTTAATATAGGACCTTTTTTATTACAAGAGTCCAGGATGCATGATTCCTTATCAAACAATTTTTAATCTGGGACTACTCCAAAGAAAATATCTACAGAATCTCTTAGCCCAGGTACTATCACTTGTAATATTATTTATGCATGTTTCATACCCCCTTTTTAGATTTTAAGCACTATGAGAGCTGGGACTGTGTTCTAAATAAATTTTTTGTCTTACCCACAAAGCCTAGCAACATACAATGTTAAATAATAATGTTTATTGAATTTAATTACAACAATGAGAAAAAATAATCAATCTTTATGACTTAGCCTATTATTTATATTTCTTATAGGAATAAAGGAAAGATCTTAAATTTCATCAGCAGAGGAAACACCTGGTGTGTGGATTCCAATTTCCCAGCTTAATTACAACTGGGGAATGATTCACAATATTAGTCATAGAGATTTGAATGAAGCATACAGACATTCAGTGACTTGGCTGGGTCACAGACTATGTCAATTGAAACATCTGAACCCAGATCTTTCAGTTTTCAATCCACAACTCTACTGCAGATTAAAGGATATCGATTTAAAGTTGGAATGGACTTGAGAAGCCATTAATCCAACCTCCCCCTACCTTTTTTTTTTTTTTTTTTTTTTTTTTTCTGATAGGAAAATCAGGCCAAGAAAAGCTAAGAGGCATTTTCAGAGTGACAAAGCTGGCACAAACTCCTTTGGTTATAGGCAAATTGTCACTTAATGGTATACACAAGTACAGACATTTTATTTTACAAATAGTCATAGAAGATAACTATTACTAAATACTAAACTACTACTACTACTACTACTACTACTACTAATTCTGCCATCACCATTCTCCTCCACTTCCTCCTCTTACAACTATAACTACTGCTGCTGCTGCTACTCCTCCTTCTCCTCCTCCTCCTTTTCCTTCTCCTCTTCCACCACTACTGTAACTACCACTACCATTTCTAGTACACTTCTACTTTTACTACCACTACCACCATTACTCCTACATTACCATCTGCTTTGCAGCTGTACTTTAAACAATATGGGACCTTGCCATCTGACTTGTAACTAAAACTTTCCATAATGTGATGTTTCCTCAAATGGAATGTAAGCTCTTTGAGAAAAGAGATTCTCTTCCTTTTCTATTTGTATCACCAGCACTTAGCATCTTTGTACATGGTAAGTCTTTAATAAATGCTTCATTCATTCATATGACTCCTCTATCTAGCCCAGGATCTTTATTACAAGAGTCCAGGAGGCATGTTTCCTCATCAAACATTTTTTTTTTTTAAATTTAGGACTACCACCACCACTCCTCTTCTTCCTCCTCTATTCCTATAAAAAATCTGGTAGAACACCAGTGAACCCTCTCCATACTCAAAAACTTTGCAATTATTCCAAATTGTGTCTGGTCCTCCTGATAGCCATTCAAGCAACACATAATTTATCAGATTTACTATGAGTTCTGCCTGAGTGCTGGAAATATAAAGAACAGAAAAAAAAAGCTTACATTCTTTTTTTTAAGTTTTAATATTTTACTTTTTAAAAAATCAGTTAAGCTAACATCAGCCAATGGTTTATGCTGTTTTTCAATTTGATCTGACTCTTTGTCAGTAGTAAATGTCTACTACTAGTAGGAAATATCTGATGTCAATTGAACTCAAGAAGAGGATCCTTTTTGATTTCAAACCCAATGCTTTATTCACTTCGACTTCTTGGAGAAAGAAGGCACCAGTAACTGAGCTGCCAGGAAAGGTCTCCTGCAAAAGGTAAGACTTGAGTGTATTCTTTTTTTTAATGTACAAACATTTTATTTTGGTTTGTTTTACAATTTTAAAAGTACACTTAAAGTTCTTTTTTCTTAATAATATTTTATTTTTCCAATGACATATAAAAGAATTTTTAACATTGATTTTTGCAAGATTTTTCTCCCTCTTTCCCTTATCTCTCTTCTCCCCTAAACAGGAAGCAATCTGATATAGGTTATACATGTACAGTTATTTTAAACATATTTCCATATTAGTCATATTGTGAAAGAAAAATCAAAATAAAAGAGAAAATCTACAAGAAAGAAAAAAAACAAACAAAAAAAGTGAAAATAGTATGATTCTATCTGCATTCAGTCTTCATAGATTTCCTTTCTTGATGCAAATAAGCATTTGTCATCACATAATCTTGCTATTGCTGTGTATAATATTCTCCTAGTTCTGTTCACTTCTTGAGTGTAGTCTTGAAAAAAGGTATGAAAGTCAAATGCCAGAGAGGTGAAACTGGAGAACATTCCAGGTATTTGGGATGACTAGTGAAAAAATATAGAGTAGAGAAGAATGCAAGAGGACAATATTTCTTTATCAAACAGTATTTGGAGGGGAGTAAAGTATAGGACTAGAAAAGTGGGAAGGAGCCAAGTTTTTGAAGGGCTTTAATTGCCTCACAATGGGTTTTATATTGATTTTGGAAGTAATAGAGAGTTTATTGAGTAGAGGGAATGATGTGATCAGACCTGTGACTTAGGAAGATCACTGACAGCTGAATGGATTGGAGTAGGGAGGAGATGAAGCAAAGGGAACTCACTGGCCATAGTGAGTAGTTCAGTGGTAAGATAATTAGGATCTGTACCAAAATGGCAGCAGTGACAGAGGAGAGAAGGGGGAGTTTAAGAGACAAATTGTGAAGGTAGTGTTAACAAGACTTGGCAATAGATTGAATATAGGAGATGAGAGTGGGAGGCATTGAGGATAATGTGGGTTATGAGCCTGGGTGACTGAAAAGATAGCGTTGTCTTGGACAGTAATAAGGAATTTGGGAAGATGGAAGTTTTTGGTTGTTGTTGTTTTTTGGTTGTTTACTGGGTTTTTGTTTTGAACATGTCGAATTTGAGATGCCTTTAGGACATGCCATTCAAGATATCCAAAAGCTAGTTGGTGAAGAAATTGGAGTTGAGGTAAAAGATTAGGATTGGAGCTGTATTGAGATGATAGTTGAGTTGATGGAAGCTGATGAGATCAGTGGGTGAGCTAGTATAGAGGAAAGAAAAGAAAGTAAATGACAGAAACTCGTGTCTGTGAGCTAGGTGAAGATTTAACAAAAGAAACTAAGAAAGAGTGGTTATAAAAAAAGGCAATCAATAGTGTCCTAAGGGAGGTCAAAAAGGTTAAAGACTGAGAAAAGGTCATTGTATTTGGCAATTAAGAGTTTATTGCTAACTTTGGAGAAAGCAGTTTCAGTAGAATGAGAATCTGAAGCTCTACTGCAGAGAATTTAGAGGCCTGTGAGAGAGACACAGTGTAAATAGCTCTCTCAATATCTCTTTCTAGAACAGAGTTCAGTGCTCGGCATAAAACAGGTATTAATAAGTGTTTGTGGATTGATCCTTTTTCTCAGTTTTTACCAATTACAAAGTTGAGTTTACAATATTATTACCTTTTCAATAAATTAACATTTTCAATACCTGTTAAATTCCTTTTATGGAGTCCCAGGAGATACCAAGACAAAGCAACAAGAACAATAAACCAAAGCAGTCTCCAGAAGAGTTTATATTTTTGAGGGAATAGAACATGGTCACAGTTATGGAAATGTAAAATATGTAGATGCTCTGATGAACATATGAAGTAGTAAATAGAGCCTTGGCCTCGAAGTCAGGAAGACCTGAGTTCATATTCAGCCTCTTGCTTTCCAGCTATGTTACATTGGGCAAGTCACTTAAACCCTGTCTTTCTCAGTTTCTTCAGATGTAAAATGGGGAGATAATAGCAACTATCTCATATAGTGTTGTTATGAAGATCAAATGAGATAATATTTCTTCTTTTTTGTCTCTTATTTTCTTTTGCGGTGGGGAAGAATAAATGACTTGCCCAGGGTCATATAGCTAGTAAGTGTCAAATGTTTGGGTTCTGATTTGAATTCAGGTCCTCCTGACTCCGGGGCTGATGCTCTATCCAGCTACCTCCTAGACAAAATTTCTAAAGCACTTAGCACAGTGCCTAGCAGCTTAATAAATGCTTGTTCCCTTTCTCCCTTTCTTTTCCTTCTTCCCAACCATGAAAAGATTATATGTAACTTGTAGAAAGTAGTACCTTGTATTGAGAAAGTTCAACAGTAAACTTAGAAAACACATACTCTGCACACATATCTTTTGCTCCTCAACAAAGACTACCCCTCTTCCCTATCTCCCCAGTCCCAATATTTCTAGTAGTCTCCATTCTCTCTCTCTCTCTCTCTCTCTCTCTCTCTCTCTCTCTCTCTCTCTCTGTTTTCCTGTGTCTCTTCTCTGTCTCTCTTCTCTCGTCTCTCTGTCTCTGTCGGTCTGTCTCCCTTTCTCCGTCTGTCTGTCTGTCTCTGTCTCCCTTTCTCTCTGTGTCTGTCTCTTCTTTCTCTTTCTCATACACACTTTTTTTTTTCTCTTTCTGGTCAGGCAGCATTGATAGAGTTCTCTTACTGTGTTCACAGTTCTGCTCCGGTTGCTCCCCTTTAAAGGATCTAAAAAGGAAGCCAATTCCACAGGCAACTAAGCTCGGATTCCATATCCCTCCTCTGTTTCCCAATTGCCCCAGCACCCCCACTCCCAGTGCCTCTGAAGTCAATTGTCTACCATTCATTTTCCCTGGAGCTTTTTGCTCTAGCTTTTGCTCTAGAACTCTCGCCTCGCATAATCCCCATCCCCCATCTGCCCAATTCACTTTGCAACCCACCCCCTTGCTAACTCCTGGGCCAACAATAAAAAGGGAAGGCAGGGTTGTTTGCAGTGTACTAGCCGTTGAACCCCAATGTTCTAACTCTGGAGTCCAGCTGTGGTTGATACTGGCTAAATTTTTGGCCACTAACACCAACACCAATGATGGTTTTTGGGAATGGGGGGGGGGTAGGGTGGGGAGTGTGTCAGGCCATTTGTGCTTCAGGTTCTTTCTCTTTTCTCTTTCCCGGTCCATTTGTCCACCCCACCCCCAATTTCAAGTTTTCTTGTCTTCAGAACGCCCAAGGGTAACGCAGACCCACCAGAATGGGCAATTAGGAGCACACCCTTTCCCTTCCCCCTTTATTCCTCCCACCTCCGCTTACATCCCAATGCATAAGGCTGAGCTTGGGGGGGGTCTTCTCCAGGTTTGGGTCGACAGAACCCTGGGCCCTCCGGGAACCTTCCTCAGATCAGGGCTGCAGACGAGTCAGTGTCTGTGGTGCAAACCTACGTTGCAGTTTCAGTAGGAGCCAGAAACCCTTTAGCCTGTGCCCCTACGAATGGAGAGAAGCAAGCGAGGAAAACAGTGGCTCTGGTTTTGACATCTTTCACGAGCCAAGCAGGATATACAGATAAAAAATGAGACAGGGGCTTACAGGGGACGGTCTGTTTCATTGAGAAAGTGTGTCTGTAGGTTGTACTGTATAATCAGTTCCTTAGGTACAGAAATATCCAGGCAGATTATCAACCCCCTCCCCCCCCCAAAAAAAAATCTCCGCCAAACCCCATCGCTTCATGTAGTTCCTCTCCTCCCCTTCCCCTATGCTACTTTGAGGGATTTTTAAAAAAAATACTTTTTTTTTTTAAATTTGCGGGGGCGCAGTGGAAGGTGAGGGGGTGGAGAATCATCTCAGCTTGAGCAGCCTCCAGCTAAAGGTTCAGACTGCTTACGTCGGAGCTCCCCTTATCATTTCAATGAATGGCAACTGCAGCCTTGGTACTGTTATAGCGATGAAGCTACAGACGTCATTGCCTCCTGTTGGACGCGAGATGTGTCCAAGCATCATCTCCCTGCTTAAAGGAAAACTCTCTAACTTCCAGGCAGCCAGCAAGAGAGTCTTTTCGGAGAACACATGCACCCCCAAAATATTTAGCACACACAAACACACGCACACAGAGAAAGATGCAGGTTCTATATATAGTTTGTATGAATTCAAAGTTACTGTCGTTGGGAGAAGGAACTGAAATTTCCTGATCATCAACGGTTTATCTGCACTGTTTTATTAAATGCATCAAGAAGAAAAAGAAGACTCAATCATTAAGCATCCTCGTTAGGATTTCCTTCCTCCCACCTTTGAAGGATGATCGGCGTGGAAACCTACTTTAAAACCTGGAAGATGCCTTCTGAATGAATGGAACAGCCCGGAGGACTCTTGAAAGGAAAGAATCTGAAGTTGGGCCACTTGGTCTGCTCTTTGCAACATGTCTTGTCCACTTCTCTATCGAACAGAAGACCGAGTCGCTTTTCTTTCTCTTTTTAATCCCTCCCTCTCTTTTTTATTTAAGAACTTGATTTGAAGCAGGAAACAGAAATGAGCTTTGGCATACTTTGGCGGGTAAGTTGCTCGCTCCTTTTCTATCTCTCATAAATTCAGAAGGGGTTTTTGGAACTTAGTGCAAGCCTCTTTCTTGGCGTATTTATTCTCCTTCCTCACCCTCACCGCAACGTATAGAGAAGACAGAAAGGATCTGGAGGTGGGAGAGAGGAACAGGATTGTAGTGACAAGACCTCAAGGAGTTGGGAGAAATTGGAAAGGAGGGCAAAGCGATGTGAAGAAAGACAGAATCTTAATTTATCAAGCCAGGGCCGAACACAAAGGGTTACAGAGAGGGAAGGAAAGAGGGAAAGAGTGAGGGAGAAGGAGGGAGAAGGGAGAAAGGGAAGGAGAGAGGGAGGAAGGGAGAGGGAGGGGGAAAGAAGAAGGAGAAAGGGAGGGAAAGAGAGGAGAGAGAAGAAAGGGAGGGGCAGAGAGTGAAGAAAAGAAGAGAGAGAGAGAGAGAGAAGGGAAAAAGAAAAAAGGAGAGGAAAGAGTGAAGAAGAGAGAAGAGAGAGGTAGGGAAGAAAATGAAGAAAAAGAGGAACCCAGAAAAAGCTAGAAGGAGGAAAGGGGAGGAGAAAAAGAGGGAGAGAGAGGAATGTATATCTATCTGTATTTATCTATTTATCTATATGAAAGAGAGAAAGGAAGATACAAAGAGAGAGGGAGGGAGGGGAGAGACAGAGACATACAGAGGCACAGAGAGATAGACAGACAGACAGACAGAGAAATAGAGAGAGGACAGTGAGACAGAGACAGAGAGAGGGAAAAGGAGAGAGAGACAGGGGGGGAGAGGGGGGGAAAGAAAGGGAGAGAGAGAGAGAGAGAAAGAGAGACAGACAGACAGAGACAGAGAAATAGAGAGAGAGAGGGGGGGGGAGGGAGGTTGAGTGAGAAGTATAGACAGACAGACTGCAGGGGCACTGACTTTGCACAACAGAGGAGTTTTGCAAGCTGTGAGTTACACGTGAATATTACCAGCCAGCTGCAAACCGCAGCGTCTGTAATGCTAGTCCCGCAGGTGCCTCCTGGGGCGGTCAAGAGAAACTGCTAGTGTGTATCATACCCCCTCCCCCAGTACCTTGCCTTCCTCCACTTTCCTCCTCCTTGACTTCTGAATGGGCACAAGAATTTCCTCTCTCTTCTATCATTAGGCCTCTTGGCTGCCCCGTCCTCCTCTTAGCTGCCCCATCATCCACTTAACTGCCCTTTTCCAATATTTCCCGAGAGATCATTTGATGTCCTTGGGGAGGAAGGATTCCAGAGTCCTTGGCACCTAAGAGCATCTGTTCTTCTCTTTCCCATAAATTTACTCCCCTTCTCCTTCCCATTTTATTTCCCCTTAATTTAATAAAAAATACCTCTTCCCTCAACACACACAACCTTTCACCTACAACAAACAGGAGGAATTATCTAGAATATAACACACCCTCTCCCATCAAGATACCTGATACCACCTCCCCCCTAAAGCTAGAGCTAAAAGATGTCCAAAGATTCTGTTCTGTTTCATTCCCCACCTTGCACACAGTGCTAATTGAATGAGAGAGAGAGAGAGAGAGAGAGAGAGAGAGAGAGAGAGAGAGAGGGGGAGAAAAGAGAGAGAGAGAGAGAGAGAGAGAGAGAGAGAGAGAGAGAGAGAGAGAAAAGAAGAAAGGAAGAGAAGGGGAGAAAAAGAGAGGAGGGGGGAGAAAAAGAGAGAGAGAGAGAGAGAGAGAGAGAGAGAGAGAGAGAGAGAGAAAGGAAGAAAGAGGGAGAGAAAGAGGAGAGAGAGAGAGAGAGAGAGAGAGAGAGAGAGAGAGAGAGAGGAGAGGAGAAAGAGAGAGAGAGAGAGAGAGAGAGAGAGAGAGAGAGAGAGAGAGAGAGAGAGAAGAGAGAAGAGAGAGTACAAACAACCCCCTAGACGGGGCTGAATTGATGGAATTGTGATTGTAGGATTTCTCCACTTAGTCCCTGCCTCCTCTTTGCTCTCCAGCCACTCCAAAGTCTCTTCCCCTCTTTAAGCAGCAATTTCTTTCAATCTCCCTCATTCTCTTTTCTCCCCACCCCTTCCGTCTTTCTCTCTCACCCCCTCCACATAACCCCCTCGTTCACTCTTCTCCCAGAGTGGGGGAGGGGAAGGGGGGAAAAAAACCCAAACTCCCTGCACCGGCCAGAGATGTCGAAGAAACGCAAAACCTTGGAGGGTGGTGGTGGTGGAGGAGGAGGATCCCCGCTCCCATCCGAGGAACCTACAGCCTTATTTGGGGGCAGCATCGAGGAGCAAGGTAGGGAGGAGTGAAAGGGGGGTGGGGGAGGAGAAAAAAAGAAAAAGAAAGGAATCAAAGGAAAAAGGAAATGTTTTGGAGTTGAAGGATCCCAGTATAGGAATGCATCAACTTGTCTTTCTCTTTATTTCCTTGGGTCAATAGAACTCAAGTTGACTTTTTTGGGGGGAAGGGAAGAAGATTTTAAAAATTAGGATTGAACTGAAGGACTGAGAGAAGATGTTGAAAACACAGGTCTGCATTATCTGAACTTTAGGTACTATAGGGGGAAGAGAGGAATTGGCTAAGGTGGTTAGAAGAGGCTGAAAGATATTGATGAGGGCCAGTTGCTGATCAGGGCAAATTGCGATCAGTCCCAAATCTTTCCCCTGCTTCCATTTGCTGGTTGTCAGTTACATTTGTGTGGGCAAATTGTCTTCCTTATTGATTGATGTTGATCTCTGTATTCAGGACATCTGAGCTTAGATGGTAGGGTACGGTGATACCTGCATAATGACTACTGTGTTTAAGGGAGCAGGGAATGACATGGATTTCCTAGATGCACCCCCTCCACACCCATTTCTAAGATGCTCCAAATTACGTCATACAGAAGCTTAAACCCTGCCCTTACAGCACACTCACTCTGCATCTGATAGAAGTTAGTGCTTTGGTTTTTAGCAGATATAGGTCTTTGCTCTCTTTCAAGAGATGGGTGATGACAGCTGTTGGGTACCTCTTTTTTTTTTTTCCTTTAATAACGTCAATGCAAAAATAAAGTTGTTGTACAATTGTCTATGAAAGCAGAAATGTTATTTAGATATCTGGTTTCCAGGCAGAAGAGGCCCAGTAACTGCTTTTTATTATTTTTTGATCATTCTGAATTTAAAGTTAAAAGTAGGCCCAGATGAACCAAGTCAAGCTATATACCTAGGCTGTAGTTAAAATGCAGAGAAGAGAGAATGAGGTACAAATGTCTGATTGTTTGTTATGGCTGTGGAAAATGAAGTGATGGAACTCTAGGATCAAGTTGAAAAAGCATTTCTTTAATGTTTCTTCCCCTTTAGAATAGCCTTTTGTTTATTTTTTAACAAGTGAAGAACTAAGCATAAAACCAAATAGGGATAGGAGTGTATTCTCCAATATAGAGTGAGTGGTCTTTTTTTTTTTTTGCCACAATCAGTCAATAATGTCAATAATGCTGACAATAAATAAAAAAAAAATAAAAACTGTGAACTTCAATCTCTACTAGAGTTTTGTATGGGATGTATGCATTTAAAATGCATTTCTTTTTAGATGATTTTCTGTCCTTTGGTTTTGGCTTTATTAGGCATGTCATATTGATGCTGTCCCACTTAAGACAATTATGGGTTATTGCTTTGACTTCTTTTGGGGTGTTATTATTTTGAATCCCTTCAGTCATTAATCTTTACTATTTAAGGCAAATTTGGTATTTTGGTACATTTAACATATGAGCAAATTACTTTGTCCAATGTTATTTTTGCTTTGCTTGGAGAAGTCTTCCCATTTTATGAAGACTGGCCATGGGACCATCTTTAAAAGATCTCTTGATTTTGACCTGAGAGTTAGTTTGCAAGACTAAATACCATTAATTTCTCTTTGAGTTTACCAATAATTTTCATGGAAGGAGACTGACAATTATCATTAAAAAGGGGTGAGGAGGCAAAATGTCTTTCATTTTCCATGAGTAGTTTCAGCATGGTCATAAGTCTTTTAGAGAAGCAAGAATAGTATCTTTATTAAAAGTTCATTTCTTATGGAAATGTTTAACAGAGGTTTGGCAAAGCAGGTATGAGGTAGTATTCTCTCAAAAACAAATGCAATACATGATTCCTTGTTGTTATAACCTCCACACTGGAAATCTTTTGTAAATCAGAAATAAGAGAATTTATATCTATGATGCTGCTTATATTTTCTCGGAGGCCCTATTTTGACTAAAAATTAGAGGCAAAAGCTCATTCTTAGTTTGGGGGACTAAATAAATTGTTAGATGACTTTTAATTTTATTTTCTCTTTTTTATCTGATAAATACAAATGCTGATGGATAATTTATAGCCATGTAAGTACATGGCTAACTGTGTTAACCACTAAGGGATTGTGTGTATAGTATATTGTAATCTTGTATTGGATATATTTTGTTGTGAATTATTGGCTTTGGTGCAACGGACAAGATAAACACGTGTATAACCAGCTTCTATTATATTTACTCTTAGAAAGAAGAAGAGGACAGAGTATGTTATGACGTTTAACATTAGAAAAGGTTCTTTGCTCATATGAATTTTTAAAATGATTCATTTTTCCCCCTTTTCTTGAAACTCCAGCTTCATTATATGAATGTTTCATTATATAACATTATAAGGACTTATATGAGAAAAGTAGCAGTTCAAGTTTCTAAAGAGTCATTAAAGACCTTGAATGCTAAAGAACTTCCAGTAGGAGCAAATAAAGTAACTTTTTTATGTGAATGGATTAGGAACTACCAGTTTTTGTATAAATTTTACCACTACTGGACAATTTCTAGCATTTCTTTCATTAGAAAAATTCAGAAACAAATTTCATTGATCATTTACGGTGATTTTGAGGTGATCTAATTATTTGCTTGGGTTGAGATTCTGAAATGTTCCATGAATATGCAGGCGGGTAGAAGTACATATAATCATTCTCTTGTACTCGGTGCATGAAAAAGAAAGTGCAAGGGTTCTTTATTTCATTTGCTTATCTCTATGTCCTAAAATGCATAATTCTTTAGCATCCATAGGAAAAAATGATGAATCTTTCATTTCAGGTTCCTTGATAGTATTTTCTCATTATACTTTGGTAACAATTTTCTTAGTTATTTACTTGTATGCATCCAGAAGAGTTTCTCCTTGGAGGAAGAATACATGAGTGGATCACCAAGAATATAAATATGAACTTTTAGATTATTCTTCTGTCTAAAATCTATGTCACATTTTGGATAATTAAATGTCATTTTCCTGGTTGAGAGTTTGTTGGGACCTCCATTGAGTGATTGGATAATTGTGTGTGTGTGTGTGTGTGTGTGTGTGTGTGTGTTTTCCTGCTTGTATACAATTAGAGCCAGATTTATTCTTAATGTGAGTTCCATCCTTGTTTCAGATGACTCTCTTGCTTAAAATGGGTGGAGACCATGTGTAGATGGGTCAACTTTGGAGGAAAAGGAGGAAATTTATACAGATTTTTTCCCCTTTACAACTGGTTGGGAAAACTTGGTGCAAAAATGGGTGTTGGCCATAACTTTGTTTTTCTCTGTGTCTTACTGCTTTATTATTCTGAAGCTAAATCAAACCTTAGAGTGTGGTAGAGACTCTGTAATTTGTAGGATAGATGAGCATGTTAATGAGTATTCAAAAGGAAACAGCCTGGAAGAGATGCTATAGAAGATATCTACTCATCTTTCGTTGTTTTGTTGAAGTAGTAAAGCACATATGTCTATTTTATTTTCTTTTTAATTTTTTTCTTCCAGAACTTGAATTTATGGAAATTTTTAGTTATTTTAAGACTAGATACAACAATAAACTGTACTATATGCAGTCTTTCTTAGCAAGGTTCCTTGCCTTTCCATCCTCCCCTCCCCCCCAATTGCTCATTTAATTGTACAAGTCCCATCCTTACACCATTATTTTCCCTGACCAGACCCCTTTAAGATCATTGTTCATGAGAGAACCTTTTCGCAGTTTTAATTCATGTATTCATCTCATGGATTTTTAAAACTAAAATAAGCTTTGTTGGTTTTCATGGGATTATATAACCAGGTCCATTTTTTCTGGTTTCTATGCCCCCTCAGTTCTATCATAGCCACATGTTCGATGGTAGCAGGGGCATTTTGAGACATGTGGAACTTTGGAAATAACCCAAGACTAGAAAATAGAAAATCAGTGCTTAAGTATTAGCCCCTAAAGTCACTTGCTAGAAAATCTTGAGAAATCTCTCAGCCTCTTTTTCCTCATCAGTAAAACAGGTATAACAATTTCATCCCCTCACAAAATAGATGTGATAATAAAATGCAATAACATGTAAACCTTTTTGTTGTAGCAAAGACATGGAAACAAAGTAAATGCTGTAGACTGGGGCATTGCTAAACATGCTGTGATACATGAAGGTAATGGAACATAGCTGGGCTATAAGAAACGATGAGTATGATGAATACAGAGAAGCATCAGAAGACACATCAACCGATGCAAAAAAAAAAAAAAAAGTCAACAGAGGCAGAACACAGAAAATGCAATGACTATACAAACAAGAACAACAAAACTATTGCAACTGAATGCTATAAAATGATGGTCCCAAAGGAAAATTGGAAGAATATATCTCCTTTTCTTCTTTGATATGGTCAAGGGGCTGAAATATTGTATAATATCATCTGTGGTTGATGTTTTACTGAAATGTGTCTTTTCTCTCTTTTATTCTTTGTAATAGGAAATGGCTCTATGGAAAAGAGTACAAAATGGTATTTTGGAAATTTATATGACATAAAAATCAAAATTGTTAATGAAAAATTTGGTATGTCAAAACATTTGAATAAATATAAAGCCTTATACAAGTATAAAATATTAATAGCAACATGTTTAAACTGCAAGGGACTTCTTTATATCACTGAATCACTTTATGCAGGGAATGTTTGAATTTGGATAGCTGTCTATAGGTGCCCATAGAGTACTGTCCATATAAGATATGTCTATAATACCACCACAAAATAGCTTAAAATATAGACTACTAACTGAGTATATGGTCTGTCTGACCCCTAAGAATAAATTGACCAACTGTCATAAATTATTTATTAATTTTGGGTCTTTTCTTTTCTGTGACTGGAAATGTGATCCTGAGGAAACAAATTTTCATTTCTAATAATGCGTATGTAACATTTTAAGTCATATGATTAATTATCTTATTTTTGATTAGGTATCAGTTTGTTTTCAAAATTTATTTCATACAGGGTTCTGGTATTTTGAGTGTATAATTTATGTCACCTGGTTTATCTGAGTTCTTTGGGTCTGTAGATAACTACTAGTAGAATTAAATTTATTAGGAAATTTTAAAAAATGTCATTTGAAGTCATTTGATGTCTCTAGGACACATTGGCAAAATTGGCATTGACAAAATGAGAGAATTGAAGCAGAAATATTGGCTGTCTTCTACAATTCTATGTGTGACATCGAGCATATAAATAGATGAGTTGACATTCTTCAGTAGCAAAGTAGCTGGGTGGCACAATAGATAGAATACTAGACCTAATACTAGTAATTATTGAGCCCTAATCTGGCTTCAGATATTTACTAGCTGTGTAATCCTGAGCAAATCACTTCACATCTGTCTGCCTCAGTTTCCTCATCTGTAAAATGGAGTTTGTTGTAAGAATAAAGTAAGATAAATTTAATATTATTTAAGATAATAATATTTAAAGTGCTTTTCAACCTTAAAGTATTCTGTGAATATTAATTATTATTACTAGTGCAGGAAATTATCACACTGGGAGTTCTCTACACTTTATTACTACTTTGTTCCTTCAAATATAAATACATATTTATCGAATTTTTTTTCTGACATAGAACAAGATTGTCTCAAACAGAATTTGATTGGCTCAATTTTTAACTGCTCTTAAGCCTTTAGAATTTGTAGGGATTTAATTTCTTTTCTAAATACCTGTTCTGTAATTATGAAGTAATGATTCTGGACTAGAAAAAAATTAGTATGACCATGGAAAGAAGTTTCCAATGATTTTTTTTCAAATTTTAATGTTGGCTGATGTTGCCTGAGATGGAAGTAAAAAATATATATATATATAATTAAAGTGATAGACAATTGCTAAAAATATGAACTGCTGATAGAAGTTAATGTCTACAATGGAAAAGACTAAAAGACTAGTCTAATCATGTTTGCTTTAATGAAGACCCAAAAAAGCAGCATGGTATAGTGGGAAAATGGTAGATTTGAAGTTCTTAAGTATCTCAGTTCCAAAGTGACTGTTGCCTTATTAACTGGGAGCAAATCACTTAAACTCTCGAGTCTTGGATTTGGAAAGTAAGGAAAATACATGTTCTGCAAACTTCTGAGGATTGTTGTGAATGTGAAATGTAATACTGGGCATGACCAAGATTTGCAAATTGTAAAATACATAAATATCATTATTGAAACTACTAGTGTTTGTTAGTAGTTGTACTCAACTTTTCATAATCATGCTCAAATTTCCTACAATTTATATTTAGAAACTCCAATCGGACCAGGACCAATCAATATCATGGAAAGAGCTTTAGTTTAGGATTGAGAAGACTTATAAATTGAATCCCAATTCATGTATTCACTGATGTGTGACTAGAAAAATCACCCAATTCCTCTGAACTCTAGTGTCTGTCTTTTTTAAAACAGAGCTAATAATACTTTCTTTGGTATCACTGTGATGATGAAATGAGATAATATATGGAAGTATTTTGTAGACTGTAAAATGCTATGCTGATATAAAAAATTATTCTTATTTAACATATTTAGTTGTTTTTCAGTTGGGTTTGCTCTTCATGACCCCATTTGGGGTCATTTTGACAAAGATACTGGAATGGTTTGCCATTTCTTTTTTCTAGCTCATATTATAAATGAGGAAACTAAGGTAGACAGAGTTAAGTGACTTGTCTGAGGTCAGAAATGAACTCAGGTCTTTATGATTTCAGGCCCATATAACCAGCTGCCCTCTTGAGTATTTAAAAAATGAAAATATCTAACCTATTTTAGTAAATCTATAGGGGGAGAAACAGAAGGTATAATTTCTAAAGAATGATCTAAATGAAAACAGTGATAACAGTTCCCCATCTATTTAGATATGATTGTATTCTCCCATTCCTGTACTAAGTGAAGAAAAAAAGTATTCTTTTTTAGTCATTAAAGATTGTGAAATTTTTGAAAATTTGTGAACAGAGGGTCTCTTCAAAAAACTTGGGATAGAGCAGTAGAAAACTTCATGTTGTCTAGGCTTTTCTTTCTTCCACCATTGTCCTACCAAGTGTTTCTTCCCTGGTTTTGAAGGGTTTGCATCTATAACACAAATGACTGCTTTTGGCAGAGGATATAGACCTAGGGGAAAGATTGTGGTATTAAGATTAAAAAAACTTGGGCTTGACTCCTGGCTTTTAGGCAAGTCATTCAAGCCTCAGATTCTGTTTTCTTATCCGCATTTGGGTTTTTGACTATATACAGTTGGCTTTGGACTCAGTGCTCTCTAAGGTTGCTTCCACTTCAACATTCCAATGAATCTACTGTTGTTATACTTGATTAATTTGTGTGATGTCATATGAAAATTGCCCAATTATTTAACCCGGAAAATCAGGCCAAAATTAAACACCACAAATAATGCTATCTTGTTTATTTTCCCTCAGATTTTAGGAGATAGCACTAAACCAGACTTCTTGAATTACTTTCTTTGTTTTCATTGTGAAAGAAAAGGAAGAATATTAGAAATGAAGTCAAACCCATTTGCTATTTATGGGAAGAGGTGGTAAGATCTTCACTAAAGACCTATGTAGCATGCTTTTCATGACACATAATTGGTACAGCATATATTCCATATACTGATATATTATAAAAATGAATTAATGACCAGATTTCTTAGGTGGGTATTAGCAGGCTACCACACAGAAAACACAAAAGTAAGCAAAATAAGGAATGCTATCACAGAAGTATATAACAGTTCAAAAAATAAATTGATCATACAGTCACAATTCACATACTCCATTGGCATCCATGTGATGATACTAAGATGATGACCAAAAGACTCCCAAAACATTTGCAGATGCCTTGTGGTAGATTTTCATAAATAGTTTACACTAGATGGGCAGCCAGTGATAGTATGTAATATGTATCCTTGGGGAAGGTAATCACATTACCAAGATCATAGATGTTTTGAGTTTTGAAGTTAAAAAAGCCATTGGACTTGGCTTCTCTTTGTGCTTTGAAGATAAAGGATAGTTTAAAAATAAAGTTATTCTATTTATGAGTGCCTCATTGGGTGACCAACTTATAGTTTCCCATGTCAAAATAAACTAGGAAGGTGGTAAGACTTCCTTGGTGGGGCGGAAGGAAGAGGGAAAAATTATTGATTAAAATTATCTTATTGTTTTAAGACACTAATTTCCAGAAAGGTTCTATTTACAATGTGCATTTCAGAACTGAAGGGTGCAATATATTTAGACAAGAACACCCAGTTACTGATGCATCACTCTAGGTTAATTAATTAGATTCATTCATTTGGTTTTACTAAGCAGAAACAGAGTCTCTTCAAGCCCTATTGATCTCCCTTCTTCTGAACCAAGGTATATTTAATACATTTGACATTTTAATTATGAATAATTGTGCTGTTTTCTAATCACTTCATCTTTTCTTTTGTCTTTGTATAACTGAATTTTAAACTCCTTAAGGACAGGGTACTTGATACACTTTTCCAATATCCACCAGAATTGCTGTGAGTTCTTATTAAATGTTAGATACTAGATGTAAAGATGAGCAATGATATCATCCTTGGACTCAAAGATCTTTACAGTCTTTGTGGGATGAGTAACATATACCTATAAATAATTATGGTGCCAAAAATGTCATAAACCCCAAAGAGAGCCCCCAAATGCAATGAGAAATTTGAGGAGTGTATTACTTCCTCCATGCCCTTCCTTTCCTTTCTCAGGCTCAAGCCTTCAGCAAAGGATTGAGAACATACTCTAGCAGATATTTCATAAGAACTTTTTGACTAAGGAGCAAGTAAATTTTGAGTCAGGGCTGAAGTGGAGACCCAGGGAGTTGGGGATGAATAAGTACAAGGGAAAGAACATTTAATTTGGAATCAGAGGACCTAGGTTCAAATTACAGCTAAACTATTCTTTATAACTGTTGAAAAGTCATATAATCTGTTAAGACTCAGTTTCCTCATATGTAGAAGGAGGATGTTATATAACAGCTAAGGTTCCATCTAGATCTAAGTATATTATGATCACATAATCCTGTGATCCTAAGATTTTCAACCTCATGGAATCAGAGACTTTAAGTAATGTTCCCAATGCTCTCCCCCAAGTTCACATATATATTGCTGAACTCTGGGGAGAGCAGACTCCAGGTAAGAAGCACCTGAAGCCAAGCACAGACTTCAAACCTTGTCTTCTCACTCCAAATCTCATGCTATTTAGATTACATATTGTAATCCATATATAATTCAATCCTCAGTTCTTGACTGAGGGTGGACCTGAGTGACATGCTATTTTGAGGAGGTTTAATTAGCTTTGGGAAAACATAGAGAGAATGAAAATCTAGAATATTTTGCCTCCTACTTCTGCCTTGTCTAACTTCCTTTTCACATCTCAACTCAGCTCCTTTCCATAACCTCCAAGTTGCTTAGTACTTTCCCTAGCATCTCTGAAAATGACTTTTTCTATATTTTATCATTAATCACTTCTTTTCATGTATCACCACTCTTCTCAAAAGAATCCAAACATGAAGGCAGGAATGGGTTAATTTCTATCTTTTTACACCTAGCACTTAGTAATGCTTAGTATGTAGGAGGCACTTAATTAACCTTTGTTGAATGAATGAATGTGGCAACACATTGCCAGGAGTAAGATTTCATTTACTAGTTTCTCTTGTTCCTGAGTTAGACTGAGACAATATGATATAGTGAAAAAGAGTTCCTCATCCTCAGTTTCCTCATCTGTGAAATGAGAATGTATGACACTAAGGCCTATGAAGTCCCTTTCAGCTCCAGATCTATAAGTCTATCATGCCTGTCAGTCTTGTGTTCAGTAGATCTGAGTTCTAATGCTGGTTCTGACGCTTATAGCTGTGTCTTATTGTGCTTATCCATGTAAAGGGCTGAAACTCTTGAGTTGATGCACTGAGGAGGGAAAACTGAGCACTTAAGGCTAACTACCGGTTGGACAATACTCTATTAGCACATGCTTAGAAAATTGCCCTTCCCACTATTCTGTGCTGGCTTGATAATCTGTGTATCCAGAGAACTGTAGGAGGGACTAGGGGATGGAGTAAGACTAGCCAGAGTCACTTTTGAGTGGAAGACAAAGAGGTGAGGTCGTGGAGATTCTGCATCCATCAATTCACTTCTACTCCTAAAGACTAAGAATAAAGACCAAGGACTTTTGCTTATCCTGACTCCAGCTGATTCTAAGGTATCCAGGGTGCTAACTCGGTCTTCACATATCTAGGTCTCAGTTTTCTCATCTATAAATTGAGGCAATTAATACAATCCTGATCCATATATCTGAAAGGGTTAATGCAAAAAAGTCCTTTTAAAGTCTTCCAGCCCTTTGTCAGTGTGAGCTGTCATTACTTTTAGGCTGAACTTTCATCCTCTATAATGTGATGAAAAAATATTTTCTAGGATTTAAAAAAATATGGGGAAAGGAATCCATATCTAATTCCTATTTTTTATTGGAATGTTCTGGAATATTATTTTCTTGTTGCTCCCCACTCCCCCATAAGTAATTGGGATATCCCTTGGCTTCTCTTGTAACTTAATGTGCCTTTGCTTTTCACCCCCTCACTCTTCAGGGTATTGGACCTTTTGCTTTTATTATTTGGGTTTTGACTGAAGCCTTGTCAGATTTCAGTTATTACTTTACATTAAAAAAGACGTTTTAAAAGTGGTCCAAGTCAGAATTATGGAATATGTGTAGGGCTTTATGGTTTTCTTCTCTCTCTCTCTCTGTCTCTCTCTCTCTCTCTCTCTCTCTCTCTCTCTTTTTCTCTCTCTCTCTCTTTCTCTCTCTCTCTCTCTCTTTCTTTTGTAAAGTGTGAAGTTTGGCTTGCCCACATTCAGTAGGTAAAGGAATATAAAAAGCCACATGGCTGCCTATAAGCCAGTTTGCAAAAATTAATGCCAAATTATCTTTGGAAATTACTGGCACAGCTGTGGTTTTCAGTAAGGCTTCAACCCACGACTGCTGACTTAAACTTTTCATTTCTTATAAAAAAACAGTTTAGAAGTGTTAAATTACTCTTGATTTTACTTTTTTCAAGTCCATAAAAATAAATGTGAAACATTGGGTCTTCATTGATGAAGCATTATTAGATATTTCTATGCTCTCTGAAATTGTTGAAGGACGTAATTTAAATTTGTGTCATAAGGCAAAAGAGTAAATCTTAATATTTATGAGAAACTTTTTTTTTTCTGAGGTAATTGGGGTTAAGTGACTTAAGCAGGGTCATACAGCCAGTACAAGTTAGGTATCTGAGATCAGATTTGAACTCAGGTCCTCCTGAATTTAGGGCAGATGCTCTATCCACTGCACCATCTAGCTGCCCCCTAAGACAAACATTTCCAAGCACTCACATCTTAACAGAAGTACAGTGATCAGGATTTTACCCCAGAGTAGGAATTCAAAGGACCTTGACATTTCTTAAAGTTCTGTCATGCACTGGGATCAGTTCTTTCTCCACCTTTCTTTTTTTTTTTCACCATCTTCCCCCTACTCTTTACCTCTTTCTTTGTCCTAGGGCCACTGAGACAGCTTCCTACCAGTTTCCTGGCTCTGTTTTCTGCATTGAGGTGATGTCCTGCCCCCTCATTTCATCTGTAGAGGCCTTTTGGAACACTTATCTTGGCTGCAAAAAATTTCAACTTACAGTTCTCCTCAACAATTTCTACATTTATGGTGTTGGATTAGTTGTGGAAGATACAAGGTTACATAAGAGAGAGTCCCTGCCTTCAATAAGCTTACAATTCAGTAAGGAAGGTCAAACCTTTGCCTGGGCTTCTTACTTGCTTCTGTGTCATAGAGTCCTTTTGGCAGTTTGATGAAGCTTGTAGGTATTTACTCAGAATAATGTCTCAAATGCATAAAATAAAATGCACAAGATTACAAAGGAAACCATATTGAAATACAGTTTTCAACATATATCAATATATGTATATCCATTTATACACATATTTAAAATGCACATATATGTGCATGTGTATATACATACATATATGTATAAGTATGTGCATATATATACACAACATTCATCCTATTTATCTATTTATTGATATTCACAGACTCCTAGTTAAAAAGTGGTATGAAACAAACTTATAATAAAATGACGAATATGATACATACTATCGGAGGGATAGATAAAATGTGTTAGATGAGCCTAGAAGAGAGAAAGCTTTTAATTTATGAAGAAACCATGGAGAAGATGGCATTTGATTGGTCTTTGAGGAATGGTTAAGAATTAGATAGAAGGAAATGGGAGAGAAGGCATTCAGAGAAAATAGCAAAAGTGTGACAAATGCAAGTATTTGCATTATAGCAAATGATCCATTTTATCGAATCACAGAAGTATGTATAGAAAGGAAAGTAGGAAAGGCTTGAAAGGTCATTTGGTGATCAGTTTTGAAGGCGCTTGACTGCCAGCCAGGATATAGAGTTCTGTAGGATATTGGATATTCTTTCCAGAGTTTTAGAACAGTGTAATGGTATGCATAGAACTTGGTCATGAAAACCTTTTAAAGAGGTAAATGTATGATAATTTCTATTTAAAGATCATAATATAGCAGAACAGTAGGTATAAAATGGTCCCTTGGAGTCAAGAAGACCTGAATTCAAATCTTTGACACTGTAGCTATGGGATTGTGAACATATCAATTGATCTCTGTGGCTTAGTCAATTCTCCAGGACTTACTAAGTTATAGCCAGGTTATGATTTGTGCCAGGTAGGGCTGTTCTCATATCCACAACTGCACAAATCCTTAACATAGGTTCAAAGAAAGTTAAATAAGCCCTTTTTTGTGAGGTCCAGCCCATTGCTTCAAAACTTTTAGTGCTTTATTCAATAGTTTAGAAATGAGAAAGTATGGCTCAGTGAAAAGAGATTAAGAATCAGGAAGCCCATGTTAAACCTTGCTTTCCCACTGACTACTGTGTGGGACCTTGTGTGACTTTGCCTATCTCCCTTGGGCCTGTTTTGTCATCAGTAAAATGAGGGGGTTGGAGCAGATGACCTATTAGGTTCTTTATAGCTCTAGATTTTTTATTTTTATTTCAACAAAAGCTCTGCATTTTCATAACTGCATTTTCATAAATCCACACGATCAGGTCAGCTCTGCACCACTTATGGTAGCATGGCTTTGAACAGCTTATTTAATTTCTCTGGTCCTCAGTTTGTCTCATCCATAAAAGGAGGAGATTGAGTGAAATGACCATTGAGATTCCTTCAAACTTTAAAATTCTGGTTAACTTCAAGAGATCCATCATTACAAGATATTATGCACATGATGATATTTTGGGCAGTGTGTCAAACAGAGTTAACATATCTATGTGGCCAACGGGATCATTATCTTCATTCACTGGAGAAAGAAGTTGAGATACATATAAGAGATTTCATCAATTCTCATTTATTGAGCATCTGTTGGGTGCATGGTAGTGCATTGTAGTGGGCACTCTGTCTTGGCTAAAAGATTAGCCCAAGATAATAATGTAATCCATCACCACTAGGAAGCCCATGGCTCATTTACCACGCAACCCATATTATGATGTGCAATCTGTTAATTTGTAAATTGTTTTCTTTAAAGTACATCAATTTGTCAGTTATTACACATAAGAGGGTTTGGATTTTAGGTCTTGTCGTACTATCACATCACAAATTAACTTGTAGAGATTTGTCTTCTGGAATTAATCTGTAACCAATACAGAAATTTATTATTTATCACAAGGGACAGATTCAGAATCATGGTAAGTATTGTTAAATCAATACCTAGGTAATATATTGAAATTTTTCTTAAAGTCTTAAACTCTGTGAAGACTAATAGTTTGATTTTACATTTGGAATCCTCTCATAGTTCAAAAAGGTTGAAGTCTATGAATTCCTGAGATAGTTCCCTTGTAACAAACAATGAATTATGGTTGCTCTGGACAATGAATTATGATTGCTCTCCTTTCTCTTTTCTGGAAATATCTATGTTTCATTCTAGAATTTTCCCGTGGGGCATTGCATTAGCCAAACACTCCATCGACATTGATAAGGACTAAGCTCAGGAAAGGAAGATTTAGTGGTCAGGCAAAGAGACATCTTATGTAACAAAAGAGAGGTTTTTTTTTTAAAGATAACTTTTAAAAATTTATGACAAATATTACTCAATAACAACTTAAAAAAGAAAAGAAAACCTACTTATTTAGATTCAATTTTCATATCTATGTAAGGAGACTCTCAGTTTTCTATACCTATTCCTGACCTAACCTCCAATTCTGTATCACAAGGTGCCCATATCTGAGACAGAACTCTGAAACTTTTACAACTTCTAAATTTCTCCATCTCTGTAACTTCTCTATCTATTGTATCTTTATTCTCTCCTTTCCACTCATAGGGCCTCCAGCCCAATTAAGGTTCCCATCACCTCTCACCTAGCAAATTAAGACAGATTGGTTTTTACATTTGCAAATAAAATTTTGTTTCATTTATAAATGTAAAAGCCATTTGCAGCTCACTAGCTATACAAAACGATGGGGCAGACAGAATTTGACCCTATGGCCATAAATTGTCAGTCTCTGGCCTAAACTGGAGTCTTCTGATAGGTCTCCCTGCCCCAAGTTTCTTCCCACTCTAATCCACCCTCAGCTCACCTGCTAAGATGATTTTCCCAAAGCACAAGTCTGTTTTATTCTTGTAATCAGTAAGCTTGAATGACTCTCTCTAACTTCCAGGATCAAATATATATTTCCCTATTGGACATTTAAAGCCTTTTAAATCTATCCCTAACCTATCTTTCCAGCCTTCTCCACCCCCCAACATTATTCCCTTTATATGCTTTGTGAAAGGTCAAATTAGCTTTCTCACTCTTTCTTACCCATAGCATTCTTTCTCTATTTCTTTCTTACCCATAGCATTCTTTCTCTATTTTCTGTTCTTTTCCACTGTCTGTCTTTTCCTCGTACTTGGGATGCATTTCTTCTTCCTATCCATCTTTTAGAAATCCTAGTGTCTTTCAAGCCCACATTCTTTATGTGGCCTTTCTTAATCCATCTCAAGCCCTTGTTACCATCTTCCCAATTCTTTCCAAATCACCTTGTCTCTTATTGTGTGTATGTCCATATTTATATTTATATCCACACCCATTCATCCATCCTCATCTGTCTGTCTCTCCAGCTATCTATGTACATGATGTTTCCTTCAACAAGACTATACATTTTTTGAGTGCAGGAACTATTTTGCTTTTGTCTTTATATCTCCATTGCCTAAGACTTGCCTAATACATGGCATTTGCCCGGTATATAGTGGGTACTTAATAAAGACTTGTTGATTGATTACTTGATTAAAGGTTTAGGAACCTGATTCTCCTTTGTTAGTGTCTGAGAGGTACCATAGACTTATTTGTTTTGTTTTGTGGTTTTTTTTTTTTTTACTATAAATTCTGGGG
Source organism: Sarcophilus harrisii (assembly GCF_902635505.1). NCBI lineage: Eukaryota > Metazoa > Chordata > Mammalia > Dasyuromorphia > Dasyuridae > Sarcophilus > Sarcophilus harrisii. The sequence continues at coordinate 124,571,069 of NC_045429.1, forward strand.
CTACTGCTTGCATTTGTGAAGTGTGGTTGTTAGTGCTGCTCTATTTTACAAGGTTCTTGAGGAGGAATAAGTCAAATGTTTCATACATATTTGGTCTGGATTGTCAATTTCATCAATATGGGTAAATCCCAGAGTGAAAATTTTGGCTAAGCCTGCTACCACCATACGATTTACACATTTCCCAATTTCCCCCAGCTGTAATTTGTTGCCTACTCTTCTCAGCTTGGCATTGGCAAGGTTGGAGTAGTAATGAAGCACAAATTCTGGGGAAGTAAAGAAGAGAGTGGAGATGTTCATCGGATAGTTGGGATGTCAAGACTGGAGTTCAAAAGAAAGATTTAGACTGGATATTTGTCTGTATCATGTTGATCATTGAACCTTTTCTGGTCCCCTCTTTCTTGACACTTTGCTTCTTATTAATGTAGTCTGATAACTTTATTAGTTTTTCAAATTTCAGTTCATTTTCCTCCCTCCCTCCCTTTCTCTCCCTCCCTCCTCACCTCCCTTCTTCCCTCCCTTCCTTCCTTCCTTCCTTCCTTCCTTCCTTCCTTCCTTCCTTCCTTCCTTCCTTCCTTCCTTCCTTCCTTCCTTCTTTCCTTCCTTCTTCCTTCTTCCCTCCCTTCCTTCTTCCCTCCCTCCCTCCCTCTCTGCCTTCCTCCCTCCTTCCTTTTCTTCCTTTTGTTTCTTTCTTCCTTTTTTTTTTTTTGCCACTGGTCATCTATTTTTAAATGTCCCCATATTAGAATCTTAAATGAAGCGCAAAGCCACATCCATGAGATCAATTAGTACATAAGGTATATTTGACAAAATAAAATATTTTTCTTCTGGTAATGTGAGAGAAAATTACATTAGGATTATGCTTTTCGTGGTTGGTTTACCTTGCTCACATTTTGATATTTTGAAAGTTGATCATATAATACTTTGATGTGCTTTGGTTGTATTCTAGTTTCTGATATTTACTACCAGCATGTAGTAAATGTTTTTGAGGTTAAATGTCTCTGTGCTTATGAGGTTAAATAATGTATGATGTATCCCAGAGAATTAGCCAAGTATAACTCTCAAGACATAGGTATAATGAAAATATTAGGTCTCAAAGTACGCTTGGAGGACCACTAGGATAGCAAAGACTATCTATATTTGTAACAATGCTATGATTTTTTGTCAATTAAATTATTTTTCCCTTTTCCAGTTACACATATGTGTGAAGCAAGTTTTTTTTCATATATTTCCTCCAAAATAACATATTATTTTTATTGACTTGAATGCAGAATCAGATAAGAAAATCTAGTCTAATATTAAAAAAATTTGCAAAAATATATAAAACAAAGCTATTCCCACTAAATTTTTTTATTTTAGAAACTTTTTTATAAAAATACTATTTGTATTAACATATGATAGGTTTATTATTTTAATGAATTAATAATTTAAAATTTTATTAATTTAATTTCAAATATATTAACAAACATATCACATAAACCAAAACCATTTGTTTCTTAAATAATTTTAAAAACTATTAAGGGTCTTTTAACACTTCTGGCCACAGTGAACTAAGAACTAGACTTTGAGTCAGTTAACTTGGATTTAAATATTGACTTTGCTACTTGCATTGCTTGTGTGACGTTGGGAAAATCATTTGTGTTCTCAGACAAAAGTTAGGTGCTATGACTTGATGTCCTTCAAGCTAGAGTGTATAGAAAGCAGTTTTTACTAGTGATTTTAAGCTTAGAAATTTTATAATCCAACCTTCTCATTTGACAAGTAAAGAAATTGAGGCTCAGAAAAGAAGTAATTTCTTTCAAGAACATAAAGAAGGTTAATAATACGTTTTTTGAATCCAAGCTGAGTGCTGTTCCTATAAGATCATTGATCTCTTGCCACTGTATACAGAAAGCTGATCAGGTGGTTTATGGGTTTGAGGACTTTATATATTGAGATAAAATTTATGTTGAATTTAATGAAAAACTTTTTAGACTAGTCTCTATGGTGGCCATATGTTTGAATCTATATAAATTTTGTAAAAATTAAATTGTAGAAATATTGATTTATGATAGTAATATTAGAAAGAGGGAAAGAAGACACCTAGATAGCCTGCAGCTTTGTCAGGCTTACTCCTCTCCCTCACCATGATCTCTTTTACAAATGCAGGGTCTTTAAATGTCAACTTGCCTGCCCTTCGTAAAAGAGCTTATGGTAAAAAGAAGAGCTACTCTTAAGCAGCCTTTAATTTTTCCCTCCTTCCCCCATTTTAAGACTTAGCTAAGTAGTAAAGTAAGATTCCAATTAAATAAGGTAAGCTTACTTTAAAACTGAGAAATCACTTTTGTTGTTGATTCATTTTTCATTGGCAAAGATACTGGAATGGTTTGTTATTTCTTGCTCAGCTCATGTTGTAGATGTGAAAACCGGGGCAAACAGGATCAAAAGATTTGCCCAGAAAAAAAAAATATTTGAAGTCAGATTTGAACTCACAGAGATGAGTCTTCTTGATACCAAGCCCAATGCTCTATCCACTGTGCCAACACACTTTTTTTGAAAAATCATGAGTTATCTGATAAGAGTCAGAGATGAGCACTGACAGCTTCAGACTAATGCGGTAGTACAGCAATCATGAGCCTTTCTGCACAACAGATTTTAGGATCATAAACCTAATAATAACACCATAAGTTTATAGAAAGGTAAGTGATTGTGCATACATATGTTACATTGCAGTTTACAAAGTGCTTTTTTATACGTTATCTCATTTGAGAAATGCATAGATCATTAAAATTACTACTTTATTTTTGTAGTCATTTGATTCATCAAAACTTCACATCTGCAATAAAACTGGGTTTTGGCATCTATTATGTAAGTTAGCCTGTCTCAGCTGAAATCTTTTATAGAGAATATGTTGGATCTCTCCAACAGATTATATCTAGTCTACTGCAACACAACATGAATTTACTCAGACATGTCTATGAGGTCATTGGTGTGTCCAGAACAAAATTACAGGATTTCCAAGTTGGAGAGAATATCAGAAGTCATCTAGTTCAACTGTGACTAAACAGAAGTTCCCTTGACAACATTCCTGGCAAGTAATTCATATGTGCTGAAATCTCTGGTGTTGAGGAACCTGTTACCTCTGGAAGCAGTTTGTTCTGCTTTGGGAGAGCCTGAACTCTTAGGAAGTTTTTGTTTGTTTGTTTTTTCCTTATATCAAGCCTAAATCTAACTCCTTGTAACTTCCACATTCTACCATTTGAGGCCAAGCAGAACAAATTGAATGACTTTTCCACCTGAAAAAGTCTCCCTCGCTAAGGACTCCCAATTTCTTTGACCAATCTAAATATGGCATGATCTCTCACATCCTTGAAGATTTAGGTCAAGCATCAATGCCTACATGAAGCCTTTCCAGATCCTTCAAATTTTAGTGCCCAGATTCCCCCATGTCATGATAGCTGGACTCAAAAAAGACCTGGGTTCAACTATCACGTCAGATACATGGGAACTTAGGCAAATCATTTAATTGTTTGATTTTCTAGGCCAAGAGTAAGGGGTGTCTGGTCCACAGGCCAGCAAAATCGTTTGGTTTGACCCTGTTGAGGCAACTGCAGCAGTGATGAGCTGAAAGCTAAGTACAACAACTGCTCATTGCTTTGAGTTTTTAGGTGAAGTTAATTTTGTATGGCTTAGAAATGATGTTATAAATATCCAAATGGCCCTTGGCAGAAAAAAGCCTCCCCACCTCTGCTCTAGGCAAACCTAAAAAACTGTAAGTTGCAAAGATGATACTCCTTGATAAATGGGAGTTTTCTTACCTGGGAGTTCTATACCAATTAAATCAAAGATCCATTCTGTAGTCTCTGTATATATATTTATTTATTTTATATATGTGTATTTATATGTGTATATATGTATATATATATATATATACTTATATGTATTTATATAATACACACATACAGTTCTATATATTTGAATATGTATATGTACATATATAGATTTGCAAATGCCTAAATATTTATACTATATATATATATATATATATATGAATATATGTACATACTGTCTCTTCTAGCAGACTATAAGCTCCTTGTGAGTAAAAACTTTCATTTTAAAAATCTTGGTGTTCTTAGTATCTAGCACAATTTATGTACTAGGTGATTAGTAAATTGCTGTTGATTTATTAAATGATGGTACAGCCTCTAATCTTGTCATCATTCTTCTTGTTCTGAACATGCTCCAGTTTATCAATATTGAAGCCAGAAATGATTAAATTGCTTCAGATGCTATCTAATCATGTCACTTCCCTCCTGTCCCCACCCCCTATGCTGCCACTGTCCTGTACATATGCAGTTAATTTTTGAATTCAAATTTAACATCACATTCATTCCTGTTGAATTTAATTGTAATAGAATTGATGTATCATTCATTCTAGTCTGTTGAGATAATTTTGGATCTTATTCATTCATCCAACATGTTAGTTATCTTTTCCAGTTTTATAGGATCTGTCCTGTAATATATTAACAAAAATGCTGTAGAATAGAAGTCCATGATTATAGTCCTGGATACTTTTCTTCAGACTGATGTGGATCTGTTAATCATCATTTTTTGGTGTCAGAAATTCAGCCCCTCTAAATTCTACTATTAACTAGTCCATATCTTTTCTATTTTATCTGCAAAGTATCCTGAAGAATTTAGTCAAATGCATAATTTACTAGAATCCGCGTAAACTATGTCTTGGTATTCTCTTGGTAAATTAATTTAAGAATGTCCCAAAAAAGGAAATGAGTTTTGCCTGGTTTAACCTATTCTTGATAAACCAATGATGAATTTTAGTGATTTTTTCTTTATTTTCCAAATGCTCAGAGACTATCCCTTTCACTATTTTTAATATTTTGTGTCTATCACTGCAACAATTAAGCTATTAATTTACTATGCCTTATTCTCATTAAAGGATGAAACTATTTTTTCCTCATCATATGTTATCACATAATAACTCCTTTTCTGCTATTTTCAAGCAGTGGTTATTATTGATAATATGTTGTAGGCTGCTCACAGTCACCATGCATCTTTCCTCTATCCCTAGGGTAACCTACAATTGTGACTTTTCTGAGTTTGTGGCATACTATAATTTATAGCTACATAGTATCCTTGAGAAAAATACCGACATTAGAAACATGGACTTCTGTGGCAGTAAGCCGCTGGAAATAATTGACTTCACTCTATAATTCCCCAGATGTGATCAAGCCCAATCTCCTCCATTTATGGGACTACTTAATCCTCCATCTATAAAAGTTGTCCAAAATATATGTGCCAATGGGCTACCTCAGTGGATGTTCAGTCCAACTGACTTTCATTATTTGAATTTTTTTTTTTTTTGGTTAACTCTGTTTTTCCTGTGAAGGTTGACTTAATTTAAGTGACAAATCTGGTCCCAGACATTTATTAGCTGTGGAATCTTAGGCAAATCTCTTAATCCTGTTTGCCTCAGTTTTTTCATCTGTAAAATAATTTGAAATGGTGAACCCCTCCAGTATCTTTGCCAAGAAAACCTAAATGGGGTCACAAAGAGTAGGACATGACTGACCACAGTGTTGTGTTTTTTAAAGTCCTGCTTTGAATATTTTGATGCATATGATATTTTCCATTTTTTTGTCTTTAACATCTTTGAGACATATGCCCTTTAGAGAGATTGCTGAATAAAAGAGTATGAACAATTTAGCAACTTGTCTTAGTTGCATTTATCTTAATGGTAATGTGTTTGCCTATGTTCATCTTCATTTCAAAGTGAAATAAGGTATTTGTTGTGGACTTGGAATGTACATTAAAATTTATTCTTTTAAAGCCATAAATTTACCATCCTATAATCCTGAGTAAAACTCTCAGTTCCTTATGATCTAAGTTCACTGCATTGTGCCATCTTCCCAGTTACCCAGGCTTACATCCTCAGTGACATTCTTACTTGCCCTCACCTCATTATTTTTCTCTTTCTTATCTTGTGCCTTCATAACCTCCCTTTTATGCATCTCTATTTTTCTGACACTGCCAGGATTCTGGTTCAGGGTTCATTACTGCATCCTGAATGACTCCAACAGACTTCTACTTGGTCTTGACTCCTCAAGGGTTTCCTTTCTTTTTGTTCATTCATCTATTATGTGCCAGGACTCATGCAAATGTGTTAGGGATATTAAAAAAAAGGCAAAAAAACCCCCCAGTTCCTATCCTCAAAGGACTTATAATCGAATGATGAAAATAATATGCGAACAAGTATATAAAGCAAACTATATACAAGATCAATAGGAAATAACTAAAAGAGGGAAAGACTTGTTGTAGAAGGTGGGATTTTGACTTGAGATTAAAAAAAGAAGCCAGGGAAATCAGTAGTTGGAGTGAAGACAGAGAACATTCCAGGCATATGGGATAGCCAGAGAAAATTCCTGGAGCCAAAACATGAATTGTCTTGCTCATGGAACAGCTAGAAATCCAGTTTTAGTGGATTGAAAAGTACCTGTTAGGGAGTAAAATGTAAAAAGGCTGGAAAGATAGGAGGGATCTGGGTTATGAAGTCAAAGCGAACATTTTGTATTCGAGTCTGGAGACAGTGAGAAGACATTGTAATTCACTGAGTACTTCAGTAGCTAGAGGACTCTTAGGGTAGGGGTGGGGGTAACAGGATCAAACCTGTACTTTAGGATAATCTCTTTAATAGATGAATTATGAATTGTATGAGTAGGGAGAGACCATGGCAAGCAGACTCAACAGTAAGCTATTTCAATAATCCAGTTATGACATGATGAAGGCCTGCACTAGAATGGAGAAGAGGACATATTCAAGGAGATGTTTTATAAATCAGGAAACTGAGGCATAGAGAGATCAAATAATTTATTCAGGGACGCATAGCTAGTAATTGTCAGAAGCCAGATTTGAACTCATCTTCTTGAAAAACTGTAAGTCATTATCAACTGGTTTTCAACCCCTCCTGTCCAATAATAGGACTAAATGCTAACTTATAAATTGTTAGAAGGTTTAAGTCTGCCATTTACTATCTGGATGCTTTACACAGTTCCCATTACTTCTCCTGGCCTTGGTTTCTTTGTCTATAAAATGGGAATAATAACAGTTGACCAACTTATATGGAGAGGCCTTTGGTGGGGCCTGGATCATACATAAAATGTGAAAGCTATTTGAAAACTGGGATAAACCAATATTAGTTGTTATTAACAAGAGAGATAGAATCATAGCTTTCTTGCTGTAACCTCTAGGTCTGAGCAGCTCTAAGGGTTTCAATACAATAACTGCTTTTCTTAGCAGAAAGGGCGAAAGGGTGGGGATACTAGCTAACACAAATCTCAAATAATTCCTGTGGAAATTATGTTTCAGAGGCTGAAAATGTTTCTTTCCCACAAAGCCTGACAGGGTTCTCCTTATAATCAATGACAAATCCCCAGGAAAGGTGTTTGGTATAATTATTACAGCGGGGCTATGTGTATCTGTGCACTACTGTTCATGTCTTAATATACATTTTAACCTTGTTTAGGAGCCTAGAACAAGTTTAAGCAATATAACACAGCAGGCAGCTAACTTGCCAACTATGAGTGTGCCTGCTTCTTATGGTGGTATGAAGGCACCAGTCAAAAGAAGGGGGACTTTTATACACCAAAGAGTGTTATTATAGTTTTGAAATTCACCACCTGGAGTGACTTATAGGTTTTTTATGAACCTTAGTTTTATAATGATATTAATGAAAACAGTTAAACTTTCACCTTTATTGGCCAGTTCGGGGCTAGGTATGACATCAATGTCAGCCAATCTAAAATTGCTTCCCCTGACTGGTGCTTTCCAGACACTTTGTAGAACACAGTAAAACATGTGCTGTTGACATCCTGGAGCAGGTGACTGGAGTCTGGAAAAACATTAACTTGGACGATTCTACATCCTCTCCTAGGACCTGATGAAAAACACACTTCTCCCAAGATTGAGCCTGAATATTAATTCCCACCTGAATTCGGCAGTGGAACATAACTTGAGAAGCCAGCCAAGAGATGAAAATATGATTCAGGAGTTGGCGTCCAAGTTACTCTAAACAAGATGTGTGCCTAGTCAATGATGCAGCCAGCTTGGATATAGTCAGGCAAAGCATCTCATATATTTGGGCCCTGTTTCCATCCCCACCTACCCTATTCACCAATCAGATTTCATCAGCTGGGAAAGGAAACATGGAATAAGATCTGTCTGTACGTTTCCAAAACATTTTTGAGTGATACGTCCCACTTGTATGTCCCCAGGGGATGCCCACATGTCTGGTTACTTTTTGGTGAGGTGTTTACTGTAGTAAAGAGTGTGAAAGGCAGAAATATCCCCTGCAGACATGTGTGCCAATTGGCAGTATCTTCTTGCAGATTAAACCCTTCCTTTCCCATCTTTCCTGTACCCTTGGTATCATGGGTTGGTTTTAGATATATGTGGAACAGTGGAAAGTCTGAGCCGAGCTCAGAACTTAATCCAATCAGAACCATAACTGAATCAGTGATCCAGCATTAAGTGCCTCTCACATGTCAAGATTGCTTGTCACTGGAGATACAAATTCAAAGAATAAAATTTAAAAAAATATAGGAAAAGTGATATAGCGGGGAAAATACTAGATTTGGAGACAGGGGAGGCGAGTTTAAAGTTGTCTCTATTGCTTATGATCAGTGACCTTGACCAGTACCCCATTCCTCTGGGCCTCAGTTTGCTCATGCACAAAATGAAAAGTTTGGATTATGGTTGCTAAGGTTTCTTCTAATTCTAAATCTATGTTTTCATGAGATCATACTTAAGTTATATCCTTTAAGAAAAGTGCTGGGAATATTTATCTGTCTTCCCCATATTTGTTAGTGTTCTTTCTCCTCTCAAATTGTCGGGTATTAACTAAGCTATGTGAATGTTGCATCCCTTAAAAGAATAAAAATTCCTTGAGGGCTGAGGCTGCTTTTCATTTTTTATTCTATATCTCTGATATCTAGCAGTTTTACATGCAACAAGTGTCTACTAAATGCTGGTTTGAATATGTGGTTAAGGCCCCTAGAGCGATCTAGTCTTATTGCTAGACAGTCAAGTCATGGTGAATGATTCCTAGTTTTCCAAATTCAATTTTTACCCTAATCATATAAAACAGGGGAAGAGAATGCTAAGCACTTTATAGCAATTACTCTCTTTGTAACAGCACATCACCCCACTCCAAATTCTCCACCCCAACCAGCTCTGAAAAAATATTTACTTGCAGACATTGGACTGGAAGCCATTGGTTGGAAATGAAAAACTGAACATTTTTGAAGAATAGCCTCACCTTGGCTCTCAGCTCAAGTGCACTTTAACATACATGTTTGGTATGAGCCAAGAATAGGCTGAGCCTGAGGTGTTGCTCCTGAGCATGGGGTTTATTTACTCTGTAGGATATGTCCGGTACTAAAGTTTGACACTTGTTAATACTTATCTTGATGATTCTCCCAATCCTGTTGTTCAATGGCAGCTACTGGTTGAAGAGTCAAGTTTTGGGGACACAAAAAAAGTCAAAAACAGCCTTGTCCTCAAGCACCTGTCATTTGACAGCTGAGAATCCGCGTGTAGTCTTATGTTTTGCCAACTGTAGCTTACCTCAGACTTTTAACAGTGACAAAATAAAAAACCATTACAGTATGCTCTAAAGAAAAACTCAGGTGAAAGCATTGTACTTTCCTTGCATTGTATTCTAGTGATAAAATTATTATAAAATGCCTTATTCCAGCAGAATAGAAGTTCTATTTTCTTGCTTTTTCTGTTTATCATTCATAAATTTACAAATTCTGATAGCTCACAGTGACCCTAGAGATCAAGGAATCTATCCTGCTAATTTGACAGATCCAGCATTTTGTACTTTCTTGGTTCTGTGACCTTAAATTTAAAAAAAGAGAAAAATAAGCATTATAAATTATGTTTATATAAATGTTTGAAAATCTCCTTTCAATAGTTTATTTGTTCTTTAGTTTATTTTACATGTCATCTTTGAGAAAGAAAAAAAAACATGTATTGTATTGGCCGAATGTTACTTTTTTTAGAGAATCAAAAAAGAATTGTTCTAGGATCCTTAAAAAAAGAGAAAGATGCATATGTGCTCCTATGCACAGCCCCTTTTGGACTGATCAGTGACAGGTCTTATTTTGCTACTGAAGAAATGATATTTCAAATACCTAAGAGACAAGTTTGAGAAAATATAACAGATCAGTGTTGGAAATATGTAATTTGTAAACCATTGAAGAGCTTAGTTATTCCTCAGCAAGTCACATTTCTTCATCTCACATACCCAATCACTTGCCAAGATCTTACCATTTCTACCTCAAAAACATCTCTCAGATCCCTCCCCTTTTCTCTTCTCACATAACCAGCACCTTAATTCAAGCCCTTATTGTCACTTGCTGAGATTAGTACAGCAGTTTCCTGTTTGACTTCCCTACACCAAGATTCTCGTCCATCCTCCACACTAAAGACAGAGTGATTTTCCTTAACTGTAGATCTAATCATGTCACTTTCCTCCTCAACCAGTTCCAATGGTTCCTTATTACCTCTGTGATCAAATATAAACTCCTTATTTTAGCTTTTAAAGATTTTCACATAATTGCCCTAACCGATCTTTCTAGTCTTATTAGTAATTTACTTCTCTTACATTATGAAATCCAATAAAGCTGTCCTTCCCTCTATTCCTCACACATAGAATTCCATTTTTCCATCTTCATACTTTATATTGGCTGTCCTTCCTTTCCTGGAATGTACTTATGCCTGACCACTGTCCTTATAGAGTCTCTCTTTCTTTAAAATGCACCTCAACTACCATCATCTATGTGATCCTTATTCCTTCACCTGATGGTATTTCTCTCTCTCAAGCTACCTTTTAATTTGCTACTTTGCATTTGTATTTATGATTTTTAAATAATAGCTTTTTGTTACTTTTCAAAAAATAATAGCCTTTTATTTTCAAAATTTATGCAGACAAGTTTTCAATATTTTACCTTTGTAAAACTTGTGTTCCAAATTTTTCTCCCTCCCATCCCCTAGTCCCTCCTCTACACAGCAAATAATATATGTTAAACATGTGCAATTCTTCTATACATATTTCCAGTTATGCTGCACAAGAAAAATCAGATCAAAAAGGAAAAAAAAATGAGAAAGAAAAAAGCAAGCAAACAACAACAAAAAGGTGAAAATGCTATGTTGTGATCCATATTCAATCCCCAAGACTTCTTTCTGGATACATATGGCTCTCTCCATCACAAGTCTATTAGAATTGGCCTAAATCACCTTTTCTCTCAATTCTTTCTCTGGAGATGGATAGCATTTTTCATCTTAGGTCCTTCAGAAATGTCTTGGATCTTTATATTGCTGGGAATAGCTAAGTCATTCACAGTTGATCATCATATAATATTGCTATTACGGTGTACAGTATATTCCTGGTTCTGCTTTTATTTGCATCAGGTCATGTAAATCATTCCAGGTTTTTCTGAAAGTTTCCTCCTCATCATTTATTATAACACAATAGTATTCCATTATAATCACATGCCATAACTTGTTCAGCCACTTCCCAATTGATGGGCATCCTCTCAATTCTAATTCTTTGATACCACAAAAAGAATGGCTACAAACATTTTTGTATATATAGGTCCTTATCCTTTTCTTTTTAAATCTCTTTGAGAAACAGACCTATGAGTGGTATTAGTGGGTCAAAGGATATTTACAATTTTATAGAGCTTTGGGCATAGTTTCAAATTGCTCTCCAGAATGGTTAATCAGTTTACAAGTCCATCAACAGTATATTAGCATCCAAATTTTCCACATATTTTCTCTGAAATTTGTAATTTTCCTTTTTTGTTATAGTAATCAAACTGATTGGTATGAGATGGTACCTCAGACTTATTTTAATTTTTTTTCATTAACAGTGATTTAGAGCATTTTTTCATATGATTATTCATAGCTTTGGATTCTTCATCTGAAAGCTATCCATATCTTTTGACCATTTATCAATTGGGGAATGATTCTTATGATCCTAATCTTATAAATTTTATTAGGTTTTCAATAAATTGGAGAGGTAAGGCCTTTATCAGAGAAATTTATATAGAAAAATTTCCCCAGTTTTCTTCTTTCCTTCTGATCTTGGTTATATTGATTTATTTGTACAAAAGTTTATGTTAACTTAATGTAATCAAAATCCATTTTTACTTCCTATAATAGTATCTATCCCTTCTTCTGTAATAAATTCTTTTTTTTTTATCCATAGATCTGACAGGTAAACCATTTAACACACTCCATGTATGCTTATGATATTATCCTTTATGTCTATATTATCTACCAATTTTAACTTTTTCTTTGTTTATGGTAAGAGGTGTTGACTATACTTAATTTCTGCCAAACTACTTTCCAGGTTTTCTAGCAGTTTTTGTCAAATAGTGAGTTCTTACCCCAAAAGTTTGGATCTTTGTGTTTATCAGAAATAAGATTATTATGAACATTTCCTACTTTGTTTTGTGTAGCTAACGTATTTCACTGATCTACTCCTTTATTTTTCAGCCAGTACCAGATGTTTTGATTATTACTGCTCACTAATACAGTTTGAGATCTGGTACAATTAGGTTGTCTTTCTTCATATTTTTTAATAATCCCCTCGATATTCTTCACTTTTTACTCTTCCACATGAATTTTATTATTTTTTTCTGGCTATCTATAACATTTTTTGATAGTTTGGAATGACATCAAACAAATAGATTAATTTGGTAGCCTTATTATTTTTATTGTTTTTATTTGGCCTACCCATGAGAAATTAATATTTTTCTACTTGTTTATATATGACTTTATATTTGTGGAATGCATTTTTAATTGTGTTCATATAGTCCCAGAGTTTGTCTTATAAGGTAAATTCTAAAATATTTTATATTGTCTGTGGCAATTTAAAAAGTAATTTCTCTTTCTATCTCTTGCTCCTGGATTTCTTCATATACATACATACATACATATATATATAATTTTGATATTTTATATTTTTTAATTTTAATGATTTATGAGAGTTTATTTTATATTCTGCAACTTTACTAAAGTTATTATTTAACAGGTTTTTAGTTGGCTCTCTGGGATTTTTCAAGTTTACCATGCTATTATTTATAAAGAATGATATTTTTGTTTCTTCATTTCTCATTGTTCCATCCCTGATATTAATAGGAAGGCTCCTGGTTTATCCTTGCTACAGATAAAATGAAAAATGCCTAAGTTTCCCATTGCATACAGAGCAATCTCCAGTCATCCTGATCCATGTCTTTCCATTTGGCCTTGATAATTCCAGAGGAGAAAGTAAGACTTGTGATTTTGCAGTCCTCTCTCATTTAAATCCAATTCATTTGTATATCATAGCACCACTTCCCTGATATAATGGTCATCTACTCTCCTCCCTATGTTCCTTTGAGGCAGACCTTTGCTACCAACTTTCTATGTCATCTTGGGCTGTGATCATGTTTCACTCTGTTGATTTTGCTATTTGCTTTGTCACATTATTTTTTGGGGGGAGGAGTTGGAAGAGGTTAGATGAGTCTCTGCTTTTATCCTGTCATCTTCGTCTTAACCTAAGTGAATCTTGAAAATGTAAGTCTTTCCTTTTTTCTTGTCTAAACAAAGGCAACATGTTCCTGATTTAAAGAGAGGCCTATTTTCAAAGATCTATAAAACATTTGCATCTGAATTGGAAGGGACTTTTAAGAGATCTAGTCATATCTACTGATTTTACAGAGGAAGAAACTTGAGTTTCATAGAGGATAAATGATTTGCTTACAATTGTGTAGTACACACACACACACACACAAACACACACACACGTAAGAGAGAGTTTGGACTTGAAGCCACCCAAGTCTTGTGAAATTTCTCTACATCTTAGTGCCATTCTATATTTGGATCAGAAGAAGGGCTAGAATTTGGGATTTTAGGAAATCCAGTGCTTTCCCCTCATTGCTTAACACTGTTTCTTTTTAAATGTGTTCATTAATTTGCTCAGCTGGTAAAGAATTGACTTTTTATAAATAATTATTTTATTCTAAAATAAAGAAATAAAACAAGCTTTTCCAGAACATAGTACAATAGGAAAAAAAAGATGATAGTACATGAAACTGCAAATCCATTATGTACAACTTGCTATTTCTTTTAAATCTATAATAAAGTCATCATGTAACTTTTTCCCCCTTCTTTTCCTCCTCCTATATGTGTGTGTGTGTGTGTGTGTGTGTATAAAGTATATGTAAAATCATTTCTTTTTACTTATGAGTATTTTATTTTTCAATTTCATATAAAGATAATTTTCAACAGTCATTTTTATAAGATTTTGAGTTTCAAATATTGTTCTCGCAACCTTGTTTTACTTCTCTTCTCTCCTCAACAGCAAGTAATTTGATATAGGTTATACATATCCAATCATTTTATTTTATTTTATTTATTATAACTCTTTATTGACAGAACATATGCCTGGGTAATTTTTTACAACATTATCCCTTGCACTCACTTTTGTTCTGACTTTTCCCTTCCCTCCATCCACTCCCTTCCTTAGATGAAAAGTAGTCTTATACATGTTAAATATGTTATAGATATACAATCATTTTAAAAACACATTTCTGTATTAGTCTGTGAAAGAAAAATCAAAAGGGAAAAACAATGTGAAAGAAAAAAAACAAAAAGTGAAAATAGTATGCTTCAATGTAAAATTATTCTATATATACTTTTATTTATCAGTTCTTTCTCTGGACACATAGAGCATCTTTCTTTATAGGTGTTTCATAGATAAGTTGGTTATTTATAACAGTGAAAATGACTTAGTCACTCAGAGTTGTTCTTAAAAAGTAATGCTTTTGAAGTTTGATTCTACTCTACTGTCACTGAGTTAACTCTGGGTCCTCAGGGAACCATATGAGTTAAATCAACTTCACTTAGGTTTAAAAAAACAAAAAACAAAACCACAGACTTTGGCCTACTCTTCTTTTGGTAGTTTACCAGAAAAGACTTCAATTTCTGTTTTTTAATGTAATTTTACCTTTTCTCTCTAACTAAAGTATAAACTCCCTGAGGGCAGAGATTAACTTGTAAGAATGACTGACAAATATATAATAAGCATATTATAGACATTATTTCATTTGAGTCACACTTGGTAAGGTATTATTGTACTGATTTATAAGTGAGAAAATCAGAACTCATGGTTAAATAACCTAGCCACAGACATAACACTAGTAGATATCAAATGCAAAATTCAAAGCTAGGTTTTTCTGACTCTATAATACTCTAATCACTATATCCAGTTTCCTCTCTTGTACTTAAATCAAAGGCCTAGTTCAATGCCTTATGAACACTGGACTCTCAAAAATGATTTGTTAAAATTGTCTATTAAGTAGACATTTTATTGTCTACTTAATTGTCAAGTAGGCAATTATTAAGTAATTTATAATGTTGGAGAATTTAGGGTTGCATCCTTCAAAATTTAATATCGAACTTATCTTGTTCTATAAAGATCAGAACTCCTTTTGTACTTTTAGTCAGATAAATATTCTGCTGTATTTGCAAATATTGCTTTTCCTCGAGGTAGAATTGTATGATCAAAGAAGTGCTAAATTCCCTCTTAGGTCTTAGTGTTTGTGTGTCTATATTTTTGTAGTCTTGAGGGAAAGGCAGAATATTAATGTAAAATATTATCAAAACTAATATTTGTTCTAAGTTTTTGTAAAGGAGCCAAGAGGAGGAGCTGACAAGCATGGATAATTTTCCTTGCCAGTGGTGGGGCTTACTTCCAAGATTCCTATTTGAGAGAATCAACTCTGTGGTTTCTTGACAGGAGTTGGATTTAACTTTTTAGTGGTTCTAACACCTTTCAACTTCCTAGTGCCAATCAGAAGCAGACACAGAAGTACAGCAGTCTCCTAGAAAAGCCACTCCTATAGAATCTGGATGTGCTGCCAGCTCAGGAAACCCTGCCACTCTTCCTGAAGAGTCATTTACCAAGATTTTCCCATTCCAATTCTACAGGAAAGAAAAGTTATAATTCAGATAGACATCAGGAGCATGTTATGTCTTCTTTCACCATAGTTGGCTCAGTTGTGACTTATTTCTAAGGATTTCAACTAATACCAGAATTAGCTGTCTTGGAGTCAGTCTTTAGCATCATAGTTTAGAGCAGAAAGGTACCTTAGAGATCATCTAATCTAATTTTATCCACTATTGATAAGATACTAGAGGCCCTGTGATAATTATGTGAGTTGTCCTTGGTCAAATAGCAAACACACACACACACACACACACGTAGAGAGAGAGATCAACAAGAAGAATTTTAAACATTAGCCCTCTTCTCTTTGCCACAATGCTTTTCAATAACATACATGGTAGTTTCAATGATTTTTAAGTTTAATATATTATATTTGGAGCTTGTCTTCTAACTTTTACTCACCATGGGAGGCTGAGCCCCCAGAATATAGCTACAACAAATCCCCTTAGGGTTCTAAAATATCCTGAAGTATTGTTCAATGTCTTTCTAAAACTGTATGTTATTAGATCCAAACAGTGTACTTCTCCTCCATGAGTATCAGTTGATCTTACTTAGCTAGACTTAGTTTTTAAAAACATATTTATTATAATAGGGCAGCTACTGTATAACTTAAATGGCTGAATAATAACAATTTATTGCAGGGATATAATTGACACAAAACATCCCTCATAAATTGCATAAAGTACTCTCCCACCAGTATATATAGAGTCCAAGGGAAGGTAGATGGTAGAAGGTAGATGAATTCAAACCTAGAGAGCATATGTGACAGATACCTATTATTTGTTATTTTTTCTTCTTAAAAACTTCATTAGGATGGTGGTGATGTCTTGACTTTCAAGTGAACTAGATTTAAGTGAAGCAGAGCTGTGCACTCATCAGTCTTACTGTCTTCTCCAGAGTCAGCTAGTTGCTAATTGCTAGAAATCCCTTTCTTCACTTCTTGAAATATTCATGGAGTTCTTTTTAGGTATGGTGTAATTAAAAAAAATTTTTTTTACTGAGTTCCTTGTGGAACATTGAATCAACTTTTATTCATCTTATCTAGTCTGTTTTAAGCTTGCAGCACAGACATTGCCATCAGCTCTTCTAGAATGCTGCGAGGATGTCTTAAAAAGTCCAAATTCTCCAACTTTAGACAAAGATGGGGATAGAGGAGAAGGGGACAGAGGTTAGAGGTTTTCATCTCACCCCAACTTTCTCCCCTCCAATGAATTCTTTTTAGGGACTTGATTTCCACCACTAAGTTTGCAGATGTTCCAATCCCTAGATTCCAAAGTGGAATGCAATTTATATAAAAATGACCAAGAGTCATTCAAACATGTTTCTTATGTCACTCCATTTCTTCCAGTGGTTTTCAAGGGCTTCTAAACTGACCAAGAATTTTCACAGTCTAGTCTTTAATTGATAGAATCAGTAGTGCTATTTTGGACTTATTCAGACCTAGTTTTATGTCTGATTTGATTGTAAAATCCTATCTTTGTAATTATTGATTTAGGGACATAGTTTACTTTTCTTACAATAATAAGAGTGCACATTTATTATCTCTGACGACTTGATGAACCCTTCCCATGCTGGAGTCTTGAAATCACATAACATCAACACAGCAGAAGGAAACTAGAGGTCACTGAGTTGAGTTTCCACCTTTTCAATAAACCTTTAAATATCTTAGACAAATGGGAATCTTTCCAATTTTTAAATTGCCTCCATCAAAAAGTAATCTATGGCATGAATTATGATGTAATCTAAATGTAAGGTTGTCATTCTCCTTACTGAAAGTCTTGTAGTGCGCACTTTATAATTGTGTGCATTCTGCCAAGAAAGAAATAATTTCTTGGGGAAATGGTCCTCAGTGAAAGGCTGTGAACCATCATAACTCACAGAAGGACTGGCAAATCAAAATCATTAGTAGGAGCAGGCCCCAGGAGGAGCCAGGAATGAATTCTCTTCTCTGCTCTTCCAAATGGAAAGACTTTAAAATGTGGGATTCAAAGTGCACATTTCCAGTAGTAATTGAGCAGTGTATAATTAAATAGTGAGGTACATTTGTGGAATATTATATTATGATCAGAAGACTATATATTTTATTTGCACCTAGTTGCTTGCATATTATCTCCCCATTTAGAATGTGAGTTCCTTGAGGCCAGGATAATGTTTTTACTTTCTTTTGTAGGTCCAGTCTGTAAAACAGTGATTGGCACATAGTAAATGATTATTAAACACTTGTTGGCTAACCAACTGAAATGACTATTGGGAAACACATAATAATATAAACTCCTGTATGGGTAAGATTGACTAGATAGGAATGGGTTATGCAGTTTTTACAGGCAGAAGTTACTATATTACATTATGAGAACATTACTGATAGGATGCTGCTAGTAACTTTAAATTGACTTGGATTTTTCATATAGTAAAACTCTCTCTCTCTCTCTCTCTCTCTCTCTCTCTCTCTCTCACTCTCTCTCTCTCTATATATATAGTATCTATGTACCCTGTGCTAGTCACAGGAAAGACAAAGACAAAGAAGAAAGAGTTTTGTGCCCCTCCCCTGCTCCCCACTTACATTCTCTAGAACACAACAAATACACATAAAAGGATGTATTGAATACATACAAATAATATAAAAATACATATAAGTTTTTTTTTACATTAACAGAAGCAGGATAAAGAATAACTTTTTCTAGAAAAAAAAAAAGAATAACTTTTTCTGAGTTCAAATCCTAACACCAACTAGTTCTGGAGTAACTCTAAGACTATTAGTAAAAACTCCTTATCTACATCAGTGAAAGGAGTTTTCATGCAGGAAATTTCCTAGACCTAAAACCTCACATCAGTGGTTTTCTTCTAAAATCCAACTTAGTAGAAATGGTTGCAAATGTACATATAGTACAGGTTATTTATATAATTTGGGACAGGAGTTTTTAACTTTTTTTGTACTATGGAATCTAGAAGTCTGGTGAAATATAGATTTCAGAATTAGGGTTTTTTTAAAAAAATTTTAAAAATTCATAATTAAAGATAATAGAAAACTGTTGAGTTAAAATTTAGTGAAATTAAAGATGTAATTTTTTTCCATCCAAAATTCCCTGAAATCTATAACTGTGGAATCCCTTTTTGGTAAACACTCCAGGTTAAGAACCTTTGCATAGGGATTCCAATAGTTATACAGAATATAGTATATCTTTGGAAAAACAAAATGTATAAAAATATTTGTGATACACTCTTATTCAATGGAAAACTCACAACTTTACACAGTGATCAGAGTAATTTTTTCTAAAGCACAAGTTTAAGTATGTCACTTCTTCTTGATCAAAAGTAATCCCATCTCCTTTCTTCCCTCTCTCCCTTTCTTCCTTCCTCCCTCCCTTCCCTCCTTCCCTCTCTGCCTCTCTTCCTCCCTCCCTCCCTCCCTTCTCTCCTCCTTCCTTTCTTCCTTCCCTCCCTTTTAGTAAATTTAATAATTTGTAGCAGTTTTGATTGTCCTGTAGTAGCAGTACTGGAAAACTTTGTTTTGGCACTAATTTATTTTTTGCGGGGGAATTGGTGGAGAGGTTGTTCTTCTATACTCCAATGATGAACCAAACAGTTTATATTTTACTCATTCATGTTCACAATTTTCTTTTGAGGTACTTTGGGAGTATAACTTTTCAAAGTATACAAATGAGAAAGTTTAAGAACAGAGAAGTTAAATGACCACAGGTCGTAGAGTAAATTTAAAATATAGGTTTATCTTAACAGATTCTCACTGAAGAAAATAGTAGTTTAGTCGCAGACTTACAGATGTGTTTTTATTATATATTTTTCCTCCTTCTCTGTTTGTAATTTCATCAGTAAAAATTACATTAGTAATCAGGTGGTGTATATTTAGGAGAAAATATAATTTGGGGGGGAAGGGAAAATTAGGGTGGGAGTAACCTTTCTCAGCTATTTTTAAATTATGGGATGATGAAAAACCAACAGCTTTGGAGTAAGAATGTTCTCTTGCCATTTCTTCTCTTGTAAAAATAAAATGGGGCCAAGGATGTTAACTTAAAAGACTTGCTTGAGGAAGGAAAATGAAGCTAAATATGAATAAAATTAGGCATATTTGAAGCTCTATGGATTGGAAATTGTGCCTATTTTTACTAGAGGGAGACTTGATATTGTTTTAACAGAAGCAACAGTTACCACAACTAGTATTAAGGACTCTTCAATTGAAACAAAATATTAAAGGATGTGTAGTTTTCTGTCCCTTCCAAAGTTTTTTTGGTTTCCTTTGTTCCCCCTCTCTCAAGAAAACAAAACATAAAATTAGGCTTATTGAATCAGTGGGATTTTAAAGAATGGTTCCTTTTCAATTCAAGAGATTTCTGAATTAATTTTTAATTATTGGGTTCTACTCCTCTCTCTACCAATCTGTTCTTGTTCTTGTTCTACATTTCAACATTTATCAAAATAAGTTGTCATCTCCTGTAATGGGATTATATCAGAGGAATTTTCTGATGCCCTCATTTTATTTCAATATAACATGAAACATGGTATACCTATCAGCATAGAAAAACTAACCATGGTTGGAAAAATCTTATTTTGATAAAGACTGAATTAAAAATAACTACAAGAAATATCAATAATAAGAGTAATTCACTCAAATGTTTATTATCCCTATCAAGATGACTCCCAGACCTTTATATCCAGTTCTCATCTTTCCCCAAGTTCTAGTTCCCCATCAACAACTGCCTATTGGATATTTCACATTGGATAGCAGAGCATCTGGTGAGAAGATGGTCAATGGGCAAGGTGAAGTATGCTTTGGAGTTACCTAAATACCTGGAGACAGAGTGGGCTGCATGGGCATTCACTAATAAAAATTCATCATTGGTGAGTTCATTGGTGATTCAGTGGTGAATCAGAATTTACTAATGAACAGGGTGGCAAGACAGGAGTTTGGGAGCTGAAAAGGTTAAATCTTCCAAGGAATGGATTGTGGTTCAGGGATGCAGCAACAGGGTAGCTGGTGAGAAGATGATCAGAATGTACTTTTCCATGAATCTTCCTCAAAAGAAAGACAAACACCAGAATCCTATGGGATCAGAAGCTCTCTAGGGATTACAATCTTGGTAGAGAGAATAATTCACTTTATGAAATCATAGGTCCATCATGTCATTAAAAGCACCAGTATACTGGATATCTTAGAGATAGGGAGACTAGAGATAGGAGTATATTATAGTCTCAGCATGAGAGATGAAGGTCTTAGAGTAAGGTGATAGTAGGAATGAAAAAGAGGGGCTTCACCAAGAGAATAGAAAATTCTCTACTTGACCAAAAAATAAAAACACCCATTCAGGAGCACTTGTAGATAAAATTGGCTCCTTTAAATGTAGCAATGCAAAAAAAATCTTGAAATTTTTAGAAAAATATATACTTCTTATTATATAACTAATGTGGAAAATAAAGAATATAAAGATAAAATCCAGTCACCCAAATAACAAAAGCAGATATGGAAGAACCTTCAAGGCCCATTTCATGCAAAGCTGACCTAAATAAGAATCCTCTTATACTCTCTACCCAAGAATTTATCCAGATTTCCCTAATAGATGTATAGTGAAGAGGACTCTACTACTTTCTAAGATAACCCATCATGTTTTTGGATAGTCCTAATAGGAATTAAAGAAGCTTTTTATTTAATCAAGTCTAAATCTGTCTCTATAATTTCTACCCATTGACAAAAAATCTAATTTTTCTTTCATGTGATTGCTTTTGTAATTCCTACAAGAGTTATTGTACCTACAAAGTTTTATCTTTTTGTAGGCTAAACTTTGCTGCTTATTTCAATAGATTCTCACAAATCATGACCTTAAAAAAGATTCCTACCTTTTTTCTGTATACTTTCCAGGGCATCAATGAACTTCTCAAAATAGGATGCCCAGATGACAGCCACTGCTTCTCCTTCCTTTCACCCCATTATCAGCTCTAGGCTCCCATGGATAGAGTCCTTTCTAGGGTGAGTTTAGTAGAGACTTAAAAAAATTAGTTGTTGTTTTGTCATTTAGTTGTGTCCAAATCTTTGTGACCCCATTTGGAATTTTTCTGGCAAAACAGGGTATAAAACTCAAGGAAACAATGCCTTCTATGCTTGTGGATAAGACTCCTTTCCCAATTGTACCCCAAGATCTCATTATCTGTCTTTGCTTCAGATTTCAACTTCATATGAAGATCTTTTTAACAATTCAAACTGTCTAGTAGTGGAGTAGTAGTATTAGCCTAAGGATTATTCAAGAAATTAGATGACCATTTGCCAGGGAGGGTCAAAGATATTTTTCTACACTTAGAAGGAGGTTGTACTAATATACCTCCTGACCCTCTTATTGTTAAAATTATCTGAGCTCAATGACACTGTCTCCATGATCCCATCTCTGTTAATTATAAATAAATATTTATCTTCTGAGAAAATAGTCAAATTGGCTACAGAGTATGAAAAGAATTCTGAAGTGAATTCAGTTTCTTAGGGCAGAAGATTGAGAAATTAATTCAGATTTTCAAAATGAGGAAAACCAAATAAGGTGTTAGTAGAAATAATGAACATTTTGGGTCATTGTGGACCACAAAGTAAATTCCTCTCAAATGGAGCAGTGTTGTAAATGAAGAAATTGTTATAGGGGTCAATAGAGGAAGTAAAGACTTTGCCCATCCTGTGTGGTAGGGAGGAATTGTGGCAAAACACCTGTTCCTTCACACTGGTCCCAGTTCCTCTAGCCTTGATCTAGGGTTTAAAAGTTTAGAAAAAATATTCTGCTCTATCCCAGATTCATATAATCCTCCTCCCCAGAAAAAGGAAACATACTCATATTATAGTTCAATTACATTTACTTCAAACATTTTTAGGAAATAGGAAAGTGAATTACACTCCAACCATTTTGTGGAAGATTCAGTTCTTTTTGAGTATTGCTCTCAGCTCTGGGTTCTAATTGTTCCATCCCTCTCCTTCACTCTATGCCTTATATCTGAAAAGGAAGTTTGTTACTAAAAAAAAATGACATCCTTCTTGTGAGGTGCAGAGAAACGCTTGAAGTCTGGACAATCTCTCTGTACTCAAAGTAATTGTTATTTAATTGTGTCCAATTCTTCAGACTCTATTTGGGGTTTTCTTGGCAACAATACTGGAGTAGTTTGCCATTTCCTTCTCCTAGTTCATTTTCCATATAAGGAAACTGAGGCAACCAGAATTAAATGAATTGCCCAGAGTCACATAACCATTAAATATCTGAAGCCAGATTTGAACTGAAGGAAGATGGATTTTCATGACTCCAGGACCAGAACTCTTTTTGTTGTTTCACATAGATGCCCCAAAGCAACACTCTGAAACTTTAAAGGTCCTCCAAGGCTTTTTTAATATATAATTTTTATTTTTTGTTATTCTGTATTTGAGAAACATCAAATCACTAATTTTTCCTATAGTAAGAAGAACAGAAAAAAAGATTATATGAAAACACAAAATCCCCAGTGATATTTCAAATCCTAGAATCACTTTTGGATTCTGTATTCTTCCTTTTTACTCTTTGCTTCACTGACAGAATGTACAGGTTGTGAATATAAGCCAGAAAACTGTGAGGGAAAATAGGTAAAACAAAACTCCCCAAAGCATTTGACATAGGAACAACAAATTTATCCTTATGGTCTGACCTGCTTGAAAAGTTCTGTTTCCAGAAAACTGAACTTGCACAGAATTGCACATGATTGGTGAAAAAGCTGGAACTCAAGGTCAGATAACTTGACTTATATTCACATATTTTAACTCCTACTATTGTAATTTTGTGTTGATTTTTGGTTTTAATATTTATTTCATTGTAATTTTGCCTCTGAGATAGAGACTTGACTAAATGACACCTCTTCCTCATCTCCCTTGTAATTTTTCATTATGTGTAACATTTTATTATCATATTGCTTATTTCCAGTTTCTTCTGTCTGTGAATTATCCCTTGATGTCACAGTAAACATTTTGTAAGTGTTTGGGCCTTCCAAGTTCAACCACAAGATGGATGTGATTTGTCTGTTCTTTTATTTGAAGCAGCTGGCTTTCCATCTTCCCAACTCAAAAGACATTATTTCAGCAGCCCTGAAGAGTGCTATCTTCAGTGGTAATGAGTCTTTTGTGAGCACAAACATACTCTCTCATATACATATACATACACATTCTCTGTCTCTCTGTGTTTGTGTCTATCTCTGTCTGTCTCTCTGCCTGTCTCTATCTTTCTGTCACTGTCTGTGTCTTTGTTTCAATTTCTCTGTCACTATCTCTTTCTCTGTCTCTCTGTCTCTGACTCTTTTTCTCACCCTCCTGAGCCCCCAATCTCTGCTTGGGGCACTTAGAGAAGGTATCTTTATCCTCAAGAAGGGAATATTTGATGAAAGAGAAATCACCTATAAGGGAGGTCTTATAAACTGTGAGCCCTTTAAGGTTCAACCCTTGGGGGCTGTGAGGCACTTTGTTTCCCCTCCATATTTCTATTCTAATACATTAGTTCTGTTAAGGTTGAGACTAAGAAAATGAAAAAATATATATATTAAGTATTTACTGTACTAAGTGCTGAATATATAAATATAAGAGCAAATAAGTTTCTGCTTTCAAGAAACTTATATTTATCAAAGGAAAGTAACCCATACAAATTTATTTCTTGTTTGGATAAGAGTGGAAAGTCTCTAAGCAAATCAAATTGCATCTTTTACTTAATCTTTTGCACAAACAGAAGTTCATTTATTCATTGTTTTTGTATAGCAAAACTGTCAGAAGTACCATCTGCCACAAAAATCCCCCAAACCAAAACCAAAACTGGATGTATTGCTTGATAGAACTGTCCCCAACAGATGTAGTGACACATTAGTTATACAATATAAGGGCTTGTATTATTGCCATTAGTGGTAAGGAAGCATTTAGTGGACCCATTAAAGTTACATTTGCTAATGATTATTTCACTGTTGGAACTAGCCAGCTTTTCATTCATTCTGCTTGACAATGGGACATAGTCAAATAACTGTATTTTTTAAAATAAATAAATAAACAGAATGAAAAAAATATATCCATATGGGATATCTAGTTTAATTTATTAGTCTAAATTGTCATAGCTGATTTATATTTATATGCCCCCAAGTTGTAAATTAAAAAAAAAAAATTTTCCCTCTCCAATAAAAAAACAAAACAAAACATCTTTTTTTTTTTTAAGAGAAAAGAAAAGAGTGGGATGGGGTTGAAAGGTCAGCATGTATCAGTGTATTTTGGAAATGGCCAGGAAGTGGTCTGATAACTTCGTTTCAGGGATGATAAGGTGAAAGCCCACCTATCCTAGCTGAAGTTTCCAAGGACAGAATCTGAATTCTGATGGGAAGAGGAAACAGGCCAAAGTATAGGAATACTGGTTTGAAAATGAGTTTTCTATTTTTATTTTTGTATCTTTAGTGCCTAGCACAGTGTCTTGTATATGCTAGGAGCTCAATAAATAAACACTTATTAAGCCAAATTAGACTGAAATGAAAATGCATTGAATTAAATTGAATTGCAGCTACTGAATTGAATGAATAAAATAAATCCCCAGTTTAGGATATATTTGTAAGGAAACAAGTTCATTTCTTTCTTAAGATAGAACTCAATGTGCAAATGGGAAATGGAAAATGACATTGCAGATTGTTTGACTAGCAGAATATTTTTTTCTAAAGTTATAACAGACTATTCAGATTTTTTGCATTAATTATGTTGTTTCATATGGGGTTCACAGGAAGAAATTCTTCAGTTCTTTCTTACCTCCCAAAATATTACATATTTTATTTTATTCTTATTTTAAAATTTATAAATATAAAAATTATCATATTTATTAAGTGGCATACTAGTGAAGAAATAAATAATTTATTTCATTTATTAGAGTATTATTTATAAATGCTTAAGTTTCTCATCCTATGAACTGATTTATTTTGGCCACACTAAGGAAGGAAATATAACCTAGCAGAATAAGCCAAAATGAAGAATCTGAAGAAATATGTATATATGTAAATATATTCACATTTGCAGAATGTATATCACATAAATATTTATGAAATTATATCTACATATAATGTATATCTACATGTGTGTAGATATATACATACATTTTAGAATGGTATTACATATACAGATATATACGCACATGTGAATTTCTACATGTACATTGTTTATTCTGTATATACATATACATATATGTATATATACAAAATTAAAAATTACTGTTGCTTGGAGTCTCTTGAACTACAGATTTAGAATTGAGAATCTTTTCTTATTTATTCTATAATCTATTATTATGTTTACTAGTACCATTGCCTTTTTAAATTCTCCAAAATTTTTTGTAAGGTGTGTGTGTGTGTGTGTGTGTGTGTGTATGTGTGTGTGTGTGAGAGAGAGAGAGAGAGAGATAAAGAGAGAGAGAGAGAGAGAGAGAGAGAGAAAGAGAGAGAGAGAGAGAAAGACTGTATAGGTCAGAACTTCCTTTGTAACAGGAAAAAAGGTGATATTCATTCCATTTTGAAAAGTGATTATGAAATAAGACATTTTTGAAGTAGATTAAATTTATGGGCAACTTTTTGAATATTCAAAATTCTTTGGATTCATTCATTTTTCCATTGTTAGGTGTCTTTTAGATTACTGTGGATAAAATGCTGAAGTCATTGATTTTCTCTGCTACTTTCCTAGTTCTTGTACACACCCAATTTTATATCCTGTAGTTAATCAAAGCAAAGCATAATTCTGATATTAATGAATATATATTTATTTAACAAAATACTATTTTTAGAAAATTCATTGTAAGCAAGCCTTTCTTGATTGCATTTCCTAGAGATATGCAAAACTCCAATTGTTAGATAGGTTTTTTCCAGTGTTTATTTGAAAGATTCATTGTTAGCTTGTGAATTTTACCCTACAGATGGCTCCCTGGAGGGTGTGGTGATTTAGAGTATGCTTTAGTGTGGCACCCCTTTATACAAATATTTTCTTTTTTAAATTCAACAAATCAGAGATTTCTAGAGTTGTCTCCCTAACGTATCTTACTGCTTAGACTAGAGAAATGTGTTCCATTTTGCTTTTATCTTAAACTCCAACTAAATGGTCTGTTTTATAAAGTTTTATTTAAAAACATATGCTTTAATATTTTGTGACTTTAATGCAAAAGTAGATATAAGGGAAGACCACCAAAATATATTGGACAATATGTTTCCAGGATATAGAAATGGAAGTGGTCAAATAATTGTAAGCAAGCTTTACTTGTGTATGTTACAAGTACTTTCTTGAAAAAGAGAAATGAGTCTCCCATGTGACAAGTATTCAATAATATAATATATTAATAATATATATGGTATCTCATTTGATCCTCACAGAACACTCCAGAGGCAAATGTTTTATTGTCCCCATTTTATAGATTAGGGAAGTGAGAAGAAGAATGTTTAAGTGTCTCAAGGTCATACAGTTAGTAAATGTATGAGGTGGCTCCTCAGTGCATCTAGGTGGTACAAGAGAGAGAGCACTAGTTCTGGAGTTAGGAAATCAGGCCTCAGACATTTATCAGCTATGTGGCTCTGGACAAGTTACTTAATATTATTTCTTTAATTTCCTCAACTGCAAAATAAACTCCATTATCTTTGCCAAAAAAGCTAAATGGAATCACTAAAAGTCGGATACTATTCAAAAACAACAAGAGGATCTTTGGACAAGGTATTGTTAAGGACAAAGGAAAGGATTGTTGGACCTTGAGGAATTATCCAGTAAATACCTCAGAGATTGGATTTTACTAGAGACCAGGCATCAAAACACCCATTTGAGAAAGGAGTTTGAGCCTATTTTTAGAGCTAGGGTAACCCTGGCAAGATTTGTGCCTAATGTTAAGAATGAGAGTTTAGTCCCAAAGAGAGGAAACAAAGGCAAGTCTCTTGTGGGATGGAGTCAGCATCTTATGTGACAGACTACATTAGTACTTGGCTGTTTGGGTTCACAGATGCAGAACTAAAGGGAACCTTAGAGGCCATGTCATCGTTTTTCCGGCTGCTACTAGTAGTAATGCCCTGCTGTAACTGCCATACTTCTCTAAGTATCAGTAGATATATGGTCAGAGAACTGCCTATATAACCAAGATAGCAGCCAGCCTGCCAGATACATTACTCTGGAAACTTCCCAATTGAGCATTAAATGAACTTTGTAAAAAGAATCCAGGTAGACAATGAAGAATTCTCTTTCCCAGATAATTCTATCTATTCAAACTGAATAAAGTTGTCCAACTGAATAAAGTTGTTAGGTTTTGACTGATTTGCACTTTCTCCTGAACTTGGCATGGTTCTTAGTGGAAAGAAAAAAAAAAAAAAACAGTCAACATGGCTGTATCCTCCCCTGATTATTTCCTTTGCATGTATTTTAACCCAAGGTTCATTTTTTCCATGAGTAATAGGGCCAAACCTTTTTGTGACAATCCAGTGAAATGAAAATCAAATCCCAGCTGTCAGTTTGGAAAACTGCTGAAAAGAACTATTACCATTTTACTCAGAAATGGTATGTGGTCAACATAGTAGGTACTCAAAAAACAGTTTTTGAAGAAATGAATAGAAGCATCTAAGAATATAAGCATAAACCATTATTAATTGTCCTAGCTTTCTAAACTCTTTCTCTTTAAAGAGACTGGAGTGACTCGAGCGAAAGGGTCTGTGCCTAAAACAGAGGTTCTTAACTTGTATATCATGGATAGATTTTAAGTTGCCTGTGAATCTGAGAGGGGAAAAAGATTGCATGTTTATTTTCACTCACATTTGGTTTCCTTTATAATACTGTGTATTTTTTATGCATTTAAAATCATCATTCTAAGAAGGGAACTGGAATTTTCACTAGAGTCCCCTGACATAAATAAAGATTAAGAATAATTGGTCTAAAGTTAGAACTGGACAGGTCCCATAGGAAGGAATTATGTAAACTAATTCAACAACAACCCAAAAAATATTTATTAAGAGTTGAGGGAAGAAGAGGGGGATAATATATAAATAAATACAAAGTAATTCTGGGGAGGGGACATGAACAGTTAGAAAAATCAGGAAAATTCTATAAGAAATCAAAGTAGGAAGGTAGTGTGTTCCATGCATAAAACTATGCAGGCTTTGCAAAAAGGCTTGAAGGTAGGAAATGGAATATTATATGTAGAAAGCCAAGAACCTGAGAGATTAGAATATAAATAATGCACATCTAGTATTGGACCTGGAGTGAAGAAGACATGAGTTCAAATGCAGCTTGAGGCATTTATTAATTGTGTGATCCTGGGCAAATCATTTCATTTCTGTTTGCCTTTATCCACTGGAGAAGGAAATGACAAACCATTCTAATATCTTAGCCAAGAAAACCTCATGGACAGTAAAGGCAAGCCATGGTCCATGGTTTCATAAAGAGTTAAACACAATTGAGCAACCACAATCCACATTTTTAGTATAGTTTTCTTCATGTATCCAAGAGTGTACTAAAATATTTAACAACTGGCTCTTCAAAAAAAATGCTTAGCACACTTTTAAAGTTTTACTGTGTATTATGAATATTTTCTCTATTTGTCTACATTTAAAAAAAAAGTTTAGACCTTCAACAAAACAATAAATCAAGCCCTGAATTGTAGTGTTTGACAGTTTTGCTCACACTAAAAATTTAACAATCAGCACTTTGAACCAGTTCAAGCTGGCTCTGACATAACCTTGTATATCCTTTTCTATGTAACCATATTTTCCCACTCATCATTGTCCACTGAACAGTTTTAATATGAAGCTGGCTTTCCCTGTTATTCATTTTGCTAGTTTCATTCAGTAGGACTGGATAAAGTTGCATTGCTTTTGGCTCTCAAGAGATCAACCCTGATTAAACTTTATCAGTAAGCATAATCCATTAATTGAATTTTATTTAATTGGTGGTTGGGACTTGTTACTGAATGACAACAAGCTGCATCTATAAGACAACTGCTAACTTCTTCCCACTTTGTTACTGCTTATATCTTGAATTATTTGAAACACTCTTCAGAATCTAGCCTCTTAAAAAAATTTTAAAAATGTTACAATATTATGTCTGTGATGGATACCATATTTTTCTTTGTTGAAAATAATTATAATTCATTCAACTAAAATATATGAAATGTTTTTAATGTTAGAACATTGGAAATATAGCAGTGTGTTTTGGGAAAATATATAACAGTATGCCATTACAAAGAGAGAAAATTAGGTTGTTTGAATAGCTGAGTGTGATGAATGCGTATTTTAAAATCAGCCAGAGTCAGGAATTCAGGTTAGGGGAAAATCGTCAATCTTTATTCTTAGCAGAGATGAAGAAAGATCGGAGGTAGAAGGGAATCGGCAATAGCAATGTCAGCAGTTGAGTCAAGAAGCTAGCCAGACCAGAAGACAGCAGACCAGCAGCCACCAGAACCCAACCCAGTCTGCCATCTCTCTCAGCCTCTCTTCCTCTCTTTGTGCGTCCACCCACCAAACTCATCATTTCCTATACAACACATCAGGACTTGCACAGAGAGTGGGCGGGGACCATTCTTTATCCAAGCATGTATATTAATAGAGTATAGTCCAATTACTATTTAGCCTCAAGTGCTTGGGACCTTAGTGCATCAACTCAAGCCTCAGCCCATTACAGCTGAGAAGAAAAACAACTTAATTATGTGGCATATGATATTTAAATGGTTACTTTGCTAATTAATTGGGGGCTAAAAAACCCAAACAAAATTGATTCAAATGCAAACTATAGAGGAGAATTGGGCCTTTTAATTCCTCTTTGGTTAAAAAATGTAAATAACATGCATTATCTCCTATTGATAACAAGCTATTTACAGCATGTATTTACTCCAGATATGTTATAAAACATAAACCTTTAAAAAAAAAGAATGAATCTTAGGTTTTATTACCACATTTAAGGGTAATAGTAGGGCAAGATGATAAATGTTTAAAACTTTTGAAGTAATAAATTTTGGATTTGAGACCATTGCTCTGGATTGTCCCCAAATGAGTGAACTAGTTTCCTAGAGGATGACCTAGGAGGGGTGCTGGATAGTTTTATAAGGCCTGATTGTTTTTTCTACTAAATCTGTTAAAGACACTGACCAGGGTTCTCTGCCAGATCTGTTAAAGGCCATTTTTTTCCTTTTCAACTAAGGATTTTATTTGTTTTGGCAATGAACAACAGGATACTTAGCTGGCTGAACTCCACTCAGTAAACAGAAAATTTTGTTTCTACAGAGAGGGAAAGAAATATTTAGTGAAAAAAAGCAAGCTTCTTGACTTTCTAGGAAATTTCAGGTCCAATGATAGACATACAAATCTAGTAGAAACACTTCTACAAAGTGAGAATATAATCCTTAGCTGTAATCCTAAATAGCTAGCATTTGCTCTAAGACATCTCTATTCCTATAAAGATGATGAAATTAGATTATTCTTCCTGGGTCCAGTTGACTCTGCTGTGAAGGAAAACCATGAAGCTTTGCTGGATCTAAAACAGACAAAGATGGAGGGAATGAAGGGAAGAAGAAAAGTGAGAAAAGTGAGAGAAGAGATGTTTTGGGGTGTCTGGTTTTTCCTCTCTGCTATAGCTAGTTGTTGCTCACGTTTTCTATGGAGGGGATAAAAAGGTAGATAGAGCACTAGGCCTGAAATCAGGAAGACCTGAGTTCGAATCCAGCCTGAGTCACTTACTAGCTCTTGACCCTAGTCATGTCCCTTACCCTGATTTTCCCCAGTTTCCTCATTTATAAAATGAATTGGAGAAGGAAATGGCAAATAGCCCAATATCTTTGCCAAGAAATCCCCAAATGGGGTCACAAAGAGTTGGATGTGACTGGAAAAAATTACCAAACAATAACCAATGAAGATATAATTCAGATGATCTAGCTTTACACCTCATAGGCTATTTCAGAATACATTAGATACATACTAGAAGGCCCATCCATGTTTCTCAGATCCTATTCAGGATTGCAACTAATATTCTACACAGATCACATCTGATGATGGAGCCATCTTGCCACTTTCAAGGGATGAGTCAGTTATAATCTAGAAGAATTTAGTCTTTCAACAGAAAAACTTTCTTCTCAGTTTAGCCATAACTTTCCCCACATTGACTGTTCTGGCTAGAGCCTGGTGAGCAAAACAAAAATAATTAAGGTGCTCATTCCAAACAGCTAAAAAATAACAAATAATCAGTTGCAATTATGATAATACTAAGCATGGCTATGTTAAGCAGACTTCTCTCAGGAGATTTCCTGAGGTATAAAAATCAGGTTTGTGACCCTGGATTATTCTCACTTTTTAGGAGGAAGGATGAGAATAATATTTTTCAGAATGTTATAAACTTAACTCCTTTTATTTATTTTTTTTTAATTTTTATTTAATAGCCTTTTATTTACAGGATATATACATGGGTAACTTTACAACATTAACAATTGCCAAACCTCTTGTTCCAATTTTTCACCTCTTACCCCCCCCCCACCCCCTCCCCTAGATGGCAGGATGACCAGTAGATGTTAAATATATTAAAATATAACTTAGATACACAATAAGTATACATGACCAAAACATTATTTTGCTGTACAAAAAGAATCAGGCTCTGAATTATTGTACAATTAGCTTGTGAAGGAAATCAAAAATGCATGTGTGCATAAATATAGGGATTGGGAATTTAATGTAATGGTTTTTAGTCATCTCCCAGAGTTATTTTTCTGGGCATAGCCAGTTCAGTTCATTACTGCTCCATTAGAAATGATTTGGTTGATCTCGTTGCTGAGGATGGCCTGATCCATCAGAACTGGTCAAACTGGTCATCATCTAGTATTGTTGTCGAAGTATATAATGATCTCCTGGTCCTGCTCATTTCACTCAGCATCAGTTCGTGTAAGTCTCTCCAGGCCTTTCTGAAATCATCCTGTTGGTTATTTCTTACAGAACAGTAATATTCCATAATTTTCATATACCACAATTTATTCAGCCATTCTCCAACTGATGGACATCCATTCAGTTTCCAGATAAACTTAACTCCTAATGTAAGCAACACTTTCTCAGAATTGTAGAATATCAGAGTTGGAAGGGGCAGTGATTATCTAACCAACTCCTTCATTTTTAAAAGGAATCTAGAATTTTCCTGAGTTCACACATATTCGTGGAACTAATTGAGGGAGATTTCCTTGTCAGTAACTCCCTTCTATGTTCGGAGAACAGGTGAAAGTGTGAGAAATGTATTTTCTTTTGAATAGATGTATATACAGAATATCAACATTTTTTTTCTTCTAAACATCACCCCAATTTTGCTATGTTCATTTTCAGTTCTTTAAAAATTATTTTGGGTGATTTATAGTGACAGTTATTATTCTGTTTTTGTCCCAAGTAATTTTTTAAGTACCTTCAATCTTGGAATTGTAGTATACATTATTATTGTACTCAAGTATCTACCACAGCATAGCTCAACTTTTGGCAAGTTTAGCCATTCTTTTAGCTTTCTGAAGATCCTGACTATTCCATATGCTATTGTGATTAGCATTCTGAAAACTGTTGTTGCTTCATGGACTTATTCTTTTCTCCAATAAAATATTTCCAAACAGTATAAGTAACAGCTATGTGATCAAATAAATGCTTCTGTAGTAGCTATATGCATTAGCTAAAGCAGCCTTCTTACTAACTGGGGACAAACTTTCTAGGAAATGATCTATGAATTAAGAAACTGGATATAATATCTTTCTTTTGTCTCCTACCAAGCCCAGCTCAGTGCACTTAAAGTCATAGGTTTATTGAATAAATGAATGAATACATTTCTGAGGACCTGCTGTAGATCTGGTTAGCAAGAGCTTTCTCAACAAACCTTACTACTTAAATGCTTTTTGAATGAATTCAAGAATATATAGTACAATCAACGGGTATAGTTCTTGAATTGCTCTTATGTTTTAGTACTATTTATCAGGATGTTGTCATAAGGTCTCTGTTAGGTATTCAAGAAATATATTTGCAAATAGATGCATAACTACCCTACTGAGGCATATGGAAATATTACCTCCACTTGGGAATGCCAAGACTCATGTTGAGCATTGTTCATTACATTTCCCCTACACTGACTCTATGCATATTCTATACCTTGTAACTATAATTCAAGCCTGTTTACATCTGATCTTGTGAAGGACCAAAGGGAGTAACCTACTTTTTTTCACTTAACGGTATTTTATTTTTTCCAATTACATGTAAATATAGTTTTCAACATTTTTTTCTTCCTTCTCTCCAAGGGAGCAAGCAATCTGATATAGGTTATATATATATATATATATACTCATTTTAAACATTTTCGTATTAGTCATGTTGTAAAAGAAGACTCAGAACAAAAGGGAAAAAGCATGATAAAGAAAGATAAAGAAAAAATACTCAAAAAAGAAAGTGAAAATGATATGCTTTGATCTGAATTCAGTTTCCATAGTCCTTTCTCTGACTGTGAATGACATTTTCCATACTAAATCTATTGGAATTGTCTTGGATTACTGGACTGTTGAGAAGCTGTCTGTCATAACTGATTGTTATACAATGTTGCTGTTATTGTGTAGAATGTTCTCCTGAAACTTAACTCAGCATCAGTTCATGTAAATCTTACCAGGTTTTTCTGTAATCAGCCTGCTTATCATTTCTTATAAAACAATATTATTCTATTACATGTATATACTCTAACTTATTCAGAAATTCCCCAAATGGTAGGGACATGCTTTTAATTTCCAATTTCTTGTCACCACAAAAAGAGCTGCTACAAACATTTTTGTACATGTGATTCCTTTTCCCTTTTTCATGATCTCTTTGAGCTACAGACCCAATAGTTATACTTCTGGATCAAAGAGTATGCATAATTTAGTCTTTTGGACATGATTCTAAATTGTTCTCCAGATTCTACCAAATCAGTTCACAATTCTACCAAAAGTGTATTAGTGTCCCAGTTTTCCCATATCACCTTCAACATTTGTCATTTTCTTTTTCTGTCATCTTAGCCTGTCTGTGGTGTGAGGTGGTAGCTCAGAGTTATTTTAATTTGAATTTCTCTAATCAATAGTAATTTAGAGCATTTTTTCATATAACTATAGGTGGCTTTAATTTCTTTGAAAATTATTTTTTCATATCCTTTGACTATTTATTAAGAATAACTTGTATTCTTTTTTTTTTTTTTAATTTAATAGCCTTTTATTTACAGGATATATACATGGGTAACTTTACAGCATTAACAATTGCCAAACCTCTTGTTCCAATTTTTCACCTCTTCCCCCCCCACCCCCTCCCCTAAATGGCAGGATGACCAGTAGATGTTAAATATATTAAAAATATAACTTAGATACACAATAAGTATACATGACCAAAACATTATTTTGCTGTACAAAAAGAATCAGACTCTGAATTATTGTACAATTAGCTTGTGAAGGAAATCAAAGATGCAGGTGTGCATAAATATAGGGATTGGGAATTCAATGTAATGGTTTTTAGTCAT
The DNA here is from genome assembly GCF_902635505.1 of Sarcophilus harrisii. Lineage (NCBI taxonomy): Eukaryota > Metazoa > Chordata > Mammalia > Dasyuromorphia > Dasyuridae > Sarcophilus > Sarcophilus harrisii. Next base: position 124,606,615 of record NC_045429.1, read on the forward strand.
CTCCCAGAGTTCTTTTTCTGGGTATAGCTAGTTCAGTTCATTACTGCTCCATTAGAAATGATTTGGTTGATCTCGTTGCTGAGGATGGCCTGATCCATCAGAACTGGTCATCATCTAGTATTGTTGTTGAAGTATATAATGATCTCCTGGTCCTGCTCATTTCACTCAGCATCAGTTCGTGTAAGTCTCTCCAGGCCTTTCTGAAATCATCCTAATAACTTGTATTCTTATAATTTGACTTACTTCTCTATATATTTTATACATGAGGCCTTCATCAGAAACACTGGCTGTAAACATTGTTTCTCCTCTTTCTACTTTCTTTATAACTTGGTTGCTTGCATTGGTTTTGCTTGTGTAAAATCTTTTTAATTTATGGAAATCAAAATGATTCATTTTTCATTTCATAATGTTCTCTGTTTTTTGTTTGATCATAAATTCTTCCCTTCTCCAAAGATATGACAGTCAAACTATTCTTTGCTCTCCTAATTTGCTCACATTATTATTCTTAATGTCTAAATCACAAACTGATTTCAGTCTTATCTTGGAATGGAGTGTGAGGTGTTGCTCTATATCTAATTTCTGCCATACTGACTTCAAGTTTTCTCAGTAGTTTTTGTCATATACTGAGTTCTTATCCCAGAAGTTGGACTTTTGGGGTTTATGAAATAGTATATTATCAGAATCATTGACTATTGTGTCTTGTGTACCCGACCTATTCCACTGTTTTATCGGGAGTGATCTACTTTCAAGAGGAAAAAATTCCTTTGTGGCAATCCAACTATTCCATCACAAATTAGATTGTCCCCTTTTACAAGACTGTCAAATGCCACCATAATGAGCTATTGAAATATTGCCAGTTTCTCCCATGAAATGTCTGAAATATCATCCTACTTCCTTTTCATCTAAAAAATGGACCTTAGTTTATTTTGTCAGTAAATACTTATTTGTCATGAGAGATATTTTTCTTGTGCCTTATTTTAATAGTCTAAAATGACTCTAGTGTCATTGGAGACACAAATAAATACATGTGACCAAACTATTGATGACTTGTAAAGGCTGCTTAGTAGCCTAAACCAGGCAGTATCATTAATGATCATCTCTGTTTTCTTTTCATTAAGCTTGTTCTTTTTATAGTCTTAGACAGTGAATATACAAAAAGGTGATAGATTTTGGAAAAAAAATATTTCCTGGAGGTTTAGTCACTACCATCCACATCTCTGCTCCCTTTCCCACTCCCTCATCTCTTTTTCTATATACAGATTTCCTTTTGACTTCAAGTTGGGTGGACATAATGGGACTTGGGGGATTGAACATACTGCTGTTGAGGAAAAGGAATATTAACACATTCTCTGCAACCTCCAGTGTTATTAGAGAGCAAATAAAAGAAAATATTTATTTCATGTATTAGTGACTCATATATTTATGGTCTTCCCCTCTCCCACTTTTCACATTTATATTTCAAGGTAATGTGAAGGAAAAAAAAAACCAGAAATGATTAAGAACATGCTTCTAATTTCTGCAGTGGAAACTCTGCACTGTTTCTGGCACTTAGTGATACCTACTTTTTATATCAAGGTGGCATATAGGTCTTTCCTGCATCTTAAGGAAGACCCAATATGAGAGGACTCAAAGGAGCACAGATCTGACTCAAAGGTACTTCATAGGGTATCTAACCCAATTCTCCCATTTAACAGGTACTATCACTGAGGCTTAGAGATATTAAGTAACTTGCTATACTTCACCTAGATACTAAGTATCAGAGGTAGGATTTGACTACATTCTTAATTTTAGAACTAGTAGATTCTTTCCCACCACTGTATTCAACTATCATGTGTGTCAATGAATAATATAATCTATTAAATCCAATAAATTAAATTTTTTCTAAAGGGAAACTTCAGAGCATACAACATTTACCTTCTCTAGCCCCAAAGACCTTTTTCCTGTGTCTTGGCATAATTTTGTCTGTCTGTTTGAAGACCAAAGAATTATCCTGCTTGGCCCCAAAAGACAGATGTAGGAACAACAGGAAAATTTTTTAAAAATTTAGGCTTGATGAAAAGAAAACTTATCCAAAAATACAAGTAGTATGTTTGCTTTTGAAGGTAGTGAGTTGTGTTTTCCAGCAAGGCTGGATGACTGCAATTCAGATGTATCACAGAGAGGATACTTGTTCAAATATGCTCAAAAATGACAATGAAGAGCCTCTTCAACTCTGAAGTTTTGTGATTTTGAGATTCTGTGATCCTCAGCTGACAGACACACATTTCTCTCCTGGGACTGTATCTTTCTAAAGAGCCCTGCCAGAGTTTGGATTCTGTGAGCTTGGGGAATCCAAGGTCAGTGCTATGATATGAAGAAAGAAGAAAGAAGTATCAAAAGAAGATGACTTTAATGAAACTTCTATGTGACAGTCCTTCAAATATTTGAAGGTAATCAGCAAATATAGTTATTCCTTCCCCTCTTAACTCTAAACATCCCTAGTTCCTTCATCCAGTCTTCTTACAACATGGTTTGAATCCATTCACCATCCTGGTTACTATTATCTGTATTTGTGGTAGATTGCCAACATCCTTTCCAAAACGTGGCACCTAAAGCTGAGGAAAACTCTCTGGATAGAGCTTCACCATGGTGTAGGACACACATCCCACATTGCTGCTTGAGAGTTAACCTGCGAACTCCTTTCTGTCTGCATCTTCACCCATATTGTTCTGAGGCAATTGTTTGGAATTGATTGTAGAAGTTTACATTGAGCCAAATGATTTCATCTTGTTAGACTTCCATTATTAGACTTGTCTTCCATTATCAGCTCATTAAGCTGTCATAGAGGATAGGAAGATGACCCTGGATTCTCAAAGGTTATGATAAAAGAGCACAATGGTATATTGTACCTGGTTAGAAAAGAACTCAACAGGAGTCTTGGGCATGTGTGTTTGTTGCCCAGAGATCAGCATAGTGTATAGAGAAGCTTATCACTAAGTTTGCTATGAGGTGATGAAGTTTCCAGTCACTGCAACTCTCAGTGACTTGTAGAAAAATTGTATTCTGTATTTATTAAGGGAGCAGCCATAATGACTAAGTTAGAGATCCCACTCTCTACTTTTGTTTGCTTGTTTGTTTGTTTTACCAGACCTTCATTGCTATAAGAAATTCTCATGAGCAAATTCACTTTACCAGCATAGGCTAGCAACTACTCTTGAAACTATAGACTTGCCTGAGGTATTGAGAAGTGACTTGGTTATAGTCACACAAGGGCCAGGTCTTCCTGTCTTCAAGATCAACTCTCTAATCTTATGTAATATTGACTCTCATCTAGCTTATGTTGATATTTTTGTTGTTCAGTCATTTCAATCATGTCTGGCTCTTGGTGACTCTATTTGAGTTTTACTTGGCAAAAATACTGAAGTGGTTTATCATTCCTTCTCTAGCTCATTTTACAGATGAGGAAACTGAGGCAAACAGAATTATATAGCTAACGAATGCTGAAGCTGGATTTGAACTCATGAAAAAGAATGCAGACTCTATCTATTACATTACCGAGCATCACCTAACTATGTTTATTTAGTGTTCTCCTAGGTTTACCTAGCATTTTCCTCAGAATAATCCCACAAACAAGATATGTGGTATAGAATTTATTATTATAGTTTCATGGATAAGAAAATTGATGCTCAGAGAGTTTAATTGGCATTATTTTGTATACATCAGGGACTCTGTTAGACCCTGGTGATTCATAGGCAATAGGAAAACAGTTTTGGATTTCAAGGATATTTTAGTTTAGTTCATGAGACGACATATGCACATAAAAGTATATGCTGAAAAAAATATATATATATATGATGAATATAAGATAGTTTGGGGAGGGAGTAAATTTGCAGCTAGAGAGGACCAGGAATGATTTATTTTGAAGATAGGCAGCTAGATGGTCCATTCAATAGAATACAGAGTATAGAGTCAGGAAAATCTGAGTTCAAATTCATTCTCAGACACTTAACTAAGTCATTTAACCTCTGTTGGTCTCAGTTTCCTCATCTGTAAAATAAGAATAACATCTACCTTCCCGGGGTTGTTGTGAAGATTACATGAGATTTTTCCTCTCTAAGTTCACAGAATCTCTGAAATCTGTCTACTGACTAAAGGGTCTGTGGGCCCCAGATTAAAAACCTCATTATAAGAGAAAGAAGGGCAAGAGAAAAGAACTGAGGACCCATTTCTCCTGTGGGCTGACATACATCCTCCAATTCCAGAAGACAAAAGATAAAAAAAGGTTTCCACCAAACCTTACCAAACATTAAATCATACAAATGTGCCAAATGTAAAGTATAAAGTGTAAAATGCTCATCATAAAGCCTTGCACATAGCAGGTTATTAATATTTTTCCTCTCATCTACCAATTCCCATCAGACTTTCCCCCACACCCAAAATAAAACTTGAAGGAAATTCTAGGGATACCCAGGATGGAGGTGAGGAAAAAGAGCATTCCAGACTTGGAAACATTGCTAGGGCAAGCACGTGGAGATAAGAGACAGAATGTTGTGGGTGTGAGTATGGAAGACCACAGAGCATGAGGATGTTCGGGGGGAGGAGGTAAAATATATGAAGACCAGAAAGTCAGGAAAGGGCTAGATCATGACAATGTTTAAAGACCTTTCCTTTAGACCAACATGAAATAACTAACCAGTGACATAGAACCAGCTCTAAACCCATTTAAATAAATTGCCACATTTCTCCATTTTGTCTGCAGGACTACTGGGAAAGAATTTGTTAAATGTGTTACTGAAGTCTAGTTCTGTTAGAGTCATGCTATTCCCCTGATCTACTTGTCTGAGAATTCTGTCACAAAAGGAAATGAGCTTAGTCTGGTAGAACTTGTCCTTAATGATCTCATGCTGTAGGAGAGTGATCACCTCTTCCCTTCCTATGTTTTCATATATTTCCCCCTTTGGAACTGTGATTTCTTTGATGTGGGGCATTTGCAATGTACAAATATCCTTTACAAACTCCTAGTTGTCAATCTGCCTTGGTAAAGGAGGCTTTTACCCTGGGAGTGCCTCCCACTACCAAAGAAATCACAATTGTGATATGTCATCTTATGAGTGTTGCCTGGAACACTGATGGGTCAGATGGCTTTTCCATGGTCACACCTCCAAGATTTGGCAGACACAACTAGAATCCAAGCCCTTCTGATTCCAAGAACAACTCTTGTCTCTAAATTCTCAAAAATACTGTTATAATATATAATACATTATATATAATATATTCTTAAATTCTTAAATATATTATATATATTTTATTTATAGACATATATATATATATATTCTTAAATTTTACCAGTTGGTCAATAAAAATTGAAATATGTGCATGAGAAGTATTCATTTTATTTCACTGGGCCATGGAAGTCATAATTGGTAGTAATGCATGCAAGTGGCAAGAGGCAGATTTAAGCTCTCTGGAAAAGAAGTCCTCCATCCACAAAAGTTTTTTCCAGTATATCTCTTTATTTGACCAATGGGAAAACAAGAAGGAAAGAGTGACCCTTGTTGAGAGTCACATTGTAAACTAAACAGACAACTCAGTGGATAGAACATTAATCTTGAAAGTCAGAAAGACATTTCTTAGCTGTGTGCCTTTGAACAAGTCACTTAAGCTTTTCCTGTTTGTTTCCTGTAAAACAAAGAAGTTGGATGTTAGCTATCGAGCTCAAAATGTTGATCCAACAGACCTTTATTCTGTGGCTCTCTGATCCACATTTTTTACATGTTTGATTTGTTGGGGAGTTTTGTTTGTTTATTTGTTTTTTAATTATCTCATCACATGGGATTCTTTTGTCCTCAGTCACAGGTTAGGAAATTCAGTGGTGATATGGGGAAGACTCAGCCTCAAGGTAAGCTAGTTGGAATTCCTAGATCTGAAAAGTTCTGAGTCCAGCCAGATCTGTATCACGATTGGATATAACTCAGATTATGACTCTATTACCAGAGAGAGGGTCTCCCCTACACTAGCTCCTGAAACAATCTCTATGCTGGGCCACTTGGCACAGTACTTGAGAAGAAAGAACTGATAGAGGGGCAGATATCTTTCCAAAAGCATGCAGGTGACATGCTCTTATTCTGAGAAGTGTCAAGCAAAAGGAGATTCAAGAAACAGGACTTCAATTGTTGGAAAGTTGGAGATCCAGAGTCCCCCCCTACCTCTCCAGCTTCCTCTGTAAGACTGAGAATCCATCACAATTTATGTCTTTCCTGGGTTGGCCCCTATAGATCATGGCAACTTCTTTCCACAGTGAAAGAAGTGGATTTAGCTGCATCTCTCAGAAATTAAATCCTCATGCATTCTGCAGATTTTGAAGCGCTGCACCCATGTTGGCTCCTTTTTGCATTGTCTGTATTTAAACTGTTTCCAGAGTTAAGGTTTTTTATTTCAAATATGGAACAAAAAAGTTAACTTGACTTTTCAAAAATAAAGTTAACATTGTATTCAGTAATGGTAGTTGTTAGGTTGGACACTGCTATTATCTAGATCTTCACATTTTTTTACTCTCTATGAGAGCTGGATTTTTTGATATTAGGGACCTTTTGGCAGTTGGGTGATGTCACTGGACCCCTTTTCAGAATAGCGCTTTTAAGTACATAAGATAAAACACACGACATTACAAAGAAAAATAAAGAACTAGCAAAATTTAAGATGTAATTATTTTTCCTCTCTAAGTTCACAGAATCCCTGAAATCTATTTACTGACTAATGGGTCTGTGGGACCCAGCTTAAGAACCACATTATAAGAGAAAGAAGGTCAAGAGAGAAGAATTGAGGATCTACTTTTCCTGTGGGCTGACATACAGCCTCCAACTCCAGAAGACAAAAGATAAAAAAGCTTTCCACCAAACCTTACCAAACATTAAATCGTACAAATGTGCCAAATGTGCTTCTTCAAATGACTTCACAGGCCATTGCAAATGAGTCTAGGTCTTAGTCTTACATTTAAAAGCAATTCAATAGAAGGTTTTTATTTAATGTAATGAGGAAAATGTAAAGTCAAAAGATCCATACAATAGTAATTTGCACTGTTACAATTTTTATAGTTTTATTTGAAAGGCCTCAATGTGATTTTTTTCCTCTTGTGATGGGTACTGAGCCAAGTCCATTAAAATCATGTTAAAGTGATTAGCATAGTCACATGTGAAAATAAGAAAGGAAGAGAAAATAAAATAAGACATGACACAGAAGTATGTAGGTATTCTTGAATGTGTCCCATGGCCTATTTACTACACCAAGAAGACTTACAATAATAGTAAATTCCTCATGAGTGTACCAAGAATATGTAGGTATATACTATGATATATGTATAACTACTTTCTCCCAAATCATGAACTATAGGGATTTAGGAAAAGATATTAACCAATTTTTAGGTTTTGGGCAAATGAAGTTACTTCTCTGGCCCTCAGCTACCATATCTGCAAAATGAGTGAGTTAAATTAAATGTCCTATAAGAATCTTTGCAACGTTAATTATGTTTTAACTAATTATTTAATTTGCTAGTTTAATTAATTATGTTTTTTTTTATGTTTCCTGAAAACCTCCAGGATTGTGGAAGGTCACCCCCTAAGTTTTCCCTTAACTTTCCTTTGAGCATTATAGTAGATGTTTGGACAGAATAAAAGGTTGAGATCCTTACCTTCATGTCATATCAAGGCCATGTCCACATGATGGTAATGTAACAATCAAATTTGTTTATATGTCACTTGTGTACATTATGTCATCTGAGCTTCACAAAAATCTGTGAAATCGATACTATTATTCCTATTTTGCAAATGAGGAAACTGAAGCATAGTGAGACTAAATGAGTTATCCAGGATTATGCAGCTAATAAAGTCTCAGAGTCAGGATTTAGACTCAGGTTGTCTCCATTCCAAGTTGAGCAATCAATTAATCAATATTTATTATTGCTTACTATCAGACATTGTGCTAAGTGCTAGAAATAGAAAAAGAGTCAAAAGACAGCAGTTACTGCCCTCAAGGAGCTTACAATCTAATAGAAGAGACCATTATATATATACAAATATATACAAAACAAGCTATAAACAAGGATAAATAAAAATAATTGAGAGAGAAGGTACCAAAATTTAGAGAGATTAGGAAAGGCTTCCAATAAAAGATGGGATATTTTATCCCTTGTGTCATACCTCAATTAAGCTAGTCTCACCATCAGTTTCACTTGAATGCCTAAGCTTCTTCTAAATAGTCAGAATATGGTTAGAATGGTCAGAATAACTTGTATATCTTTGGCCAGTCTCTCTTGTTGACACCGCAATGAAAGTGGATTGTGCTTTCTTTGGATTACAAGTAGCCATCAGAATCATTCAGCAACATTTATCACTGTGCTAGGATACACAGTCAAAAACTAACATCTGGAATGATCACACTAACTTAAAAAAAACTTTCTGTTCATTATTAAGCAGCATCTAATTTGAATTACAGCTTTGACATGCTCATGACCCTTCTTTGTTCTCATTGTTAACCTTAAATACATTGCTTCTCCTCAGCTTCAACTGGACTTATGGGGAGTCACCATTTAGGATGATTTGAGTTTTCTGACAGCTACTGAAGGGTCACATTAAATTTCAAATGATTTGAGAGAGCACATCAGACCTACTCAGAAATAAATAACAAGAAGAACGAAAAATAAAAATTCAGAAATTCTAAGAATTTATTTTAAAACTTTAGATCTGAAATTAGGATATGAATATATTTGAGGTTAGATTTGAGCCTCATTCCTAAGCATTTGCTAGGTGCTCAGTCAAGATTGAGATGATGCTTTGTTCATGGTTGGACTATAGTACAACGACTTACTTTGCCATCTTAGACCTGACATTTCCTCATTTCATGTACCAGTTTCCCTACATTTAAAATGAGGATAGTGATGATTATTTTGTTTGCCTTTTGGACTCCAAAGGCATTTCTGGATAGATGTCAGGGGGTCCTAAAACTTTTATGGGAAAGAAATTTCATGTTTATTTTCACTAATCACTAACTGAAATGTTTAGCATTTTCTTCAATTACTTAATTTTGAGAAGAAGTTCATAGGTTTCTCCAGACTGCCAAAGGTACGCATGATTAATAAAGTTTGACTTATATCATGAATAGAAATTTGGATAACTGATGTAAAGGAATTATGTGGGGTGGAAGGGGATAAGGAATCCTATGAGAAGTAGCACGATCATGGTGGATAGAAAACTGGCCTTGGAGGCAGGAGGATGTGGGTTCAAAAATTCCTTTTCTGACACGGTGCTAGTTGTTTAGGGTAGTCAAGTGAGAGAAGAGGTCTTTTATTTTTTTCATGGCCTATGTAATCTTTCTAATGTACCATTTCAATCTCATTAGTTCTTTATTAAAAAGAACTCATTTTTTGTGACTGTCCTTCATTATTTGTGACAATCCTGATCCTGGCATTCAAGGCCTATGGCATCCAGACTCCCAATCAACTTTTCAGCCTTATTCCATTTCTCCCTTTTAGATATTCTGTTGCAGCCACTCTGTTGTTTTCATTTTGACATCTCTCCTGTTTCTTGAATTTCAACCATGTTTCTCTCCTCCATTCTGAGAACAGACATATCAATTTAAATTTTTTTTGAAGTCTCTTCTTTCTTCCAAGGCTCAAATGAACTTCCTTCATGACTACCCTCTCTGATCTTCTATCATTCTCCTTAATGTCCTACCCAGGTAGAAGTAAACTCTATATTTGTCACACTTTTTCCTCTATCAAAATTAATTGGATATGTGCTATTTCTTCATTTTTCATTACATTGTAAGCTCCTTGACACTAGCTGTTCTATTTGTGTATCCATAATACTTAATACAGTGTCTTATTCATAGCAGACACTTAAAAAAATCTTTGTTGAATCGAATTAAACTTAACCAGTAAGATATTCTTTGATTAATAATAAAATTTCAGAAATACACTGAAGTTTTGCTTGAAATCTTGTCACTAGTTTGTGCTGAATTATCTTATGCAAAAGTCACTTGACCTATGTGACCACAGATACTCACTTGTCAGTAAATTATAATGATCATTTTCTGTTTTAAAAAGAAATTTATGAAGTATAACTGTTTGAAGCATCTCTACAGTGAAGTAATTGAGAATTACAGGGCACAATTCATCCATATATTATTTCTCTGTGACTTTAACTAAAAAAAAGTAGAAAAAATAGGGCTTACTTGTAGAGGCTGAGATTCTGTGATACTGAAACATCTGGATGAAAGATGAAAAATTAAGTTGATCATAGTGATGCTTAGTACAAAATATGTTGCATGTGGGTATTTGGAAATATCTGAATAATTTTTATATTCCATATTTTTCATTCACATATTTACAGTTGTATGTACAAAGCTCAAAAAAGTTAGTATTTATATAGCATTTTAAAGATTTCAAAGTGCTTTTCACATATTATTAGCCTTTGCTACACACAACAATCCTATGAGGTAAGTACAACTCTTTTCCCCCACTTTTGTTGTCATTTAGGCATTTCAGTGCTTTCTTGGCAAAAATAATGGAATTGTTTGCAATTTTTAAGATGAAGAAACTGAGGCAAACAAGTGATTTGTCTATAGTCACAGTGCTAATAATTGTCTGAGTCTGGATTTGAACACACAGAGAGAAGACTTCATGATTGCAGACCCAGCACATTATGTACTGCACTACCTACTGAGCCTCAGAAGAGGTAAGGGATTTTACTTACAGTTATACAAATATCAGGTGTCTGAGGCAAGATTTGAATTCAAGTTTTCCTGATCCAAATCAGAAAGCTTAACACATTGTATTCATTGTATCACCTTAAAACCAAAGATTTTCTTTTTTAAAAAAAAAATGTATTTATTTAAAATTTAAATGCAAAATAAGAGAAAAAAATAGGAAAAGAAAGATAGAAAAAATAAAACAAAACATTGTCATGTGCCCAGGAAAATATCAGGGAGGATTCAAAATATGTAACAATAAATTTCTACTTCAAGAAAATATATATAATAATAGAAGACATTGTATTCATAACTGTTCATCTTTTCTTTGCTTCCTTGTAGGTTTTCTCTTGTTCTCTGCTATGTACTTTTTACTTTATTCTTTTTTTCCTTTTCTTCCCCCATCACTTCCCCCAAGCAGGCCACAATTAAGCATGGATGTATTTATATATACATATAATACATACATACACACACACATACCTGCACACAATATACATAAACACATGTAACATTTTCTCTTTATGATTTTCTTTCTACCTTGTTGAACTAGAAAAAATCTATTACACATTTCTGTTCTCCTTCCTGTTATGCACATTTATATGCACATTATCTCCAGATTACTTCAGGATATTGTCACCTGGAATTTCACTATATAATAGGTATCTTCTTCAATGACACCAATGGCAATCTATAAATAAATCCCTTGTGAGCCTCTCCAGCTCTTGTTGAGGATATATATACATTCTTCATGGGGAAGTCACCACCTATATTTCTTGATGTTTTCCTATTTATACTACTTGACTCACATCATCCATTTTTTTACTCAGAAAATGTCAGTAGTTCCCCAGTTTTTTATCTGTAAGATAACTCACTTGTTTGGCATTGAAGACCTTTTAACAACCCATCTTTCCTCTGTACTACTTACCTAGTAAGAATATTCTGGTTCAACTAACTTGATTTATCCACTGTATACTAAATTTGCTATATTTATTTTATGTGATTTATACTATTTCCCCTACTTAAGGCAACTAGGTTGCACCAAGAATAGAACTCTATACTTGGAGTCAGAAGATTTCAACCTCAGACTTACTAGCTGTAGGACCCTGGGCAAGTCATGAAACTTTGTTTACTTCTGTTTCTTCATCTGTGAAATGAGCTGGAGAAGGAAATGGCAAACCACTCCAGTATTTTTGCCAAGCAAAACCCAAATGAAGTCATAAGACTCAGACACAATTGAAATGACTTAACATTTCCCTTTCTTAGAATGCCTTCCCTCTTTTCCTGCTCCTTTTTCATATCTGACCATATCTTTCCATATCTTTGGGTCTAGTTCAAGCCCCTGTCTGCAATAAAACCATCTTAATACCCTTCAGCCTCTGTGTCTCTCTTTTTCTGTAGCACTTATTATTACATATATTTGATTTTTTATTGCTTAGCCATCACCTTATTTTGTTTCCATTATCATATGAGCATAGCTTGCCTTTAGTACACATCCTTAAGGGCTCTCTTGTATGTATGTATGTATGTATTTTTTTTTTTTTTTTTGCTTCTAATACCATTCAGATCATTCTGGGTATACAATAAATCGTAGCTGAATTGAATCAAATGTATTCAATTGCTAGTTTGGACCTTTTATTTTCTTTTTTTAAAAAATAATTATAACGTTTTATTGACAGTACATATGCATGGGTAATTTTTTACCACATTATCCCTTGCACTCACTTCTATTCCGATTTTTCTCTTCCTTTACTCCACCCCCTCCCCTAGATGGCAAGCATAGATCTTTTATTTTCCCTGAGAACAGAAATACCATATCATATACGAAACATATTATATGCTTGTTTTAAGGATTTCTGACTTGTCTCTAAATCTGATGTTCAATAAAAAGTGCTTTAAGATATAGACCACATTTTATATTCTGCTTTGAAAATAATGTTGGCAGAGATTTCTGGTTAAGCATATGCAATTATCTTTGCTTTTAAAAATAATTGATTTTGATTTAGTGGTAGATTGTGATACCAAATTTTATATCCATTTCTTGGGCCTCTTCCTGGGCACATGAAGATTACTTTGGAAATGAGACATGGCTTAACCAGCCACTGAAGCATCTTGTGAGAAAGAAACTTGCCAGTGTAAATACTTTATATGAAAGACTTGTGAAAAATGAAAACATAGTCTCCAAGTTTTCCACAAGCTTGTGACTGGAGCCAAAAAGCTTCCAGGCCATAGGACTTTAAAAAAAATCATCTGTTTCATGCAATCTCAGAGTCGGATGGCTTCCCTAGCATATGTAAATATATTTTATCAAGACTTTGTAATTGTTTTGTGGTGGCCATTTTAGACAGCTTTCCAACCCTTTCAAATAGTCATGCTCCTGAATTTGTTTTAGGAATTCTTCTGTATCTTGAAAAGACACTTTTAAAAAAATGCAACACATAATTTTCATATTGTTTATTGTTTTACATTAAAAACTATACTTTACCTTTAGTTCTAAGATTTTAAAGTATATTTTATAAAATATATATGTTAATTCTGTCCTATGGAATCATAGTCAAAAGGAAAAGTTATTTTAATATCTGTCATTCAACTCAAACATTGACCCTATATTATGGTCTCTTTTCTTCTTATTCTGATGTCCTGTATCAGAAAAGTGTTTTCCCCTGAGTTGGATCTTTATCCCTATTTAATCATTGACCAGTTTTACAGTCTACCCAAGGTTGTGAAATGAGACTGGCTTATATAGTACAGGTATAAAATTTGGACTGTCTGATTTCTCAGGGCCTATGTGTTCTATTGATTAGAAAGGCCATGGATAGTAGGCTGGGTTGAACATTTCAAATGGATTCATCTGGACATAGGTTACAAATATCTGTCTGGAATCACTGATTACAACATTTTGGTCAGACACATTTTGGTATTCATCCACATAATAGCAGTCCAAAATATTTTCAAAGGCAATAACTAATTTTTTTTTTTTTGTGTGTGGATATATGTGCCTACCTCCTGAACATGTGATCAGTGGTCCTATGTCCTTGAGCTTTAAAACATTTTTAGAGTTCAGGGAAGCATCCCAGGATGCTAAATGTTACTTAAGGAGTGCTGAAGTTAAGTATGACATTTTTAAAGTCATAGAGACTCATGACATGAAGCACCCACAATGGCTGTTGTCCTGTCAGTTTTGGTACTATTCAAATAGTCACAGTTTAATCTAAAACAAAAATGATTTTACATAACAGATTAAACCAGCATGGCTTTTTTTTACAGAGATGAGAAATTTATGTTTTCTGCTAAAATGGTTTAAGGATCTCAGCTATGCAGTTAGCAGTGACATATTTTTATGAAAAAAATTCTTAAAAAAATGTAATCAACCGTAAGAGAAGGTGATAAGAGAAGATCGGTTTCAAAATCCAATCTAGGATTGAATGCTAATATTGAATTACCTCTCTTCTGTTTTACCCTTCATTAGTAGGAAATGATCCCCTAGATCTTATTGTCTTGAGATTCTGATGAAATCAAAACAAGGATTTTCTGGTGAGAAAATTTATATATGTCATTAAATGGGTATTACTTCATAGGCCTTTTTCTTGGTTAGTCACAATTATAAAAAATAACTCAGAGGGTCAGCAGGAGGAAATGATAATAAATATTTAAAAGACATAGTATAACTGAAAACATATGAGGATAAATTCCTTTTTGATATCACAAGAACATAAGCCATTTGAAGTCTTTTATGATATCTGAGTCAAAAAGACCCCACTATGGTACATTCAACTACAGAGGTAATAGATGAACAATCAGCAGAATATTGACATCAAGCAATGGAAATATGTGTTTGACAAATATGTTTGACAGTGTCATGGGAAGATGATGGCCTTTCTGGGTCTCTTTTTCACCATCTAAAAATGAAGATGATGAACTTGATCTAGAACTAGGTTCAAGTTTGGCTTCTGATATATACTGGTTCTATAACTCTGGGTAAGACATATAATGTTTAAGTCTCCTGGGCAACTTTTTTTTTCTGAGGCAATTGGGGTTAAGTGCCTAGGCAACTTTTTAAAACTATAAGTGGTATGATAGATGCTGATCTGCACTGGTACGTGGGATTTCCTCACTGAGAGTTCCAAATACTAATGAGATCACAGATTGGGTCTAATAAACAGGTAATACTTCCAACAAATGCTTCTATTTATATGTAACATTTTAGCAATTGTATCAGTTTCTGAAAGCATAAATTTTTTTGGTGAAATCCACAAATTATGACCAAGAATAGTCTAACCATCTATACTACAAAAACATATTGGATGAGAAAATCATTACCTAGAACACATGCACCTAGATAAGTAGCCTATTAATATAATCCATCAATATGCAAATCATAGATGGGCATTGCCAATGGACAATGAACTGAATTCTGAATTGAGCAGGGGAAAATATGATTTATATTTGGGTAATAGTGCAATACCTTTCAATGATTTCCAATTGTTTGATGCAGCAAAAGACTATCTCTTTAGCACTTACATAACTCTGGTGATGGTATTGATTATGAATCATACAATATCATGATCTTGGATTAAAATTATAAGCAAATGGAGTAAGATGTAACTAGTGATGCCTTGTACTAGACAAATTGATTAAAAACATGATTAAGGCACATATCTGTGGAAAGGAGGTGAGCTGTCAAAAAGCAAGAATCGGAAAAAAGCTGAACAACCTGAGAATGATACTGTTACTTGGAAGATCCTAAAAGAACAAGAGAAAGGTTACTGCACTGGGTAGGTCCTCTATGTAGGATATATTTGGAAAATATGAATAAGAACAACATGAAATGAAGTGATGAAAAGATGGTACTATTTCATCACTTGCCCCCTTTAAGTTTGTATATTCTAAAGCTGGAAACTGGAAAAAATGTTCTATTTTTTCACAGCTCATTTAAGGCATAAAAATATAAAATTGAATTTAAAATACAAAATATGTTCTATTTTCTTAGGTAAGATGTATCTAAGACTAGTCACCTAGAGAAGTGGAGGAGGTAAAAAAAAAATTCAGTGAGGGATAGAGATTTCTTTCTTCATATACACAAGTATATAAAAAATGAGTATGAATTTTATTGTAAAATAATATAGTCCTTCCACTTTTGTCAAAGCAACCACTTTAGTAAATTTTGTGGCATAATTCTTCTTTGTAAATAAGTAACCACACAATAAGTAAGTTAATGTCTATTATGGCATAGGAATAGTCCATTTAGGATTTTTAAATCTTCCTTTAAGTTGAGGTCAACTTACATGCTGGTTATGCTTAGAGAGGAAACCTCTCCATTCTGCTCATTGCCAAGTTTTCTTCATCTATCCACATACTTTGAACTGTGTTGTTTATTGGAGTGACCTCCAAATTAGAAAAAATTTCTGTGTAGATATTTTATATTGCTCTGTATTCCCTTTTCCTCTTTCTCCAACTACTATAATGAATTAATAAATGGTCTGCTTTGCATTTTACTGTGTGTAAATATTGTCTTTTTATTTTCCTCTCCTAAATTGCAAGCATCATGAAGGCAGTGAAAATGTTGACCTGATTGTCTGAGGCTCAGAGTCAGTTTTGACTTTTCTTTCTCCTTTAGCCTTCATCCTTCCCAATGCCTTGTTAACTGTAATATGAAAAAAGTAAAATAAACCCACTAATAGCATAAGGCACTATAAGATCAAAAGAGGGAAGACTGGCAAGAATAAGGGCAGAAATTTTTCCACTTTCTCTCCCCTAAATCTGTCTGTTTATATGGCTGTCATGGAAGTAGCTGATAGTGAAATGAATAGATAGAGTATGTAATAGGCTGGAGTCAGGAGAACCTGATTTAAAATCTAATCTCAAGACATTTAGAGGTTGTGTGACCCTGAGCAAGTCAATTAACATCTAGTTCCTTCCCTACCCTCAAAAGTAATGTTAGCTTTTTAAGGGCAGGGGCTGTTTTTCATTTTGTCTTTGTGTTCAGTTTACCTGAGAAAAACATGCAAAAGCTTATTAGATTGTACTGGATAGCTAATCAAGTAGCTCTAATATAGTATAAGAACTTAAAAACAAAGTTGAGATGGAGGTGGGAATACTTTCAACTGGAGAGATAAGATAGTTTCTTAGATAAGATTGCTTTTGAACTGAATATTAAAGGCTGGAACTCATTCCTGGAATGGGAAAGAATATGAACCAAAGAATAATGGTGGGGCATGTACTAGCAATTTTATTGGAGTAGGGAGTGGAAATCAGATATAAACTCAGAGTGGAAACATAAAATGACACAAAATTATAGATGGCTTTAACTGCTAGGCAAAGGAGCTTTATTCAGTTAATGAAATGGAGGCATTGAGAAATTCTAGGCAAAAGAGTGCAAACCTAAGCTGTGCAGAACAGATAAAAAGGGGATAAAAAAAGTAGAAGAAACACTGGAAACCTGTTGAAATTGTGCCTGTAGGTGGGTGATAATGACATTTGGCAGTGACAATAAGACCAGAGAACAGTGAAAGATGCCACAAATATTTCAGAGATAGAAATCAATACTTTGGAAGTTATTGGATGTGTAAGGAGAGAGAATTTAAATGAAAAGTCAAGTTTTCAAAAGCACAAGACTAGATGGTATCAGTGACAGAAATGATGATCTCAGGAAAAAGAAAACTTCTTGGAATGGGGAAATACCTATAGCTTTGAATTTGTTAAGTTTGAGATGCTGGCTGATAATTAGTTGATCAGTTGACAAGCATTTATTGAGTGCTTACTATATTTTAAGCAATGTGCTAAGAGCTAGGGATACAATAAAAGGCAAAAAAATAGTTCTTGTCCTCAAAATTCTCTCGTTCTGAAGGGGAATGTGATGGGTAAACAACAATGGTCATGTATGACATATGGATTAATGCCTCTGAGGGAAGACACTAGTTGGAAGAGAGGGACTATCAAGATAGGACAGTGAGAAATTTCCTGAAGAAGGCAGGATTTGATCTTTAAGAAAGTGATGGAAAGTAAGGGACAGAAATGAGGGAATAGAACATTGCAGGTAGGAAAGCAGAAGATGAGGTGCGTTATTTGAGGAAATACAAGTTGGCTATTGTAGCTGGACTTTAGAGAACAAGGAGAAAAATAAAGTGTATAAGGACTAAAAAGACAGGAATGAAGCAGTTTATGAAAGATCTTTAAATTCCAAATAGAAATTTTATATTTAATTCTAAAGGTAATAATAGAGCTACTAAAGCATATCGAGGGGAGGAGTGACATAGACCTTCATTTAGAAAAATCTTCTTGGCAACTAAATGAAGGATAGATCAAATTGGGGAGACACCTGAAGGCAAAGATTAGAAGTCGATTGCATCAGTCTGGTGAGAGGTGTTGAAGCCTTGAACCTGAATTATGGCTGTATGAGTGAAGAGAAAAGAACATGTATGAAAGATATTAAGAAGAAAGAAGCAACAAATATTGGCAATAGGTTGTATATGTTAGGTGAGCATGAGTGAAAAGTTGAGAATGAACCAAATATTGTAAACCTGGGAGAATAATGGCATCGTCAATTTAGGAAATTGGGAAATCTGAAAGAGGAGACAATTTAGGGGTTGAGTTAATAGTGATAGGTTGTTTTTTGATATATTGAGTTTTAGGATAACTAGGTAGAGATGTTCTGTAAGAATTTGGAAATATATATCTGGGAGCTTAGAAGAGAGGTGATACTTGGTTATGTAGATTAGGGAGTCTATTGGATGGAATCAAAGAAATAGGGATGAATGACATTCCCAAGAAAGCAAGAATAGAGGACAAACTGTGCTAGGGACCTGCAATACAACTATGGGACATTCTGCATTAGGGGGCAGAAAGTGAAAGAGGAGTCAGACAAAATAGTCATGAGAGGCAACAGAAGTAAAGAGAGGAGAGAAGATATACAATAATCTAGTCAACACTAAATTATTGCTACTGCAGAGAGGTCAAGGATCTTGGATTTAAAGCTAAAAGGAATTATTATGGCCATCTAGTCCAACCTTTATTTTACATATGAAGAAACTGAAGCAAATAGGATTAAGTGACTTGCTCAGGGTCACACAGCTAGTGTCTGGAGACTGAATTTAAACTCAGAAAGATGAGTCTTCCTGACTGATCCAACACATTATTCACTACAACACCTAACTGTGTTTCTTAATAATTTTTGTTGTTAAATTCAATTGTGTTAAATTCCTTGTGATCAAATTTGGGATTATTCTAATAAAGATACTGGAGTGGTTTGCCATGTCCTTCTCCAATCCTTAATAATTAGAACTAAATAAAATTAGAATATTCTGCCTTAGGGAGTAGTGAATTCCCTGTCATTGGGAGTCATGTAGAGCCTGGATGATCACTTATTTATATGGTAGTAGACATAATTCATGTTTTGCGTAGGGTTCTCTCCCAACTCTGCAATCCAGATCCTAATATGTATGTCTTGGTGGGGAGGGTTCAGGTGGGTAGTAAGAGAAAAAGATTTGGAATATGTGCATAATAGGGGATCACTAATTGTGGAATAGGATTAATCAAGTAACTGTGATAACTCAGGTTTTGGGGGAGGGGGATTGCTCACATGTTTTAAATCTGAACAGTTAATATAGGTCAAAACCAGGATATTTTTAAAGGAAAATTCAGGTCAGTCCAAAGCTGCCTCTGGAATATACAGTGAAACAGTTGGCCATTCATATAGCATTGTTTTAGTTTTGGCAGAAAGTTCCTCTATCTTCAGTCCTTAACTATCTCCTTCAGTAGCTTGTTGGTACCTGGAATTCCATTAGTGACTCATTTTTTTGGCTTGAAGCTGGTTATCACTTATTTGAACCTTAATATAAGTGAATTTATCTGATTTTTTTTCTGTAGTATATATTGATAAATAGTGAGAGAAAGAACAAAAGGACACTGGTTACCTGTGAGGAGGCCGGGCACCTATGTGTGCCATCAGAGAATGGGCAAAGGATAAAAGAAAAGAACCTCAGGAGGCAAAGCTATATATAGAAATTTTAGTGCCTGGGGCAAGAGAGCAATATGTAGAAAGACAATACCAGAGATATGTCTGACAGTAAGAGGGAGTTCACTATGTGTTACCAAAAGGTTTTTAAGTTGTTGGGGACATGATGAAGCCTTCCTAGGACTTCAGTTCAACTCATTTTGTTTTCATTAAGTGGTTACTATGTGACAGTAACTGTGTGATATATGCTGTGTATACATACAAAAACAAAAATGAAAACAGTATGTACATTCAAAGAATTTACACTCTGCTGGAGAGATATGCTTGTAGTCATAATAAATAATAATAAATAAATATATTTATAAATACATAAATAAATATAAATAAATAACAATAAATAATATAATGATAAATATAATAATATTTATATTATTATGTTAATATATTATTTCTATTTCTATTTTATATATTGATGTTATACATAGTATATTTAATATAATAATATATATATAATATAAATAAATAAAATGAATATTAAATATTAAATAATTAATTTATTGTTTATTATTATTATTATATATTATATTATTTATTATTAATACTAATTTGAATAAAAATTCAAAATTTCCAATCCTGGAACAGTGCCTTACTTTTCCTATCTTAGGTATAGCTCTCCCTAAGGGCATCAAAACTAACCTCACCCACTTCACAAATTAATTTAGGGCTGCCCCTCATTCCTGCTGATTTTTTTCCTCTGTATATAGAGTGGTCCACATTTGTGGTTTCATTGGTGTAGAAAACTCATGGAAAGGAATCCCTTTCTTCCAAAGCAGAGTATCACCTGCTCTGCCATTTATAATCTTAACAAGTTTTCTGATATACTGAGAGGTTCAGCGTCCCATAGGGAATGTGTGTTGGAGGTAGAACTTGAACCCAGGTCTTCCTGAGTTTGCTTTTGCATATATAATACATATCAATTTCTTCCCAATCCAGTCTCTTTCTAGGAAATATAAATGCAAAACAATTTTCTACAAATCCAGTATGATTAGTTACTTTCTCAGAATAAGTAAACTGGTGGTCTCATACTGAAAGGCAGCATTATAGAGTAGAGCCCATAAGGTAGCAGGTGCACAGGAAGATTAGCTTTTCAACTTGTCGTTGATCAGAGATGATGGCTATGAAATTATACAGTCAGCCAATACACATTTATTAAGCACCTGACACGCCAGACACCATGTTAAGCATTAAGGAGACAAAGAGAAGCAAAAGACAGTTCCTGCTCTCAAGCAGTTCGCAATATAGTTCAGGAGACAATTTGCAAACAACTAGGTACAAACAAGATATAAGCAAGATAAATTGGAGAATAATAAACAGAGGGAAGGCACTATAATCACAAAGGATCAGGACTAAATATCATGTCTTCTTGAAGATAGCTAAGTGGTACATGTATAGAGTATAGGACCTGGATTCTAAAGACATGAATTCAAATTCAACCTCAGTTACTTATTAAGCTATGTGATCCTGAGCAAGTCACTTGATCTTTCTGCCTAACTCAGTTTCCTCCTCTGAAAATGAGGATAAAAACCACACCTGCTTCTTAGAATTGTTAGGAGATTAAAATGAGATAATATCTGTAATGTTTGCACTTTGCAGACATTAGAGTGGAATGTAAATGCTAAGTATAAGTGATAGTTATCATGAAATTTTAGGTGTGATTTGTAGGAAGCCATAGAAGTAGAAATGAAAAGGTAGAGTATTTGAAATTCTATCCCCAAGAATATATTTAGAGTAGAGGAAATGTAGAGATTTGATCACCTATAACTATCTCCAAATTTTTATAGAGATAAGATTTGTTTGGAAAAATTCAAGGGTAGAACAATCACAGATTTTCACAAGATTATGAAAAAGAACAAGCTGCTATTCTCTGTAGGTATAAAGTACTTAACAGAAGTGTGTGATTTACAACATTGATGCTTTTAGTATTTGGTAAGAGCAGATTTTCTGTCATCTGTCTTCAAAAATAAGCCATTATCCATAACTGATTGGAAAGTTAACAAGTACTTGAGAAGATAAATTAGCATTTTGTCATCATCGTATTTTTATCTTTTCAGGATACAAAACTTCCATTTAACTTTTTACATTGTTAACATTGACAAACATTTGGAATATTACTTATTCCACAAAGGATTTTACACATGGTTAAAAAAAAAATAAAACAATAATAACTAACCACTATGAAAAAGGGAATGTTTTCAAAAGCCTCATTGCAGAACATTTTTGGACTTCTTTCTAGATAAAATTCTCTAATGCTGAGTTTCTGTTAACAGACGAGCAAAGATGGTCTTTAATATGAGGTCTATTGCTGAAAAAACTACTCTAGAAATCATTGAAATCTATTACTTATCGAGGGAATAAGCATTTGTGTAGCATCTACTACATGCCAACCATTGTGATAAGCATTTTATAAACATTATTTCATTCTATAAATAAGTGCTCTTATTATGTTCATTTTGTAGTTGAAGAAACTGAGGCAAATAGAATAAATGATCTATCCAAAGTATCATAGATTGTAAGTTTCTGAGGCTAGTTTTGAATTTGTCTTTCTCATTTAGACCCCGTACTATATGCAGTGGATCATCAGTTAGTTGCCTTAGAACACTGAGAAACTTTTATAAAGAGGGGCCACAACATAATCTTGGCTCTGTCGAGATAAACACATGGTTCAGGACATGGGCCTTCAATATGTGCAGCCATTTGTATATCATCATAACTAAACAAAAGGCTACAGCCTTATATCCTTAATAGCATCATTATGGGTAGAGGTTTATTTAGAAGAGTCCCACCAGAGACTTAAGTTCCTTAAATGTAGTAAAGGTATGGTTATAAATATATTTGTAGAATTCATTAACTTTAGTGTTGGTAGTAACAAATGATTCTTTGTCAATTTGCACCTAGTTCTGTTTTGTAGAGTTGATGACACTGCTCTTGAACAGCAAACAGTTAGTATGTTAAAACCATCTGGCATTTGGTGACTAATTCAATTCAATTCAATTCACCAAACATTTTTAGTAAGCTCTGTGAATAGGAACTGAGTATAAAAAGAAATGAAACAATTTCTGTTCTCAAAGAACTTATATTTTATGGACCTTTAAGAACAGCAAGTTGTTGGTGGACTTTTGCTACTTGATATGGATATTATTTGAGAGTTTTAGCATGTGCAGTTAGTCAGACAACAAAGACACCAAGGTCAACCCCTGCATCCTTGTCTATCATCAGTCATTTTGACTTTTGTCCTATCACTGGACTTTGATGACTCTGGAAGACAGTGATATTCACAACTTTATGTAGATTTGCCTCACTTAAATCCAATTTATGCACAAATGATGTCATTGGTCCTCTCCAAAACTAGGGACAAACAACAATTCGAGAGAATATTTTCATATAATGGATGACCTTGTAGTCTCTGCAAAATCTTATTTTATTATTCATATAATTGATATGGCTTACTAAATAAGTATTACTTAGTCTGAATAATTTTATGATCCACATAGTGTAAAGTGTGCGAATATAGCTTTCAAGTGAATTGAAACAATGGCTGGATTCTTATGGAATGTCATTGGTTCTCTTTTATAACTTTCCACTTCATACAAGAAGCTGGGAAATTGTTGATTACTTCCTATGGTTGAACAATCCCTTCTGATGAATTTTAAATGTCATAATCTCATGAAATACAGTGGGATGTAGTAAAAAGAGTACAAATATTAAATACAGGAAAGACCTAGAGTTTTAATTCAATTGAACAAGCAATTATTGAGTACTTTTTGTGTACAGAACAGCATGCAAGGTGCCTTGGCTTTATGACAATAAAGTAAAAAAAAAAAAAAGCTCCAGCTATTAAGGACCTTATGTTAGCTGGAGTTTTAATTCTATCACTTACTTATTGGATGATAAGTGTTGTATAACAACACTTGCCTTAGTTTCTGTAAACTTAATGACAATGATTCCTGTAGTACCTATCCCAGAAAGTTGTTAAGAAAACCAACAAAGATGATTTAATTAAATTTTTAGCAAACACTAAAGCTTATGGGTTATTGGTGAGATGGCTTTAAAAAAAATAAAATCTTCAGTCTACATTTTTGAAGATTCTGTTAGAGCGCTGTTATAATTCTCTTCAGCCTAAGCAGAGCTTATGTTGTCTGAACTTGTTGAAAGTCTTGAAGAACATGCATTTCAAGTGGTCTCCTGATGTGCACTGAAATGATAAATGTCCATTTAATCTTCCTGATATGCAGTATAGCTAGATATAGTGTTGTCTTAGCCATCTTAAATGTCAAATCTGAATAATTTGAGGCAATATGAGAAGGCTTTATTGTGAACATCACATTTAAGGTGATATGTCAGATAAGAAGTTTCACAAATTGGAGTGTTGAGATGGGTGCATGGTTCCATAATGTGCACGGTTCTGTAATGTGCACAACAATGCATTGTTGTGGCTGTTGATACTATTTGCTAAATTTAAATCTCGGAAGAATTTTTAATGGGACCACTGAGATGTTTTCAATAATCTATAACTTACTTTTAGAAAGAATAGGAATGATGAGGCATCAAAAAATCACCAGAAATATAATAGTAGTTAACATTTATGTAGCACTTACAATATGCCAGCCACAGTTTAATTATTTTATAATTATCATCTCATTTGATCCTTACAATTATTAACCCATTTTTAAACACTTGAAGAAAATGGGTCAGAGAATAGTGATTTTCCTAGTCATACAGGTGTAAGTATCTCAGGTTAGATTTGAACTCAGGCCTTTATGACTTCCAACGCAGCACTTATCCATTATATCACCAAACAAGATAATATATAACATGCATCTATTTTAAACTCTCTTTTGTTTTCTTCAAGATATAAATAAAACTGAAATTCCATAGATCTCTTTAATCTATCTGAAAGCAGTCATTGTAAGGAGTTTCCCTGAGTTATAATTGCTTATAGAATTGTTTATATTATAATTGCTTAATAGAAGTACCTAAGAATGGAATTAAATTGTCAGCAAATGGCCTTTATCTTTAACTAGACACTGCTTTCATCATCAAAAAATGTGTAGTGTTGGTTATCAGTAAACTGACAAAGGATCAACTGCTTGTAATATGACTATTTGCTGTAAAATGACTGTAGAAATAACATTTTTATACAATTATGAGAGGATATAAAGTACAAAACTCTAAAGCTTTCAAAGAGAATAAAATTGCTAAATTGATCCCAAGTTCTCCTTAGCTTATATGTAAGATATATACATAAACTCACATGCACAATATATTTGGGGGGATTATCTAAGAGACATGTATAAACTTGAAACTAATGTTAAGATATGCTAAAATATTTTCAAAAGGCAAATATTTTTAAGTGAATGAATGAGTTTAAGCATTATCCAAAGGGGTTCTATGTAAATTTAAAAACAACAAAACAATAATTAGACAATTGAAATGGCTAGATAGTAAAACCATTGCTGTTTATAATTGGAAACTTTTGGCACTGAATCTCTAGCCAAATGGTGAAATTCAGAACATTTTTAGTACCAACAAGTTCTAATTTCATTTCCATATAAATGAATGTTGTTGGAAAAGACAACAGAACATTGGTTTTCTACCTATTAATTTGGGAAGAAATATTGAGAAAATAATTTTATTTATGTAAATAAAATGAGTCATGGTAGTAGATTCTTGCCCTATAAGTAGAAGAAATATTTTATAAATGCAATCTTTTTTATACTGTTTTTGTGTTAGGCCAGAATTCAAGTGGCACTGCTTTCCTGGGAAGAAGAAAGTGAGCTATGGATAGTATGAAATGTTTGGAGTGATAACTAGAATAGCCAACACAGATATCTATTGTCCCTAGAGGAAGGAATCTAGTCTATTATCTAAGTTAATGAGGAAGAAGTTAGTAATGGACCTTCGAAGGTTTACTATCCGAGCTAGATTGAAGATCAGTTTGGGTTTTACTCTCTGACTGAAGGCAGCATGGAAAAGACCACCATTACAAAAGGTGTGAAACTCTAATGAGGTATGATGTTCCTAGTTTCATCATTTCAGTCTCTAGGAACTTAAAGCTAGTGTGAGTCATTCAGTAGAGGAAGCTCTCTTACCACTCAGTACAAAATCAGTTGTTACAATCTAAATAATAGCTTTAAACAATGTTATAAGCCAATCAGAAATTTAAAAAAATCTAGAGAGCTAGAAAGGGGACTTCTAAGATATAGAGAAAACTGAAGTTATTTAAAGAATAAGTGTTAGGCTTAAAGCCTAAGGAGAAAATATCTTGAAAACTTATAAAGAGATATAGTATATCTCTTTCTTCATCAGACCCTGTAGGAACAGACTTCTAAATTTGTAGCCAGCTTAATTAAAGTGAGACATCTCAATTAAAGTGAGACATCTCATGGCAAGGCCAACCTGGTGAAGGCAGAAACTGTAAGAGAAAAGTTTCTGTCCCTGGACCCACAATCCTGATAGAGCAAATTCATTAGATAGAGAGCTATAACAATGTCTGACAGGAGATTGCTCAGAAAGAAAAAAAAAAAAACAAAGAAACAAAAAGAGAAACATTTATAGTTGGTATACAAAAGCAGTTTTCTCACAAGACTATTCTAAGTTCCCCTTTGATAAATTACAGCAAGTTAGAATTAGCAGTTTAAAACAAGCAAAAAACATATTAGATGATGTGTCCAAGAAGACAATTATCAGTTTACAATCAGATCATCCAGGAGGTATGCTCTAAATGAGAAGGAAGAGGCAGAAAAGAGTGGTTAATGTTACTGTTTTCTTGTTCTTATCATTAGTTTTAGCTGCTCTGTTACCATATAAGATGTAGTAGCAATTAGGTTTGACCTTAAATTCCAATTTTCAACACAGGTACTTACTGACCCAGTTGCAGGATGAAAACAAAATGCAGGTTGGAATCAAGCATAGAATTAGGTTCTGCCTTTTTGTGATACCAACATAGATATTTTACCTTTTGTAGTTCTGGCAACTTTTGCATGGACACACTTTTGGATCAACAGCTTGCAAATTAGGAATTGGCTTTGGTTCCAACATAATTGCTAATGACATTTTTCTTGTATATTTAAGCAGAATAATTATACATTCCAAAATTAATGTTCCCATAGCAATGCTCACTCAACCACACTGCACACATGTAGCTTTCCATTAATTATTATTTGTTTATTTTTCTTAATTTAATCTTCAATATAGATTGCTTAAATGTACCTGAAATTAATGTAATTAAAATAATCTTCAGATCCACATATCTTTTGAATTGATATTTTTTACTTTGAGGATTAGATCTGAGATCTAAGGATTTTCAAAAACACAGTCAAAAATAGAAATGAGAAACAATAGTACTATTTCAAAGGTATGATTGTAGTCATTACTATATTTAAACCAAAGAGTTTGGACATGCTGAGTCACTGGATTATGATCTGTGAGAAGAGAAGCTCCAAGAAGCTGTGGGCTTCTTAGATAGCACTGGTAATTCTGAAAGTGACCAGGTTGCAATCAAGGTGGAAAAAGCCCTTTTGACTGGAAAAAGTTTAGCTGAAAATATTCCTGGACCATCAAATTGAATGCTGTAGACTTGTGCAGAATTGGATTCAACAGAGGGGTGTGTGTGTATGTGTGTGTGTGTGTGTGTGATTCCTGATGGGTCTTGGTTCATAAATTTGGGTTTAAAAGATATGGTCACTACAATACTGGTCTGTGGTTTGTGCATCAATAGTTATGCATGGGTGTAGGGGTTCATAGTTAACCATGACATTTTTTGGTCATATTTTGATGAACAGAATTCTGTGTGCACTAATATAGAAGGAATATTATGTAATTACATGACAAAATTAATCAATAGCAAAATCCTTGTCAAGTTATATATATGTTAATTTTGGGTTATATATGTTATATATGTCAATTTGAGGCCAATACTGTACCTCAAATCCTCTTTTGTCCTAGAATAAATCTGTAGAACCTCCACCACCCAACAATACATCCTTAGGGAATAAACCCATCAATCATTAAGCATTTATTAAAATGCTTACTATGTGTCAGACACTGTTACACAGAACCCAAGGGAGGTATGGAATTCCCGTTCCAGTTCTGATTAAGATACTTCAGATTGAGTTTAAATATCCCCATTGTCCTGAAATTGTTCATTACATATTTCTATATTTTGTTTCTAGATAGCAAGCTCACTAAATGTACTTAGAAATTAGAGATGAAATGAGTATAAAACATCTGTGCTGTTTCATGGAAACTACTTTGTTGGTTGGAATAAAGACTGACTTGAGTGAACTTGAAAGACCTTTTTGAGGTCATTTAGCCCAAATGCTGAAATTTAGCAATGAAGGATACAAGGCTAATAGAGGTCGAGTCAATTTCACATAGCAAGTGGCTGAATCTACATTCAAACCCAGTTCTTCACTGAACCCAGACCCAAAATTCTTTCCACCACATCATACTTTTTCATTTAAGAGTATTTTCTTCCTTCCAGATGTTTGCCACCTCTTTCAGTTGGGCATCTTCCTTGGGCATCTTCCATCTTGACCACTCCCCTCTCTGCATTTGTGCAACCAGTGCATATTTCTATTTCCCCAACTCACAAAGTTTCATTTTGGGCATCTGTTACACAGTTGTATAAAAATCTCCTTGGACTGTCAGGGGGAGTAATGCAGTTAATGTTTATAAAGTGTTCTAAAGATGAAAGGAACCCTATGAGTGCTTAAATGTTAGAGTTATATAAATGAATCTATGATTTCAAAAAAGCCTCCCCAGTATAATGCATCAGGCTGTGCAAGGTACACTGGTACTGGGAAAACTCCAAGAACCACTTTAGGGAGATGTCAGGTGATGCAGCCAAAAAAGGAAAGTCCATTGGTTTCTCAAGTTAGTTTAGTTCATTGGTGACATCATAAGATCATTGTCACCTAGGAAATGGGACCTGTTACCATGGGAACCTCAAGGCTGCATTATTACACAGCTTCAAAATGTTGACATTTGAAAAAGGCTCCTTTCTGATACTGTAAACCAAAAGGTGTTCAGAGTAGTTTTTTAAAATTTCATTTTGTTTACAAATATTATTGGTTACCATTAATATAGGTGGAGGAGGAGATATTATGTTTCATATACAAGCTATTTAGAATACTAAATCTTTTAGAAAATGTTCATCAACCAACTGTTTCAGGAAAGGTTCTCGTCTTTTGGAATTCTTGTGAAGTTGGGATTGTTATGAAGAAGTAGTAAGAAAATAGAAATGAAAAGATAAGACTGGAATAAAGTTAAGTACTTAACTGTTTGGTGTTTAGTTTCCAGGGAGAAAACCAGTACAGGAAGGATCCCTGAATCCATGGCTTGTATCAATTAAAGGAATTGGGCATGTTTAGCAGAAAAGACCACTCAGGGGCAACAGGAGAGCTGAATTCAAATGTCTGAAGGGACCCAAGGAAGAGAAACTAATGTTCTATTTGGTTCCATAGGGCAGAACCAGCAGCCATCCGAGTAGGAGTTGCAAAGACATAGGGTTGCTTTAAGAAAATATTTCCTGAGAGGTAGAGCTATTCAAAAAGGCTGCTAAATGGCACCTTAGTCCATAGAGCACTGGGCCTGGAATCAGGAAAGATCATCTCTGTGAGTTCAAATCAGGCCTCAGATATTTACTAACTGTATAACCCTGGGCCAGTCACTTAACTTTGTTTGCCTCAGTTTCTTCAACTGTAAAATGAACTGGAGAAAAAATGGCAGACCACTCCAGTGTCTTTGTTGGAAAAAAACCCCCAAAATGGGATTATGAAATGACTAAGCAACAAAAGCTGCTCAAAAGTGGAATGGGCATGGACCCATACTTAACACCGTACACCTAGATAAGATCAAAATGGATCCATGATTTGGGCATAAAGAACGAGATTATAAATAAATTAGAGGAGCATAGGATAGTTTACCTCTCAGACTTATGGAAGAGGAAGGAATTTGTGACCACAGAAGAAGTAGAGATCATTATTGATCACAAAATAGAAAATTTTAATTATATCAAACTAAAAACCTTTGTACAAACAAAACTAATGCAAACAAGATTAGAAGGGAAGCAACAAACTGGGAAAACATTTTTATAGTTAAAGGTTCTGATAAAGACCTCATTTCTAAAATATAGAGAGAATTGACTCTAATTTATAAAAAATCAAGCCATTCTCCAATTGTTACATGGTCAAAGGATATGAATAGACAATTTTCAAATGACGAAATTGAAACTATTTCTACTCATATGAAAGAGTGTTCCAAATCATTATTGATCAGAGAAAGGCAAATTAAGACAACTCTGAGATACCACTATATACCTGTCAGACTGCCTCAGATGACAGGAAAAAATAATGATGAATTTTGGAGGAGATGTGGGAAAACTGGGACACTGATGCATTGTTGGTGGAGCTGTGAATGAATCCAACCATTCTGGAGAACAATCTGGAATTAGGCCCAAAATGTTATCAAACTGTGCATAACCTATGATCCAGCAGTGCTACTACTGGGCTTATATCCCAAAGAGATACTAAAGAAGGGAAAGGGACCTGTATGTGCCAACATGTTTGTGGCAGCCCTCTTTGTAGTAGCTAGAAACTGGAAAATAAATGGATGCCCATGAATTGGAGAATGGTTGGACAAATTGTGCTTAATGTTATGAATATTATGGAATATTATTGTTCTGTAAGAAATGACCAGCAGGGTGAATACAGAGAGGCTTGGAAAGACTTACATGAACTGATGTTGAGTGAAATGAGCAGAACCAGGAGATCATTATATACTTCAACAATGGTACTGTATGAGGATGTATTCTGATGGAAGTGGATATCTTCGACAAAGAGAAGATCTAATTCAGTTCTAATTGATCAATGATGGACAGAATCAGCTACACCCAGAGAAGGAACACTGGGAAATGAGTGTGAACTGTTTACATTTTTGTTTTTCTTCCCAGGTTATTTTTACTTTCTGAATCCAATTCTTCTTGTGCAACAAGAGAACTATATGATTCTGCACACATATATTGTATCTAGGATATACTATAACATTTAACATGTATAAGATTGCCTGCCATCTAGGGGAGGGGGTGGAGGGAAGGAAGGGAAAAGTCAGAACAGAAGTGAAGGTAAGGGATAATGTTGTAAAAAATTATCCATGCAGTCAGAACCCTACAATATGTTGTTTACAAGAAACACATTTAAAGCAGGGGGATACATATAGAGTAAAGGTAAAAGGCTGGAGCAAAATCTATTATGCTTCAGGTGAAGTCAAAAAAGCAGGGGTAGCCATCCTTATCTCAGATCAAGCAAAAGTAAAAATTGATCTAATTAAAAGAGATAAGGAAGGAAACTACATCCTGCTAAAGGGTAGCATAAACAACGAAGCAATATCAATATTAAACATATATGCACCAAGTGGTATGGCACTCAACTTCCTAAAGGAGAAGTTAAGAGAGTTGCAAGAAGAAATAGACAACAAAACTGTAATAGTAGGAGATCTCAACCTTGCACTCTCAGAATTAGACAAATCAAACCACAAAACAAATAAGAAAGAAATTAAAGAAGTAAATAGAATATTAGAAAAATTAGGTATGTTGGATCTTTGGAGAAAATTGAATGGAGATAGAAGGGAATATACTTTCTTCTCAGCAGTTCATGGAACCTATTCAAAAATTGACCATATATTAGGACATAAAGACCTCAAAATTAAATGCAAGAAAGCAGAAATAGTAAATGCTTTCTTTTCAGATCATGATGCAATAAAAACTACATTCAACAAAAAGTTAGGGGGAAATAGACCAAAAAGTAATTGGAAACTAAACAATCTCATCTTAAAGAATGATTGGGTGAAGCAGCAAATTATAGATACAATTAATAATTTCACTCAAGATAATGACAATGATGAGACATCATACCAAAATTTGTGGGATGCAGCCAAAGCGGTAATAAGAGGGAATTTTATATCCTTAGAGGCTTACTTGAATAAAACAGAGAAAGAAAAGATTAATGAATTGGGCTTGCAACTAAAAAAACTAAAAAAAGACCAAATTAAAAACCCCCAATCAAATACTAAATTGGAAATTCTAAAATTAAAAGGAGAAATTAAAAATATTGAAAGTAAAAAAACTATTGAACTAATTAATAAAACTAAGAGTTGGTTCTATGAAAAAGCCAATAAAATAGATAAGCCTTTGGTAAATCTGATTAGAAAAAGGAGGGAGGAAAATGAAATTAGTAGTCTTAAAAATGAAAAGGGAGAACTTTCCACCAATGAAGAGGAAATTAGAGAAATAATAAGGAGTTATTTTGCTCAACTTTATGCCAATAAATTTGATAACCTAAGTGAAATGGATGACTACCTCCAAAAATATAGACTTCCCAGACTAACAGAGGAGGAAGTAAATTGCTTGAATAGTCCCATTTCAGAAAAAGAAATAGAACAGGCAATTAAACAACTCCCTAAGAAAAAATCCCCAGGACCAGATGGATTTACATGTGAATTTTACCAAACATTTAAAGAACAATTGGCCCCAATGCTATATAAATTATTTGATAAAATAGGGAATGAAGGAGTCCTACCAAATTCCTTCTATGACACAGACATGGTACTGATACCTAAACCAGGTAGGCTGAAAACAGAGAAAGAAAATTATAGACCAATCTCCCTAATGAATATTGATGCTAAAATCTTAAATAAGATATTAGCAAAAAGACTACAGAAAATCATCTCCAAGATAATACACTATGATCAAGTAGGATTTATACCAGGAATGCAGGGCTGGTTCAATATTAGGAAAACTATCAATATAATTGGCCATGTTAATAACCAAATTAACAAAAACCATATGATCATCTCAATAGATGCAGAAAAAGCATTTGATAAAATCCAACATCCATTCCTATTAAAAACACTTGAGAGTATAGGAATAAATGGACTTTTCCTTAAAATAATCAGCAGCATCTATTTAAAACCATCAGTAAGCATCATATGTAATGGAGACAAACTGCAACCATTCCCAATAAGATCTGGAGTGAAACAAGGTTGCCCACTATCACCGTTACTATTTAATATTGTATTAGAAACGCTAGCTATAGCAATAAGAGCTGAGAAAGAGATTAAAGGAATAAGAATAGGCAATGAGGAAGCCAAATTATCACTCTTTGCCGATGACATGATGGTATACTTAGAGAACCCCAGAGATTCTGCTAAAAAGTTATTAGAAATAATCCACAACTTTAGCAAAGTTGCTGGTTATAAAATAAACCCACATAAGTCATCAGCATTCTTATATATCACTAACAAAATCCAACAGTCAGAGTTACAAAGAGAAATTCCATTTAAAGTAACTACTGATAATATAAAATATTTAGGAATCTATCTGCCAAGGGAAAATCAGAAACTTTATGAGCAAAATTACAGACCACTTTTCACACAAATTAAGTCTGATCTAACCAATTGGAAAAATATTAAATGCTCTTGGATAGGGCGAGCAAATATAATAAAGATGACAATATTACCTAAACTAATCTATTTATTTAGCGCTATACCAATCAGACTCCCAAAAAACTATTTTAATGACCTAGAAAAAATAACAACAAAGTTCATATGGAAAAACAATTGGAAAAATATTAAATGCTCTTGGATAGGGCGAGCAAATATAATAAAGATGACAATATTACCTAAACTAATCTATTTATTTAGCACTATACCAATCAGACTCCCAAAAAACTATTTTAATGACCTAGAAAAAAAAACAACAAAGTTCATATGGAAAAACAAAAGGTCAAGAATTTCAAGGGAATTAATGAAAAAAAAATCAAATGATGGTGGCTTAGCTGTACCAGATCTAAAATTATATTATAGAGCAGCAGTTACCAAAACTATTTGGTATTGGCTAAGGAATAGATTAGTTGATCAGTGGAATAGATTAGGTTCAAGGGATAAAACAGTCAACAAATATAGCAACCTAGTCTTTGACAAACCCAAAGATCCCAGCTTTTGGGATAAGAACTTACTGTTTGATAAAAATTGCTGGGAAAATTGGAAACTAATATGGCAGAAACTAGGCATTGATCCATACTTAACGCCGTACACCAAGATAAGGTCAAAATGGGTTCATGACCTAGGCATAAAGAATGAAATTATTAATAAATTAGAGGAACATAGGATAGTTTACCTCTCAGACCTGTGGAAGGGGAAGGTCTTTATGACCAAAGCAGAACTAGAGATCATTACTGATCACAAAATAGAAAATTTCGATTATACCAAACTGAAAAGTTTTTGTACAAACAAAACTAATGCAGACAAGATTAGAAGGGAAGCAATAAACTGGGAAAATATTTTTACAGTCAAAGGTTCTGATAAAGGCCTCATTTCCAAAATATATAGAGAATTAACTCTAATTTATAAAAAATCAAGCCATTCTCCAATTGAAAAATGGTCAAAGGATATGAACAGACAATTCTCAGATGAAGAAATTGAAACTATTTCTAGTCATATGAAAAGATGCTCCAAGTCATTATTAATCAGAGAAATGCAAATTAAGACAACTCTAAGATACCACTACACACCTGTCAGATTGGCTAAGATGACAGGAAAAAATAATGATGATTGTTGGAGGGGATGCGGGAAAACTGGGACATTGATGCATTGTTGGTGGAGTTGTGAACGAATCCAACCATTTTGGAGAGTAGTTTGGAACTATGCTCAAAAAGTTATCAAACTGTGCATACCCTTTGATCCAGCAGTGTTACTACTGGGATTATATCCCAAAGAGATTATAAAGAAGGGAAAGGGACCTGTATGTGCACGAATGTTTGTGGCAGCCCTTTTTGTAGTGGCTAGAAACTGGAAACTGAATGGATGTCCATCAGTTGGAGAATGGCTGAATAAATTGTGGTATATGAAAATTATGGAATATTACTGTTCTGTAAGAAATGACCAACAGGATAATTTCAGAAAGGCCTGGAGAGACTTACATGAACTGATGCTGAGTGAAATGAGCAGGACCAGGAGATCATTATATACTTCAACAACAATACTAGATGATGACCAGTTCTGATGGATCAGGCCATCCTCAGCAACGAGATCAACCAAATCATTTCTAATGGAGCAGTAATGACCTGAACCAGCTATGCCCAGAGAAAGAACTCTGGGAGATGACTAAAAACCATTGCATTGAATTCCCAATCCCTATATTTATGCACACCTGCATTTTTGATTTCCTTCACAAGCTAATTGTACAATATTTCAGAGGCTGTTTCTTTTTCTACAGCAAAATAATGTTTTGGTCAGGTATACTTATTGTGTATCTAATTTATATTTTAATATATTTAACATCTACTGGTCATCCTGCCATCTAGGGGAGGGGGTGGGGGGGGTAAGAGGTGAAAAATTGGAACAAGAGGTTTGGCAATTGTTAATGCTGTAAAGTTACCCATGTATATATCCTGTAAATAAATGGCTATTAAATAAAAAAAAAATTATCCATGCATATGTTCTGTCAATAAAAGTTATAATAATAAAAAAAGTGGAATGGATTAGTTTAGGAGGTAATAAGATTGGAGATGTTTAAGAAGCTCAAAGGTTGTTTTTCATGTGTCTTGGATTAGACAGCTGCTCAGATCCCCTTTCAGCATTAAAAGTCTATGTTTCTGTGATTACTATTAATGTCAATGTACTGTTTCACCTTGAATTTGGGTTCTTGACTTTGCCACTAGTTGGTCTTTAACTTTGGCTTATTATGTGTCTAGGACTTGGGTGCACTACTTTTAAGTTTTTCTTTCATTGAAAAACTGATTGATTAGTCATAGTATAAGTAGGTTATCTGGATGAAACCACTTGCATCTCCTGTCATGTATATATTCTATATTTCCCCCCAAAACTTTGTTACTCCCTTGGATTACCTATGAAGTAACCAAAAGAGTCATGTCCCAATCCTTAAAATATTAGAATATTCTCTGTGTCTGTTTCTTTTTCTGTCTGTTTCTCTGAGTATCTCATGCCACTTCTGGGTTTGTCCTATAGAAATCCTGACTGCTAATCCAAACCTGAAAAGTTCCCAACCTCAATGAACTCCTAATTCATTTATTACATCTTGTGTCTTTGGATCCTTTATAATACCCCACCCCAATATGCTTTGCACTTTCTGCATGGTTTGTCCATTGGATAAATGAAACACATTGTTTACGCTGCTGTTTTGGATGATAAGGGTATAACCTACGTGGTACAATGAACAAAAACAATTTGAGAAACAAAACTTACAATCCCAATCAATCAATATAGTAATTACTATAGGTCTTCCTTCTTTTCTTCCTACTTGGTAAAAGATTTGACCTTTATGACTTGGGGGTGAGGTTGGGGAGTTTTGGAGAACTTATTCTTTAAGGAACTTTTAAGAACAGTTAAAAGAAATAGGGATTTTTAACCTGGAGGAAAAAAAAAAAAACATAGTAAGAGTGAAACAAAACTTTCTTCAATTATTTGGAGGATTGTCATAAGGACAAATGGATTTCACTTCTATTTGATTTCAAATAGAAATAGGAGTAATGAGTATAAATTGTAGAGAAATGTATTTATTTAAGCTTGATATAACAAGTATCTTCTGAATTGTAGCTCTCCAAAAGCAAAACAACAACAACAACAACAACAACAACAACAAAAAAAAAAAAAAAAAAAAAAAAAAAACTGCCTTGAGTAGTGTTAGGTTCCATGTTCCCAAATGTCATCCTACCAAAAGCTGGATGACTATTTGTTGGGTATGTTTCTGTTAAGGTGAGGATTGAATTAGTTGGCTGCTGGAGGTTCCTTTCAACCTTTGTTCTGGGAAACAGCAGTGGTTTAGGAGTTAGAAAATTGAAATTTCAGTCCTATCTCTGCCACTAGTTAGATGAGATTTTGAACATCAAACCCCTTTTAGAAACTTAATCTTAGTTTCTTCATATGTAACCTGATGAAAATATCTAGAATTATTTTTAAGAGACTTCCTAATTCTGACATCATAAGATTCTAAGAAATTGCCAATTGGAGTCCTTTTCCAAATAACCCATTTGCTATTTTCTCTGCAATTTTGCTATATTCTCTGCAATATAAATGGATTAGATTTAAGGAATATGACTTATTTACTTTCCACTAAGGTATAAATGAGTTTCCCCTTACCCCCAAAAAGATATTAGAGAATTATTAACTGACACAGTCGATAAAACATTGTGCCTAAAGCAAGGAAGGCTCCTCTTCTTGAGTTTGAAACTGGCCTCAGACACTCACTAGCTGTGTGATCCTGTTTGCCTCAGTTTTCTCTTCTGTAAAAATGAGCTAGAGAATGAAGTAGAAAAATACTTCAGTTTTTTTGCCAAGAAAACTCAAAGGGGGTCACAAACACTGAATAACAACAGCAATAACAGTGACATAGAAGAGGCCTACAGTGTAGCTAGCACAATATTTCATTTTATAACTGAGGAATCTAAAGTCAGAAGAAGCTAATATGTAGGTAATAAATATCAAAGACTAAGTTTTGAAACCAGGGATTTTGACCCCAGAGACAGAACTCTTTCCAATACTATGAGTAGGAATACTATAGTGTTTTTTTTAATAACTTTTTGTTGATAGTATAGTGGTTTTTGAAAATTACATCACAACAATGGGATTGTCTATTTGTATGTATCTATATTCCATTTGTCTTTAAACATCTCATTGCAACAATCAATACCTGATAGTGGCCAACTTATAACAAAGAAATACAAGTAGGGAAATTAAATAGCTTAATTAATCAATAGCTTAGTTTCATTAGAAGAAATGCTACCTATTTCCTAAACCAATTTAGACTCCCCCTCCCCCAAACAGACTACACTAACCACCCTACTTTTAATATTTCTAACTTGTTAAAAGGAAGCCCAAAATACGTTTTTTTTAAGAGTATCTCTTAAATTGTTACAGCCTATATAAATTTGTTGTTTTGTGATTCTCTTAGAAGATTCACTGTGCTTTGCAAATTAGTCAGCAATTTTTTTAGATGCAATGTGACTATCTGATGAGCAATCACAACATTGCCATCTGTTCTTGGGTGGGGGTAGAGACAAAGATTTGAGGGTTTGATATACATAAGGAGCCTTAGCCAATCAACTCTCAGGTCCCAGTTAAGAATTTTCTGATGTTTTGGACCAGGCAATTAACCTTATTTCTTAGTAGACAATCTATTCCCCTTTTTTTTTCCTGAGGCAATTGGGGTTAAGTGACTTGCCCAGGGTCATACAGCTAGGAAGTGTTAAGTGTCTGAGGCCAGGTCCTCCTGACTTCAGGGCTGGTGCTCTATCCACTGATCTACCTAGCTGCCCCTACCAATTTATTCCTTAAAGATTTTATGAACTTATTAGCCCTACTAATCCTTACATCTTTTGGTATTGCTCTTTATAGTACCCTTTCTTCCACCCTAGGGATTATGGGTTTCTGGATGTTCATTCATGAGTAGGCAGTAACACTGTTCCCTCCTACCCAAAATTAAAACCATCAGGTGAATTGATACCTTAAGGCAAAGTGATATTTTTTCTTCAATGAAATAACTCAATAAATAATTATTTGTTGAGTACTTCTGTGACCAACATTGGACCAGAGAAATATGAAAGACTTGCAAAAAATAGGCATAAATATAATTACATCTAAGGTCCCACTGGAAGCAAACTTAGTCCAGTCTCCTTGTTTTATAGATAATGAAACATTCTTTCCTCACACCTATCTCCTTTTCCTGAAGGAAACTATAAACTTTTATAAAGAGCAAATATCTTAAATTAAATCCACCTCAGAAATAAGCTTTTGCTCAGGTTTTGAATAGACCTATTAGGTCAAATTGAATTTCCTGAGGATCTCTAGAGTTTGGGGGACTGGGCAATTGCATGCTTTTATGCTCATAAAACACAAGACTTCATGTCTTGATAATAACTGGTAATATCAATCAGTCATTCAACAAGATTCCATTACTACTACATATTGGGTGCTATGTTAGGTGTTTAGATAAAAATAAAAATGAAGTAGTCTCTGACAGATGGCTATGATATGAAATAAATCACGGTACCTATAAATAACAAGAAAAACATGTAATAGATATTATCTCCAAAAATGCAATGATTTCCAGCACAATGGACATTTTCCTCAATGTGAACTATTGTAGTCATCGGAGGATTAAACTTGAAGTGTCCCATAACTAAATTTGCCACATACCCCCTAATTCAGAGGAAGGCAGATAGATATGGAGAACAAATGACCTAATTTAAAGAATGAAGAGGAGGAAAGAGGTCAGCAATTCCTGGGGTATGATTTTATCTTCAGTACTCTAGCATATATCACAATGCCTGACATAGAATATACACTTAATAAATGATTGTTGATTTCATGCATGAATAAGACAATTTCTTTATGGTTTAAAAAAATGATTTATGTAAAATCCTGAAAATGGTCACCAACTTTACTAACAATAGTGTTGAAGCTTATTGCAAAAAACAAAAATAATAAAGTATTCCAAAGTGTTTTCAAAGCTCCCAGAAAAAAAGGACATAATTTTCTGCATATAAAGAAACATTTCTTTAGGTATATGGTTTAATTTATATATGATTTAATTTATATATGATTTAAAAAATCAATTTAATTAATTATTGGATACAATACATACAACTTCTCACACAACAATAGGATTTATCAAAATTCCAAATTCATTCTGCAAATATAGTGAAATTAATCTTTTTCCATTTATGAAAATCCACTGTCATTTAAACTAAGGAGATTTTCCTAAAGATATAAGAATCCAACCCTCCTTTCAGACGATGAAGAGAGTGGTAGCTCAAATGAGGAAGGGAGAAAACCTCTGGTAAGAAGACTGTGTAGCATATGTAGCTTACATGAATGTGGTCATTGGGCCATTTAATGGTCTACAAAATCTAGAGCTGGAAGGGAACATAAAGATTAAGCCCACCTAGTAGCTTGCTAAATAGGTGCTAAATCCAAATGATGTCAAACTGCAATTATGTTGTAGGCTTCCCTCCCCATTGATAGCTCTGAAAGGATTTGAAAAATGTCAGATCTAGATATAAATCTGTGAAGTGACTTTTTTTGCTTCAAAATTATCTCTTGGCCCTGCTTTATAAGGACTTGAGGATAGTTATATTTAAACATACCCTGGTATTATATAAATTGGAAGGAACTATCATATTAACACAGATACTTTTGTATGAAACCCATTTCCATTCATTTCAGTCCTTCAAGAGCAGAGTCTTGAGGGAATAGAAACCAAGACAAACTTGTTGGTTAAGAGGGGAAAGTTTGCAAGCATCAGTATGTTGTCTATCTTCAATGGAATTCTTCAATGGGAATCCATTGGTATCCAAAAGTTAGCATACATATATATGTCCCTTGGTTTTGGGGGACTTAAAGGAAAGGGAAAGATGCTTTTGTTTACTTCACATTTTTTTTGCCTATCTGGCCTTTGATACAAATAAAACAAATAGAACAAAGAGATACAAAAAATAAAGCAGAAATAGGGAAAGCAAAATAATTGTCTGGGGAAGGGTACTCAAGAATAGGAATAGAAAAATGGAGGAGAGAGAAGTTGACTCAGGTCATAGTATTTAGAGCTGGTTAGAATTTTAGACATCATCTGGAATGACCAATTTTTGCAAATGAGGGAATGCAGGCTTAGAGATGAAATGACTTGTCCAGCAGGTGGTAAAGAACACAGATGACATTTGAAACTATATCCTTTGACTTGAAACGCTGCATTCCTTTTTTACTATCTTGGAAAAAATAGAAAGGGAAGAGGGAAAGCCAAGAAATTAGTTGCATTAAAGAAAGGGGAATTAATTTTACACAGAAAAGTTCAGTAGTTAAAATGAGATGATATTAACCAGATAGAAAGAAAAACATGGATGGAATGTTTTTTCTCTTGTTACAATTTTTTTAAGATTTCTAATCTTCTCTTTGTACTATAAATGGCTGTGATAAATGATAAAAATTTTGAGTGTTTTTGTGTCTTTCACCTAGGACTTAGCAAACACTGCTTTACTAATGAAAGCATCTCAAGTTTTATGCTAAAAAAGAAATGAAATTGATTTTGCAAAATGACATTTTATACATTATAATTATTTGCTGCTTTTATTTTCAGGAAAGTTTTGTTTAACACTAAGAAGAGTATACTTGGTTTAAGTTCAAACACCTTACTGGTACCCTTTTTGGAAATACACTTTTGTTATGACTGATTACACAAAGTCCAATTCCAGAGCAAAAACTTATTATTATTTGTCATTTGACTAGTATTTTTATTTGCAAAGTACTTTATTGCTGATTTTGTATTAATGGTTACTTGGTAAAGAATGGTTTACTATACAAATTGAGAGTTTGCACAAGATTGCTTTTAGTATTTCATCTCCTTAAAAGAACAATTTTTAAAAAAGGATTTGGGATCTTTTTCATTGTTTGAATGCAAGGCTAGGGTGTCAATTGCATTAGAATGTTTATTCTTAAAGCAAGGCTTTTTCTTTGAAAAAAGGTATTTGCCAATTGTTTATTTTATTTCCTTAGAAGTAACACAACTTTGCTGCCATACCAAATCATTATAGTGCCATACCAAATCATTTTTGCGCATATTTTCCCTCCTTTGGTAACGATCACAACCCATCTTCTCATCCTCTGTTGTGACTGGTTATATACTCAAGAAACTTCCACACAAAGTTTTCCCTCCATGAGCTAGTTACCTTCTTCATCTCTTGTCATTCATTACACAGATACTGATGAAGCACATGAGTTGTAAACATTGTATTATGAAAATTTATAATTAAAAGTTTTCACCACTTTAGACCATATTTATCCTCAATGAATATGAATGAGTGAAATTTTGTTGTGAATGTACTATTGACTTAATAAAGCACAAACAAGATTTTATTAGTTTGTTGTATGCACAGGACAGGGTTGTTGTTTAGTCATTTTTCAGTCATGCCCAACTCTCTGTGACCATATTTGAAGTTTTCTTGGTAAATTTGTTATAGAGATTTGCCATTTTTTTTCTCCAGATCATTTTACAGGTGCAGAAACTGAGGTAAATAGACTTAAGTGAGTTGCCCAATGTCATCAGCTAGTAAGTATCCGAAGTGAGATTTAAACTCAGGATGAAGAGTCTTCCTGACTTCAAGCTAGATACACTGTATCACTTGGCTGCCAAGGATGGATTTAATTGATGGGAAATGGCAAGAAGAACATACCATAGCAAAACTAAAACAGGTATTTTGCTTTTCCTCTCCTTAACAATTGCTTTTATAAGACTGTAAACATCTTAAGGATGTCTCTTTTTAATACCATCATATTTATTATCTAGAGATCATTTTTTAGCCCCTAATACATTGACAAAAAGTGCCTGACACATAGTAGATTCTCATAAATGTTTGA
Organism: Sarcophilus harrisii; assembly: GCF_902635505.1. Lineage (NCBI taxonomy): Eukaryota > Metazoa > Chordata > Mammalia > Dasyuromorphia > Dasyuridae > Sarcophilus > Sarcophilus harrisii. Next base: position 124,648,769 of record NC_045429.1, read on the forward strand.
TCATGCATATTTTGGCTCTTTGGTTTTAAAACATTCATTGTTTTAAAGTTGAATCGTATTTTGAAAGTTTTAGCATTCATTGAGAAGACCCCAATAGAAAATTCATGGGAGGATATGAGAAAGAATCAGATGTTAAGAAACTATGAACAGTTTGCATTATGTATTATTGAAGAGAACTCCCAAAAAGATGAAAGTGCAGATACATAAAAACATAAAAATGGCAATATTAAGCTCTTTATATTCCTGCCAGTGTGTTGATTAGTACTCATACTAATAGAATATGCTATATTTTTATGTCTAGAATATAAAAAAGAATTTTACATGCAGATTTCCTATCCAAGATGTAAAATTGCTTTGAAACTATAAAATCTGGTCATTATTAAAATGTTCTAATGACTGGGGGGAATTTCAGTTAAATTATATGGTTCAGCTGTTTTGGGTTTAAGAACAAGGGAATGAAAAAAAGGAAAAAAATTATCACTCACATGACCTTGAGGCCCTTCTTACACCAACTTTCCATGATTATACTCCTACCACATGCACCATTAGCAGTTTCAACAGAATATTTATGCTCTACGGGGCAAAAACTGGAAAGTAAAATTGACTAGAAAGTGAGCAGCCCTGATTCAAGTGAAATGAAAAGTATAAAAAGAAGAAATCCTAATAAGTATTTTTATGTTTTTTTAGTCTTCGTTAGACAATCCAAAGTGAATTCCTGTGATTCCTCATGTACTTGAGCAAAATTAAACTATCTAAATTTACTGTCATTAAATTGAATTTTATTTTTTTTAAGGATAATATTTCTTTAGAGATAAAGACTTAAGTAAAAACATTTGAAGGACCATAGGATGAGAAAAGGTAAGATTAGAAGATGGAGGTATATTCTCTTGCTCATTTCTGTCTTTTTTCTGAACTTCTATGATGCTAAAAATCATTTTGCATAGGACCTTTAGCATGCATGGCATGGGTGTCCATTCTTCATATTACTGGTGAATGTTAGGTTATTTTCTTGTTTATAATGCTTCATGGATGTAAATTGGTTTCAGAATGATGGGAATATTTCTTTATATGCTACAAGATAATTAAATGGCTCATCTGCTTCAATATGATGAGCTGGAGTTAGGTGGTGCTAATAAGCATATTGAACTGAAAAATGCTTTAATGCTATATTTGACCATGTGACTATAGAGTGCCCTAAAACTCGATTAATTAATTAATCCAGACAGTCAGTTTTCATTTATTAAGCACTTACTAAATGCCAGGCATTCTGCTAAGCTTTGGGGTTATAAACAAAGGCAAAATCCTTTCATTCAAGGAACTTACATTCAGAGAGAGAATACAACATGCCTAAAAGTTTGTGTATAGAGAGGATAGTGTAAAAGAAGCAAATATAAGAGATAGTCAGTTACAAGTGCATAAAGTCAAGAAATGCAGTGTTGCATGTGAGGAAGAGCAAAGAGGTCAGTGTAACTGAATCATAAAATGCATAGAGAGGTGTAGAAGGCAAAAATATTAGTAAGACAGAATGGGGTTAAGTTATCAAATGTTTTATGTGTCAGTCAGAGGATTTCCCATTTGATACTAGAAGTATTAAGGAGATAGTGGAGCTTATTAAGTAGGGAGGTATTGTATTTAGACCATATACTTCAGGGAAATTACCTTGGTAGTTGAGTGAGAATGAATTAGGAAGAAAATCAGCCAAATTACTAATTTACCTTGAAGCAAAAGAAAAGACACCCTTAAGTTTTTGTTAATGATGTTTTCACCTTTGATATTGATGTGCTGGCATTGCACAACCAATCACAGAAGCAGAGATTCAAATGGTGGACTAGTGTGAAACAAGAGCAGCAAATAAAGCAAATTACAGATGATCATATTTCTATAAGATCAAATTAGAGCAGCTGTAGTGCCACTTCTAGAGTCATGCTTTGACTTGGCACAATTTGTAAGGCACTAAAGTTTAGTTGAGACAAGTGGTGCAGTATTTGGAGCACTGTGCCTGTAATCACAGAGACCTGAGTTCAAATTCAGCCTCAGATACTTATTACCTATATGACCCTAGGAAAGTCTGTTTGCCTCAGTTTTGTCATCTATAAAAGGAGTTGGAGAAGAAATTGGCAAACTCTTCTAGCATCTTTGCCAAGAAATGCCAAATGGTATCATGAAAAGTTAGACATGACTCAAACAACTGAATAAACTTAACAATCACCCTTTTCATCAATATTTTTCCAACGTTTATTCCTTCAATCCTCATAATGTTTGGAATATCTCCTCAGATATAAAAAGCTATCAAAAGACTAGAAATTATTGGGAAGCAATGCAAACACTGGAAAGATTATCCTGATTCTTTCTAAACTTTGTGTTACAAAAGAAAAAAAGTCTCTCTTTGGGCTTTTAGCAGGACTTCCGTCTATACATCCATCACATCCTTTTTAAAAGAACTAAAGTAAAAACTATATCTGTAGAGATAACTGATGTCTAGAGAAATATGTTGGATAAAGAGCTGGTTTAAAGTTGGAAAGACCTGAGCTCAAATATAGTATCAAATATACTTTGACACATACTGCCTTTGAGTCCTTGGACAAGTAAATCACTTTTCTTCTCTCAATGCTCAGGCAACTTTTTGAGAGTATCAGATATAGATAAGGCATAAATGAATTAATAGAGGAAGTTCCTCACTGGAAGTTCCTATTCCAAGGAAAATTACTAGTCCCTGTCCCAATCCCATAGAGAAGAAACAAGATATAATTCATAACATTGTGAGGTAAAGATGATCTGTGTATTCCAAAATGACTATTGATGCTTTTTGACTATCTTTGGTGTGATATCTTTCTTGAGTTTCACTAGGTGCAAGATGGGATGCTTGTCAAATTAGGCTTTGATTTCTGCCAGTTGTTAATACTGTCACTGCTCTGTAATTAAGTTTTCTCCTTTGTAAGAGGTTTAGATTAGAGCTTCTTACCCTGTTTTGTGCCATGAAACCTTTTGGAAGTCAGGTAAACTTGTAGATCCTTTTTCAAATACATAAAATAAAAGCAATTTGGAAGCCTGCCCAAAAAATTTCTAAATTTTGCATACTCTTTGACCCTTCAATGCTGCTGGTAGGCCTATATCTCAAAAAATCAAAGAGAGGGGAAAAGGGTCCATATTTCTAAAAGCAATTATAGGAACTATTTTTATATTAGCAACAAATTGAAATTTAAGGAGGTTTCCATTAATTAGAGAGTAGCTAAATACATTATAGCACATAAAGGTAATATAATAGTATTGTGGCCATATGAAAAGATGAAAGGGATGATTTCAATGGAACCTGAGAAGATATATGAACTGATGTATAATGAAGCAAGTAGAACAAGGAGAATACTTTAAAAAAAGACAGCAATCCTGAAAAACAAAATAACTTTGAAAAATAATACTGATGAACACAATGGTCATTCTAGGTGATGTAAATGATTTAGGTATATTTGTCCAATAGCTTTTGTAGAATAATTTGCCAAAAGAACCAATGAGATAGAGTGTAAGGAAATTAAAAAGAAGATGGAGATTTAAAAAAAATTCCAAAATGTTGCTGAGAAACCTCACTTTATAAGCATAATGAACTGCTATTTTTGCAATAGGAATGTTGGAGATTTATTTTTGTTTTTGTTTTTATCAGAGTCTTCCTATCATAACATAGTTGCCATTCTTAGGGAAGAGTGGGAAACATGGTATAATGGTAGGAACACAATATCCAGTGTGAGAGAATGTGGGTTCATATTCAGGCTTTGATACTTAGCTGTCTTCCATGTGATTTGAGGGACTCAGTGTATCCTTCCATAAAAATTAAAGATGGCTTAGATTAAAAAATCTCTAAAGTCTTTTCCTTACTCCAAATCATAAAGTTAATAGCCAAAATAAAAGTAAATCAAATAATCCTCTAAAATTCTAAAGATAAGTAAAGTAGCTGGCAAATCTTTGTAACTGGCTATTTCTTAGCATAACACCATTCCAAGTAGAGTTGAGTTTTTGACTATCATGTAATATAGTAGGATATCATGTAGTATAGGGCAATCATTGACTACATGCTAGATATGTGAAACATGATGAGCAGCAATAAAATTATTATATTGTTGGATGGTATTTGCTGATTTATTTGTTTCTTCCAAAATCACTTGACATCATTACCAAATGAGTTCTGGCAGTCACTTAACCTAATATATATATATATATATATATATATATATATATATATATTGCAAGTAAGAGACATGCGTGGTGATTAGGGTAAATGGTGTCCTTTTTACCTACTTCCTTTCTCCAAAAGAATAATGCAGGATTGTATTATAATCAAAAGGAGTTCCAATCTGTTCTCTCCAATAAGAAATCTCTCAGGGTATGTCAGAATATGATTGTGGACATTTGTGAGTACTTTGGGACTGATTTAAAATATCATAAAAATCATAAAATCATAACATTAAGGAAAAGTCCTTAGAGACTGTTAGATAGTCTGGGTCCAAGCTTTCTTCTTAGTCATGTCTCTCACTATATCTTCATGAGCTCCATCCAGTAGTCATACTAGATTAGGTAGCACAGTGGATAAAATGCTGAACTTGGAGTCAGGAATACCTGAGTTCAAACTTGATCTTAGACACTTAGTAGCTGTGTGACCCTGGCAAGTCATTTAACCCGTCTGCCTCAGCTTCCTCAACTATATTATGGGAATCATCATAATAGCACCAATCATCCATAATCAAATCAGATAATATTTGTAAAGCTCTTAACACAATACTAGGCACATAGTAGGCACTTAATAAATACATGTTTTCTCTGACATCCCTCTAGGAATCTTCCCCATGTTTTGTTTACTCTATTTTTGATGCCTAGAATGGTTTTTCCCCAACATCTCCACCTGTTGAAAAATGTATCCATCCTTCATGGCCCAGCTTGAATATTTCCTCCTCCATTTTGCCTTTTTCACACCCCTAAAATCAGTTGCAATGACCCCTTCCTCCTTTCAATCTCATAGTATTTTGATACTGATGTTCTCATTTTATTTCTGCTTATGTTGAAAGTCTCTCTCTTCCCCTTCACCTATTTTCTATTATTGCTCATTTTTCAAATTCTCTCCCCTCTGATGATGGTTTATTTGGAGAGTAGGTCTCAAAGTGTCTTAGTCTCCTCTCACCCTGGGAAATTTATGATTCACTAGCCTGAATCTTTGCTGCAAATGACTTTTGAGTAGATGGAACTAGTTCCAGCTAGATATTGAATTATTTTCCTTAGACTTAGTGGACAGCTGTAGCTTCTTCTTCTCCATAAATGGTATCCTGTCCCATTCCCTGTATTCCTAGGTTCTTTGGGGTACCATTGGCACTTAAGAATTTTGCAGTGATGGTGCTATGGGGTTGTTGGAGACCTCAGCATACTTTTGCTCTTGAGCTGATACTGCTGGCTATATAGTAGATCAAGCTTCCACATTCTGGAGTCAGTATCTCCATAGCACTGAAAAGAGGAAGGAGAACAGGACCATATGATTGGGTTTTATTACAAGCTCAGGTATTGAGTTCTTGAGTCAACTAATGTAGCCTTGCTGCCACTAGCTTTGGAGGTAGGGGAACAGTGGTGAGTGATCGCAGAGTAAGCATTCAAACTTTTGGGGATTCTGGGTGCCCTAGAATCATGAAAATAAATAGTCAGGAAGTTAAAAAAGGCCTTAGAGATTATCTAGTCTAAAATGTTCAAAGGATATGAATAGACAATTTTCAGATGAAGAAGTTGAAAGTATTTCTAGTCATATCAAAAGGTGCTCCAAATCACTATTGATCAGAGAAATGCAAATTAAGACTACTCTGAGATATCACTACATACCTGTCAGATTGGACAGGAAAAGATAATGATGAATGTTGGAGGAGATATGGGAAAACAGGGACACTGATACATCATTGGTGGTACTGTGGATGAATTCAACTATTCTGGGGAGCAATTTGGAAGTATGCTCAAAAGATATCAAACTGTGCATACCCTTTGACCCAGCAGTGTTTCTACTGGGCTTATATCCCAAAGAGATCTTAAAGGAGAAAAAGGGACCCACATGTGCAAAAATAATTGTGGCAGCACTTTTTGTAATGGAAAGAAATAGGAAACTGAATGGGTGCCCATTAATTGGAGAGTGGCTGAATGAATTATGGTATATGAATGTTATTGTTCTATAAGAAACAACAAGGATGATTTCAGAGAGGCCTGGAGAGACTTACATGAACTGATGCTAAGTGAAATGAACAGGACTAGGAGATCATTATACATGGCAACAACAAGACTCTATGATGATCAATTCTGATGGACGTGGCTTTCTTCAACAATGAGAGGATTCAAACCAGTTCCAATTTTTCAGTGATGAAGAGAGCCATCTACACCCAGAGAGAGGATTATGGGAACTTAGTGTGGACCACAACATAGCATTTTCATGCTTTCTGTTGTTGTTTGCTGGCATTTTGTTTTCTTTCTTAGGTATTTTTTTCTTCCTTCTTGATCCGATTTTACTTGTGCTGCAAGATAACTGTATAAATATGCATGTATTGGATTTAACATATATTGGAATATAGTTAACATGTATTGGACTACCTGTCATCTAGAGAAAGGGGTGCGGGGAAGGAGGGGAAAATTTGGAACAGGAAGTTTTGCAATGGTCAGTGTTGTAAAATTACCCATGCACATGTTTTGTAAATAAAAAACTTTAAGAGAGAGAGAGAGAGAGAGAGAGAGAGAGAGAGAGAGAGAGAGATTATCCAGTCTATTTTGATACCCTGTACAGTAATCACTGCTTTAAAAAAAAAATAACCAAACAAACAAACAAACAAAAAAACCTCAGATTGAGATTCTGTTTCTTATGGAATACTTCCAGGAATGGAGATTTCAGTATTTTGTAAAGTAACCTATTCCACTTTTTAAATGATTATTCAATTCATTTCAATTTAACACATTTGTTAAACACCTATTTTATATTTAAAAAATCCCTATGTTAATCACTGGTGATTAAAAATAATAGATGTAGCACAGACTCTGCTCTTATGGACTATTATGGGGAGGAAATATACACATATAACAATGGTCAAGGGAGGGTAAGATAAATGCAAAAGAGATGTGTAGGCAAGAAACTGAAAAAATTTGAGGAGGAATACAAGATTACTTTCCTTCACTTATGGAGGAAGAGGGACCTGAATTGGGTCTTAAAGGAAGTATCAGCTAGGACTAAAAAGTCCTTTCTCTTTCCCTACCCATTGGCATCTACCCACTGGTCCCGGTTCTGCACAACATATATCCATTATAATCTCGTTTCTACATGAAAGTTCTTCAAGTAGTTGAAAATAGCATTATGTCAATCTTCCTCTCACTTTTAATTGTTTTCCAGGGGGAATATCTTCCATATTTTCAGAAATTAGTCAGTAAGCCTTCCCATCCTGTATTTTCTTCTGTGGAATCTCTCTAGTTTATTCCTTTTAAAATGTAGCAAGTTGGGGCAGCTAGGTGGTACAGTGGATAAAGTACCAGCCTTGAAGTCAGGAGGACCTGAGTTCAAATCTGACTTCAGACCCTTAATGCTTCCTAGCTGTGTGTGATCCTGGACAAATCACTTAACCCCAATTGTCTCAGCAAATAAATAAAATGTAGCATGTCAAACTTAGTCTTCTACTATGGCCTGACCAGCACAGAATAGAATGGGACTCTTACTCTTACAATATGAACACTATAAATGTACTAATGCTGTAAATTTTCCATTCAGTTTTACTTCATCTTCCCATGAAAATCCCTGGATTAAGTCTGTGCTGAATAGATGATGGTAGGAGATCCAAGCAACAACTGAGCTATAAAGAGATGAAAAAAACTATTTAAGAAGGCAATGAAATATAATGTCCAGCAATGTGTTCTGGCTGGGAATTGCCGGGAATGTTGACTTTAGACAGATTATGCTGACAGGAAGGGTTAGGGAGAGTTAACTGGCTATCTTTGAATAAAGACTGGGCAGATGGGGGCACCAGGTCTTGAAAAAGGATTTACAGCTACAAAGCAAAAGCCAACTTATAATTATGGACATTATGGAAAAGACTATTCATTCCTCTTTAATCTCTCCATCTACACTCATCAAACAGACTGATCTGATGGCTGGTTGGTGTTAAGGAGAACAGCTTAGTATAAATCAGATCAAAGCAGCAGCCTTTTTTTTTTTTTTTTTTTTTTTTGTACTATAGGGATTGATTGAATGAATGAAAAAACATTTTAAGTGTTTACCATTGGCATGGCTCTGGAGACACAAAAGCAAGCAAAATAGTCCCAACCCTTAAGGAACTCATTCTCTCTCTCTCTCTCTCTCTCTCTCTCTCTCTCTCTCTCTCTCTCTCTCTCTGTCTCTCTCTTTCTTTTTCATTGTCCTCTAAATGCCCTTTGTCTTCTCCCTCCCTTCTCTTCTTTCTCTCTTCACACACACACATACACACACACACACACACACAAGATATGCATATGTCCTTTAAAGAATAATGACCTAGGTATAACAAATTTTTGGAGACTAATTCTCTTGTAGCACCTTTCACTATTGTCCACTAAAGAAGTTGACAAAACCAACTCATAGCCAAACTATTCTGCTTCACATTTAAATAACAATCATTTCTGATGTTCAATGAGCAACGTCTATCATTGAGACCCCATATTACCCTCTACTAATGCTGTTTTTACACTTAATAATCCCCTTGCTCACACACATGTTTTAGGAATAAGAATTTAAAGGAAGGATTATCCTGTGATGCTGCTTCAATACAGGTAAATCCTGGTAATGGTTGAAGCTATAAGTATAACTTGCTTTTCTGGGGACATACAGATTATAAGTACCAAAATTTTCTTTCAAAAAGAGTTATTGGTGACTAGTAGGTCCACTAGGAAAGACATTGGTTGTTATGTGAATAGGATTACATTTTGTTGTTTAGAACTGATACTAAATACTATCACTTTAAACTGAGAAAGCAGAGGTATCATGGTTTATTGGCTACAACAAACATCAAGTGCAAAATATGTGCCAAATTAAGTCAGGACAACCTGAATTTGAGCTACTATTTACTAACAATATGACTGGGCAACTCAATTAATTCATATGCTGTTGTAACTCCTTCAACTTTTCCCATAAGTCTTATGATAGGTTGCCATCTACCCATCTTGTTGCTATCCCCTATGAGAAGGACCTATACATACTTAAGTATATCATATATCACAAGTTATAATGGGAATTTTTTTTCCAAATAGCCACAAATTATATTTACATATTACCTTGTCTCATTTATTCTTTTTTAAATTTTGTCTCATGAAAATACAAAGTAAGAAAAACAATGCTTCAAATATATCATTCCTTGAATTTCATATTATTATATAAGTAGAGTTAGCAGAATAGGAATCTTCCTTGGTGCATGTTTTAAAATTATAAATCACTTTGCAAATAACATGTCAAGCATATCCCCTGCTACCCCACAAGAGGAAAAAAAAAGGAGCAGGCAGATGAAGTGAGAGGTTTCTGTGTAAGCAAATAGCAATAAGCAAACAATATCTTAATTAGTTATAAAGTGATAAAGATGTTACCTTGAACTTTTAATCACTTCATGTTTTTTTCTGAAGTCAAGATGTGTTGAAAAATGTATTCCACCTGGAGAGAAATTTAACTGGGGAAAATAAAATGTTACATTTTATCCTCAAAATTTCAAAGGCAACCATGGTCAAGAGGAGAGTATGTGAATTAACTTGATAATTGTGTGCTGGAGTAGATACAATATTTTAGTTTCTTTGGCAACATCCACATTCACAGATCAGCTCAGTCATCCTCCTCTTAATCTAACCAAAGAGCTATTTTCCCCACAGGTACCTGTGTTTGTTTGTTTTCTACCCAGCACTTAGCCCCTTGCACTTTATGTTTTTCTTTCTGTAAGTTTATTTATTTTTAATACATATTGCTTTATGAATATGTTGGAGAGAAAAATCAGAGCAAAAAAGGAAAAAAAAACAATGGGAGAGAATAAAAAACAGAAAAAAAGAAGTGAATATAGCATGTGTTGATTTACATTCAGTCTTCTTTTTCTGGATGCAGATGGTATTTTTCTGTTCAAAGTCTATTGGGATTGTTTTGGATCACTGAACCACTGAGAAGAACCAAGTCTTTCAAAGTTGAGCATAATACATTCTTGCTGTTATTATTGTATACAATGTATTTCTGATTCTGTTTGCTTCACTCAGCATCAGTTCTGTAAATCTTTCTATATATTTCTAAAATCAGTTTTTATAGAACAGTAATATTCCATTACCATTTAACCTCAATTTGTTCAGCCATTCCCCAATTGATAAGTATCTACTCATTTTCCAATTCTTTGTTAATTCAAAAAGCTGCTACAAACATTTTTACACATGTGTTTATGATAACAGGAACCTAACATCTGATTTCTTTTCATTCCCTTTTCTTTTAAAATTTCTTGTATTTTTTTGCTTATAGTGTCTTGGTGTCAAGTCTTTGGCTTCAAATTGTTCTAATTCCTCCAGCAGTCAAAGAGAAAGATTTTCTGGGAATGCCATGTACCCACTGCTAAATGTGAGAACTCAGGAGTGAATGACCTCTATCTGACTCAAGGGAAAAACTTGCTTCCCTGTATGGAACTTGAGGGCAGCTAGTTGGTACAGTGGATAAAATGCCAGGAAAACCTGAGTTCAATTTGACCTCAGACACTTAGTAGCTGTATGACACTGAATGAATCATTTAATCATGTTGTCTTAGTTTCCTCATTTGCTGTAGTTCCATTCCAATATCTTTACAAAAACAAACAAACAAACAAACAAACAAAACCCAAAAAACAAAAACAAAAACCCAAAACCAATCACAAAGAATCAGATACAACTGAATTGATTGCACAACAGGGAATATAACTGCTTCATGTAATGAAGTTTCAAGTTATGCCATCTGAATGACCAGAAATTAGTTTTTGAGTTGATCAGACTAAATACATGTGTTCTCTTGGTTTTTATTGAAAATGAATGATTCCTAACAGGTAGTGCTGGTTTCTTCTTTCTTCATTGAGTTCTCCTAGGATGTGCTGTCATCTAGTGGGAGAAAAAGATAGCAACATGGATCTTCATTATATTTTTTCATGGATCTAACACCATTTTTATAAAGTGTCAGTCTGTTATCCCCTAGTGGCTACTTAAATGACCATGGCTATTTGTGTTTCTCAGAAGATACAGGGAAATTCAATAGAGAAGTGAGGATCATAGGTCTTTAATTGATTGTCAAACCATCTAGTCTAAAATTCCTCCTTTTAGAGATGAGAAAATTAAGGCTAATGGAGTTAATTTTTTTAACTATCAAAAGTTCTTAAAACTTAGAATTTTTTAAAATGTCTCTTCCTTCTCTACTTTTCTTCTTCTAGACCATAGGCAGTAACCCTACTAACTCTGGAGAAGGTAGGACCAGTTGTTCTATAGAATTTAGATATCTTAGTGTTTGCCACATAGATTTGAATGAGAAACACTGATCTAGACCAACGTATTCAGATTTCCTGCAGGAAAGAAACCTAATATATTAAATAAATCTGTGGTAGAACCATGAATAAAATCTTTTTACATGACTTCTTAAAATGCCTACCATTATTTACTTTAATTAAAAAAACATTTATTAATTACCTACTATTTTCTAGGCACTGTGCTCAGTGTTAAGGAGCACATTTTTTTTTTCCCCATCAAAGACCTTATATTCTGCCTTTTCTCTTTCTTTCTGTCTTTCTCTTGCTCTGTCTCTCTCTTTCTCTTGTAGCCTTTTTACTTGTCTACTCCTTCCTTCATGCAGTGTTTAGTACAGGGCCAAACTGCCTATAAGTTCAATAAATATTTATTTATTTGAATAAATATGTTCCCTAGGTTTTGCCTGTCTTGGCTTTTGTGAAGTCTTAAGTTCCTTTTGAGACAGGAGCAATACATTTTCCATATACAATAGAAAGAAATTTCTTGGCACAGTAAGAAAAAATCTGGATTTGTGGTTAAATGATCTCATTCTGAATTATGATTCTGATACTTTCTACATGTAACTTTTCGAAAATCACATAACTTTTTTGACTCTCACTTTTCTCAAGTTAAGTCAAATCAGCATTTGTTAAATGCCTACTGTATACTAGACACTGTGCTAATGTAAGAGAATCTAAAAACGTTGTTTACCTTTATAAAATTAGAAGGTTAGACCAGAGCACTACTGAAATCTAGTACTAAATCTGTGGTTCTGTGAAGTTTTGTAAACGATATCTACATATTATAGATAGATATTAACATATAAATATGTATTTAAATATTAGATATGGTATGTTTTATATATATATATATAAATATGTGCATCTATATATGTGGCAGGTATAGATATTTATAGAATTATTGATCTATCTTAATCTATATGTATATTCGTATATATATGCAAATATGTCTATATATAGTATTTTATATATAATGCATTATATACATTATATTGCATATATTATATATTACATACATAATATATATAAAATAGAAAATCCATATATATATATATATATTTATGCTACATCTGTAATTTCATTGGTTTAGGAAATCCTAGAAGTAGAGACTCTCTCTTCTGATGTATAACAGAACTTTTGTGTAATGTGGTTTTATAGATATTTTCTGAAGTCCTGTAGATTAAGTCACATAATCAGTAAATGTCAGTAATAAAATTTGATCTTCCTGGCTCTGATTCCAGACCTATAGGCAGTCCTTGAGCCCTATGTTATTACCTTGTGTTACAGCTTCATAGTGATCAGACACGGATTTGTCATGAAGTTCCTTCTATACTGTCATCACATTGTTGTCGTCATTGTTGTTGTCATAGTCATCATCATCATGGTCATCATTATCTTATTCTTTTCTCTCTTCCCCCTCTTCTTTCTGTCTCTCTGTGTCTCTCTCTGTTTGTCTCTGTCTCTCTCCCTCTCGCTTTCTGTCTCTTATGCAGACTCATGCGTTTGAGAGAGATAGCCCAACAAGTCTATATATTTCCTTTTAGGAATGACAACATACACTATATATTAAAAGGATTTATACAATCTTTTTATACAATCAAATAAAGTCAAGGTCTTTATTTGACTTTGCTGCACTTTTCATGTTATCACAATTATTTGCAATGATTCTTTGTCATGTTCCTGTTTTACAAGATCATTGAGATAGTTAAAAATAAATAGATAGGGATTTGAAATGTCTGGCCCCTTTGCATATTTTAAAAAAATGTTCTCAGTAGTTGAATTTGAGGTTTTGCTTTTTTATTAGTACACACTTCCCCCTAGTGGAAAATAGCTACAAAATCATGAAGATTATAGTTCTGCTACATAAATACAGAGTTGCTGTAAAATTCTATAATTATGCCCACACAGTAACTACAATATAGATGAACCTTGTAATTATATATGCCCTGTGCTGTCACCCATCTTTCCTCTGAGTGTGTACATACCATTTCACTATATTATTTCCTGTCTGTCTTCCCAATTATTCTATAAACCCCCTGGGTAGCGAATGTTTTCAATTCTGTGTTCTGAACAAAGCCTGGCATGTTGTCAGCACTTAATAAGTATGGCCGATTATTATTAATGATAGTAAAAGGAAGTAGGCAGTCATCAATCAAGATGTCCTTGGAAATCATATCTTTCCAAATGTCTGAAGAATGATTTTAGATGAAACCCTTTGCTATGAATAATTTACAAAATACTCAATTCATTGATCTTAAAAACTGAAACAGACATAATCCAGATTTCCTGAATTTGCACTTGTGAATTTGTACCATTCATGTGTTACATTTTTAGAAGTTTTTAGAGCAGAGGTTTTAATCTTTAATGTCACAGACCCTATTAGCATCATGGTGAAATCTGTGAACCTCTTTTCAGAACAGTGTATTTAAATAAAAGGGAGGCAGCTATGTAGCAGTGGATATCGTGCTGGATCCGAAATCAAGAATTCATTAGTTCAAATCTAGCCTCAGGCACTTATTAACTGTGACATTTGACAAATACCTTAACTTCTTTCTGTTTCAGTGTCTTATTCCTAAAACAAGGACCATAATAACACCTATTTCCCAAAGTTTTTACAAAGACAAAATGAAATAATATTTCTAAAACATTTTTCAAGTCTTAAAGTGTTTTATAAATCATATTTATTGTTATTATTAAAATCCATAGAGTTGAAAAGGAAACCATAGGTTAGAGAAAATAAAGTTGTAATTCTGTCCCATATAACTTCATGTATCTGATGAAATCTATGTTTCACTAAATTCTTTATAAAAATGCATGAATTAAATATTGTACCAGTATTATACTACCATCTTTTCCTAGTGACCCTTTTCTCACCTCTCTCCTTTTTCATAGTTCCAGGAAAACAGATGTGATAGATGCACTATGAATTTCAGTACAGATTTTCTGGAAAATTTATACTTCTTTGAGTGATAACTGGTTATTGTTCCTATAGGTCCGTTATGATCACTCTGTCAGGGTATATATGTACTGTCAAAGCACATGTGTTGTTGCACATTTTTCCTCTATATAATACCCCATCCTCCCTTCCTCTATTCATTTCTCTTCCTTTTGTTTTCCTATCCTTTTCCTTTTTCATTCTTTTGCTAGTTTGATGGCTATTCCATGTGTGAAGGCAAGGATCCCCAGAAAGTTAGGGGTCAATGCTAATGTGTTTAGTATTCCTTCCTGTTCTGTAAATCCTCTCTTGAAAGACTAATAGGGAATTAAATTAATGACATGCTGAATCAGTGACCCATTGAGCAGAGCTGGGAGCTGACTCTCTCCTTTAATTTAATGCTTTAAAATTTTCATAATTCTTAACTTACCATGACTCTCATGATTCAACTGATAAAGGGTGAGGCCTTATGTTGTCAGTATTTTATGAGATGTGACTCTTTCGACTAGTATATACCAAATATCCGCCCAAACCTTTTGGCAGTAGTTCTGACATTTTCTTTCAATGGCCTGTAGGTGAAGGGTACCTATTAGGTTGACCCTAATGGACTTTTTAGACACAAAATCTGACTTAGCTGAGCAGGAATTCCAGTCATTTTTAAATTCCCTCTGGCTCACGATATAATTTCAAGATGCAAGCAGGCTATGGGAATGGTGGTGTATCCCTGATTTAGTACAATGTCCAGCATACAAAAAGAGCCTAATACATTCTGGTTGATTGACTAATACTTGTACTGCCTAACTCATAGGGTCATGAGTGAAGGCCATTTATGAACTTTAAAGTGTTACATAAATGAATTTTTATTAGGACAAGAAGATGCTGCAATGTCTCAGCTTATTGCTTGACATGCTGATGATGACAGTATAGAAGGAACTTCATGACAAATCCGTGCCTGATCACTATGAAGCTGTAACACAAGGTAATAACATAGGGCTCAAGGACCACAGATTTAGACCTGGAAGGAACTTTAGAGACCATCTAAACCAACCTCTTCAATTTCCAGATTAAAAAAAAAACAACAACTGAGTCTTACTGGCTTGATTGGGAGGTCGATGAGTTCTTTGCTCATAACTAGGCTTTAAGGAACATTAGCTGCCATGGAGAAGAGTGCAACTAGTAGCCACAGCTCACAAAGTATATACCAGGATACCCATGCAAAGGCAGGAATAGAGTTAGGGGTAGAATCAAAATATTCAATCAGCAAAGTAAATAAGATACACATCAGGAGTCAAAGCACTAGTGAATTAATCAACAAGCATTTATTAAGCACGCACTAGGTATACTCCCTACTCTCTTACCCCCAAAGTAATCAATTGCCAAGTTCTGTTGATTCTGCCTCCGTGTCATCTCTCATACTTGATCCCATCTCTTCTCTGGCATTGCCACCATTCTGGTACAACTCCTCATTATCTCACACTTGGACTATTACTTAACTAACTTCTGCCTCAATTCTTTCCTTTTGGCTATCAAATTAATCTTCCTACTCTTGCCTCAATTTTCTTTTGTCTAAAATGGGAACTATGGTATCCCTAATATTTATTTATAACTCAATTTCAATATGATAGTATAATCTTAATACTTATCTCAAAGAATTATTGTGAGGTTCAATATAAGCAAATAAAGCATTTTGTAACCTTTAAAGTCCTATGTCAGCTGTCATTATCATTTATATAGCTTTAACATTTCCAAGATAATTTTTATACAGTCACTTAGCTTTGCAATAATCCTTAGGGATAAGTGTTACAAGCATATTATATTTCCTCATTTTTTATGGATTTGGGCACTTTGAGGTTGAGAAAGGCTATGGCCCATTAACATAGATGGAAGTGAAAGAGACTGAATTCAAAGCAAAGTCTTATTGAATACAAGTCGATCACAATGCCATTTTACTTCTACTTCACTGCCAGTGTATTAAATTAGGTATCCAGAAAAAGTCCTTGAGATAGAACTGTAACTATCAAGAGACAGTTGCCTATAATTTTAGATAACATTTGAAAAATGTTAAATGTAAACTTTCTTCTGTGCATCTGCTTTCAAAATTCTTTCACAAACTGATCTTAAACTAGGCATTGCTTATAATGGATTCCATGATTTTTGCTTAAATACTTCCAGTAAGGGGTGGCTCAATGCATCCCAAAATAGTCCATTTCATTTTGATATGGATCAGTTAGAAAATTTTTACTTCCACCAAGCCTAAATCTTTGTCAACAATTTATATGGATTGCTCACAGTTTTTATCATGCTTACCTTTAACAGTATTCAGGATTATGAGAATCTGGATGAGTTTAATGTCTGTTTCTTAATTTATAAATTTTTTTCACACTTGTGATTCTGTGGAGAGATCTCTTTGTCAAGACAACTCTCACTACCAATACAGACTGATGACTTCTGGGTAATTATAACCAGAGATTAATTTGGGATCACTAAGAGATTAATGTCACATAGCCAGTATTTTTTCAAAAGCAGAAGTTAGGTTTCTATTTTGAGGCTAACTCTCTGCTTTGTATCTCCATGCTTTTTTTCCCCTCTCCCTCTCCCTCTCCTTCTTCCTCTCCTTCTTTCTCTCCCTCTCCTTCTCTCTCTCCCTCTCTTCCTCTCCCTCTCCTCCATCCCTCTTTCCCTCCCTCCCTCCGTCCCTCCCCCCTCTCTGTCTCTCTGTCTGTCTTCTCTCTCTCTCTCTCTCTCTCTCTCTCTCTCTCTCTCTCTCTCTCTCTCCCCTTTCCTTGCCTTCCTCTGTCTCTGCCTCCTTCCCTTCCTCATTCCCTCTGCCTCCCTCCCTTTCTCATTCCCTTCTATCCTCTCTCTATCTGTCTGTCTGTCTGTCTGTCTGTCTCTGTTCTAATACTATTTTTTCCCCTTTTTGGACTTAGTCTATATGGTGCTCAAAGGGAAAGATTCTTTCATTTTGGTAACTATCCCAAGTCTTCAAAACAATGACTTAACATTATTGGTGTCAAACTTAAATAGAAACTTCTTTAAAGGTGACGCAAAATTTTTCTGTGATGTAAGGAATGCAAGTCTGATACCTCTGCCCCACATTAAGGAAGTACTCCTTACTTAACTTTTTGATAAATGGAATGAAACAGGCTCCTTCTGCCCTAGGCGGATAGTTGCTTGCGTTCATTCTCAAATTTACAGTGGTAGTTCAGTACTCATTGTTAATTTGTTCCAGAAGGCATGATGAGTCGTGAAAATGAGGAGTATTAAACTGACTTTTCCCATAAGGAGTACATTTCCAGTCTGCAACCTAATCGTCCCTCCCCAATCAATTTCCCAAAGGAGCAAGTGAAGCTTCCAGCTGTAGAGAAACTAGGCAGCTCCGAGGAATAATGACTTTCATACTCTCCCCAATCCTATAATACTTCCTGGGATGGGAGAGAGACCTGGATGTGGAGTTAGAAGTTATAGTCCCATGCCCTCCTCATCCCAGGGCTCTGATTGCTGCCTGGGGCTCAGGGCTGCCAGGAGTCTTGGGTCCTTTGCTGCTGTTGCTACCTTTTCTGAGTTTCTACCACTCCTCGTGGTGCCTATCACTGATACTCCTGCTCCTATTCTTACTGTTTCACCTCCTACTGAGCACTGGACATTCTGTGCCCTTTCCAATTCTACTGCTTTGGGAGCCCACAGACTATATTCCATATCCACATTATCCTGCAGAAATTGTCCTGAGGTCTACCCCCAACACCCAACTCAGCATCATGCACTGGCTTCAAATTGACAGTTCTGCATAGCCACCTTTGTTGGGGAGAGTTGTCCATGATGAAGGGTAATAGCAGTAGCAGCAGAGAGAGAGCTGGGCAGTAAGCCTGGCCAAACTCACATCCCTATTGCTCAATCAAGATAAGAACTAAATGTATCTAGTGCCAAGCAAGCATCAAGGAATGAAACATTTTTTTTTTTGTCCTCAGAATGCCCCAAATACCAAATCTGGCAAGTTTCAAAGCAGAAGAATTCTGAGGTAACACTGTACTTATTAGCTATAACTACAATCACAAAATTGGAAGACATCTCAGAAGTTATCTAGTATAACCTATATCTAAACAAAAGCAATCTCTTCTATGTAATACCTGAC
Organism: Sarcophilus harrisii; assembly: GCF_902635505.1. NCBI lineage: Eukaryota > Metazoa > Chordata > Mammalia > Dasyuromorphia > Dasyuridae > Sarcophilus > Sarcophilus harrisii. The sequence continues at coordinate 124,667,355 of NC_045429.1, forward strand.
ATCTATTTAAAAAATTAATACTAAATTTAGTAACTTACAACTTCTACCCATCAATCCTAATAAATAAATTTAATCCCTTTCTAGTTAATAACTTTTCAAATACTCACTTATTAATGCAGCCTTCTACCTTAAATCTTCTCTACTCCATCCTAAGTATCTTTAATACCTTTGAATGACCTTCACATATCAGGGATTGTAGGACTTTGTGTTCCTTCTCTGTTTCAAGCCTATACAAATCTCTCTGAATATGGAAGCCTCAAATGAACAGACTATTGAAGGATTAGTTTGCTTCATTGTAAAAGGTATTGTTCTATGGTTAGCATAGGAAAAAAAACCCCATCATGCATTTTAGGTTGTTAATTCTTGCTTGAGAAAGCACTTTGTAAATCCTATGAAAAGATGAAGTATTGTTATTATAAAATCAGTCATCACTATTATTCTTGTGCATTAATTACTATATACCATTAATATAAAGAGTGCTTGTCTTGGTAGAGGTAAAGCGATTTACTTTGTTAGAAGTAGTTTTCTTATCTGGGAGCTCCTTGTAACAACAAAATCACAAGTTTAGTCCTTGTCTTTATGTCACTCAATAAGAAATATCTATGATGGTATAGGAGAATATAAGTGATAAAGAGGATGTTAGATTACTTTAAAACTATTTGGATTAACCTCTACATTGTTTTCCTTGTATGTATTTCACCAAATGCTTTCAATCTAGGTAAGGTGGACCTAAACAACATCATGTAGTTATCATTATTTATAACAACAACAATAAAAATGAATACAAATATTATCTCATTTTATGCTCACAAGTCTGGGATGTAGTTAATACTATCACTTTCACTCAGAAAACTGAGAAAGAGAGAGGTTAAGTGACTTGCCCAACATCATATTCTTTATAAGTGTCTGAGACCGAATTTGAAATGAGGTTTTTCTGACTCAAATTTTAGTATTTTGTCCATTGTCCCACCTAGCTTCCTCTAGGAACCAGCTTCTTACACTATGGTTTACAACTCCATGTGGAGTCTTATAGTTGAATGTGAACATTACAAAATTATTATTTATTATCAGTAAATTTTTTATTTGTATACCTATATACCTGAGGTCATGTAAAAATTTCTTGGGTGAAAATGGGTTGTGTGTAGAAAAAGTTTAAGAAGTTCTGTTCTAGGAAATACTTCATCAAAGAAGAATCAATTTAGTATTTAATGAATTTTAAACTGTCTGAATGCAGGATGTTTAGAAGCTTATTTATTTAGACAAATATGGTTTTGAAGGAATTATTTAGTGTTCCACTGAAAAATTTCCATTCCTATTAGCCAGAATATTTCCCAATAATCTTTGTAAGAGAAAGATGGTAGATTTAATTTGGACAAAACTAGAAGCCATTTGAACTTGCAAGAGAACCTGATATCCAAATGAACTTGAATCTTTTAAAGCTTGTGTTTTGTGAACTTCTTTTCTTTTAATTAAAAATGTGGCTTTCTTAGTTTGAAGACCAAAAGGAAAAAAAAAGTCTTATGAAAGTACACAGAAGGTTTCTTGGACATCAAAAGGCTCTTACAAAATGACACAATGATGAGTTAAGTGTGAATGAATGAGAAACATATGGATTAAATTTCCCTTAAAATGCACATGGGTTTAAGAATTAAGAGGAAAAAGGGCTTGGCATACTATACTTTGGGTTTTCCTGGGTCCAGAAGGTTTGATAAATGACTTTCAGTATTCTGCTGAACCTGGCTAGCTGCCAGCCACATCTTTCTCCACTGAGAAAGCATTTATTTTGCATTTTGATTTTGTAATGAGAAACTAGTAATACCAAATAAAATACATTAGGTATACAATAATGGTCTTTGACCAAGCATTAAGGATCTGGGTGAGCATATATTTATAATAGAGCCCATAAGATAGTTCTTGGGATCTTATATGTGCATTTTAACAATTATATTAAAAAGATGAAAATAATTAGAAAAATATCTCTCTAAAACCTTCCCTGACTTCAAGATCAACCTCTTCCACTATACCTTTGCATAGGTGGTCTTTCACATCTGGAAAATATTCCTTCTTTACCTCCATGTGACTGTTTTCTTCCATCAGTAAGATAAATGATGACCAATTAAATAATTAAGTTTGATTTATGAAAAGATGATGATAATTGACAATGTCCAATAGGTCAAAATGAATTGTGTTTTAATAAAGAAAATATCATTGGAGGACACACTCAATTACTTATGGCTTCCTATCATTAGGCGACCAACATATCTTCTTGAACCTCATATATTTCTTTGATTTTATACTTCTAGATTTCCTTTGTAATTTCTGGCTTGTGATATCTCATAACCTACTCACACCAAATTCCCTCTGAGTCATATTCATTTTCAATTAGTGGAAACTGGAAACTATACTATTACAAAGCTATCAAACTATATTGTTAGAATACTAGTATTAAAATCTTGGTCCTTTGTTTTAGGGAGAATCTTGGAATCGTTAAAGGAACTTTCAGATTTTCCAAAGATCATAGAGCCAGGCAGGGGTGGTGCTAGATCCAAAAGCTGCTCTCAGGAAATTCTTCAGTTTTTATTGTGAGCATTGAAATATGAAAAAAACCAGTAAACAGTACAAATGAGGGCTTGATTTGTGTTTTTGTGGATTTCTACATTTAAGAAACGATGGATAAAATTTTAATAATGCATAGTAAAGTTAAAAGTGTGCCTTATGTACTTTTTTCCCCTCCAAGTGGGCTGTTGTTAAATATTTACCAATATATTCTTAAAACCAGTGTTCTTTATTTCAATTTTAAATACAATTCATTATACATTTATATTGATTTCCCAAGATATATGTATATACATACATACATTCATATATGTGAGTTCACATTATAACTGCATATCATAGAATGGACCATAGAACAGTATTGTTGTGATGGTGAAAATGTAATTCCTAAATAAGATTTCGCTGCCATAGGGAATTCCTAGTGAGAAAATTTCTATCAATGCAAATCAGCAACTATCCTAGAATTCAAAAAGTTTAGAGAGTTGCTTGGAACTTGAGACTTAAATGACTGATTAATGGTCACAAAGTTGATATGCACCAGAAAATGGACTTAAAGACACAATCTTAGTGAAGTAGTATCTTCTTTATGCTCTGAGACCTACACTCTATTCATTATTTCATGATCATTTACATATTTCAGTCTTTTTTTTTTTTTAGCCAAATCCAACTCTTCATGACCTCATTTGGAGTTCTCTTGGCAAAACTACTAGAGTGATTTGTCATTTCTTTCTCCAGTTCATTTTAGAGATGAGAAAACTGAGACAAACAAGACTTTTTTCTATCAATAAGATAATGATGATCAAATCTAGTAAATGAGTTTGTTTTATGAAAAGATGATAATTGGCACCATTCAATAGCTCAAAATGAATTGTAGTTTAATAAAGAAAACATAATTCATCAGAGAACACAGTCTGTTAGTTATGTCTTCCTCTCATTAGGTGACCAATATATCTTCTTCTCATATATATTTCTTTCCAGGGTTACATAGCTAGTGTCTGAGGTCAGATTGGAATTTAGGAAGATGACTATCCCTTATTGCAGGCCTGGCATTCTATCAATTGTGTCACCTAGCTATCCCCAAATTGCACATGGTAGACACTAAATACATGTTTATTAAATTGAATCAGAGAAAGATGATGACCTCATATCTAACTGGACCTTTTAAAGTAATGATCAGATAATGCTGTAGGGGCAGCTAGGTGGCCCACAGCTCAAATCTAGCCTCAAATACTTTCTAGCTATGTAATCTGGGCAAGTTATTTAACCTCTGTTTATCTCAATTTCCTATACTGTAAAATGAGGATAATAATAACATCTACCTTGCAGAGTTGTTGTGAGGATAAAATGAGATAATATTTGTATAGTGCTGAGTACAGTGGCTGGCACATACTAGGACCTAAGTAAATGTTTATTTTCTTCTCTTCCATCCTCTGAAGTCTGAAGAGTGTTGTGGACTTAACAGTGAACAGGGAGAGAGATGACCAATTTCCATTTTTGTCTCAATAAATAATTTCAAGTTACAGACAAAAAAGCCTAGGGCTGAGGAAAGTGATAGTAAATTTCTAGTGAGAAGGAAAATCCACCGAATTTTTAAAATGAAAATAAAAGTTTGGATAATATAATTTTTGAAAGATCAATAAATTATTTATGATGACAGAGCATTTTTAAACATTTGCTAACTGTGCCTAGCATTATGCCAAGCACTAGGGATACAAAACCAAGTCAAGTCCTATGGAAATAACACTGGATTTGGAGTTAAGAAAAGACAGGAATAGAATTCCAGGTTAGACACTTATTAATTGCAACCAGAGGCAAGTTACTTCACATTTCTAAACCTCAGTTTCTCTGTCTGTAAAACAGGAATTACAGTATTCACAAAATCTATCTTACAGGATTACTATAAATTTTAAAGTGACATGTATTTGTCATATTATTATTTTTAGTGTAATTAAGTACTCAAGGATAAGGATAGGTTCTGGCTTTGTGATCTCATTGGTCTTAGGAACTCCTAAGTTAGGAGAAATCTCTTTAACAATGCTGGAAGTCACCTTCTTTTTCAAGGTTGTCTCAGACACTGAGAAACCTGGCCCGTGTTCTGGGCTTCAGATTTCTCATCTATGAAATGATCTCTTAAAAAGGCATCCAGTTCTAAGTCTTCTGAATTTTCAATGTTTCTCCTGCATACTTATTACATGTTAGGTTTTTTTTTTAATTAAGTAATAAGGAGCAATTAACTAAAGTGAATTTCTGATATTATTTTATTTCCTTATGCTGTTACTTTTTCTCCTTGGAAGACAAAAAGAAATTCCAGTTAACTGGGGACTCTGGTTAATGAATGGATTGCTTCGGAGGATAAACACAGAAATGCTAAATATGAAAAGAAAATAATCTTGAATTTGAATCTGGAGGTCTACCATTAACTGGCTATGAAGAGACTTAAACAAATCAGCCTTAAAAAACTCTGAACTTATGTGGAGAAAAATACATTTCTGTGCAGATGTTAAGCAGCTGCTTCTTTTGGGACAATACATAAATTTGGAAACTGATTTGCTTTCCTAGTGACAGACATGTGGGTTGTGCTGTAGACAGTGCAGAAAGGCTATCAAAGAGATGATTTTTGAGGGAATTTTACTCTTTTGAACAGTTTAATAAATGAATTATTCATAATTCATAAAATCCACTTAGCCAAAACACCTCAATGCTGTCATGGGTTATTTCTTACAATCTTTATGAGCAAAGGTACTGTATGTTTCTCTTCATTTTGCAATTGTAATAGAGACATTTTTAGAACTCAACACAGAAGAATTTGACAGTGATAGGAATATTTTGGAGATACTTGAATATGACAATCCAGCTGTAATAACCCATAAGGCTTTTTAATGAAACAAGAAAGTATTAATTCAAGAGCTGGGGAAGCAGAAAGGAGGGCAATGTTGGTAAAGTATACGAATAATAAAGAGAGGGGAAAAGACATGAGCACAATAGTTGCCTGAGCACAAAGAAAGCTTTGGTGGGGTATCTGAAAATCCAATAGTTGTGAAACAGAATCACAATAAACAAAATACCAAAGAAGAAAGAAAGACATGGATTTGGAAAGGCAATAAAATCTGGAATTCATAGTGGTATTGCCTAGTTTGAAGAATTCCTATGAACCAACTTGATCTACCATTTTGAAAATAGTTTTCTTAATGATGCAAATCAAAGTAGTAAATTCCTAATTTATAGGATCACATTGTAGGATCACAGATTTGAATCTAGTAGAAACCTTAAATATCATTTAACCCAACTTCTTCTTCTTTTTTTTTTTTTTTTTTTTTTTTTTTTTTTGCAAATGAGGAACTGAGGGCCAGAAGGACATAGCAACTTTGCCATTGGTCCCACAGGAAGTAACTAGTAACTTGGAATTTGAATACAGGTACTCTGACTCTCAAAATAACACACTTCACAGTGTCACACCATTTCAAACTTTTTGCCCAAATTGATAATATCATGCATGTCAAAGAGTACTCACAATTAATTTTGTAATTCTAAATGAAAAGTATGACAGTAGTAATTTTTTAAAGAACATATGGGATTAGCTGTAGAGCCTTTAGCCATGTATTAGTTATAAATTAGTTCTAAATTTTATGCAGTAATTTATCCTTTAGCTTCATTCTTCTTGACCTGTTTTTCACTCCTGTTCCCCTCCTCTCTATCTTTGCTTAACAGCAAAGCAGAGCTATGTAGGCACATTTCTGAAGGTTGAGTAGACAGATTATGGCTATATAGTTGAGACTTCTAAAACCATTGTTACTAAGATGTTACAATTAATTACAATTATTCTACTCAATGACACACAAAAACTTTTGGCAAAATCTCTTAAAGAGAAGTACAAAGTTAATGGTTTTTGAGTACTGAAGAATTCAAGTAAGAAAGACAGTCATTGCTATGAGGTATACCGGGAAAATGAAATCACATCAAATATTTAGGAAATATATTTTAAAACAACATTTTATTTTCTCCTCAATTACATGAAAATAATTTAAACATTTTTTTCAAGTTTTGAATTTCAAATTCTAGCCCTCCTTTCCTCCTGGCCCCCACAAGACAATAAAAATCTGATATAAGATATACATGTGCAATCATGTAAAATAATTCAATATTGTAATCAATATCAAGAATAATCAAAAAAAAAAGAAAAAGAATGGAAGGTTAGGAGGAAGGGAAGAAGATTATTAGGAAGAAAGGTTAGAAAGAAGGAAAAAAGGAAAAGAAAGAAAATGAAAATTAGAATGCTTTAGTCTATTCTGATGGCATCAATTCTTTCTCTGGAGGTGGATAGCAGTTTTTATCATGAGTCTTTTAGGATTGTCTTGGACCATTGTATTGCTGATAATGATGAAGTCATTCACAGTTCTTTATTGTACAATATTGTTATTGCTATGGACAGTGTTCTCCTAATTCTATTCACTTTGCTTCATTCTGAGATCACCCTGTTTGTCATTTCTTATAGCACAATAATATTCCATTGCAATCATATACCACAGCTTGCTCAGTCATTCCCCAGTTGATGGCTATTCACTCAACTTTCAATTCTTTGCTACCACAAGAAGAGCTGCTATTAGTATCTTTATACAAATGTGTTTCCCCCCAGTCTTTTGAAAAAATATTTTTGGACACAAACCCAATAGTAGTTTTGCTGAATAACAGGTTAGTTACAGTTTTATAGTTCTTGGAACATATGGAAAATCATTTCTCAATTCATTGCTTTTGCATCTTTCACATGCAACTAGTTTCTGTAGTTTTTCACATCATATATGAAAAGTGTAAGAATTGAAAACCATTTCTGTTTCCCTTTAAAAAAAAATCTTAATTACCCAAGGAATATGTTAACTCTAAAAGCTAATCATTTTAGGTCTCTTTAAAGAAATAGACATATAAATGTTTTCTCAAAACTTTAAATTTGAATTTCAATTGGCCATAAAACATGCTTTTAAATTTTAAACACCAAGACCAACTCAGTAAAAGGTTTTGAATAGAATCTAAGATTTTCTTTCTTCATTATCAAAATGAATGGGATTTTTAAAATGCAGAAACTGCATTTTTTTTCTTTGTTTATTTCTAATCCCCTTTCCAATATGCCAAAGTCTTTTAAAATTGTGATTTTGTTCTGATTAGGATTTGACTCTAATTATTGCTCAAGCTTACTTTCATCAACAACTTTGAAAATGTTGCTTCATCAAACCACTCATTTTTTTTTTTATGAGCTAAGCACCCATTTGTTGAATTGAATTGTGTATCCTATTCCAACCTTCCAGGTGGGAATAGCTCTCTAATACTCTCAGCTCAAACTTTCATGCCATTTGTGTTCTTCCCAATATCAATCACCAGTTAGAATCTCTTCCGTATCATTGATTTTTCTAGTTATTATTAGCCTATTGTCATTGAACTTGTTGATAGCAGTAAAATTTTATAAAAGGGATATTTACTTTATAACAGCTAGATGGAGCAACAGATAGAGAACTTGGTCTAGAGTCAAGAAAACCTGCATTCAAATTCTGTCTCTGACACTAGCTTTGTGACTTAGGGAAAGTTACTTAAACCTATTTGACAAATGTATAATATGGGTTGGAGAAGGAAATGGTAAATCACCCCAGTATCTTTGCCAGGAAAATCTTAAATAGGGTCATAAAGAATTGGCACAACAAAGAAAAAACAAGAGCAATTTTCATTTTTAATTTAGTTAATAATATTTTACTTTTCCCCAATTACATTTAAAACAAGATTTTTATGTTTGTTTTTAAAACTTTGAGTTCCAGATTCTCTCCCTTTTCCCCATCCCCACTCCCCATTAAGAAAACACATGCTGCACAGCATAATCTCTTTTCAATAATCTATGAACATTATCCTTTACACTCTTAGTAGAGATCCTGTTTCTTCTATGATCTTCCTCCTTTCACCAATGTGAACAAATAAACAAACAAAAAAATTGTACATGCACATGCTAAATCTTTTTTTTTATCTTTAGATGTTCTTGTCAATTATAGATTCTTCTTAGGTTTAACATTTTAAAAATTATTCTAACTAGCACCATACTTTGCTTTTACATTTGTTCTCTATTACTTGTTTTGTTTCTATGTTTTGTACATGCATTTAAACAATCTAAATTGGTTGATCACTTTCCATTGCATGCACATTAATCTTTTCATACAAGTCTCTTTTTTCCTAATCAAAATTGTTCATCTTGATGTTCTCAGAATTTTATTTTGGGAGCTTTCCATCTCTTGGGCTGACTTCCCTTCAGTACACTAGATTGTAACCTATTCTTTTTCAGAATCTTTTGAAATATGCTCTTCCAAAGTTTAAGCCATATTTCAGTCTATTCTTAGCTTTCGTCTTTCTTGCTTACAAATTCTAATATGGTAGTCACAATTCTCCAAAGTTTCCATTCCTTTTTCCTCTAGGAACAAAAAATACTAATTTTTGGCAAGAATTGTGTATAGACTGGTATTGATAGTTTTATCAAGCTTTTGAAAGAGAAAACTCCTTCTTAATGACTCTCTACGGACATGATTCTCTTATGCATACACTGAAGTTATATAATATTTCTTAATCAACAAATACAAATGAGGAGGAAGAAGAGCATAGCAGTTTATATAGTGTTTTAAAGTTTTGCAAAATGTTTTACAAATGTTATCTCATTTTATCTTTACAATAATTCTGGGGTGTTTTTGTTCTATTATCATCCCCATTTTACAGATGAGAAAACTGAGCCAGGTAAGTGATTTATTTAGTATGTGAAGCTAGATTGGAACTCAGGTTTTCCTGACTCCCAGTCTATTTTGTCATCCAATACAAATAATGAAACAATGTGCACTCACAAGGAGAATACATTCTAATGGGAGCCACAAATACAATATGCACATACACATATGTGTATTTATGTATGTGCATGTGCATGTGTACATATAGACATACACACATATGCATGCATAATACACACATATAAGCTTTTTGTATCCCCAATGCTTATTATAGTACCTGGAATAAAGTAAGCACTTAATAAATATTTATTGATTGACTTATGACTTTCTAATGTCAGACTTAACATTAAGATAAAATAATACTTACTAACAGTCCTCACAACTCTTATGCAGGAGATCTAGAAGCGTCCAAACTGAAGAAAGATTTCTTATATAGGGTAATGTCTTCTACCTGCTTCTGCTTATATATGATATTGTGTTTATTGCACCAAGGCAGGAATTATAGAAGGTCCTCTTGGACAAAATCTACTCCAAAGAGTTTGACCCTACCATCTTTATAAGAAATAATAAGTGGATGAAGAGTACATATTGTCTAGAGTACACCTTGAAGTTTTAAGGATAGCCTATAGAGTTTATTCTTCCACTTGCTGCCCTAGCTTGCCTTTGGAAAATTAAAAATTTCATTTGTATTCAAATTTCATGATTTCAAAATTCTCCCTAAAACAAATACATATCTTTTTAATGGCCTTTATTTATTCATTCAGTAAAAATTTCTTAAATGCCTTCTATGTGCCAGGCAGTGTATGTATTATTGTGGATACAAAGTCAAATGTGAAATAGCACCTTTCTAAAAAAAAAAAAAAAAAAAAAAAAAAAAAAAAAAAAAAAAAAAAGAAATAGCACCTTTCTTAGGTGGAGGGTGGGCAATGTCACCTGGATAGATCAGAAGCATAGACTCACTAAGGAAACTGGGGATTCCAGCAGATAGAAGTGAGCAAAACATGTATTTCAGAAAGAGAAGAGACCCTGTGCAAAGACAGAGAGAAAGTAGTTGGAATATTGCAAGTTTGGTTAGAACTTAGTAATGCAAAATAATATGCTATAAGCCAAGAAAGATAAGTAGAAAGGAAAATTTTGAAGGACTTTAAAAGCCATGTTATGAAAATATTAGTTTTATTTCAAAAATTAAAAATAAAATAAATAAAACCATTGAAGAAGCCAATAGAAGACCTTGTATTTTATTCTAGATGAAGAGTCATTTGGAGCCTTTTTAACCAATGGAATTAACTTGTCAGACCTGTACTTTTTGGAATATCAATTTTGCAGCTGTGTGAAATGTGAGTTGGGTTGGAATGAAGATATATTGGAAATAAGATAATAATTAAAAGACTAGTACAATGTTCCAGATGAGAAATATTGAGGGCCTGAAAGTTGGCATGAAAGTTGAATCAACTTGTTTAACGCAATTAAGTATTTAGGTATGAAAGGTGAAGGAGAAGAAAGGGTTAAAGAAGAATCTAAGGTTGTGAAACTAGGATACTAGAACCTCATGGTGTATTATTGTAAAACTGATAGAGAAAGTTACAGTTTCCAAAGAAATAGAGATTCATTTCTTTTTTCTTTTTTTAAAATTTATTTATTATAATAACTTTTTATTGACAGAACCATACCAGGATAATTTTTACAACATTATCCCTTGCAATCACTTCTGTTCCGATTTTTCCCCTCTCTCCCTCCACCCCCTTCCCTAGATGGCAAGCAGTCCTATATATGTTGAATATGTCTCAGTATATCCTAGATGCAATATACGTGTGCAGAACCAAACAATTCTCTTGTTGCACAGGGAGAATTGGATTCAGAAGGTAAAAATAACCTGGGAAGAAAAACAAAAATGCAAGCAGTTTGCATTCATTTCCCAGTGTTCTTTTTTTTGGGTGTAGCTGCTTCTGTCCATCATTGATCAATTGAAACTGAATTAGGTCTCTTTGTCAAAGAAATCCACTTCCATCAGAAAACATCTTCATATAGTATCATTGTTGATGTATATAATGATCTCCTGGTTCTGCTCATTTCACTTAGCATCAGTTCATGTAAGTCTCTCCAAGCCTCTCTGTATTCATCCTGCTGGTAATTTCTTACAGAACAATAATATTCCATAACATTCATATATCACAATTTACCCAACCATTCTCCAATTGAAGGACATCCATTCATTTTCCAGTTTCTAGCCACTACCAACAGGGCTGCCACAAACATTTTGGCACATACAGGTCCCTTTCCCTTCTTTAATATCTCCTTGGGGTATAAGCCCAGTAGTAGCACAGAAGAGATTCATTTCAAAGGCAATAAAGAGATGTAAGGTGAATACTAGCAGATTGAAACAAACTATCAATTAGGACAGTTTTACTGGAATGAAATATGTCATAAATATTTAATAAAAATCATGTCATAAGAGTTCTGGCTAACTGACAGATAGACCATATGTTCTAATGGTATTGTCATGAAGTCAAGGGAAAGCAATAAATTATGTGGACCTTGCATGGTGAACTTGTGGGAAGGATATAGTCAAGAATAACAAACCATGGATACATTGTGACCAACATCATTTGAGAGAACATTTGTATCAATGAAATCCTAGATCCTTTTGAGTATAATGCCTCTTATGAACCCATTCCCTAATAACTTGAGATTGCATTTATAGCTTTGAGGTCCCCAAAGTGCTATCCACAATTTCTTTTAAGGTTCTAGAAGTATCTCTATGGTTTGGGGATTTTAGTACTTTTGCTCATAAGCCCCCACCAGTATGTTCCATAATAACAATTAGAGCACCCAGCCTCCATTAACTTCTGGAAAAGATATTTAAGAAGAAAGTATAATAAAAGTAACTGGTATAAAGCATTCAGTTCCAGAACTGAGGTGCAAAATTCCCCTGTATGTACAAGGACTCTTGGTGAAGTGCATTCAAACTAAAAGTGCAATGTCAATGAGGCACAGATTTAGACAATATGAGTCTATATAATATAATTTGCCAATATAAGTGGCAAATATCTCTCACTTCTTGCCTGGAGTCTCTATATTATATAGGCAGAACTTCTCTCTGTGTCTAGGAATCACGTGTCCTCATGCTTCCACTGTCCTTCCTGGGTATCTTTTCACCTTTATCTACAGTGACACTTTTGTAGTCATCAACCATTACTATTTTGGTGACTACTGCTATTGTCATTATATATATATATATATATATATATATATATATATATATGTTATACTGTATATGCTAATATGTTCTCCTCCATTAGAATCTCAGTTCCTTGAAGGCTGAGGTGATTTTCACTTTTCTTTGTGTTCCTAGTGCTTAGCATTAAATGTTTATTGATTGAATTAATGATAATTCTTGTTAATTTTTTCTGTATGAAGATGAACTATGTGGTTTAACTATCCTTGTTACAATGAAATCCATCAGATCAACATCTTGGCATCTGTTCACCACAGTAATATTTAGCATGACATATCTACTAATGGCATAACAATCTCATTTAGTATTTTAGTCATTTTCATTTTTTAGAGCAGTACAATATAGTGATTAAAATAATAATAACCAGATGTAATTTATTTAAAGTGGATAATGTTGGTCTATGACTTTAAAGGTGGGGGGGGGAAGCAATACCTTTTGCTCCTGATAGCACATTTCTAATAATTTTTGAGTCACATACCCATATGCATCAATTTTTCTGGAGAGAATGGAGACTAAGTGAAAAACATTTTGCTAGTTGACAATCAGAGTTTCAATTTAATGAAATATATCATTGTAAAACAACATTTGGCCAATAAAATAATAATTGATTTGATATCAAGCATAATTTATCTTTATGCTTTTGATAGCTAATAATTTCAATGACTAAAGTTTTTTAAAAAGCAAAACTAAATTATTTTTCCCAGTATCGTGCAGGTTGGAGGGAGAGGGGGAGTAGAAGAAAACAAATATTTATTAAGCATCTATTGTGTACTAGGAACTGTTCTCTTTACCAGTATTATCTCATTTGATACTCATGATAATCTCGGGAGCTAGGTGCTATTATTATTCCCTTCACAGATTGAAGAAGCTGAGGCACAAACACTTTAAATGATTTACTTAAAGTAAATTGTCTGAAACTGGTTAGACCCACTGTACCACCTAGTTCAATTTTAAAACTTTAATTCAAAATAAATGTGCATATAGTAATTATTATTATAACTAAGATTTAGATAGTACCCCAGATACTATACTATACCACTTTTAAATCTGCAAATCATTTCCAATATTGTTAATTTTAGAAATCAGTTCAGTAGAGTATATCATTATGGTTTTATTCCTACAGATGATAGAAAATCTTGGAGAGATTTCTGTGGACCTAAATAATTGTAGTGAGGCCATAACTTCAATGTTATTTTCCAGAGCTGTTATCCATTTTCCTCAGGATAAGAATGGTATATATATATATATATATTTCCAAAAGGACATGAGAATGAAATTCCTGTTTAAGTTAAATATGGTAGAACAGAATCTATCTTATTCATAAGATTGAGGAAATAATGATTTGCAATAAGGCAACTAAATGAAAATCTGAAATGGTTTTCCTTTGGTTTATGAAAACTTAATCTGCCCATCTAACCAATATTACTCTTGAAAACATTAACCTCTTTGTCAAAATTGCTCTCCCCCAACTTTTGATGTTGTAATATGTTTCCTACCCTGCAATGATTTGAAGAGATAATATGTAAGATCAGCAAATTATGGCTAAAGAAACCAAGATGATGTGCTCTCAAGAAAGATGACAACATTATTTAAGTATGTAAGAGTTATTTATACAATATAGATGGATTTTGGTTTCTTCCTTACTTCTATTAAAGACAATATAGAGGAAATTGGTATAGGAAGGATGGATTCAGGTTAGCTGCTATCCATCAGTCAAACAATCAGTGAGCAGTTATTAAGCATCTACATTTGCTGCCACTGGGCTAGATCTTCAGAATAAAATGTTAAAAGTAAAAAAAAGTGACTGTCCTTGAAGTGCATGGACATTACACACACACAGACAGACATACTACACACGTGTATGTGTATAGAGATATGTTTATGTACATGTATATATGACACATATGTATGAATATTTATATATGTATAGGTGGAGATTATTTATACACATATGTTTCTATGCATAAATACACATAAATATGAACATGTACAAAATAAATGCAAAGTGATATGGTCTGGGAGAATCATTTGTCTTTTTTATTATTTCCTCATAATTTTATGCCTACTCGATTTTGTCCTTTCCATCACCTTTTTCCATATATGATTTTAAATTAAAGATTCTTTCCTTCCTTTAGAATCCCTCTTTCCTTCTCAGTAACTGGATTATCAGTACAATCCGATGAGCTGTGTTTAGGACTAATGACCTTCTTGACTTGATTCTTATCTAAGTGTGAGTCCTAAGAGCTGAGGAAATGAAAATAGTTATAATCTGCTTTTTCATTTTTGGGCTATGTTACCAAAAGACTTTTGACATCCTTGTGTGAATTAAATGTGTCATGTTGGATTTCTAAATATGCCACTGAGAATTTAATGAAATTTTTTGAGTGGATTTGAAATGTGTTGAAAATAATTTTCTTTTCTACTTCCTAATTTTAATTATAAGTACTTTGAACCAGGTAGATATTGGCAAAAGTTAATGAGAGAATATTAAACAATACGTACTTTAAAAAAAATGCCTCATACTTTAAAACTGCATTATGGACTTCAGATTAAGATTCTTGATACTTTGGTAGAATAAAACTCAAATGATGTCATTAACATATCACAGAAGGGAGACATTGAGATATGAAGAGAGTCAATATCTTGACTATCATCTTTTGGGTCTGAGAAAGAAGTTATAGTGGTTCAATTAATAAGGAACAGATTCTCCTTTTGAACATAGTTAGCAATTCAAAATGAACTCTATTCATTAGACAATGGAATACTCCTACAAAATTTTCCAATTTTTCAGAAGCAAAAAGATATTTACCTATAAATATTTTAGTAACTACCCATCCATTTTTTCTAGGGACTGACCAATTTTGGGATTGTTTAAAAGTATAATAGATTGCATTTAACTATTGTTCTTCAATGCGCTGTGAGTAGATAGAAGTATTATCCTCCCCATTGTAAGGCTGAGTAAACTGAAGCTTGTTGAATTTCAGTCAGTTTTCAGGGCACATAACTATTTAAAGGCAAAACTAAGACTTAAATTCAGGCTTTTTTATTTGACATCTAATGTCCTTGTGTACCACAAGAGATGCCCGTCTTTTCAACTTAGTGGTGGGTGTTGCATGAATATCAAATTTTGATTCACTTTCTCACATAAATTTATTTTTCTTGGACTAGAATTAAACTCTATGAGTAACCCCAAAATATTGTGAAAAAGATATACAGAAACTCTTTGATGTTTAATTCTCAAAAGAAATTCTAAAATATTAAGGATGTTTTGAAAATCCCAACACTAATAGAAGAAACTATTTTTTTTTTTTCATTGAAATGGCCTTTCTTGATCCCACTGATTCATAGGGATTTTGAATCTGGGATCTGTGGACCTTACTCTCTATCTCTAAGGGAGCCATGAATAGATTTCAGATCTGTGAACTTACTTAGGAAAATCTGACATTTTTATTTCCATAGTGAAATTTAGCATTTCTTTCTATTTATTTTATTTTAAAATATTTTATTATTTTTATTTATTATATTATTAACTTTAATTTAAAGATTATTTTAAGAAAGAGTTCATTGGCTTCAACAGAATACCAAAGTGTGCCTGACATAAAATGATTAAGAAACTTTGCTCTAGAAGTTGATGTTTTCTGCCTCCTTAAAATTACCTTGTATTTACTATCTGTAAATAAGTTGTATTCCTTCTATGCAAACTCCTTGAGGGCAAAAACCATTTTCTAGTTTGTCATTGCATTCCTAATCTAGTACACAGTTCTTTGTGCTTAATAGACATTTAACAAATGCTTACTGAATTGAAATATATATATAGTGATTCATATTGAAAAGGCCCATTTTGTATTTCACAGAACTTAGATTTTGGGCTTCTCAAAGGCATCAGCAGACTTTTCCTGCCCTTCGGGAGACAGTGGAATTAAGGAAATCCATGCCTTCCATCCAGTGAGCTCATAATACAAAATGATAAATTATTACAGTTTTGCAGATGTAGAAATGGAAACATGGTGAGGTTAAGTGACTTCCCTGCAGAGCAAGTTAATGGAAGAGCCAGGAACAAAATACAAGTCTCTTTACTCCTTGTCAAGTTTTTGCTCTGCTTCCCAGAATTGCCTCAGAATTACTTTTGTTTTTGGATGTCTAGGGTATTCACCATCCAAGCAATTCAGAACATTGGTGGATGAGGTAAAGGGTTTTAAGCAGAGGGAATTATTTTGACAACCTGTTCTGAATACCTATTTCAAATGGAAGTTTTGTTCTTCACCACAGGATGTACAAATAAGTAGGACATTGCCAATGTATCCTAGAGGAGGACATTGTCCACTTTGTGAATGTGTTCACTTTTCAAATGAGCAGGCCTGGAGCCAGGGAGCAACTTTTGCCAAAATACCATTTGAAAAATCTTTGTTTTTCAATACTTGAAGAATTTAAAATCAGTTTGCTTTACGCTACTGGGTGTTATGTTCAGAAATGTTTCCTTCTTTGATGACTGAAACACAATATTGCCTGAGAGCCTAAAACAAGAAGCTTTCATTTCACAATTAAAATTTAAGGATGTTAAATTATAATTCATTTGATAATTGCTGTTGATGTGAATCTGACACATTATAGCTGTTGGTCTTCACTTTTTGATAAACCTGGGGATTTATCTTTTTTCTTACTTTTTAATGAAACTTTACTAACAGATGGAAGTTTCATTATTGCATTCATATTTTACATATTTTGTATTTATTTAAATGTATCCATGTAAAAAGAATGTAAAGTCTTTGAGAACAAAACCTGGTCATTTTCCCCTTTGTATTCCCAGGAAATTGCTTGGCACATTGTAGTAGACACAATAAATGACTCTTGAATGAATGCATGAATTAACATAGGCTAATTATTGAATAAATGATAATTGAATGAATTAATAATTGAATAAGTGAATGGAGTTTCTGTATAAAATTATTAATCTTTTTGGCAATAAAATGTAATCAAGGTCAATTTCATTAAAATGCTCAAATTAGAAAAAAAATTAGTTTATTTTTTTCTTTTATTCTATTTGTAAATATTATTAGCCCACAGGGGCTAGATTCGGAATTCTTCCAGTCCAGAGATTCAGTCCTTGTCTTCCATTTATTTTTGGCCAATAACTAAATGATGTAGGGGAAAACATCCTAATAATTAAAGATGTTGGAGAAAGGAAGAGGTGTCTTATAAGGTGATGAGTTCTCTATCAGTGGAGGTTTTCAAATAGAATCTGGATTTACATTTGCAGGTGTGTGTGTGTGGGGGGTAATATAGAGAGAATTCTTGTTCTTGTGCAGTTTGAACTATATGGTCTCTGAGCTCCCTTCCAAATTTGAGATTCCAGGATTTCAATGAATTCTTGGTAATTCTTAATTATCTTTTCTGTGACATAAAGTCCATTCTAGATTATTCACACTCAGATTCCTACCTATTTCTCCATACTTATCTCACACTATTCCTTTATACTCCAGAGAAATTTGATACTTATCCACCCCTGAACTTGTTCTGACTTTCTTTGTCTCTGTCCTCATATGTCTTTTATCTGGACTGCAATCCTTGACTTCCCCCACTTGCACTGGTTGAAATCCCACCTATTCTTCCAAGCCCATCTTAATTAACACATTTTCCCTTACTTTCCCCCTGAATTTCCTCTTCTTCTTCCCTTCATTCTTATCCCCCAATCAAGGAAGTAATTTTTTTTTAATACTTTGTTGTTCAGTCATTTCAGGCATGTCTGATTCTGTGGTCCCATTTGGGATTTTCTTGGCAAAGATAATAGAGTGGTTTGCCATTTCCTTTTGCAGCTCATTTTTACAGATGAGAAAACTAAGACTAATGTAAGTGTCTTACCTAAAGTCACACAGCTAGTAGTGTCTGAAGCTATACTTGAATTTAGGAAGATAAATTTTCCTGATTCCAGGCCCGGGAGTGACTTTATTAAGTAATCAAATAATATAACTATAAGGAATCCAACAATTACAACAATAACTTCCATTTATGTATTTCTTCAAAGCTTACAAAATGTTTTACATTCATTATATCATGAAAGCTTTTCTATAGTCCTGGGATTTGGGTATTCCAAGGATTATTGCCCTCCTTTTATAGCTGAGGAAAGGAAAGGTTCAGAAAGATTAAGCAATTTGTCTATGGTCACACAACTAGCAACTGTTAGAGGTAAAATGTAAACCCAGGTCTTCCTTACTACACATTTGGTACTTTATCCACTCTGTCATGAAAAGTCAAAGTAGAAAGAATATCATAATATCTGATCTAACTTGGCTGCATATTAAAATTTCCCATAGCTACTCCAGTTATTGCTATGATTATTACATCATTGATCTTAAGAGCAACATCATCTGAATTATAGATTATAGTATTTACTAATGTTGAAAAAGATATTGTGTAAGATATTTAAAACTGAGAACATTAGCATTTATTTCCCTATACCTATTCCTTCTTTTTTAAAAAATGTATTTTTTTTTGAAATTACATGTAAAATTATTTTTAGCATTCATTTAAAAAAAATTTGGGCTACAAATTTTCTCCCTTCTTCCTTCCTCTCTTTCCTCATTAAGAAGGCAGGCAATTTGACAAAGGTTATATATGTAGAGTCATGTAAAACATTTTCTCATATTAATCATGTTATCAAAGAAAGCATTTAAAAAAACAAAACAAAAAAAAAAGTTTAAAAAATCTGTTTCAATCTGCATTCAGACTAAATCCACTCCTTCATTTTTCTAAGAAAGTTATGCAAATATTTGAGAATATAAATATGGGTGGGAACTGAAATAAATCTTTAAAAAATCACTGACATTGTTGGCTGTGTCAAAACCAACCCATTCCAACAATTTTACACATTACAGTTGTTCTCTATGTCCTAAGTACTATTTTGACTTTTGTTCCATTGAGACTTATTCTGTGAGTGGAATCTCAAAGATATCAACCATAAGGAATTGCTCTGATCTAGCTTTGTTGATCTGGCAAACACTGTCTTGAAGTATACAAAAACTTCTGTTTGAATCAGGCTCCACAGGCTACAGCACTACTGGAAATATGCTGTGAATTTTCTTTAACAATTCTCTAGCTTTGGCAGCTCCCTGGGTGACTGTTCTTTCTCCTGTGTCACTCTCTTAAATAGTGCAAAGAGGGGTGCTACTCTCAGCTTAAGGCTCTGTGCACTATGGAGACCAGTTCTCATTCACTGATTTCCCTTACCCTTACATAAAAATTCACTCAAGGAAAAAAAAAAACCCTGTAATTTAATATTACACAATGGTCTAAGGTCTTGCAAGAGGCATCTGCTTTCTCCTCAACTCCAAATAAGAGAAAAAGTATTTTGGAATAATGGAAACTTGATGTGAAACATTCACTAGCCAGGCTGATGACTGATGAACTTTATTTAATTATAAAAGCAGGATCCACCAAGAAGCTATCTTCCTGTTAGAATTTATATAGTAAATCATCACCAAAAATGAAGGGCACAGGATAGCATGAACATGAAATAATATTAAAGTCTTACTTGTCAGAAGTTTGTGTTTCACAAACTTTTTTTGTTCTTGCGACAGCAGAAAAGGTGCCATACTTGGAGAAATCAGACCTTGAGACCATGAGATGACAATGGTTGAAGAGATAGATTTGGAATTAAGAATGTATGAGTTCAAATCCTATCTCCACCATTTCTTGGCTGTTCAATGTGAGGCAAGTCACTTACAACTTCTCAGTCTCCTCATCTATAAAATAGTGCAAGGGTGATATCTAAGGTGTAAAGTGTAAGATGTAAGAGTAACCATTCTACGTAGTTTGCAGTGATTAACCTGCCAGTAATTTGTTGTTATTACCAAATCACCATTTCTCTAAGATTCAGTCTCCTATTTGTAAACTGATAAGGGTTAACAAGGTGGCTTTGAAGGTTCTTTTCAAATCCAGTATTATACACATTAAGTTATAGACTCTATTAAAATAAATGTCTGAAATACAGAAATATGTTTAAAATGATTGTACCTGTTTATTCTATATCAGATTGCTTGCTTTCTTGGGGAGGGAGGGAGAAAAAAAATTGAAACTCAAGATCTTACAAAAATGAATGTTGAAAGCTATCTTTACATGTTGTAGGAAAAATAAAATATTATTGAGGGGAAAAACAGAATAAATGTATCTTGGGATTTTCATATATATAAATTTTGTCTCCTCATCATGATTATAATCTGTTAGAGATAAAAAATCGCTCATTTTCTGTCCACAACTGGATCTTAGTTGGTTTGAATAATGAATTCCATGAAGTGGTCATATCTACTTAAATTCACTTTATTCAAAGTTGTAATTATGCAAAAAAATTGTTTCCAGCCCTGTGGAAATATGCAATATGAATTCAAATAATGGTATCAACTAACAGGATTCTTTATCTACATTAATTGGGACCTGATTATATTACCACAACATCCTCATTAATAAACAGGAAATAACTGAGATAGGAGAAACCAGTTTATATAGGGTGAGCAGAATTATAGTGGATAGGGCAATTGGACTTGTAATCAGGAAGGCTTGGGTTCAACTTTTTCATACTATATTTACTAGCTTTGTGATTTTGACCACTTTACCACTTAAGGCTTTAGTTTCCTCATCTGTAAGATACTGAATTCAAATCAATGGACTTGAAAATCATTTTAAGTCTAAATCTATAACTCTATGATCAAACTAAAAGAAAGGAAGAAATAGATGGAGCCAGTATTAGAGCATTTAACAACATGACTAAAGTGAGAGACCCTCTAGTATAGTGAATTGATTGTTGGATTTGACATTAAGAAAATCTATGTTTGAATTATCTGGTATGGTTTTGTAAATATCATTTAATCTTTGTGTTTCTGTTTTCTCATCTGTAAAATGAGAATAGCTATATTTGTATTATTTATAAGGTTCCAGGAAGACAATGTATGTAAATCAATTTGTAAAAGAGATACATAAATGGTAATTGTTAATTTCATATTTTATCACAGAGAAAAAAATAATTTACCAATGATTCCCCACCCAGAAGTGGCCTTGGAGTTTCCATTTAAGCAACTTTGTTAGATACCTAGTCACCCAGGCTAAATTATTAGCTAGCTGACCCAATAGGGGCTTGATGTATTTATAAGCATTTTCTATATCTCAAAAGCTCATCCATTATCGTGTTGGATCCAATATTTTTGTTCTTTGAATCAGTCTTGTAGCCTTCTTCACTATCACTATGCCTGACATTTTAAACTCTATTTTGCTTTGACCTGGGGAATATACAGATTTCTAGTTTCTCTGCTTAAGAATTCATTTTTCTAACTTTCTATTATTTAATGGGAAAAATGAGTTTTCAATGCAAGATTTAATGATGGACACCGGGGCAGGATACATAAATCAAGATGAAAGACAAATTGGTGCACAGACTGAGGATGGGTGAAGAGTGTTTAACTAGTTTCTATTTACAAAGGTGAAATGAAATACAATATTAGGTAGAAATGGCAGAAAAATGGCACTTTGAGCAGTTACAAAATTCTGTCTTATATAATGTT
Source organism: Sarcophilus harrisii (assembly GCF_902635505.1). Classification (NCBI taxonomy): domain Eukaryota; kingdom Metazoa; phylum Chordata; class Mammalia; order Dasyuromorphia; family Dasyuridae; genus Sarcophilus; species Sarcophilus harrisii. Next base: position 124,689,437 of record NC_045429.1, read on the forward strand.
TCCCTACCCAAAATATTTACACACTAACATTAATACACAATAATCAGATATTCTATATTATGAAACTCCAATATAAAATGTGTGTGTTTACCTTTGCTTCAATCTTTTAGACCTCAAGCTCTAACAAATACTAAGTCCCTTGAGTCTGCTTCCTATCATTCTCTTGTTTATTGAATGTGCATACGTCATTCTTATGTAATTCATTAGCCCCCTGTGATTAAGTCTAATGAATGTTTATGGGAACCAATTAATGATGCTAGGCAGGGTATCCTTATATAGCTATTGATTGCTAGGATGCAGTGATAGCTCTACAATATGGTGTATCATCAAAGGGATTACATAGCCTAAATGAAGGAGATCCAGAAGAGCCACCAAAAATAGCCCATAGAATAATGGCTTCCCAGAGGACTGTGTAATAAGTAGTGAGAAAATCACGGTGAATATAGATATAAATGTGAACACTAGTATAGATATAGATGTAGATTTTGAGATAGAGATGTGGTCAGACCAAGTCTAACTGCAAAATCAGATGTAAGAATCACTGTACCTTAAAATTGTACTAAAACTTTTGGGACATCTCTCTCTAGGTGAAACTTAATTATATTTTCCTTCCATATATTACTTCTGATCCAGCACTTATATAATATATTAAAGTTTGCAAAAAACATTACATCTCTTATTAAAGCTTACATGATCTTATTTAATCATGTCATCTTTATGAGGAAATTGTTAATTTTTATTTCCATTTCACAGCTCAGGAAATTAAAACTGAGAAAGGTGAAGTCATTGCCCAGAGTTACAAAATTGGTTAATTGTCTTATCTTCCTGACATAATAAATATTTTAGTATTTAATTTCTTGAGAAGTTAACAAGCATATTAACTAGAAGTGATCATATATTCATTATGTTTAACTCTTAAATGATTTATTTTCAAAGATTCAGTGAAAAATGTTTATAATTCTTAAAATAAAATGCGTGTTTTAAAAATATTTCTTTACTGCTTTTTTAAGGAGTTACTTATAAAATATAATTGATTCTCTGGTGAAGGCCATATTATATTCTATTGATATATAAGTACATTTCATCTCTGAAGTGTTGATTTGTTTATAGGAAAGAGTATACAACTACATTTTATGAATTTTAACATGGCTTAGCAATGATAATTTTGAGATTCTGCTGAACATCAAATCTAAATCTGAATCACCTCTGTTAACCACCAGAGGGCACAAATTCTCCACTAGTATGCACATTGAGCCTATATAAACTATATACAACCAACTTTAATAGTAAATGCATATGTAGACTTTTGAAAGTATTATTTTGTTTAGATAAAAGAATAGATAATTAAACTTTTCAAATTTTGAGGTAATTTTACACCACAGTGGGGCTATGACTCAGATGTTAAAGAAGATAACACTGTTCAAGAAATCCTCAAATGATCTTACAATATTTGGATTTTAAGTTTTCATTATTAATGCAGCCAGTGGGATAATATTATTTTCTTGTTCGGTTTTGTTTTCTTGTTTTATGAGTTGAAATAATCATTGCCTTTATAAAATTTCAGTCCAATCTCAATGCCAGGCTTTCTTCTAGATTCTTTTCTATTCAATGATTACATTTTAACTTCATTGATCTGCAAAGCTAATAAACTACAGAATCTACTTTGAAATAAAATCCCTTTTGCCCCTTACACATAAGTTACTCATTTTTAAGAGAGAACAGTTATCACAATGTTTATGGACTCCCCACTTCATAACTATAATTTGAGCATTTGTATATGATTCTGTTATCAAAATATATTCTGTCTTGTTGGATTCATTTTGTTTTCAATTAAGTGAATAACAAGTAGAGGAATGAAAAATGACTATTTTTGCAAACTTATCAGTAAATTTACCATATGCTAATTTTAATGGGCGTGGGGGAGGATTAAGTTCAACTTCCCCATAAAGGAATGATGATAGCTAATTTTCAATGGATTGTGTGAAATAAAAACCAACATTGGTAACTAATATCTAGGTAATCAGCAGTAAAATACACATCTCCTGAAACAGACAAAAGTTGTAAGATATCCTTAAAAAAAAAAAAGAACATTGAGTACTACTTCATTCAGAGGGACTTTAATCTAAAAAGTTAAATCAAAATTTGCTGAAAAGTTGAGGTAATCTTATGCCTACAGAGTCTCAGGCCTTTCCAACAAGTGAACTCATAAAACTTCCTATTGAGATTTTGTCTACCCTACTTACATGGATTTTTTGAGTTTTGTTCTTGTTTGAGAAAATATGTATCTTTGAAGGATGAGAGAGAGACAAGATTATAGTTATTTTTATGATGGTGGATGGTGATGGTAATTGTTTAATTTTTGACTTTTAACAAAATTTTATTTTCTCTTATCAATTCATGTCTCCCATGTTGGGGGAAAAGAAGAAAAAAAAATCCCTTGTAACAGATATGCAGAGTTAAACAAAACCTATTTTTGAATCAGTCATATTCACAAATATATGTCTTACAATGCACCTAAGTTTATCATTTCTTTGTCAGAGGCAGGGTGGCACTTCTCACCAGTCCTCTGGAATAATGGTTCATCAAAATACATTGTTCAGAAATCTTAAATCTTTAAAAGCTGCTTGTCTTTTTTTTTTAAATTAAAGCTTTTTATTTTCAAAACATATGCATGGATAATTCTTCAACATTGACTCTTGCAAAACTTTATGTTCCAAATTCTCCTCCCTCTTCCCTTCACCCTAGATGGCAAGCAATCTAATATATGTTAAATATGTTAAAATATATGTTAAATCCAATATATGTATACATATGTATACAGTTATCTTGCTGCATAAGAAAAATCAGATCAAAAAAAATGAGAAAGAAAATAAAATGCAAGCAAACAAAAACAAAAAAAGTGAAAATGCTATGTTATGATCCACACAGTCCTCTCTCTGGTTGTAAATGGCTCTCTGCATCACAAAATCATTGGAACTGGCTTCAATTATCTCATTGTTGAAAAGAGCCATGACCAATAGAATTGATCATTGTATAATCTTGTTGTTGTTGTGTACAATGATCTCCTGGTTCTGCTCATTTCATTTAGCATCAGTTCATGTAAGTCTCTCCAGGTTTCTCTAAAATCATTCTGCTGATTGTTTCTTATAGAACAATAATATTCCATAACATTCATATGCTATAACTTATTCAGCCATTCTCCAATTGATGGGCATTCACTCAGTTTCCAGTTTCTTGCCACTACAAACAGGGCTGCCAAAAACATTTTTGTACATGTGGGTCCCTTTGCTTCCTTTATGATCTTTTTGGGATATAAGCAAAATAGAAACACTGTTGGGTCAAAGGGTATGCACATTTTAATAGCTCTTTGGGAATAATTCCAGATTGCCCTCCAGAATTGTTGGATTTGTTCATAACTCCACCAACAATGCATCAGTGTCCCCGTTTTCCCACATCCAAGATTCATCATTATTTTTTCCTGTCATCTTAAAGGCTGAACTTCTAATAATTGTTCATTAATTGGGAGAAAGAAGATGCTAGATTTACCAAACACATAGGGAAATGTTTAATGACATTCAGAATAGAATTTGTAGTTATCTTGGTTCAGGTCTAGATACAATTCACTTGGATCAGCTTTGACTCAAGTTCAAACCATCAATACAAGTAACAACTCCTGATATTCCTGTTGCTGTAGGAAGAATGTTTCCAGAGCAAACCTGATCAGAAGCAAGGATTGTAGAGAAAGGAGAGAGAGAGAGAGAGAGAGAGAGAGAGAGAGAGAGAGAGAGAGAGAGAGAGAGAATAGAGTAAAGTAGATGTTATTTAGTAATTTGATGAAAATTTCAGAGTCAGTCTCAGAATAGTGAAGTGCATTCATGGACTCATGAAGCTAAGAAAAAGAAACCTTTTAAAAATTAACATGGCATAGTTCATCTAGAAGTTTTTGTGAAAAAAAAAGTATATCATACAATGATTTGGGTGACCTCTTAAATATTTTTAAAGTTAAGATGATCTTTTTCTTTTCAACCAATAATGATTCATGTTAAATTGACAGCCTAGAAAACTTGGGTTCAAATCCTGTCTCTAAAACTAACTATGTGACCATAGATGAATCAATTAATGTCACTGAATCCTTATTTTTCATATCTGTAAAGTGGTATTAATAATGATTATAGTTCCTATTTCACAAGGTTTTTGTGAGATTCAAATGAAATAATATTTGTAAAATTCTCTATAAAATTTAAAAGGTCATGAAAAGTATAATTGTTGCAGAAAATAACAATATAATTGTTAATTAACAAGATGAAACATTTAGATTCAGATTGTATAATGATTATTATAATTTAGATTTACTGTAATGGTGCAGATTTAATTCAACTCTCATCTTTCCCTTAGCAACCATAAAAACCAGCTGTTGTGTTACCTTTTCCTAGAAACACTGGCTTCTGACCAATGTCACCTCAGGAAATAGTATTCTACAATCATCTCTTCAGCAGCTTGTTTGTTCCAACCACAAGATGTCTAATTTTCAGGAATGATGTTAATTATTTATGCATTTATGTATAACTATTTATTTGTGTTTTACTTTATTGCCTTTCAATTATAACACAATATCTTTTCCCTAAGATTTGAATATATTGCACTGTTAACTAAACTAATATGATCTTAGAGTCAGAAGAGACAACAGAAGTAATCTAATGCTACTTACATATTAATTAATGAGTGAATGAAAAAAGCATTTATTAAGCACTGACTCTAGAACCATACTAAGTACTGAGTATAACAAAATTAAAAACAAGACAGTTCCTTCTCCCTTCTCCCAAGAAACTCTTATTCTAATTGGGGGGAAAGGGTACCTGCGTGATAGATGTCCTGGGAAACAATATTATTTTTAAACTGCATTTAAAGACATCCAGTGATTGCAAATTCACTACCAGCCAAGAAAATCAAATCTATGTTGGATCAGTTCAAAATTTTTTAAAATATGTATATACATGCAAACACACACACGGAGATAGTTATCTATTTATTTATGTAATAGAAGGAGAGGGGGACTGGGAAGGTCATCTTGCAAGTAATGCTATTGGAGCTGAATCTTGAAAGAAGTCTAAGAATCTGAAAGGAAGAATGAAGGGAGACAAAATTCCAGACATGGAAGTGAGACAATGAAAAGACACTGAGTGGCAAGAGAGGAGGCATCATGTGCAAGGAATTGTAAGAAGAGCAGTGTTACTGAATCATAACAATAAATGGAGGGAAATAATTTAAAAGAATATTGGAAAGGTAGGAAAGGATTTGGTTGGGTTTTAAGTGTCAATCATAGCATTTTTATATCTGATCATATAAGTGATAGGAAGCCATATAAGTTTGCCAAGTAGAAAGGTGACATGGACAGACCTACATTAGATTTAGGAAGATCATTTTGATAGCTGAGTAGAGAATGGATGGGAGAGAGATCCACTTGTGTAAAAAAGACCAGTCAGAAGGTTGTTTCAGTTGTTCAGAGAATAGTGGTACCTTCAGCAATAATAAGGGAATTAGAAAGAGGAGAAAGTTTGGTAAAAAAAAAATTATTTTGGAAATGTTAGGCTTAAAATAGCTACAGAGTATCTAGTTCTAGATGTCCAAGAGACAGTTGATTAAAAACTAAAGCTCAAGGGAAAATTTGGGTCTGGGTATGAATATGGATCAATATATATGAAGATAATTCATGGAGACAATAATTCAACATATGGGAGATTATGGAATCACCAAGTAAGATAATGCAGTCAGAGAAGGGGGAAAAAAGCACAGGAAAGAATCCTTCAATCACAGTTTTACAGAATGTAGTCACACATTCAGAACAATCGCAGGTAGTAGACATGACATGAATGAACATCAAGAAAAGGAGACTTAGGAGAAATCTTTAAATAGTACAAAAGTAACCAGGAGAGAGCAGTGTCAGGAAACTTAAAAAGGAGAATTGAGCAAGACAAATGGAAGCATTGAAAATAGATGGTTTCCCAAAGGACTTAAACCATTAAATGAAGGAGAAATATAGGATGATAACTTGTAGATTTTGCAAGATAAAATTAGGTTTTGGTTTTTTAAATGGAGGAGATACAGGAGTGTTTGTATGTAGAAACAGCCAGTAGATTAAAAAAAAATTAAAGTTACTCAGAGAGAGGGATGGTGGAGGGAACAATCTATTGGAGAAATCAGGATGGAATGAGATTATTTATACAGATAAGTGGGAATTAATTTGGCAAGAAAAAGAACAACTGCTTCATGTGAAACAGGGATAGAAAAGATAGTGGAAGGAGGCATATGAGATGAAAAAAGAAGAAGGAGCTCTCAACTAATGACTCAATTTGTTTTCCCCTTCCCTTGTCTTCATCCCGGCCTACCCATGTCTCTTCACTATTTTTAGGCACGTCTCTTAAAATTATCCTTTCGTAAGGTCATCCTACTTTCATCCCATAGTCTTCTCAGTAGAATGTAAGGTTTTTGGGAGCAGGGACTTTTTTGATTTGGATTTTGACTCCTCAATGCCAAACACAGCCTCTTACCCATAAAGGGCACCTAGTAAATATTTGTTGAGTTTTTTTCCCCCAAAATAGTCCTTTTGAACTAAAAATTGCCTTTCTTCCTTTTACCAGCCCAATTAGCAATTATCCTTTGTAACATTTAAACAGCTGTTGGAATCTCACCTGTTCTATGAAGCTTTCTGGAAAGACTATATATTTTCTGGCTGCTTTTTGCAACCTAATCTGGAGATAGTCCTTCCACAAATATCTTCCCTTACTTAAATATTTCAAGAAACCAGAAATATAATCAACTTTGGTACTTCCCCTACCAGGACAATTCACAACCACAATCTATACTGGCTTAATTTTTTTTAAAGTATGAGGGAAGGTCCTCAGATGGAAAGTTTGGGGCAGAGTGAGCTACAGAAGGGATGAAAAAGTTTATAACAGCCATGCAGGATAACAAAGTTAAATAAAAAAGAATTACTTTGCTGCATTGAGGATCTAATTGGTATCAGATAACAAACTTATTAGCACAATTTCAGGATTTTCTCTAACTACAGTCAGTTTAACATTTATTAAGCACAATTTGCCAGGTACTGATCAAGCACTGTCCTTAAATAATTCACCTCTAATGGAGAAAGACAACACATAAAAAGAAGCTGAAAAGGGGCATCATGTTGGGCACGATGAAGTCCAGAATTATGCATGTTGGGTAAGAAATGATGCAGTGGTGCCCCAGTACCCTCCTTCAATGAAGTCTCTAGGAGGAATTCTTCACTCTCCACCCTCTGAAATCAAAGGGACCTAGAGATGCCAGGAGAAAGGGGTGCTGAAGAGTTTCAGAGTTGTTGTGATTTTGAAGAAAGATCAGACTCCAACAATGTCGAGAAATGCAGATAGAAGAATGGCAACAGCACCATAAGAAAGAATGTCTTTGCTAAATTAGAGTGTCTAAAGGAGATTGGAGTTTTCCATATAATTTCTTACAATTTGGGATTCAGGCTTTTTCTCTTTTCTTTTTATTGGAGTATTCTCTTAACTTGATATGACAGTGACAGGTGCCACGTAGCTGGCCAAGAGAAATAGAAAATTGTATTTTCTTAAAATGCAATTAGTATATTCATCGAGTTATATATAGTATCTTTCAACTTGAAAAGCTATTCAGATTAGTTTAAGGGAAAATTATTATTCCATTCTCATAAAATGAAATTTAAATTATAACATATTATAATGTTTCTTTCTATAAAAGATCTTTCCCAGTGATTTCTGAACTTTATACAGAACATTTCTTTTTAAACAAATGTTCTTGTTATTCTTTGTTTAATATCATATTAATTTCCCAATCAATTCCTCTTTATTTTGCCACCTAAAGAGTCGTCACTTATATGCCCAGTAATTAGCACAGTGCCTGGCACATTGTAGGCACTTAATAAATATTTATTGATTGATAATAAAAATAACAAAGAGTGGCAAAAATTAGTTCAGCAAAGCTAACCAACTAATCGGCCAAATATAGGAGTTTGTGCAGTGTTCTACAACCATAATCCCTATCAATGCAAATAAGCAAGAAGTTACATGCTAATACTTCTATTTCAGGACCAGTTTTTATTTTTGTTGTTCTTTCCATTTAGTTATTATGAATATTGATTTCCTGCTTGCTATATGTACAGAATATTTCACTTATATATGATCTTTGCTGGGACATGTTTCATGACAATTTCACAATCTACAGAAACACCAAAGAGTATACAAAGAATTTATAAAAATGAAATTAATATGTATGTTTGCATTTGCAAAGTTGTTATTTATTTGATGCAGGGATAAAATAATTGAAGGATTTTACTCAGGCAGTGGACCATACATTATTCTCAAACAAGTTGGCCACATGTGACTTAAAAACTGAAAATACACCTGAAAATACAGGAAGGCTTGAAGTGGTATTATCAATTTGTATGCAGTTGGAGAATGATGCAGAGGAACTTTGGAATCAAAGTACTAAATCTTGCAAGAATGTGCAGTGTCAAAAAATAAGAAGTCTTTAAAAAGATAACCACAAAATTTAAGAAGATGCTTTAATAATAATAAAAATGAATAGACTGCAGTATCTCAAATTAACATGACTTTTTTTTTAAGCCTGAGAGTCTAATTTCTCAAGTAGAGCAAGAAAGAGGTCCAGAAACATGGAATGCATGTCTTTGTTTCATTCTCACAGGATTTAATGGGAAAGTAAGTGACTTTTCCCTTTCATTTGTTTTCTGAATCAGTTGTTTCAATCATACATATTGCTCCTTCCCAAAACTGACTCAGAAAGAATTGGGTCTTTTTTGTGTGACTCCTTAGTTCTCCCCAGCTGCTTCATTTTTTGAGTCTTAATTGGTTATAATAAAACTCATAACATGTCAAGTACATTTGAGATGAGAAGACAAATAAAAAAAAAAACTTCATGTTTTAAGGAAGAAAATAGGTTACTAGAACCAATATCCATCCTGTTTTTTGAATGTAGATTTAGCAGCTATCATGGTATCAATTGATGGGTTGGACAATAAGGGCAGACTTTTAGAAATAGGGAAGTTTACCTTAGAAGATTTTGTTGTTCTCCTTCAACTTTCACTATAATTCTACTCTTATATTTTATTATAGTGTAGAAACAATGTTGATCTTGGTTGCTTGAAGGCTGTGAACAGTAAAATTTCTGCCTCTGGAGGGCCTCCTAAAATATGAGGACTTGTATCCAGTGATAGACTATCTGTGTCTGTCACCTGAAAAGTAACCTGGAAAATGTTAGAAAGGCTCATTACAAAGTTGATTATAGGATTGTAGCAATCAAAGATGGATGCATCTTTACTATCAAAGTGGATTCTCCACATAGTTGTTCGAAGTAGATGTGTGTGGGGAGGGTCTTATCTTGGCAGAATAAACAAAGCCTTGAAATGTTTTAAAGGCCCAAAAGTCCACTATCATTAATTCCCTTGTTAGGGACTTCTTAATATTTACTATGGAAGAGGATGGAATTATAGCCCCAAAGTATATGATTGTCAACCACAGATATGCACAGATCGAAGAATGGCTTGCCACAGGATGCTTCTTGCCACAGACCATGCCTTTTTCCCATGAATTCTTGCTTCTGGAAGGGAATAGTAACATACTTTTAGAAAGCTAATTTTCCTGGAGGGAGGTTGAAGGCACACTTAGCCTATGAGGTACAAAGAGCCTATTTTCTGCTGGATTCCATGAGACCAGCCAGAACATGACAAAGATTAATCACAAGCCTTCTTGCAATCTGGAAATTGCTATGAGAAGCTGAAACCCTCCAAAGTTATTATTCTAATTTAGAGTCTGCCACTATTTCCCCCTCAGCATCTAAGACTGCTGCTTTTCTCAGACAATATCATTGTGGAAATTCAATTTGTTTGGTCAAGACATATATTTAATGAATAAATAAAAGTTTTAGGAAAAAAACCCAGAATATCAGATGCTCTTATATCCAGTCATTGGTTAATTTACATTCTTCTTATTAAGCAAACTAAAGAGAATGTAATAAATCATTTACATATTTAACAGATGTTGGCAGATTTATTCACCATAGGAAGTGATATATCAAGTAGTATGATTTAATGCTTGTTCTGTGTGCTCAGTGGATTCCAGATAGGTTTAATATTTTCCCTGAGGTTTAACAGCACATAAATAATATCTAACAAACAACCTTTAGCTTTCAAAGAGAAACACAGCCCTTGTTGAACTGAACATGGATGTTTGAGATGTATTTATTAAACTCTGACAGGTCTGATTAGCTCAAGCAATATTTCCCCCAAATAAACGGGATAAATGGCTACCTTAGCCAAATATTGGTGAAACCAGTTAAAGATGTGTCATTTCCAATATGGCTTTCTTCTCTTAAACAGAGCATTGCTGCCATAGGTATAGGGTAAAATTTTGTTTATGGTTTAGTTTCTGAAACAAGCATGGCTTCTCTTTTCCTTGTTTTATGCTTTTTCTTTTTTTCTTTCTTTTTCTCCCTCTGTTCCACTTTTACCTAGACTTCCTTCCTATCCTCTAAACCCTTCTCTTCACATATCTCTCCATCTCTCCTTTCTCTTCTCTCTTTTTCTCTTTCTCCCTCTCTACCTCCCTCCATACTTCTATCTCCTTTTTTCTTCTTTCCTATTTTTCATTTCCAGACTTTTTCACAAGCTATTAGGACAGGGAGAAATTTTCTGCAGATTTTTTTTTTAACAGAATGTTTTACTTTTTTATTTTTTGTTTTTTTGTTGAGGTAATTGGGATTAAGTGATTTGCCCAGGGTCACACAGCTAGGACCAGTTAAATGTCTGAGACCAAATTTGAACTCAGGTTCTCCTGAACCTCAGGGCTGGTGCTCTATCCACTGTGCTACCTAGCTGACCCTTACCTTCTTTCTTCTTCTTTTTTTTTGAGTGCAGGAAAGATTTAGTTTTATATTCTTGAAATAATGAGTACCTAGGTTAATAGACATAGTGTTGGAACTCCAAATGCAGTATTTTTTTTCCTATACTGAAGCAGAGTCCCTCCCCAGATTCCCTATTAACTGGAAGCTACGGAAATTACAAGACATGAATCTCCACCCCTCATTATATAATCAGTCTCTGCCCCAAAGGAGCTTACATTCTAAAAGGGAGAAGATAACAGAGAAGGGCTAAGGCAGAATATCTTACTTTTTAAAAGGACATATCTAGAGCCACAATAATTTAAAGTTTTCAGCCAATTTATTACTATTAATTTTAATATGTTTGAAAGAAATATACTTTAAAACCAAATTCTGATCATTTAAGATGGCATTCTGTAGAATGCCATTGGACCATCCTGTTTTAGACTAAAATATTATGACTGGGCACAGACCAAATAATATCTTTAATTTTTTACACACGTGGTTATCTTTTCTTTTTCAAATTCGCAGGAATGCTGTATGTAGGATTAGATACTCTAATGTCTAAATCATCTAGCATTACTATCTCTTGTGGCAGGAAAATTTTCTTCAGCAACATCAAGTAGGATTAATCTATCCCTTCTTTCTTGAAGTTGGAAACTTGAAGCACCTGAATCAATCAGAAGAAAACCATAGAGCAAAGACTTAAGAGACTAGCTTTCTCTCACTCTTATAACTCTTTCCCTACTCCTCACATAGCTGTGGGAATTGATCCTTAACAATAGAGAGTCTTTGGGACTTGGGTGACACTATTAGTGGTAGTAAAATGGTGAAGGTAGTGGTGGTAGTAGTAGCAGTAGTAGTATATGCAAATAGCTATCATGGAAAAAAGTAACTAACTTTTCTCTAAAAGTTCTAAAAATATATTTACATTCCAAAATGTATTTCTTATAACTCAATAAGTTAATAATTAAAATATGAAAATGTGAGATATATTATGTGACTGCTGAACAGCATGTCACCTTCCCCCAAGTTCTTCACTCACTAAGCAACTCCCTCAAAAACTACATCTTCTGCCAAGCCAATAAATATATTCATTCATTGAGAATTGTTGAATTCTTTGAAAAGGATGGAGTTGCAGAAAAATCTGTTGCCTCTCATCTATGACTAAATAATCTAAAGACTGTTGAACTCCCAAAATAGAGTGCCAGAAAAAAAGAACCACTGTTTTTAATATCTAACAGATGCTCTTCCTAGCTAAATGACCAGTCTTTTCTGATGTACTGTTTTGTTATGGGGTAATGGTAACTTCTTTTCCATGCATGAGAGTCTACATAAAGTTCATGTGATTCATTGTTAAGAAAACCTTGTAAAAATGAAACAAAAGTTTAAAAGTCATTTCTAACCTGAACTATAATGACAAAACGCAGTTTGCCTCCTCCTTGTAAAGTTTTGAATCCTTGATAAATATAAAGTCATGAAGCATTTCTGAATATATAGTTTTAGATCATGATGATGAGAATAATAATGATTATTATATAATATTTTAAGGATTACATAGTACTTTACATATATTATTTCATTTCATCTTCACAACAAGTGATAGGTGCTATTATTATCCCCACAGTACAGAAGATGAAATTGAGATTGAGATGTTCCTGGCTACAAATCTTTTGTTTTATCCACTATATTACCAAGATACCTAAAATTCCCATATATTTAGGTACCATGTGTTCTTTTTCAAAGATTAAAAAATAGTGGTTCAGAAAGTTGTGACTGATTTTGAAATCCCTCAGTTATTCTCTGCTGCAATTTATTAATTATGTTGGGCAATTTGTGAGCCATAGAATGTGCGCTTTCTATAGTCATAATAATCCTATCCATAAAAATGACCTTAACTTGCTCATCAAACTAGAATTTAAATCTTTCTCTTATGAAGGTCTGATTTTCTAGGTTCTTTCTCTCTCTTGTTCTTGCTCTCTCTTTCTTGCTTTCTTTTCTCACTCATTTTTTCTCTCTTATTCTCTGTCTTGGTTTCTTTGTCTCTCTCTGTCTCTTTGTCTCTCTCTCACTCTCTGTCTCTCTGTTTCCTTTCTCTTTGTCTCTCTCTCTGTCTTGTCTCTGTCTCTGTCTCTCTCACTCTCTGTTTTTCTCTCTCTCTCTCTCTCTCTCTCTCTCTCACACACACACACACACACAGACACAAATCTTGACCATCACCCTTGTCCTCCAAGCTCTCAAATAACTGTTTATTTCAAGGCGCAGCATAAAGGTACCCTCTTCCATGAAGCCTTCCTTGATCTCTTTCATAGAGAAAGTTAGTTCCTCCACTTCTGTTCTTCCATAAGACTTTGTGAGTTTATAATTCCAATGATTGAGTAAATGTATCTTGTCAAAGAATCAGACACCCTAAATTCAGGGACACTCATTAAAATGGGCATTATATGACAAATATTTTAGCCTTTAATTTTCATGAATTAATTGAGATGTTAATTTAAATTTTTAATTAATAATTGATATCTATTGTTATTGCACCACCTACATCTCCCAATGCATCCCACTTTAAGATTCCTTATGAAAAATAATTTTCAGAAGAGGTGAAAAGTTCAGCAAAACTAGCCAATACACTATAAAAGTCAGACTTATGTTCTTGAAAATTATCTATTGAGCCATGAAGTAACTGGTGGAAGGAATAACAATTTTGATGCAATCATCGATCACTGATATTTTGACCTGAGTACTTTTGCAATTTATAAGGTACTTTTTTTTTTAAACAACCTTAAAAGTTAGGCAGTGAAAGACCCCAGATTTTGGGATAAGAATTTACTGTTTGACAAAAACTACTGAGAAAATTGGAAATTAGTATGGCAGAAACTAGGCATTGACCCACACTTAACATCGTACACCAAGATAAGATCAAAATGGATTCATGATCTAGACATAAAGAATGAGATTATAAATAAATTAAAAGAACATACCCTTCAGACTTATGGAGGAGGAAGGAATTTGTGACCAAAGAACTAGGGATTATTATTGATCACAAAATAGAAAATTTTGATTATATCAAATTGAAAAGCTTTTGTACAAACAAAACTAATGCAGATAAGATTAGAAGGGAAGCAATAAACTGGGAAAACATTTTTACACTTAAAGTTTCTGATAAAGACCTCATTTCCAAAATATATAGAGAATTGACTCTAATTTATAAGAAATCGAGCCATTCTCCAATTGATAAATGGTCAAAGAATATGAACAGACAGTTTTCAGAAGAAAACATTGAAACTATGAAAAGATTCTCCAAGTCATTATTAATCAGATAAATGCAAATTGAGACAATTCTGAGATACTACTACATACCTGTCAGGTTGGCTAGGATGACTGAAAAAGATAATGCTGAATGTTGGAGGGCATGTGGGAAAATTGGAATACTGATACATCGTTGGTGGAATTGTGATTACATCCAGCCATTCTGGAGAGCGATTTGGAACTATGCTCAAAAAGTTATCAAACTTTACATACCCTTTGATCCAGCAGTGTTACTACTGGGCTTATATTCCAAAGATATCTTAAAGAAGGGAAGGGGACCTGTATGTCAAGAATGTTTGTGGCAGGTCTCTTTGTAGTGGCCAGAAACTGGAAACTGAGTAGATGCCCATCAATTGGAGAATGGCTGCATAAATTGTGGTATATGAATGTTATGGAATATTATTGTTCTGTAAGATATGACCAGCAGGATGATTTCAGAAAGCCTGGAGAGATTTACATGAGCTGATGCTGAGTGAAATGAGCAGGACCAGGAGATCACAAGATTATATGATGATCAACTCTGATGGATGTGGCTTTCTTCAACAATGAGATGAACCAAATCAGTTCCATTTGTTCAATAATGAATTGAACCAGCTACACCCAGCAAAAGAACTCTGGGAAATGAGTGTGAACCACTACATAGCATTTTCAATCCCTCTGTTTTTGTCTTCTTGAATTTTTGATTTCCCTCACAGGTTAGTTGTCCATTATTTCAAAGTCTGATTCTTGTGCAGCAAAATAACTGTATGGATATGTACACATATATTGTATTTAACATATACTTTAACATATTTAACATGTATTGGTCTACTTGCTATTGGAGGGGGAAGAGGGGGAAAATTGGAACAGAAGATTTTGCAAGGAACAATGCTGAAAAATGCATATATCTTGTAAATAAAAAGCTATAATAAAAAAAAAGAAGAAAAAGTTAGGCAATGTAAGTATTATTTACATTTTACAGCTGAAGCAATTGAAACACTCAGATGTTATATAGTTTGACTACATTCCTACTGCTAGTAAATATTGGAGCCAGAATTTGAATCCATATCTCCTTAGTCTAATAGAGCCCATTGTTTCTTCTATTAGACCATTTCATGTTTAGCAGATTGCATGTTCCATAAAGTATACAAACGTTTTAATCTCTAGGACTAAAACTTTGACTTCAGACACTAACTATGTCTCATGATAAATCATTTAATCTCTCTCATCCTTAGTGTCCTCTTTTGTAAAATAGTAATAATAATAGCATTACCTCTGAGGGTTTTTATGAGGATAAAGTCAGATAATTTTTATAAAATACTTGGAAAACTTAAGACTACTATATAAAAGCTAATATTATTATTTGTCTTTAGAGTCCCCCCTCCCTTCCAACATAAATCCCCTAACAGACTGCCTGGCATAGTACTTGGCAAGTAAAGGACATTCAATAAATGACTATTGAATAAAATCAGATTCTTCTTTTTACTTTGTTTCAATTTAGACCTGTTATTTTTCCAGTTTTAAAAGCTCTAATATCCTAGAATGTTGCAATAGCCTATTCAGTGATTAGTTACAATATCCTTGAGGGGAAGGGGAAGAAGCCTGGTTTATTAGAAAAAATGCTAGATCTGGGTTCAAAATCTTGATCTGCCACTTATTACCTGAGCTTATGGTGCTTGACATATTGTAGGCACCTAATAAATGCTTATTGATTGACCTTGGACAAGCCTCTTTACCTTGGTCTGGATCTTTGATATTTCATTTGTAAAATGGAGATTGTACTAAAAGCAGCATCCTTTGTTTCATTTCTGACCTAATCTTAATCACTGAGTAGGTGGTTACCTCAGTCAAACTCAGATCTGTTAAAGACTTTAGATTAAAAGATAAATGGCCAAAGAATATGAACAGACAGTTTTCAGAAGAAAAAGTTGAAACTATTTCTAGCCATATGACCTGAAAGGTCAAGATCTCCCACTGTAATCAGGGGCAATCTCCAGTTTTCCTGATCAATATCTGGCTGCTAGACCCAGCTGATTCTGGAAGAGAAAGCTGATGACTTTTCGTAGTTCTTTCTCATTCAAATCCAATTTACTTGTATATCATGGTCTTGCCTCCCTGACGTCATGGTCCTCTTTGAGAATGAAGGACAAAAAAAAACAACAACTGGGCAACTGTGAATTTATAGTCCTATTATATTCCATGATTTCCCTATCTTTAGTCTTTCATCAATCTAGTTTATATTCTTTTATTGACAAATCTTTATTAAACCCTCCCTCAACTATGTCCCTTTCTTGCACTCTCTTTTAAAGGTTAAAATTCAAATTCTTTCACATGAAATGAAAATTGTTCTACATTCTGATTCTTTTAAAACCATATCTCACACTTGTTCTTATCTACAAATTTCTGCTTGTCAGGTGCTTACTCACTGTAATATATCTTCTATCTTTTCTCATGGTAATAGCTTCTTATAGCATCTTCCTGCTGTTCCTTTCTATTGTTATAAATTAGGTTCCTCAAGGGACAGCTTCCTCTCTGACCTGTTCATTTTATAGTGATTTTTCCCTTATTCACCATTCATAGAATCATAAAATGTACATAGAGTTTGAACTAAGAGTTCTGAATACTGTGGGAAACATTCCCATTGCTCTTTTCCCTTCATTTTAGGCTAAGGACCAAAGGGATTTCTTCTCTAAGATGTACCAGTATACTTGGACCATGCTAAGTGTTGTCTAGGAATAGCATCACAGAGACCTAAGGAACTAATTGATGTAATTGCCAATAGAAAGAAACAGTGTCAGGACTATCTAGTTCATATTCTACCTCAGATATTTACAGTTATGTGATTCTAAACAAGTATCTTTTTAAAAAATATATTTAAATTTTTTTCTCTATTACATGTAAAGACAATTTTTATCATTCAAGTTTTTAAATTTTGAGTTCCAAATTTTCTCCCTTCCTCCATCTTCCCCCTTCCCCAAGATGGTAAGCAATTTGATATAGGTTATATATGTGTGAGCATGCAAAACATGTTTCCACATTAGTCATATTATAAAAAAGAAAACAGACCAAAAGAAAAAAAAAAGTGAAAAAAAGAAAAAAAAACCAAGTATGCTTTTATAAACATTTAATGCCATCAGTTCTTTCTCTGAGGGTAAATAGAATTTTTATCATGAGTCCTTTGGAATTTTTTTTGGATCATTGTATTTCTGAGAATAGCAAGTCATTCACAAGTTATTATTGTACAATAGTGCAGTTACTGTCTACAATGTTTTCTTTCTACTCACTTCACACCTTGCATCAGTTCATGCAAGTCTTGCCAAGTTTTCCTGAAATCATTCTGCTTGTCATTTCTTGTATCATTATAGCATTATATTGTTATGGGCCAGAACTCTGAACTTGAAATAAGGTTTCCTACAAGGTACTAAGTGGAATTGATGAGACAATGGTTATCTAGTTTAGCATGGTACTTAATAGTTCTCTAAGTTCAGTATGATTGATTTAATTCTACAACAAATAATGGTTTCCTAGTGGTATAATGATTGGTTTATACTCAGTGTGCATATAAGCTAGGAGCCTTAGTCAGGTTCATCCAGAGAACTACAGAAGACAAGCAGACTGGAGGCTGAAGCACAAGCTCTTGGACTGAGATTCATTCATCCCATCTCACACCACCTTGGTGACAGGCTCTTCTTAGCTTCTCCACTGAAACCAAGATTCATGAAGGCCATTAAGAAAGCTAACTGAGGCTCAGGAAAGGAGACCAGATTTTGAAAGAGATTAAAAAAAGGAATTAGACTTTAACACCTGACTACTCTTATGGTGTTCAGGCTGTCCCAGAGACCCCAAGAAAACCAAACCAAAAGAACATTACATTATATTACCACTATACACTTAACTTTTTTAGCTATTTCCCCAATCAATGGTCATTCCCTTAATTTCCAATTCTTTGTTACTGCAGAAAGTTATTTTAAAAGTTTTTGTGCCAATTGGTCCTTTTCTCTCTCTGTCTCTCTTTCTCTATCTCTGTCCATCTATCTCTCTGTATCTTTCTGTCCCTGTGTCTCTGTCTCTGTCTCTGTCTCTCTGCCTCACCTTTTTGGGATACCAACCTAGTAGTGGTATTGCTAGATCAAAGGATTTACAGTTTGATTGCAGGTCAAGGGTCTCAACATCTCTGCCAGCTTTAGCCTTTAGTTTTCTTATCTATAAAATCAGAATAATAATAGTACATACTTCAAAAGATTGTTATGAAGATCAGATGAGTTAACATATATAAAGTACTCTACAAATATTAACTATTAACATTTTATGGATGAGGAAACAGACTTAGAAAAATTAATAACATGGTAGAGCTGAAATTTGAATTTAGGCACTTTGATTCCATATCAAGCACTTTTTCCTACTATGTCATACTAAGATAGAGAATTGGGAACGGGATCTATGGCAGGTGCTATGAAAAGTTCCAAATGGTGAGTTCCAGATTTTTCTAGTAGAGGGGCAGTCTTTTCCATTCCAAGCAGTTATTATAGAAAACCTTAAGGAATCATCACAGAATCATACATTCAGAATGTAAAAAAATGTGTTAAAAATTATCTAGTCCAACTTGCTTATCTAATAATTCACTCAAGTTTACACGGGTAGGTTATGACAAAGGTGGGTTATGAGCCCAGGTCCTTTGGTTCCAATTTCAGTTCTCTTTTTGCTACATGACACAACAAGATTCTTGAATGCTCATTGCCAGCAACTCATGATAATATTTGATATTCAATTCTGCTAAAATCCTTACTATCATTTTTTTCTTCATTTACCTCCTAAACATCTAGGAGAGAACTTGATTCTGATTCCAGGAAAGCCATTTCCTTTCTGCTTTGCTCATTGGACAATCACATTTTAGGAGCAGGGAGGCAAAGATAGTTTTGAGCATCTTTTCAATATTGATTACATTATAATATGTAATTACTGTTTTTTTTTTTTTTTTTTGCATCATAACCCTAGGGGGACATTTAAAAGTATTGCTCCATTTGGGAATCAGATTCAACATGGAAGCCTCTGATCCCATTGAAGTAATTCATAAATTTATATTTCCCATAATATTTCTGGTATCTCAAGTTAATAATAATATATAGAAAGGTTTAAGTTTTTACAAAGCAATTTTTTTCACAACAATCCTGTGATTGTTTTTGCTATTTTAAGGTAGGATGCCTATTATTGTTGTTCAGTCCATTCGTGGCTGACTCTTCAAGATCTCTTTTCTGAGGTTTCCTTGGCAAGGAAATTGGAGTAATTTTCTCTTTCTTTCTCTAGATAATTTTATAAATAAAGAACTGAAGCAAACAGGGTGGAGCGACTTGTCTAGGGTCATACAGCTAGTAAATAGCTGACACTAGATTCATATTCATGAATATAAATCTTCCTGATTTCAAGCCCAGTGTTTTATGCAGTATGCCACCTATGTAACCCAATTTAAAGATGAGAAAACTCATGTGATATTTACTTATTTATGACTAGCTTATGTTTCTAGTTACCTATTTGTGTATACATTTTATCTTCAGTTATTTGAGGTATGGGACCAAGTTTTATGCTTCTCATACTATCCTTCCAGAATATCTCATGCTCACAATTAGTTCTATAAATAAGTATTCCAAAATTCACCAACCTATTGAAAATGGACTCTTCTATCCTTCACCATGAAGTAATCAGGGAATTTAGTAAATTAAATGTACATTTCTTATTTATTATTAAGCATACCTTCTGATAATCATTTTGTGTGCTAAGAGAGGTTATTATTGCTAGTATTCTGTAACATTTAGAAAGATGAGTTGAATTTAAGAAACTTAGCTGCTGATTCTTTGGACCCAACAAATTCCTTTAAAATTACTGAACTACTGAGCATTTCTAATGGGTACATTCATAGTACCAAGTGGGATTACTTAATAGAACTCATGCAGTTATATCACCATGCTGGGTTGAAAAATATAGGGAAACACTGTCATTTTTGGAACTGAATTACCTGACTTTTGTCAGGTTGATTGATTGTGACAATCTTAACATTTTAAATGTATAGCGTTAGCTTCCAAGCTTTTCATATAACAAAAGACAAACTTGTTAAAATTCTGTTTGGATTGAAGTTATCAACTACATATAACTCAAAGTGGAAAAAAAGAAGCCTTCTTATCATGTATATTCACTTTTCACATATAGGACTCTTCCCCCCCGAAATCTTGCATTTGGTTTTTACTTTTTTCTATTTTTTTTAATGAGATGCTATTGGGCTACTTATAAATGAGGTTCTCATGTTGCAACATTTTAATTAATTGATTTTTTTGTCTGAGTGAATGATTTCATTTCTGTAGGGAACACTAATGAGGCAGCAATGCTATTCAGCACCTGTTTAGCAATTTATAATATTAGAGCACTGCATGGGACATGGAGAATTTAGGTGCCTGGTCTAAGGTTACATAGCCAGTTTGTTACATAGGACTTAAACCCAGGGCTTCCTGACTCTGAGACTAATCCTTTAACTCTACCATGCTGCTTCTCTTTTCTTTATGAATATATTATAAAGGAAAAATTGAATAATGGTGGAAGATCATAATGCTACAATTAATGCATATTTATATTTATCATAATACTATGATTGGCTCATGTTTATGTTTGTAGTAGAATTGTTTTTTTATGTTTTGTGGGTTTTTATTTATATATGTTCTGCTATACAGAGCTTTTAATTCCCATTCATACAATATGTGCATACAATATACAGTAATTCATACAGCTTCTGCGCACATAAAATTATGTACTCTAATGTATCAAATCACAACAGGGAATTTAGAATAATGCTGAATTAGTCTAATTCTTTTATTTACAGATGATGAAATTAAGACATTTACTTGTTATATAACAGGTTGCACAAATTACAGAGTCAAGATTTGTAATAATCACCTGACTTTGGATCTGGTGCTCTTTCTATCACCCCATGGTCCATTGATCTCATGACTCTTACATAACATTGCCTTCTTTGGAGATCTTTCCTTTTTTTTTTCAGTATGTCAGGGAACCTAATATAACCTTTCCTATAACTCTTCCCCTGGTAAGTTGCAAGACTGCATGTATTCTAGAGAAGGAGACAAGAATTTGAATTATTATTTCATTATATTCCCAAGATGAATTGACAGGGAATTGAGGAAAAGGTATCTATGACAATTCTGTTGCTTTTTTGACTCTTAGACCTAACATGCTTGTGAGGTCCCAGCCACCTGCTGATTTTGGAGGGAAGACTTACAAGAAAACAATATGACAAACTTTCTTTCAGAAGAAACTTTGAGGCAATATGATAATTTTCACTGTAGTTTTTTTTTTTTTAATTTTTGCACAGCTGGAGTAATTATAATACTTGAAGCTCTGAGGCTGAAAGGTGCTATTTAAAGCACAAAGCACTTTATGAACATTAACTCATTAATTCTAACAACATCCTTATGAGGAAGGTAGGTGGAAGAATGACTCATCCAAGGTTACATTACAAAGTCAGTAGCAGGGCCAGGTATATAGAAAGAGAGTTTCTCAACTCTTTGCTATGTTATTTTCACAGAATAAGTTATGACACTTGGCCTCATTTCTTTTTCTGATCGGGTTATACAATAGAAGTTTGTTTTTTGATGTTAGCAAGACATTTGACTATTTCCCCCCTTGATATCTGTTAAGCATAAGATGAGGAAATGTGAAATTGATGAAAATATAGCTGGGTGGATTCATAGTTGCTTTGGCTATTAGGTTATTCAGTTATATTCAAAGGTCACATGTGGAAGGTAATGCTTGGGCTGTATCCAAAGAGTATCAGACTGGATGGAAAATATGTCCTAGAGTTCTGTCCTGTTCAATAGATTGAACAAACATAAAAGAAATCCATTTAAGATCCATAAATGACAAAAAAAAACTGAAAAAGTAGTGGCAAAATAGTTAATATGGCAGATAAAATCCAGACTAATAAAAAGCCTCAGATTAGAATTGTGGAAGGAAATATAGTTAAAAAAAACAAAAACAAAAAACAAAAAACTTGAAGAGAAGCTAATGATTAAAAAACCAAAATAAATCAGAGAGGGTCAGGAGGAGAAGACTAGAATCAACATATGGGTTTTAGTTGACTTCAGCTCAATGTTAATAAGCAATAAGATATAATTTTCATAAGAAACAATCAGGATTAGGCTAAATTAACTGATTTATAATATCAGGTCAGAAGAGCTAACTAAAAATCTAATATAATTCTACCCTCAGGTATAAATTGCATTTATTTCTTGGGGGAGCACATTTTAGGAGAAGCATTAATCTTATTAAGAAAAAGAGAGATCCGAAGGAGGAAAGGGTCAGTAGAGGGTCATGTCATATGTTAAGGAAAAGAGTTGTTTAACCTAAAGAAGAGAAGGCTTAAATTGGTCATAATCATTATTTTCAAATATCCGAAGTATACAAAGAAGCATTAGAGATATTCTGTGCATCTCCAGAGTATATATTAAAGGGTGCCGATTGAGAATTTGACAACATAAAAAAGAACTGTTTAAGAATTTGAATTTTAAAATGAAATGGGAAACTTAATGAACACTTGTTAGCAAATAAAATGCCTAAGTAGAGACTGAGTGACCATTTTTCAGTGGTATTACAGATATTTTCTTCATTGGCTATGAGGTTGGACTAGATCATTAAAATAATTTCTAATTCAAAAATGCTAAATTGTCGAAGTAGGAATGATAATCCCAAACATATTTTGTGATGTTTTGATGATCCTTGGGAGAGAAGTTGATCCCAGACATAAAGTAAGCAAAGCCAGAGTAGTGAGAATGTGTAAGATGAGAATGGGGATATTAAAGAGATGAAGCAGTCAGAAAGCAATGATGTAATTTATCCATAAACTAAAGCACGTGGAAGGAAACACTAAAAAGTACTGAAAACTACATACAAAAGAAAAGTAGAGGACAAATTATGGATGTCCTGGAATGGCAAGATTGGGAGTTAACTCATTATTTGCTAGACAATGATGATGGTGGGGTAATTAACCTAAGGATTTGGAGCAATAAGAAAGATTGACTTATAAAATTATTTTATAAAAAAGGTTATATGGATAGTGATTGGTAAATAGAATTGAAAAGAAGAGAGACAAATAGAAGGAAACTGAGGAGGCTGTTATGCTAGTCTAGGAAGAGATGGTATGATGATATAATGGGATAAAATAGTTTTTTCTTTATTTTTTAGTCTTTTTCTGGTATCTTCCAAGTCCTTTAAAAATATCAAAAGGATGATATGATATCACTTTGGAATTAAACAACCACCAACATTTATTAAGTACCTAGTCTGTTTTAGGGCTCATGATAGACTAGTTGTTGTTCTTTGATCTAGAAGAGGATTAAAATGATATCGCTTTGTTGAGTTCAAGATTCAGTATTTCTGACTGTGGCTGATCCGACCGATATGAGCTCAGAAGGCTTTATCACAGATTGGTCACAAATAGTTCATATCATGTATCATACAAGGCACTGAAAATACAATGCAAAAACCCAAATAGTCACTGTCTTCAAGGAGAAACATATACTTATGATAGGTATTTAGAAACATGAAAAAAACATATACGTAAAATTCATACCAAACAGTTATAAGGTAATATGAGGCAGAAGGCACTAGCAATAGAGAGACTGGGAAGTTATTCCTACATCAGGTAGTACTTGATCTAAATCTTGAAGGAAATCAGAGAGCGAGGGGAGGAGGGAATGCATTTCACATGGAAGACAGACAGAAGATGGAATAGTCTAAGAAATATCAATTTGACAATTAGTGATGTGAACCTGGAGATCAGAATCAAGACTAGGTCTAAATAGAAAGTTTTAGGTGTCATATGCTACTAGAGGGGCTAATTATATCACCAAGAGAGAGAGGAGAAAGTCCAAGACAGAAACTTGGGAATGAGTAAAGAAGGAAAAAATACAAAAATGGCTTATGACATATAGATGTATGGATGAATTGGATAGGGGATTTATAAAAGAACAGAAAAAAATGAAGATAATTCAGAAATTCTGAACCTCAGTGGCTAGGAAAATGATGATGCTACCAGTTGAAATAGGGAATATAGCAAGAAAGAGAAGCTTTTTTGGAAGGAAAAATAATGTGTTCAGAATAGAAAACCAGGTATGAAAGAAATCCCAAAACTTACTTTTTCAAGTTTCTTTCTAATATCATCCACAAACTCCAGAATACTTCCCAATATTGGAGTTGTAATCAGAGGACCTATGATTGAAGAGAAAGTCTGACATCAACTCCAGGCAACTCATTTAACTTCTTGAATTGGTATTAGATTATCTGCAAATTACAAACTGACTCTACTACTGGCCTTTATATAAGAGGTTTGGACTAAAAGTTCTTCAAGGACCTTTTTTAGTTCAAAATCCTATAATATGTAATCTTGTTTTCGTTATTACTTGGGATATATTTAAATAAATTTTATTCTCTTTTCTAAATGTGCTTTTTTATTTTTTATCAATGTAACTAAGAGATTTGTGATGATCTTATTTGGATAGTGTGGACACTTAGGGGATGAGAATATTGGAAATTTATAGGTACACAAGTATCTATTCAATGTTTATTTTTATCATAAAATAATATTTATCATAATATAATCTGACTATTTAAGCAAAACTTTAAGAATTACGAAGAAACAAAAAGGGAAAACAAAAATTTATAAGGACAAGAAAGTATACTATTTCTCCTTACCTTGACTATGATAACTAGCTTTACTTTGTCAGCCTTCCACAGCTAATCGTAAGCAAGCAAAACCTCAGGGTTCAATATCAAGTTAATATTACTATTATACTCACTAATTTACTAAGATGTACAGTGTCCTGAATTTCCCTCATTTGGCTTTTCCTAGTTCTTAGGACAGCCAGTCCTTTCTTTCTTTGGCAGCTTCCCTTCTGGAACAGCTGCTTCCTGAAGCAACCCTTCTTTGTTTCTGAGCTCTCCTCAAGTAGCTTGTATCATTTCTCCCTTCTCTCATATACATCCTTTCAAAATACTAAAAGTTTTATCTGTTCACAACTGTTTTCAGTTTATTTGAGAATTCCCTTATGTCTAGGTGATATATTTCACAATCCTTTTCTTTTTAATGACCAGACTATTCTGAACATAACTAACCAAGAAAACCCACCAAAGTACTTGAAACAGGCAGCTTTATGAATTATTTTTCTGTCTAATATAGACAAACCTTCAAAGTACAAATAGTGGTTTCATTTTTTTAAAAGATTTTCCCAATATGGAGAATTTTAAGGAAGAAAATCTCATATGAGGTAGCAACATTAGTCAAAGGTCAATGATTGTTCCATTTGTTGACAATCTAGTACCATCAAGATAACTATAAAGTGCTCTGGGGAGTCTGATTTCATTGTCAAGTCTTGTATCATACATGTATACCCACATATATGGAATTGTATCATATCAGAGATGAATAAAAGATTACATAGTTCAATACTTTCAATCTACAGGTGAGGCCCAGAAAAGAAAGGGGATTACCGAAGTCTGCACAGTGAGTTTGTGACAGAGGTGTAATTCTAATACAAAATCCCATATTCTCAATTCAGAACACCTTCTCCTGTATCATACTATATTTGTTGTTTTCAATAAGCTGTTTTTCTCTGCCCTCTCTTTTCACCTTCTTGTATCTAAACTACCTGGAATTCTGTCCTTTTAAATTCTCTGCTAAGGACACAGTTTTCTTCTAGTCATATTCCAAGAGTCAGGCAATGAACAATTATTAAATGCATACTACATGCCATTTATTGTGCTAAACAGTAGGATAAGAATAAAGATTCACTTGGCATCTTTGACTTTGGTTAATAGTTTATCTGGGAAGATTGTGCCCAGTGACGTACTCACACAAGCCCTTTGAAAACAGTCATGTAAAATCATTCAACATAAAGAGTCAAAACAAACATAAATCAGTTGGGGGAAGTCAAATATCTCTTATTTTGTCTTGAGTAAATTCACCTCTCAAAGCCCAAGTCTCCAAATTAATAAAAATGATGAGAGAACGTGGATTTGATTGTCTTTAAGGTTCCTTTTAGATCTCAATTATTACACTATGACTCTATATTATATATGTAGAGCACTAGTCTCTGATACAGTTGTATCTATAAAATCAGGTCGAAAGCACATCTATGAAAATGGGAACTAGCTCAATCAGACAAATATTTTGCATGAGGAACTTAGATTTATCAATTCTAATGATAATCTATCTATGTGAAAATAAGGAAAAATAGATGCACTTGGAGATGAGACATGAACAAGGACACACATAGACATAGAGATGGAAAATTTGGAAACAAAATTTGGGGCAACAACTTACAGGAAAAAAACTTTCAGAAAGGTAGAGCAGTCCTATTGAAATAAGACCATTTTTTGTTTGGATGTGTTAAAAATTCTAGGAAAGAAATACAAGTGTCCAAATTCTCAGTCCTCAGAAGGAGAACAAATTCCTCTTCTAAGATATTCAGTAAGGGTTAAGACCCTCTGAGTTTACACACAGATTTGTTTAGAGAAAGCCAGAGAACTCAAATGCTCTCAAATTTCCTCTTCAAAACAGAAAAAAAAAAAAAAAAATACAGCCCTGTCCCTATTCTTTTTTTCAGTTTTGTTTTGTTTTCCTTCTTTCAAAATGAAAATATACATAGATGTTATTGGCACTCCTTAATTTTCCTTGGTGAAAATATTTTTTTAAAAAGTCTTAATTCTGTCATATCCTTTTTCTGGTCTAGCTTATCCTCTCCAATATTTAACTCTTTTTACAGCATCATAAAAATGTTAGAACTGGAAGGGTCCTTAGTTCTATCCATTTGGAACAATTCCTCCCATGCCCTAATTTGTGTGATGAGGAAACTGAAGTCTATAAAAATAAAATGACTTCTAAGTAAACAATTTATCTAGTTATATAAAATAATAACAATAACAATAACAACACAAATAATGAGAGTTGTAATAATAGGATGCAAATCATTCTATTAGTGGTGTTCCAAAAAGGTGTGCCAGGGGCATAAAAAGCAATTTATTATCAAGCATCATAACATTGGTACAACATTCATTTTTTTATCAAAAACATTTGGCTCCATTCCTCAATTTCATGCATATATTGTTGTATAGTATATTTGAAGTGGTACTGACTGGAGACCTGGGATCTGGTCCCTGCTGTGAGACATATTATCTGTGCAATTTAGAGTAAATTACTTTAATCCCTGTGGGTTTTAATTTCTTCACCAATGAAAATGAAGAAATAAGACCAAATAAGAGTTATGAGCCTGCTTGCCAGTGTGGAAACCAGACCCTAGTACAATGAGAAATTGTGAGTCCTTAGTTGTTGAGGTAGCTCTGAGAAGATGCAAACACAGGTTCCAGAACCATGTTCTCTTCATTTTTCCAGTACTTTGAATACTATTACTAGTACTATTAGTACTTTGCACGAAGAAACATTCTATAGATGTTTGTTAAATTAAATTGAATATACTGGGTCCAGAATAATAAAAGTCATGAAAGCTAAGAGTATTGTATTTTGTACTTGGCATTTCTTGAGTTAATTTTGTCTCAGACCAAAGACATCCCATTAATGTGTACTTTTCAGTGAAAATAGGAAATGATGAATGGGCTGCTGTAGCTGTAAGTGAAAATATATTCCTCCAAAAGATTTATTATAAATTATGGGAAGGAAACCAAAATGTTTTATGGTATTACTTGAATCCCACAATTAAACTAACTCCAGGTTATTTTCACTGAGCTATTTGATATTCTTTAGAATCTGTGGATAGAAAGAAGCCTACAAAAGTTTTAGCACTTAACACTACTTCAATTGTTTCCCCCCACCCAGTAAATTACTACTTATATACATACATGGAAAGAGGTATCATGCATATCAGAAGCTACCTTTATACAAAAATAAAATCCAGAATGGATAGCATCCAGCCCTGAAAAAAATCAGTTCATATCATTTGGATCATCTAAATACATATCTATTTGTATCCCCAAGATTTTGGGGAAATCTTGGTTAAGTTTTTCAAACTCTGGTATTGGCCTAAAGCAACAGAGTTATCCTGAGAAAGAAATAAGAAACAACATAGTTTATGAAGTTGAGTGAAGGTGAAGATCTGAAAATAGATGAAATAAAGAAATTCAATGCCAAGGAGGGAAGAAAGAAAAAAAAAAAAAAAAAAAAAAAAAAAAAAAAAAAAAATCACAAAAGGACATGCTTCCTTGTAGCCCGAACAACACAATCCAGACAAAATATGGAACAAACAAGGCCCATAATTTAAAAAAAAAATTAAATCATTCTAAAATATATGTTGGTTGAACAATTTATTAACCATTTCCTCTTGTGTGTTTCCTTAGAATTCTAAATTTCTTTCTTTTTTTTTTTTAACTTGGGTTTTTTTTCTGTCTAATATGCCTTTTCCATTAATATTCTGCCCAGAAAGTTCTCAAATGCACTCAAGAGGAAAGGGAATGATTATTCAAATTCAGAGGACTTTCATGATTAGCCATTGAAAAATAAAATGCAAATGAGATTATGAGGTCTTGAAAAGAATAGTGAAATAAGAACAATTTGAAAAATAAAAAAGCTAAAAATATAAAAGGATGAAAGATGGTGACAAGAGTAAAAGATACTGTAGGCTGAGAAAATGATATTTTCAGAGGACAAAGGTAAGACCAATCCTATTGGAGCCGGAAGTTCCTGTTGAGGATTAGTGGGATATGAGGTTTAGAAAGGGAATCTTGGGCAAGATGTGGGTCACCTTGAATTTATAGTTAAGGAACAGTAATAATCATATAAATAATAATAACTAACATTTATTTAGCCCTTTGTGAAGTTTGGAAACTGCTAAAAAGTTTTTAGAATGTTTTTTGTGTATTGTCATAACAGCCCCAGGAGACAGATGCTACTATTATTCCCATTTTTCAGATGAGGAATTTGAGAGTCAGAAGTTATGATCTGCCCAGGTCATATAGATGACAAATATAGTGGTTTAACCTTTGCAAAACACTTTACATTTATCGCATGTACAAAAAACCTGGTAAAAGTGATAGTACTACAGGTGAGGCTCAGAAAGTTTAATTCACTTGACCATAATGACATAGATATAAAGTGTCAGAGATAGGATCTAAATGCTAAGCTTCCTTGTTGAAAGGTAATTATGGAACCAAGGAGGTCTATCTTTTTTTGGAGATATTGAAAAATTCTCCTTCCTTCAAAGATAATATTGGACTTGATCTTATTTGTCCAGTTTTTTTCAATCTCTCTACTTAATCCTGCCATCACCTTTTTTAAATGTTTGATCCTCATCATTACATTTCTTGTTTTTTCTATACCTCTGTTACTTGAGCAAACAGTTCAGTTCTCAGGAGGCTCTCTGATTCTCAGCTGAGATGCTGATGTATCTCCGTTGTTATTAACTCTGGGCTCCCTTTGACACTACCTATGATACTGGTGTAGTTTCCTGGGGGCATTGGAAACATACCATCTGGGATGGTTGACTTGAAGTACTGTTGAGGAGAGAGTACTGACTTTGGGTCAGTGCTTCCACGGAATTTTGTTAGCCCCCAGAGTGAAGAGGGACCCTCACTTCAGCAAGGACTATGGACTCTGCAGTGTCAGCTAATACTTTGTGTCCTGAGCCACATAAAGGTGCATTTAGTGATTGGTGGCTTTATAATGGACAGCTTGGGATGGAGGCGAGGAAGATGTTGACAGACAGGACAGAGAGAGAGCCTCACAAATCATTTGGGTCTGCCAAAGACACAGCCTGATAAAAGTGATTTTCTTAGCTGCTTGGGGGAAGGAATGAGGTTAGGTAGTCAAAAGGTGGGAGGAGTTGGGAGCAAAGTCTCAACTTGTAGTCAAAGGCATTTATTTTAATCGATAAAACATTGCAAATTATAGGTCTCTGGGAATCATAGACTGGAACTAGTGATCAGACTCTATTTAATGGAGGAAGAAAGAAGTACCTCTAGTGGAAAATTACTTCATATTTCTTACAGGACTTAAAAGAGAATACTAGTTGAGGGGGAAAGCAGGCAGTGAAATAAGACAGGGTATTACCCAAAGATGGAGTTAAAGGTGAATAGAAAAGGGCCTATTAAGTCTGCCTCTCACATTGCTTTCTCAGTTTCAGGATATTCTGGGTCTGGTCTACAATACTTTAAAAGGAAGTCGAACTTTACTCATCACCAAGAAGGTCTATTTAGCACATCAGGAGCTAGATGATAAAAAATAACTGTATTGCTGGAGAGCTGGGGGCTTGAGAGGGGGATAGGGGAGTATCTCTGGTGAGAGAAACATTTGGAAGACAGGGCAGAGAGTTTCCTTGTTGTCAGGAAATACTGAGCCAGAGTAGGAGAGATAATTCTTCACTTATATTATTTCCAAACATAACCAAGGAACATTGGTTCAATATCCTGAGACAAGTGGGGGTGATGAAGGAAACTCCAAAGAGAGGGGTTAGCTCATTTTATTGGTGCCAATTTGTTATTAGATCATTTTATGGATTGAAAACCCTGTAACAGTCTCTGAGAGGAAAAGAAAAGGAGAAAGTGGAGATGGAAGAGATGATAAAGGAAAATGGGGTAGACTGGGGAGACTTTTTTTTTTTCTCTCAGGCTGGAATTATTCTGTAGCAATAATAGCCAATGACTGAGTCTATGACAGGGGTTTTCAAAGTATGGTCTAGAGAATCCTGGGGATCTCTGAAACCCTTTTAGAGAGTCTACAAATTCAAAAATAGTTTTTATTTCCAAATATAATCCAGATAAACAAAAACGCTTTGGAGAGATCCTCAATAATTTTTAATAGGATAAAGATACTGAAAACAAAAGTTTGAGAACCACTAGTCTATGATTTGAAACTCAGATAGAAAAGCATAGAGCAAAGATTAGCAGCCTTTCAGAAGTGTGGTACTGAGTTGAACTCTCACTTTTTTTGACTTAATGTGGGTATTTAATATAAAATTATGAACTTTTCCACCCTCCTCCCCATATATAAACCTCTCCACAAGACCTTTTTAAGTAGTTAGAAATTAATTTCAGTTACATATTTAGCTCTTAGCATGGTATACAACATATAGTATATTCTTAATAATTGTTTATTGACTATGAGGGTTACACTTGTTTTTAGTTAAATTTAATTTAATCACATTGCTTTTTATTGGGTCAGCTATGTGGATAGTGAATGAAATCTACCTTTTAGGATTGTTGTGAAGATCAAATGAAATCATGTGAAATACCTACAGCCTTCTTTAAAATGTTAGTCATCATCATCAACATCATCATTATCTTGACCAGGTAGAGATCCCCCACACTGGGGAAATAAGGGTTTTTGTCTTGGGAAGAAGAAAGAAAGAAAGAAAGAAAGAAAGAAAGAAAGAAAGGAAGAAAGAAAGAAAGAAAGAAAGGAAGGAAGGAAGGAAGGAAGGAAGGAAGGAAGGAAGGAAGGAAGGGATTTCTTTTAGCATAGGATGTTGTAAGAAGTGAAAAAAAGTAAAAGACAGGCCTGGTAAGGGTTAGTGAGTGGAGGAAGGTGGGTGGAAGTGAGAAGAAGAGTGATTGTGTATAAAGAGCAATTTTTGTTATTGTCATTTTCAGTCATAACTGACTCTTTGTGACCACATTTGTGGTTAGAAAGGAAAATTAAATAGCACTAAATATGCTCCATCTGTTTTGAAGTTTTGCCTAATCTTAGAGCTAGATATAACAATTGTATCTCAGCCATTAAAAATTATCTCCATCAATGCTGAGGTGATTTAGATTCAAATACTTTTTCTGTCAAGAGGTCAAATATCTCTTATTTTGTCTTGAGTAAATTCACCTCTCAAAGCCCAAGTCTCCAAATTAATAAAAATGATGAGAGAACGTGGATTCGATTGTCTTTAAGGTTCCTTTTAGATCTCAATTATTACACTATGACTCTATATTATATATGTAGAGCACTAGTCACTGATATAGTTGTATCTATAAAAACTTTTAAAAATTAAATATTTAAATAAATATCTGTGTAAAAGCAAAAAAGGTAATCTACTCATTTATATTACCCTTTAAAGTTTTCTCATAACCTTATGATGGATTATTCAAATATCATTACAATTTTACAGATGAGGAAACTGAAGCACAGAGGGTTCTTATTTTTTTATTTTTACTTTTTGTTTTTTGTTAATGTGCTCAAGAGTACCTAGCCAAGTAGTCAGGATTTAATATTTAAGACCAAAAGAGTGCTTTTTTCCCCATTACAATCCAATGCCTCTTTAAAAACCACATTTTTGTTATATTTAATTATGTTCTACTCTTCCTGACCCCACTTGGGATTTTCTCGACAAAGATACTAAAGTCATTTGCCATTGCCTTCTCCAACTTATTTTACGGTTGAGAAAACAGAGACAAAAACGCTTATGTGATTTGCCTACGGTCTTACAACTACCAAGGATGCAAGGCCAGATTTGAATTCAGGGTTTCTTGACTCTAGATCTGAAGTTCTATTCACTGTACCACCTAGTTCCCTTGCTTAAAATACTCCACTGTTTGTTTCTTAATAAAAAGGTTATGCTTTTCAAGCATTTGGAGAGCATTTGTATTTTTCTTTTTATACTTGCAAAGGGTCTTTTTATTGTTTGCTTTAATGAATGAAGAAAAAATTTTTAGAGATAGCAGGAGAGATGACTATAAATATAATATGGCAATTACACTGACCAAAAAAACTAACCAGAATTTTTTAATCCCTTTCCTCAACTTTTTACATGTAAATGTCATGTTGTACCTTGAAGCATTTAAAAGGGTGAAATGTGAGTGTGAATTCATTTCTTATTCAATAACTTCTCACAGTGGAAGGGCTGACCTCTTCTTTTAGGGATACCAATCTGGTAAAAAAAAAAAAAAGTTATATTAAGTTATTTACAGAATCCCATCTGTTTACCCATTAGGGTAAATGTTGATGTAGAATTTCAATGAGAACAAAAATCACTCCAACATTTACAGTTTTATTCATGTTTTAAGAATCTTAAACTTGTAAGGGACTTCACAGGTTCTATAACCTAACCTATACAAGAATCCCCTCCCCAACATCCCTGAGTAGTGATTATCTAACCTTTAATGTTAGAAAGCTCAGGGGATAGGGCACTGGACTTGAAGTGAAGAAGAGCTGAGTTCAAGAGCTTACTTCAATCACTTACTAGTTTTATGATTTTGGACAAATGATTTAAGCCTGTCTCAGCTTCACTTTCCCCATAAGTAAAATGGGGATAACATAACATATTTCAAAGAATTATTGTGAAGACCAAACGAGCTAACATGTAAATGCTTTGTAGACCAAAAAAGGGTTATATAAATGCTAGCTTGAAGACCTCAAGTGAAGGGAGCCCACCATCTCCCAAAACAACTCACTCCAGTTTTGGGTAGAACTGCTTATTAGGAATATACTCTTAATATTCAAAAAATCATTTAAAAAAAAGTTTCACTTCTATTCATATGCTTAGCTCAAAGAGTGAAACTTTTATAAAGCTGGGAAAAAATGTGAACCTGATATGTGAAAGGGTGCCTTGTAAATATACTCTCCTGTTTCTTCCTATTCATAACTTGTTAAACCATTTGGTTCTTGTGAGAACTATTAATTTCACCAATCAGCAGGTATTATTAGTTGGATGCCTTTTTCCTTCTCCTAAAGAATAAATAAGCCAAGGAACAAGCCAAGTTCAGACCAGTGATTAGAATGCTTCTTTTATTCTTAGTGATCTTGGGCAAGTCATGTGTGTGCTAATTTCTCCCAGGTTGAAAAGAGATTATGAAGAAACTGGTTGTTATGTAATAATAATGACCAAAAAACTTGGCAAGGGAGAAGACTTGAGAAAATGGACCTCCCTACTCACTTTGTAGAGGTGGGGGATTATGGGTTTGAAATCATTAATAGACTTGTCAGGATTGATTGAAGTGTCACTTGTTTTGCTGAATTGCTTTTATTTCTCTTTCTTTTTAAGATGTGTTACAAAGGTTGGCTCATTGTGTAGAGGACTCTAAGGAGGCATAGTTGGAAATGAAGGATGTGTAAAAGTATAAGATATACATTCAAATTGTAACATAGAATTATATTTTATGTAAATGTTTTAAGAATAGCATAGAAAATATAAATCTTATATTTATATATAAGAAAGAAATGAAATTTCAAATATCTAGTGATAGCTTTAAGTTTCCTTTTCAGTCCTCAAATGCAAAATATCATTTGGGATTAGGAAGCAAATTTTTCTTCTAGAATAGTGCTATTATACTACCTTTGCAATAAACAGTCCATATTTGGAAGATTAAATAATGAGAGTTATGGAATATTTTTCAAAATGTTTCAAATATTAAGTATGTGAATTTTGTGTGTGATGTGATTATATGGGATGATAGTATTTATTAGCACAGTCACCAAAGGGGTCCTGTAGTTTTTGAGGCCGTGGGAAAGGAAGGGTCTTGTCAGCAAACAGAATAAAGATGTTTCTGGGAGCCAGGAGCTGGTGGTGGGAAAGATGGTGTGAGGAGTGGTTGAAAAATATGTTTTGTATTCCATTGTATACCTTGAATATAATTTATCTTGAATTTACTTAAATGTGTCTATATTATTTCTGCTAATAGAATGTAAACACTGATTCTAGATCATTGTATTTAAGGATTCAGAATTTAAGCATTTCTACCAAAAAGAAATCTGATTGTGTTTTCAAGTTCTTGTATAGTGTTATCCTGAAGCTTGTAAGAAATGTCAGCAAAAAAAGCATGGCAGTCAGCAATATAGCATCCAAAATACAAAGAAAGTCAAAAAATTTTGACCTCAAGAAGCATATGTTCTAATGTGGGGGGCACACAAGATATCTACAGAATAGATGAAGATAGTCTAAAAAAGAAGGTATCAGAGACTAGGGAGGCTAGGGAAACTAGGATAACTTCTCTCAGTTTAAAAGAGAGAAATTAAAAGAAAACAGTAAGGAGGCAGAGCTCTCTAAGTATAGGAGGAAATTATGAAAAGTCATGGAGATAGGAGATCTGGTATTCTAGGAATTGCAAATTGGCTAAGTGTAGCTGGATCATGGAGTTCGTGGAAGGAAATGAGATTTAGAAAGAAATAGGCAATGAAGAGCTTTGGAAAGCAAACAAAAGTTAATATATGATTCTGAAAGTAGTAGATCCTTGTTGGGGTGATTACGGGGTAGGCAGAATAGCAACATGGTCAAGCTTGCATTTTAAGAAAACTCCTTTGGCAACTTTTGAGGAAAAATTTAAGAGAAGGAAATGGATCAGAAGATATTTCAGTCTTCCAACATCTTTTTTAAAATGGTGGTAGTGTTTAAGAAGAGCCACTATTAAGTAGGGAAATCAATAAGGATACTCAGAAAATAGTTCATTCAGAAGGAAGGACAGCCTGAACTAAGGTAGTAGCTATATGGGTGGAGGTTTCAATCTCTGAGCCTTCAAACACAAACACTACTCAAATGATCTTGAAGATAAATTTATTTCTTTTAGCATTATTTGAGACCAATAAGAAGAGTCAGAAGGAATTGTTCATAGATTCTCCCCACTAGATTTTAGGGGGAGTGACAAAAGCTGCTAGAAGTCTAATTTGGATTGAGAAAACCTGTGTCTTTTTGTCAAAAGATTCTTCCCAAACCTAAAAATCATCCTACCTACTTCTATCAAAATAGGCCTGTGGTTCAAGTCGTTCTTAGTCTTGTCTAACTCTTCATGACCTCACTGGGATTTTCTTGATAAAGAGACTGGAATAGTTTGCCATTTCCTTTTCCTACTCATTTTACAGATAAGGAAACTGAAATAAATAGACAATTCTCATAAGCCTTCTTCCCACAACTTTGCTTCAACACCGGCTATTCCTGTTCCCTTCCTTTCTCTAACCTTAGTTTCTCTTCTGCTTTCTGCTTCCTTTGTGACAAAACTTCCAGATATTTAATTACCTTTTATGATATGTTTGATGTTGTTTGAGTTAATGTTTAATTGTTTTTCATAATCTTAATACTCCCCTTATTTGGCTTTTAGGAACTCATTCCTATACCACTGATTATAAAGTTTATACAAAATAAGATCATGGGATTTAGATTTGGAACTCTTCCCATTTACAGAAAAAGAAACTGAGGCCCTATAGTTGCCATACATTATTAATTAGCAGAGTGAATATTTGCTAACACAAGACTTAGAATTCTAGGTCCAAAGATTGGACAGATCTTTTTCTTTAATTGAGAGATCTCAGTTATATACCTCATAGCACAGCTCTGGTTAATTTTTTTCATGATAGTGACCAAGCCCTAGAATAATATCACAAGAATCTGTTTAAAGTGCCATTTTATTCTATTATTGGTGACTCCAGTTAGAGATATTTCAATCATAATAATGTCAACTCTTTCCAGGGTTAATCATATTGTTTCCTGCTGGGGATAAATATTTTATTGAATCAACTACTTTCTGTGAAATGTATTTGGCTAATGAGGTATCCATTATCAGAGTTGGTGTTGTATGCTTGGCTATGTTGACAATATCTTTTGAATATTCACTTTGATGTCCA
Source organism: Sarcophilus harrisii (assembly GCF_902635505.1). NCBI lineage: Eukaryota > Metazoa > Chordata > Mammalia > Dasyuromorphia > Dasyuridae > Sarcophilus > Sarcophilus harrisii. The sequence goes on from NC_045429.1 coordinate 124,726,230, forward strand.
TGTTTTCTCCTTCTTGCAGTAAATAATTATAGCAAAATATATAACCCTACTATCATGCTAGTATCTAGTGAGGAAGGGTGGGGGATAGGGACAACACACAGCTGTTGTGATGAAGAAAGCATTTATGAAGCTGTCCACAAGCATTAATTATCCCCCAGGTCTGTTTAAAGAGTGTCAGTGTGTTCTTTTAATGGTATTGATCTAGATGTTGGGAGATCCTGATTATGTTTGTGAGCCTGGAGAGGTTATTGAGTGAGTTAAGTAGAAGATGGTGCCAGAGCAAGAAGTGAATGTGAATTCAATTAATGTGTCAGAAAGGGAGAAAAGAAAACTGTAAGGTAAGGGGAAGTGGGGAAGGCTCAGAACCTGTTCTGAGTGAATGTGGAGAAGATTCTAGGGGTCATGCTGAGGCGGACAATGTCATCTGAATAGCTGATTACTCAAGTTTTGGTCCCTAAATCCTTAGCTGATACTTCAGCATTGGGGAAACTAGGATAATCAAGTTCGAGGAGGTGAAAATAGTGATAGTTCTGAACCTTAAATAGTCTTTTTCCAGGGAAAGAGAGTACCCAAAAGAAAGTGAAGGATCCAGAGTCTAAATGAGAATTAATTAATGGTAAGAGATGAAATGATTGAAAGTATGGGAATCTATATATCCTTCTTCCAGAAGTGGTTCTGAACTGAATTCCAATAACTGAATATTACTGAGCATTTGTTAAGTATTAGCCACTGTGCTGATAGAAATATAAAGATTAAAAATAGAAACAATTCCTGCCTTGAAGTAACTTGCATTCTACTAGGGGAGGAGAGATAAGGAAAGGAGATGAACAATATGTAAATAGATAAATAAGTACATATTACATGCAAAATAAAGACAGTTATATAAAGATTGAGAAGAACTCTAAAACTGAGAGTGTGTATGGGAAACTGGGGAAGAGACTTGTGTACAAGTCATACTTAAGTAGAATTTTAAAGAGAAGTATTGATTATAAGAGGTAGAAGTAAAGAATGTCCCTTAGAATCTGAATTCTTTGAGGGCAAGGACCGTGGTTTTCCTTTCTTTATATCCATATCACTTAAAATAGTACCTGGCTCATAGATTATTAAAAACTAATTTTAATACATTAAAAATTCTTGCTGTTATTGACTTTAGAATATTCCAGGTTTGGGAGAAATCTCGTATAAAGGCACAGGGGAATAACAGAGAATGTCTTGTACATGGAATTGTTAAGTAGATCAATTCTACTGGAACTTAGAATCTATGTGTGTGTATGGAGGATGGGGGAATAATATGAAATCAACCTAACCCTAGAAGAGAATTTGAAGCCAGATAGTAGAGGGTCTTAAATGCCAAAGAGAGAAGTATGTATTTTACCACATAGGCACTAGGGAGCCCTTGAGTCTCTTGAGCAGAGGAGTGACATAGCCAGGATATGTGGTTTAAGGATATCAATTTATACCTATCTAGAAGGTAGATTGGTAGAGACCAAGAATGGAGGTAGGGAGATCAATTAAAAAGCTATTTCAATTGGGCAGGCAAGAGATAATGAGAGTCTAAATTGGAATTGTGGTTGCGTGAATGGAGAGAACTTTATGGTAGATATGTTCAGAGGTAGAAGCAACAGAACTTGGAAAAATGAATTTGTAGAGGTGGGTGAATGGCATTGAGGCAGCCAGATGACTGAGTATATAGAGAACTGAGCCCAGAATCAAGATCTGACTCTAGCCTTAAATACTTACCATTTGTTTGACCCTATTATTATCTGTCAGTTTTCTTAATTTTAAAATGAGATTAATAATAGCATCTGCCTTTCAGGGTGTTGTTGTGAAGATCAAACGAGACAATATTTCTAAAGCATTTAACACAAGATCTTGTGCATAATAGGCACAATATAAATGCTATCTAAATGCTATCTATTATCTTCTCTTTCTCCTCCTCTTTTCTTCCCTCGCTTCTCCTCCTGATCCTCCTCATCAGATTATATATTAATTCTCTTTTTCTGTTCTAGTACAAAGCAAGAATAGCTTTATTTGTGGTGCATGGTGCTAATAATCTCTTTAAGTCTTTAAAAGCATTAATATTAATAATAATAACCAACATTTAGTGCCTTAAAGTTTGCAAAACACTTTACAATTATTATCTGATTTTATCCTCACAACAACCCTCAGTAGTAGGTGCTATTGTTATTCTTTTATAGATGAGGAAACTGAGGCAGACAGAGTTTAAGTGATTTGTCCAGGAACTCACAGCTATTAAGTTTCTGAGGCTAGATTAATTCAGGTTTTTTTGACTTGAGATCTAGCTTTCCACCCAATGCACCATTGCATCATAAACTGCTCCCAAGTCATAAGCTGCCACTGCTTAAGTTAGTTGACATGTCAGATTTAGGTTCACAGTGAGACATAATTTATATTCTAGATTTTTAAAAATCCAATTTAGAAAACATACACATATTTTGGTTACAGGTATTACTATTCAAGTAAGTGCTGAAAATCCAAAATCCATCAGTTTCTCAGCTGTTTGTACTGGTCCACTCACAGGAATTGCATGGGTTGTTAAACAAATACGATTATATTTCATTACTTTTTTTTCTATCTATAAATTGGTTTTATTATCTGCATTTCAAGTATTTCAGTGGGGGTAAGAGTAAGGGTAACAGGGTTTTTTTTAAATAGAAATTATATGGGAGAAATTATTTTAATGGGGAAAACAACATGAGAATTTACACTGTCATTAGAATATTTCAGGCTATCAGACTGATACCTTACCTAGTAAACTTAGCAATATGGTCCAGACCTTCACATTCATTTTGAAATTGGTCATTTCATTATGTAAATTCATTAATTTCTTATATTAGAAATTATAGAGGTTTGGAGATCAGTTAAACTTGTGGGTTACTTTGCCTGAGATGAATGCCATTTGCCAGACAAACCAAGATTAAATATCTGGCTTTTAACTTTTTTCTCCCTCCTGTCTTCCTCACCTCATAAAAGGGAGTGGACAGTTGCATGATGGTACTAACCAAAAAAACGTCCCTGAGCTCCAGCCCCAGCGTCTAGAAGGCATTCATGCAAATAAGGTAAAAACAAAAAACAAAACCCGGCTATTACCTACTGTACTGTGGTATTAAGAACAAGAGGGCTGAGCCAAGGTAAGCCCCTGGTGAATCTGTTTCAAGGCTCTGACGTATTTTTTCCACAGGGATTTTAAACGGAAGAGCCAGCGTAGTACATTTAAATGCATTTTCATCTCCAGTCAGGGGAGTGCTAGGGAAGAGAGGAGGAGGAGAGCCAGACTTTTCTTCCTCTTCCCCTCCCCCGCGCTATCAGCTCAGTAGCACTGATCAGGTAGGCTACTGTTCTGATCTTCCTTCATTGTCCCTCCCTTTTTGTCCCCTCTTCATCCGCTCCCCCTTTTGATTCTGCTATGGCTTGTGTGATTCCTGAGCTTTTTCTCCATTCGCTGCTGGGCTGACTGATTCAGCTAACGGACCTGAGAATAAATTTCCTTAAGTGATGAGCCTTGGACCGCTCTATTCCACTTTCCTCAATTGTTTAACCAGAAAATATCAGTTACGATACACCTTAGTTCTCTCCATCTTTGCCCCCGCCCCCGGTCTATTACTCCATGAATTGTTGGCAAGTTTGCAAAAGTGTGTTCCTGAGCCTTTGTGCACCTCTGATTAAATGACTGATGGTGGCAGCAGAGAGACAACTTTCTACTTTTTCTGAGCAAAACCTTTTTTGGGCTTAAAGCTGGGGTATGTGAAAGTCAGCTCAGTGCATTCATAAAGCCGTGAGTACTTTACGGACTTGAAGAGGGACATCATAAAATGAAGCTACTTTTTAGCCACAGAAAGGCATTCCTATGGGGGAGGTAATAGGAGTGAGAAAGAGATTTACTGACAAATTTCCAAACTAGACACAGGCGTAATTATAGTGATTAATTTATTACAGTTCTGGAAAGTTTGCAAAGCATTTTGCAAATATCTCATTTGATCCTCACGACAACCCTGAGAGTCAGATACTATTATTATTCCCATTTTTACAGATGAGGAAACTGAGGCTGATAGAAGATAAATAATTTGTCCAGGATCTCACAGTTAGTAAGTTTCTGAGATTGGTTTTGAACTCAGAGATTCCTGACTCCAAGTTGTCACTCTTATCTACTAAATTTTTTCTATTTCACTACAGAACAGCTTGAAAGAGATGTTTCTCAAGATTATTTTTTTTCTCTTAAACTACATGATTGGTTTAAAATATGAGTGTAGAATTCTATGATTACAGGATCCTACTTTTGTAATCTTAAAAGTAAAGTTTATAGAGAGGAATAGGGACAAAAAGGTGAGGAGGAAACAGGAAGAAGAAAAGAAAGAAATCAATTGATGCTAGAAGATGAAGAGTCAGATACTAGGTCCGAAGTTTAATTTATGTTTTAGAATTTTCTGAAAGACATTCCTTTCTAATGGCAGCTGGTGGCCTACTAGGAATGAATCAGGTAGATTCCATTCAATCTTAAAACTCCTTTGAGAGTAGATACCCCCACAATAGAAACCACATTACATAAGCCATCAATCAAAATGGCACTAATTGGCCTCCTTTAAGACCGTCTCAGCAGAAAGGCCAGCAATTGAATTGACCCAGTGGTTGTCCTGTGGTCTCAGTAATTTCATGGTGGGCTCTAGGCCAAAATTTTTGGGAAATGTGTGTTCTGTGGCTACCCAGATGGCTTAAGAAATGGACTTAAGGAAAGAACTTCTTTTTAACTGTGATTCCAGGGGTGGAGCCGTAAAGGCGTCAGCATCATTTCCTCTTCCTGAAATCACTAGCAATGCACTGAGATTTCTTCCTCTCAATTCCTCTCAATTGCTCTCAAATCAGAGGCCCAAATGACTTAAGCCTGGTGAATGCATGATAGGTAACTCACTGATATCATAAAACCATGTAGCGCTTTCTTCTGAATCTCAATTTGGCTATTCTACCATCTTCTCAAGTGGAATGTATACCAAACCTGCATTATCTTTTTCTCTTAAATGTTACCTCTTGACTTCACTATTGTTTCCTATAATACTGTTGTTTGTGTTTATAATAGAGAGGATATCTGACTCTTTCATCTCCTTTACCTCAATATATCTGACTCTTCTGCCATAACTAATGCTGTTCCTGTTGCCTTTACTTGTTGAATTACTACATATCCTTTAAAGTTCATCTAAAATGCTACCTCTTCACCAGCCCTGAAGTCAGGAGGACCTGAGTTCAAATTTGGCCTCAGACACTTAACGCGTCCTAGCTGTGTGACCTTGGGCAAGTCACTTAATCCCAACTGCCTCAGAAAAAACGCAAATAAATAAATAAATAAAACTAAAAAATAAAATGCTACTTCTTCATTAAAATTTTCTTTGATTCCTCCTCGACATTCAAAGAGCAATCCTTTTGTTTTGTATCTCTCTACATTAATGTGTTAATTAACAAAATCATATTTTTATGCATTATGGTTATTTGTATTATGTCTAATATCCTTGCTAAACTGTGAGCACTATAAATTCAGGGACTGTGTCTGATTTAAAAAAAATCTTCCCCGGAACCAAAATGCTCTGCACATAACAGTCAATTAATAAATATTTGTTGAATGAATGGATAAAAATTTAATTTAGCTATTACATATGGAAAGCATGATTTCCATTTAATCTACCTTCAGTAAAAATCTAAAAATTACACTTGACCAAATAATGATAAAGAAATCCAATGAGAAACTATGCTATGGTAGGTGATTTCTATCATAGAACTATACTGAAATTCAACCATAAGGCCCTAGTACATAAGAAAGGCCACTGCTAGCAAAGCCAGAACCTGCAGAGGCAAACAAGATTAGCCTCCCAATATAAGAGGAGCAGAGATGGGGCAAAGATATATGTAAGCATCCAAGCTCTGTTTGGAGATAAGAGTATAAGGCTTCCTGACAGAGCCCAAGGATATTTGGGGGACTTTGGAAGCAACCAGGAGATATGACAGTACTCAGACTGCAATACCTCAAGTCGTTGGTCCCTGAAGTCTCTGTTTCTGAGATGCCCTGAAGATCTAGAATTCCGTACTTCAAAGATCCAGGAGAACTAACCACAGAGGGTGGAGCATGAACCAGGAACCCAGGTGACTTGGACTGAAATGAAGCAGGACTAGCTACTCAATCCAAAAGGTCAGTACACTGACCTACTACAATGTCCAATACTAGAACTAAGACTAAGGAGATTGATATACTAAAGAAAGGAACAATCACTATAAAGGATTATTATAGATCCAGAGATCCACAAAATCTAACCCAAAAGGATAATCACGGCAACAATTGAAAGCAGAGATCCCATTAAAATATATTCTTTGCAAGATTATTTTAGAAACCTGAAAGAAATGAAGCAATGAATATTTTAAAATGAAATAAAAACTTTCAAGGAAAGGTTTGGAAAAAGAATAAATAAGTTAATAGAAAAAAGTAGTAAAACTCATTCAAGAAAAGAGCTGCCTGAACGTTAGAACAGATAAAACAGAAATCAATTGAGAGCAATAAATATCAGAATAAAACCAATAATTCTCAAAATAGAAGAAACTAAAAAATCGGATATTTAAAAAAAATCTAGCTGGAAATAGTTTGAGAGATTATTTAAGAATCAATGAAATACCTAAAAACCATAATAAATAAAACTTTCAACAGTATATTTCAAGAAATTGTAAATGAAAATTACCCAGCTTTTTTAGAACCAGATCATTGTTATTAAAATCAATCATAACCTGAAAGAAATCCCAAAAGAAAAGTTCAAGGAATGTTTTACTCAAAATCTGGAGTGTCTTCATGAAGGGAAAAACATTGCAGATATCCAGAACTGAGTTGAAGCATCAGAAACCAGCGGAAATCACACAAGACTTGACAGTCACCTCTAAAAATGAGATGAAATTTTGGAATCCAGTATTTCAGAAGGCAAAAAGCATAGGCAAGAGGCTGTGGAAAGGAGGTGGATGTTATAAGAAGGACTATATCTCAAATTCATTAACCCAATTCAGTTCCCGAGGAACAGAAGAAAAAGAATTCCCTTTTAAGAAATGGGCAGGTATGGACTACCATCTAAGGTCTAATGAATATTTTCATAATAAATATTTTTGGTTAGAGATAAGGAGGTCATCAGTGGAGAAATGGAATAAAATGAACTTTTGGGTGAGCAATAAAAAGAAAGGTATAATTAAGCAAAATGACTTGTAAAGAAAATCTTTTTTTTTCTTTTTCTTTTTTAATATAGTCACCTTTTCAACAGCTGCCTGGCCACATACTTAAGCTCTCACCTCCTCCCACCCTATCCCCATTTTTGTTCTGGAATATTCATCAGTACTGGAAAGGATATAGTAATCTATTTTACCATGATCCCACTCCCCATTTCTATAACTTTCCAAAAAAAGATTTATCCTTGACCACCTCTAGTTTATGCTATCCTCCTCTAAAAAATGTAAAGTCCTTGAGGGCAGGGAGTGTCTTTTCTTTTATCTTTATACAATCAGAGCTAGGAAGTGAATTTCTTTTTTTTTTTTTAGGTTTTCTTTTTTTCTTTTGTTCTCTCTCTCTCTCTCTTTCTCTCTCTCTCTCTCTCTCTCTCTCTCTCTCTCTCTCCTTATATCATCTATCTATCTATCTATTTACCTATCTCTTTCTTTTTTCTTCCTTCCTTACTTATTTCCTATTTTTCCTCCCTCTTAGCTTTCTTTCTCTTTTTTCCCTCCTTCCCTTCCTCCCTCCTTCCTTCTCTCTCTTTCTCCCTTCCTCTTTCCCTTCCTTCCTTCCTTCTTTCTTTCCTTCCTTCCTTCCTTTCTTTTTCTTTCTATTCTGCCACACTAGTATAACTCTTCAGATAACAGATAAAGAGCCTTACACTTAATTGTTCCAACTAAGTTTTTAATAAATCAATATGGAGAATAAAGTACAATTAAGGTGAGATCTTACTGATGAAACCTTGAAGTTTCATAGATTTAGATGGAAAGGACCTCAGATGTCTAAACCCTTAATTTCACAGAATACAAAATTGAGACCCAAAGAGATTACGTGAAAATGCCCAGGGTCATTTTGGAAGCAAGTAGAAAGGTTGCTACTCAAATCCAGATTCATTAATTGCAACTTAAATTTTGCTTTTCCCTATTCCATCACTTACTGTATTAATTCCAATTTTTGGTTCGGGGCCTCTGAGAGATGAAAGCATATCCTTAGGAATAATAACAATATATATCCAAAGGAAATAAGTGCTGTGAACAACTACAGATTAGTCTCAAGGGAAATTAGAGATAGTGGTTTGCCCAGAAAATAAAGCAGTCAAAAAATTTTATAAATTTCTTATCTAGGGTAAGCAAATTCTAGGTACCTTTGAATACACTAATCATATGTAGGCCACATCAGGATAAACACTTCGCTGTCAGAGGCTGTACATAATACATAAGTATTAATCAGTTATTCCAGCTATTTCATCAATATATCCCTTTGCCTCCCTTTGGCATTAAGAGGCCCAATCTAGTCATTGTGCATTAACAAAGTTCTGTACACAAATGATATAATAATTCCTGTGACATACTTTTGACCATAAAAAAAAATCTATTAAATCTACATTATCAACATCATAATGCTAAGATATGAACTTTCAGTTTTTGAGTTGAACTTTTAGTGGTTATATTTAATTCCTAAATTCAATGACCTTTTCCTAATTCTCCTTCTCCTTGTCCTGTCTGCAGTATTTGACATTCTTCAATACTCTTTCCTCCTAAATATTTTTTCATGATGTGATACTTCTGTCTCTTTTTATCTGACTGAATGTTCCTTCTAGACTGTTTTCCTAGCTCTTCATCCATGTTATGCCCTGTAACAATGGATGTATTCTAATCTTCTGTATTAAACCTTTTCTCTTTTTTTGTTTTTGTATGCTCCTAACTATTTATATGTTTTCCCTCATTAGAACATATGCTTCTTGAGGACAGAGACTTCTATTTATTTTCTATTTATCCCTAGCACTCAACAGGGACTGTCATATAGAAAGTACTTATCAAATGATGTTTGCTTTGACACATAAATGCATAGATAGATATTATACACACACACATATATAATACACTCTCACATACATACATATATGTATATACACACACAGATTAGTGCTATTCTTAGCCTCATTTTACAAAAAACAAAGCAGAGATTGAGCAAAGTGACTTGCCCTAGATTACACAGGTAGTAAGTGTCTAAGGCCAAATTCCAAACTCAGACCTTCCTGTCTCCACGGTCAATACTGTCCACTATGTCATTTCACTGACCAGAAGTCACTAATCAGTATATGAGAATATCAGGTCAAGAAATGGCAGGAAAAGAAAGAAGATGTTTTGCAATGTAGAAAGCCATGTTATTGGGCTTCACTAGTGGATTTTGAAATCTTACCTGGTACATCTCCAAGCTACTTGTCATCACCATAACTCATTCTCCTCCATGTGCCAGGATTTTCAGTAGAGAGGGTAGCATAAACAGTACAGATGGCCTATCTATCTCTCAGAATTACCCCTGATGACTTAAAGGTTTTGGTGAAATTAAAAAAAAATACCTTCTTCACAAAAAAGGTTAAGAACTTCTTATTTGGGTTAGTTTGTTTATTTAACACATCATAATTCTTTTTTTTTTAAGCGGACATTTATTCAATACTCACTAGAAGCAAATGGGGGGGGGTACATAGGATCACAGAATTTAGAGTTGGAAAGGTCCTTAGAAACTATCTAGTCTAAATATATTTTTTCTTTAAAAGTTTTATGGATGTTTTCTATGTTTGTATTATAGTCATTTCTGAATATTATTCTCCCCTCTTCCAAGTGACCCTTCTTTTGTAAAAGAAAAAGAAAACAGTTAAGCAAAATGAACTCCAGTGATTCCCTATCATCTCCAGAATCAAATATAAAACTATTTGTTTAGTTTTTAATATCCTTCATAAACTGCCTCTTTTTAGCTTCTAGCAATAATGGCTTTCTTTAATTTCTTCACACACAATACTCTATGGAGTAACACTAAATTTAGTGTTTCCCAAAGCTATGTCTTCTCATTTCCTAGCTTTCTTGACTCCTTGCAAGTCTCAGTTAAAGTCTTATGTTCTGCAAGTTTTTTTTTTTTGATTCCCCTTAATGCTGTTCTAAAATTACCTCCAATTTGTCCTGTTTTTATTTTATTTATACATAGTTATTTGCTTGTTGTCTCCTTTATTAGATTGTGAGATAAAAGCAGTGAATATCTTTGCCTTTCTTTGTGTCATCAGAGCTTAGCACAGTACCTGGGGTATAAATTCTCAATAAATTTTAATTGACCCCCTGAGCAGACAATGATTATGTCTGGTAAGATAGACAATATTTTCTACTCATAACCCTCTAATAATCCTCTCTAATAAAAGTATAGAAATACATTTTTCATCTCTTCTTAGAGATCAGATTTGGACATCATAATACAAGATTCAATTTTGTCTTATTATTCTTTCAAGTTATGTTATGGCCATTGCATATTTTGTTCTACACATATTACTGTGCATTAGTTCATATAAATCATTCCATATTTTGCTGAATTACTCATGTTGTTATATTCCAGAATAGTGGAACTGATGTACTGCTCTACCAACATCATATTAGTGTCCCTGTCTTAGTCTTTCCAACACTGACAGTTTCTATTGTAATCTTAGTCAAATTGTTGAATGTGAGATTAAATTTCATAGCTTTATTTTGCATTTTCTTTGTGATTTTGAGCAGTGTTTGCAATTCTTCTGAGAACTGTTTGTTTATCATTGATTTTCTATTGAAGAATGATTTTTTTGCATATATGTATGTAATTCCATGTACATCTTGAATATCAGACTTTTTTCAGAGATACTTGATAAAAAAATTTCCCCAAAGAGCATTTTCGTTGCCCATTTTAATTGAATTGATTTTGCTCAGGCATATGTTTTTCCATTTTATGCAACAAGAATAATTTATTTTTATCTCATCATGTTCTTGATCTCTTATTTGGTTAAAATTCATAGTTTTGAAAGATACTCTTTTTAATTTTTTTTCTATTTAAAAATGATGTGAACTTTCATATTTATGTTATTGGGAACTTATAGTGAAAGGCATAAAATACTGTTATAAAACAACCTTTTTCTGAATATTTTCAAATAATCCTAGACATTCTTGCCAAATAGAAAGTTCTTCCCCAAATAGTATATGTTTTTGGGTTGGTCAAACACTTGTTTTGATAATTTTTGGTTTCAGCTAATCTGACCTATTTTAGATCTATTTTCCTGTTTTTAACCCATAGTAACTTATTTTTATGATTACTGTAATGTAATATGAGTTCTAATTGTACTTTCATCTCTTTTTTCCCTCAAAGATCTTATTTGAGATGCTAGTTATATTCTTCATCAAAATAAATGTGATTTATTTAGGATAACAAAAGATTTAGCAGCTTCTACATTAAAGTATTGGAGGACTTGATATATATATTCCAGAGGGCAAAGGAGCTACAACCAAGAATCACTTACCCAGCAAAACTGAGTATAATCCTTCAAGGGAACAAGAGGATATTCAATGAAATAAAGGACTTTCAAGTATTCATGATGAAAAGACCAAAGCTGAATAGAAAAATCTGACTTTCAAATATAGGTCTCAGGAGAAGCATAAGATGGCAATCAGGAAAGGGAAATTATAAGGTACTTAATAATGTTAATCAGTTTATATTCCTATATGGGAGGATACTTTTAACTCAAAAGAACTTTCTTATTATTAAAGCAGTTAGAAGGAGTATATATACATATATATATATATATACATATATATATATATATATATATATATATATATATATATACACCAAGAGGACAAGTATGAGTTGAATGAATATCTAAAAAAAAATATATCTAAAAAAAACCAAGAATGAGTTGAATGAATATCTAAAAAAATAAAATATAAGGATGAGAGAAAAATCTGCTAGATGAAAGAGAAAGAGAGAAATAGAGTAAAAATCTGCCATAAAAGAGACAAGAAAAGAGCTTTTACAGTGGAGGGGAAACTGAGGAGGGGAGTGAGAGTAAGTAAATCTTACTTTCATCAGAATTGGCTTAAAGATGAAATAACATATATACTCAATATTAGTGTAGAGGGCAGGAACTCTGAAAAGGTGTACTTGAATCTAGGTCAGCATAGTGCTTATAATTAAGTTCCTATTCAATGTGAGATAGTGATTCTCTATGGTGATGTAATGGTTGCATGTGCTCAGTGTGGTGTAGTGACGTAATCTTACTAAAGTATTTAAGGGATGGGACAACTGGGATCACTCTCTCAGCCATAGCTTTCAGCCATAGACACAAGAGAAGATACCAGATTCCAAATTTATCTTTGACCAGCCATGTGGCCCTCCTGCCTCCTTCACTCTCCAACTAAGACCAAGGACTCAGGCTGATCCCAAGGTCTTCCAGAGAGCTAGTCCTGAATTTACATTTAGTATAGAAATTTATCTTACCCTGCAGGAAAGTAGGAGGGGAAGGGATAAGAGAAGGGAGGAGAGTGATAGAAGGGAAAGCATATTGGAGGAAGGGGTGATCAGAAGACAGGGTTAAAGGAGAGAGAAAAGAATTAATGGGGAAATAACAGTTAACAATAATAATTGCAAAAAAAAAAATGAAGGAAGTTTCTCTGATAAATTTTTCATTTCTCAAACATACCAGGAGCTAAATCAAATCTATTAAAAAAAAAAAAAAAGAGCCATTCCCCGATTGATAAATGACAAAAACATATGAACAGTTTTCAGATAAACTAATCAAGCTGTTTATAGCCATGTGAAAAAAAAAATGCTCCCACTCACTATTGATTGGAGAAATGCAAGTAAAATCATTCTGATGTACCACCTCATATCTATTAGATTGGTTAATGGGCCAGAGGAGAGGAAAATGTCAATTATTGGAGAGAATGTAGGGGAAATGATACATTAATGTGTTATTGGTGAAATTGTGAACTGATTTGGTCTAAGGACTATAAAATTATTCATATATTTTAACCTAACAATGGCACTACTAGGCATATATCCCAAAAGAGATTTTAAAAAAAAGGAAAAGGACCTATGTGTACAAAATACTTAAAAACAACTTTTTTCTCAGAGCAAAGAATTGGAATTTGAGGATGCACATCAATTGGGAAATGACTGAATAAATTGTGGTATGTGATTATGGATGGAATATTATTATTCTATAAGAAATGATGAGCAGGATGCTGTCAGAAAAACATGGAAAGTTCTCCATGAGCTTGTGCAAAGTGAAATTTACTATATAGAAAGCAATAGCAATGTTATGGGAAAATCCAGTTGTGAATGACTCTAATAGTCTCAGTAATACAGTGATCCAAGACTACTCTAAAGGCCTTATGATAAAAACTGTTATTCATTTCCAGAAAAAAGAACTGATTGTATCTGAATACAGATTGAAATATACTTTTGTTTAAATTTTATTTTTCTTTAAAGTTTTTTTTTGGGGGGGGGGGATAGAGGAAAATTTAGGTTTTTATTTCCCAACATGACTCTTGTTATGGAAATGTTTTGCATAATTTCATGTGTGCCTTCTCAGTGTGGAGGAGGAGGGAGAGGAAGAAAGAAATCTGAAACACAAAGTTTTAAAAACAAATGTTAAAAATTGCTTTACATGAAACTGGGAAAAATAAAATATTGAATAAATGGAAGAAAAGAAACAATGGAAGAAAAAATGAGACTATTATAACTGTGTTTATAAGGCAACATTTTGCTAGTCTAATTTGTATAGGACTGCATTTGTAAGTTAATATAGTTTTCTTTATATTCCATTTTCCTTATATTGGGCTTAACTGTTAGTGATAAGTATCCTCTCAATGATGTATTTATACTTTCTTTTATTTCTGCAAAAGTGATTTTATAATTTTATTTATATAGATCTTGAGTATTACTTAATAGGCTGAGTCCCGGTTATTTTACAATCATTTTGTAAAGAATTTCTCTTCTCATTTCCTCTTGGTTTTGGCTACTGCAAAATGGAAATCCTGGTGGGTTTTTACATATTTATTTTGTATTATGCTACATGAATGAAGCCTTCAACTTCTTCATTCTATTTCTTTGATAATTTTCTGAAATATCTACTTAATCTATTGTGTTATTTATAGTCATGATTTGATTATAAAGTATATATCTTTAATTTCTTTTGCTTATTGCTATTACTATGATTTCTATAACTAAGGCAAATAACAATGTAGAGGAGGAACATCTTCATTTGACCTTTGTATTTACTAGGAAAGCTATTAATATTTTCTCATTGAAAATAATATTATCATTGGTTTAAAAGAAATTTTTTGTCATTTTTAAATAGCTGCCTTTGTTTGTATGATTTTTAGCATAAATAAGTATTATACTTTTTAAAGCCTTTAAAATATTTTGAAATAATCATGTGATTTGGATTATGTATATTTTTAATATTGACTAAATATAATTTTACTAACATTGGAATATCTGTATATTTCTGGTATCCCTTTTCGATATGTTGCTTTGATCCCTTTGCTAGGATTGTTTTTTAAAATGGTTTTAGCAACTTTTCATCAGTGGTATTTGTCAATAATTTTCCATATTGTCTTTATCTCTCCCTTATTTAGATTTAGGAACATTATCTCATAAAAGAAGTTTAGCAGAATGCCTTATTTCTTAATCTTTGCAAATAAATTGTATAGGAAAGTGCTCTTTAAATATTTGAGAGAATTCATTTGTAAATCTTTATGAATTAAAGGTTTTCTTTAGTTCCCTTGGTAGTTACTTTATGGTTTACTTAATTTCTCAGTCTAATATTGGATTATTTAAAATCTCTAAGCAATTTTTTTTTTGCTAATTGGAATATTTTCTTGCGCAATCATTCATTTACTTTAAATTCTCAGTTTTTCCAGCATATAAATATTTATAATGGGTACTGAAAATTACATTAATTTCCTATTTGCTGGAAATTTACCTTATTAGTTTTTTACTTTAATAGCCCTTTAATAACCTTCAGCAATTTGGATCTCTATTCTCATTTTAATTTTTCCAGTTAAAGATTATTTTACAATTCTTTCAGCTTTTAGTTTTTATTATTCTTTTTATTTTTTTTCCATTTTATCTGTTTTTCCTTAAGTTTCCAAGATTTTTTATACATATTTTAAATTTGTTAATTCTCTAGTTTTTAAAAATAGCTTTCATACATAGTTCATTAAGGTGCTCCCATTCTATTTTGTTAATGTTTATTTTCAAAGAAATGATTTTTTATCTGAAAATTTATATCTCTCAAATTTTTGGTGTATTGTCTTATCATTAGTATTTTTTAGATTAATTGTTTCTTGGATTTGTTTCTTGACCTATTTATTATTTGAGTTAAATCCTCATTTGGGACTATTTATTTTACTTGTATACCTATATTAATTACTATTCTAATTTAATTATGGTATATAAATGATGTGCTTAATATTTTTGCTTTTTTAGATTTATCAGGTATCTGTATCTTAGTATATATTCTGTTTTTCAAAGGTATCATATGATGTTGAAAAATATGTATGCTCTTTTGTGGTCCCATTTGGAATGTGCTATTTCTTTTAAATCTAATGTCTTCAACAGCTTATTGAGTTCAATGTTTTCTTTTTTATTTATCTTTATTATATTTATCCAATGTTAATAAAGGAACATTAGAGTCTTCTACAATTATATTACTATATCATGGCCTTTTCAATTCAGTAATTTTTTTCTTTTATAATATAGATGTTATATTTTGCTAATATAGATTTAGTAATGATATTGTTTCATTGTTTATAGTAACTTGAATCATAATGGAATTTCTCTGTCTTCCTTATCAACATGAATTTTTTAGTTTTTCTTTATTTCATAGCATGATTGTAAATCCTGCCTTTAAAAAAATTGTTCCCACATAGTAAATTTTATTTGACTTATATTTTCCTTCTGTATGGGTTTTTATTTTTAGACACATATTTTTGGTATTACTGAGATGTGATGTTTTTATCCATTCTTCCATTTTTTCTTGTATTATTTAATTCCTTCATACCTACGACTACAATTGTTAAGTTTATGTTTTCCCTAATTTCTTTTCTGTTGATTTTTATTTCCTTCTTTTGGTTAGCTTCATAAAGAGCACTAGACTTGGAATCAGGAAGACCTGAATTCAGATTTGAACATAGATACTTGTTAACTAGGTGATCCTGGGCAAATCATTTACTTTCTGTTTGCCTCACTTTCCTCAATTATAAAAATGAGAATAATAACAACACTTATTTCATAGGATTGTTGTAATCATCAGATGAGACAAATTAAAAAAAAAGACAACTTAGTATTGTGCCTGGTACATAGAAGATGCTATAAATGGCTATTTCTTTTCCCTTACTTTTGATTTAGCACTTTGATCCTGTGCTTAGTTTTGCTTAAAGTAATTTGATGTTCATCCATTCCTAAATATGCTTGTGACTGCTTTTTTCCTCCCTATATCAAGTTTCTTGAACTTTCTTAAATTTCTTATTTCTATTTTTATTTGTTTATTTATCTTCTCTTCCTTTTGGCTCATTCCTTCCCTATTCAGAGAAGCAAGTAGTTCAAAAACATCCCTACCCCCCCATCCCCCAACGTTGTACTTCATAGTTACATCCTTTTATGGTACCTCTTGCCAAAGTTTTCATTTGCACATTTTTCTTTGTTCTGATAATGTCTACCATGAGAAATAGAACTTTAGAGTACTAGAAAATTTAAGTTTACCCTTCTGCTCCAGTTCTTTATTAGTGAATTTATTAATCTCTTCTCATTTCTACCTTCTTTTGTTTGCTTATTTATTTACTCATTAACTTATTTTATTTATTATTTGTTTTATGTAATCTTTTTTGTTCAGTGGAAACTCTAAGAAACATATATTCATGCAGGAAGTGTCATGAGAGTTAGTTTTGGAGTCTATTTCAGAAGATCGAGAAGCACTTATCCCCTGACTTTACCATGATCTTTTTATTCCTTATAAAATCATATTCTCCCTTAAGAAGATATATCCAATCTCTAGATATATCTCTACAATATTGTCCTTAGAGGAAGGAACCTTAAGGACCCAAATATCTTATATCCTGTCCTGGATAGCTTCCTAGGACCAACTGGTCCAAACTCCTGCTAAGAGAAGATGGTTCCTTATTGTGTCCATTAACCTCAGACCTCATTAAAAGACCACTAATTTCCATCATAACCATATATATCTACCGTTTCCCAAATGTTGTGGCTGACAGCTTCTAACAACTCTTTCATTTCCCTTTTTAAGAGAAAACCTGCTTTCCACTTTCCCCATCTCACTTCCGCCACAGCTGTTGTCGTTCTCTTCTATAACAACCCTGCTTCCCCTTACTACTTGAGATATTCCAGATGGTGTGAGAATGCATCTCCAGCTTCCTTTACTTTCCTCTCTTTTCTTAGGTTGAATTACCTTCTATATTATCCACTTGCATCCTCCACAATACATTGATTTATTGAAAAGAGGACATCTAGGATTTAGTCTATAGAATATTAATTTAGTAATTCCTCCCCTTCTCTTTTTTACTTTACAATTCAACATTTATCTTGTACTGATAAAGAAACTGAGGCCCAGAGAATTTAAATGATTTTCACAATGGCACAGAACTAAGATTCACAGTATGATAGAAATTAGATCTAGAAGGGACTTTAGAGATTTATCTAAGTCAATATCATTTTACACTTGATGAAACTGAGACTAGAGTATCACATAGAGTCAAGATTCAAACTAGGGTCCTCTGACTCCCAATTTGATGTTCCTTTCAATATATTGTATTGAGTTGAGCAAATTTGTTAGAAAGCATGAAATTATTTGTCTTAGTTATTTTTTTAGAATATAAGTGAATATTATCAAAAGATTTCCACTATCAATTCTCATAGTTTCTTTATAGAGAAGTTGGACTTATTGACAGTTTCAGACAATTATGTCAGTGGAGTCATCTTCTTTCTTCCAAATTAGCATTAGAGATATAATTCTGTTGGAGGAAAAACATGTTCCCGTGAGTATAGACATCCTCCACCTGCCCAATGAATGGAGTCTAAACCAGTTGGGCCTCCAAGTCCTTTCTAGCCATATGATTCAACTAGTCACATTCAATGATGCTATCAGGAGAACATTTGAATTTCCTTAAGAGTACTAATTCAAATTCAGTAATAATCAATAAACTAGAAGACTTATTTTTCCCGTTGATGTTCTTGTTTCAGATCATGATTCGGATGCACAATCATAAACACATATTTTTGTTATCCTTATGGGACCATTATCTTTATCATCAAAGTAAAGAATTTAATAAAAATAGAATGGTCAACTATTTTCTTAATTAATAAAATTTTTGCTATATTCTTGAGGTTTTTTTTTCATTGTGATGCTGATTTTCAACCCAATTTATAAACGTGATTTTTAAAAAATGCTATTACATTAACAAAAAATAACAAATGCTATTACATTACTTCATGATAAAAAATTATCCAGAAAATCATTTCCCTCCAAAATATGATAATCTTTAACCTTTTATTGTATTGTCCTGAATTGAATTTTGTAGTGTTTTCTAATAACTCTTCAAGAATGCAACTTCCAAGGAAGATGATATTTATTAGTTGACCAGTTTTGTTAAGAAAACACTTCAAAATGCTAATTTTCAAGTAAATATAGTTATTCTCATATATTCCATATGAATTAATTATTTTCTGCCTTGTAAATAGTTCCTCACCCTTTTAAGCACAATACTAACTTGTATTTGTAGTTTTTAAGATGTAAAATTTTTCTATTCATTGCTGCTGCACATAATATTAATTATAGACTAATAATATAAGAAATTGTCTACAGCCATTTTTACTTAATATTATAATTGCAGTTTAATGTGCAGACACAGAAAAATCACAGACTTTGACCTTGTATCAGTTTCCTTGTTCAGTCATGCTGAGCACATTAATCATCTTTAAAAGTCTAGAATCTGTTTACTTAGCTACTTATTTTATATTCATAGGTAGAGCAACCATATGTCTTGAATTTTCCAAAATAGTCTTAATTTCAAGAAAGCTGAAGCATTGCAAAAGAAACATCCTTTGTCAGATCTTATATCCTGACTTTGTTTTAGGAAATTTGTAGATAATCTGATTAATATTAAAAAGCTAAAGAAAATCCAGTATCTTAATCATTACCAAAAGAAACACACAATGCAAATTAGTACAAATCAATCTTGCTAAAGAGACTAAAAGAAATTAAAAATGCATTTCTTGGCAAAGTTGCTATCATGGAACTTTGTGCCTCAATATATGAGGTCTCTCTTCATGATCTTTCCCCCTTTCCCAACTGGTTGTTCTGACCTCAGGCACCAAAATTATTGGTTGCAGCTCTGCTTATATTCATATCAAAAGAACTACCAGTTTCTATCAGAAATGGCCAGTAAGTATATATTTGATTTTCACCATATTTGAATTTCACTTACTTTTTTTTTCAAATGGACTTTGTTCCAGTCAACATATTCACATATACCTCTAATGTTGGCATAATACCTAAAGGGGCCAACTGATTTGCCTTTAAAAATGTGTAAATGATGTCATAAGTGATACATTTTCTAATTGTTCTTGTTCTTTCCTCCTACTGAAGTTTTCTACATGGCTTTTTTAGTTCTACCCTATTTCTATAATTGAACTGGCCTCCTCTCACCACTCACTTACTGGGAATGAAGGATGGGTTTAACTTTAGGTTTTAACTTGTTTACTTTATTTATAGTTTCCCATAATGCAGTTCTATATCTATGTCTGTTATTACTGGTAATCGCATTTGAAATAAACATAATTGACTAGAAAGGTAAAACACTGAAAGCATTTTCAAGCATGCTAACTTGGGAATTTATTTTTTTTTTATCTTTTTATTTGCTTTTGGATTGGGGAAAAGTAAAGATGGGAAACAGGGTAATAGGACATAAATAGTATTGTGAAAGGAAATGAAAGCATGTGATAAATAATAATAAAGAGTGAATATTGTGAGAGAGGGCAGAGATTAGAGGTGTTAAAGACTCATGCATTGCCATTCATTCGATTTACTTTTGAGGTGTTATACTAGTACTGAAGAGAAAAGAATAGTCATGTGCAAAAGTAAATTGACAAGCTTGAATGAAAAGCTACAAGTTTGGGGAAACCTAGGATTTAGCTAGGTTTAAAGTTTGAAAAGTTTATTCATCTTCTTCACTTTACAAGTAAGGTAAGTGGACTCCAGAGAAGTTGGGACTTACAGTTGATAAGTATCTTAAGGCAGAATTTGAACTGAGGTTATCCTGACTTCAAGCCTGCAATCAATTTGCTACATCATGCTGCTTTGACTTACTCTGATAGTTGGTCCTATTATATCCAATGATAGATGGATGTTTTTGATCATCTACTGTTGTGTTATTGTTCATTCTCATCATCCAATTAGACTCAAAAGATGTTTTTATCTAACATCTAGACCTTCGCCTGTTTTTCCTCTGCTACTCATTCCTGGGTTCAATATTCTTCCTACTATGGTTCTATTTTATCTATACCACATCATCTCCTTCTTTTTCCCCATCATATTCCCTCCACTCTAACTTTTCTCTAGCTCTAAAATTGTCTTTTATTAAATCAATTAATTTGTGTTTATATCTATCTCAGTACCTTCAAAGGATTGTGATTTCAGAGCTATAAGAGATCTTCTAGTCCAAACTTCCTCCTTTTTTCTTTTTTTTACAGGTAATCCCCTTTCTTTACTTCCTCTCCTATTATCTCCCAAATTCAATATTTCTTTCAAAGCTAGTTTTCCTCGATAAACCCTTTTCTTTGGGGTGGGGTATGTATCTATAGTCCCCACCATTTAACATAGTGTCTAATACATAGAAGACATTTAACTCATCTTGATTCCTCTTCCCTATTAAGATTGAATTTTGAAGGTCTATACATCATTCTTTTCTGTTCCTAATTAGGACTAAATGTATTGTCTATACAGCTAAATGCTGATTGGGGTGAATAATGAATCCATTAAATTTTTGGTATTAATTCAAACTGTATACTTCCCTTGTGCTAAAATCAGTATTCATAATTTATATAATTATAACTTCAAATTGTGCAAATTCAGACATGGGCATTCACTTCAGGGGATTCATTATTCACACTAATAGGGAACTAGCTGCATTATAGAATTCAGTATTTAATTGTGTTTATTTTGACATTTGATTATATACAATTTTAATTGCTGTTTTATCATTTCATTTATATACATGTCATATCCTCACAATATATTAGGGGACAGTAATCAGTTATATTTTGCTTTTTAATTTTTGCAGTATTTTTATGAAGTTGGACACATATATTAATTTCTGGATAAATAAATATCTCTTAAAATGAATTGCCTGTGTATTCTCAAGATGACATTTAAAAGTACAAGATGACTTAACTTAGGGGCTCTATATAACCTACAAACATCAGGAATTTTTATTGCCTGTAAAATAAATATGGAATCTTTAGTCTGGCATTTAAATATCTCCCCCTGCACTTTTCAGCCTGATTCCACATTACTCTCCACCAGGTACTCTGTGTTTTAGGCAAACTGTGCAGGTAGAGCTGGGATAATGTCTTACCTCTGTATATAATTGGATATGTGACTACTTTTAGATAAGTCATTTAATCTTCCTTTGTTGAAGGCAATTCTCTAAAATGAAAAGTTTCAGAAGAGCCGTAAATGCATATGGATAGATGGGGTTCCTACCCAGGGAGTTTCACATATAAATGAAGTCACATAGTTGGACATATACACATGTTAAATTAATTTATATATATTCTAATATAATAATAAATATGACAATCTCTTCTTTTAACTTTGGTCACATTCCAGTACATCTGCAAGACACTAGGAAAGGAATATTTCATGGAAGAGGTAGACTTTGAATCAAATATTGAAAGATGGATAGAATTTCAAAATATAGAAAAAGAATGGTTCTGAGAACAGGGAGAGATTCTCAGGAACAGTTTGAACTTAGACAAAGAAACTGGAATTTTCAGGTCTTCTTCAATCTCATAAACTATATAGGACTGGGCTTGTAATGATGGGAAGAGAGGAGAGAAATGGTGATATTCTTCTGAGATCTGAATTGGTCAGTAGATTGAAGGAGAAGGGAGGAGATATTCTGAAGTAGGTACCCTAAATCCTGAACTTCCAGGGACCAAATGATTTAGGGAAGCTATATGGATTAACTGTATTTCTACTATATGTAAAGTATAGTGTTAGGATTTTATATGGAACATTGAATCTTCTCACCTTATCTTTCTATAATTAAGCAATTGATCAGCCAGACTAGCCCTAGCTCAATATATTCTTTATATGAACATGTGGTCAAGGAACAGAAATCTGCATCCCCCTTTTCAATATCTTTATCATCCCTCATGCACAAAATACCCTTTTTATATGTGATCCACACGTTCTTTCAATGCCAACAATCATCTACATACAGAAGAGACTTAGATGCTTAATGGTTTGATTCATTGATTATCATTTCCTATCAGTTTTACTGGGGTATGACTGAAATTAACAGAATTGATTGCCATAGTTAGGATTAAATTAAAATATATATATTTATGACTTTAGACATTGTGGATGAATAAAGGATCTTTCTTTAGTTTATATTTGTCATGCCTTTGGATAGACAATGGTTTGTCCAACTACAATTGCTTTCCAGATGGATTCAGTACTAATTTCTTTTTTATTATTCTGGCAAAGAATAATGTTGATATTAGGTTTCTAGGAGTGTTCATCTCAGACATTGATTTCAAATATAACATGTAGCTCTGCCTTGAGCTGAAGTCAGGAATAGCTTTGAATTATTTTTATAATATTCAAAATATTAGCACATAGGAAGAATAGTTCTTCCAAATGAAAACAGGTTATGTTAGAATTTAATTATCATAGATGGGAGTCCTTGTTATCTCTCCATGCACTCCAGTCAGTAATCCTCTCTCTCTTAGACCTCGCATAACATTTTGGAACATACCCCTATAATATCCTTAGTATTTTATATCATGGTCACTTGACTAATAAGAATCTAAGGTAATTTTTTGAACTTTTGGCTGCTAACTCTAAATTCAATGTTTTAGCCACCATCCCAACATATTTTCATAAAAGCATTATCCATACACACACTTTTTTTCTTTTGACTTTTGGAACGATTTGCTTTGCTTTTGCTTTTTAAATAAGACTGATCAAAATGATCTCTACGACCTTAAAAATATATCCCCTGGGGTAGGGTAGGTGTAGAGGTAGAGAAGGAAGGGGAAAGAAAGAGAACTGGGACCTAGAGATAAAATAAAATTGAATTTTAAAAATACATCCCTGAAAGAACATCAGAAAAGATTTCTCAGAGAGTAGTGCAGTAGTTTAGCTGGAAATTAAAAGGTAAATGTGTTCCTGTTCTGTTATTTTTGTTCTTTTTCTTTTTCATCTTCCTAGTATATATGTCTATTAAAAGTTATATGTAAGATTTTATAAAAGAAAAGTGTTGTAAACAAGAATGAAGTGGTGTACAGTGCCAAATAAATAGTGATTGCTCAATAAATACTTTGTCATTAACTGTTTCTCAGTTTGACCTAGACCTTTGTCCTCTGCAATTCCTCAGAATTGAATTCAAGTTATATTATTACCTCATCAACATTGTCCTTTCATTCCTTTACCTATAGTTCCTTCATGGGCAGTAAGACATGATGTACTCAATACTTTCAGAAAGATCTGGGTTCAAATTCTGCCTCTTATATTTTCCAGCTCCCCTGACCTGGGGAAAAATCATTCAGTTGTAAAGTGTCTTAGGGGAACCCCTAAAACTTACCTGCAAAGTCACAGGTGAATTGAGGTCTGTGTTGGTAGATGGAATCATCATATCAGGAGCTCTTCCACCCAAATAATGACAGATTTTACTCCCTGTTTGACACTGAGCAAGTAGCTTTGCTTCTTTGAGGTTCACATTCCCCAGCTACAAAATGAAGGAGTTGAACTAAGTTTTTGTCCAGTTCTAAATCTATGAATCTATGATCTTTCTCATATTTGTATGATAATTCTCTTGAGTTTGTAAATTGTGCTCTAATAAATGAAAGACCTGGACCAGGAAATTATAGTTCTTTCTATCATCAAAAGGTTCATCTAAGTCACAGTATAGTCTACAGCTTTCATGCTCTGATGCTCCCTTCCTAAACAAAATGAAAGGAATGATTCTAAAGGACCACTGTGGCTCTAAATTCCTAGCATACATCTTTGTTATTTTAGTACAGT
Organism: Sarcophilus harrisii; assembly: GCF_902635505.1. Classification (NCBI taxonomy): domain Eukaryota; kingdom Metazoa; phylum Chordata; class Mammalia; order Dasyuromorphia; family Dasyuridae; genus Sarcophilus; species Sarcophilus harrisii. The sequence continues at coordinate 124,750,598 of NC_045429.1, forward strand.
CAATTCTATATACGCAGTCCATCCACAGTCTATGATTTTATGGATTTGGGGATCCTCTTCACCAAGGTTATATGCAATAAAGAAGCATTTATTTAGCACTTCCTAGGTTCCAGACACTATACTAAGAAGTGGAGATACAAAAATAGATTAAAACAGTCCCTGTCTTAAAGAAGCTCACACTGTAATGGGAGAGAAAACATGTAAATAATGACCATACACACAGAATAGAGAGAATCTATTGGAGACAATATCAAAGGAGCCTGGAAAGGCCTGCTGAAGAAGAGAAGATTTGGACTGAGATTTGGAAGAAGCCAGAGAAATGTTGTTACTTAATAGATGAGTACTGGAGAAATCCCTGAAGCTCAGAGTTGTTGTTGGGAGAAAATGAATAGTTGTGCTAACAAAGTGTCATAGAGAAAGAGAGATACAGTGACCACAATCTAAAGAGTGGAGTTGAAGAGTGTTATTGTAGTCCTAAACTTCCTGGGATGCAAGGTAGAATCCTAATTCTTAAGTAACTGTGTTATTTGATAGGATAGCCTGGAATAGCAGATAGCTAAGATTGGAATTTGACTCATGTCTGATACATAATACAGACTATATGACCATACCTTTCAGGTAAAACTCTTAAATTGCAGAAAAAGGTACCAGTAGAACTAGTCGAAGTTTCCTTACATGACAATACCTATATAATGACATCACAGGACTGATTCTTATTTCTGTCCTATTTATTAAAGAACAAAAGGTGGCTTTAGTGTACAGCAGGAAAGATAAGGATTCAGGTGCTTGAACTGAAGTATGAGATTGGTTCTTGATCACCAGGAACAGAGTAACAGGTTATTGGCAAAAGGGCACAATGAAATAACAGAATACACAGCAACAACAATGATGCTAAGTCTGAGTATCCAAGATATCTTATGTTTTCCCTCCTGGGTTCAGAAGTGGATCTCAAAGCCTCTGGGAAGTTGAAAATGTAAATGGGGATTAAGTAGATTCCTGGTTACTGAAAGGATTTGTGGGTAAAGTCGATATATATTAAATATATATTGCTCAATATATATTAAAAATTACTTCTTAAGAATTCTGCTGGTTGATTCTCCATGAATTATAACTTATAAATATCAAAATCAGATCGACTGGAGGATTTCCTATTACTTCTTCCAAAAAGGAAAATAAATCTTATATATGAAATACATTTCTTGCCTATTTATTTAAATATCATGGGAGACAAGTGTTTTCACAATTTTGACATAAGTGAGAACAAGCTGCTGCCTGCTTGCTCATGCAAACATAACATTTTTATTGAGGACCTAAGTCATAAATGTGTGGAAATGTAATAGCCAAAAACAATCTATTAGTAATGCTGAATAAAATTATGTCAGGCCTCTAGAATAGATGCTGCTCTTAAGGGGGTTCTTTGAAAAACAAAAAAACAAAAAGAAAGATCTAGAAAAACAAGAAAGTTGTTTTTAAGTATTTGTAGGGTTGTCATATGGAAGAAGGATTACACTTGTTCTGTCTGGTCCTAGAAAGTAAGTACTGTGAGAAGCAATGGAATGGAATTCTCAAAAGTTAAATTCATCTCAATATTAGGAAAAATTCCCAGTCATTAGAATTATCTCAGAGTGGGATAGACTGCTTGGGGAGATAATAGGTTCCTTGCCATTAGAACATGAGCAAAGACTTGTTAGGGGTGTTATACAGAAGATTCTTGGTCATGTATGGATTGAATTAAATGACCTCCAAGAGCCTTTCCAACTCCCAAAATTTAAAAAGAAAAGGTCAGATAACTTTAATTTGTATGTACATTAATAAAGTTAAATATGTACATCATTATGATTCTTCAACTAATATAATTTTATAATCTGTAGAAAATATTATTTCAAAATTCATATCATGTACCTGTTTTCCAATGTAACTTAAAATTCTAGCATGTTCTAATATGGTAGCAGTTGTGTAGTATTGAGAATCTTCAATTTGTGTTCCCTGATTGATGTTTAATCTAGTTTTGTAGCAAGAAGCCATTTTGCTTAGAAATCTCATAATTTCCCAAGTGGTAAATTGAAATCATTCTATGGTGTTCAGTAATATGTACTTTGTGCCTAAAGGATATGATATATAAATACTCCAAAGTGTTAATGACATCAATGTTCTAAGTGTTCCTTTTAATGATACTAATGACAATTCAGCCATGTCTTCATAACCATGGATGACATTTATTAATGTCTTCCCATTAGTATGCTACAAGTGGTCAGTCCATTGTGCTGGTACTTTACTTCAGTTTCTACGTTAAATAAATAAGCCTGGAATATCCTTGGAATAGTTTTATTGAGCACTGAACCTACTTCAGAAGGTAGAAATAAGTAGATGACATAATACTTATCCTGGTGGAACATACTCTAATTAGGTACATAAGTCATAAAAACAGGAAAATGTGACAGATAATGTAATAGATAAGTGCCAAAGAAGATGTAAGGATTTCTAGGAGTTCAGAGAAGAGACAGACTGCTGCAAACTAAAATAGTTGAGGACAGCTTAATGGAGGAATTGGACTTAGAATGAAACTTAAAGAATAGATAATATTTGTATAGATGGAGACCTGGACACAATATGAAAGTATAGAAGTAAGAATGAGGAAACTATTAGGGGGAAGCCTATTATCTGCTAACCTAGTTGGATCTAATAGTTCATCCCAGATAATAGTCCAAAATTAGTTTAGAAAGTAAGATTGGAAAGATACTGGAAGTTTACTCCCAGTAAGATGCCACAAAGGATTTTTGAATTAGGAAGTTACTTATTTGATCACTTTATTTAAAGAAAGATTCATCTGGGAATGATACATGGATGTGGGGGTGGAAAGGGGTGCATATGGAGACTACAGTCAGGGACACCAAATAAACCACAATTACTCTAATTCTAGTGTGAGGTAATTGGGCCTGAACTTGGATGGAGGCCCTGGGAATGGGATGTCAGAGCGTAAGAAATATCAGAAGAGAAGAATTGCTAAAAATTTGGTGATTAAATGGATATGAAGGCAAGAAAAAGGGATAGTCAAATGATTTTGAGCCTTAAATAGGGAAGGCTATGAAAATGATATAAAATATTGTAATTAAGTGATCCAAGAAGAGCAAAGTTTGATGTTTGAGGATAAGGAGAAAACATGAATGAAAAGATGGTGGATTTAACTTTTAATTAAAAAAAATGTGAATTTTGAAGTTGGTGTGGAACATCCAGGTGATGATGGTAGGAACAAAGCTTGAGTAAAAAAAATTATTTGGAAATTATCCTCAAAGCTGATAATTATGAAATTCTGATGATGGCACTGTTTAGATCAAAAATCTTCAATGAATATCAGTTATCTACAGAATAAAGTTTAAATTCTTTAAAATAGGATTCAAGACTCTCCATGCTTTGGGCTTTCCTTAACTTTAGACATTTTCATTTACTATTTCTCTATTTCATATACTATTTACTCTAGCCAAATTGGACAATTGTTCCCTGAATACATCTTATACTTTTCACCTTTTGTATTTTTGTTGATGCTGTACCCTCTATATGCACATAGTAGAAACTGAATAAATATTGTTAAATACCATTTCCCTAATCTCTTCCCAGCAAAACCTTATCTACCCTTAAGGTCCTCGCTCAAGCATCACTTCTTCAATCAAGCCTTCCTTGAACTCTTCAGCCAAAATTAATCTTATGCTCATTTTTTTTTTGCATTTTGTATCCCCTAATATAGTGTTGGCTTGTATTTTATTTTAGTATTACAATATTAGTGTATAATTTATCATAACATGCAATAGTTATTGTAATTATACTATATATCTGGCACATAGTAGGCTCTTAATAAAACTTCAATTATAGTTTTCTGTATATCTAACTAATCTTCCCCCAATCTTAATAGAGTGAGCAGAAACCATTTATTTATTTACTTCATTTCATTTCCTTCATAGTGCTTTGCACATAGTAGGTGTCAAATAAATATGTATTTAATTGAATTGTATTAACCTACACTCTCACTCTGTCAAAGTTTCTTGTATGTTTAAATAGATATTTCTAGAAGAAACAAAACCAGGTTTATCTCTTCAGAGTTACTGGTCTCGCCAAATTTCAGACAATTAACTTCTGTTGCTGTTGAGCTCTCCATCCTCAGGGCTAATGCTCCCCTACTCCAGGAGGGGAGGAGTAGGTGTCCTTATGAGAAGACTTGAGCTCCCATAGGAAGGATTGCTTGCCAAATATTTCAAATGTTCCGCCAACATGTTCTATCACTTTGTAAAAAAGTGAATTCCTTTATCTTTCTTAAAAGAAAAAAAAACTCAGAGAATAGTCTGTTGAGAATAGGAGGAATGTAGTAGAGTTTTTGGTATCAGTTAAGTTAAAGAATTCACTACACAGGTTGAATCATTAGTGGCTCATATATCAGAGACACTGGGGAACATGATGAGAACATTATGTATTGCCTCCATGTGATCCAAATGACCCTTTTAAAAACTTTGAGCTTTTTCTCTTTGGGAATTTTTAAAGGGTATTTTCCATAGGTAGTAATGAGTTCACTGTTGAGGTAAATCTTTCCAGTCCTGAAATACTAAATCAGTTATTTGAAGCTTTATATCTGGAACTGCACTTGCAAAAAGTGGGATTAATTTATAACCCTACTTAAATGCCTTATGTAATAGGAATAATCTGCTTTCTTAGAATCAGTCCAACTTTCTTTCATCTTCTGCTCTAGAGTTACCCTGAACTGAACCCTAATTTTGGATTACCCTTACTCTCTACCTTAGAAAGGATACTATTCCTATTCCTATTCAACTACATTTTTGCCAGATTGAATCCTACAACTTTGAATGTGTCAAATACAAATGCTGTATACAATGTAATCTCAAATGAACCCTCACTGTTATATGGCTTCACTTTTTATTTTTCCTTGATTGGCTCCCTATTAATTTATATAGCATCTGTTAAAAAATCTTCTATACTGTCATCAAGCCACATACAATGTCTTTACAATCCCTTATAGTTTGTCTTCTAGAATAATTCTTCAACTCCTCAAAATTTCTTTCTTACCAGTTATCTCTTAATTGTCAAACTCAAAACCCTTTTCTAAGTCCTTGTTCCTTTAGTCTCTCTCCTGTATTTGATGATATTGATTACCACATTTTCCGGGAAATTTTCTCTGTGTTTTTATAAAACTGCTTTCTTATGATTCTCCTCCTACTTATTGAACTACTCCTTTTAAATCCATAAATATGCTTCAAGCTTCTTTCCTGATCCTTCTTCTCTTTCACTACTCTTTCTCTTCATTATTCCATTAATTTCATTGGGTTTAATTATCAATATTATGCAGATAAAACCAAATCTGTTTAGCCATCCTTTTTCTTGCTTCTGAATTCTAGTACCGCTTCTTTTACCAACTGTTAAATGTCCTTGAATGTTCTGATAACAGATCAAATTCAGCATGTGTAAAATAGAATTTATTCCATTAAAAATGACCCCTCAAAGGATGCCAGTCAATTAGGAAATGTCTGAAAAAGATATGGTATATGATTTTAATAGGATGCTATTGTTCAATAAGAAATAACATACAGAATGTTTTCAGAAATACCTGAAAAGACTTATATGAACTGATATAGAATGAACAGATATAGGAGAACATTGTATATCAGAACAACAGTATTATACAATGTAAAAGACTATGAATGACTACTATTCTCAGCAATATAAGGATCTAAAACAATTCCAAAGCAATCCTGATGAAAAGTGTTTTCCATATCCAATGAAAGAGCTGATGGAGTCTAAATGCAGATTTTCACTCTCTCTCTCTCTCTCTCTCTCTCTCTCTCTCTCTCTCTCTCTCTGTCTCTATCTTTCTCTGTGTGTGTGTTTGTTGGTCTGCTTTCTTTCACAACATGATTAATATAGAAATAGATTTTTGCATGATTGCACATATATGATCTATATCAAATTGATGTCCATCTCCTAAAGGGGGAAGTGGAGGAAAGAAGAGAGAGAATTTAGAACTCAAAATTTTGAAAAATGGATGTTGAAAATTGTTTTACATGTAATTAGAAAAATATTATTTAAAAACACCTCTGATTTTATATTCCTGTCAAATGTATCATCATCATTCCAGTATCCAACTTTTCTTCCTTAAAAGCATCCTTAATTCTCTACTCTCCTTCACTTCCTGTTTCCCCATATATAATCAATTACTTAGTCTTAATGCTTTTATAGTCACATCATCTTTTGTATCCATCCCATTCTCTGCATTCACATGGCCACCACTTTGACTTAGATCTCTTGGTTACATTAAACTTAATGGTTTCTATGCCTTGTCTCTTTCCACCTCACTGTGCCAATCTTTTGATCAAGAAATGTTAGTGTCTTCCTGTTGCTTCTAGCATTAATCTTAATTTCTTTCATATGTGTGTATGAATATATTTCCAATGACTAACACAATTCCTGACAGATATCTGAAATTTAATTGAAAGGTAGGTAGAAGAGGAAGTTTGTTCTTTTCAAAGGCCGGTTTTAAGATCATACATGTAAATATTTAAGATATCTGCACCTATGCCTTGGTATATGAAAACCAGCAGTTTGCAGTGAAAATGGATTTAATTATACATATATATTGTTGGTATTCAACAGGTCAGGGTGATTTATTGGCAGAGATCATGTTTAGCTCCCCAATTTTCTCTCAAGTTGGCAGTGTCACTTGACACAGAACTTTAAGGTCCATGCTAATATTAGAGGAAAAAGTAGAATGATTTCATTATGTTCAGTGTCCACAAAAGGAAAAAAAATGTGCCTGATAGATTTAGTGAACAGCCATCTTTTGTCCTCCAGGTTCATGCTATAATAGGATTATGATTGGTACATGATGGGAAAATTGCAACTTGTCAATGTTATATGTAGTCTTAATTTAATCATTTGAGACTAAAGAAAGTGATTTCAAATGGAAATTCAAAATAGTTATCATTTGACCTCATGTAAATGCAATACTATTAATCACTTGGCATGAGTAATGAATATGCATACTTCAGATACATAAAACAACTTAAAATAACGCCTCTGTTCTGCCTAGAAAATTGACTTATAGTATATTGTCCCTCTATTGTCTTTGCTCATAATGGCACCTTTAAGAGAGAGAAGAAATTCTCTGTGGTTAGCATCTTCCCTCATATCCACACAAAAATACTTTGTATTTATTTGTATAAAGTTTGTATTCACTTATCTTTATGTTTTATACCTTCCATTTGATAGCAGCTGAAGGTTAAGGACCTAGTGTAATTTTTATTATCTTACCAATACCTTTCACATAGTACATGCTTCAATAAATTTTACATACTAAATAAATTTAAGGACTATAGTAAAAAGAGATCTGAACTGTGAGTCAGGAGTCCTGAGTGTAAATTAGACATATGACAGTAGGTGTGATGCATCACTTTTGTGAGAACAGTGCCTTGACAAATTCAAAGTATTATATTAATGAATTATTATTATTTTGGTTGGAATGTAGCTTCTCTCTAATTTGCACCTGCTAGAATCATGCAAATTCTGCAAAATCTAAATGCCAACTCCTTCACAAAACAGTTCCTGGTATACTTCTATCTCAGGAGTATGCTGGTAAATGGTTAAAATGGACTCCTAAAATGGAAAAATATATATATATATATATATATATGCACCACAAAGTTTTAAGTCTAACCAGTATAATTAACATTTTCTCCATTACTTTATTAAGTTCTGACAATCAATAAGCCAAACCTAAGGCAAAAATGCTCACGATGAAAAATTTGAGTCTCTCTAGAGCTGTAAGAGCTGGCTCCAGCACACCTTTTCACTCATCTGCCAGTTAATTTTTTCTCTTCACAATTTTTAGAGACTTTTAAAGAATTTCAGATATGGAGGAGAACTCTAAATACATTTAGCTCAAATAATACTTAAAGCAGAAACCCCTTTTTTTCTTTTTTTCTTTTTTTTTTAATAGCCTTTTATTTACAAGTTATATATATAGGTAATTTTACAGCATTGACAATTGCCAAACCTTTTGTTCCAATTTTTCCCTCCTTCCCCCCACCCCCTCCCCTAGATGGCAGGATGACCAGTAGATGTTAAATATATTAAAGTATAAATTAGATACACAATAAATATGCATGATCAAACCATTATTTTGCTGTACAGAAAGAATTGGACTCTGAAATATTGTACAATTATCCTGTGAAGGAAATCCAAAATGCTGGCAGGCAAAAATATAGGAATTGGGAATTCAATGTAATGGTTCTTAGTAATGTCCCAGAGTTCTTTCGCTGGGCATAGCTGGTTCAGTTCATTATTGCTCCTGGTTTGGTTTGGTTCATCTCATTGCTGAAGATGGCCAGATCCATCAGAATTGATCATCATATAGTATTGTTGTTGAAGTATATAATGATCTCCTGGCCCTGCTTGTTTCACTCAGCATCAGTTTGTGTAAGTCCCTCCAGGCCTTTCTGAAATAATCCTGTTGATCATTTCTTACCAAACAATAATATTCCATAATATTCATATACCAGAAACCCCTTTTTTCAACTCAGACAAATAAATGGTTATCCATTTTCTGCTTGGAGACTTATAGAAGAGAATCTCACTCATCAGGAAAATGTCCATTCTGCTTTCAAATAGCTCTGGTTGTTTAAAGCTTTTTTTGTATATATTAAGCCTATAACTTATAACCCCTTACTCCTAGGCCATGTGTGATAAGTTTAATGATTCTTTCATATGACATCCTATAGCTTATTGTTTCATATTTTTGCAAATTTAGACTATGGAGGTACCAAGAGTACTAATGCCCTCCTTTACACATGAAAAAATTGAGGTCAAGAGAAATTAAAAGACATGCCCAAGTTTACACAGCTAGCAAATATCAAGTGACAAATAGTGTAATTGGAATTCACACCATGGTCATTTAACTCCTTACTCAATATTTCTTTAGTAATGGAGATAAATATCATATCCCTCTCTCCCAGAATGGATATTCCCATTTCCTATAGCCAGTTCTTATATAAACTTGCCAATAAGTATTTATTAGGCGCTTATTAAGTGTCAGGCATTTTGCTAAAGAGCTAGAGATACAAAGAAGGGCAAAAATAGTATCTTCTCCCATAGAACTCACATTTCAATGGAGAAGACATTATGTAGATAATCAGATGTATAAAAGAGAAGAATATAGATTAGATGAAAGGTGATATCAAAAAATAATGTACCAGCAGCTGGGGTTACAGAACCTGGTTACAGGTTACAGAGGTTACAGAACTTCTACAAATGCAGAAAAGCAGCTGATGTGTCATTTATAACTTTAAATCTTTGTATGAGGCACTTCAAGGTTAAATGATTTGCCCGGGATAACATAAAAGGTAATACTAGAGTCCAGATTTATAGTCCAAGCCAACTCTCTATCCTGTTAAATTATCTCTTAGAATTCCATGTCCAGCTATTTAGTTATATGGAATCAGTAATTTACTGTAAACCTTGGGTTTTTTCAATTGAAATAATCAAATCTATATTGTGTATTTTTTGTCTTTGCATCTTCACCTAGAACTATGTCTGCTACAAAGTATATACTTTAAAAAATATTAAGTACCAATTTTGTGCTAGACATTGATAGAAAAAACCAAAAATTAAAATTATCCTTGCCTGCAAGAATTTAAAATTCTATGTACTTTTTACATGGGCTGTTATCTAGCCAGGCATCTTCTCTTATATTTGTGCAGTTGGTGATTTTTCCTATTTATTGTTGTTTTTAACAATATAGAACTTTATAATGATCGCTATTTGTTCTGTACTTCTCCTATGAAAGTAACATATCTCATATCATATTTCATTATAGTTGTTTTGGAACCTGTCATAACTTTCCTACTATATAATAAAGCTACTCAAAGGCAAAGAATATGTGTCTGTGCTATTGACCTTTATTTCACTCTACAACCAGCACCATTCTTTGCATACTAATAAATGTTTGCTAACCCAAAATAATTTGAGAATTGTTTCTGTAAATATGACATTTGTGTCATATTTTTTGTTCAGTCAGTTCAGTCATTCCCAAATCTTAGTAACCCCATTTGGGGTTTTCTCAGCAGAAATACTGGAATGGTTGGCCATTTCCTTCTCCAGCTCATTTTACAGATGAGGAAACTGAGGCAAACAGGGTTAAGGGAATTACCCAATGTCACAAAGCAAGTAAGTGTCTGAGATTAGAGTTTACCTAACTCCAGGTTCAGAGCTCAACTCACTGTGCCACCTTGCTGCCCAAATATGACATACTAGATCTGGGGTCCTCAAACTACTGCCTGAGGGCCAGATGTAGCAGCTGAGGACGATTATCCCTCTCACCCAGGACTATGAAGTTTCTTTATTTAAAGGCCCACAAAACAAAGTTTTTGTTTTTACTATAGTCTGGCCCTCCAACAGTCTGAGGGACAGTCAACTGGCCCCCTATTTAAAAAGTTTGAGAATCCCTATAGATGAACATTGATATGGATGATATGTTCTTTCCAAGAAGAAATAAAATAGCTTTAGAATCATAGAATTGAAATGAACTATCTTATCCAAACCTTCTCATTTTATAACTAAGGCACAAGGTAAACTTCCAATTACTAGGGATAATAAATCCCTGTGAAGTTGTTGCATGATTTGAATTTGCAATGCATATTTACATTATAATGGAAACAAATACCATGATCTTTTACATAATTATAACTTCAAATAGTGCAAATCTGAATAAATGCAACCACTACATAGGATTCATTATGTCTGTATTCTCTGCTTTTTTGTAAATCATCAGCCCAAGGTGATCCAAAAACTTTTTGGCAGAACTGGACCTGAAACCTAGTTCTCTTGCTTCCCCAACTATCCCAGTTACTTCTAGTACATGAGTCTTTTTTTTTTTTTTTTCATCTAGTGCTTGTGTTACCCCATGACCTGCTGAACTCTGAGAACAGGGAGCTATTTCATTAAATGTACGCAACTTCTGGGGAGAATACAAGAACAACTGGCAACTGATAATGACATAATCCATCTTACTAAAGGTTAAATGCTCACAGACATTGTCCACTGCTTGGTAGCAATGTACAACAGATTGTCCAGGGTGAGCCCAGACAAATGCTTTCTGACTGATTTCCCAGGGAGAGTGAGATAGAGAGGGAACCAAAAAATGATTCAGCAACTCAATAACAAAGCAAAAGAAAAGGGGGAGAGGGGTTCAAAAACAGGGAGTGGGCAATAAAAAATGCAGAAGAAAGTTGGCTAGATGAATCAGATTCTCTATGAATTTACTGAAAGTTTTGGAATATGAAACATATCTCATCATAATGTAGTTTCCCCCACCCCACTCCCAATACCTGGAGAAATTTTTTTCAAACGTGATTTAGTGACCAAAAAATGGGAATGTAGCTGTGTAAATACACATGAAAGTGACATTAGTAGTGCCTAGCTCCAAAAAACATTAAACTTCACTGACAAATTTATCATCCTTCACTTCCTCAGTACAAGGGTGTTGACCTTCATGTTCAGTGAACCATAGCTGCCAACAGCATGATCTGCTTGTGTCGTATCTTCAGTTTAGTTTTGAATTCCTAAATAGACTTGGGGGAGTTAAAATATGTTCTTTTCCAATGTTTCTAATGCCCTAAATAAGAAAAGGTTTGACGTTGAATTTGCCCTTTTCCTCTTTCCAGTTAATGATAAACATTTCCATGAACTGCACACATTCACTTAAGTAATGCCATCGCAGTATTACAAAATTGCAGAGTTGAAAAAGACCATTGTCTTTTCTAGTTGTCTAATCTAACTTTGTCACTTTAGAGATGAGAAAACTGATGATAATAGGGATAATGGGACTTCACTAACGTTACCCCACTAATAAAAGACAGGGTTAGAATTTACTGTAAACCTAGGTCATCTGCTGCTGCATCCTATGCTCTTCCCAACATGATTTTCTCTATTGATTTATCTTATTTTCCATGATACTATTCCACCATGCCATATGTATAGTCTGATATGGTCTCTTCTTCCATAAATTCTGATTACTATTGTAAAACAAATTAAAACAAGCTATTGTTTGGGGCATACCAGGTCAGGAGAGCTAAAGTCAGGAAAGGATCTCCTGCCTGTTCCATGTTCATTGAAGTAATTATCAATCAATTAATAAACATTTATTGTTAACTTACCTTATTCTAGACACTATATTAAATACTAGAGATGCACAAAGAGACAAAAAGGCCCATAAGGAGTTCACAATTTAATTGGAGACATAATAGGTAAACAAACACAAAACAAAGTATATAAAGGATGGGGAGTAATTAACAAAAGAGCTGGCACTAGAATCAAGAAGATATGAGAAAAGCTTCTAGTGAAAGAAAGAATTTTATTTGAACTTAAGGAAGCTAGAGTGCTCATAGAGGGAGGGATATTATTCCAGGCATAGGGCATGGAGGATAGCCAGAGAAAATGCCTGCAGGTGAGAAATGGGAATGTCTCATTTATGGAATGACCAGTAGCATTTCTAGCTTCATATAAATGTCAGATAAGGAGGCAGAATATCAATTATACTGCATTTGTATTAAATTTTTTTGAGTGGATAAAGCAACTAACTCTCCAAATGTCACAAAACGATGACATGGGATAAAGGAAAAGAATGATAGATCAGCACGTTCACACAGTCTTCATTATTTCAGCTCTTCCTATTCCTCTAAAATCTAATTTAAGTGTCACCTCTTCCATGAAATCTACCCTGATCTTCTCAGTCAGTGATGAATGATCTTTCCTCCCCAGGTCATGTGAGATATGTTGTATACCACTCTCTTTTTTGTAGACTTGAGAAAAAGTATGATAAAGTGGACTTAAAGTAGAATACCTCAGTTCCAATTCCATCTTCGACACTCAGTAAATCTATGTAAACATGGGCAAGACATTGGAATATTCTGAGCCTCTTAGGCAATTCACTAAGGGAATGAGACAATCAGAAATGTGAAGGAAGCTGGGGATCCACTGAGGATTTACAAGACTGTGTTATGTTGTATGTAAGAGTCATATTCCCCTAAATGAATACAAGTTTCATACACATATACTCTGCATATTTCTATGAAGCACCCAACACAGTAGTTAGCACGTAATAGGAACTAGGCAAATGAATAAATGTTTAAATTTATATAAACATTCACATAAGTTCTATAATTTATTTATCTATTTTGTACTGGTCTTGATCTGTGATTTTGCTGGATTATGGAATTCCTGGTGTGGAGACATACTCTATTGAAGCAGCCCAACAACTTTTCTGAAATTCAGAGTTATGAGAAGTACTGAGAGATTAAGTCACATATCCATGTTGATACATATATCACAGGTGGGACTTGAACCTGGGACTTTCACAAAAGCCAGTCATCCATCCACAAGTAGTTATTACATGCTTGTTCTATAAATATGACATAAAGTCTTTATCATTAGCTCCCTTTTTTTTTACACATGTAAAGGAGAGAGTCTGAGTTTTCATCAATGTCCATTATTAATATTAACAATTAGTCAATTTGCATGCAATACAACTCTGATGACACAAAGTGAAGAATTAAAGAGACTCCTTGATAAGGTTGAGATGGGAGAGTGTAAAAGCTGGCTTGAAACTTCACATTAAAGGAAAAAACATTAAAATCTTGGCAACTGATCCCATCATTTCCTGGCAAATAGCAAAAGGAGAAATGGAAGCAGTAACAAATTTTATATTCTTGGGTTCAATGATCACTGTGATGATGACTTTAGCCATGTAATTAAAGGATTTCTTTCTGCTTGGAAGAAAAATTATGGTAAATCTGGACAGCATATTAAAAAGCAAAGACATCACCTTGAAGATAAATGTCAAAATAGTCAAAGTTATGGTTTTTCCAGTAGTAATGTATGACTTTAAATGTTGGACTAAAGGAAATCTGAATAGTGTAGAATCAACACTATTAAACTGTGGTTCTGGAGAAGACATTTGAGAAGGAGATCAAATAAGTCAATACTTAAGTTAATTCAGCCTGTTCATTGGAAGAACAACTGCTGAAGATGAAACTTTAAAATTTTGGTCATATATTGAGTAATCAGTATTTTTAAATAATACCTGATGTTAAAAAATACTAAAGGCAAAAGAAGTGAATAGCAGAGGATGAGTTAAACAAAGAGTATCATGGAAGCAATAAACATGAACTTAGACAGATTTGAAGAGAGATTGGCAGATAGATGTGCCTAACCTGCCATGGTCTAAGAAGCCATAAAAAGTTGGACATGATTGAAAAACTGAACAACAAATTTTCTATATTCTATTAGTGACAACAGAAGTGATTCTGTTTTCATTCCTATATCTCATTTAATTAATAACAATCAACTTGAATGTAGACTCTTCCCATCGAAGGAGTGTTTTGAAGTTTGGAGACAAAAAAGTGAAATTTGGAATATCATTTTATCAAATTCAACAAAAAAATATTCAAATACGGCAATAGCAGTGGTTAAGGACTATAGACAGAAGTTAAGACGCATACATGTGTTGACAACAGAAGTGATAACATGAATATATTTTAGGCAGCAGAAGCTAAATGACAGATTGATAGAGATCACTTGAACGATCAGTGGTTACCATGAGGGAAAATGACTACTACCAGAGCCTGCTGGTGGGCTGCCTCTCTCAAGTCTTTACTCTAGTACATCCTCTATTCAGCTGTCGAAAAGATCTTCCTAAAGCACAGGTCTGACCATGCCATCTCTCTACCCAACTGCAATTGTTCCCAATCAGTCACCTCCAGGATCAAATATAAAATCCTGTTAGGTTTTTGAAGTCCTTAATAAACTAGCCTTCCCCCTTACCTTCATAGTCTTTTCACATTTTATAGCCCACCCACATACTTTGTGTTCCAGTGATACCAGTTTGCTGTTTCTTACATGAAAAAATTCCATATTCCTATTCTGATCATTTTCACTGGCCATCCATCATGCCTAGAATGATCACCCTCCTTGTCTTCTGCTGTTGGCTTCTTTGACTTCTTTCAAGTCCTCCCTTTTTCAGAAAGCTTTGTTCCAATCTCTTCACCCTTTAATTCTAATGCCTTATTTATGTTGATTATTGCCAATATATATTGTAGGTTATTTTTTAAACATAGCTGTATATGTTGTCTTCTCCATTAGACTGTGAGATCTTTGAAAAGAGAAACTATTATTTTGCTTTTCCTTGTATCATCAGTACTTAGAACAGCATCTGGCACATAGTAGATACTTAGTAAATGTTTATTGACTGACTGACATTTGGGGGGGAAATCTAAACTGTTCTTCTAAAATAAAGCTTACTATGCTATTAGCTATAACTGAAAAAGAATCAGAGTCATTTTCTGTAGACTGTTCCCTGGGAAATTGACCCAGCCTTTGGTTCCAACTAAAAAGACAAGCAAAACACCTGACATCATTAAGAAGGCTTTTGGAAACAAAACAAAATCATTATCTTAACATCATATACAACTTGGAAAACTGTGCAAAGTTCTGCTTGTTATACATCAAGGAAGACATAACCAATAGAAATGATACAGAAAATAACAACTAAAGGATCTGGTGGATACATGTATTTCCATATGTGGGGATGATTACAACAATTAGAATTCTCAAAATGGGAAAGCTCAAGGCTCAGCAGGGCTGTTGTCAGAGCTGATACTGTCGTGAAAGGTCTGGCTTAGTTAGATACAAATAGTTTTTTTTAAACAAATGCCAGTTTCTAAAATGTGGCACAGATGTTTTATACTTGAAAGGGGACCCATATAGAATGGAGGATGTTTTTCTAAAAGGAACTATAGACTAAAATTTTAAATTGATTATAAAAGGGTTTAGACAAATGAAAGACAGCTTGCGTATCTCCCATTTGCTTCCAAAGCATCCTGGATCTTGGTTTAAATTCTGTCACTGAGATTTACTGCCTGTGTGACCTTAGACAATCTATTTAATCTACTTGAGCTGAAAGAATTGGATGGCCTCTAAAGTCCCTTCCTTTAGATCTATTATCTATTCTATTAGACTGAATCTATCATGTTCCTGGTATAAAGAATTTCCAATTGAAAATCATCCCTCCACTAATGCAGATCAACAGGTCTTTTGCAATTTGCAATATTAGAAAGTTGCCAGGGTCACAAACTAGTTATGTATTAAAGAGAGAATCTGCACTCAGGTCTTCCTGACTCCACATCTAATGCTCTATCCACTGCTTCTCCTACTTGCTCTTCCTTAACTATCTTCTATTTAATTCATTGGAATGTATTTGTGCTTATTCTCTTCATATTGATGCTGTGTGTATATTTATTTTATATAGACTTGTTTCCCCCTTTAGAAATGAGCTTTGTGTGTATAGATATTTTTTCTCTGTGTTTGCATCCCAAGCACTTAACATAGTACTTCATACATAGTAGGTACTTAATACATAACTTTTGATTGGTTAATTGATTTATTGTAGTGGGTTCTGTCCCTTAAAGAAGTTTGAGAACAACAAGAAAAGTTAGGGGGAACAAGTAGAAGGAATTATATCAATTCAAATGATGTAGCTAGGGAAAGAAATGGTACTCTCATCACTGAGACTTGGAGCCTCTCACTAGTGAATTCAGTTCCAAGTTTGTGGATCACTTAACTTCCATTTAGGAGCTAGTTCTCCTCCTTGTCCAAAAGGTTTCTCCTTTCCTGATGTACATGGTGGAACCTTTGTTATTAAAAGCACACCCCTACTTTAAGAAAAAAAAGTACTGTCTTTCTCTGCACATCACCCACTGCACACCAGCTCGTGACTCTTAGCGCTGTCAGCCATCTCCCGCTTTCACTCTCACTTGCCCACCCACTCCTCTCAGGATGTCAATCATTCACCCTCCCACTATTCTCACACTCACCACTCTCACTCCCCCTTACACTGTCAGTTCTCAGCCCCAAAGCCTCTGCCACCCGCCTAATCCTCTCCCTCAACTCTCCCTCAACTCCTTCCCACTTTCAACCATTTGGTTTTTGTCATTTTTTTCCTCCTTTGTCATTTTTTCTTTCTTCACACATCTTCCACCCTGACCAATAGCTCTGCCCTTTCTTGGTCCTATCTTCTTTTAACGGTGTTTGTCTTAAAGGTCTCTGTGCTTATGCTCATCAAAACATCTTAGTGATTCAGATAAACTATTTCTTTAATTAACTGGCACCGGGTGAATCTCTTCTTTCTTGGATGTTTTATGTAAAAGAATTGTATATGTAGTGAGACTCAAATGCGAGACTGTTTTATTACACTTGTCCTTAATGGGACCCATTCTCTTTGCTCAGAGACTGTTGCTTTCTAAATAGGCAAGGAGAAAACTTTTTTTTTTTTTTTTTACAAGAGGCTACAAAAGGATTTTTGTTTTGTTTTGTTTTATTAACAAGTATCAAAATAGCCATTTACAGGCAAAAAAGCCTCCTTTATTAGAATTCCTTTTAGTTTAACAAGGGTTTTTGTATTATTTTATATTTATTTTCAAACTTTAACTGTATTTTAGTTCACTTTTTGTCCTAATATATCCCTTCTTCTCCCACCCATAGAGCCAATGATCTTCATAACAGAAAATAGAAAAAAAAAATAGTTCAGTAAAACTAATCAGTGCATCAGTTTAATCTGATATGGCATAAAATATCTACATCCACAGATCCTCAGCACCACTAAAAAGAAGGAAGGGATTCCTATGTTCTTTTTTAGGGCCAAATCTGATCATTATAATGACACAGCATTCAGTTTTTATTTTTTTTATTATTTCTTTGCACTATTGTCCTTGTCCATATTGTTTTCCTTTATTTTTCCTGGTTCTGTTTTCTTCACTATCAATCATTTCATAATGAAATTTAAAATTAACAAAAGAACTTAAATTAAACAGTCTGCTTTAAAATGAGGAAATGATAATAACAGGATGGAATTTGTAGCATATTCCTGTAGCAGCTGTCAACATTTTAACATGGATTTGGAAAAGAATATAACAATTTGAGGACCTGTTAATATAGGATGAATCATTGTTTTGATCAAATATTTTTCATTAAACCTTTCTTATCAATGTGCCTAATCAGCCTACCCATCCCAACACAACTCTTTTCATAGGTTTCAAGTGCTTTAGTTTCCTGTAAAGACTTTTTCACTTATGAACTTGTTTCAAAGGACAATTATTTAAATCTGTGATTCTTAGATCACATTGGGATTTTTTAATTTGTAATTTCTTCTCATTTTGTCTTTGTCTTTGCCTTACCCCCACAAGCCTCTAAATCTTATCTAAGCTCAACATTTCTGTTTTCACTAATCCTCATATGGCATAGTTTTGAGTCCCCTTAGCCTCCAGAGAGGTAGCCTGAGATAATGTTGGAGAACTGATTGGATGACTTGGGTTTAGGTGCTGCTCATGACATATGCAGCTAATTGGTACAATGAAGAGTGTGCTGGGATTGGAGTTAGGGAAAAGTCTCATCTTCTTGAGTTCAAGGCCTTAGTAAGTGGCTTAATCCTATTAGCCTCAGTTTCCTCCTCTATAAAATGAGCTAGAGAAGAAAATGGCAATCAGTGTCTTTGCCAAGAAAATCTCAAATGAGATCACAAAGAATTGGACATGACAAAAAATAGTTGAACAACAATAACAACATGACATGAAATGTATAATCCTGAGCAACTCACTTAACTTCTCAGTGCTCTAGGCAATTCTTTTAGACTATCAGTTGCAGAGAAGTAGAGGTCTTAATTGGGGGTTCCTTATAGCAAATAAATCATATACCTAGTCTCTCTCATATCTAAAATATTCTGATCATCCCTTTATGTACCATCTTAAAAATGCCCTTCCAAAAATATAGCTTCCATAACTGTACATGGTAGAATTTGAGTAGAGTAGAATAACTTGAGATTCTGGCCTTCCTTATTCTAGACAATATAGATTTTCTAAATGAAGTTTGGGGGGTATTTATTAGAAATATTAATTCATAATTACCATAATCCACCAGAGAACCCTCAACTATTTCCACATAAATTATTGTCTAGACATAAGGGCTATTATAATTTATGTTTATGAATTTTGTGGGCCTAAGTTATGGACCTTTACATTTATGCCTATAAAATCTTGTTTTATTTGGTTTATCTTTCTAAGTCTGCCAAGAGCTTTTAGATCCCATTTCCATTATGTTAGCTGTCTTTGTTAGCTTTGGGTAGTCCTGGCTAGTCCAGATTTGATTTTTCTAAAGTCCAGCTCTGATCATATCAGTCCCCTATTCATTAAATTCCATTGATTTCCTACTATGTCCAGTAATAATATAACATGCTCTGTTTGGCATTTAAAGCTATACATAACCTAGCCACCTCCACTTTTCCAGTCTTTTTATCAAACACAAATTTTGATCCAATGACACCAGACTCCTTGCTATTTGCACAAACAAGACACTCCATCTCTTGATTCTGGATCTTCTCTTGGACTTTCCCCTCATGCCTGGAATGATTTCCCTCCTTTGCTGTGGCTGCTGACCTTCCTCAGTTCTTTTCAGTCTCAATTAAAATCGTGCCTTCTACAGAATACCTTGCCAAACTCCTCATAATTCCAGTGCTTTCTCTTTGTTGATTGTTTCTTATTTATGCTTTGGATATATCGGTCATCATTTGGTCTTTTCCATTACATTATGAATTCCTTGAGGACAGGGACTGCTGTCTTTCCTCTTTTTGTGATCTCAGTGCTTAGCATAATGCCTGATATATGGCAGATGCTTAATAATGTTTATGGATTAAGTCATCTTTGTCTTCATCCAAGTTAACTAAAAAAATTATTGAAAAGAACATGACCAACCCCAGATCTTTGGACAATTTCACAAGGGAAGTATCATCCATTCTATTTTGGGTTATTCAAGGAATTTTGAATCTGCCTAACAGTTGTATAATTCAGTCCACATCATCCATCTTATACATGAGGATATTAAGAGAGATTTTAGATTGCTACAAAGCAGTTTATAGGATATTATGCCCATCACCTATCAGAAATCCTTCAAAAAACCACAATGTAATTAGTATGGTATTACCCATTATTGATGAATTCAGGTGATGCTAATTAACTGTTACTTCCCAAATGCAAGTGTTTATGTAAATAGGTTCTTCCTTTTAAATGTTTTCTCTCTTTAATTCTTCAAATCCATTAATATTCCATCTTTGCCAAGATTTAGTAGTGAATGTTTTACTGGTAATCTGAACGTATGGTAAAAGATGGGTTAGATAACTTTGAAGACTCCTTCCAATGTTAAATTTTCTGAATCCATAAAAATTCTCTGGATGAGTTATGGGAATGTATTTGGCCAAAGAACAGTTGATATAGGCATTTTTAAAACAATGTTTTTCTTGGGTAATTTGTTACAAGAAAATCAACTATTGTTTATCATCTCTCAAAATTCAGCTCAACAAATAACTTGCTGTTTATTAACAGCAAGAGCAAAGACATCAAAAAAAAAAAAAACTATTATGGCTGATGTATGGAACAAGAGAAGAAAGATGACCACTGATGATACCACTAATTACACACTCTAGGGTATGCCAGCATGCTTATGAGTGGGACCAAAATATTAAGACCTTAGAAGTCATTAAAAGGATCAGGAATCAAAGAACCAGAGAATATTGAAAAATTATAAAAGAAAGACATCTTGTAGGTTATTAGATCTAACCCTCTCCCCTTTCCCTTATTTTTACAGATAAGGAAACAAAGATCCTAAAATGTAATGTGCTTTTTATAAGGTTTCACAGCAATGTTGTGTAATGCATTACAGCTGCTAAATGGCAAAACAAGAATTCAGACCCAGACCTTTTAGTCTTTTATCTTTTAATCTAAGGCTTTTCCTGTAGGCAATAGGGAAGATAGATTTTTAGTGCCAGAATTAAAGTTGTGTGTTTAATAAGGAAATGGAATGCAGATAGTCAACAGAACCAATAAATTTTATTAAGCACTTATTATGTGCTAGGTAACTCATTAAACATTAAAATATAAAGAAAGGCAAAAACATTCTTCCTTTACTCCAGCAACTCATGACATGCGAACTTCTATGTACATTCAAGATAAATATAGCATAAATTAGAGGTAATCTCAAAGGAATAGATTGGGAAGAGACAGTATGGAAAGCAGAAATACTACAAGAGACTGCTGCTTTGAGAGTGGCAGTAGAAATGGAGTGGAATGGAAGAATAATGAGGAATTATAAAGAAAAAAGCATTTTGCTTGATAGTTAATAAAGAAGAGGAAATATAGAGCTCTTACATTAGACTTTAGAACAATAGCTATTACTTTTAGCTAGGCAGCAAGAGTAGATTGAAAAGTTATTTGCTACTGGCTTCAGATGAAGCTTATGGCTGCTTTAGAATTAGAACAATTACTGCAGTCTGATTGGGGTGATTACTTTTGCTGGATTGGGAAATGTGTATGGGGATGATAGAGGAGTGCTTCTGAAAAAACCTGGAGGTCTTAATGAATGATAAGCTTTTGATGAGCCAGATGTATTGTATGAGAACTGCAAAAGCCAAAGTGATTTTGGCTTCACTAATAGAAACATAGGATTAGAGACCTGAGAATTCCTGCACTCTATCCTAGTTGGCCTAAATCATTTGGACTGCATTTTGGAAAAACTTGGTAATACAAACATTGGTAGGGTTAAGGATGTTAAGATCAGGGAGGTGAGAATGTTGTAGGAACTTGAGCCCATTCTACATGAGGATTAGATGAAGGATATGTGGAAGAGTACCCTTGGAAAGACATGATAGTTGTTTCCAAATACTCAAAAGGTTGTCATGAATCAGAGAGATAGCATTTATCTTTTTTGATGTTAGATGTCAGATCCCTTCCACCAAAATGTGAAACTGTAGAAAAGCAATTTAAAAATGAACATAAAGAGAAGTGGTCTGATATTTAGAAAACTATAAAATGAAAAGGGTAATAAGTTGTCAATTCTTGGAGGTATTTTAGTAGAAACTTGATGACTAATCAGGGATATTACATATAACATTCATAATAAAGGGAAGGATTGGATTGTATGAACTTTGAAATTTCAACAAGAACCATTTTACATAACTAAAATATCCCTAAAACTTGCAAATTTAAATGTTTAAATGGACTTGTGGTTTAAGATGCTCTTTTCACCATTATCAAACTCAATCTAACAGTGTTGCATGATTCTTAGCTATCTTCTGTGAGACTTTGTAGAAAATGAACACAGAAAGCCAGAATCCATTGTCTTGTTCTTTTAATATCATCAGTGCAAGTTTGCTCAAGTGTTTTCTAATACTTAGTTATCCTTTTTTCTTAACACATGAAGGACCTATTTTTTTGTGGATCATACATGTTTTAGAAATTATCTTTTGCAACACTTCTCAAGTAAACTTCATTCCTGGTAATAAGCTTCAGTCAACTGACATACATCAAGTTTCATCCAAATTCTTTTGGGTCATCTAAGATACTTCTGAGATCATATTATTCCATGAGCTGTTACTATGTAGCATCACCAGGAAAACATTGATTCTAATGAGTTGTACAGCATCTCAGTTTAGGAACATTTGAAAAAAACTGAATAACTTCCTAAATTGGCTCCAGACCCTAGCTTTTCTTTCTATTCATTTTGGGTCCATTTCATGTCTTACCAGAATGTAAATAAATATCTTTGTTTATGTTTATGTGTGAATATTTATACACACATATATACATGTATATGAATATATATATATATATATATATATATAGAGAGAGAGAGAGAGAGAGAGAGAGATATTACCTATGTGGGTTATCTGACCAGTTATTATAATCTGAGCAATATATATTTTTGTCCATTTTTTAAATAAAAGATGGAAACATTGATCCTTAAAATTATTTCAATGATTCAGTTTTGTATTACTCTAGGAGTGAATGATATTAATATAATATCATCTGAAAGTAATACCATTTAGAGAACTTCATCATCAGTTAAGAGGCTTTATAATGTTTAGATTTTCCACAGGGTATCTTCCAAAACACTGGTGAACATATCAATCCATGTTTTTCATTTTTACGTCTTGCTTGGTATTGAAATTATGTGGGTGATTTAATAGAGACTACAGTTGGGGAATGTTACTTCTGGAAAGGAAATACACATCTACTTTAGCTTAATCAGTTCTTTATCAAAGAGATCACCTGGGGCATCTTTATAATATATATCAGATTGCTTACTATCTCAGTGAGGGAGAGATAGAATTTGAAACTCAAAACTTAAAAAAAAACTTATAAATGCTAAAAATTATTTTTACAAGTAATTGGAGAGATTTGTTATTAAAAAAAAAAACCCAGAGAAATCCTATAAACAAAAATATTTGTACTGAAGTAGACAAATAACAAACTGAGAGTCAGAAGACATAAATTATACATCTAATTTCGCCAACTTGACGACCTTGAAAAGTCACTTCCCTTCCCAGCCTTGGTATTCTTATTAATTAGAAAATTGATCCAAAATCCCTTCCAGTTGTAAAATCCTATCATTCCATAAAACTCTGAACTGACTCCAAATTGCTTATCCAGAATTATAACATTGGAAAGAGATCCTCAAGACCTAAAGGGGATAGATGATAGTTTAGAACTGGAAAAGACCATAGAGACCTTCAGTTCCACTCTCCACCCCCATTTTACAGAGGAAGAAACTTAAGTAATTTGCTCAGGATTACAAAGATAGTATGTATTTGTTGCAGGATTCAAACTTCTAAGTCCAATACTCTGATCCATTAGGTTATAACTTTTGTAGCTGTATTCTAGTACCTCTCTCAGTCACTATTAGCCTGCAATAGTGACCGACTATTACTGTCACATAGTAAGCACATAATAAATACTTGTGGACTGACTGATTGATGGTGCTTATGGAATAGCTCATGAATGAAGTGTCATTTATGTTCCCCAACATCTTCTGCCAAGAGAGGAGTCTAAGTACCCTGTTAGTAACAGACATCTGGTTCAAAATTTGTAGGGGGCCTCTCAGGAAGCACTGAAGCCACACTGTCATCTGAAATCTATCTAAGCAGTCCAGATGGCAGTAGGAAATAAATATCTGAAAAAAATTACTGAATGGAAAAATCATAATGCCAGTTTTCCTTGTAAATGGAGAGGTAGGAAAAGAAAAAAAAAAAAAAAAAAAACCCAAGCTTCTCAGTGCAACTTCACTGGGAGAGTCAAAGCGGTATATGCCAGAGGCTCTGGTAGCCCTTCTGTCACAGTAACAAGTTTCCTCTATCCCTAGGACTTCTGTACCCTAGCCAGTACTCAACTTTCCCTTCCCATTTCCTGCAGCTGTATATGCAGCTGGCCTTCAGTTATCCTTAATGGTTCCCAGCTCTCTAGCCTTCTTTCACCATTCAGTTCTTAATTTTCCTTCTGCATAAAAAGTGGAACCCATTTCCCACCTAGAGCTGCCAACCACCTATTATTGATTTCTCCCATTGTAAGGAAAAAGATTCCAGTTAATTCATTCCCCAGGCCCTTGACACATAGCAGAAAAGGAAGTGCAGAAAAAAAATAATAAAATCTTTGCTTATGTTCAAAGCTTAACAAGATTGTTGTTTCACTGCTTAGAGGAATTCGTGTTCTGGTTCTTTTGATGAATTTTATGAAATCAAGTATCAGGTCCTCACATCCCTGACTATAAAGACCAGGTGGTCATGCTATCAACCAGGGAAATGAACAGAGTACTCCTTGAAAAGGTCAGGCTTCTGATGGCTCCAGAATCTGCTGTCCACGTGTTGCTGTCTGCAAGGACTAAAACAGCAATGGCCCTGACAGATGTCACATCTGCTGTGCAGCTGAAACTCAAAGCTGCTTGGTCTAGCTGACATGATTAACAATTTAAAAAGTGATCAAAAATTCAACTGTAATGAAAAAGAGTTGTTGCACATGGTTTCTATCCTGAACAATTACATTGCTTTAATGTTATTTTCTTACAGTGACAAGAACAGAATTATTGAGAGAAGGAAGTTTTTACATCAGAATGCTAGTTTTCCTGGGAAATATTTCATCTAGTATAATCCTATAAATATGAAGAGCAAATTATTTTAGCAATAGCTTAATAATAGAAAAATGACCTATATTTTATCATCACACTTTCACAAATTTCACAAAGTTCTGTTTTGGACTTTCTTCTCTTTATACTATACATTCTCTCACTTGGTGATCTCTCCCATTTTCATGAATTCAATTATCTTGCCTGTGTCATCCACCAAAAAATCTATATATCCAGGCCTACTTTCTCTCCTGAGCTACAGTCTTACATTATGACTACCTATTAGATATTTTGAACTGAATGTACATATCCATCTCAAAGTCAATATATACAAATTCACCCCAAATTAGCCTCTTTTCAAACTTCTGAATTACTGTTGTTTGCCTATCATCCTTCCAGTTACCTACGTTGAAGCCTGTTACTGGAACAAAAATAATTCATCCTCTTTACACTGTCAAATCACTTTCACATTTCACTCAAAAAATTGTCCCATCTTGTCATTTCTGTCTTAACAACTCTCTCACATATTCCACAAAACTACCATCCTTGTCTTGCTTCCCTTTAGTTGCTGTAGATACCTGCCTTAGATTTCCTCCCTCTCTAATCTATCTTCATCATTTTTTCTAAATCATAAGTCTAGCCCATGTCACCTCATTCTTCAGTAAACTCCAGTAGCTCATTATTATTTCCCTGTTTGACATTCAAAAATGTTTTATAACTTTATTCTTCTTATTTTTATGGTATATTCATATATTATTTCCTACTACACTTTCAACAGGTCAGCCATCTGGTGTACACATATTGTGTACACACTCAATTTCCCATCTCTCTGCCTTTGAACCAACTATTTCTCATAACTCAAATGCTCTCACCATTCTTTTCTACTTCCTGGAATCTCTGTTTTCCTTACATACTATGTGACAGTTTTCCTGCCTCACTCCTAGTCCATGATGGGGGAGTATGTGCTAGTGCCTTCCTTTTTAAAGTCAAGTTGATTTTGTTGTCAGAATCAAATGAGATAATATTTGTAAAAACAAAACTAACAAATGCTTAGTATGGTTCTACATTGCACTTATATAAGCCTAGCATATAGTTGTCCTAAGACTCTTGAGAAACCTTAACTATGCTGACTTCTCCATTAGGATAAAATAGATTGATTTAAGGGAGGGAAGGAAGGAAGGAAGGAAGGAAGGAAGGAAGGAAGGAAAGAAGAAAAGGAGAGGACTGGAAAGAAAGAGAAGGAAGGAGGAAAGGAAGGAAGAAAAGAGGGAATGAAAGAAAAGTATGAAATTAAGGAAAGAAGGAAGGAAGGAAAGGAATGAAACGGAGTGAAAAGAAGGGGAGGAAGGAAGAAGAAAGGAATAAAACAAAAAGTGAAAGGGAGGAAATAAAGAAAGGGAAGAGGCAATGAAAGGAAGGGAAGAAAGGAAGAAAAAAGGGAAAGAAGGAAGGAGGAAAGAAAAGAAAGAAGCATTTATTGAGTGTTTCCTATGTGCCAGACATTATGTGCTAAGCTCTAAACAAACATTGCCTCATATGATTTTCATAATAATCCTGAGAAATTGGTCTTCTTACTGTTATATTTGGGAAAACCTTTTAGGCGGAGGTTAAATGATTTGTTCAGGGTCATATAGTTTCTAAGTTCCTGAGACTAGATTTGAAGTCATTTGAAGTCAGATCCAGAGCTCTAATCACTTTGCAGCTATTTTTATATACATGTAAGAGAGTGGATGGAGGACTACACTTGAAAATGAAATGGGTTCAAATTCTAACTTTGATAATTGCTGCCATATAACCATTTAAATTCTTTGAGCTTCAAGGTAATTCTCTAAGATCATAGTAACATAGAAATTGTTAGAATCAGTTAAAATACCCACAACAAAATCACAGGTTCCTGACCTATTTGTATGGAAAGCTATAGTATCTTAAAAATCTAAATGTACTAAGATTTTAGAAGCACTTTGTTTATATAAACATGCTAAGCACTCATTTGTTTTGGTTTTATAAGTTTTACATAAGCATAGATGCATACATATGAATAAATACACATATATGATGTACTGAAATTATAATATAAATATTAAAGGAATAATTATACTCACTTAAGTAGATGCTCCCTTTAGTAATACTTTTGTATGTATCCAGCTACAAGCTGCAGGTTCAATCAATATGCTAGGGGCCTTCATTGCTTTTTCCCATTATTGAAAGGATGCCAGAAATATCCAGTGTCCAATAATTATCCATATAACCAGTCCACGGATTTTAATCACACATTTTGTTATTGAAATTCTTTAATCCAGTTTGTTATACCTTGTTATTTGTATCCAGCTAACACCCACCATGTACCTACCTCTTCGTTTCTCAGAGTAAAATTCATTTTTAATTTTTCAGATTATAGTGTTCTGCAACACAATCATACAGTCTATGTTTCTGAAACAAGTTTGGAGTCCTTAAAGCGTCTTTGCAATTTTCCAAATCATCCCAGCCCACTCTTGTTTTCTTGTATATTTCTAGGCCCAATTCATTGTCCATTGCATTGTCTGCCTATGTACTGGTGGATGGATTTTTGTAGGTTATCTTATAATTTTATGTGATAATTTGGATAAGAGACATTCTTTATCCACCTTTTTTTTTCCTATGTGGTTAGTTAGGGCAAACCTTTAGAACAGTTTAAAAATCTCTTCCAAGAGATTCTGTATTGTTTTGGGGCTTGATACAACTAATATGATGGCATCTTCCAATAGGAACTTGTAGAGGACCTCACCATCCATGGAAAATCCCTTTTGAGCTTAAATTTGGTACTGGATATACTCCCTAGTGATGGTAACTATCTTAGGCAATCAGGTGTTTCCTCATGTTATGCTTTGCCTGATATTAGTGGTCAGAGAGTGGATGTACAAGACTTTTTCTGTTATTTTATTTTCTAAGAAATCTGCAGTAATTTTGATATATGTGTGGGAGGTACCTTGTTGGAAGAAAGCTTTCAAGGCAATATTTGTTTGACTAAACCCGAGGCATTTTTATAAACAATAGGCACAGTGGGATTGAGAATTCTCTACATATCTCAATCAGTTGAGTGACCAGTCCATCAATAAGATTCTATTAAATCTTGTCTATCCATCAGGCAGGTACTGGGTTATGCAGTAGGGATATAATGACAGAAAGTTCCAAAACTCTATAAAATTGAAGCCTACTTGAGAAATATAGACAGAAAGAACAGACTCTTATTATTAGAGGACAGACCTAGGAATAATTATTAAAAGCTGATGAGAGGCAAAAAAAGCTTCCTGTAAAAAAGGAAAGAAGCAAACAGTTATTTGTTGTTGTTGTTCAGTCATTTCAATCATGTCCCAGTCTTTGTGACCCTATTCTCCTCTGGTAAAAAGAAAAACTTTTTAATGAAGAGAATTGTATCAAAATGGAATGGGTGTCCTTAGATGGCAGCCTCATGGAAGCTTTCAAAAAATAGAAGGACCACTTCTTGTTATAAAAGTATTTCTGTCCAGTTACAAGTTTCTCTATTTTGGAAATTCTTAACTTTTTTTGTACTATGGACCTCTCAATGACTGTCAATCTGTTGAAACCCATGGATACCTTTTAGAATCATGTTTATTTTGCTTTGTTTTATAATTTAAAGAAATTAGATGTTACTGAAAATAAACTTTTTTTTCTCCATTGAAGTCCATGATCTTTTTGAAATCTGTGCATTAACTCCTTCATGGCAAACCAAACCAAACCAAACCAAACAATCTTACTCTAAAGGATCTCTGAAGTTCCATTTTTCAGGTCTACTCTGATCTAGGGTACTTCTATGCTTTAATTGGTTAGAGTTGTTGTCTTTTGTTCTTAAAAAGGATCAAAATGACATTACTATGTTAGAGTCAAGTTATTTTGTATTTTACTGTGGCTGATCAGACCAATATAAGCCCAGAATGCTCTAATACAAATCAGGCATGGATAGGCTGTGTAAACATTTGGAGTCCTAAATTTGTGCATCTTGCTTTTCTTTTGAACTACTTCAATTCTGCTTTGCTCATAAGGTACAACACCTTCTTTAATGAGGGTATGCCATGCTTGGTGGCCCTGTAGCAGTGTCTCATGTCCTACACTGAGTTCTAAAATTTTAAAGAGGTACCATGAAAGTGTCCTTGTACTGCATTTTCTGACTACCTGGTAAGTGCTTGTCCTATATGAGTTCCCAATATATATATTGGCTAGCATACATTTCACATTCTATCAATGTGGTCAGCCTTTTGGAATTATGGTCTCTGCACCTGAGTTTTAATATGACATAGGACTTTTGTGGAAGTGCAGAGGTTGTAACATTTAAAATATTTAAACATTTAGAAAGGAAATATGAGCTGAATATTAACCTTAACATTCTTGTAATTCATCAAAAACACATTTATTATCCTCTTTAGTACTAAAAAGTTTATTTACCATATAGATATTCATACAAAAACTTATAAGCAGCATGTTTAAATATAAAAATACAAATGTAAAGATATGTTATCCCTATATTCATAAATGCGTAGATATACACACATGTGTATTTGGTATATGAATATATGTATAGACACATGTATATACAAGGGTGTAGAGGGGTGGAACTTTGGAGAAGTATACCTGAAACAAGGTGTTAACTCAGAGGAACTGATGAGGTGATGTAATTCACCTCTAATTCACATATATACTTACTACTTACTATGGTGATGTAATGGTTCTCTAGTTCACACATATTCAATATGCTGTAATGATGTAATTATAATAAGGTTTATAAGGGCTGAGAAGGCCTGGAAATGAGACATCCCATCCTTGACCATCCTCATGGTGGCTGTCCTGCCTTCATCACTTCTCCACTAAGACCAAGGACTTGGGCTGATCCCAAGAACCTCCAGAAATATTACCCATTACACAAGGGCATATGGATATATGTGAAGTCCGCGTCAGCCCTCTGGAGGCCCCAGAAGCAGCCAGAGTCAGGATAAGCAAAAGTCCTTGATCTTTAGGGGGAGAAGAGAAGAGAAAGACTGCCACAAGCTCTTCACAACCTCCCTTCTCTTCATCCACCTCCAAAGTGACTCTGGCTTGGCTCACTCCACCCCCTAATCCCTCCTTGCTATTCTCTTAACCCCAAGCATTGAGCTAGCATTAACTGTGAGTAGAGAAATTCCAAATATGCTAATAGAGTTATTGTCCAATAGGTAATTAGTCTTAAGTGCTTGGTTGTCTGATTCAAGGGCACCTATTCAGAGTTTCAACCCTTTACATATATGTACCTAGTGGTAAAATCAGAGGAGGAAACATTGACTTTGGAGTTAGAAGACCTTATTCTATCTATAATTTTAATCCTTATTAATTAGGAGTTCATGGACAAATCATATAACTTCTATCTTCTGGGGCTCTTGTCATAAAAGTGATTCATAAACCTTAAAGTGCTGTATTGTTTACAATATGCCACTTTACAATTTTTAGAGTGTTTTCCTCACCAGAATTCTATGAGGACCTATGCATATTACTTTCCTGATTTTAGATTTAAAACTCAGGCTAAATGATTTGTTTTCAGTTACCCAGATAGTCAATGGCAGAATGGGGATTTGAAAATACACCTTCCCACTCCAGACCCAGTCTCCCTCAGCTGACTGCTTCTTGAACTCAGGTGTGTTGTTTGCTGCACTTAGAATTAGATCCTAAGATGCCTTCAGTGCTTGGTTGCTAAAAGCTTGTGATGGGAAAGAAGAGATAGGGATCAGAGGTAATTTAAGCAGGGAAAATAAGAGAAAAAGAAGGGAGAAAAAACATGAAAGACAGAAGCACAGGCAATTTATTCCACCAAAGATAGTTCCTTGTTTTAGTCTATAAAGAACCACCTTCAGAAAAGATACTTCAGGTACTGGGGAATGACAGGAACAAACGGGAGAGGGGGTGGGGGATTCAAGGCTGACTTGTATCTTTAAAAAAATTGATAGTTCTGTTTTGACATATTACTAAAATAAGCCTGTTCCACAGTACTTTTTCCCTTTATAATACTGTAGCTATATGCTTTTAATTACCCCTTGAGTGTGTTCCTTTTCCACCAAACAGTATCTGTAATCATGTTTATTCATGAATAATTTGGTTTCCCTCACTACGTTAACTCCTGGTCTGAGTGAATGTCTGCCATCTTTCTTCTAGATTTCTGGTAAAATCCACAGACATTCTTTCATGTTAGATCTGCCCTTTAAAGTGAAGCTCCACATAGAGATTGTATCTAGAGGGTCAACAATCCCTCAAGGAAGGCTTCTTTTGTTCTCTAAAGTAAAATTATTTCCAGTTGTTAGAGAGATAGTAGTACTCATGATGGGACTGTATTCAGAAATCTCTATATAGATTTATGCTTGTTGATATTTTCGTAATCACAATTGAAAACTGTATTTTTTGCTTAATGGATATCTAGTTGAATATATGCAAATGCAAGATAATAGTCCTTGTATGTATCTGCCAAAGTGCATTCAGTGGATGTATGCAGAACATAAGTGGAAAAATAACTTGGTAGACAGTATATGAATGGTTGCAATCTGAATGAGGTTCATTCCCTAACATTAAGCAAAGGTGTGTGACTATTTTAGTTCTAACACTGACACTAGCCAGTTGTGTGACCCAAAGAAAGTCAATTAACTTGTAATGGCTTGGGGACTAGTGAAAGGATCAGTGTAGGATGTAGATAGGATCCTACCTCAAAAAAGTAATTTGATTAAAACTTTGCAAATAATTGGCTATGGGCTATGAGAGAAAGTGAAGAATAATGATTCTCTGTTTGCAAATGTAGATAATTGGAAGGAAGAAATGAGGAAAAGAACAAAAGGAAAGAAGGAAGGAAGGAAAGAAAGAAGGAAGGGAGGGAGGGAGGAAGGAAGGAAGGAAGGAAGGAAGGAAGGAAGGAAGGAAGGAAGGAAGGAAGGAAGGAAGGAAGGAAGGAAGGAGGAAAGGAAGAGAAAGAGGAAGGAAGGGAGGGAGGGAGGGAGGAAAAAAGGAAAGAGGAAAAGGAGGGAATTAAGAAATGAAAATGCATATATTAAGCACTTTCTGTATGCCAATCATTGTACTAAGTGATGGCTATACAAACAGAAGAAAAAAAAAAACCCCAACAACAAGATACTCCCTGTTCTTAGGATCTCAAACTCTGATTGGAGGAAATAATATATAAAAGAAAGTTGAGGTCCAAAGCATATAAAAGGACTTTGAATTCCCAAAGATTCAGTGAAAAGGAAGATGAGAAGACCCAGAGTCCTTGGATTATAGCAGTAGGTCCGTTGATGATGCTAGAGGTCTGCTAGTTGTAAAGACAGGGCAAAATGTTAGTCCTGGAGCACCTTAGGTGACAAGTGATAGGACAGATGATTATGACTGGAAGAAATTGAGTCCCTCCCAATTCATGCAACACCTTGAGAACAAGTTCTGAGAAACCTGATGGAGAGGCAAGAAAAGAGGACAAAGGTACCCCTAGTGGTGCCAGAATTAAGAAAGTTTGTGAGAAGGGTAGATCATGGGAAAAATTAATAAGTTCTGTCTGAGGCATTGAGTTTGAAATATCTATAGGATATGTAATTGAAAATTTCTATTGAGAAATGATGATGATGAAGAACTGGAGTTAGTGATAAGGGCTAATATTAGTTATATAGATCTTGGAGTCATCTGCTTAGAGATGATAATTTACTCTGTGGAAATTAATGATCACACAGGAAACAAGAGGGTCCAGCATAGAGAGCCTTGGAAGTACACTTAGAATTAAGAATTTTGATATGAATTATGAAGATTCATCAAAGGAGCCTAAGGAGTGACCAGACACAAAAATAAAAGGTTTCATTCTCTCTTTCTCTTCCTCTCTCTCTCTTCCTCTCTCTCTCTTTCTCTTTCTTCCTCTCTCTCTCTTTCTTTCTCTCTCTCTCTCAATTCCCCCCTCTCTCTGTCCCTCTCTCTCCAGGAGAATAGTCAATAGTTCTAAATGCTACAGAATAGTTAATAAGGATGAGAAAAAATATCTATTGAATTTGACATTTTAGTTCATTGGAGATTGTGGGTCCAATTGAATGAAGAGGTTGAAAATTTGAAAATTCATTTTATTCTTGTTTATATTTTTATTTTTTTGAAGCTTTTTTGTTTTCAAAACATATGCATAGATAGTTTTCCACATTCACCCTTGCAAAATTTTGTGTTACAAATTTTTCTCCTTCCCTCTCTCTCCATCTTCTCCCATAAAAGGCAAGTAATCCAATATATGTTAAACAAGTGCAATTCTTCTATACATATTTCTAGAATTATCATGATGCACAAGAAAAATCAGATTAAAAAGGAAAAAAAATGAGAAAGAAAACAAATGCAAGCAATGAAAATACTATGTTGTGATCCACAGTCCTCTCTCTGGGTGCAAATGGCTCTCTCTATTATGTCTATTGGAATTGGCCTGAATCACCTTGCTGTTGATCCATCCATCCATCCATCAGATTTAATCATTGTATGATTTTGCTAGGTACAGTGTTCTCTTGATTCTACTCAGGAAGTCAATTTTCAAGGAGTCGAGAAACAAATGATAGGAGAGGTGGAGCCAACAAGTATGGGTATTTTTTCCTAGGATGGTTATGAAAGGAAGGAGGGATATATGAGCAATATGATTAAAGTTTTTATTAAGTTTAAATTTAGGAAAAGTGTAGAATAATTTGGGAACCATTTTTGTCTTTCAACCTTTAACCATTCTTTAACTTAGCCTCTAGGAACCACTCAGTCTCTTTGGGGTCAAAGATGAGAGTGTGTCCTAAACAGAAATTAAATCTCTTTTTAAAATTTTCCTTTGGAGTTAGAACTAATGACTTCTAATTTTAACCTTTCAATTTAACCCTTCAATTCACAACAAACCTAATGGATTCTCTGAGGTTAGAAAAACCCATAGGGTGCACCAAGGGAGATGGGAGTGAAATTAGGTTTCTCTCCTAACCAGAACAGTGGGTAGAGCCAACCTAAAAAGCCTGAGATTCTGAGGATAAATCATCTTAGGTTGACCTCAGAAGTTTGTGAGAACATTTCCTTCTCAAAGGGAGCTATACAGGGGACTTGGATTGCTTTTCCTGACACTCTCTTTGATCCAATTCTCTTCATTTCTAAACTTTGTCCTCATGTTGCCCACTACCCCTGATGCCAGCTGCTTATTCTATCCTATGGCAGGAGAATGATCCATTTTTAGCCTGGCTTTAGAAATAGACTGTATTTTTTTTTAACATGCTCCTCACTGGGAACCCAGTTCCAAAACAAAGCTCCCCTCAAAAGTCATTCAAAACATTCCAAATGAGCCTATTGAAATTATAAGATGAAAAGCAAACTTATTGATATTAATTACCCACTTATATTATAAAGGATATGATACCATTTGAATGCAGATCACAGTATCCATTTTTCACTTTGGGATTTTTTTTGTGTGTTTTTTCTTTTGGTCTCTTTTCTTTCACAACATGACTAATATGGAAATATGCTTCATGTGATTACACATATATAACCTATAACAAATTGCTTACCATTTTAGAGGAAGAATAGGTGAGAAAGGGAAGGAGAAAATTTGGAACTCAAAAAATTTTTTTAAAATGAATGTTAAAAATTATATTTACATGTAATTGGGAAAAATATTATTTTTATAAAAGATATCTCAAAAGTCTTTGTGCAGTTTAAAGCTATTGAAGAACATTTAAAATACACTAAGTTTTTGAGATAGTTTGTACTTAGCAATATTATTATTTTATATTTTCCATCAAATTTATGATTCAGGAAAGTTGAATTTTTATATCCTGTATGGATATTCACTAAATAGGATCTCCTATCTCTAACCTATATCCATTTACAATTTGTCCACTATGGCTGGTATGTAGTCTATTTTCTCCTCTGCCCTCTTACAAGGCTCTGCTTAATTGTTACCTACTCCAGGAATCCTTCTTTGATTCTGCTCAGTGTTAGTGCTCTCTCTATCATCAACTTACCTTGTATTACTTTCCATGTATATATTGTATCCCTTAGTGAATTATTTTCATCAAAGGCAAAAGTTATTTTGTTTTTGTCTTTTTTAATACCAATGCCCAGAACAGTTTCTTGTATATTAGTAATCACTTAATAAACATTTACTGAATTTAACTGAATTAAAACTATGTCCATTTTATGAAGTACTGCGTATAATTTTACTATTTTAAATGAGCATAGAAATCATTTAGTCAGGAGGCCATTGAGGATTTGATTGGTGCCATACAAATACATTTCTGTTCTTTCTACAGTATAGAATAAACTATCAACAAAAATACTTAGCGGAACAAATTACAAACAATGCTTTGCAAGGAACAAAATGTATTTTAAATGTCCAACAAAATACCAAAGCATCAGCAGCACTAAGAGACATTTACCAGACTTAATGATTTTATTAAATTTGCCAGGACATTTTATGGGGACAAATTGCATACAGAGTTGTGCAAATAGAACAAGAAATCTTGTAAAGTACTTTGCAAAAGACATGGCCCAAATGCTATTCATGGTGTTGTTCATGGTCTTTCTTCATGGTATTCATAGTGGTGATAGTATTTTTACCATTCATGTAATACTCTGCATATTAGAAAGTATCTTACAATCATTATATCATTCTATCTTCACAGCAGCTTCATGAGGTAAGCAGTGCAAATAATATTATGTAGTCTTACAGATAAGCATATTCAGAGTTTCAGTAACTAGCTCAAATCAAAAAGTAAATTGCAAAGTTGAGATGCAAATTCATGCTCCTAACTAAAAATCTAGAGTTCTTTCCAAGACATTACTGTGGGTATAATAATTGTATCTTTTCCTTTTCTCTCTTCACCCTCTACCATTTCCCAAAGATGGATTCTCGATTGGTACCTTAATCCATATCCCACCCCCTGAGAAGTTTATTGTCCTTATATTCCAGAGTTCCTTCTCTAAGCTTCTTCCTTTTGCCTGTTTGGAACCATCATTGATTACCTTCAATTGTGAATTCTCATATTCAGAGCTATTGTCAATGATTATTACAATCATTGTCAATAATCCAGTCAGTTGGGAATTCTGATATTCCATTTGGATCTATTCATATTGACTATCCTGCCCTTGATTGGATAAATTTTCTGGGTCTTGGACTTCAATTTGATCTTAGACAGAAGTAAATGTGTCCTGCATGTTCTTTTCTGAAGCTCTACTGATTTCTTAGTTACAGATCATATTTCTGGATTTTCACCCAGTAGGTATTCTGAAGTCAAACTTCACCCAGTTGATGAGAGCAATTGTTATATTTTTCTTGTGAGCATGTACACTTAAGTACTTGGTAAATTTTACAAATCAGGGCTTAATTTATTAGTCTGGTGACTATCTAGAAATCAGAAAATTTTGGAGAAAATGCAATATTGTATTTTAATAATGCAAATTAAACTTAAAGTATATTTATCCAGAAAGATATGGTTTGGAGCTAGTGTCTCAGAAGTGAGGTTTAGATGTAGAAAAGGCCTTTATGATTCCAGGTTCAAAGCTCAAAAATGGTTCCCAAGGTAGAGTCAACATTTCCCCTGGGAAGGAAAAGGCTGGAGTGGAAGCAGCATGGTTTGAGTACCTCAATTAGTGAAACAGACAAAGCAAGTCAAAAGACAAATGGTTCTCCCTTTGTAAGTTTTAAGGGGGTACAAGCAACTGAAAAATATTGAATAAAAGAATAAAATAATAATTTCTAAGTATTCAGAGTATTCCCAAAATCTTAGAGCAGCTTTAAACTATAATAACTTCAGAAATACATAAGCTATAGACTTGTAAAAACATTTGAAAGGAAAACTATTTAGATTTTTAAAATATTAAGTTTTAATTAATTAAACTTTTTAAAGTAATTGTTTTTAAAGTTTGAACTTCAACATAATTACTGTCATGTGCTATATTTTATTCAAGTCAATTTGAATACTTTGTAAAACTTTCATTAGCTGCTATTTAGTGACTAAAAGGATTGCATTTATATTCCTCAAGATCATCCAAAGAACCAGATTTTGATTCATATATGACTGTTTTAAATAGATACCACAAAAAAGTCTAATAAAGATAAATCGGGTAGCAAATAAGCCAAGAAAGAGCACCTCCTTTACCAGGCCACTGGCCTGAAAAAGCATCATTCAGTACAGAATGATAAAGTGCCCTATTATTAAAATTGAGAATAAAATTTATTACTTAAAATTCACAAAACTAAGCACAAAAGAAATCACAATAACTAAACTTTTGAATGTTTTTTCTTAAGTTTATAATATATCTGAAGATTTTAAATTTTTAAATGGCATTAAGAAAAGTCTTAATGTGTCAAAAGTGACACATAATGTGATGTCCCCCCCCAAAAAAAACCCCAAAAGATAAGGAAATTAATGGAGTATAATAGTGAGAGAATAGAAGAATAGTAGCTCCCCAGACATAATGGTATCCTCGAGATATTACAAGAACAAGAGAAACTCTCCAATGCATGGTGTGGATCTGTGAGGAAATATGGAAGATAATCCTACAATATGAAAAAGCAAAAAAGTATTACAATTTGTACTGGAAAATAAGACCTCACTATGTTGATGAAATCATGGAATCTGTAAAATCAAATCAAATGTAGAAGCAAAATTATTCAACACGCAAAGAAATATTTATTTCAAATCCTCTATGGCCTCCTGAGTAAATGGCTTCTATACTCATTTAAAATATTAAAATTTACAAAGCAATCAATATACAGGATAAATAGAAAATGATTTAATGAGCTATTGTGGCAGATTTAGACTAAAACTGTATGCAAGAAAACACTGAATAGATATTTTATAATGATTGAAGAGAAGGCACTAGACATTTAGGCAAAGTGGGGTTAATGTGAACAAGTTTTTTTCTTTCATTTTGTTGAGGAAATCTGTGAAAAAAGATGTCATGATTGTCACAACAAATGTAGATTTTAAAAGGCATTTTAACTGACCTAAATCACAGTAGGGTTAGAGGATGAGAATAGGGATGTTTGTCACTGAAGCACTCTTCTAGGGAATTGTTGCTTTTGCTTGATTAAGAACTAGACCCAGATGAGTTGTGTAATGTCAAATCAAACACTTGCTCAGAAATGAGTGTTGCACTCCTAAAACCCCTGTGGGAAAATGTTGTTGCATCAAAGCACCAGTCAGTGTCACTAGAGGATGATCTTAGGGAGTTTCTAAAAGGAAGTGGTGATGATGGAAAGCATAGGGTATCATGCCAAAGAAAATACAGAGAAATGTGAAAGGAGGTCATGCATATGAGCTTTATACCAAACATGCTGGGACACAGTGTATTAAAGCAACCTATAATTCCAGCTGAGAATGACATTGAGCTAAACAGCTAGGATGTGATGAATAAAGCAACAAAAAGAAAGAAAAAAAAACACCCTTCTGAATGGAATGTATACCAGTTATCATTGCAGCCATTTTGCCCTATCAAAAATTTTGAAAAAATTCATCCAATATAGAAAGTGTTCCTCTCATCCCCAAATCCTTTTATTCTATGCTGACCTAAGGTGCCAAATGGCCTTGATACTGCAAACACTGTTATATATGGAAAAATATTTAGGGGATATGGTTCAATTCCTGACTCTCAGAATATTAGAATAGGAAAAAAATCTTAGATTATCTGATCCAACCTGTACCTGACCAAGAATCCCTTTTAATATGGTCCTCCGGCCTTTACTTGAGAGAGATAGCATGATACAGTGGAAAGAAAGAATACTGGATTTGGAATCAAGAGCTTGTTTCAAATCCTGTCTATGGGACCATTATCAAACCATTTAATGTCTCTAGGTCTCATTTTCCACATCTGGAAAATCAGAAGGTTGGACTAGATGGTCTTTCAGGTCTCTTTCAACCTTATATCTAAGATCCCATGAACTGAATCTCCTATGAAGGACAAATACTTCATACTAAGAACTGCCCATTCTACTTGTCAACAGCTCTAGGTTAGGGAGTCTTTCTAATTTGTAATATTACATTCTTCATGATGTGAGCTCCATGAAGGTAGTTGGGGCAGGGGAGGAAGGGAGGAAGGTTCCTTGTTTCATGAAATTTAAAATTTATTTGAAAGGCAAAATAATATTCATAAAATAATAAGAGAATAAGAAAAGGATGAAAAGGAAAAAAATCCAACAAGAGAGGACCTCTTAGTGATATCAATGAGATAAAAAATAATGCCTAATGGTTCACCATTTATCTACTAAATTCCTAATTTGCTTTCTGTTTTCTTCCATGAGAATCAGTGCTCCACAGTGGAAGAAAGCTTACCTCAAAGCCAGAATCACCCGGGTCCTAGTCCTGCTTCTGGTACTCCCTGTGTGATCCCAGGCAAGTCAGTATTTTAGACAACTTATTAATCAAAAGGATAAGAGTTGAGGAAAAGGCATTCAGATTAAGCAATTAACAGATCACTGGTAGTTTAGGAGAAATTAGCTTCATTTAAATGGTGAGAATCAAAATCAGACTTCAAGATTCTGACAAGTGAATAAGAAGAGAGGAAATGAAAGCAAAAAGGCAAATAGCTCAGTGAATAAGGCAATATATTAAATCCCAGATCTGGATTCATATCTTGCCCCAGATTCATACTAACTGCATGACCTTGATCAATCTCTTTAGGCTTTTTGGGAGAGGGGGTTGAAATAGATGAACTCTAACATCCATTCCAGTTAGAAATGTATGATCCTAGGCATATAGACAACTTTTTATATGACTTTTGTGATAAAATATAGGAAATATATAGAATTTAAGATATAGCATAGGAGATAATAGGGCCAAGTGAAAGATTTTTAAGGATTCAAGGAGAAAAGCATTTTATTAAGCAAAAGAAAAGAATCAGGAGATAAGTACAAAGAGAGATATAGATTACGTATATATGAAGCATTTATTATCATCCATGTACTGTGGTAAATTCTAGGGATAAAAAGACTATCAAGATAGTCCCTGTCTGCAAGGAGCTTGGATTATAGTAGTGGAAAACAGCACATAAAGAAGAGCAAGGAAAGAATGGAGGATGTAGTTAGGAGAGTCAATAAGTAAACATTTATTAAGTTCTTAGTATATGCCAGGACTATACCAAGTTTTGGGGATACAAAGAAAGGCAAAATGAAAGTCTGTGATCTTACAATTTAATGATAAAGAAAGCATATAAACAACTATGTGAAAACAAATTTATCAGGATAAATTGGCAACAATCATCAGAGGGAAGGTGCCAGCATTAAGTAGGATTAGAAATATTTTCCTATAGAAGGTAAAATTTTAATTGGGACTTGAGGAAACAGGGAAGCCAATAGGTGGAGAGGAAGAGGGAGAGTACTCTGACATAGGAGAAAGCCAAT
This sequence comes from Sarcophilus harrisii, assembly GCF_902635505.1. Classification (NCBI taxonomy): domain Eukaryota; kingdom Metazoa; phylum Chordata; class Mammalia; order Dasyuromorphia; family Dasyuridae; genus Sarcophilus; species Sarcophilus harrisii. Next base: position 124,791,018 of record NC_045429.1, read on the forward strand.
GAAAATGCCCAGAGTCAGGAGATAGAAGGTATTGTTAATGGAACTACAAGGAGATCACTGCCACTGCATCATAAATCACATGTAGGAAGATGAAATTTATGATAAATACAATAGATTTCTTACTTATTTTTTAAATGAATTCTTAATATATTTTAGAAATGCATCAGTTTTAATTTATATTGCAGTAAATATAGGTAGACATAAAATCAATGTAAGCAAAAACTTTTTGGCATCCTCAATAATTTTTAAAAATATAATGGGTTCCTGACACAAGAGTTTGACAACTGCTATGTTAAAATGTTCTTTTATATATGTCTTGCAGTTGTATTTATAAGTAACCCTGTAGATAACCAGTCTGTAATATCTGCATAGAGATGGTCTGTTGTCATTTTAGTCTTCAAATATTTAAAATGAACACTTTTACTTTTATTTCTATTTTATGAAAAGATTATTTTTAGTATTTTCTGAAAATATACTCTTAAAAGCTTCAATAAAAAATGTTTGAAGGGATGAGAACATTGAGAGGCAATATAATGTAGCTGGTAGAAGGAAAAGTCAACCTTGGAGTCAGGAGTCCCACTTCTGTTACTTGTCATGTAACATACAAGTCAGTTAATCCTTTAGTATCCCAGGCAACTGACTTATCCAATTTACAGATAAGTTGACCATCTGGAGCAGTGAAAGGAATTCCTTCACTGGTTGGTCTCAATGCAAATGAAATCACAGGTTGAGAGGGAAATATATGGTTACATAGATTCTTACTCAATTCTGAAATCTGATTGCATTTAGGATGATAAGATCTTAGGATTTAGATTTGAAAGGATATTTAGAAATAATTTAGTTTAACTCTCTTAAGTTACAGATGAGGAAGCTGAGCTCCAAAGAGAGAGGAAGAGCTTTGTCCAAGGTCAATGACAGGCAAAAAATAAATAAATACAGAAAATTAAAGATTAAAATGTTCAGGAAATACTTCCTTCTTGCATATATAATATTGAATTATCTATTTCCTTAGAGTGCATCAGGAGCATTTATGCAACATAAGATTTAGGAAAGTATGTTTTTAAAATTGAAGAAGTAATGGGAAATGAGATTAGTTTGAGTATAGCTGGCTGGAATGTGTCCTGAAAGCATATGGAAATAAATAGCATTCTTAGGAAAGGGATGTATTGCTGAATTGAAGTGATTTTTTTGACAGTTGGCCCAAGATTTGGTATTGTTAACTAACACTTTGAACTTGCTGCATATTGTGATGTTCCCTTAGAAATTCTTTTTAAAACAAATATTTTTCTTCCTATTTTGCAGATGAGGAAAATGAAACTTGGAAGGGCCTAGGGCTTATCTCTAGTATCCCATAATAAATTGGCAATTGGGTAGAAAAAAGGCTCAGACTTTGAGGTCCTTTCCTCTTTTGCTTTGGCTGTTCTATACTTTACTTTTCTTCATATTAAAACACTTTACAGAGCTCAGAAAAATGCAAATATTTAAGAGAATCCATCATACACAAGAGCATATAGTCAATTTGTTGGAGATGAGAGGCAGCACAGGGCCCTAGAAAGAACTTAACTGTGGAACTGAGAAATCGAGGTTCATATTCTATTTGTGGTGTTTACTACTATATCAATATCTCCCTGATTCTTAGATACTTCCCCTGCCAGTATTCCTACTGCTAATTAAAGGAGTTTGATTAGAGAGCTTCTGAGATCCCCATCAGCTACAAATCTAAAATGTATTCTGTATCTATGTAAAATACCCAAGAAGGTTGGTGAGGATGACCCTTTTACTCATAAGAAAAGATGTTCATTTTCCTTTCAGTTTTTGTTCTTAATATTCTGAAGAAGAATTCAATTTTAAAATGTTTGAATAAGCACAGAAGAAGCACTACTTTGTGCAAGGCAGTTAGTGTTCTAAGTGGTACAGTGAGTGGGTGGAGTACCAAGCCTGAAGTCAGATAGATTTATCTTCCTGAGTTTAAATCTGGTTTCAGACACTTATTATTTGTGTGATCTTGAACAAGTCACTTAACCTGACTCGCTTCAATTTCTCATCTGTAAAATGAGTTAGAGAAGGAAATGACAAAGTTATCTTTACCAAGAGAACCTCAATGGGATTACAAAAGGTGGATACAGCTGAAATTATTGAGCAATAATAGCATTCTGGGAACTGAGTTTACAAATATGAAAAGTAACATAGTTTCTACTGCCTTCAAAAAGGTTATGATCGAAACTAGTATGTATTTGGAGGTATGGTGAGAGTGATACATTAAGAGAATATAACTCTTACCAGTAAGTAGATTATGATCAGGACAAAGGAAAAGTAGAGGCAAATTGCTATCAGAAACTTGATAGATAGAGATCTCTGTAACCAGAACAAAGTCTCAGAATGCCATAAACAATGAAAACTATTAAAAACAAAAGTTTCATAGCTGGACAGTTTATCTCTGAAATTGGAACTGAATTATTAGTGGTAATACCATAGCTTTTAGTGCTAGCAAACATAATTTTATTTTATTTATTTAACATTTTCAGCAAATATTGGCATTCTAAACCCTGTATTTCCTATCATTGGTGGTCTCAATGTTATTTGGGTTTGGCTCAACATCTCTTTTAATTTTGTGGATGCACTGTCCTTTGTGCCAATAGACTGATCCCCTTTCATCAATTAATCATATTCGGTATTCCTAGGGGCAGGGGTTGTTTCATGTGGTTGTCTTTATTTCTCCCAAGCCCAGCAAAGCTTCTGCCACTTAATAAAGATTGATAAATAGCAGTTGAAGCTGTTAAAAAATAGAATATTTTGCCTCTGGGGATGTTGAGGTGACTTCTTAGTGGAGATATTTAAGCATTGATTGTATGACCACTAGCCTAAGATGTAGATCAGTAAGATTTGTGGTTTGGATTGGATTTAGACTTCATGGTCTCATCGGATTATAGAATGGGAACTGAAAGTCCAACCTCTCTATTTACAAATCAGTTTGTAAATTTGTAAATTTACAAATCAATATCTTGAGATGCAGAAAGGTTAAGGATATGCCCAAAGTCTCACAGCTCATGTGTGTCTGAATCTAGGTCCTACTAATGCCAAGTTCAGTTTCTTATCCATTCTGCTGAGATCCTTCTATCTCCACCTCTGGCTATTGTTGTGTTCCTGTTCTACATAGTTGGAGCTAATTAGCAAACTAATCAAGGGTTGCCTCCTTAACAAAGGGTCAGAGAAAGAAAAATTCCTCACTTCCCTTTCCCTTCGACTTCAGAGAAATCTGGTATCAGTTCCACAGAAAGTCAGTAAAGTCAAGGAACAGAAAAGACAGTGCCATCTGGTTAGATTCATTAGCTTCATTAATGTAGAAAAGGTCCATTTGTTGTATTCATTTCATGGAGGCAGCCTAAGGATTCACTGTCAGTTTTTCTACAGATATTCCAGTTAGTTAAGAAATCTTCTCCATGTGAGTGGGGGGAAAATATTTTAAGTATCTTTCCCTCACATTTTAATTTAAGTTATTCTAATACTCACTAAAATATTCACTAATGGGGGGAAAAAAATCAAGCATTTTGAAAAACCACATGGCTGTTCTGAGAAAGAAAGATTGAAACCTATAATTTTTTTGTACACAATGTAATAGATTTTAAAGAAAATGGTTAAAATATGTTAGGCTGCATTTTGCCTTGCCTGAGATTACCTCTAACATACAATTTAGCTCTTAATAATTTTTTTTTATCCATACTTGTGATTTTTATTAGCATGTAGAATTTCCTGAAGTAGAAATGTCTTCTCCTGGTACAGATTAATAACTTAAAATATTAGAGATGTGACTTCTTCATGGTCGTGGAACCAGTGAGTATTAGAGACACGCCTTCTAGCCATAACCCCATGCTACCTCTTTATAGCAAATGATTTGAGAGGATTTGGGATATATATATATATATGTGATTATTTTGGTTTATATAGCAAATATTGAGGAAATTCCCTTTACCAATGCAGATTGGTGACAGTTCTACAATTTATAAAAAGCATTTTCTGAGAGGAGGATTCTGAGAAGATGGTGGAGTAGGTTAGAAAAGCAAACCAATGAAAAAAACAAATAAGACTGGGGAAGAATAAATTTCCTCCTGGGACAATCAGAGAAGAGCTGAACAAAGACTCAGGACCAGGATTTAAGTGGTGCAAAATATAAACATCTGCAGAAAAAACAGCAAGCTGGGAGTGATGGAACTAGCTGGGTTCCAGGTAATAGCCTGAGTCACAGGAACTTTCACCTCAGACAGCTTGGGGAATCCAGATCTGAGTCTGAGAGGACGGAGGAGTGAACTTCAGCTGATTAGGAAGCTGCAAAGACATGGTCTTTGGAGAGAAGGAATCAGCATACCTGGTGAGTGCAGAGGCAGTGGGGCAGAATCACTGCAGGAGGGTGGAACTCTTGGTTTGGGGTTCCAGGTTAGTGGGGAGATCTGAAGGGAAACCAGAGGCACAATCACTCCACCTCCTACCCCACGATTAGAGGAAATTAGATTAATAAGTTCTCATTTTTAAAAAAATGAGTAGGCAAAAGAGAAAGAACCCAACCACAGAAACTTATTATGGGAATAGGGAAGATCAGAGTTCATTTTCAGAGTAGGGTAAAATAGAGTTTCAGAGTAAAACAAAGCTGTGGTATTACAGGGTCATGAGTCAGAAGTATTCATCTATCCTGAAATTAGTGATTTTCTAGCCTCAGCATCTGGTCACTCAATAGCAAGAATATGGAATCGGAATGAGAATAGTATAAGTGGCTCAACCCAGTTAGTCTTCTGCCTTGGATGGGCAGGATGTGTCCAGCAACAAAGACATGATCTCCCTTGATTGGAACAGAGAAGGTGTACTTCTCACCATTGGGTCAGATGATAGGTTTTCCAGAATATGGACTAAAGATGATTGTATTGCTAGCAAAAGCCTATTTTTGCATTAATATGGAACAAGAAAGAAATTTTCATCCTAAGTGAGGAGTGGATAAGACCATGATTATCTAGGATGTACATACTGGGGAAGTCAAGGAGCTTTTTTCATTTAGCACTGGCACTGGATATATACTGGCAGAGCAACAACATCTTTGCCTTTTGCAGTATCGATCTATGCATTCATGTCTCTAAATGAGGACAAGATAGGTCTATATAAACATTGCAGGCACACAAATGAAGTAAATGCTATCAAATAGGACCCTCTAGTCTTTGTTCTGATGAATGACTTTAAAGACAGAGAGTATGAAAAAAGAGAGTTGTTTTGTCCATGATTTGCAAGCACATAATAAAAAAAAAATTGTACTATCAAATGGAGTCCCACAGGATCAGGAACAACCAACTTACTTGCTAATTTCATGCTGGCCAGTGCATCCTTTGATTTTACTATTTGGCTATGGGATGTGGACCAGGGCATCTGCATCCACTCTTTGACAAAACACCAAGAGCCTCTGTCTTCTGTGGCTTTCAATTCTCATGGCAAGTGGCTTCTTTGACAAATGTATGCACATCTGGGACAGGCAGACAGGTACCCTGTTTATAGTTATAGGAGAACAGGTAAAATATTTTAGGTGCTGGAATGCAGCAAGAGACAAAGTTGGAGCCAGTGCATCAGATAGTTCAGTTTGTGCACTAAACCTATGAAAATAGTTGGTTGATGTCTTTTGTTCTGATGATTATCAGACCAATATGCGCTGCCGTGGGTCAGTCCACAAATAGTGGACATTTGGGATGGCTTCCCTATTTTTGCATATCTCATGTTTCTTCTGAACTAATTATAGTTAGGAAGCAAGCGAGTAAATTTTTATTTTATTTTATTTATTAGTTATTTTATTTTATTTTTTATCTTTTGAATGTAAAATAATTCTTTAAAAAAAGGAAGAAAACCAACAGATCTGGAGAATAGATCAAGAAGAGAAAATATAAGAATAATTGGACTATCTGAAAGGTGTGACCCCAAAACTTGACACAATATAAGGAATAATCTAAGAAAATTGTCCAGGACTAATAGAACAAAAAGGGGAAGTAGAAATAGAAAAAAATCTTCAGACGACCACCTCAAAGAGATTCTACAAGGAAAACACATAGGAACATTATTGCTAAATTGCAAAACTCTGAGATCAAAAGAAAATTTTTTTTACAAGAAACAAACCAACAAAAAATTCAAAGATGCTAAAACTACAATTAGAATTGTACAAGATCTACCAGAAACTACAATAAAAGATTTCAGATCCTGGACTATTTTATATCATCAATCAAAAGAACTAGACTTGTGGTCAAAAATATTGTATCTAGCAAAATTATGCATAATATTGAACCAAAAAAAAAAAAAAAAAGGACATCCAATGAACTCTCAGATTGTAAGGACTTCGTTCCAGCCAACCTGAACTCAATAGAAAATTTAACATATAACAAGCACTATCAAAGACTAATTTCAAGGGTCTCAATAAAGACAACCTGTTTATGTTTTATATGTAGAAATGTAAACAATATGTCTAAGAATTAGATAAATAATTGGATAGTCCAGAAGAAAGATTGGGACAGAGTTGAGTATATTCTAACTCTAAGGAAAACTGTCCAATGGACTTGTGTGTAAGGTAGAGAAAGAATCAGCATGGAAGCATTAGATGGGGGGAGGAGGATTGATAGTTCTAAAAATCTATCTGCATTAAGAATGGATTAATAAAGAACTATATATATAGATATATATATGCCATAAAGGATATAATACCCTTCACAATCTATAAAGAAATAAGGGGCGGGGGGGAGGAGATAGGATAGGTGGAGTATAAAAGTAAAAGGATGTATAGATTTATGTCAGTGGAACAAGGTGTGTAGATTAATGGGAAAGGGATAAAGAGGGAGGGAAAGGGTAGCATAGGATAAGGTGATATACAAAAGGATGTTTAGATTCATGGGAGTGGGTGGAAGGGAAAGGGTGAGGGGAAAAAGATAAGGGAGAAATCCATGGGTGGGGGGAGGATAAGTAATTGCAAGGCAAACTAAGAAGCAGAATTTAAGTAGAAGAGTTAGCAAGGATAGGAAATAAAGAGATATACAGAAACACTTTAACATGAATCAGGAGTAGAATTTATTAGGGAAAATAAACTAGGGCTAGTAATTATTAATTTCAGACAAAGTAAAAAAAGTTTCATTCAAGAGAGAAATCTATATTATATGTGAGCCATATTAATACTGTTTTAGATGCACATTTATGTATGTGTAAATTTGTATGTATAGATATGTGTGTGTAAATATATATATATATATACATATATATGCATGTAGGCATATGTACAGTCAAGCAGGCTACAGTTAAGCATGGATATATTTGTGTGTGTATATGTACATATGTATACTCGTGCTTAATTGTAGCCTGCTTGAAGGAGGTAGAGAGGCAAAAGGGGGGGAAAGAATAAAATAAAAAGTACATAGCAGAAAACAAAAGAATAATCTACAAGAAAGCAAAGGAATGATGGACAGTCATGAATATAATTTCTTCTATTATTATATATGCTTTCTTGAAATGGAAATTTATTTTTACATATTTTAAATCTTCCCTGATGTTAAGCTAGGCACATGACAATGTTTTTTTTTTTGTTTGTTTGTTTTTTGTTTTTAATTTCCTTTTCTGTCCTTCTATTTTTTTTCTTAATTTTGTATTTAGTTTTAAATATTTTTTCAAAAAATATTTCCTGGACACCCAGACATTGAAATTCTTGCTTAGTGTCATAAAGCCAATATGTGCCAGAGGTAGAATTTGAACCTAGAGCTACCTGACTCTGATTCTGTCTTCAATTCATTACTCTCTATTAGAATCTACACTGCCTTAAATGTAATCATGTTATCTAGTATAGTTTGCTTTTTTTTCCCTATAAGTTTTATTTTCCGAACTAAATATGTAAGCTCTTTGAAAACAAAGACCAGTCATTTTAATTTCAACAAACATGAAACTACTGTAGTATATCAGGCACTGTGCTCATTGCTAGGGGAGACACAAAGACAGACCTGAAAATAAATCCCCCATCACTGTTTCAAAGGCTTTACTTTCAGAAACGATCCTTGCTTAGTATATATCATGTCTTTCAAGGATTCAGAAGAAAGTTTGTTAGGGTGACTCAGGAGAGACTTCAAATTTATAAAGATCTTGTCATAGGGATTGATGAATATGGGATAGTACAGAACTCTCATTATTGGAGTGTAATTTGAGGGAGTACATAAAGCACAAATGCTTACCTGATTTTTTGCTCTGTCCCTACTTCCTTCCCTAAGTCACAATGAACTTGCAAGATCTCATCTGCTGCATAACCATTTTGCTGAAAGTAACACAAATATGATTTTTCACCTTAACAGATTTTAATTTCAGTTATTTTATGATGGATATCATGTTAAAGGTGAGCTCAGAGGGAAAAAGGATAAATTTCCAGATTCCATAGGAAATATAGTAGGAGTGATGAGTAATTAAATCCCATTACTGACTTCTTAGGCCAAGAAGATAAGTAGGGTTAGTTAGGTAAGATTTAGTTTTCTGAAGTTTCAGATATAGAACTTACATATGTCCAGCATGACACCAATAAAACTTTTTCAGGCAGCTAATCATATGCTTTGGGGAAGCACTGGAAGGAGTGCTATGCCTGGAACACACATTTGTTTCCCTGCATTGAAATCTGGCCTTGTATATTTATTAGTTACGTGACTCTAAGCAAGTCATTTAACCCTATTACCTCAGTTTCCTCATCTGCAAAACAAACTGGGAAAAAATGGCAAATCACTCTAATATCTTTGTCAAGAAAACTCCAGATAGCATTGGGAAGAATCAGATACAACTGAAACAACTGAACAACAAAAGTGATACACTTGGCTTGTTTTGGATCATGGCTAGGCCACCTGACAGAGAAATTAGGGTGCTTATCTGCTAAGATAGTCACAAAGATCTCCAACAAACCAAAGGAGGGTGGGGTGTCTGCATCAATGGATTCTTGTTCTCTGAAATCATTTCAAACTTTGTGAAGTGATTTCTCTTAGGCATTAAATCAAATTCATGAAGAGGATGACAGCTAGATCCCAGAGGACAATTAACTTGTCAGTGATTCACATGACTTAGTCCTCATACTGGCAACTTTGCTGGTGAAATTTTGAGTTATTAAGAAACTGCTGCTTTTAGGAATTCAAGATAAAAGTTCTTATATTTGGAAATTATACATTAAAGTTCTCTCCTGTAATAAAAATTTTTTAAAGGTGCAGACCTATGATTTCAGAGGTATAAAGAAACTATAAGTAACATCATTTTAGAGAATTGTCTAAAGTCTTGAAAGGTTAAATAATTTTCCATGGTCATCCAGCCAGTATAGATCAGAATCAGTATTTGAACTCAGGTTTTCCTAGCTCTATAACTGACTAACCATTTCTTTGTGTTACTTCTTCAAGCAATAGCTAACTACTTTATTTATTATTTTTTTTTTAATTTAATAGCCTTTTATTTACAGGATATATACATGGGTAACTTTACAGCATTAACAATTGCCAAACCTCTTGTTCCAATTTTTCACCTCTTACCCCCCCCACCCCCTCCCCTAGATGGCAGGATGACCAGTAGATGTTAAATATATTAAAATATAACTTAGATACACAATAAGTATACATGACCAAAACATTATTTTGCTGTACAAAAAGAATCAGGCTCTGAATTATTGTACAATTAGCTTGTGAAGGAAATCAAAAATGCATGTGTGCATAAATATAGGGATTGGGAATTTAATGTAATGGTTTTTAGTCATCTCCCAGAGTTCTTTTTCTGGGCATAGCTAGTTCAGTTCATTACTGCTCCATTAGAAATGATTTGGTTGATCTCGTTGCTGAGGATGGCCTGATCCATCAGAACTGGTCATCATCTAGTATTGTTGTTGAAGTATATAATGATCTCCTGGTCCTAATAGCTAACTACTTTAAATGCTAAATCCCTAGATCCTTGATTTCCTTTAAATTCCCATATGCATTCCCTACCTACTTTTTCCTTGCACAGGAAAAAAATAATCAAATCATTGCTTCAAGAAACAGCCTGAAAATCTACATCTATTCCTTTCTGCCTTCACTTCTATAATCCCTCTGCTATCAAATTCTAATATATGTTGTATTCTTTTAGTAGAATATAAGCTTCTTAAGGACAGGAACTGCCTTAAGTTTTTACCTTTGAATCACCAGTGTCTGGCACACAGTAGGTACTTCAGAAATACTCTTTGATTGATATCATACCAGTTTCCGTTTAACAGTCATTTTTGATCTTCCTTTTCTAGATCATGAGTTTACAAACCATAGCCCTCTGGCTACATACAGCCTACTATTGTTTTTATATTACTTGTGAACTAAGAATAGTTTTTGTTTTTTATTCTCAGCTCATTGGCATAAAAAATGAGAGGCAAAGCGGATTCAACACCTCGGGCCATCATTTGCCAATCCCTGTAACTAGATTATAAATTCCAAGAGGACAGTTGCTATGTTTTATACTTTCTTATATTCCCTCTAGCAACTAGAACAGTGCTTTTGCACATTGTAATAGCTTAATAAATTTTTGTTTGACTGTTTTTTTTTTATGATTCTGCCACTTGCATAGGATCATGGTAAAAAAAAAAAAAAACCAAACAGACCTATTTTCCTAGTTAATACAATTTATAGTCAGTCCATCAATGAGGTGTTTTTTGTTTTTTATAATCACTTGCTACATGCCAAGTGCTATGCGAAAGAAAAGCAAAAACATATTCCATGCAGTGAAGGAGCTCACATTTTAATAGCGGAGATCATAAGGATATGACCTTACAAATAGGATAAAGACCATGTAAATGGAAGATATTCTCAGAAGGAAGGCAATAACAGTGGGGGTGGGGGGAGGAGAAGGAAGAAATAGACTTCTGCAGGAGGAAGGATTTAAGTTGAACCTAGAAGGACACCAAGGAATCCAGGAAGCAGAATGAGAAGTATTGGGAGACACCCAGATCAAATGCAGATAGCCAATCACTGTAAAGGAATGGAATTTGGACCATTGGAGCTCTATCCAAAAGTACATGAAGAGGAGTTATAAAGGTTTTAAATGCCAAACAGAGAACTTGATCTCAAATCCTAGAGGTAACTGGGGAACAGTGTCATTTAATTAACAGAGAACAGACATGATCAGACCTATAATTTAGGATATCTCTCTGGCAACTATGCAGAAGATGGATTAGAGTGGAAGAGATGAGGCACAGAGAATAAGCAGTATATTTTAATAGTCCTGGCAAGAGGTGATGAGGGCCTTTAGTGGGGAATTAGCTGTGAAAATAGAGAGAAGGAAAAAAATTTTGAGAGATATCATTAACCAATAAATGACAAGATTTGACAACAGATTGAATATGTAGGATGAATGTGAGTTTTACCAAGATGACACTGAAATTGTGATTCTGGAAGAATGGTGCTGTCTTAAATAGTAATAGAAAAATTGGGAAGAAGGGAGAGTTTTGGGGCAAAGATAAGAAGTACTATTTTGGACATGTTAAATTTGAATTTAATGTCTATTATTATTCAGTTATACCAGTCCTATCTGTCTCTTCATGACCCAATTTGGAATTTTCTTGACAAGGATACAGGAGTGGTTTGCCATTTCCCTCACCCATTCATTTTGTAAAGGAAGAAACTGAAGAAGACAAGGTTAAATGACTTGCCCAGGATCAGACCGCTAATAATTGTCTGAAACTGTATATGAACTCAGGTCTGCCTGATTCCAGGGCTGGTCGTCTATCCTCTCCCCAATCTAGCTGCTGAAGTGCCTGTTGGTTTAGGAACCAGTTCCTAAAGGTAGTTGTTAATGAGTAACTGGAATTTAAGAGTGAGACTAAAGCTAGTTAGCTAGATAAGATGAAAATTTTTCACAAAGAAGTAATAGTTGAACTCATGGGATATTGTAAGATCATCACAGGAGATTGTAATATAGAGAGGAAAGGCAAGAGGGTTCAGAATGGAGATTTGGAACATACCCATAGTAGGTAAGTATTAACAGATTAGGAACTAGAAAAAGAGACTAGGAAAAAATATATTAGTTAATAGCTACATTTGAATTTAAAAATATATTTATGAGAAAGAGTTTTGGGTTTGTAAGCAGACAATCTGCAGTCAGATCCTAGAGCTGCTCCATTTCCATTTTCCAGTTCCATAAATCGAAAAGGTAGATTGTTTTTTGTTTGTTTGTTTTTATCTCTTAGGTATCTAATTTTCTCATCTGTAAAATTGGAATAATAATACCTGCACTCTTTACATATTGAGGTTGTTTTGAGGGAAGTGCTCAGTAAACTTTAAAGCTCTATGTAAATCTAAAATCATTAGCATTATTTTTGTAAAGTATATGATCCATTGATTTATTTTCCCTCAAGTTCCCATTTTGATTATAGGGTACAAATTCAGAGTTATCATTTTTATCACTATACTATTTATCTAGAATATCACTTTCATTTTTGGACCTCTGGTTTCTTATGCTTGGAAAATTCTTTGGGTGGAGACTTCCTCTACTGATATAGATTAGCAACTTCAATTTAGTTCTCTACTGGCACCAAATCCTATGTCACATCCATCCCAGCCCTCATCTTCATCTCTTCCCAGTAGGAATTTGGACTCTATCCCAGGAATTTCCTAGTCTTTTAATAGGTGAGCTTTCATTTTTTCTTGTTCAAATAGCCTGAGCCACCTTTACCACTCCCTTTTATGTATCATATTCCTCTATTAGATTAAAGCTGCTGGAGGGCAGAACATGATAAATATTTAATAAATATTCTATCTATTTAACTGTATCTTTCTATCTTTCTGACTCATATTATTATATAGTCAATATATGTCAATGGCACATTGTTTTTATGACTCCAAGACTGGCTCTCTGTCCCCTATACCATACTGCCACAGGATATAAATATTTTTTAATAATTTTGCACATTTTTTTTCATTTAGATGGTGGTTTATAGTGAAATGCCCCAGACATTTGACCATGATCCTCTGTTAACCAATAATTTTATCAGAGACTTAAATGATAACATAAATGTCATGTTTATCCAACTTAAAGGTAGTATGATTCTGGGATAGCTAACATGAATGACAGAGTTGGGATGCCCTGAAGGATTTCAGCAGAGTAAAATGATGGACCAAGTCATAAGATGAAATTTAATAGGATCAAATAGACAGTCCTTCACTGAATAAATATACGATGGGAAAGTCATGACTGAAAAATAGAATTGAAAATTATATGAGGATTTTAGTGACTCTCAAATTTAATATTTTTTTTCAGAGGCTATCGGTTTTCACTTACCCATCTCCTTCTTCTTTTTTTTTTCCTGAGGCAATTGGGTTTAAGTGACTTGCCAAGGGTCATACAGCTAAGCAGTGTTAAGTGACAGATTTGAACTCAGGTCCTCCTGACTTCAGGGCTGGTGCTCTATTCACTGTACCACCTAGTTGCCCTCCATCTCCTTTTCAAATTAATTTTATTATTGAAACTCAAGTTCCTTGAGGACAGAGACTGTATAGCTTTTGTCTTTGTATTCATAGCATAAATAAGCATTTCCACCTACTGAATTCCTACTCATCCTTTAAAACCATTTTCAAATGCTACATCTTTCAAGAAAACTCCCCAAATAACCCTAGTAAAAATCACCCTTTTTTTCCTTGGGCCTTGTATAGCACTTTTTTATACTTTTCTTTTTCATATGAGTACTGCTTTAAACATAGTACTTATATAAAAAATACTTTCTGATTAAATTAAGTTGAATCAAACTATTCTAATTAAAAAAAAACCTTATCAAATAAATTCACTCAATTACTTGGGGCTACATTATATAGTTAAACCATCTTGCCAGGCCAGACAAGATAATTTTCAAGGGAGAATGGGGGTGGGCAATTGTTAGCCCTTTCCATTGGTGTCTGCAACCCACCTCTGTGTGAAAGTAAGATTTTGCTTTTTTTAAGAAAAATATATCCCCTATTGCCTCAACTTTCCCAACAGAATACCAAGTCTGCTTCCCAAGTGACTGATAATGTCATACATGTGAGTTGATATTTAATTAGGAGCACAGAATGAGAACCATATCAGGTGAAAATTAATTCAAATCTGAATTACCTGTGATCTATCCTTTTCTTAAAAACTCACCCCAAAGAACTAATTTTTATAGAGTTGCCTAATGGGCATCTTCACTGTCTATTCTTCTAGCCTGTCTTCTAGCTCTGTCTCTATATTAGGTTTGATTATTCATCATTTGCAGATCATACCATATCAGTTTTCAAGGAAGGGGGAGCTTTCATTAATTTAAGACTTTAATTTACTCCATTTATGGAATTCCAACCTATCCCCCTCAGGCCTATTTCAAAGGTGATGTCTTCCATAAAACCTTCCATGCTTCCTCTCAGTAGAAGCCATGGATCCTTCCTTAGGTCTTGAAGAGCACTTTATTAAGTATCTTTCCTATTCATATATCACATTCTATTTTGTGACCTGTTTCTACTCCTTTGTCAACCTTCCATATTATAAACTTCTTAAAAAGGGCACATATGATACAAAATATGTTCTTGGATTGAACAGAAAGTTGTGCTACATGTGCTATATGACCTTGAAGCTTCCTTCCAATTTTATTTTAGACATCTGGGAATTGTTTAATTAGTATTAGATTTCAACACTGCCTTATTTTTCTAGTGATTTCTGTATTATTCTCAATGCATCACTATTAAAAAAAAGAGTCAAAAAAAGAAACACAAGAAATGTAAATAATTACAATTATAAAGAAAAGATTAAGCAATGAAATAATTTTTCTCATGTTAATAGACAGTTTGTTTTATTTAATTGAATTGAGGAATTGAAGAAAAATGAAAGTAGGATCATCAAAAGACAAAAACAAAACAAAACCCAAGGGGATAAAGGTTTAAGGAGATCATAAGAATTAGAATATGGGAAAAAGGAAGAACTGGATTAACATTCTATACAAAAAATCCTGAGTCCATATAAGTGAATTAATATGTTGATAAAGAAGGTAGAAGATATAATTGTGTAAAGTTTCTATAATGGAGCAAAGGGAATTAAAAGGTTCTCTTCCCCATAAAAGCTGAAGATGATTCCCATCCTCCTCCCAATCTGAAAGTAATTAGAGAAGAAATAATACTTTCTTTAGACTCTCAAAATTACTGAAGAATTTGGAATAGTAGGATGAAATCAATGGAAAAATAAAGTCTGTGACAAAGGAAAAATATCCTAGAAATGAAAGGAAGTTATTAAAAAGGTTTCTTAGAGTGGAAAGAGTATGTGAGATGAGAGATAGGCATTACTTTATATGAGGAGTTTCATCTTGTAGAAATGGACTAATAAGAGACCACTTTCCCAAGCCTTGGTTTGGTTTCCAAGAGTTTTAACTTGCACCAGGAAAGTGTAACTAGTATCCTGGGTATTAGGAAAATAGATAAGAAGATAAGCTAGTATCATTTTAGGACCTGTGAATAATAATGGTAAAAACTCATGAATTGGAATATAGACATAAATACCACTAAATGACTATACTTCCTTCATGAAAAAAAGAAACATGTTAGAGTTATGATCCCCCAAAACATAGCAACACAAAAACCAAATAAATCCATACTCTAGGAAGAAGAAAGGATATGATGAAAGCCATAAATAACATGATATATAAATGAGGTAGATGAAGGAGCTCAAATTTTGTACTCCAAAGGGTCTAAATCTCTTAAGTAGCATTCCTTTCTTACAAAAGAAATAAAGAAAAAAAAAAAAGATAAAACCTAGTTGAGTAAATGAAATTCAGAATAGACTAGAAGAAAAATAGATGAATATTAATAAAAAGCTAAATGATACAATTAACTTTTGTAAAGCAGCATAATATAAAATAAAACCTCAATAATCACCATCACTTCTACATAGTATTAACAAAAACTAGGATAAATGATAAAAAGAGAATTGTATTTAAAATAACTACAAAATGTAGAAAGTATTTGGATCCAGTCTAAGAAGATACTCATATGCATTAGTTTTATGAGTATAATTACTAAACTCTCTACAGAAATAGTAGAAGAATTAAACAATTAGAGGAATAATGTGTGCTTATGTTTGTACCACATCAGTATAATAAAAATGGCAACATTACTCAAGTGGTCAATAGTGTATCTGGTAATCATATAAACTGAAGCTCAATCTTTCAAATAATTCAAATACTCTTAATGACTTTTCTGATCAGTGATGTACTTAGTGTCATGTTTAGAAAAATATAGCTCATAAAGAATATATCTTTATGTATTACTAAAACATTCATATAGTAATTAAACTGTAATTTGCCTGAGCTTAAGGACCATGTCTTAATTCATTCATCCTGTCTCCATGCCACAATTTTTATCTTACTTGTTTGTAATTTACTGCATTTGCCACCACACCCTCCTTCTTTGCCTCTTTACTGCAAAATCCATCTCAGCTGTCTTTTCTTTTTTTAAATTCAATTTTATTCAATTTTCAGTCTCAAATTCTTTTTCTTCACTTTCCCTCATCCCTCCCATTGAGGTGGCAAGAAAAAAATAATATTTTAAATATGTATAGTTATGAAAAACAAATTCTCACATTATTCATGTCAAAAAAGAATGAAAGAAAAATAAAAAAGAAAATATAGTTGAATCTATACTTCTAGTCCATCAGCTCTCTCTCTATCTGGAAGTGTATAGCATGTTTCATCATTAATTCTTTGTAATTGTGGTTGGTCATTGTGTTGATCAGAGTTACTAAGTCTTTCAAAGATGTTTACAATTCATCACACTGTCATTATTGTAAAAATTGTCCTGCTGATTCTGTTTAATGAATTTTATATCAATTTTAACAACTATTCCCAGGTATTCCAAAAACCTTCACTATTTTTTCATTTCTTGCAGCACAACGGTATTTTATTACATTCATATTCCATAACTTGATGAGCTAATCTCCTGTTGATGGCTATTCCTTCAGTTTCTAGTTCTTTTCTACCATAAAAAGAACTGCTTTAAATATTTTTGTACCTAGGAACCTTGCCTTTTTCTTTGATCTCTGGGGTATAAATCTAATAGTAGAGCAAAAAGCATGCATAGTTTAAGAGCCTTGGGGCATAGTTCCAAATTGTTTTCTAGAATGTTTGGACTAATTTACCTGTTGCAACCCCAACAGTACCTCGTATGCTTTCCCACATCTTCTATAGCATTTGTCATTTTCCTTTTTTATCAAGTTAACCAATTTGATGGATGTGAAGTGGTATCTCAGAGTTGTTTTAATTTGCATTTCTCTAATCAATAGTATTTTTATATTAAATATTTTTATATTTTATATGATCTGATAACTTGGATTTCTTCTGAAACTTATTCATATTTTTTGACCACTTGTCAATTTGGGACAATGGTCATCTTTTCCATAAACTTTCTCTGATAGTTTTTCTTCTGAAAAATATTTTCCCTCTTCATATGTCTCATTGCACTTTGCTTGGACTTCTACTTTGAAATTATCACATTTCTTCTGTCATCATAATTGTACAACACATATTAAAAATCTTATTGTAGATTTAAGCTATTAAAGATTAAATGTATTTGAACTTTTAAGCAGTTAAGTGTATTTTAAGCATTTAAGCTAATGATTTATAACTTCTCTAAAACTTTTATGACTCTCTGTGTGTGAGTGTGTGAGTGTGTGTGTGAGTATTATGTATGTAGGTTTACATGTTTGTGATTTTTCTTCCAATATTAAACTCCAGGCTTTTGGGAAACATACCTATTTTGATGTCTTTTTATCCCCAGTGCCTAGCATAATACCTTGCATGAAATAGTTCCTTAATACATGTTTGAATTAAATTTTCGCATCTTCCACAGCACAACATACCACATACAGAACAGAGGTGATCAGTGAAATATTTCAGAAGAATTAATATAGAGTGATAGATTTGGATATAGAAGGAACTTTACAGGCCAAGTTTAATTTTATAGTTTTACAGTTGAGGAAACTGAGAAACAGAGTGTTTAAATGATTTGCCCAGGGTTACAAAGCTAATATATCTCTGGTGTAGAATTTGAACTCAAATCTTCCTTATTATAAGATTACTTACTCTTTCCTGTATTCCTCTAATTCCTTAAAAATGTTTAGGAGAGAGACTTTTCAAAGTTGTTCATTTATGCTACCCTTTACACTTTCTTTTCCCAAATGGAGTCTCCTCAAGTCTCCTGTACTTTTTTCTTCATTATTCCCATCATTCCTGATTTGTAATAATGTTACCAATATCCATACCAAATATCAGCTTAATTATCCATAAGTACTTATAATCTGACTTCAGTCTATCTCAGGCTCAGTTTATCAGTGCTCTATAATATACCAGTTTAATAATACCAATTCTGTATCATAACCAACTTAATCATACCAGCCTTAAAGCTTACTTACTGTCTACACCCTATTCTCTGCAAATTTCATAATCCTCTGCTGCTAAATAATGACCATCATTACCTTTGTAATGATCTTTATAACCCTTGGAATAGACAATTAAGAGTAGCTGTGATTCACTGCTGTCTTTTATGGACAGCTGTGTGCCTTTTAAGTCAAACATTCCCAGAAATGGACTGAGTCAACAAACATACATTCATACATACACATGTGTTTGTATATATGCATGTGTTATATATGTGTGTGTGTGCATTTTAAAATCTGTGATGCAAATTTTAAAGGATAGATAAAGATGTTAATAATAACCCCCTCAAAAAAACCTTAGAGGCCTGTTTTTTCTATATTACAATTATTTGTGTTATTTGACTATTTTTCAATTGGGGGCAATGGTTTTCTTTTTTCATAAGCTTTTTCTAATAGTTTTTCTTTGCTTAGCTGAAAAATAAAAACTTCTTCTTATTTGTACCAGCTGGACTAACTTTCTGGAGAATCTTGTTACCAGCCTGAGTCCTTGGTCTTAAAGGAGTAATGAGGCAGGTTCCCTCTTTGCTGAAGGATCTTCTATATCACCAAGAATTCCCCCACTGTCTGTGGTACTCTACATCTATTTCTCTCCATCTTCATATAATTAGTAGGATTGACTGTATGTTTAGTAGATTTTTTCTTTTTCTTTTCTTTTTGCTGAGGAAATTAGGGTTAAGTGATTTGCCCAAGGTCACACTTAGAAGTGTTAAGTGTCTTGAGACCAGATTTAAACTCAGGTCCTTCTGACTTCAGGGTTGGTGCTCTATCCACTACACTAACTGCTTCATTTAATTCATATTTTAAAGAAACTTTTTTTCTTAGAGTTTGGATTTTTTTTTTGAAAAGCTTAATGCAATCTTATATTGATTAACTAGTTTTTCTTATTTCTGCTCAAAGTTATCAATCAATTATAATTATTTGAATGGTGAAGGAATATGATAGCTAATGAAATTTAGCACTCAGACAGGTTCCATCGGGATGACAATAATGATGATGAATGTTTCTATAGTACTCAAATATTTTTATAAAGTACTTTATAAATGTCACCTAATTTTATACTTACAATGACAATAGGATGTAGGTGCTTTTACTATCCCCATTTTGAGGATGAGGGAACTGAAGAAGATAGAAATTAAATGGGGACATGTCCAGAGTTACACTGAAATAAGTGTCTAAGGCCCAAATTGTTTAGTCATTCCCAAATGATGGGTGCCTCCTCGATTTTGAATTCTTCATACCGCAAAAAGAGTTGCTATGAATATTTTTGTTCAAATAGATCCTTTTTTTTAAATGAAAAACAATTTTCAGATGAAGAAATTGAAACCATTTCTAGTCATATAAAAAAGTGCTCTAAATCTCTATTGATCAGAGAAATGCAAATTAAGACAACTCTGAGGTGCCACTAAATACCTCTCAGATTGGTTAAATTAACAGGAAAAAATAATGATAAATGTTGGAGGGGATGTGGGAAAACTGGGAGACTAATATGTTGTAGGTGGAGTTGTGAACTGATTCAACTATTCTGGTGAATAATTTGGAACTTTGTCCAAAGGGCTATCAAACTGTGTATACTCTTTGATCCAGCAGTGTTTCTATTGGGCTTATATCCCAAAGAGATCTTAAAGGAGAGAAAGGGACCCATATGTGCAAAAATGTTTGTGGCAGCCCTTTTTGTAGTGGCTAGAAACTGGAAACTGAGTGGATGCCCAACAATTGGAGAATGGCTGAGTAATTTATGATATATGAATGTTATAGGATATTATTGTTTGTAAGAAATAATTAGGAAGATAATTTTAAAGAGGTCTGGAGAGACTTACATGAACTGATGCTAAGTGAAGTAAGCAGAACCAGGAACCCATTATACACAACAACAGCAAGATTATATGATGATCAATTCTGATGAACGTGGATCTTTTTAATTACTAGATGATTCAGGCCAGTTCTAGTGGTCTTGTGAAGACATCCATTTGCACTCAGAGATGATTTAGGGACTGAGTGTGGATCACAACATAGCATTTTCACCCTTTTTGTTGTTTGTTTACATTTTCTTTTCTTTCTCATTTTTTTCCCCTTTTTAATCTGATTTTTCTTGTGGAAATATGTATAGAAAAATTACATGTTTAAGATATATTGGATTTCTTGCCATCTGGGGTAGGGGGCAGGAAGGGAAAAATTTTTGAACATAAGGTTTTGCAAGAATGAATGTTGAAAATTATACATGCATATGTTTTGAAAATAAAAAAATAAAGCCTTAATAAAAATAAAATAAGAAAAAAAAAACCCAAATAGATCCTTTTCCTGTTTCTTTGATCTCTTTGGGGTGCCGACCTTATAATTGTATTTCTCAATTAAATAGTTCAGATGCCTTTGGGAGAAATTCCAAATTATTATATAAAATGGTTACAATATCTCACAACTCTACCAAAAGCACATTAGTATCCTGATTTTTCCACATCCTTTCCAGATTTTATTATTTTCATTTCCTATCATGTTAGCCAATCTGATAGTATGAGGTGGTATATGGGTGTTTTTTTTTTTTAATTCATATTTTTCTAATCAGGAGAGATTAGAGCATTTTTTTAAACACGATTTTTCATAGCTTTGATTTTTTTCTTCCTAAAGCTTAATATCTTTCCACTGTTTGTGAACTGGGAAATGACTTTTTTATTTAAATGTAACTCAGTTCTCTATATATTTGAGAAACGAGGCCTTCATTAGAGAAACTTGGTATATTTTGGCGACATTATTCCCATTGGCGACATTAGTTGTTTTTGTGCCAAACCTTTTAAATTTCATGTAATTAAAATTATGTATTTTACTTCCCATAATTCTATCTATTTCTTGTTTGGTCATAAACTTTTCCATTATCTATAGATTTGACAGACACATTTTTCTACATTCCCATAATTTACTGATGATAGGACTCTATATCTAAATCATTTGCCACTTTGATTTTATCTTGATACATGATATAATGTGGTAAATACCCAGTTTCTGTCAAACCGCTTTCCAGTTTCCTCTGCATGTTTTGTCAAATGGTGAATTTTTACCCCCAAAGATTAGATCTTTAGATTTATCAAACATTAAATTACTTGTGCATTTATTACTGTGTATTATATAGCTAATGTATTCCACCAAGCCACTACTCACTTTCTTAGTCAATACTAGATTGCTTTATTACCACTTTGATGTTGATTAACTTTTGAAATCTGCTAATGCTAGACATTCATGCTTCATATTTTTTCATTGATTCCCTTAATAATTTTGACCTTTTCATGTATACTTATTGTGTATCTAATTTATATTTTAATGTACTTAACATCTACTGGTCATCCTGCCATCTGGGGGAGGGGGTGGGGGGTAAGAAGTGAAAAATTGGAACAAGAGGTTTGGCAATTGTTAATGCTGTAAAGTTACCCATGCATATATCCCTGTTGGGTAAGATAGATTTCTATTACCAATGGAGTGTGTATATATATATATATTTTTTCCATCTCTGAACCAGTTCAAATATTTTCCCCTCCACTATAAAAGTTTTTCCTTACATATTTCTTTTATATTAGATACCCTCATTCTTTCTCTATATTTCATATTTTCTCAGAGTATTTCTTTTCTTCATTCATCCATTTTTACATTAAGCCTATATATTAATCACTTCCATACTCTTTTTATTAAATAGAATCCTTCTACTTACCTTAATAATGATAAAGCCTTTAGAAGAAAGATTTATTTCTTATGTATATTTTCACATAAAAACAGGTGTAAAAACTCAATCTTATTGAGTATCATATGATTTTTTTGTTCATATTTGCCTTTTTATGATTCTCTTGATTCTACTCCTTGAAATCAACATTTTCTATTCAGCTCTGGTCTTTTCAGTAGGAATGTTTGAAAGTTCTCTACTTCATTAAATATCATTTTTTTTTCTCTTGAAAGATTACACTTAGTTTTGTTGGGCAGGTTATTCTTAGATGCAATACCAGCTCTTTTGCCTTTGGAATATCATGTTCCAAACCTTCTACTTCTTTAATGTAGTAGCAGATAAATTTTGGGTTATCCAGACACTGCTAGATATTGAATAGTTGCTGGCAGCTTGAAATATTTTCTTTTTACCCTTGGAGCTCTGAAATTTGACTATAATATTTCTGGATATTTTAATTTTGGGATCTCTCTCAGGTGGTGATTGGTGGACTTTTTCAATTTTTATTGTACTTTTTGGTTTGAGGATATATGGGCAGTTTTCCTTGATAATTTCTTGCAATATGATGCCTAGGCTCTTCTTTTTAGGTATTCTAATTATTCTTAAATTATAACTCTTCAATCTGTTTTACAGGTTAGTTTGTTTTTCCTATGGTTGATATTTTGTATTTTTTTTCTTTTGACTTTGTTTTATTGTTTCTTGTAGTCTCATGGAATCATTAGGTTCCACTTGCCCAATTCTAATTTTTAAGGAATTATTTTCTTCTAAAAGCTTCTATACTTCTAATTCCATTTGGTCAATTCTGTTTTAGAAAGTTATTTTTATTACCAAAATTTGTTCCTCTTTTTCCACTGGACCAATTCTTTTAAGATTTTTAAAATAATATTGTTGTGTCCCCTTACCCAAGTGTTTTCATGATTTTCTTTCTTTGCTTTCATTTCTTTACCTAATTTTCCCTCTACCATTATAATTTGATTTTGAAAATAATTTTTGGTTCCTCCAGGAATTTCTGTTGGGCTCATATCCAATTCATTTATTAAAAAAAAAAAATCAAATCTTTGTAACTACTTTTAATTTCATTGTCTTCTCCTGAATTTGTATCTTGATTTTCTCTGTCACTATAATAGCTTTTTATGTTGATTCTTTTGTTGTTGTGGTTTGCTTATTTTCTCAGCCTATTTCTTGATTTATTTTGAACTTTGGAAAAATATTGGGTTCTGTTATTGATGTTAGATGGGGAACTGAGAGGCATTGTAACAAGCTTCAGGTTTTTTTCATGATGTTTTTAGAGATAGTTCCAAAGCTTTGAAAGTTTTGTGCTTCGGAGGTAGTGTGATCTGAAGAGAATTGTGACCAGTTCTGCTGGTATATACTCTCATCCTTATCCAGAAGGCTTTTAACCCCTGGGGATTATAATCAATACTATATTTCAGGTATCTTGCTCCCTTAAGACCAGAAATGATGCTGTTCCTCAGGGTCCCTGCGCCTTTGAAACCAAAAGTGAATTTGTCTTTCATTGTTTCCACTTGGTCTTAAATGAAAGTGCTCTTTTTTTTTGCCCTTAAACTATGACCCAGAAGTGGATATGGGCAGTGGAGTGGCCAAATAGCTCCTTGCAGAGGGGTCACTTAACTAATTGCCAGGATCCTTTACCATCTCTAGTTTAGGAACTTTTGAAACTATTGATGTCTCTATCACCAAGACTTTTTTTGTTTGTTTTTGTAAGGCAATTCGAGTTAAGTGATTTGCTCAGGGTCACAGGGCTACTAAGTGTTTAGTGTCTGAAGTTGGATTTGAACTCAAGTCCTCCAAACTAAAGGGCCAGTGTTCTATCCCTCATCTAGCTGCTCCCATCACCTAGCTCTGGACCAGCTTACTCCCCTGTGTCACAGATCTCTCTTTCCAATTTCCTATGTAGTCTTGGACTAGAAAACCACTCTGACCATTTGGTGGCCATGACATTCTAGAATTTGATTGAATTTAAAGTTGTTTATAGGGAAATGCCAAGAGAACTCAGTTGAATGCTTTCTCTACTCTGACATCATAGCTCTGCCCCCAGAAAAATTATTTTTAATACAAAAAATTCAGATTCATGAAAAATTGAAAATAGACTTTATCCCCCCCCCAAAAAAAATAAATCGTTTTGTGTTAAACAGTATAATAGTTGCCTCATAGCAAAAGAAGGAAGAGCTTCCTCCCTCCCCCAAAAGCAAAAAAGCCCCATAATCTCACTTTCTTCTGATGACCTTTCTAAAGTCATAAACAGCAAACATGCAGCTTGTTGCCAAAATAATGGATTATATCAGCCTCTGCTCTGTGAAAGTGGTTGCTAAGGAAGTGTTACACTAGCTACTCTTGTGACTTAATAATGCTTGCTTTTAAAAAGAAAAATAAAAGAGGAAAAAAGAAATTAATTACCCTGGAAAGCCTAATTAGTTCTATCTAGCATCCCCTCAACAATGCCAATTACAATTGTAGTCTTCTTGTTGGGGTAACAAATCAATCCTCTGAAAAGTTTTTGAAAGAGTGACAATGAGGTCATTAGATCCAATTCTTTCATTTTTAGATGAAGTTATTGAGGTCCAAAGAAACTGAGTTGTTTAAGGTCATACAAATATTAAGTGATATAATTGTGATTTCAATCTAAGTCCTCTGACTCCAAATCCAGCCCTTTTTGCATTTTATCATTATTCACTCCATAATTCTGTTGGCACTAAACAGAGATCAAAATAAGTTCTTGTTGCACCTATAGAGTCAAAGATTCCTTGTAGAACACCATAGATGTTAGGGTGGGAGCCACTGGTAGAGATAAGCAAAGATAATGCTTTCTAAGTTACAGCATCTGAATATTTCCAGCCTGCCAGATGATTTTCTTCCCTTACAATTTACCATAATAATCTTGTAAAGAACAAGGTCAATGGAGAAAAATCACTGTCACTTCCAATTGTAATCTATTTTTTATCTTATGATATTTGATATATATATCTTATGATCCTATGTATGGAGAAGATGTTATAATTAGAAACATATCAATTAATGGAAAAATGTCACTGGATTTACAGTAGCTTTTTGTCATGGTGTGTTTTTCAGTCAACAAATACTAATTAGATGACTATTGTCATGTGAAGGCCTCTTTTGGCATTAAAGGGAATAGCTATAGTTGTGGAACATTGCATAAACTGTCGGATTTAATTGATTTGGTTGATTTGGCTGAAATGCTTTTTGTTATTCTTTCTTTAGTTTGAGGAACTAGTTTTGGGGTAGGAAATGAAGGAGAGATCTATTTGGAGATGAAAATATTGGAAAAACAATGTAACAATAATTTTTCTTTTAAAGAAAGAAAGTTTTTGTTATTAAGAAATGGATACTCATTCTCAAAACGAGTGAGAATAGCCAATCTTTGCCATTAGGGATGGCTGGATTTTCCAGTATATCACTTATAGAATTGCCTTGTAGAATAACTCTTCTGCTAAATAGATATCATTCTAGGTGCCAAATACAGAGTATACAAGATGCTAATATCTTGGGGGGACAGAGACAAATAGTTTTCTTGTCTGAAAACCTTTTGTTGTCCTATTTTTTTCTTTTTGTCAATCTTCCCAGTAGGTCAGAGCATCAATAATAAGTCATATAAAGAAATGGTCACATGAGGAGAAGCTTTTCTAGGATCCCTTTACAAATACAATTTACCTTTGTCTCTGCACTCAAGGTTTACTTGGGTCACTTCTCTCTGCTGACAAATTAGTTCTATCAAAAGATAATAGAATCACCACTTGTCATATCCACTAGCAATAACAATTACTTTCACTTTTCCTCGAATAATCCAGGTAACTATTTGTTGGAATGATAGTACTCACTAGGTAACCCATCTGTTTTCTCTGCCTCCAGTGGATATCCTTAGAAATCGTGCTAATACATTCTTGCCTTGTTAAACAGAATATACTGAACATAATTTAACCTCCATTTTAGTGACTCAGAGTCATTTTTGTGAATAATATACCACTATTGTTTTATATTCTGCCATAGAAATGTCCTCAGGGACTATTGGGACCTTTGCTCTTATAACTAATGGTCCCTAGACTGCTATAATCTCTGAGTTTTTATGTCTAGTTTTCATAGTTTACCTATCTCCTCATTTGCAGACTCTCAACTATCATTCTTAGATATTAGAGTACTAGCAACTTATTTTAATACTTTTAATCTATTCTGAACTGGCAAATCAGTTAATAAAATTTATTTGAATATATTTCTAAATTTAGACTGATAAAGACACAGAAAATGGTCTCAAGGACTCTCCTTTAAATAATGGCTATGAATGAAGCTTGAACTTTGAGACATCTATATCAGGAAAAGATGACCAAAGAAACATCAGTATTAGTTGAACTATATGCCTATTATCTTATCTAAATCAAGTCTTTATGATGCTCATCTATATATTAATCTATATATGAATTGGGTAGTAAGGAATCAGCAAAGATTTGCAAGCAATATTCAGCGATATATATCTTTACCACCTTATAATTAATTGAAAGATGTGAACTTATAGTTCCCATTATGCTTATTTGTTGCTTTTTTATGAAAAAAACATAGGTAGAATAAATTACCAACTCAAAGATAACAAAAATTAGGCAAAGAAGGCATAAAATAGGGAAACATTTGGCCAAAGTTTCCATAATGATGATGAAGGAGATGCTCCTGTTTGTGAATGATAATATTTTGATTTATATCAATGTTTTATATATATATATATATATATATATATATATATATGTTGATTTATATCAAGCCTCAAATGTAGCAGAAAACTTCCTTCAATAGATCTATAATGGCTCTGGATGATTAGTGGGTGTATATGGATATTATATATATTTATATATATATATAGTTATTTAAAATGTTATTTAAATATTGTCTCCTCCATTAAAATGAAAGCTCTTTATAGTGAGAAACTGAGGTTTTGTCTTTCTACATATCCCTATCATTTAGCATAGTGCCTGAACTTTAGTTCATGTTGATTTACTGAGATGATGTGCAATCTGAATCATTGGAGAGGGTTTCATTGAAATAATAAAAGATAAAAATGTTTTTTTTAATTCATATTTGGAAGCTATTTAAACTTGAGCTATATTGATAGATCACCAAAATAGCTAGTTAATAAAATATAGAGAAGAAGAAAAAAAAATTTAAATAAACTTAGTTAATCAGCAGTCAAAATGGTGAATGAACATCATAGGTTTACATTTTAGAATGCCTGAAAAATCTATTTGTTGAAAGGAATGTTGATTCTTTGGAAATTAGGAGTCCTTTTTATTATTTTATGTAAAATTTCTTTGAGAAAATTATTTTTAAAATAACATGTTATAGTCTTTATTGTGAAGTGTTCTATTATACATAGCACTAGATATTAGGATGGATCTTTTATACAGCCCACAACAGTTTTTATTGCTCCAAAAGTAATGTTGTTAGTGGAAGGAGAAAGCTAACAGTTAGGGGGAATCACAAGTGATACTTAAGTTTTACTAGTCATGAATTTGAAATTGTAATAGAGATGTAAGCAAAGTTTTATTTTGCCTATCTTTGGAAAAGGATTTTCCTAAGAAATTTAATAGTGTAAGCAAAACTGCAGAGAGAATTTTTTTTTTTTAACAAGAAAGCAGACTTTTCAAACAGTCTTAAAACAATGCATGTGCAAATGAACAAATGCTTATCATAAAAATAAGAACATCAGCCTCTCCATAATACATTCTTATCTTTTTACTTGAATTTATAATATGTATCTGACATAATACAATCATGTTTTAAAAATAAATGTGTACTTTAATGGAATAAAAATATGCTTCTTTAGAAATAGTCTAATGGATTTCCACTAAAGGAACCTTATGGCTTATTCAGTCAAAAAACTTTTTTTTTTTTTTTTTTTTTTTTTTTTTTGAGAATCTGTTATGCTTTTAACCCCTGTTTGGATAGAAAATAATTATGATGAAATCCCCTTACATAAGCAGCTCTCAGTCTACTTGGAAGAGACAAGACTGATTAATGAAATGGTTAGAAATTCAACAATCAATTAATAAGAATTTATTAAGTACCTATTATATAACATTAGAGGATGTGCTAAAAATACAAGGAAAGAAATGAGATTTAATATACATACATACACACACCTCTAGATATAGGTCGATATATCTGTGTACTCTGTGTTTCCATCTCTGTCTCTATCTCTGTCTATCTTTCTCTCCCTCTCTTTTTCTGTCTCTGTCTCTCTAGATATAACACTGCCTATCCATTGCCTGAAGGCCAGGTATATTAATGATTTCACTCTTGCACCACAATTCCCTAATACCCTTAAGGGGATGAGGATATTTCATTTATATTCTCTGAAAATGGCTCTTACCCCTATAGATATCATTCCCTCAATCACAGGGGTGATCCTCCAACCCCCTGTTTCATTAAACATCAATACTAATATTAGCTTTGACAAAGAAAATTTTACTTCAAGAAGTATAATTACAAATATACAAAATTACTGCCCTAAAACATGTAAGTATAATCCTTCTCCCCCTCTGTTCCATTTTAGTCACTGGGGATGGAAAAAATGGGGATGGGAATTAGGTACATGACTTAGCCCAGTTCCCAGAGAACACAGTTCTAATTCCAAGTCTAAAATTCCCTTTCAGACTTGAGTCCCAGGCACTCTGACTTCCCAAGGCTTCCATGCCAGGCTGGCTGGCTATAATATCCCACTTGTATTTCTGGCTCCAGAATCGCCGTAGCTTGAACTACCAGGTCCCATGGAAAATTGCCTCTACCACCTGAAACCAAAAAGGATAAATGTGGTGATATGGGAGTCAGCTGCCAGTGGCTACTGGAGGTCTTGTAGAATGCATCTCTTCATGTGAAAGAAGGAGGAGGAGGAGGAGGAGGAGGAGGAGGGGGGGGGGAAGAAGAGGAGGGGGAAAGAAGAGGAGGAGGAGAAGGAGGAGGGGGGGGCGGGGAAAGAAGAGGCGGAGGAAGAGGAGGAGAAGGAGGAGAATGAGAGGCAGTTGCATTGTCTGACCTCTCTTCTCTTCCCTCTTCCTCCAATTTATTTCATTCCCAGTCCACAAGCAACACCTGTGTCAATAAAGGCTGCTTTGCAGCTCCTTCAGATGTTATGATCCACAACTGTGGAGGCTCTTGGAGAATTGACCTGCTTGTTCACCTAGGCATGGTCCTTAATAAACAATGCAGAACAGAAATAAATTAGATTAAAGAGACCAAAAAAAGAGAGTATCAGGAAGAGAATAACCAGCACAGTCTTCCCAGTTTTAAATACACAGGGAATCAGACATAGGAGACTACTCCTGAGGCCTCCATGCACACACTACAAGGGCAAGATTAAGTGAATTGGGTGCAAATCCAGACTATATAATTTTTAAAATAGATATGTGGATAATAATAGTTTATTATTCAATAGATCACAGACTGGCATAAGAAATTAAATGGGAATAATTTGGGAGTTTTGTGGAAGCCACAAATGACACATGAAGGCTAAAAGAAGACACAGAAAAAAAAAAATAAGCATTCAGAAATGTATAAAATATATGTACGTTTTTGTGTATCTATCAAAATATTTCATCTTATGATAATGCAGACTTCTCTGATATAAAGGAAAGGCCAAAAAACGTATGCAGATTAGTGGATGAGTTTCTAAATCCTTGTGATGTGGGAGGGACAACTGTATATTGATATATGTTGCTAGAAATAAAGATAGAGATATAGTTAATCAGTCAAAAAGAATTTATTAAATTCTTCCTATGAGCCAGTCATTGTGCTAATGAAGATTAAAACAACAACAATAACAACAACAACAACAACAACAACAACAAAAGGAAAACACAGACTCTGCCCTCAGAGAAGATGCATTATAATGGGAATATTCAACTTAGCATAATTGTAAAGGAAAAAGTAGAGAACATTGTTCTAGAGGACTAATAAGTTGCTGTCTGGTGTTCCTTATAAAAAATTATGTTTTAAGAAGCTTAAATCATGTTCATCTATTCATGAATGGAAGAAATGAATGTGTATTTATTAAATGTCTATTGTGTACTAGACATGGAGCTAAGTGGCTTTACAAATATTATCTTATTTGATCTTCCCAGTCACCTTAGAGAGTGATTATGATGCTCATTTTATAGTTGAGGAAACTGGGGTAGAGTTAAGTGACTTGCTTAGAATCACAAAGCTAATGTCTGAAATGCTTACTAGACTCAGGTCTTCCTGACTCTAGGCCCAGTTCTCTATCCAAAGGAAGTATTATATAATTTTTAAACTTTTTCTAGGGTACAAAAAATATTTCTTCTAGCTAGAATACTTACTATTACATATTACAAGTTTAATGTTAAAGTCTTTCCTCCCACTTGTAAGTTAGGCTTTTGAGAATATTGCCCATTTTGGGGGATTCTTTAAGGTACATGTGGCTATACTGTTCCATATTTCTTACTCAACCTGCTTCCGCGTGCGCGCGCGCGCGTGTGTGTGTGTGTGTGTGTGTGTGTGTGTGTGTGTGTATGTATTTGTTGTTAGTATTAGGTTTATCAGGTTTTTATATTGTATTCTTTTATTTTAGTTTAATTTCATGAAAATAGTGGTGTTAAATTCCCATTTATTTACACAATTATTTGAAATAAAGGTGATCAATTCTAAATTAAGGTTGATTCTAAACCCCTAAAAGTCTCAACAAATTCTGGCTCAGGAGGCTCTTGCTTCTTTATCTAGCTTCAGTGTGGCTAATTAGGGTAATCAATCAAATAGGAGCCTAAACTCCTATCAGTACAATACTCCCTATTACCAAATCATGCAAAAGTCATCAATCCAAAATCAAGAGTACTTAAGACAAAACTATAATGTAAATTAAAAAAGAAAGAATCAAGTGGGGAAATCATTTTCTGTTTCTGAATCCCTCTCTTATTTAAAACAAGATAGAACTACTTTATAAACTCCAATGATTTGAAATCAAAGCTTCCCTAATCTTTCTAGAACAATGGTAAGGATGGGGGTGGGGGAATGCCATAGACACAAAACATAGATTTTAGCATCATCTGTCTCATAAAGTTTGGCAGCAGTCTCTTGTGCAGGACAAATATGTGAAAATTTTTATTTCAACTCAGAGGGACTCCTGGAATTAGAAAAAACAAATCAATATATTTCTTCTACCCATCTCATATTACAAAGTGCAAATTAAACCATAGTAGAATAAAAAGGAAGATATTTATACTACAGGAATTGACAATCATTATTGATTCAGGATATTATGTATCAATGAACTGGGTTTTGTTGAGGTCTTTTTTGGGGAACAGATAATAGTATTAACAACTTTCTGTTTTCTAGTTTTTATTGAGAGAGAAATATTTTATTTTGGGGTTAAGGGTTTTGTGCATGAGTATCTCGTGTGTGTGTGTGTGTGTGTGTGTGTGTGTGTAGTGTAACAAAGGTAAAAAAGAAACAAATAATACATTTCTTTTACAGGCAATCATTAGTCTTCATAAAGAAAATTTTTATCTTTAATTTGTGAAAGTTGATGATGTTGCTGAAGAGAAACAGGTATATTTTTATAGTTTAATTTTGATTTGCTTTTGCTATTTGTAGGGGTGTGTGTGTGTGTGTGTGTGTGTGTGTGTGTGTGTGTGTGTGTATTGGAGATGGGGCTAAGGACATGCAGTCCTCCCTTAAATTTATCATACCATAGCCAAACCTGTTTGTTACTTTTTAATACTGTAAAAATGTTGACCTGCTGACAGAGACATTTTAGATAATAGATAATTTTAGAAATTCATAAATAACATCAGGACTAATGAAGAAAGTGGGAGGAAACATTTGGAGAATTCTGAAAGGCTTTGTGTATAGGAAAAGGTCAGGATTGTATCTTATAGGGTGAGTTCTTACTGAGACTTCAGTTCAGTGCCCCTAAAGTTTTACATTACTAAATAAAATAAATGAAAACAGAATCATAGCTCTCAGTTTTATAAGGCTGTTCAAGTCCCAAGACTTCTTAGGAGCACTTTCTCTAAAGAGTAGATTATTTCCCAGCAGGATCTCTCTGGTCATGGGCACCTAATGACCCTTTTTCTCTGTTTTACTCTTGGCATGTCTCCAATGACATTATTGATGTAGAATTGCTTCTTAATTCAAAGGACATTATCTTTCCCAGACTTCCATTCTCCTACATTATAATAGCATATTTATGTAATGCTTGATAGCTATAAAAACATTCTGTCATACATCATCTTATTAGACTTTCACTATAATCCAGTGAGGTAGGTAGTTCATGGATCATTTGATTCCTTTTTTTTTTTTCTGAATAATGAAACCAAAACACAAGGTGACTTGTCTAAGAGATAGGATCTAGTTAATGGCAATAATAATACTGAGTGACCTTTTCACAATCTAATCTGCCTTTCATATAATTTTTATGTACCTAGAACTCCGATCAGAATAAATTAATTTATTTCAAGTTTCCAAAATTAACATTTCAGGATTGTCAGAACCTTTAAGAGGGTCAATAGGTTATAGAAGAAATAAACCAGAAATTGGAGTCAGAAGATTTTGATTTGGGAGCTGGCTTTGCTATTCCCTAGTTTTGTGATCTTGATAACTTATTTTACTTCTCTAGATATAGCAGTAGGATGTTTAGGGTTTACTATAAGACACCAAAACTTAGGATGTGCTGACAACATTTACAGCATAGAAATAGCATAGAACAATATAAAAATAATCAGTTAAAATAAACATGTTTTATTTCATTAGAAATTTGTTGTAAAATAAACTTATTGATAAAATAAGTTTTAAAAAACCTTGGTCAAATATTGAAGATATCAGAGTCATTCATTACATCTCATGCCATCCCCAGTTGTTCTGACTCTTATTTTGCTACTGAACTTTGATGACTAGAAAAGAGAATGAAGCTGACAACTTTGTGTAACTTTGTCTACCTTAAATCTAATTCTTGTTCAAGTCATCACTCCATGATATCATTGGTGACCTTTGAAAATGAAGAATGGACAACAATTTCACAAATAGAATGGCAGGATGTAGTGATGGCTCCACTTCTCATATGTCTTGGGTAAATAGGTGACAGAAAACATAGTAAGAGCCAGAGCAGAATCATGGGTGACACATACAATGGCATCTCCTCTCCCCAGTGTCATTTCATCCTTACCCAACCAATTTTTTTCAGGTAGATTGCAGCTGAAAATAAAACAAAATGAAAAATTTTAAATATTTTAAAAAATCTCTTCCTAAGTCAAGGATCTTAGTCTGAGACCAAACTAATTGAAATAAAACTGCATAATTCTTAAATAGGCCATGAGTGGAAATGTGTAGAGGTAGAAATAAGCATTCTTTAAATGAAACCAGATAATGATGTTAAGGATAAGGGGTGGAGAGTAGGATTGGATTTATAAAGAAACAATTTAATTGAAAACTTTGAGGGAGCCTTAGAGTAGGGGATATGCCTTTGGAGTCAGAGCTGGAATTCTGGAAGACCTCAGTTCAAATCTAGTCTGAAGATACTTACTAGTTATGTAACCTCTGGCAAGTCATTTAAAACCTCTTTGCTAAAGTTTCTCTTAATTATAAAAATCAGAATAATTGTTGTCATGAGGATCAAAATGAGGTAATATTTGTAAAAAAGCATTTAGTACAATATTTGGCATATAGCAAATACTATAAATATACTTATTTCTTCTCCTTCAAAAGAAGCCATTGTCTCAACCCATCATCCTTTTATATTAATAGTGTTTATTGCCATCATTTTCAATCACCCAAACTTAAAACTCCAAAGTCATCTTGGACTTATTATCTCCCTGGTCAGTTATAATGTACTATTAAATCTTTCTGCACTATATGTATTTTATTTTTATTTCGCCTTTAAAAATTTCCATTCTAAATGTGAATTACTGTAGAATTCTAATTAAATAGCTTCCTACTTCTCGTCCAAGAGTACTTAAGCTAGAGTCTATCAACTCAAAAAAAATTTTAATAAATTTTCATTGTATCAAAATTGGATTCCTTTGCAGTCCAATATAGTTTTGCTTTGCAGTCCAATATAGTTTTGCTTTATGTATTTAAAAATATTCTGAGAATGATCCATAGTTATAATACTGTCAAAAGGGTCTGTATTCTCTCTCTCTTTTTTTATTATACCTTTTTATTTACAAGATATATGCATGGGTAATTTTTCAGCATTGACCCTTGCAAAACCTTCTGTTCCAACTTTTCCCCTCTTTCTCCCCACCCCTTCCCCTAGATGGCAGGTAGACCTGTTAAATATGTTAAAGTATATGTTAAGCACAATATATGTATACATATCCATACAGTTATTTTGCTGCACAAGAAAAATTGGACTTAGATATAAGGTGAAAATAACCTGAGAAGAAAATCAAAAATGCAAGTAGACAAAAACAGAGAGACTGGAAATGCTATGTTGTGGTCCACACTCATTTCCCATAGTTCTTTTGCTGGATGTAGCTGGTTCTCTTCATTATTGAACAAATGGAACTGATTTGGTACATCTCATTGTTGAAGATAGCCATGTCCATCAGAATTGATCATCATATAGAATTATTGTTGAAGTGTATAATGGTCTCCTGGTTCTGCTCATTTCACTTCACATCAGTTCCTGTAAGTCTCTCCAGGCCTTTCTGAAATCATCTTGCTGGTTGTTTCTTACAGAACAATAATATTCCATAACATTCATATGCCACAATTTATTCAGCCATTCTCCAATTGATGGGCATTCATTCAATTTAAGGGTCTGTATTCTCTTCAGAGATGTTAAGAATCCCTGTTCTAGTCTGTCACCAAACCCATCCCTACACTTTGCTGCCAAATTAGTTTTCAAAGAATTTGAGAATTAGAAAACAGGAAAGGACCTCAATAGTCAACTAGTACAATTGATATATGAAATATATCACCATCATAATATATCCAACCAATAGTCGATCAGTCTTTGCTTGAATACCTCTATAGAGGAGGAACCTATCTTCTGTTGAGGAAGGCCATTCCACTTTTGGACACATTTTAACTTCTGGGAAATTTTCCCTGATAGCAAATCTAATTTTACTTCCGGGGACAAAAAAGAACACAACCAATCGGTCCTCCACATGGCAATCCTTCAGAGACTTGAAAACAACCACTATGTCCATTATTAGTTTTCTCTGATCCACCTAAATATGTTCAATTCTTTCAGTGGATCCTCATATGCCATTTACTCAAAACCCATCCTGGTTATCCTCTGTTGGTGGTTTTCCTGGGAAGGCAGCCTTAGTCTTAGTTGAAATAAATAATGCCAGCTGGTAAAAATTGCAAACGTTTATTTCTCCTTACAAAATTAGCCCGGTTAGTTGAGGCCTTTCTCTCTGCCTGGCTCCAAGAGATCTTGTAGCTTTGTCCTTAGCTCTTGCCTCTGTTTTCTTCAGTCTCCAGTCAGCTCCGACTTGTGGCTTCTCAATCTCCAGTCTATGGAGAGTAGTCTTTTCTTCCAGAGTGTTCTGTCTCAGAGCCCTGTTGATGTTCCGGAGAAAATCTCCTCTAGCTCCAAGAGCTTCCTTCATTTATGTGATCTCCCAAAGGTTAACTCTGCCTTCTGGAGGGAGAGGGATTCTGGGTTATCTCCCAGAGTGCTCTCTGGTCCTAAGGGAGGTGTGAATTCAGCTCTCATACTAGCCCTGAACTCTCGTGTGAACTCCATTGAGTGCTTAGATACTTGAGCTCTCTAAAGGTGTAAACACAAGCATTGTTCAATCAGTTCCTCATAGTGTCTTGTTTCAAGTTCTGGCCCAAAATAATTCTTTCTAAGATTAAATTAACTCCAATGTCTTAACACTTTGTAAAGATTCCAACAATCCTCCTTTGAATTCTTCAGCTTATCAATGTCCTTCAACCACGACACCCATTATTGAAGATAATACTCCAGATAAAGTCTGAAAAATATGGTGGGATAATCACTTTCCCAGTGCTGGAAAATATGGCCTCTTAATGTAGCCCAAAATCCTATTATCATTTTTTACCTATAGCATCACATAGGCTGACTCACTTAGCTTACTATTCATTAGAACCCTCAAATCTTTTTCAGAACAACTTTTTTCATAACTTTTAGTTTTTCCTTCATCTTAGATTTGTGAAGTTTATTTTTTGCAAAAATATTCACATTTTTCTCTATTGGATTTCATCTCATTAGATTCAATGCAATGCTCTAACCTCTTAAGGCATTGTTGGATACTATTATCCATTGTGTTAGTCTTCCATCCCAGCTTTGTGTCATCTGCACATTTGATGAACCTGACTTTATACCTTTAACCAAATCCACTGGTAAAAATGAAATTCCACTTCAGTCATCACACTCACTTCCATTTATCTCTGATTTTAACTCTTTCTAGGCTTCCTGAATGCATAACAGCTAAAAAATTCTCCTTTTTAATATGATCTCAAAATTATCAATAGTATAGACCCAGCCTATTCTTTATTCTTTGGTCTCACTATTCTATCTCAAGTGAACTCTTTAAACCTGACAAATTTCCTCATTGTCCTCTAAACATGTCCTCCTCCTGTCCTTGATTTATATATTTTTCTCAACCTAAATTGGGCATACTACTCCTTCTTTGTCTATCTCAGGAATATCTATCATTCACAACCCAAAATACTCTACACTTCCAGACCATTCCAACCTGAAGTAAATCCTACTTGCTCTGAATTCTCATCACTCTTACTATTTGTACAAATCACATGGTAATTAATTAGAACTGCCATATGACATTTGCCTCTGATATATTAAAACATTATTTAAATCTTATGGTCTGACTTTTAAAAATGTATCTTTCCTCCCCAGTAAGACTGAAACTTCTTTGAATTAAGAGACTGCCTCATTTATTTTTGTTTTCCCTGATCATATAGTTCTGTACCCATTGTCAACTTCAATAAATTATTGTGGATTTTATGTGATTACAATTTTTGTTCATAGGGTGATGACAGCAAAGAATGACCTAAATAATGATTAAACACTACCAGGAGTCTGATATCCTTTGCTACACTGAATCACTCAAAGATCTCCCTTATAATCTTTTTTACCCTCTCAATTGCTTAGTTTTGTCATGGAGCACATAAACTTTATAAACATAAACTTCAGCATGGCCCCTATCTAACGAATCTCAAATTCCAAACTAGTAAACTCCAATTTAACAAGGGTTTGTGCAGCTCTTATAAGAACCAGAGACATAGTAGATACTTGTGAAATATTAGCTGGTGCTTAGATTGAATAAAACTAAAGTGAATTTGTTTGCTGAAGAAAGATCCCTAAGGCAGTTTGTCCACTTCTCTCCCTCATTATTTTATGTTTCCTTTTTGTTTAGACCTGACCTAAAAAATTTAGCATCAAAGTAAGTGATACTTTTAAATTTAGTGTGAAATTAAAGGATATTTTTAATTAGATGCTGATATTTTCCTGATGGTGTGTTCCTTCAGTATAGATGTGTTTATATGTATGTATGTGTACTGATATATGTACACACAAAAACAAGCACACACATGTGCATATATACATATATATATTTGTATATGCCATTTATATATATGTAATGTGTAATATAATGTATAATACATTAACAATAAAGCATTTATTAAATTTCATTTGAGAGGCCATTATAATAGAGTGTAAATCTTGCCTCTGACATATGCTAGTTGGGTTACCACAGACAAGTTTCTTAACTTTTCATTGCAGTTTTCAAAGACTTAAATAACAGAAAAGTTTGTAACTTTTTAAATGGGGCACATTTTAAATGTATTAATCTCTATAGAATTGTAACCTAATCTATGCAACTCAACTTTCCATTGTTATTTTTTTCTATTGAGACAATAATGAGAAATTAAGAATAGTTGAGAATAATAGAAATAATGGTAAATACATTGCTTCCTCAGTTGTGATGTACTATTTGGATTTTCAATCTAATAAACATTTTTTGGTCTTGATTGTGAAATACCCATGACTGACATTCATGGAAAAGAGATCTAAGGAATAACTCTCCTTAATTTTGTGTGTGACTTTAATTGTGTGACTTGGGTATCTGAATAAACTTTAGTTCTGATCTCCTAATATTGTTTTTATTATTATAAATAATTTCTTGAGCCTCAGAAATATTTTTGTTCTATTAAAATGCTAAGGTTATAGAATTCTTCCCCAAATTATGTAGTAACTGACATTTCTATCATCAGTTTTTTCATCTTCTTAAATATAGCATATTTTAAAATGTAATGTAAAAGAAAAAGAATATATTGATATTCTTCTCTTTCCTTTTCACACTTTGCACTAACCTATTACATTAAATAGCCTTTTGGTGTTTGTTTTTATCATTTTCCACAGTCCTCAAAGAAAACTGAGCCAAGAGATTTCTGCCATTTGTTGAGGCTCATGAATAAATTTCAAAATAGAAAGTAGAATAGAATTTTGGTGTTGGAAGGACTCAAAGAGATAATTTAATGCAATAAATTGAAGTCAAAAGAAGGTCACTTCTCTGTCTATAACCTAAATGTTATACATGTAGTTAGTGATAAAGCCAGGACTATAACCCATTATTGATTTTTTAGAATTATGAAATCATAGATACCAGAGTGTTTAAATATTTAAATATTTTTAGGCACTGGCAGAGTAAGGGATAGGATGGTGCATAAAGTTATAAAGAAATTATAGAGTATCAATTTGTGTCTTGGTCAAGTATGTCAATCAGGAGAGAGATTAAATTTCTTTTCTATTTTCAAAAATAAAAAAAGAGATTATAAAAACAATGGAAAGTTTTAAAGACTAAACTAGTTAGCATCATTTTGAATCAGATTGACATGTTATATAATCTCCCAATGACTATACAAAGAAAAAAAAAGAATAGTTTAAAACTACATAGTATTTTCCCACGACTCTAAAGTTTTAGATAAATGGAATGATTTTGAGTGCACTGACAACTATTAAGCACATTTTATTTCAATTTATTTGTCACTGTCTTTGCATTTTTATCTCTCTGAAGTGCCTGCTTCTTGCAGGAAAGGGAGACTGAATCATTGGAACCAACCCACAGGTCTGGTGATTTCATTTCCTGGGTTATATAAAATCCAAACTTCTGAACAAACTGTCTACAGGAAGTGCTTTCTACGTAATTAATACACATTTAAAAGTGGGGGGAAAGGGTTAGGGTAGAGGTGAAGAAAACACAAAAAACCCTTACTAGGAAGTATCATAGAACTTTGACATTCATTTACAAAACTTAATCTATGTATTGAAATATTCAGCAGGCTTTAAAGCATTCTTTCTGATGCCAAATTGAGGGTGGAGACAAGAAAGACAAACTTGAACTTTAATAAGGAAATTCTTCCTAAGACATCATAGACAATGGGTACTAGATAAGATAGTTGCGTAAAAGAGTGAATTTTATTTTTAGAAAGAAGAAAGTGAACTGTGTATCCCACTGACTTGAGTTTAAACTTCCTCATTCAAATAAAAAAAAAAAGAAAATGACATTTATATTTCTCAGGAGGAACAGTCTAAAATCTTCTTCCTTTAGTCTTGACATATTCATGTTGTAAATGTGAAGAATATTTTCACCTCTTTCTCCACATGGTACACTAGTGTAGTCATTAAGAAAGAGATAGGCAGAAATGACAGATAAGGAGAAATTATATTAATAGATAGAAAATATAATGGGAAAATTGGCCATCGAGGGCCCAATCTTTAGAGCATGCTCAGATTCTTTCCTCATGGTGAGTGGAACTTGGGAAACATGATTCTATCCATGGGTGACTGAGAAGCAGGTGCTATGTAATGATGAAATGTCTTTTAATTGGCCTTGGAACCAGAAGAATCAAAAACTCAAATTGTCATTTATGGACTACAATTCGAAGGTTCTAGGAACAAACTTGAGGAGATAGTTTTTAGTATTATAGATCCTGAATCTCCACCAACACACTTCTTATTGTCAAAATCCAAGTTTAAAATGAAGAAAACAATGGATACAGTAACAGCAATATTGCTCAAAGAACAGCTATAAATGACTAAACAATTCTGAGTAACATCTATCTGTTATGTGAGTTTTATATATATATGTATGTATATATATATATATATATGTATGTATGTATGCATGTATGTATATAAAGGAAGATGCTACCTACCTCCATAAAGAGAACTGATAAATAGAAGTATGTATAGTATGGTTTTACATATTTAAAAATGTCAAATGGTGGTTTTCTATAGTGTGAGTGTGTGTGTGTGTGTGTGTGTGTGTGTGTGTGTGTTGTGAGAGAGAGAGAGACAGAGAGACAGAGAGAGAGAGAGAAAGAGAGAGAGAGAGAGAGAGAAACAGACAGACAGACAGACAGACAGACAGAGACAGAGAGACAGAGAGAGAGAGAGACAGAGACAGAGACAGAGAGAGAGAGTGAATCAGAGAGAGAGAGTGAATCAGAGACAGAGAGTGGAAGAATCAGAGACAGAGACAGAGAGAGAAAGAGAGAAATAGAACTTAAAATGTAACAAAAATAGATTAAATTAATTAAAAAACTATCAGTTTAACTCAACTTGCTTTTACAAAAGGGATTTACCAATAAGATATAGTAAGGGTAATATAAAACACTCCTTGTTCCCCAATTGGGAGAAGAATGACAGTGTCCCCTTTTACATACAAACTGACTGAGGAGGATGGACTCAAACTTAAAGTAAAATTTTTAAGACGCTGATTTAGAGAACCTAAGGGACCAAGAAATATCCCCAACTCCTGGATCCAGAAGTCATTTTTCTCCCTTCATAAAGTCCTCACAAATTTCCCCTTAGATGTGGCTCTCTGGTAGATGTCAAGAATTAGTGCCTTTATATAGTCCCCATTTGGCCTCCTTCTCTATTACAAGGGATCATGGTCCCTAAAACTATCATAATTCTTAGGTAACTGCTATTCCATATCCACCTACATATATTTCCTCTGTAGTGGGCAATTTCACTTTGACAAAGCTCTTGTTATTGTCTTCCATTGACTCTGCTACCAATTTCAATTGTCATAAGGATCTCACATATTTCTGATGCCTCTTACATAATTGATAAATACTTATTAAATATAACAAATTAGCAAATGAATAATATAGACAATGAACTTTCCTAAGAAATCAGCAGAGAGATCACTTCAATCTGGTTTTATAAAAGAAGTAAATTTGCCGAAAGGATGGGAAGGATATGGATTTGAAGAGAAGAGGAGTCAGGAAGACATTCTAAGAGGGTGTGGTAAACAAGAAGCTAAGTTACTAAATCAGAAGAATATTCATATCCCTAACTGATCAAATGATACCACTATTATACAATTTGCAAACAGAAACAAAAAGGCTGTTCCATCTCTTGTTTCAAGCAAAATTTAAAAAAAAAATCAGCTACTAAAAAGCATCCAATATATTTTATAATGTGTAATTTTGTTATATAGATACTACTTTGTGATTTCAGTTTTTTTTTTTTTAAATGGGAGTATATACTTAACTGAAGCCCAGTTGTACAATCTGATATAGTTGTAACTGGTTTGAAAATTTATTCTCAAAATTATGTAAGGCTATTGACTTTGGGTAATTATAATAATGACTTGCATTTATGTGATATTTTAAAGTTTACAAAAGTGCTTTCCTCATCTTTGTACTTCTTTTCTCTCACTCATCCATCTTGCACATAACTGTCAAATTGATCTTTTACTAAAACAGTCATTGACCTGGATTTCCAGTATTTAATATCTACTAGTTGCTTTTCAGAAACAATGCAGTATCTTCAGATTACCACTTAGAGTTTTTTATAATCTGGCCTTTTCTATTTTCATTGTTGTTTTCATATTATTTCCCTGCACATATTCTCTCTCTTCAAACTCTTTTACTAGCTGTTTCTTGTATTGGTATTTCATCATCTTGCTTCCCATGCCTGGAGTATATTCTCCTCCTGTCAGACTTATTACTTTCTTTTATTTCCTAGCTCCTTTAGAAGGTATGATGTCCTATAAGCAGCCTTTCCTGCTCCTCCAAATTACTAATGGCTCTTCTTGCAGAATGATCTTGAATTTAATTATTTGCCTATAAATAATAATCCTCTAGTAGAAAGCAATCTTTTTTGAAGTAGAGATTGTTTCACTTGTATTCCCAGTGCCTGGAACATAGTTGTCCCTTAATAAATATTTGCTGAATTCAAACAAATTGAATTGAGACAAATAATAATATTTTCATTTTGAGCATGAACGAACAAATGAGCAAATTTGAGCAAATGAGCAAACGAGCAAATGAGACTTGGAAAACTTATGTCAATGGTTCTCAAAGTATGGTCTAGAGAATCCTGGGAATCTCTGAAACCCTTTTAGAGGGTCTACAAATTCAAAAATAGTTTTTATTTCCAATATGGTAAATGTCTATAAATATAATCCAGATAAATAAAAACGTTTTGGAGAGATGCTCAATAATTTTTAATAGGATAAAGATACTGAAAACAAAAATTTGAGAACCACTGGTTATGTGATGCCATATCAATGTTAAAATTTATGCATATACTGTTTGCATCTTGTCTCCCTCATTACACTGTGAATGTGAGTCAAGGGCTATCTTTTTTTTTTCCACAACTTAATTCCCTTTATTTTTCTCTATTCCTTTTTTTTTTTTAGGTGCATTTTATTTTATTTTTTTAAAGAGCTTTTTATTTACAAGTTATATGCATGGTTAATTTTACAGTGTTGACAATTGAAGGGCTATCTTTTTGCTTCTTTTTGTACCCCCAGAGTTTAGCACAGCGCCTGGCACATTGTATGTACTTACTACTCTACTTCACTAATGTCTGTTATAAGTAAAATACCGTTATAAAGTAACTCAGATGCCTTCTGAGTCAATTCCCCCTGATGGGATTAGCAAAATGAACATAGTGTTAGAAATCACATTCTCATTTGGCAACAACAAAGCTATTGCCTAGTTTGCCTATAGTGAATTAATAAATGAAAAAAAAAGTGCTTTGAACCTAGTAGAGGAATGAGGGAGATTACTGGTCCTTACCATTCCCACCCTTTCCTCTTTGTGGATATTTCTAATTTGTTTTGAAGGATGATTTGGGTGACAGAGGTCAAAAAGTATTTTTGATTATATCCATACCTATCATTTTTGTGGGTATGGAGTAGTCCCCACCAAACTGAGGAGAAACTTGTCTACTGCTTATCGTCTTGGGAAGTTGTCTGGGGGAACCCTGAAAGATACCCTGTGGCCACACAACTCATATGAGTGACTGTAAGAGACAAAGCCACTTTCTGCTTTAACTGCTTCCCCTAGTAAGCTGAGATAAAAAGTATATCCTGTTTATGCCCCAGAGACTGATCAGCTGTGGAACTGACGCCAACAGGAATATGAGGATTATATATTATTTAAAACCATTTGTAAATGTTATCACATTTGATCCTTACAACTCTCTGAAATAATTAGTATGAGTGTTATTTTTTTTTTTTCTATTCTACATGAGATAAGTGGGACTCAGAGAGATGAAAGTACTTTTTTAAAGAAAGTACTGGAAGCAGAGCAAAATCTAGATGACAAGTCTTCTGACGTCCAGGTCTATGTTCTTTCCAGTAAACCAATCCTCTAATTTGCATTTTCAGATGTGTAAGTTAGAAGTAAATGGAAAAGCAATCTTGAGATTGTATGCTCCAAGACAATTATTTATGCTTCTTATTATTGTTGTTCACTTAGTTGTTTTAATACTCTCCCAACTCATAATAATCCCATTTGAGTTTTTCTTGGCAAAGATACTGATGTAGCTTGCCATTTCCTTCTCCAGCTCATTTTACATATGATGGTACTGAGTCAAACAAGAATATGCAATTTGCCCAGGGTCATGCAGCCCAGTGTGTGATTTAGAATTTGAACTAAGGTCTTCCCACATCCAGGTCTGATTTCCTAACCATTGCACCACCTAGTTGCCCAATTTATGCCTCTATCTGCTACCTAATATAAATTGAAATGATTTCATTAGATTAGAAGCTCCTTTTTTTGTGTCTGTACCCCAGCATTTAGCACAATGCCTGAATAATAGTAAACATTTAATAAATGTTTATTAATTGATCTCTGTACTATACTTTTCTGTTAAACCAATTGGTAGTCTCTGCATTTTTTAGTCATAAAAGCAGATCTGCTTCTATAATGTCCCTGGAATAATATCTGTAGAATTCAGGCATGAGTCATTTCCAGATGTGATGCTTCTTTTTTTTTTTTTTTTTTATTTAATAGCCTTTTATTTACAGGATATATACGTGGGTAACTTTACAGCATTAACAATTGACAAACCTCTTGTTCCAATTTTTCACCTCTTACCCCCACCCCTCCCCAGATGGCAGGATGACCAGTAGATATTAAATATATCAAAATATAACTTAGA
Organism: Sarcophilus harrisii; assembly: GCF_902635505.1. NCBI lineage: Eukaryota > Metazoa > Chordata > Mammalia > Dasyuromorphia > Dasyuridae > Sarcophilus > Sarcophilus harrisii. The sequence continues at coordinate 124,835,606 of NC_045429.1, forward strand.
TACACAATAAGTATACATGACCAAAACATCATTTTGCTGTACAAAAGAATCAGACTCTGAATTATTGTACAATTAGCTTGTGAAGGAGATCAAAATGCATGTGCATAAATATAGGGATTAGAATTTAATGTAATGGTTTTAGTCCTCTCCCAGAGTTATTTTTCTGGCATAGCTAGCTCAGTTCATTACTGCTCCATTAGAAATGATTTGGTTGATCTGTTGCTGAGGATGGCCTGATCCATCAGAACTGGTCATCATCTAGTATTTTGTTGAAGTATACAATGATCTCCTGGTCCTGCTCATTTCACTCAGCATCAGTTCTGTAAGTCTCTCCAGGCCTTTCTGAAATCATCCTGTTGGTCATTTCTTACAGAACAGTAATATTCCATAATTTTCATATACCACAATTTATTCAGCCATTCTCCAACTGATGGACATCCATTCAGTTTCCAGTTTCTAGCCACTACAAAAAGGGCTGCCACAAACATTCGTGCACATACAGGTCCCTTTCCCTTCTTTATAATCTCTTTGGGATATAATCCCAGTGGTAACACTGCAGGATCAAAGGGTATGCACAGTTTGATAACTTTTTGAGCATAGTTCCAAACTACTCTCCAAAATGGTTGGACCCGTTCACAACTCCACCAACAATGCATCAATGTCCCAGTTTTCCCGCATCCCTCCAACAATCATCATTATTTTTCCTGTCATCTTAGCCAATCTGACAGGTGTGTAGTGGTATCTTAGAGTTGTCTTAATTTGCATTTCTCTGATTAATAATGACTTGGAACATCTTTTCATATGACTAGAAATAGTTTCAATTTCTTCATCTGAGAATTGTCTGTTCATATCCTTTGACCATTTTTCAATTGGAGAATGGCTTGATTTTTTATAAATTAGAGTTAATTCTCTATATATTTTGGAAATGAGGCCTTTATCAGAACCTTTGACTGTAAAATATTTTCCCAGTTTATTGCTTCCCTTCTGATCTTGTCTGCATTAGTTTTGTTTGTACAAAAACTTTTCAGTTTGGTATAATCGAAATTTTCTATTTTGTGATCAGTAATGATCTCTAGTTCTGCTTTGGTCATAAAGACCTCCCCCTTCCACAGGTCTGAGAGGTAAACTATCCTATGTTCCTCTAATTTATTAATAATTTCCTTCTTTATGCCTAGGTCATGAACCCATTTTGACCTTATCTTGGTGTACGGCGTTAAGTATGGATCAATGCCTAGTTTCTGCCATATTAGTTTCCAATTTTCCAGCAATTTTTATCAAACAGTAAGTTCTTATCCCAAAAGCTGGGATCTTTGGGTTTGTCAAAGACTAGGTTGCTATATTTGTTGACTGTTTTATCCCTTGAACCCAATCTATTCCACTGATCAACTAATCTATTCCTTAGCCAATACCAAATAGTTTTGGTAACTGCTGCTCTATAATATAATTTTAGATCTGGTACAGCTAAGCCACCATCATTTGATTTTTTTTTTCATTAATTCCCTTGAAATTCTTGACCTTTTGTTTTTCCATATGAACTTTGTTGTTATTTTTCTAGGTCATTAAAATAGTTTTTGGGAGTCTGATTGGTATAGCGCTAAATAAATAGATTAGTTTAGGTAATATTGTCATCTTTATTATATTTGTGCCCTATCCAAGAGCATTTAATATTTTCAATTGGTTAGATCAGACTTAATTTGTGTGAAAAGTGGTCTGTAATTTTGCTCATAAAGTTTCTGATTTTCCCTTGGCAGATAGATTCCTAAATATTTTATATTATCAGTAGTTAAAGATGTGATGCTTTTGAAAATCAGAGGCACCTCTAGAGTTATCTTTTATTATTTTCTTGCCATGTACACTAAACATAATGAAAAGGGACTCTGTAACAGAGAATTTTTTTTTGCCCTGAGTTTTGGTAAAATTGAACTTTATTTTCTCTGAAATTTCTTACATTTTCTAGAAATAAGTATTATTTGAAGGAAATACCTGAAAGCAGAACACAGATCTGACATCATTAGGCAGTTTCCTAAGATCTTTCATAATAGCCCCTGAATGGAGAAAAAATAAAAACAATTCAAAAATCTGACGCAGGTACACTGACAAAGTGGATCTAGGAATTTATTTATTTTCACTTTCAAGCTAATTCTTACCCAAACATGACTAGGCTGCCTGGCAAGCCCCAACATTAAAAAACAAATAATTGTACTTTATTTTTTCTGGATGATCATTATCTGATTGTTGAATGATCATTCAGTTTCTGATCTAGTTATATTATGCCTCTAATATTCCTTCCAGTTTTAAATCTTAGCAGAATGGCTCACACATACTAGGTACTTAATAGATGTTTATTGAATTATTATTGAATTAAATTTGTGATCTTAGATATTATGAGTCCTGTAGGAAGTCATAGGATCTCTAAGTCTAAATGTCCACATCTGTAAAATGGGGATAATAATGCCTGCATTACCTATTTCAAAGGTTTATCTTGAGAAGTGTGTTTCATAAATCCGAGTACAATTTAAATATAGGCTATTATTATATTCTAAAAACAGACAAAAATAAATAACAATCAAAAAGCATTAGCTTGAAAAAGGAATTCATTAATTTAAAATGGATCCCCTATAATAATTCATTTTTATAAAGATAATTAATAGCTAGTGTAGTAAAAACTGACATTTATATATGAATGGAAATATTTCATCTCATCTAAATCTCACAACATGGGATGATTTTTACTTCAAGTATTATAATCCCAGTTTTATGAATGAGGAAAATGAGATTTAGAGAGAGAAAGTGATTTACCCACAATCACAGAGCTAATGAGTGTCCTTCTTATCTCTTTTTTATAGAAGCTAAGCTTGGTAATATGACTCTGTCATTTGAGAATGACTTTTCAAAGAAAATTATGGAATATGAGAAATGAAAATCTTAGTACTTATCTAATGCAGAATTTTTACATTTATAATAATAATTAATTATTGTTTGCCTCAGTTTCCTCATCTATAAAAGAGCTAGAGAAGAATTGGTAAACCACTATCAAGAAAATCCCAAATGGGGTCATGAAAAGTCATACACAACTGAACAACTATCATAGATGTGCAGCTGAAATGTACCTTAAAAGTCATCTAGGTCAACCCTCTCTTTTTACAGATAGACAGACTGAGTTTCAGGGAAAATAAGTGACTAGTCCAAGTCTTGATCCAAATACTTGTACCCCTAAGAATAATGTTACCTGGACAAAAGAAAAACCTATTGCCAAAGCAATTAGAATAAAAGTCACTTTCCTGAAATATTATATTTTTAAGTTGTTATCTTTGTGAAGTGATTCAGGCCAATCAGAGAAAAGCCATTCTCAGGAAATTGATTTCTAGGAATACTAAATGTGCAAAAAGTTAATTAGTTGTGTTGATTTCATTGTGGTGTTATTAAGGCTAATGGCTGGGGCTGGCAAAAGGTTTGCAGAAAAAAACTAGTTATACTACACATCCAAGTGGATTTTCTTCTAATACCTCTTCCTACATCCCATCATTAAAAAAATATTTATATACTATCTAGAATAAGAAAGTCAATTTTATTTTCTATCTAAGAATAATATTAAAGATAATTACGTTCAAACTACCTCACAATCCTTCCCCCATTTTGTAGAGGAAGAAACTGAAGCAAAGAGAAATAAAATGAATTCTTTAAGGTCACAGAGCTAATTAAAGACAAAGCAATGATTTGAACTCAGTTCTTCTATGTACCCATCTAGTATCCCTTACACTAGATTGTCTTTCAAAAGGAATTTTAAAGACTTTGGTTTCCCTAAACAAACTGAGAGCTGGATATAAAAGGAACTAGAACAAAAGAAACAATAAGAAATCTTATGAAGCAGCATAAATTAGAACTTTAGGTACTAATGTTCTCTAATTTTAAGCATATATGTATGTATAAATGTATATATGTACACACATATATACCTATATATGTGCCTATATATAAGAGTACATTTTAGGTTTTATGAAACTACAGAGAGAAAAATAAAGCAAGGAAATATTAGAATGCAAGGAAATATTAGAATCAGCCATAAATCATTCTGTCACATTCTTATATATCTTCCCCTAACAATAACCCTAGAAGAGAAAACAAATAAACAAGAGTTCTGCCTTTCCTTACTCAAAAATGTGCTCTATATCAAAGATGTCACCCACTCTTATATTAGCTAGATGGGAATGCAAGTTCCTGGCAGAGTTGGCCATTCTCCACTTAACTCTGAGAATAAGATGCTCATTTCATTCTGTGACTGAATGAACTATTTTGCTTTCTTTTTTCCTGATAAATTTTCAAAACTAATATGGTTAATAATTGTGTCATCACATAGTTTCATTCTCATTGTTATTAATATCATTGTCAAAAAATATATTTGATCATCTTAATTATCACAAGAAACAAATGACTAAAATTTATGTCTCCTCAAGTTGAGTATTACAAGTAACTTTAGAATTTTTCCTTTTTTCTTTTTTATTTATCAGAAATGTCCATTCTTCTCATATGTTGGTTTAAAACTTAGGGAGCACAATAGAAATCATAGTTGTGCAGTTAGAGGATTTCCACTGAACCCATGCATGAGTTTGCATTTGTACATACCTCCAAATTATTTTTATATTTGGTAAACTTTCTCAGAAAGGTCTCCTCTGCTTGTTTACAGCAAGTACTACTTAAAGTTTAATTGTTTTCAATAAGATGTAAAGACTACAAGATCTCAATGCTACATCTCTGGAATTATGCCATGGGTATTTAATGAGTGGGGATGTTTTTCAGCTTTGAGACAAGTACATTGGCTTTCAGTTTGCTTCATAGTTCAAATTGCCCATTAATTCAATAACCCATCCAGCTGCATTATATGGAAGTGTAATATTAGATTTACTATGCTTTCTTAGTTTGTATTTTCATTTTTATTTTTTTCAATTACATGTAAAAAAACTTTTAAACCTTTTTTAAAAAATTTTTTGAATTCCAAATTCTCTCCCTTGCTCCCTCCTCTTTTCCTTACCTGAAATAGCAAGCAATTTTATGGAGCTAAATATGTGTAATCATGCAAAACATATTTTCATATTTTTATTTTTTATATTTTATTTTTTCTTTTCAAAATTATCAGCCTATTTCTCTATTTACAGCATGAATGCTTAGTATATCAGAAGAAGAAGGATCATAACATTAAATTAAAAAGCACCCCAATGATCATCGAATCAAATTTCCTCATTTTATATGGGAGGTGAGAGATTTGTCTTAAGTGACAGCTTAGTCAAACAAAAAGCATTTATTAAGAGCCTGTCATTTTCCAGACACTGCTATCTTCTGATAATACAAAGCTCACAGTCTAATGAGGGAGATAATAAAATAAAGATAATCAACAGAGAGAAGATTTTATCATTAAGAGAAACTGGGAAAGGCTTCTTGAAGACGTGGGGTTTTAGATCAGACTAGAATGTGAGGAAGTCCAAGAAAAAGAGATGAGGAGGGAGAAAGTACCAGGAATGGGGGTACAACTTATGAAAACTCATGGAATTAGGAGATGGAGAGGATCAGTTAGGAGGCAAATGTCACTGGTTTACAAAGGGAATAAGGTATAAGGGGAATAAGGTATAAGAAGACTGGAAAGGTAGAATCAGTGCAGGTTAAGGAGAGAATAAACAGTATTCACTTAACTTCTTGAGTCAGAAGAAACATAAGGTCATGTTCTTTGTTTTGTTATTCAGTCATGTCTAACTCTTTGTGACCATACTGGAGGTTTTCTTCACAAAGACACTAGAGTGATTTGCCATTTCTTTTTCCAGTTAATTGGCAAATAGGATTGAGTGTCTGGTCCAGGGTCACATTGCTACTAAAGGTCTGAGACTGGATTTGAACTCACAAAGATGAATCTTGATTTCAGGTCCAATACTCTGTCCACTGCTTCACTTAGCTATGATGATCTTTTTTTTAAAAGCTTTTTATTTTCAAAACATATGCACAGATAATTTTTCAATATTGACCCTTGCATAGTCTTGTATTCCACTTTTCCCCCTCCTCCCCTAGATGGCAAGTAATCCAATTTATGTTATACATATTAAAATATATGTTATATCCATTTTCATAATTATCTTGCTGTACAAGAAAGATCAGACCAAAAAGGAAAGAAAATGAATAAAAAACAAATGCAAACAAACAACAACAAAAACTGAGAATGGTATGTTATGATTTACACTCAGTTCCCACAGTCCTCTCTCTGGATGTAGATGACTGTCTTCATCATGAGATCATTGAAAATGGCATTAATCATCTCATTTTTGGAAAAAGTCAGGTTCATAAGAATTGATCATCATATAATCTTGTTTTTCCTGTGTACAAGAATCTCCTTGTTCTGCTCATTTCACTTAGCATCAGTTCATGTAGGTCTCTCCAGGTCTCTCTGTATTCATCCTATCCTGTTGGTCGTTTCTTACAGAACAATAGTATTCCATAGCATTCATATACCATAATTTATTCAGCCATTCTCCAATTGATCGACATCCATTCATTTTCCAGCTTCTAGCCACTACAAACAGGGCTGCCACAAACATTTTTGCACATACAGGTCCCTTTCCCTCCTTTATGATCTCTTTAGGATATAAGCTCAGTAGGAACACTGCTGGATCAAAGGGTATACACATTTGGATAATTTTTTGAACATAGTTCCAAATTGCTTTCTAGAACAGCTGGATCTGTTCACAGTTCCACCAACAATGTATTAGTGTCCCAGTTTTCCCACATCCCTTGCAACATTTGTCATTATCTTTTCCTGTCAAATTATGATGTCCTTTGTAGCATTTGTCAAATTATGTTTAATGATTGATAAGAAGATAGTGAATAGAGTTACCCTTAGAAGTCTGGAAATCTTGGATATGAGCCTTGTCTTTGGTTAAATGTCCCTTGTCAAATCATTTAGCTTCTAGGAAAGCCCCAGGAAAGTTATCAGTTGCAGAGCAGGGGGCAATGTGCATTAGTAGAGGGATTTTCTTCATTATGATTGCCTAGGTAAATGAAGTCACAGATCTAGTCTAATAATAATAATGAGGAGAAGGAAGAGGAGAAGAAGGAGGAATAAGTGCTCGTCCATGAAAAGATTAATTAAGATGTTTTCATTTGTTTGTTTCATAGACCTTGTTTATATAGTAGGGCAAATTTTATTTAGATATGTTCTAAGTTAAGTAAATATGCAATAAGTGAATATCCAATATCCAAGGGATCATAGATCCCAATCGCAGAGGAAGTTCACACTCCATCTAGTCCAACACTGTCATTTTACAAAAGAGTAAAGGTATGCTTAGAAGTGGGATCTGAGGTCCTTTAACTGTGAGGACACTCCCTCTCCCAAAAATGACCACTAACTTTTCTTTTCTTTTTTTTACTGAGGCAATTGGGCTTAAGTGATTTGCCCAGGGTCACACAGCTAGGAAGTGTTAATTATCTGAGGTTAGATTTGAACTCAGGTCCTCCTGACTTCAGGGCTGGTGCTCTATCCGCTGTGTCTCCTACCTGCCCTGATCACTAACTTTTCAAAACAAAATCTGTGGAGTCAGTCTCATTCTCACTCATGATCACTTCAAGTCCCATTTGACAGTCTTAATTATCCTCAAAGACAAGGCTCTGGAGTTTATGTGCTTCCTTGCCTTGCCATCAGAGAGCTACATACTATTACTAACATAATATAATGGTAGTAACATTTGTCTATATATTGACTTTCCTGAAATCTTGAAACTGTCTCTGCCTTTGCTGAGAAAATTCCCTAATCAAACTGCTCCGTCAATATTCAGTGTATACCCTTCCATTCTGATTCTTTCTGGAGAACTCCCTTATTCCCTCTGCTCTTCCTCTCCTTGTCATCACTCTCCTGATCCTTCACTTATAGGCATAAATCACTGCTTGTCAACCAGTCTTTTAATCAATTTCTGAGTAAAGACCTGTTGGGAAGGTTAGCTGATGAGTAAGAACAGGGACCCTGCTTTCTACACTACCCTTTAACAGATGGGAATGGTTCCAATGGAGTTTCCAAGTGACTGGAGAATTGAAATAATATAAGGAAGACTGCAGACAAGGAAACTATATGTTTGAATTATTTAAAGGAATACAGATAATAATAGCTGGCATTTATATAGTACAAAGTATTTTACAAACATCATCTCATTTTATCTTCAAAACAACCCTGGGAGGCATTATTATTATCCCCATTTTGCAGATGAGGAAACTGAGGAAGGCAAAGTATAATAACTTTGGGACCAATACCTGAAGATACATTTATGCTTAGGTCTTTCTGACTCTAAGCTTAGTATCCTAATCACTGTTTCACCTAGCTGCCTCTATTTCTGATGCTTGTTATTCAGATATTTAGCCTATTTTCCTCAGATGTTGAAAAAACCTTTTGCTAGTTGAGGGACCAAAGTGGGGGAATTGTCTTGATTTGTCCAGGGTCAAATTTCTATTTTTTATTGAATCTTGTAAATAACTATAATTAAACCATTTCATTCACAGTTCTTTAAAGAGTGCCAAGTTGTAATTATTCTTTTAAAATGCATGAGATCTTACTAGAATGAAATAACATTTTCCCACCAACAAACCTCACTGAGATTGTTAGTATGTTTATAACTTTCAGCTTTCATTCAGCCAAATACTGGGGCAGCAAAGGGTTTTTATTCTTCTTCCCAACTGCAACAGGTATCCAAGACTACAGAATCCCAATTTTTTTTTTACTTTTCCTTATATGGAGGATACAAGTATATTTAAAAAGAAACCAAATTGGAAAATGAAAATATGTCCTTGTCTGGACCTATTAAATGTGTACTCTTTTAAAAAAAAATTTTCAGTTCCTTTCCCAAACTGCTCTGGATTTTTTTGTTTATTTGTTTCAGTGAGGCATGTGAGGCATTTCCTACAGATGGCAAAAAGATGGATATTCAAACATTTCATCATTTTTGTTTAACTCTTATAGGGGATTCTGCCTCCTAAAGACAAAGAAACTCTCCATCCTATGCGTGCTTCATGTTTACTTAAAGGTTTATTAATATCAACCACTATTATTTATGTTGGAATTTATAATTTACAAAGTACTCACCTCAGTGCCAATATTATCATCTCCATTTTAAAGATGAGGAAACGGAGGCTTTAAAAGGCTGAGTATTTTGCTCATGGTCATAAAGCTGATTAATAATGGAGCCAATAGTTGACCACAAATCTTTATTGATCAAAAATCTTAACACACAATTCCAAGGACAGATTCCTAGGATTATGTACTTGGTATCTCTCACCATGTTGACAGTGATTCATTCATAATCATCTTCTGATCCAGTCATTCATCGAATTATAATTGCATTTAAATATTCCATCATCTAATTCATCTCTCTCTGTTGTGTCTATGAAAGATGCAAGAGACTTTGTTAAATGATTTACTAAAATTTAAGTATGTTTTCAGCTTTCTCCTGATATACCTGTATAGTTAGGGATTAGAATAGTAATCAGACCTGTGATTTTGATATAGGGAACTCCTGGGTGAAAGAATTTTTTCTATTAATATAGGTCATCACCTTCTCCTCAACTTCTCATCTTAGAAAGTATTCTACATTTCTGAAAAGTTATGTGACTTGTCCAAGGTGTTGGGATATAATGAAGCAATGTTAGATTTTCAGTGTGAATGTCTACTCCTTGGAAACTGGCAAATGCTACAAACTGGGGCTTGATTTTTTTTTTCTATTACTCATTGATTCCAGATTTAAGAAAACAATGGAGGACAATTTTAATAATTCAGATTAAATTTAAAGGGATATTTTATACATTTTCCCCTAGAAAGCTGTTATTAAACATTTGTCAGCATATACCAGAATCACAGCTAATATATATAAGAGTAAGAATTTGAAACTAGGTCTTCAAGCCCTAGAATATTTTGTTTTATAAATGTGAGCTGTTCTTCCTATTCTCATTAGACTTATTATTCATTTGTAATTGTTGGTAAATAATATTGATACAAGATAATAGCCTGAAATTCAGGTGAAGCATAGTTTGGTTTTACTAAAACCACAACATGCATATGCAAGTTAGGCAGAAATGTAGAATGTTTCATCTTTTCATCTACTTCTAAATCCATACATTGATTAATTAGAATTGTGGCTTATGAGAAATGGTTGAAGGAACTGGTCCACAGAATAAAGGAGTGAAAGAATGTTAGAGAATTCCTAGTTCTTCAAAAATAGCTAAAGGGTAATCAAGTGGGATACACTTGTATTGCTTGGCCCTGGAGGGCAGAACTAGGGGAAATAAGTAGAAATTGGTAGAAAAGATAGGTTTCAGCTCAGGTTAAGAACAACCTTCCTAACCAACTTCTCCAGAAGTGAAATGAGCTGCTTCAGGAGTGAATTCAGTAGCTCTGTAAGTATTTAATTTAAACATGAATGCAAATTATTAAAGTAATTTTAGAGGGAATTCCCAAACAGATAAGAATTGCATTAGATGACCTACCTTCCAAATCTGAACTCATACAAGTCTCTGAAATGCCTTTTGAAATATAGTTTTGTACAATTGAAAATAAAGGTCCACCCAGTACTTTCATTTATTTTCATTTTAAGTATGCTATCCCAAATAGAGCAATGCTGTATGGATTTAATATTATATATTCTAGGCATTCTAGATAGAACCTAACAATGTAATTTATTTATTTCAGTCCCATTTTGAGATATTTTTAAGGTATCAGCATTTATGGATGGAAAAAGTTTTCAGGATATATGTAAGTTTCTTAAAGAGACTCAAAACAACTCAATTCCTCATCTGCCCAAATAAGTGTGTTCATCTTAGGGCAGATTTTTTATAAGAAAAAATAATTCTCATGGCTTAGCTCAATGCCAATATCATTATCTCCATTTTAAAGATGAGGAAACAGGCTCAGAAAGGTTTACTCTTGGTTGCATAATATATAGCTGGTTTTGATTGTTGTTGTTGTTGTTTTGGCTTTTATTATTTTAATCTTTGTATTCTCAGGACCTAACAGGGTACCTGACATATAATTGAGGTTTGGTGCAATGCATACTTTTAAGAATGATTTGAATGAATTAATAAAATCACATTTCAAAAGAACCCTTTCAAAATCAAAAATTTGCCAGTATAAACACTTTAAAGATCTAATATTACTGTTGGTAGTCTCCTATTTCAATGCAGAGAACTATGATATATAGTTATAGACAGAGGATTCTGTTATATGTGGGTATAGATGTATATATTTTAGCTTCAGCTTTTCCTAATGATATTTTCTTTTAGTTTTCCATGAGGAGGCTACAGTCCATCTGTAAAATACATTTGGAGTTTTTGATAAATAAATCCTCTAGGGACATGTGATTGTTACAAAGAGATGATTTTCTTACCACCCACTATCGATAACAAGTTAGATTCACATTAAAATTGCAACATAGCTCATATTTCTTAATTCTTGCATACTTTTGATGGTTTCTAATTTATGAACATCAATCTCATCTGTCTTGTGAATGACACACAGGTTTCCATAAACATTCTTCTCTGCCCCCTGAAAAAATGTGCCAATAGTTTATGTGAAGATTTAAGTAGCACTTTTGAAATTTTATAAATAATTTATCCTAAATTATTTGGGGAGCTAAGGAAATAAGAAAAATTAATTGTTTTTATAGTTCATATATGGCTAATTAACTAGGTGAAATTCAAAACCAAACTACATTTATAAATGTGAGATTTACAATACTTATCACAATACTAAGTTTGAATGAATGATTTATGACTGGAAAGAATGTAAGACGTTTTGTATGAAGGTTAAGAAGGATTTTTTGTAGAGACATATGTTCTTTCTCAGTTCTTACTTTGTCTTTGACAATTTTATGAATAAGTTTCTATTTTTCTTGTTTGTAACCTTCCAGTGCTTTTTAGAAATCTGAGATGTTTAGGGAATATGTAAGCCTTATTTAACATGGGAGAAACAATGCCAGCAATTGAGAAAAAACGAGCCTATAAATTATTTTTTTCCTTGCTGATTTTCCATGCCTTGATTTTTAAAGTTATGTGAAAACTAAGCAAGAAAAAGTTTAGAGAAAAATCAGTGTCTATTGTTCAGTAAATTATTTCATCAAATATTATTAGCATGTATTTTTTTCTCATATTAGAATCAGTTATCTGCAAATAAATACCAGAAGTTTGAAGGGGGAAAAGTGTATTATGGATTAGTAATATATTATTTCATGATTGTGAATTTAAGTAAGATCTATAATAATTAATTAAAGTTACCTGCACTCATTATGAAACATCAAGAAATACTTTTTTTGATATCTAATTTAAATACATTAAATGCTTTATGTTGGAAAAAAATAGATCATGAAATTCAAATGATTGAGAAATAAAACTATGGAGGTACTTATGCTTTTATTTTTTAAAAAAATATATGGTAAGTATGGGTTAGAAAAAATATGCTGGATACTTCCTATAATGCGGTCCTTGAGGTCCATAAAAAAGACTACTTACTCTCTACAAGAAATTTTTCTTGTATTGAGTCCTTCTTTTTAGTATTTTAGGAAAACTCCTTGTATAGTGTGCCAAATTAATCCACTTCATAATGAATTAAGCATGGTACAGTGGCAAGGAAGCAAGTTTTAATTATAACAATGATAGCTAACATTTATATAGTATCTACTATGTTCCAGGCATTATGCTGATTAATTAGTTGTTCTTTATTCTCAGAGGATCAAAATAACATTGCTATGTTAGAATCAAGGCACAATCTGGCTGATGAGACCAATACAAACTCAGAATGCTCTACCACAGGTTGGCCCAAATAGTCCGTGTGGACATTTGGAGTGAATTCTCTAAATTTGTACATCTCACATTTCTTTTGAGCTACTTCAATTCCGTTTTGCTTATAGAACACAGCACCTTTTTTTTTTTTTTGATGAGGTCACTCCACATGATATGGTTCCATGCCAGTGTCTCCCATGTCACACAATCAATTAACAAAGTCCTTCAGAGAGATCTTGAGAGTGCCCTTGTATCACTTTTGATCATTATGTGAGGGCTTGCTTGGTAAGAATTGTGCTAAGTATTTTTCAAATATATCATTTGATCCTCACAACTCTGGGAAATGGGTGCTGTTATTATCCCCATTTTACAATTGAGGAGACTGAAGAAAATAGAGTTTAAGTACTTAGTCACCATCACATGGCTAGTAAGTGAGATAATCTTTGAACTCATGTCTTCCTCACTCCAGGCTCCATACTCTCCCCACTGTGCTAACAAGTGAGAGTCAGAGGAATTGGTTTGAAATACCCACTCTCCCACTTAATATCTACTTTAGTTGCATCATCTATACAAATAAATGAATTAAACAAAATTACCGCTAAGTTTATTAATCATGTGTCATCTAAAGCTTCCACTAAACTCCCCCCCAAATTCCCATTTAATTTATTATGCTATCTGTGATATATCAAAACTACAATGGAGAAAGTCATTATGTGGAAGGGATAACTGCATTCCATAAACCTCTCCCCTGAGTTCAATTTCTTCCTCAAAAAAAAAAAAAAAAAAAAAAAAAATTAAGACAATCACGGTCAAGCACTTTGTTTTGGTAAACCTTAAAATGGAAATTTAGTGATGTTGTTTGTTTAAAATAAGGTCTTTCCTTATCATTAGCTTCATTAAAGATAAAACAGGACTAATCTGTAATCTGTTGCCTCTTTTCCTTTGCCATCATCTAAACATTTCTAAGATCACAAAAGAGCAACAGTTTTTTTTTTTTTCCTTTCTTTCTCAAAATTTGTTTCTCCAGACAGACTCTGGAATCTGTACAAGTGCATATATGAGAAAAAAAAGGAGTAAGAGGATTTATATTATATAGGGCTGCTTGCTCTCACCTGTTGCATAGTATGGAAGAAGCATGCAAGTATTCTCTTCATACAGAAAGGAGAGTAAAGGAAAGTTCCCACTATAATAATGTATGTTGAAATTGTAGCATATAATATAATAGATCTCTCAAATTCATATGGAGTAGGCTACATTACTTAATTTGCAAGCAAATTCACACACACACACAAAAAAAAACCCACACATATCTTTCTAGGTATCCAATATCCTTTTTCAGTCCCCTAGCAAGCACTGCACCCCAATGAACACTGTATCTTTCTCTGTCTTCTTAAACACATTCAAAATTTACTTTTCCTGTATTCCATTCTGTCAGATCCCTGCTAGGAGACTAGTTTGTTAAGCAGAGGAATTTACTCTAATTAAGCTATTAATGAGGGAATACTACAGTAATGTTGTATCGCCCCCAGGTAGCATTTCTTTGCATTTGTCAGGGACCTTTTATACTTTAATCCAAAGGAATAACATTCATTGATACTTTGAAGTTGTCAATAGGTCCTTTCACCAACTTAACATTTTATCTTATTAAGGGGCTGTTGCCTTCACCCACAAATAAGGTTAGTTCATTCATCCTTTATGCTTCTTTAGTCTTAGAAATTTCTGAAAACATCATTAATGGCATTTTTCTTTTCTTTTTATATCCCGAGTTAACCCAAAATTCTGGTAGAAAACATTCTGGCTTAGATGATGATGAAAGTGGCTGAGTTCACCTCACTTGCCCTCCCCTATGCTGGAAAGAGAACAATGACTGCTGTCTTCTAGTCTTTTCCACTTTCTGCTATGGCATCTATCTCTACTAGTTTAGGACCCTAGAGGTCTCTTTTTCCTAGTAGGGATTGGATTGAAGATGCTGTTTACCTAACTGCCGAAGTGACTTTCCAAAAGTACAAGACATTTGATTGGGGTCCTCCTCTTTCTTAATAAACAGTACTGATACCCTATCTTAAGGGAATGCCATTTAAGACCCTTATCAACTTAGTCTCTTCCTATATTTCAAGTTTCAATGCATTCTATCATCCAGATATATTATTTTATATGTTATCCCTAATAAGCTACATAGTCTCTCCCAACTCTATGCTTTTGTATTATATGTTTGTTTATATGTTGTCTCTCCTATTAGATCATAAGCTCCTTGCAACCAGTGACTGTCTTTTGTCTCTTTTTGTATTCTTAGCACTTAGCATAGTATCTGGCATATAGTAGGTGCTTAATAAATGTTTATTGATTGATTTAATTTGTACTATATGTGTCTTTTATGTACATATTTATTTGGCATGTTATCTTTCCCATTAAAAGCTCCTTGAGATTTTGAATGTCCTCCCCTTTCTATCCTTAGTGTTTAGCACAATACCTGGCACAGAATAAATATTTAATAAATTTTTATTGATTGATTAATTTATACCTCATATATCTTTTATGTCCGTCTATTTAGCATGTTATCCACCCCATTATAAATTCATTGAGATCGTGAATTTCCCCCCTTTCTATCTTCAGTGCTTAATGCACTACCTGGAACATAGTAAGTGCTTAATAAATGTTTATTGATTGATTTAATTTATATCATATATATCTTTTATGTACATATGTATTTGGTATGTCATCTTCCCCATTTGAAGCTCCTTGAGATCAAGATGGTTTTCCCTCTTTCTATCTTCAGTGCTTACCATAGTACTTGGCACATAGTAAGCTGTTGTTGTTGTTGTTTTTTCCTGAGGCAATTGGGTTTAAGTGACTTGCTTAGGGTCCCACCATTAGGCAGTTTTAAGTGTCTATCTACCTTGCCATCTAGGCATTCCCATAGTAAGCTTTTAAATACAGGCTGACTAACTTCCTGCTGAGTCTGTAATACTAGCAGAATTGGTCTGGAATGTTATTGCTACTTTAGGCTACATGCTTATAGGGATATAAATCATTATATATTAACCATAAATAGGAGGATCTTATGGATGGAAAAGGTACTTTTAGGTCAGTATGAAAATATACATTGTTGTGAAAGTAAACATGGTTGTCAGGAAGGGTATATGCATAAGAACCTGTGCACATGTATTCCTGTGCTTGACTGTTTCATTGAATGTTTAAATAACATTGCAAGAAATGAAAAAAATCAGGGATTAAAATAGATTTGAATGATTTTCCTTAGCAAAGTGATAGATCAAAGTAATGGTGACCAAAAGATTATGAGGCAAAAAATATGACTTTATCAAATAATGAGAGAGGAATGAAGGAAAGAAGCTACATGCCAGAAAGTCCTATTTTTGTAAGTGTGTTTGGTATGCTTTGTATAACAAGATGCTTTGATTATTGGTATTTTTGAATAACAAACAAACAAACAATATTTTATGCCACCAACACCTTTTAAAACAACTGTGTATGTAGGCATGAAATGGATGGAGTAGGGGGTTACTGTCTTATAAAATAGCATTTCGAATCATTTCACACAGTTTAAGAAATTTGAGAGTGTTTTTTAAAACTTTTTGACAGAAGTAATAAATGTCATACATTTAATAAATTAATTAATAATTATATTATTATATAAATATGTATTATATATATAAATATATATATTTTATTATATTTATATATAAATATATAAACATAATTAATAAATTATTACTATTGTAATAAATAAATACATGTAAATAATTTTACATGTAAATTTGTGTATTTAAAAACTGAATGAGAAATGGATGACATAACTAAAATTGTCTGTGGAATTAGCTAATCTATATTCATTTTAAAAATTATATTTATAACATTTTCAGTTCTGTAATATTTTAACTTTGTTTACTAGAGCAAATGCCCCAAATATTATTTTCGATTGTGTAATATTTAAATTTTAATATGTTAAGTTTTTAAAAGAACTACTTAAGTAGTGCTTTTCATACAAAAATTATCTAATGTGAAAACTATTAGAACTTAGCTCCCAAACATGCCTACTTCAATTTATTAGATATTTATTACGCATTTACAATATGCAGAATCCTGGGGGAGGTAGAGAAGTAAAAATGTTACATGGGACTCACAATTAGCTGTAGATACAAAAAAGAAAAAAAAACAATCATAACAAAAAGCAATACATAGAAAATGTCATAAAAATGCCAAAGCAGAAAGCTGCATGAAATTTAATGAAGAAAAGAATGGAGGGCAGTGATCATAGATGGGACATTTGAATTAGACATGAAATATGGATTTTTGGTTCTTTGGAAAGAAGAGTCAAAGGAACTGGGTTCAAATCCCAGTTTTGCCACCTATAACCTGTGTAACCTTGGTCTTTACCAGATTGCCAAAAATTCACACAAAAGGGTAACGATCCCAGGTCTAGAAACAGTAATAGGGACATTAGTGCATGCTATCCCCTTTTATTGGTCCTATAAAACAGGAGGAATAGAAGTAAACTTCAAAGAAAAGGATTTCAAGAGATTCTCAGGGGAAATCCAGGTTTCAGTTAAAGTGAAGAAATAAAAGGAATTTTTAAAGGTTCAGTGATGTAAAAAGTTTGTTTAAAATAAAACAGAGGCTTCAAAAAGAGTAGGTATGAGATGGGTCACTGGTTTGAATAGGGGTTGGGGGAAACTAAAGATATTCAAAATAGAAATGACTGGGAAAGAGTGATAAGATTGTGAAGTTAACCCTAGCATGGTTGCCATATTTTAGAAACTATTATAGTAAATAGATTGCACTGCCATACTGGCTATCAAAGAAAGTGATTTCTCAACTTAAAACTGAAGTCAACATAAAAGATATCAAAACAAATTTGTTTTTTGGTCCAGAATTGTGATTTCATTGGTCTAGGGAACTCTCAGTGGAAAAAATTCCCTCTCCTATTAAAGACTAGCAGCAGTTATGGAATTTAAAGTCTCAAGAGTTGGCTAGGTCATAGAAATAACCACTCAATGATTTGCCTACAGATGCTAAAATATGTGCCAGAGCTTGAACTTGAATTCAGTTGTTCTGCCTCTGAGGCTTGCTTTCAATATTGCCTCTCATAAATCATTAATTAGGTCATTTATATATATTTGTCTTACAATTCTCCCTATCTGTAAAACTGCAAACTATTCTTTCTTTCCACCTGTGAGTCTAGATCAGATCAATTCCTCCCAACCCACTTACGGGGTCTTTGTTGTTCCAAGGCTCAATTTACAGGTACTATCTCCAAAGATAAAGACCTTCACCTCTTGTAATCTTATTTATGTCTTATTAATATATCCTAATCATCCATTATTCTCTTTCCCAAGATTTGATAACAGCCATTGTTACAGAAGAAAAAAGATCACAAAAAAACAAGAGATTTGAGGAGGAGGGGTATGTTTATCATTTGTAGGGAGGAAAATTAGAATACGGTTATTGATAACACTTGGGTTCAAATCCCACCGTGAATTTAAAATGAAGAAAAATATTTCTTCCTCATGTGACTATAAGCCAGTTAATATCTTTATGCTTCAGTTTTCTCATATGCAAAGAAAATAAAATAAAAATGCCCACTTCATATAATTTTGCAAGGTTCAAATATAATGTATACAAAGAACTTCAAAATCCTAAGCACTATATTACTATTCTGGGATTGGTATTAAGAAAACTTGGGATGAAATCCTGCCTCTACTACTCACCAGTTGTGATTATTATTATTACTATTGTTATTTATATTCCATTGACAATGCAATATATTTGTGATTTATATTTTACCGGCAATGTTTAAGAACATAGCACTGCTTCATGGCATAATGATTACTTTGGTGATTATGCTTTTTATGCATAATTCAGGTGACTGCCTTTTCATTGCAAGGCCATCTAAGAGTCTATCCCTGTCAATGGCATCACTTTTGCCTCCCCCTACGCCACTGTCAGTTCCCTTCATTCTAGTCAAACAAATGCATGCTCAATCTCCTGATTTCCCTCATCATACTCCCACTTCCCCGCCTTCTCCTGTGTTATTCCCTATGCGTGGAAAACCTCCCACCTCACATCTGTCAAGTCTCCTTTTCTGTTCCCAGCTCACCCCAAGGTTCATTTCCAAGAAGTCTAACCTAGGTGAATGAAGGTCAGTAAGTTCAATATCAATATCCTTACCCAGAAATACTTGGTTAAAATATACATTTGCAGATTTATTATATTTTCTTTTATCATGAAGACTGGGACAGCAAGGCTGTTTCATGTACCACTTGACACCTGACATGCTGTGAGAAAGTAAAACATGCTAAGAGAAAATCCTAGAGTTTAGGAATGTAAAGCCTTGCTGAGGAATTGATCGAAGTACTCAGCAACAAATGGGTAATGTTCCTCTTTATTCAAATAGATGATGACTTTAAAAAGCAGTAAAATTGAGAGGGGGAAGAATTGTTCAATCAATACACAAATAAGATACTATAATTAATGCCAATAAAAGATAAAAGAAATTACTGTGATTGGATACATATTTCTGAAATTAAGATTTAGGGTCCATAAGGGTTTATAAGCATAGCAATTGATATCCAGATATAGTTAAAATACATATTTTTGGTTATAATATTTATATATTTATATATAACCTATATAGGTTATATATATACACATATATATATAAATTTATAACCTATTTAGGTTATAAATATATAAATATAAATAATAGTAGCCCAAGAACAAAAAAGTCTACTTCCAATAGTAGAGAATGAGATCTTCATGATTATAAGAGACACTTTTTAAAGGCAATTCTGATCTTTGCTGTGATTATATCAGAATGTTGCTAATTGCTCTAAGGAGAGATAATATTCCTGTACAAGTCACATAAGGTAATAATTTGACTTTTAATGCCTTCCACATACTGGCTACTACCTACTTAATATTTTTCAACCCTAAGTTAATATTATTTCCCTTCCCTGAGCTCTCTCTAAATTCTAGAAAAAATGGACTATTAGGAGTTCTCAGAATTCAATACTTCATCTTCCATGACTATGCATTCGCATCAGTTCCTCAAAATGTCCAGAATTCATATTTTTAAAAATCTGTCTTCTTTCAAGCTCCACCATGGTACTACTCCCTCAATGAAACCTTTCTCAATCTCCAGTTAGAGCTTGCTTCTTTCTCAGTTTAGCTTGGACCATACCTGTTTCTATATATACTGCATCCTCCTAGGAGAATGCAGGCTACCTGGGAGAGGGACATTTTCATTTTGGTCTTTGTTGAATTGGGTGTTTGAAAAACTTCTCAGGCAAAACGAACCATGATTACGGTGTTGTATTGTGATATAGTGGCAAACAGAAACAGGGACGACCTTGGAATGGAGTCATAAGTGAGCCAACCCCATTCTCTTGCAAACAGAACATTGTTCAATTATGGCTACTCAGTGCCTTCATCATATACCTACCTACTGTCTTTTGTGACAACCAGCAATTGGATCCACTTATGTAACTGAATGGATGGTGCCCATCATGCCATGGGGGAAACCTCTTCTGAGGATATTTCTGAAGGGCATGTTGTAATTTCCTTTTGTGGAAAACTACCCTTCATCTTTTCATGGTCGATAACTGTGTTTTTACTATAGCCCATTTATTTCCAAGTAAAGGCTTATATTTTTAAAATGCTGCTGAAGCCAAGGATAAATATATTTTTCGTGCCATTGGCACGAAAATAACAATAGCAACAATGGACTTCACTGGAGCCAGTGTGATAAGTGCATGGGGGCAGTTGAAAAAAGGGATGAAAATCAGCCCCTTAACCTTGTGCAGACATTCACATATATACATGGCAAGGATACAATGAATGTCTTTTCATTGATTGTGAATCAACACTATCCATTAAGGTAAACATAAACTTGATGAGTAAGAGGCAGAGAGATTCATTCATTTTATTTGGAAGGAATTTAAGGAATTGAAATACTTTTCTAGCCATTTCTCATCTGCTTCTAGTCTACTCTAGATGTCTACCGGTGAAGATAATAAGGCATATTTTTCTCAGGGTTTATAGATTTATAGAATTAAGACCTGAAAATGGCCTTTAAAATGATTTCCCTTAATTTACAAATGAGGAAACTGAATCCCAGAAAGGATTGGACCTAAATCTTCTGTTTTGACTTCCAGTGTTCCACTGTAATAGTACCTTCCTAAAGCCAAAATCTGACTAAGAAAGATGGCTATTTTTAAGTGTCTTGCAGGCCTTCTCAAATGATTAATAAACAAAATATATTACTCTTGATCAAAAAGCATCATAAATTTTCTGAATTATTTTTAATAGTTATTAACTAATGAATATATATTTTTAATTTCTAAATGTATTTGTTAAGTCATTTTTCAGTTGTGTCTAACCCCATTTGGGATTAGAAATCCCAAATAATAATAAATAAAGTGGTTTGCCATTTTCTTCCCCAGATCATTTTACAGATGAGGAAACTGAGGGAAAGAGTTAAGTGACTTGCCCAGGATCATACAGCTATCTGAGACCAGATTTGAACTCAGAAAGATGGGTCTTCATGACTTTGAGCCTGATGTTATATCCATTGAGCCACTTAAAATATCCATTCTACTCACAGATTAATTGTCAATTATTGTCAGTCTTGTTACTGCAAGTTATTGAGGCTAGCAACAATGTCACACTTTTTTTAAATCACATAGAACAACTGAATTCTAATAACTGGAACAAATATTGAAAAAGGTATAGATAAAAACCAGACGTTTTTAGTAACTGAGGACCTGAAAGATATTAAACATTAGAAAATAATATCTCTTTAAGTTAGTTGTATAAAATGCTCAATTTTGGAATATTGGCTAATAGAAAATAAAGTATGTGCATTGCGATTTTTTTAATACAGAAAATAAGTATAAAGAAATTTGAAACAATGAGAGATGAACTTTCAGTCACCAGAAATGACTTCATTAAGCTAAGTTTGAGTTCTGGTGTTATCAAGTTACTATTTGCATTAATAGTCTTTTAAGTCAGATGAACGAGGGCATGGTATGATAGAGGCAAACTATTCCATGTGTAATATCTCTTTTTAAATGGTCAAAATTACTTCAATTAATCATAAGGTTAATTACTAATGTATTTTGAATAAAAATTAACATTTTAATTCCAAGTAAATTTGTTACACATTGAAAAGTATATATATATAAAACTCATTGCCTTCATTCATGAATAAAATAGCTTTCCTGTTTAAGATATTTTTTTATTTACCCAAGCTTTGCACTGTGATTTAACCACATTAATCTATTTGTAATTCTCTAAGTATAAAGTAAGCTATCTATTTCTGACCTACAAATATGTTTTTTTTTTTCTTTCCTTGGCTTCCTTCTTTTTTTTTTTTTAAATAGCTTTTTATTTACAAGTTATATGCATGGGTAATTTTACAGCATTGACAATTGCCAAACCTTTTGTTCCCATTTTTCCCCTCCTTCCCCCCCACTCCCTCCCCTAGATGACAGGATGACTAGTAGATGTTAAATATATTAAAGTATAAATTAAATATAAAATAAGTATACATGACCAAACAGTTATTTTGCTGTACAAAAAGAATCGGAATCTGAAACATTGTACAATTAGCCTGTGAAGGAAATCCAAAATGCAGGCAGGCAAAAATATAGTGATTGGGAATTCAATGTAATGGTTCTTAGTCATCTCCCAGAATTCTTTCGCTGGGTGTAGCTGGTTCAGTTCATTACTGCTCCATTGGATCTGATTCTACAAATATGTTTTTAAAATACTTGAACATTAATTAGATATCTACAATGTCCTAGAAGCCATATGTTTATTTCAATTTTGTAATGTTTCAAAGCTCTATAGTTTCATCAGAGTACTTGCTTTTCTCCTGATACAGACTGCAGTCTCCAAAAAAATGCCTAACATTTATACATAACTTTAAGGTGGGCAAAGTGACTTTTACATAATAATAACAATAGTGAGCATTTATGTAATACTTTAAGTTTTATAAGAGATTTACACATATTAACATTCTCCATAATCATGTGAGGCAGATACTATTTTCAACCCCATTTTACAGATGAAGAAACCTAAAATCAGAGACATTAAGAGATATATCCAAGGTTACTCAATAGGTAAGTGTCAGAAGGAGGATTTGAACTCTGGCCTTCTCAACTCCAAGTTCAGCAATCTAGCTAATCTAGTGACTGTTCCACCTTGCTGCCTTAGGAGATAGTATTCCTGAATACAGAGTGGTGAATCGTTTCACACTTATCTAGATTAATTTTCAGGAAACAGATAATTTGTAGGGTACTTTTTCAAGACCTCTCAAGCTTGGTGGGACTTGGCAGAATTCTGCCCACCTGGCAATCAATGACTCTTCTAGTCATAATGAGGAGGTGGAGTAAGAGCTATATGAACTAATTAAGAAAATAATAACAAAGATACCCCTTCTGTCACTGAGCTGTCGATGTGAATGTGAGACTGCCATTTTGGATTTTCATCTCTTTTTCCACTTAGAAATCCAAAATGATGATGATGATGATGACAGGAACTATTTGATAAATGATAAAATAGACTTTATTTTGTTTCTAGCCCTAGACAATACTCACCCAGTAGGCATGCAATACATTTGTTTATTAGTTCAATAATTATAATACACTTCTCTAAATATCAAAGTTGTTCATTTACTTCTTGAAAGAAAGCCTTATGGATTTTAGAAAAATCTGGAAAGACTTACATGAGCTGATGCAAAGTAAAGTGAGTAGAATTAGAGGAACATTGTACATAATAGGAACAACATTGCATGAGAATCAACTTGGAATGACTTAGCATTTCTCAGCAATTTGATGATTCAAGATAATTCTAAAAGACTCATGATTGTAAATTCTATTCATGTTCATAAAAAAGAACTGATGAAATCTAAAGGCAGAGTGAAGTATACTATTTTTACTTTTTTGTATTTTTCTGCATCTCCTTTCACAAATGATTAATGTGGAAATATGTTTTATATGACTACACATATATAACTATATAAAATTGAATACCGTTTTAAGGAGGGGGAGGAGAGGGAAAAAAATTAGAACTTAAATTTTTTAAGTTTCAAAAATTGTCTTTACATGTAATTGGAAAAAATAAAATATTGTTTTTTAAATGGAAAGAAAACCCTAAAGAATATCAGTTCTTTAACTTTATATGTGAGTTTGTAGTGCCTGAGAATAAACTAAAAAAGAAATAAAATGAAAAATTGTATGTTTTATGTTGTATTCAGATAATATCAGTTCTTTTTCTGGAGTAGATATAATTTTTCATCATGAATCTTTTGAGATTGTCTTGGCTGCTAAAAATACCTAAGATGTTCAGAGTTGTTCAATTGCATAGCATTGCTATTGAGTACAATATTTTCTGTTCATTTCATCTATATCAACTCATTTAAGTCTTTACAACTTTTTTTTTTCTGAAATCATACTGGTAATCTTTTCTTATAGCACAATGATATTCAGTACTGCCATGTGTCATAACTTGTTCAGCCATTCCACAATTGATAAGAATCCCCTTGTTTTCTAATTCTTTGACACCACAAAAAGAGCTGCTATAAATATTTTTGTTCAAATAGGTTCTTAATTCCTCCCTCCCTTTTAAATATATATATATATTTAGGATACAGACCTAGTAGTGGTACTGCTGGGTCAAAGGGTATGCATAGTTTGGTTGTCTTTTGAATATAGTTCCCAAATTGCTCTGCAGAATGATTGGATCATCTTATCACTCTACAAACAGTGCATTAGTGTCCTATTTTCCCACATCCCCTTCAACACTTATCATATTCCTTTTCTGTCATATTAAACAATCTGACAGATGTGAGGTAGTATCTCAGAATTGTTTTAATTTGCATTTTTCTAATCAACAGTGATTTAGGGAATTTTCCATAAGACTTATAAATAGCTTTGATTTCTCTGACTGAAAACTGCTTATTTATATCCTTTTGTCATTTATCACTTGGGGAATGACTTGTATTCTTATAAAATTGATTAATTTTTCTTTGTATTTGAGAAATGAGGCATTTATTAGAGAAGCTTGCTGTAAAATTTTCTGCTTTCCTTCTAATCTTGATTGCATTGGTTTTGTTTGTACAAAACCTTTTTTTTAATTTAATATAATAAAAATTATCCATTTTATGTTTTGCAAAGATCTCTGCATCTTGTTTGATCCCAGATTTTCCCCTTATCTATAAATGTCATAGATAAACTAGTCAATGTTCTTTTAATTTTCTTATTGATTGGAAAAATACAAATTAAAACAACTCTGATGTATCACATCACACCTATCAAATTGGCTAATGTGACAGAAAAGCAATACGGTAAGTGTTAGTCATGTTGTATTATTTATGGCTAAATCTTGTACCCATTTTGACCATATCATAGTCATATTCCTTTTCGTTCATATGAGCCAATCTGATAGGTGTGAAGTAGTACCTCAGAATTGTTTTAGTAGACATTTTTCTGATCAGTAGTGGTTTAGAGAATTTTTCATAAGAAGATAAATAGCTTTTATTTCTCTGTCTAAAAGTTACTTGTTCATATCTTTTTACCATTTATCACTTGGGGAATCACTTGTATTCTTATAAAATCTCACAGTGTGAAGTGTTGGTCTATACCTATGTTGTGCCAAATGGCTTTCCAGTTTTCCCAGCAGATTTTGTCCCAAAAGCTTGAATTTTGTGGTTTATCAAACACTACTGCAGTCCTTCACTTTTTTTTTAATCAATTGCCTTAATATTATTGTTCTTCCATATGAATTTTGTTATTAATTTTTCTAGCTCTATAAAATAATTTGTTGACAATGACACAATAATTGCTGTGGCATTGAATAAGTAGTTTAATTTAAGTAAAATTGTTCTAATTTTCCTAATAGTGGTAAACTTCTAAAGAGATACAAGAATCACCTTGCCATGTAGAAATATGTAATATTCTTCTCTAAAATGTAGTATTCTCTGTTGAGGTTTCCTTGGGGTCTCTGGAGGCAGCCTTCATTTAAGTTCAGTAATCACCCCAAATGTAGCCAGGTATTAAAGTCCAAATTAAAGTCCCAATTAGCTTTCTTAGAGGCCTTCCGGAGTCTTGGTTCCAAGAGCTTGAGCTCCTGCCTGCCTTCTCTGGCTTCTGAATCTCCCCAAATGAATCCTGGTTGAGAAGCTCTCAAGCTTCTAGTGTGCTTGTCTTTCTGGCCCTGAGAACTTCTGCCCCACACTTAGTATACACTGATCATTATATCACTAGGAAACCATTATTTGTTGTAGGATTAAATCAATGCTAAACTAGATTTAACCATTGTCTCCTCAATTCCACTTAGTACCTTGTTTCAAGTTCTGGCCCATAACATTTCCTTGTAGGATTAAATCAATCATACTGAACCATGCTAAATTAGATAACTATTGTCTCTATTAATTCTACTGATGTAGCACAGTGTTTCAAGTTCTGGCCCAAAACAGAAATAACCTTATTGAGTCTTTTATATTTTCTTTTTTCTTTTTCTTTTTTGTTTCTATTGGATTGTATTTCCATTGAATGTTATTGTATTTGAAGATCAAAATTTCTTTTTATCTCTGTTCTTTTCATCAGAAATGCTTAAAAGTTCTCTATTTCATTAAGTATCCACTGTTCTTCATGAAGGATTATACTCAGTTTTGCTGGAAATTTGTTGATTGTAATCTTAACTCCTTTGTTTTCTGGAATCTTATATTCTAATCCCTCCAGTCTTAATGTAGAAGCTGCTCAATGCTATTAATCATGAATGTGGCTCCAAGATTTTGAGTTGTTTCTTTCTGGGCCAGCATTTTTAAAAACTTCTCTATCTTTAATGGCAATAAATATAAATAAAAAGATGTTCCATAACAAGTTGACCAATCTACTATTCTAAGAATAAGATATTTTCTTCCAAAAAATATGTTTTGTAATACCCAAGTCTCCTGAATCTGATTTGCAATAAATTTTATTTTCCTTTTGAAATACATAATTCTTCTATTAGTCACCCTGAAAACTTTAAAATACATAATTATCTTATTTTTATCAATTCAATAAATATTTATTAAATACCAACTATTTTTCAGGTACTGTGTAAACTCTGAGGATACAGAGACAAACCAAACTTTCTTCTCTCAAAAAATTTACAAATCTCGGTCAATCATTTAGCATTTACTTTATGTCCAGCACTGTAACAGACTCCAGGGAATAAAAAAATAAAAGTGGAATAGTACCTGCCCTCAAGGAGTTTATTTTCTATTGAAAGAGGTAGCATGTTTATATGAAAGTATATGTAATAATTTACAAAATAAATACAAGACATTTGTGGGAGGAGGAGGCATTGGTAAGTGGATGGAATCAAGAAAGGACGCCTAAAGAGTTTGATGGAAATTGAGACTTCTAAAGGATGACTGGGAAGAGAAAGTACATTCCATATTTTTTTATTTGATAAGACAGTCTGTAAAAATGTTGAAAGGCAGAATGTTATATATAGGGGACAATAAGAAGTATGGAGGGAAGTAATTTATATTAAATTTGGAAAGAAAGGTTGCAATGGGGTTGTAAGGAAATACACATCTTTTTCTCAGCAGTAAAGGGCACCTACACAAAAAGTGACCATGTATTAGGGCAAAAAACCTCACAATAAAAGGCAGAAAGAAAGAAATAGTAAATATTTCATTTTCAGACCACAATTCAATAAAAATTATATTCAATAAAGTTTCAGGGAAAGATACACTAAAAACCCATTGGAAATTACATAATCTAATTCTGAGTAATGAGTTGGTCAAACAACAAATCATAGAAATAATTTCATCCAAAAGAATGACAATAATGAAACAATATAACAAAACCAATGGGATGAAGTGAAAGCAGTTTTTAGGGGAAATTTTATATCTTTAAATAGTTACATAAATAAAATAGAGAAAGAGAATAATGAATTGGATATACAACTTAAAAAGCTAAAAAATTAAAAATTAAATTTAACCCCCCCAAAATAAATACCAAATTAGAAATTCTGAAACTCAAAGGAGAGATTAATACAACTGAAACTTAAGAAAACTATTGAACTAATTAATAAAACTAAGATTTTATGAAAAAAAAACCCAACAAAATCGATAAACCTTTGGTAAATTTGATTAGATAAGTGAAAGAAAAAAAATTTTCCAGCATCAAAAACAAAAAGGATAAACTTAGCATCAATGAAAAAAAAAGCAATAATTAGGAGCTATTATGCCTAACTCTGTGCCAGCAAGTCTGACAATCTAATAGAAATGGATTAATATTTTCAAAAATATAAATTGCCCAGATTTACAGAAGAGGAAATAAATTACTTAAATACTCCCATTTTAGAAAAAAGAAGTTAAACAAGCCATCAACAAATTCCCTAAGAAAAATTTCTAGCACCAGATGGATTTACAAGTGAATTCTATCAAACATTTAAAGAACAATTAATTCCAATACTATGTAAACTATTTGAAAAAGTAGGTAAAGAATGAGTCCTACCATATTCCTTCTATGACACAAATATGTTATTGATACCTAAACCAGGGAGAGCCAAAACAGAGAAAGAAAATTATAGACCAATCTCCCTCATGAATATTAATGCAAAAAATTCAATAAAACCTTAGCAAAAAGTTTACAACAACTTAATGAGCAGAATGATATACTATCACTAAATTGGACTTACACCAGGAATACAGGGCTAGTTCACTATCAGGAAAACTATTGGTGTAATTGACCATATCAATGACAAAATCAACAGAAATTATATAATAATCTCAATAAATGCAGAAAAAGCTTTTGACAAAGTATATCACTCATTCCCATTAAAAATACTAGAGAGTTTAGGTATAAAGGGAGTTTTCCTTAAAATAATAATCTATCTATCTAAAACTAACAGCAAGCATTATTCCCAATAAGATCAGGGGTGAAACAAGAGTGCCCATTATTACCATTGTTATTGAATTCTGCACTAGAAATGTTGGCTTTAGCAATAAAAAAGAAAAGGAAATTAAAGGAATTAGGCCACAAGGAGATAAAACTGTCATTCTTTGTAAATGTTATGGTGATACACTTAGAGAATACTAGAAAATCATCCCAAAACCTACTTGAAACAATTAACAGCTTTAGCAAAGTTGCAAGACAGAAAATAAACACACAAATTCATCAGCATTTCTATATATTACTGACAATGCCCTGTAGCAAGAAATAGAAAGAGAAATTCCATTTAAAATAACTAGACAAAAGAAAATATCTAGGTGTATTCCTGCCAAGACAAACCCAGGAACCATATGAACACAATCACAAAATACTTCTTACACAAATAATGTCAGATCTAAACAACTGGAAAAATACCATTTGCTCATGGATAGGCCAAGCTAATATAATAAAAATGATAATTCTGCCTAAACTGATCTACTTGTTCTTTGCCATACCAATCAAACTGCCAAAAATATTTTATAAAGCTAGAAAAAATAATAACAAAATTCATCTGGAAGAACAAAAGGTCAAGAATGTCAAGGGAATTAATGAAAAAAAAAAAAAAAAACTACAAAGGATAGTGGCCTAGCCATACCAGACCTAAAACTATATTATAAAGCAGGAATCATCAAAACTTAGTACTAACTAAGAAATAGAATGATGGTTCAGTGGAATGGATTAGATACAAATGACACAATAATCAATGACTATAGTAATCTAGTGTTTGATGAAATCCTCAAACTCCAGTTTTTATTTGACAAAAATTGCTAGGAAAACTGGAAAATAATATGTCAGAAACTTGGTATAGACCTACATCTCACACTCCACACCAAAATAAGGTCAAAGTGAATACATTATTTGGATGATACCATAAGCAAATTAGGAGAGCAAGGGATAGTTTACCTATCAAATCTTGGGAGAAGGGAAGAATCTATGGCCAAAGGAGAACTAGAGAATATTTATGAAATGAATAATGGACAACTTTGATTACATTAAATTAAAAAGCTCTTCCACAAACAAAATATAACACAAACAAGATTAAAAGGGAAATACAAAGGAGAAGCAAGGTGGCGCTGTGGATAAAGCACCAGTTTTGAATTAAGAAGGACCTGAGTTCAAATTTGGTCTCAAGCACTTAACACTTCCTAGCTGTATGACTCTGGGCAAGTCACTTAATCCCAATTGCCTCAGAAAAAAAAAGAGGGGAGGAATACAAAGTTGGGAAAAATTTACAGGCAGTGTTTTTGATAATGATCTCATTTCTAAAATATATAAATAACTGTATTGAATTTATAAGAATGCAAGTCATTCCCCAATCGATAAATGGGCAAAGGATAGAAACAGACAATATTCAGATGACAAAATTAAAGCCATCTATAGCTATATGAAAAAATGCTCTAAATTACTATTGATTAGAGAAATGCAAATTAAAACATCTCTGAGGTACCACCTTACACCTGTCAGATTGGCTAAAATGATAGGAAAAGATAATGATAAATGTTGGAGGGGAATGTTGGTGAAATTGTGAAATGATCCAACCATTCTGGAGAGCAATTTGGAATATGCCCAAAGGACTATAAAACTGGACATACCTTTTGATCCAGCAGTACCATTACTGGTTCTGTATCTCAAGGAAATCGTAAAGGAGGGAAAAGGATCTACATGTGTAGAAATATTTGTAGCAGCTTTTTTATGTTAGCAAAGAATTGAAAAATGAGTAGATGTCTATCAATAGAGAAATGGCTGAATAAGTTGTGGCATATGAAGGAAATGGAATATTATTGTTTTATAAAAAAATGAACAAGCTGATTTTAGAAAGGCCTGGAAAGATTTACATGAGCTGATGCTGAGTGAAACAAGAACCCAAAAATACATTGTATACAATAACAGCAAGATTGTATGATGATTAACTATGAAAGACTTAGTTTCATTCATTCATTCATTCATTGGAAATCCCAATAAACTTTGAACAGAAAACACCATCTTCATCCAGAAAGAGAACGATGGAGATTAAATGTAAATCAATATATGCTATGTTCATTTCTTTTTTTCTGTTTTTTTCTGTCTTGTATTTTTTCCCTTTTGTTCTGATTTTTCTCTCCCAACATGCTTCATAAAGAAATGTGTATTTTAAAAGTTAATATACATGTATAATCAGACAAAAAAAAACAATTTTTAAAAAGAAGTATGGAGGGAAATAATTTATATATACCTGGAAAGAAAGATTATAGAAGGGTTGTAAAGGGCTTTCAATTCCAAACAAAGGGATTTGTAGTTGTTCCTAGAAATAATAGGAAACTGAGTTTATTGAGTAAGAAGGATTATATTAACTGAATTATGATTAAGATTTTTGCTTTAAGAATACAATTTTGGTAACTATGTGAAAAATTAAAGAAGAGAGAGACCTAAAGTAGAGGGACCAATTTTGCTATCAAAATACTGTAGATGAGAGGGAATGGGAGCTTAAACTATGATGGTGGTCATATGAAGAGAAGTTCAATTGGACTAATGTGATAAACAAGAAAAAGTATTCAGGGGACAAAAAAAGTTTCAAGACAATCTTGGAGTAATCCATATTTGGGTGCAGAATATATAGGATGATCTAGCAAATTTTGAGAAGAATCCAGTAAAATATGTAAGAGGAAAACCAAGAGAGAACAATGCCATGAAGTTCCAGAGAAGAAAAAGTATCTCCGAGGAAAGTTTAGTTTCATTTGTAGCAGAGTAGTCAAGAAACACATATAGTTCAGTTGTCAGAAGTAAAGGAGTATCTCTAGTTTTAGTATTACTCATTTATAGTGGGCTTTGAATTTAGTATATGTAGGGTAGTAGGTGGTACAGCACATATAGTGCTGGACCTGGAATGAGGTAGACTCAGCTCCCTGAGTTCAAAACTGTTCTCAGACACTTACTAGACTTCAGGCAAGTTATTTAACTATTTGCTTCAGTTTCTTTATCTGTAAAAGGGATTGAAGAAGGGAACAGTAAACTGCTGCAGTAACTTTTCCAGGAAAACTTCAAATGAGGTCACAAAGAGTCAGACATGATTAAAAAACAACTGCACTGAAATATATACATACACATATATAATCATACATTTTATATATACATATATATATATTTATTTATATTGGTCAGATTGACATATTCAGATGCTACACAAGATTCTCATCTTATTGCATGCTCTAGAAGATGTTTCATTTGCACATAGACCTCTCTTGACTTCAACAGGAGTTCTGTGCCTGGAAGAGATCTGTGGGGGTGCAGAAGGGGAATCAAAATTTCACATTATGTCTTTTGAAATGGGAGAACAATTTTAATTTTCCCTTGTCAAACAACTGGGGCATTTTAATAATCCCAGCTTTTTAAAGTCTCAGACTTTTAAGTTTCCTTAAATCTTTGACACGATTTCTCTTTGCAATTCCACCCACTCTTTATGAGAATAATACAGTAATATTCTATTCTTCCACTGTGCCTTTTATTCAAAGAACTCTAAGCACTTTGCAGACATTGTCCTTTATCCTTACACCACCTTACACCACCTTAGGAGGGGAGATAGTTTATGAGTGGTAAGGACCATTGTCCATGTTGTATATTTCGTGAGGTGAAGCCTAAGGTCATAATAGTACCATCGTGAAAAAAACTGAAAATGGATTTCAAATTTCTTGATTTTTTGATTGTTCCTCTAACAATGAGGCCATTCCTATCCAAAGCAAAAAAAGAGTATGTTTTTTTCCCTCCTTCTGTTCATGCTGTTTTAGATTTGTGATACCACAAGAGTAAAATCCTTTACTGGCTATTCTTCAGTGAAAAGTTGTTAAAATAATATCTATCTGTTTTTCCTCTGCCAAGATTACCCAGTGGGTCCATTCTGAAAATGTGTACTAGTTGGAGGTACTTTTTTTCCACCCTCACCCCTTTCACACTGAGAAAAAACATATGGTTCCCAGTCAGGGTCAGTGTGGGAATTGGGATGGTGTTTGGTGAGAGGCTGCTGTAACTGATAATGTGGTGACTAAAAGTTGAAAATAAATAATATATTTCATACCTATGGGTGAGGTTTCCAGGGATCAAAGATATGTTAAGGAAGGCATCATTTCTGTTTCCTGCCTTCATTCTTTTGCATACTCTGTCTTTTATGACTGGAATGTTCTCTCTGTTCATAACCACCTATTAAAATCCAAAGCCCCATTCAAAGTTCAACTCAAATATCTCCTCCTATATAGATTTTTTCTTAATTTTACCCTTCCCCTAAGTTCTAGCAGTTTCCTCTTTCTCAGCAACTTACTTTGTACTTAGTTTGAGTATACTTTATATTTACTTATATATGTGGTTGCCCTTCCCCTGCCCAGTTCCATGGAAGAACCTTAAGAGAAGGATTAATTTTCAGTTTTGTGTTTTTGTCCCCATTGCCTATGATAGTGGCCAGGA
Organism: Sarcophilus harrisii; assembly: GCF_902635505.1. NCBI lineage: Eukaryota > Metazoa > Chordata > Mammalia > Dasyuromorphia > Dasyuridae > Sarcophilus > Sarcophilus harrisii. The sequence goes on from NC_045429.1 coordinate 124,868,833, forward strand.
CATTTTGGCACTTGAAGGCAAAGTAGTTTGCTGGAAAGAACAGTATATTGGGAATCAGAAATTCTGTGTTCAAATCATGTCTTTCCCAATTATTATCTATATTATCTTAATCAAGTAACTCAGTCTTTCTGACTCAATTTTCTCATGCATAAAACAATGAAGTTGAAACAGATGATATTATAAAGCCCTGTACTCTAAATCTATGTTAAGCTGTAAATGGGTATCATATTGATTGCTTTCTCAGTGGTTTAAGAAAAGACTAGGAGGAGGGAGAGAATTTAGAACTCACAAAAATGTATGATAAATACTTTTTTCACTGTGCTTCATGAACAGGTTACATAATATCTATGCCCAAGTGATATCAGTTCATAATAGTGCAAAAGGACTCATCTACTTACCCAAAGCAACCACTAATTCTCTTATTGGTTATTTAGTCTTCATACCTCTATATCATCATCTTGTAACTATGACTTCTATTGTCTGCTAATTCATAGGCTGAGAAGTAATAGCTTTATTTCATCAGAATATTCCAGATAAAATTTGTTCAGAAAACCCTACCACCTACAATATGGTTATTATGAATGCAAACATCCAATGTCACCATCTTTGTTTTAAGTAGATAGAACTTCAATTTCATAGATTGAATGTCCTTACACATAAACAAAAAATAAGTAATTTTTAGTCCTTGGAAAGTTACTCAAAAATTGAATAATAGTTAATTTAAAAATAAGATGGATTCCTCATCAGTGCATTATGAGCACTTTCCTTATGCTATCAAAAAAAATCTTCATTTTATAGCAGACTCATAGAGTAAAACCCAAATTCAGATGAGCTACTCTAAAATACTGTTCACACTTTTTAGCTGTGGTTTCTGAATTGATCATATTGTGTGATAACATTGTATTTCTTCTCAAAGATGTTGATTTTTCCTTTTTGGATTCTAACATTAATTGCAAATATCTTTGTAATAATTTGTTTGTTATTTGGACTTCTCTGCATTGTCAAATTATAAAGTTGGGGCAGCTAGGTGGTGAAGTGAATAAAATACAGGGCTTGTAGTAAGGAAGATTCATCTTGCTGAGTTCAAATCTGGCCTCAGACTTTTACTAGCTTTCTAAACCTATTTCTAAACCATTCAAGTTGCTTAACTGTTTGCCTCAATTTCCTCATTTGTAAAACGAGCTGAAGAAAAATGGCAAACCATTCCAATTTCTTTGCTAAGAAAACCCCAAATGAGGTTACAGAGTCACACATGGCTGAAAAACAACTGAACAATAAAAAAAATGCGAGTCTATTATTTCTGTGATTATATCTATTTGCTTAAGATATTTAGCCTCACAGGGCCTTGGCTTCCTCACTTGTACAATAAGAAAATCATAAGTGTATTACATGTATCCATTATGGCAGTTTAGTTTCTAGATCATGTTTATGTGATAATGTGTATCTGTGGTTGTATGTAGGGATACTGGTAGGGGTGTTAAATAAACCCTGATTCAAGGTGATAAGAATAAAAAAGTAAAAAAAAACCTGACATTTACATAACACTTTAAAGTTTACAAAGCATTTTACAAATAATATCCCATTTTATCCTTACAAAACCCTGGAAAGTGGGAGTTTTTATCATTTCTGTTTTAAGAATGGAAACTGAGGCAGGCAAAGGTTAAATGATTTGTTCAGAACTTCACAGCTAAATGTTTAAGGCCAATTTTGAACTAAGGCCTTCCTGATCCCAAGTCTAGTCCCCTATATCCTTAGCCCAGATAACTTTTATTTAAGAGCAGTCTCATTCTGATGATCAAAATGAATGTGGAAGGATCTAAGAAGAGGAATCTGGGAAAAAAAAAACCAAACTAATAGATAGATTCTTTAGGGTGTGTGTGTGTGTGTGTGTGTGTGTGTGTGTGTGTGTGTATGTGTGTGTGTGGGTGGGTGGGTGGTGGTGGTGGTGGTGGTGGTGGTAGTGATGGCTCAAGCGTATGCAAGGAGAGAGAAGAGGAGAGGAAAATATGACTTACTAACTAAAACATAGCAGACATACTACTATACATCATGAGACCACTTCAAATAGGTGACAAAGATTTGGGTTTTTCTGGTAAGCTGCTGTCCTCACAAGCCTCCAATACAACAATTCTTATCTTTTCATCTGTGATATGACCTGAGTTCTTTTTCACCAGTGACTAAGCAGCAATTAGCCTTAAAAAGCCATCATTTCTAGATTCCTCTAAATAAAAAGTTGCTTCTGTCAACCTTGAGAGAACTGAGTAAACCTTCTAATCACTAATAATTCACAGGAGATCTTGTTAGTTTATTTAATTTGGGTAACAGAAGGTGTTCCATTATTAACTAATCAGCTAATGAACTAAAGTTGCCAATTACTATTGTCTTCTAGCTGAAAATTTAGCTAGAGATATGTTAATTCTCTCAATATATGGATTGGTAGAGTTTTCAAATCTATATAATTTTCAGGATTCGAAAACAAATAAACAAATAACCTCTTCTTTTTCCCCTCGTAGTGGAATAATATGTAAGTATTGTGTTGCTGCCCTCTAGTGACAAGAATAAGTAGTAAACATTTAATTAAGCTACATAAGCCTCATAGCATCCTAGTGAGATTTTTATATTATCATTATTTAGGGTTACTTGTTTCCCTGGGGTCATTTTAATTTAATGATGTTCTATTTAATTCTAGACAATTAATTTCTGGAATTTAGGCATAATACAAATAAAAACAAAGGAATAGAAACATAGGGGGATGGAGGATGGGAAAACCCAGGAGGTTCCTTTCCTTATGGAGTTGTAAAGGACCTCAGACACCAGTATCTTCATTTTATAAATAAGTAAACATAGGAACAAGATATGTTATATAATTTTCCCAGAATCATAGTACTAATAATCATCTTGGACAAGATTTGAACCCAACACCCTAACTCCAAGTTTAGAATCCTAAGACACCATTCTGCATCCTGTCTTTATATGTTGTAAAAATTGTATTTCAATGGATAGTTTCTCAAATGGGAAAAAAAATTAAATTAATCTGCAATGATTTCCTTTCCTGAAGCAGATCAATAGCAATAGTACCTACTGTTTCATAAGAACATCATTTCTTTTTTCATCGTCTTCTTCTATAGTTGAATACTATACTTTGCTCTGAAATTTTATCATTATAGGCCCTTTTGTTTTAATAATTTCTTTAGCTTCAAAATTAATTAATTGGATTCACAATTATAGGGGCTTTTATATCTTAGAGGATTTGAGATGTTGAGATTTTAAAACATGAGAAGAAAAAGAACATGTCTTATTGCTCAAAATAAATGAAAATTTCAGACTGTTTGAATTGAAAGATACTAATTGATGCCTAATTGGGGTCAGCCACATTAGCTCCAGGATAAGTGGTTAGGTAGAATCATGAGCCTCCTCAATGAATGAGCTACAAAGACCAGTTTTAGTCCCTTAGGTAATCTTGCCCTCAGTTCTGAGGAGGAAATATGCACATCTGTAAAGATACTTTGATTCACAGTTGGGGAAGTTCCGGAAGCTTACTAAGAACACTTAAAGAAATGTAGCAGTACCTCTGCTTTAAATAAAAGGAAGAGTTATTAAATAGCATTACAGTGGCTAACAGTTCTGGCCAGGCTTTCAAGGCAAAGTATGCTATTGCCTATAAGGAATCAGAGATAAACAGGAAAAATATATGAGCATATTTCTCTCCAAAACCCTGCATTCCATTTTATCATTAAAACATCTCCTGCAAATGGTTAGGATGGAAAGTGGGCACAAATTAGGAGAGTTATGTGATATTCTGAGCACCATTGGACCCTCAGGAGTTTTCCTCCAAGGACCAAAAAGAAAGGATTATTAGATTTTCCTACCCTTCAATAACATCTTATGACTCCTGAATTCCCAATTGCTTGTTTCTTCCTCTTGTAATTCTCCCTTACAATTAACTTTGTAGTTTTATTCTTTCTTAACCCTTTCAAGTAGAGAATTGCTAACTTGCTAAAATACAATATCTTATTTTTTTCAAAACAAAACAAAAAAGAAACCCCATGAATAATTCAAGTTCTGGTTTTTTGTTTTTTGTTTTTTTTTGAAAAGGAGCTTTTGTTTGGATATGCTATCCAAATGCATAGATTGGATCTATGATTTCCTTTGTATAGGAAATTCCCCAGTAAAGAAATTTCTTAGACTGAGCAGTTCAGAATCTTATCTATAGCTTGTATTCTTTTAGAGAGGTATGTAGAGCACTGAGAGCTTATGCTTTTTTAGAGAGTTAAATAGAGCACTTGTCCAAGGTCACATGCTTGGTAGGTAGAAGCAGAAATTTAAAAACAGGCCTGGACTTTAAAGGGGGTTTTCCATCTGCTCTACCCTGCTGTTTCCTTTTTTGCTTGTTTGTTTGTTTTTTCCTTAGAATGAATCAAATACTAGAAATAATTATTGATCATAAAATAGATAATTTTGATTATATTAAGTTAAAAAGTTTTTGTACAAACAAAATTGATGTAGACAAGATTAGAAGTGAAGCAATAAACTGGGGAAATATTTTTACATGCAAAACAAAACAGAATGAATCAAATTATTGAATTGGAAGTAATAGCTGAAAATTATTCAGTTCTTTAAGGTTTACAAAGTACCTTACAGGAACAATACCTTTGGAGGCTCAAAAAAAAAAAATACCAATATTGTCAGGTATTAACTCCATTTTACAAATGAGCAAAATGAAATTTATAGTTTAAATGATCTTTCTGTCAGTGGCAATATTCACATCCAATTCTTGGTGACTCCCAACTCTATACTGTTTGCTACTTCTAGAAATGAATTAATTGAAAGGCAAACTCATAACTATAACCCCTGATTCTCCAATAAATCTCTTTTTGTCATAAATTCCCACGATAAAGTACCATAATTTAATAGAAACTATATTGGGAAACATGATAGTTGTGGGTTTTCATTTTAAAGTGATACAAATTACTTGGAGGAAAAGGGCTTCACATTCTCTTTAGCAGCCTTGAAGTCAGTTTCTAATACCTTAAAAATTTTTTTCAGAAATAGTTTAAGACTTCTTGCCTTTAGCATATATATTTTGATTTTGATGTTTTGTTACTTAATTCCTCTCATTTTGGCTAGCCATTCTGTACTTTGAGTACAAATTAAGTTGCATTGATAAGTCTAATCCAAATTTGACTTACATTTGTTTACAATAAACATGGACATTTCTTGTGGGGGAAAGAGGTGAAAGGATTCCTGAAGCTTGTTTCATCCTGATTTTTACTGAAACTAGTTTTTGAACTATTTAGTTGGGAGTACATTCACCACAAATTAAATAGAAGTCTCTTCATGATAGGAGCTTAAAATATATAATATAGATACTAGTACAAAGGAGCAGGATTGATTGAAAGTCAGAAAATGGCTCCATCCTGATTGATATATATATATATATATATATATATATATATCTCCTCACATCACTTCACCTCTTCAGCATATTTATTGGTATCTCTTTTGGTTGTGCTAATTTAAAAAAAAATTGGCAATTATTGCTTCAGCTGTCCTTTGAATAGTTTTCTGGGATGAGTTTTTTTTGGTGGGGGGGTATTTTGGTTTAGAGTACATCTGGGCTTCTCTCTGATTCCTTGTTTTGATCATGAATGAAGTGGAATATGTTTTTTCTTTTCAAAAGGGAAAAGCAGTGCTCAAATGGTAGACAGCTGCTCTATTGTAATATTTTAATATGTGTTGGACTTGGATAGCCAGGACCACAAATTGTGCTATTAACAGGCATTATTCCTACTTTTCACAGGGAAAAAGAAAGGTCTCTATTGCTGAAAAAGTCACTGTGGGAGACCAGAATGCCACCTGGGATACTAGATTGCTTAAAAGTGAGGTCTGACTATAGAATACTCCAGAAGACCTTGCTTTATAGATCATTTTTCCAGAGCTCTGGAGCTGTAAGGGACCTTTGAGATCACTTAGTCCAAATCCCTCATTCTTGTATAAGGATAGTGAGGTCCAGGGAGGATATATGGCTTCCCCGTGTCACCACAGCTTTCCCCATAGAATGAGGGAGATAAGCCAGTGCATAGTTCTTATGAAAATTTGATGGGTTTTTGTCTTTTCATTATCATTGTTGAATTTTTCCTGATGCCAATCTATCAACATATATAACTCCATTTTATGTGGACTTGGTTATAGATAATGTACTTGATTATAGATAATAAAATTACAATGTTCCAAAAGATTTGCTATTCTATCAATAAGAAAACTCTCAAAATTGTAGCAAAATAAAACTAGGGCCAGAAAGGAACAAAGAGATCATTTGGTCTTATCCCTTCATTTTATAGATGAGGTCACTGATACCCCGATAGGTTATTTGTCAAAAGTCACAAAACTAGTAAGTATTTTTTTGGGGGGAGGAATCTAAATTTTCTAAACTCTACATCCAGTGCTCTAAACCATTTATTAAGTTAGGAAACAATTGGAATTTGTGCTAGTGAAGAGAGTTGTTGATTATCAATACTTCATACTTTTTGAATCATTGCCACTAAAAAAATATCATTTGGTGGCTGATTCTCTTGGTGGCTGATTTCCTGATTATGAGCCTCTCTGAAAACAAATCAGAGACCCCTGTTCTGTGTCCAGTGCCATACTTAAAACCTTCCCAGTTTGTTAGGGTCTATCAGAGATTGAGCTCTAGTCCCATAATCTTCAGAATTCAGGGTCCTTCCACACCACAGGGAGTTATCAGCCTTTAATGGAGGTTTTATGATTATACATGCATATGATTGGCATTCAGATATTTTTCAGTCATGTCTAACTCTTTTGATCTATTTTTTTTTTCTTGATAAAGATACTGGAGTACTTTACTATTTCCTCTTCCAGTCCATTTTTACAGATGAGGAGGATTTAGTGATTTCCCTGGACTCACACAGCTAATAAGTGCCTGAGGTGCAATTTGAACTCAGCAAGATGAGTCTTCCAGACTCCAGCCCCAGTGCTCTATCTATTGTGCCATCTAACTCCCAACAGCATGTAGTTTTTTTTACATTCAGGTGTAGTTAAGAATTGTGCATATATCTAGAGCTATGTTCCATAGTTTATATTATAAATACTTAAAGGAGAGAGACTAAACTCATTCAATTTATTTATTTATTTATTTTTTTGGATAAGAACACCAGAGATAGCGAATCATAGAATGTCAGATTTCATAGGGACCTTGGAGAAAGTCCTGGATATGTAATCAGAGTATCTGAAGTGAAAGCCCCACTTAAGGCATTTACTATCTTTATGATTCTAAGGTAGCCACTTCCTTCTCTCAGGCTCAGGCTTATTATTCATAAAATGAGATGACCTTTAAGGAATCCTCCAGTTTTAAATCCAAGATCCTATGAACTTTTGATCCAACCTCATTTTGCAGAAGAAGAAACAGCTACAAAAATATTTGATGATGAAGAACATGAGATGGCAAATCTTAGAAGTGAAGTAGAATAATAATTGGACTATGATTTCTCTGGTACCAACAAATCCTAGATTGGTATACAGAACTCCCAGGACTCTGCCAATGAGAATTAATGCTTTCTCTGAAACTTCATCTTTAAAGATGAAACTATTCTCATTATAATACAGCTAATAGGTGTTAGAGTCAAGAAATAAACCCAGGTATTTCTGGCTTCGATTTTTGTTCATTATCTATTATATACTAAATACTCTCAATAGAAAAAATATGGAAATTTGAGCAATGATAAAATACTAATTTCACTGGTAGTTGAGAATGAGAAAAGATGGAAGAATGAAATATATACTGAAAAATATAATGGATGTAGAGAAAAAGGATCTGAATTTAAATTTCACCAATATTGCCAATTACATATGTAAACTCCAGTAAATAATTTTACTTTCTTAGGCCTTAATTCATCATCTGTAAAATTGTGGGATTAGATTTAAAGATCTGTTTGGTGCCTGAAGGCTCTAACTCTACCCTCCTTTATATTATCAAAGGAAATCATTCCCTAGAGAGTGATCAGAAAGAGAAAATGGCCATTTGTAATGGTGATAGGAAACATTAAAAATAATAAATAATAAGTAGCCATATTTTTTACTTAAATGTTATTAATGCTGAAGCAGAAAAGTTAAGTACAGAACTGATTCCATTTGTATAAGTGAAAAAGCTTAAGGAAGGAAGAACTTGAATTAATTGATTATACTAAGTATATATACAATATATAACACATTATACATATATTGATTAAAATAAAGTGCAAAATATCAATATTCTTATTATATTTATATACTTCTTATATTGTCAGCAACTAGATAGCTTTGTGGCTAGAACATTGGCCTAGAGTTAGGTAGATTTGCAAGTCATTTAAGCACTATTTGACTTAATCTGCTGGAGAAGAAAATAGCAAACTACTTCAAACCACCTGTGGATTGTATTGGTTTGCTCTGGTCCATGGGGTTCAAACATCAAACATGATTGAATGACTGAACAATAACAACACTTATTGTCATTTGTGTAAATATTTACCTTTCCTCCATTAGATTATAGGCTCCTATAGTGGAGAGTGTGTATGCGATCTTTGTATTCCCAGAACTTAGAATACTACTCTATACCTTGCACAAATAGGGGCACAATAAATGTTAGCTCAATTATGTTGAATATATTTGTTTTTGTTTTAGTATGAATTTCCTTCTAGCTAATTATTGGTCCTATAAATAAACTTCATTTAATTATTATTACTTGCCAATAAATGTAGGAATTTAAGTAAATTTTGTATTTGAAAATGGGAAGGACATAGTAGTCTTGAAGAGATGCTTTAAATAGACTAATGGTACATTTAGTACTACAAGTAGATGAATTCAAGGTGGCTATCAAAAGAGGTGCTACTAATTTCAACTTGGTCAAAAGAAAGGCTACTAATCTCTCTCTCTCTTTTTTTGGAAAGTCCCTTTTTCTATTTATTTAGACTACTTTCCAACTCTTAAAGTAATATTAATGAGTTTACCATCTTGCATCGATAGAGCACTCAAAATTTTTCCAGCACCCCTTTTACCTCTGTTATCTCTCTTTATTCACACAGCAAAACTGTCAGCTAAATGTGTAGGTCCTACTACTCCATTTGATTGATAAGAAAATTGATCTATATAAGCACTAAGGGCTCTTCTAACCATGAGATTCTATGACTATAAGATTTAGTTATTTGCCAAATTTGTACACCAAGTACAAATTTGTACACTAAGTTAAACTTCCAGATCATCGGCCTTGTGATTCCTGGTTTGGTGTTTTTCCCATTACACCATACATACCCATAGTACATTCACAAACATATATACTCTTACATGACTGAGTATATATAATCACTTTTCAACCCAAAACTCCACCTTGTGATCCTAATTATGATGAACCATTTGAAGCTGCAACCCCCACATTTAATGTTAAGCCTGCAGCAATGTGAACTTGAAAATTCCTGTTTCTGGAATTGCTTACATAACTTTTGACATGCCAGCAACACACTGTGCTACACAATGAAATAGAACTCCTCCCCCATCCCCTGCCCCCCAGGATTGCATCATTTGAATGGACTTCACAGGCTGGGCTTCAAGAGAAAATGAAGTAATCGGTATAACCCATTCCTTGAAATGCAAACCTATGTCCTCTCTTTTTTCAAAGATATGCTTCCTTTTAATGGAGTTCTTAAACTATTTTTTAAGATTTAAGCTTGAGAATGCTCATCAGAAACAGCATTTGTCCATACATATGTAACCTTTAAAATAGTATACTGCAAAAAAAAAAAAAAAAAAAAAAGGTGTTAGAAATTCATGCTCTACTTTATATCTCTGCAAAGAGCTAGGTTAGAAGTTATTGATTTTCCTGTTGACTCCCTCTATAACTGGCAACTACAGTGATTTATTTCAATTTATTTTTAAAATATAGAACACTATAGATTCCTATATTCATGTACTAACAAGTGAAAATTGAAATACTTAATTATCAGGTAAATTGATTAGTAGGTAACCAAATTTAATAGGTAAGGTCAAAGTTCCTCCAAATTATCTCCATTAGTTGTCTCCATTTATGAAATGAAATGACATTTTCCCTTTGGTTTTTGTAGACCTATCTAAAATTATATATATATATATATATATATATATATATATGTAGTAATATGAACATTTGTTTTTCAAGAGACAATATAGTAAAAAGAGGAAACCTTTGATTATATTAGTGATATACATACATACACACACATATATAAATATGTATGTGATATTTTATATATATACATATATTTAATAATACATATGTATATATAAATATATGTATATATATGTATACGTGTATGTATTAGTTGGCTGTGTGATTATGGACAAATTACAGAAACTCCCTATACCCTTTCTTTCTCTAAAATTCTGAGTTACAGAGGAGTTGATAATTTGTTTCAGTATGAATTTCCTTATTGGAAGTTCCTCACATTCATTTCAAATGCAAACTGCAAATTTTCTGTGTGAGCCACTATATCAAGATAGCCGCTTTAATCATGATAGTTATGTTTCCCTGACCATCATCTTAGTACTTACTTTAAATAGGTTTATTCTCCAAACTGCCCACCTTCCACTTCTGAACAATATGGAAATCAATACTGCCACTGCCACTTAACATAGCATGTCAATATACCCAACTACAGGGCTACTCACTATCCCTGTAACTTTCGAAACTAAAATATCCCTCCCAAGTCACCATTTTCCTATAGAATGTAAATTTCTTGAGTGTAGGTATGGTTTTTGTTTTTGTAATTCCCATGCTTAGAATATAGTACTTAATAAGTAAGCAATTCACTTGATCAGTATAATCAAATAAATGGAAGATTTAATGAAAAATCTACATTTAGTATTGTGCAGATTAAAGAAAGACTGTGATTTGTCTGCTTTCTAGTTTACTACTTATTGTGACAGTATTGTCTAGACATAGCCCATTGTCTTGAAAAATACTTTTGAAATGAATTTATTTTCATAATTTACCAAAGTGAAAATTGTAATAGTGTTGTTGTTTGGGATATGCCAATGTTTCCCCAATAAATAATAATGAAGCACATTTGGTAGCTAGATAACTATATAAATCAATCATGTATTCAATACAAATAAAAATTATATAAAATCATGTTAAATGCACACTGTGTAGAAGTTGTACCTAACAATTTTTCATTTTTTAAGCCAGGAAAATTATTGTTGTTTTTTTTTTTTTTCAACTGGTTACATAAAAGAAGAAGAAAAAAAAACAACAAACAAAATCCTTGCACTGTTCTTTCAGAAACTATCATTTAAATATATATATATATATATATATATATATATATATATATATATATATATATATTTGTCTATGTATGTATACAAGGGGCAACTAGATGGTACAGTGGATAGAGGTAAGTTCAGTACATAGTGGAAGAAGGTGGGCATGATTTGTACATGGATTTCCTTAAAGACTTTGCCAGAACATCTGTAAATATGTGTGTGTGTGTGTGTGTGTGGAGAGAGAGAGACAGAGACAGAGAGAGACAGAGACAGTCAGACAGACAGAGACAGAGAGAAAGAGACAGAGAGAGAGGGTGGGGGGAAAGTGCATGGAAATAGAGGGCCTCAAAGTAGGTGACCCAGGGTTCAATATTAGTCAGATATTAGAGAATATTAGTCAAAGATTCAGACATGTAACTCAGAGGTTTTTTGAGAATTGGTCTGTAAGAACAGAATAGGAGTGCAGCAATCTCCAATATTTGTAAACCCAGCCCTAATAATTCTGAAACTTTTTTCTTTTGGATTTAGGATTCATCAGTAAATTTCTCTGTAGATGGAGAGTGGTATCTTCTCTGCCACTTAGCCTGGGGCTCCAAAAGGCTGTGACTTATACAAGTTCACACTATCAAAATGTGGTAGAAACAGACCTGCTTGATTCCAAAATCAGTTCTCTAGCCATACACTATAGCATGTCCTATCAGGGTTGGCGTTAGTGTGTACAGTTAGATATAGTAGTTTTTGCAGATGTTTCTCAGGGGAAACTTTGATTAATTAAAGACATTAAAATTGAATTCATATCTCACTGTTTAACTTAGCTTATTTCTATGCCTTTAAATGTTAAAATTAATGAAGACAAGTTTTTAAAATTTGACTAATAATTGAATTATAATTTAATAATAAGAAGAAACAAAAAACATATTCACCAAACCACCAAATTGTAAGACACCTGACACATCTAATAACCCACTCCAATATGACAAGCATTTATTAAGTACTTCTTTTGTATGAGGAACTCTACTAGACTCTAGAGACATAAAGATTAATGAAAAACAGTAGTCTCTGCCCTCAAGGAGTTCATATTATACTGTGACCTTAGCAACTATTTCTCCTTGTGTAATAAATACTATATTAAGTGACTATGAAACTTTCTGGACTCTTGTTCATGTAATTTACATGGATCAACTTAATGGATAAAACTTTTACATTTGATGTTAATATCATTTCTGATGTTCTTTGTCCATTTAAATTTTTTTTTCAGTTATGTGTTTGAATGCTTTGGAATTAAATAGTTTCAATTGTATACCATGTATTTATTTTATTATGATTCTTTCTATTTTTATATAATTTCCAATTGTGCCTCTAACAAGTTGATCATCTAACTGTATGTAAACAAATGACTCAACAATAATTCCCATATCAATAACAAGTCTTTTCCTGTCTGGTACTTATAATTTTCTCTCAAAAAGAGTGCTCATGATATATAGCCATAGGGCTTCTTTTATATCTCACATTCATTCTTTCCCATACTTTTCTCCCCATCCATATCTTTTCTTGCTTTTTCATTAAAGTCACTAAATATCAAAGAATATGCTGATTTCATTTGGAACCTCTTCTCAAGTTCTTCATTGAATTTTTCATCATTCTCATCATTCAAAGCAATTAATGTTAGTGTATAAAGCTGCAATTATTTTTGTGACAGTTTTTATGGAAATATTTTTCATTCAAATTATAATGTTTTGAAGACGAAATATCACATGAAATAATATTTCTCATAGTCTTTGGGCAAAAACTAATTTCACCAATCCCTTTCTTTGTCATTCCAAGGAGAACCTGTAAGTTACCTTTCTTATTTAGCTTCAACTTCCTTTTTCTGCTTTTATTTATAACAAAAATGTAGAGATTGGATGACACAGAGTCTACAGCATTTGTCCACTCATTGGTCACTGAATTTGGAAAATATGAAAAATGTCATGAACGTGTATGTGTAATGAATCAACATTAAACATTATTTAATAAGAGCCTACTATGAGCAATGAACTGTAGCACTACTCATTTTTAAATGAATATTTTAGAAACAAACCCAAATCCCTTGAATCTAGTTCACTTTTTGTAAGAAAGCAGTTTTTAACTCAAGCATGCATCTGGATTTGATTACCTTTTAATGCATCATGGATTGCTGATGAGATCTGGAACCACTTATGATGTCATATCCTGTAAGTAGTACTTATATTATGAAAAGGAAATAAAGAGAATGCAAAAAAAAAAAAAAAAAAAAAGTTGATTTGCGAATCTGAGAAAGTTCACTTCCTTTTTCTTTTTAAAGGGATTTTTTCTTAGAAGAAAGTTCTCTTGGATTTTTACTCATATACTAATAGAGCTCTTGGCAAATTTGCAAAGACAAGGAATTAGTAGGAAGTATGTTTTCTTTAAATTAATGGCAGATTAAATGGGTTGTAAAAATAATAGAAGATTCACTCCTTGTCAAAAACTTAAATCTAACTTTTTTGAGATAAAAAAGCGTTGAGATCTAGCTTCATTGTGTAAAACTAAAACCAAGGTGAGAAATGATGACATTCATATAATCAGTGAATCTTGAATTGCTAGAACTTCCTCTAATATGCTCATTCAATTTTTCAATCAACTGAATAAAAAAGTCCCATTACAGCATCTCTAGTAGTTCATTTAGCTTCTGCTTAAATATTTATGGTGCAAATATTTATAGTGGCAGATTAATCACAAAAAAATTATGAGTCAATTAATTCCTTTTCTGAATAGCTATCACTTTTAGAAAACTCTGATTATATTGAGCAAACATTTTAAGTCTTCCTCATTATTTCCACCCTTTTTCTTTATTCTATCCTTCCAAACTTTATAGATTGATTGGTTGACCTCCCTTTCACATGACAAGACTTGGATACTTAAAAATAGCTGTAAAATTTCCCTGAAGTCTATAAATCCTGTTTTTCTTTACTTTTCCCTCACAAAACATGATTTTTTCAGATTCCTTTAAAAATTCATATTATTATACTGTAGGCACATTTCATTTTGCCAATGTTTATCTGAAATTATTATACCTAGAATGACCAAGATAACTAAGATTGCAGTGGAACAATAACAACAAAAAAAGCCCATAGTTCTAAGAGTACAAATCAGATAATAGAAGAAAATTTAGAGGGAACATGACTGTTTTCAAATATTTGAAGGTATAATTGTAGAAGAGAGATAAAAGACTTCAGATTTATGTTGTTTAGTTCCAAAAGGAAGATCTGGAAGCAATGAGTAGAAGTTTTACTCAGAACCTGGAAAATTTATGCAAGAGCAAGATTGTAAAAAAAGATTTTTTGATCAATGCTGTGGCCAACCATGATTCCAGAGGATCAGTTATGAAAGATGTTGTCTCCCTTCTGACAAAAAAATGATGGATTAAATATGCAGAAGGAGACATGTAGTTGTTATTATGGCTAATGTAAGAATTTGTTTTGGTTGACTATGCATGTTTATTTCAAGTTTGGTTATTTTTTTAAGTAGAGGTTGAGAGTGGAAGATAAAAATAAGTTCTTGTTAAACTGAAAAATATTTCCAAATTAAAAAAAATAAAACTTGACAGCAATTAGAGCTGTTAGAAAATAGAACCCATTTTACTGTTATTATCAGTCAGTCTGTCAACAGGAATTTATTAGACACTTACCATGTGTGCTAGGTACTATGTTAAGTATTAGGAATATAAATATAAGCAAAAAAGACAACCTTATCTTCAAGGGTAAATTTTAATGGGGGAAGATATTACTTCAAGAATTAGTGAGTGTCCAATATCTGGAAGTCTTCAGATAAGTGTTTTATAGAGGGAATTCTTGTTCAGGTACATGTTGGATTTGATGACCTAGGAATTTTCTTCTAGTTCTGAAATTCTCTGATTCTTTGAACTGAATGCTTTGGAACCAGAACAGAACACAGTGGGATATTAGATTTGTGTTAATGCAGTCTATGGTTCCATTAATTTCATTTTAGTTGTGTTATTCTGCTGATTTATTAAACTTCAACAGAAAATACTTGTCTTTTCAATTGAACTGGCAAAATCAGGATTTTTCCGATCCTGCATTTATGCAATTGATACTCTACAGGTATCTCTGTTGGTTTTCAATCAATCTCCCATCCTGAATGTAGCTTCAGCTTTGACTCTCAGAATCTTAAGCTTCCTTGAAGAGTGGAGAGATGATGATGGACTACAGGCAGCAACCCAGATGAACTCTCTCAATGTTTCTTTCCAAACAATTTTAAATAACTCCTCAAACCTAATTTTGGAGAAGCAGAGCCAACAAAAAGTCAGAGCATGACATTTTTAAGCCTAAGACAAACTTAGGACGTTGGCAAGAGAGGTCTATGACCCCCATTGGGGGCTGATCCATGGCACACCTGGTAGCAGCAACAATGAGGCAGCTTTGACAATGGCAGTAGCTGCTGCAACTTCAGGATCAATAAGTGTATCCAACAATAAGTAAAAAAAGAGATTATAGGAGACCCTTTGCTGTCACTGGGTGCAGCTGGCATTGATTGGCAATTCTGTTGCCCATAAACAGTTACAGGTTACAGTTCTATGGTAGAGAGAGAGAAAAACACTCTCTTGTAGTGCTTAAGGCTACAGGAAACCAGGGACCCTTCCTAGTTAAAGACCACAGTGCAAATCAGAAGAGTGAACTTATCTCTCTGGATCATACCACATTGGAAGCATCAAAAACTTGCAGACCCCCCAAAATAGTTCTGAAAATAGCAATACAAAAAAACCTTAAAGCTTGGAATAGTACCTCTTCATCCCAAAGTGAGCAAAGCCCAATTTTAACATGAATTTCAAAGTAAAAAATGGACTGGAAAAATGAGCAAACAGCAGCAACAACAAAAACTTGAACATAAAAAGCCAGTATGGTGTCAGGAAAGACCAAGGGGTAAACTCAGAAACAGAATCACTTCCTTTAAGGCTTAGATCAGGAATCTTTCATTAATTCCCTAATTTTTAATAATCTATCTTCATTTTCATTACGCTATATGCATCTACTTACATATATATTCTTTCCTCATTTTCTAGAGACTAGTAGAAAGTAAACTCATTGAGGACAAGGATTATTTTGGTTTTATCTTTTAATACACATAGGATATGCTTAACAAATATTTGATTTGAATCCCCAATCTAACCAGAAAATTGAAAGAACTATACAAGTTATTTTATGCTGTGAAATTTGAGCTTATGATCATTTCTAGCTAATTACTGGAATGAACACTCAGTGATTTTGCCATGTTTTGTGTTGGTATACTGAAGACCATAAGTTTCATGAGGATGAAGACCATATGTTGCTTAATTTTTTTAATTCTCCAGTATTATCCCAGTTGTTGGTATCTCTATCTCCAAGGTTACCTTATGATTTGATTGTGTACATGTGTATATATGTACACAGACATACACACAAAGAAATATATATAAATACATATATATTATGTGTTTCAATGTAGTTTGTATGCATAAGCATATATATGTTATGTGTTTGTGTGTGTATATATATATTTGTGTGTATGTGTTTTCCTTTTATTAAAGTGCTCCATCAGATAAGAAAATGTTTTGTTCTTTTTTGTATCCTAACACTTAACACTAGGCCTGGTTCACAGTGGGTGCTTGATAAATTCTTGTTGATTGGTTGGTTGGTTGCCTAGTGCAGTACTCTTATTTTATAGTCATTTAATGTCTTTTAAGTGAATGAAGCAAAGATTTAATAAATGGAAATACTTTATTTTTGGAATATGGCACAAATATTTATCTTTCATTTCCTTCCCCCCCCCCCCCAATGTTGATTTCCCTGTTAGGAAGAGAGAGGATTTCTATAAAGTGATATTATTTTAGCAAAATTTATTCATAGTAATTATGCTCAATTTTTTACAAATGGAAAACTCCTTAGAAAAATAAATTTGATTGCCTATAACCCCAAAGCTTAAGTGGCAGAAACAAAAATCAACTCTAAGGCTTTGAGAAACCCAATCTATCTGTCTTTTCACCATTCCACACTGCCTGTCAATTCAAAAGGTCCATTTTGATGTTTCATTGTGCTTAAAGCCTATTTATTCCTGTGGAATATAAATTCAAGTAGATTTTGCCATACTGAAAAAACTTTAATCATGCTGCTGACAATCAATTATAACTGTTTCTGAGGTCTAATCTGGCTAATTACAGAGAGGCTGATGACCGGTAGTCTGATCACTAGATAATGAATTCTTTGTCTGTGGCAACTAATGGATGAAAGAAAAATACAGAATATAGTCCTGAGAGGCTTTTTCCTCCCACTTCTGCAGCATTTAGAGGAGAAGAGTGGGTAAAGGGCAAAGAGCATGCTAAAAATGGCAGTTTCCATTGTTGTTTAGTCATTCTGTCATTCATATCCTACTTTTCATGATCTCATGGATCATAACATATCAAGTTTTTCTCTTCTCCACTATCTTCTGAAGTTTGTCCAAGTTTATATTCATTACTCCCATGGCACTATCTATCCATCTCATTCTCTGCATCCTCTTCTCCTTTTGCATTCAATTTTTTTCTAACATCAGAGTCTTTTCCTGTAAGTTTTGTCTTTTTATTATATGGCCAAAGTTTTTAAGCTGTAGCTTCAGTATTTGTCCTTCCAAAATACAGGTCTTAGGCCCTCTATAAACATTTTGTAAGTTATTGGTATTTTAAATTTGAAATCTTTGCCAAGTCACCAACAAGTAGACATGTTACTAGAATCAAAATCATATCAATCTTGATATTCTCAGTATAAATAAAATCAAAAGGCCAAAAGAGGTTGTTGCCAAATGAAATGAAGGTTCATAAGTTCTCCTTGGAGAGGTAAATAAAGAGGTTGGCAGAGTAAATTTTGTTGTTTGCCCAAAGGCAACAAGAGCCATCATTTCCTGGAACACTTGGTTTTCTTGTATGGCAGTACTCCACTAAATTTTTGCAAAAAGAACATCATGGAGCCAAGCAAAACTTATGCACCAGCATCTGTTGAAGAGAATGAGGAAATTTTTTAAACTTTTCTGAAGAATTCAAGGACTAAACTAAGTCAATGGATACTTGGTTTCTTGAATGCAAACATGAACATAGAAAATTGCTATCAAATGCATGTTGAAAAACATAGTTCACATGTTAAAAATGGAGATAAGTACAGAATCTTCATGCTTATTTATCTTGTACATTTTCTATAAAGAGAGTTGGGAAATGGTGGATGTGTTCAGTATAAAATATATAAATAAATGAAAGATGTGATATTGGCAATGTTGAGCACTCTGATTATGGGAATTGCCTCTCCTGAGAGATCACAACTAATCTATAAAATAGTTCATAAATACTAAAGAATTTCTTGCAGTCTATAGACATTAAATGAATGACTTGCTCAAAATCACATTACTGATTAGTGTTAGAAATGGAATTTGAACCCCTAATTCTAAGACTAAGACTCTATTATATCACATTACCTTTTCAGTAAGCACAGTATTAAAGAGAGAGAGAGAGAGAGAGAGAGAGAGAGAGAGAGAGAGAGAGAGAAGAAACAAAGAAAAAGAAAGAAAGGAAGGAATGAAGGAAGAAGAAGGAGGGAGGAAATAAATTGGCTATATTGTTTTTAAGAGATTGTCATTTGTATCTTTTGTTTTTACATAATTTATATTTACCCTGAAGTTCTTTCTGCTTCCTTTACCTCAGACCATCATTTATAAAGGGAAAAAAAAAAGAAAGAAAAGAAAACAAACAAATAAAAACAAATCCAAACAATACATTAAAAAACTAGTATTATATGCAATGATCTGTGTCCATGGACCCTATTTCTCACAACTCTTCAAAGAAAGAAGGGATGATTTCCCATATTTCTTTTTTGGGGCAGTTTGTTTTTTATAACTTTTAAATATTCACTTTCAATTGATTTTTGTTATTTTTATTCATTTATTTATTCATTAGTCATTATTATATAGTTTCCTCCATTTTGCTTATTTTACCTTGTATCAGGGCATGTAAGTCCATTTTTCTCTGTGTGTTCATCACATTCCTCATTTCTTGGAACAAAGTGATATTCCATTACATTCATTACCATAAACAGTTTGTTTAGCCATCTCCTTGGTGACAGGTGTCTTCTTGATATTTATCTTTCTTAATATATTTTTTTTAACTGCTTTAATAGCTTTTATTTTGTCCATGGTATTTGGAGTCTGGAAGGTTTGAATTCAACTCCTGCCTTAGATACCTATTAGCTATGTGTCTTTGAGAAAATCACATAACTTAGCCTGTTTCACCAAATGTAGTATCGGAATGATAATAATAGCACTTACAAGGCTGTTGTAAGAATCAAACGAATTAATGTGGGTTGAATTTAAATGTTTGAAGATTGAGTTTAAATCTTCAAACACTATTTAAATATGAGTTATTGTTTTTATTAATATATATAATAGCAATGAAATCTCTAAATCAAAACATGTGGACATCTTAATCATTTAATCATACAATTACAAATTATTTTCCAATGTGATTATACTAATAGAATTATGCTAACTAGTTCCCAGTGGTGCATGGTTATATTTCCACTATCCTTCTGGTATTAATTATTCCTTCCATAATTTTTGTCAGCACGTGAAGAGAAACTGCATGGTTGTCTTCATTCACATTTCTCTTATTAACAGTGATTTTGAGTATTTTTTCAGATAGTTTTTATAGTTTTCAATTCTTCTTTTAAGAAGTGATTATTCATATCCTTTGGTCATGTCACTATTAAAATGCCTTTTGGCCTTCAAAATGTATATTTCTGTTGTCTTGTATATTAAACCCTTATCAGAGATATTTGATATGAAGCTTTTTCTCCCAATCAGCCACTTCCCTTGTTATCCTAGATGGATTGATTTTGCTTATGCAAAATTATTTCAATTTCATTGAATTCAATTTCTTTCTTTTTTTTAATTATAGTAACTTTTTATTGACAGAAGCCATGCCAGGGTAATTTTTTTTACAACATTATCCCTTGCACTCACTTCTGTTCTGATTTTTCCCTCCCATCCTCCACCCCCTCCCCTAGATGGCAAGCAGTCCTATATACGTTGAATATGTCCTAGTATATCCTAGATACAATGTATGTGTGCAGATCCAAACAGTTTTCTTGTTGCACAGGGAGAATTGGATTCAGAAGGTAGAAATAACCGGGAAGAAAAACAAAATGCAAACAGTTTACATTCATTTCCAGTGTTTTTCCTTGGATGCTAGCTCTTCTGTCCACCATTGATCAATTGAAACTGAATTAGGTCTCTTTGTCAAAGAAATCCACTCCATCAGATTACATCTTCATACAGTATCGTTGTTGACATATATAATGATCTCTGGTTCTGCTCATTTCACTAGCATCAGTTCATTAATTCTCTCCAAGCTTCTTGTATTCATCTTGCTGGTCATTTCTTACAGAACAATAATATTCCATAACATTCATATACCACAATTTACCCAATCATTCTCCAATTGATGGGCATCCACTCAGTTTCCAGCTTCTAGCCACTACAAACAGGGCTGCCACAAACATTTTGGCACACACTGGTCCCTTTACCTTCTTTAGTATCTCCTTGGGGTATAAGCCCAGTAGAAACAGTACTAGGATCAAAGGGTATGCACAGTTTGATAACTTTTAGGCATAATTCAGATTACTCTTCAGAATGGTTGGATTCATTCCAACTCCACCAACAATGTATCAGTGTCCCAGTTTTCCGCATCCCTCCAACAATCATCATTATTTTTTCCTGTCATCTTAGCCAATCACAGGTGTGTAGTGGTATCTCAGAGTTGTCTTAATTTGCATTTCTCTGATTAATAATGATTTGGAACACTCTTTCATATGAGTGATAATGATTTCAATTTCATCATCTGAAAATTGTCTGTTCATATCCTTT
This sequence comes from Sarcophilus harrisii, assembly GCF_902635505.1. NCBI lineage: Eukaryota > Metazoa > Chordata > Mammalia > Dasyuromorphia > Dasyuridae > Sarcophilus > Sarcophilus harrisii. The sequence goes on from NC_045429.1 coordinate 124,890,058, forward strand.
GAATATTTATCAATTGGAGAATGGCTTGGTTTCTTATAAATTAGAGTCAGTTCTCTATATATTTTGGAAATGAGGCCTTTATCAGAACCTTTAACTGTGAATATGTTTTCCCAGTTTGTTGCTTCCCTTCTAATCTTGTTTACATTAGTTTTGTTTGTATAGAAGCTTTTTAATTTGATGTAATCAAAATTTTCTATTTTGTGATCAATAATGGTCTCTAGTTCGTCTTTAGTCACAAATTTCTTCCTCTTCCACAAGTCTGAGAGATAAACTATCCTATGTTCCTCCAATTTGTTTATCATCTCGTTCTTTATGTCTAAATCATGGACCCGTTTTGATCTTATCTTGGTATATAGTGTTAAGTGTGGGTCCATGCCTAATTTCTGCCATACTAATTTCCAGTTATCCCAGCAGTTTTGTCAAATAATGAATTCTTATCCCAAAAGTTAGGCTCTTTGGGTTTGTCAAACACTAAATTGCTATAGTTGACTATTCTGACTTGTAAACCTAACCTGTTCCACTGATCAACTAATCCTATTTCTTAGCCAATATAAATGGTTTGGTGACTGCTGCTTTATAATATAGTTTTAGATCAGGTACAGCTAGGCCACCTTCATTTCATTTTTTTTTCATTAATTCTTTTGAGATTCTTGACTTTTATTATTCCATATGAATTTTGTTGTTATTTTTTCTGAGATCATTAAAATATTTTCTTGGAAGTCTGATTGGTATAGCACTAAATAAATAGATTAGTTTAGGGAGTATTGTCATCTTTATTATATTAAGACATATCAGGAGCACTTGATATTTTTCAATTGTTTAAGTCTGACTTTATTTGTGTGGAAAGTTTTTTGTAATTTAGCTCATATAATTCCTGACTTTCCTTTAGTAGATAGATTCCAAATATTTTATGCTGTGACAGTTATTCTGAATGGAATTTCTCTTTGTATCTCTTGCTGTTGGATTTGTTGGTGATGTATAAAATGCTGAGGATTTATGGGATTTATTTTATAACCTGCAACTTTGCTAAAGTTATGGATTATTTCTAATAGCTTTTTTGTAGAATCTCTAGGGTTCTCTAAGTATACCATCATATCATCTGCAATTGGTTTCCTCACTGCCTATTCTGATTCCTTTAATCTCTTTCTCGACTCTTATTGCCAAGGCTAGTGTTTCTAATACAATATTGAATAATAATGGTGACAGTGGGCAACCTTGCTTCACTCAGATCTTATTGGGAAGATTCAGTTTTTCCCCATTGCATATGATGCTTACTGATGGTTTTAAATATATGCTCCTGACTATTTTAAGAAAAAGTCCATTTATTCCTATACTCTCAAGTGTTTTTATTAGGAATGGATGTTGGATTTTATCAAATGCTTTTTCTGCATCTATTGAGATGATCATATGGTTTTTGTTAGTTTGGTTATTGATATAGTCAATTATGCTAATAGTTTTCCTAATATTGAACCAGCCCTACGTTCCTGGTATAAATCCTACTTGATCATAGTGTTATCCTGGGGATGATTTTCTGTAATCTTTTTGTTAATATTTTATTTAAGATTTTAGCTTCGATATTCATTAGAGAGATTGGTCTATAATTTTCTTTCTCTGTTTTCAGCCTACCTGGTTTAGGTATCAGTACCATGTCTGTGTCATAAAAGGAGTTTGGTAGGACACCTTCAGTCCCTATTTTTTCAAATAGTTTATATAGCATTGGGGTTAATTGTTCTTTAAATGTTTGGTAGAATTCACATGTAAATCCATCTGGTCCTGGGGATTTTTTCTTAGGGAGTTGGTTAATAGCTTGTTCTATTTCTTTTCTAAGATGGGACTGTTTAGGATATTTACTTCTTCCTCTGTTAATCTGGGCAAGCTATATTTTGAAGGTACTCTTCCATTTCATTTAAGTTGTCAGATTTATTGCCATAAAGTAGGCAAAGTAATTCCCTAATTATTGCTCTAATTTCCTCTTCATTAGTGCAGTTCTCCCTTTTCATTTTAAGACTAACAATTTGATTTTCCTCTTTCCTTTTTTAATCAGATTTACTAAGGGTTTGTCTATTTTGTTGGTTTTTCATAGACCAACTCTTAGTTTATTAATTAATTCAATAGTTTTTTTTACTTTCAGATTTTATTGATCTCTCCTTTTATTTTTAGAATTTCAAGTTTAGTGTTTGACTGGGGTTTTTAATTTGTTCCTTTTCTAGCATTTTTAGTTGCAAGCAATTCGTTGACCTTCTCTTTCTCTACTTTATGCAAGTAAGCCTCTAGAGATGTAGAATTTCCTATTACGCTTTGGCTGCATCCACATTTTGATATGATATCTCATTATTGTCATTTTCTTGGGTGAAGTTATAATTATGTCTATGATTTGCTGTTTCACCCAATCATTCTTTAGTATGAGATTATTTAGTTTCAATTATTTTTGGTCTGCTTTCCCTGGCTTTTGTTGAGTGTAATTTTTATTGCATCGTGGTCTGAAAGGATGCATTCACTATTGCCTTTACTGCATTTGAGTTTGAGGTTTTTATGTCCTAATATGGTCTATTTTTGTATAGGTTCCATGAACTGCTGAAAAGAAAGTGTACTCCTTTCTGTCTCAATTTCGTTTTCTCCAGAGGTCTATCATATCTAACTTTTCTAGTATTCTATTTACCTCTTTGACTTCTTTCTTATTTATTTCTGGTTTGATTTATCTAATTCTGAGAGTGCAAGGTTAGGATCTCCCATTATTATAGTTTTGCTATCTATTTCTTCTGCAGCCTCTTAATTTCTCTTTAAGAATTTAGGATGCTACACCACTTGGTGCATATATATTTATTATTGATATTGCTTCATTATTTATGCTACCCTTTAGCAAGAATAGTGCCCTTCCTTATCTCTTTTAATTGGATCAATTTTGTTTTGCTTGATCTGAGATCAGGATGGCTACCCTGTTTTTTGACTTCACCTGGAAGCATAGTAGATTTTGCTCCATCCTTTTACTTTATTCTGCATGTATCTCCCTGCTTCAGGTGTGTTTCCTGTAAACAACATATTTGTATTCTGGCTTTTAATCCATTCTGCTAATGCTTCCTCTTTATGGGGAGTTTACCCCGTTCACATTTATGGTTAAAATTACCAATTCTGTATACTTGCCATCTTGTTAACCTTTTATGCTTTTCTCCCTTCTTTCCCCCTTACCAGTATTAAACTTGTGAGCACCACTTGCTTCTCACAGCCCTCCCTTTTTAGTATCCCTCCTCCCCACCTTAGAGTTCCTCCCCCTATCTTACTCCTTTCCCTCACAATTTCTGTATTCCCTTTCTGCTTAGCTTATTCCTTCCCTTTTCACTTTTCCCTTCTCACTTTTCAATGAGATGGGAGAAGTTTCACCATATATTGAATATGTCTAAGTTTTTTTCTCTTAAAGTCAATTCTTATGGCAGTAAAATACCAACTATATTCATCCACCTCCATTCTTTCTCTCAGATATAATAGGTTTCCTTTGCCTCTTTGTAAGATATAGTACCCCCACTTTACCCTTTTTCTGATACAATGTCCTTTCCACCGCTAATTTCTAGAACAAGGTATACATGTATTGTTTATACATCTTTACACAGAAATATAGTTCCCAAGATTTCTTTTTACCTTTTTAGGTTTTTCTTGAGTTCTATATTTGCAGATCAAACTTCTTGTTAAGTTCTCTTGTTAAGTTCTCTCTTTCTCTACTCCCTGGAAAAAGATGCTTATTCTGGCTGGGTAAGTTATTTTTGGTTGCATACCGAGTTCCTTAGCCTTTCAGAATATCATATTCCAGGCCCTTCGATCTTTTAATGTGGATGCTGCTAGATCTTGGGTTATCCTTATTGTGGCTCCTATATTTGAATTGGGTTTTCTCACCGCTTGGAATATTTTTCCTTTGTTTGAGGGTTCTGGCATTTGGCCACTATATTTCTTGGTGTTTTGATTTTGGATCCCTTTCAGTGGGTGATCAGTGAATCCTTTCAATGTCTATTTTACCCTCTGTTTCTATGACTTCTGGCAGTTCTCTTTGATAATTTCCTGGAAAATAGTGTCAGGCTCTTTTTTCATCGTATTTTTTCTGGAGTCAATGATTCTCAGATTGTCTCTCCTAGACCTGTTTTCCAGGTCTGTTGTTTTCCCAGAAGGTATTTCACATTTTCTCCATTGTTTGGTTTTTGGTTTGCTTGACTGATTCTTCTTGTCTCCTCGAGTCATTCAATTCCATTTGTTCTATTCTGATTTTCAATGAAGTGTTTTCTTCACTCATTTTTGTTATATCTTTTTCTAATTGTCCAATTTGTTCTATGGAATGTTTTTCCATTTTGCCCATTTTATTCTTTAGAGAGCTATTATCTGTTTCCAGTTCACTAATCCTATTTTTCAAGGATTTGATTTCTTTATCCACTCTGTCATTAAATGAGTGGAATGACTTCTCCAGACTCTCTTGCCAAGCCTCCCTCTCCTTTTCCCATTTTCTTCTAGCTCTCTTGTGAGAGCCTTTTAATTCTTTCTGAGATTCATCTGTGCTGAGGAACAGATGATCTCCTCCTGTGGGATTCACCTGAAGATAATCTGTTTTTAGTCTCCTCAGGGTTTAGAGTCTGCTCTGTCTGTATAAAAGCTGTCAATCATTAAAGCCCTTTTTAACTTTTTGCTCATTTTGTCAAAGAATCAGAGACAAACTAGCAAAGAAAAAAAAGGAAAAAAACCCAAATGGAATCTGCTTTTTTGGGGGAGGGGTTGGGTGGCGTTACCGAGGCACTAGCAGGACTGTGTTGCACCTGCGCTCTGAGACTCTGAGAGCATGCTGAGACACTGTGGGGGAGGGGTGGCCGGTCTCAAGGTAGTCCAGCTGTTTGGGGTTGTATTCTTCACCCCCTCCCCCTGGTGTTTTTAGCTTCTCTGCTGGGCTACTGACTTGCTGCCAGGGCAAAGTATCCAATCCTGTAGTGAAGCTCTCCCCACAGAGACGGCTGAGGTCACACCCCAACCCCCTCAGGTCTGCTCAGCTGTGAGCTGCCTGCTGAGCTCTTGCTGCCGCTGCCTGCCCTCAGCCTGTGCTCGATCTAAAACCATCCCGCCCTCGAGCAAAAACAGACCTTTCCTGGCGAATCTCAAGGATGTCTTCTCTTGGTAACTGTGGATTTCTTTTTTTCAGTCAGGCATTAATTCAGAGGCTTGTAATGAGATGGATTCTGAGAGAAAATGCGGAGCTTACACAGCTGTGTGCCTCCTTGCAGCCATCTATGTGCCTCCTTGCAGCCATCTTCCATTGAATTCAATTTCAACAAAAATTATCTGTTGTATTTTCTGTAATTACCTGTATCCTTTATTGAATTAAGACTATATCTCCTTCCCACACTTTGAGTTTTTCCTATTCTACTTTTTTATGATGTGATTCTTAATATTCAGGTCATACATCCATTTGGAATTTATGTTATGTGAATTTTTAGAGTGAGGCAACATGGGTTAAGTGACTTGTCCAGGGTCACACAATTAGAACGAGATAATTGCCTGAAACTGGATTTAAACTCAGGTCCTTCTGACTCCTGGACTGGTGTTCTATCCATTGCACCATATAGCTGCCTCCTTCACTTGAAACTTATTATAGAATATGAACTAAGGTATTTCTACAAGCCTTGTTTCTTTAGATTACTTTCTCATTTCCCCAGCAGTTCTTATCAAATAGGGAGTTCTTTCCTAAATAATTTATGTTTGGGGATTTATCAAACACAGAACTATTGAGTTTCCTTATTTCTGATGCTAGTATGTTGTATTGATCTATTTTCCTATTTTTTGAATCATTACCAAATGGTTTAATAATTGCTATTTTATAATGTAATTTGAATTCTAGAAATGCTATTCAACTTCATTCCTACTTTATCTATTATTTTCCTTAATATTTTAAATCTTTAATCAAATGGAGTAATTTTATTTTCTTTTTTAAATCTAGCTCTGTTAAATATCCTTTTGATGCTTTTATTGGCATAGTATTATGCCAATCAATAAAATTTGGTAATATTGTCATTTTAACTGACATGGACTACCCATGAGCACTGAAAAGTCCTCCAACTATTAAAATTGATTTTAAAAAACTAAACATTTTATGACGCAGTCTGTATAATCATTGAGTGTATTTATTAAATTAATTCCCAAATATCTTATGCATTTTATAGTTATTTAAATGAAATTTCCCTCTTAATTATAGCCATTTGAATTCCATTGTTATTCTATAGCAATGCTATTGATTTTGGGGAGCTCATTTTGTAGGTTGCCACTTTACTGAAGCTATTATAATTATATATTAATTTCTTTCTCTTGTCTTATTTAACTATTGTTAGTATTTTTAGAACTATATTAAATAATAGCAATGAGAACAGATATAGCTTGACTACTGTATTTAATGATTGCATTATAATGCTTACTTTTGATTTTTATCAACATGATAATTTTTATAATGTTAAAAAATATATCTCTATGCCAATATTTCTTGGGATTTTTTAACACAGATGAGTATTATATTTTTCCCAAGGCTTTTTCTACATCTATTGAGATAATCATGTGATTCATGACATTTTGGTTTTTTAATATTATTAATTATGTTGATTATCCTCACCTTCTTGCATAAATCCTGTCAGTTCTCACCAAATGACCAAATAATAGCAATTTTATGCTATTAATCCCACCAAAAAGCCTTAAAAAACCAGAAAGCTCACACATATTATCAAAATTATAGTTAACCTTAATAATAAAATAAAAACAAATAAAACCAAAGAGCTATTAGTGTTTAAAAGCAAAAAAACTTTTTTTTTTTATTCTATTGGAGGGAAACTAGACACATCAGCACCCCCCCCCCACTCCCTCTAGTAGGAGACACACTTGTTCACATTAAATACTTGTACCAATACACACACACACACATATATATAATATACTTATACCAATGGCTATATAGTAAGCTGTACTTCTCACAATGAGAGATAATAGTAATAATGAGACAAGTTTGATTCATAAGTGGGACTTCATGACTGGAGCATGGGTACTACAGAAGCTTATCCAAGGTCTTTAGAAACTACCTGTGCTGGATGAAGCAATTATGGGATTTTGTTGTGACTGAAATTATGCAGAGGGTGATTTGCAAAAGACTGTTATTCCAGGTTTGTTGTTCTAGGTTGTTCCAGGTTTAGAACAGCTTGTGACTGGGTCTTAGCTCTGGAAAACAGATTGTTTCCTAATAGTAAAAAGAGAAATAAAAAAAGAAGGGTAGTATTAGGATAGGGATCTTGACATTTCCCCTTTTTAGTCAAAGGAAGGGTGTCTAAAAGAACATCTCCCATTCTGGCCAATAAAGGAGAATTAGGTACAAGCCAAGATGCCATGAGAGGCCAGTTGGGTCAGGACAAGAAGCTGACACAAGATAAAAGTCTAAACATTATTATACCCAAAATAAATTTAGCTCTTGCCTGGAATCTAGGGACAGTTATATAGTCTGAGTGTCAGCTGCTTCAGGGTCTGTACTAGATGAACCTTGAGGTCCCTGAAGTATTCTGCCATCCACTTAGGAGCAGGTATTTTCTTTGGATGATCCAGGAGCACACATCCACAAGTCTGGCAGCTGTGGGAGTAGTCAGAAGGACAGTGGTTGATTGACAATTGAGAGAAAACATTTTATATCAGTGTTTAGAACTGAGTTTCTGATCAGCTTAACATAAATGACATAAAAATGGTCCAGTTTCCCAGTCATGGTGAGGTAGTTTCAAACAATGCAATTAGGATTTTTTAAAATTCATAATAATTGCATTGTCAGGTCACATTATTGCTTAGAGGACTCACAATGGACTAGTTTTGAGAAAGGGGATTTAGAAGTCACCAAGAAAACTCGAACATAAATCATGCAAAGCAATGAAATAATTGTCAACAAAATTAACTAACATCAAGTCTCCTTGTATCCTAGTGACCCATTCTCAATATCTATTTAATCAAAACATTTTGAGTCCCAGATGAATCATATAGTCCCTAGTTATCTTTTCTTGAAAAATAGGTTTTATTCTTGATAGCTTTGAAGAGGTCTCTGCTTCTCTGCTTCCAAATGTAGAGGTTCTTGGGTAATTTTGACTTAAAATAATTTAGTATAATCATTTAAATTTGGTACTCCAGTTTTGAAATTTAAGTTTATATGCCATTTGCTGTTTTTTTTTTCTTACCTAAGTCCTGTAATTGATAGAAAAATCCTTTAAAGATTTATGAAGTTTCAACCATAAAATGAACTTTTTTGCCTTTTAAAATTATCAAATACCTTTAAAATGAGAAAATTTCACTTTCTTTACCATTATCAAAACAATTTATATGTACAAACTTTGATCCAATTTTCAGAACTAATTAATAAAACATACTCAAAGACTGTTCAATAATAGATAAAATTTGGAACCTAATCTCATATCTATTATGTATATATATATATATATGACTATAAACATATATATGTATCTATTTATAGTTCTTTAGAGAAAATAGTCTAACCCTGTAGCTTTCTCAAAATTTATCATTCTATTTATTTAGAAAGCTTTTACAATATAGATTTGTCTTTCTACTGTATCTAATCATATTTCCCTTAGGAGGATATTTTCCCTATATTATAAGTTGACCACAAATACAGGAATAAAATTATAAGATGTCCCATTATAATAACTCAGAGATGTTCCAGGATCAATCTGTTATTTAATAAATCTAGCATAGTACTTAAAACATCTTTATTTTAGAAATTTTCTATGAAGGAAAAAGAGGGACATAGTTATAACAATGTAACATAACAGGGAAAAAATCCTTTTGTTCTGTTGGATTCCAGTTATATATGACAGACAATCAGATAAGGTGTTATCTGTAAGGTTGTGAAAAGTAAGGCTCAAGATTAACCAGGTGGGAAAATCTACTTTTCAGAAAGGAAATGGTACAATGAAAAAATAAAGTCATGAGGTTTGTATCTTAAGCCAAGCCAGTGTTGTCTCTAAAACTTTTCCCAAGCACAGATATCCAACATTAGCAGTTCTCAAACTACAGCACATGCCATTTTCTAATCATGGCTTCATGACAATTCAGACAATTATCCCTGTAATCAAAGCTCAAAACAGTAGTAAATTATAGTCCCAGGAATTTTTACCTTAAATAGCAAAATTTCATTTAAAACAACTTAAACTTTGAATATATTTCGTGATGTTTCTTTCTCCTCTACTTAACATGTCATTTATTTTTTAGTTATAAATTAAAATTACTTATATTCTGGGGTTTTAGACATATAGCAAATATCTGATAGTTGACTCATCATTGCTGCATATACATTTTCATAATAGCCAAAATTTTCAAATGAAAGTTTGCTATAATAGTAAAATTATTATTATGTTTTATAATGACATATACTCCATTCAATATTTAATAGTTTAAAACATCTATTTATTATCACATTCTTTTTAAGGCTCAATTCATAATCCAACAGCTCCAGATTAAAAGGGAAGTTGTTTTGTTTATCAGCATTTCTGTTACAAATTCACAATATAACAAAATTTAAAAATACAATAATAATGTAAATAAAATCATACATTTAAAACATGAAACAAAATTTCAGATACCAATTCAGTTAATTACAATTCCAAATGATCCCACATAAAAATCATGAATCTTATTACTTTTGGCATTTTAAATCCACTTTAGAGTTATTAGGTATAGAAGAATTATATTTAAAAAAAGAAATAATAATACTATGGTTGGCATATGTCAATCACTATGTTAAGCACTATACATTCATTTTGATCATAGCACCAACCCTAGGAGGTGGGTACCATTATTATTTTACAATTTATAGTTCAAGAAACTGTGACAAAGTTTAAGTAACTTGCTTGAGATAACATAGCTAATAAATTTCTGCAGCTGGTGTAATGCCGGAGAAACTGAGGCAAGATAGAGATTAGAGAATTTTCAATATTTTATTTGAAAGGGAGAGATTTACTAGGACCAAATGGATCCATGGTTTGGTCCTAGGGTTGAATGAGATTGTTTGTTGAATTCTTGGAGACAATAATGTGAGTTCTCAACGACATACACACACACACACACAAGTGGCTCAGCTATAAGGGTAGACAGAGGCAGGGGTGAAGTCAGAGTGCTGAGGGTGGGAATGGGACTATCAACCAGTTCTGACAGGGTTGGGGGGAGGTATTCTGATAAATTGGGATTACAGAATGGGGAAAGGCACCCAACATTCTGATGTCTAAGATAGAAGGTCTTTCACCTTAACTGGATCAGCATGATTAGGAGGGAGGGGTGGTGTTGCAGTATTGAGCAGAACAATTAGGAACTGAGTCAGAATAATTCAGGGAAATCGAGGCAGGACAATGTAGGGAAACTGAATGGGGACAATTAGGGATATTGAGTCAGGACAATAAAAGGGAATTGCATCTCAACACTGGAATATAGTTCAAGTTTCCCTACATTTTCCAAATCTTTATTTGGGAACCTGATCTGAGATGAGAAAGGTTAATAGAATAGAAATAAGAGGATCTGTGAACTGAAGAAGTCATAAGAGATCTTTGATTTAAATAATTTTTTCCCTTTTCGTAGCCAAGGAAGAGTTGAGATTATTATAATGTAAAAATTGTTTACCTAATTTTTTTTTCCTTTTCTCACTTTGGGATTACTTCTAAACTCATTAAACTATTTTCTAATCTAAAACAATGAAACTATCAATCTTCATGAAAAAAATAATTTTGTGCCATTAAAAAAAAATTACAGAATTTTATTATTTTTCCTTAAAACAAATTCTCCAGATGGTACCCTAAAACTAAGCAAAATATTACAGAAAGGTGTTAGTTCCTGGAATTACCCCAAATTCCAGTAGTCCTTTCTTCCAATCTTGAAATGATTATTCTCCAAACCTCTAAAATCTACTAAGATGTTTTTAGCAGTTCTATAAACTTTGATCATGTGACTTTATTTCTGTAATTCAGTAAATTACAGGAAAACATATTTTGCAGGGTTCTTTTTTCTTTCCTTTTTTCCTTTTCCTTTAACCTAATCTCCAAGGAAAGCCTAAAGTGGGAGTTATACCTGATTACTGAGTCAAGTGCTTTAAGTATGGAAGTTCATTCATCTTTCCCAGAATGTTAAATTTTTTGGCCATAGTACTTAGCAGTTTTTCTGAACAGCTGTAATTTTCTTTTTTTGAAATCTTTCAAGGTAATAGAATATACAAAGAACACAAACACAACACAGGAGTTTTACATGGACACAAACAGAGGCAAAACAATAAGACAAACACATAGGATAATTGTAAGCTTTTCTTAAGAGAAGCTAAATTACAAAAGGCTTTCTCACCTGATGATTTTGAATAATCATTTATTAAAACCCAGTCAAAGGAATGCCAAGTTGACCATTGATATCAAATTATGCCAAAGGGAAATGAAAACAAAGATACCTGATCCAAGGAGACAAAAGACTTCACCAAGAAGAAGAGAGAGGATGAATTCTCTTTTCATTGCACCAACCAGTTTCAGTCCTCCCAGAGAGTGGAATTCAACCAAAAGACAGGATATTAGAAATCAGATAAGGAAAAATTACTCACTAAAACTTTTTAAGTGCAATCTCAGTGGATCTCAAAGGGCTCCAGTACGTACAATACTTTGGGTCACACTGGAGATAGGGTGGGAAAAATTAACTTTTTCTGATCCAAGTTCGGACACCAACTGTCAACCTTGACCAAATGACCCGAGTCACAACAGCCCTGCAGCTAACAAACCAAACAAAAACAGAGAACTCACATAGCTTATCAAAACCATAGTTAACTCTAAAAATAAAATAAAATTACAGAACTAACAGTGGTTATAAGCAAAAAGCTTTCTTTATTCCAGTGGAGAAGGGGAACTAAACGCATATGTTCCAGAACCCTTCTTACCCCTAGCAGGAGACCTGTTTTAGTATAGATAGATCTCAATACTTATATCAATGGCTACTCAGTGAGTTTTAGCCCTGACAACAAGAGTAACAATACCAATGAAATAAATTTGATTATAGAACTTCAGAACCAGAACATGGGTACTACAGGTACTTGTCCAAGCTCAGAGAAAACTTGGTCCTAGTATAAAACAATTCTGGGATTTTGCTATGTCTGAGATCATCCAGAAGACTGTTGTTATTTTTGAACTATGTTTGAACTATGAACTATATATTTTGAACTATATTTGAACATTTGAACTATGGTCAAGTTTTCCCTTGTTATGTCAAGTCATAATATCAATAATAATGATATTATATATCAATATCATTCTGATCTTGTTATGTCAAGATCAGAAAGCTTGCTTTCTGGATCTTAGTTCTGAAAAGTAGGTTATTTTCTAATACTAAAAAGAAAAAAGTAAAAAGAGAGGGGTGGTCTTGGTATGGGACTCTAACAATCCAATTTGGTCATAATGAATAATGTCTTAGATAAATTGCTATAGTATGTTTCCCGGATTTTATTTAATATTTTAGTGGAAATTCATTAATAATATTTATTTACAGTTATTCTTTCCTAGTTTAGATATCAGGACTATATTCATCTCATAAAATTAATCTGAGAGGGTGTTTTCTTTTTCAATTTTTGAGAATAATTTATGTAATATTGTTATTATTCTTCAAATGTTTGATAGAATTCTCCTAAAAATACATCAACACCTGGAATTTTATATTCTGTAACTCCTTTATAGCAAATTCTATTTGTTTTTTCAGAGAATGGATTATTTAAAATCCATATGTGGTATTATTATTTTGGATACTTTTCATTTTTTAAAATAATCCTTCATATATAGTTGTTATTGATTTGTTTCAATCATATCTGACTCTCCATGACCCTATTTGAATTTTTCTGGAGAAAGATAATGTAGTGTTTCACCAAGTCTTCTCCTGCTCATTTTATAGATGAGGAAAATGAGGCTAACAGGTTTAAGTGATATGCCCATAGTCACACAGCTAGTAACTGTCTGAGGCCATATTTGAATTCAGGTTTTCTGATTTCAAGCCTGATATTCTATACCTATACCTATAATATTCTATGTGCCACCCAGCTACCTTTTTTGCACAATAAGTTCTAAATATTATTATTTTTTTCTTCCTTTTATATGATTTTACTTTTTTATTTTTATTTTGTTGATTATATTTTCTATCCTCTATTTTTTTCAAAGAAGTAACTCTTAATTTTATTCATTTTATTTTCATTTTCATTTTATTTCTCTTCTGATTTTAAAGTTTTATTGTTTCATGTTTATTTTGGGTTTATTTATTTTCTGGTTTTCCAATTTTTATATAGATATTCAGTTCATTATTGTCTCCCTTTCTGTTTTGCAATTTTTCTTCTTATGATTATTTTTAAGCATTCCAGAGCCAATCATATTTTAACAGAATTGTAATGTTTATATTATGTAGAGAATTGAAGAGACTAGTTACTGATATGAAAATTATATCTGAACCATTTGCCCCAATCAACATAAAACTATTGATTTGTTACAGCAATGATCAACATTAAAATTCATACCAAATCTGAAAAATAAAAAGTGAGATGATATGATATGCAACTGGGACCACTCCTATATGACACATTTAAATGACCTGATGCTATTAAAAAGATAAGAAATTTATAAAACAATAGATATTGATAGACTATTACCATTTCCTAAGGAACTTTGACTTAGGTAAATCAATCATCATGACAAAGACTAGCCTTAAAATTGCCTTCACTGGCAAACACAATCTTCTTGCCAAATAGAAATACATAGAAGCCAAGAATAACACTGATTTAGAATACAGATTTGCTTGTAAATTATCAGAGGTGGGTAAGAGTAAATTATGAATATTATCATCTGTATAACAAAAAAATGTAGAATTTTTTTTTTCTTTTAGAAAATTCAACCAGTTACCCAATTAAGAGAGATCAGTCTATGGCCGCTTAATTAAAATGTCATGAAGACAGAAAAGAAATATACAAATTATTTGCCAAATTCTTTCTCTCTGTCTCTGTGTGTCTCTCGGTATCTCACTCTTTATTTGTCTGTCTGTCTGTCTGTGTGTCTCTCTGTTTTCTCCCCACTTCTATGTCTCTTTCTGTCTGTTTCTGTTTATCTCTTTCTGTGTGTATGTTTATCTCTTTCTTTGCTCTCCTTCCCTCCATCTCACTCTTTCTTTCCATCCAAGACAGTGGATTGGTTGCATTTGAGTTCTGACCTTCAGATACTACATGAGAAAGTGTAAAGATCATAAAAGAAAACCAATAGAGCAAGAGCTGTATTCCACCTGTTATACACAGAATGAGATCATGCTGGCCAAGACAAAATTTCAAGGTGCTCAAGGTTTAAGTCCTGCTCTCTGTATCACACTGGGAACCCCATTCCACTCTGGTGGAATCCCCAGTTTTATAACCCTACAGACAAAATTCTTCCCAGTGACTTTATCACTAAATCATAGATTTAGAATGGAAAGAGTCCTTAAAGATACGATCCCTTCATTTTCAAAATAAGGAAACTGAGTTCTCAGACCCTTTTGACATGCCAATGGTTTACATAGGTAATAAGTAATAGAGCTGGGACTCAAATCTATGTCCTCTGACTATAAATCTAACATTTTTTGATAGCACAGTTCTGGAAAGATCTAAATCTACTGTTACAATTCAGGACAAGTTGTTTTCAGGAGAGAAAGATAGGAAGAACTGCAAGCAACTTACTCCCTTTAGGCATTCCCAATTTGATTCACTTCTATCTACTTTACAGAACATCTAAAGTATTCCCCATATTCAAATCTAGAGGAATATTAGGACAGGAATTATTCCTCTCACCCCTTTTAACAAATGAAAATTAGTGACTTTTATTTATACAATGAGTTAATAGCAATATTCAAATTTGAATTTCAGTTTTGTGATTCTAAATACCATGTTTTTATCACTTCACCAATTCACAAGTGAAGTGGTAAAAGATGGTGTCCATATTGAAGAGATACACTGAGCTCTGTTTTTGTATCAACTTTGAAAACTCAGGGCTGGGGGCACTCCTTAATTTACAAGCAAAAGGGGGAGGGTTTAGAATGGATAAACAATGGCTCCCATAGCATCCACATGGATCCATCAGAAGGGTGCCTGAATTTGGTGTTTATATGGAGAGTTCTCTTCCCCAAGTAGTTTCTAGCATCCTGAGACTTCAAATGGAACATGCTAAGCACATTAAAATTTATATGTTAATAGACCACTTGCATTATCTAAATTGAATTATATTTTTAAAAACAATCGAAAGGAATGATTTAATCAGACAATTACCCTGAAACAATCAGGATAGCTTAAACTTTGGAGGGAAAGGAAGTAGTAGTTCTCTAGCAATCTGTTTTATGGAGCCAATTTAACCAAATGATAAAACTGTATTTTTGAAAGACAAAAATAAATATTGGTATGTCCATAAACCACTCTGGAGATTACATGGGCTTTATGTGCTAAGGGTAGTCTTATAAAATGATACGTTCTGAATATGTGTGTGTGTGTGTGTGTGTGTACGTACAATGGATGCCTTTCATTCTTCCTACATGTTTCAGAGCACAGATAATTGAGAACTAACTATACTGTGATTAGTAGCTATTCAGCAAAATGGGTTGAAACTTCAGGATTCCGTGATAGCATTCCAAGAGTACCTTCATCCCTTGATAATGACAATAGTGAAAAAGATGGTCTTTCATTTTTTGCCTTTCATAGCTATGTAAAGGCTACATTAATCATATTTATTTCTTGTCATCCAAATCTTTTAAGTCTTCATTTTATGAATAACTGGAGTCACCCAATGTTTTGATGCCAATGTACAGACCTTGAAAGGTCTGTTTGTTTGTTGTTATTTTTGTTTTTCCCAGCTAGCAAAGGTACAATGCAGGAGATGCACCAAAGTTAGAGTGAGAAGTAAGGTTTGTTGTGATAAGGAATTATACTACTGATAGGCTTAACTTAATGTTTAATTAAACTCATATCATAATGGAACAAAATAAGACTATAGGAATAATAATATGTGTTAAGTAATCTGTGTGATTTCATCAGGAAGAATACTGACATGGGGCTGATCCCTATACTCTTCAAGATGCTGAAACAGCTGTCCTGAGGAAGAATAACTCCTCCTCCCTTTGTGCCACAGGATAATTTAGAATATTTTCCTCTTGTGCTCTTTATTAAGGAGGTTCAAAGTTTATTTCTTTTCTCTGTGCCTTTTCCCCCTTTTTTCCTACTTGTCCCCAGCTTCCCTTGTTCCTGGCAAAGAAATATGCTATCCTCTCTTCTCATTCCTTTTCCCTATCTTCTTTTAATTTTCATCAATCCTTGATTAGTTGGGGGATTTGGGAGCATATTCCTTTCCGGAAGGTTTCCTTCTTCCTCAGACAATTTTGTCTTTCAGATGGCCACAAATAAGGCATTTCTGGAATCTGTTGAAAGGTAAACCTAGGGGGAAAAAATGCTTTGCTATTACATTAGTCCTGATCTTGCCAATGTTATTTTGACACGCATACAGCTCCAGGGGGTTGACTTTCTGTCCATGAAAAGTACATGATTCCAGGGTTAATATTTTTGCTTGTCCCTGTCAACAGGAGGAAAAATAAA
Source organism: Sarcophilus harrisii (assembly GCF_902635505.1). Classification (NCBI taxonomy): domain Eukaryota; kingdom Metazoa; phylum Chordata; class Mammalia; order Dasyuromorphia; family Dasyuridae; genus Sarcophilus; species Sarcophilus harrisii. Next base: position 124,906,703 of record NC_045429.1, read on the forward strand.
ATCCTGATTTTTCTCATCTTTTTAAAGATGTTTATTCTGGAAAATTGAGTCTCTAAGTTTTAATCTTCCTTTTCTTCAGCAGTCTTAAGCAGTGGGGCATTTTGGTTTCACTGTTATAAATTCGGATGTTTGTATATTTGCTCACACACTTCACATGTGTTACAAATAAATTCTTTTGGGATTGGATATCTTTCCATGTCATTGTAAAGTGGAAGGCTATAGAGCATTGTCAGAAAATTCTACTAGGATCTATGTTTATGGTAATTCTCCCCCTCCCTCCCCCCCCATCTACTTTTCATTTTTGCCAGATTCTCACTCACTATTTTTGCCCCCCTCTTCCACTGATTTGTCTGTATCTTTTTTCTGTCATGTTACCCTGGTACCTGAGCTGGTCTCCAGAATTCTAGATACCCAAAACCTGAGCCCCAAATTCTGTTGGCAAACAGGCTTCTACTATAAAGCTCGTCAATTAATCATCACTGTCATCAGAAGCAAATGTTTATTGAAACACATTTGTTGTGGACTGTGTTAGTTGTATTACTACACTGAGCTAGTTGATTACTTTTTTGCATATTTCAAGCTTAAGTTTTTTCACCATATAGGGTGTCCTATGTTTTCCTCCTCTTTCTCTCTAATAATACTTATGCAGCTTTATAGCAGCAATCCTCTTTTTATATGATGACCAAAATATTTTTAATGTCCATAATAACTATGCATAAATTTTCTAAATTTCTTTTAGATATTCTGTACTAACAATTTAATCACAATCCTAGGACCTCTTTGGGAATGTAAAAAAGTTCCTTCTACAAATATAACTGGCATATACAGGAGAAGATCTAAGTTCAAATCCAGCCTCTGACACATTCTGTTTGTGTGATCTTGGCAAGTAATTTAATTTCTGCCTGCCTTACTTTTCTTATATATAAAATGAGGAGAATAATAACACCTATCTCCCAGGACTGAGATAACTATAAAATATCTAGTACATATTAAACACCTAAATACTTCTCTTCTTTTTCCCATACTCCTCAGATATGACTTTCATGTTAAACTTAGCACAAGGACACCCTATGCTGGACTATACTTTGGTGTCATGTATAGAAAACTGATTTGAGATCAGAAAGACCCGATTTTCAGATACTTACTAGCTGTTTGGCCCTGACAAGTAATTTAATCTCTCTTACTTCATCTATAAATAGTGATAATCATAACATTTACCTCACAGAATTGTGAAGATTGAATGAGATAGCATATATAAAGCACTTAGGAAATTCTTAAGGCCTATATTAATGCTATCTAGCGTTGGCTATTAGAATTCTGGTTGAGCTCTGGAAGAGCCAGGGGGACTGGAGAGAGAACCATTGCTGCTCTGCAGTTTTCCTAAGAGCCATGTCAGAGAGCCATAGTGATACCAAAAAACCCCCAAGCAGGAACATTAGGTGATGATTCTATCCATCTCTTTCCTCTTCCTCTATGCTTATCCCAGGGAGTTTTGATGCAGCAGAGAAGTCTCACTGGGAGATGTAGGCCTGATTGTAGTGCCTGATCAGGAGAACCTCCTAAATGATTTGGAACTCCCCAAAGTCTTTTCTCTACACTCTAATGATTCATTCTTTTTTAATTAGTTAATTTAAAAAATTATTTTTCCAAATACATGCAAAGATAGTTTTAAACATTCACTTTTGCAAAACCTTGTTTTCTAAATTTTTCTCCCTCCCTCCCCTCCTTTCACTTTCCTTAGATAGCAAGCAATCCAATATAGATTAAACATGTGTATAATATGTTTCCATATTTGTATTCTATGCAAGAAAAATCAAATCAAAGTGGGGGACACAAGGAAGAAAAAAAAGCAAGCAAACAAACAAACAGCAACAACAAAGGTGAACATATTGTGCTTTGATCCACATTCAGTCTCCATGGTTTTCTCTTTGGATGCAAATGACTCTTTCCATCACAAGTCTATTGGAATCACCTTCAATCACCTCATTGTTGAAAAAACCCACATTCATCACAGCTGATCATCACCTAATTTTGTTGTAGCTGTGTACAATGTCTTCTTGGTTCTGATTACTTCACCTAGCATCAATCGATGTAAGTCTTCCTAAACTTTTCTGAAATCAGCCTGCTCTTCATTTCTTAGAAAACAATAATATCCTATTATATTCATATATTATCACATTCAGCCATTCTCCAACTGATGGGCATCCACTCAATTTCCAGTTCTTTGCTGCTACAAACATTTTTCATATGTGGGTCCTTTTCCTTCTTATTTCTTTGGGATAGAAACTATGTAGTAGCTCTGCTAATTCAAAGAGTATATACAATTAAATAACCCTTTGGGCATACAATGTTTCATTCTTTAGACCAGAAGAGAAACAAACATATGCCTTAGATAACTATGAACTAAAAAGCAAATTCCTCAAGTTTATTCTAGGCCAGGAAAGACCCTGATGTAGCCTAAGGTGTAAATGCAGATGTTTTTATTTCATAGATATCAATTTACTTCACAAGGTTATGGTGAGAAAATGATTTTATAAGGCATAAATGGCTATATATTGAAGATGATGCTGAGGAGTGATGATTTCAGGGACAAAAATCTGAGTGTTCCTTATAGTATAAGTCAGTATGGCTCTAATAGACTGTCTCCTTGATGGAAGATGGAAAATGGAATGTGCATATTAGACATTTCTGGCTCATGAACTGAATGGAAAATGCCCAGTAAGAGCTCTGCACAGTTCAGCTGTCAGCCAATTCAGGCTGTATTTCTTTTTTTTTTCATAATAATAGAAAAAAAATCAAACAAGCAAATTCTGGGCTGTTCATTGTAAACTTCTATCTTCCTTTGCTGACTAAAAGCGGGAACCCCAAAAAGACCTGGTTGATGTGGAGAAGCAGGATAACTTCATGGAACTAAATGAATAATATTTTAGTAAAAGGAACCCTGAAATCTTATAGTCGTTGCTGATTAAAGAAGAGTTCTATCCACTTATCACCTCCTTTAAAGATTGTGATTCCCCTCTTTCATTTCTTCTCTTAATTTTCTAAAAAATATTTTATGAATGTCCTCTATTTTTACATTACTTACATTCTAAAAGTTATAATCACTAACATAGAGCAATTCTTTGTAGGAAAGAGAAAGGACAAAAAGAGGATAAAACAGTTGAGTAAATCAATTAACATAATTTAAAAAAAAACCTGACAAGGTTTTTTGCATCCATAATCCCTAATGTGTATGAAGAAGCATAGGAGAAGAAAATTTCCTTTTTCTAAATGAACTTTTTTTACTTAATATTTTATTTTTTTCTAATTACATGCAAAGATAGTTTTCAATATTCATTTTTGTAAGATTTTGCATTCTGAATTTTTCTCCCTCTCCCCTCTGATATAGGTAATATATCTTTCCATTTTAGTCATGTTATTTAAAAAAATCAGAACAAAAGGAAAAAACCATGAAAAAGAAAAAACAACAAAAACATGAAAACAGTATGCTTCAATTTTCATTTAGTCTCCATAGTTCTTTCTCTAGATGTGAATAGCATCTAAATGAACTTTTACACAAGAAATAGCAAGAGGAATTTCTTGTGATAGTACTGAGAACTCTTTTCTGTCATCTCAGTGAGCAAAAATCTTTGACTTTAAACTAGAGGAAAACCAGGGTTCTAGGAAGGAAGGAGTAGAATTTATGCTTTATATGAAAGTTTTTCTTATATAAATTGCTCCTCTCCCCCCACCCCGAGGTTTTATTGTAAAGCAATTCTTCAGATTTTCTGTTTAAGTTTGAGGAGTTTTGTTTTTTGTTGTTGTTGTTTTAAAGCTTGGCTAGGGGCATATGAATCTTTATTAACACTTTCCTGTAGAAATGCCAGATTAATGGTTCAGAATAAGATTAAGAGAAATCTGGGACCCCTTTTCACCAGGGAGTCCTGGAACTTTCATTGGTAGGATAAATTACTTTGTTTTCCACTGAGGTTTAAGCTGTATCTAAGGTAATTAATTAGCAGTTAAGTCTCTTTTATATTTTGTAGTTTTATTGAAGAAGGGGACTTCATTTTGTTTTATTTGGCCACAGTTTGTTTGCAAAAAAGGCATTCAATTAGGCCTTTCTGTCACTTAAAGAACACCACCATTTTGTCAGTTGACTATGTAGTATTAAAGTTTATCTCCCAGTGATGCTCGTTACTATCTCTTTGTCAATCATTCAGTCTACAAGGTTACCTATTCTGTACCAAGCTCTCTATACCTCTGTGTTACCTGATGCCTGTCTTTTCACATGTGCAAATAATAAAAATGTCTATTCTCTCTCTCTCTCTCTCTCTCTCTCTCTCTCTCTCTCTCTCTCTCTCTTTCTCTTTCTCTTTCTCTTTCTCTTTCTCTTTCTCTTTCTCTTTCTCTTTCTCTTTCTTTCTCTTTCTCTCTGTATGTGTCTATGTCTGTTTCTCTCTATATCTCTGTCTCTTTATTTCTCTCTCTCCTCATCGCCCTCTGTCTGTCTTTGTCTCTCTGTCTCTGTCTGCCTGTCTCTCATTTTCTCTCTCTGTCTGTGTCTGTGTCTCTTTCTGTCTCTATCTCTGTCTCTCTCTGTCTCTCTCCTTTATTTTATCCAGTCCTATGATTTCATTGAAGGGAACCTTCAATGAGGCAAATCGACCAGCTCAGATCAATAATTAATCTGGAATTGCTTAGGACATCAGGGTTAACTAGTTTGTGTCAGACTACCTCCAACTCAAAGACTAGTTCTAATCACAGTACCATTCTTCCTTTATAACATGATATAAATGATAATAATGAAATTCATATTTATGTAGTTCTTTATATTTTCCAAAGCAATTTTAGTATTTCCATTTTACAGATGAAGAAACTGAGTCTCAGAATTATTAACATGTGCAGGGTAACACAGCTAATAAGTAACTGAAGTGAGATTCAAATACAGGCCTTTCAAATCCCAAGTTACCAGTGTTCTGTTTACTACTCTACTCAGCCTCACTTAATACAGTAATTTATAAAGGACTTTCCTCATAACTACTGTATGAATTAGGTAATTTAAATACCAAGTGACTCATTTCTGGTCTCACAGGCCAGAAGCAAAACTGAATCCAAATTGCCCAAATTTATATCTGACCTTCCATCATAGCACAGTCTTTTGATAATATGTGACATTTTCCTTCTTTTTTCTTGACCCACCTTTCCTGGCCACCTATCCCAAGGATCAATCCCTTTCCTAGACCTTGTTGTCAGCCAACCTGGGCTCTCTAAACTTGGCCCTTTGCAGATTCATTCCTTTTGGGCAATGCTTTATTTCCTCAAAGCACTTTTTTCACACATGGATATGAATTACTTTGGGCTCCTCCATACCAACTCCATATCTCTTCAGAGACTAGCAGATGTTTCATCATAAGCCAGAGTTGGGATTGTAAGTTTTGGTATATAGTATTCAATAGTTACTTCAAAGCATTTGTGTGAGTACAGTGGCCAAAAAGAAGTATAACTAAGTTTAGAAAGGCTCATCATCACAAGTTAGTCTACTAAGTAACAAATATTTTGTACAATGACTCATGAAAATTATATAAGGTTCAGAGGATTTATAATCTATAATATTTAAAAGAGCTATCATGTTGTTGAAGTCACTGATCCTGGAAGCAGACAAATAGAGTCAATGTGGAGCTGTACAGAAAACTCTGAACATAGAGTCAAGACAGATCCCAGTCCTAATAGTTATATCTGTGTGACTATTGGATCCTCAGTTTCTTTTTTGTATAATAGAGAAAATAATATCAGTAACTACATACCTCACAGAATTACCATTCTGTTCTGTAGAGGGTCACAGTCAGTGGGAAACTCTGGGTAAGGTTTAAGACCCTTCAGCCCAGAGGGAACCTGCTGACACTGTCTGGTTCAACTCCCCAATATCCCTGAGGGCTCTCGGCCTTCCTGAGAAGTCAGGGGGAGGTGACAACCTGTGTTGAGATTGAAGCAGAGTGATAGCAAGTGGAAGAGTGATACCAGGTGGCAAACTACATATAATTGCAAGTTGTTTGTGTGGTCCCACGTGCACAGTGTTGTTTTTGTTACATTATAAAAAGGGGGAAGCCCTTGAAATAAATGGACTCCATTTTCCCACCCTCCTCAGGAGTCCTGCCTCACCACTTCTCCACTAGGAAGGTATACTTAATCACCCTGGGTTAGGGGCTCTATAAAGCAGGACACAATACTGTTCAAATGAAATTATGCACATAAAATTACTTCAAAAAACCTTAAAACACTGTGCAAGTATAAGTCATTAAATGAGCATCAAGGTAGACTGAATGTTGGTTAATCCTGAAAGGGACATGGGAAGAAAGAGTGGGGGGAAAGAGGTTCTAGGGAAGTATAAAAGACAGATGGAATGTCAAATGGAAGAGTTAATAAAAAGCAAAAATAGCTAATGGCAAGTAACATATTAATATAGTAATAGGTGAGACTATACAGTGAAGAATTGATGACTTAATAAACAGGAGGATCTGTGGAGGATGAGGAGAGAAATAAAATAACAGAGAAAAGAAACAGAGTAACAGAGAAGAGAGGGAAGCTAGTATGTGTGTGTGTGTGTGTATACACACACACATATTTCACTATATATATATGTATAATGTATGTATATATATAATGTGTGTATATATATACATATATATAAACAAGTAAACAATTAGGACAAAGACTTATTAAATCAGGATTGAATTATTTGGATAATTTTGGCATATTAACAATAATACACCTATTTTTCTTTGAGAATGGCATGTGATTATCAATTACAGGAACATTTTTATTTTGTTTTGTTTTTAAAATCCATCAATCTTCAAATATAGATTGAAAAATTTGGTGATTTCTCTTCAGTGAAAGCTGTCCATTAAACCCAATCAATAATCCTTCTGTAGGAAAATGTTCCTTGACTTTGACCTGGGTATTTATATGAGCAACTGGTAATAGTTGATCTATCTCAAGAACTGATGTAAAAGACTGTCCAAAATAAAGTTACTTTTGTTGCTATTGTGACTATGGAAAATGCCCCTTGTAAGAATATTTACATGTTAGCCCTTTTATTATAACAAGCTCTAACCTTCTTTGGTTTTCAATGGAAGATGATTATCTTCTACTATCTGACTTTCTTTTTTATTCCTTTACCACCATCCTGTACAATCTTTCTTTGGAAGAAGCCCAAGTAGATCCTTCTAAAACTGATGCCATTGTACAATTCTGTTAATCTGGCTGTGGGTATTGTTCAAGGAAGGGAGCCAGCAACCACCCACAGTTTCTGCTGGCCCAGAGCCGGAGCAGTTGAGCCGGTTCTCAGGCTTCTGCAGAATCTCTGTTAGGAGCACAGCATATTGTTGTACATGACACTGCTACAGCTGAGTTTACTCCATGATTTGCAAATGTGTGTGAGCATGTTTGCCTATGTGTACAGCAATATTCACAAAGTGACAGTGGGGGGGAAAAAAAGGCCTAAAACTGTGTGTTCTTGAAGTTGAGTCCATTTGGGCTGGATTTATCCTAGTCAACTATATTTTGCCAATTTGATTTTGTAGCTTAAGAATTCAATTTCTTATCATTGAGCACTTTAAAGAAAATTTTTTTTAAAGAAAAGACACCATATAGAGAAAGCCAAGATAGTATTATTTTTGTTGTTACAGTTCCTTTTAAAGACTACCAGGTGGCAAGTGCCTGAAATGTTGGATCAGAAATCAGGAAGATGTGAGTGCAAATCTAGTTTCAGGTAATTCCTAGCTGTGAGACCCTTAAAAAGTTATTTTAACTTCTTAGATTTGCCAATTGTAAAATGAGGGTCATAGAGTACTTTGAGCTTAAAATGAAATAATATCTGTAAAAACACTTAGAACAGTACCTGGAACATATTAGGAACTTAATAAAAGCTTGTCATCTTTCTTCCCACCCTGATTTTTTTCCCCTAGGCCATCACTTATACAATGGCTACCATAACCTGCTTTCCTAAACTCAACCCACCATTGAACTAATAATTCGGATCTATACTATCTCTGCTCTTGAATTCTCTTACCCTTCCTTGATTGTTCTCTTCCCTCATTCCTTGTTCTATTGCTGATCATAATTTACCAAATTCCAATCCTGGATCACTCCTGTTGTCATCTATCTTTTTAAAATGTTGCTAAAAGGAAATCATGAATTTTTTCTGATTGAATTTATTACAAATATGTAGTTATTACAAATATGTATGTTATCTAATCTCAACTAAGTTCTCATTAAAGTGAAGAAATCCTTCTATTCTAATCTTTCTATTAGGTCTTCTGTTCTTCCTAAACTAATTCCCTATCCAACTTTCCATGACAGTGGTGCCATTTACTATTCCAAACTTTGTTTTTCTCAAGCTCACTGTGACACCTCTGCCCCTAGTCTTTCAGCTAAACATCTTGATTTTTAAAAAGTCATTTTTTAAAATTGTCATTTAAAAAATTGAGACTATTTAACCAAAATTTTTACCAAAAATTCTTTCTTTTCACTTCTTCCTAACCATATACTCTGTTATCTTCTCCTACTATTTCCTTCACTCCAATCTTTGAAGAGGTGGATCTTCTCCTAGTTAAAGCAAATCACTTTAGACTCATTCTTGATAACATTGTGTCCAGGCTTTTCCAAGAGATTTACCCCACTAACCCCATTCTCTAATTTTCAATTTCTCCATATGTACTGCTCCCTACTAATAAATCCATTTCTCTTCCATCCTTAAAAAAGAAAAAAAATCTTCATTTGATCCTGCTGTCATGGTTAAATTCCTTGAGAAAGGAACAATCAATACTTTGACTTTCTCTACTCTCAGTTTCTTATAAACTCGCTCCTACCTGGCTTCCAGCATTATCGTTTAATTAAAACTGGCTTCTCTAAAGTTGTCATTGATCTTTTAATTGCCTCATCTAATGGACTTTTCTCAATTCTTAGACATCTTGGCCTCTCTGAAAATTTTCATAATTTTCCTCTTGTATATTTTATTATTTCACAGGATACTTTCTATGTTTTCATCACATTCTTCTGTTTTCCTCCTACCAATTGGAAATTCCTCCTAAATTGCCTTTGCTGGCTCTTAATTCATGTAATATCCACTAACTTTACCCCCTAGTTTTTGCCCTGGGCTCTCTTCTTTTTTTTCCCCTTTATTATCTTTCTGGGTGACTTCATCAGCTCCTGTAGGTTTAGTCATGTCTAACCACATGATTCACAGATCCATGTCTTCAGTCACAGTAATTCTCTTTATCTCTAATATGACATCACCATCTACCTATTGGACAATGTAAAATGAAACACGTTATAGGTGCTCAAGTAAAATGTTTAAAACAGAGCTCATTTTCTTTTTTTTTTTTTCTCTTAATCCTCCATTTTCTGAATTTTTCTATTCCTGTCAAGGATACTGCCATCCTCCTTGTCACCCAGGATTGCTACCTTCATGTCATCTTTGTCTACTTAATACACATATCAAACAAATCTGTTACCAAAGTTTGTTTGTACTTTCACAATACCTATCATGCATGTTTCTTTCTTATCATTCCCATACTATCTTTGTTCAGGCTGTGCTCATCTCTTGCTTCTATAACATCCTATTAATCTCCTTGCTGAAAGTTTCAACCCAGTTTAATCTATCCTCCACATCGTTGCAAATAATTTTCCTAAAATGTCATCCCTAGTCAAAAAAAAATTTTAAATTAAATTAAAAAGCCAGTGGATCCCTATTATTTTCAGTACCAAAAGTACTTTCAGCACTTATTTGGTATTTTAAATTCTTCATAATTTAGCTTCTACCTACCTTTCCAGTGTTTTTCTTTTTAATTCCTCTTAATATTCTGTTGTACTTGCTTCCATGAAAATAATATTTTGCCTCACGTTTATGTGCCTTTGTGTTGGCTTTTTCCTATGCAAGAAATACCCTCCTTCATCTCATAACTTAGAATTTCTGACTTCTTTAAAACTCTGCTCAAATGCCATAATGACACCTTTTGCAGGAGACCTTTTCCAGTCTTCCTCACCCCAAGTGCTAGAGACTTACCCTCTTATCTGTTTTCTTCCTCATTACATCATAATGTTCTTGAAATCAGAGACAGCTTTTATATTTCTTTGTATTCCCAATGCTCAGCATATAACACCTAGCATATATAATAAGTGCTTAGTAAAATGCTAGTTGATAGATTAAAATGATTTTAGTTTCGCATAACCCCTTCTTGTGATATCAAGTACTGAATGTATTTGAAATAAAATAATTGAAATGAAGATAAAATTTAATTCAAATTCAATTGTAAAAAAGAATCAGTTAAAAAGTTGGCTGCTATTCTTATGGCTAAATATCAACAAAATTCTCATTAATGCATAAAGAACAAAATTAATGACCTCTGAGAAATCCTTGTTAGGTAATTTAAGACCTTTCCCAATGTCCCTCCTGACCCCAAACCTTAGAATGAACCAATTTTTTTCTAGTCATTTCAATTTTTTAGTCATTCATTCAGATAGCTAAAAATGAATAAAACTGTTTACATCCAGCCTCCATAACCCTGGGGCTAAAAATTCTTCTTTGGTAACCCTATGAATGAATGAAGAGGACTAGTGGAACAATAATGATAAGAGCTAACATTTATAATGCATTTACTATGTGCCAAACATGATGATAAACACTTTACTAGTATTTTCTCATATGATCATCATGACAATCTTCTCAACAATCTTACAGCAGCTGTTATTATCCCCATTTACAAATGAGAACACTGAGGTAAAGAGTGCCCAAGGTCATACAACTAGGAAGTATCTGAGGTTAGATTTTAAATCAGAGAAAAAGAATGATGGGGCAGTTATTGACAGAAAGGAATGTCTTCAAAGGCAGTATGACAGGAAGAGTAAAATAGGAAGTCATTTGGTGAAGGAAAGATCCTGTTAATTTTTTTTATTTTTTTAAGTAAAGGTCATTGCAAAATGAAGAGGGAAGAGAAGCTGTAATGAGTTTCAGAAGGAGTTACAGAGTTCTTGAAAATGAAAATGTGTTATATTTCTAATATAGCTTCAATCAGTATATCACTGTGTGAGATCAATAACTATTGTCCTAACTTCTGTGCTTATTTTTGAATAAAAAGAGAGAAGAGATATATCACATCATTATTCCTAATAGTATCATATTATTTGGACTAACAGATGAAGGAGCATTAAAAAAGTTTGAAATTGTAGGCTTCTTAGTATCCTGGTATCTAATCATGGCTTGACCCATGAAATATTGTTATTCCATTAAGATCTGGCAGAAAGATGGTATTTAGGAAACTTAAGTGAAGGAAATAGAAAACATTATTGTTGCCCAAGTGGCACAACCAGTATGTCCAAGTTCATTTATGGCAGTTGGGGAAGAATGGGAGGAGAGAAGAAAGAAAAGAAGGAAGGGTTAGAGAAAAAGAAAGTTCACTATTGTAAACCTCACACCATGATTTATTGCCATTTTATTGAAGTGTTTGAAGATTACAATATTAGGCTGCTAAATTGTTTTTTTTTTTTTTTTGGTTGGTTGGTTGTGTTTTTTTTTTAATTTAAAAATACTATTTTGCAAGGTTGCAAAAGACCTAAGCAATTAGCTTTTGCAACACTGCATAAGCTTTAATTCATTCCTAAAGTCATATATTTTGTTTGGTAAAATATATATGTGAATTTTTATCTTAAAAATCACCTTGGACTTTGTATTGAAAATCATTTTAAGTTGCATAATAGCTTTGAACAGCACCACACGGTTAAATTTATTTTGATTCCTAGGATTTTGGAATACCACCATTCTTTTTTCCAAGTGTGCTATCAATGATTAGCATCAATGGCTGACTTTTAAAGTCAATGTTAGTCTTGGGGCAAAGAGTCAAATTCAGAAATCAGAGCCTTTATACACATTTGGTTCTAAAGCAGATGAGATAAGGGGGAAATAATGTTGTAGTAGGGAGTAGGATAAACTGCAATGTTTATTTTTAAATAATGTGGGTAGGTAGTAGAGCTTCAGGCCAAAATAATTCATCTACTCAACAAGAATGCATTGTGCCCACCATGTGAATAGCTCTTTCAATGAATTCCATTCTTCAGGCCTGCATTTTTTACTTCCTTATATTTCTTAATTATTTTAATTAAATATTGTAAGTATTTGCAAAGATAACCTTGTATTCCTAGTTTATTATAATGGAGAGTTCTTTTTATTAGAAATCATGAAACCTGTTTTAGTTCAAGCTTCGACCCTAATTAGCAGTGTGACCTTGAACAAATAATTTATCCTTCTAGGCCTGAAGTTCTTCATCTACATATGGAAAGATTGGAGATTGGGAGTAGGTGAGAGCCAGCCAGGTCCATTCCAGCTCTGTGACTCAATTCTCAATCACTTTTTGAATTTATCTTAAAGGTTATTAAAGTGGGATTTGAAGCTTCCTTTTTTGGTTTTCTTTTTTATCTTATTCATACAAGTATGTACATGTGTGTCAAGTAAAATTAAAAAAAAATATATATATTGCTGCATTTGTATACGTAGCCCGCCAGTTATTCAGGTTATGAAGAGATGCTGTGTGTCCACATGTCTGAGATTAGAATCAAGCCCTCAGGGCCTTTGTACAGTCCTTACTCAGGCAAAAAGCCCATTGACGTCAGTGACTATGGAACAGTCTGGTTTCATTGTAGGTTAAAAGTGGTCACTGTCAGAAGGAAATGGAGAAAAGACTGTGTTTTGAGAAGCTTAAGTAAAATAAAAAATCTGTTCCCTCTGTCTTTATGTGGTTTTCCTTTTTAGTAGATTTCACAAGGCGGGTGTGCCTCTCACTTATAATTTGTCAGCCTGTTTTGGGGCACTCAGGTTTGGATTTTGAGAGTGCAATGAGTCTAAAACACATCACACTGAACAGGGGACCCTGCTGTAGCTGCACAGTCCAGGGAAAACACAGACATAGTTGCTTGAAATGGGGAAAAATCCAAAGCCCTAGAATTGTCTAGCTAATGTATTACAGTTCTGCTCTCTTTCATACCCACCCCCCACCCCTCATCCCCAGCATTTTGAATTTTACTGCCTCCCTTTTTAGGAAAGAGAATGGAGCAACAGAGGCCTTGGAAAACTCCACAACTGATTTATGCACACCAGAACATTTTTGCTCATTACAGGGCATCAGGACCACAACTGAGGAAGCCATAGGAGAACAAGATCTAGATCCTGAACCATGTATTTACTGCAAAATCCCCAGCCTTGCATCCTATGTCTTATCTTGAACTGAATACATATACTCTAAACTTGTATAACTCAAAAAAGTTTGCAAGAACTTGTGTTTGTCAACTTTCAGAGCTATAGCTTTTCTAGATCCCATATTTCTCACAGCCTTCCTTTTGTGTTTTCAGACCATAGAGAAATGAATATCTTTGGCTGATAAGCTTGTTTGTTTCTTTAACTAAAATTTGTGCACACAAAATGGAGGTGTTTTATAATTCTTGATTTTTGAAATATAGATTTAAAGATGGATGGGTTTTAGGAGGTCAGCTAGTCAGTTGCTCTTATTTTATAGATTAGTAAATTTAGGCATAAAGAGATTAAGTAACTAATTTTAAATCACATTGTTGATCTTGAACATAGAAATTTATTTTGATCCACAAAGCAGGTGAAATAAATAGGACTATGGATCTCCCTGTTCTGTCAAGGCAGGTTTTAACTTTTGAGGATTATATATTGAAAAGGATGAAGACCTGTGATATAATTGAATCTGTGAAATGATAAGATTCTGTATAAGTGAGCTTTTCAAATACATGAAGAAGTACATAATTTATTGTACACAATGAATAATAATAATAATAACTATCATTTAAATATTCCTTAGAAGTTTGTAAGAGGGCATTAATTGCCATGGTGGATAGAGTGCTGGGCTTGGGTCAGGAAGGCCTGAGTTCAGGATGGCTTCAAACACTTACTAGTCTCTTTTTTTGCTCTGTTTGCCTCAGTTTCCTCATCTGAAAATGAGCCAGAGAAGGAAATGGCAAAGTAATGTAGTATTTTTGCCAAGAAAGCCCCAAATGGAGTCACATAATTGAAAAAACAACTGGACAAACAACTAAAGGTTTCCAGAGTGCTTTACATGTTATCTCATTTAGTTCTCACGGTGTGATATGGTTCTATTATTATCTTCTCCACATTTCAAACTGAGACTTACATAGCTACTATCTGAAGTAGAATTAAAACTTAGGTTTTCCTGATTCCAATTCCATTGATGTCTTTAATTAACATACCACCAAATCATTTGCTTTTTGTAAAAGGAATTTGCTCTCCTGAATTGCATAGGTGCTGCTATTGTATATTTGTATATTAATTACACTGATGGAATAAATACAAATATTATGCAAAGTTCAACAATAATTTTTCTAGCTACCATAATCACTGTATATGAATAGATCCTTAAATATTTAAATTCCTACTCTGTCAACTAAGTAGGAAGGTCTATGTATTAAATATTGAGTTTACTTATAATAAAGAATTCCAAAATTTTGGCATCAAAGAGAAGATATTTGTTTACAGCTGAGTTTTTGTTTTGCATTATTTTACATTATACTAAATTGTTTTAAATTTATAGTAGTTTATATTATATATTGTTTGACAGTTCTATATCATGAGACTGTTTTCTGAACTGCAAATTGTAAGATATATGATACTTCTTTCATATTTCTTTCTCTGGGACTCAGATTGAATTTTAGAGCAACCAAATTAGCACATTAGTTTCTTCCAATTGTTTATTAAACTGTAGAGAATGTTAGAGGAAAACATGAGCACTTAGGGGAGCAACAAGCATAGTTACTGAAATCTGAAAATAGGTTAAGTGAAGATCTGTGAATTTGTTAGATGTTCTGGACTATCTTGTCTGAAGTGAATTGACCCTGGAATGAATTAGCCCCAGATGTAGTTGGTGCTCACCAAAATGATTGGGGGAATATAATACAGTCTGTTTAGCTTGGCTCCTATACAAATTTCATTCCTCTAACACAGTACTGTTATTCTCATAATAGTTACGGACTGTGAAATTAAAGGGCAGAGAGAAATATAATAATGCAGACTATATTACACTTAACTATTGTTTTATTAAAGAAATAGGGCTAGGGATTAGACCTTCATTAGTGTTGGATATTTCTACATGGCCCTCTACCAATGTAAGCTTCCATCTTCTTTGCATTTTACAGTCTTAGTGTTTCCATTATTAAAATGTTTTATTAAATTATGAATCCCTAAACTATACCTCTAAAACTATATGGATGGCCAGTATGTTGATCCATTTCTAAGATGGAGAAATTTTTTTAAATGATAGTCAAATTGTATTTGTTTTTAAGACAGCAATAGCATTTTTATTTATTTTTAATTATTTCATTCTAAATTTAAGAGCTAAAATAAGCATTCCCATAACATAGTAGAATGGGGGGAAAAGATGATTGCACATGAAATTACAAATCTATTATGTACACCTTTCTATTCCTTTTAAATTTATAATAAAGTTATCATGTAACTCCTCCCCTTTTTTCTTCTTCTCTACCCCTACTCTAAAATATATAATAAAGTTACCATGCAACTTTCCCTTTTTTTCTTCCTTCCCTGCCCCTACTGTTAGACAAAAACATATATAGATGTAAAATAATTTTATACATCTATATATTACTTTGTTCTCTGGATGCAGACAGTATCTTCCTTCATAGATACTTTGTAGTTAATTTGGATATTTATAATAGACAAAATGACATTTGCTCAGAGTTGTTTTTAAAGCAATATTGCTATTATGTATGTAATGTTCTCTTGGATCTGCTCATTTTAATCTTGATTATCTTGTAGAAGCATATTCATGTATTTCTAAAATCATTGAACTCATCATTTCTTATAGAAGAGCCATATTCCATTAGAATCATATACCACAACTTATTCAGCCATTCCCCAACTAATGGGCAATCTCTCAGTTTCTCATTCTTTGCCACCACAATAAGAGCTGCTTTACATATTTTAGAATATATAAATTCTTTTCTTTTCCCCTTAATCATTTTTATATAGTTTCTATGAAATAATTACAGAGAGCCACAATTAGAATGAGGGCTCTAGGTTTTTGTTCTTTTTGATGACTTTGAGATAGCTTGGGAGCTTCTTGGAACCTTCCTCCCCAGCAGAGTGACAGGCCCTGCATTTTACATTCTGTTCCTGTACCAAGCCTGTGCCATGATGCAGCCTGAGCATTATTTGGCTTCTTCCTTAAGGATCACCATGATGCCCTATCCTAGAGTTTGCTTCCCTTTCCCTTCTCCTTAATAGAGCTCTCTCTGGGGAACTAAGTTATATATATGACTGTACTCTGATTCATTTCTAATGTGGAAGTAATGTTCATTGCTTGTGCCTTGAGTCTAACAATTATTATCCCTAATGGTAATACATTTCTGCTATACTCAGTCAAAAGGGATTTATTAAGCACTTTGTGCCAGGCACTGAGGGTACAAAGATAGAGCATACTAGAAGGGAGAAGGGAAAAAGAGTATATCTACAAAAATCCTTTGGTGATTTTCAGGTAAGGATTTCTCTTCAGGAAACCCATCATCTATGGTTGGCATAGTTTCTTTCACACAAATGATGTTAGAGCTAGGAAAATCCTTCTTGGCTAAGGAGATGGGAAGAAGCACTTCTCCAGATGGTTAATCTAGCTACTGAAGTTCGTAGATCTAAGGCAGGCTGAGAAATCAGAGGAAAGAGGAAGTTTTTGAAACTCATGACTGATGGAAATAAAGCATGTCAAATAGGAATAGGCAGGAATCCTCTGGACTGATGATCCTTAAGACAAGGGCCTGCTTATAGTGCCTTTCGAGGGGCTGAACCTGCCAGAGTGAGTAGGCTTCTTTTTAACAACTGAATTATCATGATACTAGAGCTCACCAGAGAGCCTCTCACAGTGTAATCCCCTCTTTCATTAATAGATGCCTCAATGATACAGGAATGCTTTTATTTCAACGATGTGCACAACAATTTCCTTAGAAGAATAATGCTTATGTGCTGCCCCAGCTTGCAAAGCCCTTCTTAACTTTTCCCATGACCTACTCCAGCCATTCCAGTTATCTTATACCTTCCACCTCCCTAAGTGCCCTGTGATCCAGCAATGCTGGCCTCCTTGATGCTTCTTGAACAAGACTCTCTATTTCCTAACTCCAGGAATTTTCATTGGCTGTCCCCTATGAGTGAAACTCTTTTCCTTCCTCATCTCTGCCTCCAAGCTTCCTTGACTTCATTCAAATCCCAACTAAAATCCCACTTACTATAGGAAACGGTTTCTGATTGCATTTAATTCTAGTACCTTCTATTGATTATCTCCCACTTATTCTGTCTATAGCTTATTTGTCCATAGTTATTTACATGTACTATCCCTTCCTCAAGAGCAACAATTATCTTTTGCCTTTCTTTCCTCGGCACTTAGCATAGTGCCTGACGCATTAGTAAACAGTGTTTAGTTACTGACTGATTACTGTTTCTCTCTGCCTTTTTTGACATATTTAGGAGGTAATGGAAAACAAACAAATAAAAATACTGGCCCAGAAGACAATTGTATTATTTTGACCAAGTCTCTTTATCTTTCTACCTTATTTTTTCAACTAGAAAATGAAAATAAAAGCCATTATACATTCCCTGACAGGATTGTTATGAGATTGAAACTTTTGTAAAAGAGGGTACTTTATAATCAATGAAATAGTTAGGGGTGAATAGTAGATGTAACAGACTGCAGAAAATTCCTGAAGAGGGAAAAGAGGCAATGTAGATATGCTTCCAAGGGAATGGCTTTAAGATCTAGATTACAAATCTATTAAATAAAAGAAAACAAACAAAAAAAAGAGAACAGATAGGGAAAAAAAATTGCATCTGAGGAAATTTAAGAGAAGATAAAGATGAAGAGGAGGAGAATAACCAGTCTCCCAAGAGTAACTGCAACTCCTTAACTTTAAGAGAAGAATGGATTCAGCAATTAGAAATATTATATATAGAAATCTAATTTAAAGAATTGAAGAAAACATGGGAAAATTAGAATTCAAGTTTATTATTTTTTGTTGGTACTGGAATGTGATTGAAAACTTTCAATTTTTTAAACATTATTTGATGAATCAGGGAAGGACTATAAATATGGAGATGTATAGAGATTATAATACTTAAGAAGTTGTATAAGTATATAATGAAATCATACATGCAAAAATGCTTTAAAAATAAAAAGCAAAGATAAAAGGTATATTGTGAAGATATGACCACCCACATGGAAATGTAATAAATTGTTTACATATAATTAGTACTTGAAACTTTACATTATATCACAATTTCATTTCATTGAATATTGTAATTTCTTAAGAAATTCATTAGATTCAAAGTGGCAACTGTGTGGTGGTATGGCTTCCTTCTTTGTTTCTAGTTTAGGTTGTTCATATTCCCTTCCCACATGCATCTGTCCAGTGGTATCTTAAAGTCCCTTCCCTCTTTGAAGGGAAATATTAAAAACACATGTACAATGTATCTGTGTATAGATACACTGAAATATACTCTTGGAATGAAGAGGAGAGATAAAAAGAAGAGAGAAAAAATAGGAGGGAAGGAGAAAAGAGAGGGAAGAAGTG
This sequence comes from Sarcophilus harrisii, assembly GCF_902635505.1. Lineage (NCBI taxonomy): Eukaryota > Metazoa > Chordata > Mammalia > Dasyuromorphia > Dasyuridae > Sarcophilus > Sarcophilus harrisii. The sequence continues at coordinate 124,925,339 of NC_045429.1, forward strand.
ATGGAAGAATAGAAATGAGTAGAAAAATCTTCTAGAGCTGATTTTTGTTGTTGCTGTTATTGTTAGCCTTCATTTTCGAAGAGGACCAAAAAGACATCACTATATTAGAACTGAGTTGCAGTGTGTCCAACTGCAATATGACCAATATGGCCTCAGAGTACTCTGCCACAGGTCAGACACAAATAGTCCATGTTAACATTTGGGGTAGCTTCTCTAATTTTACACATCTCGCATTTCTTTTGGGCAAATTTAATTCTGCTTTGCTTATAGAACACAGTACCTTTCCTGATGAGGGCATACCATACAAGTGTAAATTCACACCTTCTAAAATGTGGGATGAGGAAATTATATTCTGTTCAATTGGATCTATGCTTGTGTCCCTTTCCCTTTGACTTATTTAAGGTAATGGATGCTGAAGCAATTCACCTCTGGATTATTAAAAAAATTCATAAGAGGATTAAATGAAAGAAAGGGCTAGCATTTACAAATTGTGTACAGCTATAGGAGCATTTTGAAAGCAAAATTTGTCACCCAAAGTAATTGATCAGTAACCTGTTTTGTTTTCACTATATTCCAATGAGGAAAACTTCTGTTTTTTTCTTCCTTTTACAAAATTATACATGCCTGTCTATTTCCTATTACCATTTGTAGCTTGGTGACACCTTGGGTAAAACACTTAGACCTGGAGTCAGGGAGACCTGAGTTCAAATCTTCCCCCCTCACCTTATATACTTATTAGTATTATAATACTGCACTTAACTTCTGTCTGCCTCAGTTTCTTCTACTGTAAAATAAAGATCATAGTAGCACCTAACTGCACAGAATTATTGAAGATCAAATAAGATATTTGTAAAGCATTTAGAATAGTTTTAGATATGTGGTATGTATTTAATAAATACTCATACTCTTGTCCTTTGCCATAATGTTATAATTAAGGAAAATTTACACACACACACACACACACACACACACGATAATTAAGTGATAGGAATGGGGTCATCTTAGTTGCTGGGATGATTGCAGAATTTATAAATTGCTACTGGAAATCTTAACATATCTGAAGCAGATAGGTTCTTTCATTTTGCTGTCAAGCTAGAGATGGTTCTATTGTGTAGTTGCAGAGTTCATATAACAGTGAACTTTATTGAGTCAGTTATGTACCTGAACTTGGAGCACAGATACACTCTGATCCCTTTGATAACTTTACTTCCATAATTAAGAATGTTTCTTAAGTAATATGGTCATAAAAGTTTCAAGCAAAATGTATGCCTCCCCGCGTGGGTAGTTGCCTGCTTTGGGCATTGTTCTGTGTGCTCAAAAGCTGTAGTGATAGGTGCTTTAGAAATACGTGGAGAAGATGGATCCTTCATGCCACAGTATATGTAATGATGTGGGTGGATATATGTGGGAGGATAAAAAGGAAGGCAAGAGAGATGTAGAACAGCCACACTCAAAATTGTTTTTAGTGCACTAAAGCTTATCATAGTTTAAAAATGTCTTTATTCAACTATTGCTTAGAACAGACAGAACAGAATTCAAATTCAGAGGGGGAAAAGTCACTTAAATGAACTCCCATTTTATCCAGGGATGTTTACTTTAGCCTGTTTTAGTTCTAAATGCAAACAAAATTTAAAAGAATAGAGAAAATAATGCTTCTGTGCTTCACTGGCTTGTGATTTCATCCATGTGAGTATTTTTCTTTTCCATAATGGCTAACTATTATTTTGATATATTCTGGGGACAATATAGTCTAGTGAAGGGAACACTGGTCCAGCAGTCAGGATTTGCCATAGCAATTTCTAAAGATAAAAGACCCCCAGCAAGAAAAAAATAGAAAGAGAAATTCCATTTAAAATAACTGCAGACAATAAACAATACTTAGCAATCTACCTGCCAAGACAAACTCAACAATTATATGAACGCAATTACAAAACATTTTTTATACAAAATCATATCTAAACAACAGAAGAAATAGTAATTGCCCGTGGATTGGCTAGCCAATGTAATAAAAATGACAATTCTATCTAAATTAATTTACTTATTCAATGTCACACCAATCAGATTACTAAAGAATTATTTAATAGAGCTAGAAAAAATAGTAACAAAATTCATCTGATAGAACAAAAGGTCAAAAATAGCAATGAAATCTGTTGGGGGGGGGGGAGGATGTGAAGGAAGGCAGCCTAAAGTAGTTCCAGATTTCAAACTATATAACAAAATATAATCATCAAACTAATCTGGTACTACTTAAGAAATAGTGTTAGATCAGTGCAACAGATTAGGTACAAAATACATGTTAATAAATGATCATATTAATATTGTGTTTGCTAAACCCTAAGAGCCAAGCATTGGGGGTAAGAATTCACCATTTGACAAAAATTGCTGGGAAAACCGGTAAGTAGTTTGGTAAAAACTAGGTATAGGCCAGTATCTCACAACACATATCAAGATAAGATCAAAAGGGATAAATAATGTAGATATAAAGGGTGATAAAAGAGTATCTTATATAGTATAAAAATATATCTGTTATGTCTATGTATCTGTTATATCTATGGATAAGAGAAGAGTATATGACCAAACAAGAGATATGGGAAATAAAATAGATAATTTTTATTACATGAAATTAAAAAGATTTTGCACATGCATGCATGCACACACACACACACACACACACACACAAACTAATACTGCCAAAATTAGAAGGAAACATGGTGGGGGAAGATTTGCAGCTTTTTCCGATAAAATTCTCATTTCTCAAATATATATAGGAAATTGAGCCAAATTTATAAAAAATAAGAATCATTCCCCAGTTGATAATCAAAGGGTATAAATAGGCAGTTTTCAGAAGAAGAAATTAAAGGTACTAGTTGTCCCATGAAATAATGTTCTAAGTCACTACTTATTTGAGAAATGCAAAATAAAACAACTCTGAGATACTACCTCTATCAGATTTTAACATGACAGGAAAAGAAAATGACAAATGCTGGAAGAGATATAGAAAAATTGGGACACTAATGTACTGTTGGTGAAGTTGTGAACTACTCTAGTCATTCTGAAGAATATTTTGGAACTATTCCCAAAAGGCTGTAACTTTTTCACCCAGCAATACCACTACTAGATTTGGATCCTAAAAAGAGCAAAAAGAAGAGAAAAGAACCTATATGTACAAAAATATTTATAGCGATTCTTTATGGTGGCAAAGAATTGGAAATCTAGGGGATGTCCATCAATTGGGGAATGACTAAACAATTTGTAATAGTGATGGAAAACTATTGTGCTATAAGAAATGATAAGCAGGATGATTTCAGAAAAATTTGCTAATACATATATGAACTCATGCAAAATAAAGTGAGCAGAATCAGGAGAACATCATATATAGTAACAGCAAAATTTTAAGGATGATTAAATGTAAAAGATTTAACTAATCTTTTCTGATCAATAATCTAAGATAGTTTCAAAGGACTCATGATAAAAAATACTATCCATCTCCTGTGAGAACTGGTAAACTGAATGTAGACTGAAACACATTTTTTAACTTTCTTATTTTCATTAATTTGTGTTTTCTTTTGAACATGGTTAATATGAACACATGCTTTGCATGACCTTACATGTATAAATTAATTCAAAGTGCTTGTATGCTCAAGAAGTGGGAGGAAGAGGAGAGATTTTTGAACTCTAAAGTTTAAATAAATGATGATAAAAAAAACTTTTTACATGTAATTGGGAAGTATTTAATTAAATAATTTTAAATATAAGACAATGGCTAGAATCCTAAAGGGACTGATCTTCAAATGTTACTGTGACAGAATTTTTATCCAAATTTGGATTACCAAATTTTGGTGATGAATTGCTCACACTTACCAAAACTTATCTCAAAAGAATAGATTAAGCCCCCATATTTGTCACTGGGCACATATATAAAACTCTTTAAGAATGATTAGACTATCCAGAATTTGCACTCTGCTGCCATAACTTTCACGATCCATCTGTGTTCCCAACCATGATGAAGTATTAAAGTAAATTTCTTTAAGGAGGAAGTTAGATATGCATATATAGGTTGCAGCTAATTTGCTCCAATCAGCCAAGATTTACTAACCATCATCAAATTATAATTATGTTTCTGTTTGTACTTATATTTTCATCCTAATTACCATTGTTTGCAGATTTTGAAAAAAGAAAAAGGAAATCTTTATTATAGTATACTAGATTATTTACCCAGAAACTCTGAAAAATTCAAATAACTTTAGAAGCAAAACAGTAAATGAAGTGTAATTGGTTACTTAATTTGACTCAAACACTATCCATTTGCCTTCAAAACCTCATAAGATCTATTGTTTCAATCATATAAGTTCTCCTTTCCATGTTACAGATGTTAAATGTTCAGGAATTTCTGTGACCAAAAAAAATTCTACTCTCCTAATGATAATCCTCTCTGAATTTAGCCAGGCTGATCTTTGAATAGAAATAGATCACAAGACCCAGACTTAAGCCTTTCTGCCTTTTATCATTAGCCAAATTTTGTGCTCATTATCTTTTCCCCTAAATCCACTCCTATGCAAATGCCTTTATTATTATTATTATTATTGAATATTATTATTTTGTTATGTATATCACCATCCTCCTGCTTACCTAAGCTCATAACCTTCCTTTTCAATCTTATTCCCCCCATATTCAATCAGTTGTCAAGTGTTGTCATTTTTTACCTCCAAAACATATCATTTATCTGTCACAAAGCCTCCACACTAGTTCAAGCATTCATCATCTTTGCCATCTGTGACTATTGCTACTACCTTCTCAGTGAACTTTTCCCCTCTGTTTTCTTTCCAAAATAGCTTCCACATAACTAGCAAAATAGTCTTATCCTAGTCTAAATTTGACCATAACATCCCTTTGTTCTTGAAATTCTAATAGTTTCCTATTGTGTCTAGGATAAAATATAAATGCAGGTTGGAATTTAAAGTCTTTTATAAATTTTCTTTGGACAATCTTTCCAGAGTTGTTGAACATAATTTCCTTTTGTTTGATCACTATTGACATAATCACTGAATTTTAGATCTAGAATAAAACACCTAATCCAGTCCATACCCCCAAAGCATTCACTACTACAAAGTGTCATAAGTGATCACCTAACTTCTTGAAAAGCACCAATAAAAAGAAATACTTTCCCTCTCAGGGCAATCAGTTATACTTGTGAAAAATTCTAGTAATTTAAAATTTTTTCACATCTGAAGAAAAATTTTTAGCTAAACTGTCTAATTTCTGTTCCTGGAATTTTATTATTCTATCTATCATCCTAAGCCTTCTATTCATAAATAGAATATATTCCATTCTTTTCTTTGCCCTTCGGTTTCATATTTCTATGGGCTAGCTTGGGTACCATCTCTGATGGCAGTCTTTCTTGAGCCTCTTAGTTGTTATCCTTGTTCTCTTTGTTTTCATGAACAGACTCACCTGTTTACTTTTGTATGTTTTTGGTCTCATTCAATTTAATGGAAGCTCCTTAAGACCAGGCTCTGTTGACATATCAATATTTATATTCCTAGCATATAGTACAGTATGATAAGCTTAATAAATGTTTGTTGGACTTGATTAAAATGCAAACATTAAGAAGAGTTCTGTGGTCTAGTGTTTATCTACAGAAGAAATGAAGGAATGCAAAAGCATCTATTAAGTACTTATGTATAAACAACTATGCTAAAGACTGGTGATCCACAAATAGAAAAGTGAGATCATCTTTGCCCACAAAGAGTTTATATTCTAATACGAGGAAACAGTAAATAAAGAGAAAAGAATTCTAGTCTGAGAAGTCACAGAAATGATGAGTTGAGCCATAGGGCAGTCAATTGATTTAAAAAAAAATGGTGTAGATCTTCAAGGAAGCGTTCTTTCAAACATCCTAATACACCTATTAGAACTGATTAGGGATGTTTTCTTCATACCCAGAAATGAAGAGAATGAGTAAAATGAAGGGAGCAGCGGCTTATTGTGTCAATAAGGCAAAAGTCATCTATAATGTTTTTAATGGTGATCAATATCAAAGGACATTGATAACAGCAGTGAAAAATGAGTTCTAGAGACTGAGAAATAGAAAATGTCCAATGATAAGATCATTCATTTTGCAGGAAGTTAGTCTTATTTCCTTCCAGAGAAAGTTGCAAAAAGTGACACCTTTTCCATCACAAAAAGTGACACAAGGAACCCTTTTAGGAAAGTAAATAACCAAGTTTCAAAGGATTTTGTGAGGTACCTGTGTAGCCTTCTTCACCCCCCCCCACAATTATTTCCACTTACCTCACAGTTCTATGACATAGTCCCTCAAGAATCAGCCTGAGTTACTAGTGTCTGGATTCAACGTAGAATATGCTGCCGGCCCCTTTGATATAGTTTTCCTAGCAGAGTATGCAAACATTATTGCTATAAACGCCATCACAACCATCTTATTCCTAGGACCCTCCCTCACACCAAACCTCTCCCACATAAACACCCTATCATTTATTCTAAAAACACTCCTCAGTTAAAATTTTAATAGTGATCAGAATTTTGCATGTATGAACCTGAGTATGACCCATATTTAGTGTTATTTTTCATGGTTTTTTTTTCTTTTCAAATAGATCTTATTTTAAGAGAACAGTCAAATTTCGGGGTGGCCTGTATTCATACTAATATGACATTTTCAATAGACTTTATTTAAGAAGGCTCAGTAATAGGTAATGCATTTCAAAAGATTACTATTAAAACAAACAGTACCTCAAAATTCTGGCATTTAGTTAAACTAATTTTCTGAAAAATTGACTTATCAAAACAGCCCATCTACCCTTTCCTTCCCCATCATGGATGATTCTGAGTGACTGAATTAAAACTGTATTGAGACTGACAAGAAACCTGGATGAGAATTTTCCCATCTTTTCAATTTAATTATCAAGTATTTAATTGTCTTCCATATAGGTGCAAGGCACTTTGTTTCTCAATCAATAACTATTTTATATGTATAATATTATTGTGGCAAATGAACTACCACAACAGTAAATGCTGCATACCCAGTGAGACTGCTACCATTGTTTCCCAGAAAGAAGGATCTCAAAATTTGTAGCAAATTAATAAAAAGTTATTTTTACTCATCCTGTAAGTCATCAGCATCCTTTTATCCTTTTATACCTGCTTTGTTCTCTTATTCTTTTTTCTCTCATGCATAAATATTCAGTTTACTAGAATTGGTGTGTAATGTCAGTATCTTCAATGATGAACAGTCTGTCCATTAGGACCTATAAATTCATAGACAACTGACCTTGAAATGATTTTAGTGTTCTCTAAGAATAATCTTTTTTTAAAAATGTATTAGGGTCTTTTATTTTATTATAGTTGTTTCTAGAAAGAACTCTCCCTTCAGTTCCCTACAAATTGAACCCTCTGTTTGTAACAAAATTATCAAACAAAAACACCCAATATAGTGACTTTATTTATACTGTACACAACTTAGCACTTTATTAATCCCCCTCTACTCAACCATTCAGAGGGAAGTTTGCTTTACTATTTATTCTCAGAATTTTTGGTTATTCAGAGTTTGTCTGCCAAACTGTAATTATTATTATTTCTGCTTATTTTGGTTATACCAGTTCATGTAAATCTTCTCATGTTTCTTTGAATGCCTCATACATAATATTGTATTATGTCATATAGCACAGTTCTTTTTTTTTTCATCATAGCTTTTTATTTTCAAGATATATGCATGGGTAATTTTTCAGCATTGACAGTTGCAAAACATTTTGTTCCAATTTTTCCCCTTTTCCTCCCACTTCCTCCCCCAGATAGCAAGTAGACCAATACATGTTAAATATGTTAAAGTATATGTTAAATACAATATATGTATACATGTCCATACAGTTATTTTGCTGCACAAGAAGAATCTGACTTTGAAATAGTGCACAATTAATCTGTGAGGGAAATCAAAAATGCAGGCAGACAAAAATAGAAGGATTGGGAATTCTATGTAGTAGTTCACACTCATTTCCCAGAGTTCTTTTGCTGGGTATAGCTGGTTCAATTCATTACTGTTCTATTGGAACGGATTTGGTTCATCTCATTGTTGAAGAGGGCCACATCCATCAGAATTGATCATCATATAGTATTGTTGTTGAAGTATATAATGATCTCTCCTGGTCCTGCTCATTTCACTCAACATCAGTTCATGTAAGTCTCTCCAGCCTTTCTGAAATCATCCTACCGAGCAATAATATTCCATAACATTCATATGCCACAATTTATTCAGCCATTCTCTAATTGAGGGGCATTCACTCAGTTTCCAGTTTCTGGCCACTACATAGAGGGCTGCCACAAACATTCTTGCACACACAGGTCCCTTTCCCTTCTTTAAAATCTCTTTGGGATATAAGCCCAATAGTAACACTGCTGGGTCAAAGGGCATGCACTGTTTGATAATTTTTTGAGCATAATTCCAAATTGCTCTCCAGAATGGCTGGATGTATTCACAATTCCACCAACAATGTATCAGTATCCCAGTTTTCCCACATCCCCTTCAACATTCCACATTATCTGTCCCTGTCATTCTAGCCAGTCTGACAGGTGTGTAGTGGTATCTCAGAGTTGTCTTAATTTGCATCTCTCTGATTAATAATGACTTGGAGCATCTTTTCATATACCTAGAAATAGTTTAAATTTCTTCATCTGAGAATTGTCTGTTCATATCCTTTGACCATTGATCAATTGGAGAATGGTTTGATTTCTTTAAATTAGAGTCAATTCTCTATATTTTGGAAATGAGGCCTTTATCAGAACCTTTGACTATAAAAATGTTTTCCCATTTTATTGCTTCCCTTCTAATCTTGTCTGCTTTAGTTTTGTTTATGTGGTGTTCTTTTTTATAATATGATGATTCTCTCTGGGAGCAGGTTTCTTGGGGAGGTTTCTGGAGGCAGCCTTAGTTTCAGTTCAATGCAAAAATCACCTCAAATATAGCCAGGTGTTAAAAGTTCAAATTCTTTATTATCTCTGGTTTCTGAATCTTCTTCCTGGGGCCCCGTTAGCTTTCTTAGAGGGCTATCTCTACTTGGTTCCAAGAGCTCTTGCCTCTAATCTTTTGCCTCTGCCAGCTTCGGCTTCTCTTCTTCCAAATATCTCCAGCCAACACCAAGGTGAAACTTGGAATGAATCTGTCTTGCCTCCCGAGAGAGGGCTTCTGTCACTGGCCCTGAGAGCTTCTTGCTTATATGCTGTTACACTGAGTACACACCAGTCATTATGTCACTGGGAAACCATTATTTGTTATAGGATTAAATCAGTTCTAAACTAGATTTAAACATTGTCTCCTCAATTCCACTATGTACCTTGTTTCAAGTTCTGGCCCATAACATCTCCTTGTAGGATCAGATCAATCATACTGAACCATGCTAAATTAGATAATTATTGTCTCTATCAATTCTAATGACTTAACACTTTGTAAGGATTACAACATGTTTGTACAAAAACTTTTTAATTTGATATAATCAAAATTTTCTATTTTGTGATCAATAATGATCTCTAGTTCTTCTTTGATCATAAATTCTTTCCTTCTCCACAGGTCTGAGAGGTAAACTATCCTATGTTCTTCTAATTTATTTATAATCTGATTCTTTATTTCTAAGTCATGAACCCATTTTGACCTTATCTTGGTGTATGGTGTTAAGTGTGGGTCAATGCCTAGTTTCTGCCATACTAATTTCCAATTTTCCCAGCAGATTTTGTCAAACTGTGAATTCTTATCCCAAAAGCTGGGTACCACAGTTATCAACTACTACCCAATCAGTTGAATCTACCCACTTTATCTCTTTGTCATTCTAAAAACTTGCTGTGAATATTTTTTGTAGATATTGTAACTTTCTTCCTGTATTTGACCTTCATGGTAAATGTAACTAATAGTGGAATCACTGGGTTACTTTTTTGCATAATTCTAAATTGATGCTCACAATGATACAATACAATACAATTGGACTAATTAACAATTCTACCAGCATTGTATTAATATGGCAATATTCACAGTCATTCCAATATTGATTGTTCCCATTTATGATCATCTACCAATTTGCAAGGTGTGAGGTAAAACATGTTGTTTTAACTTGCATTCTCTCATTATTAGGGACTTGTAGCCTATTTTCATATGATCACTTATAATTTATTGGAAACATTTTGTTCATATATATTGAGAATTTATCTATCAGGGAATAGCTCTTGGTTTTATAGATTTATATCAATTCCTAGAATATTTTGGATATCTAATTTTTTATCAGTGACATATGATGCAAAAATTTCTCTTATTCAATTTGAACTAATTTTGTTCAGGCAAAAGCACTTTAATTTTATGTAGTAAAATTACTCATTTTATATTTTATAATCTATCCTTTGTTTGATTAAGAATCTGCCACTATCCATCACTGTAAAAGCTATTTCTTGCTGTATTTTTATAATAGTCTTTTTAAAAATTTTCTTGATATGAATCTATTTGAAATTTATTGTAGAATAATATATGATATGCTGATCTAAACTTATTGCTATATTTCAGTTTTCCTTAAAGTTCTTAAGTCCTTCCCCAGTAATTTATGTTCTCAAGTTTATCAAACATTGGGTTATTTTTAGTTGCTTGATATTATTGTTTATATAAATCTATGTTTGTTGCTTTTCAAAAAAAAAATCAATACCAAGTAGCTTTGTTAACTATTGTCATATATAATAATTGAAGACTGATCATATTATTCCCTAATTTCTACTTCTAATTATTATGCAAGACCTCTTGCTAAGTTCTATGTATTTTGATACTGTTTTATACAGTCCTATAAAATGTTGCCTAAATGTATAAAGTAATGTGAATTTATTATATTGACATGACCCATCCACATGTAGTAGATATTATTCCAATTGTTTGCTCCCCTTTATTTCTGTGGAGTGTTGTACAGTTATATGTAAGGCATATCTTTCAACTGTTTCCCAATTTATAGGTACTTCTCTTTGATTTTAGTTCCTTGCTACCACAAAAAGAGTTACTACAAATGTTTTGAAAATATGATTTTTTTTCTTAGATCTTCCATCTCTTTGGGGTAGAGTTGTAGTAGTGGTGTTGCTGGATTAAAGGTTATACACAGTTTATGATTTGGGGAGACATAGTTCAATTTGCTTTTGAGAATGACTGGACCTATTCATAGCTTGCCAATTCATAAATATCAATGAGTTCATTTTTTTTTTTTTTTTTTTTTGCAGCCTTTCCCTTAATTACTTCCTTTTTTGGATTATCTTTGCCAGTCTTGTAGTATGAGATAGGATAGCTGAGTTGATCTATTTTTTGTGTCATTAATAATTTGGACCTTTTTTTCTTCAAGTAATTTTAAAGTAATTATTGAAAGATTGGATTTCTTCCTTTGAGAATTATTTATACTTTTGAACCATTAGGGAAAGGCTACAACAAAACACAATTATTTGTATATATTGGAATCAATTCTTTGTATAACCTGGAAACTAGAGAAAGTTCACACACACACACACAAACACACACACACACACACATTTTCTCTCAGTTAACTATTTCCCTTCAATTTTTTTATATTAAATGTGTGTGCAAAACTTTTCAATTTCATGTAATCAAGATTGTTGACTTTCTCTTCTTTACCTTCTCTTTCTCTTATTTGTTCATAAACTCTTTCTCTAACCAGTCTTGATAAGTATTTCTTTACTTGCTCTTCTATTTTGCTTAAGATGTAACCTGTTAAATCCAAGTCATTTCATGCATCCAAGGACTTATTTTAGTATATGGTGTGAAGTTTAAGTCTAATTTCTATGAGGCAGTTTTCCATTTTTTTCAGTCATTTTTGTCAAATGGTAAGTCCTTTCTCTAAGAGTTGGTGTCTTTCAATTTACTGTTCACTAAGCTACTATGTTGATTTGCTTATATATTTTGTTACTAATCCATTCCACCAATCATCTTTCTTATTCTTTAACCAGGTCCCAGTGATTCTGATGATTACTGCTTTTTAGTATAGTTTGAGATCTGGTACTGCTAGACCCACTTCCTTTGAATTTTTCTTTTTTATTGAGATTGTTGACTTTTTATTTTTCAGACAAATATTGCTTTTATTTTTTTGCAGATCTAAAATATAATCTTTTGATAGTTTTATTGTTATTGTTGTTGTTGCTCAATTGTATCTGACTTTTTGTGACCCTGTGGACCATAGCATGCTAACAGAGTATTTGGGTTTTCTTGGCAAAGCTGCTGAAGTGGTTTGTCATTTCCTTCTCCAGTGGATTAAGGCAGAGAGGTTAAGTGACTTGCCCAGGGTCACACATCTATTAAGTGTCTTGAGACTGGTTTTGAACTATGTATCAAGTACTGAGTTAAGTTCTGGGGCTAGAAAGAAATGCAAAAGACAGTCTTTACCCATAAGGAGCTCATATTCTAATGGAACAGATAAACAGAGCAAATAAAGGGAAAAGAATTAACAGAGTAGGCACTGGAATTAAGGATTAGGGAAGACTTCATATAAAAGGTAGGAGTTTAGGTAGGACTCAAAGGAATCCAGGAAATCCAGGAGGTAAATAGGAGAAGGGAAAGAATTCCAAGTCTAGGCAAAACCACAGAAAATGCCCAGACTCAAAAGATGTAATATAGTAGTCATGAAAGAGCAAGGAAGATAGTACCAATGGATTAGATAATATATGGGGTGAGGGTGGGAATGATGGTATAAGGGTAAAAAGATAAGAAAGATGGAGCATAGGGATAGGTTATGGAGGGGTTTGAATGCCAAACCTGATTCCAGAGGTGATAGGGAGCTACTGAGTTTATTGAGCAGAAAATTAGTTTGTTACTTTAAGAAAATCACTCTGGTGGGGTAGAGTCAAGATAGCAAAGAAAAAACAGGGATTCACTTGAGCTCTCTCAAATTTCCTTCTAAAAAATTTAAATAATGCCTCAAAATGAATTCTGGAACAGAAGAAACCACAAAAGTGTCTGGGCCTACTCACTAGAGGATTTCGGGAACCAGCCCAAATGCTGCTCATGGGTGAGGAGTGCCAGGGCAGGATGGTCAAACAGGAGTCCATTTATCCAAAATTTTCTCAGCCTTGTATACTCTAATACACTTATATAACTAAAGCACACTGAGCAAGGACAGTGGGCCTGTGGGACCACATAAATAACTTGCTATTGTGAGCTGATGATTCCTTGCCACTTTAGCATAACTCTACTTTAATTACAGCACAGGTTGTCATGCCCCCTGACTTCTCAAGAAGATTGGATGCCCCAAAGGGGGGATGGGGAGCCAAACCATGGTTCCTTTTATGGATTAAAGGGTCTTATACCTCACCCAGGGTTCCCCACTATCTATGGCCCTCTATACCAAAGGACAAGGTGAAACAATTTTTCAGCCCAAGACAACTTAATATATTGGCAGGAATGGTGTGTTTTACAGGGTAAGAGTGGAGTGCACTCCAATATAGTCCAAAAATTTACATTCTAGTGGGAGTTTAAAAATTGTGGGAGAGGGCATCAGCAAAGTTAGGGCAAGGTAGAGATGTAATCTGAGATCATGGGCCCTAGCATAATGACTGGTGGTAGAACTCCTCAAGTGGAAGCTTGGATGGGCATTGACTCACTGAAAGAAGTTAACATGGGAAGAAAGCCCTTAAGGACTAAAGGAATCAGTTCTCTAGATACTAGATTGATCTCGAGCTTTCCTGACCAAAATGTCCATTTTCAAAATGATCATGGAAAACATTGATATTGATAAATTCCCCCTGAATAATATTAGTTGTCTTCATATAAAAATAGATCACATGGATTCTTATTATTTGCTTTGATATTGCAATTCTAATTTCCAAATTCTGCCACTCTCATAAAAGTAATTTGATTTTAGATAAGCCGAGCTCAATTCCCTGGGAATCATATCTCTTCCTATAGACCAGCCATACAATTTATATTATTACCCTCCTGCCTGAAGATTGTGTTAGAGGTATGTAGTTTACTTCTGTTCATAGTGGGACAGCTAGAAGGGCCAGTGAAGTCAGGAAGACCTGAGTTCAGGTTTAGCATCAGACACTTAACACTTTCTAGCTGTGTGATCTTGGACAAGTCACTTAATTCCAATTGCCTAACAAAACAAACAAACTTTTGTGGATGGTACAATTTCTGGGGGAACTTCCAGGTGCTCTGCCACACTTTTGCATGTGTCTCAGACATCTTCACTTTGAAGTGATGCTTTTCCAAGTTACCTTCATCCTTAGATAAAAACATTCTACAAACTATGATTGTTGAATGTCAGTTATCATAAGCAGGACTGACTTTATTTACCTTCCTTTCTCTCTTACCCTTCTTCTTTCCTCCTTTTCCTTTAGCCTCTCTTGTTTGCTTCCTTCTACCCCTTCCCTTGCTTCTTTTCCTCTCTTTCCTTCTCTATTCTACCTTCCTCTTCTCCTTCACTCCTTTCCCCCACCTCTTTCTGCCTTACCTCTAATTTCTTCTTCTCTCTAATCTTTCTTCCCTATTCACCTACCTTCTTTCCCTCTTTTCTGTCTTCCTCTCTTTTTCTTCCCTCCTTTCTTTTCCCTTTCCCTGTTTTCTCACCTTCCCAAAATCTTATCTCCTATTTCCCCTTCTTTCTCTTCCCCTTTAAACTTTTCTTGACTCCTCTCCTTTCCTCCTGTCATCTCCCCTTATTTCTTTTCTCCACTCCCCTCGGCCTGTTGTGTTTCCCTAGTCCCTATTCCCAAGACAGGAGCCTTAATTTCTTTTAGAAAAAATGATTCCTCCAACAAACTTGAATAAGTTTAATTTTTCCTTGTGCTTTTTTTCCCCCAATATGCTAAAGCTGAATATTGATTCATGGGACTTTTGGGAGCCAAACCATTTTCTTTTTAACATACAGTCTATAGATTTCTGGGTTTTTCTAATTTAGAGACTTTGCCATTTCACATAATTACCTATTCCTTATATAACTCCCTAAAATCTTGAAGAACTTTCTGTGTGTGTGTGTGTGTGTGTGTGTGTGTGTGTTTTAACTCAAACCTTCTCTTTCATTTGTTTACATATTCTTTAGGAGTAAAAATGAGGTCCATTATCTTAACCTCTATCGTACCTATTTTATTTATTGTAATATGGAGAGGGAGACTATATAGTCTAGAAAAATATTTTCTATCTAACCTTTTTTTAAAAGCTATGATCATCAGTTGAACACCAATGAGGTACTGTGATCTAAAAACATAAAAGGAAGCAAAAAAAAGGTTAATATTTTTTGACTGGCATAGTGGATCGAGAGCTGGCCTTGAAATGAGGAAGAAAGGAAATCAGCATTTATTAAATACATACTATGTGCGAGACATAATGCTAAGCCTTTTACAAATATCTCACTTTATAGAAAGACCTAGATCCTAAGTCTAGAACCTAGATGTTAGAACTTGGACAAGACTCTTAAGAACCCATATTGCTCTAGAAAACTTCCTCCTCTAAGTTACCAAAATTATCTATTTCTGAGTATTACAAAATTTAAAATGCAAACAAGCAAACTAAAAAGTCATCATACATTGAAAGCCTCTACTCTTTTTAACTCTACCATTTATCTATTTAGGTGGGCTCTATAGCAGCTACTCATATGCCTTAGAACCTGGAGTTTTTCTAACAGAAGTTTTTGACCCAGGATTTATGAAATTTCATTTTCAAAAATAACTGTATTTTAATATAATTTGTTTCCTGTGTAATTCTAAATATTCTATTTTATGTCTTTAAAAATATTATTCTGAGAAAGTATGTGTATCAGACTGCCAAAGGGATCCATGACACTGAGAAGGTTAAGAAATCCTCAATTAAAGTAAAAGATGTTGACTAAGGCCCAACTGTACCAATGACAGGAAAAGTCATTTTAACTTGTTTCTGTAAAATAGAGATAATTCCATGTTATATCTACCTTATGGGAATTAAAAATGGTATATTTCCTGTACTTATTACCCCAGACAACACTGTATAGCAGATCAGTATTACATGGTTAATAATGGGGTTAATGTACATTATATGATCATGGCAATGAAATTAAAAACACTTCTTAGAGGAGCAACTGACTTCTTTCATATTTTTCACATTTTTTTCCAAAAGGGTCTCCAAGTCCCCTCTTTCTTGGTATATTTTCTAGTGCATGTTCTAGGAACATATTGTTTGGAAAACAAAAGTAAGTGTCTGTGAAAGTATGACATTGTTTTAAATCTCTCTTTAGAGGCATACACATGATCCAGTCATCCTTATTGGATGACAGTTGATCTAGGGACTGTTGCTAGGACAATTTCTCTCTACAAGTAGAAAATAATGTGCATGCTAATTTATCCTTCAAAAGGTTGTGTGTGTGTGTGTGTGTTTGTGTGTGTGTGGTTTTTGTTGTTTTGTTTTGGAGAGAGCTAATATTCAAATCCTTTTAGTACAAAGAGAGAACGAGAGGGAGAGGCTAAAAGTGGGTGGATAAGGGCTGTGATCTAGCATCGTGAGGTGTTTGAAGACTGAACTAACAACCTTGTCAGAATCATTAATGGCACTTTCTTCCCCAATCACAGATACATACATACGTACATACATACACACAAACAGCCTCAAAAGAAACAATCTTAATATGAAATTTCCCAAGATCTTTTTTAGGGGGAATAAAGAAGAACCCATCTACTCAAATGTTAATATGAGGAGAGAAGGCAAGGGAAAAAAATGATAATATGAGAATGGTTTTGGAATTTCTTTACCTGAAGGTCTTTGCATAGATTTTTATTTGTCAGGAACAATTTAGTACTACACAGTCAGAGAGTTGGCCTAGATTCAAATTCGATAAATATTTATGAAATGCTCACTATGTGCTAGTGTCCATGCTAGACATGGACAAAAATAACATTGTTCCTGTCTTCAAAACTCTTACTGTCTCCCAGAAAGCATCACATGTATAAAAGGTGATTTGAGAAGTTAAGAGAGGAATAACTGAATCAAAGTAAAATTTTCACCAAGTAGATATCATCTGACTTATGTCTTGAAGGACAATTAGAATTTTGAAAGTTGGACAAAAGAAGAGAAAATGTTCTATACTAAGTTAGCAACTGTGAAGATGCCTGAAGACTTATGAACAAGTATGAAAATCAGGGACTAGCTAATAGTCCAGCTTGTCTGAAATATAGAGCTGGTAAAGGAAAATAATATGAAATAAGGCTGGAACCAAATAATTTTCATTTGGAACCTTAAATGTCAAACTGAGAAGTTTTATTTCATCTTAGAGGCAACAGGAGACAGAGAAGATTTTTAAGCACACAGTCATACCTGTGCCTTAGGAAGATTATTTTAGCAGCAGGATGTATCTGAGAAGAGTGGGACTGGAAGCAGGCAGATGAATTAGGAGGCCATTACAATATTTTAGGAAAGTCTTGATGAAGGCCAGAACCAAATGACTGGCAAACAGTTACAAGTTCAAAAAAAAAATGGAATTAGAATATATAGAATTTGGCTGAGAGGCGTGGCACACTGTTGTAACTCCTGCCTATGGAAGCTGAGGCTGGTGAATGCCATGAGCTGCTGAGGGCTAAGTTAATGGGATTTTCACACAAAGTTTGATTTCAGTGAGGTGAGCCCCTGAGAGTAGAGGGTGTGTGTGTGTGTGTGTGAAAGAGAGAGAGAGAGACAGACAGACAGACAGACAGACTGTGTTATGTGGTTTAGTAGACTGCATAAAGAGGGGCAAATCAACCTTGGTGAAAAGAAGGGATCAAGGCCAATTTGTCAATCATTGGGATTCAGCCCATAAATGGCTATTGTACTAGGAAAGATTAGAGATTTGAGTGGATTCTCTCCCAGAATTCACCAATTTGTTGACAACTTTTGGAAACTTCAGAGATTTTCACAGTCAATCGATCGATCGATTAATCAGTATTTATTAAGTACTTACTACATGTTAGGCACTATTCCAGGTACACAGGAAGAAACCAGAAGGGAATGATTATCTATGTTTGACCCTATAGGAAGAAATACTACTAGTAGCATCAAGCTGAATCTGATTTTCTGACACTGCTTTCCTGTTCCCCTCTACATCATTTTGGTGGGATTCAGTGAACCCTGAAATGATGGAACTCTTCTATTGACTCTATTCTATTTCCAGAACTGTTTAAGGAGGGACAGAAAGAACTTAAACCCTCTCCCCATATATTCACCCACTTCTATAGTCACATTGCCAATATTCTTGATTTGTTATTTATTTTCCATTTCAATCCCCTTGACTCTGCCCATCTCTCCTTATACTGTCATGTATGTCTTGTGTCTTCTTATCAACAAATAAAATTGACCACCAATTGATATGATTAATGGGTGGCAGTAAATCAAGGAATTTTGATCTCTTTAGGGAGATGGTTGACACATCCTAACTTCATAATAGCCTGAAGAAATTGAAGGGGCAGGAAGTGGGAAGGAGCGGACACTGACAATATATGGAATTCTTTTTCTTGTTTTTTTTTTGTTTTTTTTTTGGTTCTCAAAAGGGGAACAAACAAACATTTCTTAGGTGTCTATTATATGCATGACACTATGCTCAGCATTTTTCAAAATCTATCTCATTTTATATTTCCTCAACCATTTGAGAAGTGTGTGCTATCGTTATGTCCATTTTATAGATGAAGAACTTAAGGAGATTGAAGTGTGGCCAGGGTCACACAGCTAGTTCATATTTGAGGCTTGATTGAATTCTAGTCTCCCTGAATCTAGGTCTAGCATTCTATCTACTTTACCACCTCACCACCTAGATATATGTACCATAATTATATGGCAAAGCACATGATGTATCATTTTATAAAAAAATATGAAAGACGCCTCCATCTCATGGAATGCAAACCCCTCCATAGAAAAATGGCATATCTGGCTTTGTATAAAACATCTAACAGAGAACCACAATTTTATATCTATATTGTTGGAACTAAATGAGTTAAGCCAAATCTCTTGGAGCAAATTAGAATTGCATCCTAACTAAAAAAGCTAGTGTTCACATTCCATGAGATGGGGGCTTCCCTCCTATCTTTTATAAAGTGATGACCCACATGCTTTTGCTGTGTAACTCATGATACATTCAGAGTTCTCACAACTTGTTTAAAATAAATTTAAATTGTTTTAATCTTTGTGTATATTTTCCTCCCATTTCTGGCATTAGTATATACAAGTCTTCTAAGTTTCTCTGAATTTTTCATATCCACCTTTTTGTTTACAGGACAATAGTGTTTCACTTCATCATTGAAGGAGATATTTTCCATACTGGAAGTTCTCTTAACAAAATCATGAGTTTGAGGACTGCTCATGTCCCATCCCCTCTACCTAAATACACAAAGCTTCATCTATAATTTTAAATTTTTTTTAAAGGAAAGCCTATTCAAATGAAATTATATGCATGTATATATGTATGTATGTATGTATATAAATTTGGCATGTTTGTATATGTATATATATATACATGTGTTTATTTGTATGTGTGTGTATATATATGTATATATATATATATATATGGAGAAAAGGGAGAGAATCTTTATATATTTATGTCAAATAATGTTATTAAGATTATCAGAAAAAATATCCAAATTTTAGTTTTGTATTCCCCATAAAAGTATTTCCTTTCATACTTAGCATAATACACAATCCATCTCCCTAGGATTTTCTATTTATGCAATTTGAACTTTTATGTGTATTCTCTTTAAAAAAATGCAAAAATTCATGTTTTTTAAATAAGGAATCATGTTGTGTATAAAAATTTTCTTGTTTGCAGAACAGTAAGACCAAATTAGATTATT
The DNA here is from genome assembly GCF_902635505.1 of Sarcophilus harrisii. NCBI lineage: Eukaryota > Metazoa > Chordata > Mammalia > Dasyuromorphia > Dasyuridae > Sarcophilus > Sarcophilus harrisii. Next base: position 124,945,148 of record NC_045429.1, read on the forward strand.
TTTCCTCCAGACAATTTTGTTTCTGATTTTAGAGCAGCTGCAGGAGCAGGCACAACTAACTTCCCTACATGGAAAAATCTTAATGGCTTTCCCTGATTCCTTCCAACTTTCTAAAAGCTGTTTTCTTTTCTTTTTCAAACAAATTTTACTTTTATTGATCTTTTGCTTTATCATTACCTTCATTTTTAATATACTCCCTCCTCCCTTATCCATCTAGGTATTCCTTGCAAATAAGAAAAGGGGAAAAAGAGAAATTCAGTAAAAACAACCAAGCAACCAATCTATACATCTACAATGTCTGAGAGTTAATGCAACATTTCATACTCATAGTCCATACCTGAAAAGAAGAAAGAGAGTTATTCATCCTTCTCTGAGATCAAGCTTTGTCAATGTAATGACATGTCATTCCATCTCATTTTTTGTCCTTTGCATTGAATATTATTATGGTTGTGTATGCTATTTTCTTGGGGTTTTTCCTTACTTTGCTCTGCATGTTTTCATATGTCTCCCAAAACATCTCCAAATTTTTCATATTTATCATTTCTTATTACACACTAATATATTCCATTACATTTATGCTCCACAATTTGTTAAGCCATTTTTCAACTGATGGGCATTTATACCACTTCTTATTCTTTGCTATCACAAAAAAGTATTAATATTTTGGTGTACCTTTCTGCCTACCTTTAGCCTCTTTAGGTAATATGCCTGTCAGTGGGATCTTTTGGGTTAAGGGCATGAACATTTTCAAAACTTTTTTTTTTCAAAAAACAAAGCCAACTTTTTATTGTGTACCTATGAAAAAGATTAATGAGTTTTGGTGCATGTTTGTTGGTAAGGGCTTTTTGAAAATGCTGGTGCTGGTACTGTTGCTAGGAGTCATGTAGAATAGTCAAAGGATTATAGTGTTTGAATTAGAAAGGACTATAGAGGTCACCTAGTTGAGTAATTTTGCTTTTCCCCCAAGAGAATATTGAGATCCCCAAAGACTAAATCATTTGTTCAAAATGAAAGATGTTAAGTGGGTAATCTTGGATTCGAATCTAAGTTTTCTGATTCTAAATTTTTCATTCTTTTAATTTTGTCAGTTTGTTAATAGTGGACAGAGTTTTTTAGGAAAAAAAATCTTAGGAAATTAAAGAATGATTTTGTTTTAACTATTTTTTTAAAGTGATAAATCTGTCATCATACTATTCATCTTGAAAGATGTCTTAGTCCACAGAGATTCTCCTTGTACCACAAATCAATAGCTTCTTTTTGGCCATGTAACTGTTCTTAAACAAAGTCAATCACTGATTAAACATTCCTTTTCAGGTTTATCAATAATCCTTATTGATAGGATAAATCAAAAGCATTTTTAAAATCTTGAATCTTTTTGTCAAAAGTCTAATCAGAGATGATTATTCCTCTTCACTGTTTAATTCTTTGAGAGATAGTCTTAAAGCCAAAAGGTGGAGGTGAATTTCATTTACATATTGTTCCTTAAAATGCCCAGGGGATTTAAATTGAATTAAATTGAATTTGTATAAACCAAAGCACATTCACATTTAAGTGTGCCATGGAAGCTTCCTATAAGAAGTCTATAGGGAATATTTTTATAATCTCCTAAGGACCCATTTGGGCCTTTCCATTTGACTTACAGCTGAAACTTTCCATATGTGTTACCTCCCTCAATAGAAAGTGAATCCCTGGAGAACAAGGACTGTCTAATGTTTCTATTTATATTTGCAGTGTTTAGCACTGTATTTAGCACATAGTGAATGCTTTCAAAATCCTTTATTTATTCATTCATTTGTAATACAAATAACTTCTCACCTGAATGTAATATATGAATAAGTTTGACCTTTCACAAGTTTGGACTTTTTTTTTCCTGAGGCAATTGGGGTTGAAGTGATTTGCTGAGGGTTCTACAGCCAGGAAGCATTAAGTGTCTGAGATCATATTTAAACGCAGGGCCTCCTAATTTCAGGGCTAGTGCTCTATCTACTATACCAACTAGCTGCCCCTGGATTTTTTTTTTAAAGCATGTTTAAGCACTTTATTTTTTCCTGTAAAAACAATTTTTAAAATTTGTTTTTAAAACTTTAAGTTCCAGGTCCTCTTCCCTCCTCTCTCCCAATGAGAATACAAGCAATTTGATGTTATACATGTGTAGTCATGCAAAATATTTCCATAATAGTCATGTTATGAAAGAAAACATAGACCAAAATAAAAAACCCTGAAGAAAAATAAGGTTTTAAAAATATGCTTCGATCTGTATTCAGAGACCATCAGTTCTTACAAGTTGAGACTTAAAAGTGAAGGTGGGACTTAAAAGTGAAGATATAAATAGGCTAAAACTCATATTTACTTTTTTACCTCATTCTAGCTTTGAAATGACAACTCCAAGAGATGCTAAGTGATAGCTTTGGATTTAGTTATTTTCCAGAAGTCAAGGATAGTGTTAGATACTACACTTTGATTCATTTGAGGCTTTTTTTATTTTTTTTTTGATCTGGGAGAATTATTCATCAAGATAGAGTGGTGAGTAAAATGACACTGGCAAGATAGACATAAATAGGTCAAAGTATACAACATGGACCCATTTAAAATAAATTTTAAACATGTAATTTAAATTAAATATATTTTAAAAATAAAATACATTTAAATTAGTATTTATGCCAAGAATTAGTGGATCTCACAGTCCCAGTGAGGAATACAACATGAAAACAAATAATATACAAACAAGTTATATATAGGAAATAGTTGACAAAGGGAAAGCATTAGAATTAAGAGAGGTTGGGAAAGAGTTCTTGTAAAAGATGAGATTTTAATTGGTTCTTAAAGGAAGCCAGGAAATCAGTAGGCAGAGGTGAGAAGTAAGAGCATTCCAAAGATGGAAGATAGCAAAATTCCCAGAACTGAGAAATGTTGCAAATCAGAGAAGTTATGTCTTTATGTAATAAATATGTTCCTAAAAATTTTGGAAACTCAGTTCCAATAAATTAAATCATTTTTAAATGTATCAGAAGATCTCAGCTACGTTAGCAGTTCAATGCAAAAAAAAAAAAATCTAGCTAGCATTTGCTAGAGATAGAAAGATCTAAAATGACATAATTTCAGTCTTTGGGGAGTTTACAATCAGTCAACAAAAAGAGAAATGATGGTTAAAGATAAAAATGTATACTGATAAGTATGAGAGAGAGCAGGGTAGGGCAAAGGGAGAAATTCGAACGAAGTGTTCGGGGAAAAAATGATAAATGAAAGAACATTTTCAATTAGTTCATTTTTCAGTGAGGGGGTAGGCAGGGAGATAAAGACTCATGAGGTGGTAGAACTTGAATTGAACCATTAAGAGAAAGCTTTCAATAAGTTTAAGATGTGGAAAGAGCATGAGGCAGACAGAACTCATGAAGAATTCAGATGATAAACTCAGTATTGGTTCAGTTGAATTAGACATGTGAGAGTGAACTCAGGGAAGATGCCATTAGGCCATGATAAATCTGCATAGAGAATCACATTGTTTCCAAATATATTAGAATCGGTGTAGTGCTATACAGTAGTCAGGAAAACTTGAATTTAAATATAACCTCAGACACAAACTAACTGTGACACTTAGTCATTTAACATTTGTCTGCCTCAGTTACCTCTAGCTAATTCTCAGGATGTTGTAAAGAGAAAATATTCTTGAGTTCAAATCAGGACTCAGATACTTATTAGCTATGTGATCTTAGGCAAGTCACTTAACCCCATTTGTCTTAGTTTCCTCATTTGTAAAATGACTGGGAGAAATGGCAATCTACTCAAGTCTCTTTACTGAGAAAACCCCAAATAGGATCACGAAAAGGAGAACACAACTGAAAAACATCAACAAGTCTTAGAAAGTTTGTGTTTTCATTTTCATGGAGGAAAAAAAGCTAGAATGACTGACTTTTTGAAGTCCTTTGACTATGATTTTGTGATAAACTTATGTAATAAATTCAAGGGGCCTTAATACCTCCTGTGAAGGATTGGTACCCATATAACCCTATTTTCCAAGAAAAAATGCAGTATAGCAAAAGTAACATAAATGGCCCAGGGAATATTTCTCTACTTCTAACAGTAGGCCTTGCATTTAAATTTTTCACTTCCAATCCAGAGCATTAATTGTCCCTGACTTCTTAGTTCCTCTGCTATTTACCACTTTGGGCCCCAGTAGTTCAAAAAAGTTGTTTCAGTATGGGTCACCTTAAAGGCCAAAAAGGTAAAGGGAAGGTAAGGGAGTTATTTCATAGGTCTAAAGGAATTAGAGCCATATTGGACTTCGAAGTCTGTTACAATTCCCTAATTTTGGAGAAGATTAAAGTCTCAGGTCCAGAATGTTTAAGTGGCAGATGGAGGGAAAGAGACAAAAAGGAAATATTTCAAAATTATTGAATTTAAATGCCCATTTGAGAAAATTACTAAAGTTTTTTTTCTTTAAATATATTTTTCATCTTTTCATCTTTTTCATATTTCTTTTAATATACTTTTCATCTCGTGAAGCTTGGACTTGAAGAATAGTTGAAAAAATTCACCTAGTCAATACCCTCTGTTCTCCCCTAATTCCCTCCTACTGTACCTCCTCCCTCAACCCCTTTCAGCTTCCTTTAAATGTTTTCTCTTATATTATATTGTAAACTCCTTGAGGACAGGAACTGTCTTTTGCCTTTCTTTGTGTCCCTAGCATTTAGGTCCCTAGCATTTAGCACAGGGCAGAGCACATAGTGAGCACTTAATGTTTTATTGATTGATTGATTATGGCTGTAAATCATTGCATACATGTTGTCAGCATATTGGCTGGTTTTGCTGAACTGTTCTTTTTTTCTTCTTTCTTAACCTGGAGGGGGAGATAGATAAATGGAGATTTACATATGCATGTCTACATGCATTATACATATATAGAAATAAAAAATTGTTATACATATATAGAAATAAAAAATACAAAACCAAAACTTATAAATAAGATAAAAAGAAATATCCTTTTAGAAGAATTAAGGTTTTTTTTCCATCAAATCAAAGTATTAAGATTGAAAAAATAGAATGAAATTTAAAAAATATTAAAATATTTAAAATAAAAATATTAAATACTTAAAAATAAACTGAGCATTTTATTTTGTTTGCACATATTAGATTCAAATTTATGATCCCCCCCTTAACTATCTCAATATGCCTGCCTTGGGTATGCCCCCTTCATGTTAGAAAAAGTTATCATTTGATAGAATAACACTGTGTGGCAATGAGTTTGCTCATTTTCCTATACATAATCCTCAGCCTTATTGGATCTGGCATGTATTATGTGTGCAATACCTTTTCAAATTCATATACACCAAACTAGAGGTTCCCAAATCCTGCAATTTTTTTTGAGGCTTCTGAGTCTATCTTCATCTCTCTGGGAAAGAAAACCTTCAAGTATCTGATCCTGAATATATACTCAGGTTTTCTGGACTCCAGGCCCTGCATTCTATCTTCTACAATACTGGCTGCTCCTAAAATATACTAGGAACAGTATATTTGTCTATGAAGGTATACAATGTCCTAATTTCTTCCCTGAGCTCCAGTCCCATATCTCCAATTAAAAAGGGAGCATTGAGCTTATCTTCTCCCCACTCTAGCTTCTCTAAACTTATAGTGAATGCAAAAATGAGATATATAACAAGGGAGGGATTAATGGGAAACAATACTAATATAAAGGTTAAGAAACATCACTGAAACACATTTCAAAAACTCAGAATTGCATGAAGTTCTCCTGTCTGATTCCCTCAGAAATCTCCTTGCCTAGCTGAGTATAGCAGTCTTGTTATTTCTGAACTCCTGCCAGGTGGGACACTTGTCTGAGTCAATCAGATATCAGTGGATATTTCACTCTAATTCAGTTTGATTACAAAATAAATGTGGGTTAAAGCCAGTTAGAGTCTTTTAAAAATCACCAATAATATACACATAAATATTCCTACCTTGCCTCAGATGGTGGTATTGTGTGGCTATATTTCTTAATTTGAGGCTATCCAAGCACAGCAGTGAGCTAGGCTGCACAATATGTGCAAAGTGTCATTGCTATTTATTGTGATGTTTAAAATCAAGTCTCTATGACAGTAAACCAGGCTTTTAACTTATTTTTAACCTAGCGGTTAGCAGGAAGAATGAATAGAGTCTATTTTTTCAGTGACTAATGCAGGAAGTGGACATATTATGATCTAATGCAGGAATTCCTTGCCTTTTCCTGATTTTATAATTTTGATCATTGATAGGGGTGAGAAAGAAGGAGTAAGGATGAGAGTGTTTGGGAAGTGAATCCCTGCTGGGAATCCCCAATAACAGAGAAAGTGAGGTATGGCATCAAGCTACTTTCAAGAGTAGTCATGTTGGATGGTGATGTTGTCTTAGTCCAGAAGCCTTCATCTGATGTATCATGTAGCAGAAGGGGAAAAGAAAAGACTATCAAAAAAGAAAAAATAATAACCCTCCATTTACTGAATGACTACTGTGTGTCAGGCACTGTGCTAAGCATTTAGAAAATATCAATTTATTTGATCCTCACAATAATTCTGTGAGATGGTTGCTATAATTATCTCCATGAGCAGAGTAAGTATTACTTTCCTATAATTATGCAGCTGGTAAATATCTAAGGCTGCACTGAACTCATATTCCTGACTCAAAGGCCAGTGCACTATCCTCTGTACCTAGCTATTCAAGAGATGCTTAAAAATAAGAGATCAGCTTCTCTGACTTCTGATTCCTATAAATCTCATTAATGTAATGCATAGGACACTGAGGTTGAAATCAAGAAGAACTGGATTAAAATCCTACTCAAATACTTGTTAAATGATCTTCAAAAGTCATTTAATGTCTCTGTCTCAGCTTTCTCATAATGTAAAATAAGAGAATTCCACTTGACCTCTGAAGTTCCTTCCAGCTCTAAAGCTTTTATCTTATGATGGGGTAGGGGAAAAAAACATCAAATATCTAGTTTCATTTCCATAGTTTTGAAAATAATAATTTATAGGTTTTTTTAAATGGTAAAGTGTAAAGTAGATGTTTTAAATATCCCAGAGATCCAGCAAGATATCTTTTTCATGAATCCTCCTGGAGCTTTCTCTTCCTTTCCCTTTGCAAAAGTGATCTTTCTCTCTCTTAATATTGTACTATTTCTTTTGGATTACTTTCATGTGTTTATTATATTCTGTTTTTTTATATAGGACTTTCTTTTCATACTTCACTACTTTATATGCCCTTTGAAGGTAGGAGTTACACACATACACACAAATTACCTCTAGAAAATTAATACACACATGTGTTCATGCATGTATGTACCTATCTGGAATGATGCCTTACATAATATATGCTTAATGTTAATACTTAATGGCACTACTTTTTAACTCATAGTTTCAGAGATTTACTTAGGGACCCAAATGAGAAAGTGATTTTTCCCCAGGGTTAAGTAACTACTATATATCAGACGCAGCACGTGAATGCAGATTGTCCTGACTGAACAATAACATGCTGCCTTTCATAATACAAAGTGATAATATTGCTTAAATCCTTCTTGCCTACCCACTCCCCCTCAAAAGTAGCACTGCAGAATTCAAGATGAATGTGACCATTTTGTGATTTTAATATCAACTAGATGGATGAGTTTTGCAGGAGCCACTTCCTAGTTATTAGTAGTTTTCCCTGTATCTTCCAACTCTTTAAGAGTTTTGCACATTCATTGCATGAAATATCACCAAGATACAATCTTACCTGAGGGAGCAATCAGGTCTGTGGTTCAGGGCTGAAGAAAATGATTCTATATCTTATGGTTCATTACTATTTCACACTAAAGAATGTCATTTGTGTAGAACCTCATTCATCAACTTGGGGTAAAGTATTCAAGCCTATTCCTTCAATGGCATATTTTGTTTCCTTCAGTGGAATATCTGAGATCAAGACAAAAACTAACATTAGCCTTATAGAAAAGCAAGACTATGTTGGGTTTGATTATATAACACACACACACACACACACCCATACACATATATTTCTCCAATGTGGGAAATTTGAGCTGGAAATTTATACCTCAGACTTCATTTTTTTCCATTTGCAATAGTTTTTGTTTTGCTTCTTGGCTCTTCCCAACTCAAAAGAATGGGGGGGGAGGGTTGATCAGGAGTTGAGTTAGAAAGAGGTTGGAATCCTTACCAGTAACTTTATCAATGTGAGGAACTTACTATTGGAAGACTATGAAAAATCCCTTCTTACTGATGCAGATCAAGAACTAGCTGTAATATATAGTCTTGGAAAGTTGCTTAGAATAGTGAGGGGTTAAGTGTATCAGATGCACTATTTTAGCTAAATTTTTGTGATTCTAAGGCTAGTTCTTAATTTACAATGCCCTATCACAAGGCAAATCTAGTACAATATGCCTACTGCTACCCATTGTGCATAATTTTCATCCACATTTAAAAAATGGTGTATTTCTTGGGAATTGTCGAAAAGCAGTATGAGGGGAAAAAATGCCTCGTCTTTCTAAAAAGAGAAAAGAAAGAAAAGTAGTATGAGGAATATGTAAGCATCCTTTATTATGACTTAATTTCTGTGAAATCAGAAGTATTAGAACATAATTTTTTTCTGATTGGCAAATAAGGGAAGTATGGAGGAAGATCATCTTGTCCTACTAATTATTCATCACATTTTTTAGAATTGTGTGAAATTTTATTAATCAACTGCTTTAAAAGTCTTACATTTTCAAAATCATATGGAGAAAATATAAATGGTTTTGTCGGAGGACAAAAATCTTTCTGTTGAAAATATAGTATGTGGTACATCAACTCAACATGATAAAAATATATTTTCTAACACATACAAAAGCGCATTCCCTGCCTCCCTTAGATGAGACTATAGCCATAGAAGGTCAAGGATATATTCACAAGGTGATTATGTTTATGCTACCACTTTATAGTGTTAATTGTAAAAATCTTTCTAAAATGACATTACTTCTCTGAATTAAAAATGCTATTGGCTGAGCCAACAAATTAGTCCCACTTCTGAAGACTTTAAAATAACTAAGTCCTGCTGAGAGTAAGAGAAGGGTGTTTTGTGAACTGGGAACCTGTCTATGGATAAGATTTCTGAGATAGGGAATCTCTTTTTACACTCTTCTCCATGCATAACTTGCCCCTAGATTGACATCTTGCTTTGAAAGAGAACCAGTGAATCTGTAGGATATACTACATATAACAGGGAACTTAGATAGAAGCTCCAGATAAATATGGATACAGAGATATAGTTATCCAAGGGAGGAAGTAGTTTCAAGGAATATGACTTCTGGAAGCAGAGAGAATTGAACTATGGAATGGATTGAACTGAGTAATCTTACTTAGCAGAGATAACTGGGTAGTAGAGACAGATAGGTTCATAGTGGATAGAGTACAAAATGTCATTTCCTATAACTAAGCAAACAGTGCTTCACAACAAGATCGTTGCATACTTCATACCCTCCCTACCCATCCAGTGAAAGTATTGGCCTGGATTCAAACACTTATTGTGTGAATCTGGGCAATTCATTTAACTTCCTTTTGCTATAAAATGGAAATAATAGCAGCACCCACTTTACAGGGTTGTGAGAATCAAATGAAATAATATTTTTCAAGTGCTTAGTATTTCAAGTAATATAGTAAAGATTGCATAAATGCTTATTTCTTTCCCTTCCTCTGAACATAAGAGTTTTGTGAGAACTCCTTAAGAAAAGATTTTCAGGTTTAGTAGTTCCAGGAGCCAAGAGTTGCTTTTGCCACATGTATATATCACACATATGCCTCACTACTTTTGTATTCTAATTGTGCCCATTTTTCCCAGAGAAAAACTATGTATTTATGGGAGAGTGCTCCTAGATATTATGGGGATAATGTATTTGTCGCTTGTTTTTTCATTTTGTACTTCTTTAAATAAATTCTTTTGTTAATGGAAACTATGCTGGTAGGGGCTCATGAGCTACAGTGTTGGTAGTACAGACTCAAATGGTTAAGCCTAGAACCTGAGATAGTAGCCACCCTATGCAAGTGAAGGCATTGTGTTAGAGTGTATCTCGAAAGTGATTATTGCAGATGCATAGGTATATACTTGTATTGTCCATGAGTCTTCCATGAATCAGTTCTATTGCTAGATTAAGCAGAAAGATTTTTGTAGATTCTATGCCATTCAGCCTTAAGTCATTTAGATAACAAATGTTGCTGAGAACATCTGCTTATTTTTTGATTCCTCCTAGTTATTTTTTATACTGCTTTAATGCATTCAGTACTCCTTTTTCTTTTTCAATAGATTGCTTTCACTGAAGTAAAAGGTAATTTGTGTCAACACACAGGGTTAACTACATTTCCTGAAGTCTTTTCTATAAGAAAATCCAAATTCTAAAAAAAATGACATCAGCACTTGTGTGTGGCCATTTCAGTGTAATCATATACGTCAGTAGCTAAGATAGCTTGAACATTACATTGAGCTCAATTCTTTTCTTCCTTTTGGCTCTTTAATAAGAGAAGTTCAGGAGAAAAGGGGAAAAAAAATCACAACAAACCAATTGTTTTCTCCTCTTTAAAACATGTCATCTTAATAGGACTAAATCTTACATTGTGGGAGAATATATCTATGTAAATACATACAGCCTTGACTTTAGTACTCCAGAATAAGTCAGCATTTATTAAGTGATTGCTATGTGTCAGGCACTGAGCTAAGTTCTGGGAATTTAAGCAAAGACAAAAACAAGTCTCTGCACTCAAGGAGATACATTCTAATAGGAAAACCTGACTCAGTACAGTACAGCCAAGAGTTCAGATATAAGATGGAACAGCACCCAAGGGCCTCATTCTATTCTGGACAGTGCCTGAGGCCAACTAGAAGGGTCAGGTCCTCTTGGGTTGACTAACCCCAGAATCTTCTCAGCATAATCTGAAACTTGTGTTGCATAGAGCTAAATGAGTCTCCCAAGAGTTTTCTAGAATTGGATAATCTAGGAGTAGATTAAGACCTTCAGGAACTTTTCTAAAATAAAGCTCAGTCCCAAGGCACATATTGAAGTCTGGGCTCAAGTGGGACCAGTCTCTAATCTGGGCAAGAAGGTATGGAAATATGCACTAAATGTTTGTACAATTGAATCATCCTCAATTTGGAATTTTGTTTTGAAAAGAAGTATGTATTCTCATAACCACACCGCTCATTATTTCACAGATTTGCAAAGTATTCCATTTATGCAAGCCATGTTTATTTTCTTAGGAACAGTTTGAATCTTTGTGTTTCAATTCACACAATACCATATGGCAATGGAAAGAGTACTGGGCTTGGAATAAGAAGAAGTAGGTTCAAATCCTGAATCTGCAAATGGCCGCTATGTAATTGGGACAATTTTTTGAGACTCAATTTCCTCATCTTTTAAATGAGGATGATAATATTTATACTATCTATGTCAAATTGGCATGATAAAAATGCTTTTAAATAGCACCATATAAATGTGAGGGCTAATATTATCATTACCAAGATAACTGAGACAATTAAGTGGGGCTATAGAGTTCTGAGCCAGTAGTCAGGAAGAGCTGAGTTCAAATCCAATCTCATACACATACTAGCTATATGACACTGGGAAATCACTTAACTTTTATTTGCTTCAGTTTCCTCAATTGTAAAATGAAGAAAATGATAGCATCTACCTACCAGGATTATTATGAGGTAGCACAGTGGCCAGCACATAGTAGATATTTAACTGCCTTTCTCTTCCCTATTTTGTTTCATTCCTTCCAAAAGCAGTGTAGCATGGGCTAGGGACCAGAAACATCATTATATTGAACATTCCCAAGTGCTTTGCAAACTGTATAATCTTATATGGGTTTGACTTCTTTTTAGGTTTAGCATTTCATTAATAAACCATTACTAGCTAATCAGAATATAAGGCAGGTCTTTAAATCAAATAATAATTAGAATATCCCTAGTATTTTAGTATTAATATTTAGTAGTATTTACAACTAGTATTTAGAAAGGAGTCTAAGTTTGGGATTATGGATTATGTCTGTACTTTTATTTTGGAGAATAATGAAATGGTTTTTCTCATAGTACCTGATGACTGCCATCCTCTAATGTTTGTTGCTGTTATGATGATCAAAGAATTATTGCTTTGGTTACTTAAAAGCAGTGCTATTATGGGTATGGTAGAAATCTAGAGGTCTATTAAAAGTAGAACTGTAACACAGAATTGTCCACTTAGGTTTTAAAGGAGAAAAAGGATTTGTCAAAATGCAGAAATGATATGAGACACATATCCCATTAAAATAAATGCCACTGTAATAAAGATAATATATAATAATAAAAAAACCTCTTAAGTCATAGACAAATCCCCATTTATTTTAGAGACCTCACTAAAGCAAAACTAAGAGAAGGAATAAGAAGGAGGAAAAAGGAGAAGAAAGAGGAAGGAAAGAAGAATGGAAGGAAGGAAGGAACGGATGAAGAGAGGGAGGGATGGAGAGAAAAGGCAGAGAGAAGGGAAGGAAAGAGGAAATATAAAAAAGATAAGAGAGGGAAGAAAAGCAAATAAAAATGAAATTAAATTCATACATATCTAATTTGGACAGGCCCATAAAGTTTGTCAAAAAGGGTGCTAGCCTGCTATATATATCTGTTGTTTTTACTGGGGTCAGAGCATGCCAGGTTTTTGTTGTTGTTGTTGTGTTTTTTAAAGAAGTAACTTCAACAGATTATCAAATTATCCCTTAAATTTCACCATTCTTCACTATTTGTGTGTGTGTGTGTGTGTGTGTTTTAATCTAAATCATTTACATTGGGGTTCTCCTGCTGTTTCTTCTTGAAAAAGACTAAATATAAAAGTCACTGAATAAACTATGATATCCAAATATTCTATAATTGAGTACCTCTAACTTTTTTGACAGAATTGACTTGATTATATCTGGCATGTAAAAAAATTAATAAAAGCACTGATTTTTAAAGAAAATCTATACTTTTCTTTTAACTTCTATCTGTCACTAAAGCAGGAAAAGTGCCTTGGATACAAATTTTCCTGAAGTAAATGATTTTTTTAAACATAACTATTTCTGAAACTTAGTACTTTGTGGTAACAAGAGAAACTTATATAAGAGTATTAATAATAGCATAGTCATAAAGAATTTATTATCAGTTATAAAACCTGCATGACATTTCCCCCACTAATACAATTAAAGATCATCCACTAAAGCCTTATTTTTCAAGGAAGGGATCAAGGTTTCTCAAAGGCCATTCTAGCTGAGCACAAGTTTTGCTAGGTTCTTGTTATTGTTCAGTGACTTCCAACTCTTTATGATCCCATTTGGATTTTTTTTTTGGCGAAGATACTTGAATAGTTTGCTTCGGTTATAAAGTAGAATTTTCTTCTTTGGATATTAGAAACTCAAAAAAGCATTACTAAGGGGCATATGAAGGATCTGAGATTTTTGTGAAATCTCAGATCCTATGCAATTTTGTGATTTAGGAGTAATTTTTGTTAACTTTCAGTTGTGGGAAAAACATTTTCCCTTGGGCCTCCATTTGTCAGTCAAGCTGCACTTTTTTCCTTCCTTCAAAAATATGCAAAACCCCTTTAACAAAGATTTATAGATCTCTTGGCCAGTAGGTAGGAAGATTCTTCTTGAATTCAAATCAACACTAACTGTATGACTCTGGGCAAGTCATTTAACCCCTATTTGCCTCAATTTCCTCATCTGAAAAAAAGCTGGAAAAGAGAATGGCAAACCATTCCAGTATCTCTGCCAAGAAAAACTCAAATGGGGTCAGGAAGAGCTGGACATAACTAAACAACACTTGCTATGTATTCATTTGGGGGCTGGAACAAAATACTTTTGAGATTTCCTTCTAAACACTATAATTTTACTTCTTGTAAAAGATAGAGCAATATCATACAGTACTTTTAATATTATAAAGTTAATATGAGAAACTGACCATTTTAAAGTTTCTGCAAATTATTAAAATATAGCTTAACTGAATAAAAAATCAGGACCAATTTGATGTTTGGAGAATGGGAGAAAATACAATAAAGTCACTAAAATGTTTTATCAATGTTTAGCCATAAATCTGAGCAAGTTTTAGTTTTTTGATTTTGTTTGGATTTTTTTTCCTCCCTTCAAATTTTCCCATATATTTCCTTTTGCTATTTAATAACATATTAAGGCAAATAGTGTCTTAATTTGTGATGAAGTTAAAAGAACTCATAGATTATTGAGATCTTTAACATGGGAGATTATTTCAAATGGACTATTCGAATTCGTGAAAATTGAATTTATATAACAAAAAGATCTGAGAATATTGGATTAGTGGAGAGTTGTTTTTATCTGTCCAATGATATTTTAAACATCTTTTCCTCCCCCAGTAATAGTGGCTTTATAATATACCCTTTCTTCCTGACCTTCTCCCCAATATGTCCTGTGTTTGAATAAGACAACACTACAGGCATCTGATTTTCATTTTAAATCCAAAACCTTCCTGAAATTATCAGTGGATCCTCTCTTCTGCAGGTCTTCTCTTTCCCTGGTGCTGGCCCCCATTTCAGATATTTACTCTTCTTTCTCTATTGGTCCTCTCTTTACATTCATTCTTATCTCCAAAATTTGAGTGTTTTATGATTTTTTTTTGTCATTCAAATGAATCAAACAATAAATATTTATTAAGGGACTATTCTGTGTCAGCACTGTGATAAGTTCTGGGAATACAAAAAGAGCCAAATTCAGTCCCTGCCCTCAAGCAGTTTATAATATAACTTGGGAGACAGCGTGCAAAGGAATATATACAAACAAGCTATATACAGGATAAAAGGAGATGATTAACTGAAGGGAGGCATTAGAATTAAGAGGTATCAGGAAAGTTTTTTTTGTAAAACATGGGATTTTATTTGGGATATAAAGAAAGCCAGGGAGGTATAAGTAGCTGGGGTTGAGATGCTTGAGTGCTTCAAGCTTAGATAAAAATTCAGGGTGGGGGTGGGGAAGGGGAACCTTCTCTGTCCTCTCTTTTCTATTGAGTTTACCAAAGCATGTGCCTCTGTGTGTGTGTGTGTGTGTGTGTGTGTGTGTGTGTGTGTATGTGTTCAGTTTTCCTTGAACCACTTCATATAAAAGTGAGATTCATGGGATAACTATTCTCCTCACCCTCCTTTCTTTGTGACTATATAGATTTTATGTTCTGCACCTCTGTTATGCAACTGTTATTTTTCTACTTCTTCCACTTTCCATTTTTGTTTTCTCCTACAAAAGACCATTAAAATGGAAGTTACCTCCATCCTCTGTAACTTCTACCTTTCTCTTAAAATTATTGGATTTCTGAGAAGACAATTGATTCTTATCCTCTATTAACATGTAGACAATTCGTCTCCACACATTAAAGAGAATGACCAGTTAATAAAAGAATAAATAAATATAGAGAGAGAGTGGCTATTTAGGAGAGGGAGCCATACATGGGAAAGGAAATTTTGCTGATGTAACATATAAACAAAATTTTATTGTAAAAATGACATTGAAATTTATAGACATCTAAAATATAGATGCTGTCCAAGATTTCCTATTCTGTATGGTTAGTTAGCAAATTAATAATCTGTTGGTTGCCTGTAATTTGTAAAATCATTATACAAACTGAGGTGGGGGTGAATGATTATGGAAGTTAGAGACTCTGACCTTGAGGAACTTAGGTTAGGTTGGTAGCACAAAACATTCATAAATGAAGAAACATGTAAACATATTCAAATAGTATAGAAAAGATAAAATTAATAAATGCTAAGATGTTGAACCAAGAGGTGATTGAATTGAATTAACAAGGGGCTATTTTTAGAAAGAGTTTCTTGTGGAGTGATCAGTTTGTGGCCAGGTTTTGACAGGATAGCATTGGAGGATAAAGACTGACACAAATCAGTGATGTTCTGGTAGAAAACAGTAGTTTGTGTTTGGACCAGCTGTATTTTTTTTTTCACTTTGAGGAACTCCCAGTTTCTCTTCCTCTGTGCCTTATTAAGTCCTAAGGATTTGTCTGAGATATATACAGATTATATGGCTTGTCCAGAGTCACAAGGTTAGTGAAATCAGAAACAGGATTTGAACAAGCCTTCCTGAGTCCAAGCCCATAACTCTATCCACAATTCCTCAAAACGAGGAGACAGTGTAGAAGATGATAATAGTAAGATAATTATTTCATCTTTAGTATAGTGAGTAGTATACTGGACTTGGAGTCATGAAGTTCTTGATTTAGATAGAATGTTACCTCTGACATATACCAGCTGCCCAATGCTAAGAAAATCATCTAACCTCTATCAAAGTGTATCCTGACCTGTAAAATGGTGTTAATACCATATCTCTCTCAACAAAGTTGTGAAGATCGAATGAGATAGTGTACATAAAGTGCGTTGTAAACATTAAAAAGCGCTAGATAAAGCCTGCTCTTATGAAGCCACGTGCCTCAGGTATCAAATTGGCAGATTATCAGTTCATTTATGTATCAAATTGTAGAATTTGACATTTGAAGATCATTTTTTTAAAACTAAATATCAAATGGTAGGCCTACTCAAGCTACCAACAAATTCTTGGTTTGCATATATCTATATGCATACATATATATCCATGCATATGTAATAGATTTTTTTTAGATGTGTACATGTATATAACCATTGTCCTATAAAAGTGCATATTTATGAAATAGCTCATAAAGCAAATATTGGCAAGGTCACAAGGGCTCTGGGTAGTGAATCTCTTTTAGGGCAAGCTGTTTTGGAGACTATGTGGCTGTGAAACATGAATCAGGACCTTTTAGCTAACATTTTAAAACTTTCAAGGATTCAAAGAAAAAAAAATAAAATGAGTACATTCTTGTTTCACCTTAAGGATATGGGGGAAAAGGAACTTTTAAAAGTGGTTAATACATGTTTTATTCTATTTATAAACTGTTATGCATAACATTTAAATAGATGTTAAAATTCCATTAGTATTTGAAATAAGGGGGAAAAAACCTAGTCAAGTGCAGAATAGTGCTTAGAATTAAAATGATTAAAATTGTTTTAAACCTTTACTTAATTGGCCTTATACAATTAATTAGGTTGTATTTCTACTGAAGACTTAGTTCTTGGCTTTTATTATTGTAAAAAGATGACTGTGTGTGTGTGTGTGTGTGTGTGTGTAATATCAAACATCTGTGGGGGAGGAGTTGGAGAAGAAAGATGAAAAAAATAATTTGGGTTATTTTACTTGTATTCACAAACCTCTTAAAATTCTTTTGGTTTGTAAATTTAAGATGTAGGCCAAGGTATTTTCTGAAATGACTATGATAGAGTATAAACCATTAATTTAAAATGACCACTGAACTCTGTGGATAATTTTCCTTAAAAATTTTCCCATGTCTTTGAACTTAAGATGCAGTTCTAATCTACAAATATGCATTCTTATGTCGTGCCTACTTCACAGGGTTCTTGTGAAGGACAGAATTGTCTACCATAGAATAGACAGAATTTCTTTGAAATCCTTAAGCTATAAGTGTAAGTTTATCAGTTATTGCTTATCAATGATTGCTCAACTCAAAATGTAGTTGAGATCTGCTATTGTTTTGACGGGTCCGTTTCTATGCAAGACTTCTTAGAAGTCTTGCATAGAAACTACCTCGTAAGTATCTGTTGATGACTAGCCTAATAATGCAACTCAGGTATGGAGCTATCAGTATGTTAGTGACAAAACTTTTTTTTTTCCTTTCTTGATATTTTATATCACTTTAGAAAAATCAAAAGAAAAGCAGTGGGCCCACGAGAAAACATTCGGAGGGTGTTGTCACACCGGGATACATCGGGGTGAGTGAAAAGTACAACTTTATGTTTGTATGCATGCAATGTACATTGTAAATAGTCCTGATTGCATTCTCCCCATCTTATTTACACAAAGAAATCTGGTTTCTAACAACAGACAAAACACTTAACAAAATCTTTTCGAGGATTATTAAAACTGTCCCCAGGAATGTCTTGTGACAGTTACTTTTGATTCTCCTGGAAAATACCAGTCTATCTGAAAAAAAGAAAGGTAATATATCGCCAGTCGGCTGATTCAAATAAAGGGTTAATTAAGATACTAAGCGTTACTTGTTAATTTACGAAGATCTCCTATTTGGGTAAGAACAAATATGTAACCTGCTGTTTCACCTCAGGTTAAAAAGAAATCTGATTTACATTCACTTAGTTCTGGAACTTCTTTCATCTGGAAATTTCCTTTTTTGATCCCAAGTACCCTGATTTATGAAAGTTACAGGGAAATACTTTTAATGTGAAGAAGAGAGGTAAAGACCACCTAGGGAAATACAGATTTTTAAAAAAATACTGTGGCTTTTACCTTTTTTAGACACCACCGGATATACTTCCTGATCACTCCCAGGCTCCAGAGAAGCTCCGAGGTATAATTCTGAACAATCAGAATAATTAAAAACAACAAATTGAACGATTTGTTTAACCAGGGATGCCAACCGCGGGAGGAAAAGTCAGGAGAGGATAAAGAAGGGACCATTTCCTGATAGGTACTAGTTTTTTTCCTTCTTGGAAAGCACGTTAATGTCACGGAAAAATGCCCTCCCTGTAATGTAAAAGGTCACTGGCACTGTTTTCTTTCCAGGAGGGTTTAGGAATTTTGACCTCACGATTGATGGAATTGACATCCGTTAAATGATAAATTCTAAGGACTACAGAGAAGAAAGAAAAGAAAGCCAGGACGGATCATTCATGGAAATAAGACTAGCAAAAGACCTAGGTTATCAAACACGAGTCATTTAGAGCGGATGCAGAAATTAAAAAAATTCTACTGTAATAAGTGGGTGGGAGTGGGAAAAGGACACACATTAGGACTCTGCATCATTCCTCAAAATAAAAACACAAGAAAAATGAAGAAAAGCAAGTTTAAATCAGGACCAGGGGAAGCCGTTTGTCAGTCGGGAAACAACTCCACGCACATGGCTTACTTTTTGTGACCGGTTTGTCCTCCAAACCGCTTTAGGTGCGAATATTCTAGCTGGACTACAAGGTGAGCTAATCTCAGCTCAGTTCAGAGGACAGCCCTAGACCTGGCTGAGATGACAGATGTGTTCAACCCCACATCTCAATCCTTTTCTAGTTTTATCCTTTCCTAGTAATTCTCTGGACATTAATACCTGTCGGTCTCGCGGTTCTCTCAACCAAACAAACTATCGCAAACTCCCGAATCTTTCTGCGTTCTAAACTTGCAGTGCGTTCACCTTCCGACGCGTCTTTGGCAGTTAGTGTGGCTTCGTTGCCAAGTTAGAACAGGCGGGCAAAAGCTAGCTTTAGCGTTGCTTCCTTTGTATTTTGTGCCCTAAGACCCCTTGCCTTTGTTTTGATTTTCTCTATCCAATGAATTCGCCACTTCGATTTCTCAAGCCCGCAGGTAAGATGCGAAGTCATTAGGCTAAAGCAAATACTTTTCTTTATAAAGCTAGATTTGGGGAGGGAAAGTGAGTGAAATGCACATAATTTTTTCTTAAAGTTAGGAGTTGAAAAAAATTATGACTTGAACTTGTGCGTGTGTTTTAATCACAAGATATCCTACAAGGTTTTGGATTCCACCCAGGTCACAATACTACGTGCAATCGTTTTCATTGCTGAGTTTACCGTTAATGGGTTTGCTTTGAAAGAAGTAGATTGAGAAAGAGGATGCTGTTCAGCAGCTCACAGCTGGAGTTGCTTCACATCTGTCTGGTTCAGAATTCAGAAAAGATCCAGCATCTGCGTGTCTTCCCCCCCCCCCCCCACTCTGTGTCCACTGTCCCCAAGAATACACATCGCTTCTACAGTTGAGCTCCTCAGGTAATGACTTGGCCTGCATCTATCCCCTTTCCCCCTCTTTTCCCCCTTTTATGTGTGTGTTTCTATTCTTTCTTTTTCTCTCTGTTCTTTCTGTGTGTATGTGTGCTTTGGATACGTATAATGAGAAGGGAGGAGGTAGCTTGAGAAGCAATTGCTCCGCCAGTGGGCGTTTTCTGGCTGCTGCCTGAGCGTCCATGGGAGGCACTGCAGTGATTTTATCCGCTGCTTTTGAGCATCCATAGAGCAACATATACATCAGAGGGCATAGGAAACACATAAAGCCCATAGGTATATTCGTACCCTTCCCCCAACTTTCACATTTGGAGAGGAAGACGAGTCCTTGTTCCATTCGGGAGCCACTGCTGGATCAGCCCCAACAGACATCATGTCCCCTTCCACCTAGAGAGGGGATGAAAATGTGAAGATTTTACAGGTCGGGGAACCGAAGACAGGAGGGAGGGGGGAAGACACCCCCTCCCCCAAACCTTTCTCAGAGATTAGCCTGGAAAGCTCCTAGCGGGAGGGGAGCATAGACGGAGTGAGGCGCTTAGCTGCGTCTCTGGCTCTTCGCTCCCCCACCTCGCGGCGTCTCTAGCAAACGTCCTGCCTCTAACTACCGCGAAAAAGGGAGGAGGGTCATGTCCAACCCAGAGAAGCCGCTTTTATCCCGCCCCCAGGCCCCCTTGTCTGCAGATTGGAAAAAGCTCAGCTCCGGCCACTACCGACTGCACTCGGATCTCGGCGGCAGCGGCCAGGGTGGGGACAGCTATAGCGCTCAGAAGGCTGGGAACGCCCGCGGTTTCCCCTTGCTCCTGGCTCGCGCAGCCCGGGGCACAGACGGTCCGGGCCCGGGCGCCGTTTGCTTCTCTTCCTGCAGCGCTCGCGGTCTCGGCCGCGGCAACGGCAGCAACGGCAAAAGCAGCGGGGTCGTACCCCGAGTTCCTTTCTCTGTTCCTTCTTCCTCCTCCCCTTTTCTTTCCTCTTCTCCATCTTCCTTTTACTTCTTGCCGCCCCCGCCTCCCCCTCCTCCTCCTCCTCTTCTCCCTTCCTCCTCTTGCTTTCACCTCCCAGTGGGTTTCCAAGGAAGGGAAGCAGCAGCAGCAGCAAGAGCAGCAAGAGGAGGAGGACGTGGTGGAGGAGGAGGAGATGTTGGAGGAGGAGGAGGAAGAGGAGAAGAAACAGCTCCCTTGATCGTCCATCCGAGCAGTAGTAGTAGCAGCAGCAGCGGCATCAGCAGCGGCAGTGGCAGCAGCGGCGGCAGCAGCAGAAGGCGGCGGCTGTTTTTCTCTCCTCCTTCACTTCAAGGTTTGCTGCTCCCAGCCTCCGTTGGTCCCCGGCTGCAGCCGCAGCAGCCGCCGCAGCCTCGACTTCTCCTTTCCCCAGCAGTCTGCAGCCTGTGGTCCTACAATTTCCTAGGAACCGCAGGCGCAGCCCGCGCCGGTGGTGGGGTCGGAGGCGGCGGCCCGGCTTACACTAGCAGCAGCAGCAGCAGCAGCCTCGGCAGCCTCAGCAGCAGCAGCAGCAGCAACCGCAAAATTCAACAGCATCAGCATCAGCCTAAAGGCTCCTTTTTCTCCTT
Source organism: Sarcophilus harrisii (assembly GCF_902635505.1). Lineage (NCBI taxonomy): Eukaryota > Metazoa > Chordata > Mammalia > Dasyuromorphia > Dasyuridae > Sarcophilus > Sarcophilus harrisii. Next base: position 124,966,564 of record NC_045429.1, read on the forward strand.
CGCTGCCTCCTCCCCCTTGTCACTAGGGTCAGACATGGAAGATGAACCTTCTAATAGTACAGGCTGCTTTAGAAGGTTTACAGAGTGTTTCTTGAACACGAGTAAGTGGCTTTATCCTTTCTTTATTCGCTTTACTCCAACCTCTATCCCTGAATAATTCTTGGGAGGTTAAGGGGGAAGGGGCTGTGCTGTAGTGAAGTTGACGGTTGGATGAATGCAGGATAGCTCACACGATTGCACATTTTAGAGGGGTGGGGGCTTTATTCCATCTACAATTTGCAAAGAGGCAGTGTGGGGGTTTTTTGTTTTTGTTTTTTTAACCCAGCGTGCTTTTTGAAGAGGAGATGAGAGTAGAAAAATATGTGGAGTGTGTGTATGAAGTGGACTTAGTTTATATGTCGAAAAAGGTTTTTGTTTGTTTTACGCCTGTGTGTGTACTGTACATGCACGCGTCTGAGAGAGGCGGGAGAATTGTACACGATTTGTCAAAGGAAAAAATACTGTCCAATCTCCGAGTAAAGGTTCCAGAGTTGATTTTTTTTTTTTTTTTGTCCTGACGAAGTCTACCTGGCACGTACCCCTCAAGTTGCTCCGATTAAGCTCAGTGCTAGACAGAAAGCCCATTCTTCGTTCTCTAGGCTTGGGACTGATTTGTCTAAAGTCAAAGGTGCTTTATGCCACTTTGGAGGCCAGGGAATTTGGGGGAGCAGTGGAGGGTTTGGCTTCTCCAATAGTGGAGGAAGACAAGTTAGAAGCTCCACGCTGTCCTGTTTACCCGCACTCTCCACCCCCCATTACTGCAAAGGACATTAATTAGCTTGTTGCAGGAGAACTCTTACCATCAACCCCCAGACAAATGCACACTTAGTTTTTGAACAGTGTCTTGCTTTAGTCATCCCTGCTGCCAGTGCGGCCGGCGACGGATGCCTGTGACTTTATTACAAGCTCTCTTTGCGGGAGAAGAAACAAGTGTTTGCACCTGGCTCTTTTTCAGGGCATGAGGGAGTCGAAGTTTCAGGGTCTTGTGCTCGTTCTGGAGTCTGATTCTGATCTTTGTCCCTTATTCCAGAGACCTTTCTTGTAAATTTAGGGAACTTAATTTATGTCCGGGTTCTCTATAGAGGATAATAAGTCTCTGAGCCTTGGCGGGGAGGGGAGTGTTAGAAAGACAATCCTCGAAAATAAACTTCTGGCTTGACACCTCCTGGCAGATGGCATTTTCCTTCATCAGGTGCTTTTTTTCCGGGCAAGCAGGTCTGGATTGGGGAGAGGGCAGCGTCAGGAAATTGGCAAAGAGAACTTATCCGGGGAATCGCCTTAAGAGACAAAGGAGAGAAAAGTGGAGACAGGCTTCTTGAAAAGGGAGGAGGTGCCTGGGGGAGAGGACTCCAAAACTGTAGAGAATTAGGGGCCGGGGGTTAGTAAGAGTGAAAGTAGGATAGATTTGCAGCAGGATTGGGGAACGACTTTTTGATAGTGAGAGGGAGCACCGGTTAGCAGGAGGTGAAATGGCAAAGAGGTATGCTCTATGTGGCCTAGAGTTCCAGAGACAGCACCTTTATACTACCGCAGCAGGAAAAGCAGAGGGACGGAACCGGGAGAACATTAAGCAGAAGCCTGCTGCTTTCCCAAGAAGGGCCCCCAGCCCTCAATTACAATATCTTTCTTTTAGGGCCTATAGACTTTGCAGTGTGATCTTTTCTAAAGGAATCACATCACCTGTTTTCCATTTTGGGAAACTTCCATATTGGGTTTTATGGCTTATTGATGATCTCTTAGAAGATCCTTTAGGAGATTAAGTGTGTTCTGGAGTCCATTTTTACAATCCAGAAGTTTTGTTTTTTCAGTATGCACTTTGTGTTTGGCACTTTGCTGGGAGAGCCCCTAGTAGCTTTTGGTCTGCTGCCCCTAAGGGAATCAAAAGGAACTTTTAGGAAATTTTGTTGCTAAGTGTGTGAGTTCCAAGCTAGAAATGGGAGGGGTAGGGTGGGGGGGAGTGGGGGGGGAAGAGTAAGGGGAAAAAATCACTTGGCTTGTAGTCAGTTTCTGCAGAAACAAATTGCTTGCCAAAAAACAATAGTTTCTTGCTAAGGGGCTTTCCTTTTGCTGGATTTGTCTATTAGTTGTCCACAGGCCAGTAAATTACAGCTCAAAAATACTGCTTAATTCTTCTAATCCTTACTCAGTCTTGTCCCAGAACAGTACTACAAGGGGATGTTTCCTGTAACAGGTGCCACTCTATTGCTACCGATTTCAGAAGGTGTATAGAGGAGTGAGAGAGAAGAAAAATGAATTGCGTGACAGACTTGATTTCAATGCATTGTTATTCATTTTTCCCCCCACTAAATCTGCAAAACAGAAATGCCCTATGGAGAGCAGTCTGAATTTATCTGATTGTTGCTTTCCTTATTCTCCTTAAACTTGGCAGCTCACACACAGTATTATAGGATTCCAGATTTAGAGCTGGAAGAGACCTTAAGAGGTCAAAGTCTAGCCCCTTCATTTTACTCATAAAGGAAACTGAGATCCAAACCAGTCACAAATTGATTACTCTCTTAAGTAGAATTTGAATTATGCTCTTTCTGAATTCAAGCTCAGTAAATTACTATTTCCTGTGCTACATTGCTTCTCATGAGATGCTTACTCTTGAGTGTGAAGTGGAAAACTCATTGCAACTTATTTCTTTGTCTGCAAACAGAAAGCATGGCTCCGTGTGTAGATTTAACAATTCTTTTCTTTAGAGCGTTACCTGTGAATGTCCTTGGTCCTTCAGCAGTTCTAGAAGGGGTTGGGAAATTCACTGAACAAAAGTTGGTTGGAGGAGTAGTATCTTGATAGAATTACATATGCTGTTATCTTTGAAAAACTCTTTAACTCTAAAAATGGGAAGAAAGAGAAAACTGTGGAGAGGTATAAACTATTTAATATTTGGTGTCTTGGATTGTTAGAGGCAAATCTTAAGAATGATTTCATTTTGGGAGGAAGAGGGAAAAAGACAATAGAAGGTAGCTGTTCGGTCATGTGCACTTACAGAGAAAAAACCTAGAGTTTAAGGGGTGGAGGAGGAAAGGCTCACCGTTGTGCATTTCTGGGTCTTTACCACCAGTGATAATAGCCTTAGATGGGAAAATTTGGGGTTCTATAGAATGAAGGAGCTGAAAATTTTCTTTGAATTGCTATAAAAGTGGAAAGATCTTTTCATCTTTTTCCATCACATCACTGAGTATTTTAGATACATTTGTCAATGCTAAACGCACATAAATGCAACTGATTTTTATCATGGCCATTTGTTTGCCATGATGCACTTATTAGATTTATGTGTTGTAATGATCTACATTTTCAAACATGAATATTCTTATAATGAATTGCTGAAGTTTAAAAAAAAAAAAAAAAAAAAAAGAACAGTAAAGACAGGATATTTCCTGGAGAAAAAAATTCAGGTGTATGAGAGTTTCATGAAATACATAGTCCAGAAGGATAGTATAATGATATTGTTTGACCTTATCCACCAATCTGTGATCAAGATAATGATTTATTGAAATTTTAAATTGAGAATTACAATGGATAAAAAAAAAAATCATCATTTTATAGTGGGAAACTGAACTTTACAAAAGGCATAGTACCTGGTTCAGATGAGACAGATTTCAGAGAAAGCTAAGTATTATTAAAGATACTTGTTCATCCTATTTGAAAGGTTGCAAAAAATAGTCATAATTTAGGAATAGCCTGTTTCTTCAGAAAAAGGAATATAGGTGAATTGGAAGGAACTTAAGAGGTCAGCTAGTCTAAGGCCCCTTATTGTATTTACAAGAAACCTGTCCTGATCCCCCCTTATTCCTGATCCTAATTGCTAGTGCTTTCCCTCTACTCCACTCTCCAATCTTATTATGAATCGACTTCTTACTTACTCATCTCTGTTTATATGGTTTTCCCAACACAGGTGAAAGATCTGATCAGGGAATTGTTGTCTTGGTATCTCTGCTTCCTGGGACAGAAATTTAATCCCTTAATACATTCTTGTAGAATTAATTTTACTGATAAAAATATTGAGTCCCAGCAAGGTGAAGTGATGTCCTTGGTATATTGGAGAGCCAGAATTTGAACAGTCGGGTTGTGCTGTGAGTCAAGCTGCTGTTTTAGACACTTAATAGTTATGTGACTCTGGGCAAATTGTTTAAACTGGCCTGAGTTTCCTTATCTCTAAATGGAGAAAATAAAAGCTTCTACCTCCATATTGTGAGGATAAAATGATATAATATTTGAAAAAAGTTTTTGTAGAAATGAAAATCTCTCTGTGTGTGTGTGTGTGTGTGTGTGTGTGTGTGTAGTCTACAGACCCAGCACTTTCTGCTTTACTACATTTCCCCCTATTTTAAATATATTCATATAAGTAGAAAACAGATACCATTTATACATACATATAAATGCTTATATTTACACATACACTCCATTCATTCATCTACAAATAACTGAAGACATACATACACAGAAATAGATTGTATATGTAAATATATGTGTATATGTAAACACAGACATGTAAACAGATGGAATATGGATTATACTTGGTGTATTCTTGCCAGAACTCAGAGGAGGAAGGAGACTTTGTAATTATCTATGGGTTATGGGTTATCTTATAGGTTAAATGGAAATTGCTGAATTCAGAATCTGGAAAAACCTGTGCTTGAATTCCATTTCTCCCACTTAATATCTGTGTGATCCTCAGGAAGTCACTTGGCCCCTCTGACCTCAGGCTGATGTCCATCCATTTTTTTGATTGTGTCCAATTCTTTGTGACTCCAATTGCATTTTTGGTGTGTTTGTTTTTGGCAAAGATACTGGAGTGGTTTGCTATTTTGCTTATTTTACAGATAAGTTGAAGCTTGTTCAGGGTTTCACACCCAGCAAGAGTCCAAGGCCAGATTTGAACCTAGGTCCAGTACACTATCTATCCATTTTATTACCTAGCTTCTTAGGCCTTCAGTCTACTTAGCTGTAAAATGGAAATAATAAAAACTGTAGGAAAACTTGAAGGATCATCTTCCAGCTCAAATGAGATAATGTGGGTAAAGTACTTTGTAAACCTTGAACTAAATAAATATCAGTGATTATGAAAAAAAATTAATTGGAGATGTGCTCTTTTTAGATTCTCACAAAGATTATTTTAAATTCTGTACTCTGTCAAACAATTTTTTTTGTTTCTTTCATATCAAATTATAAACTGGTCATTTACATAACTTGTGAGTTCAACTCTAACAAACCCTACTAGTGATTTTACATCTATAACAGAAAATGAGAACATCCAGTAAACCAGCAAAGGGTTCACCAAGAATATTTTTTAGTAATTAATTTAAAAAATTCTTTCATGTTTTAAGATTGAAGATGACAGTAAATGCGTCAGTATTGAGTAATTTAAATTTTTGTTCTTCATTAATATCATTGTTTTTCATTATTCTTCATTAGTCTCATCTAGGAATGGATAATTATTCTGATGACTTGAGATTCTTTGTTGGTTTTCTTCCATCTCTTACGTTTTTTGGGTCCATAATGCCTTGGGGATTTTTTTTTTTAAGGCTAATTGGCATTTAATAGTGTCATGAAATAATAGATAAGAATCATATGCTTTTGTGGAACTGACTTTTCAACTCATTTTAAGTCAACGTCTTTAGGCATTATTTTGATCATTCAAATGGTGTTGCCCTGATTTGGAATTATTTTTCTAATAGACTTTAAAAACATTGAAAAAAAAGGTTGCAAATATATTCATGATGACTTCAGTGTATTTAAGGAAAGCTAATTTAAATATTCCATATACTTAAAGAAAATCTAGAAATATCAAGATGAAAAGGCACAATTTGGTTTAATTTTTTTTATGTGGGACTAAGCTTCTTAGTGTGGTATAAACTTTTTTTTTGTTTGTATTTTCAGCACAGTGCCTGGCATATAGAAGGTGTTTAATAAATTCCTACTGATTGACTAAATCCTAATCCCTCCATGTGCTTCTGACAATTGTTCTTTTCATCCCCTTCATTTTAAGGAATAGATAACTTATTTTATCAGTTTATTTCTCAACTATACTGTTAGGCAAAGTTTTATCTAATATATTTATATTATAGGGTGTGTGTGTATTTTCTACTATATTCTTCCCAGGTAATTGAAGGGATTAAAATGTAATGCCAGAGAAACTGAGGCAAGATAAAGATTAGAGAGCATTTAACATTTTATTTGAAAGGGAGAGATTTATTGGGACCAAATGGACCCATGGTTTGGTCCCAGGGCTGAATGAGATTATCATCTCCAAGAATCCTGCAAACAATGTAAATTCTCAATGATATATATATATATATATATATGTGTGTGTGTGTGTGTGTGTGTGTGTGGCTCAGATACAGGGGGTAGACTGAGGCAGGGGCCCAGTCAGAGCACTGAGCAGGAAGGGACTATCAATCTGGTTCTGACAGGATGGGGGGGGGGGAGGCATGTTGATAAGATGGTATCTGATATTTTGATTAAGATGGGGAGAGGCAAAAAAAAAAAAAAAGATGGGGAGAGGCATTCTGATATTCTGAAATATAAGATCTTTTATCCTTATCAAATATTCTGATGATTAAGAGGGAGGGGTGGTTTTGCAGGATTGAGCAGAACAATTGAGGGAAAATAATTTAGGGAAACCAAGGCAGGACAATTTAGGGAAACTGAGTCAGGATAATTAGGGAAACTTGAGTCAGGACAGTTAGGGAAACTGAATCAGGCCAATAAAAGAGAATTGTGGCACAATAAAAATAATGCTTTTCTGGTTCAGGTTTGGTAAACCTTTTATTCTTCGTCATTAAAAAAAAAGAGAGAGATGAAGGGAAGGAAAGGAAAGAGAGAGAGGGAGGCAAGGAAGTATGAAGAAAGGACCTTTGTTGAATGAATTCTGTATTCCAAAAGAACTTTTAAACTTAAGTTTATCACTACAGATGGTCTGTTTGTTGAATCTTTTGTCAGTGTTAATTTTCTTTCTTTTCGATCTCATTTCCTGTTTTGCACCTGTCTAATTCTAGCAAGTTGTGATAAAAAGGATGTTGTGTCCAAATTATTGTGATTATTAATGGGAAGGAGTTAAGGGTTTTTTGTTTGTTTGTTTGTTTTGTTTTTTTGTTTTTGGTAATTTTTTTTGAAAATGCTCATTTTCTTTTCCATATTTTCACAGTGTTGGGGTTACAAAATTCCATATGTCCCATAGGGACCAAACATTTTTATCTCTGTATTGAATCCTTTTAGTCTATACATTCCTGTACCTGCCTCGCAAAATAGGGGTTTGAAAGTCACTCCCAACACTGAAGAAAGTGATCCACGTTGACCTCTTTTGTGGTCTTTGATACATTCCATGATTATACCTTCTATGATTTCATCTAATTGTAAGACATGGCCTTCCAGGAGATTACCCTCAAACTTGCCTGCAGGCTTTCATCTTCAGTACTCCCTAACTTACTGGCAGGAAATCAGAGTGAAAATGACCAAATTGTCGTTCCTTCATATTTCCCAATTCTTGGAGTAGAACAGATCCTCTCAGAACTAATTTAGAAAGTTTACTCCATTGCTTAGCGTTTTCATACACAACAATGGAAAGACAAAGGGCTCTTTTGTTTGCTTTACACCCAATATCCTGGCAAAAACAACATGAGTTTGCCCATCTCCTGTTGTTACTGCCACTGAAATTTCAGCAGTGCTATGCCAAAGGGCTAATAAAAAAAAAAAAAATGGGTTGTATGCTGGAGAAAGAACTTTTGATGATTCTTGACTCTTTGTTTTCATAATCCCAAAGATAGAATATCTCTAGTTGTCCCAGATCCTTCTTTCTTTTTATCAGTGATTTCAGCAGAATTACAGAATCTCAAGAGTTGGAAACAAGCTCATTGGTCATCAAGTTTCTATAATATACCTAGATGAATTAAGTCTTTCTCTGCAGATCTCCAAAGATGCTAAACTTACTACTACTTGGGCTGCTCATTCTTCTTTTGAAAAAGCTTTCTCTTTATGTTAATTAAATTTTCTTCTTCTTCCCCTAATTTTTTAAAACATTCTACCTATTGTTGCTGTTTTTGCCTGCTGGGACCTAAAGCAAACAAGTCTACATGACAGCCTTTTACATATGGGAAGACAAGTATTATGTCCCTATTATCTGCCTATTATTCATTCTAAAAATCTAAAATTTCTAGTTTTTTTAAACCAATATTTATTTAGCACATCTTTCTTAAAATATGGTACCCGCAACTTAATACAGTCATTTTTCTATGGCTTTTTAGTTGTTCTTTCAAGGAGTTTAAACTATGGAAAAAAGAAAAAGACATGTAAAGTTTGACCAGTAATGAACAAGTTAGAGTAAAGCCAGAGGAAAGCAGGGAAGAGCAGAATGATAAATCCATGTGAACAAGGACTGCAGATAAATTCTGGAGTAGTTATTACCAAATATTTAAAATTTGCAATTATATATTTTTTGCCTCCATAAAATATGAAGTTTCACTGTCCTTTCATGTTTTCAATTAGACGTAACTACTTTTTATAATTGCTTTTTATTTTTTCAAAATATATACAAAGATAGTTTTTTAACATTCATTGCAAAACCTTGTTAGATGTAATTATTTACCAGTCATAAAGCATAAACATATATACAAATATATTTATGTACATATTTTAGAAATAACATATGGCATTGCTCTATATATATGCAATGTGAATTGTCCAATAAATACCTTGGATAAAATATTCATTTAAACTAAGGTAAAAATTTCAAGCCTTGTAATTTTAAGTGTGGTTAATGCATACAAATCAAGCACTCTTATTTTTATAGTTATGATGAAACTGAGGTAACAGAGACTTATAAGACCAGTAATATTTCACATTTATATAGTTTGTTGTAGTTACAAAATGTTTTTACATTATTTAAAATAAGTGGTATAGGTATTACTACCCACTTGTACAGAAGAGAAAATTGAGACCTCAAGAAGTTTTTCTGAGGGCCACACAGTTTGTATGTGGTTCCAAAAATCAGAATACTTCTAATCTGACTCAGAAGTTCACTGTCTATCTTCCAGTCTTTACAATACCAGTGGCAGTTTTGGGGTAGTCACCTCTTTAGGTCTAACAGTTGGTTTTGACCTTAAAACTTTTCAGTGGTTTTCAACCAGTAGATTTTACTGAATGACCCTCTTGTAGGGGGTGATTCTTGATTCTTTTCTGGGTGACTGAATGGAATGTAAAGATTGTATAACACTTTGATCCCTTCATTCAGGGAACTTCTGCTTTATGCCGGAATTCGATTCTATACACATGAAAAGATAATCATTGAAGCAAAACAGTAAATAAGATATAGTATGTCACAGTAGAAAAATCAGTGCCTTTACAGTCTAAAGGCTTACATTTAAATTGTATTTCAGATAGTAATTGCTTTTGCAATTTTAGACAAGTCAATTAAGTCTCTGAAGATCTCAGTTTCCTTAAGTGTAAATTAAAAAGTTGAAGTAGATCACTTCTGAGGTCCCTCCCTGCTCTTGAGTCAATTAGAGAGGCATATTACTATTGGCTGGTGGTGGTCATGAAAGAAAGAGGAAAGGAAAGAAATTTCCAGCTACTAAAAAAAACCCATTTTATTTCTAGAAACTTTATGGTAACTTCGTAAACTGTGTTGAACTTTTAATTTTGTCTTTTAAAGAAAGAGATAGCTTACATAACTTATGTTTTCCCTACCAGTGGTTATCACGAAAACACACTCCTTAGGATTCTTGCTAGGAAATTCCCCTCAAGGATATGTGAGAAAGTATATGAGGTATATAACACATACTTGTGCCTACACACATATATAGTATACTTCATTGTATGTGTGTGTATGTATATATATATTTGATTTGTATATAAAAGGAAAACCTCACAATTATTAGATTCTCTAATGTTCTTGGTTCTTAGCCCTTGTATTGTATTCAATACAGATTTTAGCGTAGTACTTGCTTTTTATCACCGTCATCACCAAAAATTCAGCTTCACAAAAATATGTTGCAAACAAGCAAGTTTGAAAAGATATTAGCATAGCCAAAAGTACAAGTAAACAAAAATATGCATCAAACACTTGGGAGCATCATGGAAAAGGGAGAGTAGTATGATGTTAAAACAGTGACCTACCTCTTGTTGCTAATTTGCCTGGTGTCTTGACAAATGTTGAGTAAAGGGTGTTTCCTTTCAAAATTTAAAGTATCATATGGGACACTCTAGGTCACAAGGCACAGTTTAGGAACAAGTTCAGAGTAATTTTCTAGATATTTAGTTTGAAAAGTTTCTTCTTAAAAAAATACTTGGAACTGTGGATTTTGTGAAAGGAAGGGAGATAGATGGTTTTATACTCTTTTTACCTTTCATTGTCCTTTTGCTATGTTCTTTGCCATATTAAGGGAATAACTTGTTTAAATAATAGGAAGTAAGCATGACTATATGAAAACTATTGTGAAGTTAACATTAGCATTGTCACACATTGCTTTATACAAGTAACTTAGATCAGACCTGTATAATATATAATTTATACATTATATACAATGTACGTACACACACACACACACACACACACCCATATATATAGCATATATATTGCTCCTATATGATATTTCTACCAGAGAAAAAGCATAGTATAAAGTGAATCTGATTTAGACCTCATTTAAGGGATTTAATTATAAATGCAGTCAAATCAGGAAACACTCTTGGGAAAATCATGAAACAGATGAAATAGGTCTTTTGCCTACTTTTTCCTCAAGATTTCTATGTGTCATCCAGGCTTCAACTAGACAAATCTCAACATTTCTTTCTGGAGGAAATTAGTGACATTTATCATCCCTTCCAAAGTATTTTTATTTTTAATAAAAAGTAACTTCTGAGACAGAGATGAATTACTAAATCAATTACTAAAAATTTATATATCAGAAACTTTGTGTTGCTCCTCAGGTGTATAGACATAAAGCCAGATTTGACTAAGAGAGTTTTCTTAAATACCTATGAGGAAGTTCATGACAGGGATCTCAAAGAGATGAAAGAGAAAATTACTGTGATAATCACTATAGTAAAAATAGTATGATGATTGAGAGAGAAATTCCTTTTAATCTATGAATAAGTTGTTTAAAATTTCATAAAATTTTATGTATTTTTTGATCCTCCAGAAGATTCTCTCTTAACAGGTATATACACTTATTAAAAAATAAGTGAGTAGATTAAATATTTATGGTAGGCTAGAATATTTAGCATCTCAGATTTCAAGGACCTTGTTTATTTGGAGAAGTAAAGCATATTCATATGAAAAAATAATTAATAGCACAAAGGCAGAAAACTTCAATCAAATAGTCCCCTACAAAATGAAAGGTGATGAAGTGAACTGGAAAGAGAGCTGAATATGGAGTCAGAGGATCAGGGTTAGAAGCCTCTCTGGGTCTTTAACTATAAAGTAAAGAAGTTGGACTAGGCAGTTAGTTGCTAGAAGTGAGAGATGTATTTAAACCTGAGTTCAAATCCTACCTCAGATATTTAACTGTGTACATGTCACTTGACTTGTCTTTTTCACCCTTGTTCCTAAAACAGGAATAATAGTGCCTACCAGGGTACTTAGGAAGAACAAATGAGATGATGTTTGTAAAGTACTTAGCATACTGTACTATGACTGGCTTATATAGTAGGCATTGAATAAATGCTTTAAAAAAAAAGATTAAATGATTTCTCATGTCCCTTCCTGTTTTCAATCCTAGAAGTCAGAAAAATGCAGTGGGTGTTAAGGAAAGGAAGAAGTTACTTTGGTGTGGTCAGGGAAATTTCTATGGAAGACAATAGGTGGTTGTGTGTATACTGGATAGAGCCCCAGATTCCTGAACTGAGGTCAGGAAGACCTGAATTCAAATTCTTCCTTGGATTCTTGCGGTACAAGTTACTAGTTTTCTTCCGCTAATTTCCCCACATCTCTAAAGAGGGGATAACAATATCACTCACCTCACAAGGCTATTGTGTAAAATAAATGAGATGCCATATGTAAAACACTTTGCAAAATTTAAAGTACTATATAAATGTTTACCATAATGAGTTTGCTCTGTGCCTAAATTTTCTCACCTCTTTTTAGAGAGCTGAGATGCTCACTTAATTCTTTTAGATTCTTTTAATTCCTATGCATCCAATTTAGATGCTATTCTTGATACCTCCCACCAATAATCACTTGCATTACAGGACCAGGATTAAAACCCATTTGTTTCTGACTCCCAAAGTCAGTCTCCTTTTTATACACATTGCCTGGTAAATTTATATTCTGTTCTCCTAGATTGTAAACTCCATGAGGGATGTGATCCCATCTAATCAAAACTTTCTATATTCCCGAGGACCATCCACATGGTAGATATTTTAATATTTCTCTAATCAAAGAAGATGAATCTTTTACAAGGAGGAAACAGGAAAGGATAAAGTAGTAAATAGCAAAATAACAGGGAAGAATGTGGGTTAGGATTTAGGAGTTTTAACTTTGGCTTTTATTCAGAGATTATGAGATCATGTGGCATAGTTCCCAAACTAGTTATAGAAAGGTTACTTGTATGGAAGTGAAGCAATCAAATTTAGTCAGCCACAGTTTGCAAATTCATTGTCCTGTCAGTTTCTTGTCACATAACCTGAGGGCAATATTTGGCCCTTTGTGTGCTGAGTGGATGAGTTAACATTTTGACAGTATAATCATAATCCCAAGATTCTTGAGTTGTAAAATCAGCATAATAAAATCCACTACTAACCTCCTACTTAGGCTTATGTGAAGGGTGGAGATAAGTATGTAAATCATTTTGAATTTTCCTGTTTGTTTTTTTTATTGCCACTGATTAAAAAAAAAAAAGTTGTTGACTCCCATGAGGACTGTTCCTTAACTAGCAAAGAGAATATGCTATTAGTGAGGTATTGAATAAATGGCATCATGACTTCTATGTGATAGATTACCTACAAAAATGAAAGCCCTTCAGAGAGATGTTGGAACATATGAGAAGTACTATTCAGGAACCATAGTGTCGCTTAAATTTTGCAAATAGCACAAGCCAGGGTGCCCAAACAGAAAGCCATACTTGTTTCCAGAACTGCAGGTGGGAAAGCAGAAAAATGAGCATTAACATAATGCCATTTGAATTGTACATGTTTACATTTAGTATAATTTCTATAACATTTCATGTCTTGCTGTTTTCAAAGTCAGGATAAAAATTTAATCCCCAGAGACCTTGCTGCAGTGATTACATTTTATATCAAGGACTGACACAAAGCAACCTTTTCTGATGATAATTAATAAGAATAATATTTACATAGAAGTACAAAGTTTTGAAACCACATTGTATTTATCTCAGTTGATCTTCATGACATTCCTGTGAAGTAGAAGTTATTATCATCATCTTTTTACAAATAAGGAAACTGGTTCTTACTGAGATTAAGTGACTTGCTCTGGGTAATGCATTTAGTAATTGATCACTCAGTAAGCATTTAGAAAAGAGCTTCCAGACACTGTGCTAAGCACAGAGCATAGGTAAATAAAGGCAAAAATATGATCCCAGTCTAATGGAGGAGACAACTATGTTCAGTAAATTACATACAGCATAAACTAGAGGTAATTCCAGAAGGAAACTATTAGAAGTGAGGAAAACAAAGGGAAAAACCTCTTGTATAAAATGAGATTTGGGTTGGGTCTTCCTACGTAGCCACGAGGAGGAAATAATAAAGCTTTTTAGATGCATGGGAGACAGTGAGTGAAAAGGCATGAAAAGGAGATGGGAGAAACATAGCAAGCAAACCAGTGCTTTGGGATCAAGTGTGTGGGTAAATTATAAGTACAGTTATCCCATTCACAAGCTTCCTTTACATATTTTGGTTTCAGTATATTGGAATGGAGCATAAAAAATTAAGTGGGAATTTGTTTGGAGTTTTGTGGAAGCTGCAGACATGTGAAGGCCAAGAGATGATACAGAAATTTTAAGAAAGTCAGAAATGCAAAAAATATATATTTTATCATGTCAATGTAGATTTTACAATAAGATACACTTTAAAATGTTAAAAAGAAAAAAAAAAATCCAGACTTTTCTTTTGCAAAGGGAGAGCCAACATATTTTACTTGGATTTTCTGGATTTGGGGGGCACTGAACTCCTACTCCAGATGTGGAAAGGATAAACTGGAGACTGGAAAAGTAGGAAGAGGTCAGGTTTTGAAAAGCTTTCAGAGCCAAACAGAAGATTTTGTATTTAATCTTGGCAGTAATAGGGAACCAATGTTATGTATGGATTTTGAGAATAGAAAGGCAATATGGTCAGATTTGGAGTTTAGGAGGATCACTTCTGTAAGTGAGTGGAGAAAGGAGTCAGTGAAAGACATGCAAGGGCACCAATCACAAGGCTTTGCGATGACATAGGTGTCAGAGAGTGAATGAATAACCAATGAACGAACAGAAGGGATTTATGTGAGAGAAGTGAAGGTGAAGATAAAAGCCGTAAGACTTCGCAACAGTTGGATATAAGGAATGAGTGTTAAGTGATAAATTGTGTGACATTAAGGTTAGGAACTTGGATAGCTGGAAAGATAGAGTGCCCTAGATATTAAAAAGGGTATTTGGAAGAAGGGATAGCTTTGGGTAATGAGTTTCATTTTAGATGTGTTGAGTTTGAACTATTTAGGGGACTTCAGTTTGATGCAAGATTAAACTTCAGGATAAAGGGTAGGATAGATTTAAACAAGTCAAGCAAAAACTATCCATTATACCACATATATTGTTATAGTCAATGCAAACTTATGTTGAGACCAAATTTTTCCTTAAATACCTATTCTTATTTGATTGAACTTTTTGCTTTTATTTCCCATTAGATACTTATTTTCTGTTTTTCTCTGATAAAATAATATCCTGGTGATGATAAAGAAAATAATGATTAGTTTCTTTTTAGTATGTCTTCTCACTTCAGTTTTTAATTATATAGTTGCTATAAATTAATACACTTACTTAGAGAGATGCTATATAAAACAGAGGTCAAATGTATTGCCAGATGGAATGAGACCTAGATACTCATTAATTGCAAGAAATCTTCTTAGTGATTAGTAAACAGTATGGATTGGTATTTCTAGATCCTTACTATATAGTGTGATGATACAGACTGAAATTGAGAAGAATTGTGAGTTTTCGTGTCCACGTAGGCTAGTGTAAAACCCATAGTCTCACTCCTTGTCTCTCAACCACAAAATTCAGATTGTGAACATTTTCAGCTACCAGATAACAAACAGATTTCTTAATATGAAATAGTAGACTTTTGGAGAGAAGGGGAAGCATTATTATTATTATTATGACATTCTATTTATTATGACAACCTGTTTTTTAATTTAAATTCTTAAGCTGTAAACTATATTTTATCTTTTCTTGATGCTATTATATTTCATTGATAGAAGGAATTCTCCCAGGTGAGAGAACCCCCTCCATCCTAGCAGTTTCTGCCTTTACATTGAGATTTTGGGATTTTCAAAATCAGGGTTACCATAGCAAGTATAGGATTTGAATCCACATTCTTCTAGATTCAAGAACTAACATTACTGCCAGGTTTTTCTCTCTACAAATTGTTATCTTCCATGGAAGCTTAAAATATCTGAATCTTATTTATGAGCTTAGTGTCATCATGATAAATAAGTTACCTGTTGGGTTGAACCATGGTATTTTAAAAGTCATAATTTAATCAGTACAGGTACTATAGGGCTACATTTTATAGAAATTAACATGTGTTCATTTTTGGGTGACAGATTTAGGGTTTTAATTCCACTTTTGATGTTTGCTACTTGTGTTGTTTTAGGAAAGGCCCTCAAATAGACCGCAAACGCTAAAGATGAATCTCTAGGGTCTGTGAACCCTGACCAGATCATTCATTGTATTTGTGTGGACTTTGAGATTATTACTGCTTTGGAGTAGTAGTACAGATAATACCTCTATTTGACCATTGAGGATATTGAAGCTTTTTGAAACAGATTTGCCCTTAAACCCATAGCAAGTAAATGGCTGGACTGGAATTTGACCCAAATCTTATGGCCTTATTAACTCAAATCTACATCATTGCACTTATAGCTATCCCATAGGTTACTTCACATTAAGGTAAACTTTTATTAACAATTTTTTTTTAAAATGACATTTAAAAATTTTATATTCCTCTGTAATCAACATAGGTATATATTGAGTCTATTTGTGCCTAGAGTCTGCCACAATTCCTTTTTATAGTATACAATATATATTCATATAATCATAAATTTAGAAAGAACTTCAGAGGTCATTTAGTCTAATTCTTTCAAATTACATACAAACTGAGGCCTGGTGAGATAAAGTTAACCTGACCAAAGTACTAAGAATTTGAACCTAGATACTTTGACTTAGTTAAGTATTTTCTTTCCTCTGTACCTCTTACTTTCCTGATTAGTGACTCAAGATGGCAATATCCAAGTTAATTTTGGATTTGTATTGTCTAGTTTTTCCCAGCAAGGTTTAGCTTTTCCTGCTTTTTAGTTTTTGTCTCATTATATTAAAACACTTATGGAGAAATTCAACACAATTTATATTATCATTGCTGTTACCTCCTTCAGGTAGGGCCCAAACTGGGCCTTCTCAGTGTAATAAACAAATTTTTTAAATTATGGCATAAATCAACATAGAAAAGAATTCTGTTTTTACTTTGTGACTGGCTCAGGTGGAGGCAACAGAGGAGGTGAATTCTTGTTTAAATTACTTGGACTACTGCCCAGATTTTTTTAGCCATCAGGAGCTACTAGATGTGGGCATGAAATAGAATGGTCTTTTCCATGGAAATATGAATTTTGCTATTGTACATAATTTTTTAATGAACCAAGAGTGAGGACTTGTATACTTCACCCCTTTGATATAGTTCCTGTCAGTTGAGTATTGAATCCTATAAAAAATGAAGTTTTGAGTGTTGACTATTTGAAAAAACAAAAAACATGCACATACATACCTCACCAAACTCACAAGTTTACAAGTTCCTCAGGTCAGTGGTCACATTAGCATCACATCAGCACTTTTGTGATGATCTAGAATTGGAATGTATTTTTAAAATTATAGAACAATTTTTTTTTTGAAACCATAACTTTATTTTTTTAAAAATAGCCTTTTATTTACAGATTATATGCATGGGTAACTTTACAGCATTAACAATTGCCAAACCTCTTGTTCCAATTTTTCACCTCTTACCCCCTACCCCCTCCCCCAGATGGCAGGATGACCAGTAGATATTAAATATATTAAAATATAAATTAGATACACAATAAGTATACATGACCAAACCATTATTTTGCTGTACAAGAAGAATCAGACTCTGAAATATTGTACAATTAGCTTGTGAAGGAAATAAAAAATGCAGGTGGGCATAAATATAGGGATTGGGAATTCAATGTAATGGTTTTTAGTCATCTCCCAGAGTTCTTTTTCTGGGCATAGCTAGTTCAGTTCATTACTGCTCCATTAGAAATGATTTGGTTGATCTCGTTGCTGAGGATGGCCTGGTCCATCAGAACTGGTCATCATATAGTATTGTTGTTGAAGTATATAATGATCTCCTGGTCCTGCTCATTTCACTCAGCATCAGTTCATGTAAGTCTCTCCAGGCCTTTCTGAAATCATCCTGTTGGTCATTTCTTACAGAACAGTAATATTCCATAATTTTCATATACCACAATGTATTCAGCCATTCTCCAACTGATGGGCATCCATTCAGTTTCCAGTTTCTAGCCACTACAAAAGGGCTGCCACAAACATTCCGTGCACATACAGGTCCCTTTCCTTCTTTATAATCTCTTTGGGATATAAGCCCAGTAGTAACACTGCTGGATCAAAGGGTATGCACAGTTTGATAACTTTTGAGCATAGTTCCAAACTACTCTCAGAATGGTTGGATTCGTTCACAACTCCACCAACAATGCATCGATGTCCCAGTTTTCCACATCCCCTCCAACAATCATCATTATTTTTCCTGTCATCTTAGCCAATCTGACAGGTGTGTAGTGTATCTTAGAGTTGTCTTAATTTGCATTTCTCTGATTAATAATGACTTGGAGCATCTTTTCATATGACTAGAAATAGTTTCAATTTCTTCATCTGAGAATTGTCTGTTCATATCCTTTGACCATTTTTCAATTGGAGAATGGCTTGATTTTTTTATAAATTAAGAGTTAATTCTTTATATATTTTGCAAATGAGGCCTTTATCAGAACCTTTGACTGTAAAAATATTTTCCCAGTTTATTGCTTCCCTTCTAATCTTGTCTGCATTAGTTTTGTTTGTACAAGAACTTTTCAGTTTGGTATAATCGAAATTTTCTATTTTGTGATCAGTAATGATCTCTAGTTCTTCTTTGGTCATAAAGTCCTTCCCCTTCCACAGGTCTGAGAGGTAAACTATCCTGTGTTCCTCTAATTTATTAATAATTTCATTCTTTATGCCTAGGTCATGAACTCATTTTGACCTTATCTTGGTGTACGGTGTTAAGTGTGGATCAATGCCTAGTTTCTGCCATATTAGTTTCCAATTTTCCCAGCAATTTTTATCAAACAGTAAGTTCTTATCCCAAAAGCTGGGGTCTTTGGGTTTGTCAAAGTCTAGGTTGCTATAGTTGTTGACTATTTTATCCCTTGAACCTAACCTATTCCACTGATCAACTAATCTATTCCTTAGCCAATACCAAATGGTTTTGGTAACTGCTGCTCTATAATATAATTTTAGATCTGGTACAGCTAAGCCACCTTCATTTCATTTTTTTTTCATTAATTCCCTTGAAATTCTTGACCTTTTGTTTTTCCATATGAATTTTGTTATTTTTTCTAGGTCATTAAAATAGTTTTTTGGGAGTCTGATTGGTATAGAGCTAAATAAATAGATTAATTTAGGTAATATTGTTATCATTATTATATTTGCTCGCCCTATCCAAGAGCATTTAATATTTTTCCATTGGTTAGATCAGACTTAATTTGTGTGAAAAGTGGTCTGTAATTTTGCTCATAAAGTTTCTGATTTTCCCTTGGCAGATAGATTCCTAAATATTTTATATTATCAGTAGTTACTTTAAATGGAATTCTCTTTGTAACTCTGACTGTTGGATTTTATTAGTGATATATAAGAATGCTGATGACTTATGTGGGTTTATTTTATAACCAGCAACTTTGCTAAAGTTGTGGATTATTTCTAATAACTTTTTAGCAGAATCTCTGGGTTCTCTAAGTATACCATCATGTCATCGGCAAAGAGTGATAATTTGGTTTCCTCATTGCCTGTTCTTATTCCTTAATCTCTTTCTCAGCTCTTATTGCAAAGCTAGCGTTTCTAATACAATATTAAATAATGCTGTGATAGTGGGCAACCTTGTTTCACTCAGATCTTATTGGGAATGGTTGCAGTTTGTCCCATTACATATGATGCTTACTGATGGTTTTAAATAGATGCTGCTGATTATTTTAAGGAAAAGTCCATTTATTCCTATACTCTCAAGTGTTTTTAATAGGAATGGATGTTGGATTTTGTCAAATGCTTTTTTCTGCATCTATTGAGATGATCATATGGTTTTTGTTAATTTGGTTATTAACATGGCCAATTATATTGATAGTTTTCCTAATATTGAACCAGCCCTGCATTCCTGGTATAAAGCCTACTTGATCATAGTGTATAATCCTGGAGATGATTTTCTGTAGTCTTTTTGCTAATATCTTATTTAAGATTTTAGCATCAATATTCATTAGGGAGATTGGTCTATAATTTTCTTTCTCTGTTTTCAACCTACCTGGTTTAGGTATCAGTACCATATCTGTGTCATAGAAGGAATTTGGTAGTACTCCTTCATTCCCTATTTTATCAAATAATTTATATAGCATTGGGGCCAATGCTTCTTTAAATGTTTGGTAAAATTCACATGTAAATCCATCTGGTCCTGGGGATTTTTTCTTACAGAGTTGTTTAATTGCCTATTCTTTTTCTTTTTCTGAAATGGGACTATTCAAGCAATTTACTTCCTCCTCTGTTAGTCTGGGAAGTCTATATTTTTGGAGGTAGTCATCCATTTCACTTAGGTTATCAAATTTATTGGCATAAAGTTGAGCAAAATAACTCCTTATTATTTCTCTAATTTCCTCTTCATTGGTGGAAAGTTTTCCCTTTTCATTTTAAGACTACTAATTTCATTTTCCTCCCTCCTTTTTCTAATCAGATTTACCAAAGGCTTATCTATTTTATTGGCTTTTTCATAGAACCAACTCTTAGTTTTATTAATTAGTTCAATAGTTTTTTTACTTTCAATATTTTTAATTTCCCCTTTTAATTTTATAATTTCAAGTTTAGTATTTGATTGGGGGTTTTTAATTTGGTCTTTTTTTAGTTTTTTTTAGTTGCAAGCCCAATTCATTAATCTTTTCTTTCTTTGTTTTATTCAAGTAAGCCTCTAAGGATATAAAATTCCCTCTTATTCCGCTTGGCTGCATCCCACAAATTTTGGTATGACGTCTCATCATTGTCATTATCTTGAGTGAAATTATTAATTGTATCTATAATTTGCTGTTTCACCAATCATTCTTTAAGATGAGATTATTTTAATTTCAATTACTTTTGGTCTATTTACCCTAACTTTTTGTTAAATGTAGTTTTATTGCATCATGAGCTGAAAAGAAAGCATTTACTATTTCTGCTTTCTTGCATTTAATTTTGAGGTCTTTATGTCCTAATATATTGTCAATTTTTGAATAGGTTCCATGAACTGCTGAGAAGAAAGTATATTCTTTTCTATCTCCATT
Source organism: Sarcophilus harrisii (assembly GCF_902635505.1). Classification (NCBI taxonomy): domain Eukaryota; kingdom Metazoa; phylum Chordata; class Mammalia; order Dasyuromorphia; family Dasyuridae; genus Sarcophilus; species Sarcophilus harrisii. The sequence goes on from NC_045429.1 coordinate 124,987,388, forward strand.
CAATTTTCTCCAAAGATCTAACATACCTAATTTTTCTAATATTCTAATTACCTTCTTTAATTTCTTTCTTATTTGTTTTGTGGTTTGATTTGTCTAATTCTGAGAGTGCAAGGTTAAAATCTCCCACTATTACAGTTTTGTTGTCTATTTCTTCTTGCAACTCTCTTAACTTTTCCTTTAGGAAGTTGGATGCCATACCACTTGGTGCATATATGTTTAATATTGATATTGCTTCGTTGTTTATGCTACCCTTTAGCAGGATGTAGTTTCCTTCCTTATCTCTTTTAATTAGATCAGTTTTTGCTTTTGCTTGATCTGAGATAAGGATGGCTTACCCCTGCTTTTTTTAGTTCACCTGAAGCATAATAGATTTTGCTCCAGCCTTTTACCTTTACTCTATATGTACCTCCCTGCTTTAAATGTGTTTCTTGTAAAAAACATATTGTAGGGTTCTGACTTTTGATCCAGTCTGCTATCTGCCTCCTTTTTATGGGGGAGTTCATCCCATTCACATTTATGGTTAGAATTACTAAATCTGTATTTCCTGCCATCCTAATAAACCCAGATTATGCTTTTTACTTTTCTTGCCTCCCCAACCCTCTTTCCCCTTTTTGAACTTATGTACCCCACTTGTATCAAGATGCTTACCCTCTTTAGAATCCCTCCCCCCCCCTTTGAATCTTTTCCCCTTCCTTCCCTTCTTACTCTTTTTCTTTTCCCTTTTCCTCTCCCACTTTTTTAATGAGGCGAGAGAGATATAGAACAATTTAAATGACATTATTAACTTGTGACAGAATCAGAATCAGAGCGTGGATCTCCCAAACCAATGTACTTTCTTTCTAGCACAATTCCCTATCTCGAATTAGTTTGTGGTCTGATAATAATACCAACTGGTTTTTGTACAGAAACTTTAATGATTATAAAGCACATTGTATGTATCTATGTATAGATATATTTGTGTAGATATATATTTAAATACACATGCATATATGTATGTTTAATCTCACTTGATCCACACAGCAACATTTTACAGATGGAGAATCTGGACCCCAGGGAAGTTAAAAGGGATCTGTCAAAGACCACAAAACTAGTGGATTTGAACTTCTCTTTCTCTCTCGCTGTCTCTCTCCCTCTCTCTCTCTCTCTCTCTGTCTCTCCCCCAACTACAGCATTCTATCTATCTACTTTGCTATTACTATTTAGCAGAGCAATCTTTAAAAATTTAAAAATCAAATCACAGATTTGATGCTTTGCAAATTGGATTATATCAATTAGCCTAAAGTGTCTATCAATTGAAAAAAAAAGCCCTTTTCTTTTTACTTCAAGCATGTTACACCATTATTAATAATGATTTAATTATTATATCCCAAAGAGATTATAAAGAAGGGAAAGGGACCTGTATGTGCACGAATGTTTGTGGCAGCCCTTTTTGTAGTGGCTAAAAACTGGAAACTGAATGGATGTCCATCAGTTGGAGAATGGCTGAATAAATTGTGGTATATGAATATTATGGAATATTACTGTTCTGTAAGAAATGACCAACAGGATAGTTTCAGAAAGGCCTGGAGAGACTTACATGAACTGATGCTGAGTGAAATGAGCAGGACCAGGAGATCATTATATACTTCAACAACAATACTATATGTGACCAGTTCTGATGGACCAGGCCATCCTCAACAACGAGATAAAACCAAATCATTTCTAATGGAGCAGTAATGAACTGAACTAGCTATGCCCAGAAAAGAACTCTGGTGATGACTAAAAACCATTACATTGAATTCCCAATCCCTATATTTATGCCCACCTGCATTTTTGATTTCCTTCACAAGCTAATTGTACAATATTTCAGAGTCTGATTCTTTTGTACAGCAAAATAACGTTTGGTCATGTATACTTATTGTGTATCTAAGTTATATTTTAATATATTTAACATCTACTGGTCATCCTGCCATCTATGGAGGGGTGGGGGGTAAGAGGTGAAAAATTGGAACAAGAGGTTTGGCAATTGTTAATGCTGTAAAGTTACCCATGTATATATCCTGTAAATAAAAGGCTATTAAAAAAAAATAAAAAAAATAATGTTTTAATTTATCAGTTCCTTTTCATTGTTACTGTAGTTATACTTCTCTAAGCATTTAATTTCTCTCAGTGCATACTCTGCTTTTCACTTCTTCGCATTCTATTTTGGATTTTCTTTGTTGTTTTGCTTACAATGTTGACTTTTTCCCCTTATGTCTCATTTCTTATATTATTTCCTTCTTGTCCACCCATTAGTTTATTTTAGCTGCTACTTCCTTCCTGATAAGTGGATTCAGGGAATACTCTTTTCTAACCTTAATTGACCGGTGCTTTACTCTTTTACCTTTCCACATTTGCTGTTAGTGCTTATATTGCTTCAACTGCACATTCATACTTGGCTGGTCTTCACATAGTTAAATTGAAGTGAATTAACTTTCATTATATTGAATTTTCCATGAAAAAACTTCTCATTTCCCACAAACTTAGTCTTTTCTTTGCTTCAACATGTTTTTCATAATGTGTTTGGGGAGTAGATTCAGGAAGACCAAAAAAACAAAACAAAACACATTTTTAATAAAATTAAAGCTATCATTTAAGGAAGACATAAACTCCTGAGAATCTCTTAGATTCTTCACAATAGCTCTTTGTATTAAAGATTATTTTTACTAATAACACCTTTGTTGATTTTTTCTTTTCTCCCTGATTCCTACTGGTATGTTTATGATTTAGGCCTCTTCTCTGATACATAGTCATTTTAAATTTTTATTTAAGAGAACAATTTTTAAAAATTTAAACTTCTTCCTAAGTGCTGCAGTTTAAAAAATATATTTCATTTTGCCATGGGTTATCACTTTTAAAAATGAATCATAGTCAAGCTTTTTGAGATTTCAAATGATTTTGTCTCTATTACTCTCTAGGGAATAAAATAGAAGGAATAGTTTAGATCCTGAAAATTAAGTGCCATGTTACTGTTATGCCTAAATCCATTTTGGATCAGGAGTATTAAGAAGAATTCTTCCTTGTAGTTCATTTCCTTGAAATGGAATTGCAGTCTTAGCTGTTCAGTTGTATTTTACGTGAGATCCCTTTGCATCAAGGATCTGTTTGTAGCTTATGATGGTTTATGTTAAGATATTAATTCACATATGATTTCTGCTAAACTACTCCAGTTCACGCATCAGTTCTTGTCAGAATGGCAGTGCCATCTAATGCTTTGGAGTTTTTCAAACATGTAGCTACAATTTTTGATTTGCTCTTTATCTAGAGTCTCTTGCATCGTTTAATATCAATTAAATGATTGTATGGATCAAAGTTATTTTATATTAGAATTTGAGATCTGCTATGCTCTACCACTTTTATTTGTACTTTATTTTTAATTTTTTTCATTATTTCACTAGTAAATGTTTTCTTTATTTTATTCTACAAAATATTTCCCTAGGTAATTTGATAGTTGTTGTTCAGTCATATCCAACTCTTTGTTATCCTATTTTTGAGAGTTTTCCTGGCAAAGATACTGGAGTGGTTTGACATTTCCTTCTTCAGCTCATTTTACAGTTAAAAAAACAGAGGCAGAGTTAAGTGACTTGCCCAAGATGACATGGCTAAGTAAATGTTTAGGAAAGAGTTGAACTCAGGAGGAGTTTCTAGGCCCATGCCACCTGGTTGCCAAGTAAATCTTGCCTAAAATATTAATGTAAGCACCGGGGATTTCTTTTTTAGCTTCAATAGCTTTAAGCTGTACTAAGACTTTTGGTATGCCCTATTCAATGGAAGAACTTAGACTCTTTTTTTTTTTTTTCTCTCTTCTGCCTTCATCTCCTCTGTTAATAGGTGTTTAATGGCTTTCCAATTTGTAAATTGTTGGCCCACTTTCCCATAAGCTGTACATGGAATTAGTGCATTTAAAAGTGGATACATTCAATGTCAGTAATGTGAACTCTTAGCAGGTGACAACAGGGAAACACCTTGAGGCTCTGTTGTGAAGATATCCGACAGGAAGTAAACAAACCCACATGTACTTGGCAAAAGTTGTGCTCACCACATAATAACAACAGAGCCAGGTTCCAAGTCTGGGAGAACTCAAGGACATAGGTGCTGTGCCAGAGGGCAGTTAGTGAGGCAGCAGTGCTGGAGCATGTTCACTAGCTGCTATGCTCTTTGGAGATGGTTAACCTCCCTTATTAGAAGAATCTGAGATGGTCTCTGAAACTGGCAATATATTCTGGCCACTTCTCTCAGTTTTGCTGTGGGATTTTCGCAAAATAAGAGTTTTTTGTGTGTGATTTGATAACTAGGATGAGTATATAGGATTGTATGCATTGAGAACTTGAGAACCTGGGATCCTTGCCTTATCTGACCTGTTATTTTGACTTTCTGTGTCATCCTTAAGATATACCCATTCAACATTGGCTCAGTGGAAACATATTTTCCTGAGAGGTGGGGACCAGGTATACAGACCTTTATATATAGTCATTGTGGCTTTGGGAGAGTTATCTGGAATGACCAAATCAGATTCCCATTGATATTTACTTATTAATGAGAACTAGTTCCAGACTAGCAAAAGCTTTCTTTGTGGTGTGTGTGTGGGAGGGGAGAGGGGTTTGTGGGAGGGGAAGTTTGGTTTCTGTTGCCCTTATCTGTATTCTGAATTGAAATATCTATTAAGCAACTACCATATAGTACACATGATGCTATGGTTACAAAGATCAAAAAGCAAATGTGGAAATAAATGTGGTACTTTCTCATAAGGATAAATGATTTTCTTTCAAGGATGAATTTTGAGAAGATTTCTTGGGAGTAAGAGGATAACAAATAGAAAAAAATGGGAAAGAGCTGTTAAAGTTGATACCATAAACTATTTTTATTATCAAATTACCACATTTGGACAATAATAAAACAGTTGCAGATGTACTTTATAAGGAAGATAAAAATGGCCTTAAAAAGAATAAAAATGGAAGAGGTAGCTAGAGAGTCCTAAATGATAAAATTCTGATTTCACATCTGCATCTGACTTCAGATGCTTACTAGCTTTTTGATCCTAATGTCTGCCTCAGTTTTCTGAAAGGAAAAATGAGGATAATAACCACAATGATGACAACTATACTACTATTACAATTATCATTATTAGTACCACTACTACTACTAATACTTCTACTTCTAATTCCCAGGGTCATTAAGAGGATAAAATTGAATTTTATTTACAAAGTGCTTTGTAAACCTTAAAGCACTATGTAAATGCTGCTGTTATTATTGTTGTTATTACTTAGACACAAAGCATTTGGAGTTAAGTGACTTACTCAATATCACACAGCTAGTAAGTATTAAGTGTCTGAAGGTGAGATATGAACTCGGGTCCTTCCGATTTCTAGGCCAATATTCTATCCACTGGGCCATCTTAGATCTCAGGACAAAAAACAACCTCTTAAGTAAAGCTGGTTCACAAATAGGAATTGATCAACTGAAAGACTCGCTACCTCCTCTCCTTCCCTCTCTCCCTTTCTTGTTTGTTGTTATTTTGCAACTCTGAATCCTTCCAAGATATGTTGGGGTTTACTGGCTAGATTTATTTCTTAAGGACCATGCCTTAAACCAAAATCAATCTGATTCTTATTGGCCCACCAATAGGTCCTAGACCAAGCCCCATTTAGTCATGTTTGGGTCCTTATTGACTCAGATTGAATGTAAATAGCAATCATTTCTGTATTGGCCAGAAAACCTGATAATCTTCCCTTCCTATATTTATTTATTTGGATTATTATTATTTTTTACTAGGGAAAAGAAGAGATTCTTTGCCTCAGTTGCTATCTGGCCTTAGTCACTGAATAGGTGTGATCTCAAACTGCTTAAAAAGGCCAGGATCTCCCCCTTCATCCAGGGCCATTTCCAGTCATTTTGATCTACATCTGGGCGCTGGATCTAGATGGCTCTGGAGGGAAAAGTGAAGCAGTTGATCTTGCCAGCCTCTCTCTCACTTAAATCCAATTCACTTGCATGTCATGGCCCTGTTGTCATGGTCATCTTTGAGAGCAAAGGACAAACAACAACTTAGATGATATCTAATAGACACTTTTGTAAAGGAGAAACTCAGAGATTGATATGCAAGGTGGAAAAAAACAACAAAATAATTTTTAAAAATCTAATTATTTAAAAATTATGTTTTGACCTCAATGTCATAAAGCCCTTGTGGAGTTTGTAGGTATCTCTTTACTATTGTCATTAGTTCAAACCTCTAATGGATATATTTCTCCTGTTTTTAGAGAGTCAGCAATCAGCAACCAATACCTATTTAACTACTTAACATCAATTACCTTTTACTAAAACAATAATCAAAATAAAATATAAACTTTCCCCCTGAAAAACATAGTCTCAAATTGTATATTTCCCTAGTCTTTTGTACTCTTCCCAATTTCTATATAACATTGCTCTACCCAAGTTCACATCCAAAGGCATCATTCATAGATTTGACCTCTCTCAATGCTCAGAGGCATCTGCTGTGTCCATAGAATTGTCCTTATATATATATATATATTCCTGAGCATTGTGATAAACTTAAGGGAAGACTTGGAAAAAAGTCTCATAGAATGACCAGGCATGTTGATATAGTGAAATGCATAATTAAATGAAACATTCGATCACTAAAATCATGGAGAAATTTGAACAGAAGTGTGAGTGTACTGGGAGAAACTAACTGCTTATTAAGCTAGGCAAGTTAATCCAAAGTTTTTGTGTTTGAGGAGTTTGCATATCAAAAGATTTAAATTTGTTTTTCTTTTTATAGTGGACTTAAATGTCAGTTAAAATGAGCATTTCAGTTTGAAATCAATTTTCTATTTGCATTTTCTTATTTATATTTTAGTGGAAATATCAGAAAAATACTTTTTGAGAAGAAATAAGAATATATTTTAACAAAAGGAAAACTTCTTAATGATTCATGTGTATTAATGTGCATTAATTTTGATATCTACCTTAGTCATATTATTGTTACCAAATCTCATTAACTGTCTTTTATGCCTCAAACTTTAAATAGTTCTTAGCTTCATTATAGGGAGTTTGCTCTCTTTAACATTCCTGGGAATAGCAGCAATCTCTAGACCACTGAACTTCCCTTGTGGAGAAGGGACCTGGCATCCATACCACCAACCACCCACTGATACTGTTTTATTAATGCAATGACATTAAAGGAGATTGATTACTATTTGCTTTGTGATGGCATCCTGAGGACCACAAACTTTTCCATCTGACTTGTAGTTAAAACCTTCTCTGTGTACTCTCTGCCTCATTAAAAGGTAATCTACTGGAGAGCAGAGACTGCCTTGCTCTACTAGTCCTATATCCAATATTTAACATATAGTAAGTGCTTAATAAATTCTTATTCACTCACCTTAATTCATTATCTTTACTTGGACTATTGTAAAAGCTTTCTTACTAGTCTTCCTTATGTCTTGCCACATGCTTGTAAGAACACCTTTTTTTAGTGATTTTAGGGTAATTGGTATTTTTTTGGATTGATAAATTGAACATAGATCATTTTTTCCAGCTTTGATGTATATTAAAAGCAAGAGTCTTAATCCAATACCAAGATACTCTATAAACAACCCTCAGTCTACTATAGTGGAGATGACAGGTAAAAAATAGAATATGAGAATAAAGGGCATGTTGTCAGAAGAAAGTTCCAGGACCAATGTCATCATATATGCTACAATTCGAATGGCTCCTTTGCCTACATTAATGAGACTCTTTCTCACCACATACTCTTTGATGTTGTCTTTTTCATCATGTGCAACTCTTTGTGACCTCATTTGGGGCTTCATTGACAAAGATACTGGGGTGGTTTATTATTTCTTTCTCCAGCTTATTTAACAAATGAGGAAACTTAGGCAGACAGGGTTAAGTGATTTGCCCAAGGTCACTCAGCTAATAAGTGTCTGAAGCTGATTTAATTCAGATCTTCCTGCCTCCAGTATAGTACTCTTATCTACTATACCACCTATCTATCTCATGCTCTGCTTACCACCAAACTAATGAATAAAAAGTCTACTGGCCTTTTCCTCAATATTTAGATAGCTGGAATTAAATAAATTTCTTGGTAAAAGTGCCAGTATAAGCAATTTATATACTTAATCCAGCCAGCTAGCAGTTTCCTGCATGTTGTACACTTTCACACTATTGCTCCCCCATTTTCCATTCTAACCCACCATCCACAATTATAATATTTTTGCTTTAGGCCATCCTGCCCACCTTATTATGAGATAGAAAAAAAGAACGGTGTGTGTACACTGATGCAAAGAAGAATAACCAGAAATGATAAAGAAGGAAGGTAATTGTTATTTTCTTAAACTTTAGAAAATCAGTCTTTTTCCTATGAGCTCTAGGTGATATCTATATGTTTTATCCTTCTATATCAGTTTTGGAAATGGCAGCCTTTCAGTCTCTGTTGTTCCAATTCCAAACCTAAGTCATTGTAAAGGAAATCTATTCAAATCTCATTGCATTTACTTACATTTCCCTGTTTGTGAGAATTCTGGGTAGAGGGGAACAATTAGGTCCATTGATCAACAATCAGCCAGGAATTCTGGTCCATTGAGTGAAACTAAATCTTCAGCATGTATTACTTTTTGGCAGAAAGATGCCAGGGTTTAGAAAAAAGTAGGTTGCATATGAAACTTTGAACTTCTATTACATGAGAATTTTTAGTATGTTAAGTTTAACATAATAGTAACAAAGTTGCCCTGGTAATCTGAGCATCTTTCAGAACTTCCTTTCATTCCCTTCTTTTTAATCTCTTTATATATTTTGAACACAATAGGTAGTTCAGTAGATAGAATTCTGGGCTTGGAATCAGGAAGACCTGAGACTTGAGTTCAAATCTAATCTCTGACACATAAGTAATTCTGGGCATGTCATTTAACCTTTGTTTGGGTTTTCTCAGCTGTAAAATGTGGATAATGATAGCACCCACCTTCCAGGGTTATTGTGAGGATCAAATGAGCTAATAATTGTAAAATTCCTGGCACCTAGTAAGGACAATATGAATGTTAGCTATAGTAATACTTATTTTTAATTAAATTTTTATTCTCATATTAAACACCAAATTAAGCATTTTCCATTTACACAATAAATAAGGAAAGATTATGTATGAAACCATGAAAGTCTATGTTTTGCTTTTCATTTTAGATATGCCATAAATCTTGATTAGATTCTTCAAACTTATCTCAGACCTTTTAGATTTCTTCTTCCCTTCCTTCCTTCCTTCCTTCCTTCCTTCCTTCCTTCCTTCCTTCTTTCCTTCCTTTTTTCTCTCTCTTCTCCTTTGTTTTTTGTTTCATCTTGTTTGTGCTACTTTTTAATCCTCTCCTTTTGCCTTTGACTCGAGGTACTCAAATACACACCTGTTGCTTTGCCTATTGGAATATATTTTTCCCCAATTGTCTCTCCTTTTGAAGATGGAGGCCAGGATTGAAAGATCCTGTCTCTTGGAATATTCCTTTTCATTATGTGCAAGGTTCCTCATCATACACTTCAAAGGAAGAAGGACGCTAGCCAACTCTAATTTGCCTTGGAACTTCATCTTGGCACCTTGAAATCCTTTTCTCCTAGGAGATTTTCCAACTGAGCTTTTATTATGGTGTCGTCGATATACATTTATGTGCTTCAACCTCTTTTCTTGTGCTCCCACCACATGCTGTAATGTATATATGTATGTAACAACTGGCCAATTGATTATATATCAACCATATCACACTGTGAATGCCTTAATGCTATGGTGGGTCTCCCTTGTAGTTGGTTCACTTAAGTGTCAGGGAATCTCTCATGCCTAGTACAAAGCACCTTCTTCAGCCTTTGTTTATTACAGCACCTATTGTCCTATTCCCTTGCTATACTTTCTCTTCCTTAATCCTATATTCAAATGGGTGCCAGATTAATCTTCCTCATGCAAAGGTCTTCCTTGTCTAGCCCTCCCCTGTTCAAAAATCTTAACCCATTGCCTGAAAATGACATAATACAAACTCCTTATTTTGATATTCAGAGCTTTCCACATTTTGTCTTTGACTTTGCTTTTACCTATTGGTGTCACTTTATCCTCCCTGTCCTTTTGCCCTTTAATGTACTCTGTTTTATCTTAAAAGACTACTAGTAGGTTTTTTTTTTTTTTAAATCATCTTTGTCCTTCCTCTATTGATTTGTGTAAGCTACCTCTCATTCCTAGAGTGGACTGCATTCACAAATTTCTGCCCAATGAAATCCTTTTTTTCCTTGAAGGCTCTTATCAGGGATCACCCGATCCTAGCTAGAAAAGAACTGAATGCTTGCCTTGAATCTTTCATTCCATCTTTTTTAAACCTATTTTGTTTACTTAGGCCATTCCATTATATTTGTTTACATGTCAGAATCCCCTACTAGAATTTAATGGACTTTTTTGGGATTGTGGATATGGATGTAGAACGTGGTCTTTTTAAAATGCTTATTGCTTAGTACAATGCCCTGTGTATATGAGACACTTAGCAAATGTTGGTTTCAAGCATTGAATTTTAGTGAAAAAAACAAAGTATTTAAAAATCCTAGTAAAATGCTTCTACTTAGAGAAACTTATTTTTTTTTTATTTCACCTTCTCCAAAGTCTTGCTTTTAGTGGCATTAAAGCTTTGAAGTTATCCTGGACTTTTAAAAAAATTTTTAAAAAATGATCAATCTAACTAACCCCACAAGTATATTTTAAGCAATTACAATATTCCTGGGCACTGAGATAGGCTCTGGGGTTAGAAAGACAGATAGGAAATTATCACTGCCTTTGAGCTCACTGTCTAGCTGGAAGGGGATAACAAGTGCTTGTTTTGGCAAGAATAATATTTTTTATTTATATAGCTCTTTCAAGTTTGCAAAGCATTTGACAATTTATCTGATTTGACCTTCACAACAGCTATGTGACAAAGATGCTCTTATTATCCCTATTTACAGATGAGGCCAATAGACGTTAAATGAGTAGCTCATTACTTATATGACCTTGGGTATCACCAGCAGGATTTGAATCAATATCTTCTGATTCCAGTCACTGTTTACTTATATGACCTTGGGTATCACCAGCAGGATTTGAATCAATATCTTCTGATTCCAGAGTCACTGTTTTTTTCCTCTCTTGAATACTGGGAAAAGTTAGGATTACTTCCCACTTTTGTTTTGCAAATAAAAGAGTTGAGGAAAAGATAAATTTTCTATAAAGATGAATCATCTTTTTTTTTTTTTTTTTTTTTTCCTGAGGCAATTGAGGTTAAGTGACTTGCCCAAGGTTACATTTAAGTGTCTGAGGCCAGAGTTGAACTCAGGTCCTCCCAACATCAGAGCTGGTACTCTATCCACTGTACGACATAGCTGCCCCAAAGATAAATCATCTTTGATGAATGTCTGATAATTTTTGAAGGTTAGATATACTGAATGATTCAATTTTTAAATCTGAACCCATTAGTCACATGGTTGTTAATGCAGGTTTGAATTTGGGTCTTTTTGTCTGTAAGTTTGGTGTTCTGTATCTGCTATATATCACTTACCTCTGAAACAGTTTAGGTTTATGCCTATGGAGCACAAAAGTTGGTAATTCCTACTATACTAGGAGGAAAAAATACCTCAAAACTTTGGAAGGAAGTGAGAGCTATTTTCCCAGAGGCAGTTTAGAACCTGCAGGAAACGTCAAGGAGATAAACTTTATAGCCAAAACACCTCTTAGACTGTCTATCCATATTCTTTAACAGCAGTGAAAAGTGTCAATGGGTACAATGCCAATACTTAATGAAATCATTACTCCTTGAAGCACTGAAATACTATGTTGTTCCTAGAATGTCAAATGTCAAATTTTATAAAAACATGGCTCATCCTAGTGTAAAAAGCAAAAAGATAACCACATAGAACTTTACCATCCCTCTTTGGCCCTGCTTGTTGATTGACTTGGTTCCTAATGTGCATGGGTCATTGTCCAGATTTATCAGTTACATTAGAATGCATCATTACAGGTTCTGAGGTTAGGAACAGATCTGTTATCATGCCTGCTGAGCTTTAATAGGGTCCTGCCTCATTGAGATGCTGGGAAAATGAGTTCATATCTGTCTTAAGCTTTGAGAATTTTAAGTTGGAAAATCTTGGTCATCATGATAAAAAAGCCAAATTTTTTTTTCTACCTTTGTTGTCACTGTTCCCTATGCTTGGCATTTTTTTTTTTTTTTGGACACTTTGTTGAATACAGTCAGTGTTTTCATTATTTAAAAAGGTAGATTTTCATTTTTTGGTGATAAAGTTTGTGAACCCCGAATTATCCCAGTCTTTTAAGAGAATATAACAAACCTTCTTAGTACTTAGTACATAAAAAAAATCTCAAGTAGTCAATTAACTTTTAGCAGAAAGTAGGAAATAACTGTGAAATAAGTTTTTGTCAACAATTTAGTAAAATACAAAATATAGCAAAAACTTATGAAACAACACCATTTAGGTTTTTTCCTAGTGCCTGTACACAGATAGCTTTATCATCTATCTTCTACAGCCCCTTTATCTTTTAAGCACTTATTAGCAAGAAATCCACTTGTGATTATTTTTTAAAATTTCAACAAAAATGCTTGAAGTAGAATTTTTTTTTTAAAAATAACCCTCAATTAACTAGGAAATTAAATTCTAGTTAATCAAGATTTCATACCACATACCTAGTTTATAACCTTTAAATTTTCTTACTCTGGATAGTTCTTTTTAGAGAGAAAAAAGAATGGAGTTTTATTTTTCAACTTGACCAGAGGGAATTTTATAGTTTAATAGAAATCTCTTTATTATTACATTATGCTGAATTAGAGACTTATCTAATATAATTGATTAAATTACAAGCCTGCTAACTATTTAAAACTGAAGTAGTTTGATATACAGAACAAATATCTAAGGACATGTGCAAAAGGAATAAATGTTTTCTGTTCATGCTTCCATTTGAAATTATTAAATAATTTTTTATTTAAACCAAATACTCCTTACTAGATCTTTCCTGATAAATCTCTTATCTCTTATGGGAAACTAAGCTCTTGATTAAAATAGTTTCTGTTAGAGCTTATTAGGTAATATGGGTATTTGGATATATATAATATCAAACATGTTTGGTATATTAGCTCTTTGTTTCATTAATTCATTTTATTTATTTATTTTTTTTTTTTGTGAAACAAGGACACACTAAAGTCTGTAATTCAGTTCTTCTAGCAAGTTTCAAGAGCCATACTTCTGTCTTGAGAATTGACTTAAGATTTGCAATTTTGGAGATGAAACACTTATTATCTTTAGATGTTCAGTACTCCATATTAATTGGAAAAAATGGATGGATTACTAACATGAATAAAAATATACCAGTCCCTAAAAGAACTCATATGATAATAGTGCTTTTTCAACTAATGTGATACACTGTTTTCATAGAACTACATGTTGTTTTGCTATTTTGAAGATTCCTATGGACTAAGAAGTATTATATTCATTTTGTAAATAATTACTTTGAAATACAGAAATAATCTTTAGCCTTTGGTGGTGTGCCAACTCACAAAACTTTCATAGAAATCTGTAATTTGTTTGGATTACAGTTATGTTTTTCTAAAGAACTTGATGACTCAATTTATGGAATGATTTTTATTATAGTAATATTTTCCATGTGCATAATAATTCAGTAATATGATAATATTTGATATGTAAATGTCAGATCTTCTTATCATCCTGGATTGTTTAGTATTTGAGTAAATCAAAAGGAAGAAATTAAGCAGAGGTGAGCATCATCACTTGGTGAGCATGGTTCTGAGAAGAAGAAAAAAGAATTATCTGCATTTTGCCCATTCTTGTACCAGTGAAACCTGTTGGGGCTATTATCATTCAGAATTGTTTCTTAAAATGGACATGTAGTTGGTGCTATCTTCATACTGGCAGAGGGCTTTAAACCTGTTCAACCAATCAAAAGGAGATAAATCTTGAAGAGTGGGTAATAGCCACCTGAGAATTTTGAAGGAGCTGGGGTGTAAGTGCTCCTCTAACAAAATGCAGATCCTTTTAAGTGATCATTCTGCTAGACATTGGGTAACAGCCATTCCCTCCCCATCTCCTTTCCTCAACCACTTTTAAATTATGAAAGGTGGGAGGCAGGGAATTTAGCAACTATAATTCAGTTAAGAGTTAGAGATGATCTCAGAAGTCATCTTGTCTAGCATCTTCATTTTTCAGATGAGAAAACTGAGATTTAGGAAGATTGAGTGGATTTTTCATTACCTGTCTGAATTTAGGCATTACCAGGAGGATTTCAGCCCAGGTACTCTGACTTCAGATTTAGTTGTTTTTTCCTTCCACTTGAGTAATGGAGATAAGTTAGGATCACTTCCCACTTAAGCAAGCCTAACAGGGGAAAGGCAACTTATTTTCCTTTAAAAATACAAAGTATGTTTGATTGTTTGATATTTTTGGAATAAGTGTATTTGTGAGTAAAAGATAGCTGTTGAATTTAATTTGCATTTTCAAAAAGGCTTTGACAGATTTTAGCACCAAAGATTCCTTTAACAAATTTTAATAATTACAATATTTTTAAATCTATAGGTAATTTTTTTTTGATAAGGGACCTTCTGATGAGGAAATCTCATTCTTACAGAGGAGGAAACTACTCCAAAGTTTATAGTGCTAGTGATTTTCTTGGAACTCTGAGAGATCAAGTGATTTGTCAGAAATTATATAGCTAGTGCATATCAAAGATGCAGCTTAAGTCTGAGCTTCTTCCTTTAGAAGTTGGTTGTTTTCTACTATACCACATTGAGTCTCTGATTTAGAATGATATTGTCAAGTGCTTTGCATATTAGTTGAGTCTTCTAGAAAGGGGAAAAAAGATAGGTGCTAGAGGTAGCACGTTTCCATTTTACAGATTAGGGAACTAAAGTTATATGATTTGTTCATTTAGGTTCTGGTCTATAGTCCACTTAAAGAAGGGACTTGTTGAGGGATAATAGGCAATGGTTAAGGATAAACAAGCACTTCTGTAATGCAGTATTTCATTCTGGGATTTGGGTTATTTAACATTTTTATAAAACCTCTGGAAATGGAGTGCATAATGAAATGTTTAATTTTATATGTGATACAAATTCTTCTGGATGATGAGATCATTTCAGGATGATTCCCTAGAGACATAAACTTTATGTAATTCTTGGGCAGAAGAATCCAACAACATGAGATATTGAAAGCAAAACAGAAAGCATTGTTTATTTGTTAAAAAAAAAAAAAAATCATGAGCTAAAGATGGTATGTTGTTTGCTTGCATCTGAAATACTCTGACTAGTTCTGAATATCAGTTTCCATTGTTGCATCATTTTAGTCATGTCTGATTCTTTATGACTCTATTTGGGCTTTTCTTGGCAAATGTACTGGAGTGGTTTGCCATTTTCTTCTCTGGCTCATTTTACAGATGAGAAAACTGAGAAACAGGTTCAAATTACTTGTTCAGGGACACACAACTGTCTGAGGTCAATTTGAACTCAGATCTTAGAACTTCCTGACTCTAGACTAGTGCCCAATCCAATGTGCCATCTGCTGTCCCCTCTGGTTGTTCATACCTCTTATAAAATGCCACCCTATGATCAAAAGTGGGAAAAGACTGCCCTCTGAAACAGGCAAAAAATAGGATTCCAGAAAGATGTAGACTCTTTATGTCTGGATTTATAATCAAAGAGTATGTATGAATAAAATGATTCCTAGAATACTGAAGCAAGAGACTTGAAATCTGATTGGATGTGACATTACAAAAGTAGATACTAAATTAATGTGACTATTTTCCTATGTAGAGAAAGAGGTAGAAAACATAGGTAAACTTTAAAATAACTAGCCTCTTTTTTCCCCACCTTTTCTACTTCTTCCCTTCTCTACTCTCCTTTTTCTCTTCTCTCTCTTTTCTCCTTTCCTCTCTCTTCTTTTTCCCTCTTGTCTCTGTGTCTGTATACAAACACATACACACACGAATATATGTAAGGATATATATTATGTGTATATATATATATATATATAGAGAGAGAGAGAGAGAGAGAGAGAGAGAGAAAGAGAGACATATATTTACATACATATATATGCACACATATAGGAAAAATAATTTAAAAAATAGTATTTTGGAGTAAGAAGGATGTTGACAACTTTTAAACAATTATGCTTTTGCATAACTTCTGAGCATCATTTTTTTTTTCTTTTAAATAAAGCCATTGAACTAGATAATCTCTTAAATTCCTTTCTGGCTCTAAATCTTATGATCCTAGAATTTTTGCTCAGCTTCACTTTAACAATTCTTTCATCCTTAATGTTCTCAAACTATCTTTTGTTTGTGTTTTTGTGTATATTAATAAACCAATAATCTCTAATGAATAATCATAACCAGGTATGCTTTTGAATCCTGTCTAATTTGTATATTTTTCTCTTCCTTACTGTCAGCGTGTTGCCTGAAATTTATTTTTCCTTATTATATGACTGCTTTAAAGCAAGCTCTTTATTTTCTAATTTATTATTTTTAATCTGTAGTCTTGGAAGTCAGGTAGCAAAGTGTTTTAGGACTTTTAAAGAGAAAATAAGCTCTGAGTAAGAGCCTTAGGAACTGCTCACAGAGTAAAGGGACTTTTCAATATTTATTTTGGCTTACTCTGGTTCTTAGGTATATTTTTTTCTTACCTTACTCTGGTTCTTAGGTATATTCTTGGTAGTCAAGGTTATTGAATGGTAACTCTGGAGAGATGAGGTATTTCAGACTCTGAATTCTGCTCAGTGTTATGCACATTAGCACTCTGTTTATTGCCCTAATTATACCATACTTGATCACTTTTATATATAATACATTTATTTATGCTATTTATATTATTAACCAGAATTCATCATCCAGGGGCTACCATTTATATCAAAATCTTACTTAGTGCATTGATAGCTTTGTTTTTTTAAAAAGGATATATTACCATTTTAGACCTTCATCTAGAAAGAATTAGAAGGTGGAAAGAGAAAGAATCTACAGTAGCAATTTAATTTAGGAATGTTATTACTCAAGTAGCAAAAACACTTTTCGAGTTGAAATTAATTTTTGGAATTGTATGAACTTGTTTTACTTTAATAAAGAAGTTGATAGGTAAATAAAATTTTTGTTTTAATAATTGTGATCTATGGTAATTGGTCTTTTAAGGGATGTGAATAAATATGTAATTAGCTTAACAACTATTCAACAAGAAATTCATTCTTTTCTTTTACAAATCCGGTTTTATGACTTAAATCCAAATGATGGATTAAATAAATACTAATTGTTTTTATGTGAGACTTTGTGTCACCATTTTTTTAATAAAAAAAAAGATGAAGGTGAAACATTAAAAAAAATATGCTTTCATTGGGGAATATAGTACAACTAGGTAAAGACATGAAATCTTATTAAGTTTAATAAACTAATGTGTGATTGTTGAGTACTTTTTTAAAAAGAGTCTGACTTGACTGTTTTGTACGAACAATATGCATGAATAAAGAGAAGAGTACTGTGCTTGACCCCGGGGAAGAAAATGAGGCAAGTCAAAATGAATAAAATTTCCAATTGACACTCCAATCTAGTAATTATTTGATTATTTTGGGTATTTTTAATACTCTTGATCTTAGCCAAAAGACTAGTTGAAAAAAAAATTGGGGTCATTGTTTAAAAGGAAGAAAAACTTTGGAGATTGGGTATAAGCATTTTCATGTGACAAAAAAAAAAAAAATAGGCAGTTAGTAGGATAAGTCATTATGTAGAAAGCCATACAGCTACCAAGAAGATAATTTTTGGCTAAAATTGAGTTTATTCAGAAATGAACGGATAAATAATTAAATAATGATTTTAAAAAATATTTAAATATTTATTATATAATGTATGTGTATTATATATATATATTATATAAGTAAAATATTAAAATAATATATAAATTAATGAAGGCATGAATTCAAGAATAAATAAATATTTACAGTTTGTCAATTTCATTTTACCTGAATTTTCTAAGGGCAGTAATTCTCAAAAATAGAGCAGTAACTGGCTACTGAATAATTGTATCAAGATCCAGAAGCCTGACTGGATTAGGGCAATAGATTTACTTTTAACAAGGTATGCTATCTGGCTTTAATTTTGACCTTAATGACTTCATTTTAATTTTTTCATCTCACTTTACTTTTTCTTTTAATTTTTACTCTAGTAATTTTATTGATATCTTGGAAAAATTCATTCTTGACCAATAATGACTGGCCAAAGAAGGCTAAAATTTTCATTTTATGAAAAATTAATGAAAACTTTTGGGACTTACTCTGCTGATCACCTTTAAGGTTCTTCTTTTAAATATATGTTATGGTCAGAAAGTTATACAGCCCATATGCACATAAAAGTTGCTGAATATGTGATATATATCAAGTTATTCTGACATAGGTTACTTTTGATATGAGCTTATTTTCAAAAATAAAACATGAGTAAGTACATATTACATAAGAGATGCATGTATATACATAATAATACATATATACAACATAAATATATTTTAAAATTTAAATGATCAAATAATGTAATTGTTTTTGTTCTTTCTGGATTTGGAATCTGAAGACTTGGATTTGATCCTAAACATCTCACTCCTTGACTTTTTTGAGTTTCACTTTCCTCATCTGCAAAATGAGGGGTTTTTAGGGAATATATCAGTAATTCTCAAACTTCGGCCTTGGAACCAGTTTATACTCTTTAGAAATTGATTATCCCAGCAACTTTTGCTAATGTGACTTCTACTTATCTACATTTGCTGTGTTAGAGAGAAAAATGTCTTAGTACTATTAGGAAAATGATTTTGACAAGAATCCCTGGAAAATACTTGAGAACCATTATACACTATGAACTTTTAAGGTTCTGTCTGACTTTAAATCTTTGATCCAATGAAGACTTACAATTAGAGAACAGAAGATGTGAACTATGTAAGAAATAATATTCTTTGTCATATTTATATCAAATTTGAGGGCAAGTAATATATTAGTGTACAACCTATATTTCCACCTAAATATAATAGTTAATTTGCCATCATTGTTCCATGTACTATTTTAGATTGCTAGGTAGGCATCTAAATACATATCTTATTATGCAGTGTGGGTGACATGTGGGTGCAGTAACCTTGGAATGAGAAACTTAACTTTCATTCTTTTTGACTGGTGAATGTCTAAATTAGCAAGTTTAAGATTTCATTAGTATGTATAATGTTTTGCAATTTCTACTGTGCATTTGTGTGTTGCCCACATAATATACAATATGGGATATTCTATCTTTAACAGTAGTGCAAGCTGGGAGATTTCAGTACTTAATTGAAACTTGTTTTTATAACTCGGTAAAACATTAATAATGATATTTCAAAAAATGACTACTGGAGTAATTTTCCTTAACAATTTAGATTTTATTCAAGGAGCTCTTCTTTGTATGAAGCCTTTGCCTGTCCCTTTTAATGTCTCTTCCTTTTGAGATTATCTTCAGTTATCATATTCTATGTGTATATATCTTCTGTATTGTTGTTCCCTTTTTCATTATAGTGATAATTCTATAATTATCAAATGAAAGAATATTTGGAATGTTCTTAGCAGAGTGCGTGGTACATAGTTGATACTATATAAATGCATCTTCCCTTCCCTTTTCTTCTATTTCTATATCACCCTGTGCCATAGCACCCAATTCATTTAGATTTTATTCTCTTTGAGGGCAGGAACAATTTTTCCTTTCTCCATGTCCCTCAAACATAACACAGTGTTTAGCATATAATCTGCATTTCCCAATTGCTTGATGACATTCCCCCCTACAAAATCCCAGAGTATCCTCCTCTTCTCTCTCTTTCCCACTTCCTCCCCTCATTCCTATCCAAAATGCTTCTGCATTGTAAGCAGGAAATATATAGTTTCTGATAACTTATTTTGCTAAGAGATTGAAAGCAATGACAAACTTCGTTATAAGATCATTTCCTTTATAGATATGGACTGTTTGTGTGTGGCAAGTATTTCTAGGACTCCAGTTAAAATGATTGCATGAGAGAATTGCACTCTACAAGCTAACATATTAAGATTTAACACTTTCGTGAGAAGGGGACATTGGAACAAGAAAACTTCAGTCTTGTGGAGGAAAGGAAAAAGGGAAGGGAGTGGGGTGGGTGGGTGAAGGAGAAGAGAGAAAGACAAAAACAGACAGGTTATTCAGTGGACAGCAAGAAAACCTGAGATCAGTTCTAGCCTTATGTGATCCTAGACAAGCCCCTTAACCTCTGCCTCAGTTTCCTTATCTGTAAATAGTAATAATAAAAACACTTGCCTCCTCTGGTTATTATAAGGATAAAATGAGAGATAAGAGAAATGTTTTCAAACCCTGAAGCACTCTAAATGATAAGTATTATTCTTCACTGGTCCTTTTCCCTAGAGTATTATCACTACAGACATTTAATACTTGGAATAAATCTGAGTTCTCAAATTTGACTTTTCCCAATAAGTCTGTTTATCTCATTAGAACTTTCTTCCTAGCTACAGCAGATATAATATTGTTCTGTATAAACAGAGGGACACCTTTTTTTTTTTCTTTTATCAGTTAATTGTATAAATAGACAACCTCTTGAAATTCAAAGTTGAACTGAAATTCAGTTGAACTGAATTTAAGAAGAGGTATCATGGAAGAGCAGAATGACTTTGGATTTTGGTATCAAAAGGCCTGGGTTCAATAATAAATTAATAAACATTTATTAAGTTCCTACTATATTTCAGGCACTATGCTAAATGCTGAGTAAAATATAGTTCCCTTCCCTCAAGGAGCTAGGTCATGAAGCAGGTGGGTTTATACTACTTAGCATTTAGTTCTAAATTCTTAAATAAAGTATAATATAAACAATTAACACCCATAGGTGCTTCTGTCTTCCTTCCAGATTTGTTGAAATTACCCACATTATTAGCCTCTATTCTCATAGAATAATTACATGTGGAGTGAATTTTAACTTACTGGATAGTGATTATTGCATATACTGTGGGAAGTTGAAAGGAAACAGACAGCTGTTATTTCTGTGGATTCACTTAAGGCCTTTGAAATGGAATGCCTGGAATGTGAGGTTTCCTGTATGGGCTCATTTTGCCTACATAGTTCCCCGTGAAGATTTTCCGAAAAGTTGTAAATCATAGTAACATCAGAGTGGGCCTTTTAAAATAATTGATATTTAGTCCTAAAAACTGGATTTTAATTATAATAGGAGAAAATGTACTTCATCAAAGTCTTTGTAAATCCATTTTCTTCATTTCACTTTAGTGTTGTATTTTGAGGTGTATGTAGCTAAATTGTGAATGAAATTCCCCATGAAGTTTTGCTTAGGATAGCCAATTGAAATGGCACAGTTGACTTTTTTGATTTACTTTGTGAATTTTGTATATTTATATTTGTGGAGATAAATATTCAGATAATAATAATAGCTTTCATTTACATAGCACTTTAAGGGGTTACACAATGCTTTAAAAATAGTGTTTCATTTTATATTCATGACAACCATGGGAGGTAGGTAGTCTTATTATCCCTATTTGTGAATGTGGAAACTGAGCAGAGAGAGGTTAATGAACTTGTCCAGTTAAGCTCTGAGGCTACATTTGAATTCAGGTCTTTTTGACTCATAGAGTCTAGCACTTTATTCATCTGGCCACTTGCCAACATATTTCTCATAGAATGATACATGAATATATTGGGCAGCTGAATGGTGCAGTGGATAGAGCACTGGACCTGGAGTCAGGAAGACCTGAGTTCAAATTCAGCCTTAAACACTTAATAACTGTGTGACCCTGGGCAAGTCACTTAACCCTGTCTGCTTCAGTTTTCCCATCTTTAAAATGAGCCAGAGAAGGAAATGACTAACTGGATCAGTATCTTTGCCAAGAAAACTTCAAATGAGGTCATAAAGAGGTGGACATCAACATAGTGAACATGTGTGTGTGTGTGTGTGTGTGTGTGTGTGTGTGTGGTGTGTGTGTGTGTGTATTCCTCCAGGTACTCAGTGCTCTTGTTTTCTCTTTCCTCCCGTCAAAAAGCTTCCCTCATGAAAAACTCTGTTGTAAGTAAGTGATTTAATTTTCAGTATGTCTATCCATTATTTGTCATGTCATAAGTCATTGTGTTTTGGGGGGCATGAAAAATAAGCATTTTCTCTATTTTTCATTAAAAATTAAATAGAAATTTTTTTTATTTTTATTGCTTTGCTTTGGTCTGGATCTCAGTGATACAGGGCAGAAGCATTGACCACAAGTAGAAAAGAGGGTGACTAGATGGTGTATAAAAATTTCTGCATGCCACATACTGATTCAAAATTTAAGTAAAAATTTAAGAAAATGAAGATACTATGTGTGCATGTGTGTGTATGTGTATATATATATATATATAAACAATGTTAACATAGTTTTGTTAAATTTTTTCATTTTGTTAAATTTAACAAAATGAAGAAACAATGTATATATGTATATATATAAACAATGTTAATATAAAGTTTTGTTAAATTTTTCATTTTGTTAAATTTTTTCAATTACATTTTAATATGGTTTGGGCTACATTGGAAGTCTGTGGACTGCATGCAGCCAGCAGCCAAATGTTTTATGCTTCTGATGTAGGGAATTCCCAAGGAGAATCAATAATTGTTTAACTGCAATTTGAATTGTTAGAGAAAGCCCTTAGGGCAGGCATTAACTAAAAAATAAATGAATTTCTCAATCACATAGTACAGTTCAGAGGTGAGATTCAGATATGTATCTTCCTGATTTTGAAGTCAGCATTATATTTACTATGTGCTATGTTGTGCTCAGTCTTATATTATTAACTATCAATTATACTTGGATAGATCACTGTGGCATGGCATGGACATGATTGTCAGCTACGGAAGGCCATGTCACTGAATCAGATGAATCCATCCTGGTCTATAAAGCCAGAAACACAGTATAATTTCAGAGACAAGACTTTTTTTTTTTTTTTTTTTTTTTTTTTTTTATAAAGACCAGTCTAACGAAATGTATGGATGCTTCATTTGAAATATCGCTTCTTGGTGATGAGGTTTTTGGCTGTGACAATTCAGAAAACTGATAAAAATTCAAAACAACTTTTTTTCATGGACCCATTTTACATCTTCAATGATAATGGCAATGTTAGAAGAGGAGTGGAAATTATATTGGATTGTTAATCCTCAAAGGAATGGGAGAGGAGAAGAAAGAAAGGGAGAAAGGCATAGAATTTGGAATCAAAGTTTAAAAAAAAAGTTTTAATTGTTTTAATATATAATTGGGGGAAAACAAAATATTATGTTAAAATAGAAACAATAAAAAAAGTTAAAAAAAGAATGTGGCAAGATAACAAATATACTGTACTGCCTTTTGATTCAGTATTTTATATATGCCGATATGCATATACACCTACATACATACATATATTTAATCATGCATACGCAATATGTGTGCACATTAGGGAGGCACAGATGTTAAGAGATTTGCCCAAGATTACAGAAGATGGCAAACATTCTGGCTTAATACTTAAGCAGTGATACATAGAGCTTATGATGTTTGGATTTTTTTATGGCTACAAGTACCATAGTATGAGACCACTTTGAGACAATTGCATTTTAAAGTCCAGAGATCAGAAACTGGCCACTTCAGTTCATCTTTGGTCATAACATGACATTTTTAGCCTTCTGTCTCTGCCCCATGCTCTGAATTCTTATGTCTTGTCATATGTAGTCTTCCATTTCCATATAATCAATAGATAGTAATACCTGAATAGAATTTGGAATCAAAATTTTAAAAAAAAGTTTTGTTTTAATATATAATTGGGGGAAAACAAAATATTATGTTAAAATAGAAACAATAAAAAAAGTTAAAAAAAAAAAAAAAGAATGTGGCCCACTAGAAGTCTTGTCCCCAACTACTATAATTAAGAGCATTATTTCCATTAAAAAAAAAAAAAACAAAAACAAAACTGTTGTATTTAGTGGTTAACATATGTAAGCTCCCTATTTGTCTTTAGGGCTTAACACAGTTTCCTGCACTTAGCAATGGAATTTGACTTCTCTTCTTAACTTTGCATTTATATAGTAGTTTTCACTGATGATGTATATATAACTTAAATATATTTTCCTTCATTAATCAGAATGTTATACCCAATTATGTATAATGTATCATGACAAATGTATTTTTGATAATCATTTCACCAGCAGCACAGCTATTACTTATTTTAATTCTGTTTTTTAGTTTTCTGAAAGGCAGTATTTTATAACAGGTTAGCTAAGGCACCCTTTTTGAATATCCTCGTCCATGTAACTTCCATGAAATTGAAACCAAGTCTTCTCTGCAGTGGTCTGAAATATGATTTTACAAAGCACTCAGAATGGAAAGACTTACATGGACTGTGAAGCCTTTGAATGACTAATCCTTAGTGTGTGTCACTGATGATGGTGAATTAACACTTCCTGTAGTTCAAATACATGAGGTGTTATTCTACATCTTGAGGTATTCTACATCAGAAAGGCTCATTCACTACATCATATTTTTAGTAAAATTATTTTCCCACTAAGATGTTAACTAGCTCATAATTTCTTTCTTTTATCAGTTGTCAGCAAATTTGTGGATTGTTCTTAACTAGGCAATAAAAGACAGAATCCTTTTAGCATATTAATTAGCAGGACTTTCTCTCCCCCTTGTCAAAAACAAATTTCTTTTTGTCTTTTTTCAAATTATATCCCCTGGAAATCCCACAACCCAAAACATCCTCTGACCAAAATTTTAAAATGTCCATGTCAAGATGTTACCTGAATTCTAGGAGACAACAAAAAGCTTTGATTTTCCCTTTGTTTACAGAGTTATTCACAGATACAGTGAAATAATTCTTAATGACTAATAATGCTGAATTTCTAGGATTGCTATAAAAATAATAGATATTGCCATAACCTTCAAAAAACTGTTAGGTAAAAATGCAGAATTATGAAACAAATTGGAAGATAATTTTATTCACTGGACAAAATAATTTTGTGGACAAATTTGTCATATGATTTTCGCAAATAGTAAACCTTTTAAACCTGCTTTTAAATCATTATTCTGCTTATAAAAATTAAATACAGTTAATACAGTTAAATACAGTTCTTCAGGAGCATAGCTATTATAAAAATTTTATTAAAAGTGTTCAGCCCTGCTAACATCTCTATCTGATAAGAGAGCAAGAAACAGCTTAGGAGAACATTGGCTTTGGAGTCAAAATTCAAAATTGTTCAGACCCTAGTTCTGACCTTTATTATTTGTTATTTTGCATAAGCCACTTGATTTGTACAAGCTTCAGGTTCCTCATCTGTGAAATATATTACCTATTTTGTGGTACTAAATGAAATAAGGATATGTAAAAATACATCATAACTATTAAGAATGCACTTACTATTGTTATAGTTTCTAATAAAGTACATCAGATTCTAGTAGTAAACCAGTTATAATAAGAAGTTATTTTTTAAAATGTCCCTCCAGTGAGAAGTCTTACAATTATCCAAAGCAATTTGGCAATTTCTTAATAAAGGCTTTGTTTTATGCTAATTTGGGGACAAAAAAGATTTAACTATATCTTTATATAACTGTGTTTCTATCCTACATAAGTTAAAAGTACTTTAGTTATTTCTGTAGCCACATTTTCATATTGTCACCACCAGTATAAGAGTTAATTGACATGAAAGTATTTGCTAAATTTTTTTCTCCTTGATTTTAATTTCTGAATTTCATCCTTGTGGACCTAAGTTGTAAAAGGATGAAGCAAAAATGAATGGAAGGTTTGCTTAAGCAGATGGATCTTGCAAAATAATTTTGTTAAGACTTTGAAATAGAAGAGAGTGCATTTATCCTCAGTAAATGTCTAAACTGTCCACAATGAATTCAGTTTGGTCTAGTTAAAGATTGTAAACCAATCTTGTCCAGAAAAGCATTTTTATTTACCATCACTACCCATAAATACAGTATGATAAATTAATGTAATGATAATGCTTCAGATAGGAGGGATTCTATACATATTTATAGCAAATGACATGGCAAATTTAATTAAAAATTTAATGCATATTTGTGATTATAATAAAATGTATTTGCTTTAGAGTTCCCCAACACTAAACTTGGCACTTGCTTATCTAATATTTGAAATAACTAATTTGCTGCCTAAGCCCAAGGTCTAACCCCAATATTGTTAATCTGCATGGAAGATGTAACCTGCTCCATTTTCCTTATCTGATCTGGTTTGTTCTTAGGCATTCTAGTGGCCTCCTGCTCCTGGTTGGTGATCAACTTAGTGGGACAGCCAAATGGCTACTGTAGCCCAGAATTCTTGAATTTAAATCAATCTACTATCTTCAAAGCCAGGGGTATGTGTCATCACTACCAGATAACTGTGAGACTTGAAATTGGAGTCATGTGTATTATTAGTCTGTTCCTTGTTTACTTTTTTCTTAAATTCCTTTTTAATTACAAGCTTATTTTAAGGAAACATGATTTGTATGAATCCAAAATTTTAAAAACACTTCATTCATTTTAGGTTTCATTATTATTTTTTCCATTCTCTTTCATCCTAGTTGCTTTTACTAGGGAATTTAGTATTAGTAGTAATTTGCTGAGAGAAGAAACATCCAAATTGAATAGGGGATGGAGTTAGAAAATTACATTTCTTTAAATTATATTTATATATTGGGGCTTCTAGTTGGTATAATGGATAGAGTTAGGATAGAGTTTGTACACAAATTTGATATTTACTAGCTATGTGACTCTGGGTAAGTCATACAACCCTCATTGCCATACCCTCCTCTCTTCTCTCTGGCCAAAAACCCTATATGTTGCATGTAAGCAATTCTTGATAATGTGTATGTGCCACCATATAGTCTTGTAATTTCCACTCTTATATTCTTAATTTCAAAGTCACAGTTTCACTTCTTTAATTGACGGTCGTCTTACTTAATACTAAGTACTAAATATTCATATCATCATTTGGAATCTCAGGATCCTACTTTTTTTTTTTATTTCTTAGACATGATGCATCACTTTTCTCACTAAGTGGTTATATCTAGTTCAAAAATGTCAAAAAAGTAGAGATTCTTTCTAATCTTGAATTTTCTGTTTAGTAGTACTATAATATCTCATAAGCACTTTATAAAAAAGTTCATAATTACTCTTTCAGTTTAATTCAATTTAACAAATATTGATTACATACACATGTAAAGCATTTTATAATGACAATTTGAATTTTATAGAATTTTAATGGAGTGGATAGTTTCTTCTTTATGTAATCTTCTAAAAATTTTTGTTATTTGAGTTCCAAATTCTTCTCCTCCTTATCACCTATCCCATCTACTGAGAAGGCAAGCAATATAATACATAATCTTAATATCTTATGGTTACTTTTGTCTTGTAATTACCTGCTTAGTGGTTTGTAAATTATGACTTTAATCAACACAATTATTTAAAATTATGAAGCATGAATGCAATTGATAAATTAACGAGGGGGGTATCTAGGGGAGGGGGGTGGAGGGAAGAAGGAGAAAAGTTGGAATAGAAGTTTTTGCATATGTGTGTGAAGAAAGTAGGGGGAAAAAAAAAGAAAGAAAGCCATTTGTACCCAGAGAGAGGAAAGTGAGAACTGAATGTGGATCAGAACATGGTATTTTCTTTCTTTTTTCTTTTTCTTTTTTTTTTTTTTTTTTTGTTCTTATTTGCTTGCATTTTGTTTTCTTTCCCGTTTTGACCTGATTTTTCTTGTGTGGCATGATACTTGTGGAAATATATATATAGAAGAATTGCATATGTATACCATATATGGGATCACTTCTTAACTTTGTCAACTGGGGGAGGAGATGAAGGGAAGGGAGGGAAAAAATTAGAACACCAGGTTTTGTAGAAGTGAATGCAGAAAATTATCCATGTATATATTTTGAAAATAAAAAGCTTTAATTTTAAAAAATAAAAATTAAATAAAATTCTCCATAGGTTCTTTATTACTTGTGAAGGAAAAAAAAAAAAAAAAAAACATTGCAGTTAGAATTAGTTTGTTTCCAAAATCTACTGTCACTATTTCTCAAAAGTACCAGCTGTACTGGTCAGATTCTTATCGATTGTAATTATATAATTTTATATAAGAGAACAAAAGTAGAAGAATGAAAACCTTTGAAGAGAAATGATTTAAAATTTTAAAATACTTTGATGTGTAACCAGGAAAATCAGCCAGTAAAGAAAATTACTAATATCTTAATGTTGATCAGGAAAATCTTTATAAGATTTCCCTAAGAACTCTCTTTCTTGCTCGCTCAGGCACAACCCTACCTCCCATGCAGAGTGACCAGTGGGAACCTCAGGCTGAATGAAGACAAAGACAGATAAAGGGCTTCAGAGCTTTCAGTTTCCTTCAAATTTATCTAATCCTTGATCATTTATTGAACATAGAAAACAGCATATGCATTCACTCCCTTCCCCAATTTCAAATAACACAGAATTTGGTTTGCACAGTGCAGAAAAATGACTATATAAAATTCTATTTCTTTGGTCCAATACATGAATTCCTTCATGTCAGTTTTTCAAGTAAATACAAATGTAATTACATTTTGCATTCGTATTGAAATAGCTGTGTTTCTTTTTGGATTAGCATTGCCTTGTGAGGATTTCAAACAGCTTGAATGATTCTTTCAGATTTATGCATGCACATGGACACTTAGCCACTGGGTGTTTGGTCTGTACTTTCTGGTCTATGTTTTCATGTGCTATTTTTTGTTGCTTATTGAGGGATAGATTTCTCTAGTAATGGTGGTAGTTCAAGTAAAACTAAAATAAAATTGACACAATAAGAACTATTTTGGCAGATATCAATTGATAGTTTCAAATTTTAAAGAAATGCTAGAATGCTCTGTTTTCAAATCACATAATTCTAATTTAGTTAAAAGTCTGTTTTTGTTTGCTTTTTTTTTTTTTTTTTGGCAAGAGTTAAGGGTTAATTCTTCTTGGTGGTTCACTTGAACGATTATTAAATTTCCATATCTACATCTAATTGAGAAGTTGTTAGATTGAGATTTTAACATTTAAGACAGCCACACAATTCAAATTAGAGATTATAAATCATAGGTAAATAGATTTCAAAAATAAAATTTACTTAAAAATATAGTGTAGTTTCTCCACAACCGTATGTACCACTAAGATTTTTAAATCATTATTTTGTGGGTAATAAGGAAATGTTTATTAAGTATCGAATCTGCTCCAGGTATTCGAAGTGTCAGAGATGTGAAATGATTTGCCTAAGATCATGTAGATAATAAATACTAGATTCTGGCTGTGAACCCAGGCCATTATTTATTTGCTTTAGGAGTCTTGGCTAATTTAGTGTTGCCATTTTCTTTAAATGGGATTATCATATTACTTTTTAGTTTATAATACTATAATTTCTAGATATCTTCTCCCATTTTAAATAAGTACTGTATATAAGAAGAGAAAAAGATATAATTTAGAGAGAGCTGTTAGATTATGTCAGATGAAGTGTTCATTTTTACCTTTTCTCCCTCAGTTTGTGATCTTTATTGCCCTTCTGTGCAATGAAAGGCTTAATTTTCTGCATCTCTCAAGAACTCTTAACAGAATTTGCTCAACTCTTAATCATCACATCCACCTACTGCCCACCCACTAGCACATCAGAAATCCTAAAATAATGTCATGTATTTCTTTCTCAAAAAAACAAAACACAACGGGATGAAACAAAAAAGCATCTCATAAAAACCAGTGCATCAGAGATTCTCCCAAAAGTGACAAAAGACACTTTGTTTCCTGAGTTTACATCTACGGCTTGTCAATTACTCACAAGATTTTTTACTGGATTCTTCTCATCTGGTGCAGTACTTGATTTAGCCAAAGTCCAAGGACTTATATTTTACACTAGGAGTAAACAAGTGCAAACCTACTTTGCAATACTTGGGGAAATAGGTTGTTCAAGATAGCTACATTTTTCCAGATAATAGATGACTTGTTCTTCAAGCTCCTCAACCATTATAGGTGGAAATAGTCCTAAATATATATCCAAAGTCTCCCTATAAAATGTAATAAAGAAAGAAGATAATTTGGTTGTAATTTTAATTACCATTTCTATATTTCCTAGGTTCACCATTTTTTACTAGCAATTATACTCTGATGCAGTAAGCCCCCTTCAGGACCTACGCTACTAGCATTTCCCTGGTTAGAGAAAGCTGTTCTTTTTAAGTTATATTATGTGTGTATTTGGCCCTTTACTATGTGACCATTTAACATTTGTGGGTCTCATTTTAATTATCTATAAAATGAAGACTTTAGCTTTGATGATTTGTTCTTTTCAGCCTTTAATTTAGGATGCTCTTTTCTATTTTCCAAAGTTATTCTGTGTCCTTCCTCCTCTTGGCTGTGATTTCTTGTTTCAAAGTTCTCACACGTAGTAGCTCTCTCCTCTGTTCTGCTGTTAAGAATCTATCTCAAATAACCAAGCTTGTTAGTAGTGTGCAAAATGAGAACAGATATATTTCAAATAAAAGTTTTGAGGGCTATCACATAAATAGGTATCTGAGTTTTTGAGTGATCATTCAATAACATTGTGTCCAATATGTACAATCACAGAGAAAGTTAGATATAAAATATAGCCACTGTTAAGGAATTTAGAAACTTGTAGTCAGTGATTAGACATGCATATGGATAAATAGAATTAAAACTGGAAAATACAAACACATGGGACTGCCTTATAAAGTGCCGGGGGATTCAATGAAGAAAAGAACCTCAGGACCTTATTGTATCCTTTCTGCCCATCACAAGACCCTTTTCTTATTGTTTACTTTATTGTTCTAGGCTCAGCTCCGGACAGATGAGATGGTCACCATGTGTTAACTTGGTGATGGGCCAGCTGATGGAGGGCTCTGTTTTCAATCACACAGAGCAGAAAAATGACTATATAAAATCACTATTTTATTTCTTTGGTCCAGTACAGGTTTGCAGGCCTGTTATTGGGACATTTTTAGGGAAAGAAGTGAGCTTTATTGGAGCAATAAGTAGGAATAGTAGTCAATTAGGAGACTTCTCAGCTATGAGTGCAGCCCCACTGCTGGCCCTGGAATAGTAGTCTAGATAGCCATTTAATTTTCCTTGGACCTAGAATTCATGATTACTGGGAGTGTGGTAAGCACTGCCAATAAACAGCTGAGAATAGGTACCATTATTAAGGATTCAGATGCTGAGGGACTTTGATCCTCCTCTCCTTTCCAAGGAAGTTTTGATTTCACCCCCAAAGGTGGACAAATATAAATATAGCTGTTTGGTTTTTTCCCTAATGAAGCAAGTTCCCACAGTGAGCTGAGCCTGTGACTCCCTGTTTGGGGTCTGACCACTGTTCGAAAAGGAAATCAAGATGAACCTTTGTAAGGGGAGGCAGTTACTGGAGGGAGCAGCACATACCAGCTTTCTCTTTGGTGGGAAAGCCAGAGGCCCAGTGCAGTCAATTCCTGGGAAACAAAGCTTCAGTAGAAGAGTAAAACTCTTGGCATAGACATAAGTTATATGTATGTGGTTAGTGCAGAACCCAACTTTTAAACTGGTTCATAAACCAGGGACAGAACTGTTCTCCACTTCTGCTTGAAAATTACGATTTTGATTTGGTCCAGCTAACTTAAAATTTAATTCTACATGTTGAAGATCTCTTACCATAAACTGTAATTTGCATAAAAATGAAGCTCCACTATACTCTGTTTAGGATTTTGATTTGGTACTTCCAATTTAAATTTTAAATTTACATTTAAAGAACTCTTGCCAACATCAATACTATTTATTATATATAACCTGTGTAAAGAGAGAGATTTTATTTTAAAGGACTATATAGACATTTCATCTTGGGCTGTAGATCAACTCTAGTTTTTTTTTTTTTTTTTTTTTTTTTCCTGAGTCATTATGTGCCCTTCTAATTTTGAGTCATAGGATATAAGAGCTGGAAGGAACCTTACATGTCAGGTCGTCCAACCCCGACATTTTAGGTTAAATGGCTTTCCCAAGAGCCAGGATGAGACCCTATTCTATTCCCAGGATTTTTCTATGGCCTACCACACTGCTGTGGATGAATTAAGACCACAGTGACTTCCTCTTAACTCGAGGATCAAATATAACAATCTGTCAGGCATTTAAAAGCTTTTACAACTTGTATTCTCTTTCTTTCCAGTTTTCTTATTTTTTACCCTCTTGATACACAGCACAGCTAGCTGTCCCATATAGTGTCCCCTGCAAATGACATGCCAGTTCCTTATTGGGTACCATTTTAATTGGTTGTTCCTGGTATCCCTAATGCTCTCTTACCTAATTTCTGTTTCTTAGTTTTACTAGCTTCCTTTAAGATTCAATTCATCCCACTTTCTGTAGGAGGCCACCCTTCCCTCAAAGATTGCCTTCCATCTATTCTCATAGGAATAGTTCATGATACGTACAATTGTTTGAAAAATATAGAAAAGCTTTTTAAAAATCATACGTCATAGCATTATCTTTGTCTTATAGGAAGTTCATCATCTATCTTTTACCTCTCTTTCTCCCATTTGATTGTGAATTAACTAAAGGGAGAGATCATGTTTTTGCCTTTCTTTGTATCCCCAACAGCTAATAATTACCCAGCCTAATGTAGTTAATATGTTGGAATTTCCCCACCCCTTACTTGTCAAACATATTCTTAGCCTTCTTTGAAGAATCATTGAACACATTCCACTCCCCAACTTATGGATGTATCCTGGATTCATGTGACTTTGGGGGGCAAAATAGGGGAAAATTTTATTGTCTCCCATAGATTTAAGTATCAACTTCCAAATCAACATAAGCAGCTATTCTCTTTCTCTTGATCTCTATAGCCTTACATCTCTTATTTCCTATTAGATATAGCTACCTGATATCTCCTAGGCATTTTAAATCAATATGCTGAAAACAGAATTTATTATATTAATCTAACCTCTTCCCTTAAGTCAGTCCTCTTTGTAATTTTATTTTTGTTAGGGCTATCATGATTTTTCCATACACTCAGGTTCATAAGCTTAGAGTTATCTTTATTCCTTCTCTCACTGACAATCAGTGGACAAGTTTTGTTTCTGCTATCTTAAGTCTCTCACTTAGACCTCAACCATCCTAGTTGAGGCCTTCACCATCTCTTGTTTGGATTATGTCAATAGCCTCCTAATTGAGTTTTTTTTTTTTTTTTTTTTTTTTTTTTTTTTTTTTGACTTCTACAGACTATCTTCTATATAGCTGCCAAAGTTATATTCCTAAAGCATATATCTAATGATATCATCCTCATGTAAAAGGAACTTTAGTGGCCTCTTAAAATTCAAACTTCTTTCTTGGCATTTGAAGCCATTTGTAAACTGATTATTCTGCCTCATACTCTATACTCTCACCAGACCAGCCTGCTTTCAGATCCCAATATTCATAAAATTCAATTTCTCATTTCTTTTCTCAGGCTATCCCTCCTCTTCTTCATTCCTTATTAACTTTATTCCTATTGCCTTTAATGAACTCCCAGTTGTTAGTGCCATCCATTAATTTATATTTATTTATATCTATCCCATTTTTAGTTATCTATGGACATGCTATATTTTACCCACCAAGCTCACTGCAGGCAGGTACTATCTAATATTTGTGTTTGTACCTGCCCACAGGTTGGCACTATATTTTTTTGCTGTTGATTGGTTCATTAACAAGAAGATTAACTTAAAAGCTGTATTTGTTTTGAACTACAGATATAATCTATATATTTTCTACAAGGAGCTGTCTTATGTTGAAACTTCAGAGATTAACTCTTCTCAAAGAGAGAGATTTAATTCTTCAATCCAGAAATGAAACATCTGGGAGTAACAGCTCCTTAAAGACCAATTCAAAGTTCATTTTAGGCTTTGTTGGATTTGTTCCAATTCTGATTCCTTAATCCAGTCACTTGTTATTACAGCGGCCCAGGGAGAGCCCTGTAGATTCCTATTTGAGCTAACTGCATTACATGAGCTTTAGCTCCACTTACATAAGGTACTGGGAGTACTTGTAGTGTCCAGGACCAATGATGGATAGTTCTTAATGCTAGCAATTCATTCCTTTTTCTAACTCTACGTTCTTTTGGCACCAATTCATTTATTAGTTGTTTTTAATATTGTCTTTGGCTGTAAGAGAATTTGGAAGAATGATGGTTTTATCTCTCTACTTCTAAATTATGATAATGCTATGACGTATGATTTTAAAAAAGCTTTTGTATATTTTTCAAATAATTGTAGTATCATGAAGAATGAAAGGAAGATTCTAGAAAGTAATATAGGGATAATATATGATATTATATTGGAATAATAATAGCATTAGGCCATTTTCCATCCCTCCTTAATAATTCACTAAGCCCCTACTGTGTGCTGAAGATTAGGAAATATGGAATAGGGCTCAAAAGAGCCCTAGACTTGTAATCAAAAGATATGGAAATTCTTTGACTTTGGTCAAGCAAGGTTTCTGGAACTTAGTTGCCTTAGTTATAAAAATGAAAGGTTTAGATTAGATGGTTTCTAAATATCTTCCTGGTCTAGATTTGGAAGTGATTTTCAGTTAAGCATCTTTAGTTGCCCCAAGCACTCAATTATTCAAGGTCTCAATCATTGAAGTTTGAAAAGAATAGCTAAGAATGGAAATGATATTTTGAAATAATGTAGACTGGAGGAGAACCAAAGCTAAATGAACACATAAAGGAAAAGAGGGCTATATTTCTCGAGAGCAGGGCAAAACACAAAACAATTTTCATATTTGGGTTTGTAGTTTATTGCTGTCTCTGTATAACAAATGCATCAGTAAATTAAGGTAGAGCATTTGTCGAGCAAAAAGGTCCATTTGTCCCACAATAGAACTTTAGTTGCTCAGGAGAAAGATACCAATTCATTGAAGAAAGTCATTTGAAGCAGAAATTTCTTTCAGGATTAGAAAATTCTTGATGTGACGAAGTTATTCACTGGATCTCAGTTTCCTTATCCATAAAATGAAGAGGTTGAATCAGAGGGCCTTTATATTCTGCTTTGTTGGTATACACAATGGAGAGTTTGACATTTCTGAGTAGAGGAGTAGTTCTTTATAAAGAACTCAGAATTAAGGAAGATTATTTTGTTGACTGTAATTATTTAAGTGAGAGTGGAGATTAAATATAGGGAGACTCACTAAGAGACTGTCACTTATGAATAAAACTGTTTCCTTGGCATTGAAAGCCATTTGCTGTGGAGCACAGCCATGTTTTTCTAGGTAGATGTCAATCCATTCTTATGCATTTTATTCTACACTCAAGTCAAAACTTGATACAGAGTGATTTGTGTTCATTATCCTTACTATAAATATTCTTCCTGCAATACTCCTGCAATTTTACCTCATCCTTTTAAAGTCTAGCTAATACTGTAAAAAGTCTCGGGCCTCATGTGTTCTTTTGCTTTTGTATCTCTTTCAAATTTATTTTATATTATTATAACTAGCATATGTGTGCTATCTTTCTATATACCTAAGTTCCATGAGAGCAGGACCTGGTACATAGCTAAATGTAGTGTTCCCTTTTCTGTCCAACACAGAACTATGTTTACAGTAGGAACTTAATAACATATTGGTTTCATTTCACCATTACAATAGGACAATAAAAGGGGATAAGAACCTGGAACCAGGAAGTGGGAAATGGAAGAAAGAAACAGCCAGATATCAGAAACCATTTTTAAAGGATGTAGTTAGTGCCTAGAAAAGGTTATAGGGATGGGGAATGGAATGGGAGGAATCAGAAGTGGTATTTTGCCAGATGATTAGATGAATAAGAGAGTCATTCACAGAAATAAGGAAGTCAAGAAGTATTTTTTTTTTCTTTGTTATTTCATTTTTTTTTTTTTTTTATTTAATAGCCTTTTATTTACAAGATATATACATGGGTAACTTTACAGCATTAACAATTGCCAAACCTCTTGTTCCAATTTTTCACCTCTTACCCCCCCCCACCCCCTCCCCTAGATGGCAGGATGACCAGTAGATGTTAAATATATTAAAATATAATTTAGATACACAATAAGTATACATGACCAAAACGTTATTTTGCTGTACAAAAAGAATCAGACTCTGAATTATTGTACAATTAGCTTGTGAAGGAAATCAAAAATGCATGTGTGCATAAATATAGGGATTGGGAATTCAATGTAATGGTTTTTAGTCATCTCCCAGAGTTCTTTTTCTGGGCATAGCTAGTTCAGTTCATTACTGCTCCATTAGAAATGATTTGGTTGATCTCGTTGCTGAGGATGGCCTGATCCATCAGAACTGGTCATCATCT
Source organism: Sarcophilus harrisii (assembly GCF_902635505.1). Lineage (NCBI taxonomy): Eukaryota > Metazoa > Chordata > Mammalia > Dasyuromorphia > Dasyuridae > Sarcophilus > Sarcophilus harrisii. Next base: position 125,023,770 of record NC_045429.1, read on the forward strand.
AGTATTGTTGTTGAAGTATATAATGATCTCCTGGTCCTGCTCATTTCACTCAGCATCAGTTTGTGTAAGTCTCTCCAGGCCTTTCTGAAATCATCCTGTTGGTCATTTCTTACAGAACAGTAATAAGGAAGTATTTTTTTTTTTTCCAGTGAGGGAGGATGATGAAGACATACTCAAGTTTTTGTTGACATCAAGAAGGCTAAATTAAAAAAAAGTCAATTTGGCAGTTAGAGATATGTAATTCATCAGAGAGAATGGAGATAATGAAGGAATGAGAGCACATATTAAGGATATATCTAGGAGAAGATATTAGGGGAAGAGAATAAGATCTCAGAGTGAGTGCAACAATGAAAAATCACAAAATTAAGTGAGTTAGTTGGACAGTTATAGGGGGAAGGTACAAAAAAAAAAAAAAAAAAAACAGAAGGAGCTGGAAAAGGTCAGTGATAGAAGAGGAAAAATTCCATGTCAAAGGAGAAGAGAATTTCAAAGTAGTTGCAAGTGTCAGATGACTCAGAGAGGTCAAGGAGGATGAAGACAGAGAAAAAAGCCACTGAATGTAGTGATTAGGAAGTCCCTGATGATCCTGGAGGAAGCAAAAATGAAATCTGGCTGTGAGAGAAACTAGAAGATTTTAAGGTTTTACTGCTCTTTGCTATGATTCCTTTATTAGATGAACTTAAAAAAAAGACTATTTTTTGCATTAAAAAAAAAAGTTTTCAAACTTATATGATTAGCATTCCCTTGCTGCAAATAGCAGCTTAGTTTTTAGCACGTCTTTTGTGATTTATTTAGATTTTGATGCTTCAGTAATCACTTCCTCTTCTGTTGCTTAAAAAGGCACAGGGCCAACTAAGATGATTGTTTTAAATTTTTAAAAAGTATTTCCATATTGTTTCTTGGATGAAAAATTAAAACATTTCTAATAATTTTAGTCTTCTTTTCCTGCTCTTCCTCATTTCTTCCCATTGCTGCTATGGGAATCTAAAAGTCTGTCTATGCCTCCTTAGAGAATATAAAGTATGAGTGAAGATCTTACTTGGCTTGTTTCAAGGCTCCTCTGGAGATGTTTACTGTGGAGATGTGAGGAGAATGATTAGGGAATAGAAGAGAGGAGGTAGAGAATTTGAACTTAATATTTTAGTTAATCATTTTCTTAGAATCCTCTGAAATAACTATTTAAAAATGAATTCTTGAATTGAACATGTTTAACATAAATTGGATTACTTGTGTGTGGTTCAGACAGCATTTAATAAAAAAAAGCTGGAGAGATATCTAGAAGCAAAGCAAAGTTTATTAAAAGATCTTGAGAGAATCTGGCGTCCCACCCCTCGAGCAGACAATCGAAGGGAGGAAGCGCCGTAGGGGGCAGGGTCAACACTTTTTATCCCTAATGCAAATACCCCCTCCCACCACTGACCCCCATCCTTATTGGCTGAGGATCTTACATTCTAAACTCAGGAACTACTCAAGAAATTAAACTTGACCAATAAGTACATAGTTGCCCATATTTGACCTAAACAGAAAAATACTGATGTCATAGGATAACAAGGGGACTTAAGTATGCCCTTAGGGGATAGCAGGGAGGGGACTTAAGTATGCCCTTGACTTGATGCTTAAAGTCCTTCAGGCCTACTCCAACTCTGAAATAGATGAAGCCTTACTCAATTTTCACAGTCTTGAAAGATCTCACCTCATCTCGTTCACTTGCCATGTAGGGGGTGGGGGGAGGGGAATGGAGGAAGGAAAATGTTGAAAATTATCTATATATATGTTTTGAAAAAAAAAAAACCTTAATATATTTAACCTATATTGAATTGCTTGTTGTCTTAGTGGAGAGAATAGGGGAGAAAAATTTGGAATTTGTTTTGTAAAGGCAAGTGTCAAAAACTAACTTTTTTTTTATTTGGAAAAACAAAATAAAAATGAATTTTATAAAGCAAGAATATTAAAGAAGAAACAAAATTAGGGGAAAGTTTTTTAAACATTCCATCTGAAAACTAAATAAAAGATGTCTTTGTGGTGGGCAACCCTTCATCTTTCCTTTAGTGGTTATTGGACAGACCAGGGAAGCTTTTAGTGGAATAGCTGGATCACTGACCTCTGAAGAAAGGACTGAAGACCAGTATAATAATAACAGAGCAACCTTGCCAGGTGAGGAGCTTCAGCCTCTCCTGCCAATTTTTTCTCATGTCTTGTCTGCCCTTCTGTCATTCAGATAATGGGAATGTATTTTCTCAGAGAAGAGAATCATAATCCTTTAAGGCACTAAGACAGCTAGTGACTTTTACCTGGAAATTTGGAGTAGTCATCGAACAATCACTTTTCTCTTTGGTACGTACATTCCCTATGACAATATCTCTGGTGCAGGAGTCTTAGATGAGCCCTCTAGCCTTGATTCCCGTATCCCCAGCAGGTATGTTGTTTATTGGACAAATAGGACTGGGATCCCAATTTATTTGGGGAATAGAGGACTTCATTTACATATTAAGGCCCTCACATGTAAAAAATAGAAAGACAAATTTTTAGGATGAAAAAAGAAGATTACTCCAGGCTTGTGAATTTCTTGTGGCCCTCTAAGAAATGAATAGTAAATTATTGGTAGAGTTTCATGCATTAGCTTTTTATGTGTAAATTATGTACCCATCTTTATCTTGTTTTGGGATATGTATGAAATTCCCAAATTTGACTTTGGTACAGATGATCCCTAAGCCATGTCTGGAATGCATTCCCTTCTTAACTTCAACAGTGTTTCACTTTCCTCTTCATGATGAAAGCCAATCAATCTTTTGACCAAGTTTTGCAACTGATATTACTCTCAGGCCTTCACTCACTTACCTCACTTAGCCCTATCAGCTTCTAAATCTTAAAAATTTAAATAAAAAAAAAACCCTTAAAATCACTTGCCTCTGTCCCCTACTCTCCATTTATGTGGATATCTCATCACACTTGATTTGACTACAGCAGCAGATTTCTTTGCATCATATTTCCCCTCTTTAACTCAGACTTCACATAGCTGTCATACTGTTACTCCTAAAACAGAGTCCTGATTCTTCTGCTCAAGCTCTAACACCTCATTACTGTCTCCAGGATAAAACAGAAATACCTGTTTTGCAATTTGACAGAAACAAGGTATGGACCAACACTTCATACCCTATACCAAGATAAGGTCAAAATGAGAACATAATTTAGATATTAAAGAATGATGCTATAAGCAAAATAGGCGAGCATGGAATAGTTTACCTTTCAGATCAATGGATACAGGAAGAATTGATGACCAAAGTATTATGAGATATAAAACAAGTAATTTTGATGAAACATCCTGCCAGGATCTTTTTCAAGTTTTCTAAGCAGTTTTTGTCAGATAACAAATTTTTGTTTCAAAAGCTTGGATCTTTAGGTTTATCACATGCTAGATAGATTACTATGGTCATTTACTATAATGTAATTTGTACCTAATCTGTTCTACTGATCCACCACTCTATTCCTTAGCCAGTAGCAGATTGTTTTGATAAATACCATTTTATTTAATGCAATTTGAGATCTGATATGGCTAGACTGCCTTCTTTCTTGGTTTGTTGCTTTTTACATTGATTCCCTTGATGTCCTTAAGTTTTTGTTCTTCCACATGAATTTTGTTATAATTTTTTCTAGATTTTTAATTTTAAAAAAATAATTTGGTATGGCACTGAATAAATAAATGATATAGAATTGACATTTTTGTTGTGTTGACTTGGCTTATCTATGAACAATTAGTATTTTTTCTATTTGTCTAGCTCTAACTTTGTGTGAAGTGTTTTTAATTGTGTTCCTATACTTGTCTTGGCAGGTAGACTCACAACTATTTTTATTGTCTTCATTTATTGGTAATATTTATTGGTAACATATAGAAATGCTAATGATTTATGCAGATTTATTTTGTATCCTGCAACTTTGCTAGAGAATTGTTAGTAAATTGATTCTCTAGGATTCTCTAAGTATAACAAAATATCTTCAAAGATTGATAGTTTTGTTTCTCATTGTCTATTCTATTTCCTTTAATATCTTTTTTCTTCTTTTATTGCAATAGCTAACATTTCTAGTACAATATTAAATAATAGAGATGATAATGGGTGTCCTTGCTTCATCCCTATTATGTTGAGAAGTTATGTCCATTACAGATAATGCTTGGTTTTAGATTTAGGTTTTAGATAAATATTAACATTTTAAAGTGAGATATATTCAATTTTTTCTTTTAAGATTGGGTTTAAGTATTTTGTTTCATCTTCTGTTAATCTGGGTAATTTATGTTTGGAAATATTCATTTATTTCACTTAAATTATCAAATATATTTGAATATAAATGGGGAAAATAGCTCTTAACAATTGTCTTAATTTCCTTTTCAGTGTGGTGAATTTACTCCTTTCATTTAAAGTTTTTGTTGTTTAGTCATATTTGATTCTTTGTGACTCCACATGGGATACTGGAGTAGTTTGCCATTTCCTTTTTCACCTCATTTTATAGATGAGGAAAATGATCAAATGGGGGGGAAGTGACTGAGACTACATTTACATTTGAACTCAAGTCCTTAACTCTTAAGTCCTACCATGCCACTTAACGTCAAACTGGGATACTCTATATTTAAAATATATAAAATTCAGAGTGCTATAAAATTAGAAGTTTTTATTACTTACTATGCTAAGGGAGAGCCAATTTTCTTCCAGTTTAAGCTTTGATACCAACTGCTGCAGCATTGTTTCAGTTTGATCACATATCTGCCAGGAAAATCTCCTGTCACATAACATATCCTAACCCTTGCTCCAGGTCAGGGTCTGGCAGAGTGATTTCCTTCTCCAGAGACAGTCCAGGAGAGACTGGAAAAGGAGAAAACACCTGCAGTGTAATGAATGTAAGGGAATGAATGAAATGAGTTTTTTTTGGCCTATGTGACCCTGACATAGATTCCTCTTCCCTAGGCTTCTGATGATGCAGATTGAGAACATGAATAGCATGCTTGATGATCCTGGGAAAAATAACATTGACTGATCTTGTACCAACCACTAAACTAGAGGCAACTAGGTGGTGCAATAGATGGTGCTGAACCTGGAGTCAGGAAGTTGTTCAGTCGTATCCTAGTCTTTATGAACTCGTGGACCATAGCAGGTTAGTATTGCCCATGGGATTTTCTTGCAAAGTACTCGAGTGTTTGCCATTTCATCCTCCAGTGAATTGAGGTTAAGTGGCTTGCCCAGGGTCACACAGTTATAGTAAGTGTCTGAGGCCAGTCAGGTCTTCCTGACTCCAAGCCCAGCACTTTACTCATTGAGCCACTTATCTGCTTCAGAAATCAGAAAGATCAGAATTCAAAATTTGACTCTGATACTAGCTGTGTGACTGTAAATAAATCACTTAACCCCAATTTACCTCAGGCTTCTCCCTGTAAAATGAGATTAATGATAGTATTTATATCCTAAGTTTATTGTGAGTAATAAATGCAATTTGTACTATTATCATCTTATTTTAAATCATATAATGATATTATAGTATTACTTATAATAGTACAATAGTATTTTTATCAAGCCCCAAAATACTATGCCCCATATTTGTAGGCACAATGGCCTTTTCTTACAAGTGGGTCTCTTTTATCTTTAACATTTTTCCTACCCTCATGTATGGTTTTTTTTTTTTTTTTTTTTTGGCCCAACTTTTGAAATTATCAGTTTTGGGAGGTCTTGGTAACAAATTGTCTCCAGCAGTGGAGATCAGCACCTACTCTGTAATTTAGTCTTGGGGAATTGCAGGATTCAAACTCAATTTTTTTTGATACCACAGTCAACTCTTTCTCTGGTACACCATGACTCTGGTTCTCTCTGCAAATCCCTTCTTTATTCATAATTTCATAGATCCACTCCTTTCACTTGCATTTGAGATTTTTTTTTCTTTTGCTCAGAGTTTCAGCAGTTGCTTCTCTAGGTCAGAAACCAGGAATGGTGGCTGGGAAATATTTCCTCCTGGTCTTATGGCCAAAATAACTTTTCTTTCTATTGTGGGGGCCTTCTTTCATGTGGTTTCTGGGACAGTTGCTGACAGTTTGTGGCTAGAGGGTGTGGAAGGCTTCATTCACATTCTCATCTCATGGGTGGCTGTATATATATCTATTGGAACAATGATGCTTATGGGGTTTATTATAGGTTCTTGTAGGTTTATTGATCCATGGCTTCTCTGTCTATCTGAAAACTTCCTAAGTCCATGGGCATACCTTTGTGAAAGGTGAAGGTCTTGAGTTTATGCCGAGTCCTGGTCTTTAGGTCGGAGAATTGCTGTGAGTATGTGTGGTCTGATACTGCCCAAGCCATATTCCCACTGAGCTTGGTTCATTTTGTCCTCTTGGGCGTGGTGTAACATTCTCAGTCAATTACAAACTCATATGTTCCTTAGTGCTTCCCCCATGGGAAAATTGACAGAGCTGTAGCAGAAGCACCCGTTTATGCTTTGTCCATTGTCACTTACATATCTTAACAGCCTTTCATGCCAGAAGACAAAGCCACAAAAGCATTTTCTGCTCACCTTATTGACGATCCCTTTCTTCTTTTGGCTGCTTAATATTTGTTTGTTTTGTGAAATAAACCACAACTTCTGTGTAGGTGTATATGGATATGATGATATTATTGAGGCACATAAAGATTTGGTTTCACTATTGAGTTATTCTAATGGAAATTGAACATTAAATCATAATGCCAGACCTTGATTTTAATTTTATGATTCAATTATAATTGACTTTTCCACTTTAATATACTCTTCATCCCAATTTAGGACACAAAGCTGGTTTCTTCTTTTAGTTTGGTACACCCTCAAATAAGACCTCATTTTAAAATTCAATTTAGTCATTGTGGACATTATACAAGATACAGGTCACTTTATTAGTGATATTATATTATCATCCATCTAAAGCTTCCTTTCTACCAAAATTTTCAACATCAAGTATCTGGGAATGTTTGTCTTTTACAACATAATGTATATTTTAAGTGACATGAAATTACATTCTTTCTTCTTGGAAAATTGTCTTTATCTTTTGGGGGCTTCTTGCTCATATGTGAGTTAATCATATATCAAGAAGTGAAGGTTGTGTTACTTTAAAGACCACTTTTTTGTTGTTGTTGTTGTTGTTGTTGTTTGCTTGTTTGTTTGTTTTTTTTGGAATTCAAGAAGTAGAATTTATTTTATACTTTTTAGAATAAGCAGTATGAAATAGAGATTCACAATCATATATAATACTTCTCTGTTTTGTGTATATATGAAAATTGTACTTTTTGGTATTCAAAATTAAAAATAAAATTTTACAAAATATCATATAAATATTGTTTGTTATATTGTGTTATATTATGTTATATATTATTTCTAAGTCTAAAAGTCTTTAAATATGAGCCTAATCATAGAATAAATGTTATTTAAATACTAGTCTAAGGAAAAAAAAATGGTTGTAGGATGATTTTTTTTCACTGAGCAACTAATGAAAACTATCTTATAGAGAAATTTTCATCAATGACAAGAGTACTACCCACGCTAACAAAAAACATAATTAAAAGTAAACAGCCTCAAATTTCTTTTTTTAATACTTAGAGATATCCAATTTCAGTACCATTTCTATTAAAAAATAATTTTTAATTTTTTGAATTCAGAAAAAAATATATAACCATATTCTATATTATTATAGGATATAATCACCATCTTTACTTAAGACAATCTTCATTCTCCAGAAGAAAGAACACTAAGATTTGGAGTCTGAGGACCTTGGTTTCAGTCCTAGCCTTCCTAACTGCCACTTGTGTTAACCTTGAACAACTAATTCACTTACCTATTCTGGAATGAAGTTTTCTCATTTGTTAAATAAGAGAGTGGAACTCTGAGATTCCATCAGTTTGACTTTTTGTACTCAGCTTTTCAAGTCCCTTGCTTTATCCACTTCTTTAAACTAGCCTCAAGCTCGCTTTGAAGGAATGACAATGTTTCCATCACCCTGCTATTTTCAATAGAAGATAGTACCTATGCCCTATACACACACACACACACACACACATACATATGCCCCTTAATATATATATTTATAATGTATATGTGTATATATATATATCCCTTAATATTGATTCACTATAGAACTAAATGAAATTTTCTCCAATGTTCTTTGTAATTAGCTTTAATCAAAGATATATAGTCTCAATATTGGCTCAATATTGAATGTGTATACATTCAACAGATCTGTTGACTAGCTTCCTAATTTCTCTGAATTCAAGTCTCAGATAAAATCTACAAGAAACCTTTTCTAGTCTTCCTTAATACTAGTGCTGTCAGCATTCATCAAAATCATTTGGTACTAAGAAATAAGAATAGCCAATCAGTGGAATAAGTTAGATTCACAAGACACAATAGTCAATGACTCTAGTATTCTAGTATTTGATAAACCGAAAGACTCCAGCTTTTGGGATAAGAACTCACTATTTGACCAAAATTGCTGGGAAAATTGGAAAATAATGTGGCAGAAACTCATCATTGACCATCATCTTACATCCTATACCAAGATAAGGTCAAAATGGGTGCATGATTTAGACATAAAGAGTGATACTATATAAGCAAATTAGAAGAACAGAGGATAGTCTACCTCTCAGATCTATGGAGAAGGAAGGAATTTATGGCCAAAGAACAGTAGGAAAAGCAAAATGGCTAAATCTGATTATATTAAGTTAAAAAAGTTTTTCTTAAAACAAAACCACTACAGACAAGATTACAAGGAAAGCAGAAAACTGAGGAAAATTTTTGCATCTTAGGGTTCTGATAAAGGCCTCATTTCTAAAATATATAGAGAATTGACTCAAATTTAAAAGAATATAAGAATATAACAAATATAAGAATATAATTCTCCAATCAATAAATGGTCAAAGGATAGGAACAGACAATTTTCAGACAAATTAAAACCATTTCTAGTTATGTGAAAAAAAATGCTCTAAATCACTATTGATTAGAGAAATGCAAAGTGTGACAACTCTGAGGTACCACTACACATCTCTCAGATTGGCTAAGATGACAGGAAAAGATAACGAATGATAAATGTTGGAGGGGATGTGGGAAAACTGGGACTTATATTGTTGGTAGAATTGTGAACTTATCCAATCATTCTGGAGAGCAATATGGAATTATGTCCAAAGGGCTATGAAACTGTACATATCCTGTATGCCAAAGAGATCATAAAAAAAGGGAGAAGGATGCATATATGGAAAAATGTTTCTAACAGCCCTTTTTGTAGTGGCAAGAAACTGGAAACTGAGTGGATGCCCATCAATTGGAGAATGGCTGAATAAGTTATGGTATATGAATATTATGGAATATTATTGTTCTACAAGAAATAATCAGCAGGATGATTTCAAAAAGGCCTGGAGAGACTTCCATGAACTGATGCTAAGTGAAGTGAGTAGAATCAAGAAAATGTTATACATAGCAACAAGAATATGCTAATATATAATTAATATATAATTATAATTTATATAATAAATTCTGATGGGCATGGCTCTTTTCAACAGCCAGGTAATTCAGGCCAATTTTAATATACTTCTTATTTAGAGAGCCATCTGCATCCAGAAGAACTATGGGGACTGAATGTGGAGCACAACATAGTATTTTCACCTTTTTTGTTGTTTATTTGCTTTTTATTTTATTTCTCATCCCCCCCCCCCTTTTAATCTGATTTTTCTTGTGCAGCATATTTGTGGAAATATGTATAGAAGAATTGCACATATTTAACATATATTGGATTACTTTATGTCAAGGAAAGGGAGGGAAGGGAAGGAAGAAGGAAAAAATTTGGAACAAATGTTTTGCAAGGATAAATGTTGAAAATTATTTTTGCATATATTTTGAAAATAAAAGGCTATTATTAAAAAGTACTAATACTGTCACTCTGAGATCACTTCCAATTTATCCTTTATATGTATATAGCTGTTTGCAAATTCTTCTCCCCATTAGAATAAGCTCCTTAGACTTAAATGAACTGATGCAAAGTGAAATGAGTAGAACCAGAAGAAAATTGTATACAGTAATAGCAACAAGACTTACTTAGCAATATAATGATCCATGACAATTAAAATAGACTCATTATAAAATATGCTATTTACATCCAGAGACTGATGAAGTCTGAATACAAGTACAGCATACTTTTTAAAAATTTATTTTTCTTTTCCCTTCTTTTTGTTTGCATTTTCTTTTGTAACATGGCTAATATTGAAGGTTTTTGCATGACTGTCAATGTATAATTTATATCAAATTATTTACCTTCTCAAGGAGGAGTGGAGGTGGGAAGGAGAGATAGAATTTGAAACTAAAAATTTTAATAAATTCATATTAGAAAATTGTGTTTATATATAATCAGGGGAAATTTTTAAAAATGTCAGCTCCTTGAGATAAATACTGCTTCTTTGAGGAGTAAGTGCTGGGCTTTGTATCCCCTGTACCTTTCCACAATATTTGGCATATATTAGGAAGTTAATATATGTTTGGACCATTATTTAACACACTATTATTTGACATACTGCAAAAGAAAATTCTTTACTCATTGGTAAAGAAAAATGGTATTTTTTAGATAAAATATCATCTGATATTGTACTTTTGATTTTTATCTATCTTGGAGATTCAGAAGAAATTAGATTTTCCTAACTAAAAGCTTTTAATGAAAACACTGACAATCTATACCACTTGTTTATGTTTTGTTTTGTACCTCACTTATTTATACATGGATGACTGACTTGATGAAGTTATAAACTTTTAATGCAGTAGACTATATCTGTGATCTGTAATTTTAGACTAAAAAAGTGCCATTATTTAAAGGATTTATTTTAAATTCAATAAGTATATCATATACAACATTCATTACTGACTAGGAATCACAGAAAACTCTGGGTTTAATTCTTCTCTCTGAGACAAGTTGTATAACCAAAAGGAAGTCATGGAACCTCCACTTCTTTAATCCATATCCTATGGGGGGGTACCAGTATCTGCCTCAGCGGGCTGCTTTGAGGATCAAATGAGATAATTCATATAAGTAAAACACTAGTTGCATAACTAAAAATGAATAAAACTGTCATTACGATATTTTGATAATATGGATTGTAATTTTTTGTGTGTGATGCTAAGAGCAAAGGATTTGCAAGTGAAAGACATGGGTTTGAATCTCACTGTGCTGCTTACTTCTTTGATAACTTTAACTCAGTCACTCTCTGCCTCAATTTCCTCAGTTGTAAAATGAGAGAGTTAAAATTTGACCTCTCAGGTCCCTTTGAACTCTAAAATATGTGATCCTATAACTGAACTTAAATTGTTAACCTCACCACCTACAATTTTTTTTTTTTTTAGTACAGGTTTTAAAAATAAGAACCATTAGAAAACTCAATTTATTTTGCATTTAAATCAAACTTGTTAAAGAGGGATTGATTACCTTTTATAAGGACCTTGCCCTTCCCTCAACAAACCAGATTCCTTATCAGGTAACTTCCTGAGTAAAGCAGAATGGATTTAATATGTACTTTTGTTTAGGGATGAATGTTACTGGGGAGATGTGTGTCTTTAAAAGAAATTGAAGGTTTAAAAAAAATTGCCAAGGAGCAGAGACTTCATGAAATCATATTATGGCAACTAAAGGTTGCTCCCTGGGATGGAGCAATTTCCTTGCCAAATATGGTTAGGGAGTTTTTTTTCCGCCTTTTTTACAACGAGGCTGTGTTCCTCAAGGGGAAACTAATTGATAGAATCATTTTCTAGACTACTTTTTGATAGGATTTTTTGGGTGTGGTGGGCTAGGAGGGGGTACTCTGCTCATTCAGTATATAAGCTAGAATGGGACAATCAATAACTGCTTAAATTCAGTTGCCTTGGCTTGCCTTCCTGTGTTGTGTGAACAGGGCCAAATAGAGTACTAAAATCTGTTTGACCTGAAAATGCCTTTTGTGCCTTTGGAAAGAAAAATAGCGAGGAAATTAAGTCGGAGCAATTTTACTAGAAAGCCAACATTTCTAAACTGCTAATCAAGCATGCATATTAAGGAAGAAAACTCAGGTTTGTGTAAAGGCAGGTCTTTAAAATGTCTTAAGGAAAATCAATGAACATGCTTTCTTCCTCTTTCCCTTTTCCCATTTTGGGTGTGGATTTATACATTCCCCTGCAATGTTGCAAACCCAATAAGAACATGGTGTTAGCTCATAAGTACCAGAAAATGAAAGTGATCATAAACAGAAGGGAAATGGTCTAAGTTCACAGTTGAATACTGACTGAAATGTTGGGAGCAAGGAACCGGAATATGAAAATCAACATTTAGGTGTAACTTAAAGTTTGTCAAGTCACTTGAAATTAACACAATGGCACTGAATTTCTTATAATGAGATGAACAGATACTTTACAAAAAGAAATTCCTAAATGAAGATCTTTTAAAACTTATTTAGAGTTATTTCATTTTCAGGAGCTCAGTGCTTTGTAATCACTTTTGTTAGAAATATTTTGAGGGGTTTTGTGGTTAAACACAGCAATAATATCTTGTTACATTCCCAAATGAAAAATCTGGGAAAGCATTTGGAACAGTGACGGCACATAGTTGATCTATATAAATACTCATTCCCTTCCCTCCTTTATCTTGGGCTAACAACAATTGCTGTTAGCTTCTGTTTCTCAGATGTGTAAAGCATCCCAGCTTGTACTCATCACTTTAGTGTCAGAAATAAATACTTCCCCAAATTATTTTTTTAAATATTCAAATAAAACTACCTTTGAGAAAAATGACATCCTTAAAGGATAGGTGTCAATAATAGTTATGACACATCTTCATTAACTGTAATCTGTTTGTTTTATATTAAAACTGTATCTGTAATTAAATTTTGTTTTCTGTAAACTGAGTCGATTAAGAATGGAAACACTTTGTCAGATTGTTAATATGGCGTTTATTTAGCGTTAATTTTCTTACTTTAGAAACTCAGAATTTTTTAGTTCTCTTTGAACAATAAAGAGCCTTCTTAATGAATCAGCCTTCTATTACTTCCTTAATATTTTACTTATTAGGAAAATAATACCTTTAGCTTTTTAAATTTCTTTATACTGTTTTTATAAGAAATTCTGAGTATTTCCTATTCAAGTTCTCATATCAATCATGTCTCAATTAAATAACTGACACATATTATCACCTTGACTTTACGCATGTGAGACTTAACAGTTATACGGGTTGTTCCAAATTACACAAATAAGAAACTTCCCGATTCCTTAAGGCTTCTATCCATTGAATGGTAGAATTTAAAATTGTGATATAAACATTAATTTATTACAATCTCCTATGGGAATACTAGGTTCTTCTTTTGCCATTATTAAACAGCAACAAAACTAAAATTTGTCAGAATTTAAAACTTTCCTCTTAAAAATGTAAAAAAGAAGAAACTATATATAATAGTTTTAGCTTTTGAACAAAAAGAGAAACAAGTTTTAAAGTTTTACTTTTTTTATTTTAATTTTAAACATATATGAATTATTAAATTGATGATTTTTTTCCTTGCTGTCCCTTACTGGTTATCAGTGACACACCATTAGTTTTTAATTATTCTTTTGCTTTATGTCCATTGATTTATTTTTAATTGTGGAATCAATAAGATATCTGTACTTGACATGTGCTGTTATATTGTAGGTTTTTGATATTTTATCTCTGTTTACCCATTAAAAATATTTTAAAAGAAAAATTTGCACTATTTTTAGAATAAGTACTTCAGTGATTTAGTACTTTATACTTTATAGTGAGTCATCTACATTTGTTTTTATTTTTTATTTTATTTATTTATTTTTTTTTGATGAGGCAGTTGTGATTAAGTGACTTGCCTGGAGTCACATAGCTATTAAATGTTAAATGTATGAGAAAGGATTTGAACTCAGGTCCTCCTTTTTCCAAATCCAGTGTTTAATTTTCTTAATTTTTTCTAATTTAAAATGTATAATGAAAAATATGACAAATAGCCATTATTTTATATATATGTATATTTATATTACATATAAAGCTAAAAGAATAGTATAGCATAATAATTAGATAGAGATTATTCTATATATACTATATATATAGATAGGCACTTTGCATTTGTACACAGTTGTGAAATTGCAGACTGATTCTTAGATATAAGTAGTTTTAGAGAAGAAAATATTGCTCCTGTACTGTAGTGTTTTAATTGAAAAAATGAAATGCACATTTAAAAGAAACAGTTATGGGTTATAACTTAGCTGAAATCCTTAACCAACATATTTTTGGGTCTCAATTTTCATTAAAAAGTATGATTCCATTTATTCCATAACAATGAGGCAAAATGATTTTTCATAAAGTTTAAAGTGGTAAAAAAAAAAATAAAAATAAAAATGAACCAGAATTGTGTTTTCCTACTGGGGAAAGAAAAGGAAGGATACAGGACAACTATATATGAGCTTATTTTTGTCAGGGAGGTATTTCTATCTAAATATTATCCTATACTATTTTTTCAGCATCTCAGCTATAGCTACAATTAACATCCTTTAACTGATAGGTGTTTTTCCCAAGACATAGTGTGGAAAGGAGGTTGTTAGCTTTTTAGGACCAGAGAACCTCTAAGAACAGCTCACTTGAGTAATGTCTCTATGGCAATAGATTGAGATCTGCTAATAATAGCACTCTGGTACGTTTTTCTTCTGCTTTCCCAACAGTTAATTAATTTATGTGCTATCACTGTCAGCCATTAATGAACCAGGGAGTTCACTAGCAATACTCTCACATCAATTTAGCAGGACTTGTGAAAGCTGCAGGAAAATGATCATTTTGTTTGTGTCCTTGTAACTTTTTTCAGGAGGGTTTCTAGGCGATTTTGAAGCTAGTAAAATTTGGCTTTACACCCCTGTCAGATGCCTTAATTATCTTTAGGCCTGCTCTCTCTGAATTAAACAACTAAACTAAAAACATTTATGGCCACTCATTAATGATTATTTTCATGTGCTTCCTTCCTACCCTACCCTCTACTGATTGCAATTGATCTAATAGGTCATCCCTATGAAGCTAAATTTTTATTAACTTAAATGTAATGGGTCATAAGTAATTTTCACAGTAGCAGAACTCACTTTAAACAAAAGTCCTTTAGAACCTTTTCAATAAAATATTTTTATATGTTGTTAAAATAAAGTAGTTGCTGTCTGTGGAAGTGAACAATTTATAAAGCTGTAATTTCTCATATTTTCTCATATGAAACATTTTGTTTCAAAGGTAAAAAAAAAAAATGTTTTGTAAGTGGCCTAGTAATTTTGCTTAGAATCATTTAAAAAAAATGAATTTAGTAGTAGCAGTATAGTAGATCGAGCGCCACACCTGGAGTCAACGAAGACTCATCCTGAGTTCAAATATGGCCTCAGACACTTACTATGACCCTGGGCAAGTCAACTAACCCAGTTTGCCTCAGTTTCCCTCATCTGTAAAATGAACTAGAGAAGGAAACAGCAAACCTCTACAATATCTCTGCCAAGAAATACAATACCCCCACTCCCAAAAGGATCATGAAGAGTCAGAAACGACAGAGAAACAGATGAACAACTCTGTTAGGCTTCTTAGAAATAGACTCAAACTGGAAAAAACTTTTACTGTATTTACATTTCTTAAGTACTTGGGACTTGGTATTTGATTTTTGTTTATACATTTCTAGGCTAATAAAATTATCTTTCTAGTAAAAAAATTTATTTTTAAAACTTATAGATACTTGTCTTAGCTAAAAGCCAATTGTGAACATGAAATATAACAATAAATACACATAGTTCATATGCTGCTCACTTACAATTAGTTTTTAGTCTAAATGAAAAATGATAGACGTCCTTCAAGATAGAATTTAGACAAAAGAAATGAAATTTATTAACTTAAATTGGATTTTTAACATTTTTTTCATCTCTTGAAACAACTGTGTCTTACTCATCCATTTATAAAGGAGCTGGAGTCACATAAGTACATATTATAACAACAAAATAAAAATCCATTGATTTACATATGAGTGGGAAGCAAAATAATGATAAAGAGAGTAATGGGTATGTAAATAGCATATATCAAAATGATATCATGCATGAAAAGTAAGCCAGACTAGAAAAATGATAGTATTATCTCTTAAATAACCTTTAAAAGTTAACAAAATGCAAGTATGCCATTTGAAATCATGATTTAGTTTTGTGTTTAATCTTAAAAACTCATCCTTTTTTGTCTTTATCTTTAGGAACAAGTTCGTCATTCTTTTGTTAGGCTATTCATATGCTTTGTGTTATTAATAATTATTTCAGAGTCTACCTCTGAAAATTTCATAGTCTATCTAAAAATTAGATTTCATGTTCATGATTGGCTTTTAATAAAACTAAGATTACTCTCTAGAAGTTTTAAAAATAATTATTTTATTAGATGACTTTATTAACCCAGTAAGCTGAATTCTTATCACTCACTAGTTATGCAATATTGATTGAGATTCTTACTCTTTCTAACTCTTGCATATAGGGAATCGTGAGCAATTTAACTTGGCTGAAGTTTAGAGTAGAAAGAGCGTAAAGTATAAAGAGTATAATTTAAAGAGAGGAAGAAGAACAATCTAAAAAGTTGTCAGATTTTATAAAGGATCTTAAATGCCAGGGTAAATACTTTACAAAAAAAAATGCCTAGATAAATCTATAAATCTGGATACTAATAAATACAAGAGATAAAAAAAAAAATTGAGTGGTAGATACTCAGTAATTCACAAAAGTAATAAAAGGGGAAGAAATTTAGGTTCAGTATTATAGTCTCAATTGTCTACATATTAATAATGCCCAATGAAAAGATTTTAAGTGAATTTGAAATGTTAACACAATGGCATAACTTTAATTGCATTATCAATAGGATTTGATGAGGGGCTGCTATTCTGCATTTAGTTCTGACAGAAAATGAATTGACTTTCTGAAATGAAAGTTATGTGAGCTTTAGTAAAAATACAAATATAACAAAATAGAACTGGTTATAGCAGAGGAAGAGAAGACTTGGGATAGTCATGGAGATTTCAAAAAATTAAGAGGAATAATAAGCATGATTCCACAGATAAGAGATTTTTTTTTAATAATAGCTTTTTATTTATAAGTTATATGCATGGGTAATTTTACAGCATTGACAATTGCCAAACCTTTTGTTCCAATTTTTTCCCTCCTTCCCCCCACCCCATCCCCTAGATGGCAGGATGACCAGTAGATGTTAAATATATTAAAGTGTAAATTAAATACAAAATAAGTATACATGACCAAACCAATATTTTGTTGTACAAAAAGAATCGGACTCTGAAATAGTGTACAATTAGCCTGTGAAGGAAATAAAAAATGCAGGCAGGCAAAAATATAAGGATTGGGAATTCAATGTAATGGTTCTTAGTCATCTCCCAGAGTTCTTTCGCTGGGTGTAGCTGGTTCAGTTCATTACTGCTTTATTGGAACTGATTTGGTTCATCTCATTGCTGAAGATGGCCAGGTCCATCAGAATTGATCATCATATAGTATTGTTGTTGAAGTATATCATGATCTCCTGGCCCTGCTTGTTTCACTCAGCATCAGTTCATGTAAGTCTCTCCAGGCCTTGGGATTGGGATGCTTTTAAAAGCAATATCAATCTTAGATGATCCCAAGGAGGAGAAATGTTTCTAAGGAAACATGTCTGTATGGGGAAGTTTTTTTAAAAAAATATTCTCAGATTTTAAAATGACATTTATAAAAGATTGAAGGAGTGGTTCATAACCAAAGAACAATACAAAAGAGTGGCATAGAAGTGAAAGAATTTTTGTAGGAAGAAGTTAAATTAAAAAAAAAAGATGACAAGAACAAAAACAATTTTTAATATATGTTTGGAGCAAGAAGAATAAGAGGGAAAGGATATATATCACTTGGGACACATAGTGTAATGATGAGATAAGAAAGAGGACAGAACTACTCAAGTTCATTATTCAGTCTTTTAAAGAGAATAAGATTCAAATTAATAGTGTATGATTAAGAGGAAATTGGACTCCTTGATAATCAGGAAATAATAAGAGATCAACTTTAAATGAGTTTCACTCTCTTGGCCAGTACTAATTAAACTTAAGACTTCTGGTAGCACTTAGAAAAAAATCATAGACCTGCTTTTAAAAGAATAATGGAGAATAGAAGAACTACTGTAGAAGAAAAAACTGTAGAGAGAAAAAAATAGTGTCCCAATTATCAGAAATGGAAGGAAAAAATGACACCAAAACTCCAATGACCTCTATTCCTGGAAAATTATAGAACAAATGATTAAACATATAATTTATAAGCACACAGAAAAATAAATGATCTTTAGGCACTATCATGGCATTATAAGGGAGAAGTCATGCTAAATTCCCATTTATTAATTTTTATATATGCAATCACTAGATTTTTCAGTTTCACATCATTACTGCTTTATTGGACGTCTCCAACTGGATATCTCAGAAATTTGTGTCTAAAAAATCCCCCAAAACAAACACAACAAAAACAAAGAATAAAAAATGCCTATCTAAAACTGAACTTATTGTCTTTTCCCCAGACTCCTATCCTCTTCTTAACTTTTCATGACTCTTGTCATTTTACCTTCATAATAGCTTCTATCTTTCCTCTGCCATAATTCTCATTCAGGACCTTGATCACATGAGACCTGGACGATTACAATAGCCCGCTCCTTTCTATAAGTCTCCCTACTCTTATCTTCCACTCTTGTGATGTGGAGGGGTCATTTATATAGTCTGAGAGAATGTGTATTATTTCCCTATGTATCTTGGATATCAAATCCTTATCAGACATATTTTATACAAAGTTTTCTCCAGGCATCATTTCCCCTTCTTAGTCTGGCTACATTGATTTTGCCAGTGTAAGAGCTTTTTGGTTTTATATAATCATAAATATCTTTTATGGTATACTCTATTTATTTTAAAATATTTTTTGTAGGAATGCTGCCTTTAGACACTGTTGTGAGAAGTACCTGATATCTTTATTTTGACTTTTAATGATCAGGTAATGCAACCTTATTTATTATTTCTTAAGCTGAGTTATAAAAAGATCTTATGATCTAAGAGGATTTAGAAACCACCTTCTAAATTTAAAAATGATTAGATCTTTTAGATAAAGATTAGATAAAAATCATTAAAGAAGATTACTTTGGATCATAAAGCTAATATGTATCCAAAGTGGGATTTGAAACTGGATCTCCTTGATTCTCAGTCAATTGCTCTATTATTATACAATATTTGCTATTTTTGGTATAAATTTATACATTCGGAAAGATAATTATATGTACATATGTATGTTTACACACACAATTATACTTCTATAATGGATGAAATAGTCTGAAATACAGACTTGAACAACATTTTAGCTATGAAACTTTTATTTTGTGTCTTTCAAAATGAAATTATGTAATTGTGAATAGTATTAATAAATTAAATTTGGGCTGACCTGTTGTTTAAAATATCTTAAGGCTATAGGAAAATTATGACAATAAGACCACCATCTATTCTCTTTGGTTAGATCTGAACAATTGAGAGGGACCATAACATAATATTTACTGAGCCAAAAGAAGGATGGAAGAGACACTTTAGGAATTAGGGGCTACTGGCCTATAACAACAAGAGAAATGATTATAGTAATCATCAGAATAATCATCTTTGTGAAATTCTCTCTTTCCCTTGAGGCATAGGGTGGAGATTTTTTCAAAAAATAGTCTAGTCAAGCTTTGGAAAACATTTATTCATATTATCTCTTTGTAGGTAAAGAAGAATATTTAAAACTCTTTAACAATTTAACAAATATGTAATCAATGAGTTTGAACTAATTGATGATGATGTTATCAGTCAGTTATATGTAATGAACTCTTTTTGGAGAGATAGGGAGCTAGCTGG
Organism: Sarcophilus harrisii; assembly: GCF_902635505.1. NCBI lineage: Eukaryota > Metazoa > Chordata > Mammalia > Dasyuromorphia > Dasyuridae > Sarcophilus > Sarcophilus harrisii. The sequence goes on from NC_045429.1 coordinate 125,043,701, forward strand.
AAAGAATGAATTTGGAAAGACATATTAGATAATGAATCTAAAAATGCCTTTTGTTGTTTGTTTTGTGTGACATCTCTGATTAAACACAGTCAAGAGCTTTATAGGAAATACTGAGAATGAAGAGGAGAGCTGGGTATATAATCCAACTAGAAAGCAGAGACGTAGGAAACGAGGCAAAGAAAAGCAAGTTTCTTAGTAGTAAAAATAGAAAGGAATTATTTAAAAACAAAAATAAAATAGAAGATAAATATTTTCTGTTGGCTTACTCTAATTTAGCTTTTTGGCAAGAACAGCAAAAGACAAAAAAAGTGCGAACCCTTAAGAAATTGTCAACATGTAGCTAAGCCCCTCATCTTAATACCATTTGAATATATTCGTATAATCATTTATACTCTTTAATAGTATGAAAAGTCTCTGTCTCTTTTTCTCCCTTTTTTGTCTCTGTCTCTCTCTACCTCCTCTCCTCCTTCCACTCTCTTTTTCTACCTCTTCTAGTCCCTTCCTTCTTTCTTTCCCCTTCTCCACTGAGAGCAGATGCTTCCTCCTGCAACTACCACCCAAACTGCACACTCTCTGGAAGAGTGGAGATAAATGATTGGTAAGGGTTTTCATTTTCCTTCTGGGAAGCAGTGGAGGAGATCAACAAAGGAATAAGACAAATGATTATTAAGTAACTAACTGTTAAAATTGGAGAGACAGAATTTATCCCTTTCTGAATCTGTATTTAGGGTTTAAACTTTTTTCTACCCACAATCTCTTTTCTCTAGATAAATCTTTACTTGACCCTTGGGATATAGGTATAAAATAGATATACTAATCATAGATTTACTGACGTTAAATCATAATTTCATGAACTCCATATTCAGTTACATTACCCATATGGGATCATGACCCACAGTTTAAGAAGCTTTTCTCTACTAGGCCAAACCAGCATCTGAAAGACGTTGCTAATAATGCGAGTCATTCTCCTCAGCCTTGTTCAGATCCCAGCCAGATGGGAAAGCCCATTGTAACAGTTCTGGGAAAATGTGGATTCTCCCTATAGTCAAGACAAGATAAGTCTCTTTGACCAAGACCAAGGGATCAGAGTAATGTACCTCAGAACCTCATTAGAATAGGTCCACCTCTCATTATAATATTCTCTCAATTGTTGACCCTCAAAAACACCAATTCTTCCAAGCACATGTAAGCATTGAGTGGGTTTCATGAGGCAAAGCTAGTATATTGACAAAATTATTAATTATCTAGAAACTATTTCTCTCAAACGTTTTGTATGTCACAATAGAAATATGATGGACTCATTAGAGGGATGAAGTAGTGAGGTAAGGATTTCAAAGTCAGACTGATATCAGAGGGATCAGAGTAGAGACACTTCTCTTGAGCATTGTGGCAGGTGGAATCTGTTAAGAGGATGGTTATTGATTTCCTTTATCTACAGTGAATGGGGATGGAATGGTTTAGTACTCCAGTAGTCTATAGATTTTGACTCTGGGTTGTTTGAAAGTTGTTGGAATCTTTACAAAGTGTTAAGACATTTCTTTACAAAGTGTTAAGCCATTGGAGTTGATTTAATCTTAGAAAGAGTTATTTTGGGCCAGAACTTGAACTAGGTACTAAGTACAACTGATGGAAACAATGCTTGTGTTCACATCTTTAGAGAGCTCATAAGTATCTAAGAACTCAATGGAGTTCACATGTTTGGGAGATTTCAGAGAGCATGCTGGGAGATATCCCACAATCCCACTCTCAGAGAAGTAGCATAAATACAGTTCCAGTGAGCGACTCAAGGGAGTTCTGGAAAACTTCGACTGGGGTGGGAGACAGAGCACTCTGGGAGATACAGAAGACTACTTGCCTCAGTTGGAGATTGAGAAGCCACGAGTCGGTGCTGGCTGGAGGCTGAAGAAAGCAGAGGTAGAAGCCAAGGACAAAGCTGCAAGATCTCTTGGAGCCAGGCAGAGAGATAGGCCTCAACTAACCGGGCTAATTTGGAAGGAGAAATAAACGTTTGCACTTTTATCAGCTGGCTGCGATTTTGGAGTAATTATTTATTTCAACTGAGACTAAGGCTGCCTCCAGGAAAACCTCCACAGAAAGTCACCTGGGATTTGTGGTTGGTGAACTCGGGATAGCCTGTGAAACTAGGAACAACACTGGCAGAGATGAATTCTAGGATAATCTATTTGGGAGCTTGGTTCCTGTGGCTAATGAATTACTATCATGTCGGCCTTCAACTCCTTGTCATGACAAGGTGTCATGGCAATATTACATAGTGAGAAAGGAACTCTTTTCCATTTAAGGTTATCTAAAGGTTTTGTGTTTTAAAAATGAAACATTTGTTTGGTATTTTGTATCCAGATGTGCCAGTTTCTATACTCTCTCCCATCAATAGCTTCCAAAATTCACTGATTTTGATTGTCAGCTATTGAGGAATATCTTATTTACAAATAAAGACTAGAAGATGGACTTGAGGAGAATAAAACAGAAAAAAGTGGAAAGTTACTCACTGTCAATAACTGGAGGATTCTGTGAGATCTGTCTCTATTTAAGAAAATTAGGTCAAAATGAGAAATTATATCTGTGTCTTTGTGGAAAACAAGGGCAGCTAAAGATGGGCCCTACCTATTCTAATGTATCTGGCCTGTTCCTGTGTGCAGCTCTGATAAAGTGTAGGCAAGTCATAGATGGTTTGGCTTAAAAGCTATCTTTGGTCTTGCTTGAAATTTTATCTGAAATTTGGATCCTTGGGAACCCAACCTAATTGCAAAGAGTGGGAGTAAATTGTTAGCCATTTTTCTTGTGTACTCTTTAGAATTATAAAATATTCTGACAAGAATTTTATAATTGTTACTTTATAGATTTTTTTCCCCTCTTCCTGACAATGAGACAAGAGTTCTAGAGACAGTGAATGATTAAAAAAAAAAGAAATGAAGGGATTATTTGGCCAGGGCCCTCTGAGAGAGAAAGAATTTCTTTCCTTTGATGGAGAGAAATATCTGATGATGTGAAAAACCTTGCAAAGGATACCTCACTGTTAGGGAACTGCTCAGCTGTAGCTATGTGTTCTTTTGATGATCAGGATACTACCTTCAGTTGAAGCAATAAACTTTTATTCTGGTCTGAGTTAAACTCCAGACAACTTTCTGTAATTACTCTTAAGCATTTATTGTCACATAGTACCTAATATAATTTGTGTGCTTTAAAATGAAGGTTAAATCCAGGAGTATGTTTTCATTATGTTATTGATCCAAATGCTATTTAATGTTTTAGGTCTTGCACAGAAGTAATAATTGGATTCAATGACTTAGTACATGAAAGCTTAATGGAGGAGTGGAGGTGTTTGGTGGAGTTGGTAGTGAGGAACTTCAAAGAAATTCAGGATTTAAAAAAAATTAAAATTCATTTATGTTCATGATTTTATGCAATACTTTCTTTCCTTTGAAATATACTTATTTAATGTTTGAAGAAATGTAAACATGTAGTAATGAGAACTGACATTTTCTATAGCTCTATAAAATTTATAAAATGCTTTACATATATTATCTTGAGTCTTACCTCAGGCATGAATTTTACAGATATATAAAATTGAGTTCCAGAGAGAAGTTAAGTGATGCTTATTCAATTATTAAATATCAAAAGGGGAATTTGAATCCTGGTAGTCTTGGCTCTAAGTTTAGCAGCTATCTATAATTTCACATTGCTTTTTGTTACAGTATGGCAAATAATAACACATATAGATTTTTAAAATGCTTTACAAATATTTTATTTTATTCTTCTAATAACCCCGTTATTTTCTGTTTTTAGATGAAGAAACAGAGGCCTGAGTACTCATGCTCTCTCTGTTTCTCTGTCTCTCCTTTTGTTTCTTCCCCCTTTGACTTAATTTACATTTATGTCTCCCTATGTGTGTACACAATTTACCATTGTATAGATATTAAAGAAGCTCTTGGAAATTTAATGTGCATAATTAGTCTTTTCATATACTTTGAATATTCACTTTGTGATAAGCAGTACATTCAGTGTTTTAAAAGTATAAAAAAGGTGAAATTTAGGATCTTTTATATTCAATCTGATGAGTGAAAGGACCAGCATTCATACAAAGTTGTATATGTATATAATAAATGTAAAATTATTATGTAAATTATGGTTTATATTTGGAGGAAGTTATATTTTGTAAAGTATTAAAAGTTTTTTTTTTTTTTTTTAAATTTTGAATTTATGATCTTTGTGGAAAATGTTACAAATTCTTGTTAGTGTAGCCTTAGGTGTGCTTTTTTTTGTTGTTGTTGTTGCTGTTGTTGGTTTTGTAGATTTAGTCTTAGTTTAAAACTTCTATCCTCAGTGAGTCAGGAGGACTTCAGTTCAAAGTATCAAAGACAGACATTAGTTATGGCTCCTGCTTAACTTCTATATGCCCCAGTTTACTCATTTTAAAATTGGGGATCATAATAGTACCCAACTTATAGGGTTGTATGAGGAAAAAATGAGCTACTATTTAAACAGCTATATCCTGGTATATAGTAAAAAATTCAAAAATGTTTATTTCCTTTCTTCCTCTCCCTTTCTTTCTTACTTCCTTTTTCCCTTTTCTTCTTCCTTCATTGCTTCCTTCCTTCCCCTTTCTTCTCCTCTCTTTCTAATTTTCTTCTTCTTTCTTTCTTTTTCTGATACTGTTTAAATTAACCAACCAATTTCTTCACATTTCTTCACATATCCCAAAACTGTTAATTGAATTGGTGTGGATGATCCCTTCACTGATAAGGATTTTAATCTCCCATTAAAATAGTGACTGATACCAAATGGGTTTTGATGGCTATTAAAAAATTATCACTTGATGAAGAGTGTGTCAATTTAGGTAATGTTGTAGATTATGGAAACAGTCCATTGGGCTAGATTTGTACTTGAGGCATACTTAGCTTGGTAGGACCTACCAGAACTTGTCATCCGTATAGAATATATTTTGACAGTATAGGGTCATGTTTGCATGATAGTGAAGGCTTAGGGTAGAACTTAACATTAGTCAACAATCCAGCCAAAAAAAAAAAAAAAAAAAAAAAAAAAAAAAAAAAAGGAAGTTCATTGAAGGTTTGGATTTTATCAGTTTTTTCTTGTTAAAACTTCAGCTATAACATATATATGTGTGTGTATGTGTGTGTATAACCATAGACATATAGCAAATGCAGGGAAATACTTAAATTCTGAAAAAATATTTGACATAAAAAATAAATGACAAACATGAAAGCATTTATATAATCATCTCTGACCCTGAAGCTCTACTCTTTGGAACTCGAGTCTTCCAATTGTTAATTGGATATTCCTTTATACCACACTCTGTCTCCTAAGAAATTATCATAGTAGTAGGAAAAATAAAAGATCAATGTCATATTAATGTGATTAGAATTAGAAGGGGTTCTGCAGGAGAAAGTTTTTTTTTTTTTTTTTTTATGGAGAGATAAGTTTTTGGACAATTTTGAAGGTTTGGATTGGTTTAACTTTCAATAGGACTGATTAGTACCTACCCGACAATATTGTTGTGAGATAGTACATATAAAAGTACTTGACTAAACTTAAAGTGCTATGTGAATTTCACCTATAATAATAAAAGTATTATTTTATAATAATATGTTACATTATTATATTTGGTTACAAGATAGTGAAGAAAAAAGTTCAGGAATAGATCATAGCATTTGTTATAGCAATGGACAAGGGAAAGAAATAGCATTAAAAAAAAAATCTTGTAAAGTTAGACCTGGAAAGGACTTTAGGAATTACCTCGTATAACTTTTTCATTTTACAGATTATAAACTTCACATTTTATAGATTTTCATTTTATAAAATTTGATACCCAGACTTGCCTAGAGTCCTATATACTATATATAGTTACTATATATATATATATATATAACTATATATAGTTAGTGAATGCTGCAGTCAGGGCCATAATATAAGCATTTCAGTCCAATGCTTAATTCCATAGCACTGTATTAGAAATAAACAGGAATAGTCTATATGAAATTCATTTCACATTATTTTTCATTAGCTTCATTAGAAGATTATAAATCAGTTCCACCATATTACAGCAATACTTATCTGAAATGGAGCCTGAAGTCCAAAGATTCTAATGCCTGATGCCCTATTGTTTTGTTTGATGAGCAGTAATGTCTTTAGGAATCTTGAAAATTTTGGTCAATTAGAAAATGACTTTTGGTTTAGGCCCTCCTCTGTTGCATTTGCAAAAAAAACCCAAAAAGCAACAAAAAAAGCAAAAACAAAAAACTTGGGAAAAGCAGTGGGTAGGCAGGGCTCATAAAGTGGCTTCTCTCCTTTAGTTGATGGTGAGCTGCCAAAGAAAGGTGCAAAGTTGTGAAGGGAATTAGTGTTTCCAAGAGAACCCTCAAACTCAAACTTTCCCCAGTTCCCTTAACTAGCCACAGATCTGTAGGGTAAACTCTCACTTCTTACCCCTGGATCTAAGAAAAGTTGGAGAGTGGGAGAGGGGCTGAGATCAGCTATAACTGCTCTATCACATCTATGTAGAGGTTTATACTTTACAGAGCACTCTCAGTTCCTTATAAAGACCTCATTCGAAGCTTTTATAATATGAATTTTGGCAACTTGGGAAGGTATCTAACATTTATAGAATTGTTTCTATGGAATTAAATGCCCCTAAAATGTTGTTTTACCCAATGTTGTGCTTACCTGGAATCAATTAACATTAGATGTGGTATGCCTGGAAGGAGGGAACAGAAACCAGAATATGAATGCATCGAGGGCATTTCTTGAATATAAGTGCTATGGAAAAAATTGCCATTTTAATAAGTTAGCATTGGCTGCCCCTGCCGACCAAGTTTTTAAAGTACTTTGGGAACAGTTAAGAAAGAATATCTTCAAAAATTCTGATTCTTGACCCTCTAAAAAAAAAAAACCCAGCTAATTATGCAACTATTCATTTTATAGTTTAACACAGAAATGTGTTTAAGATGGATTAAGAACTTACCTATCAGTGATTCACTTCAGATAAAATACATTCTTGCTAAGAAGTCAGTTTTTGAAATATTTTAAATAAAACCTCATTTGCATATATTGATTTTTTTTTTCTTAAATTTTTGAAGGGTTTTTTCAAGTCACACTCAGACTTAGGGGCCATTTTTCATATGGTGAGGAAGTAAAAATGGAAAATTATGAAGGATTTGAGGCTAATAATCATTCTTATTGGAAATGCAAACTTTAAGTTTGTATGTGGAGTGGGGTATATTTTGCTGAAGAAAATTTTGCTATTAATATGTGATTATGATGATATATTTTGGAATCATGGGCAAATAGAAAATATTTGTATATATGTGGGAAGGAGTCCTCAAATACAACTAATAGTGAAAGGAAGGGAGTATTACTAAATTAGATATGAGTATGTATACAATCATCTGTGTTTTGTTATAACATAATCTTGGGGGTGAAGGATATTTATAGAAAATAAGGTATTGTAGAAAATAAGGTATAATAACATGTTGATGTAATTTAGAGTATGTGTCATTATGTTGTAGTGGAATGAGTGGAAGATTTGGAATCATTTAAACTATGGGGTTATTGGTAATCTCAACAAGAATAAAAAAGTTCAAAAGATAGGAGATCTTGAAGGAAAAATAATAGTTTCATTTTAGCCATACTGAATTTAAGTTACCTTTGGAATGTCTAATATGAAATTTCTAACAGACAAGTTGTAATGTGGGAATGGGAGCTCTGAAGAGAGATTATAGCTAGATATAGACTTAAGAATTGATATGATAGTTGACTCCATGAGAATTGATGGGCTCACCTAAAGAGAGAATATCAAAAGAGAAGGCTCATAACAATTACTGGGTATTTTCCATGTATGGGGACTTTGATAAGGATAATGTTCCAACATTAGGGTCTGAGAAGTAGCCTCCAAGGTATGAGAATAAGTGAGTATATCAGAAAATTTTAAACATGTATTGTGTTCCAGGCATATAGTTACAAAGAATGTTGTTAAACAATCCCTACTTGCAGTGAGCTTATAATCTAATCAGGAGACAAATAAGCATATATAAAAATAAACACACAAATACACACACACACACATATATATGTGTATATATAACAAAGTACTTACATATAGGGCACTTTTAGAGGGAGAGTTTTAGCAGTTGGAGAGATCCTCAGAGACTACATGCAGAAAATGATTCTTAAACTGCATTTTAAAGGCAGAGCTTGGACTTAGAGGCAAATGCAAGGATAGAGTATATTCTAGGTGTAGTAGTAGCCAGTATAAAGACAAAGAAATGGAGGATGGAGTGTCTTGACTAAGGATCAGCGAAATCATCATGTTGGGCAGAGGGAACCGGAACCACAGAGTGAAGGAAGCAAAACACAATGAAACTAGAAAGATAGCTTATGTAGAGATATTGTGGAGGCAATAGAAAGCCTTTAGAGTTGATTAAATAGGGTAGTCATACAGTCAGATTTGTGCTAAGAGACATGACTTTGATTCAAAGTCTAGAGTAGACTTGAGGCAATCGGAATAATCCAATCACAAGAGGTAATCACTGAAATAAAATGGTAGCAATGAAAATGGAGAGAAGGGATGGGGATGTAGAGATACAGAGGGCTTAGCTATCAAAGATGTGGTCAGTTTTTATCCAGACAGTCTCAAACTTTTCAAATTCAATCAGAGAAATGTTTTTACACTTAAAAGGGAGAGTAGACACAGGATCTATTTTGCCTTTTAAAACAAGGCAACTTCATTAGTTTTGTTACTGTTTTTTGCTCTGTGTAGTGGGGGAGGAGTAGTCAATTGGTTAAAGACCAACTACTACTTTTCACTTAATAAAAGAAACTTGGTATTTCCACTTTCATGAACATACTGTACTTGTTTTGCTTGGTTAGCATTTTTCCATTCAAAATGATTTTTCATTTTCTAGCGTTTAATACATGATCTCCTAACATAGGTGATAGGGAAAAGGAATTGGGAATTTTTTAAAAAATATAATGGCAGTATGTTAAGAAGTTAGTTGTACTAGACATTATTATATAATTTTAGATATGTAAAGGAAATTGAAAAAAACAAAAGTAACTTGTCATACAAATCACAATTATATTTTTATAGTTTCATATTAATGATAAAAGCTATATGTTTATTGAGAAAATGTTTTTTTTGATGTAACAAGTACAAAAAACTTAAGGGTGGAATTGTTAGTAGTTTGCATTGGAGTGATATGAGATTGTGTCCTACAGGAAAAAAAAAATGAACATAAATCCTATGGGATTTAAAGATACTATATGGTTTAATCCCATGACATATTAAATGTACTTTCTGATCTAAAATAAAATTGGAAATTGAGAAAGTAGGAATAAAAGACTAATAGGAAGAGGAAGTGAATGAGAACTCTTAGGAGGAACCAAGGGAAAAGAGAATAAAAACTTCTATGTCCTAATGATCTAAAAAATACAAATAATTGTAAATTAATCAAATAAACAAATAGAAGAGAAGGAAAAACAAAAGCAAATTATCTTATGCAAAGTGATTTAAAATAAAATTCATATATAAATTGGTAAACATTTCAAATCAGTAGGATCTAGTAACTCTTTATAAATGAACAAATGTTCATTTATAAAGAGTTGATATATTGATAATTTAATTCATTTGATAAGAATTCTTAGAAACAATAAAAGTATATTTGAAAGAAGGGGTCACATTACCTTTATGGTTGGTTATTTAAAGAGGATAGCCTCTACTTAACTTGGATATGATTAAAGAGAGAAACCCCATAAATTGAGAGGAGCAAGATACTGAACCTGGTGTTCAAAAGACTTAAGTTTGACTCCTGCTTTTGATGCTTATTGACTTTGTGACTGGGGCAAATTATTGAGTCTCTCTAGGCCTCAGTTTCTTCATCTGTAGAATAAAGGGATTTGACTAGTTGGTTGTCAAGGTCTCCTCTAATATTAAGACTTTTTATCTAAGATTCCATATTTTCACACCTATCACACACCTCTCTCCCTGGATTATTGTAAGGATCTACTGAGATGTTATATAAAGTGTTTTGCAAAAATTAAATCACACAAATAACAACTTTTAAAGTTATTTCTGCAGAAGTTTGAAATGAAAACATACTGCAAATATGTATAATGGGTTGCGTTTTTGTTTACATAAAGTATGTTTTACTTTTAACTAATTTTAATGAAAACCAAATCATCTTGGGTTCTTTGAAATAAAAGCACTGATGAATGAATGAGCCAGCTTTTGAGGTGTAGACTTTTTTCTTTAGCCATCTATGAGATCCACAAAAGGTCATCCCTGGTGTATTATATGTTCACCCTGGTCAGAACAATATGTTGTGTTTCAGCAATTGCTTTAGAAAGAATTTATTTTAATCTTTTGAAATGTTGTTTAAACTCTCAGTTTTGTACGTCCCATGTGTCCGGCAAGCTTGACTCTGCCTTTTGGCCCAGATTACAGAGTAGGGCAGGACCAGATGAGTAATGCTTGTGGTGGTTCAACTCTTTGGCGAACCATTCTGTGCAGCTGTGGTTCCCAGTTATTGGAAAACCTGGGCTTTGATTGAGAGGCAACAGCTGGGATCTGGCAGGGTTTGTTACAATAAAATACAACAATATCTTCACCCCCTCCCCATAAGAAAATACCCCTAGATTGAAAAAAAAACAGTTATGTGCTGGTCGAAAGCAGCAGCTAGCTTCATTCCTCCTGCGAAATTTAATCCACACTCCTATCTCTTCCTTTAAAGGAACAATGAACAAAGAAGGACTGGGAAAACTTGGCAGGGAAAGTGCTTGCAATGCTTTCAGTCTTCTTTGTCGACTGCAAAAGAAAAACTACCTTTGTGTTTGTGTTGGTCAATAGAGGAAGGTAGCAGCATAACTGAACTTCCCTTTGACAGTGATGTGAAATCTACAATGAATTCAGTATCATCATTTTTCATATTTCAATATTTATTTCCATGTATTGCCCCATCTGTCTCCCACAAATGCTCCTCCCAATAAAAATACCTTTTCTTTTGCTTTGTTGCATTTGTAAACCAGATGACTAATACAAGTTGAACACAATGAAAAAAATCTATTTTTTTTTTTATAGACCCTTTCTCATTTTCTAATTTATTTATTTTTTTGATTTAAACACTTGGCTAATTGAAGAAAAAGAACACAAATATACTACTTCACTGTGGTTCTTAAAATTGAGTTAAATGTCTAGATGATGTAGGGTTTGCTGCTTTTTATTTTATTTTATTTTATTTTTTACAATTTTCTTAATTTGGGGTTTTTATCTCAATGTCAACTCAGTGTTTAAGGTTTTTTTTTTTTGTTTTTTTTTTGCAAGCAAATAGTTGAAAGGAGGATGTAATTTGACAAAATGAAAATTCTGCATTAATTATTGTTTATTGAGTACCTACTGCATGTAGGGCTGTTAATGTCTTTTGTTTAGGGTTTCTTATATGTTATCCATGAAAAAGTAAAAAAAAAAAAAAAAAAAAGTCTAACAGATTTCTTTTAAAAGTGTTAGCATTGTTTTATATTTTTAAAATTTATCATAGATAATGTGTGTATTGATCAAATATATTAAATTTTTTAGGATTCCACATATAGAATTTCTTCTTTAAAAAAAAAAGGCAATATTCCCATATTATGTAAAGTATCAGGGATACTTTCACCTTTCTTAAGTTTGCAAATAGATATTTCAATTTACTAACTGTCTAATTTTGTATGTTTTAATACATGCAAGTTTTAATGTGTTTTTTAAAACAGGCAGAATGTAATACAAAATATTTTGATTATATAAGGAAGAATAATAGTGCATTTCAATTGAACTTTACAATATCATTTGAATTTTTGTCTTAAAATCTCAGATATTTTATTTTGAAATGGATTTTACAACATATGTTTGCAGATTTCTATGGTCATTTAATGTTGGAAATTGTTGCATATTTGAGTTTTGAATATTTTGGAAATCTTTTATCTTAAAATAACTTACTCCAAGGTTCACAAAACCTGTCACTGTTTCATCTCTATATACACATAAGTATTACTAGCATTTTGTGTCAGTCAGGTGCACTATTGTTTTCTATGAAATTTGTGTCTAATCTACATATTAATATTAGTTGAGTATCATATGCATTCTATTTTTTCTTCCCTCCCTCTTTTTCTGCCTCCCTTCTTTTCTTCCTTCCTCCTTCTCTCCCTTCCTCCTTCTTCCTCTTCTCCTTCATCCCTCTATCTTTCTCCCTCTCCCTCTCTCTCTCCTCCCTCCCTCTCTTTCTCTTCTTGCCTTTCTCCCCCTCTTTCTGTCTTCTTCCCTTTCTCCCTCCCTTCCTCTTCCTCCCCCCATTCCTCTGTGTGTCTGTGTGTGTGTGTCTTGTATTCTCAACAGAGATATTAGAATGGTTTCCCATTTCCTTTTCTAGCTTATTTTACAGATAAGGAAACTGAGGCAAACAGGATTAAGACTTGCTTAATAGTCACAGAACTAGTTAGAGTGTGTGGCCAGATTTATAGTGCAATATATATATGCCTAGAGTCAGGAAGGCCTGAATTTAAATCCTGCCTCAAACATTTTAATAGCTTTTTCTGTAAAATCAGGATAAGTAATAGTACCTACTTCCAAAAGTTTTTGAAGACCGAATGAGATGATAATTGTAAAATGTTTCAAACAGTGCATGGTAAGGGCTATCTGAATGTTAGCTGCTGTTGCTGCTGCTGCTATTAGCATGCTGGGCTTGGAGTCAGGACTAACACTGAGCCACCTACCTGCCCTCAACAAACCTAAAGATATTTTACACAAAAAAACTAATATGATAATAGTCATATGAATATTAATTTGCACATTTGTGGCTCCTTTCCTTGTTTAATCTTTTCCCTAAAAAGAAGGTAATTTTAAATTAAATAGTATTTTGGCTAATTTTATCTTTATATAATTGATTTTCACAACTTTCCACTAAAGTGGCACTTTGATTTCAAAACAAAATAACAGGTTCATAAGAACTGTAGACCCAAATATTTCATCACAGAGTCTCAGAATTGGGAAAGATCTACCTTGTTGGTTAATTCCATAACTATGAGAATCCCACCTCCAACATAACAAACAGGTAGACACCTAGCTTTTAACAACTTTCGGTGAACCCACCATCTCTTAAAGCAATACATTCCTCTTTCAGATAACTAATTATTAGGAAGTTTTTTCTTATTGTAAGTGTCTGACTGCCATTGTTCCACGTTTTACTGTTGGAGACTAAACAAACAGTTCTTCCCTTAATCTTTTTTTTTTTTTTTCCCCCCTGCTGAGAACTGTCATCTCACTACCAGTCTTAGATCCTGTATTTCTATTAACATAGTCCAAAGATGCATTAGCTTTCTTGGCTATTAGTAACTCAGTCTTGATCTAGAATGAACTTTGAAGTTCATTCAGTTATTTTTACTAACAATTGTTTTCATAATAAACTACTGAAAACCATCTGGGCAGTTGACTTTTTGGACCCAAGAGTTAGATTTTATATTTTCCTTGTTAAATTACATCATTTAGATTTTGTTCAGTATGTTAGTTGCTAAAGAATTTTTTTTCTGAATCCTAAATCAAGTGTACAGTATTTTACCTAATCCTTTCAGTACTGTACCTTATATAATATGAGAAACATGCCACTTTTGTCTTTATCCAAGTCAGTGATATACTTTATACTAGTGAAGATATTTAAGCATTTACCAAGCTGATACCAAACCTCTAGTAAAGCTCTGGTTCTGCCCTTTCATCCAATTCTGAAGTCACCTAACTAGCTCCATCTTTTTTTTTTTTTTTTGACAAGAATAGCATAAGCAACTTTGTAAAAATGCTTACCTAAAACAGGTCTTTTATTTACCTGCCTAGACCCTATCAAAAGATGTTTGTGATGATTACTTCTTAAATAATCAGCAGTTAGCTTTCTGGTAATAATCTCTCGACTTGGTCTAGTATTAAAGTCATTTCATTATATACATTACAAATTTCATCCTCCATCTTTTGAAAATTGGGTGAATATTTGTCAAAGAAATGCTGCTCTTGTCAGTATCCCAAAGCAGTGGCATTATCTTTGGTTTTTTTCTCATGTTTAAAATGTGTATTTACTAGGTGTAAAAAAACTAGGGGGAAAAGAAGACTGGACCTGTGGTTTAATCCATGTGAGGAGCTTTCAAGGAGGAGTTGGCTTATCCTAAGTAAAGCCTTCCCTCCTGTGTAACTTAGAAATTTGCCTGAGAGCTCTAATAAAAGCTTCAGTGTTAAGATAGGCTTTAAGGTTTGCCAAACACATAGCATATGCTATTACAGTTGATTCTCTGGTGAGGTTGGTTATTATCCCCATTTTACATACAAGGAAACTGAGACTTAGAAAAAATAAATAATTTGCTCAGTTATACAACTATTAAGTATCTGATACAAGAGTTGAATTCGGGTCCAGCATTCTCTCTGCCATATTTTCTGCCATCCTTTCCTCCAAAAACTTAAATGACATGCCTGGAGTCCCACAATCAGGGTGTACCAGAAATAAGATTTATTTATTTATTCCTGAATCAATTCAAGCCCCTCTCAACTCTGATATATTTAAAATGTCAGTATTTCTTCTATAGCTAGCTGCATTTTTTTTTTAACCTATTGGCAAAAGAAATATTTTAAAATACTTAGCCTTTTTTGATAGTCATGTTCTAATTGTGTTTTGGACAGAAATCTAATTTCTATCCAAATTAGATAATATTAAATTTTTATTTATTCATTATTATTTTAATTTTGTTATTTATTATAATTATTATTAAATTAAAATTAGAAATAAAATTTCTAATTTTAAAGCATTTTACCAACTTAAATACTTTTTATATATTTTATAAAATGCTACTTTTAATAGATACTTACTGTATACAGATCACTATGGAAGACACCTGGGAAGCTGCTCAGTTTGCAAAGACATGCTCTTGACTTTTATCATTTACTACTAGTGTGATCTTGAAGTTCTTTGGACCTCAATTCATCTGTAAAATGAAGATGCTGGACTCTATTATTGAAATCTCTCTTAGCTCTCTGGTCTATCCCTTTTAAATAATATAGTGTACAAGTGATAACATTGAAATGAACTGAGAAGGAAAACTATTCCAGTCTAGCCTGAATAGCTTAGAGCTACCTTGCCTCTTTGCAGGTGAGAGAAGGGCTGGTGGTGGTAAGGAAAAATCGCTTGATTATGAAATTGATATCTGAGTTTTATTCCTAGATCCAGAAATCCTATATCTGAATTTCAGCATAGGCATCTTATGAAGTGTTCTTTTTGGGCAGATAATTTTAATAGGTGTAAAATACTTCATTTGTATAGTTTGCATAATTTCCATTGGAAAATACAAATATTTTTAGCTTCCTTGAGGTGATGTGAAAGTGAGAGATTGAATTCCATAGCTTCTTTCCCCCAGCTTTTGTTTTTTGCTTTTTATAATATCCTTGTCTAATAGATGGCACTATGGATAAATGTGCATATTTTAAACATTATGAAACTAAAACGTGCTCTGAAAAACTGAATTGTCATTAACTTGCTCGAGATCTATATAGTCAGTTAAAAGAATTTAAAAATAGACTTTAAAAGTTCAAGTCCCATTAATTTACTATAGTTGAATATGTTATTTACTTTTTTTTTGTTTGAGGCTTTCAGGGTTAAGTTACTTGCTTGAGGTCCTACAGGTGGTAATGTAAGCATACAGTTTTCAGTAATTGAAAATAGCTCTTGGAATCACTTTCTCTTTTAATACAGTCTTTATGAAGCAGAGTATCTCTTGAAGAGTGGAGGATGGGAGTGTGTAGTTGCTTAGCTAAGTTTCCAAATAGTCTTCTTCTTGATAGTCTGACTCCTGGATTGCCAGTGTTCATGCTGCTGCTTCTCTGTCTCTGGATTTCATCCCTCATTCATGTCTGATGGATGCAGAATTCATTATTGCTATAACAGATATCTCTTCAAATCAACTTGGCTAATACTGGGAAGGTAGGAAAGGGAGAGAAAAGCAAGAGAAATTTCAACTGCTCTGTAGTTGTATCTTCATGGGTAATTCCTAACTTCTAATTAGATATCTGAATTTTTTGTTTGTTTGTCTTTTAATATAAAGTAACAGTGATTCCCTCAGACCAAAATACCTGATGGATATTTATTATACAATATCCCTTGTCTTCATCTGTTGGCCAGAACATAGTAATTACTTGATTAAAGAACTTCATACATTGTTGGTGGGATTGTAGGAAAATTCTTTATCACCTCCAGCTTTCTCTTTTGGTGACTTAACTGAGGTATATATGTGAGAGAGAAATAAATCTCTTTCCTCCCTTATATATACAAAAGTTAAAAAGATAGTAAAAACTGCTATAAACAGACGATTTTTGACTAGCAGCAAATAGTTGTCTACAAGTTGCTTTACAAAGTCTTGTGTCTGTGACTATCCCAGGAAGATGTTCCAGTTTTACACCCTGATTAGCAGTGGGTTTAGCTAGATCCCACATGTAATAAAAAAAAAAAAAAATGGTAGGTAATACACAAAGTATCCATTTTGCATTCATATCCCAACACCACTTGTACATTGTCATAAAATGTGTGATCCATGCTCTCCTTTCCCCATCCTGAGTTGCCACATAAAGGAAATTTTATTTTGGAGTCTTGGTCCCTTATAGATCATTGTTTCAGAAATGTCAGGAATGGGAAGAATGTATAGAGAATATTAGGGTGCCCATCCTTTTATATGAGGTGAGAGAGAGAACATTCACATTTTGTAATTTTTTAATCAGGATTTTTTATAAAGTACCTACGGTCTTGCCTTCTATTTCCTGCTCAGATTTGAAGACCCATTCAAAATCATTAGTACTATTAGCTCTGAGAAGGTAAACAGGATAAACAGACCTCTGTCCAAATGGGAACTAGTGCTTCTGGGTTTCTAGGCTTTTTGGAGACATCATTGCAATTTTCTTAGGATCTGAATGTCTCACAAGTACTTTCTAATAGTTTTATTGATTCTTCTTTCTCTTTATCGCTTGTCTGAGGTAAATTGAAATGTAAATCACTAATAAGCCACTCATACAGTCTGTTGAGATTTCAGCTGATTTTAAATGTCCCTAAATTGTTTTCTACATCTGGGCAGACCTAATTTGATTATTTGAGGGTTTGCAAATAGATGCCTGCAAATCAACATAGTTAGGTCTCCTGAACCTAATGGAATATATTGCTGTAGCAATGGGGTAAGATAGTTTTGTTTGATTCTATCCTATGGGGGAAGCAAATAAATATGTTGTTCTTTTATACCTTTAAACTTAGCTATACATTAGAAGTAGGAAACTTTACATATTAAAATTTAGCTAAACAGTTTTAGACTGAAGATTTTTATAGGTTTTGTATATAGGATTTTTGTGTTTTACGGGTATTTGGTGTATGTATACTGAATTTGCAGTGCAGATGTTTCTGTATCACAGTTCAGACTGTGACTTACTATTTTACTTTTTGGGTTATTTTACAAGCTTTATTATCTCTCCTTTCTACCACTCCCCATATCTAACAATTTGCCAAACAAATAAAAAGATAACCCTCATAATGAATATGTATAGTGAAGCAAAATAAATTGTCCCATTGGCCATGTTATCTGTGTATGTATGGTGTGTGTGCATATGTATGTATTTGTGTTGGCCATGTCCAAACATATATCTGTATGTATATGGTATGTCTGTGTGTATCTCATTCTGAATTTTTAAGTCTTTGTTATGCCTCTGCCAGGATCTGGGTGGTATATTTCATCTTAATTTCTATTGATTTCTGTTTTACCCTTGTAGATTTCTATATTTTTCAAAATTGTTTTTCTCTATAATATTGTCCATGTTGCCCTTAGTTCTGCTTACCTACTCTGAAATAGTTCATAAAGGACTTAGTAGTTTACTTTGAAGGTGTCAATTTGTCATTTTTTAGAGAACAATAATGTTCCATGACATTTATATACTACATACATATCATCTACTACAATATATGTAATATTTTTATTTTCCTCCTTTGATCTCTTTGGGGTATAGACATTAGTAGTTTTATAACTGTATAGGATCATAGATTATACACAGTTTAGTAACTTTGGGGGAATAATTCCAAATTGCTAGACTAATTCACAGATATAACCAATAGTTTTTACCCCATGGAAGGACCAGTGTTTTCCTGACTTCCTCTATCTAGAATCCTGCTCTTGTCTGCACCATAAAATATCCCAATTCATATATTTGGAACTTCTCAGATTTGATGGGTACTGAGACCAATTATCAAACCTTAATGACTTAAAAAATTTCCAGATGGAAGTGCAGAAGGTAGGTCCAGGAAGCTAAGTACTGCTCTATTCTTGACTTATATTGTTGCTATGGTAGAACAAAATAAACATTTTCCTTTGTTAAATGTTCAGTGACTTGTGGCTTTTTTCATCCCACTATCAAGCCTGAATTGATGGTGTGATGGTTTTAGTGTGATGGTTTTAGAGCCTCACCTACCACATAATCAGTATGCATTTATCAAGTACTGACTAGGCATTGTGATAAATACTGGGGATACAAAGAAAGGAAAAAAAAAATTAAGGAGTTCACAGTTTGGTGGGAAAGTTAACATGCAGAAAACTGTGTACATATGCAGGATAAATTGGAGACAATCAACAGAAGAAAGGCACTAATTTTAAGGAGTTCACTAGAAGATGAGCTCTTAGCTGCAATGTGAAGGAAGAGAGGAGGTAGGAGAGCATTCAGGCATGGGGAAAGCCATTGAAATTGCTTGGAGTCAAGAGTGCAGTGTCTTCTTTTAGGAGGAAAGACTGGGATCCTAGAGTTTGTAGAGATGAATAAGATAGAAGACTGGAAAGTTAAGGGAGAGAGTCTTTTATATTGGTAGTTTTTTTTTTTTTTTTTTTTTTTTTAATAAGGATATGGCATTGTCAGCCCTGTGCTTTTAAAAAATCAACTTGCTAAGAAAAATGAACAGGAAGTGGAGAGAGACTTGAGATAGAGAGCTTAACCAGCAAGCTGTTGGAATGGTCCAGACTTGATGTTATTAAGTCCTGAATCAGTATGGTGACAATTTGAGAAGAGATATTGTGAAGTAATGACAGGATTTGTTAACAGATTGAATGTAGGCAATGGGAAAGAGAAAGTAAAGAGTAGAAGATGACACCTGGGTAATGAGTCTGGATCATTAGGAAAATGGTGGTGATATCCTTGGGTAATAAAAGAAAAAATAGAAGAAGAGGAAGGCTTAGGGAGAAATGAAATGAATTCAATTTTGGACCTATTAAATAGTGTGAGATATCCAATTGAGATGTTAAATAAGATGTGGGAGGTATAAAACTGGAGGACAAAGAGAAATTTGGGCAGGATAGACAGACTGGAGAATCTTAAGCATAGAGATGATTCAGTCCATTGGCACTTTTGTCATATTCCTCTATTTTTTCAGTCTTTGCTAATTTGATAGATATGAAGAAGAATTTTATAGTTTTAATTTGTATTTCTCTATTGATCTGAAGGATTTTTTAAAAAGGTATTCAGGATTACTTTTTTAAAAGCATTTTTTTTTCCTCCTAAGAAATGTAGCAGAAATTAAATATAAATTAGGTGGACTCTTGAAATTTGTTGACTTCTTAGAACTCAAGCCTTTGAATTCTTTCCAACGTGGTTCATCAAAAAGTGAGTTCTGTTTCTCCCTTTCATTTGCCACATGATTTAACAGAATGGATCTTGGCCCAAGGAGCAAATATTCAGAATTATGCAATTAAAAAGAGATTGTTTGAACTCATAAATGAAGTCATGGATTTGAATCTAGAAAGGAGCCTTAAGAGAATCATGTAGTCCAACCCCCACATTTCACAGATGAGGAAACTGTGGCCAAGAGTTTAAATGATTTGTCTAAGGTCACAGAGGGAGGAAGTGCAGCTCTTTAAAAACAACAGCAACAACAAAAAAAAAAACTAATAAAAGGAGTCAACCTGGGAACATTAATATAGCACTTAATGCTCAGTAATTCCTCATTTTCTCAAATTGCTCTAAAAACAAGTGTGATTTCAATACAAAGTATTAATTCTCCAGTTTGTTAATCACAAGTATTTGTTGTTCACAGTATGATTTTTTTTTTTTTTTTTTTTTTAGGAACTGGAGATTGAGGAAATATGTTGGTAGGAAGTGGAGTTAGTAGGGTTTAGTAGTAATATACCACTAGAATTGGAAGCAGAATTCAATGGTGAGTTTTTGTTTTCATCTTAAGATGGGGAGACTTCATTGTTTTTGAAGGCAGTATAAAACGGGAGATGACAGATGGAGGCTGTGTGATGCATGGTCCTGAACTTGCATTCAGAACGGAGGCTTAAATATCTTCTCTTTTACTATTTGTGTGACTTGGGGAAAAAAAGGTCTCTTATTTCAGGTGTCATTATTATTAAGGATCATGATAAGAAAATTCTAAAGAAGATACAATTATAGGAGTGGGCTGCCTTCAGGAATAAATCAATCAATATTCTTAGAGAAAAGGAAACAAACATCTTTTAAGACTAGATGAAAGAATCAGAGAATCACTATATCCAGTTTATTTTTATATTGTGCTTTAAAATTTGCCAAGTTTTTTTTTTAAAGTATTTTAAGCAATACCTTATACAACTTTGTGTGCAAATATTATGTCCATTTAAAAGTGGTGAAAATGAAACCCAAATAGAAAATCACATAGATCTTGAAGCCAGGAAAACCAGGGATTTGAATCTCACAGTAGATGTGTGACTTTGATCAAATCTCTTTTTCTTCATCTTTAAAATGAAAGGATTTGAATTCACTAATCTGTGGTTCTTAGTTTATGATCTTCTAAGCTCAGTGCTTTTTTTTTTTTTTAAATTATAGCTTTTTATTTACAAGATATATGTATGGCTAATTTTTCAGTATTGACCCTTGAAAAACCTTCTGTTCCAACTTTTACCCTCCTTCCACCCACCCCCTCTCCTAGATGGCACGTAGACCAATACATGTTAACTATGTTAAAGTATATGTTAGACACAATATATGTATACATATCCATACAGTTATTTTGCTACACAAGAAAAATCGGGCTTAGAAATAATGTAAAAATAACCGCTCAGTGCTTTTTTTTTTTTTTTTTTTCCAACCTGAGGATCTTAAGAATTGAGTAGTGACAGAAATGGGGAGTGGAGTTTAAGGCCTTTAAGAATTGTCTTTGAGGAGGGAGTAAGGGATGGGGATAAAGAGCATTTAGAAATTGAAAAGAAAGTAACAGTTTTTATGTATTTTAATAGGCCAGGGTTATATGTGAGATCTCTCTTACTAATGATTTATTTTACAAAATATGAATATTATTCAGTTTAATTTTCTCCTCCTGGTTCTAGAGGACCAAAATGCACCTCTGCAGCCACTTTTGGGAAACAAACTTTCTCAGTTGATAGAATGATTTGACTGCTAACCTAAGTGTATGAGATCTGAGTCAACATTATCCATATTTATGAATCAAATCTCATCCAACAAATGAGTATATTTAATAAAATGGCATATATCTGCTACTTAATGTAGATGGCTAACTGATTTGTCAATAGATATTATAGTATATAATAGTGGTGCCACATAAATTTTACTGTTTGCTTTGATGGAATAGTATTTAATCTAAAGTATTAAATATAGACTATTCTGTCTACCTCGTTTTTCTTTTATTTTACACAAACCTAGCCCCCCTACCAGACTTTATTTTTGCAAGAAAAACTTTTTCATTTGTACATGCCAAATTTCACTACAGATAGTTTTATTTAAAAATGGAATGTCCAGGTCTATATTTTTCAGTCATTCTGCACGTAAATTATTCTAATCTTTGCAGCTCCCTTAAGCTGCTTGTTGTGCCTTATTTTTTTCCCTTGTTTAAAGCCCTTGTTCCTATGTTTTGACAGTTCTGATCCAATGAACGCCGCCCTCTCTTCACTAACGCCCTACCTGACCTCTGCCTCATCCAGATTTGGTGCCTGGTAGAGGCAATGGGGGGAAGAAGGGGAGGGAGCAGTTATTTGCCTGAAGATTTTAAGTACACTCTTCTACCCCCTTTTGCTTTTGTGTATTTTATGCAATGGTCCTATTTTCACACACACAAAAAGATTCACTTCTCTACTTCCAGACGCAATATAATCTAAAAAAACACAATTGTGGATTGTAGCTTATATGTATATTTGCACAAGTGAAAGAATAAGTGGCTGTCGCAGACTATTCAGTGCACACTTGAAAACCCTATTATTTTCTCTTTAGGCTGGTTTTCAGGGTGGACAATTTCGTAATAATTAATTCAAAATGTTGGGCAGTTTGTTTTGTTAATAATTCACTAAAACCTGCTTAACTAGCAACTTCTACTCCCACCCCCTCCCAATTACACACACCTTCCTTCCTCTCTTACTTTTCAGCTCACACTGTAATAGTTGAAGTGCCAGACACTATAAACTGATAAGATAAGAAGCACATGGTCCATTGCCATAAGCCAGGGGTCCCTACTGGGCCTACTGACGCACACAGTCATCCCCTGATGTCAAACAGCTGATAAGTAGCACCTTGGCTCAGGTCCCAAATTGTGTGCCAGAGGGGAAAAAAGGTTCTTTGTCTACAAAAGCTGCTCTGTTGAGGTATTTTTTAACATCTTACTGCTTTTCTTGAATTAAAGCCAGATTCCGGTCTGCTTAAGCTATTTTGTATTATTTCTGAATTGTTTGGCAGGGATAAATGTTCACTAGAAAAAGTATGTTTAATTCATTATATTATGATATTTCTTGGTATGTTGGTTACAGATCATATGGAAACAAAGTTTTATATTTTGGATGAAACCCTAATTTGAACCATTTTTGTTCAAAGGTTGAAAGATATCATAGAACTTTAGTTGGAAAAAGATTTTTTTTAATAGAGCTTCAGGTATTAGACCTACCTTTCTTTACCTGAGAGTCACTTGTTTCAAAACTCTGAAATTTGCCTAGAGATATTCATGATGAAGGATATTTATATTTAGGCCTAATATTAAGATGCAATTGCTGTGCAACAACCAATCCATGTAATACCACCAATATAATTGCCCAGGAAGGAAAAAAAGATTCCAGAAGAGTTAGGATGAACTTATTTAACATCAGTGTTAACACCTGATAAGCTGCTTATGTACACAGACAAGTTGACAAGGAAAAAAGATGACCTTTTTGAAATTGGAAAAATAGTTGTCTACTAAATAATACTTTGAACACTTAGCAATTCTCATGATCTAATTAATATCGGAACTATGTAGAGGGTGAGAAGAGGTCCTTTTCAAAGAGAAGCTGCATTTCTGTGGCCTCTTCTCCTGTGCAATTCTTGCCTAATCTATATTTTTCAGCAAAATTTCCTCTTGAGGAATCTTCCCATTGGCAGGAAGCCTTCCTTTGGTTCATTGAAAATGTTGGCTCTATGAAGTGCAGTTATTTAGGTTCATTCTTCTATTATCCCTGCTCATTCTGGTGATGTGACAAGCTTACCTTGTCTGATGACTTTTGCTCCCAATGACGTCCATTTAGACATAGTTTGCATGCAAATGACCATTAGTGTTTTTACCCCACCCTCCATCCTGAATTGACCCTCTGTTCTTTGGAGAGTATACTATTTTATGATTAACTATAAAACACCACTGGTGTTTCACACATAGGTATTTATTATTTGCAAAATTCAATTGTACTATGAAAATGAGGGTAGTAAATTAATGAACATCTGTGGCAGAGAGCATCTTGGGATCATTGAAAATATTTCAGTTTCCTTAATGCATTCTACTTTTTCTCAGTCTCTTATTAAATTCTGGGTCAAACTTAACTGTCTGATAGCAGTGCCTGTCTCATACTATGCACTTGTTGTTCAATGATTTTTTTCCAGTTGTGATGACTCTCTGACCACATTTCACGGTTATCTGGGCAAAGATACTGGAGGGGATTGCCCTTTCCTTCTCATGTTCATTTTATAGATGGCATCTGAGATAACCAGGGTTCAGGTACTTTAGCAGGGTAATATAACTAGTAAATGCCTGAGACCAGATTTGGAGTCAGGAAGACTCCTCTTTCTCACTCCAAGCCCAGCACTGTATTCATTGTCCCACCTAGCATGCATGTGCATAGGATGTACACATGTAGAACAGGATAACTTAATGGCTGATGAACTCAGTAAAGCAAACAAATATTCATCAGGTGTGTCCTAGATTCATGGCTCTGTGAAGGGTTAAAAGACTTTTGAAAAAGCAAACATTTTGGGGCCTCAGGGAGCTAATAATCTGCTGGAAGGGTGATGAAGGACATGCATACAAATAAATATAATGGGAACATATTACAGACATTCAGCATGAGATACAAAGTGCCTCAAATAAAGCTGGGAGAGTGAACACTCTGCATGTTAGATTACATGGAGGAAATAGCACCTGAGCCAAGTCTTGAAGGAAGTTGATGGATTTCAGTAGGTGAAAATGAGTAGTAACTGAACTAATAATAACAACTAAAACAGTAGCAGTTAGACAGAGACAAATTTTTAGCAAGGTTTTCCTGAGTGTAAAAGAGAATCTTTCCTATCATTGTGAAGACAAGAGTACCAGTAATAATAACAGAAGCTAAGTCATGTTCTGCATATTACTTAAATAAGCAGAGAAGGTATATATATGGTGGTAAGCCCAAATCATATGTATAGGTATAGTAGCCCCAAGAAGAAAATAGCATAGAGATATGACACAAAAATAACATCCCTCTGTGCAAATTATGGAATCTCTGTAAAAATTATGAAAATTGTAGAATTTTCTTTGAATCTCATCAATATGGACTGAATGGGAATGGAGGAACTATGGATGCACAAGCGTGCATTTTGGCTAGTGGATCTTGGAAAATTGTTTTTCTGTGTTCATTATTAATATGTTCTAATGTTTCCCTCTCTTGGTTTTGCTTTTGGCAGTATGGATTTTGAAAAGATGAAAAAAAATTTTTTTTAAATACAAGTGTGGAATTAACTTCTTATCATAAATCACTTTTCTGTTTACTTTCATATAATTTCAATGGCAGCATCTTTTAGTTGAGTATAAAGTGTAAGAAGATATTAAAATAACTTTTTTAGTGGTTAAAGGATAGGTAACCCATGGAAATGTGTGGAAGAGAGAGAGTTTGGCAACAAGAAATCCTGCTTCAAAAAGTACCCCTACTCCAGCATTCATTCTCTCTCCTCTTTTCTCTCTCTCTCTCCTCTTTTCTCTCTCTCTCTCCTCTTTTCTCTCTCTCTCTCCTCTTTTCTCTCTCTCTCTCCTCTTTTCTCTCTCTCTCTCCTCTTTTCTCTCTCTCTCTCTCTCTCTCTCTCTCTCATATATAATTTCAATGACAGCATCTTTTAGTTGAATACAAAGTGTAAGAAAATATTAAAATAACTTTTTTAGTGTTTAAAGGATGGGTAACCCATGGAAATGTATGCAAGGGAAAGAGCTTGGCAACAAGAAATTCTGCTGTAAAAAATACCCCTACTCCCTACTCCCTCTCCCTCTCCTTTAAAATGTAAGCATTTCCAGGATAGGAATTGTCTTGCTTGATTACTTATCTCCAGTTTTTAAAAGCATTATCACCCACATAATTAACTTCTTAAGGAGAGGTGAAGTGATATGCCCAGGGTCTTGTAGGCCAGTGTCTAAGATTAGATTTGAACTCAGGTCTTCCTAATCCTACACTTTGTTTTCTATCCACTTTTTAGCTATCCTTACAACAGTCACATGTATTATCCCTAGTGCCATTTGAATCAATTTGATCTATCCAGTGCTATTTGGATAACTGTAATTTTTGATTCTTTGAAAATCATGGTTTTCCATGTGTTGAATCATTGTAAGAATATAAAGGGAGAGGTTTTTGTAACCATGAATAGTTTGAAATTCCTGAAAGATTACATTTGGGGAAATATAAAATACTATCTTAAATGGAAAGGAAGTTAAGAACAAGCACTATCAAGGTACTATACAAGTGCTTCATAATATCATCTCATTTGATTGTCACAGCAACCTTTGGAAATACATGCTGCTATTATCTTCAACATTTGAATAACATTTGAGTCAGTCACATAGCTAATGAGCTTCTTAGGATAGATTTGAACTCAGATCTTTCCAACTTAAGGCTCAATACTATAACCACCTGATGGAAGACATGAGTGTTGGCGCTAAAGTCAGAAGGCCTGGATTCACATCCTCCCTGTGATACTTCCCACATAATCTTAGGCAAGTCAGTTATTCTTCTCATGTCTCAGGTTCCTTATTTTTTAAATAAAGGTGATTGTATAGCAATGCCTTTGAGGTATCTTCTTGATATCTATAACCCATGGTCTTATTATCCAACTTAAATTAGGCCCTGGCTCATTGTAAGCCTACACCATAGACTGCCTGTGCAGTTCTGTGACTTAGTCTGGGCAATACAGGTTTTTAATGTTGTTTATTTTTTCAGTATAGGTCGATACATCGATTTTGCATTGCTGATGGTTTTACAGAGGAATTGTTGTGTTCTAGGGTTTAATGTGATCATTATGCTACCATATGAAAAACAACTTGTCTTTCTTCCAGGATAGGAAACAGATCACAAAAGAGCAAGTTTGATTTTATTAAAGACTGGCTATTTCCAATTAATTTCCTATCATTTTTTAACAGGATTATAATCCTGTCAAACTAATAAGGGAAATTGTATAGTTCATCTAGATTTCCATAAAGTTTATGTTGTCTTTTTTTTTTTTTTTTCTTTTTTTTTTTTAATATTGAGGTTGTATGGATAGCTGTTTTGGACTAAGAAAGAATACTTGGGGGAATTTAGGCAATGAAATAACAAAAGGTATAAAAAAAAATTTATCTTGGAAACAAAGCTAGAGGGATCTTTTACTAGATCAGGGCTTCCTAGTTTTTTTCCACTGGAGACTGCATTTTTGCCTGAGAAATTTTATGTAAACCAGGGAATATATAGGTATAGAAAATATAGGTATAGAAATCAAACATTTTCTGATAATAAATCATAATTTCACAACCCCCACATTGTTAGCTCCACATGGGGACCTTAAACAGTTTAAAGAAACTGGGAGCTAGATGAGACTTTATGTAGGTGAATTGAAAACTGATTGATTATCCAGGAGTAATGATTTTAATTTGCATTGTAAACTGACTGTTTCATCAGTTAAAGCTTCTAATGTGATCCTCAGATGTCTGTGTTGTAGACTAGATTCCTAATTGGTCTTCCTGCCTCATGTTTTTCCCCATTCCTATCCATCCTACACACAATTGCCAAAATAATTTTCCAATAAAACATGTTCTGCTACTCAGTAAAATACAAACTAGCTGACTGTCCTACTCTCCACAGCAATCTTTCAAACCTTTTCATACTTTATTCAAAACTCACATGGATCTCCCTTCTGCTACCCTTTTAGTTGAGGACTTTGCCCACATACTTTGTTGGAAAAAAATGAGACCATTCACTATTAACTTCCTCATTTCATATCACTCAAATGACTCCTGCCACTATCCTGAAGAGGTATCAGTCTTATCAAAGCTAATTACTCTCTGCCTGCAAAAGCAATCACATTACATTCTCTCTTCCAACAGATCACCTCTCTTTCATCATTTATTTTCATTTTTTCTCTGACATTTGACTCCTGCCTTACTCTCTATAGATATGTCCCATATAATATAGTTATGAAAAAAATTACAAGTATCTCAGATAAAAGCTTCATTTCTCAAATATATAGAGAATTAATCAACTTTAGAAAAATAAGAGCCAGTCCCCAAATGATAAATGTTAAAAGATATGAACATGTTTTCAGACAAAATAACCAAATCTATCTATAGTTTTATGCAAAAATGTCTAAATCCTCCTTTATCCTCCCATTTCTGCTAATCCTCTAATTTCTTCTGCTCTTTGTAGCTCTGTTCCATGAAAATGCTGTCCAACCATGTCATAGCCCTGTCCTTCCAGACTTTTTACTCCTTATTCCTCACTCACTGGCATCACTAATATTACTCAAACAAGACACTCGATTTTTTTTGCCTCTGGTGGTCCTCTATGTCTTCCCCTCCTCATTTCCTGGCTTCCTTCAAGTCCCAGCTAAAATTGTACCTTTTAATAAAAGTCTTTCCTATTGACTTAATTGCAATACTCTCCCTCTATTATTTCCTATTTATCTTATATATAACAAAATTTGTATATACTTGTTTGCATTTTTTTCTCCCACATTAGATTGAGAGCTCCTTGAGGATAAGTTTGTATCCACAGGCTTAATTAACTCAGTGCTTAGTGGATACTCAATAAATGTTTACTGACTGAGTGACATTTACAGCTCTTCACAAACCTGGCTTAACTTTCCTGCTTTATTGTTCATTCCTTTCCTTCCCTTCCTAGTTCCTAATGCCTTCTTTTTGTAGGTTGCTCTGTATATATTTTGTATCCACTCTGGATATACTTTCTTATGAGCATATTGTTCCATCTTTTCCCATATTGCTTTGCAACAGTTATACTTTTCCTGGGATTACCCTTGACTACCATGACTTCAGTTTAGCCAGTGAATTGTTTGCTGAGGATATGGTTTTCCCCCTTTCAGTTTCCTCTATATGATAACTTGTATAGCAGTTACAATTCTGTAGGAAATGGGGAAAAAAAGTCTGTCTTCAATTTTGTGCCTTTTCTGATATTGAGAAGTGACAATTAATTTAAATAGGTCACATGAACAGCTTTAATTATTGCATGAAGTGGTTGTTTTTATCTTTGTCTTCTAATTTGGTGTTTATTTTAACCTTTGCTCCAAACAGTTGTTTTGACTGCACATAGAAAGATAATTCTTTAATGACAGCTATTTCCTGTCTTCTAAGATAATAGTCTTATTTTAAAAATATTGCCATATCCTGTCTTTTGTGACTCAGCTTCTTGAAGAGTGCTTTTGATGTATAGATGTGAATTCTGAGCAGTGTGTAAGCACTTAGCTTTTCCGCATTGCTTTTCTTTCTTCCTTTCTCTGTCCTCTGCTCTGAAATCACTGAATATGAAGATATATTATATCATATTAGGAGGATCTTATAAATTATAAATTCTTATAATTATAATTATATTATTATATGTAATATATATTACATATAATAATATAATTATTATAATAATAATTATAATCTTATAAATTCTTCATAGGATTTTTAAAATTAAGCTGTGTACCCAGATACACTAAGGTCTTCAGTCACATGGCTAGATGCTGACCCAAATAGGATCACTGCCAAGTGTTTGATAGTGTTGTAGTGTGAAGGAAATTTAGATGCCATCCTCTCATTTTACAAATGAGGAAACTGAGGCTCAATTTCATGTTAAGGGATAAGCATCAGAGGCAGAATTTGAACCTATCTTGTCTGATACTAGAATTGATGCTCTTCATATAGTATACCCCGTTGTCTTTTTTCTGTCTCATTATTGTTCTTGCCAGATATTATTCTGGTAAATCTCTGTATAGCTTGTGCATAGATAATTTTAATTTTCCATAAATTTAGAGTTCCTAAAAGTAACATGCATATCTAGTAGAAGTGGGGCTTTATTTCATTGCAGAGAAAATACAAAGGACAAAAAGGTCTTTGGGGAACACATGAATAGATGAAGATAACATATAAAGTGCTCATGAATTCCCTCAAAAGGAAATCTAACTATGTGCAAGCATATTTAACTCCTAAGACCTACTGTTTAAGGGAATAAGAAAAGGCATTGAGAAATTTTTGATAATTTTAAAAGCCAGCAAAGAGGGGTTGGTTTCTTCAATTTTCCTAAGAGTCCTAGCCAGTAAGTTATCCTGGAGGCAGCTTTAGTCATGGAACTTATCCTGGAGGTTTTTTTGTTTTGTTTTGTTTTGTTTTCTTAACAAGGAGACTATGGGCATTTTCTACTCTATAAGAGATACATAGAGGATAGTCAAAGATTCCAAACAAAAGCTTATTTTTGTAAACTCATCAAATGTGTTTTGTAACTCTCCAGATTAAACACTTTTTTGCCTACTTCCTCATTTTCTACAAGAATTGTTGTTATATTAGCCAAAATTATCTTCATGGGGATTTTTTTTTTCTTACTAATACTCATATTTAAGTGACCAAGTGTCCCTTGAAATAAAATTTTGGTTTTCTTCCTTCCTTTCTTCCTCCCTCCCTCCCTCCCTTCTTTTCCTCCCTCCTTTCCTCCTTTCATCCTTCCTTCTTTTTTCTGTCTGTCTTTATTCTATCTTTTTCTCTGTGTCTCTGTCTGTTTCTCTCTCTGTATGTCTATGTTTTTCTCCTATCAAAATACGTTTTATCCTGGACCTTTTCAACATAAATTTTATCAAATGAAGCATTAATTTTACAAAGGGTGTGAGAACTTGGGAAAGAAGAGAAAGGAGGTGAGAAGGGGAAGGAAGAGGATGGAGAAAGATTAAAGGAGAATGGTGAGAAGAGGGGAAGAGAGAGAGAAGGGAAGAACAGTATAAAGAGGGACAGAATGAAGAGAATGACCTTGAAGTCCTTCCCTTTTTCTCAGAGAGAAGAGAAGCAGGAGGGACAAGTGGGAGGAGGATAAAGAAGATGAAAAACATAGAGGAGAGACAAGAGATTGAGATAAAAATCATGACTGTGCCTTTTCCCCAACAACAAGCATTTGAATTTCAGAAAGGAGAAAACAACCTACATTTTGGCCTGTAGCCTGACATTTTTGGCAATCTATTACTTAAAAAACAAGTCATTTGTATGCAGTTTTTATTGGAAATTCCCTCCTTTCATTTTTCCTCCCTAAAAAACAAAGGCTTTTAGTGCCTTTCACATTGTTTCTTATTCTTCATAAAACAGCTAAAACAGATGTATGCTGTCTATTAGAACTAAGTGACCATGGGAGATGTAGATGGGCTTCTACTTTCACTTAAAGAAATGTCTTTCACCATCAGCACATGCAGCTAGAGAAAGAAACTTTGAGATGAGATTTAAGGAGAGGATGTGACTCACAGTTCAAAAGAAATCATCTTTCACATAATATAGAGATGAAGCAATAGAAATAGAAGTGACCACTCCTTCCCCTTCTATCCAGAATGAGCAGGAGTTAAATAATGGTATAGGTCCAAAAGACAGTCAGTTGATTCTATGGAGAATATTTCAAATTGATTAAAACAAGGAGAGTACATTTTGAATTTCATGAAATGAGATGTGTATGGAACAAAAAGTGATTGAATGCAGCTATTTAGGTTGGATTTTAAGTGTTTGAAGGAGAAAAAGTCGAGACCCCACGTAACATAGAACTTCCAAGTTTGAAGGAACTTCTATTACAATATAATCCATATTGAGCAGAAATTCACTGTGTATCTGGCAAAGGGTCATCTACCTTTCATTTGCAGATAATATAGCTAATCTAGAAGCTTACAGATATCAAACAAAACTTTTCAGAAGTAAATTTTGAGGTAAAATCATTTCACTTCTATGGAACTTAGGTCCCTAATTTATCAAGTGGGGTGAAATTGGGTTTTCCTGTAATATTAGGATATTTTTCTTCATGGTTCTTTGAAATCTGTGGTTTCAAAATCTTTAAAACTTTCATAAAAGATTTTCATAATCAAGTGAAACTAATACCATGAAAAGTACAATGTACTTATACATTTCAACAACACTACTATATGAGGATCAATTCTGATGGAAATGGCTATCTTTGGCAATGAGAGGATCTAATTCAGTTCCACTTGATGAGTGATGAACAGAACCAGCTATACCCAGTGAAAGAACACTGGGAAATGAGTGTGGACCACAACATAGCAGTTGAATTCTTTCTGTTGTTTACTTGCATTTTTGTTTTTATTCCCAGGTTATTTTTACCTTTCTAAATCCAATTTTTCTTGTGCAGCAAGATAACTATATAAATATGTACACATATATTGCATTTAATGTATACTTTAACATGTTTAGCATGTATCGGACTACCTGCCATCTAGGGGGAGGGGATAGCGGGAAGGAGGGGAAAAGTTGGAACAGAAGTGTTTGCAAGGGTCTTTGTTGAAAAATTACTCATGTATATGTTTTTTCAATAAAAAGCTATAATAATAAAAAATGTACAATGAATGTGAGGCACATTTATGCAGACTTTCCAATTTTACCTATAGAGTTTGTGCAGAGGCTGAATGACTACTTGTTGGAAATCTAAAAAAAGATTTCTAAGCCTCAGTTGTCGTATTCTTAGGTCTTGACATATACAAAGGGAAGACATTTTAGAGGACAGATTTGGAAATCATATCAATATTTATTATGCACCTATAATATACCAGTTACTGTGGTAAATGTTAGGGATAGAAATACAATGAATGAAATCACCCTTACTTGTTTAGCATTAAAAAATAAGTTCCTATATCCAAGGGATTTGGGATATAATTTTTAAAAAAATAGAGATAATGAGGCAGAGGAATCCATTTCCCCCAAACAGGGTTTGGGAGATGATATTATGCACTTGTGGTATTCTTTGTGTTTTGATGTTGAACATTCTTTCAGATCACTGCAAATTGATTTTTTTTATATATTGGAAAGAACTGAAGACAGTAAGTAATATCACAAATTATACTTTATTAGTGAAACTGTAAACTGTGGCCATCCTCTTGATATAATGATAGAAAGTGTACTGATGATGTTATTGATAGAGGAAATGGGAAACTACTTGCCAATGCCATTGGGCAGTAGAGCATTGAGAAGATTTTCTTATTTATTTATTCTTTAGTTGTTTCAGTCATATTGAAATTTTTGTGATCCCATTTGTGATTTTTCTTGGCAATGATAATGGAGTAGTTTGCCATTTCCTTCTTTAGCTCATTTTATAGATGAGAAAATTGAGTCAAACAGGGTGAAGTGACTTGCTCAAGATCTCACAGTTAATAAATTTCTGAGGACTGATTTGTTTTTCTCATTTCAGGCCTGGAACTCTATTGACTGTGTCACCTAGCTGCCCATGAACTAAGATAAAGATAAATATTAACATGTTTTTCTTAACCATCTACTATGTACCAGCTATTGTGTGAGAAGTTGAACACAAACATAGAAATAAATTGGTCCCTACCCTCAGAGATTTTTTTAATCAGAGAATACCATATTGTGCAAATAAGCATTTTGCAGACACTGGACAAAATTTAGCATCATTACTAAAGTTTTGTTGCTGACTATATACATCATAATGAGAGGATTACAGACAATTCCAGGATTCCAGTGGAGAAGAAGAACCTTGGAGTCATTCTCTTTTCCTCTGTTGAGTCTCAGATTCAAACCAGAAAAGATCATGGTCATTTCTAATCCTATGTCAGGTAATTGTATTGGTCATATAGTGTGATCTCAAGTCTAGATACAAAAGTGAAAAAAGGGAACAATCTTAGCTTGGAAACACTGGGTTTTCTAATGTGATGGGTTTTATAGCCTCTGGCTGTTACTGAAGAATTGACAGCCTACTCTTTTCAAGGAGAGGGGCTTCCCCCACCACCACCACAAAGCTTAGCAGCTCAGCAACAACCATGAGAACTGCAGAATAGGGAGCAGAGAGGCCAACGAAAGACAATCTGAGTGCAACAGAAATAGGATAACTCTATTGGGGGGGAGAGGGGAAACAAAAAGTAAAATGACTTATCTAAGTCTAGACCCATCAGAGTACCTATTAGAAAACCAGGAACTACCTGGCCCCAGGTCCATTTCCACCAAAAATATACTAAAAAGAACCTCTTCATTTTGGGGCCGTTCATGTTTTGTGTGATAGTGATGCTTTTGCTATTCTTGGGGCTATGGGTGTCTAGTTGATTTTCTGGTTGTAAATTAGACCTGTTCAAAAGTGTATAGGTTGGGGCAGCTAGGTGGTATAGTGAGCACCAGCCCTGAAATAAGGACAACCTAAATTCAATTCTGATCTCAGAAACTTAACACTTCCTAGCTGTGTGACCCTAGACAAGTCACTCAACCCCAATTGCCTCAGGGGAAAAAAAAGAAAAAAATATATAGATTTCATAAATTATTAATATTTTAACACAGGCCTTTACACATATATAAGGCTCCTCTGTTACTCCATTGTTACTCTCATATTCTTAAAAAAAAAAAAAAAAAAGCTGCCCTTTTTGTAGGCAATTGCCTGTGTTGTTTTTGAATGAGATCCATGATGACCTTATAAAATGTTTCTTTCTAACGATTTTGCCAAATATGTTATACTATTGATCACTTTCTAGATATTTAGGTCATTGTTGTACCTGGGAGGGAGGAAGACAGTAGTTTATGATAAATTGATAAATTCCATCAAACATTTGTTACCTATATTGAGACGGATACTGAGATTCAGTAAAGCTATTTAATTAGATGGGAAAACTGGGTCATTGAGAGAGTATAAATAATTTATATGATGCAGGTATTTGCATTGTTTTTATGTAGACAGCTTTTACTATATTATTTTGAAATTTTCCAACCTAAGAAAGCATATTAAGATATATGACAGTTGATCTTCTCTGATGGAAATATACATATTTTTTTTAATACTGCTTTTAACTGTCCATGAGATAGATGGCAGTTACCATTTAGCAAAGTAGATGGCTGTGGTCCTGAAATATTTACACATGGTTTTTACATGACATGATTTTCTTGATCAGTCTAGTGGTGAGGATAACAGTATACTTTGTCATCCCTGCTGATCATGATATGATTTAGGACTCTGAAGAAACTTCATATCTTGTGTGAAGCAACCAGGTAACATTCTCAAAGCTCTCATTGATTTTGTTCTCTTTTGAACACTTAAAACTCTTGTAACCTTAAAATTTTATTGATATGTTTTGCTTTTACATTCCTTATATTTTCTGCCCAGAGAACCATTTCTTAGTAATTTAAGAAAATAAAGAAGAGGAAGAAAAAAGAAGTCTATAAAACTAGCAAACAATAACAGAGTGGAAATGCTATGTTGTGGTTCATACTCATTTCCCAGTGTTTTTCCTCTGGGTGTAGCTGGTTCTGTTCATTACCGATCAACTGCCACTGATTTGAATCTTATTGTTGAAGAGAGCCACATCCATCAGAATTGATCATCATATAGTATTGTTCTTGAAGTGTATAATGATCTCCTGGTTCTGCTCATTTCACTTAGCATCAGTTCATGCAAATCTCTCCAAGTCTCTCTGTATTCATGCTACTGATCATTTCTTAGAATAATAATATTCCATATACCAAAATTCATTCAGCCATTTTCCAGTTGGTGGGCATCCATTCAATTTCCAATTTCTAGCCACTATGAAAAGGGCTACCACAAAGATTTTTATAACTTTGGGCCCCTTTCCCTTCTTAAATATTTCTTTGGGATATAAGCCCAGCAGTGTTACTACTGCTTTCCTTAAGTAACCAACATCAAGTTTTGTACATTGTCTCAATAGCTAACAAAAGTGTTTTGAATATAGTGTCTTGGAATTCCTATCTCTAAGCACTCCCTCCTTTGAAACATGTTGCCCTCTATTGTATCCCCCTCCAAATCACTTTCTAGTTATCTAACATATATCCTATGTTACACACAAATATCTTATATATTCTTAATTATTGCTTCATTTTTGTATTTATATGCTCTAGCACAAAGATAATTTAATAATGTTTGTTGATGGATAATTGGCCAGTTACTAGTCATCTGTAATGTCTGTCTCCTATAAGTAGCTACTATTAAGTATGGATGAATTATCTGAAATGATTACTCATTTAACTATACGCCAAAATATGGACAATAGTCAATCTTTTATTTATTTGGAATTTCCCAGATGGATTATTAGGCCAGTTGTGAAATTGATATCAGACAGAAATAGAATAGAAAGATAAACCTTTCAAATAGAGATTTATAAAGAAGCAATCACTCTCTGTCTTTGTTTCTGTTTTTCCCTCCTCTTCCTCTGATTTTGGAAATTTTATACAATCAACAAATTATTATCCATTAGCAGGAACATTTGAAGTAGTAGTATTAAACTGAAATAGAAAGAGATCCCTATGAGACAAACATTTACTTGCAAAACCACAAATTAAATTTTTATTTATTAAATCTTTTCCAATTTCATTTTAATCTGATTTGAATAGCACTCAGGAGCAAGCTGAAGCTTGACGCCTCTGATTTGATGGGCCTCATCATCTAGAGAGAAGCCCTATTTCATTTGGATTCATCACTGGACATTGCCTATGACAATGGCAAACACTATTGACGAGCATCTTTCATGTTTTATTTCTACATTGATATGGATAATTGAAAAATTGTTGAGTCAAGTTATTTCTTTTGTTTATTATTGATCTTAACATATGCAAGAAAACTCACAGGAAGAAATGGTTACATTTTGCTTTACCTAGTCTTGTTTTTAAACATCAATGAACTAAGATCTTGGTTTTAAAATGTTGTATTTTATTGATGTGCAATTATTTAGTGACTACTTGATAATAATTCTAATTAGTATACTTTTTTCATTTGTACGTTTACAGTCAAGTTTTTAATTAACCATTTTTTGATTGTTTGTGTTTTTTCCACTACTATCTGAACCATGAGGGTGTTAAAATGAATTCATGAAGGATCTGAGTGCTGGAGTTGTGGTTTTTATAGGAATGCTTGCATGGCTTTTCAGCCTAGTGAATTTTCTTCATTTAAGCTGTAATTTTTTTTATGACTTTTAGGCTCTTAAGCAAATCATAATTTATTTAGGATGAGATTTTCTCAGGAGGTTAATATTCATGTTAAGTGACTATTGTCATTTTATGAGGAAACCATCACTTCTCTCTTTAAATGTAGGCTTAATTTTTAAAAATAAATTCTTACTGTGATCTCATCATATCCTGGAACCCAAATATTTTCAGAAAAACATGGCACTATTTTTATGTGAAAATAGCTAGGAATTTTTTATTTAAGGAATGAAATCTTATTTTATTTCTCTGAATTACAGTTTTTCATGTCTTTGAAATGAGTTTTATATATATTTTGAAGAATGTCAGATTGCATTTTTTTTCCTTTTGGAGAAGAATTATGAGTTGCTTTTATTAATTTATTGTGTCATTTTAGTCATTTTTAGACTTAACAGAATATCCCTCATATGAAATCTCTGCATCTTCAGCTCAACAGAAAGATAATCCTTTCATATAGTGATTGATATGAAGCAAGAATTCTCTATCTTTTTCTCTTCTTACTCTTTCTCATTTCTCTTTATATATACACACATTTTAAAAATTAACAATAGAATCAGTGCGTATACTTACGTTAGCATTGTTCCATCACTGTTTAGAGCTATGAAAAATTTGGATGTAATAAATTTAAGAATGTCTTTTCCTTATGTGAAGAAAATAATTTCTTGCCTAGGATTTCAATTTTATAATAAAATAAACCCTTTTAGAATATCCTCTTATTTGTTAAATCTCTTAATAATTTCTAATGACTATAAACACTTAGCACAGTGCCTAACACATAGTAAGTACTTAATAAATGTTTATTGATTAATATCATGAAAGGGTAGGGTAGTTTATGTCAATAAATGTCCAGCTTATATGGAAAGACATCCTGACATGAAGTTTAAAATCATTTAATATTTGTCATTTTGCTAGTTAAGTAAACTAACTACAAGTAAACTATGATAGAATTGTAATCTGACTTAAAATATTAATTTTAACCTACATTATACTTTATTATATAAAACCTTTCCTTGCCATTTATATTGCTATAATGCATATTTGTATTAGTATAAACTTTTAATAAGAGTACAATTTCCTGCTTGGTAAAAACCATATTTTCTGCTATTTTTATGTACCCCACAGTACATAGGTCATATGTGGCACATGACAAGTTTCAGGAAATATTGACTGATTTGATTTTTATGTCTATGGCCCATTTTATATGCAAGGCAATGAAAATCATGTCAATGAATGAAAATATATAGGTGTCTTTTCCTTCTAACCATTCCTATATTTAGCTGAGGATATAAATAATTTGTTGCTTTGAAATTATAATTTTAGATTTAGTCCTATCTAAAACACTGTTCCCAGTGTGTCTTTTCTGCTGTAGTATAGTGGAAAGAACATGAAAGACAGACTTTACATCTTGATTGCTTTTGAAGTTCCACTAGTAATTTACTACCTTATCTTTTTTTTACTTTAGGCAAAAAAAAAAAAAAATAGTATATGATGCTTATTATTTGTCAGGCATGATGCTAAGTTCTTTATGATTGATTCTTTTAATATTTTGCCCTCAAAACAATTTTTGGGAGATAAGAACAATTATTCCCATTTTACAGATAAGTAAACTGAGACAAACAGGTTAAGTGACTTGCCTGGAGTCACATAGGTAGTAAATGTCAGAGGCTAAATTTGAACTTGGGCCTTCCTAGATTTCATGCCCAATGTTCTTGTGGCATTGTGTTACTTGGCTATTGCTTTGTTTCCTGATCTGTAAATGAAAATAATAAGTCTCAGCATTTTTGTCAGTGCTAAGAAATTTGCTAACGAAATTTACATATGAGGGAAAAACCAGTAAGCATCTTGGAGGACAGTCAGGATAGAAAAAGTTTTTAATGGGTAACATTGGGATAGGGTCTATAATAGCTGTGAATTTAAATGTCTACATTTGAATTAAAAAATCAATTGTACAAGGTAGAGAGAGTGTATATGCATAGTAGCTTATTTGGAGAAAATCATTTAAGAAATCTAGTTTCAGTTCATGCAATGTCAGTCAAGAAAGCTTATATAGCATGAGACTGCTTTAAGAGAAGTTTTTGTGTTTAAAAGAAAAAGATCACATTTGGAATATTTATTAATATTTGTTAACTATTTTTATCATTATGAATTATATCTTCATTTCAAGACAAGGCAGAGAGGAAGCAGGGATGGGAGGAAAGGAGAAGCAGTTAGAATGTGGAAAGGTTTTAAGATTATATCCTCTAAAAAATGGTTAAAAGAACTGGGGATCGGGGGTAGCTAGATGGTGCAGTGGAATGACCACCAGCCCTGAAGTCAGGAGAACCTGAGTTCAAATCTAGTCTCAGACATTTAACACTTCCTAGCTGCAAGTCCCTTATCCCCAATTGCTTCGGGGGGGGGGGGGGAGAGAAAGAAAGAGCTAAGGATGTTAGTCCATGAGAAATGTAGAGAAAGTGCAAGACATATTCAGTTATTTGAAAGACTATCAAATGGACAAGGAATTGGTCTTGTTCTTCATCCCAGAGAAATGAGGGGAAAAGTGTACAATTACAGATGGGAAGGTTTGGCTTAATTTGGTTTAATATGTGAGAAAAAGTCCTAAAAAATTAGCCCATTGTTGAAAGCATTTCTTGGGAAAATAGGAATTTCCCCTGCCTGAAGGTCATTAATAAAGACTAGATGATCACTTGTCAAGAATGCTATATTTGGAATTCTGTAATTAAATTAATTAATAGCATAATGAAACATGAGTAAACCAGTAGGCTACAAGAAATGTTTATATTTAATATGGGGAACATATAATGTAGTGATATTGATTCCATAGTCCACATTTCAAAATGTACCTCATTACTTTTTATTCACACCTCCTACCTATCTTCCAGCATCTTAATGGGGGGGGGGGGAGGGTTGTGCAGAGATATATTATAGTTATATAGTGTTATATAGCGGAAAGTTACTGATCCTAGGAGATTCCTTGCTCATGTTTTATCTATGTGACTGAGCAAGCTTCACTTTTTTAATCCATAAAATGGGAATAAAAGTACCTATATTTTATATCTAACAAAGATGATTGAGAAACTATATGTGTGTGTGTGTGTGGGGGGGGGTGTATACATATGATTGTAAGGATCAGAGAATCTTCTTTCCCAGTGCCTTAGTCTTAAAAGAATTGTCTAGGACAAAGAAATATAAAATAACTTGTCCACAGTGACACAAGTATCACATGTCACTCCAAAGCCACATCCGCCTTTAATGTGAGCAAGTTGCTGTGCAAACCTGAAAGTGCTCTAAGAATATGTGGGATATTATGTGTCCTTCTAAATGTGATTCCAAACAAAAACATCTGTGTTAGATTAGAATGAATTGCTTTCCTCCCCCCCCCCCCAAACACTAAAATCCTTTGAGCGTGTTTGTAGGATTTTCATTCACTGATTATCTAAAAGAACAATATATTGATGTATCTCTCCTCATACTTTTAAATGTTTTAATCTAAAATGAAATATTTAATGATTTTAATATTGTAATAGTATCCAACTTTATAAAGTTACCAGCTTATTAAAGTTAGTGACATTTGAATATCATATCTTATAGGGACAATGTTACTAATGGTAGTTAGCTTCAAAGCTAGCCCCTTAATATATCTTAAATTAACTTACACTTATAGTACATCTGTCTATTGGCTACTTCCCCACTAGACTCTCTTCCCAAACTTCTTTGTCTTCCCCACCTCCACCTGATCTTATCCTCTTATTTCTCTTTTTCTTCTTCCTCTTTTCCTTATTTCTATTTATATTAATTCTATTATGGTCCTCTTTGGTCTATGATGTTTCCATCTTTTGCATCTTAAATAGATCTACATGTGAACCTAATAACCATTTATAAAATGTGTTTTATAGGGACATAATTCTCATGCCACGTTCTGAGTTTATCTTTTTTAAAGATGTCTATAGAGAGGGGGACACTGTTGACATTATTGCCTGATGGTTCTTGCAATTAGGGAATTATTCTCTTTTAGCTAGGGAGATAATTTAACTTCCTGCCTGACTTCTCCAGTGGAGTGGAGCTGGCCATTTGTATCTGTAGTCAATAGGTGATGCCATGAAGCAAAGGAGTAGTTGATTATTCTTCTCCAGGGCACTTTTCTTCTTCTCCATCTAGAAAGTTTGAACATAAACTTTCCATTAGTTCCCACCTTTCCATAAGTTCCCTTTCCTTCTGAGGCTGGAATTTTGCCTGAGGTCCCTTTGATTTGAGGAGCCATGCCCAGATCTAATGGTTGAACTCACTGCCAGCCTGGAGCAAATGACTATCCACATGTATAACTTTCTTTGCTAACTTCAGAAGTTTATGTACACTTAAAAAAAATACAAAACAAGTTTTAACAAAGTAATCACAGCTTAGAACTCCCGAGTTAGGAAAATCCTTAATATTGGGACAGAGATTTAGATTCTAGTTGTTTTTTTTAAAAAAAATTGTATATTTTTCTAAATAGTCCCTGCTTTCTACCACTTTATTTTTCCTGGAATTGGCTAAATATGTAAAGGCATTCAATATACACCAATCACAATTAATGATGGATTTTCATGTAAAGGAAAAGTGCTTTTCAAGAAATATATGAAAAAAATAAGATAGACAAAGGACATGAAAACTTA
This sequence comes from Sarcophilus harrisii, assembly GCF_902635505.1. Classification (NCBI taxonomy): domain Eukaryota; kingdom Metazoa; phylum Chordata; class Mammalia; order Dasyuromorphia; family Dasyuridae; genus Sarcophilus; species Sarcophilus harrisii. The sequence goes on from NC_045429.1 coordinate 125,085,063, forward strand.
CGAGCAAAATGCTGTTAATTGCAGGCAGAGATAAAACAGAATATTTGAAGCACATTACCAGTTCCAGAATTTTCTTGGGGAGAAACATTTAAACCATATTCTTCAAGATTTTTTAAAAAAGTGAATGTGATAAATGGGAAAAGTGCCAGCAGTATATAAATTCCCTTTGTCAAAGTCTACGATTAAGTCTTGGTTCTAATCTTCCCTTCCTTTCCCTGATTCCTCCAGATAGATCTAGTCTGATCCTAGTCTGGGGGAACTCTATTCCCAGTGTTCAGACCTCAATCATGATGGATCAGTCTTTTCTTGGGCTGGGGTACAGGACAGTATCAGCCCAATCATTATGGGAAAGTTGATCTCTATGGATAATAACCATGAAGGAAGCGCTAGGTATCATAGTGAAAGGATAATTTGCAGTGCCAAAAGAGGTTCATTTCACTGAAGAATGGTTTAATTATAAATTTATGGAAGTCAATTAAAAATACTGTGAACTGGGGCCAACTAGGTGGGGCAGTAGATAGAGCACCAGCCCCGAAGTCAGGACCTGGACCTGAGTTCAAATCTGGTCTCAGACATTTAATACTTCTAGCTGTGTGACCCTGGGCAAGTCATGTAACCCCAATTGCTTTAGTTAAAAATACTGTGAACTGGTTGAGAGACTAGCTAAACCCTTCTTGGTTCCTGAGGGAGATGAAGGATTGGAATTGTTAGGGGAATTCTACCTAATGAATTGAGATTTGGTAGTAATATGCCTACATTTATTCTAACACTTTAAATACTTTGCTGTAGCAATGTTAAGTTTAAATATCATCAACTCAAGTGAATAGAATAAGCAGGTCAGAAATGTGTGATAGACACATCATTTGTGCAGCCTGTCACAACAGCAGATTAGAGCTAAAAGGCCAGACTCTTCATGCCGCTTGGACAGAGATCTTTTTGGCTAAGTTGGCTGATAATCACACCATTCTCTAGGATTGTATGCTATTTGCTGCATTTAATGACCCTTCCACTCTAGAGATTATCTTTCTGTGAATCGTTGAATTACAAAGATCACACATGAAGCCTCTAGTTATAAATTTGCTGTACTGTGACATTTAATTCAATTTAAAATATGAGTAGATATTATATGTATTCCTATTCTGTTTAGTTTAGATCATTGACAATACACTCTTCTATATTATTTCTATATCCTATGCATTTATACATATTGGTGATCTTAAACATAATTTAATATTTTATATATAAATCTTAACAAAAAGTTATACGATTGTACAAACCATGTAGTCCAATCCTCTAATTTTATAAAGACAGTCATGACTCAAGGAAGTTAAATAACTTGCTCAAGAGCAAAAAAAAAAAAAAAAAAAAAAAAGTGAAAAATAAGTTTTAGTGATAATGTAAAAAATAAAGGTTATCCAAAAATTTGTCACTTCTAGATATTTTTACTTTTTTAATTATCAAAATGCAATTCAATTATACTTCATCCATGTATCATTAAATCTATTATCATAAATGGAACAAAATTATCTTTCAAAGAATGCTCTTTTAATACATTTACTTGTAAGTCTGTTCTAATATGTTGAAAGGGGGAAAAGTGCTTCACTTGTTATCTGAGAATCTGCATTTTCTGTGACAGCCTAGAATGAACACTACATTTAAAATTTCTTCTGAAGGTAGAATTACCTCATCCCCACAAAAATTAACTAGCTTCCTTGTACACATCTAAATTGAGCAGATAAATTTGACATATGAACTTTGAGGATAGTATTAAGAAATCTCAATAAGGTAAATATATAGTTTTACCATATAAATTGTTCTTTTTTTTAATATTTAAAGGTATATAAGCAAAAAATGCCAACAACCTAAACTTAAAATTAGAAATTTTCATTTTATTCATCTTTGTTATAAAGAACAATTCTTCTTAGCTTTTCTGAAATAGAGGCTGTGACTTAAGTGTGATGACGGCACTAGCATGCTGGATACCTTAGAATCAGCTAGAGTCAGGAGATAAGTCTTTAGTCTTTATTTTTGGTCTTTAGGGATAGAAGTGAAAAGGATGGAAGCAGAATCTCCCCAATCTCCTCCTTTCTCATCTACTGCCAAAGTGACTCTGGCTAGTCTTACTCCACCCCCTAGTCGCTCCTACAATTCTCTGTATACACCAATTATCAAGCCAGCACAGGATAGTGGGAAGGGCCATTCTCCAAGCACATGCCCATAGAGTATTGTCCAATTGGTAATTGGCTCTAAGTGCTTGAACCGACCTCAGTGCAACGACTCAGCCCTCTACACTTAAGAAAAAGATAAAATTAAGAACTTCTATGTAAAATTCCTTGAGTGGGGAATTTCCTATTTCGTTGAAATATTAGATTGATATATAACATTTTTTGCACCTAGACTTGAGGAGTGAACTTAACAGGTTTGTAGTCTGTGTCCCTCAGCTTCCTTTATGAGTTGACTGTCATTGAGAAACATGAAGCATATCTATGTCTTTTTTTTTTAACCTCTCATATAACCTTCAGCAAGTATTAAAGAATAATATGTTTATTTACATATAAGTTTTAGAAGGCTTTATAAAGTTACATTTGGAAGGCATAGAACATATCATGGGATGTTTTAGCCAGCTGATTTAAGTTTCAAATGGACCTTATATGGCTTGTTTGTTCTTCCCCATTTTACTATCATTGATTGCTGGGTAAAGAATTGTAAATAAGGATAGACATTTTTTCAAATTTTCTTAACCTATCTTAAGGTAAACTGTTAGTACTATAATTTGGCAGATATTAAGTTTGATAACAACTTTTGACAAAGGGAGCATATTTAAATGTATAGAGACTCAGTTATAATATTAGAATATTGTCTTATAAATTAAATGAACTTGCCCTGTTTTTGTAAAGCTTCCATTCAAAATAGTATGCATATGACGTTATGAACTGAACCATGTCTACTCATTTCTTTCATCCTTTCTTAGTGAACTTGAATATGTGGATGGTAGGCCCTATTTTTTTATCTTCATTACAAAGCTTCTTTACCAAATATTATTCTTAGAAAATGACTTTTGAAAACACATAAAAATTATTAACAATAAACAATGAAAACATGATTCTTAACAAATCCTAAAAATATAGGAAGCACAATTATTTCTGAAAGGAGAAGGGTAATAGAGATGTCTTTTGGTCCAGTTGGGGAAGAAAGCAAATAAGGATTTATTAAGCACCATTTATGTGCTAGGTATTGAGCTAAGCATTTTATATCTATTTTCTCTTTTGGTTCTCATATAACAATCCTATAAGGTAGATGCTATTATTTTTCTTGTAAAGCTCAGGAAATAGAGGCATTGTCCAGGGTCATAAAACTGTTAAAGGTTCACAGAAAGATACAATCTTGTCATCTTCCTAACTTACTATCTGCCTGTAGTTGGGACTCTACTTGGGGTTAGTTATATGTGAGGTTTTGTGGAATATCCAAATTTTAGTAGAGAATTTTTTTTTAAAGAAAAGGTAATTAAACACTCATCAACCTGATAGCAGAATCTCCTTCTTTGAACCATAGGCCCCAGAAAAGGAAGAATGCTAGTGTTCCCAACTGTTTATTACTCCAGAAAAGAGAGGCAGCATGAGGAAACCAGAGTCAACTCAGACCCATTGAGGGTCTGAGACAGTATTTAATCCTATGTATAACAAGCTCTGTAAATGGGAGTTGTTCTCTCTTCCCCTTTTCCAAGGAATAGTGTCTTTTAATTCAAAGGGCCTTATAGGGCCCATTTTCCTCAGTAGAGCTAAGTATTGGAGGGATGAGTTTTGCTACATCTGTCCCCAATCCTCTATTTCCAAATAGCCAGAAGATAAATGTATGTCAGCTCCAACTTTGATAATATTGAGATAAAGGATTCATGTGGCCAAGGACTTGATATAGATACAATGGAAAGAGTGTGGATTTGGAGTCATAAATATCTTGGCTTTTGAGTCCTGCTTCAGATAGCTTTATGAGACTTTCTTTAACTGGGAAATTTGATTAAGTTGCCATAGTACCCACATCACAAACTTGAGGTAAAGATCTAATGAATGGTGTCTAATGAATGATGCATGCATATTGCTTTGCAAACTTTATGATGCTGTTATTATGAAAGTTGGTAGAATTTTATTGAAGTAACATTAATACATTTTAGAAAAGTAGGAATTGCTGGACCTCTAATGTGCAGTAAAAAGCATAACTCAACTTGAATATGCAGAAGGTAGGCCATATTTTTTATCTTCATTACAAAGCTTCTTTACCAAATATTCTTAGAAAATGACTTTTGAAAGCATATAAAAATTATGTCAAACTTAGATATTGAGTGGAATTACAGAGATGCTATTAGTGAACTTGGGAAAATAATGGTCAGTAGGAGAGGTGATATGTTCATGAAGACTAAATTATTCCAATTTTCAAAAAGGATCGTCAAATTCTTTAAACTACAAACTGATAGGTTTAAAAATAATCTCACAGGCAGGTTGGATGATGTGACTGAGGTGGGGGAGAAAATCTTTAGATATCGTTGGTGACTTCCACTCCTTAGTCATCATCTCTTTACTCCTCCACCCAGCTGCCTCAACATTGGAGTAAGGGGGACCTCAAGGTCACAGTGATGAATTCCCATAAATGAGGACAAGGAGCTAGGGGTGGAAACATTGTATTTTGTTCATGAAGGCAATGAAAATTTCTCAGAACTAAATCCAGTTTAATTTCAGTATAGTATGGTTGAAAATGGTGATCCAAAACCTTCTTATAAGAAGTTTCTTTGACCAAAATATATCCACAAATAGCTCCTGTTATATTTATGCATTCTTTTCTCAGCAATTCCCATATCATCAGCTGTAAAGCAAAATATCCTGGCTAACTTAGAACAAGAAATGGAAGTTAATCTTGGGAATTGGAGGCAAGATGGTGGCAAAAAGGCAGGGACTAGATTGAACTCTCCCTAGAACCTCTCTGAACATCTTTAAATAATGCCCTAAAACAAATTCTGCATGGTAGAACCCACAAAAGGATAACTGAAAACACTTTTCCAACCTAAGATAACTTAGAAAGTTGGCAAGAAAGGTCTGTCACCTTGGGATAAGAGAAGGGCACAGTCTAGTGCGGGTCACACAGCCATAGACAAGGCCTGCCCCATTAAACCAAAAGTAGGCGTTGGGAGTCACTGAATCAACAGTGGCCACAACTACTTCTGAAGTTCTCAGTTCACAGACAATAAGGTAGTGTTGAATAAACTGGTCAAAAGGAGATTACAGAGATGTCTCAGCTGGCAATGGGGTCAGGATTCTGGGTTGCAGTCCTGGGTGACATGCCTTCCTTCATATAGCATAATTACTATTTTTAGCTTTTCAGTTTTGCTTTTTAGGGTAGATCCAGTTTTACTTAAATGCTTAACGGTATCAATTGAATTCCAACCTCCTAGAATTTCACCTTTGTAATTTCTGTTGTCTTCCAGCTTTGGTTTCTGAGTTTGGGGAAGCTTTAAAAAATTTTTTAATTGAGTAAAATTGGAAATTCTATTTGAAACAATGTTGCTTATTGAGATCATATATTTGGTGTGTCATTGAATAAGTACATTTAGAATTGTCTTTTATTATATTGGCTTGGCCTACCCACAAATAATTAATATTTCTCTGGTTGTTTAAAATTGTCTTTTTTTTTTTTTGAAGAATATTTTATAATTATTTATATAAAGCCTAGTTTTACCTTACATTTCCCAAACATTTTATATTGTCTGGAATTATTTTAAGTGGAATTTTTCTTTTTATCTCTTCCTGCTGAGTTTAAATTGATAGTATATAGAAGCGATAATGATTTGTATGAATTTATCTTAAAGCCTGGAATTGTGCTAAAGTTAATTGTTTCCCTTTGTGAGAATTCATTTGGACTTCAACTCTATTCCAATCAGTATTAATCACTTTGATAGAATAATATCAAAGTTCTGTATATAAGGCCCTAGGGCTGCAGATTTTAAGTTCCTTAACTATAGGAAGTTAAATAAAGGCCTTTCACCCTTGTTTTTTCCTTGTCATGGTGACCAGGTCCAGCATAGCAGAGATGACAAGTTCATAGAAAGTCCCTCAAAATTATATAATATATTTACCATTGGACCAATCCCTTGTTTAATAGGAGCAGATGACTATTTTATGACTACTTAGGTCATCCAAGTTGTGATAGCTTGTACCATTTCCTCTTACCCAATGTAAGAAGACACTTATCTTTCTTATGTGGAAATACTCTTTACTTCACTGAATTTGGATTCCTGCTAACATATTATTTTGCTTCTTTTAGCTTACGTGTCATATGTCAATCAGGGGCATTGTACCAAATGCAGAATAATGCCATTAATTGACATGTGACACATTTTTAAGTAGCCCTATAAAAATAAGCATCTCAGATCACAAGGAAGATCTGAGGTATACTTTATTAAAGGGAACCTTAAACCCTTTAATAAAGTGCCATTAGCTCAGAACTCTGCCTTAGTCTCTTTTATTTTGGTTGGGATAATTTCAGTCCTCACAACCTTGTTGTTTTAGGATTTTCTAAGTATACCATCATTTCATCTACAAAAGTGATAGTTTTGTTTCTTCATTGCCTATTTTTATTCAGTTTCTTTTTCTTGTTTTATTGCCATAGCTATAATTATCTAATAATCTAAAAATTAAAGGATCACCTCTGATTATATTGGGAAGGCTTTAAGTTTATCTCTATTTTAGATAATGCTTGTTTTTGTTTTTAGAGATACCTCTTACTATTTTAAGAAAGGCTCCATTGATTCCTATACTTTAATCAGGATGGGTATTAAAATGTGTCAAATGATTATTCTGCATCACTGGTAAAATAACATGATTTTTGTTGGTTTTGCTATTGATATGGCCAGTTATGTTGATAGCTTTACTAATATTGAACTAGCCATGCATTTTTGGCATAAATTGCACCTAGTAATAGGGCATATTCTTATTGAAATATTGCTGTAACCTACAGGAGGAAAATTCTAAGTGAATTGTAAGTACCAGTCTGTGGATCTAGTTGAAATGTGTACCCTATTAGAGAATAGAAAATGAGTGGTGGAAAGTTTTCAGTAAAAAGTTAATTTTTTTCAAATGCTACTTCATGTATTTTTTTTTCCTTGTTGGATTTGTTGCTTTCTTTTCCATTAGATTCAGCTGTAATTGCTCTACTACTGCTTTGTAATCTGGAGTGTCTTTTTCAGTTTTGAGAGTTCGTTGAATAGAAAACATGTCTAATTTGCCATCTTTTTGGTGATGCACTAGTAACTAAAAGAAGGTTGGTAACTTTGAACAGTGAAATTTTATTTGAATGATGAGATCCAAAGCCAGACTGCAATGGTTTGGGGATTGATGAAAAAAGAGGTAGAGGCAGGAACAGTAGAAGATCCCCACCCCTGTAGGATTTTGGTATAAAAGGGATGAAAGAAAAAGAAGATAGGGTCAAATGATCTGTTCCTTTATTGGAATATAAGGATCAGGAAATGGTTCAGTTGTTAAGGAGATCCATAAATTATAATGGGAAGAGGAATTATTTTGGTGCCAATTGCGAGAAAAAATAGAGAATGTGATCAAGAGTATGAACTAGAAGAGCAAAGAAAAATAATAGGAGATGGCAGTAGGAGATTACAAATAAATAATTACAAATGAAGGAGGAAATAAGAATGAAGCCAAGGTAAACATGGGCTCTTTTTGTGGGGGATAGATATTGAGATAGGAGGGTTGAAGAGAAAAGCTGGGATTTGAAAAGTTGCTAGAAATAAAAAGAAAAGAAAAGAATGAGCAAGCATAGGAATCTTTGATAGTAGAGTCAAGGATATAACCATCTTTTTAATTTGGACAGTATAATACAAATCATAGTAGTTGCAGAGATTGAGTCCTCGCAGACTGGTTCATTACTTGTCGAAATCTTATAATAAAAAAGCAAGTCAGGATGGAATGGAACAGTTTGTGTCAGGAGCTAAACTCCTTGAAAAAGGATAGAGAAGGATCTAGGAAGTAGTAGATAAATAGCATCAGTGTTTGATTTGTGTGATTAATTTGGATAAAATGAATCTTAAGGTAGACAAGTTATTGACTGATGATAGTAAAAAAAAGATTCTGGAAGTGATAAAGAAGATCAAGGTGTATTCTGATTTTCACTGTAGAACTTAAATGTAAATTCAAAGTAATGGAATGAAAGAAAGTATGACAAATATTGGAAAGGATAATCAGGGATCCAGGATGAAGAACCTGTTTCCTTCCTTCCACCACCCCAACTTCCATGAAGAGGTTTCTGTGAGTGCTAGAAGATGGAAGGACATTATGGTATCAAAATGTAATTATGGTAATTTGTTTTGTAATTTTAAGCCTGTCACACAAAACTGCTTTACTTGGTTTTAAGAAAGTATTGTTCTTAAATGAAATAACATTTCACTGAGTTTTATATGCATGAGATTATTAAGAAATGACATTGTTTAGGATAATGTTTAATGCATATACCCTATATATAGTGCAATGAGATAGGTTTCACATGTGAAAAAACATTCTCATTTTATTATCAACCAAAATTATTTATTACATATTTTCAAATTAGGAATTTTCTTTGGCTAAATAGATGGCTTGAGTTAACTACAGCTGTATTCTCATAATTTTTGCTGAATATCTCCCACATTTATCAAAATACAAGACGTTTTGAATGGATTCAAACTTGAAGTCATAATTGCTAAAGTAATATAAGACCTTTAAGAAGCCTTACTAATAAAGAGATGTTGCCCTTAAATGACCCGAAAATGGACCAAGCAGTTTTTTTTTTTTTTTGTTTTGATTTTCTACTGAATCTGTGGCCCTCACAGTATTACTATGCACTGGCTTCCTGCCCCGTCCTTGTAAACAGGAGAGGTATTGAAATATATGAGAATCCTGCCGAGCTCAGGGACAGTGTGACGTGTGTGCTTGCAATTGCAAACAGACTACAAGTTTTTAGTTATTTGAGCAAAGGGCTATTGAGCAGCAGAGAAGTTCAAACTTTGGAAGGATAGTCTTGTCAGGATAAAGAAATAACTGTTGGAATAGCTTCAGTCTTGAATCAGTCCTTTTCATATGTATATATAACATTTTTAAAAGATTTTTTTTTTTCAAATTGTCACCTTGGGGGATGAATCTACAGAGTATCCTGATATTTGGTTATACGTGAATAACTGGTTATTTTCTCTTAGCTTCCCCAGAGAACAGTCACTCATTTCTAACTTCCTGTACAGTGATATCCCTTTCTTTAGAGTTATAGTAAACATCCATCAGGCAGAAATGAAGAGTGTGTTTTCAGTTAAGGATTTAAAAATAAAAATAAAAACATAAAACTTGTAGGACTCTTATGATTTACTTGTGAAAACTTAAAAAAAAATTTTAGAAAAATATGTTAAAGCAACTCAATGTTATGTGATTTTCAGGAGCATTTTCTAAATAATTTCTTTCCAATATGGAACATATTTAGAATAAAGTTTTGGTGATTGTCTTTAAAAACTAAAAGTTAGAAAATTCATATATGAAAATTCATTGCCTATAGATATTCTTCATCAGGATTTGCTTTAGGTTACAAGATTTAACTAGGAGCAAGAAGATAAATGGTAGATTTTGCCATTCCTTAAGAATTTCAGAAAATTGAGATCCCTATTAGAAGCAAGCAACATAACTGAACTGAAAGATTTTAATTGGTAAGAAATAGGAGGATCTTTAGATGTTGTGAAGTTGTAACAAATTGCTTTTTTGGAGGGTTTGGAAAATTTTCAGGCCCAAATATAACAAAAATTAAATAAGTAGCCAGTGCTATTGGCACTGTGGGAAAAACATAAGGAATTCCTTTTTTAAAAGTACTAAATTATTTGTATTTTAAAATCATTGTCAAGTCCTAATTTCCCCCTTTCAAACTTTATTTATAGGGCTTGACTTTATAATTATTTACATTAAATGTCTGATTTTCTGGGTCATTCACCCTCTCTGAAAACTAGACAAAATATGCATTGGACATTTATTTAGTAAATTCAATTTACCAAATGCCTTAGAAGAAAATGGCCACATGATTAAAGTTTTATTTTTTAAAGTTGCTTTAATTTGTATTAGAGAGTTTTGTCCAGCTTATTCAATTTAATTAAGTAATTAAGATTACAGTTCAGACTTTTGAGAAACAGCTGAATATTGTGAAGAGAACCAGTCTGAGAGCTAAAGATCTGAATTCAAGGCATGTTGGCTCAAAGAGCCTCAAGCAAATCACTTAACCTGGCCTAGATTCATCTCTTAAGCAAAACAAACTGAATATCTACATTGGTGGAGAGAGTTGACTAGGTATTTACTGGAGAGCTTCCCTCACTAATTAAATATATAGATCCAAACCAACAAAAAAGAAAAATTATTAAATGCCTGCTAAATTATAAAATAAAATTCTATGTAGTTGGCACTTATTAAAATGAATGGTATATAACTCATGCATAAATGAAAAACATTTAAGGTTTTCCTGAATAACTGTTACTTTCATATATCAAAGATGGTTCAGAAAATTAAAACTGGCATATATAATTTTTTCTTCATTTTTAGAAACTTGGCAGGCAAGTCCAGTATTCATTTCATGCTTTGTTTTATTTACCTTTTGTTAATTTTAAGGAAATATAGATCTGAAATGTATTTTGATATTTTTATTTTTTTCTACATAAAGAATTTTGTATCATGAGATAACAGATTTGGTGCTGAATCAAACTAGTCTTACATTTTATAATAGTTACATCATTAATTTTTGAGTGTTGTGGTGGATAAGTTTAAAAGGTAGAATCTAGTTGCCATGTGGAGAATGTTGCAGGTAGCATTGGATGTTAACATTTTTATTTTAAAATTTTTAATTAACTTAAATAATTTGTTGTCCTTTCTATATGAGGGTTAATGTGTTAAGCAATGAGAGTAGAAGTAAACATAGTTAAGATATGGCTCTGACCCTTTAAGAATTTAATATTTTAGAAGTATATGAGATTATTTTAGAGTAGAAAAGACTTGGAATTTGGAGAAGCTTATGTTTTCAATTCTAGCTCTATCATCATAGGTAAATTGCTTAAACTCTTCTGAAGTTTCCTTATCTTTAAATGGGGATAATACTGTTTACTTAATAAACTATTTGGAAGAAAACATTTTTATATAACTGAAAACACTAGAAAAGTGAGTTGTTAATTGAGATAATTAAAATACATAATAAAATACATGTATTGGAGAAGAGAAACAAACATTTTCATAAGTGCTTAATATTTGATAGGGGTAGTTTTCCTAGAACCACATAAAGCGATTTTATGCAGTAAACTTTAAATTTACAACATAAATTACTGTTATTTAAATTCTGATAACTGTAATGGCCTGCTACCTTCTGCACTTGTAGAAACCTCTCTACATCTGGAGTCAGGAAGATTAATATTCATGAATTCAAATCTGGCCCCAGACACTAGCTTGTGTGATCCTGGGCAAATCATTTAACTCCTTTGCCTCAGTTTTCTCATCTGTGGAATGGACTGGAGAAGGCAATGGCAAAATACCACAAGATCTTTGCCCCAAAACTTAAATGGGTCAGAAAGAATCAGACATGACTAAAAAGTGACTAAATAATGACAACAACACTATGGGATATACCAAGAATGATTTTAACACATAAGAAGTGATGAAAAATTTTGACAAATTTTTTTCTTGTTTTCTTTAAATTGTAGTCTTTGTGTATTATTTATTTGAACTTTTTTTAGCTGCATCCTATGATGTTTTAGAGAGAGATCATGTTAGCCAAGGTTGCAAAGAGAAGACATTGCTGGATGATTGGCAGACTAAGCTTCTTGGTATTTTATTTAGTTGATAAGGAGAAAGTGTAAGTCCATCCATCATTCAGTGGCTAAAGTGATCTTCCTAGAATAATGTGAGCTCTGACCTTATCACTTCCTCTGATCCTTAGAATGTCATCTGAAAGAACCATTTGCCATTTCTTGAACTTGCTAAATTTATGGTCTCACAGTGAGAAAGGTATGGGGAAAGTATTGGATTAGGAATTAAGAGAACCTAATATTAACCTCATTTATAGAATTATTCTTTAGAAATTGTCAAAGTAAAACAATCTCTTTAGATATCACCTGTTGCTGCTAATTGAACTTTATTATACTAATGAGGCTATAATTTTCTGTCAAACATTATTCTCACTGGTTAATTTAGTAATAGTCAACCTTATGACATATGCATATTTCTTGAATTAATTTAATGAAAAAGTTTGAGAAGACACCCTGGAATGGAGTATCATGGCTTTTTCATCCTTCTTACCAAATCTTGGAATACAACCTTGGCAGTCCTGATATTTGACTCTGAGAAAACTGAGAACTTGACTACTTGACCATTCATAGCTTTAGGCTTCATTCACTTCCCAGAGATTTTTTTTTTTTTTGACTCATTTTATGTTTTAGTTGATGCTCAGTCTGTAAATCAGGGTGTTTTGTGTTTGTGTCTTGGACCTCTTTAGCAGTTTGGTGGGTGAAACTCTTTTGAATCCCTTCTGAAAATAATGTTTTTAGATGTATAAAGTAAAATGCATATGATTGAAAAAGGAAATTGTATTGTAGTATTCTATCAAAATATTTTTAATAAAAAGTTAATGGATCTGAGGTTAAAAACCTCTAGACAAGGTAAATAGCCCCTTCAGAATTATTGTAAGTTTTTTCCTTGTTATGGATTTTTTTTTTTTTGATTAAAGAAAAAGAACAAATATGACCTTTCTTAATTCTTGATATTTGGAAATTCATTTATTTGCTAAAAAGATATATTCATTTCTGTGTATTATTAACTGCATAAAAATAATTCTGATCTGAAAAGGATTCTAAAATTGTGTATATGGGTATTGAATTTGATGTTTTGAACAAGGAAACAGTTGATTTAGTGGCATTATATCAAAATGAAGAAACATAGACACATGCTTTTAGTATACCTTCAGAATGATTAAAAATCTTGGTTATTGATGTAGTAATAATCATTTTCATTCGCTTCTTTTAGGAGGTGATTGGTGATTCTTTCAATGACTATTTCTCCCCTTAAGATATCCAGTGTTCTTTGATGATTTCTTGAGAGATGTCGTCCAGTGTCTCTTTTTTCACTATGACTCTCAGTCCAATCTTAGATTATCTTTTCTGGATCTATTTTCCTAATCAGTTGCTTTTTCAGTGAGATATTTTATATTGTATTCTGATTTTTTCATTTTTGTTTTGGTTTTGTTTGACTGATTCTTGATGAGTTAATAAGTCATTCACTTCCATTTCTCCAATTTTAATTTTTAGTGAATTTTTTTTCAGTTTTTTTATGTCCTTTTACATTTGGCCAATTGTACTTTTAAAGGAGTTGTTTTGTTCAGTGGGTTTTCCTGCCATACTTTAGTCAATTTTGGTTTTTAAGAAGTTGTTTTCTTTTTTCATTTCACCAAATTTTGTTTAAATTTTTTTTCAGTCAATTTCTGTGCTTCCTTTTTTTAAGCTATTGTCTTTTGCCCCCATAGACTTTCATTCTCCAGCATAACTCTCATATCTTTTCTCCATTTTTCTTCCTTCTTTCCTTTAAGATCTTTTTTTAATTCTTCCAAGAGAGCCTCTTGCACCTGAGACCTATTCATGTCCCTATTTGAGTCTTCACCTAAAGGCATTTTGCTTATTTGTTAAGTCCTTTTCTGGGTGTGTGTTCTTATCTTTACTATTTCTATAGTAGTTTTCCATAGTCAGAGGACTTTGTACTTTTTTATTCATTTTAAAAGTTGAGCTCTGCTCATAGAGCACAGGGAAGATGGTCCCAAACTTCTTTTTCAGGGAGAAAGGAACATCTCACTGAATGAGCTAGAGCAGATGCTGCTGCAGCCTTCCCCACTGCACCGGTTGAGCCTGGCCAAGTCCTGTCTGTTATGTGGGGGTTCAGGAGTTAGCTATTGCCTTCTGTAGTTGCATTGAAGGTTGCACAGCTGGTCTGCTAAACCCCTGGTCTTCTGAAGTACAGAGTAGCCAATGTTGCTATATTTTAGGTAAGAGTGTCTTCCTTCCCCAGGGTAACCTCCTTGAACTGGGCCTCCCTGAGCTATACTTACACTGGGCTATGTTCCCCCCTGCCCAATTGAGACTGACCTTTTCTGAAGTCCTTGCAAGATATCTTAAGCTGGAAAATTATTACCCTCTAAATGTTTGTGGGTCCTGTCACTCCAAAATCCATTCAAAAGCTTGATTTTATTAAGAGAAATTGGAGAAGACTCAGATGCCCAGTCTGCTCTTTACCATATTTGCTCTACCTGCCCCCAGACACGTGCTAGTTGTGTGACCTTGGCCAAGTCATTTTACCATGTTTGCTTCAGTTTCTTCAGCTGTGAAATGACCTAGAGAAGGAAGTGGCAAATTATTCTACTATCAATTCCAAGAAAACTCCAAATAGGATCACAAAGGGCCAAACACAATTAAAATAAGAACTATTTAATGGAATGATGAGTAATTAAGGCAATGAGAATCTAAGAATAGAAATAATGAGCACTGTGTTTTTTAATTGGGAGTTCATCTAAATTTTCATTATATACATATGTCTATCATTTAATTCTTTCCATCAGAATGAACAAATATTATATAATTTCTTAACTAAGTTGTTGAATGATACTGAAACTTGCCTGTATTAATAATTAATAATGAATTTGTCTTATGGAGATATATTATGAGGACTTTTACTATTTGTTAAAATTTTTTTTTATTATGTAGAATTTTGAATGTTATTATATATGTATATATAAGTACACACACATACATATGTTGGTTTTTGGAATATAGTGGACATTTCCAAAGCCCCTTCAAAGTGGTCCTTGACTTTTAGTAGCCAAGAAAAATTGAATTACTTATCCTTAGATACCTTATTTTTGTAACTAAAGTATAAAACAGTTCATTTCAGATTAGGTCACCAGTTATACATAGTACTTTCCTTTGAACAGTGGGTATCATGTATTTAAAAATTAACTTTACTAAAATGAACACTTTTAAAATTAATATGCATTATAGATCCTTTAGAGACACCTTAGTATATCTTACTTCTGACACCAGTTTGCTCTAGGTCAGGTATCTTCTTGAACCTCAATGTTTTTCATTCACAAAATGAGGATAAAATACTAGTAGTAGCTACTTTATAGAGTTGTGTTGAAGATAAAATGTGATAATGTATGTAAGGTAATTTACAAAAAGTAATGTATTTTTACATTACTTTCTTCTTGTCCTACTTTCTAATCACCCAATCTGTCTTTTTTTGCTGCCTCATCCTCCAGATCATAATCCCTAAGTGTGTTTCCCAAAGTTTTGGCTCCCTGTTCTTCTTTTTCTCATTAACTCTATTCTATTTCTTCCATATGTATGTATGTATCCAGATCCAGTCTCTATCTTGAACTTATTGTCTATATCACTAGCTGACCAATGAACTTTTTAAACTGGACATTATAGAAGCATTTCAAATTCAATACGTTAAAAACATCTCTTTTCAACTTCATTATTTCTTTTGAATGCACCATTTTCCAGGTTGGTAAGCCATCATTTGCTTAGTCTTGCCTTTCTAACGCTATACAATTCATAGCATTTTACAATTTTGCTCTATTTTGCCAGCTAGAGTCCTTGAACTGGCCATCATCAGAACTTACTAATTGATTTCCATCTTTCAAATCTCTCCATATTCAGTATATCCTCCATATTAATGCCAAAGTGATTTCCTTGAGTAAAGATCTATGTCACTCCTTTAACTAGTTAACTGCAGTGACCTGCTAATGGAGCTAGATTTATGTTAAACCTTCAAAGTCTTTTATGAAGTGGTCTCAGTTTATCTTCCTGGTTTTGTATGTTACCCCACCTACTTCATTCTGTAAAGATCCAGACAAACTAGTGTTCTTTCTGTTTTTCAGAAGATGCTTTATCTCCTTTTGCACTAGCCTACTTCTAGGCTATTGAATTCTTATCTTCAAGATATCACTCAAGAACCATCATCTTCTACTGATATTTACTGTGCTTTCTTTGTATTTAATTCTATTACTTTTATTTATATTTTTCTTATGTTTAGTTTTCATTTGTCTCTTTGTACATGTATTGATTTGTGTATATTTATGTGTTTATATGGACTTTTGTGATATACATGTATTTGTTTATATTGATATGTGCACAGTGCAAATATACATATATGCATTATACATATACATACATATATGTATATAGGTAAACATAACAACACATAGGAAAAAATGAATAAAATAAAATATCCTTGTTGATAAAGATGGTTTAATTCTTTACATTTTATCCCTAGCATTTAGCCTAGTACTGGTTTATAGTAGGTGATTATTAAATACTTTTTGATAGACTTTTCTTCCCTTTTAAAATTTTAGTCAATCATTTTTGTTTATATTAAAGCTAACGAGGCAATCTCAAAATTCAGTTTTTTTAGTCCTAATGATATGGAAGTACACAATACATCCTGTAGAACATTTAGAATTAGATATTTTTAAAAAAGGACTGTTGTTAGGTCTCAATCTAAAAAACAGTTAGACAGTTTTTATTTTCCATGAAGAGTTTCCTTTATAATTTTTTCTTGTTAAAAAAAAAATAGAATAAGAAACTGCCTTGCATTTTACTGAAACCAAAATTGGGCCTGGATAATTGCTTCATTTTTCTCTTTTAAAATGAATTCAGTCAATGTGAGTGATTGAGAGAATGTGATCTAGTTGGTTCTCAGTTATGCCGATAATTAGTTAAAAAGAAATCTTTATTTTATCACTGTAAGCAACATGTGTTTTTTAGTCTCTTTTGACATTCAGTGAAACATTCATTGATATTCTCTTCATGTGTAATGAATTTGTTCTGTTTTTAGTTACCAAAACTAGAGGTAATAAATAAAAAGTTAGAATTTAGTGGTGGTAGGGAGGGACTTCTATATATCTATAAAGCTAGGTACTGAAGAATCCCTCAGGCTATTAATTCATACGGAATAAGTAACAGAACACATAGGTCAGAATCCTGGCAGGATATTAAGATTCATTAAAAGACCACTTTTTAGGTCACGAGCAAGCCCCTTTCCATAAGGAATGTATGTGGATAGAAAAAAATAAGATTTTCTGATATAAAATATGTGCAGGAAGAAGGCATGATTCTTTTATGATTTTGGTTTGTATTTTTTTATCTTTTTTTTTTCTCTTAAAGAAAGGGTGAAAATAGTAAAATGAGATGATTGTGAGGTTTGGCAAGGCAACATGAATTATTTCTTCTGTGAATCTTTGGTATAAATTCAGACTTTGTGACTACTGAAAGTCATTAACATTTGACATTTGTTTAAACTTAGTTTACAGAATGTTAACCCCAACATCTACACACACAAAGATACTGAATGAACTTTGTCATTTTCACTACAGAATTCAAAACTGAATAAATCTTGAGGATCAGTATGCCATTCTTTAAACCAGAGTCATAATTAAGACATGAAAATGGAACTTTATCCCAGTGTGCTAATTGGAGAGGGGATGAGCAGGGAGGATGTCCTCCATTATATCCTTTTCTCTGGACAAAGTGTTGTGAAAAAATCCTTCAATGTTTGATAATTTGCTTGAAAATTTATCTTTTCCCTTTTGAAGAGACTATTTATGGTCTATGTAACGTCTTTTTTCCCCTCCTACTTATTGGGTTCTTTTATTTCTTATTTAGCTAATTTGAATATTTTATATGTTTGTCAGTATTTATCTGTTTCCTTTAAGTTATCAGTTTTGTTGGTATCTAACTAAAATAATTTTTTTTCCATTTCTGTCAATTTCTCCTTTTTGTGTATTTCTTCTTAAAGGTTTTTTTTTTCCTTAAAATTCTGTTACCAAGAAGGTCTTTTAAAAAAGCTTCTGGGTTTTTAAGTCAGTTTAGTAATTTTTTCTTTCAATTTTATTAATCTCTTTAATTTTGAGAATGCATATTTTGGTGGGTTTTATATGTGTGTGTGTGTATGTGTGTGTGTGTATGATTTTAAGTTTTTGTTGGGGGTTTTTGTGTGTTTCTAGTTCATGTCTTTTTCATTGTGGGTAAAAAAAAAATTAGAAGGGAATTGAGCTGGCTGCATTTCAAAAAATTTTTGTCTCATTATTTTCTTCAATGAAATATTACTTTTTTTCCACCGTTATTCTTTGATTTACATATTCTTCTGCATTGTTTAGTCTCCAGTTAATTTTAATCCTTCTCAATAAAGGGTTTGTGTGTGTGTGTGTGCATTGTCACCAGTATTTTTATTACTATTCCTGCTTTTCTTCTCTTTTTTTGAGATTTTCATGTATATGATCCTTTTTTAATAAAGATGTCATATACATCTGAGCAATATGTTTATTCCTTTCTATTCCTATGTAGTAATCACCAGAGATTAAATCTTTTCTAAAATTTTACACATGTTCTTCATGTGATTGTAAGGAAAATACATAGACATCATAATGGTTAAGAAACTGACTATACATTAAATTAATTGAGTGAAAGGAAAGGAGATATGAAATATTAAGTTTGGTTTTTAAATCTTTGCTTGTGTTTATTAATATTTGTTCTACCCTACAAGGCATGCTTAGTTTCCTTTTTCATTTTACCCAAGTAAGTAGTAGAGTTATTTTTGACACCATTTTTTCATTTGTATTGAGTCATTAAACTACACAGAGTAAAAAGTAGGTATCTGGGAAGGAACTCCAAATATAAAGTATATTGTAATTGTTGACACTTTATACTAACTTTTTTGGTCTTGTTTTCTTTCTGATTTTGTTTTGTTTTTGTATTTTTTTTTTTGCTCTCTGTGAAAATCTTGTTTTTTGGTTATTTCCCCTGACATTTCCAACATACTTTGAATTTGATTTTCACTTTTAGCTACTTTTGTTTCTAATTCCTTAGTACTTTTAAATTTGTGCTTTAAAATCTTTTGTCCACTTATGAGTCCAGGTAAAACCCATGTAATGTATATAGAAAGTGATCAATATTCTAGTAAGTTGATTTTTATATATGGAAGATGTAAGGGGTTGAAACTCTGAGTTGATGCATTGAGGTTGGACAACCAAGCACTTAAGGCTAACTACCGATTGGACAATACTCTATTAGCATATGCTTGGGAAATGGCCCTTCCCACTATTCTGTGCTGGTTCAATCTTTTGGTGTATAAAGAGAATTGTGCGAAGGATTAGGGGGTGGAGTAAGACAAGCCAGGGTCACTTTAACAGTAGAAGAAGAGAAGGAAGGTCCTGTGTCCATCCTGTTCACTTCTACCCCTAAAGACCAAGAGGAAAGACCAAGAACTTTTGCTTATCTTGACTGTGCCTGATTCTAAGGTATTCAGGGTGCTAACTCAGTTTTTACAGGAAGACACTTCCCTGCCTCTGAGAAAGAAATCTGAATCAGGGTGTAGTTCACAGAAGAGCCACTGAGTATAGATTATTCCTGTTTTACATAAATTTGCATTAGACTTTATAGTAAAGCATTCTTTACAATAAAAAATTACAAATAAAGAATTCTGAAAGAAATTTGTATCCGCCCAAAAAAATCACAAAAATTCATTACAAAAAGCAAACTCTTTAGTATGACATTGTATGATACAGGAAACATAAATAGTGGTGATGGGAATCTGAGAAGCACCTCTAAGCCATTCCTCCATGTCTACAGACAATGGAATGATACTGCCTCTTCTGTTCTTCCTCTGAACTTTATAGTCCTCATTGCTAGTAGCAAACATTCTTTTGAGGATAAAAGGTAACATCTTGTAAGTATAAGCCAATGAACTTGAAAGTGAGAATGAAAATAATATAAAGGATAACAAAAATTTTTATAAATAGCATATGAATTTCATCTTGTGGTGTTGATAGTGAACAACATTGTAAGAGATGCTGCCCAAGGTAAAAGAGTTTATGAAGGGCAGTGCTTGCATGAATTCAACTTATCTGTTAAAACAAAGAGAAAGATATGAGGAAAGAAGACCAGACTCAGAAAAATATTCTTTTCAAAAGCTTGAAGACAAGGCTTTTGAAGCCTCTTTGAAGATATAAAGGTAAATTAGTACCATAAAGTAACAGGTATTTAAAACAAGCAGTGGTTAGTTTGCTTGCTTTAAAAATCTTTCATGATTTCATAATGTGTAAATGTGAGGAGACACTGCTAGTGCAGATATTGAAGCAGCCAAAAAGTTGAGTTCTTAAAAAAAAAAAAATAAAGCAGATATTGAAGCAGCCAAAAAGTTGAGTTCTTAAAAAAAAAAAAATAAAGATCTTTACTTTCCCCTAAGACTACTTCATTATTATAAATGATGGAATTTCAAGATGTATTATTTGCTCACTTACAGATAAAAGTTTGGCACTGAGAGATTTCTGGAATCCTTTGAATCCTTTAATACTTAAAACATAATCTGGAATGTTGCTAAAGTATGGAAAGATGTAACAGAAACAAGTATAAGAAGTTTGGGGAAAAGTATAGCGTTAGTTCATTCTTTATTTTTGTGAATTTGACAGAACATTTGTTCAAAATGAGTAACAAGATTGTAAAACAAGAATTGGAGCTAGAAGTGAATAAGAATAATTTAGAGAAGTTGAATTTAGAAGTAAAACTATCAAATAAGGGGTCTGATTGAGCTATTACTTGCAAAGATTGCAGAAGAAAGGCAAGCTGTAGAATTTGAGATCAAACTAAAAAATGTTCACCATGAAATAGTTTTTCATCATGTGAGTGAATTTTTTTCTTGTTTTGAAAAGATATATCCAATATATTTAATAAAAGTTCAAAAATTATTTAACAATAATATTGCTTATTGTTGTCAGAGATACAAGAAAAAATGGAGAGTGGAGAGCCACTGTCCAAACATCTCTTAGTGGCTTCATAAAAATAGTTGCATAGCCAACTACCAATGATAAAGGCACGGTGGATGGGGAAGGGATCACATACTTCACATACATATGAACTGTATGCTATTCTGCATACTTATTAAATTTATCTTTTATTTCACAATTTTGCATTTGGTATGTCTGCATTAGTACATTTTGTAACTCATATAAAGATGTTTTGTGTATACCTACTCTTGTTAAATAGACTAAGTGAAGTGGGTAAGTAAGGACAAATTCACATTATATAAAAATCAATTTATATAGAGGTCTGTGGAAGGGTCCACTTACATTTACTATTTGTAGTTAGTTTTTTTCCTATTTTAGTATTTCATAGTAAAATTAATCAAATGCCTTCTACTCGTAGTTTTATGTTGAAAGGGAAATATAGAAGGAATTTCCCAAAAGATAGTCTTAGATCACAGCACTTTTCACTTAAAACAAGAGTATAATTCTTCTAGTTCACAAGTTAAATATATAATGCTACATGCATTAAAAAATGTATCATATACATCTACATGTATGTGTATATTTCTATACAAAATTTATATTGTGTATCCAACTTTAAAAGATTATATTTTAGGAGACAATATGTTGCTAATAGAAAAGGAAAACAATTTGCTCAAGTTATTTATATTTTGTTTCTATCAATTGTAATGCTGGAGAAACTTAGGCACGATAGAGATTAGAGAGTATTTAATAATTTATTTAGAAGGGATAGATGTACTGGGACCAAATGGATCTATGGTTTGGTCCCAGGGCTGAATGAGACTATCATCTCCAAGAATCCAGCAAACAATGTGAGTTCTCAATGACATATATATGCATGGCTCAGACTCGGGAGGTACACTGATGCAGGGGTGTGGAGTCAGGATACTGAGAGGGGGAATGGGACTCTGAAAGGGTAACATGAGCCTCCAGAGAGGGGGATAACACAATAAGGGGAGACACCCTGGAGATGGGGAGAGGCATTCTGATATTCTATTTTATTTATTTATTTTTATAACTTTTTATTGACAGAACCCATGCCAGGGTAATTTTTTTTTTTTTTTTACAACATTATCCCTTGCACTCACTTCTTTTTTTTTTTTTTAATTTATTTTATTATTATTATTTTTTTTTATTTAATAGCCTTTTTTTTTTTTTACAGGATATATGCATGAGTAACTTTATAGCATTAACAATTGCCAAACCTCTTGTTCCAATTTTTTACCTCTTACCCTCCCACCCCCTCCCCCAGATGACAGGATGACCAGTAGATGTTAAATACATTAAAATATAAATTAGATACACAATAAGTATACATTACCAAAACGTTATTTTGCTGTACAAAAAGAATCAGACTCTGAAATATTGTACAATTAGCTTGTGAAGGAAATCAAAAATGCATGTGCCTTGCACTCACTTCTGTTCTGACTTTTCCTCCCCACCCTCCACCTCCTCCCCTAGATGGCAAGCAGTCCTATATATGTTCAATATGTTGTAGTATATCCTAGATACAATTTATATGTGCAGAACCAAACAGTTTTCTTGTTGCACAGGGTGAATTGGATTCAGAAGGTAAAAATAACCCAGGAAGAAAAACAAGAATGCAAACAGTTTACATTCATTTCCCAGTGTTTTTTTTTTTCTTTGGGTGTAGCTGCTTCTGTCCATCATTGATCAATTGAAGCTGAATTAGGTCTCTTTGTCAAAGAAATCTACTTCCATCAGATTACATCTTCATACAGTATTATTGTTGATGTATATAATGATCTCCTGGTTCTGCTCATTTCACTTAGCATCAGTTCATGTAAGTCTTTCCAAGCCTCTTTATATTCATCCTGCTGGTCATTTCTTACAGAACAATAATATTCCATAACATTCATATACCACAGTTTACCCAATCATTCTCCAATTGATGGGCATCCATTCATTTTCCAGTTTCTAGCCACTACAAACAGGGTTGCCACAAACATTTTGGCACATACAGGTCCCTTTCCCTTCTTTAGTATCTCCTTGGGATATAAGCCCAGTAGAAACACTGCTGGGTCAAAGAGTATGCACAGTTGGATAACTTTTTGGGCATAATTCCAGATTGCTCTCCAGAATGGTTGGATTCGTTCACAGCTCCACCAACAATGTATCAGTGTCCCAGTTTTCCCACATCCCCTCCAACAGTCATCATTATTTTTTCCTGTCATCTTAGCCAATCTGACAGGTGTGTAGTGGTATCTCAGAGTTGTCTTAATTTGCATTTCTCTGATTGATTAATGATTTGGAACACTTTCATATGAGTGGTAATAGTTTCAATTTCATCATCTGAAAATTGTCTGTTCATATCCTTTGACCATTTGTCAATTGGAGAATGGCTTGGTTTCTTATAAATTAGAGTCAGTTCTCTATATATTTTGGAAATGAGGCCTTTATCAGAACATTTAACTGTGAAGATGTTTTCCCAGTTTGTTGCTTCCCTTCTAATCTTGTTTACATTAGTTTTGTTTGTACAGAAGCTTTTTAATTTGATGTAATCAAAAATTTCTATGGCATTCTGATATTCTAAAACATAGAATCTTTTATCCTGATAAAGAAGGAGGGGTGGTTTCACAGGACCGAGCAGACAATTATAAACTGAAGCAGAATACTTAGGGAAACTGAGACAGAACTGGGTCAGAATAATTGGGGAAACCGAGTCAGATTTGTACCACAGAACTCTTTTTATTGTCCTATCATATTAAGGTACTAAAACTTTAAAAATCATTAGCTTCCTGATAAAATATAAAATTTATTTTTTTTTTAAAAAGAGCCCCTTAGAGGAATTGAAAAACACAAGTAACAATATTACTGCTGAAATCAATATCATTGGACTAGGTTTGAATCCCATTTTTACAATTTCTAACTTTTATGGTATGTGTTCGATTACCTAAACTTTCTGTGTCTCTATTTTTCTTATAAATAAAGGGACTGGAATAGCTGATGCGTTCATTAATCTATAAAATGATTTTAACTGGAACTTGAAAGAAAGGCATAATTGAGGAGAAGAACATAAGCGAAAAAAAAAAAAAGAGGATATAGGTGCAAAGATGAGCTTTTATATATTAATGAATGCGGTCTTCACAATTAAGGAAAACAGTTTAATCAGACAGAAATAATGTTCTGGGGAGTGGTTATATAAAAACACTTTGAAAACAAGTTAGCTGATTAAAAATTCATGTATTAGGTCACTGATTTTTTTTTTTTTTAATAGAAAAGTGACTATCAAAAGGTAATAAAGTAGGAATTGGAGAGGAGGAGTGATGGATGCCATGAAACCAGTTTTTGTCGTAAGAGTTGAATGCCTAGTCTACAATTGTAACAGTAGGAATTGATAAGAAAGATAAAAGATATTTAGAGGGGAAAATGATAAACAAATCATCTTCTATGTATATATATATTATATATACATATATATATAATAGGTCATGAACATATTTTTGTAGGATTGTATTGATGATAAAAGGAGATGGAGAGAATATTTTGCTGACTAAAAGATTATTCCTAATTTTAATTCTGAGTAATTAAGAATATGATGAGAACAATGAAGTCTGGAAAGAAAAACTTAGACAATGATAGTGTGTTTAGTTTTATAGATGTTGAATTTGAAAACATCTTATAGGCTGCTGAAATGAGACAAGATGATGGAATAAGGGCTGCAGATGCTAAAGTTACAAAAATGAAAGGAATTGTGAGGGAGAATGTGAAAAGAAAGGAGTAAATACACACTGAATGGACAATTTTTCATATAGAGTAAAAAGAGAAGAACCAGAAATAGAATGTTCTGATAGTATAATGTCATAGAAAGGCAAAGGAAACGGGGAGTACAAATTCAAGGAATTGCCAACACTTTCAAATTTAGCAAATGTTAAAATCAAAGAAAAGCTTGACTTTTATAAGTTGTAAGGTGAAATATATTATCACTTCAACAAATCCTATGTTTTTCCTCCAGGGAATAAAACTCATTTTTGTAGGAGAACAGACTCATCTATTAAGTGATTCATTAGAATCTGATTAATTTGGGGCTACTTGTAGAATTTCTCAAATTGAATTTTATGCTAGTGGGGCTTTTTTAAATAGAATGAATATACAATTCTTATTTGTTCCTTTGTATAACTATTGAGTAGATTGGTTTTAAATAGATATTTTAAGTTCTGGTTGCATTGAGAGACATGGTTTTACAGTGAAAGGAAACTAAATAGTAACTGCACTTGTGTAGTACCCAAAAGAATTAATTAACACTCTTGAGTTTAAGTTTTCTGATTAAAAAAAAAAAAAACATGCATCCTACTCCCTGAAGCCATCAGGAAGCATGTTCTTTTGTTACTCCATTCTCTTTCTTACAATAAATGGTTCTTTTAACCATCTCTAAAGAGAGTTGTTACACTGAAATAATTCACTGGGATAATAGAGTAGGAGCTGTGATGAACAATTATCATTACTGTGTTATCTTATTCTTGCTGTGATTGCAATTTTGTGAATGTGAAGTTTTAAATGTAGAATAGCATTAAAACGCATACCTAATGAAACACAAACCAACATATAAATTGGCAGTTCTAAAGCAACATTTCTTATATTGAGAAGTGATGTGGTTCCTATCAGCAAGGAGTTTTAAGTGTTTTCTCTGTTTTGTGTTTTACTGTGCTACAAAGGTTAAAACTTAATGGAAGAAACATGCAAACAACTAGGTACCTTATACAGGTATATACTGTATAAGACTTATACAGGGTAGATACAAGGCATTTTGAGAGAGGAAGGCATTGGCAGTTGGAGGTCAAGGGATAGCAGATTAAGACTACTTCTTGTAGTTGTAGGTGGGATTTGAGTTGAGACTTTTAAAGAAGTCATGTCAACTAAGGGAAGGCAGGTATGGATGCTGACTGATGTAAAATCATAGAGATGGGAAAAGGATATGAGAAATGGAATGTCATGTTAGCCATTTTTTATTAAAGCTTTTAATTTTCAAAACATGCATAAATAATTTTCAACATTTAACCTTGCAAAACCTTGTGTTCCAATTTTTTTTTTCTCCCTCCCTCCCCACAATCCCTTTCCCTAGAAGGCACGTAATCCAATATGGTAAACATGTGCGACTCTTCTATACGTATTTCCAAAATTATCATGATGCACAAGAAAAATCAGATCAAAAAGGAAAAATAAGAAAACAAAATGCAAGCAAACTACAACAAAAAAAGTGAAAATCCACACTCAGTCCTCCCATAGCCATCTCTCTGGGTGCTCTCTCCATCACAAAACCATTGAAACTGATGACCATTGTTTCTATAGCATAAAGTGTGCTGAGAAGGGTTAAGTGTTGTAATATCCTCCCTGGTGGATTTCAGGGTTTGGAGTCATGAGAACTGCTCATATGTTGACCTTATTGCTAAATAAGCAAGGTAATGGAAGGTAATGGGCAAGTCACCTTCCCTTCTAGTACCTTGTTTTTCTCATCTAAAATTGGATAATAATAATTCTATTATTTAACTTATAAAATTGTAAAAATCTTTCAGTGCTCTTTGTGTTTGTTATTAAGTATTCCTCATTCAACAAACTTGATTACAGAACTTAGGAAATTCATGACCCTGAAGCATTTATTCTGAATGCTACTGAAAGATGAACTCTTCCTGAGGCAGGAAGAAGATATGTGAATCATACTAGTTGAATAAACATCATAGGTGGATTTCCTATAATGTTTGCTACTGTTACAAAGTTTCCTCTAACTTTGCATACTAAATTTTAGTTCTCTAGAACTATTTTTACAGCTATACATGTTCTTCCCCAATTTTAAAATGGTTTTTAAGCACAAATGACCTTTTACTAGGCCCTTTTCTTATCCTATCATTATTCTTAACCTTTTTCCATGCCTTTGCTCTATCTCTTAAGCCTGGAATGAACTCTCTCCTTCCCTCCTCCTTTCTTCACT
Source organism: Sarcophilus harrisii (assembly GCF_902635505.1). Classification (NCBI taxonomy): domain Eukaryota; kingdom Metazoa; phylum Chordata; class Mammalia; order Dasyuromorphia; family Dasyuridae; genus Sarcophilus; species Sarcophilus harrisii. The sequence continues at coordinate 125,111,911 of NC_045429.1, forward strand.
TAGCTGAAAATCCATTTTACACGACTTTTGGCATTAGGTTATGAAGTGTCATTGAAGGTAGCACATGGGAAAGTACCTGAGGGCAACTCTGTGTGTGTGTGTGTGTGTGTGTGTTCTCAGTTGTTTTGGGATGCATCAACTCCTTTTCTTCTCATATATTATGCTACTAATAATACTCCTTTCTTTATAACTTAATCTTATTAAAGTAACAGTATAGGTGTAAATCTAATTCCTTTTTTGTTTTCTTTCAGGTCTGACAGATGAAAAAGTGAAGGCCTATCTTTCTCTTCATCCCCAGGTACTTGATGAATTTGTTTCTGAAAGTGTAAGTGCTGAGACAGTTGAAAAATGGCTGAAGAGAAAAAACAACAAACAGGAAGGTAAGATATGGCATCCGTTGAATGGAAATTATTCAAATGGAAAAAAATTGTTTTTTTTTTGTTTTGTTTTGTTTTGTTTTGCTTTGCTTACATTGCAAAAGAGAAGACATGTCTAGTGCATATAAGTACCATAAGGCTTATACCACAAAATAAACCTACATATGTAGCTTTGAACAACAATTTACTTGTCAAACCAAGATTTCTTTTTCTGGAATATAGCTCTTAAACTTAGAAATAATTAATTCACAATGGACCTAGAATGTGGTATGGTCAAGGATAGCTAGGTGATGAGCAAAGACCTTGAAGGCAGGGGGACCAGCCACTGATGCTTGACACTTACTAGTCATAAGTGATTGGGCAAATCACTTCATCCTCATTACCTCCCTCCTCACCTCCAAAAAAAAGTGGTGTGATAGGAAAAGCAGTGTTTCTCAAAGTAAAAGAGTTAGGTTTGAATTCTGCCACTTCTGCTTACTATTTTTCTTGAACCACTTGTAAATGCTTGGGAACCTTATCTCAAATTGTACCCATGAATTGTGTCTTTCAAGAGGAACTTTCTAAGTTCCCAACTGTTTTCCCAAACAGTTGTGGGTATTCTTTTCTTTCTTTTCTGTTGCTTCAAGTTCTCCTTAATATCAATCATTAAGGATGAGAACTCCAGATACATATATATATATATGTATATATAATATTCATACATATACACATATATGATACAAATTAGTTAGTAATTCTCCTTTATAACTTCAAATATGCAAACTGCTTTGTTTTCTTTTATATCCAGCACAAAGAAATATGAACTCTAATATGTTCATAAAACTAAATATGTTTTTCCCCAAAGGCTAGAATGTTCTGACTAATGATATTGAGTATTATTAGAATATAATGTTTGAGGTTGTTTGAATCATTATATTTTTGGCAAACCACTTCCTCATTTCTAAGAATATGTTTTTTTTTAATGATGTGTAACACTGTGTTACAAAGTGGTATGTAGAATAATCATTTGATGAATTAAATAAAAACAAATAGGAAACAGGTTGATTAATTCTTAAAATAGAATTAAATTCTAAAATTAAGGTTAATTTGTCACAAAATTTACTCGAGGGAATGCCAAATCTGAATTATTTGGCAAAAATATGAGATGTGTGACATTTTCGCAATTTGGCTATGATTTTGACATGGATAATTTTAAATAAAGATACAAAATAAAATGGTATTCAACTTGTCTTAACACATAGGATATTATATTTAGCAAAAGTATGCAAGGTATATGAACTATATGTTAATAATGTAAGGAAATTGTCTTGAAGAATAATAAATGTTATTTACATTTGCCAAGAAATAATATGAATTTATAATGTTAACTAATTATTGAATTTGAATTTTCAGAGAAATTTATTTGTTTTGCAATAGCCAAAATCTCTTTTTAGATTGTCAATTAAGTGACTGTGTGAACTCAAATTGAGCAAATTGCTCTCTTAAATCAGTTTCCTCACTAGAAAAATGAGAAAGTTATAAACTTCCTTCTGATTTCCTTTCCCGTTCTAAATCTAAGATCCAGTGATCCTTATGACAAATAAGGTCATACTTAAAAAGAGTAGGATATTCAAGGTATAGGTACTGTTTTTGTTTCTTTTTAGTCCTCATTTTATAAGTTGCAGAAACAGTCTTCTTGTGGAAAATCCCCCCATTGATGCAAACCTGCACTTATTAAATATTATTTTGGAGAATTTTAGAGAATTGCTTGGGGGCATTTAGATGACTTTTTCAAGGTTACACAGCCAGTATATATCAAAAATGGTACTTGAACTCAAAATCAGCTCTCTATTCATTCTTCCATGTAATCTTTGCATAGTTTTTTCTCTTAAAAACTTTATTTTTAAGCATAATTATTTATTGTAAGGGTCTTTTAAATAGTGATTTCCTCTAGAGCATGTAAGGTTCTCATTTGAATGGAATATATTTGGCTTACTTACTTATTTTTAAAATGGCTTTTTTTCATTTTCTCAGTTGGTAATCTCTATTTTCTCTGCCCAGTTATTCAAATAGGAAAAGTAGAAGGAAGGGACAGATATTTGAGCTCTCACTTCTAAATATTTGCTTAAAGTTTTTTAAAGCCGTGGAGAAACTGCTAGATAGAGAAAATTAGAACTAAAGGGTTAACAGCATATATGAATTGAGCAACCATGATAATATAAACTATATTATTTGAATATCACTTGTTACACTTCAAAGCATTTCCAGAAAACAGGGTGATATAGTAAAGAGCTCTTGTTCTAGATTCAGGCTATTTTGGTGACTATCATTTCACCTTTTTGGATAGCTCTTCTGTCACTTGTCGAACAAGGTAAGGGGCTTGTATTAGATGACCTCTAAGGCTCCTGATAGATTGGCATCTATTTAATTTTATCCTCCCATATTTGAGATTTTCTTCTATCATTGCCTTGGAGCTAAAGCAGGAATTACTTTCATTTCACAGATGAAAATAATGAGATCCAAGATTGTCATATAATATTTAACGTTATAAAGCTCATTAGATATTGAATAAGAGGCAGAATCTTTCCTGACTCTTGTCCTTGTGTTATTTTAAGCACCTCTGTAACTAGTATGTAAGTCAATGGAGGTAATAGGATATGATTTATATGTCTTATTTCCATGAAATTAGAGGAATATAGCTATTGTGTTAAGAAACAAATGGTTTATGTTATTTCTATTTAATACAAATGCTTATTTCTGGACATTTGTAAAAAGCTATAATAACAAAATATATATCTATAAGCCAATGAACAAGAATTTATTAAGTGCTTAGTCTATATGCCAAGCACTGAACTAAGGACTATGGATACAAACATACAAACACTTTTAAGGCAATATTTTTTTTTTCTTGATTTAATTAGGTGGCAAATTGTTTCTTTGCTTGAAATACACCTCCTTTTGTTATTTGCCCTTATTCCCCACTCATGTAGCCACCACTCTAAATTAAGACATCACCCTTTCTTCCCTGTATGATTGTGATTTTAAGTCTCAATTCAATCCACACCTTTTTTCTCTTTGATGGGTAATTCTGGAATTTGGTTACAATGTTCCTTAGAGTTTTCATTTTGGTATTTCATTTAGGAGGTCATCAGTGGATTCTTTCTTTCAATGACTGTTTTACTCTCTGTCTCTAAGATATCAGGGCAGTTTTCCTTGATTTCTTTAAAGATGCCATGCAGGCTTTGTTATCATAGTTTTCAGGTAATCCAATAATTTTAGCCAAAATGACATTTGATAACCTGAAAATAATTTTGGGGGAGGTTTGATAGTTATTGGTTCTGTATTTTCCTTGGAACCTTTCCATATGTCATCAACCATTCAGTTCTTAGGACTGATGGATGGAATCTAGTATGAATACACAACTCTACACAACTAAAATGAATGATAACTTTCCAACACTTTACTCTTATTTCAACAGGATATAGAACTGGTCCAGTCTCTGCCTCATCCTGGCCTAGATTTATGAAATAAACTCAGGAACATCCTAATAGCTCTATTGTGGACTTTTATTGGGAGGAGAGGAGGGAGTCCATACAATTTGGGAGGGTGTGTACACAAGGGGTAGTGAGTCATGTGCAACTCATTACATATAATGACATGATTATTTGAAGATAAGCTGTTTTTGAATTATGGATTGCCCTGGACACTTAATTTTTGGATATCCTGTCCAAGGATTATGGGGCCTGAAAGAAATAGGAAACAGGAAGTTACATGAAATTGGGAGTACTGAGGAACCCTAATTGAATTGAATGAAACCCTAATTGGAGCAAAGACTCAAAGTGGCCCATCTCTTTGTACTCCTGGAGTTGGAATGTGCCCTTAGAAATGAAACCCACCTTTTCAGGCTTGGAAGAAGGCACCTAATTTGTCAAATGGTATTAAACTTGACCCACTGTTTGCCATCATTTTGAGAATTGAATGGTCAATGGTCAGAATAGATAAAACTCATCCATAATCTGATTGTCAAGTGAATTACCCATCAGTTTTGTTAATAATATTGCTAGAGGGCAGCTAGGTGGGGCAGTGAATAGAGCACCAGCCTTGAAGTCAGGAGGAGCTGAGTTCAAATTTGATCTCGGACACTTAACGCTTCCTAGCTATGTGATCCTGGGCAAGTCACCTAACCCCAATTGCCTCAGGGGAAAAAAAAGAAAAAAGAAAGAAAAAGAAAGAAAAAAAGAAAGAGAAAAGAACAAATAAACAAAAAATAATAATATTGCTGGAATTAGGGACACCAAAGTCCTCTCTGGCACTCTGTGAGAAAAGAACAAATAAACAAAAAATAATAATATTGCTGGAATTAGGGACACCAAAGCCCTCTCTGGTGCACTCTCTGTTATGATGAGTAAATGATTCACAACATAAACCTCTATTGAAAATATACCCACTGATCAACCATGTCTGACTAATGATTTAGTCCACTGTGCTCCAGACCAGGATCTAGATAGAAATCTCATGAAGGGTTTTATCTAATTGTTCCCAAAAAAACAAACCCATGTCATCTATTGAAAATAAAAGTACATATTTTTCTTTAGTACATATTTATACTATGTACTGAAGACCATTATTGTACACCATGATCATTTTCTACCATTCATCTTCATTCTTATCAGTGACCTAGACCATTCTGTTTGGTTTTTTCCCCTATCAAACTGGATTCTTTTGTAGTGGATACATGGAAGGTCTATGAATAAATAAAAAAGACCTGCTGGAGCCAACATAATTATTTTTAAAGCTCATAAGATTCTGGGTTGTTCCCGTTGTTTACTAGTACTTTATAGACCATATATTTTAGGACCTGAAGTGATAGTTTCTTGAATATACTTAGGCCTTAGATCTTAGCAACCTCATTCATATAGCTCACATCATCTCTGAATGCCTGTAGGGATATTAGTTGCTTTTTAGACTGAAGAAGAGCCAGTTAAATTAGGGATTCCTAGGACTTCCAACAGGCTGACTGTGAAAACAGATCCATTGAAGGCACAGCACATCTTGCTATGGGAAATTCCTACCATGTGTTATGATCTCCAAAACTTCTTAGGTTTTATAAACTATTGCTCTTCCTTCATCAATTAATTTGATATTGTATTCATACCTTTGACCTTCATTTATTCAAATGTTTCACTGGACACTAGTGACTGACATCACCTTCAGTGACCTCAAGAAATAATTGATTAACTAAATAATTAAACTCAAGCTCCTATCTTGCTACTCCCTGTCCCGTACAAATCTTTTAATACATGTTTCTAATATGGGGCATTGGAGCTATCTTGTTATTAACCAGTAAATACACTTATATACTATGATCCTGGGCATGTTATTTTTTTAATAGACTTATGTTTAGAAGCACAAGACAATTAATGGGGCTTTGGGATAGGACCCTTTAGGTAAAATGCTTAAGATGAATCACCTCATTTTGACTTTTATCTCTTTTTTTTTTTTTTTTTTTTTTTTTCCCTGAGGCAATTGTGGTTAAGTAACAGGGTTACACAGTTAGGAAGTGTTAAGTATCTGAGACCAGATTTGAACCCAAGTCCTCCTGACTTCAGGGCTGGTGTTCTATCCACTGCGGCACATAGCTGCCCCTACTTGTCTCTCATTGATGAGCAATATGTCTATGTTCATCTATAAGAACTTCGAATATAATATGACTCTCTTCAGTAGATATACCTTTCTAGAATCCCTACCAGCTCAGATCAGAATGGTAGCTTTAGGCTTGAACTTCACCGAGAGAAGGTAAATATTTCCATTTATGTATTGTAAACAGTTTTATCCAATTATAATTTAATTTCTTATCAAAATTTTAATTATAATAAAATTAACCAAATTTAAAATTAAAATTATAACTAACAAAAAATCTAATGCTTTTTCCCAAAGAATTATAGAATGTGTTTCACCAGCAAATAAAGATATCAACTACAAAACTGCCAAAAAAAAAATTCATGTAAGTTTTATTCTAAGCTGTTTACTGAAGCAGGTAAAACAAGGTGACATCATGACATTGCTCAGTATCTGAAGTATTGTTGTCTTTTCTCTACCCTTATTTTAAAAAGTGATGTAGATAAGCGAGGTAACATCCTGAAGTGGATAGCCAAGATGGCAAAGGGCCTGAGACAATAGCATATGAGACCTGGCTTCAGGAAATAGAGATGTTTCACTTGGAGAAGAGAAGATGCTTAGTCAAATAGTGTTAGGCTAGATAGTTTCTTTGATTTTTATTGCTACTTTTATTACTAATCATTCATTCATCCCCATCCTTGTTAAAACCTTAATTATACTCTTAGAAATTAATTTCTCCTTAACCTTCTATGTTATTGTCCAATATATGACTCACTGGTCATACTACTACAGGCTCTTGTGTAATCTTATTTCAATTTGTTTCTTTCATTCAGGACAATTTTTATTTCCTCTTTTTATTTTCTAGCTGCTCATGTCCCCCTGACTTTGCCAAGGGGATTCCCTTGGCTCATTTTCTACTGAATGATTCAGTATCATCAGAACCTTTACTATCTGCTGATTTTGGTAGAAATTAAACTGAAATCAGAAGGGTGTAACAGAATTGGGAAAGTCTAAGATGGCCCATTGACTAGATTCTGAGGAGGAAGGGTGTCAGTATAGTGATGCAGTGGGAGAGATTGTAGTCAGTAGCATACAATGAAAAAAACGACCTATTAATTGTTTAAATAACTTGGAATAGTAAATAACATTTACTTTGGAATTAGCATGTGTTTTTCTTCTAGTCATCTCTCCAGTCAGATTAATGACCTCAAGAATGGAGTAACTATAACTGCTGGAATAATTCTCTGCATATGGTAAGATTTTAATAGAATTGTAGTATGTAACATTAAAATAGGGGAAAAAATCTCATGTTTATATAATACAAGAAACATTTCATAGTTGTTGTTTTTCCTGAAAATATCCATGGATAATCCATTCAGGTTGGGACTCTCTTATGAGGCTAACATTTGTCCAACTTGTTACTGAATGAAAACCAACCTAACTTAGCTCATCTAGCTTGCCCCAGACAATAGTTTACATCCCATCTAGTTAGCTATGAGAACATAAATGCTTATCCAGGATCATGAGCATTTTATTCCATGCATGCCATATACACACATATTCTTTCAGTTTTCCACTTCTTGCCTTTGTCTGGGAAATACAATCAATAAATAATCCTTTTACTCACTGGAAAGGGATCACAATCCATTACCATGTGGCATTCATATGGCTCCTTGTATTGTCCAGTGTAATGTTCAGGCTAGCTTTCTGGAGGTCCTTGGGATCAGCCCAAGTCCTTGGTCTTAGTGGAGAAGTGATGAAAGCAGGAGAGCCATCATGAGGCTGGTCAAAGATGGAATGAATCATTTTCAGTTCTTCTCAGCCCTTATATACCTTATTTCAATTACATCATTACAGCATACTGAATATGTGTGAACTAGAGAACCATTACATCACCATACTAAGTACTAAGTATATATGTGAACTACAGAACCATCATTTGATCAGTTCCACTGAGTTAACACCTTGTTTCAAATATACTTCTCCAGAGTTTTGGCCTCTACATCACCTGCTTTCTTTTGTTTTAGAACAGAGGTGGTCTCAGGAAAGGAGGTGAAAACACAAAAAAAGGAGGTGATCATGCCCTCCCTGACTTCTCAAGAAGTGAGAACACCAAACCAGATATTGTTAGCAGGTTTCCTCTGGATTGAAGGGTCTTACCTGAAACAGGTATATATAAATCCATCAGCATGGGAGGTATTATGCAAGCACATAGTGACATAACACAGGCTAGTATAACAATATATAACAAACAACATGAATATAACAATATATAATATATTGAATATAACATATATAATGAATATAACAATATATAACAAACAACATGAATCAACATGAGGAATTATACATGTCCATAAGTCCTAGAGATAGTACCAAACCAATCTATTGTCCATTACTTCATCTGTCAGGAAATCCAATGATTCCTGCATATTTTGAAGTCTCATTGACAATTTTTGATGTTCATGAGTCAATTGTCATACACATAAGGTTAACAACCATGATCTTTCAGTGGCACACATTCTTACAGATGGAACCATCTGATGTTTCTGGGGTCTTTTCCTTTGTTTCAAGGGTCTTCTTTGTCTTTCTCCAATGGACAAGGCAGATATGGCTTGTTGGCACCCATGTGATTCCTTCTCCATCTGTAGAGATACAAACAAACCCTCTCCCCCCAAGCAGTTAACCTATCTGGTCCCTTCCATTCACCACTTTCTGGATTTCTCCACATCACCTGGCAATTATCTAAAGATAATGGAACTACTCGCACTGCACACTGCCTTTCCTGTAGGTTATAAAATCTGTCTGCCAGAGCCAGTGCATCTTTATCAAAAATCAAAAACTTAATGGTGTAAAGAGCTAAATTTAGAAGTTCTCTAGGATTACCTGTGGCTCCCCCTTTCTTTTATTTTTAGAGGAGTGTCTTAATGTCTCTGTTTCTCCTCTTTAATATAGTCTGTCCTCAAGGATTAAAAGGTATGCCAGTGGTGTGTAAAATCTGATACTGTGCACAAAAGTGTGCAAAATGTTTAGAAGTATATACAGGTCCATTATCAGTTTTTATTGCTTGTGGCACACCCATGATTGCAAAAGCTTGTATAAGGAATTCAATGACCACTTGGGCTGTCTCTTTTGCTGCTGGTTCAAAACTAAATCCTGAAAAAGGTGTCTACTACAACATGGATAAAAGACAGATGACCAAAAGAATTATAATGGGTCACATCCATTTGCCAAATTTCATTGATTTTTTCCCTAGAGGGAATGTAGGAGCATGAAAAAGAAGTCAAGCTATACAGCTTTTTACTATGTTCCTAGCTTCTTCTTTTGTTATCCCAAATTGCAAACATAAAGCTCGAGCAGCCTGATGATATTTAGAATGAGATTTTTGGGCTGCCTGAAATAAAGGAGTATTGGCTAACATGCTTAGAAGGCAATCGGCTTTTGATTTTCCATCAAAAATAGGACCTGGAAGTCCACTAAGAGAGTAGATATGCAAGATATAAATCTTACCTGGATGCTTTCTCACTTGTTCTTGAAGTTCCTTAAAGAGCAGATATATATTAGAAGCTACAAATTTTATTTGGGCTGTGGCAATTCTTTGCACAATACCTACTGAATAAGTCAAGTTACATATTATATTTATATCTCCTGGATAATAAGAGCTAGAATGATTGCATACAATTCATTTTGCTGAGTGGATTATAAAAGAGCTCTTACTACTCTCTCTATTAGTTAAGTCATGAAAGTACAGCACAAATGTTATATTTGAATGCATCTGTAAAGATAAGTTGGTCCTTTAAGAGGAACCCAAGAAATCTTTTCTTCAAAAATCCATTTCCAATTATATAATAGCTGGGTTATCTTTAATGGAGACCCATGTGTAAAATTGGCCTATAATGTGGCCAATAATATTTGCCACTCTGGGATGGGCATTGATTGGTATAAAAGGTGTATATCTTGTTCGGTCTTATCCCAGATAATTGTACTGCTCACTTAATGGCCTTTAATAAAATTCTAGCCACAAGCACTGGGTAAGGAGTAAAGCTTTGTTCTGGTTGTGCTGGGAAGTTCACCCACTCTATCACACTGTTTCCTTGATGGACTGCTGTGGGTGCCTCTTTTATATCAAAAACTGATATATCCAAGGATTTTTGAGTAACTCTTTCAATCACATTGGATACAGCCAGTTCAACCTCTCTCAAAGCCTCTTGAGCTTCTTTTGTAAGCTGGCATGGTGAGTTTAAAGCAGTGTCTCCCCTTAAAATGTCATATAATGGTTGCAATTGATAGATAGTCAAGCCTAACACTGGACGCATCTATTGGATATCTCCTATCAATTTCTGAAAGTCATTTAAGAGGTTCAACTTCTCTGTTCTTAAAGAAAGTTTTTGTACTATAAGCACCTTAGGATATACTTCATATCTTAAGTATTGAAAAGGAGCATGTCTTTGAATTTTTCCTGGAGCTATATGCAATTTGTAGTTCCTCAGTGTTTCTATGATCTTTTGTAGACATGCTTCTAACATTTGCTCCTCAGGTACACATCCTAAGATATTATCCATGTAATATAATAACATAACTTTTGGTATTGCTTTTCTTACTGGAGTAAAAGCAGCAGCCACATACATTTGACACATAGTAGAGCTGTTTTTCATTCCCTGTTGCAAAACTATCCATTCGTATCTTTTATATGTAATTTATTATAAATTTAACACTGGGTACCGAAAAGGCAAATCTTTTCATATCTTCCTTATCCAGAGAGATAGAATAGAAACAATCCTCAATGTGTACAACCCAAAGAAGCTATTCTCTAGGCAATTGAGTAGGAGATGGAAGTCCAGGCTGAAGAGGTCCCAAAGTTTCCATACATTTACTTTTCTTAAATCAGTCAACATCCTCCATTTTCCAGGTTTTTTTTGTTTTTTTTTTTTTTTTTTTTTTTTTTTTACAACAGGGGAATTCCAAGGACTTAGAGAAGGTGGTAGGTATCCTTGGTCAAGTTGCTGCTGTACTATATCTAATAAGGCCTGAATTTTATCACTAGCTAAGGAACACTATTCTACCCACACTGGTGTATCAGTTTTCCATTGAGTTTGTAATGGACAACAATGAACAGAGTTCATTGTACTCAAAAAGACACAATAAATTTTGTCCAGGTTCTAAACATGTCCTTGCTATAGATTTACAATCATTAGGGGTTAAAACTTCAAAAGCCAAATTCTCTAATATCATCTTAACATAAGATGATGTAGACCCATAAAGAGTACAAGCCTTTTTCAGATCTTTGATAATTTCCAGATTAAATGAAGTGTATTTTCTCTTTTCTTGACCTGAAGAGTCAAACTCTTCAATCACAGGGTATATTTCTGTTCTCAAATCAGATGTATCCTGTCCTTCCTCTTTAGCTTTCCTAGTGCCTTTTTTAATCATGTCATGGGGTTGGGCAAAGCTGTTGCATGGGTAGTGCTGATGATGTCACTGACCTTTCCTCTCCTCCTCCCCCCTCTATCCTTGAAGGCAAAATTGAGGGAGGAAGGTCAGGAGATAGGAAATGCCCTAAGAGTGCCTGCTCAGGTTTAACTGAGCTGTGAAAGTAAGAAGCACCACACCCTTTAAGTTCATCCTCGATGTTCCTGTCCATTTCTCCATGCTTTTTGGCTGCTTTGTCAGTACCATCCCCCTCCTCCTTTTTCTCCTCACACTTTGTCTAGATGTTTTCCTTCGAAAATTTCCTTTTTATAGAACTTGTGGGATTCTTTAAAGCCAATTGTATTATATTGTACATAAGGAATGTTTCTTCAGGAATTGAATCAGAACCCATAGCTGTATAATATTCAATTAGTTGCTCTCCCACTAGTTCCCACATATCTGGCTCTAATTTTTCTTCCTGGGAGAGCCAAGGAGATGTGCACTCTAATATATTTAAAAGCCCAGTGATCTGCCTCTGAGTTACCAACAAACCTTGATTCTTTATTAACCTAACTATGCATTCTAAATTTTCTTAGTATTTGCCCCATTTCAGCTAAAAAACAAAAGTGACTAGTTTAGCCCTTACCAAAGTTTCCTGCTTGTCTATTTTTATAATCACCCTATTTCTGGCTCACGGGGGACTTCTCCACTGAGCTTATGATTGCGTCAGTCAAATTGCTTTGTGCCCTGCTTTGCAAGACCCTGTGTTTTCTAGGGCCCCACGTTTGGATGCCAAAATGTAATGTTAGGGCTAGCTTTCTGGAGATCCTCAGTATCAGCCTGAGTCTTTGGTCTTAGTGGAGAAGTGATGAAGGCAGGACAGCATGAGGCTGGTCAAAGATAGAATTTCTCTTTTCCAGTCCTCAGCCCTTATATACATCATTTCAGCATACTGAATATGTATGAACTAGAGACCCATCATTGATGAATTCCACTGAGTTAACACCTTGTTTCAAGTATACTTCTCCAGAGTTCTGACCCTCTACAAGAAGAAGAAGGTCAACTACTTGAGGGCAGAGAAAGTGCTGGAGCAGTTAGATGGTGCATTGGATAAAGCTCTGTCCTGGAATCAGGAGGACCTGGGTTTAAATATGAAGATTTGGCAAGTCACTTAACTCCAATTGCCTTGCAAACTACTCTTCCCCCCAAAAAAAGAAAGTCTTGCCATTGTATTAGGATTCCCAGTATCAATTGCTCGGAACTTAGTAGCTACTCATTTAAGCCTTGTTAATCAATTGATAGGTAGTACAGATTTTACCCCTCCCCCCCAAAAAAAAAGGAAAGAAAAAAGAAATTGAGGTTCATGGAAATTCAATGATTTCCTAAAGATCAGACATCAGGCACAGTTAAGGTATCTGAGTTCCAGCAAGGATTAATCTTGTTATTTCTACTTATCTTTGACCTGGAAAAAGTCGGAGAGAAACTTGAACTTGAACATTCTCACTTTGATGCCATGTAATTCAATGGGAATAGCCCTGGATTTAGAGCCATAGGACATGAGTCCTAGATTTTAATCTGCAATTTAACATGACTATAGTCAAGTCACTCAAACTCTTTTTTTCTATATAGTATTTGTAATATTAGGAGTCAATTCCAAAAACAGTGATTGTGTATATATACCAGGTCTCTGTGATACCATGAGAAAAACTAAAAAAACAAAACAAAACAAAACAAAAACAAAACAAACAAACAAAAAAAAAACTGTCCCTCAAGGAGCTTACATTCTGAAAACTCCCTTCAAGCTCTTAAATTTCTCATCCCATGAATCCTATTTTCACTGGGACAAGACTCATTCAAGGAAAAGCCATATGGAGAGAAATAGAGTAGTTGTAAAATATTTCCAAAAAAATTCTATACAGATATTTCCTATTCTTGAATTAGAATCCAGATCAATCCTGTGCATTAAAATCACATTTTTAAGGTTTCCAGTGAACAGTACTGTTTTAAGATCTTATCAAGTTGTCAAAGGATTTGGACTTCACATGTTGATGAGGTACAAGAGTTATTAGTTTATAGAATAGAATTCAGCCCTTTCCAATTTATAAGCACCCAACTGTGTTTACTTTTTTTGCCAGAAGTCAAATCCCTGGGCCTGATGCCAAAGTCATTTATTTGAATTTCATTAGTGTGTACACTGACTTTAGTGTCTGCCTTGAGCATAAATGCTCTTAACAATTTTCAGTGATCAGAAGACTTTGTATTGGAAGTCAGGAAGGCGCTTCTCCTTTTAAGCCACAAAAATGGAAAAGTGGAAAGCTACAGAAATTGTTGACTATAATTTCAATCTAAAATTTTGTCACACTACATGAAGACATAGAAACTTATTTCCATATAGTGATCTTACTGTAGTACTGTTTATGGTGCTTTTTTTTAAACCTAGTTTTAAGCAATAATATCTTCTGGTTTTCTTTAAGGTGTCATTAGGCTGTGTTATATTTTTCTGGTATATGACTTTGTTTTAGTAGCTTATATGATCAGTTCAGCCTAAGCCTTCATAAATGTGCTATTTAGTACAATAGACAATGTTTCTATAACTTTTCAAATGGGAAGATAATGGTTAAGTAGAGAGTGTTGCATAAATTGAAGAAGTTTAGTCTTTTCTTATGACACTATGTATGAATGCAGATAACACTACCTCTAGTATCACTATTATATGGGGGAAATATAGAAGAGGAAGAGAAATGAGTTACTATAACAATCATCGTCACTAAGACAGAAAAAGACTTTCATTCTAAAAGAACCAAAATGACATCTCTATATCTGGGGCAAAATCCAGTGGTGGCTGATCAGACCAATATAAGGATGGACCACAAGTGAGACACAAATAGTCTACAGAAACATTTGGAATGGAGATGTCTCTAAATTTTGGTATGTCATGTTTCTTTTGAGCTATTTCCATTCTTCTTTCCTTATACAGCATAGCACCTTCTGAGATGTGAGCACACTATGCTGGATGGCCAGTGTCTTCCATGACTAGCAATCAATTCCAGAGTTCTTTAAAGAGATCATGAGAGTGTCCTTATATCACTTCTTCTGATTTCCTAGTGAGAACTTCCTTTGTATGAGTTCTCTGTAGTCTTTTATCAAAAGTACATCTGGCACAATGTGTCCAGCTCATCAGAGCTGTGCTCTGTATAATGCTTAGAAGTTCAGCTTGAGTAAGAACCTCAATGCTCAGTACTGTGCCAGGGAACCTTAATAATCTAAGACAATACAAATGGAAATAATTCGAAATATCTTAGCATGGTGCTGGTATACTGTTTAGATTTCACAGGTGTTCAACATTGAGGTCAGTGCAACAGTTCTGTGGACCTTCAATTTGGTGGACACCCTAATACTATTCTTCTTCTTCCCCCTTTCTTTTGGAGCCTCCCAAATACTGAACTAGCTCTGGCAGTGTGTGCATCAACCTCATCATCTGTCTGCACATCCCTGGAAAATTTACTACCAAGATGAGTAAACTTACACATAGCAATCATAATTTCTCCATTTTCTGTAACTGATAGTTTCATATAGGTCAGTACATTATTGGCTGGTGTTAATTGTCAGGGCAAAATTAGCACAAATGGCAGAGAATATGTTGCATCTCATGCTCAGAGGCTGCATTGAGTGTTCAGTCATCTTCAAACAAAGTTTTGTGCTAACTCTCTCTCCGCTGTAGTCTCAGTTTAGTCTTATGAGGTTAAATGATTTACTGTCTGTGTGGTCGCTGATCTTGCTGCCATTTTTGTTCTTGTTGAAGGCATCTGACATCCCTAAAAACATCATGCTAAAAAACTATGGAAGTGAACATCCAGTCCTCCTTTATTTCATCGGTTTCTGGGAAATCATGAAAACATTATTCATTATCCAGAACCCATGAAAGCATGCCATTAGGGAATTGGCATAAAATGCTTGATGAACTTCTTTAGGTAGCAAAATTTTACCGTGATCTCTTGTGATTGACAGGCCTTGGTCAGAATATTTTGTACAAACTACTTTCTACTCCTATTCTGCTAACAAACAACATATTGATCATTTCTCAACCTTTTCTGAAACCACACTGGCACTCAGATGAACATCTTCCAGGTGAAGGTTCATTGTTGAAGGAGGACTCTGGCCAAGAATCTTGCCTGAAATAACTGAGAGACCACTCTGTGATTATGATCTATTTCCTTTTCCTTTATAAAGGTGGACATAGAAGACATATTTGAAATCCTGGGGCTTACTTTCCTATATAATCTGAAATATTTCTCTCAGCTTTTATATTGGCTGTGGATCCTCTGCCTTGTAAATCTCAGAACAGAATCAGCACCAGGTGCTATTTAGCACATAAGAGGAACCTAATGACATTTAAAACCTCTTCTTAAGTTGAAAATTCTGTTAAAGAGGACCTGATCACAACCTCAGGTATATAGATAGTGGCTTCAGCTTTGGTAGAAAATGATTTTTAAAGGAAGTATTCAGCCTATCTCTCCAGAACCTTTATCTTTATCACTAATTAGTGTGGCTTCATCAGTACTGAGTAGTGTACATTCACCAAAGGTCTTTAGCCCATAGCCTTCAGAGCATTATAAAAGTGCTTTAAATTGTTAATATCAGCATAAAACAGAATTTCATCCACCTTCTTACTGAGCCAACACTTCTTCATCTTTCTAGGCTTCACTTGCCTTTCAGTTTTGATTGAGTTAAAAGTTGCCTTCTATCCTGCTAGTAAATCTTTTAGAGTTCTTGTTTTTCACCTTGTGGGTTCATTTTTTTTCAAACTAATCTTTATGGTTATGAATGTTCTGGTCCAGATGAATAAATGTGGTACAATATACCAAATCTCTGAAATCTGTACTGACTTTTTTTGTTTGTTTGTTTTGCTTTGCTGTTGCCAAATATGTATTAGCTCAGCTTTTCCTCCAAGTTAGTTACAAATTTCATATATGAAGAAATATTCCTGTTGGCATTCAGGTATTCTTTTTTGTTGGGGCTGCTACTTTTGATGAATATTTAGCTTGGAAAGTCTATGATTAGTCTAGCATTCTGCTCCACACATCATCTTTTTCACTCTCAAATTCTGTTTGTCTCTTCTCCTTACAATGATATACAATGTTTTCTTTGAAGGTGCATTCACAAAATTTTATTGCATTTAGATAAACAGAAGACAGTATTGTTGAGGAGAAGGTCATGAGGTATAAGACTTCAGGAGTAAATGGCCATGTTGCTGTTGCTGATTCCATTCCTCCCAGTGACTCTCTGCTACATCTCATAATCAGTGTTCTGTTGTCACCCAGAATTAAAAGCTTCACTTCTTTTGGCAAATTGATGATGAGGGTCTCCAGATCGTCAATTAATTGATTGACATCACTTTGTTTATCAATGTCATTTGTTGGTACTTTATCTTTATTTCTTTGCTACCACAAAAAGGGCTGCTATGATTATTTTAATATTTCTGTTTTTGATTTCCTTGGAGTATCTCTAATTTTTGGATTTGGAGGTTAAAAGACAAATCTGTATTTTTGTATATCACTTTTTTTGTGTGAAATGTCATTGGTCCAATTCACAGATCTGGAACACAATAGATTAGTGTTCCTATCTTTTTATAGTTCCTCTAACATTGACTTTTTTTTTTTTTTTTTTTTTTGTTGTTGTTGTTGTTGCATTTGCTAATTTGGTTGGTGGGAGCTGAAATCTCAGAGGTTGGTTGGTTTGTTTTTTAATCTCTATTTATTACTAGTGATTTGTAATAGTCTTTCATATGGTTATTTAAAACTGTTAAGAAATATTTGATCATATTTTCAACAATTTACCCATTAAGAAATGTCCTTTGGTCTTGTATCTCTATACAACATAAGTATCAGGCCTTTATTACAAATATATTCTTTAATAATGTTTCCATGATCTATGAATTCTTGTCCTCACTGCACTGATTTTATTTTAAATTCAGTGTAATTTATGTTATCTTTTTTATTTCATTTTCTATTTTCTTTTGTAGTTTGTGCACAAATACTGTTTGTGCTTTTTAAATAATATGACTTCTTAGTCATGCCATTTATCTATTTGAAGCTCATTATGTCATTTATAAGCATATTTTAAACTTTTTATCAAATTGTTTTCCAGTTTTGTGAGCATGCAGTTCTTAGGCTTATAGAATATTTAACTATCAAATTCAGTTTTTTGATTCTTTCCTAATTGATTCCACTTATTAATTTTAGCAGTTCTAACCAATTTGAAACATTTTGATGATCATTGCTTTATTAATACAGTTTGAGATACACCCTGTGCTTTTAAAATAAATATGCATCAAAATAAAAGTATTTGGCACAAGATATTTAGAGAAATGGCATTTAAAATATTTTCCCAAACTAACTGTGTGAAAGTCTAATTAAGTGGGGATAAAAATAAATTTTGTAATATTTAATGTACAACAAATGACATCTATGCTAGTGCTCTATGTGGAGACATATGAAGTGAATGGTACCATGTATTAAATGTTATCAAGTGGATAGTAAGTAGGACACTAAAAAAATGATGTGTTAACCAGTGTATACTCTGAATAAGAAAAAACAATTCTTGAAATCATCAATTTGAAGTATAAATTTTTGGCACTTTCTCTCTCTTGCATACTTTAAAAAGGCGTTTTCTTGAATTTCCATTGATTTTCTTAGAGAATTCAATGCCTAAATCTTTGCATTAAATTACTTTCATACATGCATAGCTTTTGTACTTATAAATGAAAACAAGTTTAAAAATTTTAAAACATGTTGAACTCCTTAGTGTGACTTGTAAATAAACAGGTGCTTACCAGATGGTAAGTATTCATGCAAAAGGCTTATAAGTTTTTTTTGAATACTAATTTTCCTATTTATAATTATTTGACAGATTGTGGTTGTTCTGTTTATTATTTGCTAAAGTTTATTAAAAGATGTTGTCATTCTACTCAGTCTTAAGTGCTTGCCAAGACTTAGGGTGGGTCTTAGCTAGATATATGGGAAACTTGGGGTTGGTCCTAGCTATATGAGAAATGAACGAAATACAGTTAAGTCAGACTGATCATTTCATTAGTCTTAGTGATACAGACCATTATGGTCTGAATCATTATCTCATCACTACATGTTGGGGGTATAGATCATGAATTTTTACCAACATATTCATATTGTTGAAGTACAACTTTGTATTATTTGCAAAGTAAAATCGAACTTTTCCAAAAGTTGAAATTTATATGTTAATGGAATTTTTTTGTCATTATGAGATCTGAAATATTTCAAAATAGAAATGTTTTTTCTCCAAAGGTGCTTGAGTTCATACAAACTGAGTTCTTCACATTTTAATATAAGGTATTAAATGCATATAAAAAGAGAGACATTTTAAAATTACATAATCACTATCATAAGTTTTTTTCTTTTTTCTCCTTGAAATTTGCTGAATTTTGAATGTTCTTAATTTTAATTACAAAACTGAATTTTAAATATCTTTAAAATCCTATAAAAGCTATGCACAAAAATTTATCATCTGTTTATCCACCTATACACTGCAGTGAATATAATTGAAAGCTGGTAATGATCTTGCTAATTAGATTAAATACATAGAAAACTTAAAAATGCAAATCCAAGAATAGGAATTGAAATCTATAAAATTTGGTCAAATTTACCAAATTTTATTATTTTAATCTGACTTAGTTTTGAAATTCTGCTTAAGTACTTAAGCACTCTGACTCAGTTCCCTCATTTGTAAAATCTGTAAAATTTAGGGTAAATGAACTTTGGGGATAGAGTCAAATTGATGGAGTTGAGAAAGTATTCATCTGAGTTCTTCCAACTTTCTCCTCCAAAAAACTTTGAAATAATGACTTCTTCTGAAATGGAAGAACCAACCAAAGATCAGAGTGAAATATTATTCTAGCTTTGGCAATTTAGGGAGGTCAAAAAGAGAAATCTTCCCCCCCCCCCAATGTTTTCCAGATAAGGAATGAGTGAATAAAAAAAAAAAGTCAATCAACCACTTGTAACTCTGATTATAAATCTGACCTAACTGTAATTTGGTTTATAAATTCAAACAATTAAAACTAACTCTGACTATAAATCTGAACAATGTGAATGGCTTACTCCTGATTTTGTATTTGTTGTGTCCTCCTTTGAAGTACCCTTGTTTCTCATGTAATTGAATAAAGGATTCTTCTTTCACTCTAAAAGAACATTGGTTTTAACACTATTCCTGGACTAGCTTGCAACTGGGAAAGCAGTGGGCAACAATTTTTACTCCATGGGTAGCAACTTACTCCATGGGAAAAAACGTAGAAAAGCTATATGAAGATTCCTTAAAAACTAGAATTGAGGAAGTGGAAACTTAAGGATTCCATGAGACTAAGGAAACAATTAAATAAAATCAAAAGAATGGAAAAAAAATGAAACATCTCATTGGAAAAGACTAGTGGCCTAGGAAATATATAAAGGGGAAATTATCTAAGAATTATTGGACTTCCTGAAAGGCATGATAAAAAAAAAGCCTTACCATATATCATCTTTCAAGAAATCATTAAGGACTCTAATATTCTAGAAGTAGATAAAAAAAGATTCTAAAATGAAAATTCTCAGAAAAATTTTAGCCAAATTCTAGAGCTTTCTAGTCAAAGAGAAAATAATGCAAGCAGCCCAGGAAGAGACAATTTAAATGCAATGGAATCCCATTTTATGACTAAAAATATAGTTTACCATATGACATGCTAGAAGGCAAAGGGCCTGGGATTATAACAAACTTTAAAATACAACACTCAAGAGAAGCAGAGAAAAATAAACATGAAAGATATCATAAGACTCAAAAAGATTAAGCTTTTTGTTAAGGAAGATGATATAAGAATTTTGTTTGTTTAAATAGTTAAAAAGATTCTTAGTAGAAGTGAGAGTGACTCATATATATTTACAATAATAATGGGCATAAAGTAGGAGCTGAAATGCTTCATCAAATTAATGAATAAAAATCAATATGTAATACATAAAATGAGGTTCAATTTTCAAAAATTTATAAACTAATTTTGATATATAATAATCTCATTTTCTATAATTTCATTCTTAACATTATATTGCCCTATTTGCCCACACTTTGAGATTTACAATGGCTCTTGCTTAGGAAAATAATTTATTTTTCTTTTTAAAAATCTTTTTTAAAAAATTGACACCTTTTTCTTTATCACATTCATTTCTGAAATATGTCTAACTTTTAATAAAAGTTAAAGAATATAGAAACAAAGAAGCTCAGGGAAACTAACCATTGCCTACAGTATACCTACACAGTATTGTAGAATTCCATACCAATTCTTCAATGAAGAAAGGGAAGTACATTTTTTCTCATCTATTATTTATAGTCAATCTTAATTATTATAATTATAGAGTATTAAGTATTACCCTTCCCTTCTTTTCCCTTTTGTCTTTCCATTTGTTATTCAGAAAGTAATTGTAAAAATGATGTCCAACAACTAGGTGTATTTTTTCTTTTTCTGAAACAATTCAAAGAAACAATCCACTGTTACCTAGTGGATAGCCTGCTAACAATAAACCTGTTTTTCAGGAGGGAGAGAGAGAAGAAAAAAGAATTTATATAGCACCTATGTTGCAAGAACTGTGCTAAGTATTTTATGCGTATTATCTCATTTGATCCTCATAACAACACTGGAAGAATAGGTGCTGTTATTCATTATCAGCCTCATTTTACAACTGAGGAAACTGAGACAAAAAGAATTTATGTGATTTACCCAGGATTCACAGGTAGTACACATCTGAAGAGAAATTTGAACTCGGATATTTCAGCACTTGATACGTTGGACCACCAGCTGCCTTTTATTTAGCTAGGCTGAGATACTTGGTCATTAGAATTATTTCTTACCAGTTTTATACAAGTGGACCTCGAAAGATATTATAGGTTTGATTTGAGACTACCACAATAAAGTGAGTCACCCAATTTTTTTTTGGTTTCCCAGTTTATATAAAATATATGTTTACACTGTACATGTATTAAATTTCCATTGTATTAAATACAATTACATCTATTAAATTTGCAGTACTTTGGCATCATATATATATATATGTAAATGTGCATATTTACATATATGCACACAACTTAATTATAAATTATTTATCACTAAATAAATTCTAATCATCATAAAGTCTTTAACAAGATAGAATGTTTTTGCTGATGGAGGGTATTGCCTCCATGTGGATAGCTGATCAGGTTGGCTGTGGCAGTTTCATAAAAAAGGATGAAGTTTGTCATATCAGTTGACTTTACCTTTCACCACTGTAGTGTTATTAATTGACCTAATTTCAATATTTTTATGTCTCATTGTAGAGAATTAGGTTTGGGTGAGAGATGGAGAACAGATGTTTGGGTGGAGTAGTTAGAACAAACATTATTTTGTATAGCATGGTTCATGATGACCCCCCAAAACTATAATAGTCGCATCAATGATTATTGATTACAAATAACCATAAAAATAACAAAAAAATTGAAATATTGTGAGAATTGCCAGAATGAGGCAGACAGATATTATGTCAGCCCATGCTGTTGAAAAAATGGCACTGGTAGACTTGCTGTATTATATACAACACATATTCATTTATAAACAGTGTCTCTGAAGTGCATTAAAAAGAATGCAATAAATGGAGATATGCCTGTACCAGAGGCCTCTCCAGCCTATGGTATCTACCAGATATTGGTATTATATTTGGGAATTCAATGTTGCATCCATTCTATGTAGAGATATCAAAGAAAGACTTTGCAAAGGTTATGGCTGTTGAACCAAAGAACCTAATATTGGAAGAATCAAAATTTTAGGTGACCCAAATAGACTGCAGCATAATGCTGACAATGACTTGTTATATATAAAGAGTATTATTTATGAAATGTACCATCAGGAAAGGAAAAGTAGGTCCATCAAATGGAAGGGGAAAAGGGATAACCAGATAATGTACTTGTATGCATAAAATGGTAAACTCTGTCCATTTTAAGAGTAGTTTGTGCTTTACTTCATCATTATCATGAAGCAGTATGCACAGTGGGTAGAAAGCAGATTTCAAAACCAGGAAGATTTGGATTCTATGTCTAACCTCTCCTTACTGTATGATCTTAGGCAAACTACTGAATTGAGTTTTTAACCTTTTAAAAAAATTAATAAATTACATTTCAATATAATTGGTTTCCCTTGAAGTCATAAGTATTTTATTTTATACATTTAAAAATATTGTGGGAAGGGATCCATAGGCTTCATTCACCTGACTACCAGAAGGGTATTCTTGGAGAAAAAAAAGGTTAGAAATTCCTGCTTGAAGACTGGAAGTTTCAGAGAATCACCTGTACTAAAAGAATTACAGATTAGTCCTTATCTCTTTTGTCATTTTGCTACTAATGTGAAAAGCTGACTAAAAAAATGATTTTACTTAGTTTCATAGGCTTTTTCAGAGGCTTGAAAAATTTAGCTATCCAAATTTATTTGGATGAATTATATAATACAGGTATCTAATGTGACTTATTCTAAATCTGCTCAGGCTCTCAGGATAACCCTGATCTTATTATCTGTTAGTGGCAATTACTTTTATTAATGGAAGAATCAATTATATTGTGTCTAAAATTCTTAATGGGTAATAAGGATATCAGAAGTGCTTAATGTATATTACCCAGCAGAAATGATGCTATGAAAAGCAGCTATGAAGTCAGGATATACTTTATTTGAATGATAGGCTGTTGGATATGGATCAGTATAGATAGGAAGGAAGCTTATTCTGAGAATGTTGAAGTAGCATGGCTCAAAAGTCAGTAATTGTTTATTGGAATCTTTTCAATGGCTTTACATTATGGTTAACAATGAAAATGATTGTAATAGAGAAGCACCAAGTTACAGGTAGTTACAGTATGCACAGTGTGATTATAATTGGAGCATTTTGCAATTTTTCTAACTTTTGGGATTGTGGCCAATCACAAAATCTTTTTGTTTTTTATATTTAATATGCATTTATGTTTCTTTGCTACTACAAAGACAAAGACTATAGAAATACAGCTTTTTAGGCTTGGAAGTTCTTGGAAGTACAGATTAATTGCTTTCCAATTTGCAATATACAAATTTGATGTTAAGAAATTTTAAATCTTTCTGAGTGAAAAAGAATGGACTGGCAGACACTCATCCCCCAGGCTCCAGGATTGGGGAGTTGGTTTGAGAACTCCAGATTTAAGAGAAGAGGAGACTTTACCAGCTTTATGCTCCCACCCAGGTGTCTATCCCAATGTTTCCATCTAGCAGTTCCGAGTGCTGAGTGTGTGATCCAGGATGTCTCCTGTCTTCTTGCTGGTTTCTGTGTCAGGTTGCCAGGTAGTCTAGTCCTGTTCCCTGCTTGTTTCTGCTCCTGCTCTATCTTGTCTGTGTCCAGTCTTCTCATGTTTTTGAACCATGTGCTGGTCTCTTCCTTCCATGGGAATAAAGTGACATTACATCAAAGTTGACAGAATGGTCCACTTACATAAAACAACAACTGTTTCTATGCTTCCAAAACTCAAGATTGAAATGATTTGTGCGATTTCCTTTCTATTATATATATATTTTCTTACATGCCAGTACCTTTGTTATACAGATAGAATGTTTCTTCTTAATGTCAAGGACTCCTTCATTTGATTTGTTTTTTAATCTTGTGTGCCAAATAAATGTTTCTTGATGATTTCTTTTGAGAAATGTATACATGAAGCACACCAAATAAAGGAATAAAGGAAGGAAAGCCCTTCATAAACAACCTTTTCTTATTCCTTATTCCCAGGCAAGTACTTCATGATCTAGAAAATAAAGAAGAGATAATATAAAATAGTTGGATTAACGGAAAATTCTGAGGAAAAAAAGAGTCTAGATATGATAATACAAGAAATTATTAAGGAAAATTGCCCTGAAGTACTAGAATGAGAAGGGAAAGTAGAAATACAAAATAGAAAAAAAAAAATCCATCATTTACCACCTGGAAGAGATGCTGAGATGAAATCTCAAAGGAATATTATAGCCAAGTTTTGAAGCTGCCAGGTTAAGGAGAAAATACTATAAACAACAATTTAAAAATTATCTAGTAGCTTCTACATTAAAAGATCAAAGAGCTTGGGACATTATATTTCAAAAAGCAAAGAAACTGGTTCTGCAACCAAAAAAAACTTACCAAGCAAAGCTGAGCATAATCCTGAAAAAAAGAGATGAATATCTAATGAATTGAAGGACTTCCAGGTTTTTATGACAAAAAGATCAGAATTCAGTTGAAAAAGTTGACACATAAGATCAAGAAGAAACATAAAATAAACATTGAAGACTAATTATAAGGGATTCAATAGGTGGAATTGTTTATTTCTTATATGGGTAAATGTTATCTGTATTCTCAAGATGGTTATTATTTGAGTTGGTTTGAAAGATCATACATAGATAAAAGGCTTGGGTTGACTAGTATGATGGGATGATTCTAATACATAAAATTGGGTCAGGAAAATAATTATAAAATTGAGGCATGAATGGAAGAAGTAAAAGCAGGTGGGAGCGGAAGGTTGGTAGAACTGGAATCTTATATTGGAACTGGATTAAAAGATGAAATACGTATCTAGAAGAATATAAAAGTGAAATGGGACAAGGGAATAGGATGAGACAGATCAAAAAATAGGATGATAGAGGGCGGGTAAGTTTAAGAGGGCAAGGTAGTGGTTGTAAGTAAAATAGAAACATGTAAAGGGTAGGGTAAATGGGGAAGAAGGTTGAGGAAAAATAAGATGGAGGAAAATACACAACTAGTAGTCAAAACTTTGAATTTTAATGGAATGTATTTACTAATAAAACAAATGGATAAAAGAATGGGTTAAAAATAAACATCAGAATCTGATGCAATTTTTACAAGAATCATCAGTTATAATAAAAGGCTAGAATAGAATTCATTATGCTTTGGCTGGTTTTCAAAAAAGCAGGAGGAACAATAATCTCAAAATTTAAAATAGAATTAATTATAAGAAATAAATAATATGCCAGAAATATTATTCAGTAGTGTTTTAGAAATAATTGCAATAATAAGATGAGAAAAAGAAATTGAAGAAATCAGAATAGGAAATGATGTAATATATTATCTGCAAGAAGAGATAATTTGATACATTTGTGTAAACACTAAAAAGTTTGAATCAATAATTTGGCAAAGTAACATGATATAAAGTAAACTAATATAATCATCAACATTTTTATAGATCTACAATAAAATCCTGCAAGAAGAGATAAGAGATAAACCATTTAAAGTAATTGTAAACAGCATAAAATAACCTGGGTATGTACCTGTCAAAACAGACCTAGGACTACATGAACATAATAATAAAACACTCCTTTATTTAAATAGATTTAACTAATTGAAGAAATATTAATTGTTCATGTATAGGTAAAACCATATAATAAAAATAACAATTTTACCTTCATCTCTTCAGTTTATCCCAATTAAGTTACCATTTTTACTGAGTTAGAAAAAATAGCATAATTCATTTGGAAGAATAAAAGGTCAAGAGTTTTGAAGAAATGAAATAAAAATGTAAAGGAAGGGGGTCTAGTAGTACTAAATCTTAAACTATATTATAATATAATTATCTGGTATTGGCTAAGAAATAGTAAGGTAGATCATTAGAGTAGACATAGAATATACATTATTAAATGAGTATAGTGATCTTGTGTTTGACAAAGGTAAAGAACTAAGTTTTTGGAATAAATTCAGTATTAGCTTTAAAAAATGCTGAGATAACTGGAGAATAATCAGGAAGAAATTGGACATAGATCAATATTTTAAATCATTTACCAAGAAAAGGTCAGAATGGATATATGACCAAGATATAAAGGCAGATATAATAAGAAAATATAACAGAAAATTAGAAAAACATAGAACACAGGAAATCAGGCTTAAGAGCAAGGAAACATTTATAAATAAACAATAGAGAACATTGTAGAGGTATAAAATGGATAATTTTTATTACATTAAATTAAAAAGTTTAGGAACAAATAAAACCAATGTAACCAAGATAAGGAAAGCAGAAAGTTGGAGGGGGTGGGATTTATAGACAGTCTTTCAAATAAAAGTCCCATTTCTCAAATATTATAAAAAACATTTATAGTCACATTTATAAGAATGCAAATCATTACAAAACTGATATATTCATATCGAAAGATATGAAGTCAGTTTTTCATTTTTTTCTTTTTTTATTATTATAGCTTTTTATTTACGAGATATATAAAAAGGTAATTTTTCAGCACTGACAGTTGCAAACCCTTTTGTTCCAACTTTTTCCCTCCCTCCCCCCACCCTTTCCCCCAGATGGCAGGTTGACCAATACATGTTAAATATATTAAAGTTTAAGTTAAATACAATATATGTATACATGTCCAAACAGTTATTTTGCTGTATAAAAAGAGTCAGACTTTGAAATAGTGTGCAATTAGCCTGTGAAGGAAATCAAAAATGCAGGCGGACAAAAATAGAAGGATTGGGACTATGTAGTGGTTCATAGTCATCTCCCAGAGTTCTTTTCCTGGGTGTAACTGGTTCAGTTCATTACTGTTCTATTGGAACTGATTTGGTTCATCTCATTGTTGAAGAGGGCCAAGTCCATCAGAATTGATCATCATATAGTATAGTTGTTGAAGTATATAATCTTCTGATCCTGCTCATTTCAGTCAGCATCAGTTCATGTAAGTCTCTCCAGGCCTTTCTGAAATCATCCTGCTGGTCATT
This sequence comes from Sarcophilus harrisii, assembly GCF_902635505.1. Lineage (NCBI taxonomy): Eukaryota > Metazoa > Chordata > Mammalia > Dasyuromorphia > Dasyuridae > Sarcophilus > Sarcophilus harrisii. The sequence continues at coordinate 125,139,080 of NC_045429.1, forward strand.
TCTTACAGAACAATAATATTCCATAATATTCATATACCACAATTTATTCAGCCATTCTCCTTTTTCTGGCCACTACAAAGAGGACTGTCACAAACATTCTTGGACACACAGGTCCCTTTCCCTTCTCTAAGATCTCTTTGGGATATAAGCCCAGTAGTAACACTGCTGGATCAAAGGGTATGCACAGTTTGATAGCTTTTTGAGCATAGTTCCAAATTGCTCTCCAGAATGGCTGGATGTATTCATAATTTCACCAATGATGTATCAGTGTCCCAGTTTTCCCACATCCCTCCAGTATTCCGCATTATCTTTCCCTGTCATTCTAGACAATCTGACAGGTGTGTAGTGGTATCTCAAAGTTGTCTTAATTTGCATTTCTCTGATTAATAATGACTTGGAGTATCTTTTTATATGGCTAGAAATAGTTTAAATTTCTTCACCTGAGAATTGTCTTTTCATATCCTTTTATCTAATAGCTTTTTAGTAGAATCTCTGGGGTTTTATAAGTATACCATCATATCATCAGCAAAGAGTGATAATTTGGTTTCCTCATTACCTACTCTAATTCCTTTACTTTCTTTCTCAACTCTTATAGCCAAAGCTAGCATTTCTAAAACAATATTGAATAGTAATGGTGATAGAGGGCAACCTTGTTTTACTCCTAATCTTATTGGGAATAGTTCCAGTTCATCCACATTACATATATGATCCTTACTGATGGTTTTAATTAGATGCTACTGATTATTTTAAGGAAACGACCATTTACTCCTATACTCTCAAGTGTTTTTAATAGGAATGGATGTTGGATTTTATCAAATGCTATTTCTGCATCTATTGAGATGATTGTATTGATGATTTTCTGTAGTTTTTTTGCTAATATCTTGTTTGATTTTAGCATTAATATTCATTAGGGAGATTGGTCTATAATTTTCTTTCTCTGTTTTCTCCCTACCTGGTTTAGGTATCAGCACCATGTCTATGTCATAAAAGGAATTTGGTAGGACTCCTTCATTCCCTATTTTTTCAAATAGTTTATATAGCATTGGGGCTAATTGTTCTTTAGATGTTTGGTAGAATTCACATGTAAATCCATCTAGTCCTGGGGATTTTTTCTTATAGAGTTGGTTAATAGCTTGTTCAATTTCTTTTTCTGAGATGGGATTATTTAAGCCATTTACTTCCCCCTCTGTTAATCTGGGAAGCCTATATTTTTGGAGGTAGTCATCCATTTCACTTAAGTTATCAAATTTATTGCCATAAAGTTGGACAAAGTAACTCCTTATTATTGCTCTAATTTCCTCTTCATTGGTGGAAAGTTCCCCCTTTTCATTTTTAAGACTAACAATTTGATTTTCCTCTTTCCTTTTTCTAATCAGATTTACCAAAGGTTTATCTATTTTATTGTTTTTTTCATAAAACCAATTCTTAGTTTTATTTATTAATTCAATACTTTTTACTTTCAATATTATTAATTTCTCCTTTTAATTTTAGAATTTCAAGTCTAGTATTTGATTGGGGGATTTTAATTTGGTCTTTTTCTAGCTTTTAAGTTGTAAGCTCAATTCATTGATCTTCTCTTTCTCTATTTTATTCAAGTAAGCCTCTAAAGATATAAAATTTCCCCTTATTACTGCTTTGGCTTCATCCCATAAATTTTGGTATGATGTCTCATCATTGTCGTTATCTTGAGTGTAATTATTAATTGGGTCTATAATTGGCTGTTTCACCCAATCAGTCTTTAATATGAGATTTAGTTTCCAATTACTTTTTGTCTATTTACCCCTAACTTTTTGTTGAATTTAGTTTTTGTTGCATCGTGATTTGAAAAGAAAGCATTTATTCTTTCTGCCTTTCTGCATTTAATTTTGAGTTCTTTATGTCCTAATATATGGTCAATTTTTGTATAGGTTCCATGAACTGCTGAGAAGAAAGTATATACTCTTTTCTGTCACCATTCAGTTTTCTCCAAAGATCTATCATATCTATTTTTTCTAATATTCTATTTACCTCTTTAATTTCTTTCTTATTTCTTTTGTGGTTTGATTTATCTAATTCTGAGAGGGCAATATTGAGATCTCCCACTATTGTAGTTTTGCTGTCTATTTCTTCTTGCAACTCTCTTAACTTCTCCGTTAGGAAGCTAGATGCTATACACTTGGTGCATATGTTTAATATTGATATTGCTTCATTGATATAGTTTCCTTCCTTATCTCGTTTAATTAGATCAATTTTTGCTTTTGCTTGATCTGAGATGAGGATGGCTACCCCTGCTTTTTTGGCTTCACCTGAAGCATAATAGATTCTGCTCCAGCCTTTTACCTTTACTCTGTATGTATCTCCCTGTTTTAAATGTGTTTCCTGTAAAAAAACATATTGTAGGATTCTGGCTTTTAATCCAGTCTGGTATTTGTCTCCCCTTTATGGGAGAGTTCATCCCATTCACATTTACGGTTAAAATTACTAATTCTGTATTGCCATCCTAATATCCCTAGATTATGTTTTTCTTTTTCTTGCCCTCCCTAATCCCCTTCCCAAGTATTAAACTTATGGGTCCCACTTGCATCACATAGCTCTCCCTCTTTAGGATCCCTTTCTTCTCCCTTTGAATCTCTTCCCCTCTCTTGTACCCTTCCCTTATTACTCTTTTTCTCTTTTCCTCTCCCAGTTTTTATTGAGGTGAGAGAAGATTCTCTGTAAAACAAATATGTTAATTATTTTCTTTTTGAGCCAACTCTGATGAGAGAAAGATTCACACAATATTCCTTCCCCTCTCTAAGTTCCCTCAGATATGATAGGTTTCCTTTGCCTCATCATGGGATGTAGTTTCCCGTTTTTTAATCTGCCCTTTCTCCTTTTTCTGACACTATCCCCTTTCCATTTTCTACTTCCCTTTTTTATGTTATATCAGTAAAATAAAATTATACATGTGGTCTTTATGTATATCCACAACAGAAATGCAGTTCTCAAGAGTTCCTTTTACCTTTCTCTGCTTTCTCTTGAGTCCTATGGTTGGAGATAAAATTTTTTGTTTAGATCTGGTTTTTTCCTTAGAAACAAATGGAATTCCTCCATTTCATTAAATGTCCATCTTGTTCCATGGAAGAAAATGCTCAGCTTATCTGGATAGTTTATTCTTAGCTGCATTCCAAGTTCTTTTGCCTTTTGAATATCAGATTCCAGGCCCCTCGATCCTTTAAGTTTGAGGCAGCCAGATCTTGAGTGACCCTGATTGTGGCACCTCGGTATTTGAATTGTTTTTTCCTGGCTGCTTGTAATATTTTTTATTTACTTTGATAGTTCTGAAATTTGGCCATAATATTCCATGGAGTTTTTATTTTAGGGTCTTTTTAGAAGGTGTTTGAATTCTTTCAATGCCAATTTTACCTTCTGGTTCTATTACATCTGGGCAGTTCTCTTTGATGATTTCCTATAAAATAGTATCTAGGCTCTTTTTTTAATCATAATTTTTGGGAAATCCTGTGATCCTAAGGTTATCTCTCTTAGATCTATTTTCTAGGTCTGTTGTTTTTCCAAGTAAATATTTGAAGTTTTTTTCCCCTAATTTTTCATTTTTTGGTTTTGTTTGATTGACTCTTGATGTCTCAATGAATCAGTCATTTCTATTTTTTCTGATTTTTAGTGAGATATTTTCTTCATTAGCTTTTTTAAAATTTCTTTTTGTATATGTCCAATTGAATTTTAAATGAGTTATTTTACTCTATGGAATTTTTTTCCATTTAACTAATTTTTTTTTAGTGAGTTATTTTCTGTTTCCAGTTCACAAATCCTACTTTCTTGGGAATTTTTTACCTTTTCCAATTCTTAAATTCTGTTTCCCTGCACTTCTTGGGAGTTTTTTACTTTTTCCAATTTGCATTTCAGGAAGTTTTTGCTTTTGCATAGCTTCTCTTTCCTTTCCCCATTTTTCTTCTAGTTTTCTTTTAAGGTTTTTAATAGTCTCTTCTAGGAGAGCCTTTTGTGTTGGGGACCAACAATTATCTGAAGACTGTCTACTATTAGTCTCCTTGAGGTTGAAAACCTGTTCTTTTTCTGTATAGAAGCTATCCATTGTCCTTTTGATTTTTTACTCATTTTAAAAAACTTGTAGGATTTGCCTTCAGGGCCAGGAGGTTATCACCTTCCTCTGCAGAACACAGACAGGTGTATGGGCAGGTAGCTGTCCTACCAACCAGCAGACGAAGAGCAGCGAGGTACGAGAGTGCTTTGGGAAAGAGTTCCTCACAGGAAGTAATTCAAGCTCAAGTGCCCTGCAAAGAACCCTGCCATGCCGGTTAACGACTACCCTGGGGCTAGAAGCTGAGCAGTGAAAGTGTCACTACCCCAGGCCAAAGCGGGCTGTGAGGCTGTGGTTATTAGCAGTTGACCAGTGAATAGTCCTGCCAGGGACCCAGAAGTGTCCCTGCTCAGGGAAGCACAGGTTGCTGCTACAAAATTTCTATTGTCCCAGGCTAAGCCCCACACTGTGAAGATTAGAGGCTTCCCTAGGCTGTGCCCTCCTGCCGTGCAGATTTGTAACTGCCCCAGCAAAAGCCCTGTAGTGCAGAATGTGGCTACAGGGCTGTGTTACGGTCTGCGCTGAGTCACTTCCAGTTTGGGGTGGTTATAACCACATCTTGTTAGGTTCTGGTGTTTTTTAGAGAATAACCCTCTGTCTTTGGCTTTAATTTCTCTCCCGGTTTACTGTTTTATAATTAAGGCAGAGCAGTTAGCCTATGGGAGAGTCATCTCTAGCCACAGAGGTCACCCCTGCCCCTGATCTGCTCTGGATGCTAGTCTCTTCTAACTCCCTGCCTGCACTGGTCTGTTCCCGCCTCTCAGGACAAACCTGCTCTGACAATCTTCCAGATTATCTTTGGCTGGTAAGTTGTTGTGCTTCTAAACTTTGTGAATTTTAGCAGTCAAGCACTAATTTTGAGGCTGAATTTAATAGTTGGTCATGAGGGCATGAGAGGAGCTTAGAAAGTTGTGTGTGCCTTCTCCACCATCTTGGCTCCCAACAGGCAGTTTTTCTATGAAGAAAACAAAGCTACATGTATAGTCATGTGAAAATGCTCTAAATAATTATTGATTAGAGAAATGCAAATTAAATAAATTTGAGATTTCATCTTATATCTATTATATTACCAAAATGATGTCTTTTAAATTGGGGGATATAATTATACAAATTGTATATTATTGTGATAAAATACCATTGCAATATAAGAAATGATAAGCTGATTGAATTTATAAAAACCTGGAAAGACTTGCATAATATAAAAAGTGAACAGTATTGAGAAAAATATTGTACACTGTTATAGAGAATCTTAAGAATAACTTTGAATGATTACTTCATTTTGAGTACCACAAATATTCAAAGGACCTATGAAAGAAAATGCTATCCACTCCTAGAGAAGGAACTGATAATTAGAAATCTAGATAGTATGGTTTTATACATATACATACACACACATGTATGTTTAAATATTTAATATTATCATAGTAAAGTTTGTGATACCAAGTTAGTTTATTTTATGTGTAAGTAATCTTCAAAAAAATTGGCAAATGTATTATGCAAAATTTCACATATATACTGTTTTTTTTTCTGAATTTAGTTTTAAAATATATGTCAGGAGCAGAGGATAATAGATTTTGACTGGGACTGAAACATATAATTACACAGAGTAAAATAATAAATTTATAGAAATCTCACCTTATATTCTGAGACAATGGTGCAAACCATTATTCCATTATATGCTTATGAAGTATGTTGAAATCTTGAAAGAAATGAAAATATTTTAATATAAGGGCATTAAGTAAGTAACTGATATTATTCCTCTAACCCCATATCATTAAGACAGTCATACAAATTTAAAAAATCAGGATTCTTTTGAAACTCCAGATTCTTAACAATAGTTTAAAAGTCAGGAGCCCTTAATTTAGTCTCATGATTGTTAAATATAAGGGAATACATATATTATTTTTTTATATTTTATTTTATTTTTTTTTATTTAATAGCCTTTTATTTACAGGTTATATGTATGGGTAACTTTACAGCATTAACAATTGCCAAACCTCTTGTTCCAATTTTTCACCTCTTACTCCCACCCCCTCCCCTAGATGGCAGGATGACCAGTAGATGTTAAATATATTAAAATATAAATTAGATACACAATAAGTATACATGACCAAAACGTTATTTTGCTGTACAAAAAGAATCAGACTCTGAAATATTGTACAATTAGCTTGTGAAGGAAATCAAAAATGCAGGTGGGCATAAATATAGGGATTGGGAATTCAATGTAATGGTTTTTAGTCATCACCCAGAGTTCTTTCTCTGTGCGTAGCTTGTTCAGTTCATTACTGCTCCATTGGAGATGATTTGGTTGATCTCATTGCTGAGGATGGCCAGGTCCATCAGAACTGGTCATCATATAGTATTGTTGTTGAAGTATATGATCTCCTGGTCCTGCTCATTTCACTCAGCATCAGTTCGTATAAGTCTCTCCAGGCCTTTTTGAAATCATCCTGTTGGTCATTTCTTACAGAACAATAATAGGGAATACATATATTAAAAGTATTCTAGTAAGTACATACAGAGATTGCATATTTCTTTCTCTCTTTTTAAAAATAGTATAGTGTTTTAAAAGTTTCTGGCATACTATTAAAACATAACTATGGGAGGTTTATAAGATTCATATTGTACAATAGTAATAACTACTTTCTTGTTTGAGAAAAGTATTTTCCAGAGTGGTAGTCATTAAATGGGTTAAGTCTTTGAATTGGTTACTCAGGTGGTTTCTTTTGATCTACTCTTGGTGAGAATTTAGTTAGCAAAAAATTCGCGCTTCAAAGACATTTTTTTAAAAAAGACATTAAAGTCCTCCCAAAGGGATAGTAGGTACCTCTGAGTATAGGACAAAAAAAGTCTGGTTGAATTAAACTGAAGGAAAATGTAAATGATGTCATTTAGTTGTGTTTGTGGAGAATAACTTATTTTTCCCTTGGAACAATGTTTTTATGATGGATTCTCACAAATCTGGAATTCTCCTACAATACATTTGTATTGATCCTCTACTGTCATTTTACAATTCTACTAAAAAAGTATGATGTAAAATACTCATTTTAAACTTATGAGAAAGTATTCTTTCTGGGTCAATACATTAAATGAGATCTTAAAATCTAAATTTACTAAATTAATCTTAAATTCTTTGGAAATTGGAGGCTGAGAAAGAAAAAAGGATTGGTTTATTATTTATTGTAAGAAATACTAAATAATTCACTTGATCAAAAGGAGTTATATGTTTAGATTAAAAACATTTCTTTCAACTCCTATTATTTTGTAGCATGATATAACTGGGGATTAGAGTTAATAAAATAACTGAGAATATCCAAGTCATCTTATGGGAATTTTACTTCGCTTTCTTAGAAAGTTTCTTTCTATCTTCAATTGACTCTTCAGTGTGACAGTAGAAACATGCTGAATCAAATACCGATTCTATCACTCAGTAACTTGTGTGACCGTGGATAATCATTTCATAGGGAAAGATTAAAAAAAAAAAAAAAAGCTAGCAAATGATCCAGAATCCAGGGCTTTAGGCAAAACTTTCTACCATATTCCTTACTAGTCAAATGATATTTTTTTTTGCAGGGGCCATTAAAAGTATTTTGGCCCCTATTTGTTGGAGGCAGTGATATAGTGGAGGGAAGAATGGATTTGGGATGAAAATACCTAGGTTTAAATCTTGGTCCAATTTATAACCATGCGCAAATTCTCTATTCCTGGTAAAAATAAAAGGATTTGATAAATCTTTTAATGTCATTTTCTAGTTCTAAGTCTTTAATTCATGATCAAGGTTGTTAACAGTTATGTCTGAAAAGAATGAGAACCTCACATTACTTTACTATGGTTTGAAAAGCAAATCTTCAATGAAATTTTCTCAGTTTACAGTGAGTTGCCAAATTGAAAGAAATAATCTGATAGATTTTTACAATTTTATGAAACTGCACGTTTGGTCAGGAAAGTCCCACATGTTCTTAAATGTGGACAACTGTAATATAATTTAATTTTTGAAAAAACAGAGGCATCCTCTAACTTCTAAAGTCAAATTCTATATTGTACATTGAAACAATTGTCTAGTACCTGTTAGAATTTTAGAGCAAGAGAAATCTTCCCAGATCCTCTGAATCTGTGACTGACTGAATTGGAGAATAAGTTAAGGAGGAAAAGGGGATGGAGGTGAAAAATGTTTTCTTTGTCATTAATTAAGCACTGGAAACAGCAATATACATTATGATTGGGTTCCCAAGCTAGCTCACAGAAACTTATACAACCTATTCAACTTAGAGTAGGAGTAGTAGTAGTAAATTAAAGATTATGGAGAATTTTTGTTGGTTCCTCTCCAAATATAACTACTATTTATTACACTGGAACTCAATATGTTTTCCCTGAGAAACAAAAGAACTGACAAAAACAACTTTTTTGGATACAACCCATTTATAAATAAGGGATGTAAACTAGATTATATTTATAGAATAACATGCCTCAATCTTTCAGTCATTGATTAGGAAAGGAATTCTTTTAGTCATTCTCAATCTGTTCCTTGAAAACACTGGCCTGATATGCTTTTGTAATTATAAAAGATTAAAAGCAATTGTAGGCATATTTAAAACTTCAGAAGCAAGGCAGAAAGCAGTATCCTTATTAATGTACTTTTATGAAAATCCTACTCTAAAGCTTTGTCGTATCATATATGTTATTATAGGATCTTAACAGAATACCAGCAGGCTATAAGCTGTGAAATGTCAGGAGAGGAAAATTCCTATTATTGATCTAGTTAAGGCCAGGAAGGCTTTTGATAATTAAATGGAATGAGAAAAATACAAATGACAAAATTTTACTATTGCAAGGGCCATTTGCAACTATCTTGTCCAAACTATATCCCCAAAGAAATCTCTACTTAATACACCTGGTCACCCAGGTACCCCAGCTCTCCATGAAGACCTCTAGTAAAAATCCTCTCCTTAGAATTAGTTTTCTACATCAAGTCTAAATTTGCCCCTTTGAAACTTTGGTCCTTTATTCCTGTTATTGTTCTCTAGGGCCAAACAGATAAAGCACAAAACATCATCGACATGTCATCTCTTTCAGGTAGGATTCTAGCAAAAGCTTTTACATGCTCTCTCTTATTTTTTTAGGTTAAGCATACCTGATTCTTTAAATTGCATATACTTCAGCCTCTTGATCAATTTGGTTATCTTTCTATGGTAAGCTGTAAATGCCCTCTGAGGGCCCAGGACTGAATAGATGTCATCTGATAAAGATAGCATATTGAGGGTCTGTCACTTCTTCCTGGAAACTAGGCCTTTCTCTGTGTAGGTTAGAATCACCTTTTTTGGCTGTCACCTTGTACTGCTGATTCTTATTAAGCTTGTTCTGAATGCAAAAGTAAAAGACATCCCAAAAATGAAAAAATAAAAAGCAAAAAATGCCTAAAATACTACATATTTCATTCTTTGAACCCAAGTATAAGGCTTTTACATTGAAGTCCATTAAATTTTACCATATTCATCAGAATGCAGTATCAGACTCTTAATTTTTTATTTTTTGGATCCTAACTTTCATGCAAGGTTAGCATTCTGTTGCCAAAAGCAGAGCAGTTTTTAAAACTTCTAGAATTGAGTGAATTAACTGCATCAACCATTTCTCCAAGCTTTACATGACTTCCAAATTTAGAGTTGGGATAGGGATAACTACATGACATTTATGCCTTTATTCAAATCAATAAAACAACAGAATTTCTAGGGCCATTGCCTGTAGACTAAGGTCTACAGGTTGACTTTGACTCATTAATTACTACTTTGAATGTTCCAAATCCACCAAGAAACTGGTGTACTGTTTCCCCATCTTTCTCACAAGAATGATAAAATATATATTATTTAATGATTTGCTAAAATCTAAGTACATTACATCTATTTCACCTTCCATAGCATTAATTTAGTTGCCCAGTTGTCAAAATAGAAAGGTTAATCTCATATGACATATGTTTTCCTGAAGACAGTGTTGGCTTGTTATAATTACTACTTTTAGATAATTTAGATGTTTTATAAATTATTTCTTTTATTATCTCTTTTAGAATGTTCCCACTAATTAGATTTAAGTTCACTGTCCAGTAGTTTGTAAATTTTATTTTCTTCCCTGACATCAAAGATATTAACCCTTTTTCAATCTATAGTAACTCCCAACAGCCAAGATCATATACAAATCCCTGGCAGTGAAGCCAGCAATCCAATCTGCCAGTTTCTTCAGGACTTGATTCTGCAGTTCACTGAGATAAGTTGATTTGAATTCTACAAGAACAGCTTGATGTTTTGTCATTGTCATTATAGAAGTAATTCTCCTTGTCAGAGAGTATAATATTAGCAAAATTAGCACTGAACAGCACTGCCTTATTCACTCTCTTATCTTTAGTGTCCTAATCCATTCCAAGCAGTAGTAGACCCTATCTACTCTTTCAGGAGCCTTTTAGTTCTAATATTGCACAAAACAAACAAAAATAAAACAAAAACACACCTCTCTTTCTATTGTTTTTAGCTTTTTTTTTTTTTTTTTTTGGCAGATTCACCTCATTTTTGGAGGTGGCATTTCTGATAGTTAAAAAAAATAGTTCTTACTCTATATGTAATGTATAATGTAATATATTCATTCTCTGTTTGCTTTCCCTTGCTTCCATGTTATATACACATTAAAAAAAAACTGAACTGAGTGAAGTCTTTCTACAGCTACAACTTCTGTTTTTGCTTCTTATCAGACATGTTCTTCTTTGTGCATTCCGTATGTTATTCTTAACAGGCTTCCAGTATTAGTAGACTCACTTGCCCTGTAGAATGAGTCTATGAGCTCATTCTTTGCTTTCCTCTGATTTCTTTAAAATATACTCTCCCAAAGTTTAGTGTTTACATAAGACCCACATTCATATTTTTTTCTCCTTGAACAAAAATCAAGGAGGGAGTGGTCACTTTCCCCAGGGGATTCCAATCATTTCTGCCCTATAGTCAGTTAGTGAGAATCAGATTGAATTTTCCCTTGTCCGTTCCTCTCCATTTTGAAGAATGAAATTATCATGCAAGCAATTCAAGAAGTTTTTTAAACTGCTCTGCTTTTGGCAACAGAATGCTAGATTTATCATCAATTTCCTGAAAATCCTCATCTTTTTCCTTTCTATTTCTCTGTGACAAATATGATTCAGTATTAAAGAATGAGAGGATCTAAAGACTTATCAAATAACTAATGTGATTGAGATGAGAGCTGACTTAATGATTGAATGGATACTTTACTAATTGAAATGAGAAATAGGATGGTTAAAATATCAGAATTTTAAAAATTCAAGTTGAATGATTCAAATAAAATGTATACCCAAATATAACAAGTATATAGTTTATACATTAAAGACCAAAAGTATGATCACAGAATAATTTCTGCTTTCTAGTTGTAGAGTTTTAAATATCTGTGGTGTCATTATGCTGATTCACACAGCAAAATCTTTTAATGCAAAATTTCTTAACTTTTTTTTTCTGTCATGGACCTTTTTGGAAGACTGGTGAAATCTCTGGACCTCTGCTTAAAATAAATTTTTATGTAAGCTCACAAAGAAAACAAATTCTATTGAAATAGTTATCAATATAAATGCACATATAAACACACATGCATGTATACATATACACCCTTACAAACACACGCATATGTAATTTTATGGGCACCAGGTTAAGGACTCCTACTAGATTAATGAACAGTGAGATGGTGCAGTGAATAAAGTGCAGACCTGGAGTTTGCATGAGTTCAGATCTAACCTCAGACATTAGCTAAGTGATACTGGACAAATCACTTTTACCTTGTTTGTCTCAGTAATGAGTTGGCGAAAGAAATGGCAAACCACTCCATTATCTTTGCTAAGAAAACTCTAAATGGGATCACTAACCTACAATTAACTTGATGAGATGACAGGATGTGAACCTCTTAACAGACATCTTAAAGACACTTCCCATAGAAGTGGAATACCTCAGAGATAGTATGGGTTAAGTTCTAGACTACCATAATAACATGAATATCACAATAAAGCAGTGTGTATATATATATATATATATATATATATATATATATATAATTTATGTGTATATTATACTGTAACAGGCTATTAAATACATTCCTTAATTAAAAATACTTATTGTTTAAAAAAAAAAACACTAACCATCATCAAAGACTTCAGCGAATTTTAATGTTTTTGCTTGTGGAAGATCTTGTCTCAGTGTTGATGGCTGCTGAAGGATGAGGTGACTGGCAATTTCTTAAAATAGGATAGCATTGAAGTTTGCCACATTGATTGACTCTCCCCTTCATTTGAACATTTAGAGATCATTGTAGAATTATTAATTACCCTAATTTCAATATTGTTTTCTCTGAAAGAATAGGTAGAGAGACCAGGCATAGACAATCAGGTGGAGTAGTCAGAACACATACCACATTTATTGTCTGCTCTCATATGGGTGTGGTTTTCAACACTCCAAGACAATTACAATAGTAACATCAAAGATCAATGGATCACAGATCATTGTAACAAGTATAGAAATAACAAAAAAAATTGGAATACTGTGAGTTATCAAAATGGGACTCACATAATATGTGCACAATGCTGTTGGAAAAATGGCTTAAACAGATTTATTTGACAGGTTTGCCACAAAACTTGATTTTTTTTAAACAAACAAAAACCAGCACAATATCTGTGAAGCACAGTAATTCAAACTGTAATAACATGAGGTATGTGTACTAGTACCTTACTGATTCCATGTAATCTTCAGACACTAGGGCTGCCTAAAAACATTTTCAGGTAGAAAGAGGCAGTCAGGAATTAGTGGTCCTCAAATTAGCCTCTCAGGCTCACCTGCAAGTTGTATATTCTGCCTTTGGGAGTAGGAAGGATAGAAGAAGAAATATAAGATGAAAAAATAGCAATTATTTTTTAAAAGATCTTGCCAAATTGACCAGAGACCTTCCAGGTCAACTCTGTTACAGTAAATGAGATTTATAATCTAATTTTATATATTATTATAAAATGTATAGATGTTACAATGAATGAAATGCTGGACTTGGAGTTAGAAAAATTTCGAGTTCAAATCATGCATGCTACATTTTCTAATTTGTGATGCTTAGTTAAGTTATTTAACTACCCTTAACTTCGACTGCCAACTTGCAAAACATGTATAATAGCATTTAACTCATTGGTTTGTTGTGAGGGTCAAATGTAAACCTTAAAGAGATAAAAGCTAGTTATAAACTTTCTAAAAAGTATGACCTACAGACATGTGCATAAGAATTGTGAAAATCATTAATGCTCAAAATAAGGATCGAGTAACCTATAGAGTTGATCTATCAGAACCTACTAGTTGAAATATACTGTGAATGAGGAATGAATTGGGCTCAAAAAGGAGTAAAAAAAAACAGACAGGATCCTATTTAGAGTACTATATTGGTCTTTTAGTAACCTTCAGCTTTTCTCTAAGACAAAAATCCCATTCTTGTAGCCTCAGTTGTAACTAGAATGCAACTATCTTACTGCAGACTATATAATACCACAGTCTGAGAAATGAAAATTTCAGATTACTGAAAAGGTAATGGAGAAATACATTGTTGAAGTCATGAGTAGGCTATGATGTATCCTCAGGGATGAATTTAAAATAAAATTAGCATAAACTGATGTTATCAAAGAGATTTGTGACCAAAAAAAGAAAGTGGGCCTCGTGAGACTAAGGCATGATAAATGAACAATCTAGAATCCTGCCTTGGAAAACTAATAATAGCACTAGAGGGTGCCTATTTTTGTTTGTAGTTACTGGCTTCTTTTAAAAAATGTTTTTTAGAAATATTTTTGTAATAAGTTTTTTCACCGTAGGATATATAATAGTAGAATTCCCTGAGCGCAATGGTTTATACAGTTTAGTGACTTTTTGCCTATGTGAATATTCAGTCATGACTTAATTTTTCTCCATTATCTGAAACATGAAATTTTCATTTCTCAGAGACTGTGGTATTATTTCAGACAGGACCAATATGTTGGATAGAAAACATATTTGTTAAAAGCTTTTTTTTTTTTTTTAAAGGCTTCTCCTTCGGAAGGAAAAGGCAGAGATTGGTGGGTGAGATGGTTATTGAGAGAGACCCCAAAATGAGCATCAATAATGCATTTCTTTAAAACTCCATAGAATTATTTTTTAATTACTAAAGGGACACACAGCAGTTTTGTTACTAGAATGTTTAATATACATATTAGTTAAATGAACTGGGTGTAATGGATTCAAATGAGATAATATTGTAGAAAGTGCTTAACATATTATCTGGAACATTTATAAATATTTATTCCCTTCCCTTTGTCTTGTCTCAACCTCTTATCAAATTTTTAGATGTTCTGGGCTTATTAAAAGTGGAAGTTTCATAGTTCTTAAATGGGGCTGTATTCCTTTTTCCATATTGAAGTATTTGGATTGTGGTTGATTAAATTCCCGATTTAAAAATATAATTAAAAAGTGAGAGAGACAAAGAGCCCACCAGACAGTGGTAGAGGATGAACAGGAGGCAGTTCTGTGTCCTGGATACGGTATCTGATACAGACGCCATTTCTGGAACCTTGTTTGAGAGCGGATGGATCCCCCAGCCCTGAGACTTGCTGGGAACTGCAATACAGCCGGCAGACTTTTCCTCACACTTGAGACTTCTCAGAGGTGGGGGCGAAGCGTGCGCGGCAGAGGCAGAATAAGCAAATTAAGGTTAGGCCAGGCCATGACTAAGAGGGGAAAGTTGGGACAGGACCCGAGGGTCCCCATGACCATAGGATCAAGCTGCAGCACCCATTGGTGAGAAGTTTCCAGATAAGGGCTGCTTTCCCTCCATTTTTTCCTCCTGCCTCCATCTTGACCCAAACAATAATGGTCATTTGAATTTACCCCAACAATAAACTTGTAAACTCCATAATGTGGGGAAGGGAAACTAGAATTAGGAGACGTTATTTTTTGGGGGCTGGGGTGGGGGGAAGAAAAAAAGTGTGGCTGTCTTTGTCATCAGGAACAGGAGAGAGGATATGCAGAGAAAGCGCTTTAACAATATAACTAATCCAATAAGTAGAACAGGCCTACACTACACTGGGGATTAATTTATATAAAATTTTAAGGAAAATCCTTATGCAATGTTTATTATTATTATTATTATTCTCAGAAGAAAATATACTTATTTCAAAATATATTTATATTTATATTATTTCAAACATAGAGATATTGATAATTAAGATTTTTCAGATTAAAAAAAAAAACCCATAAATTAAGACGGTTAGTGGCAGAGAAAATTTTTTGATGTTTCATATATACATATACATATATATGTGTACATATTATATATACATAAAAATATCTTTGAACCATTCTGGATAGTGGAAAATCTTTTTCATAAAGTATAGATGAAGAGATTCTTGTTTGTTTAGAAAGTCATCTGAACTCTGGAAAATTTTTCAAAAACTTTTACTTTTTTACTTAAACTCTTATTCCCTCCCTAATTAACTACTGTAGTAAACGATAAGTCGTTGATACTTAGTAGAGACCAAAGAATGGATCATCATTTTTAATAAGTAATATTTATATCACACTTTAAGATTAAGATAACTTAAATAAAGATAAAAAATTAAAAATAAAGATAAAAATAAGATAAGATTAAGATAATACTTTGCACATGATTTGATTTTCTGAACAGCTGAAATGGATACTAATCTTTTAAATATTTTGTCCATAAGCAACTAGAGGATGAGAAAAGTTAAATGACTTGTAATTGACTTGTGCATGGCCATGTAAATATCTGAGGCAGGATTTATACCCATTTCCCCACTTCACCTTTGCAGGGAAATTTCTTATTTTTAGGTTGAATCCTCTTCTCTCAGGATCCCAAGACACATTGGGAAACTTTGTTAAAAAAAGGTAGTAATAGAGAAGTAATAGTTTATTACATTTTACAGCAATTGTTTAATATTTCATTACAAGTTGAAGATGTCTTTATTGTATACTTTCTTTAAAAAGATATATTTGTTGTACATTTGTTGCCCTCCTTTTATCTCCAAAGTTTAATGATAGCTCATAGCTTACATTCTTATGATAATTTGTGGTCACTTTTCTTCACCATTACCTTTTGATCTGAATAACACTAATATTACTATTCACATTTCATGTTTCAGGAGGAGAATGTTCAGAGACTAATTTGCTAAAAGTCAAGAAGCTAGTAAGTGAAAAAAGTAGGACTTGAATCTAGATACAAAACTCTAGATGTACTGCTCTACATACACCATTCTGCCTTTCCATGATTAATGGAAATGAAATGACTGTAGATTAGATTAAAAATTAAATGAGTATTGAAGAAAAAACAACATGTACATCTGGAGTGATATAAAGGTGTAGACTGGTAGAGAGGCTAGAGAATGGGGAAAAGGGAGGGACTTTTAGAAGGTGTATAGATTAAGGTTTAAGAGGCTTGAGAAAGAGGATAAAAGAGGAAAGATTATTAGAAAGATGGATAAATAAAGAATAGGAGGGTAAGAAGAGGAGATGAGATAACAGGAATGGGGTAAAAAAGGGGAGCCAAGAGGACAATATAAAAAAAGACACTTTTACCTAAATTAATTTATATATCCAATGCCATTTCAATTAAAGAACCAAAAAATTGTTTCACTGAATTAGAAAAAAAATGACAAAAGTGTATTTGGAAGTCAAGAATGTTACAGGAAGTCATTTAAAAAATGACCAAAAAAGGGAATTTAGTAGTACCTTTATTTGTATTATTTTTTTTAATCTTTAACTATATTATAAGGCAGTAATTATCCAAACTATCTGGTACTGCCTAGGAAATAGAAAACAGTATCGACATGCAATTTATATTTGACAAGTGTAATACCTTAATATTTTATGATAAGAATTCATTATTTGGGAAAAATTGTTAGATTTACAGAAAGCAAAATGGCAGAAACTGGGCATAGACCAATATTTTATATCTTTTACTAAGAAAAGGTTAAAATATTATAAGAAAGTTTAAGAATATGGAACATAGTACCTATCAGACTTATTGATAGGCAAACAATTTATGGATAAACAAGATAAAGAGCAGAATAAGTATGAAATATATATTTCATTAAATTAAAAACGTTTTCTACAAAGAAGTTCAGAAGGGAAGCAGAAAATTTGGGGAAAATTTTTGTAGACTTTCTCAGATAAAGGTTATATATCTAAAATAGAGAATTTTATGAGATCTATGTCATTCCTCAACTGACATATAGTCAGAAAAAATGAACAAGCAATTTTTTGATGAAGGAACCAAATCAATCCCTAGTCATATGGAAAAATGCTCTAAATCATTATTGATTATAGAAATGCAAATTAAAATTAAAACAACCTATCATTTTAGATCTATCAGATTGGCTATAATGGTTGAAAGTGATAAATTTTGGAGATGATATGGAAAAATTGGAACACTTAATTCATTGTTGGTGGAATTGTTAACTGATTCCACCATTTTGGAGAGCACTCTGTAATTATACACAAAGGATTACTAAACTAACTTGGTAGTAGCACCACTAGATCTATTTCCAAAAATGATTTGGGAAAAAGGAAAAGAATTTATAGGTTCTAAAATATTTATAGTGGCATTCTTTGTTGTGGCAAAGAACAAAAAATTATGAGGATGCTCTTCATTTCATTCAATTCGAGAATGGATGAGCAAATAAATTGTTGGTATATGATTGTGACATAATACTATTGTTCAATAAGAAATGATGAGCTTGATGAATAGACTTGGACAAAATAATGAAGAGTGAAGTAAGCAGAAGGCAGAGAACTCTGTATATAGTAATGATACTGTTCAATGAATAATTATGAGCAACCAAGTTGATTTGAGTAATATAAATACTGAAATCACTTATGTCTAATAGTTTCATTCTTTTCTTTGAAGAAATCTTTGTTTGAAGCCCTGTATACCCTTAGAAGTAGAGGGGAATTAAATCATAAATTATTACAAATTCCTTATTTTAAATATGAACAAACTGTTACCCCAAAATGATAAGCTCCTGGCTCAAGGTTACCTAGCTAGTTAACAAAACCTGAATTAGATGTGTTCAGGGAAGACTAGTACCTTTAGGGTGAGGAAGACTTTTTGCCTAGTCCTTTACATTGCTGCTTTATACCTTTGATGTGTACCTGATCCACTTAATGCTCACTTTTGGCTTCAAGAAGTTATAGCATGCACAGAGGCTACATACAGGTAAACTGTTTTGGCAGATAGGCTGAATAAGGTTGAGGGACCTCAAATTCTATGATGTGTTAGAGGGGTGTCTACCAAAGCATGTGAAGACTTCCCCTAATGGAATGGGTTGATGAGAGTAATTTGTTCCAGCAGCTATAAAGGCAGCTGAAGCAGGTGTTGTGAAGGGCTTGGAGCTTAGTTAGACATTGAAGGTTACCCACTGTATCTAGAGTTATCACCAGTATTGCCACTAGGGAGTGATGACTCTGAAAGAAAGAGTGAAGCTCATAACTGCATGCAACTCTGCCTCACTTAAATCCAGTTTATGCTTCAATCAAAAGATGTCATCATATCATTTTATCTTTTCTTTTTATCTTATAATGTCTGGTGGTGATGGGAGAATGATGCAATAGCAGGTGCAGATACACTGGCAGCTCTAGTTACAACCTAGTTCTATATTTGTAGATCAAACTTTTTGTTAAGTTCTGTTTTTTTTTCATTAAAAATGGGTGAAATTCACTTATTTCATTGAATATCCATCTTCTTCCCTGAAAAAAAAAATGCTCATTTTGGCTGGGTAACTTATTTTTGGCTGCATACCAAGATCCTTAGCCTTTTGGAATATCATATTCCAAGCCCTTTGATCCTTTAATGTTAATGCTTCTAGATCCTGAATAATCCTTATTTTGGCTTCTCTATATTTGAATTGATTTTTCCTAGCAGCTTGCAGTATTTTTTCCTTTATCTGATAGTTCTGGAATTTGGCCACTATTATTATTTGGAGTTTCGATTTTAGGGTTCCATTCAGTAGGTGATCGGTGAATTGTTTCAATGTCTATTTTACTTTCTGTTTCTATAATATCTGGGCAGTTGTCTTTAATAATTTTCTGATAGTTCTGGCATTTGGCCACTATATTTCTTGGTGTTTTGATTTTAGGATTCCTTTCAGTAGGTGATCAATGAATTCTTTCAATTTCTATTTTACCCTCTGTTTCTATAACTTCTGGGCAGTTCTCTTTGATAATTTCCTGGAAAATAGTATCCAGGATCTTTTTTTCATCATATTTTTCAGGGAGTCCAATAATTCTCAGATTGTCTCTCCTAGATCTATTTTCCAGGTGTGTTGTTTTCCTAAGAAGGTATTTGACATTTTTTCCATTGTTTCGTTTCTTTTTTTTTTTTCTTTTTTTTGCTTGACTGATTCTTGGTGTCTCCTCGAGTCATTCAATTCTATTTATTCAATTCTGATTTTCAATGAAGTATTTTCTTCACTCACTTTTTTAAATATCTTTTTCTAATTGTCCAATTGAGTTGTTTTGTTCTATGGAATTTTTTTCCATTTTGCCAATTTTATTTTTTAGAGAGCTATTTTCTTTTTCCAGTTCACTAATTGTTTTTCAATGATTTGATTTCTTTATCCATTCTATCTTTAAATGAGTAGAATGACTAATTCAGACTCTCTTGCCAAGCTTCCCTTTCCTTTTCTTGTTTTTCTTCTAGCTCTCTTGTGAGAGCCTTTTTAATTTGTTCTGTGAGTCTCATGTGTTGAGGACAGATCATATTCCCCTTTGGGGATTCATTTGGAGACTGTTTTTAGTCTCCTCGGGGTTTAAAGTTTGCTTTCTATCCATATAGAAACTATCAATAGTTAAGGTCCGTTTAAAGTTTTTGCTCATTTTGTCAGAGAAGAATCAAAGAAGACATACTAGCAGAAAAAAACCAAATGCAGTCTGCTTTTATTTGGGGGAGGGGGTGGCCTGGATGGTGTTACCGAGCTTCCTCTACAGACTGTGGGGAACAGCAGCAAGGCACTAGCAGGACAGCAATGGCTGCACTGCATCTGCGCTCTGAGACTTGAGAGCATGCTGAGACACTGTGAGTGGGTGTAGCCAGGTCCTGAGAGACCTTAAGCTTTTCGGGGTTATAGTCTTCACCCCCTGTGTTTTTAGCTTCTCTGCTTGTTTACTGGCTTGCTGCCAGGGCAAAGTAATCAATACTGTAGTAAAGCTCTCCCCACAGAGATGGCTGAGATCACACCCCCACCCCCTTTTGGTCTACTCAGTGTGAGCTGTCTGCTGTGCTCTCACTGCCACTGCTTGTCCTCAGCCTGTGCCCGGTCTAACTGTCCCTGCCCTCGAGCAAAAACAGACCTTTTCTGGTGAGTTTCAAGGATGTCTTCTGTTGGTAATTATTTGTGGGGGGGTTTCAGTCAAGCACTAATTCCAAGGCTTTCATGAAATAAATTCTGAGAGAAAATGCGGAGCTTAAGTAGATGTGTGTGTCCTCTCTGCCATCTTCTCTATTGGTGCATTTTCACCAATGGTTCTTGTGACAGTTGTCTGTAGATGTCCCACAAAATCAGGAAAAAGGTTCATTGGGACCTTGTTCTATTTTCACGAAGGCTTCCCCTCTATCTTGTTTTCCTGGGAGGGTACCCCATGCTTTGATGGCAGAAGCAGCAATTTGCTCAGATACTGTAAAAGGGTAATTAATCTGTACTAAAGGGCCTGAATACTGACTTTTACCTACTAGTTGATCAAAGGTGATTTGTATATTAACTCCAGTTTACCTATTTTGTTGGTCTTGTATTCTATATAGTT
This sequence comes from Sarcophilus harrisii, assembly GCF_902635505.1. Classification (NCBI taxonomy): domain Eukaryota; kingdom Metazoa; phylum Chordata; class Mammalia; order Dasyuromorphia; family Dasyuridae; genus Sarcophilus; species Sarcophilus harrisii. The sequence goes on from NC_045429.1 coordinate 125,159,996, forward strand.
CACTATACTCTAAAAGCCACAAGTTTTGTCCAGGTTCTAAACATGTCCTTGCTATAGATTTCCAATCACTATTCAATTTCATAAGGCAAATTCTCTAATAGCATAAGATGATGTAGCCCCATAAAGAGTGCAAGCCTTTTCAAATCTTTAATAATTTCCAGATCAAAAGAAGTGCATCTTCTCCTTTCTTGACCTGAGGAGTCAAACTCTTGAATAACAGGGTATGCTTCCATTAAATCTGATATATTCTGTCCTTTTTTAGTTTTAACTAGTGACTTTTGTAATCTTATCATAGGGAGTGGATAAAAGCTCCTGCATGGATGGTGCTGACGGTGTCAATGCACCTCCCCCTCATCTTTCTCCCTCTATCCATGAAGGGTTAATTGAGGGGGGTAGGATGCAGGGTATGGGAAATGCTGTAATGGCTTCTGCTGTGAAGCACCACATTCCTTAATTTCATCAGCACTGTACTTAACTCCTTTCTTGTCTAATTCTTAATGCTTTTCAACTGTTTTTTTTTCAATAACCTCCTCATGCTCTTTCTTCTTTTTCCTTATTCTAATACTTATACAATTTCTTAAAGCCAATTGTATTGTTATATGTATAGAATATTTCTTTAGGAATTGAATTAGGACCATTATCATTGTAATATTCAATTAGTTGCTGTCCAACTAGTTTCTACTCATCTGGATCCAGTTCTTCTTCCTAAGAGGACCAAGGAGATGTGTATTTTTATGTTTCAAAGAGTTCAGTGATCTCCTTCCAAGTTACAATCAAACCTTGGGGTTTTTTTTCTTTTAGTTTAACTATGTATTCTACATACTTTCCTCATGGTGGAAAAAGCTGTTTTCTACATTTTTGTCTCATTTCAGCTGAAACACTAGTTTAACCCTTAACAAAGTTTCTTTCTTGTCTGTTTTTGTACTCATCCTAATTTCTGGGTCACAGAGACTTTTTCACCGAATTCAGGATCAGAGACTTTTCCACTGAAATCAGGATCTTATCAGTCTGGACTGCTGAATGTAAATCCTTAGTCCCATGTTTGGGTGCCAAAATGTAAGGTTCTGGTTGGTTTTCTGGAGGTCTTTGGATTAGCCTTGGTTTCAGCAGAGTAGTCACCATGAAAATAGCCAGGGATAAAGTCCAAATTCTTTATTATCTCCTTCACAGTCTGTTCTCCTTGCCTAGGGCCTGGGCTAACTTTCTGGAGGTCTTTCAGATGGGACTTGGTCTCAGTGGAGAAATGAAGGAGGAGAGGCCAGCCACCATGATGGTGGGAGATGGAACTTCAAGCCCCAGCCTCCAGTCCTCTGTCTTCTCTGAGTCTGTCTCCGAGCCTTTGTTGGCTGATAAAATATTCTATTATAATTATATCATCGTAGGTGTGAATCCTGTAGAACTATATTAAGTACTAAGTACATGTACTGAACTAGAGAACTATTAATCACCATGCTAAATTAGATAACCACTGTCTTATCAATTCCACTGAGTTAATATCTTGTAAGAATCCTTGTTTCAGAGTTCTGGCTTATTACAGGAGATGAGGGAATCTGCACATATAAGGGAGTGGTGGCCAAGATGTGGTTGAGGGAAGTCAGAGAGATGGTGATTGGAGTCATAGGAAAACTGATTGATACAATGGTAATATTAATTTATTGTTTCAAAGGGATAGTTGGAAGGAGTGTGTTCGTGTGTGTGTGTGTGTGTGTGTGTGTGTGTGTATGTGCATGTATAATGAGAAAGTAACACGGTATTTCTGGGTCCAGCAACATAAGAAATCAAAAACCACAACTTCACTGATCAGAAACTCAATATAGAAGTTGAATTCTGGTTCAGAGGTAGAGGTCTGAGCACATTTAAGTGTCTGGCTCTTGAAGGTGATTTTAAGGTTAGCTTATGATGCATCCAGACTGTGTAATAACAGGCAAGTTATTTATATTTTTAACCTTTTCCAGGTAATTCTCCAACACACACACACACACACACACACACACACACACATACACACACAATTTCCCTTGTTGGTCTTCCCTATTCTAATGAATTCATGTCTAGTCCAACATATGCTGTTTTCAATAGAATCTTAAGACCAATGCCTTTTAGAGAAAATTAGAATGCTTTGTATTCAACAGTAAGGTTTGTAGAGAAGGCAGTGAATCTTAAATCAGTCACTATAGCTGTTTTTTTAAAAAATTATCACATTATCTGTTGATCATCATTCTTTAACTGATACAAAAGATATAGCAGAGGCCTGAGAATATTTATAGTCTGGTGCCAGTATTTGAGGAAAAAAATACTAAGCATTCATTCAGTTCCTTATTTTATTCCCTAGGGTAGGACAAATAAATAAATAAAGCATATCTCTAATAAGCACATATATTGTAGTTATGGTAGGGTTCCTTCATAGGGAATACTATGATTCATAATTATATTCCACACAGTATCCCATGCAGTAACTTATCCTTTCTTCTACTAACAATCTCCTTGCCTTAATTGATATTTATAAACTTCCCCTTCAGGTGGTCTGAAGCAAAAAAAGGATTCCAATGTTCAATAACAAAAACAAGCATGTTTTCAAGAGCAAAATAACATTTTTGCATCCATTATGAAACTTTTCAATGTCTACTAAGTTTGTAATAATATTTTTTAAATTTGTTGTATTATTTATTTATTATTGTTAGAGCATTACAAATTAAAAATGGATGAATCAATAAATTTTTTTTCTAAGCTCTCAAATTTATATTTTATTGAAGGCCAAAATCTACCTGTGACAATACTTAATAGCTTGCACTAATTCAGGTGGCAGGGGCGGGTGGGGGGGGGAGGGGAGAGGGGAGAAGTAGGAGGTTAGTGCATGGTGAGTGATAAAGTCACTTCTAATCAGTTCATGACATCACAGCTAGTACATTTTGTGAGTCAGGACCATTTTTTATTTAAAAAGTGCCTCAGTATCATTAAGAGGGGAAAATGCTTCTATCTTGTAGTACAAAGAGTACTTATTATATGCTTTGTAAAGTGTGACCTGCAGACTAAATGGATATGGAATTGTTTCAAACAATTTGGAATTCTGTGTAGATTGTTCCTGTAGTCCTCAATAAGTCTATATCAGTGACCCTTGTTTAGTTGAAACAGACTCCATGACTAGAGTGTATACTTTTCCTCTGTCAGTATTTTGTGACATAAAGTAAATGAAGCAATTCAGTAAACAAGAGACTCAGTAAGTTACTATAAAATCAATAAAAGAAACAAATCATAGGAAAGAATTTATTTTTCTGTTTTATGATATGATTTGTAAAACACAGAATTAGTCTTATTGGCTGTTTCAAAGAAACAGGCATTACATGGTTCAAGGTGCTGGTGCAAAGTCAAAGTTTTCCAAAGGAAAACTATAGTATTCTCCTTAGTTTGTATGTGACTTTGGGTAAGCTTGTTAATCTTTAGAGGTCTTAGTTTCCTCAACTTTAAAGTGGAGGGTGGTATTAGCTAACCTTTGAGGCTCTTTCTAGCTTGAAATCTATGATCTTATGATTCTATGGTTTGTTTGTTTGTTTTTTTTTTAAACAAAGTCCTACTAGGGTAATCATCCTAAAATAGGGGTCTTTTTCTTGCTTAATAACCTCTTTGGGTTTTTTCCTATAGGAAGTAACAGCACAAACGCTTTAGCCCCTTTCTCATTCAAAATCTATTCCATTTTGTCCATCTAAGCTACCCACATGATGGGAATCACTTTATGTAAGGAAAGAAGGTAGAGAGTGCCACCACCTGGGAAAGGGATAAAGAAAACCAGAATAAGGTTGATAATATTAAGAGTAATAGTAGTCATTCACTTTTCTATAGAACGTTCAGTACTTCTTCTATAGCAACCCTGATGGTTAGTCTAGTTTTGTAAATGAGGAAATTCATTAAATTCATAAAAATTATTATTTGCCGTTATCAAAGGACTAGTGATAGAACAATAACTGAAACTCAGATACAGTGCATTATACACTATACCATGTTGCTATTTACACTGTGCAAGGATAATAAATCTTGTAAAGAAAAAAAATCAGTCTCTTCTTCACACCAGGGTAATGAAGCATATTGCCTCGTGCAAGGAATATGTTAGAAATTAATTTTTCTACTTGAAGGAGCAGATAAATCCCAAGTTATATCACTATAAAAAGTGAGTTCAGTGAAAGTACAGGCACCCCAAAGAGCTGGGTAACCCTCATGGAAAAACCAGATATAATTCTATAATTCATGAATTTTTTGTGCAAGTTGTCAAGTGACAAGTAATTTTGGCACTCCATTCAAAGTGCACTTTACAATATATTGCTTTCAAGGATATCTTGGTTTTCAAACCCAGATCATGACAAGCATCTTGTTTTAGGACATTTTTTAAGTGTTAAATTTAGTTTAGCCAAGTGGTTGCATTGGAATGCTTCATCATATATAAAAGGTTTCATAGGGTTATCTCAGAAATCTCAAAACTGTATTATTGAGAAGTTCTGTAACAGATGCAGAACCACTCTAATAAGGTTATTTATTACTTTGGAGAAATTAAAATCTCTGAAAAATGGATACCTTTTTTTTCCCTACCCTCCTCTGTGCTGCGAGTACAGGATAAACCCTTTCATTCATCCCATTTCTTCAACTTGATTTCAAGAAAGAGTTGTAATCACTTAAAATGAAAACTGTGCTTATTACATATTGCTCAGATTGCTCAGTTCAGATGTGATACAAAATAAACATATACATAAATAATACATGTGTATGTGTATGCATTCATAGACACACATAACATAATTATTATCAAATTATTATGAGACACCCTATCTCTAGCCTGCTCTGTTTGGCTGCAACTACCTTATGGGTTAGAGCAAAGCTTCTTAACCTGTGAGTCATGCTCTCAGATGGAGTAATATAACAATGTGGGAGTTGTGAAAAATTTGGCCCTGAAAGGGTTTTTAATTCAGTGACCAAAAATTAATTCAAAATCAAATGAATATTTCTGGCAGCAAGTGCCCCATGTTGCATATCATGACTTCACTACGGCTTTGGTTCTGAATACACAACTTGTGCATTTTGCATGAACACTGCCAGAAACACCTTGGCTCAGATTCATGGTGGAGTCATATAAAAATTGCATGGGCACAAAGGTATTGAGAGTAGAAAAAAAGTCCTGGTTTAAGGCCAATTCTGTGTAGTTGACAACACACATATTATCTATATATTAATGCCTTGTTATTTAGCTCTTAAATATTAAAACAAACATATTTAAGAACCAAATTCTCAAGTTCATTAAGGTGAAGGTGTTATGGAATATCATGGTACCTCAATTCCAGGACCTGCCTGGAGTTTTTAATTGTATTTTTTTTTCTTTACAGATGAAGGAATTTCTAATGAAATCACCCGGGTAAGTAACTTAAAGAATTATTTTCTGCTGTTACCACATAGAAAACATACCATAGAAATAAAAAACCTCTGATAAGCATTTGCTTATTTTTATACTTAATGCAATAGTATTGTATTTAGAAAAAAAATTATTGAAATTTAAGAGTCCCCAGATAGTTATTGGAGGGAGATGGTGTTTGGGAAATATTGACAATCCAATTATGCCAGCATTGGTAGCATTATAGTATTAATCACTTTGGCAATACCAACTAAACCTTTTCACATTCTGGGGAAATAGTCTTGTTAACTTTATATAAATCAGGGGGCTAAGCTCCTGGAGGACAAGGACTGTATAACACCTAGTATATTGTGGGTGCTCAGTAAGTGCTAAATTATTGATTAAGCTGTATGATGAAATTATATTTAATTTTATATCCTTTATTTCAGTACTTATTTAAAATTGGACAAAATGTTGAAAATCTAACATAGCATTAGAATGAAACAAAACCCTGTTAGGTATCATTTATCCTTTATAGTGTTGAAAATAAACATTTGAGAATCATTGACAGAATTGCCTGTACAAATATCCCTCTACATTGCTGGCCATTAAAAGAAGGAAAGCCTTTGAAATGAACCAGAGTAGCTAACTTTAATTTTTTTTCTTTCTTTCTTTCTTTCTTTCTTTTTTTTTTTTATCATTTTCCCTTTGCAAATAACAACCCAAATATGAGGAATTTAAGACTCAAGCCATTAATTGGTCCAACACACATTTTTTAAGGTCTTTCTGTGTGCAATGTGCTGGGGTATGCACAGGGATGAAATACAAGGATAGATAAGACACGGTCCTTGCCCTCAAGGAGCTTACAATATAGTCAAGGTAAGGTACTCACACATAACATGTATGTAAACACACACACAAATATAATGAAAATTAGAATGGGCTGTGTATATAAGAAAAAAGACATAAGAGTACAAGTCTTTGAAATCAAATGAAGTTTGGGATATCAGGAAAAGCTTCATTGCAGAAGTGATTTTTGAGCTGATGGGTAGGATGGGAAAGATGTCAATAGAAAGAGATGAAGGGATCAGAGGAGTGTATTACAGGCCTAGATAACCAACCACCAGAACACAAGTTCAGAGATAGATAGGGGAACATAGGGTGTGTCCAGAGTGGTTTCATTTCGACTGGGTGTGGACTGGGAGAAGAGTATTGAATGAAAGAATTAAGAGCATCGATATCTACTTTTTGCATATGGTAGGGATGGACACCAGACTGCATGAGATTGAAAGAGAGTGAGACAAGTTATTTATGCCCTGAGTAATGTTTTAGACTTAACTTCCTATGAGTTACAATTCATTTGACTCCTTGATCCTTTACTATAACATGTTTTCCTCAGAATAACACTCTGTATGCTTTGGACAGCAAAACTTTCTGACACCATAATATGCACATTTATTTTTAAAAATAGTACTAAAATTTCCCCTTCTGTTTCCTTTTGTTTACTGTAGGCAAAAGATTTCCTTACTTTTTTCTAGTTTCTTATGCTGAGAAATGGGTTGATGATTAGGAAGGCAAGCTAGTTATTAAAAAATGTGTAGCAGTGAAAGAGTTATAGGACTAAGAATAAGGAAATAAGGGAATAAGTTCAAGGAAAAGTTTTTTTTTTTAAATAACATGCATGAAAAAACTTGAGGACGTTTATAGGAGGAGAGGAAGCCAAGTGGGGAGAGTAAAGATTAAAAAAAAATTTCAATACAAGTAAGACTGGTTTTAAGAGAGACGGGAGGGGAAATCCAAGGGTACAAATGGAGGGGAAGATGGAAAGATACTGATCTTGGGTAGGAAGAAAGTCACCCTTTCCACAAAGGAAAGAAGGAGGTGATAACTAAAGACCCCATGTTTTGAGGGAAGATGGAGAAGAGGAGAGAAAGACTTCAATCTTTTCAGTGGTGTGAGAAGTGGTATAATTTATGATAGTGATGAAGCTGGGTTATGCTCAGAAGCTTGAGGAGAGAAGAGGAGGGTTAGAACTGATCCCATGGGGGATGTGATAGGGAGCCAAAGATGAAATATAACACATTTGGTGAGTAGCAGGTTGTACTCAATTAACATAATGACAATAGTAACAGCAGAAATAATTATTTTGATAATTAAAATTTACACATCAAGTTTACTTTCATTTACTTTCAAGTTTGGAATTTAGGAACAAAAAAAAGGCCAAAGTGTCTCAGTGTGAAAGAACAGAAGACTTTATATTTGGTCCTAAAGGCAAGATGCAGCCACAGAATTTATTTGCATTAAGAGTGGGCATATTTACACTTGAGGAAAATTACTTTGTGTATAGGATAGCCTACAGATAGATTGTTGCAGTAATCCAAATCTGAACAAAGGTGGCTGTGTGAACCGTGAGAATGGTTTGGATTAGACGCGAAACATGCTGTGCAGGTAGAAATAGAGATCTGTGGTAGAAGATGAGTCAAGAAGAAAAGTGTAAACCTGGAAGATGGGAATAAATTTGTGGGGGAAGAAGGAAGGAAAGAAAGAAACATTTATTTAGTACTATGTTTTATAAACTTTGTAAACTATCACAAAGATGCTAAGATAAGCATTTAGCCAGACTAGGTGGTTTACAAGTATTGTCTCATTTGATCCTCACAGCAACCCTGAAATGTAGTTGCAATTTTCCCCCTTTTACAGTTGAGGATATTGAGGCAGATAGTGGTTAAGTTACTTGCCCAGATCCAATTACTAAATGTCTATAAAGTTGGATTTGAACTGGTTCTTCTTTTCAGTGCTGTATCATCTGTGCCACCTAGCTTTATTAGTATTTTTAAAAATCTGAACATACTATTTCTGCTTTATTCTCACTTTTAGAAATTATTTCCCTTGATATTATAGACATTTTATTACTCCAAATTAGTTTTATTTTTATTTTGTCTTAAATCTGTAAAGTCAGGGTTTGAACCCAAATGCTCTGAATCCAAATTCAGTGATCTTTCTATTTATCTTCTCTTTGCTGACATATGTCAGGTGGGTGCTAGATAAATCTGGTCTGGCACAAATGCTAATAAATGCCTCTCACATACTTAAATTTAAATGCCATGAGATTCTGCATTCCATGGCTCCCATTTATTACTGATCTCTTTGTAGCAAATGTATCCCTAAGCCATATCTTGTGACTTACTTATAACAAGATTATATGTTCTTCTTCATCCAGGATCTTCCTACCACCTGGCAATTAGTACCTTAAAAAATACTCATGAAACTCCTTGTCATAACAAGTAGCATATAGAAAAGAGGGAAATCTCATTTTCCCAGCTTATTTTTCTACAACTTGCTTCTGCAGGCCCATTTTCCACTTTTCTTCACACAAGGGACTACTATGCCACTTCATTTTAGGGAAATCAGCTCACATCTACAAGGATCCTTTCTTGTTTCATTAACAAAATTGAACATCTCTTGGTTCATTATCTTCTACTTTATTGGTGGGTTTATATAGGATATTGTCCTGATGGCTTTTCTCAATACTTTTTTTGCTGACCAGTCTTTTTTGAACTTTTTAAAAAATAAATGTACAAATGAAACTCTTTCTCTCTATTTATTCCTCAGAAAGCTTATTGGTTTTGAATTCTACTATGATCATTTATTTTACACTCATTTCTTATCTGGATTTGGTCTTCTCTTAACAGTCTAGCTCCAGCTTATCTTTCCACGTCTTTTCTGTGGTCCAGTCCAACTGGTTTACTTGCCATCCTTTGTACATGACATTTTTATCTCATATATTTCTTGGCATCAGCTGTTTCTGTGTCTGAATATCCTCCTTCCTCACTTCCTATTCTGAAAATTTAGAACTGCTCTCAAAGCTCAAATTAGGCATCAGTCTCCTACATGAAACCTTCCTCCCCCAATAACCTAGTTAATATGTGTGTTAGCATATGTGTGTGAATGTATATATACACTCACACACCTATGTAAAATATACACAAATATACATACATGCATATTTTAACCTATTTTCTTTGTGTGTGTGTGTACACACACACACACACACACACACACACAGAGGTTAAATATATAGTGTGTTGCTCTATTCCCTCTTCTAGAGACCAGGTTTTGTTTCATAGTTAATCTTTTTAATCTCCAATACCAAGTAAATAGAATTAGATTCTTGATAAAAGCTTGTTGTTTCCTGAGGTAGAGATTTGAATTTAAAGATTCTTCCTAGCAAGATTTCTATTTCCTCAGCTGTATGTATTCGATCTCTGAATATAAGCTGCTTGTAAGTAGGGGGTTGATAGCCCTGGCACCTACCTAGCACAGTACTTGGCACATAGTAGCTAAATTATTCAATGCTTGTTGGTTGATTTAATTATGAAATTAATCTCTGGCCATGATGATAGAGAATCATGGAAATGATTTCAATGTTCAATGAAAAGTTCAATGTTCTGAGCCTAACCCCAAGGAGTTACAATATCCATATCTTTCACCGAAATATTAGTAATGTTGTCTGGATCATTAGATCAAGGAACCAGTGTCTCTACATAAGTAACAACAAAATAGGTTCTTAGTTCAAATACAACTGTACCCCAGGAGACTGAGTTCTCTAGATAATAGTAGGGAATTTCCCACTCCTTAATAACTCCTTAATAATAATTCTTTCCGTGTTCCAGATCTCTAGAACCTGAATTCTTTGGTAGAAGAGAATGTTCCTTTTTTAATTTAATTGATTGACTCATCTCCAGAGTGCTAACACTACTAGTTCAGATAACTTCATATGAAAGCTTTTGCATCTAACATACAGGTCATATCTACTGTTGTCTATTTTCAAATATAAAAAGGTTGTTTTCCAGCTTCATAGGATCAGTTAATTTGTTGCCTATTGATAACAAACTAGTTAAGTTAGTTAAGAAGTTTTTCACATTTGCATTTCCCCTTTATAATTCTTATCGTAGGTTGGTTCTTGTTGAGATAGAATTCACTCTGGTCCTTAATTCCACCATTTGTAAAGTTTTGGGTCTGGGTTTGACCATCTCTGAGGCCTCCTTCTAGCTCTAAATTTCAGAGTTCATTGTTCTCTTTGATATCCCAGATAGCCAAACATCTACAGGTCTCTTCTCTTTTATCCCTTGTAAGAAATGCATATCTACCAATCTATTCATGCTGAATAATTAGACTTTTTGCTAAATCCAGTCTAGTCTCTAGGTCTATTAAGTGACTTAATAGTCTTAACACTCTTTCTGACTCAGCATAGTTTCTGATGCATATTAAGTGCTTAATAAATGCTTTATAAACTCAGTGCAAAATTAAAATCTCTATGCTCCTGAAGAAATAAATAACTCATTACCTCTAATCACAAAGATTTAAAAACTCAAGAGATCAAATTCACTTAGGAACAAAAGAGAAAATTTTAATTTTGTCGAGACCTATATTAAGTAATTCTTATGTGTAGTATGCAACCATTGTCTATGTGATATGTCGACCTTTGATTGATATTAAGTACAGTCTATTTTTAAATGTTTTTTTGTCAGAAGTGTAGGCATCAACTCCACCTAATTTTTGAATGTTTATATATTTATAATTTGTATTACTTATTTTATGTAATATTATAAACAAATGTGAATTTGTTCATTCCTGACTTTCTTTTGAGGCAGCAGGTCAGATTTTATAGGATCTGAAGGAGGAAGATGTCAAAATAGAGGATCATTCATTTGACTGTAGGGGGAGAAAGGAGGAGAGAAAAGGAAAAACACAGAGAGACAGAGAGAAGAGATTGAATTTATGGACACTGGTTTTCATAAATCAGTGCTACCATTTTTTAGGTATATTATTTTGTTATCTAAAAAATTTATACAGATTTCACTTCACTGAATCACAGACATGTTGTGTCCATTTAATAACAATTACATAATTGTGAACAAATCTTCCTGTTGTAGTGCCTGATTTCCTTGTGCTATGGTGATGAAATGATAAATATTTAGACAATACCACAAAGTATCTGAGTCCTTGAGAAACAACAATTGAAATAACATGTCATTTATTTGCTAGTCTTTTGTGAGTTTCTGTTAAGGCAAAAAACTTGTAGAATGCATGTTTATATTTGAGCAATGATAAATCATCACTTGAGCACCTATGTGGTACAATGCATAGATTGCTAGAACTGGAGTCAAGAAGATTTATCTTTGTAAGTTCAAATTTGGCCTCAGATACCTAATAACTGTGTAATCCTGGACAAGTGACTTAACCCTGATTTTTCTTCAGTTTCCTCATTTATAAAATGAGGTGGAGAAGAAATTTTTGCCAAAGAAACCCCAAATGAGGTCATGAAGAAATTATCACAAGTGCTATCAGAAGTTATAAGATCTTAAAGTCTCTTTCTGGTCATAAGTGCAATTATGGATAAATTCAGAACTAGAGTCAGAGTCAGTAAGCATTTATCAAATACCTACTGTGTGCCAAGCACTCTGCTAAGCATGAAGGCAAGAAAAGGCAAAAGACAGTTCCTGCCTTTAATCCAGTGGCCAGGGAAGAAGGAGGGAAGACAATACATTTAAAACTAAAAAGTATGGAGTGAGGAGCCATGGATGAGAAAGATACCCCATTCAGGGACATGATGAAGTCTTACAGTCAGGCTAGGGAATGATTAGAACACTATCTTGAGTGACTTATAGGGTGCAGATCTGGAGCTCTCCACTGTCTGTACTCTTCTCTCTCCAATCTAATGGAGAAAGGGAGAAAGAAACAGGGGTTGCTGATGAAGAGAGTTTCAGAATTGATGTCATTTGTAGGATAAAGTTCAGGGTAGCTACTAGATGTTGCCTGTGTGATTCTGCTATAAACTCCTTTTACTCTTCAGACCATTCTTAGGAGATATAGTCTCAATTTTTTCATCTGTAAAATTTGGGGAGAATCATGAAATCTCTTGAGTTATCTCTGATAATCTCCAAAGCCATCTAGTTCAATACATAATGGAACAAGAATCTCTTGTCAGAATACCAGCAAAAGGGGCCTTTCAACTTTTTCTTGAAAACCTTTTTCAAGGAGGAACTCATCTTATTCAAACTGCTAGTAAGTGTGCAGATCATATAAGATCATCATCCATTTGATCTTGAGAACTTTCAAAAACAAGTGGAAACTTAAGTGTTGTCAAAAATAGCATTTATGAGGCAGTTAGCTGGCTCAATGGATAGAGCACCAGCCCTGAAGTCAGGAGGACTTAAGTTCAAATCTGTCCTCAAACACTTCAGTTCCTAGCTGTGTGACCCTGGCCAAGTCACTTAACCCTAATTGCCTCAAAAAAAAAGTGGCATTTACTTGTTCCTTTCTAATTCAGATCTGATCAGTCTCGATAAGTTTACCAAGATTACTCTGATATAAAATAGCTGAAAGAGGAGAGAGAGATTCAGATAAAAGATTTAAATCCTTATATGTCCATTGCTAATGTCTTTTCAACTGCAAGGTTCATTCATGATGAGCAATTTTTGGGAATAGTGGTTCTTAGTCATTTTTACTACCGCTTTATTGGTTCAAGGTTATATCATGACCCAATCATTTTCCTTTATCCAAGAATGTTTCAGGATGACAAGCCTCTCTAAGATTTTCCAAGTCTTCCTTAAGTGTCTTCTGAGATTACCACTATTTTATCCTATAAAAATATTTACCTATACTTTCTTTGTACATAGTTGTTTGTATTTTATCTCTTCCTTAGAATATGAGTTCTGTGAGAGCAGGGTCGGCTTTTTTGTCTCTCTTAGTTTTCCTAGCATTTGGAATAGTGCTTGGCACCTAGAAGGTGCATAATAATAAATGCTAACCTCAGAGGGTTCAATTACAGCTAAAGCTACTCCAACCACTCAATTGCTTTCTTTGTGTCCATGGTAGATTGCTAATCTAGTAAACTCAGTGTGAGCATGGCCTTCCATGTCAGGACTGAAGAATTTTTCTTGATATTCATGATTGTGGTGTTACTTCTCCTGGCCAGTTTATCTTTAGTTGAATCATCTGGCCCACTCTAAAATTTCCTTTGATAAGTACTTTTGTTCCAATGTAAAACTTGGCCAAATAGATGGAAGGCTTTATTTTAAGGCACAACTCTGACAAGGTCATTCATTTTTTAAAATTTCAATAATATTTTATTTTTCCATTTACATGTAAAGATAGTTTCCAACATTTATTTTTGTAAATTTTTTTACCTCTTCCTTTCTCTTACCTACTCCCCTCCCCAAGACAACAAGCATCTGATATATATGTGCATAATCAGTTCAAACATATTTTTATTTTATTTTCATGTTGTAAAAGAAAAGTCAGAACAAAAAAAGAAAACCACATTGGAAAAAAAGGTAACTAAAAAAAAGGTGAAAATTGCCTGATTTAACCCATATTCAGTTCTCTCTCTGGATATAGATGTCATTTTCTGTCCCAAATCTATTGGAATTGTCTTGAACCACTGTATTTCTGGGAAGAGCTAAGTCTATCATAGTTAATCACATCATCTTGCTTTTACTGTGCTATGAAATAATAATATTCCATTATATTCATGTGCCATAACTTATTGAACCATTCTCCTATTGATGATTATCTATTCAACTTCTAGTCCTTGCTTCCACAAAAAAGAGCTGCAACAAACATTTTTGAACATGTAGGTCCTTTCCCCTCTTTTATGATCTCTTTGAGATACTGACCCAGTAGTGACACTGCTGGATCAAAGGGTATGCCAGTTTGATAATCCTTTGGTCAAGGATCCAAATTGATCTTCAGAATGCCTGGATTAGTTTATAATTCCATTAACAATGCACCAGTGTTACAATTCCCATATCAACATTTGTCATAAATTATCCTGTCACCTTCACTAATCTGAAACGTATAAAGTGGTACCCAGAGTTGTTTAATTTGCATTTCTCTAATCAATTGTGATGTAAAGCCTTTTTTCATGACTAAAAATGGCTTTAATTTCTTCATCTGAAAATTGTCTGTTCATATCCTTTGATGACAAGATCTTTCTTGATTTACTTATCAAAAAGGGGTTGTCATTTTCTCTAGAAATTTCAGGCAAAGTCCTTCAAGTGTCTCAGAAGTTTGTTCTCTTTCCTGATGGCTTTATTGTCCTGTTTACTGTAACACTGCAAACCTCACCTTGGTCTAGTCAACAGGGAAATCTTATGGCTTAAGTTCCAAAATTCAGTTATATTTGATTTACAAAGGCAATGCTTTATGCATTTTTGAGATGAAACGAGGTCATGTGATAAATAAATTATATAATACTTAAGACAAATATGTTTGAAGTCTCATTTTTCTTATGTGCCTATATGTTGGTTTGGCTTATAGGTCTAAAGTACATTATTTCATTTACTTTATATTGCCTCATGAGCTGTTCTTATATCATACTTCACTCAGCTGCACAAGGAACAGGGAGATACATGTTCCATCCTGACAACTCTAAAAGTATATAACTGGAAACTCAGCTTCTAGTTGCTTAGGCCTAAGATTTGACTTTTCTGGTTCCTTGAGGAATAATTTAATATAGTTTTGCTTTGATCTCCCCATAAATGCAAATAAGAGTAAATAACATATTTGCACATGTGTTCATATGATAGTGTCTTCCCATGTATAGAAATAAAATGTCTTCAGTGGTATCAAAGGATGCTCCATTTCTTTTGAGAAAAACTGAAAGCTAGAGTAATTAGTGTTGGGACAATAGGTGGCAAATGGTCATTTGCCTTTGATTAAACAGAACTTTCTCCTGTGAAGCTTTGGATGAGGTATATTTAAAGGGAGATGCTATCTTCCTTGCCAGTTCAAATTTTAAAAAGTAATCATAAATCCATGAGACAAAAAGTATATAATGAGAATTATTAGAGAGAAATGTCACTAGGCTTTCAGACCACCTAACAAATTAAATAGCCCTTTAAGGAATGGAATTGTGATATGAATTGGAAAGACTCATAGAATCATTCATTTAGAGTTAGTAGAAATTTCATAGATTTCTAATCCAAAAATTCTTTGGATTATCTGTGGATTATGACCCTATCTGAGGTCACATAACTTAATGTGAGGGTTGTGAACAAAAATTGACAATAGTAAAAGGTTTTTGAATGAAACAACCAAAAAGCCAAAATCAAATCTATAATGAATCTGAGGTGCTTCTGGCAGTGTTTGCCCATGTTGCATTGCATGACTTCACTGCACCTTGGTTCTGAACATGCATGTGCATTTTGCATGCCAGAAATACTTTGGCTCAGATCTGAAACTGAGTCATGTAAGAATTTCTCACATGAAAAGGATTATATATGGAAAAAGAAGCCTTGGTCTAGTCTAATGCCATTATTTTCTGGATAAGGAAAGATTGCCCTAGAGACATTAAGCAATTTTTCCTAGGTCACAAGCATTATAAGTAGCAGAACTTCTCTTTTATTTCAGATGTAGCAATCTTTCTTTATAGAATGATACATTTTAGAGATAATCTAATCCAATACAGTTATTTTATAAGTGGAAAAAAAAGACCCCCAGAGGTTACACTACTTGTTTAAGACCACACAGGATTAAAATCTAGGTCTTCTGACTTTAAAGCTGTCTCTTTCTGTATAACATTTGATTGTGATTGAGTTTTCAGGAATCAAAAAAAGTTAGAGCAATTGGAACTTTGTTGGAAGGGATGTCTTGACATGCCTATTTCATGTGTCAGTCATACATGGGATTGTGTAACTTTGGAGATTGCTGGATATAAGGCACATTTTTCCTTTCCCCTCCCCAAATAATATTAGGGAATCTTCTCAGTGTAATAAATAATAGTATGACTTTTTTATTTTTCAAATGAATAATTATAAAGAGAATGGATAGGACAAGAACCTTGAGTTACAGAAACATAACTATCGTTCTCCAGATGTATGTATATGTCTCTGTTTTTTCTGTAAATGGGACTACTTGTACAAATTCCATGGAAATCTTTTGGTAAAAGAAAAATTGAAAACAGATATTTTTCTTCAACAGTTTGTTTTGCTGATAAGTATTTAGTCATTCATTCATGTCCATGGACCTTTCTTGCTAGTGCTACTGGAGTGGTCAATTAGGAACCCCCTTACTTGGAATTTTACATCGATTCAGATAATCTGGAGGCAACTGAGTATTCTCAAATCTATTTTTTTTTTCCATGTAAGGTTTACAACATCAGATTATAATACCTAGAAAATTTCATTCTCTCCCCACTGCCTGAACCTTTAGAATTTTCATACAAAACATTCAGCACAAATTCTAAGACTATTATTCCAACTCATACTTAACTTACAGTTACCCAGCTATAGTTGTTAGCTCTGTTTCCTAAAACACAGTCTGTCTCTCATTGTGATTCTAGAGGTTTTTTGTTTTGTTTTTGTTTTTTAAATAATTTTCAAATACATGAACCCACCAATCTGGTCTGTTTCTCCCAATATTATTCAACCAATTAGTATTTCCTTAATATTAATAAATTAATATCCATTAGCTTTTACAGAGGGATATTTATTGAAAAAAATATAGCAAGAACCATAGTGCCTGTAACACACTAGTAAATTCGAGTGTCTTGGTCCCTGGGTTCAAGGTTAAACTGTTAAAAGCATTCTTCCCACTCAAGTTTTCTTCTGTGTGCGGCATAGCTGATAAATTAGACTCTTGCTTGCAGGATATGGTGTGTCAGTAGTTGAACCAGTTCTGGGCTGGGGTTGGCTTCTCACTGGATGCAGATTCTGTTATTAGTTTCAGTTGCTGGATCCATGATGAATCTTCTGATATTTCAAAACTCACAAGTTATAACCTGGTTTATTTTGTCTCTCATACTAATTAACCTGTTCAGGAAAAATAAATGCCACAGAAACATGGCTGTTGGGGTGGAGGAGAATGGGGCCTAAGACACACAGTAGTGCTTGCCACCAAAAAGAGCTGGATGCTGCAGTGAATGTAGTGTTATATTCAAAACAAACAAACAAACAAACCTGAGTTTAAATCCAGCCTTAACACTTACTAGCTGTGTGACTTAAGGCAAGTCACTTAATCTCTGTTTGCCCCAGTTTCCTCAACTGTAAAATGGGGATAATAATAGCACTTGGAGGATTGTTATGAAAATCAATAATTGTAATTCGTAGTACAGTGCCTGGCCTATAGTAGGAGCTATCAAAATGCTATCTTTTTTTAAAATCATCATCATTATTCCTTTTGTTATGATTGAATTTTGGGAGCAGGAAATTGAGATATCTGTAATTGATTTTTAAGTAACAATATTGCCAGAATTTTTAGAAAGTTTAGTTCCTATCTCAGAATTGTATTAAAAAGCATTTATTGTGTGGTAGGCCATTTGATAATTTTATGGTCAGATAAACCTATCATCTTTTTCTCTACATAATATTTTCCCTTAGGAAATTAACTCTAAATGAGTATGTTTTTAATAAACCTCATATTTCCAAGAACCTACAAACTTAGTTCAAAGTGCATGCTGTAATTTATTTCCTTTATTATTAAATATTTATCTACTTATATGTAGTTGTAGAAAATTTGCATTTAAATCCCCCAAGTGTGTGTGTGCATATATATATATATTTTTTTTTTTTTTCTCTTTTTGAGTTGTATTTTGGCCATTGAATGTTAATATGGTGTTCATCTTTAAAATCATAGGATTTAAAACTAAAGGTATGTGCTCTTTATCTACATTACAATATTTTCACTAGTCAGGGTCTTAATGGGTTGGTTCTGGTTTTGGAGCAGAAATGGAGCACATTGAGCATTTCATTAAAGGAAAATAGCATATTAGCTGTATGAAATACTATTTGGCTTACTGAAAGCTCTTTTTGTTGTATTGATTTTTCTGTCTAAGGATAGGTTTTTAGCTCTTAGTTTCTGAAATCTTTTTTTTTTCTTTTAGATTTGAAAAATTAATTATATATGGATATGGTATATTTCTTTTTCTCCCTGATTAAAACATTACACATATCATTATACCTTACATTCCAAGTATTTCTATTTCCTTTTATTTGCATTTATGGGAAGAGCAAAGTAGGATCAGATGAAATTATTCCCCAAGTAATCAAAGAACCCAATTCTGGGATTGTAAACTGCACTGTTCTATAAACCCTTGGAACTGATTGCATGGAAAATTTGTACCCCCATTCCACGTGCAGCTGAGTAGAGCAACTCTAGTTATTTGAGAATTGAGTCTGCATTTTTGGCCATTTTCTTCTTAGTGGAAGAAGAGTGGATTTAATGTACCCCAGTACCTTTTAAAGGTGTATAGTGGTGTCCTGGGCAGGATGTAGAGGGAAACTGAACTTGTGTTCTCTTATATTTGGAGATCATGCAAATGTCTCTTTTATTTGTTAGATAGCTTCACCAAGTAGATTAATTCTTCAGCTTTTTTGACTCTTGGGACTTATATATTAGTTTTTAATTTTTAAAAAAGTATTATAAAGCCATAGAAGAGATGTTTTCAGTCATTTCAGTTGTGCCCAGCTTGACATGACCCCATTTGGGTTTTCTTGGCCAAGTTACTGACGTGATTTGCTGTTTCTTTGTCCAGTTCATTTTAAAAATGAAGGACTGAAGCAAACAGGATTAAGTGATTTGCAAAGGGTCATACCACTAGTAATTATCTGAAACCACATGTGAACTCAGGAAGTGTCTTCTTGAGGCTAGGCCCCGTGTTCTATTCACTGTTCCCTGTGGCTGCCCCGGAGGTGAGATAAGTTGATGCATATATGAAGTACCTTCAATGTGCCAGGCACTTTGCCCAATGCTGAGAATACAAATATAAAGAAGAAGAAAGCTTGTCTTTTTTCTTATCTCAATAATGGGAAAAGAAGACCAGTGAAAAAGTTGAGAAAAGGAAGGAGCTAGAAAAACTCAGAATCAAGAACTGGAGTGACTGGAAGTATAGTGATGTTTTTGATAGATGTTTTAAAGAAGCTAGTGTTTAGGATGAAATGATACTGTTTTGGGCTTCATGAGTTTGAAAAGCCTATGAGATATCTAGATGGAGTGTTCAACAAGCATCTGATAATGTGTGACTAGAATTCAGGAGAAAAAGGAGGGGTAGATATAGATATGGTAGTATTCTGTATAGATGAGACATTTGTAACATAATATAACTGATAATTAATGACAAAATCTGCACACCAAAAAAGGATCATGACAGAGCTTTCTCTTCCCTCCCTAAGGGACTAGATATGAATGATAAAAGTCTTGTAAAATACACAGAAGTAATAGTATTTGGGGGGGGGGGGGAAATGAGGAAATCTCACACATACTTACAAAAGGAGGAATCATAAAAAACCCAAGGGAGATATGCAATAGAGAAAGTGCTCATTATAGAGTTTCAAATGTTACTGAGAAGTTAAGAAAAATGAACATTGAAAAACAGGCCATTCAGAAAAACTGAGATGATCACTATACATTTTTTTTCATTGTCTGGAATAATAGGTCAAATTCAGACTGTCACCAAGCCTCTCATACTCCAATCTTTTCCATCTTATCTTCTTCCCTAGCTAAGAATGAGTTTTACATTTTAAAATTAAGCTATTTAAAAATGTAAACTTTTTTTAGCTTCTGGTAATACCGAATGAGTGGGGCCCTTTGTTCTTGGAGACTCTAATTTGCCCACCCTTACTTTAGAGCTTCAGATAATAAATTAAAATATGTAGTTTTGAAAAGAATGTTTTTGGATCTCAAAAAATATTTTTTGGAAGACAACTTCTGGTTGTTACCTGTTGACAGGTTAGAAGTAAAAGTTGTACATGCATATATGTGTTTGGCATATATTTTTATAAATATTATAAAGTAATAAACACCAGTTCTACAAAGCATATAAAATCAAACTCAATAATTAGGAATTAGTAAAATATATTTAGTGTATCTAGCCATAGGCACTGTAAAATTACATGTTAGAAATTTTTTATAAGGAGATTCCCATTAAAACAAATATACTTCTGATAGACTGACAAAGCTGAAAATAAATCTCATATTTTGTGAGTTTTTTTGTTTGTGTAGCAGGGGTCAACTGGCAAAACAATATATTTTAATCTTGTTTGGGTAAAATTTTATTGAAATTCATAATAAAAGTATAATAAAAACTTCCCAAATTAGAGTATATGATATAAATTTGATTTTATTTATATAAACTTTTTGTTCCTCTTTTTGCACCAGCAATTTTTTCAGTTTAGGAAACTCCCCAGGAGTGACAGTCCTTTTTCAAATTTAGAATAATAGCCATTTTGTAACTTATCCTTAAAGGGAAGACTAAGAAACTTGTCCCAGGCTCACTGAGCCTCCCAGTCAAAAACAGAATTTGAACTTAGGTTGTCTTGACTCCAAGGCCACCTCTCTCCATTACAATCATCTCTTATCATATATGATAAAATGACATCTGCAAAAATCACATGGCTGACCATAATAAATATGTTTGGCCTGGACTATTTGTAGAAATGAGAAGATTAAAAATAAAAACAAATTATTGTATAATTTTTCCACCATGTACTTCAGATAGTGACTAATGACTCAAGTTGATTGGATGCTTTGTGAAACTAACTTGCTAAATGCTTCTCTTACCTCCTTAAGACCAGATTTTTTCTTTTGGAAAAACACAAAGCAAGTTTTCTGGTAAGTGCAAAGGATTTAAACCACTAGATAGGCAATTTAACCTATTAAATAGGGGCAGCTTTTCTTTATAAAATATTTTCAAAGGGTTTATTTTGAATATTCTCTAGAAGAATTCTGGTTTAGCTTTTGATTTTCCCGAGTTCTGTCCCTTTCAAGTGAAGTGCAAATAATCCATTTATAGGAAAGAAAAGATTGAGACTAATAACTTATTTAATTTTATGAAACTAAGAACTAAATTTGGTTGGGCTACAAATGAGTATATTGTGCCAATTGCATTTAAAAAATGTTAAGTGTTGGAAATGGAAATTAAATTATTTTTTCACATGAGAGACATGGAATTCCATGCATTTTACTCTTCTCCATTCCTACAAAACAGTTACTTCCATTTCTGAAACTATTCTCACTTTAAAGTGTCTTAATTTTAGGGCATTTTTTCTTTGCTGTTATATTAGGAGAATTTTTGACTGCTAAAAAAAAATACAATATAAGATGCAATTTTAAAATTTTTACAAAATTAGACAAAAGAAAATTTAAGAATGGAAAAAAATTATCTTCAAAATTTGACTATGAGTTTGCCCTTTACATTGCAACTTTCCTTATCCTGGTGTAGGTATATTGTGGATCCAGGAGTTTTTAGGAAGTCACAGAGGATATTTAAAGACTAAGTAGATTACAGATAAAAGTTTAGAAGTGTGTGGAAGTGTGTGTGTGTGTGTGTTACATACACGCACATATATAGTAAGTTATAAATATATATATATATATATATTATATTACATATATATTACATATATGTATAATATTGTGTGGGTTGGGTGCTATCCACCTTTCCCAAATTAACTAATCAGAGACATCTTCAGGTACAAAGAGAAAGTGTTTATTTAATCCCTGTAGGGAGATGTCCAGACATACCTGGGAGCCATCCAACTCCTGCCATGTGGTCATAGAACCTGGCGAATCGGAAGTAACAGCCAGTTAAACAGGAAAAGATCCAAGCCTTTTCACTGGAGAGATTAAAAGGACATAACCGTCCTTGGCAATAGTCACCAATGCTGTCCACCCCCCACAGGTCATGCCACTTCCCATAACCTCCTGTCACTTCCTATCTGACTTTTTTAGAGATCATGTGACTCCCCTCCCCCGGGGGGGGGTCTCTCCTTGGACCCAGAGTCCAAAGTCCAATCTCCCAACTCTGAGAACAAGGATCTTATAACTCAATACTGATAAATACTTCCGTCAGTCTCATTCAATCGCCACTCTTTTTCACCCATTTGAAGATTTTTCATCCATATATATATATATGCATGCATGTGTGTATATATGCATGCATGCATGTGTATATATATGCATGCATGCATGTGTGTATATCTTCTACCAGGCATTTCTGTGATCTAGGTCTTCTAGATGGTCACTCTCTTTGGTACCAACTGTAATCTGCTCTCTGTCATTTAGAACCAACACCTGCACATCAGTGAAAGCTTTCAGGAATCATTTTAGCTAAATCTTAAACTACTCTAATGATTAAGTGCATAAGCAAGTGAGTGACAGGATATTGCTGCTTAAAACAAAAAGCAGGAATCGGAGACCCAGTTTCTACCAACTCTCACTGTCTTAGAAATCCAGTCATCACAGATCAACAAATTGGCATCTGGCAGCCATAGAACTACAGCACTGTGAAGGCCCAAGGGCCTCAGGTCCACTGCTACATCATTCCCACCTCAAGCAGTCCAGATCCAGACTCATTTAGGACAAAGTGACAAAGGTCTCATCTTCTGGAGCTGCTTCAGACTGACAAGGGGTGTATAGTTGGCCCTATCCAATGGGGTCTGAACTGAAAAGGAAAGACAAGTGAGTTGTAGGCAGGACAGAAGCAGCATCTGGTGCTGAATGTGAGAATCAGGTCTCAGGTGATTTCAGGTTCACCAAGTGGTTGGAATTTCATGACTCAGAGTCTGGAAGAAGTAATTCTCACAAGTATATTAAAAATATAAGGATTATATATGAGTAAAAGAAAAAGAATAAACAAATGTAGAGCTAATATGGAGGTTACTAGGAATAGTAACCAGGATCGCCACCCAAAAGAAAGCTGGAAGGGAGATATAGGCTATCATAAATGCTTCTCATCCAAACATCTTTTCCTAGGATAGATAACAAAGAATGTTTTCCCCAGATTCTTGCTTTTCTTTCCGCGAAGGAATAGGTGCAATGGGTAGTACAATGTGTCCTTCAGTGAGTATGATCTCTCCCACAAAAACCCTAGAGCCTTACAAGAAAAGGCTTTTATCTAACTAGTACAGGTGTTAACAAAACCGAAAGCAGTTTGAAGCCCCTTCAACGGGCACATGTGCAGGCCTTTTCAGAATTTACTTGCCTGGAAGCTATATGAGGGAATGCAGGAGTTAGGAGTTGCGAAATTAAAGTTGCCATGGTGAGGGGCAAACAATCAGCAACATGGGCAGTTATCTGTAAGCCTCTTCTCTTCACCTGAAATGAATCCCCCTTCATTTAAGAGACAGAAACCTCTCTACATCCATGGACAGCTGGCAATAGTCATTTGGCTTTCAAAAATCCCCTTTCTTTCCAGATAGCCCCCCATGATCATGCAAAACGTGAAAAACGCATTTGAAGTCAGTATAGATCTTTGATAAGTAAACAAAAACAAGGGAGCTAGGATTGGGGTTTCAGAGACCCTCCCCCCCCAGACCTACCCCTGCCTTCCATCAACATATAGTGTAAAAGACTCTAGGCAGATTAGGGTCCTAAAAAACAAACAAACAACAACAACAAAAAAAAAAACCTTAGCCTAATCAGGACATGATAAGATTGTCTTCTTCCTCTCTATGAACAAAAGGGAAAGTGGGAGTGGTCCCAAATACTTGCATAAAAGTAGACCTTTTGATAATGAAACTCCAGAGAATAGAAAATGCTCCAGAGCTGGACTGCAAATCAAAATTGTATTGTGTTTTTATTTTCCACTGACCACTTGCTCAAATTACAGAAATTTGCTGTAAGAGGAAAAAATCAGGGACATGATTACCTCTTCAGGTAACTACCCTAATTTTTAGCAATTCCACCTTAAGCCAGACTCAGGTAGGTTCTCATTCAAAAGAACACCACTGGGAAATTGAGTCAGAAGGATGATACCTTCAGCAGAGTCCAAGATCATCCTTCTAATTTGTTCCCAGATGCTAACTTTTCACCTGTAACAACTTCTGAGTTGCTTGTGGCATTTTCCTTTAAGATAGTGGATCATTGGCTTGATGATCTATCAGACAGTCATACCTGAATTTAAAACTCCAAATAGCTGTAGTTCCAAGAGATTTTATCCCCTACAACAATTCCCATTAATTAAAGCTTCAGATGAATTTAGCTCTCAAGGATTATAGTAAGAGATTCATCCTAGAAATGTCACAGCTAATATAGCTTATCTTTCATAACTAAGTAGATGGTTCTAAGTTCAACATTACACAGATCATTTTGCTTTTAAAATACCCAATACATAGAAAAATTCTAAATTGCATATTGTCCATAACAGAAACATTTTCAAAGAGACATTTTCTGAGTGCCTTTAAATAATGGTACAACTTTAAGAAGACTCAATACAATTAGTTAAAACTCATACAGAATATGCCGTTTCCACATAAAAGAACATTTCACAATTAACATTAATAATCTCTTCATTCTAAAAGAAAATATTAAACTTTTAGAAATAACCCTATCAAATTATCAGATCAGGTTAAAATTCTGCTTTTTTTTTTTTTTTTGTATTTTTTGTTGTTATTGTTGTTGTCTCCTTAAAGAAGGAGACCATTATTATGCACTTAGATAAACATTAAATAATTTGCTTAAAACATATGGGACATCTTAGTAGAAATAAATTGCTTTCAGAAAACTTATGGTTCCAACAAACCTCTTAGATATAGACTTGAAAAATAAAAATAAAACATTCAGTTAACACCATATAAATGTAGGCTGTTCCTATAAGCAATTAATGTTTCAACCATCAAGGGGGAAAGGAGTGCCAAAGAGCTGCAGTTTGTTAAAAAGCGGCTGCACCACACTTAATGGGGGGGGGGGGGGGAGGAGGGAGAGGAGGAATTAGATTCCACCTGGCCGCCCTTCACCCCGACTCCACATGGCATTTCTTTCTCCCCACTTCATTATGTTTCCCAACCCCTGCTTCTCACAGCTAACCTTTTTTAGGATGCCATGTCCCCCAGGATCCAAGCTGCAAGCTAAAGACAGACCCCAACCTCATGGGGTATCTCCTTTCCCCTGGCAAATGGCAAATTCACTAGGAGCTTGCCTGTCCCCTATTTTCCAACAAGCCATTTTCTTCTCTCTTTCTTCCTCCTCTCATGCCATGTCTTTTCCTGTCCCATCTCTTATCTCCTCCCAATGCCTACATACTTGATTACTTCTCCAACATACTCTTCTTCCAAACCAATCCCTTCTAACTAGATGCTCCATTTAAACTATTAATTTCTTTTGCAAATCAGTCTCTTATCCCTTGTCTTTAAATCACTTTTTTTTTACTTTAAACTTTAAGATTTGCAGTTAAATAACTTTGAACTAAATTTCATAAAACTTATACAAATATCCAACAGAGCTGACAAATTTTAAAGCACAACTTATAATGTTTACAAATTACCCAATACTTCTAGAAAGCAACATACTATCTAATTAGGGAGATACAAACTCCCCTAAGGTAAGCTACCAGAACTTAATTTTAATAATCTATATTTTAACTTAAAATCTAATCAAATACAGCATTAAATTACCGATAATATAAAATTGCTTTTCCTATCATATCTCAAATAACCAACTTCACTAATAAACATAATTTCTTTCTCTCCCTCTGGCCCCTTGTGACCTGCTGCAGTCAGGGAATGAGGAAGAAAAGAAACTATCTTCACTCTTCACTCTCTGCACAATCCTCTTCCACAAGGCCCCAATTAAATTGAATTGCTTTGGAATCTTGAAATGACCAATTGCCAAATTCCTCCAATCATTATTTTGAAACAGACTTTTCCTGAAATTCCAACTTTGGCCAGAGCTGGAACCTATAGGAAAGTCAGACTTTTTCTCTCTCTTTTCCCCCCCTCCTAACAAATTCTAGCTCCCAGAATGGACATGACAGACATTCTGCACAAAGACACAAACACAGACAAAAATTACATGGAAGAGACCACCCCTTCCCCACTTTCCCACATATAACAGAAATACCCAAGTGCACTTTTTTCCTTTTTGCTCTGAAGATTTGAGTTGGACTGTTCCCTCTCAGAACAGCCAATCTCATCACAACCTGGTCTCCAGCAAAGTGCACAGGTTGACCCCCCTCCCCAAGGGTGACTTGGCAGAACCAGCCTCTCAGAAGGCATTGTCTCCCTTCCTAGTCAACTGCAGAGCACTGTCTTGCATCTTTTAACAAAACCCCTTTCCTGGCCTTCACCCCCATCCAAAGCTTGATGATCCCAGAGCCTGCCACCTAAGGACAGTTCAAGGACACATCAAAAGAAATTCCTTCCCCTCCCCTCCCCCTCTCTGCCCACAGTAGATTATGCATGCATAAATTACCTGCCTCTCTCTTACCTGGACTTCATCTTCAAAGACTTGTATTTACTTTCAGTTTGTATCTGAGTGTCTCTCCTAGGCCCATTTTTCACAGAGAGGGAGGCTGAGAGTCTGATCTCAAGAAAAATCCAACCCGGTGCCCGCCTTCAATCAAAATCCCAGCTATCTTTGGGAAGCCACAGATCCCAGACAAGCCCCCATAAATTATATGTAGGACAGGTGCTAGACCCCCTTCCCAAATTAACTAATCAGAAACATCATCAGGTACAAAGAGAAATCATTTATTTAGTCCCTGCAGGGAGAGGCCCAGACACACCTGGTAGCCATCCCAACTCCCACCATGTAGTCATGGAACCTAGCCAATCAGAAGTAATAGCCAATTTTTATTTAACTGGCTGTTACATTAGAAAAGACGCAAGTCTTTTCATTAGATAGACTAAAAGGATGTAACTATTCTTGGCCAATAGTCACCAGTGCCATCTGCCCTCCACAGGTCATGTCACTTCCTATAATCTCCTATCACTTCCTGTCTGATCTTTTAGAGATCATGTGATAGAACATAATATTCTAATTATAGTTGAATAACTTCAGGGTGTGGCAACATTATTTTATCTCCATCACTGTGGACATCTGTTGATCTAATTAAAGAATTCATTAGCTATTTTTATCAGGTGATATATTACTTTGGTGATTAGTATTGATTTTTACAGGGAGAGGTAGGGCCTAGATTTGTGATTTCTATGATCATAGATTTATAATTGGAGAGGTTCTCAGAAACATATTCCAACCCCTTAATTTTATACATGAGAAAACTTTGGACCAAGGAAATTAGATAGCTTGCCTTGGGTCACATGGATGTTTTTTGCTCTCTACTGTACTTTTGTTGAACCCCTCCATCCCTCCATTTCTACTTTCTGGCACTATGCCTCATACAGAGTAGGAATTGAAATAGTTGCTAATTCTTGCAGTAATACTTGTATTTTAATTCTAGAAAAATGCACTCTGAAAGGACTTTTTTTTCCCCTAGTCATCTATGTAATAGCATGTATCAGAGTAATAATTTTAGACATTGCTAAATTAAGTGAGTGTTCAAGGTGAGTAAATTTTTCATTCAACATTCATTCAGTAGGCATTTATTAAGTATTCATTTACTGTTACTGTTGTTTGTCCTTAATTCTGAAAAAGGACCATGATATGGGAGGTGATGTTATGACATGAAAATGAGTTGGATTTAAGTGAGGAAGAATTGGGCAAGATTACCTGCCTCAAATCTTTTCTCCAGAGTCATCTTAACATGACTTGATATTGCCAACGATAGGTTCCAGGCCAAACCCCAAGGATCATTGTTTGTGCCAGGATTGACTTTTGAGTGAATGTAAATAGCATTTGTTTTTATTTTGGCCAGAAATCCTTGAGGATTTTCTATTCCCAAATTAGTTGTTTTATTTTTTGTGACCTGTTAAAAGAGGCCATTCTTTCTCAGTTCTTACCTAGTCTAAATCATCACATGTGTGTTGCCTGTTATCTACAATAGACTTACATCAAGAATAGGAACACAAAGTAAAGCTTGCCTTTCTCAAGTTTTTAAATTTTAAAAACAAGCCCCATATGGTGAATATTGTTTATATTTGCACACTGTAATGTATGAAGGACAGAAATGAAAACTAGTAAAGGTTATTGTCTAATACAAGACTGCATTGAGGTTTCTAGTTCACTACTTTTTAAATGCTTAAATCTCTTTAGTTCTCCTATAGGCAAAGTCAGAATAACTCATACCTACACACATTCTTGATCATTCAAAATGGCATAGGCAGATATAGCTAGAGCCTCTGTGGGACCTGAATCCTTTTCTTACTCTCTCCAGCCCAGAGATTACCTAGTCCTTTAATGAAACTGCTCTCAAAAGTCACCAGCAACAACTTCCTAATTTTTAAATCAAATGGCCTTAAAAACATGGAGAGAAACAACATCCTAATAATACTTATTCACAAGTATTTGAGAGCCTTTGGCTCACTGTAGGAGATTCATTAAGATAATAAGCATTAAGTGTTTTTGATGTATATCTAGTTCTTGGGATGCAAAGAAGAGGCTCTTTCTTCCCAAGTGTTTGTAATTTTGACTTTCAGTTTATGGAGTTTTAGCAGATAGACACAGGTTGTAGCCTAGTCTCTGTTGTGTCAATAATCAGTATCTCTGGACCATCGTTTCAACAATAAAATAGGCACAATAATAACTAGCCTTCTGAAATTAGGCAGCTGGGCAAATTAATTTATTAAGATCCCTTTAAGTTCTAAAAGCTATATTTCAGATTTCCAAATCATTTAACTCATTAATAATTTCCACAACTTAGCTGTCTATTATAAAATAAAAGTTAAATTTAGATTGATTCCACTGTGATTTTATTCAGTGTTATTTCTTTTGATAACAGAAAAAGTAAAAAAAAAAAAAAAAAGTATAAATGAGGAGTCTCAAATGACCTTTAATTTTTTTCTCACATTTTTTCTCTTTTCTTTATTTCTCTTGTTGCTGTATTATTAATATTTAAAATTGAGACAAGGAGAGATAAGAATAGGTGGAACAATAGATTTAGTGATATCAAATCAGGTATTATATATAATATATCACCATGCATTTTATTTACTGAATGTAAAGACTTCTTTGAGGCTCCAAATATATATAGTAATAGTTGTTGTTTTAGTAGCACTAAAGATGAATACTCTTTATATACAGAATTTCATCAGTGCCTCACTGGAGCCCCCCTGAGTTACAGGTAGAAGAAGAGACATTATTCTAATGTTGAAGATGAATAAACAGATTTATTTTTTTTTTAATAAACAGATTTAACATTTAAATAGCTTACCCAAATTCCTGAAATTCAGCAGTGATATTTAAATCCATGTCTCTCCTCTTTTCAAGCCTTATTACTGTCTTAGTTCTTTCACACTCTCCAGAATATAGTGCAAAAATTTAGAAGTATGATCTGGTAGAGAAGTTGATTACCTATTGTAACACATTTAACTTTATATATTTTAGTGGAAAGGACACAGTCAGCAAAAACCATGGTTCATATATCCTGGCTCTTTCATTACCTTACCAGAGATGTGACTGTGGCTTATTTACTTAACTTTCCAGAGATCCAATTTCCTCATCTATAAAATGTAAAGTGTTTTGTAAACATAAGAAGGGCTACATAAATACAGTTTATCCTTGTTTGTTCTCTTTCATCTGTCTTCTATATCCACTGATTTTGCTAAGGCTTGGGATTTCTGCCTTCATAAAATTTCTTATAGTCTTCTTTTCACCATTCATACAACCACCCTATGGTGCCAGTTCTCATCATCTCCTTCCTAGACTATTGCAGTAGGTGCTAGTTGGTTTCCCTGCTTCATACTCTAACTCTAATCCCACTCTAACCTATCTCCATCCATTTGCCAAAATGATCTTCCTTTTTCATACGTCTGACCATGTAGTTTTCTCTAAGCCCCTTCATCCCCCCTTCTCAGTAAAACTGAGTAACTCCTTTAAACATAAAATTTTCTGATGGATTGTTGTAAGGGAAAGCCCCTTACAACCTGGCCTTTTCTTTTCTTTTCTTTTCTTTCCTTTTTTTTTTTTTTTAATATTTTTACACATTACTCTGTGTTCCACACAATCTAAAAAATCCATTCAAACTAGGTTTTCTTGCTATTATCTCTCATTTGCATAGTATTATGTTTTGTATCTACATAGTCTCTTTATATTGTGTCTTTCTCCTTAGAACATGAACTCCTCGAGGGCAGGAACTGTGATCATTGATTATTATTTTATTTATTTATGTTTCTTAGTAATTAGAGAAAAGAATTAAGTATGTACAAAATATTAAAATTGATACCTGTGAGAATCACATAAACTTTGAAAAAAAAAGATATAGCATAGAGAATAAGGAAGACTTAAGACTATAAGTTTTATCTGTCCCTAACCTTGCCTTTCATATCATCCCAATTATGTTTTTTAATGTGCTACTTATTTTAATTTTTGGTTCCCCCTATAAGTTTAGATTTCATTTCTTACTTTTCATGTTTATTTTTTGTATTTGAGCTTCATTCGTAAGCTTCATAACTTTTTGGAAACTATATCCTCATCTAATTCTCACAGTAATCATAATGTAGTCTAATGGGCTAGCCAGCAGTTAGCAATTGTTTGAATGCTTCCATTCATTTTATGTCACATACATAGAAACAATAATCCAAATATGTAAAATATAAAAAAAATAAAGAAAAGAAAAGTTACATGGCAAAAAAAAAAGTAATTATAAATCATGGTACTCATATTCAGTATGCAAAATATGTATAATTTTGACTATTTCTTAAATGCTAGAATTTTATTCTGTGTGTCATCCTAAATCTTTTTTCTTTTTTGATTTTGTTACTCAGTGTTTTTTGCTTCCTCTTCCTTCTCCTTTTTTCTCCCCTTCTCTTTCTCTTTTTCAATATTCACCCTTCAAAACCTTGTATTCCAAATTTTTCTCCTTCCCTCTTTATCTCCCCCTTCTCCTAGACAGCAAATAATCTGTTAGGTTAACCATATGCATTATTCTAAACATATTTCTATATTTATTATGCTGCATGAGAAAAATTAGATCAAAAGGAAAAAAATGAGAAAAAAAACAAGCAAACAACAAAAAAGATGAAAATACCATGATGTAATGGCACTCTTCACGACAAGTCTGTTGTAATTGTCTGCCCTTCTTTTGAAGTTGTTTTATGAATATTTTTTCCTTGTATATACTAAAAAAAAATGTGTTTAAAAGTTTTTACATAATGTGTTTTCTCCATTCTAGGTTAAGTCCTGTCACTATTATCCCAAAAACTATTAATGTAATTTCTTCTCATCTAGTCTGGGATGAAGGGTTTATAACTTCTAATTTCTCTCTGTGTCATATATAGTCTAGAGGAGAAGGCATGAAATCTGTAGAGTATATGGATCAAAGGAGAGTTTCCTAGATTCTGTTGTGAATTATTAGCAGGTTCTGAACTTATCATCTCTTTAGCCTTATTTATATTTTCCAAAAACTAGTCAAATATATTGGGCCCCAGTTTCTTTGGCAATAATTTTTAAGGCTCTATTCTTCTTTATAGATTTCCTTTTAATTATTGTCTTGATATACAAAAACTAATCTCTGGAGTGTGTGTGTGTGTGTGTAAAATTTAGAAATTGTAACCTGAGAAAATCATGTTGAGTCCTTAATTAAGCTCATCGTTACTCTGCTATTATTGGAAATACAGGCCTAGAGTATGATGACCAGAGCCAAGATTATGGTGATTGTGGGATGAGGTATGGGAAGGGAGTGCTAGTAGAAAGAAGAAAGAGATCCTGTCAGGCTAGATTATTTTTACTGACAGAAGGAATAATCCTTTCAAATAGTAATCTTATTGAGTTGTTTCCCAATATGGTAAAAGGAAACTGACATTTCCTTTAAGCAACAAAACAAAATGGAAATTAGCGGGGGGCGGGGTGGGGGGGTGTTTTTTTTTTTTTTTTTTTTTACTAAAAGCAGCTGTAGAAGAGCCAGGTTTTACCTACAATACAACACATCACAGCTTTATTATTTAAATGACAGGATCCTAAAATAAACTTCATGTGGTACTTTATCATTTTTTTAAATTATTATTTTCTAATTTTTTTTTGCAAATACATAATAGTTTTTGACATTTTTTTTTTACAATTTTGATCTTTAAATTCTTTTCCTCTATTCAACCTCCCAAAACAGCAAACAATTTGATATAAAAAGGAAAAAAAAATTTTGTTTTGTTAAAGTATGTTTCAATTTTCATTCAGATGGTCACTTTTTTGTCTGGAAGTAGTTAGCATTTTTCATCATAAATCCTTTAAAACTTCCTTAGATCACTGGTTTGCTGAGAATAGCTAAGTCATTCACAATTGATTTTCACATAGTATTATGTACAATGTTCTGGTTCTGCTCCTTTTACTTTGCATCAGTTCATGTAAGTCTTTCTAGTTTTTTCTGAGATCATCCTGCTTTGATCACAAATATAATTTTTACTTTACTATACAATTTTCCCCTTCCATAGTACTCTACTTGTATAATCCCTACAATAAAAAATCAGATGTGAGGCACTCTAAATGCTCTAAAGTTAGTTTCATTTTTATTTGTAGTTTAGTAGACTACATCTAAGGCCTCCATCCCTTTCCTCTTCATCCTCTCCATTTCTCCATGCCTTTAGCCTCTTTTTCCTTAATTTTTTTTTCTCCTAATGCCACCTTGATCTATATTGAAGGTTTGCCTTTAAACTTCAGATGAAAGATTTAAGCTCCTAAAAACCACTGGATACATTAGTTGCTTCTTTTTTCTGACTCCCAGTTGAAATACGGCTTTAAAGCTCCACTACTTTAAATCTTATGTATTCAAAAGTTACCAAAACTCTAGTGGTCTTATTTAACCCTTTTAAAATTTGATTATTCTACTGTTTTTTTTTTTTTTTTTAAACTCTGTTGACCATCTCTTCCTCATTAACCCTGTCTCCTTTATAGCTTCTGGCCTTGCTCGCTGTCTTGTTTTTCATACCTATCTGACCATTCTTTCTGTCTTCCTTGCTGAATAATTTTTATACTCACTAAAATTAGAGGTATCCTTAGGCTGTATCTTCTTTTTTTCTATACTATTTCTTTATGTCTAATTATCTTGCATAGGTTAAAATATTAACTCTATGCACATTACTAGTAGTGGCCTGGACAGTTCTAGGAGGTTATAGGGAAATACAGAAAATGGGAAAGGATTTGGGAAGGAAGAATTATTTCAGTTTTGTATGTGTCCATCTGCTATATCTCATTCTTGTTATTTGACTTACTACTTCCTTTTCTTATGACATATGTCTTCCATAATGTCATTTTACTTCTTACATGCAACTCATTTTTACCACCATGTTAAAATCCTTTTTTATAACCCCTACCCATCTTTCCAATGCCATTTGAGCTACTTTATTTGAGTAACTAGAATTCTTCTAAGATTGTGATATTCAGAGTCATAGCCATATGACATCATATTAAGGAGAACTTTGACAGCTGCTAGCTATTAGAAATCAGTGAAAGCACATTTGAGTTGCTCATTTTATTATCCATACATAGCATCAGTTTCATGTACTCAGTAGATCATTGGACAAATTATTGCTGATTATTGGCCATAGATATCTTCATTTTCATCCATTGTAGAGTTTTGTATGGATATAATGTAAGAATAAGAGTCATCTTCCCATTCCATCTACAGGTTGGTTTGGTATGGCAATGAATAAATAGATTATTAGGTAGAATTGTCATTTTAATCATATTAGCTTAGCTTACCCATGAACACTTGCTATTTTTCCAATTGGTTAGGACTAACTTTTATTTGTGTGAAATGTGTTTTGTAATTGTGTTCATATCATTTAAAACTTCTTAGCTGTGTGACTCTAGGCAAGTCACTTAACCCCAATTGCCTCAGCAAAAAAACCCAAAAAACAAAAAAGCTATAGATTGTCCAGATTAATGGAGGAAGAAATAAAGTACTTATTAGTCCCATTTCAAAAAAGGAAATTGAACAAGCTATTAATGAACTACCTAAAAAAAAAAATCTCCTGTCCCTGGAGTTTTAAGTGAGTGAGGCCAGATTTGAACTCAGGTCCTTTTGACTTCAGGGCTGCTATTCTTATCTACTACACCATCTAGCTGCCCCCTAATCGGTAGTTTTGTAAGTATTCATCCATTTCACTTAGATTATCAGATTTATTAGCATACAGTTGGGCAAAATACCTTAATTATTAATTTAATTTCCTCTTCATTGGTGTTAAGTTCACCCTTTTCATTTTTGATACTGGTAATATGGTTTTCTTTTTTCCTTTTTTCTAATCACATTAATTAAAGATTTATCTATTTTTTCCATAAAACTTTTTGTTTTGTTTATTAGTTCAATAATTTTCTTACTTTCAGTTATATTAATCCTTTTATTTTCAGAATTTCAAATTTGGTATTTAATTGGGGTTTTTTAATTTGTAATTTTTCTAGCTTTTTTTTTTTTTTTTTTTTTTTTTTTTTGTTGTTGTTGTTGCATGCCCCATTCATTGATCTTCTCTTTTTCTATTTTATTTATGTAAGCATCGCAAGACATAAAATTTCCCCTAAGAAGTGGTTTGGCTGCATCCCATAAATTTTGGTATGTTGTCTCATTATTGTCCTTATTGATTATTTCTATGGTTTGTTGTTTCATCGAGTCATTCTTCAGGATTAGATGATTTAGTTTCCAATTAATTTTTGGTCTATTTTTCCACGATACTTATGATATGGAATTTTTATTGCATCATGATCTGAAAAAGATGCATTTATGATTTCTATTTTTCTGCATTTGATGGTGAGGTTTTTATGCCTTAGTACATGGTCAATTTTTAAGCAGGTTCTATTTTCCACTGAGCATAAAAGTGTTTTTTTTTTTATTTCCCCTTTCAATTTTCTCTAAAAATCTATCATACCTAACTTTT
This sequence comes from Sarcophilus harrisii, assembly GCF_902635505.1. Taxonomy (NCBI): domain Eukaryota; kingdom Metazoa; phylum Chordata; class Mammalia; order Dasyuromorphia; family Dasyuridae; genus Sarcophilus; species Sarcophilus harrisii. The sequence continues at coordinate 125,195,060 of NC_045429.1, forward strand.
ATAAAATTCTATTTACCTCTTTAAGTTCTTTTTTGTTTAGTTTGTGTTAGATGTATCTAGTTCTAATAGAAGGAGTTTGAGATCCCCCACTAGTATAGTTTTGATGTCTGTTTCTTTTTGCAACTCTCTTAACTTCTCTACAAATTTGGATACTATACCACTTGGTGCATGTATGTTTAGAATTGATATTCTTTCATTATCTACAGTATCTTTTAGCCGATGGAGTTTCCTTCCTTATCTTTTTTAATAAATCTATTTTTGCTTCATTTGAGATCAGAATTGTTACCCTCTGCTTTTTTTTTTTTACTTCAGTTGAAGCACAATAGATTCTGTTCCAGTTTTTACCTTTACTCTGTATGTATCTCTCTGCTTCAAATATGTTTCTTATAAACAGCATATTGTAGGATTATGGCTTTTAATTCAGTCTGCTATCTGCTTCTGTTTTATGGGAGAGTTTATCCGATTCACATTCACAGTTAAAATGACTAACTCTGTATTTCCTACCATCCTATTTTTCCCAGGTTATACTTTTCTTTCTCCTTTCCCTCTCACCAGTGTTTTACTTCTGATCACTATCTCCCTCAATCTTCCTTTCCTAATAAAGTCCTTATCCTTTGTATCCCTTCCCTCTTCTGCTTTTTCCCCTCCCCCTTTTATTAGCTTCCTTCTTGCCTTTCCCCTTTCCCGTTCTGCTAGCCTATAGGATGAGACAAGTTTCTATATTAAAAACTGTATATTTCTATATTCATACAATGCTCATCTCTTTTGCCTTCTTTCCCTCAATTATAATAGGTCGTTTTTGCTGTTTCATGTGATATAATTTACCCCATTTTACCTCCTCTTTTCTCCTCTTCTAGTACAATCCCTTTTCCCTAGGTTTTTTTTTTCATATCATCACAATAAATTATACCTATATCCTCTAAGTATATCCCTAACAAAGATACATTTCTCAAGAGTTAAACTTATCATCTTCTCATATAGGGATGTAAATATTTTAACCTTTAAAAAAAAAACAACAGGTTTTTTTTTTTTTTGTTTTTTGTTTTTTTTTTAGCTTCCCTTTTTATCTTTTTATGTTTCTTGAGTTCTTTATTTGAAGATCAAATTTTCTGTTCAGCTCTGGTCTTTGCATGAAAAATAAATGGAAATTCCCTATTTCATTGAATATCCATGTGAAAAATAATGCTTAACTTTGCTGAGTTGATTCTTGGTTTTAATCTAAGCTCCTTTGCCCTCCAGAATATCATATTCCAAGCATTTTGGTCCTTTAAAGTGGAAATTGCTAGGTCCTGGATAATCCTGATTGTGGCTCTTAGATATATGCATATGTTTCTGGCTGCTTTGTAGTATTTTCTACTTGATTTTATAATTCTGGAATTTAGCTACAATATTCATTGGAGTTTTCATTTTGGGGTCTCTTTCAGGAGGTGATTAGAGAATTCTTTTGATGACTTTTATCCTCTGATTCTAAGATATCAGGGCAGTTTTACTTGATGATTTCTTGTAAGATATTGTCTGGACTCTTTCTTTCATCATGGCTGTCAGATAGTCCAATAATTCTTAGATTATCTCTCCTGGATCTATTTTCCAGATCAGTTGTATTTCTGATGAGTTATTTTACCTTTTCTTCTATTTTTCATTTGTTGGTTTTGTTTGACTGATTCTTGATGTTTCATTGAGTCATCTGACCAATTGTCAATTGTCTATTATTGTCCAATTCTAATTTTTAGTGAATTATTTTCTTCAATTAACTTTTTAAACCTCTTTTCGCATTTGAATTTTTAAAGGATTTGTTTTGTTGATTGAATTTTTTTTTCTATTTCACCCATTCTGTTTTTTAAGTTGTTCTCATTTTCCATTTCACCAATTCTATTTTCAAGGAATTGTTTTCTTGTTCCATTTCACCAGTTCTATTTTTTAAGAAGTGGTTTTCTTCAGTAAATTTTTTCCATTTCACCAAATGCATTTTTTCAAAAAGTTGTTTTCTTCAGACAATTTCTGTTTCCTTTTCCAAACTCTTCTGCAAAGCTTTCATTTCCTTTCAAAAAAGACCCACATAAAGGTATATAGCATAATTATTACATGGGTCTGGAAAGCTTCATGCAAAATATGGTGTTTCAGCTATGTCTTTTAGTAATATTTAAAAATATGTATTTAAGTGATTTATTTTTCCTCAGTTACATGTAGAAACAAATTTTAACATTCATTTTTAAATTAAATTTTTAGTTCCAGATTCTCTCTCCCTCCCTCTATACCCAACCCCACATTGAAAATGCAATCATTTCAATATAAGTTATATATGTGTAATCTTTCAAAACATTTCTATAGTCATGTTGTGAAAGGATATATATTTCTCCCTCCCTCCCCCCAAAAAAAAACACTCAAGAAAGAAAAAGTTTTTAAAAGTGTTTTAATTTGTATTCAGATACCATCCATTTTTTCTCTGGATATGGATAGCATTTTTCATCAGAATTGTCTAGGATCATTGTATTGCTGAGAACAGTCATGTGTCATTCAAAGCTGAATCACCTTACAATATTTCTTTTATTTTGTATACAATGCATTTCATTTTGCTTCAGCTCATCGAAGTCTTTCCAGGTTTGTTTGCTTGTTTGTTTGTTTTTTTTTAATACCATCCTGCTCATCATTTCTTATGACATATATGATGTATAATGTCATAATCACATATTATAATTATAGTATTCAGCCATTCCTCAGTGGATGTACATCTCCTCAACTTAAAATTCTTTGCTCCCAGAGGAGAACTGCTATGAATATCAAAAATCAAAAGATTTTTTCAAAAGAAAATCAAAAGATGCATGTAGGTTCTTTTGCTTTTTGTTTTTTATCTCTTTGGGATATAGACATAGTAGTGGTATTGGTAGGTCAAAGGGTAAGCAGGATTTTATAGCACTTTGGTCAGCTTCATCTTGAAGGAACAGAGGAACTTGGAGGAAAAAGGTAAGGAGGGAGTACATTTTAGTTGGGGGACAGTAACTGCAAAGGGCAGGGGAAATGAAAGATGTTGTGTTGGTTGGATGTATGTGAGCAGAGAGCAGTCTAGTTTTACTGGATTGTAGAATATAAGAAGTTGGGTGAGAATAGAAAATAATACTGGAAAGATTACAAAAGGCTTTAGAAGCTAAGCTGAATAGTTTATTTAGATCTAGAAGCACAAGGAAGCTACTAGAATTGATGGAAAAGGGAGTTATATATAGTCATATCTATGCTTGAAGTAGATTACTGACTGCAGGGAGTGGTCAGAGATTGGAGTTAGAGGGACAGAGACTATTGCAATACTGTAGCCGGGATGTCAAGAAATTTTAAATTATGCTGGTATGTGTAAGTGGGCCAGAAGGAGAGATGTAAGAAATACTGTACAGGTCAGTCAAAATGGCAGTATATATAAGGTGAGACAGAAGAGTTGAGGATAATGTTGATATGAAACTGGGATATTTCAAGGATAGTCATGCCTTTGACAGAAACAGGGATGTTTAGCAAAAGGAAGGACTTGGGGGTAAAATAGTTTGATTTTGGATATGTTCAATTTGGGATATATTTGAGATAGCCAGTTTGAAATAATACCATAGGAGCTAGTGAAAAGAGAAAGACTTTGGAAGGCACTGTGAAAAATTGACAGGATTATGAGATTTGTAATAAAACTAAGAAAGGAGACCTAAATGGAGTTATTTCTTAGATAGGAGACTCAGAAACGAGTTGTGTTAGGAAAGAAAATAGGAGGTGAGGGTCAAGTGCTGCTTTTAGGAAAAGATAAGGACTTATTTGAGATAATAGGTTGGGAGCCAGATCAAAAAAGTTTTGAGGACTGAATGAGAGGTGTTATTTTTAATAGATCTTAATTTGTTTCAGTCAGGTATGGGTGATAAAGATAGTGGCACCCTTGTCCATTGAAGAATTGTCTTAAAAAAAAATGTAAGTCAGAACAAATTCAGTTAGCAAAAATTTCGGTCTCTGTTATATAAAGAATAATGATGTATTCTGTGAGTACAAGGTAGATATAAATTCTGACCTGAAGGAGTAAAATGTAATGATGTTGAGTTCATTTGCAGATAACAATTACACTTAGAAGCTGTACAAATGTTAAATGAGCAGCAAAGAGAAATTGCTTGCAAAGTTTTAGAAGCAGTAGTCACTTTGGTGACAAAGTAAAATTTTGCTGGAGGAGATAGAATTTGAGTTAGAATTTGAAAAAAAAAGTTGTCAAAGAGTGGGAATTGGGGAACATATGTTCCCCCATTTTGGAACATTTTGGAAAATAGTCTACTTTGTACATTTTTCCTAGAATATTCCTTTCCTTTCAAAGTAGGTGGGGAGTATGATTTTGGAAGGGTTTTAGAGAGCTTTGAATGGCAATAAAGTGTTGTACTTTATTCTATAGATCAGGGTGTATAGACTAGAATCTACTCACTCTTTAGTGGCTAGTTTTGTGTGCCATAACCCTTTTGCCATGGACCCCTCTCTACTTGGTAACTTTTCTTGCAGTTTACTGTGATTTTTAATGTGCAAAGGAACATAGCTGGTCCTAAGGCCTTATTTGGCAGTGATGTCAGAGAATCAGAGTCCTGGAAATTAACTATTCTTCTGAAGAGATGGAGAGCTTCCTGCTTTGGGGAAGATTATTGAGCAGAAAAATGATATGTGTGTTTTAGGAAAAAAAATTGAATTCAATATAACTTAATTTATTTTAAAAATTGCCCTCAAATTTTCTGGAATATATATTTGAGTGGAGTAATTGGATTCAGTTTCATTCATCAAACATTTCTCAAAGTGCCTTTTGTGATAGGCACTATTAAAAGTATAAATAAAACACAGTTTGTGGAGCTTATCATCTAGTAGAGAACCTTGACACACAATTATAATACAAAACGGAACATGAGCTCATAATGGAATTATAAAATACTGTGCTGAACTAAGAACAAAAAGAAAAATTTCCCCAAGAGGATCATGGAAGTCTTCTGGAAAGTTGCTTGAAAATAAGTGCCCTTAAAACAATATGTGGGAGGGAGCATTTCATGATGCACTATTACCCTACTTAAACTTAATCGGATTACAAAGACTTCCTTTGTTACAGCCTTAATGACATTAGTCATTGTAGACTAGTTCAGCTCTACCCTTTTTTTCCTCCTCCTCCTCTTTCTCCTCCCCTCCTCCTCTTTCTCTTCCTTCTTTTTCTATTAACTACTATTTCTTTCCTTTGTGGCTTTAAGTAATTTCCAGAAGACATTCCCCTGCTTTGCCATGTGCCATTTCTTTCTTTAATGCACTGCTTCCTGAAATGAACAATGGGCAGGGCCTTATGGAGTCATCCTATTTGACTATGGGCTTGCTCTCAGAGTTTTGATGCTGCTGCTACTGCCCTGAAGCTTTTTCATAGGTGCTCCAGTGCATATTATACTCCTACCTCATTTCATTTTTATCATTAGAAACTTATTCAGAAAACACAATACAGAACAAGAATATCAGTCATATATTCTCCTAGTTGATGGCAAAATTTTAAGGACAGGTTTCCATTGTATTTTAGGTATCTTTGCATACTTGTATCATGTCCAATACATAGTAAATGCTGAATATTTCATGATTTCTTGTAAATTTGGATGCTACACACTTTTTAAAAAGTCCTGTGTCTTTCTGTCTCTCTGTGTCTGTGTCTATGTCCAAGTCTGTGTCTGCATTTATGTCTTGTGTCTGTCGCCCCCTCACCCCCACCTCTTTCCTCTACTCTTCTCCCCCTTTCCCTCTGTCTTTCTCCCTATTGGCTCTCTCTTTTCTTTTGATTTTTCGCAAAATCTCTTTGGAGAAATCCTTTAGTTTCTTGTCTTTCCATTGCAGTGTGTATATATGTCTTGTTTGGAGTATAAGTTTGTACACTTAGTACAATTTATGATAGTCTTTATATAATAACTATTCTTTGAAAGTGTGTGAGAATGTGTTTTTAAATGTAAAGCATGTGGAGATTTTTTTAAATAAAAATTTAACTATGTGCTAAAATCTGACACTACTCATTACACTTGACTGATTCATATTAATCAATGATTTTTTCATATGCTTTTTTCTTCAAATTGTCATTGTCATTCAATATATGTTGGAACTAGGTGATCAGTTAAAATGTGTGTGTGTGTGTGTGTGTGTATAGTATATAAGTAAAGGCTAGTAAGTGATAATGTTGGTAAAATGCAGAGGGCCTTGAATAGAGGAGTTTGAATGTTATCATAAAGTAATAGGAGGCCACTGAAGATTTTGAGCAAAGAAATGATACAAAATTTATTCAAAGGAAGGATTATTCTGGCAGTTTGAAAGATGGATTGGCATGAGGAGAAAGTGAAAATAGAAGTTTTAGAAGACTAATAATCTGCACAGGTGACAGAATGTGGAATGAAGGGAAAAGAAGACTAAAGGATTAAAAATAATGATTAAAGGTCTTTGAATAGTATTAGTGAGCAAACTGACATTTATTCGGTATAAGAGAATCTAGGGCAGTAGAGATAAACAGAAACAAGTAATAGTTTTTAATTTTCAGCCTTCACAATTTTTTGAGATTAACCATAAAACTCCCCATCCACATCCCAGCAAATGCAAAGCAGTTTCCCACTGTTTGTTCTAGCTTGCTTTCTGTCCCCTTCCCCCTTCTTTCTCTTTTTTCCTCCTTCATCTCTTCCTTTTTGCCTATCCTGTTCATTTCTCTTTCTCTGAATTTGAATCCTATTTCTGCCTATGTTTCTCTTTACTAATCCCTTCTTTTTGTTTCATCCCTCTATTCATCCAGTGTTAAATATGAAAGTTCATTTTTCATTATTGGATAAATTGTGTTTTCTATTATTAATTTAAAAACCAGGTATATTTAATCTGTCACTTGTACAGATAAGTGATGATAACCCCAACTGATAACATTAAGTTGCATTTTCCTTCCATTTCCCTCTCTTTGACTTTTACTTGATTTTTGTTTTCCTTTAGAGATCAGTGGCTCTGCAAAAAATTTCCCACTCCTTATTTAACTAAAACAGTATCAATTGGTATAATAAACTTGAATGCAATTAGGATTCTTTCTTTAAAATTTAATTTCTCTTTAATGGTTTTAACCAAAGTATTACTTTTGCTTAGATTTTTAATAATAAAGGAATAATATATAAGCATTTTGAAAAGTTTGAATAACTTTATAGAGATCTGTGATCATCGCTGAATTACTTTTGTAACTTACCTCCAGAACCAATTAATCATCTTTGTTTTATACTGAGTTGACTCACTTCATTTTTTCTTCTCTATGATCTGAATTTTTTTAAAGTCCCAAATTGGTAAGAAAAAGAATGGAATTTTATTTAGGCTTAATTCCCAAGTTGATCATTTTGTGGAGCTACTAATAAGTAACCTAGTAGGTACAAAGTGGAAACAACAACAACAACAACCAAAAAAAAACCAAGAAAAGAATAAACAATTCAATCAAGCTATACTTGATTGATTCTGTCATTAATAATCGATTATGAAATGTATGCAGTAGGGATGTAGCTATTAGGGGAACCAAAGGAAAAAGGATCTATTCATCTATTCGTTATCATAATAAAAATTTAAATGTTGAAGTTTCTTCTGCCAAATTCCATCAAAACTTTGCCAAAATTTAAGTGGATTAAATTATTTTTTAATAATTTTGTAAATCACCTTAAGTTCTAAAGTTAAAATAAAGAATAAACTATTGATACTAATTCTAAAAAATAAAAAAATCTTCAGCAAGAGGGCTTATTTCTTTGTCTTTATGTCTCTTCCTTCTTCTCTTCTCCCTCCCTAGCTCTTCCCCCGACTCTATAAAGAAATGTAGCAGTATATAACAGTTTGCATATGATAACATTTTATGGTGATATAAGGTTTATAAAGAACATATGGCAATCTTTCACATGTTGCATATCTGGGCTACTTTCTATGTGATTGCTGTCCAAATTGATTTATGTCTGTGAAACTCAGTTTAGACCACATTTTGGTCTGAGGCATGCACAGAAGTGCCACATTTCCTGTCCTTCTCCATCTGACTGTCTATCAGTCTTGGTTCATAGAGTCATAGAATATTAGCTGAAATTAGAAGGGACTTTGTAGTTCATCTAGTCCAACCCCTTCCTTTTACAGATGAGGAAGCTGAGGCCCGGACATCCAATGCTAAACTTAAGATCAGAAAATTCTTCCTGGTCTCTAATAAATTGTGCTACAGCCCATTTCCTGTTCAGTGGAGATGGAAAACAGCTGGTTATTAATCTCAGTACAGGTATAACAATCCTTCGTGTACTTAAGACCTGTTCTCAGAAGTATATTAGAGGCTAAAACTGGGGGGAGGAGAGAAGTCTTGACATGTACCTACAACCCTCTTTTTCTTCTTTTCCCTTGAAATCTTGGGAGCCAAGCAGCCCTTTAGGGACAATTTTGAGATTTTCTCATATCTTAATTTCATTGAGGAGTCAATAGATATTTATTTTATTATTTGATGAATTATATATATATATATATGAGCAAAGATTTGACACAATAAACTGAAAATATACAAAAATTAACATGAGAGACATAAGATTGAGATTAAAAAATAAGATAAATGAAGAAATGTCCTACTATTACCTCAAATTTGACAACTCTGGAAGCAATTTCATTATGTAAGTCTTATATTGTTATTAAGCTATTCTTGTCTTTGTCTTGTCACTCCAAGTAGATCATAAGCTCCTTTAGGGTTAGGTCCATGTTTTATATTTGTTTGTATTCCTCACAGTGCCTTGAACAAAAATAAATGTTCATTTTATTGATTGAAAGGTTAAAGGAAATGGGATTATCCATCCTGAAAAAGGGGAGACTGAGGGATGATTTAATAACGTCAACTTTCATGTATATGAAGGGTCTCTACTACGGAGGATTGTAACCAGTGATCTCAGGATCTACGACTAAAAAAGTGAGAACAAAGTTGCTTAAACTGCAGAATGAAGGGTTATATGGAGGTGTTACATTAGAATGAAATGTTATACAATATTTTTTCTGGAGATGTTTCATAATAGGTTAGCTTTTTATCTTCTTGGATCAATTGTAGTATAGTCTTCTCTATAGATGATCAATCAGGTAGGCTGGATAACCTTTCATGACCCCTTCTAAATTATGATTGTATAGTTTCTTGAAGGATTAATTATTATGGACTTCTATGTAGACCCTGGCAGCTGCTGGACCTGGCTAGCCATATATGGAAGGAATGGGGCCAGGCTAGATCTGGGCATATACAGTGTCACAGTCTGGGAGCCAGGAGATCAAGCCATGGGAGAGAGAGCCAGTGATTTACTGTGGTCATGAGCAAACCAAAGAACCTGAGATATTGGCAATGTGGGGAAGAATAATCATATCTCAGGTCAGAGCATCCAAGAGTCAGGAGACCAGCTCATCAGGTAGTTTGAATATAAGGCATTAGTCATCAGAATAAACTTAAGTGAGCCTGATCTTAGGGAAGAGACAGTTTTCTCTCTTCCCTCTCTTATAATTTCTGCCTAGGTAGGAAATTGTTTCAGAATCTAGGCCTGCAGATGTGGGGAAGTTGGCTGCAGCTGGTTAAGAAAAAGATGAAGGAGCATCAGCTGCAGGTAGGATCCTGATACTAGCTAATTAAGAATTTTAAAAGCCTGTGATTGACCACAGTGATTGGTGGATTGAGTGTCTCTTGTGATGACTGTTAATATGTCTTAAAATCAGATTATGCGCTCCTTGAGGACAGAGACTATATTGCTTATCTTTTGCATTCCCTGCAGTGCCTGGCACAGTACTCTGCACATACTAGGCACTCAATGAACATTTACTGAATTGTATTACTATTCAACATAGAAGTTAATTTGGTCATATCTACAGAAATAATTTGAAATGAGGGTTTGGCTTAATTTGATACTCCATAAATTGATAGTTCAACATCTACACCATTTCATGGACTTTGGAATCAAGATTATGATTCCTCCTAATGAAAGTTCATTATGGAATTATCTACCAAGCCATTGAAAATTTAATTTTTAAAATGTTTATTATTCAGAAGCAATATATAGTAATTCTATGGGTACTTTTTGAAAGAAGTAATCTTAGTAAGATTTTTGATAATTTTTAGGCCTTTTGACCCATTTTTTGTTCTTTGGCAAATTAAATGTTATCTGTTTGGGAAAAAAAAGTATATCTAGTACATGATTTTGTAACATGCTGATAGCATATTTTATTAATCAAAGAACATTTCCACTATGCTAAACTATTTTTTAAAAATTTTATTTCATTACTTTTGACTCAAAAGTACCGGGATACAAATATGCAAGGCGTTGTATACGAACTAAACAGCTATATAGAACAACGGTTGGATACGGGAGGAGACAACCAGATACTGCTCTATGAATTGAGTAGACTCATCAAAATAGGTAAGAAAAAATATGTTTAATCCTTTATATAGAACTCTGAGAAAAAGGAATGGCACAGTGGAGCTGGCAATACCTATATTCAAATCCACCCTTTGATATATATGCTAGCTTTGTGTTCTAGGGGAAATTATTTAATTTCTTTGTGCCCCTGAGTAGCTGTGAACCTGTCTTCATAGGGAGTTTACATACTGGAAGTTCAGTAGATCTGGTCTACATAGGAAACACTGAATCATTAGTTTATGAAATATTTGCAGAAAAGTTGAACTCACTAAAAACAAATGACAATCAAGTGGTCTTATGACATATATCCAACATCTAAAAAGTTAAACTGAGATAAATTGGAAATGTTAAGAGTAGGGCAACCCAAATGATTAAAAGACTTGACATCATGTAATATGGGAACTGAAGGAATTGGAGATCTTTTACCTGGAAGACCTAAAGGAATCCATCATTTAAAGCTTGTGTGCTTATGGGTAAGTGACATAACCTTTCAGGACTTTGCTTTGTCTATAAAATGAACACTAAATGATGTTAAAGGTCCTTTCTACTTCTAAATGGAGAATCTATGATAAATGTGTCTTGAAATCTGAAGAATTGTTGTTTAGAGGAGTGATTACATTTGTAATCATAGACCCTTCTGGACAGAATTAATTGTAGAGCTGAAAAGAGGGGTAAATTACAAAAGTGGAATGGGATGGTTTGGAAGGTAGTAAACCACCTAAGGTCTATGAACAATGTGCCTTGCTATACTATTGGTAAGTAAAAAGAATTTTGAGTTCAGCTATGGGTTTGATGAGATGATCTCTGAGATTCATTCCAATTCAGAGATACCTGAGTCTGTGAAACAATATACATCCTAGAAGTGAAAATAGCATAATTTCTTCAAAATTATAATTATAATAATTTCTACAAAACTAGTAAAATACCATATTGTGACATGGAATTTACCTTGAGTTTATTGAACACTATGCCAGTAGAAAATAATATCCATTAGGTTTTATGATAATGGAAAGAATTTAATTGTAGCCCAAGTATTATATCTGTTTTTGGAAGACATTTAGCTAATTATAAAGAGGCATGCCATTTATTGGCTGAATGATTGGTGCAGAATTATTTGACAATAGCCGTCTGTAAAATGGCCCCTGATTCTATATAACTACTTTCATAGATAGAGGCAATATTGGAAAAAAACTTATCTAGCTACTAACAAACATATAACTTTAGACAATCAATAAAATGAACTTAGTGACCAAATATACCACTGAAGGAATAAAATTATATTAATATTGACTGATTGATTTAGATGAAACTCAAAGTCAAAAAAAAGTTTTAATTAAATGGAAGAATGGCTCACAAGTCTTGGAGAGGCAAGGAGAGTAGTTGCCAGAGTTGGTCTTATGAATCAAAATGCATACAGAAAAATAATTTCATAGGGTATTTTATCATTTCATTTGTAATATTCATGACATGTATTTGCAAGAAAACTGTCATGAAAGTTGTAGTTTATTGCAGAGGGGGGAGAGGTAGAAAAATTTTACCAAGTATTCGATAAGATACTTTATGTTAAATAATCATTATTATAAGTCTTCAAGGCAATTGTTGTTATAAGGAAAAAATTTCCAAAGTATTTTAGATAACACAATTTCACATTAACTATATCTAAAAATACATATCTCATTCTGTATTTTAAATCTGTTCCTTTTTTGGCAGAAGGTGGGTGGCATGATGCATCTTCAGTACTCTGAACTCCTGGTTTATCATTGTATCAATCAGAGTTCCTGGATCATGTTCAGATGAATTTCTGTTTAATCATGTCTCCCACATCTTATATTTATGAATTTAATTTTCCCTAAATTTTCCTTTATTCTTTTTTAAAAATTTGACTTCACTAGATTTGACTCAAAGTTGTAGCCTATGAAGATCTTTTTGTGTCCTAAATACTTTACCTGATGTGGTAACTGTCTTTCATTGTCAGTTTCAAAAACATGCCAATTATTCTTTTATCCCAAGCCCATTCATAAAAATAAAACATATACTTCCATATATAAGAATGTCAAATGCTCAAATTATTTTTAGATTCATCAAAGTAATTGATAAAGCTTATCAAAAAGATCTATTTTTAAATTAAGTGGAAAACAAATTGGAAGTAGAGTTTTTGAACTAATGAAAGTTTCAGGGGCTTTGTGCCCGCCAGAATGACTATATGGCTTTAGAACTTTGGGTTTTGGTACCTTCTGATAACTTTTTGTGGAAACATACTTATAGTTACTTTTTCCTTGTAAATTATGTATAGACATGATAGCTTGTTCCAGTTTTCAGTTGAGCAAGCAGCTGATTTTTGGAAAAGATGCCCTTTTGTCTTGCATTGTACTGGAGCATACTTTTTATGTCACTTTTAGGTAGATTACATAAGTGTGACCCACTAACTTGACTCAACCCTTTAAGAAAAGAAAATATAGGGCAAGAGACTAGATGGATTATGAGTAAGGGAAAGAATCTTAAAACAAATTAAGTGAATTAACTAAGGTCATACAGCCTTATAACTGCTAAGAATGCACTATACCACTGTATTGTGGTCTTTGTGCCAACTATTCTCCATTAAGAGAAGATTTTACTTATGGAAAACATAACTGGCAACTAGGAAACAAGAGGGGAAGGCTCAAAAGTAGTAAAAAATAGATATTATAAAGTCTACCCAATAAAGCCTGCCTCCTATACATGTGCCCACACACACAGATTTGAATTCAGGTCCTCCTGACTTCAGGGTTGATCCACTGTATCACCTAGCTACCCCATTTTACAAACACGTTTAAGTGGCACATCTGATTTGTAAAATCAAATTAGAAAAGGAAGACAGCAAGCAGAATGAAGGAAAAAATAAGAATTAGAAAAGTACCTCAGTTGGAACAATTTAGTTTGAGGGCAAAAAAGTTGGATATTCTTCAGTAGAGAAAGAGGGAATCAGCACAGTGACATATTCAGAATGATCATCCAGAGTCATTAAAAAAAAGTTTTCTCTTGTATTCATGATCATCTGTGTAATAAACCAAGGAGGTATGTGATATATTTTAAAGGTTTTCATCCATAATGATGTTTGCATACTAACAAAGTGAAGCTCTTAGTTATTTAGAAAACTTGATTATCAATGAGAAATTATCTCAAACATAGTGATTAGCCAAAGTTTTACTGTGCACTGTTGGAGTTCACTATTGGCTAGAATATATTTTCATTAATATTAGGAGTTTATCCTAGACCATTAAGAATATGATAATGATGGCTTTAAGGCAGGGGGAACCTAACTTTGAGTTGTAATTTTAAGTCCTATGCTAATTTCATACTTAAATATTTTACTAATGTTAAGCCCATATTATTTGCTAGGTAGTATGTATAAGTGCTGAAAAGAACACAGAGAAAAGTGAAAATCATTCCTGGCCTCAAAGAGCTTATATATTCTCCTGGTTGACACATACGATGAGATGATGAAGATGATGATGATGATGATAATAGTAATTACTCTAAAGGAATGCATTATTGACTAACCTAGTTGACGAACAACCTATGCAAAAAAAATAAGGGTGGAAAATAGAACGCAAAATACAGGAAACAGCAAGCTGGCCAGTTTGTCTAGAACGTAGCATATGTGGGGTAGAGTATAATGTAAAATAAGTCTAAAAAGGCAGGCAGATTGTAGAAGTAGAAAAATATATGAGCCACTGACTGTTCTTGAGCAGAGGAACAGTATAGTCAGATCTTTACTTTGGGGAAAATTTAGTCAGTGTAAAAGATGCATTGGCAGAAGGCTTGTGGAAGCAGTGAGACTAATTGGGATGTATGATGAGGATCTAGAGTGCTTGCCATGTGAATATGGAGAAAGATCAATGAGGAAAATATGATTGTAAAATCAATGAGACTTGGTAATTGATTGAATATGGAACATGAGGAAGAGTTAAGAGTTGAGGATGTTACCAATATATTAGAAATATTTAGCGAAATGTATTTAAAATTTTAACTTTGAAAATTCATATGTTTTATTTTCTTTTGAGAATAATTAGTGCTTTTATTGTTATTTTGGCAGCCACAAAAGCAGATGGATTTGCACTCTATTTCCTGGGAGACTGCAATAATGTAAGTGCATAATAGATTTAGATTATGATACTTTATGGTATCAAGAAAATAGCTATTCTTTTGAAGATCCTTATAATAACTAATATCTAGTTTAATAGGAAATATGATATTAACTAAATGAAAATGTAAATGTAAAATATTTTGAGCCGTAAAGAACTACCTAAAATGTCAAGTATCAGTTAAAAATTCAAATTATTTTCAATAAGTAATTTTCTTTCTGAAATTTTTCTAATAATTAAAACTGTTTTTTAAAAATTATAAATTAATATTTTCTTTTAAAATGTTTGTTTTGAAAATGGATTTTTGGTTTTAGAAAACTTAATGAAATGAAAAATTATATTTACTTTAAATTAATAATTAATTTTGTTATTATTAATGACTTCTCAAACAGTGGCCCTCGGTTCTTTTTAGGGCAGAAATAGCAGCTTCATCTATATTTTAAAAATATTAGTTGTGAGGGAAAAATGGCTTGTTCTTTCCAGGTTATCTGTGGCTTCTTCAAATGATCTGTGAGAGGTAGGTTGTTAGGGAGAAGCTGAAAATATGTATCTACAGGGAGAGAATCTTCTTGTATGGTTGGTTAGCTTGTTTTCAAGGCAATCAAAATTCTCTAATTTTATTTTATTATGGTTTTTGTCTAACAACATTCTGTTCCCTTCATCTGTTATAGATTCAAATATATGCATGCAGGTATATTTCTTAAATTTTTAAAATAGCATATTGTAGTTATTCTTGAATAGTAGAATTTAGAATATAG
Organism: Sarcophilus harrisii; assembly: GCF_902635505.1. Taxonomy (NCBI): domain Eukaryota; kingdom Metazoa; phylum Chordata; class Mammalia; order Dasyuromorphia; family Dasyuridae; genus Sarcophilus; species Sarcophilus harrisii. Next base: position 125,210,357 of record NC_045429.1, read on the forward strand.
ATTATACAAAATTTCATTGTTATAATAAAGCTAATATTGGTCGAGCTTTCTTTAGATTGATTCTTTTAGATTTCTTTTAGATTTTAGTTTAGTAAGTGCTTGATTGACCACATCAACTATATACTCATGGGTTGTATGAAGTATTCAGGGAGGACACTCTAATGTGACTTGACAAGCCCATGTTATCCCTACTCTTACTGGGGGCTTTAAGAAGTTATAATATGCCTGGTGGCCACACCCTGGTAACACCATATAAGCAGATGGTGTAAATCAGGTTGAGGATAACTTGATGGGCCAGTCAGTGATATAGGGGAATGTCTACCTCAAGCATGTGAACACTTCCCTCACGGGAATAAGTAGATGAAAATAACTTGTTCCAATGGCCACAAAGGTGGCTGTAATAGGCATTGTGAAATGTTTAGACATTGAAGATATCAAGATCATCCTGTAAAATTCTAGGGCCCTGATAGTCATCCTCAGTTCTCTATTTGAAAAAAATTTTTTGAAAAATCTCTTTATCAGAGATACTTGTTGCAATCTTCCCCCCTCCCCCTAATTTTCTGCTTTCCTTCTAATTTTGGTTGCATTGGTTTTGTTTGTATAAAATCTTTTTTAGTTTCATGTAGTCAAAATCATCTCTTACATTTTGAAATGCTCTCTATATTTTCTTTGGTTCTAGATTCTTTCCTCACACATAGATCTGATAAACTATTCTATGTTCTACTAATTTGCTCATGGTATCACCCTTTATGTGTAAATCATGTATCCATTTTGACCTTATCTTGGCTTATAATGTGAGATGTTGGTCTGTACCTAATTTCTGTCATACTATTTTCTAGTTTTCCTAGAAATTTTTGGCAGATAATGAGTTTTTGTTTCATTAGCTTAAATCTTTGCATTTTTATTATAACCTAAATTACTGTGGTTATTTATTGTAATGTAATTTGCATCTAACCTATTCTTTTGATCCACCACTCTTATTTCTTAATTACAAATCAAATGAATTTTTAAAACTTATTTTATCTAACTTTACAAAGTATTTTTTGTAGATTGGTATACTAACTATAAATAAAAAGATACTTATAATCTCTGAATTATATATAGAACAGGTAATTCAGTCACACACAAACAAACACACGCACATGCACACACACAAGAAATGCTAGACATGAAAGTCAGTGTGCATTGACTGATTTAAAATAAGATTTAGTAACTCAAAACAATTATTATAATATTTTGGGATAGTGATATCTAAATCTCCAGAAAACAAAGCAGTATATACACAATAGCTTATTAGGCATTTTACTCTGGCTCTGAATTCTCCAAACAACTTCCAGAACATTTTTGGTGGCAAGATAGCCAGATTTGGATCAGTCATTTTATTGGTATTGACCTGTGTGAAAGAAATAGTAATTGTTAAGGATTCTTATCCCTGCTATGATTCAGCTATGGGTCCCAAGACTTTGATTAACATCACAAGATTGCATCCAAGCTTAGACATGTCCATTAAGGAATACTCATTCACCTAAAATTTGGAAAGACCAAATGGATAAATGATATCCAAGGGCTGGGTGAGAGATCATCTAGTTGAACTTTCCTGTGTTAGCTGCAATATAAGGTTGTCATAATTCTTCAATAGAAACCTCAGTTATATAATGTCATGTGGATTGTAGAAGAAGTAAGAAACCATCAGCCATAATTTCTCTCTTCTTTTAATTGGTCTGATCTTCTGCCCTGTGCCATTATCATGGAATTAGGAAGGACTGAGGAAGCACTCAAAGGTTAACTACATCATACTAAAAAATAATAATAATAATAATAAAAACATAAGTTTTTTATCACTGGTTAATCACATGACTTGAAGCTGAAGCTGATCATAGTATAGCCCTTGTTATGATAAGATAGATCTATATTCATCAAATTATGGTTTGAGGGAAAACTCTTTCTCTTCCCTACCCTTGTTCATTGTTTATTATATTTGTATATTTATTGTTAATGAGGGCTGCAGGAAGAGTTTGACCTTCATGCCATAGTTTACTGATTCCTGGTATATACCCCTGTTTTAAAAAATGATTGCAATTTTCTGACATAGATTATAAATTATATGAGATATATTTGTGAGGAAGGATTTCAACTTTCTAGACAAATCCTAAAGGATCTTAAAAAAAAAAAACTAAAAGTGACAAATTTCTGCTGTGATTGCAGAATAATTGCATCTTTCAAAAAGTTAGAGGAAGAACTATTAAAATTTTAAAAAAAACCTTGAATTTGATCAGTAAAGGAACAAGTAAGTAAAGGACACCCAGGTATAATGTATTTTATCATTGCATGAGCTAGTAATGTAGGAAAAAGAAGGTATAGCCCCAACAATATGAGTAGCATTGGGAGCAGTGGGTGATTTTTATGGACCAAATTTATGTGATATAAGTCACTTTTCTGATTTTGAAATCACATTTTCATATGAGGGATAAAATTTATAAGTAGCATATGGATCCATGCTAGAATTACTACCAGGGGTAGACAGAGTAGGAAGCTCCCTAATGTACAGAGGAAATAAAGTAGGGAAGAAAGATACAGTGTAAAAAAAGCTAAATTTGGGGATAAAGGAGCTGGATTTGAATCTTACCTCTTATCATTTGCTATGTACCCTTGGTCAATCACTTAAAGACACTGTGGGCCTTAGTGACTTCATCTGTAAATTGAAGGGTTTGAACTAGATGGTATCTGTAGTCCTTCTTACCACTAAATCTGTCATTCTATTAGCATAGACTAAATATTACAATTACATATGTTTGTGGTGACTGGGAGTGAGGGATCATGAAAAATCTATTTTCTATGGCATGAAAGTATTTATTTTGCTGTAAATCCAGTTATATATGTTACCATTGAATTCTTAAAGCTTCTTGTGAACAAAGATAAATAAGGGAAGGGCACAATTTAAAATGTAGAGAACACCATGTGGAAAGTAATCTTTCCTCTGCTATCCAAGAGCATGGAGTTCAAGAGTTCCCACAACTCAATTCCATGGATTGTATCTGGATTCAGGATTTCTCAGTTTGAAAGGTTATGCTATTAGTAGTAAAAGCTAAATCCTTTGAAATTCTTGTAATTAAGTTAGTAGTGAACTGATTGATCTGATATAATAGGTAAGAGTTCCCACTTACTGTTTTCTGTTAGCAGGATTCATTTTTCCTCGAAGATGAAAAAGCTATCCCTGATACCTTGTAATGGGCCAGAACTCTGGAAAAATATACTTAGGCAAGGATTCTTAAAAGAAGATGTTAACTCAGAGGAATTGATAAGACAATGGTTATCTAGTTTAGCATGGTGATTAATAGTTCTCTAGTTCAGTACCTGTACTTAGTACTTAAAGTTCTATAAGATTTACACCTATTCTACAAGATTCACACCTATGATGATGTAATTATAATAGAGTATATAAGCTGGGACATACTCAGCCAGAGACATTCATTCCATCTCACACCACCGTGGTGGGTGGCCTGTCCTTCTTCATTTCTTCACTGAGACCAAGTACTGTCTGAAGGGCCTCCATAAAACTAGCCAAGCCCCAGGCAAGGAGATAGATTGTAAAGGAGACAGTAAAGAATTTGGACTTTATCCCTGGCTATTCTTGTGGTGATTGCTGAAATGAACGTTGGTCCCAAGACCTCCAGAAAACCAACCAGAACATTACAAGACCTGATGGGCTCTTGCTCCCTTAATGCAATTTTCTGGTCAATTAAGAGTATAAAAAATTCCATTTACCTAGAAGCTAAATGTCATTGTATCCATGTAGTTTTTTTTTACTGTGTTAGGGCAAGGTAAACCATGTTTGATTGTTTGTTTTAAAATTCAGTGCTTTTTATCTTCAAAACATTTGCATAATTTCAACATTAACCCTCTCAAAAACCATGTGTTCCAATTTTTTTTTCTTCCTCCAATTCTCCACTCTCTCCCCTAGACATCAAGTAATCTATGTGCAATTCTCTTATACATATTTCCACATTTTATCATGCTACACAAAATAATCAAATGAAAAAGGGAAAAAAAGAGAAAGTGCAAATAAATAATAAAAAAGTAAAAATACAATCCCCACAGAATTCTCTCGAGATACAGATGGTTTTCTCCATCACAAGCCCAATGGAACTGGTCTGAATAACCTCACTGTTGAAAAGAGCCTTCTCCATTAGAACTGATCATTGTATAATCTTGCTGTTGCGTACAATGTTCTCTTTACTTTACTCATTTCACTAAGCATTAGTTCATGTAAGTCTGTCTAGGCCTTTCTGAAATCATCCTGTTGCTCATTTCTTATAGAACAATAACATTTCATAACATTCATATAACAAAACTTATTCAGCCATTCTTCAACTGATGGACATCCATTCAGTTTCCAGTTCCTTGATACTACAAAAAGGGCAGCCACAAACATTTTTGCACATGTGGATCCTTTTCCCTTTTTATGATCTCTTTGGGATACAAGCCCAGTAGAGACGCTGCTGAATCAAAGGGTATGTACAGTTTGATAGCCCGTTGGGCGTAGTTACATATTGCTCTCCAGAATGTAAACCAATGTTTGGTAACCCTACAGTTTCTTGTGAATAACCTATTTTATTACAGCAATGAATTACAACTTAACAGAGTGCTGATGTTAGAGATACCTCTAACTCTTGACCTACTATGGATTAACTGGGGAAGAAGTGGCTGATTTGGATTCTTATAGATTGGAGCCATCCCTTAATTTGGCTTATAAAACTTAAAAATTTATCATTTGGAATCATTGGAGAATTGACTTAGCCCCTAAGTTTTCAGTTCTAGCCATGGAAAATGATTCCGAGAGGTATTAAACTGTATCCTCTTGGAGAGAGGAGGATAGATTTCCTGTGTATTATCAATTTCTAAAGAATTTAGGATACAATCTTCTGGAGCTACATAAAAACTTTTATTAGTAATAGTGTATGAATGATCACAAATTCACACCAAGAAGCAGCATGTATGATGCCTTATCCTCTTCACTTCATTGCCTAGCCCAGTTCTGTGCAGATAGTAGGTAGTCAATAACAGTTTTAGAATAAACTAATTTCTGCCATCTTTTGGAGTACCATTCTTTTGCTTCAAGTATAAACTCTAGGAAGTGACTATTGTATGATATGCTCATATGATATGCTTATAGAGTAACAAATGAGAACAGCAGCCATTTGGTATGTAGCAAATATAAGTATAGAACAAAATAAACTACAGTTTTAAATAGAATGTTAAAATTCATAGAATTATAAGTTTAGATCTGCAAAAATCTAAACATCTGAAGACATCCAGTCCCTCCCCCTTATTTTCAAGATGAGGAAATGAGGTCTAGAGAGTCAAATGCTCTCAAATTCCCCAAAATAGTAAATTGTGGGATTAGATTATGAATCCAGATTCTCTGACTCCAAATTCTAGTATATATTCTAGTAAGGCTTTTCATGCCTTTTCACCCTCCTTTTTTTAAAATTTTTAAAAGTATACTATGTAGTTATTTATTTAGTTTCTCAAAAGTAGAAAATGACTATGAAGTCAAGAGTGAAAGTGTTGGTAAAATATATATAGAACATAAAATGTTAGCACTGGGAGAAAACTTTAAGGTCATCTCATATACCATATTCATTTTACTTATAAGCAAATTGGAGCCCTTAGAGTGGAAGTGACTTGGCAAGGTCAGATAGCTAAAGAATGAAGAAACTGATTCTCCTAACTTGTTGTGAAGCAACATGTTGTGTTGCCCTTATGTCTGCGCAGTTATATAGATACACATATACGTGCACACACATGACATATTCTAAAGTATGTATTAGAAAAAGTAACAGGAAGACATTATGATGACTGATATTGTTGACTTTATATAATATCTAAAAGGTGTCTTGGCAAGTGGTTAATTCTTAAACAGTATTTAATTACTGGGAAACCTTTTGTCCTTCAAGGACAAGGTTTACTTTTTAAGTAAACAATCACTTTCTAATTCCTAGGTGTTGTGAGTTTGGTATTTGAAAATCAGTTTGCTTTGTTTTTTTGTTTGTTTTTTTTTTTTTAGTGAAGGAGAGGTATTATGTCAATTCTTCCAAAACCTTATTTTAAAAATATTTATTGATTTTTATTCACCACAAAGCATATTTTAAATAATTTGTTATTTTTTATATGGTTCAGTGAGTGGTAAAAAATATTGTACTTTAAACTTCTCCATGTAGCATATATTCTTTTAGTATTACCAAAGGAATATTGTTTGATGTGCAGCATAGATAATTAAAACATGAGTTTATATAAACAGTCTTAAGCAGTTTATTATTTATACTACAAATTCTATTATTCACTCATTTTCCAGTGTTATGAATATTCTGGGAAGCCATTTTCTACATTTAAGATTTAATAAATGTGGGGCCAAATATCTTCCTTTTATAGTCTTTAGGTAAGTGTTCAAGTCATTTCAGTAATAATTTGAATGATCTCTCAGTAAAGGACTGTTTCAGCTCTTCCCTAAGGCCTGATAACAATATTCTACATGAAACAAATGCTTTATAAATATTTGTTGAACTCAAATGTTTTAACTTTAGAGCTTGATTAATATTGCCACCTAGTGCTTTCCTGGGTAAAATGCTTACTATTAAATACATTTTAAATAAGTCCCCCTTCATAATTGGAAAAAGCAAAATTTTGGATATTTGTGAGGATAACATATCCATTTGGATTTTGTTAGGATACTTGGGTCTTTGATGAATCATTTTTGCTAATGATTTGTTATTGATTTTCTTGTAGTGTTTCTACTTTAGTAGTTAAAATTTGAAATAAAGAATATGTAATAAAAATGGGGTAGCTAGGTGGCTCAGTAGATTGGTTAATCAAGAGGAATTCAAATCTGGCCTAAGATACTAGGTTTGTGGCCCTAGGTAAGTCAGGTAAGTAATCCCTTTTGTTGGAGTTCCTCATCTGTAAAATAAGTTGGAGAAAGAAATGACAGACCATTATAGTATGTTTGCCAAAAAAACACAAACAAACAAACAAACAAAAAAACCAGAATGAGTTATAAAGTCATACTTGACTGAAAACATGACAAATAAAAAATGAAAATTTCTATTTCAAATTTCATTCAACATTATCTATTTCCCTTCCCTACAGGCAGGATATAAGGATGATTCTTTTGTTTTTAACTTAATTTTTCCAGCAAATAATGTCAATTTTTATTCCCCCCCTCCATTAGGAAATGAAAAAAAAATATTGTGACAAATGTGCATAGTTTAGCAAAGCAAATTCCTACTTTATCCATATACACAACACACACACATTTTATACTCTAAATACATAAGAATATAAATAGCATACTTCATTGATGTTCTGGAATTGCAGTTAGTTACTGTGTTGATCAGAGTTCTTAAAGTTTTTGGAGTTGTTTATTTTTACTGTCTCAGTATATACAAGTTTTTTCCAGATTTCACTGAAACTGTCTCTTTCATTATTTCTTATGGCATGAGTATAATTTATGTTCAGATACTGACTGGTTGATAAATGGTCCTGATTGCTGTACAGTCACCACCTTCACTTTAAAGTACACATGAAGTCTTTAGTAATTATTAGACTCCCCTAAATTTTCTAAATTTGTTTCCTGGATATTGAATGCCCTTTATCATGTAGGAGGAAGTTGTTATTAATTTCTTAGTTACTAGTCAGGAAACCTTTATTAAACATCTGCTCTGTGCACACATTGTACAAAGGTCTGAGGATACAAAAAAGGGGTAAAAGACAATTATCCTTAAGGAACTCAGAAAAGGAAGACAAAACACAAATGGAAACTTAAGAAGTATGTGGTGGGGAAGGGGAGAAGATGTCAGTCAGAAAAGTCCCAAGGTAGAGCAGCCAAGTGAGAAATGAGATGTCTTCCCTTTAGTAGAGGTTTATGGCATTCATGATCCCACCCTCCAATCAAAAAGGCAGAAAATTGTAAAGTGCCAAGGTCGATGAGAGCTTACAGATTGATGAGGTTATCATGGTAGTGAATTTCTTGAGGAATAGTTGAGAGGTCAATCAGACAAGTCCTAAGGGAGGCCATGCTGCCATAGGGAAAGACTACTGTTCACTATTGAAGAAATAATTTCTGTAAAATAAAATTTCTAAACTTAAAAATGCTTGTTGTGGTTCTAAAATGTCATCTTTTTAATAACAAATAGTTTAGGTTACAAGGAATTCAACACAAAACGTTTGATACCTTATAGCAAAAAAAAAAAAAAAAAAAAAAAAAAGCTGACAAATCAGTAGTAGAAAATGTGAAATTGTAGTAGGAAAAAAAAATTCTCCTGGTTTTCAAGAGATAGACGTTCAAGATGTGGCTCTATGATAATTCCCTTTACCTTTATGGATCTTTGTGTATATAATAAGAGGTTTGGATTAAGTGCTTTCCCATGGCCTTCTTACCTCTTTTTACTTCTAAATGTATTTGTTTTGGAGTAAAAAGATGATTTGGATAGTCAATATAGTTTTCTTCAAGTAGTGTATTGTCACTTTTCTTTTTCTAGATTTTCACTAAATATTTCCTTAATATGCATTCTGGAACTTACTTGGAATTAAAGTCAAATTTTCAGGCCTTTAGTTTGTGAACTCTATTCTTTTCCTCTTTAGGGAAAAGTCAAGAGCTTGGTCTTATGGTTTTATCACTATGCTTGAATCCCACTGCCAGTGTTTAACAATTCCATTTCCTAGTACTCTATTTATCCAAAGATATAGTTCTTCTGTCCAGATGCACTTGAATTCATCAAAAGAATTGAGGTATTCTCCTTAGTCCGTTTAATCCAAAGATCAGTTTCCTTGAAAAGAAGCAGATTAAGAAATGAACAATTCTAACATCTTTTGGAATCAGTTATCATCCCATTTATCCTGAGTAGCGATCCTGTACTTTCTTTGATCCTTCTCATTTCTCCAATATAGGCTAGACTACAACAAACTATTTTGGTTGTACTTTTTTTCTTCAACAATATTAGCTAACTATTCTGAAAAAGAATGTGCCATATGCCAATATCTACCCTCTTGTTAGGCATTTGTTTCTTCTGCACATATATTTACAAACAAAAACCAAAAGGAAATCTTTTGGATTTTCAATTTTCACATGCAAAATTGCTAAAGAATTCTGGAGCTACCCATTTGGAAATCTTATAAAATTCATACAGGTTTTTTTGTATGCATATACCTCGGAGTATGGGATGTGGGGACTGAAAAGAAACAAAAAATCAAAACTGAGAATTAAAAAGAATTATAGGAATGATACTTTTTTTAGGACATGATCTAGTGTTAGAACAGATCTATATTAGTATACAGTGATATCAAATACATGCTTGAAATCTATAAGAAAATTGATTCAGTGCTTTTTATATTTTTGGCTGATTCAGTTCACAGAATCACAGAATCTTATTTGGCAGAGACCTCAGAGAACATCTAAATCCTATTTGTACCTGAGTGAGAATCCCTCCTACAACATACCAGACAAGTTGGTCTATCCAACCTTTTCTTGCAGATAAATTTCCAGTGAAAGGGAACCCATTGTCTCCTGAGGCACTTTTGGAGAGCTGTGATTGTTAGGAAGTTTTTCCTTATTACATCACATTTAAAATTGCTTCTGTGTAGCTTTTGCCTATTACTCCTAGTTTGGAGTGAATTTAGAAGAAAAAAAAAATCTACATTTAAATATTCCTCTTTATATTAAGTGTGATATTGCTGAAAATGTCCTCATGGCCAGGAAAGCCCTGTGATGCTATGTAGTGACTCTAGGATATTCTTCTAAACCTGAAAAGTCTCATCTGAGGAGCAGCCTCAAAAATTACAGAGATTTATCAGTAGGTTGCTTTGTAGGGTAATGAATCTTTTGGAAACTGCCATGTTTGAAGATTATCTACTGAAATATATAGATGGATTAATTGATTGATACCCTATCTAATAAAACAGGTTCCTGAAGGATTTGAATTTTGAAGTGTTGCTTAAATGTTTTATCTTGTGTATGTGCTTTGACCAGAAGTTCATAACTCTCCTATAGTTCTTGATCACAGTAAAACTGAAAATATACTCACTTTACTTAGTCCTTTCTTGTAATTTTTGTCCCAAACAAAAAAAATACATCCCAAACTAATTTAAACCAAAACTAGCTCATCCAACAAAATCTTTTCCTTTTATTATTTTTTCTCTTCCTTAATTTTTTTTTTTCCCACAGAGTCCTTAAGGGTGAAAATAACAAAGATCATGTGTGTATGATGTATATATTATTTATATTTTCTCTCTTTTTACTAGAGTCTATGTATGTTCACACCACCTGGAGTAAAGGAAGGAAAACCACGACTCATCCCAGCTGGGCCAATTACCCATGGTACAACAATATCTGCTTATGTAGCCAAATCAAGGAAAACAATGCTAGTAGAAGATATCCTTGGGGTAAATTATTTTTAACTTGTAATGACAAATTTTATATTTTGATTATTTTGAAATAAAGTATGACTTAACTGTTTTGATGTGAGCTCTCTTTTAGGTGTTTCTTCTTGCCCCACCCACTACCCACCCAGAATTAAGACCAGGTTCTACTTATTAAGGTAGTTACTCCCTGTTTGTTTGACCTTTATTATATAGATATCCACTTGGGAGCAAGCACCAGATAATTTTTTTTAATAAACACTAAAATATTGAATAAATTTTGTATGTTTTCTGCATTTCTTTAATTGAAATTTTATTTTTCAGAATTTTTCAAAAGGTATATATTTGGCATAATTATTTATATATGGATATTACTTGGTATCACTTATATCCTCAAGAAATGGAATATCCAGCAATAAGGAAGATTTCCTATTATTTAATTTTTTATATTCAATAGATCAAAAATATTAATCATTTTGATTGAAATCTTTCTAAAATATGTTATTCTCTTAACCATCTCAGACAGAAGGCCGATCATTTTGAATAACTTAATCATTATTATATATATAGAATCATAAAATTTCGAAGTTGCAAAACTTTATATTCTTACCTTCATTTTACAGATAAAGATACTAAAGCCCAGGATAGTATATCATATCTATGTGTATACATGTATATGTATGTGTATATATACATATATGTATATATACACATGTATATGCCAAAGTGAACGAGTATTTAGGGACAGAATTTAGACTAGAACTCATCTTTCTAGATGCAAGTCAGATATCAATTGATCAATTGCAGCCAAGTTAATGCTCTCAGACGTCATTAAAGATAGTGCCTAAGCTAAATGACCCCAGAATGTTTTTTTTAATTTGGTTTTTCAGAAAGATCTTTTCTTTTGTCACTGTTGCAGTTCTCATTGTTCTGTCTCCTAAGAAACATGTCCTATTTCTAGTTTGCTAGTTGTGATTTGCAATGGGTTTAAAATCTAGACAACTAAGCTCATTAAATATATCTAAAGTAATAATGATTAAAAGCCTTAGGGATTTTTTCTGAGTGGAAGCATGGAATTTTTTAATGAGAGACTGTGTGGCATCTGTTTTGTCTGCTCTCAGACCATTTTTGTTTCCTGTATCATCTTTGGCTATGGATTCTTAATCTTTTAAGGCTAGCTGATGAAAACTGCTTTTGGATATGAGGTGTGTCATCCTATTATATCAAAGTTCTGAATAATTGTCATTTCTACATACAATTTTGATTTTCCAAAATTAAAAAAAAATTCTTCTATAAAACAGGAAGACTGACCACATCACTTTAATCATTCCATAATTATTTTTTAGATTTAGTCAAATTTTTCATATAACAGTACTATAATAATATTTAATGCCTCACATTTGTATAATGCTTTACATCAATAGTTTCCAAAACTTTTTGAGTAAGAGTCCTTTGTTAACATGAGTTTTCATAGCCATCCATGATAGTAGTAGCTGCATTCTTGCAGCACAATTTTTTTCAGTCTAAATAATGATCAGAATAAAATTCATGGGGTATTTATGGATTCAAATATTCTTTACAATAACTGTTCACAGTTAGAGCTTGGAAGCCTTTAGAGTTTATAAGTATCCATATTCATTCCAACTTGTTAAATGAGGTCTAGGATTTCTCCTTATAGAGAGAGAACTATAATTGAAAATGTTCTTTGAGAGAAGAGACTGTACTTGCTTTTATTTTATTTTATTTATTGAATGCTTTGTAATTTTTCATTCATTCACCTTATATCCAAAGGCATTAAAAACATTTCCTGAAACTCTCAGTCCTGGAGTGCTTATGATGAGTTATAAGTGCATACAATGCTATAAAATTTTTTACACATATTTCTTGCAAAAAATGAAAATGTGAATAAATTGTATGAAGAATTTGATAAGATCCTTCAAAACGAGTTGATATATATCATGGTGCTTGGTGCTTTCCATATGTAACCAGAGGAATTTGGCAAAAAAAATGTTGGAAGCTTTTTGGAATATTTTTTGGGGGAAAATATCATTTCATTATCAAGAAATGAAACCAAATAATTATTGACTGCTCAAAACCTTTATGCCTGTATGTTATGAACATTTTCTTAAAAAAAAAAAAAGAGTAAGAAGATATTAGCTATTTTGAACTTTCAGTTATATATATCCCATTCATTTTAAAATTTGTTAGAATAAAATAAGAGTAATTACCAAATTAATTGAAAGAATAAAGATGAGAAAAATGTTCTTTCTTGAGACTACTGCAGCTCTGACATAACCTGTTTAATTGCTCATTAAAAAAAAATAAATGGATAAAAGTAATGATACTGATTCTGAGCTATATTTTTGAAAGGTTTATCTAATGCAAAAGAGGTGGTAGTATTATGTAAGAAAGCCAAAAAGAGTCCCAAAATTATGCAAGCTTAGAAGAAGTTTTATTTCCTCTCTAGGCAAGTGAGAGAAGACAATCAATGATTGCATTTTGGAGCACACATCTTTACAGAACATTTTGGGGAAATGTGATGGAAGATACAGTCAATAAATATTTATTAAGCATCATTTTCCATGAGGCTATGCATATAAAATAAAAAATAGTCAGTCCTTACACTCAAACAACTGACATCTTTTGGAAGGGTATAACATTATAAATAGTTAATTTGAGGAGGGAGACAGCAACAACAACTGGGAACTAAAGGAAAAACTTCCCACAGGAAATGGTTAAGAATTTTAAGAGATAATTAGAAACAGAACATTTAAGAAAGATGATTTTACAAGATCAAAATTTCAGAGATACTAACAGAATGTGAAAATGCTCAGAGATCCAATACAGAATGTCATATTCTGGGAATAGTTGGCACTGCAGTTTAACTAGGATATAATATATAAAAAGATATAATGTGAACTAGGACTGGAAAACTTGGTTTGAGTCTTATGGAGTCCCATGCTGAGAAGTTTGTGTTCTGTCATAGACAAAATGGATTGGAGATGCAATACTAATTGATTAGAAACAGGAATACTAATTAGAAGTGGAGTAAAAATACATATATCTTATGTTTTTAAAAGAATCAACATGATTTAGATAGAGGAAAGAGTTTCAGATAACTTTTGAGTTTATTAACCAGTATGGCTCTATGGAGAATTTTAGATATATATGTGTGTGTGTGTGTGTGTGTGTGTATGTGTTAGTTGTTTGAATAGAGATGATAACTTGAAGGCAGGAGAATAAATAATAATGTCAAAACTACATAAGGAGATGGAGGTGTAGGGGATTGGATACATAAAATAAATCAAGAAAGAATACTCAAAGATATATCAAGCTGAAATTATAAGTTCAAAACAGAAAAGAAGAATTGAGAAAATAGGCCTGCAGAGAGTTTAGTTTGAGCTCCAAATAGATCATCTTCATAATAATTTGTAGATGGCAGTGAAAGGAGGACAAGAAGTAAATGCACAACCGATCAAAATGTGTTGGGTGATAGATTCTTACTTCTACCACCTTTGGACTCGCTGTCCTCTGTAACCAAAGTACTATATGACATAAATTTTACATAACCAGGAAAGTCCATATTAGTCACAGAAGTTCAAGATACTCTAGGTTTCATATGTCAAGGAGAAGATTCCTTGGAATGGAATAGAAGAATGGAAGAGTTTACAAAAAAAAGAAAAAAGTTTAGAGATAGTACTTCTTAAAAGAGATTGAGAAATCATCAACTATACATTGATGTGCCTACTTATTGACATATATAATGCAGTCATGATTTACCTATGGGAAGTAGTATGAGAGATTACATTTAAAACAAAGTAATAGAAATGCTGAGTAGATTTCTATGGAAGATTTTTACAAAGCCTTGAACTCAAGAACACATAGGATTTGAAGAATGGGTATATGAGGAGATTATTAGGAGTTAAGGAGAATTTTGACTTAACACTACAAAATCAGGGAATCATATCAGAAATAGAAACAATCATGTCAATTGTCATTTAACTCATAAACAAAGAATTCTGCCCTACAACATTCCCAACAAGTGTTCATCCAAACTTTGTTTTGAAAAAAGAAAAGGAAAAAAAATAAGAAAAGGAGTAATTCTTTTAGCTAAAATAAAAGTTTTTCTTGCATGGAGTAGATAAACTGAACTAGATGGCCTTTTTGGTCCTTTCCAATACTGAGGTCTGAAGATTCTTTGACTTTTCTGATGGCAATGTAACTAGTAAGTGCTTACTAATTAATAGTACTGATTATTAGTATTTTCCTTTGGATAACATAAAGATAAGCTCATTTATTCTATTTGCTAAAACTGATCAGGGGTGAATTTTTTCTCTCTCTTTTTTTTTTTTTTTTTTTTTTTCTTCTTCTGCTTTCCTTCCCCTTACCCCCATTTTGTTTTTCTTTTTTTAGGATGAACGATTTCCCAAAGGTATTGGACTGGAATTAGGAACACGCGTCCAGTCTGTTCTCTGTTTACCAATTGTCACTGCAATAGGTGACCTCATTGGTATCCTTGAATTATATCGGAATTGGGGCAAAGAAGCTTTCCACATCTGTCACCAAGAGGTGAGAACTCAATAATAGTTGTTTTTTTTTTGAGTTGAAAGTTTTACCATATTTCAGTCAGATTTAAAATTTCTGGTTGAATTATATATATTCTTAAAATTACACTGTCTTTCAAAAACAAAAGTTCTGTTAGCTATTGACATGAAAAGTTTTTTTTTTTCTATTGGAATTGTGATTATCTTATTAATATTTAAATTGTCATCTTCTATAGAGAAGTGATAACATAGCATTTCTTAAGACCATATACTTCATTTACAAAAAAGAATTGGGTTGTCTTTGTTTTTTGTAATTATAATGAAAAAATAATGACCAAAACCCCCACATAATCAGAAAAGCTTTTCTCTGAGACATTGTTTCAGCACTGTGAATTGAGCAATCTTAAGAACTCCACCTACCTTTTGAAGTTTATGGATTGAATCCAGTCAGAAAGATTATGGAATGAAATGGGGAAAAAGAAAAAAAAAATTGCGCGTTGTTTTCTCTACATTTCTCTCTACAGGAATAAAATTATGTCTTGACACCCCCCCTAAAAAAAAGCAAAGTTGCACAATTCTTAGGGTTATTGTTCTAACTACTTGATATGTTTTTAAGTACCTGTCATGTCTTATTTATATAAAGTGTAACCCCAGTACATATTTGTGAAATGGAGAAACTTAAATTGTTTAGGTATCTAGAACCAGATATTCTTCAAAATCATATAACTGAATTAGAATAATTCTTTGTAGAGTACTGTTATTCTATTTTTAAAATAATTACAATAAACCTCAAAGGGAATATCCACATTATTTTACTTCACTATAATTTTGTTGTCTTTGAATTATGCCTGAAATAAATAGGCCATCTATTCATTTTTGTAAGTCAATATTTTAGACATCATAATAAAAAAAAAATCTACTGAAATATTAGGACAAATAGTCACAGTTTTTTAAGGCAAATATAAAAGCTCTTTCACTCCTATTATTGAGACACATATACACACTTACTTTTGCTACTATTAATGGGAATACTTTTATCTTTTGTTGATTCCCATATAGACAAACAAATAAAAGTTATATTAAACTTAAGATCTTGTCACTATATGTCACAGATAGTTAATCTTTACATCTGCAATGTCTTAAAAATAAGGAAAGATGGGGAGGATTCTCAGAAAATGGCAGAATAGGTAAATTTCAAGCTCTCGCAATTTCTCCTATACACAGAACAAATTTGGGCTGAAAAAATCAAGACGCGGCAGAATTGGAGTCCTCTGGATACAACCAGAGGAGATCTGAGGAAATAAAGATTCGGGGTAGAGATTATCTTGTGTGAAATGCAAACAGTTTCAAGCTAGCTCAGCAGAAACACCAAGTGGGGAGCCCTGGGTGTGGCTGGAGCCTCAGCAGGAACTTCAAAAACGTTTGCATCCTGGATTATTTGTGGAGTCAAAATCTGAGTCCTGGAAGATTCAGTGCAGAGACAGTAAGGCAGGGACAATGTTGGCTACAGGAAATTGGAGGGGGCAGCTCTTGGTTAGAGTTTTTGGTCAGAAGTTTGTGGCTCAGAATGGTGAGTGATTACCATATGATAAAAAAGCTGGATATATCTCTAGGAGCAAAACGAAGGTTTATTATATGTTCTTGTGCAGTCAAAAGGAGGAGAGGCACCTTTGGGACAAGTTTAAATAGTTCCTAATACAAATACCTCTCCTATCATCAACCCTCAACCTCATTTGCTGAAGGTCTTACATTCTAAACTCAGGAACTATATCCAGGAAATTTAATTTTGGCCAATAGGTACATAGTTGCCCATATTTGATTGAAGTAGGAAGAAAATGATATCATGGAAGAATAGCAGGAAGGGGAAGTAGGCATGCCATTAGGCATTCAAGCCTACTCCAACTCTGAGGTAGATGAATCCTTACTCTATTTTTACAATTGTCTTTTAGAAATCTCACTCCTCATTCAGAGTAAAGAGCTGAAGTAAAGCCAGAGGCACCATCCCCGTCACATCCCAGTTTTAGAGTTGCTTGCAATCATGCTTCTTATTAAAAGAAAAAAAAAAAAATGAACCAGCATAGAAGAAAGAACTCCACCATAGAAACATAGCAACAGAAAGACCAAGGTTCATCTTCACAGGAGGACACTGAAGTTAAAAAAAAAAAAAAATGTATATTTTCACATGAAATAGCTCCCTGCCCAGAAAGAACTGGAAAAAAGAATTTAAAAATCAAATGAGAGTGGGGGCAGCAAGATGGTGCCATGGATAGAGCACCAGCCCTTAAGTCAGGAGGACCTGAGTTCAAATCTGTCCTCAGACACTTAACATGTACTGGTTGTGTGACCCTGGGCTAATCTTTAAACAATCAAAAGAACTAGGCCTGTGGCCAAAAATACATTTCCAGCAAAATTATAATATTCAATGAGAAAAAATGAACTTCTATGAGCAGATTTTCAGAATTTTCTGTCAACCTAACTTAATAGAAAATTAAATCTCTAAGAACCAATTTCAAAAGATCAATTTCAAGGAACTTGAAATTTCAAGATGGACATAAACAATAGAGCAGCTCAAAAAAAAAAAGATTGGGGCAGATTTAAGTTAAAAATAGTAATTATGTCATACTGATGCAGTTCGAATGCTCTCAATTCCTGGTGGTCAAAAAGGTTAGTGGCAATAAGAGAGTTGTTAAATATCCCCTTTAAATTGGCCACAAGTTTAGAGTGAAAGAATTCACTCATTACCGAATTATTAGTTGTAAAATGAAAGTTTATTGTTGGATAGAAATCAGTTTACAAGGGATTGACTTCTATAGTGGCAGAGTTCTATTTGGAAATGGAGTTTTTGCGCTAAGAATGCTCAGTGGGCAGGGTCCTAGCAAAGCGCATGGGCCATTTATAAAGATCTTAGTTGAGGGAAACTTTATATTTGGCATCTTGGTAGGGGCTGGGACAGCCTGAGCTGATCAGACCAGCATTCCTCAATTGAATAAGAATATAGAATTTTTACAGGAGTTGATTTGCCCCGAATAGTATTGCTTCTGTTATCATGAAAGGTTTGGGCTCTGTCTTACTCCTTGGAGCCTGGGAGATCCTGATCTCTATCAAAAAAGGGGACGCAATAATGTGATAATCTTAAAGGGAACAGTTCCCCTACCCCTTCAATACAAATGGGGTGCAGAGGAAGAATAGATACTGAGGCATTGGGGAAGGGGGTGGGGGAGGTCTGAAAATTTAGATTAGAATAGATTAAATAGGCAATACATACAATACAAATACAATACACTATGAAGAGTATAGCACTCTATAAAAACCTATAAAGAAATAAGGGGGGAAGGGTGGGTAGACAAGGAAGCAAAGGATGAGGGAAGAAGACAAGAGAGGGATCCATGGGTGGAGGGAAGTTAAGTTTAATAGCCAGGCAAGTTTAGGAATAAAATTATAGCAAAGGATCAGCAAGGATAGAAAAGATACGTGTGTGTGTACACACATGCATATATAAATATCGTTATCTACAGCCTGCTTGAGGGTTGGGGGGGGGGAATGAAAAGGGAAAAAAAAGAATAAAATAAAAAAAGGTGCATAGCAGAGAATAAAAGAACAATTTACAAAGAAGTAAAGAAAAGATTGACATATGAATATAATTTCTTCTACTAATACATACTTTGCTGAACTGGTATCTGTTGTTAATATAGTTTGAATCCTCCTTGATCATCTGGGCACATGACAATGTTCTCTTTATTTTTTATTTTTTAATTCCTTTTCTATTTTGCTTCTTATTCTGTCTTTAATATAAATTTGAAATTAAAAAATAAAGATTTTGCTGAAAAATTAATAAGAGCTTTTGTTAGATTAGAAAGATTGTAAATTCTGAGATTTTTGTTGCATCTTTCTGAATCTACTTTGTATCTTAATATGAAATAACAAGGTATATGACAGCACTGAAGTTCCACAGTACAGAATGAGAAATAGTAGAAAAGATAGCCTATTTTTCTATTTTTACTGAAATCAGAATGGTGTCATATCTATAAAAAAATCTGTAAGTTCAGTCATCTCAGAAACCTATTTTACTGATTTTTTAAAAATTAGAATTCTCTAATAGAAAGTCTATTTGAAGAGTAGTTTTTCCTTTAGCTGCTGCAAAGAAAATCTTGCAAAATGATCTATTGATAAAATTTTGAAATTCAAACTGAAGTTGATATTAAATAGTTTTAGATACTTTTCTTTTCTTTTTCAGGTTGCAACAGCAAACCTTGCTTGGGCCTCAGTGGCAATACATCAAGTACAAGTAAGTCTTAGTAATGTTTTCATAAGATGATGGCAACTGCCCAGTGTGTACATTTGAGAATGAATCACAGGCGAAATCCTCAGTGCAGTACTATATGTTATATGCTTTAGAAGAATGAAGTGCACCATACTTAGCAGTTCTACCTTAATAAACTTCTGGCATTGCTAAGTCATCCGTGTCATTGAAATAGAGCAATTCATGGAGCTGTTTTACTCTAGGACTTCTAGAGTTTATTTGTTTTGTTATTGATTTTTGTGTTCTCTGAAATACCATCTTGACTATATATAAATGTAGTCAGTGGCCCTGTGTTCAAAACTAACTCTGCTATTGGCTACCTGCATGAACTTGGCTAAGTCCTTTTCTTGGACTTTTTTTGTAACCTTTTCCTCTTTTGTAAACTTAGGAAGGTGAACTAAGGGATATCATCCCTTCTAACTCCAAATCTGTGATTTTATTCAGAAAAGGACAGTATCAATTAATTAAATACCCAAAAAGGAAACTACTGACAGTTTGCAAGATGCTTGGGTTGGTTTATTAAGCTTTTCAAAGGATCATTTGCTAATTGATATAGTATGAAGAGCTGCTCCTCAAGCTCTTCATCCAGGAACTATTTCAAATTTTGCCTCTGAGACATACTGTATTGATTAAAGACACCCAAAGTCTCAGTGATTTAGGCAAAGAATTGCAAAGAAGATACCAACCTACATCAGTAAGGAGGTTTCTATACCAAAAAGTTCCTTATACCAAAGAAATCACAGATTCATTCCCTATATCTTTTAAATTGTCTGCTATGCTAAGAGGCCAGTTTACTTAAGTATATGATATGACCCCCCCCCCCCAAATTACAGCAGTATGAGTCTTTAAACACCGTAATTTTTGGCCATTTTAATGACAGTGACCAAATTTAAAGGTGATAGATCTGTTGAAAAATTAGTTGTGCCATCTCCTCTAGTGGAAAATTTTATATCACTTCTTTGAAATAGGCTTAACATTTTCACTAGGAAAGTGGAAAAGTCCTCTTGTGAGTCAGTAATTCAAGGGAAAAGGGAACCTTCCAGAGAGCATGGTTTTTTCACTTTCTTCTTGGAAGTCAATGTTTAAGAAACTGTTGAGAAAAGACAATAGGCTATATCAATAATGTAATTCAAATATGCACACTATCTACTTAAAATTTTTATATTTAAACAACCACTGCTACATATATTCCTCCTACAGATTTTCCCATGATAGCATCATTATATTGTAATCATATTCCACTGAAAAATTTTGAGACCTCTTTTTAACTTCTAATTAACAACATTGTTTATTATTAACTGTACCTTTTCTTGCAGCCAATTGATATGTTAAATAGAAGAATGTCTTTATATATTTGCTATCTTTGTAGCATAAGCAGTATAACATCATAGTCACAATTCAAGTTAGTATTTTAGGCTTTTAAATTAATGACATAAATGACATCCCCACCATTTTAATTTTTTTAATAAAAAGAAAAACCTTTTGCTGCAAGTAATAGTTTCCATACTTTAATTTATGTCAGGTATGCAGAGGCCTTGCCAAACAGACTGAATTGAATGATTTCCTACTTGATGTATCAAAGTAAGTGTCATTTGTATCTGGGAATGTAATAACACTTTTTTTGAGAAAAAAATTTGTATTGAATGAATATTTAACAAATTCCTAAATAGATGTAATTGTTAGAAATTGGTAGTCAGGGAGCTGTTGATTATTTATTCTTTTGTCACATCACTACATAAAGGTTCAATACTTGTATGGGTTATGTTTGTATGATGAAATTTATATGTGTATAATAAAAATTAATTTGTAGTTAAATATAAAAGTTATTTAACTATTTACTTTTATATTATGTCCACTAATATTGACTATACACTTTCCAAGTATTTTAACTTTTGAGAGAAAACAAAGAATGAGCTGAGAAAGTGGTTTGAAGAACAACTGAAACTCAGTGGCTAATTTTCCAAAAATATCAATAAATTAATTTTCTTTTTATTTATATTAATATATCATTTGTTAAAATGCTTCTTTCCTTGGAACAGGAGCTTGGACTCTTAACCTTTCTGTATGTCATGGACTTCAGTGATAATTTAGTGAAGACTATGAGCTATTGCTTAGCATAAATTTTAGATAATTAAAGGAAACGGTACTTTTCAGTTAGAATTTAATGAAAGTAAAGATATTTTCCTCACCTGAATTCATAGACCCAGTGGACCTCAGATTAAAAACCTCTTACCTAGTGGCAGTTTCCTAAAGAATGAAACTAGTAGCAGCTGAGTTTATCAAAAGGTTGGTCTTTATGAATGAATGAAACAACGAATAAAACACACTTTTAAGTATTTGCTGTATGCAAAGTGTTAGGGATATAAAGGAAAGTAAGTATCTCTTTCTCAAGGATTTGTATTTGTATTCATTTTATTTTTTATAGCTTTTAATTTTTTCCCAATTATATATAAAGACAATTTTTAACAATTTAACAATCTTTTTTTTTCATATTTGTGTGTGTGCTAGGCAATCAGTGTTAAGGTCATATAGCAGTATTTAATGTACTGGCTAGCTCCCTGAAGGGCCTTAGGATCAGTCAGAGTCAGGATCAATCAAAGTCGTTGGGCTTTTTAGGGGGAGAAGTGAAGGAGGCAGGCAAGCTTGCCAAAGATGATTCCTGGACTCTGGAGTCCAGAGCCTTAAGTCTTTCTCCTCCTCATCCTGGTGCAGAGTGACTCTGACCTCTCTCCCTCAACCCTCCTATCCTTGCCTATGATTACTTCACCACCACACATTCAGCAAGCACCAGTGTTAAGGAGAGCCAACACATCACCATCTCATCTAAATATATGTATATATATTTATATCAATTAGATAATTAGCCTTAAGTGCTCTGCTGTCTGATTCAAGTATACCTTTTCAGAGTTTCAGCCCTCTACAGCTGTGTCAAGTTTCCTAAGTCCAGATTTCCATCATATTCTCCTGTATCTAGGACTAGTGTTCTATAATCTTAATATTTTAAAAAATTCCAAATTTTCCCTATTCTTCCCTTTCTCCTCCCCAAGACAGTAAGTAATTTTGAAATAGATTATATATGTGCCATATCTTCATATTAGTCATGTTGGGAAAGAAGCAGTATACCAGAAGAAAAAAAGTAAAAAATAATCTGCATTCAGACTCCATCAGTTTTTTCTCTAGAAGTCCTTTGTAATTCTATTGGAACATTGTACTTCTAAGAATAGATAAATCATTTACTGCTCATTGTACAATATTGCTTTTACTATATACCTCATTCTGCTCACTTGTATCAGTTCATATAAATCTTCTCAGGTTTTTCTGAAATCCACCTGCTTTTCATTTTTTATAATAGTATTTCATTATAATAAAATGAGATCAGTTTCGCCTGACAACTTGTTCTGTCATTTCCCACTTGATAGATATTCCCTCAATTTCTGATTCTTTGCCACTACAAAAAGAGCTGCTATAAATATTTTTGTAAAAGTAAGTCTCCCCCCAACCCCTTTTCAAAATCTTTTTGGGATACAGATTTAGTCATGGTATTGTTGGATTAAATGATACGCATACTTTGATTGTCCTTTGGGCATAGTTCCGAACTGCTCTTCAAAATGGCTGGATTGGTTTATATCTCCACAAGATAGCATCCCAATTTTCTCACATCCCTCCATTATTTATCATTTTCCTTTTCTGTCATACTAGCTAATGTGATAGTTATGGGGAAGTAGTTTTAATTTGTATTTCTGTAATCAGTAGTGATTTATAGAATTTTCGCATATAACTATGGTTAGGTTTAATTATTTTGTCTAAAAACTGCCTGTTCATATCTCCTGATCATTTATCAATTGAGGAATAACTTGTATTTTTTATAAATTTAACTAAGTTCTGATTATATTTGAGAAATCAAGCCGTCATCAGAGATATTTGCTTATAAAAAAAGTTGTTTCCTAGCTTTCTGTTTTCCTTTTAAATTTTGATTTGCATTGGTTTTTGTTTGTGCAAAACTTTAAAATTTTAAGACAATCGCAATTATCCATTTTACATGTCAAAATGTTCACTATCTCCTATTTAGTCATAAATTCTTCCCTTCAAGGATCTTGCATTCTAACAGGGTATATGTATAGTTGGTTTTAGCTGGTAGTCAGATAGAAAGATCCCATAATCTTAGATACAGAAGCAAAGCAGATAGTGATATCTTTTCTTTAAATACCTTCAGATCTTATAATACCCTCATATAGCAAATGTTAGAAGCTATTTCCTATGCCAGGTCAGATTCCTCCTTCCCACACTTATCTATCCCCCTTCCTTAAAAGTGGCATACTCAATATAATACTTTAAATATTAGTAAATTTGATGTGCCTTGAGTAATTCAAGAGTCTCTTTTGTCCTGGAATTTACCCCTCTCTTAATGCAGCCCAAGACCAGATTATTGTTGGTCATATTCCGTTAAAGACATTGAGGAATAGTGAATAGAGTATTAGACTTGGAATCAGCGAGCTGTGATTTTTGGTTAACATCTGTGAATCTCAATAATTTTCATATGAGCCACAGACTGTGATCTTAAGATCACAGTCTGTGGCTCATATGAAAACTTTGTCCTATTTCCCACAGTAAAACAATTTTATAGATCTCTTTATGTCTTCAATGATCATTCAACTACATCATATTAATATAAATGATTAAATCTTTTATGGAAATAAAATGCTCTGCCGTATTTTGCCAATATATTTGAAAAGTTTTATTTTCCAAATCCCAGTTTCAAGCTCATTGTCATTAGATTCCAATTCATTAGATATAGCCAAGCCACTCAACATATTGAGATCTTTTGGGATTCTGACTTTGCTAGTTGCAGATTTGATAAGCATTTATACCTTCCTGATAAAATTATTAAATTGGCTCAGTTCAGAATCAAGTATAAATCCCTTAGTCAGTGTGGTACTAAAGAACAAGCACTTACAAAGTAGTCAGAAAAAGCAATACAAGGAAATTCTCAAAGTCTCTCTTAAGAATTTTAGAATTGATTGTATATGATATGGGAGACACTGGCAGAAGACCTCTCAGCATAGCATGCCTTCATCAGAGAAGGTACTATGCTCTATAAGCAAAGCAGAATTGAATTAGCTCGGAAGAAATGCTAATATGTGTTCCACCTGTAGCACAACATTCTGAAGTTGTATTGGTCTGATCAGCCACAGTTTAACAGTTAACTTGACTCTTAATTTAGTTCTTCAAGAATGAAAAACAAAAACATTTCAACCTAATACTGATGATCAGACCATATCTCTTCATTAGGTCTATAAGGATAACATGAATTTGCTCTTTGCAAAACTTTAGGTTATCAGTAACATCTTTCTACTAATTACATAACTTTAAACAAAATTGAAATGAGATCAGTTTGGCATAACATTCTCAATAAAACTGTGCTGGCTTTTTATGATGAATGCTTTCTTTTATTAGATGTATCTTTCCTGAAAGTACTGTTTTCTCGGGAATTAATGTCAAGCTCAGTGTTATGTTACTTACAGATTTCACTCTCTTCCCTTTTATGAAATCAAGATATTTACCATCATCCATTCTTTCTGATTTTCAGTTATATTTCAAAGGCACTGAGAATGTTTTAAGAATAGTATCTCCCAGTTTTTTCAGTGTGAGGGAATGTAATTTTTCTAATCTAGATGAACTTGAGGTCATCAAAGGTAGTGAACTCCCTCTATGATTTAAATATCCTTTGGAAGAAAAATATTCTCCTCTACTAAGAAAACAGAAACAAAGAGAGCAGTGAATTGTTCAGCAGCCTTATCTCTCCTTAGAGATCTCTCTTTTCCTCATTTTTATTCTATCTCAGTCATACACAGGCATGGACTTTCCACTGATTTTCCATTGATGTCATCATTGCCAATTAATTTGCCATTTTCATAATGGAGAACTCCAAAATTATTCTTTCTAACCATAATATTTTGCTTTTTTCTGTTTGTCTCTGTACTTTATTATCTTCTACACATAAATAGTTCACCATGATTTCTAGTCCGTTTCTCCTTCCTGTTCTCTCAGGCCATCATCACCATTCTGGCCTCATTTTTTTCTCTTTGTGTCTTGATGTCATGAATGATCTATATACCCCTTGTCTCATCTTTGTTTACTTCTGTGTAAGTTCTCTACTCTTAGTGGTATTGAGAAAGTGGTAAAAGTGATCATGGTCTCAAAGGAGACCATTATTACTAAATGACACTATTGAATTCTTAATTGGTCCAAGCTTTTTATTCTCTTTTCAACTACTTATGATATTCTCAACAGAGAACTTGTTTTATCCTTTACTCACAAAATATAGACCATCTAAAGTTCTTCAACATCATTCCTTGGTCTCTTACATTGCTCCAGCCTCTGATGATGATGGTCCCCTTCCCAAAGCCAATCCCTTTCCTTATACTCTTCATTCCTTCTCCCATTTCCTTTAGTATCTCAAGCAATTCTCTTTTCCATCTCTTTCCAATCCTTTCTAATCTGGTGCTTATACAGAAATTGCTTCCTCCAGAGTTATCAATGATCCTTTTAATTGCTAAATCTAAATTGCCTTTTTCTCAATTTTTATCCTTTTTACTCTTTTTTTCTCCCCATATTGTTGTGACACTTCCTCTAGATCATCACCAACATTTTTTCCCAGTTGTGGATAAAGCCTTCTCATGGTAATCTCACCAGCTTCTATCATTAATTATTATCATTGCACAGATGATAAACAGATCTAGATATCTATCTATCTAGATATTTATGTGGACTTTTTTGAGCTTTGATCTTATACTATCAATTGCACATTGGACATCCTTATCTGGATGCTCTCCAAGTAACTTAAACTCAACATATCCAAAATGGAATTCATCATCTTACCTCCTGGATTACCTATCTTACAAATTTATGTAATGTTATTAAGAGGTAATTTATCTAAACGTACTTTTAAAATCTGGACATTTCATTACTCAGGGTTCATTAACCCTATTTTTGTTGATGATTTGTTGTCATTTATCTCTCATAAATCCTTCTCATGGGTTCTATGCAGCATGCTAAGAGGCTTTCTTTAGATTTCTTGATATTACTTTATATTATTGTTTATTGTTCATTCATTATACAAGATTTTATCTTCTTTCCATTGATTTGATTTGATTATTTTCAATATATTCATATAAGAACAGTTTGTCATTGGGGATACCTTATTTATGCCCACCATGATTCACTCCATTGCTCTTTGTGATCTGCACGATTTTAATTCTAGAAAATTTATGGTATTCTGTGATATAGATTAAATAGACAAATTTTTCAACTTTACCTAGGATACCTTGAATTGTTTACCTTGAATTGGATGGTGGAGATAAATAGAATCTTTTGGAGTAGGCATTTTTGTCATGTAGAGCTATTTTTGATTATGAATACATGTTGTTTTTCATTCCATAGTCTATTACATTTTGACAAGCCAATCCATTCAGTTTATATCCATGAATTATCTGACTGGTGAAGATCATTTAGAATGAAACTAGTCTCATAAATTGATGGGGTTATCAAATTCAAACAGTCTATTCCATCAACTAAATCATTATTGAAAATACTAAAAAATACAACAACCAGAATTGACTCCTGTGTAATTACATACAAATCCTTTGAAAATCCAACATCAAAAAACTAGCCTAGTGATATTATTTCCTACCTCAGGCAATAAAATTACTAACAAAGGAGGTGTTCTTGCAATTCATCTTTTGTAGAATTGCCATGTATCACATTATTAGATGATTTTTATATTAATGTCTTTCTTTCTAAAACTTAAAATTGATTTTTTTTTTTATTTTACTGACTCTGTATATATGTAACAGAAGTTAGACAAACCAACATGTTCCTCATATATGGTATAGTACTAGTGCCTCAAAATATAGATTAATGTTTGTGGTAGAATTTTCTGGGAAATCACTTATTTTGTTTCCATATCCTCACCTAACCAGAGATTGACTAGAAACTTCTAATTCATCTTGGGTCTGTTATTATTATAGTTATAATTCAATAAGAGTATAAGTTTCTCTTCCTTTCCTTTTAGACCTGATTTTGGATATATGGCACCTCAGGGAAAATTATCTTAAAAGATGAATTCCTGTACAGAATACTAAGAAGTATGGGATTGCCATTTGTAGTAGTTGTTTGTCCTTCATTCATGAAGAGACCAAGGCATCAGGGAGGTGATGCCATGACATGCAAGTGAATTGGATTTAAGTGTGGGAAGTCTGTGCAAGGTTGCTGCATCACTTTTCCACTTTCAGGGCCATCTGAGTCCAGGGCCAGATATAGATGAGAAGGCCTGGAGATTGTCTTGGATGCAATGGCCTTTTTAAACTCTTTACGATATCTCATTTTGACTGAGATCACACCCATTCAGAGCTCAATAGCAATTAAAACAAACAGCTTCACCTAGGTCAATTAAAAAAAAAATTCTAAATAAATCTGGGGGCAGGGGAGGAGTCAATCTGGACTGAAACAATGACCACAATTGGGTCTTGGCCTGGGACCTATTGTGGCCTAATCTATGAGAGTCCTAGTGGTTTTGGTTTAAAGATCTGTCCTTAACAAAGGAATGATAGGAAGGAAGGGGAGGAAGGAAAGAGAAGGGTAGGAAAGGAGAGAGAAGGGGAGGAAAGGAGAGAGAAGGGGAAGAAAGGAGAGAGAAGGGGAGGAAAGTAGAGAGAAGCAAAGAAAAAAGTAAAAGAAAAAGGAAAGGAAAGGAAAAAGGGAAGAAAAAGGAAGGATGACGAAAGGAAATTGCCCAAGTGATCTGTTCCATTTGAGTCCCCAGTGGGGCAGCTCTACTCACAGAAGTTGTTCTTGAAGAAGACCATGATATGCAAGTGAGTTAGCTTAAGTTGAGGGAGAGAGTGCTGTGCAAGGTCATCTTCCTCACTTTCCCTTTTGTAGTACCTTTTTTGTTTTTTTTTAAAGTAGTCTCATTTTTTTAATCTCATCAGTTCCTGCTTACTTTTA
Source organism: Sarcophilus harrisii (assembly GCF_902635505.1). Lineage (NCBI taxonomy): Eukaryota > Metazoa > Chordata > Mammalia > Dasyuromorphia > Dasyuridae > Sarcophilus > Sarcophilus harrisii. The sequence goes on from NC_045429.1 coordinate 125,238,620, forward strand.
TCACAATGCAAATGATTAGCAGTTTTAGCTCTAGTCTGTCTTCTGAGTTCATCACTGACTCACTACTGATTATTTCCATCTGTATTTCCCCTAGGAATCTCAAACTCATCTTGCTCATCACAGAATTCTTTCACTCTTGTAAATTATTTCTGTTAAGGGATACCATCCCAATCACTAGGATTTTAACCTTGGATGAATTTGAACTCTTCCCTCTAGCTCACCCCTTATAATCAGCTACTAAGTCCTATTGATTTGGCTGGGGGAGCGGTGGAGGCAGGACAGAAAAAAGCTATCTTCTACAGAAAAGTACATTTTTACATGAAATAGCTCCCTGCCCAGAAAGAACTGAAAAAAAGAATTGAAAAATTGAAAAAAGAATTTTAAAAAGTTGTTCTTAAAACAATACTGCAGTTGTTATATGCAGCATTCTTTGGTCTTGCTCATTTCTTTTGTCCAAATCTATCCACATTTTTCTTACATAATTGAGCTAATCATTTCTTATAGCACAGTAGTATTCCATCATATAATACAATTTGTTCATCTATTCCCCAATTGATGGACATCTCGACAATTCCAAAGAGAGATACTCTAAGTACTTTACAACATGTAAGGTTCTTTTCCTTTTGCCCTAATCATCTCTGGAAATAAACCTAAAATCAAAACGGATGCAAGATACAAGATAAAGAGAGATAATACAAGAAAATTTAAACATGGAACATATGACTTACCAAATTGATATTTTTAAAGTATATGTCTGAAATTCTTTGCTATCACACTTTGGCTCTCTCTTTTCAGGCTTATTGAATATTTCACATACTCCATGTTCTCAACAAACAGGCCTACTTGCTCTTTTCATACATATCATTCCATCTCCTCTCTGTGTCATTTCACAGGTTGTCCATCCGTAGAACGCCTTGTCACCTCAGTTTGTAGAATTTCTAGCTTGTTAATATATTCAGTTCAAATGTAACCCCTTGTAGGAGACTTTTTCGTATCTTTACCACTTATTAGAGCCCATCATCCTTCAAAAATTATTTGGTATTTGTGTTTCATATATTTTATGTTTACATATTGTTGTACATATTGTCTTCCCTCAATTTCCCCAAGAGAAGATCCTAAAGGAGAGGCACTGCCACTTTTTTTTTTTTTTTTTGCTTCTGTATACCCAAATATACCACCTGATAACCTAATATGAAATAGCCTCTTATCAAATTCTTATTGAATAAATCAGTTATAAGTAAATATTTATATGATTTGCCTAATATTAACAAGAGAAATAAATTAGTTCAGCACGTTAAAAAATCTATTAAAAACAGCTCCAATGAGTGTCTGAAGAATCAGCATATGAAACTGGTGCTTTTTAAAATTTATAGTGTAACCATTATTGTTGTTTTTCCTAAATATAACCAAAATCAGGAAATGTACTCAGATTTTAGTGCTTACTGTAATCAAAGTAAGACTGTTTACAAATTTTAATTTCCTTTTTTCCTACAGAACCTATTTTGATAACATAGTCGCAATAGATTCTCTACTTGAACACATAATGGTAGGTTGGTTCTTATTTTTTAAGTGACTTAATAAGTCTTAAAAATATGAGGTATGCTTAGAAATTGCTATTAATATTATGAATGATGATATTTAATAAAGTGATTTGGGTCTTGTCAAATTACTTTTTAATTTCCAATACAGGGCCTACTTTTTCAAATAAATTGTTTTCTTGAATTTTTCAAACAAAAGTAACCTTTTCTTAAGTAAAGCAGAATAAGCCTTGTTTCTTTTCAATTATTAGTTATTTGATATTTCTAGCCTTACTAGTAAATACCTCACTACTCCTTTCTCAAAAACATAATTAGAAGCATCAGACATGTCAGTTAATGCAAAAAATGTTTTCAGTCCTCTAAGCTGTTTTTAAATTTGGTCCTTTAGGTATTGATGCTTTTTCTACTTTGCTACATCACAGGTCCTGATAATGGAGGATTTTGTATAGTCTAATATGACTATTAATGAATATTAACCTATATTTTTCCTTCCTAAAAGCTAACTAGCATGTCAAGAGAAGAGCTATGGACAGTATTCCATGGTGGCATGTAGCATTTTACATATTTTGTCACTTAAAATATTACAGCTTTTTACTGTGCTATCCTCCTTCAAGATAAGCAGTTGTTTTTTACCCTTTCCTTTTCTCAGTGATTCTGATGAGGTGACACAGAAATCAGTTTCTTAAAAAAAATATTCAAGACTGCCATGCTATATCTTCACTGTGGAGTATTCTACAAAGAAGACTTCTATATACATAGAACTAGAAGGACTTCAGAGCTAGATGGACTATAGAATCATGGCATGTTAGGCCAAATGCATAAGATAATTTAGAATGTTGAAATTTTGAAAGCCTTTGTATCAGTGTATTAAAAAGTTGGGATTTAGTTCAAATGAGCTTTAGATCTTTTTTTTTAATTATCACAAGAGTGTTTTAAGATACTTGTTTTAAGAACTTTGAATGTCACAGCCAAGAACTACTATTCCCTTAAAAAGAAAGCTTTCTTGGCAAAGTTTTTAGAGCTATGATTAATTTTTCTTTGTTAGTTTAATTTCCTGTTCCTTTATTGACAGTAAAATGTCCACATATCTACATTTTATTTCCAATGTGTGAAATATAATTCTGTTCTTTCCTCTCAGTATTTCCTAAGTGAAGAACACACAGATCCACTGGACCCCTCTTATCTATTTTTGCACAAATGCTTTTGACATTCTATAGTAGAGCCTGTGTAAAAGATAGATCACTCTACTTATCGTCAAACTTTTCAAGAGAGAGAGCTTATTTTTGTAAAAGCATTGTAAAGGCATAAATTTTAGACTAAAGCAATATATTATTGGTGTCCCTGAAAATAATAAATATTTTTTTATTACAGGGGTCTTTGTTAACATTGTTTTGTAATGTACTATATTTTTATGTAAATGTCCTCAGGCTTTATTGACATGTAGAAGTCTGTTTGTTTCATCTAAAACTAAATGAAAAAAAAGTCACTTATTCATATTGATTAATTGATAGTTGTTTCTGTTATCTTTTCCCTACTTTTAACTGAAATTTCTGGTTTGCTATTTTGAAGCTTATTAAATCAATAAATTTTATTTCACATAATATTTGGAGTCCTCTTGTATACATGGTTGTAGGATTTTCTTCTGTAATAAAATTAATGAATTTTTGATAGCCATTTTCCTCATAACCTTCCCTTTCATACCTCTTAGGTTTTATACTTTATTCTGGATGATGAAAATCACACAGTATGATCACTGAACAGTGAGATGCTGCTGTACAGCACAATGAATCATAAAATCTTCAGAAGCCATGTAGTTCAAAGTATACATCAGCACAGACAGCATGGAGTAGTAGAACTTTTTTCTCTTTAAATTAGTTATTATTAAATTTATTTCATCATTATAACTTATTAGGATCTTTTTGAGGGATCCTAATTTTTTTTTATCCAATATGTCAATTTTCTTCCCTACCCTATATAAACATACTGCTACAGCTTCATCTGAATCATTCATAATATTCTGGAGAATAAAAGAATAAAATGGAATTAACAGTTTTAAAAATGTAGGGAGCAGGTGTGCTTAAGAAGTTCTCTCCCAGAGGCAAGCTAGGTGGTGCAGTGGATAGAGCACCAGTCCTGAAGTTAGGAAGACTTGAGTTCAAATGTGGCCTCAGACACTGAACACTTCCTAGCTCTGTGACCTTGGGCAAGTCACTTAATCCCAGTTGCCTCAGCAAAAAAAAAAAAACAACAAACAAACAAACAAACAAAAAAAAACCTTGATTCTAGCCTTTTTCTTTCTTCTTTGTGGATCTTTATGGATTAGATAAGAATTTCTCTGTTCCCCTTATCTTGAATCCTTTCTGCCTTTCACAGAAGACATTATTTCTTATTCTTTATCCATGTGGATTTCTTAGTGTTTGGTAGCCACAAATGTTCAGGATTTCTTATTCTATAATATTACTAACCTAATGTACTTGAAGAAAATAAAGAGAAGGATTGAATGAAGAAAGAAAATCAGGAGGAGATTTAGGAAAGTGGAATAAAGTTAGTTTTTAATGATGATGATGAGGAGGAGGATGATAAAAAGCTTTTTTGTAATGCCAACTATGTGTCAGGCTTTATACTAAATGCTTTACAAATATTATTTCATTTGATCCTCACAATAATGAGAGGAGGTATGTTTTATTTTTATTAACATTTTACAGATAAAGGAAATAAGTCAATTAGGTGTTAAATGATTTGCTGAGAGTTCCATAGTAATAAGTGTTAAGAGATTTGAGACTGGATTTGAACTTTAGTCCTAACTCCAAGTCTGGCATATATCCACTAAGTCAATAATAATTAAGAGTTGTCATAATATTAAATTGTAATAATAAAGTGTTTATTATCTTTTATGATCAAACTTCTTTACTTCTCCTGTTTTTTCCTGATTTTTACAAGGTGATTCTGAGGGAAATTCCAAGTATACCAACCAACCAACCAGCCAAGGATTCTGCTATAGCCAGGGGTATATTATCAGTTCCAAAAGAGCACTTGGAGTAAAGTGAGGGTCAATTAAATCAATTAGATTGATAAAAATATGTAAGGATCTTAGGTTCTACCAGTTATATTTTTATCAGGGAAAACAGTAAAACTTATATCAAATTGGAATGATAAATTCCATGTACTCTATAGACCAGAAGGACATGAATTAATTTTCAAGGTCTACATATAGTATATGTCTATATAATTTTAATTTATTCAGTTAGGCAAACTAATTGAATTAGCTGTTTGTTTGATACTTTAAGTATTGCTTGTGTCTCTAAATATCAATAGGCTTAAAAGTCATTTTAAAAAATCAGGTTAGACTAGAGAAAAGCAATGAATTCAAAGGTGGAAGAACTGATGTTATTGAAATGAATGACAGGGTTGGAAGGATAATAAGGACATAATAGAAGAAAGAAGGATTAAAGATTGTGACAAGTTGAAGGACTGTTCCATTGTGTGGTCAAAGAATAGATTTGGCCATCATAAAACCTGAGAAACTGACGGAATAATGACCTTATTATCAATTGTTAGAAGAATCAACAACATAGCTACAGAAATCTCTGGGGATGATTTAAGAGGAAGACTATAAATTCTTAACGCTAATTAAGGAAATTGTTCTGGAGGTCAGTATTAGTAAAGAACAGAACTGAGAGAAGACAAAAGTCACATGAACTTCAAAGGAACAGGAATGATTGTAGCTGAGTAAAGATTTAGAAGTAGCCATGGGAAGTAAATAAATATGTGCTTAATCTGATTTGAAAAGTAAGAACAGTCATCCTTCCAAATTAAAATGATAGTAAGGAAAACAAGTGATGATTCCAATGCACCTCACATTCCTATTTAGTAGTAATGATTAAAATGTATGATTTTTGCAGTTTTAATTAAGATACAAGAAAATTTCTAAATTTCTAATGAGTAGGAATTATATGCGGAAAGAAAAGAATTAACTATCCATATGAACTATGCAAATGTATACACACATAGAAATCTACATCTACTTCAAATGAATTATTATTCATATATTTGGTTAAAAAAAGAAATGTGTTTCAGGATAAATAGAAAATGGATGAAAAAGAAATATTATGAATAATAGTAATACTGAGGAACTAGATTCTAATTAAATACTCCTTTTTCCTCTGCCTTTTAAAATTTGCTCTTTAATTCAAACAAATGAGGAGAAATGCAAAAGATCTGAGATTATTGATTGCTTTATGAAAAATAACTGTTTCTGTGAATGCTAAATATTTAATGTAAATTACTTTTGACAAATTGTGGAAGGCATTTAGAAATCAGAAGATCATGGAGCAAGGCTTGGAAGGAGGAGGAATTAAAGGTTGCTCATTCTCTATTTTATAGATGAGGAAGTGAAGTCCAAAGAAATTAAGCCCTTTACCTTGCTCATGGTCAGGCTTGTTGTTAATGACAAAGCCCAGATTTGAACTAAAATATTATAACTCCAAATTTAAAAACCTTTTTCAATTGCCCCACATTTCCCCTTGTTCCAGAGCAAAGACTATCACAGCATTTACTTAATGCCTTGGTTAGGCACTTCATCTCAGGCCTCCTACAGGAGGAGTTTCTTCATGTCTAATTTTTGTTTTGTGGTTTTTCCTTAGATATATGCAAAAAATTTGGTGAATGCAGATCGTTGTGCACTTTTCCAGGTAGACCATAAGAACAAAGAACTATATTCAGACCTTTTTGATATTGGGGAGGAAAATGAAGGGAAGCCTGTCTTTAAGAAGACCAAAGAAATAAGGTATGCAATGAAGTAAAAAGCAAATAGGCTCTGATTACAGATGTGCAGGTATTATGTTACCCGCTTTCTGTGCCTATTCACAGGTATGCTGACAATACTTGTCATACTGTGATATCATTCCCACCAGGACCCGCCTCCAGAAGGTAGTACTTCTGGGAATGACATTGCAGTGCCACCGAAACAACCTCTCTGAAGCAATAACGTCACTCCTGGAAATGCCCTCTTCCGGAGGCGGTCCTTTTGGAAATCATGGTGGAAAAACTTACTAGTGTGCCAAGGTAGGTCCAGGTGCACCCTTTCTGCTCTTATGGATCATCCATGTAGAAGAGCATGGAGATGTTTCATAAGGATATATCAGCACTAAGCATCTCTTCAGCTGTATTTCTAACACCAAAGAATCAAATACAGTATGGCTCATGTGGTTAATTTGGGCATGACGTTGACCTGTTTAGATCACTGCACAGTCATTGCAGTCAGTCATAGTTATATTCCATACTTGAAACTGGAATAATAATCAATAATCAATAAATGGCTACCACAGATAGGATTCTGTTTACAGAAATCACCTGATACAACATTGTACGTCAATGGAATGTTTATTTGGCTGATGTAGATATGGACTTTTTCCCCATTCAAGTGAGAAAATATGTGGAGCACTCTAGCATAATCCCAAAATTATAAAGAATTTGATATAGACAACTCTTAATTTATCTTTATTTTAATCTTTTCTTCTTCTTACATTAACACAAAGTGTTGTGGTCATTGCCAGATCCCAGTGACTTCTGTCCCCTAGTAAACTAGATTCCACTGGGCAAACATGTCCCTGGATCATAGTGAAAATTGGCTAGCTAACTTACATACATATTATTAGGAAACCAAAACTATATACTTACTCTTTTTGTTTTGCTAAGATGTTGGGACACTGGGCTTGGAGTCAGGGAGACCTGAGTTCAAATCCAGCCTCAAGACATTTAGTAGCTGTGTTATTCTAGTCAAGTAACTTTACTTTGTTTGCCTCATCTGTGAAATGATTTGGAGAAAGAAATGACAAAATGCCCCTGTATCTAAACAAAAACAACCTAGTTGTTGTCATTTGTTCAAAGTCTGAGTATCTGCTGATATTTTGAAGACCATTTAATATGTTGTTTCTTTTAACAATACATCAGACTATTGGACAATTAAATTTCCAATTAAATTTAAGTTGTAACAGAAGACATTATAATTACCAACATAAAATTCCTTTGTAAAAACAGCAAAATGACAAAGTGAAACCATGCCTTCATGGTTTTTGTGAAATGAAATACTTTGTTTGTTTATTGGCATTTTGAATGTTATGTTATTTTACTAATAGTTTCTTTCAATCATAACTGTTTTATATGATATTGACATAGTATATTAATTTATATAATGATATACGTGATATAATTTATAGGTATTATCCCTATAAATAATACAGGCAAAAGATTTTATACAATTTACTCCCACTCAGCACCATTTATTTTATTGTAAATGTCAAATTGTAAGATTCATTCTCAGTTAATTCAGTTAAAATTTGCAGCTTGATGGCATTAATTTCATAAACCTTTGTCATTACTTACTTTATGCAAGGATAATAATGCAATTCTTTTATATTGATCATTTCTGAAACCGGTACTTCTCAGTATTTGTCACATAACTACAGTAATAAAATAATCTTGATAATATAATGTTTGAAATGTATTTAGTTTTGATATTTGTGAGTTTTAATGTCCAAATGCATTTGGAACATAGTGAATTATTCTTTATATGATAATTCTGTTTCAAACTTCTTAAATGCTTTTCTCATTAATCCTCTTGCAATTTTATGTTAACATCATGGTCCTGGTGATGTTATCTTGAAGAATTTGTAATGAGTGACAGAAAGAATAAGGAAATGATAGTCTTCTGGTTTATTTTCTCATAATCAGTCCAATACTCACTTGGAGAAATTTTTGTAAGATGATGTTAAACTCTGCACTGTTTATTACTTATCAAGAATAGGACAGGTTTCACTGGCCTTGCTGCCAGGTTTGGCAAGGGGTAAGAAATCTTGTGATGGACTGTGAGAGCAGTCACCATGCTTCTCCTAAGATTTTTATGGCTTCATGGGCTCTGAATTAATTTGAGATACAATTTGTTGTGCTATGCATATTGAAATTTTCCTTTTCTCTTCTTGAAAATCATCAATGAACATTTATGATATCTTTTAGATATTATTATACTGTAATACTCTGCCACCTTTTGGTAAGGATGAGAGGACCAAAATCTGATTATGCTTATTTATAAATCAAGCAGTCAGGCAGGCAGTCATTCAGTCAACAGTTACTTATTATGTACTTCCTATGTTTCAATCACTGAGTTAAATTCTAGGGATGATAACAAAGAAAGGCAAAAACAGCCCCTTTAAGGAACTGACATTCTAATAGAGGAAACATTGTATAAATAAATAGATGTAACAATGTCATCACAAAATATTTATTGAGTGTCTGCATTTATGGCTTCACACTAACTTTTTTTTATGACACCACTATATAAAGACACTCCTTTTAAAACACAATTCTTGTTTTTCAAAAGAAAGAAACAGTTACAGCAAATAGTGGAAAATAAATCATTAAAGGTCACTTAAAAATGCATTGAATTTTGACAAAAGCTAAAATGTTTTATGGCCAATAATCTTGTAAAAAGTCACAAAATTAAATTGCAATTTAGAATGCTTAAAAACATTTTCAATGTATTTTCTATAACAAGATTATGAAGTTAATTGCTATGTATTTTTTAGTGTTTTAAAAATAATTTGAATGCAGGATTGAAAGAAAGTCTTTTAAGTTCAAGTTTACTAGCATTTAATCCTGTTAAACTGTTTTGAAACTTGAGTGTTAATTTACTGATTAGCATGCCTTTTTTTTATCTGTGTACAGATTTTCTATTGATAAAGGAATAGCTGGTCAGGTGGCTAGAACAGGGGAGGTCCTTAATATCCCAGACGCTTATGCAGATCCACGCTTTAACAGGTAAGAAATATTTGGTGGAAGGACACAGGTAATTTTCTTCTTAAACAATGCCAAGGCAATAGGATTGTTATAACTTAAATAATATAAAGTCTTAGCATTTAGGCCAGCTGTAATTATGCAAAACATATTACAGTGCTATAATAGCTAACATTTATGTAGCACTATAAGGTTTACAAAGTGCTTTACTAAGTATCTTACTTAATCCTTACCACAATATTAGGAAATAGGTGCTATTCTTATCTTCTGTTGATATTACAGATGAGGAGACTAAGGCTGAGAGAATTAATGGTTACTTGTACAGAGCTATGTGGCTAAAAAGTATCTTGAGGCAGAATTCCATTGTCTTCTTGTTGCTAAATAGGAGTTCAGCTCTTCTTTTACTTAGCACCTTCATCACTCTGTATTGTAATGCCCCAATTATGAAGTACCATAGCTAACATTAATCCACTTAATTTCAAAAAGGTTTTAATTCATGCTATTAAGGTCATGATAAAGGTAAGGCACATGATAATAAAAAAAATACTTTTTTAAAAAGGTGATTTGAAAATTCAGATTGAATGTATTTATTTAAATAGCATTTTTGTATAACACTTTCTAATCAAAGATATAGTTTTCTGGAAATAGATCATGCTTGAAAGGGAAAGGAATGTAAAAATGTCCTTTTAGCAAGTTAAAATGTTATATATATATATATATATATATATATATAAATGTTGTTGTTATATCCCTATTTTCAAATCAGTTTAGCTTTTCCAGAATATTTGGGGGAAAGAAACATGTGATGCTGTGCCTGTGATTTCATGATTATGGAGAATTACTGTGCTCTCTATCAAAGTAAATCAGCAATTTTCCTACAACTTAAAACTTTCTTTGGGTAACTGTGAAATGCTTTGCCCGGATTCATATAACTAATGTTCCATAAAACAGAAGCATCAAACAAGTGACCTGCAGATCACATTGACAAGTAATACTTTTACTGCAGATTAAATTTTAACAGGGACATATTTTACAAAATAAATAAAAAACACAGTACAACAGAGGTAATGCTAATATATAGTTTGCTGAGTCACTATGCAGCAAGCAGAGCTTGTTTCTATTTGAATTTGACTTCACAATTTTAAGGGGCAGGACTTGAATCATATCCTCTGGATTGAGGCCTCACCTTCAGCCTCCATGTTGTCTCTCCAAAAATAGGTTGACAACTAAATAAATACATTTAGTTGACATCTTTGACATTTCGGAGTTTGACAAAGTTTATGTACACATTTATGAGATTATTTCTGTTTAATTTTACGATTTATATATGAATCTCTTTAAGAATTTGACCTTTATTATTATGTTGAACTTTATTTTGAATGAAGGATTGAATGAGTGAATGAAAAGTGATTATTATCACTTAAAAGTATTCTAGATGCTGTATTGAGTGCTTTAGATACAAATCTAAAAAGTAAAGTAGTTAGCTCCTCCCTTGAAGTAGCTTCCTTTTTAATAGGGGGACAACACATTTAAGAGAGTGATTGGCAAGGGGCATTTTGGTCAGCAGAATCATCGAGGTATAGTGAATTGAGGCCTATGTCAGCTGACATCCCTATTTCAGAAGTAATGGATATTATTAATTTAATTACTGTATTCACAGAAAGAGGTAAAATGGGGAGACAGGCTGGGGACAATCTATGTAACATGTAACACTATGTAACATGATGGCCTAAGTGAATGACTGGACATTCGGATGATTGGATAGAATATTACATATTTGTGCCCATTCATTTCCCAGTTAAGACCATAGATTCTCAGGACAGAAACCCAAAATGGACGAGATCCCCTCAATATGGAGAAATAAATCATAAAGATTTGAAACAGAAGGACTTGTTTACTTGGGGAAAAACAGAACAAGATAGATAGCAAGATGGTTTCTTTTTCATTGTAAAGAACATTTTTGTTGTTGGAATTTTTGAAGCTTGTAAGCAAGGACAAACACAAAAAAACACAGCCAAATAAAGATGTAATAATCAGAAAATATGACTTTGAGGTTCCAAAGTTATCTATAGTTTCATTTCTCTTGTGGTATATTTGGCCATTCATACATTCCTTTCCAACTTATCCTAGACCTCCAATAAATTCTTCACAAATGTCTACCTGACATGCTGAGGATGTTCACTTAATCCTTGCAATTGAGCACACAGGCTGACTTTTACTCATCCATTACATGACATGTGGATAACTAGGTCTTCTAGTATATGTAAATAGCAATTGCTTCTGTTTTGGCTAGAAATCCTGAAGTTTCTCCTTACAGAATAATTTTTTGGGGGGGTGGGGGGACAACACTACATAAAAGAAGCTATTATCTTTCTTATTTCTCACCTACACTTAATCACTGATTGCCTCAAATGAGACCTGTTAAAGACTTCTCCTACTGCATTGTCATCTGCAGTAGTTCTGATTTAAATTTTTCTACTAATTATCCCAGATGTGACTTGACACAGCCCTCCCTCAACTGAAATTTCATATATTATGTTTTATTTTCTGGATGTTGGGATCCTCTTTGAGAATGAAAGCCAAGTAACCATATTGAGCTAATGGCAATAAACTAGCATTGCAGAGGCTTGTATTTGGAATCCATAATCAGTTAAAAATCAGTAGAGATACAGATCTAGCTTTTATCTAATCATGTGTTTTACAAACAAGATTAAGCACAGAACTTTGTTTCTGAATGACATTGTTTGGAAAATAATTTATTAAACTTTTTGGATAGGATCTCTAAAGTAAAAAATTCTAAAAAAAACCTTAGTTTTGCCATATGTTTTAATTTTTAATCCAGTTTTCAAAATGTCAAAAAGGATATTAGAGCAAGTTTAATAATATAATTTAAAATAGCTCCACTAAAGTGCTATTGTGCTACCTGATCCCTTATCATGTCATATAGGGAGTTTGAATTTTCTCAGTATTTAAGATTGTAAAGTTTGTTTTTCTGTTGAGTCTAATACCCTTGCATTTGAACACCAGTTAATTACTTCTTTGAATATTTTCCTTTTTTTGATTCTATCAATTTAGTGATTGTGCTTTTGCACTTAGTGTTAATGTTTTCTTAACTCTTAAATAATTACCATCTTATTAAATAAAATAATTAAGAATTATTAAATAGATGGTACATTAATAATTTTCTTTTCCTTTTGTCTTTTTTCACAACTCAGGGAAGTAGACCTATATACAGGTTATACCACTCGAAATATATTGTGTATGCCTATTGTGAGTCGAGGGAGCGTAATTGGTGTTGTGCAGATGGTAAACAAAATAAGTGGAAGTGCCTTCTCCAAAACAGATGAAAACAACTTTAAAATGTTTGCAGTCTTTTGTGCTTTAGCCTTACACTGTGCTAATGTAAGTAATATTTCTCAAAGTGTTTTCTCAAATCCAATATTGATTTTAAAAGCCTTAAAGTTTTCTAGTATTTGCCAATTCTGTCATCTCTGCTGATTAAAGTGATTTGTTATTTTATGCATTTAATAATCACAGGAACAAGTAGACTATTTAATCAAATTAATCAAATCAAATTAATCAAATTAATATTCAATCAAATGCCAAAACTTTATTCAGGTATCCTAGAAAGTGTGAAAAGCAAAGAAAAATAAGTTTATGGAAAGTCAGAAATTATGAGCATCATGTATAGTTCAAATGAAAAAAAATCAACATAAAGTAGGAAAATATTGTTCAGGTCATAATCTTGTATGAATATTACTTGAGAAAACATGACCCCAAATTTAGTAATTCATAGCATAATGTTAATATTATGAGAATGCTGATAGCTTGAATTCTACTTGTTTTGCTCTGGTGCCCTCTTGTGGAAAAATGAATTATTGCTTCAACTTTAAGGAAGAAATAATAGTCAAAAGAATGAAAAGATCAGTATCCTAATATCACACTTGAAAGGACAAAATTATAATTATTAAATACTTTCTATCCATTTTATATAATAAATCTGTGTTATAGTCTTTAACTTAGAAAGTATGATATCTGAGGGAAGTGATAATTGGAATGATCATTGAATGAATTTGAATAATTGAATTTTTGAAAGCGTCACATTCAGTGGATTAGGAAGAAAAGAATGTAAAAGGCAGAAATTTAGAGGCAAGTGATTAGAAGTTAATGTTAATTGAGGAATCAGAGAAATAGCAAAGAATCAGCCAGAAAAGGTTGACAAAAAGTGCTAGGTATGGTAGGCTGCTCAAGAAAGAAATAATTCATTTTTCTTTTGAACACATGCTTGTCTACAGTAGGGAAAAAATGATTAGAAATAATGCAGCTTCAATTTAATGATATATAGATAGTTCTCCTTCTGGGAAGATCACAATTCATCTAACTCTTTTCATCCTTTGTGATTCTTATCCAGGTGATAACTGATCATAGTATGTGCTAATTGATTTTTAGTAGTTAAGGTCTCTTGCTTAGAATTATTACCTTGATTACCAGAATTTTCTTTTTATCTTAGAATTTTCACTTGAACAAATTTGAAGAAATATGCTTTTTAGACTTTGTATACATAATACTGGTAAAGGAGATTTTTTAAAATGGGGAAAAGCTCCTAATCTGTAATTTGTTAGATAATTGGCTCAACTGGATAAAGTGGATGTTGTGATTTTGTTTAGATTCACCTTAAATGACAGGTGGTTTCCATATGATGAAGACAGACATAGCTTTCTTAGTTGGTCTTTATTATGTAGTCAGATAACATATGAATTCTTACCTTGTCTTTAAATACAACCTCATATAGAAGAGGAAGATTATAGAACTCCATTAACATTTTTTTTCTTTTCTTTTTAAGAAAATCAGAATTGCATATTTGATCTTTGCCCTTTCATTTGAATTCCTGCTTCTGGGTTGAATGGGGTACCTCTTGCAGTAGATTTTATATATAATATTTTAGTAAGACAACACAGGAATATTGTTACTATGTACTTTGTTAGCTATATGTTAAAATGTTATTTATCATATTATTCCTTTTTTTTAAAAAATCATTGCTTAATCATAAGATGAATATTTTCTTTGTTTTATCATATACACAAAGACTTCTTAAGGAATTGGTACCAGAGATATTTTTACAAAAGTCATTTTTAAGGAAACTTGTTATACCAGCATAATTCATTTTTTCCTGTTTGTTTAATTAACAGATGTCCAGAGACACATTTTTATTTAATATGTAAAGCTGAGATTTCACCATAAGAGTTCCAATTCATTTGCCTTTCTTTACATTTTGAAATGGAAAATAGCACAGAATAGACAAAAGGGTTACTTTTGACCTCACTCATGTGGTAAAACTTGAAATTTTCATGGAATTTGCAAGTGATTCATTCCTATAGAATGCCTAAATTCTCATAAATCCAAAAGCTGAGAAATTTTCTATAAGAAAATTTGATTTTGTTTTATTTCTTGAATTCTCATAAAGTCATTAGCTTCCGTTTGCTCACTTTTTATTTTTAAGGAATTATTTTCTTCAGTGAATTTTTGTGCCTCGATCTTCATTTGGCCAATTCTGCTTTATAAGCCATTGCATCCCCCTCCACATTGACTTTTCTTTATTACTTCCTTTAACCATTTGACCTAGTCAGTTTTTTGAGGAGTTATTTTCATCAGTATGGTTTTTATCTCTTTTACCAAGTTGGTTTGTTTTTTCTATGATTTTTTTGTATCTCCCAATTCTCTTATATGATTTTTAAAATCCTTTTTTAACTCTTTCATGATCTGAAACCAATTCATATTTTTCTTGGAGGCTTTGAATGTAGAGATTTTGACTTTGATATCTTCTTCTGAGTGTATACTTTGTGTATACTTGTCATCATAATAACTTTCTATGATTTGCATTTTCCCAGCTTTTTAAAACTCTTTGTTAAAGTAAGGCAGAGGGTGCACAAAATTTTCAGGGGGTTTGTATAGCTGTTTTCAGAAATATTTCTAGTAACCTATTTTTAGTTCTTCCAAAGAGATATGATCTAAGGAGAGGTAGTGTATTTTGCAATTTCTATCATTATTTTGCATAATCTTCATTGATCAACTAATCAAAATTCCTTAAAGATAATCTCTTCCACACACACAGCTATCTATAACCATACACCTGTACACACATACACTCTTATTCATATATTTAAGATCATACTAAGCATATTTCCACTTGCTATTTCTTTCTCTGAAGGTAGATAGCATCTTCATTCACAAGTTATATTTCTCATAATTTTTCCATGTTTTTTCTAAATCAACCAGCTCATCATTTCTTATATCTCAGCAATATTCCAACACAATCATATGCTATTTTAGAAACTGTCAAGATTTTTCCTCATTTTTTTTTATTCCCACTATTTCTATCTACATTGGTTTTTTACATAAGAAAATCTTAATTTAAAATAATCAAAATAATTCATTTTGTATTTCTACAATGTTCTTACCTTATAATATAATTTAGGGTTGAATAGTGTGTTATCTTACTTCCTCGATTAATTTTTTTTTCCTGGCTACAAATTTTATTGGCCACTGAACTGGAAAAGATTAGTTCCTGCCCTATTCTTAAAAAAAGAGCAATGTTAAGGAATGTCAAAATTACTAAGCAATCATACTCATTTCACATTTACATTAAGCAAGATTTTGCTTAAGATTCTTCAAGCAGGCTTATATAATATGTAAACCAAGAAATAATAGAAGCTAGTTTTCAAAAAAGTACAGGAATTAGAGACCAAATTGCCAACATTGACTGGATTATGGAAGAAGCAAGATATTCCTTTAAAAAACAAAAACATGTATTTCTGCTTTACTGACTACATTAAAATGTTTGCTATATGGATACAACAAAGCAAATCCTTAAAGAGAAAGGAGTACCAGATCATCTTAATTGTCTCCTGAGAAACCTATATATAGTCCCAAGATGAAGACTCATCTTACTGAGTTCAGATCTGTCCTCAGATAGTTAGTAGCTGTGTGACAATGGGCAAGTCACTTCACCCTGTTTGCCTCGGTTTCCTTATCTGTAAAATGAGCTTGAGAAGGATGTGGTAAAACACTCTAATATCTTTGCCAAGAACACCTCAAATGGGATTACCTGAGTCAAAAATTGAACAAAAACATCAAAAGAATAATCAGACCATTATCATTGGCACAACTCTTCCCACAATTATAATTTACAAATAACATTTTTAGTAAATGACTGAGACACATGGAATTGAAAACTTTCAAAATGTAGAAATCTAACAGGATAAATTAAAAATATATGGGGAGGTGCAGCTAGGTGGTATAGTGGATAGAGCACTAGCCCTCAAGTCAGGAGGACCTAAGTTCAAATGTGTCCTCAGACACTTAACACTTCCTATGTATGTAACCCTGGTGCAAGTCACTTAACCCCAATTGCCTCAGCCAAAAAAAAAAAATACTATATGGGAAAAGGATGAGATATATTTCAATTCTATTGAAGTTTACATCTGAAGCTGCTCTAATTTAGTCTAGAGAAGGTGAGCTTGTATCTCAGTGTTCTTCTGAGTTATACAATATTAAATATAAAACATAAGGATATTAATTTGCTTTTGGATTGTTGCTGTCCAAACTGCATGAAAAAAAAAGAGATGATGGTAGTACAAAAAGGCACATATATACTTTGAGGAAAAGATCAATCATCAGTTCACTAAGAAAAAGTGAAGTTTGAAAATGAAAAGAGTTTACTTCCAAATTGAACTTATGAAATAAGATCTAAAATTGAAATAAATAGCATACTTTGTGTATAATATTTGCATGAATTCAGCAAGCAGTATATTTCAATAAAACTTCAAACAAATGGTTCTCATGCAGATTTGTTTATGGGTATGAAGTATTTATTATCATGGAATTCTCACTTAAAATTATAAAAGGATGTTCATTAAGAAACCCAGACTTACTGATATAAATTATGCAAAAAAAAATGGTAGAAACTCTGCAATCCATCAGTACAGGATGCAAAAATTTAGTACCTGCTGATTACGGAGCAAGATAAGATCAGATGGCTAGAATAAGACATCAGAAGAACCTTTCATAGTTTAATAAAAAAACCAATCTTCATGCTATGAATACAGAGCTAAAATAACATTGAGGTCTCAGATAAAAAGGCCCTCTGTAAAAAAGATGGGGCTTTAAAAAAAAAAAGGAAAAAAAAAAAACTTGGAGGTGAAAGATAAGGAAAAACATTCTAGGCATGGGAAGACCCATTCAAAGGTATAGAAATGGAATGGAGAGAAATTACCCCAGGATCATGCATTAGGGAGGGGAGTCAAATAGAATACTGAAAAGAGTAATAAGGTTTAAGGTTTCAAAGATCAAATGCCAAACAGAAGGGCTTATTATTTGAGACTGGAAGTAATTAGATTAACTATTCTTTCTCTTTTCTTCCCATTCAATGCACCTTTAATAATCTGATCTGTAACCTCAAGGAATAACATTAATTATATTAATTATAACTAAAGTTGTTCGTGTTATTAATTACCTACAACAACTTGTATGTATTTGACAGAAACATGACTTATGCTCCTTTATTATAAATTTAGGCATTCATCATTCCAATACCTTTGCTTACATAATATATAGTTTAAATAGCTTGTTGTCATTTTAAAAATGCAGTATCAGGATGATCCTCCTAGTATCTTTCAGGAGAGTTCTGAGCCTAGGCAGCATGATTCATGTTAAACTACCTTTAATATCCCACCAAAGCACATTGTAGTCTCCTTACAATTAAGTTTGCCACAGACAATTTGTATACTTTGTTTCTTCTTAATTCTCCTCACAGTTAATCTCTGTATACACTTCTTCCTTTGTTCTGGTCTAGTAATTGATTAAATACATCTGGTAAGAGAAAATTTGCTCTACAAGACATGGTGATAAACTAATACTAACATTCCGCATCTTGGCATTGGGTTTCTGAAATACTTAAAATACTTCTCATTTTCAACACTCTTTAGAAACAATTGATTGTAAAAGACCAACTTTGTGGAGCTAGTGTTTTTTTTGTCTTTTTTTTCCCCTTTTTTGCTACTCCTTGAAAACACTTGGTTTTTATTCATTTCTCCTTTTTCTTTTCTAGAGAACTATTTAAAAAGACGTTGCTTAATATGATTTGGGGTTGACTAAATTTAAATTTTCAATATTTAGAAGCAAGCACTTAAACCCATTATTTCTTTGAGGCTTTTTTCTTCAGTGTCTGTTTACTGAGTCATAAAGCCTGGTACTTGACTTTAATCTTTTAAAAAAATGTTTGCACAAGTGTCATCTCTAAAGAATTTAGGACACAATAATGATGAAGCAGATACACAAAGTAGTCCTAAATTACCTTTAACTGAATACATTCTTAGAGGTTTTCATACGTGATGCTTAGTTTTTTTTTTTCCCTATTGTGTTCATGTATAAAATACATTTAAGTAGGAATAGAAAAAAAATTAGTCCTGTCTGTCACATTCATTAATATGACTTTCCCATAACTTTCTTTTCTCAAATCAGAAGGACAGTTTGTGGCGTTGGTTGTTATTATAATTGTTTTGCTCCTTAGACATCCTTGACTCCTTTTGCCCTTTAAATGTATTGATTTGTATTTCTCTTAATGTTGTAATTTTTATAGCATGATATCTGTTACAGACTACAACTTGGGAAAAAAAACCTTTTCCCTTCTTAAAACTCAAAATTTAGAATATTATAAAACAGAATATAATAAAGCTTTAAACACAACTGCCTGGTGACCTCTCTCTTGAGTTTCTATACTATAAATGTGTATTTTTGTAGATGAAGGTGTGAACAATGTTTTGAGCTGGATAAAAAGTTAAGGATCTTTAACGTGAAAAATAATGAGCCTTAGAGAATATACTTATTGGACTGTATAAATCATTTACTGAAATTTTTCTTCCAGATGTATCATAGAATTCGCCATTCAGAATGCATTTACCGAGTAACCATGGAAAAGCTTTCCTATCATAGCATATGTACTTCAGAAGAATGGCAAAATCTCATGCAGTACACTGTCCCAGCAAACCTTCACAAAGAAATTGAATTGTGAGCTTCTTTTATACTTATAAAATCCTTTGTTTCAGATTTAAAGTTTGAATAACCACTTAGCACAATTCCATCATGTAGCAGATAATTGTGAATTGAATTTATTTGAATCTAATTTAATAAATATGAACTGCATTTGTATTATATTATTTGCATTGGAATATAGGATTAGAATAAATAAATCTATACCTTTTTGACTTACCTTGAAAAAAAGGCATTTTCTTTTCATTTTAACAAAAACAATGTCTTTTAAAAAATGTGAAGGACTAAAAGTAGATATTCATCCCATGATTGAAAATGTTTTAAAATAAATTTTGACATTCTATTGTTTTCATTTGAGTGTTAATGTAATAGCACAATAAATTAAAAAGGAGTCAAATGATAATTCTGTCACATATTGCTTGCAAAGTAATATTTATGTTTAGATATAAAAAATACAGATGTATTTAAATTTTTAAGAAATACATTGCAAATGTTTTATCTGAGTATTGAAAACCAGAAATGAATCATTATGATGTTTATAATAGTAGCAGTTTATTGTATTTCTATTTATTACTCTAGTACTACTTAGAAGATAATTTGAGTCATTTGTCATCTCTTGTAATTGATACTTATATGGTAGGAATTTAGGTAGTTTTTAAATATTTGTTTTTTTGAGAACCAGTGTATATCAGGGTCTTAGTTAGTCTATGGTCTATTTCTGTGGAACTGATGAGAACCAATTGTTTGTATTTTTACTTTTCCTCTTTTGTTTTCAATGCATAAAATGCACCTTAATAATTGTGTCTTAAACATTGGATAAGATTTTTAAGGGAGCCTATGGAATTGCTTTTTCAAGAAGCTCTTCAAAAGAAAGGAAAGTTAGAAAAGTAGATGACTTCAAGATTGCTTCTAACAATTCTATTTCGTGATTGATTTTGAAAGACTTGATGTTTAACTTAAGAAATTTATCTTCTCCCTTTTTGTCATTGTATTTATTTTAAATTATGCATACTCTTAAGTGATTTTCTCTTTTAATTTTAGATACCATTTTGATATCAGTCCTTTTGAGGAAATGTGGCCTGCCATTTTTGTCTATATGGTACATCAGACCTGTGGGACAGCCTGGTATGAATTTCCAAAAACATTTTCAGAAATGTGGATGTTAATTGTTCATTATATAATTTCCTTTTATGCCATATACCTTTCCCTCTTTGATTTGCTTTTATTTGTAAATATCTAGTATATGCTAAATTTTCAAAACTGTAAACTGTTTTTTCCTCATTATAATAAGGGAACTGATATTCTAGGATAAGTCAGAAAGAAGCTTTTCAGTTCTTCTGAGACACTGAAGGAAGGTTGGGCAACTTTTGTCACACTATATCTGAAAAGGACTATATAGATTAAATAATAGTTAAAACTTTTGAGTTAGAAAAATGATACTAAAATTGCTCTTTTTTTAATTTTCAAAAATGCTTATTTAGAGAACAGCCTGTGAAATATCTACATTTTACTTGTTAATGGAAAATCACAACTTCAAAAAACTTATGTGAAAAACTAGGTGTATTAAAAGAAAAATGATTATGCTTGTAGAACCCAAAGCCAGAACAAAGAGTTCACAATCCCTATAGAAGTTTGTATTTTTATAATAGTAGGGTAGAGGAAAGAGGTACTAGGAATGGGGAAAGGTGTAGTAAAGGTGAGAAAAGGACAAAACTCAAGAAGAGAGAACACAGGACACACACAGAGAGTCCAGCTTGGCATGCAGACAGCACATTATGTCAGGTCGGGCACAGGTTAGGGAGGTATGGCTTCATCCTTGACACCATCAGGGCTTCCTGCATGCTCTAGATCCAGCTTTACTGGAAAATGGGGCAATTCAAGAAGACAACTTAACCCCTTTACAATCCTTACCATATTTAAAACCAAAACATATTTCAGTTAAAGCAACCATTAAAAAATTAAAGGCATACATTTCTTACCCTGTTTCTAGGTTTAACTATGACAACTCAATTTCTTTAAAAAAAAAAAATGCTTCATTTTTCCTCTCACCTTTGAGTCATTTACTTGTCATCTCTTGTAATTGATACTTATTATATGCTAGGAATTTAGGTAGTTTTTAAATATTTGTTTTTTTGAGAACCAGTATATATCAGGGTCTTAGTTTATTTACTATGATCTATATCTGTGGAACTGGTGAGAACCAGTTGTTTGTATTTTTACTTTCCTCTTTTGTTTTCAGTGTATATATCTTAATTGCTTAGTAAAAATTACTCTGGTTGGATACCTTTACCTGCAGCTATTAAAAATATATTATAGGCAGCTAGATAGATGTTAAGATATAAATAATGTGGCAATACTAAGTCAGGAAACATCTCCTTGTGTTCAAATCTAACCTTAGGCAGTAGCTGTGTGACACTGGGCAAGTCACAAGTTTGCCTCAGTTTCTCCATCTATAAAATAAACTGGAGAAACAATTAGCATTTATTCCAGTTTCTTTGCCAAGAAAACCCCAAATGGGGTCTCAGACTGAAAACAACTGAACAACAAAATTCTAAATACAGGTTTTGCAAAAAAAATTTAAGATATTATAACTTAATATTTTTTTCCTGCTTAGCTTCTTCAGTGGGCTAAATATTTATTCCTTCTAAACATTCTAAAAGAATTAAATACATAATTGGAAAAAATCTGATATATACATACACATGTATATTTATACACATACATATGTATTTTACATAAAACACATAAATATTTATGTCATATTGACTCCCTTTGAACACAGTAGCAATTAGTTTGGCTACCGCCTAACAATTTAGATTTCATACTTTTAAAAATGAAGTTCTACTTGTATGTAAAACACTTCCGTACTTTTCATTTTAGAATTTTAAATGTTTATTCTACATGACATCTTCCCCTCCAAAAAAAACCCCAAAACAAAACAGTATATAATACTTTGTTTTCAGTGAATGCAAGAAAGTGCAAAAACACTTGCAAACTTGAGATTTAGTAGGGTTCAGGATACTTTTTTCAGACTAGTTTAGAAGATTGCAAACCTTAGATTTCCCCAGTTTATCTGTTTGTCCAGACCAGCAATCTAGTCTCCACTAAAAAAAGAAAATAGAATAAATTAGATGTATTCCCATGTAAAATGAAGGTGGGTCAGAAATGTACTTATATCTGCTTTTAAAAAAGGTAAAGTATCTGAATCCAACTCTTTCTGTACAAAAAGAGAACTGTTTAGTGCTGCACACATATATTGTATCTAGGAAATACTGTGGCATATTTAACATGTATAGGACTTCTTGCCATCTGGGGGAGGGGGTGGAAGGACGGAGGGGAAAGTCAGAACAGAAGTGAGTGCAAGGGATAATGTTGTAAAAAATTACCCAGGCATGGGTTCTGTCAATAAAAAGTTATAGTTACTTTAAAAATTTGTTTAAAAAAAATAAAAATGGTAAGGTATATTTCAAATGTAAGTAAAACATATTTAGATCAATAGGTGGATTTTATAGATCAGTATACATGTTCTGTGGAAATATACTCACATAAATATATCTCATTTTTTAAAGGGATCTAATTTAGGGGTTCTTGTGAATAAGGAATTCCCTCAATAGTTTTCCTCAGAGTTTTCATATTCCTATTTATAGGAAGAAGAAAGTGAGGGAGACAGGACCATTTTGTTTGTAACTTTGTAATTTTATCCATAGGAAAGTGTGTGTGTGTGTGTGTGTGTGTGTGTGTGTGAGAGAGAGAGAGAGAGAGAGAGAGAAAGAAAGAGAGAGAGAGAGAAATATCCATTAAATTATTTCTCCTTCATTGGGAAATGACTTTGGATACACAAAAGCTTTTAGACACATACCCAAGCAGATCCTACCAAACTATAAAGTCTATATAAATTTTACATATTTTATTCATAGACTAGACTAACTGAGCATGTAGAAGTCATAATTAAAGACATGGCCACAGCAATTAATTAATACTTCTTAATAAGGAAAGGTGTAAGAGTCTGTGTTTTAATGGAGAGTGTACACACTGATGAAACACTAGTGTGTGTGTGTGTGTGTGTGTGTGTGTGTGTGTATAAGTGAGTTCATATTTAAACCCTGGGCCTCAGTAAAATGAAAGAGTTGACTAACCTAGTTGACCACTAACTTTCCTGTTCTTCCTGTAATTTTATACTATTATGTACATAGAAGGATGGATGGATCTATAGATGAATAAATGGAAGAGAAGAAGGGCATTGTTACTTAGTGGATCAAGTCCTGGACTTCACATCAGAATACTGGGTTTAGATCCTGCCTTTTATGTTTGTAGCTCTGTGACTGTATGAAGTCATTTACCATCTCTGGACCTCAGGCAGCTTTCTAGGGCTATACCGTTATTGCTTTTAGTTAGTAAGAGTTCCTATGATGTCAGATCACATAAATAATGTCAGAAGTACTTATCATATTAACTCATATACAATAAATGTTCATTTATATATTTGTGGATGTAGGCATATGTCAAATAATCAACAAATGTTTATGCTATATGTTTAATTAAGCACTTTAGGTAGCCAAAGTAAGACAAAAACTCAAAGGCAGACCCTGCCTTTCACATACTTAGCAATACAATAATATAATACATATGTAGATACATGTTTAAAAAAACATGTTTTGGTATTTTCCTTTTGGCCTAAATAGTTTTTAATTGAATTATACTGATATAAATTTTTCACTATTATAACAATTTATTTTTCTTACAGCTTTGACTCTGAAAAGCTATGTCGTTTTATTATGTCTGTTAAGAAAAACTATCGACGAGTTCCTTACCACAACTGGAAACACGCAGTTACTGTGGCACACTGCATGTATGCCATACTTCAGAATAATCAAGGGCTTTTTACAGATCTGGAGGTAGGTGTAGACAGAAAAGCTGCTACTTATTTCAGTTAGATCTACAGAAAATGCTATTCTATGAAGCCATATGATTTAAATGCCTTGTTGTTTTAATATATTGATAGCTAAACTTCATCAGTGTCACATATCAGTGCTAAAATACTGCCTTTACTAATGGACTTTTTTACTAAAGAGATCTTGTGTAAATTTTTTTTAGCCAAAGTTTAGTAATTTAGCACTTTCTTTTTTTGTATATAAAATTTAGATTAAAAAAGTCACTTAAAATTATTTGCAAAATATATTTTCAAATTTAGCACCAAGTTCTGTATAGTCTATCTCTAACATCTCTCTCATCTCTCCTCCTCTTTCTGTTCCTACTATTTCTGCTCTAGTCTAGACTCTCATTGCCTGCAACCTTGACTAGCATGATGATTTTGTAACATCTTTCTGGACTGTACTTTTATCTCCTTAACAATTCATTCTTCAGATTCACAAATTGTTTCACAGGCATAGAACTGATTATATTACTTCTATGCTTAAAAGTCTTCAATAACTACATATTACCTACCAAAGAAAGTTCTGTTTTTTCTGATATTCAAGGGCCTTTAGCCCTTGGCACAATTTTATATTCTTAGTTTTTGTTTTTTCCACTCTTCTCCTCCATGTACCTTTTGCTTATTGTTACTTGAACCCTTCTCTGACCTATAATCAGTTCTCATTTGGTGTAAAGAAGAATGAGGACAAGTAGATTAATTTTTTTTTAAATCCAAGGGAGTATGTGACTTGTTCCAAATCACTTTTTTAACTGATTATTTCCCCTTTTTCTTTCACTGATGAATAGCAAAACTGGATGCCCTGGGGAAATTTCAGCTGAGAGTATAAAGGGGGATGGAGCGGGGAGGAAAAGCATCAATAGGGATGGAGACTGTGTCAGTCTGTCAATAATCAATAAACATGAAGTGCCAGGCATTGTGTTAAGTGCTGGGGCATCTACATGTTTCTCAGTGGAAACAAGAGGGAGTTGATGGCCGTAATGAAAATGATCAATGTGGCATTCAAGGCAAGGTCTCATCACAGACCTATTTTCTTCCTTTGAACACCTCTGCTGCATTTCCTTAGCGAAAAGGACTTCTGATCGCCTGCTTGTGCCATGACTTGGATCACAGAGGATTCAGTAATAGCTACCTTCAGAAGTTTGATCACCCTCTGGCAGCTCTGTACTCTACCTCCACCATGGAGCAGCACCACTTTTCCCAGACAGTATCCCTCCTGCAGGTAAGGGGACTGAATGTGCTACCTCCATACCACATTTCTCACATGCATGCAAGAAAAGTATGGTCATCATTTCCCTCCATTGTTTTCTGAAGCATGATGGGTTTGGTAAGTGGTAGGTGCAATTTGCAAGGGAGAAATAAATAGTGGCATGCAGCAAAGATACAGGTAAGGCCTACTACAATGCAATTCTTTATTTACTTATTTTTACCTTTACTGTAAAATTTGTATTTAAATTTAGTGTCTTTGATTTGTTCTCTGTGATGCTTCTAATTTTCATGCAAGATTTCTTTTATCACTGCATGATATGTATTTATCATGTATTTCTCACTGCATGTTTAATTTAGTCATAGAAACAAGTACAAAACCCAAATTAATTTTGATGTTTTAATTTAAACACACAACTTCACATGCCTTCACATTTCTACAATGTAGAAACATATCTTTTGTATCCTAAAGTCAATCTCAGGATGGTTGGGAGACCTTAGAACTTTCCTCCCTTTTTTGCTAAATGTGTTTTTTATTTTAAAATGAGTTAGCCAGGTTTAGTTATTTGGACAATGATGGTGCTAACTTTCAATCTATTTTCATGTGGTATGGTTGTTTTTGTTCATTTTGTCTACATTAACACTTCGAAAGTTTGGAAGTTTCGTTTCCATTTAAGTAAAATGACTATAAGTTTTTGACTAATGACATGGATTATTACTTTATGTATATAGATTTAGATCATAATATTAAATCTAAAAAAGACCATAGATCTCATTTAGGCCCATGACATTAGGTATAGATAGATAAGGAAATTAAACACGAAAGAGATTTAAATTCCTGGTGTCACAAAGCTAGTAATTGAAAGAACCAAGATTTGGACCCTAATTTTTTTTCTTCCAAATCTGTTGGATCATATTTTCTTAAGGGTAGTTTGGTGCCACAGAGGTTAGAGCACTAGACCTGGAGTCAGAATTCCTGAGTTCAAATCCTGCTTAAGATTTTTAAATATTTGTATGACCCAAGTCATTTAAGCCTGTTAAACCTCAGTTTCCTCATTTATAAAATAAGATGGAGAAGGAAATGGCAATTCACTCCAGTATCTTTGCAAAGAAAACACCAACTGAAAAACAAAAAAAAGCAATATGCTATCTCCTCTATAACTCTCAAGAAATGGTGAAGACCTTTTAGCAATTCCTTTCTAGTTTAACTATTGGAGTAAATATTTACTATATTGGAGAACTGGAGTAAAGTACTGTCTATGAGGGAAAAGTTTTATTTCAAAACTGGTTTTAAACCCTAGCTATCACTCAAACCTTAAGCAAGATCGTAATGAGAAATTGTCTTGTACTCTACTCTGACTCTTATTGTTGAACCTCTCCAAACTTTGATTCTCTCTCAAAATGTGTGGACTTGGATTTTCCTTTCATAGTGGGACTTTAAATCTTTTTTGATCCCATCTCTCCATCAGAAGAGCAATGCATCTTTTTTTTGAAAAGATGGAGAAGGGGAGAGGATTTTTTGTTGAAAAATGATGTCCCCAAAATAAAAAGATCTATATGGGAATTTGTCTTGTTTTCAAGGACAGTTGATGGACCAATCCTAAACAATATTTATTGTTTTTTCCTTATTTTCATATATATATATATATATATATATATATATATGAAATATGAAATATATAGTTTGCCATATACATATATATATATATATATATGTATATGGGAAACTATATATTATGTCCTTTTGTGTTGTCTAGGAACTATTAGAAGATATACTGAAATTTAGTCATAACACTGATCTAGAACACACCTTTTATGTAGAGAGTAGTGAGAGATTATTAGAAAAATAGTTTTAGTTCATATGGTAGCAAGTAATACATGAATATTTTAAAGCAAATTTGGAATATGCTGTCATTCTATCCTCCTCCTGCTTGTAAAGTAGGAACAATGATTTCAATAGACATCTTTATTAAAAGTTGAGATCCTTTTTTCCTGACCTAAATCCATCCCATATTTCTGAGTACAAATAGTATGTATACCACTTTTGTGAGGTATTTTTAGAGCAGTTTTCTTTTAAACTGTTCAGTTCCTCGTGTTTTTTTGTTCATTTTCCTCATGACAATTCACACTTTAATCCATATTCATATTTTTGGGATTTTATGAATTGTATTCATTGTTACATACCACTATATATTTTATATTAACTTTTAATGTTCTAACTAAATTAAAGTGTCTGACCTATTAATCTGAATTGTTTACAATTTGTTCTAGTATATTTATGAATATAGGGAAAAGAAAACACTGAATTGCTTTTCATTTAGTCTGGTGGTGGCTATATTAACAAGCTAGTATATAGAAAATCACAGAAAGTAGTCCTTGACACTTGTTCACACATGTTATGATTACCAGAATGGACAAAGTCTTTGGAGCACATCTTTTCTTCACATCTGTTCTTCTTTGACTCGTCTGTTAGATGCATTTTTTTCTCCACATGATTTCTGACTGATAGTTTATTTTATAACTGGTTTATAGTTTATCAGCTTTATAGTTTACTATATTTTACTATATTACTAGTTTACTATAGTTTACTATAGTTACTAGTTTACTATAGTTTACTAGTTTACTATAGTTTACTATATTATAGTTTACTCTATACTATAAAGTATACTATATAGTTTAAACTGGTATAGTTAAAATAAACTATAAATAAACTATAAACTATAGTTTATATAAACCAGTTATATAAATTATGGTTTACAGTTATCACATATCCAGACACTCCAGCAGCAATTCCTCAGTTTTCTTGTCCCTGTACAGTGTGTATGTGTGTATGTGGGTGTTTTTATTCATGCCAAATAACTGGTGGACCTTAAATCAGTAGATATGGATATTAAAGTAGTTCAGCTGAGTTTTCAAAAATACCTAGAAATCCTGGTTAGGGTGTGTGATCTGTGTGCCAGATCAGAACTATTTGCATTGAATATGCATTAATAATGATTTGCATTGGTTGATAAAGATAATTCAGCTTGCCAAGAAATATTTTATTTGATACATAAGAACAAAAACTCCTTTAAATTATTCATTTCTATCAATTACCAAAAAAAAAAAAAAAAGCGGCACAATGGAATAAACTAATTCCTCCTTATTCTTGAGAAGAGGAAGGCTTATTTGTGCCATGGGAAAAGTGTGACTTAAATTTCTAAAGGATCATCACATACTAATAGTCATTCCCAATTCAAGGTGAAATCTGAGTAATATTCAAGCAATACTGCTAATTGCATGTTATATATAGCAAGCCAAAGTGTGAACTGTTTTGGAAGCCTGATAGTGTATTGATGGTTTAAAACTTTTAAAAATAGATGTAACTCACATTTTCAAGAATTGAATGTTAACTCACATTTTCAAGTAGAAGAATTGCATGTTGATCACCCATTTTAAGTCATAAATATCCTTACTTGATTTGTGGTATTGTCAGTTATAGTGATTACAAAGGTAATATGGAAACTATTCTAGATAGTTATTCAGTTATCATAGTTCAACATGAGCTCTTATTTGCCAGATAAGAGGCCTGAAAATCAATGCAACTTATTCAATTATGTAATAACAGAAATGAGCTGGGTAATTTATCATAGATTTTTTTCTGAAATATATTTTTAACATAAAAGACCCTAAAAAACAAAACAAAAAACAAAACTTTGTTAATGCCTTTATGTCTTTTATAAGCAATGAAAAAGGATCCAGCCTCTGTATATATTCCAGATAGAGAATAGGCTATTTAAAACAGATCTACATAATAGAGGAAAATTGGGAGAATACATCCCTTGTACCCTGATCTGAAGGAAAGATTTCCATAGAATACACTGCTCATGAATTCAGAAGGACTGAACTTTATGCTGAGCCAAGACTTAGATGGAGGGGGAGGAGGCAGAGAGAGAACCATAATCCAGATGATGAATAGACAAGTTGAATGAATTGGTCAGAACTACATGATATAGTGTGAGTGTGGAACCTAGGAGAGTACCTAATGAGATATGGAAGGGGTACATTCTGAGACAAATTTGAGGTGGGTGGTTGAAGGAAAATTTTCAAAAATATATTTTTCTACTTTTATTAATATGCAGAAAATGTATTTCTTTGATGACTAAGAATATTTTAATGCAACAATACCAAGATTATGCTCTTTTATAAATACACTATAAATATGAACAGGAAATTGAATTAAATCTATGTTGTTACTAAAACATAACTTGAAAGTAGTATGCTTTTTTCTTAAACATAAATCCATGGTGAGCTTGTGTTGCTGTCATGTGTATTTTCTCCTCTCTCCTCAAAGGTGAGTACAGGATGTGAGGGGTGGCCAGTTAGATTTCAGTGACAAAGGATAGTATTCCCTTTACAAGGTATTTACTTTTAACTTGAAGTTTGAAAGATAAAGGACAAATAAAGTTTGCCTCAATAGCACACATTTATATAGCACCTTACAATTTATAGTTTGCAATATAGATCTGTGAAATGTGTATTTTGACCATTATCCCCATTTTATAGAGGAGAAAACTGAGGCTCAGAGAAAACAACTATCAGGTAACAGTGTCAGAGCCAGTATTCAGACTTTAGTCTCTTTTGATTCCATATCCAGTTTTCAATATGGTACGCTGTTTTGACTTGATTTCTAATCTCATAGTCTCTTAAGTTTTATTTTCTCCCCAGTTCTCCCCAATTCCTGTGAATTCCTGCCTAAATACAAATCTGTCTCTCTTCTTTCTGTTCATTTTTTCCCAAGTGACTTCAAGGAGCTCCATACCTAAAATTTGTCTCAGAATGTACCCCTTCCATATCTCATTAGGTACTCTCCTAGGTTCCACACTCACACTATATCATGTAGTTCTGACCAATTCATTCATCTTGAATGAGCCCTACCATGAGCTTTCTCTATTCTGATTCCTGTGTTCCTAGATAGCATCACTATTAGAAGTTACCAAAAAGAGCTGAGCTTTGGTACTATTGAAAGTACTCTTTTAAAAAGGCTCTACCTTTTTTCCTTACAAAAAAAATTGGCACTTTAAAAAAAACTTCAGCATTTGATAGTGATGATAATATCTTAATTCATTCTCCATAATTCACTTCCCCTAGAGTTAGAGAAACTATGTCTCCAAGTTCTACTACTTTTGTGATTGCTCATTCTCTGTCTTCTTCACCACCCTCTCCTACTTTCATTCTTTTATGTTGATTGTTGTTGACCATAGACAAACTTATGAAGTGGACAAGGCTTGTCCTCACTGTTGATCACCTTTTTTTTCTCAAGTATTTTTCTTATTCCACTGTGTAAAGTACTTGTTTTTCCCTGAAACAGATTTTATAAGTCACTAACAACTTAGTGCAAATTAATTTAACCTCTTAAATTAGCTCTTTTTAGCTCTAGTTAGTTTTTGTTTGTTTTTTAAGAGGCAAAGATATTTTTTCATTTAATATGTGAGAGAGGTAGAAAGGAAAGGCATCTCTTATTTTTTTCCACAAAAGAATCACATATAGATAATTCTAATGTTCATAAATTCTAAATTCTTGGAATCACAATTACCTTTTACTGTGTGTAAAGGTGTACAACTTTTTTCCATCTCCATATAGTAGAAGTGGCCTTAAATCAATTGCATCCTCAGGTATTTGGGTTAGAAAGTCTTTTCTGACAATGAAGTTGTTAAATAGTGAATAGAGTTACTGATGAAGATGTGTTTCTTAAGTCACTGAAGAAATTTTTTTCATGTAGTTTCAAGAAAAAACATGTCAGCAGGCAACAGAAAGGACTAGATGACCAGGTCCTTTATAAACCTGTAATTTTCTGTGCAAAATACAAATTAATGAGGTGTGGTATTTGTGAGATTTGAAAACCAGAGTCCAAATAGAATTTCAGATTTGCTTTTGGTGGACAAAAACAAATAATCAACAAAGCATGTTTTAAGTTGTGTGTTGACATGTGTTTATCATATGTAATGCTTGTTCATCATTTCCACTGTGCTGGCATTCTCACCATACCTTTTCAAGAGAAATTAGAAAACTCTTAAATTGAAATCATTTCATATTGTCCCTTTATTCTTCAATTTTCATTAGTGACTTTAATTATCTTGTTCCAAATAACTGATATGATCACAAGATTAGAACTTGTGCTTTTTATTGGTCTCTTTCTTCTTCTTCTTTTTTTTTTATTTCTTCATAGCTGGAAGGGCACAATATCTTCTCCTCTCTGAGCTCCAGTGAATATGAGCAGGTGCTGGAGATCATCCGAAAAGCCATCATCGCCACAGACCTTGCTCTGTACTTTGGAAACAGAAAGCAGTTGGAGGAGATGTACCAGACAGGATCGCTAAACCTTAATAATCAAGCGCATAGGTAAAGAACAAATTCGAGTTTAGAAATTCAGGGATAACTATGGGAATTTTTTTTTTAATTAGAATTAGAAAGATATAAAAAAAAGTTCTTTGCTCATAAATTGATATTAGTAGATCATTGAAGTATTTTAATTTAAATTTAAAATCTATTAAGTTTTATACTTACTATATAGCTTGACAGTATTGTTAACTGTGCATATTAGAAAAAGATTATTTTAAAATAGATATTTAACATTATGGTTTTGTTTTAGAGATAAATTTAGACAAATGCTTTTAATTGCATGGCTTCCTCAGAAATTTAAAATATTACTCTGGGTTCATGATTTTTATTCTCCAGAATGAAGTCATTTATGATTTTTAATAATAAATTTTTATTATCTTTATACTTGTACCTTTTTTGGCCACTGTGTTGTTGAAATCTAAAGGTTTAATAATCATTTTTCTACCCCTTTTGCTGTGGTTGCCTTGGTATTGTGACAGATCATTCAATGTCTTAAAAAAATTCATAAGTATTTGGTAAGCTATTATAATAATCTATATGATATGTTAATATTATACTTTAATTTTTCTGTCACTCCAATATATTAACATATCTATGATCATGTCAGTATATGCATTTCCTCTATTTATGAAATCTGTCTTTGCTTGCTTATCATGCATAATTCTTTTGCATATCCTTCCAAATTCTAGTTATGGAACGGGAGGACATCTGGTGTGCTAGAAAATATCTAGAGAGCATATTGATATTTTGAAGTATTGAAGATTTATTAGTAATTATAAAATTAATGAAAATTATATGCATTTAGGTTGGAAAAAAACCCTGTAAATCTGTTTTCTATAAAGGCTCTTGAGTTTCTGTATGTGGTTTGATTACCTAGATTATACCAAGGTATCATACCTTGATATCTTATACTTATACCAAGTATGCAACTGTATTCAAGGTATAAGATAAAGATATTGTGGTGCAGAATAAAAGATTTTGTCTTTTTTGTTTCCTTGCAGAAATTTGGGACAATTTCTCTTAGATAGCCTTGATTAATTTTTTTAAATTATGAAGATAAGTTTGTTTTGCTTTATTGCCATTATGTAGTGAGAGGACTATTTTATTATATACATTATGTATATATTTAGATAAGCATGATATGCCTTTGAATATTTTTATACATGACTGCTTGAAAATTTAGAATAGTATATTTTTTAGTTGTAAGATTCTGAATGACATTGACAATGAGACATTGGACTAGCTTATGTCAACAAAATTCATTTAGAATTCTGAGGCTTAATGGGTTTTTTTTGGCTACATATACTGTTACAGAAGTGTCATTTAGTCCTATCACAGTATTTGATTTCATGAAAGCAGCTAAAACTACAGATCTTTCATCCAAATTATCATAGTAAAAATCATAAAAATAGCTACCTTTCATTTATCCTTTGATAATTACTATGTTGATAGTCGTTATATTAATATTAAAGTAGTAACAATAACAATAATTAACATTTGTGTAGCACTTAGCTAGGGACTATACTAAGTGTTTTACAATTATTATATTATTTGATCCTTAACAACAACGGTAGGAGGGGAAGTGCTGTTAAATTTTACAGATGACTAAACTGAAGAAAAAAAAAGTTAAACTAGTATCTGAAGCCAAATTTGAACTCAGTTCTCCTGACTGCGTGCTGTTCAACATTCTTCAGAGATCTATCATATCTAACATTTTAAAAATTGTATTCAGATCATCAATTTCTTCCTATTTTTAATTAGATTTATCCAGCTCTAAAAAGGGTAAATTGAAATCCTCCATTATGATAGTTTTATTTTCTGTTGCCCATTCATTTTTTTTTAAAAGTATTTAGATGCTGTGGATGCATGTTTAGTATTAATATTAATTTGTCTGTGGTACCTTTCAGAAAATATAGTTTCCTTGTTTAGCTTCTTTTAATTAAATCTATCTTTGCTGTTGCTTGGACTGAGATCATAATTGCTCCCCTCTTGCCTTTTTGTACTTCAGCTGAAATGGTGATATTTTATTTCTGTGTGTATTATTCCAGTGTCCTTGATTTGATATAATTTTCCCTCTGCCCCTCGTTTTTCTCGCCCAGAATCCAGTCACAGGTTCTCATTCATTTTTTCCTTTTTCCTTTTTCTTTTTAAATCTCTGTTTGAAATCTGTCACTTGTGTTTAGAGTTTGTTTTGATTAGGACCAATTCTTCTACTTTCCCATTTATTCCTCTCTCTCCCTTCAAACTCTTCCTTTATATTTCCATGTTATGGAAAACATATCTTTATTCTCAGGTGTGTGGTTATTCTTCAAAGGATGGCAATTTGAATTCTGTCACACAGTTCTCCCATCCCCTTTCTATCTTTTATGGTCTTCTAATTGTATCCCTTGATTGTATTAGATAATTTCCCCCACATTTCTTTACCCAAACTTTCACTATCACCCCCCCCTTTCTGTTTTTCTAATAAGATCTTCAAAACACAACAAGCAAAGACATTTGAAAGATTGCTATAGTATCTTGGTAACCTTTTAGAAATAATGGAGCTCCCTTTCTTTTTTTTTCCACTGCTTTCTAGAGGTTCATATGAAACTCTGTGAAAGAGTTTTCAAGCTTCCACAATTAAAAAGTTTGATCTCTTATTAACTTACCTTTTGAAATATAGAGGGATTCTATAAAATTATTCTAACAGCATCATTCATTTAATCCTTCACTATTTTCTGTAATTATATTTACAGCTTCTGATCCCTTCATTTTAAAAGCTTTACTCATGTTTTTTTTTTACTTCATTTTTATAAGCCAACCCATTTGATTCTTATAAGTAATGACTAAATGATCATGTTTCCATTTTCCATCTTCTTCATTTTATTACCATTCACTTTTCATCTTAGTTAAAGCTATGCTTCAAAGTACAGTGTCAGTGCAGAACTTCTTCAGTACATTTCACATCTTCCTCCATTGCTAATCCTTAGTTATTCTTTATTTTAGAGATTTTCATTTGGAGCTTTGGCTTGCTTTAACAATGAACTATTTTTCTACATTTAGCTTTTTTATATCAATTTGGATGAAACTACTGTTAGAAGGGCGTTTGAAGATTTAAAGCAGTCAGTTGTTCTTCCCATTTCATTGCATGTGTTTTCATACCAATGTGGTGGGTATCACCATCAGCGTATCTTTCTAGTAATGGTTTGCTTGCTAAAAATATATAACGTACATAAATTGTACTTAGTACTGCAAAAGATACAAAGATGTCATATCAAATAAAATCTTGGAAGATTCTCCATCTGCTCAGTTCAAATGAATTTCCTTATCTTACATCTCCATCTGCTCAGTTCAAATGATTTGCCTTATGTTATTTTTTTGCTACCTGTGACACCTTTTGTTTTTAAGCTTGTTTCTGAATTGGTCCCAGATATCATCTCTTTTGAGATCTTTTAACTTCTATCTGCCAATACTTTCTCCCTCCTCAAGGGAAATCATTATTTTTTTTTTAAATTGGCACCTAGAGAACAGTGAATTTTGTCAGTTGGTGCACTATAAACACATGAAAAACACTCTCCCCTTTCTCTTTTTTGGTCTTTGCTAGAGTTCATTGGTTATGAAATTTTTTGGATTGCTATTACCATTTCTTCACCAGATAGACATTCATACTTAAAGATGAGAAAAATTCTCATCAGCTATATGACTGTAGTTCTATGCTGATTTTCTACAGTATTGAAGCTAAAAGCATATAATCAGTTATCTGCAGTGATTGGAACTAATATATTTATTGAATAATTACTATACATATATTATGTATTGTTTTACATGTTATAAAAAGCTTTATGATCCCATTCATTATCCCTGTAACTTTTTTGGACTCTGTGATCAAACTACTAATTATAAAAACATGTAAGTATAGAGATATTCTTCCCTTTTAGATGGAAAAATAAAAATAAAACAGTACAGAAATTTAAGGTGAGATTAATCTGTGATAATTATGATCCTAGAATTCTAATTTACAAGTTCATAATGAATATGAACTTCATCTATAGCAAGGAGAGATAATGTCTATTTGGCATTCATTAGTATTAATCCTGGTAAAGAAGATATGACATCAGAATATTCTGTTAAAAAAATTAATGATAATGATAGGAAACATCACCTTCATTTTATATATGATGGATGGAAGTCCAGTTTAAGCAAGTGCTTGGCATCTTTCTGAAAAGGGATACCTTTCAAAACAATATTCACTGCACAGTTTAGTCATAAAATGACAGCTTCAGAACTGGAAGTGTCTTTAGTAGTCACTCTGTTCCTGAAACAGAAGCCTTTTTAACTTATTTCCAAAAAATAAATTTAGCCATCGTTTGCTTGATTTTTTTGAAAGCTAGGTAGTGCACTGGATGGAGCAGTGAGCCAGTTATCAGGAAGATCTGAGCTCAAATCTGGCCTCAGACACTGGCTAGCTGGGTGACCCTCTGCAAATCATCTTGCTTCTTTTTACCTCAGTTTCCTCATTATGAAATGACAATAGTAGCATCTACCTCTTACCAATGTTGTGAGGATCAAATGAGACGATATGTTTAAACCATTTAACACTGTGCCCAGCACATAGTAGATGCTTAATTAATATTTGCTTTCTTCCTTGCTTGAAGACTTGGGGCATTAAAAATCTTTACCTTTGGAGGCCACTTCTCCTACTTTTTATTAGCTTTGAAGAATTTTTTTTCCAATAGAAGCCTAGATTTATCACTTTTTCAGATTTTTGTTTTTGTTTTTTTGGCAAGATAATCAGTATTAAGTGATTTGCCCAAGGTCCCACAGCTAGTGAATGTAAATCTCTGGAGTCTTCCTGACTCCAGAGCTAATGCTTTATTCCAGTTCACCAACTAATTGCCCCAATTTGTCTCTTCTACTTCTTCTCTCTATATATATCTTCTACTTCTAACCATTGCTCTTAGTTCTACCCTTTGGGACTATATAGAACAACTCTAATGTATATTTTATATAAAAGCCATTTATTATTCCTTATGCCATAAGGAACTTGCCATTAACATGCTAGAATTTATTTAGCCATTTCCCAGTGGATAGGTCCCTCTTAGTTTCAAATTCTTTTTTTCAATAAAAAGAAATTGTCATAAATATTTTTGGTAGAATATGTGTCTTTGATGTCTTTGGGGTAGAGGACTAATAAACTGTATTAGGAGATTGAAGGTATGTCCAATTTTGTGACTTTCTGACTGAAATTCAAAATTTCTTTCCAGAAAGATTAGATCCAATTAATTCACAGTTCTGCTAATAATATATTTGGTTGTCTGTTTCCTCAGACTCCTTCCCAATATTGTCTTTTTTTTTTGGTCATATCTGTCAAATAGACTAAAGGTAGAACCTCAAAGTTGTTTTAATGTCTATTTTTTTTTTTTTTTTTTTTTTTTTTTTTTAGTAATTTGGAGCATTTTTATATACTTATTTGTATCTTGGATTTCTTCTGGAAAATTGACTTCATAATCTTTAGCCACTTCAAATGAATAACTGTTTGTGTGTTTACACATATTTGAAACAATTCCTTATACAATTTGAAAATCAGATTTTTATCAAAACAAACTTGTTATAAAGATTTTCCCCAGGTAATTGGTTCCCTTCCAGTTTTAACTACATTCCTTTTATTTGGGCAAAATTATTTCAAATTTTCTATTTCATCTCTGATTCTCTCTGTCCTTTGTCTAATTTTGAGCTCTTCCCCATCCTTAGTTATGAAAGACAATTTCTTCCCTACTCCTCTAATTTGTTTATAGCTTGACATTATAGCTTAAACATTTCTCTAAGTCATATATCCATCTTGGAATTTATCTAGGTATATGGTATGAGCTATTACCCTAAACTTAGTTTCTTCCAGACACATTCCTAGATTTCTATAAAGTTTGTTCAATATTGAGTACATATCTTAGTACTTGTAATCTTGGGATTTATCAAACATATACATCCACCATGCTCTTTTATTTCTGTTTTTTATTATACTTAAACTGTTTCACTGGTTAACTTTTCCTATCTTTTAGTTTATTTTTGTTATTTTTTAGTTTTAATATTATTTTGTGGTAAGCCTTGCATACAATTTTTTTGAATCATTTCCTTAGTAATATGTTTCTCAGTGAAATTTTTATTTTTCAGATTTTTAAGTAATCTATAAGTATATCTTATATGCATATATATACATATAAGTATGATCTAAAAGTAATAATTGTATTATTATAATAATTATATATATATACTTATAATATATATATTTATATATATAATTATAGTTTACAATAGTAAACAATGAATATATGTTGATTTCAATAGTATTTACATTTTTATTTTTGGTATGATCCAACATGAGAAGTTAATATCTCTACTTAATATAGGTCTGTTATCATCTCTAGTAAGAATATTTTGTAGCTATATTCACATTTTTATTTCTTGATGGTTGGACTTATAAATATATTTTGCAATGATTTTGAATGACATTTTATTTTCTGTCTTCCAATATCCTAGAACTTTTAAGTTTCTTTTAATTTTTTTTTTATTTGCCGCTCTAGGATTCTTATAAACACTATTAAATCATCTGTAAAAATCAGTAATTTGGTTTCCTATCTAGATGCTTATTCTTTTCTCATTCCTACAGCTGGAATTTCTAGTTTAATTAAATAATAACAGCATTAATAAACAAACTTACTGTGTATTACTGATATTATTAGAATGACTTCTGGTTTATCTCCATTATATATAATGTTGGCTCTTGGATATATATAGAAAGATGTTGATGCTATTTACAATATTTAATAAAGGAAACTAACTATATTTTAAATTTTCTTTCTTGAGGTGAAGAATATAATCTAAATTGAATATTGAATCTAAATGAATATTACCTTCTTGTTCAGTTTCTCCTTTCACTTTTGGCTGAAAAATAGATCACATCACTTCTCCATCTCAAGCAAAATACTTGAGTGGGAATTGTGGAGGTCCATTCCACAAATAATTATCCATATATTAAAGATGGAATTTTTCCATATTGACACAGTTCAATTAATAACTCAGAAATATATGATCATTAAAACATCATTAAACTCTATTTATGGTAGGGCAGCTTGGTTTCACAGTAGATAGAGATATGGCCTTGCAGATATTTAACCATGTTTGCCTTATTTTCCTCATTTGTAAAATGCAGTAGAGAAGGAACTGACAAATCATTTCCATATCTGTTAAGAAAACCCAAAAGGGATCAGATAAAACTAAAGTATGACTTAACAACAACAACAAAAGTTGAGATTTGATTAATATTTCTTAATATAAATTCACTGTTAATACTGTAAACAAAGCTATACTTTTATTTCTAATAAAATAGATAATAGTTTATATATATATATATATATATATATATATATATATATATATATATATATATATATATATATATATATATATATATATATGAAATGCATTAATAATTGTAGAGCATCACATATTTTGTACTACAGGTCTTTGAAGATTTCTTTAAACTATAAAACTTTTTTCCTTGTAGATGCACAGAATCAATCATATGTTGTCATACTTGTTAACACATATTTTCCATTTCTTAAAAAAAAAAAATGAGTCTTAACATCATCTCAGGGTCCCAAGAAGAAATTGATGAATAGTATATAGTTTACATGTAAGCAGGACATGATGATGAGGGGTTCGAACAGACGGATATGTGAAAAGAGGAATGACAATAACATTTCCAAATTTATTGAACTTTACTTTGTAGGGTTATAATAGAATCTAGTCTGAAAGGTAGCCTTGGATCCATGCAAACACAGCTAAATAGCACTGAAAATGTTCATTTACCTTTGATTTTAGAGAGTTAATTTGCCTTTGATTATGAGCTCCTTTAATAGGATTTCCACAGAAACATTAAAGTGATTTTTAATTAGGTAGAATTATTCACTGATCACTTATTAAATATCTTTATTCTCTGGAGATAATCATGAAGTCCTCTCTGGTCATTTTCTAAAAAGAAGAGGAAGAACATGGTGAAATTAAGGCTCAGAGACATATTCTTTTTTTTTTTTTTTTGCATGCAAAACATCAGATATATTTATTTTTATTTTTTATAAAGCTTTTTATTTTCAAATCACATTCATAGATGGTTTTCAATATTCACTCTTGCAAAACCTTGCGTTCCAAATTTTTTTCTCTCCCTCCCTTTCCCCACCCCCTTGCCCTAGAGGGTAAGAGATCTAATATATGTTAAACATGTGCAATTATTATATATATGTGTGTGTGTATGTGTGTGTGTATATCTGTATTTCCACAATTATCATGCTATGCAAGAAAAATAAGATCAAAAAGGAAAAAAAAATGAGAAAGAAAACAAAATGCAAACAAATAACAATGAAAAGTGAAAATACTATGTTGTGATCCACACTCAGCTCCCGCAATCCTCTCTCTGAGAGCAGATGGTTCTCTACATCACAAGACCATTTAAACTGGCCTGAATCACTTCATTGATAAAAAGAGCCATGTCCATCACAATTGACCATCACATGATCTTGTAATTGTTATATACAGTGTTCTCTTGGTTCTACTCACTTCACTTAGCATCAGTTCATGTAAGCTTCTGAAATTTATTCTGCTGTTCATTTCTTATGAGCAGTAATATTCCATAACCTTCATATACCATAATTTATTCATCAATCTCTAATTGATGGGGCATTTACTCAGTTTCTAGTTCTTTGCCACTGCAAAAAGAACTGCTATGAACATTTTGCACATTTTGATGATCTCTTTGGGATACAGACCCAGTAGAGACACTGCTGGATCAAAAGTTACACAGTTTGATTGCCCTCTGGACATAGTTCTGTTTTGTTATCCATGAATAGATGGATCAGTTCACAACTCAACCAACAATGTATTAGTATCCCAATTTTCTCACATCCCTTCTAACATTCATCATTACCTTTTTTATCATCTTAGCCAATCTGAGAGGTACGTATATCTTAATTTGCAGATAGTAATTTGGAGCATTTTTTCATATGACTAGAAATGGTTTTAATTTCTTCATCTGAAAATTCAGAGGCATATTCTTACTAATAAAATAAAGCTCTAATCCATCATTAAAAATTTTTAAGTTTGCATTATGTGCCATGTAGTGTGCACTGGACAAGATATATTTGTTCCCCTCAAAGCAGCCCTTTATTATAGTTTTAAAAAGTAATTTACCCTTAATCCATTCACCAGTTTCTTTACAGCCTTCCTTTTGCTCCATCTTTTTTAATGTACTGCTTCAACCCTAATTCATGCCTTCATCAGTCCAACTTTTTAGAGCATGCCAATAGACTTATTAGTCTCACTCTCTTCAGTGCTCTCCTTTATCTTTTGTACAATTACCAAATTGATATTTGCTAAAATAGAGCTTTGGCCATGTCATTCACTAAAAAAAAAATTAGATCCATATTTCTTATGGAACATGATAACTCTTCACCTGTTTTCTTCTCCGTTCATTCTGTTTTTCCTAAATTGGCCAACAGAGTGTTTCTTAAATGTAATATTCCATCTTTAACCTTTTTTTTTATTTTTTTAAACAAGTGATCCCCATTCCTTATCTGAAATGTTCTCATTTTTCACTTTGCCTTGTAGAATCCATAGTGTCTTTCAAAGTGCCGTTCTTCCTACATGAGACCATTCCCGATCATCCTAGTTATTTTATTAGCACATTTTAATAATTAATTTGCATAACTTTGAATTTATCTTACGTTTATTTTCTGTTCACATTATATCCCCTTAGTACAAAATAAGCTTGTTTGAAGGGAAGAATTATTTCATTTTCATTTGTGTATTGCCAATATCTAGCTTAGGACTTTTATACTTAATAAATTTCTCTGATTTTTAATTTTACCATCTCTTTACTGCTGAATTGAATTTAAATTGAACTTGTATCTCATTCAATCAATTTTCTGTCATTATATTCTAGAGACCGGGTAATTGGTCTAATGATGACTGCTTGTGACCTTTGTTCTGTAACAAAGCTATGGCCAGTTACAAGATTGACAGCTAATGACATATATGCAGAGTTCTGGGCTGAGGTATGTTAAGTTTTTCTCTTGAATATTCTGATAATATCAAAAATGTGAAAAAGTTGAGGAAAAAAAGTTAGATTTCAGTTATTTTATTTAAAAGTATTTTATTTTTTGTTACTATTCATTTTAAAATAATAGCTTTTCTTTATTAATATGAAAGAAACAGTAACATACCTAAAACAAATATATTACTTTTCAAATTGGAAATTTCATTGATGGGCTTTATCACATAAAATTTAGTATATGAAATTTAATATATAAAATCCATTGGTTCAAATGAAAGAATTTCAGCAGAAAAAGAAAATTATTTCTTTTCGTCAGATAAAATTGGATCTTTGTACCTTTCTGTATAGGGGGAAGCAACTAACTATTCCTCTGAAATTATGGATGAAAGTGATTTTGTTGCATTGCATTGTAATAATGGCAAAGATAAACAGAACTCAGAGAATGTGAGTTCCATAGCAGGAATGGAGAATTATTTAAAAATACCCAATAGTAAAAATGAAATTTTTATCTTGTCTCCTTTGCTTACATTACTTTAATTATCAGAAATGTTATTCTATTTTTTTTAATTCCTAAATTTACATTGTAAATTGTGTACTTGGTAAACTGGGAACCTATTGAGTTATTATAAGTCCCTTATAAAAAATATCATTATTGGATTAAAAAAACCGAATGATATTTTCTCCAAATTTTTTTTTTCATCTCCTTTTAGGAAAGTTACATTTTGAAATTTGATATTTGATACCTAGAGGCTTAACTTGTAACTTACACAGAAGAGGAATAAAAGTAAAATTTTTACTTTTATTTAAAAAGTAAAAACTAGCAGATTGTTCACCTACAATTTAAATGGAAAGGTTTTATATTCCTTAAATTTGTTTTTAAACTTTTAAGCCAAGGAATTCTTATTGAATGAACACAATGATCATTCAGTTGATTGCATATTATGGAACTGCCTGGAATTTTTTACATGCCCTGTGTAATTGTGTTTTCTACACATGTTTATGTGTGTCAGAGAGCCTAATTACTGTCAGATTGATTTCATAAAGTTATTTCGGATATGCATATTTTAAATCCCTTATGCAAAGAATT
Organism: Sarcophilus harrisii; assembly: GCF_902635505.1. Taxonomy (NCBI): domain Eukaryota; kingdom Metazoa; phylum Chordata; class Mammalia; order Dasyuromorphia; family Dasyuridae; genus Sarcophilus; species Sarcophilus harrisii. Next base: position 125,281,681 of record NC_045429.1, read on the forward strand.
TGTATAATGTTATCATGGTTAGATTTCTACAACAGTGTAAAAATAAATTACATATTCTTTTGGAAACTAGTCTATCTGGACTATGAATCCCTTAGAACATTTTGGGATGCCATGAAAAATAATACATTGTTAACAATCGAAGACATATGTTTCATTAATTGTGGTTCTGTAACTTATAGCTAAGTTGGTTATCTAAAGTAGAAAATCTAGAATATCATAAACATGTAAAATATTCTTTTTTTCTTCATATTAATTATTATGGCCCTAGGATGTCCCTTGAATGGAATTGGCATACCAAGGAAATTTTGGAACTTTAAAAGTCAATCCAACAGTCAATTTCTTATCAAGTTTTTCATTATTTTGCATTGCTACAAATTGATGCGTTTTGGAGAACTGTGTCAATTTTATTCAGCCTTCATACTCACTAGGAGGCACAGTTTATAAAAGGTAGTCATTCATCCTTTTCTTTTTCTTCTGAAACCCCCTCTTCTCTGGAAACAGATGGTATTTAAGTATATGCCAGGTTTAATCATAGAGAATTATCTTTATCCCTATAGCACGGACTACCAAAAATTTCTTCAGAAAACACTGAAAACACATAATTTTCAGTCCTGAAAAAACATCTTTAGGAGTGTCATAATATATAGGGCACAAGAAATAGGGATCTTTTCATTTATAAAGTAAAAGCTAATAAAAATTTCTTTAAGGTACCTTTAATTTGTTTCCTTAATTCTTCTAAATATTCATGAAACATGTAGGAAATACCACTAGAGATCCAAATTCATTCCTCATTATGTTGACTACCTTAAAAAGAAAAAAACAAAAACTCAGAATTACCACAAAGAGTTATAGAACTCCCGGAAGCTATTAGTGACTTGGAGAGATTAGTACAGCTAGCATTTTTTTTTTTTTTTATGGACCTCACATTAAGACAAATACTAGTTGATTTAAAAAACATCCTCCACCAAAAAAAAAAGGGGGGGGGGCATATCTGAGCAATATTCAATGATTATAGTAATACAAAAAATATTAAATACTTATATAGTCAAACAACAAAAATGTTTTTTAAAAAACAGCCATACTGCTCTGACCTTTAAGGGAATACATCGGAAAAACATATCAAATTACATTCTAAGGTACTGTAAAAAGAGGTGTAGGAAACTTGGAGGGTTGGAACTCCAAGATTAAAGATTATCTTCATTATAGATACTGCAAATGAAGTTATCTATGTGGAGAATCTGTGATGAGTTTTTGCCACAGATCTAGAATCATTCCATAGTATAATGTTTTTTTATAGCCAACCATTTGACATAGCTTATCATTATTATTAATGTTCTGGAAATAACTTTGAAGGGTTGTATTGATAGAACATTCTTAGCTCCTACAGGAATACTCTCCATTGACAGTCAACTAGTAGGTTTGAGAAAAGGAATTTGCTTTGAAGATCTGAGTAAAAAACCTTCACCGCCAATAGTCTGGGACATAGTCTCTCTCAAATAGACCCAGCATTTATGGTGAAAAACAAGCACAAACTTGAAATATCAAGGTAATAAGATACATGTACAGAGAATACCCATATAAAAAGGGCATGAAGCCCATTTTTCCCTTCATTTTCTTGTAAATTTCCCCTTATTTTAGTTGGGAAAGGACTAAATGAAAGCTTGTATCTGTTACAAATATAGTTGGTCAGATGGAAAAAAAACACATATGGAAGGTAGCAGTTTGAGAAGAACTTGTAATGGGTCTCTGATTGTGGAGGATTATCACATGAAGGATCTTTTAAGAGTTCACTTACAGCCAATTGTATATATAGACAACAGAACAGTACAACTTTTATCTTAGAGAAAATAGGGCCCCAGTGGACTTTATGGAACTTGGAGGGCTGGTATGGTAAGATCTATGCAAAGAGAAGTTTAAAAAAAACTCCAGATACTCCACATACCTACCAACTAACAGTTATACTTGTATCAGTTACCTAACTCTCATTTATCACTCCCATCCTTTGAGAAATATCATAGCATAACAAATGGAAGTTCTCCAAGTTGTTTTTCTGCAACAGGCTGCCTTCCTGCACTGATAGAGTTAATACACTGAAAGTCTCCATGAAATGTGAACTCTGGATCAAAAATAAAAACAAAAATCAGTGGTTTACAAAGTGATTTGCATTCTTTATCTAAGACCTCACAACAAATCCTCTAAGTACTATTATGAGTATTATTATTATTATTGTTCCTGTTTTATAAATGAGGAAACTAAGGCTCAGAATTTTAACTTCCTTTTTTTAAAAAATGGAAAGCATAAGAAAATATGAAATCAGATTATCTTGACTTTATGCCCAGAACTACTTCCATAAAAAAAAAAATCTTGATATGTTTTCACAAGTCTATTATAGACTCTCCTGTGATTAAAATAATTAGTGGTAGGTCTACTTGAAGAGGAAATAGATTAATCTGTTATTCACTGTTAGTTTAACAAGAAACCATATGCAGTCTTTTTTCCATTAAAGTATTGTATTTTTATTTCTACCAGTAATTTGGTAGGATAAAAAATAGTATAACTCTATCAAGTTTGGTGCTGAAACCAGTAGTTAACAAAATGGCTAACATTTTAGAAAACCTTACTGAAATCCAAAATGACTTTAATAAGACTAAAAGAGTTATCTGATATAAAAGGGTGCTCCATAATACCTGGGTTACCATTTATTTAGGATATGACATATTATCCCCAGAGCTTTATTATAGTGAAACTTAATATTTTTTGCCTTCTTGAAGATTCCTAGGATGCATTATATACTGTTCCCTAATTGTGAAATTACAAATATATTGTTGTTGTTTATAAAGAAAATTATACTGGAATATATAACTGGGAATACATTTCATGTAATTTATAGATATAGATCATGTTACATATTTATTAGCTTGAACAAAAATCTTCTAGGCAGCTAGGTACACAGTGCACTAAACTTGGAATCGGGAAGTTCAAATTCTACTTCAGACAGTAACTTTGTGATCCTGCACAATAGAGGATACTAATAGCGCCCACATTGTCACAGAGGAATTGAAAGGATAAATAACTTCTAAATAAACTTTAGAAGTGGTAGCAGCAGCAGCATTCAGAAAATTCATTTATGCATCACAACATTTCATAGACTCCAGTTAAATTGCTCGAGCATTCTTCCACCCATACACTAGGAGCATGAAATAGAATTTGGAAAATTGTGAAGAAAAGGCATTGCTGTCATTTCAATTATTCCCTTCAGCTTTTTATTTTGTATCTACCTGTGTACTAAATGAATGATGGCTTCCAACTCAAAAATTTTCTGAGGCCTTTTATTTCTTTTCATTCCCCTTACTATATTTGGATGAAGGAGACAGAAAATATGGTATGTTCCTAGTAATTATAACTTACCTTAAAGAAAACATTAAAATAAAATGATGGAAACTAAGATAACTATATAGAGTATATTGTACTGTGAAAGAATGCTATTGAAATTTTTTTGAAACATAGCTTTTTTAATAAGCTCTATTGCTTCTTCAAGCAAATATAATACATTTTTAAACGAAGAAGACTTACATGCACCCAAATTATTTTTCATTAATTTCATGATTTACTTGTAAAGAGAGAAAACATTTCTTTCTTTCTTTTACTCTAGGGTGATGAAATGAAGAAATTTGGAATCCAGCCTATCCCTATGATGGACAGAGACAAAAAGGATGAAGTCCCTCAAGGCCAAGTATGAATTATCTCATTAAACATATGATTTATTTCAGTCAAAAATAGTGCATAAGGAAACTCCTAAGTGAGCAAACACATGTGAAATCATATATCTTATTATTCCAAATCTCATGATGACAAACTATAGCCATCTTCTTTAGAAGGACTGAGGAAAGTAGAAAAAATATCTATCACTTTGAACCTTGAGTTTTCCACATGTTTAAAGCAGTTTAGTTTCCCAAATGTGGAGAATTCTGTACTAATAACCTAAAACAATAGTTCTGGGAAGATTAGCATAAAAGGAATCAATCACCCAGGAATCAATCACCCCTACTTAAACAGGGTTTTATTATGAGGCCTCCAATGGAGTATTGGCAAATGCTTTAGATTTTGAATCCCACATCTGAATTTCAAACTTTCACAAGTCTTGCACAACCAGAAAGCAACAGAGTAAACTGTGAATCTTTCCTTTTGAGTTCCATATGTCCAATTCAAGCAAATACTAACTTTAATGTTGGTCCTAAATAATTGATGGTAATAACAAAGAATTTTGTATATTTTGTACTACATATTTTTTGCCAGACATTGCTAAATTATATCCCCATGTATCAGAAACTCTCTACTTTTGCCTTTTGCTCTGTTCACTGATGTCTTCCTTTAAGCAGTTGACATGACTTAATTAAATAGCCTTTCTTGAACACTTATTATGTTCCAGGCCCTGTAGTTAAGTGCCAGTAATACAACAGCAAATGCAGTCTCTGCCCCAGGAACTTGTATTATTGTAATTGGGGATGGTTATTATCATTTTTAGGCCATAAACTTGCAGAGATAGTGGAATAATAGGGGAATATGTTGATATCCTATTTCTAGCAACAGTCAACAAGTTGACTTAATTATGATTTAAGTGAATGGTAGATGTATGTCAGCGAGGCACCTGGAGAGACCAGTAAAGAGATGATTACAGAATGAAGAGAAGGATGACTGGGACATCCCAGCAAGTTGGTCACCAGTAGAGTAGAACCTCAAGGTGCAAGTTCGGAGATGAAAGGATTAAAACATCTGAAGGCAGAGGGGGTGGGGGGGAGGGTTCTGTTGCTTGGCAGCTGTGAGGTAAGCTATATAGCTATATATACATAGAGCTTATTAGATTTTAACATTTTAGATGTTACTGCTTCATGTTAAATGATAAAAGTGAAAAGATCACTAATTTAATGAATATAATAGAAATAATCTTTTATAAGAGTGTTAGAAATAAGATTTTGCCAGTGGTTTATTCAAATGTAAAATACACTCATTTAAAGTCAATTAAATCTTAGAAATGACTTAACTTTAAAAATATAGATTCTTTCTGAATGTTTTGAACGTGTTCTTGAAAAGTAAGGCAAATTACTGTATGTTGAGTTTTATTTTCTCATTCATTTCCATTTTGAAATACCTATGTATGTATGCGTACAGCTTATCTCACATCAGGATTAAAAAATCACAAGAAGATAACAATATGTGAGCTGGTTTGTAACTGAGATTTAATTCCCAAGACATAACTGAATCGTATTCCAAGATAAGACTTCTAACATTCCCCCAAACTAGGCAAGACTTCTTTTTTGCCTTGTAACGAATTACTAAATCTTAAGATTTCAAACTCATGAATGGTTTGTAAAAGTGCAGGACACTTAAATTCAATATACATTGCAGTTTCTTAGTGAACCAGGCCCAGAATTGAAAAAGAGGAAGACAAGGGGCTTGATTATGTATAAGAGATTAATCAAACAATACTTTTAATAACCCTGAGCATATTACTTAGCTGTGACTTAAAGGATATCATTGCTACAGTCTGGACAATGGACATTCTTTATCCACAGTGTTTTTCCTGTGTCCCATGTTAAGTCAAATTCCTTTAATTGGTTATGAATATAACTAGAGGTTCTGCAATGTTCAGAAATCCAGGATAATCACACATTATGATGCACAGACAGGAATATCTGACTGTGCTGGAGAGCCTCTGTGATGGCAGTAAATGCAGACTTCTCTTTGGGGTCAGTGTTGCCCTTTATTTTCAGATCTCTCCACTTGGCAAGACTATCCAAGGGTTCATGGACACTTTGGATATAAGATCTTCTTGATGGAAAAATATATAAAAATATGACAAATACATATTTTGTTGATGCCTTTAGCTTTTATTTCACATTCCTTTTTTGCTAATATCCTTTGTTCTCTAAATGAGAGAGCTGTATCTTATAACAAAGATTAAAAAGAGAAGCAAATTAGTGAAACTAATTAATGCATAATTCATACTTTTTATTTTTTTTGAGGCAATCGGGGTTAAGTGACTTGCCCTGGGTTATTGAGCTAGGAAATGTTAAGTGTCTTGAGACCTGATTTGAAGTCAGGTCCTGATTCAGGACTGGTGCTCTATCCACTGTGCTACCTAACTGCCCCCTTATATGCAATATTCATTGCTTCACACCTCTTCAAAGAAAGGAAAGATGTGCCTTTGTTAGTTTTTCTCTTAAATTAGGCTCAGTGACATCATGATTACATAGATTGCATTTTTATTTGTTTTTCTCATTTATATATTGTAGTCACTCTTGTCAGTTATTTTCTTAATTCTCTTTCCTTTTCTCTCATCATTGCATACACACACATATGTTTATTTACTGAATTTTTCATAATCATAATTTCTTATTGACCAGTAATATTTTATCATATTGACAAGTCACAGGTTTTTAGCCATTCTCTAGTAGATGAGTATTTGCATTGCTTCATATAGTCTGCTTCCCCAGAAAACACTGCTGTGATTAGTTTGGCATATGTGGAACCTTTTTACATCTTGGCCCTCTTTTTAAAAATTATGTACAAGATTGTGAATATGTCAGTCACTTTCTTTCCCCAGCATCATTCCAGTTTACTTGCTGAAGTAGCTGGACTAGTATGTAAGTAAGTGTTTTTGGTTTCCCACATTTCCTTGTAGGAATTAATTTCCATTAGCTTGAGTTTCTTAGGAAATTATGATTGTAAATGTCAGTACCTTTTTCACTTCAGTGTTAGATTTATTGATATTTACCCTCTGAGAATGTTTCCTTTTCAATTGCTTCCTCCCACAGTGCTTGTTAATTGACACAAAGTAAATTCATAAAACAAAGGCATCCAGGCTTTCTGTTCCCAGAGAAAAAGATTTTGTGAGAGAACCCAAGAAGAAACAAGCTTATGACCTTATTTAGGGTGATAATAGTGTGGGAATTTCGGCAACATAGCATCTGTCTGAATATTCTTCATACCTGTTTGACCTTATTCCATGAATTCAAAACTTTTATTTTGAAGTGGTTGCTCCTTCTACCTGTGAATTCTTACAGCTTTCAAGAGCTGGATTTCTTTTCTAATCACCTGGTCTTAGTGTAATAAAACAAGGCCTTTCATTCTTCATCTCATATTGGGTCCTTTTTGATTTATTCAAGAAACTTATGATAGGATGACTTGGCATGATGTCATCTTGGTCTATTTAATACTTCTTTGTCATCATCTTCACTACGATTATGTCCTGGACATAATGGGAGCATTCATAGTTCTATTTTTTTTTAAATCTGAATTTGTTTTATTACAACTTAATAAATGAAGACAAAGATATTAAAAGATAGAGTTTTTAAAATGACCTTATTGGTAACTAGTTGTTTCCTGTCTGCTATAAATCAGACTATTTCGTTGTTTGTGAGATTATTTTTTTCTTCACCTTGGCCAGTGCCTCAAATCACATTTTGTAGAAAATATTTTTTTTTGTAAATGAGTTTCTCTAGAGACTGTAATCCTCTGGTCATTTTCATTTCTTCTTGTAGAGCCAAGTTTCCAATATATATATATATATATTTTAACCTCCTTCTTCATGGTCTTTTCTGTTTTGATGTTACCAAGTATTATAATTTATCAGTTTATTGAATGTTAAGCAAGAGTATTAAATGAAATTGATATTGTATATGATCTAAAAACTGTGTGATTCCTAGCACTTTTTTAAAAATCACTATCTTTTCCATCTTCCAAATAGCTACTACACTAATGATCATTTTGTAATTTCAATTTTGTAATTTTTCATTTTGTAATCATTACCTTAGGTCATTTTATGTTTTTCCCTTTTTTTCTTGGTTGTCACTCCCAAATAATTTATTGGTGATGAGTTTTTCTGTAGTTAAAACTGGGTCAAGACTTCTTAAAATGTGGGTTGTGACCCCACATAACTGAACGTGTGGATCATGAAAATTTGACAACAAAAGTAAAAGGTATCAAATATTCTGCCAACATTTAATTCTTTATGTATAAAAAAAAAATAAGCACATCCATCTCATTAGTATGCAAATTTGTTTTCATCTTTAATAAATAATAAATTATATGTATACCCAAGAATTGTTTTAAACTAATTTTCTTTATTGTTTATTAATAGGATTTGTATACTTGTTTTATGTATCTATATACCCAGAGACATAGAAAAATTTCTAGGGTAAAAAAGGGATCACAAGTGGAAAAAGCCTCAGAAACTTTTTTTTTTACATTCTACCACATACTGTGAAATCTTAGTGACACATCAGTGATATTACTATTCCCCTCCAAAATATTCCATCTCCTTAATCTATTCATTTTCATAGGTTGGCTCCCATGTCTAGAACAGTCTTCCTTCTTAACTTTGTTTCCTGATTTCTTCAGTTTATTTTAAATCTCAATGTCCACTCTATAGGAAGCCTTTCCCAATCCCTCCTAATTCTAGTGTCTTTTCTTTGTTGATTATTTCTTTTATATACTGTATATCATTTATTTTGTACATAGTTGTTTGCATGTTGTTTGATGTTGTCTCTCATTGTATTAAGCCTGTTTCTGTTTCTGCTTTTCTATATATTCCCAGTGGCACAATGCCTGACATGTAGCAGGTACTTAATACTAATCAACTGTCAAGAGACTGGATCCCAGTGCTTGACATTTAGTAACTTTAATTTATTTTAAAATACTTTATAAATATGCTGAAAGTTATTGCAGTCTTTTTCAGTAGAAAATTGATCCACATTGATAAAATCATAGTTCTTTGAAAATTCTAAAACAGTGTATTTATCCTTTACTTAAAGAGCAGCATATCTTGTTTTTACAGTTGAACTGAATTCAGAGTGGCAAAGAACACCTGAAAATTATTGTTGCTCTAATTGGTAGTATTTGGCAAAGTAACTTACAAACTGATTGATGTCTCTCATTTTTTTCATTTTTGTCACAGCTTGGCTTCTATAATGCTGTAGCAATTCCCTGCTATACCACCCTTATGCAGATCTTCCCCCCTACTGGACCCTTACTCCGGGCATGCAGGTAAGAACCACTGTTCTCTTCTGTGGTGGTTTTTAACAATTCCACCAAGTGTCACTAAATGGTCAGCATAGAGCTTCTTGTAAAAATGCAGCAATGTGTAAATAATAATAATGGTTAACATATATGTAACATTTTCAGTTTTTCATGTATGCTATCTTTATATGTACATCTATATCTATCTGGTATACATATTTATATAATATCTACTTAGTGAGATTAAATTGAGTATCATATTTAATTGATATTACAATAAAAGCACAAACCACAATTTATCACTCTGTACTAGGAGAAATATTTCTTTTTGGTTCCAGAATCCCTCATTCCAATTTTGTCTTTGAATGCCAAAATATATTTGCCACGTAAATCTTTTGCCTCCATTAAATTGCTCCAAGGTCTCTACAAAATAACGAAAGAAGAAAGTTTGAAAAACAAAATATAGCTGTGATTAAGTGGAAGACTTTGTCTTTCTCCTTTAAGATTCACTGATTTATGGCTCTTTTTCCCCCTGAGGCAAATGGCATCAAGTGACTTACACAGGGTCACACAGTGAGGAAGTTGACTTCAGGGCTGGTGCTTTATTCACTGTACTATCTAGCTGCTCTGTTTGTTTGTTTTAATGAAAACTATGCCTGTGAATATTCATATTTGTCTAATTTCCAAGTTCAATAATGTATCTTGAAATATGTGATAAAAATAATTTAATTTTTATAGTTTCCATTTATTTTCATTCTTAATTTAATCTTGCTAGTTTTTAATTATTAATCCATTGAAGGTTTTATTAGTCTATTAAATTAAAACAAAGCATTTCCAGTCTTTTCCAGACTGCATAGAATTAAAAAGAGAATAAGAGGAAATAATGTAGAGGCAAAAATAAGTAGACATTCTTCTCAAGGAGCCTAGCCATGAAAGGGATTGAGAACAAAAGCTACTGATGGATCAAAACAGGATTTTCCCTCCTAGAACAAAAATACGGAAAAGGACCAGACCTATGTTTTCACTTGTTATGGGGACATTCTGGTGAGGAAATTCCCTCTAATAATGCTTTTTGACTGAGTAATGTTCTCTGCAATTTAGTTTCAGAGATTCCTGGAGTACTAAGAGATTAAGTGATTTGCTTAATCGTCAAAGATGGAATTTTGGTTGGAGGCTGGATCTTTACTCTGTGAGGCTTTCCCTTCTAAATTTACAGTTACAATGTGGTTGCCATCATCAAACATTAGTAAGCTGGGAAAAAAATGTATGGTCCATTTAGTTTTAGTTTTTCTTTTTCTTTGCTGAAGCTTTTCCTAATTTACTTAAAGTTATATGGAATAATGACTATTTGAAAAACATTAAATTTCCATAAATTCAAATGAATGATATTCTTCTTACATAATAATTTATAGCATTGTATGGCCACCTAAAATTTACTAGCACTCTTAAATCTGATTTCTCAAGATAAATTGGATTACCAAAATGCACTTAAGTTGATAATTCAAAGCTAGCTCTTCAGACTAGTTCAACATGTATCAAATTGCCAAATTCCCATTATCAGCCATAAATGTCTCTCTGTATTGATCAATTTACTGTAAATCAGTATGTTGTTTGCCTTAAGCTCTTCTTTATAGTGAGTAATTAGAGAATTTTATGTGATGCCAATCTAATTTTTTACATCTATAATGCTTTATTTCTGTAATCTTTCAGTGTTGTTATTTGAAAGATTATAAATAAAAGGAAGTCTCCAATTAAGAAATAATAATTCAATTTAAATAATAGATCTTAAAACTTTTTACTCTAAATTAAGCTTAACAAATTTAAAATTAGTTGCACCACATTTTCCTAGCATTCTCCTTGTAATTTAAATACTTTTGGAGCTATGTTTTTTCAGCGTAGTTGATTTAAATGAATTTGAATGAACCCCCTAGATCTAGATCTGGAGAATAATTATAACTCTGTTATACCAATGAAATTTCAAGGCCAATCCAGCCCCCCAGAATTACCATAAAAGGTGATATGAAGGCTTAAAAGTAGTGACTTTTCATTTTTTCACTTCATTTTAAAGAATCATAGCCTTGAATTGAGCAAATAATGACACATTTCTCAAAACTATGAACTTGATTCTACAAACCAGTAGTTACTTGAAAAGTATCAAAAAGCTATTTCACATCATGACCAGCCAAATGTCACAATTAAATAGATTTGTAATACATTATGGTTTTCCAAATGGAGAAATTTGCAGAGATTATACTTGAAAGATCATAGTAACTATCAAGCCCTAATTCTCTTTCTTCTAGTCTTTATTAGTCAGCCACTTATAAATAGAGTTGTGAAAAAGAACAAAAATTTCATTTTTCCTGAAATTAATTTTTAAATCTTTTAAATAAAAAAATTTGATAGGAAAATGAGAGCTTCCATTTCTAGTCCATGTGTCATCAGATTTGAACTATCTACTTTAGGCAATTTAAAAAAATATATTTTTCTAAAGAAATTTCCTTATGCTACTTTGAATACTGCCTTCAAGGGAAAAGATGTGGGCAATTCTTCCAATATCAGATATCTTAAAAAATATTTTGCTATTGGGTATAGTCATATTATTATTCAGCAGCCAGTTCTTTAACTAAACTTGTATTAATCCTTCTTTTTTATATTTTCTAATTCATAGATTATATTTGCCTCATCTCTACCCCCCCCAAAGTCAATTGGCTGAGAAATCTTGTCAAACTTACCTCCACATTTTCTCATATAGTCACTTCTGTATTTTTACTCTTTGGCCACTACTACTCTTTAATTCTGAGACCCATCACATCTTCTTTAATCTTAAAATTTTAATTCCGACCACCACCACAATCCAGCTGCCAAAACAATATTCATAGGTCTACCCTCTGTCATCAACACTTTCTAGTAACTCCCCATTGACCAAGAAATAAAATATAAACTTGTCAGTATGACATTTAAAGGCCTTCAAAGCATGACTACAACTAATCTTTTCAGACATTTAGTATGAACCATCTTCATGCATTCTTAGTTCCATCCAAAATTACCTGTTTACTCTTAAACTCATCATTCTATCTCTCACCAACCTCTCTTTCCACAAGCTGCCCCCTAATGCCTAAATTTCACTTAGGTTCTTCCAAGAATGTTTAGCTCCTTTCATGGTTTAATTTTAGTTAGCACCTCATAAAGAAAACCTTTTCAGATCTTCCTAGTTAGTGCTCCACTTCTTCAATTATTTTTTATATATTTGCTCTGTATATCTTATATAATATATGTCCAACCTCTCCCTTTTAGACCTAATCCTTTTTAGACCTCTCCCCTCCACCAATTCAACCTTATATAGAAATAATTATTTAGAACAATTACTACTTTTCATTTTGTCTTTGTAACCAATGCCTTGCACATAGTAGATGCTTAATTAATCTTTGTTAAATTGTTGCAGTAAAATTGTTGCAGTAATTTGAATGTCTAATTGAGTGAGTAAGGCTGTATTATATTTCACCAAAGGGCTCTCACTGTTTAAAATTTGATGTACATTACTCAACTTTAAGGATTTCCTTTTTTGAAAAATTGAACTGGTATCCTATTATTTTCTTGAATATTTCTCATGAACATAAGATTACAGAATGTAATTAGAAGGTTAATGTTTATCAGGAAAGAAAATTTGTACAAATAAAGTTTTCTACACAGATAAAGTCATAGTTCAGATACTACTTAATCCCCTAATAAAGTATATTATCTCTGTATATACAGATACAAATAGATGTTTTTCCTAAACCTAAAACCTAAATCATTAGAATGATAATGAGTTGAGTAAATAACCTGGTTTGATGATAAACTCAGGCTGGACTGGGCCCTGGAATTGCAAAGCCAACCTGTTGGTTCCAATTATTTCAAGACAGGTTCAGGTTCTAGACTAGAGGCTAAAATTAGCCTCCTTCTGTGAAAGGAGGATTGTGTACAAGGAAGAAGTATAGACTTTAATTACTTGAATTTTCTGTGCTATGCCTCTATTTTTATTTTTAAATTTGGGGAATTTGAGATAGGTGCTTAGGCAGCTTTTTGGATATAAGAGGAACATAAAATATGGCTGTAGTAACATTTCTATGCTGCCAAGTTTTCCTCCCAAAATTCACTTGGGGGGATGGCTCTGTATTAAGAACCTCACACTGTACAGTATCCTTAACAAATGTGGTAATCCCAATGTCCTATTAATTGAGCCAATTGTAACAGGGCTCAGTGACTTCTGTTTAGATGCCATTGGTGTAAAAAGCAGAATGATATTAATGCCAAATTGATTTTGGTGTCACACAAATCTAGATCTGAATATTATAATAAAATTTATCAAAATCTGCTATTCTGAATATTATTCAGCTGGTTGTTATGTTGGGACTTGTCTACTTAAATCTACTCTGGTTCCACAGTCTGTGATTGTTAACATGATATCTAGGAACAAGATAATAAACTTTCTACATGATTTTGCTCCACCAAAAAGAGGCCATCAGGAAACCAGTTCAATCATTTAACATCTAGTTTTTAGACACTGTATATAGAGAACTGTATATCTTTAAAGGATTGGGATAAAAGACATTGAAAACATAGATGTTCTTCCCTTAGGAATCTATAATCTCATGGAGAAAATAAATATATACATGAAATTGTGTTTCATTCGGTCAGCAGGTACTTTTTATACATTTGCTGTGTGCTCAGGAAAAAAGGTGAAACTTGATCCAGTTAATAGTGTTGAATAGGTGGAGAGAGAATCAAGAATAATATAAAAGTCAACTAATAAAATAGTGAGGCAGATATATGGCTCAGTGGGTACAGTGCTGGCCTGGCATCAGAAAGACCTAAGTTCTGATCCAACTTTAGACATTTACCCTGAACAAGTCACCTAATCAAGTTTGCCTTAATCCCCTGGAGAAATAAATAGCAAACCACAAAGTAGCTTTGCCAAGAAAACCCCATGGGCAGCATAGTCCATCAATAAAGTTGTGTGTCACATCTATAAATGTATCATACAGAGAGTACATGAATCCTGTGAAAACACAGGAGAAAAAGACTTAGTATAAAACATAGATATGACAGAAATGTATTTCTACAAATCCCTAAAATATCCTTGCCCTCTATACCTATTGACTTTGAGATTCTCTGTTATTCATGGTTCTTTCCAGATACTGTAATTACAAATCCCAATAGAAAAATTTCCCTTTTCCCCCAATCTATTTGGTGGACTCAGGAGCTCCAGGAATCCCTGATAAAGTCCAAACTGCCCCTTGCAAAGAAAGCTTGATTACTTTTCTCTATTTCATTTTGCTCTCCTTTATACACACTAGAGTCCAACCAAAGGATCCTTCTTACTCTTGCTTTGATACATCACAGGCCTGTCTGTCTGTGTCTTTGGCAGAAGCTGTCCCCTAAACCTGGAATGCATTCCCTCCTCAGTTATTTTTAAGAATCCCTTCAAGGCTCAACCTAAGTACCCCTCTCTATAAGATATCTCCCTTACCCCAACTAAATGGCACTGAGAGTAGGTATGTTCTTCTTAGAGTCAGGAAAATCTCAAGTGAAAATCCTGCTTCAGACTGATTAGCTGTATGATCCCCAACAAATCACTCAGGCTCTCAGCCTTAATTCCTTCATCTGTAAAATAAAACCTCCTTCTGTTTTGTGGGAATCAAATGAGATCAAATGTACAGTACTCTGAAAATCTTGAAGCACTATATAAATGCTAGCAATTACTGTTACCTATTAGTACTTCCCTCCCCATTTTTTTTTATCATATATCTATTTTGACTTTATGTATATATCCATGTTTTACTTCTTTCCTCTAATAGAATACTAAGGCCTCAGAGGACAGGTACTGTTTGGCTGTTTTGTCTTTATACCTCTGGCTCCTTGCTTGGGATATAATGGGTACTTAGTAAAATGTTTATTTATTAATTAATTTTGCTGCTGCTTCAATCTATTCATTTTTGTTAATGCTAAGGATATTAAGCATATGCCTGAATTCTAATAGCTTCCACCGATTAGAGTAGAAATTAAAAGGAAATTTTAAAAGAATGGACTAGAATTAATGAAAACCAGAAAGATGTTAAATTTATTGTAATATTCCTCTATTCTATGTTTTCTGTGTACTTCTCTGAATCTGAGTTTATAGCTGCAAGAATTTATTTATTCTTTTATACACTTTTATTCTTATTATAAACTCTAGAAGGATCTGGGTATAAAGAAAAGAGTATATCTGGGTATAAAGAAATTCTGATTTTATGAATCAAAGTAAAATTTCAAGAAACTAAAACAAAACAAAACAAAACAAAATTTGTAGAGTTGTTTTATTGTTGGCAAAAGCTAGGCTCTTTTGCCATCCATGGGTCATTTTCTATCTTCATTGGGAAGAAGTAAAAATCACTTTAGTATATGTTCTGCACTGAAGTACTTTGATTATGGAAAATGTGTGCAAGAACCAAACTACACAAAGTCAGGTTATTAAAATTAATTTAGCCTGCTTCATGTTAAAAAATTAGAATAGACTAAATATTGACAACATATTATGAATTTCCTTAACATTATTGTTTTTTCCTTGTCCAAAAAATCATCTGTGCTCTTATGTTGTATATCCAGAAACCATTGAAATGATTGTTACATTTATTAAATGCTGGAACAGATTACTGAGGAGGTTGTGGAATCCCCTTTCTTAGAGAGCTTTGTATGATAAATCTGTCTCTCTGGGCTGGTTAAGGTGGGTTCTTGACCTTACGTACTTAGCTGAACTAAATGCCTCCTTAAAACCTCTTTCAATTTTCAAATTCTACAAAATTAACATTTATCATGCAACATATGTATACTGGAAAGCAAAGTTAAATATGCCTGTGTTCAGTAAGCTCACAATCTCATTAGATGAATATGGTAAATATAAGGAGCAATAATGAGTTAGTTCTGAAAAATCTCATTGATTGTAAAGGACAAAGATCTGAAGATCCAATAAGTTCTATGACACTGAGTCTATTTCAAATATTTTAGAAGGTTCTGAAGCAGCTTAATTTAACATTTATTTCCTGAGAATTGTGATAAGTTTGTTTTAAAAATGTGCCTTGTCCATAGTTTGCTTTTGACACTTCTATGATCCCTGTTTTATTGTCTAGTGAACAAGAATAGTGAGAAATTGATGCCACACTGAAGTATATTTAGAATATTGAATCAATCAGGAAGTATCTATTAAACACATACTTTGTATTAAGCATTGGGGATACAAGTTCAGGAAGAAAACAATCCCTGCTCACAGTAGAAAGGGAAGTAAAGCAACATTCCCACAACATCCATTTTGGAGATTCTTTCTTGTGTATCCTGTTTAGTATCACTCATCACTCATCCCCCAAACTAGCTCTGTAAAGGGATTTTTGCATCCAGAATATCACAGAAGAATGAAAATATTGGAGAGGAGTCTCAAGGAGACAATATTATGTTATGCTTGACTAAAATAAAGAATATAAATGTTTAGTAGAAGATGAACAAAGATTTATAGGCTAGTAGAATTAAGAGGGCACTGATTAAAATGTACAATGTATAAAAAATTTCTGAAGGGAGAAAAATGTCCTAGTATTTACTAGAGCATGAATGAAGGGAAAAAAATTGGTTAAAGGTTGAGGGTGATGAGGGAAAATAAGAACTTATTTTTGTAGTGGCTTTCAGATGTGACAATGACTATCAAAAGTATTCATATATCCCAAGAGCATCTACTAAAGATGTGGTGCTTCTTGCAAGTTTATTCTCTGATATGTTGATTTTTTTTTAAAACCTTTAAGCCATCATCTAAACTAGTGAGATTCCAAAGACTCATGCATATTCAGGGATGGATCCTGTACTACTATAAAATGTGTGTGTGTGTGTGTGTGTGTATGTGATGCCTTTTCTCTATCTTGAGTCTAAGGAATAAAAAGCTTCCAATGACTCTTAATTAAATTCAATTTAATTCACCATGAATTTATTCATCACTTATTGTTAGGCTGGGCTAGGTATTTAAGGTACAAGCATAAATAAGAAATCATACTCTGCCTTCATGTGGTTTATATTCTCCTTGGGAGGCATGTTCACAGATAATTGAATTAAAATTTAAGATGAAATTATAAACATGGAGTAATTTCAGCATGTACAGAGTGCAAGTGGAATGTAAGGGGATGAAGAGACAGTCATGTTTTATAGGAAATAACACAACTGCTCCTTTCCTCAAATATGACTAAATATTCCAAGTATAATAGGGAGAGAATTCCCACCATGGAATAGTCTGTACAAAGTCACAGAGATGAGAGGTAGGATGTTATTTGCAGGAATAACATGTAAATTCTATGATGAGAAATGATAAATGAACCTGGAAAGACTGATTGGAACTACATTGCGGGGGCAGTTAGGTGGCACAGTGGATAGAGCACCAGCCCTGAAGACAGGAAGACCTGAGTTCAAATATGACTTCAGACACTTAACATTTCCTACCTGTGTGATCCTGGGCAAGTAAAAAAAAAAAAAAAAAAAAAAAAAAAAAAAAAAAGGGCAAAAAAGGGCAAAAAAGGAACTACATTGTGAAGGGCTTTAAGTGATAAACAAAAAAGTATATGTTTTATTCCATAGAGAATAAATAGGAAGATGTTTGTAAAGCAGAGAAGAGACTGTAAATGCCACTGTCTTAGATCATTTGGGAAACTTCATATGGGATAGACTTGAGTTGAAAGAATAAAGATGTAGAGATCAATTTGAAAACTAATGCAGTAATTAGTATAGTCCATTATACTATATGCTATACTACACACATACAGACACACATATATGCTATATGATACATACTATATACTATACTGTACAATTAGGCATTGTGCTAAGCCCCCAAGATTTTTTTTTTTTTAAAGTATCTCCCTATCCTCAGAGAACTCAGAATCTGAGGGAGAGCACAAGGACATAAATATGTATAAAGTACATATAGGATAAATAGGAAGCAATTAAAGAGGGAAGAGGTTAGAACTAAAAAGGGCTGAAAAAGTCTTCCTGTAAAAATTGGATAGTATGGTAGAAAAGAGGTGTATGAATGTAGAGGTGAGCTAGGGTGAAAGCTTTATGAATGTAGAGAAGGGATAGTTACAATCCATGTTATGTGAATAAAACAGTTGGTTTTGGCAACTGCCTGGCTACAAGGAGTAAGGAAGACATACATTAAGTCTGATGTTAAGATTATAGATCTGAGTGATAGAAATAATGGTTGAATAGAAGGGAAGTTAGCATTGTTTGTTTCACCTAAAGGAGGAGTGGATAATGAAAAAAATTTTTTTTGAATGAGTTGAATTTGAGATGCCTGTGGGATATGATATATAGGTGGAGATATCCAGCAGGCATTTTTTAAGGCAGGCTGTTACTCAGCCTGAGAGTGGATAGGTAGATGAGAGACTCATCTGTGTAAAGATGACAATTGAACCTAGTGGTAATTGGTTTGAAATCTAAATGAGAGAGTATACAGCCCACGGAGGGTATGGACAGAACATTTGGATTCTTACACATAGGTTTTGGAACATGGATGATGTTTTAGCAAGATGACCTTGAAGGAATCATTGTACAGGTAAGAGAAAAATTGACACAAAACAGTCTCACAAAAACTCACCCCAAAAGAAGAAAGATTGTTCAGAAGGTTGCTAACTCTGGAGCCTTTCTCTGAAAGTCCAGACTGTCTCGTTCTGCTAGAATAAGGATACTTTGCTTCTTTGAAGGAGCTGAGGCCCTTTCCTGAGGATTTTTGTGATACTCTGAAAGGTAAGATAGATATACTTTAGAAGACTGTTTTACTCTTCCAGTAGATGTCTCTGTTGAAAATGCCAGGAGGAATGCACTGAAATCATTAGCATCATAAATGTAGGCCTGGAAAAGTCCTTAAGATTATGTGGTCCAACCTCCTCATTTCATAGAGGAGGAAACTGAATTAAAGAGTGTAATCAGGACACACAGATCATAGATGGACAAATCAGAATTTGAACCCTCATTTTCTGACTACAAATATGTTACTCCTTCTAGAGAGAAGAAAGGATACAGCAGACGTTCATAACTGATCTATGTGTTATTTGTAAAACAGATAGCTCTCTAATCCAAACTGGAGTACCTAGAACTGATTTGTAATAACTAATTATGAAAATCTTTTTTCACATTCATATGCCATTTTTACTTTCTTTGTTTGTATTCTAGGGATAATCTTGGCCAATGGGAGAAAATAATTAGAGGAGAGGAAAGTCTTTTATGGCTTCCAAACCAGACAGGAAATCAAGAGACCTCTTGCTGCTCAATGTCTTTGAAGATTGATCAGCAATGATCATTAGTATTTGCCTGAAGGCTCATCCTCATCCTTCTTTTTTATATTGTTTTATCTTATGGAGGGAGCATGAAAAAGAGAAAAGAGAGCCACACCTGCTAATTGGGACACAAACCTTTTCAAGGAAGGTAACATCAAGGAGACACTTCAACTGGATGACTACCTGCCAGTCTCATCTGTGATGTACTGTGAAGAATGAGAAAACTAGGACTGCTCATATTTTGGGATCAGCTGTCCAAGGGAACTCTATGTGACTTGCAAAGTGGCCTTTTTTCATAGGCTTTTGCTGAAGCCTTAATTTAAAACTAAAAAACAAAAAACAAAAAAAAAATACCATGAGGGTACTTTTTAAGTTGTAGCTTTCTAGAGAAGGTTTAAAATGGTACTTTTATTGTATTGTTCTTGACAGGCTTTCACAACAATGTTTTGGAAGTTCTTGGTTATAAATAGGAATTTTTACACATTACTATGGTGAATGTTTATGTGTGATCTAGTTATAATCAGTTTGACCTCTAGCCAAAAACCTCAGCATCACAACTATCATTTCGGCTTCAGTATGTGGAGTTTCTTTCTATAGTCAGGAGTGGGAGAAAAACCAGTTTCATAGTTTAGAACTCTGAAACCCATTTTGATCAATCATTCCAACTGATCTGTTTTATGTTAGGAGTTGCAAGTTAGGAGCTCTCCACTAAAAAAGAAAGAAGACAATTAATCCTGTATGAGATTTTGTTTTTTCTAAATACCAAAACTTAGATAAATCCTTGAACCCTTGAACAAAGGGCCTTTTCCTTCATAGCAAACCTAGTAAAAAAAATTGTTTTTCCTCTTTTTAAAATGGCATTAAAGAATCAGTGCATCTGACCTTTTCATTTGAAGATTCAAATTTAGTGAATGCAGCTGTATTGAGAAAAAGAAGAAAAGGGGTATATAATTTCTTAACCAACTAGCCTTGTTGATGACAAATGTATTCTCTTTTCTAATGAGAGAAGCTTTTTTTTTTTTTTTTAACGTATTTCACAAATGTCCATTTTCAGAAATTTTTCCCAACTAAATGCTCATCCAAATGATCTCCAAGTGTCATACTTTAGGTCTACTGATTAGCAGAACTTTTGATCTATAGCTTTCTTTGACCATTAGGCAACTGTCCTGTGAGACAAATAGCCAGTGTATTTTTATCACTATGTACTCATTCACTGGGAGCAACAAAGGAGATCCATAAACACCTGTTTCTTTGGTTTGGTAATCAAATATCAAGTGGAAAGACCCATTGGTTTTGGTGGCACATTGTTATACAGGCTTTTGGCAAATTAAAAATTCACTGTTCATGGTGCCTACTGAAGGGGAAAAAATTCCCAAAACTTTCTGGACCAGATTTTGTAAGATTTTTAAATCATTTACTTAGTGGGTTTTAGCCAGAGTGACCATGTTGAGGGAAACTGAGTCTTTAAAGATGCTTTAAACAATGCATTTAGTACACTAAGTGCTGATTCTGCTTCCAGACCTGATAGATTTGCTTAGAGTACTATTTACCTGGAAAGAAATCAGAATACTGATTTTTAATTTACTAAGTTTTAAAGTAACCGCTTTGAAATATGAATTATACTCACATTGTTTAATGTAGAGGAATTTTGCATATTAAAAATGAAAAAAACACCTCCTTAACTTCATAAAAGGACTTAAGAAGATTATTATGAAAGTAATGAGATGGAGTCCACAAGTTGCCCATGAAAATCAGTCTCATTGCCTTTATTACTGAGCCACCTCCCATGTCTGAACCTCACCTTCCAGATCTCCAAAATCTGGACCAAAGGAAAAACAAAAAAACATTGTGGATAAAATTGGTGTGTTGTGAAGATGATGAAATCTAGAGTATTCTTTGAGAAGAACTGTTTTTAAAAGGGGAAGATGTTGGGGGGGAAATGCCTTAAGTACAAAGAGTATCATGCACATATTAAAGCTTTGTAACAGCTTCCTATAAGAAGTCTTCACTCTTTCAGTAATAATATAGTGACTTTTGTCAACAGGAACCAACATTAACAAAAATAATTGATCATAAAACTGTATTTGAATTAAAAGCTACTCAAGGAAGTTATTGCTATCTCTTAATATTAGAAAAACATGGCTTTTTCTCTTGCTAAATACTGAAATACTGAGTCAATACTGAAAACTGTCTGAATCATTTTACTTTACATTACTAAATCATTTACTAAGATGGACACACCTTATATTGAAACTCTCATCAATAATTTAAAAAGTCTAGATTTGGCCATTTGTTAGCTGATTGTTAGCAAATACTAGGACAAATAGAATTTGACAGAAGAACAAGTGATAAACTTTAGAACTTTTAATATTACTTTTAGGGTATTCCAAACTATTAGAGTCTCATAGGCTTCTCAAAAAAATTTCTTTAACTCAAACATTAATAAGTTATTTTGGGGAAAAAAATACAGTTGGTATTTCTATGCTTTGCCAGATGTTGTCCCAGTACTTAACAAAGTAAGCTTGTTAAGCTCTGTTTCCCATCTTTCATTTCTTAAAGAAAGGGCATTGCAGTGCCTGTATCCAACCAGATGCCTTTTATTACCAGAAGTTTTGATGTGCTTCTCTGTAGGGAATTCTTTCTATTTGGCCAATTTCCCCCTATGGAGTATGAATAGAAGATGTAGAGTATTGTGAAACTTAAAGAAAATTATATTGATTGTGAATAAGTATAAATCAAGAATTTTCTTGTCACATAGTACATATCTGACATTTCCAGATGTTGTAAATATATTTTAAAACATCACCTTTATTGGTTAAATTAATGTATATCCATGCAAGCTTCAAATATTAAAAATCAAGCAGTAAAAGGAAATCCTAAACTGAAAGACAAAAGCATTAGCAAATCATCTTTGAGAAAGAAACCAGGTTGAATTAAATAAATGTTTGATCAAAAAGAAAATGGAGCATTTTCTAGTAACAATTGATAAACTGCTTTATTCATTTAAAAAAATGGCAATTGATTGCTATTCCTGTACTAAACACAATTTGACTTAACCATTGAAAATCTAAACCAAATTCTCTTCATCTCTGGTTCCGGTCCAGTTTCACCATTAGTCTGCCACTCTAAATGGGGAAAAATAAAGTTTCTATGAATTATTTCTATAACCAGTGCCAGAGCTGGGGGAAAAAGAAAGTTGAAGCTAGATTTTTATTGAAATACTACTCACCTTTTGTATATGTTTCATTTGAAATAAGTCCTAATGTAATTTTTTTTGTTTGTTTTTTTGGCCATCTTCAAGTACATTTAGTACGTTAATGCATAATAATACTGATGTTTGGTGAACATACTTTACAAACCCTACTTAAGCAAAGTTTTTTCAGCACCAAATTTTGAGTTTTTGTATTTTCTAAAGTTGTGTTGGAATTAAGAGTCTAATAAGGTCACTGTTTATTCAAACTGCCCTGAATCTCTTTCATGCCCCCCCAACCCCAAAAAATGAAACAAAACTCAAAACTCTTTATTCATTGTGAATGAATAAAAAGGTATTTATTAAGTGCTTACTATATGTCAAGCACTGTGTTTAACTAGCTGAGGAATGCAAATAGGGAAAAAACAATCTGTTCTCTCTGGAACTTATATTTCAATTGGAGAAAAAAACAGCACAAAAAAATTAGTGAAATGGGGGGACGGAAGGAGATAGAAAAGCCTGGAAATAATATGGGTATAGCAGTGGGAGCAATGTCAATGTCCTGGGTTCCTTAAAACCACATATATAGGTTTAATGATCATTCCCAGAATCATGAGGGTTTAAATAGCAAGAAATGCAGGACTTTAGGAGGCAGTAGTGGAGTAATAAATGGCATAAGACCTGTGGTCTCCCATTTCACTGGAGGAAGAGTAGAATATTGAACCCTCATCTCAGCACATGAACTTTCACAGCCCAGCCAAAGAGGGAAGGGAATGCCTGAGCTTTGTTAAAGGGATAAAAATGATTATTTCATGAATAGGGTGTTTTTCTTAACTTCAAACATTCCTTTGTATCACTTTTGATTGTAAACAGTGTTCTCTGGAAGCTATTCAATCTGAGTACACAGGAATTTCCAAGAACTGTGATTTTTAATTAAGATGTGATCTTGTTGGGTTTCAGGTACGCACATAAGCTTTAAGTTTTGAAAATCTTGTATTTCAAATGTAAACATTTTCACTTTTGTTTGCTGACTACTTTAATGCCTTTTCTTTATTCACAGGCTAAAATGTTATATGTATTGCAAGTTAATAGTCTGATCCTAACATCATTGTAAGATGCTGATTAGCTGGAATGGACTGTCACTTGTGATTTCCAGAAGTTTGGCCATAGTAAAAGGTTATGTTATGTTTACATTCTCATAAATACTGCTGGTATTTACAAAGTGCTTTTCCAATGACATCTTTAACACATTAGTTTGAGAGTAGTAGTGTTGCTAAACAATGCAGGGCAGTCTTGATGAAAGTTTTTGCACTATCATAAAAAAAAGTTTTGAAAAGATTTTTTAAATGAATTTTTATGATTCAAAATTATTTCAAGGAAATAAACCTTTAGGTGGAACAAAAAGACACTGGCTTTCCCACAAAACTTGTTTGAAGATTCCCACATGGCATTATGTTTGTTCTACTCTTTTCTTTACTAAATCCACAATGGCAAAGAAAACATGGGGATGTATATTTAATTTGAGTTCTTTTTTCCCCACAAGTGGTAGAAAACTGGCATCTATGAGCACATACACTGAAGCATGGTTTTAGCTGGTACACTATAAAGTCTTTGCTGAAACTTAGCTGAAAGGGAAACACGAAAGCCAAGTTTGAAGAGGTGACTAAAGAGAAGATATTAAATGTCACTTTTCAGCTGATATAATTAAGTTACATATTTACAGAAGCCTAATTGAAGGGTTTTTGTTCCTGTTGTAAGCTAAGATGTTAAAATCTGTTATTTGCACACTCTAGTAAGCTAATTCTAAAACATCATGTTAATTATATCATGGCATATGGTACTGTAACATTTATTTCTTCCTGCGGCACCATGAAACTAAGTGCTATGAAATGTCTAAATATCTTAAACACATAAGTCACCAGACATTTGAAGCTTCTTTTCCTCTATGTATGTGGACTTTTATATATGTGAACTCCTTACTAAGAGTAAATGAAAATATTCTAAAATTTGTTCTATAGAAGCCATTTCTATACCTCACTTGCTTACCAGACCCATCCACTGGAAATAATGTCTTTGCCTAAAACACTGTGATGTAATTACCATGATGTGTAGAGATAGAGTGCATTGTTCTGTCTGGATAAGGAAAATTTCTATCCTGTTCAAATGAATACTCATAGCCAGAATTAAGAGTCTGTATCCCAACCTAGCAAAAGTAGATCACAACTTGCTGGTGGTGGTCTGTATGCTGACCAAAAACTGTGCATGGATGTCAGAATGGGTATATGAGCCATCAAAATAGAGAAATGAATAGAAGACTGGTGTGGTAGATCACTCCGATGGGCTAATCTTGTCAAGGAGAAAGAACTTTAAAATAATGTTCAGTTTTATTACAGTTAATAACTTAATGAGCTAAAAATGATTTTCTATGTATGACACTAAGAAATCTTTGTACAAAATATGCATAGTGCAATAATTTAAAAAGGTCTTAACTTTGCATTTATAAATTATAAATATTGTACATGGTGTGTAATTTTTCATGTATTCATTTGCAGTCTTTGTATTTAAAAGAATCCTTTACTGTTAATGTTTGTATAATAGAACAATATTCATTTATTATGAACTAGGAAAGTTGTAAATAAATTCATAAACCAAACTGCCACTATATATGCATATATTGAAGTACTATTGGGAAACCTATCTTTGTTTTACCTATTGGATTAAAGCAGCAAGAAATCTTTGTGGATATGTAATTATACATATAAAGTATATATATATATATATATATATATATATATATGTATGATACATAAAATATATTTAGAAATATTCATAATTTTAATGAATATATCCTTTGGTGTGAATATTAATGAATACAGAGTTTTTTAAATATCATTTTCATGTCCATCTTTTGCTCTCAATGGTGGGGAAGATTATATAGACTTTGTATAAATTTGATATTGATTAGGGGGGAAAGGTTTCCTTAAAGAACGTTAATGTTATGTTGGTTGCTTAATGACAGGTTAACATTTAGTCTACATTTTGTATTCTCCCCAATCATTTTTTCTATGAGAAACTTTATTGTTGTAACTTACATTTATATATCACTTTCTAAAGTGTTTTCACCCCCCATTATCTCATTCAATCCCCTAAATTGCCCTCTGTAATCTAATAGTTAACTGTCCTAATTTCATCCTGGAGAAATCTGATTAACAGAAGCAAAAGGATACATGGCTGTTAAATATTCCAGTTTGGACTTTAGGCCCTGGGGCTAATACTCTTTGCCCTTTGTGATATTTCTCTGAAATTATGGGTCCTGGGAAATGAACTACTCCACAGATGACTTGGAAAGTACAGAGCCTGGCTTAGCCAAGTAGAAATATTATTCCCTGCATTATCATTCCAGCATGACAGCATTCTTAAGTGCCTGATGCATTTAGGATGTCACTAGTTGACTCATTTGGCAACCCTTAGCTCATTCAATAATCCATTGAAATAGATCATTTTGTAACTGGTAAGCATTAACTTTATTTCACTGGGTAAGGAAACAGTTGTAGAATGAATTAAAGAGCATTTCTTTAATCATATTAAAGGAAGGTTTTAGACCAAAAATTCCTTAGTGATCAAAAGAGTACAATGTAGTTTCTTTTCCTTTTAAAGACTGCTCAGGTGAGCAGCCTACTGCACCAAGTAACAATATTCGCATTAAAGTCTGACTTCTGACGTACAAAGCATAAGGAACAGTCTATATCATGTGAGTATTCTTTTTAGCAAGTGTTAGAAATCAAATATTTGTTGTCATGAAGACATTTTATAAGCATTACCAGGGTTGTAAAATACAGAACTATTCCCATGTGACTTTAAAAAACAACACCCAAATTTTGGAGACTATCAGGAGTCTGTCAATCAAATATTCAGGGGGAAAAAACCTTTATTATTAAGCATCAATTGACACATTTATTAATTGGGAGGAAATGTAGAAAATTTAACCAACTACCTTTTTAGCCAGTTAATCTTGTGTCCTTAGTACATTACACAATACCAAGCACTTAAAAATCTCAATTTCTCCCTCTTAAGAACATGTAAGTAATGGAGGCTTTCTTCTTAAGCACACATTTCATTTATAAAGCTGAATAAAATGTTTCTTAAAGTGATCAGATGACTTGGATTCAGTTCCATTGCTCATGTGACTATTTCACAAAATGCATATTCTCTGGATCTCACTTTATCTCCTCTTTAAAATGAGTTAGATTTGTTTGCTTCTTAAAGTTCTGCCTAGCTCTAATTCCTGTGATTTAAAATTTAACAAAGTTAAAGATTATTACACTGTGTAAAGGTACTGTCTCAATTTTGATCTACATCTCAGTCACTCATACTTCTCCTCTCTCTTTATCCTAACTGCTCTGGATTAAAGGGGCAGAATAAGACTTTGCATTAACTACAGGAGACAACTAGGCTTGAATTTAGAACTTACCCAGTCAACAGTTAGTTCACCTTTTATTCTTTGATTTATTTTTAAAATATTCGCTTAATTCAGAAGAAAAATGGAGAGGAATTACACAAAAACTTTGCAGACCTAGGAAACACAAAGCATGATATCCAAATGAAGAAGAGTCAAATAAGATACTGCAGCCATAATAAAAATAAACTTCAATGTTAATGAACTGAATTAAAAGTAATAGAAAAAACCCTCTGAATTGGACTTTTTTTTTTTTTTTTCCTCCTGAGTGGTGTTTTCAGGAGAAATTTTTTTTAATGGATTTTAAGGATATATTTTTAAAACCAAATCAAATTGGAAGATATGGATACCAGTGTACATTCATTTCCTTCATTCTATTCTAAGACCATTAAGCATCCTCAGTCCTCAAATGATTTCAATTTTGTTCAGAAATAATATATATGACTAAGATAGAGATGTAGTTTTTCCCCAAGAGCTTGATTTTATTAACAATGCTTTCTGGTTAGTCTTGGATTACATAATACAATGAAACAGTGCCCTTAGTTAATTTATAACATTATGGAAACAATATGAAAGGACCCTAAAGGTAATCTGGTTCAATCTCAAATATATTGTTTTAAATGAGATATTTGTATTGAGTATAAAGCACATAGTATATAGTACCTCGTACATAAAATACACTATATGAACACGTTTATTCCTTTCTACTTCCTACCTTTTGCCAGAATCCTTTTTACTGCACTCCTGATCGACTTATCCATCCTAACATTGAGCCAAAAGCTATCATTACTATCCTCAGTCCTAATTCTTCCTTTTATTATAGCAAAATACTGGCTACTTTTCTCCATCTAAGTCCTATTCTTTGCAGCTTTTGTGTGCTCCACATGTCTTATTTCTGACTATTTTCTATTTCCAATTTCTTCCAATTTTTTTTTCCTGGAGTGCTGTCCAGAATTCTTATTTTCCTAATAAACAATCTTAGATGCACTCTATATCTTATGTGTCTTAAATGCTGCAGAATTTTGTTCCATTCTCCAAAAGTACTGGGCTGAATAATTGTGAGAAACAACATAGGAACTTTTCTATGTATTAGATAACATCCACAAATGGGAGTTCATTTTGTCAGTGAAAACGTGTGGGCAGTTTTTGTGTTCTTGTTGAATGTTTCCTAATCCAGGCATGAAAAAAAGGATAAACTGAAATCTTTAAAATTATTCTAAAAGAAAAAGAATCAGGACAGCCTGCTTATGCTATCGAGTTAGCTTGATGAACTGCCCACGTTCCCAATCATATTCTTTTCTTATCATAAAAATAAAGTGAAATTGACTGATTTAATTCTATTCTGTTAGTGCCCTAAAGGAAAATGTTTCGCTTTATTTTTAGATTTGCTCTCAAAAAAATCAGCTAATCTTATAGCACTCTCATTCAGGAATAAACCTTGAAAAGTAAATAATCTAGGGACAGTTAGGTGATGCAGTGAATAGAGCACCAGCCCTGAAGTCATGAGGACCTGAGTTCAAATCTGGCCTCAGACACTTACTTCCTAGCTGTATGACCCTGGACAAGTCATTAAATCCCAATTGCCTCAGAAAGAAAAAAAAGGTAATCTAATTGTTGTGTCACAGGGAGCAGTAGCCACATAATTCCACTGAACATTAGTCCATATATTGGCAATAATGACTTCATTATTAACAACGAATAACGGGAAATTGTGAACAAACATATACATTTGAAATCTACTCTTAAACTGTTTTAAACAATAAGGATGTACCTCAAAAAGGAACTATATTAAAGGAGGCTCTTAGTGCTTGTATTTGTGTTCAAGGTGCTGAGATTGTGCCAGAGGCATATTCAAATATAGCCGTGTATTTCATTGGAAAATTGCTGGGATATTATGAGGGAATTCCATTGTCTTTTTTTTAAGGTCCCTTGAGTTCCACTCAAGTGGAATTAAATAATGTTTTCTAAAACTATCTTTGTTGTGTATTAAAAATAAATATAACTTTTGTGGAAAGAGTAATCTCTTGTGTTATTTTGGTACCAGCTAAATAAATTGACTGAATATATCTATTCAGCTGGGCTATAGGTTAACTTTTGAAGGAAGAACATTAGGACCCAAAGTGCTACATTACAGCCCAGTGATGAGTTGTCTAGTTGTGGTGGTAGTGGTGGTAGTCATAGTAACTAATGTTTATATAGCATTTTTGTTTGTAAAAGCATTTGTAATACCTTATTTTATCCTTGTAATGAAAGGTTTGAAAAGCATTTGACATAGATTCTCTTATAACAGCACCTGAGACACAAATGATTATTATCCCCCTTTAACAGGTGAAAAAATAGGCTAAAGTCTATTACAGTAAATTTTATACAGTAAAGTTATACAGCAAATGTCTGTGGTAAGCTTTGTACCCAGATCTTGCTGATTCCAAGTCCAACACACAATAATGCCACCTAGCTGTCCACCCTATATATATATATAGTAGATGCTATTATTTTATGGATAAGGAAACTCTACCTATTCCTACCACCACGCTGTCTGTATTACTGTTTTAAAAATGAATGAGATTTTTCTTGACTTAATCTAACTGTTTTTCCCTAAGGAGCATTTTTTAAAAAGGAAAGAATGCTTCTGTGTCAAGTTGCCAGGAACATAGCTCCTAGTAAGACAAAAAAAAAAAAAAAAAAAAAATTCCCTTCTGTTCTTGGGGTTTGTGTATCTTGTTCAAATAAAAATAGTTTTGTTTTTCTTGGTTTTTTCCATTTTTCACAAAAGCCAGGGATTTGTGAGAATTAATTGATTGTAGCCAAACCTGCCTGCACAATGCAAGAGGCCTCTTATCAAAATAAATGATTGAATGAATGAATGACCAACCCTTCAGCTTTATTTGCAACAAATATAAAACTGAAAAACAACTTTCAAGTTCTCAATTTTTTCCATTTCTTGAGCACACTGATATCAAAAGATTCCCAGAGATTAAAAAATATTCCATGGAAACTTTCAAAAACCAAATGAAAATGAAAATAGGAATACAAAGACCAAAATATACATAACTGTACCATTTGGTTTTAATCTTGAGGAAGGAGCAGTTAAATCTCATTTCTGTTGCCTTGTAAAAGTTTGCACAGCACCTTTCCTAAAGCACCAGGAGAGGCAAGGGAGAGATTATACAAAGCAAATCCAGACTAATTTGGAGAAGGAAGATGCTGCTATCTGGAATGATGAGGAAAGGTGGCATTTCCTGCAGAAGGTGGCATTTGTAGTTTTCTTCCCCTAGGTAACACAACTAGAAGAATGGAAGGTGAGACTTGAATACTTGAGGTCTGCCTGAAGCCATTACTCCTTCCACTGTGTGCCAGTGTCCAGAGTGAATACCTGCTATTTATATATTAGTCTGAGATTTACTATGAAAACCTATTTGAGAGGAAAAATCTCTATTGCCTTGTAATATAAAGAAAAGAGAGCAGTGGATTCTATATACACATTCATAAAAATTTAAGAATTATGGTGGTGCAATGGATAGAGCATCAGCCCTGAAGTCAGGAGGATCTGAGTTCAAATCTGATCTCAGACACTTAACACTTCTAGCTGTGTGATCCTGGGCAAGTCACTTAACCCCAATTGCCTCAGGGGAAAAAAAATTAAGAATTATGATTGAAAAGCATTTACCTGCAAATGCAATGGTATGAAAAAAGATGATATTTATAGTTTTCCCCCAAGAGCAACCATAAGATGTATCCTTAATGATAGTTTTAGATTTTTAGTAAATGTTTAGTTTTAAGACTGTAAGGGACTTACGAAACCATGTTATAACCTCTTATTTTACATATGAGGAAACTAGGGCCTGGAGAAGGTCACTTGGCTAATAAATCACACCAAGAATTCAGATCCTCTGACTCTGAAAATACTTATTTTTCTTATCTTTTCATACCTCAAGAAAAGGAATTGATAATCCTGATTCCTTAAATTCATCATCTGAATCAGCATCAAATTTAAACTATGTGCAAAAAATGTTTACAACCACTTTTTTTCTTTTTGGTACAGCCAAGAATTGGAAATTGGGAATGTCCATCAATTGGGGAGGCTGAATAAGTTATGGTACATGAATGTAATGAATGTTATTCTATAAGAAATAGTGAACAAGATAATTTCAGAAAAGCCTAGAAAGACTTGATGATGAATTGATGCTGAGCAAAGTGAACAGAAGTAGGAGAACATTATACACAGCATCAAGATTATATGATGATCAACTATGATAGACTTAGCACTTTGGATGGAAAATGCATCCAGAAAAAGAATTCTAGAGACTGAATACAGATTTTTTTTTCCCTTTTTTATCTCTTTCTCATGTTTTCTTCTTTTTTGTTTTGATTTTTCTTCTCTAACATGACTCGTGGAAATATGCTAAAAATGAACACACATAATCCTAAAAAAAAAAAAAAAATCCAAAAAATAAACTAAAATACTCCTAAGTGAATGACAATGGTAGAATACAGATATAAAATCTCAGATTTGGAAGGAGCCTCAGAAAGCCAACCTAAAACAATCTAACCTAATATATCCCCTCTTTAACACTGCCATCTAAAAATCATACAACTGTATTTTCCAATAGAAGAAAATGCTCGAATCTGTTTTGTCTACCAATAATCTGAAAATTAGGAAATTACTGTATTCCTTATACTAAAATTTGTGTCTCATTTAACATATAATCTCAATCTTTGGTTCTTCTGGGCACAAGAAGTTCAGTTCAAATGAAGGTATATCGATTTATATCTTTGCCAGTGTCAGTACCATCAGAGCAGTGCACCCTGCCATTCAATTGGCCTTTGACATTACTCGTATCAAGAAGAATCACTATCACTTCATATCACTATCTGTGACTCAGACATAACTTTCACAGGGATCTATCAGGGCCTTTAGGAAGCAAGAATATGCAAAAACGGGCTGGTCTTTGTTTTTTACTGTCCTGCTAGTCAGATAAGGACTAAGAAGTGAGTATATATTAGATTGATTTATTTTTACTATATAAGTTTTGGGGTTTGCAAAAGTCATTAAACAGCCATATGTTTATGGAAACGAAATCACTAATCTCCGAATGAGAAACAAAAACAAAGCAAATTGTCAAGGAGCTATTTGATGCTTTTTTCTGACTGAAGTTAATTCCTAAATCATCTTCCTAAGTAAGACATCATGATGATCAAAAAAGCTACCACTGAAAGTTATATTGTTCAGTTTCAGAGCATCATTCTCTGTAGAAACCAATACCTTAAATTCTCACATGATGCAAAAGGTCCACCAACACTAAGACTTCACCCCAAATACCAGAATTCCAAATTCCATGGTGAACTTTTGGTTAGATCAATGGTACTAGTCTGCTATGCTTTCCCAGTATCGTCTGGGAATAATATCTAATAGTTTTCCTGTATAGTTCATACACTTCCATTATCTTTGTGATCTTCAATATCAAAAATCTCTTTCTCTCCCCAACTTTTTATATATTTTCTTAAATGACTACTTTCATGCAGCTATATTTACTACACTTTACAACTATATAAAGGCTTTTGACACATGCTATATATTTTATGTATAAAGTCCTTTTAAGGACTGAGATATTGAGCTTTCCTATACTTTCCCTCTAATTTCAATATTTGCAAAAAATATTTAACTCAAAGCAATTGTAATTGTAATCAAAGGAAGTATCCTCAAAACTCAAAATGCTGTCAGAGAAATTGCATATCAGAACAAATAGATCTTTAAAAACGTCATTTTCTCCCAAATCAATGAACAGTACTTTTTTTAGTTTAAATTTCATTGGATCTACAATCCTACCAATCAGGGCAATCCCTCTAATGGTTCAGGTCACAATCCATGTAAGTACTAAGACAGCATGAAAATTAGCCTATATAATACTCATTTTCCAAGCACACATCTTCTAAAAATTGTTTTTTATGCCACTTTTATTTGTACAATTCATCACTGAAAATGTGCTATAAGCTATGTTCATCTTGCATCTTTGTTTTTGATTGGTTGACCCATAATTTTGATTCATCAAAGATTACATACTGTGAAGCAATACAGCATCACTAGATAAATACTTATAATAAAAAGGTAGGTTTGCATTTCCAAGCAAGACATGGGTATCATTGAAAATTTTGTACCATTTTCCAAATACAATGTAACCCACTCTCTTATTTCTTATTTCAAAAAGAAAAAAAATTGATTCTGATGAATAAGCTCTAGGTACAATTAATCTAATTTATACATTAATATGGAAAATTGGTATTTTTCATCTCTTTTTTTTCCATGTGGATTGTGAAATTGAACTCCTTTAAATAGTTGGGAATCTCATTTAAGTATATATATATATATATATATATATATATATATATATATATATATATATATATATGACTCTTAAGATTTAATTAAATCAGCATAACATTTTAAATTTATTGGCAAAGAACATCTGGAAAACATCACAATCTGAATTATTAACTTTTTGATTAAATTTTTCCACACTTTTTTTTCTTCTTGGTCTGGAGACATGTCTGTTCATCTACATAAGAAAATCCAGGTGTGAAAATGACAGCAATGCTGATAATGTAATTCATGCATAATTTATCATCTGAGACTAGAGAACTGTTTGAGGAACTGAGAAGGTAAATGTTTATTTATTTATGGTCACGCAATATGTATAATAGGCAGAAACTGAATTCAGCCTTTCTCACTACAAAACTGTTCATTACATGATACTTTATCACATGTATTAATATGCAGGTACATTTTATTTTTATCCCTTATATTTGAGTCCCCCTCATTACAAAGGGTCAATATTCACTTTAGGGAATTGCTTATCTGCCTCATGACTCCCCCCACAAAAAATTAGTAGTGCAGAAATTTGATTTTACTGGACCTGAGCTTGAAACTTGGCTCTGCTACTTGCTTCTTTGTGTGATCTTGGGAAAATCACTCTAGACCTTATTTTCTTCATTTTTAAATAAAGTGGGTTGGACTAGATAACCTTTCCAGTTCTAGCTTAGTGATCCTTTGACAATTCCCTTTGCAAACACATGGTTCACAAAATTAGCATAGGAATTTTTATTGATAGAAAACAAAGCAAAATTCACCAAAGAACATTTTGTAATGAAACCTGTAAATAGGAACACTATTTCAGACTTATAGAGTCTTCCTCACTTTCCATCAAGAGTGCTGGAGACAGTATTGGCTTGCAAAAGGCAATTGTTTTGTCTTCATTGTGAGTTAAAGCTGATATTCTATTCTAAATCCAATGTTCTATAAGTGTATAAACATGTATATGTTGACATATATACATATACACACATTGATGCACACATTTAAAATAGCAAAATCCTTGTAACATGGTAAGAGTACTGATTTGCTGTCATGCAGCTTCTTGGAAATGCCTTTAAATTTTTTTCTTAATTGGGTGATGGATACGAATAACATGAACCTCAACCTCAAAGAAATAGAAGTTGCTGAATGGTGATGGAAAGGGAAGAACCTGTAAGTAGAAACGGCGATCAAGGAATATTCCAACTCCCTTACCTTGATTAGTGAGTTGAGGAGAATGAAAGTACAGCCAGTACTAGAAAGGCTGACTAGAAAGTCTGTGTTAACAGGAGTGAGAGAAGTTTCAGAAGGAGGTAATAGAGAGAAATAGGATAAAAGGAAGTTGTGTATGAAACAAGAACAATGGAAGGGCAAGTTAGGATGAAACTTTGGGGTAGGAAGGTTGAGGGCAAGGGAATGAAAAATTGTATAGACCGTGAGGAGGGAGGTTTGGGTGATGGATCTCCAGGAGCTCAGAATCACGAGAACGGGATGATAGGTGTGAGAATGTTCATTGAGTTGAGGCTATTTATCTCTCCTGTCCTATTAAAGGGCAGACAAAGAAGAAGTGGGAGGCCTGTAGTCTTTGTACTTCAGGTTCTTCACATGCCAGTTAGGAGACTGGGTTGGTGACAGGATGTGGAAGATGCTCTGTGCCAATACATATGGAACTAGTTGTGTCGGGTAGATCAAAGATGTTCAGTCTGGACCCAAGCAGCCTTTCCCTGCTCACTGCACAAAGCAGGAGACTGAAGGCTCCAATGTTAGTGCATCTGCAGTCTGAAATCTTCTCACCTGAAGAGACTAATTATGAAGTTGCAGCAGAAAATAGTAGACTCCATTAAAGCACTTAGCACACAGTGTCTGGCATATAGTAAGTATCATGTAAAGGTCAATTGTTTCTGTCATGGTTATTATTGATTGTGTTGAGTGTAAGTCTCTTATAACATAACACCATGGATGTGTGGTTTCCTAGATGCTGCACTGGCTCTATCTCCTCCTCTGGCTTTGGATGTAGCACTGGTCAAATCAAGTCTCCTACCATGGGTCTGTACTACCTCTATAATTTTCTTTCTGCCCATCCTACAGACTTCTGGTCCTCTCTTTGTGTAGTCCTAAATTGAATGCAAAAATTTATGCCTTTTTATTTTTGGTTTTATCATTCCTATTTTCACTACAGTTTTAGAGGTTTACTAGGATGTTTGGAAGATATCTGAACTTTGTTTCTCACATCTGTATCTTTCACAGTTCCTTGGTAAGTTACTCTCAAAGGCTAAGCATTTTAGTGGAAGAATATTAGAGAACATCTAGTTAAAACTTTCATTTTTTTTTTCTCTTTGACAAACTAAATTAACTAACTTGTCAGAAGTCACTTAATTTGTGATAGAACCAGAATTTCCCTCCAAGTCTGCTGTGGGTAATTGCAAGCTTCTTCCAACTGTACCAATTGATAGAGAATCATAGGATCTAAAATCTTTGACCTGTAAGAGATCTCAAATCCTCATTTTTATAGATGAGAAAACAGACCCAGAGAGGTAAAATGGTTGTTCAAGGTAGTTTTTTCTAATTTGAATTGTTCAGAAATAAGTCTAATGGGACAGTTATATGGCATAGTGGATAGAGTGCTAGCTTTGAAGTCAGGAGGACCTGAGTTCAAATCCAACCTCAGAAACTTAATGCTTCCCAGCTGTGAGACCTTGGGTAAGTCACTTAACCCCAATTGCCTCAGCAAAAAAAAAAAAAAAAAAAAAAAAAAAAGGCTAATTTAAGAAATTATTGGGTTCCTCTAGATTTTCAAATGAAGACTGGATAATTATTTGCTTGTGATATATTCTTTTTCAGGTGAAAGTAGAATTAAATGGTCTCTGTGATCCCTTTGATCTCTTGGATGCTGTAACTGATATGTTGATCCTGTGTCTAAATTTTTTCTTCTTATGTTATTTAAGCTGGACCTGTGATTGGGAAACTGTGTGAAAACACTCTCTACCACTGTGGATAGCCATTTCTGGTAACACTATTAAATGACCATAATCATATGGCATGCATGATTAGTGTCTTCTGACTCTAAGACCTGCCCTTAGTTCATTTCACCATACTATTTCTCTATTGCTTGTTAATTTTTACAAAATATCCAGACAAGCTTTGGTCTCATGTCAGATCATCATGTTTCATGTGCCAATATAAATTCATTACAATGGCAAAATTATAATTGAAACTAATTCTGCTCTTGCAAACTATTTAAAAGTAGAATAGTGAGTAATGAGAGAGAGAGACCTACAAAAGGATTTTAGGAACACAAGTTAGCATATGGGTTGTATGATATTTTGAGATTTTTTGAGCACTATTTGATTTAGTTAGAAATGCAATGTCATGTAAGCAATGCCATCTGTAAACATGTAGACCTGGGCATAGATGAATCATTTCATGTTCATTCCCAGCTGAATTGTGAGGGCCAAGGCAAGGCCTTCAAGGCAAGGCTATTGTGAGAGCAAATGAGCCAAAAGCATTTTATGCCAATGAGCAGGTTATGAGGGAAGCCAAATGCTGAAACTTTGAGCTAGAAATTGGCATCAGATATCGTTAGTTCTAATTGTTGTATCTGTCATCATACTACCCCATGCCTTATTTTCCCCATCCATGAAATGAAAATGGAAAACCACTGCATGCCATCTATCTACATGAATAATATCATTCATTTAAAACCAGAAGAAACTTTTAGGGAAATTGAACTAGAGTTCAATTTCCTCATTTAAAAAGAAACCTGTTGTGGAATAATGCCTTCAAAAATTACTAGTTTTGTTTTCTTTTGTTTTTTTAATCAGGGGGAAGTCACTTATCTTCTCTGAATCTGTTTCCTTATCTGTAAAATGAGAATAAAAATTTGTCAACAAGCACCTATTTTTTTTTTTTTTTTTTGTGAAGCAGTGAGCTAGCTAGGAAAAAAAGTATTACAAGTTTTTATTGCAAGAATGTTATATTCTGCTAAATAAATAGAAAATAGAAACAAAATATGCAAAGTAATTTCCTAGGTCAGGGCAGCACTAAAACTCAGAGGGATCAGCAGGGAGTTCAGAGTGGAAGTGCTGGAGTGAGAGACAGAGATGAGGAGGAAGAGTATTCCTTCTAAGTAAGCAGGAAAAGTTTGTACAAAGTCAAAGAGGTGAGCTGGAAGACCTGTAATGTAAGCCCTAGATGAAATTATGTAAAAAGAGCACTTTGGAGGGGCAGAGCCATGATGGTAGAGAAGACACACACACCACTCTAAGCTTGCCTTCTACCCTCACTATTAATTACCAAATTCAGCCTCAGAAAGAGTGCTTGACTGGTAAAATCCACAAATAATTGAAGTACAACAAATTACCAGCCAAAGATAATCTGGAAGATCACCAGAAAAGGTTTGTCCAGATCAGCGGAAGCAGGACAATGCAGACAGGGAGATAGAACACAGAGGCTAGCACACTGAACAGACAGGGTGGAGAGTTTGCAGGGAGGAATCTACCACAGGTTGGCTGCTCTGCTTTGGTTGCAGTAAATCAACAGAGAAGTTACAAAAAGGCCGAAGATAGCACTCCAAAAAACGCCAGAATCTAACAGGAATAGGGTTCCCTCAACCAGCACTGGAAGTGAGTAATTCAGTACAGACCACAGCACAGCCATGCAACCCCATTCTGCAGTGTGGGGCTTTTGCCCGGGGCAGCCACAAATCTGCACAGCCAGGGGGCTCTGCCTGGGGCAATAGAACTTCCTGCAGCTTGGCCTCTGCCTCTCAGCACAGAGACATTTGTGGTGTGGGGCTATTTCTAGGACACTTCCGCAGCTCCGTCACTCTTAGCAGCCCGTTTTCAGGACAGCTACTGTCCATCTATCTATCCCTGCTCTGCAGAGCAAGCTGATAACCCCTTTGCCCCGAAGGCAGATACTAAGGGCTTTTAAAAAAATGATTAAGAAGGCCAAGTGAACACTATCGATAGCTTCTATATAGAAAGAGAGCAGGTTTTTTTAACCCTGAGGAGATTAATAGCAAACAGACAAAACCCCAAAGGGGAAAGTAACCTAGCCCCCATCACACAAGGCTCTCTTAGAAGAAATTATAAAAAATCTTAAAAGAGAGGTAGAAGAAAAATGGGGAAAGGAGAGAGAAGCTCTGCAAGAGAGTATGGAAGAGGCATATAACTCACTTAAAGAAAAATTTGATAAAGTGGAAAAGGAAAACAACTTCCTGAAATGTGAATTGGAAAAAGTAAAGAACTCCCAGCGAAACAGAATTTGTGAATTAGAAAAGATTAAGAACTCCCAGGAAAGTAGGATTTGTGAATTGGAAAAAGAAAATAACTCAGTTAAAAAAAATAGTGAAATGGAAAAAAGTTCCATAGAGCAAAACAACTCATTTAAAAATTCAATTGGACATATACAAAAAGAAGTAAAAAAAATGAAGAAAATAACTCATTGAAAATCAGAACTAAGGAAATAGAAATGAATGATTCATTGAGACATCAAGAATCAGTCAAGCAAAACAAATAAAAAATGAAAAAAAAATAGAAAAAAATGTCAAATATATATTTGGAAAAACAACAGACCTGGAAAATAGATCTAGGAGAGTTAATCTGAGGATTATTGGACTTCCTGAAAATTATGATGAAAAAAAAAAAGAGCCTAGACACTATTTTACAGGAAATCATCAAAGAGGGCTGCCCAGATGTAATAGAATCAGAAGGTAAAATAGGCATTGAAAGAATTCATCGAAAACCTTCTGAAAGAGACCCTAAAATAAAAACTTCAAGAAATATTGTGGCTAAATTTCAGAACTATCAGACTAAGGAAAAAATTTTACCAGCAGCCAGAAAAAACAAAAACAATTTAAATACTGAGGAGTCACAATACAGATCACTCAGGATCTAACTGCTTCCACATCAAAGGATCTAAGGGCCTGGAATCTGATATTCCAAAAGGCAAAATAACTTGGAATGCAGCCAAGAATAAACTGCCCAGCTAAGCTGAGCATTTTCTTCCAGGGAAGAAGATGGACATTTAATGAAACAGGTGAATTCCATTTGTTTCTTTGAAAAAACCAGAGCTAAACAAAAAATCTGACCTCCAACTATAGGACTCAAGAGGAGCAGAAAAAGGTAAAAATAACTCTTGAAAACTGTATTTCTGTTATGGATATACATAAAGAGTGCACGTACAATTTGATTTTACTGATATAATATTTTTTAAAAAGGGAAGTAGAAATGGAAAGGGGATAGTATTAGAAAAAGGGAAAAGGGGAGATAAAAAGAGGGAAACTACATTCCACGAAGAGGCAAAGGAAACCTATCATATCTGAGGGAATTTAGAGAGGGGGAGGAACATTGTGTGAATCTTATTCTCATCATATTTGGCTCAAAGAGAAAATAATTGACATATTTGGTTTACAGAGAAACTTCTCTCATCTCATTAAAAAGTGGGAGAGGAAAAGGGAAAAGGAAAAGAGTAATAAGGGAAAGGTATAAGAAAGGGGAAGGGATTCAAAAAGGGTGGGAGGGATCCTAAAGAAGGAGAGCTGTGTGAGGCAAGTAGTGCCCATAAGTTTAATACTGGGGAGGGGGATAAGGGGGGGAAAGAAAAAGAAAAGCATAATAAGATGGCAGGAAATATAGAATTAGTAATTTTAATCATAAATGTGAATGGGATGAACTCTCCTATAAAGCAGAGGTGGATAGCAGCCTGGATCAAAAGCCAGAACCCTACAATATGTTGTTTACAAGTAATACATTTAAAGCAGGTAGATACATACAGAGTAAAAGTAAAATGCTGAAGCAGAATCTATTATGCTTCAGGTAAAGTCAAAAAAGCAGGGGTAGCCATCCTGATCTCACCTCAAGCAAAAGCAAAAACTGATCTAATTAAAAGAGATAACTTGCTATAACTTGCTAAAGGGTAGCATAGATAATGAAACAATATCAATACTAAAGATATATACACCAAGTGGTATAGCATCTAATTTCCTAAAGGAAAAGTTAAGAGAGTTGCAAGAAGAAATCGACAGCAAAACTATAATAGTGGGAGATCTCAAACTTGCATTCTCAGAATTAGACAAATCAAACCACAAAACAAATAAGAAAAAAGTTAAAAAAGTAAATAGAATATTAGAAAAGTTAGGTATGATAGATCTTTGGAGAACAATGAATGGAGACAGAAAGGAGTACACTTTCTTCTCAGCAGTTCATGGAACCTATACAAAAATTGACCATATATTAGGACATAAAGACCTCAAAATTAAATGCAGAAAGGCAGAAATAGTAAATGCATTCTTCTCAGGTCACAATGCAATAAAAACTACATTCAACAAAAAGCTAGGGGTAAATAGACCAAAAAGTAATTGGAAATTACATAATCTCATCCTAAAGAATAATTGGGTGAAACAGCAAATCATAGACACAATAATTTCACCCAAGAAAATGATAACAATGAGACATCATACCAAAATTTGTGGGATGTAGCCAAAGAGGTAATAAGGGGAAATTTTATATCTTTAGAAGCTTACTTGAATAAAATAGAGAAAGAGAAGATCAACGAATTGGGCTTGCAACTTAAAAAGCTAGGAAAAAAATTAAAACCCCCCAATCAAATATTAAACTTGAAATTCTAATGTTAAAAGGAGAAATTAATAAAATTGAAAGTTAAAAAAAAAACTTTTGAATTAATAGAGTTGGTAAGAGGAAAATCAAATTGTTAGTCTTAAAAATGAAAAGGGAGAACTTTCCACCAATGAAGAGGAAATTAGAGCAATAATAAGGAGTTACTTTACCCAACTTTTTGCCAATAAATTTGATAACCTACGTAAAATGGACAACTACCTTCAAAAATATAGGCTTCCCAAATTAACAGAGGAGGAAGTAAATTGCTTAAATAGTACCATTTTAGAAAAAGTAATAGAACAAGCTATTAATCAACTCCCTAAGAAAAAATCCCCAGGACCAGATGGATTTATATGTGAATTCTACCAAACATTTAAAGAACAGTTAACTCCAATGCTATATAAACTATTTGAAAAAATAGGTAATGAAAGAGTCCTACCAAATTCTTTTTATGTCACAGACATGGTACTGATACCTAAACCAGGTAGGTTGAAAACAGAGAAAGGAAATTCTAGACCAATCTTTCTAATGATTATTGATGCTAAAATCTTAAATCTTATTAGCAAAAAGAGTACAGAAAATCATCCCCAGGATAATACACTATGACCAAGTAGGATTTATACCAGGAATGCAGGGCTGGTTCAATATTAGGAAAACTATTAACATAATTGACTATATCAATAACCAAATTAACAAAAACCATATGATCATCTCAATAGATGCAGAAAAAGCATTTGCTATAATCTTACATCCATTCCTACTAAACACTTGAGAGTACAGGAATAAACGGACTTTTCCTTAAAATAATCAGTAGCATCTATTTAAAACCAGCAGTAAGCATCACATGTAATGGGGATAAACTGGAACCATTCCCAATAAGATCAGGAGTGAAACAAGGTTGCCCACTATCACCATTGCTATTCAATATTGTATTAGAAATGCTAGCTTTGGCACTAAGAGTTGAGAAAGAAATTAAAGAAATTAATTAGGTAAGAGTAGGTAATGAGGAAACCAAATTATCGCTCTCTGCTGATGATATGATGGTATACTTGGAGAATCCCAGCGCGCATTTCTATTAAAATTCTACTAAAAAATTATTAGAAATAATCCACATCTTTAGCAAAATTGCATAAATCATCAGCATTCTTATATACCACTAACAAAATCCAACAGTTAGAGTTACAAAGAGAAATTCCATTTAAAGTAACTACCAACAGTTTAAAATATTTGGGAATCTGCCAAGGGAAAGTCAGGAACTATATGAGCAAAACTACAAAACACTTTCCACACAAATAAAGTCAAATCTAACCAATTGGAAAAAT
This sequence comes from Sarcophilus harrisii, assembly GCF_902635505.1. Taxonomy (NCBI): domain Eukaryota; kingdom Metazoa; phylum Chordata; class Mammalia; order Dasyuromorphia; family Dasyuridae; genus Sarcophilus; species Sarcophilus harrisii. The sequence goes on from NC_045429.1 coordinate 125,323,957, forward strand.
TAAGTGCTCTTGGATAGGGCAAGAAAATATAATAAAGATGGCAATACTACCTAAACTAATCTATTTATTTAATGCTATACAAATCAAACTCTCCAAAAACTATTTTAATGACCTAGAAAAAATAACAAAATTCATCTAGGTGGTCTAGTTGTACCAGATCTAAAATTATATTATAAAGAAGCAGTTACCAAAACCATTTGGTATTGGCTAAGAAACAGACTAGTTGATCAGTGGAATAGATTAGGTTCACAGGACAAAATAGTCAATAACTTCAATAATCTAATGTTTCACAAACCCAAAGACCCCAGTTTTTGGGATAAGAATTCACTGTTTGACAAAAACTGCTGGGAAAATTGGAAATTAGTATGGCAGAAACTAGGCATTGACCCACACTTAACATCATACACCAAGATAAAGTCAAAATGGGTTCATGATCTAGGCATAAAGAATGAGATTATAAATAAATCAGAAAAAATATAGAATAGTTTATCTCTCAGACCTATGGAGGAGGAAGGAATTTGTGAACAAAGAAAAACTAGAGATCTTTATTGATCACAAAATAGAAAATTTTGATTATATCAAATTAAAAAGCTTTTGTACAAACAAAACTAATGCAGACAAAATTAGAAGGAAAGCAATAAACTGGGAAAACATTTTTACATTCAAAGGTTCTGATAAAGGCCTCATTTCCAAAATATATAGAGAATTAACTCTATAAGAAATCAAGCCATTCTCCAATTGATAAATGGTCAAAGGATATGAACAGACAATTTTCAGATAGAGAATTAAAACTATTTCTAGCCATATGAATAAATGCTCCAAGTCATTATTAACCAGAGAAATGCAAATTAAGACAATTCTGAGATACCACTACACACCTGTCAGATTGGCTAGAATGACAGGAAAAGATAATGCTGAATGTTGGAGGGGATGTGGGAAAACTGGGACACCGATACATTGTTTGTGAAATTGTGAATACATCCAGCCATTCTGGAAAGTGATTTGGAACTATACTCAAAAAATTATCAAACTATACATACCCTTTGATCCAACAATGATATTACTGCACTTATATCCCAAAGAGATCTTAAAGAAGGGGAAGGGACCTGTATATGCAAGAATGTTTGTGGCAGCCCTCTTTGTAGTGGCCAGAAACTGGAAACTGAGTGGATGCCGATCAATTGGAAAATGGCTGAATAAACTGTGGTATGTGAATGTTAAGGAATATTATTATTATGTAAGAAATGACCAGCAGGAGGATTTCACAAAGGTCTGGAGAGACTTGCATAAACTGATGCTAAATGAAATGAGCAGGACCAGGAGATCATTATATACTTCAACAACAATACTATATGATGATCAATTCTAATGGATGTGGCTCTCTTCAAAAATGAGATGAACCAAATCAGTTCCATTTGTTCAATAATGAATAGAACCAGCTATACCCAGTGAAAGAACTCTGGGAAATGAATGTGAACCAATACATTTTTTATTTCCTTCACAGGTTAATTGTACATTATTTTAAAGTCCAATTCTTCTTGTGCAGCACAATAACTGTATGGATATGTATACATATATTGTATTTAACATATACTTATTTAACATGTATTGGTTTACCTGCTATCTGGGTGAGGAGTGGGGAGAAGGAGGGGAAAAATTGGAACAAAAGGTTTTGCAATTGTCAGGGCTGAAAAATTACTCATGCATATATCTTGTAAATAAAAAGTTATAAAAAAAAATAGCACTTTGCAAACATTAAATAATTATGTAAATGGAAAGTATTGTTATTTTGTAGGTGAAGACACCAAGACCCAAATAAAGGAAGTAGTTAGTCACAAGTTATATCAGTGGCAGAATCAAATATTCAATTTAACACCTTCCAGATTTAAAATCAGGACTCTTTCTCCTATAATATTTTGTCCTACTGAGGATTCTGAAAGCTATAAAACATGTTACATATCTAATGCCTCATTAAATCCCTAAGTAAGTGGAAAGATCACTTCCCTTTTTTGAATTCTGAGTCTAAAGGCTGAATAGTCAATAGATTTAAGCTTTAGTATCTAGACTAGTTCTCTTATTTTAGACAGAGGTTAAGTGATTTGTCCATGGTCATATCTGCCATTATCAAGAATAGAGCTCCTGGCAAAGCAAGCAGAACCAGAAATACATTGTACAAAATAACAGCAAGAATGTGCGATGATCAACTATGAAAGGCTTAGTTCTTTTTAGTAGTTCAGTGATCCAAAGAAATCCTAATAAAGTTTGGGCAGAAAATGCCATTTGCAACCAGAGAAAAAACTAAGGAGACAATATAAATCAACACATGCTATGTTCACTTCTCTTTTTCTGTTTTTTTTCTCTCCCATAGTTTTTCACATTTGCTCTGATTTTTCTCTCCCAACATAATTCACAAAATAATGTGTATTAAAAATAAACTGAAAAAAAAGAAATGCTGATCCTTTGATTACACATCCAGAATGATTTTTTCAAGTGAGAATTTTGACTTAACCTCTTTGTTCCTAATTCATTATCAATTGATAATTATGATAGAAAATAAATAATAATGATAAAATTCATTATTTTTCATTATAAGTATTTTTTTTTCATTATCAGTAATGAATTATCAGTAATTCATGATCAGTATGATGCCCAAGGACAATTTTTCTTGGCTATTAATAGAACTGAATATAATGCTCCTAATTTTAGGCAGAAATTTTTCCAAGTTTAGGCTTTTTTCTTTTTCATTATTCTAGACTTAGAGAACATTCAAAATTAAGGGAAAGAAGAAATGATCTGTTTCTGGTAAAATCTTTTCTCAAATAAAATGTTCAGAAACCTCCAAGAAAAGCATTGCATTGACAGACCTTTTTGTATTTTTTCCTACCTCTCTCCTAACCAACACTCCAAAAGGCAACACATAGAAAATAAATATTCACCAAATAGAACTGCAGAATGAGCATGGCTTTATGGGGCTATAAGGTGCTCTCCCAGTCCCTGAGTGATATGGGGTACGATTACAGGAATCAGGAACGGAGAATTCTCATTGGTCGGTGCAGGCAGTTCTACCATCTTGTTGCCGAGCAGCAAAAGCAAAAGCTGGGGATGGGACTTAGAATGTTTTTCAGTTTCCTCAGTAACTCAGCTCCTTCTGCCCATGGTGGTGGTTGTAGTGGGGACAGAAGTATTTGGCCCCCATTTAAAATCTGCATGTAAGTAGACATATAGTATTTTTATATTTAGACTTTTGCCTTTGTTTTGATGGCAATAAGTGCCATTTTACCTATGTCTCTCATAAGTTAAAATTTATACAACCTAGGCCCAGTATTTCAGATTATTTGGAGAGAATGACTAACTGAAATTAGTTAAAAATGTGAATTACATATGTTTTTTTTTTTTTTTTTTTTTTGAGAAATGCAGGTTTATTGTCTTCAAGTATACACAAAATAGATAGTGTAGCATAGAAGAAAAAGGACTACTCAAAGTTATAGGAATGGGGGGGGTGGGGGGGGGGAGGTTGAATCTTCACCCAGTCTACTACAATCCTAATCCTAATCCTAACACTAATAATAAATCAAATCCTAATCCTAATCCTAATATTTTGTTAGGAACACCTTTTATGTGCAACACCCAAAGGAAAACACCAGCTCTCTCTAGGAAATCTCAAAGGGATTGCAAAAACCTTCACTCTGATTTCTTAAATTAACTTCTTAATTTCACTAAGTTCCACACTCCTTATAGAATAGCTGATTCTCCTCTGCTGTGCTTAGAATAATGTGTCCAAACACTCCTTACCAAATAAGAAACTTTCCTTTGGAACCTCCCTATGTTGGTAAGAGGTGATTGAGAAATGTGCCTTGGCACCTATTTATGTCTTCTCTACCTTCCTGCCTTTCTTATGGTCCATGGTGTCCCAGAAGTGAGACCTAGTGAAAAGCACAAATAATTTGGAATCCCAGGACTTATTTTGAAGTCCAAACTCTGTGCCTTACTACTTAAGTAATATTGGGTGAGTCACCCTTTCTGAGCTTTGGTTTTTTTCCTTACCTGTTAAATGAAGGGACTGGACCACAATGAGTCCTAAGGTCTTTTTCAGCTCTAACTGTGATACTAAGTTCCTGACAAGATAAAAAAGTAACTTGAAATAAATTCCCATCCAAAAGATCAACCAGTTTGTTGATTCTCAACCAGTTGAGCTTTTCTTAGGCATTAGATGTTAGAAGTTAGATATATTTGACCTTTGGGGTTGTAAGATGAAAAGCTTGAATGAATATCATAGATCCTAGACAAATGCTCTCCTTTTATAAATTAAGAAACTGCATGCTAGAAACATAAGTAATATGTCATTAGTAACAGAGCCAGGGATCAGATCTAATTCCTGTCTTTAAATTCAGTGCTCTTTCCCCTATGCCATCCTGAAGAAATATTTAATCAGCAAGAGACTTTGGAAAAAGAATCTATTTTAACTCACCTTCCCCACTCACATATACACACTAAGAACTAAATTTACTTACTGACAATCACACAATGGAGCTATGATTGGAATCTGCCATTCTTTCTTCTTGACCCATGCTCTTGCTACTAAAGTGCCTTGCTACAATACTAATTTTTTTTAAGCCTCAAACTTGCCATCTTTCAATTATTTTCTTTATACATGAAAAATAATGAATTCTGGTTATATTTCACTAATCATTCAAAAATTTTTGTTCCCACACACTCACTTGTGCACAAAATCATGTCCATTACTAGTGGGAGGATGTTAAGCTCATTACTAATGGGAGCAACTTAGCAGATATTTATTATCTTGTTTCTTCACTCTCCCTCCCAGTGAAAACTTTTGGAAGGAATTTAATTCCCTTAGCTTAAAAAAACAAGTAAGCCACTTGTCTTTGTGCTGGTCATGCTGTGATATGCTGGTCAGAATGTAATGATTTGACATTGTTATTTCTGTATATATTTGTAAATCACAAACCAGTGGAAAAGAAGCTTATTGTCAGCCATATTTCCAACTAGTCATCTAAGCCCCCAAAGTTAATCATGTCAAAATCCATGCCTCATGACATCATCACTTTTCAGGCATGGGCTTTTGTGGGAATGGAGGCCGAAAACTTAGTACAATTGGAGATGCCTCCTCGTGCAAAGATATCATTGAAGATGTAGTTGGACCATTCTCTTTTATGTTTGATTGACCAATTAATTCAGTAAGATTTGTTTGTTGCAGTAGCAGGTCTTACACTGGCATATATACATATATGTCTTTTTCCTACATGGTTGCACACTTTCTACCTTATCCCTCAAAATAACATATTTCTTACTGAACACAAATGCATTAGTCTAAATCATTTAGTGTGCTATTTCTCTTAGGAAATTTTGTTTTTAACAAGAGACCAGCAGGACAAGGAGAGTCTCTGAAACTTATCTGGTAGCAGCATGACTTGTGCCTTTTGGGGGAAAAAAAAGTAAATAAATTGTGTTGACTGCCTAAAGCCAACTTAGATTTCACTATAATGATTTTTACATTTCTCTGCTGAGTAGCTTCTGCAAATAATAATGAGCTTTAAATATAAATCTAAATTTTATGACTCTGAAGGTGGTTTTTTTTCAAATTTTTAACTTTCAAAGCCAATAGAGAACCAAATTGGTTGAAAATCAACTAATTAAGAATTTTGTTCATTTTCCTTCACAGGGAAAATCTAAAATCCTATTTTCCCTGCCATATATTTCCTTCTTATTATTCTTTCCAAACATCCCCCATATCCTCTGGCAAAAGGAAAGAAGAACATATTTTTCCTTTACCTCTCAAACCTTAACAGGACAAGGAGAAACATCTCTTTAGCTATGTCTCCTATATCTCTTAGGTTCCCAGACTTGCTGAATTTCCTGTGTTATTCACACCCTCATAAAAATTACAGATTAATTTACAAAGCAGTACAGGTTTAGCTAACTGGAACATTAATTATTCTTCCTTCTTTCATCTTCCTAAGTCCAATAGACCTCTTAGATTTTTATTTCCTTCAAGACTTTTGCCCTTAGAAATTCTTTTTCTACGTGAAAGGTTGTTTTGTTTTGTTTTTTTTTTTTGTTGTTGTTTGTTTGTTTTAACAATATCCTGGTCTGATTTTATAAACATGAATACATTACATTTACTACTTCATTCTTTTCTCTTGCTTAACTATTCTTATGTTTTTTTGTTTTGAAGGTTTTATATCGGGAATATATTGATCTTCTTTGTTTTTCTTTTGGACTATTAACTTAAATGCCTATTTGTTGAAAGTCCATTTTTAAAAAAATGGTGACAAGCAATATTTTGGGAATATAATTAAATCTCTATGCTTTTCAGATTATTACTTTCAAGTGTATTCTTTGAATCCTCACAGAAAAATTATATCCTAGATTATTAAAATGCAATTTTTTTTTGATGACTTAAAAACCTCTCTTGACTGCTTGTGATAGCATACAGTACTGATCTTATAATTCAAGGAAAGGAGATATTCACACTGGAAAGATGGCAAGACCATGAATTACTTTGAATAGAGATTTGGTGCTATGTGAACAAAATTGATCAACAGTATGATCACATCAGAGTCCATGAAAAACCATTTCCCATGTTCTAGGGTATAGTTCTTCTCAAGTTTCCCAAGTAAATGCCATATAGATGAGTTGAGCCAAGTGCAACCCTACGCTACATCTACATTGTCCCAAAGAGAAAGAGGCATTTTCTCATTGTGGAGATGCCAATCTCAAAAATACTCCTTTCCCTGGCTACTCTGAGTGGAATTAGGAATAAGTTTGTATTTATTTAGCAGTGAGTTGGAATAGACTTCTGTATTCCTTTGCTGGTTTTTAAAATCTCTTTTAGTGGTCTTACTTTAAATAAATTTCCAGCCAGAAGTCAGAGTGACAGTCTATTTCTCAGCAAAGTAAAATTATAATCTGCTTAAAGGAATTATAGTTAATGAAATAATACCATTATTAAATACCTTTGGACAAAATAACATAGTCCAGTTGCTTAAAATAAAAATAATACATTGAGTATCACAATAATTGTGATAGTCTTTAACATTCATCTTTCAGAGCTGGATAAATGCAATAGATACAAAGGAAAACAGAGTTGAGTAGACTTGTTATTTTCTGAATGGGAATATTAAAGAATGTAAATATTTCTCAGAAACAAAAATATTTTTACAGAAATTTATCCTGAATTAGAACACAAGGAAATTGTAAATAGGAAGGAATCTTAAAAATATAATTTTCAAGCCAGTATATAATAATTAAAAAAAAAAATCAGTAAATTCAGGGTGATGTGGGAAAACTTACTATCTTTGATTCCCAAACCCCTCTAGTTAATGTAATTACCCTTTGACTCACAAATCCTGGTCCCTTTGAATTCCAATAGAAGATCCAGACCTGTCCAGCCCCATCCCAATCTGAGCCAACTTTGGGGATACACCTAAAAGCCCCTCGAGCTAAGTCTCCTATTATAAAAGGATCACGCTGGGAACCCCTCTTTGCAGAGATTCCAAACATGGTAGCCATGTGAGGACTTTCTGTCTACTGGACGCTCTGTCCGGTGTCCTCCTTATCTCTACCTTCACCTATCTCCTACTTCTAAACTCAATAATAAACCTCTTTTACCAATCTAGCTCTCCATGGCCAATAAATTCCTTTATTGGGAACTCGCGCCGCTACTAGACCTCATTTACCACCATATCCTTACACTGAATCCAAGGGGGTTGCAGGGGAGCTCTGTTTGACTCCCTGTACCCCAAACCTGCCACTAGACTTTAACTAAACCCTAATTTCATTTAGGTACCCCAAATCTAGACCTCAACAAGGGGACCTAAGCTAAAGTTTTGAACCTATCTGAAAACTAAATAAAATATCATGAATAATGAGTTGGTCAAAGAAGAAATCATAGATATGATTTAACATTTTATCAATGGAATAGCGTTTTGAAATTTTTTGGATAAAACTAAGACAATTCAGTAGGACACATTCATTGAAATATATCAACAAAATAGAAATAGAAGATTAATGAACTAAACTTGAAAATGAACACATAAAGCAACTAGAACAAATGCAAAAGAAGAAATTGTAAAAGTTCCATTTGAATGAGCAGAAAGACATTAGATGAAAAAACAAAGATTTGATTAATAAGGAATTTAATAAAATTGACAAACTGCTAGCTAATTTGATTAATAAGAAAGGAAATTAAAATCTCATTAGTCAGAAACACACCCCCCCCCACCACCACCACCAAAACCTGACTTAACAAGTTAAAGCTTTATTACATGCCTATTATGTTTTCACCCTGGGTGCTTAGGTGATGCAATGGATAGCATTCCAGGCCTGCAGTCAGGAAAATTTATCTTTTTTAGTTTAAATCTAGCCTCAGACATTCTAATCTATCTTATGGTCAGCTAACATCCTGATATTCCTAACAAGTACAATTGACCATGTTAATTTCTATTCAGTCAACTCCATGGCTCATGAGCACTTCCAAAATCAGATATAAAACTTTTGGCCATAAAAGCCCTTTATAATCTGATCCATTTCTATCATTTTTCCTTTTATTCCTTATTCCCTACTATAATAAGAAACTGAGAAGTAGAGTGACTCCAAAGGTACTGGAACCCTAATCAATAAGTTAGCATAAGTGAAATTTGTGAAGAAACATAATAAATCGAATTTGGGACATGTTGAATTTCAGATTTCTTCAGAATACCTAGTTTGAGATATATAATGGACAACTTGAGAAGAAAAACTGGAGGTCAGGAGAGAGGTTGTATATACAGATGATCATTGAATCCAATATTGTGTATCCTGCAACTTTGCTAATGTTGTGAATTGTTTTTAGTAGTTTTTTAGTTTATTCTCTAGGATTTTCTAAGTATACCATCATATCATCTGCAAACAGAGATAATTTGGTTTCCTAAAGGTTAGGGGTTTTAAAACAAATATCAGTATGTGTAAAGAGCAGAAACTCTGCAGAAGTATTCTTGAAACAAGGTGTTAACTCAGTGGAATTGATGAGATGATTGTTCTCTAGTTCACATATATACTTAGTATGGTGATGTAATGGTTCTCTAAATTCACAGATAGTCAATATGCTATAATGATGTAATTACAATAAGGTCTATAAGGGCTAAGAAGAACTAGAAGATAAACATTAGATCTTTGACCAGCCTTGTGGTGGCTGTCCTGCCTCTTGCATTTCTGCACTAAAATCAAGGCTAGTCCCAGGGTCCTCCAGAAAGCTAGCCCAAACATTACAAATATGTACCCCTTAGTATAAAGAAGGGAATTGTGGAGGAGAGGTCTTTGAGCCAGATGAATGCATTGAGGAGAGAAGATAAAAATTCTGAATGTCTAGGTGGTCGTTCAGTCATTTTAGTCTAGTACAACTCTTTGTGACCCCACTTGGGGTTTTCTTGACAGAGCTTTTCCATTTCCTTCTCTAGCTCACTTTAAAGATGAGGAAACTGAGGCAAACAGTGACTTGTCTAGAATTACACAGTTAACAAGTGTCTGAAAGAAATATGAATCTTCCTAACTTCAGGCCTGGGACTCTATCCTCTGCTCTATCTAACTGCTCCAAATATCTAGAGATGTTTGCTAATACAAAAAACAGATAATTACTGATAAAATCTTGATTGAGTAATAAATATGAATTGAAGGAACTTCAAAGAAGGTGAGTAGTTACTGGAGACTATTATATAGAATGGCATGCTAGCCAAACTTAAAATTTAAAGAATACTAAGTCTTACCAATAAAAATATATTAAAAAAATTTTTTTAGATATCCTAAGAGAAAACAAAGAAAAGAAGGAAACTACTAAAATAGATTTACAAGTAAATTATATCAAATATTTAATTTTAAAAATATGAATACTTCAAAAATTAGTCTCAATGATTTAGAACAATGAATCCTACCAAGCTCCATTTGTATGGATGCACTCATATAGAGAGGGAGAAAGACTATTCTCTGATCTGAAAGTAAGAGAATTTTATGCTTTTGATTATTAATATTTTCCTAAAGGCAGAACTAAGTAGGATTTTTTTTTTTAAATCCTACTCTACATATGAATCAGAGGTCCTTTTTTTTTTTTTTCTAATTGGGACAAAGCAGGTGCTATTAGGTCACATATTCTCACTCACTTCTTTCTCTTTCCTCCCTGTTCTAGGTAGGGATGGAATCAGAAGTCCAGGAACTGCCAAATGCTAAGCTAGATAAGTAGAGCCAGATTTGACAAGTCAACTCCCAGATTTTGAAGGTTGGAGGAGCATTTTCTTGCCTCACAGTGCCATCTAGTGTAATATAGGACACTAGATTCTGAAAAACTACCTAATCACTAAGTTTAAAAAAAAAAATCAAGGCCACAAATATTTATTAAGTGCCTTTTATTTGATTAAATATATGCAGATAAGTTAGACTAGAGGAAAGTCAGTAGAGTAGTCTTAAGGGGAATGGGGAAAGATTTTCTATAGAAGAAATTTTAACTGGTACTTGAAGGAAGCTATTGGGAAGTCAGGAGTAGAAGGAAAAAGCATTACAATCCAAGGGGTTCAGTCAGTGAAAATACACAGAATCAGGAGGTAGAATGATGTGCTCAAGAAGAAGTGATTACAATATAGTTAGGGACACAAGATTAGCTAACACGTGAAATAATTATACTTGACAGTTTAAAAACTACATTTAAATTGAATAAAATCAACTGTATAAGATTCCAATAAAGGATTGTTATATACATATGATCTATTATTATTTTCTGATCATTTTCCTTTTGAAAAGATGGTAGGGTGAAATACCAGGAATGGAGGTGGAAAAGGAGAAGAGCGACTGAAAGGAGGGGAGAGAATGCCAAGAGCAAGAGATGTAACAAACTTTGCTTCACTATTTTACCTAGGGCTGCCACTGAGCAGATGACTGGTCTTGTCTCTCAAGGAAATCAGCTGTGCTGCTGAATCTTGTGAAGAAGTCCTTTTTCTGGCAGAGACAGTGTCGATGGAAGAGCAGTAAAAGCAGATGTCATTGGAGGTAGAGTATAGCTACCTTAGGAGGCTCATTAAGAAAGATGGCTATTAACCAAATCATTTCTAATGGAGCAGTAATGAACTGAACTAGCTATGCCCAGAAAAAGAACTCTGGGAGATGACTAAAAACCATTACATTGAATTCCCAATCCCTATATTTATGCACACATGCATTTTTGATTTCCTTCATAAGCTAATTGTACAATATTTCAGAGTCTGATTCTTTTTCTACAGCAAAATAACGTTTTGGTCGGGTATACTTATTGTGTATCTAATTTATATTTTAATATATTTAACATCTACTGGTCATCCTGCCATCTAGGGGAGGGGGGGGGGGGGGGGTAAGAGGTGAAAAATTGGAACAAGAGGTTTGGCAATTGTTAATGCTGTAAAATTACCCATGTATATATCATGTAAATAAAAGGCAATTAAATTAAAAAAAAAACAAACAAAAAAAAAACAACAAAAAAAAAAGAAAGATGGCTATTATCTTCAACAAGGAGATGAACCAAATCAGTTCCAATAGAGCAGTAATGAACTGAACCAACTACACCAGCGAAAGAACTCTGGGAGATGACTATGAACCATTACAAAGAATCCCCAATCCCTCTATTTTTGTCCCCTTGCATTTTTGATTTCCTTCACAGGCTAATTGTACAAAATTTCAAAGTTCAATTCTTTTTGTACAGCAAAATAACTGTATGGACATGTATATGTATATTGTATTTAACATCTATTTAAACATATTTAACATATATTGGTCAACCTGCTATCTGGGGGAAGGGTGGGGGGAAAGTTTTTTGGTTTTGCAATTGCCAATGCTGAAAAATTACCCATGCTTATATCTTGTAAATAAAAAGCTATAATAATAATAATAAAAGAAAGATGGCTATTTCAGTAGAAGGAAGTAACTACCAGGTTACTACATAAGAAAGGTCAAATAGCCAGTATTATAATTCAGATTTCAAATGTGAAAGAAAGATTTATTCATTCATTCGTTCAACAAGCATTCATTAAATGTTTACTATTTATAAAGTACTAAGTACTGGGAAATCAAAGTAAGAAATGAAACTTTCAAGAGCTTATTCTTCTGTAAGGGGAAGTCAATAAGTATACCTACACAGAAAATCAAATACAATTATATGTACATAACAATATCCCACATTTCTCACTTTCTCTCATCCCCAAACTCATGGACACTGGATTCAATTGGATTCTAATTCTATAGGGGAAGCCTGACCCAAAAAAATCAGTCTTTCTCTTTGGCTCATTGTTCTCACCCTCAGAGCAAGATAAATAAAATAGCTGTGGCTGAGGTATGTAGGTTTTCCGGAGTTTGGGTAATCAGATTCCCACCTCTCACAAAATACTCAACATAAAATGAGGGTATTGAGTAGTTTTTATTTAAAGGACTTACCTGAACCTGGGAAGGAGAAAATTCAGAAATGGAAAACCCCATCAATCATCTTAATGTATCCTTTGCTGCTGCTCCTCCCTCAGGTAGACTTTGAGGACTGCTAAATATGTTCCTTATTCTGCATTCACCTGCACTTCCACTGCACAAACAATTAGAAGCAATATCCTGGAAGCTGAGCAGATCAATTAAGAACTCTTTGTCTCTCATGTTGTGGCTCTCTTTTTCCAGCGGCAGCAGCAGCATCTTTCATCTCCTTTCCCTAAATTACATGTTTTTGAGGAAATCTCTCTGTGGGAGGCCAGTGCCAGTCTCTTAGGAATTCTCAAACTCAGGATTACTCATGAGGTAACCCCTAAGGTTGGAAAAGTCCGTTTTCAGGATCACTAATTTTGGGTTTCTGCTCAGAAAAGAAAAAAAGGCGGATAGGAAAACTTGAGGTCAGGAAGCATTTTATTGGGAGATGGGGGAGTTGTAGTTGGAAAGCAGACATTCTTTCCTCAGTCTCTCTCCTTACCTCATAATTTTGGAAGTGCAAGAGGGAAAAGGCAGGGCTATTTCAGGAATACTCCAATTGTACATAATAATAGAGGTGTGACTCTTCTAAAGAAAGTAAATCCCCTGGACTCTCAGTTGCCTTTTACCTAGGAGACAGATCAGAAGAATTTCAGAGTCCTCTCAGTGAGAAGGTCCTCTTCCTGGGAGGTGTTCTTCTGATAAAGTCCCATACCCTATAATCCCATTCCTGCCATTTTGTTATCTTTTGAGCTGTATCAGCTCCTTTATTTTAGAAGTACCCTACAAAAGTCCAGAAGAAGTTAATCCATTTAATTTTGAAGCTCCCAGAGGCTTAATTGTTTTAAATTGAAGACCAGAATAAGCATTTACTAAACCCAATATAATCCAATTGAGTCCTCCCACCACCCTTCACTGGGACCAGGGGTCATTTTCCCAACTGCCTAGCTATTGAAAGGGTTGATTGCACCTCACCCTTTTCTTAATTACTGCAGGAATAATCCTATTGTTTCTGGAAAAGGTAAGGCAACTGTCCCACAAAAGAACAGACTATCCAGGACATTATACTCCCCAGACAACAACTCCACCACAGTAGTTATCTGCCCTTTTTAGAATATAAATACCCAAGGGCAAAAACTTTCACTTTAACTGTGTGGCCAGTAGCCAGTTTTAAATGAATGATTTTTGATTGATTAATTCATACTTTCCTTGTGAAAAATTATCAAATTAATGAGACCCTAGGAGACTTTTTGGAAATGGAAAAAACTCCCTCCCTAAAGCTATTCTTAAATTTAAAATATGCAAATTGTTACTCAATGATTCAATTATCCTTACTTTGTAGCCCTAGAGGCAGTCCTGGAGGAAGGAGAAAGAGAAAGAGAAATAGTCAACTTCCACTTTTGCTTTCAGTGGTTTAAATTTTGCCTTTCCATTTCTGAGTGGGCATAAACTCTCCTTGAAAATCTCTCATTTTCACTTTCACAAACATTTATAAAATACCTTCTTTGTTCAAGGCATTTTTCTTTTTCCTTTCTTCTTCCTCTGCCATATAGAATTGGAAGATCAGTAAGATGTTTTCTCAAGTGCCGTGAGTTCCTTGGATATAATATAAGAATTTCCACAATGGATTTGATGGGGTATAGAAGTACTGAACCCCAAGTGGATTGGGGTTTTAGGCTCTCCTTGTACAGACCCACCAAATGACAGGGTGGGTGCAAAAGCACTAAAACAAAAAAAATTGTGGTTCCAGGACTCTAATCTGTATGAGTCAAATTTTGGGGTATGGCGGTTGGACTCCAAAAGTATGGGGCCGGTGTCATGAGATGTCTCAAAAGAATTTACTTATAGGCTTAGACCATCTCCAAATCAAGAGGCAAAGATTTTTTTTATGCTGCTGACAGCAGCTAATTTCCAAAAGGGATTTTTAGACATTAACAAGGGGAAAGACGTCATTAAGGCAAGCTGAGTTACTAATAAACTAGCCATTATGACACTTAGTAAGAGGATTTAAACCATAAAAAGAGTTAGCTAAAACGTGGAGGAAGCAGGCAAAATCCCTATAGAACTTGCTGCCATAAGGCAGGCAGTTCCTAATGAACTGGCAAAGAACTGGAGTACAAGTAAGTTCTTTTATAGGAAAAAAATTAGGGAAAAAACTCAGAAGTTTATTTCACCTTGGCCTTCTGATTGGATACAGTAACTATGGGATAATTTTGTCTATGCAAGGAATTTGACAAGGAATTACAAGATAATCCTGTCAAGGCTCCTCCTTGCATTAGGATTATTTAGATTTATTGCATTATATAATTGCAGTTATTATATTAGAATTATTATAGTTATTGTTATTGAATGGCTATATGCAATGGTTTTCTAGAAGAGAAAAAGGCTAGAAGGGAGTAGAGGAAAAAATAATTCATTAAGGAGAATTTTTAGGAGAAATAAACTAGAAATTCTATAAGGTGTCACAGATAAAATTCAGCAGACCATTTCAACATGTTAATTATTAAACAACTTCTGTATACAAAGTACCACCTGGGGGTGGGAGTGGGATCAGGATATGAAGATGAAGAAAGAAATGGCACAATATCAAATAGTTTATATTCTCTTGGCAGATGTGGCAGAAAGGGAGAACCCTGAGGTGAATACTTTGCAGTTTGGGCATCATGGATTTATGATGAAGACATAAAAATGAGGGTCAGGAGGTGGGGGAGATGGGGAGGAAGTAGACCCATGCAGTGCTTTTGATATTGCAAATGTTTTTAGATTTTAAAACATGCATTGGTTACATCTGAAAAGTATTTTAAAAAATCTTTCATGTTGCTATCTTCAATGGGATGGGGGAGGTGTGGTTCTAAGTCACTGTTGCTTTCCTCTAACCCAGTGTTTTCCACAGCAAGTATTTAAGTTAAAAAACAATGTTGTTGTTGTTGTTGTTTTTTTAATGTTATAATAGGTTCTTATTAAAACCCATAAACTCCAAAAGAAACTACTTTTTTTCTTTCTTTCTTGTTCCTCTCTTCCCCAGATCCCTCTCTTCTCCAGCTCCAAGCTATCTGAATTGCTTAATACATCAGCTGCTAAAACTGTAGAAAGCAGAAAGGTAGGAGGCAAAAAATGGTATTTTACTTGCTTTTCATATAATGATTTGGGTTGGGAATCATTGTCCTCAACAATCATATTATCTTTTAAACTTTTTAAACTAGGAATTAAACAAATAAATCATTTCTGTTAGTCTAGTAACAACAAAGAAGATTTGACAATGTTTTCAAGTACTAAATAATGAGCTCTAATAAAATTATGCTTTAACTCATTTCCACAGGTAGGTTGGCTATAACTTAAATTTCTTATATTATTTTTGTGGAGAAGATGGAGAAATATAGGCCAGATGATAGTACAGTTCGGTGATTTCAGAACTAAGTCAGTGTTGAGCACTATGCTTGATGCTAGAGATGACAAAAAAAAAACAAAAAACAAACAAAAAAAACTAGACCATCCTTACTTTCAGGGCAGGAAATAAAGAACAAGAAAATCAAACCAGACTGACAAAAAAGCAGATTAAAAATCTATCTTCTGTAGGAAAAGTGCTAGCAAGTAGGGAATCAGGATATATTTTCTCTAGAAGGTGATAAATGAGCCAAATTTGGTGGGGGAAAGAGTGGTCATCTAGGCTGCACGTGCATCCTTGATGGCCTTCACCTCACTATTGATTTTCACAGAGTTTTGATAAGTATTCTTTGTTCCTGACCAGGACTAGTGCTTCTCTCTATAAGCCTCATGTTTCCAAATATTCAATATCTTGGTGGTGGAGTAAGTGTGGACACTAGATTAGCTTATTCCATTGCTACTCAGAACCCCCCAACTCCACTGATACAATTAGTTTCTTCTGCAGCAAGGCTTACAGACAGAAACCTCCTGGCCTTGGAAGCTAGGTATCCCAGAAGGCAGAGATGAGGAGCAAGTTCCAAGTCTGGGGGACAGTGTGTAAAGCAATGGAGATGAGAAGTAGGATCTCATGAATGGAGAAACGACATTTAGGCCAATTTACTTGGGACATAGATTGTTTGAAGGACAATAATGTTCCATTAACCTGAAGGTATAGGTTAAAGCTAAGTTTTATGAAGGGCTTTCAATATCAGACAGAACAGTTCCTATTTTATCCTAAAGTAGTGTTTCATAAGGGAGAGTACATGGATTTCTAGGAGTCTGTGAACTTGAAGGGGGAAAAAAGTGCCTCCTTACTTTCACTCTAATAAAAATTTATCATTTCCTTTAATAGTGAATGTAGGTAACAAGATTATTCTGAGAGGTCAATTAGACCACCAAATTGCTAATGGGGTTCATCCCACAAAAGAAAATGAAAAGAACCCTTGTCTTTAGGAGAATAGGGAACACAGGAATTTCATAAGCAGCATAATAATGTGCAGATCTTTGCTTTATTTTGGCAGTTTTGTGGAGGACTGATTGTCAAGAAAGTAGCTGGATGTAGGGGGATGAGTTTAGAGGCTATTGGAATAGCTCAGGAAAGAGATGATCAAATTGTGAAATAGGGTTTTGTTTATGTGAGTGAAGACAAGGAAACAAACATAATATACATTGCTCTTTCAGTGGAATCAAGAGCACAAATGGAGGACTGGCCATAGTAAGGGATCACTTCTTCATCAGGGGCTAGAATAAATTATAGAGAATAGAGTTTAAAAGGAATTTTGAGATGAATTTTGAGAAAGAAGATTATAATCATAAAGTATAGCCTTTATTTTCTCTGTAAGAAAGATGAAATTTTCTTTTGAGAGGGAAAAGAAAGGTAGAATAAATAACTTGAGAGAGGAAAAGGATTGGGTCTAATATGCTATAGTATAGAATCTCATTGTAGAGAGTTTGAGAAATGGAGTCCTATAGGAAAGAATTGCCTTGCAGAAGTGAGGCCCAATTGAGATTAGACATATACTTGCTTGGTTGGAATTCAAGGAATGTGGTTGTATGATTTCTTCTATCAGCACTTAGCAGTATGTTGAGTTTGAGGGGAGAGATTCTCATATCTTACCTCTTACATTTAGTAGTAGTGTGACACTGGATAATTCCCAGAGCCTCAATAAAAAAAAAAGTAGAGGGTTTGGAGGATAAGACTAGATAGCCTTTAAATTCACTTCTACCTCTATAATTAGTGTTGGGCTTGTATTCATGAGACCTAACTCTTGGCTCATCTCATAAACTTCAATTTTTATTACATTTATAATGAGAACACTTATCCTACCTCTTAGGGTTGTAGGCAAAATACTTCATGGATTTTAAATCTGGTAATATTATTGTTAAATGTGTCTTATTATGTAACTTTAGAAAATTACTTTTAATATGTCTTTGTCTTTTTTGAACACTGCTTAAGGATGAAAAATTCTACAAGAGTGAAAACCAATCCGGCATACAAGCTCTCTGAACTTCTAAATGAAGTACAACGAGTCCATCGAGATGAAGTTAAACTTTATACCTCAGGACACCTGAACCCCAATAAACTCTTTAATCCCAATAAACCCACTCATTTCTGGTCTGGTTCCCTTGGACCAATCAGAAAAATAACTTTACCAAGATATCAGTATGATGACAGAACAGCACAGATGGAAGATGCTTTGTCTGAATTTACCATTAGAACTGCTTTGGTCTCAGAGTCTTCTGATCGTCCTGGCGTCTTAAAGACTTTGGACTTTCAGCCCCATAGGGATTTGCTTCCTAACCTTCCAATCTCTGATGTAGCACTTGAAGAAAAACTGAAAGAAGAAAGAAAGAAACTACATGATGAAATGTTTAAGAA
This sequence comes from Sarcophilus harrisii, assembly GCF_902635505.1. NCBI lineage: Eukaryota > Metazoa > Chordata > Mammalia > Dasyuromorphia > Dasyuridae > Sarcophilus > Sarcophilus harrisii. The sequence continues at coordinate 125,342,219 of NC_045429.1, forward strand.
AGATCTCAAATTGCCAGATCTCCGACTGTTAAAATATAAAAAAGCCAAAAATAGTCGCCAGTGCTTTTCTTCTTCTTCCAGAGATGAATACCAATTTATTAATTCCTATTTGTCTGGTGTGACTAAAAAGGATACGTTTCTTAAGTTTTTGCAAATTGAAAAGCATGTGATTGCAAAGCAAGATCTTACAGAAAGTGATTTCACAGGGAGTAATGTCTCCACATGCCATGAAAAGAAGTTGGAAGAGGTAAGCAAAAATATCTTGTGCCACTGTGACATCACTCCAAAAGTTTAGTGATTCAAGAAATAGGAAAGAGTCTGACATTTACTAGCTGTGTGATGATGACTTGTGTCAGGTTTCTCATCTGGAAATAATGGAAATAATAATATTTGTATGACCTATCTTGCAGAGTAGTTAGGCTCAAATAATGTATATAAGAAAACTTGCAGACTTTAAAGGTATTATATAAATACCTCCTCTTCTTAGTCTCTCCTTCTTTCTTGTTGTTTCCTGGTTGTTATTTTGTTGTTCTTTTTTCTCCTTCCTTCTTCTCTTCTTCCTTTAGTTTATTTTCCTCCTCCTCCCCACCTTCCTCTTTTGCTTCATTCTCCTCTTCTTTCCTTCTCCTTCACTACTGTCACCAAGGAAAATTGACATGGAGTGCATATCTATAAGGATGATTGCTAAGTAAGTTTTCAAATCTTTCTTAATAGTTGTTTCTTAGCAATATCCTCAATTATTGCTTGCATTAAATGATCAAGGACTCAGAAGACATCTGTAGCATTTGGATTGTTTCCATAAATATCTTATGCTCTGATTTTTTCATTTAGCAATAAACATTTATTAAGTGCCTATCACATACCAGTTACATTGCTATGTCCTGGAGATTTAATGACAAATAATGAATGGTATTTGCTCTTAAGTAGCTTAAATTTTATCATAACACCAAGCAATATCAGTTCCTTTTAATTAAAATCATTTAATGATATTAGGTATATCCTTTTACCTTAATGCGTAAAAAAAAAGAAGAAGAAAGAAAGAAAGAAAAAAGAAAAGAAAAAGAAAGTCTGTAGCAGTGACTGTCATAATTCATAAGTTTTGGACTCAGTAGTGAGAAGACTGAATTGATCCTGTATCATTATTTATTTATTCATTCTACTTATGAGTAATTGATTTTTGTCTTATAATTAATTAATTTAAGATTCTTTGTCTCTATATGTGGTTCAAAATTCAACTTAGCTCTTATGAGTTAACTTAAAAAATTCAACTTCCTTGCTAGTCACTGATCCATCCTTGCCTCAAGGAATTCAGTTGGCCTTGGGAAATGAATGTGAACACAGGGAAGTCAGGTCTAATATTTATTCATCACTAAGCTATCCTACAGTGATGTCTGGTTTTCTGTCAAAAAGTCTGAACCACTATTTTGCATCTGGACTCTTATGGGAGAAATCGTTAGCTACCAATATCAAAATTCTAGTCAATCATATTGTTCTTTGCACCTCAGCTGTATAACCACTGAGGTTTTCCTCAATTTCATGATGTTGTCTACCCTGTTCTATCTTTTGTTCTGTACTCCCCAAAACTTATAAAAAGGGGAACTATCCTTTTGCTCAGAGAAATATGCCTAAATTTACTTTTTTGTTATATTTCACTTGCCACAGTTGCAATCTAGGTTTAACTAGTGCAACCAGCACGAAAGGATAGACTAAAGAAATACGAAAACTTAGAGCTATAAAGCCTCTTAGAGATCATTTGTCTAATCTTTTTCTGAGGACTAGTGAAGTTAATTGACTACCTTGGTAGATGAAATTTCTATGCAAGAATTCTTTGTGCCAATCAAATCATTAGGTATAAAAGTTAGGTTATAAACAAAACAATACCAAAGCTAATCTTATATAGAATCAGACAGAATCTTAACAAATTTTAGTCCATGGTGTTTCATATGCTTAAAATCTAAAATGGAAGATAAAAAGAGAAACGAACAGAAACAGCAAGCAAGCATATAGAAGAGTTAAGAAGGTATAATTCAATTATTTTCAACAAACCTTTGCTAATTACCTACTTTGATTAAAGTAGAGGACATTTCTGTTCTTTGATGGATCTGTTATTTCTTTGATACAAGTAGTTTTTTCAAAAGTGCAGTTTATAACTTATCTATGCTGGCCCTACCTATGTGACTCTTGACTTTTTTTGTCTATATTAATCTCATAATTCTTCATAAGAGAGGGCTATTCAACATGATGAATGAGAGCTTTTCCCTAGGTCTCTTGACAGTGCATAAATACCATTAGAACATGAGCATTGTTTATTTTTTTCTCTCACAAAAATGATCTACTTCCTCTTATATTTGCATAGTTTTCCAGGTATCATTTAGGATGCTGGTTCTAAATAATTCTCCATTAGTAATATGTTATAGCTTATTTCTTATCCTAGTGAAGATATCTCTATATTTCTTGTGTGTGATTGTGCAATCATCTTGCAACACTTTAAGAATACTAATGTTAAATAGATGAATTGTTTTAAGGAAAAATGTGAACATAAGGAGAATCACTTCACAGTTTTCCAAAGATGATCTTTTCTTCCTCTTATTCCTTTCTGGGCCCAGTTCATTACTCATTGTGATGGTCTAAGATGCATTTTTGGATGGACCAGATTTATCAGTCTAATTTGGCAATTGCTTAATTGCACTGACATTCCTTTTCCACTTGTTTGCTTGTTTCCTTTGTGTGTGTGTGTGTGTGTGTGTTTATGTATTATTAATCTAAAGTCTTTTGAATAATTACAGATTTGATTTAGTAGCTTCTATAATGTTTAGGAATTTAATAGAGCAACCACAAATTTATCCACAAAATGGTGAATCTGGAGCACTTCACTATTTTATAGAGAATTCTTCTTCCTTTTGGACTTTGCCCAAGTAGCAGCAATAACATAAATGGTAGCAGCAACAACTTTTAGTGAGCATATTCATTGTGCCTCTCTTGATATTAATAATTAGAAGATCAATGAACAATGTTATTCTCCCTTATCAAGAGAATAACATCTTTAATGAATCCATTATCCATTATGATTTTGACTTATGCATAAGAAAAAACTTCTTGGAGGAGAAACTTTAAGGTAAATCAAATTCTGTTTAATATTCAACAAACATTAAACATTTTGGCCTCTTGTATTATCATTACCTACAATTTTCTATCCATGAGATTCAGATGATTCTAATATGTATTAGCTATGTAACCAAGAAGAAGTCGATTATCCTCTCTGAAAGTCAGTTTTCTCATCTATCAGAAGAACATAGAGATAAATGTAGAAACTATTTTAAAGGACTATTGAGAAGCATATGAAGTAATCTATGTAAAATACTTTGAAACTTGAAACATTATATAGACATTTTTCTTATAATTATTTTCATCATAATTATCTGCCACAGGTTCCATTTTTAAAAGTCTAAATATTGGTGACAGAAAGAAAAAAAAAATATTCACAAGTCCTTAAGGGCTTGCATTCTTCAAAATATGCAATATAGGCATAAGGTATTTGAGGAGTAAGACAGTACTAACAAAATAGAATTGTGGAGGCAGGAAGGAAGGATAAGGGAAGATTTCATAGGAGGCAGTGGTACTTCAGTTGTGCTTTGAAGGAAAATAAGGATTTTCAATAGGAACATATTTCAGATACAGATAATGACCCCACTCTAGTTTGAATAGAACATGGCACATATGTAAGCAGGTATTATGAAACAGGCCTGAAAAAAACTGGGATAGAATGATATGGAGGAGTTTAAATGCTATACTGAAGGATTTGCAGTTTATTGTAGGATAGTAGTTGATAGGTGTTTGGGAGAAAAGGATTAAGAGGTATTGAGATATAAGACTTTATTTGAGATAGTAATAGTTATTCAACAGTAATAATTGAATTCAGAGCTGATTAAGTTGCCAGACCTATAGTCATTCATATTATTATCATGTCAGCTTGATGGCTAATGTCTAGCAGAGCACTGTAGGGACTTAGCCCTAAAATACTCTATTGTTCAACACTTTTATTAATGAGTTAAATAAAGTATTAATGTCATACTTAACAAATTCAAATGTGACATATAGTTAACAAAACTAGCTAATATTTTGCATAAAAGAATCCATAAGAGTTCAAAAAGTTAAAATGATTAATTGATTCCAGTTATATGCATTCTTATATGTATGTTCAATAGGTCAATTTTGCATATAAAATATGGAAATTTTTGGTTGAACAGCAAATAACTTGGGGAAAAAAGATTTTCTCATTTTACAGCAAGCTCAACATGAGTTAACAGTGTGATATGGTAACCAAATAGTTTCCAATACAGTTCAATAAATATTTATTAAATACCTATAATATGCCAGATACTGTGTTAAGCTGTAGAGATACAATTTATTAAAAAGACAGATAGACCATGCCCTCAATGAGCTTATAATCTAAAGAAGATGTCAACAGATGGGAAGAAGGGAGTTACCCCAGTTCTGGGGCATGTTATTCCATAGAGAAGAAACTAGGCAGGGCAGTAGATATAAAGCAGATTAATCTAGAAGTCTAGCTTCTGCCCTCTATAAGGTAGTAATTGTGAGTAATTTTATACTCTGCCTTCTAGCTCTCTGAGAAAGAAGAAGGCTGAGGGAGGTGATGTCTATTAGGTCTGAGTTAGCAGCATGGTATTGAGTTTAAAAGTGATGAACTTATACTTAGAGGGATATCTTGCTCCTTGGAGTTGAAACCAAGTAGAACAGCAGATGGGAAAAAGAGAGGTTGCTTTAACAGAGAAATAATGTCAAAAATTAGAGGGGTGATCTACTATATTTACTACAGATCTTGTTTTGTGTTTCTTTCTTGATGTCACATCTTAAGAGGGCCATTTTTTTCTTAAAGTTGGAGATCATCTAGAAGAAGGTGACCAAATTTGTAAATTACTTCAAGATTATACCATATGGGGATCAGAGTGGTATTATCAACAGATTGTTGGACTAGAAGTCAAGAAGCTCTATGTTCAAATCTTGCTTTATTTTAACTTCTGAGCAAGTCACAAACTTCTCTCAGACTCAGTTTTGAAATCTGTAAAATTAGGATAATAAAAAACACTTACATCAAAAGATTGTGGTAAATAATATATGTAGATATTTTCAGATGAAGAAACTAGAAATATTTGCATAGAAGTATTTGAAAGATTGCCAGATGAAAAAGATGTATTAGATTTGACTTTTTTTGGCTTTAGAAACTTAGAAGCCATGAGTAAAAATTGCAAAGAGGCAAATTTTAGCTCTAAGAAAGAAACATCCTAACACTTGGTATTATCCAAAAGTGGATTGGACTGCTTTGGAAAGCAGCAAGTAGGTGGTGTGTGCTCACTGTAGGACTTTAAGAAGGGTGTAGTGGAGCTAGCTTATACTGGTTCATGAATTGACTGATGGATTTTTAGAGTGAGAATATATACCTCAAAAATCAGCAAACACTACAAATCAGGGTTTAATTTATTCTTTTATTGATTGTTTAGACAAAAAAAGCAATAGATAAAATATTAATAATTCAGATTAAACTTTAAAATATACATGAAGAATGGATAGGCAAAACAAGGAATTTCATAAAATGGTTTCTTGTTAAGGTGTGGGTTAGACTTATTAGATCTCATTCAACTCTGAAAATTTCTGTGAACAGAAGGGAGCCACTGAGGTGCAGCTAGGTTACACAGTGGATAGAGCACCAGCCCTGAAGTCAGGAGCACCTGAGTTCAAATCTGGTCTCAAACACTTAACACTTCTTAGCTGTGTGACCCTGGGTAAGTCACTTCACCCCAATTGCCTCAGCAAAAATATAAATAAGTAAATAGAAATTAATAGCTATATGGAAGAAGATCTGGTAAAAAGTGATTCTGGAAGCAGGAAAGATAGTTAAAAAGCCATGGCAATTATCTATGAAGAACAGATGACAAGGACATAAACTGGAATAAATAAATTCTAGAAAAAGTTGAGAGTTTGAAACCCTCAGAACTATGATGAAGTACCCCAGGGAATGAATCAACAGGTGGTTTTGATTAATATTGGTTCAGATGGCTGGCAAAGGACTCTTTCCCCTTTCTCCCTAATTAAAGGCATGATTTAGAGGTTGATGGCCAGGAAGGAGAAATTTATAATTGTCTGTCTATGAAATAAATATATTTCGATATGACATTTGTCTGTGGAAATGGAGAAGATAAGAAAAACGATTTTGGAAAAAGTTGGCAGAGGGATGAATGGTAATATCTGGTGAATTGTTAAATAAAGGCAGACTATTTCTTCTGTTGAGAAACTGGGAGATCTTAGATTGTACATATTATAGTGACTGGAAGAATAAAGAATGGAAAAGAAAGTTTGTGGGGAAAGAAAGCATCCTAATATGAATTGCTAATCTGATTTTCTTCAAGGAACTCCTGAAAATGCATAGTAAATCTCCCCTCCAATATAACAGACTGCAGGTATATGGGGACATCTTCGAGGATATTTGCAGCAGCTCTCTTATATTTGGTGATCTCTTGAAAGAAGTGAAGGTACCATAACTTCATATATTTATATATTTTTTTTGATTTTTGAGTTTCCCAAATAGTATTCTTCCCCCCAAATCCCAATCAGAAAAGCTTATATATTTTCACATGCTATTCTCTAAATTGTAAAGCTGACTGAAGTAAATACTGATTTATGTCTGCCTTAAAAGGACTAGCTTTCTAAATTTGAAGAGGTTAATTACAAGGACAGCACAGCAACTTTCAAAGACCATCAATGAACTTATAGATGATTGGCAATGTTCATTAGTACAGGTATTCACAGCAACAAAATCACCTTCTTTGTTAAGAAATATGAGCTAAAGAAGCTGTTATAGGCTGTTATAGTCAAACAAATGTTTCTTATGTTTAACAGAGACTCTTAGGTATAGTAATTTATTAATTTCATGACAAAAAGAAAAAGACACTTTGTTGCTGAATTTGAGATAGAATAAGAGGGTCCCTTTAAATCCAAAGTAGCAGCATGATACTCACTGCAGAAAGTCTCAGGTTTTGAAATGTGTTTCCATTATTGGCATGCTATGAACCAAGTCCATTGGCTTTGCCTTTGTGGCACAAAATAATTATATGAAGCTTGCATTGAGTCATATGGTCCTCACACTATGAAATACTGAATAAGTAAACACTGAAAATTGACATTGCAAAATGTTTTTCCAGGGACAATGTATTTTTTTTATTTATCCAAGTAACAAAATGAAACATTTAACAATAGGTCATAGCATAGACCAAAATATAATTTATTAAGAGTAGAAATCCTTGTCAGGAGATTTTTATAATGCTAGAAATTTTTCCGAAAGGATACCTTAAACTCTATGTAGCTGCATTGTTTCCTCTTGTCTCATGATACTTTTCAACTCCTTTTATCGATTTAGAATGAATATGAAATCTACATGGCAATTCTTTTGGATTCCCAATCTTCCAACGAATACAAGGTAATAGCTACTCATGAAAATCTTAGTGTTTCAGATGAAGCATGTTTCCTTATATGCAAGAAAGACTTCTATGAGCTTTGCTGTTTAATGCATAGTTCAAGTTTGAGCTTTGCTGTATAGGAAAGGATTTGCCTCACAAGGTAATGTAATAAACAATAATACGGAAAGGACAGTTATCCTATTTAAAGGTAGAGTGGCTTTTAAACTTTGTGTCAGTCATCTGTACATGTCTTTAATGCATTAAATATTATTACATTAACATTATTGTCCTGCCCCAATGATGTCTACTTTCCAACACTGTTTCCTATTATTTCTTGTGATTGTAAATTCAAAAATAATTAAAAAGCATCACTTGTTAAAGTATTCATTCAGAGTGGTGTTCCCCCAACCAGTCTGAATTGATAAGCTAAGAAAACAGAAATATCTGACATATAAATTACTTGAGGTGACATTTCATCTTTATCCATCTCTTACCATAATCCTTCAATTCGTAGAAATACCAAAGCTGAATTAGATTTCAAATACACTTTCAATTTCAGGGTAATTTCAACATGAATTTCAATGTAAGTAATGATAAGGAGAGCTACTTTAAAAAAAAATGATAAAAGATTATAGAAACATAGCATCATTCTCTGCCCCCATGTTCTCCTGTCATGCTTGTTAATAAATACACATTTTATGCTGGTGAACAAGTAGTGCTATCTATAGCTCTCAGAATTTATCACACCTCAGCATTTGACTCCAAAGGACTTTAAGACTCAGTCTTGCCTTTGATATCTCATGCCCATGAACTCAAAAGATAGTATGAATAGGGATTAGGTACTGGATTTGGACTTGAGAAGCTCTTTGTTCAAATCCTGTCTTAGGTACTAGCTTTATAAACCTAGACAACTCATTTTACCTTTACTATGCCTCAGTTTTCTTGCCTGTAAAATGAAAGGTTTGGATTCAATGACTTCCAAGCCTCCTTCAGCTCTAAAGGTGTGTGCCTTATACCTCTGTTGTCTAAAGGGCTTCATTTTAGCAAATATTAAGAAAATGAGAAGCTGAAATATATACTAAGGAAACAAGACAATAAGCATTTATTAAGCACTTACTGTGGGTTAAGCACTGTGCATTAAAAATACAAAAAAATAGCTAAAAGAGAATTCCAGTCCCTAAAAATCTTCCACTATAATGGCTAAAAAAAATTCATAAAAAGAAGCTGAAAAGGTAGGCAGAAAGTACCCTTTGTGGAAAGTTGAAATAAGAAATTAGAAGAGACTTGAAGTTGGCTAGTCTGGTTTCCTCCTCCATATGGAAATCTAGGGAGGAACTTGACAATGGGAAAAGGAAAGCAGCTTGGTGAAGAGATATTCCAGGGTGGGAAAGCCACAGGACTTGAAGTTAGATATTCTGGGGTAGAGGCCAAAGGAACTGAGAGAAGTTCTAGGTGAAATGACATTTGAGGCATTGTGGCAGAATCTGGAAAAAAATATCTTATTTGAATAAGAAAGATAAACAAGGAAGATGCCAATATTCCCAAGGTAAGTTTGATAGCAGAAAAAACCTTTTAAACACTTTTAAGAGATATTCAGTTTACTGTCAGTTCTCCTCTTTCTTCAGAAAATGTTTTGTCATTAGAAAAAAGAAAAATAGTAAAAATAAAATTTTTTTTTCAGGACTGAGAGTTTCAAAACCCTTTTAGAGTATTGCCCAAATAAATATTTAAAAACTCATCTCAATATATTTTATTAGTTTTGGGACATAAAGAATTTTTTAAAAAGAACCAGAAAAACCAAAATATGTATTTAAATCAATAAGGTTTTAATATGAGTGCATTTGAGCTCATTGCAAGAAATCATTTGGTTACAAAGAAAAGGAAGCAAGACTCGGAATGAAAAAAAAAAAAAACTGCTGGATTTCACCTAAGGAATTGGGGATCCCCAGGCTTTATGTGTGGTGATTTTTTAGGATCTACAGGAGGAAAAAGGCTGATATTCTTAGAGATTGGTGCCCTGCAATTTAATCAACAAATCTTTCATTGCTCCTTTAAGTTTTATTGCTTTTATACTATGGCTGCTCAAATGATGAAGGTGAGGATGATGGCTTTGAAAGAGCTGGGAGGCAATTTTTCCTAGAAGGAGGAAGCATGCTATAGAAGAAAGAGCCCTCTGTAATTAGAGGGGTGAGAGTACTCCATACCAGGTACCTCCAAACCTACCATGAAGCGTTCTGTCCATCCTTATGCCATGCTGCTTATTCTATCCCCCATTTCCCAACTGGCAATCCAATTCTTAACTTGGGGCATTATATTCCTATGAGTGGGGATTCACCATATCTAGACACTCTATTATGGGGGATCTTCATATATTACTACCCATCTCTTCCCATTACCCAATTTTCTACCTCTAGCTATGGGAACAGTAATTAGATTAACACTATCATTCCCAGAAAGGGCATGTTGTTCAATTGCCTTGTAACCTCCTAGACCAAAACATTCCTCTCTGACTATTACCCAGTATATGAGGATTTCCCCTATTAGAATATAAACTCTTAGAAGGACTATGTTGCTTTCTATCTTCACCCTTTGGCATAATGCTTGACATTAAGTACATGACAAGTTCATTTATTCACTCATCCATTCATTCATTCATATCCCTTTTCTATTACTTACCATTGGTTTAACCCATCTTAGTTAAGTCATTCAGATTCTCTGGAAGTCATTGATAAAAGGAGGGAGTTTGATGAACTGACCTCTACAGAGTCCTCCAGCTCAATTCTATATTCCTATGATCTTAAGTTAGGGACCAATTAACCAGAAGATACAGTTATCCGTTTCTCATTTCAGGGTATGTATGGTGCCTCTGGGGATTGTAAAATCCACATAAAATTTCTTGGTCCTCTCTTTGTACCAGAGAAGAAGTTTATTTTTATTATGGCATTAAAAAATGTTGATATTATGTAGTGTTGCACATAGATTTTGAGCATTTCTAAGTTTTCCTAGAAATGTTTTCTGTGTTTTCTGATGGCTTTTATTATTGTTTGCAGTTTCCACAAAATTCCAAATTCCTATTTAATTTCTTATGCTGAACTGTGATATGTCAAAACCATGATGTTTAAGGGATAATTGTATTTCATCTCTCAAATTTTCTAAGGGACAGTTTATAATAAGTTTATACAAATAACCAACAGGTCTGTGTTTATGAATGTGATTTGCAAAGCACATTTGTACAGTATTCTGTACAAATTTAACTGTATACTAGGTAATTTTGATCTGCCTCAATCACCACAGAAATTTATAATTTTTCAAAATAAAATAAATGTCCTTTATGGGAAGAGATCAGTTTACTTTATTAATCTGGGAATATAAAAAAAATATCCTGTGTCTCTTTGTTTATAGAATAATAATATGTGAGACATTTGATGTAAAAGTATAGGCAATTCACATAGTAATTATGAATATAAATTATTGAATTTACTTTCAAATTTTGTTGACTTTAAATAGACCAAGAAGCCCCTGAAGCCCTCTTGTTAGGACAGGTCAGCCTTTGCATTCTCTTTGTTCAGCCTCTGAGAACTCAAGTGAACTGTGTTAGACTTCAATGAAAGTTCTCTTTATTAAAGAAGAAAAGTAAACCTGAGCACTGAAGTCAATGTTAGCAGAACAAGCACTCTGGGAGGTCTTCTAAGCTTGAAAATCTTCCAAGATGAGTCCATGGCCTGTTTATTTGTTACAAATCTGTCTAGCTCAGTTCAAAGATTTCTGTTAGTGCCGTACAGGACACTGGAGGTTGGTTTACTATTTTGTGACAGCAATGCAAAGAGCTGGTTCATAAATTAAGGTGTGGCTGCATCCATGAAGAGAGCAACACCCCTCCTCCAATAAAATAATGTATCTTTAAAGTAAACACTTTATCCTAAGAAGATTTGGGTCCAAGTCTGCTTCTGAAACATTCTGGCTTTGTCTCAAATAACTCTCTAAAATTATAAATTCATTACCAAGCTGGTCATTAATTCCATTGGTAGAGTGAGTTTCCTCACTAGCATATTCCATTGAAATCATAGGACCTATCAAAAAATTAAGACCATTTTAAAGGAAATTCAAAGAAATGCATAATTATCTCAATAAATTACACTTTTAAACTTAATGTGCCATACACTATCATTCTATGACTAACTCAAGTTGTAAAATCTAATGTTTAAATAGCAAAGATCTGGCCTTTAGAAGCTACTTCTTTCTTAGGAAATAAAAGAGAGATACTATACATTTATTAGCCCTAAATTAATTACCTACTTAATTTACACCTGAGGCGATGGGAAAAACTAAGATTGATTTTCCATCTCTATGAGATGTTTTCCCATCTCTATAAGATGTATTCCTATCTTCATGGTAGCCTGGGAACCAAAGAACTTGGGTTCAAATTTTGTCTTTGACATACTTCCTGTCCAATCCTGAGCAAATCACTTCATTTCTCTGGATCTCTGTTTCCTCCTTTGTAAAAAATGAGGTGATTTGGTTAGAATACCCCAAAGTTCCCTTTCAACTCTAAATCTTTGATTCTAGGATCTCTTACTATCTTTTTAGAGGAATGATGAGAACTTGACGTAATCTGATTATGCACATTGCACAAGGGTTTACATATGTAACATCTATTGATTTCCACTCTATCTTTACAGAAGGAAGCTGTTTTCCTCTACTAGCTCCCCTCAACTTATTCTTGGCAATAAGCAAGCATACTATCCATCTGCTATCCCTTTCCCTGCAGTAAACATTGATTTAATTGCGTCCTTCACATGACTGAATTCCTCTTATTCTTCTGCAGCCCAGAAATCCCTGCTATGAAGTCAAGGTCTTTGCACTAAACTTTCTTTCTTATAGAAAATTAACCTTTGGAAACATTTACCAATGAGTAATAGTTCTTGGAGCATGTATCATGGAAAATAGAGATGGCAAGGAATTGCAGTCTTCGTTTTTGCCTTTAGCTTTCTCTGAAACACTGCATATTCTATTAAACAGAAGAATATGAAGTGGGGGAGCAGCTATTATTGAAATGCATTATTTAAAGGTCTTATCATGTTATGAAAGGAACGTTTCTGGTTGAATTTCAGCATGTCTTCCTGGATCAAACTTTTGAAGGAATGCTACATTCTACAGAACTTAAAATTTGCTTTTTAATATGAAGTCTTGTTTGTTTTGTAATGAGGTATAATGAAGTAGCAAGACTAGCTTACATTGTTTCTTTTGAATCTTGGATCTATGAGGATTGTAAATTCTTAAAGATATAAATTTTTCTTCCCATTTTTTTAAACAAATAAAGCCTTCTTTCTTTTCTTAGTGTGGATAAAATTAGATTCTCAAAAATAGTTTGTTTTTGTATGGGCTATTTGGAAAGGAAGTCTGACATTTGCATAGCCTGATTTAAACTCAATGATTATTGAAAAAATTGGCTTTAAAATATCCTGTGAATTCTGGAGTATAACCCAGAAAATATTCTCAACAAATATAGTGTTCCCAGAAACATACCCAGAAGTGTGAGCTTCTGAGAAGTTTAAGGTACTCAACTATTTTTGTTTCTAAAGAGTTTATTGTTTTACTCAACTTGGTTGCTATTGTTTTGTTATTTGAATTTTTTTCCATTTGTTTTTTTCTTGGAGAAGGCATCTGCCAAAGGAGGAACATCACATGAAGAGCAGAGGAGCTGATAATAATTATTGATGGTGAGAAGAACTACTTAACACTTTGCTCCTGATTTCTCAGACAAGGGGAATGATCTTTGAACTGGAAAAACAGAACAAACATCACCAATAGGTATTTGAAACCCTGGCTAACCAAGTAAGGAAATAACATAAAAATACTTTGATGAATTCAAAGTATTAGATCAAAATGGACCACATACTAGAAAACTAGAAAACTAGAAGAACTGTGGAATATGATTGCTGAGCAGTCTCTGTCAATGAACTTTGAAAGATTGTAGAGGAAAGGAGAGATAAAACAAGAAAGAAATGAACATTTCCCCCTTTCTTTAAAAAAGGAGAAGAGAATGAAATCTTTCAACAACAGTCCTCTGGCCTTTACTTCAGATGTAGACTTTGTTATTTAAGGGATGTTTTCTCAAAATATGGAAAAGGAAGTTGTGATTAGGAAAAGGTATTATGATTTCATCAAGAATATGTCATTTTAGAATAAATATTTGATTTTCTTTATGTTATTGTGATGTTAGATTAGGAAAATATTTTATTTAAAACTCATCAAGGTTTTACAAGAGATTTTAAACAGTTTGTGGATAAGATAGATGTCAGTCATTTAGATAGTCATAAGCATTTATTCAAATCATGGAGATGAAAACAAAGGACCACAGAAATCCCTGCTGTCAAGGACCCCACAATCTAATGGGAAAGCCAATAGGCAAACACATACATACAAACATGTTATAGATAGGAAATAATTAAAAATAGAGAAGGTACTAGAATTAAGATATGTTGAGAAAGGCTTCCTGAAGAAGATGTGATTTTAGATGGAACTTGAAGAAAGCTAGGGAAGGCAGTAGATGAAGAGAAGAAAGAAGAGCATTCCATGTATGGAGGACAGCCAGGAAAAATGCCCAGAGCTAAGGAACACTGTCTCGTTTGTAGAACAGCAAGGAGGCTTGTATCATTCAAACCAAGAATATACGACCAAGAGTAAAATGTAAGACTGGAAAGGTAGAGGGGAGAGCCAGGTTATGAAGGACTTTGAACACCAAAGAAGAACCTCTGGAGTTTCTTGGATGAGGAAGGGGTGGGGTAACATGGTTAGACCTGTACTTTAAGAAAATCACTTTGACAATTAAATTGAAGATGGATTGGTGGGAATGAGACTTGAGGAAGACAGACCTAGTTACAGGTTACTACAAAAAAGAATCCAAGCATGATATGATGAAGGTCTGTATCAGGGTAAATTGCATGATTAGATGAGAAAAAAGGGTTATGTTTGAGAAATGATCTAAGAGTGCAATTGATGTGTCTTGACAACAACTTGGATATGGGGGTGGGAGGGAGTGAGAGTTAATGACCTCAGTTTGTAAACTTGATATTGTGGGGTAGGGCTGGGGTTAGGGAAAAGATAATGAATTTGCTTTTAGACATGTTGAATTTAAGATGTCTACTGAACACTCATTTGGGGATTTCTGAATGGCAATTGGAGATGAAAGATTGGAGCTTAGCCGAGAGGTTGGGCAAAGATAGATATATTTGGAAGTCATCGTCATAGAAATGAAAATTAAATCCATGGGAACTGATGAAATCACCAAGTGATGAAATCACAGGTATTTGTATTCAATACTAGAATTCCTATGGGAATGGGAAGCCCTTAGAGTTTACTGAGTGACATGGTCACACATGCACTTTAGGTAAATCACTTTGGCAGGTGTGTGAAAGATGGATGGATTAGAGTAGGGAAAGATGTTGAGATAGATCATTAAGGCAGCTATTATTATAATGTGAAAGAAAAGTGATGAGGGCATAAATGAGGGTGTTAGTCTTGTGAGTAGAGGGAAGGCAATGGATAAAATGAAAGGAACATAAATTGACAAGACATACAGTCAGAAGTAGATTGGTGACAAGGATGACTTAGGTTGCAAACCAGTATTACTGAGAGTAAAAAGGCACTCTTGGTAGAAATAGCAAAATTGAGGAATTGGGCAAGTTTTAAGGGGAAAATAATGAGTTCTAGTTTATACATATGTTGAGTTAAAACATTCTGTTTGAAATGTTCAATGAGCCATTTGTGCCTAGTATTGTAATATAGGAGATAGGCAGATTTAGACATAGAGATTCGAGAGTCATCTGCTTAGAGGTGATGAAATAACCTGGTAAGGATGTGAAGATAAAAGAGAAGTTGTCCCAAGATAGGACATTAAGGTGTATCCATATTAGGGTCCAGGACTGATGCTCCAATAAAGGAAACTAAAAAGGAATAGTAGTAGGAGTACCAAAAGAAAGTGTCACAAACATCAGAGCAAAAAGAGAAACCAGAATGAGAAGAGTAGTTATTGGTCTCATATACAGCAGAGAAGTAAAGAGGTTAGTTAGCATAACTACAGAGAGGTCTTTTTCAGATATTGATTGAACAATATGACTTTTGAAACTCTTTCCAAATCTGAGATTCTGTGATTCCTCCTTGCTTTGACATTTTATAACTCTTTTTTTTTTTTTTTGAATCTTTCACTAAGTGTCCAAATTTGTGATGCCATTAAAAAAGAATTTTAGGCTATGGCATGCACATGGATCAAATGGGAAAGCATTTGGTTTTGAAAATTTGAGTTCCAGAGTTTCCTCCTTCTACCTCACAACCCCACCATGGAGAAGGCCCCTATGAAGTTGTGTAATACATTTCCATAAAAGTGATGTTGCAAAAGAAATATAGATCCATACCCCTGCCCCCTCTCAAAAAAAAAAACCCTCAAGAAAAAAAAAAGTTGGTAAACATACTTTAAAAAGTATGCTTCAATCTATATTCAGAAAATCAGTTCTTTCTCTGGATATAGATAGCATTTTTCAACATAAGTCCTTCAGAACGGTCTAGGATCATTGTTTTGTTGAGAATAGCAGAATCATTCACAGTTGGTCATCCTATACTTTTGCTGCTTTGTACTTTGTATGCAATACATTTCACTTTGCTTGAGGTCATGGAGGACTTTCCAGGTTTTTCTGATAGCATCCTGTTCATTATTTTTTATGGAATAATAATATTCCTTCATAATCACCTACCACAGTTTACTCAGTCATTCCCCAATTGATGGGCATCCCCTCAATTTCCAATACTTTGCCTGAGAAAAGAGCTACTATAAATATTTTTATACATATAGGTTTTCTTTTTTTAAAATCAATTTTGGGATTTATACTTAGTAGCAGTGTTGTTAGGTAGAACGATAAGCATGGTTTTATAAACCTTTGAACATAGATCATATCTTTTGATCACTTATCAATGAGGAAATGGCTTTTTTAAAAATAAATTTGACTCAGTTTCCTACACATTTGAGAAATGAGGCTTTCATCAGAGAAATTTGCTTCAAAATTCTTTTTAAAATTACTATTTCTACTGGAAACTGAATAGATGCCCATAAATTGGAGAATGGCTGTGTAAATTATGGTGTATGAATGTTATGGAATATTACTGTTCTGTAAGAAATGAGCAGCAGGATGATTTCAGAGAGGCTGGAGAGACTTACATGAACTGATACTAAGTGAAATGAGCAGAACCCAGAGATCATTATACATGGCAACAAGAAGACTATATGATGCTCAATTCTGATCGACGTAGCTCTCTTCAACAATGAGATGATTCAAACCAGTTTCACTTGTTCAGTGATGAAGAGAGCCATCTACACCCAGAGAGAGAACCATGGGAACAGAGTATGGAATACAACATAACATTCTCTCTCTGTTGTTATTTGCATTTTGTTTTCTTTCACAGTTTTTTTTCCCCTTTCTTTTTAATCTGATTTTCCTTATGCAGCAAGATAACTATAAATATGTAAACATATATTGGTTTTAACATATATTTAACATATTTAATGTATTGGACTACCTACCATCTAAAGAAGGGGTGGGAGAAAGGAGGGGAAAATTTGGAACAGAAGGTTTTGCAAGGGTCAGTGTTGAATTATCAACAATTATCCAAAGCATATGTTTTGTAAATAAAAAGCTTTAATAAAAATAAATTAATGCATAAGGAAAAAAATATATATATAATTACTATTTCTAACTGTATATCCACAAAGTATATTCTATTTTCTCTTTCCTTTTAACCTGTCTCTCTTCAAAAATGTTTCTGATCAGTCCCTCCCCCAATATAGCCTCTCTTTTATCACTCTTCCCCCTTTTCTATTGAATGTGGATGTTATTTCCTCTTTGAATCAATTCTGGTGAGTAAGGTTTACTTACTCCCTCACTCCTCCACTTTTCCCCTCTACTGTAAAAGTTTTTTCTTGCCTCTTTTATGGCAGATAACTTGCACCATTATATTTCTTTCTCACTCATTCTATCTTTCCAGTACATCTCTTTCTCCTTTATTTTATTTTATTTATTAGATATTACCTCTTCATATTCAACTCACACCTATATCCTCTGTCTTCATATTACTGCCATAATAATAAGAAAGTTCTTTTGAGTTACAAGTATCATCTTCCCATGTAGGAATGTAAACAGATAAACCTTGTTATGTCCCTTATGGTTTCCCTTTACTGATTATCTCCTTATGCTTCTCCTGCATCTTGTATTTGAAAATCAAATTTCCTATTCAATTCTTGTCTTTTTATCATGAATGCTTGAAAGTTCTCTATGTCATTGAATATCTATGTTTGCCCTGAACCTTGTTAGATCCCTTATGATTTCCATTTCCTGATTATCTCTTTATGCTTCTCCTGAGTCCTGTATTTGAAAATCAAATTTCCTATTCAATTCTTGTCTTTTCATCATGAATGGTTTAAAGTTCTCTATTTCATTGAATATCTACTTTCCCCTGAAGGATTATACTCATAAAATGAAAAGTATTGAATTAGATGAGCTCCCACTGAGCTCAAAATAATAACAACATTTATATAGCTACTTAAAGTTTGCAAATTGCTTTATAAATGTTATTTTTGTTTCCTTACAATAATTTTTGGAGATAGGTGATGTGCTATTATTTTCTTTTTATGTATGAGGAAACTGAGGGAGGAAGGTAGAAGTTACGTAATGATTAAAATCACACAGCTCAGGGAGTGTCTGAGGCCGTATTTGAAATCATTGCTTTTTAATTCCATGTTTAAATCCAAAGTGCCACTTAGTTGTTAATCTGTAAACCTATGGTCTTATAAATTGTTTGAGGTATTATCCCTAAGATTATGATTTTTTTTACTTGTGCCACAGTTAGGCAAGCGTGGCCTGGCCAAATAGAAAACTGACTTTGAAGTCAGGAAAACTTGGTTTCAGATCCTATCTCTGACAAACAGTCACTGTGGAGCCCAAAGCAAGGCGTGTAAGCCTCTGAGGGCTGCATTGCAAGAAGGAATTTTCTTACATGGGTTTTCTCACACCAATGAAATCCTAATTTTAGTCTCTGGTTGTTTTGCTCCTGATTCTCTCTTTGTAACCCCATTTAATGTTGGCAAAGATGCTGGAATGGTTTGCCATCTCCTTCTCCAGCTCACAGATGATAAAATGGATGTAAAAAGAGTTAAGTGACTTTCTCAAGGTCATATTGCTAGGAAGTATATGAGGCTGTACCACCTGGCTCTCTGGTCTCTGTCCCTATCCTCATATAATTATCTTTTTTTTAATGATGCCTTCCTTTATTGATTTTTTTATTACTACATTTTGTTTTAATATCATAGAAAATAGGATTCAAAGACAGTGGTCTCTTTAAGTATGACTTGTTATACATGAATTAAAATGTTTACCTTTGCATGATATGCTATTTTAAATGCAAACTAGTTTCTTTTGCTTTGTTTATTAGATATCATATTGTGTGTTTTTTTTTTTTAACATTATTATTATTAAGTAGTCTTACATCATTTAAATTGTTACCTTTTAATATGCTTTCTCCTGGCTTTTGAAAAGGTTCTTTGAGATTTAAGCTCTGTAAATTGTGAAACATACTTTCTTGATTAGCCTCTGGAAAAGGATTAAGATCAACAAGCAAATAAGTTTGAAGATAACAATAGAAAGACTCTATATCAACTTTCTTTTGGTATGACTGATACCATGTTTAAAATGGCCTTCATTTCAATAGAAAATGAACAATCATGTTCTTTCCCTATCTCCTTCATTGGTTTTTGTTCTTAACTCATTTTAATGCTTTCCTAGTCCATTTAGTTCTTAAGTCTTCCATCCTGTAGATAACTTGTTTGTTCATAGTTGTTTGTTTGTTTCTCTTTTGTTAGATTATGAGTTCCTAGAGAGCATAGATTATCTTTCTTTGCAACTCTATTTCTTACTTAGTTGATATTTAAATGTTTATTGACTGATCAATTTGTCTTTTCCTTTTCTAAGACCAGGAGAAAAATTTCCTACCTCTTTATGTATAATTATTCAGACAACACTTGATTGATGAAGGAAAAGTGTCAATCAACCTACACTTCCATTTGGATTGCCATTTTTTTTTTAATCTTAAAAAAAGGCACAGAATACGTCTTTCCTTTTCAGGACTCTATAGGATCAGAAACATGTTATGCTGCTTATAGTGCTTAATCTATGGTTGTGATACAAAACTGTCCAAAAACAAAACATATCAAAACATCTATCAATCACTTTTAGAGATAATCTAAGCATGTTCAAGTCTGGTAGTCAACAGACATCTTTTATCTCAATTATTTCATTCATAAATATAAACAAAGCTTAATATAACATATTCAGATTTTTCTATTGGGGAATAATTCACAACCTCAAAGTCACTGGAAGAAAGACATTCATAAGATCCTAGATTTAGAGATAGAAAGGAAATCAGAGCCCATCTAGTCCAATCCCATCATTTTATAGACAAGAAAACTTACTCTTAACTGAAATTAAATAATTGCTCAAGGTCACTTAGGTACTTGTTTCTTGACTGGAATCTTAATCTGAGTCTCCTGATTATAAATCCTTCACATTACATCTAACATTTTGATGAAAAACTTCCTACCACCAAATGACTCATTAAGTGCCTGGTCCTAAAATTCTAGAAAGGCCATGGGACATCTTGAATAAAGAATGAAATTTCCTAATTATGCAATTTTTCATGTACTCTTGTGTCTTATTTTATTCCTTTGTGTGACCACACTGCAAGACTTTACTGGCTCAAGTGAAGGGAATGGAGAAAAGAACTGTGATGACCTCAGACATAGAAGCAGCCAGAAAAGAAGTAAAGAGGCTTGTGAAGCAGGCCAAAGAAGCTTTGGAAAGAAATGAAAAGTGAGTGTCATAAAGCCTAGTGTTTTATTCTTTACATAACTTGTTATTTTAAATATATATATATATATATATATATTTGGTATGATTCAACTCAACCTGGAGATATTTCATATAATGTATGTTTTTGTCAATCCTGTTACTAAACTCCCGTGGTCCCTTGCCAAGCCATAACTTATCTAGCTTGGATTTCCACTTGATATTGGGAGCTCATTCTGGGCAGTCACTCGGTCCAGATTCAGGGGAGACTCAGTCTCTTGCTGGAGGCATAGGTGGTGGTAGCTTGGTTCATTTGTTGAAAGCTTACTTTTGAAAGGTAAGCTGATACCAAAGGATATCATGGTCTTTACTTATTTTGAATCCATTATAAATGGAGATGCCCCAACAAACAAACAAAATGTGTTGTAATGTAATGTAAAAGCAGCCCATATTTTGGACCTAAGACAAAACTAGAATGTTGCCAATTTTGTCAAAGGGCAATAGTGTTAAAATTCAGTTAGATTTAAGAATCACATGGACCAGTTGTCTATGATTTTTTAAAAAAGGAGTTATAGTCTAATTTCTAACTCAACATAATCTACATTTGTCTTTTTTTCTCCATTCACATTACAATGATTTTAGTTCAAAACATGGTATATTGCAGTAGTCCATTAGTTTTTCTTATTGCTTTTCAGTTCTTACCTTTCCAATCCATCTTCCAAGAGATATGAAAATAATCAGAAATGCAGGTATATCACTATCTTGTTCAAAGACCATCAGTAATCTCTCTTGCCTATAAGATAAAATGCAAACTCATATTCTTCTTTACATACTCTACATTTTAGCTATTTCAGCTTAATAGCTACTCTCAAACTTCCATCTCATATCCTGCTTTCAAAGCCTTTCCAAAGAATGTCCTTATTCAAACAATTAATAAGCATTTATTAAGCACTTCATATGTCAGGCCCTGTCCTAAGCACTGAGGAGTCCAAGAAATGCCTGAAATATACTTCCTGAACAGTCTTGTTCTTAAAATTTCAAACTTTGGCTCATAAGCTAACTCTTAGATGAAATCTTTTCTGATCCCTCAAACTGTTAGTATTCTCTCTCTTCTAAAATGATGTTTTCTTTACTTATTGATGTTATATTCTCCAGGAGAGTGTAAGTTTCTTGAAGACTAGGGATATTTTATTTTTTGTATTACTGGTTCTACACTAGTAGAGTATCTTACCCATAGTAAGTAGTGAATAAATATGTGCCGTTCTGAATTGAATTTCTCCTTCAAGAAAAGCTTTCTTCATGTTCAAGACAATGTAGTACATACTGAGCATTTTTTTTTTTAAGAAAGTGCTAAGGGAGAAAGAATTCCTGCTTTCTATAAGTTTACATTCTATTGTTATATTTCTAAATTCAAACTACAAGGTACTATCAACTAATCCTGTATTACTCTCTTGATCAAAAACACTTTGAAAATGATTGTTTTCCTATAAAATGAAGTCAAAACTAATTTTGTTAAGTGTCTCTGAAACTAGGCTCAATCTTCCAATTTAGTTTTCTTTCCACTTCTATTTATGTATTCTATATTTCAGATAACCTAAGTAACTCACTGTTCTCCATATTATTTCAGTTTTTTTTTTCTGCATCTGATTCTTTACTCATTCTGCTTTACTCATTCTACTTTACTTATTCTTTACTCATTTTTCTTTACTCATTCTACCCTTCACTATTATATTGTATTTTTTTTTTTTTTTTTTTTTGGTCAGACTTGTGGTCTCTTTCCTAAATTCTTCATCTATTTCTGTTCTCTGTCAGGGTGGTCTGTTAGTTTACTCTAATGATAATATCTCTTCTGCTTCTTCTTTCATTGATCATTCTGTCCATCATGTTTTCCTTTTCTGTTTCATGGATTTTGTCACGAGAAGAGCATCTATTTCCATTTATAGCTATACTATTGTTTTGTATAAAAAAAAGAAAAAAATCAGTTATTCTCCATTAGAGTCATGTTTGAGTCATCAATCTTATCTAATCAAGTCCCAGTGATAAGGCCAAATTAATGTCCTTGCATTATGATATACCCGTCTATTGTGCATTTTTGTGAACATCTGAGACCATGGAGTCACTCAGCAGTTTCTTCTTAAAAATCATATTTTATTTCTTCAATTACATATAAAACAATTTTTAACATTTATTTAAAACATTTTTTATTTCAGATTATCTCTCTTCTTCCTTTCCCTTATCCTTCTCTAAGATGGCAATCAATTTGACATAGGTTGCAATCATGCAAAACTTATTTCCATATTACTCATATTGTGAAAGAAAACACAGGCCAAAAACAATATGAAAAAAATAAAGTAAAAAGTTGCATAGTTCAATCTGTATTCAGACTTATCAGTTCTTTCTCTGGAAGTGGATAGTATTTTTCATGATGAGTCCTTTTGGATTGTCTTAGATTATTTTATTATTGAGAATAGCTATGTCATTCACAGTTAATTATTGTACAATACTGCTCTTACTGGACACAATGTTTTCCTGGTTCTGCTCACTT
The DNA here is from genome assembly GCF_902635505.1 of Sarcophilus harrisii. Lineage (NCBI taxonomy): Eukaryota > Metazoa > Chordata > Mammalia > Dasyuromorphia > Dasyuridae > Sarcophilus > Sarcophilus harrisii. The sequence continues at coordinate 125,365,123 of NC_045429.1, forward strand.
CACTTTGCAACACTTCATGCCTTTCCAGGTTTTTCTGAAATCATTTTACTTGTCATTTCTTATGGCACAATGATTTTCCATTATTATTATGTACCATGACTTGTTTAGCCATTCCCCAGTTGATGGACATCACCTCAATTTCCAATTTTTTATCATTACAAAAAGAACTGGGTATGAGCACTTTCAAAGAATTTGGTTTTTGCTACTTCTGAGTTTTTGCCACAACTCTTCCTAAATTTTAACTACTCTCTTGATGTATATCCAATTGCAATTTTCTCCCTCCACCTTCCTTTTAAATTTAAAGCCATTTTTTAGAATATTTCCAAGACTCCAAACATAGTATTTCCTTATCTATTCTTGTTAGGTGCATGAAAACTGTAGCCAGAATCTTATTTTCTTTTTTCCTCTGAAATATTATTTAGCTTTAAATATTATTTAACTTTATTTCCTTAAGTAGTTATTTGCTTACTATGTATTTTTAAAAGCTTTTTTATTTTCAAAACATGTACAGATAATTTTTCAACATTGACCCTTGCATAGTCTTATGTTTCAGATTTTCCCCTCCTTCCTCCCATCCCCTCTCCTAGATAGCAAAAATCCAATCTGTGTTACACTTCTTAAAATATATGTTAAATCCAATATGTGTGGACATATTTATATAATTCTTTTGCTGCACAAGAAAAATCAGATCAAAAAGAAAAGTAAATGAGTAAGAAAACAAAATGCAAGCAAACAACAATAAAGAGTGAGAATATTATGTAGTGATCCTCATTCAGTCCTCTCTCTGGGTGTAGATGGCTCTCTCCATCACAAGATCATTGGAATTGGTATCAATCATCTCATTGTTGGAAAGATTCATGTTCATTAGAATTTGATCTTTGTATAATCTTGTTATTACCATGTGTAATGTTCTCCTGGTTCTGCTCATTTCACTCAGCATCAGCTCATGTAAGTCTCCTCAGGCATCTCTGAAAGCATCCTGCTGGTCGTTTCTTACAGAATAATAATATTCCATAACATTCATATACCACAACTTATTCAGCCATTCTCCAATTGATGGGCATCCACTCATTTTCTGGATTCTTGCCACTACAAAGAGGACTGCCACAGACATTTGTGCACATGTGGGTCCTTTTTCCTCCTTTAGTATCTCTTTGGGATATAAGCCCAGTAGAAACACTGCTGGGTCAAAGGGTATGCACAGTTTGATAACTTTTTGAGCATAGTTTCAAATCCTTCTTCAGAATGGTTGGATCTGTTCACAGTTCCTCCAACAATGTATTAGTAACCTAGTTTTCCCACATCCCCTCCAACATTCAGCATTATGTTTTCCTGTCATCTTTTGCTTACTATATTGATGAGCTGAAAATGAAAGGAAATTAATTGTTCTTACTTTAGAAGATTATCTCTTTAACTAGTGAAATTGTACTCAGTTATGTTTTCCAGTGATTTATTCTCTTCATTTTTAGTGTCAAAGTTATTTTTAATTTTTAAATTTTGTTATTTTAGCATAGGAGCCAAATTGCCAGTTTAATTTTGAAAAGTTAAAAACAGTGGCTATTAAAAATATTTCTTGTTATACTATGGCTATTAGGATGCAAAATATAGAGTGGGAGAATAATGATGCAAATTGTTATTCACTCTTTTCTTTTCTGTACTTACAGACTCCGAAATGAATTGAAATTAGAAGAGTTTCTTGATAGGACTCCTACTACACCAGGCAAGTAATTGCATGACTGATCTATTGCCATTTTCCTGGGACTAAGAGTACACACACACATAAATGTGTGTGTATGTGTGTACATATGTGTGTATGTATATGTGTATACACACATATCCCTCTCCCCCCCACATAAAACAACTTTAGACATACTACTAAATCTTAAGGTCCTATATGAAAATTTTTAACTATTTGAATGGCAAGAAAGAAAAGATGCTTTAATTAATCACTTCCTATGTGTAAGGCACTGTTCTAATTATTATTTTTATCTTTTCAATAACCCTGGAAAACAGATGCTAATGCTTTTACAATATTTTATAGTTGAATAAACTGAGGCAGGCAGAGCTTATGTGACATTCCCAGGGGCACATAACTAATGATATCTTATATTGTATCTGAATTCAGGTCTTCCTGATTCTAGGCCTACCCCCTGTACCATCTAACTAGATCAGAATGGATCACTGATATAAGTTACAGAACAGATTCCCCAGCTGCTCACAGAAAACTTCATATTTCCTTCATTTTTAAAACACTATATCCCTTTATCCTATCATTGCAACAAGCTATGATTTTATATATCTCTTTCCCCTTTCGTGGCTAATTTCTTACAATCCATATTTCATCTTTTTTTCTTACACTTCTAGTTACTCTACATTCTTGTTTTCAGCTTCATTGTTTATCTGAAACTACCTGCTGTTAAGTTACTAGTGATCCCTTAATCATCAAATCCAAGAGCCTTTTTCATCCTTCTTGTCCTCTGCAGCTTTTTTTTTGCTCACCTTTACCTCATGATTATGCTCTCCTCTGTTGTGTTGTATAACAAATCTTTCAACTTTTATCTATTTAATTGCTTCTTTTCAGTTTCCTCTGCATGTTCCTTATGTATGTTATGCCTTTTAACCATAGTTGTTCCCTGAGCTTTATTCTGCACCCCCTCTTTTTTTTTTTTACCTCTATACTATCTGATGAGGGTAATCTCATCAACTTAATTGTGATCGTTTAATAAACTCTATGTGGATGAATCCTAGATTAATTAATCAGTGTATCTATCCATCTATCTATCTATCCATCCAGCATAGTCTCTGAAACTTCAGTCATTAATTACCAACTAGATGACTTATAAGCATCTTAAATTCATCACTTCCCAAACAAAAACTCATTATTTTGATCCTGAAACCTTCTCTCTCAGACTTACCTTTTCTGTCAGAAGCATTACTATCTTTTCAATCACCCAAAATTCTTAAGTTTTTCAAGGTTATTTTTCTTTTAAATATCACAATCCTTTTATAATTTGTTTTCCTAGTCCTTTTCCTATGTAACTATAACTTTATTTTTTTCATGTCCCTTGGTACAAAATACTATTGTATTTATGTTCCATAATATATTTAGCCATTTCCTCAATTTATGTGTCCCTCCATGTGCTCTCCTAGATCATTGCCTTCTCACAGTGTAGAATCTTATATAACTCGGTGAAACTATGATCTATGCTTTGAAGGGTTACCCAAGATGGACAGGTCACGGTAGAGAATTCTGACAAAAGGTTGTCTAGTAGGGAAGGAAATGAAACACATTTCAGTATGTTTGCCAATAAAATCCCATGGAGGGACAGCCAGTGGATAGAGCACCAACTCTGAAGTCAGTAGGACCTGGGTTCAAATTTGACCTCAGACACTTAATACGTCTTAGCTGTGTGACCCTAGGCAAGTCACTTAACCCCAATTACGTCAGTAAAATCAGAAAATAAATAAATAAAACTCCATGGACAGTATTAAAATAATAAAATATATGACCATGGAACAAAGAACAACTATAAGTAATTTCAGAAAGAATGAAGCAGCTTGGACAAAGCTAAAAGGAAGTTCAGTTACAGTGACTGGTAACCAAAGGGAAGTACAAAGCTGTAAAAATCAATATTATATAGGAACCTGGAATGTCAGACCTATGGACCAAGGTAAGCTGGATCTAATACAATAGGAGATAGAAAGAATAAACATTGACATATTGGCTATCAGTGAATGTAAATGTATGGGAATGGGCGAATTTAATTCAGGTGAACATTACGTGTACTACTATGAGCAAGAATCCTTTAGAAGAAATGGAGTAGCCCTCATAGTCAATAAAAAGTTGAGGAAAGCAGTACTGAGTATAATCACAAAAAATAAAAGAATGATATCTGTTTGAATGCAAGGTAAAAACCACTAAGCATCATAGTACAGTCTATGCTTTAAGCACTATTCTCAAGAGGCCAAAGTTGATTAGTTCCATGAATGTGATGAGAGCGTATTTTAAAATCAGCCTGAGTCAGGAATTCAGGTTAAGGGGAAATCCTTGATCTTTATTCTTTGAGGAGGCGAAGGGGAAAATGGCAATAATGAAGTGAGAGCAGCTGCAACAGGAATCCTGCCCGCAGTCCTCTGCCTCTCTCACCCCATCCACCAAATCTCTATGCAATCTCCTACACAACACATCCAATTTGCACAGAGAGTGGGCAGGGCCATTCTTTCTCCAAGCATATATTAATAGAGTATTGTCCAATTGCTAATTAGCTTCAAGTGCTCTGACAGGACCTAAGTGCATTTGCTCAGCTTCAGCCCATTACACATGAAGACCTAAAACAGCTTCTGGAAATAACACCAAAAAAAAGATGTCAGTCATTGTAGGGGATTGGAATACTAAAGTATAGAATCAATACCTGATTGGAATAATAGGTTACTTTGAACTTGGAGTACAAAATGAAGTAGAGAAGAGACTAATTCAGTTTTGTCAAGATAACTCATTGATCATAGCAAATGTTCTTTTTCCATAACCCAAAAGGCAACTCTATACATGGACATTCAATATTGAAATCAGATTAATTATATACTTTGTAGTCAAATGTAGAAAAGTCCTGTGTAATAAGTTAAATTACATTTGGAGCCGATTGCGCCTTAGATAATGAGCAAAATTCAGACAATTTGAAGAAAGTAGTACTTGTTTTTCTTTATGGAATTTCCTTGTATTCTTCATAATCCAATGAATGTCAGCAATGTGGACCCTTCCTCTATACCTTTAACAACCATCCTCCTCTTCTTGTATTTTTTGGTTTGCATATTGTTGAAGCCTAGTTTATAGAAATTTAAGCATAATCTTGCTTATATGTGAAATGAAGACAATTGTTCAGTAATTTAAACATTCCTTAGCATTGCATTTCTTTAAGACTGAGAAGTAAAGTGATCTTTTCTAATCCCACGACCACTGTTGAGTTTCCCAGATTTATTGGTATATTGAATGCAGCACTTTAATAGATCATCTTTTAGAATTTTTAATAACTCAACTGGAGTTCCATCATTTCCACTAGCTTTATTGTAAACAATATTTCCTAAGACCCATTTAACTTCATTCTCCAGGATGTTTGCCTCTAGATCATTAACGATGCTATAATAATTATTAGGGATGTTTATATTTCCCTTATATAGTTCTTCTGTATATTTTTGCCAACTCTTCTTAATTTCTTCTACTTCTGTTAGGTTCCTACCATTTTTGCCTTTTATAAAAACATGCCCATTTTTATATGCATATGTAAAATATTTTCCCCTGATATCTTTAATTTTCTTGAATAGATTTCCGGTTTTTTTTTTTCCATTCTATCATTTTTTTTCCATTTCATTTATGAAAATATCTATCCTTGCTATTCTCTGGAATTCTGTATTCAGTTGGCATATCTTGTTTTTTTTCCTCCTTTACTTTTTTTCTTACTTTTTTTCCTCAGCTATTTGTCCCCACCAAACAGCCACTTTATTTTTTTGCTCTTCCTTTTCTTTGGAATGATTTTGTTTTTGTCACCTGTACAATATTGGAGACTTCTGTCCATAGTTCTTCAGTCACTCTTTCTACCAGATCTAATCCCTTAAATTTTTTCATCATTTCTACTTTATATTCATAAAGGATGTTATTTAGGTCATATTTATACATAATCTTGGACAAATTACGCATGATAGTGAAAGATGGAAGTTAGTATGTTATGGTCCATGGGATGACACAGAGTCAGACACTACTGAGTGACTGAACAACAACCAATTTCTGTGCATTATCTGTTTCTGGTTCTTAGTTAAAACAAAAAATATAACATATTAATAGCTTTTTAACAAAGAGATTGTTTTCCTATGTCATGTTGTTCCATATGTCCTATCTCTTGGAGAGATATACCTAATACTAGTATTCTTGGGTCAATGGGTGTACTCAGTTTAGTAAATTTTTATATATAGTTAAAAGTTGCTTTCTAAAACAGCTGGACCAGTTCTTGAAATCACCATGGCACTCTCCCATTAAGGGAGATGTAGCTTATAGAAAGTATTTCTGGAAAGATATAGACAATCATCTTCTTGAGGGTTAGTACAACTGCCTCCCCAAAATAATATTTTGTCTACCATCATCATGTTTTTTCTCTGATATGCCAACTCCCCAAATAATCTTTTGTTTAACACCAGCTTATTTTCCTCCCTGATAATAAACTTTCAAAGTAAAGTTTTGCCCTGGTCCTTGACATTCAAAGAGAGAGAGAGAGAGAGAGAGAGAGAGAGAGATCGGATGTGGGTATGTGCTATGCATTGATGCAATGTTGTCCTTATGTGAGTTATGCTCTATGTCAGGCTATACATTCTCATTTGTATATCCTGTTCATTTTTCCTCTCTCTCTTTCCTTTCGCCTTTTTGTGATTTCTAGCAATAAATTTCTTTGTCCTCTTAGGAAAGACTCCCTTATGCCAGAGAACTATCACAAAATAGTCATTGACCCCTTTGCTAAAAGATTATGGACTCCTCACAGTGTTTTTAAATGGATGATATAATAAATTACAAAGAAAATCAACCATATTGAAATACAGTTCATCCCTACCCCTCAAAAAAATTTTTTTAACAAGATTCATGGACTTCAGATAAAGAACCCCTGATTTAGGAGGAAACTAGATGAAGAGTAGAGAGTACACAAAGAAGATTAGTGTGAGATAAGATGGGACCAAGTGGTTGAGAGGTATCATCTTGTGGAAGGCTTGAATACTGTCTTCAGATACAGATAACGTCCTGAAACCACCTTCATATCTTAGAGTTTGTTCTATGCTTGTTTTCTCCTCCGAGCTTCACCGAATTGCTAAAGTAATTTCCCAGAAGATTTTAGCTTCCTTCTCTTCAAACTCTTCTTTTTTCTTTGAAATAATTTGACAAAAGAGTAAAGATCAAAGCTGTGGTGTCTACAAGTCAGTTATTTCAATCTCCAATGATTGCTTCTCATCTGAAGGGAGTAATTTTTCCCTTCTCAAAGGACCATACCTCCCTCATTCCCAATTAGGTGTTCTGGTACTTTAGTGTTAGAGAACACTTTGAATTGAATAGCTCCTTAGCAATTATCACTCTCAGAATCAAATACCATGGCACATCCTATCACACACATTATAAAGAATTCACCTACAGAGCTCAACAAGAAAACACACACACATACACAGGACATTTTAAATAATCTGGACAGGCATTCCACTCAGGGAACATATTCCTTGAAATTAGAATGAAAAAATGAAATTTCTGTTCCCTCAATCTAATTTTCTTGAGCATATCTGTCATTCTAGAATCTACCCTTCTTTCTACCCACAGTTTATTTTTAAGTAATTTTCCAGAGAAAGCATTGAGACAGATGACTTTAGTTAGTCTTCTAGCATACAGGTAATCTAGAAGATCCCTGCTATATTTCCTTTGATTTTCTATTATTTGGATAGAAGTCCTGGTTCTTGGCTCTTGGGCATTGTGTAAAATAAAACTTATGTACATTTTCCCCACTTTGGTAACCATCTCAGATCTATTTGTCTTCCTTTAAATTGTCTTCCTTTAAAAGTGACTCAAACCTTTTTCAGATACATTTAAAGATATTACTGTATATACATTATAGTATAAGTAAGATATTACTGTATATACATTATAGTCAATTTGTTGAATTTTAAAGGATGATTTTTGACTATACACAATTGTTGACTTGCATGCTGCCTTTAGAAACTAACCTCTTCCAAATATGGAATTCTGTTTGCTTTCTGATTTATTACTAGCTCTCAAAAATCTTGGAGTTGTCCCTGGACATTACTTTAAAACACACTTAAAGTAAATACAATTTTAAGACAGACCACTATAAGGTAAATTCTTTATATTTTCAGAGTCATCTGAAAGTGAAAAGATTGAAGAAAAGTTACCCGATTTGGCTGAGAAGATTGAAGAAAAGAGATGCAAAATTCTTATTAAATGGGATGAAATCTATGCTCTTGAAGAAAACATCAAGAATAATATGACTCATATGGGAATTGCAAACATTGTTGAAAGCAGCATTAAAAGCATAGAGGTATGCCATTTCCTTGTTAGATTTAAAAAAAAAAAAATTATCTCTTATTGAGCAAGGGCAATTATATGAATGCCATTCCAATAGGCTTTTGCTGCATTTAAGAGTTGGTTTTTTTTTTCTTTTCTTTTCTTTTCTTTTTAAACCAGTATAGAAAGCTAATAATTTGGTTATAGACATTTTTTTTCATTTATTACTTACTTGACAGAGTTGATTTATATTTGAATAAAATCAGCCATAACATCATGCATAGTGAGACTTAAAAATTATAATATTTGGTAATGGTGATAAGGATGAGAATGAGGATGAGATCAAAGTTTTTATATGTTTAACACTTTTCCTTTCCAAACCATTTTACTCCTAACTGCCCTTTTCAGCCAGTGGGTGGAAAAGTGGATAAGGTGCTAGGTCTGAGTTAGGAAGAATTGCATTTGAATTCAGCCCATGAAAATTACTTGTTGTATGATATTGGGCAAATTACTTATTTTTTGTTTGCTTCAGTTTCCATAACTGCAAAATAAGGATGATAATAACACCTATCTCAAATTGTTGTCACAGAGATTAAATGAGATGATATCTGTAAAACACCTGCCATATAGTAATTGGCTAATAAATGATTTTTCCTTCCTCCCTCTTGTTCCCCATTTAATTGTAATTCCTACCTTCGTTCCTTCATCTCTCCCTCTCTTTTTCCCTCCCTCCCTTTTTTTGTCCCTCCCTTCCTCCCTGTCTCTCTCCTTTCTTTTTTTCTTCTTTCCTTTCTTCCTTCTTTCCTTCCTTCCTTCCTTCCTTCCTTCCTTCCTTCCTTCCTTCCTTCCTTCCTTCTTCCTTCCTTAGGTAAACAGGGTTACATCACTTGCCCAAGATCACACAGTTAGTGTATGAGGACACATTTGAACTCAGAAAGATGAGTCTTCCTGAATTCAGGACTGGTACTCTATTAACTGGACAACCTAGCTGCATAACATTTTTGTTGTTCAGTCTTCTTTGCCCCTCCAAAAGGAAAAATGGGGTCATGAAGAGTTGGATATGACTGAATAACAACAAAGAAATAAAGAAAAAGAAAAATTAGTTGGATATGTTTGATCAGATACTCACATTAGTTATGAAAATTTCTTTCTTTTCACGAAGGGCTTTTATTCAATGGGACTGAATTCCCAAAGTAAGAGTGGAATTTTCTGTTTTAGAATACCTAAAAAATAAAAGAGACCCATATCTCTAGAATAGGTTTTTGAGTCAAAGGTTCCATGGTGGTTTTAGGCATCCTTATTCACCTCTTTTAAACTTCAAGACATAATCAGTCATATGTAGTTTTTAAGTTATGTGGTAGAATATTTTGATAGGAAGACAATATCACTGGTTAGCGTCTGCCTTACATGAGCTGAAATTTATTTATTTATTTATTTTGCTTGTATCTAGGACATTAAGACACAGAACTTTTCTCATGTTTTTCTAAAGTAACACTCTTTGTTAAATAGATATCTAATCTTTTCCCCCTCATTTCTTATTTAGGGTGAAGCTACTAAATTGGAGACAATTAATGGAATTTTAAAGAAAAAAATAATGGTGAGTTCTTTTGGATGTGGCATTATATTGAGATTAGTTTCCCCTAGTTTTCTTTTTGTACATTATCAACTAGTTGTTTTCTTCTGTGTTCGGTCTAAAATCCATAGCCATTAACCATTTTAATTTTTAATTTGGAAAAATATAAGGTAATTTACTTTAGGGGAAAATAGTTAAAAACTATTCTTATAGGGCTGAAGAGCCCTAGATTTTCAGGGGAAAAAAAATTTTGTAATCATTATAAACTGCTCTTTGTAGAAATGATCTCTGTGGGTGAGTTATAACCTCAGCAGGGAGCTTTTGGTACAGGGTTAGGGGCTAGTTTGATGCAGGATAATTTCCAAGAAAAACATCGTTGGGACCATCGGACAGACAAGGCACTATTGTCAATAAGAAATCAAAACCAGTTATTTGGTCTGGGAGTACAAAGTGGAGAAGAGGGTCAGAGGTTGTGGTGAAGCATACAGTGGTTTTGAGAAGGCTAGTGATGATTCATTTTCCAAATGCTTAGCATCAACTTTTCCATTCCTAACATCTGCCTGTCTCTCTTTGGCTTTGGATCCATTCTTGTAAGAAAGAATTATTATTATTAAGCAAAAATACCCATTATAGTGACTCATGTTAAAATGTATACAGTATTCTGCCATAGTAGTCCTCTACCTCCTAGTTATGAAGTAGTTATGTTTACTGTACCCTATCAAAGACCATTTCCCCTCAATTATTTAGTGTTTGACTTCTTTTTGTTTCATTATTGTGGTAGTGTTTTTTTTTTTTTTTTGTTTGTGTGCATTCTATTCTGAATAAATTAATACAAATCTTCCCTTATTTTTCTGGAATTCTTTATTTTTTCTTTTCTTTTGTCATTTTTTAAAACTTTGGTCAGTACTTCTTAAGGTTTTTCTGTAATATTGGTAATAGCTGAGTTCATACAGAATAAAGTAGGGCATAGCCAGGTTTTAGTAGGGCTTAAACTCAAAGACATGAAATTTACATTTTATCCTTGACATTGGGAAAGGTTTTTGATAAATGAATGATGTGGTATATGAAGAATGACTACAGGGCAAAGATTGTGCAAGGAGAATAAATGAATGATGTGGTATATGAAGGATAAACTACACAGGGCAAAGGTTGTGCAAGGAGAACAGTTAGGTATCTATAGAAATAGTCTATAAGGTATTATAGGTGGTTATTGAAGGTTGCTAAATTATATTCCTAATCTTTTGTAATTGATGTCATGGAAAGTAACCAAATGCTCCAGCAGCATCCATTGGTGCTTTTGCCAGAGACAATGAGATCATTTTTAATGGATCACTGCTTTTGTCAGACCAGTGTGTGGGCGATGTAGGAGGTGGGAAGCCAAGGTTATACACTGAAGGAACAGAAGCATCATTGGCAAACTAAATAAACAAGCTGAATCAGGACACATATAAGTAATGAGAATTAGGACAAACAGCAGGTCAGAAATTAGGCAAGCAGCCAAGACCATGGAGAGCATAAAAACTAGGAAGTAAAACAAAGTAGGTGGCAAGCAAGCAGGGACCAAGAGAGAAAGGGAAGGACTCATCAGTAGAAGAAATGAATCTCTGGTAATGAGACTGTGACAATAAAGGTAACCCTGAACCATAACTCCTTAGAATTTCCTTTTAGGACAGGAAAAGGATTTCTAAGAATGGCTAAGATGTAGCTTTCAGGTAAATGGAATCTGACTGGATTGTGGGTTAAGGGGACTGAGAGAGATACAGCTCCTAACAAATGTGACCCAGCATGGTGTGTGTACTATCATTGAATATTCCATTTAGATTTTTCTATTCTTCTATAACTATTAAGTGACATGTAAAGTTGTAATCAAATTTTGCCTAGTTTTTATAACTATGTAAATGATGGAAATCAATTACAAGAAAGGCATAATAAAATAAAAAAGAAGTTGAATTGTATTGTTGAAACCAACCCTGACTATTTCAGTCTAAAACAGTTGTAGTGTAGCCTCAAATTAATGGATGTGTTCTTTTTTTAATAAATTTGATTTAAAACTTTTCAGTGAAAAGTATTTATTTTCTTCCCCTCCGCTTGCTTTATTAAAAAGCAAACAAAAAAACTAAAATCCTCATAACAAATTTAAACAGTCAAGTAAAACAGATTCCCATATCCAAAATGTCCATTTCCAAAATTGTGGGAATCATTCTCCAATTTGAAGTCATTAGCTCTTTGTCAGGTTGTGGATTATCATAGTTCATCCTCAGTTTTTTCATGGTTGATTATTGTATTGATCAGAAATCTTAAGTCTTTCAAAGTTATTTATCTTTATATTGTTGTTGTAGAAATTGTTTTGGTTTTCTTACTTTCTTCTGCATCAGTCTATAAATCTTCTCAGGTTTCTCTGAAACCATCCTTTTTTCATCATTTATTGTGGCTAAATCATATTTCATCTTATTCATAAACAAATTTTCTTCACCCATTCCCTGATTTATGTGCGGCTCCATAATTTTCAGTTTGTTGAAAATAGGCATATTCTTAACCTTGTCTCTATTTAGTTTAATATATGTGCTTCCCTTTATAATATATATGTGCTTTTTCATATATAAATGTGTAATAGCAGAAGGTAGCATAAGTACTCTAAAAAGAGAGATAGGATTGAATTATTGATCTTATATAAGATTGACTGTATCAATTACTAATTTTTGGTTCCTTTTGGGTAGGATTTGGAAATGAAAATCAAGGAAAACCTTGACATGTATAAAGTAAGCCGGGAAGAGCAGCAGTAAGTATGAATAACTTAATGAAAGCAATGATAGTAAAATATTTTTATAACAGTCCAATTAGACACAATATTGAATTAGACCATGCTAAAAGCAATGTACTTGAAGTTAACAGAGGTTCACAACCTGCCTATGATTCTGGATTTCTATGTGGAAAAGTTAGAAAACCTTTTTGGGTCTCAGTTTCTTAACTGTAAAATGGAAGTGATAATAATACATGCATCTCATTCATAAAATTGTTAGGAAAAAATCAAATGAGATAGAATATTGTAAGCTTAAAAAAAATAAATTAAACCACACTACAATTTATTGTAGGAAACTAGGTGGCAGTGGATAGAAGGCCAGATCTGGAATCAAGAAAACTCAACTTCCTAAATTGAAATCTGGCTTGAGACACTTATTAACTGTCAAATTAACTCTGTTTGCCTCAATTTTCTCATCTGTAAAAGGAGTGGGAGAAGGAAACAGCAAACTACTCCAATATGTTTGCCAAGATTACCCGAAATAGGTCTTGAAGAGTCAGTTCCTGTCCTGTAATAACATATACCAGGATGGACATATGCATATATTTATCATTTCATAGATACTTTTGCTTCACTGTTGATAAATGTATTGTAGGTAAGGTATTGAAATAAACAAGGATTTATTAAATCCTTGCTTTGGCATATGCGGTTAGAAGTTCTAAAGAGAAAAAGAGAGACAGAGAGACAGAGAGACAGAGAGAGAGAAAGATCACTCCCAAAAAACAGTCCCTGATCTCAGGGACTCCAATTCAATTAAGAGACAATATTTAAATAATCAAATATATATATTTCATACAGAGGAAATGGAAAGTAATCTAAGGGTAGAAGACCTCCTTAGGAACTGGGGAGAAACAGACTATAGTGTTGAATAAGATGAGATTTGAACTGATCATTAATAAAAGTCAGGAAAGCTAAGAGGTGGAGGGGAAAGAAGGAGAAAGAGCTTCCCATGCATAAGGATAACCAGTACAAAAATACAGAAATGTTTGATGGGGTGTTGCATGAGTAAGGAATTGTACATAAGTTATGTAGCTGTAGAATACAAGGAAGAGTAGAATACATTCATTGTTTAGTTGTGTTCAACTCTATGTAACTCCATTAGATTTTCTTGGTTGAGATACTGGAGGAGTTTGCCATTTTCTTTTCCAGTGTGTCCCTGTTTTATATATGAGGAACTGAGGCAAAGAGTTAAGTGACTTGCCCAGGGTCATCCAGCTAGGTAATGTCTAAGGATGGATTTGAGTTCAGGTCTTCCTGACTCCATGCCTGATGCTCGCTCTCCCCACTGCACTGCATAGGTATATCTAGCTGTAGGAGAGTATATGGAGGAGTGTGAAATACAAGAAGACTAGAAAGGAAAGAAAGACTCAGATTAGAAAGATCTTTAAATGCCAAGTAGAGGATTTTACATTTGATACTGGAAGTAATACTAGAGTTATTAAATAGAGGGTGATCTCAATGGTCCTTCCTTCCTTCCTTCCTTCCTTCCTTCCTTCCTTCCTTCCTTCCTTCCTTCCTTCCTTCCTTCCTTCCTATTGTTGCATTTAAAACAAAAGAATTTTGCATTTGAGTTCTAGATTCTTTCCCTTATCTCCCCACACAATTAAGAAACCACATGTGAAGTTATACAAAATATTTCCATAAAAGTTGTGTTGTGAAAGAAAACATAGATCTCCACCCTAATGAAAATAAAAACTCTCAAAGTTTTTTAAAAGAAAGAGGATAGAAAGAGAAAGAAAGAAAGCTTCAATCTCTATTCAGATATAACCAGTTCCTTCTTTGGGTATGGATAGGATTTTTCAAGTCCTTCAGAGTAATCATGAATGATTGTATTACTGAGAATAGTAAAGATGTTTACACTGGTCACTCCAGAACTTTGCTATTTCTTTGTATACAATATATTTGATTTTGCTTGAGTTCATGGAGTTCTTTGCCGTTTTTTTTTTTTTCCCAGAGAGCATCCTGCTCATCATTTCCCATGGAACAATAATATTGCATCACAAACACATACCACAGTTTATTGAGCCATTTCTTATGAGCCAATCCTGAGGGGATTGAACATCCCCTCAATTTCTATTTTTCTTTTTTTTTTTTTTTTTGTCCTGAAGAGAGCTACTATGAATATTTTTTGTACACATAGGTCATTTTTTCTTTTAAATCTCTGTTATTATTAATGCCTAGTAGTAGTGTTTTTAGGTCAAAGGATATGCATTAATTTATAACCCTTTGGGCACAGATCAGATTTTCCATTTATCAATTGTTGCATGGCTCTTAATTTTTTAAAAAAATAAATTTGACTCAGTTCCCTCCATGTTTGAGAAATGAGGCCTTATCAAAGAAACTTGCTTGAAAATTCTTTTTTATAATTACTATTGCTAACTGTATTTCCCCCCATTTATTCTATTTCCTTTCATCCTGTCCCTCCTCAAAAGTGTTTTGGTACTGACTATTCCCTTTCCCAATATGCCCTCTTTTTTTCACCCTCCCCCCTTCCCACATCCCAGTATGCTCCTATTTTCCTGCAGGATAAGATAGATTTTTATACCCCTATAGAATATGTATGTTATTTCTCCTTCAAGCTAGTTCTGATAAAAGTAAGGTCCTCTCACTCAACCTCTCCTTCCCATCTTCCCCTCCATTGTAAAAGCTTTTTCTTGCTTCTTTATTATGGTAGAAAATTTGTACCAGACTACTTCTCCCTTTCCCTTTCTCCCAGTAACTTCCTCTCTCGCTCCTTAATTTCATCATTAAAAAAAAAAAGATATTATTCCTTCATATTCAACATATACCTGTGCCCTCTGTCTATCTATATTACTTCTAACTGCCATAATAATGAGAACATTTTAATGAATTACAAGTATCATCTTCCCATGTAGAAATATAAACAGATAAACCTCATTAAGTTCTTTATGATATCAGTTTTCTGATTATCTCCTCATGCTTCTCCAAAGTCCTGTATTTGAAAATCATATTTTCCAGTAAGCTTTGATCTTTCCATCACAAATGCTCGAAAATCTTCTATTTCATTGAATGTCCACCTTTTCCTCGGTTGGATTATACTCAGTTTTTCTAGGTAGGTGAATCTTGGTTGTAATCCTAGCTCCATTGCTCTCTGGAATATCATATTCTAAGTCCTTTGGCCCTTTAATGTAGAAGCTGCTAAATCTTCTGTTATTCTGACTGTGGCTCCATTATATTTGAATTGTTTCTTTCTAGATACTTGTAATATTTTCTCCTTGACCTGGAAGTTTTGGAATTTGGTTATAATATATTCCTGAGAGCTTTCATTTTGGGATCTCTTTCAGGAGGTGATTGGTGAATTCTTATAATTTCCATTTTACCTTCTGGTTCTGGAATATCAGAACAGTTTTCCTTGATAATTTCTTGAAATATGATGTCCAGACTCTTTAAAAAAAAAAAAATTATTATTGTCAGCAGGACCTGAGTTCAAAAATGGACTCAGACTTCCTGGGTGTATGACCCTGGGCAAGTCACTTAACCCCAATTGCCTCAGCAAAATACACACACACACATACACACACACACACACACACATACACACACACACACACACACATACACACACACACACATACATATACTTATTATTATTAAAGATTTTGATGTTCAAAACATAATTTTCATTATGTACCTTTGCAAAACTTTGTTCCAATTTTTTTCCCTGCTTTCCTCCCACCCCTCCTCTAGATAGAAAGTAATCCAATATATGTTAAATGTGCAATTCTTCTGTACACATTTCCATAATTATCATGCTGCACAAGAAAAATCAGATCAAAAAGAAAAAAATTAAGAAAACAAAATGAAAGCAAACAACAACACCAAAAAATGGTAAAAATACTATGTTGTAATCTATACTTAGTCCCCAGAGTCCTTTCCCTGGGTGCAGATAGCTCTCTCCATTACAAGACAATTGGAACTGAATTACCTTATTGTTGAAAAGAGCCATATTCATCAAAATTTATCATCGTATACTCTTGTTACTGTGTACAATGTTCCTTTGGTTCTTTCATTTAGCATCAGTTTTCTCAGTTGGCCAGTTTTGCATTTTAGGCATTCTTCTCCTGCTGGTTCAGAGGTTCCACTTTGCTGACATGGGGCTAGGGCAGAAGTTGGAGCTATGCTGGTGCAGCCTGCATTGGAACTGCAAACTGGTATTCCATCCTGGTATCATAGACCTTGGCTGCTGGAAAATGTTCTCCTCAGTCTTTTGGAGTGTTCTGAAGCACTAAAATTTGTTTAGAACCATTATTTAAATGAATTTGGAGCTGAATTTAGAGCTGGGATTAATCATTAAGGAATAGGGGATTAAAGCCTTTTCTGCAGGCTGGCAGCACATAACCAAAGTCAAAGCATGGGGTCATTTCAAAATGATTGCATAAGAGACTGATTTTGCACATAGTTCTATGTTCAGAATACAGGGGGCAGTTTAGATGGTGTAGTGCATATAGCATTGGACCTGGAGTTTGAAAGACTCATCTTCCTGAGTTCAAATTTGGCTTCAAACACTTACAAACTGTATGACATTGGCAAGTCACTTAACCTGAGAACACTTCAAATGAGCTAGAAAAGAAAGTAACAAACCACTCCATTATCTCTGTTAATAAAACCCCATTTGGAGTCATCCAGAGTTGGACTTGACTGAAACATCTGAAAAACAAATGCAGGACCTAAATCTCAGAAGAGAAACCGGGATTGGATATGTCATTTGAAAAACCTATCTGCATAAAGATGATAATTAAACTTCTGTGAGCTGATGAGATTAAGGGATATAATACAAAATGAAAAGAGAGAAGTACTCAAGATAAAACCTTAGAAGATAAAAAGTTAGCAAATGGAACACTAATGACAGTCCAGCAAAGAAATCTGAAAAGGAGCACTCAGACAAGTAGAGGAGAACCAGGAGAGATCAATTGTCATGAAAACCTAGAAAAGAGAAAATATCCAAAAGGATTTCGTAATCAACAATGTCAAATGTGACAAACTAGTCAATAAAGAACAGGGTTGAGAAAAGTACTTTGGATTTGGGAATTATAAAATGCTTTCCAATAAAAAGAAAAGTGCCTTCATTTTCAGTGTATCAACATTATCTGTCTTCCCACAGTCCTTTCATCATTGACTCTGTTTTTTGTCATCTTTCCCAATTTTCTTTGTGTGACATGAAAATGGAGTTTTTAAATTTAATTTTTCATTATTATTTGGATTAGTCTTTCACATGGTTTGCTAATAATCTGTTTAAAACAACAAATTAATTCATAATTTTGAAGTGAGACTCATCACTGAGTCTCAGAGCTGGACAAGATTTCAGAAATCATCTATCTAACTCACACATGAAGAAAAATTCCTTCTACAGTATTACCTACTTACATTCCTCAGTCTCTCCTCAAAGGTATTCAGTGAAAATAAAGTCACTACCTCCTGAGTCAGTTCTAATTGTTAGGAAGCTGTGCTATTTCCTCTCTCTCTCCCTCCTGTGTGGTTCAGAAATGGTGAGGGGTCACCATTTAATAAAAAAAGCTGGACAGATCTTTAGAAGCAAAGCAAAGTTTATTATACGTTTTCACGAGAAGGGTGTCCCACCTATCAAGCAGACAATTGAAGGGAGGAGGCACTATAGGGGGCAGGGTCAACACTTTTAATCCCTAACGCAAATACCCCTTCCCACCACTGACCCTCATCCTTATTGGCTGAGGATTTTACATTCTAAACGCGGGAACTACCCAAGAAATTAAACTTGACCAATAAGTACATAGTTGCCCATATTTGACTGAAATAGGGAGATGCTGATGTCATGGGAGGATAGCAGGAAGGGGACTTAAGTATGCCCTTGACTACTCAAACTCTGAAGTAGATGAAGCCTTACTCGATTTTCATAGTTGTCTTGAAAGATCTTACCTCATCTCGTTCACTCCCTTCCTTAATTCCTTCTTCCCTCCTCATCTCCTTCCTTCCCTTCCTTTTCCTGGTACCCTTTCCTTCCCTTCCCTTCTTCTCCTTGCCTTTCCTCTTTCCCTCCACCCCCTTCTCTCTTTTCACCTCTCTGTCTTTGTCTCTCTGTCTGTGTCTCTCGCCTTCTTTCTTTCTTTCTATAGGCCCCAAACATGTATCACTGCAACTTTTATATATTGTTTTTACTTCTTCCTTGTATAAGAGATTAAGACAAATCTAATTACTCAAGGTAGTCCTTCAAACATTAAGACAACTATCACATGCTTTCTGGTTCTTCTTATAGCCATAATTCATTTAATGAATACTAGTATAGCACACCCTTTGGATTATCCATTTGGATAATCTACCTCAGGTTCAAGGTTTCCCCTATGGGTCACCAGGCTTAAAACTGTGGATTCATGACCCCTCCCATTTAATTGATTAGCTTTTAGTAGTCAACCAGAAGGTACAGTTAACTTAAAGCAAAGGCAATTATTAATGGTACATAATAAGAAAATTAGCTACAAAACATTCTTCCTATAAGTCCAGGGTAAAATTCAACCACAATTACTCACACTATCAATGGAAAGAAGAGCACAGATAGAAAGAACACTGGCAGAAGTCTATACATAGTGAAGACATGTGACCAGCAAGACTTGTCTCTGAAACTTTGAGATTTAGATGACTCATTTTACTTCATTGTGTCTGCTTGCCCAATGTGAAGCATCTCTGTTGGTTAAAAGCCTCATCTGGACCCACTGGTTCTTCTATTTCTTGTTTACTCAATTTCCAATAGCCTTTTGCTCTTATATCACAATGCTCCTGCCCTCTTGTACTTTGATTAATTAGGCCTGATTTTGCTGTGGACTAAAAGGCATCCTGGCAGTAAGGGAGAGTAAGGAAAGAGAAATCTCTCCTCCCAAGAGTAATTCTTTCTTGAGATCTGAGTAGTTTTTCTACATCTGTTTTTCTTTACTATTTCATCTTGCAATCCTCATAACTGTCAAATAGGGCATGTTTCTTTTTACAGAGAAACTAGGATGTGACTGAACCTCTGACCAAGCTCCCCTTGATCCTTTACATCCTGCAAATTCCATCAATTTGTGTGGGAAAAATAATTTAATAGTAGTCTTCTGATTAGAGAAGATCAGTACTACATTTGTATGGCACTTCCCCCTTGTCATCTTCTAACTCTCAAAGAATTTTCACTCTCCAAATTGTCCAAAAAGAGGGAGAGAATGTTAATTGGATTGCTGAACTCCATCAAAGCAAAAGATTATCAAATGACTGCTAAGACTCAGACATATATTTTACTCTATTACTTTACAGACTAATTTTAATTTTTTGTGACTATTTAAATCTGTGAATACGGTTTAAAATATTTCTTTGTCTATTCTATTTCTTTACTCTTAACTATAACACATGTGCATTTCATTATAAAAGTAACTCAAAGTTTTAATCACACAAAGTTCTTCAAAGTAGATAACTCCAAGTTTTCCTTCTACTGTGAAAACAGTCTTTTTTTTTTTAAACAAATTTTATTCAGTGCAAGGTAAAATATGTGGCATTATAGATTGAATTTATTAAGAAATTTCTAAGAATTTGCTCCCTGGGATGGCTGTAATAGACAACTCAACCTTTGCTACTGATTCTGGGACAAGCATCCTACTATTCTACTCATTTCTCTAATAAGTTGCCTTTTGCTCTTAACATAGTTTGTTTATTTGAACTGGATTCTGTCTGGACACACTCTAATGAAGGAGATTATCTTGCTTTTCTCTCATTTTACAGTTACTTCCTCCTCCAGTTCCCTAAGAAAGATTTACCCATAGCTTAGGATTCAGCTCCCAAAAATGGGAGAGCTAAAAAAAAGTCCTTAATGTACAGTACAAACCAGACATTCATAGATATTTATTTTCTACACATCAAAGTAATGCTAAATGTTGAAAACTCATATAATTATATTTCTTGGCAACTTATCTTAAAATTATTGTTGCAATTTGTAGGAGACATACTTAACATTTTTTTCTTTTATTAAAGCTTTTTATTTTTCAAAACATATGCATGGACAATTCTTCAACATTAGCCCTTGCAAAAGCTTGTGTTCCAATTTTCCCCCCTTACCAGCCCTAGATGGCAAGTAATCAAATATATGTTAAACATGGTAGAAATATACCTTAAATTGAATAATGCATACATATTTATACAATGATTATGCTGTACAAGATAAATCAAATCAAACCAGTAAAAAAAGAAGTGAAAAAAAGAAGTGAAGCAAATAAAATGCAAGCAAACAATAGAAATAACGAGAATGCTATGTTGTGGTCCACACAAGTTCTCACAGTCCTCTCTTCATCATTGAACAATTGGAACTGATTTGAATCATCTCATTATTGAAGAGAGTCACATTCATCAGAATTGATCATCGTATAATCTTGTTGTTGCCCAATGTATAATGATCTCCTGGTTCTGTTCATTTCACTTAGCATCAGTTCGTGTAAGTCTCTAGGAGATATACTTAAACTATTTCAGTATATAAAGCAGTTTGTGGGATTGATTATTAATTATTTTATATTTAACTTTAGCTCTGCTCCTCCTTTCCAGAAAGTGAGCCAGTCTGATTTTCTCCTTTTCAAAAGGAGACCTAGCTCACTGTTCTCTTTTTATTGTCTGTCTTAAACATATATACTATTACATGAACCCTATAGGGTGTGCTTTCAGATACCTATTGAAATCTTGGCAATAGATATTCTTTATATATGTTTGATGGTGGAAGAGTTTAGACTTGGGCCAATCTTCTTGCTGATGAATATTCTTGCCAATGAAGAAGCTTCTTTCTCCTGATGGCAGTTACTTCCACTTATTGGATCTATTGAACTCATTAGGTAACCTCCAGTCTTGGAAACACAAAGCAGAAAAGACCTCCAGGGACCAAGATTTAAGCTCATCTAGTTGATTTCATGCTGTAGAAGTGTGGGGGGGAAGAGCATACTCCATCCATTTGCTCCATGGCTTATTACATGTTACTCTGAATGGCATCTATAGACTTATGCAACTTCCACTATAATTGTCATCTACCTGGTACTTCTGGGGCCTCAGGCCACAACAGGAAATAACTAAGGAAGTGTGAGGATCTTGTAGTTCTAGGAGTTACAACAAGGCTAACTGGAGAGGTCTTTGCTCCCGGTCATTGCTACTATGGCAGTCAGTCATCCCTGAACATTGTGAACATTGTGATCTTCCACTCAGATTACTACCAGATAGCAAAGTTGTACTAGAATGATCATCCATTCCTGGCTAGAGTGATTGCCATACTCTTGGGGAATCTTACCCTCCAAGATAATATATTCATGACCAGACTTTATTCTATAGCTATTCTTCACCTCCATCTCCACTCAACTTAATTTGTTCCAGGTTTAAAAATTCTAGTAGGGCAGCTAGGTGACACAGTGGGTAGAGTTCTAATTCTGAAGTCAGGAAGATCTGAGTTCAAATCTGGTCTCAGACAGTTAAAAAGTCCTAGCTGTGTGACCCTGGGCAAGTCACTTAACCCCAATTGCCTCAGCAAAAAAAGGCAAAAAAAAGAAAAAAAGAAAAAAGAAAAAAAATTCTGATAGTTCTTACCTTGACACATAATCTGCCCATCTATTTCCCCCCCCCCCCCCCCCCCCCCCCCCCCCCCCCCCCCCCCCCCCATAATTCCTTGAAGATATCCTTGACTACTGATGTTCAGTCATTGGTTATATGATGCAGCTGGTTGTACTTATCATGCATCTTTTCTTTGCCTTCTGTGTGATGTTCATCTTTAATTTTTTAGAAGCAATGGGGTTCCCGATTTTGCCTCCACAATAAAATATCACCACAATGTATTGAAAAGAAGGACTTTGGATGATATTGGAAGCTTGAAGTCTTTAAAAATGTTTACAGTTTCCAGAAAGTGAGTCAGTCTGATTTTCTCCTTTTCAACTCTGGACTTAGCTTACTATTCTCTCTTTATTGTCTGTCTTAAACATATATTCTATTACATGAATTCTATAGGGTGTGCTTTCAGACACCTATTGAAATCTTGGCGATAGATATTCTTTATCCATTTTGTCTTTGCTATGGATGGACAGGCCAAACCCTTTATTAGTGAATCTTCTAGGAAGCTTTATAGTGTCTTGTAACTTGATGAAATCAATAAAATGGCATCCACAAACACAGATATCTGAAAACCTCACCCATTTACATCTTCTCCAAGTTGAACCTTACAGAGGAAACTCTGTCACAATGGTAAATACTTTTGGGAAGTATTGTTTTATGTTTTTCCAGATGTTTATTTGTAGGCTTTACTGAATAGAAAATTACTTCTGTTGTTGTATCTTCCAAGAAATCTTGAATGATCTTTATATAAGGATGGGGAGACATTTTCTTCTTCTCTTTTCTTCTTTCTCCTTCCTTCTTCTTCTTCTTCTTCTTCTTCTTCTTCTTCCTTCTTCTTCTTCTTCTTCTTCTTCTTCTTCTTCCTTCTTCTTCTTCTTCTTCTTCTTCTTCTTCTTCTTCCTTCTTCTTCTTCTTCTTCTTCTTCTTCTTCTTCTTCTTCTTCTTCTTCTTCTTCTTCTTCTTCTTCTTCTTCTTCTTCTTCTTCTTCTTCTTCTTCTTCTTCTTCTGGTAAAAACTCCTATAAGTCAGCATTTGTTTTTACCAAGTCAGATGGTTTTTCATATTCAATAAACAATAATATATTTGCTCCATCTTTCAGTCAGTTGTGAGGTGGTAAAGATGTGATCCTCTTTTGAATACCACCTTCAGAAGCTTTCTTATTTCCTATTAATATCTTCAGCAGCAATGCTCTCAATTTAGATACAGATGATCCTCACTATGAGGATCCTCATAGTGATTTTACATAGGTAGTAGTTTAGTCAGGTAGTTATTGATGTTTTCTTGATTGCCTTTTTGGGTATTAACATAGTCTGATTTTTTCCCATAGTATCTTATCTTTTAGATAAGTTACATTTTGGTCCCTTCATACTCTCAAACAGATTCTTTTCCTATCTGTTATAATGTAACTTCATCTTTCTTGGTATTTGGTGCTCAGGAATTTAGCAATTCCTTTTTTGAAGAAAGTGTCCATAATATAGAGGTATGAGACTTTTGCAATATCTTTGGCTTCTTTCATTTCTCCTGATCCATACTTTTACATATATGTATGTATGTGCATATATGTGTGTGAATATATATATATATACATGTGTATATATATATATGTGTGTGTATATATATATATATACATGTGTATATATATATATGTGTGTGTATATATATATATATATATATACATGTGTATATATATGTGTGTGTGTGTGTGTGTGTGTGTGTGTGTATTTCCCCATCCTTTTAAATTTTTTTCATTAAAGTTACCAAGTATCAGAGTATATGTTGATTTGATTTGGAAAATCTTATAAAGTTTTTCATAGAATTTTTCCACCACTTTGCCCTCAGCAGCTAACATCAGTGAATAAATTGCAGTAGTTTCCTAGTCGTCTTTTTGCAAATATGTCACATTAGTATAGTAATAGATAATGAGAAAATACTGCTATGAAATAATATGTCCTGTAGCTTTTGTTTATATAATAAAACCCATTTGCCCAGATCCTTTCTTTGGCTCTCCAAAGACTATTATATTTCCACTTAAATAATTTCTTTTTAAAAAAAAATTTATAAGACAAACACGTCATTTTTATTAAATGAGAGAGAATATTAAATGATGAGAATGAGAATATTAAATCTGATGAGAATATTAAATCAGAGAAGTTACCTTTAGAAAGCTGTGATTATATGTCCCTAATTTTTGAGATAGTTCTGTTTTCATATATTCTGTCCCATTATTCCATAAATGTCCTAGAGTTTCTAGCAATTCATCAAATTGTTATTGAATGAGTCAAGTTCATCAGCATTTTAATAAAATATATGAAACTCACAAAAGATGGAGAATCAAAAATATAAGAAATATCACAGCTATTCCAGAAAGCACATACATACTAAACCAAATTACATACATTTATAGCTATGTGTTGTGGACACAAATGGTTTGGTAGGCAGTATGGCAGTGATAGCAATTGGCCATGTATCATTAAAGAGATTCATTAAATGTATAATTAAGTGAAATTTAATTTGTTTACTATTGTAAGACTTTTATTATCAAGTCAGAAACAAAATCTTTTATAAGACAAATTTTTGCTTCAGAATTCACTGTGAAGAATTTCTTGCCTAATATATATATAAAATACACACACACATACACACACACACACACACACACACACACACACACACACACACATATTCTAGACTCCAAGCCCACTAAGGTGTTTCTACATAGGAATAAGCATCTTCAAATGTATTCATTATTCTTGTAGGCCAATCTAGATAGTCTATATCCTGTCTATTGGTTCTCAAACTTTTGTTCTCAGTATTTTTATGTTGTTAAAAAACCATCGAGGATCCATTCAAAGAGATTTTGTTCATGTGGGTTATATTTATAGCTATTTACTATATTAGAAATAAAAAAATTTTTGAATTTGTAGACCCTCTGAAAGGGTTTCAGAGACCTCAACAATTCTTTGGACTACACTTTGAGGACCATTGCTGTAGACTATGCTGTAGACTAGGCAAACACGTAGACACAAATTTTCCCCTCTCCTCCTTTCAAGCTTACATACTCCATTACATTATTTTACATTAAAAAGTTGATCTTTGATTCAGGGGATGAGCCATTTAAGTAGACAATAATCTTTTCAAAGGGAATCTAGTCAAGGATGGTATGGTTTCCAAACCACAGAAGGCATAATTATGGGGATTATATTGTCTGAACCCCAAACTGGACATACATTCTAATTTAATCCTCATTAGAAGTATATTTTTCTAATGAAATGAGGGTTGTCCCATGTAATCAGGGATGTAGAATAACTATAGCAATATCCTTCTTTCTTTAGGTTTCCTAATATAATTCAAGTCCTCTAGCAACATTTCCAGGCACTGATCTTTGAGCAAAGGTATCACATTTACAGCACCAAGAGTTACATGGAAGTTTTTTCTAATCTAAAAATAACTTTTAGCCCCTCCTCTCCTTTTCTCTTACTCTTTCACCATCATTGCAGAAGCATAAATGGACTGCATAGAACTGATGGCCATTTTCAATTTTTCTTTGTTTTTTGGATTCCCATTACCAACAACAGTAAAGAATTTACTATTAGGAGGCCAGTCTACTTGTTTTACACACATACACACACACACACACACACACACACACACACACATATATATAAAACTAAATTGGTTTTCAGAAAATGGACTCAGTTTTTTCTTTTGCTGGAGCCATATTTATAGCATTTGCAAAATCTTTACAGGAGCATAGCTTTTAAGAGTTTAATGCCATGAAGGGGCATCAAAATAGGATTTTATGGAGATTTCAAATCAGCATTCATCTCAAAACAATCATGAAAATATTACAAGGTATTCAAAGTAAGTCATAGAATAAAATGAGTGTTTTCCATATTTTTGTTTTATGATAGCAACTTGTCTATGGACAGAACACTAACATATACAATTATTCAGCTTGTTTATCCCATTGTTACCTGGGAAGTAAAGTTTGGGCAGATGAATGAAAACAAAATGGCCTCATTGATGGCAGATATTTGTGATTGGAGAAACATATGTGGCAGATGAATGTAGTAGAGAATAGGCTCTGATTGTACTGTGACCTGATTGACCTTTTTCAGATAATATCTTGTGAAAATAAGGATGGGATCTAAAAGAGAAAGGCCATTTAAAATGAAAACCATAATAAAAGCTGTGGTATGGAAGAGGCAAATTATTCCATTCCCTTTAGTACATTTTCATTTATAGTGCTGGAATATAATGTGCTAGCCTCTAATAATAATATCTTAGATCTGGAAGGGGGTCCTTTGAGGTCATATAATTTAGCCCCTTTATTTTATAAATGGAGAAACTGAAATCAGATAGGTGAGGTGATTAACCTAAATTCACCCAGGTTACTAATGGCAAAATAAAGATCTTTTGGTCCTTTGATGCAGAGCACAAAGTGATTTTAATAGTAATAATAGTGAAAACTGACATTCATATAATACTTCATAATGTTTAGAAAAAAATTTAACATATATTAACTTTTGCTCCTCACAACAATTCCATATAGTGATAACAAAAGGTATTATTAATCCATTTTACAGAATGAGTAACTAAGTGAGAAGAGGTTAAGGAGCCAACTTGGTCACACAGTTAGAATCAAAGGTGGATTTCAAACTCAGGTTTCTACTGATTTCAAGTGCAGCTTAACTGTGATGCATCTTGCTGGGGGTAAATAATAACTAATAAAAATACTTGAATTTGTGTCTTTAAGGTTTTAAAAAATGCTTTAGAATTATTATCTCACTAAATCCTCACAACAACCTAAGGTTGTAGATGCCATTATTATCTCCATTTTACAAATGAGGGAAGTGAAACAGACAGAAAAATGACTTGGTCAGGTGACACAGGCTAGTATCTGAGGTGAGATATGTACTCAGATCTTCCTGCAACTAAGTTCAGCTCTCCATCTCCTATGACACACTTCATCTTCAAAGAGCAAGGGCAGGTGGAAGACAGCAGAAGTCCTCTTAGGCTGTCCCTCAATTGGTGGTGCCTCCTGGGTAATTTGTTCTTGTAGTCAGCCCTTAGGTATATAAATTATATGCATTACCTTTAATAGGGGTTGGATGGGGGCCATATAACATAAAAATATGAGATAGGACCTTATTGCTCTGTCAGCTTGTAGGACTTACTTTCCATTAAGGGATTTCAGCCTTTAATAAAGAATTTTGCAAGTTCCAAAGTTTTTCTTTTTACAGATTCAAAGGATTTTTAGAAAATGTCATATCAAACTCTATGATTGAAAAAAAAATGAAATAACTGAAGCCCTGAAAAAGGCAAGAACTTGTCCATGATTACACAGGTCTTAATGGACAACACCAGATTCTGAACCCAAGCCAACACTGGTTCCACTGAACTATATAAATGACACATGGTTGCTAATTTAGAAAGTAATGGAGCCAAGGCTTGAATATCAGCTTCCAGACTTTAATCCTAGTATCTTCTTATCATATCACACTATTTCCCCAGGAGGGTATTTTTAGTGGTAAAAAATCTTTGTTTTCTGGGTTATTGTAGAAATGAACTAAGATGCCTATAGAGATAAAGATGAATGGGACTGTCAGAATTATGTTAAAAAATAAATGTTAAGGTTGAAATATATTTTCATTTTCAAGACATTTCCTCTTATCTAATGAGTTTTTTTTTTAATTGTCCATTTAAAGGAAATTTTGGGATTTCCTTGATAACTTTATAAGTTCTGAAGATACGGAAGAATTCTACTGAGTACTTGGAAAAATGATACGTGAACATCAAGAATGATCTCATGAACAAACCCTTGACTTTTTGAAACATACAAATTAAATCATTTTGGCTCCTTTTTCTTGTTTATCTTAGAATCAAATTCAGTATTATTTTCTAACTAAAACAGGAATATATATATATATATATAAGTTGTAAATATTTTTGTGAATTTTTTTCTGTTTATATATTTGTAATGCTATATCTATAGAATCTTTTAATAACTTTTCCATGGGAAAAGTTATTTTTTGCATAATTTTTATAAGTAAGAAAATGAACAAAAATGTAAAATGTGCTTAGTTCAAGTTCAGATTTTTGCATTTAATAAAACTTGACAATAATCTAATTTTACAATTGATATCTTGATCCTCATGTGGCTCCCTGGTTGCAGTATCAGAGTGAACAACTTCTGCTAGAAGAATGTATCAATATTTTTCCATGGTCCTCTCCTAGACCATTCAATAAACACAGGGGAAAACACCTATTTCAAAATGTCATTGAACTGCATTTTTATCTTGCAGTCTTGAAGTTCAGATATCTGGGCAATCACTTCTTTTGTAGAGTTTCACATATAGTAATACTAGCAATAAATAAAATTAAGAACTTTGGGATTAAAAGATTCAAACTGAAAAGCTTCAGGAAGTGGAAAACTTTAGAAGTATGGACTGTATCACAAAATTCCAGAATCTAAGAATTAGAAGGGACTTCAGAAACTCTTAGAGTCTAACCTATACCTGAGTAAGAAACTTCTCTATGTTATTCCCAACAAATGATGTCTACCTTTTATGAATGTCCAAAGCCTCTCATAGGCAAACCAACCCATTCCACTTTGGTGTAGCTTTAATTTTAAACACATTTTTCTTTACATCAAATTTAAATGTGTCACTTTAATATCTAAAACTTCCCCCTCCCCCCAATTCTGTACTTCAGGGCCAAGCAAAACAAATGTAATCCCACTTCCTTTCAAATACTTTGTCTTTAATTATTCCCTGAATGCCCACTTTTTCTTTTATCCAAGTTAAACATTCCCATTTCTTTAAGCCAGTCTTCAAACAGCAAGAATCTGAGGTCGTTACCAATCTGGTCATCCACCTCTTAATATTTCCCAGTTATCACCTTCTCAATATTACTCTTTCTCAAAGTTGATAATCTCTAACTATATATTATACCCAAGACTCCTCCTAGAACTCTACTTCTTCTCTTTTATGATTAGGGAGTTAAGACACATATTTAAAAGAAAAAAAATTGTTCATTTTATTCTTGATAACTTATGTGAACCAATAACTAATCTTGTCTAGAACTCAGTCCCATAGGATTATTTTTTATTAGTCCAACATTGATGATTGCAACTTGCTACTATAATGTTATGTTTTGACAATTGGAGTTTAGGAGTCATTGTGCTAATCCAGTTTCAGTGAATGAGAAATCATCCACCCCAAGAGCTGGAGGTTTTCAAGTGTAATGGTTTCTAGGTGCTTATATCTCTTCCTCTTGTTCCTTTCTTCTTCTCCACACTGAGAAATGTTGCACCCTCAAGAAAAAAATTATATGTATGTATGTATGTATGTATACATACTTTGGAATGCTCTGTCACAGGTGGGACACAAATAGTTCCTATGAATATTTGAGGTGGCTTCTCTAGCTTTGTACATCTCATGTTTCTTCTGAGTTAATTCAATTCTGCTTTGCTCATAGAACATTGTGTGTGTGTGTGTGTGTGTGTGTGTGTGTGTCTATCTGTTAATTATAAAATAATTCCTATCACTCTGCAACGTTAGAGCAAGTAAATGCTCTAATAAGAGTGTGAACAAGAGTTGTCTCTCTTGTTTTTATTCTGATTTACTCTGAGTCCAGACTCTGTTAACTACTAGAGCCGAGACAAAAAAAAAAATTACTAATTGTTATATTCTTGGATATTGTATTTTCATATTGCTCTTCAAATAAACAAATGGTAAACTTGAAGAAGAGCTTTAGGAAGTACAACATTGTTCCAATTATAATTTCTGATCACCAATAAAATTTATGGCTCTTTATATTTCCAGATTGAGGCCATCTCAGGGATTTAAACATAAGTGTCTACAAAAGTAAGACTTGGGAGAAGAAGAGGAAGTTATAATAAATCAAATAATGTTTTTAAGTGCCTACTGTGCCCTAGGTACTGTGTTGGAAGTTGGGAATACAAAGACAAAAGGGAATCCAGTCATTGTTCTTAAGGACATTACATTCTTTTGGAGGAGACAACATATGTATATATATATATATATATATATATATATATATATATATATATTTAGGATATGCAAAATACAGGTTTTGTCATTTGTTTCAAGGAAATGATAAAGTTACTGAGACTTTTGGGATACCATATATTTACCAGATGATTTTGGAAGGAGGGTACTAACAACTAGGGGCATTAAGAAAGGTCTCATATAGATGGTGGAGTGTCTTTATATACTTCAAAGTTCACAAATAGAACCCCTAAACTGGATATACTGTATATTTTAATAATTTAACAAGTGTACATTTATTTAATATCCAAAGGCCATATAGAGGGATTATTTATTTGTGATAGCTAGGTAAAGTATGTGACATTATTTATGGATGAAGGTCTAGAATGTACGCACAAGAAACTCCATGAAAGATCAAAAAATGTTAATTGATAGGGAACAAAACAAAGTCACTTATTTCTTCAAATAGACAGGGCTACTGGCATTTAGAATGAGCTTCATAGTACAATAAGTAGAATCACAGAATTGAAAAGGACCTCAGAGATCATCTAGTACTTCAACCAAAACCTCAAGAATCCCAAATGATTTGAACATCTAATTTTGCTTGAAGACCTCAATTGAGGGGGAAGTGACTACTCTGTGAAGCAGTTAATTTAAATTTAGATAACTTTATTAAGTTTTTCTTTACATCTAACCTAAAGCTTCCTCTCTGTAGCTCATTTTCTGTTCCTCGTTTTATCTGTTGGAGACAAGTAGAATAAATTTAATCCTTTTCTACAGGTACTTGAAAGGCAAGTTTGATATCCATGTAATATTTCCTACATGCACACATACCCCTACATTTTCTAGACTTCAAGCTATTGATCCTACTAGACCCATTCTTTACTGATTGATGGAAACCACTTTATCTGATTCCCCCCCCCCCCCCCAGATCTTTAACTGGACTACATCACCATCTTACTATCAAGTTGCTGTACCCATCTCACCAGTCAATTTTATCCAGTTTTTAATGATGCTAAATAAATGTATCTTAGAGTTCCTATATCCTTGATATAAGTAACCCAAGGAGATTAAAGTCAGAAAGGCACCATTTACACAAAATCATTCTTAGTGACACTTTTTGTTGTAGTAAAGAATTAGAAACACTCTAATGCACCTTCCATTTAGGTGACCATAAATCTCAAATCTGACCATGTTATCCCACTATTCAATACATTCCAATGGCTCCCTATGGCTTGTACCATAAAACACACAACCTTTTATTTGGCACTGAAAGCCCTCCCTTAGCCTGGGCCTCTCTTGCATTTTTAGTTTTCTTATGTTATATGTCCAACTATTCAGGAATGACTAAACAAATTGTGATACCCAAGTGTAATGGAATATTACTGTGTTTTTAAAAAAAGATAACACTGAGGAAGCCTGAGAAATGACATTTATGTGCAGATTGAAGTAAGTAGGACTAGTAAAAATAATATGCACAAAAACTTTATTGTTCTTCAGTTGTATCTGACTCTATGTGAGTTCATGGACTTTATGGGGTTTTCTTGGCAACAGTGATTTTCCATTTCCTTCTCCAATGTAGCCCTACTTTACACATGAGGAATTGAATCAGTTAAGTGACTTGCTTAGGCTCACACAGCTAGAAAAATACCCGAAGTCATATTTGAACTCGGCATTTAACTGATTCCAAGCCCAGTGCTCTATAAGTGGGACTATGTAGTTACCCCTGTATGCTGAAGCACTGCAATAATGTAAATGGGAAGAATAATTTAAGAAATTGAAACTGAGGACACATAATTATAATGACTATTTTAAGAAGAGTTGAGAAAAGGAACTTCCCTACCATCTTTACAAAGGTGGGTAGCTATGAGTTTGGAATATTGCTTATAGTGTCAAACACATTTCATCTGTTAGTTGGTTTTGGTGTAATACTTTTCCTTTTCTTTCTGTTTTCTCATAAAAGGAGCGGAAAATGTATTTGGTAAATAATATATAAAATTAAAATATATCAATAAATGGAATTAAAGGGGAAAAAATCATATTAAGTTTGGCCCTCTGTTCTAGCTCATCAAGATCTTTTTGAATCATGCTCCATGTCATCAAATTTGGTAAGCCTGCCACCTTTGCTCTTATCAAATGTTAAAGATAGCTTGGTATGGTCAAGTGTACATCAAGAACATATAATTATAATGGCCGTTTTGAGAAGAGTTGAGAAAAGGTACTTCCCTACCATCTTTACAAAGGTAGGTAGATATGAGTTTGGAATATTACTTATAGTGTCAAACACATTTTATCTGTTAGTTGGTTTTGGTGTAATACTTTTTCTTTCTTTCTGTTTTCTCATAAAAGGAGTGGAAAATGTATTTGGTAAATAATATATAAAATTAAAATATATTAATAAATGGAATTAAAGGGTAAAAAATCATATTAAGTTTGGCCCTCTATTCTAGCTCATCAAGATCTTTTTGAATCATGCTCCATGTCATAAAATTTGATAAGCCTGCCACCTTTCCTCTTATCAAATGTTAAAAATAGCTTGGCACAAGGTCAAGTGCACATCCCTGGGGTACATTTTTGAAGATCTTAAAAGTCAACAGTGAATACTGAATGATTATTCTTTGATCAGATACTCAACAACTTCCAAATCTTCCTTAATGAGATAATGCTTTCCACTATAATAAAGATAACCATTAAACTCAGACAAAGGCCTGTCAAATGTTTTGCTATAAAACTTTAAGAAACCATCTACAATATCCTCTTTATATACTAGTCTAGCAAAAATGTTTTTCTTTTTTTTAAGGAAATCAAGTTCTTAATGGAATCATGCCTACTACATTTTATAATCCCTGTTTATTATTATAATTACATTATCCTCACTATTAATGAACTTGATACTAGAATATTTAAAAATAATTCCATCATTTTTTAAAGTCCTGAAACAAAATTTACTTTGGGTAATGCTTATCCATTAGTTTTCAGATAGACATCTTTATATATGTATGTGGGTATCAAAGTACTGATAAAAGAAAATCTCACAAGGTAGAGCTTTAATTGAATACTTTTGATCATTATTTATTATTTGCCTGATATCGGGAGTACAAATACATGAATTCCAATTTTTTTTCTTGCCAGTCTTTTCTATTTTAACAATGAACAATACTCACTATTTCAAATTTTTGCCATTTGAAACTTTTTTAATCCCTGCTCCCCCTTTTAAAAAAATCACTGAACAAGACTTTTTTTTTTTTTTTTCCCATGAAACATATTCCTGAAATTTTAACAGAGAAATTATAATTCTGATTTAGGTTTCCAGGTGATATTATTAATGGGTACAATCGATTTATTCTCTTTTCTTTTCCTTGACAAAGAACTGTTTCTCCAGAGGTAAGGTCCTTCCACTAGTTTTCTTCTTGCTTCTAAAGTCTCAAGACCATCACAAGCTAGACACAAATAAAGGGCAAAATATCTCTGTGGCTCCAGGGGAAAAGAGGAGATAATTAACTGCTGCATTGAGCCACCTTCCCAATCTAGTTCTTATATTGCTATTACCTAATTTACAACACCTGCCTAAACACCTTCTGTTACTAGGCAACAAGCTCCTTCGTTGATCATAGATTCCAGCTTGGTTTATAAGGGACTCAAGGTATATTAATAAGGTCTCAGTATGATGTCAGTTTTGTTCAGTACAACCTATAAAACTGTTGGATGCCTTTGAAGAGTAGGTCGTTCCTGGGTGTGCTGATGAATTGCCAAAACCTTTGTGAGTTGTCTTTGATGGAGTTTTTTTATAGCTGTGGATCCATTTGTGAAAAATGATTTTTTTTCCTTTTTTTTTAGTGATAGCATATCAGTCAACCAGGTCTTCTACTTGAGGTCCAAAGGATTCATAGCTCTATTGTAAAATAGTCAGCAAAGCTCCTAAGCAAAAAATGGGATGTGACTTTGATGTCCTCTCCCAATTTAATGTGGTGGTTTCTTTTTTATTTATTTATTTTTGTTCAGTGACTAAGAAAGTAGTCCAGAATCATAAACACTTAAATTTACCTTTAACAAGAGCCAAAGCCTCAAGACAAATAAGTATATAAGTAAATATATGAAGAATTTTTATTATTCTGAGCACTGGAAGAAGTTATGAGCCATAGGGATGGAAGCAATATTTAGAACAGGAAGATCTTTCTGATTTCTTTTAGATTATGTGGTTTCAATTATCATCTCCATGCAGATGACTCTCAAGTCTACTTGTTCAGCCCTCACCTCTGTCTGGATCTCCATTCTTATATCTCCAACTGTCCATTGTCTATCTCAAAATGAAGGTCCTACAGATATCTTTAACTCAACATGTCCAAAACCTAACAACATCATTTCTCCAAGTTCTCCCCTCTTCTAACTTCCCTGTTACCATCAAGGACTCCCCAATTCTTCCAGTTATCCAGATTGGCAGTTCCAATTTATTTCTCTCCCATCTCCCCCAATTTCCGTGTCCAATCGGTTCCCTTGTTGATCTCACCTTTGCAACAGCTCCTAAACAATCTCCCTTCTTTTCTCTGCACTACCTCTGCTCCAGTGCAGACCCTCATCACTTTATGCTTAGACTATTCCAAAAGCCTTCTAGTGAGCTCTTTAACACAAGTCTTTTTCCACTCTAATGCACCTTCCATTTAGGTGACCATAAATCTCAAATCTGACCATGTTATCCCACTATTCAATAAATTCCAATGGCTCCCTATGGTTTGTACCATAAAACACACAACCTTTTATTTGGCACTGAAAGCCCTCCCTTAGCCTGGGCCTCTCTTGCATTTTTAGTTTTCTTTCACATTCTTCCTCTCTGAATTCTCTGGGTCTGTGCTGTTTCTTACACACTAACTATGCTTTTTCACTGGCTCTTCTCCATATCTGGAATTTTCTTCGATCCCCAGGTATTCTTCAAATTCCAATTAAAATCCTTCTATTAGGAAACTTTCCTGATCTACCTTAGAAGGCAAATGCCTTCTAGCTGTTGATTATTCCCATTTTAACTCTCCATATATTTTTGTACATAGTTGTTTGTATCTTGTCTGCTCTATCTTCAATACTTAGCACAGTGTCTGTCACAGGGTATGTGCTTAATAAATTCTTGTGGTCTTGATATGTACTCTTCTCATGTCTAATTAGGATAAGTACCAAGTTTTTAATCTTCCCAGTTTTATATAAGAACTTAGCTTTAACATATTTTGTTGGTAATTCATAGAAAAATGAACTATGTATTCAAACTGATAGCAAATGGAAATCATTAAAGTTACACAAATGAAAATGTCTCCAGTCAATTCACTCAATCTCTATTTTCCTCATTTTCCTCATCTGTAAAATGTAAAATCTACCTACCTCCAATTAAGTAGAATTGTAAGGTTGTTGTGAGGATTAATTGACATAATTATAAAGTGCTTGGCACATGGTATCTATAAACATTGCATATAGACCATCTAAATTTTAGCTTTTTTATTGTGATAATTGTGATGATGACATACTAGACAATAGTTAATGAAATAATTCCTCTACTGGGAGTGACATACTTCAGTTCATCCTATATAAAGCTCTCCCTATCTCAATTACAGGGAAATTTTCTGAAGTCTTTTATGTTATAAACTGGGATTAGAGATATTCTACATGTCAGTCTTGCCTTCCTGGGACATTTACACAAAGAGAGCTTGAACCTAATTTTCTTCTCTCAAATCCAGAAGACCAAGGATCTCTCTTATTTTAAACTTTTGCCAACTTTGCCTCTCATGCAGACATGGATCTTAGATCAGTCATTCTCTCCACCAATAAGGAGAAAGTCTTATACAAATGTCATATTTGAATCCAGTTATATTAGCCACTATTATTAATAGTGGAGAAAAACTTTTATTAATAAAAATCTAACCTATGACCTGAAATTATTTTTTCCCCATTAGAGTGGATA
The DNA here is from genome assembly GCF_902635505.1 of Sarcophilus harrisii. Lineage (NCBI taxonomy): Eukaryota > Metazoa > Chordata > Mammalia > Dasyuromorphia > Dasyuridae > Sarcophilus > Sarcophilus harrisii. The sequence goes on from NC_045429.1 coordinate 125,401,078, forward strand.
TATTCTTTGTAGTAGACACATGAACCAAAAGATCCTTGGATTGTCCCTTCATCCCATATATCTTTCATGTAAGGGAACTTGCAATTGAATTCATTCATTTCTATCCCCAATGAACAGGTCTAAATTGATTTAGAGAGGCAAAAAAGATGTGAAAGAGACCAGAAGCCACAGATAGCAAAAAGATGGAGTATTAAGAATAATGCTAGAATGACTAAGGACCAGAGGAATAAAAACAGGATAGGGCAGTATGGGAGGAGGGGAATGGGCTTATTGAATTCTCCATTGTCTTGGTTATGAGTCTGTACTATATTCTTTATTGTATAAATAAAAGCTGCTCTATGCTTGATAATTCATTACCTTAAGTTCCTATACAGGAGATAATTTTTTTCCAGAAAGCCAGGGATATGCTAGAGTCAGGTCATACTGACTAAAGAAAGCTGATTATTAAATTTTCAATATGAATATACCTTTGAAATGGGTAAATGCTACAAAACTGGACTCAATTTATTTTGGTAATTATCTAGACTCAAGATAACATGATGGAGAAATGTTTATAACAGGATAAGTTTAAAAGTATGTCATGAGTACATTTTTTCTTGGAGAGCCAGTAGGCTCCCAAGGCTTCCTGAAGCTTTAGGATTTGATGGCCCATTCTACTTTGGAAGAATGCTACAGTCAGGGGTTAACAGGTAAAAACTGGGTGGGAGAGAAAATAATCCAGATTCTCAAATTCTTTGTGTATACCTGGGCAGAGGCAGAAATAAAGAGAAGGAATTCTCAAAGTGACTGGAACTTAAAAGTCAAGGGAAAAACTTCTGACATAAGGGTTACATATTAATAAGCCTTCCACTGAAGATAAATCTCAGACTGATTTGAAATCCAAAAACTATATAAACAACTGCATATTTAGATCTATTTCAAAGCAATTACTTGCTTCAGGTACTACTGCAAAGCCTTTCAGCTCATAGAAAATAATTCCTTTATTCCTGTGTACCATCTAATTTTGTTATTGTTGCATGTTTTCTTATAGGATCAATTTAAACTTGGAATTATTGGCTTGAAAACTTCAGATTGTGTAGTAGAAATGCATATCTATGTTTTTTTACTTGTATGAGATTTTGCACATATTTTAAAAATCTTCTACATGCCTTTTTTTTTGGGGGGGGGGTGAGGCAATTGAGGTTAAGGGACTTGCCCAGGATCACTAATAAGTATCTGAGGTTAGATTTGAACTCAGATCCTTTTGATTCCAAGGCCAGTATTGTACACCCTCGATGCCCCTGTACAAGCTTTTAATTAAGCTTCTGATTTTTTTTTTTAATCTAATTGTTTAATAAATTCTACCTTAGCATGCCTTCTTCAGGAACAAAACTCTTGATTTTTTCCATAAGTAATTTAATCTTTTCCCCAAATTTCAGAAGATCAAACTATTTATTTCCATTGAAACAAATTGAAAGGCATTATGCCTTTTCATTTATTTTTCCAAAATCACAGATTTGCAGACTTGGGGAGTGGCTGGGAGGAACCTTGATAGTCATCTAGGCAAACCCATTCATAACAGAAATCTTTACTCTCACATACCTGACAAATTATTGTCTAGTCTCTGAATGAAAACTTCCAAGGAGGGGCACTACCACCATTGGAGGAAGTCCAATCAATTTTTTTTGTACAGCTCTAATCTTAATACCAGCCAATACTAAATTGGTCCTCCTAGCAATTTGCCTTAACTCTGAATCACCCTGACTCCCATTAATTGAATAGGTCCCATACAAAGTCCCAAAAGGTCATTGTTTGGACCCTGATTGACTCAGAGGGAATGAAAAGTGAGGTTCCTAATTGTACAGCCCCCTTTTACTGAAATCCAATTCACTTGCATGTTATGGTATCATCTTCTGATGTCAAAAAATTGAGATTGATTGAGATTGAAGGGCAAACCACAATTCCTGTGAGTTGGACTGATGAGGGCCTGAGTAACTAGGTGGGGTTGTCAGATAAAGCCTGAAGAATTGATAAGATTATAATACTCCCTGAGGCAATCAGGGAAGGGGACTGATGGAGATTAGCTCAGCCTTATGCTCCCACTGCTGTCAAAGTCTTGGGTAACCCTCACCCCTTACTATATCTTAATCAGAACGACAAGTTATGATGTCAAACTTTGAAGGTTAAATTTTCCCTATAAGTCTGTCCATGGCCTGTACTATCTTTGCTGATTCCTTTTTGGGTTAGCCTGCCACAACATTCTGTCTCATGGTGTTTTTCTCCATGTAGCTAGCTAATGCTTTCAGAATGCTAAACTCCTCTCTATATTTAGTCTGCCAGTTAATGGAATATTCCCTTTTCCTGGTTAATTGTGAGTTCCATTGGTGAACTTGTCTTTTCCATTGTTTATTATTAAAGCCCTTTCCCTTGCTTACTATATGCTCTCCCAAATCTATTTCATATTAACCAATCCTGGTATTTATTTTATCTCTTCATTTTGTCTGTAACTTCTCATAGTACACCTTTTGGCAAAGATAAAGGCCCTTGTGAATTGCTATCATTTTAGTGCCTCCACCAATCTCATCATTTTGGTGCCATTTGTTCACCCCAGTCTTATCAGGAGCTGCCCCATTGAGGACTGGGCAACACAGCTTTATTATTTGTTTCTTTCTCTCCCTCCCTCTTCTCTCTCTCTTTCTTCCCCCCCCCCCCCGCCTCTCTCTCCATTTTTATTTCTCTCCCCTCCCCTCTTTTTTTTTTCTTTCTTTCTGAATGACTATGCTTTTATCCTAGTTATTAAGAAATTCTAAACAGCATGGGATCAATCTCATATTCTCACAGACTGCCACTGAAGTTGTCCTCCTTCCTTGACAAAGAAGGAGTAAATTGTAAATGTATTTAATTCTAATCAACATTACCATATTTTTTCAAAAAAATAGTTTGAACTACAGTTTTTAAGACCTTTGATAAAATTTAGGGAAAAAATATATAAAGTTAGGTAAATTAACTGAACATTCTCTTTGAGTGTAACAAGAAACTGAGGACTTCTCAGAATAAGTCACTTCCAATTTCAAAGGTCTGTTAATCATTAAGGCTCTGTGAAGGAGAACAAAAGGCTTGCTCCTCTAGTAGAAATATCTGAAGTGATCTCCTGGATCTTTACTTAACTGCTTAGAGAAGAATCTAACTATTTAATGACCTGGAGTTATTCTAAGAGGTCTATAAACAGGGTAATCTCTATATGCTGATTGAGGAAGCCTTAGGTAAACTAAGTCTCCTTGATTATTCTAGCTTAATGGACTACTTTCCTCTAAAAAATCTTCTTTTTGTGGGGGATTATATGGTTTCTTATAAAATCATTAAGGTAGATTGAATTTATTATTTATATTCAGTTTATCTGGGAATTTGGGAAAATGAAATAGAGTGCTCATATTGGCTAAAGTAACCAGTTGCAAAACTAACCACCATAAAACACTCCTGCAAACAGTTGTAAACCTTGTGAAACATCATAAAATTCAGGTCAAAATTTAACAAGTTCGTGTTATTTCCAAGCATTAATCAAGATAGTGAGAATCCATTGGATAAGGGGAAGGAGGGGTGTCATGGATTCTTGTGGTCATGACTATATAACTCACTTAAATCTCTGTGGAAATTAACCTCTCTCCACTGGTGGAACTCCAGTGGAAAGATGTTCACTTCTTGCAAGATTCTAAAATAAACACTTTTATTCTCCACTGGAGATATCTCTGAGTATCTGTAAATTGGATTTGCCATACCACACATCTTCATCTATAAACTTAGAAATCCTGTCAGAATAGGAAAGATGATTAGTCTGGCACAAGTTTTTCTTGATAAACTTACGCTGCCATTTTGTAAACCTAACTTGCTTACCTGGATATTTGATTGTTTCTAATGATACATTCTAGAATTTTCCCAGGAATCATTTTCCAGATAAAGTAATAGCTTACAGATACAAGTATCTTATTGTTTTTTAAAAATTATATTACCTGCTTCTCTTGCTTCTCCACTCCTGATATTTCTTTAAGGTTATCCATGGTTATTCAGACAGTAGATCATCAAGTACATTTCCTGGTGCTTTCAAAATATGTGAATAGGTACTTGGGTCAGGTATCTTGAACTGATCAAGGGCTACTAGGTAGTGTCTTTCTGGTGCTACAAATCTTAGGTATCAGGTTCCAATTAGTCATTTTTGTTCTATTATTTCCAGTAAGAAAATTATTTGCTTTAATAGAAAAAAGAGAAGCAAAATGGAAATTGAGCATTTATAACTTCTTTCTGTTTCAATTAACATGTCATCCATTCCAAACAAAGGTACTGTCCTCATTTTATCCTCTTAATTTCCCCTTCCCCCCTATAGCTAAAAAGAAATCCAACTCTTTCTGGCTCTGAACATAGCATTCCTACTGCTTTTTTTTTTTTTTTTTAATGAAACCATATCTCACTCATATTTATCCTGGTTTACCTACCCTTGCTTCCATCATTTTTTAAAAAAATCACATCTGTTGGTGAATTCCCTCTGTATCAACACCAATTTCTTCAGACAAATGAAATTTTTTCTCTTTATTGTAATTATTAACTCCAGGTTGCCTATTTCACTGGGCTTGTATTCTACAGAGTTCACTATACTCAGAAAGCCACAACAAGTTTTGTCCAGGTTCTAAACATGTCCTTACTATATATTTCCAATCATTGGGGTTAAAATTTCAAAAGCCAAATTCTCTAATATCATCTTATCATAAGATGATGTAGACCCATAAAGAGTGCAAGCCTTTTTCAGATCTTTGATAATTCTAGATTAAACAGTGTATTTTCTTTTTTCTTGATCTGAAGAGTCAAACTCTTCAATCACAGAATATACTTCTATTTTTAAATCAGATATATCATGTCCTTCATTTTTAGCTTTAATTAGTGCCCTTTATAATCGTGTCATAGGGAATGGACAAAGCTGCTGCATGGGTAGTGCTGATATCACTACCTTTCTCCTTCCTCCTCCTCCCTCTACCACAAAGGGGAAATTGAGGGGGGAGGGTCACAAAATGGGGAATGCTCTAATGGCTTCTGCTGTGAAGCACGACACTCCTTAATTTCATCAGCACTGTACTTAACTCCATTCTTGTCTAAATCATCGTGCTTTTTAGCTTATCCCTCTCCTCCTCTTTCTTTTTTTTCCTCATTCTAAAACTTACATAATTCCTTAAAGCCAGTTGTATTGTGTTAATATATAGAATGTTTCTTCAGGAATCGAATCAGGACCATTATCATTGTAATATTTATTTAGTTGCTCTCCCACTAGTTTCTATGGCTCTAATTTTTCTTCCTTAGAGAACTAAGTTGATGTATACTCTAATGTTTCTAAGAGTCCCATTTCAGCTGAAACAATAGTTTAGCCCTCACTAAAGTTTCCTATTTATCTATTTGGCGCATGTTGGGCGCCAAAATGTAATGTTCAGGATAGCTTTCTAGAGGTCCTCTGGAAGGGTCTTTGTCTCAGCAGGATAGACACCATGAGAATGGACAGGAATAGAGTCCAAAGTCTTTATTGTCTCTTACACATTCTGTGTCTGTCATAGTCTGACCCAGTCTCTTCCAACAGTCCGCCAGTCTGACTTCTGTCTGACTTCCTGTCCCAGTCTCTTCCAGCAGTCTTCCAGTCTGACTTCTGTCTGACTTCCTGTCCCCAGTTCTTATATACCCTATTACAGTTACATCATTACAGCATACTGAGAATGTGTGAACTAGAGAACTATTACATCACCATGTTAAGTACCAAGTATATGTAAACTAGATAACATTGTATCATCAGATGTTCCACTGAGTTAACACCGTGTTTCAAGTATACTTCTCCAGAGTTCTGGCTCTCTATGGTAATCATTGTCCTTTGAAGTTTCAGCAATTCATTCTTAAGGATTTTTTTCCTATCCCTGCTGGGCTGACTTTTTTTTTTTAAGGTTTTTTAGTTCATGGAATCCAACCATGGGATCTTTTCCCTGAATTCTTTGAAATAACCAAGGAGCTATGCCCTGATTTCATCTGCTTTTTTTTTTAATCTAGTAGGGAATGGCCATACCACCCCCAGGGTTCCTATCATTTCCACTCCCACAACTATTTCCTCCTTATTTTTTGAGAATCAGATCCAGAATTTTCTAGTAATTTCATCTACTTTGGGGAAAATACAATTATCATTAAGGCATGTGAAAAAGTTATAAATTGTTCTGTATTTCACTAAAAGACTTTCAAAATTTGTCTTAGATAATTGAAGTCCCTCATCACTACTATATCATGCCTCTTCACTTGATTTGTAATGTTTCCCAAGCACCTTATTGCTCACCCTTTATTGTCTACATTACAGAAGATTCTATGGAAAATACCACTTCTCTATATTTTTCAATTGACTTTCATTCTTTCTGTCAAATATCTTCCCTTTGTTGTCTTTACAAATTTACTTTTTAATATATAATGCTAACCTAGCCCTTGATGCCCTTTACCAGTTTTATTTATTTTGAATGGTTATAGTCATTTAAATCTATAGTGCAGTTATAAATTTCATCCAGCAGTGTGCAGAAGCCAGTGTGAATTGCTTTGCAAGAACTGATTATTTTCATTGTGATCATTTCCACTATGGAAATCTACAAATAAATGCTTAATTTATTATTTTGTTGATTGTTTAAACTTAAGTAATAGAGAAAATATTAATAATGCATATTATATTTTAAATTATATAGTGAAAACTTACATTTGCATACATATATTCTACATACATATATACACATATATTAGAGATATGTGGGTATGTATAAAATATATATGTATGTATTTATATAACTAGGTAGTAGGCCTGGCATCAGGGAAATTCATCTTCCTCAGTTCAAAGCTGGCCTCAGGCACTTACTAGCTGGGTACCCCTGGGTAAGTCACTTAACCCTGTTTGCCTCAGTTTCCTCATCTATAAAATGAGCTGGAGAAGGTAATGGCAAACCCTTCCAGTATCTATGCCAAGAAAACCCCAAATTGGATCGTGAAGAGAGATACAACTGAAATGACTGAACAAAAACATTTTAGAGAATCAGTTGTTCAACATTTACCACCATACCATAATTCATATCATTAAAAATCCATGATTCCTAGTGGGTCAAATGCATCTCCTTCAATGAGAACTTTTGGCTCCTCTTATTTGTAACTAGGACTTAAAGACCTGAAAGAAATCTATGAACTGGGAATGTATTCAGGAAATACTTGCTGGGATAATGTAGAATAAATGATATTCATGCTTTGGGTAGGAGTTGGACTGTTTTAATCTGTAAGTACTATCAATACTGCAATTCTATGATACTGCAAGTATCTTTAAGTATTAAGGCTGCATCATGGCACTGATGGCCATTACATAGATTATACAGTTCAGGAAAGCTTGAAAAGGCACTTGGTTTATTGGAATATAGGCAAAATTGGAAACTTTTATTCCTTGCAGTGAATTATCCAGCAGAAGCATTGAACCACCACTGTAATACATGTATATGTATTCACATCACACACAAAAAAAAATCTACCTTCCATAGAACATAGGATTTTTTTTTGTCATTGACATGTGTGCATTTATGAAAAATAATCTTAAAACTGATCCCTTCTTCCTTGTCTGGGCCTAAATAGCTGCCTTCTTTGTATTACCTTAGTCCTGGGTCCAGGTATACCTCACAAAATATGGAGATTTTTCTTTGGAAAACAGTCTAAAGATACTTAATTGAAAAAGGAATTGTACAGTGAATACAATTGTGACAAATATTCTCTGAAGTATTTGTGTGATAAATAAGCTCCTTAGTTGAATGAATGAATATTTGTTATATATTAGCTTTCTTTAATGAAGAGAACAGCTGGGGGAGAACTGATTAGTTGCATACATAGACTTGGGCACAGGGTATAGCCTGGCATATCCTCATGTTTTTAAAAAATGATGCTGAATTAGTGAGAATGCATACCGTGAGTAAATATAGTCTTTCTTTATATTTCTGCATCTATATTATATAATTTGGTACACATTGCAAATGTATTATGCAAACTTATAAGTTTCCAATGACTATATTCAGCAAATTCTAAATTAACAGACTGTTATATAGATTACAAAATAGTCACTCTTTCAAATTTTATAGAGGTTTACAAATCTATAACGTTCCCATCTGTTAAAATTCTTTCACTAGGCAGTCTGAATAAGGGGAAAATCAAATTGGAAAGCATTCCACTCTACAATGGAGATTCTGGAATAAGTAGAATGTAAAGTGATGCTATAATTAAAAAAAATCTGCCATGATATTAAGTATAATCTGTTTTTAAAAGGAAACTCTTGTTTTATAATATGTAAATAATATGATTTTTATTAGAAATCAGAGACTGGAAGAGTTGGAAAGGAAATTAAAATTACGTCTCATTCAACCCTTTCATTTTTGAGAATTAGAAATTGAGGCGATTTTTCCAAGCCCAAATAGTTACTTAGTGGGTTAAATGACTATTGAGTAATAAAGACATAGAAATGTAGACAAATCTAATATTCATTCTTAGAGTGTATGTTCATTGCTGTTGTTCCATATTACCAGTTGATCTTTAAGACCTTCTAGAGGACCAAATTTCAAGTTCATGCTCATTGTTTGTTCCAACTCTAATTCCCTGTGTCCTAATGGCAGATGTGGGGAGGGGAAAGGAGAGACAGAGAGAAAAATTCCCAAATTCTCAAAAAGAGAAAAATTCCCCCACAAATTTAATTGCCTTTGATGAAAAATAACCTTTCCTATATTTTGTTGAAATTACATTTTCTATAATTTTAACTAATAGGGTCATTTTGTATTCCACATGAGAGGTTATATGATATAGTGGATTGAGAGCAGGTCTAGAAGTCAAGAAAATCTGTGTTAAAATCTCACATCTGTCACATGCTAGTTGTGTGATCTTAGACAATTTCTCAGTATTTTAGACGACTCCCTAAGTCTATAACATGCAAAGAAAGTGCCAATTTGTACTACAAGGGAACATTCCTTACTAGCACACCTTTATTGTAGTTTAGACATTTTTTCAGTCATTCCTGACTCTTTATGATCTCATTTGGAGTTTTCTTGGCAGAGATACTAGAGTGGTTTGCTATTTGCTTCTCCAGCTCCTTTTTACAGATGAAGAAACTGAGGCAAATAAGGTTAAGTGATTTTCCCAGAGTCACCCAGTTAATGTGTTGGAGGCCAGCTTTGAACTCAAGACAATAAGTCTTCCTGAATTTCAGGGCTGGTACTCTCTCCAATGTATTACCTAGGGATTCCTTTTCTCCATAAAATCACAGGTTAGATCATAAATATATAAAATAATTCAATAGATATTTATTTAAATATGTAAATATCTAGGTTATCTGTTATGTGCATATATAAAGGGAACCTAATAATTTTATTATTATACATTACATAATAACAATAATATTCATAATGTATACACAGATACATATATGGGAATATGAATAATTGCTATTTTCCAATTCTTTAAAAACCATTATCATGTCTCATCTTTGGATAGTCTTACTTTTGTTCCTTCCATTTAATGAAGGGAAACCCAGATTTGGGACAGAATGACACAAGGCAATTGCTGTAATAAAACAAACTCTGAGATGAGAATACAAAAAGCTGGCTTCTAGGCTTGATTCTGTCATTAACTTGTTATGTCATTTTTGAAAAACAAACTAAACTACTTTCTGAGCTTCAGTTTTTACATCTTGGAAATGAGGATAATGAGTTATTAAAAAAAAAAAAAAACTACCAAATTCACTTCCAGCTCTTCTATTCTATGTTTCTAATAAAAGCCACAATATCCATGTAACATAATACCAAAACTTCCTGATTTCTGGATGTTATACATTTTTAACATTTTGGCATTACAGACAGGAATGTCTACTATAGACTAAGGTGAAATGCCTTAATTCATTTTCTCTGTGTTTCAATCTGTTAATGGAAACATTTTAATATAGGAGTTCATTGCATGGAGTTGGAATGATTACTTTGTCATTAGTATAGGCTATTTTTTTTAAATAAATTTTTTTGGAATATAATAAGCCTGAACTTTTGAATAACAGGAACAGAAAGTTTCCTTAAAAGGAGCCAGTGAGTAGTAGTTCAGGCTTATTATATATTCATAGGTGAAACTCAACCTCCTCCCTCCAAAAACAAAACAAAAAAATGAACAATTAAACCAAGCAAGTATTCTTTTATTTATATAACCAACTTTCCAACACTTAGCACATCATTTTAATTCTGGATGGTTAGAACTCTATAATGAAACAATTGGAGCACTTAAAAAATTTATTAAAAAATAATGAAAATATATCCTGCTATGAAAATATATAGGTAGGATTATAAGATGATTTTGCTGAAACTAATATAAGGGAATGTTTCTTTTAGGTAATGCTAAAAACAAACACAAATAAGAAACAAATGACCATTTAAAAGTGACTGACCTTAGGTGGCAAACAAGGATGATGTGGATATATTTGTATGATTTACTTGTCCTTCACAGGATCTTAACCTGTTTTAGATTTGAAATTTTTTTCTCATTTTTCATTTCATTTATGTCTCTGGTTCTTTGGGTTCATGTGGAGGCCAGAAACATAAACAGTAGAGTGCCAGAAAACAGAGCTTTTCATGTATTATGCCCACTGTCCCACTGATATGTGACTCTCTACCTTTTCTTTTAAACATTTTCTGTCTCCCCTTCTATAAAATCCTTCAAAGTTGTTTTATGTAAAAGGAGAAGAAGAGAGGTTCTTTAGGACACAACCTGCCTGATTCATAGCTATTCAATACATCTTCATGATTTTCCTTTTAAACTGATGAGTAAAGACAGTGAAAGGGACTCTTCAGGATGCTTGTCAGTTCATAAGTTTGGACTGGTTTGAGAGGTTTGAGAAAAGAAGTGTGGTTATTTCTTTAATGGATTATGTTTTGTCTCAGGTCATTGCAAACAGTTAAGGAGTTGTTGCTTATACTGATAGTATAGGCCTAAATGATAAGTTGCTCTCAGAATAAATAACTAAGGCTCAAAGATATTCCAAATGATTTGTGGGCATTTATAAATTAAATGTAGAAAAGTTTATTAATTCATTTCAATAAATGTTTATGAATAGCTAATACATTTAAGTATGGAAACAAAATGAAAATAAATTCATCTTTTTAATAGTGAGTGATATTGATGGTTATGAATGAACTTTGGAACAATACAATTTCTGAAGAATCACAATTATGTGTAAATCAAAGGGCAAGTCTAGATGCAAGAAATCACTAGCACATTTTCAATGATGACCTGTGCAAAGAAAAGTAATGTAAGCCTTAAGGCAATACCTGATCAAAAAAGTTAATGGAGTGACCCCATAGGGGAAATGAATTGTGATAATCAGACAGCCTGACTCCCATACTCACAAAGCATAAAATAGTATTCTATTTAGAGAAGGGCCCCCAAAAGTTTGGGCAGAATTACTATAGGGGATCTTTGAGAGAACATGGACAAGATTCACTCAGGATGAAAAAGTATGGAAATGCCTCCATCAGTAAAGTTAAAGAGATAGGTTCATGAATACACAATTGATGAATCTGTGAAAGAGTTGAACTCTTTTTGAAAGCAATTTGGAATGTTGCCAAAAACAAGAAAAAAAAGATTAAAATGTTCATTTTGTAGCAGTTCTTCCAATATTGACTATTTCTGTTTTTAAAATCATCTTTATTAATCTCTTGACAGTAAAGTAAAGGTCTCAGAGTAATGTTCATATTTCTTTCCCTTACTATTAGTGTTTTGGAATTTCTTATAATTTGAAATTCTAGGAAGACTCTTTATTCTTTTGACCATTTATACATTGATAAATGGATAGATATATATGTGTGTATACACATGTCTTTCTATATGAAGGAAAAGGATAGAAGGGAATGTTGAGAGGCAGAGTCAAAGAAAGAGAGTGAGAGTATGTGTGTGTGAGAGAGAGAGAGGGGGGAGAGAAACAGAGAGAGAGAGACAGAGAGAGAGAGAGAGAGAGAGAGAGAAAGAGAGAGAGAGAGAAGAGAGATGGAGACAAAAACAGAGAGCAACTGACAAAGATAGAGACAATATATATTTGAAAAAATGGAATACTTTACATATATTGCTTAAATGTAATTTTCAGGAGTTTAAAGTAATTTCTTTTTATATTTCACATGATAGGCACATGATAGTGTGGTGGAATAATTATGATTTTTATCATGTAATAACCTGATGCATGGTCAACTATTCTAGCCTCTTGCTTTTATGCTGTTTTTCTTTTTAGATATGTTTTCTAATGTACAACAGATTACTTTTCTTTATTCTCCGATTCTCATTTTTCTTTTAGTTTAATCCATTAGACTTTCTTATTGTGGTGATCATTACAGTTATGTTTTACTCTATTTATTTCTTTTTGTGTTGACTTTTATTCCCTTCCTCCTTTAAGTCACCACATTGTCCAAGACTTTAGTTTTGTTTCTACTTCTTCAATAGTAGTAATTTCCTACAGACTTGCATTCCCTATCCCAAGTTCCTGGAATTTAAATAAATTGTTAATGTATCTTTTATCTAACTATTTCTCCACTCTTCTGGTCCTTCCCTCTGTTGTTAAAAACATGCTTCAAAATCTTCCCTTCCTTTGCCTCCACTTTTAAAATTAACAAACCTTTTAAAAAAGTAACTTTCTTTTGAGATACCTTTTTTTTTTTTTAATAGTTTCCCCATTGGCACCATCATTCTTTTTTTCTCTTTTTAATCTCTTTTGAATCTTGTTCTTTAGCTCATTGGCTATTTAACCTTACTTGTCAAATCTCTATTTTCTGTAAGATCTTCCTAACAGTAGAATTTCTGGATACCGAATTTAAAGTTCCTTGTCTAGTCTACTTCTAAATATCTATATTATTAATTTGAAACTTTTATTCTCTCTTATTATTACTATTATTATTTGCTTTATTCTTAGTAATGTCAATTCATGAAGAAAAACAGTTGAAAGGTGAATGTGTCACTGGGTACATTTCTTTTGTTCCATTCTTTGGTTTGTTTTTAAATTGCATGTAGAGAGCTATGATTTTTAATTTAACTTAATTCTTCCCATGTATTTTTAAAAGATTTATTATTTTTATGTAATATGGGACTCTTCTGGTACTATTCTATGATTTTTAATAAATATGAAAAATTCATGTTTTCACTGGAAATTTTTTATCCATTTTCTCTAATTTTATTTCATGAAATTTGTTTCTTATATGGAATTCTTCATATTTTGTGTATTCAGGTTAAAAACAAACAAACAACAAACAACAAAATACTCTGCCATTTTACTCATAATGACCAACACATATCTACTTGTATTACTTTCTATTTATTGAATTATATATATTTTATATCTTGACAATAGAGTTTAAGTTTTATAAATGCAAAGATTATTTTCTTTTTTTTTTTTTTTTCTGAATCCCTAGTACCTATCATAGATCTGGGTATTTGGCAGATATTTAATGAATGTTTGTTAAATTGAATCAAATTTAGATAATGCCAAAAATTCATGCTTAGTGGTAAGAATGTCATCATTTTCTGGAGCACAAATGCTTTCAATTTGTTTTTGAATGCTAGAATACTCTTTTAAAGTACCCTTTGAGAGGTACCTTTGAGAGTACCATTGAACCTTCTTGACAATCCTATCTTTCCCCTCTTCCATTTTTGTTTTCAGTCCCACATAGCATGATGTAGCTTATTCATGTGTCAAATCAATAGCAATGCATCTGGTTTGGTATCTTAAAATATTAGATATTACAACAATATACACTTATTTTAGAAATTTTACATGAGAAAGAAATACTATTTCCACAGAGGGAGACAACCTCAGTGCCCCATTAACTTGTCAGTGTCCACTTATATCTTTGTATTCTCTCATGCTGTTTTTCATATGTTAAGTTTCTTACTTCAGGGATCTTGCAACATAACTACTTTCCAGTTTAGTATCTTTCCTTGCCCTTGGAAGTTCTCAATACTGACCCAGGAGCAAAAAGACATTTTAAAACCAGCTTTGATTCTTCTTTAGACTCATCTTTCATTTTGATGAGGGTTTTAACACAGAAAATGAGAAGCAGAGAAGTTAATGTTCTAAAGCCTGGGGAGGGTTATTATTGGTGCTGAAAATGGAGCCCAAAATGCACAGAAAAGACTAATTTAAGTTGAAGTAATGATTCCAAATGGAATGTATTTTGCATTTAAGACAGTGGAATCTGTTACAAAGGAAGTTTTATTTTGGTACTCATCCAAATCAGGTTTTCTATTTAGTTCTTAAAAATCATGTCTATAAAGAATATAGTGAATACAGAAAGAAATATATTGAAGTCAATAAAATAGAAAACTATTTTTAGAGTCAGAAGATAAAGTTTTTGGAAAGAAATAATTTGGACATATCCAATAGGTCTGAAGAGATGTATGGAAATGGTAAGCATCCCATTTTCATGGATGAATACATAATATATATTAATGGATGTTTCAAAAAATTCTTATGATCCATAAAGTGTTTTTTTTAAAAAAATAGTATTCTAACACAAAGCAAAATACTAGATAAAAACATATGACAATCAAAATTTAGAGATTTAAATAAATCACAATGCCTATTTTGGTCAATCAAAACACATTTAAGTGCTTTCTGTGAGTAGAAAATTGTCACTGGACCCTGGAATCAGATGTGTGTGTGTGTGTGTATGTGTAAATTTGAATATTATACAAGATTCCTAGATTTTTGTGATAAGCAATATGGAAAATAAAATGGAAATGGAAAATAATATGGAAAAAAATAAGGGAAATATGCTTACCAAGCACATTTCAAACTCTTTACTCTGATATCCATAGTGTTCTCTCTCCTTCCAAATATCCCTTCCCTATACACATTTCTGTCTCTGTCTTTTGAATTTTTTACTGGCTTGTTAAAAATCCAACATAAATTGGGGTGGACCACCACCAGCCCACATAGCAAAGCTGTAGGAAGAAGTACAACTGGGCTCTCTTTCACAAGTAATATACAAAGATCTAGAAAACTGACTAGAAGGAGTTCTGACTTAAAAAGCCAAGATTAAAAAGTATAATTAATCCAGCAGTGGATACACCGAGCCTTCCAACATCAGAAATGAATCAGAACTGGCCCCTGCTGTTCATCAGGGCAACAAGAGATCCCAGACTCACAAAGAACCTTATCTTATGTAGGGAACAGGAATTGGTTGTCTCTGTAGCTCACTAACCAGAGCTGAGTCACAACTATAAGAATGACTGTTGAAAGTATCTGAACCTATGAATTATAGTCCAGGGTAAGGAATGGTCATAAATCCAAGTTCTTTGCCTGAATAAGAAGAATGCACAAAATCAAGCAAAAGTTATGTGTCTTGGATATCAGGAGTAGAGTGGAGTGAATCTCAGCCTTTATCCTACTCTAAAGTTTGCAACAGAATAACCAGAGAACAGCGAACCTGGAGTTCTGTCATTCATAACCTTTCCAGTTGGCTAATAGTGGCTGATTCCAATGGCAGTCTATGAGAATTTCAACTAGAGGCAAACCCAAATTTGTGTTGTTTAGGGGCTTGTTTTCCGTCTCAGATCTCAAATAGTTTACTGCCATTTCAAATATTTTGGACAGTCTAATAGAATGGAGTTTTTTTGTGGGGAGGAGTTTTCTCCCAAAAATGTGACCTAAATTACTATGTGTTTAAATTTAAGTGATATATGATAGAAATACTTTCAACTGATGCTTTTAGGAATAAGATTTTTAAAATATTTATGCATTAATATTGTAGTATTGCTACTTACTAGAAGTTTAAATCTGCATTTGATTTGAAGTTAAAAAATAGGTTATTAAAACAAAATTCTCTGGTAACTTACCTTAAGAAGTCACATTTATATTTCCTAATTAGATGAAATATATTGCTTTCTAAAATGTATATGGAGTAATTTGTAAAAATTATGAGCTATGCTTCAAAATGTCAGCTCTGCTGGATGTAGGTATAAGTTTTATGAAATTTGGTCCAAAGTTATTTAGATATTAAATTTTTAAAAGGTGGTTTTAAAAACAAGGGAGAAGAGAGATTGATTTGCAAAAGCAATTGATAGTTTGAATGGAACATCCAGTTAGAATTTCATAAGTTAAAGTACTGATTTTTAAAATAATTTTTTTTTGAATTGACATATATGTTAAAATTGGAAAGTTCATTGTAACTTACATGAGATTTCAATTCATTTTTGTGGTAGGTGATGTTTGTCTATTTGGTTATCACTTATGCAAATTGTGAGATTGCTACTTAACTTATTTGAGGTTGTTATCATAATATTGAAACCTAAAACTGATAAGAGTTCAGTCATGTGAAGAATTCACAGTGACCATTCTCTTTGGCAAAAGGTATATTTATGTAGGGAAGAGGTTGCAGACAAAATGAAGGGATACAATAGATATCGGGAATGGTAAATATGAAATAGAGTAGGAGGCATAGAAAGGGGTTTTAATAATTAATAATGGAAAGGGCAAGTCCCTTAGTGGAACTTGTCATTTGATAGGAGAAAGGAAATACCCTATGAGGTTGGTACATGCCCTTAGCTAGCAGGCTAAATCCTGAAAAGGACTTAGCACCCTGAAAGAGTTAGTCATAAGGAGAAGTGGGGTTGGAAGGCATAGTGGATTAGGAGAGACACCATATGGCATGGGGGAAGGGAAAAGGTAAAGACATTACAAGATGGAGTACCTTGGTAGGCTGATTCAATGGAAGGTGGCAGCCATGAAATGGCCCATAGGTAGATTTAATTGGGAGGATTTAACCTCAGAAATCTGACTGGGATTTCTGGCAGGGTGAAATCGCTCCTTTGTAGACAGTAGATCTCAGGAGACTGACATATCTTGGATTTTACACTGGATCATTTCTCCAAAAGATGGAACAGTAGCGCTAGACTGATCTCTATAAATGCCTTCTCCCTACCTGCCTCTGGGACTTTAAGGTGGGGTTGGACAGGCAGAGAAAGTAGACTTCAGCCCCTGCTCTGGCTTCCATTCCCCTGGTTTGTGAATTTGCCCAGTTTGGAAAAAAAACTTGGTTCTGGGTAGAGAGTTCCAGTTTTCTTCTTCTTCTTTAGGTTTCTGAAGGTTTTTAATTGGGATTTTTGTTAGTTCATCTGAAATTTAGAATTGAAAAATGTATACTAGTTATTTGCATAATCTGCTTGGGAAGGTGAAAGTTTAGTACATCCTTCCTTCACTGGATGTGATTGCTCCTTAGCAGTGAGAAAACAAACCCACTTACTGGAGCTTACTTTTCCAACTTTTGCTACCTCCCTCTCAGTACTCCCCCCTGGTTAAATGAAATTATTTTAACATTAGTTTAAAGGAATAGCTTATATTTACGTGGTGTTAATAATTGAATGTTTTCATTTTCCAAGTCTGTGGTTGTTTTAAGGCAAAGTCATTTGTGATGCTATATCAAAAGTTCTACTGCTTAGCAATGTAAGAAACTTCTAAGAAGTTTGTTAGATTTCTGGTTAACTGCAAATTTTCTGAAAGTGATTATTTCAAAACTCATTCAGCAAATTATTTAATTTATTAAGTACAACATGGTCTCATTATTTAATGAATATGATCTAGAGCTTTCTTGCTCTACAGGCATATGAGATAAATAATTTAAGATTTAAAACCTGATTAGTGAAACTAGCTATTGAGATAAAATCTCCTGGAATTATAACTGTTGTTGTTTTGAGTCTTGAATTTGGAAATGATTATTTGATGAATTATTAAATTAGTAATCCACCATTTGAGAGCTGAGTTGTCTATAAGGTGGGATTGTTACTACATGACTGTCAGCTGTGACTTATGTGCCTTCAGACTAAGGCCCTGAAGGATCAGTTTTGATGCTATTATAATCACACTCCTGCTTTTTTCCTCTTATAGCAAATTTCTATAATTAGAATAAGTGGTCAAAAGAAGCCATAAGCACAGTTCAAGTATTGTAATATCTTGCTGTTTTCGATATCATTTTATCTTATGATTAGGTAAATGAGTAATTTGGCTAGTCATCTATCTGTTGCTAGATATATATTTCTATATGAAATAAGGTTCTCAAAGAACCTTATGTAAATGTAAAAAAAAATTGATACAACCCACTGTAGAACCTGTTATTTTATTGATTGAAACTGATGCTGAAATATCTTTCACATGAATTATAGAAGAGGATTTTAGAGGGATGTAACTTATAGAATATTTTGTTTCATCAATAGGAAAATCACCTTTATTTAAGTTTGTTACTAATGTGTGAATAACATTTGTTTCTATAGTGTATAGTGTTTTCTTTTGAATAATTTATACTGAAAAGCTGCTGGATTTCTATATTGGCCTTTCCTAGACTATCTTACAACAGACCTTGGTGAAAGAGGGGGAATATCTTTTAAAAAAATACTGGCAGAGATGCTTCACACATTTACCTCATGCAGAGAAGTCTGGTTTAATTTCTACCACTATCCTGCTTTTGACAGGTAAATGAGATCTGTTAATGAAGGATTTTGTGAATATTTCTGTTATTCTGATGGGATTCCTCCTTTCTGAAAATTGCTTTTGGGGTAAAATGCAGTCTCTATTAAAAGAGATGATGTCTAACTAACTAGTTACAGAATCTTCAGGGAAGGTATAATAAGCACATCTCCCAAGAATGAGAGTTCTGCTCTTAGTGCTCTCTCACCCTCTCTCTAGTTCTCTTAGGTTTGTTGCTCTCTAAATTTTAAGCAATTTACCTTGCTCACTAGACTCTAGATTATTGACCAGCTTCAGGGGTCTGACTACACCCACAGAAACTTTAATCAGCTCATGCTTTTTCAAATGGGACCCTGTAGGATGACCTAGCTCAATGCCCATTCTCAGCAGGAAATAGTTTCAAAAGATTAGATCATGGCCTCACATCCCAAAAGACTTTGGGCCCCATTTATTTGGGAAGGAACTGGAACTGATTGGTGAATGGACCCCACACTATCTAGTATATGAGTGGATTCCCTGTAAGGAGTCCTTTATTTCATGAAGGGAGGAGGTTATGTAGAATTAATGCTATTCCCCTGCTGCAATAGTACTTGGAGTTTAGGATGGGGATATTAGGTTAAGATTTGGGTTAATATTAATAGGAAAGATACCTCATAAACAATTCAGTTTGATGCTTGTCAAATTATAGAATTGTAGAGGCTTGACTAGTCTTGAAATTAGGTACAATTGTATCCTAATAGAGAAAGAGGATTTTATGGGACTGCCTGTCTAATTTGAAATAATGCTTATTTTGCTACAAGACATTTAGAAAATGCAGATCAAAGAGTAAGTTAGTTATACATGTAATAAGTATAGATCTCTTAGGAAAATTTGGAATCAAGTTAAGGACTTAAGGCAAGTTAGCCACCAATGACTATTTTTTATGTCTATGGTACAGGTTGCCCTGTGCTCAGATAGTTCCATTCCCTTTGTATACAGAAGAACATGAGAATGAATTCCTCTGTTCCCAAATAATATTCCTGGGGAGAATTGCAATGCTTTATACTAGTTTCCTACTTTTGGAGATTGATCAGCTTCTCATGGCAGGGTGAAAGCTTCCAAAATCTAGGGACTATGTGACATACACCCGAGTCTGGAATGTAACTGAGGGTAGCTCTGGCAATTTCTAGGATGAGCATATCCCAAGCAAACTTTGGGTAGTATTGTAGAGGTAGCACTCTCAAACCTGCTTTGTCTGGGAACTGAGTGGGCACCTGGGCACTGATCCAATTGGCCATTCTTTTTACCTTGGCATTCAATGAAGTAAGAAAGACTGACTCAGGAAGAATTAAGTCAAGGATAGTAACTGGTGAATTCAAGGTTAGAAATCTAGTTCTAAATTTGACTCATTCATGCTCTGGTTAGTAAATATTATTGGATAAGTTACACCAGAGAAGCAGTGAAGGGAATAGCAGAATAGCTAGATGCCACTAGCAGAATGGTATGGGAAAATAGAATGACCCTAGAAAGGTTATTGGCAGGAAGAGGAGGGTCTATATTTATCTGTCTGTCTATCTATCTATCTATCTATATATTTATGTATGTATATATGTATGTATAGATACATATCTATATAGAGAGAGACCTACTGCCTTCCAATCCAAAATATTGAATCTGGTGGCTTAGAGCTGGCTGATTTATTTTCAGGACATCACAGCCACAGTACTCCTAGTAGAGGAAAATTAAAAAAAAAAAAAAAACAACTGGCATTTAGAGGAAGTTTGGTTGTTAGTGTCCCCATGAAGTTCAGACTGTTCTAAATCAGAGGGCAGGGAGGGAGCTGCCTTTCAAGTTTCAAAAGTGTGTCTACTCACCTAGGCACCCATTCTTGCAAGAATGTAAAATAAATCTTTCCTACATTTATCAGTGAGTCTGTGGAGTTCTTGGTAAGGTATTTTGTTTTTTGCAAGAGCAATGGAAGAAAGCATTAGAAAGATTGGCAGATGCAACAGAATTTCTGATAATTAGATACCCAAATGGTAATGACTCCATTAAATTTTTTTTTAAAGTCAATAAACAAGTCAGCTGATAATAGAAAAAATGTAAAGTGTCTCATATAAAAATCACTGATCCAGAAAATTAAATGAGAAAAAACTTTAAAAATTATCAAACTATGTAAATGTAACAAAAATTTTAAAAAGAACCTAGTCATATTTCAAGAAATCATAGTTGTCCAGATCTCTTAGAACCACTGGACAAAGTGAGAGTGGAAAGATTCTATAAGTCACCTTCCTAAAGAAATCCTAAAAT
Organism: Sarcophilus harrisii; assembly: GCF_902635505.1. NCBI lineage: Eukaryota > Metazoa > Chordata > Mammalia > Dasyuromorphia > Dasyuridae > Sarcophilus > Sarcophilus harrisii. The sequence goes on from NC_045429.1 coordinate 125,421,893, forward strand.
TATACCTCATAATATTATACTAAAATTCAGACCTTTAAGGTTAAAGAAAAAAAAAATGCTACAAACAATAAGGAAAAATCTTAAGTCTGTCGAACCACATCCAACATTACACATGATTTATTAGTTTTCACTGTATACTTGGTGGCTTGTTCAATATGATAGTTACATTCAAGTATAACTTACCCTGAAAATTAGAGTATAATCTTAAAGGAAAATCATTTTTGATGAAATAGAGTTGAAAAGGTTAAAGCTACACAGAAATTTAATAAATAAACTTGGGATAAAGAAAAACATGAAAACGTAAATGTTAGTGACTAAATTTATAGGTCTCCAAATATAAGGGATTAAATAGTATAAATTATTTATATTTTAATATGTTGAAATGACATATGTCTCCTCAGAAGCTTATTATCTTCAGAATCATAGTTCAGTCATTTCATTTATGACTGACTGTTAACTATTTGGGATTTTCTTGGCAAAGATACTAGGCAGGTTTGCCTTTTCCCTCTCCAGCTCATTTTTTATATGAGAACATTGAGTCAAACAGGGGTTAGAGAGACACTTTGATTAGAAGGCCTGAGACTGTTTTGTATATTTTTTGATGATTTTAAAAGAAGAATGGTAAAGAAAGAGAAAAGAAATATATTGGAGGAAATAAGGGGAGAGAAAGGATAGAAAAATTACCTCACATAAAATGTGCAAGGTAGGAGATAATAAAAACAAGCAGGAAAAAAGTCAGTATTTGAACCTTTCATTTAAATTATCCAAAGAAGGGAAGACTATGCATACCCACAAAGATAAGTACAGAAATACATTCCACTCAGAAAACAACAGGGAAAAGAGAGAAAGGAGAGAAGGGTATGATCGATTAAGGGAGGGATTAGTATTAAGACAAATCAGCTTTAAATTGGATGTATAATAAAGAGGGATTGAAAAGAAAAAATAAGAATATTGATTGGATTCAATAAGGAAAGAGGGTGGGGGAGGGCCAGAACATATTAAACATAAAGAACTGATGCTGAACAAACTCCTTTCTTTTCGTTATACCAATAAAGAGGAGGCAGAAAACAAAGATAAGGACAAGTTTAATGTAATATGCTGAGGGGAAGATTACAATGATTATAATTGTGAATGGGATGAATTCACTGATAAAATGAAAGAGATTACAGAATGGATTATTAAAAAGAATACAAAATATTGTTTACAAGAAGCATATTTGAAACATAAAGATTCAAATAAGAATATGGAGCAAAACCTACTTCACCTAAAGTAAAATAAAAGTCTTGAGCATAACTTATGACCTTAGATAAAACAATTCAATTTAGAAGGTATTTGGATATATACATTCAACATTCTTGAATGGATCTGTGATATTATCAATTTAAAAGTTTCCTCCAATGACAAAGTTAGCAACTCATATATCTCTGCCATTCCATGTAACCTCTTTTCACATCCTCTCATTAGTTCACAACCAGGTTAGGTGATTCCAACCAATATTCTGAATGTTTTCCTCTGACATCATAAGACTATGAGTTGAGTTCTCATACTGTTCACCTATTTATTATTCCTTATATATGACTGACTGCAGACTAAGTATGCTTTTTGAAAATTGAAATACTTCTTACTGTGATGAGTATTTAGTCCATGGTAACCCATAAAGCAAAGAAAAATAGAAGTTGATTCTCACTCCTGTTTAGTCCCATCCCAATTCTTCAGTGATTCTGGCAGAATAGCTTCAAATGGGACAAGAGTGCTATGAATCACATTTTTTTATGTTCAACATGTTAAAATATATGTTAAAAAAAAATATATATATAATATACAATATATAGTGTATATAGTATATATACAGACATAATTATATAATTCTCTTGCTGCACAAGAAAAATAAGATAAAAAAAAGAAAGTAAATGTGTATGAAAAAATGCAAGCAAACAACAACAAAAAGAGTGAGAATTTTATGTTGTGATCCACATTCATTTCCCACAGTCCTCTCTTTGGGTGTAGATGGCTTTCTTCATGACAAGATCATTGGAATTGACATCAATCATCTCATTGTTGGAAAGAGTCACTTCTATCACAACTGATCATTGTATAATCTTGTTGCCATGTACAATGATTTCTTGGTTCTACTCATTTCATTTAGCAACAGATCATGTAAACCTCTCCAGACCTTTCTGAAATCATCCTTCTGATCATTTCTTATAGAACAATAATATTCCATACCATTCATATACCATAACTTAATCAGCCATTCTCCAACTGATGGGCATCCACTTAGTTTCCAGTTTCTTGCCACTAAGAAAAGGGCTGCCACAAACACTTTTGCATATGTGGGTCCCTTTCCTTCCTTTAAGATCTTTTTTAGGATATAGGACCAATATAAACACTGCTATAAGTTATAAACTTATCAAAGTTTGATAACTTTTTGAACATAGTTCCCAATTGCTCTCCAGAATGACTGGATCTGTTCACAGTTCCACCAACAATGTATGAGAATCCTGGTTTTCCCACATCCCTTCCAACATCTTCATTATCTTTTCCAGTGATCTTAGCCAATCTGAGAGGTATGTACTGGTATCTCAGAGTTTTCTTAATTTGAATTTCTCTGATCAGTAGAATCACATTGTTTTTTATACTGTCCAAAACCTTGAATTTGACTATTGGTGATTGCCTAAAGAATGGACAAAAAATTCAAGACTTCACTTACATGATAGATTAAAAAAAAGGTAAAGTAACAGAAATATATTAACAGTATAATAATTGAATTTTGATTATCATTAATCTTATAAATAATCTTTAGAATAGTATAATTTATAGTTATAGAATAGTTAATCTATAGTATAATAGTATTGATAAAATATTAGAACCCAGTTAATGAGTACAAGATGAAAATCAAGATGATCACTTTTAAAACTAGTTTAAAGGATAACTGAAGTTAAAGGAATCAACACAATGTATCAACTGGTAGGCTCATTGAGTAACATATTTTCATCCATTTTGCTTTCTAGAGTCAATGGCTATCAGGAAGATATAGACAAGAGCAAATCTTTAGAATTGATATATATATATATATCTTATTTTAGAAATTGAAAGAGATAAAAATAAGCATTTTGGTAGTGATATGTTCAGGTATATCTTTGATTTCATAGGAACCAAAGTGTTATGTAAAAAAAGTATACTTTAGTGTATTCTTTCTTAGTCTAATTTCCCCCACTCTAATTTACATTGGTATTTTGAAACCAAGTTGCTCAGATAAGTATTTGATTTGGCAGGGTTTATATCTAAATTTGTGCCTTACCACACCCAAGGAGACCCTAGCCAGGATCTTTCCAATGGACAGTGTTAAATCCTCTGTGGGTAATCTTTATAAGACAAAAGGCTCAATGGAATCAATATTTGGCATTATAAATGCATACCTATAAAGCTACAGGAAACCATACATCCCATACTTTTTGATATTTGAAAGCTTTACCTACTGGTCTGTTATTTGTAATGCTAGAAGGCAGAAGAAGCCTACAATCTCATAACGCAAGACTTGAAAAAAAGCTACTTCCTAACTATAATTTTAGGATGGAAAAATTCAGTCACAAAAACATTTATAGTAGTATAGAATTGTGAGGGGAAAAAAGACTGCCCATGAAGTTGGGAAAGGCTAAGCAAATTGTGGTATTTTAATGAACTATATTTTTAAGTGCCTTAAGAATGAATTCACAAGTATATTTTCCCCCCAAAGAATGATTGGTCCTTGGGGACAGGGATTGATTTTTATAATCAGGGGTGATAGTATGAGATTTAAAAAGAATCTTTTGTTCTTTGTTCTTTGCCCTAGTCCTCCTCCAAGAAAACTTGGAAGACTTATATGAACTGAAACAGTCATGAGCAGAAATAGAAAACCATTTATACAATGACCACAGTAATGGTGAGAAAAACAACTCCATTTACATAGGAGGTTATGGCTTAATGGAGCATTTTGACTTCAGAAAACTCCAGGATCATAGTTTTAGAGTTAAAAGAGACTTTAGAGACCCCTTAGTCCAAACCTCTTATCTTATAAATAAGGAAACTGAAGCTTATAGTGATAAGCCACACAGCTAGAAAGTTTCAAGACATAAAATATTAATTGAATCTTAGTTGTAGTCCATATTATTTCTGTCATCCTCTAAAAGGGCATTTGGAGTTATTATATAGGGGATAATCATGATGAGATTTTCTCCAGATTTACTGGAAGTAGTGGGATGTTAAAGGAATGGGATGGAGGAAAGACTAGAAAAGGAATATCCAGAGAAGATACAAAATAAAAGAAGAAACTTCTTTAAAGTTACTTGAGTCCTTCTTACTAGAAGAGACTTTTTAAATTATGTTTATAGTTTTGGATTTGATTTATAACTTCATGTCACCTAATAAACCTTTCTTCTTTGAATATTAGACAGAAAAAGAGAAATAACATCCAGGGAAGTACAGGTGATTACTGATATAAGGACATCAATTTTTGCATACTATCTATGTATTTCCAGTGTCATTATAAGTATGTACTATTATAGCCGTTTATTCTGGCTTCTTATTAAGGTTCTCCTGAATCAGGGGTCCAGAGTTGAGACCTTGCTCTATCCTTCTCTTGTTTCTTGACCAGAAGTGAATCCTTGGACTCACTTCTTGACTATGACCTTCCTTTATGACTATGACCTTCCTTTATGACTATGAAGGCAAATAATCAGTGTTTGCCCTCAACAGGAAGGCAAAGTTCTTGGAGATATTGCGACTATAATTCATTGATCCTGTTTAGCTGTTTTTTGATTTCTGTGCTTCAGAAATGTTGCTAAACCATCTTTCTAAAACTTATTTTTTTGTATATCTAAAATGAACAAGTTGGACCACATGACTCTGAGAAATTTTTCACCTCTACCATCATGATTTTGGATCATCATATACATTTGTGTTTCTCTTTTTAAAAAATGGGAGATTTCCTCCACAACAGCCACAAGATGGCAGGGCATCCTGTCTAAAACAATCTTAACACAATATATAGTACAAGGCTAAAATGCTGTTACTATTGTTAACAATGATTGCTTGACATTTCGCCTGATCAAAAACCTCTGTCTAAAAGCAGGTCTGAATGAGAGGGTAATCCACTCCCACCAATACCTTGAGGCCATGGCTTGTTTGTTCTTAAGTCTGTGCAAAAATGTATTATTGTCAGATTGACTTATGTGTTCACATCAAATGCCAAATCATTTTAATGAAAGGCACTCAGTGGCACAAACTTGTAGGCAGCAGAGTAGCATTTAGCATATTATTCTACTTGCTGATAACAGCAGAAAGGCTGATTTCCCCATTTTCATTTTTAATTATTTATTTTTTAGTGGGGGGTGGGTCTGGACCTGTGATATCACCACTATAATAGACTTGGTATGGAAACTCCTTCCATTAGTAAAGATAAGGAATTGAGTTCTAATTTTAGAGGATATTTTGGGGACACTAAAGTTTAAGTGGTTTGCCTATGGTCACATAGTCAGTATGTGCTGCAGGTGAGACCAGAATCCATGTTTTTTTGACTTGAAAGTTGACACTCTTAATCTCTGTGCTTTCTTAAAAGAAGAAGATAGTCATTCCATCAGTCCAACATGGTCATCAGACTATAATTAATTTTTTGTTATACAGCATTTTAAAGATTAGAAAGTACTTCAGGTATATTATCTCATTTGAGCCTCATAACCAAGCTTAGACATAGCTTCTTTTTTTTTTTTTTTTTTCATTTTACAAAGGAGTAAAATGAGATTCAGAGAGAAAAAAGGACTTGCACATGGTCATGCAGTAAAATGTCAGAGGTGAGATCTGAAGCTAAATCTTCTAGGTCATGCTATCTCAATTCTATAGTTCATGTCAAGGAGATGATATAGAATAAGAGATTCCTAATTTTCTGATCTACTACCCCAAGGGCTTCAGCCTTCCTTCTTATAAAGTCCACCATCACCTGTCTGATATCCTTCAACAGAACCTTTATCTTTCACTTAGGCACTGGTGACAGCTGGACAGACTACACTGATAGGGCATCTTCTTCATCTGGGTTCACGGCCACTGAGCCAAGAAAGGATTTCACTGCCTTCGTGGTGGGTTCATCTCTCATTTTGATGTTGCAAGTATAGGAATTCATCAATATGCTTTATTTGAAGAGCACTGGGAATACCTCCTTGTCCTTAAAGTTCTCCTACAAACTGAAGCAAGATGTGTAATAGTTCACATTCATAGTGCTCTTTACAAATTACTAATAATAATCCTGTAAGGCAGGTAATGTGAGTATTGCAAGTATCATCAATTCTGTTTTAAAGGTGAGGAAATTAAAGATTAGGCATAAGGTCAGCAACCTAATAAATAGCAGTGTCAGGGTTTAAATCCAGGTTTTTTCACTTTTAGGATATGTTAGTGCTCTTTCCATTATTCTGCCCGAGATCATTTGCAATGGAGACTTAGGTTAAAGTTTTGTGTCTGAAGGATTCCTATTAAAAATTGCCATTATCAGTTATTAGAAGAATTGGGACTTAGTTTCTACTCCATCATTAACTTTGGGATAGATGATGCTACTTCATATATTTGGATGGATTTCTTCATATAGAAAATCAGGAGCCTGGATCTAAGAACTTTTGACATTTAAAGTAATTTCAATTTCTCTTAGCAATTTCTTTTCTTGTTTTGAACTGATTTGTCATAAATTATGAAATTATAAACTGAGTATTTGAAGGAATACGACAAAAGGTGGTTAAATTTTGATATAGAAGTTTCAATATGAAGCATGGAATACTCATTGTCCAGGGACAATAAACCTAGATGGAGTAGGGCATTAAGAGGAAAAGGAAAGCCTGAAGGGCTTAGGAACCTAGAAGTTGGGTATAAAAAGGAGAGGTAGGGGAACATCTATGTCAAACTTCATCTCCTTTACACTTTCCCTCCCTGCTGGCCATAGGCCAGGGTTAAAGATTAGGAATAGGGCATGAGCCAAATGAGTACAGAAGAATCTAATTTTATGGAGTTTTGTGCCCTATGGTGGTCACATTATAATCAGTCTTTCCTGAGAATCCCTTTAAGACACTAAATCTTAGTCACATCCTAACAAATTTGCTTCTCATATATTAGACTAATAATCATTATTTCCTGAAACTCTAGTGTTAGTATTTTATGTTTTCATGTAGAATTTAGGAGAAAAAACATTTTCTAAGTTTAAATGCCAAAGATAGTTAGTTCTTTCACTATTTCAAAATGAGTAATTTGAGGATCAAATAAGTGATTTATTTATTTATTTATTTTTTGCTGATCTTCATAAAATGTTAAGCCATTTGAAAGGCTTTTTGTGTTTGTTCCATCTAAATGTTAGTCACACCATTTAATTATTTAAGCTGATGGCTAAGAAAAAATATGTTAATTATGTATTTCCTAGATTCAGAAAGAAAGGGGACTGATTAAAATAGGCTATAAAACAATTTTGTATGCATGAGACTTAGCATTTAATAATACCACCAAGAGCATTTATTTTAAACATTTCCATGTTCCATTTATGTCTGATTAATATTTAATTGTTAATGGATTCATTATGCATTTTTCTCCTTTCAATTTTGGATCTGAAGTTACTTACATCACTGGGACTCTTACCAATGCTCACAGTTTCCAGCAAAAAAAAAAAAAAAAAAAAAAAAAAACAGACCAGCAGTTGATGTGTGCTTTCTAATTGCAAGTCTTTAGCTACCATGAGGCCAAAACCAGTTTAAAGGCGTGATTGAGTTCACTCTGTGGTTCTGTCATTTATTAGTTGAGTGACCTTGTCTAAGTCACTTCATTTCTCCTAATCTCAGTTTTTTTAATTTACAGAATTAAACTCCTTAAGTTTATGTGGAAAGTGCTTTGTATACTTTAAAGCACTAAAGAAATATGTCAGAATGAGGAAGTATGTATAATGGGAAGAATACTGAATTTGGAGTCAGTGAATGTAGATTCAAATTCTGGCTTTGTCATAATTGCTTGTGTGATCTTTAGCAAAACATTTCTGATTTGTAGATTTCACTTCTCTCATCCATAAAATGTGAATTTGGGGTAGATTATTAGTTGCTACTAGGAATTCTGACATCTGAACTAAGTTCAGAGTTGAAACATGATTATTCTTGTTCAGGATTGAGACAAGAAGCCATAGGAGTTGGGGAATTGGGAAGCCAGTGTTGGAAGGGTCAGGCATTGGGAGGAGACTGTGAGTTAGATCCTGAACTTCCTGGAGAGAAGGAACAATGAATTGGGGGTCCATAGGTGACAGCAATAAGGATCTAAATAGGATAGAATTAACTTTAAAGGAAGACAGGCAGATATTGGGGATAGGAGTAGATGAAAGGTGGTATTGAAGAGCAAAGATTAGGGAGTGTGAGAAAAAAGGGCAGATTTATTTGGAGACAGTGCCAAATAATACAGAAAAAGGATGGGTTTCAGTGAGCACTGGAAGAGGGTAGGGATATGACTGACAGGAAGCAATCTCTGATAAAAGGATCAAAAATTTAGAAATGAGAAGGTACTTTAGAGGTTAGGTAGTCTAGCCCTTGCATTTTTCAGAAGAAAAGAAGGTCAAGAAAGGTAAAGTTGTTTGTCAGAAGTTAAACAAATATGAAGTGGCAGGGTCAGAATTCCAATTCAGGTTCTGGGACTCCAAATATGGGGGCTACAATCGAATAGAATCACATTTTGAATCACAATTGAAAAGTTTGGGAACTGTACCTTTAAGGGAGAGTAACAGTGCCCCCTTCTTTTCTCCAGTCCCATCCTCATGTACCATCTGGGACAGAGCCCACTCCCCAACCTCCACTACCCTGACACTCCCAGCTATTCTGGTACAATTAGACTAGATGACCGCTAAGGTCTCTGTCTTCTCGAAATCTCTGATTCTATAAATACGAAAGTATGATTTCTGCATGTTCATACTGATACATGACATATCAAGATGAGAGAGAACATATCTGAGAAGTAATAATTGAAGTTAGACTATTTCAAAAATGACATATCCTTGGCATCATTTATATGGAATGTGATATAAGCAGGTAGTTAGCCATTAATGTAGCTGGTATAAAAGTGTGTTTTAAATTTATATTGATATTTATACTCTGTGAATTTGGATTTGTATAATCTTATTTACTGGAGAATATGACAATCTTTGTGAAATAAGTGCCTCTTTCTCATTCCCTCTCTCTTTTCCTTCCCTTTTTTCTGTCTCTATCCTTGTCTCTTTCCATCTCTGTCTCTCTGCGTTCATCTTTTCTGTCTCTCTGCCTTTGTCTGCCTGTGTCTCCATCTCTCTCTCTCTCTCTCTCTCTCTCTCTCTCTCTCTCTCTCTCTCTCTTTTTCTCTCTCTTTCTCTTGTCTCTCAATTTCTCTCTCTGTCTCTGTCTCTCTGTCTCTCTCAGTTTCTCTCTTTGTCTCTTTCTCTCTCTCTGTCTCTCTCTCTATCTCTGTATATTTCTCTCTCTCTGTGTTTGTTTCTTTCTCTTGTCTCTGTCCTTTTCTCTCTCTTTGTCTTTCTCTGTCTGACTCTGTCTCTCTCTCTACCCCCTTTCCACACTCTCATTGTTATTCTTCACTTATTTATTCTTTTAAATATTAAAGCAAAATGTGCCCAAAATTTAAATGCTAGAAAAGTGGTAACAATATCTAGGGTAAGATTTAAATATTAATGGGAAAATTATTGTTTTAGTTCTGTGTATGAAAAAGTTAGACACCATTCCGGGGTTAAGTTGATAGATATAATTACTTATAAGAGTTTTAGCAAGATTTATTGGAATAGGAGGTACATTTTGAGATAAGGATAAATGTTCTTTTCTCATAATATTTTATGTAAATTTAATAGTAATTTATATAAAATGATTTTGTAAGGAAGAGAAAAGTTAGTCTATATATAAGCTTATTTCTTCTATAGATTTGCATATAAAAGTGTTATAATTTATTCTGGTTCATTTTTATTTCAAAGAACTTTCTTGCTATTGACTTACCATTAATAATGTACTATATGTTCATAAGTAAATAATAATGATCAAAAGATTACCTCTGGAAAACTTATGCAAAGTAAATGATTGAACTTTGGCAGTAAAGCTAATATAAAGAACTCTTAGAAAACCTTCATTTCTCTACCACCATGTCAGAGGTTATTTTCTCTTTGGGGATGGGTGGGTAATAATGACCTAGATTTTATCACAGGGCAGTTTGGGCATATTGATAGTGTTGGGCAATCTTCTAACCTCTAGACCTACACCCTAGAGGGATTTAGGCCCTTGAAACTAATTCAGGTTGCTCTTGGTCTCTATAAAATAACCCAATTTGAATAATTCTTATAAATGTGAAGCTTCATTGATTGACTCATTCTATAATGAAACCAAACTATGTTTATTTCAAAGTCACAAAATTTTGAAATTAACTAGAATTATCTTCTTCACACTGTTACTTTATAAAAATAAAGAAAAATTATCTGAAGAGTTTAGGAATCATGACAATGATTATAAAATGAATATGAAATTGATCTAGAGTGTATCAGTATTATAAAATATATTATAGGAGTTTCAATTGAAAATAGTGGTTCTTTATATCTGATCACTCCTACTCTTCCTTCTTGCCTACTCCAAATACACAAATATTACCTAATTTGACATCAGGATGTTTTTATTCTGAATGACTTTAGAAATCTTGTTTATCCTAATATCTAAGGCTATTTCTTATTTCAAAGCTTTTATCTTGCTTATGCTGAATCTCTTTGATTTCTGATAAGCCCTAAACTATATACATTATATATTCTCTCCCTTTCCTCATCGGAATACATTACCTGCTTCAGTGATGTTTTCTCTTTTCCTCAGTTCCTAAAGTTTGCTAGCTCTCAAATAGTTAACTGTGAAAAATAGATCCCAGTAATTAGTACCAGTGGATATTACTCTTCATTTTTAAAGTTAAAGAAGTAAATATTAAAGTAAAAAGAAAATATGACTTAATAAGCATTTATTAAGTACCTACTATATGTTAGGCACTTTACTAAGTGCCAGGAATACAAAAAAAGGCAAAACCAGTCCTTGTTCTCTAGCACCTCACAATCTAACAAGGGAGAAAATAAGCAAACAACTATACAAATTAGACACCATGACTTAGAGATAATCAAAAGATAATGAATGCATTTGGCATTTTCTGTTTCTAACACATGTCAGAAATGATCGTGACATGAAAGACCCAGGACTCTTTGAGGATACTTGTCTAGGTACTTGAAAAAGCAGGATATAGTTTTGTATTGGACAGCTTAGCAGATGGAAATCAATTCCACCTTGAAATTGGGTTGGCCTTAATTGAAAGAAAATTTCAATAGAAGGAAAGAAAAATTACTAGCTGCTTTAAATATTTGCTCTTATGGTCTTTTGCTTTGAATTTTTTTAGATGAATTCCAACATTATATCTTCTAGCTGGCCAGATGTGGTAGAAATTCTTTTAGATCTTAGTTCAGACAGCTGCTCAAATGACAATTCACAATTAAATAGCATTTTCTAGTTTATCAATGTAGGGATAGTCTTTTATCTGAATTGTATTTTCTTGGCTTACTCCTCAACTGCTTCTGCAGAGACACAGAGACTTATGACAAGAGCAAAGTCTTATTGTTACTGCTTTTCCAGGGAACTTAAGGTAGTGTTGGAGGGGGATCATATAAGAGTCACATTTACCCGTTGGAAATTTGCAAATGTTGCCAAGCAGGGCTTAGATTTATTGTTTTGTTGATTGGCTAGACTTAAGGGGAAAATGTTAATACTTGAAAGTGCATTTTGTGTATCTTTTTTTTTTTTTTAATTATTACCAGCATACTCTTGAACTCAACTGATTTATGGATCTCTCACTTCTTTAAAGTACTACCTGAGTCTTTTCTGATTCCCATAACTACTAGTTGCCCTTGCTCTCTAAATAATCTTGTGTTAACACTTTATTCTGCATCAATTTGGTCTATCTAACTTTATATGTGTGCATATTGTCTTCCCTCCTCACCACCCCTTCCTCTCATAGAATGTAAATGCTTTGAAAGCAGGGATTATTGCTTTTTTCCCCCCAATTTTTGTTCACCCAACACCTAGCAGAGCTCCTGACCCAGGCAGAAGATCTTAACAAATGTTTGTAGATTGATGGATTAATCTACCTCTTTTCTTTCCCTAGTTAGATGATCGGCTGCAGGAGTGACATGAATGAATGGTAAGCCTGGTGATTCCAGCCTTGTCTCAATGCTGATGTAACTTATTCTTATTTGGTTTAGAAACAGCACATAGCATTTCAGCTGCAAAGAGTTTACAATCTTCTGGGATTTGATGGGAATCAGTCATATCACCTGTGTTGGAGCAGACTTTCTCAATAGTTTTTGCAGGCTTTCTTCTAGGTTAGACTACAAATGCCCTAAGAGGAAAGGAACAGTTTAGAAAAGGGGAAAGGTTTGCATTCAAAGCCCAAAGCTGGTTCCCCATAGTAGAGCCTTAAGGTGTTGATCAGAAGCCTGAGATTCCTTTTCCTATGATTGGAGAGACATATGGGCCCTTGGATTGAAGAGTCTTTACTGTTGGGTACCATGACTGAACAGCAGAGATGAGTTTACATGAAGTCTGCTTCTGAGTTGCCTTTGCTATTCATAAAAGGCAGCGTTTATACAAAAATGCATAGTCTGTTCTATACACACCATGTGCTCAGACTTAGAGTTAAGAACAAGGAGTTCTTGGCCTATTGGACACCTGATTTACTCTGGTTTGAACAAGTGCCTTATATTCCCTTTTCCCTTCTGAAATCAACTTAGAAAATGAGACAATTACAATATAATTATATTGAAAATGCTTTATCCTAGGATGAAATGTTGCTCCTTCACAGATAAGAAAAGTCATATAAAACCTTCTTCATTTGCTCCTTCTAGTTCAAATGTTCTTGTAATTCCTATTAGTGCTTTTTATTTTTTTTATTCAATGGAATATTAAGTCTGCAGGACTTTGTGATCCCAGAAGCTAAGACATTGTTGAGCTTTCCTTCGGTAGCATTCAAAAGAAACCTGAACAACAATCAATAAACATTTGCATTTTTATTTAATTAAATTTCTATTTGTAGATTGTTATTTAAATATCTAAAAATATATTTAAACCTACATTTATAGATTTTAATAAATTTGCATATTTAAATATGTAAGACCAGTTTTTAAAATTTTATGACTATATTAATTGGTTTTCTTTCTATTATGCATTATTCTGAGAAGGGATCCATAGGCTTCACCAGATTGTCAACGGGGTCTGTGGCACTAAAAAGATTAGGAATCCATACTATAGAAGAAAGTCCACAGAATTTTGAGGTGACATGTGCCTAACACATAATAAATGCTTACTATTTGTTGATTGATATCAGAAAAGAGTAAAAAGGCATGATAGCTGTGTTAAAGATATAGATGATATCACAGTTTGCTAGAGGTTTTTGATGAAGAATGTTTTTAGAAACACATTTGGACCTCTGAGGTCAGAGAACATGATTTGAAAACTTGTCTCTTGGGCAAATAATTTAACATCTATGGTTCAATAAACAAACAACCTTTCTGGGCCCAGGAAAATAAAGAAAAGAGCAGAAAATAAAATATATAAAATAATTATTTTATTAGGCTATATACTACATGTAGGTACTATGTAAAGCAATAACACATCTGGCCCAACTTTATCACCAAATGGTGGTTAGTCCAGATATAAAATGCTCTAAAATCATAATTAGATGCATAAATGTATTGTTTATATTTTTCATGTAAATTAAAAATACAAAGGCTCTTAAAACGCCGTCAATCATAATTTCTTTGTCATTAAGGATATAGATAATTGATTTGCATACTGAAAAGTTTGATATCATTGCATCGATGAGATATAGGACATAGAGGATACTATTATAGTACTTCACATAATATAAAGATCTATGTAGAAATAAAGTACAGGGAATAAAAATTATAGGAATAAAATGATTATGTGACATAAATGATGTAGGATCCCCATCTGAGCTCACTCTACCAGTTTACACTGAACTTGTAGCTTGCTCCTCAGGCATGGTTGCCATGCCTATTTATTCTAAGGGTACTAGGGGTAACCCTAAAGCTCAAAGGGCTGAGTTTTTTAAAGTCACTCTAGGCCAAATAGGCTGATGTTTCATGAGCTTATGTATTCTCCCACTTCAATATCAATTATTTAGTTAGAATAGCAGGAACAGAAAGGACAAAATATTTTCCTAAACAGGCATAGACTCTCCCTTGGAAAGGAAAAGTTAGTTCCTCAGGAGAATAATTTTAAACTTAAAGTAGTACAGAGGTGGTAAGACCCTCATGGGGACAAGTGCACCCGAGTCCTCTTTTAGACACAAGGGGATGAGTGGAAAAGTATGGTATTTGTTGCCCCTCACTCTACCCAGTGGCTCACAGCAGTCTTACTTGAAATTTTTCAGGGAAGAAAGACCTGAAGGATTCTTGTTACCCATCAAGGTCCTGCTCAGGAGCCATTAAAAGTCTTTTTGCCAACATGCAGCATGAATCCTTAAGTCATTATGGCCCACAGAGAGAAAAAAGTATTTGCACTATATTCTGAAATTGAGGAGGGGGAAGGCCCCTCCCTCACTCCCCTATGCATAAGTTTGTTTTCCCATTGTATAAGAAACAAGGATTGTATCTATATTAGGTTAGCAAATCTGAATAGAAAAATAGAAGAAATTTCTTCCACTTTGTTAAGCACACTCAGTGATTAGAATAGAGGGGGTGTGTGTGTGTGTGTGTGTGTGTGTGTGTGTATGAGTGTGAGAGTGTGTGTGTGTGTGTGTATGAGTGTGAGAGTGTGTGTGTGTGTGTGTGAGAGAGAGAGAGAGAGAGAGAGAAAGAGAGAGAGAGAGAGAGAGAGACAGAGACAGAGAGAGACAGAGACAGAGACAGAGAGAGAAGGGAGAGAGAGAAAAAATAGAGAGAAGAGAGAGAGAGATTGAGATATTGAGATTTTATGCTCCTGCGTCCTTTGCAAAATTAGCTAATGATGGTTCTCTCTGGTACTGTTTTTATTCATGTGCTTGTTCAACGTTTGTATATTATGTTCAACCACACTGTCACATAAGGATTAAAGGAGCACATGCAATCTGTGAACAGAAAAGACAACAATTTGTCCCATATATTTGTCATCAGCCTTGGGTTGTAAATTCATCAAGGGCAAGCATCAACTATAACTGCCAAGTTTGGTCTTAAAAACAGCACTAGGGTAGGCACCTAAAAGTCCTTCAACATTGATTAAGTGGAAATATTAATGTAGCGTCCCTTCTGAGCTCTCTCACCAAATTCCCACTCACTCTAGGAGGTCAGATCCCCAGAGAGATCCTGACTTTTCCTTTCAAAGTTTTAGTAACACAGGATTTCTAGTACTACTTTACACAAATTCCTATTCCATGCGTTCGCCACTATTGATCCCCATTTGTTGAGGTCGTTTATTTACTTTCCTCAGAATATTTACTGAGAAGACATAGCAGTAAGTATTTGAGGCCGGATTTGAAATCAGGTCATCCTGAATCCAGACCCAGCTCTCTACCCACTGAACCACCTAGCTGCTTCCATAGCAGTTAAACAGCAACAACACCATCATCACCAACAGACTGGAGGACACCTTTGCCTTTCGGTGCAATATGGTCTTCAGGAGAGTGAACTCAAAGTTCTAAATTCTGCCTTTCCCTTATAAGCTCTGGAACCCTCCTGTCAGGGCTCCAAGTAAAGCCCTACAGGGCTGCTTCTCAGGGGTATCTGGCAGCTTGCCTTTCCTTGGTGGCTGTGTGTTTTTGGTCCTTCTGAGGGCCAGGGCTGCCTGCTCAGCTTTGCATTCTTATTATTTTGAATTTCCTGCCAAATTATTCTTCCCTGCAGGGATTGCCACAGGCCCCTCAACAGTAGCCCCATTCAGTCTACCAGTCTCTGTAGGTTGCCCCTGGGTTGAGACTGACAGTATTATCCTGAGATTTCCTGGCCTCCTTGAAATAAAGAGCCAGAGTACAAGAGCTTTACCTGCAGACCAAGCTTGTTCTTTGTTTCAGGGAGGATGCTGTGGGGAAGATAATGCTTAACAGGCCTAGTTATTGGATTTATGGCGCCAGGATTCAGAGAAGTTTAAAGGTGAGTGTAATAAACATGGGCAGGTAGGATAGAGAGGAAAGCTGAATGCAGTCTGGTATTACATCCCCCTGAAATTTTGGAGCTGACCCTTATTGTACTTTCAGATTGGGTTCAAATTTGAGAGGCATTTATTACCCATATGGTAGCTTTTACTCTCAGCTCTGATACTGCTTATTGATATTTGTGACATGCGTGAGAAGGTTGGGCTTTGTTTTTTTTCCAAACAAATGTATAGCTAAGAACTGTGTCCCTTATGCATCCTTCTGTTTGGAGGGAGACTTTTTTCACTCAGTGGATCATGGTACTGTGCCCTATCCTGATAGGGATGACCTAACAAACGTTTTTTGGTTAGATGTGCTGGCGGGAATAATTAGGCTTCTTTTAAAATATAGAAGTGATTTCAGCTGTGTTAGACCCTTTCCCCCTTTCTTCCTTCCTTGTAGGTGAAGCTGGAAGAATGCTTTAGAGAAGAAAAATAATAAAAGACCTGAAGATGATTTAAACCAATTCTTATGTGTCTTAGACTATCAAAAAAATGAAATAAACATGGGTGTATATGCTTGTACACATACTTGTGTTTTAATATACACCTGTGTGTATGTGTATAAACATATACATATACATATAATATCATTAAATGATTACATTCAAAAATTAATTATATAAATGCATGCATGTATGTATATTAACATTTTCATTCTAAAATTTTGTATGTATATAATGTCTTTACATATTTAGACTTTTAATGTAGTCATTTTATGCATAGTGACATGTGTATAAGAATTTATACATAGATAAGGAAATGAATTCTGATTGGTTAATAATTATTGAGAGAATCAATATTATAATGAGAGGTAGACCTATTCTAATTAAGATCTGAGATATGGAACTGATCACTCAGATTGGGTTAAAGAGAATTTTCTGTATCCATATTACCTGTCTGACAGAAGGGAGAATCCACATTTCCTTAGACCTGCTGGAGTAAGACATAAGGAATTGGAATCCATCAATTCACCTAACAAAACTGAGTTCTCCCTTTCAGTATCAGTCCTGCATTTCAAAGGCTACCTGAGCAATAAATAGGCTGATTTCTGAATAAGGAAGTAGAAAAAAGGAAAAATTCAATAATTAGTTATTATATATAGGAGAGAAATAATCTTTTTATCAGTTTACATTTATATGTATTTTGTTGTTGTTGTTCAATCATTTCAGTTATGTTCAAATCTTTGTGATCTCATTTGGACTTTCCTTAGTCAAGAACATGTTGTGGTTTACCATTTTCTTCTCCAACTCATTTTTTTGAGATGAGGAAACTGAGGCAAAAGTCTTAAGTGACTTGCTTAGAGTCACACAGTTAGGAAGTGTATGAAGCTGGATTTGACTCATAATTTTCCTGACTTCAGGAAATTTTATTTATTATGTCACCTAGTTGCCCATAATTTGTATATATATAATTGTGTGGTTCTAGGCATATGTAAATATACATACATGTGTTTATGTATTCAATGTAGTCATTTTATGGAGAACAGAAACTAGGATATATAGAAACATACATATATACAATATCCATACAGATGTGTATATAAATATAAATAGACACGTCTTGATATATGCATGTATATATGAGTGAACTCAGAGGTATAGGTATATATATACACATGCACATATTATATGCATACACACACATTTGAACTTGAATGACCTAGGGCAGTTAAGGTAATGCTAGATTTAGTCAGGTGCCCTTATTGATCTTGACTTTGTCATTAATTACTAAATAGCTTTGGATAAGTCAATTCCCATCCTCACACCTTAGTTTCTTTCTTTCTTTCTTTCTTTTTTTTTTAAAGTAAGTACTTTTTAAAGTAGTAAACCTCTAAGGTTCTTTCCATTTCCACATCTATGACTTTAGAAAAAAAGGATAACTAGCAACTTTAAAAAATGTTGGATGTTCTCATCATTTACTGATTCATGTGTAGTGAGAAATTCCCCCCACATATAGTACCAAGGTATCGTTGTATGGCTTAAAAGGGAGGCAGAATACACATCTTTAGTTTCTTCTCTCTCAGTCTCTCCCCTTGCCCCCCAATCCTCCATTCTCCATAGAAACTTTTATTTCCTTCCAAGAAAGAAAATAGCTAGTAGAAGGAAGGGGCTGATCATTCAGCTTTTCCTTAAAAAGTGAGGGAACTAAAATAGATGCTCTCTTAAATATTATTCGTCTCCAGGATGCTGTTTTCAAGTTCAAGCTAAAGTTCTGATCACTGATTGTATTAGTTGGGGGAAATGAGAACCCAAGCTTTACATCCAAGATTTGACTCCCTTCCCACCATGAACACATGACATAAAAAATAGCAAAGAAACCCATTTATTCAAGTTGATAGAAAAACAGAAATCAGAGAAATCATACAGATGAGAATACGCACTCGACAATACAGTGAAGGTGTTCTCCCTTTGGGAGCAAGATAAGAGATCCATAAGTCCCAGATGTTACCCAAGGGGAAAATTCCTTAAAGTCTCTATTGCAGCAAGTTGAAAATAAGGACATGATGGAGGTTGCTAGCTTCCCTGATACGGGGTGGGAAGAGGAAGAGTTAGTTGATCTTTATCAGTAAGAAAAGAGTCCCATATCAAGAGGCTTTGGGACTTGGGTTACAAAGGGTGCCCAT
This sequence comes from Sarcophilus harrisii, assembly GCF_902635505.1. Lineage (NCBI taxonomy): Eukaryota > Metazoa > Chordata > Mammalia > Dasyuromorphia > Dasyuridae > Sarcophilus > Sarcophilus harrisii. The sequence continues at coordinate 125,440,733 of NC_045429.1, forward strand.
TATTTAGAACACAAAGGTTTCCTAAGGTAGACTTGGATCTGTCTTCCCAGCTTCTAGCCCTAAGCTCATAGCTCCATTCACTGTGCCCACCTCAAATTGTATCCTGGCCTCTCCGTCCCATGACTAACTTCAGGCAAGACCAGGAAGACTTTTATCTCCAAGCTGGGGCCAGAAGGGAGCTCTCCAGACTGCATTTACCCCACAATCTCCATTGATTTCTTGGGATGAAAAAGTATCAAAAGGGGCTGACAGGAAGGAAAAGGAAATCAGATCATGTGAGTCTGCCTTCTACTTATCATTAGAGGTACTCTTAACGACTACACTAATAAATTATGCTTTGGTTCTTAACATTGGGGTCTGTAAGGGTTTTAAAAAATTGATAATTTTATTTTGGCATATTGGTTCTCTTTTCAATCCTATGTATTTATTTTGTATATTTAAAAACACGAGTCTCTGACAAGGTTCACAGGCTTCACCAGATTGCCAAAGGCAATTTTTTTGTACATACCCACCCACCCCCTCCACACACACATATGAAAAATTCTTACTTCAGTGTTTGCATCTTGGGGCCTTAATATTCTAGCTTTTGTAGCTATTAAAAAATCAAAATTAACCTAGATTTGATCTACCTTGTTTCCCAGATCTCCTCTCCCTAGCTTTTCTCTTGGGTTAGTCATTTGCCCTTTGGGGAATATATTTGTCTTTTTCTGAAGGATCACATATGGTATTAAATATTACTACAGGCAGTACATAGGACTGGAGGGACCTATATTCTGCTTTGGTGTTAAATAAAAACTTACTTCTGTTTTCCTATCATCTGAAAAGATTATATACTACAAGCAAAGCTGGAACTTTCTGCCTTGGTGGGTATTTAATCATGTTTGGCTAGTTTTTCTAACGCTTTGATCTCTTCAGTTTCAATCTGAATTTTTATCTTTTTCTACTGTACTTTATTTTCCTTACAAAGGATAGAAGTTCAGCCTTTGATAAATTCTCATTTGCAGAATGGCAGAGAATTTAAAAAAGGCATATAAGGCCTTAGAAGAAACTCTCTCTCTCTCTCTCTCTCTCTCTCTCTCTCTCTCTCTCTCTTTCTCTCTCTCTCTCTCTCCCTTCCCCCTCTTTCTCTCCTTCCCTCTCTCTTTCTTTCTCTCTCTGACACACTATCATCTTTCTATCTTTCTTGCTCCCCTTTCTTTTTTTCCCTCATCCTTTCTTTCTTTCTTCCTTTCTCTCTTTCCCTCCCTCCTATTTTCATCCCCTAAGTGGAGAATTGTTTTGAATTTTGAAAGGGAGAGATTCAGTCACCTATACCTTACTGCAAGTGCAAAATGAAATGCATTCGGATGTAATCAAGGCACCCAGCAAAGGGATGGAACTCAAAGCTGTGATGGCTTTGACAAGCCTTTTCTTTCTTCTCTTGAGCAAATTGTGTCATTTGACATGCTGGCATCAGGGTACAGTGAGATTCTGACAGGCTAATTTGAGCTTGCGGTTCCAATGAAATGTACATATGGCACTTGTTATATTTTGTGACAATCAGTGTCATTTTCTGTTTAAAAGCAAGCAGCTCAATACATCTGTGCCATTGCCTCTGCCTAAAAATGCAATAGTTCTTTGAGGGGTAGTTAAAGGACTCAGTTCCAGAAGAGTGGTTTGTAGTTGGGACAATGCTGAGGGGCTAAATGAGAGGGCATGGGTTGAAATGACTGCATATTAAGCTTCTTTGAATGTAAGACAAGACAGGCAATCAGTGTGTAAGGACCTGAGGAGACAGTAGGATAAATGTCATCTTTCATTTGATATCAACGAAAAAGGAACTACAGAACCTTCTGTACTAATTTGGCTCCAAATGCTAAATTCTTCTGAATTTCAAAAAAGCAATGACTTGAACAGAGGCTTTCTTTAATGCTAGTCTCCTCATGATAGTTTGAAGAGGAGGGATAAAAATCAAAACGTGAGGAATCTTATACATCCTTGAAGGTGAGGGATAAAAATCAGAACACGAAGAAACTTATACATCCCAAGAAATGAGAGGGGGGATAGGGTAGAAGAGAATGGAGATATTAAGGAGGGTGAAGAAAGAAAAAGGGATAGAGAAAGAGAGATGAGCAGAGACAGACACAGACACACAGAGAATATAAAAATGATGGAAAAGGAAGAGGATCTCTCTTGCCAGCTGGTGGCACTGTCTTACCATTCAAACAACTCTCATTCTGGCTCCGTTGGAATTGCATGGATCAGAACAGTATAAAATTTCCTGCTGGCGGAGAAGGTGAAGTCAAGGGTTGTAATAAAGACCACTTTGAGTCTTTGAAAATGTCAAGTCAGCAGCAACTGAAGTTGACCCTTACAAAGAAAACAGATTAGGCATTAGGGGACTGGAGTGGGGATACTGAAGCTGGACTCCAGGTGAAATGCTGGCTGATGCCATGGGTAAAAATGGGCACACAGAGCCCATCTGTTTATTCAGGTCATAAAATGAGCATGTTGTTAAGATGATTGACAAGCTCGTTTAATCATAAAAGAAATGGGCAAAGGCGCCTTTACTAAACTCATTTCTGGGACAAACAATATATAAGCAAAAGCACACCAGACAATATATCTTCTGAAAAACCTCCCCTCAAACAAAAACATTTTAATCTATTTTCCCCCTCAAAAAAATCTCTCTGCTTGGGTAAGAAGGATTGTTGGAGGTTAAGGTAGTGTGTAAGGATAGGACCAGATGGGAAAATAATTCTGCCAGCCTTGATTCTAATTTAGTCTTTTCCTTTCTCTAATGCAAAATTGGCTCTGGTTAATAGATCCATACTACTAACATGACCACCATACATGTGCAGCATTCTGATTTCTTTCTGCATAATTTCTTTTCAAAGAGCCAAGAGTTGTTGTTGATTGCATGTAGGATGAAATTGCATTAAAAGGTAGCAAATGCCAAAAAACATTACAAGAACTTTAAAAAAGCATAATAGATTGACAATACTGTCCTTACCCTTCATAGCCTTAAATGGAGAAGACCAGCTTCAAGAAAAATGTACTCTCTAAGGAGGAAAAAACTGCAGTTTTGGGCTCGAGATTTTAAATTAATGTAAAGACAAGAAACTTCCAGTAAGACACTTTGTCAAAATAAATAAGTTGTTAGCAATTTGTCTGTCCTTTCAATCTCCTCCCCCCCCCTCTCCTGGCCTTCTTCAAATATGAAGGTGATCACCAGTAGAAATTTCAGGAAAACTACCTTTTTCTGAGATCATTGGGTCATTCTCAATTTACTTGAAACCAAAGTGATAGAAGATAATGGAATTGTAATTGTGTTATTTTTTGAAAACGTAAAGACCTTCAGTGAAGCCCTCCAAAGGGAGAATTTAGTTGAGTTGATAAATGTCAAGAGTACATGGTTGAGACAGGTTTTGAAGAAGCAAGGAAGTTTGGGGAACTACCATAGAATCAGGAAAGAAGTGATGGAAAAAAAGAGAAAGAAGATAAGTTGGTAAAAAGGGACAGAGCCAAGGAAAAGGGAGGAGAAAATACAATATGGGGGAATAAGGCAAAAGAGATAAGGGAGATCATAGGATCATAGATATAGAGCTGAGACATTAAAAGCTATTGAATCCAAGCTCTTCATTTTACATATGAGGTTAAATGATTGATAAATGTCATTTATCAGCTATTAAATATTTGAGGGAGGATTCAAACTTGGGTCTTTCCAACTCTAAATGAATCACTCAACTAAGGCCCCCATGAGAGAAAAGATGGAAGGAATAACTTAGGAGATATTGAGAAAGAGTTTTGGTACTTGTTTCAAATCTTAAGATTCTTGTATTATCTACAATATTCTCAAATACCAACTCCTACTCACATGAAAATCTGGAACCTATTATCAAAAACCTTGATCTTTATTCTGGAGAGTGTCATTTCAGAGATGATCATTAGCACACTAAAATTCCACTTGAAACATTAGGGTATAATGCTCTATCCAAATCTCTGTCAGTGTCAGAATAACCATGACAACAGAGATACTTTCCTGAGATTCTACCTTACACTGACATCATGCAACAGGGAGATGGGAAGGGGTTCATATGTGATCATAGGGAATCCAAAGAAGAAGGAGAGTTGGAGTTATTGTCCATCTTGAATTTCTGTAAAAGTTCTGGAAACCATTGTTTTGGAGGTGTTTCACAGCTGCTTCTGGAGCAGTAATTGGACCATTTTTGGGTGGTACTCATTCTGCATCCAATTTTCCTTTCCAACAGTTTACAAGTGAATGAGAAGATTGCAAAGTGAAGGAGTGTTCTTAGCTCATAATCCTAATCCCTAGTATTTACCCTGAAGTAACTTGTTCTAACTTGTTCAAAAATTCCCTTAATATATGAAATCCTACATCAATTACAAGCCCTTCCAGCCTAATGTAGAGTCTATTATTTTATGTATTTTAGCCATTTGCTCAGGTGCTAATGTCTATACTTAGGGCACTATTCAGTTTACCCTCCTTCTTCCCTTCATTTAGGTTAGACATAGGCAAATTCCTCATCTTCCTGACTTCAACCAATGATGGTTTGATCACCTTCTTTTGAAATCTGACTGCCTTGCAATACCCTCTTGAATTGAGTCCATTCCTCCTATGCTGCTTATTTTCCAGGACAAAAGTCAGAACATTATGTATGTTGCAGCTGCTTTCAAGCATTGTCACACCATTATCAATAAAAACAATAACAAACCCAGAGTGGTGGATAACATCATCATCACCAACAACTAGCATTTACATAGTACCTACTTTGAGTCAGGCACTAAGCTAAGTACTTTATAAATTTTATCTCATTTGATCCTCACATCAGTCCTGAAAAGTAGGAACTATTATGATACCTATTTTATAGTTGAGGAAATTGTTGCAGAGGTCAAATGATTTGCCTATGCCCTGCCCTCAAAGACAGCTAGATTATGCAGTAAATAGAGCACTGAGTTTGGAATCAGGAAGATTAGAGTTTGACTTGCAGTTGTCTTTGACACTAGATGTTTGATCTGTTGCAAGTCACCTTCAATTTCTGGGCTTCATTTTCCTTATTCATAAAATGAGAGTACAAAACTCAATGATCTCCACAATTCTATCCAGCTCTAAATCTGTGATTCTATTAACTTTTCCTCTTTAGAAATCCACAGGTCTTATTATACTAACCTCTCGCTCCATTTTCACTGTTACTTTGCAAGACAATCCCCTCATCATCCTCAACCTTCAGTGAACTGACTCACAGTACAGTTACCTTCCTATAATCTGCCTCTTCATTTCCTTGGTGGTTCTGTTATTTTTCAGTTCCATTCTACTCTTCCTGACCCCTTTTGGGGTTTTCTTGGAAAAGATTCTACAGTGATTTTCCATTTCCTTTTCCTTGGTTATATATCATTGAAGACCCTGAATTATTTGAATCTCAAAGTTTCTCAACTTGCTCTCATTAACCATCAATTTAGTCATGTGTAGCACCTCATTACCCTTAGTATAACAAATAAGATCAGAGATTCTGAATTTTTTTTCCTATGGTTCTAGTTGTCTATCCCAATCTTCTCCTTGTGGTTTTCAATCACTTCTGAGGGTTCTACTTCTACAATGATTTTTTCATTATATCTGTTTTTCTCTGCCTCTGTATTCTCTAAAATATTTCTTTTCATCTACACTATTCTGTGATGTTTTTCATGTCCTATGTCACATCCTATTATGTATGTGTCTGATTTTCTATGCTAGATTGTAAGCTCCATAGCTTATGCATCTATGTTTCTCCTTTAGATTTTAGCACACCAATACATATTCAATAAAAGCTCATAGAACAAACAAATGTACAGATGGATGAAGCAAACTGATTAAAGTGTTGTGAACCAGAAAAAAAAGCTAATCAGAAAATTTCTCTGTCAACAGTTCAGATGATGTTGAGGAAAACAATTTGATCCTGTGAACCACGTAGAATAAAGGCTGGTCATCTCTGAAAACTCAGGGAACTGGGAGAGAGGATACTGGCAATGATCTTAAATGTTAGAGCTAGAAAAAGGGTTTTGTTCACTAAAACTCTACTTTCAAAGCTAATCAATTTTTATTAACTTTAATATCTTTTTAAAAATTCTTCATTCTTTAAAATGATTATATTTTTAATTTCTGAAATAAAACATTTCCATAACATAATAGAATAGAAAAAGATGATTGCACATGAAACTGCAAATTTATTATGAACAACTTTTTTTTCCTTTTAAAACTATAAAATTTTCATGTAAATTTTTTATCCTTGTCTCCCCACCCTCTACCACCATCTTTCAACTTCAACAAGGACTTTTTAGTACTTGGCTACAGAACACCATGCTAGGTTTGCCATATTTTACATGATTAACTATGATTAATTTTTAAAAAGGGAGGGAGTGGAGTTAAGATGGTGCAGAGTAGACACAGCTCTATCTGATCTCCTCTGAGCTTCCCTCAAATCAGCAGCAGATTGTCTTTGAACTGGTTTTGGAGTAATAGAACCCACAGATATTTAGAGTATAACAAATTTCCAGAAGAAGATACTTTGGAAGAACTTCAAAAAAAGGTCTATTTCAATAAGGTAGGGGGAGAGGCTGCTGAGCCCAAACCACAGCATAGGGAGCCCAAGGCAAGGAACTGAGGTGGGAAGCCAGGGTAGATTCCCAGTGGGTGGATCCATAATACCCTGGCTTCCCACCCCAGCTCCTTGCCTTAGGCTCCCTATTCAGTGGTTCTTAGACTACTTTGTCCTAGTTACAAGGCAGTGGGTAAGCAGATTAGCTGTGAAACACTCAAAGTAAATACAAAAGGCAAATTAGTGCCCAGCCAGCACCAGGAGTCAGTCAGCAACACCAGCCCCAGGGCAAACTAAAGTGGTATTGCCCCTGTTCCTTAAGAGCAGATCTCAACCTTTTAAAAAATGAGCCCAAACCCAAAAAGAACTCTGGCCATAGACAGCTTTTATGGAGAAAGAGAAGCACAGACCTCACACCCTGAGGAACATAAAGGCAAATCAGATCTTGATGAAGCCCCAAAGGTGATATGAGTTGGTCCCCATTTCCCAAAGCTCTCTTGGAAGAATTCAAAAAAGATCTTAAAAGAGATTTAGAAGAAAAATGGGGAAAGGAAATGACATCTTTGCAAGAGAGTATGGAAAAGGAAAAACAGAGGTTATCTTCTTAAAAAATAGATTTGATGAAATGGAAAAAGCATAAAACTCCTTCCAAAATAGATATGAAAAAAAATGCAGTGAAAAAAAGAATTTGTGAAATGGAAAAAAAAAAAAAACTGCAATGAACAAAATACCTCAATCGGCCAAATGCAAAAGGAGATTAAAAAAAGCTATCTGAAGAAAATAATTCACTAAAAATTAGAATTGAACAAATAAAAATTAATGACTCATTGGGACTTCAAGAACCAACCAAAAAGAAAAAAAAAAAGAAAAAAACATAGAAGAAAATGTAAAACATCTCATTGGAAAAACAACTGACCTGAAAAATAGATTTAGGAGAGACAATCTAAGAATTATTGGACTTACTGAGAACCATGGTGAAAGAAAGAGCCTAGACATTATCTTTCAGGAAATCATCAAGGAAAACTGTCTGGACATCCTAGAACCAGTGGGTAAAATATCCATTGAAAGAATTCACAGATCATCTCCTGTTAACAAGTTAGCAGGAAATATACTTAGTAATTTTATCTGTGAATGTAAATGGGATAAACTCTCCCATAAAATGAAAGTGAATATCAGATTGTATTAAAAGCCAGAATTCTACAATTTGTTGTTTACAAGAAAGTCATTTAAATCAGAGTGATATATATATAAAGAAAAGGTAAAAGGCTGGAACAGAAACTAATCAGCTGAGGTAAAAAAAAAAATCAGGGGTACCAATCATAATCTCAGATCAAATAAAAGTAAATAAGATCTAATTAAAAGAGATAAGGAAGGAAACTACATCCTAGTTAAAGGTACCATAGATAATGAAGAAATATCATTATTAAACATATATTCACCAAGTGGTATAGCATCAAAATTCTTACAGGGGAAGCTAAGAGAGCTGCAAGAAGAATTAGGCAGCAAAACTATACTAGTAGGGGCTCTCAACCTTGCACTCTTAGAACTATATAAATTGAACCACAAAATAAATAAGAAAGAAGTTAAGGAGATAAATAGAATCCTAGAAAAGTTAGGGAGGATAGACCTTTGGAGAAAATTGAATGGAGGCAGAAAGGAATACATGGAACCTGCACAAAAAATGATCATATATTAAAGCATAAACACCTCTAAGTCAAATGCAGAAAGGCAGAAATAGAAAAATGTATTTTTCTCAGATAATGATGCAATAAAAATTACATTCAACAAAAGGCCAGGGGAAAATAGACCAAAAATTAATTGGAAACTAAATAATTTAATCCTAAAGTATGAATGGGTGAAACAACAAATCATAAACACAATAATTTCATCCAAAAGAATGACAATAATAAGACAACATTCCAGAATTTGTGGGATGCAATCAAAGTAGTAATTAGGGGATGTTTTATATCTCTAGATGCTTAATTGAAAAAAAAAATAGAGAAAGAGAAGATCAATGAATTGGGCTTGCAACTAAAAAGCTAAAAAAAGAACATATTAAACACCCCCAATTGAATACCATATTTAGAAATTCTGAAAATAAAAGGGGAGATTAATAAAATTGAAAGTAAGAAAACTATTGGATTAATAAATAAAACTAATGGTTGACTTTATGAAAAAACCAACAAAATAGATAAATCTTTAATTTGATTAGAAAAAGGAAAGAAGAAAATTGTTAGTGTCAAAAATGTAAAGGGAGAATTTTCCACCAATGAAGATGAAATAGCAATAATTAGGAGTTATTTTGTCCAACTGTGTCAATAAATTTAGTAAATTTTGGTGAAATGGAGAAATGCCTACAAAATATAGATTTACTAGATTAACAGAAGAGGAAATGAATTACTTAAATAGTCCCATTTTAGCAAAAAGAAATAGAATAAATTATTTAATCAACTCCCTAAGGAAAAATCTCCAGGGCCAGATAGATTTACATGTACATGCCATCAAACATTTAAAGAACAATTAATTCAATTCCTTTGCAAACCATTTGAAAAAATTGGGAAAGGAGTCCTACCAAATTCCCTTTATGACACAGATATGGTGCTGATAACTTAACCAGGTAGGGTGAAAACAGAGAAAGAAAATTATAGACAAATTTCCCTAATGAACATTGATGCAAAAATCTTAAATAAAATATTAGCAAAGAGATTACAGAAAGTCATTTCCAGGATAATGTATCAAGTAGGATTTATATCAGGAATGCAGGACTGATTCAATATTAGGAAAATTATTAGCATAACTGATTATATCAATAACTAAATTAACAAAAAATATCATTATCTCAACAAATACAGAAAAGGCATTTGATAAAATTTAACAACCATTCCTTTTAAAAACATTAGAGAATATAGGAATAAAAGGAGTTTTCCTTAAAATGATCAGTAGCATCTATTTAAAACCATCAACAAACATCTTATGTAATGCAGACAAATTAAAACCATTTCCAATAAGATCAGGGGTGAAACAAGGTTGCCTACCATCACCATTACTGTTCAATATTGTATTAGAAATGTTAGTTTTTACAATAAGAGAAGAAAAAGAAATTAAAGGAATTAGAGTAGGTCATGAGGAAACCAAATTATCACTCTTTGCAGATGATAAGATGGTATACTTAGACAACCCTAGAGAATCAACTGAAAAAAAAAAAACTATTAGAAACAATTGACAACTTTAGCAAAGTTGCAAGATACAAAATAAATACACATAAATCATCAGCATTTTTATATATTACCAGCAAAGTTTAATTGCAAGAGATACAAAGAGAAATTCCATTTAAAATGAGTTATAGATATAAAATGTTTGGGAGTCTACCTGCCAAGACAAAATCAGGAACTAGTTGAACACAAACTACAAAACATTTTCCATATAAATAAAGTCAGTTCTAATCAGCTGGAAAAACATCAAGTGTCATGGGTAGCCTGAGTGAATATAATAAAAATGACAGTACTACCTTAATTAATCTACTTATTCAGTGCCATACCAATCAAACTCCCAAGAAATTATTTTTCAGATGTAATAACATAGTTCATCTGGAAGGTCAAAAGGTCAAGAATTTCGAGGGAATTAATGAAAAAAAATCCAAATGAAGGTGACCTGGCTGTGCCAGACTTCAAACTATATTACAAAGCAGTGATCACCAAAACCATTTGGTACTGGCTAAGAAATAAGAGTAGTTGATCAGTGGAATAGGTTAGGTTCATAGGACAAATTAATTAATAATTCTAGTAATCTAGAGTTTGACAAACTGAAAGACCCCAGCTTTTGGGATAAAAACTCACTATTTGACAAAAACTTCTGGGAAAATTGGAAACTAGTATGGCTGAAACTAGGCATTGACTCACACATAACACCTTATACCAAAATAAGGTCGAAATGAGTTCATGATTTAGATATAAAGATTGCTATTATAAGCAAATTAGAAGAACCAAGGATAGTATGTGTCTCAGATTTGTGGAGAAGGAAGGGATTTGTGGCAAGAGAAGAACTAGAGTATATTATGGAGTGCAAAATTGATAATTTTGATTATTTTAAGTAAAAAAAAATTTTGCACTAACAAAATCAATGAATACAAAGCTCGAAAGGAAGCAGAAAACGGGGGGGAAAATTTACATTCAAAAGTTCTGATAAAGGTCTCATTTCTAAAATACATAGAGAATTGACTCAAATTTATAAGAATTAAAGTCATTTTCCAATTGATACATGTTCAAAGGAAATGAACAGAAAATTTCTAACTGAAATTAAAACATTTCTAGTCATATGAAAAGGTGCTCTAAATCACTATTGATCAGAGAGTTGCAAATTAAGACAACTCTGAGATACCACTCAAAACCTTTTATATTGGCTAAGATGCCAGGAAAAGATAATGATGAATGTTGGAGGGGATGTGGAAAAACTGGAACATTAATATATTATTGGTGGAGTTGTGAACTGATCCAACCATTCTAGAGAACAATTTGGAATTATGCCCAAATGGCTATCAAAGTCTTCATACCCTTTAATCCAGTAGTGTTTCTACTGGACTTAAAAGAGATCTTAAAGGAGGGAAAGGAATCCATATGTACAAAAATGTTTGTAGCAATCCTTTTGTAGTGTCAAGAAATTGGAAACTGAGTGGATGCCCATCAGTTGGAGAATGGCTGAATAACTTATAATATATGAATGTTATGGAATATTATTGTTCTATAAGAAACGATCAGAAGGATGATTTCAGAAAGGCCTGTAGAGTTTTTTTTTATATCTTTTTATATACAAAACATATGCATGGGTAATTTTTCAACATTGACCTTTGCAAAAACTTCTGTTTCAACTTTTCCCCTTCTTCCCTCCACTCCTCTCCCCTAGATGGCAGGTAGTCCCATACATGTTAAATATGTTAAAGTATATGTTAAATACAGTATATGTATATATATTTATACAGTTATCTTGCTGCACAAGAAAAATCATATTTAGAAAAAAGTAAAAATAACCTGAGAAGAAAAAACAAAAATGCAAGCAAATAACAGAAATAGTGGAAATGCTACATTGTGGTCCATACTCATTTCCCAGTGTTTTTTTCTGGATGTAGCTGATTTTGTTCATCACTGATCAATTGGAACTGATTTGGATCATCTCATTGTTGAAGAGAGCCATGTCATAGTATTGTTGAAATGTATAATGTTCTTCTGCTCATTTCACTTAGCATTACTTCATGTAAGTCTCTGCAAGTCTCTGTATTAATCCTGCTGGCCATTTCTTACAGAACAATAATAAATTTGCCTCAGACCCTTTGGTGAGTAAGGGGAATGTTTATCCCAGACATGCAAAAATTTTTCCTCATGGAATGGACAGATGAGAATAATAATTTTTTCCAACAGCCAAGAAGGTAGATGAAGCAGGTATTATGAGGTACTTGTCTGTCCTTTATGCTTAAAGAGGACAAATTATATTAGGAGGAGAATGTTTTGACTTGCAATTAGTTGGATATAAGTGAGGCAAAGCTGTGCAAAGTCATCAGCCCCACTCTCTTCTAGTCATATGAGTCCAATGTGAAGATATAAGTCAAGACAACTGGTGATCATCCAGGATGCAAGGGAGACATTGGCCTTTTCAGTCTAAGATTTTTCCCAAGTTTCAGTTTGTCTGAGGGAACACCAATTCAGTGATTAAAGCTGGATAAAAATTGAGACAAAAAGTGGCCTAGTTTGTCTTCCCAAAAGAATCAATCTGGAAGGAGATGTTCAGAGTTTTTGGTTAGAACAGAAAACAATTACTATTTGCACTCATTCTAAGCCATCAAAAATCCAAACAGTGAGCAAGGGAGAGTATTTGTCAGTCAATGAAAGCCAGATTCATTTGAGTTCTAAGGCATAGTTAAGTGGCTCTGTTTAAACTCCAGTGGGCTTTTTCAAAGCCAGTTTTTTCTTTAAAAAAATGCCAATTGTATTATTTTTTAATTTTGTAAAACTTCCCTAGATGCAAGAAGCATCCAAGACACTATTACAACTCAAGTTAATAAAGTAGAAGACTAATCAAACAGGAATAAATCTTTACTATAGTGGCATTTTCCATTTCCATTTTCAATAATTTTCTTTTTAAATTTTTTTATTTAATATTTTCCTCCAGTTACATTCATAACATTTTTTTCCCATTTGTTTTTAAGATTTTTGAGTTCTAGTTTTTTTCCTTATTCCCCCATTAAGAAACCACATGTGAATTTACACAAATTAGTTCCATAAAAGTCAAGTTGTGAAAGAAATCATGAATCTCCTACCCTAATGAAAATAAATATCCTCAAGAAAAATTGAGGGAGGGATGGAGGGGAAGAGAAAGAAGGGAGGGAGGGAGAGAGACAGAGAGAGAGAGAGAGAGAGAGAGAGAGAGAGAGCTTTGCTCTATTCAGACTCCATCAGTTCCTTTTCTGGATTTTTCATCATAAGTCCTTCAATAGTTGTAGATGATTGTACTACTGAGAATAACAAAGTAATTTACAGCTGACCATCCCAGAACATTGCTATTACTTTGTATACAATATATTTCATTTTGTTCATGGAGAACTTTCTAGGGTTTTTTTTTTTCCTGAGGGCTTCCTGTTCCTCATTTTCCAGAGAACAGTAATATTCCACCAGAGAAATCACTATTGATAATATGAATTCCCCCCCCCCATTTATTCTCTCTCTTTTCACCCTGTCTCTCCTAAAAAGTATTTTGCTACTGATCACTCCCTCCCCCAACGCGCCCTCTCTTTTATCACCCCCTCTTTCCATATGTCATTCCCCTCCTATTTTCCTACAGGGTGAGATGTATTTCTATTCCTTTATTGAGTATGTATATTATTTCCTATTTGAGCCAGTTCTGCTGAGAGTAAGATTCACTCATTCACCCTCTCCTCTCCCTCTTTGCCTCCATTGTAAAAGCTTTTTCTTTCCTCTTTTTTTATTGACAGATAATTTTTCACTATTCCATTTTCAAAGCCTGTTTTTTTTCAGAGCCTTATTTCAAGAAATCATAAATGAAACTACAGGAAACAAAAGAATTAATTATCCCAGCTTTTTGAAAAAATGATAGAATAAATAAATAGGGTGAAAAATCTAATTCCCAATCCCAAGATACCTTGTGAAGTATAAGTGATTAAAAACTATTTTCCTTTGGACAAAGCATTCACATGACTCCTTATGTGGATAGGGGGGCAGGACGAAGAGGAGGAGGAGAAGGAGGAGAAGGAAGAAGAAAAAATAGCAACAATAGTAACAGCAGAAACAATATTGCTCAGATTGAACTGGCTGGTTGGGTCCCCAGTGAAACCCAATAATCTATTTGAAGAGAACCTATAACATCATGAATGATGTCTTGACTCATAACTGAATTGGAATTAAATGAGGCAGAGATGGGCAGTAATCAATTTTACTCTCTTCTCCAGAGTCATCAGTGTCCAGTGGGAAGACATAAGTTAAGACAACTAGCAATGGGCATTATAGAGTGTTTAGACCTCAGACATCGAAGACCCTAAGGTCATCCACTGAAGCCTAAGTACCAATTGTCTTGACTTTTTTTTTCCTGTTATTGGACTTTGATGGCTCTAGAAGAGGGAGTGACACTAAAGAATTGTCTCACCTAAATCCAATTCACTCACTAGTCAAGAAATCAACCATGATGTCTTTGGTCCTCTTCAGGAATGAAGAATGAATAATGACACATGTTCTTCCAGCAAACATTCATCTTTTATGGATTCAATTTTATTGAACGTCTCTACTTGAACATCCCTTTAAGTTCAGTAAGTATAAAACTGACCTCATATTCTCCCCAGACTGACTCTGTTTTGTTTTCTTTCCAGTCTATATCAATGGTATTCACCATTCTGTCACATGACTTCTCCTGCTTCCTCTTTCTCTACAATCAGTAAGTCCTTGCCCATTCTTCTTCTTCTTCTTTCTTTCTTTCTTCTTCTTCTTATTATTTTTAATTATAGTAACTTTTTATTGACAGAACCCATGCCAGGGTAATTTTTTTTACAACATTATCCCTTGCACTCACTTCTGTTCCCATTTTTCCCTCCCACCCTCCATCCCCTCCCCTAGATGGCAAGCAGTCCTATATATGTTGAATATGTCATAGTATATCCTAGATACAATGTATGTGTGCAGATCCAAACAGTTTTCTTGTTGCACAGGGAGAATTGGATTCAGAAGGTAAAAATAACCCGGGAAGAAAAACAAAAATGCAAACAGTTTACATTCATTTCCCAGTGTTTTTTCTTTGAGTGTAGCTGCTTCTGTCCATCATTGATCAATTGAAACTGAATTAGGTCTCTTTGTCAAAGAAATCCACTTCCATCAGATTACATCTTCATACAATATCGTTGTTGACGTATATAATGATCTCTTGGTTCTGCTCATTTCACTTAGCATCAGTTCATGTAATTCTCTCCAAGCCTCTCTGTATTCATTTTGTTGGTCATTTCTTACAGAACAATAATATTCCATAGCATTCATATACCACAATTTACCCAACCATTCTCCAATTGATGGGCATCCATTCATTTTCCAGTTTCTAGCCACTACAAACAGGGCTGCCACAAACATTTTTTGCCCATTCTTCTTAAGTCTCTTGTATTCATCTCTTCCTTGATGTTTCAAATGCCATCCCTCTATTTTGTATCTTTTACAACTGATGCCTAGACTATTGTAGTAATTGCCTAACTGAGGTTCCTATTCTATATTTTTCTCCAGCCAATCCATTATATACATTATTGCAAGATTAACCTAGTCAAGATACTTATTAAAAATTAATTTTTTAATGTATCTCAGAATAAGGAGACTCTCAATAGACATGAGTACTACATCTCCCCCTTGGGGTTCTTACATTCCCAAGGAGAGTTGGAGGGATTATTTTCCAATCTGTAATTGACTGATTCTTCATTTTAGGGGATAGTGATTAGCTCTCCTCACTTTATTTTATTTTATTTTTTTGATTGAACTAATTTTCTTTTTTTTCTTTTCTTTTTTAATTTTATTTATTTATTTTTTTAATAGCCTTTTATTTACAGGATATATGCATGTGTAACTTTACAGCATTAACAATTGCCAAACCTCTTGTTCCAATTTTTCACCTCTTACCCCCCCACCCCCTCCCCTAGATAGCAGGATGACCAGTAGATGTTAAATATATTAAAATATAAATTAGATACCCAATAAGTATACGTGACCAAAACGTTATTTTGCTGTACAAAAGGAATCAGACTCTGAAATATTGTACAATTAGCTTGTGAAGGAAATCAAAAATGCAGGTGTCCTCACTTTATTTTAATCAATAGACTCTTTAAAAGGGATATTTACTTTACACATATAGCAAAAAAGACATACAGACATTTCTCCCAATACCTGGCAGTATCTCTTTCCCTCTTAACCCACAGACCTCAAAAATTAGCTCAGTCCCCTCCCATTAAATTCATGTTCAAAGGTAACATAATTGTTTGATGAATCCTTCAGCTGGGCTGGGGTTCCCAAAAACATTTCTGAAAATCACTTACTTTTTCTTGTTTCCAAGGTCATCAAACTTGTGCTGGTTTCAAAGCAATTTATTTGGATTCTAACTCTTGGTTTGTTGGCTTTTGAAACTTTTTTTTTATATTGAGTTCCTGGAAATTGATCTTTGTTATTGGCTCTTAAATGTTAAATTTTATGTTAAGTTTGTTTGATTGATAGAAAGTCCTGAAAATCTTCAAGTTTGTCAAAGTCTATTTTTTTTCTCATTCAAAATTATAGATAATTTTGTTGGATATGATATTTTTGGCCACAGGTGAAATTCTTTTGCTTGTCTGTAGATATAATTCCAGGACAATTTATATTTTTTTCTTCATTTATTCTCCATATCTGTCATTTTTCTTATATTTCACATACTGTTCAATTTTTTTATTCTTTAGAATCTGTTTTGTTATTTCTTGGTCTCTCATAGCTTCATTGGCTTCCCCTTGCCCAATTCTAATTTTCAAAGAATTATTTTCTTCTTTGAGACTAACTTCTTTTCTAGTTGCTTAACTTACTTTTTCATGATCTTGTTTTTCTTGGATTTTTTTTTATTATTTTTTCTTTTTTCTTTTTTCCTTAGTGTCTCTCATTTGATTTTTAAATTCTTTTTTGCAATCTATAAATTCTCTTGGGGTAGGGAACCATTTCATGTTACTCTTTGGGGTAGAAGCTTTTTTTTTTTTTTTTTTTTTATCTTTTCTGAAGATGAAACCTGATCTTCCCTGTTCCCATAATATGTTTCAAAGATAGGGTTCTTTTTAATTTTTTGGTTCATTTTTTAAAATAAAGTGTATGCACCTCTAATTGTGTGTAGGGGGATGGAGCCTCAAGCTTCCCTTCAGGACTCTTTCCACTCTGATTAGAAACACCAAATCAATGGATCTATACTCCTGAAAGTGCCTACAGCCACTCACCTGGTGCTGATTCCTTCTGCAGTCTCCCTCCCACTCCCCACAGCACAGCTGGGCCTGGAGTTCCTATCAGATAAGGTTCACTTAGTCTTCTCAGACTCAAACCTCACTCAATAAACAGTCCAGGAAGTGAAAATCTATTGGTTTCTGCTGAGAATTCAGTCATACCTAGTTAGCCTAAAGGTCCCCACTTGATATTTCAGAACTAGTTGGAAGGTGTTCACTTCCCATGGATTTATCCCAACCTAGAATCTTTCTTCAGATCTTCTTGGGTTTATCTGGAGGCTCCCTATTCTGCCCCAACTCTTCTTGATTTTTCACCAGTCTATTTTTGCCCTGAGGAGCGAATTTGTTCTATTTGTGGGGGAAATCAGGAGAGCTTGAAATTTACTAACCTACTTGGCCATCTTCCCAGAATCCTCTGGCTTTTGAAACTCTTAAAATTTGAATTTCTACACCCTGAATAAGAATAGAAAGGAATGTATGAAAGGGCCACGCAGACATCATATCTTGAAAGTCAAACAGCCTCAGAAAATTGGAATATATATATATATATATATATATATATATATATATATATATATATAAATATTATTTGGTATATATACATGCTCATCATTTCCAGGATGTCTTATGTTAACTTAGTAGTGAACCATATCTTTTGTGACTTATTGCCCATAAGAATTCTTTAGATATATGGGTAGAGGATTAGAGAGATGTATTCAGCCAGAATGCATAGGAGAATAAGTTTGTTGCCAGTGAGCAGTGGAAGGCAGTCAATGTTGTCTGCTGTCATTAATGTTGGGCTCATGCTGGTTTTAGTCTTTGTCTAACCTTCCATAATGAACTATGAGTGAAAAAGCACTTAATACATGCTTACAAGGTGCCAGATATTTTACTAAATTCTAGGATTATAAATATGAGAAAGTGATTCAGTCTTTGTTCTTAATAGGTGTACATCCAAAGGAAGAAGTGGAGCTAGAAGGAAGAAGCAAGAGAAGCAGCACATGTAGCAAAATGATTTGGAAATGTCTGTGAAGTGATGAGGAAGCTTTGTTGCTAGCAAGGTAAATTAAACGCTCTCCTATTAAAGCTCAGCATCTCAGAATTCAGGTTCTAATTAGAGAAAGATGAGAAGGCTACTGTGCAGATAGCATGAAAAGAATTTGGATTTAGCCATTTGGCCCTATCCTGGAAGATATTTCCTATCAAAACTTTCTTTCCTTTCTTGTCTAACATTCATTATCTTGATTTCTTCATTTTTCCAAAGACACCAAGATCTCTTGATTTGCCTCTGTGCTGTGTGCAGATCTTCCTCCTCATCTTGCTTTGTGTTTGATTCTGACTTATTTTTCAGAATTCCATGATTTTGGGCTCTATTTGTTGGCTTGATAGACCTCACACAATGATATTTTATTGCCTTATAGTTTGACTTTTACAGTTCCTGAGAAATGGTTTAGTCCAATAATTCCACATGATTGCTGGCTGATATGGATGCCGGGACTCTCCTCTTGCCCTTTGCAAAACATAACACAAGCACAGTATCTTTTCTAACTCTTTCAACCTGCCTAAGACAATATTCTGGGTCCTTCAGTAACTATTCAGATTGTAAGTGACTTTTGGTATAACATCAAATACTGAGGGAAGAACATCAAAATCTATTTTGTACAAATGGTGGTTCTACACGTCCTCAAATAAAAAAGGAAAGACCTTTCTTTGAGATGCATCTATTTTTGCAGCATGGTCCATATCAGACTCAATTAGCCAACCTATCTATCCAACTCCAAGTTCTAGACAAGGTGATATAGTGGTCAGAATGTTGTACTTGAATCCAGGAAGATCTGAGTTTCAAATCTTACCTCAGGTATTTAATAGCTGTATGATTCTTTATTTCCCCTCTTTTCCCTCTTGTTTCCTCAATGGCAAGATGAGAATGTTAGAGTTAATGATTGCTGAGATCCTCTCCAGCTCTAAATCTTTGATCTCATAGTTTTCTCTATTCTGAGCATCTTGTCAGCTGACAGAAGGATCTTGAGAAGAACCTTTAGGCCAGAAATAACTATGAGGAACCAGGTAGCTTTAAAAGCAGGCATTCTTATCTTTGTATCACAGATACTAAAAACATTCCTAAAATAAAATTGGATTGCAAAGGAAAATAATTACATGGAATATAGTATCAAATTATTAAAACAAAACAAAACTAGTTTATGGCACCTAGTTAAGAACTCCTGCTTAAAGGGTTGAGCTTAGAACTTAGTGGAAGAACCTGTGGATTACAAACAATTCATTAAGCTTTAGCAAATTAATTGATTAATTTGAGAATAGAAAAATAAAAGAATAAAATGATATTTTGAGAACACCATGGATAACCCACCAGGATCCTAGAACTTTAGAATAAAAAAAGTTTTATTTTGTCGAACCTCCTGTTTTTTGAAGCATAAACAAGTGTATACTAAAATTCTCTCACATTGTAATAAAAATTAATTGTGCATTTAAAATGCACCAAGCTTGCTATACTTCCATGGATATGTTGAGTATTGCTGAAAAGAAAGCAGGAAAAATCATGAGTATCAGGAGTACAGAATTTAGAAGAGGGATATTATCTCATTTTTGATTCTTTTAGTGGATGCAACAGATAGTTACTGAGCTCAAGACAGTGAAGGTTAGAAGCCAGATGAAAAGATTTCTAATGCTATATTATTCTTAAAATTATACCAGAAGAATATGTGGATCAGATAACATTCATGGGCACCTCGGTATTTAAGGCTTTTCAACCAGATGAGCTTTTTACTTGTAGATGGAATAAAAAAAAAGAGAGAAGTACCTTTCTTCAGTAAATGCAGTTGCTTTCACAAGAAAATTCAATCATTTAAGTTTCTTGACAGAACTTCCATGCATGAATATTTAAAAAGTCATAGCAGAAGTTTTGAATAATTATATTAAAAGTTTTAAGATGAATGACATCATCTTTGTTTTGAAATAAGAAGGCAGGTAATTGATGGAAAAAAAAAAGACTCTTTATCCTGGAAATACACTGCACACTTGGACTTCTCATACTAAAAGTATACTTTGTGGACAATTCTTCTCATTGGCTGGTTCCTTCCAGAACACCATTTTAAGAAAAATACTCAGGCATTTCTCTCTAGGCTCACCTCCTGAATCTCCAAATCTTCTCTACAATACCCTTGGGTTCATATTTCCCCCTCCTTCAACATTTAGTTTCTTTTTTTATGTTATCTTCTTAAATTAGAATTTAAATTCCTTGAGGGCAACCAAGAACTGCCTTTCTATTTTCTTATTATTGTATTCCCAGAGTCAGAAACAGTACCTGGTACATAACAAGTGCTTAATAAATGCTTTTGGGGAGCTGCCCTCAGGTTTGTTGATTTCATCATTAAAAAAAATAAATACCTTCAAAGTTGTGAACTAATTCAATAATTCTGAAGAGCAATTTGGAAAGAGCTGTCAAATTGTGTATACCATTTGATCTAGCAGGGTACACATGTACAAAAATGTTTGTGGAGGCAAAAAAAAACTGGAAATTGAGTGGATGCACATTAGTTGGGGAATGGATGAAAAAGTTATAGTATTTTAATGTAATGAAATATTATTGCTCTATAGGAAATGATGAGCAGGCTGATTTCAGAAAAGCATGCAAAGATTTACATGAACTGATGCTAAAGTGAGCATAACCAAGAGAACATTTTACACAGCAACAAGATCATATGATGATCAACTGTGATGGACTTGGTTCTTTTCAACAATGAGGTCATCAAGGCAATTCCAGGAGATTCCATCAGCATTTAGAGAAAGTACTATGGAGACGGAATGTGAATCAAAGAATGTTGTTTGCTTGAGGTTTTTTTTATGTTTTTTTTCCATTTTGATATAATTTCCTTTTGCACAGCATGATAAGTGGAAATATGTTTATAAGAATTGTAAATTTAGCCTCTATCTGTTTGTCTAGGGGAAGAGGAAGAGGGAAGGGAAAGAGAAAAATTGAGAGTACAAGGTTTTGCAAAGGTGAATGTTGAAAACTATGTTTGTATGTGTTTGGAAAAAGAAAAAAACTATTAATAATAAACATCTTATTCTAAAACAGAAATATTACTGGGAGAAAAACACTAAGTTGTTCATACTTTAGAATGAACTTGTTTTGTTATATTACTTTTCTTGTAATAGCTGAATTCAGATCACTGAAGGAATGGTAATTTTAATAGATAAAGCATGTATTAAATGCCTACTATGTGACAGACACTGTGCTAAGTCCTGAAGATGCAAATACAAGAAAACAAGATAATAAATTTTCTTTTTTTATTATAGCTTTTTTATTTACAAGATATATGCATGGGTAATTTTTCAGCATTGACAGTTCCAAAACCTTTTGTTCCAATTTTTCCTCTCCTTCCCCCTGCCCCCTCCCCCACAAGGCAGGTTGACCAATACATGTTAAATATGTTAAAGTATATGTTAAATACAATATATGTATACATGTCTATGCATTATTTTGCTGCAGAAGAAGAATCAGACTTTGAAATAGTGTACCATTAACCTGTGAAGGAAATAAAAAATGCAGGTGGACAAAAATAAAGGGACTGGGAATTCTATGTAGTGGATCATAGTCATCTTGCAGAGTTCTTTCCCTGGGTGTAGCTGGTTCAGTTCATTACTGCTCTATTGGAACTGATTTGGTTCATCTCATTGTTGAAGAGGGCTATGTCCATCAGAATTGATCATCATATAGTACAGTTGTTGAAGTATATAATGATCTCCTGGTCCTGCTCATTTCACTCAGCATTAGATCATGTAAGTCTCTCCAGGCCTTTCTGAAATCATCCTGCTGGTCATTTCTTACAGAACAATAATATTTCATAACATTCATATAACACAATTTTTTCAGCCATTCTCCAATTGATGGGCATCCACTCAGTTTTTAGTTTCTGGCCACTACAAACAGGGCTGCCACAAACATTCTTGCACATACAGAAAGATGACATACTTTTAAGGAGCTTACATTCTAATATATAGAGGGGAAAAAAAAAAACATAAGGGAAGCTGGAAAATTGGAGTAGAGATGGGGGGATGGAAATGTAGGTATTATGCAGTTGGAACAGTCTATCAGATATGGGCTCACTGAAGTGAACAGTATGTCTGAGGTCCCCCTTGAAATGGGGACACCAGCCTGAGACCCATCAATCTGGAAAACACACCTCAGGGTGGAAGCTGGAAAAGAAAAGCTGGAAGGCAGAGGCACTGGTTGGACATGAAAGACTTAGGTTGGTGCCACAAATGAAAGCACTAGGAACATTTTGAGGGAACATTTTAGTACCTAGTATTGGAGAGGATATCTATCAGAAGATGGAGAAGGATATTGAAGGCTACGGGGCAGAAATGCAGAAAAGAAAATGAACTCTGACTACAGCCACTTGTTTTGGGTGTCTGTGAATTATCTCATAACAACTATATCTATTTTCTTTACTTTTGAGGGAGAAAAAAGAGAGGAAATATTTTACTTAGAAAGGGTTATGCTTGGTTTGATGGCTGTCCTCAACCCCAATTTTTACCTATTTTCAAATAGCACTGTTTGTTGTTTAGTAAACTTAGCTGCTTCCAACAGCTGAAATACTTGCTTTAGCAGGGAGCTGTCCACAGCTAATTCTAAGACAGAAGATGAAGGGCTGGAGAAGGGAGGCTAATTTCCAGTTTTAGGTGACTTTCTAAAAGTCATACAAACTGTCTCTGCCATGAGTTAAATCAATTATTTGAGCGGAACCTTTTTGGATTTCTGATTCCTTGTACTCTTTCATCACCTTGCTTATTATCATTTTGGATCTTATATTAACAAACAGTATTTCTAGATCATTTACATGTCCTTTTCTCACTCGGTGTCAGGTAATCAACAATCCTTTAGCCTAGGCTAACTCTTTGCTTACTTTTGACCTATCATCACTAAAACTTTAAGCAATCGAAATAGTTCTGCCAACACCAGGCAGTCTAACCATTATTAAAAGCTCAATCCATAAAGGATTCTTGGCTCCATCTCCAGTTTGACCAAAGGGAATAGTACAGAAAGTTCAAATTATTCTGTCTCAGATTAGACTCAGTGAGGGAATCTTGATTATAGACTTATGCCTTGTTAGTTACTCTGGTGACACAAGATCGACCTCAAAGGACCAGAAAACTCTAACAGTACATCACATTTTGTACCACTGGGAACCTACAATAAAATTCCTCTGTCTCAGCAATATGAATTATAGAACAAGTCTATCCTAAGCCAATAACTCCAAAACTTCACTCTTGGAAAGAGCAAATTAAAATTATATACATTGATGCAAAGCAAAGGAAAAAGAGCCAAGAAATACTGTAAACAATGACTACATCAGTGTAAGTGGGAAGAATAATCAGAACACAGGCAAAAGTGAATGTCACAAAACTCCAAAGAATAACCTTGTCCCCAAAGAATATTTTAATTTTTAAAAATTTAATAGTATTTTATTTTTAATTACATGTCAAGACAATTTTCAACATTATTTTTTGAAAGATTTTTGACTTCTAGGACCATCATGTAAAACATATTTCCACATTAGTCATGTTGTGAAAAAAGAAACAGAACAAAAAGAAAAAAAAAGTGAAAATAATATACTTCCACTTGCATTTAGACTCCATTGGTTCTTTCTCTGGATGTGGATAGCATTTTCCATCTGAGTCTTTTGGAATCATCTTATATTATTGTATTAACGAGAAAAGATAAATCAATCATAGTTGCTCATTGAACAGTGTTCTGGTTAATGTGTCCAATGTTGTTCTGCTCTGTTCACTAATCTTAGCATCAATTCATTAAAATCTTTCCAGGTTTTTTTTTTTTTTTTCTGAAACCTACCTCCTCTTCCATTCCATTATATTCATGTATCAGAACTTGTTCAGCCATTTCTCAATGAAGGAACATCCTCTCAATTTACAATTCTTTGCCATTACAAAAAGAGCCGCTATAAATATTTTCATATATGTGGATCTTTCCCCACAAAATCATATTTTTAAAAGAATGAAAAACAAAAGGAAGTCATGGAACCTTAAGGATTTTATGATGTATCACAAATTTAAAACTTCAAGTGACTTTGTAGACTCTAACCCATCTCTCATTTTATAGACTTAAAAAAGAAATCTACTGGGGTTTATAGAAGTCATGTGAATTGCCAAAGGTGATGTAGTTATCTGAGGCAAAATTTGAACTTAGGTCTTCCTGACTCTTATAGATTTCTTTCCATTACTTGATGTAGGGAGAAACTCTGGTCATCAATTGTTAGAACTCATCTGCTGGTTTTTTATATCAACACTAAGATGAATGTGGAGGCCCTCTTCCCCTAAACTCTTCTGACCAGCAGAACTATCTTATTATTATCTTGTACACCATATTTTTTGTTTTGTTTTGTTTTTACTTTCTATTACAAATATGTAATTGATAATTAGTAAGGGGTGGACCCAGCTGCTGGAATGGGTGATCTGTGGGGTGTACCATACCAAACTGCCTAAGTTATGTCAGCCTTAGAAGGACTAAAATAGTCTTTTTCTACTAAGAAACATTTTAGCACTTAATTAAAAAAGTATCATTTTTTTGCATATAATTTGATAAATATTTTACAATTCACTGCTTTGTTTATTATGTACATTTTAATGAAAAAATGATAATGAACTCTAATGCTCCAAGTGACATGCCTTAACTGACATATTTCATTTTACTCTGCTTTCTCATTTTAAGGGGTGAGGAAGCAGATTTTTTTTTCTTCCTGAAGAGTATTGTTGGAACTGGCTTTCCTATCACCATACTATAGATAAGAGTTCTTTGCCCTATACAGACCATTAACAAAAATAGCAATGTCCACAGGATACCTCAATGAGCTCTATATTCATCCAAGCCTCAGAGAAAACATCTGCTTATCTTGTCCCCAAATCCCATTAAAATGATCCGTTGGTTGTCTACTCTGTTGTGATTTCCATACATCTATTTCTAGGATGCTTTTTATCACTGTGGTATCTTGTCTCCCTGAATGAGTATGCATCCAGAGGTGTGTAAGAAATTCTCCTTTAAGTATGAGCTACTGAAGGAAGTTAATCATATAATCAAGTATCTGAATGTACACAGCAAATACCAGAAGAATGACTGTCAAATAAGTCTGTCCAAAAGAGATAAAAATTTTCTCTTGCTTTTAACAAATTAGAATTCAACTTTGGAAATTATTATATTTACTCAAAATCTGAAAAAGGATCCAGATCTTCCTCCTCAAGTTTTTCTGGAGTGCTTTTGTCTGGATTTTTTTCTTGGCTTTCATAGCCACCTACTTCATTTTTTACAGGGTATTTCAAAAGGTCTAATAGATTTAGTTTTGCTTTATTGTATCTTGACCTCTCATAAAGTTATTTGCTTCAATTTACTCAATTCTATTTTTTAAGGAACTATTTTCCTCAGTGAGCTTTTGTACCTTCTTTCTTAATTGGCCAATTTTGCTTTTTAAGGTATTCTTCTCCTCACTAACTTTTTATACTTCCTTTTGTACCACTCTCAATTCTTTTCCTAATTTTTCCTCCATCTCTCTTTCTTTTCAAAGTTCCTTTTGAATTTTTCCATGGCCTAAGCCCAATTTTTATTTTTCTTAGAGGCTTTGAATGTAGGAGCTTTGACTTTGTTATCATCTTCTGAGTGTGTGTTTGATATCCCTTGTCACCATAATGACTTTCAATGGTCAGAATTTTTTTTTTTTTGTTGTTGTTGTTGTCTGCTCATTTCCCAAACTTATTGCTTGGCTTTTAATTCTTGTTCAAGTAGGGCTCTGTTTCCAGGGTGGAAAGTGCATTGTCTTGAGCTTCAGAGGTTTTATGCAGCTTTTTCAGAGATCCTTCTAGGAATCTGACCACAAGCCCCCTTTTCTGCTCTGGAGTTGTTAAGAGTGCTCCTGCCCCACTGTAGGTGTAAGATCCAGTGTGCTAAAGCAACACTCCCCAGTGCTGGGGTTTGGGCTTGGCTTGTAATGAGACTCCACATCAGACTTCCAACCTCTTGTCACAAACTTTCTCCATTGACCATCTGAGTCTTCGCTGGTGTTCCTGGGCTGAGAGGTCCAGAAGTCTCTAGCACTACTGTTGACTTAAAGTTTCTGTCTTGCTAAGGTCCAGGCTGGGGGTTGGGGCTAGGGCTGGGACTGTGCTATGCTGGTGTAGCCTGCATTGAAATTGTGCACTGGGCTCCCAACCTGGTCCCACAGACCAGGTTCTTTTCTGCTGACGTTCCAAGTTCTCTTTGGTGTCTCTGGGCTGGGAGGTCCAGAAGCCACCAGAACTGCTGCTAATGGAGAGGTCTGGCTGGGGCTGGATCTGAGTCTGGGTCTGTACTTGTGCAGTCTGCATGCTAAACTCTCACCCTGATGTCACAGATCTTTGTTGCTGACCTTCTAATTTTCCTTCAGCTGGAAAATGTTCTATCCATCTTTTTGGATGTTTTGATGCTCTAAAAGTTGTTTTTTTGAGTCATTATTTAAAGGAATTTGGAGCAGTTTAGGGAAGAAGTTGGACAAATTCCTTCCTGCCTTTACTCTCAGTCTAATAGCTTTAAACTGCACTAAGACTTTGGAATACCCCAGTACTCCCTCCCCCTTTTTAACACACTTATCATTTCACTTGTATCATAAACCTTCTCTCTGGAAACTTCCTTTATCAATGTAGATAGTTATTTGTCTTTTAATTTATAGTCTTAGAAAGTTATTTAGGACTCTATTGTTATACTCAACTATTTCCTATTTACTAAACTATACATAACTATTTACTAAATCATACATAAAACTATTTACTGAACTATTTACTAAATCATACATAAAGATCCCTGTGGGCCACATATTGATGTAGAAAATGATATGTCAAATGTTATTTATGTTTTATTGTATGATTATTTCTTTTGTTAACTATTTAACTATTTTCTAATTTCATTATAATCTGGTCCAGGAAGTACATTTTGAAGGGTTGTGGGTAGCCTTTTTTTTTTTTTTTTTCCCCATATCTGGTTTATGGCACTTGAAAGATTAGGTAATCTTTTCCAGGGTCACAGAACCACAATGGGTTGGAGCTTTCTATCCATTGCTGAAAGTGGCCTTTCAAATCTGACAATACATTCTGACATTATCATAACTGGAATTAAGAGGCTGTAAATTCAAATGCTGCCTTACATACTCACTAGTCTTGTGACTATGCAAAAGTCCCTTGACAGTTGTAATTGCCTCAGTTTTTTCCTCTGTTGAAAGAGGATAATAAAAGTGCCAGCTAGAGAAATGACAAATGTTCTTAAAAAGGGGGAGAGTACTAAAGTATCACAAAGTTTTAGAGCTGTGAAGAACAAATGAGATAATGTATGTATGTTGCTTTGAAAATCTTAAAGCAACTATAGAAAAATAATACTAGCTATTATGAGCTATTAGAATGAAATAGAACACAATACAGATCACATCTTTTCATTTTAATCTGTATATCCTTGTCACCTTCCCTAGTAACTTAGATGTAATAGAGACTTAATAAGTGTCTGACAAATGGAATTGAGTTTTAAATTTTCTAAACCAGATAGCTTTGATCTCTTCCAGTGTGATTTTCAAAAGTTTATTGATTGTGTTTTCTGGTCTGTTTGCTATGTATATGATAAAACATAGTTAAGACAGAACTAAATCTCATTAAATTCTATCCACCGACTAGTCTGTAGACCTTGCCTGAATATTGTCATTTGAATACATTTGAGTTATAATATTGCACATCATTTAAACTAATAAATATGGTAATAAGTAGAGCAGTGTTATCAGCATTCATATCAGAGAAACAGCTGTGCTAATATGACTCCCTCCCTCCCCCCCTTCCCAAATACTGTCAACATGTGAGATGTTAAAAGGTCACAGTTGCTTACAGCTGTGATTCCCTGAGATCTTTCATTAGGATAACCAGCGTCTGTGTGCTGCCATCTGTCTTGGTTTCTTTCTGCATAGAGTCTAGGTTAGAAAAAATGAAATGTCTAAATGAATAAAGTTTTTGGGATAGCATGAGCCAAGCCAAAATCTTCCTCAATTAGTTTGTTGACAAGACCTACATGTCATATCATGGACTAATGTCTGTGGAAAGAACATTGGGCTTGAAGCTAGGAGGCCAGGACTTACATCTGGATTCCCATACTAGCTTATGTGTCTTGTTGAAAGTCTTTTAATTTCTCATTTGTTACATGGTGAGGAAAATACTTGGGCTACTTACTTCATAGCTGTGGGAGGAAAATATGTGAGAAATGTAAGCCATTTATTTATTTAACACAGAGCTCTGCCATATACCCCACAAACATAATAATAGTAATGGGGAATGAAAATGAATTAGTTTCCTTGGCAATGAGAAAATAAAACTACTTGTGAAGCCATAATTAATAATGCTTTCTATTTTCTTGTAGTGCTTAATTTTTAAAATAAACATAATAATAGCAAATATACAAAACAGGGAATAGAATCAAACTCCAAATCCTTAGCATTTAACGAAGTAGAATTAAATGAATCAAAACACACAAATAACTAAGCAAAAGCAAAAGTTTTCTTTTTATATTCTCTTCTAGTTCTGTCCCAAGTTTTAATACCATTGACTCTTTCCTTCCTTTTCCTCCCTTTACCATTCTCCTTTCCCTCTTTCTGATTCCTTCTGCTTTTATTTTTTCTTCTGGCTTTTTCCTTCTCATTTCCTCCCTTTCTTCCCTGTTTTCTTCTTTTCTTTCCTTCCTCCCTCCCTCCATTTTTCTCTGCTTTCCTTTCTTTCAAAGTGAAAAAAGAGAAAAAAAATGTCCACTCTCTCCTCTAATCTCCCACTTTTTCCTCTGGCCTCCACCTTTGGAAGGTTAGCATTATCGGTTGGGTTTAGCCAGTCTTTTTCAATTCTCATTAGGAAGCTGTTACTCTCTAGTCAAACCTCTAGACTACCATTTTCTGCACCTGCATGAGAGGAAAAATGGGGCAAGCCAACAATTTGACAAGCCAGCCTCCTTTAAGATTTAAATAGCTACTTTAGCCTAAAGGCAGAGAAAATCCTTGATGTACTTTTAGCCTGCTTTGGGATATTTATATAAAATATTGAGAGATCAATATCAGTTTAGTCTCTTATTTGCTTAGAGCCACCAAATTGGCTAGAATAAAAATATCTTATTTATATTTATCCTCTTTCTCTCCTCTCATATTTCCATGGCCATAGTTTAGAGCCTCAGCACTTCTTATCTTCACAGTTGTCATAGTCTGCAATTATTCTCCCTGCTTCTAGTACATCCTTTTCTACACAGCTACTGCATTAATATTCCTTAAATATATATTTGATTGTGCAACTCTCAAATTAAAAAAACATGTTTTTGTGACTTTCTATTCCTTGTACAAGAAATATAATATCCTCAGTCTCCCATTCAAACTATGGGTGATTTATTTGGGGGTAGGGGCAATCAGTCCATGAATTGATTTCAGGAAGTCTATGAACTTGAGTTGAAAATAAATTATATTTTTATTTTAAGTACTATCCTATGGAAATGTAGCATTTGCTTGAATTATTTTAAAACATTATCCTGAGAAAGCTCCAAAGGTTTCACCACGCTGCCAAAGGGTCTATGACATAAAAAGGTGAAGAATTCCATATTTAAATCCCCTGCAGTCTGGGTCCCATTTATCTTTGTAGTATTATTTTATATCATTTCCCTTTATCTGCTCTTTATAGCAACCAAACTGTTCTCCCAACATTACATTCCATCTTCCATCTCCCATCTTGGCACAGGTGGTCCCCAATGCCAGGAATCCTAATTTAAATATGGGATGTGTGTTTATCTCTGTCTCTCTTCTTCTCCCTCTTCCCTCTCCTTCTTCTCCCTCTTCTTCTCTGTTTCCTTCTTTCTCTCTTTATCTCTTTCTCTCCACCAAGATCAATCATTTTATTTTTTGTGGACCACCAACCCATTCCAAAACAATGAAATACACAAATAAGAAATATGATAAGTTGGCTTTAAATTACTAGTTAAAATGGAAAGTAGCCAGATTTAAAGAACAACAACAACAACAACAAAAATCCTTGGATTATACATCTGTCATAAAGGACAATAACTGAGGGGAGAAGGAGAATAGAAAAAACACCTATTCATATGAGGATTCCTCATATCCTCATCAGGGGAAAGGCCACCACCTATTGGGTATATCTCATGTTCTGACTGTGGCTGCCTCATATATCTTCATGTACAGAAGCTTCATTTGCCATGAAGGAGCCCATTCATACTGAAGACCATCTATACTTCTCTCTTCACTTTATTTCCTCTATTCCTCTTTCCCTTGAATAGTGCATACAACACTTTCTTCCTGTTCATATTTCTATATGTACATGAGAGTGTCTCACTATCTTCCAAGATGAGGAAAAATTCTGTCTGATCCAAGAAACTCATGCAGCTAGGCTCTTAGAATTATTTTTCCTTGCCTTCAGAAGATTTAATAAGTCTAAAAGCTCATTATATTTTTCCTGCCTCCTTATTATTTTCTTTTTTTCTTTCTTCTATCCCTTCCTCTCTCCCTCCCTCCATTCCTTCTTCCTTGTGTTCTTCCCTCCCTCCCTCTCTTCCTTCTGTTCCTTCCCTTCCTTCATTCCTTCCCTTCGTTCCTTCATTCCCTGTAATGTTCTCTTTTGGTTCAGTTTTCTTGGGATCACTGGAAGCAGCCTTCGTTTCAGTTCAGTAATCACCACACGAGTGTAGCCAAGTGTTAAAGTCCAAATCCTTTATTATTTCTTTGCCTGGGGCCTGGGCCAGCTTTCTTGAGGTCCTCCTGAATGTGTCTTGGTTTCTATGAGGGAGGCAGGAGGACCACCACCATCACCACAACCACCACGGTCTCTGTCTTCCCTAGTTCTGATTCTGGCTGAGTTTGTCCACTCTTATAGGTGTGAATCTAGAGAATTTATTAAGCACTATGCTAAACAACCATTATCTTTATCAATTCTACTAAGTTAGCACCTTGTAAGAATCCTTGTTTCAAATTCAGAGTTCTGGCCCATAACCCTTCCTTCCTTCCTTCCTTCCTTCCTTCCTTCCTTCCTTCCTTCCTTCCTTCCTTCCTTCCTTCCTTCCTTCCTTCCTTCCTTTCTTCCTTCCTTCCTTCCTTCATTTCTTCTTCCCTCTCTCCCTCCCTCCCTTCTTTCTCTTCCTCTCTCCCTTCAAAATGTGTATAATTTTGCTTTATACAACTTTGCTTTGAATAAATTCATAAAGATCTTTCTATATTTCCTTGTATACCTCAAAATTATAAGTGATGTCTTTATAACATTCATTATTTTGTAGTATCTTTTGTAAGAAACAGATTTAAAGTGGTACCGTGTCTGATTGTTCAAAAATTGTTGGATGTAGCTATGAGTCAACTACATTTGAACAGTGAAATAAAACCCAGCTGGTCTGTGTCAGCAGTATAGCACAGCTGGTGTTTCTCGCCAACTTCACCCCCTAAGGTAAAGAAGCTAAGAATGACTTCTAAAATTGAAACTGTATTAGGAATCTTTAGGTCCACTGAATGTAATTAATTGAACTGGAAACTGACCTGGTTATCAGGACTAATGCTCCATATCTTGAAAACATATTTTAGGTTTTTTTTTTTTTTTTTTTTTTTAGAATATGCTCTCACTTCTGTTTACCCAAGCCGTCTGAAAGTTCATCTAATACAAAACTCTTCTTAGCCTGGAAGGTTTCTATTACAAATTATATTTTTGAATCAATTGTTTTGAATTCATTGTTATTGACAGCTTCCTCATGGTTTAAAAGTTGCTTATGACTTATGTGGAATCAAATGCATGCCATTAAAAACTGATTTTATAGTTTTATAAGCCAAAGATTTGATAGTTGGTGAATCAGCCTCCTGCCTTAATTTATTATGGCTTCAGAGTTCCTATTCCTCTATTTTTATTCTTTTGCTCCACAACAAAGTTATGTAGAGGCATAATAAGTATGATTTGAAAAGTTCATAAAATGGCTTAATACTTCTAAATCTCTCTACCTCCTTTAGAATTAATCCTTTGAATGAGTCAGTCAGAAAACAGTTATTAAACACCTAATATATTTTAAACTCTCTCTTGGAATACAAAGACAAAAATGAAGCAATCATTTCTTTTAAAAAATAAAGCTAATATTCTAGCTGGAGAATTATAACATGTAATGTACATACATGTATATATCTGTATGAATAAGTACACCACTAACTAAATATAATTTATTTTGGAGAGCAATATTAACTTCTGTGGGGGATAAGGAAAATATTTATGTAAAAAATGTCAGTCGAGTTAAACTTGAAACAAATCTAGGGATGCAAGAGATGGAGGTGAGGAAGGAAAAGTCCATTCATGGTATGGAGGTAGCCTGTGCAAAAGTATGGTTATATGAGATGGAATAAGAGGAACAGCAAGCAAGCCACTTTAAATTTAAGGTGAAAACTAAAAGCTAAAGCTGGAAAGGTAGGTTAGAATCAAGTTTCCAAAGGCTTTACATATGAAATAAAAAAGTTTGCATCTGATTCCAGAAATAATAGGAAGGTGATAGAATTTATTTAGCAGAGAATGACTGAAATCTCTGTTATAAGATCAAAATAACATTAAAATTAAATTACGTATTAGATCCCTAAAATATTGAAACTATTAGCAGAAAACCACTGCCAAATTGTTTTATGTTACCTTAAAGGGGAAAAAGGGGAAAACAGTATCCATCTCCCTTAATTATACATCAGCATGTATTAATTTGTTAATTAGCTTTCTTTAAGCTCAGGAATTTGGTTACTTGAAGCAATAAAATCCAGGATTTGTAGTTGTTTGTTTATTTGAAAAAGTACATGGTGCTTCATCCAGGGGAAGAAATCCAAAGAATGACAGAAATGAGAGGGTACTATATTAGAAGATCATAGGTATCCATTCACTGGGATCCTAGAATAGGTATATACCAGAAAACGCTTTGCTTCATGATTTTGCCTAGGCCAATTCCAGATTCTATTCTTACTTTACCTATTCTATACCTTACTTCTTTGAATGTTAGACTAAAACTAGACTGTGAGATCCTTGAGAGCAGGACTTAATCTTTTTTATATATAAATGTTCAATATTTAGTAATTCTTTATACGTAATAAGTAATCAACAAATGTTTATTGACTGACTAGTTCATAAGAAAATATCAAAATGCATATTGAAGGTACTTTGATTTCATTGTCATTTTTTATGATTTGATATTAACATGTTTCTTTTTTTCTCAACTGTGGGACACCTAAAAATTATTTCATGTTCCTAATAGACATAATAATTATTAGATGATCATAATGGTAGTGACCAAATTCATTATGTTTAAGTGGAAAACTAGAAGTAGAATCTCCAATTGCAAAATCAAAAGTAAAAAAAAAGTAGTGCTTGATCTAAATTGCAGCAAGTCTGTAGAGTCTAAGTGGTGAAGATGTGGAAAGATGTAGGGGACAACTTGTGTTTGAGAATATCAGGTTCCACTTATAAGATAGAGCAAGACACTATGTGCTAAATGCTGAGGAAACAATTACAAGTAATAAAGCTAATCTTCTGCCCTTAAGAAATTATATCCAGACTGTTCAAAGGACAATAAAACTGTGCATATCCTTTGATCCAGCAATAAATATCACTACTAGATCCTAAAAATATCATTAAAAAATGGAAAAGAACTCATGTCTAAAAATATTTATAGCAATTCTTTTTGTGTTGGCAAAGAATTAGAAATTGAGGGAATGCCCATCAATTCAGGAATAGCTGAGTGGTATGTTTGTAATGGAATTTTATTGTGCTATAAGGAATAAGATTTCAGAAAAACTTTGAAAGACTCACGTGAACTGATGCTGAATGAAATGAGCAGAACTAAAACAACATTGTACATAATAGCAACTTTGTGTGATGATCAACTCAACAAGACAATGATCCAAGATAATTCCAAAAGACTTTTGGTAAAAAATGCTACCCACATGCAGAGAAAGAATGTTGGAATCTGAATGTAGATCAAAGCATACTATTTCCACTTTTTTTTGAGTTTTTAAAATTTTTTCTTTTTCATGATTTTCCCCTTTTGGTCTGATTCTTCTTTCGCAAGAGTACTAATGTGGAAATATATTTAGCATGATTGTACATGTATAATCTACATGAGATTATTTGCTGTCTTGGGGAGGGGGAGGAAAGAGAGAGAGAGGAAAAAAATGTAACTCAAAATAACAAAAAAAATCTTTAACACTATCTTTATGTGTAATGAGAAAAAATACTATTTATGGAAAAAAAATATTCTTTTTGCCACTTGAGATTTGGCATCCAAAAAAAAAGGAAGGGAAAAGGGAAAGAAAAGGGCATAAGGAACTAATTATACCCAAAAGGGAAAAATTGACCCATAAAAGAAAGGTTGATTAGATGGAAATATTCCTGTATAACTAGGACTTCTGGGAAGTTATAGGGAAGATGGTTTTAGAATGAAATAGAGCAAAAGCTTGCCTATCCAAGCCTGGTTATCCTGGGGGGGGGGGGCGTGGTGTAGAGATGGGAATTGATAATTTTAATTTGGAAATGTGAAGTTTCTGAGCTTTTTTTAAATAAAATTTCTATTTTGTAAATTAAGTTCTTATTATATTGGACAATAATGTGATTTTACCTTTGGCAATAATGCTTCTAATTTGTAATATCTCCTAATCTCCCCAGTGGATCCTAGATCAGGAAAGAGAAACAGTTTATGAAGTCATTCCAACCATTGGGCTTTCTAAGCTATTTCAGAGACAGTTCTCTCCATTTTTTCCCCTGTCCCTTTTATTCCCGCTGTGCCTTTGTCTTTTTCTATCACTATCAGTCAATTCAGCCAGGGTTTTACCAATACTATTTTAATGGGCTTAGATTTTTCACTTAAAACATGTTACTAATTGAATTATATTTTTGAACTTGCTGGAGGAGTCTAGTTCATGAATGGGTTTTTTTTTCATTGTCTAAATCTTTTCTAATAATAATTAATTTGAAGCATCCTGATGAAGCAAGACTAAGAGACTGGATCATTTCCCTCAAGTGCAATAGCGACAAGTACTCCACTGTTTTTATGTCTGGTTCACAGATCTGATTAACTGTGAACATGACCCCTACTTGGTTTGACTCAGATCATTCATTACTCATTTGTGCTGAGTGTTTCATAAGGATACAGAAGTAGTCCACATAGAGAAGTCCAAGGTCTCTCAGTATAGTTTTTACATTGTGTCCTGTCAATTGTCTCTGCTAAGACATGAATAAGTGAATCTTTTAGACAAAGTAGCTTGTCAAGACACAGTCTGTGAATTTATGTAAATGACTTTGATGGGATGCCTTGGAGCAGCTCCACAGATGCTTTCTCAGTGTGCTCTTCTAATTAAAAAAAAAACTATTAATGATATTAATAATGCCAGAGTAAAAGGAAATTTGGTTCAGGGATGAATAGGGATAGATTTTTTTGAACATAGTTATACAGTAGTGGTAAGAGAGGCATTGAAGTACCAGAAAATATAATTAAATAAGTTATATTTATTTTTCACAAATTTAGCTTACTATCTTCCTAAACTTTTAACAACTTATATCATGTTCCTCTCATTCCACCTCATAACTAAGTTACATTATTCTGCTGTTTTTCAAACAAACAAACAAACAAAAACTTCATCTCCCAACTTGGGAGTATTTTCACTGGTTGGCTCCCATTCTTAAAATACCCTCTCATTTGATTTCTTCTTCCTTGCTTCCCTAAATTTCCTTCAAGTCTGAGATAAAATCTTGCCACTTATAAGAAACCTTTCCCAATTCTCCTTAATTCTAGTACCTTTCTTTTGTTGATTATCTCAAATTTATCTTCTATGTTCCTTGTTGGAACATAGTTGTTTGCATGTTGTTTTTACTATTCATCTGTGAGCTCCTTGAGAATAGCACCTGCCTTTATCTTCCTTTGAATCCTTAACACTTAGTACAGTGCCTGGTACATAGTGAGCACTTAATAAATGTTTATTGAGGGACTGACTAAAATAATGACAGGCTTATAGAATATATAGGGCTAGATAGAATATTAAAGACCATATACTATTTTGGCTGCTTTCATTTCACCTAAACCCCACAACCTAACTCTCAGTTAATGAGTATACAATCAATCAGTCAACAAAGAAACATTTTAAAAGTGCTTACAATGACTCAGTCCCTATCCTCAAGGAGTTTCTATTCTATTAATTATAATCTGCTAATATACATTATACTATATTCGCATATTTTTTGTTTAAATAACAGTTATTTATTCAAATTGTTCAAATTATTTATTCAAATAAAGTTAACAAAACTTGATGAAGAGATAGAGATATATAGATTATAGAAGTGGGAAGCGATACATGCTAGAAGCAAGCACAACTTTTGAACCCACTGATAACTCAGCCTTCTGATTTTATAGATAGCAAATAAACAGCAAAGAAGATAAGGGATTTATTTAGAAAACACAGAGAGAACATAGGATCTTATAGCTGGAAAGAATCTTGAATGTTACTTAGTCTTGCACCCTCATTTTACATATAAAGAAATTGAACCTCTCAAAAGGGGGTTTACCAAAAGGTAAAGTGATTTTCACAGTCAATGAATCAGAATCCCTGAACAGTCTACCAGGGGTCCTCAAACTACAGCCTGTGGGCCAGATGTGGCAGCTGAGGACGATTATCTCCTTCACCCAGGGCTATGAAGTTTATTTAAAGGCCCACAAAACAAAGTTTTTGTTTTTACTAGACTCTGGCCCCAACAGTCTGAGGGACAGTGAACTGGCCTTATATTAAAAAAAGTTTGAGGACCCCTGTATTCCTTATGTAAAAAGAAACTCCATAATAACATTCTTGACAACTTTTCAGCCAATCTATGACCAAAGATCTTGAATGAAGGGTAACTTATTACCTTGTTAGGCTACCCTTTCTATTGTAGTACAGTTTAATTGTTAGAAAGCTTTCCGTGATATCAAACATTCATTTTCCACTTTGTAGCTTTGTCATTATTCCCTACTCTGCTCTCCAGGGTTAAACTGAATGTCTCAATCTTCTCTTCTTTGATAGCCCTTCATATATTTAAACACAGATCTATCTCCTACCTTGAGTCTTCTTTTAAATGAAGAAAGTGTCCCTAGACAATTGATTTTCATTTGACAAGACTTGAAATCTTTCATGAATTGGTTTTAATGAAGACTTAAAAAAGTCTTTTTATCCTTTTCATCACTTTTTAATACATTGTAGAACTTTTTAAAAACCAGAATTGGGTCAATAGAAAGAGGAGCAAAAATTCTCTGAAGAAAATAACTTAAAAAGTAGAATTGGCCAAATGAAAAAGTAAGTATAATAGCTCACTGAAGAAAACAATTCCTTAGTAATTAGAATTGTGCAAATGAAAACTAATCACTCTATGAGACATTAGGAAAAATAAAATTGAAGAATGAAAAAAATAGAAAATGTGAAATATCTCATTCAAAAAGCAACTGACATGAAAAATAGATCCAGGGGAGATAATAATTACATAATCTGAAAACCTCGACAAAAAGTAGCCTAGACATTATCTTTCAAGAAATTATCAAGAAAACTTCTCCTGATATTCCAGAAGCAGAGGAGAAAATAGAATTGAAAGCATCTACCAATAACTTAACTACCTGAAAGAAATCCCAAGATCATACTCCCAGGAATATTGTAGCCAAATGAAAGAGCTACCAGATGAAGGGAAAATATTGTAAGTATTCAAAAAGAAACAATCCAGATATCTTGCAGTTATAATAAGGATAACACAACATTTAGCAGTTTCTACATTGAAGAACCAGAGGACTTTGTGGGAATTAAAAATTAAAATCCCAGTCACAATAAAAGAGATTGAGGTAAAGCTCTAAGTCAATGGCATTTTTTTTGAAGGGTCCATGGTTCCCTCTAAATGAAGTAAACCTCAATCTAAGATGTCTCCTCCTTCCAGGATCTTGTTTTTATAGGGCTAGATATTCAGTCATTCTGGAATAATTCAATTGATTGAGATGTGATACATAAGCTGAAATAAGCAAAATAATATATCAGCAGGGTCACTAGTTGAGTAAAAAATGAATATCTCCATATAAGGTAGACAAGCTTCTTATTAGTTTGGATAGGAGGAAATAGTACAAGTTATTACAATCAGTGACCTAAATAGTCATAAAATGGTTCCATGCTACTATTAGAAAAGTGATTGGTCTGGAGGTATAAAAATAATGAGGGAGATTTTCCATTTAATTGTCTTCTCTGTCATGCTAGACTTAGTAACCATATACAAAGTAAAACAATGATGGAGGACCTTCAGTTAACTTCTTAGAGTTAATCAAGTGAATTTAGAAATTATAGCTTGTAGCTCTGGGGCTTATATATAAAACTTTGATATTATTCTATCATATTGATTAGTACTAATTGAAATAGAATAAGAGTTCAAATGAATCACTTCTCCCAACTTGAAATATGATATCACAGAGGGCAAAGGAGCCAGGATTACAACTAAGAATCACCTAACCAGAAAAATAGAGCATAGTTCATCCAGAACAAAATGGAAAAAACAGGAAAATATGTACTAAGACTAACAGGAACTGTTACAAAGCGAAGTAAGCAGAACTAAGAGACATTAGCTTACCAAATACACAGCAACAGCTATATTGTGTGATGATCAGCTAAATGACTTAACTCTTCCCATGAATACAATAATCCAAAAACATTTCTAATGTCCTATGATGAAAAATACAATCAACCTCAAGAAAAAACAACTTATGGAGGCTGAATAAAAACTGTAACAATTAAAAACACTTTTTAATTTTTTTTGCTTGTGTTTTCTTTCATAGCTTGAATAACATGAAAAAAATATTTTGCATTACTCTGTATGTATAACCTATATTAAATTGCCTGTCATCTCAATGAGGGGGAAAGGGAGAGGAGGTTGGAGAATTCTGAACTTAAAATTTAATAAAAAATGACTTGCAAAATTTTCACATATAATTGGGAAAAACAAAATATTTAAAAATATAGTATCATATCATCACCAAAGATGATAGATTTGTTTTCTTATATTGATTATTATTATTATTATTATTATTATTTCAGGATTTTTTGTGTGTGTCTTACTGGCATAGAAATATAATTTCTAGTACAATACTGAATAATAAAAGATATCCTTGCTTCATTCCTGATTGTATTGGGAAGGCTAAATGAAGCTAATGTTCAGTCTTCATTTTAGATTTATATAGTACTTTTAATTTCAATAAAGGTGCCATTTATTCCTGTATTTCTAGTATTATAAGAGTTTAATTTTATCTAAAGATTTTTCTGTATTAATAAGAATTTCACTGTTTTTGTTATTGATATAGTCAGTTATATTGATAATTTTTTAAATATTCATCCAGTCCTGAATTTCTGGTAAAAATTCTACTTGGTGATAACATATAATCTTTGTAATGTATTGATATAATATCCTTCAAGTATTTTTTTTTATGTTTAACTTAATTTTCATTAGGAAAATTAGGAAAAGCTGTAGTTGCCTTTCTCTGTTTTTTCTCTTCCTGCTTTACATATCAAAATTATATTTGTGTCATATATGGAATTTGGTAGAACTTTTTCTTTGTAGAAATTGCTTGTAAATCAATCTTGACCTGTTTTTTTCCCCTTCTGAGAAAGTTTATTCATGGATTGTTCAAAAAAAAATTTAAGATAGGGCGATTTAAATATTCTATGCCTTCTATTAATCTTACAATTTATAATTTTTAAATATCTATCCATTTTATTTAGTTTATCTCTTTTATTGATATATATTTGGGAATTGCAATTAATTTAATTTCATCATCTTTGGTGGTGTTTTCTTTCTTTTCATTTTTAACACTAGTACTTATTATTTTTCTTTCTTTTAAAACTCAAATTAATTAGTGTTTTATTTTATTATTTTCCTCCATAAAAACAATTCTCTTTGCATTGTATTTATTAGTTCTATGTACACAGATACACACAATGTATATATTTATCTTTTACTTTTATTGATCTTTTTAAATTTCTGCATTTCTATTTTGGTATATAATTGGAGATTTTTTTGAAATTCTCTATATTGCAATTGCTGTTCTTTTATTAGTTTTGTGTCTTGCTTATTTGATATATGTAGCAAATTTTCTCCATCTCCTGTTTCCTTTATTTTAAGACCCTTTTGAATGCTATTGAAATGAATTATAACCTGTAGCTCAAAGTATATTTTAAAAGAATATCTTCATTGATATAGATTGATCATTCATTGCTCTAAACCTTTCTTAAAAGTGGAGCTGGCAAGAGCTTGAGAGAGAAGAAAGTTCTTGACTTTTGACTTCCAGCTTCAAGGAAGAAGGCATTTGGTTCCAAACTTTTTCAGGTCCCTGGATCCTTTTGGAAAAAAGCCAACATGATCCAGGTGATGTTTGCTCAGCATGTCAGCTTTTTCCCAAAGTCATTTCTCTCTTTGAGAACCTGAAGAAAGTATGGAACAAGATATATAATCCAAAGATGACTTGCCCAGAGTTGTACAACTAGTAAGTATCTGAAGTCACTTTTGAACTCAGGGCTTCCTAATTCCAGGCTTAGCATTCTATTCACTATGCCAGTAGCCACCTCAGTTTAAACAATGCTTGGAAGAATTAGATTGCAAAAAAAGCCTGACAGACTAAAACATTGAACTATATTGAATAAGGTTAAAAAAACAAAAAAAGAAAGGAACGAAGAAAAAAAGAAAGGATAAAAGGAGTGAAGAAAGGAAAAAAGAAAAAAAGAATGACAAAAATAATTAGTAAAGACAAAAGGAAAGAAGAAGGAAGGATGGAATTGGAACAAGTTACAATTTGAATATTACCTATGTATGTTAGTTTCATTATTTTATATACCTAAGTATAAAACTCATGATGATTTGGAATGTGCTCTCTATAAATGTCTTCATCTT
The DNA here is from genome assembly GCF_902635505.1 of Sarcophilus harrisii. Lineage (NCBI taxonomy): Eukaryota > Metazoa > Chordata > Mammalia > Dasyuromorphia > Dasyuridae > Sarcophilus > Sarcophilus harrisii. The sequence goes on from NC_045429.1 coordinate 125,481,782, forward strand.
CAAAGTCCAACATAATTAAACAAATCAGTCCAAGTTCGGATTATGAGTGTTTTTCATTAACCTCTTTTTAATAGTGCAGAAAACTTGAGCTTTGCATCTGATTGCTAGCTTTGCACTCAATAGAAGACTGAGATATTTTGAATATAGTACAATCACATCTGATGGACTAAGGGGCCATTAAAGTAAAATGAAATTAGTGATTGTACCAGATCAGGCTTTAAACAGATTACACAGTAGCATAGATATGTGTAAATATTATTAACTTTAGCTAATTAGAATGTCTAAATCTGAAAATCTGAGATGAGAGGGAACTCACTAGTTAACTAAGTTACAAAGCATCTTAAACTTGCCTATAGTTAACTCTTTAAATGCTCATTTAAAAATGTTAGCAGAGGCCTTCCTGGTGGTAGTAGCAGTATATTCCACTGGAACATATTCTGTCTATGCTTAACACATGCCAAAGAAGTAGAGGACATCACTATTCAGACAATTGAAAGCTACATAATGAAACTATGATTGATAGAGAAATATGAGAACATGAAAAGATCCAGAACATTTTTGTGTGCATGTTTAATTTTAGATACATATACTCATCCTGTCACTCCAACTAAATTATAAACCATTTTATAAGCAGTAGCTGTGTCTTATATCTCCTTGAGCTTCTGACAACAAGCAACTATTTTTTTCATGGGAAGGATATTTAGTTAGGGACTGCACTGGTGCTTTTATCTCTTTAGAAATTTCCATGGTAAGGAAATGCCCTTGAATATAATTTCTTCTCTGTAATATATATCCTCAGAGAATTGCCTAGAATAAAGTGTGGTTCAGTTACTTGCCCAGAGTCAGCCAACAGGTAATGTACCAGAGGCAGGATTTGAATCCGATTCTTTCTGGCTTAGAGACTTTTATTACCATTCCACTATACAGATTAGTACATAGGAAACAGGCAATAAATATTGTGGCCTCCTTTGTATCACATATTCAAGGAAAATATTTTGCCTTTTGTTTTTGTATCATTTTTAAACTTACTTAGTTTGAAAACAAACAAGGTGAAATGAGAAAGGAGACCAGAAGATCAACCTTTTTCTGGTCATTCCAGAAACTACAAAATTGACATCAGCTTAAGATGAAGAGCTTACCTGAAAATAATATTGAAACAGAATAAATTTTCTTGCTTTAAAGTTAATATAGTCTTGATTTGCAACTAAATTGGATTTAAGTGAGGCAGAGTAGCACCAAGTTCTCAGCCTTACTTTCTCTTTCAGTGTCTGAGGTCCAATGGCAAATGAAGACAACTAGTAATAACCTGAGATGCAGTGGATGACCTTAGAGTCTTCAATGTCTGATCAAAACTCCAAAGTACCTGTTTCAGTCATTTTCATGGCTTTTGGAACAAATTGTTCTCATCTGTCCATTTTGCCAGAAGTCTTCACATTCTTAGGGTAGACATGTTCTTAACTGATCACAGATTTGAGATCTATTAGCTACTTTCAACCTGATTTAGCTTGTTTGCCAAGATGTTTTTACTGGAATTTCTGCTGCACATGCTACAGTTTCCTGGAGCCACAAGTAAATACTGGGTAAACAGGTAGACACCAAAGATAAATGAAAGTCCTGAAAAGGGCTTGGAAAGCTTTCTCAACAGAGGTGTTAGTCCTCTTTGAACATCCATATACCCCAATCACTTTATGATGGGAAAAAATTATAGACTCATATCAGGCCATTGAAAAAAGAGTTTTTGAAGATAAGTCTCAGAGATGGCATTTTTAAAAAAAATGGGCTCATTTTCTTTTATGTATATTATATTACTCTGTATGAAGGACATTAGCAAATTGATAAATGCACACAGCATTATATTTCTAGAATTTCTAGGACTCATCAATCCTTGTCTTTCCTTATTTCCATAGTTAAAACTTGATTTGACTTCTCTTTAGAATTTGTGTTTATATGACCACTTAGAAATTCTTGGTCAAAAGATAAATTTCCATACATTTTTCTTCTATGTTCCTTCACCCTTAAATTTTATCTTTGTGTTTCTACTAATAAAATGTCTCCTATTTCTTTGTCTAGTATTAACTAGGATGAGATAACCAGAATTTTACCTCAGGACATTGAAGTTTAGAAAATGTTGACAGTTCTTGCACTGCCTCATCTGGTAGAAATGAATCTAGCATATGCTAACAAGAATAATTAGTTTAAAAAAGAATAGTTTGAATGAAAAGCTACCAGATGATTTGTTTCTCTGTAACCCCCAAATGGCATTGACAGCCATAAAATGGCAGGGTCCCTGACAGATCTTATTTAAAATCAATTTCTGGAAGTGGTAACTTTGGCATATCCTGATTATCTTCCCACATAGGAAGTGATAGATAAAGAATGTCTCAGTCTTCTACTCCATTAAACCTTATATCACAAGATTTAAGATTACATAACCATTTCTTGCCAATTATTACTTTAAAAAAGATTATTTGAGGATACTTTTCATGCTGTTTGATGTAGCAGAATGGAAAGTTACAGTTTTCATTATTTATATCCTGTAATTTTCTTAAAGGAAATTTTAATCAATACTGTCCTCCCTTTTTATGCTGAATAATGGTTTTTCTTTTTAAAATATTTTTTACAATTTTAAATTAAAAATTATTGATGCCTTCTTTTTATATCAACTATATTTCCTACTGTTTTCTTTGGTTAATAATAGATCTACTATTAATTCTCTTTCATATTTGGATCCCATATCCATTTTGAATTTATCATACTATCTATCATAAGGGTCTAATTTTTGCCAAATTGCTTTCTGTTTTTTTTTCCCGATAAAATATTTACCTTCTGGGGTTGCCTCCAATAATTATCATTTATATTTTTTCACTGGACTCAAATGATCATATAAGAAAGAATGAGGATGATTTGCACAGCTCTGTCTCACTTAAATCCAGTTCACTTGAAAGTCAAGACATTACTCTTCTGATGTCATTGGTCCTTTTTGAGAATGAAGGACAGGTAATAAGAACATTTAGATTTATATTGCTGTAAGAGGAAAAAGTTGAGATCCCACACTAATATAGTTTTAATTTAGTATAAATTTAAATTAAATTAATTTTAATATAGTTTTACTTTCTTTTTCCTCCTCTAATTCATTTATCTTTTCCTTTAAGAATTTGGATACTATGTCTTTTAGTGCATATGTGATTAGTATTAATATCATTTTATTGTCAATGATGTCTTTTTTATCAAGATATGGTTTCTCTCTGTATCTCTTTTAATTAGATCTACTTTTGTTTTGTCTGAGATCATGATTTCTATCCATGTTGTTTTTTTTAACCTCAGCTGAAACACAGTAGATTCTACTCAAGTCTCTTATTTTAGTTCTTTGTGTGTCTTTCTATTCTGCTCTCAGATTTCATTTTACAGATGAATTTAGGTCATTCACATTTACATTTATGATTACTAACTATGCATTTCCCTGTCTTATTTTCTTTTGGTTATATTCTCTATCTTTTCATTTTATTCCTTTTCAAAAGTCTTTTTTTATGTCTGACCTCTGCTTCCCTTAATCTACCCTCTCTTTTATAATCCTACTATTCTTTTTATCCCCTTCTTCCTACTCTATTGTTGAGTAAAATTCTTATATCTAGTTGTGTGTGAATATACATAAATATATATGTATATGTATTTATATTTATGTGTAGACACACATATAGATTGGATTAGATATTTATTTTCTCCTCCTTGAATCAATTCAAATATTTCTGGACTGCTGACTGCCATTTTTTTTCCATGGTAAAAAGTTCTTCCTTGAATGTTTGCTTTATGTGAGATAATTTTCTCCATTTTCCCTCTCCTTTCCCCGCTTCTTAGTGCATTTTAATTTCTTACTCAAATAATTTTTGGAGAGCATTCCAATCTAATCAACATGTTCCTGTGAACTCCATCTCTGTAGACTCCTAGCTGGCTCAATAATAATAATAATAATAACATTCTTAGTAGTTACATGTGTCATTTTCCTAGATAGACATATAAACCACTTAACCTTATTGAATCTCTTATAATTACTCTTTCTTATTTACTTACTTATGTTTCTCTTAAATCTTCTGTTTAAATGTTATTCAGCCTGAGTCTTTTCATCATGTGCTTGAACATCTATTTCATTAAATATCCACTTTTTCTCCTTAAGGATTATATGCAGTTTGCTTGATGGATTATTCTTGGTCGTAATTCTAGCTTAATTTTCTAAAATATCATATTCCAAGCCCTGACATATATGAAGTGTTCAAGAAGGATTAGCATCTCTGTTGTGAGAGCTTGCTGAGCTCTTTTCAGTGCAATCCATCCATCTTTGGTATCTACTTAGTACCCAACTCTTGAAGAAGCTGTATTATGTACAGTGACCACAGCTCAGCAAATGGTCTTAGCAGATGGACTAAATGAGATTATGGGTAATTTACAGGTCTCATACCTGTTGAGGAGTTACAGGGGTGTCTATTCCAAGCATGTAAAGACTTCCCTGGTAGAATAGATAGATGAGAACAATTTGCTTCAACGTCCATGAAAGTGTTTGAAAAAGAAGCTGTGGAGTCCTTAGAGTTGGTCAGACATTGAATTTTCCAAGGCCATTCACTGCATTCAATCATCATGACTTTTTTTCTTCCAACTAGAATTTGATGATTCTGAGAGTAAGGCTGACAACTTTGTGCAACTCTTCCTTACTTAAGTCCAATTCATGTAACAAGGTATTAGTCAGTGATGTCATTGGTACCTTTTGAAAATAAGGGACAAATAACAAGAATAACAACTCCAAATTCTCCAGTCCTTTAACCTGGTAGCTGCTAAAACTTGTATAATTCTTATGGTGGCTCCACAGGTTTTGAATGATTTCTTTTTTCTTTGACTTGCGAGTTTCTAATCTCTTCCTGACTAGTTGCCAGATTCCTCTGTCACTTCTGGCTTGAGTCCCATTGCTAATGCTCCTGTTGTCATTTCTAATGCCTAGAACTGTTTTTTGTTTTTGTTTTTTCTCCAGTATGGGCTTTGAGTTACAGACCTTGTCTTCTGATTTCCCAAATTTTCTTGGACTCAAAAAATTTCTTGGCCAACCTTTTATTGCCTCTGCAACTCCAGATTGTGATTTGAGTTATTATTTTTAAGTTGTTAATAGGGAGATGTTTGGAAAGTTCAGCTGTTTCTACACTACATATTTGCTCAAGATCACTATAATACTTTCTTTATAGTTCATTCTGTTTTCTTTTCTGGGATTGTTCTATTAAGCTCTTCATTTGGTCCCCTCTTAGTTTGGGTATATTGTATTTTTATAGGTAATCATTTATTTTTTTTTGAATTTTAAGTTGTTAGCATGTTATGCATAATAGCTCATGATTATATTTTCTTCTGGTTTTATTATTCATTTGCTATTTTGCTTTTATTTTCTATCCTCTTCTTTTTTAATTAGATTAGCTAAAGCTTTATCTTTTTTATTGTTTTCAAAGAACCAGATTTCAGTGATATTATTTATGTAATCTTTTTGATTTCCAGTTTATCTGTTTATTCTCTATTTCCAATATCTGTCTTTTTATGCTTCTTTGGGGGTTTGTTTGCTTTCTAATTTTTTCAAAATTAATATTTAATTAATTAATTTTTTCCTTTCTATTTGTTAACATATTCCTTAGTAATATAATTTTTCCCCTGGAGACTCCTTTAACTGCATCCCAGAAATTCTGGTATTTTTCTTCATTATCATTTTCTTTCACACAAATACTAATTGTTTCTTTGATTTGTTCTCTGACATACTCATTATTTAAGATTTCATAATTAAGTCTTGATTTGGATCTGTGTCTTTTGTTTGTGTTCCCTGATCTGATGCTTATTTTACTGCATTGTCATTCTAAAGAGTATTTTCACTCTTTTTAGCTTTTCATATTTATCTGCAAAATTTTTCTACCCTAATACAGGATCTCTTTGATTCTCAGAAATATATGCTATCCAGGAGTCTTATTTAAATGATACCAGAAGTGTTTTATCTTTTAACTTTGCCAGAATTTTCTTCATTTCTATACTTATTTTTTCTCTTATCTTCCTCTTAAATTTATCAAATCTAAGACCAGCTACTTTTTACTATTCTACTGTATTTTCTTTTGAAAAGCCAAAAATGAATTAATGAAGAATTGAATTAAAAATAAAAATGAAACACAAACTTAAACAGGGAAGTAGATCATCGGAACCGGACAGAGAAGTCAGAATCAAAAAAAAAAAAAAAAAGTTAAACTCAGTTACCAATGAGCTCTAAAACATAATTGCTTATAAAAATTCTATAATTAATTAAAAAGATCTTTTGGAAAGACTAAAATTAAATAGACTTATTTCAACATTTTATCCACACTTCACAATAAAGTAAAAATAGATATAACCTTAATATTAAAGATCATGCTATTAAAAGAGAAAAAAAAAGTGAAGCATATATCTCCTACAGTTATGCGTCTCAAATAAATTCTTAATAAAATAAACAGAGTAAATTATAAAAAATAGCATGAGTTTTAGAAATTGAAGCTTTTGTACAAAATATATAAATGGTTTCTGAGTTCAAAAGAAAAGCAGAAACCTGGGGGGAAACTTTGTAGACAGTTTCTCAGATCAAGGCCTAATATCTGAAATATAAAAAGAACTTTGCACAATCTATAAAAATGTAAGTCATTCCCCAAATGATAAATGGTCAATTTTTTTAATGAAAAAAAATTATAGTCACATGAAAAAATACTCTAAATGATTTTGACTAGAGAAATGCAAATTTAAAAAACCTTGAGGTATCATTTTACATCTTTGTATTGATTAAAATGATAGAAAAGAAAAGCATAGAATTTTGGAGGAGATGTAGAAAAATTGGGACACATACATGGTTGATGGAAATGGGAACTGATCCAACTATTTTTGAAGAGCAATCTGGAATGATACCCAAAGAATTATTAAATTGAATATATCCTTTGATTCAGAAATACAGCAACTGTTTCCAAAAAATATTTAGGGAAAAAGGAAAAGAACCTATATATTTTAAAATATTTATGGCAGCTTTCTTTGTAATGACAAAGAACTGGAAATTGCAGGAATGCCCATCAATTGGGAAATGAGTGAACAAGTTGAGGTCTATGATTGTGATGAAATACTACACTGTGCTAAAAAAAAAAATTATGAGCTCACTGATTTTAGAAAAAAACAAATACACATGAATAGAACTGCGTGAAATAATGAAGAGTAAAACTAACAATACTGAGAACAGTGTATTCTACTATTAACTTCTTGATTTTTGACAAAGATGCACTGGCTCTGGCAGACAGATTTTATAACCCACCGGAAAGGCAGTGTCCAGTGCAAGCAGCTCCACTATCTTTAGATAATTGCCAGGTGATGTGGAAAGACCCAGAAAGTGGTGAATGGAAGGGACCAGATAGACTAACTGCTTGGGGAAGAGGGTTTGCTTGTATCTCTATAGGTGGAGAAGGAATCAGATGGGTGCCAACGACCCGTATTTGTCTTGTTCATCACAGAGAGACGGAGCAGATCCTTGAAATGAAGGAGAAGACCCAAGAAATATCAAGTGGTTCTGCTGCTGATTGTGCTCACCATTGAAAGAGCATGGAAATTATGGCGTTTGACTCATGGACATCGAAAATTGTTGGACTTGAAAACCTTCAGGAATCATTGGATTCTCTGAGACATGATAAGATTGTTGTAGGACTTGAAAACCCTCAGGAATCATTGGATTCTCTGAGACATAGGACTTCAAAACCCTCAGGAATCATTGGACTCTCTGAGAAATAGGACTTCAAAATCTGCTGGAATCATTGGATTCCCTAACAAATAAAATGACTTTTGCAGGACTTCAAAAACTTAGGGGGATCATTGGATTCCCTGACATGTGAAACAATGGACAATGGATTGGTTTTGGACTATCTCTTGGCTGCTGAAGAAGGCATATGTGTGACTGTTGTTTACATACCCTCCTTCTAGGACTTCTGGCGATCTTTTACAATACCATGTTGATTTATATTGTTTGCTATTCCACTACTTGCATGTACAATTCATGTTTGTTACACCACATCGAGCCAGCACTGACTGAGGGGAGGGTCATCCTAATAGCCTCTGCATTATTGCTATGTGCTTGTGTAATACCTCCCATGCTGATGGGTTTGTGTATAATAAGACCATTCAGCCCAGAAAACCACTAGTAACCCCCACTTCCCTTTGGTGATTTTTATCTCCCTTCCTGAGATGTCAGGGGGGTCGTGGTCACCTCCTTTTTGGTGCTTTCACCTTTCCTGAGAAGTCAGGGAGGGTGTGATCACCTGCCCTTGGGGGCTCTGACCTCCCTGAGGAGTCAGGGATAGCATGACCACTTGTGTTCTAAAACAAAAGAAAGCAGGAGATGTAATGGGCTGAAGCTTGAGTTGATGCACTGAGGTCCCAAGCACATGAGGCTAAATAGTAATTGGACCATATGCTATTAATATATATGCTTGGAGAAAGAATGGCCCCCCGCCCACTCTTTGTGCAAGTTCTGATGTGTTGTATAGGAAATGATGATTTTTGTGGGTGGAGACAGAGGGGTAGAGGGACTGCTGGCTGGCTTCTGGTCTGGGTGGCTTCTGGTCTGGCTGCCTTCTTGATGCAGCTGCTCACATTGCTAATCCCCCTTTACCTCTGATCCCCCTTCACCTCCGATCCTTCTTCACCTCTACTGAGAATAAAGATTGAAGATTTTCCCTTAACCTGAATTCCTGACTCCAGCCGATTTTAAAATACGTGGTCATCATAGTATTCCATAACAATATTGTTTTAAAAACAACTTTGTCACTGTTATTTTGATTATAATAATACCCAAATTAACTACAAACGATATATGAAGGAAGATATTATCTATATCTAGAAAAAAACCTGACAAATAAAGTATTTATAGACTGATTTTACCTGTTTCTTGTATCTACTTAGTCATTTCTAGGATGGGACAGGAGAAAAAAAAGAAAAAAGAAATTTACATGATAACTATTACATATTTAAAAGGAATAGCAAGTTGTACATAAGAGATATATTCTCTGGAAAGGAGAAGAAATACTAGGAGAAATTTAGGTGTACAAACAACATCTATACAATTTATTTTAAATAAGTGCAACACAGACTTTAATGTGTTCATTTTTTACAAACACATTTTATTTGATTTAAATTACTATGGAAGAATGAAAGAGAAAAAGTGTACTTTAAATAATACTAAAGTTCACAGACAGTATTCAATAAATATTACTAGGAAAAATGGTCTTTAGAAGTAGAAAAAATAAATAGTAGAATATCTGACAAACAATAAATTGAAAAAAATGACTAAAAATGGGAAAAAATATAATTTTGTATCACTTTTCCCCTTCAAAGTATTTGAAGAATATTAAACCTAAGCATGCCTCAAGGGTATGCTGCTGGGGGGAATCTTAATAATGGTTGGCTTGGGAAAAAATGGATCTTTCCATTTCTAAAGTAGAATGAGGTATACTAGCAAAATGAAAACAAGCTTGGTGAGGGGTCTTGACTTTTCCATTTTATTTACTCAAAAGTTTATTTAATGCTTCAATCTGTATTTATACACAATCATTTCTTTATGTATAGATACATTCTTCAGAGTCATCTTAGATCATCATATTGCTGAAAATGGCAAAATTATTTACAGCTGATCATGCCACAGTGGTTCTTATTACTTTGTACAGAGTACATTTTACTTTGCATAAACTCATTGAGGACTTTCCAGGTTTTTCTGAGAACATTTTGTTCATCATTTCTTATAGAACAATAGTATCCCACCATAATCACATACCACAATTTATTCAGCCATTCCCCAATTGTTGAATATCCTCTCAATTTCCAATTCTTTTGCCCTGAGAAAAGAGATGCTATAAATATTTTGGTACATATAGGTGACTTTTTCATTTATATTGAGAAAGAAGATTCAGGATTGAACCCAGGAAGAAAAACTGTGTTAGAAATACACTATTCCTCAGAGACTGGACACAATCTCTCAAGTGGTCAGCCATTTATCATAGACTTGTGGATTTCCAGTTGGAAGGGAACTTGGAAGCCAATTAGTTAATCCTCCCATTTTTGCAGTTGAAGAAACTAAGGTGGAGTAAAGTTAAGTGACTTGTTCAAGATCACAAGGGTAAGTGGCTCAACAAACTCAACAAATGAACTCAGGTCCACTGACTTCATCCATTATGCTTTTTCTAGCATATTTAATCAATCAATGTGCATTTATTAGATACTATTTGTCACAGACACCATGCTATATTAAACATCCTGCCTACCTAAAAAGGGATCAATATTTTATTTTTTGTAATAACTTTTTATTTTTCAAAATGCATGCAAAGATAGTTTTCAATATTTACCCCTGCAAAACCTTGTTGTTCTAAATTTTTTCCCTACCACTTCCTACCTTTCTTAGATAGCAATCCAATATAGGTTAAACATGCAATTCTTCTAGACATATTTTGACATTTATTATGCTGCATGATAAAAATCAGATCAAAAAGGAAGAAAAAACAAACAAACAAAAAAACAACAAAAAGGATAAAATACTGCGATGTGATTCACTTTCAGTACCTATAGTCTTTTCTCCATATGCAGATGGACCCCTCCAACACAGGTCTATTGAAATTAACCTGACTCATTTCATTGTTGAAAAGAGCCAAGTCTATGTTGTGATGCACATTTAGTCCCCACAGACTTCTTTCTGGATGCAGCTGGCTCTCTCCCTCACAAGCCTATTGGAACTGGCTTGAATCACTTCATTGTTGAAAGGAGCCACATCCATCAGAATGGATCATCCTGTAATATTCTTGTTGCCGTGTAAAATGTTCTCTTGGCTCTACTCGCTTCACTTAGTATCAGTTCAGGCAAGTTTCTCAAGGCCTTTCTGAAATCATTCTGCTGTTTGTTTCTTGCAGAACAATAATGTTCCATAACATTCATATATTATAACTTATGCAGTCATTCTCCAATTGATGGGCATCCACTCAGTTTCCAATTCCTTGCTACTGCCACAAACATTTGTGCATGTGTGGGTGTCTTTTCCTCTTTTATGATCTCTTTGGGATACAGATCCAGTACAAACATTGCTGTATCAAAAAGTATGGACAATATGATAGCCTTTTGGACATAGTTCCATATTGCTTTTCAAACTGATTGGATTAGTTCACAATTCCACTAATAATGTGTTGGTATCCTAGTTTTCCCACATCCTCTCCCAACATTTCTCAGCGTTGTCCTAATTTGCATTTCTCTGATCAGTAGTGATTCAGAATATTTTTTTCTCATATGGCATTAACATTTTATATAAGAAGTGTTTTATTATCCTTTTAACTTAATTTAGTCAAGAAATTATAGGCTTGAGAATTTCAAATTTCAACAGCTGAAATTCCTCCATACTCAGATTTCTCTCATCCTCCATTTTGGATTAGATATTTTATTTCATTAAGGAATTCAAAGTGAAGAAACTTCCTCAATACATCCAGATGAGCACATTGCAATTTAGTCTTTGAGAGCTGTTTGGGACATTGAAAATTTAATATGTAGAGTCACATAACCATCACATACTGGATGAAGGACTTGAACCCTTTTTCAGAGATTGATTTTCTTCCCAATGGTATAATTTTTTTGCGAACTCAAAGTCATTTCTTTTGGGTAAGGTGATTGTGCATTATTGGATTCCCTGTGCATGTAACATTGAGTGCTCCAACTGGGCACAAATCATTTTACCTTAGAATTATAAGATCATAGATTTAGAATTGAAAGTAGCCTCAGAGCTTATTTCATTTACCACCTTCTTTTTATAAATTAAAATAAACCAAAAAAACCCCCCAAAACCCACAACCCTAGAACTGAGGCTCAGAGCAGTGAAGTGTCTTGCCCTATGAGAAAATTTAATTTTAATGTATCATTTTATTATTAATATTAATTTGTAATATTCACCTTTCTATTTAAAATCTCTACTTCTTAGTTTTGGCTCTATGGAAAAATATTTCTAGAAAATGAATAAGGAATGCTGTCACATATAAACTACTCCCAGGACGTGGTCTGGAACTCTGTTTACCCCATAAACAAAAACTAAATTTAGCTGGTTCTCACTCAGGAAAAATCTTATGACCTGATCAAAGTGCCCAGATTGCTGAAGGCACTGGAAGCTCATGGCCAAGCCTCCTCAGATGATCTCTGCTCCTTCCCTGCACATCTCCTCCCTTCCCACAACTTAGCCTACCTTCTCATTTATTATTCATCAATCAGGGGCAGTTTTTCTCTTATCAATGAAGTTCCCAGGAATTAGCTATCAGGAAGGCAGACCTGGATTTATACTAGTGTGGAAGTCTTTCTTAGACTCTTTAGCTACCTAGAAAAAACACTAACCATTAATTTACTGATTTTTGTTTAAACTAATTGATAAATTGATTTTAAATACCCACAATTTTATCTTTGAATCTTTCATACCACACCAAGATAGCATAGCTACTAAATGGCAGGGCCAGAACTTGAACTTGGGTTTCATAAATCTAAGTTTAATATTTTCCACTTCATGCTCTTTGCATTTCACCATGCCTTTTCTTTCTGCATTCTATTTTCAGTACTGCTTTGGTGGCTATTTATATGTTGGTATCAGCAAATGTGCTATATTTTGTCTTTCTTTTATTATCTTCACTGTAAAACATTTTTATTTTTTCTTCACTTAGAAAGGCTATCAAGAGGATTATTCACAGCTGGAATTAGTAGATATTCATCCTCACATTCTCTCTCATTCTCAATTTTTTTTATAGAAATAATATTTTTGGAATGTTTGTTTCAAACTGGGGAGATAGAAAGGAAAGGAACATGCACTTATGAAGTACCTACTATGTGCCAGATACTGTGCTAAGCACTTTACAGATAACATATTTGATCCTCACAGTAACCCTGATTAGGTAGGTTTTATTATTGCCAGTATTTTACCATTCAGGAAAGTTAGACAAAATTAAATGACTTGCCCCGTTAAATACCTACTAAATATCTGAGGCTCCATTTGAACTCATGTCTTTCTTACTCTAATATTGTAGTTACTGCTCCAACTATCTGCCATTTAATGCAGCATATTTACTCTCCAATACTGATCATTAACTTTTGTACTTCTGCCTTGCTATTTTTCTTACCTCAATCAAAGTCCTCTTCTCATTCTCATCACGGTGTGGAGGTGACCCTATGTTCCTGAAGACCCTGAAAGTGTGAACAATTTCTGTCACATCATCCCAAGTCAGAAAGACTTTGACTATAAATCTTGCAGTGAATTGGGTGGCTGCTTTCTAAGAAATAGTCTACAGGATCTTAGTTTGGAGAGCTTTATCATGTTATTATTTTGGTTTCAACATTTGATTAAACCATCTCCTAAGGCATTCAAGGGTTCTAATCTGCATTAATAAAGGGAGTGAGAAAAGGGATCTTTGAAGTATTGATTGAACTAACAATATTTTGAAAAAAATATTAAATCTAAATTCTCTTTTGGTTTGTCATTCAACCCATTTATTATAAAGTCTAGTGAGCACTATTTCATATGTAAAATTTAGATTAGAAACATAGAATAGAAAAGTGTGGTATATATATGTGTGTATATATATATATATATATATATAAATATGAGGAATCAATCTGATCAATTGTTACGTAAAATTAATGAGATATTATGGTGCAATATGAAAAGATGGATGTGAATAAGTCAAAGAAGTATTGAAAGGCATGTCTGGACTGATATAGGATAAACTAAGCAGAATCAGGGCATGTAAAAACAAAAGTTATTTATAACTTTAAAAAATACAGCCTTTAATTTGTTCACCTTTTATGCATACATTTGTTTTAGGTAACAGCATGGAAGAGAGCAAACAGTAAAAATATCTAGCATATAATATTAATTTGTTTATAGTATTATAAATAGACACATATACAAAATAATTACTAGAATAATGCTACTCCACATACTTATTAGTTGTGTCACTTAATATCTCTGTGCCTCAGTTTCATCAGTTGTAAAATGTGGATAATAATAACATCCATTTCACAATAATAACACAATCTGAAAATTGTGAAGATCAAATGAGGTATTGTATGTAATGCACTATATAAACTTTAGAAAGCTATTTTAAATTTTATTTTATTATTATATTATCTATTATACATTACATATATAATATGATATAAATGTATTATATATATATATGTACATATATATATATATATATATATATACATTTAAATAAATAGTAATAGTACTATGTCTAGACCTGCTCACTAGAGGATTTTGGTACCAGCCTGAATCCTGATCATGGGTGAAGAGTGAAAGGGTGGAACTCACAAAGATGGTCAAACAGGGGTCTGTTTATTCAAAAAATTTTTATCCTTATATATACCCTAATATACTAACATAATTATAGGTCACTGCGCAAACTATTGGATACTGTGCATGCAGGACCACATAAATAACTTGCTATTGTGTGCAGATGTTTCCTTGCCACTTTAGTGTAACTCTGCTTTAATTACAGCACAGTTTTTTAAACCGTGATTCTCAGGAAGGCTGATATGCCCTTAGGGATGATGGGGAGTCAAACCAGACACTGTCAGCAGAATTCCTGAGGACAGAAGGGTCTTATACCTTGCCCAGGGTTCCCCACTATCTGCGGCCTTCTATAATATTATTATTAAATTGATAATAAATCTTTCTATTTCTAGATTAACCATCTTTAAAGCTTTCAATTGCATTTTACATGAAATGAATTTAAGACACTATTATCTTTGTTGCTGTCCTTTGGATATTCTTCAGCTTATCACTAGTATTTCTAAAATGTGATCCTTATAATTGAACACAATACCATAGATGTGGTCCAACAAAGGCAAAATATAGAGGGACTGTCTTTTTAAAATTCCTTTAAACTAAACTGTTCTATAGAGTTTAAGATCCCATTAGCTTCTTTAATTACCATGTCTTATTGTGAATTTACCTTAAACATGTAACCTACTAAAATATAAATGAATCTCATAAACATGAATTGATTATTTTTCCAGGTGAATCATTATTTAGTTACCCAAATCTTATCTTGGATATATGAAATTGACTTTTTTTTTTAACATGTTAGATTTTAATTTTGTGGGGGTCATCAGACCTTGTTGTTTCACTGCTGTTGATAGATTTCCGGGGAGGTCCTTCTTCCACTGTTGACTGGTACATTCTATGCAGCTTATAATGTTAAAATATTGCATCTTTCTGAGAGATTATGAAGGGACAAGTCTGGCATCACACAACTAGTAAGAGGCAGAGATGGAATTTGAACTAAGCACTTCTAATTTTAGCTATTTCTCCATTCACTATACAGCATTGTCTCCATTTAGCTTTAATTCTTAAATTTCATTTTGTCAAATTCAGTCCAATGTTTTAATATATCAAAACGTTTTGGATTTTGATTTAGTCATATAATGTATTAGCTGTGGCCGTCCAATCAGCCTGTCTGGTATCATACCCTTATCTACAGATGCTCTTAAAAGCTCTTTTTTTTTTCTTTTGGATCTCTGAACCCTCCCAAGATATCTTGTGATTTATCGACTAGATTTCTTTTTTAAAAACCATGAAAATTTAAATCTCATTGATTGGTATCAATGGTAACAATGAGGTGATTCAGGCCAATCCTAATAGACTTGTGATAGAGAGAGCCATCTGCATCCAGAGAGAGGACTATGGGGACTGAATGTGGATCACAACATAGTATTTTCACTTTTTTTTACTCTTTGCTTGCTTTTTGTTTTCTTTCTCATTTTTTCCCTTTATGATCTGACTTTTCTTGTGCAGCATGATAATTGTGAAATATGATAGAAAAATGCATATGTTTATCATATATTGGATTACTTGCTAAGAGAGGTGGGGTAGGAGGAAGGGAGGAAGAAAAATTTGGAATATAAAGTTTTGCAAGAGTGAATGCTGAAAACGATCTTTGCATATATTTTGAAAATTTAAAAAAATCTATTATTGATAAAAACCCTATATCAAATCACAAGCCATTTTTAGAAAAGGTGATGAGAGGAAGAAAAATTTGGACCTAAAAATCTTATAAAAAATGAAAGCTAAAAATTCTTTTGACATATAATTGGAAAAAATAAAATACTATTTCGATACTTTTGCTCTGGTTTCAACCACAACAAAGTAACTTTTTGATGAAGAGTTTATTTCATCATTTATGTTAGTATGGTTTGGTTAGATATAGACAAAATTAGTTAATTTACTCTAAAAGTATATGTTCCATAGTGAGATTCTGCTTTATACTTGAGCCTCTTATGAATGTACCAAGCAGGAATCATTTTTCCCAAAAACTAATGATCTTTGATGAAAATAGTTATAGTTTCTGAATTTACAAAATTAAAAAACAGACTCTGAACACATGGTGGCTCCACTAGAAACAACCGTTAGATCACTCCACATTTTGGCCATGGTGTTAAATCTACTGTTAAGTACTTAATTTTCTTAATGTTTCTATGAGAGACCTGATCTCAATAGAATTTTAGCATTCCAAACATGATGCAATTTCCTTTAGCAGGGAATGAAAAGAGCCTTTCAAAGAAGAAGTAACAAACAATATTCAGCAAGCATCTATCA
Organism: Sarcophilus harrisii; assembly: GCF_902635505.1. NCBI lineage: Eukaryota > Metazoa > Chordata > Mammalia > Dasyuromorphia > Dasyuridae > Sarcophilus > Sarcophilus harrisii. The sequence goes on from NC_045429.1 coordinate 125,498,454, forward strand.
AAGGCCTACACTATGCAAAACTTTGGACTAAGTGTAGCAAGAGATAACATTATTAATAAGAGACTTTTAAGGACCCTAATCAGGAATATAATAGGGAATATAAAATAACAGGAAATATAATATTTTCTCATATAACAATCATACAAAATAAGATATGATATGTACATAAGACAGACAGGGGATAAAATGCTGGTCACAGAGCTGGAAGACTTACGTCCAAATATTGCCTCTAACACAAACTGATGATTTGATCCTGGGTAAGTTAGGAAACCTCTCAGTGCTGTAGGTAACTAGGTATAGACATCAAAGAAGTTTGCTCTTAGGTCTCTATACCAATGAAATAAGAGTTCTAGTGCCTATCACTATTCTGTTTTCTATGTGAACAAGAGATATATAGACAAAATACTATGGCAACACTAAAAAGAGCAAAACATTATACTGATTCAAATGAAATTTACAAGGAATTGAATTCTAAAGAAAAGCATTGCTATATCATGGAAGAAAATAAATAATCAGGGTTCAGACTATCTCTGACATACTGTCTGAACCTGAGTAAAGACAATTTTTTAGCTTTTTAGAAAGTGGGGAGATTTGGGAGGAGGTAGCATTTAGTCTACATCATAAAGAATGGGTAATATTCAAAAAGTTGAGATGGGGGCGAGGAGAAGTAATATTCTAAGCATAAAAAAATATGTGAGTAACATTCTTAGTGAAAAAATTAAATTTGTGGAGCTTTTGGAAAAGAGTCTAGAGGATCTTAGTGACACCTGCAGCTAGGTGATGTACTAGATAGAATCACTGTACTTAGAGTCAGACCTAATTCCAATCTTGCCTCACCCATTATCTGTATAATTTCTTTTTGTCCCAAATTCTTCATCTGTAAAATGTAATCATAGTAGAGTTCTTAGGAAAATCAAATGAGATTATATTTATAAAGCATTTTAGAAACCTTAAAATATGTATGTGTGTGTGTGTATGGAGGGAAGGAGGAAGGAAAGGGAAGAGAGAAAGAGAGAAAGAAAGAAAGAGGGAGAGAGAGAGAGAGAGAGAGAGAGAGAGAGAGACAGAGAGAGAGAGAAAGAGAAAGAAAGGGAGAGAGAGAGAAGTGAGACAGAGAGAGACAGAGAGAGAAAGAGGGAGAGAGAGAGAGAGAGAGAGAGAGAAAGAAAGAAAGAGGGAGAGAGAAAGAGAGAGAGGGGAGAGAGAGTGAGAGCAAGAGAAGCATTAGTTATTATTTGCTCTAGGTACTTAAAGATTATGTCAGAGGTCTGAGCTTTGATCATTGGGCCTTTTGGTCAGAGACCATCCTGGGTAAATTAAATGAGGTTGCTTCCAAGAATTTTGGTCACTAGGTGCTGATTTTTTTAAAAAACAGAGAATGATTATTTTCTGCTATGGTAAGGAGGTTGTGAAGATACTTGTGCAATCAGATTCTTTTTAAGAAGTATGTGATAGTATTAGATAATATTTTAAGGTCTCTAATATTCAGAAGATTCTATGACAACTCAGTTCCTTTTCAATATTAAGAAAAATTATTCTGAATCAAGTTATGCTGATCTTGAGCTAATGTTAAAGTCTTGTTGATTTCGCTTTCATATTTTAACAGTCAAAGCAGATTCTCAAAATGGAAATTAGGTTGTTTGTGGGTGATGGCATTTGAGGTCTGAGAAAAGATTTAGTCAGCACAAAAGCAATGATAACAACTTTTTTCTTCTCTTTTAAAAATTAGCAAGCTCAGTCAGTGATTGCTCTAAATTATAGATTCCTAATCTTACCACCTAGCAGTGGCATAATTACCAAGTCCTTATCTACCACCCACTGATTGTTCATTTGTAACATGTCCATCTTGAAAGGAAGGGAGAATACTGCACAAGGTGGTCTAAAATGGGAAGTTGTACATTTAGTACAATGAGGAAAATTTTGAAAAACTGTGTGGCAAAAGGAACAAAAAGCAACTCCCATTTCAGCTCTCATTTTCTTCCCTATCTATGCCATGGTCCTTGTGGCTCCATTGTTCCTGTAGAATACTTTTCAAAAACATGAATATGTGAGTGATCAATAGAAAAGTAGCAGCTAGACATCAACACCCACGTTAATATCATAGTATTAACAAGCATAGTATTCAATAGTGGGATTTTAAGTGGATATATGCTGATTCTGCTCTTAACTTTGTGGCTACTATAGCTAAAATAAATACATGATGCTCAATTTTGTACAGATTTTCTCAGTTTTATTTGGAGAATTTTGGGGTCAAATATTTGACTTGGTATTATTATGGAACTGTCAACCCTATTGCCTTTTTCCTACAAGCATTTTGTGAGGTAAATAGGAGTATTGGATAATGGTCCCTGCTGACATTTTAAATATAATTAGCTTGACAGATGCTTTAAAATACCAGGCCTTCAACAAACATAGCATATATGAAACAGCAGCATCATGACATAATGAACAGAAGACTGACCTTGATTTTCACATCTGACATAATCTATTTCGTTTTCTTTAGTCTTTTATTCTCCAATCCATTCATTATACAGCAATCAAAATAATCTTCCTAAAACATATATGACCACATCACTAGCTCAGGAAGCTTCAGTCTTGACACTATCTCCTAGCTAAACTGTCCCCATGCTGTTTGTTATATACAATATCCTATCTCTTTTGCATAGCTTGTCTTCCATGTTGCAATGTACTCTCTGCTTCTCTAAATCTGCTGCAGTCATAATCTCTATTCAAGGGCTATCTTCTCAAAACTTAGTGATTACCACGCTGGTAGTGTTCTCTCAGCCAATTGCTGCCGCCACCACTACAATCACCACATCTTCCTCCTCCTTCTTTTCCTCTTCTTCCTCTTGGAAGCCATTTCTTGAATGTTCTCTATTCCCTGCTACCCTGGTATAAACCTTCATCATCTCATGCCTTGCCTGTTGTAATAGTCTGTTGATGAGTCTGCTGGCTTCAAGTTTTCCCCCACTCCATTCCATTATCCATTCAATAGTAATTTTCCTAAAATGAAAGTCTGGAGTTCTGGGGGTAGAGCCACGATGACAGAGTAAAGTCAGGAAGATGCTAAAGCTCTCTCAGTTTTCCTTGAAAACCACATGAAACCAAATGTCAAAACAGATCCTGAGAGAATGAAACCCTTCTCCAGCTTAAGATAGACTGAAAAAACTTCAAAAAAGGTCAGTCTTACGGAGGTGAAAAGTGTTCAGCCCATATAAGATAGACTATGAGAAAACTGGTGAGAGGGTCTTAATCACACCAAATCAGCTGCTAAACCCTCAGTCCAGGCTCAGCAGAAAAGCAAATCAGTGGGACAACCAGTCTCAGCTCAGAAGGCAAACTCTGGGAAACTAAGCTGTTTCCTGAACAGAACAGGCAAACCTACCCCCTACAAACATAAGGGACCCCTATGCTCAAAGCCAAGGTTCAAAACTGTACTGGTAGCTTGAGACAGTGTCTCCTTTACCCTAGGAAAAGAGCTTTACCTTAAAAATAAAAGAGGAAATACCAAAACAAGGAACAGAAAAAAATGGTTTCTTGACCATAGAAAGTGACTACGGTGACAGGGCAGACCAAAATACAAACTCAGACAAGGACAGATGTCCACAGAAGAACCCTCAAAGAGTCAAACTGGTCTCAAGTCCAAAGAGATTTCTTGGAAATGCTAGGAGAAGAAATAAATGAGAATAGAAATGACAGCTATGCATGAGAGAGTCAATAATTAGGAAAAGGAAGGAAAAAAAATTGTTTGAAGAAAACAACTTCTTTTTTTTTTATTTAATAGCTTTTTATTTACAGGTTATATGTATGGGTAACTTTACAGAATTAACAACTGCCAAACCTCTTGTTCCAATTTTTCACCTCTTATCCCCCCCCCCTCCCAGATGGCAGGATGACCAGTAGATGTTAAATATATTAATATATAAATTAGATACACAATAAGTATACATGACCAAACTGTTATTTTGCTGTACAAAAAGAATCAGACTCTGAAATATTGTACAATTAGCTTGTGAAGGAAATCAAAAATACAGGTGGGCATGAATATAGGGATTGAGAATTCAATGTAATGGTTTTTAGTCATTTCCCAGAGTTCTTTCTCTGGGCGTAGCTGGTTCAGTTCATTACTGCTCCATTGGAAATTATTTGGTTGATCTCGTTGCTGAGGATGGCCAGGTCCATCAGAACTGGTCATCATATAGTATTGTTGTTGAAGTATATAATGATCTCCTGGTCCTGCTCATTTTATTCAGCATCAGTTCGTGTAAGTCTCTCCAGGCCTTTCTGAAATCATCCTGTTGGTCATTTCTTACAGAACAATAATATTCCATAATATTTATATACCACAATTTATTCAGTCATTCTCCAACTGATGGGCATCCACTCAGTTTCCAGTTTCTAGCCACTACAAAGAGGGCTGCCACAAACATTCGTGCACATACAGGTCCCTTTCCCTTCTTTATGATTTCTTTGGGATATAAGCCCAGTAGTAACACTGCTGGATCAAAGAGTATGTACAGTTTCATAACTTTTTGAGCATAGTTCCAAACTACTCTCCAGAATGGTTGGATTCATTCACAACTCCACCAACAATGCATCAATGTCCCAGTTTTCCCGCTTCCCCTCCAACAATCATCATTATTTTTTCCTGTCATCTTAGCCATCTGACAGGTGTGTAGTAGTATCTTAGGGTTGTCTTAATTTGCATTTCTCTGCTTAATAATGACTTGGAGTATCTTTTCATATGACTAGAAATAGTTTCAATTTCTTCATCTGAGAATTGTCTGTTCATATCCTTTGACCATTTTTCAATTGGAGAATGGCTTGATTTTTTATAAATTAGAGTTAATTCTCTATATATTTTGGAAATGAGGCCTTTATCAGAACCTTTGACTGTAAAAATATTTTTCCAGTTTATTGCTTCCCTTCTAATCTTGTCTGCATTAGTTTTGTTTGTACAAAAACTTTTCAGTTTGGTATAGTCGAAATTTTCTATTTTGTGATCAGTAATGATCTCTAGTTCTTCTTTTGGTCATAAAATCCTTCTCCTTCCACAGGTCTGAGAGGTAAACTATCCTCTGTTCCTCTGATTTATTAATAATTTCATTCTTTATGCCTAGGTCATGAAACCATTTTGACCTTATCTTGGTGTATGGTGTTAAGTGTGGATCAATGCCTAGTTTCTGCCATATTAGTTTCCAATTTTCCCAGCAATTTTTGTCAAACAGTAAGTTCTTATCCCAAAAGCTGGGGTCTTTGGCTTTGTCAAAGACTAGGTTGCTATAGTTTTTGACTGTTTTTTCCCTTGAACCTAACCTATTCCACTGATTAACTAATCTATTCCTTAGCCAATACCAAATGGTTTTGGTAACTGCTGCTCTATAATATAATTTTAGATCTGGTACAGCTAAGCCACCTTCATTTGATTTTTTTTTCATTAATTCCCTTGAAATTCTTGACCTTTTGTTTTTCCATATGAACTTTGTTGTTATTTTTTTCTAGGTCATTAAAATAGTTTTTTGGGACTCTGATTGGTATAGCGCTAAATAAATAGATGAGTTTAGGTAATATTGTCATCTTTATTATATTTGCTCGCCCTATCCAAGAGCATTTAATATTTTTCCAATTGGTTAGATCAGACTTAATTTGTGTGAAAAGTGGTCTGTAATTTTGCTCATAAAGTTTCTGATTTTCCCTTGGCAGATAGATTCCTAAATATTTTATATTATCAGTAGTTACTTTAAATGGAATTTCTCTTTGTAACTCTGACTGTTGGATTTTGTTAGTGATATATAAGAATGCTGATGACTTATGTGGGTTTATTTTATAACCAGCAACTTTGCTAAAGTTGTGGATTATTTCTAATAACTTTTTAGTAGAATCTCTGGGGTTCTCTAAGTATACCATCATATCGTCGGCAAAGAGTGATAATTTGGTTTCCTCATTGCCTATTCTTATTCCTTTAATCTCTTTCTCAGCTCTTATTGCCAAAGCTAGCGTTTCTAATACAATATTAAATAGTAACGGTGATAGTGGGCAACCTTGTTTCACTCCAGATCTTATTGGGAATGGTTGCAGTTTGTCTCCATTACATATGATGCTTACTGATGGTTTTAAATAGATGCTGCTGATTATTTTAAGGAAAAGTCCATTTATTCCTATACTCTCAAGTGTTTTTAATAGGAATGGATGTTGGATTTTGTCAAATGCTTTTTCTGCATCTATTGAGATGATCATATGGTTTTTGTTAATTTGGTTATTAACATGGCCAATTATATTGATAGTTTTCCTAATATTGAACCAGCCCTGCATTCCTGGTATAAATCCTACTTGATCATAGTGTATTATCCTGGGGATGATTTTCTGTAGTCTTTTTGCTAATATCTTATTTAAGATTTTAGCATCAATATTCATTAGGGAGGTTGGTCTATAATTTTCTTTCTCTGTTTTCAGCCTACCTGGTTTAGGTATCAGTACCATGTCTGTGTCATAGAAGGAATTTGGTAGGACTCTTTCATTCCCTATTTTATCAAATAATTTATATATCATTGGGGCCAATTGTTCTTTAAATGTTTGGTAGAATTCACATGTAAATCCATCTGGTCCTGGGGATTTTTTCTTAGGGAGTTGTTTAATTGCCTGTTCTATTTCTTTTTCTAAAATGGGACTATTCAAGCAATTTACTTCCTCCTCTGTTAGTCTGGGAAGTCTATATTTTTGGAGGTAGTCATCCATTTCACTTAGGTTATCAAATTTATTGGCATAAAGTTGAGCAAAATAACTCCTTATTATTTCTCTAATTTCCTCTTCAGTGGTGGAAAGTTCTCCCTTTTCATTTTTAAGACTACTAATTTTCATTTTCCTCCCTCCTTAGAAAACAACTTCTTAAACAGTAGAATAAACCAAATGGAGAAAGAGATACAAAAGAAAACTGAAGAAAATCACACATTAAAAACTAAAACTGGGCAAATGGAAGCCAATGACTTTGGGACACAGCAAGAGTCAGTCAAACAAACTAAAAAAATGGAAGAAAATGTGAAATACCTCATTGGTAAAACAGCTGACTGGAAAATAAATCCAGAAGAGACAATTTAAAAATTATTGGTCTACCTGAAGGTCATGACCAAAAAAAGAGCCTGGAAAGCACATTACAAGATTTTTTAAGGGAAATTTCCTATATGTTCTAGAAACAAAGGGAGAAATATTCATTGAAAAAATCTATTGATCACCTCTTGAAACAGATTCCACAAGGAAAATCCAAAGGAACTTTGTTGAGAAACTCCAAAACTATAATCTCAAGGAAAAAAAATATGCAAGCTGCCAGACAAAAACATTTCAACTATCAAGGAGCAACAGTCAGGATTACCTAGGATCTGGCAGTTTCTATAATAATGGATTGGAAGACTTGGAATACCATATTCTGGGAAGGCAAAAGACCTGGGATTACAACCAAGAACTAACTACCCAGAGACACTCAGCAACATGTTTCAGGGGAGGAATTGGCACTCCAATGAAGTAAAAGACTTTCAATCATTTCTATTGAAAAAACCAAAACTAAACAGAAAACTTAATCTATAAATTCCCAAAATTTATTGGACTAAATGGACTCAAAAGACCATCGAAAGGTAAACAGAGGAAAATATATATTGAAAGGTTAAACTCTTAACATCACTAGATGGGAAAGCAATATCAGTAACTCTTGAGAACAAATTGTCCCTGGGGCAGACAAAGGGGAGCATCACATGGATTGAGGGTGTGGTTGTGAATGGTCACTGATGTCCATTTATATGAACATGATTATATCAAAGAAAAAGACATTAAGGGGTGGCAAAAGGTCTATACTAGAAAAAGAGGTAAAGGAAGGCATAATGGGACAATTAGTTCATATAAAGTGATGCAAAACACCTATTACAATGGAAGAAAAGAAGCATGAGATGAATGTTTTCTTAGGTTTGATCTCATTAGTTTTCATAGTAAATGCTTTCTTTTCAGACCATAATGCAATAAAAATTATCTTCAATAAAGGACCAGAGCAAGATAGACTAAAAACCAATAAGAAATTTAAAGAATGAGTGGGTCAAACAACAAATTACAAACACAATTCATAATTTCATTTAAGAAAATGACAATAATGAGACAACATAGTAAAGTATATGGGATGCAGCCAAAGTAATTCTTAGGGGAAATTTTATATCTCTAAGTAACTGCATAAATAAAATAGAGAAAGAGTAGATCAATGAACAAGGCATACAACTAAAAGAGCTGGAAAAAGAACAAATTAAATCCCTAATTATATACCAAATTAGAAATTTTGAAACTCAGAAGAGATTGATAAAATAAATAAAATAAAATAATAAAGACTAAGAAAACTATTGAACTAATAAACAAAACTAAGAGTTGGTTTTATGAAAAAAAAAAACTAAAAAACTAGATAAATCTTTGGTTCATTTGATCACAAAAAGAAAAGGAAAAAAAAATCACCAGCATCAAAAATGAAAGGGTTGAACTTACCCCCAATGAAAAAGAAATTAAAGCAATGATTAAGAGCTATTTTGACCAACTCTGTGCCAAGAAGTCTGATAATCTAACCAAAATGGATGAATATATACAAAAATATAAATTGCTCAAGTTAACAGAAGAGAAAATAAAATATTTCAATAGTCCCATTTTAGAAAATTAAAAAAAATCATTAATGAATTCCCTAAGAGAAAGTTTTTATGGCCAGATGGATTCATAAGTAATTCTACCAAACCTTTGAAGAACAATTAATTCGAATATTAGGTAAACTATATAGAAAAATAGATAATAAAGGAGTACTGCCAAATTTCTTTTATGGCACAAATATGACAATGATACCCAAACCAGGAAGGGCCAAAATAGAGAAAGAAAATTACAGACCAACTCCCTAATGAATATTGAGGCAAAAATTTTAAATAAATATTAACAAAGTGATTATAGCAACTTATCAACAGGATAACACACTATGACCAAATAGAATTTATACCAGGAAGGCAGGGCTGATTCAATATCAGGAAAACTATTACCATAATTGACTACATTAATAACAACAATAAACAGAAATCATACGAACATCTCAATAGATGCAGAAAAAGCTTTTGTCAAAATACAGCACCTATTCCTACTTAAAACACCAGAGAGGTTAGGGTTTAAGGGAATTTTCCTTAAAATAATAAGCAATATCTATCTAAATCTCAAAGAAAGCATTATTTGTAATGATGAGAAGCTGGACACATTCCCAATAAGATCAGGAGGTGAAACAAGAATGCCCATTGTCACCACTATTATTCTACATTGTAACAGAAATAAACCTTCACAATAAGAAAAGAAAAAGTAATAAAGGAATTAGAATACACAATGAGAAAATAAAAGTATCATTCTTTGTAGATGATAAGATGATATATTTAGAGTATCCTAGAAAATCATCCAAATACCTGTTATAAACAATTCACAGCTTTAACAAAGTTGCAGGATGTAAATAAACCCACAGAAATGATCAGCATTTCTATATATTACTGACAAAGCCCATAAGCAAGAGATATAAAGAGAAATTCCATTTAAAATTACTGTAGAGAAAATAAAATACTTGGGCATCTACAGCAAGTAGAACTATATGAATTATATGAACACAATTACAAAGCACTACTCACACACATAAAATTAAATCTGAGAAATTGGAAAAATATCAATTGTTTATGGCTAGGTTGAGATAATATAATAAAAATGATAATTCTGCCTAAATCGGCCTACCTGTTCAATGACATGCCAATCAAACTAACAAAAAATATGTTATAGAACTAGAAAAAATAATAAAATTCATCTGGAAGAACAAAAGGTCAAGTATAACAAAGAAATTAATGAAACAAAAATACAAAGGATAATGTGTTGGTCATGTCAAACTTAAAACTATGTTATAAAGCAGCAGTCATCAAAACTATTTGGTATTGGCTAGGAAATAGAGAGATCAGATACACACAACACAATAATCAAGACCTACAGCAATTTAGTATTTGATAAGTCTCCACACTCCAGCTTCTGGAATAAGAATTCACTATTTGACAAAAATTTCTGGGAAAATCACATGTCAGAAAATTGGCATAGGCCTATATCTCACACCCCATATCAAAATAATGTAAAAATGGATACATAATTTGGGCATAAAAGGATGATACCATAAATAAGTTAGGAGAACAAGGGATTATTTACCTATCAGTTATTTGGAGAAGAGAGAAATTTATGACCAAAGACAAATTAGAAAAGTTATGAAAGAAAAAATGGATAACATTGATTACATTAAATTTAAAAGTTTTTGCAGGAACAAAAGCAAGATTAAAACAAGATTAAAAGAGAAGTACAAATCTGGGAAAAACATCTTTCCAGCTAATATTTCTGAACAAGGTTCCATTTCTAAAATAGATGAAGACCTGTATCAAATGTATAAGAATACAAGTTGTTCTCCAGTTGATAAAGGGCCAAAGGATATGAACAATTTTCAGATGATGAAATTAAAGCCATTTATAGTTATATGAAAAAATGCTCTAAATTACTTTTGATTAGAGAAATGAAAATTAAAACAACTCTGAGGTACTACTCCATACCTCTCAGACTGGCTAAAATGACAGGAAAAGATAATGATAAATATTGGAGGGGTTATGGAAAAACTGGAAACTAATGCATTGGTTGTGAAATTGTGAAATGATCCAACCATTCTGGAGAGCAATCTGAAACTTTGTCAAAAGGGCTATGAAAAAGTGCATAGCTTTTGACCCAGCAGTGTTATTACTGGGTCTGTATCTCAAGGAAATCATAAAGGAAGGAAAAGGACCCACATGTGCAAAAATGTTTGTTGCAGCTCTTTTTATGATAACAAAGAACTGGAAAAGGTGTGAATGCTCATCAATTTGGAAATGGCTGAACAAATTGTGGTACATGAAGGTAAAGCAATATTATTGTTGTATAAAAAATGATGAACAAGCTGATTGTAGAAAAGCATGAAAGATTTACATGTACTGAAGCTAAGTGAAACAACCAGACCAGGAATATAATGTACACAACAGTAGCAAGAATATGCAATGATCAACTATGAAAGACTGTTCTTTTCAGAGGTTCAGTGATCCAAAGCAATCCTAATAGACCTTAGACAGAAAATGCCACCTGCATGTAGAAAAAGATTTAAGGAGACTGAATATAAATCAACATATGCTATGTTCACTTCTTTTTTTCTGTTTTTTGTTTCTCCCATGGTTTTTCCCCTTTGCTCTGATTTTCTCTCTCAATATGGTTCATAAAGCAAGGTGTATTAAAAATAAGTACACTTACTCCAAAAAAAAAAAAAAGAAATGAAAATGAAAGTCTGATCATATCATTCTACTACTTAATAATTCTTGCGGCTCCCTATTGTCTCCAGCATCAAATACAAAATGATGTATTTGGTATTCAGTGCCCTTTGTAACCAAGTCCTCTCATATTACACAGCATTCCAGTGACACTAGCCTTCTATCTGTTGCATAAACAAGAAGCTCTGTCTTTTGTCTCCTGACATTTTCTTCTTTCTCCAATGAATCTACTGATCTCCCTTGCTTTCTTTAAATCCAAAATAAAATATATCTTTTACAGGAAGTTTTCTTCTACCCTTTTTAATTCTAGTGCCTTCCCTATTTTTTTCTGGGATACAACTTGCTTTGTATTTATTTGTTTGCATGTTATCTTCCCCATTATATTATGAGCTACTTGAGAATATGAATTGCCTCTGCCTCTTTTTGCATTACTAATCCTGGAACATAAGCACTTAATAAAATGTTGATTAATTGATATGTTGACTCCATTGATTCAGTAAACATTTTCTTTATATTTTACATTATTTTCTTTTAGAGAAAAGAGGGAGGAAAGTGGTAGAAAAATACATTTTTGTTGATGGAGCAATATGTAATTTAAAAAATCCCCTTATAGCAGAAAACATAACATCATTTCATTGTTAGCATAGTCTTGGACAGTAAAATAATGAGTATGTCTAGACAAACATAAATTTAGATCTATTAGCTGGCAGATCTACTTAGCTGAGCTTGGGGCCTTCAAGATATCCGATTCAGCTTAGATTTTCACATATTGCACTTAAGAATACACAGTTTGGGATTGCATCAAGGTGAAACGCAAACTCTCAGAGGTGAATGGGAAAATCTTTTAATGTTTTATTCCAAATTGGATTCTACTTGAGCATTCATTTGAGGAAAACAATTATGAAGAACTTGGCAGAAATATTTTTTAAAAATCCCACTAATTAAGAAATTTGGGATATTTTTCTTTGAAAAAACTTGGCTTGATTTTGAATTTCTGAATTTTGACTTTAGAAGAATTTTCTCCCTCTTAACCAGCAAGAATACAGGGACTCTAGGGAGCCAACTATTTTTTTATTGTTGCAGTCTATTCCAGGACCAGATGGACTCTTTTACTTTACAAGTACATGGCAACTATTTAGAGCATAAATTGTGATAAAATAAAGCAACAGAGGTCCCTCTCCCAACTCACTCTACTGCCCATTTGAACTTCTAATCTCTGTTAAAAAGCAGTCAACAGTATTTGTTTACCTAGGAACATAGCCAAAGACAAGAAACAAAACAGATTGATGAAGAGGGATTTCTAGAACTATTGAACTAATTTATTGCTGGACCCATTTTACTTTGCCTTTCATGTAGATAGCATTTATGCAGAATAAACTTCAATTAAGCACTATTTAAACATTTTACACTGAAGCATACAACACTTAAGATTTTGGGGTTCTCCCATGTCTCTTTAGTGGATTTCCTTAGAACTGCTTTCTTAATGATATCATTCATATATTGAAGTGGTGCTGTCATGATGATTATTGAAAAAGTGAGTCTATTCTTTTGACATTGATGTTTTTAACTACAGAAATTGTGTTAATAATGATGATGTTATGGGTACATTTCTTAAGGAGACTCCTATGGTATCAATACATATTGTCCAGTTCAGTATTTTCTTTTAACCTAGTTCATTTTGAAAATACTTTTTTTTTTCTTATGTCAATGTCAGTTTCAATGAAGAAGAGAAATTTTCTGGAAGCCAAAGGTAGATTTTTCTTTTCTCTTGGCCATTCTTCCCTCCCTCTCCTTCTTTCCTTCCCTTTCTCCCTCCCTCCCTCCTTCCCTTTCTTCCTCTTTTCCTCCCTCCTTCCCTCCCTTCCTTTCTTCTTCCTTCCTTCCTTCTCTCCTCCTTTCCTTTCTTTTTATCATTTATAAGCAAAGCACCTTGCATGGTAATATTGATATTAAAATTTTGACTTTTACATAATGTTTTAAGATTTGTGAAGTGTTTTATGTATATTATTTTAATCTCACAATAACCCTATCTTGATTTTAAAAAATAAGGAAATCAGTGCTAAGAGAAGTTAGGGCGCTTGATCAAAGCAACACTATTAGTACTAATGCCAGAATTAACATTCACACTTGGATCACCTGATCCAGATCCAGGACTCTTTTTTGCAGAAAATATTGCTAACTTCCTAATTATACCATGCTACCAACATTTCTGGGTAAGGTTTGCATTTATGTGGAGGCACTGGCATGTGAATTCAGGAATGTAAACCTCAAAACTATCTTTAAGAAAATGGAAGGGATATAATCAGAACATAGTTTAATTGCAATATTCTTTTGCTCATTGGTGGCAGGATCATTGGCAGATTTCTGGATATGTTACTAATCAGAATCAGAAGTTTATATTCCTAATTTGCCTTATAGAAATAATTTACAAAGTGTGATCTATGGACCTTTAGAGGTCCCTAAGACCCTTTCAGACAGTGGGAGATCAAAATTATTATTGTAATAATATTACTATATTTGCCTATTAAATACTATTCCTTTTTCCAACTATAAATGTATGTGAGGCCTGATTTTTTTCATATGCTTCAACCAAAACAACATATTGCAACAGATTGAATACAGAAGCAGATATGAGAATCCAGCTGTCTTCTGTTAAGCTAGAAATTAAAGAGATTTGCAAAATATACAAAATTATTTCACTCCTCACTACTTTTTGTTTTGAAAAATAGTTGTATTTTCATAAAAATATGATATAACGTATAATAGATTTGTCATTATCAGCTTTAATTGCTAATATGACAAATATTGGTAGATATAACCCATATAAATCAAAGCACTTTGGGGTCCTTAATAATTTTCAAGAGTGAAATGCTGACCAAAATTTTTGATAAACACTGCCCAACAGAGTTTAGCAAACATGAGTTTGCAAGCTGGCAGAAGAACAATATTTTATTTATCATCTGTTCCAAAGTACTTATCATATGAAAAATGAATCCAATTAAAATTATTCCTCCCTTCTCTTCCCCTCCTCCAAGAAAAAAATCTCTCCCAAAGGGAGTGTATTGCCATTAATAGGAAGTTAATGAAATAAAGGAAAGAGATGTCATGAAGTGTTAAGAAAAGGCAAAATTATGTAGTGTATAGAGAGTTGGTCTCTGAATCAAAATGATCTGGTTTCAAGACTCATTTCCCATACCTATTGATCTGGTACGAGGGAAAGTAAGGTAACCTCTCAGAGCCCAGACAGACAAATATCTAAAAGACTAAAGTAAATCTGGCCTGCACTGGTAGGGGAAATTTCTTATTCAGTAATTCCTATATCAATGAAATCACAAATCTGGTCTAATAGAAATGTTGGTGGGAATTTGGTTTTGGGCACATCATTCAACAATCATTAATTAAATGCCTCCTCTGTGCCAGACATTGTCCTATGCAATGGGAAAGATAAAAAAAAATGACTTTGATTTATACTCTTGATAAATAAAATGGGGTCATACAGCAATAAGTCTCTGAAACTAGATTTAAACCTGATTTTAGGCCTTGTGTTCTATCTAGACATTTGCTGCCAAAAAGGGGTCTTGAAGAGTCTAACAAGACTGATACATTGAGCAAAAGTCACAAGGTAGAGGGAATGAGGAGAATATTTTAAAAGACGTCCAGAGAAAATGCCTTGTATGAAATATGGAGGGGTAAGCTTTCAATCATTGGGTATGAACAGGCAGGAATGGAAAAGAAGGAATAGGGAGCAACCTAAAAAAAGAAGATGGGAAAACCTGAAAGAATTTCGGGAGGTGGTGGGTAGCCCCAAATTTCTGGAAAATAGAGTTGAGCAGGGATTTGCTGGTAAATGGTTAATAATTGGCTCTTTGGGGGATAAAAGATATGCACATATTTTTATATTTAATCTGCATTATTAAATCTTAAATCTGGGCTATCAAGAATACAACTCAAGCTCTGATTTTTAGCTTTTGTTGATTTCCAGAGTGTAAGTGATTACACTGAGAATTTAACGATCCACTTTTGTGAATTGGTTCAAGTGAGTTCTGGTACACTTGTGCTTGAGGAAGACTATAAAGATGGCAAGATGGATTGAAGCTAGATGGTGGAGGAGTGCCTAGACTAAATGGTCTGAAATTTATGCTAGATAGTTTCCTTATTTTTCTGGTGTGTATTATTTTTGTTGAGATAATGATCTAATAATGTGAATCTTATGTAAAGAAGCAAGAAGTGATCAAACCTAAGAATTTTGTACACTTATGCAGCTCCTACTAATAAACTTTTTCTACCAATGTATATTGACATCTTTTTTGTAGCTTATAATTTTAGCGAATTCTCAAGATTATTAATAATTAAAGTAGATCGTTCAGGTTTATATAGATTGTGTCAGAGAAAGGATTCATTGAACTGAGAAGGTAATTGGAGGATATAATACTGTATCTTGTCCTTAATATTTCTTTGGTTGGGTCTTTCCTTTGTTGCTTTGATTATTGCTCCTTAAGGTTGTGTAGTATATGTAATTTTTCTAGGCCAGAAGATGGGCTGAATACTTCCTTATTTGAGAATGGTATCTTAATACAAGGCAGGAGGAGGTGGAGGAGGTGGAGGAGGGGAGAAATCTTCTCTGAAATATAAACAATAAAAACATTTCACATGTCTAGAGTGGCAAGAGATAATCTCCACCCACTATCAGAGGAAGATTGGAAGTAGTACCAAAACCAATGATAAACTAGCCTGGGTTGCTGTGATACACAATGAGTTGTTGACATGATTTAGCATTGACATCTTTCTTGTATGATTCAACAAATTTAGGATTTCTCTTCCTTCTGATTATAGCATTAGATGCTAGTTGATAAGAACCAAATAACAACTCTTCATATTTCCTGAAATAGTGGGTGGGGATTTGTGGGGGATTTAAGAGGTAGGAAATGGAGGGAGGAATATATTTGCTTTACTGTAGATTTAGCCTTCACAATCCTTTGTTTAACTTCAGGCTTACTTCCCAGGGGCCAGTATTCCTCCCATAGCCAGCAAAAGGTTTGGCTTTGTTTGATGATGATTAAAAATCAGTATGGTCCCATTCAGTTTCCTCATCTGTGAAATAAAGAAGTTAGAGAGGATGGATGATTTGGTTAATTGGGCTACCTTAGGAATTATTGGATTTTGTTTCATTAGAGTTCTTCAAGCAAAAATAGCTGCATTTTCTGAGTTTCTTTTTCATCTATGTGTCAAACAGTATGGCTTTTAAGAATCCTTCCAGCTCAGAGAATACACAAATCTAAAGTTACCTAGATCTGTATTAATATTTGACATTTATATAGTGTTTTTTTTTTGGCATTTTTAAAGCCCTTTTTAAATATGATTTCATTTAGGCTTCTTATTAATCCTGGGAGATAAGCACTATTGTTTTGTTTATACTCTTGTTTTTGGCTTGAATTTAGAATTTAAGCAACACAAAGAGCTTCCTAATTTCACCTATATACATCAGCATCAGTGACAGAGTGTAAGGCTGCCTGGGGGTTATGAAAGGTTGTGAGTTGGCCATGATAAAACAAACAACTTATATAAAAGGCAGAGCATGAACTCAGCTCTTACTGACCCCAGACTAGTACTCTAAACTCTTCAAGATTTTAATTTGTTTTCTCTATTATTACCATATTTGTCATTGTCATCATCATCATTCAAAAATGCCATTATCACTATTATTATTATTATTGTGTTGTTATCATTATTATTACTATTTTACAAAAGAGGATTGGAGTCTCAGGTTAAGAAATGTGCCTATGGCCAAGCCTAGATCAAAGACATGATTCCAAATTCAGGATGCTATTTTCTCCATTCAATCCACTAATCCATGCTGTGGCTCCTTTCTTTGTTCTTCCTCTCATGTTCCAATAGATATTATTGAAACAAGTGATTGTATTTCTTTTTTTAAAATATATTTTATTTTCCCCCAATTATATGTTAAAACAATTTTAAAATATTTAAACAAAAGCTTTGTGTTCCCAATTCTCTCTCTCTCCCCTCTGCCTTCCTTGAGATGGTAAGCAACTGGGAATGACAGTTATTATTAGCAAGACTGATAGTATTTCTAAAGGTTGGTTGAAAACTTAGCTTTAAAGCAGATGAGTCTAATATGCAAATGGGATAATTTATTCACAAGTATTTTGCCAACTTTAAGGTTATTTATAAATGCCAGTCATTATTATTGAAATTGTTAATGTCTCTTACATCATTAGTCTAACAGTATTAAGATCAACAATATCTAAAAGGAAGTGAGTTATTTTTTTAATAACCACATGTTCATCATATCATTAGATTTACCCTTTTTGGCACACTATAGATTCTTTTCTTGACCATTCCAATTTGTTCTACCCCTTCCTTTGGGCATATATTCAGAATAACAATGCATATTTTGTTTTATTGGTTTTGGTTTTTTGTGTATAAATTTGAATTCAATATCAGGCTTATAAGTAATTTATCCAATGAATCAGGAGCTTTGTGGTATGAATAAACATGTTTTTGATCACAGCAGACAGAGTATTGGACTTGGAAGCAAGAAATCTTGGGTTTGAATCTTACCTTGTCCATTAGCTGTGCAGACATTTTACTTAACAATTGTATTTCTCATCTGCAAAACAAAAGAAATTATACTTGTGTGTCTAGAGACTGTTGGATGGCCCAATTCATGGAGTGCTGATGTCAAGAAGAGTCAAGCCCAAATCAACTTTTAGACACCACATTATCCATTTGATTCTGGGCAAGTGTCTTAAATTATTTGCCTGATTCCTTTATCTATAAAGTGAGGATAATAAAGCATCTGTTTATAAGGCTTTTGAAGAATCAAATGAGAAATTCATAAAGGGCTTGCAAAGATTAAAGTTTTATATAAATGCTGTTTTATACAAATATGGGTGTGTGTGTGGTGTGTCTGTGAATATACATTGATAGACAGAGACATATACACACATAGGTAGAGGTGGTACTAGATAGAGAGTAAGGCCTGGAGTCAGTAAAGCTCATTTTTCTAAGTTTAAATCTGGCCTTAGACAAAAAGTAGCTATGTGGCCCTGACCAAGTCACTTAACCCTGTTTGCCTCATTTTCCTTGATTATAAAATTATCTGGAGAAGGAATGACAAAACACTTGCCAAGAAAACTTCAAATAGGTCATGAATAGTTGGGCACAATTGAAAAATGACTAAAACCTAACAAATATGTACATATGTATATATGCATTCATATTATATATAACTTATATATAAATATTTTAATTATAACATCATGGATATTATACATATATATTACATAATAACATGAATTTGTATACAAAATAGTTAAATACAAGGGAGGGGAGACCCTAGCATTTGGAGGAATCAGGAAAGGTTTCGTTTAGAAGATTATTTCTTGTATTTTAGAGAGCTTTATTTTAAAGTAAGACAGGGATGCAGAGGCAAAGAAAGGAAGGGATTGTAGTCTAGGTCTGGGGAACAACTATTATAAAAACACAGGATGGAGTGCCTTGTATGAAGAGTAGACAGAAGGGTTTTTTTTCCCCTCAATTTTTAAGTATGGGAAGGTCCTAATGTCCAATAGGCCTGGAAGAATGGATGGAGTTTAGGGCTTGAAAATATGAAAAAGCTAAACAGGGGGGCATATGTACTTTATCCTAAAGCAATAGAAAGTCACTGAACCTGGATGAGTAGAGGAGCCACATGGTCAGATATAGGCTTAGGGGGGAGGTTACTTTGGGAGAGAATGTCAGATGGAATGAATTGGTAAGAGATGAGAGAGAGAGAGAGAGAGGCCAGTGAGAGAGACCGGACAGTAATAACCTATATGAGAAATAATGAACACCTGAATTAAAGTAGGAGGTGTTTGCATAGGAAGATAGGAATGGGTGTGAATGATGGAGAGACTGAACAAGACAATTAAGTTTTGTCAGCAAGACATACAACTGATTGGATCTATAAGCTTCTGCTGATTTAACCTTATATCACTTTTCACCTGGATCATTGCACTAGTATTGAAAAACCATTAGGTGGGGCTTCCAATCAAGATGGTTGCTTAATCAGTAAAATATAAGCCTCTTGAGTCCAGGCAACATTTGTCATCTTTATATATCTAATGCCTAAGATGAAAATGTAAAACATGCATAGTCCACCAAACTTTTAAGTGCTGCCAGAAAATGTAATTGAAAAATATTTAACAAAACAATTTTAAATGAAATAAAATATAGATATATTCTGTGGGTTTCTCAATTAATAATGTGGTCCCCACAGATATACTTATGAAGTTTTTGTCTTGTTTCTTTTTGAATTTGACACCACTGGCCTATGACACTGTCTGGAAATAGTAGACACTTAAATGTTTATTGAATTGAATTTCATTAAACTGAACTGAAATGAATTGTTTCTATATCATTTTGAATGCAATTCCAATATTCTTTTTTTAAAAATTCTGAACTTTGCATAAAACAATACTAATCTCTTTTTCATGGATATAAGAGAACACACAAAAAATATTCTTAATAAAAATGTGAATCTAGGATGCTGTGCTGGACTGATGCTTGTATTGCTGGTAGACTCACTTTTCTATTGCTCTCAGACTTCTAGCCAACCTCTTGTAAGGTTCTGGAGGGAAAGAAGTCATGTAAATGTAGTTTCTCATTATATTTCTTGATTTTTTTTTCCAACCTGCTATGGACTTTCAGGTTTTACTGGAATAGATATTGGGAGCTGAGTAGTATACCTCCTGCTTAGGTAGCCATCTCAATTGGAAGCTCCTTCTAATGGGTTTTTTTCCTTTTTTTTTTTTTATTAAAGCTTTTTATTTACAAGACATATGCATGGATAATTTTTCAACATTGACAACTGCAAAACCTTTTATTCTAATTTTTCCCCTCCTTCCTCCCACCTCTCCCCCAGATGGCAGGTATTCTAATATATATAATATATATGAAAAAAACAAGTACATAATACTGTTTTCCTCTTTATGCCTATTTCTATTACTACTGGGTTTTCTCCCTGTTGAATTGCATTACAACAGCTAGTTTTTGTTTCTCTTTTTTCCTATTATAACTAGCTCCAACTCTCTTAAGTAATTTTCTACACATTTCCTCCATTAACCAAGAAGACAATGGAATGTATCACTTTCTTTCTTTTTCTTTTAGGAAGTGAACCTGTCTTGATGGTAGTTTCTTCCTACCTTCTGAAGCTTCAGGTCCTATAAAAATGTGTAATAACAATTTGGTCAACTATGCCATCTTAATATTTCTGATTATTTCTAAGTTATACAAATAGGTGGTATCTTCCTCTTCCTCCCCTCCCTTCCCCAAGAAAGTCAGAACAGTTTTCTTTCTGCTCCACTCATAGCCATCTGTGAATAACCTGAGTTTTATGAGCCAGTATATGACAATAATTTCCTATGTAAAAGTATTGCTTCCCTAGCATGGTAACTCTTTGCTGGAGAGTAGAAACAGAAAGGGTCCAATTTCATTTCCCTATCTCTTTTGAAGACATATTCAATTGTACCAAGGAATGAAAAAAAATCCTTCAGTCCTTCAACATAGCCCTTGAAAAAAGCCAATGTTTCTGGGCATAACTATCCCTTAAAAAGGTGGGAAGTCCAATAAGGGAGAGCAATAGGTTTCCAGAGATTTCACAGTTTTTGAATGGGAGGGAAAATAAACAGGCAGAAAGGATTATTTTAAATCTTTGCCCAAGCTCACTCTGATATTTTTCTAAATTCATCTCAAAGATTTATTTCTTTTTAAGCCACAGGCATATCTCTGTGTAGTAATGATTAGTAAATTTTAACAAAGGCAGAGTGGTATATATATATATATACATATATATATATATGTATATATATATATATATATAAACTGGATGAATACTGTAGATTTGATTGTAAAATGAAGGGACATATTTCATGGACAGAATAATTTTATATTTGGAAAAAATGCTGCCATAAAGTTTTGCATTTGAAAATAGGCAAAGGACAATATATTTTCCTCTATTTATAGTAATAACAGTAAGGAACTATGAATTTCAAATGATTAGTAATCTTAACAATAGCTTATATTTCTATAATGATTTTGCATTCATTACTCACTTTATATATGTAGCACATGTTCTATGATCATGGTAAGTTGAGGGAAATGGGATGTTTTTCCCTGATTATTAGTTGATATCAATGAGTTTTCTAGGAAGCTTTTAGTAAGGAGTACTTTTAGAGTGAGATAAAACATCAACATTACCCTAAAGACTGTGATAATACTGTCTCACAAGTATATAGAGAACAGGTAAAAGTGTCTTCAGTTAGAAAGCATATGTAGTAAAAGGGATAGCTCAAGTTCCTGAATTCTGGAAGTCTTCTGATCTCCTTTTTTAGGTGCTCAGGAAATTCCCTTTAGATATTTCTTTGTTGAACTAAAGCTGCCTTTTCTCAGTATGTCTAGATTTTTTAAAAATTTTGATCTGGCTCCAATTTTTCTTGGTTCTCAATACAGACAGACAGTACTTGTAATCATTGGTATTTCAGAGAAAAGTACTAGTGACCTAATTAAAAATCCTGTGTCCTATTTTCAGATGATGAAATTGAAACTATTTCTATTCATATGATATTGACCAGAGAAATGCAAATTTAAACAACTCTGAGATACCACTACACACCTGTCAGATTGGCTAAGATGACAGGAAAAAATAATGATGAAAGTTGGAGGGGATGCACGAAAACTGGGACACTGATGCACCGTTGGTGAAGTTGTGAACAGATCCAGTCATTCTAGAGAGCAATCTGGAATTATGCCACAAAAGTGATCAAACCGTGCATACCTTTTGATCCAGCAGTGCTATTACTGGGCTTATATCCCAAAGAGATATTAAAGAAGGGAAAAAGACACACATGTGCAAAAATGTTTGTGGCAGCCCTGTTTGTAGTGGTCAGAACCTGGATACTGAGTGGCTGCTCATCAATTGGAGAATGGCTGAATAAGTTATGATATATGAATGTTATGGAGGATTATTTTTCTATAAGAAATGATCAGGAGGATGAATTCAGAAAGGCCTAGAGAGACTTACATGAACTGATGCTGAGTGAAATGAGCAGAACCATGAGATCATTATACATTTCAACAACAATACTGTATGAGGATGTTTCCTGATGGAAGTGGATATCTTAGACAACGAAAAGATCCAATTCAGTTCCAGTTGATTAATGATGGACAGAAGTAGCTACACCCAGAGAAGGAACACTGGGAAATGAATGGGGACTGCTTGCATTTTTGTTTTTCTTCTCAGTTATTTTTACCTTCTGAATCCAATTCTTCCTGTACAACAAGAGAACTGTATAGATCTGCAAACATATATTGTATTTAAGATATACTTTAACATGTTTAACATGTATGAGACTGCCTGCCATCTAGGGGAGGGGGTGGAGGGAGGGAAGGAAAAAACTGAAACAGAAGTGAGGGTAAGTGATAATGTTGTAAAAAATTACCCATGCATATGTACTGTCAATAAAAAGCTATAATAAAAAAAATTCTGTGTCCCTTTCAAGTTCACAAAATCCAATTCTATCTGGTCAAGGGCCAAGGTAAAGAGAGCTAGACCCTTTCCTTCCTCCTTCTAAACGAAGTCTTTCTCAGTAGCTGGGCTGCATCTACTTCTATCACAGAGATGGTAATTTCTCAAATGTGTATCATTTCAAACTATCTTGCTGATTTTACCCAAACCCCTAGAAACATGACCAAGGCTCTTCAAACAATTCAAATATGCTTTCTGTGTAACTGCTTTATTTGGCATCGCTGTTTGAGTTAAAACAAAGACCTGGGTGGGAAATTTCCAGAAAATTGTTATTCAGAAAGTTGGTACAATTGAGTCTTATTAATTTGAGGCACAGCAAGCAGACACACAAAAGCATATAAATAAATAATTAATATAGCAATAGAAAAAGACAGAAGTTTGTCCCCACAGATGCAACAAACTCATCCTGTGTGAATGTGAGGAAGCAGTGTCAAGAAGAAAATGAATTTGGGGTTCATTCAGAAAATTATACACTCTAAAAATGGGCTTGATTAGAAAAGATAATTAGTGCAGATGTGGGAAGGGACTTTCCTAAATAGAATCAGGAGTGGTGGAAATTATAGATACTAGGCTTTGGTAAAACTGGAGTAGAAGGAGTTTCTTTATCAGGGCTACAACCTGAGTGGGGGAGAAGGAGACTGCTGCAACCCCTCATGTTGCCTATCAAGAGTTTCTTCCAGCTTCAGACAGCTTTATCTATTTGAAACAGAGTTAACATTAGAAAATTACAAAACAATACTATGATTGTTTATCTTGTTTTAGGTACCTAAGTATCTAGCCTCAATCCATGAAGGTTCTGATTACATTACTTTTTTATGCTCTGAAACATATTTTTAATTCATATTAAACTTGCAATATTCTGACATTGGGATACCTTTTCATGAGCTGTTTTCTAGGTAAGCCTGTCCCATTCCAGTCTTGTCTTACTGATTTAAAAAAGACATCTTTGGCCTTATCCTTACACAATTTTTATTATTAGGCTGGACCCTTCAAGAAAGTCCTATTCTCTTATATGATGATCAATTCTAATGGACATGGCCCTATTCAACAATGAGATGAACCAAATCAGTTCCAAAAGAGCAGTAATGAACTGAACCAGCTACACTCAGCAAAAGAACTCTGAAAGACAACTATGAACCACTACATAGAATTCCCAATCCCTCTATTTTTGTCCGCCTGCATTTTTGATTTCCTTCACAGGCTAATTGTACACTATCTCAAAGTCTGATTCTTTTTGTACAGAAAAATAACTGTTTGGACATGTATGTATATATACATAGTATTTAACTTATATTTTAACATATTTAACATGTATTGGTCAACCTGCCATCTGGAGGAAGGGGTGGGGGGAAGGAAGGAAAAAAGTTGGAACAAAAGGTTTTGCAATTGTCGATGCTGAAAAATTACCCATGCATATATCTTGTAAATAAAAAGCTATAATAATAATAATAAAAAAGAAAGTCCTATTCTGATTTCACAGTATTCTGGCAGTAACTTTGAATTCTCAAAGACTATGGCAACAAAATATGCAAATTCTATCAAGTTAGAAGGTTTTTGTGTCAGATGGTATGCTGTCTGAGGATCAGCCTAGATAAATATATAAGGACTAATTTCCATTATGCCAGTCACCAAGTGATGAAAGTTTTGATTATGGAAAATTCTAAAACACATAACAATATAATATAGTTACTGATATTAGTACAAAGGAGTGTAGGGGGTAAGATTAAGGATTAAAAAAATATGCTGTTTAGACCATCTCCAAACATAAATTTAACTCTTGGGATATTAGATGTGTAATTCTTTTCTAATGACTAATGAGCTGATAGGACTAAACACATCCATATGGAGATTCATATTATAAATGTAATTAGACATTAAGGAGCATTATGCTATGATAGGACTGCTATTTGAATGTTATGATTTGTTTCCCACCCATGCAAACTAATCTGTTTGATCATGCAAAAGTTATTTAACCACTATGGCCTTAGTTCCTCAGCTGTAAAATGAGGAGGTTTAGCTTTATGACCTTTAAGATATCTTTCAGTGCTTAATCTATGATCTGATTCTTTGATTACAAATAGAGAGACTTCTCCCAATAGTATTTAAATAAGAGAATTCTGGATTGCTCTAAAAGAATAATATATATAATTTCATAGGCCATTAGGAAGACATTATAGTTTTTATTCAAATGTTTGAAAACTGTTGTGATCAATCAATCAATCAATAAACTTTTTTAAAAAGCATCTTCTATGTACCAGGCAGTGTGCTAAGCAATGAGGATGCAAAAAAGAGTTAGAAAATAGCCCGTGCAGGGGCAGCTAGTTGGTGCAGTGGATAAAGCACCAGCTCTGAAGTTAGGAGAACCTGAGTTCAAATCTGGTCTCTGACACTTAACACTTCCTAGCTTGGAACCCTGGGCAAGTCACTTAACTCCAATTGCCCCAGAAAAAAGAGCAAAAAAAGAAAATAGTCTGTGCCCTCTGTCTAGTATAGAGATGGTTTCCATATCCAAGGGTGACATGATGATGGGTGACAGTCCCTCATTGAAAAGGGTATATGAACTGTGAATTCTGCTGTCATGATTGTTTTTGGTCCAAAAGAGATGGCTAAATGATCATTCTTTTATTAAGGTGTGTAGAATAATAAATACTCGGTGAATACACTGAAAGTAAGAGTGGTTAGGAAAGGCTTCCTATAAAAGCTGGGATTTTAGTTGGAGAAGTAGGTGTTATTTTAGTTAGTATGGGATTTAGTTGAGGAATTAGTTCAGATTTGTTCTAGTTGGGCCAAGGGATACAACAAAGAATAATTGAAAAGTAGATGTTAAATAATATTTAGGAATTGGTGCTATTCATATTGGAGAAAAGGAAAGCCGGACTGTGTTTATGACAGAACATGGTCACAGTTTTCAAGTACATGAGGCGCTCTTACTTTGAAATGGAAATTACTTTGTTCTGTTTAGCTTAGAAGGCAGACCTAAGAACAATAAATAGAATTGTAGAGAAGATCGGAGATCACTATATGCAACAACTTCAAATTGGAGCCCTCCAAAAAGTGGGATGTATTATCTCTCTTTCCATGGGCTTTTTAAAGTAAAAACTAACTAACTACTTATTGGGAATATAGTATAGGAAGAACTCTTGGACAGATATAGCTAGGGACCAAATAATCTCGGAGGTCCCTTCCAAATCTTAAATTCTGTCATTTTGTTATACAATTTGAGTTTCTAGTTTCTCAACTCTGGTGGCCAGAATGGGACCCACGGTTCAAGATGTAATCTAACCAGGGAAGAAGACTGGAACTATAACTTCATTTTTCCTGAACATTATATTCCTATAAATATCACTCAAACTTGAAATAGCTCTCTTGCCATTGATATACTGAGTTTACTTTGTCCCATAGGATCCCCTCTCTCTCCAAACCTGTTTCATAATATGCATGATTTTTTCTACCAATGACTCTGTTTTCTGGACTTGGAAATTAATTAATTTAACCCAATTTCAAGATAATAAATATTACTGTTATAGAGTTGTCTGTATTTTTTTTAAATGGATTTAACAGCTCTGTCTGATGGCTCACTTATCTATAATAATATTAGATAATAGGAACACAAATGACTTGAAGGAAGACTGAAAATTTAATGTATTGGTGGTTCAGACAGAGATGGTAAAAACAAGGAAAGTGAGTATGTTAATTCTGATATTTGGTTAGTCTGTTTTTTCATCAGGAAACCATAAAATCAGATGGAAATGACTGAATGAATTTGATGATTCTGATCATAGTGATATATCTATAGCTATATATCTCTATATATGCAAGAAATCAGAAAAATGATAATTAATAACCAATATCTTGGAGAGATTCAGAGCTTTCCCCATCTAAATTCTTCATTTTAGAAAGTTCAGTTTCTTGAAAGACATCATTGACAAAGATATT
Source organism: Sarcophilus harrisii (assembly GCF_902635505.1). Classification (NCBI taxonomy): domain Eukaryota; kingdom Metazoa; phylum Chordata; class Mammalia; order Dasyuromorphia; family Dasyuridae; genus Sarcophilus; species Sarcophilus harrisii. The sequence goes on from NC_045429.1 coordinate 125,525,328, forward strand.
GAATTAACTCTCTTCATCTTGGTCAGATTCTATCCAACCTTACAAGGAATTTAATCTAAGGTGGAGAAGTGCATTGTGCTCTATTCAAGGCTTGGATGGAGATAGAACTTTTTATCTGGATATCCCAAGGCTGAGAATGGTCTGGTATAGAGATATTTTCTCTGTCCAAGGATGACATGATGATAGGTGACCTTAACCCCTCATGTAAAAGGAAGAGCTGTGAGCTCTGCTGCCATGATTGTATTTGGTCTGAGAGAGATGACCAAATGATCATCCTTTTATTAATAAACTGCTGGGTTTTTTTTAATAAAATAATTAAATTACTCAGAAACTGTCTCTCAAGCCTTTTTAATTATCACACACTCAGATTTAAGACTTGTAAAGTTCTTTATCTATCTATCTATTTCACTTTTGATCAAAATGATTTAAAGTGCAACAAAGGAGTATATCTGGACAGTCAATAAAAGATCATTGTAGGAGTTTTATCTTCAGCTGTTGAATAAGTGGATATTCAAATTTTAAGGAGTCCTGATAGGGAAAGATGAATCATATGTGGAGCTTTTCTAAGTCTCTTAGTGACTATTCACTAATTTAGTAACTTGCTAAGTAAGGCTCTGTTGGTTTCCAAGAATTAATGCATTTTCCATAGTTGTCTAGATAACCACCAGGCAGGAGGGAGAACATGGTCAAGATTATTTGTTACAAGGTTCTATTGCCCAGGCCAGTATTTGTTTGAGTCCTGCTGTGTTTAGTTCATTTAAATTTTAATTCCTTTCTTAGCTTTCTTTGTCACTGGCTGTGAAAGGAAGATCTTGGCTGTTCCTGTTGACAGCTGGCTTTAGTATACAAAGCTTCCACTGAGATGAAAACAGTGTTTTACTGTTTGTTTTAAAGAAATTTTTATGAGCTTTTTGAATAGCTAGAAGAACACTGATCTTTTAGGAGACATATCAAAAAAAGAGAGTTTATTTTGGCTGTTTCCTTTTGCAAAACAATCACCCAATCACCCCATCAGCAAAGGAAGAGTGAAGGATGGAGGCTCAACTAAAGTCATTTCATTTCTCTGCTGAAGGGTGAAGCAAAGACAGTTTGTATAACAGTTGCTAGAAGGAAAAGAAAAAAAAAAAAGAGTGGAAACCTAGAATTCTCTCTGATTTTACACACACCCATGCCTTCAGGGGGCAGTTCAAACCTATTTATCCCTATCTTAAGGGGTCTCATATGCTCTCACCTATTAGCTAAGCCACTGCTTAGAGTTGGCCAGTTACTTTATAAAGAATTCTTCTATGCATAACTCAAAGGAAATAGAGTGGGGGAAAAAAGCTATTACAAGTCTTCTTAGCTCATATTATTTACTGGACAGGAAAAAAAAGTATATAAGAAGAAAGAGAAGGTTCTTCAATTGGCTTTGCCTTCCTCACAACCAAAAGCCTTGATTTAAAGGAGAAAGTTCCAATTCTTTTTTTTTCAAGATAAAGAAGAGAATGTTGTTTTAATCCATTTGAATTTGAACAATCTAAATTTGTTTTAAAGATTTCTAATTGGCTTCTTTGCCTCTAGTCTCTCCCCTTTCCAGTTCTTCCACACAGCTTCACAAATGATAATCTTCAAGGACAAGATCTGACCATGTTCCTCCCCTAACAGATAAGGTCCAATGATTATTAGTTAAAGGATCAAATGCAAACTCCTCTTAGCATTTAAAGGCAACAACAATTTCCAACCTTCCTTTTACTCCCCTTAAACATATACTCTGTGGTCTAAAACAGGCCCTTCTCATTCTTCCTCCCACACAAAATTCCATTTTCTATCTCTATGTTTTTTGTATAGGCTTGTCCCATGTTTAGATTATACTGTCTCCTTATTTTCACCTTTTCAAACTCCTAATTTTCTTCAAAGCTCAGTTCAAATGTCACTTTCTATAAGAGTTCTTTCTTGTTCTCTCTCTTGCCTCCACAATTTTTCCTTCCCCTTGTGCTTCTATTTGAAAATTATCCTGTTGTTTACTTTGGATATATTTTATATGTAATTGTATATGTATCTCATGTTTCTTCATTACAGGGCTTCTTATATTTTTTCAATTCACAGTCCCTTTTCATCTGAGAAACTTTTATATGACCCCAGATATATAGGTATATAAAATAGGTATACAAATCAAACATTTCCTGATAATAAATGTCAATTTTTTGAATCTCACATTTAGTTAAAAAGCTGATCTTTAAGAGACTATAAATTCCTTGTTAACAGAGACTTTCATTTTTGTCATTATTATAACTCCAGGACCTACCATATTGCCTGACACATAGTAGGAGCTTAATAAATGATTATAAAAGAGATGCTATGTTTTATTGATATATTTTATTTTCATGCAGTACTCAGTTTCCCCAGTCCTCTCACCTTCCATTAGCTATTTTTAGAAGGGGGTAGGGTGGAGCAAGGCAATAATGAGCTCTTATACACAAAAATCTTCTTAATAAATACTTATAGATTAATTCAAAGGGGAGAAAAGTAAGCTTAAGGGTTAAATGATTCTATTATTATGATTTAGCACAGAGATTTTTAAACTCAGTTGTTTATAACAATAAAAGCAACTAGTATTTACATATTACTTTAAGATTTATAAAGCATCTTTACAAATATTATCTTATTTCACTCTTACGATAACTCTAGGATGTAAGTGCTATTATTATTTCTGTTTTGCAGATGAAAAAACTTAGACAGATAGAGTTTAAGTGACTTGCCCAGGATCATGCAGGTAATGTGCTTAAAACTGTATTTGAATTCAAGGATTCCTGACTCAAAGTCCAGTGCTCCAGTTGCTATCCCACCTAACTTCCATAAATTAAAACTATTTTGACAATTTGTTATCCTATGTATTTCATATTATAATTTAAAATATGATTCTGAGAACAGGTCTTTCCGTACACTTCCAAAGACTTCCAAAGGAGTCCTTACACTTAAAAAGGTTGAATCCCTACTTTGAGTGCTGCCAGCAGGCTTTTGTTCACTGAAGAACTCCAAGCAGAGGATATTCAAAACCTTGTTGGAGATATTGAGGAAATTCTTAGACAAGTGATGGACTAGATGATCTCTTCTGTCTCTCAGTGTTTGAAATTCTTTGTGTATTTGTGGAAAGACCTACTGACAAGGATCATGCATATGAACATGCACCAGGAATATGTGCCAACAACCATGTAAAGTAGGATTATTGTCTCCATTTTATAAATTAGGAAATGGAGGCTCTTAGAGATCACAAATAATAGATCCAAAAGAAGAATGAAAACTCAGGTCCTCTAACTCTAATCAGCCCTTTATAGAAATTCTTTATAGAATTCTTTATAGAAATTTAATGAAAGGGTTTGTTGGTTGCTATCTTCCATTCTCAAAAAGGACCAAAATAACATCATTATGTTAGAGTTGAGTTACAGTGTGTCTGACTGTGGCTGATCAGACCATTATGAGTTTAGAAATCTCTGCCACAGATTGGATACAAATACTTTCTCTGAACGTGGAGGGTAGATTCTCTAACTTTGTACATCTTGTGTTTCTTTTGGGCTAATTCAATTCTGCTTTGCTCATAGAGCAGCTTCTTCTCTGATAAGAGCTTGCCATACTGAGTGGTGCTGTGTCAGTGTGTCCCATTTCATACAATTCAAAAGTTCTTAAAAAAGACATTTAGAATATCCTTGTTATTACTTTTTCTGACCACTTTGTGAGCACTTGCCCTATGTTCCCCCCCACCCCCAGAATGGTAAGCTACAAGTGCAATCAAAAGTAGGATTTGTATCTAGGAGGATAGAGCAAACAAAATACTAGGGGTGGGACAAATCTAGAAAAAAAAAGCTTTTATAGACATAAGATTCCAGGAAAGCAAATTGAACTGTGACATGGATGAGAATTTTTAATAATATTACAAGTACTTGTATGACAATATGATTGGCTAATGGTTAAGGGAATCTGTTTGTCCCAAGGTTAGATTATTCCTTTCCCTTTTTCCTACTTAATGCATCAAGGATTGGCTGTAAACAGACCGACACATGTTTTTGACAAAGGCATACAGACTAAGGGCAACAGGATAAAAAACAGATCTCAGGAAAAAATACGTCAAGAAAGGGAGAACTAAAGCAAAGAGATAAGTGGAAGATTCAGTGGAAGACTGAAATTGGGTGCCACATAGTATGACATAGGTATCTGGTGTCCTGGATGACTAGACCTCAAAATAATCTTAATGGAGAGTAAAGAAGAGGAAAATAGGACCAGGCTAAAGACATTTCACCAAAGGCTTTTTCTAGTGCTTAATTTTAGCTGAAAGTACTAATGGTTTTCTGTTGTTTCTATTTGGTAAAGCTTAATAAAGACACTTTAAAAGTAGCCTTTAATTCTTTTAGTTCTGAAAAACTTGACGATAATAATTTCCATTTCATTCTTTTGCTGTTTAGTCATTTTCTTAATCAAGTCTGACCTGAGACCTCATTTGAGTTTTTCTGGTAAAAAAATACTTGAGTAGTTTGCCATTTCCTTTTCTAGATGAGAAAACTGAGCAAACAGGCTTAAATGACTTGTCCGGAATCACACAGCTCTTAAATATCTGCGGTCAGATTTGAAATCAGATCTTCCTGAAAAAGGCTTGACACTATCCATTGTGCCATCTAACTTCCCTATTTCATTCTTAATCAGACCTAAATAAGCATTCTATAGAGTTTCAGACTGAAAGGACAATTAGAAATCATTTAGTACAATCTCCTCATTTTATAATCAAGGAAACGAAATCCCACAGAGGCTAAATCATTTGCCCAAGATGACATAGGTAGCAAACCACAAAGATAGGCTTTGGCCAATTCTTCTGTTTTCCCTAGCCTACTATTCTTTTCACAATCTTTTCCTTAATGGAATTTTCATAGATGCTTAGTAGTACAGTTGTTTCTGGAAAGGAATTTTATTTATTTGTTGATTAAAAAAATTGTCTCAATGGGAAAAAAAAACCAAAACAAAAATAAAGCCCCAAACTGAGAGCTCCACTGCATGCTATTAGAGTTGCTTATTCAGCAATCAAATCAGTCAGTCCTCTGCTTGTCCTTAGTTGTTTAGTTTCATTGTCTATTGAGTGTTTTGTGTGTGTGTGTGTGTGTGTGTGTGTGTGTGCCACTAGTCAGTTCTTCAATAAATCAGGTAAGAGTTTTCCCCCAGTGACTAGAAGGAAATCTGGTATTCATCCTTTGCACTGAGCTTGTCAACAACTTTGAATTCATTAAGCTTGTTAAGCCCCCATTAAAAGTTAAGATAAGTACCCCTTAGAGCTTTTGCCATTCTTTAATCTTATTAGTTATCCAAAAAAATAAAAATAAAAAGGTTCAGTATCTCTTTGTGGGAGGTAATCTGTATAAGCTGAAATTTGTTTCATTCGCTGATCATTAATCTATTTTCTTGAATATAGAATGTTTTCTTTAAATTTTTTTGAAAACATATTTAGCTAAATTTCAGTTCAATCCACTTCAATTCAACAAACACTTCTTAAGTATGCTTTAAAAGTATAAAACTGATAAGAACTAGGGAATATGCAGAGGCAAATAAGAGAAAGATATGATGTAGGAAAACACACTAGATCTGGAGTCAGGAGAAACCTGGGTTCAAATCCTGTCTCTGGTACTCATTTTGTGACTGGGTAAGTCATGAAAACTCCCCAAAACTGTTTCTACATCTATAAAATAGATACCACGTTGTATCTACTTCATGACATTATTGTAGGCATCAAGTGAGATAATGTAATATATAAAATGCTTTCAGTGCTTAAAGAACTACAGAAACCCAACTTATGGTTTCAGAACATGTTTTCTGTCCTCATCAACCTTTAAGGATTTAATAGAAGCAATACATTTTTCATTTTTATATTTGTTTCTTGGATGCTTGTATGTATGTTGTCCTCCTTTAGTAATGAATATTCAAATGACTTTTTTCTCTACAGTTTAGTTTCTTATAGTATAAAAGATAACAAATAAGACGGTTAATAGTAAAATGAGATATGTAATCTCATCTGCTAGATGTCCCTACTTTTTAATTTAGTTTTTTTTTTTTTTAAATATTTCTCAACTGGGACACTACATTGTTGGTGGAGTTTGAACTGATCCAACCAATCAGGAGAGCAATATGGAACTATGCCCAAAGGGCTATCAAATTGTGCATACCTTTTGATACAGCAGTGTGTCTGTACTGGGCTTGTATCCCAAAGAGATCATAAAAAAAGCAAAATGATTCACATGTGCAAAAATGTTTGTGGTAGCCATTTTTGTAGTGGCAAGAAACTGGAAATTGAGTGGATACCCATCAGTTGGAGAATGGCTGAACAAGTTATAGTATATGAATATTATGGAATATTATTGTTCTATAAGAAATGATCATCAGTATGATTTCAGAGAAGCCTGGAGTGACTTACGTGAACTGATCCCTAAATGAAATGAGCAGAACCAGGAGATCATTATATGATATATCATTATATATTATATATTCTGATGGACATGGCTCTCGTCAGCAATGAGGTGATTCAGACCTGTTCCAATGGTCTTGTGATGAGAAAGGACCAGAGAGAGGACAGTGAGAACTGAATGGGGATCACAACATAGTATTTTCCCTCTTTTTCTTGTTGTTTGCTTGCATTTTGTTTTCTTTCTCATTTTTTTCTTTTTGATCTGATTATTTTTGTGCAGCCTGATATTTGTGGAAATTTATATAGAAGAATTATACATGTTCAACATATATTGGATCACTTGCCAACTAAGGAGGGAGGAAAGGGAGAAATAGTCTCATTAATGAGACTCAGAATGAGTCTCATTAGAAATGGTCTCTCTTTGTAAAAGTTCCATGTGGTACTGAGTAATACGTTTATCTTTAGCAGTCCAGAAGTCTTTTAGGTTAAATTTCTTCTCCAGTCTCAATTTTACATATTTCCTTTACCTTCCTAATCTTATTTTTAGATTTGTCTAAAACTGAGACATGGATATTAAAGGATACATTTACTATTATATTACTGTTCTATTTTTTCTTTTTAATTCAGTAAATTATTTATTTCTGAATTTAGATGCTGACATTTGGAGCATAAATATTTAATATCAATATTGGTTTGTTGTCTATGGTTTCTTTTATATAATGTAGAGTCCATACTTTTTTAAGGTATGAATTTTGGTTTTACTTTGACAGCATTATGACAATTCCTGATTTTTTTTTATTCACTTGAGACATTGCAATTTTTTTCTAGTTTCCTTTTATATTTTGTGTAACTCTTTACTTATTGTGTGGTATTGGATTCTGGAGTCTTCCTTGTTTTTAAAGAGTTTACATGGTAATAGGAGCAGATAATATATGGAGGAGCAGTATCTGGGAAGGAAATTTAGGTGTTCAGAGTTACAGAACAGTGAATTGATTTATGGAGCTATTTGTTGACTTACCCTGTACTGAAGCAATAATACAATTGATTTTCTTACCATGTTCAGAACAAGAGGTGAAAAATAGATAGGATTAGAGGTATATGTAGCTGTATGTATAATTAGCCTTTATTCCATTTCTTGCATATCTTGCATGTAAATGATTGTTGTTAAATGAAATGTCCTTCATTTTTCTTAATTAGATTTTTTCCCTTTTGATGGATATGGATTTGAAATTTGTCACTGAAATGCCAGAGATATGTATCATTATAATATTTCAATTAACTAAATGAACTCATGAATTGGTGCATTATTATTGTTGTTGCTGTTATTATCATTGTTATCTTGTTCTTATTCTTTTTGATGAGGTTCAGAAAAAAAAGTTTGAAAACAAGTGGTTATTATTATTATTTTATATTTAATATTCTATGGACTATTGCATCACTTTTTCTAATTGAATAAGAGTATCAGAATGTAAGCTATTTTCTGTAAATGATTTATTAAATGCATTTTTGAGGCAACTCCAATAGCAAACAAAATGATAGCAAGCACATATACCTGATTATGAAACTCCATTTACAAATTTTGGTTTATTTGGCTAGATGAATATTTTGAAAGCTTTTTTTTATTTATATACTGAAAGTTAGAAATTATGAATATATGGTATTATCTACTAAAAAGATTGTAAATTTGTAGTGATTAGTGGTGTTTTGGGGTGGTTGTGGGCCATAGTTCTATTTGAAAGGATGCTTCAGTTTAGTAATGGCTTGAATTCTCAAGTGTAATTTGGAGTTTCATTTTTGTAATGAATGGACTGCTCATTTTGTTTATAAAAGATATCAAGTTTCTGGCATAGAGTTCAAACCAGTTAATTGTATTTTTCTAAGAATTTAGTATCTCTTAACTTATTACAGACTGAAGTGATATATTGTGTAGTTTTTATTACATCAATATGAATCAATCAGCTAGCCTTTCTTTAATTTCTGTTGAAGGTAATTAGATCTTGAATTAGTATCATAACCTCCTCAATTTCTATAAACAAATAAGTATGATTTAATCTTTTTGCACACTTTTTTTCCCCTCAGTTAGGGTACATAGTAGGTACTTAATGCTTTTTGATTGATTCCTTTCAACTCTCTTTGCGTTCATTCCAAGACCATATTTGCAATTTTATTTCAATCTGGAGGTCAAATCAAACTAAGAGACAAACTTGATACTTAGAAATATCTTGGCAAGAAACATCAGGCAAGATACAATTAGCATAAAGTTACCAAGGAGAAAACTTTGATTGTATTTGCTAAGAGGTTTGCTGGCATCTTGAATTCAGCATTCAAGAAGGAAGACTATATTTAGAGCCATTTGTCATTTGTCATGCAACTCTTAATACATATTAGAATAATGAAATGGAAAACAATAGATTTAGGAAGTTTCCAAACAATAATTTAGAAAGAATACAAGACCCCAACAAATTTACAGAAAAAATCCAATACTTTGCCATCAAAAAATAGCAAGAAGATTAATAGATATATATGATTCTATCAATATATTTTTGTTCATTCATTAAAGTAATTTGGGGGTCTGTATTTGTAAGATAGATGTTCTTAGAATCTATGATAGAAGGTGAAAATTTATAGAAATATTTCCCAGAATGAAAAGACATCATTTCACAGAGAAGAAGTCAAGGCTGACAATAGGTACATATATACAAAAGAGAGGTTTGTTGAATACAGGCATAGTGGATTACCTCTATGGGGCTTCTGTGTAACATTTAAGATTCAAGAATGGAATAGATACATAGATAATATCCATGTGAACTCAAAACAATAATTAAGTCATAAGAATATATTTACAGGAACAGAGAATTTATAATAGAGTTATAAGAACAACATTGTGTCACCAAAAAGTATAGAAAGATCATTGCTGATTATGAAAGAACATGATAGAAACTGGGCAATATGTCAGTTTAGTTTGAAAAAATTCAGAACTAATTTATAAAGAAACAATAAGCATTATATACCATAAGCTTCCTTACTAGATAGAAAGTGATAAATTCTAGTATTATAAATGTGGATCTCAAAATTACATTAATAAGTCAACAACAAAACAACTATTGATGGAATATTATCACAGTAAAAGCTGTTTTCCACAGTTACCCAGACATAACTTTGACCCGTATAAATTTAAGAACAGTATTTTTAGTAGCTGTCACTAGATATTCATAGTCTCCAACATAGATGGAATAAAAGGCTTTCAAGAGATATATACTTAGCAGAAAAAGAAAAAAAAGCAAGCAAGAACACAATGAAGCATATATTTCTGTTATATTTAGATATTGTCCCAAAGGTACTTTCAGTGAAACTTCAAAAGATGAGTATAATTCTCAATACTTTTGTTATTTTATAAAAAACAATTTTTTTATCCATCTGTCAAATAGTCCACAGAACATTAAAAACTAAAGGTAATACTAGGATAGTAATTGGTTCTAGAATGATTTTTCTATTTGAATTCCATGGAATAAGATGAGAAGAATGAGTAAGTAATTATAACAATAGTAATAAAAATGACACACATTTATATGGACCCTTAATGTTTACAAAACAGTTTCCTCAGGACAGTTTCATATCAATAATTTTATTATTGTTAAGTAATTTTAATTAGTATCCCTCTTCATGACCCTTCCCCTCCTTTTTAGGTTTTTTTGGCAGAGATACTAGAGTGGTTTGCCATTTCCCTCTCCAGCTCTTTTTACAGGTGGGAAAATTGAGGAAAACAGGATGAACTGATATGTCCAGCATCATACAGACACTATGGTCTTAAGCTGGATCTGAACTCAGGAAGAGGAGTATTCTTGACTCTACTACAGTGCTCTATCCAATTATACCATCTCAACATAAGTAATACAAATATGTTAATTCTAATTTTTAACACAGGAAATCAAAGCTCAGAGAAATATATAATCTGTTATGTATATAGATAGAAAGATTAGATCTATAATAATGTACAAGTAGACTAAAATGGCTAAATGAAAAGAATGTGTTCCTGACAATGGAGCATTAAGGAATAAAGCAATGAGAGTTAAGGGAAGTTATAGGGACAAAAACCTAATTGTAAGGAGACTTGTGTCCTTGTCTCTATCTGGTCCTTAAGTTTTCTAGTTTCTGAAATGAAGAACTTTTAAACTTGCACATCTCTAAACTCCTTTCTGGTTCAGAAATTTTGTTTATTTTAACAAAATAAATGATAATATTTGAGGTAGAAAGTAAAATGTTACAACTTCTATCAAACAGATAAATGGACTGAGACTCAACTACATTAAATTATAAACTTAGAGCTGGAAGATACATTTATTTCTACATATGCCAGTAACTAGCACAGTCTGCCCCCTCAACATGGAGTGTATTGTCCTCTCATCTTTGCTTTTTAGATTTCTTAGTGTTTTTTTTTTAAATATAACTCTGGCACAACCTTTATCTCTTTTATTGATTGATTCATTTTCATGAATTTAGAACTGTGTAAGAACTCCAATTGTTACATGACCTACAACTACAAAATTTTTTTATTTAGTAATATCTGTTAAACACAATTTTGATTCTTACTGAGAAACAATATAATACAATCAAAAGAGAATTGACTTTCAAGTCTTGAAGACCTAAGTTCAGGCTCCATCTGTAAAACATACTGACTCTGTAAGTCTTGGAAACTAAGTTGTTTTTTTTTTTTTAAACTGTTGTGTCCCAGACATTACTAACTGTAAGTTAGTGTCAGATATGCATTGGTGGAAGAATAATACTCACTAAGAATTACTTAGTCAAATAAAATAATGGGTCTAGTAAAAAAAAAAAAAAGTAGTCTTTATTAGAAATTGAAAGATCACTGGATTTGGAGTCAGAGATCATGAATTTATGACCTAGCTCTCTGACTTACATTTGGTTCTACTAGCAACTCATTTAAAATTTTTTGCCTTGGGAAAGATTCTGGGAAGATGGCAGAGTGGATCACAGAATTTCAAGCTCTCTATATTTTCCTTGCAAACAGAAAACAATTGCACCTCAGGGTGAACATAGACCAGTAAAAACAAATCAGATTTGGGACAGAAAGAGGTCCTACTGGGACAACCCAAGAAGACAGAAGGAAAAATCCCAGGATGGGGATATAATCTTTGTGGAGTGTAAACACTCCCATGCTAACTCCACAGAAACAGCAAGCAGGGACTACTCAAGCTAATTGGGTTGGCTGGAGCCTCAGCCCCAAAGGCAGAAACTTTCGCGCCTGACAGCCTGGGAGTCCAAACTTTCACCTCCCCAACACCCTGGGTGTCTGGAATCGGAGTCTCTGAAGAATGAGTCAACTTCCACTGATTAGGAACTCTATACCCAGCTGTGTTGCAGAGATGATTCCTGGGTGGGAAGGCACCAGTACACCCAGTGAGAACGGAAGCAGTGGAGTAGGGAAGTTGCTGGCTGCAGGCTCTTGCAGAAGGGTAGAGCTTTTGGTTTGGGGGTTCTCTGTCAGAGGGGAGAAGTGTAGTGAAGCCAGGGGCATCATCCCTCCACCCTGCAATTATAGGTGTTTACACTAATAATTATCATAAAAATATGAGCAGGCAAACAAGAAATAATCCATTCATAGAAGCTTATTATGAAAATAGGGAAAACCTGTATTTATTTTGAAAGAATAGTGAAGTAAAAAAAGCCTCTTCTACCCCAAAGAATAATATTAAATGGCTACTGGTCTAGAAAGAATTTATAGGAGAATTCATAAAAGACTTCAAAAATCAAGAGAGATTGGGGGGAAAACTTACAAAAGAACCATTTAAACTTTTAAGGCTTTTGTTTCTTCCTTTGTAAAAGCAGGAGGTTAAATCAGAAGGTTCCTTTCAATTCTTAATCTATGATTTTAACATTTTTGAGTTTCAGTTTATTCATCTGTTTGGCAAAAGTTACACTATTTTGCCTTCTATCTTGGACAGCTGTGAGGAAAGAACTTTGTAAGTAATGAAATGGAATAGTGTGCTTAAATATTATTATTCTATCTTGTAGATGAAAACTGCTCTCATTAGGGAGAGTTACCAATAGTAACACTGGAGCATTTTAGCTTCACCACTCTAGTTATCTTTGATGAGAAAATCCCAAATTGAGTCACAAAGAATCAACATGACTAATCAACTAAACCACAATAATAAAAGATCTTACAACTACAGGGCAAGTAGAAATTTGATCAGGGCTAACCTCAATGCAGGTAAGAGCTAACAGTCATATAGTTTAGATAATATGTTACTTTGCCAGGTTCTGAAATATTAAACAATTACTCTGGGATTGTAAATAAGAAGAAATTTTAATGTCTATTGCCTAATAATGAGATATCTTTGTCGTATATGTAGAAGTTCTGTATGCTAGTCAATTAAGGTCAATAATTATGATTAGTTGTTCTTTTCCTTCCTTCTCCTCTAATTTTTATACAGCATTTAAGAATTTGCTTTGGAATTTTGTTTTCCTCCTGTGATATATTTGGGTTCCTCTCTTCTTGGATAAGTTTTCTGGGACTAAGATAAGCTCTGTTCAAGAGCTTATGGGAAGGAGATTGAAAAAAGGTGTCATTACCTAGAAAATGGAATCTTTAGCCTCCTATTTCTCTCTGTTGGGAAATATAAATTTCTCCTTTTACTTCATGTATGTGTCCCCTTCCAACTCTGAGCTTCTTTTCTCTGCCTCCCCCTTTATTTCTTCAACCAAAGCATAAAAAGCAGGAGCAGTTAAGCAGATTTATACATACATACACATATACATACAGACAGATACATGTATGTATAATTTGCTTTGTAAAAAAATATACCTTTCCTCATTTAACACACTCATTCTGCAAGGAGAATGTGTAACTATGACAAACTCAGAAAACATTGAGGAGGAATGGTGATAGTTATGAAATGTTAGAGAAGGTTTAATTTGTTATAAGTGAATATATGCTCAGAGTTAGTAGGGTCGGATTGCAGTGATACCCTGAACTTATATTTGACTTAAGTTTATGGAAGAAGTCCATTCTGAAATTATCAATTGGAACCCCAGAATTTAAGTTAATATAAGAACCATTTTATATTTAAATAATTTTAAACCCTTTAACCAAATGTACTTATCAATAGCACCAGCTTGGAAGGGGCTTAGAAAATCTGTTATCATGAGAAACGTATCTCTAGTTACCTTTTACTTGCTTTTCATTATCTCTGAGTGTGATAATTGAATTCAGATGTTCTAAAACAACATCAACTACACACGCACAAATAATCTTGCTCTTTCCTTGCCTAAGACACACAGAAGTAGAGTTCTGAAATTTGATTTAAGGAATTACATTTATTTCCGTTATCAGAAGATCAGAAATATAGGGAAACAAGGTTCTATGGGAGGAAAAACCTCATTTTCAAAACATAGAAATCTGAATTAGCTGAATAAATTCAGTAATGGGTTAGGTAAATTGATTTTAATAGTTGCACTCCATTCCTTTGTCAACTTTGCCCAACGTGAAAGATTATATGAAAATGTCAGCAAAGTTGAAGATTTGTTATAAGGGGAAAAAAGTAAAGTCATTTTAATGAGCAGAATAAAGGCATGTTTCTGTCACCTATAGAAATAGCTCAGAACTATTGTCAAAGAAAATACTATAGTAATCTTTCTTCTCTCCATCATTTCTCTCAGTGAATTCATCAGTTCTCATGATTTCAGTTATTCATTTAATGCAGTTTACTCCCCTTCAGACCCTAATTGAACCAGTTAAATTAATCATGTTGCTGTTTCCTCCATGCAACATTTCATCTCTCATGTCTGTGACCCCCAACTATTCCAGTACTGAAATGTGCTTCTTCCTCACTTTTCTTTTTAGAATTCCTAATTTCTGCCAAGCCTTACCTTAAGTGCCACCTCCTACATCAAAACTTCCCTAATCTATCCTAGCTGTAGTTTTTCACCTTCCAAGTATTTTTCATTTAAAAAAACTTTTTATGCATTTTTACATAAACTATATGTGCACACATTATTTTCTGGAGAGAATGTAGCCTCTTTCAAAGTACGGACTATTTCATTTTTTTTCTTAGTGTCTTTACTGCCAATCACAATCTTTTACACAGAGTAAGTGCTTTAAAAATGTTTGATGATTGATTTTTTTCTTACATAATTTTTTGTCCTCTCTCGTCAACCAAAACAGAGAAAACATTCACATGTAATTGTATTTACACATTCCAGACTAGAATGCTATAGCTTCTCTTTTTTTAATCTTCCTCCAATAATAAAACAGGACACAAGGCTAGCAATAATTGCAGGATGGCATCAATAGTATGTTGGAACCACTAAATGATGGGTTGCTTCTGTATTCCAGAAGATAGAAATTATCAAATTCAATATCTCTTTATAACAGGAAATTATGATTTTTCTATTGAACTTCAAAAAAATATTGCCAAACTGCATTTGACTAAGTTGTCATTCAGTGTTTAGAGGAAACTTGGCTTTAATGTGATGTTTTTCTGATGAGAGGGTGGGATAAATAGCTTCAATTTTTCCAGAAAATATTTATGTTCCTTAGACTCAGAAATGATGATAGTTTGAGAAAAGTATGGAAATAGTTTCAGAGTTCTTTTGACTGATTTCTGAAGACCCAAAAACCAAAGTTTCATTGTAATGTGTTAATCCATAAAAGTTGCTAAAAAAAAATTCCTTTTCTAGTTTCTGGGTTAGGCCTTCTTTATTCTGTTCCATATAGATATGTGATAATTTTCTTTTAGCACACTAGCAACTTTGAAGCAGACTTATGAATATCAAAGGTTAAAATAGGGGGTAGTATATATTTGCTTATGATGCATCTCCTTTCATGTCACATTCTAATTTTCTTTTAATTATTTAGTAGCTCTGGCACAGATAAGAATGGAGAGGGTCACACCCCCTACAATTAAAATGCTGCAATTTATTTTTATGCAAATTTTCTCATCTAAGCAAAATTTCATCTTGACAACCTTGGCATATTCTATATGGTGATAATAAATAGTGATTTATTACTGGCATTCTTTCAGATGAGAAATCACAAAAAGGTCTTTGATCCCTGTAGACCAAAGAAGATAGTACAGAGTACTGTAATTAGGAAATAATGCAAATCCTAAGAGAAGTGGCATGGGGAAAGAAGAAAGAAATTGTATATGTTTTTATTTTCCATTTGAAAGTGGTACAATTGCCTAGAGTCACATAGACTCATGTTCCTGAGTTCAAATCTGGCAGATACTTTCCAAAACCCAAATTTAACCATTATCGGCATATGACAAAATAATAATGCTAATTTAGCACTCCCACATTCCAAATAGCTTTTTAATCCTTAAGATGTTAGCATGAAACATTTCAGCAATTTCAATCATTGATATCGCTATTTATATTTTATTAGGTTCAGGCAATGATTTCTAACTTTTCAGTAGTGTGAGAAGATTTATAATAATTTGTGTTATTGTATAATAGATTATTTATTATTAATTACACTACATATAATACATAAGGTAATAATATAAAGTAGACTGAGGCACAAAGTTCCAAGAATGATCAATTTATTAGTAAATCACAAATTTATTAATAAATAAATTATCATCTTTTTCTGCAAAACTATCATCCCCCGATTAGGGGAAAGCTTTTTTTTTATAGTTTTGGGGCAAAATAGAATATAGAATAGGACTTTGTAGGTGGGGAACAAATTATGATTCGTTAAAGGAACTCAACATCATGAATAGAAAAATCAATATCATTGGTTACAGAGTTAAAGCATGGGAGAGAAACAATAATATTGGTTGCAAATTGGGAATGAGGGGTTATCAACAACCTTCTCCTTTCCTCTTGTAACTAAGAAATGTTCATTTTATCTGAGTAAGATCATAGTTACACTCAGGGTATGCAGACATTCTAACTTCCTGTTTTTGATCATACTCATCATCCAGTATTTGGTAATGATACAAACTTCTGGATCCTCAAAGCAAATACTGTCTCCTGCTATTGATATGACCTTGAGTAAATATTTTAATTAACCTCTTTGTTCCATTGAATTAGATGACTAGATTAGATGATTTCTAAGATTTCATCCAGCTCTAAAAATTACAAAATTGTTCATTTCTAGGGGATTAGCTATTTCAATGTTTTAAGAAAACCAACATTTGGATCATTTGTTAAATGGTTTTCAATTGAATCAAAATTATTAACTGCTTCTATAACTTTGAGAATGAATCATAAGTCCTATTTGAATAATGTTTTAAAATTTCTCACAACAACCTTAAGAAGAAGGTAATATAAATGTTATTCCCATTTAAAAAAAATGTGATGACAATCTCAAATATTAGTGACATATCCATGATTGGTAAACTACCAGAGACAGGATTAAATCCAGTTCTAAACTAGATAAATGTTTTCTTCTTGTTGTTAATCCTTTTTATTTTTTTTTCAAAGAAAAGTAATGAATTTCAGGCAATATCTTGACTTTTAAGTGTAGTGCATTTGTGAAGCAGAATTGCACAAAGTCATAAGTCTAACTCTCTTTTTCAGAGTCATCAACATCCAAGGGTGAGATAAAACTCAAGATTACTGATAATGACATGGGATACAATGAATAAGCTTAGCACCTTTGATACCTGACCAATTTCTAAGTGCTTTACAGAACTTGCTTTGGCTGCTTTCATGGCCTTTAGAACAAATTTTTCTCATCTGTCCCTTCCACCAGGGAAAGTCTTCACATGTTGGGTTCATACACATCCTCCTAATTCACTAATATTTTGGAGGCCTATCAGTTATTCTTGACCTTGTTTAGTTCATCCTCCAAAACAGAGATGCTATTTCTCCCTGAATACCCGGTAGGAGACTTGAATACTATTTTCTGACTCTACACTAATCCTCTTGCCATTGCATATAAAAAGGAGAAAGATAATTATAATACTTGTGTTTTTATAAAACTATAGATTGATTTATATTCTGTTATCATGATTTTTGCACATCCTGTTCATTTGCATGGTTGCAATAAGATATCAATCAGGGTAGAGTTCCCATCTAAATAATAGTTAATATATTCCTCTGAAAGAATGAGCAAAATTTAGATTCTAATTTGTTCCCTACTCCTTTCAAGAAGATAAAACACATCTTCAGTGCCTATCTATCTCAAGGACAAAACAACTAAAATAATCTATTAATGGATTTATTAGATGAGAAAAATGTTGCTTAAATTATAAGCCAATTAAGATAACATTCACCCACCAGTTTGAATGTTGAACAATCCCAAAGCTTTGCTTAGAAAATATTCTTGAGCTATCAACCTGAGGTGTTGCTCAACTTGTGTTTGCCTTCTGCTTTGTTGTTTCTATGCCATCTTATCTGTGTCCCAGGAAATTGTACTCTCATGTTTTATTACAACACAGAGAAATATTTCTAGAATACGTACAGCTGTGCTCTTGAACTTGTGACATTTAAAGGGCAATAGAATACTAATGTGACTAATAAAACAGAAAAATGGCTTTATAACAGCCTTCGTGAGAATCACCACTTCTCAAACTATCTTTTCAACGAACTAATTCTGACAACATAGTTTGTAAAACAGAGAAAAGAGAAGCAGTGGGAATTAAAACTGAAGAAGAGTGAAACGAAGACATTTCTTACTCTTCAGAAAAGGAGGCTTCCCACTTTGTCATTTCTCTCTCTTTTTTGGTAAGCAGAAATCTGTCAGAGAAAAAGCATAGAAGTGTGATGCTGTGTCCATGCTGGACCATAATGATTTTTGAAAAACTCTGGAAGACAAAACGTTGAAATGCAAAAAGAAAAGAAAGCAAAGAAAGAGAAAGAAAGGAAGAAAGAAAAGAAGAAAGGAAGGAAGGAAGGAAAGAAGAAAGAAAGAAAGACAGGAAAGAAAAAGAAAGGAAAGAAAGAAAGAAAGAGGAAGGAAGGAAGGATGGAAGGAAGGAAGGAAGGAAGAAGTAAAGAAAGAAAGAAAGAAAGAAAGAGAAATTCCTTTTCGGCAATCAGTTTGTGCGTGTGTGTGTGTGTGTGTGTGTGTGTGTGTGATACCAGTAATGCTGGTTTATGATTAGTTATCTAGTCTATCTATTTTCTCCTGAAGATCTTTTCTTTAATAACATAACTATTTATTTTTCCAAATACATGCAAAGATAATTTTCAGCATTTATCTTTGCAAAATTTTGTTCCAAATTTTTTTCTTCTCCCTGTCCTCCTCTTCCCTAGACAGCAGGCAAATCAATGGAACTTAAACGTGTGGAATTCTTTTAAACATTTTCATATTTGTCATGCTGTCCAAGGAAAAGTCACATCAAAAGAAAAAAAATATGAGAAAGAAAATAAAATTAGCCAACAACAACAAAAAGATGAAACTAACTGTGCTTTGATCTTCATTCAGTCTTCATAGTTCTCTCTCCAGTTTCAGAGGGCTCTATTCATCACAAGTCTTTTGGAGGCAATCAGTTTTTGAACTTTCATTTGACCATACTAAATTTGTTTCAGGTACAATGTACTATACTCTCCTGGTAGTCAAGAATATTAACAACCATAATATATAAATTCTGCAACATATTAATTGATTTTTTTGTCATAGAGCTTATAGTAGGGAAAATAAAATCACAGCATCATAGTTTATCTTAGGAAAAGAGTCTAGACTCTAAAAGAATATGCTAGGACTATAGTAAACAATTGAGTTATGGCACTTACAATTTTTTTCTCCACTAATTTTGCCAGTATTGCCAATTCTCAGGTCACTTTAGATGGGGATGGAGGATTCATCTCTTTTTATTAGGAGAGGAAAAGAAGCTAAATAAGTTTAGCTTAACACTGTCAGAATGAGGAGAGATGAAAGGATATGACTGATAGACTTGTAGAAGGAATATATGCAGGGTTCATGGGGAGAAAAAAGGGAGTCTGAGATCTTCATAACATTTAATTTTTTTTAAATTTAAAACTTTATATATATAAGTATATATATATATATATATATATATATGTTTCAAACTGGTATTTATGATCTATGTGATGATCTTGGGCACATTTCTACATCTCTCTTTTTTTTTCCTTAAATAATACAAACATTTATTAGTGTAAGTTGTACCTAGGGAGTATAAAAACAAACAAACAAAAACTTTAAATTAACATTCATTTGCTCAAATAAAAAAAACATAAGTGATGAATTTGTCCACACATATCGACCTAGAACTAATCCCGAACAATGGTCCAATAGTAAGTCTACTTAGAAAGTATGCATCATTTGTAATGTTTTATTCAGCACTTCACTTTCCAAGGAAGTGATGTTCTTTTTTTTTTTAAATTAAAGCTTTTTATTTTCAAAATATACAAATGGATAATTTTCAACATTCATCCTTACAAAACCTTGTGTTCTAATTTTTTCCCTCCCTTCTCCCACCCTCTCCACTAGTTGGCAAGTGATCCAATATATGTTAAACATATGGCATTCTTCTATACATATTTTCACAAATCATGCTGCAAAGGAACAATAAGATTAACAAAGGAAAAAAATGTGAAAGAAAACAAAATGAAAGCAAAAAAAACCAACAAAAAGTGAAAATACTATGTTGTGATCCACACTCAGTCCCTACAATCCTTTCTCTGGGTGCAGATGGCTCTCTTTATCAAAAGATCATTGGAACTGACCTGAATCATCTTGTTGTAGAAAACAGCCATATCTATCAGAATTGATCATTGTATAATCTTGTTTCTGTGTTCTTGGTTTTACTCACTTCACATAGCATCAGTTCATGTAAGCCTTTGCAGGCCTTTCTGAAATCATCCTCATGATTATTTCTTATAGAACAATAATATTCTATAATATTCATATGCCATTTCTTATTCAATAGTCTCTAACTGATGAGTTTCCACTATTGTCAAATAGTGAGTTCTTATTCCAGAAACTTGGATCTTTGGTGTTAAGGACTTTACCTAAGTGAAGGGGCAGATCAATTCTCCAAAAGCCTCCACATCTTTGAATCATAAACTTGAAGGAGTTGCAAAGCAGCCTTTACTTACACAGATGTTCCTTGTGGATTGGGAATGAAATAAATTGGAAGAAAGAGGGAAGAAGAGAGAGGTCAGACAATGCAACTGCCTCTCAGTCTCCTTGTATCATCCATCATCCATCATCCATCATTCATCATCCATCAACATCATCATCCTCTCACACTAAGAGATCCATTCCACAGGTCTGAGTTAGACCTCCAGCAGCCATATTGCAATATTTTGGGTTTATCAAACAGTAGATTACTATAGTCATTGATTATTGTGTCTTGTGAACCTAACATATTCCACTGATTGACTACTCTATTTCTTAGCCAGTACCAAATGGTTTTGATGACTGCTATTGTATCATATAGTTTTAGATCTGGTATAGCTAGGTCACCCTCATTAGCATTTTTTTCATGAATTCTCTTGAAATTGTTGACATTTTGTTTTTCCAGATGAACTCAGTCATTATTTTTATAGATATGCAAAATAATTTCTTGGGAGTTTGGTATGGCACTGAATAAGTGCATTAATTTAGGTAGAATCATAATTTTTATTACAGTAGTTTGGACTAAACTTTATGAACAAGTACATGAACATTTGATATTCTTCCAATTTTGCTTTCTTTTTTAAAAAATATTTATTTTTAATACAATTTTTAAAGATTGTAGTAAGTTTATTTTTAATACATATTGCTTTATGAATCATACTGAAAGAGAAAAGTTAGAACAAAAGGGAAAAATCATGAGAGAGATTAAAGAAAATAAACAAACAAAAAAAGATATGGATGCAGCATGTGCTGATTTATATTCAGTTTCCTTACATTTTTTTCTGGATGCAGATAATATTTTATCTCCAAAGTGTACTGATATTACTTTGGATCACTGAACTGCTTGGAAGAATCAAGCCTTTTATAGTTGATGTTGGCACATTCTTGGTGCTATTGTGTACAATGTATTCCTGGTTCTGCTTGTTTCACTCAGTATCAGTTCATGTAAATCTTTTTACAGAGCAATAATAGTTCACCTTCATGTAACACTTTGTTCTGCCATTCCTCATTTGATGGGCATCCACTCCTTTTCCAATTCTTTATAACCACAGAAAGAGCCACTATAAACAATTTTGCTCATGTGAGTACTTTTCCCTTCTTTATGATTTCCTTGTGATACAGACCCAGTAAGGACACTGCTGGATCAAAGGGTATGCACAGTATTATAGCCTTTTGGGCATTCCAGATTGCTCTCTAGAATGTTGGATCATTTCACAACTCCACCAAGAATGCATCAGTGTACCAGTTTTCTCACTTTCCTTCCAATATTAATAATTATCTTTTCCTGTTATCTTAGCTAATCTGAAAGGTGTGAGGTGGGACTTCAGACTTGTTTTAATTTACATTTCTCTAACCAATAGTGATTCTGAGCATTTTTTTTTCATATAACTACAAATGGCTTTAATTTCATCAATCTGAAAATTGTTCATATCCTTTGACCACATATCAATTGGGGAATGATTTATGTTCTTATAAATTTGACACAGTTCTTCATATATTTTAGAAATTAGACCTTTATGGGAAACACACGATGTAAAGATTTTTTCCCCCAGCTTTATACTTCCCTTTCAATTTTATTTCTGTTGGCTTTGTTTGTGCAAAAACTTTTTAATTTAATATAATCAAAGTTGTCCATTTTTTCTTCCATAATGTTCTCTAGTTCTTCTTTGGTCATCAATTCCTAACTTCTCCAAAGAACTAATAGGTAAACTATCCATTGATCTCCTAATTTGTTTATGGTATCATTCTTTTTTTTTTTTTTTTTTTTCCTGAGGCAATTGAAATTAAGTGATTTTCCCAGGGTTATACAACTAGGAAGTATTAAGTATCTGAGGCTGGATTTGAATTCAGGTCCTATGATATCATTCTTTATGCCCAAATCATATATCCAATTTGACCTTATTTTGCTATTGGGTGTAAATCTTCTCCTTTGTTTTGAGGTTTTTCTCTTTTTCTGTTTCTCTCTGATTGACAAGGCAAATACAGCTCATTGGTACCCATCTGATTTCTTCTCTATCTGTAGAAATACAAGCAAACCCTCTCTCCCAGACAGTTAACCTATCTAATTCCCTTCTATTTACTACTTTTGGGATTTCTCCTCATCATCTGGTAATTACATTGGAGCTGTTTGCACTGGACATTGCCCTGTTGGGTTAAAAGGCCTGTATGCCAATTTTCTAACATATTATATTTCAGTTTTCCCAGCAATTTTTATCAGTTAGTGGGTTCTTATTCCAAAGGTTGGGGATTTATCTAATACTAGATTGCTATCAGCTTGATTTTTGTCATATATATGCAATCTATTCCACTGATCCACCAAAAGATTTTGATTACTGCAGCTTTATAATATAGTTTTAGATTTGGCACTGCTAAGACACCATCTTTTGTATTTTTTTTCATTAATTCCTTTAATATTCTTGACCTTTTGTTCTTCCAGATGAATTTTGTTATTTTTCTAGTTCTATAAAATAATGTTTTGGCAGTTTGGTCGGTATAGCATTGAATAAATAGACCAATTTAGGCAGAATTGTCATTTTTATTATGTTATCTTGGACTAACCATGAAGTTCTGCATTTGAAAATTAGATTTTCTGTTCAGTTCTAGTCTTTTCATCAAAAATGACTGAAAATTCTCTATTTCATTGGATAGTCATTTTTTCCCTTAAAAAGATAATTCTTAATTTTTCTGGCTAGTTGATTTCTTTATTTTAGTCCATGTTTCTTTGCCTTCTAGTATATCCTATAATTCTGACTGTGGCCCCTCAATATTCAAATCATTTCTTTCTGGCTACTTGTAGTATTGTTTTTGACCTGATAATTCTGGAATTTAGCTATAATATTCCTTGGAATTTTTATTTTTGTGTTTCTTTCAGGAGGTGATCAGTAGATTCTTTCAAAAAATTTTTACCCTCTGATTCTAGCATATTAGGGCACTTTTCTTGATGATTTCTTGAAAGATGATGTCCAAGCTTTCCTTATAGCTTTCATAGCTTTCACATAGTCCAGTAATTCTTAAATTGTCTCTTATGGATTTCTTTTCCAGGTCAGTCTGGTTTTCCAATAAATTATTTTACATTTGTTTTTCATTTTTCATTTTTTGGGTTTTATTTAATTGATTCTTGAGGTCTTATTGAGTTATTCATTTCCATTTGTCTATTTCTAATTTTGGGGAATTATTTTCTTTATTTAGCTTTTTTAATGCCTCTTTTTGCATTTGGCCAATTGTACTTTTAAAAAAATTATTTTGTTCAGTGAATTTTTTCCCATTTTGCCAATTCTATTTTTAAGGCATTGTTTTCTTTTTCCATTTTGCCAAATTTTGTTAAATACATATTTTCTTCCATTTCACCAAATTTATTTTTTATTAAAACTTTTTATTTACAAAGCATATGCATGGGTAATTTTTCCAATATTGACCCTTGCAAAACCTTTTGTTCCAAAATTTTCTCCTCCATTGCCCCCTCCCCTCCCCTAGCTAGCCAGTAGTCCAATGCATGTTAAATATGCTGAAATACATGTTAAGTCCAATATATGTATACGTATTTATACAGTTATCTTGCTGCACAAGAAAAATCAGATCAAGAAGGAAGAAAAAGAAAAACTGAAAAAAAAATAAAATGCAAGCAAACAACAACAGAGTGAAAATACTATGTTATGTTCCACACTCTATTCCCCTAGGGTGTAGATAGCTCTTTTCATCACTGAACAAGTGGAACTTGTTTGAATCATCTCATTGTTGAAGAGAGCCATGTCCATCAGAATTGGTTGTTGTATAGTCTTGTTGCCATGTATAATAATCTCCTGGTTCTGCTCATTTCACTTAGCATCACTTCATGTAGATCTCTTCAAGCCTTTCTGAAATCATCCTGCTGTTTGTTTCTTACAGAACAATAGTATTCCATAGAATTCATGTACCAGAATTTATTCAGTCATTCTCCAATTGAAGACGAGGAAAGGGAAGGTAAAATAGGATAAATTACCTCACATGAAGAGGCAAAAATGACCTATTATAATTGAGGGAAAGAAGGGAAAGGGATGAGTATTGTGTGAACATTAATCTCACTGAATTTGACTCAAAGAGAGAATATCAGATATATTTAGTTTGATAGAGAAACTTGTCTCATTCTATAGAGAAGTAGGAGAGGAAAGGGATAAGGAAGTTGTAAAAGAGGAGGGTTGATTGAGGGAGGTGGGAATCAGAAACAAAAAACCCGGAAGGAGGGAAAGGGGGAAATGAAAGAAAAAAGCATGACTTAGGGAAAATAAGATGGTGGGAAATAGAGTTAGTAATTTTAATTGTGAATGTGAATGAGATGAACTTTCCCATAAAATAGAAGCAGATAGCAGACTGGTTTAAAAGCCAGAATCCTAGAATATATATATTAACAAGAAATACATTTAAAGCAGAGTGGTATGTACAAAGTAAAGGTAAAAGGCTGGAGAAGAATTTATTATGCTTCAGCTAATGTAAAAATAAAAAAAAGACAGGAGTAGTAATCCTAATTTCAAATCAAGCAAAAGTAAAAATGAATCTAATTAAAAGACATAAGGAAGGATATTATCTTTTGCTAAAGGGTACCATAGATAATGAAATAATATCAATATTAAATTTATATGCACCAAGTGGTATAGAGTCCCACTTCCTAAAGATGTTAAGAAAGCTGCAAGAAGAAATAGACAGTAAAACTATACTAGTGAGGGATCTCAATCTTGCTCTATCAGAACTACATAAATCAAACTACAAAATAAATAAGAAGGAAGTTAAGGAGGTAAATAGAATTTGAGAAAAGTTGGGTATGATGGACTTTTGGAAAAAAATTGAATGGGGACAGAAAGGAACATACTTTTTTCTCAGTGGTACATATAATCTACACAAAAATTGACCATGTATTAGGACATTAAAACCAGCAAAATCAAATATAGAAAGGCAGAAATAGTATATGTATCTGTTTTCAGATCATGATGTGATAAAGATAAGGGGAAAATAGACCAAAAATTAATTATGAACTAAATAATCTAGTCCTAAAGAATGAGTAGGTAAAACAACAAATCATAGACACAGTTGATGATTTCATCTAAGACAATGACAATAATGAGACAATATACCAAAATTATAGGATGCAGCCAAAGTAGTTCTTAGGGAAAATTTTATATCTCTAGATGCTTACTTGCATAAAATAAAAAAGAGGAAATGAATAAACTGGGTATGAAACTAAAAAAAGCTAGAAAAAGAACAAATTAAAAACCTCCAATTAAATATTAAATTTAAAATTCTGAAAATCAAAGAGAGGATTAATAAAATTGAAAGCAAGACAAGTATTGAACTAATTATCAAAATTAAGAGTTGTTTTTATGAAAAACAAATAAACAAAACTGATAAATTTTTAGTTAATTTGATTAGAAAAAAGGAAAGAAGAAAAAACTTTGTTATGTGATGTAGCCTTCTCACATGGAACATCTATATTTCCATTGTACTCTTTTTTGATTCCTGATGATTTTCTAAGTGAATTTTCATTTCATCAGCTTTAACAATAATTTAATCTACTTTTTATCAACCTTTTGCTTTAATTTCTCTTTTTTCTTAGTGCATTTGATAGCAATCTCAGAATTATATAAAATAATAATAAAAAGAGTAGGCATCCTTGCTTTACTTGTTCATTTCATGATAAAGCTTCTAATGTATCCCTAAGAGTTAAGCAGGGATATTAAAAAAGATAGGCTTTTCAAGAAGAAATTTGTGGTCCTTTAAAGAAACTTTGCAGTTTCCCTTTGGAAAGCTTAATGTCCTCTTTTTTTGTTTTTGTTTTATTTTGTTTTATGTATATATACATATACATATAAATCTGCATATGTGTATGTTTAGGTATGTATTATGTAAATATGACAAAAATAATATATACTGAATAATAGACTCAATATCCTTTTTTCCTTTGTATACCTAGTTAAGCCAAACTCTTTTGTTTGGCTAAAGATTTTATTTAGAAGGCTCTGGTATTGCTAAATCATGTAAATAAGTCTTTCTTAAGCACTTACTATATGCATTTTACTAAATAAGCCTTGGGAATATGAACACTATAGAATTAAACAGAAAGATAATTTCTGCCCTCAAGGAGTTTATATTGTAATAAGAGATAGAGAACATATGAAGGGGAGTGGAGGGGAGAGGAGAAGGTACTTACAAAAGTCATGGTGGTTAAATCCAGAGTCAGGAATCAAGCCAGGAGAGGAATAATGAGTGACTGTCTTGGATATATCCACAATTTGAAGTGTTTTAAGAGAAACTCATCAATGGGAGAAGTGGGACATTGGAATAGAGAAAGAAATTGAGATAGTGGTTAAGTCAAAGTTGAAGAAATTGACAATGTTTTCTGCAAACTGGTGTATACAAGGGATTTTACTTATTAAAGGGAATTCCTTTTCAACCTGACTCTGGAATGGCCATGATAATGGCAAATAGATCTTGTTTTGTTTTGCTTGATGTTAATGACCAAAAGATAAGTCAACAAGGTGAACTGTGTTTCTATTAATGTAATGTAGCCTCTATGTGAGAAAGCAATAATTTTAAAGTCCCCTGACCTTAGGGGGCTTCTGTTCTAATAATCTGTCAGTGATGCTAAATCTTCTGACTTTGGAATCTGTGATCTTGAGGCCCTCTGATCTAAGAAGTCTTTTGTTCTGTCAGTAATTATTAAAGTCCTCGGGTCTAGGAATAGAATAATATTTCTCCTGGTAGACTTTAGGAAAGATATATTAGTGAGTCTGTCTAAAAGTCTATCTATCAATGATTTCAAGTCTTCTGATCTTAGAACAGTCCTACAAAAATTACTGTCTGTTGGTCAGTGATAACCAACTTCTTGAGATCAGTCCTTGGGTTCTACCCCTAAGCCATAAAATTAGCATATCAGTGACATGAAGAACTGGATAAAGGTGTCTTCTTTCTCCAGATTCCTTGCTAAATTCTTTTGGAATTTAGACTGCTTCAATTGGCGTTACAATTACAATAAACTTTGCCCCTTGACTTGTATATACATTCAAGTCTGCAAATTCTTTTGAGACACCTCCTGACACCAGTCTGCAACCCCCAAACTTTTGGGGTCTCTTCCCAACTCAACACTATCATCCTAGAACTCAAATTTTAATGTATGCAAGAGACACTCATGTCTGTGCTTAGATGGCACTGGCTGTCTCCAAGACCTGAAATGCTCTTCCCCCTACTTAGTTTTCTGGGCTTGCTTTAACATTCCAGTCAAATCCAAGCTTTTTCATATGGTCTTTCTCAAACCAATCAGATGCTAATGTCTTTCTCATTTCAGGTGAATTTTCATCTATTATGTCACTTTTGGAGTATATTTCCAAATTTTTCAAGAAACTTGTACCTCACCCCAGTTCTACCAACAGTGTATTAGTGTCCCTAGCCCTCCAGTAATTGTCATTTTTCTCTTTTGATATTTTTGTCAATTTGAAGGTTGTGGGCAAATTTTAATTTCTTTTTATTAATGATTCAGAATATATATTTCGATATAGATACTGATATTTTGTATTTCTTGTTTTGAAAAATCTGTGTTACTATCATTTAACCATTATTCTCTTGGGAAAATGGCTCTTGTACTTTACCTTCTATGTAGCTTGGATATAAATTTTCAATTAAATCTAATTTAGATTTTTCCAAGCTGATTTATAAAAAAAGTATCAATATACTAGAGGGGCATAACTGTTAAGTCATGATGCTAATTTAACTATCATTAATGTGTGCTTATGTATCTTGAGGGTATTTGATATTTCTTTTGTTTAAATAAATAGCTTCCTTATGCCTAATCTTCAATGTAGACTGAGTACCTTTCTAATTCTTGGGCATTATTCTAGAGATTAGTTGAATCTAATGTTTAACTTTTCCATGAAACTCTGGGATTGAGAGATGCACAGGGAGATGACTAAGGAGTTTTAGAAAAGGAGTATGGCTCTTTTTTGAAGTAGGGCAAGCTTCCAAAGGATTTAAACTAATAACTGAGTTATATAGGGACTGACTCCAAGTCTAAAGGGACTCCTAGCTGGAGAGATAAAAGGAATAGTCGCCTAGTTCCCTGATCTCAGTATTGGTTCTCATCATTAAATAGATATGGAGAAACTGAAGTTTAGAAGGGTTAAATGACTTGTCCGTTGTCTCATAGATACTGCTCAAGGAAGAATTTAGCCCAGGATCAATTATTCTCAATCCATTGCTGTTTTTTTCTTTGCTTTGCTTAATATTTTTACATTACATTATAATTCTCTTTTTGTGCTTTGTCTCTCTCCTGAGTTGTTAGAAATGTCAAATTATTGTCAAATCACTAATCCCATAAAAATGTAAATTACATGTAAAATAATTTTTAACATTTGTTTTTAAAACTTTGAGGTCCAGATTCTTTCCCTTCCCCCCCCCCCCAAACACTTCCCATCCTCTCCCATTGAGAGGGCACATGTGAATTTATACTAAAAATTTCCATAAAAATAATCTTGTGAAAAAATAAAAGATCTCTTCCCCTCCAGGACACCACCACCACTACCACCACCACCACCACCACCACACACACACACACACACACACACACACGTGTGCCAAAAAAAAAAAAAAAGAACTCAAGAAAAATAAAATAAAAAAATATGCTTCAATCTTTATTTAGAAACAATAGATTCTCACTCTGGTTATATATAACATTTTCCCTCATAAGTCTTTATGAACAATCTTAGATCATTGTATTACTGAGAATAGCAAAGTTATTCACAGCTGATCATCCCATAATACTGCTATTACTTTATAAACAATACCTTTCAATTTGCAAGAATATATGGTGGACCTTCCAGTTTTCTCTGAGAGCATACTGCTCATCATTTCTTATTGGACAATAGTATTCCATCATAATCACATACCAGAATTTATTCAGCCATTTCCTAATTGATAGGCGTCTCTTCAATTCCCAATTCTTTGCCTTGAGAAAAGAGCTGCTGTAAATATTTCTATATATATAAGTTCTGTTCATTTATTTTTTTTAAAGTATCTTTTGGGGTACATGCCTAGGAGATATGAGGTAGTAGCTTAGAATTGTTTTAATTTTCATTTCTCCAATCAATAGTAAGTTAGAATATATTTTTATATGGCTATAAATAGCTTGATTAGTTCATCTGAAAAGTGTTTATTTTGATCATTTGTCAATTTTTAAAAAATAAATTTCTCTCAATTCCCTATATATTTGAGAAATGATGACTTCATCAGAGAAAATTGCTTCAAAATTCTATTTACAATTATTATTTCTAACTATATTCCCCCCATTTATTCTATTGTCTCTCTCTCCTTTCATCCTGTTCATCCTCAAAAGTGTTGCTTTTAACTATCTCCTCCCATAATATACATTCACTTTTTGCCAACTTCCCCCCTTCTTGTTTCCTGCAGTGTAAGATAGATTTCTATATCCATATTGAGTGTATGTGCTATTTCCTCCTTGACTCAATTGTGATGAGAATAAAGTTCATTCAGTTCCCTCCCCACCTCTTCCTCTCCAATGTAAAAGGGTTTTTTGTTTTTTTTGCCTCTTTTGTGGCAGATAATTTACATAATTCTACTCCCTTTCCCTTTCCCCCCAGTACATTACTCTCTCATCCTTTAATTTTATTTTCTAAAATAGCCTTTCTGGCCTAGTTGTACCAGACCTAAAACTGTATTATAAAGCAGCAGTCATCAAAATCATTTGGTACTGGCTAAGAAACAGAGTAGTTGATCAGTGGAAAAGGTTAGGTTCACAAGATACAATAATCAACGATTATATAATTTAGTGTTTGATAAACCAAAGACCTCAGCTTCTAGGATAAAAACCTCACTGTTTGACAAAAATTACTAGGAAAACTTGAAAATAGTATGGCAGAAACTAGTCATTGACCAATACCTAACACTTGATACCAAGATAAGGTTAAAATGAGTTCATGACTGGAAGTGGCTATATTTGGCAATGAGAGGATCCAATTCAGTTCCATTTGATCAGTGATGAACAGAACCAGCTACACCCAGCAAAAGAACACTGGGAAATGAGTGTGGACTGCTTGCAATTTTGTTTTTCTTCCCAAGATATTTTTACCTTTCTAAATCTGACCTTTCTATACAAGAGAACTGTATAAATATGCCCATATATATTGTATTTAAAATATACCTTAACATGTTTAACATGTATGAGACTATCTACTATCTAGGGGAGGGGATTGAGAGAAGGAGGGGAAAAGTTGGAACAGAAGTGACTGCAAGGCGTCATTGTTGAAAAATTACCCATGCATGTGTTCTGTCAATAAAAAGCTATTTAAAAAAAAAAAAAGAAATGAATTCATGACTTACACATAAAGGGTGATAACATAATCAAATTAGGAGAACGAGGGACAGACTACCTCAGATCTATGGAGAAGGAAGCAATTTATGGCCAAAGAAGAGCTAGAGTACATAATTAATTACATAATTAATAATTAATTAATAGATTATGTAATGATCAACTATAATGGACTTGTTTTTTTTAATAATGAGGTGATTCAGGTCAATTCTAATAGACCTGTGACAGAGAGAGCCATCTACATCCAGAGAGAGGACTGAATATGTACGACAAAATTGTATTTTCACTTTTGTTGCTGTTGTTGTTGTTTGCTTGATTTTTTTCCTCTCATTTTTTCCCCTTTTTGATCTGATTTTTCTTGTTTAGCATGATAAAAGTGGAAATATGTTTAGAAGAATTGCACATATTAAATGCACTAGGCTGACAAGATGCCTTGAGCCTGAAGCTATATTTTAGGTAATCTTGGGCCAATACATAAAGAAATAATAGCTTATGAATTTTACAATGCCAAATATATTAGAGTATTTATTATAAGCAATCAATGCCTCTTTGAAAAGTAATATTTGATCTGTACTTTCACTAGGGTTCTGAAGAGAAATAGAGAGAAATGTTGCAAGCAAACCTAACTGAAATTTTCATGAAAATTGACATGGTTCCTAAAACATCCAGCTTTACACATCTCTAGCTCTGAATTTGTCCATTAATCCTTCCTTTTAAATATGAGAAAGAAAGAAAGAAAAGTAGTTTGGAAAATTAGGAAATGGTGAAGACTTTGTAAAAATAGCTACTGTTGAAATTCAGGTATGAGAACACTTGGATAATTTGAAGAAAATAAAATTAGTGGATCCAGATGGTATTGAATATGGTGCAAAGTCTGAATTAAGTAAAGAAACTATTGAGCCACCGCAGATTATTTTTGAAGAGTTCTAAAATAGAAACCTGAAAAGGAGGCACAAGAGATCAGAAAGTGGGGGACATGTTTCAGAAAAGACAGAACAACCTTGGCAATTATACTAAGTGCATAATTCCTTTTAATTTCAAATAAAATATAAAGAAAAAATAGGTCAAGAGCCTAGAGTTTAATTGGAGGAGGAGAAATAAGAATCATAGTCTCAAGGAAAAAATGTTGAGTCTAATTTTTAGTTAAAATGAGATAGTCTTTTTCTTATCCAAGAATAGTCTAACTATGTTCTCTGTCCTTTCTCTTTTGGACTTTTGCCCATATATCGCTTTATTAATGTCATTTCCACAAGCTTCTTCTTTGTCTATTAACATGTAAAAAATGTTTTTAATCTAGGAAAAAAAAAACTTTGCTTGATCTTGTAGCCCCCTCAAGTTCCATCCCCCTTTTTTTAATTGCGACATTGCAAGTGACCTACACATCCTACTTATATTTACTGAGTACCTTCTTCTTTCTGCAGTTCATCTTTTGTATTTACTACTCTATTCAGAATGCAGCTTGGAAAATAACCCTTGGCTTGCAAATCTTAGACATTGGGCTCATTTTTCAAAACTGCAACTTGCATTGACAAGTCCTATTCTCAAAGGTGGTCCAACAGTCCTCTTGGAGTCTCAGAGTAGTCTTAAGAGGTTGTTAGGGGTTTATTTAATACTGCGGTTTGCAAACCTCCACAGGTGTGCTTTTTCTCACAATTACTGATATCAAATCCATAGTCATTAATTAGCTCTATGATAATATAGTAAAAGATAGTACAAACATTTTCCTGCTAGATCTTGATTCTCTCTTTTTAGAAGTATATACTGGGAATATGGGTTCAAACTTAAAGAGAACATTTATCAAAGGTGACTCACCACTCCTGCAAACTATTTTGCTAGAATCCTTAAATTATTCTCTTTAGATGCAGGATAGCTTTTCTGTTGTGTTCTGTGTAGAGCCTTGAGATGGGAGTTAGTCTATGCTTGTCTCTCATCTACTTCAGACACGCTGCTAGGAAATTGATGGGAAGATGGGATTTCCAAAATCCCCCTGATTCTTTGAAGCTCATAAGGTTTTCCTTTGACCAAAGCATCTTGGTAAGAAGCCTGCTCCCTCCTCTGCAATCTCAAATTGTTCATTTTTGGGGATAGCTTTCTTTTTCTCTTTGTATCCAGACTAGCAAATCTCAACTACTTTTAAAGCCCTATCAAATCTGAATATTTTTTTCCTTGGTAGAGAAAATAGAAGCAAAAAAGAATTAAATTTTGGTGACATGAATTGATTGAAGCTTAAGTAGGCATCTTCATCTCATCACTTAGCTTTCAATTCCCTTTCAAGTCCTTTTATTAACTGACTAGATAACATATTAGTTCCTAGCAAAATATCACTAAATAAAAAGAACAGAAAAATAGGAGACAAGAATGATTCCACCAATTCTATAGAAGGTACACATTTTTAGGGGTTACCACATCACTAGTGAAGGAAAAAAAATACTGGAAGAGTCCTAAAATATACTTGAAAATATACATGATTAAGGGAAGATAAATGTTTGGCACAAATTTCTGATTCAAGGAGATGTTCATTCTTGATTAGTTCAATCAAGAGATGATCTCACCTAACAAAGTTAGCAGCTTTCAAATGGTCTGGGCTAAATAATAAATGAAAGTGATTCAAAGAGCTCTTCTATATTATATAGTATAATTAAACTGTTTCTACCTTCTTTAGTAAACTAGTCAACATACATTTATTAAGTGATTTCTATGTGTCAGGCACTGTTCTTAGGATATAAAGAAAGACAAAAACAAAGCTCACTTCAAAGATCTCATAGAATTTAAACTATGGGCAGTGATTTCAATTTGAAAATTATGCTACTTGGTAGAGAAAACAGAAACAAAAAAGTTTGTTTCTAGCGACATGAATTCATTGAAGGAAGCCAAGTCAGTATCATTTTGACCATTTCTTCAATTATGTTAGTTTTCAATTCCTCACTAAATTTTTTTTTTGCTTTATTCTTTCTAGCCTCATTATCATTCTCCTGCATAGAAAAAAGAAACAATATAGAAGTTCAGTCTTCTGTATATCATGTTATTATCTGACTTGCCAATGCATATTGTAGTTTTGAAGAGTGACTTCAATATCTAGGATTTGATGATCTAAAAGTTACTTTCCAAGATGTATTCTCTTTGGAGTGGCAAATCCAAAATCTAGATTGCAGAAGGAAGAAAATAACTCAGTAAATATAGACAGCATGCATAAGTCACTTGTAATGTAGCAATTAAGGGAAGAAATAATAGAGTAACAAGGGGACTACAAGTTCAAGTAAAGTTTTTTTTCAAGATTATAAACACTTTTCCATGTTACTAGAAAAAGAAAAAGCTCGTGGAAAGGATGACGTGAATGAAGGTAGATATGGACAAAGATTCAGGAAGAGAATGGAGAATAGGCAGATCAACCTTACAAAAGAAAAAAAGACATCTCTCTTTAAGAATTAGACTCAGGGGTATCGAGGTGGTGCAGTGGATAGAGCACCAGCCCTGAAGTTAGGAGGACCTGAGTTCAAATATAACTCTTCCTAGCTGTGTGACCTTGGGCAAGTTACTTAGCCCTATTGCCTCGGGGAAAAAAGATTTAGGCTCAACATTTTATTTTCCTGACACTATGATTTTTAAGTCTCCTCCTCCCATTAAACTCAAGGATAATGATGTATTTTTCAACATAATTAAGAAAGCCACTTTCATAATTATTAACATTTATCACAAGTTTTAAGTAAGACTGGATTTTTGCTTTCCTGATACTGCTCTTGTAGAACCATGTCATTTTTTTGTATTTATCCCCAATTGCTTGTCCTTTCCATCTCTTAGACATGCCTTTTTAGAAATTTGAATGAATAATCTACCTATATAACTATACTAATTTTTTTGGATACATTTTTATTTTTCTCATTTTAAATTCAATTGCAATGATATCTTGAGATTTTGTTTTTGAAACTCCTTTCTTGAGACAATTTCCCATTGGTAAGTCATTAAATTCTACCAATCAGTTTCTTAATTCTTGGAAATAAACGCTTCTAAAGTCTAGGGCATGCCTCAAACTATGACACTTTTAGCCTCCATATTATGAAATCAAATATATCTTTATGCTTATTTCCTAATATCCTCATTAACTTACTTTTACTGATCACATTTTTGAATTTGGCAGAATCATATCCAGACTAGTAGTGTCCCTTATAATTTTTCCCCTTTCTGAAAAGCAACTTAATGGGTGATTTAAGTAAGAAGTTACATCAGAAAAAGTTGATGTAAAATTAGCAAAATAAAATAAATTGAGCACCTTCTTTAGAGCTATTTTCAAATCTCATTCTCATTATCAGGCCTTCATAGTTTTGGGATACACTCTTGTACAAATATACATTTTATCTAAATGACAAATGTGAACTTCAATTTAAGTAAGAAGGTTGTGAGATAAAATGATGAAAGAACATATGTGCTTAGGGAGTAAATTTACAACTTCTGGTTCTGGTAATCTGTGTGTGTGTGTGTGTGTGTGTGTGTGTGTGTGTGTTTATAGCAATGAGTCTTTTATTGATCCAAGATGTAATCTTTCTGCATCTATTTGAATCTGTGTTTGTTTTTGATGCTCATATTTGTCTATAGTTGATAAGTTCAAAAGTTGGATTGTAATGTTCCTTCTGGACTCACTTTCTCTACCTCCTCACTGTTTCTATTTGATACATGTTATAGGGTCTGTCTTCTCAAGGAATTTCTGAACCTGGAAGCTCCTGGAATTCAGTTACTTTACTTTTATACTGGTTCAATGTTAAATCTATCTATTATTTAAATTCCTCAGATTTATAGTCACCTTTAAAAAATTACCTAATCACATTATTACAGTTCTAATATAAATAGAAATTAATAGCTTTTAAGGAAAAGAAAATGAAGCTCAATGAAACATCAATCTTAAGAAGTTTTGAAGTAGAATTTTTCAGGCTTATCCAGGTTTTTATTATAAAGGGCAACTTCTATACTCCCTCAGAGTTAGAATTAGAAGTCAGTCTTAGACTTAGAATTTAACCAAGTGGACCTTCAGTTTACTCAGTAAAGTAATTCTAATGATGTATTTTTTTTCCTTTCCAAAAGTAGATAGCTATTCTATCATTCATCTGATACAGTAAAGTAAGGGAAATTCCCTGAGTACAGTTTCTTGTTACCATATCTTATCTCTTAGCCTCAAACTGGATTCTATTGTAAGTAGAGTGATAATCATCCTTCCCTTTCCATGGGAATTGGAAGTTTGACTTCCTCATGTGGAGATCTTTTATCCTTGTAAGGCAGCATGAAATAGTGGAAAGAATAATTAAAACTGAACACATGCAACCTAGATTGAGATTCTGGCTCTGTGACTTTTCTGTGTGAAACTGGACAAATCACTTAATTTCTCTGGGACTCAGTTTTCTTATATATAGGGGTAGTACTAGATGACAGCTAGGGTTTCTTGTAGTTCAAGATTTATGAGCCTATGATACTATGATGAGTTCTTTCTTTCCATTAATACAAACATGTTCATTCCCTAGCTATCTCTGTCCCATTTAAAAGGAAATTTCCACCTATTGAGATGTTATAGCTTACCTGTATAGCCACTATATGAATTCTGTGAAACAGTAAAAACAGAGAATTGAAACTGAACTGCTTTTTTGGATGTGTGTGTGAAAATCTATCATTTTATCAATTGCTTTTAAAACTTAAAAATAAATAATCAATAACTACATCTCCTAGATGATTCTCAAGGAGATGTCCTTATTCCTTTTATAAATTAAATTATTAAGACATTCCCAGGAGGATAAATTAATTTCTTTTACTATCTATATAAAGAATTGAGTTTTCTGTACTTTGTTTTAAGCACCCAATTTTACATTAATATGATCATAAGTTTATGCCATCCTATAACACCAGAGTTGATGCTTCATTTATTACTTCATACCTGATGCATTAGATGTGCAGCTTCTGTTAATGAATGGAGAATCATAATGCGCAGGAATGATTGCTCATTTCTGAAACTTTTTTTTTTTTTTTACAGCAGGACTATTCAATCTTTTTCTGAACTATTTTAGGTTTATTAGTAACTTGCTAATAATGTTTTGTAGATGATATAAATCTTAGAAAAGAATAATGGTAGTCCATTTAAAAGTTTTTGCGTTATGTCTTCCTACATCTATCAAAACTGGACATCCTTATGATTTAAGGAGATTTACCAATTGTATAAATCCTACATCTTCTTAGTTTGGCTTTCTGATGAGTTCAGGCTGGGTCTGCAAGAAATATTGCCAATCATAAGGCTTACACTGTACTATGAGTTTAACTTCTCATTTGATCCTGACAACAATCTTGTGGATTGAGGCAGGCATTATCCTAATTTCCAGTGGAGGCAACTGAGACACAGATCTTTAAGGGTTGTTCATGGCCACGCAGCTAATAAGCCATGTCACATATAGGATTTGAAACCTAGTTTTTTTTTCCTGACTCTATGCCCTTTCTTGGCCCAAAGGAGTTGGTTATTTTCTTTTCTTTTCCTCTCATGGACTTAAGTAGAATAAGAAAACAAATAATTTCCAGTAGACGCTCATCTTGAAAGTTCCAAATAGTTTTTATTTATGCTGAATATACCCATTTTCCTACTTCCCACTGCAGTACCCAAGATATCTCTAAAACATTTTTCTGAAATACTCTTTATATTCTGTCTGAAATGCAATGTTTTGGGGAGAGCTTCCTATGAAGAGGAAGTAGTATACTGTACTGCGATGGAGAAAGTTAAGATCTGATGTGGAAGTCAGACTATTTGAGTACTAGACCTACCTGATTATTACTAAATTATATGATCTTGAACAATTCACCTGATGCCTTTTGGCTTTAGTTTTGAATTCATTCTGGAGTCCTCTATATTTCTGACATTTTTGAGTTTATGATTTTAGTAGATAGAAGATATTTTCTCCATATCATGCTGTTGTGACAGAATAATACTACTATTGTCACTATTGCCCCTACTACCAGTGGTAATAATTTTTGTTTTCATTGTTCAATTGTTTTTATTGTGTCTGATTCTTCATGATGCCATTTAGGTTTTCTTGGCAAAGATACTGTAGTGTTTTCCCATTTTCTTCTCTAATTCATTTTGCAGATGAGAAAAATGAGGCAAACAGGATTTGGTAACTTTCCCAGGATCACACAGATAATAAGTGTAAGAGATCAGATTTGAGGCCTGACACTCTATATACTGTGCCACTTAATACTTTAGAATTCATAGATGTTATCTCATTTGATATTTGAATATTGACATTCAAAGCAGGCCTGGGGAGGGAGGAAGGCAGGATAGGGCAGGTATAGTTGCTTCATTTTGGAATTAACAATGATGATGGTAAGGATTTTTTAAACATGCAACTTCATATCAAGAGTATAATAGAGGGCCATGAAAAATTTGAGTTCAATCTTCTACATCAATAACAATAATTGTGCAAGATCTTTGGAAGCCTGGAAGACTGTTTATCAAGCATATGTTAAATAAAAAAAAAAAGAATTTGAGATACATAGCCAAATGTTAGAAGGACAGTATTATAATATTATCAGTGGAGGGGACTTTGGAGACTTGTCTCCTTCCCTTAGTATTTTTTTCTGGCTGAAATTCATTTGCCTGCCAAGCTGAGGAATATCTTGAGAATTTTTTTTAACCATTAGTCAAGTAGTTATCTGAAGCATTCATCTCACGACAGAGGGATTTTAAAAGTTAGATTTAATCTCAGCTTGGAAAGTTTCGACCTGTCTATGGTTTTTAGTTGAGTATGAGGGATTATTAACATTTATTATGACTAATGAGTTTCCAACTTTTCCCCTCTCTATAGAGAGGGGCTTTATAATGACTGAGCTTCATATCCTAGGAGATGGATGCAACAGTTACTATTAGGCATCCTGAGGAAACTAAGGAGATGGATGCTACAGTTACTATTAGGCATCCTGAGCACCCTGAGCCTAAATGATGGTAACTGAGGGAAGCTTGGATAACTCTAGATTAATGGACACTTGTGATTGTCAGAGTATAAGAGAAACAATGACCAATGAGCACATAAGAATAATAGGAAACAATGTTTGGCAAAGACTATACATCAAAAATATACTATATGCCCTAGATAGAGTGTGATGACATAATTAAAATATATAGGTCATCCTGTGGAATTAGAAGCATCAGTTGTTCTTTTACACTTATATCCTGGCCACACATGCTCCCTACATCAGTACTCTTCCACATTTATTCCCTTTTGTAGCCATCTTTTTCCTCCTTGTATCCTTTGAGTTCTTTTCTTTTCCTTCTATATTCTTTTACTTGATACATCAGCTTTCATGGATTCAACACTTATCACCATGCTGATGATTCTTAGACTATTCAGCCTTTAGCTCTTTAATTTCAGTCTTGCATTGTTTGAACTGTTTTTCTAATATCTCAAACTGAATGTCTTGTAGATATCTTAAACTCAACTTGTTCAGAAACGAACTCATTTCTCCTCTCCCAAACCCTTTCTTCTACCTAATTTCCTTATTATTGTTGAAGGTACCACCACCCCTTTAGTCAACTGGGCACATAAGCATGGTGTCACCCTTGACACCTGAGTCTTCCTCTCTCCCCAGCCCCTTTCTGATTTGTTGCCAAGACTTATTGATTTTGCCTTTATAACATCTTCTCATATATGCTTTTTCCTCTTCTCTGACACTGCCTTCACATAATACAAGCCTTCATCACCTCATACCTGGCTATTGAAATAAATTGCTGATTGGTCTCCTTTCTATCAACTCTAGGCCATCTTCCATTCAGCTGCCAAGGTGATATTCCTAAATCATAGGGCTGACTAAATCAGGTCCCTGCTTAGTAAATTCTGATGACTTGTTTTTGAGATTCAAAGTACTTTTTAAACCTGTTTCTTAGCTTTTTTCCAGTCTTCTTACATTTTATACCTACCATTCTCTATGATCCTGTAATATTAGCCTTCTTGCTATTCCCGGCACAAGACAGTCTGTTTCCCAACTCTGGGCATTTTCACTGTCTGTTCATCATTTCTAGAATGATCTTCCTCCTTATCTCTGCTTCCTGACATCTCTGGATTCTTTCAAGTCTCAGCTAAAATTGTATTTTCTGCAAGCAGCCTTTCCTCATCCCTTCTAATGCTAGTGCCGTCTCTCTCTTGATTACTTCCTGTTTATTTTAAATTTTTCTTGTTTCTATATGGACATTTGAATATTGTAAGCTTCTTGAGGGCAATGGCTAGATTTTTTTTTTTTTTTTTTTTTGCCTTTTTTCCATTATCAGTACTTAAGACAGGGCCTGGCACAGAGTAAACACTTAATAAGTGTGGGTTCACTTGTTAATTCTTAGGAATAAGTATGTTTTATGTCTTGGTTCTATACACATTGGTAATCCACGTAGAGTATATATGGTAACTCTCAGTCAGCTCATTTAATTAACCAGAAAACTCCATTCACCAACTGTTCATGATAAACGGGAGTTTGCTGTAGTTTCTTTTCATTCTAGAATAAACACCAATTACCATAATGCCCCATTGTCTCAAGAAGTTCTGTTCTTGGATATACAGCATCTGGTTTTTAACCAATTACAAAAAAGATATATGTGATGTTAGTTGGCAGAGGAAAATATTTGCAATAACTGCCAATTATTGTGCCTTTATTCATTCCAAAATAGGACACTGATTGCCAATTCACAAGATTGTATTGGTGCCTCAATATCTCTTATTTTGTTGCTTTTCTTGAAAATCCAAGGATAAAGTACTATACAGCATAGGACAGAGATAGCACGGCATGTTTGTTAAAAGTGGATAAAAAGTGCTCTTGTGATAAGAAAGGCCTGAGTTCGAGGTCCATTTGTGATGCATATTGTTTGAATACTGTTCTTGGAATCACATGGACAGTATAGTTTAGCAGCAAAAACACTAAACTTGGAGTCTTAAGTCTGGGGTTTGAGTCTCACATCAAACACTGTTTGGCTACCAGAACCATTTTAAGTAACAACTTCCCAGGATTTCTGAATTTTCTCATCTGTAAAATAAGGAGTTTGTACTCTATCACCTGTGACATACCCATATAGTTTTAAATATATGATTTTATAACCTAATCATTCAATGCCTCAGGTAATTTCCCAAGATTTAAGTCAGTCAGTCAATAAACATTTTTAAGCACTTTCTATGTGCCAGGCACTATATTAGTCCACATTAGTAGATTCCATAATTATGTAATTAAAGATCTGGTCTAAAGGATAAGTAAAGATCAAAGTAAAGCTTTTTCTTTCCAAATTCTATTTAAGGTAGTATATTTTCTAGTCATTAAAGACTAGTTAATGAATACATATTGTATATACTTTCTAGAATGAATTATGTATCTGATATAGTTCTTGGGGGTATAATTTTTACCAAATCAATGAAAATTTGTTAAGAACTACTTGTTATTTATTAAGCTATTTGTGCTGAGCAGTGGGGATACAAAGTCAAAATGAAAATAATCCTTGATCTGAAACTTACATTTTACTTCCCTTTGAGAAGAAAAATAAAGTTAGTGATTTTTTATCTGATTTACTCAGAGAACCATTTTCAAAAAGTCATTTGACAGTTTGGCTGGTTACTCTATTCTTTCCTCAGAGAGTTCGAAAATGAACTAAAGAGGCCTTGTGGTAATAGGATTAATTAATAGCCAATTAAGAAGTTCTCCCCTTTCTGTCCCTACCAGAGAATGAAATCTTCCTCAGATAATAATTATGTGACTTTGAGCAATTTTGCCTCAGTTTCCTCATATTAAATGAGCTAGAA
This sequence comes from Sarcophilus harrisii, assembly GCF_902635505.1. Lineage (NCBI taxonomy): Eukaryota > Metazoa > Chordata > Mammalia > Dasyuromorphia > Dasyuridae > Sarcophilus > Sarcophilus harrisii. The sequence continues at coordinate 125,566,934 of NC_045429.1, forward strand.
AAGGAAATGGCAATGCACACCAGTATCTTTGTTAAAAACAAAACAAAACAAAACAAAACATCCCATATGGGGTCAAGAAAAATCAGATACAACTAAAGTGACCTGAACAACAACAAATTGGAATATTATTTAATTTTACCTGAATTTTTCTCTCATGGTTTCTATAAGCATCTTTCCTGTCTGTCATAAGGATCTATCTTAGAAAATTGCATTTCCCCCCTGTAAATAACTATGTAAATACTGAATCTCAGCAAGCTAGTTCTGGGGCTGACTTTTAAGGCTTATAAAATATGCATTAGTAAAGTGAGGTCTATTAAGATTGTCAGAGATTGCATTTCAATATAGAGGCAAAATAACATAATGGAGTATTGAGTATGGAATAAATATAATTTGGGTTCAAATTTCAACTCTGAGATTTTTGAGTGTTGTGACCCAGGTGAGCCACTTAACTGATTCAGATATTTCTCTGTGATTTCTCTACTAAATAATAAATGAATTGTCATCTATAGTTGTGCAGATTTTTTGTTGTTGTTTGTTTGCAATAGTAGCCCTGCAGGTTTGTAAAATAAGACATCCTTTACATATTCAAGTATGTTTCAATAATCAAAGATTTAAAACTTGTTAAAATATATTTATATGTACTAAGGAACTGGCATTTTGGAAGGATAATTTTAGTTGAAGGTTTTATTGACCTGCAATCAAACTGATTATCCATTTTATTAGACAATGAAAACTCTCTTTGAAACATTATAAGAAGAGAAAACAAGAAAAAAAGCTACAACTTCAAAACATGCAGTCTTAGAAAAATCCCTGTTAAGAACAGAAACGTTTTCTAAAAGGCATATTTTAGCTGCTGACTTTTAAAAGTGAGATGCACTGTGTGTGAGTTTAAAGCAAAACATCTGTTCTTTTTTTCCCAGAGCAAAGAATTCTATCTTTGTCCCTGCTATAGACAATTCTTCCATTTCCCTTGTGTTCAGAGCATGGATAATGAATTGAGGTGCACAAGGGAGTTATGTTTGAAGCCTTGTGCTCTTCCTCCTATCTATGAGGAGACACGATATAACATGCTCCACAAAATTCTAATAATTCTCTACATCAGACTCCATCTCTATGAATGAATATTTGTGCACATGGTCTTTGTTGGTTAGCAACTGGGGCATATGTTTCTGGGCTCTGAATGCATAGTTGGCAGCATAGTGCTATGGAAATCCCATTCACTAGGTGAAGTCATCTAAAATAATTATGCCTTGAATAAAAGTTGCAGCTGCCAAAACTTGTGCCCATGAACCAAAGATGTTATGAATTTTCCATTTGTTTCTTCAGTCAGCCTACCACCATCTGCAAAGAACTAGGTATGGTATCTCGCCCGTACTTTGTATTTTCAAATGTAGGAAAGCTTTAATTAGACATAAATGAGGTTGATCAATGAATCATTAACTTCCATTAAACTTTAAGTAGACTGCCTGACCTGGCTACTTTAGCCTGAATTTAATCTGGGATAGACCTGATAATTAGAGTTAAAGGGATGAAAGCTGGAGGCGATCCATTTCAATCTTTCACAGCAAATGGAGTTGAGTCAACTAAAAAGGTAATTTTATAGCCCACTTCTAAGGACTGAAGTGTCCATCAAGTGTACTTTTCCTCTGAAAAAGATTCTCAGTGTAGCCTGCCATTTGGGGTGGCAATATTAATTGCCTGATGAGTGTTTCTAAGAAACGACATGATTCAGTAAATTCTTAGAGTCAGAGGACGTGGATTGGAATTTTGGCTTTGCTATTTATTACATGTTATTTCAGGCAATTCAATCTTTCTAGCTGTTTATTTTCCCAGCTCTATAATGAAGTGATTGGGCTTTATCATCTCCAAGGTCCTCTCCTGTTGTAAATTCATTGACAATTTTATGGTGACCAGGTGTTCCCCTGACCTGGACCATCTTCAAAGCTCTGGTTCCTACTTGGTTAATTTAGGATCTACAACTTTGGAGTTCACTTTCCCTTCTTAATAAATAGCTGTGCAATCATACCGACAATTAAGAAAGCAACTAAACAGAGAATCTTTTGTCTTCTCCCTTTGCTTCTTCCTCTCCCTTCTTACTGTGTTTCCTAAAAGGATGTAAGTTACCTTAGGTAATGAAATTCAATAAATTTACTGGAGAAAAAATTCATCCACTAGGAAAAGACAAGTTCTGGGAAATTTACCTGAATCAGAAAATGTTAAGGAACATATACTCTGGTGTTTCATATCATTCAGTGATATTGATCTCAAAGCCCAAGGGATCCATATACATCATCAAAATCCTGTGTTTAGTATTATAATTAATGCTATTCCTATTTAATATACCTTTTGGAATGAGGCTGATTTGGTTTAAAAAGAGATATAATTTTCTAAATTGGAAGGAAACTCATGAAAATGATGGAGATACATTTAGGTTTTAGCTCTCCTAGGAATCACACTAATTTTAAGATATTACTTGAAACAATCTTTAGACTGAATGCTGGAATATCATAGTGTCATTTTCTTCTTCTGGTAAGGATTAGACCCAATGAACTCTAAGTACTGCCTCATTACTTGTGAGACCTTGGCCCTCTGTTTTTTTCTTCTAGAAAATAATGTAGTTGAACCATACTTTTGGGTGCCTTGGAGCTTTAGATCTTTGAACCTATGATCTTTCCAATCATAAAATTCTCTAATATCAAGGAGATATGGAAATAAAATCATTTCATCACTTAAACAAATAATACTCTATCTAGTTCTCATAAAGTAAAATTTTATTGATTTTCTTACTTTTTCTTACTTAGTCATTTCTCAGTATGTAACAATCTCCTTTTATCTTCTTCCCAGCTACTTGGAACTCTTCCTGGTAACTGAAAAATAGGCAAAACTGAATGACACAATGAATTTATATAAGGGCACATGGAAGATTTTTGCACCCACAGTCCCATACTTCTCTACCTAGAAAAGTGTTTGATTTTCTGTTGTCCAGGGCCGAGATGAATCATTACAGCAATCTAAGTTGAGCTATATTTTAAAGTTGTTTTCATTTTTTTGTACTATTATTATTATTATTATTATTATTATTATTATTATTATTATTGCCTATAGAGGAAGATGTCAGAGGAAAGGAAAACATAAAAACCTTGCAAGTCATTAGAAAAAAAAATTCCTAAAAAGTGATTAGGAATATCTCCGGTTAGGACTGAAAGTTGTACTTTTGTGATGTATTGTGTAGATTTTAAGGAATATAAGGAATATTATTAACAGAACAAACAAGGAAGAGCAGAAAATTAACCTGAAGTTTTATATCCATCTATTTATCTATCTAAATATATACGTCTTTCTATATATATCTTGAGAGAGAGAAAAGAGAGAATTCTCAGTTGTTATTGAAATGAAGGCTAATATAGTTAAAATTACATAGAAAAAAAGCAAGATGGTAAAAGACAAAAACTCCAGAAAAGAAAGAGTAATGGGTACTAGCAGCATGAGTTATCAATTAACCAATAAACATTGTACTCAGCATGTTCTAGGCACTGTGTTAAGAAATGTAATACAAAAAGAAGCAAATGACAGTCCCTGCCCTTAAGGAACTTAGAATCTAATGAAAAAAGCTATATTTTGATAGTAGAAAATCAAGTTTTTTCAAATGGGTACATAAGGAATCAACTGTTCCCAATAAAAGATTATTTCTTTAATTAAATTGTTGTTTAACAGGATTTCTCCAGTGTCACAGTTCATAATCTATTATGATTTTGCTAAAGAACCATGTCTAAGAGTAGGGGATATGGGAGTGTGGGGAGCCCGAATTTGGTTCCTCTGAATTGTTTGCTTCTTTCTGTGTCACTTCAATCATAACATCTCTGAATGAAAAATAACAGTTTTGCCTCTTATACTAAATTGCAGTGATGTCAGCCTGAGCTCATAAATGGGAAACTGATTTGAATGTTAAATGTAATGCTAATAAAAACAAACGTAATAACATTATCACTTTGCTTAGTGATGGTATATGCATGTTCATGGGAACATGTCAAATTTTGGAAGTTTCTGCCAACTGTAGATCAGGAAAATACAAAGATTTTTTTTTAAATCAACAGCAAAAATAATATTAAAATTATTATTATTATTATTTTAAAAAACGAAAGTGTGCTCAAGGTATCTCTTATCTGGAGGAAATCAGGTAAGAGCGTATATTTTCTATTTTTGCTGAGGCATCTCTAGGAAAGCCAAACTTGAAATTAGGAAAGCCTGAGGTCAAATTCTGTCACAGATACTTAACAGCTGTGTGGTTCTCAGTAGATTATTTGACCTCATCTGTAAAATGAGGATAATAATAGTACCTATCTCATAAAGTTATAGTATAGGTCAAATTAGATATTACATTATTTGGTAAAAATAAAATAATTTAATTTTGTGAACTAATTTACATAATAATTGTAAATTATTATTTAATTTATACATATATAAAACAATATAATCAGCAATGTGATTTGATGAAACAATTTAAATAAAATAGCTATATAATATAATATGACCTGAATTTATAACATTTTAAAATAATATAATTTGACAAAATGTGTTCCTATTATTATTTGGACCATTATGACTATTTTTACCAATATCAGATTTCAATGTCAGTTAATATTCTTGGAACAAGACTGAAGCCTCTTTTCTGTCCCTACCTTTACCCTCTGTGCTCACCTTCAATGTTTTATCATCTTTGCTAGTCCCTATAAATGGAAATTTATATATTTAGCCTAGGAGAATTTGCCTTGACCTTTTATCTCTTTGAATGATTATTTTTCCCTGGGCTCAAGGAAATGATTCACACATAGAGCCTGGCAGAGCAATCTTGGGTTTCTGCCACAGACAAAAAATGTCCTACCCTTCTCAGGTATGACAAAAATCAAGTTTTTTTAACAGAAGAATTAGCTAGCCCAACAAGGTAAAAAGGATGGTAAGTATATTCTCTCCTCTTTCTCCATTTCCCCTACTGGAGAGTTTGAAAAGAAACACTGATGACATGAGTAATAAACCAACCAGGATTTAGGTGCAGTTGGGGCTAGGCAGTGAAAATCTGAGCCAAAATATGTAACATTCCAAGTCACCTGAGGTCCAGCAATTAATCCGATTCCTATTTGCTTGAAGATTGGAGAACTATGTTGTATTCTACTTTCCATGTGTATATATTCCATAAATAAATATTAAGTCTGAAAGAAGTATAGTGAACATACTATGTCCTCTCATTAGTCAAAATTATATCCATTGTTAAGTTTCCTCAACTATACTGAAGATTTGATGAACTTTTCTGTTATTAAAACTGCATGATTACAATGTACTAAGTTTCTTTTCTTTTTTTGTTTGTTTTGTTTTGCCTTTTTTTTTAACTCTCAGGAAGAAAACAAAGAGAGTCAAAATGTTGCATATAAAATAGGATGTTAATGGGGTCTATAGATTAGATAAATATACTTCAGCTGATTCCATTAACAATGACTTCAGCTTCTAATTGTCTAAGGCTGATTAACTTGAGGGTCAGAAAAAAAGTATTATGAGACATTTAAATTATGAAAACAATTATTCAGAGACTTGCCAATGAATGTATTAAACATTTGTCAAGTCAGCTAAAATTTTCAGATAAATCGAAGTAAAACAATTTTTCTATCAATTTCAGTAGCAGGTGAATGACAAAAATCAGAATGCACCTATATTACCAATGACGTTACTTGCATCTTGATTTTTATTCTTCTTTTCCTATAATTGTGGCCTTTAAATTTTTTTTTTTGGTATGTAACACTATTAAATTTGATTTAAGTTTTAAAATTTTTTGAAAACTTTTAAATAAAAACAAATGGTTAGTTCTATCTTACCTGGATTCTTATCTGATTCTAAAGTAGCTTTCTATTATACCTTGTGTTCCTATTAGGCTTCTTCTTGAACTTTGTCTATATCCTTATAGTCAAAGACAACTGACATTTCCAGAAGAGATACACAGTGTATCTCTTGCCATATCTCTAGTCCTGAATATTCCTTCTCTTGAAAATGGGCTCACTGAACCAAGAGGGGAAGTCGCATAATTCATACTTTTTCCAGAACCTCTACTATTACCTTTGCTCAATAATTTCTCCTTTTTTGAATATCACTCTAGTCAGATATCTTAATATTATAAAATAGTAAATCTAGAGCTGAAAAAAACCTCAAACAAATCACATAATTTTATTTTTCATATGAGAAAAAATAAAAGGGACCAGACAAGTTAAATTACTTGTGCAAAGTCATATAGGTAGCAAGTGTCATAGGGAGGATTTGAATGTAGATTAATTGATTATAATCCTGATCCTTATGGCTATTATCTACCCACCCTCACATCACTCCCCTTCCTTTCTTACTACACTTTGATATTCAGATTTGTTGATTTGGCCTGTCAGGAGGATTAGTATCCTTAAATTGTGTTTATTCATTTTGTCTTGAAAGTCGGTGTCTTTTGCTATACAGAGCTCAGATATTCTTATAATGTTATTGCTTTTTGCTTCTATTCTTTCAGATGGTTCTTTACTTCAATATATTTGTAATCCCAATCCTCATCCTCACTTTCATATTTTTGGAAAGACCCACCACCATGGATTCAAGTTTTTCTATTCTGTTAATTATTTCTACTGTGGAATAAATTCTGCCACTCAACATTTTGAATTCTCTTTTGAACCATTGTAAAACATCAAATTATGTTTCCAAGCTATCTAGGAAATCCAGAAGATTCTGTATTTCAAAAGGTGCTGTTTCATTTTCCTTTGTCTATTAATATTTATTTAGAAAGCTTGTAGTCTTTTAGACATTTTGTTATTTACTTTTCCTTGGGATTGATATAACTTTTCTGTTCATTTATCTGCCTAAATCTAAAGTGATTTTTCTTCCATATTTGACATCTGATGGTTTTAGTTTATTTATTTTTTTACTTTATTTTATTTATTTTTTTTTTTTACTACCTTAACATTAGCCATTTATTCACTTTATGATTCCTACCCTGACACCATCCTTGAATGTGGGACTGGACTCATTGGAGCCTTTGTCCCATATTTAGGGAGTTCTTTTTTCAGTCTTTGTCCTTATGCTAAGTAACTTCTAGCATGATAAGATAGGATCCAGATAGCATTCATCTTTTTAAAATTTCAATTCCAGTTTAGTCTTAAATTTTTCCCTTACCCCCCAAAATTTTGCCATTCTTTGAAATGGGCAAATTTTCTGGATGAATTCATTAGTTCTCCCCCTTTTCACAGGCTTTAGGAGGGAAAAGGAAGAAATTATTCCTGGCAGATCTTCTGTTATCTTGAGGTTTGCTAATTTAGGGACTGGCCTAAGCACAACAATTTTATTTCCTATGCCTCCTAGGCAAATGGTTAGTTAGAATTAAGGTCCTTTGATTTTTTTCAGAATGCTGAGAGAAGAATAAAAGTAGGATGTGATGGTAGACACTGCAGCAGAAGAATCCCTGAGTAGATCTCAAAGCATGATACTCTAGGTCACTTTGTATGAAAGGTAGGCTGAATATTTTCTGACTTTTTTTGGGGGAAGCCAAGTTTCTTTGCCCCTGGAATAAAATGCTTTCTCCTTCCTCTCTTTCTCACTCAGGAGAGTAAATAGCTACAGACAAATAGATGTCGTTTTCTTTCTTCCATTTGTCATGTGATCTGTAAATCTTTCCTTTCTTTCTCAAGGAGTTCAACATCTGACTTGTAATCTTCCTGTCAATCTCAAACCCAGTCTTAATCATGGAGCCTTCAATTTTTCAATTAAAGTCCCATCAAGTCTCCTTACTTATTTTCCATAATCCTAATTTTCACTCTATCTCAAGCACATAGAAAATGGATACTTATATCATTAATTTTATCAATAAATTTAGAATTACTACATCTGACTACAACCTCCTCTCATGCAGATTCCCTTGTGTCTCACTGTGTTCTGTTCTTCACCATTGTAGATCCCCATTGAAACTTCCTGTCAGTCCACATTTCCCAACTTTGTCTAGCTCTCATCTCTGCTCTCATCTCACTTTCTTTTTTTTCCCTTCAAAAATCACAAAGTATTTGTTACTTTTCAATGTCTTTCCGTCTCAAATGTCTTGCTTCATTGTGTTGTTGCTGTTCATACTTTTTTTCTGACCCAACCTTGGATCACTCCTCCATTTAATTTCTTTTCTCCAATTTATATATGCTACCTAGAAGTTATACAATTCTGGTAGTTGGGTACATCCCAAATTTGCATTGTCCACTTTCAACAAGTTCTTTACTTTTGCATGTTTTATTTAAATTTTGCTCTACTAGATACTTTTAAACCTCTTTTAAAGGTACACCGACTTTTCCTTTCCTCAGCGCAGAACCTTGCTTTGATTTTATTGATTAAGTCAATGACTTTGAACGAAAACCTTCTCCTCCTGAATCCAAACTTCAAATCCCACTTCTATAATTTTCTTTTCCTTTCCTCTAGTCTAGGAGTATGATAGAATTGTAAATTTGTTAGGGCCAGACACTTTGCTTTCTCTTTCTTTTCAACTATATTCACTCATTAATGCTAAGATTAATGTTTTGTCTGCAGATGAGGTAAACAGTAAATGCTTGTGATTTATCAATTACGGAGAATAATTCCTGTATGTTCTTTGGATTGGAACTTAATACATTATGTTATATTTGGGGGGAAAAAAGAAAGAAATCTTGTTGATGAAATTGTAGTTGAGGGAAATTTACATCCTTAAAAATAAGAGAAACAAGATAGAAAGGTGATAGTGGTAAATATGGATTCAGCTTCTATCTTATTTTTTCTATATATATATATATATACATATATAACTTTAGGCACACCCAATAACTTCTTTCAGCTTTAATTTCTTCATCTGTAGAACGAGGGGCTTAGATTAAATGGTCTTTTAACTCTTTTTCAAATCTAAACTTCTAGGATTATATTGTAAGATAGTATTTTTGAAAATAGCTTGTTGTAGAAAAGAGACAATAAAAAGATATATCAAAGATGAAGAAAGAGTTGAGTAATTACTTCATAAAAACTCTAGTGAAAATAATCTACATAAATTAGAATTTAAATATTTATATGTATATGTGATGTGGGGAAGATCAGGGAGAACAAATTTGTGCATTTGAATAGGAACTGCAAAAATGAACCCACACGGGACATGAATTCTGCACCATTTCATATTAAAGAATTAGTTATTTAGTTCAATAGATATGGCCAGTTATTTTGAATTTAACATTCTTTTGAACCCAGTAATAAAATGTGAGGTTTTTTCAAATAATTTGTAAAATTTTACATTCCTGAAGAAATATGATGGAATCTGTATTTAAGATATTTCTTTCTTTTACTCATCAATGCCAACTCTTAATCCCCCCAAAATTGTCAACTTTGCCCACCATTTCTACTTTTCTAATCTTATAATAGCTTCTAAATGTACTATGAGATAATACAAGAAACTGTATCACTTTGTGTTAGCACAATATATACAGTGAAGGAACAGAATTGTTGTCATGCAACCAGAAGTGAACCTTAGGAGGTCCCATATGCTAGGTGGAGTAAAAATAAAAACATTTAGCATCCGTTCTAAAGAACAGCTTTGTTTTAATTTTTAAACAGGCTGACTTTTGCTGGCCTACATAGAACAATGTGTGACAGTTCAGGTACAAAGCTGAGGGTTAACATTAAGGTGTTGGCAGTTCATGGATCTTGACTGGTTTCCCTTTTTTGTCCTTGTGTGTTTTTGTGTGTCTGGCTGTTGATTGGCTGGGAAAGCTTCCAGAAGTATATGGTGAATATGTAATCTTTACCAGGTATCTTTGTAGGTTCTTGACTGGGTCTTGTGCTGCTTTACAGCTTGCAAACAGTGTATAAAATACACATCCCGAATTTTGCTTAGGAGATGCACAATTGAAATTTATCTGCTGAGCTCACTCCCTGTCCCCAGAAACAGGTTCCTGGTGACAGATAAGAGATATTAAACTCTGCTTATAAAGCCTTTCATCAGACTGTCTTAAGCTGAATTATTTCTCTTGGCTCACATTAAACTCTGGCCAGATTGGTTGTTAGGCACATTATCTCACATGCAACTTCATGATTCACCCTTTACTCAGCATTCTTTTATGTACATAACGATAGAAGCATATGTTATTCTATTATTTATATACTAGTTCAACATTTCACCAGTAGCTTTGGTCTTTGTGTCTATGGGTTTTAAATATTTCTCAAATTCAATTTCTAGAATGGGGATGATGTTCCTGAACTTGGTTTGTAAAAGTGGACTAAAGAAGTAGGTCATAGGATTTAAAGAAGCTCAGGAACTGGGAAGGTAGGGAGTTTGATGGACTGTTACATGAATATCACAAAGTCCTTTATTAAATGAGCAATAGAGGAGCAGGAACAAAGGATGTTTAGGAAATCTTTTCCCTCATCCTCAAAAGTATATATAGGAACTTACTGCATACAATGTGTCCCATAAATCTTAATGCAATTTTAAGTTATTAAAACTTAGACTTTTGAGATACTTTGCTTGCATAATAATGATATTACTGAAGAAAAAGACAAGAAAAATGTGGTTTATTCCAAAACGAAAACAAAAGGAAATATATTTGAGGATAAGTAAAAACTACTTCTCAGAAATATTTGTTAAAAAGGTACAAGTACTTAGAAATGATCATTTTCATCCTCATCATGCCATCTATTATCCTTCTAACTCCTCCTATTTCTCTATCTCTATTTTAATTAATTAATTATAGGCAAATTATTGCTAACTCCCATATTTTGTTCTCTTTTCTCTATCATTATCAACTTTATATCACTTCACTGCAATACTACTTATTCTTCTACTGTGTTCTCTAAATGACCATTCCATAGCTATGTCCTAGACCCATTTCTCTCTCACTTCTTCTTCTATATATTAGTCTATATAATGAAGTCCTGGATGTCCTCTCCAATACTATCTGTACCTTCTCTCACATCACATATTTGTTCTGGAGGGATAGTAAGAATTCTCTTTGTTTCCTGCTATCATTTCAAATCTTTTCCTTTACCGATTTACTTCAGCAAATTTTCCTCTTTTTAAAATGCTCCTAATCCTGTTGTAGCATGCCATCTTCCAGATCATCCTTTCTCCATTCAGCATTTGACTCAGCATCTTCCATTACTCCTGTCTTTATAATAAAGAATGTCATATTTCTATAAGTACTCATAAAACTCATTACCATCCCAACTTCTCACATTTCTACTCAATTGGTTAAGGTAGGGTTGTGGAATTATCTGACCTTCATTTTTGGGTCTAAGTACAGATGCTCAAAGGGGTATGTGTAAAGATTATCTTTGCAGATATATAATAGTTTGATTTAAAAATATGAAAAGGATCCGTGTTATTGTTGTTGTTGTTGTTTTTCATTAGTATGGCAAGGTCTTTGGAGGGTGAAACTACTAATGCAAGTTGGCAGAGAACATTAAGAAGTTAAGTGCTTTGCCTAGAGCCCACCCAATAAGAACAAAAATAATCCTGGTTCCAAAGCTGGTTCTCTGTCTGTTAACCCACTGAACTCTCAATGATTTGCTTCTTAGGAGAATATAATATTTATTCGATATGTTATAATCAAAATTTGTTTCTTTTTGGTTTGGAGTAAAAATAATTACTAAGGCCCCTTCTAATTTTCAATTCAATAATTATAAAATTTAAGTATAAAATACTTTCTGCATTGAATGATTCCACTCCCTTTGCCCCCAAATCCTTGCAATTTTGCTTCTGACTTCATTGCTACATTGAAACTTCTCTTTTCAAACTTATTGATAAATTCAAAGTTCTTTCAGTCCTCACCATTTCTTTTTGATGTGATTCTATTGACCTGTTTTTCCCAGATACTCTTTCCACTCTAGGTATTTTGACATGACTCTCTCACTTCTTTGACCTTGTATTGAAGCTCATAAATCTCTACTGGATCATTAACCATGCCCCACTTCCTAATAGAGGAAATAACCTACTTTACTCTAGTCCCTCTCCTATTTTCATGTATTCTATTCTCTCTGGGTTGCCTTCTCAGCACTTAAGGGTTCAGTGATCAACTCCATGTAGATGATTTTCAGACTCATATATCTAATTCTACTCTCTCTCCTGAATTATGGGATTCATACAATAACCCGCCATGAAGCTTTGTCAACTTGGTGTTGGCAGGCATTTAACATATTCAATAGTAAATTGATTACTCACAAAAGTCACTCATTTTCCTAACGTTTAGGATTGTGTTACTAAAACTGGAAGAAATCTGAGAGATCATTTAGCCTATTCCTTTCATTTTACAGATGAGTGAAATGGGATGCAGAAAAGACAAATAATTTGTATAAGACTATAAAGGTAATACATGGAGGAGCTATGATTTGCAATTTGCAGTTACTCCTCATTGCCACAGATATAGCTCACTGTATGTTTCTTCGTCTAGTCACTACTATATGTATCAAGGCTTGAGCTCTTTCTAGTGAGTCTTCTCCTTATCAAGAGCAGTTCTCAGAAGAGTTCCTAACATAGATGTCTAGGTTTCCTCCTCCAAAGGAATAAAGAAAATTTTTTGCTTATAATTTCTGTGAGCTCTTTGGTCATTTATTTTAAGAGTTAACAAACCCTACCATTTTTCATTAGTTCATCAAATTTCATTTTATCAAGGATAATTTTGAACTTTACCATGTTTCATTGAAAAGCCTCATAATGGGACTCTATAGTATGAACCCTATAAGAAAATATTTAGTAAAGTTCCAATAATTGACCTGAAGCTACAATGTTGGAATTGTTTTCACTCCATTTACCTACTGAACCAAGAGGGAAGAGAAAAACAAATTAACTACATTAATTGTATCTAAAATAGTCAGTATAGCTGTGCATCTGATGATTCACCTTGCATTTTTATCTTGAGAAGCCTGCACTAATCAGTGCCCATTCAGGCCACTTAACATGGCCAGAATTGGTACATCATATTCCTAGTTTTATTCCTTACCAGCTCTGTCTGTTTCCTATATCTTGGTTTTGAAAATAGAAATTATTTATATTTGGAGAACTGACCAAATTTTAGTTTGTTCTTATCAACATTCCTTGTTCTGTTAGCTCTTTTTTATTATAGCTTTTTTATATACAAAACATATGCCTGGGTAATTTTTCAACATTGACCCTTCCAAAAACTTGTTTCAATTTTTCCCCTCTTTCCCTCCACCCCTCCCCTAGATGGCAGGTAGTCCCATACATGTTAAATATGTTAAAGTATATGTTAAATACAATATATGTATACATATTTATAACTATAAATATGTATACATATTATCTTGCTGCACAAAAAAGATTGGATTTACAATTCTCCCTGTGCAACAAGAGAACTGTGTGGTTCTGCACACATATATTGTATCTAGGATATACTGCAACATATTTAACATATATAGGACTGCTTGCCATCTAGGGGAGGAGGTGGAGGGAGAGAGGGGAAAAACCAGAACAGAAGTGATCACGCAAGGGATAATGTTGTAAAAAATTGCCCTGGCATGAGTTCTGTCAATAAAAAGTTATTATAATAAATAAAAAAAGAAAAAAAAAGAAAGATTGGATTTAGGAAGAAGGTAAAAATAACCTGAGAAGAAAAAACAAAAATGCAAGCAAACAATATTTTGTTAGCTCTTAATAAAGGCCAACTGACTGTAATGAATTACAGTAGTTTCTCTGTTAAGTATGTTCCCTAGAGAGAATCTGAACCAACCAACAAAAGGAAACTCAGGCTACTTCATTGCCTTGATGATCTCATAAGGCTTTTCCATTTATAACTACCAGGCATCCTAGCAGTAGCTCATTCTTGCTGCAGAACATATCTCCCCTGACAGAAATGTTCTTCAACTAAGCACTTTGGCATTGACATTGCCCTTTATTTCTTTTACTACTCCCTCTTCCTGCCATTTTATTACTGCTTCTTTCCAAAATCAAAGGTTTCCTGAATTTTATGAATCTTCAGCATGGATTTTTCACTGATAATTAATTTCTAATATTCTAATTCAAGAGTGGAACAATGATGTTCTTAAAGAATGAAAGAGCTATTTCACTTTTAGATAGGCTATTTGAAAAGGGGAAGAAAAGAACAAGTTAAAGTGATATTTATGTATTGTAATATCAATGAAGCATTGTGTCTAAAAGAAAAATAATGAAAAGTGTAATGAACAAGCATGTAGATGTTTTTACATGCTGTTTTTTAGATATTTGGCTCCTCTTTATTATCCAATTTATTTTCTTCTGGCTGAGTGAGGTAATATATTTAAAACTCTTTATAAACCTTAAAACATTTTATAATTGCTATCATTGTCATCATCATCTTCATCATCAGTAGTCATCATTACTACCTGCATTCCTCTTCTTCCTTTTTTTTTTTAATGGAACCAGTGAAATATTTATTCATTGTTTCTGAAAAGACAAACCTTTGTTTAGGGTTTCTCAGTGGGTCCTTCTATATAATTGTTGGGCATTTTATTCACATCCTAATATCTCTCAGGTTGATGCCCTCAGACCACAGCCAGATTAGCTGGATAACAGTCAGCATGGGAGACAGTTTTCTCAGTAGGCTGAAGCCAGCACACCAGCACACAATTCTACTACTACTACTACTACTACTACTACTACTACTACTACTACTATTACTACTACTACTACTACTACTACTACTACTACTACTACTACTATTACTACTACTACTACTGCTACTACTACTACTACTACTGGCTTTAAGTTTTAGAAATTTTTATTCTTTTGCCTCTTTCTCTTTCACATTCAGGCTTTTTCTCCTACTCACAAAAGGTATTATGAGAGTAAAAACCTGTTTTTCCCATTTTAACTCCCAGGAAAACCATCTCCCCCTCCTTTTGTTCCTTTTCCACTTTTATTTCAAAGGTTACAAGGTCCCTTTGATACTTGTACCTTTCCTTTGAGATTACCTCCAATTTGTATATCTTGGATATCTTTTCTTTGTACTTGTTGTCTCCCCGAATAGATTATGAGCTTTTTGAAAGCAGGAACTCTTTTTGCCCATCTTTGAGTTCCTGATAGTTGGCAGAGTGCCTGGCACATACTAATCATTTAATCAAAGCTTGATAAGATGATGTTGGTCATGAAATTATAACCAGTCAGGGTTTGTGTTTGCATAAGCCTTTCATCATTGATTGAAAGAATGGTTACTTAATGTTTCAAGCTTAAATGAGGGGAAGAGATGGAGTTAGCTGGGCAGAGGAGTAGTTCTAGTCTTCTAGTTTCTGGATTTGAGAAAGAAAAGAAAGAAAACATGATATTTAAGAATATCTTTGAAAAGAGGTTACTGGAGTTAGAAAGAAGACTCCCAGAAGAAATCAAAATATAGTGCTCTTCAGCATGCCCTTATTTCCTACTTGTATCCTTAAATACTCTTAGGAATTCCCCCTTAGGTGAGATCAGGAACTCTTCCTGCATTTGACTGAGATATCTTGATCATAGTGGAATTCTCATTCGTTCTATTTTTTGGTATGTTTTTACCTGTATATTTTCTTTGATTTATGTTTCATGTCAGCTTAGATAAATGGGTTTATTCAATATTTACTATGTACAATAGTCTTTCTGTAGCTAGCATTTGATAGGGAGAGAGTCACAATTGGGTTTAAGTGACTTAACTTTTCCAGGTTCACACAGGTAATAAGTGTCAAATGTCTGAGACCAAATTTGAACTTAGGACCTTTTAAATTCAGGGCTAGTGCTCTATTCATTGTGCTATCTGGCTGCCCTGACCATAACTTCTGCCACTATTTACCCATTAAGAGATAGCATTTAGGTGAATATCCTTGAACTTAAATTTTTATTTCCCCTAGATTAAGAATGTTTTTGGGGAAAACTGACATAATCCTAACCTGGTTGATGAAATTTGAATGGCTATCTCATGGCCTCAATATCCTGATCACCACTTATAAATCAAAATCTCCCTGATGGAAAGGTAAGTGGAGGTTCTAGAGATAGGTCTTCATGCTTTCCTGTAAACTACTTGTAAAAAAAATCCACATAGACACATTCATAACCTGTGTGGGCAACACATATACCTTATATAATAATATCAACAATTACAACAACTTTTAAGTTATACAGGACTTCAGCTTTTACAATATGCTTTTCTCTGGACAATACTTTGAGTGAAGTCCTACAAGGATTGATAACCCTGTTATAGAAAGGAGAAAACTAAATCTCTGTCATATTTAGTTATGCAAAGTATTACTCAGAATTATATTTTAACCCCTGACTCTTGACTCAGATCAATATACTTTCCACTTCATTTTATTGCCTTGCTAGCATCTCTTTCTGATCTCACTATTTTCAAGAATTTGGATGTGGGTCTCATGTTAATCTAGAACCAAAAGATGAATCTTGAAGGAACAGGTGTGCAAATTTTTATGGTTTTGGAAGATTTATGTCATTTTGAGTTGAAGACTGTGTTTACATAAAGATATGATCAGCTCAGACATACCAGTTATCTTGTATCCCACAGGCATAATATTTGAATGATTGGCTGAAATGAAAAAAAAAGTTTTGAAATTATTTAGGCAGTGATAGGAGCATTGAATTTCAAATCAGAAAATCTGGTTTCAATTATTTATTTGTGTGATTTTAGGCATGTTATCTTCAATGGATTCAGTTTCCTTATTCATAAAATGAGGGATTCAGATCAAGTTGATTTCTTAGGTTACTTACAACTATAATCCTACGACCCTAATTGTCCAAGTCCAAGTGTTAAATGACAAGTGAAATATAGGATAATTCCTTTTTAAGGAGGATATTAGGAGATAATTTCTTTGTAACTCTTCCATAGTTGATATAGTCACAGAAATCAAAGAGTCAATAACAGAGGTAATGAAATGTTAATGTATTAACAATCCATGATCCCTTTATGAAGTCTGAATTCCTTTTGCTGACCAAATTAAAGGAAATAATCCTATTGGATGAGCAAAAATTGGATGCAACTTTGCAGGACTTTAATTAGCTAAACTTTTTATTTGGCATTCAGGAGCTGCAGGTGGAGTAAACATCTGTGGGGTCAGAGATGAGGAGATTTTACACCTCTCCTTTGGCCATGGAATCTAGCAATAGTGTTACTGTTCCAAATGGAAGTAGTTTGAAAAAGTAAGGAGATGTATGAATATATTTGTAAATGATTAATAAATTGGATTTCTGAAAATAAAAAATGTATACATGATAGACTTTAAGTTTAATTTACATGATTTTATCTATCATTTAAGTATATATACATATATTTGTACAAATATATATTTGCTTATGTATTAATATATGTGTGTATATATATATATATATATATACACACACACATATATATATATACATGCAGTGCATTGTGTAACTTTTATAACAATTTTTATTACTCCAGGCTTTTGTTCTTTTTACCAGGTCTAGAAAAAAAAGAGTACCAAAGATGAAAGCATCATATTTTATCTAATGTTCATACTCTTTAAATGTCCAAAGGATATTATATGCATGTTTTATATAATACTAAACAAATGTTATTATGTATTGTCCTTATAACAACATTTTAAATTAGGCACTACTACATAGGCAGCTAATTGGTAGCATGGCATCTTAGAGATAAACTACTGGAGTTTTAGTTAGGAAGATCTGAATTCAAATACTGCTTCAGACACTAGCTGTGTCATCCTGGCCAAGTCATATAACCTCTTCCAGCCCGTTTCATCATCTGTAAAAATGAGGATAATAACAGCACCTTCCTTACAAGGTCATTTTAATGATCAAAATAATGGATGTAAAGTACTTTTCAAAGTTCTATATCTAATTGTTATTGTTACCATCATTATTATTGTCATTAGTTCCATTTTACAGATGAAGAAATTAAAGATAGGAGAGCTTAAAATGATTTGGCCAGACAGTAAATGATAGATGTAGAGCTTAAACTCAGATCTTCATTGTTTTAGGTCTTACATTCTGCCCATGACAAGCATGATGCTATTCTGCTCATAAAATAATAGGCTCATATCTGTCCTCAAGACTTTTGTGTTTCATCACTAATTCTAGCTTTGGTAGTGAAAGGAACAAGCAAGTTCTCATCAGTTTGTGGCTTTCATATCTCTTAAAACTTACTTCTCACTGAAGTCCTCAAGTGTATAAACTTGCAAAGGAAGATGAAACCCCATTAGTTAATGACCATTTGACAAAGAAAATCACCAAAACTCCCCAAAGCTACTTCAGCAACTATGACAATAATCTCTGGAATGTTAAGATTAATTTACAATTTGACCTTCGGTTAGAAAACTGTAAAAATATAGGTAATGTTTTCCTCTGTTGGAAAAATTCTGACATCATTGTTCTTTCAGGGGGGGAAAGGGCAAATAATCTTGATTTCCCAGAGTGTTAGAAAAAAAAGACAGTTATTACAAAAGATAAAGTTCTCAGAAAAGGGCATGGAAATTCAGTCCTTGGGCATTTATTACACTTCTCAAATGACCTTCTCCATGAGCCTGACTTCAGAAAAGCAAAGTTATATAGAAGGAAAGAAACTATTTGCTTGGTGATGAGTGATAGGAATGAGGAAGAGAATGACCTTCTTGGAAGATAATTTTGTCTTCAAAGTAAGCGGCATGAATTTCTGATGAAAATGGCAATGAAAGGTCATTATGCTGAAATTTCTAAGTTCTAGAAGCAGCCTATCACAGTAGGAAGAGACTTAAACTTGAATTCATTAGAATTGAGTTTGAGTTGAGGTAGGCAAGTGATATAGTGTGGAGAACCTATATTCAAATCAGGCCTTAAAAACTTAGTAGCTATGTGACCCTGAGTAAGTCACTTAACTCTGATTGCCTTTCCACTCAAATAACAAGAAGAATTGGGTTTGAATTTCAATTCTACCATTTGATAGTTATGTTAAGCATTAGACCCTCTTAGAGTTTGTTTCCTCATCTGTAAATATGAGTAAGATTCTTAACCTGTTTACTTGCCAGAATTAATTATAAGGACCTAATTGGGATAATGTATGCATAAGAAACATGTGATTGTTAATTATTACTACTGCCTTCTAATAACTGAAAATTTAAATATATCAGGCACCGTGCATACTATGTGTAGATAGACTCAATGAAAGCTATCCCTATTCTTGAGAAGTTGAGGAGTTTATCAAAGGATATTTGATATAGAGATATGATATATATATATGTATTGCATTTTCTCTTTATCCACTTTCCCCAGCTCCTATTCAAATTGGCAGTTTAAGTCTTTAGAGGCTAGCTGGCAACTTTTCCAATCAGAAGCTTCTATACAATGGAGGTCCCCATTGATTATTAAATATCTAGATATAATTAATTTGATAAAAGGAATATTGACTGATGTTATATAATAGGATTTTCAAAAAGATCATTTGCTAATATGATGATGGGATGTTTGGCTTGGAGGTGGATTAGGAAAGTCTTAGAAGTGTCTCCAGTTATTTAAAAGGATATTATGTGGAAAGAGGGTTTTGTTTTATTTTCAGAGTTTAAAACTGTAATGGGCTGAGGTTTGAGCTGATGCACTGAGGTCCCAAGTACATGAGGCTAGATAGTAATTGGGCTATACTCTATTAATATACATGATTGGATAAAGAATGGTCCCTGCCCACTCTCCGTGCAAGTCCTGATGTGTTATATAGGAAATGACGATTTTGGTGGGTGGGAGCAGAGAGAGAGGGAGGAAGACAAGCTGGGAGAGATTGGGCTGGGTTCGAGACTCCCAGCTGCTGGTTGTGTGGCTGCTGGTCGAGCTAGCTTCTTGACTCAGCTGCACACATTGCTATCGCCGATTCTCTTCCACCTCCGATCCTTCTTCACTGAGAATAAAGACTGACGATTTTCCCCTAACCTGAATTCCTGTCTCGTGCTGATCTTAAAATACACGATCTTCACATAAAACTACAAGGATCCTTTTAATTATGTTTGAGTCTGTGACTTGGCAAAAATAATGTAGTAGTTTGCACATTGTAGGTGCTTTATAAATGGCAGAGTGCCACACCTGGAGTCAGGAAGTCTCATCTTCCTGGGTTCAAATCTAGTCTCAGATACTTGATAGCTGTTGACTCTGGATAAATCAGTTAATCCTGTTTGCTTTAGTATCACATGAGGTAAAAGATCTGGAGAAAGAAATGACAAACCACTCCAGTAACTTTGCCAAGAAAACCCTAAAAGGAATCATGAAGAGTCAAATGTGACTAAAAATTGTTGAAATTCATAAAAATCATAAATTTTATGAAATTTTCTCATAGTTTATTGCCTCATAAAATCAGCAAAGTGATTTTTCAAAGACAGTGAAGAAAAGAATAAAGAACCCAAAGTCAGACTTACCACCCTCAGAAAAAAAGTCTGATCTATACAGAGTTTCCTGAATATGTAGGGTTTTGCCCACAGGGACCAGGTTTTTCAGTTGACTGGAAATTACCCCCTGTCTTAGGTAAGAATACTTCTATGCTTCTTCTAGCTCCTAAGGCTAGTAACTAAGGATCTGCATGAAATATTAGGTGTTTTCTCCCCACGCAGAATATACAAATCTTTTTTTTTTTTCTTCTAGGATTGTCTTTGACCTAGGCATGCCTCTGCAAATTTTCTCTAGGTCTTTCTGTGGTAGGGCACCTAAAATTTCTCCCAAGGGATCTTTACCAATGCTCAATATTTAAATAGAATTTATAATGCATTGTTAATTAGGATAAACAAGTTAAATTAAATGAAAACGAACTCAGAACACCCTAAAAAGATGTAAGGGGCTTCCAAAATGAGATTAAACACTTGGATTTGTATATACAGGTTTACTAAGTCAGAGGGTAAAGTTTATTCAATAGGCTCATAGTTCAAAAATATCTCTGCTAAACTGCCTGTACTCATCACAAATAAGGCCATCAGTATAGGTCTCATAAGAAGAGAAAGAAAAGAAAAAGAAAAATGGACTTTATGAATGAACATACACTGAACTGGTAAACTTAGTATTTTAGAGATATGGAACACATACTTCACATAACAGTCTAAATATCTGTGAAGAATGTACACATATATTGTATCTAGGATATACTGCAACATATTCAACATATATAGGACTGCTTTCCATCTAGGAGAGGGGGTGGAGGGAGAAAGGGGAAAAATCTGAACAGAAGTGAGTGCAAGGGATAATGTTGTAAAAAATTATCCTGACATGGGTTCTGTCAATAAAAAGTTATTATAATTAAAAAAAAATCTGTGAAGAATTTAGTAATCCAACAGATGTTGGTACTTTAGTATTCAAACAACCAAAAATTATCTCAAAAACCCGTTCTGATTTTTAAAGGAATTCTACCAGAAATTATAATCTATGATTATAGTCTAAACAAAAGAGAGAAAATGGTCATTTTTTCCTCTAATTCATTCTAAAATTAAGGGTATCCAGTAGTGAGGGAATCTTTTCATTGAGTGCCCATTAATGGGGAGAGCCTGATTTTAGACTAAATTATACTCTACAATTTAAAATTCCCTCCAGGGCTAATTTCCTTCTTCTATTATATATCACTATAGATATAATGGAGAATCATAACAGAATAAATGTAAAATAAGTATAAGGTAATGGAGAATCATAACAGAATAAATATAAAATAAGTATATGATAGGGAGGAAGGGAGGACAATAAAAGTTGGGATATCTAATGATCTTCAGGATTAGCCTGGTTTCCTATATACAGTTTAGATTTCCTTTCCTTAAAACCTAGGGTACCAGAACATCAACATGATTACCAGATTAGTGTAGTCCATACTACTGAAATGCAAAGTCCTGAGAAGAGGACATTTCCTATGTTACATCAAAGAAACTTACAGATGAAGAAACTGAGGCTAAGTGACTATAAAAGGGTACTCACTCTATAGGGAAAGATAGAGGGAAGAGCTATATGGTAACAAAGTTCTTTCGTCCAAACAAGGATTTATTAAATGCTTAAGTTGGGGTCCTGGGTAACTAGGTGGGGTTGGCAGAAAAAGCCTGAAGTAGTGATAAGATTACTTCCTGAGGCAAATAAGGAAGGGCACTGATGGGGATCAGCTTAGCCTTACAGTCTCACCTTTGTGGAGGTTTTGGGTAACTCCACCTTATCAATTAGAATGCCAAGGATCTGAGGTTAAATTCATTTCCTTTAAGAATCTGTCCATGAAAAAGTTGGAATAGAAGTGTTTGCAAGGGTCAGTGTTGAAAAATTACCCATGCATATGTTCTATCAATAAAAAGCTATAAAAAAGATTAGGAAAATGAGAATCAGATCAATCTATATGCCTTTGTTCATATTTTTGTATGTTATGTTAAGCTTATATATAATAATTTACTTTAAAAACATTAAATTGTTTTGTAGTATGACATATTTAAAAAAAAAAAAGAATCTGTCCATGAGCCAAGCCATCTTTGCTGAATCCTTTCTGGGTTAGTCCACTGTGGTCTTCTGCCTTATGATTTTTCTTCCCATCATCCCTTCCCTTATGCCTCATGGTGTCTTTTTCCTTCTTATCACTATCTCTTGTAGGGTGCCAAACTCGTCTATGGATTTAGCCTGCCAGTCAATGGCATACTCCCCCCTCAAGAAGTATACGCTTTCTTCTGGTTAATCTTGAGTTCTGCTGGGGAACTAGTCTTTTCATTATTAATAGTTAAAACCAATTTCCTTGCTAACGATATGTTTTCCCAAATCATATTTACCACTCCTGGTATCTATTATGTATCTTCATTTTGTCTCTAATCTCTTCTCATAAATAAACCTACCTTTTGGGCAAGGAAAAAGGATGTTGCAAATTCTTCACATGTAACCCAACATTTGGTGTGCCTACATCAATCTCAAAATTTGGCACAAATTGCTGAACCTCAATCTCATCACCCATAAAGATGATAATAGCTACCATTTATATATCACTTTAAATTTGCAACATATTTTACAGATGGTTCTGTTTATTGGCCCAATTAGCTGATTTCAAAAACAAAAAAGAACAAATAAACTACTTGAATTTTTAGGTTCTGACTAGTTCTTAGAGTCTTGCTTCTGTGATAAACATAATATGATTTTGGTAATACTAATGCAACCAATTCAATATAAAATTATGGAACTAACCTCAATTTGATTTATTAAACATTTCTTAAGTATTTGGTGTGCTGGTAGTAAAGATAGAGATGACATAATTTTCCAATCTAAAGTTCAGGACAGAAAGACAAGACCCCAGTAATTATGTGACAAAAATAGAAAACTACGAATAAAAATTCTAAAACAGAAGAGCTCCAATCAGTTTCCTGACATGAATAAAGAGGGAAATCCTTTGGAGAGTATGGTTTCTGTTTGCCTGGATTCCAGAAGGGAAGAATGTAAAGAGACAAGCCTAGTAGACTTTGAGTATTACTCTTTTCCAGGAATGAGATTTGACAAGAGACATTAAGGCAGGAGAGAATAACATATTAACAAAGAAAATGTAGACTAGATGAAAGTGGCGTACATGTAAAAGCTATAAATGGGAAATTAGAATCATTTTGTGAATGTGAGCATCAGAAATTTATACTTAATTCAATAAAAATTAGGAGTCTGTGAAGATTTTTGAGCAAAGAAAAGTTGTGACTAGTTTCATACATATGGCTCAGGTCCCAATGTGAAAGGAGAATTGCCTTTCCCATTTTCTATATTAAGAGTGACTGTCAATTTTTCAGGTGTGTTTGAAGGGCATTGTCAGTTAAGATCAATTATTAAGTGTCAGAGATTGCTAAGTGCTGGGATACAGAGAAAGACAAACTATAGTCTCTGCCCTGGAAGACCTCACAATTTAATAGGAGAGAGAAAAAACAAATGACTATATACCTTCTCCAAAGGACTTCCTTATTAAAATTCCTTAGACTACATAATCTTCAAATTCTACATTTATAGCATAGGTACTGGGCTTCTGCCTTTCTACCCCCACTTTAGATTGCAAGATTATGTCCCCTCTTTCTTTACATCTTAGTAACACAGTGGAGACTTAAGAAATGTTTACTGAATTGAGTCGAAGTTAGTTCTATATTGTTCTACATTGTAGTTGTATAGTATACAGTTCTACATTGAACTGGTTACATCAATACTCCCTGAGTCATGTCATGTATGGATAGGATACAGATACAAATATGTAGATAGATATTTATATATGTGTGTTATTCATACACACATATGTATATACAGAGATATAGACAGAGAAATTTATATGGATGTATATACTTACAAAGATACATATGGGATACATAATAGGAAATAATATAATCAGAATAGGGAAGACATTAGATTTATTTTCAAAATATATGAAGATTTCAACATTCACCCTTGGAAAACCTTGGGTTCCAGATTTTTCTCCATCCTTTTTCCTATTTCTCCCCATGACAGTAAATAACCTTATATATGTTAAATATATACAATTCTTCTATACATATTTCCACATTTATCATGCTGCACAAGAAAAATCAGGTTAAAAGTGGAAAAAAATGAGAAAAAATAAAAAGCAAGTAAACAACAACAAAAAGGTGAAAAAAATATGTTGTAATCCACATTCAGTTTCGACAGTCTTCTTTCTGGATATAGATGGCCCTCTCCATCACAAGTCTATTGGAATTGGCCTGAATCACTTCATTGTTGAAAAGACCATCACAGTTGATCATCACATAATCTTGTTGTTGCTGTGTATAATATTGTCTTGGTTCTACTCACTTCACTTAGCATCAGTTCATGTAAGTCTCTCCAGGCCTTTATGAAATCACCCTGTTAATTGTTTCTTATAGAACAATAATATTCTATAACATTCATATAGAAGACATTAGATTTAAAAGGAATTGGGAAAGGCTTTCTGTAGAATGTGATTATCTGAGAAAAGCAAGGAAGCTAGGAAGTAGAGATAAGAAAAGAGGACATTTCAGAAAGAGGGGGCAACCATGACAAATGCTCAGAGCCATTGAAATGTCTTGTTTGTGGAATAGTCCAGGACAGTGTCATGGAGTCAAATAGCCTAAGTATTAGGACGGGGAGGACAAAGAGGAAAGGTTTAAGTAGACTGGAAAAGTAAGGTAAGACTGAGTTACAAAGGAATTTGAATACTAAACTGAGGATTTTGTATTTCATACTAGAGGGGATAGGGAGCATAACAATAATAACCCATTTCTCATTCATCATGAAAAGTTGAAAGCAGAGCTATATAGTAGGTGAAATTTGTCCCAACCCGCAAGCCTCTAATTTGTCTCTTCTCACTTTCTCACCATGTATCCTGACCACCATTTAATACCTTTATGATCTTCCTCCTCTCACTGCTTTCAAAACCTTTCTTTCATCTTTCCTTTACATTAAAAAAATGAAAGTGTGGCACAAATCTCTGAGGGGTATTTGCGGTTTAACAATGATCAAAAACATAAAGGAATGAGATGCCAGTAGCAAAATTTTGGTTATCAGTCAACAGATGGAGTATACTTCAGGTTTCCCCAGTGCTCCTGGGAATAATTATACATAGGCAATGGTTTACTCCCTGCCTGGTAGGAAATCTGTGTCCCCATTTATTCCTAAAGGATGTTTATTTTATTTAGCGGTAGTAGCTGCTATGTTGAGTAATGGAAATAATTTACATAGCAGCACTTTCTTCATAACAGTTCCATGAGATTGCCAGGACAAATATCAACACTATTTTACAGATGTCAGAAAGTGACATGTCCATGGTCATAAAACAAAATGTTTAAAACTTAGATTAACAATTAGATCTTCTTACACCAAGCCCAGTCAGAGTTCTTTGAATTATACTAAGTAAAAACAATTCCAACTTTGACCTTTATTATATCTGTGATTCTAGATAAATCACTTATCCTTTCTGAGTTTCAGTTTCTCTATCTATAAAATAAGGTGGATAGACCAAGACTTGATGATTTCTGAGGTCTCTTCCACCTTCTAATCAATGATGATCCCTAGTCACTCAGAAAAGATTAGAGGGTGGTCTATGGGATCTCAAGTAATGATTGAGATAAGCCATAGTATGGCTAGAAGTTTGAGTTTTGTCTGCCTATATCCAGATATATTCTTTCTCTCCATTAGGAAGCAGCTGAATTGTAATTCTATTCACTTTCATTGGAATGCGGGCATCATTTGTGCCCTCCAAACTCGTGAACACATTTCTTAAATCCTGAAAATAGAGAGGAAATTAAAGCTCAAATACATTTGACTCTTTATATGTAAATATTTATTTTAAATCTTTACATTTGTTTTTTTCTTCCCTAGGGTCTGTTTTCCATAGTGTTTTTACATCTAAATGTTTTCCTAGAGCTTGTTATTTCAGTTTAATTTTATAAAAAGATGTCATAAGTGGTAAAAGTTGATCTGTGAGAAAATGAAATGAGTGTTGAGGTTATGAGTTGTGTCACGTAAATAAATTTATGAACTGGCAAATTAATATTGTGATTGCATTTGTGTCTTAGCTATATGATGGATAAATGCCATATTTCAATTTCAATAGGTTTTAATTCTCAGGCCAGCTAGGAGTCAGAAATTATGTGGTATGGTTCACAGAGCAATTTATGCTTTGCAAATGATTAATATCCATTTCATACAAGGTGTCCTGAAAGAAAACAGATTAACCCACATCTTTAAATATGGGCAGACCCATGTTTTTGGGAGACTCAGAACTACATTTTAGGCATATTAATCATCTTATGTTGATGTATACAAATATTTAAAGATGATTTTTAAAAAGATGCACCAGAGATTGTTTGATGTCAGTGCCAGAAATAGATAGATGATTAGAAAATAATTGCCCATAATATGTTGGCCACACTTTCTTAATATATTTTAATTTGATTTTTTTCTCTAACTTTAATATCTGTTAACTTTTAATATGGGGGTAGGCATTAATTTTGAGTTGATCTATGTATTTAGTTTTGTGAGATTATAGAGAATTGAAGGGATTAAACAAATAGAATGATGAAGGGGGGAAGAGGGGAGGAGAAAAATAAAATAATAAAATAGAGGAAGAGGAGAGAGAAAAAAGAAAGAGAGCAATAGAGAAAGGAGAAAAGAAGAGTAGAGGAAACTCAATTCTAAAGAAGTGAAAAGATAAGTGGCAAAGCTAAAATCTGAAGCTGGGTCCCCTGACTTTAAATTTAGAACTCTATTACATGGCAATGTTTCCATAACTTAGTATTTTGGAGAACTTCAAAGACATTTTCCCTTTTTTAGATTTCAATTTGATCATCTGTAAAATGAGGGCTAAACATAATGTGAGCTATAAGGTCCCATCCAATTCTAAACCTATACTCCTATGAAAGGCAACCTGTATTATGATTTGTACTTGATGAAGAAAAAACCTGAAAGCAGTGCTATTTTTGCTGCACATTATAATGTATCTTCACAATTGTTCTATAAATTGATTCCTTTTTACATATAAGAAAACTGAAACTGAGAGTTTAGGTGAAATCCAAAATCACACAGGGTGTGATGGAATCAGGTTCACAAATCATCTGATTGATCCCACTATTGGACTGATGTGTTGTCTTAAATTTTCCCTCTTTTCACTCAATATTCAAGTTTTATTGGAATGTTCTCAGTGTTCTATACTAAAATAAACCAGCTCTCAGACTATCTGGAACCCTTCTACCTTTCTATAATTATGAATTGATGTTCTTTAATTCATAATTGTCAATCAGTCTTTTTTCCCATAATGCCTCTAATCATCTTGTTGCTTTCCTCTCATATTCTCTAATACTTTTCTTTATCTTCTTAAATAATTACCATGATGATAACAAAAAATTAAAAATAATGATGATGATAATCATCCTCTTTAATCCAATTTTTTCCTATCACCAATCAAGTACAAGTTATCATCAAAGATGTTTGCCTACGGAGCAATAACATTCATAGAAATATCTTTACTCATTTTTCTTTCAATTTCCCCCTTTAATTTCAGGGTTGAGTTGTAGTGTTTATTTGTCTTTTCAATTCTCTCATGCTTGGGTTACTCATGGTTTAGGACTTAATAAAAAAATTAGCAATAAATTCCCCTCATAGCATACTAGGTTTCATTGTAAAATAAATTTATGAAAATTTATTTTAATTACTCCAATAAAAACATAAAACTCAAGGATTATAATTGTTGTTGTTCAGTTGTTTTTCAGTTGCATCTGACTCTGTCTCATTATTTGAAGTTTTGTTGGCAAAGATATTGAAGTGGTTTCTTATTTTCTTTTATACCTCATTTTATATAGAGGAAACTGAGGCAAGTAAAATCCACAGGGTCACACAGCTGGTAAGTGTCTAGGATCAGACTTGAACTCAATCTTCCTCCCTGGGGTATTCATTTCACAATCTAATTACCTTTAGAAATGAAAAAGTAATAATAAAGTCTAAATTTGCT
The DNA here is from genome assembly GCF_902635505.1 of Sarcophilus harrisii. NCBI lineage: Eukaryota > Metazoa > Chordata > Mammalia > Dasyuromorphia > Dasyuridae > Sarcophilus > Sarcophilus harrisii. The sequence goes on from NC_045429.1 coordinate 125,595,361, forward strand.
CCTATATGCCTTGTAGGCACTTGAACTTCAATTTGTCTAAAATTTGACCTTTTCATCTTCTGCTTCAATCATCTATTCTACCTAAATTTCCTTTAAAAACTAAGTGTTCCATTATTCTTCCAATTGCAAAGTTTTAAAACTTTTGAGTCATTCCCTATTCTTCCATCTTCCTAGTACCTTTTGCATACTATACACAGATACTGTGTATCTGTGTATGTACATGTAGTGTGTATACTATTAGATATATCATCTGTAGTATTTGGATCAGTTTTGTCATCAGGCATGACTTGCATATAATCAAGGCTAGTAGGTATGTATGTGTATACACATATACATGTACCTATATAATGTACATCGTACCCATGTACATATGTACTGCATATACATATGTGTATACACACACGCACACCAGCCTTCATTATGTGAGGAACATATCTGGTAAAGAAATTGGTCATTCTTGTAATTTAATAAGTCCCTCTATAGAAAATATAAAATACGCACATATATGTATATATAAATATATTATATATGTATATACACACACACATATATATACACATATATATATATAAACATAAACATGCACACATGCATTTTCCCTTAAGTAATATATATGTATATATGTATGTATATTAGTTCTCAAGGAAAACTCTTTGAATATAATTAAAAACCTCTGTTTTTTGAAGTGATTAGAGAATACTATGGGTTTTTTGGCCTCTCCTTCCTCTGTTTTTAGGAATTCTAAGTAAAATTAGGGTATTTCACTTGTTTTTACAAAATACAGTAGGTCCAAGTCAGTTGTAATTATAGTGCATACATTTGATATAGTATTTAAACATGCTATAAGAAAATGTTATTAGAAATTTCACATATATAGGACTGCTCATTATATTGTAGCTTGTTGCTTATCTCATTGCCTTGTTCTGTTTTTAGTTTGTCAGTTAAATAGGTTCATAGGTTAAAGAACTAGAAGGGATCCTAGGGATCTGTCAAATTCTCAACCATCATATAGTCCACAAAACTCCCCAGTGCAGCCTGAATTAAATTAAAATGTAATTTGAAAATGTTTAACAAAAAGCATAAAACTGTAATACAACATAGGTTATCTTAACATGTGCTTCTCCAAAGAAATGTAGGGATCCATTTTTATTTCAATTTGACACCACTGAGATTCTAGTCCAACCTTTCCTTCCTCCTCTTTCCTCTTCCCCTCTTTCTGTCTTTCCCAGTCTCTGTCTCTGCTGTGTCTGTGAAACTAAAGGTTTGAGGACTCTTCATAATTTGTCTTAGGACTAGTCTTGAATTACTTGTTATATGTATGTATACATGTATGTGTCTATAATTCATTACAATTTAAATATCTTACTTTCAATTAATTTTAATGTATTTAAAAATAAGCATTCTACACAGTAATGCAGAAAAGGCATAGTTCCCTGAAATAACTTTAAATATATTAATTATACTGTAAAAGAAATGTCTTTTTATTTTTTCTAAACCATTAAAAATCTGTTTTTACTATTAATGTCTTAATTTGTTTATGCTGAAAGCCCAACTTTAGATTTCACAGTGGAAACATAACTCATGAACCCCCAAATCAATATTTTCATGCTTGGAATTAAGCAAAACCAGATCTCATATCAAAGACAATCAAATTAGTGCTTAGGTTGGAAGTTCTGCAGTTACGAGCATTACCAATTTAATTGATGCTGGCATCCAAAGTTAATGGCTCTTAGGTTCTCAAATAAATTTTCATGTATTACTTGCAGAATTCTAGAAGGCACAACATATGATTAGTAAAAAAGCTCAAATTTTATTTCATTCATTCAGACATTCATTGAATGGTTATAATGTGGAGTACATGATGCTAGGTGGGTTCTCCCTGGTCAGATGTCAGAATATCAATAGCCTTTACAGAGCTTACTACTCTTACACAATTATAATTAGTTATATGTACTGTTTGTAAAGGATTTAGCAAATGTTTGTAGTAGGTATATAGTAAATTTGTCTCCCTCCCATATTTTCTTTTCCTTCCCTCAAGTTCTATGCCAAGTACTGAGGATATGAATTAAAACAAAAATAGTTTTTGCTTTCAAAAAACTCATATCCTAATGTTGGAGACAACACCCAAACAATTATATACAAATAAAATATTTTTTGCAGGATAAATTGTAGGAAAGGCATTAGAAAAAAAAAAAAGGGCTGTCAGAAAGGCTTCATGTAGAAAGTTAGATTTTATCTGTGTCTTAAAGGAAGCCAGGGAACTGAGATGAGAAGGGAGAATATTCCAGGCATGGGGGACATTCAGTGAAAATGCAAAGTTGGAAGATGAAAGGTCTTGTCATGGTCACTGAATTGAAGAGTATGTGTGTCATGTTTAATTTATATAATATTGTTTGTATTATCTGTGGATAGGAGAAATGAAGAAGAGAATTTGAACTCAAAATTTAAAAATATTAAACAAAATAAATTGTATGTGTACATGTACACATTTGTGTATATATATATATATATATATATATATATATATATATATGTATGTTTAAGTGTATATATAGCATATGTGTATAGGGCAGTGTAACATGGAAGAAAACTAGAACCATATGGGGGCTAGGTTGTGAAGGGCTTTCAACAATAAACAGATTTAAAAAAATATTTATTCATGTATTACTTGCAGAATTCTAGGAGGCACAACATATGATTAGTAAAAAAGCTCAAATTGTATTTCATTCATTCAGACATTCATTGAATGGTTATAATGTGGAGTACATGATGCTAGGTGGGTTCTCCCTGGTCAGGGGATACATATTAATTTTTAATTACATTTATTTTTTTAATACATATTACTTTATGGATCATGTGGGGAGAGAAAAATCATAACAAAAGGGAAAAATGATGGGACAGGAAAAAAACAGAAAAAAGAAGTAAATATAGTATGTGTTAGATTTACATTCAATCTTCATAATTTTTTTTTCTGGATGCAGATTTCATTTTCTACCCAAATTTATTGGGATTGCCTTGGATTGCTAAACCATTGAAAAGAACCAAGTCTTTCATAGTTGAACATCGCATGCTCTTGCTGTTACTATGTACAATGTATTCCTAGTTTTGTTTGTTTTGCTCAGCATCAGTTCATGAAAATCTTTCCAGGCCTTTCTAAAGTCAACTTGTTCATCATTTTTTATATTTTTTTTATAGAGCATTTTTTATAGAACAATAATGTTCCATTATCCTCATATACCACAATTTATTCAACCATTCCTTTTATGGCACTGCTGGATCAAAGAGTATGCACAGTTTTATAGCCCTTTGGGCATAATTCCAGATTGCTCTCCAGAATTATTGGAAGATTTTGTATATGATTCTAGAGGTGATAGGGAGTTGCTTGAGTTTACTAAATTGGGGATGGTAGTGGTAGTGACGTAGTTGGGCTTGCTCTTTAGGAAAATCACTTGGGCAGCTGAGCCGAAGATGAATTGATCTAAGCAGAAAACTGGGGAGGAAGACCAATCACCTGGTTACTGAAATAATCTAGGAGTGAGAAAAGAGGGCTGACACCTGGGTGGGTAGTTTTAGGGGAGAGAAGGGATCTTATTCAAGAGGTAAGGCAAAGTTGAAATTGAAAGGTCTTAAAGTATACACACGCACACACACACATATTTATATATGTAAATTGCACATATTTGATATTGGATTTTTTTTTGTCATTTTGGTACTTTTGAAAATAATGTCATTTGGGGTTTTCTTGATAGAGATACTGAAGTGGTTTGTCATTCCTTTCTCTACTGATGAAGAACTGAGGCAAACAGGGTTAAGTAATTTATCTAGAGTCACACATTTATCAAATGTCTGAGGCCAGATTTGAATTCATGAAAATGAGTCATTCTTATTCCAGGCCCAGTGCTGCTCTATTCACTATTTCATCTAGATACACACACACACACACACACACACACACACACACACACACATATATACACATACACACACACACATATATTTGTGTGCATATATAGATAGATAAAATAAAATATATATATATTGCACACACACACACACACACACACACACACACATATATACTTTTATTTTGTCTGAAATAATTATCCCCACTCTTGTTTCATTTATTTTGTTGGTATATAATTCATTCTACTCCAACCCCACATCATTCCTTTATAATCTTTTCCTTTGACTTAAGTATGTTCCTTGCAATTGAGTTTTGTTTATTTAATCAGCAATTTTATTGATGAGGTTACCCATTCACATTTATGATTCTGATTGTTGAAACGGTTTTCTTTCCATCTAGTTTTGTTTAAAACCTCAATACAATTCATTTTCCTTCCTTCCTTCCTTCTTTCCTTCCTTCCTTCCTTCCTTCCTTCCTTGCTTCCTTCCTTCCTTCCTTCCTCCCTCCCTCCTTCCCTTCCTCCCTTTTTTTCTCCCTCCTTCCCTCCATAGTAGTGTAAACAGGTGAGAAATGAGGGTATTTTTTTTAAAGGAATGTTTAATTTTTAAAAATTACTTAATTTATAAAAAAATGAGTATTTCCATTACCTAGTACAATAAAAAATGTGATTGTATATGAAATTGCAAATCTACCATACACAGCTTGCTATTATTTTCAAATATTCAACAAAATTGTCATGTAAATTTATTTTCTTCCCTTTTTTCTTCTCTACTTCACCCCACAACAGCTACCGACAGATATAAATAGTATACACAAACATACATACACATATGTGTGTGTGTATATATGTATATATCTATAACAAATATGTATATAAATGTCAAATTATTCTATGTATACTTCTGTTTATCAGTTCTTTCTCTGGATGCTGATAGCATTTTCTTTTACATGTCCTTTATAGTTAATTTGGCTATATATAATAGACTAAGTAACTTAATTACTTGAAGTCAATCTTGAATTATTACTGTTGTTACTGTATAAATATATATGTTCTCTTGTTTCTGCTCACTTCATTTTTTCATTATTTCACTCAAGTCTTTTCATGTTTTTTTCTAAAATCATTGAATTCTTCATTTCTAATAGCACAGTATATACCATCACAAGTATATAACACAGCTTGTTCAACCATTCCCCTATTGATGATTATTCCTGCAATTTTCAATTCTTTCTTATCACAAAGAAAACCACTAAATACATTTTAGAATATATATGTTTTTGTTTTTCTTTTTGCCCTAATGTAGGCAGTTTAATAGCTTTTTGGGCATAATTCAAAATTGTTCTCCAGAATGATTGGATCAATTCAAAATTCCACCAACAATGAATTAGTGTACTATTTTTTTCACATCCTCTTTAGCATTTGTCAGTTTCCATTTCTATTAATTTAATCAATCTGGTAAATATACAATGATATTTCAAAGTTCTTTTAATCTGCATTTCTTTAATCAATGATATGCAGCATTTTATATGATTACAGTTTTTTTAAAATTTCTTCACTGAAAAACTGCCTGTTCATATTCTTTGACCATTTATCAATTGTGGAATAACTTGTATTCTTGTAGACTTAACAAAATTTTATATATATTTTAGATATGACATCTTTCTCTGATAAACTGAATACAGAAAAATTTGTCCCTATTTTCTGTTTTTCTTCTGATGTTGGCTACATCTGTTGTATATGTACAACATCTTTTGTTTTTCTAGTAAAATTATTTATTTTTAATGCACATTACTTCCTAAATCATGTTGGGAGTGAAAAAAAATCAAAGAAAAAGGGAAAAAAACATGGGGAGAAATAAAAAAAACAGAAAAAATAAGTGAACATAATGTATGTTGATTTACATTCAATTTCCTTAGTTCTTTTTCGATATGCAGATGGCATTTTCTATCCAAAATGTGTTAAGATTGCATTGGATTACTAAGCCACTGAGAGGAACCAAGTCTTTCATACTTCATCACGGCACATTCTTGATGTTACTATGTACAATGTACTCCTGGTTCTGCTTGTTTTGCTCATTTTGCATTTTAATAGACTTTTAAAATGTAATTTTTATAGAAGAATAATATTTCATTATCTTCATATATCACATCTTGTTCAGCCATTCCCCAATTTATGGACATTTACTCATTTTCCAAATCTTTGCTACCACAAAAAGAACTGCTGCAAATATTATGTGGGTCCTTTTCCCTCCTTTAAGATTTAATTGGGATACAGACCCAGCCATGACACTGGTGGGCCAATGGTATACACGGTTTCTCTAGGATGGTTGGATTATTTCACAATCCCAGCAACAATTAGGTGTCATAGTTTTATTGCATACCTCCAACATTTATCATTATCTTTTTCTGTCATTTTAGACAAAGTGAGAAGTGTGAGGTGGTACCTTGGGGTTCTTTTAATTTGAATTTCTCTAATTGAGAGTGATTTTGAGCATTTTTCATATAAATATAAGTGGCTTTAATTTCATCATCTGAAAAATTTCTGTTCATATCCTTTGACTATTTATCAAGTGGGGAATGACTTGTATTCTTTATAAATTTGACAGTTCTTTATTTAACTTAGAAATGAAACCTTTATCAGAAACACTGGGTTGTAAAGATTTTTTCCTAGCTCTTTATTTCCTTTTTAATCTTGTTTCTTTTGGTTTGTATGTGCAAAATTTAATGTAATCAAAATTGCCTACTTTGCCTTTTATAACATTCTGTAATTTGGTCATAAATTCCTCCCTTCTTCAAAGATCTGATAAGTAAATTACCCCTTGCTCTCCTAATTTGTTTATGGCATCATCCTTTATGCCCAAATCATGTACCCATTTTGATCTTATTTTGGTATGGTGTGTGAGATGTAAATCTGTGCCGAGTTTCTAAGATATTATTTTCTAGTTTTCCCAGCAATTTTTGTCAAATAGTGAGTTTTTATTCCAGAAGCTGGAGTTTGGGGATTTATCAAAATACTAGATTGCTATAGACCTTCATTATTGTGTTGTGTTTATCTAATATATTCCATTGATCCACCACTTCATAAAACCTTTGTAATTCAATGTAATTGAAATTATCCATTTTACAAGTAACTTTGCTCTCTATCTTTTGTTTATTAATATATAGTTTGCTTATCAGTAAGTCTTATAAGTAATATGTTTCTTCTAATTTTCTTGTCATATCTCTTTATGTCTAGGCCATAATCTATTTTGAAATCTATTTTAACTTTTAATTTAATTAGTGCACCTTAATAAATATCCATTTTCCCCAGGAAGGGTTATATTCAGTTTTTCCCACTAGGCAATTCTTGGTTGTAATTCTAGCTCTTTTGCCTTTCAGAATATTATATTCCAAATCCTCTTTAATGTAGAAGCTGCTAAATCCTATGTAATTCTGATTGTGACTTCACAGTATTTGAATTATTCATTTCTGGTTATTTGCAATATTTTCTCCTTGGCTAGGGAGTTCCAGAATTTGATTAAAATATTCCTGTGAATTTTCATCTTGGGATCTCTTTCAGAAGGTGATATTGGTGGATTTTTTGAATGTCTATTTTTCTCTTTACTTCTAAAATATCAGGGCAGTTTTCCTTTAAAATTTCTTGAAAAAAAAGGTCTAAGCTCTTTTTTTGATCATGGCTTTCAGGTAATGCAAAAATTCTTATATTATCTCTCCTCCATCTATTTTCCAGGTCACTTTATTTATAAGAAATTTCACATTTTCTTCTTTTTTAATTCTTTTGATTTGATTTTATTGTTTCTTGATGTCTCATGGAGGCATAAGCTTTTATTTTCCCAGTTATAACTTTTAAGGAATTATTTTCTTCAGGAGCTTTTGTATCTTCCTTTCCTTTTGACCAGTTCAACCTTTTTAGAAGTTGTTTTCTTTATTTTTTTTACTATCTTTTCTCCATATTTTGTGCTACCTTTATCAAGCTGTTCTTCTTTTTTTGTTTATTATTTACACTATTCTCATTTGTTTTTTCCAGCTTTTCTTCTAACTCTATTATTGGCTTTGTAGAATCCTTTCTGAGCTCTTCTAGGAGTTCTTTTGAGCCTGAGACCAATTTGTATTTTTCTTTGAGGCTTCACTTATGGACATGTTAATGTTGTCCTTTTCTGTTTCTACTCTGATCTCTTCTCTGTCACAATAGGCATTTGCTATGGTCAAGTCTAATTTTTTTTTTGCTTTTGTTCCTTTTTATGTGTATTGTGTTATTTTTTATCTTTTACATAATTGGACCCTGCTGCTGGAGCAGTGAGAGCACTGTCCTAAGTTTATTGTGCAGGAGAGGAACTCAGGGACTTGCTGCTGGCTCTCACAGACTGCCAACTTGCCATGGGGTTCAGAGCCTCCCTACTGGTTTGCATTGAGGTGTAGAGCTTTTCCCCTGGGATGTGGTTGTCTCTGCTGCTACTCAGTCATGTTACCCTTCCACCCCAATGCAACATACCTTTCCTGTCAACCTTTCATACTGTCTTGGATTGAAAAACTGATTCACCATGCTAAAATTTGTTCTGAAGCATAATAATTGTGAAGATTTTTTGGAAGGGAATTTGGGAGAATTCAGGCTGGTTCCTGCCTCACTCCTTTTTCTTGAAACCAGAAGTTTCACAGATCTTTTGAGTAACTTGGATTGGAAGAATTGGAATGAACCTGAGAGAAGTCCAACCTCCAGGACAGCCTCTTTACAAGACATCTCTTGGTGAAATCAACAGGTGTGCATTTTGGGAACTCCTTATGAAGAGCTGTTTTAGAGGTCAGAGTTTCTTATTTAGGAGCCATGATGAGGACCAATAAGAGAAATTAGGAGAGGAAATATTCTGAATTCTCTTGTGTTACAAGATGAGAGTATGGACAAGATGGTGACTGCCAGAGTCTTTCATGTCTTCTGGAAGTGAGATTGTTCTTTTGACCAGAAGAAGTCTACCAGAAAGAGAATCACAAAGGGGGCTCTAAATAAAAAGGTATTTGAATGGAGTTCTTCCATTAAACAGAGATTTAGAAATCATGATCCTCACTCTCTAATAAGGGAGGCTAATATTAGTCATGAAATAGTAACAAAGCATGATGAAATCTTGTAAGATGTTGAAGTTATCCCTCTAATGAACTTCCTGGTGCATGGTGAAAAAGTCAGTCAGTGAATTAATGAATGATTTTATTTTGGAGAATGTTAAAATATACAGCACGAAGAGAAAATGTATTGCTCTCATTTTATACACATGTGAGGTAAGCAAAATCAGCACCAGGACGAGCTTCTGAATGGATTTTGGAATGACTGAATCTATAAATATTTTTAGTATAAAAAATTTCCAGAAGAAGATATTTTGGAAGGACTTCAGGAAATGTCTGTCTCAATCAGACGGGGGCGGGGGGGGTTATACAGCCCAGCGCAGGTGCAGTACAGGGAGACACAGGGTAGAGAGACCTCCATGAACTGGGGGAATCTATTGGGTAGCTTGTAGCCAAAATACAGCAATATTGGCTGTTTTGTCCTGGTTCAGAAGCCAGTGGATCAGCAGACTAACTGTGAGACCTTCAAAACAACTACAGAAGGCAAATAGTGAGCCCCTGTACCCCTGCATAATATGGGACATAGTCATGCTCACCCAGCATAGCAAGGAAATCAACAGCATGGACCCCAAAGCAATGTGAAATCTCTGTGGTCTGTAGAGGAAGCTTGGGAAACTTTGCCCTAAGAGCAGACTTCAACCTTAAAAATGAGCAAGAAAGCAAAAAGAGCTCTGACTATAGAGAGATATTATGGAGACAGAAAAATCAGACCTTAATCCCTGAACACACTAAAGGCAAAACATCTGCAAATAAAGCCACAGAGGGTGATAAGAGTTGCTCTGCAGATCGAAAAGTTCTCTTGGAAGAGATCAAAAAGAATCTTTAAAAAAAGAATTAGAGAGGCAGTTAGGTGGTGCAATGGATAGAGCACCAGCTCTGAAGTTAGGAGCATTTGAGTTCAAATCTGATCTCAGACACTTAACACTTCCTAGCTGTGTGACCCTGGGCAAGTCAGTTAACTCCAATTGCCTCAGAAAAAAGTAAAAAGAGTTAGAAGAAAATTGGAAAGAAATTGAGAACCTTGGAAAAGGAAAGAGATAAATTTTCTGAAGAAAATCACTCCTTAAAAATAGATTTTGTGAAATGGAAAAAGAAAACAAATCTCTATAAAACAGACTTGGTGAAATGGAAACAGAGAACAAGTCCCTAAAATTAGAATTAGTGAAACGGGAAAAAATCCAATGCATAAAACACTTCATTTTAAAGTTCAATTGGCCAAATGCAAAAGGAGGCAAAAAAAACTAACTGAAGAAAATCATGAACTGAAGTTAGAATTGAACAATGGAAGTGAATGACTCAATGAGACATATAGAATCAGTTAAACAAAACCAAATAAATGAAAAAAATAGAACAAAATGTTAAATATCTCATTGGAAAAATAACTGACTTGGAAAATAGATCCAGAAGTGACAATCTAAGAATTATTGAACTACCTCAAAACCCCAATGAAAAAAAGACCTAGGCAATATCTTTCATGAAATCATCAAGGAAAACTGCCCTGAAAGAATTCACCAATCATCTCCTGAAAGAGACCCCAAAATGAAAACTTCAATGAATATTGTAAGTAAATTTAAAAATTATCTGATAAAGGAGAAAATACTGCAAGCATTCAGAAAGAATTCAGAAACAATTCAAATATTGAAGAACCGCAATCAGAATTACCCAGGACCCAGCAGTTTTCATTTTAAAGGAATAAAGGTCCTGGCATATGATATTCTGAAGGGCAAAGGAACTTGGACTTTAGCCAAGAATCAACTATTCAGCAAAATTAAGTATTATCTTTCAGGAAAAGATGGACATTTAATGAAATTGGGGATTTCCATTTACTTTTCATGCAAAGACCAGAGCTGAACCGAAAATTTGATCTTCAAATGAAAACCTTAAGAGAAGTATAAAAAGGTAAAAAGAGAAAAACAACACTGCTTTTTTAAAGGATAAAATGTTTATGTCACTATATGGAAGATGATATGTTTAACTCTTGAGAAATTAAGATCAAGCCAAAGGAAAAATAGATCTAATTAAAAGACATGAGGAAGGAAACTACATTTTGCTAAAGGCTACCATAGATAGTGAAGTATTATCAATAATAAACATATATGTACCAAACAGTATATATCCAGATTCCTAGAGGAGAAGTTAAGAGAGCTGCAAGAAGAAATAGGCAGCAAAACAATACTAGTGGGGGGATCTTGACCTATTCTATCACACATAACCACACATTGTGGTTTAGATAAATTAAACCACAAAATAAACAAGAAAGAAGTTAAGGAAGTAAATATAGTTTTAGTAAAGTTTGATATGATAGATCTTTGGAGAAAATTGAATGGTGACAGAAAGGAATACACTTTTTTCCCCCGTGGTTCAGGAATCTACATAAAAATTGACCATGCATTAGGTTATTAAAACCACAAAATCAAATGTAGAAAGGCAGAAATAATAAATGGTTCTTTTTCAGATCATGTGGGAATAACAATTACATATAATAAATGGCCAAGGAAAAATAGAACAAAAATAAATTGGAAATGAAATATTCCAATTCTAAAGAATGAGTGGGTAAAACAACAAATCATAGACACAACTAATAATTTCATACAAGAGACTGACAATAATGAGACAAAATATTAAAATTCATGGGATGCAGCCAAAGTGGTGCTTGGGTGAAATTTTATATTTCTAGATGCTCCCTTGTATAAAATATAGAAAGATAATGAATTGGACATGTAATTTAAAAAGGTAGAAAAAAACAAATTAAAAGCCCTCAATTAACTACCAAATTTGAAATTCTGAAAATAAAAGAGGAGATTAATAAAATTGAAAGTAAGAAAACTATTAAACTAATAAAACAAAGGGTTGGTTTTATGAAAAAATCAACAAAATTGATAAACCTTTAGTTAATTTGATTAAAAAAAGGAAAGAGGAAAAACAAATTGGCTAGTATCAAAAATGAAAAGGGTGAACTTCAGCAATAAAGAGGAAAAATAGAGCAATAATTAGGAGCTATGTTGTCCAACTCTATGCCAATAAATCTGATAATCTAAGTGAAATGGATGAATACTTCCAAAATATAGATTGCCCAGAATAACAGGAAAGAAAATAAATTACTTAAATAGTTCCATTTTAGAAGAAAAAATTGAACAAGCTATTAATCAACTTCCTAAGAAATAATCTCCAGGACCAGCTGGATTTACAAGTGACTTCTTCTAAGTATTTAAAGAACAATTAATTCCAATACTATGTAAACTTTTGGGAAAATAGGGAAGGAAGGAGTCCTACTAAATTCCTTTTATGACACAAATATGGTGTTGATAACTAAACCAGGTAGGGTGAAAACAGAGAAAAAAAATTATAGACCAATTTCCCTAATGAATGTTGATGCAAAAATCTTAAAAAAAAATAGCAAAGAGATTACAGCAAGTTATTCCCATGATAATATACTATGACCACAAAGGATTTACACCAGGAATACAGGGCTGGTGCAAAATTAGGAAAACTATTACCATAATTGGTTATATCAATACCAAACTAACAGAAATCATATAATTATCTCAATAGATTCAGAAAAAGCATTTGACAAAATCCAGTGCCCATTACTACTGAAAACATTAAAGTGTAGGAATAAATGGACTTTTCCTTAAAATAGTCAGTATCATCTATTTAAAACCATCAGTAAGTATCATATGTAATGGGAATAACTTAGAAACATTCCCAATAAGATCAGGGATGAAACAAAGTTGACAACTATCACCATTACTGTTCAATATTGTTTTAGAAATGTTTGCTTTAGCAATAAGCAAAAAAGAAATTAAAGGAATTAGGGTATGTAATGAAGAAAGCAACTTTTCACTGTTTACAAATGATAATTTTGATTATATTAAATTTAAAAGTTTTTGTACAAACAAAACAATATAGACAAGATTAGAAGAAAAGTAGAAAATTAGGAAATTTTTTTATATTCAAGGGTTCTGATAAAGACCTCATTTCTAAAATATATAAATTCACTCAAATTTTTAAGATTACAAATCATTCTCTAATTGATAAGTGATCAAAGGATTTGAACATAAAATTTTCAGATGAAGGAATTGAAACGATTTCTAGTCATATGAGAAAATGCTCAAAATCACTATTGATCGTTGAAATGCAAATTAAGACAACTCTGAGGTACCACTACATACCTCTCAGATTGGCTAAGATGACAGGAAAATATAATAATAAATGTTGAAGGGGATGTGGAGAAACTGGGACATTAATATGTTGTGAGTGGAGTTGTGAATTAATCCATCCATTCTGGAAAGCAATTTGGAACTATGCTAAAGGGTTATTATACATCTTTGATACAGCGGTGATCCTACTGGGTTTGTATCCCAAAGGGATCATATAAAAGGGGAAAGGACCTACATGTGCAAAAATGTTTGTGGCAGTCCTTTTTTGTTGCGGCAAGGAACTGGAAACTGAGTGGATGCCCATCAGTTGGAGAATGGCTGAATAAGTTATGGTATATGAATGTTATGGTTTATTATTATTCTATAATATAATACATTTTTTCTTATAGTACGTTAGAAATTGGGAGAGAGAGAATGTGATGTTATCACTGTCAATTTCCTATCACATATATGTTGGAGGCCCTACAACAAAATCAAAAATAAAAAAATAAAAATAGACAAATGGAATTAAATAGTAGGTTTCTAATTCTTACTATCTTCATGTTTGAGTCAGCATTTATTAATTTGCTCTTAATTTGATGTGAAGCACAAATTTATAATATATTTTGAATTATAAGGCAACTTAAAAAACTTCAAGTCCGTTCTTTTCATTTTGTGGTTGAAGAAACTGAGAGTAAGAGATATGAAATGAGTTGTCCTGGGTGTTTACTGGGAAGTAGCAGTGTTAGAATTTCTCCTGAGTCCAAAAAGAAGGCTCTTTCCCTTATAACAAAATGATGTTCATTTTTATGAGAAAGTGACATATAGTTTGTTACTGTGACTGTTAGACTTGGAAAGTTCATTGATTAGAAATCCTGAAATAAGAATAATCAATAAAACGTTCAGACATTTGAACTCAATTAGATTCAAAATTCAGTGGGATGATTAAGATAAATGTCTAGTTCCTTAATACTAGATTTATACCGATATCTCTAGATTGATAGCTTTCAGGGAAACTTTTTTTTAAAGTATAAGTGGCTTCTTGACTATTAGCATATAAACATATACACATAAATGCTCATCTGTGTTTGTTAATTTATGAATAAATTTGTAATATTTAGCTACTCATTTACTCAATCAGTTGACAAGCCTTTATTATTAATTAATCCCTTATTATACGCTAAACACTATAATAATCACTAAGTGTACAAAGTAGGGAAAATAGCTTCTGTCTTCAAGGAGTTGCCATTTAAAATTTTTTAAAAATTAAGATACAAAGCACCTTAGTCACCTTAGAGAGGAAAGCAATGGCAGCTTGGGGAAGAAGTCAGGATTATTGGGAAAGAATTTTATAAAATGTGACATTTTGGCTGAGTTTTTAAGTAAACCAGGGATTATAGAAGAAAGAGATGAAGACAAAAAGTCTTCCAGGGATGGAAGATAACTACGGCAAAGCATAGATATTAGAGATAAAATGGTATATGTTAAGGGAATAGTGAGGAGGCTAATGTGGCTGGAGGCTAATGGTTTATGAAGAGGAACAATATGTGAAAGCTAGAGAGACTGAAACAGAATAGTTTATGGGGAACCTTAAATGCCAAGAAGTGTTTATATTTAATCTTAGAAGTAATGGATAGCCACTAGAGTTAATTGAGTTACAGTGGTAAAGACATGGTCAGACTTGTGCTTTAGGGAAATCATTTTTGTAACCCTTAGGTAAAATTAGGATAACATAGTATATAAACCTTAAAGGAAAGCTTTCTGATTGATGGAAACATGGGACGAGTCTGAAAGTGGCAATGAAGTGCAAGAGAGCAAATTTCTGGGGGTCATGGGGTAGGATCCTCATAAAAAAAGGAAAAGAAAGGGAGGTGCAACAATTACTACTGGATTTGATCAAAGCAGTATGTCATGGGCAAAGGGATAAACTATGTTTCAATGAGGGTAAGGAGAAAGAAGTAGCAAAACAGGAAGGATTAATGGAAGAAAAAAGTCTGTTGATCATAAAGCAGAAGTTTCAGGGGGCACAGTAAAAAGGACAAGCGGGTCTTTATAGGACATTGTCAAGATAGACTAGAGGTAGAAGGAATAAAGGGAAAAGTAGTGTTGGGGATGGAGAACGCAGTTTGACTTTTGGCTACCAGGGGCTCATTATTACAGGAATAGAGATAGTAAAGAGGTGGGACTTTGCTAACCCTTGGGGAATGAATCCAGATGTAATATCTTTGGATAGGGAGAACTGATAAGGGAAGAGTGTTAGTTCTAGACATCCCTGTGGTCCTGGCCTTAATGTTGCCCTCCACGAGACACTGCATGGTGATGTTTCAAACTGTCTGAAAGCCTGCCTTCCTGGCAGGTTATATCCCAGGGGCCTCCTGAAGCCTGGTCTAGTGGCAGATGGTCGTGTTATGTTTCTGTGTTACTAGGGTACCCAGATGCCTAGCCATACAGAAAACAGAGCAGGGCCTGATATAATAGAGTTGTTTATTACTGCAAATGCATAACTGCTTCTTATGTTTTACACAGTCAGTGATAATTAGGATATGTTGGAATTTATCTACACACATTTACATATGCATATATACATATATCACAGGTATAGAATACATTTGTAAATTCACACACATGTAAACAAACACATGTATACGTATATGTGCATGTCTACCCATGAATACTTTTAAACATGCACACATATATACATACAAAGGCAGGTCTGGCAACCAGGAGATCTTCAGAACTACAATTAAGTCACCTACTCTCTAGTACTTAACTTCATTCTTTTGAATATGGCCGGAGCCACTTTTCTCCAACTTTTCTCTTATGGGTACTGGATATGATTGATTCTTAGTAAATACCTTCATTTCACCCCCTGGTTCAGTGCAGGCGAGTTGAAAGGAGGATCATGGAAAAAGGACATTTAATTTGGCTGAGGAGTTTATCTTTTATTCTCCTAAACCTAAAGAGCGAGCCAGCAGTGGTGATTGACACACTTTAAATTGATGGCAAGAAAGAAAAAAAAAATCCAGATTATTATTACTTCAGGAAGTTTTTCAAATACTGACATATCAAAATTTCTTCATCATTTAGCTCAAGCCTTGAACCAGGAGAAGATATTTCATTCAGAATGGAGAATTTGAACCTTAGTTATTCTGCATCACAGCCATTCGACTTTCATAAGGACAAAATAAGGACACACAATTCAAAATAATTTAGGATCCATCATAATTTTTTATATGGAATGAGTCAACTTTAAAGTAGTAAGAATATTGGAAATTGTGAATAGCTGCATATAAGAGAAAAACTTTAGAATAGAGTTCTGACAAAGTAAGAATGAAGAGACTAACTTTTTTTTTCTCTTTCCCTCCCCTCCCTTCTGTCTTTCTCCTCTTTTTTCTCTCCCTGTCTCCCCCTTTTTTCTTTCTCTCTGTAAAGAGAAGAGATAGAAGAGAGGAAAGAAGAGGGGAGAAAGAAGGGAAGGGAAGGAAAAAGGAGAGGAGAGGAGGAGAGAGGGAAAGAAAGGAGGGGAAAGGAAGGGAAATGGGGGGAGTGGAAGAAAAAGGGAAGAAAGAAGAAGAGAGGAGAGGAGATCCCACAGCCTAACACTTGGAACTTTTATTGAGCCCAAAGTGAGCACTGTATCATCTTTTTCTCCTAAGGAATCCCTTTACCCTAGACTCAAATCTGTGATGAATGCTGTATAATAACCACATGCAATCCTAGATGAGCCTGGTTTCTAATAAGAGGAAAAGTTCTTTTTCTCATGCTCTTACTAGCTATAACTCCACACCAGTGCAAGGAAAAAAAAATTAAAGCCTAAGGATTAGTTCAGACTCATGATTTCTGAAAGAAAGGACAAGAGAGATATTTAATGTGCATTTTAAACAGAGGCATAAAAGCTATTTTCTTAATGTTTTTAATTTTTTAAGAAAAAAACAGAATAGAAAAAGAAAAGAAAGGAAAATAAAACAAAACATTGGCAAGTACCCAGAAAAACCTCAGGGAGGATTCAAAATATATAACAATAAATTTCTATTTCAAGAAAGCATATATAATAATAGGAGAAATTATATTCATGAGTGTCCATCTTTTCTTTGCTTCATTGTAGGTTATTATTTTCTTCTCTGTTGTGCACTTTTTACTTTATTATTCTCCTCTCCCTTCATTCCCCCCACCATCAAGGTAACTACAGTTAAGTACAGATATATTTATATATACATATATATTCACACCCACCCACAGACCCACAGATAAACATATTTTTATATACACACATATATAGACTTACATGCATACATACCCATATATATTCAGACACATACACATTTACCTATATGCAAACATGGATCTTAAACAATATCAATATAACTGAAATATAATGTAAATTTCACTTTTGATTAAATCTTTAATTTTGATTTTGTCTAAGATCATCTTTTTTCTAATAGATTTTTCTAATAAATTTTACTCCTGATTCTTGTTGTGTTTGTATATATGTCTTTTTTTCTATGCTTGCTTACTCTTCTACATTGCTTAACCTCCCCCCAATCATGGATTCCTTCCTTTGGTTCTCTTCCCATCCTTTCATTTCTTCTTTATCCCTTTTCTATTAATCTACACACTTTTTCTCATAGCCATACATCTTCTATTACTCTTCTATTACCTCACCTCATCCTATTCCTTCCCTTTTATTTCTTAATAAATTATGGAGGGTGCTATAGATTTTACATGACATTTTATATATATATATATATATATATATATATATATATGTATATATTATTTTATCTGTTATGGTAATCTGCGATCAGTGATTTTTGCTGTTACTATTGCACTTGTTTTAGAATGCCATGAATTTTGCCCATATAAAACTTAATAAGTGTTGTGGGTGATTTGACTGCTCTACTGACCCAGCCATTCCCCATCATTCTCCCTCTCCTATTTCCTGACACATAATGTTATTTACATTAGGCCAGTTAATAATTCTACAAAAACCTTTTTAGTGTTCAAGTGAAAACAAGAGTTAATTTATGTGACAAACTTCATTGTTGTTTTATTTTAAGAATTTACCATAGCAGCCCCGGCCTTTAGCAACCATCACCCTGATCAGAAAGCAGTCAACATCATTAAGGCAAGACCTTTACTGACAAAAGATTTATGACTCATTGAAGTCTCAATTGATGGTTAGCAACTTTTTTAAAACAAGTATTTTAAATTAAATTATGGTAAATTTTTAAAGAAATAATACTATTGCTTACTCAACAGACTACAGTATAGTCTAAACATAACTTTTATATGTACTGGGAAACTAAAATAATTGTGTGACTCACTTTAATGCAGTATTCACTTTATCATGATGGTCTGGAACTGAACTTATAATATCTCCAAGGTATGCGGATAATTAAAAGACCTTCATAGGTAGAAAGGACTCAACTATATCTTGTGTTTCCTTTCAGAGACAACTAGATGGCACAGTGAATAGAGTGCTGGACCTAGAGTTAGGAGGACTTGAGTTCAAATATGGATTTAGATACCTATTAACTGTGTGACTCTGGGCAAGTCATTTAACCCTGTTTCCTAAATTTCTTGAGCTGCAGAAGGAAATGGCAAAACCATTCTGGTATCATTGCCAAGAAAACCAAAAATTGGGTCACAGAGTTGGACATACAGAAATGTGTTATTTTTCCTTTCAGGGCAAAACTAATGCTAGAAATTACAAAGAGACAGATACCAAATAAGTATCTAATTGGCATAGATATGTTTTAATAATTAAAGCTATCTAAAAGTGGAGCAGCTACCTTTATAAGTAGGTTTCCATTGAGAATTGTCATCCAAAAAATGAAGTGGATACTTGCTAAATATTATATATATAAGACATACATACATATATATGTTTCTTCAAGTATGATTTGGACAACACGCCTTTAAAGATCCTTTCCAAATCTGAGACACATTGTCTGAATAACTGCTTTGAGGTGGAAAAGAAACAACTACACAGAAAGAAACAAATAGTAGTAATGCAGATAATATCAATATCTTGCCAAAAAGAAAGTGATATTTTGTTGGATTAGAGGTAGTTAAAAAAAGAAATTATGAAATGGAATTTAGAAAACACAAATATAAATAAGAATTTCTAGATACACTAAATAAATAATTGAAAGGGAAAAAGTTAAGATGATACAGAATCAAAACAATGCATAAGATAAAAATTATTTAAATTCAATTAAATAAACTAATTTTTCAGGCTTAAAAAGTAAGAACCTCAGAGAAGAATAAGAATTCTTGAAGAAGCTAAATCTAAAACAATTTGTGTTCATAATTATAATAAAAGCTAACATTTATATAGAGCTTTAAAATTAGCAAAGTGCTTTATGTATATCATCCCATTGACTGCTCAAAA
Source organism: Sarcophilus harrisii (assembly GCF_902635505.1). Classification (NCBI taxonomy): domain Eukaryota; kingdom Metazoa; phylum Chordata; class Mammalia; order Dasyuromorphia; family Dasyuridae; genus Sarcophilus; species Sarcophilus harrisii. The sequence continues at coordinate 125,614,907 of NC_045429.1, forward strand.
TAACTCTGTAGGGCCATTTGTTGTTCTGTCATTTCAGACTGTTCATGACCTAGCTTGGAGTTTTCTTTTTACATTGTGCAAATTAATTGTGTAAACAATATTGCAGGAGGACATTTAAAATAATTAAAAGAATAAATTATTTTCAAGTACTTTAATAGCATACATTTACATATGAACAATGGATGTCCTAATTATAAAATCTATCTAATCTATTTATTAAACAGGTTTCCTAAGGACCTTTTCAAGTCCCATTTTGGATGAATGAACTTTGTAAAAAAAGTAATTAAGTACTGTTTCTTTAAAATGTTCACATTTTATCCAGAATTTCTAAGTAATTGACAATATAAGAGTAAGAACCATTCTTTAATAGATAAATGATCAAAGAATATAAAAAGTTTTCCAAAAGAGAAATGTTGTCAACGACCACATGGGAGTTTCAAATATCTATTAATTAGAAAAAAATAAATAAAAACAATTTTGAGATCCTACTTAACCTATGCATCCAATAGATAAAAGAGTAATGAGGTCGAATTCAATGCTAATCTACCTGTGATAAAGCTGGCATGTTATTGCTTTGCAAAGTTATGAATTGGTCCAAGCTTTCCAATGAGGAAGGACATTATCAGTCATTCAATATGCAACATATATTAGGTGCTCACCATGTGCCATGCACTTTGCTTGGTGATGGGGATACAAAAAACAAGAATAAAACAGTGTCTGCTGTCATGGAGTAGAAAAGTTATAAATACATGAATATTCTTTGACCAGAGGTTCTACTCCTTCTGTTCCAATCCAGTGCCAAGGGAATATATTAAATACATTCATATCAATATTAGTTAAAAAAAAACAAACATGGAAACAAACAAATATGTACCAATTGTATAATAGCGGAAAATGAGTGTAATAATGCTTGATAAATTTTTATTGACTAACCAGAATACATGTGTGTGTGTATAAATTACAATAAAAAATATTTTGAAGAATTCAAATAAATATGAGAAAGCACATGGAGAGAAGTAAAATGAAGAAAACTGAACCAAAAGAATAATATACACATTGACTTCAACTCTCTTGTTAAACACAATAGGAACAAATATGTTATGCACAAAATAAAGGTCAGAAAAGATCATAGAAATAAAGATGATATAGACATTACTTCTACTGAAAAACTATTCCATCATATAGGTCACAGCTCACATGCTCCTCATAAGTTGTCTGAGTGGGGGAGTTAGTGGAGAACAAGAGGCTCCTCACTTCCTTTTCACATCATGATACATTGACTGACAGAGACTTTCAAATAGGCATTCCTTGCTCTTGCCCTGTGACAAATCTATCTTTGTTGTTATTGTTAAAAACAAACAAATAACCACATTTCTTGATGACATCTTTTGATTATTCTCCCTCCTTCCTAATTTTTGTTTTCATTTTATATTCAGAATAACTTGCATCTCTCCTCTGGCCTCCAAGTGATATTGTGTTCTCTGTTTTTCTTCAGAGATTGTCATAATCCATAACTTGAATCAACATGGTATACTATTATATGTAATATGGCATTACTATGATTATAGTAAAATCAATATAGAGACTTCTCTGTGTTGTTACATAATAATACTTATAAGTGGGCATGATGATTTTTAATCTCATGAATATTTTGTTACTATTTGCATGATCATTTTAATTATATTTCTTTATATAATTTTATTTTAATTCCAATATTTATAAAGGGAAGTTAAAATAAAAATTTATATTTGGAAAATATGACAAAATACTTTTGATTTCAGCCTTATTGCTAACTTAAATAAGCCTTTTCCCATTTTATTGTTTCATTTTAGAGAAATGTTTCTTGTATCGCCAAATCCATAGCCATGTGAACTTCTAATGCAAGACATCTGAGTATCTGACTGATATTTTCAACTTTCTTCTGAATTCTTTGATGACAAATGTACTTAATCTTAGTTTCAGCACAAAGAATCTCCATATCCAATCACCAATCTTGCTTTTTTTCTAGAGTATTGCTCATATCCAACCATATATTTTAATTTTCCTAATATAATGGTTTTCTCACTGGTCTCTTTGCCTTCAGATTATCTTCCAGACCATATTGTAGAAAACCACCAGATTAATCTTCTTTAAAAAAAAAAAAAACTAGCCAACTAAATATACAAAACCCCCCACTGTCATTTACTTGCTGGGGAAAAAATAAAACAAAAAGAAAATTATTCAGTGACTCTTCATTGTTTATAGAAGTCCAGACTTTGAAGCTTAGCAGTCTTCCATAACCTGGTCAAAAGTTAGTTTCTATGCTTTTCCCCAACAAAAATCCCATGTTTTAACCAAACTACACTGTTTTTTTATTTATTTGAGCATACATTATGCTTTCTTGGTTCTATAACATTACTACTAATGCAATTATTTGTTCATGGAACACCTCACTTCTTTCTTAAGTTTTTGTCATTCTAGCTATTCTTTTAGGACAAGTTCAAATACAACAACTAACTTGCATTTTTCTAGATTTTTAAGGTTTTCAAAGAGGTTTATAAATGTCATCTAACTTAATTCTAATAACAATCTGGAAGGTTGGTATTATTATTATCCTCATTTTACAGATAAGGAATCTGGGGCAAACAGAGGTTAAATGACTTGCCCAGAATCCCCTAGCTAGTAAAGGTCTAATGATTGATTTGAAACTAAGTCTTCCTGACTTTAGGTCAAGTGTTCTCTTCACTATGTATCTTCTTCAACCTTTGAAGTAATAGAGTCTTTAGTGTACAGTTTCTCAAAGGGCACATACTTATATGTTGCCCTGTATTGGAGATACCTTTTCTTGCCCTTCTCCCATTTACTCTACAATCCTTTGACACTGGCTGCTTTGATACTTTTTGCACTAGACACTCTGTATCCAGGATACAAATATTCCTTCCTTCCTTCCCTTCTTCCCTCCTTTCTTTTTCCCTTCCCTCCCTCCTTTCTTCTCTCCCTTCCTCCTTTCTTCCCTCCCTTCCCCTCTCCTTATTTCCTTCTCCTCCCTTCCCCTTTCCTTTTTACTTTCTTTTTTTCCTTCTCTTTCCTTTCCACTCTCCCTCCCTCTCTCTCTCTCTCTCTCTCTCTCTCTCTCTCTCTCTCTCTCTCTTATTTATTGCCTCTCTCTCGTTATTGCCTATCAAAATAAGCTCAAAACAGTCTACTCTCACCCCCTCTGTATCCCTCACATCCTCTGTATCCCTTTAGACCTGCTTTTATTTCTATTCAATTTATTTTTCAAAGCTGCTCATTATTCTTACCTAATAATTACTTCAAAATCTGGAATGCTCTAAATATTATATATTACTTAAGTTTTGATGCAGTACTATCACTTGAGATTAACTCATTTTGTGTGCCTCCCCAACCTTGCTTTGATATCAGCTTATACTGAAGGACATTTATTCCATTATCTTAATATCAGCATTACAATAAAACTTGTATAGAGGTTAATATTGTACAAAGGTTAGGTCATGATTCTGATGGGTTGCCACACTTGGGAATTCTGATTTTCCTTTACTGTGACTCTCCATTTTCATTAATCTCTGATACACAACCACTGTGGACTCTCAGGGAGATAAAGAGTAAAATCATTCTGCTCTATTCCCATCTGTTTTTCTTATCCACTTGAGTTTTTTTTTCCAAAATTCCCCATCCAGTATCACAATAATCATCTTTCAAAAGATGCCAGCATGCAAACAAGGCTTCTCAGTATTGTTTTGTCTCTGATCATAAGGAGAATATCTATGGAATCAGCTCAAAGTTTTCAGAAAAGGGAAAAAAAAGTCTTCTGAGCTTACAGGGTTATTTTACCAGCTGAATCTCTTACCAGTGCAATAAAAACTATAATTAAACATAAAATAGAAGGAACAATTCAAGCGACATTATATGTAATCTTGCACAAAAAACATACCCTAATTATGTTACTATTCCAAGGCCCCCTTTTTGCAACAAAAGTTTACCCCCCCACATACTTTTGTTCCATATTACAATATTCTTTGCCTTTGCTGCTTCTCTAATGCCAAAAGCACATTGAGCATCAGAAGTCAGAGCTAACTTGGAAGGTTTAATATTAATTGCACAGAAAATTGTTACTCAGAGCACAGAGCAGCATGACTGACAAATCTGGCTTAGAAACAATTTAGGCAGTTTTCTCATTGCAGTGGTGATTATGGCATGGAACATTATGTCGCTCATTTAGAAAGCTTATATTTAGGAGAGTAATATTATTGTTTAGAACTTTCTCTCTTTTACTCCTTTAGCAGCATTTCGCTCCTCATTTTTTGTTTTCAATTAGATTGTTTTACATTAATGGTTTTCAAGTACTTTGCTCTCAATCAGTTCTGCTTTTTATGCTGATGTTCTATGAAGATCTTTTAACAATCTTTTTCTTTCTTCTTTCTCTGTGTATCAGAACAGTTGAGGGGTCAGTTGGAGGAGAAATGCATTATTTGGAGGAGAAAAAGAATATATATATATATATATATATATATATATATATATATATATATATATTTATAGTGACCAAAGCCACATTTAATTTGAATTGTAGGATAGCAATGCTTTCTTTGTATTCGACTTTTTATTTATTTTTTTCTGCTACCTTTCCTCTTAAAAACCAATGATAGACAAATCTAGAAAACAATTATAAGGAAACAAAAAAAAATCTGGATAACAGAGTTGAAAAACAATAGTGTGGAGATACAATATATAAATATTACCAGTAGGCTTTGGGGTTTAGATACCAAGAAGATATTGAATGAGACTGTTCTTCAGTATTCCTTAACTCAAACTAAGGGCATATGATACTCAAGAAAGTTGAATTTTATTTCTCTTATTTCGTCTTATGGCTGGTGTGTTTAAAATATCAGAGGTTTCTACATTCCAATGATACTGTATCTTTTAAAGCTATTGTAGTCAATTTTTGTTGGCAGCTCACAGACCCAGAGCAGTCCCAGAACTGGAAGAGATCTTAGTGGTCATGTAGTCTAAACCTGAACATTAATCTTTTTAACAATCCAATATCTCTAAAAGGTGAATATTTAGCTTCTTGAAGATTTCTACTGTTGGAAACTTTTACTCAACATACATGCTTCATTGCTAATTATGCCCTTTAAGCAAACCAAGTCAAACAAGTAAATCCCTCTTTCACCTGATTTGCTTATTATACTTAAAAGATATTTGATTTTCCTGATGTAGGAACTCTTTCTAGTGGGGGAAGATTGAAATCCATCCTTGCCATCCCATTTTATATGACTCTTGTCTACACCTTTCCATAAATTTTATAGTGGAGAAAGGTATATTGAAATGGGTAGAGGAAAATGAAGTACATAGTACAGAGGTACAGCTTTGTTATCTGAAATGCTTGAACAGGGGTGGGAAGAAAATGAAGACAGGCTAGCCTAGCACCTTTCACAAAATGGCATCTCCAGGAGTAATTATCCAATTGATGAAGGGAAGGCAGGTCTTGTGAAGAAATATTTCAGGTTGATCAGGCTTCAAAGGTAGTGGTCTATTTCAGAGCAAGGAGACCCCAGCATCTGAGGGAGATTTCGGAGTGATCCTACAGTATAAAAGATTGCTTACTATTGGTTCATACCATTAATGATATCCTTTAAAAAGTTTTTACTGTAGACTTATTCCTTGGTGATACATTACAGAATTTTTATGACCACCTCTAGTTTCTCCCCTCCCTATGAATGGCAAGCCATTTGACTTTGATTCTTTAGAGAATATAACATTTCATTACTTGTAGCATAGAGTACCACTGGAATAAGAAATTATTATCTTCCAATCAGTAGACTCCAAGGACTGCAGCAACAAAGCAATACTGTCATCTCAGTTGTATGAGTTTTTTTTTCCTGGTAAACAACCTTTCTTGTTATCTTTTATCCATATCTTTAGTTTTTATGGTTTCTGCACTCAAATTATGCTTCATTTTCTATCATTTAAATATTTTTGTCTTGTACCAGCTTTTAAAATCTATTATATTCTCTAATAAGAGTCTCTTGGTGGTCTGAGACATCTTTATCTTATGAGACAAAACTAAAAAACTCTCTCATGTGTCAGGTATGAATCTTATTTTTCCATATGTTCCAAATTAGATATGGTTTAAAATTTCTTAGTCATTAAATTGAGAACTCTAAAAAAACAGTCACATACAAATCACATGATGAATCACAATGTGCCCTAGTCATCATTACATCAGTGGTTTCACATGAGGTATCTCAAGGACAGTTTACTATTTGGTTTTCTAATTAATCTATGATTTTCCTTAACATTTATCTGAGACATTCTTCACAGATTAATTTTTTGTCAGTTGTTCTTATTCAAATATTGTTTTTGTTTCTTCTCCCTCTCTACCCACTCCATTCAGCAGGCAAACAGCTCACATAAGGAAGGGACAATATCTTATATCATATACTGCTATATTAGACATCATTCTCAAAAATCAAGGAAAGAACAAAAGGATTCTTTTGCATAAGAATTTATAGTAGTATTTTTATAGTAGTACAGAAGTGAAAATAAAATGTGTGTACAAGTGAGGAATGGTTAGATGAAATGTAGCAAAAGGATGTTGTGAAATATTGTTGTGCCATAGGGAATGAGGAACTTGATAGATTCAGAGGAACATTGAAATACTTGTATAAACTGATTCAAAATGAAATGAGAGGCAAGAGAATAATTTAGATAATTACAACAACAATAATATAAAGGAAAACAACTTTGAAGGATATCAGAATTCTGATCAAAGCAGGGAACAATTATAACTTCAAAAGAATGATGAGGAAATATAACTCTCACTTCTTGACAGAGAAATAATAGCCTAGAATTACAGAATGAAATCTGCATTCTTAGATACAACCAATATGCTCATTTGTTTTATGCATATACATAGACATATACTCTTGGAATGTGTGTGTGTGTGTGTGTGTGTGTGTGTGTGAGAGAGAGAGAGAGAGAGAGAAGGAGAGAGAGAGAGAGAAGGGAGTGGGGAGTAAATTTTCTACTAGTGTGGATGGCTCTTTAATGGGTAATAAAACATTAAAATAAATTAATGAAATATCTTCAATGCATGGCGAAAAAAAGCACAGCACAGAAGAAAATGCACACACACAAAAGACCAGTTTACTTTCTGCCCTGTTCAATGCAGGCACACACACACACACACACACACACATATATGTATATATATATACATATATACATTTCTTAAAAACTAGCTATATGTTAGTATTAAGTAATTTTCTTATTTTTTGCATATTGAAATCATTAAATGTTAAGAATGGTTAAATATCAAAGAAAAAAAAAACAATTAAAAATAATCTAGAGCAATGGTTTTCAACTTAAATTTTAGAAAGGGCCAGTGACCCATACATAGAAAGATTCCTGTGAGCTACATATTAACTTAGTTTTAAAATGTAATTATTTCTGTTTTATTACATTTTATTTATTTAGTTAAATATTTTCTAATTACATTTTATTCCAGTCTGGGCTATACTCAGGAAGGTTGTGAGTAGTATGTAACTTGTGGGACATGTGTTTCATAATCTTGGTCTTTTCTTTGAAATATAATAAAATAAATAATTATTAAGGGAAGCATCCAGTAATAGATGGAGGAGTAGGGATTTGATTTTTCATCCTTAGGTGTATCTTAGAGGTATTTGCTTACCTCTTGTATCACACACAATAGATTTGATAATCAACAAATAATAACAAAGTAGAATGTTGCATTCCTTTTCAAACATGTGACTGTAAAAATCTAGTTAATCAGAGAGTAATTTATTAAATACCTATTATATATCACTATTTGCATATTATACATATATATAAATTTACCTAATATGTGTTTTTAACATGAACCCATTGACATATTTGGTCATTAGTCATATTTCCTAGGTATCATATTACCTATTAATTTATCAAATAACATTTTTTAAAGCACATATCATGTGTTGGGCATTGGTACACTAGAGTTCTAGAGAAACAAAGATAAAGATTTCTTCCCTCAAAGAGTTTATATTTTACTGGGAGTAACAACATATACCTATATGCATATGGCAGACAAAGAAAATTTAAAGTAGTTAGAGGAACTAGTAGGTTAACAGATAGAACACAATAGATTTCATGTTGAAATTGGTACTTAAATATATCCTTGAAGGAAACAAAAGACTCTCCTAGGCAGGTTATGATTAATCCTTTGTTCTCAGAGAGGACCATGACATCAGAGAGGTGACACCCTATTATGCAAGTGAATTGTATGTAAGTGAGGGAAGCCTGTGCAAGATCACCTGCCTCACTTTCCCCTCCAGAGCCACCTCATTCCAGTGACAATACATAGATCAAGATGAGTGGAGATGATCCTAGATAAAATGGGAGACCTTGACTTTTTTAATCTAAAGTCTTCAACAGCTTGATCTAGGCCTCATCAATTGAGGCAAAGATCTCCTTTTTCACTTAGTCCAAAATAAATACATAAATGGATCTGGGTGGGGGAGACCTTCATTACTTTTACTTTTAATCTAAGGATTCAAACTAAGACCAAATGGGGCTTGCCCTAAGACGTATTGATAGCTAATTAAATTTAGATTAGTCTTGTTTTAAGGCCTGGTCCTTAAGGAAGATATCTAGCCAGCAAACCCCAAGATATCTTGGGAGGGTTCAGAGATGCAAAAGAGAAAAAAATTCTTTCAAGAGCATCTGTAGGCAGAGGTATAAAGGGAATGCAGTCCAAGCATAGAGGGTCAGTCAAGTGAAAAGGTACAGAGATTCAGGGTCTTGGGTTCAGAACAGTTCCTGGACCATACTGGTTAGGTAACAAACTGCATGAAGTATGGGAATATGCAAGAAGGCATTGAGGTTGTGAAGAGCTACCAAATAGGGAAATCTATGTATGTTCTTAGAAGTAATAGGGAGGGGGCAGGTAGTTGGAGTAGTGGATAAAGCACCAGCCCTGAAGTCAGGAGGACCTCAGATACTTAATACTTTCTACCTGTGTGATCCTGGGCAAGTCACTTAATTCCAATTGTCTCAGGAAAAAAAATAATAGGGAACTTTTGAAGCATATTAGATAGGGAGATGACATGGTCTGTTAATAAAATCAATTTGGCAACTGTATAAAAAACATTGGAATAGGAAGGAGCTTGAGATAGGTTGAGATAGGGAGATAAGTAGGATGATGTTATCACACTCTTATGAAAAATGATGAGCATCAGAGCAAGTAAGTGGAGCAGTCTTTGAGTATAGAGAAGGGAATGGACAGAAGAGATGTTGTATAGCTAGAAACACCAGTGTCAAAATTACTTGCTTAGTATTTCTAAATCTCTTTATTACCCATATTTTGTACATGTGTATAGATTTTTATGTGTTTCACATTTATGTATATTCAGCACATATTTTATAATATATGTATATGTATATTATTACTACCATTCATCTAGTATATTTTGCTAACTTTCTGCTTATTTTAATTTAAACTCATTGGATCATATCTGCAAGATTCCATACAGATTTATATTTCTAGGCTTTGTGAAAAGAGCTGCATCTCTAGTCAAGCACCCAGTTTTAATCTTTCACCATTATCAATGAATCCAAATCTTTTGTCAGACACCAACTTCTTAACCAGCTGTTCACTTCCAAAATCCTTATTTCTCTTCAGAACCCCTTCTTTTAATCATTTTCATTAATCAACCCCAATCTTTTAATCATCAATGATTTAAAACACCATCTGTATCCCTAAAATCTTTCTTACCTTTCTCATCTAAAACTACCTAAATCCTGGCAATGCTTTCTAGGTTCCTTCTGGCAATATAATCTATCTCTGTTTGAATCGTCAGAGATAGTTAGTGATTATCTAGTTTGACATATCTGGAAAGATTTTATTTCATATCCTTCATGGAAGAAAGTATATTTCCTGATTGTACATGTTATACTCCACAGAAGGGAGTTAAGAATCCAGAACAGAATGTTTTATTTTCATGATCATCATTTGATATGTTTTCTCTAGGTGGCAATTGTGGACCTTCATCAAATAGGAGAAGCTCCTTTCAAACAAGATCCAATTCTCCCATCTATGGAGGAACTTCAAACCGATTACATATCACCAAAAATTTCTCTGTCTTTTTGTGTGATATATTTTTGCTATCTAACCCTCTGAAATAGTTTCTTTTTTTAAAAAAATTCTTACTATTTTCCATTGAAATACTTGTTTTCTTAAAAAATATATTTCCCCAAATGAGTCCAAGATGGAGGAAGCTTTCCTCTAGCTCTTTTATTTTGCTTCTAGTATTGGAGACCAGTCTGCATTTTGTATACATGTAACTGCTAATTAGTATTGGCTGAAATAGCCTCTGCAGGTCACTGAGATGTTCATTTAACTTTTTGCTCTTGCCAAAACAGACTTTCTGATCCCTATTATTCTTGCTGCTAAAATACATTTGTAAGATTTGTTTCTGAGTTGGGGGGTCCTGTCATTGGAGAATATTGAGGAAGTCTTTTTTTTTTTTTAAAGAAGGCCTTTATGCCTTTAAAAATGTCTATGCTAACTATACAGAGACTTTGGATAGTTACCAAATTTCTGTCAATTGTTTAAATGATTTGATTCAATTCAACAACCACTTATTAGTAAACAACTACAAACATCTTGGAGAAGTAGATGAAGAGCTTGTTGGGGCAGTTGGGTAGTATAGTGAATAAAGCACCAGCCCTGGAGTCAGGAGGACCTGAGTTCAAGTGTGGCCTCATACACTTGATACTTACTAGGTGTGTGACCCTGGGCAAGTCACTTAACCTTAATTAAAGGCCCAATCAAGAAGGAAAGAAAGAAAGAAAGAAAAGAAAAAAGAAAGAAAGAAAGAAAGAAAGAAAGAAAGAAGGAAAGAAAAAAGAAAGAAAGAAGGAAAGAAGAAAAGAAAGAAGGAAAGAAGGAAAGAAAGAGAGAAAGAAAGAAGGAAAGAAAAAAGAAAGAAAGAAGGAAAGAAGAAAAGAAAGAAGGAAAGAAAGAAGGAAAGAGAGAAAGAAAGAAGGAAAGAAAGAAAGAAAGAAAGAAAAGAAAAGGAGCTTTTCATGGGATTGATATCATTCCAAAACAAAGTTAAACAACTATTGAGAAATATGCCTGGGTAAAAAGGAAAGAAAGAAAGAAAGAAAAAAAGAGAAACAGAGAAAGAAGGAAGGAAAGAAGGAAAGAAAGAAGGAAGGAAGGAAAGAAAGAAAGAAAGGGAGCTTGTCATGGGATTGATATCGTTCCAAAACAAAGTTAAACAACTATTGAGAAATAGGCCTGGATAAAAGGAGATACCCCCATACAGGATCATGAAGAGTTGGACATGACAGATTCACTGAATAACAAATAACAAGAGACACAATGGTAGTAAGAAGTCAGCTGCTGACACATGCCTGTATAGTCAGTTACTGAGATGTTTGCACTTGCCTGTCTTATACCAAAGCTCCTTTGGTTCTCTCTCAGTGTTTGTGCCCAATAAATTGAAGTAATCTCTTCTCCACTTCTCCATTCATATGATATTATGTCTATTTCTTCTCTTAGCCAATCAGGAATTATTACTCATACTTGTATGAATCCCAAGTTATAGGACTGTGTTTGTGGAAAACTTCCTAGATTTGTGTTGAAATGGGTCTTTATATAAATTTGTCTAGGCACACATTATGTCTCACCACCTGCTCCATAACATTTTAACTCTTCAAGCATAAATGCTGTTTTGTTTTTGTCTTTATAGCCATAGAATCTTGCACACAGTAGGAGCTTAATACATCTTTATACTATTAAATAGGCCATCCATTCCTTAACTGCCCCATGAAATATTGATTTAAGTTTTACAAAAGAAAAAATGGAGATATTATTTTTGTATACAACTCTCATGTGGATTGTGTGCAAGTTACTGAGTTGATTGCCCTAAATTGCAGCTTTATTATCTACAGAGAAAGCCTTACTCACTTATAAATGACCTAAGAAGTAATTTCCAACTCTAAAATTTGACAATTTTAAGAAATGGGTTTGGCTGAAAATTATCAAATCAATAGTGAGAAAGTGGGCCCTAGTATTCAATAGCTTATTACTTCATTTCCAATGTTCTTTCACAATTACAATAGTCTTTCCCCCCATTGTATTAAATTCCTATTGCCAACTCATCTCTTTTTATCCTATGGCTCACCACTTCTCTACATGCTTCTGAAAGAACCTAATGAAAAGGAAAGCTAATTAAAATTAGACAGACTGAGCTAGTTTTCAACTGAGACATCAAATGGCTATGAAAAAAAAAACAAGCTTAGATTGTCAGCATTCTTATACATTTTCCTTCACTTTTCTTTGGTTATGAGAAAAGATTCCACAAGCAAGCAGATATAACATTTAGTGCTTCTATACATTGTCCTTTAGAGTCTCCTAATAAAACTGCCATATCCCTTTATAAGTTATCTAGTCTTTTCCAAGGATATCAATATTTCTGAAATAAGAAATGTACACATACATACACACTCAGCCACCCACCATAAAATTACTGTTTAAAGAAACAATTGCAATAAAGAAGACAAAAAAATCCTAACTCTACTCTTTAAAATATATGTATATTTCAGAATATAATACCTATATTTTTTCAGAATATAATAAAATATAATATTATTAGAATTGTTCCTATTTCTAGCATGTCTCTTTCTATCTCTTTCAACCTGACCTGGTAAATATCTATTATGCCTATATGTGGGAGAAGATTATACAGTCATTGTAGTGTACTTGGAAATCTTTTACAAGGACCATATCTATATATTGTGGAAGTAAGAAGGATGCCTGTCAGAAATTTGGGTAGGTTGTGTTCTGTTGAACTTTGTTTAAGGCATTGAAAAATATATTGAATAGAGCAAGGCACAGAATAAGTATCTTGAAATACTATACTAGATAAATCTCTCTAGTGATTAATTTATCAACAATTATGGGGGCAAACTTTCAACAATTTTTGAATCTATATGACTATATTATTATTCACCTTTTATCATCTTGTTTCTCACCATATTATAAGCTCTTTTGCCAAAATCCAGGTACATTATGTTTCTGTCATTTTCCTGATTTATTAGACTGTTAAGCCTAGGGAATCTCTTCCCTAAACGTCTTATAAAATTATGAGATTGATTCTGTCCTCCTGACTTTTGACTAAGTGGTCACACCAATACTCTAACCAATAATTTAATAGGGAAAAACATTAGCAACCTTGCCCTCTAGACTGAATAATTTAAAATTTTATGCTAAAAATGTCTGTTAAACCAACTAAGAAGAAGTTATCATCTTGCCCTTCTATGACTGAACTTCTTTCCCTTCAAAACTCAGCTAACAGAAATGCTCCAAAGAATAATTAAACAAATAATTAAACGCTAATAATACAGCAACAAGCACATGAATTTTGATGAACAGAAAACCAATGAAAAAGTACCTATAATATATAATATGGGTAATAGTACTTGACTGTGGATGATTGGAATTGACTGACTAAAAGTTTCATTCTTTCTCTTCTGTTCTGGCTCTGTATGTTAAGGTCCTTGTTGACTGGCTGTTAAAATAGAATATGGAATCAGAGTAACAACAACTGAATTAGTCTGATAGACCATTGGGAAATCTTTACTCACACATTTATTTTTTGATTTATGAAAATGCACTGATCAAATACCCGTTGGGCATCCACTAAACAATGAATATCTATTTAAAATACAATATAACCCCCCTTCTCTATAACATTTTCTAACAGGCTGAGAAAAGAAAATGCTACAGGGAAACAATTTAACAGGGGAAAACCAAGTGTGTGTGCTCACATTAGACTGAGTCATTAAAAGTTGTGTGCTGGGAAATATAAATGGGTTTCACTGAATATTTAACAAAAATTAATTAAAAAGTAAGTTCTACCAAACAGGCTTACATATTGTATGATCAAATAGGGGAGCAAGATTCAGAATTGAGGCCTGGTTACCAAAACTATTTATAACTTTGTAATCCATTTGCAAATAAAGATAGCACTATAACCTTACAACAAAATGTACAATTGTGAATTTTTCCTATAGGTAAAAAGGCTTAAAATATAAGTAAACTTCAATAAAATATTAATAGGGAAAATAGACTGAATATGTATGATTTTGATTATGATTTTCCCAAAGACCACTTTCTTCTATGAAATAAGGGACTTTCATATTAACATACTTTGTCTATGACCTTAATCGATGTCTCTGAATTCTATCGTTAGTAAATCCTTAACTAAGATCTTTTTCAATTGCCATTTTATCTTAGATTTTGATATGGATTGTTCCTTGTCTATTATCAATGACCATGATCTATTACCCTTGAAGTGTGGAATATACCACTGAGAAGAAGAAATGAGGAGAGCCTGAAAAACGGATTAAGAATATAATAGTTGATACTCAACCACTAGTTCCTCCTAGATCAGCCCGTCTCTTTAATAGAGAATCCAGGCTTTTACTTAGGGTTATAGAAAGAGAGAAAAAGAGTATACACATAGATGGGTTTTCAGTGCCAAATGACTAAGACATATATAAAAAGAAATATTGTGTTTTGAATGGATTAATTTCACAAGCAACTAAATGAAACCTTGGGCAAGAACTACTTGATTTTAAGAGGAAAGCTGCAAAAGTCAGAAACCTGTAACATTAATAAGCTTTTAAGGATCAGGTTTTAGGCATCCATTGCTTCATTCAATATACATTTATTATCAAAAGTTATTTTCAATGCACTTTGGTGCCCAGAGAAATTAAAAATAAGATAAGACATGGATTCTATAATCAAAATGTTTAGCAGAGAAACGATTTTAAAAAATAATCTAACCCCTGAATTTAGAAAATCATGAATTCTGATCTTAGAGAATATAGGAGATTATAAAAAGAATGAAGAAGTGAAATTTAGAGATGGACAATTGGTAGTAAAGGTATAATCTTGAGAAGTGAAATGCAATTCAATAAAATTCATATTGGAGATAGAGTGATAATAAGACAGCCTCAAAGCTAGAAAGACCCAATTTCCAGTTCTTCCTCTACTGGGTTATTGATAAGTGGCATATAATTTAACCTCCTTGTTTTCTAGGAAAACTTTTCTAAATCTCTAAGTTACAAAGAAGGTGCCTAGTGCATTGATAAAGGAAATTCCTCCTATGGGTGTTCTTCATGTCAGTGAAATCACTAGGACCAGCAATTTCTTCTATATGTTAAGAACCAACTTTGTGCAGTGCTCTGCTGGCACTGTGGAGTTAAATGGCCAATTTAAAATATCCCCTCATGAAGATTATAATGAATTAGTGAAGATATATGACGTGAATAATAACAAGTTCATAACAGAGTATGATAGCAGCATAAAAGAGGAACAAATTTCCATGGATGAACCTAGGAAAGAAAGATTATTTCCAACCAAGGGGATCAGTAAATCTTTGTAAAGTAATAACATTTGAACAAGAATTTAATTCCCAGGTAGGATTTGGCTAAATAGATATGAAAATAGGAAGAGGGGCAACATTTCAGGGAATGATATAAGAAAAAACATGGTAAGAGAAAGCACGAGATATGTTTGGGATTATAGGAAGGCCAGTTTTACTGGACTTTAGAGTATGGGATACTGAGTAATGATAGAAAGGCTTTTTAGTAGAATAAGGAAAGAATTCAATGCCTAACTATGCATTTTAAGGTATACATTTTTATATATTGTTGGGGTGGGAATTTTGAGACTGATCTATCTTTTAAGATAATGAACTATTATTATATAGAGAAAGAAAGTTAAGGACCAGGAATTTTTAACATGCCTAATAATTTCACATCTTGAAACTTCAAAACAAAAACATGCATGCACATATACCCACAAAGACACATATGTCTGTATATATAATTTATTGTAATTGTATAAATTATGCATTATATTATATATAATTATATGTTATAAATGATTATTTTATATATTTATACATACACACTATTGAAAACACAGAGGAATTTACATTAATGAAGTAACCATTTGTGATCTCAGAGTAGCTTTTTCCAGATTTTTTGGATTAAGCATTTCTATCAGTTAAAAAAAAAAAACAAGCATTCCCAATATATGCATATTTAATTATAGATTTTATATATGTCTAGAAAATAATAGAAAGGTGTACTGCCTTCCTCAGTTCTAATATTTTGTTTGTGCAACCAGATAAATTGTTTTATATATGCCACTTTAAAGATAATTATTTTCCTTAGAAGAGTGACATTGAAGCTCTCCTCACTTGTCTCAGAAGAGAGATAATACAGTATTGGTATGGAATGAGACAAAGATTTTGTAGCATTTCCAATGTGTTGATTTCTTTTGCTTAATTGTGCTTAATATTATATGGGAGGGTTCTGTTGGGGTTAGGAAAATCAATAGGAAGTTTTAATGATGTAAAACATTTTTAAAAAGTATATGGCACAATACAAATGCAAGATGGTGCATTTGTTGCTTGTTCGGGCGCCAAAATGTTGGAGGTCTTCCTTGGAGGCAGCCTTAGTCTCAGTTACAATCAATAATTAATCCAAAATCGCAGCCAGCTTTAAGTTTTTCCAAATTAAAAGGAGTGTATTGTCTCTCTTTTTGACCTGAAGAGTCAATCGTTTCCATTACAGGATATGCATGTATAAAATCAGATATATCTTTTCCTTTATTTTTTGCTTTAATTAATGCTTCTTCTAATCTTGTCATATTCTGCTTCACAGGAGAAGCTGCCTCTCTCTTCCTCTTCTTCATTAGATGAAGAATGATCCAATTCCTCCTGCTGTGAAGTATCACACTCAGGATTGTACTTAACTCCATTATCTGAATTTTCCTGCTTATCATCTAGTTTAGTTGGCAAGTTCTTCTTTTTCATTTTAACACTTAAATAACTTCTTATAGCCAGTTGTATTAAATTATATGTATTAAATATGTTTTTAGAAATTAAGTTAGGTCCATTTTTATTACAGAATTGACAAAGATCCTCTCCTACTAAGTCCCATTCATCCAGATCCAAATCTTTCTCCAGAGAGAAACAAGGACATATTTTCTTAACAGTTTGTAAAAGTTCAGTGATCTGCTCCATATTTATAATCAAACCTTCGCTTTCCATAACTTTAACAATGCTCTCTAAACATTTTCCTTGTACAGAAACAGAAGGCTGTTTTCTAAAGATCTGTTCCATCTTAGCCAAAATTCTACAAAATTTCTTTGTTGTACTCACTCTAATTTCTGGCTTGAAGAGACTTTTCCACTCGATCAGGGTCACAGGCTTTTCCAATTAAGATCAGGATCACAGGCTTTTCCATTTAAGATCAGGATCACAGGCTTTTCCACCTAAATCAGCTGAGGGTCCTGTCAGCCCCATGTTCGGCGCCAAAATGTTGGTGGGTTTTCTTGTACAAAGAAGGGTCAATTGGTGGTAAAGCATGGAGTTGCTAAGACTTCATTATTGACCAGTCCTCATATTTGCAAAGCACTGTATATCTGTTTTTTGCTTGATATTCATGACTATTTGAGGTAAGTGTTACTATATATTCTCATTTTACAATGAATTGCCGACCTAGTTCACACACTCCAAAAGTATTTAAGACATGATTTAGGTTGGGAGCCAAGATGGCGGAGAAGGCACACGCGACTTTCTAAGCTCTTCTCTTACCCTCTTTATCAATATTATATCGAGCCTCAAAAATAGTCTTGACTGCTACAATTCGTAAAGATAAGAAGTAGAACAACTCAACAGCCGAAGAAAATCTGCAGTCATGCCAAAAAAGGTTGGTTCCGGGGCCAGGGGGGAGATCAGCGCAGACTGGGAGAGAAATTAGGTTCTGAGAAAAGCCTCAAATCGAAAGTGAAAGCACAGATCTCAGTATAAGCGCGCAGCCCCAACCCGCAGTACGGGGCTTTTCCTTGGGGCAGCTGTGATCCTGCACAGCAGGAGGACACAGCCGGGTTAGCCTCCAATCTGTGCAGTGGGGGGCTTGGCTTGGGGCCATAGAGCTTTTCCAGGGCTGATTTGCATCAGGCAGAGATGCTGGGGCAGAGTTCGGGAGAATCGGCGTCTGTGGTCAGCTGCTAATACTCACAGTCCCACAAGAGGCTCCAGCCTGGGGCAGTGACACTTTCACCCCTTAGTCTCAGCCTAGGGCAATCGCTAACCCACACAGCCCAACTGGACACTTCCATAGCTCCGGCCAGTTGAATCCACTTCCTGTTGGGGAAGGGAAAATTCACCAGAGCACTCCCATACCTCGGAGGGAGCCAGAAATCGGTTTACATCTCTCCCTGCTCTGCAGAGGAAGCTGGTAACCCTCTTGCCTAGGAGACATACCCTAAAGGCTTTAAAACATGAATAAAAAGATGAAAAGAACGATAGACAGCTTCTATGCAGAAAAGAGCAGGTCAGCAAACCTGAAGAGACCTTTAAACAGCAAAATGCATCAGATGTCCTCCTTTACATGATGCTCTTATAGAAGAGACCATAAAAGTCTCAAAAGAGAGTTAGAAGATAAATGGGGAAAGGAAAGAGAAGCCTTACAAGAGAGCAAAACAACTTCCTGAAATACGAATTGGAAAAGTAAAAAATCTCAGGAAAGTAAGAATTTGGAATTGAAAAATAAAGAATTCACTAGAAAGTAGGATTTGTGAATTGAAAAGACAAAGAACTCAAAGAAAGTAGGATCTGTGAATTGAAAAGAAAAATAATTCACTAAAAAAAAAATAGTGAAATGGAAAAAAATTCACAGACCAAAAAACAATACATTTAAAACTCAATTGACATAACAGAAAGAAGTAAAAAGCAAATGAAGAAAATAATTTTAAAAATTAGAACTGAACAAATAGAAACTAATGATTCATTGAGACAGCAAGAATCAGTCAAGAAACAAACAAATGACAAACTGGAAAACCAGAATTATCTACTTGCAAAACGACAGACTTGGAAAAATAGATCTAGGAGATAATCTGAGGACTATTGGACTTTCTGAAAACTATGATGAAAAAAAGAGCCTATATACTATTTTGCAAGAAATCATCAAAGAGAACTGCCCAGATGTAATAGAATCAGAAGGTAAAATAGGCATTGAAAGAATTCATCGAACACCTTATGAAAGAGAACCTAAAATAAAAACCCCAAGGAATATTGTGGCCAAATTTCAGAAGTATCAGATTAAGGAAAAAATTTTACAAGCAGCCAAAAAGAAACCATTTAAATACCGAGGTGCCACAATAAGGATCACCCAAGATCTGGCTGCATCTACATTAAAGGAAAGAAGGGCCTGGAATATGATATTCCGAAAGGCAAAAGAACTTGGGATGTAGCCAAGAATAAACTACCCAGCTAAGCTGAGCATTTTCTTCCAGGGAAGAAGATGGAATTTAATGAAACAAATGAATTCCATTTGTTTCTAAGGAAAAACCAGAACTAAACACAAAATTTGATCTCCAAACCAAGAACTCAAGAGATGCAGAAAAGGTAAAAATAACTTGAGAATTGTATTTCTGTTGTGATATACAAAACAATACATGTATAATTTGATTTTACTGATATAAATAAAAAAGGGAAGTAGATATGGAAAAGGGATGATGGCAGAATAAGATGGAAGGAGGGATAAAAGAGGGAAACCACATCCCACAAAGAGGCAAAGGAAATTTATCATATGAGGGAATTTAGAGAGGGGAGGAACATTGTGTGAAACTTACTCCTCATCAGAGTTGGCTCAAAGAAAAATAATTGACATTTGTTTTAGAGAAAATTTCTCTCCCACTTATTAAAACGGGGGGAGAGGAAAAGGGAAAAGAAAAAGAGTAATCAGGGAAGGAAGAGGAAAAGACTCAAAGGGGGAGGGAGGGATTATAAAGAGGGTAAGCATCGTGTTACAAGAGGGGTACATAAGTTTAAAAGGGGGAAGAGGGGTGGGGGAGGCAAGAATAAGTAAAGCATAATCTGGGGTTATTAGGATGGCAGGGAATACAGATTTAGTAATTCTAACCGTACATGTGAATGGGATGAACTCCCCCATAAAGAGGAGGCAGATAGCAGACTGGATCAAAAGTAAGAATCCTACAATATGTTGTTACAAGAAACACATTTAAAGCAGGGAGATACATATAGAGTAAAGGTAAAAGGCTGGAGAAAATCTATTATGCTTCAGGTGAAGTCAAAAAGCAGGTAGCCATCCTTATCTCAGATCAAAAGCAAAATTGATCTGATTAAAAGAGATAAGGAAGGAAACTCATCCCGCAAAGGGTAGCATAAACAACGAAGCAATATCAATATTAAAATATATGCACCAAGTAGTATGGCATCCAACTTCCTAAAGGAGAAATTAAGAGAGTTGCAAGAAGAAATAGACAACAAAACTGTAATAGTAGGAGATCCTTAACCTTTGCACCTCAGAATTAGACAAATCAAATCACAAACAAATAAGAAAGAAATTAAAGAAGTAAATAGAATATTAGAAAATTAGGTATGTTAGATCTGGAGAAATTGAATGGAGATAGAAAGGAATATACTTTCTCTCAGCAGTTCATGGAACCTATTCAAAAATTGACCATATATTAGGACATAAAGACCTAAAATTAAATGCAAGAAAGCAGAAATAGTAAATGCTTTCTTTTCAGATCATGATGCAATAAAACTACATTCAACAAAAAGTTAGGGGGAAATAGACCAAAAAGTAATTGAAACTAAAAAATTCATCTTAAAGAATGATTGGTGAAGAGCAAATTATAGACACAATTAATAATTTACCAAGATAATGATAATGATGAGACGCATACCAAAATTTGTGGGATGCAGTCAAAGCGGTAATAAGAGGGAATTTTATATCCTTAGAGGCTTACATGAATAAAAAGAGAAAGAAAAGATTAATGAATTTTGCAACAAAAAACTTAAAATACCAAATTAAAACCCCCAATCAAATACTAAATTGAAATTTAAAATTAAAAGGAGAAATTAAAAATATTGAAAGTAAAAAACTATTGAACTAATTAATAAAACTAAGAGTTGATTCTATGAAAAGCCAATAAAATAGATGAGCCTTTGGTAAATCTGATTAGAAAAAGGAGGGAGGAAAATGAAATTAGTAGTCTAAAATGAAAAGGAGAACTTTCCACCAATGAAGAGGAAATTAGAGAAATAAGAAGGAGTTATTTTTCCAACTTTATGCCAATAAATTTGATAACCTAAGGAAAATGGATGACTACCCAAAATATAGACTTCCCAGACTAACAGAGGAGGAAGTAAATTGCTTGAATAGTCCCATTTCAGAAAAGAAAAGAATGGGCAATTAAACAACTCCCTAAGAAAAACCCCAGGACCAGATGGATTTACATGTGAATTCTACCAAACATTTAAAAACAATTGGCCCAATGCTATATAAATTATTTGATAAAATAGGAATGAAGGAGTCCCACCAAATTCCTTCTATGACACAGACATGTTACTGATACCTAAACCAGGTAGGTTGAAAACAGAGAAAGAAAATTATAGACCAATCTCCCTAATGAATATTGATGCTAAAATCTTAAATAAGATATTAGCAAAAGACTACAGAAAATCATCTCCAGGATAATACACTATGATCAAGTAGGATTTATACCAGGAATGCAGGCTGGTCTAATATTAGGAAAACTATCATATAATTGGTCATGTTAATAACCAAATTAACAAAAACCATATGATCATCCTTCAATAGATGCAGAAAAGCATTTGATAAAATCCAACATCCATTCCTATTAAAAAACACTTGAGAGTATAGGAATAAATGGACTTTTCCTTAAAATAATCAGCAGCATCTATTTAAAACCATCAGTAACATCATATGTAATGGAGACAAACTGCAACCATTCCTAATAAGATCTGAGGAAAAAGGCTGCCCACTATCACCGTTACTATTTAAATTGTATTAGAAACGCTAGCTTTGGCAATAAGAGCTGAGAAAGAGATTAAAGGAACAAGAATAGGCAATGAGGAACCAAATTATCACCTTTGCCGACAGTATGATGGTATACTTAGAGAACCCTAGAGATTCTACTAAAAGTTATTAGAAATAATCCACAACTTTAGCAAAGTTGTTGCTTATAAAATAAACCCACATAAGTCATCAGCATTCTTATATATCACTAATAAAATCCAACAGTCAGAGTTACAAAGAGAAATTCCATTTAAAGTAATTATTGATAATATAAAATATTTAGGAATCTATCTGCCAAGGGAAAATCAGAAACTTTATGAGCAAGATTAAGACCACTTTTCACAAAATTAAGTTTGATCTAACCAATTGAAAATATTAAATGCTCTTGGATAGGGCGATAAATATAATAAAGATGACAATATTACCTAAACTAATCTATTTATTTAGCGCTATACCAATCAGACTCCAAAAACTATTTTAATGACCTAGAAAAAATAACAACAAAATTCATATGGAAAAACAAAAGGTCAAGAATTTAAGGAATTAATGAAAAATCAAATGAAGGTGGCTTAGCTGTACCAGATCTAAAATTATATTATAGAGCAGCAGTTACCAAAACTATTTGGTATTGGCTAAGGAATAGATTAGTTGATCAGTGGAATAGGTTAGGTTCAAGGGATAAAACAGTCAACAAATATAGCAATCTAGTCTTTGACAAACCCAAAGACCCCACCTTTTGGGAGAAGAACTTACTGTTTAAAAAATTGTTGGGAAAATTGGAAACTAATATGGCAGAAACTAGGCATTGATCCATACTTAACAATCAGACACCAAGATAAGGTCAAATGGGTCATGACCTAGGTAAAAGAATGAAATTAGTAATAAATTAGAGGAACAGAGGATAGTTTACCTCCTCAGACCTGTGGAAGGGAAGGTCTTATGACCAAAGAAGAACTAGAGATCATTACTGATCACAAAATAGAAAATTTCAATTATACCAAACTGAAAAGTTTTTGTACAAACAAAACTAATGCAGACAAGATTAGAAGGGAAGCTATAAACTGGGAAAATATTTTTTCAGTGAAATGTTCTGATAAAGGCCTTATTTCCAAAATATATAGAGAATTAACTCTAATTTATAAAAAAATCAAGCCATTCTCCAATTGAAAATGGTCAAGGATATGAACAGACAACTCCTAGATGAAGAAATTGAAACTATTTCTAGTCATATGAAAAGATGCTCCAAGTCATTATTAATCAGAGAAATGCAAATTAAGACAACTCTAAGATACCACTATACACCTATCAGATTGGTTAAGATGACAGGAAAAAAATAATGATGATTGTTGGAGGGGATACGGGAAAACTGGGACATTGATGCATTGTTGGTGGAGTTGTGAACGAATCTAACCATTTTGGAGAGTAGTTTGGAACTATGCTCAAAAAGTTATCAAACTGTGCATATCCTTTGATCCAGCAGTGTTACTCCTGGGATTATATCCCAAAGACATTATAAAGAAGGGAAAGGGACCATGTGCACAAATGTTTGTGGCAGCCTTTGTAGTAGTTAGAAACTGAAACTGAATGGATGTCCATCAGTTGGAGAATGGCTGAATAAATTGTGGTATATGAATATTATGGAATATTATTGTTCTGTAAGAAATGACCAACAGGATGATTTCAGAAAGGCCTGGAGAAACTTACACCAACTGATGCTGAGTGAAATGAGCAGGACCAGGAGATCATTATATACTTCAACAACAATACTGTATGATGACCAGTTCTGATAGACCTGGCCATCCTCAGCAACGAGATCAACCAAATCATTTCCAATGGAGCAGTAATGAACTGAACCAGCTATGCCCAGAGAAGGAACTCTGGGAGATGACTAAAAACCATTACATTGAATTCCCAATCCCTATATTTATGCCCACCTGCATTTTTGATTTCCTTCACAAGCTAATTGTACAATATTTCAGAGTCTGATTCTTTTTGTACAGCAAAGTAACGTTTTGGTCATATATACTTAATGTGTATCTAATTTATATTTTAATGTACTTAACATCTACTGGTCATCCTGCCATCTGGGGTAGGGGGTAGGGAGTAAGAGGTGAAAAATTGGAACAAGAGGTTTGGCAATTGTTAATGCTGTAAAGTTACCCATGCATATATCCTGTAAATAAAAGGCTATTAAATTAAAAAAAAAAAAGACATGATTTATACACAGATTTTCCTGGCTTCCAATATACCACATTACCTTACCTATGGAAATGGTGCTGGAAAAGAATCTTATAGTCATAATTTAGGGCTTTAAAAAAAACCCAAAATTAATATATGCATATTTATAAAATACAGGTAGAGTCAGCTGTCTAATCCTGGAACTGCTTTGCTATTTTTCTATAATCTAGTATTAATGCATTTAGTTTTGAGTCACTAATATGAAATTAACATTTTTTAGTATTGGTGTAAGTGAGAAATAGACAAATTCATGAGGACCAGATGCTTCTCTGGAAGTGTCTTGCTAAACATAAACTCCCACCTGAAGATAATGACTCAGTATCTCTTGGTGAAAACAGAAAATTTCTACTGAAAATAACATTTTGCGTGGGAATGGAAATATTTCACCCATTTGGAAGAAAAACGTTTTCATAAATCTTGAACATTTAACCCTAATTGCATCCTCATCTAAGCTTCCAAATTATGGTTTACCTCTTTCTATGATAAATTACATTTAATGAAACCTTTATCCAAACAGTAAGCTCATTTCAATAAAGATTCTTTCAAGAACAAAGTGAATTCATATATAGGGCTTTTTCTGAGGAAGTTGCCAGGGGGAATCAATGCATAGCATGATAAAAGTCAAATGCTTCCTAAAAGCGTGTGGAGAAAATGCCATTTTAAAAATGAAGCGGCATTTAGTATAACAAAAACAACTTCTGTGCAAGAGACCATTTACTTCATCAGATACTTTAAAGTTTCATCTCCAGGTGTCAGATTGCTCAGAAAGAAAGAGTAGAGTAAAATTATTTTTCTAAATTTGATTGATACTTCAGCTGTTGCTTATAGTAATTTCAAACACTTCTTGATATTTGATAAATGTTATTAAGGAAAATTCATATGCTTACTCTTTATTTGCATCTGGATTTCAAGCTCATTGTGGTTAAGGATTGTACTCTGCTTTTGTTCTCAGTTTGATCCACTATCTCTCCCTAGACACCTAATCTAGTTCTTTGAACAATGTGTCCTGATTCATATGCTTCTGCTGATCAGTATTGATTTCTCTTTGTCTCTCTCTCTGTGTCTGTCTCTCTCTGTCTCTGTTTCTGTTCTTCCTTGTGTCTGTATCTCTCCTGCCTATCTGTCTCTGTTTCTGCCTCTTCATGCAATGCACTTTCTTGAAATGAAACTAGTTTTTATTGTCCAAAATTTTTTGTCCAAGGCCATGTTATAAATCTATAGAAGGGGCTAGACCTGTGTTTAAATCCTTTAACTTCTCAGTCTTTTAATCTGCCTCAGGTCCATTGAGTCACTCTGCCTTTTGTCCCTCTGTCATTTAAACCACTAAAAATAAGCAACCTACCATTTAATGTAATTATAGATGGTTCATTTAACATCTGTATAACACATGGTTTCTAAACAAAGAATCGTGCATTGTACATCTGCTGCACAGTTCAGAAGTACTGCTCTCAAAACCCTTTTTGGTTGCATCTTCATTGAAAACTATGTCTTTTCCTTCTATATATGATTCTATTTTCAAATTTGATCTTATTATATTTTGTCTGAAATATTATAATCTGATTGTGCAATTGGTGCATGTGCTAAAAACATTTTGCATGGTTGGTCCTGGAAAACTAAAGGTAAATCCAAGATCATATTGCAGAATCACATAATGCCCAGCACTAGAATGGCTTTGGGCAGCATCTAGTTCAAACTCTTCATTGACATATAACATGACTGATGCACACAGAAGTAAAATAGCTTGTCCAAGGTCACAGACTTAGTGAAGAATAAATTTGAGACTCATTTCCACTATTTTTATGTTATTAAAGATTTATGCAAAGGAATCACCTAGGTCATATATCTTTAGAGACTATATAGTCTAATTACCATAAACAGTAATTATATATAAAACTAATTTTTCAATATATATAACTATAACTATATCTATCCATATATATAAAAAACAATTATTTCATTGATCAAATAAGGATCTGAATCCAAGAGAGTAGAAGTAACCTTTTCAAGGCTGTACCATCAATAACAGAAACAGAATGTATTTCAGGGATCTTTCTAATAAAATATATGGTATTTCATTAATTAAGATCATCTTTCCTTCAATACTGCTGACTTCTTACTATTGCAAACCATTTCCTTATTGTAATCTCTTCTGTGAAGTCCAGACACTCCATCAGTCTTTGGGCAAATCTCCAAGAGGAACCAACTAGTTGGCCATCAGATCCTGCTCCTTCTTCACCTGTAGTGAGCAATGTTGTAATCTGAACATAAATCAGTAGCAGTGAAACTTTTTTCATTAAAAAAGTCATTTTTCAGTTAAGTTTAAGTTTTCAGTTAACTTTCAATGCAGGCTTTCATTGGAAATTAATTAAATTTTTAAAAATTAATTTAATTTTTAATTTTAATTATTTTAGGAATTAATAGAACAAGTCAGAATTATCAAGAATATGTATGACCAGAAAGAAGTGAACTGATCATTTTTCAAGGTGAAAGGATTGCACATAAAAATTGCACTAATATTCTTTCCTCTCCTTTTTCCTCTTCTCCCTCTCTTTTTCCTTCCTTAATGATATATATATATATATATATATATATATATATATAGAGAGAGAGAGAGAGAGAGAGAGAGAGAGAAAGAGAGAGAGAGAGAGGAAGTCTGCTGTGGAAGATTTATGAAAGAAAATAACCACAGACAAGTATAGAACAAGTTGGGAAAGCACAGATGAGTTATGGTCTGCATCGGTAAAGATAATATTCAAATTGTGATATCATAGATCCTTTGAAATATGATAGTCCACTGGCCAAACTATAAGCCATTCTTTGGCTACTTATCATTTCCTGTTCAAATAAAGTTTGTGAAAAAATCTAGAGTGGACTTCATATGTATTTAAAGAGTTTTGTTTGTCTTAGGTCCTCATAATGGGGAGTAAAGTATAGAATATAGAATAGTTTCTTATCAACCTCCTTTGTTAAAAATAGCACTGTACTTTTCAACAGACTTGGGATGAAAAGTGCCATCTAAATCCAGTTAGAGAACTATGGAGACTGAATGTGGATTGAAGCGAAGTGTCTTCGATCTCTTTTTGGGGGGGAGGGTTGTTGCTTATTTTCTTTGTTCTGTTTTTTCCCCTTTGATCTTATTTTTTTTGCACAACATTGCAAATATGGAAATATGTTCAAAAGAATTGCACATGTTTAACTTATATCAGATTGCTGTCTTGGGAGTGGAGGGGAGATAAGGGAAAGAGGGAAAATTTTGGAACACAAAGTTTTAGAAAAATAAATGTTGAAAACTATTTTTATATGTGTTTAGAAAAAACATTATTTTAAAAAAGAAAATAATACAAAATTTATAATTCCATCATCCTTCTCTTCAACAATGTAATTCTACAACTTTCGGAAAATATATGTGTGTATATATATATGTGTATGTATATGTATAAATATATATATATATATAATGTCTAATTGTAATTATTTTTCATTATATGTCTTTTTCTATACACACATATACATATAAATATTTAATAGATGCACATATATGTATGTAAGAGGCATCCACTCATGGACATATATGTATATGCAGCTATATGGCTCAGTGGATAGAGTATTGTATTTGGGATGAGGAAGACTCATCTTCATGAGTTCAAATCCAGCCTCAGACATTAGTTGTGTGACCCTGGGTAAGTCACTTAACTCTGTTTGCCTCAATTCCTCATCTGTAAAATGAGAGCACATTGGAAAATGAAATTTCTAACCAATTTGAAATCTTTGCTAACAAAATCCTAAATGGGATCATGAAGAGTTAGACACAACTGAAAAATGACTCAACAGCAATTCTCCTTCTCTCTCTCTCTCTCTTTCTCTTTTTCTCTCTTGTGGTGTTTTTCTTCTTTAAAATATATATGATTCTCTCTGGGTGTAGGTTTCCTGGGGAGGTTTTCTGGAGGCAGCCTTAGTTTCAGTTAAAAGTATTAATCACTCCAAAATGCACCCAGCTGATAAAATGCAAATATTTATTTTCTCCTTCCAAAATAGCCCGGTTAGTTTTTCTTAGAGGCCTATCTTTCTGCTTGGTTCCAAGAGCTCTTGCAGCTTTGTACTTTGCTTTTGCCTCTGCTTTCTTCAACTTCCAGCCAGCACCAAGGTGAATCTGTCTTGCCTCCAAGAGAGGGCTTCTGGCTCTTAATCTCCCAAAGTGCTCCTCTCTGACTCCTGACAATGTTCTGAAGTAACTCCTTTGAAGCTCTAAGAGCTTCTTCTATATATATGATCTCCCAAAGGTTGACTCCTCCCGAGGGAGGGATTAAGGGAGGTGTGAATTTGGATATCTCATACTAAATCCTGAAATCTCCCAAATGTGTGTACTCCAATGAGTACTTAAATACTTCTTGCTTATATGGGCTCTCTAAAGGTGTGAACACAAGCATTGTTTCTATCAGTTGTACTTAGTACCTTTTTTCAAGTTCTGGCCCATAACATCTCCTTGTAGGATCAGATCAATCATACTGAACCATGCTAAATTAGATAATTATTGTCTCTATCAACTCTAATGACTTAACAGTTTGTAAAGATTCCAACACTCTCTGTCTCTTTCAATCGATAGGACTTTATTTTATGGGTATGGATTATATTTTGTGATTATTATATATTATTATTATATAATTATACTAATAACAGACTCATTTAACACCATCTAGATTCATGTTCTTTTTATTATATGTTAGTGAAACTAAATAAGAATACAACTTGCAAAGGATACCAGTTTGGAAAATATTTTCTGAACCAGGACCATAACAGTTTTTTTTTTTTTTTTAAATAATGAAGCTGTGGGCAATCTATCAAAGTAACTGGCTTCATCATCCTATTATCATTCACTGAGACTGTTTGAATAGCTCGAGGAGGCATTCAACTGCAAGAAGAAACAGCTTGTCATTATGGCATCTTCTGAATACATGTAGTAAGAGTAGCTTTGATATCCACTGTAGGGATGGGCTACATACTGATAACTTGAGGTTGTTGAGGTCATTCTCCTTTTAATAAACTTCAACAACTTAAGGATCACATCAGTTTGCTTCTACATTGTCATCATCACATGATTTCAAAGAGTGATCTAACTCCCCCAGATGGAAAAGCACTTGTGATTTTTTTAAACATTCTCCAGATAATTCTACATCAGTCATTTCACACCAATTCCTTTTCTTTGAAAGATCAAATGGCTTGTAAATTTGGGTCATTGTCTTTATTTTCACTTTCATTCTCATTCATGAAACATGAAAGAGCTGAAAAACAAGACATAACATAATTTTAATGATTCTAAATTCAGTGCTTAGGTGAACATCTGTTGACAGTTGATAACAAGCGGGGATTATTTAGAGCAGAAAACTACTGATCTACTCAATAGGGGAATAAAAAAATAGACTGCTCCCCTTTTTGGAGATAAAGTCATCTACTTATGGCTCCAGGCCATTGTTTGGTGTACTAGAGCAATCGTTTACCAAATGTACCCAAATTGCCTTAAAAAATGAATGCAGCCCAGGGAGAGCCCAATGATAGAGAAAAGGCAACAACTCATCTGAGCTCTCCTCCAGATTCCTCTGAACATCTTTAAATAATGCATAAAACAAATCCTAGAGCAATAGGACCCACAGAAAGATTTGATGGAATAATGTTCCAGACAAAAACAATTTAAGAAAGTCAACAAAAAAGTCTGTCACCCTGGGATGAGAATGGATCTCAGTCCAAGGCAGCCTCCACTAGGACAGATCCAGCAGCAGAAAATCAGAGTAGACCTTGGGAATCACTAACTCAGCTTTGGCAATGACTCTTTCTGGAGCTCTTCAGCCACAGATGATAAGTGGGGGGATATCAAACAATTAGTAGGAAGAGATTGCGGGGGCTCTCTTTATTAGCAACTGAGGCAGAACTCTGCTACTTGCCAATGCTTGGATTCAGATTGCAAGCCTGGATGACCTCCCAGAGTAAGGAGGAGTACTGGCACACAAGAGCTTGAAGTCACAATGGAGTATCAACACAGTCTCAGAAGAAAAAAAAAGTGTTTTTAACACATCAGGAGAGTAATAAACACACTTCTCCTTAGATAAAACCACCTTGGAAGAATTGAAAACTTATATTCAAAGTAGATCTGCAAAAAGCTGCACAAAGAGCCTGAAACATGGGACAGTGTGTCCTCTACCTTGGAAGCAGAACCCCGTATTAACAAAGAATATGTCAGGGAAATGAGAAAACAACAGAAAAAAAATATTCTGACCAAACAAAATTGCTTTGGTGATAAGAAAGATTAAAAACACAAAGTTTCTACATTTAAAGGCTCCAAGAAAAATATGAAATGGTCTCAAGCCATGGAAGGACTCAAAAAGGATTTTGAAATCAAGTAAGAAAAAGAAATATTGGAAAAATAATAAGAAGCAATAATGCATGAAAAGCATAAAAAACCCAACAGCTTAGTAAAGAAGACACCAAAAATACTGAAGAAATTAATAAACAGAGTAGGCCAAATGGTAAAAGAAGTACAAAAAGATAATGAGGAGAAGAATGCCTAACAAAGTAGAATTTATTAAATAAAAATAAAGGCAAAAATTCACTGAAGTAAAAAAAATCCTTAAAAAGTAGAACTGGGCAAATGGAAAAGAAGCTTATTAAAGAAAATAATTCTTTAAAAATTAGAATTGATTAAATTTAAACTAATGACTTTTTGAGAAATCAAGAAACAATATAATAAAATCAAAAGATTAAAAAAATAGAAAATGATGTAAAAGAAATATCTCATTGGTTAAACAACTGACCTAGAAAATAGATCTAGAGAGGATAATTTTAAAATTATTTGACTATCTGAAAGCCATAATTAAAAAAAGAAAACAAAAATCATCTTTCAAGGAATTATCAAGAAAAACTGCCCTGATATTCTAGAACTAGAGATTAAAATATAATTTGAAAAAAAATATACTTATCACTTCCTAAAAGAAATCCCAAAATGAAAACTCCCAGGAATATTATAGCCAAATTCCAGAGCTCCCAGGCCAAGGAGAATATATTGCAAGCAACTAGAAAGAAACAATTCAAGGTATTGTGCAGCCACAGTCAGAATAACATAAGATTTAGCAGCTCTGAATGATTGGAGGGCATAAAAATGATAGTTTGGGTATCAAAGGACATAGAATTATAACTAAGAATTATCAACTCAACAAAACTATGTATAATCCTCCCAAGGAAAAAAGTGGATATTTAATGAAATAGAGGACTTTCAAACATTCTTAATGAAAAGATCCTAGCTGAATAGAAAATGTGACAAGATTAAAGAGAACCATAAAAAACTTAGCAGGAAAGGGAAATCATTTAATGAGACTGGACTATCTGCATTCCCACATAAGAAAATAATAATTTTCTCATTATTAGGGAAGTTAACAGGAGCCTATCTAGACAAATGTAAGTTGGATATGGAATGATATCATCTAAAAATAAAATTAAGTAGTGAAAGAGCAATGTACTGAAACAGGAAAGGAGAGGTAGAATGGGAATAATTTAACTCACATAAAAGAGGAAAGAAAAAGCTTTTACAGTACAGTGGCAGATGGAGGATTTAAAAGGGAATACGAGAACCTTTCTCTCATCAGTATTTGCTCAAAGAGAATAACATGCATAGTCAATTAGGTATAGAAATCTATCTTACCCTTCAAGGTGGTAGAAAGGGGATAACTTTTCAGGGGTTCTCAAACTTTTTAAATAGGGAGCCAGTTCACTGTCCCTCAGACTGTTGGAGGGCCGGACTATAGTAAAAACAAAAACTTTGTTTTGTGGGCCTTTAAATAAAGAAACTTCATAACCCTGGGTTTGGGGGATAATTGTCCTCAGCTGCCGCATCTGGCCCGTGGCTGTAGTTTGAGGACCCCTGGAAAGGATAAGGGGTGGTGACAGAAGAGAGGCCATATTGAGAGAGGGGGTAGTCAGACACAAAATACTTTTGAAGAGGGACAGGGTAAAATATGGAAGAGATAGTGAGAGAATAAAGTTAGTTATAGTAAATGTGAAAAAAAGATTTTGAAGCAAGTTTGCCTTGATAAAGACCTAATTTCTCAAACATATAAAGAACTGACTCAACTTTTAAAAAGAGCCATTCCCCAATTGGCAGTTAATCAAAAGACATGAACAGCTTTCAGATAAATTAAATCCATCTAAGACTGCATGAAAAATTCTCTCACTGTCAATTGGAGAAATATAAATTGAAACAATTCTGAGTTGCTAACTCATACTCATTTAGATTGGCTAATAGGACAAAAAGGGAAATGACAAATGTTGCAGAACATATGAATAAAATGAGAATGCACTATTGTGAGGTTGTGAAATGATTCAACCAATCTGTAATTTGCAACTGTTACCAAAGGGCTATAAAACCACGCATCTTTTTGATTTAGCAATGACACTATTAGGCCTTTATCTCCCCAAAATAAAAAAAAATAATAGGATGCATATACAAGAATATTTATTGCTGCTCTTTTCTAATAGCAAAAAATGGAGATTGAGTGCATTATTGGGGAATGCTTGCACAAACTGTAATAGGTAATTATGATGGAATACAATTGTGCTATAAGAAGTGACCAGCATACTCTTAGAAAAACCTGGAAAAAACTTCCATGAGTTGATACAAAGTGAAGTATAATGTGTTCAAAGTGATAGCAATATTATGAGATGATCAGCTGTGAATGACATAGCCTGGCAATACATTAACCAAGGTTTGCTCTGAAAATATAACAATGAAAAATGTTTCCCATCCCTGGAGGGAAAAAATGAGGGTAACTGAATACAGATTGAAGCATTCTTTTTTGTTGTTGTTCTGTTTTTACTTTATTTTTCTTGAGGGGAGGTTTGTTTTCCTTTGGGGGGATTTTTTTGGTCTGTTTTCTTTCACAACATAACTAATATGGGAATGTTTTGCATAACTACACATATGTAACCTATAATGAATTGTTTGCCTCCTCAATGAGATTGGGAGGGCAGAGAGGAAGTAAGAGAATTTGAAACTCATAATTTAAAAAAAAGAATGTCAAACATTGTTTCTATATGTAACTGGGGAAATAAAATACCAAATATTTTTTAATTACCAAACAAGAATGAATGTAGTCCAAAAACAGAGCAATTTATTCTTTACTCACTATTGATTCAGTATAAAAACTTTCCATTTTACTTAAATTGAAAACATTTTGTAGTCAGTGACAATCAAACGAAGTTGCTTAAACTATAGCATGCTTAGCACCTTAACTCTAGTACATGATTATTTCTGAGTGATGCCAGAAAAAAAATCTTGTTTTCCTACCATGTTAGAGAGATAGTATAGACTCAACACTTTTCATGATTCTCTGAGATATTATTGGTATGATTTTTGTAGTTTTTTTTGCTGTCATGTTATTATTTTTAGCATCACAGTTTGACACAGTTATTTCTTTATTAAATATGAAAGAGGAAGAGAAAGTTAGTGGACTAGCTTTCAGTGGATGATACTACATTTTTATAAAAGGAATAAGATACTCAAGTAGATGGGATAGCTAGGAGGTACAGTGAATAGAGTATGGGCCATGGAGTGAGGAGAACCTGAGTTCAAATTAGGCTTGAAACACATATTAGCTGTATATGACCATTGGCAAGTCATTCAAACCCAATACCCTCAAAAAAAACCAAACACACAAAACCAAAAGATGTTTGTGTTCACCAATCAGATAGACTGACTGACTTGATTAGGCAATATAAGATCAATTTACCTTTGTTTTATTTTTTCTCCTTGTTACTTAGAGTTGAAAAGAGGTAAGACCAACGTGTAGGCTCCAGAAATCTGAAAAAGAAAATTTTTGTTTTGAAATCTCTAAATTTTGACATCTGCTGTTTTCCTATTCTAATACAATTAGTTAGCTATATCTTTTCATTGCACATATAATGTGTGCATAGAATAATATTTTATTTATATTTTCAGATAACTCAGGGAACTATGACATATGCAAATAAGCCATTTTGCAACTTTATGAATAGTTTTATGGAAATCATAAAATTGTCATAAAAACTGAGAAGAAAATAACATTTGGTAGAGTTACAAGAAAACCTTCTTCAGCAGTTGAAGATAAATTCTTTCAAAAATAAAAAAAAATCTTTGTTGCTGTTCTGATTAGTGAAGTTGAAACTATAATCAATTTATAATTATCTTCTCCTCTCAATTTCCTCATTCTATGAGCTCTTCCTTTAACAAAATAAACAAAAATATGGCTTATTGATTGCTGAAGTACTTTCTAATTCTAAAGTTCTTTGATTCTAAAGCTTTTCTTCTCTCTTACCTTAAAACAAAACAAAACAAAATAACACTAGCATAATTATCTCACTAGCAGAATTATATTCCCAAACTTGTTGAAGCAGACCCATTGAAAAGAATGAAATAATTCTTTATCATAGAAATTCAGAGTTGAAAAGAACTCCAGAGCTCCACTGGGATCTTCCATGCCTAAGAAAGAAGGCACTAGGTTCCTTCCAGCACTAGATCTATGGATACTGAACAAGTGATCATTTAACCTCCATTTGAAGATCTTCAGTGATGATGAATCCCACTACTTCCCAAAGCAGCCCATCCTACACATGAACTGAGCTCTAATAGTTTCTTCCTTCCTTCCTTCCTTCCTTTTATTCTTTTTGTTATACAAAATGCTTTCATTTTTTACATATATCCATATGACTCATGTTGATAGAGAAAAATCCACAATGAAAAAATGCTTTAATCTTCATCTAGTCTCCATAGTTCTCTCTTTAGATGAAGATGTTAATTTCCATACAAAGTTTATTGGAATTGCCTTAGATCATTGAATTGCTGAGAACTATGCCTGCCATATGTGATCATCACATAATTTTGTTATTGCAGTGTACAAAATTTTCCTTATTCTGTTTGCTTCATTCAGCATCAATTGATGTAAATCTTTCCAGGTTTTTCTAAAATCAGCCTGCTCATCATTTCTTGAGAACAATAATAGTCCATTACAGTCATAAACTATAATTTATTCATTCATTGCCCAATTGATAGACATTCACTCATTTTCTAATTCCTTGTAGCACAAAAAGAGCTAACTACAAACATTCTGTAGATGTGAGTCCTTTCCTCCCTTTTATGATTTCTTTGAGTTACAGATGCAGTTGTGGCACTGCTGGATCAAAAAGTATGCACAGTTTTATAGCTCTTTGGGTATAGTTCCAAATTGTTCTCCAGAAGAGTCAGTTCACAAATTCACCAATAATGCATATGTCCCAGTTTCCCCCCATTTCCTCCACCATTTATCATTAACTTTTCTGTCATCTTAGCCATTTTGATAGATGTGAGGTGGTAACTCAGAGTTAAATCAATAGTGATTTAAAGCATTTTTTTTCATATGACTAGAAATAGTTTGAATTTTTTCATCTGAAAATTGTCTGTTTCTATCTTTTGACCATTTATAAACTGGGGATTGATTTGCATTCTTATGAATTTGAGTCAGTTCTTTATACGTTTTAGAAATGACACTCTTATCTGAAACACTTGTTTTTAAAAATTGTTATTCAACTTTCTGCTTCCCTTTTAATCTTGGCTGCATCAGTTTTGTTTATGCAAACACTAATGTATCAAATTTATCTATTTTACATCTCATAATGTTCTCTATTTTTTTTTTTTTTGTTTGGTCATAAATTCCATCCTTCCCCAAAGACCTGATAGATAAACTATCCCTTGCTCTCATACTTTATTTATGGTATCATCTTTTAAACCTAAATCATGTACCTGAAATGGGCTTTAATTGTGGAGATGATTTCAGCATGTGTTTTGTGTGTGTGTGTGTGTGTGAAAGAGCGAAAGCGAGAGCGAGAGAGAGAGAGAGAGAGAGATTTTCCATTTGTTTCTTTGGGAAATTTTTACAAAATTTTGACCAAGAAAATTTGGTTCCTTTAAATATCAAAACATTTTGTTGCAAGCATGCTAGTGTTTTTTATTATATTTAGATTGCCTCGATTACTGTTTCAATTCTCTTCAAGTCTTATCTGGCATTCATGGACATACATCTAGCCCTCCAGTGGCTTACTGAGGTATTTATTTCAAATGTATACACATTTTGACAATTGAAACTTTAGTAAGATGAATTACTGACAGTGTGGACAGGACAACAAGTCTATTTGGACTTTTCCTCTATGTATTATTTTAAAAAGTCTTTATTATTAGACATTAAAAACAAATCTCCAAACATGTTCTTCTTGTCATTTAAATTAAGGGAGAGAAAACAAGATTATGTTCATCCATTATTCTCTAGATTTATCTTGGTGTGATGTACTTTCCAATTATTTTTGCTGCCACTAAAGAAGTAAAATGTTAGAAGTCATTTAAATGATTTTAGTACCCCCAAAATACATTGTAGATGATGCAATATCTAATAGGATAGATATAATAGAAGCAAGTTTGAGGAGGCATTTTAGATAAGGGTGGTGGAGCATAGGGTAAGAAGGATACTGGGTTGAGGAAAAGCTTGGTTCAGGGAACATTTCACTACCTCATTCTCCACTCATATTTGATATCCACGTCATTATAGAGATTACTTCTCTTATTCAAATTAATGTACAAAACAATTTATTGAACTAGAAAAAAATCATAAAAACTTATTTAAAAGAACAAAAGGTAAAAAATATCAAGGAAATTAATGAAAAAATGTGAAGGAAAGTGACTTAGCAATATTAAAATAGTTATTATAAAGTGGTAATCATCAAAATAATGATTAAGAAATAGAGTGGTGGGTCAGCAGAACAGAGTTAGAACACAATATAAAGCAGCAAATTACCACAATTAGCTAGTATTTGACAGATTCAAAGATTGAAAAACTTTGGCAGAAGGATCATTATTTGACAAAAATTTCTGGGAAAATTGGGAAGTAGTTTGTAAGAAACTAGTTTTAGATAAACTATATGGGGGTATTTAGGATAGGATAATTTCCACCCCCCCCAAAAAAAAAGAAAGAAAAAAAAAAGAAAAAGGAAAAGAGGTCCAAACTATATTTTTTTTCCCCAGAAATGCAGAAAGAGAAGGAAGTCCAAAAAGAAACAAGCAATTACTTTGAAAGTTACATGTTTAATTTATTTTATATTGTTAAAAAAAGGAAACCAAATTTTATGTAATATCAATCTTCAGTTTCATGTATAATCCTTTTTTCTGTTTACATATGTGTGTGTGTGAACATTTCCATTTGATTTGGTGTTTGTTCAGTTAAGATTAAAGTAATTAAATGAAAAGGTGTCTGTCTGTATTAGTGTTTATTAAAGAGTCCTGATTTTCCTCAGGGCAGACCTTCTTTCTACAGAAGTAATGTGAAAAATGGTAGTGAGTTTTGACTGGTCCTGCAGTAGGCAGCTTCCTTTTTTGATGCGATTTGAAAGGCTTTGTCTACTCCAAAATGTCTGTCCTACTTCTAGTGTTTCTGAAACCTACCATTAAAGTAATTTTTCAGATGAGGACACTGGCTCCAGAAAGCCTTTGTTAAAATGCTAACTAACTGGAAGGGGAAGCATATCAATGCATTAGTTCTTGTTAACATGCCAGAGCCCATTGGAATCAATGTGCTGTAGTGGAAAAAGCCTCATTTGTGGAGTCAGAGTCAGATATGGGTTCCAGATCTCTTTTGATATCAGTAGTTTAACCTCTGGAAAATCACTCCATCTCTTTTAGGCTCCATTTTCTCATTTAAAAATGATGATAAAACTTATGTCATCTGTCTGAGCTATTATAACCAGTGAATTTTGTCATAGAAACCTCAAAGGATTTATAGTATCCCAACTTCCTGAATGAATTCCAAATCTAATTCAGCAGGCTTTCAAAGTACTGCATAAATAGAAGTTACTATTTGATCAGCTTAATTGTGTGTCACTTAGAAGAGAGCCAGGGCCTGAAAGAATAGGATCAAGGACAAGTAGTATTAAAAAAGGCAGAAATTTTGGAAAACTACCGAATTTTTACTCTTCTGTGAGCCAATTGGTCCCAGGATTCTATAGTTGAATAGATAAGCATCTAGTGAAAAAGGGAGTCAAAAGGATCAGATCACTAGTAGCAACTGTAATCACCATCAGTAAATATTTATTAAGCACCTACTATGTGGAATAGAGAGATAAGGTAAAGAATTTACAGGAATGTGTGAATTCTTTTTCTGTATTTTATTTTCATTATTTCTGTGTTTCCCTTAAGACCTGTATAATATGTGCAGGACCGTATTTATTTAAGCCTTGGCCAGCTAAGCCTGAAGAAATCAGGTGATTTTTGGGAAACAGAAACCTTCCATTCCAATCTCTCTGGACAGCAACAACAAATTAGATGCCCCCCTCTCTCAATGCTCTCTTATTTGGGATGTAATATCTTGTATAAAAGCTGTATATCTTTACTACTTCTTTAGCTCTCCTACCACAAGCTTTCTCTTTCCCTTATCTCATCCTCTGGAGGTTATTAAACCTAATTGTTTATTAAACAATCTTTCTACTGAGTGATCTCTGAGTAGTCATTTTAGGTAAGGGTCTTCTACATCCCACACACTACTATGTGTCAAGCACTGTGCTAAGTATACAAAGCAAAAGACAATTCCTGTCTCTAAGTGCTTCCAAAATTCTTCTTGTATGATGTAATAATTTTCTTTATTAATAATCAACAAACATTTATTAAATGCCTACTAGGTGCTAAAGTACTGTTGACATTGCAATGAGCACTGGAGATATAAATAAAAAGAAGGAAACAATTCCTAATCTCAAGGAGCTTACTTTTTAAAAAGAGAGACAATATGTAAATATGTGCAGAATAAATAGGAAGAGGATAGATAGAAATAATTACAAAATGTTAAGTACAAGGTCATTCTGGAGGGAAGGCAGTAGCAAACTACAAGAACCAGCAAAGGCTTCATGCAGAAGGTGGTGCAGGCAGTGAAATTCTATGAGGCAAAAGTGAAGAGAAAGATATCTTTTTGACAGTTTTCATTTAGGAAATAAAACTAGGCCAAGAGCCAACAATAGGTCAAATTTATTAGATTAAAATAGCCTCATAGGATTGTTTTGTCTCAACTGGAATAATGCACTTCTATGTCTTATTTGGAACTCTCTTACCCTATAGAGTTAAATGTAGGCTAATTAGTTTTAAGTTTTTTTTTTTTTTTGTTTTTTTTTTTGTTTTTTTTTTCATCAGATCCTGAGGAAGAGGTTAATTTGCAATGTGATTGCTTCCCAGGAGCCACTATCAATCCCCTTTTCTCAGGTATTATTTGCTGATAAGTTTGTTCTGATTATGTAATGTTTCTCTTATAATGTTTGACTGCCAAATGCTTATTGCCTTATCAGAAGACAACACAGTAACATTACCACAAAATTGTCATTGTTTACAACAGACATCATGGAGAATTATTGCACAACCCTGGCCCATATTTCATGGTAATTCACCAAGTAATTTGCAGTGCAGATGCATTTGCCTATCCCATTAACTGACAGAAAGCAGCCTTTGGTGCTCAGACAATGGCAAATTGAGGTTATTCTGAATCCTCATTGAGTGAGACATGCTGGGATAGTGGAATCTTCTGGATAGCTGAAGATTTACTTCTTTAGACAATAATTTTATTTTTAAAAAAGCAAAGATTTTTGGATGAGAATGTTTTTTCTTCAAATGTATCAACTACTTTCTCTTTTTAGAAACATTTATAGATGGAAAAAAATTCAACCTTTCCATGTTGACTCAAGGTAATCGTTATTTAGCTTAATGCAATTCCACCAACACTTAAAAGAACCTATAACTGGCAATGCACTGAGGATATTCTTTAAAAAGTAAAACTGTCCCTACTTTTGAGGAACTTACATTTTCCTTGGGGAATAACTTACATGTAGTCAGAGAAATAAAGGCAAGGTATATAGAAAGTAAACTGAAAGGGATTTCAGGAGGGAGGCATTAATCATTATTGTATGCTATCATACAATGATGAAGCCCCTGGGTAAATGGAGATGGAAAGGGTTTCTTTCCCAGATTTCTTTCCTTTTGAAATTTTTTGTCTGCTTTTTATTTCCTCCCTAACCTCCCTTACCCTCAGGTTTTCAGCAGTATCTTTACACTATTCTCTTTCCTTCTACCTTTCCTTTCTAATTTATCAGTTTGAACATTCCCTGGAGGACAAAACTGATCACTATAATTGCTAGAATTACATAAAGCACAGGCTCAGAAGTAATGACCACAAATATTTATCATGGAAAAAAATCCAGTTTTTTTTTCTTGTGTGTGTGTGTGTGTGTGTGTGTGTGCATAGTTTTTACTACAGACATTTGGGGCTTGATAGAGTCCTATTGGGGAGGTGGGAGAGAAAGGTAAATGTAGAGAGTATAATTTCCATTTTCTCAGTCATATTGTGGACAAATGAATGGTCATGCCTTTGTTTATGATTTCTTATTTGCCATATAAGAAGTAGAGAAAATAAATAAGCAAGCAAGAAATCCCTCAAGGAGGACACATTCTTTTTTTTTTTTAAACTTTTTATTTTCAAAACAGATGAATGGATAATTTTCCAACATTGACCCTTGCACAGCCTTGTGTTTCAGATTTCCCCTTCCTTCTCTCCACCCTCTCCCGGAGATGGCAAGTAATCCAATATATGTTATACATGGTAAAATATATGCATCCAATGCATCCAATATGCATCCAAATATATATGTATCCAATATGGGTAAACAAAAGGAAGGGGATTAAGAAAGGGACAATGAAGGGAGGGAATGTAGAGGGCTGAAACTCTGAAAAGGTGTATTTGAATCAGATAGCAGAGCACTTAAGGCTAATTACCTATTCCAATGTGAGATAATGGCTCTATATACATATATTTAAATGATATGGTAATGTGATGGCTCTCCTCATAATTGGCACTTGCTGAATGTGTGGTGCAGAGGTAATCATAAGCCAGGATTGGAGGGCTGAGGGGGAGAGGTCAGAGTCACTTGGCTGCAGGACGAGGAGGAGAAAGGCTTGAGGTTCTGGACTCCAGAATCCAGGAGAGATCTTTGGTAAGCTTCATGGCATCTTGCCTGACTCCTTCACTTCTCCCCCTAAAGATCAAGGACTTTAATTGATGCAAACTTTGACTGATCCTGATGTAATGCCAGAGAAACTGAGGCAAAAATAGAGGTGAGCTAGTATTTAATAATTTATTTAAAAGGGAGAGATTTAAAATGGATCCATGATTTGGTCCCAGGGCTGAATGAGATTATCATCTCCAAGAATCCAGCAAACAATGTGAGTTTTCAATGACATATGTACACATGGTTCATATTCAGGGGGTAGAGCTAGGCAGGGATGGAGTCAGGGTGCTGAGAGCGGGAATACTGGACTAACAATCCCGTTCTGACAGGGTGAGGGGAGGCATGGGGGATATCTGATAATTGGGATTACAGAATGGGGAGAAGCATCCAACATTCTGATGATGTGTAAGATAGAAGGTCTTTCTCCTTATCTGGATCATCATGATTAGGAGGGAGAGGTTGAGCAAAATAATTATAAATTATATGCATCATCTTACTCATGGCAAATAGAAGTTAGGATTGATTTGTTTTTTTGGCCCCAGAGGGAAGACTTTACAGCAACAGGTAAAAATTTAAGAGATCAGCTTAATTTTAGATAGGAGGGAAAAGAAACAATTATCTAATAGTTAGACCCTGATAGAGAAATGGGCTGCTTTCCTGAGAAATCAGCACCTAGGCACTGAATGGTCTTCAATCAGAGACCTCAATTAGTGATATGCTTATATAAGATATGCAAGGGATAAGGTCAAAGGGATTTCGCTATTTTCTGTGAGCTGGATTACATGACCTCTAATATCTATTCTCAGTGAAAATTTAAGAAATGACAGCATGTTACCCTCCATTAAATCATTATATTGTACAATTGTTGGAGATTGACCTCACCTAGGAAACTGGATTTTTAAAAATTGGTTCTTATGAATATGGTTAAGCAGATTTTACTATAGAGTCCATTACTGAACAAAGAGGTATATTTACCTTTTATCACTGGCAATATAAAAGGTCCATTAGTTCCATGTGCCTACATAATGAATAAAGCCAAGGCTGAAAATTCAAGATAGGCAGCAGGTATTAGCTTTGAAAAAAATTCTTTTTATTAGTATGGTTAAATGGACAGTAAATCACTGTCTTCACTCTTCTGCCATAGATAGTTTTCATTGAGAACACTGAATACAAAAGCTATTAGTCATCTGACTCTACTTGGTGTTCTGTAACAAGACTACCATGCAATAGGTAAGAATATAGGTGATATTTGTAAAATATCAGACCACTAAATTTTTTTCAGCCAATATTTGAACATTTGTCTTTCTATTAAGGAACAATTGAAAAACTTAGAGTTTACATGTTTCATGATTTAGTGTTTACATTATATTGAATATTTTATTATTTCTCCATACTGATCAAAACATGAAGGATTTTATTTGCACACATTTGGAATCCAAGTATTCTTTCAATGCACTCAGTCCTGCATGCTTTGATTGAAACAAGGCTTTTGATGTCTAGATGTGATTTTGAGAAAAGGAACTATGTCAAAAATGAAGAGTGAAATATTTCAATTCATTGCATTTTTTACACCTCTAAGTACTTTATTGGGTGAGCCATGATAGCATGATAGATTATAACAGGGAAAATATTAACAATAAATAATAATAATAAAAGAGACAATAGCTTCCTGATCAAGGAAAAGCATTTAACCACCTCTAAATAAATATTGCAAGACAAAAGAAAATGAATCAACACTTGACGAGACAGAGGGTCCTTTAAATTCCCAAGAGGGCATGGAACCACAGGGAGATGTTCCTGAATTATTTGAAAAATAAATAAAAATTATGAAATCAGAATTTATGGTCTGCACAGCAGAAGTAATTGGCATAATAGAATAATGAGAATCTTTAGTGGCAAGTCTTACCAAGGAAACAAAAAGAGGATGATTAATTGTGAATGCAAAAGCACAGAAGGAAAGAAAAGAAGCAAGTACATCATCAACTAACCAACCAAAAATACTCCGTAGCATTAAAAGAAATCACGTTTTCCATTTGGGAAAAATATATTGCTCTTAAAGACAGGATATGTAGAAAGAACTTTAAAACTATTGCTCTCCCAGAAACATACAAATCAAAAAGCCTAAACAATATATTACAAGAGATAATAAAAGAAAGCTACTCAGGAGTACAAAATACAAGTATCTACACTTCATTTCCAGGAAAACAAACAAAAAAACCCCACAAACAATTCCCCACAAAATAAAGAAAACTGAAAATCTATGCTGCAAACTCCAAACAATCTCATGATTAAATTGAACAGTGACAACAAATTGTGTAAGCAATCAGGAAAAATATCTTAAGAAAATAAATTTAGAAAGCATAAGACTATTCTGTAAACCACAGGAGGGAATGGCATAATATGTTCTGAAGAACAAAGAAGCTCAAGATACAGTTCAAGGTGACCTATGCTGCAAATATGAACATAACTCAAAATGAAAAAAAAAAGATAGATGTTCAATAAAAAAGGGGCAATAGAAAATTTCTTTGAAAGCAAAACAGACCTGAAGAATAATTTGTTTTTCAAACACCCCAGACAACACGCAAACAAACAAGTTAAAGCAATATAGCAACCAAAGACAGTAACAAAATAATAACAAAGTGACCATTAAGAAATTTTTTTCCTTAACATACTGAAGGAGACAAAGTTGAAAAGAAAAATCAAGTAGAAGTGATGGTGGAGAAAGAGTTCTTAAATATGCACTAATGAATTCAAAATTTAATAGTGACAGAAAAATAATTTAGGTAGTCTTGAGAGACTATATGAAGTATAGTATAAGTATAGTATGAAGAATACATATAAGAGAAGGAGTGAATAGGCAACAGAAAAGATTGAAACAAGAAATAAATTGGGAAACCTTGTTTCAGTGGTGGGAAAAGGAACCTTGCCATTACAAAAAGGGTTACTACTTCTATCCTCTGATAGAAAAAAGATTTTATACAAACTGAGAGAAGGAATTTAGTATCTAAAAAAACTATGCTATCTAAGAAAAAGGAGAATCAGAGCACGTGAAGAAAACTGACTCACAGAAGAATGGGAAATCATGGACCCAGGGAAGTGATTTCTTTTTTATTTTTTTATTATTATAATAGTATTTTATTTTTCAAATATATGCAAAGATAGCTTTCACTATTCACATTTGCAAAATCTTGTGTTCCAATTAATCTCCTTTTTCTCCTTTCTCCCACCTTCCCAAGATAGCAAGCAATCCAATATAAGTTAAACATGTATACAATATTAAAGGACATCACATGATATAAAATATGTGTAACCAATCTTGATTAATGATGTGTATAATTTGGATTTTTTTTTTGCCTCTATCTCTCCTACCAAATTAACCTTTGTATTCTGACAAACATAACTAAGCAAAAGTCACTGATCCAGTCACCAATAACTATCTACCTATCTATAGAACAAGAGTAAGAATGAAAGTAAGAGAGATTGAAAA
The DNA here is from genome assembly GCF_902635505.1 of Sarcophilus harrisii. Classification (NCBI taxonomy): domain Eukaryota; kingdom Metazoa; phylum Chordata; class Mammalia; order Dasyuromorphia; family Dasyuridae; genus Sarcophilus; species Sarcophilus harrisii. The sequence goes on from NC_045429.1 coordinate 125,659,644, forward strand.
TCTGTAGACTTCATTGGACTGACAGAGCTATCCATGACATTAGAAAGGTTAAGAACTCCTACTCTACAGACTGTCTTCACTGGCCACTTTCTCCTCCCATTCTTCCTCCAATTATATATTATTTTGTCTAGTAGGGGGAGAGTTACCAGACTGGTACCTCTGACTGGACTATATTTTTAGAATTATTGCTCAACTTTTTAGTTATTGTTATTATAAGAGATAGTTATTATAAATATTATATAGCCATGTATATGTATATAGAGAGATACTATATAGATACAAATATCTATATAGATATCATAAGAGATAGGTCTTTGGAATGGCTATAGTCTAAAATATTTAAAAGCATCTTTAAAAGATGAAGAAAAAAATTTATTCTGTTAAAAAAATCTTTATATTAGTTTCTACTTAAAAAAAATTCAATTGCTATCAGTCCATCGAGATTGACGGTTCCATTTAAGAAACCATTTTTATTCCTTCTATCAGGAGGTACAGTGATATTGTCTCTTCACAAATATAATGGCATAAGAGATTAGGAAAATCCTATTGGGAAAGTTTAAGTTATTGAGATATGTGACAGGAAAATGCATTCCATTTTATTCCAGATTTTTTGAGTCTAGACTTATTTTAATGTATTTACAATGGACTATGAATATTGCACCTAAAGACAGTAACTTTAACTTCATGGAATTGCTGAAAAACTTAAAGCAAACAACACACACACACACACACACATGCATGCACCACACAGATGTGCACACATACATGATATGTGATTCTGCCAATTATAGTGTACTTTGTTACAAGTTCCAATTTAGGACTTTTTAAAAATGTAAAATAATACAAAATAAATGTAAAACAATACAAAATAAAACATATTTTGTGTTTTTATCATTGTCTTTCTTCATTATGTGGTAGAGAAGTTATGTTGTAATTATTAACCTACTGACATTATATTGTGGGGAACTAGTTACTATAACTTTTAAATATGAGAAATTTTAAGAATATAATACAATTCCTGTTAAATTGTCAGATGCCCAAGTCTGTATATCAGGTAGTTATTTTGGTGCATGTTTCTGGGTTTCCCGTGGTCAATATTTTATGTTGTAGGTCAAAGATTTTAATTTTCTGCCATAATTGTAACCCTAAATCTTTAAAAAAAAGATCATCCCTTGTATGTATGTATGTTTCTTAAATATCATCAAATAAAAATGTCATTTGTTTTTATAAAATCTTTCATTTGACAAACTGACAAATTATTATATTCTTTAACTTATTGATTGTGAAACTGATAGCAGTAGAGTTCTAAATAAAACATTCAGTTAATAGAAGTTTTAATAAATTCCTTATTTCCATGAAGCAGTTATTAGTAAACTATCCCACTTCATTTTAACAATGCTACTTATATGATTGTAATTATATTATTGAAATTATAATATTAATGTTTAACAATAGAATCATTTCTCTACAGACTTTCCCCTTGCTATAACAAACTCTCATATAATAAAGAAAGACAATTGAGCATAACTGACAAATATAGATGATATCTTTCTCTAGTTATCTGAGGGATGGCATGATATGATGAGTTAAGCCCTCAACTTGGAGGCAGTATAATCTCAGTTCAAATTCTGACTCTGATACTAGATACATCCTTAGATAAATAACTTAAGTCTCTATTCATCAATTTACTCATCTGCAAAATGAGGTGGTGGTGGAAAAGTTGCCTTTGAGGAATCTTCCAGCTCTAAATCTATTATTCATTATTGTTCATTGCCACTTTTAAAGCTTAATTTACCTTTTGAAAAATTTACATCCTTGTCGTTACAGTTTATGTTGTTTTTAGGGTTTTATTTACCTGATTACATGACTTCATATAAATCTTCCCATGATTTTCTAAATTATTTATATGTATTTTTTTAGGAAAAATAATTTTCTGTTTTGTATACTCTAATCAAGCAAACCATCTTCAAATTAAATGGTCACTCACTAGTTTTCTTGTTGTATTTATAATTGTATATTTTTTACTTGTCACAAAGACATGTTGTTATGAGCTTTCTTTTTGTCTTTGACTTATTTGGAACATGAACCATTATCAAGATGGCTGAATCAAAGGAACGGAACCTTTTTTTTTTTTTTTTGGAGAGGGGAAGGGATTATAATTTTACCATGTTTTCTAGAATGGTCAGATCAGTTTACAGCCCCACCCGAACTAATTTTTCTGACTTTTCATATTTGTCTCTAATATAAACCAGTTTTATTTTTATTATGTTGGCATTTTGAGGTGTATGATATAAAAATGATGTTAACCTACATTTCTCTCATTATTAGTGATTGTAAAACTTTTCCTTCTTGTTACTGACACTTTACATTTCTTCTTTTGAAAACTGTGTGGCCAGGAATTTTTCCCATTAGTATATTGAAGAATAGCTCTTGTTGAGAATATGTGACATAATTACCTAAGTAATTTTCAAAATATCATTCTGAGAAAATGACACAAACAATAATATCTCAAACTTTTTTAAAAAGTCCTTGGGAAGAAACCTTGCAAATCTCTAGTAGAGGTTTCCCAGTGTTGGAACTGCTTGCACGGCCTTTAGAAACACAGTGACCTTCAGCTGAATGAATGAAGCAAGTCTTAATTGGAAGTCTATTTGTATCTGATGAAAGGTAACAGGTTTTAAAAGAGTTGAGTAGTTATTTGATGTGATTTTACGTTTACTGAATCTATTGACTTCATAGCTAAAGTGGAAATGCTAGTTAAACTAGAATGAAAACTCTGATTTTTACAAATTTGGGAAACTAGCTCCTTCTTTTGTGAGTTTTAAATCTCTTCAAGATAAGATATATAAACAAGGAAAGATATATTAAAAATATCAGAAAGTAAGTGAATAAGAGGCAAAAATGTGGCACAAATAGGCAATACTGCAAGAATTCAGGGGAGGGAGGATTATTGTGGACAATCATGTTAAAAGGAAAACCTCCTCAACTGCATTAAGCAAAATTTTTGTTACATACATAATTTAATTATAAGTGGTTTCATTCATTGCACAATGACTCCAAGACAAAAGTATTTACAACATTTACATTAAATTTTGGGATTATATTTGCAATCAAAAGCATAAAAGCATAATGTTTTCATTGTGCATTTCCTTGTAACATATTTTCATCTTCAGGAAGAAATGACTTTCCTAGTAGTAGTTTAATAATTGGTTAAACTATTTTGATAGATCAAGTAAAATAGCATCAGGTGGTCATATATTCTATAATCAAATGTTTAGAGTATTACCCAGACATATTTCATAAAAAATATAAATTGAAAAGTGCACAGTAAAAATCTTTAAGAACAAATTGCTTCTTTGGGGGAGAAATACCACACAACCTTTTTGCCATGGGTGATTGGTTCATATTTTTCTCAGTGTGTTACCATAAAGTAATTAAAATGTGCACATACAGATATGCCCTATGGGAAAGGTAGTGATCCACTTGTAGGTTATAAAGTCAGATCTTTGTAACAACAGGGAACATTTCCTGAATGTAGTTTAAATTTTTCTGCTGAATCATTAAGTTTATAGCTTTTAATTTTTTCTTTTTTTTCTTTCTCTAATTGTTTTATACTTCTTGTTGGTTACAAACTCAGTAAACAAATATCCTTTCTTATCATTTGTGAAATTGAGCATAGTTTCTCATAGCTATTTTGACCCTAAATTGGCCTTTTCTTACTTGGCCAATGATAAAAGCCACTGATATTTAAAAGTCCTTTCTGGAAGAGTTAAAAAATATGGCATCTAGATTTCATTCCAGTTTTGAAGGCTACAAAATAATCCATCACATTTCTCATGTTGCAGATAATCATTATGGCTACAATGGGAGTCTCTAAATAAGAGTACACGTCCAAAATCTTACTACTCTGAAGGATTTTCATTGATACACAAAATGATTGTGGAATTACCTGAGAAATGAGATTTTATTATCAGTAAATGGTTCCTTACATACTATCACTAAAGTAATTTCATGGGATTCTTTGTAGAGTGGGAAAAACTGGAATATTTTCTTTATCGTCTTCCTTTCCCATCTTTCAAAGATTGTCATCTCATGCCTTTTCTATCTGCAGAAACCCAATCTAAAATATAATCAGTATCATCATTATCATCCCTAATATTTATATAGATCTGTAAAACTTACAAAACACTTTATAAATCTTATTAAGAAAAATGCTAGAAACTATAGGAATAAATGGAGCTTTCCTTAAAAAGATAAACAGTATCTATATAAAATTATCAACAGTCATTACCTCTAATGAGATAAACTTAAAATTTTTCTAAGAAGATTAAGGATGAAGCACAAATGCTCATCATCCACACTATTATTTAATACCAGAAATACAAGCTGTAGCAATAATAAGAAAAAAATGGAAGGGTTTAGAATATAGTAATGAGGAAACAAAACTAACATTATGCAAGGTATATGATGTTATATTTATAGAATCCCAGAGAATCAACTAAAAAACTAATTGAAGTAATTAACACTTTAGCATAGTTGCAGGATATAAAATAAATCCACACAAAACATCAGCATTTTTATATATTACCAACAAAATCCAGCAGCAAAAGATGGAAAGAAAAATTCTATTTAAAATAAAATAAATGTAGAGAATATAAAATACTTGAGATGTCAAGACAGCTCAGTAACTATAGGAATACAATTGGAAAAATGCTACACAGAAATAAAGTCAGATCTAAATGAATGGGTAAATTGTATAGTGCTCATGGGTAGGCCAGATCAATATAATTGTGTGTGTGTGTGTGTGTGTGTGTGTATGTAAACTAATTCAGGAAAATAATAATAAAGTTACCAAAAACATTTTGTAGAACTAGAAAAAATAATAAAATTCTCCTGGAGGAACAAAAGATAGAAAAATATCAAAGGAATCAATGAAAAAAGAAACATGTGAAAGAAGGTGACTTAGCAATACCAAGTCTCAAATGGTACTACATAGCAGTAGTCATGAAAACAAACTGTTACAGACTAAAAAATAGAAGGGTGAATCAATAAAGTATATTAATTATACAATAAGCTATAATAAAGGTACATAGGAACTTCTGCTTGATAAATACATAGAAACAAAATTTGGGGACAGAAAATCACTAATTGACAAAAGTTGTGGAGAAAACCAGAAAACAGTTGGGCATACCCTTTGATCCAGCAGTGTCACTATTGGGTCTATATCCCAGAAAAAAAAAATCACAAAACCGGGGAAAAGACCCATATGTTCAGAAATATTTGTAGCAGCTCTTTTTGTTGTGTCAAGGAATTGCCATCAAATGGGGGAATGACTATATAATGGAATGGAATATTATCGTTTTATAACAAATGATGAGCTAGCTAATTTCAGAAAAGCCTGGAAAGACTTACATGAAAAGATGTAGAGTGAAGTGAGCAGAACCAGGAGTAGAACCAGTAGCAGCAATATTATGTGATGATCAACTATGATAGATTTAGCTCTTCTCAGACTTGGGATAGAAAAAACCATTCCCATCTAGAGAAAACATAGAAACTTGTTACGATTCTTACAAAGTGATGTCAGTTGTCTAATTTTAGCATTGTGCTTAGCAGTTCTCTAGTTCAGAGTTCACATCTTTCACACCTTTAAGAGTTCACACATTAGTTCACACATTAGCTTTGGAGATTCACAAGTCAGGAACCCACAATCCCACTCTCCGAGGAGGAGTCAACCTTTGAGTTCACACCTCTAAAAGAGCATATAAAAGGATAAGCACTAGAAATTTGGGGAGATGGAGAAAGCAGGAGTCAGTTAAGGAGACTGAGAAGCCAAAGACTGCAGTCGGGAAGAACTGGGGATTCAGAAGAAGAGACACTGAAGCTGGAAGAGCTAAAGGATAAACTGTAAGAGCTCTTGGAACCAAGGAGGGAGATAGGCCTCTAAGAAAACTAAGTAGGCTATTTTGGAAGAGACAATAAAGGAACTGAACTTTTAACAGCTGGCTGCATTTGAGGTGATTATTGAATTGGACTGAAACTAAGGCTGCCTCCAGAAGCCCTGAGAAACCTGCACCCAGAGAACCATTATATTTGAGAGAAGAACATTACAAAAACTGGATGAGAATCAAAGCATTTTTTTACTTTTTTTTTGCTTTATTTCTTGTGGTTTTTCTCTTTTATTCTGATTTTTCTTTCACAATGTGACTAATGTGGAAATATGTTTAAAGTGGTTGTATATGTATAACCTAAATCAGATTGATTTCTGCCTTTGTAAGGAGGACTGCCTAGGAAAGTAAGGAGGAAAAGAATTTGGAATTCAAAATCTTACAAAAATGAATGTTGAATATTTTCTTTACTTGTAAGTGCAAAAATAAAATATTATTGAAATGTTTAAAATAAATCAAAATGATCTATAGTCATATAAAATGTTTTAAATTATTTTTAATTACAAAAATGCAAATTAAAACAATTTTATGGTACTCACTCACAAATGAGAAATGTTGGGAGGATATATAAAAATTGGGACATAAATGCACAGTTGGTAGGGTTGCATATTGATCTAACCAATCTGAAGAGCATTTTGGAACTATTCCCAAAGGACTACAAAAATGAGCCTAAATATATATATATAAAGATTTATAGCTGATCCTAAATATATATAAAAAAGATTTATAGCTGATCTTTTGTTGTGGCAAAGAATTGGAAATTGAGAGGAAGTCCATCAAATGGGGCATGGCTGAACAAGCTGTGGTATATGATTGTGCTATAAGAAATGATATAAGAATTATTTCAAAAAAACCTAGAAAAAACTTACAGTAACTGATGCAAAATGAAATGAATAGAACCAGAATACCATTGTATATAGTAACAGCACTATTATAAGGATGATTAACTGAATGACTTAACTAATCTTGGGAATACAATGATCCTAGACCTAGACAATTCTGAAGGATTCACGATGAAAAATACTATCAACCTTCAGAGAAAGAACAGATAAAACTCTGAATAGAGATTGAAGCATACTTCATTTTAAATTTTTTGGTACTTAATAATATTTAATTTTTTCCCAGTACACATAGAAATAGTTTTCAACATTCATTTTCATAAGATTTTGAGTTTCAAATTTTTCTTCTTCCCTACTCTCTTCTCATTCACAAGATAGCAAGCAATGTGATTTAAGTTATTCATGTACAAGCTTGTTAAACATTTCCACATTAGTTATTTTGTGGAAGAAGAATCAGAACAGAAGCGAAAAACCATGAGAAAGAAACAAAAAAAACTAACAAACAAAAAAATTGAAAACATTATGTTTTGAATTGCATTCAGACTCCATTGTTCTTTCTCTGGATGTGGAAAGAATTTTCCATTACAAGTCTTTTAGAATTTTCTGGTTCATTGTACTGCTGAGAAGAGCTAAGTCTATCATAGTTGATCATCCCATGTACTCAGTACAATATTTTCCTGATTTTGCTCATTTATCTTAGCATCTGGTCATGTAAATCTTTCCAGGTTTTTCTAAAATATAAATGCTCATCATTTCTTATTGTGCAATAATATTCCATCACATTCATATGCCACAGCTTGTTCAATCATTCCCCAATTGATGGGCATCTTCATGATTTCCAGTTCTTTGATTTTTTTGTATTTGCAGGGCCTTTTCCGTTTTTTTGTGATCTTTTTAGGATATAGACTTAGTACAGATGTTGCTGGATCAAAGATTATGCACCCTTTGGGCTTAGTCCCAAATTGCCCTCCAGAATAGTTGGATCAATTCATATCTCTACCAACAATGCAATAGTGTCCTAATTTTCTTACATTATCTCCAACTTTTGTCATTTTTTTTTCTGTCATATTTGCCAATCTGGTGTGGAGTGTATCTCAGAGTTTTAATTTGCATTTCTCTAGTCAGTAGTGATTTAGAGTATTTTTTATATATGTAACAAGAGATCATTTTAATTTCTTTATCTGAAAATTGGCTGCTCATATCCTTTGACCATTTATCAATTGGGAAATGACTTGCATTCTTATAAATGTGATTCAGTTCTCTATATATTTGAGAATAAAATATCTGAAATTTATCAGAAATGATGACTATAAGAATTGTTTCCTAGCTTTCTGCTTTCCTTCTAATTTGATTGCATTGGTTTTGTTTGTCAAAGAAAAACCTTTTTAATTTAATATAATCAAAATTATCCATGTTGCATTTCATAATGCTTTCTCATAAATTCTTCCCTTCTCCATAGATCTGACACTTAAAATACTCCTTGCTCTCCTAATTTGCTTATAGTATCACCCTTTATGTCTAAATCATGTATCCATTTCTACCTTATTTTAGTATAGCATGTGAGATGTTGGTCAATGCCTAGTGGCCATTCTGTTTTCCATTTTTCCCATCAGTTTTTGTCAAATTGTGAGTTCTTATCTTAGAAATTGGAGTCTTTGGGTTTATCAAATAGTTGATTACTATAATCATTTACCATTGATGTTGTTTACCTTTCAGTACATTGGTCTATTTCTTAGCAACACCAAATAGTTTTGATGATTGCTACATAATAATAAAGCATTAAATTTGGTACAGTTAAGCATATCTTTGTTTTTTCTTTCAATAATTCCATTGACATTCTTGACCTTTTATTCTTCCACAAAAATTGTCATTATTTTTCCTGGCTCTATAAAATCATTTTTGGTAGTTTGATTGTTATGGAATAAATTAATTTAGGTGGAATTATCATTTTTCTTGTATTAGCTTAGCCTAGTCATGAGCATTTGATATTTTTCCATTTGTTTAGATCTGATTTTATTTGTACTAAAAATGAATTGTAATCATGTTCATATAGTTCCTAGGTTTGTCTTGGCAAGAGGACTTACAAGTATTTATATTGTTTACAGCTTTTTCAAAATAGAAATTTTCTTTCTATTTCTTGTTTCTGAATTTTGTTGGTCACATAAAGAAATGCTGATGATTTTGTGGCTTTATTTTATACTCTGCAACTTTCCTAAAGTTGTTAATTGTTTCAATTAGTTGGTTAGTTGATTCTCTAGGATTCTCTTTGGCATTATATCATCTCAGAAGAATAATTTTATTTCCTCATTGCTTATTCTAATTTCTTCAGTTTCTTTTCCCTCTCTTATTGCTAAAGCTAGCCTTTCTAGCACAATGTTAAATAATAGTGGTGATAATGGGCATCTTTATTTCCCTTCTGGTTTAATGAAGCATACTTTAATTATTTTTTCTTTATTCTTTTTTTTTTTGCAATTTGGATAATATATTAATATTTTTGTATGACTGCTCATGTATGATCTATATCAAATGTTTTGTCTTTTCAAATGGGTTGAGGAGAGCAATGGAGAGAGAAATTTAAATTTAAAAATAAAAGCTAAAAATGTTAAAATTTTGTACACATATAATTGAGGAAAATATCAAAATAAAATATAAAAAGTCACTTAATTGTATTTTCACAACAATCCTAGATGGTAGGTACTTTCCCCATTTTTCAGATGTTATTTGAGTCAGAGATTAAATGATTTGTCACAGATTCAATGTGATGTCAGATCTGAACTCAAATTTGCTCAAAGAAGGAAATATACTATGTCCAGTCTATTATCTAGCTGCCTCAAAAACAGAAGAAGGAGGCAGTAGTGGATAAAATGCTAGATTCAAAGACAGAAGATTTAAATTAGGCCTCTTATATTTATTAGCTGTGACCACAAGCAAATCATTTCATCTCTGCTATCTCAATTTCCTCATAATGATGTTGATATTTTCCCTTGATACTGCTTTATAATTTTAAATTCAATATTGTGCACATAACAAGAATTCAGTAGGGGAACATAGTGGTACAATGAATAGCATGCTGGACTCAGAATCAGGAATACTTGAATTCAAATCTGGTTTCTGACACTAGCTGTGTGGTTCTAACCAAGTCATTTCTGTCTGCTATACTTTCCTCATCTGTAAATTGGGAATAATAATAATAACTTCCCAATTGTGTGGTGAGGATCAAATATGATGGTATTTATTTTTTAAATCTTAATTTGATATTTTGTTTTTCACCAATTACATGAAAACACATTTTAACATTCATTAATTTTTTTTTGCATTCGTAATTCTCTCTTACCCTCCCTTTTTTTCCTCCCTCATTAGGAAGTCAAAATTTTTATTTGTAGATTATACATCTATAGTCATGCAAAACATATTTTCTCATTAATCATGTTGTGAAAGAAAATGCTGACAAAAAAATACCCTAGAAAAAGAAAACAGGTAAAAAATATTTTCCAAATGTTAATTCAGACTATTTGTTCTTTTTCTGGAGTTGTATAATATTTTTCATCATAAATCTTTCATATTGTGGAGAATACCTACATCATTCACAGTTAATCATCTTATAATATAGCTGTTTTTGCATACAGTGTTTTCCTGGTTCTGTTCATTTTACTTTGCATCAGTTCATTTAAGTCTTTCCAGGTTTTTCTGAAAGCATCCTGCTTTGAATTCTTATGACACAATAATATTTCATCATAATCATATACCACAACTTGGTCAGTCATTCTCTAATTGATGGAAGTCTTCAATTTCTTATTCTCTGCCATCACTAAAAGAACTGCTATAAATATTTTTTATAAATCTAGAGTTGTTTTTCCTTTTTTTTTTTAAATTTCTTTGTAATATAAAATTAGTAGTGGTATTGTTTGGTCAAAGAAGTTGTATAGTTTTATAGTTCTTTGGAGGGATAGTTCCAAATTGGTCTAGAGTATTCAGCATGACCAACAATGCATTTCTTAACATCCCCCCCAATATTTGTTATTTCTCTTTTTTGTCATAGTATCCAGTCTGATAGGTGAAGTATAGTTGTTTTTTATTTGCATTACCTGCTCTTAGTTTTTATTTGTATTTCTTTAATAAATAGTGATTTAGAACATTTTTTCATATGACTAAAGATAGCCTTGATTATTTCATCTGAAAACTGCCTGTTAAAAACCTATATTTTCACTCTATTTATCCTACTTTCTCTCTTCTTTTACCTTGCCCATTTTCAAAAGTATTTTATTTATTTTCTTTTAATTGCCCCCAATACACTTTCCTTTCTATCAGTTCTTCCTCTCCTCATATCATCTTTTCCTCCTGCTTTCCTGTAGGATAAAAGATTTCTGTACCCAACTGAGTACGTGTCATTTCTTCTTTGGGTCAATTCCAATGAAACTAAACTTTAATGCTATTATGCCACCTCCTTCTTCCTATTCGCTGTAAAAACTCTTTTGTGCCTTTTATATCAGATATCAGATAATTTACTCTATTTTATCTCTTCCTGACCTCTTTTCCCAGTACTTTCCTTTCTATGATTACTTACTTTTATTCTTTTAGATAATTATTACATCATATTGAATTTATAACTACTCTAATAAGAAAGATTTTCTGAGTTACAAATATTATTTCCCCATGTAGGAATGTATAAACAGCGAAACCATATTCAATCCTTTAGGATTTTTCTTTCCTGTTTTTATGCTTCTCTTGAGTTTTGGATTTGAAAGTTAATTTTTTTTATTCAGTTCTAAACTTTTTTTTTTTTAAATCAGGAATCCTTAAAAGTCCTCTATTTCACTGAATATCCATTTTACCCCTAAAGGATTATATTTAATTTTACTGAGTAGGTGAATCTTGGTTGTAATCCTAGTTCATTTGTTCTCCAGAATATCGTATTCTAAGCTCCCCAATCCTTTAATATAAAATCTGCTAATTATCATGTTATCCTTGCTGTGGCTACATAATATTTGAATTGTTTTGTTTTGTTTTTTTAAGTGATATATTTTCTCCTTGACCTGAAAGTTCTGGAATTTGATAATAATATTCTTGGGGTTTTCAATTTTGGGATCTCCTTTAGGAGATAATCAGTGAATTCTGTCAAATCCTATTTTATACTGTTTCAAGAATATCAAAACAGTTGGCCTTACTAATTCCTTGAAAGATGATGATGTATGGAATCTTTTTTGATCATGATTTCAGGATATTCAATTATTCTTAAATAATTGTTTCTCCTTGTCCTATTTTACAAGTTAGTCATTTTTTCCAATGTGATTTTCACATTTTTCTTCTATCTTTTTTCATTCTTTTGATTTTATTTGTTGTTTGATGTCTCATAGTCATTAGCTTCTATTTGTCCAACTCTAATTTTTAAGAAATTATTTTCTTCAGTGAGTTTTTATATCTCTTTTCCTATTTGACCAATTCTACTTTTTAAGGAGTTCTTTTTTTATTATTAAAGCTTTTTATTTTCAAAATATATGCATGGATAATTTTTCAATATTGATCTTTTCTAGCCAGAGTTTATTTCCTTAGTGAATTTTTAAAACAACTTTTTCCATCTGGCCACTTATGTTTTCCAAGGCATTCTTCTCTTATCTGGGATTTTGTACCTCTTTTACCATATGGCCTAACATTATTTAGGGTGTTAATTTATTCATTATTTTCTGTGGGCCTCCTTTATCAAGTTTTCATAAAGTTCTTGCATTACTCACTTTTCTCTTCCCAATTTTTTCTCTACCTCTCTTATTTGACTTAAAAAATTTTTTTTGAGCACTTTTATGGCCTGAGACCAATTCATATTTTGCTTTAAGCTTTGAATATAGCAGATTTGACTTTGTTGTCTTCTGAGTTGTGTTTTGATATTCCCTGTCACTATAGTAACTTTCTATAGCTAAAATCTTTTTGTTCTGCTTGTTGATTTTCCAGCCTATTTCTTGTTTTTTAAACTCTATTCTAAAGTCGGACTCTGCGTTTGAAGTAGAGGGGGCACTGTTTCAATCATCAGAGATATTTTTGTGCAGCTGTTTTTAAAGATAATTTTGGGGACCTATAATTTTTAGGTTCTTTTTAAGTGGTATGATCTAGGAAGAAGTATGTGATCTAGACTATGAGTGACCATAAATACTCCTTTCTGCCCTGGAACTGAGACCAGGCATCTGCTTTCCCTGTGAATGCAAGCTCTGATGAAAGATCAAGTTTTTCACTGAAACTCAAAACTGTGTCTCAATGGTCAAACATTCTTTTTTTTATTATTATTATTATAGTAACATTTTATTGACAGAATCCATGCCAGGGTAATTTTTTTACAACATTATCCTTTGCATTCACTTCTGTTCCGATTTTTCCCTCCCACCCTCCACCCCCTCCCCTAGATGGCAAGCAGTCCTATATATGTTGAATATGTCCTAGTATATCCTAGATACATTGTATGTGTGCAGATCCAAACAGTTTTCTTGCTGCACAGGGAGAATTGGATTCAGAAGGTAGAAATAACCCGGGAAGAAAAACAAAAATGCAAACAGTTTACATTCATTTCCCAGTGTTTTTTTTCTTTGGGTGAAGCTGCTTCTGTCCATCATTGATCAATTGAAACTGAATTAGGTCTCTTTGTCAAAGAAATCCACTTCCATCAGATTACATCTTCATACAGTGTCGTTGTTGACGTATATAATGATCTCTTGGTTCTGCTCATTTCACTTAGCATCAGTTCATGTAATTCTCTCCAAGATTCTCTGAATGGTCAAATATTCTATCACTGATTCAGTCACTCTCAGAGCTACGACTGGTTTGTTGTGACCTAATCTTCTGATTTTTTGTAGCCTGTACTGAATTGTGTTGCCACTCTCACCCCGGTGCAATAGACTTTTTTTTATGAGCCTTTGAAGTTATTTTGGACTGGAAAATAATTTCATTCTGCCCTTTTGTGCTTTCTGCCATTACAGAGGCATTATTTAAATTTATTATAAAATTGTAATATAAATTATATTTTTATGATTTAGGGGAGAGCTCAAATTAATCCTTACCTTTTCTTGGCTTTGACCCCAAGAATAGTATTATAAAGTGCTTAGTTCAATATCTGGCACCTCGTACATTCTATATAAATACATCTTTCCTTCCCTTTCTCATCCCCAAATTTATGCTGTAGGGTTTAATAGAAGCTATTATAGGCAGAACATATTCTTTTTGGAAATTATTTCTACAATAAATATATGTAGAGTACAACAAGTAATAGTGCTTCCTTTTTTGGACATTTTTAGAAAATTTTCTCCTTGGAATATCCCTTTTTCTTTGTCTTTCTTTCATTCTTGGAGAGGTTCTGATCCTTTCTGTGCTGAGTTTCTAGAAAGAATTTAAGTTCATGCCATATTAAGTATTCTTAGTCTAAACATTTAAAATTCCCCCCAACATCTAAGATGGATATGGAACTATTTCTGGCCCTCCTTCATTGTTTCCAGATAATTATTCTTTTGGCATACATTCCCCCTTCTAGACCAATGTCATACATCAAAAATTATATTTTCAAATCAAGTTCTAGGAATATTAAAATAATGTTTTACTAATTAATTTTATCCTCAAAGAAAATTGCCATTAATTATTAAAACTAGTTACCAAAATTATTAAAACTAATGAAAAATCCGTTCATTCCACTAGTAATTTGTAATAACATTTGGTAATTGATGGTAATTTCTAGGTATTAAATACTAATTAATTTGGTAGTTAGCTCATTCTATGCTGTTTCTGGATGTTCCCTTTTATTAATAAGTATTTTATTATCTTTGATTAAGTAATTAACATTTCATAAATATTTAGCCATATATTTCACTTTTCTATCAATTTCAATCACTAAATAGTGGGATATTTTTACAACCTCTATTCCACAAAACTATGAGTTATTCAAATGAGATATTTTAATTATTCTCCAAAGAAGTTCCTTTTGTGAGCCTTATAGTATTGTCTTTAAACTCAGATATTCACCAAGGTTGGACCTTCTGTTATTGCAGCTTGGTCTCAGGTATTCATGTTTTGTAAAATCTGCTATTAGAAAATGGAGAAACTTAAAGTGTTCCTGATACACATTATGGCAGTTTTTACATTATGGCGGTTTTTGCATTATGGCAGGTTTGGAGCACAAAAGATTAGATTTATCCTTGGCCCTATACCTTACTACTAAGACAGTGGAATGCAATCTATAACAATGAAGTACCTAAGTACCCATAATGGTGTGTGTGTTCTCTCTCTCTCTCTCTCTCTCTTTCTTTCTCTCTCTCTCTCTCTCCCTCTCTCTCCCTCTCTCTCTGTCTTTCTCTCTCTCTCTCTCTCCCTTATGGAAATACATTGATTTCTCCTTAATATTCACTTTGAGTGCTGTATTTTTTCTTTTGTTTCTCCAAATTGGAATTTTATTACATTCAATCAATAGATGGGAAGTGAATCTCGTAAGAAAAAATAATTACTGCAGCATAGCATGGGTGAAGTAAAATTCCTCATATCTTCTAACTAATTTGTGAAGATTAAATTAGAGAGAACCTATATTTCCAAAGAAGTAAAGGGCATCAAATGATCATCTTGTCCATTCCTATATTTATATTTGAAGTTGGAAAGCAAAATCAAGATATCGTTATTGCTACTGAAAATATTATGGCAACCTACTGTCTTTTAGCTCCACTCATCACTCTTATGATTACCTAGATCAAAATTTCTTTATCTTACCATTGCTTCCCTATACTTGGGTCAGGAGTTTTCTCATCATATTGGTGTCCCTAGTACCTAGTAGGTGCTTAGCAATTAAGTTGATTCATTTGACATCTTTTATTGTAATACTGAAATGAACTAGGTAGAAAGGGTAGAATTGCTTAAGGTTTTTCTTCAATACTCAGCTTAAAAATATTCTTCTAAGGAAGGCCTTCCCACAGAGCCTTCACCTTTAAGTTTACCTTCCATCTTTTCTATGTATATTAAGTACACCTAATTATGTATGTTATATCTCCTCCAATTAGAATAGGAACTACATGAGAGCAGTTATTGGCAAATAGTGTTAAGCGACTTGAATAGTTCAGGCTGCTAGTAAATGTCTGAGGCCAGATCTGAAGATTAATCAGGAAAATTAATCTCACTGACTCCAGGCCTAGCACTCTATTCACTGCACCATCTAGCTACCCCTAGTTTTTTGCATTATTTGTATGTTCATTGTGCTTGACCCACTTTGTACATGATAAATGCTTATTGATTAATTAATTAATTAACTCAAGTAATGCTAATTTGGACTCAACTTAGTGAAAGAGTTTTGAATTAAGACTTAAAAGATATAGGTTCTAATTATAGTTCTGCTACTTTTTAACACTGTGGTCTTAAGCAAGTTTTTTTTTTTTTTTATTCCTTCAGCATCAGTTTAGAAATCTGTAAAATGGAGATAATAAGTTCCATATTTTCTATCTTACAAGTTTTATTGTGATCATTAAATGGGAATGGGAAAGAACTTTGAAAGAAATAGCATGCTATACAAATGTAAGGTATTATTAAGTGCAAAGCATTCATTATTTCAATTCAGTTTCTCTACTCAGAATTGATTTTACACAGAAAAGCTGTTATTCTTTTTTAGAACTCATTCAGCAACTTTTCCTAGCATATATTTGTTAAAAAGCTATTCTCTAAATAATAATGTAGATTAAAATGTAAATACAATAAATATAACCAAGCATAATATTTGTTTCTCCCTATACTGCACTGGTAAAGTGCTAAGCATACAGTAAGCACATAATAAATATTGAATTGACTTAAAAATTATGTGTGTCTTGCATAATGGAGTTGAAATCTTAACTAAAGAAAGAAATAAAATGCTACCAACATTCCACTGTGCTGCTCAATTTAAAATATCCAACAGCATGGTGGACAACATTTAAAAGGGCATAGGAAACCAAAATGGACAATATTATCTTTATGGTCTGTATAACTGTGGTCTGATAAACTATGTTTTCCCTGTGTTCTGATTATTGTACCTACTAACAATATGTACCATTTGCATAGAGGTTTTAGTTTTGCAAAGTGTTTTTACATATATTATTGTCTTTGATAATGATATGGAATCATTCTACTCATGGAAATACTATCCTAGTTTAATTAGTCTTCATTACCTCTTGCCTAAATAACTATAATGAATTCTTAATTCATCTCATGATTGGAATAGGCCAGACTGACTAGAATATAGAATACATAAAAGGGAGCAATGTGAATTGAGTCTGGAAAGGTCATCTGGTGCTAATTTGTGAGAATCTTTAGCCATCAGGTTAAGAAGATTGTATTTTATTTTGGAAGAAATGGGGAAACCACTGATTTTTTATTAGAGGGAGAGGGGAGAGGTAACAACATAATCAGGTCTATCTTATAGAGTAATTAATCTGGTAACTATAAGAAGCTCAAGTTGAAGAGTGGAAAGAAGGAAAGAGCAAACTAGAAAACTGCTGTGGCAGACCAGAAAAGAGACATTGAAGGTTTGAAGTAGATTAAAGTAAAAATTATGAGCCTGGAATGAAGGGACAAGATGTCAGACAACAAATAGACTATAGAAGATACAAATCCAACCATATCAGTCCCTTTCTTAGGAACTTTCAGTGATTCCCAAGGATAAAAACGGAACAAAATAAACAAAAACAACAAGAAAAACTTCAGCCATTCTCTGACCTTTCAGGCTATCACATCTACTCTAATTTCTTCCCTATCCAATATTGCCTCTATGAACTCAGTTGTATACTATCCTCAACTTTCAAATACCTCAATCTATTATTTTATCAAAATTCATGATTTACAAAAATTAACCATATATTTCAACCAATTCATTCATGATTCAAAATATGCCCTGTCATATCAAGGATCCTTTTGGAAAATGAAGGACAAACAATAGCAGTCTCCAAGATTCCCTGCCTCAAATCCCTCCCCCTGTCACATATTGTATCTACACTCCTAAAGCAAAAATAAATAAATAATTTCTGGTGCCCCTTATTTCTAAGATAAAATACAAACTTCTCTATTTAGCATTTAAGATTTTTGAACTTGCCTCACAATTTCCTACCTTTCTAGACATATTGTGGCCCTGTAAAACTGACCTACTTCTGTTCTTTTTATACAGATTATGAACTAGAGTATCTAACAACATAGCAATCTATTTCTCATTTCATTTCAATGTCTTTGTACAAATTGTCTTCATGGTTGTAATGCAGTCTTTTCTTGGCTCTGATTTTTAGGATATCTAATTTTCGTCAAAGTTCTATGTTTCATCTGAATTCCAAAGTTCAAGTGCCATTTCGTACCTTGGAGCTTGCCTTTTTGGAGCACCCCCTTCTTCCTTCTAGCAACAGTTAGTCTGTCTCCTGAAATTATTTTTATTTACTTTCTTTCCTTACATGGATGATATTGCAGTTCTGTGTTTCAGGTATAGAAGAAACAATTGAAGACAAAATAAAAAATTAAGATTTTTTGACCTGTTAAAAACAACTTTTAGCAGTATATGATTGTTCTATAAAACTGCAAACAACATAAACATAGTACACAACAGCATGTTCAACATATATTTAAGTAATAAAACAAAAAATTAGCAAAAACTGGAGAAATGCATGGTATGTGTTTGAATCATTAGAAAAACAGAGCAGAAGTATACAGAGTTGGGAGAGTATTATAGAAACCATGGGTATTATATGTCTCTGGTATTTCTAGTCTGTTTCTATCATGAGAGGAACAGAATATTTTGGCATTAAGGATGGAGATAATGCCATTAAAGTTTAATACTGGCCAATAAAACATACAGAATAAATATGAGAGGAACTATAGACAGGTAGGTCATAGGAAATAGTTTAGCAGTGCTATGTCAGTTATTGGGGGCTCCTGAGTATTTTTTTTTGTCCCTATGTATGGTTAGTCTCCAATACTTTGGGAGTTTTGATGAGGACAACAATAGCATGCCTGAGATTGTCTATATGGACTTTTAACTGCATTCTTCAGTGCACCAGAATCCTGACATAGATATCATTATTGAGCCATGAAGATCTGTGTCCAATATTCAACCTTTCCATGCACATCTGATGGGACAAGTTAAGCTGACTCTCCCATTCCTGAATAACAGCATTATAAACTGTAAAGTGGTATATGCAAATGGAAGTTACTGTTATTGATCTAATATAGTACACGCTATTAAGTGTGCAAAGCTAAAGATACATATAGATTCAAATGAGGCTTAAAATGTTATAGAAAAAGATAAACAATAGATTTTCCAAAGGAAACAAACATGCTTTATTGTATGTCCCCAGTCTTTGAGTTTTATGGGTTCAAGTTTTGCCTTTGCAACTTATCAATTTGTTTATCTTTGTACAAATTACTGTGCTTATTTATTTTGAATCAACATAACATTAATCCTGCTGTCTGTATGGATGTTTTGAGGATCAAATGAGTTAAATATATTTAAAGGATCCTACAAGCTTGTAAATGTCACTTATTTTTGTTGTTTTTATGAATCCAGTATATGTAATGGGTTTTGTTAAAATAAGATGCTAAACAAAACTAATTGCCATCAGTTACATTATTATAGTTATTTAAAAGAAGAGGGGAAAAGGAGAAAGAAGACAAAAAAGAGAAAGAAAAATAAGCCATAACATTCCAGAGTATGTCATTTAATGCCTGCCACCTTCCAGTTACAGAATTGAATGGCCCATATAAATCTTACCCAGTATGGCAATAATTATTTTTTTTATAATGGGCTTGTAGTGGAAATACCTCTGTAGCAGATACTCTCAACTAAGTTTTTCAGTTCTCAATGTTATAATTTGAAAAAAGAATATCATCAGCTACATTCCTCAGCCCAAATATTCACAGCAGAATAAGTCCTTTTGTCTACAAAGAACAGCTGCTTTCCATGTCTCATCATCCTCAGGAGACAGAGGGCTAATCCCTTGGTTAGCTCCTTTCTTCTGAGGCAGCTCAGCAACTGAAAAAACATTCATCCATGAAAAAACAGAACTGCTTCAACCATATCATTTAGATCCAAATGAGCTTCTTGTTTTCTTTCTTGGAGATAATGTCATTTATCCTTATATATACTTACAAAACATATGCAGAATGAAAGGTAGTGCCAGATAAATAAAGCAAGTTGTTTTAGATTATTATATATTTAATTGACAGTAGCACACACATACACATACATGTATACACACACACACAAGTTCCATTTGTCTTGATTTCATGAAGAAGAAATCAATGATTCTTTTTCCCCTTGACTTTTCCCCCCATAGGGAAGAGCCTAGAGCTTAGCATAATTGTGAAGGAAGAGAAGCTTGGCTTTGGTTTCCCCATTTTCTTCCTTCTAGCCCTCATTCTTTGTTGCCACCTCTTCTTTCCTAGGTTTCTAAGTACTCATATGCTAATTTTTTGTCTTCATTCAGAAAATAATATGTTAAAATTATAAACATGGAGGTATGAGATAAAATAGATTCTTCACAGAACTCTATGACATAGGTTGTTCAGCTGTTACTACTACTACTACTACTACTACTACTACTACTACTATTACTAGACAGATGAGGTATTCAGTGACTTGTCCACAGTGTATATAAAAAAAGTATAAGTGGTGGGGTTCAAATTTGTTTCTAAATTCAATAATTTTTCCACTACATTCATGTTAGCTATAGAGATTTGTACAGCTGTATAGAGGAAATTATTATATTTTCATTCATTTTATTATGAATATGTAGAAAAAGTGAATTATAGGGTGGCGGTTCAGTTCTCCTCTGCTAATTATAATATCCAGTTAATTATATTATCCATGCAAAAGGAGGATCAGTAATCAGCAGAATTAGGAAAGCAGATGACATTTAATTTAGCTTACTCTTCCCTTAATTTTTTTCTATTGACAGGCAACCAGAATTCTCAAGCTTTGTCTAATGGCTGTTTTATCAATGCCATATCTCAGCCTGATAGACTTATCATCTCCTTCTCTCAACTCAGGTTCCTTGCTTAAGATTATCCTTCCAGGAGAAGAGCCAGAATGGCAGAGAATAGACAGGGCTTTCTGAACTCTTGGCTTTCCTCAGATCAACACCAGATAAAACCTTTGAACTGGTTTTGCAGGGACAGAACTCACAAATATTTGGAGCATAACAAATTTCCAGCAGAAGATATTTTGGAAGAAATTCTGGAATGACTTGTCTCAATCAGATAAGGGAAGTGACCCAGTGCAGACATAGTGCAGGGAGACATAGGGTGGAGAGACCACCGGGGCAATCTACTGGGAGACTCTTAACCAAAATACAGAAGTATTGACTACTCTGTTCTGGTTCAGAACCAATGGAACAACAGACTAGCAATTAGATCTCCACTGCAACTACGGAAGGCAAATAATGAGACATAAGATACCAGCATAACATGGGACTGACTTGGTCATGTCAGCATGGGAAGGAAGCCAGCAGCACCAGTACCAGAGCAGCTTGAAGATGCTGTTGCCTATGGAGGAAGCTTGGGACAATCTCCCCTTTGCCCTAAAAGCAGACCTCAACCTTTAAAAATGAGCAGGAAGCAAATTACATAGATTTTATGAAGACAGGTATACACACTTCAAACCCTGAAAACAAGAAAGGCAAAATGTCTCCAGATAAAACCTCAAATAGTGATATGAGTTGGTCTCCATCTCACAAGGCCCTCTTGGAAGAATTCAAAAGGGATTATAAAAAAGAATTAGAAAAAAATGGGGAAAAGAACTGTGAGCTTTGCAGGAGTTTGGAAACAAAACATAGAAATTACCTGAAGAAAGAAAACTCCTTAAAAATAGATTTGGCAAAATGGGGAAAAAATTCCTTAAAAAAGAGATTTGGTGAAATGGAAAAAAAAATCAATGGACAAAGCAACTCATTGAAAAATTTAATTGGCCAGATGCAAAAGAAGATAAAAAAGCTTACTGAAGAAAATCATTCACTAAAAATTAGAATTGTACAAATGGAAGTGCATTACTCAACTAAACATCAAGAATCAGTCAAACAAAACCAAAAAAAATGAAAAAAATAGAAGAAAATGTAAAATACTTCATCATAAAAACAAGTGATCTGGAAAATATATCCAGGAGAGACAATCTGAGAATTATTGGACTAACTGAAAACCACAATGAAAATAAAAAGAGGCTAGATAACATCTTTCAAGAAATTCTCAAGGAAAACTGCCCTGATGTGCTAGAACAAGAGGGTAAAATAACCATTGAAAGAATCCACCTGCTGAAAGAGACCCAAAATGAAAATTCCAAGGAAAACTGTAGCTAAATTCCAGAATTATCAGATAAAGGAGAAAATACTGCAAGGAGTCAGAAAGAAACAATTCAAATATGGAGGAGCCACAGTCAGGATTACTAAAGAACTAGCAGCTACCACTTTAAAAGATTAATGGGCTTGGAATATAATATTCCAGAGGGCAAAGGAGCTTGGATTGCAGCCAAGCAAAATTAAGCATTATGTTTCAGGGAAAAGATGGACATTCAAAGACATAGGGGATTTTCATATATTTTTGATAAAAAGACAAGAGCTGAACAGAAAATTTGATTTTCAGACACAGAACTCAAGGCAAACATAAAAAGGTAATAAGGGGAAAAAAGCTATTTTTGAAAGGTTAAAATGTTTGCATTCCTTTATGAGAAGGTGATATGGTTAACTCTTGAGAATTCTGTCTTTGGGGGGGGCGGAGCCAAGATGGCGGAGAAGACACACACGACTTTCTAAGCTCTTCTCTTACCCTCTTTATCAATATTATATCGAGCCTCAAAAATAGTCTTGACTGCTACAATTCGTAAAGATAAGAAGTAGAACAACTCAGCGGCCGAAGAAAATCTGCAGTCTCGCCAAAAAGGTTGGTTCTGGGGCCAGGGGAGATCGGCAGACAGGGAGAGAAATTAGGTTCCGAGGAGAGTCTCAAACCCAGGGTGAAGGCACAGATCTCAGCACAAGGCGCAGCCCCAACCCGCAGTACGGGGCTTCTCCTTGGGGCAGTTGTGATCCTGCACAGCAGGAGGACACAGCCCGGGTTAGCCTCCAATCTGGGCAGTGGGGAGCTCGGCTTGGGGCCATAGAGCTTTTCCAGGGCCGATTTGCATCAGGCAGAGACACTGGGGCAGAATTCCAGGCGGTCTGGGGTCAGCTGCTAATACTCACAGTCCCACAAGAGGCTCCGGCCTGGGGCAGTGACACTTTCACCCCTTAGTCTCTAGCCTAGGGCAATCGCTAATCCACTCAGCCCTACTAAGCAGTTTGATAGCTCGGCCAGTGCTGAATCCACTTCCTGTTGGGGAAGGGAAACTCTCACTCAGAGCACTCCCATACCCTCGGAGCGGAAATCAGTTTACATCTTTCCCTGCTCTGCAGAGGAAGCTGGTAACCCCTTGCCTAGGGAGATCCTACCCTAAAGGCTTTAAAACATGAATAAAAAGATGAAAAGAACGATCCACAGCTTCTATGCAGAAAAAGAGCAGGTCAGCAAACCTGAAGAGACCTCAAACAGCAAAAATGCATCAGACTGTCCTCCTTTACATAATGCTCTCATAGAAGAGACCATTAAAAGTCTCAAAAGAGAGTTAGAAGATAAATGGGGAAAGGAAAGAGAAGCCTTACAAGAGAGCAACAATTTCCTGAAATACGAATTGAAAAAATAAAGAATTCACTAGAAAGTAGGATTTGTGGAATTGGAAAAGACAAAGAACTTGCAAGAAAGTAGGATCGTGAATTGAAAAAGAAAATAATTCACTAAAAAAAAAATTAGTGAAATGGAAAAAAATTCCTACAGACCAAAACAATACATTCAAAAACTCAATTGGACATATACAGAAAGAATTAAAAAAGCTAATGAAGAAAAATAATTTTTAAAAATTAGAACTGAACAAATTGAAACTAATGATTCATTGAGACAGCAAGAATCAGTCAACAAAACAAAAAATGACAAACTGGAAAAACCATGAATTGTCTACTTGCAAAAACGACAGACTTGGAAAATAGATCTAGGAGAGATAATCTGAGGATTATTGACTTCTGAAAAACTATGATGAAAAAGAGCCTAGATACTATTTTACAAGAAATCATCAAAGAGAACTGCCCAGATGTAATAG
Organism: Sarcophilus harrisii; assembly: GCF_902635505.1. Taxonomy (NCBI): domain Eukaryota; kingdom Metazoa; phylum Chordata; class Mammalia; order Dasyuromorphia; family Dasyuridae; genus Sarcophilus; species Sarcophilus harrisii. The sequence continues at coordinate 125,683,562 of NC_045429.1, forward strand.
AATCAGAAGGTAAAATGGGCATTGAAAGAATTCATCGAACACCTTCTGAAAGAAACCCTAAAATAAAAACCCCAAGGAATATTGTGGCAAAATTTCAGAACTATCAGATTAAGGAAAAATTTTACAAGCAGCCAAAAAAACCATTTAAATACCGAGGTGCCACAATAAGGATCACCCAAGATCTGGCTGCCTCTACATTAAAGGAAAGAAGGGCCTGGAATATGATATCCGAAAGGCACAAGAACTTGGGATGCAGCCAAGAATAAACTACCCAGCTAAGTCTGAGCATTTTCTTCCAGGGAAGAAGATGGACATTTAATGAAACAAATGAATTCCATTTGTTTCTGAAGAAAAACCAGAATTAAACAAAAATTTGATCTCCAAGAATAGAACTCAAGAGATGCAGAAAAGGTAAAAATAACTCTTGAGAATTGTATTTCGTTGTGGATATACAAAAGAATACATGTATAATTTGATTGTACTGATATAACATAAAAAAGGGAAGTAGATATGGAAAAGGGATGATGGCAGAATAAGGTGGGAAGGAGGGATAAAAAGAGGGAAACCACATCCACAAAGAGGCTAAGGAAACTTATCATATCTGAGGGAATTTAGAGAGGGGAGGAACATGTGTGAATCTTACTCTCATCAGAGTTATCAAAGAAAAAATAATTGACATTTGTTTTAGAGAAAATTCTCCTCCCTCATTAAAAACGGGGGAGAGGAAAAGGGAAAGAAAAAGAGTAATAAGGGAAGGAAGGGGAAAGACTCAAAGGGGGAGGGAGGGATTATAAAGAGGATAAGTATCATGATACAAGAGGGGTACATAAGTTTAAAAAGGGGGAAAGAGGTTGGGGGAGGCAAGAATCAAGTAAAGCACAATCTGGGGTTATTAGGGATGGCAGGAAATACAGATTTAGTAATTTAACCGTAAATGTGAATGGGATGAACTCCCCACAAAGAGGAGGCAGATAGCAGACTGGATCAAAAGTCAGAACCCTACAATATGCTGTTTACAAGAAACACATTTAAAGCAGGGGATACATATGAGTAAAGGTAAAAGGCTGGAGCAAAATCTATTATGCTTCAGGTGAAGTCAAAAAGTAGGGTAGCCATCCTTATCTCAGATCAAGAAAAGTAAAAATTGATCTAATTAAAAGAGATAAGGAAGGAAACTACATCCTGCTAAAGGGTAGCATAAAACAACGAAGCAATATCAATATTAAATATATATGCACCAAGTGGTATGGCACTCAGCTTCCTTAAAGAGAAGTTAAGAGTTGCAAGAAGAAATAGACAACAAAACTGTAATAGTAGGAGATCTCAACCTTGCACTCTCAGAATTAGACAAATCAAACCACAAAACAAATAAGAAAGAAATTAAAGAAATAAATAGAATATTAGAAAAATTAGGTATGTTGGATCTTTGGAGAAAATTGAATGGAGATAGAAGGAAATATACTTTCTTCTCAGCAGTTCATGGAACCTATTCAAAAATTGACCATATATTAGGACATAAAGACTCAAAATTAAATGCAAGAAAGCAGAAATAGTAAATGCTTTCTTTTCAGATCATGATGCAATAAAAACTACATTCAACAAAAATTAGGGGAAATAGACCAAAAGTAATTGGAAACTAAACAATCTCATCTTAAAGAATGATTGGGTGAAGCAGCAAATTATAGATACAATTAATAATTTCACTCAAGATAATGAACAATGATGAGACATCATACCAAAAATTTGTGGGATGCAGCCAAAGCGGTAATAAGAGGGAATTTTATATCCTTAGAGGCTTACGTGAATAAAACAGAGAAAGAAAAGATTAATGAATTGGGCTTGCAACTAAAAAACTAAAAAAAGACCAAATTAAAACCCCCAATCAAATACTAAATTGGAAATTCTAAAATTAAAAGGAGAAATTAAAAATATTGAAAGTAAAAAACTATTGAACTAATTAATAAAACTAAGAGTTGGTCTTGAAAAAGCCAATAAAATAGATAAGCCTTTTGGTAAATCTGATTAGAAAAAGGAGGGAGGAAAATGAAATTAGTAGTCTTAAAATGAAAAGGAGAACTTTCCACCAATGAAGAGGAAATTAGAGAAATAATAAGGAGTTATTTTGCTCAACTTTATGCCAACAAATTTGATAACCTAAGTGAAATGGATGACTACCTCCAAAAATATAGACTTCCCAGACTAACAGAGGAGGAAGTAAATTGTTTAAATAGTCCCATTTCAGAAAAAGAAATAGAACAGGCAATTAAACAACTCCCTAAGAAAAAATCCCCAGGACCAGATGGATTTATGTGAATTTTACCAAACATTTAAAGAACAATTGGCCCAATGCTATATAAATTATTTGATAAAATAGGGAATGAAGGAGTCCTACCAAATTCTTCTATGACAAAGACATGGTACTGATACTCAAACCAGGTAGGCTGAAAACAGAGAAAGAAAATTATAGACCAATCTCCCTAATGAATATTGATGCTAAAATCTTAAATAAGATATTAGCAAAAGACTACAGAAAATCATCTCCAAGATAATACACTATGATCAAGTAGGATTTATACCAGGAATGCAGGGCTGGTTCAATATTAGGAAAACTATCAATATAATTGGCCATGTTAATAACCAAATTAACAAAAACCATATGATCATCTCCATAGATGCAGAAAAAGCATTTGATAAAATCCAACATCCATTCCTATTAAAAACACTTGAGAGTATAGGAATAAATGGACTTTTCCTTAAAATAATCAGCAGCATCTATTTTAAACCATCAGTAAGCATCATATGTAATGGAGACAAACTGCAACCATTCCCAATAAGATCTGGAGTGAAACAAGGTTGCCACTATCACCGTTACTATTTAATATTGTATTAGAAACACTAGCTATAGCAGTAAGAGCTGAGAAAAGATTAAAGGAATAAGAATAGGCAATGAGGAAGCCAAATTATCACTCTTTGCCGATGACATGATGGTATACTTAGAGAACCCTAGAGATTCTGCTAAAAAGTTATTAGAAATAATCCACAACTTTAGCAAAGTTGCTGGTTATAAAATAAACCCACATAAGTCATCAGCATTCTTATATATCACTAACAAAATCCAACAGTCAGAGTTACAAAGAGAAATTCCATTTAAAGTAACTACTGATAATATAAAATATTTAGGAATCTATCTGCCAAGGGAAAATCAGAAACTATATGAGCAAAATTACAGACCACTTTTCACACAAATTAAGTCTGATCTAACCAATTGGAAAAATATTAAATGCTCTTGGATAGGGTGAGCAAATATAATAAAGATGACAATATTACCTAAACTAATCTATTTATTTAGCGCTATACCAATCAGACTCCCAAAAACTATTTTAATGACCTAGAAAAATAACAACAAAGTTCATATGGAAAACAAAAGGTCAAGAATTTCAAGGGAATTAATGAAAAAAATCAAATGATGGTGGCTTAGCTGTACCAGATCTAAAATTATATTATAGAGCAGCAGTTACCAAAACTATTTGGTATTGGCTAAGGAATAGATTAGTTGATCAGTGGAATAGATTAGGTTCAAGGGATAAAACAGTCAACAAATATAGCAACCTAGTCTTTGACAAACCCAAAGTTCCCAGCTTTTGGGATAAGAACTTACTGTTTGATAAAAATTGCTGGGAAAATTGGAAACTAATATGGAGAAACTAGGCATTGATCCATACTAACGCCGTACACCAAGATAAGGTCAAAATGGGTTCATGACCTAGGCATAAAGAATGAAATTATTAATAAATTAGAGGAACATAGGATAGTTTACCTCCTCAGACCTGTGGAAGGGGAAGGTCTTCATGACCAAAGCAGAACCAGAGATCATTACTGATCACAAAATAGAAAATTTCGATTATACCAAACTGAAAAGTTTTTGTACAAACAAAACTAATGCAGACAAGATTAGAAGGGAAGCAATAAACTGGGAAAATATTTTTACAGTCAAAGATTCTGATAAAGGCCTCATTTCCAAAATATATAGAGAATTAACTCTAATTTATAAAAAATCAAGCCATTCTCCAATTGAAAAATGGTCAAAGGATATGAACAGACAATTCTCAGATGAAGAAATTGAAAACTATTTCTAGTCATATGAAAAGATGCTCCAAGTCATTATTAATCAGAGAAATGCAAATTAAGACAACTCTAAGATACCACTACACACCTGTCAGATTGGCTAAAATGACAGGAAAAAATAATGATGATTGTTGGAGGGGATGCAGGAAAACTGGAACATTGATGCATTGTTGGTGGAGTTGTGAACGAATCCAACCATTTTGGAGAGTAGTTTGAACTATGCTCAAAAAGTTATCATACTGTGCATACCTTTGATCCAGTAGTGTACTACTGGATTATATCCCAAAGAGATTATAAAGAAGGAAAGGGACCTGTATGTGCACGAATGTTTGTGGCAGCCCTTTTGTAGTGGCTAGAAACTGAAACTGAATGGATGTGCATCAGTTGGAGAATGGCTGAATAAATTGTGGTATATGAAAATTATGGAATATTACTGTTCGTAAGAAATGACCAACAGGATGATTTCAGAAAGGCCTGAGAGACTTACACGAACTGATGCTGAGTGAAATGAGCAGGACCAGGAGATCATTATATACTTCAACAATAATGCTAGATGATGACCAGTTCTGATGGATCAGGCCATCCTCAGCAACGAGATCAACCAAATCATTTCTAATGGAGCAGTAATGAACTGAACTAGCTATGCCCAGAAAATACCTCTGGGAGATGACTAAAACCATTACATTAAATTCCCAATCCCTATATTTATGCACACATGCATTTTTGATTTCCTTCAAAGCTTAATTGTAAATAATTCAGAGCCTGATTCTTTTTGTACAGCAAAATAATGTTTTGGTCATGTATACTTATTGTGTATCTAAGTTCTATTTTAATATATTTAACATCTACTGGTCATCCTGCCATCTAGGGGAGGGGTAGGGGGTAAGAGGTGAAAATTGGAACAAGAGGTTTGGCAATTGTTAATGCTGTAAAGTTACCCATGTATATATCCTGTAAATAAAAAGGCTATTAAATAAAAAAAAAAAAAGAGAATTCTGCCTTTGTTAGGGGTATACTTGAATTTGTTGTGATGAAATTAAAAAAAAGAAACTAGAGGTAGAAAAGGAATTACACTGGAAAAAGAGGAAAGATGAGATAAATGGGATAAATTACATCACATGAAAAGGAAAAAAAAACTTATTAAAATTAAGGGAAAGAAAGGAGAGGGATGAGCATTGTGTGCACTTTAATTTTATCAGATTTGACTCAAACAGAGAAGAATATCAGACATATTTACTTTGATAGAGAAACTTGCCTCACCCTATAAGAAAATAGGAGGAGAAAAGGGAAAGGAAAGGGAGAAGAAGAAAAAATCTCCAGGGCCAGATGGATTTACAAGTAAACTCTACCAATCCTATACTCTGCAAATTATTTGTAAAAATAGGAAAAGAAGATGTCCTACCAAATTCCTTTCATGACACCTATATGGAGCTGATACCTAAACCATATAGGATGAAAACAGAGAAAGGGAATTATAGACCAATTTCCCTAATGAATATTGATGAAAAATCTTAAATAAAATATTGGCAAAGAGAATATAGCAAGTTATCATCAGGATAATGCACCATGACTTACTAGGATTTATATGAGGAATGCAAGGCTGGTTCAATATCAAGAAAACTATTAGTATACTTGACCTTATCATTAACCAAACTAACAAAAATCATATGATTATCTCAATAGATGCAGAAAAAGTATACACCCATTCCTATTAATAACTTTAGAGAGCACAGAGCTGAATAGAATGTTCTTTAAAATGATTAGTAAATCTGTTAGTTTTAGTAATTTTAATAAAATTACTAAAATGATTAGTAGCATCTATTTAAAACCATCACCAAGCACCAAGCATAATGGGGACATTCCTAATAAAATCAGGTGTAAAACAAGTTTGCCCACTAACACCATTACTATTCATTATAGTGTTGGAAATGTTAGCTTAGTAATAACAGAAGAAAAATGTTAAAAGAATTAGAGTAGGTAATAAGGAAACCAAATTATTGCTCTTTGCACATGATATCATGGTATGCTTAGAGTCTAGAGCATCAACTGAAAAACTTCTAGAAATAATTCATTTCTCTAGAAATTTCTAGAAAAAATTCAACTTTAGCAAAGTTCCAGGATACAAAATAAATCCACATAAATCATCAGTATTTCTATATGTTACCAACAAAATCCAGAAGACAAGAAATACAAAGAGAAATTCCATTTAAAATAACTGTAGATAACATCATATTTGGGAGTCTACTTGCCAAGACAAAGCAGAAACTATGTGAATGCAATTACAAAATACTTTCCACACAAATACATTGAGATTTAATCAATTAGAAGAATATCAGATGCTCATGGGTAGGCTGAGCTCATATAATAAAAATGACAATTCTACCTAAATTAATCTACTTATTCAGTGCCATACCAAACTCCTGAGAAATTATTTTACAAAACTAGAAAAAAATAATAACAAATTTCATCTGGAAGAGCAAAAGGTCAAGAATTTCAAGGGAATTAATGAAAAAATGCAATGAAGATGGTCTAGCTGGACAAGACTTAAAACTATGTTATAAAGCAGTTGTCATGAAAACCATTTGGGACTGGCTAAGAAATAGAGTAGTCGATCAATAGAATATGTTAGGTTTACAAGATATAATAGTTAATGACTAAAGTAATGTAGTGTTTGATAAACCCAAAGAACCCATCTTCTGTCACTATTTGACAAAAATTTTGGGGAAATTGAAAATTAGTGTAGCAGAAACTAGACATTGAACTACACAATATCTTATATCAAGATAAGGTCTAAATGGGTTCATGATTTAGACATGAAGAATCGTAAAATAAGCAAATTAGAAGAACAAAGGATAATCTATCTCTCAGTTATGAAGGAAGGAAGGAATTTGTGGCAAGAGAAGAACTAGAGTATATCATGGAGTGCAAAATGGATAATTTTGATTATTTTAGGTTAAAAAGGTTTTGTACAAACAAAGCCAATGCATACAAGATTAAAAGGGAAGCAAAAAACCAGGGGGAAAATTTTACATCCAAGAGTTTTGATAAAGACCTCATTTCTAAAATATAGTGAGAATTGATTCAATTGTATTTAAGAATACAAGCTATTCTCCAATTGATAAATGCTCAAAGGATCTGAAGAGACAATTTTCAAATGAAGAAATTAAAATCATTTCTAGTAATATGGAAAAAATGCAAATTAAGAAACTCTTAGAGACCACTACACATATCCCAAATTTGCTAAGATGACAGAAAAAAGATACTGATGAATGTTGGAGGAGATGTGGGAATTTGAGATACGAATAATTGTTGGTAGAGTTGCAAACTGTTCCAACCATTCTGGATAGCAATATGGAACCATGCCCAAAGAGATATTAAACTTACCTCTTGCTCCAGCAGTGTCTCTAATGGGCCTATATTCCAAAGAGATCATAAAAAACAGGAAAAGGACCTACATGTGCAAAAATGTTTGTGGCAGCCTGTGTTGTAGTTGCAAGAAACTGGAATCTGAGTGGATGCCCATCGGTTGGAGAATGGCTGAATAAGTTATGATTATGCATATTATGCATGTAATGAAGTATTATTTTTCTATAAGAAATAATCAACAAGATGATTTCAGAAAGATCTGGAGAGACTTACACGAACTGAGGCTAAGTGAAATGAGTAGAATCAAGTAGAACATTGTATACAACAAGAAGATTATATGATAATCAATTCTCATGAACATGAATCTTTTCAACAGTGAAGTGATTCAGGCCAGTTCCAATGAACTTGTGATGAAGAGAGTCATCTACTTCAGAGAGAGCACTGTAGGCACTGTGTTGTGAAGCACAACATGGTATTTTTACTTTTGTTGTTGCTGTTTGCTTGCTTTTTCTTTTTTTTATATGATTTTTCTTGTGCAGTATGATAATTGTGGAAAATGTATAGAAGAATTGCAAGATTAACTTACACTGGATTACTTGCTGTCTAAGGGAAAGGGTAGAAGGAAGGGAGGGAGAAAAAAAATTGGAACACAAGGTTTTACAATGTTGAATGTTGAAAACTATTTATACATATATTTTGAAAATAAAAATAAAAAAACAAAATCATCCTTCTTTTCCCAACCAACTCTCCTTTCATGCTCTTTCTCTGAATGGTCTGTTTCTATTAATTTTACTGCCTCTTTTCCATAGCCATGATTTTATTTCTGTAGCAAACTCTAAAGTGAGGAAATTCCTACCAATGGAAATGGACAATTATTCTCCAACTTTGGGGTCTTACAGCATTGCCTAGAATACTGAAAGGTTAAAAAAAAACTTGTCTAGGGTCAAACATCCAGTATGTAACAGACGACCAACTTGAATCCATATAATATTAAGAGGCTCTTTTTCTATCCAATGAGCAATGTTGCATTTTTTTTTTACTCAGCTCCTTATCAAGAAGATAGTCTGCTACACTAATATGCATTAGGGTTTTAATAATCAATAATAGCTCAGAGAGTTACCCCTTCTTGTGCTGTTTGTACTTTACAAAGATCTGGAAAGGAGGATTTCCTTGGATTTCCTCAAACCAAAGTAATCCACCACCTTTAATAGTGAAATTTCTATTATGATAACAATGTGAGAAATTTTTAAAAGAGCAGATGGGGACTACCTGACAGCCTACAAATCACAATATGGAGATGACAGCCTAGTCTTCTCCATCCATCTGAGTCCTTAAATTTACTTATGCAACAATGAAATTCTGTTGGGAGATAACCCTTTTAGAGTAAAAAATACTTTAAAAAAGTAACCTAAAATTATTGGAACATTCTGTGTTTTGGAAAGACCATCTGTTTTTCTTAATACTTTCTGTTCAAACTGATGCAATTGGAAACTGACACAGTGCAAAGTGTACATGTTTAAAAACATCATTATTTCTTTAATATATTTTAGTATGGTTATCCCATTGTGAACAGTAAAAAGGTTGTTTGTAGAAAAGTCTTGATGAGAAAGGTAATGATATTTGAGCCTGATGGGCATATAATGGAACTTGGATCTTGCCCTCTCTCTGTTAGAATGCTGGGCCTTGAACCAGGAAGTTTCATCTATCTTGAGTTCAAATATGGCCTTAGACCCTTAATAACATGTGACCCTGGATAGGTCACTTAACACTGTTTATCTAACTTTTTTTCATCTACAAGATCAGCTGGAGATGGAAATGGCAAATTACTCCAATATCTTTGACAAGAAAAGCTCAAATGGGGTCATGAAGAGTTGAACACGACTTTAAAATGACTAACAACAAAATTCAGGAAATATTGTGCTAGGAGCTGGGGATTCAAAGACTAAAACAAAACAGTTTCTGCTGCCTAAGACCTTATATTATTTTGGGGCTGGGTTAGAATTTGACATGTACATAATATAGAATATAGGGAATTATGGAAAGTGAAGATGAGAGATAGATAAATTAATTTGAAAACTTTTGAGAAAAGGAAAAGGTACTTCTAGCACTAAGTAATGAAGTCTTTGAAACTTTCCATTTTGTCTCCTGATCTAGGAAAAACAGTACTGATTTGAATCTTTGGAAGCTATATTTTTCTCCTCTTAGCTTTTAGATTTTAGTGCTGAACAGATACTCTGGTATAAACATGGCTTGACTTACAGTTGAATCTTGCAATACTTCTACTTTAAACACTACCCTCTAACCCTGGGAAAATTATGACATGAGTTTTTTAAGATGGTTTTTGAAGAATATTTTATTCCCATGGAAAACAATGATACCAAAAGGTAATCATAGATGCAACAATACAACTATAAAGACAAATAGCCACACAGATGCTCAAGTGGGAAAAAATGAGAAGGGGAAGATGATGATAAAAAAATAAATACAAATAGAAGCAAGATGATGAGAGTCAGATACAGTTCATTAGTCAGATTTTTGTTCAGTTGTTTTTTAGCCATATTCAATCTTTGGGACCCATTTGGGGTTTTCTTGTGAAGGATATTAGAGTAGTTTGCCATTTCCTTCTTCAGCTCATTTTATAGATGATGAAACTGTGGTAAACAGGGTTAAGTGACTTATCAAGGTCACATGGTTAACAAGTATTTGAGGTCTTCCTGATTCTAGGTCTAGCAATCTATCTACTTCACCATCTAGCTGTGTTTAATTAATCAGAGCAAGTCAATAAATGTCAAGGTCTCATTGTACTGACTTCTGGGGTTCTATGAATACAGTGATTGACATGCTAGTAAGTTCTCATTTGATCATGTATTCAGTATAAACTCTACTTGTGTTGAAGACATTGAAATATTGTCATTGACGAAGTTTCCCCAGTTCTACTTGTGTCTAGGATATTTTTGAAATCCTTCCCTTCTTTGAGGTTCCTATGTAGATATCTTCCTTCTCCCATTAAGCTTTCTCTTATCCTCCACTTACTCCAGGTGCCAAAGATTTCTCTCTCCTAAAATACCTCAAAGCATTTTGCCTGGATCTCTCTTTGGCATTTACCATGTTCTTTCTAGCATGATATATACTTGTATACTCTCCTTTGTTTCTCTTCTTGTAGATTAGAAGCAGATTGAGGGAAAGATCTATCTATCCTATGCAGATGCTCATTGTTGTATAAACATTGTCATGCATGAAATAGCAAATGTTTATGTATTTTTTCAAGTGATAATTTCTACTTATTTTTATTAAACAAAAAAAAATCATTAAAAAAACCCCAGCAACCCAAGAACAAAAAACTGATAACAAAACTGCAGAATAGTCTGAGATATTTAACCAACTATATGTGTGTGTGTGTATTTATTTATTGTTTGATTATCTTGTAAAAATACAAGATTTATGCAGTGAGATTTTGACAGTCACTACCACCATGTGATTTGAGTTACTTTCAGAAAAGACACACTCAGTGCTTCTAAGTACGCCACAGTTTCATCTCTGATACTTAATATAGGCACTTAACCTTAAGCGCTTGTTCAGAACTGAATCCTACTTGGTATTGCTTGATAGGCAGACTTCCTATCTTGTTGGATCCATACTGTTTCAACAACTTACTGCAATGTTAGAGTACAAAGTTCAGGACTTTTACTTCTCCATATCATGAGTTTAAATCCATTACTTCTTCTCTTATCAGTGGAAGCCACTTGTGAAATCTTCTTCTCTCCTCAACAATCATATTGCTTAAAAAGGTAATCCCCAAGCTATCAATTTGGGGTTATCCAGGACCCATCCCTGAGGCAAAAACTGATCAGGAAATTCTGCTTTTTCTGACCAGAATTCTAGGGTTCAGGAGTAATGTCCAAGCACTTTCCTTAGGTTCCATAAGTGAACACAAGTTTTCTTTTGCTGTAATTTTCAGAAGCAAACTTCATCATGTCATCCTCTTCATTGCCCCCACCTTTATGCTCTCACCATCTCTCAAGAAGAAATCTTTTGTAAATGTCAGAACAAAGCAATGATTCCACTACAAGGTTCTTTATTCTTAAGGATTTCAGCCTATTGATTCATCTTGGAAGAAGCCCCCATCCATGAGAAACATTCTACCAGTCATACTATATAATAAAAAAGTCCCACACAAAAGCTCATTTCCTTGTATGCTTATCAAATTGATTAGGGAACTCCCTTGTTCAAGTCCCCCTAAATAATATTTCAAGATATATTTTACATCTATACTAATGATGAATTTAATGTTTTCCTCCTAGAAATGTTGCTTACATAAAAATAAAATGTTTCTATTAAGGTATGCTGGTGTGTGCTTTTGAATGAATCTTGAAAGTTTAATTATATAAAGTTCAACAAATGTTTATTAAACTCTAATACTAATATCTATGTCTTTCTAGATGCAAAGTACTGTGCCAGCACATCTGGAGTTACAAAAATAAAACAAAACCAAAAAGAGCAATCCCCTGCATTCAAGGAATTTACAATTACAATTTACAATTTACTTGGAAGAATACAATATACTCATATTCTAGGCCATTTAAGGAGGAAGAGAGAATAATATCTAAGCCAATCAGACAAGGTTTAAAATATTATTATCATTATTTATAAAATGTAAATCTAGAGATAAGAGATATTTATAGATAAATTATAGTGGCTGAGGTGAAGAGAGTACATCCTAGGCATATGAAGAAGAGACAAAATTTTGGAAACTGGTTACAATCCAATTACTCTTGGGTAATGTAACTAAGACAAGGTGGTAGATAGGTAGGAGGATCAAATAAGATCCAGTTCATTAACACAAATTGCTTACTACCTAGTAGAGGGAGGAATATATCACATACAAGAAACAACTAGGAAAATAACTAGACTGTGTTAGATGCAAAAAAAAAAAAAAAAAAAAAGACCATGCTTAAAGAGGTCTGAAAGATATAAAAAGAAAATGGGCAAAAAAAGGATCCTTACCTAGTATGTAGATGGATCTTTGCCTCTACCATTTTGGAGTCAGAGTGACAATAAGCAACATTCACAGGCCTTATTCTTTTTCAGGGATCAGACATTTCTTAAAAGTGGGATCCCAAATATTCAGTTTTTCTCTCACTGGATAGAGAAAACACATACTCATTATTCCTAGGAGGCCTTGGGTTGATACTTTAAGACTTGCTCTACCAAGCCTCTGGCTTTTGACAGCAAAGCAATTCAATTTATAATAGTGCAGCTGAGGACAGGGATCAGTTGGTAAGGAAGAAGAGGTCATCATGGCTATATAATTGTGTAGGAGGCTGAATCATTCTCAAATTTATGTTCGATTCATCACTTCTCTTTTTAACCATGGTCACTATGCTAATTCGAATTTTCTCATTTTCCCCTTTTGGCACACTTGCCATAAATTATGGACCTTTGTTCTGGTTCCATATACAAAAGTCCACTTATGGCTAGTGAAAGAGTTTCCCTTTATTCCTATAGTCCTTTGCTAACTTTGACACAAAGTAAGCACTAATAAATACTTCCTGAATGAGGGGGTTTAATTACAAGAGATTAGGGTCTTTTAATAACATATAGGGAAAAAAATTAAATTATGGTTTCAAAAGGAGTCAAAATATTGAATTATGATGCACATTGTCAATATTGGAGTACTAATAAACAAATATTGATTCTGAATGTGAAATTGGGTATGTGCTGTCAAATGTGCTGCGGCATTGAAAAAATATTTATATGTGAATATATTTTAATGTTTTATATATATATTTTATATATATAATATTGTGTGTGAATATATATGTGTGTGTTGGGGGAGTGAGAAAGTATGTAATCAATCAACAAGCATTTCTTAAGGATAACCCTGGGGCAAACCCTGTTCTAAGCATGAGGCATAGAAAGGCAAAAAACCTTTCCTGTTCTCAAGGACTTCAGAGTCTAAAGAAGGAGAGACAATGTTCCAACTACCTCCTTCACACAAAATAAATACAGCAAAAATTGAAAATAATCAGGTGAGGGAAGACATTAATATTAAGGAAGGGCTAATCAGAAAAGGCTTGTGGTAGAATGTGAGATTTTAGCTGACACTTGAATGAAGTCATAGAAATCAGGAAGCAGAGATGAGGAGGGAAAACATCAAGTATGGAGAACAACCAAGGGAAAATACATGGGGTTGGGAGATGGCTTCTTTTGTCCTGGGAATAATAAAGAGACCGGTTTTACTGGGTTACGCAGTCTATGTTAGTGAATAAGGTGCAAGATGAAGGGTTTTGAATGTCAAAAGATTTAAAATTTGTTCCTGTTTGGGATAGGGTGTGTGTGATAGGAAGCCATAGATTTATTGAACAGAGAGGAGTGATATGGTTAGACATGTGCTTTAGGAATAAAAAAAATAAGTAAAATAGTGGAAATGATAGCATTTTTCTAATACACACAGAGTTAGCTAAGGTTTATAATTGAACACTTTAAAATCAGGTTTCTTTTCTCTGAATGCATTTCTATATAGTTACACACATAAATGCACATTGTATAATAAAATAAATCTACATTTTTATAGCTTTCTATAAACATGCATATATGCTAATGGAGTAATTAATTAATCTACTGGGAAAGGTTAACTGTGTGACTAAAATCTGACTCCCTAGACTTTTCCCCTTTGCCTCTTAAGCTGACAAAAAAAACCTCAATTAGTTCATTTTATCCATAATTCATTACACAACACTGCCTAATCTGGATGCTTTGGTCAATAGGATCTCTTCCTTCATCCTTCCCTCCTTGCTAATGACAAGGAGTATATAGTCTATAATTCTTATTAGTTTAGTCCCATGGGCTCTCCATCTACTTGTTATCCTTGTTCTTGTCCAAAAGCAAATGTTATGGTGTTATATGCAATTCAATAATATTAAAGCTCAATTCAGCAAGCAATCGCTATAATTTGTTTCTGCCTGTACCAGAAGGATGAAATTGATTTTACCTGACAATCCAACTCTAGAAATGTAAATGCTTACTGGTTAGGGATACAACAGATTATAGATCTGGAAAAAAAGGATTTTGGAGATCCCTGAAGGGTAACATTAACTTTAATTCAATAGTTTGGCTCTGTTCATTTCAAATCACCAAACACCTATTGAAGGTCTTCTACGTATAAGAGACTTTAAAAGTGGTGTTTTTGAGAACCAAGTCTATGTCATCTAATTGCATCAGATATGGTTACTAATATAGCGACAATACCAATATTTCCATTGAGTGGGTTTATTGATGGGTAGACTTCCCACCACAGACCCTGGCCTTCCCTTACCTCTATGCTTTCTGGCCTGTGCTCAACTATCTCTAAAATCTCCCTGCCTCTTTGCTTTTAAAAGTGTAGAATTCTTTGCCTCATAGAGGTAAAAACTCATAGAAGAACTTGAAAGGTTATTTATCTCAGCCCATAATTTTAAAAATAAGGAACATGAGACCCAGAGAGTTTATATTTGCCTAGGACCAAAGGTAATAAGTAATAGCAGTAGGAATAGAAACCATGTCCTTTCACTCCAAACCCAAGGTTCTTTTTCATTGCATTGAACTGTCTCTAAAATTTGTATGCTTTTTTAGGAAAAGGTAGGCAGAGTCCAAAAGAAAGATCTCTTTCACCAGCTTGCCCATTTTTATATTTGGTCACATCTTTTACACTTGAATTCACTCCCCGACTTTACCGTATTGGGTACTGCCATAGCACTTCAATCTCTCACATATAGCCTAACTGAAACTGTTGAATTATTCTTTCTCCCACCACCTTGGCGGCCTACAGAAGTCCAGAAAACATTTGATAAATAAGGCTGTCATAACTCTAAAATGCTTAGAGATGCCCATTTTCTTCATCAGGGACACTGTTTCCATTTTTCACTGTACGATAGGAAGCACCACCCCTTGAATGGGGCTGAAACAGCAGTCTTGTTGCTTAGCATCTCTCAAGTGCCAACCAATAATCCCACATACGCCAATGTAATCGCTGGAGGAAGCACTAATTAAATTTCCCTTTACTTATTTTCTTCCAGTCGTCTTGACTCAGAATTGTCTTCCTCATTGTATACTTTCTTCACTCACTATAAACACAATGCACAAGTCAGAAATCTTGGCCTGCCCTCTAGATAGATGGCAGTCTCTTGAGAAAAACCTATGTTGAGTTAATTTGCAAAATTAGAAATGTTGTAATTTTTCATATTGTGAGTTTCAGAGCCTATAGTGGACAAATAAATATTCACAATTGAATGTACAGATATATGATCAAATATGAATGTACTCAGATAGGAACAGAGAAGTAATTCTTTCCGGATAATTTTGCTCAATGGCCTAATGTTTAAACTTATACAGAGTGCTTTTATTGTGTGTATGTGAAGGGTAAGGGTGGGAGAGGGGAATAGTAGGACATGCACAAGAAAAAAATACACATTTTAGTAATTAAATGCCTCAAATTTACCTGTAGTTTTTTTCTCTGTTAGTGTGTGTGTGTGTAATGGTTAAATTTATCAGTGTGGTAGCTGAAATTAATCATTGCTGCACATTTAACATTGAAAATAATGCTTGTGTTCAGAATACATTTCCCAGAGCTGCTGCCAGTCTTTGGCATGCCTTCTGCTGGAAATGAATCAGAATACCCCAAAAGGGGCTAATTGGCAGGTCTGTGGAGGCTGAAGGTAAGCTGCAATCCAAAATGAGGGCTGTTCTCATAATGAGCAACACAGCTGAAAGATTATGTACGAGGAGCTTATAAAATTGATTCTCTGGCTTTTTTTTTTCCCCACACAAGCCAGAAGATGGTAGTATAGCCTATGGAACTTCAGAGAGAGAGCAGTACATATTAAACATTATAACTGCCCTCATTCATTTCTCATTCATTTTCCCTTGTCAGGTTCCCCCTAAGTGCCTTTGGTAATGCTGACCCGAAATTGCATCATTTAATCTGTAATCATATATTGCCAACATTTCTCCTTTTTTTACTGCTTATCAACCCCATTAATTCCTCACCACTATGGACCACCGATAGCTTTAGGCAGCCTTCTGCAAAAAAGAGATATTCGTGAAATACAGCCACATGGAAAAGAAGAAGGCAACATATGCCTGAGATAAAGTAAGGATTTTTAAAAGGAAGAGGGAGTCAGGAAACTATAATTCAGACACTTTATTTTTTTTTTTTCTCTTTCCTACGCTTGTTTCCCAAAATATTCTAAAAATAGATTGTTAATCTAAAAGGAATTTGCTCAGATGACTTGTTGACTATTTTTGTTCATTTAGTGGAGTTCTAGATGCTATAAGGTAAATGAATAAAAACACAAACTCTTTCCCTAGGATGTATAATCAGAAGTTAACGTATCAAAACTAAGTTTCCTCCATCCCATGGTACTAAGATTAAATTAAGCAATGAATCACCACCTACTTTTTTGTGAAATATGAGTGACTTGGTAAAGGTTCAGAAGAACATACTGGGGATTAAAAAGATTTCAGAAAAAAATGGTGGCCATCAACATTTATGGCATCAACATTTAATTAGTAATGTATCACAGAAAAATTGCAAGACTTCATTTTTTTCTAGTTTTATTTAAACCTTTTGGAAAATAAAGGCAATGCTTTTCTTCTTAGAAAGCTTGTCACTATCTTCCAAGGCTCTAGATGGTGCTATTTAATCACAATATAGTTTCTTTCATCATTGACAGTGGTTTCTTTTTCTCTCATTCACTTTTTTTTGAGGGGGAGTGGTGGTGGAGGTGGAGGTGAGAGATGAAGATAGTGGGGATAGAGTGTGTAGTGAATGGGGAAGGGGAGGATTTGGCTGAAACTGCCAAAAAAAAAAAAAAAAACAAACCTAAAAAACTCACCAGGTGAAGTATAAAAGGACTCAACAGTAAAATTAAGTCAGTGAGAAATGTACAAAGAGAGAATGGTTGTAGATTCTATTTTAGACTCCTATATTTAGATTAACTTTCATTTTTAGTATAATGAAATAAATGTTATAAAAGTACTTAGCAGCATCAGGTTCCAGCATTAATGAGTTATTCTCTAATGTGGTGAGATTTTCATGAATTTTACGGGCAAGTAAAAGAATGTGTAATTTATTACAAAGGCGGCACCCTGTCTTTTTTATATAACTTTTTTTTTAATTTTAGCTTTTCTGCAAAGATGCCATTGTGCCAGATGGCAGACTCTCAGCCTTCCATACAGATACATGTTTAGGTGCACATCTTTGTCTTTTTCTAACACAAATATGCCTTGTGTGTTATTTATAGCTACATAGGAGTACATTATTTTATTTCTCTTAATATGAAATAGGGCCAGGTGGATAAAAAACAAAACAAAACAAAACAAAACAAAACAAAACAAAACAAAACCCAGAAAGCTCAAAAAAAAAGGGGGGGGAAGAGGTTGGTTATTTACCCAGGACTTAATGTGACTATTTACAGACCATTAGACAATGAAACTTTTCTAAAAAAATAGTTACTTGCCCCTAAGAGCACATGACAATATCTTTTGAAATGGAATCTATATTCTTTAACCCCTGTGTAATTCAAGAAAATAGAGTATAATTAAATACAGAAGCCTGTAATTTTACCTTGCAGGGGTAGGGTACCTTACTTTTATTCTGTTGGTCACTTGAAACAGAGAAAATGTGTCATGACTTTAAAAGGTCTCTTTCAAATAAAATAGAATATATCTAGAGTGAAAAGTAATATTGTTTATTATTATGCATTTAGAATCAAACAAAATACCAGAAAGGAAATTCCAGATCTAAGAAAAAATAAATTGTGAATGGACAGTACAAATATTTAAAATATTAATAATCAGTAGACCTACTAATTTCTCAGAGCTAGAGATAACATTGGAATAGAAATTTATCATTGGATAAATGAACTAAAATGGAGATGTAATATGTTATTATTATTATTATTATGTTTTTTATATTGGTTGCTTTTTATTATCTAGTAGAGGTTATAGTTCTTTACTAGCGAATGACTCAGACATACAGATGAGACAATATAAAAGTGTAAGACTATGTTAGCTTTAATGTTATTTTGGACACCAGTATCAAAAAATTTATAGCATGTTGTATTGCTTCCAAATATGTTTCAATATTTTTAATGGAGAATTAATAAAAATTATAAAATATAATCTGGTCATACATCTAAACCATCTATGAAGGATTGCATTTTTGGAGGAAATGATTATACAATTTCACATTGTAACATCTAATACTATAAAGTGATGAATATTGTTTTATGAAATACTTTCTTCCTCCAACTTGAAGTTTAAATGCCTGTTGATTGATGTAGTGAGTTCTTCTTCTCTTCCTTCCTTCCTTCCTTCATCCCTTCCTTCCTTCCTTTCTTCCTTCCTTAAGTTATAAGAGCAAAGGAGAACCCACAGATAGCTTTTGAGTGGTATATAGAATAGATAGAGGCAATGGATAGAGCATTGGCCCTGAAGTCAAAGAGAACCTGAGTTCAAATATAGCCTCAGACACTTAACACTCGTTAGCTGTTTGACCCTAGGCAAGTCCCTTACCCCGCATTGCCTTACCAAAAAAAAAAAAAAAATAGTTATTAAAAAACGTTCTAAATTCTCTCTCTCTCTAGATCCTCTCCCACCTTCCTAGAAGACAAACAATGTGATATAAATTATATATGTGAAATCATACGAAACATTTTCATATTAGCTATGCAACAAAAAAGCAAGAAAAATAATTTGTATTCAGTATTCATCAATTGTTTTTCTGGGGTGGATGATGTTTTTCATCATGAGTCTTTGGAATTTTCCTGAATCAGTGTATTGATCAGACTATATCTTTTATGGTTGATTATCATTGCAATATTGTTATAAATATTTACAATAAACTCTTGATTCTGCTCATTTTGCTTTGCATAAATTTACATAGGTCTTCCCATTTTTTTTCTTTTTTTGAAATTATCTCCCTTATAATTTCTAAAACACAACAGCACTCCCTAATCATATTCCACAAGTTTTTCAGCCATTTCCCCAATTAATATACATTCTTCTCAATTTTCAACTCTTTGTTACCCTGAAAAGAATTTCTATAACTATTTTTGAGCATATAGGTCTTCTTCGTTTTTCTTTGATTTCTGTGGGATACAGACCTAGTGGTAGTATTGCTAGGTCAAAAGGTATAGCCCTTTGGCTATAGTTCCAAAATGTTCTCTGGAATGATTGAACCAGTTAATAACTCCACCAGCAGTTTATTAGTATATCTATTTTCCCTTATTCTTTATAGTATTTGTCATTTCTGATTGGTGTGGAGTGGTACCTTTGACTTGTTTTAATTTGTTTATACCTTTTGATCATCTATCAATTGGTAATTTGATTCTTATAAATTTGGTTTAATTTCCTATATATAAAGAGTTCTCACTTCATGTAAGTAGATTATTCTGCAGAACTTCACATAAAGTGATTTTTTTATGTAAGGCAAATTTGCCCACAGACATAGAGAAGAGAGGAAACTATGGGGCTGGAAGGGGACAATACATTCTATTAGCTCTTACCATTTTATGAAAAAACTCATTCTATTTATGCTCATAGCTATGATTACCATCAATGCATTTTACTATATCCTATTTTCTTTTGTTTATCCTTCTCTCTTTCTTTATCCTGTACTTCCTCAAAAGTCTGTTTTGCTTCTGATTATTGCTTCCCTTAATCTACTCTGTTTTTTTTTTATTTATTCCTCCTTTCTTTTATCTTCTTTCCATCCTATTTCCATGTTGAGTAAAATAGATTTCTATACCTAATTCAGTATGTGTGTATCCTCTTTATTTTCCCCTCTACTGTAAAAATTCTTTCTTCCTTATGTGTCCTTTTTATAAGAAAAAAACTTACCCATTTATGTCTCCCTTCCTTCTCTCCCAGTACATCCCTCTTTATTTTTCATTTTATTTTAAAGCCATACAAGTATAATTGACTCACAGCCAAACCTTCTGTCAATGAAGACACTAAATGCACTAATTATGGGTAAGGTTTTAGGATTAACATGTATCATATTGACATATAAAAATGTATAGTTTAACTTTGATTCCTTTATAGTTTCTTTTTTCATATTTATCTTTTTATGGTTCTTTTGAGTCTTGTGTTTGAATGTCAGATTTTCTATTTAGCTCTGATTCTTTTCATCAGGAATGCTTGAAAGTACTTGATTTCATTAAATACCCATTTTTCCCTTGAAGGATTATATTTAGTCATAAAAGGCTGACTGACTAAATTCAGTCATACCTATATGAGCAAGAAGAAGCTAATAGGGGCTCAAACCTATGGCATTAGAGAATCATTTTTAATCACTTAGGGGTTCACCTAGAACCCTGAGGGATTGGGAAATATAATTTTACTCTCAAATTCTAAAATTCATCTACAGAATAGAGGTTGGAATAAGGATGTTCAGAGTTTATATGGGGTACAAATACATGTACTTCATGTATAAACAACTAATTTCACTTTTTAAAATACTGTTATTGTTACATTTTTCTTTTTCATATTATCATGATGTATCCCAGATCTCTCCTCTTTCCTTTGACAGTCATCTCAAGTAACAAATTTATTTTTTTAAATAACAAAAAAGATATAAGAAGGGGGAATGTCAACAAAACTGCTTGACACATTATAAAAGTTTGAAAATATATCCTATGTATAACACTTGTTGACCTCCCAACTCTACAAGGGGGATGCGATGGGATTGTTTCCTCTAACTTTGTCTTTGGAGAGATACTTATCTTTTCAGTATTTCAACATTCACTTAAAAAATTTTTTTTTTGCTCATGTGTAATTATTTTTCCCTTTACATTGTATATACTATTTTGGGGATCTCTACTTAATTTACTCTTTACTAATTTTGCAGGATTCTCCATATTCTTCTGTATCTATATATTTATCATTTCTCTTAGTATAGTGATATTCTATGATATGCATAGTTCATAAATATTTTTTGCATTACCCGATCAATGAGTATATACTTTGTTTCCATTTTTTACTATCACAAAAAATGTTGCTATACATATTTTAGTGTATATAAAGGTATTTTTTTTCAAATATCAGAGGCTTCCTTGGCGTATAAGTCTAGTTAGCAATGGAATCTCTTGATCAAAATGTATAGACATTTTAGAGATTTCATTTGCTTGATTCCAAATTTATTTCCAAAATTGTTGCACTGATTCATAGCTTCTCTAACAATGCACAGCGTCATTTTCTTCACACAACCCCTTAATTATTGACTGTTCTAATCTTTTGTCATCTTCACCTATTTTTAGAGTATGAGGTGAAATCTCAAGGTTGTTTTGAATTGAATTTCTTTTTTTTTATTATTAGTGTCTTGAAGCATTATTTCATGTGATTGTTAATAATTTAGATTCTTTTGAGAATCATTTGTTCATAGCCTTGGCTTATTTATTATAGGGGAATGACTTTTGGTCATAGTATACATATTTCCCGTGCTATATATACATAAACATTCACACATATGTTAGCTATATTTTGATTTTGATCTAGACTGCAAAAATTTAAAATAACTGAAAAATTAGGTTAGAATCAGAATAGTGAAATAAAGAATTTATATTCTATCCTGTAAATCTGTGGTCTCCAGAGCAATGCCAAGGTCGTTTTTGAAACTATGACATCAATGCATGATTCATCAGAGGGTGAGAAGATAGGTTATATCCTTCTCTTTACACATAAACTTGTCCCCATAAACACATTTATCCATTACCTATTGTATTCTATCATATCACCACTCTACTCCTCTCCATACTATGCAAAGTCTCAAACCATCTTTCTCTTCTCTAAACCTAGTACTGTCTCCCCAGGGCAGTTATAACTTAACCTCAATTTTGGTATGTGTAGTAACAGCTGCCACATTTAGGGAATATTCCTTTTCCCTAAAACATACCTTGATTTGATGCTCAAAGGTGGCGATGGTGGTGATTATTTATAGGTTTGCATGATCAAAAAAGTGCACAGACCCTGTTGTAGATAATAGGGAAGCCTTTTGATCAGGGAAGAAAGTGCCTAGATGCATGGGATAGAAAATAATTTCATAGTAGTGTGAATGAGGAAAGAATAAGGTACTTTCCCATTAAGGAAATGGTTACCTTCCCAATCTAATGTTCTCTATAAATCAGAGATAAACTACTTGTAGGCCACTATATCTCTCTATTGCCTTAGATGTTAAACAGTGAAAGATTATAGAGTTGAGTAGGTTGAAGTTTCCCTCTTTTTTATCTCAATCCCAAACATTTTGAAATATATTAATTTAGTATGATTTAACAAGATTATTTTACTATATTTTATTTCTTTAATAATTGGAAAGGTTTGCTATTATTATTCATCTCTTGTTTTCAAAGAGGACCAATGATATGAGAATGATCCACATAAATTGGATACAATTTATTTTATTTTATTCTTATTTATATATTCTAGTATTGCTTCTTTGACTTTTTTGGTAATTAAAGAGAGATAAATAAGATTGATTGGTTTCTTGAGATGTGTTTTTATGATGAATGAAATTTTCAAAAGAGTTTCTGGGTAATTAATACTCAATTTTGTTAATTATTGTTTTAGATAATAAATTTTTTTTATTTAATAGCCTTTTATTTACAGGATATATACAAGGGTAACTTTACAGCATTAACAATTGCCAAACCTCTTGTTCCAATTTTTCACCTCTTACCCCCTCACCTCCTCCCCTAGATGACAGGATGACCAGTAGATGTTAAATATATTAAAATTAGATAATAAAAATTATGGTTGTTTGGCTTTCTCATAAACCAAAGATGAATCTTGGAGACTTCTGACTGATTAAAAAGCCTTTGGAAAAATGGAGTGTACCTGAGGCTAGAAACCAACTCACATTAGTTAACAATCAATGATTAATGAAGAAGTAGGCAAAAAGTCTTCAGCTTCTTCTATGGAGAATGTGACTTAATCATGGGACTCAGTGGCCTTCAGCAATCTGGATGAAAAAATCAATTTTTACCCAAACATTGTGGGCTGGTTTTTCCCTTCATAAGCTGAGTCATCCCAACTTTTGATGAAAGGTTCCAAGGACAGGGACTTATTTCCTAAGGCAAAGATCTCACCTACACTAGATTCTGTCGACAAGATCTTCTAGTTGGGGGGGGGGTCTTTGACCCAAAGTTAAAAAAAAACATATACACCAAGAATTAGGGCAATCTCATCTATTAATAATCTCCTTTTTTAAGAACAGCTCTTTAAATGAGGAAATTAGGAAAATCTTATTCCTAATTTAATAATTGGTTATTAATATGAGAGAAATAATTATTTCTCTTAGATTGTGGTTATGGAGGCTATTGAAGTAATTGCCATTTTTATGACTATTACTTAGCACAGTTCCTGGCACATATTGGGAGCTTAATAAATATTGATTGATTGATTATGTGGAAGTGGGATTTAGCTCCCTGGTATATAAGTTACTTAATTTGGTTCCTTGATTTAGAAGACACAGAATGCCACTGGCTTTGAGCCTTGAAGAACACTACTGAATAGATAAATCCCAAAATGTCATTTCAGGTAAAGTACCTGCATCTCTTCTTTTGGGGGGAGAAAGAAAGAGAGAAAGAGAATGAGAGACAGAGAAAGAGAGAGAGAGAGAGAGAGAGAGAGAGAGAGAGAGAGAGAGAGAGAGAGGAAATATGAAAGGGAGGGAGAGAAAGGGAAGGGAGGGAGGCAGCAAGATAGCTATTGGCCAATTGACCAGTTCAGTTAGATTCTTTTCTAAAGATCTATACCTTAAACCCAAATCACTCAGACTCTTTTTTATTGGTTAACAATAGGTCCTGGGTCAAGTCCCAATTGGTTATTAGTTAGGTCGGAAATGACTCAGAGTGAATGCCAATACCAATTGTTTCTATTTTGCCCAGAAATATTAGCATCTTCCCCTCTCAGGTTGACTTTTTTTTGACTAAGAAAAAGAGGTTATTTTTTGCCTCGAATCTTACCTAGCCTTAATCACTGAAAGGGCATTGTTTTCATCAAAATGAGAACTGTAAGACACAAGCTTAAAAAGGCCATGGTCTCCCAGTGCTTCCAGAACCATCTTCTGTCTTTCTGATTTATATCTTGCCACTGGACCAAGAAGTTTCTGAATGAGAATGTGAGCCTGGTGACTTTCCACAGCCCTCCCTCCTTAAATCCAATTCACCTGCATATCATGGCATCACTTCCCTGATGTCATAGTCCTCTGAAAACGAAGGACAAACAACTGCAGCAATCACCATTCACAACAACTGGGTAGGTTCTTTAAATATTCTTTGCAGCCTGTAGGCAATTATCTAAAAAGTGCGGTTAGGTTTTAACCTGTTCATCTCAGAGTAGAATAATTTTTCTTCTCTGTTGAGGGAAAAAAAAAACAAATAGGGAAACAAAAAATCAGCCAACCAACCAAACAACAATAACAAAACAATGAAGGTGCATTTTGATTATAATTTACATGGAAGCAGCACACCTTCATTGTGACTCTACTTAAAGAAAATGTTGTTTTTCTATTTGTGGTTCAGATTTTATCAATAATGCCTCCTGAAGGGAGTGGAAATGGATGAGTTCAACTTTTGACACCTCTGGGATTCAATGATTATCTTGCTTCCTTGTCAGATTTGAGAAGGCATTGGGCTCTTGTTGGAAGACTCACTGTTGTAAATGAAGTTTTTGTAACCTTAATTCAATTTGCTGGTAGGGACAGTGATTTCATCAATGCCAACCCTCTTCCCAGGATTTAAACAAAATAAAATCAAATCAACATATTTGTGTGATGCTAGCAAAGAAAATATAGAATAGGTAACTACACTGCAGTTTGGGGAAAGAGATTTCAACAGCCCAATAAATTTTGAGTTTTGTTATTATTCATCACATTAAAAATAAAAATCAAATGAAAAGAGCTGACCTTTTCTCTGTCAGCAGCTAAGCTCTAACAATAGTCAATAGTAACAGCTAATAGTTGTGCAATTTAAGATCTGCTGTATAATGATATACTTGTAAACAGATACTTTCCCCCCTCTTCTTCTAGAGCTGTGTGAGTAGCAAGCTTTTGGCAGCAAGTATAAAAATAAAATATATCCTTTCTGCTTGTTGTCTCTCTTCTATAATTAGAATTCATGGTAAATTCGCACAAGGAGAGACAAGGCCTAGAGTGGGCAAGCGATTGAAGAGTATAGTGGAAAGAAAAGAAAGATGGAGGGTGAAAAGCGAACATCTTTTTTCCCCACTTGTCCATTTACCATTTAAAGTTTATGGGTATCAAAAATATTAGATTGACCTTTTGGAAAAGAGAGATATCATGGTGTGGGATAGAGATATTTTTTTAAAAAAGATAAAACACAAAAAAGAATGTGTGAGTCCAGTGTTGTTGCTGGAAATCCAGCACTTAGCCAGATGGAATGTCAAGTCAGAGATGATGATTTCTCCTCCACATTCTACTATCTGGTTGATTGCTTTTGCCTTCTACTATCTTTTAGCTGTTCCACTCATTTAAACATGTGCATAAACATAAATTTTGTCTCCTAAGAAAAACAAAAAAAAAATTCTACTTTAAGAGAATTTGATGGGCTTACCAATACAATTTCTTTTTAAGTATAGAATGATGGTTACTCTTCTAGTACCTGGACATCTGGTGCTTCATCAGGAAACTTGCCAAAGTCATCAGAAATGGTTAACACAAAGCTTAGGCCAACTGCACACATCAATTCAGGTAGGAAAGAAATAAAAAAAAATGAAAACGAGTGGGGCCACATAGTAGCAGGTGTTTAGTTACCCTACTTCTTAATAGAGCTATAATAAAATACAGCAGTAAGGCTTTTTTTCCCTCAAACTACCCTGCTTAACTATTTTTTGGTTCCTATATCATTCTAAGATTTTTTAAAGTCACTTCAGACTCCTAGTAGCAGGAATTTTTTTGGTGATATTTCTAGGCAACACCATGTGTGGAGAACTGGACCTAGAGTCAGGAAAACATGAATTCAAAACTGGCCTCAAATACTGACTAGTGGCTGATCTTTTGTGAATCATTTAATTTCTATTTGCCTTAGTTTCCTCGACTTTAAAATGAGGATAATAATAGCACCTATCTCCCAGGATTATTGTGAAAAACAAATTGGAGAATAATTGTAAAGATCTAAATACAATACCTGATATATAGTAAGTACTATTTAAATGTTAATGATTATTTTTAATTTTTAATGAATAAATATCTATATCAGTTGCTTTAGTTGGATTTATGAATTGATGAGAACAAAGAAAGGATAGGTGTCAGTAATTGCTGAGACAAGGGAAAGGAGAGGAAAGACCAAAAAAAAAAAAAAAAATACATCAGGAGCATTAAGTCCTAGAAAAAAAAAGGCCAAACATGGAAAGATATCTAAAAACCAAAAAAAATTTATACTCTGGAATTAGAGAGTAACTGGAAGGTAGGGTATAAATGGTTGGAACTCTGGTAAGTAGTGACTTTGCCTCCTGGGGAGAAGCCATAACACCATCCTGTGAAAGTGCTAGGCTTTCAAGGGTCCTCAAATTACAGCCCGCGGGCCAGATGCAGCAGCTGAAGACATTTATCCCCCTCACCCAGGGCTATGAAGTTTCTTTATTTAAAGGCCCACAAAGCAAAGTTTTTGTTTTTACTATAGTCCAGCCCTCCAACAGTCTGAGGGACAGTGAACTGGCCCCCTATTTAAAAAGTTTGAGGACCTCTGCATTACTGAACCTGTCTTATCTGACCAGTTCATAGTAGGAACTATAGGCTTGAAAAATCTTCCTCTTTGAGTAAGCTAGAATTTTGATTGGTGCCAACAATATCTAGAGACATGGAGAATCCAGGAGAACTCATAAGCCCTCTATGAGCATAAAAGAGTTGAGAAAAATGATGCAAAAATTTTAGCTGCTTAAGATTCATTGGGCAGTTTTTAATCACTTGTCAATTCTGAAAAATGAATTAGGCATCTGCCATATCCTGCTGTAGACATGGGTATTTTCGTATTTACTTTGAAACTCTGGCATTTTCCCAGTTCAAAACTGCTTTTAGGGCCAATATTAATTTCAGTTTCAGTTGCAGCTGTGAGCAACTGGAAAAATAGAGGTCAAATGCTACCCTGGCCAGATAAAACACACATACTAATTTGGCATTAGATTAACCTAATGATCAAGTGCTGAGATGGGGTGAGATGGAGTAGGGAGGATAGAACTTCCTTAGAGTAAACAACAGTACAATGGAAAAGAGGAAGAAAAATTCCTTTACCTCTAGATTCTAGAGATTCTACAGAATCGAGAAAGAACTATCAATCTGTCAATCCTTTCCGTGTCCAAGCTGGGTGAGGTTTTTCATGTTGATTCTCAAAGTATGGTCTAGAGAATCCTGGGGATCTCTGAAACCCTTTTAGAGGGTCTACAAATTCAAAAATAGTTTTTATTTCCAATATGGTAAATGTCTACAATCCAGATAAACAAAAATGCTTTGGAAAGATCCTCAATAATTTTTAATAGGATAAAGATACTGAAAACAAAAGTTTGAGAACCACTGCTTCTAGAAGGAGGATGGTCAAACACCTGTTTTATACCGTGTCATTTACTTCAGACATTCTATGATGATCATCTAATTAATCAACTTTATTTATTAAGTGCCTACTGAACTTCAAATGCCGTAAAAGGCCCAAGAAGTACTATGTGAAAAACTACACTATCTTTTCCTTCCAGGAATTTATACTTTATCAGAAACAATCTTTGCATAGATGAGTACATATGGGGCATATGCTAGATGAGTACAGGGTCAATTGTTCCCCTTCCAGTTTGTTATAGTCAGGATATACTGGCTTTGTTGCTCTTTTTACTTTGCATTCAGAATCCCTCATATTTCAATGCCATTATCCTGGCTGTCCCCTATGCCTAGAATATATTCCTTCCTCCCCTCAGTCTCTTAAAAACACTTGTTTCCTTGAAATTTGCTGATGACCTTTTCTGTGAAGCTTTTCCTGATCTACCAGTTGTTAATTCTTTCTTCCTCAAAAGGTAACTTTTTATTAATTTTGCAAGTATACATTCTGATATTTTTGTTTCTGCAACAGTTCTCTCATTTATAGAGTATAAACTCTAGAAGGAAAGGACTATTTGACTTTTATCTTTGTGTCTCCAGGAACTATTATCTGTGCCAGAGAGCAGACACTTAACATATATTTGCTGATTAATCATTTCAATTGATAATTGAAGACAAGGTTTCAGAGAAGAGGCATTAACCAAATAAGATATAACCATTTCTTTCCTTCTTTGCTAATGTTTGTTTAGGACTATTCATGTACATGTTACTGTAAATCCTATGGTTACTAAAAAAAATGATAATTCAGTAAGTGACTTGAATTAATGGATATTAGAATGTCATATGTGTTTGAGCACGCCGTTATTTGAACATATATCCATTCCTTTTGTTTCCATTCAGATCACCAGCCCACATCTAAAGATATAATCAAATGCTTTTCTGCCCTCCAATCTCTCCCAAAATTATTGTAAGTAAAAAGAAATTTCTTTTTTAATGGGGTGCAGCCAAAGCAATATTTATTTTATATAGCTTTTTATTTTGAAAATATGCAATGTTTCCACATTCATCCTTGCAAAACCTTGTGTTAAAGATATTTTTCTCCCTCCCTTCTCTTCATCCCTTCCCCTAGTATTCCAATATATGTTAAACATTGCAATTGTGCTATACATATTTCCACAATTATCATGCTGCACTCATATCAAAAAGGAAAAAGAAATGAGAAAGAAAACAAAATTCAAACAAACAACCACAACAAAAGGTGAAAATACTATGTTGTAACTGACACTGAGTCCCAACAGTCCTCTTTCCATCACAAGACTATTAGAACTGACCTGAATGACCTCATCAGAATTGATCATCCTTAATCTTGTTGTTGCCATATAAAACGTTCTCTTGATTCTATTCACTTCACTTAACATCCTTTCATATAAGTCTCTCCAGGGTTTTCTGAAATCATCCTGCTGATCATTTCTTATAGAACAATAATATTCCATAACATTGATGTACCATAACTTATTCAGCCATTCCCCAGCTAATGGGCATTCACAAACTTTCCAGTTTCTTGCACATGTGGGTCATTTTCTCTTTTTATAATCTCTTTGGGCTACAGTCCCAGTAGAAACACTGCTGGATTAAAGAGTATGCATAGTTTGATAGTCCTTTGGGCATAGTTCCATATTGCTCTCCAGAATGGTTAAAGCAGTTCACAACTCCACCAACAATGTACCAGTGTCCCAGATTTCCCACATCCCCTCCAACATTCATCATTATCTTTTCCTGTCATTTTAGTCAATCTGAGAGGTGTGCAGTGGTACCTCAGAGTTGTTTTAATTTGAATTTCTTTGTTCAGTTGTAATTTAGAGCAATTTTTCATGTGACTAGAAATGGTTTTAATTTCTTCATCTGAAAATTGTCTGATCATATCTTTTGACCATTTCTTAATTGGAGAACATCTTGTATGCCTATAAATTTGAGCCAATTCTTTTTGATATTTTCAAAATGAGGCATTTATAAGAACTCTTATATGTAAAATTTTCCTCAGTTTACTGCTTCCCTTTTAATCTTGTCTGCATTGGTTTTGTTTATACAAAAACATTTTAACTAAACATAATTAAAATTATCCATTTTGCATTCCATAATGGACTCTTCTTTGGCCACAAATTCTTTTCTTCTCAACAGATCTGAGAGGTAGACTATCCTAGGTTCTTCTAATTTGTTTATGATATTACTCTTTATATCTAAATTATGAACCCATTTTGACCTTATCTTGGTATAGGATGTTAGCTGTAGGTCAATACCTAGTTTCTGCCATACTAATTTACAATTTTTGCATTAATGTATATCTTCAGAAAAAAAAGAAATTTCAAGGAGCTTATCCCAATACATGGAATTATAGATTTGGAGCTATAAGGAATCTTGGAGATTATGTTATTTAAATCTTTCATTTGATAGATAAGCAAATTGAGGCTCAAAGTCAACAAAAGTTAGCAACCATTTATTAAATGCTTATTATGTACTAAGCTGAAGGAATTAAAAGAAAGGTGAAAATAGGTATTATGATATAGAGACAAAGAAATGAACTTAGAGTCAAGAAAATTTTTTTCAAATTTGACTTATTACATTATGTGGAATGTGATGGCCTAACATTATCACCAGGAAAAGAGCAGAGTATAAATAAAAATTATTGTTGTCTATAATGTTGCTCTCAAGAATTTTAACTGTAAAGGCAACAGCGAAAAGACTAAAACTATGTAAGTTGTATAATAATTCTGATAACAATTGCTCTTGGAAAAAAAGTAAAAGCTTAAGTGAAATTTACAAATGTTCTAACTGTTCTTTCCTGCTGGAATATTATTTGGCTTTCTGTCTTTAGATTTGACATACATCACATTTTGCTGTGCTGCTGTCATCCCATGAGCTCCCCTTACAACAACAAATATGTGTCATTTAGTACCTGGGTAGCATGGAAGTGCTTTTATTTATTTTTTTTTCTGTTATCAATTAGGGCTCATTTAATCACATATCTTTCCAGCCTTCATATCTGCCTGTGACATATAATGCCAAGTATTGTATTTGAATCTGAATATTTAAGACAAAGAATCATTTTATTAGCTTGAATTTTACTTATTTGTTTTGGAAAGACATTTTGAATGTATAGACATGACTTAGCAACAGATAATGAAAGATAACAATGCATTGCTTTAATTGATGTGTGGCTATATATATATATATATATATATATATATATATATTTCCCTTTTAGTTTACATAATAAACCTTGAACATAAAAGATACTTCTCAGCACAAAGAAACCTTAATACAATCTTTTGAGGAAACAGAACATTGGTTAGTTTTACTGGCCAAAAAGAACAAAATGTATTGTGGAGTAGATAAAACAATGGAAGAAGTTCAATCTTAATTTATTTATGGCTTCCAGCATGGTGGAACAAACCTATAATCCCTTCTATTGGGGAGAGTCAGATGGTGGATCAGTCACTTTATCTCCAGAGTTCTGGGCAATCAATTGAGTTTCTACACTGAAGTCAGAGTCCCTGCAAGAGAAAAGGGAGACCAATCTGCCTAGTAAAGAGTGAACTGACCCAAGTCATTCCAGAGCACATCATAGCTCCCATGCCAATCAACAATGCATCTGAGTCTGTGAGTGGCTACTACATTTCCAGACTGGGTAAGATAGGGAAATTCAGTCTAAAGAAATAATATAGGAATAACCCTGGTTTATTGGTGAACTCCAAAATAATATTTAGTGATTTATATATTTGTGGAAGAAGCTCAAATCACTAGTGAGCTTAAAGTCAAAGAACTAAACCTTGAAACATATGTCCACATCTACATGTATTGTGGATACACATAAATTATATACTTAAAATACCCTTTCACATAAATGATTTGACTTCCTGCCTTAAGTCTGTCCTCTTTCTACTCCATCCTGTAAAGACTTACCAACATGTTATTTTAAAAATGCAACTTTGACTTTCTCCTTTCTTAATAAATTCAACTGGCTCTCTATTACCTCCCTGATTAAACTTAAACATCTATTGGAAATTTAAAATACTTGACAACCTGACTGATCTGCCCTTATAATTCTATCATGCATTGTTCCTCTTCGTGGGCTTTACATTACAAAGTAACTGGCCTTTTTGTTTCTCATAAATATAATTTCATTTCTCTGTTCTTTGTCTTTTCATGGGCTCTGGTTCATACTTTTAAGGCACTTTATCCATATCTTCATCTCTTAGAATTCAGGTTTCCTTCAAAGTTCAGCTAAAATAATATTTCCTATAAGAGTATTTTCCTGATTCTCTCAGGTGCTTATACTGCCCCCTCCTCATGATTTTGTAGTTGGATTATTTACATTATCTAGATACTTTTATGTTAAGATATTATCCCCCCCCCCCCAGTAGAATATAAACTCCTTGAGGGGAATTTTTTTGTTTTTCTTTTTGTAATCCCAGTGCCTGACACATACTAGGCACTTAAAAACATTTGGATAGATAGACAGATGTGGTCATGGTGATGGTAATTTAATGGTAATTTAATTTTTGGTAGCATTTTATTCAGATAAACTATTTCTTTCTTGTTTATCTTGTCAGTAGATTCATCTTCTGAAGAGAAATATTAAAGTTTCATATAATTATAGTCTTACTCTTTAGATCTTTTTTATACTTCAGTACTTTTCCCTTTCACTATTTAGATTCTATGAAATTTGGTATATGTACATATAATATTGATTTTTAAAAATCAATGCTGTCTTGAGCAGAATGAAATTTCTCTACTTTTGTTTCTTTACATTGCCTATTATGTTTTTATCATTGTCTTATTTGATTCTCCCTAACTCCCCTCTCCCTCACTCTTTGAAAAGCTATGCATTATAATTTCAATTATACATGCAAAATCATGTAAAACATTACTACATTAGCCATGTTGTACAAGAAAATATACACACAAAATAAGAAAACAATAAAGTGAAAAAATATGTTTCCATTTATACTCAGAGTTCATAAGTTTTCTCTCTCTGGAGGTAAATAGCATTTTTCATCATTGGTCTTTTGGAATGGTCTTGGATCATTATCTTGATCAGAGATGTGAAGTCTTTCATATTTGGTCATTGTTATAATATTATTGTTCTTGTGCACTCCTGGTTCCATTCATATCATTTTGCATCAGTTCATTTGAGATTTCCCAGGTTTTTCCAACATCACCTTGCTCATCATTTCTTATAGCACAATAGTATTCCATCTCAAAAATATACCATACCTTGTTTAACCATTTCCCAATTGATGTGCATCTCATCAATTTCTAATTCTTGCCATCACAAAAAGAGCTGCTATAATTATTTTTCTACAAATAGGTCCTTTGCCCTTTTTAAAATCTCTTTGGGACATGTATCTAGTCATGATATTGTTGCATAAAAGAATATTGCATAATTTTATAGTCCTTTGGGTTCCAAATTATTTTCCAGAATGTTTAGACTAGTTCATGATTTTACCAATAATGCATTAATGTCCCAATTTTTCCAGCATTTTTCATTTCCCTTTTCTATCATGTTAGCTAATCAGATAAATGAGAATTAATATCTCAGAATTGTTTTACTTTGCATTTATCTAATCAATTATGATTTAGCGTTTATTAAATGGGACTAATCATAGTTTTTATTTCTTCTTTTGAAAACTGCCTATTTATATTATTTGACCATTTTTCACCTGGGGAATGGCTTGTATTTTTATAAAGTTGGTTCAGTTCTCTATATATTTGAGAAATTAAGCCTTTTCCAGAGAAACTGTCTGTAATACCCCCTCCCCCAATTGACACACTTAAAAAAAAAGCAGTTTGAGTTATTAAATGAAACTGATTTTATATATACTCATCAGTTGCCAATCTGAAGACAGAGGAGAAAGTTTGGGATAGCATCTAGGACAATATGCTAAAGAACCAAAT
Source organism: Sarcophilus harrisii (assembly GCF_902635505.1). Classification (NCBI taxonomy): domain Eukaryota; kingdom Metazoa; phylum Chordata; class Mammalia; order Dasyuromorphia; family Dasyuridae; genus Sarcophilus; species Sarcophilus harrisii. The sequence goes on from NC_045429.1 coordinate 125,717,583, forward strand.
AGTCACATATTTATCACTGTAAGGGAACTAAAAGGTCATCTGATATGACCATTCATTTTATTAATAAGGAAAGTAAAACCAAGAAGAATAAAATAACTTTCTCAAGGGAACTAACCAATAATAAGTGGTAGAATGAGGATTTGAACTCAGCTGTGAATCATTGTATGGTACACGTTGTATGGAGCTATTAGAGTAAATCCATCATCAAAATCAAATTATTGTTGCTGTTATTTTCTGCAAAAGGAAGAACTTACTTATACAGGTTAAAAAAAAAAACACCTTTTGTACAGATTTAGCATCCATGGAAGCCAAGAATTAAAATGTTAATTGAACTATTCTAGAATGCAAGCTTTAGATTTTCTGCAATGATTCACATAAAATAATTCACTTTCAACTTATTTTAGAAAGCCTCTTTGATAAGGCCATTACTCTTGATTTTTACAATCAGCTGATAATCTCCATCATGTATCAAGCAGTCTAATACAAAGTATCACATCACAGATTGTCTTTCTTAACTGACAGCAAAAGTAAAACGAATCATCCTGAGTTATCTCTTTAACCAAAGGAGCAGAGAAGTATGGATGGCTGAAGCCTGCTTCTTTTTTCTTAATTCAAAAAATTTAAATCATCATTACTATAATTATGCCATCAAACATTATAATGTATCTAAAAATAACTCTCTTTTTATGACAGAAAAGCAGTGCTATATGGATCTAGGCATTTCTTTCTGGTAAAACATCCCTACAGAAGATGAATAATTTAACACGGCAGTGACATATATTCTTGGTAGAGAAAAATAATTATAACTGTCTATTCTATTAACATTTGAACCCCTAACAAAGACACAGTCCAATAAGGGGTGATACTAGAGGATCAGTACCAGTATCCTATTCTAAACACCATGTTGAACTTTTATAAAGTCAGGAACATCTAGCTTTGATTCCTGCCCTCAGAAACTTATTAGCTAGTAATACTTCCTAGCACTTTTTAGATAGTCATATCCCCAAAATTATACAATTATTGTAAAGAACAAAGAGATATTATATAAAGGGCTTCTAAAACAAAACTATATAAATGTTAGCCATTTGTGCCATCATTAAACTCCCACCTTAAACCACTGCTAGCTGAGTGGGTCTGTGCAAATTTTTTATTATCTCTGTGATTCTTATTTATAAAATGGTATGATGACAGCAGCATCTACTGTACCAAATTATTATGAAAATCAAATGACACAATATATTTGTAATCACTTTATAAAAATCTTAAAGACTATGTCAATGTGAGCAATTAGATAGTCAGCTGCTAGAAATCTGTGATCCAGTGAATGAAGTAAAACTGTGAAGTCAGCTTTCAGTCAAGGAAATCCAGCAACATGGGACTGAGATATTTTAGCAAAGGTATAATCATTTTCCTTAGTCAGGGCCATTCCATGTACTTTCAGGCACCAGTCCCACAACATAACTTACAAGAAATGGAGCAGACAGTTAATCTGGATGGAATTGAAGTAGAATGAAGGATATGGCTTTATTCATTTTACCTAAGAATAGTTCAAATATCCCAGGTTTACATTCAAAAGCCTCCAAAATATAGTCTCACTTTTTCTGCTCTAATTATATGCCTCTACTTCCCTGTCCTCCAGGCAAAAGAATCTCTTCACTTTATCATGAACAGGTCATGTTTATTCCCATACCTTTTCTCAACTTGTGTCTTCAATAGGAAATGCCTTCATTTTTGTTCACTTTCTGTTGAAATTCTATACATAAAATGGCCAGCTCAACTCCCAGATCCTCTAGGAACTCTTACATCTCCAGCCCATTTTTGTTCCTTTTTCTTTAAAATCTATAATGTGTATCTGATCAAATATAATTCAGAACAATTTAATACATATCCTCTGTTGGATTGGTAGGCCGAAGAGTCCCAGAAATAGCAGTTCCTCCTGAGCACCAGTTTTATGTTCAGAATATTCTCTTTCAGCCATCATCCAAGTGATCAACCTTTGTTAAAATATAATGAAGAAACTATCTTTGCAATGGAATATTCCTTAAATAAAGCTAAAAAGAATATTACAAATAACACTGAGGTACTTTTTGCTTCAAATCCTTAGAACTGAGCCAGTCCTTTTCTTGGCTTCATTCAGAAAATTTCAGTTGGTTAACCCTTTTATTACTGTAAAATATACCTTTGTCTTTCTCAAGAACTGATATAATAATTACTCTGTTAAAATCATCCTATAGATTAAGATGTCAGAACTTGTTTATATGATGCTAGAGAATATCTTCATTTGAAACTTATTTTTAAAAATCATCACAATTACAAAGGAATAACTGATATTTTATAACTATTCAAGGTTTTAAAGCAGTTTATATGTATTAAATTTTTGTTTCTGACAACTGATTTGTGAAGTATGACTGTTATTATTCCCATTTTAGAGATGAGGAAAGTGAAGTTCAAAATGTATAGAAATTATACATATCTGTGTAACTCAAACAATTTCCTAAGGTTAATTTACTAAGTGTTGCATCTGTGGATATAATTTTCTACACAGGAGCTCTGTATAATGAGAAAATCACAGATCTTTTTTGACTTAATTATATAACCATGAACTAAGAGTTTTTAAATTAAATACCTAATCAGGTAGTTATGATTCATACTTATTTGCTTATTTTCAAAATTATAGAGTCATAGATTTTGAGAGGTCATCTAGTATAACCTCATTTTATAAATGGGAAAAACAGATTTCAGGGAATGGGAGGAATTTGCCTCAGTTCACATAGGTTGTAAATATTCTGACTCCAGATTCATCATTTCTTCGACTTGCTATACCTCTTGTCCTGGAATTCAGGACTTGAATTCTTTCTGGAAACTTAGTAGGAACTTATATTTTCTCCTGGAAGTCTAGTGAGATTAAGCTACCATTTGGAACATTGGCAGGTGCAGGATTCTACCATGAATCTTTAGACATATGTGTTAGTAGAAATAGAATTCCTCCCTCTTTTCCCACTAAATAATAGTAAAATATAGAAGGGATAGGAAAGTTGAGAGTGATTGGGGGCTTTAGAATTTTAAACTTCATTAATATGAGCAACCTGGAGGATGAATAAGTTACTATATCTTTAATATCTGTCCCCAGGTTGACTATGGATAATGGTATTTGTCAAAGGGAATCCTGGCTCATATGATCCTTTTCTTCTAAAATTAATTTAGCTCTTCCTACACAGGCAAGGTCACTGCAACTTTCTGGGGTATCATAGTTTCAATTCATATATAAGTTTCTATACATAGTAAATATACTGAAATGAAGGTAATGCTATATTTGAATCATGGCTTCCTTGGAATTTTTTTAGTGCTCACAGGCCTTGATATCTAAAATCCAGTTCCAGACTCTTTTGCTTTCTTTAACATTAAAATCTACAAATATATCTGTCTGTCCATGTGATATGACATGACACTCCATACATGCCCTTAATTGAGCTATAAATTTGGTCTATATATCTTTTGTATTGATTCATCTATAACCTTTCTTTCCTTCTGAAGTTGCAAGCAACTTACTGTTAAGATAACTTTGTGCGATCATAATCAAGTTGAGCCTTAAATGCTGCAAAATGTTCTTGGGGTCATCACTGATCATTCCTTGGTGGAGACTTAAACCAAGGATTATCATTGTGCAATGTTTATCACATCAGGAACAGCTCTCCTCCCATTATCTATTTGAACATGCTGGGTGTAGTGATGGGAGAAGGGATCTGGGTCCCTGAAATTAAGTTGTATTGACCGAAAAGTCATGACGATCATAATGAAAATAATCATTAAATGATCAAATATAGTTTTTATCTAATACCTCCTAGTGTTCAAAGAAAATTCCATTGGTGGTTTAGTTAATTATCTTCCAATTCCTTTGTGGTATGTTGATAGTGGATAGTATATTATTGTCATTTTTTTCCTAATAGAGGAATTGAATTCTAAAATTAAACCAAGAGACTTCAGTCTAGTGTTGCATTCATGCTGCTTTAGTAAAGAATAATTATGATAATCATCAGTAGTTTAAGCAGGTAACTTATACTTTTTCATGTTAATAGTATGTTATATCATATTCATTGGACATATTAAGAGATATTAGATCCTTAGATTAAGATGCCCACTGTTTTTTTTTTTTTTTTACTTTAAGCCTAATGCCATACACAATATAAAAAAAGAAAATAATTTATTAAGATTTCAAATTAAAATGTTTGTATTTAAACTAGGAGTTGTCTAATGGGAACCAGGGGAAAAGTCTAAGGGAGATAATTATGTAATATTGTCCATTCAAGCTGTGCTTTGGGAGATAAAGTGGAACTTTCTCATACAGTTGCAGCTCAGTGTTCTTTCTCATATCCTTGTTTTCTTTTGTTTTCTTCTAATAAATAATTTTCTTCCTGTTATAGTTGTAAGAATCCTAGTGGGGAAACACTAATAATAGAGTTAGAGACATTACCATGTGTCTTCTTAACTATAAGAAGTACAAAAGAAAAAAAAAGTATATTGAACAAGTCAAATCACAATAAAAAACAAGGGTCTGGCCAGACTGTTTTTCTGTACTACAAATTCACTGTTAACTTAATATTGCTTAAAGTAACCAAGCTATTGGGGTGGGAGATTGGGTTTAATTTTTTGGTTATATAAGAGTATTTGTAGTAATGGGATTTGAACAGCAAAGCTCTTATTTATTTGTGTCCTGATGAGCAATCATTTAGAATATTTAGTGAAGTAATATCCCTTAATTTTTTTTTTTGCAAGTTTGCTATTATTAACACCTCTGTTTCTTTGTGAAATGTAGCTGGAAAAAAAATCAACAACCATATTGTTCTCTCATTCATTTACACAGCAATGAATCACTATTGATATTTGTTGTGTTAAGATTTAGCTACACAGGCTTACTGTCTTTGCTCAAAATTATCTTTAAAGCAATAAGAAATTATGTAAACCAAATGAAGTCTACTCAAGATTACATGAAAACCACTTGTGTTTCTTAAAGTCCATATGGTTTTAAGTGACAAAAATGTATTAATTATTGCCAAGGTTTTCCAGAAATTCAATTGTATATTTCTTATGTGAATCTTATCATTGTGATTTTGAATAATTTTCTATTGCCAACTATTTTTAGTCCAAACTCCAGAACTTAGAATTCAGGGAAATCCATAGTTTGGTTCCATTCTCTATCTTTACAGATTTATCTCCTATAACTTACACTGTTAAAAATGTGAGGTGCATTGCCAGGGACCATATCTTAACTAAACTTTTTTTTTTGAGAAAAATAATTCTCATCTAGTACTTATCCCAAGTCTTTTCACAAAGTATCTGCTTAATAAAAAACATCAAATTTGCATTTGATTTAGATCATTATTAACACCAAAGGTAAAACAAAGCAGTGATGTGCCAAGTAAAAGAAAATGAAGACTTTGTAATGAAAAGTCTCATTGTAGAATAATTCAGTTTTCCTTTAATTCCTTGTAAATTCCCCAAAGCTGCACTATACAACTTCACTACATCCAATGACTTACCTCTTTTCTTTGTATGACAGAGAGAGTCTTACCTTTTTGACCTTAGAATATAAACTTTTCCAGGATATGGATTCTAGCTGTTTAACAATCACCATATAAGCAAATCACCATGATAAAAACAGTGTGGATATTTAATCCTTTTTTACTGGTTAATAGTATAATTGCTACTCATTGCTATCCACTTTATTTTTCTCACCATTTCAAATTATCATTCTTTTTTTTCTCTCTGAGAAGATTTTAAATAACAAAAGACAAATAGACAAAGTTTCAGACAGTATTGAATGGCCCTGTGTTACCAGAATATCTTAAAACCAGGTACTTCCAAAAGCTCGGTTCCCTAATAAGTATATTCTTAATTTGACTGAAACAAATACAACTTGTCATTGTTTTGAGATACTCTATAAATAATGCTGACATACCATTTTTATATAAAGTGTCACTCCTGTTTGCAATCTGTGTGTCTGGGGATTACTATTCTATATATCATTAAAGCACTACAACTGCTCAGAAATGAATTTAAGAAAAGGTTTATTCTTATTTGTTTCTCCCTTCTTTATCCAAGAATATCCACTCCTTTCCTTATAATTGTAGTTCAAATTGGTGTCTTAACTTCCATGGTTTCTCAGCCTTCCACAGTCCAATGCCATTCTTGAGAACCATCTCCATTTCTACTTGATTTCTACTTGAGACTGCCAACTCAACTTTCATTTACTATACAGCAGTTATCTGGACATTCTCTTCTTAGTTATCTATCCACAAGTGCTCTGCTTAGAAGAGAGAAAGTTACAGAATCATGTAATAATCATGTAATAATCTTCCTATGTTTACAGAAGCTCTCTTTGGGGTTGCAAAGAGCTAGAAATTGCACGGATGCTCATCAATTGGAGAATGGCTGAATAATTTATGGTATATGATTGTTATGGAATACTACTGTGCTATAAGGAATAATGAACTCAATGATTTTTAGAAAAATATGGAAAGACTTGTAGGAAATAATAAAGAATGAAATTAGCATAATCAAGAGAACTATACTTTATACTTCATAGTATACTACAAGACTATACTTTAACAATAATATTGTTTTAAGAATGACTTTGAGGGGCAGCTAGTTGGTGTAGTGGATAGAGCACCAGCCCTAAAGTCAGGAGGACTTGAGTTCAAATCTGGTCTCAGACACTTAACACTTCCTGGCTGTGTGACCCTGGGCAAGTTACTTAACCCCAATTGCCTCAGCAGGAAAAAAAAAAAAAAGAATGACTAAGTTATTAAGTCTGTATTAAATACAAATTAGCCATAAAGAACACATAAAGAAAGTCACTATTTGTATCCAGAGAAAGAACTGATAAATAGAAGTATGTAGCAAATAACTTTACATACATGCGAATACACATATACATATGTACCTTTATATCTATATTTCTATACATCTATTTTCATCTCATGGTGGCTATTTATAGTGAGGAGCAGTGAAAAGAAAAAATGAAAAAATAATTTATATGATAATTTTGTTGTATATTTAAAAGTTATGCTCTGAATTGCTAAGCCCTGAATAAAATTATTATAGTCCCCTCTCCCCCTATTTTTCTTTGCCATTAGGACTGAAAGAATTGAGTCAGGAAACACCTTGAAGTTCTGGCCACTTTAGATTCCATTGTAACATAAAATCCAGGTGCATTATCTTGATCCTTTCTAGGATAATTCCCTTTTCATTTGAGTATTGCCTCTCCCTTCACTGTCTCCTGCTTTCCACCTTCTTAAATTGATCCTTATCCTGTCAGGATTAAGTTATGATCCTTTCCTGGAATTATGGCTTCTTTGTTCACCCAGTGTCTTCACCCCCCCCCCCCATCTCCCCTTGTTTCCCCTATATACAGGTTATTCTGTTTGCAAACCCTAGTTAGCTAGAAAAGTTCCCTGTTTCAGTTGTTCAGGGCTGGAATGATTTTTGGACATGAGTCTCATCCTGTTCTACTGGCTGAACTCTCCACAATTAAAAGATTTAAACCAATTTCTTTCTTGCCTCAGTTTCTTTAGCATTACATTTGGAAGCCCCCTGGGAGATATGAGATCTGAGAGCAAGATTAGAGATGGAAGAATATCAGGCTTTGGTGGGGAACCCTGGGCCAGCTGTTTCTGGACTCTTTTAAGGAAGTCAGTCTCTGGTTTCTTCCAGAGCCCAACGGGGGCTAGTTCCAGCCACAGCAAGGACTCACTGGAGAATCTGCTCTGAAACTCCTGAAGACTAAGTTTTCTGTCTGGTATGATTGCTAGCAAATCTGGGTCTCCAGAAAAGTTGGGCTCATGAGCCATACAACAATGAGAAGTGCCATGTGTCACTATTTGGTCTGGGTGCTTTCAGACACAAACCTGGGTGCTTCTTTTAAGCACAACTTGGTCTTGGTGCCTTTAGGCACAAATCTGGGTGTCATTAGGTACAATTTCATTCTGGGTAGTTTTTGGTTAAAATGCAGAAAAATACATCTGGGCATTCTCTACAAATGCAGGGAACACATGGTCTGATCCCTTCAGTTTTTACACTGGCGTTTGGAAGCCTAGTTAATCTTTGAAAATTCTCAGTTTGGGTTTCTAGGAGGGAGAGATAATTGACCTTAAAACTCCCCTCATGGCACTTCTGAGATATCAGGAATTTGCCCCTAGTTTATATTTGTTAAATATTGTGTCTGTCTTTGTGACTTGTCTTTCTGTTGTGTTGATTTAAGGAGTTTTGTTAAGTTTTAAGAACAATGATTGAGGAATTTGGCAATTGGTCATTTCAAGATTGCAAAGGTGCTTAGCATAAAACAAAATGCTTGTGAGTGTTACCTTCTTTAATGGACTTAATTGTAACCTGTTTGCTCTAATCTGGGGAGTAACAGAGAAAGTTTGGCTGCTTTTAAAATCTGGCAGAAAAGGAGTCTTTTTGAAAACCTGTTAGGAAAAAAAAGGGGAATAAAACCTTATCTGAATCATGTTACAGCTCTGAATGGAGGGAGGTAAGAGAGAGAAATTGATATCAATTGCTTAAAAGAAAAACTCTTGATGGCCAGTTCTGTATGTATTAATAAAAAAAAATAACCAAATGGTAATTCACTTTGTCAGCAATAATTAAGTAGAATTTAGGAAAACTTACTGAAGTGAGAAAAAGGATATAGCTTATTGGTCTATTGAATTTTGGGGGCTTATTTCTTTTAAAGTGGTATTGTCATTCTGAAATTGTGGGAGATAATTACTATTGCCTTGTGCATACTAAATCTGTTTATTCTGGGTATAAGATCTTAGGAATTTGCTTGAATATTAAACTGTTACTACTAAAAGACAATTTTTTTTTGATTTGATTCAGTTTAGGTTATTAAAAACAAAGTCCTGATAACTAACCTGAAGAGGTCATATATCCCCTAATTTGATGAATGTCACCTTCTAAAATATTTATTGGGTAATTTGTAAACATTATAAGTTATGCTTTGAAATTTTGTCAGCTCTGCTGGACATGTGTGTAAGCTTTATAGAGTTATTTAGCTATTAACTATATTATGAATCTTAAAAGTTTTAAAGAAAAAAACTAAGAAAAGGAGAAAAGAGGTGATTTTTACATACATAGGACAAGAAAGATTGATTTGCAGAAACAAATTGTCAGTTTGAATGACATATTTAGTTAGAATATTACATGGAAAAATATTGATTTTTTTTAGAAAATAATTTTAATTGGTGTGTATGTTAAAATTTGAAATGAGTGTAAATTACATGAAAATCCTGTCCTTTTGTGATAGGTTATGCTATGTTTGTTTGGCTATCAATTGTTGAAAATTGTAAAACTGATAATTGTGAAAAGTGAAAATTGAAATTAATTTTTTTAGATTTAAATATATATTTTTTAAATTTTAATAGCCTTTTATTTACAGGTTATACATTGACAATTGCCAAACTTCTTGTTCCAATTTTTTTCCCTCCTTTTTCTCCTCCTTCCCCTTCCTTCCCCCCACCCCCTCCCCCAGATGGCAGGATGACCAGTAGATGTTAAATATATTAAAATATAAATTAGATACACAATAAGTATACATGGCCAAACCGTTATTTTGCTGTACAAAAAGAATTGGACACTAAAATATTGTACAATTAGCCTGTGAAGGAAATCAAAAATGCAGGTGGGCAAAAATATAGGGATTGGGAATTCAGTGTAATGGTTTTTAGTCATAGCTGGTTCAGTTCATTACTGCTCCATTGGAACTGATTTGGTTGATCTCATTGCTGAGGATGGCCAGGTCCATCAGAACTGGTCATCATATAGTATTGTTGCTGAAGTATATGATGATCTCCTGGCCCTTCTCGTTTCACTCAGCATCAGTTTGTATAAATCTCTCCAGGCCTTTCTGAAATCATCCTGTTGGTCATTTCTTACCAAATAATAATATTCCATAATATTCATATACCACAATTTGTTCAGCCATTCTCCAATTGATGGGCATCCACTCAGTTTCCAGTTTCTGGTCACTACAAAGAGGGCTGCCACAATTAGATTTCAATATTATGATAATTTTAATTATCATAATATTGAAATCTAAAAAAATTATTAAGTATTATTGATTTGATAGATTGTTGAAGAAAGAGGGGAAAATTTTCTTTAAATATTGTAGCCAAGGAAAAATGAAAGAGAGAGAAATTGTGGGAAAAGGAGAGAAGGACAGCATGTTGGAGAAGGGGAGAGACAGTATTGGAAGGAATTAGGAGAGAGAGGTAGAAGGAGAAGACATGTTGGAAAAGAGGAGAGGTAGTAATCAATAGGAGAGAGAGATGGGGTGTGTTACAGGAGGATAGTGTTAGTAATTGAGAGGGAGAGAGAGAGAGGGAAAAATCATATTGGAAAAGGGGACAATTTGGTTGAAAAAAGGGGGTGGTCAAGTCCCTTAATGGAAGGAGCTTGCTATTTGTTTGGAGAAAGAAACACTGGCTAGCTAAATCCTGAGAAGGACTTGGCACCCTTAAAGTTAATTATAAAAAGAAGTAGAGTGGGGGAAGGAGAAAAGGGAAGAGATCTTTTGGCTTGAAAGGTAAAAAATTAATTCACCTTCCTCCTCACCTGAATATGACTGCTTCTAAAGTGTCTGTGTGTTTTTTTTTAACCAAGGTCTTCCTCTGTCTTCAGCAAATTATGTAATGTTTATCTAGATGCATACTGGTCTCCTTGTTTAATGACCATGATAACAAATGGGCTATATAGCTTTCCTGAAGTACCTGGAGCAGGATTTTAACTTAATTTGATGTATTGGGCATTTTAAAAGCAAAATGATTTGTGTAATGTTGAATTAAAAAAAAAACCCAACAACAACATCTATTTAGATATAAAAGATAAGCTGTGAACTCTCTGGGACAAATCTCTTACTGTTATCAATATAAGGTCTTGATAAATACCTGTTTAGGATTCATCTGAAGCTTTGGTTAATGACATTTGTTGTAGGAGTTAAAATTTCTTTGGGCCTGTAGCTAATATTATTTGGGAGTTTTAAATCCAGATATGACTGTCTGATAGATCATCAAGCCAGTCCTCCACCATTTGAAAAGTCACTTGGACAATTGCCTGAAGTAAAACTTGAGTTAAGGCTTTGTTATGCTGTGTCATGTATGTGCTGAAGAATGAATTTTTGACTGATTATATTATGTTATAGCCATGACCCTGCTTTTTCCTCCTATAGTTGATTTTTATAATCAGAATAAATAGTCCATAGAAACCACTAATACAATTCAATTATGTAATACCTTGCTATTTCTAATCTGATTATATGTAATCATTATATCATAAATAATTAGGCAAATGAGTTATTTAACTTAGTCAAATATCGGTTACTAGATATTTGTCTCTGTAGGCATTCAGGTCCTTGAAAGTTTCTAAAATAATGAAAGAACAATTGACACAATTGTCTGTGAGATCTAACTGCTATTTTGTTTATTAGGACTACAATTGATACATCCTTGCTATTTGTCTGTCCTGTCAGACAAACATGTTTCCTTACATGGAAAGCTGTTGGCCAATCTATATTAACCTCTCTACATCTTGTAGCAGTCTCTGTGAACCAGTATTTCTTTCTCAGACTATTTTAACCTTTATTTGTTAGAATTTTTTTTATTATTATAGATTTTGGTCAAGTGACAGCTGTATTGACCTGATTCTGGGACCTAGATCAGCATTGGATGCTTTGATCAGTTTCAGCATACCACATCACACCATATCCTCTTCTTGGGAATAGGATCCCGTGGGATAATTCAGCTTTGCACCCATTCTCAGCAGGAAGCAACTTGTAGAAGATGAGACCATCATCAAATAGACTTTGAGCCCCATTGATTTGGAAGGAATTTGAACTGGTTGATGAATGACTGCCAAATTCTGACTGGGTCTTCTATTACATTGTATTTAGGACATAGGATAAAAATATTGGGTTAAAATTTGGGTGACTGTTGCTGTAAAGGATGCTTATAGTATATATCTGCATTATCTAATTAAACACAGTGTTCCCTTTAGAACATGTAATTATTTAAGGGCCCTTTAGATAGGTTACACAGTGGAAAACTCCTATTGTACTAGTGTGTCATGTATAGGAAATTTATTTCACTTTCAAGTCTTACATGTGAGATGGCTCCTTGACAATTGGAGCCCTATTTACTCCCCCTTGGATGATTCCTTCAAAAAACAAATGGGGAGGATAAGAGATAAGGAACAGGGAAGCTGGTGGATTTTTCCAAAAGCACTTGAAAGAATGGGGAAAATATCTTCATCAAACAACTCACCCAGGGATTAGATTGAAGGGACAACAGCCAAGGGAAAGGTGGGAAGTGGATTTGACAAAAGTTATGCCTTAGACAGAATGTTGCAGTATCTCTCTAAGGAACATAGTAATCCTTCCAACAACCTCGGTCCTGCCTAATCCTGTTCAGCAGGCACTACCCCTAGTGCCACTAGTTCCTGTTAACTTTACCCAGCCACTACTGCCCCTCCTAACCCATCAGTTCAAATTATATATGCACTCTCTATGTATATCAATAAAGTATAGTTCTCAAGAGTACTTTTTATCTTTTTATGCTTCTCTTGAGTCCTATATTTGGAGGTCAAATTTTTTGTTTAGCTCTGGTCTTTTCATCAGAAATAAATGTAATTCATCTGGGTCATTGAATGTCCATCTTCTTCCCTGGAAGAAAATGCTCATTTTAGCAGGGTAGTTTATTCTTGACTGAATTCCTTTGCTTTTTGGAATATCAGATTCCAAACTCTTGGATCCTTTAAAGGTGGAAGCTGTTGGATCCTGGGTGATCCTTATTGTGGCTCCTTGGCATTTGAATTGTTTTTTGCTAGCTGCTAGTAATATTTTTTCTTGATATCAATAGTTCTGAAATTTAGCCATGTTATTCCTTGGAGTTTTAATTTTGAGGTCTTTTTTAGAAGTGTTCCATGAATTCTTTTAATGGCTATTTTACCTTCTGATTCTATGACATCAGGGCAGTTCTCTTTGATGATTTGCTGAAAAATAGTGTCTAGGCTCTTTTTTTTTTAATCATGGTTTTCAGGAGTCCAATAATCCTTAGATTGTCTCTCCTAGATCTATTTTCCAGATCAGATGTTTTCCCAAGTAGATATTTTACATCTGTCCTTGACCTTTTTATCTTGACCCTTATCCTGTCAGGATTAAGTTATATTCCTTTCCTGGGAATTATGGTTTTTCCATTCACCCAGTGTCCTTGCCCCCTTATCTGCCTTTGTTTCCCTTATACTAAGGTTATTCTGTTTGCAAATCCTAGTTATCGATAAAAGTTCCCTGCTTCAATCACTCAGAGTTAGAATGACTTTTGGTCAATAGTCTCATCCTGGTTGGCTAGCCTAAATTCTTCACAACTAAAGGATTAAAAACCAATCTCTGTCTTGCCTCAGTTTCTCTGGCATTACAAAAGGAATACCAGATTGTGCTTAGGAGATCTGAAGTTTCATGTACAATCACCTTTTTAAAAAAATTTATTGTGTATAATAAAACACCTGAAAAAGTACCCAGAAGAAAACAAAAAGAAAACCCAGCTTCATTCCATAATTTGTTTTATTCCATAAATTAGAAATAAAATTTAGATTAAAAAAATCTTAGAGTTGGAAGGGACTCCAGAAATCATTAAATCTAACTGGTCCTTGAACAAGATGTTCTGCTACAACATACTTTAACTGATGACAAGTAGCCATCCAGTCTTTGTTTGCAGATTTTCCATAAAAAAGAACCCTTACTATTGCTCAAGGCAATCCAAATCCATTTTGGGATAGTTTTTATTGTTTGAGATTTTCCCTATCTCAAATTCAAATGTATTTTTTTGCACAATTTACCCATTTTCTCTTTTGTTTGATCCTATGAAGCCAAACAGAACAATAACTCTTTCAACAAACAATTAAAAAAAAATTTGGAGATAGTGATCATGTTCCACCTAAAACTTCTCTAGGATAAAACATCCCTATTCTTTGAATCTAAACTCACATGACACATCCTAAAGGATTTTTACAGTCTTGTTTGATTTTATTTAATTGTCCATGTGATGCCTAGAATTAATGTCCTTCCCAGAACTGGTAGTCAGAACTGAACACCATAATCCATATATAGTTGGACTTATTCAGAGATCTAATAGCCAAACTAGCCTATGCTCTACTAACTTGTTTATAATATTATCCTTTATATCCAAATCATAATCCTATTTTGATCTTATCTTAGTATATGGAATGAAATGTTGGTCTATATCTAGTTTCTGCCAAATTATTTTTTAGTTTTCCTATAAATCTTTATCAAATAGTGAGTTCTTATTCCAAAGTCTTAGATTTTGGGGTTTATCAAACACTGGGTTACTATGGTCATTTACAAGTATCTATTATCCACCCAATCTATTGCTCTAATTCACCACTCTATTTCTTAGCCAGTACTAGATTGTTTTTATGATTAATGTTTTTAAAATAGGTTGAGATCTGGTATGCTTAGATTATGTTCCATTACATTTTTTCCCATTAATTCTATTTATGTTCTTGATTTTTTTTGGTATGGCACTGAGGAAGTAATTTAATTTAGGTGGAATCATCAGTTTTATTTAATTGCTTCAGCCTAACAGTTAACTTTTTCCAACTATTCAAGTATAACTTTCTTTAAGTAAAAAGTATTTTGAAATTATGTTCATATAGTTCCTGGTAAACTTTCAAGAATTTCATATTGGCTATAGTTATTTTAAATGGAATTTTGTAATGTCCAGGCTAACTTTCTGGAGGTCCTTCAGATGGACCTTGGTCTCAGCAGGATAATCACCATGAGGATGGACAGGAATAGATTCTAAAGTCTTTAATGTCTTCTTCACATCTGTGTCTGCCACAGCCTGAGTCTGCCACAGTCTCCTCCAGCAGTCTGACTCAGTCTGCCTCTGTCCCCAATTCTTTCAGCTTTTAAATACCCTATTATAATTACACCAATTGTAGAACTATTACATCACCATGCTAAGTATTAAGTATGTGTAAACTAGAGAACCATTATATCAACAATTCCCCTGAGTTAACACTTTGTTGTAAGTATTCTTGTTTCAAGTATACTTTTCCAGAGTTCTGTTCCTCTACAGAATTTCTCTTTCTCTCTCTTGCCATTAGACCTAACTAGCTGTATGATAGTTTTATTTCTTCATTCTTATTCATTTAATTTTTCTTGTTATTTTATAACTATGATTTCTAGTATAATATTGAATGATAGTGGTGATAACCATTGTTACTGGGAAATCTTCTAACTTATCCCAGTTACAGATAATACTTACTGATGGTTTTAGGTAGATACTATTTATAATTTTCAAGAAAACTCCATTTTCTTCTATGATTTTAATGTTTTTAATAGAAAAAAGGTGCTAAAATTGTCAAAGAATCTTTTTGGCATCTATTGAGATAATTATATGCTTTTTTAGTTGATATAATCAATTTCCTGATAGTTTCCCTAATAATGAGCTGGACCTGGTAAAAATTCCTCTTGCTCAAAGTCTATGATCTTTGTGATATATTGTTACAAACTTGTTGTTGCTTTATTTTAAAATTTTGCATCTATATTCATTATAAAAATTGCTCTATAGTTTTCCTTCTCTATTTTGTTCTTCTTGATCTAGGTATTCACTACTGTATTTGTGTCTTAAATAGAATTGGCAAAGATACCTTTTAGTATATTTTTCCAAATAATCTATATAATATTAGGATTAATTGTTGTTTAAATGGTAGAATTAATTCATGAATGAGTCCATTTGATCTTGGGGAGGTTTTTTTTTTTTTTGAGCTCACTGAAGAATTGTTCAATTTAAGAAATAAGATGGGGTTATTTAAGTATTCTGTAATTTTGTACATATTGCTCCATTTCACTTAAATTATTAGATTTCTTGGCAAAACTAGATTTTAAAAAAATATTTCAATAGAATTCTTTACAACATTCTCTCTCTCTCCTCTCAAATTCTCTTAAACACTTGTTTGTGCAAAATAGCCATGGTTACATAAGTATTCTTTCCTTAGTGCAAAACTGGAGTACCAAACTCTGTCCATTTGACCAAATAATTTAAACCAAGGTAAACACTCAGACACACCCCTTATTAAATCAGGCTATTCTAAATGAAGTCTACAAGACAAAGAGACATAGGACATTTAAAAAGTTCAAGAAACATAATTTATGGTTAATTAATTACTTTATTAATACTATCATTTTTTAAATAAAATAAGTCAATAGGACTCTCAAATGGCAAAGAGGCATTATAGTGGGGGGCTCATAGTTCCTTCCACACCAATCAAACTACCAAATAAATAACCCACCTGGGTGGAGTCTGGAAACTAATTTTTTTTTAAGTTAAACTAAATATTGAAAAGGATCATGTCTTTGAATTTTTTCTGAAGCTATATGCAATTTATAGTTCCCTAGTGTTTCTATGGTCTTTTGTAGACATGCTTCTAATATTTGTTCCTCAGGTGCACATCCCAATATATCATCCATGTAATGTAATAACATTACTTTTGGAAATGCTTTTCTTACTGAAGTAAGAGCAGCAGCAATATACATTTGGCACATAGTAGGGCTATTTTTCATTCCCTGTGGCAAAATTTTCCATTTATATATTTTATTAGGCTCAGCTAAATTAATGCTGGGCACTGAAAAGGCAAATCTTTTCATATCCTCCTTATCTAGAGGGATAGAATAGAAACAATCCTTAATGTCTCTAACCCAAAGAGACCATTCCCTAGGCAATTGAGTAGGAGATCAAAGGTCCAGGCTGAAGAATTCCCATAGTTTCCATCTGTTCATTTACTTTTCTTAAATCAGTCAACATTCTCAATTTCTAGATTTCTTTCTTACAACAAATACAAGGGAATTCCAAGGACTTAGAGAAAATTGTTTAAACTTTAAGTTAAACTTTTTGTCATAATTTATCCCATTTCTGCCTCTCCCTTTCTTTCTCCCAGTACATACATTTTCTCTTGCTCCTTAATTTTAGTTTTTTAGATATTATCTCTTCCCATTCAACTAACACTTGTGCCATATATATATATATATATATATATATATATATATATATATATATGTATATATACTCATTCTGACATAATAATGTCAAATTTCTTATGATTACAATTATCCTCTTCCCAGTATAAATTGTTTAACTTTATCAAGTTCTTATGATTTCCCTTACCTGTTTATCTTTTTATACTTCTCCAGAGTCATATGAAAGTCAGTTTTTCTATTCAGCTCTGTTTTTTTTTTCATCAAAAATGCTTAAAAAACTCTATTTCACTGAATATCTATTTTCCCTCTAAAGGATTATATTGAGTTTTTCTGGGTAGGTGATTCTTGGTTGTAATCCTAGTTCCTTTGCCCTTTAGAATATCATATTTTAAGTCCTCTAATAGTTTAATGTAAAAGCTAATAAATCTTGGGATATCCTGATTGTGACTCCATCATACTTGAATTATTTCTTTCTGATTGTTTGCAATATTTTTTCTTTCACCTGTTAGTTTTGGAATTTGGTCATAACATTCCTTGGAGTTTTCATTTAGCAATCTCTTTCAGTAGGTGATAAATAAATTCTTTTAATTTTTCTTTTACTTTCCAACTCTAGAATATTAGGGCAGTTTTCCCTGACAATTTCTTGAAAGATGATATTTGGGCTCTTTTTTGGATGATGGCTTTGAGACAGTCCAATAATTTTAAAATTAACTCTCCTGGATCTATTTTCCAGGTCAATTGTTTTTATGAAATAGATATTTCACTATATCTTCTATTTTTTTCTTTCTTTTATTTAAACAAACAGAATAAGAAAAAAGAAAAACAGAAAAGAAGTACAAAACAAAAGATATCATTGTCATGTGCCCAGCAAAATCAGGGAGGATTCAAAATATATAACAACAAATTACAATTCAAGAAAGAAAGTGTGTGTGTGTATGTATATATATATATATATATATATATATATATATATATACATATGTATGTTCTGTTAATTTAAGAATAGGTTCGGAACGCTCCTTTGAATAACCTTTTTTTTTTTAACTCAATTAAAATGAAAATAAAATTATAACTCAATTAAAGTGGACATAAAGTTTAATTACATGATATACGGAATAGATTGCCTACAATAACAACCAATACAGCAAATAATACATAAAAGACAAAGAATAAGGAAAACTATAACTAAGATAGGAGAGAGAGAGAGAGAGAGAGTGTACATCACCGATCTTGGAGCACAGCTGGGGGCCCCGTTGAAACTCATTTGGGAAAAGTGTTAGTCCCAGGCGGATGTCTCCCCGTGGGTGAAGCCCAAATGAGGAATAAACCCGGACTGATTATATAGGAAAAAAGGGCTAACCTGCTTATCTATTGAAATGCAAGTATAGGAGAGGGAAATGCCAGATGGGCTTCCAAGATATGACTTGATAAATGTAGATGTCAGGGAGGGGGCCAACCCTCCTATTCCTATTCCTCTCCCCTTATTTTTTTATAGATTTTGGAGGGTGCTATATCCTTCATAGTATATATGTATTGTTGCCTGTTTTACCCATTCCTGATATGACTAAGTTTTCAGAACTCTGACAGCTTCTCTCTCCTCTAATGCCTCTGTTTCTCTTCTTCCTCTGTACCTCATTTGTGTGACATAATTATTATTTGTACCTTAACTCTGCTTCAATCTTTCTTTTGAGCTGTGCTATTGTTGATGTCAGTCATAAACATATTCTATACATTCCCCATGTTAAAATAAGTAAATGAATGAATGAATGAATGATTTGTCCATGTTTAAGTCCTTGAAGCTGATTTTTGATAATAGTTCTTATTTGTAAAATTTTTTGTTAAGTTTGGATTTGGTTGATAAAAAATCCTGAAAATCTGCAAGTTTGTTGTATATCCATTTTGTTCTCATTCAAGTATATGGATAATTTTGCTGTATATGATATTTTTGGTCACAGGCCTAGTTCTTTATTTGTCAGTAGATATGATTCCAGGGCTTGTGGTATAATTCTAATTGTAGCTCTATCATATTTGAATTTGTTTCCTACTTTTCAGTAAAGTTCTTTCTTTCATCTGGGGATTTCAAGATTTGGCCATAATATTGTTATTTGTTTTCCATAAAGGATTCCATTGAGGTGGTTTTTTTCTATTTCTACTTTTCCCTCATGTTCTATCCCTCCAAGACATTTTTCTTTGATTATTTCTTTATTTCTTGCATTTTTGTGTCAAGGTTATTTTATTTTTGGTCACAACTTTCAGGAAATCCAATTATTCTTATATTTTTTTCTTCTTGAACTGTTTTCCAGATCTATAATTTTTCTTATATGATTTTTCACATTCTGTTCTATTTTTTATTCTTTACAATCTTTTTGTTATTTCTTAGTCTCACATAACTTCACTAGCTTACCTGTGCCCAATTCTAATTTTCAAAGAGTTATTTTTTGTCTTTGAGGCTCTGTATATTCTTTTCCAGTTGGTTTATTTTTTTTACATAATTTTATTGTTTTTCTTGGATAGTTTTTATTCTTATTTTTAGTTTTTAGTTTTTCTTAATGTCTCTCATTTGATTTTTAAATTCCTTTTTGAATTCTAAACATTCTCTCTGGGCATGGAGCCATTTAAAAATTCTATTTGGGGTAGAAGAAGCTTTTTTTTTTTTTATTTCAGTGTCCTCCTCTGAAGATGAATCCAGATCTTTCCTATTCCCATAGAAAGTTTCTATGGTTGGGTTCTTTCTTTTTTAACTATTCATTATTTTTTTTTAAATAAGAATTATTAATGTAAGCACTTCTTATCCTGCAGTGGGGGGAATAGTGCCTCTAGCTTCACTTCAGCTTTCCCCTCTGACCTGAAATCTTTTTTTTTTTTTTTTTTTTAATAGCCTTTTATTTACAGGTTATATGCATGGATAACTTTACAGCATTAACAATTGCCAAACCTCTTGTTCCAATTTTTCACCTCTTACCCCCCACCCCCTCCCCTAGATGGCAGGATGACCAGTAGATGTTAAATACATTAAAATATAAATTAGATACACAATAAGTATACATGACCAAAACATTATTTTGCTGTATAAAAAGAATCAGACTCTGAAATATTGTACAATTAGCTTGTGAAGGAAATAAAAAATGCAGGTGGGCATAAATATAGGGATTGGGAATTCAATGTAATGGTTTTTAGTTATCTCCCAAAGTTCTTTCTCTGGGCATAGTTGGTTCAGTTCATTACTGCTCCATTGGAAATGATTTGGTTGATCTCGTTGCTGAGGCTGGCCAGGTCCATCAGAACTGGTCATCATATAGTATTGTTGTTGAAGTATATAATGATCTCTTGGTCCTGCTCATTTCACTCAGCATCAGTTCGTGTAAGTCTCTCCAGGCCTTTCTGAAATCATCCTGTTGGTCATTTTTTACAGAACAGTAATATTCTGACCTGAAATCCTTTGGGATCTTCCTGCAAGTGCCCACAACCAGAAATATCCCTGCCCGACTGCTTCTGTACTCTTCTGATGCTGGTTCGTTCTTGTGCAGGGTGACATCCCTACAGCACACTTGAGACTCTCATTCCTAATCAGTCATGGTTCATTCATTTTTCCTGGCTCAAATACCCAATACCTCAGCTGGTCCAGGAAGTGAAAATTTCTGTGGTTCCTGTTGAGCCTCTAGCCAAGTCAAGCTATCCCCAGGGCTCACCACTTGTTGTTTCTGCAAATCTATCCCAGAGGTGTTTGCACTTCACAGGAGTTACTCCCCCTGACTTGGAGTCTTTCTTCCAGTCTTCTAGGGTTGTACTAGGAGGACCCTTGTTCTGCCCCAAATCTTGATTTTTTCATCAGTCTATATTTGTCCTGAAGCACAAATTCAATCTGTCTGTGGGGGAAATCTGAAGAGCTTCAAATTTACTGACCTACTCTGTCATCTTTTCAGAATCCACTCCTAAACTTGGTTCAATTTGAAAGAAATTTCTAACCCAGGTCTTTTGACTCCAAATCCAGCACTCTTTCCATTGTTCCATTTTGCCTCATCTTAGATATTCTGTTTCCCCATATAGACTTATAGATTCACTAAATATAAGAGGTGGAAGGGTTCTTAGAGATCATCAAGTCTTTCTCCTTACAGATAGGGAGATTAAAGATCAGAGATAACAAATCTAAATAAAAATTGTTCAAGTACACACAACACATTCTCCTTTTTCTCTGTGACTCATAAACCTGAACAACTTTTGCAAATAGTAGTCATTAAAAGCTTGTTAACTGATTAATTGGTATAATAAGTTCAAGTTTTTTGATTTTCTTTGTATCTAAAACTATACAGTACTCAATTTACTTATATACCTACTTATACAATTCACTTCATAAAAAATAAGCTTTATTAAAAATAAGATTCCAAACCTTCTGATAAATCTATCTAATGCTCATAGCACAAGTTACATCAAAAAAGACCAAATGAGTTTTCTCTCCTTCTTTTTCTTCCCTCCTTCACAAGATAATAAGTCATCTGACATAGGCTATACATGTACAATTAATCATATTAAACATATTTCTATATTAGTCATGTTGTGAAAGGAGAATCAGAACAAAAGGGAAAAACTACAGGAGAAAAAAAAATACATGAAACAATTTTTTAAAAAGTGAAAATAGCTTGCTTTGATCTGCATTCAAACTCCAAAATTCTTTCTCTAGATATAAATGGCGTTTTCCATCAAAAGCCTTTTAGAATTGTCCCAGATTACCATATTGTTGAGAAGAGCTAAAACTATCATGATTGATTATCTC
Organism: Sarcophilus harrisii; assembly: GCF_902635505.1. Lineage (NCBI taxonomy): Eukaryota > Metazoa > Chordata > Mammalia > Dasyuromorphia > Dasyuridae > Sarcophilus > Sarcophilus harrisii. The sequence goes on from NC_045429.1 coordinate 125,739,401, forward strand.
ACAATAATGTTGTGACTGTGTACAATTCTTCATTCAAAATGCTTCTATTCTTCTATTTAGAATGGTTTTTTTCTGAAATCTACCTGCTCATCATTTCTTACACCATAATAGTATTTCATTATATGCATTCACCACAACTTATTCAGCCATTCCCCAATTGATGTACATCCCCTCAATTTCCAATTCTTACAAAGATAGCTTTAAGTCAGATCAGATAAAATACCCTATCAAATTTAGTCAAGTTAGAGAATCAAGGCAAATCAAAATTCAATTTGATAATAGATATTTATTAAATGCCTACTGATGGGGTTGGGGTGGCAATATCTAGTTTGAATTAAAAATGTGACAAATTCACATTAAACATTCTCTTTGGCAAAAGTTATATTTATTTAGGGGAAGAGATTACAGACAAAATTAAGGGATACAATGGACACCTGAAATGGTAAATATGAAATAGAGGTGGGAGAGAATATAGACTATAGACTAATCAGAGTTAACTGGAGTAAGAAGAAAGGTGTCATTAGAGAGAAGGAGCTATGAGAAGGGTTTAATCTTATAGTGGACTTAGTTCTGAAAAGAACTTAGCAAAGATCTTCATTATAATCAGATCTTTTATAGGGGAAGTAGAGCCTTGGAGTTTCCTAGGTACAAAGGCATGAACCCAGGAGGGAGAATCAGAGAGCTGGATGGAATACACCTGGCAGATCAGGTCCCAGGTCTATCAAAAGATATGCCAGTCAAGATAGTCTGGGAAAGCTAACTTTCTTTTTGTATGCCATAATGGTTGATAGAATTAACATTATGACTATCTTAACTTATGGTAATTGGATAGATAGTCTAGGGAAGCTAAATTCTCATCAAGGGTGACTCAAAGGTTATTGTGAAAGTCTTTGAAGAGCTAACTAGAATGGAGAAAGAATGGATGATTAAACAATAGACTCTAACTTCACATTATTTTATACAAATAGGATTTGGTCTTCTGGACAGAGGAAGAGGTTAACTCACATCATCTACTATGTTTTAATCACCAGGGAGAGAAATAAGAAAAAAGAAAGATAAGATTCCTGCTCTCAGGGACCTTACAATCTGATAGGAGATAATACGCAAAAAGAATCTGAGAGAGGTAAGGAAACCACTAAAGCCAATAAAAAGAGGAGGCATAATGTTCCACTGAATGGAAACTAAGCTGATGGAAACAGAGACACTGATGCAAAATGGAAAATCCCTGAAAAGTTTTGATCTTGGAAAGTAGATTGGTTTGAGGAAGGATTTCTTGTTTTTCCCTTTAGCCCTCCACTCAGAGGGGAGAGGCAATTGAGGAAGTTGAGAAGGTAGTGATAGAGATTGGGTTAAAAAATCAACTCCTTAAAGCAATGAAGTCATGACTCTAAAAAAGTATAATTTTTGAATTCCAAAATGTTATTATTTTCTAATAACTATCAATTATATGTATTTTTATAATGCTACATTTCAAAGTAAAAATCATGTTCAATAACTTGGAAATTAGATTGGTTAAAATGTCTTGTCAAATTTAACCAAAATAAAATTTCATAAGGCTAATAAAATCAAGTAAGGGACTCTCTATTGACTCTTCCCCTCACTTGGGAGGCAAATAGTCTATATTGGAATGAATATTGAAACTTTTAACTTGCTTACTTGAAAAATGTTTGATTTCTTTTTCAAAGCAAAGGTTTATTTTAGTAAACATAATTTTTCTATTATTTTTATAGGATTATAGGAAGAGATATTTTCATTTATTTATTCACCGATTAACTGATCACTTTGTTTCAGACTTGTCATTTTCAATTTTATGTGGAGATACTTGTGCGGAAATTCATTCTATTAGAGCAGATGAAAATTTATCTGAAATTTCTCATCAGTTGCCTGTGTTACTTAAGCATTCTATACTCCAGTCAAACTTACCAGGTGATTGTTCGTGCATACCATTACATCTCTTGCTTATGTGTCTTTGCACAAGTTGTTACTCATGTCTGGCTTGTTAATCTCTCTTTGCATTTCTTTTTTTGGAGGCCCAAGTTTACTTCAAGGCTTAGTTCAAATATCACCTCATTCAAGGTCTTTCTCTATTCTGCTAACTGGTAGTGCCTATGCCCAAATGAAGCCCATGGTTTTTATTTTGTATATCTCTCTTGCTAAAGGTGTTTGATACAAGGATGAAAGAAATCCAATGCAGAGTTCAAATTGTACGGGTAGTCCCCATAGATTGCTCCTGTTTGTAAATGACATTCTGATCACATCCACTCCAAGGAGGAAATCCAAAGATCAGGAGTAAAAGATATTATGAAGGAATTTTATGAAACTAGATAGATAAAGAAAATGGGATGGTCATATTGTAAGTTCAAGGAATGACAGATGCATAATCAATGTACTTCACCAGTACCCTTGAGAAATCAAAGAACTTCAACATATTGGAAAAACTTCTGATAAAATTACTGGAGGGTAGCAACAAAAACTTCCTAAAATGGAAAGCACAGATTGATTTTTTTCAACATTACAGGAAACTTCCAAATCAATGAGACATATCCATTTGAGTATAACCCTGAACTTGTCACTTAAATTCCATGGGACTCAGTTCCTTTATATGTAATATGAGAAGGTTAAACTACATGAACTTCAAAGTCCTTTTCAGCTTAAATCAAAAATTTAAATCTTAATTTTAATCATTTAATTACATTTCTAGTGTTATAATGATTGTGAATATGGTTTTAGAAGGGAGGTCACTTGATACACCTACCAGGAAGAGAAAGGTTTAAAGAGGTATAGTTTTCAAATTTTTCCTCTATCAGCTTAATTTTAGTATCAATCATAACTTTTTTCAGAAGGACTGAATTTGACTGGTGACTGGGGAACAAGGATAGTTTGTGGAAGGTGATTACCCACAGACTCCTAAGGCTAGAATGTTATTTGTCTTTGGAGAATGTTCAAGTCTGGCCTCTGGGCATGTAAATTCTTCCCAAATGGAGTACATAGAAAAAAAGGATGCTCAGGTAGTTGCTATTGAATATATTCAAGATCAGGGATAGGATTTCTCTTGGGATACTGTATTAGATGAGTAAACAGATGAAGTCATGCCTTTGTAATGCTTACCTTTGCCATTCTGTTTTCTAATGAGAATAGGGATTGCATTCTGTGCTAGCTGAAACATCTTGGTGAGACACAGGAATAATAGCATTGTTGCCTAGATAGATTCATTGATTATACTGGTGTGTTTGCAAAAGAGGAGTTGACTTATAGCCTGCTCAAAGAGATAAATATAGTGTCCCCTCCTCCATTTTAATTAGCAGTAGTAAAAAAATATAATTAAATATATAAAACTATATAATTAAATTTTATCATATTTCCTCATAATTATAGAGCTTTAAAAAGCTTTGAAAATCATATTTGCATTATATCAAGAGGACTTAACATTAAATTTTTAGTTATACATGTAAATCAATGTTAACATCAGACAAATATGTCTGCCTTCATTTAAATGTTGACCGAACATTTTCCTTGACACTTGCAAATCCAGAGAACATATGCATTCTCATGCCCATTTACTTATCCAGTTATAAAGGAAGGAATGAGTGGCCCAAAACAACAATAAAAAAGAATGGGCAGACTTTATGTTTCTTTGCATTGTTGTGCTAGGGAATTACTTTGATTACATTAAAAAATAACACAGAAGTGGGAGAATCTTTATACTTCTTATTTTGGCACAGTCCCTCTCTTCAAAGAACAGATTGGTCCTTTTCTTCTGGGTTACAATCTTTCTGAAATGCCCACTCCATTTTCCCCCTAAAGATGTATAAATATATGTCCCCTCCCTCCTTCATCATATACCCCATGTTAAAAAACAGCAGAAAACTCCTCCTACAGGGTATTACTATATAGTTATCTCAGGAACTTGGTTTAATAGGGGAGAATCATTTAACTGAAGAATACTATGTCATATGTAAGTAGCATAATTATTTTACTTTATCATATGCTACTTGGCCCCTCTAACCAAGTTTTTAATGCTACGTTGCAAACACTATGGTATTTTTTTAAAGAATGTATTCAAATTATAAAGGATTCCAAAGAATGGGAGCTTCCCATTTCTAGTGACATATATGTAACCCCCATAGTTTCCTGAATGGGAATCCAGGTTACACAAAAGTTTTGGTCCAATATTAAAGAAATTCAATATAAAGTTGGGATTTTTAACCTAGATGCTATGAAGTGTTGTGTGTGTGTTTTGATTACTAGTTCAATTTTAATTAGATTCTTTGTAGTCTTATATGTTTTATTGGATGTAGTTAAAAAACTTGATTCTGATAAGGGGTGCATAAACTTCACCTGTCAGAGAAGGCCAGGCCATACAAAATAAAGTTTCAGACTCCTTGTTCTAGAGGGAACCATTATAGAATCAATATTCTGATGCTAGAGTTAGCCATATCTGGTTAATTTGCAAGTACTCACAATTGTTAAGCAAATCACTATCTTCTTAGTCATGGGGAAGAATAAAAAGTTCAAAATATAGTTTCTGGATAATTAATAATTTTATTATTCATGTTAGCAACAATTAATAAAAAAGGGTAAGTGGAACTACAACTGCCAAAGTCTCCTCATTAAACCCATTCTTTCCTCCCTGCCTCCCTCCTTCCCTCCCTTCCTTCCTATCTTCCTCTCTTCCTTCCTTTCTCCTTTCCTTCCTCCCTCCTTCCCTTCCTTCCTTTCTTCCTTCCTCCTTTACTTCCTTCCTCCTTCCCCTCTTTCCTTCTTCCCTCCCTCTCTTCTTTTCTTCCTTCCTTCCTTTCTTCCTTCTTTCCTTCCCTCCTTCCTTCCTTGCCTCCTTCCTTCCTTCCTTCTCCTCTTTCTTCCTTCCTTCCTTCCTCTCTTCCTTTCTTCCATCTTTCCTTCCTCCCTCCCTCTCTCCTTCCTTTCTTCCTTTATTGCTTCCTTCCTTCCTTTTATCCCTCCCTTCTTTCTTTTCTTCCTTCCTTCTTCCTTCCTTCCTTTCTTTATGAATGACTAAGTTAAAAAAAAGTCATTCTTTGCCTCATTTCTTTCTTGCCTCAAGTTAATCATTGAATGGGTGATTGCCTTACTCAAACTGTGTCCTGTTAAGGTTGTTAGCTTTAAAAAGCCAAGATCTTCCTTCTACTCTATACAGGGCCATCTCTAGTAGTCCTGATCCATATCTGACCTTTGGATCCAGATCGATCCTGAGAAGAAAGTGAGGCTGGTGACCTTGCATAGCCTTCCCTCACTCAAATTCAATTCATTTGCATGTTATGGCATCTGCTGCTTTAAGAGCAACATAACTTTCTAGGATTTGTAAGAATGCACCTATTTCCTGTTTTATCAAACCACATCTGGGGTGGTAAGCTCAATTCTGGGTACCAATTTTAGGAACAACATTTTAAAAAAGGAGAACACCCACAAAGAGTGCAATAAGAGTAATGAAACACCTCAAATTCATTGCATTTGAGTTTTAGATTATTTGGAGGAACTAGCCATATTTAAAGTTGAGAAGACTCGAGGGAGTCATGATTGATGTTTTCAAATACTAGAGAGGTTGTAATGAGAAAATGAGAACAGATTGTGAGGGATGTAGAAGACCCTTACCCAAAATGATTACTCAGACATCATTCAGTAGAAAAGCAGAAAAGTTGTTTATTAAAAACCTCTGGAAGATGAGCCGTCCCATCATGAGATAAGAAAGAGAAAACTTGTGGTAGGAGGGCTAAAGAAATAGTAAAGATACATAGCTTTTATACAAGAGATTACATCACAAGTAAGAGAGCATTGAGAAGGGGAGGGGGAGGCATCTAATTGGTTGTTGCTATTTGTAGAGATTGGAATGGAAGGCTTCTGTTTCCCCAAAATCTCCTGATTTCTAGGAAACAGAAAATCAGGCCTTCAGGCTTAATCAAGCAGATAGTGGTCCAGCTAATAGACTAAATATCGATAAATGTCAAATACTGATAAATGTCATCAGCTCAGGTTAAGTAAATATGTTTATAGCTGGCCAAGGCTTAAGTAAATATGAGCCTGCACATATTATAAAGATCATAGGAGAAACACAAGTAATGAAAATAAAATACAGAGAAAGAATTCATACATTTCTGTAAGCTCTTCACCTTATCTCTCTCTATTCCACACAAGATCTACTGTGCTTGTCTCCAGAAGGCCCAACTTAATGTAATTTGTAAAAATTTCTAAAAGACCAACTTAGAATCAATGGGAGAAAAACTTTCTAAAAAGTTATAAGTGTTTGAAGATGAACTGAACTTCTTAGAGAAAAGGTGGGTTGCCCCTCATTGGAAATCTTTCAGGAAAGACTCAAGGACCACTTGCAGGGCATATTATGAAGAACAAGTATTTTACCTTAAATCTCACAGACTCCTTAAATCTTTTCATGTCCCTTGAAATTTGAGATTGCGTTGCATCTGTTCTATAAATATCTTGTACATATTTAAGTTCTTTACATGACAGTATTTGAACTCTTTGAAGGAAGCAACACTTTTTTTGCTTTTCTTTGTATCTCTCTAATGCTTATCACAATACCTGGCACACATGTAATAAATCCTTCCTTCCTGTTTGAAGGGGATTCTTTTTGAGGAGCTCAGTGGTCATTGGGATCCCTTCCTGCTCTAAAATCCTATGATCTTGATTACAAGTATTAGTGAATTAATTAGTTAGGATTGTGTTTACAACCAGAAACATCTGTTTAAATAAAGGTCTCCATGGTTAATTATAGTCATTACTGTTTGTCAATAAGTATTCAGGTGTTTGAATTTCACAAACAAGTATAAACTGCACACTCCTTACATTTCTTAGCTGGAGTCCAAATTCAGTCAATTTTTGTTTTGTTTTGTTTACACAATGACAGTTCCATGGAAAGAGAAAGGGCATTAAGGTAATCAAATTATAAAAAGGACCACAGTTAAGAAATGTACTCATATGCTTTTTTCCTCTTTGTGGATGATACATGGGCAGGAATCCTGAATAGTAAAAAGTGTTACCATGTGGGTGGCCAAACTGGGAATATCTGGCAATTAGCAGAGGTCAGAGACAGCAAGGAAGTCTGGCAAGGCAAAAACAATCACAATGCCAAAAATCAAATCTAAGCAAAGTTATGGTCTAGCTAGAATATATTTACTTTATGTCAGCAAAATGATAAATCTCAGAATTTAGGAAATGCTAAGTCTCAAAAGGGTGATGCAGTAGATAGAGTGCTGGTTCAATGAGTCACAATATCCCATCTCTTTCCTCTTCTCTTTACTTACAGAACTGCTACCCTGATTCATTCAGGTTCTTCTCATCCTTCATCTAATCTATAATAGACTGAAATGAAATAGACTAGAATAAAAACATAAACTCTTCTGTTCACCTTTCAAATTCTTGACTCCAACTTGCTTCTCCATGCTTACTTCCTTTGCTATATTCTCTGATCTAGCAACTGTACCAGTCAGACTGACCTTATTGCTATTTCTGAAACATGACATTCCCTTATATCCACACCTTTAGAGTACACTCACCTCCAAAACTCAACTCAAATACATAATCTATGTGAAGATGTTCTTGAACCAATTACTCAGCTGTTACTGCTCTCCCTTTCTAAACTACTTTTCATTGATTTTTATTTTATTTTCTTTGTATGTATGTATAGATATGTATATATGTATTCATTTATAATGTCATTAATAAATCCTTATTGAATAATTTCAGTTGTCTCATGTTTAGTAGATCTCTGCCCAATAATAGACTTCAATCTGATCTGAATAGTGGTGTACATCAACTTTCTTTATAATGTTCTTTTGAGACTTTGATATAGGCTTTCCATTCCTGTATTTGCCTTCTTTTGGGACTGGCTATTCTCTCAGCAGGCATTTACACTTAAATCACTTTTAACATCTTACTCAGTAATTTTAGCACTGCAAACCAAGGCAAGAAGAAATCACGATATTTCATGATGAACACAGCATTACTGCACCAAAAAACCCAAAACAAAACAAAACAATCCCACTCATCTGAGCATGATACTTATAGGTCCTTTTGAGAAGAATAGAATTGTGTTTTTCATTTTGGCTTGTTGAATAGGATGTCAACTGCTCGAGCCATTGTTACATATTATTTTATTTTTATTTTAAATTTTATTTTAACTTAGTTTTCACTCATTTATTTTCATTTAATTTTCCCCTCATTGTCATAACAATGAGTGAAAAATTAGGTAATCTGCAACAATGACTTCTGCAATTGACATCTTAGAATATCAGTAATCCTAGACAATGGGAAAGAATATTAAGAAAAGTATAAATCTGCTTACTGAGAAAATACTTCTATGCAGAAAGAATGTAGAGTTCATTGAGATTTGAAAACTTCAGCAAAAGAAGAAAATGAATTTTAAAATGTTACCAAGAAACCCCCCTCATCTGTCTACAGATCAAGCAGAAGTATTTACTCATCTCCAGGAATATAAATTCATAAGAGAAATCTTGAAAGAGGGAGATAGTATGGTACAGTTACAGTGCAGTTATGAGGAAGATGCTAGAATACCCCTTCTTCCACTTGCTACCTGTGTAACCATGGGCAAATGCTAAAACTTTGCCAGGACTGACTTTCCTCATCCAAAAAATGGGAACATTAGAACTGATGATCTCTACAGCTCTTCCCAGCTCTGAATGGAGAGCATTGAGGAGGCAGCATGGCCATATATTTACAAGTTACATTCAGAATAGGTAAAAGATAATCTCAGAGAGAAGGTCCCAGAATAAAAAGTGATAGGAAAAGACTTCTCATGAAGATGAGCTATAGAGCCAGTCTCAGTCAGAAAAATCTTTGTTTAAGTCCAATTTTTGCCACATAATGACTGAGTGATCCTAGGCAAATCTCACAATCTTTGAATGCCCCAGGCAAACCTTTGAGACAGAGATCAATCTATGTTGGTAGAGAAAATTCCTTAGGAGTTCCTTTCTGTTGTTGTGTGTTCTTCATTCCAGAAAAAAGATGATCACATCAGGGAGGTGATGCTATGACATGAAAATGACCTGGATTTAAGTGAGGGAGGGCTGTGCAAGGTCACCTTTGGTCTTTAACCAAAGTACAGAAACTTGGAAGTTCTTAGAACAAGAATAATGTATATCTTCTAGACTGCCAGTACATTAATGGTTATCTGTGAAAAATACTGCAATAATCTCTGTTTCTTGCATCCCCAGAAAATCTGAAGTACCCCATATTGACTGAAGAAAAATTCCAACTCATATATTAAGTGGGATGAAATGTCTACAACAATTTAACAGATGCAAAGTCAGGAGGAAAAGTCAAGAAAATGACAGAATTCATTCAGAACCTCTCAAGGTAGATGAAGATACATTGTAAAAGAAACACTTAAGGAGGTTCGTACATTATCTTTCAGGACCTTCACACATTTGAGCCCAGTCGTCTAAATATGTGAAGTATTCTTCTGAAAACAAATATGATTCTGTAAACCTTGACAACTGTCATCCCATTATTTTCCCTTTGCTAGTCTTTAAGCCCTTCACATGAATTATAACTCTGCTATGCTGAGAAAAATGTAAAGGACTCCACCAGTTGAAAGCAGGAAAGATTTTGTTCTAGTTTTTCATCTACTGAGAAAAAGTAAGGCAAATACAGGATTTTATATTATAGATCTTGGAAGTGACAATAAGGAGATAAAACTATCTCCTTGATGGGAGAGAAGAAAAAAATAAAGGAAAAAAGTAAAAAAAAATAAAATTCCCATAAGCTCTGTCTTTGTTTCTTCAAAAAGTAGGTGATTCCAGGGCAAAAAAAAAAAAAAAAAAAAAAAAAAAAAAAAAAAAAAAAAAAAAAACTGTCTCTGGATGACATGAAGCCTCAATTGTTGGCTTCATGCCCTCCTCCAACATTATTTGTATTTATTTTATAATGTATGTACATGTATACACATATATTCTGTACATGTTGACTCTCCCAATAAAACATAAACAGAAATCATCTTTTGGGGGGTCTCTGTGTGGTCTGTATAATGTCTGAGGAATCTTGCCCCAACTCCCATTCTTATTGATGAGTCAGATTCCCAGAGCTAGACTTTTTACAATACATTATTTTCATTACTTTACATTAATTCAGGGTCCTAGGAGTACTCTTTAGGGGTTAGTGATCATTCTCTAATGCCATTGCCTTGAGCCCTCCGTGATTTGCTTCTCTGGCTCCTCTAAGATTTTCAGATGAGAACCCTTTAGTCAGACAAATTAGAAAGGGAGCTTTTACTGAAGTGGTACAATAAATAAAGTTGATTAAAAAAAACTACCCCCATCCAGGGCTGCCTTGGAGCTGACTTAAATCAACTAATGAGAGTAAATTTTTAATTTAAAAGTCTTGATAAAGTAATCTAGATATGAGTTGAATACTTCCACAAAGTATGGCATATGAAGACAGCTTAGAAATCGAAAAATGAGTAGTTTACTTCATCCTGGCCATCAACTCTAATAATAATAAAAATATGATTAAAAAAAAGCAAACACATACATGTAACATTAATATATACTTTTAGAATTGTAAAAAGAACAAAAACAGATGCAGAAAATATTCTAAAAATACTTGCAAAACATCAATTAATGAAAAGGCCCATCACCCCAAGGTAACTATAGAAAAATTAACAATTTTTCATTTAAAAAGATATAAAAATTGATAATTTAAAAATAAATCACAGACAGAATAAAAAGTTTCAGAAATATTATAAGAACAAAGAAATATCATTCCTCCATCCAATATTTGAAAAATATTTTCCCCCAGTTACATGTAAAAAAAAAACTATTCATTTTTGGTTATACATGCACATTCATTTTTTCTAAATTTATTTCCTAATGAATCATGTTGGGAGGCAAAAATCAGAATGAAAAGGAAAAATCACAAGAGAAAAAAAATACACAGAGGAAATATGAAAAAATAAACAGCATAGTTTGATTTACTTTTAGTAAATTTAGTCTCTGCAGATGGTATTTTCTAATCAAAGTTTATTGATATTGCCTTGGATAACTGAATTGCTTAGAAGAACCAAGTTTGTCATAGTTGATTATTGCACAGTCTTGCTCTTGTTGTGCACAATGTTTTCCTAGTTCTGCTCAGCATCAGTTCACATCAGTCTTTCCTGACTTTTCTAAAATGAGTTGATTATAATTTTAAAATAGAATAATTCATATACCTTAACTTATTCAGCCATTCTTCATTTGAAAATTGTCTGTTCATATTCTTTGATCATTTATCAACTGAGGAATAACTTTTTATTCTCATCAATTTGGCTCAACTCTTTATATGTTTTAGAAATAAGGCCTTTATCAGAAACACTGCCTGTAAAATTTTCCCCAACTTTTTCCTTTCTTTTTAACCTTGGCTGCATTGGTTTTCTTTGCGCAAGACATTTTTAATTTAACATAATCAGAGTTGTCTATTTTGTATTTCATAATGTTCTCTAGTTCTTTATAGGCCATAAATTTCTCCCTTCTCCAAAGATCTCATAGGTAAAATTTCACTTGTTCTCTTAATTTTCCTATGGTATCACCCCTTATGCCTAAATCATGTACCTATTTTGCCTTTATTTTGGTACAGGATTCACGATGTAGATCCATGCTGAATTTCTGACATATTATTTTCCACTTTTCCTAACAATTTTTATGAAATAATGAGTTCTTATCCCAGAAGTTGGAATTTGGGGATTTATCAAACACTAGATTATTGTAGTTTTGGATTATCGTGTCATTTGTACCAAAGCTATTCCACTGATCTCCCATTTTTATTTCTTAGCCAGTATCAGATGGTTTTTAATGAAGACTACTTTAAAATAGTTTGAGTGCTGCTAGACCACCATCCTTTACATTTTTTCATTAATTCCCTTGGTATTTTGACCTTTTATTCTTCCAAATGAATTTTTTTATGTTTTTTAGCTCTATAAAATAATTTTGGGGGAGTCTGATTGAAATGACACTGAACAAGTAGTCTAATTTAGGTAGAATCATCATTTTTATTATATTAGCTCGATACACCCATGAGCAATTGAAATTTTTTCTAATTGTTTAGATCTAACTATATCAATATGAAAAGTGTTTTGTTATTGCATTCATATAGTTTCTGGGTTTGTCTTGGCAGGTAAACACCTAAATATTTTGTTTTGTCTACAGTTATTTTAAATGGAATTTCTCTTTTCTACCTTTTGTTCTGGGCCCTTGTTAGTAAGAGAAATGGTGATGATTTGTCTAAGTTTATTTTATATCCTGTAATTTTGCTAAAGCTGTTGTTTCAAATAGGTTTTTGGATGATTGTCTAGGATTCTCTAAGAATACCATCTGCAAAGAGTAATAGTGTTATTACCTCATTGCCTATTCTAATTACTTTAATTTTTTTTTCTTATTGCTAGAGCAAAAATTTTAGTACAATACTGAATAATAGTGATGATAATGGGCATCCTTTTTCACATCTGATCTTACTGGGAATATGACTAGTTTCTTTCGTTTTTTTTTTAATTTTACTTCCTTTTTTATTTTAATAGCCTTTTATTTACAGGTTATATGTATGGATAACGTTACAGCATTGACAATTGCCAGACCTCTTGTTCCAATTTTTCCCCGCCTTTTCCCCACCCCCTCCCGCAGATGCCAGGATGCCCAGTAGATGTTCATTTTACTTCCTTTTTTTTTATTTAATAGCCTTTTATTTACAGGATATATGCATGGTAACTTTACAGCATTAACAATTGCCAAAGCTCTTGTTCCAATTTTTCACCTCTACCCCCACCCTCCCTAGATGGCAGGATGACCAGTAGATGTTAAATATATTAAAATATAAATTAGATACACAATAAGTATACATGACCAAAACATTATTTTGCTGTACAAAAGAATCAGACTCTGAAATATTGTACAATTAGCTTGTGAAGGAAATCAAAATGCAGTGTGCATAAATATAGGGATTGGGAATTCAAGTAATGGTTTTAGTCATCTCAGAGTTCTTTTTCTGGGCATAGCTGGTTCAGTTCATTACTGCTCCATTAGAAATGATTTGGTTGATCTCGTTGTGAGGATGGCTGGTCCATCAGAACTGGTCATCATAAAGTATTGTTGTTGAAGTATATAATGATCTCCTGGTCCTGCTCATTTCACTCAGCATCAGTTCATGTAAGTCTCTCCAGGCCTTTCTGAAATCATCCTGTTGATCATTTCTTACAGAACAGTAATATTCCATAATTTTCATATACCACAATTTATTCACCAATTCTCCAACTGATGGACATCCATTCAGTTTCCAGTTTCTAGCCACTACAAAAGGGCTGCCACAAACATTCGTGCACATACAGGTCCTTTCCTTCTTTATAATCTCTTTGGGATATAATCCCAGTAGTAACACTGCTGGATCAAAGGGTATGCACAGTTTGATAACTTTTTGAGCATAGTTCAAACTACTCTCCAAAATGGTTGGATTGTTCACAACTCCACCAACAATGCATCAATGTCCCAGTTTTCCGCATCCCTCCAACAATCATCATTATTTTTCCTGTCATCTTAGCCAATCTGACAGGTGTGTAGTGGTATCTTAGAGTTGTCTTAATTTGCATTTCTCTGATTAATAATGACTTGGAGCATCTTTTCATATGACTAGAAATAGTTTCAATTTCTTCATCTGAGAATTGCCTGTTCATATTCTTTGACCATTTTTCAATTGGAGAATGGCTTGATTTTTTATAAATTAGAGTTAATTCTCTATATATTTTGGAAATGAGGCCTTTATCAGAACCTTTGAATGTAAAAATATTTTCCCAGTTTATTGCTTCCCTTCTAATCTTGTCTGCATTAGTTTTGTTTGTACAAAAACTTTTCAGTTTGGTATAAAACTCAGCTCAGAAAAAGAGCAGGTCAGCAAACCTGAAGAGACCTCAAACAGCAAAAATACATCAGACTGTCCTCCTTTACATGATGCTCTCATAGAAGAGACCATTAAAAGTCTCAAAAGAGAGTTAGAAGATAAATGGGGAAAAGAAAGAGAAGCCTTACAAGAGAGCAACAACTTCCTGAAATACAAATTGGAAAAAGTAAAAAAATCTCAGGAAAGGGATAAAACAGTCAACAAATATAGCAACCTAGTCTTTGACAAACCCAAAGATCCCAGCTTTTGGGATAAGAACTTACTGTTTAATAAAAATTGCTGGGAAAATTGGAAACTAATATGGCAGAAACTAGGCATTGATCCATACTTAACGCTCACACCAAGATAAGGTCAAAATGGGTTCATGACCTAGGCATAAAGAATGAAATTATTAATAAATTGGAGGAACATAGGATAGTTTACCTCTCAGACTGTGGAAGGGAAGGTCTTATGTAAAAGCAGAACTAAAGATCATTACTGATCACAAAATAGAAAATTTCGATTATACTAAACTGAAAAGTTTTTGTACAAACAAAACTAATGCAGACAAGATTAGAAGGGAAGCAATAAACTGGGAAAATATTTTACATTCAAAGGTTCTGATAAAGGCCTCATTTCAAAATATATAGAGAATTAACTCTAATTTATAAAAATCAAGCCATTCTCCAATTGAAAAATGGTCAAAGGATATGAACAGACAATTCTCAGATGAAGAAATTGAAACTATTTCTAGTCATATGAAAAGATGCTCCAAGTCATTATTAATCAGAGAAATGCAAATTAAGATAACTCTAAGATACACTACACACCTGCGATTGGCTAAGATGACAGGAAAAAAATAATGATGATTGTTGGAGGGATGCGGGAAAACTGGGACATTGATGCATTGTTGGTGGAGTTGTAACGAATCCAACCATTTTGGAGAGTAGTTTGGAACTATGCTCAAAAAGTTATCAACTGTGCATACCCTTTGATCCAGCAGTGTTACTACTGGATTATATCCCAAAGAGATTATAAAGAAGGGAAAGGGACCTGTATGTGCACAGATGTTTGTGGCAGCCCTTTTGTAGTGGTTAAAACTGGAAACTGAATGGATGTCCATCAGTTGGAGAATGGTTGAATAAATTGTGGTATATGAAAATTATGGAATATTACTGTTCTGTAAGAAATGACCAACAGGATAATTTCAGAAAGGCCTGGAGAGACTTACACGAACTGATGCTGAGTGAAATGAGCAGGACCAGGAGATCATTATATACTTCAACAACAATACTATATGATGACCAGTTCTGATGGATCAGGCCATCCTCTGCAACGAGATCAACCAAATCATTTCTAATGGAGCAGTAATGAACTGAACTAGCTATGCCCAGAAAAAGAACTCTGGGAGATGACTAAAAACCATTACATTGAATTCCCAATCCCTATATTTATGCATGCCTGCATTTTGATTTCCTTCACAAGTTAATTGTACAATATTTCAGAGTCTGATTCTTTTGTACAGCAAAATAATGTTTTGTCAGGTATACTTATTGTGTATCTAATTTATATTTTAATATATTTAACATCTACTGGTCATCCTGCCATCTAGGGAGGTGGGGGGTAAGAGGTGAAAAATTGGAACAAGAGCTTTGGCAATTGTTAATGCTGTAAAGTTACCCATGTATATATCCTGTAAATAAAAGGCTATTAAATAAAAATAAATAAATAAGTAAATTAGAGATAATTCTCTTTATATTTTGGAAATGAGGCCTTTATCAGAACCTTTGACTGTAAAAATATTTTCCCAGTTTATTGTTTCCCTTCTAATCTTGTCTGCATTAGTTTTGTTTGTACAAAAAACTTTTCAGTTTGGTATAATCGAAATTTTCTATTTTGTGATCAGTAATGATCTCTAGTTCTGCTTTAGTCATAAAGACCTTCCCCTTCCACAGGTCTGAGAGGTAAACTATCTTGTGTTCCTCTAATTTATTAATAATTTCATTCTTTATGCCTAGGTCATGAACTCATTTTGACCTTATCTTGGTGTACGGGGTTAACTATGGATCAATGCCTAGTTTCTGCCATATTAGTTTCCAATTTTCCCAGCAATTTTTATCAAACAGTAAGTTCTTATCCCAAAGCTGGGATCTTTGGGTTTGTCAAAGACTAGGTTGCTATATTTGTTGACTGTTTTATCCCTTGAACCTAATCTATTCACTGATCAACTAATCTATTCCTTAGCTCAATACCAAATAGTTTTGGTAACTGCTGCTCTATAATATAATTTTAGATCTGGTACAGCTAAGCCACCATCATTTGATTTTTTTCATTAATTCCTTTGAAATTCTTGACCTTTTGTTTTTCCATATGAACTTTGTTGTTATTTTTCTAGGTCATTAAAATAGTTTTTGGGAGTCTGATTGGTATAGCGCTAAATAAATAGATTAGTTTAGGTAATATTGTCATCTTTATTATATTTGCTCGCCCTATCCAAGAGCATTTAATATTTTTCCAATTGGTTAGATCAGACTTAATTTGTGTGAAAAGTGGTCTGTAATTTTGCTCATAAAGTTTCTGATTTTCCTTGGCAGATAGATTCCTAAATATTTTATATTATCAGTAGTTACTTTAAATGGAATTTCTCTTTGTAACTCTGACTGTTGGATTTTGTTAGTGATATATAAGAATGCTGATGACTTATGTGGGTTTATTTTATAACCAGCAACTTTAGCAAAGTTGCTGGATTATTTCTAATAACTTTTTAGCAGAATCTCTGGGGTTCTCTAAGTATACCATCATGTCATCGGCAAAGAGTGATAATTTGGCTTCCTCATTGCCTATTCTTATTCCTTTAATCTCTTCTCAGCTCTTATTGCTATAGCTAGCATTTCTAATACAATATTAAATAGTAATAGGTGATAGTGGCAACCTTGTTTCACTCAGATCTTATTGGGAATGTTGCAGTTTGTCTCCATTACATATGATGCTTACTTATGGTTTTAAATAGATGCTGCTGATTATTTTAAGGAAAAGTCCATTTATTCCTATACTCTCAAGTGTTTTAATAGGAATGGATGTTGGATTTTGTCAAATGCTTTTTCTGCATCTATTGAGATGATCATATGGTTTTGTTAATTTGGTTATTAACATGGCCAATTATATTGATAGTTTTCTAATATTGAACCAGCCCTGCATTCCTGGTATAAATCCTACTTGATCATAGTGTATTATCTTGAGAAGATTTTCTAGTCTTTTGCTAATATCTTATTTAAGATTTTAGCATCAATATTCATTAGGGAGATTGGTCTATAATTTTCTTTCTCTGTTTTCAGCCTACCTGGTTTAGGTATCAGTACCATGTCTGTGTCATAGAAGGAATTTGGTAGGACTCCTTCATTCCCTATTTTATCAAATAATTTATATAGCATTTGGGGCCAATTGTTCTTTAAATGTTTGGTAAAATTACATGTAAATCCATCTGTCCTGGGGATTTTTCTTAGGGAGTTGTTTAATTGCCTGTTCTATTCTTTTCTGAAATGGGACTATTCAAGCAATTTACTTCCTCCTCTGTTAGTCTGGGAAGTCTGTATTTTGGAGGTAGTATCCATTTCACTTAGGTTATCAAATTTATTGGCATAAAGTTGAGCAAAATAACTCCTTATTATTTCTAATTTCCTCTTCATTAGTGGAAAGTTCTCCCTTTTCATTTTTAGACTACTAATTTCATTTTCCTCCTCTTTCTAATCAGATTTACTAAAGGCTTATCTATTTTATTAGCTTTTCATAGAACCAACTCTTAGTTTTATTAATTAGTTCATAGTTTTTTACTTTCAATATTTTAATTTCTCCTTTTAATTTTCGGAATTTCAATTTAGTATTTGATTGGGGTTTTAATTTGTATTTTTAAGTTTTTTAGTTTGTAATTCATTAATCTTTCTTTCTTCTGTTTATTCAAGTGCTTCTAAGTGATATAAAATTTCTTATTACGCTTTGCTGCATCCACAAATTTTTTATGATGTCTCATCATTGTCATTATCTTCAGTGAAATTATTAATGTATCTATAATTTGCTGCTTCACCAATCATTCTTTAAGATGAGATTGTTTAGTTTCAATTACTTTTGGTCTATTTCCCTAACTTTTTGTTGAATGTAGTTTTATTCATCATGATCTGAAGAAAGCATTTACTATTTCTGCTTTCTTGATTTAATTTGAGGTCTTTATGTCCTAATATATGGTCAATTTTTGAATAGGTTCCATGAACTGCTGAAAAGTAGTATTCCTTCTATCTCCATTCAATTTTCTCAAAGATCCAACATACCTAATTTTTCTAATATTCTATTTACTTCTTTTAATTTCTTTCTTATTTGTTTTGTGGTTTGATTTGTCTAATTCTGAGAGTGCAAGTTGAGATCTCCTACTATTAGTTTTTTTGTCTATTTCTTCTGCAACTCTCTTAACTTCTCCTTGTAGGAAGTTGAGGCCATACCACTTGGTGCATATATGTTTAATATTGATATTGCTTCGTTGTTTATGCTACCCTTTAGCGGGATGTAGTTCCTTCCTTATCTCTTAATTAGATCAATTTTACTTTTGCTTGATCTGAGATAAGGGACTACTTTTGACTTACCTGAAGCTAATAGATTTTGCTCAGCCTTTTACTTTACTCTATAGTATCCTTCTTTAAATGTGTTTCTTGTAAAAATATTGTGGGTTCTGACTTTTTGATCCAGTCTGCTATCTGCCTCTCTTTTGGGGAGTTCATCCATTACATTTACGGTTAGAATTACTAATCTGTATTTCCTGCATCCTAATAACTCCAGATTGTGCTTTACTTATTCTTGCCTCCCAACCCTTTTCCCCTTTTAAACTTATGTACCTCTTTGTATCACGATACTTATCCTCTTATAATCCCTCCTCCCCCTTTGAGTCTTTCCTTCCTTCCTTATTCTCTTTTTTTCCCTTTTCCTCTCCCCTGTTTTAATGAGGGTAGAGAGAATTTTCTCTAAAACAAATGTCAATTATTTTTCTTTGAGCAACTCTGATGAGAGTAAGATTCACAATGTTCCTCCCTCTCTAAATTCCCTCAGATATGATGTTTCCTTTGCCTCTTTGTGGGATGTGGTTTTTCTTTTATCCCTCCTTCCACCTTATTCTGCCATCATCCCTTTTCCATATCTACTTCCTTTATGTTATATCAGTACAATCTAAATTATACATGTATTCTTTTGTATATCAGAACAGAAATACAATTCTTAAGTTATTTTTACCTTTTCTGCATCTCTTGAGTTCTAGGTTGGAAATCAAATTTTTTGTTTAGTATTGGTTTTTCTTCAGAAACAAATGGAATTCATTTCTTTCATTAAATGTCCATCTTCTTCCTGAAGAAAATGCTCAGCTTAGCTGGTAGTTTATTCTTGGCTGCATCCAGTTCTTGTGCCTTTGGAATATCATATTCAGGCTTCTTTCCTTTAATGTAGAGGCATAGATCTTGGGTGATCCTTATTGTGCACCTCGGTATTTAAATGGTTTTTTTGGCTGCTTGTAAAATTTTTTCCTTAATCTGATAGTTCTGAAATTTTGCCACAATATTCCTTGGGGTTTTTATTTTAGGGTTTCTTTCAGAAGGTGCTCGATGAATTCTTTTCAATGCCTATTTTACCTTCTGATTCTATTACATCTGGGCAGTTCTCTTTGATGATTTCTTGTGAAATAGTATCTAGTCTCTTTTTTTCATCATAGATTTCAGAAAGTCCAATAATCCTCAGATTATTCTCCTAGATCTATTTTTCCAAGTCTGTCGTTTTGCAAGTAGATAATTTATGGTTTTTCAGTTTGTCAATTTTTTGTTTTGCTTGACTGATTCTTGCTGTCTCAATGAATCATTAGTTTATTTGTTCAGTTCTAATTTTAAAGAATTATTTTCATTAGCTTTTTACTTCTTTCTGTATATGTCAATTGAGTTTTAAATGTATTGTTTTTGGTCTGTGGAATTTTTTTCCATTTACTAATTTTTTTTTAGTGATTATTTTTTTTCTCTCTCAGATTCTACTTTTTGAGTGTTCTTTGTTTTTCTAATTCAGATCTTACTTTTTGGAGTTCTTTGTCTTTCCATTCACAAATCCTCTTGCTAGTGAATTTTATTTTTTTTCAATTGCACAATTTTACTTTTCTGAGATTTTTTATTTTCCATCTCTAATTTTGTTTTGCACTTCTGGGATTTTTAATCTTTTCATTCTATTTGATAGTTGTTTCTTTGTGGCTTCTCTTTCTTTCCCCATTTATTTCTAACTTTTTGAGACTTTTAATGGTCTCTTCTAGAGAGCATCATGTAAAGGAGGAACCTGATGCATTTTTGCTGTTTGAGGTCTCTTCAGGTTTGCTGACCTGCTCTTTTTCTGCATAGAATGCTATGATCGTTCTTTTCATCTTTTTATTCATGTTTTAAAGTTTTTAGTGAATGTCTCCTAGGCAAGGGGTTATTGGCCAGCTTTCTGCAGAGAGGGAGAGTGTAAACTGATTTCTGCCTCAGGTATGGGAGTGCTTCTGAGTGAGAGTTTCCTTAGCAAAGTGGGTGTGATTTTCTAGCACTATGGCTGAGCTTTTAGGTTGCCAGCTTGGGCGTGTGGTGTAGGATTGCTTGTGTAGAGACTAGGGTTTTGAAAGCTGTTTCTGCTCGCGGAGCTCTTTGGACTGTGAGTATTCAGTGAGTTCATTGTGCTGAGCCTGTAACTTTCAGTGTTTCTGCCTATGAACGGCTGATTAAATGCTTATGGGAAGTTGGCAATTGGAGGTTGTAACCGGTGCTGTGAAGTGATTCTGCATGCTGGATCAATTTCCTGGAAAACTTTCTCTCGTGGTTTGGCTGCGTGTTGTGCTTGAATAAATCTTTATATGGTTATAGATTTGGCTAATTTTCTTCCGTTGAGTGTTCTCTTTGTCTTTTGGAACAAACTTTTGCAGTGCAGATTTTTGAGGCTTAGAGAGCTGGTGAAAGTGTGTTTCTACTATCTTTGGTCTTACATTGCATAACTATTTTTGATGTTGCGTTAATTTTGATAGATGGGTTGTTTAAAGAAAGCTTAAATGTTTTGCAAATGTTTTTCCATCCATCTTGTCTGATTCGTTTTTTATTACGATTCATTTGCTAGTTGGTTCTTATAGATGTTGCATTATTGTTTTAAAAATCACAATTGTATTTTGGATAAAACGTTTTCGATACTATTAGAAGTAATATCATGTTATTTCTAGTTATGTTTGTATATCTGATTTTCCAATATATGAATACTTTCTTTCACTTTAGTTTGTAAACAATATAATTGAGTGTTTTATAAATAAATCAAGTTATATTTTTAATTTTTAGTTTCTTGATTCTATATTTGGAGATAAATATCATTTTTATCTGTCAAGAAATGATAAATTAACTTATTTCTGAAGCTTCTTATCGAGAGTATGACTGGAAAACTTTCTTTCATACCTTTCTATTTTAGAATAACAGATTCATGTGCTTTACTTTTATATGATGTCTGATATAATAATTATATTTAAATGATTTCTTTTACAGCTTTAGATTTTCTCTTCTGATAGTTCTATATTTGGATACAAACTTTCTGTTGAGTTCTGATTTTAGGTCTTTCAGATATGGGTGAATTTTAATTATTTATTTGATATACCATTTAACTTTCCTGAAAAAGTGAGGCTCAATTTCATCTATTAGGAAAATAATTTTGGGTTATCCTCAACTTTTTCCATCGTGTTTTAGAAGTATTTAATTTCAGTCCTTTTCTTTTTTTTGGTTTTGCTTAACTGATTCTTGGTGTTTTCTCGAATCATTCAATTCCATTTGTTCAATTCTGATTTTTAATGAATGATTTTCTTCACTCACTTTTTTAAATATCTTTTTTCTAATTGTCCAATTGAGTTTTTAAATGAGTTGTTTTGTTCTAGCTTCTCTGATGGGCAGAGGATAAATCTGATGGAACAAGGCTTTTTCTCTCTCTCTCATATCTTCATGAAGAATTAACAAGGTCATTATGGTCTGACCATAGAAAAGGCAAAGAGAAGTAATAATATATAGTAAGAATAAAAAGATAGTACAGGTTGTAAAGAACTTTAAATACTAAACTCTTCATATTTGATACTAAAGGGAATAGAAAGCCAGTGGAGTTCACTGAGTTTGAGTGTGGGCTTTAAAGGGGTGACATAATTAGATTTAGTTTTAGGAAAAGCACTTTGATAGCTTTGTGGAGGATAGGAAAGAATGAATTAGGCCACATCAGCATAATAAAATCAATACTGGAAGTTAGAAGGAATGAATTTGAGGTTTTCCTCAACTTTCTACCAAAGTGTTCTTAAGAAAGTCACTTTATTTGGGGCCTGTTTCTTCATTTTTAATATAAACTAAAAATAAAATTTAAAAATAGTTAGTCTATTGCGCTCATTTTATAACTGAAAAAGCAAAGAACCAGGGATGTTATAACTTGGCCAATGTCAAGAAAGTAGTAAGCTTCGAAGGCCAGATGTAAGCCCAGTTTTGCTGACTTGAGACAATTTTCTTTTTAGTACTCTGCCTATCATTCTTTATGAAGTTCTACTCTGACCCCAGAAATCTGGTATCTGCTTAATACCTACCTGTCTAACAAGGATACCCTCTTCTGACCCATCTTCTGGCATGGCTCTGTTGTGTCTAGTTCCCTAGCATGAATTAGAAAAGAGCTATCAACTAGAGTAATACTTAACAGCAGTTGCCATGCATTGGTCAGAGGGGAGGATTCAATATGATGGAAAGTGTTGAGCTTGGAGAAAAGAAATTATAATTGAGTCAATGGATCAGGACATTCCAAGAAAATCAACTCAATCACTAGGCAAAAAAATAGCTGTGCAAAATATCAGCAGAAGACCCTTAAACACACTCACCCACATCCACATCCATCCACACATACAGAGACACAGAACATGTGTGGTTACTGCCTATATATCTTTCTGCACAAACAAAAGTGTTAGGAAAAGAAAAGAAAGATCTCCTTTCTTAGTGACTTGAACAAATGACAGCAGAGATGAAGCTGTATAATAATAGAACTAGAGTGTAGGAGAGATGTAAAGTGTCATGACATATGGCCTTGACTTTCAATAAAGTAAAAGACAGGGTTTCTTGCTAAGAGAGTGCAAGTAATGTGTTACTGGGAGTTGGAAAGGAGGAGACATTTTTAGAGAGTCATTGTATAGCATATGAGAGTCATTAGAAACTAACTTTGAAATGTTGTATTATGAAAATTAAGTGAGTTAGCTTAAGTAAAGTACTTTGTAGAACTTGAAACACTATGAATGATGATTGATATGATGATTCTGAGGTGAGAGTGAAGTTGAGATTGGATAATATAAAATTTGTGACCTAATCAGAATACTTTCATGACTTAAAGAGAAAATAGTATGTGCTAACTTCTAATAGTTGAAGATCATAGAGTTAATAAAAAGAAGGTTGTCAGACTAGAAATGAAATAATCTCTTCTTGGTTTTAGTCTGTTCTTATTTGTAAATGGTATAATATTAATTGCACCAACCCCCATAATACTTTTATGTCTTGTAAATGTGACCATAATCTCTGAAAAGGACTCAGTTTAACAAGCCATGGGGGGGATGGGAGGGGTTGAAACAAGACAATGATACACAGCTAGATACCTCAGTTACCCACTGAGCTAGTTTATAGGTTCCTGTATCTTAGATTTGCATTGCTAATGGTCAATGATATGGGTTGAGAAATAAGGGTGGAATTCACTGGAAAACTCATATAGCTGGGGAAAAGATACATTATGTTTCTATCCCAAGTTCACAGATCCTCATTAAATCTATTATGAAAAGTATTTTCAATAGATTGAATGACTAGAGCCAAACTGTAATGTGACTATCTCTACTTATTACACTTAGTATATCTGCGATAGGCTCTGTTCTATCAAATCATTTAAGGGATTAGTGGCATGCTTACCAAATTAGATGATATCAGCTAGGAAGAATGGGTAATATACTGGATAATAATTAGGATCCAAAAAGTCCATTTAACAGACTAGAAGGTTGGGCTGAATATAGTAAGATTAACTTTGTATTTGTGACAACACCTAAACTGATGTCAAATAATTAAGTTCTTCAATTACATTGGTCCGGAAAATGAGCCAGAACAATGAGAAATCCCCAAAGGGTATCTAGATCTTTGGTGCCACGTGAGGACCCTACAAAGGTTACTTATCTAAAATAAATGAGTTTTATTAGTTAAATATATTTTTCTAATTTGGTTTCTTGATTAACTTTGTTTCCTATTGTTATTCAGGTACTGAATTATAGAGTAGTATTTATCTAGGACCTTTAGATGGGAAAACATCATTTCTCTCTCTCCCTCCCTCCCTTCCTTCCTCTTTCCCTCTCCCTCTCTTTCTCTCCTCTCTCTTTCTCTCTCTTCCTCTCTCCCTCTTCACTCTCTCCCTTTCTTTCCCCTCACCAAGAGCTTTCCTCTTCTTTCCAGGAATCCTGTTTTGTTCTTTCTCATTTTAACTCATGATAAAGATAGGAATTAGCTTTATCTTCTATGCTATTTAAAAGAAAAAAATCTTAAAAAGCATTAGAATTACTTGGATTAAATCTTAAGAATTTTAGGTTTGCCTAATTTTAAGTGTCAGGGAATTATTTAAAAAAATACTTGATACATGAATAAAGCTTGTGCTGAATGAATAAGAGTTGTCTCACTCATATAGTTTAAATAAGTTATCTTATACTAAAATATATTTTCTCATAAAAACTTTTATAGAATCAGTGTGATACCTATGTAATTCTGGGTATTTAAGGAGAGTATAAAGTCTGTTGGAATCTATATTCAAATCTATTAATCACTTTAACTAAAGTTCTGGATATATGGGGAAAAAATCACCTGGTTGAAAAAATAGCTAAACTTCATTCACAATTATTTCTGGATCTTTTTTTAAGTGGGTAATCAGATGAACTCAAATCTAGTGTGAGTCAGAACATGAATTACATAGAAAATAGAAATGGGCATTCCCCTGTCTCCAGTTCCTTAGGTTCTAGTGGCTAAATAGTTAGTAACCTACACAAAATTCTACTTCAATAACTTACTGTGGCATGGATTCTAAAAGGTCATTTCAATGGAATACCTTACTTAACAGGTTCTATCATGCTTGAAAGGATTCAAGCAGATTATTGGCAGGATTCAATCTGTTTTCTGAGGACCAAACTCTTCAGAGGGCGACCAATATTAGATCGGTCATTTGGTAATGAAAGCTTTGGTCATGATGACCTTTAGTCTTCGGTATTATAAGACCCCTTTCTCTTTCTACAATGAGAGTAGCAAAAGGAGGATAGAGGTTTTAGCAATCATACTTTTTAGACTATATACCAATATTAACTTAGCTATTGACACAAATTCTCGTTCAGTTAACAATGAATGAGTGGAAAAACTACTGAGGTGGGTTGGAGAGAACAGGTAATGGCTATCTTGACATTCTAGTATAAACAAAGTCAACAGAAGTTGCTGCTAAATGGAAAGGTGAAGTCCTAAGTCTTTCCAGGAGAGTCAGAGAAGAGTTGGTGAGGCTCAGTTGAATTCATCATGTGTCAAAAGGCAACAAGAAATCTAATTTCATGGGTAATTTGGTCATTTCACCCTTTAGTCCTCAAAATGAGTGCTAGAAGAAAAAGAAACATGAAAATAATTGTAGTTTGTGGAAGGGAGAAACAGAAAGGGATATGAGGAAAAGATAAGGAGAGAGATCCTCTAAAATTCTTTTCTGCAAAGGAAACATGGACATGTGTGTGTGTGTGTGTGTGTGTGTGTATATTTAGTGTGTATGTATATGTATGTATTTATGTATATATACATATATGCACTATATATATTTATGTATATAAAATTATATATATATTTGATTATATATTTATATACACAGTTATATTTGGTACCCTCAAAATGAAGGTCAGCATGTTAAAGGATAGTGAAAAATATGATAAAAAACATGGTTCAGAAAATCTAATAAGAAAACAGAAAAAAGAAAGATCTGCTTAAACCACTTCTTACCTTGATGAAAACTTTTCTCAGTAAGAGACCCAGAAGGTGTAAGACAGATGGATTAACTAAAAGCCCACATACAAAAAAAAAAAAAAAGAAAGAAAGAAAGAAACTATTTTAATGGGTAGTGCACAGCTGCATACCAATATAGCAATATTTTAGAATCAGCTGTCTGAATGGGGCTAGATAACCCACTGGTTAGAGCAAAAATAAAAATGATCCAAATTATAAGAAAATGTAAAAATTAGCAAATTCTGTATGTGAATGGAATATCTTTCATTTAATCTGTTTAACATTAGGGCTGTGAGGCAGCATAGTGGATAGACCATTGGCCCTGGAGTCAGAGTAGAGATCAAATCTGACCTCAGATACTTATTTGCTGTTTGACTCTAGCAAGATACTTAATCTCCACCTGCACAAAAGTGGAAAAAGACATGGGAAACCATTCAGGATCTTTTTCCAAGAAAACCCCATGGACAAGTTGGTGCATGGGTCACAAAGAGTTGAACATAACTGAATGACAGTAGCAAGTATCATTGAGATTCAATGATAAAAGACCTATGATTTGCTCATGGCTCCAAAAGAAAATAATTCATAATCATCTATCTCATTAATATGTTTTCCCCTTTACATGTTTTGCTTTATTTGAATAATATATAAATATGCATACAGCATCCTAAAATCGAAGTGTAATAATCTTTTAAAGCTTAAAGCTATGTTAAGACTTTTGGGACACCCTCTATTATTTGTTATTTGATTGTAAGTATATTATATAGAAAATATGTTCATATTATAGTCATGCCTTTATTTCTCTGCGTGTACATAAACACATAGGTATATATCTAGATGTGTACTCATAAATTTATTTAATCTATAGAAAAATATCATTGGATAGCCATGTATTAATAGTTATTTCTTATGGCATTTTACAATAGATAGAAATAGTATAACTGTTTCAAATCCCACATAAAAATATCTGTTAGTTTTGTGATGCTGAATAATTAACAACCTCCCAGTCCTCTAAGGATATAAATTATAGAGAAACTGTCCATGTTTCACTCACTTCTTATGGTGATCTACTTAAAACATATCTAATTTTGACACTCCCTCTTTACTAAACAATCTTCAGTGGCTTGCTACCAAGATTCAATAGAAAATCCTTTGGTGTTCAGAGCTATCCATCTTCCTTCACTGACACTTTTCCAGTCTTTTAAAATATGTTGGACCCCATCACATATTCAGTAAAACATTGATACTGGTTTATTTATTGTTTTTTTATATAAGATACTCTAACTCCCAGCTCCAGGCATTTTTACCTCTTGTCCTCCATTCCTGGAATGCTTTCCCTCCTCATCTTTACCTCTAGGTTTCCTTCAAGTCCTGAATAAAATTCTACCTTTTATAGTTAAGCCTTTACTAATACCTCTGAATTCTAATGCTTTCCTTCTGATGAATATTTCCCATTATTCTGTATTTATCTTATTTGGCTATAATTCTTTAGATGTTATCTCTCCATTAGAATGTGAATTCCTTGAGGAAAAGGATTGTCTGGGTTTTCCTGATATCCCCATAGTTTGGCTTTGTACCTGGTACATAAAGGCTTTTATTAAATGTTTATTAGTTGATTATGTTGTTTTGATAGAGGTAATTTCATCAACCAAAGTTAATACTAACTAAATATCAGTGAAATCAAACTCAACATGTCTAACCACATCCTTCCAAAAACAAACTTTATACTGTTCTGTCCTAAACATATCTCTCTTCCTAAATTCCCCATTGATTTTGAGCATTGATTCCAGTATTTAAAGTTCAGAATCTGTGTGTCATATTCATCAGTTTATTTTCTTTTATTTCCTAGGAGGAGGAAGAGGAGAAGGAGGAGAAGGAAGAAGAGGAAGAGAAGGAGGAGGAGGAGGAGGAGGAAGAAGAGAGAGAGAGAGAGAGAGAGAGAGAGAGAGAGAGAGAGAGAGAGAGAGAGATTGAGAAATGCAATATGTCAGTCTGTTTGAAAAGATAGAAGGGGTCGCCTAGGTGGCCCAATGGGTAGAGCACCAGTCCTGAAGTCAGGAAGATTGGACTTCAAATCTGATCTCAGACATAACACTTGCTAGCTGTGTGACCCTGAGCAAGGCAAAGCAAAGAACTAAACCCAATTGCCGAAGAAGAAGAAGAAGAAGAAGAAGAAGAAGAAGAAGAAGAAGAAGAAGAAGAAGAAGAAGAAGGAGGAGGAGGAGGAGGAGGAGGAGGAGGAGGAGGAGGAAGAGGAGGAGAAGAAGAAGAAGACAGCTTTCAAGAAGTAGACATTATTTATTATTATTACTGTTGTGATTATTATTATTTTGGTGAAATATAAGATTAAGTTTTCATTTGAGTGGGTACACAAAAAACTTTTAAAAAATTTGTATACAGTTACTTTTTTAATGAGCTAAGTATTTCTAGAGTACTCTAAGGTTTATAAGTACTTTATATGTTTTCAAATTTAATCTTTAACATTATTTAAGACATCAGCATTGTTTCTGTAATCACCATTTTTGTCAGGTAGAATTTCTTGATTGGGATGTTAAGTGAAAGTTTTCAGTGTTTTCAGCATCTTCACTTTTGTTCCTATATAAATTTAAGAAATTCCTAAATTTTTGATAATTTCATCCAATCGGGATATAGATTAAAGTATACCTTAAAGTTGCCCTGCATAAATCTGCTATACATTGTCAGGGAAACAGGAACTGAGGATATCACTGACAAAAAATAGAAAGCATCCTTTGCATATATATGGTAAGTCTATTTCTGTATCTGTCTCAGGGCACAAAGTCTTTATTATACATCACCTTCAGTGGAAACATTTTTGCTATTGCCACCTTTTAATGATGTTGTTTTTTAAAGCATTATTATTAATATTGTTCTTTTTAAAGTTTAGATAGAAGAATAACAATAATAACTACACAGGATAATGTCACTATTTTTCAATTTTTTTATATCTAATATTCTGAAGATATGAAAAGTTAAATAACATGATTGCTATTTGCAAATGATTACAAATATCAAGAGATAAGCTTCTCTTCTTCTTTTGAGTATCTTTAGTATGATTCCAATGGTAAATGATAAAAATAGTTGGCTTTTATCTCATCATGTTTACATGTGATCTTAATTTCTTCCAAAATGATATTATATTTTGATTTTTTTCATTATAAGTACTTTTTAGATTATGAATATTCAGGATTGTAAAATATTTTTAAAACATTCATAAAGTTTTTGAGATCCATATTATGTGTGGACATAGTTCTGATTGTAATTATTGTTTGGTTCTAGTAGTTTATTGTCAGATTTTCAAAGATAGTTTGTGGTTTGTGTGTGTAAAATGTGATTTGCCATCTGTTAGTTTGTAGATGACAGTGAGCTTCTATTGTATAATTCTAGCCAGCTAGATCATATCCTTCTAGGTATAAAATAGATGATAAAATTGTGCAACATACCATGATACATTATACAGTTTCCATCATTTCATTACTTAATCCATATTGATCAATAAATCTGGATCCTATAAGTGTAAATTGTGATTACCAGTGATGTTATTATTTTGATTGTATTAGCTTGTTTCTGCTCATGAGAAAAGTAGGATTCAAGGAGTTTAAATAGCTCAGTCAGTCAGGTCTGTAAACAGGGATATACTAGTACGTATTTCTAAAAAACAAGAAAGTAGATACAAGATATGCTTTCAATTTTAATTTATATTATCAATATTTTTTTCATTGTTTTCCTATGTTTAGACAATAGATAAAATAATAAAGTCTTGATTTTATGTAATTTACTAATTTCCAAGGTGTAAATGCTTACACTGAAAATTTTAATACTAGGCTCTGGCAAGTGGTTTTACCATATCCTTGGTTAGTTTCTATGCAGGCAATTTGATGCTAAATACATGGTTCTTTCCTTAATACCACCATGCATCTACATGGGATACCATGTTAGGCAATACTTGTGCCTCTTGCACAAGAAGGAACAAAATAATAAACTAGGAATAAAATCAGGAAATCCTAAGTAATAACAACATTGTTGATCTTTAATGTTTGAGATTCCCTATCTTGCTGTTTTGTGTTTTGCACTAGGAAAGTCAAGGCAGCCCCCTGATAAACACTGCCATTTAATTTACTTGTGGGAAACTGTCAGGAGCAGATTTATTTCAAACAGCTCAATATCTTTAAACAATGAAGAAAAGGCACAGGAAACCAGTTAAATGGCAGAGTGTTGTTTGGAAGTCAGTTCACAGTTGTTAACAGGTGTGAATTGATGACTTGCAAAGTAATTTGCTATTGCACAGATCTTTATGTCTTTTAGGCTGTTTTCTTTTCTATTAACAACTTCACAGTTACTGGGAACACAATGCTTAAAAACACATCTTAGAGCTTTTATGTATTTTTTAAGGGAACTTATGAAAAGAAATCTCTCCCAAGTAGCATATCTACTAAAAGCTGCAGGTAATCAGGACAAATGCCTAATTAGTACATGACTGTTTGCATTATGGTTGGTGCTAAGCTTCTGCAATTATATTATGGTATTATGACACAGAAAAACCTGAACTTGGCTGTGGCATAGGGATAGGAGGAAACATTCTGTTTAAACACCTGTCTCGAACATCAGTATGGCCATTGCCCTGGAAACATGTCAAGCTAGGGTAATCAAAATAGTCATTTAGTCACCAAGTTTTTATTAAGATCTTACTCTGAGCTTGCCACTATGCTAAGTGCTGGAAATACAAAGACAGTTCTTGTCCTTAAGTAGCTTACATTTCAATGGAGGAAGACAGCCCACATATAAAAGGAAACTGAAAAAGATTAGAGGGAAGATGCAGGAAACACATGGCACTTGTGAGAAGCATAATAGATAAAATCTGAGACTGTAGTCTGGAAAGGAATGAGACTTGATTAGCCTTGTGCCCTCCTTAAATAGCAGTTCTGGGCAAAGCCATTTTTTTTTTCAGGGAGAGACTAAAGGAGCAGAGGGTACTTCCAATGTGTTCATTCCAGAGCTGGAGTGAGGTTCCAAGAAATAGAGGATTTCAATTACTTGTCACTTTGGAATTTGATATAGCTGTCAATTCTTTAGATTCATTAAACATAAAACTCTTTCAGGTGTAACTGACTTATTTTACATCCCAGATCTCCTCAGGATCTTGGTGAATATGGTTCTTAATACTGAGAAAATGACTGTATCTACTTGATTCTTTTGATAAGGTCAACTCAGCCATCTTTTGTTTTCTTTTTTCTTTTTCTTTTTTTTTTTTGTCTTCTGTAGTCACAGAAGGGCATATTTTTCTAATTATTCTATAAAGCACATTTAATTATGTAAACTAATTTTGGGTCATAATCAGGACTAGACAAACTGTTTCTTGTACTCCAGACTTTTGCAGGGGTAGTCACTTAACATGTCTGGGAATGACTAGACCCACCAGCATTGAAACTGCATTCTAGAAACATCACTGAAACTTCACTATAAAAAGAATTAATTTTGCACCTTTTTACTCTTAGACTTTATAAGCTTTGAATCAAACTAAAATGTAGCCATTATTTCTCTTTTAATCTTCAATCTCCTTTCTCAAATTAATCATCAGTGGAACTAATCAAACAACCCTACAAAAATATCCTACTAATTATTCCCTATCTTCAAGCATTTCTCTAATAGTCAAAGAATTTTCATCTGATCACTATCAACTGACTGTATGTACATTTCATATTAATTCCTTTCAAAATAACTCATTCAAGCAAACAACATCAGGAGGATAACTTATGCAATTACAATATTGAAAAGACAAAAAAATCTTCAAAAGACATAAGAACAATGCAATGATGAACCATAATTCCAGGGAATTAATAACGTCTATGCAACCTATCTTCTATTGATTCAGTATCCAAAATAAAAAACACATTTTTGAACATAAAAAAGTTAAAAAATGTGTTCTTTATTTTCTTTCAAGTGATTAATCACACACTCACAATCTTAGAGTTGGAAGAGAGTTCAGAGGTTATCTAGTTCAACAAGTTCCTGAACAAAAATTTCTTCTAGAACAAGCTAGAACAGTGGCTATCTACCATCTTTTTAGGAAGATCTCCAGTGAAAAGGAATTCTCTAAGGCAGCCCCATTACCCTTTCTGATAACTGTTTCTTAGGGCCTTGTCTTTATATAAAATCCAAAGGACTTTCCTTGCAATTCTAGTTCGCCTCTTGTGACCAAGTCCAATTAATTAGTCTTTTTCTTTTTCCATGGGATATTCCTTTCAGTATTTTAAAAACGGTCCTCAACTCAAACTTTCAAAATACTTTTCTCTATCATTAATATTGCTATTGCCTTTAAACAATGACTATGAAGGCCTTTCTCCCTCCATTGGGAGCCCTATACCTTTTCAAAATTCTTAAAATGTGATTCTCTGAAATGATGATGATCACCTATGACAGTTAAATGAGCACTTCAAACTTTTTCAAAAAAACCATACTTTTCCACTGTTAGTGAGTCCATAGATGAACATTTATTAAGTATTTACTCGGACCAGACCCTGAGTTAAGAAACAAAGAAAGAAAAAAAGAGAGCAAGAAATAAACAGGATTCCTGTCATCAGAAAACTAATATAATTTTTGTGTTATATGTTTTAGATAATTCAGAGGTCATACTGCCCTATCATTACCAGTCATATCATACTTCAATGTTTAAATGCATTACTAATTTCATTGCTAGGGATACTCCTTCCAACATACAGACTGTAGTGCATTCATATTCCCTTATTTTGTGTCAGGAAATCTACGTGACATCAAAGGAAAGTTTTTCTAGAACTCCTGATAATATAGCTATCCAGTGAGACACATGAGCTGTTCATTTGCTATTTGTAACTCTTGTTTTATGACCAGGCCATTTTTTTTTTCATTTAAGGATCTCAATGAAATTTGAAAGTTTAGTTCTACATGGGTTGGGGTAACCACACCACAATTATTGTAATCACAAAAAGTCTTGATAATAGATTTGAAGAAATCAGTAATAGGTATAGTTACAAGCAAGGTCTTGTTAATTTAGGAGCAATAAAGTGCTTTTATAATGGAAGGAAGACATATGATACCATACAAAAAATACTTTGTTGGTTTTTTATTGATTTGAGCATGTGTATAACATCGCAAGCCAATTCAAAATCATACATGTCATTAGTAAGTCTAATCTGATGGTGAAGGAGTCACAAGAGGAGTTGGTTGTTCGGTCATTTTTCAGTTGTATCCAACTTTCCATAACCCCATTTGGGGTTTTCTTGGAAAAGATAATGGAATAGTTTGCCCTTTCTTCTTTAGATTATTTTACAGATGAGGAAACTGAGGCAAACAAAGTTAAGTGATTTGCCCAGGGTCACATACCTCGTCTCTGAGGTCAGATTTGAATTCAAGTATTGCTGACTTCAAGTCCAGCACTCTATCCACTATACCACTTAGTTGCCCTCAGGAGAGGCATCCTTCCACTATTAACTGGATGATTTTGTGAACATGTTATCAGTGTGTATAGCAGTATTCATAACAGTAATAGTGGTTGATAAGAGCATCTTTATCAGAAGTTGAGACACTCTGTAGACAAAATATTGAAAAAAAAACATCAGTTCAAAATGATACCTCTAGCTACCTCTAACAGGATGTTTATGAGGATTCCTTAAAGGAAGAGAAATAATTGAAAGTTATTAAATCTGGAAGTTTCTTTTTCTTTTTTTCTACATGTGCTCTTCATGCTTGAGTACCCTCTATTTAGATAGTTTGTATGTGCAAAGATAGGTATGCCCTAGTTGGGATATTTCTGTAAAAGATCTCCTTGTTATACCTTCTTAGGTATATACTTTCTAAAACCTAAATTGCTCTAGTTATCATAACTAGAATAGTGGTAGGTGCTCTTGAAGTATACTGAAAATATTCAGTGAATCTCCTAGAACTCTGAAGGGATTTTCTTTTGAAGAAAGCAAACTATAAGTGTAAATATAACTTGGAAGAACCAAGAAAGGGTGTCACATTTCCATGATTTCTGATACCATTTATTGGAGTTCTATATTTTAATTTCAATTTAATGCACTGGTAGAATCAAATCAGTGATCAATGTTTTTCTTTGTAAAAAAAAAGTATGCATAACTTATTGAAGGATCAAAGTATATATTTTCCCATACAATAATAATAAATTGAGTTAAAATTCTTATTTTCCAGAGTTATTTATTGATTTCTGATTTTAGAAGTGAAAATGATATACAAAATTCCATTATTTGGATAGTCTTCAGGATAGCTTTCAAAGTAGAAGGGAATGGAAGAAAAGAAATATAATAAATAAACATTAGAAAAAAGTTTGGTATATGGATATACTGTCTCAAAAACTACTGTACAAACCATCATGTCCTACTATATGATTTCCAAAATGTTTATGGGAGGGATAATTCTGGGAGGATAGTGGAGTAGGTTGCTAAATTTTAAGTTCTCCACATTTCCCCCACAAATAGAACAAATTTGTGCCTCAGGGTGAACATAGACTGGTGAAAAATCAAGAAGACTTGGGGAGAACAAAAGTCCTTCAAAGACAACCCAAGGTCACCTATCTTTCAAAAACCCATAATTTTCCACTGTTAGTGAGTCCACAGATGAACATTTATTAAGTATTTACTCTGGGCCAGACTCCAGGATTTCACTAGTATGAAGTATAAAATGTTTATGGCAAAAAGTAAGGATAAAAGTCCTAGTTATGTAAATGATAAAAAAGAAAACAGACAGCAGTTTCACTTTCTCTCCTCTCCCTTTCTCCCCCTCTCCTTCTTTCTCTCTCTCCCTTTCTTCCTTCCCCCTCTCCCTGTCTCCTTCCCCCTCCTTCCTTCTCTCTCTATCTCTTTCTCTCCCTCTCCCTTCCCCCCCCCGTGTGTGTGTGTGTGTGTGTGTGTGTGTGGTGTGTGTGTGTATAGGTATGAATGTGTGTATGTAGAAAGTCACAAGGATAACACTTCTAGGATCCTGATAAAATTTTTGGCATATGATAAACTAAAGAACATTTTTTCAAATCTTGTACAACTTTGATTTGAATTATGCCATTAAGCAAAGTAAAAAGTAAAACTTTTATATACATTTAAATCAGAAACTGGATAGTTTCCTGAGTGGTTTTCCATCAAATTCTTAGAGTTCTTCTGTCTCAAGATGATTAATTATTAGAAAAATAGTTTTGAGAGAGTCAAGAAAAGTAGATTTAACCCTATGCATTTTTGTAAAATTAGTTTCCCATTTTAAAATTTCCAGTTACATCATAAATAGGTGGATTTGGTGAAAAACATTGAACTCACCATGAAGAGGCAGAAAAATCTTATTGATTAAAAAAATAAGAAGAAACTAAATTGCTAAACATATTCTATCCCTTCCCCAATGATTTAACTCTAATGGCAATCTATTTTTTGCAATGCTCAACAAATTGTATCCTACCAGGTGCAAGTGAATCAAGTCATGCTAGGTTTAGGAAGAATGAGGACAAATGAACTGCACTTAGATGTATTCATGCAGCAGGCTTATATGAAATACATTTTTTTGATGATTATGCTTTACCATTTTCAAGAGTGTTTCATATTTATCTCTTGTTTATAAAATGACAAAGTATTTCATGGGTATATGAAAGATGTTTTCCAATTGGTCTTTTCCTGTTTTGTCCTTGCAAAGAAAGGATTTCAGGTTTACCCGCAAAGTTCAAATGAATTCTATTACTAGATAAAGAAGAGGTCATTTAGAAGACAATGTTTCATAATCATGTTTTTTAACATTTCCTGGTCAAGTAATGCTATTCCATTAATACAAATGGAATAGTCTTCAGCATATTACATAATATCACAGATGAAATTGCATTTAAAGTGGATCAATCATGCAAATATAATAGAGGAGGTTTGATTTCATTACATAGGAAAGAAATTTATACTTGTGTCTGGAACCAGAAAGAAATTATCTCATGGCTATTGGCAACGTTCCAAGGATCATCATTTGGTCCAGCTGGGGTGCAGCAATTGAGTGTTGTAGTGCAGAATAGTTGAATAAGAAACCTAGATCAGCTGTTAAGATGTCTGACATGGAAGATGACTTGCCCACTAGAAGGAAAGTGTATAGAGACAGACCCAGCTCCTCTATATCAAGGGGTAGATCTCTGGCATTAGTCTAACGAAAAAGGCTCAACAAAGTGATTGATTGCATGGGAAAGAGAGTCAACAATTAAAGAAGTACAAAATCATAGTAAGAAAAAAGACCCATCATCAGAGATTCCATCAGTTAGTGTCCATGATAGGGCTGGATTCAGTATTCCAAGTTCAGGATATTTGATATGTCAGGCAAATATGTTGGGAAAAATATTAATTTTACTCCGTCTTTCAGACAAAAATATAGCATAAATATGTTTTATTAATCTAGAATTATTCTAAATTCAAACATTTCTAGATGAAAAAAATGTCCAAATTAACATAGGAATTTATAGGATAATATCCCAAATACCACATTTCTACAAGAAATCTCACTTCCTGCTAATTCTTCCAAGGAATTCATCATCCAGTTACTCTGGACTCCTTACAAGATTTTTCTTACAAGATATTACATCCTTCAATTCTATGCATTTTTATTGACTGTCCTCAATTTAGGCATTCTCTCTTTCTTAATCTTTGCTTGTTAGCTTCCATGGCTTCTTCAAGTCTCAGATAAAATTCTGCATTCTAAAGAAGTCTTTCCTGATCTCTATTAAATGTAATGCGTTCCTTTTGTTGATTATCTCCAATCTATCATACTTACCTCTCTTTGTACATAGTTATTTACATATTGTTTCTCCCATAATATTGTGGTCTACTTGAGAATACAGAGTGTCTTTTCCCTTTCTTTGTATCCTGAAAACTTTTCATAATGACT
The DNA here is from genome assembly GCF_902635505.1 of Sarcophilus harrisii. Lineage (NCBI taxonomy): Eukaryota > Metazoa > Chordata > Mammalia > Dasyuromorphia > Dasyuridae > Sarcophilus > Sarcophilus harrisii. Next base: position 125,776,264 of record NC_045429.1, read on the forward strand.
GGCACGTAGTAAAATTTTAATAAATGTTTGCTGACTAACTTAAAGACAATATAAAATAACATTTGTAGAAATATTGAGCAATAAAAAGTAATGATATATTAAAATATAATATTATACTAATATTCTATTCAATTTAATACAGAGGTTCTTAATCTAGGATCTATGAATTCAAATGAAAAAAAAATCATTATTTTCAATAATATATGACAGAAATTCAGTATTTCTTTCAATATAAAACATTCAGAGGAATCATTAGACTTCATTAGACTTCCAATAGGGTCCATAACCCAAAGAAATCTAGGAATCTCTGGTCCAATAGAATCTTCACTTAATAGATAATAATCTTCCCTTAAAGTGTGAAAAAGCTTTCTCCATAATCTTTTCTTAATAGTTGTAATACCAATTTCTTTAGGTAATGAGGAAAACTCTTATAATATATCTTATGTAAATATATATATATATATTTTTTTTTCTAAATGTGGTTACTACTATTAACCTCATTTTTCAGAATTTAGTTTTTTGTTCTTGAAATTTTATATACATTCTTAAAGACAGAATATTCTGGGTATGACTTTGGAATAGAAAAATATTTATTTCTTAATACTTTAAATTAATACAAGCTGTTAAATAGGCTTTTATATTTCACAAAATGTATCAAATTATATCTACACTTGAAATTTTTGATACTGTCAGTAGTATTTTGATACTCATACATAATCAGCCTGGGAAAATACCCTTCAAAAGAACAGTTACAGCCAGATATAGTGGACCACATCTACTTTCCCTACTACTGAGGAGGCAGTGGCTGGTGAATTACCTTAGTTTCCGAGTTCTGAGATTATAGTGTGGCAAAAATCAATCCAGTGTCTACAGTAAGTCCATTACCAGTATGGTTAACCTCCTGTAGCCTACTAGATGGCCTATAATAACACAAACTGATCTGGGTCAGAAATGATACATCAAATTTCTATGCTAACCAGCAAGGGGATTGGGTTCTCCAAGGCCCAGTCTCAAAAAAGAAAACAAAACATAGAAAAGGGCAGGGATAGTTACATGGGTTCAATTAGCCTGAACAACATCATGGCCATGAAAATTCCAGCATGATGGCTAAAATACATTTTTATAATCTCAGCTCCTTTTCATCACATGAAAAAATATCAATAAACACAAAATTAAGGTTGAAAAAATATGAAGAACAAAAGGGAGAAAAGAAAGGAAATTGTAGTGTGCTTTCTGGAGACCCACATTGGGGTGCCAAAATATGCTGTGCTTTTTATAGCTCCACATTAGGGTTCTAAAATGTACCATCCAGACTAGCTCTCTGGAGGATCTCTGTACCAGCCTGAGTCTTGGTCTTAGAGGAGGAATGATGAGGCAGGGACCCACATGAAGGGTCAAATATGGAGTCTCTTTATCTCAAGTTCTCTCAGCCTTAATTACTTTAGTACAATTACATCACCACAGCAAACTAAGCATGTGCTAACTATAAACACCCTGCTATTATTATATAAATGCCTCTTTAGGGCAAATATCTCTGCTTCAAGTAGAACACAGGTTGTTACACCTCCATGACTTCTCAAGAAAGCTGAGACTCCCCTAAGGGGAGATGAGAGCTGAACCAAACATTGTCAGCAGGTTCCCTCTGGGCTGAAAGGTCTTATACTCACTGGGAGTTCCCGCACTGTCTGTGGCCCTCTACAGGAAATCCCTAAAGAGAGAGAGAAAAAAAGCAAGCAAACAAAAAATAAACAAATCCCTAAACTTCTCTGAGTTTAAAGAAATGAGTAAGCTAAAAACAGACAAAAATATAGTGAGGATAAAAGAAAATATCAAGAAATCTCCAGAATAAGGGAATAGCATTACTCTATTAAGAACTATTTCTCCTTCCCCAATCTGCAAAAGTATGGTTCAACTCTTGGGTGATTAAGAAGATCAGTATTATAATTAAAGGGAAGTATTCCAATACTTTGATGGATCTGTTATTTCACTGATGTGAGCACTTCTCCATTAGTGCAGAACATAGTGTACCTGTTCTGGGCTAGACCTGAGTCAGTGCAGTTTAATGATCCAATCACAGTGTTGAAATGCAATACATATGTTTATAATATAAAATTAAAGAAAAATAGTCTTGCTAATAAAAAGGTGAAGGAAAGGGACAGGAACAAAATACAAATGATTACTTTTTAAATTGTGATGAATACAGTTGCAAGTTTATTGAAAGAAAAATTTAGGAAATAGAGATAAAAGATCCTAAAGCATACTTTTACTTGGGTTGGACATAGGAAGCATGAAAGCAGATTATATCAGTAAAATTCAGGAAATAGACTACACCTCTATTTAAAGAGAGAAACTAGAATATTAGGGATACTTAGTTTTGAGATCACAAAGCACCTGTACAAAAAATGTCACAGTTTAGGACTTGTAATCACTTATGCAAAGGCAGAAATATTCAACACATTTAGGCTAAATGTGAATAAGAATATGCAGACTAAAATTGAGATTAAATAATAATGTACCAAATTAAAAAGAAATCAAAGGATAATTTCCATTTGAAGGAAAATAAACATACCCAAACTTATGGCCTTGGTTTCTCAACATGAATTTTGAAACGATAGAGAATAGTAGACAAGAAACTGATTTTTTTTAACTCTAGAAAGAAAACAAGTTGGAATACAAATTAAAGGAGAACAAAGTTAAATCAACTATATTAAGAGGCAGCATCCTATAGTACATAGGACCTGGCCTGGGTGAAACTTTAGTTACTCATAAGTATTGACTATGTGATCCTTCATAAGTCAGCGAAATTCTTTGGGCCTCAGGCTGAGACTACAATTTGCAAAGCAGTCACAGATCTATATTGAAGGTAGAATTGCTCTCAAGAAGTTCCTCATGTATATGCAATCACAAGTCTATTAAAATACATACACACACAACCCATCTCACTTACCAGTTGTTAATATTCATTTAATTTATTTCAGTATGAAGCATCATATCTTTGTAATGATTCCCTCTGAGCTCTAATATTTATTCATTAACATTTACTTTTCTTATATAATTATACTTAATTTATTCTTTATTCTTCTGCATCTTCCCTTTTATTTTTTTTTGCCAAGCTATATTTTGTAAAGTTTTCTCCAGATTTCCTTTTATTCCACATACATATCAACAGTTTTTATTACATTATAAAATTCAGCTACAGTATCACACCACAATTTATTTAACTATTCTATTGTTGCACATTTGGATTGATTCCTATTATATTTCTTTGTAATTACATATATTGATGCAATGAAAATCTTTGAAGATATATTGTTATTGTCATTATTCTTGTTATTCCAGGGTACATTCTGAAAGGTACGTTAATTGACTCAAAGATTATTATTTTATTTTTTAAGGCAATTTCAATACAATCCTGACAGCATTGGTAAAAATTAATGAAAAGAAACAAAACTTAGTGTCTGACTAGTACCTTAAAGATGTTCTAATATGCATCTTGATGATTAGTGAATGAGCATTTTAAATTGATTATTAAGGATCTGTTTCTGTCTTTCAAAATTGCCCATTCATTTCCAATTTGAATTATGTTACCACTGTGTGATTTCAATAGTTCCTTATGTATGTTAGATACAAAGTTTTTAACTTGTTATAACTAAAGTTCCTTTTTACCTATCTGTTGTTTTTCTTTTTATTTTATACCTATTTGTTGAACAGAATTCTTTTTAATTGAAGCATATTTATTTTTTCTCCATTAAATATTTTTGTTCAGATAAATTCTTCATTCTTATATTTTTGCTAGAATGAATTTTTAATATTTTCTCATTCCAGTGGAATTACTTGAGATATCCATTGTAAAATATGCATTGAAAGCCCTTTCTGTTGCAAGTTGTTATCAGATTTTCTCAGGTACATTTATGTTTAATAAATGAATTCTTCTATATTTAAAAAATGTTCTTATAATTATCAAAGACCAAACAGAAATATTTTAATATATATATTTAATTGAATGTCTGGTTTATCTATTCCAGTCTAATAATTTATTTATTTGTAGGTTAGTTTCAGATAATTTTAGAGATAGTCACTTTGGAGTATTATATAGAATTATTCCCTTGGAATTCTTTGTTTCTCACTTCCCCCCCACCCTCCAAAAATCATTATCATTTTCACAGATTATCTGTTGCAATGTCTTCATTTTATAGGTGAAGAAATTAAGCCTCAAATAGAATGAGACGTCTGCTAAGGGTCTCACAATCCAGTAGTTGTCAGATACTGGTCAAGAGAATCCTGAGGTTCTTTGCAACCCTTTTAGAACTTCTACAAATTCAAAATTAGGTTTTATTTCTAATACAGAAAAACCCCTCTAGAAAGGGGTTTATGGTTTATATTTATAGATATAAAGATAAAGATATAGATAAAATTTATTAAATAATTTGCCCACGTCTTCAATAAATTTTAATAGTGTAAAAATATGGAGAATAAAAGTTTGAGAACCACTGACATAGCACATATGCATTTTGACTATTATTATGGTACAATTATCTTTATAGTGATCCTTTGCATATATAGGGAACTTCTAAATGAGGAAACTTCCTTTATCAATGTAGGTTGGCATCTTCTCTGCAAATTAAATTCTTATTACCTAAAATAACATCATAATTTATAATATTTATAATAACTTTTTATTTTTCAAAATACATGCAAAAATAGTTTTCAACATTCACTCTTGCAAAAGCTTTTGTTCCTTATTTTTGTCCCTTCCTCACTACCTTCTCCCTTCCTTGAACAGCAAGTAATCCAATATAGATTAAACATGTGCAATTTTTCTAAATATATTTTCACATTTATTATGCTATACAAGAAAAATCAGATCAAAAAGGAAAAAGAGAGAGAAAAAAAGTAAATAAACCACAATAAAAACAAAAAGGTAAAACTAACCAAACAATGGTTTGTTGTGATCCATGTTCAGTCTCTATAATTCTCTCTTTGAATGTAAATGGCTCTCTCCATCACAAGTCTATTAGAATTGGCCTGTATCATCTTATTATTGAAAAAAAGCAAGTTCATCACAGTTGATCATCACATAATCTTGTTGCTGTGTACAATATTCCTTTGATTCTACTCATTTCATTTACTATCAATTCATTTAAGTTTCTCCAGGACTTTCTGAGATCATTTTGCTGACTTTCTTTTAGAACAATAATATTCCATTGCATTTATATACCACAACTTATTCAGCCATTCATCAACTGAGGGGCATCCATTCAGTTTCCAGTTCCTTACCACTGCAAAAAAGAGCTGCTACAAACATTTTTGCACATGCGGGTCCTTTTCTGTTTTTTTATGATCATTTTGAGTACAGACCAAGTAAAGATGCTGCTAGATCAAAAGGAATGAACAGTTTGATAGTCCTTTAGGTATAGTTTCAAATTGCTCTCCAGAATGATTGGATCAGTTCACAACTCTGTCAACAATGTATTAGTGTCCCAGTTTTTCTACATTCCCTTTGGCATTTATCATTAGCTTTTCCCATCATCTTAGTCAATCTGAGGGGTTATCACATAAAACATTGAGATGTTAGGTCATTTGCCCAAAGTCACAAAATCAGCATGTGCCAGAGGCTAGACTTGAACCCAGATCAGAATCTGCCTTCCAAACTAAATCTCTCACAAATCATGACTACATGTTGCCTCTCATCAATAACAAATATTGATTCAAAGTCTATACTAATATGCATACAAATTATTCATTATTACAAAGGTGCATTCATACTAAGAATGTAATGGTGTTTCTACTTTAGAAAGTAATTAAAATAATTTTCATAACAAAAATTGGAAAATTGTGTACTTACATGAATAGGTGCAGAATATGGCCTCCTATAGACATAATCTTTCCCCCAAAGCTGATGACGTGAATCCACCTAGTAAATCAAACATACTAAAATAGAACAATTTTTAAAAAAAACATTTCCTTTTAATTTACTTTAATTTTTAGTTACTTTAATTACTTTAAATTAAGGCATTCCTCCCCCAACCCAGAATTAAGCAAAGAAATGCAAAAAAGAAAAAGAAAAATTTTAGAATCTTTAAACACTAATACATGTTCCAACAATTTCAGTGGTAAGGGCCATAGAAGAAAAGGTTAAGATGTTAAGACCTGCTTCCAAAACTATACATAAAACACTTACATGGTGCAGGAAGCTTGAGAAAGGTCTTAAAGATCTGTGGAATGAAATTGGAGAACTACAATAATATTAGACCAACACTTGCAAATGTTAAAAAAAGAAATAGATGGTGTTGTGTAGAGAAAACAAAAAGATGGCAGAAATTCCAGTTAACCTCAATCAACAATTAAAAGTACAAACCACAAAGTTAAGAGAATACATGGATTTGAAGCAAAGTTACAAAACAAAATAAATGATGCAACAACAATCATCCTCTTTACTATACAATTTTGATAGAAGAAATCAGGCAACAGAGAAAAATCCCTGAAGAAGAAAGATGTAAAAAATAAATTACTGGTCATTTATATGGTTGTAATAAGTTATACAAAATGAAAATGCACTTTGGATCAAATACAAGCATAGAGTTTGTGCATTATTAATATGATAAATAACAGAAAGCATATTACAAAACAGGTGATTTAAACATTTGCTTATTTACAATAGCATTAAGAAGCCAGCCCAGATAAGATCCATAATCATTAGTTCAAATGCTTTAAGTTCCCTATGAAAATAAATCAAGTGTAAAATTAATAAGGTAAACTGGTAAATGTATAATCCAGAGATGTGATGTTATCCTGAAGTCAAAACTCATAGATCAATGACCTCATTGGAATTCTTGATTGGGAACAGACACCAACCAGGGATCTCTAATCTCTCACTCCCACCCCAACTCCTACTCCTTACAACAGAAATCCTTTTGGAGAGGTATCTGAGGGGTATGACAACCAATGGAAGCCATTCTCTTTCAACATCATTATTAAGATACCTTCCCTAAATCTCTGTCCCTACTGGGGATCTCAGTATATTGTTTTCAGAGCCTTTGCATATTGAAAAGAAAAGCACTTCAAAGGACCCATAGCATTTTGCAATTTTTAAATTTCATAATGGAATTGCTTTATGAAAGCTGAATTTATTTCACACACACACACACACACACACACACCATTAGTTAAAAATTGTTGAGAGTAGACAATACTACTTGTCTCCATACATTTTAAAAAAAAACATACTGTATTAAAAACTCCTTACTTTGCCAATTATCTTCCTCTCTGGTTAGTCAGTCTTTCTATACATTATATAAATGCTTCTGAAGGTCAGTCTAAAAGCTGTCAAGTAGCATTAGAATAACTCCCCATTTCATTTTTATATAAATCCTTTCTGAATTCCCTATTATTAGAAGTATTTGGCTATGAAGCTTCAAGAGGAGTGCAGTGGGGTTTGTGTCATATTGACAAGTCACTTGTTCTCAAAACTTGCCAGGAAGATACTACCTCTCACATAGGATTTTGTTCTTCCATTTGTCTTAACCTTAATGAATGATTGGGTAAGAAAGATAGACTGGCATAGCAATGAAGAATGAGTCATTTTAATCCACTGTAATCTGAGAAAGGAATATCAATGCGGCTGTACTATCTTCATTGCTTTTAATATATGAGTGCCAGTGATTTTCAATGTCTTTGAAATATTTTCACTAATCAAGGCTCATATGTTCGGCTTCATCCTCCCATGTGCATATGTGTGGATCCATATATACCTGGGTCCACCCTACCATACCCCACATGGCTCTGCATTGAATCTGCAGTCTCTTCTCTCTGCTTCCTTTCTATTTCAAAGAGAAAATGGTTTCAGGATCTATGCTGAATTTTGTTGTACTTTTCTTAATGAATTATGAAAAATGTGATTGTACTTCCATACCCAAATTGGGGATGCTTCCATCCACAAAAGATAGAATCTGATGAGAAATTAGTAGTTTTTCTTCTCTTGGCTATTTAAACATATTGAAGAAAAAGTATACCTGGCTTTGATAACTAGCCCATTTTACATTGTGTGTACTTGTATGTGTGTCTATATGTTTGCAGGCATGTGTACTCACTGACTGACATAGCTACTCTTTTTAGAAATTAAAAATAAAAGTTTCCATGACAATCTTATATTCAAATTTTCAAGACAGAGAGGTTTAACTATAACGTGAATGGTCTCATCCTATATTTTGGTGATAAAAATGATTTGTATGATTGTTGTCAAAGTTAGGGAAGTAACATATTTTCTCACTAAGTAACTTTGAATAATAATAACAATAATAAGTAACAGTTACATTTCACTTACTATACTCTAGGTACTAGTTTCCATAACAACTGTGGGAGATAGGTACTATTATTGTCCCCATTTTACAGATGAAGAAAGAGAGATAAACAGAAGTTAAATGATTAATCTAGAATCATATAACTATTAAGTATTTGAGGTTACCTTTAAACTCACATCTTCTCACTCCAGATCCAATGTTCTAACCATTGCATCACCTAGAATTGAAGTAGCATTCATTGGTGTGATGACAACCACTTGTAAAATTTTAGCAAAAAGAACATATTCAATTAAATGAACACTGTCACCTTTAAAATAGTGAGAATTTTTTTAATTAAGAAAATATGCACTCATTCAGAAGTATAACTGGGAATATTTATGAGTAGGAAGGGCAAGCAACTAAAACATGCTAGAGAAAGTGGCAAGTCTTTAGTTACAAGGAATGTAATAGTTCAATACATTCTAAGGACTTGTATGAGTGTAAGTGAGAGATTGCATGGGACACTAATGGTACACCATTCTGGGGACACTATTCTATGGAAATAAAAGGAGAACAGATATAGGGGATAATTGTTCTCCCAGTTTTGAGCTAGTATGTGTCCATCTTTACCAATTCTTCTAGCTAAATAGGCACTAATCACTATTACTTCTATACTGATGAAGGACTGAAAGTACTGTGAGCAGTTTTTAACATAGTGTCCTCCAAATTCATTGCCCTGAGACAAAGTTCCAGTCTCCCTGCTCTTGTTACAGTTCTGCTCTTATTCCAGTAAGGTTAAACTTGCTAAAAGAATTTTAGGGTTCTTTGAAATTTTCTTGAGGATTTTTAGCACATTATTTTGAACTTCTTCAAAAATGTCAAGAATGTGTTTGATTTACATACACAAAATATATATTTATATTCATGTGAATATACATACAGATATTCATATAGATACAATTGTATGAGACACATACCAATTATTTCCTGTGCATTTGTTTATACAACAATGTTACATACATATATTGTAATTCAATTTTTTGGCTTTTCCCCTTTAAAAATTTGGGCTTTTACAAAAAACCTTTTTCAAAATAATTCGGGAAGAAAATTTGAATTGGGGTTTTGCTTTAAAAAACTTTTAACTTGGAGGGCCAGAAATAATTGAAAAAAACCTGATTTTAGTGGTTTTGAAAATTTTCTGCCAAAGGGTATCATTGAAAATACTTTCAAAAAGATATCCCACAAGAAAAAAGCCCAAGGAATATTGCTGAGAAAATCCAGAATGTCAATCTCAATGAAAAAAGCTGCCAGACAAAACCAATTTAAATAGTAGGGAGCACTAGTCTGGATTATCCAGATTTTACAGCTTCTATAAGAAAAGATTGGAGGGCCTGAAATGCCATATTTTTGAAGACAAAGCATCTAGGGTTACAACCAAGAATTAACTACCTAGGGAGACTCAATATCATCTTTCAGGGAAGGCAATGGATCTTCATTGAATAGACTTTCAATCATTTTTACTGAAGAAAAAAGCAGAACTAAAAAGAAAATTTAATCTACAAACACAGGACTCAAGAGAAACACAAAAAGGTAAAAAAGGGAAATATCTACATATCTATATATTTTATATAGATCTTATTTATTTTTTTTTCCAACAATAAATTTCAACTTTATTGCAAACTCTTGATCAGACCAGCCCTACCAAGAATGAGTTTTGTTTGTGGTGGTTTAGTAAGAATAAAAGCACATTATTAGTAACCTTTTTTAACCAAACTCTGATCCTTTTGTGATTAGATACAAACATGATTTTTGACCATTTCTCATGGAATAAAAAAAGTCTGAAAGGGAAGCTTTGCATATCATTTTATAAAAGTTGAATGATAAAAAAAATACATACTGAATTAATGCAATTCTTCTTATATAATCTGTATAATGGTGTATATAGGCTCTTTTTTATTTATTTTTTTTATTTAATAGCCTTTTATTTACAGGATATATACATGGGTAACTTTACAGCATTAACAATTGCCAAACCTCTTGTTCAAATTTTTTCACCTCTTACCCGCCCCCCTCCCTAGATGGCAGGTTGAATAGATTTAAATATATTAAAATATAAATTAGATACAAATAAGTATACCTGACAAAACGTTATTTTGCTGTGAAAAGAATCAGACTCTGAAATATTGTACAATTAGCTTGTGAAGGAAATCAAAAAATGCATGTGTGCATAAATATAGGGATTGGGAATTCAATGTAATGGTTTTTATTCATCTCCCAGGTTCTTTTCTGGGCAAACTAGGAACTGCTCCATTAAAATGATTTGGTTGATCTGTTTTGAGGGTGGCCTAATCCATCAGAACTGGTCATCATATAGTATTGTTGTTGAAGTATATAATATTCCTGGTCCTGTCATTTCACTCAGCATAGTTCATGTAAGTCTCTCAGGCCTTTCTGAAATTATCCTTTGGTCATTTCTTTTTTTTTTTTTTTTTCTTAATTTTTTTTTATTTTTTTATTTTTAATTTTGCCTTTTATTTATAGGATATATACATGGGTAACTTTAAGTTAAAATTGAAACCTCTTTTAATTTTTTATTTACCCCCCCCCACATACCTAAGTTAAATATTAAAATATAACTTAGATAAAATAAGTATACATAAAAATTATTTTTGTACAAAAAAGAATCAGATCTGTTATTTAAATTACGTGAAAAAATCAAAAATGGCAAAATGGGTTAATTCAATGTAATGGAGCATCCCCAGGTTCTTTTTGGGTATATGGTTCAGTTCATTACTGCTCCATTAGAAATGATTTGGTTGTCTTTTGCTGAGGATGGTGATCCATCAGAACTGGCACATTAGTATTGTTGGAAGTATATTGATCTCCTTCCTTCATTTCCTCAATCAGTTCTGTAAGTCTTCAGGCCTTTCTGAAATATCCTGTTGGTATTTCAAGAACATAATATTCCATAATTTTATATACCACAATTTATTAATTCCCAACTGGACATCCATTGGTTTCTAGCCACCGGGGGCTGCCACAAACATTCTAATACGGTCCTTTCCCTTCTTTAAACTCTTTGGGATAAACCCAGGTAACACTTGGATCAAAGGGCATTTATAACTTTTTAATAGTTAAACTACTCTCCAAAATGGTTGGATTCGTTCACAACTCCAAACAATGAATCAATTCCCAGTTTTCCCACATCCTCAACAATAATTATTTTTCCGTCTTTAAATCGGGTGTGTAGTGGATCAGAGTTGTTTAATTTTTTTCGTTTTAAAATGACTTGGGGATCTTTTATGACTAAAATAGTTTCAATTTCTTCATCTGGTTGTCTGTTCTACCTTTAATTTTTCAATTGGAGAATGGCGATTTTTATAAATTAGGTTAATTTATTTTTTAAAAGCCTTTTTAAATTTGCAAAATATTTTTATTTTTTTCCCTTCTAATCTTGTTTTGGTTTTGTTTTAAAAAATTTTCGTTTTGGATAACAAATTTTTATTTTGTGATCAGTAAGTCTCAGTTTGCTTTTATAAAGCCTTCCCCTTCCACAGGTCCCGAATAAACTATCCTATGTTTCCTCTAATTTATTAATAATTTACTTTTCCTAGGTCATGAACCCATTTTATTATCTTGGTGTGGGCGTTAAATTTGGATCAATGCCTAGTTTCTGCCATATTGGTTTCCAACCCAAATTTTTTATAAAAGAGTTCTTATCCCAAAAGCTGGGATCTTTGGGTTTCAAAGCAGGTTGCTATATTTGTTGACTGTTTTATCCCTTGAACCTAATCATTCCACTGATCAACTAATCTATTCCTTAGCCAATACCAAATAGTTTTGGTAACTGCTCTTATAATATAATTTTAGATCTGGTAATAAGCCACCATCATTTGATTTTTTTTCATTAATTCCCTGAAATTCTTGACCTTTTGTTTTTCCATATGAACTTTGTTGTTATTTTTCAGGTCATTAAAATAGTTTTTGGGAATCGTTGGTATGGCCTTTAAATAGATTAGTTTAGGTTATTTCATCTTTATTATATTTTCCCCTATCCAAGAGCATTTAATATTTTTAATTGGTTAGATCAGACTTTTTGTGTGAAAAGTGTTTAATTTGTCATAAAGTTTCTGATTTTCCCTTGGCAGATGTTTAAATATTTTTATTTATCAGTAGTTACTTTAAATGGAATTTCTCTTTGTAACTCTGTATTTTATTATGATATATAAGAATGCTGATGACTTATGTGGGTTTTTTTTAAAAAGCAATTTTGCTGTTGTATTATTTCTAACCTTTTTTTGGAATCTCTGGGGTTCTCTAAGATACCATCATGTCCGGCAAAGAGTGATAATTTGGTTTCCTCATTTGCCTATTTTTATTCCTTTAATCTCTTTCTCAGCTCTTATTGCTAAAGCTGCTTTCAATAAAATATTAAATGAACTGATGGTGGGCAATTTTTCCCGACTTTTAATGGTTGCAGTTTGTCTCCATTAATATGATGCTTATGATGGTTTAAAATGTCGCTGATTATTTTTAAGGAAAAGTCCATTTATTCCTAAACTCTCAAGGTTTTTTAAGGAATGGATTTGGTTTTATCAAATTTTTCCATTATGGAGATGATCATATGGTTTTGTTAATTTGTTATTAAAGGCCAATTATATTGATAGTTTTCTAATATTGAAACCCTGCATTCCTGGTATAAATTATTGATCATGTGTATTATCGGGATGATTTTTTAGTCTTTTTTGTAATATCTTATTTGTTTTAATAATAATTGGGGTTTCTTAATTTTTTTCTCTCTTTTAGCATTTTGGTACATTCTGTTCTTTAAAGGAATTTGGTGGGACTCCTTCATTCCCTATTTTATCAAATAATTTATATAGCATTGGGGCCAATTGTTTTTAAATGTTTGGAAATTCAATAAACCATCTGGTCCTGGGTTTTTTCTTAGGGGTTGCAATTGCCTGTTCATTTCTTTTCTAAATGGGACTATTCAACAATTTACCCCTCCTCTTTAGTCTGGGAAGTCTTATTTTTGGGGTATCCATTTCCTTAGGTTATCAAATTTATTATAAAGTTGGCAAAATAATCCCTTATTATTTCTTTTTCCTCTTCATTGGTGAAAGTTCTTTTATTTTAAGATATAATTTCATTTTCCTCCCTCCTTTTTAATGATTTACCAAAGGTTATCATTTTTTGGTTTTCTTAGGAAAACCTTAGTTTTAAATTTAATTATTCAATAGTTTTTTACTTTAATATTTTTTAATTTCTCCCTTTTAATTTTTAAATTTCCAATTTGTATTTGTTGGGGTTTTAATTTGGTCTTTTTAGTTTTTTAAGAAGCCCAATTCATTAATCTTTTCTTTTCTGTTTTATTCAAGTTTTCGGATATAAATTCCCTCTTATTCCCTTTCTGCATCCACAAATTTTGGTATGATGTCTATATTATCTTCATAAATTTTAATTTATTAAATTTGTTTGCTTAAATCATTCTTTAAGATAATTGTTTTTTTTTACTTTTTGGTCTATTTCCCCTAACTTTTTGTTGAATGTAGTTTTTATTGCATCATGATCTGAAAAGAAAGCATTTACTATTTCTGCTTTCTTGCATTTAAAGGTCTTTTGTTCCAATATGGTCAATTTTGAATAGGTTGCATGAACTTAAAGAAAGTATATTCCCTTCTATCTCCATTCAATTTTCCCAAAGATCCAACAACCAATTTTTCTAAATTCTTTTATTCTTTAATTTCTTTCTTATTTGTTTTGTTTTGATTTGTCTAATTTGAGAGTGCAATTGAGATCCTCTTAAGTTTGTTGTTGTTTCTTTGCACCTTAATTCTCCTTTAGGGTTGGTCCAACCATTTCATATATGTTTAATTTGATTTGCCTTCCTTTGTTTTGCTACCCTTTGGGGATGGGTTTTCCTTCCTTATCTCTTTTAATTAGACAATTTTCTTTTGCTTGACAAGGATGGCACCCTTTTTTATTCCACCCAAAGGCAAATGGGTTTCCCCCTTTTACCTTTACTCTATATTTCCCCCTTCTTTAAATGTGTTTCTTTAAAACATATTGTAGGGTTCTGACTTTTGATCCAGTTCTTCTGCCTCCTTTTTGGGGGGTTCATCCCATTCACATTTAGGTTAAATTCTTTTTGTTTTCCTGCAATCCTAACCCCGATTGGCTTTTACTTATTCTTTCCTCCCCAACCTCTTTCCCCCTTTTAAACTTGTACCCCTCTTGTTCCGATACTTATCCCTCTTTATAATCCCTCCCCTCCCCCTTTGGTCTTTCCCCTTCCTTCCCTTATTCCTTTTTCTTTTCCTTTTTCCTCCCCCTTTTTAATGAGGGGAGAGATTTTCTTAAAACAAATGCCAATTATTTTTCATTAGCCCTCATAGAAAGACACACAATGTTCCTCCCCCTCTCTAAATTTCAGATATATAAGTTTTTAGCCTTTGTGGGGGCCCCTTTTTTATCCCTCCTTCCCACCTTTTTTCCCCTTTTCCATATCTACTTCCCTTTTTTTTATAATCAATAAAATTATTTTTTTTTTTACCAAAAAAATAAATTTCAAGGTTTTTTTTTTTCCACCTTGGTTCTATGTTAATTTTTTGTTTTGGGTTTTCTTCAGAAATAAATGGAATTTTTTTATTAAATGTCCATCTTCTTCCCTGGAAAAAATTATTACTGGGTGTTTATTCTTGGCTCGCCCAAGTTCGGCCTTTCTTATTTTAGGCCCTTCTTTCCTTTAAATTGGGCAGGATTTTTTTTTTTTTTTTCGTTTTAAATTTTTTTTTTTTTGGTTTAAAATTTTTTCCTTTCATGTTTAAATTTTTTTTTGGCGTTTTTTTTAGGGTTTTTTAATGCGTAATTTTTCAACCTTTTTTCCTTTGTTTATTAATCTGGGCTTTTTTATATTTCGAAAATTTATCTGGTCTTTTTTTCATCGGTTTTAGAAAGTAATAATTCAGTTTTTCCAGTTATTTTTTGCTTGTTTTAAATAGATTTTGTTTTTATTTGTTTTTTTGTTTTTAAATTTTATTTTGTTCTCAATAACTTTTTTATTTTCATTCAATTTTTTAAATTGTTTTTTCTTTATTTTTTTCCTTTTTCTTAATTTTTTTTTTTAATGATTTTTTTTTTAATTTTTCCATTTCCTAATTTTTTTTTTGGGTTTTTTCTTTTCAATTCGGTCCTACTTTTTGGGTTCTTTGTCTTTTCAATTCCACCCTCCTATTTTTATTCTTTTCTTTAATTCCAAGATTATTTTAAAATTTTTTTTTTCAATTCCAAATTTTATTTTTAATTTTTTATTTTTTTCCTTAAATTTTTTTTCCCTTTCCCTAATTTTTTAATTTTAATTTCTTTTAGGTTTTTTTTAAGGGTTTCTTTTTCCCCATTTTCTTTAATCCTTTTGGTTTTTGGCCTCTTTTGAGTTGTAAAGGGGTTATTCTTTTTTTTGGGTTTTTAGGTTTCAATTTTTTTCCAAGAAGGTAAACTTTTTTCTTTTTATTATGTTTTAAAGTTTTTCCCCCGGAAGGGGTTCCCCCCGGGGAATTAAAGGGCTCGGGGGATTTCGGAGAGTTTTCCCCCCCACCGGGGTTTCCCATGGCCGGCTATAAAACCCGAACGGGGGAAGCCCCCTAGATAGGGAATTTGGTGTCCTGCCCCCAGGCCGGAGCCCGGAGTGAGGGTTGTTCGGGTGGCCCGAACCCCAGCCTCCCCGTTTCTCCTGACAAATTTCCCCAAAATCTTGGCTCCGGCCCCCACTCTTGAGGCTAACCCCGGGTGTCCCCCTTTCTTTAAATTTGCAAAGCCCTATTTTGGGTTTTTGGGGTTAGGGCCCTTATTCGGTTTCCCCTCCCTTTCCCCCGTTTGATCCCCTTTGGGAAAATTTTGGCGAGAGAATTTTCTTTTTGATTTTTCTTCTTACGGGGGGACAAGACTATTTTAAGCTGTTAATTTGGTAAAGAATTAAAAGGGAAAAGTTTGTGTTTGAAAAGGGGAATAGATTTTTAAAAGGAAAATTTTTTCAGAGGGAAAAGGAAAACCTTAAAACTATTCTTCATGGCCAGGGGATACAAATTGGGGAGAAATTTCTATGAGGAATAGGAAAAAAAAGGGGGGAAAAAAGGGAGGGGAAAAAAGGGAAAGGGAATTTGAAATTTGGAAAAAAGAAAAAGGGTTTTAAAAAGGGGGAAAGGGGTTAAACTGTTTAAACTTTATAGTTGGTGGGTAAAATATTAGGGAAGAAATAAATTTATCAAAAAAAAGAGGAAAAAAAAAAAGGGGAAAAAAGGAGGATAAAACTTAAAAAAGGGAAAAAAAGAAAGGTATAAAAAATTTTTATTGAAAGAACCACATAAAAGGGGAAATTGGGGTGGGTTAAAAAATTTAAGGTTTTTAAAAAAAGGGGAAATATTTAAAAAGGGAAAAAGGAAAAAATTGTAAAAAAAATTTGAAGGGCCAAACTAAAATAAAATAAAAAAAAAAAAACAATAAATTTTTTAAAAATTAAAAGAAAAATGAAAAAAAAAAAAAATTTCTTTTTAAAATAAAAACAATAAATTTAAACTCAAAAAAATGAAAATAGGCTTTTAAAAAAATAAGGAAGGAAAATAATTTATGGAAAGTAATAAAATTGAATAAAATAAAATTTAAAACCAAATGAGAGAACAAATTTAAAGTTTTTTAGATTAAAAAAATTTTAAAAACAAAAAAAGGGACCCAACCCTTTTTAAAAAAATTAAATAAGAAATTCCAAAAAACGATAAGTTTGGGAAATGAAAATGGAAAAATAACCTTTTCATGGAGAAAAAGTTTAGGGAAAAAATTTAAATCAAATGCAAAAACAAATTGTAAATTTTAGACCAAATGCAAAAAATTAATTTAAAAAAAAGAAAAAAATAAAACCAAGGAAATTAAAAATAAATTTAAAATAAATTAAAAATAAAAAGAAAATTTAATTAAAATGAAAAATTTAAGAAAACATAAAAAGGAAGACCAAAATTCTTAAAATTTTTATATAAATAAAAAAAAAAATAAAAAAGGGTTCAAAAATGAGAAAAATTAAATTAAAAATCCAATAAATACCAAAATTAAAATTCTCAATAAAAAGAGGAATAAAAATAAAATTAAAAAAAAATGATTATAAATAAAAAAATTTAGGAAAAAAAAAAATCTAAAATTTTGGTTAATTCTAAAAAAGAAAAAAAAAATTAAAAATAAAAAAGAACATTATTATGGGAAAAAAAAAAACCCCCAAAAAAAAATTTAATTCAAAAAATATAAAGCCAATTAACAAAGGGAAAAATAAATTAAAAATAAATTTAAAAATTTAAAAACAAAATGAACTTTCAAAAAAAAACAAATTAATTAAATAATTTACCAAACAAAAAAAAAATAATTAATATTTAAATAAGGAAAAATTAAAAATTCCTCCCTATTTTTTCAAATAAATTGTAAAAAAAAGGCCCCCAAAAAAAAAAAAAAAGAAAATTGAACTTCCCTTTAATATTTAAAAAAATTCTAAAATTTATTAAATTAAAATTTACCAAAGGAAAAAATAATTACAAATAGGATTTTAAAGAAATTTATGTTAATATAAAAAATTAATTTTAAAAAAAATTAAATTCAAACCCAAAATATTAAAAAATTTCATTATTAAATTTAAAAATAAACCTCCCAAATAACATTTAAAAATAAAGGATAAAAGCCCAAAAAAAAAAGATTCATTAAAAAAAGAAGCAATTTAAATAAAAGGGTTGGCACTTCCAAAAGAATAAAAAGAATTTAATTAAACATTATTAAAATTTAAAAAATATTTTCAATAAGAAAAAATTAAAGGAAAGTAGGCAATAATAAAAAAAAATCTTTTAAAGTATTTTTCTAAACAAAAAAATAAACCCAAAGAAATAAAACAAAATTAATTGAGAAAAAAAAAACCAAGAAAAAAAAAAATTTTTTAATTTAAAAAACCCCCCCGGGGGTTTCTTTAAAAATTAAAAAAAATATATGGGTGTACTTTTAAAAAAAAATTTTGAACATTTATTTTTTTAAAAAGTTTAAAAATTGCAAAAAATTTTTTTAAAAAATGAAATTTCCAACCCTCCCTAAATTTTTTTTTTTTATTAAAATAAAAACAAAAATATTTTAAAAACTGGAAAAAAAGAAAAAATTAAAAAAAAAGGAAAAAAAAAAAAAAATTTTGCAAAAGGTAAAATCTTTTTCCCGTTTAATTTCCTTTTAATGTTTATAAATTATTAATTCAAATGTAAAAACCACTTTACTTTATTTTCATTAAAACTTTTTTTCAAAATAGATTTTTTTTACCCCTAAAAACTTTTGTTTTCCCAAATTTTTCTCCTATCTTAATAATTTAATATTTTAAAATTTAAAATTAAATTAAAACCCATAATCATATTTAAAATTTTTCCAAAAAAACGCCAAAATAAAAAAAATTCCCCCTTTTTAAAAAAGGAATGAAAATTTGTTGGATCCCCCTGTTTCCCAAGGTTTCCCGGGTTGATCTTTTTCATCCAAAGTTTGGGAATGTTGATTGAAAACCACAAAATTTAAATGTCCCAATTTTCTTCTTTTCCATTATATTCCCTTTTCCTTTTTTCATTTAGTGTTTATTTTTTTTTTCTTTAAAAATATTTGGGAATTTTTTAAAACTAAAATTTATCTTTAATTCCAAAATTTTTTCCAATTTTTCACTATTTCCAGTTTTTTTATAAAAGGGTGAAAAATTTTTTTGTTCCCTTTCCTCCCTTTAAGATGTTTTAATTAAGCTCTAAAATCCTGTATAGGGTTTGGATTTAAATTTTTAAATTAAATTTGAATAATTTGGATCATTAAATTCCAAAATTTTTTGTCCCCATTTTTTTTCCTCCAAAGGTTTTTTCCTTTCTTTTTCAATTTGGGTTTAAATACTAAATTGCTTAATTTTATTTTTAAAAAAAAATTTTAGTTTTCAAACTAAAAATTTTAATTTTTCATTAAAATTTTTCTACCTTTAAATTTTAATGGAATTGGCTTGTTTTATAAATTTTAATTCCCTAATTGAAAAACTTTTAAGAAAAATGAAAATTTTTCCCAATTTATTGTTCCCCCTAATTTTAATTTTTTTTTCATTTAAAAGCTTTTAAAAAACATTTTTTTCATTATAAATTTTCCCAAATTCCTTTGGTCACAAACCTTTTTTAAATTTAAAGGAATATCACCATTTTTCTAATTTTTTTTAAATCATTTTATGCTAAATAATATTGTTTAAAAGAAGGAAAATTTATTATTTTCCATCTTATTAAACATTTTATTTTCTGTCTTTTTTTCCCTTTTTTTTTAATAAATATTTTTTAAAAAATTTATTTT
This sequence comes from Sarcophilus harrisii, assembly GCF_902635505.1. Taxonomy (NCBI): domain Eukaryota; kingdom Metazoa; phylum Chordata; class Mammalia; order Dasyuromorphia; family Dasyuridae; genus Sarcophilus; species Sarcophilus harrisii. The sequence continues at coordinate 125,795,916 of NC_045429.1, forward strand.
ATTTTAATTTTTCTCATTTTTTCATTTTATTAAAAATTTGGGGTCCATTTTTCTTTTTAAACTTGAAGAAAAAAAAAAATTGGAAGGCAGGTTTTCCTGACTTCATTCAGATCAAATATGCTATCCAATATATCACCTGACTGCCTCACAAAAAAACTGAGGTATATGATTCTTGAGAATATGCAAGGTCCAGGGGTTTCTGTCCTTCTATGATAAAGGGTTCAAATAATCAGCTACAGAAAATTTTGTATATTATATAGTTTGGGGGAAGAAGGGAAAAGTTATATTCTTCCCATGTCTCACTCCATCCATTTTTTCATCTCTTCTGTCTCTTTTTTTTCTTCTCTTTTCAGGAGTAGAATCAAATTAGATTTTTAGGAAGGCTATTTGACTTTTAAATATTTGAGGTAAACATCCATCCCTTTCCTATTCTAGTTAGAACAGGAGTGGTCTGTTTCTATATTCTCATATTCTCTCAGACCTGAAGAAGCTGAGATCAGGACAGATGGGAAATCAATTCCAGATAGAGATCAACTTGCCTATTAACAGAGGTCCTTACAGATAAGAGTCCCATTTCAGGGTTTTCTTTACCACAATGTTCTGACATACAAGTTGTCAACCTCAGAGCTGCCACCTTCAACACAGCTATCTAAGATTTAAAGGGAGTTTTTCAAATTTCTGCAGGTATATTTATACATGAAGCTCAATGTGTAAGAGAGGACCTCACATTCATCCCTCTTATTATGGTTCCTACAGCCTCCTCTCTCACTTGAGTCTTGTTAAAACTGGTTTGGTCCTGGGTAACTTAGTGGAGTTGGCAGAAAAAGCCTGAAATACTACTAAGATTACCATTTAACACAATCAGGGAAGGGCACAGGTGAGGATCATCTCAGCCTTACAGCCCCAGTTTTGTGGAAGGCTGGGTAGCTCCACTTTACTGTATACAGTCAGAAAGTCAAGTTATAATGTCAAATCCCTGAAGTTAAATTTCTCCTATGAATCTGTCCATGTTATATGCCATTTTTGGTTGAATCCTTTTCGGGTTAGCCTGCCAGTGTTTTGCTTCTTGGTGTCTTTCCTCTTATCCCTCCCCTGTGCCTCATGGTGCCTTTATCCTTCTTATAGCTAATTGATTCTTTTAGGGTGCTAAACTCACCTCTAGATATAGCTTGCCAGTCAATGGAGTAGTCCAACCTCTTGGTATATATTCTTTTTCTACTGGTTAATTGTGAGTTACATTGGGGAATTTGTTCTTTCCACTTTTACAGTTTCCACTGTAACTTTTCCACTGTTAATTGCTAATTGTTAAAATCCCTTTCCTTACTAATTATACACATTCCCAAATGTATGTCATATTTACCATTCTTGGTGCCTATATTACCTCTTTATTTTGTCTGTAATCTCTTATAAGTTTACCTTTCGTTAAGGAGGAAGCCTTATGAGTTCTTCACATGTGAATTGCTACTGAATGTCATCATTTGTTGCCAATTGCTTTTCTCAGTGTCAAATTGCTTATCATGGGTCAGTGAAATGTTTTCTTTGGTCTTCTGTCCGTACAAGATACAGACTGAAAACCCCAGACCTTTTTTCACCTGTTCAAGATTTTTCTGGTCTGCATTATGATGCTACTTTTAGGGGACCTCTTTAAAGACAAAGAACTTCATGTTAGGGTCAAGTTTATAGGGAACTGAGAAAGCATAGTATAAATAAGGTTTGGTAACAAAGAAAACTGCTGTTATTGCTTTGGTTTTAGGGAGGCTGGGAGAGTTACTTTTCTCCTCAAACCCAAGTGGGGGAAAGAGAGAGAGAGAGAGAGAGAGAGAGAGAGAGAGAGAGAGAGAGAGAGAGAGAGAAAGAGAGAGAGAGAGAGAGAGAGATGAGAGAGAGAGAGAGAGAGAGAGAGAGAGAGAGAGAGAGAGAATCAGAGAGGCAGGGAGACAGAGAGAGAAACAGAGCAAGAGAGAGATACAGATAAAGGGAGAGACAGAGAAACAAATAGGGAAATAGTGACAGAAAGAGAGAATTCTTTATCCATTGTTCCAAAACAAACAAAACAAAATGTTTTTTACTATTCTGTAAACCTAGATGGATGGAGACTGACAGAGTCACCTGTTTAGAAAGTCCCAGAGTCACAGTATTTGTATAACCTTGACTATCCCAGTAGATGTAGCTGGAGTTGCAGTGAAATAATAAGGGCTGAATTATCTATCTGGAAACTCAAGGACAATAGCAGCAGAGAATTTTCACTGTCCTCTGCATTCTACAGTAGCGATTTTACTTCCTTTGTATTTCTTGTAAACCTTATTCCTGTCACTGCTAGATGATTCCAAGACAGTATTGGGCAGTACTAGAGCTATACAATTTGGCAAATGCATGCTATTAAACTGTAGTATCAAATATGAAAGAAATTATACTTTCTCCTATAAATTTTCCTACCTGTACAACCTGCTGAAGGCAAAGAAACCCAGAAAATACATATTATAAAATATATCAATTAAAATATTATCACACTTATAAAAACAAAGAAAGAATCCCCTCTCTAGCTATTCTAATTGCTTTTTCCAGACTTCATAAGTATTCTCAAGAATCCTGAACATCCTTTCAAGCAACATTCTTTAGAATAAAAGTTAACTATCTCCACCTCTCATCCTCCTACCCACCCTGACTCCCTACCTCCCTGCATCTATGCATGGATTTCAGAGTTAGTGAACTTGAAATTTTTAATATTTTGATACCTATATTTCATTGTAATTGGTTTCCTTTATAGGGCAAGGTATTTTACTTTATGCACTTGAAAGCATTTTGAGCAGGGAATCCATTGGCTTCACCCACTTGCCTAGTTAGTCTATAAAACACACAGAGGTCATTGTGATGAATGTTTTGATTTTATTTAAAGACATTATCCAACAGAATAACTCTATATCTATGTTTTAGCATTCATTGCTTCTTTTAGTATTTAGTGATGCTATTCTATGGGTAATAATTCATTATTGATTATTCTTTCTTCTCACCTCTGAGTCTTGGAATCCATCTCAGCTTAAGTGCTAACTCCTTCTTGACATCTTCCTGTATTCCCCCTATTTTTTTCACTTGGTGATCTCAGCAGCTCCCATGGATCAAATGGTCATCTCTTTGTTGGCAATTCTCTTTTCTGTATTTAGTCCTAACCTCTCTGCAGACTTCTAGTTTACATCTCCACCTGATTATTGGACATCTCAAACTAGATGTCATTTGACATCTTAAATTCATCAAGTCTAAAACTGAACTCATCATCTTTCTTCCCCCTCCAAAAAATGCCTTTTCTCTAACTTCTTTACTACTGTCAAGGGTACTACTATGCTCTCAGTCACTCAGGATCAAAATCTAGCTAACATCTTCAGCTCTTAACTCTCACAACCTCTCCCCATTCAATTTATTGTCAAAGCTTGTTTATTTTATCTTTATAACATGTCTCAAAATATCCCCTTCTCTTTTCTGATACTATGACACCCTGGTGTAGGTCCTTATCACCTCATGTCTGGATTATTGAGATAGGTATTTTCATTGCCATAAGTGAGATCTCTTTGTAGTCCATCTTCCACTGAGCTGCTAAAAAGATCTTCATAAAGTACAGATCTAACCATATTACTCCCCCCATCACCTCCAGATCAAATATAAATCCTTTATTTTAGATTCAATGTCCTTCATAACCCAGCCCTTTTCTGTTTTTAAGTTTTCTTAAGTTAAATTTCTCTTTCCCTTATATACTCTATGATCCAGTAATGCTGGCCTCCTTGCTTCTCCTTGAACAAAATATAAAAAAAATGTTACCAAGAACAGCTATCTCTTAGCATTTGGTATTTTCATTTTTTCCATGTTGTCTTCTATGCCCGGAATTATCTCTCTTCCCATCACCACCTCCTGTGTTCCTTCAAAGGAAATCTTTCCTAAATCCTTTTAATTCTAGTTTCATCCATGTATCGATTATTTCCAATTTATCATGCATATGGATTGTTTGTTTATAGTGGTTTGCATAATGTTTCCCCCATTAAAGAGTTCCTTTGAAGGAATTCAGAAATTATTGAAATTTTTAGAGACTTAAGAGAATTTTTGAAGTTCTCTGACTTCTAATGCTGAACTCTTGGCATGAAGTAGAATTCTTTCTGAGCTTCAAAGTTCTAAAATCTTCATCAGATAACTTTAAAAATTTGAGAAAAACAAAAATGTACAGGGCAAATTGTTGATTATATTGTGATTATATTTCATTGTGTTCTTATAATATCTTTATTCCATTTTGCAGTCATTTTCCTTCAACTCAGAGAATGACCTTGCTTATATTTTCTGTATTTATACATTGCTCATACGTGTTTCCCTCTGTATTAGTAGAGTTTATTTTCTAAAACCTGTTGTCAATGATTTTGTCTGGCGATTTGATGCTAAGCATAATTTGCATGTTTTAAAAAAAATCGTATAATCATTATTTCAAATTCTGGTGACAGTGATAGCATCTTAAGTCTAGCTCAAAGAATATACTCATTAAAAACAGAGCAGCAACAAAATCATTTTCTCACATAAGATGACTGACTTCCTCTGGTTGGCTTCAGCTCTATAACTTAATGATATTATATTATTGATTGTAGGTGGTTATATTACTGAAAAAAAAACTTCTGTGCAGAGTGTTTTCCTGAGTCAGATAATGGTTCCATAATATATTGCAAGAATGATCAGATTCAGAAATGAATCAGATTTTTATGTTTTCTTCTTCAGCTCCTCTTTTGGATCTGAAAGGTAACAATTTTTTCCTCCTTTCTTGGCAAAATTTGACCCATCTCATAAAAGACTGGCTCACTGGGCCACTAAACACATGTTGATGATAATTATAATGAGGATAAGCATATGCTGGGACTGCTTAAAAGGACTGCACTGAAACCTGTTCAGAATGATTCCAGCTATTTACCTGGGATAAATGCAGTTAATTTTATATTGATTAAATCTTCTTTTTCCAACCCATGCTTGAAATTGAATAACTCAAATTATGACCCATCTGTGCAAATGTTTTTATTTTTATAGTATTTGGTAAATAAAAATGCCATTGATTCCAAAAGTCCGAAAGAATATGCTAAATCAGAACACTTTTCCACACATAGTAATTCCACTGGGGAAGATATATGTAACAATGGTTTTTACCCAAAAAATAGAATAATAGAATTTATAGTTGTAAGGGAATTAAGTTTCCAAGTGATCCAAAAAAATATCCCCAAAGAATCCCCATTGTTGTCATTTTATCTGGTTAGTAGCTATTCTGACTGTTTGAACATATAAACCTGAAGTGAACCTACTACCTTCCAGGACTACTGAACAAATTATCGATTTTTGAGAGCAAACTTTAACTATTGTTACAGTAAATTTTTTCATCAACAGTTTTTAAGAAATTATTTAAGATGATATATTACATTTTTAAATTGTAGGAAACACTGATATATTATCAGTGATATTATCATTTATGACAACCAATGGATATAAATTGTTTCAACCTTAATGTGGATTTTCTAAATATTTTAATGCCTATCTATAAAAGATAATTGATGATGAAAGAGTGAAGTACAAAGAAAATCATAGCATGAATTTGTATCTTCATGTGAAATAGCAAGCAGTAGTATTAAATGGAAAATGTTTGACAAGTAGAGGTTAAGATGTCCTATTTATTATTTAGACTGATGCTAATCAATATGTTTATTAATGATGAGGAACAGAGAGTGAATAATTAAGTAGAAAGATCTGCTGATTTTACAAAATATTGGTTAATCAGGAGTGTAAAAGATTCTGTGGAAGTCCAGAAGGACCTCATAAAATTAGATAATTGGACAAGATGGTAGACAAAAATTCAATATAGATAAATGGTAGATAATGTACATCTTTAGAAAGAGCTGGAATGTCATCTGAGTTTAATATGTTTCATATCGTCTCATTATTGAAATGTGTTTAAAATGATTATACATGTATAACCTCTATCAGATTATTTAATGTCTTGGGGAGGGGAAAGCTAAAGGAAACAGGGAGAAAAAAAATTGGAATGCAAAAATCTTACTGATCTTTAGTAAAATACTATTAGTGGTAAAAAAAAAAGTAATCATTTAATCTCTGTTCTCTGAAGTTCACTATCACTCATTCAGGGTTATTATTTGGATTTGATATCTGCTTGACAATCAAAAAGGGGTCTTTCCTTTAGTCACTGCTGGCAAGATTCTTGCCTCCAATGTTAAGTAATTAGAGTGTACTCCAAAGACTTCTTGGAGTCCCTAATCTATGTCTTCTTCAAAATCTTTGCTACACATTTCCCTGCTTGAAATTTAAAATTCAATGTTATTTGAATCTCACAACAACCCAGAGAAGTGTTGTTATTACCTCCATTTTACAATTGAGAAAACTGAGATGAAACAGAATTAATTTGCCCAATTATGTAATTAATATCTGAGACTAGATTTGAACTCAGATCTCCCTAATTTTAAGCCCAGAACTAGACTGTGAAAAATGCTGAAAAGTTGGATTTCCACAGTGTTGCCAAATTTGAGGTAATATGAGATTGAGATAGTGGGTACCACTAAGCAAGAGGTTTTCAGAATGTGAGAGGTTAAGGAAGATTAGGATTCACAGAACAATTAAGTGATTAATAGAAGCCTTGAGCAAACAAGAAAATTGGGGACTAGGAAGGCACAGGTGGATTCAGCCAGTCAGAAAGTTTGTTTCTTGTTTTTCCTTTCTTTCTGGGTTGGGCCATAATAATTTAAGATGGGTGATTTACCCACTGAGCTATGTTATACACTGAAAAGGTCTTGGTGGTTTGATTCCTACTATGCCTTAATCCAGAGATGAATAATAGGCAGAAAATAAGAGTAGAGAAAATAGGATCATTTTGTAAAAATGTATTACAAAAATGAAGTAATGAGCATAAGGATAATGTCAGTGATATTTTAAATAGAGGCAGCTGCTGGAACATGTTAAAAATAATGCTCTTGAAAATGAAAATCAGATATCAAGGAAAATTTATTAAAGAAGAATCTTAAGGAATTATCTTAACGTTTCTGGCCAGAAGTGGGCTCGTGTCCTCTTGGGGAAGAGGGAGCACTGAGTACAGAAACAGGGGAACCTTGATACTCCTCCCTATAGAGAATGGACTGGTCTGTTTTATTCAGGTTGCAATCTTCTGATATGCCCACTACAAATTTCTCCTTAATATTTATAAATCATGTGCCTCCCCCCATCATACATCCCATGTTCAAAAATGGCAGATAACTCCTTCTCTGTGGTGTGATGTGTAATTTTCAATTAGCCTATTAAGTAGGCACAATAATGATTTGATAAAGTCAGGTCAGTGACCCCAAATAGTTTGGGCTGGATGGGCTATTATCTTAAATTTGTGGTTTTCTCAAAAATGAAGGTGCCCTACCTGTACCAGACAGATCTAAAATTATATTATAAAGCAGCAGTTACCAAAACCATTTGGTATTGGCTAAGAAATAGATTAGTTGATCAGTGTAATAGATTAGGTTCAAAGGACAAAATAGCCAATAACTTTAATATTCTAGTGTTTGACAAATCCAAAAGACCCCAGCTTTTGGTATAAGAACTCACTGCTTGACAAAAATTGCTGGGAAAATTGGAAACTATTATGGCAGAAATTAGGCATTGACCCACACTTAACACCATACACCAAGATAAGGTCAAAATGGGTTCAAGACCTAGGCATAAAGAATGAGATATAAATAAATTAGAGGAGCACAGAATAGTTTACCTCTCAGACCTGTGGAAGAGGGAGGAATTTATGACTAAAGAAGTATTAGAGATCATTACTAATCACAAAATAGAAAATTTTGATTATATCAAATTGAAAAGTTTTTGTACAAACAAAAATAATGCAGACAAGATCAGAAGGGAAGCAATAAACTGGAAAAACATTTTTACAGTCAAAGGTTCTGATAAGGGCCTCATTTCCAAAATATATAGAGAATTGACTCTAATTTATAAGAAATTAAGCCATTCTCCAATTGATAAATGGTCAAAGGATATGAACAGACAATTCTCAGGCCAAGAAATTGAAACTATTTCTAGCCATATGAAAAGATGCTCCAAGTCATTATTAATCAGAGAAATGAAAATTAAGAAAACTCTGAGATACCACTACACACCTGTCAGATTGGCTAGAATGACAGGGAAAGATAATACGGAATCTTGGAGTAGATGTGGGAAAACAGGAACATTGTTGGTGGAATTGTGAATACATCCAACCATTCGGGAGAGCAATTTGGAACTATGCTCAAAAAGTTATCAAACTGCACATACCCTTTGATCCAACAGTGTTACTACTGGGCTTATATCCCAAAGAGATCTTAAAAAAGGGAAAGGGACCTGTATGTGCAAGAATGTTTGTGGCAGCCCTCTTTGTAGTGGCCAGAAACTGGAAAGTGAGCTGATGCCCATCAATTGGAGAATGGCTGAATAAATTGTGGTATATGAATATTATGGAATATTATTTTTCGGTAAGAAATGACCAACAGGATGATTTCAGAAAGGCCTTGAGAGACTTACATGAACTGATGCTGAGTGAAATGAACAGGACCAGGAGATCATTATATACTTCAACAACAATACTACATGATGATCAGTTCTGATGGACTTGGCCATCTTCAGCAATGAGATGAACCAAATTAGTTCCAATGGAGCAGTAATGAACTGAACCAGTAACACCTGGCAAAAGAACTCTAGGGGATGACTAAGAACCATTACATAGAATTCCCAATCCCTATATTTTTGTCCGCCTGAATTTTTTATTTCCTTCACAGGCTAATTGTACACTATTTCAGAATCTGATCCTTTTTGTACAGCAAAATAACGGTTTGGACACATATACTTATTTTGTATTTAATTTATACTTTAACATATTTATTTAACATGTATTGGTCATCCTGCCATCTAGGGGAAGGGGTGGGGAGAAAGAAGGGAAAATTGCAACAAAAGATTTGGCAATTGTCAATGCTGTAAAATTACCCATGCATATAACTTGTAAATAAAAAGCTATTAATTTAAAAAAATGGTTTTGAATTCAAGAAAGTCAGGGACTTGGCCAGGACCAAGTAGAAAACTCCAAATTTAAATAGATTCAAATTCTATCAGTCTAGTAGATTAGGAAAGGAGCATGTTTTGAAATAATAAAATATTTAATGATAGACTATCAGGATAAAATAATAGAAAACCAACCTTAGAACCCATTCCTATTTGACTATATCATATATTCATTTGCATTCAAGCTGTCTAGGAAAAATAGCCCCTCCAAAACTCATACCTTTAAATGGGAAAAGTATGGTAAATTGTCTAGAATGTCTGGATTGAATGCTAGGAAAATTCAAAGCCTCATAACTTGGATCTTTGTATAATATGCTTACAACACTCCACAATTCATCTTTTTTCCTTTAATTTTCTGCAACATATTTTATGTAGCTGGCATAAAGATTATGCTATTACTATACTTTCCATCTTTCCTCCCACCCATATCATAACTGTTATTATTTGTCCTTCCTTCTAGAAAAGGAATGATATCAAGAAAATAATGTAATTACTTGCAAGTGAATTGGATTTAAGTTAGGGAGGACTGTGAAAGTTACCATCCTTCCTTTCTCCTCAAGAGTCATAGCACAGTCATAAGGAAAACCAAAGGACATATGGAAAATATAATCTTTATCTCAGATATAACTTGGTCATGTGTTTTTTTTATATCTTTAAGATCTTCATTACATATGGAGAAATAATATTTCCTTTTATCCATGTGACTATTCCCAAATTAGTGAACATAGGGATAATATCTAATTATTTTATTATAAATACTGTGAAGAGTGGTTTAAAATAATTGCTATGTTCCCCCCTTTCCCCAAGATCACTGAATAAAAATTCTTAGCGGTTTTATAATTCATTTTATATATGGTTTTCCTATGAAATAATATACATATTTGTTTTTAAAACTTTTACTAACTTAAGATATGTATTTTAGAATTGATTTAGTTTATATTTTAATGATTATTGGCATTGTAGAATTAGCTTGTAGTATAACTCTTTTGAGAGGGAATCACATTTCCTTTGATATGTAACCTTTACTGGAAAAGTGAGTTTTTAAACAAAATTATTAAAACATTTTGGTAATATTTCATCAGGAAGCTTGATGAAAAAATTTCATGATTTCTTGTCATGAAATGTCTGAATTAAATAAAAAGTTATTTTCTCTCTCACTGTAATTTTTCTGTTGATATACTATATTTCAAGTTGCTTCAGGATATGAAATTCATCCTCATTAATAAGGTGAAGACTCTGAGCTGTTCTAAAATTCTTCCTATTACCAAGGAGAATAAATCTGACATCTCATACCAATCTAGAATACATTGTATTTTTATACCAGGAAAGAACTTTAGAAATGTTAATTCTTTAAAAATATTTGTTATTATGTGGAGCTATGTATTTACCTCACGAAATAATATTTTTTGAGTAAAATCTCCTGGCAATGCATTATGATCGGAATCTCCCTACTATATCTTTATATTTTTATTTAATAAGGGCCTGCAAAGTAAGGCTGTACCAGATGTTCAGATATCAAACATATCCAAAAGAAATTAGACCATTTACTTGACACATTCTGTAAGTATTAAAAGAAAATGGCCAAAGAGCTGGATTTGTAATTGCAAAACAATCCTAGCAAACAAGTAACAAAAAGTAGGGACATGTTTCTTCCTAATGACCGGCATATGAAGAAAAAAGTGCCTTTGTTAAGGACTGAATTAATTCTGGGAAATCAAACAAGTCAAGGAATAGTAAAGAACTCTGAGGAAAAATTCAACTCTGGAGCCCTCTTCCCTACTGTGAGTATATATATTTAAGTGTCAATCACTAATGCCGTCCAATTCTTAGGGGATATAAGGTAGAGAGGAAAGAATGTGTATGATGCTTGTTCTTTTTCTGGTAAACTTGAAAAATCTGCATTTTCCACCTAAGGCATAGCAATTATCACTTTTTTTGTTTTGTTTTGTTTAAATTAAGTAACAAGTAATTGAAAAGTGGGTGTTGAGTTGTGGGTGTTTAGAATACAGGATGTTGATATAAAATTATGTAAATTATACTAAAATCTTTAGTAAGTAAGCTGTAAGGAGGCTCTTAACAAGTTTCAAAAATAGAGTTTTCCATGTGCCAAAATCTTTCTCTAAGCCATATATGTTTGGCTAGTCTTTGTAGTCTCTTCTCAGTTTTCTAGAAGATACTGTGATATTGGCTGAAAGAATAATGGTTTTATTATTTGCTATCTCTTTTTCTTTAGCTCACTTTCTATTGGACTCAGGTGCCTTATTTATAAAATGAGAGTTTCAGATATAAACCCATTAAGGTGGCTTTCAGTTCTAAATGTTATGGTTAATAGAGTTTTGTCTAAAAGTTCTTTTTTTTTCTTTCTATCACTTAATTTTTACTGTTTTTTTTTTTACTAAAGCTTTTTAATTTTCAAAGATATGCATGGATAATTTTTCAACATTAACCCATGAAAAACCCAATTCCTCCCCCATTCTCCTCATTCCTTCCCCTAGATGGCAAGTAATCCAATATATGTTAAACATGGTAAAAATATATTAAGTTCAATATCTGCATACATATATTTATATATGTATATATGTTATATATGTATAAATATATATATATATATATATATATATATATAAATACATATATTTATACAATTACCTTGCTGCACAAGAAAAATCAAATCAAAAAGGAAAAAAATGAGAAAGAAAATAAAATGCAATGATGTTAACTTAATATAAGCAAATTTATCTATTTTTTGTTCAATAATGATTTCCAGTTCTTCTTTGGCCACAGATTCATTCCTTTTCCACAAATCAGAGAGGTAAATCATAATTTGTTCTTCTAAATTTTATAATATCACTCTTTTTGAATAAATCATGAACCCATTTCTACCTCATCTTGGTACAGGGTGTTAGGTGTGGGTCAAAGTCTACTTTTTGCCATACAGTATTCCCAGCAGTTTTTGTCAAATATTGAAGTTTTATCCAAAAAGCTGGGGTTTTGGGGTTTGTCAAACACTAGATTACTATAGTCGTTGACTTTTTTTTTTTTGTTCTGTGAACTTAACCTATTCTACTGATCAGCTATTCTATTTCTTAACTAGTACCAAATGGTTTTGATGACGGCTACTTTGTAGTTTAGTTTTAGATCTGGCACAGCGAAGCCAACTTCATTTGCATTTTTTTTCATTAATTCCCTTGAAATTCTTGACCTTTTGTTTTTTCCGGATGAATTTTTGTATTATTCTTTCTATATCTGTAAAATAATTTCTTGGGAATTTGATTGGTATGACATTGATTAAGAGGATTAATTTAGGTAATGCTGTCATTTTTATTATATTAACTTGGCCTACCCAGGAGCATTAGATACTTTTCCAATTGATTAGATCTAACTTTGTGTGGAAATTGTTTTGTAGTTGTGTTCAGATAGTTCCCGATTTTGCCTTGGCAGGTAGACTCTCAAATATTTTATATTATCATCAGTTATTGTAAATGAAATTTCTCTTTGTATCTCTTGTTGTTGGATTTTATTGGTAATATGAAAAATGCTGATGATTTATGTGGATTTATTTTGTATCCTGAAACTGCTAAAGTTGTGTTTTTTTTCCCTAGTAGTTTTTTAGTTGATTCTCTGGGGTTGCCTAAGTATACCATCATATTATCAGCAAAGAATGATAATTTAGTTTCCCTTATTATCTACTCTCATTCCTTTAATTGCTTTTTCTTCTCATTGCCAAAGATAACATTTCTAATACTATATGGAATAGTAATTATGATAGTGGGCAACCCCTGATCTTATTGGGAATGGTTCTAATGTGTCTCCATTATACATGATGCTTGCTGGTGATTTTAAATAGTTTCTACCGATCATTTTGAGGAAAATTCCATTTATTCCTATAATCTCTAGTGTTTTTAAAAGGAATAGATGTTGGATTTTATCAAATGCTTTTTCTGCATTTATTGAGATAATCATATGATTTTTGTTAGTTTGATTATTGAATATTTAGTCAATTATGATAATAATTTTCCTAATATTGAACCAGTCCTGCATTCCTGATATAAATGTTACTTTGTCATAGTGTATTATCCTGTAAATGACTTTCTGTAATCTCTTTGCTAATATTTTATTTAAAATTTTTGCATCAATATTCATTAGGGAAATTGGTCAATAATTTCCTTTCTCTATTTCATCCTGCCTGGTTTAGGTATTAGCACCATATCTGTGTGATAAAATGAATCTTCTCTCCCTTTTTTTTCATATAGTTTATATAGAATTGAAATTAGTTGTTTTTTTTTAAATGTTTGGTAGAATTTACATGTGAATCCATCTGGCTGTAGAGATTTTTTCTTCGGGAGTTGATTGATAACTTGCTCTATTTCTTTTTCTAAAATGGGACTATTTAAGTAATTTATTTCCTCTTCTATTTATCTGGTCAATCTGTATTTTTGTAGCTATTCTTCCATTTGACTTAGATCATCATATTCATTGATGTTCAATAAATAATTTCTAATTGGACAAAATGACTTCTAATTATTGTTCTAATTTCCTCTTCATTGGTGGAAAGTTCTCCCTTTTCATTTTTGAGACTAACAATTTGGTTTTATTCTTTCCTTTTTCTTATCAAATTAACTGAAGGTTTATCTATTTTGATGTTTTTTTTCATAAAACCAACTCTTAGTTTTCTTTATTAGTTCAATTGTTTTCTTAATTTTAGTTTTATAATTTCCCCTTTTATTTTCAGAATTTCAAATTTGCTATTTAATTGAGGGTTTTTAATTTTTTTCCCTAACTTTTTTATTGCAAACCCAATTTATTGATATTCTCTTTCTTTATTTTATGCAAGTAAGCATCTAGAGATATAAAATTTACCCCAACAATTGCTTTGGCTTCATCCCACAAATTTTAATATGTTGTCTCATTATTGTCATTCTTCTAGATGAAATTATTGATGATGTCTATGATTTCTTGTTTCACCCACTCATTAGTAAGGATTAGATTATTTAGTTTCCAATTAATTTTTGGTCTATTTTCACCTGGCCTTTTATTGCATGTAATTTTTATTGTGTTATGATCTGAGAAAGATTCATTTTCTATTTCTTCCTTTCTGCATTGGAATTTTAGGTTTTTATGCCCTAATAGATGTTCACTTTTTGCATATGTTCTATGTACTGCTGAGAAAAAGGTATATTCTTTTCTGTCTACATTTGATTTTCTCCAAAGATCTATCATCCCTAACTTTTCTAGGATTCTATTTAGCTCCTTAACTTCTTCCTTTTGTATTTTGTGGTTCCATTTATCTAGTTCTGAGAGCAAGGTTGAGTTCCCCCACTAGTATAGTTTTGCTGTCTAATGCTTTTTGCAGCTTCTTAACTTCTTTTCTAGAAATTTGGATTCTATACCACTTGTTGCATATATATTTAGTATTGATATTTCATTATCTATAATACCTTCAAGCAGAATGTGGTTTCCTTCCTTATCTCTTTTAATTAGATCTGTTTTTGCTTTTACTTGATCTGAGATCAGGATTGCTATTCCTGCTTTTTTTTTTTAACCTCAGCTGAAGCATAATAAATTCTGCTACAGCCTTTTATCTTTACTCTAAATGTATCATTCTCTTTGTAAATAATAAATTGTAGGAGTCTGGCTTTTAATCCACTCTGCTATTCACTTCCATTTTATGGGAGAGTTCATACCATTCACATTCATAGATAAAATTACTATCTCTATATTTCTTGCCATCTTGTTTACCCCCAGTTATATTTTTCTCTTCCCTTTCCCCCTTTACCTCCTCACCAGTATTTTGGGGTGGATAACTCCCTCCCTCAAACAGCCCTCCCTTTTTGCAGCTCCCCCATTTTATACCTTTTCCCTTCTACTTCTCTTCTCCCTTCTATTTGCCTCTTCTTCCTTTCCTCATTCCCATCCTACTTTCCTATAGGGTAAAACAAAGCTTCCTGTGAAGCTAAATCTGATGAAAGTAAAATTTGCACAATGTTCATCTCCCCTCCTTTATTTCTGTCAATTGCAATAGGTAATTTTTTTTTGCCTTCATATGAGATGTAATTATCCCAGTTTGATGCGGTTTTCCTCTTTTTTCCAGTAAAATCACCATTCTCTACTTTCTTTTTTAAATCATCACAATAAAATGAAATTATGCCTACATCCTCTAAGTATACCCATAACAGTGATTCAAATCTCTAGAGTTAAACATTTCATCTTCCCACATAGGAATATAAGCTTTTTAACTTTTTAAAGAATCAGTTATTTTTTTTTCTTTTTATGCTTCTCTTGAGTTCTGTATTTGAAGATCAAATTTTCTATTTAGTTCTGATCTTTTCATTAGAAATAGATGAAATTCACCTTGTTTCCTTGAAAGTCCATTTTTCCCCCCTAAATGAGATGATACTCAATTTAGCTAAATAATTGATTATTGCCTGCAATCCAAGTTCCTTTACCTTTCAGAATATCAGATTCCATGCCCTTTGATCTTTTAAAGTGGAAACTGTTAGGTCCTGGGTAATCCTGATTTGTGGCTCCTTGATATTTGAATTGTTTGCTTTTGGCTGCTTACAATATTTTCTCCTTAATTTGATAATTCTGAAATTTAGCTCTGATGTTCCTTGGGGTTTCATATTCGGGGTCTCTTTCAGGGGGTGATTAGTGTATTGTTTCCATGGCTATTTTACCCTCTGGTTCTATGATATCTGGGCAGTTTTCCTTGATGATTCCCTGAAAGATGATGTCTTGGATCTTTTTTTTCATCATGGTTTTCATGAAGTCCAATAATTCTAAATTATCTCTCCTAGATCTATTTTACAGGTCAGTTGGTTTTTTCCAATGAGGTATTTTGCATTTTCTTTTATTTTTTCATTTTTTTGTTTTGTTTTACTGATTCTTGAAGTCTCATTGATGCATTCATTTCCATAGGTTCGATTCTAAATTTTAATGAATTATTTTCTTCAGTTAGTTTTTTTTTTATATCCTTTTGCATTTGGCCCATTGAACTTCTATAAGAGGTGTTTTGTTCATTGCATTTTTTTCTATTTCACAGATTTTGTTTTTCAACAAATTGTTTTCTTTTTCATATCTATTTTGTAAGGATTTTCATTTTGTCCATTTCCCTTCTAATTTTCAGTATTTCCTCTTTTGTTTTTATTTATGATTTGTTAATTTTCTTTTTTAATTGCATTAAAATAATGGATTAGATTAGTTCATTAATCTTCTCCTTTACTATTTTGTTCATATATATTTTCAGAAACATGATTTTCTCCCTATCAATTATATTTTATCTGCATTTCAAGATATTGGATATATTTATTATTATTATATTATTATTATTTTTACATAGTTATTATTTTGTGATTTGTTCTTTGACTCACTTATTATCTAAAATATTCTTTTAAAGAATACATTGTGACTGACTATTGTTATGTTGACAAAATTAATTACTATTTTAAAATCAAATTGTAATCTGTAATAAATGTTTTTAGTAATGCATTAGGTTTGGAACATATACAGACTGAAATGAAAGAGTCCCTGCCTCCTTAGAGAGGCACTATGGTATAGTTGATCAAAAATTTAGTATTTACTTTTTTTTAGTCTTTTTTAAAATCTTTGTTCTAGAAAAATGCTTTATTTTTAAAAGTACATTATAATACTAAAATAGTCTTTACACTTCTCAGTTAAAAGCTATCTCATCAAAATCATTGAAAGCAAAATCATTGTATTTCTTAAGACTTTCTAAACTTGTCACATTCGGTCATTCTTACCTTTGGAATAAATATCTGAAGACTTGAGATTCTATACTTAGGAACGCTTATCTATGTGACATAAAAGGTAATATGATTTAATGGAAGTAGCACTGAATTTAGTTTGAAGATCTGGATTTTAGTTCTGATTCTGATATTTGTTAGCCACATGATGATAGATGTCACTTAAATTAAGTCTTAATTTCATAAAATGTGTAATGAATATAAGAGGCAGTGTTTGGCATAATAGACAGGAAGACATCTTTAAAGTTAAGAAAATCTGGATTCAAGCACCACCTTTGAAATATATTGGCCACATTATCCTTTTATAGTTACTCTCCTGCTCATTGCCTTATGCAACTCCTGACCCTCATGGTCATTAGGGTTTCTGCCAACATTTAAATACTTTAAAGTTTAATTTTTACTAATTTAGCTCTATCATCCCATTATCTTGCTGAATTAACCTGTCTGTAAAGCAAATTATAAGTTACTTTAAGAAATTCTTGCTTTCATGTTGTTTGAGGTATCAATGGGATTCCTTTAGTTTCTCTCTAGGATAACTGAGGCATTATATGATTTGAGGCTATAGAAGTAGCCAGCTGGGGAATCTAGTTTATCTCTCTTTTTTTCTAATTACCTAGCAGAGTGGAGAATGTAGACTTAGTGAATAATGGCATTCTTCCATCAGTTAACCTAGCATTGTACTCCTAAGTTCCTTATTCAGTTACATTTAACTGTCTTAAATTTGTGTGCTATGGCTCCCCAGAGAGACATTGCCCAACTCTAGAAAGAACTGCTCAAGCAGAATATCTTGCTCTGATTTTGTAGGGCTATTTCAGAGGGAATATTTACATTTTTAATGGTTTGGTCTTAACTAAGTGGGCAACTCCATGGCTATCCCTTCTTGCTGCTATCTCTGATTGCTTGCTCCCCATTCAGATCAAACAGAGGATAAATTTTACTTTTTCCTCATTAAATGTCAGGATTTCAGGGTGACAGGATGAATTTTACTGTGACAATTACAATAGTTCCTAGTTAACTGTAAAATCCTGTGACAGACCACTGGGAAATATAACCATCTGAGTGCTTGATTTCAAATTGCCTTTCAGTACATATATTGCATACAAATTTTTTTCCCTCTTGACTGAAGTCAGCAAAGAGGGTAAAGCAGTAGTATCTGTTTTTCACTGCCATCATTAATCCCATGGGTGACAATATTTTTTCTATGTCTGTATTTGGCATGGCAACGAACTTGTCATTGAAATGTGTGCCCAGCATTTCTTGAAGACTGTGTGAAGGAACTCTGTTGTTGAAGAAAGTGTCTGTTAGGAAGCGCTGACATAATTCTAATAGTGGCACTAGGGAGAAACAGAGCAAAATGACCATGGGAAGGAACTACTTTGCACTAGGAATAGTCTTGCAAAAATGTGCAGGTTATGAAGAGCACATTCAGTAGCTAAGAGATACTGCAAAGCATGTATAGAAGGAAGTTGATTTGTGAGGACACACATTAATAGAAGCTTAACGATCAAAACATTTTTCTCCATTCTGAAAGATGAGCACGTTCAATTCAATGCAATGATCATTAATTAAGTACCCATTATGGGAAAGATACTGTATTAGTTTCAGGAGATATAAAGATCAAAATTAAACAGTCCTTGGCTCCTTAGACAACTAGTTTGGTACAGTTGATTGAGTTCTGAAATTTGCTTTGAGAGAAATGATTATTTTTCTTTAATATTAATAGTCAATTATTAAAATTAGATGGATTTGCAGGTTACCCCTACTCACCTCCTGCCTTATTTCCTTGTCCAATTTCTCAGGGACATTAATGATGGAAGATAGTATTAATACTCTTCTCATTCTTGGTATGGTTACTTGTCTAAATGGATCAGACTTCTAATCTAAGGTAAAATTCCTGGTCCCTAGTCTTTTTGTTTAGGCTTAGGTGGAAAAATATAGATTATTTGTTTAGATTGCTCAGTAATATGGGTAACTTAAAAGTAAATGACATAATTCAATCTCATTTTAAAATCTCCAGGATGGTGAAGTGAAGCCAGAAAGCTGCTTGAATTCTCCCAGTTTACCAAAAAAACAACAAGAAACCAAGCTTCAGAACAGATTCTGAAATAACAGAGCCTATAGAGATATGGACTGAAATAATTTTCCAGCTCAAAATATGTTAAGATTTCAAGAAAAATCAATCTCACTGGGATAAAAGGAGTACATAGTTCAGCTCAGATAGTGTACAGTAAAGCTTTGGGGAAGTCTTAATCACAATATGGATCAGCAACTGATACCCTTTAATTCTGGCTCAGTAAATTAGTAGCATAACAGAACAGTGGAACAGCCTCCAGTCCCAATGCAAAAGGCAAATTGCCAACCCAGGAAAGTAGGCAACAACAAGTGGGACTAGGTTAGGCAATCCCCAGTGCTGTGAGAAAATCAACAAACACAAGTGTCCCTGTGCACACAGCCATACTTGAAAGCTGCTCAAGAAATGGGGGGTGGGGTGGAGAAAGGGAAAATTGAGCAAGAAACAAACAAAAAAAAAAATCTTGACTATAGAAAGCTACTATGGTGACAGGGAAGACCAAAACACTGATTCAGAAGAGGACAAAATGTCAACATGCAAAACCTCAAATGGGGATAAGAATTTGTCTCAAGCTCTTCTTAGAAGAGCTCATAAGGGATTTAAAAAGTCAAAAAAGAGATAGAGGAAAAATTGGGTGAAATAATGAGAGTTATGCAAGAGAGAGTCAACAGCTTGAAAAGGAAGGACAAAAATTAACTGAAGAAAATAATTCCTTATAAAATACAACTGGGAAGAAATTGAAACCATCTCTAGTCATATGAAAAGGTGCTCTAAATCATTATTGGTCAGAGAAATGCAAATTAAGACAATTCTGAGATTCCACCAGATTGGCTAATATGACAGGAAAAGATGATGAATCTTGGAGGGGATTGGGAAAACTGGGACAACTAATACATTGTTGATAGAATTGTGAATGGATCCACTCATTTTGGAGAGCAATTTGGAACAATGCCTTAAGAGTTATCAAACTGTGCATATCCTTTGATCCATCAGTGTTTCTACTAGGCTTATATCCCAAAGAGATCTTAAAGAAGGGAAAGAGACCAACATGTGCAATAATGTTTGTGGCAACCCTTTTTGAAGTGGCAAGAAACTGGAAACTGAATGAATGTTCTTCAGTTGGAGAATGGCTGAATAAGTTTATGGTATATGAATGTTATGGAATATTATTGTTCTGTAAGAAATAACCAGCAAGATGATTTCAGAGAGGCCTGGAGAGACTTACATGAACTGATGCTGAGTGAAATGAGCAGAACTAGGAGATCATTGTACATGGCAACAGCAATATTATACAATGATCAATTCTAGTGGACATGGCTCTTTTCAGCAATAAGATGATTCAGATCAGTCCCAATGGTTTTGTGATCAAAAAAGCCATCTACACCTACACTCCTAGAGAAAGGACTGTGGCAACTGAATGTGGCTCACTCTTTTTTTTTTGTTGTTTCCTTGAATTTTTTTTCTCATTTCCTTTTCTGGTTTGATTAGATTTTTCTTGTACAGCAAGATAAATGTATAAATGTATATGCATATATTAAATTTAACATATATTTCTACCATGTTTAACAAATATTGTACTACTTGCCATCTATGGGAGGGGATAGGAGAAAAGGGGGGAAACTGGATTACCAGGTTTTGTAAGGGCTAATGTTGCAGAATAATCCATGCTTATTTTTTTATTGTAACTTTTTATTTTATTATAACTTATTATTTATTTTAACTATTTTGTAACATAAGCATCAGTAATTTTTTCAACATTGATCCTTGCAAAACCTGTTCCAACTTTTCCCCTCCTTTCCCCCATCACCTCCCCTAGATGGCAGGTAATCCAATACATGTTGAATATGTTAAAATGTATGTTAAATCCAATATATGTATATATGTTTATACAGTTATCTTGCTGCACAAGAAAAATCGGATCAAGGAAAAAAAACAATAACAGAAAGAGTGAAAATACTATCCTGTGGTCCATACTCAGTTCCCATAGTCCTGTCTCTGGGTGTAGGTGGCTTTCTTCATTACTGAACCATTGCAATTGATTTGAATCATCTCATTATTGAAGAGAGCCACGTTCATCAGAACTGATCATCATATAGTCTTCTTGTTGCCTTGTATAATGATCTCCTGGTTCTGCTCATTTCACTTAGCATCAATTCATGTCTCTCCAGGCCTCTCTGAAATCGTCTAGTGGTCATTTCTTACAGAACAATAGTATTCCATAGCATTCATATATCATGATTTATTCAGCCATTCTCCAATTGATGGGTACCATTCAGTTTCCAATTTCTAGCCACTACAAAAAGGGCTGCCACAAACATTTTTGCACATGTGAGTCCCTTTCCCTCCTTTAAGATCTATTTAGGATATAAGCCCTGTAGTAACACTGCTGCATCTAAGGGTATGCACAGTTTGATAACATTTTGAGTATACTTTCAAATTGCTCTCCAGAATTGTTGGATATGTTCACAGTTCCACCAACAATGTATTAGTATCCCAGTTTCCCCAAATCCCCTCCAACATTCATCTTTATCTTTTCCTGTCATCTTAGTCAATTTGAGAGGTGTGTAGTGGTATCTCAGAATTGTCTTAACATTTCTCTGATCAATAGTCATTTGGAGCACTTTTTCATATGACTATAAATGGTTTTTAATTTCTTTATCTGAAAATTGTCTGTTCATATCCTTTGACCATTTATCAATTGGATAATGTCTTGATTTCTTATAAAATTGAGTCAATTCTCTCTATATTTTGGAAATGAGGCCTTTATCAGAACTTTTGAACATGCATATGTTTTGAAAAAAAAAGCTTTAATAAAAAAATATAATTGGCCAGAAGTTTAAAAAAAATCAAAAATCCAGTAAACAGTATAATTAATCAAATGGAAAAGAAGATACAAAATATAACTGAAGAAAATCATACATTAAAAGCAAAAGTTGGGTAAATGGAAACTAAGAACTCTATAAGACATCAAGAATCAGTCAAATAAAATACAAAGAATGAAAAATAAAAAGAAGAAAAGGTAAAATTCCTCACGGGAAAAACAACTGATCGGGAAAATAGGTACAGAAGAGACATTTTTAAAAATTATTGGACTACCTGAAAGCCATGGCCATGACAAAAAAAAGGACTTGAACAGTATTTTTCAAAGCAATCATCAAAGAAAACTTCCTTGATATATTAGAACCAGAGGGCAAAGTAGTCATTGAAAGAATCCATTGATCACTTTCAAAAGAGATTCCACAAGGAAAATTTAAGAAAGATCATAGCAGATTTCTAGAACTATAAGGTCTAAAACTAAAGGCTGGCAGAAAGAAACAATTCAAGCATTAAGGAGTCATAGTCAGTATTGCCAAAGATTTGGCAGCTTCTACAGTAAAGGATTGTAAGGCATGGAATAGCATAATCTGGAGAGTAAAGGATCTTAGACTGTAATCAAGAATCAATTATCCAGTGAAACTGTACATAATCTTTCAGGGGGTGAGATAGATCTTCATTAAAATGGGTCAATCATTTCTAATGAAAAGACTAGAATTAGACAGAAAATTTGATCTCCATAAACAAGATTCAAGAGAAAATAAAAAGGGAAATGGGAAAAAAGAACAACAAAAAAAGCATAATTTAAAGGTTAATTTACATCCTTACATAGGAATATGATACTTGTAACTTTTTGAGAACAACTCAAAAACTGAGGCAGTTCGAGGGGATATACATTATCATAGATTGTGGTTATAAGTTGACTTTGATATTAAAGCATTCAATTATTTTATTATTATTAAAAAAGAGACATTAAGCAATAGAAAAAGCATTAAACTGGGAGAAGAGGAAAGAGAGATAAAATGAGATAAATTAGATCACACAAAAAGGAACAAGAGACCCATTACAGTAAAGGGAAAGAAGTGAGGGCGATCAACATTTATTTAATAAGCTTAATCTCACCCAATTGGGCTCAAAGAGGAAATAACACACACTCAGTTGTATATAGACATTTATCTTACCCTATTAGGAAACAGGAAGAGAAGAGGGAAAGAAAAGAGAGGGGTTTGATAGAAGGGAGGACAAAAAGAGTAGGAGAAAGAAAGAGAAGAGAGGAAAGATGATAGAAGGGAAGACTGGCTGAATGAGGTGAAAGTCAGAAATAAAACACTGGTGAGGAGGGTCAGGGCGAAAGAGAGAAAAAAAATTCAATGGGAGAAAATAGGAAAGAGGGAAATACACAGCTGGTAATAATTACTGTGAATTTAAATGGAAAGAACTGTGCTTTAAAATGAAAGTGGATAGCAGATAGGATTAAAAACCACAATCCTATGATATGTTTACAAGAAACACATTTGAAGCAGAGATACAGAGATACTCATAGTAAAAGACTGAAGCAGAATACATTATGCTTCAGCTGAAGCTAAAAAAGCAAGGGTATAATTTTTACCTCAGACAAACCAAAAGCAAAAAAAAAAAAAAAAAGAGATAAGGAAAGAAACTACATTTTGTTAAAAGTAATGAAGTAATATATGAAGTAATTAATGAAGTAATATAAAAACTAAACATATATGCACCAAATGGTACAGCATCCAAATTCTTAGATAATTTAAATTACTTTCAGGAAGAGGCATACAACAAAATTATACTAGTAGGGGGTCTCAACCTTCCTCTCTCAGAATTAGATAAATCTAAGTACAAAATAAATAAGAAAGAAATTAAGTAGATTACTTGATCCATTCATTTTTTACCACTTACTAGCTATGTGACTCTAAACAAATCACTTAACCCTAATTGTCTTGACAAAAACTCACACAAAAATATAGTATAAAATACATAGTATATTGTAGTAAAAAAAAAGTAATCTTTGCTTTCAAGAAAATTATTTTTTTTCAAATTTTCAAGATATCAGTTTTCTATTGGGAAAACGAAGAGAATGGATCTAATGACTAATCATTTGTTCCAGCTACTGAATTTTTGGTTTTTTAAAGTCCTAACTTTAGTTCCACCTTTTACAGGAAGCCTTCCCAACCATTCTTAATTTTAGTTCCTTTTCTCCATTACCTATTATCTATTTATCTTGAGTGTTTGTATATACAAGCATATACATGTCTATTTATTTATTTATAGCCTGTATTGTTTTCACGTGTTGCCTCCTCCATTAGATTATGAGCTTCTTGAGGGTAAGAACTATCTTTTGACTATTTTTGTACCCCCAGTATTTAGCACAATGCTTGGCATATAAAAGGCTTTAATAAATGTTCATTTATTAATTGATTGATCAATTCCCTTCTAGTTCTAAATCTCTGATGTTTGTACTTATATGGAGTCAAATCAATATTTTTCAAACAAAGTCCCTCTGAAATGGCCTAAACTAGTTCATGATAGTTATAGATGTAATCCCTACTGTCTCTGTCCTCATTTCAAGCCACATCAGTGCTTATCAATTTATTCTTTTACAGGATGATGAAATAAAATAAGAATGTTTTGCTTATTTTTATTTTATTTCTTATTTTATTTACTTATATTTATTTTATTTCTTATTTTCTTATTATCTTGAAAAAAGTATGTGGGTGGAAGGAAGGAAGGGAAAAAAAGGAGGGAGGGAGAGAGGAAGGAAATTAAACTTATATACCTACTATGTGCCCGGTACTGTGCCAAATGTTTACAGATTTTTATTTGATAATGTTAATATTATTATCCACATTTTATAGTTGAGAGAAGCATCAATTTGCCTAGGGTCACTGTGGTAGAGAGTAGCTGAAGTTGGATTTGAATTAAACTCTTCTTTCTTTATTTATTTAATAGCCTTTTATTTACAGGTTATATGCATGGGTAACTTTACAGCATTAACAATTGCCAAACCTCTTGTTCCAATTTTTCACCTCTTACCCCTTCACCCCCTCCCCTAGATGGCAGGATGACCAGTAGATGTTAAATACATTAAAATATAAATTAGATACACAATAAGTATACATAACCAAAACGTTATTTTGCTGTACAAAAAGAATCAAACTTTGAAATATTGTACAATTAGCTTGTGAAGGAAATCAAAAATGCAGGTGGGCATAAATATAGGGATTGGGAATTCAATGTAATGGTTTTTAGTCATCTCCCAGAGTTCTTTCTCTGGGTGTAGCTGGTTCAGTTCATTACTGCTCCATTGGAAATGATTTGGTTGATCTTGTTGCTGAGGATGGCCAGGTCCATCAGAACTGGTCATCATATAATATTGTTGTTGAAGTATATAATGATCTCCTGGTCCTGCTCATTTCACTCAGCATCAGTTCGTGTAAGTCTCTCCAGGCCTTTCTGAAATCATCCTGTTGGTCATTTCTTACAGAACAGTAATATTCCATAATATTCATATACCACAATTTATTCAGCTATTCTCCAACTGATGGGCATCCATTCAGTTTCCAGTTTTTAGCCACTACAAAAAGGGCTGCCACAAACATTCGTGCACATACAGGTCCCTTTCCCTTCTTTATAATCTCTTTGGGATATAAGTCCAATAGTAACAATGCTGGATCAAAGGGTATGCACAGTTTGATAACTTTTTGAGCGTAGTTCCAAACTACTCTCCAAAATGGTTGGATTTGTTCACAACTCCACCAACAATGCATCAATGTCCTAGTTTTCCCACATCCCCTCCAACAATCATCATTATTTTTTCCTGTCATCTTAGCCAATCTGACAGGTGTGTAGTGGTATCTTAGAGTTATCTTAATTTGCATTTCTCTGATTAATAATGACTTGGAGCATCTTTTCATATGACTAGAAATAATTTCAATTTCTTCATCTGAGAATTGTCTGTTCATATCCTTTGACCATTTTTCAATTGGAGAATGGCTTGATTTTTTATAAATTAGAGTTGAATTAAACTCTTCTTGATTCAAGGCCCAATATTCTAGCCACTGTACTATGTGGGAGTTCACCACTCCTTGTGAAGGAGCAGGTTGGAAGAAGTCTTTCTCACACTCTTTGGCTGGATTTTTGGACCAAGAATTTACTGCTGAGTTAGTAGGTTCCTTCCCATCTCTTTTGGATTCTTCAAATTTATTTTGGAAGATTGTACCAATGTAACATAGGTGGTGGATAATGTAAATATCAGAACACTAATGCCCAACACATAGCAGACATTAAAAAATTGGATGAATAAATGTAAAAAACTTGTGTTGGAGCTCTACCACTCAAAAGGAACCTTTCATAATAACTGCTGATTACTTTGCTTTGAAAATACATGAAAGAACCCATGACAGATTGGTTTACTTTTCAAAAGCATCCCCCTCCTCCCCCCCAAAAAACCCCCAAAAAACAGAATTATTGCTTTAAACCTACAAGGGACCTTTGAGGTTATCCAGCCTAACACCTTCAGTATAAAATAATTTAACTGAGTTATAAATTTCATAATAAAATGACATCCATAGAAATGAGAAAACAATCCAGACAGGTTAGCTGTTTACTCATGATCACATAGGAAGAGAATGATAAAGAGAGGTTTTGAACTCAAACTCTCTTGCTATCTCATATAGTTTTCACTGTGCCAGCATATTTTGTTTTACCTTTCCCCCTAAAAATCTTTTTTTCTCTTAAGAATATAAAATGGTATGATTCAGTATATCTTAATTATCTACAAAAGCAAGGAAAATATTTTATTATATAATTAAATCTTAAAGAAAATAAAAGTCAATTACATTCTTAATAAGTTCTAATTAAATATATTTTAGTATATTCTAGTTAACTATCTTAATAATAAAGATTTTGATGAATATTATGTCCTATTAACTTAAATATAACAGTTAAATGATTTAATATTATGCTTTCCTTCCTCAATTTCCCCTCTACTTCTAATAATGAAAGAATATAGGATGAGATATCTTTAGTGGTAAATATTAAGATTCCCTGTTAGTTTTTTGTCTTTCTAAATAAAATACGTGAAGGGAGTCCTTCAACTTTTGAAAACTATCATCTCCCAACATAAAGTATATATAAATATAAGAAGCCAGGATAGTCCTTTCTTTCTTAAACCTTGTACATCTCATCAGAAAGCATATTTTATCATAATTTGACTAAGACTGATTTTTAAAGTTTAGAGAGTAGATGGCCATCATTTGAATAATATAAGAATACTATGATATGTAAGAATAATAATATAAATATAATATAAGAATAATAATTCTTATTAAATTACCCTCTAAACTCCTTTTTCTGTGATTTCTCTGCATTGTTTCTAGTCTACTTTTTTGGGGCCAGCCACAAGTTTAATCTCTCAGTCATATAATAGGACTTGACATACTTTTCTTTAGTCTCAATATACCTATTTTCTTCTACAGGTCTTCTTATAAAGTGTTCTTTCTTCCTCTCAATAGCTTGATCATTCATTTTTGAATGTTCTCTGGCTTATCAAAGTTCTTGAAATGTGGCACTCAGAATACTACTACAGAGTACATAATATCAGAGCATACTATCACCTCCTGACTTCTGATCATTTTGTCTTAACAAAGCCTATGACCTCATTAGCTTTCAGGAATTGTCATGAACTATTCAGTTATGTTGATCTTATAATTTATCAATTGTTCACATCTTTTTAGGTGAATTACATACTTCCCCCCTTATTTTGTGAAACTTTTTTTTTAAACCAGCTGTTGGAATTTGTTTATTTTTGTTACATTTCACTTTATACAATTTAGCCTATTGTTCTAGTTAATCACAATCCTTTTGGTTTTATATCTATGCCATATAATATATCAACAATCCTGCCTAGTTTAATACTGTCTGCCAATGTGATCAGAATATTATAAATTATCTCAAAATATTTGATAATGATCTTAATGGGCAGAGAACCTTGGGTAGTCTCTTGGACAATTCCATTGTTGAGCTCCAGTTCTATAAGGCTGATGGCAATTAGTCTACTTTGGTCAAACAATAGAGAGTGGGGAGGAGATATATGAGATGAAGCTAAATTGCAGCATGGTCGCTGACTTCTGTAGGGCCTTGAATGCCATGTCACAAAATGAATGGACAAGAATAATTGAAGTTCTTCCCAAGGATTTTTTTTCTCAATTCCTGTTCTTGAGCATAGCAATTTATTATGACAGCCTGTACTATTCAACAGGTCTAAAAAAATAAGTTATTTGTCAATCTGCATTCATACAATTACATAGCAGTATTTTCACTTAATGTAAACTGCACTGTGGTGCAGAATTAGTCTGTCTAAATATGCAGCTTGATATACTAAATACACTGCACCATTCAGTGGCTTCTCTTGATGATCTCAAAAAAAAAGGAGATACAAAAATAGAAAAGAATGTAAGAGTTATGCAAACAGGTATGAAAATGCACACATAAAATACTAATCTATTTTGTGTTGCTATATTACTATAATGTACTATATATTTTATAATATACATGCATCCAATGTGAATATGTATATATATATACACATATATGTATATGCACTATATGTATTGTGTGTATATATTTGTATACACAATACATATAGTGCATATACATATATGTGTATATATACATCATTGGCTTTTATTAATCAGCTTCTATAAGACTAACATCTCTTTCTATAGTCTAATGTAGACTATGAGTTGTTGTTTTTATAAATACTATTCTAATGGTGATTAGAAATCTGATTTCATCACATTTTAAAATTCTTTATTATTGCTGCCAGCGAACTATGATATAGTTGCTTACTGAAATAGGTTTTTGGGTCACTATCACTTATACGTAGGGACTCTGGTGATCTCTGAAGATATTTCTTATACTACCTTTGGGAGCAGAACAGGGATCTCTTAGACTATTTCTAGACTAGTTCCATTGCTAAAGCTTTATGTCTAAGGTTATTTGGGAGCCTAGAAGACTTGATCACTTTTAAAAATTAGCCTCAAAGTAATAATTTATAGGATATTTATTAAGCCTTAGTATATAACTTCTAGGTTTAATTTGATACAGACATATTTTATTGGTTCTCTCGAATGAAAAATATCATTGTAAATATTTTGAAATGGAACAATATAACTAAAATGGGACTAGCTTAATCTTTCAATTGTTTTGATAGAACCTGACATTTCATTTCACCATTGTTCTGAACAAATATGGAGTTGTA
Organism: Sarcophilus harrisii; assembly: GCF_902635505.1. Classification (NCBI taxonomy): domain Eukaryota; kingdom Metazoa; phylum Chordata; class Mammalia; order Dasyuromorphia; family Dasyuridae; genus Sarcophilus; species Sarcophilus harrisii. Next base: position 125,824,942 of record NC_045429.1, read on the forward strand.
CAAAGAGCACTGATCTGGGGTCAATTTCTTGTTTATGTTACTTGTGCATTCTTGATTTTGTTACTTTAACTTTCTTGTCTCAGTCTCCTCATCTTCAAAATGAGGGAATTGATTCAAATCACAGAATTTTAGATCATCCCATGGAAACAAAAATGTTATGGTTTCAAATTTATAGACAAATAGAATTTCCAGATCTCTGGCTATCTTGAAAAATAGAGAATAAGAACAATATTTTCCTATTAGAAATCATAATAAACTATACATAGGCAAGATATTTAATCAAACTATCAATAAAAGATATTAATTAAAGACTTACTGTACAATAACCAGTATGCTAAGCTTTGGAGATACAGACACACAAAGTGGCCCCTTCCCTCAAGGATCTTACATTCTATTCAGGGAAACATGTATGTGTAATCACACTACACACATAAATGGAGTAGATACTAGGAGACTTATTCCAATAACGCAAATGACTCTAGTAAAATCTGTTTCTATTCAACTTGATGGTTCCATTACCTTGGATTGATGTCTCTTTCCATTTTAACTGCAGTACAAACTGTTGTTTATCACCTACTGTAAAAGGAAATCCTCAGCTGGACCATGGCTAGTAAAGCAACTGGCTCCACAGTTATAAAGCATCTGTTTCTTCAGGACTGGTTCTACATTTTCACTTTAATAAGCTAAAGCCGGAATTCAACAAATAATAGTTTTTAATGGTACAGATATTTGCTACTCAGAAAGTTCCTTCAATTTGCTACATTTTGTAGTATCTCAGAAAAAAAAAAAAACAAGGAGTTATGTGTTAAACATTTCATAATGAGGTACTTACAAATTCCTAAGAGCACCCCATGAAGATTTGTTGTTGTCACTGAAAGGCAATGAAAAGTAAAAATAATCGTGTTTCTCAGAATCAAATATATTTGTGCTTCAGCAGTTAACTACTGTAAAGGCTTCATTTCTTGGATTGGGTAATGGAATGGGGAGTGTTTTTTTGTATGTCCATCCATTTGGTCTAAAACTGTTCCCATTTAAAAGGTCTATAAATGAAATTTCTTGAGAGTTCAGAGATGAAGAAATGAAGACAAGGACAGAGAAACCACATACTGCCAAGAAACTAAAACAGATAAAGCTGCCAATAGTGAATTAAACCTAAGGACAAAGAAGGATGGTGTATGGTATACTGTCCTGCCAACCTCAAATGGGTACCCAAGTTTCTGTCATATTCAGATGTGACTAATGTATAACAATGGTATAGAGCAAATTGAATTGGCTGAATTCACTAGGCCAAGTGCAGAGAAGTTCCAGTGACATGCCAGTAGTTCTGACTAACAAAACTTTAGAAGATGAATCCAGATAAAAGAGAGGTTAAGGAAGGGACTAAGTTGGGGAAAATATAAACATGCAGTTGTACACTTTTTATTACTCATATTTCCTTGTAGCAATGATTAATATTCAATATCTAATTTCAAAGGCAATAATCTTGTAAGAAAACTTTCATTTTTATGTCTAAAATAAATGACATTAGTGTTTATTCACTGAGAAGGAAGAGTGCAATAAGGAAAACCCACTACAGAGATGTTAGTTTTAGACAAGCTAAATTCTGCATTACCAATTCAATCAGATACTACTTAAGTGAGCTCAGATTCAAACATCTGATGTTTGATAAAATATCCACTGGTATTTTATAAAATGCCACTTTTTAGATTCTTCAGTTTGTTTTCAGATTACATAGGGAGCTCACATTAAGAAACAATGATATACACTTCTTTAAAAAAAAAAAAGAACTAAATATGAGTCATTGTTAATTTTCTAGGAGAGGTGACGGAGATTGAAAAGTTTAGATTGACTTTGAGGTTGTAAACCCTTATGACTAGGATGGTTGCACCCTCACTAGAACATCTTCTAAGAGAAACTTAAAACAGAAAGCAATTAAAACTCTACCTCATTTAGCCTTACTTAATCTTTTCAGTTTAATAATCACTATAGTCATTTACTACTCTGTCTTATGTACCTAATCTAAAGCATTGATCCACTACTCTTTCTTAGCCAGTATCAAACAAATTTGATGATTTCAGATTTATAAAATAGTTTTAGATCTGTTACAGTTGGTCACCTTCCTTTGCATTTTTTTCATTATTTTCTTTAATATTCTTGACCTTTTGTTCTTCTGGATGACTTTGTTTTTTCTTCTTTTTTAATTGTTTTTTTTTTTTTTGTCGCTCAATACAAAATGTTTTGGGCAGTTTGACATGGCACTAAGTAGATCCATTTAAATAAATTGTCATTTGATATTGAATTTTTTCTGGTTGATTGCAATATTTTGTCTTTGACTTGATAATTCTAGAATTTAGCTAGAATATTCCTCAGAATTTTCATTTTAGGATCTTGTTAGGGAGATGATTGGTGGCTTCTTTCAGCAGTAATTTTATCTTTTGGGCAGATTTTTCTTGATTTTTTGAAAGATGTTATCTGGGTTCATTGTTTTGATCATGACTTTCATGTAGTCCAATAATTCTTAAATGATGTCTCCTGGGTCAGACGTTTTTCCAATGAGATATTTTACATTTTCTTCTATTTTTTTTCATTCTTTCTAGTTTGTTTGAATGATTCTTGGGGTCTGATAGAGTCATTAGCTTCTATTAGCCCAATTCTAGTTTTAAATGAAATATTTTCTTTAACTTTTTAACTTGCTTTTCCATTTGGCCAATTCTGCTTTTAAAGGAGTTATTTTTTTTTTCTTTAGCAGTTTTTCCCCCATTCTGACAATTCTATTTTTTAAGGAGTCGGGTTTTTTTTTCCAGTTAACTTTTCTGCTTCCTTTTCCAAAGTGTTGACTTTATCTTGCATGTTTCTCATTTTATTTCCCCAATTTTTCTTTTACTTTTCTTATTAGAATTTTAAATCTTTTTTAAGATCTTCTAAAAAGGCTTTTTAGGCCTCACTGGTTTGCCCATGATCCTGAGGTGGCTTGGTCTAGTTGGGCCTGTTTTGTCAAGACGGCAATTTTTAATATGTGCTGGGGCTAGATGGCTCACTGATGGTATTCTATGTCACTGATCTGCTGAGCAAGGACCACAGAGTCTTGATTGTTGATACATGCTGTGGTTAAAAGCCTCCCACTGGCTTGCTCAGACCCCATCTTTACTGTGCTGTGCTCCTGTTTTACTAAAGTAAAACGTACTTTTCCTGAAGTACTTCTAAGTTATATTAAGTTGGCAAATTGTTCCATTCTTTTTGTAGGTTCTGCCAAAACAGAATCCCTTTAGAGTCTTGATATAATGTTTTTGAAGGAAACTGGGGAGATCTCAGGCAACTTCTGGGTTTCTCTCAATCATCTTGACTGCCTCTTATAATCTAATAATTTTAAAATCATTCCTCCTGGATCTAATTTAATTTCCATGACAGTTGTTCTTTCAATGAAATATTTTATATTTTTCGTTCTTTTAATTTTGTTTGAGTGATTCTTTAGATTTCATAGAGTCATTAACTTCCACTTGCCCAATTCTAATTTTTAAGGCATTAGTTTCTTAATTTTTGTTTTGTAACTCCTTTTTTATTTGGTCAATTCTACTTTTAAAGGAATTGTTTTCTTCAGTCCCAATTTTTTTTTTCAATCAGAATACTTTTCCTATTTGGCCTGTTGTTTTCTTTAGTCAACTTTTGTGTTTCCTTTTCTAAATCGACTCTTTTATCCTCATAATTCTCTTTCATAGCTTTCATTTATTTTCTCAAGTTTTCTTCTATTTATCTTACTTGATTTTTAAAATTCTTTTTGCACTCTTCCAAGAGGTCTTTTTGGATTTAAGACCAATCCATATTCCCCTTTGAAGGTTCACATAGAAGTTTTTTTTTTTTTTCACATTGTTGTCCTCTTTTGAGTTTGTGTTTTATCTTCCCTATCATCATAGTAGCTTTGCACAGTGTTCATTTTTGTCTTTTTGCTCCTTTTTTTTTAAGTTGAGCTCTTATTCTTAGATATAAGGGGCACTTAGATACAGATACTAGATGCTTGTACTGAGGATAAGGGGCCTGGTTATTGGCTTTAGGCTTGCAATTTGTTTATTTTTCTAGAGTGTCCTGGTCTAATCCCACCTGTTGTGCCCTGGGTTCTATGAGCTGGCAGTTTGCTTTCTGAACTGGAGCTGGAGGCCTCTTAGGTAGCATGTTGTGATACTACCCTGCTGAATCGTAAACACAGGACCTCAGATGTAGATCTATGCTATGGCTAATATTCTTCTGTTGGCTTGCTTGATGCCCCATGTGCTGGACTGCAATTCCCCTTTACTCCAGTAAGACAGACATTTTCTGAAATCTCTCTAAGTTATCTTGGAATTAAAAATTGCTTTATTCTGCCTTTTTGTGGATTCTGTCGGTCTTGATTTCTTTTAGAGGCTTGACTTAACATTGTTTCTGAAGGAAATTGGACTTCCTGGCTTCTCTCAGCCATCTTGACTCTGTCTTGATTATCTCTTTTACTTGTCTGAGATCATGATTGCTACTCCAACCTTTTTACTTCAACTAAAGCATAATAGATTCCACTTCATCTCGTTATTTTCATTATTTAACATCTTTCTGTTTCAAATGTATGTCTTATAAGCAAGAATCTGATATCATTCTGCTATCTTCTGTTTTTTTTTTTTTTGGGTGAATCCATTCCTTTCACATTTACAATTTCAATGATTAATTATGTCTTTCCTTTAATCCCATTATCTCATATTTTTCCTTCTCTCTTTCAAAAATTCAAAATGTCTTTCCTCAAAAATCTGTTTTACTTCTTACTGCAACCTCTCTTAATCCCCTCTATTTTATCACTCTTTATCTTTTGTCTTACCTTATTAACTTTCCTATTTCCTTGTTTAGAAAAGATGGATTTCTGTATTCAACTGAGTATGCTGAGTATATACTGAGTGTATACGGTCTTTTTTTTTTTTTTTGGTGAACCAATTCCAATGAGAGAAATGCTCAAGCACTGTTTGCCAGTCATTCCTATTTTTGCCATAATTACTACTATTTTCATAAATAATAGCTCTTGATTTTCAAAAAAAAATTTCCAAAGATAGATTTCAACATTCACTATTGCAAAACCTTGTGTTTCAAATTTTCTTTCTTTACCTTCTGTACTCCCTCCTTTAGAGAACAAGCAATTCAATACATGATAAACATGTGTGATTCTTCTATACATATTTCCACAAGTATCATGCTGAATAAGAAAAAATAAGATCAAAAAGGGAAAAAATGAAAAAGAAAATAAAAACCAAGCCAACAACAAAAAAGGTGAAAATACTATGCTGTGATAGACCCCACAGGCCCCACAATCCTCTTTTTAGATGCAGATGGCTCTCTCTATCACAAGTCTATTGAAATTAACCTGAATCATCTCCTTGTTGAAAAGAGCAATCAATATCCATCAAAATTGATCATTGCATATTATCATTGTTGATGTGCACAATAGTTGTTTTTCTCTATTATCTTCACTTTGCATCAGTTCAGGCAAGTCTTTCCAGGCCTTTCTGAAATCATTCTGCTGATAATTTCTTATAGAACAATAATATATCATATTACCATAACTTATTCAGCCATTCCCCAACTAATGTGCACTCAGTGTCCAGTTACTTGCCACTAGAAAAAGGGCTGATACAAATATTTTTGCACATGTGGTCATTTTCCCTTTGTAATGATCTCTTTGAGATTCAGGACTGGCAGAGACACTGATGGATCAAGGAGCATGCAAAGTTTGATAGTGGGCACAGTTCCAAATTGTTCTCCAGAATGGTTGAATCATTTCAAATTCTACCAAGAATGCATTAGTTTCTCAATTGTTCCATATCCCTTCCAACATTTATCATTTTTTCCTGTCGTCGTAGCCAATATGAAAAGTATATAGTCATACCTTCAAGTTGTCTTAAGTCTCATTTCTCTGATCATTAGTGATTTAGAACATTTTTTCATACAAAAAGACATGGTTTTAATTTCTCCAACTAAAAGATTTTTTGACCATTTTTCAATTGGAGAATGGTTTGAATTCTTATGAATTTGAGTCAATTCTCTACATATTTTAGAAATGAGGCCTTTATCAGAATCCTTAGTAGTAAAATTTTTCTCCCAAGTTTTGTATTTCCCTTCCAATTTCATCTGAGGGTTTTGTTTGTACAAAAATTTTTGAGTTAATATAATTAAAATTGTCCATTTTGCATTTCATAATGCATTTTGGTTCTTCCTTGACCATAAATTCCTTCCTTTTCAATAGATCTTAGAGGTAGACAATCTGTTCTACTAATTTTCTTATTGTATCACTCTTTGTGTCTAAATCATGAAACCATTTTGACTTTTTCTTGGTATAGAGTAATCGGTGTTTGTCAATGTCTACTTTCTGCTATATATTTTCCAATTTTCCCAGAGATTTTTTGTTAAATAGTGAGCTCTTATCCCAGAAACTAGGGTTTGGGTGTTTGTCAAACACTAGATTACTATAATCATGTGTGTTATGAACCTAACCTATTCCACTGATTAGATGCTTTATTTCTTAACCATTACCAAGTGATTTGGTACAAGTAGAACACCTTCATTTGCATTTTTTAAATTAATTCCCTTGAAATTCTTATCTTTTGTTCTTCCAGATGGACTTTGTTATTTTTCCTAGTTATGTAAAGTAATTTCTTGGCAGTTTGATTGGTATGGCATTGAATAAGTAAATTAGTTTAGGTAGAATTTTCATTTTTATTATGTTAGTTTGGGTACATACGCACTTGATACTCTTCCAATTGTTTAGATCTGATTTTGTTTGGAAATTGTTTTGTAATGGTTTTGATTGGTAGACTCCCAAATATTTTATATTATCTACTCTTGTTTTAAATGGAATTTCTTTTTGTATCTTGTGCTGCTGGATTTTGCTAGTTTCATATAGAAATGCTGATGATTTATGTAGAATTATTTTATATCCTACAGCTTATGCTAACTATATTAATTGCTTCTAGTAGTTTTTTAGTTGATTCTCTAGGATTTCTAACTATATCATCATATCATCTGCAAAGTGATAATTTCCTCATTAGCTACTCTAATTCTATAATTTCTTTTTCTTCTCTTTTTGCTAAAGCTAACATTTCTTATACAATATTGAATAATGATGATAGTGGACAAATATGTTTTAGCCCTGATCTTATTGGAAATGGTTCTAGTTTGTCCCCCTTACATATGATCCTGGTCATTTTAAAGTAAATTATAATTATTCCTATGCTCTCCAGTATTTTCAGTAGGAATAGATGTTGGATTTTGTCAAATGATTTTTCTGCATCTATTGAGATAATCATATGATTTCTGTTAGTTTGGTTATTGAAATACTAAATTATACTAATTGTGTTCCTAATATTGAACCAGCCTTGCACTGTTAGTATAAATCCTACTTGATCATGGTATATTATCCTGGTGATAATTTGCCATAATCTATTTGATAATATTTTATCTGATATTTTTGCATGAATATTGGATTAGAGAAACTGGTTTATAATTTTTTTTCTCTATTTTGACCCAACCTGGTTTAGGTATCACAATATCTGTGTCAAAAAAGGAATTTGGTAGGATTCCTTTCCCTATTTTCCAAATAGTTTGCATAGTATTGAAATCAAATGTTCGTTTGGTATAATGGTAATGTTATTAAGAATTACATGAATTACTGTCCCTTGTAGAAATATAAACAGTTTAAACATTAATTCCCTTTTGATTTCCCTTTTATCTTTAATTTTTATGATACTCTTTAATCTGCTTTAATTTCAGTTTTTTCTATTAATCTCTGGTCTTTTCATTAAGAATATTTAAAGTTTTCTATTTCATCAAATATCCACCCCCTACTCTATCTCACAAAGGGTTGTACTCAGTTTTACTCAGTAAACTATTTTCATTCTCATCTCAGATATTTTGCCTTTTAGAATATAATGATCTAAAAGGCTCTAATCTTTTAGAAGCTGATAAATCTTTTGTAATACTATATTTTCATACCAGTTGAATTTTTTTCTTCTGGATGCTTGCAATATTTTCTCCTTGATGTGGGAGTGTTGAAATTTGACAATAATATTCCTGGGAGTTTTTGTTTTGGGATATCGTTTAGAAAGTGACCAGTGGATTTTTTTTCAATTTCTATTTTATACACTCTACAATAGCAAGCAGTTCTTCATTACAATTTAGTAAGATATGATGGCTAGCCTCTTTTTTTTGTTATGGTTTTCAGGTAGTTCAATAATTCTTAACTTACCTCTACTTTTTCAGGTCAGTTTTTTTTTTTTTCTGATGTAATGTTTCATCATTCTTTTGACATTGTTTTATTGTTTCTTAATGTATCAAAGTGTCGGTAACTTATATTTGCCCAATTCTAATATTTTAGGAGTTATTATTCTTCTGTGAGCCTCTGCATTTTTCTTTTTCAATTGGATAATTTTGATTTGCAGTGAATTTTTGTGCTGCTTTAATTCTCCATTTTATGACTTTCTTATTTTCACTATCATATGTTTTTCCAATTCTTTCTCTACCACTGTTATCTCTCTTTTGAATATTCTTCCAGGAATTTTTGTTGTAATTGTGTTCAATTTGCATTTTTCTTTGAAGCTTTGCTTATATCTGTTTTTAAGCTGTTTTCCTCTTTTGAATTTATATCTTGATTTTCCCTGCCACTTTAATAGTTTTTATTTTTTTTTGTGGTGAAGTTCTTTTTCTGCTATTTACTCATTTTTCCAATCTATTTCTTCGCTTTTGCCATTAGCATTCAGAATTACTTCTGAACTTTTGATGCATGTGATATTCTGTGGTCTTGTTTTAGGTGTGGTCACTGTTCTCCTGATCTGTTTTCTAGTTGTTAACAAAGATAGCCCATACAACCCTGAAGGTACAAGTACTATCACTCTACTCAGCCCTGTACTTGTGACCAGATCCCATGTTTTCTTATAGTAATAAATTCTAGTGCATCTCTCTTCTTTGAAGTAATGACTAGAGTGGCTATTTTCTTTTCATCATCCACAAACAATTTTCTCTACCCTGGAAATGTGACTCAAGACTGATTATGACTCTTAACATTGGCAAACAGTGTCATATCTTACATCTGGAATCGGTTCAGGGTATCTTTAAATCTTGTCAGTATTCTTTATATTCATTTCTTGATTTAGAACAATAATATGACCTGGACCTCTTCATTCCCTTCCTTAAAAAAAGAATGTAGAAAATACATGTTTTTCTCCATTTCCTAAATGTTTTATCATGTAATTGACTTAACATCAATCAAAACCAGAATATGGAGTTAATTGTTTCCCTCTACATTATGTCTTTGTCCCTTATTCCTTGGTTTTAGTTCTTGCTGAATTTAAAAACTTCTTCATTTGATTCTGAAATATGGTCATTGGTGATGAACTCCTATTGTTCTCTCTGTGAGGTTGGGTAACACAATTCCTATGATAATTTAGGAGCTTTTCCATTATATCATCCAATTGTTTTCTTCCTTCCAAATTTGAATATAAATTCTTCACTGGTTTGTCCTTATGCCCATCTGTTTTTATCTCTGTGGCTAAGATTCCTTCCTTCAGTAGAACCATATTGTTCCCTAAATGGGATCTGTGTAATGTGTAGGGAACAATAATTTATATGAGTGTTTATGAACAACTTTTCTTTGAAAATCTTACCTCTATCAACCCATATCTAACTTCCTACTTGAAAAGCCTAATTATATTTGGGCTTCTCTGAAATTGGTAATATATTAGTCATCCTTAATGTTAAGTCAATGAATGGAGCATATAACTATACAATAAATGCTTATTGATTGACTGAGTAACAAGCCAAAGACGTTTCAACCTGCAACAACAATGCATAATTAATTCCAGAGTAAAGTTTAAAGTGAGTTATTGAATGGGAAACAGTTGCATTTTATATAAAGATATATCTTAAATGCTAGAACAAAAGTCTTGAAACTTGTTAACATGCAGTTAACTGTGACTTAGCTCATTATTGTTAAGACTCTGGCATCAAATTTTGTGGTATCTAGGTTTAGGCACAATTGAAATATTAATTTCCTTTCCACACTTCTCCTAAATGTGAAATAGCAAATTTGAAAGTGTTAGTTAATTTATTTATTTTTGTTTTTTTAAATGTCATTAGATTCTGAAATGTGACATCTCAACACATAACCAAGTGTCGATTATGGATGCATAATTTATTGCTTTAAATCATCCTGAGAGAATACTCAATAGGATGCATGTCAGTTCATAATAGATTATGTTGATTGGTTTTGCTGGCAGATGTGAGAGAATATCATTGCTCATTATATGGTAAGCTTAATTGTTTTTTTCCTGAATTACGTAGACAATATTCTCTTAATCTGTTCACACACAGGGTACTTAAAATCAAAATCCTTGAATTATTGTTTCATTGTCAACATTTTTCAGATAGTGATTATTTTCAAACATTGCTTTATAATAAAAATGCTTGTTTGTCCTTTATATGGGAATTAATGTTAGGCAGAAAGGTTATTTGGATATGTTTAATATAATTTAGTTTTAGCTTCTTGGAGTTAGCAAGTTTTCAGGCTAAAAGTGGTTGGTTTTTTGATATGCAAATATTTTATTAAAATAGAGCCCTAAATGAGTTTTGAAAACCTTTTTGTTCATCATTTCTCATATCAATGAAACATTTTATAATAGATTTGAATACCTCAAGACTCAGATATGTTTCTAAAAAAGAAAATCCATTAAAAACCAAGTCAGGAAAAGTTATCAAATGTATTTTGGTTGTTTTAAATAAAACAAATACAAAAAGCCATAGTTCTTTTTCATCTTCTCTTTCCAGCTCCTACATGGAAAATTATGATGTTTTTTCCAAAATACTTTTTAAATGTCTAATGTGAATCTAACTTTAATTTTGTTAATTCAAAAAAAGGACACAGATATAATAATAACAATGATAATAATAGCTAGTCTTTATATACTTTAAATTTTACAAAAATGCTCTACGTGTTATTGCATTTAGCCCTCACACAAATCTGTGAGATAGATGTAATTATTATACCCAATTTCCATATGAAGAAATGATACTGAGTTAAGTTACTTATGCAGGATAATATAGCAAGTTAGTATTCAAGGATAATATTCAAACTTAACCTACCACATCCATCTCTTGACTGCAAAGCCAGGATTCCACTACACCAGAAAGACAAATATTTATTTCTATGTGTCACTATTTAAGACTGAATTTTGACTAACCAAGAAGTGTGGCAGTTAAGTGGCTAGTTTTCATGAAATAATTTATGCTGACATCAAAAGCAAAATATTAATCATTTGACACAGCATTGTATTATAGAAGAAAGCATCAGTACACATGGAAAATAAAATTGGCTTTGCTAATATTATCAGAATACTCTATTGGGGTTTTTAGGTTTTAACAATAACATTTTATAGAATTATTTTTATTCACTTCTAATTATATATATATATATATATATATATGTACATATATAATATGTGTGTGAATGTATGTCTATGTGTATGTAAATATATGTATACGTAAATATATGGATATATCTATACCTGTATAAGCAACTATATATAGCTATATACAAAGCTACATACATGTAACTATATATATATATATATATATAAAATATACACACACACATATATATGTAATAAACACAAACAGTAACATGCACATATTGAATAATTCCAAAAGACACTACAGAAGTATTAGGGATATATAATATGTTTTTCATGTCCATTTACAGATATATTGGTTGTTTTAAACCACAGTAATAGTGTCACTGGGGGCCAAGTTTGTGGTCTTTATTTAACACAGTTTGACTCAGTTGCTTACTAACAAAATATTTATTGGTTTTACTTTTGTTCTTATTGTTGTTGTTTGCAATCAGCTAGAAAATGCATAATATACATCCCCAGCTTCTACTCAGTTGCTAAATTGTCTTGAAACATTTTTCTGTTAATGTTGAAACTGCCACTCAACATTTTAAAATTAGGGCAAAGCACAAAATGTTATTAAAATTGAGAACTCATGTTTGCTTTGATATGCTGCATATAATATTTATGGGAACATGACTGGATTGCATATTCAAAGGCAGTTTATCAAGTTAGTGATGTAATATTTGAAAAAAAAATGACAGTTTTGAAAGAAATGAAATTATTCATGGTAGAAAGAAGATAGGGAAAATTTGTTAAACAATCCAAACTTTTTTTTTCCAATTAATTTCAAAAGAATTTTACATTTTTTTCATGAGGAACTTTTCTGCTAATGTGATATTTCAAACTGACTGTCCAGCACTTCATCTCATATAGAAGAAAAATCAATCATATTATATGTATTTATCATATTTCTGCCTAGAAATGAATTTTTAAAAGCAGTCTTGTGTAGTAGAAAGAGTTTACGATTTGGAATCTAGGAACTTGTGTTCATGTCCTGTCCCTGACATTTGTTAAGTACAGGACCTTGGAACATGTAATTTAATCAGTTTAAGCATTCATCATTTCACATGTGTAAATAAGGATGTTAGCCTATTAGGTAATCCTTAAATTTCCTTCTAGCCTTCATATTATTTTTCATATTATATTATATTATATTATATTTCAACAGACCAGTGATCAAATCAAGGTGGTTAATCCCTTCAGTGAAATAGGGTTACATCTCATTCTTTATAATCATTTATCTCATCCTTCACAACCTTTGTCCAAGTTTTTTCATATATTCTACAGAAAATCAATCTAATGTGTTGGATTTCTTCATCTAATTTTTTAGATCTTCCCAATATACCCTTATAAATATACATACATGCATACATACACATGCATATACATCTACATATATTTACTTTCTTTCCCATGGGTTGTAAAAGAACCATATTTATAGAATTATTCAGACATTTATATTCAACAATATATGTCACTGGTCATTATTTCAATGAGCTTTAAATCAAAAGTTTTCATTTAATTTGAAATGAAGATTACTGAAGATGAGTAGAACCTATTCATTAAAGAAGTTGACTATGAAGATTAACGGAAGATTTTATCTTGATCCTCAAAATACTATCATTCCTGGGTCCTCAGTTCCAATCTATAGTTAGCAAGGAGTCCATACTCTTGAAACTCAAGGGACACCAGGAAGACTTGAAAGATCAGCAGAGAGAATCTGTGACATCAGGTGGGAGTTGGGGTACAGTCCCAGCATAGGCTGCACCAGCAAGCCTGGATTCAGCCCAGCCCCAAGGTCAGCAAAACAGGGTTCTGTGGCTTTAGCACATCAGATTTACAGCTATAGTGGGGTGGGGGATACTCCTAACAATTCTAGGACAGAAAAGAGGATTTGTGGTCAGATCCCTAGAAGGATCTCTGAAAACAGCTACACAAAACCCCTGAAGCTTGAGACAGTACAGCCTCTATACTGGAAACAGAGGCTTACTTTAACAAAGAGTTAAAAAGCCAAGTAATAGGCTAAGAAAATGAGCAGGCAGCAACAACAACAAAAAAAGGTTCTGACCATGGAACATTACTATGGAGACAGAAAAGATCAAAATGCACATTCAGAAGAAGATAAAGTCAGAGCTCCTACATCCAAAGGCTCCAATAAAAAATGGGCTCAGGTCATGGAAGAGCTCAAAAGAGATTTTGAAAACTAAGTAAAAGAGATAGAAGAAAAATCGGGAAAAGACTTGAGAGTGGTGCAAAAGGAAATACAAAAAGCTAATGAGGAGAAAAATGTTTTAAAAAGCAAAATTGACCAATTGGGAAGAAGATAAAAAACTCACCGAGGAAAACAATTCCTTAGAAATTAGAATTGAACAAATGGAAGCTAATGACTTTGTCAGAAATCAAGACATAACAAAGCAAATCCATAAAAGAAAAAAGAAAAGAAAACAATAGAAAAAAGTGAAATATTTCATTGCAAAAACAACTGGCCTAGAAAACAGATCCAGGAGAGATAATTTAAAAATGATTACTCTAACTGAAAGTCTTGATCAGAAAAAGGGCCTGGAAATCATCTTTCAAAAAATTATCAAGAAAAACTATCCTGGTATTCTATAACTAGAAGATAAAATAGAAATTGAAAGGATCCACTGATCACCTACTGAATGAGATCCCCAAATGGAAACTCCTAGCAATATTATAGCCAAATTCTGGAGATCCCAGGTTAAGGAAAAAAAATTGCAAATATTCAGAAAGAAACAATTTAAGTATAATGGAGCCACAGTCAGGACAATACAAGGTTTAGCACCTTCTGCATTAAAGGATTGGGAGGTTTGGAATATGGTATTCTGGAGAGCACTGGAACTAAAATTGCAACTAAGAATCACTTACCCAGCAAAACTGAGTATAATCCTTGAGAGGGAAAGGTAAATATTCAATGAATATTTTAATTTAATATTTTAAAACATTCATTGTAAAGTATGGGCTAGCTTCCTGGAGGGCTTCAGGGTCAGCCAGAGTCAGAATAAATCAAAGTCCTTGGTCTTTAGGGGGAGAAGTAAAGGAGGGAGACTAGTTGCCATGTGGCTTGCCAAAGATGTATACTAGATTCTGGAGTCCAGAGTCTCCAGCCTCTCTCTTCCTTGTCCTGCTGCCAAGTCCCTCTGGCTTCTCTCCCCGAGCCCTCCAATCCTGGCCTATGATTATCTCAACACCAAACATTCAGCAAACATCAATGGTGAGGAGAGCCATCACATCACCACCTCATCTAAATATGTATATGGAGCCATTGTCTCACAGTAATTAGCCTTAAGTGGTCGGTTGTCTGATTGAAGCATATCTTTTTGGAGTTCTAGCCCTCTACAATTCATGATGAAAAGATCAGAGCTGAGTGGAAAATTTGATTTTTCAAATACAGGACACAAGAGAAACATAAGGAGTTAATCAGGAAAGTGATATCATAAGGGGTTTAATTAGGTTTATCTGTTTACATTCCTCCATGGGAGGATAACATTTATAACTCATTAGTGCTGTCTCATTATTATAGCAATTAAAAGAAATATATATGTATATGTATATACATACATATACATACACATAGAGGTGTGAGTTGAATATGAAGAGTTGATACCTAAAAAATGATGAAATTAATAGGGAGAGAGGAATGCACTGAGAGAAAGGGAAAGGGAGAAGTGGAATCATGAAAATTATCTGCCATAAAAAGAGGGAAGAAACATTTTTACTGTGGAAGGGAAGAAGAGGAGAGGTGAGTGAGTGAACCTTACTCTCATCAGAACTGGCTCAAAGAGGAAACATACACACTCAATATGGATCTAGAAATCCATCCCATTCTAAAGGAAAATAGAGTAGAATATGGGAAGGTGGGATTGATTAAAAAAAAAAAAAGAAGGCAAATGGGGGAAGTAGTGGGTCAGTAGCAAAACACTTTTGAGGATGGGCAAAGATAGAAATTAATGGAGGGAAATACAAAAAGCAATAGTGATTGTAAAAAGAATTTTGAAGAAAGTTTCTCTGGTAAGACCTGATTTCTCAAACACAGAGGAAACTGAGTCAAAAAAGCCATGCCCAAAATGATAAATTATCCCAAGATAAGAATTATGCCCAAAAGGCTATAAATTCATGTGTGTCTTTTGACCTAAAGACATATAATCAAAAGTGGGGGAAAAGGAAAATGACCTATGTGTATAAAAATAATTATAGCAGCTCTTTTCTCAGGGCAAAGAATTAGAAATTGAGGAAGTGACCATAGATTGGAGAATGACTAAATAATTTGTAGTGTATGATTGTCATGGAATATTGTTGTTCTATGGGAAGTGATGAGCAGAATTCTCTTGGAAAAAAACAACCTGGAAAGTCCTCCATGAACTCAAGCCAAGTCAAATGTACTATATACAAAGTAATAGCAATGTTCTGTGATGACCAGCTGTAAATGACTTTGCTATTCTCAGCAACACAATTATTCACAGCTACTCTGAAGAACTTCTGATGAAGAATTTTATCAATACCCAGAGAAGAAACAGATTGAATCATTCTCTCACTCTTTTTTTAATCTTTATTTTTCTTGAGAGTTTTTTTTTTTTTTTTAAATTAGGGTGGGGAATCTATGTTTTTTTTCACAACATGACTTTTATAGAAATATTTTGCATAACTTCACATGTTTCTTAATAGGGTAGGAGTGGGGATAAGGGAGAAAATCTGAAATTCAAAAATTTATGAAAAATGTAAAAAATGTTTTAAATATAACTGGGGAATATTAAATAAATAAGATTTTAAAGCATGTAAACAAAAAGAAATTTAATAAGCTTTGCTTTGGGATTCTAGCAATATAGTCAATAGAGTAAGCTATATCCGTAGGCTTGCCAGTAAAATATAGCCTGTCAGAATTGATAATCTTGAAATAGTCTTTGGAAACTCATTGTTATCTCTCTGTGCTTCAAGGAGATGTTAGAGAAATGTTTTGGTGGAAGCCTGGAAACTTCATAATATTTAAATCAATTTGTTCCTATTTTTGTGCATATATATATATATATATATATATATACCAAAAACATGTTGTATAAATACAATGATATATGTTATATATATACACAACATGCTACATATGCACAATATATTATATATGTGTATATACACATAGACATGTATATGTATGTGTTTGTAGAACTGTTCTGATTGTGGCCTCTTCTACTATGGGAGCACCATGACAATTTCACGTTTCCAAAAGCTGATGCGTAACATCCTTTACAGATGAAAGTAAAAATAAAATTTAATAGCATTTTATTGTATTTTACAAAGGAAGTCAGAAAAGTCCCCCCTTTCATGAAACATGTTTTTCCTTGCATTTCATTTATAAATATTATTGCAGCTAAATTAACTCTATTCAAAATTGCATTGCCCAAAAAATGATACAGACAATAGCTTATGCAAAGACTGACTTTAGGCTTTATGGGTCATGGGTCATTTAAAATCCCCTTGTTAAGGAAAATGATCCATTCTACCAATTAAATAGAGCAATTGTCATTTCTAGGATGAATGAAGAACAGAACATGCTGTATAGAGCATGACATCTGAATTAAATCAGTATCTTTATAGGACATCAAAATTGGAAGGAATCATACAATGCTTTTGCCAGTGGCAGTCTCAGTCTAAGTTCAGTTTAAAAAAAAAAAGAAAGAAAAATTTATTGTGTCACATAGGAAACATAATTAGCATTAATCTGCATGCCCACAAAAAAGTAGAAGTCAGAGCAATAGGCAGAACTTTCAAAGACAGATTTAAGCTGAATGTCAGGAAGAACTCCTTAACAATTAAAATTAACCAAAAAGAACTGTCTGAGAAAATGCAGTGGATTTTCCCTGAGTGGAAGTCCTTAATGCAAAAATTAATACTTACTAGTCAGGCACAAGGTAAAGAGCATTCCTGTTCAGAGACAGCTTGAATTTTATTACTTTTAATGTCCCTTACAACTCCATGAGTCTGTGATTGTTTTATACTATGTATGCAGTAATGAAGCCTATAAGAAAGCCTCTGTCCTCAAGATGTTAAGCCATCTGTATCAAATGAGACATTTTTCTTTTACAAGAAATGCTTAGGGAAAATTCATTCTCTCCCTCATTCATCTATTATAATGATTCATCACCAATACTTTGGGGAAAATATTCTATATAGCTAAATTAATATCCTTGCCTGTACATTAAGATCATTTCATCTTATGGTTTCATCATTGGAAATTCAGAATTTCTGGCCAATGTTCTCTGTATTCCTATAATTGAAGATTGTCATTAAATCATCTATTGACCTTCCCAATCCCAAATTCAATGGAGATAGGTAGCTTTTAGAATCAATGGTTTCAGCTTCTTCTATTTTTCCTTGCCTGGCATAATAGTTGCTTCTGCTGCTAATCTGCAGACGTAAGATGAATTTGTGTGATTCTGCACAACAAAAAGGAAAACAATTTTAAATACAGAGTGAAAACATTTCCCTTTCCCTTCACTCTTCTCACTATGGTATACCAAATGTATAGCTTTATTTTTAATAAAAAGGGCTATTTCTCTCCCTCTTTTTGATTTTAACTATACTTTCATTCAAAAGCAATAGCCAAAAAACCATTTTAGTTTTACAGGTATTAATAATGTGGAATTACCTGAAATAACCATGGTAACAAAGGCTGAGGTAATGGCAGTGGCTTATATCACCATAGAAACGGGGTAAAAAGTAGAAATTACATATAATTTTTCTCAATTGCTTACCATCACAATAAAACACTTTGTGTGTGTGTGTGTGCAAAGTACAGATTTTGGCTACAGTAACTACCAAAAATTATTCAAAAATACTTAAAGATATTCAAAAGGTACCAATTATTATTTGGTTACTATGGTTACTTCTTATTAGTTTTTTGAATAGAATGACAAAAAAGGCAAATTCTGTGAAAAAAAAAATGAAACTTCACACCAATGAAGCAAAACAAAAGGGAAAATTTGAATCAGTTTTTAAAATAAGTTAAAAGTGATATTTAATGAAGAACCAGAAAAAGCCAGGGACTACTTCAAATAAATATATTATGCTTATGCTTTGTTCTTTTTGGCTTCACAATCTCTAATATCATCTATCTTCTTACATAAAAATTTATATACTTATATTGTATTGCTTTATCCACTCAATCCAATGGTACATGCAGGTAGATACTACTTACAGGTGAAGACCACAAAAGATTATTTGAACAGCTGAAAATGCTACATCATTATATTGATGAGCTTGAAGAGAGAAGGAGGGAAGAAATACTACTTTCATCCCACTGAAAATACTTGGTTTATTTTACAGAAATTAGAACAATAAGCAGTGTCTTCCCTTTTGTAAGTAAATTTCTAAATATTTTCACTGAAAAATTCTTGGCCATATACCAGAATAAATCAAGGCCCATGACCCTTGTAATAGCATCATATATAATTCAGTGTATTCTTACAGATCTAGCAATGTTATATATTTATCAATAAACCATGACATAATGAAATAAAAAACAATACTTAATGTGAGATTTATGAGATCTTCAATGAATTAAATCTCCTATTTTATAAGGATGAACAGAGTTATTGACTTAATATTTTGTAAAAAAAAAAAAAAAACCTTTTCATCCCTAATATTTTTTGATTCCATAATGTCATCATGGAAGATTTCTGGGCAACAGATTCCTTGGTATTATATAATTATGGATATTGGAGAAATATTGAAGAAAAAAGTGTGATTTCCTTATAAAGCTTATTTGGAGTAATTAATTTATTATTAGATTTATTTTAAATTTTTTTATTGATGCCTTTTGGTTTTACATCACAAACCTCTCCAGTTATTTTTTCTTTCTATCTATCCCACTACTGTGCCTTCTCTCATAACAAAGAAAAAAACAACAACATAGATCAAACCAAAGAAAACAGCAACTTCATTGTATAACATATTACACACTAATAGCTCTCACCTTTCAAATAAAAAGATTATATTGCATACCATCAGCTCTTCTGTGGGGCACAACTTGGTCTTTATAATAATATAGCATTCAAAATTATTATTATTATTATTTTCACTTATTATTGTTTTCACTTAAATTGGTATTGTCCAAAAATGATAAAAAAAAAATAAAACTTTTTTAAAGGAAGATAATCAGTTGATAGTTATGTCAGAA
Organism: Sarcophilus harrisii; assembly: GCF_902635505.1. Taxonomy (NCBI): domain Eukaryota; kingdom Metazoa; phylum Chordata; class Mammalia; order Dasyuromorphia; family Dasyuridae; genus Sarcophilus; species Sarcophilus harrisii. The sequence goes on from NC_045429.1 coordinate 125,844,574, forward strand.
ATCAGATACCTCAAATCAGCAATACTGAACACAAAATCCATCGTACTATATCACTAGGATACACACTATACTGATAAGATCATTTTAGGAAGAAAGACAGAAGAAAAGCAAAAAAGAAAACAAAAGTTTGAACTACAATATTCATTTGTGGATCAACACAAAGGGGTAACTCCTCAGACAAAGCTGTCTTCCCAAAAGTCTAAGCCATCCTATCAATAAAATTTGTCCTCCCCTACTGCCTCATTTGCCAAATTCAATAGAGAAGAACTAAGAACTAATTACAAATCATTCAATAAATCTTTAAAATTTTCTATTCACCAGGGGCAGAGCCAAGATTGCAGAGAGGACACATACATCTGTCTAAGCTCTCCTTTACCCTCAAACTACTTTTGATGAAATGGCCTCAGAATTAGTGCTTGACTGCAAAACCCATGAATATTGGGAGTACAACACATTACCAACAGAAGATAATCTTGAAATTCACCAGATAAGGTCTGTTTTTTCTCATGGACAGAGATGGCTAGGCTATTTGCAAAATCAGGCAAGTAGGTAGTGAAAGCATGGAAAACAGCTCACACTAAGTAGACAGGAGGAGGGGGGGGTAGGTGTGGTGTTAGCCAATGGAAAATTGGCAGGGAGAATTTTACCACAGTGTTGGCTGCTCTGTTCTGGCAACAAGCCAGTAGATCAGTAGAGAAGCTTAGAATCAGTACCATCTCAGGTTGCAACCACTGACCACAGCGCAGATGCTGATCCCAGCGCAGCCATTGCTGTCCCACTGCTGCTTCACTACTACTTCCTGTTGTCATGGAAGAAGCTTGGTAACACCACATTGCCCCAAAAGCAGACAGTAATTTTTTTTTTTTTTTTCAAAATGAGTAAAAAGGCAAAGTGGGCTCTAACTATAGATAGCTTTTATACTGATAGAGAGCAGATTTTAAACCCTGAGGAGACTAAAAACAGATTGTTTCTCAATGAAACCACAAATGGTGATATAACATGGTCCCTGTTATATAACCTGATATAACACAAGGCTCTCATAGAAGAAATGAAAAAGACTCTTTAAAAAGAGCTAGAACAAAAATGGGGAAAGGAAAGGGAAGCTTTGCAAGAGGGTCTAGAAAAGTCATCCTACTCATTAGAGCATAAAGTGAATAAAGAAATCAACTCCCTGAAAAACAGAATTAGTGAATCGGAAAAAAGAAAATAGCTCCCTAAAAAATAAAATTGACAAAATGGAAAAAAATTCCATAGAACAAAACAACTCATTTAAAAACTCAATTAGACAATTGCAAAAAGAAATTTTAAAAAAGTAGATGAAGAAAATAATGCATTAAAAATTAGAATTGAACAAATGGAAATGAATGACATGAGGAGACACCAAGAATCAGTCAAACAAAAGCAAAGAAATAAAAAAAATAGAAAAAATGTTAAATACCTACTTGGGAAAACAACAGACCTGGAAAATAGATATAGGAGAGATAATCTGAGGATTATTGGACTTCCTGAAAATCATGATGAAAAAAAGAGCCTAGACACTATTTTTTAGGAAATCATCAAAGAGAACTGCCCAGATGTTATAGAAACAGAAGGTAAATAGACATTGAAAGAATTCATTGATCACCTATTGAAAGAGACCCTAAAATCAAAACTCCAAGAAATATTGGGGCTAAATTCCAGAACTATCAAGCCAAGGAAAAAAACACTACAAGCATCTGGGGAAAAAAACAATTCAAATACAGATGAACCACAATAAGGATTATTAAGGATCTAGTAGCATCCATATTAAAGGATCAAAAGACATATAATCTGATATTCTGAAAGGCAAAGGAACTTGGTATGCCACCAAGAATAACTTACCCAGTCAAACTGAGCATTTTCTTCCAGAGAAGAACATGGACATTCAATGAAATAGGTGGAGTCCATTTATTTGTGATGAAAAAAACAGAACTGAACAAAAAGTTTGCCCTCCAAATATAGGACTCAAGGGAAACATGAAAAGGTAAAAAAAATCTTGGGAACTATATTTCTTTTATGAGTATAAATAAAGAGTACATGTATAATTTGGTTTTACTGATATTATATAAAAAAGAATCTAGAGGTGGAAAGGAAATTGTACCAGAAAAAGGGAAAAGTAGAGGTACTACATCTCACAAAGAGGCAAAGGAAATCTATTATATATGATGGAAAGAAGGGAGGGAGGTGAACTTAGTGTGAATCCTACACTCATCAGAATTGGCTCAAAGAGAAAATATTGGACATATTTGATTTACAGAGAAACTTCTCCCACCTGATTGAAAAGTGGGAGGGGGGAAAGTAAAAAGGGAAGGAGTAGGCTAAATAGAAGGGAATACAGAAATTGTAAGGGAAAGGTTTAAGAAAAGGGAAAGGATTCTAAGGGGGAAAAGGATCCTAAAGAGGGAGGGCTGTGTGAGGCAAGTGGTGCTCACAAGTTTAATATTAGAGAGGGGGGGTAAGAGGGAAAGGAAAGAAAAAAAGCATAATCTGGGGTTAACAAATTGGCAGGAAATACAGAATTACTCATTTTAACCATAAATGTGAATGGTGTAAACTCCCCCATAAAACATTGGTAGATAGCAGAGTGCATTAAAAGTCAGAATGCTATAATATGTTGTTTACAGGAAACATATTTAAGTAGGGTGATATAGAGAGAGTAAAGATAAAAGGCTGGAGTAGAATCTACTATACTTCAGGTGAAGTCAAAAAAGCAGGGGTAGCTATCCTGATCTCAGATCAAGAAAAAAGCAAAAGTTGATTTAATTAAAAGAGACAAGGAAGGAAACTATATCTTGTAGCATAAATAATGAAGCAATATCAACAATAAACATGTATGCACTAAGCGGTGCAGCATCTAAATTCCTAAAGGAGAAATTAAGCAAGAAGAAATAGACAACAAAACTATAATGGTGGGAGATCTCAACCTTGCACTGTCAGAAGTAGATAAATCAAACCCACAAAATAAATACAAAAGAAGTTAAAGAGGTAAATAGAACACTGGAAAAGTTAGGTATGATAGATCTTTGGAGAATACTGAATAGAGACAGAAAGGAGTACACTTTCTTTTTGGCAGTTCATAAAACCTATACAAAAATTGACCATTTATTAGGACATAAAGACCTCAAATTCAAATGCAGAAAGGCAGAAATAGTAAATGCATCCTTCTCAGATCACAATGCAATAAAAATTACATTCAATAAAAAACCAGGGGAAAATAGACCAAAAATAATTGGAAATTAAATAATCTCATTCTAAAGAATGATTAGGTGAAACAGCAAATTATAGACACAATTAATAATTTCACCCAAGATAATGATAATAATGAAATGTCATACCAAAATGTGTGAGATGCAGCCAAAGCAATAATAAAGGGAAATTTTATATCTCTAGAGACTTACTTGTATAAAATAGAGAAAGAGAAAATAAATGAATTAGTCTTTCAACAAAAAAAGCTAGAAAAAGAGCAAATTTAAATCCCCAATTAAACACTAAAATGGAAATTCTAAAAATAAGAGATTAATAATATTGAAAGTAAAAATAAAACTATTGAATTAATAAATAAAACTAAGAGTTGGTTCTATGAAAAAAAAAAACAACAAAATAGATAAATCCTTGGTAAATTTGATTAGAAAAAGGAAAGAGGAAAATCAAATTGTTAGTCTTAAAATTGAAAATGGAGAACTTGCCACTAATGAAGAGGAAATTAGGGCAATAATTAGGATTTACTTTGCCCAACTTTATACTAATAAATTTGATAACTTAAATGAAATGGAGGAATATCTTCAAAAATGTAGCTTGCACAGATTAATAGAGAAAGAAGTAAATTGGTTAAAGAGTTCCATTTTAGAAAAAGAAATAGAACAAGCTATTAATCAACTCTCCAAGAAAAAATCCCCAGGAATACGGGGGGATTTACATGAGAATTCTACTAAACATTTAAAGAATAAATAACTCCCATGCTATACAAACTATTTGAAAAACTAGGGATTGAAGGAGTCCTACCAAATTCCTTTTATGACACAGACATAATACTAATACCTAAACCAGGTAGGACAAAACAGAGAAAGAGAATTATACACCAATTTCCCTGATGAACATTGATTTAAAAATCTTAAATAAAATACTAGAAAAAAGATTACAGAAAATCATCAGGATAATACACCATGACCAAGTAGGATTTATACCAGGAATGAATGGCTGGTTCAATAAATATATATATTTTTTAAGTCTATCTCTCTTTTTTTAAATAGCTTTTTATATACAAAACATATACATGGGTAATTTTTCAACACTGATCCTTGCAAAAACTTCTGTTTCAACTTTTTCCCTCCTTCCCTCCACCCCTTCCCCTAGATGGCAGGTAGTCCCATACATGTTAAATATATTAAAATATATGTTAAATACAATATATGTGTATATATATATATATATATATATATATATATATATATATACATACATACATATTTATACAGTTATCTTATTGCACAAGGAATATCGGATTTAGAAAGAAGGTAAAAACAACCTGAGAAGAAAAAATGCAAGCAAACAATAACAGAAAGAGTGGAAAGCCGATGTTTTGGTCCATACTTGTTTCTTAGTGTTCTTTCTCTGGGTGTAGCTGGTTCTGTTCATTACACATCAATTGGAACTGATTTGGATCCTCTCATTGTTGAAGAGAGCCATGTCCACCAGAACTGATCATCATATAGTATTGTTGTTGAAGTGTACAATGATCTCCTAGTTCTGCTCATTCCATTCAGCATCAGTTCATGTATGTCCATCCAACCCTCACTGTATTCATCCTGCTTGTCATTTCTTATAGAACAATAATATTCCATAACATTCATATATCACAATTTATTGAGCCATTCTCCAATTGACGGGCATCCCTTCAATTTCCAGTTTCTAGCCACTGTGAAAAGGTTTGACACAAATATTTTTGCAATATGGATCTCTTTCCCTTCTTTAATATCTCTTTGGGATATAAGCCCTGTAGCAACACTGTTGGATCAAAAGGTATGCACAGTTTGATAACTTTTTGGGTATACTTCCAAATTGCTCTCCAGAATGGTTGGATTGATTCACAACTTCACCAACAATGCACCAGTGTCCCAGTTTTCCCACATCCCCTCCAACATTCATCATTATCTTTTCCTGTCATCTTAGCCAATCTGACAGGTATATAGTGGTATCTCAGAGTTGTCTAAATTTGCAGTTCTCTGATTAATAATGATTCAGAGCACCTTGTCATATGACTAGAAATAGTTTCAATTTCTTCATCTGAAAATTGTTCATAACCTTTGACCATTTCTCAATTGGAGAATGGCTTTATTTCTTATAAATTAGAGACAATTCTCTATATATTTTGGAGAAGAGGCCTTTATCAGAACTTTTAGCTGTAAAAATGTTTTCCCAGTTAATTGCTTCCCTCCTAATCCTGTTCACATTAGTTTTATTTGTACAAAAGCTTTTTAACTTAATATAATTGAAATTTTCTATTTTTGTGATCAATAATGACCTCTAGTTCTTCTTTGGTCACAAATTCCTTCCTCCTCCACAGGTCTGAGAGGTAAACTATCCTATGTTTTTCTACTTTATTTATAGTCTCATTTTCTATGCCTAAATCATGAACCCATTTTGATCTTATCTTGTATGGTGTTAAGTATGGTTCAATGCCTAGTTTCTGCCATACTAATTTCCAATTTTCCCAGGAATATTTGTCAAATTATGAATTCTTATCCCAAAAGCTGGGGTCTTTGGGTTTGTCAAACACTAGATTACTATAATTATTGACTATTTTGTTCTGTGAACCAAAGCTATTCCACTGATCAACTAGTCTATTCCTTAGTCAATACTAAATGGTTTTGGTGACCACTGTTTTATAATATAGTTTTAGATCAGGTACAGCTAGGCCACCTTCATTTGATTTTTTTTTCATTAGTTCCTTTGAAATTCTTGACCTTTTGTTCTTCCAGATGAATTTTGTTGTTATTTTTTCTAGGTCATTAAAATAGTTTCTTGGGATTCTAACTGGTATAACACTAAATAAATAGAATACTTTAGGTAGTATTGTCATCTTTATTATATTCGCTCAACCTATGCAGGAACACTTAATATTTTTCCAGTTGTTTAGATCTGACTTTATTTGTGTGGAAAGTGTTTTGTAGTTTTGCTCATATAGTTCCTGACTTTATCTTGGCAGATAGATTCCCAAATATTTTATACTATCGACAATTATTTTAAATGGAATTTTTCTTTGTATCTCTTGTTGTTGGATTTTGTTAGTGATGTATAAGAATGCTGATGATTTCTGTGGATTTATTTTGTATCCTGCAATTTTGCTAAAGTTGTGGATTATTTCTAATAGCTCTTTAGTGGAATCTTTGGAGTTTGCTAAGTATACCATCATATCATCTGCAAAGAGTGATAATTTGGTTTCCTCATTACCTACTCTAATTACTTTAAGCTTTTTCATCTTTTATTCCTGAAGCTAGCATTTCTTATACAATATTAAATAGTAATGGTGAGAGTGGGCAACCTTGTTTCCCTCCTCATTTTATTGGGAATGGTTCAAGTGTATCACCATTACATATGATGCTTAGTGATGCTTACTGACTATTTTAAGGAAAAGTCCATTTATTCCTATACTCTCTAGTATTTTTTTTAAATTTAAAAAGTGATATCATTACCGATGAGGAAGAAATTAAGCAACCATTAAAAATATTTTCCCAATTTCATGACAGAAAATCTGACATTCTAATAAAATCAATTAATATTTACAAAAATATATAGATTAATAGATAGGAAATAAAAATCCAAAATAATCCCAGTTTAGAAAAGAAATGAACAGGGCATTAATTAACTTTTTAAAAATAATCTCCAGGACCAGTTGGATTCATGAATGAATTCTACCAAACATTTAAAAAACCATTAATTCAAATAATGTATATAAGCTATTTAAAAAACTAGGTGCAAAAAGAGTCCTTCCTGCTTCCTTCTGTTTCACAAAAATGGCCCTGATACCTAAACTAGTAAGAGTTAAATATACAAAGAAAACTATAGACCAATTTCCCTATGAATATTAATTTTTTAAAAATTTACAAAATACTAGGAAGGGGATTACAGCAATATATTACAAGGATTATATGACCAAGTGGGATTTCTACCAAGAAGGTAAGTTTGTTTCATTATTAGGAAAATTTTCAACATAATTAGCTATATCAATAACAAATCCACAATAACAAATCACATAATTCAATGGAAGCTGAAAGAGCTTTTGACAAAATATAGCACCCATTCTTGTTTACACAAACGAACAAAACCCAAACTGGACAATATAAAGATAAAGGGGGCATTCCTTACAATGACAAGCAGTATCTGCCTAAAATCATCATCAAGGATTGTCTGTAATGGGGATAAACTAGAAATCTTCCCAATATGAAACAAAATGTCTGTTATCTCCACTAGTATTCAATTTTATACTTAAAATGTTGATTATAGACTAGAAAAGAAAAAGAAAAAGAAAGAATTAGAATAGGCAATGAAAAATCAATTAATCATTATTTGCTGATGATATGATGGCATACTTGGAGAGTCCTAGAGCAACCAATTCAAAAATTACTTGAAATAATTAACATCTTAATCAGATTAGTAGTATATAAGATTTACTTATATGAAATATGACCCACATAAAGCATTTCTTTATATGGCCAAGAGAAAGCCTAGCAGCAAGAAATAGTTATTCCATTTAAAATAGTAGTTAAAATATAAAAGATCTTGGAGTTTACTTGCCAAAACAAATTCAGGAACTAAATGAACAAAATTAAAAAACAATTTTCAAATAAATAAAGTCAGATATAAACAACTGGGAAAATATCAGCTAATTATTGATAGGCTGAGTCAATGTGATACAATAGACAATTCTGCTTAAAATAATTTACTTACTGAGCACCATATCAATGAAACTACCAAAAATTATTTGATAAAGCAAATAAAAATAACAATAAAATCCATATGAAAGAACAAAAGATCATGAATATAAGGAAATTAATGAAAAATTACAAAGGAAGGTAGATTAGCAATATTAGATCCCAAACTGCATTGTAAAAAAGTAATATTCCAGACTATTTGATGTAGGCTAAGATATAGAGTTGTGTATCAGTGGAATGATTATGTAATTAAGACATAGTAAAAAATTACCATACTAACTCTGTGTTTGACAAACTCAAGGACTCTTTTGGGATTAGAACTCAATATTTGACAAAAACTGCTGGGAAAACTAAGTGTAGACAAATTTTTCATATTTTATGCCAAGTTAAGATCAAAATAGATGCCCAATTGAGGTATAAAGGGTGATACTATAAGCAAATTAGAAAAGCAAGTAATAATAACCTACCTATCAGATCTATGGGGAGAGAAAGAACTCATGACAAAACAGATATAGAAAAAATTAAAAATGCAAAATAGACAATTTTGATTTTATTAAATTAAAAACCTTTTGTTCAAACAAAACCAATGCCACCAAGAGTAGAAAGAAAGCAGAAAGTTGGGAAACAATCTTTACAGCAAGTGTCTCTGTTAAAAGCCTCATTTCTCAAATATATAGAGAACAGAATCAGCTTTATAAGAATACAAGCTGTTCTCCAATTGATTAGTGGTCAAAGGATCTAAACAGGTAGTTTTCAGATGAAGTTTTCAGAAAACTATATATAGGCATATGAAAAAAATGCTCTAAAATGATTAGAGAAATGCAAATTAAAACATCTTTTGAGATAACACTTCACACTTATCAGATTGACTAATATAAGAAAAAAGGAAAGTGTTTATTTTGGAAAGGATATGGGAAATTTGGAATACTAATGCATTATTGGTGGAGTTGTGAATTGATTCAACCATTATGGAGAACAGTTTGGAACTATGCCCATAAGATAACCAAACTGTGCATATTCTTTGATCCAGCAATACTACTACTAGGTCTGTATCACTAAGAGATAATTAAAAAGAGAAAAAGACCTACATGTTTAAAAATATTTTTATGAGTCCTTTTCATGGTTGCAAAGAATTGGAAGTTGGGGGAATGTCCATCAGCTGGGGAATGGCTAAACAAGTTATGGCATATAAATATAATAAAATACTATTATGCAATAAAAAGCAATGAATAAGCATATTTCAGAAAAACTTGAAAAAAAACTTGAATAAGATAAAACAATTTCAATAAAGAGAATGAGGAAGACATTGCAAACAGTATCAGCAACATTGAGTGAAGATTAACTATGGATGATTCAGCTCTTCTCAGCAGCACAATGATCCAAAACAAGTACAAAGGATTAAAGAAGGAAAAATGCTATCCATACCTAGATAAAGAACTTATGGATTCTGAATGTAGATTGAAGCATTTTTTCCCCTCTTCATTCTTTCCCTTTTAAAAAGTCTGTTTCTTTTTTCATAACTGTGATTAATATGATAATGTTTTACATGGCAACATATATGTAACCTATATTAAGCTGAATATCATCCTCAGAGGAGGGAAAGGAAGGGAGGGAAAAAAGGAGGGAAGGACAACAATTTAAAACACAAATTCTTGTAAAAAAAATGAATGCTAAAATTGAAACCTATACCCAAAGGACTATACCCTTTGATCCAATAGAGTCTCTACTGGACCTGTATCCCAAAGATATCATAAAAAAGGACAAGGACCCATATGTACAAACATGTTTGTAACAGCACTTTTTGTAATGGAACTGGAAACTGAATGGATGCCCATCAGTTGGCGAATGGCTAAATAAGTTATGGTATATGAATGTTATATGAATGTTATGGGATATTATTGTTTTATGAGAAATGATCAGGGGAAACTAGGTGGTGCAGTGGATAGAGCCCTGAAGTGAGGAGGATCTGAGTTCAAATCTGACCTCAGACACTTAACACTTACTAGCTGTGTAACCCAGGGCAAGTCACTTAATCCAAATTTCCTCAGGAAAAAAAAAAAATTCAGCAGGATGATTTCAAAAAGGCCTGGAAAGACTTACATGAATTGATGCTAAGTGAAGTGAGTAGAACCAAGAGAAGATTGTATCTATCAGCAACAAGATTATATGATGATCAACTCTGAAGGATGTGGCTTTTTTCAACAATGAGGTGATTCAGGTGAATTCCTATGGACTTGTGATGGAGAGAGCCATTTGCTTGCAGAAAGGGAACTATGGGGACTGAATATGGATCACAATGCAGTATTTTCATCATATTTGTTGTCGTTTGTGTCCTTTTAGTTTTTTTTTTCCTTTTTCTTCCATTTTGATTTGATTTTTCTTGTGCAGCATGATAAATGAGGATTGCTTGCTGTCTGGGGAAGGAGGTGGAGGGAAGAGAGGGAGAGAAGTTTAGAGCATGGGGTTTTAAATGTTGAATATTATTTTTGCATAATTTTCAAAATAAAGGCTTTTTTTAAAAAAATAATTTAAATAAAAGAGGAAGAAGGGAAATTAAAAAAAATAAATGGTAAAATTTTCTTGGCACGTAATTAGGGGAAGATAAAATATTTTTTGCCTTTATTATATTTTTCTGGTTATACATGTATATCATTAAAAAAACACATTTATTTATAAATCATTTTGGGAGAGAAAAAAGCAGAACAAAAGGGAAAACAATGGGAGAAAAAAAAACCAAAAAAAAATGAGAAAAAAGTGAACATAATATGTGTAGATTTACATTTAGTCTCCATAGTTATCTCTTTGTATGCAGATGGTATTTTCCAAACAAAGTTTATCTGGTTTGCCTGGGATCATTGAATCAATGAGAAGAACCAAGCTGTCATAGTTGATCATCACACAATCTTGCTCTTGCTGTGTACAATGTTTTCATAGTTCTGCTTGTTTTGCTTAGCACCAATTCATATTAATCTTTCCAGGCCTTTCTAAAAATCAGTTTATTTATCATTTTTACAGAACAATAATATTCTATTACTTCCATATACCATAACTTATTTAGCCATTCACCAATTGATGGACATGTTCTCATTTACCAATTCATTGCCACCACAAAAAGAGCTGCTAGAAACATTATTGCATATTTGGGTCCTTGGGAAAATAAAATACTATTAAAAAGATTTTAATGTTTTTTTTTCCTTTTAATCAATTGACCTAAAAGTCTTCAAACTTTTGGCCCCCATTACCTCTCCTAATCCTCATTTTGTCAGCAAAGCAAAATCAAACCGTCTTAAAGTACTTTGTGCCAAGCACTGTTTTGACAATCATGGAAAAATAAAAATCTGGAGTCAAAGGATCTAGATTTAAGTTTTGTCTCTAAAGATTCTAAAATTGAGTAAATCATTCATGTTCTTTTAAGCTTTCAGTTCCTTATCTGCGAAATGAGGGGATTACACTACAGGATCCCTGAAGCCTATTCTAGTTCTTGATCTATATTCCCATATGCTGAGCAACAGGTAGTCCTATTATTTTTCCTATCAAATAAAGCTCTTTATAGTTGAAATTCTTTAGGTGACATTGTATAATGCAAAAAATCTTTTGATATAACAGTATTTTTTTAAAAAGATTTTGCTCATGAAAAGCATCCAATATTCCCTGGAAAATCTCATTTCTTGGCAACATATTAGTATATACACTTTTAAGATGTTTTGTCATATCAGGCTTCATGCTATCTAAAGGTAATAGAGTTGTAGAAAGCGTATGCACAAAAGTATTTATTCTCCATTGATAACAAGACTGGTAGAAACTAATGATAAATATAAGATAAAAGCATATTGATTTTTCCTTCTAGAAATAGCTTTTTTACTTTGTGTTTCTGTATTTCTGGTTCTTTAACTGTTTCTATTGTTCTTTCTTCCTGGGCTAGATTCAGCTGTTCCATTTGGTTTTTCCTTCAAATTGATTTTGCATTTGTTCAATATGAGTTGCACTTTTTGGTTATTTCACTTGTCCAAAAATTAAAAAGTGAACTCTAAAAATTAAATGTAAATATTTCAATTTTAACATAATTATGTGAGTTATTACATATTACATATACAACCTATATATACATTTAATGTTTAAATGTATGTTTAAAATAATGTTTAAATGTATATATACATTTAAACATGTATATGCATGTATTTATATTTTATGTGTACATATATCTATATACTAGTTGTTCATTTGAAATGTCTCCAAGATTATCTATCAGCATCTATCTATGTGTCTATCTTTCTTTAACAAATCAAAAGAACGAGAGAGTTGAGTTTTTCACATAGCAAACTAAGAATATATTGGTTTGAGACTTATATGTAATATAATATAATGTATTACATTATGACCATATACATATATATATACATACATGCATGCATACACACACATATATACATATATATTTATTTAAACTAGATGATACAGATAAATAGCTATTATATTAAGTATATATTGATATCCTAGTTATATATGTGCATGAGCATACATATATTTACATATATACATATGTATTGTGAATATGTTAGTTTATATTGTAATGCTGCAGAAACTGAGGCAAAAGAGAGGTTAGAGAGTTTTTAATATTTTATTAACTGGAGAGCATAATTGACTGGACAGGACTCTCATCTCAAATTATCCAGTCAGACAGATATTAGGGACCAATTCAATAGTTTATTAAATGGAGAGATATACTGGGATCAATGGATCCATGTTGGTTACAGAGCTGGACGAGACTGTCATCTCAAAGAATCCAGCGATGAATGGGAAAATCCCATCTCCTTAAGTATCTTTTACAAATAAAGGAAGGGAAAAAAGAGGGAAAACTTCTTCACAGATCCATTTGGCTCTGTCAAGATGGGGGAGGAGGCTATAAATTCCTACTAAAAGCCAGAGTCAAGATGTCTGAATAAACAGAGGTAAAGATGTCAGTGAGGTATCTGGAATAATCTTATCTCTTGGAATATTTTAGAGGGATATAGTAAATTCTTGAGGACAGAGTCAGGAAGTCTAATAACCTTAAAGCAAATGGTCCTCAGCCTTAATGCACCAGAGCGGGGTTTTACAACTAAGGAGAATAGTTAAGGAAACTGAGACAAGGGAAACTAGTACAGGGAAACTGAGTCAGGACAGTTAAAGAGAACTGTGGCATAACAATAATTATCAACGTATGTGTATCTACCAGTATTAATAGATATACTAAATAAAATGACACTTTTTATATCCACATAAATTTTGTCCAAGTTCTTCTAAAATATATTATACATCTTGATAATACAACTTAACTCTATTATAAGCTATTTTTCATTATTTATATGGTCACTACTCTAAGGCAAGCTCTCATCACTCCTTCCCTTCCCTAGTACAACAATCTTCTGAATGGTTTCTCTGCTTTCAAACTCTTCTCTTTCCTATCTATCTTCCATGGAACTGATGAATTGATAGTCCTCAAGTGCATGTCTGATGATTTCATTTCCCTTCTGCAGTAGTTCTGTCTTGCCTCTAATAAAATATAGAGTCCCATCTTTTGAATTTAAAGCCTTTTACAATGTTAGCTTTTAAGGCTTATTATATGTGATCCTCCTTTACTCATGCTAAAGATCTATCCAAAATGTCATACTTGTTTTCTCCTATTCACTATATTACATTTCTAATCTTTGTGTTTTTGTTTAGACTGTCACAGATATCTATAATGGATATCTATTAAACCCTTCCTCATGGAATACTTACTCTTCAAAATACCAGCTCAAGTGCTGTTCCTAATTGAAGTCTATCTTCATCCTGCCCAATCCTCAGTAGTTAATGCTTTTCTTTTGGAAATTACTTTGTGTCTTTTGTATTGATATACTAGGAAAGCCACTGAAAATGGGTCAAGTAAATAAGAATCTCAGAAAAAAATTTAAGCTGGAAAAACATTATAGGTTATCTAATTTAATCCCTTCTTTTAACACATGAGGAACGGATAACCATTACTTGCCAGATTCTTTGAGTCCATGCTTTTCTTTTTTTGCATATTTACCCTTCTAAAATGCATTTCTTTTTCATCGTTGCATCCTTAGTTGACATATAGTAAGTATTTACTTGTTGAAAAAAATTAAAGCTATAGACAAATATATATCTTAAGTGCTACAGTGATAAATGTGCAATATCAAGAGTTTGCCAGATCATATATGCTGTTAGAAGGAGTACCCTTATGATATCACAATTCCACTGAAGTATGAGAAAAGTATGTGAATCAATTAGAGATCAAAAGCAATCCCTCCAGTTTTTTTCCAATTGATTTTGGTGATTGTTCAGAATAACAAAGGATCTATATTTCTTTACAATTAAAAAATTGATCATTATCAAGAAATTAAGGAGGAAGGCAATGTTTTATATCATCAATGGACACTAACAAGGGAGGCTTGTCTATTGAGAATATTCAACTCATAGAGGAAAAAAGAGAGAAAAAATAACAATTAAGATGGTATGGAGGATAGCATTTTATTTTTTATTTTTTGAAATAACACGAATTAAATATAAATAGCTCAGCTAAGCAATAACTCAAAAGAGAGATATTATTATCTGCAAATATCTTAAGGGCATGAATATTAGAGAAGTAGAGAAATTAATTTAGTGCCCTACTACAGACTGGTATGACTGTGAGAGAAAATATAAGTAGTGGAATAGTCTTCCAAGAAGAAGAATGTATACAACACCTATAAGACATTAAAAACTGAGCTTTAAAAAAGTCCCAAGTCCTATATATTTGAGATAATATGTTCTTGTTACATATAGAAGAGTAAAATAATAACATTAGTTTTTTTTTTTTCTGCTTCCTTCTTTGTGTTCAACAGATCTCACCTTTCTACTTCTGGAACTTTGTGCCCAATCTAGAGTCAGAGAGATTAGATTCAAAGCTTTATTCTTCTGCTTATTACCATATGTAATCTTTGGGCAAGTCATTTGATTTGTCTGGTCCTTGGTTTCACCAAAGGGGGTTCACTTTTAGTTCTAAATCTATTATCTAAACTGATCTGAGCAAGAACTTTTTAAAAATTAAATTGAAAAGAAAACAACTCCTAAGAGCTTATTTTCTGCAAATATTGAAAAAAAAACTAAGAAAAATTGATCCTCCATTTTGTGGAAAATTATTGTTTTTCTGGAATAGATGGCAAAGAGAGTAAAACTTCTAAGGAGCAGAAATTCATGTATCTCAGCTGCAATTCTCTGATAGGATTGGAAAAGTGAATTGAGGATTCTGAAATGCCAGATCATCTCTTGTACCTCCACTTCTTTTCAGAATTGCCATCTGAGTCAAATACAGTGTGGCTTTAATTTAGATGCCTAACTAGCAGTGTTTCTTATCCTATAAGATACAGTAATTACCTTATCTCAGGAGTAAATAAATTTAAAGGCCAAGGTGCTTAATAGCACAATACTGTATTAGTTCATTAATGAGTTAACAGAAAGCAGCCTTACATTTACTATCTAACCTTTTATTTCAGCCTATTGAAAGACTGTATTGCTTGAGTATGTTGTGTTAGAGAGTTGCTATTTATCTATTTCTACTTCTTGGAGGCAATCAAGAAAAAAGGAGAAAAGTGTAAGAAAGATTCCTCCTATTTTTTTCTTTTCTTATTTTTCTATCCAAGTTACTACTTTCTATTTTTAGGACACAGAACCTCCACAATTGGCATCTCTGCTTGTTAACTGAGGAGGTCTATTCCATTCTGTGAAATAAGAGAATGCTATGATTCTTCATTTTGTGAAGCAATAATCTGTATTTGGCCTTTTCTTCTTTCTGCTTATCAGGTCATGTCTTATCCAGGTTTCTAAGCTGATTGAGAGGTAGAAAGGCCTAGAAAAAAAGTCTTTTAAATAGCACTTGTCTTCTGATTTTTCCCTATTGCTTTGTGAAATCTACTTTCCAGCTGCAGCTGAGTGCCTCAGACAGACTGCCCAGTCTGATCTGGGAGCCCCTTCTTCTCACTCAAAGTGACTTTAAACTCAAACTGTACAAGCTTCAGAGACAATTTTCACTAAACATAACTCAATGTTCTCTCTTCTCCGTTTTTAACATAGTGCTAACTAAATCATATTTGTTATATAAAGAAACCGTGGGAAGGAACAAGGCCTGAGACAGCCCACTATTACACATAGTTTACACAATACACAAAAGAAGACTTTGGTTTTAATTATGATTAATCTGATGAATATCTTCTGAGCATCAAAGAGATAGGTAGAAGGAAAAACAGGAGGAGCAAACCTGTGTTGAAAGATGGATTCATGTGGGAATGAATATAAGATCTTGTGGAAAGTTGGGGGATAAAGTTGGCAGGTTGACTATATGCCAAGGTCATTTGCCAGATTTTTTTGTTTTGAAAATTTGATTACTTAAGGTTTTGGTTTGGAAAAATTGTAAATATACAATTGAATGAAGGTTGAAAGTGTGGTACAGAAGAAAGAATTTTGGAGTCAAAACACCTGAACTCAAACCTTAGCTTGATTACTTATTTAAAAAACATACTCAACTCAGAATAATCTTTCAATAGACTAAAACAAAAAGCTGAATAGTAAATACAAATTTGCTGCCTATTTGTGGTTAAGCAATGCATTTCACTTTCTGGCTCTCAGTTTCCTTCTCTGTAAAAGGAGGAGAGAGTTATGCTTGACAATTCCTTAGAACTATTGTTTTCAGTCATATCATCACTACATGACCCCATTTGAGGTTCTCTTTTCAAAGATACTGGATTGGTTTGCCATTTTCTTCACCTCATTTTACAGAAAAGCAAATAAAAGCAAAAAGAGTTAAGTGACTTGCCTGGGGTCATACAGACTATAAGTGTCAGGTCAGATTTGAACTTGTATTCTACCATTGTGCCACCTAGCTACCCTGAGGACTATTCCCCACTCTAAATATTCAGATTCTAAGGATGAAAAGTAAGATTTGTTTGTTTCTTTCGTTGGTCCAGCTATTGCTTCAAGTATATCCTTCCCTTTATCAACAAAATGTAACTATTCATGGTCTCTCTCTCCATGTGTCTCTCTCTGCCTTTCTCTTTCTCTTCCTCTCTCCTTCTTCCTCTCCTTTTCCCTCTCCCTTTCTCCCTCTTTCTCTCCTCTTCCCTCTCCCTTCCTCTCTCCTCTCTCTGTCTCTCTGTCTCTCTGTCTCTCTGTCTCTCTGTCTCTCTGTCTCTGTCTCTCTCTCTCTCTCTCTTTCTCTCTCTCTCACTCTTGTTTTTCTCACTCCCTCCATCTTTTTCTCTCTGGTTTTTATGTGTGAATCTGATTTTCATGAAATCATCGTTCCTGAGTACATATTACTTGAGTACTTAGGCTTATCCTCATTAATGATGTAGACTAAAGCAATGGAAACTCTATAATGATAATAATGTACCAAATCCATCCACATTCAGCAGCAAGCTATTAATTCCACTAAGTGGCACCAGCTGAAGTGGCCCTTAATTTCCAGAGACCAAGGACTGAACTCCAACAGAATTCATCAGAGAATGAGGAAAATTTTATTTATTTCACTTTTTAAACAATGTAATTAATTAGATTTTCCCCTCTAAATTATTTTATGGTAGCTGATGCTTTAATGGGGGAAGAAACAACAAGAGAACCCCATCAGTAGTCTTAGAATGGGAGATTTAACTTTGATAATTCCTCTCATTTTATAAACTGCTTGTATTTATGTAGTAATGAAAAAATATAAATCCACACATATTTCACTGCAGGGGAAACAAATGAAGCCTAGTCTGGGGAGGCTCATATTTAATCATGAAATGTGCAACATTTGGCTGCAGAAAATTAGCTATTTATCTTACTAATGTAATGCCTCCAGAGAACTGAAGGCAGAGCGGACAAATGCACTGGTTTGTGCCTGTGCCCTCCAGAGACCTCGGTACAGTTTAAATGGAGAAACAAAAAAGATACAGTACAGTGATAACTTACTGATGATTTTGTCATAGCAGTTTCCTATTTAAACAACCTTCTTTGACTTAAGAAAGCCCACCTAGTATATCTATTACCAACTATATACAATTTTGTTCCATTGTAAATTGAATAAGGGATGATAAAGTTTCATTGTTTGATGATTTGTCATTGGATTGGTAGAAAAGAAGAATCTATCAAAGAATGCTTAATATATACAGAGAATCATATACACCTTATTTGATCCTCTGTTTCATCCTTCCTTTTCCCTCTCTTTCCCAGGTTTAATGTATAGTAGGCCCTTGTATCCATTTTGGACAGTTTTTTGTTTATTTGTTTGTTTGTTTTTTAGATTCCTAAAAAACAGTAAAAGACTGATAGGAAAAATAGTCAATTTATGATTATTCCTACCACAAAAATAGCTATTTCATTTCATTTAGCTTATCTCTTGTTATTGTACCCTTTATCAAATCAGGCCATTTCTACAAATATCATTAATATTTGGAGTTGTTCATATAAAGAAGCAGTAGCTGTATTCAGCCTTTCATCTGTACATTAGTAGGGTTAGATTATTACTATTCAGTCTGTTTAGCCCTTTTAAAAAATCACATTCCAATCAAACATTCAAACATTAGCAGATGAATTTTGACCAGATTGAGCCTGATTCCTGTCATTTAGCTTTTACAGGTCTCTAATGGCACAATGTGTTTAATTTTTTTTAGATGATGCCTTACAATATTCATTTTTGAAATTCAAAACTAAATGATTTTCTCCTTTTTAAGTATTATTTGATTATTAAAAACCTCATGAAGTGTTTTTCTCTCTTGTCTTTTCAAAATTCAACAATAAGACTTACTATAAGGATCCCCATTTGGATTCTATACATAAAATTGATTTTAAAATATTAAACTATAAGTCCAAATGCTTGGTTAATTTCCATTTTGAACTATGTTTTAGAAATGCGAGGGATATTAGAGAACATCTAGCTCAATGCTCTAATTTGGCACATGAGAAAATGAAAGTCTGAAACAATTAAATAATAGAATCCCAGGATTTCAGAATTGGAATACATCAAAAGATATCTAATTCATGTACCTCTATATAAATCCTCTTTACAATATACCTCTTAAATCCTGAGCACATTTGTCACTGGTAATGATGATGGGAAGGAGGGAGGTGTTCATTATTTCTTGAGTCTGTCTATTCCATTTTTGTATATTTTCGATTGGTAGAAACTTCCTTCCCTATTAATCCCTTATATCAGGCTAAAATTTATCCATCCTTGACTTATACTACCCATTTGTTTTCTTCTGGGGTGAATTAAAAAAAAAGTTGAATCCCTATTGACAGCCAGATGGCATAGTGGAGAGAGCAATCACCTTGATATTAAGAAGTTTCATTTTGCTGAGTTCAAATCTGGTCTTAGTTACTAGGTGTGTGAGTCTGGACAAGTCATTTAACTCTTTCTGTTTCCCAATATGTAAAATGAGCTGGAAAAGAAAAAAAAAAAACTACTCTAATGCTAAAACCACTCATTGCTAAGAAAAACCCAAATGGTGTCACAAAAATTAGACAGAATTGAAGAAAAACAACAACTAATCCCTCTTCTGCTCAAATATTTTGAAGGTGGTCAGAGTTTTCTCTTCTCCAGGCATCACCTGGCTTTTCTCTAGTATGATTTCAGGCTCCTTTACCACTCTTGATCATTCTCCTAGGAAAATCCTCTAATTTATGAATGTCTTTCTTAAAATGTTGAGCCCATAAAATGAGCACAATTTTTTTTAAAAAGTTTCAAAAGTACAGCAGGATACTGATCTGAATAATATACTTCTCTTGATGCAACTTAAGATCATCTTAGCGTTTTTTCTTTTTGCTAATATAAGTATCTTACTTTGTTGCCTCACATTGAACTTACAATCCACTCAAATCCCCAGATATTTTTCAGATAAATTAACTAACCATATCTTTCTCATTTTATATTTATGAAGTTTAATTTTATGCTAAATTTTAGAAATAAATGTCTATTAAATTTCATCTAATCACATAAGGCCTAATATTCTAGCACATTGAGGTTTCTTTGTATCCTTTTTTTGGCTACTCAGAAAGTTAGTTATCTACAATTTACATATAGTCAAACCTTCAGCAAGCATTTTTAAGTACCCATTATGAGAGTTGATTGGCTATAGTCTTGGAATTAGGAAGAACTGAATCTAAATCCTTGCAACACTCCATGCAAAGTTTCAGAGCATTTTCTGGTCTCCCCAAGAAATTTCCTACACTCTTGAATTGCAGGTTCAGAACAAAATAAACAAACACATGGATCTGGGACTAAAAATATAAAGAAAAAAAAATGACAAGGATTTGACATAGTTTGTGACTCCAAGAATCTTTCAAATTACATAATATTGAAGTGTGAAGATATATAAACAATATGAATAGCTAAATAAATTAAAATTTATAGCAGGTAAATGCAATAAGCCTATTATCATAAAAGATAAAAATAAAGACCACATGGTTCAGTTGAGATCCTGAAGCACTTCACTAGAGATCTCATTCCAAGTCATCACTGAAGCATGATGACTACTTTTTAGGATTCAATTGGCTCTAAATTAATCATGAATTGGACTTTAATTTAGCCAATGCTCCTTCATTTTGTCTGTAACAACAGTAGGAGAAACCCAAATAATCAGCTAAAATTGGCCTAAAGTTATACAGAGTCATCCGAGCCAGAACCTAGGCTCCTTATCTTCAGGAAATATTACCTATGTAACTTCTATGATTTGATTAGAATCAATGTAGTCTTTGCAATGGTATTTTGAACATTAGTAATCAACATGGATAGTGTATTCCTGCCTCAAGAACCTCCAAGGATCAGTTTCTTTGTAAAATTGGGAGAATGAGATCATAGAACTTATTCCACAGAATAAATAATATGGGGCAGCTAGATAATGCAGTGGATAGAGCACAGCCCTAATTCAAATCTGGCCTTGGACACTTAACACTTATAAGTTGTGTGACCCAGACCAAGTCACTTAACCCCAATTGCCTTAAAAAATAAATGAGACTGAATAAAAAGCTCTACAAATGTTAGTTGTTTGTATTTTAAGTGATCTCATGTATTTTCCTTCATCAAAATGCCTATTCTAGATGCAATACTTAGATCCTGATATGCATACACAAATAAATCATATATATATATGTGTGTGTGTGTGTGTGTGTGTGTGTGTGTGTGTGTGTATGTATGTATGTATTTAACTTCCTCTCCTTTTAAAGTTATTAGACTAAGGCAGAAATTTACCATATTATTAGGCTGTGCATTGATACTTTCACAATGTCTCTGTTATATCATTTCTCCACTTCTTGTTCCAGAAGATTTTGTGCACAAAAACCTTTGATGTTAATAACCCATTTTTAATGGTGATAGAAATGGGCAACAGCAGGCTATTTTAACAATTAACTACAATATTCATGCAAAATAATATAATGTTGACATTTTAGAATATTATTCTAATAACTTAGTCAAATTAATATGAAGATATTTTCTTATTCAATATTTCAAAGAAAACAAAGGCTTGAGTTCAAACTGCATTGGACAGCTATATGACAGAGTGCCAGACCTGGACTCTGGAAGATTCAACTTCAAGAACTCAAATCTGATCTCAGACACTTACCAGCATGTGAATCTGGGCAAATCACATAATTCTGTTTCAGTTTCCTCAAATGCAAAGTGAGCTGGAGAAGGAAATGTCAAACCACTCCAATATATTTTCCAAGAAAACTTCAAATGGGGTCACGAGGAGTTGGACATGACTGAAATGACTAAATAAGAAGACCAATATTATGAACTGACTTGTCTAGTATTTTAGAAGAAAAAAAAGAAAAAAAATAAAGAAAGAGTGCCATATAGGAAATGACAGAAAGGGGGAGGGAGAAAAGAAACATTATTTCTTAGAAAGAATAGCATTTCTTTTGTTATCTTTTGATGCTTCAGTTAATTTCTTTCCCATTATAATTAATTTTCTTCTTTCAAGTTTAGTGATGGGGACCAACTAAATCAATCACAGCATTCTGTTTAAAGTAATTAATAAGATACTTTACTCTTGAATCTTTCATCAGGTAAGAACATTTTTATTGAATCAGTGAAGCAGTTGGTCACTACACAATTTTATAACATGTCATAATCAGTAGATTTGATTGTGATCATCCATAAAATAGCTAGCTACTTTAGAACCAAGAATTATTTTAATGATTGCGAGCCTAAAAAAGAGAGTAGTTCCAGTCAAATTGCCAGAAGAGAATTCTTTGCACAGGCAATTAAACAACAAGTAAAACAGCTGAATATCAAAAAAGAAGTTTGCAAAATTGAAAGAAAAAAATTAATGAATAATTGTAAGAGGTATTTCAAATCAACAAATTATATAAACTATTAGCTAATTTCATTAAAAAAATCAAACTGGGAACAAAAATTATGAGTTTCAAAAATGAAAATGGAGAATTTGCAGTGAAAGAATAAATAAATGTTTTGCTGAAATATATGCCATCTCTAACACAAAAATTTAAATGGAATGGTGGAATATTTACAAAAATGTAAAATACTTAGCAATACAACAAACAATTTAAACAGCCTAAACTCATAAAAAAGAAATTGAACAGCCACTAATGAACTTCCAAGGGAGGAGAAACTGGGACCACGAATTAATAATTCAAAGGACAATTAATTTTAGTACTATATAAGCTCTTTGAAAAAATAGGAAATAAAGAATATATTCTTCCTATGAGATGATCTTTCCAAATATGATCTTGATAATTAAACTATATAGAATTAAAATAGAAAGAAAATCGTAAACCCCTATGCTTAGTAAATATCCATGCAAAGTTACTGTTTTAACAAAACAGTTTCAGTAACATGAAGGAACTAGGTTAATCCATTGAATAGAATGTTGAACCTGGATTTTTAGAGATCTGAGTTTAAATTTGCTCTGTCCATTTACTAACTAAAACCAGCTACTTCCTACAACTATTGTCAGAATAAGATAGGATAATATTTATAAGGGTACTTTACAAATTTTATAATAAATAATTGCTAGTTGTTGTCTTCATTATTGTTAAAAAATCTTACACTTTACTAAATATGAGGTTCTAGCATATTCCATACAAGACTCCATGGAAAGAGAGTGTAGTGCCTTTTGTCTTGGTATAGAAACACCTGAATCTATTGCTGGCTCTGCACTGTTATGACTTCCACTCCCCACATTCACAGTTTAAACTCTTGTTTCTTGGAGTACTTAGACAGAATCGATATTTCCTCCCTTTTTTGCAGAAGGTCCTGGTGGCTTGGATTGAGTTATTGCTATGAAGGCACTGAATTGCACTAGCCTGAGGTAGAGTATATTTAGGGACTTTTAAATGTTTCATTTAATGATGCTCTTTCATTTAAAAAAATATCTTGTGAAATATTTCTATCTTCTTGATTCAGCTTTCATTACTAAAGATTTAGTGAATGTGTCATCCTTTGAGATTGTTACTTTTTCAAGTTATGTGGAGTTTGCAAAGGAGAAGGAATTATGATTTAATAATTCATAAAACTTATAATCAGATAGGAATGACATGGCAAGAAATGCAAGAATTGAGAAAAATAATTGTGCACTTTTAGATATTCACAAAGTCCTTGTAATAGGAGAGACATTAATGAATATAAAAGTTGACCATTATGGCACCAATTAGTGATGACCAATAAATATGCATGGGATAAAGTCTTAGAATATCAAGCCACACAATGTCTTACCTACAGAGGAAAATCAGCAGTAAACTCATCCAACTCATGAAATAAAGGGGGATGGATTTGAAATATCCATCTACTAGAAAGAAAAAAGTCATTTTGTGTTTTCCATCCCCAACACATACTATAGTGGCTGACATATGTTAAATAGTTAATAATTCCCTATTGACTTATTTCTTTGTTGGAACTTGAAATTCATAGTTGGGGAAAGGGTGGACAGTAAATAACAAATAGTACCAATTGACATCATTATAGCATTTTGAGGTTATAAGGTGCTTTCCTCAGAATAGCTCTGTAAGATAGGTAGTGTAAATGTTATTCCTATTTTTCTATTCAAACACAGCAATTGAGAAATATAACTTAATCAAATGTACCACCAAAAGATGTTACTACTTGTTACCTTTGCCACATGATAGGACCAACTACATTAGAGTATTTATAGATAAGGAAACTGAGATTCAAGGAATTTAAATGAATTTATATTTTTAAACAGCTACTAAATGACAGAAGTAAGATTATACCCCAGTTCCTTTAATTCTAAATCATTGTTCTTTCTACTACACTATACTATTGAAATCAATGGAGTTAATATTTTATGTTGAAGAGAAGTAGCCTTATATACTTTTAATCCACTGCCAGGGAAAGAGAACTTAGTTTGGAATTTAGCGATACCAACTTATTAGAAAATGGGATAGTCTGCCAAAATACAATGAACAATGTTGGTGAACCACTTGAATGCTCTGTTACAGTACTTTGAATCTTTTCTGCCTTTCAAAATCAATATGACATGTTGAAGTGAAATGTAGCATTAGATTCTTGTCTGGAAAATATTTATGTTAGGCATTCTGTCACTAAGTACTGATCTTCTTTCTCTTGTCTTGTGTTTTTCACAGGGCAAAGAATTTTATTCAGGAGGTTTTACGTGAAATTATTATCTATTTATGCAGTAACCTTTCTTTGTTGGTTCTTTTCAGACATTTCAAATGCTCAATATAAACAAATATTATGATTTTTCTGAGATTACTGGTTCTCATTAAAGGTGATTCTCCAAGTGGTTGTGGCTACATTAGAATAAAAAGACAAATCATAGTTTCTTCAAAAATCCTAGAAATTCCACCTGTTTACATATTCTTGTTTACCATCCCAGGTAAAGACCAATACCAGTTAATTGTTAGTATCAAGTAAATATAATTAGCAAGTTTATCTACTTCCTTTCTGTTTAAACTTCAGCTCTGAAAGCTAATGGCTTAAAATGAATTCTTATTCATTTTGAGTATAGGCTAGGCAAATATATCCATTTTTTTCCCCATTAAACCTTGAATCTAATCACTACAAGCCAAAACAATGGCTCATTCCTCTGGAATTTTCTAAAGTTTACAATTTGGTCCCAATCCCTTTGTTTTAGTATTAAAGTACATATTGATAAAATGTTTTGTTTGTATGACTGCTCCATTCTGCTCAAATAAATTTTAAACTGAATTGAACAATATATCTTAATTTTTAAAAATATTTCTTATATCAGCTGTCAAGGCATGAACGAAAAATATAAATTTAAAGAGAGAAGGGACTTTTAAATTCATCTATCCAACCCCTTATTTTGAGATGAGGAAAATGAAGAATGACAGAGATTAAATGACTTGACAAAAGTCACATATGTAGTAATAGACTAGAGAAAAGTAGCATCCCCTCTCCTCAGTCGACTGGTCTTGCTTCTAGCCTTTTCCTTAAGCAGCAGCCTAGGAAAGACACCTCTATGGACAAGGGACCCAGAAACTTCCTCCATAAGTATTGTGGCTCTTGTCTCTTCAGTAGCAATTTCTATAGAAGACTAGGAGAAAAAAAAATGCTCTTGCACCCGATATCCTTAGCATTTGACCATTTCATCAACTTAAGAAATCAAGAGGATTTTATAATAAAAATGGCAAAAGATGAATTAATAACTGCTTTTCATGATAGCAGAGTTATTGTTTGTGAAGCTAAAATGTCATGTATATGTTGTCTTCTATTAAGTTCTTTAGCTCTTTAAAAACAGGAGCTTTCTTGGTTTTATTTTCCTATCCTCGGTGCATAGTGACTTGCATATAATAAGCACCTAATAAATATTTTTATCCATTTATTCTTTTTTCTAATCATTTGATTCTATGATTAGGAGAATCATTTAACTTTGTCATTTTAATGCTCTCCCCTCCCCCCCCCCAAATCATGAAGGAAGAGGGAAGTGATCACCTTTCTTGGACAAAAATTTTTCTTTACTCCAAGAAAAAAAAAAAGATTGGGACGTTTTGATTTCCTTTTACTTCATGCCCATGATATAAGTGACATAATCACTGGAACATTGATATTGGCACCCATTCTTCAAACCACTCCTCCTCCTCATACAGTAGAAATAGAATTGGAAAAAAAAACAAGGGCTTTCTGTATTGGGTGCCTTGAGAAAATTGTCTTTAGGTTCTTCAGTATGTTTCCTTCTTGTCTTTTAATTTTGTCTCATTTACACTCATCATTTCCCCAATTGTGTGATGGAGAGAAAAACATCTGGGAAAAGTTACAATGAAAGCAGTTACAAAACAAAACAAAACAAAATTCAGTGCTTTAACTATGTTCCAAACTAATCTCTTTCAGTAATGAATCCCCTTCTCAGTCAAGCTACTGACATATACTGCTCATTGTACAGATGGATCCAGGACAGCAAACACAAAGCTCTATTTTTCTAGCACAGGACAAGTCAGGTGTTTCATTTGTGTATTTGCTTAAGCCAAATAACAGGCAGAGATCTTTTAAATTTTTTTCCTTATGCTCTTTGAAAGGGAAGCGAGGGAAACATTTGTTTTTACAAAGAAGGATAGGTCTACACACTGTTGACAAATTTACTTGTTCTCTCACCCCTCCTATTTCTGCCATGTCTAAAGTGTTATTTGAAAGGGTAGATATTTAATAATCTGGAAAGGGTTGAATATTTCCTTTAAAACAAAAGAAAACAAATAGAATCTCAGAGCTGGAGAGACCCTAAGACACCATCTGATTGAGTTCTTTGTCTTTAGATATATAAATGCACAAACTAATGAGTTCATATATAATCACAAAGCTAAAAAAGAGTTAAAGATAATCTAGTCCAATTTGTAGGTGATAGAACCAGCAATGCATTAGTGTTGCAGTTTTCTCACATTCTCCAACATTTATCACTATCATTATCATTATCTTTTCCTGTCATCTTAGTCAATCTGAGAAGCATGTACTGGTACCTTGGAGTTGTCTTAATCTGCATTTCTCTAATTAATAGTGATTTTTCTAGCTCTGTGAAGTAATTTCTTGATTGATTTTGATGTAAACTGTGTCCCTTTTAATCTTTGGGGGAGCCCTGATATATACTGTGGCCCTTTTTGGGGGAAGAGTTGGAAAGGAACCTTGGGGGAAGGATGCTCTTGACTCTGAAACTCTCTGGGGCCTCTGGGAGGGGCCCACCCTTCTGTCTACAAAGGTGACTCCCAGATAAGTAATCTTATTCAATTGGAGATCTTGGTCTGAGGCATAATCACCACTGTCTATTGAATCAAAAATTAACCCTTAAGCTTCCTAGCCTCTAACCTCAGAAGACTAATAAAAGATGACTCTGAACCCCAAATCTTTCCTACGCCCTCTTGTTCTTAGCCTGCTCGGTCTTTCTTAGTGTAAATCTTTGCAGAAGTCCTAATAGATTTTGCCCACTGATAAAGACATTTTCTTCTCAGTGTAAATCCACCTTTGCAAAAAATATCCTAACAAGATTTTGCCCACTAAGAGAGCCATCTTCTTAGTGTACTGTTTTCTTAATATAAATAAATCCATTCTTGCCATAAACCTCAAGTTTATTTATTAGAGTTTGTGAATTCTTTCACAAAACCTGTGATCTGCAAAGGGGGACCCCATTATTGTTAGAGGATCTCTCAACCCTTAATTCTCACACCTCAACAGTATGGCACTGAATAAGTAGATTAATTTAGCTAATATTATCATTAGCATTATATTTGCTCAGCCTATCCATGAGCACTTGATATTCTTTCAGTTGATTAGATATTACTTTATTTGTGTGGAAAATGCTTTATAATCATGTTCATGCAGTTCCTGACTTTGCTTTAACAGGTAGACTCCCAAATATTTTATATTATGTACAGTAATTTTAAATGTAAATTCTTTTTGTTTCTCTTGCTGTTGTTGGTTATTGGATGTTGTTGGTAATATATAGAAATATGATGATTTCTGTGATTTATTTTGAATCATGCAATTTTGCTAAGGTTGTGAATTGTTTCTAGTAGTTTTTTTTTTCTTGATACTCTAGAATTCTCTAAGTATACCATGATATCATCTGCAAAGAGTGATGATTTGGTTTCCTCATTACCTACTCTAATTCTTTTTATTTCTTTTTCTTCACTTATTGCCAGAGCTAACATTTCTTTTTTTATTTTCAAAACATATGCAAGAATAATTTTTCACCATTGACTCTTTTAAAACCTATTCGAATTTCCCCTCTTTATCCCCATCCTCTCCTCTAGGTGGTAAGTAATCCAATATATGTTGAACATAGTAAAATATATATGTAAATCCAATCTAAGCATACATATTAATACAATTATCATGCTGGACAAGAAGAATCAGATCATAAAAAAAAGAAAAAAATGTAAAAGAATATAAAATTCAAGCAAACAACAAAAGAAGTGAAAATACTATGTTCTGATCCATACTTGGTTTCCAGAGACCTCTCTCTAGGTGTTTATGGCTCTCATCATCATAGGCTCATTGGAACTGGCCTGAATCATCTCATTGTGTAGAAGAACCATGTCTGTCAGTTGATCATTGTATAATCTTGCTTATAATCTCCTGATTATGCTCATTTTACTTAGCATCAGTTCCTGTAAGTCTCTCCAGGCCTCTCTGAAATCATCTTGCTAATCATTTCTTATAGAACAATAATATTCCATAACATTCATATGCCATAACTTGTTGCTACTACAAAAAGGGCTGCTGTAAACATTTTGTACATATGGGTCCCTTTCCTTCCTTTAAGATCTCTTTTGGATATAGTAGTAGAAACACTGCTGGATCAAAGGGTATGCACAGTTTGATTGCCCTTTGGGCATAGTTCCAAATTGCTCTCCAGAATGGTTGGATCAGTTCACAATTCTACCAACAATGTATTAGTGTTCCAGTTTGCCCACATCCCCACCAATGTTCATCATTGTCTTTTCCTGTCATCTTATCCAAACTGAGAGGTGTGTAATGGTATCCCAGAATTGTCTCAATTTGCATTTATCTGATCAATAGTGATTTAGATCAGTTTTTCATATGACTAGAAATGGTTTTAATTGCTTCATCTGAAAATTGTTCATATACTTTAACTATTTATCAATTGGAGAATAGCTTGAATCCTTGTAAATTTGAGTCAATCCTCTACATATTTTAGAAATAAAGCATTTATCAGAACCCTTGGATATAAAAAATATTTTCTCAATTTATTGTTTCCTTTCTAATCTTGCCTGCATTATTATTGGTTGTACAAAACTTTTAAATTTAATATAATCAAAATTATCTTTTGTATCAATAATGAATTCCTATAATTCTTTGGTTACACTTTTCTTCCTTCTCACAGATCTGAGAGGAAAACTATCCAATGGTCTTCTAATTTGTTTATAATATTATTCTCTATGTGTAAATCATGAACTCATTTTGGCCTTATCTTGGTATATGGTATTAGGTATGGGTAAATGCCTAGTTTCTGCTATACTAGTTTCCAATTTTCCCAGAAATTTTTGTCAAATAGTGAGTTCTTATCCCAAAATCTGGGGTCTTTGAGTTTGTCAAACACTGAATTGTTATAGTCATTGACTACTTTGAAATGTGAAACTAATCTATTCCACTGATCAACTTCTCTACTTCTTAGCTAGTACCAAATAGTTTTGATGACCACTGCAAAGCTGACATTTCTAATACAATATTGAATAATAAATGGTTCCAGTTTAGCCCCTTTACATATGATGCTTGCTGATTTTTTTATCAGCAAGTTTTAAATAGTTTTTATTTTTTAATTTTAAATTTTAAGTTTTAAATAGTTTTAAATAGATGCTCCTAATAATTTTAAGGAAAACTCCATTAATTCGTATACCCTCTGGTGATTTTAATAGCAATGAGTATTGGATTTTGTCAAATGCATCTATTGATATTATTATATGAATTCTGTTAATTTGGTTATTGTTATCATCAATTATGCTAATATTTTCCTAAAATTGAAATAGCCCTGCATTCCTGGTATAAATCATACTTGGTCATCATGTATTATTCTGGGGATAACTTGCTTTAATCTCTTGCTAATATTTTATTTAAGATTTGTGCATCATTAATCATTAGGGAAATTGGTCTATAATTTTCTTTCTATTATGATCCTATTTTAGGTATCAGCACCATGTCTGTGCCATAAAAAGAATTAAATAGGACTCCTTCTTTCCCTATTTTTTTCAAATAGGTTTGCATAATATTGGGATTAATTGTTCTTTAAATATGTGGTAGAATTCACATGTAACTCAATTTGGCCCTGGAGATTTTTTCTTAGGGAGTTGATTAATAGCTTATTCAATATTTTTTTCTAAAATGGGACTATTTGAGTAATTTATTTCCTCCTGTTAATCTGAGCAATCTATATTTTTATAATATTCCTCCATTTAACTTTGGTTGTCAGATTTATTGGAATACCCATGGGCAAAAGAGCTTCTAATTATTACTCTAAGTTCTTCTTCATTGGTGGAAAGTTTCCTTTTTCTAATCAAATTAATTAAATGTTTATCTATTTTATTTTTTAAAAAAATCTCTTAATTTTAATGTAAATTAAATTAAATTTAAATCTCTTAACCAACTCTTAATTTTGTTTGATAATTCATTTTCTTTAAATTTTATTAATCTCCCTTTTTGTTTTCAGAATTCCAGATTTGGTATTTAATATGTGTTTTTTAAATTTGTTCTTTTTCTAACTTTTTTAGTTGCATGTGGAATTCACTGATCTTTTCTTTCTCTGTTTTATGCAAGTAAGCATCTAGAGATATAACATTTCCTGTCAGAACTGCCTTATCTGCAAGCCATAAATTTTGGTATATTATCTCATTATTGTCATTCTCTTGAATGAAATTATCAGTTATGTCTATGATTTGTTGTTTTACCTACTGATTCTTTAGGATTAGATTATTTGATTTCCAATTAATTTTTGTTTCATTTTCCCCTGTTTTTTTTTTTTTTATTCCATGTAATTTTATTACATCATGACCTGAAAAAAATGCATTTACTATTTCTACCTTACTGCATTTTAATTTGAGATTTTTATGCTCAATACATGGTCAATTTTTGTGTAGATTCCATGCACCACTGAGAATAAAAAAATATGTTCCTCTTCATCTCCATTCACATTTCTCCAAAGGTCTATCATACCTAATTTTTCTAGGATTCTATTTACCTCCTTAACTTCTTCCTTATTTATTTTGTGGTTTGATTTCTCTAATTCTGAGAGAGCAAGGCTGAGATCCCACACTAGTATAGTTTTGATGTCTAATTCTTTTTGCAGATCTCTTAACTTCTCTTCTAAGAATTTGGATGCTATACCACTTAGTGCATATATTTAATTTTGATATCACTTCCTTAGCTATGGTTACTTTTAGCAAGATGTAGTTTCCTTCCTTATCTCTTTTAATAAGATCTCTTTTTGCTTTTGCTTGGTCTGAGATAAGAATTGTTACCCCTGCTTTTTTTTTTTTTTTTTTTTTTTATTTCAGTTGAAGCATAATAGATTCTGCTCCAGCCTTTTACCTTTACCCTGTATTTATTACTCGGCTTTAAATGTGTTTCTTGTAAAAAACACATTGTAAGATTCTGCCTTTTAATCCCATCTGTTATTTGTTTCTGTTTTATGAGAGTGTTATCCCATTCCCATTCACAGTTAAAATTACTAGTTTTGTATTTCCCATCATCTTGTTTTTCCCCTAATTATACTTTTCTTTTTTCCTATCTTCTTTCTCTCCTCAGTGTTTTGCTTCCAACTACCACCTCCCTCAAACAACCCTCCACTTTTACCAGCCCTCACTCTTTCTATAACCGTTTCCTTTTACTTTTGTTTTACCTTCTATGGGGCTCCCTTTTTTGTTTCCCCTATCCCCTCCTAGTTTCCTATAGGGTGAGACAAGTTTCTTGGTAAAGCTAAATATGTCTGATACTCTCTCTTTGAGTCAAATCTGATAAGAGTAATATTCACATAATATTCATGCCCCTCCCTTTTTTCCTTCAATTGTAATAAGTCTTTTTTGCCTCTTCATGAGATATAATTTATCCCATTTTTACCTCCATTTTCCTCTTCTTCCAATACAATAGTCTTTCCTCCTGTAGTTTCTTTTTTATATCATCATAATAAAATCACATAATACCTGCACCTTCTATTTATATCCATAACAAAGATACAGTTCTCAAGAGACAAACATATCACCTTCTCATATAGGGATGTAAAGTTTGTAGCATTTAAAAGAATTATTTTTTTTCTTCCCTTTTTACTTTTTTATGCTTCTCTTAAGTTCTGCATTTGAAGCTCAAATATTCTGCTCAGATCTGGTCTTTTTACCAGAAATAAATGAAATTCACTTGTTTCATTGAATGTTTATTATTTTCCCTGAAAAGTAATGCTTAATTTTGCTGGGTAGTTGATTCTTGGCTGTAGTCCAAGTTCCTTTGCCTTTTGGAGTATCAGGCCATTTGATCCTTTAAAGTGCAAGCTGCTAGGACCTGGTAATTGTGGCTCCTCTATATTTGAATTGTTTCTTTCTGGCTACTTGCAATATTTTCTCCTTGATCTGATAATTCTGTAATTTAGCTGTGATATTCGTTTCATTTTGGGGTCTCTTTCTCAGGCAGTGATTGGTGAATTCTTTAAATGGCTATTTTTACCCTCTGGTTCTAGGACATCAGGACAATTTTCCTTGATTATTTCCTGAAAGAAAATGTCTAGAGTCTTTTATTTTTCATCACTGTTTTCAGATAATCCAATAATTCTTAGTCTCTCCTGGTTCTATTTTCAGGTCAGTTGTTTTTCCAGTGAGGTATTTCGTAATTTATTCTATTTTTTCACTTTTTAGTATTATTTGTCTGATTATTAATGTCTCATTGAGTCATTCACTTCCATTTTTTCATTTGTAATTTTTATTGAATTATTTTCTTCAGTTATCTTTCTTATCTCCTTTTATATTTGGTCAATTGAACTTTTTATTATTTTTTTATTAAATCTTTTTATTTACAAAGCATATGCATGGATAATTTTTTCCAACAGTGACCCTTGTGTAACCTTTTGTTCCAAATATTCCCCTCCTTCTTCCCACCCCTTTACCTAGCTAGCTGGTAGTCCAATACATGTTAAATATTTTTGAAATACATGTTAAATCCAATATATGTATACATATTTATACAGTTATCTTGTTGCACAAGAAAAATCAGATCAAGAAGGAAGAAAAAGAAAAACTGAGAAAGAAAACAAAATGAAAGCAAATAACAACAGAGAGAGTGAGAATTCTATGTTGTGTTCCACACCCTGTTCCTCTGTAAAATTGTGCCTCTTTGGTATTTGAATTGTTTCTTTCTGGCTGCTTGTAATATTTTTCCTTGGCCCAATAGTTCTCAAATTTAGTCAAGATATTCCTTGGGTTTTTAATTGTGGGGTCTCTTTCAGGAAGTGTTTGGTGAATTCTTTCAGTGGTCATTTTACCTTCTGATTCTTTGTTATCCAGGCAGTTCTCTTTGATGATTTCCTGAAAGATAGTGTCTAGGCTCTTTTTTTCATGATTTTCATGATGTATTTCAGGGAGTCCAATAATCCTTAGATTGTCTCTCATAGATCTATTTTCCAGGTCAATTGTTTCCCCATTTAGGTATTCTATATTTTTTTTTCTATTTTTTCATTTTTTTGGGTTTTGCTTGACTGATTTTTGTTGTCTCATTGAGTCATTCATTTTCATTTGTTCAATTCAGAATTTTAGTGAATTATTTTCTTCATTTCGTTTTTTACTTCTTTTTTTTTATTTCTCCAATTGAATTTTTAAATGAGTTGTTTTGTTCTATGGGATTTTCCCCCCATTTCATAAATTCTGTTTTTTAAGGAGTTATGTTCTTCTTCTGTGTCACATGTTTTGTTTTTCTGGTACTTGTTTTCTTTTTTCATTTTATCAAAACTATCTTTCAATGAATGCCTTTTCTAAACATTCTTGCAAAATTTTCATTTCCTTTCTCCATTTTCCTCTAACTCTCTTTTAAGATCCTTCTTAATTTCTTCTAGGAGAACATTGTGTGATGGGGACCGGATTATATTGCCTTTTGGGGCTTCATTTGGAGACAATCTGCCTTTAGTCTCCTCAGGGTTTGAAATCTGTTCTCTTTCATCATAAAAGCTGTCTATCATTAGAGTCCTGTTTACTTTTTTACTCATTTTTTAAAAATTAAGGTCTGCCTTGAGGTTAGGGAGGTTTTTTAAGCAGCTGCAGCTGCACTGGGTCAGTGTTGATTCATTCCCAGTGCTGGGTGGGCATGGCCAGGTCCTGTGAGATTCTGGCATTTTGGTGTTCACTATTGATCTTTTGTGTTTGTATTGCATGTTTTATAACTTCTCTGCTAACCTACTGGCTTGCAATCAGGGCAAAGTGGTTAATACTGCTGTAGATTCCTGTAGATTCTCTGTCATGCAGAGTCAGCACCACCTGGCCCGGTATTCTGCACTGTCTGCACTGGTGTTTGTAGTCAGCTGTTTGTGTTAGGCTGCCTCCCTCCCATTTCCAATTGAAATAAACCTTTTCTGGTCTGTTTCCTCCCATAGATTTTCTGCCATGTGGAGTCTGCACCACCACGTGGAGTCTGCACTGCTCTGGGACTCTGCACTATCTGTGCTAGTGTTTTTGCTCAGCAGCTTGTGCTTTGCTGCCTACCCCGCCCCCCCCCCCCCCCCGTTTCCAATCGAAACATGAATTTTTTTGGTGATCTTCAAAATTATCTTCTGCTGATAATTTGTTGCACTCCCAATATTTGTGGGTTCTGCTGGTCCAGAGCTAATTCAGAGGCTGAATTTCATAAGTAGTGTGAGGGTTGTAAAGAAGGTCACAGGGAAACATGTGTTGTCTCCACCATCCCCTCCCTTCCCCCATTGAACTTTTAAATGAGTTGTTTTATTTATTGGATTTTTTTTCCTTTTTACAAATTCTGTTTTACAATGAGTTGTTTTCTTTTTCAAATATACTCTGTAAGGAATTATATGCTTTTTCCATTGGGACCCATCTATTTTTTAAGGAATTATATGATATTTCCAGTTCACCAAATCTATTTTAAGGAGTTTTCTTCAAATAATTTTTATGTTTTCTTTCCCAAACTCTTCTGCAAAATTATCATTTCCTTTCCCCATTTTTCTTCTCTCTTCCATGATCTGATTTGAATTCTTCCAAGAGAGCCTTGTGAGATGTGGACCATCATCCTTTGAGGCTTCATCTAGAGATGAATTGTCTTTAGTGTCCTCAGGGTTTGAGGTTTGTTCTCTTATGTCTCCATAAAGGCTATCTATGATCAGAGTTCTTTTTGCTTTTTTTGCTCATTTTTTTAAAAATTGGGGTCTGCTTTCAGGGCAAATGGAAGATTGTCCCAAACTTCATCTATAGGTGACAGTGGCTTTACTCTACCATTGGCTGATGCTGCTGATTTCCTTATGGTGCTGGGTGGGTATGGCCATGTTCTGCATTATTCTGGGATTCAGAGGCTCACTATTTGCCTTTTGTATTTGTGTTAAGTGTCTCACAACTACATTGCTAATACACTGGCTTCTGAAGTAAGATAGAGTAGTCCAAGCAATTTCATCCCAGCAAGGCAGCTGAAGATAGTTTTAATGCTGCTCTCCTAAAGGAATAGATTTTCTCCAGTGCGCAATGGCCATTTTTGTCCTAGGTCTCTGAGCTGAGCCTGCACTCAACTACCTACTCCATGATTGATTGAAACAGAACTTTCTAAAGTTCTTCCAAAATGTCTGTTGCTGAAAATTAGTTACATTTCAAATATTTGTGTGTTCTGTCACTCTAAAACCCATTCAGAGGCTTGATACAGTGTTGATCTAAGGGAAGACAGGAAAATCTTAGACAAAGACCTGTCTAGTCTTCAGCATCTTGGCTCTGTCTCCCCCTACTTCCATATTCCTTTAAGAGAGTTTGATGTCTTCATCAAATAACTATGGAAGTGCTACAGAAAGATCTATAAAAATGAGGTAAACAGGAGCAAATACTTTTTTTTTTCTAAAGTGGTCCTGCCTTAAGGGGAGAGATTTGTGTCCTTGATTATTATCTTTAATGACACTTGTCCACTTTCAGGTATAGAAGTAAGTTAAGATTCCTAGGTTAATATTTTGCTTAGAACAATGAATAATGCACATTCACAAGATGAGAATTAAATTAAATTAAATTAAATTAAAATTCAGAGAAAGTCTTTTTAAAAGCACAGTATTTGGTAATAGTTGCAAAGTGCACAAAATATGCTAGATATTTCTGTGTGAACCCAAAAAAACAGTACTACAACAACAACAAAAATGCATTAAAACTATCTTCAGCTGCCTTGCTGGGATGAAATTGCTTGGACTGTAATGATCCTTGTGCCTCCAGGCATTTGATAGATCCCCACCTGGGGTGGGGAAACCATTTCTCCCTGTGGTTTAGTTTTTCATGGTTAAGTTCATTATGAGGCCTGTGTGCCTTCCTCTGAAACATCTGGCTTCAGTTATAGTCACACAGGACTCTAGATGGCATGGACCATTAGTTTCTGTGCAGAAGTCTGTGTGAACTTTGAAAAGAGACTCATGTGTACCTGTAATCAATGCTGTGCAGTTTCAATTATGGATAAAAGAAGAAAATTCATTTTGCATATTCAAGTACAAGCCTGACATGGAGAATCTCCTTTGCCAACAAGCAACATGAGCTAATCACCAGGGATAAGGAAATGTTCTTTTCACCAGTGCAGTAGCCATTGATGGGCAACCCAGAAGCAGACTGAACAGCACAAAAGGAAAACAATGGCTTGATTTGATCCACAGTTTATGTGTTGAAACCAAGGTTAGCAAAGAGTCAGGCAAAGAAAGAGAAGCAAACACTCATTTTGGGTGATTTCTCTGCAACACTGAGCTCTTCTTTTTTATGCTGGGGTAAATGTTAGTTCCCAAAATTTGCAATACCATTTACCCTAGAGAAATTGGTGCTTAGGACACCAGTATTACTCTATCAGGTTATAGTTTCATAGACAACTACCTGAGGTAAGAAATAGGTAAAAATATGAGTCACAAATAGGAAATGTAATACAATTTTAGGTACATGTTGATAAGATTGAGAGAGATGTATAATCTGAGGGACAAAAGAGTTTGTCCAGTTTGTCCAGAATAGACAGTATTAAGGTGATCGGGAGATGTAAGGAGCTTAGCAAAGATAACTAGCAAAGACAGTTTGGCAGAGTTGACTTTGATTTTGAAATTTATACTGAAAGAGTACAGTATGTGTCAGTGATAATTATTCTTTAACTTCAGATTTTTTAATTATAGAACTTTGCATAGTGGGTTCAATCCACTCTCATGGAAAAGTAGACTAAGAAATAGGTTTGAAGTCACAGGACTTGGCTTCAAATATGAAGACACAAAAAAAGGCAGAAAAAAAGCAGTTATTTCACTCACAGAATGAATCTACTTTTAGGTAACCCAGTATACATTCTTATAGGAAATATAACATAAATACTGAAGATATAGAGAGGGTAGGTGGAGATAATTATCAACTAAGGGAATACTAAAAGACCTTCTGCAGAAGATGGGATTTGACAAAGAAGCTAAAGTGGTAGAACAGGGAATTTCTAGCAATGGGAAACCAATACAAAGAATCAGAGATAAATAATGGAGTATCATGCTTGAGGAACTACCAGTAAGCCAGTGTAGCTAGATCACAGAGTTTATGGAGAAATTTTAAGAATTAAAAGTCTGGAAAAGTAGAAACAATCCATGAAAATATTTAAATGGCAATCAGAGGACTTTGGACTTTATCATGATAGGAAACTACTGGAGCTCCCTGAGGAGTGGAGTAATATGGTCAAATGTATGATTAAGGAAAATCATTTTGGCAGCTGAATGGGGAATGGTTGTGATGGAAAGAGACTTGAGGTATGGAGAATAGTTAGAAGGCTCTTGCAATAGTTCCAGAAAAATGTGATTAATGCCTGAATTTTGTTTGTGCATATATAAATAGTATTAAGATACAAAAGACAAAATTAAGCAATGGAGTGTATACATGGAGTATATAAGATTGAAGGATCAAAGATGACACCTAGATTGTATACCTCATTACCTAGGAGTATGCTGGTGCCACTGATGTAATATAGAAGCTCAGAAGTGTGAAAATAATTATTTCTGGTTTATACATGTTGAATTTCAGATGCCTATGAGACATCAATTTGTGGTGTCCAGAAGACTGTTGGAATTTCACAACAATAGCTTAGCAGAGATTTGGCATGTATATTCAAATCTGAGATAGCAATTATCTGTATAGAGATAACTGGCTTTAGCCATGAAGATGTATTCCAAAATTCCAGGACATTGCCATACACATACACATAATGTGAGTGTATAAATGGGAATTGATTCTAACCCATTTAAAATTCATGATATAATGCTAAATCCTTAACAGAGTGAGATCATAATTTAGTCAAAGATTTTGAAGTAAGCCTGGAAAATATTTGATAAATTTCTTGTTTTTCTTTATTCTTGAAGAGGACTATATCATTAGTGAGGGGATGCCATGACAAGCAAATGAATTGGATTTAAGTGAGGAAGGGCTATGCAAGGTCACTTGCCTCACTTTCCCTTCCAGAACCTTTGGCAAGATATAGATTAAGAAGACTGGAGATAGCCATGGATGAAATGAATGAGAGACCTTTGCTTTTTTAAGCTAAGGTCTTTAACAAGTTGCAGTTTGATTGAGGCCACACCCATTCAGTGAGTAAAGCTAGGTAGCATTGAGGCAAAGACTCTTGTCTTTCACCTACTCAAAAAAAAAAAAAAAATCTAAATAAATAAACAAATTAACAGATCAAAAAATCTGGAAGGAAAATATGCGTAGGGTTTCTGGCCAAAGTAGAAATGATGGATTGAATCTGAGTCAATCAGGACTAGAAGAAATGGCCAAATGGAGCTTGGTCTTAGACCTGTTGGTGGCTAATTAGAATCATATTGGTTCTTAAGAAAGAAATTTAGTCAGCACACCCCAAGATATCTTTGGATGGTTCAGAAATGCAAAAATGAAAAAAAAAAGCTTTTAAGAGCATCTGTAGGTAAGGGTATTATATTCTATGTGGACAGAGGAAGGAAAGGAGGGAAGGCAAGAGGGAAGGTGGGAGGAAGAGAGGAAAGGAAAGAAGGAAGGAAGGAAAGAATGAAGAAAGGAAGGAAGAGATTAAGGAAGGAAAGAAGGAATAAAAGAAGGAAGGAAGGAGAGAAGAAAGGAAGGAAGAAAGGAAGAAGGAAGGAAGGAAGGAAGGAAGGAAGGAAGGAAGGAAGGAAGGAAGGAAGGAAGGAAGGAAGAAAGGAAGGAAGGAAGGAAAAAAAGGAAAGAAAGGAAAAAAGAAAGGGAATGAAGGGAAAGGAGAGTGGGAAGGAGGGAGGGAGAGAAGAAGGGAGGAGGGCTTGGAGGAGTCTTCCAACTGACTAATTCTAATTTGTGGGCCAGCTTTACTCAAAGAGGACTATGACATCAGGGAAGTGATGCCATGATATGCAAGTGAATTGGATTTAAGTAAAGGAGGGCTGTACAAAGGTCACCTAT
Source organism: Sarcophilus harrisii (assembly GCF_902635505.1). Lineage (NCBI taxonomy): Eukaryota > Metazoa > Chordata > Mammalia > Dasyuromorphia > Dasyuridae > Sarcophilus > Sarcophilus harrisii. The sequence goes on from NC_045429.1 coordinate 125,884,110, forward strand.
CTCACTTTCCCCTTCAGAGCCATCTGGGCTGTATGAATTATTATATTGCCTGGTAAATCTAATCTGCTTGAAAAAACAAAGCTGTTCATGTCTTTTAAGTTTAGTATATTTCATAAAGAAACAGCTTGAGATTTTAGCAAGAGGAGAGCAGAGAAAGCTTTATCTAAGCCCCTTGTTATGGGTGAGGACTGAGGGAAGAGGAGATTCCCCATCTTTGGTTTTGTCTCTGTGTCTTTCACTCTTGCTTGGAAGAAGATCTCATGAATTTTAAAGATCTGGAGGACTTCCCAAATTTTCATCAATGTGTAGAGAGCCACAGATAGTGGAGGAACTCTAAGTGAAGTATAAGACTCTTCAGCCCAGAGGAAACTTGCTAAAAATATCTGGTTTGGCTCCCCATTTTTCCTTTGGAATTTCTCACCTCCCACCTGAGAAGTCAGGAAGGCATGACCACCTGTGTTCTACTTGAAGGAAGGATACTTACAGCAGGATGCTTATAATTAAGCACTTACTTAGTGTGAATGATAAGATAATGGTTTTTTAGTTCACATATACTTCATGTGATATAATGACGTAATCACTCTAGTTGGCATATACTTAGTTTGATGTAATGATGTAATTAGACTGAGGTATTTAAGGGCCGAGAGGACTGGAGAAGAGAGCTTGAGCTCAATCTCAGATTCAGACTAAGATTCATATACAGATACAGAGGAGATATACTTGATTTAAGGCCTGAACAGGACAGGGCATTAGGAATGTGATACCCTGAGTGACCTGTGCATATGGCCTGGTGAGTACTTCCCCCAAATGTTTATCATCAATAATACAAGTCCTTGAAGGAAGGTTATCAGTAGAGATAATTAAATTAATTAATTAATTGAATGTAGGAATTGGATGTGCCCATATTCTTAAGAAATATATTTGACCTTTTAGCCAAGATAATAGAAAAGGTATAGAGAGGAGGTAATCGTCAGCTAGTATGTCTTATGTTGAGAAGTCTTGAAGTTTGTCAAAATGTACAAGTGTGTGAAAATTATCTGGTGTGGAACATCTCTTAGTATAAGCTGAATGCCTAGAGCAAGAGCTGCATGAATTAAAAAAATGTGTTCTCTCCTGTGAAGAGATCTGTAGTTGACATTTTAAAGATATAGAACTTTTGAGTGAAACAGTGACAAAGTTAGAGATACACACCCTTCAAGAGTGACTGTGTTCAATATGAATGGATGAATAAACAGCTCTTATAATAATCCAGAAGAAATACAATAAAAGTCTGTTTACTAGGATGATGTCAATATGAGTTGAAAGAAGGGGACAAGCAAATTATTTTTAAATTTAAAATTGATGGAATCTTTACTTTAAAAGGAAAAAAGTCATACATCTTCCAGGTTTACATTAAAAGGGTCACAGATTTAGAGCTGAAAAGGACTTTCAAAGTTATTAAATATAACCTTTTCACTTTACAAAATGAGAAAATTGAGGCTCAAAGAAGTAAAATAATTTTCCTATTGTCATATAAGAAGGAAGAAGCAGAATTTTTTTAGTATTTGAAATTGATTTTTTGCAAAAGTGAAATGAGTTGTATCATGCTTGGACTGACAAGGCTAAAGAGAGCTGATAATTAAACTGTCAGTGTTAACATTTACAAAAACTGGCAAATATTACAAATCACATCTATTATTTTTATTAAATCAACTTTAGGAAAGTGATTGAGAAAATGTTAATGGAGGAGACTAAAGCTAAAGTGACTTATCTACTTTTTTCTCCTTTAGAAAGTTGGTTGTTAAACTTTTATAATTATACTCCTCCTTCTCGTCTTCTGACTCTTTATGTCTAGTGTATTTTCCACTGAATCATACTGTATATCCTCGTGTTCACTTGACAACCAATTAAATATAGTGGTAAAGAGGAAAGAATAATGAATATCTTCATTAGTTTGATTCTGATTAAGCGGTAGTACCACTAACAGAAAAAAAGGAATTTTAAGAGACAGATATGAGGATGGGAATGATAAATTAATTTTTGGACAAATTGAATTTGAGGTGATAACACAACATCCATATATGTGTATTCAACATATTAAATGATAAAATATAATTTCAAGAAGAAATAAGGACTCTGTAAGTTTGGATGATATCTCCAAAGTGACATGGTTGAAGCTCTTTACCTTCAAATGGGTAGACTTAAAGAAGGGAAAGCATTTAATTTATTAAATGTTTCATATGTGTCAAATATTATAATGTGTGATGCAATATAGGCAGAATCTTCTAATTATATCCAAAGAGTAAATAAAAGTAATAAGTGAGTGAAAAACAGTGAAAACTGTCACTTTCATAAATCAACCAGAACACCAATGTGTTGCAGACAGGAGATAGTCTCAAAGAAAATGAAGATTACCAAAAGTTTCAGAAATTTCAGAAAGATAAATTTGGTTATATAAAGGTAAGAACCCATTAGAGAAATTTCAGGTTTATCATATTCCCCTTGATTTGCCTAACCTGTTGATCTGCAGCATCAGTCATTCTTTAACCTCTTCCTTGTAGACTGGGAAAGGAATTGACTTATAAGCTTCTGTTAAGATATTATAATCCTATCAAGGTTATCAAATATTATTATCATATAAGAAACAATCAGCAGCATGATTTCAGAGAAACCTAAAAAGACTTACATGAACTGATGCTAAGTGACATAAGCAGAACCAGGAGATCATTGTACATGGCAACAATAAGATTATATGATGATCAATTCTGACAGACTTGGCTCTTTTCAACAATGAAATGATTCAGGTCACTGGGAATGATCTTGTGATGAAGAGAGCCAGCTACATCCAAAGAGAGGACTGTTATTGTTTGATCTCATTTTATTTTCTTTCTCCATTTTCCCCTTTTTGATCTGATTTTTCTTTTGCAGAAAAATAATTGCATAGTTATATATGCATATATTGGATTTAACAGATATTTTTACAATGTGTACCATATATTGGATTACTTGACATCTAGGGGAGAAAGTGGGAGGGAGGGGGAAAAATTGGAACACAAGGTTTTGCAAGAATCATTGTTGAAAAATTATCCATGCAGATGTTTTTTGAAATAAAAAGCTTTAATAAAAAATAATAATATAATCCTGCTTCTAGCTATGGCATACCATCCCACAATGAAGAAGAAGTAGGAAGGCTCCTCTTTCTGCTTAAGTCCTAGGTAAGTTCTTAGCTAGAAAGACAGGTTAAATATAGAAGGTCACAAATAGGGGAGAACACTGAGTAAGGTATAAGACCCTTAAGCCCAGAGGAAACCTGCTGACAATGTTTGCTTCGGCTCCCCATCTCCCCTAAGGGCTCTCAACCTTCCTAAGAAGCCAGGGGGTGGTGACAACCTGTGGTGTATTTTAAGCAGAGTGATACCAAGAGACAAAGAGTCATCAACATATAATAGCAAGTTGTTTATGTGGTCCCACATGCGTAGTATATAGTTAGTCCATGCATAGCAGTGCTACAGTTATGTAAAGGTATTAGGGAATATAAGGCAGAGAGAATTTGGAATAAATGGACTCCATGTTTAACCATCCATGTGAGTCCTGCCTCTTCAATCCTCTTCAAAAACCAAGGATTTGGGCTGATGTTGAGATCCTCCATAGAACTTAAAAAAATCACAATATCTGATTTTTTTCCAATTCATCTTATTACAATAAGAGAAAAGCCTCACCTGTTAGTTATTAATATAAGCAACATTTTGCAACAATACATATAGTAATAGTAGGGTCATGGGGATATCTCTCATTAGTGTGAATTGGCTTAATCATATGGTATTATTTCTATTATCTAGAGAATATCATAAACATGTATAGAACATAATATTTTATTTGAAGAAATGGAAAGTAAATAATTTTGGATTTTACCTCATAAACATTCATTAGTACCAGATAGAAGTAGGTAAAAAAAATAGTCAAGCAACACTGGATATATTAAGGATAATAACTGCTTCCTCAAGCAAAGTGAAAGGAAAGAAACAAAGCCCCTTTTTAATTCCAATTAAATAAATCTTTAACAAAAATGATTCTGAGAGGTAAAAACAAGATGGTCAAAGAGAGGCAATAAATCACTTGAATTTCCCCAAATTCCCTTCCAACAACTTTAAAATAATGCTTTGAATTGAATCCTGGGATCAAGAGCCAATAAAAAGTCAGGGTGAAATAATTTTCTTTTCTAAGACAATACAGGACGTTGGCAGAAGAGGTTAGTTATGTCTTGGTGGTAATTGGCTTGGGCATACTGTACTGGTTACACCCAGGCAACACCAGAAGCAGGCCTTTGAAATGGCTGTAGCAGCAGCAGTTTGGGAAGCTCTCAGTGCACAGACTGTAAGTTGGTCAGAAAACTAATCAGAAAGAGACTATAAAGTAAAACCCTTGCTGGTGCTGGATTCATGATCTTTTTATTGTCCATATGTAGCTCAATGTTGCAGTCCCAAAATTAAGACCAATGGTAACACTTGGAATCATAGGACAATAGAGACCCTGGTCACTGTTTGTGCGTAGAAGAACGCTTGTGGTCACTTACATGGGAATAGGTATTCTGGTCTCAGTTCCAAAGCAGAAAGGAAAGATGCACTTGCATTCAGGAGAGAAGGAAACCTGTTCACAATTTTGGGGTTATTCATAGTACCACCACTTATTGTCACAGGGGAACAGAGTTTATTCTTGAACAAAGACCAAGACATAGGCTAGGAGAGGAATGACCACATCTCTTCTTGGATCACACTCTTTTGGAAGCACTGAAAGCATATAGATCCTCAGAACTAGCTTTGGAAACAGTAGAATGAAAAACCTGAAGCATGGAACTGTACCCCCTTCACTCTGGGAGCAAAGCCCAATTGTAATAAAATGTTAAAAGTCAAGAAGAAGAACCTGACAATAAAAAGTTTCTATTGTGACACAGACAATCAAGACACAAATTCAGATGAAGGTAATGATGTTAAACACAGCTAAAAGCAAAGTCTCAAAGAAAAATGTTAATTGGACACAAGCGCTAGAAAAATCCTGGAAGAACTTAAAAAAGGGTTTCAAAAATCAAATAAGAGAGAGATAGAGGGAAAATTGGGAGGAAATGAGAACAATGCAAGAAAATATGAAAAAAGTCAAGATTTTGGTAACAGAGGCAGAAAAATATTGAAGCTAATAAGAAAGACCTTAAACAAGATTAGTGAAATGGTAAAAAAAAAAGGAACAAAAATATACTAAAGAAAAAAACTGCCAAATGGAAAAGGAGGTACAAAAAGGAGGTACAAAAGTGACTGAAGGAAATAATTCCTTAACATAAGAATTGGGAAATTGAAAGCTAACTACTCCATAAGATATCAAAAAGACAATAAAACATTTTTAAATAAAGTAAAATACAAGATAATATGAAATATCTAATAGGAAAATTAACTGGCCTGGAAAAGAGATAAGGTGAGATGATTTAAGAATTTTTGATCTATATGAAAAACATGATAAAAAGAGTTTAGAAATTATACTTCAAGAAATTTTCAGATAAAATTTCCCTGATATTCAAAAATTAGAGAGCAAAATAAAAATTGAAAGAATCCACTCAACAACTTCTGAAAGACATCCTAAAATGAAAACCATCAGGGATATTATAGCCAATTTTCAGAGTTCCTGGGTCAAGAAGAAAATATTACAAGCAGTTATAAAAAAGATCAATTAAAATATTGTGGAGTCATAGTCAGTTTATACAAGATTTAATAGCTTCTACCGTAAAGAATCAGAGGGGTTGAAATATGATATTCTGAAGGGCAAAGGAACTAGGACTACAACCAAGAATCACCTACGCAGCAAAACTGAATATAATCCTTTAGGAGGAAAAAAGGTAATTATTTAATGAAACTGAGGACTTTCAAGCATTCCTGATTAAAAACAAAGACCAAATGTGAATGGAAAATTTGACTTTTAGATACAAGACTCAAGAGAAGCAAAAAATACAAACAAGGACAGTGGAGCTGAGATAGCTCTTCTCCATACTCCTCAAAAAACTTTTGAATAATGATTCTAAACAAAATTTATAGTGTTAGAACACGTAAAAAGATAGTCAATCAATTGTTTAGCCCAGCTTGGAAGGTTGGCAGAGTGAGAGTGCAATGAAATCTGGCCAAGCTTCTTCAGCACAGCTCTGACCCCAACAGGTTTGAAAGCCACTGAATCAACAGCAGCATCAGTGGACTCCATAGATCTCATCCTACAGACAGTAATAGGATGAACAATTGGCCAGAAGAAAATTACAGAGGTTTGCTTGTTAACACTGAGGCAGCAATCTGTTGCTTTTGCCATACTTATATCTGGGCCATAGTCCCAGATAGTAGTCTCAGGGAGAGAAGGAGCACTAGCATAGTACATGGTATTCCATCCCATTCACATACTGTAATTTATTCAATCATTCCCCAATTGACGGGAATTCCCTCCTTCCAGAAAAGAATTGCTATAAATATTTTTATACATAAAGTTCCTATATTTTTGTACATGTAGGTCCTGTTCCTTTTTTCAAATCTCTTTGGGAATGCATACCTACTAGTAGTGTTGTTAGGTTGTAGAGCTTGTAGCCACAAGGGAGGGAGGACCTTCCTCACAGTTCCAGGGCAGAAAACAGCATAGTCATTCACAGACCACAGCATGGGTCAAGAAAGGAGTAAATACACCCTTTCTTAGATCATATCACTTTGAAAGATCTGAAAATTTAGAGGTCCCTAGAAGAATATTAGAAAACAATTGCACAAAACCCTTGGAGGTTAGAACAGTGAATCCTCCACCCTGGAAGTAGAGTCCTCCTTTAATAATAGAAAATTGAAAGTCAAGTAATAGGTTGGGAAAATAAGCAAATAACAGAAATAGATTCTGACCATAGAAAGTTGCTATGGTGACAAGGGAGATCAAAACACATACTCAGAAAATAACAAAATCATAGCTCTTACATCCAAAAATGCAATAAAAATATGAATTGGTCTCAGGTCATGGAATAGCTCAAAAAGGATTTTGAAAATCAGATAAGATAATTGGAAGAAAAATTGGAAAGATAAAGGAGATTGATGAAAGAAAATCACAAAAAACTAGTCAACAGCTTTGTAAAAGAGAAACAAAAAAGATACTGCAGAAAACATCTCCTTAAAAAACAGACTAGGCCAAATGATAAAGGAAGTACAAAAAGTAAATGAGGAGAAGAATGCCTTTAAATACAAAATTGTCTAAATGGGGAAGGGGGGATCCACTAAAGAAAACAGTTTCTTGTCAACTAATCCAACCTCTGGAGAGCAATTTGGAACTATGTCCAAAAGGCTATCAAACTCTACATATCCTTTGATCCAGCAGTGTCTCTATTGGGTCTGTGTCCCAAAGAGATTATAAAAAGGGAAAAGGAGCAAAAACATTTGTAGCAGATTTTTTTTTTTTTTTAGTGTCAAGGAACTGTGTGGATGCCCATCAGTTGGGGAATGGCTGAATAAGTTATTAATAATAAGATCCAGGAGAGACAATTTTAAAATTATTGGATTACTGAAATCCATAATAAAAAAAAGAGTCTAGACAAAAATTTGTGAAGGTAAATTGCCCTGTTATTCTAGAAAGTGAAAAAAAAATTCATTTTTGAAGAGGGACAACATGAAAAGAGAGAGAAAACAAGGGGAAAATAGGTTATCAAGAATAATTTGAAACAAGAACTTTGATAAGTTTTTCTGATGAAGATCTCATTTATCAAATATATAGACAACTGAGTCAAATTTGTAAAAATAAGATGCATTTCCCCATTGATAAATGATCAAAAGATAAGAACATTTTCAGATAAAATAACTGTAGTTATTTATAGTTATATGGAAAAATGCTCTAACAGTATTGATTGGAGAAATGCAAATTCTTGAATACAACTAGACACTTATTAGATTGGGTAATAGGACAGAAAAGGAAAAATGACAAATTTTGACTGGTCTGTGGGGAAAATGAGACTTTAATATATTTCAGGTGAAGTTGTTAACTGATTCAAGCATTCTATAGAGCAATTTGGAGTCTGCTCACAGAGCTATAAAACTATGCATACCCTTGGACCTATCAACACTACTACTAGGTATGCATTCCCAAATAGATTTGAAAAAGAAAAAGGACCTACTTGTACAAAAATATAGGAACTATATGTCCAAAAATATGTACAAAAATGTACAAAAAACCCTCTTTTCTGGAGGGAGGAAATTCCCATCAATTGGGGAATGACTGAATAAGTTACAGTACATGAATGGGATGGAATACTATTCTTTTATAAGAAATGATTAGCAAGATGCTCTCAGAAAAACCTTGAAAATCTTCCATGAGCTGATGCAAAGTGAAATATACTGTGTGCAAAAGAGCAATATTGTAAGATGATAAACTATGAATGACATAACTATTCTCAGCAATATAAGGAAGGAGAAGGAGAGAAAAAATGAGGAGAGGGAGAGATGGGAGAGAGGGAAATTGGGATAGGGAAAATACATATTTATTAATCATAGCTATGAATATCAATAGGATAAACACATATAACATGGAGTCAATAGTAGATTGGATTAAAAACCATAATACAAAAAAAAAATGTGGTTCACAATAAACACACCTGAAACAGAGAGAAATACAGAGTTAAAAAAAAAAGAGCTGGAACAGAATTTATTAGGCTTTGACTAAGGCTACAAAAAAGTCTGGATGGAAATCATGATCTCAAAAAAAGACTTAATTAAAAGAGATAATAAAGAAAACTACATTTTTAAAAGGTATCATAGAATTGAAGTTATAGCATGATTAAATATATATACACACCAAACAACATGGCATCCAAATTTTTACAGGAAAATTTAAATGTGTTAGAAGAGGAAATATATATTAAAATTATATTGGTTGGGGACTTCAATTTTTCCCCTCTTAAAGCTCAATAAATCAACTTATAAAATAAACAAGTACAAAGATAAGTAGAATTTTAAAAGTTAGATATGATCGACATCTGAAGAAAGCTATCAAGAGAATCAGTGAAAAACAAGGTGAAGTAAGGTGGCCTAAGAGCACCAAGTCTCAAAGGGTACTACAAAATGGTAATCATGAAAACAATTTGGTATTGGTTAAGAAAAAGATAGGGGGACCAATGATATATATTAGATACTTATACACAATAGTGAACAGTGATAGTAATGCACTATTTGATAAACACAGATATCTAAGGTTTGGGAGAAAGAACTCAGTTTTTGAGAAAATTTTCTGGGAAAACTGGAAAACAATTTGGAGGAAACTAAGCATAGACCAACGTCACACTGTATATCATTATAAGGTCAAAATAGTTAAATGATTTAATAAATAAAGAGTGATATTATAAATTAGGATTAATATTTTATGTGTCATATTTATGGAGAAAACAAGAGTTTATGGACAGCATGATAAGATATAAAATGGATACTTTTGATTACATTAGATTGCATAGTTGTTTTTTTTTTTGCACAAACAAAATGAATGATACCTTATAATGAAAGATTAGAAGAAATGCAGAAAAATAGGAAAATAATTCTTACATCAAGTTTCTTTGATGGAGGCTTCATTTCTCAAATATATAGAGAACTGACTCATATTTATAAGAATAAAGACTTTTGGGGGCAGCTAGATGGTACAGTAGAGAGAGCACCAGCCCTGAAGTCAGGCGGACCTGAGTTCAAATCTGGCCTCAGACACAATACTTCCTAGTTATGTGAACCTGAGCAAGTTACTTAACCCCAATTGCCTCAGGGGAAAAAGAAGAAGAAGAAGAAGAAGAAGAAGAAGAAATACTTTCCCAATTGATGAATGGTCAAAAGAGATGAACAAGAAGTTTTCCACCATTATATGAAAATTTTCTAAAACACTATTGATTACATGTGCAAACTAAAACAACTCTAAGATGCCATGTCATATCTATCAGATTGGCTAATAGTATAGAAAAAAGAAAATTAAAAATGTTAGAGTGGATGTGGAAAAATAGATACACAAATGAATTTTTTGAGAGTTGTGAGCTGATCCAACCATTTTGTAGAGCAATGTGGATCGATGCTTAAAGGGCTATAAAATTGTGCAAACTTTTGACTCAGAAATACCACTTGATGTGCATCTCAAAGAGATAAAATTTTGTTTTATTTTATTTTTAAAAACAGATTTTACTCAGGAGCTATAGAATTCAGTTCAATTAGAGTTATGTCCTCAGCACATATGATGTATTCACTTCTATTTTAGGCAATGTGGGGGTATATATGAAAAATAAAAAAAAAGAACTATCACTTCCTTTAAAATGTTTATAATCTAGTTGATGAGATAATACACAGCCTCCCAGAGCAAGATAATGATATGTGATAGTAAGAATAAACTCATGCTATGAGTTCAGATGGAGGTATCCATTCTCCTGCCTGTTACTGCTGATAATACATCATCTCTGTTAAATTCACTTAAACATTTTTAGGGTGAGATATTCCACCATTTTTCTTGGCTTGAATCCACAGTCCTCAATAGCAGAAACCAGCGGGACTTCATATAGAGACAAAATTTAAAAAGAAAATGAATTTTATGTGCAAAGATATTTATATAAGCCCTTTTTGTGCTGTCAAAAAAATTGAAATTGAGTGGTTGTTTTTCATTTAGAGAATGACTAAACTAGTTGTGGCAAATGATTCTGATGGAATACTATTGTGCTTAAAGAAATTACCTTCAGGAAGCTTTCATGGGAAGATTTATATAAACTAGTACGAAGTGAAGTGAGCAGGACCAGGAGAGCAGTATATACATTAATAACAGTATAGTTTGAGGCAATATAATGATCAAAGACAATTCTGAAGGGTTCATGATAAAAAATGTTATCCACTTTCAGAAAAATATTCAGTGAAATCTGAATGCAGATTGAAATATACATTTCTTTTTGTAAATCTTTTTCTTTTTTCTCTTCTTCCTCCCTTCCCTTCTCCCCGTTTCTTCCTCCCTCCTTTCTTTTTTCTTTCTTTCTTTCTTTTTTCTTTCTTTCTTTCTTTCTTTCTTTCTCTTCCTTTCTCTTTCTTTTATTTATTCCTTCTTTTTCTTCTTTTCTTCTTCTTCTTTTTCCTCCCCTTCCATGATTTCTTTCCTTCACATGTCAATTATGGAAATTTTTTGCATATCTGTACACGATTAATGTATATAAAATTGCTTGCTTTCTCAATGAGGTGAAAGGATAGAGGAGATGAAAAAGAATTTGAACTTCAAAATTTTGAAAAAATTAATGTCAGACCTTTTTTCATGTCATTGAAAAATAAAATAAGAGAGAAAACCAAACATATTTCATCAGGGAAAATGTGGTATAGAAGTTATCTGTTCATACTTTTGGCTTTCATATTTTTTGCTCTGTGGATGGCACTATTTTTATTGAATATTCCAATGGGGAGTGAAGCAATTGAATAGTGACCTACCTCCATGGTCAACTAGCATTTTATATCTTATAACACTTGGTGATTCTCTACTCAGCAGAGTGAAATATCACAGAGTGCTCTTTAAGTCCTCAGTGATCAAAAGAGTGTCTTTCATATACAATAAACACATAGTGTTTAAATAATAAATGCTTGATTCTATTTTCATTCAATGAATATGATTAGTTATTGAACTTTATAGGTATAACAGTAATGAATGTTTTAGTGTCCTTTCCAAGAGCTTATATTAAATCACAAAAATTCACTGAAAAAATACTCATGATATCATTTTGCGAGGCAGCTAGAGAACTAGTATATGTTTTTCAATTAACTATAGAACACAGCAAAACAAATACACATAGAAGAGAGACAGAGAGAGAGAGACAGAGACAGAAAGAGGGAGGGACGGAGAGAGGAAAAGATGAAGGGAGGGAGGAAGAGAGAGAGATGTATGAACAAGAATTGAGATTGCAGGTTGATATTAGCTACTTGTATTGAAGCAAAATAAAATTGGTGGTCAATGTGCCTAAAAGGAGCTTTTAATGCAGAAAAAGCATTTTTCTTTATGTCTTGCTGTTTTGTATTAACTAAAGTATTAAGGATTTGCTCCCAATCCCAAAAGAATTAAGTACAATCTGGGCATAATATGTTTACTGACACTAAAAAGTCTACAAAAAGCAACCACTAAAATGCATCTCCCCTCCTTTCCTTGCTTGGTGTTAAAATTTTGTGCTGATTTCACTATACATGGTAAATGGGGTATGGAAAATAAATAGAACAAATTAGGTGGAGTGACATTCTTTCCTTGTTGCTTTCCCATCCAACTCCCACCCTCACTTAAAGAAAATATAGGAGAAAAAGAAAATTGAATCACTGGGGAACTTTGTTGAAATGTCAGTGATTCTATATCACTTATCTGGGAAAAAATCATTATATCTATGGTTATTGCTATAATACATTGACTTCCAATCAATCTTCTCCTCTACACTATTGATGTAATTGTTTATTTGTATATATGTGTTATGAATCCCCCCTACCTTTTTTTTTTAAAAACAGGTTCAGGACAAGTGAAATCTCAGTTGCTCCTATAGGGAATTGTTATAGAGCTATACCTAAAGAGACTTGTTTTCTTTTCCCTTAAGATCACTTAAAGACAGACTTCATATTTATTCATTAGATCTTATCCTATCCCGATGATACTTAAAATATATTTCCCAGAAGAAGACATTGATGAGCAAAGATCTTTGATAAAATGTTTGAAGCAAAAACACTTAATGAATTAAATAATGGTAGTAGAGAACTAGAAATATATTTTTAAATCCTATGACCTTGGAATTACAGACTCAGCTAAGTAGAACACCAAAGTTCATTAAATATAAGATGTTACTGAACAATAATACCTTCTATTATGCTACATGGAAAATTTGGTCATTTAAGTGGCTAGTGATAGACAACTTAATATGTCCTGAGGCAGAGCATTTAACTTCTGCTCTTTTCTAATTGTTTTTTTTTTGTTTTTTTTTTTTTTTTTTTTTTTTAAGGAGTATGATGAGGAGAGAAGATGAGACTATTAAAGCAACTAGACGGTATAGGTAACATAGCTAGAACATTAGACTCATAGTCATGGGAATCTTGCCTTAGTCACTTAGTATCTTTGAAACTGGGGACAAGTTCTCCTAGCTTATTTCAGCATCTTTAAAATGAGGATGATAATAGCATGTATAACAAGCCCAGGGTCCTTTACCAAAAGTTATGTTAATGCCAAAGATTTAGTCCTCTAATCTATTTAAGAATCAAAGACAGTTCTAATTCCTTTTTAGGAATTTCCCCCTTTTTAAGGGGGAAAACAAATAACCAAAACAATTAGCTTAGTGTATTTGATATGGGCCTTACAAAAAATGTCAGCCTACTGTGAAAAGCTGCAGGAAGTATTAATTCTATTATACCTAGTGAAGATTTTAGAAGATTAAGATGATTTTGGAAGATAAGATATTTCTCTTGAAACTTCTTGCAAAAAATATATGATTTCTCATCCAGTGCAATTTTCATCTGTGTCCTCTGATAGAATTACCACAAAAAGCTCTTTCAAGAACCATTTTGAAGGATGGTTCCACCAGGAAGCCTTTCCTATACTCTCTTTATGTTGTACAGATATTAATGCAGAAGTGGGATATATGTCAATTATCCTGTTATTTCTCTATATATATTTCTAATAACAACTCTATTTTCCCAATTATATATCAGTATAATTTTCAACATTCACTTTAAAAAAGGTTTTGAATTCTAAATTCTCCCCCTTTATTCTTGTCTTTCACCCTCATTGAGAAGGAAACAAGTTGATAAATATAACACTGGTACTGTCATCTAAAACATTTTCATTTTAGTCATGTTGTAAAAGAAAACAGCCAAAAATCCTCTAAGAAAAATAAAATGTAAACAACAAACTATCCATTGATCTACATTCATATTCCATCAGCTCTTTCTTTGAAGATGGATAGCATTTTTATCAGAAGTCCTTCAGAGTTATCTTGGATCACTGTATTCCTTAGAACAGCTAAGTCATTCATAGTTGATTATCTTACAATATTACTGTTACCATTTTCAATGTTTTTCTGGAGGTAGTCATTTCATTTTGCATCAGTTCATGTAAGTCTTCCTAGATTTTTCTGAGATCATCCTATTCATCACTTCTTAAATCATCAAACAACTTGTTCAGCCATTTCCCAATTGATGGGCTTCTCCTCATTTTTCAATTATTTGCCACCACAAAAAAGACTTGTTATAAATATTTTTGTACATCTAGGGTTCTTTCCCCCTTTTAATGATCTTTTTGGGCATAGACCTAATGGTATTTCTGGATCAAAGGGTATTCATGGTTTGATAGCCTTGTGGGGATAGTTCCAAATTGCTCTACATAATGCTTGAATCAGTTCACAATTTCAATAATGTATTATTGTCCCATTTCCCCCACACACATCGCTTCCAACTTATATCTTTTTCTTTTTTTGTCCCTTTAATCAATCTAATAAGTATGAGGTAGTATCTCTGAATTGTAATAATTTGCATTTCTCCAATCAATTTAGAAATGAGGACTTTATCAGAAAAACTTGCTTTATTTTTCCATAGTTACTTTTGCTAGCTGTATTTCTCTTTGATCAGATTCTGATGAGAGTAAAAGTCTAAGCATTGCCCCCCACTCAATCTTTCTCTTCATTGTAAGAGCTCTTTCACTCCTGTTTTATGTGAAATGATTCATGCCATTGTATTTGTCTCTTCTCCATTTTCCTAGTGCATCCCTTTTCTCAATACTTAATTTTATTTTTTGAGATATTGTCCCATCATATTCAACTCAAAATGTGTATCCTCTATGTATTTTCCTGCTAACTGTCCTAATACCAATAAAGTAAACATTTCAATCTTATTGAATCTTTTTAGTATTCATCTTTCCTCTTTATCTTTTTACACTTTCCTTTAGTCTTGGATTTGAAAGTTGAATTTTCTATCCAGTTCTGGTCTTTCCATCAGGAATGATTGAATAACCACAGTTTTGTTAAATGTTCATTCCACCCCCCTGAAAGATTATACTTAATATTATTGAGTAGGTTACTTTTGGTTGAAGTCAGCTCTGTTGCCCTCCAGATATTATACTGTAAGTCAACCAATCCTTTACTATAGAAGCTATTAAATCGTTTGTAATTCTCTACAATATTTGAATTTTTTTCTTTTTCTCTGTCCCCCTAGTGGATTGCAATATTTTCTTCTGTAATTTGACTATAACATTCCTTGGAATTTTCATTTTGGAATCTCTTTAGGAATTGATTAGTAGAGTCTTTCCATTTTTATTTTACCTTTTAGTTCTTGGATATCAGAGCAGTCTCCATTCTCTTCCTCTTTTCTTTTAATTATATAATTTAATCAGATAGTCTAACAATTTTTAAATTTTATATTCTGTATCTGTTTTCCAGGTCACTTGTTTTTTCCAAGAAATTATTCTGCATTTTTCTCTTATTTTTCATTCTTTCAATTTTGTTTTATTGTTTTTAATGTCTCATAAAATCATTAGCTTTCACTTGCCCAAGTCTTATTTTTTTGAGGATTTTTTCAGTGAATATTTGTGCAACATTTTCCATTTGTCAACTTCTACATTTTAAGGAGTTTTTTTCTGCTCAATGGATTTTGGTGTTTCTTTTACCATTTGGCATATTTACTTTTTAAAATGGTTTTTTTTCTTCAGTATTTTGGTAAAAGAGCTGCTGAATCCTTTTTTTTTTTTTGTGATTTTCTTTAATCATTTTCATTTCTTTTCCCAAGTTTTCTTCTACTTGTAAATTTAATTTCTAAACTCCTTTTTGAGCTCATCCAGAATTCTTTTTGGAACTGAGACCAATTAGCATTTTTCTTTAAGGCTTTGAATATCACTTTTTTTGACTTTGTTATTTTCTTGATTTTATGTTTTGGGCTTCTCTGTCACCACAGTAACCTTCTAAGGTCAAATTCATTTTTTTGTTGTTTAATCACTTTTCCATCCAATTTCTTGACTTTTAACTTAATGTTATATTTTGACTTTGTTTCTTTGGCTACTGAGGGAATATGGTCATAAGCTTCAGGCTTTACTTGATGCTTTTTTTTTCAGATTTAACTTTGGGAGTCTATATGTTTTCAGTTGTAGGCATGGCTATTGCTCTCCTAGCCTGTGCTTTAGTCTGACAACAGAGACTCTCTTTTGTCTTAGAATTTTGAACAATGTCTCTCCTTTCCCATGACCACAAGTTAATGTTCCTTTTTGTCCTAATCCTTGGACTTGTAACATTATATGGGAAATGCAGCAGAGTTCTTCAGTCAGGGCCAGCAAAGTGTACCCTATTATGTCCCAGTTTTCTGTTTCTCTTATTATTTATTGCCTGAGAGCTCTGGAATCTGTCACTGCCAATTTATATACTTTGGATTGTGTTTCAATCTCATTCCAGTGAAACAAACCGTTCCTGGTAACCTTCGAAGTTGTCTTGGACTGGAAAATTGTTTCACACATCCTTTTGTTAGTTCTGTCTCTATGGATTACATTTTGTTGTGTTATTTTAAAGTTTTTGGAGCAGAATTTGAGAGAACTTATGGAATTTCCTGCCTTTATTTCACCATCTGCTCTCTCACCACTATGTCCAAATGAGCTATTAATAACTCTTATGTCACCCATTTTTGTGTAATCACCTGTTTGGAATATATTTTAATCTGTTCATGCCATTTATACACTTCTTTACTGCCTTTTGAATGAAGTCCAATTTCTGTTGACCAGAGACTATATTAATCAGTCAAAGAATATTGCTTGTAGAATATTAGTATTAGAAAGTTTGATTTTTGTTTCAGAGAGTAGCTCAGGATAATTATAGGGAGGATGTGGATTTCCAAATGAAATCCAGTGCATTCTCTTTCTTTGTTCAAATCTGGGACTACTTGATTGCTTATGATATTTGTGTGTGTGAGTGTATATGTGTATAGGTAGATAGAGTGCAATAAAATAGGTTTTATCTATAGATAGAAATAAATCTATAGGGATCTATCAAGTAATATCTATTTATTTACCTTGATTAACAGCTTCAAAGCTAATCTAGACTTTCTAGGTACATATCATGGTGTAGAGTAATGCCTAAACTCAATATACAGAGCTTATTAAGTCATACATAAAGATCCATGTAGTGCACACATTAACTTAGAAAACCACGTGCTAATAATATTTGCTATATTCTATTGTATTTTAATTTACTTTGTTAAATATTTTCCAATTTTATTTTAATCTGGTTTTGATGCCTCTGGTGAAGACAATGGGAATCTTCATTTATTGTTTTTTCTCCTTATTATAGACCAAATTATATGTAGTTATTACAATCCTCAGCCTATTATTCCTTAAAAAAAGAAATGATGTTGTTCTGGCTTTAAGTTCTTCTTGATTAACTTGTGCTGGCTCATAGTAATTCTTTTCCTTTTAACTCTTTATTGATATTTTGACATTCAAATTCAATTATAAATTATTGAAAGCCTACTTCATGTACTGTATTATGGACAAGAAGAGATACAAAAAAGTATAAATTATAGAAATTTATAATCTATTAAGTAGGTAGAACATGACACTCAAATATTGAATCATGGGTTCTCTCCCTTGATGCAGATCATGAGCAAATCCAGAATCAACCTGCAGAACTCTTGTTCATGTTTACACACAATTTCATCACAATAACTCCAACCAATATGAAAGGCTCACTCTTTTGGTTCCTTTTGACATTATAAAAGTATCAACAGAGCCCCTTGATATTTCAGGGGATAGCTTTGTCCTCTCTTTTCAGAAGAGAGCCTTGTTCCCTAGAATATGCCTTCTGAGCTGGAAGCTACTCCTCTGATTTGCTCTTCTATTGAGCTAGGATTGAAGGTCTTAGTTGCTGATTTGCTTTGATTAAGACCCTTTTTCTGGGTTTCCCAGAGTTTGTGTGAGCTGGGCTGAACATCATTTTCACAACAATGAGACTGACCTTTCTTAAAGTTTTTCCAGGCTATCTTGAGCTGATGAGGGGTTTCATTCCATCAGACTCTGTTCAATGACTTTAGTTATATGTGGGTTTTGATGTAAACTGCAAGAGCTAAAATAGCTTCTTGACTTTCTATCTTGGCTCCACCCCCCAGAAGTCTCATAAATTATCATTATAAATACAAATGATAATTAGGAAGGGAATTCAAGAAGGAGACAGGATTAGAGATATACTTCTTCTCTCCTGAATAAATATAAAGGCAAGTTAAAATGAACAATATAGGCAACTTTGAATAGAAGCCACCAAAGACCAATATATATGCTGAGCCTTTATTTAGAATGGGAAATGGACAATTTTAATGGATTCTCTTTGATATTAATAATAACGGAATTGGGGTGGAGGATTTATTGACTGACTGCAAACGTGTTTATGCTTGAATGTATATAATTTTAGCTTATATTTATGTGATGATTTATGAGCTATAGTTTTTCTCATAATTCTGTGAAGTAGGTGATCTTGTGATACTCTCAGCAACTGAAACCTGAAGGAGGTCAGATATCTACTGTTTTACTGGGAAATTTTGAATTTTATAAATTTTTTATTGTTTTTCAGAATTTCTGACTTGTGTATATATATGTATGTGAGTTGTATTTAACAAACAGGTGACAAGAACCTTGTATAAGAATTATAATTCACCCTTAGGGGATAGAGCTTCACAGAAAGGCACAGCTCAGCCTGCATATAAGACCTGCCTTTGAAATTTATAATCTCTGAAATTATAAGCAAGTCACTTAACTTCTATGACCCTCAGAATCATCATATATAAAATGATGGAAACATTATTATCTTATAAAGTTATTATAAAGAACAAATTGATATGCTGTTTGCAAAATATTTAGAATTTTTTTGTGTCAACTATCATTTTATTTCTGAAATACTCTAAGCGGATTTTTGCTCCATTTTCTACTTTGTTTTCATGATATTATGGTATGAATCTGAAAATCTGGCTACCTGCAAGAGAATAGTGCAACAGTTTTCCTTTCACCATTTTTACTTGTGAGAACAAAAAATAACTATTGAGAATTTTTCCAGGAAATTCTAAACTCATGCCCTTTAAGAGAAATCAGCAAGCATCTCTTTAAAAAAATTTTGATTTCATAATAAACATTACAAAGATGCAAATTCAAAATCTCTCTAATGAAGGATAAAAACTAGTAAATTAAATAAAAGCTTTATCTTTTATAAAACTGACTTTTCCATTTTGCAATTAATATATAAAGTTTACTATTATAATAAATTATTTATTTATACATAAAAGCTGATTTAAATATCATGATATTCAAAATATGTACAATATACTACATTTAAACATTAGAGATCATATGCTAGTGATTACCTAATGAAATCATAGGGTGTCTTAACCAATGAAATTAATATACCATCATATATACATAGGTCTACATCTATAGAAATCTCTTTTTCAGTCACTTTATTGCTCTTTTTTCTTTCTTTTTCTGTGTGTATATGTATATATGCATATGTGAATAGTGAGGAAACATTGCAAGTGGAAAATAATTCGCTAAAAAAAAGTAGGAAATTCTATTCCCTTTGGAAAACCTTAAAGGATTTATAATAATCCAAAGACTCTCTTAAGAACCATTTTTAATGCCAATATTTTCCTATGGTTTATATAATAGAATAATAAAATTAAAAGTAATAAAATTAGTAAAAGAATTATAGACCTATTTTTTTAGTCTTCATAAATCTTTGAGATTTTTTATCTCTGGATTAAGAATGAATTTGACATTCTAAATTATGACATGGGAGAAGTGATTGACAGGAAACTCCATAACTTGAAGCAGAGAGGCCCAAGTTTTGGGTAATCATTAATATTGGTGGGTGTTGACTATGTAAATTTTATGGTTTGAAATTGCATTTCTATAACCTTCATAGGTTTTAAAAATACTTGGCAAGGTAAATCAAAAGAAGAGCTGAAACCCACATCCCCTGTGGTATTTCCTTGAGTTTATGTATTAAATATTGAGGTGGAAGGCTTCAGGAAGCACTTTGTTGGAAGCATGAAAAAGTGTATTTAATTAAATGAAGTAATCTCTATTTAGATGAAAATAAATCATTTTAGTGCTGACTGTTTTTAATGATTTGGGCTGTCATTCAAAAGGAGGACAGGAAGCTGATAAAGTACTTAGAACTCCATTTACTAGGCTATTATAACGTAACACTAATGGGATATTCCATGCCAGGAAAATGCTGTTATTTAATAATAAAACATCCTGCACCACTCACAGTAATTAATACAGCTCATCGTATGAAGAATTGAAACAGAAGAGAAACCACAGAGCCTATTGAAAACTAAGAGCATTTCTATTTTATATTGGCATGGTCATTTCATCTACTTTTGTTTAAATATTGAAAAGTGATTTATAAAGATGTAGAAACAATTTGCATTGAATACAAACTTTGTATTGAATGTAAACATCATTCTATTTTAATCCTCCAAACAGAGAAGATAGAAGATACTTAATTGAATCTTCAGAGAAAATATTGACGTGCTAAACTTGTTGGATTATTCCATTTTATTAATATTTGTTTCAACAACAGCATCTGGTACAATGCCTTGTCCACTATACTGTTGAATGAATGAAAGTGCAAATGAATGAATAAATGAAGGTCAGAAGGAAGCAAAGATGGGAGGAAGGAATGCAAGAAGGCAGCAAGACAGGAAGGAAGGAAGGCAGGCAGACAGGAAAAGAGGAAGGGAGGCAGACAGGAAGGAAGAAAGGGAAGGAAGAAAGGAAAAGAAGGAAGGAGGGAAGAAAGAAGGAAGAAAGGGAGGGAAGGAAGGAAGGAAGAAGAGGGAGAGAGAAAGAAAAGGAGGAAGGAAGAAAGGAAGAAAGAAAAGGTGGGAGGAAGGAAGAAAAGGAGGGAGGAAGAAAGGGAGGGAGGAAAGAAGGAAGGAAGGAATAAACAAATCTGAAAGGGGACTCTATAAGCCATTTTGTCTCCTATTTCCTGAGATTCAATAATAAAATGTAATAATTCAGTAATAAAAACAACATAAAATTTGCAAAGAGAACAGGGAATATATACCATGTTCTCTTTGCAAATTTTATGTTGTTTTTAAAGTGTATGCTATCAATCTCTGCCACCTTCTCCAAAACCCTATCAAGTCCTAGGGTCCAAGATGCATTTCCTTAATCACTAGCCAATCTGACTTAAAGATCTATTTTCCCAACCCAGTCCTTTGCCAACATTCACAGCATCCAGGTTGATAACCTAGACTTCACTGTTCCTTGTTTCTAATAGCATCCCCTCCTACTTTACTCCCAGCAGCTAGAGTGGTGCGGTGAACAGAATACCAGACCTGAGTTCAAATATGGCTGTAGACAGTAGCTTAGAATATATGAGCAAGTCATTTAATCTTTATCGGCCTCAGTTTTGTCAATTATGATTTGAAAAGAATAATAGTCCCCAACTCACAGAGTTGTTGTGAAGTAAAGCACGAACCACAATGCCTGACACATTTATATATGTGCTATATAAGTGTATATTTGCATATTAATTAATGTGTTATATATGTATATAACATATGACATATATGCAATATGAAATATATATATATATATATATATATAATGTTTATGTAACTTAAGTAATACACAGGCATAGCTAGACCTTGAAATGTATTCTCCCTCAGAATTGCTCTAGCTGCAAAATTAACTAAGAATACCTTTTTTCCTGTAACCATTATCTCCTTATCTTCTATTTCTTTCATTTTCTCACAGTTTCAGTACATTCCCCATGATTCTCTTTCCTGTTATATCTACCTCTACATTGACTTCACCCTCCCCTTCCATAGATAAAATCATAATATACTACCTCAGTACTGACTTCATCATAGTCCTGAAAGATCCTGACCCCTGAACTTTACTATCCTGGCTGATGATGCAATTGTCCAACCATGGGTCAGCCCTGGTGATCTTCCTTCCATACATTTTAAGCAGTGCAGACATTCATGGAAACATGCAAACATTCTGATTTAAGAACCATGTTAACTTCATTAGTTTTTTGGAAACACTTTTGTTCACCTCCTGTTTTCTCTCTATTATATTTCTTTTTGATATTGTTCAGAGCCCTTTTCTACAGCTTTCAAAATCTCAGTGCAACAGTGCCCCACTCACATTTAGCAAATTATTTAACCTTTACATTATGGAGTAGATTAATATCAATGTGCTGGAGCTCCCTCAGATTCCCTCTTCCCCAGCTCAAAATTTCTCAGTATCTTTTATTTCAAAATGTCCCTTTCTATAATTTACTCATCTGGAATTTTCTAACCCATTCCCTCTTGCCTTCTTCAGAACTTTAGTACATTTTTTGGTATATTTTCAATTCCTCTATATATAGTTCTTTATATTCTCCCTACAAATATACTCAGGTCTTGCTCAGCTTAAACAAAATAAAGCACTTAATAAACCTAAAAACTTTGTTTACTTCTAATTCCCGATTGCAGAACCAGTCGATCATATTTTTTTTTCTCCCAGTTCTCTTCCAAATGCTGCTTCTATTTCCTTACCTAGATACATCTTACCCCATATGACATATTCTCCCTCTGAAATAATTCATAAGTGCAAAATAAAACATAATTTCTTAGTCCTCTTCTCACTGATATTGTCTTAGCAATTGCCACTGTTGAACATTTCTTCCCTCATGGAACTTATTTCTTTCTCGCATTCCTTGACACAATACAATATTGCTTCTACTCTTAGGCTTCTGACCATTCTTTTGTCTTCCTTGCTAGTATTTATAGTTCATCTCCTCCCTTTCCTGAACAGAAGCATTTTCCAAATCTTAACATTTGAGAGAGAAAGAGAAGAATTAGGACTCCTCACTCCTTTTACAAACATAAGTTGACCTCTTCATTCTCTGTATGCTTTTCAATAGTGATCTTCCCCATATTTATCTTAGTTTCTATTAAGAAAATGTATAGCTCAACTACATATCTCTTAGATTGGCTAAGATGACAGGAAAAGATAATGATGAACATCAGAGGGAATGTGGGAAAACTGGGACACTAATATGTTGTTGTAAACTGATCCAGCCATTCTGGAGAGCAATTTGGAACTATGCCCACAGGGCTATCAAACTGTGTATTCCCTTTGATCTAGCAGTGTCTCTACTGGGCCTCTATCCCAGAGATCATAAAAAAGGGAAAAGGACCCACATATGTAGCAATGTTTATGGCAACCCTTTTTGTAGTGAACAAGAAAATGGAAATTGAGTGGATGCCCATCAGTTGGAGAATGGCTGAATAAATTATGGTGTATGAATGTTATGGAATATTATTGTTCTGTAAGAAATGACCAGCAGGATGATTTCAGAAAGGCCTGGAGAGACATGAACTGATGTTGAGTGAAACGAGCAGGGCCAGGAGATCATTATATACTTCAACAACAATACTATATGATGATCACTTCTGATGGACATGGCACAGGCCACTTCCAATGATCTTGTGATGGATTTGGACCCAGGGAGATGAGTGTGGAGACTGAGTGTGTATCACAACATAGTATTTTAACCTTTTTTGTTGTTGTTTGCTTGCATTTTGTTCTCTTTCTCATTTTCCCCTTACTGATCTGATTTCCACTTATTGTGGAAATTGGATTATTTACTGTCTAGAAGAGAGGATGGGGAGAAAGGAAGGGAAAAAAAATTGGAACACAAGGTTTTGCAAAGGTGAATTTTGAAAATTATCTATGCATATGTTTTGAAAATAAAAAAAAATAAAAAAATTGTCAATGAATGATCTTAGTAACAGTTCCAAAATCATATTAGTATACCAGCATGAGAAAACTGAATGTTAATATCACTAAATAGGTGAATTGTAGATGTAAAACATGCCTTTTATAAACCTTTTAAATGGCTTCTTCTCCTTTAGAAATTCAAGAATGAAAATATTTTGATGGAAATAATTTAGTTAAAATGGATTTTGATTGAGCTTTATATATATAGATAAGGTCAAGATCAAGACTAATCCAATTTTTAACCTCAGTGCTTTACTCATGCTGTTTTCTCACAGAGACACTTAATCAGACAAAGGATTATTTTAGAAAATTAAAACTAACAATCACTAATATACTACCAAAATGCTTTCTTGGTTGTGTTAAATTAGTGAAACTTGTTGCCTGGAAAATAAATTAGAGATTTATCCTTACAGCTTTCTAAATTTAATATCTATCTTTTTCTTTTCTCTAAAATGGCTTCCTGAATGTATCTCCTTGGTTATTATACTGGCACCTTAGATCTAACAATTTCTAAATCCAAACCATCATGTCTTTTCCAAAATTTCTTTCCCTAACTCATATTCTGGAATTCCTTGAATTATGGTGATTTTTTTTTACCATTGTGTAAATTTCTTACACTTGAAATTCTGAACCCTCAATGAGTCCTTGTTCCATTCCCATTCAGTTATTGTGCAAATCTGGTGAATTCTTTCTATCTTAAATCTTACATAATTTTCTCCTCCTTAAGATCCCCATTTCTAATTGTTTCTTAATAGCTTGCTTTTAATTTATTGCAATCGTTTCTTAACTGATTCATTATTGTAGCCTTTAAACTCTTTACATTTCCAGCTACTTGATTTTCTTAGAATACCAATTCAATCATGCCACAAAGCATTCAGCAGTTTCCCATTGCATATTGAATGTTATCAGATCATCTTAGTCTAATATGTCTCAACTTCCATACTCTAGCTCTATTATACTTTATAAATGCCAATAATAGAAATAAACTTTTTCATAGATTCCCTGATCATAAATATTAAATGAGATCTAAACAAAGTGTTTTAAAAGTGACATGGAAGATATCTAGTATCCAAATGCAAGAGTAATAGATATCTCTGTATTTTATCATCTCTAAATATTTCAGTCTTTTAAGTGAGATCCATAGCCACTGTGTGAGTTCCATATAGCAATCTATTTAAAAATTTCAAATAGATGAAAAATTTCTATTATTCTAAGATATGCAGTCCAAGTAATATGTGCTTAGGGACAGATATACAGATGTCCAATGAGATGTTCCTAGAATTAAATAAAATAAAAATAAAGAAAAGAAAAGAAAAAAGTAGAACCAGGATTGCTTTGGGGAATTTATGCAGTGTTTTTAGCAAGTCTAAGCAATTACTTAAAAGAAAAAAACTGACCTTTTTATCAATAATAACCCAAAGACCCACCCAAAAGAACCCAAAGAGTCACCTTATGATGCCATATGATTCTGAATTATGAAACACCACCATCTTCAAAGAATTAAAATTATATGTGCATAAAGGACAATGAAGAGATATATGTTGGATGTAAATAGACTGGGGCATATTCACAGTGAAGATTTTATGTCAAATGTATTACTCACATATGTATAATCAAGAAATGAGAGAGCTTCTTGTAGTGGACCAAGGGTCACACCTCTGATTGAGTTACTCATCCTAGCCATATAACTTGGATTCTCAATGCTCTAAGTGATCCTCTAAGAGTATAAGTTTCAGAGAGGATTGCATTAATATAGTTAATTTCTCTCCTTGGAATTTGTTATATTGAAGAAATCTAGTCAACATCCTTATATCATGATCAGGAAAGGAAGTAGCCTAGACATGCAGCAAAAACAAGAAATAACTAATGAGCATGCTAAGTGTTGAATTAATACCTATGTAATTAAAAAAAAAAAAGATCTGAGAGAGAGACTGAACCATTTACATAGGAACATGGATAAAAATGACAGTCTGTAGCAATGAGGGAAGGAGTCTACCCATCAAAATATCATAAATCAAAAAAAAAGTTTAAATAATTCTTCTTTCTGCTCCAGTGTAAGTTGACTTAATTCTACTCTCTCATTAGAGAAAGCATAGTGGTTAACATCTTCTCTTTATTAATATTGCATTCCATAAGACACATATAGTATTTGAGATAAAATAATATGATACTATATCACATGACATAACAAAACACAACATAATAAATATAACATTATATATAATACAGTGTGATGTAATGTAATGCAATGCAATATACTATATATTTTTTAGCATTAGAATTTAAGTGACTATTCATTGTCTTAGTTTTCTTATCTATCTGATTTTGACTATACCTTGCTGGATTTTCAACTTTGTCACACCCACTAATATTTTGTGCTCTCTAAGGCTTTGTCTGGGACTTTTTTCTTCAGGCACTATTTCATTTAGTGATGTTATGAGCTCCTATTGGTTAAATTACATTCTTTTAAAAAAATTCCAATCGTATTTTATCTTTCTATTTACATATAATGCACATTGTTTTCAACATTCACTTTTTGTAAAATTTTGGTTCCAATATTTTTCTCCCTCCCTGCCTTACTTCTCCCCTTCCCATGACAGCAAATAATTAGATATATATCATACATATTTAAACATATTCATTTTAAACATATTTACATATTGGTCATGTTGTGAAAGAAAAATTATAACAAAAGGGAATAACCATGAGAAGAAAAATGTAAACAAACAAAAGTTAAAATATATATGAAATTATACCTCAATTTGTATTCAGTCTTTACAATTCTTTCTTTGTGAATGGGTGGGATCTTTCATCCCAAGTCCACTGGAATTGCCTTGGATTATTGCATTACTGAGAAGAGTCAAATTCATCACAGCTGATCACACAGTCTTGCTGTGTACAATGTTCTCCTGAATCTTCTCACTTCGCTAAGCATCATTTCATTGTTCTTCCATGTCTTTTTGAAATCAGTCTGCTCATCATTTCTTATAGAACAATAATATTCCATTATGTCTATAACCATAATTTATTGAACTATTCCTTAATTGATAGGCATCCATCTAATTTCCATAAATTATATTCTTTACATAGATATATGTATATTCATCCTTAATTTCTGATTTCTAGTCCTGTATCAACAACCATCAACATTCCAAACTAGATGTCCTGCAGGGAATCCCCCATTCAATATATAGAAAATAGAACTCATTATCTTTCCCCTAAAATTTAACTATCTTCCAAATATACTTACTGTATCAAAGGCATAACTCACTTTCCTAGATTCTCAAAAGTGATGTCTTTCTCAGTTCCTCATTACTATTCATTCCATATATTATATCAGCTTTTACAATGTTTATCTGCACAATATTTAATGTATTAAATATGCTTCTTTGCAAACACATAATCACCATTTTGGATCAAATCACCACCCACCTAGATTATTAGAAAAATTTTCCAATTGGTTTCTCTGCAATAATTTACTCTAAATTCTGTTCTACCCCTTACAAGCTGCCAGACTGATAAAGAGAAATATGACTGTCTCACTTCTAACTTGAACTTGAGTGACTCCTTATTAAGAATCAATTATAATCTCCTCTTTTTTTATTTGGAGCTTTTTACAGCTTGACTCCTTCCTAGTGCCTGTTTTCCTTATATATTACTTCCCTACATCCACAGTCCATAATGGCCTACTTTTCAATCTTCATACACAAATCCCATCTCCCATCTCTGTTTTTGTTTAACATCCTAACTAATTAGAATCTTTCAAGGCTCAGCTTGAATCCTACTATCTGCAGGAAGCCTTTCCTAGTTTTCCTAACTGATAATCCTTTCTTTTCTATCAACACCACATGCATATTATACATGTCTATTTTTATCCATGTGTCCTTCCCCATTCAAATAAGACATTTAAGAAAAGAGATTCTTTGCTTTTCCTTTGCATATTCATAACTTAGCCTATGCCTTGTCACATAATATGTTTTTAATAAATAATTGTTAATGAATTGATCTATTCCAGTTCCATGATCTAGGGTTAAAAAAAACAAACTATATCATTGATATAGACACTTTTAAGAGTTTTAAAAAAAAAAAATATATATATATATATATATATATATATATATATATATATGACAGATTTAGCTCTCTCTTTTCTTGGCTAAAGAACCCCAATCTCAGCTTTATCATTTTCTCAATATATTTTCCAACATTGTATTCTATTTTTTGCTGCTCTACACTGGAAACTTTGTACTTTCCTCCTTTCTCATTAGTTGTTCCATCAAGATATGAAAAGGAGCCAGAAAAACATTGAAAAAAAGAAATATAATAAAAGATTTTCTACTTGGAATTTTGCCAACTAAAAATATGAAGAAAAAGGATAAGGAAAAGATAAGGAAACAATCACTAGATATGAGATGGTGGAGGGCCATTAGAGATAGTCTAGTCCAATTTCTCATTTCACAGATGAAGAAACAGGCAGATAGATGGCAATCATAAGTATTAGTAGAACCCCAGAGGAGGGTTTCTATAAGTCTACATATAGCATTCCTGCTAGGTATGGGGACATAATAATGAATAAAGTCTCCATTTGATAGCAATTTGAATATTATGATATTCACAACTATAGGACCTTGTATTTGAAATAACCCTTAAATTTATTTAGAATAATTTAGATCAAACTGCTTGTAGAAAAGGAAGTAGATCATCTATAAGTCATTGACGTCTCATAAACTTACCCCAACAAATAGGAGAAATTAGGAGAATTGAGGTTATATGTCATGAATTTTTTAAAAAAATTATACTTCAGTGCTTAATTCACCACTGTATCTATGATCTCTTCCATATGGGTATTACTTCTATAATGAAATGTAAATCTATTTATAGCCACTATTCTGTTGTAATTCTTGTTTGTGGTATTCCCTAAATTCTTTTCAGAAAATGCATTATGTTTAAATAAAAGTGTGTGTATACCTATGTATGTGTATTAGACTGGGAGACATTTTAGGGAAGATGACCATCTCAGCCTAAGAGGCACAAAATGGTACTAATTACTAGGTATTAGATTGTAAGAATTTATACACTGATCTCATTGGGATATGTGATTACCTTTTTCCAACTAAGTTAAAGGGAATAATTTCCCTCATTTAATCAGGGATATAAGAAGCTAAAACCTCTTAAGACAGAGTTCAGAGCATAAAACAAACTACTCATAGTTCAAGATTTCCTTAATAAAAGAAACTTTGAGGCACATTAAAGCTGTAAAAAAAAAAAAAAAAGAAAAGAAACCAACAACAACAACAAAACTACTCCATATAGACGCAGATTTGACAAGTCAGTAGATTAAGGGAAGAAGCAACTTTAACAATTTAGGAATAGGGACCCTAGAAACAAATAGTTATGGAGAATAGCAAGTCCTAGGAAGCCAGAGGATATGCTAATGTGTGAGGACTCTTTGAAAGATTTTCAGGTCCTGAAATAATGGGATTTGTGGTTTACTTTGTGTTTGTTAAACTGAGGCCTATTAAAGACCTTAATTTAAAAGGACCAAGATCTACCATTGCATCCAGGGCTAATCCCTAGCTATTTCCATGGATCAGTCATCCTGTTCTATGTCTGCCCACTGGACTGGGACAGCTCTGGAGGAGAAGGTGAGGCTGGTGACCTTGCACAGCCCTCTCTCATCTAAATCTACCTTACTTGCCTGTCATAGTATCACCTTCCTCATGTCTTGATTCTCTTTGAGAATGAAGGACAAACAACAACAATAATAATAACAACAATAATCTTAGACATAAACCTCACTATTGCTCTATGTTTGAGACCATTCTTCCTATGGGAAAATGTACTTCAGGTTTATAAATGTAAATATATTTTATAAGAACTCCTCTTCACTACTTATATGTATGAGTAGAATGCTTTTGCTAATAGCTAACTAAGTTACATTACAAACAGCCACACAGAATTTTCCCATAAAGCACAAAGCAATAGCCATTGTTTAGGGATATAAATCACATGTTAATTCAAGTTGGAAGGGAATAGTCCAGCACCTCATTATTATACTATGTATGCTTATCCAGGTCATATTTGAATGCCCTATACTTTTGCAGAAACACATTAGAGACATTCTCCATCTGGGATCATCTTTTTTTGTGCCCTAGTTTTGTAGGCATAAAATAGAAGAAAATTTGCAAATTTCGTCTTTTATTTTAGATTGTAATTAGTCAGTTTCCTGGTGTGTTTTCTTTATAGGTCAGACCAGTTTCTTTGAGATAATTTCTGCATGGTTGAATGTTAATGTACCATTAACTGCTGTATTACTGTGTCCATCATGAATACTGCAATTAACGTAAGCAGGAAGGATGTTACATCCCTAGAATACTGGTGTCTATCAATTTTTCTAGCACACACTATGGAAACTTGTTCAAGTTCCTTTTTATGAACTGTGAAAATCTACACTATCTATCTTACTATGACATGAATATTTAATACTTTTCCAAAACATTTATATAATGCAGATCTATAGAGAAAAATAGTTGATTATTATGGAAACCTTATCCAACAATAAATTCTTAAATCATTTTGGAGGACATCCTACTTTCTAAGGAGTTTCATTAATTTATTTTCCATTTGAAATTAGCTTAAGGATTCTAGTGAAGAGTGAATTTGTACATCCAGTTATATTTGTTATATGTTTCAGTTATTCAGAGAAATTTTCACGCTGCTTCCAGGAATGAATCTAGTGTCTATCTATGGACTCAGAACAGAGGAGCACCTTAGTGAGACAGATGGTGAGTTTCCTTTACACTTTCTTTAGTATTGCCAGAACAGAGGATTCCCTTAGAAAAGGAATGGAAAAACTGGTCCCAGCATTCCAACAACTCCTTACCATGTCCAGTTGGTCTGTTTTCTTATACAGACAAAAGAAAATATGGTTTTTTTTTCTTGTTTGAAGGTTAGCAGATAACTTCCAATCAGTTCCAGCTCCCTTATTCCTATATATATAGGGATATCTAGGAAGCTGAGTATAATTGGGGCATGGAGAAACTAAACTTTACTCTGAAAAAGAAAAACTTGGTTTTCTTTTCCTTTTCTTTGCTATATTTGGATTTGGAAATGACTTTGAAGCAATAAGATAGAGTACCACATGGCAATCTATAATAATTTTGTTTAAAAAGTATTTATCAAATTATATTATCACTTTTATGAAAATAAGTGTAATCCC
This sequence comes from Sarcophilus harrisii, assembly GCF_902635505.1. Lineage (NCBI taxonomy): Eukaryota > Metazoa > Chordata > Mammalia > Dasyuromorphia > Dasyuridae > Sarcophilus > Sarcophilus harrisii. The sequence goes on from NC_045429.1 coordinate 125,915,107, forward strand.
TTGGCCACCAGCTATTATAGTAGTACATCCTTCTGAAATAGTGTTAATTTCTTGTTTTGTAAACTCCTCCAGAAGAACTTTTCTGAGAAGTTCTAGTACAATATTTTATGGGATGTACAAAAGAGAGCAATGCTTGAATTTCCTCAATTTGCCAGAGAAATGTGCATTATTAGAAACTAGGGATTATGAAAAAAAAACTCTCTAGTAAATTTATAAATTAAGGGATGAGTTTATTTTGACAATCCCTCTGTCAAGAAGGCCCCTAATATAATGCTTAGTTTTAAACTAGCTCATCTATCTGTGGTATATGTGAATATCTTTCTAGGATGAAATTGAAGAAAACAACTTAATTAAGCAAACCAAAAAATGATATTTTCCAGGAGTTCCATTACTGTTTAAAAGAGTTCCAAGCTGGAATCTATAAAGGGTAGGAAAATGAAACCCCCTTCCTTAATGATAAATTATATTCCTTCCTTGTTATTGAATCTTGCCATCTGCCATCTGTTACTCTCAAGTAAATTACTTAAGCAAGAGATAATGTTTTCAGCACAGAGTAGAGACACGTGTATACCAGACATACATAGATACAGATCAAAGCTCCTACATTCAAATGCTCCAAGAAAAAATAAGAATTGAAATCAAGCCATGAAAGGATGCAAAAGGGATTTTTAAAATCAAGTAAGAGGTGGAGAAAAGTTGGGAAGAGAAATAGAGTGATGCAAAAGGAAGTACAAAGAGCTAAAAAGGAGAAGAATGCCCTAAAAGCAAAATTGGCCCAATAGAAAGAAGGTACAAAAGCTTATAAAGGAAAATACATCCTTAAAAATTAGATTTGATCAAATGGAAGCTAATGACTTCATGAGAAATCAATAAACAATAAGACAAAAACCAAAAGAATGAAAAAATATAAAATAATATTACATATCTCGTTAGAAAAACAACTGACCTTGAAAACAGATCTAGGAAAAGTATTCCTGAAAGACATAATCCAAAAAAGAGCTTGGATTTTATCTTTCAAGAAATTATCAAGGAATATTTTAGAACAAAGACAAAATAATAATTGAAAAAAATCTACCGATCACCTCTTGAAAGAGAACCAAAAATGAAAACTCCCAGGAACATTATAGCCAAATTCTGTAACTCTATAGTCAAGGAGAAAATAGTGCAAGCATCCAGAAATAAACAATTGAAGTATTGTGAAGTTATATTCAAGATAACACAATAATTAGTAACTTCCACATTAAAGGATTACAGGGCTAGCAATATGACATTCTGGAAAGCAGTAGAGCTAATATTACAACCAAAAACCACCTTCCTGGCAAAACAGAATATAATCCTTGAAGGGAGAAGGTGGAAATTCAGTGATAGAGAGGATTTTCAAGCATTTAGGAGTAAAAGACCAGAGCAGATTAGAAAATCTAAGTTACAAATACTGGTTTCAGAAGGAGAAAGGGAGATAGGAGATAAGGTAGTGGGATGATAGGATTAAAAAAAAAAAAATCAGGACTAAGGACAGGGTGGAAAGAGAAAACAAAAGTATATACATGAGAGAAAATAGGTTGAAGGGAAACACAGAGCTAGTAATCATAACTGTGAATGTGAATGTGATGAACTCTATCATAAAATGGAAATGAATAAGAGAGTAGATTAAAAAACAGAATCCTACCATATATTGTTTATAAAAAACACATTTGACACGACACAAACAAAGTAAAGGTAAAAGACTAGAATATAATTTTTGTGCTTCAGCTAAGGCAAAAAAAAAAAAAAAAAAAGCAGGGGAGCAATTCTGATCTCAGATAAAACAAAAGTAAAAATACATTTCATTATAAATGATAAGTAGGAAAGATAAAGAGTACCATAAACAATGAAGTAGTAACAATACTAAATGCATATGCACCAAGTGGTAGAGCAGTCAAATTCCTGGAGAAGATTTTAAGCTAGTTACAGGAAGAAATAAACAGTAAAACTTTATTAGTTTTATTATTAGAATAATTTTTAATCTATTTATTTAATTAATTAATTTATGTTGTTTTTTTATTTTTTATTATTTTATTATTAGAATCAAACAAATCTAGCCACAAAATAAACAAAAAAGAATTAATGGGAGCATTAATAAAATCCTAGTAAACCCAGATATAATAGACCTCTAGAGAAAATTGAATAGCGACAGAAAGGAATACACCTTTTTTTCAGTAGTATATGGCACCTACAAAAAATTGACTATGTATTAGGGAATAAAATATTCATAATCAAATGCAGAAAGGAAAAAATAATAAATGCTTCCTTTTCAGACCACAATGCAATAAAAATAAAATTCAGTAAAAGGGTAGGGAAAGATAGACTAAAAAAATTAAATTATCTTATTCTAAATGAGTGGGTGAAATAACAAATCACAGAAAAAATACATAATTTCATCTAAGAGAATGACAAGAATGAGACAATTGTACCAAAACCTATGAAATGTAGCCAAAGAAAATTTTCGGGGAAATTTTATATCTTTAAGTAGTTACATGAATAAAATAGAGAAAGAGGAGATTGGGCATGCATCTAAAGAAGTTAGAAAAAAGAAGAAATCAAAAATCCACAATCAAATACCAAATTAGAAATTCTGAAACTCAAAGGAGAGATTAATGAAATTGAAATTATGAGACTATTGAACTAATAAATAAAAATGAGTTACTTTTTATGAAAAAACAACAAAATAGATAAACCTTTGTTTAATTTGATTTGTTCCAAAATTCTTTGTATTCACCATGAATACTTTTTTTTCATAAATAATTATAAAATTCATATGCCACCGTTTGTTTAACTTTTCCTCAGGTGATGGGTCTCACTCTATTCATTAATTATTTTATTAATTTTATTTCTAGTGGTTTGCTACCATATCATATGTTCTCTCTCTCTCTCTTTTTTTTTTCTCTCTTTTAATTTTAATAGTCTTTTATTTACAGGTTATATGTATGGGTAACTTTACAGCATTGACAATTGCCAAACCTCTTCTTCCAATTTTTCCCCTCCTTTCCCCTACTGCCTCCCCCAGATGGCAGGATGACAAGTAGATGTTAAATATATTAAAATATAAATTAGATACACAATAAGTATACATGACCAAACCGTTATTTTGCTGTACAAAAAGAATCGGACTCTGAAATACTGTACAATTAGCCTGTGAAGGAAATCAAAAATGCAGGTGGGCAAAAATATAGGGATTGGGAATTCAATGTAATGGTTTTTGGTCATCTCCCAGAGTTCTTTATCTGAGCGTAGCTGGTTCAATTCATTACTGCTCCATTGGAACTGATTTGGTTCATCTCATTGCTGAGGATGGCTAGGTCCATCAGAATTGGTCATCATATAGTATTATTGTTGAAGTATATGGCCCTGCTCATTTCACTCAGCATCAGTTCGTGTAAGTCTCTCCAGGCCTTTCTGAAATCATCCTGTTGGTCATTCTTACTGAACAATAATATTCCATAATATTCATATACCACAATTTATTCAGCCATTCTCCACTTGATGGGCATCCACTCACTTTCCAGTTTCTGGCCACTACAAAGAGGGCTGCCACAAACATTCATGCACATACAGGTCCCTTTCCCTTCTTTATAACATATCACATGTTGACAGTAAATATTTTATTTTACTTGGAGTATTTTTTTTTTTTTTGCCATTGACTTTTTTGAGGTATATGCTATGTAGGTCAAAGGATAAAAATATTTTAGTCATTTTACATGCATAATATCAAATTGCTTTCCAAAATGGACATATCAATTTATAATTTCACCAACAATACGTCAGTTTACTGTTTGCCTTTCCACAATCTCTCCAAAATTGATTATTCTTATTTTTTTAGTCTTTACCAATTTAGTACACCAGTTAGATATTAGGTAAAGTATTGGTTATTTGCAAGTCACTTATTAGGGGTTTGGAGTATTCTTTTAATTCTTTGTTAATAGTTGGCAATATACATTTTAAGAAGTTTGTTTATGTTTTGGTCTAATATTCTCTTAATTATCTATATATTTTTGATGACATCTAGTTTCCTCCTATTAAATTATTGTTTTTTCTAATGTTTCTTTTTTGTACCTTTTAGTAAGAAGAATTTCTTTACTTTGTTCTGTTCATTATTTCTTTCCTCTTGCTGACTTTTTGAACTCATTTGTAAATACATATTCTAAAGATCTATAAACTTATTGATTATTTTGCTTCTCTTTTCTCCTTATGGAATTAAAACTGTTTACCAAGTTTGAATTTCTTTTTGTAATCAATCTCTTTGTTATTGCATTCTAGATTTTGTTCTTTCCCCCTTTTCTTATTTGCCTCACTAATAAAAGTATAAATTAATGCAGGTCATAAAGAACAAAGAATTTTCCCAGAGTAGAAAGTTCCCTGTTTCTCAAAACGTGTTCCAATTGTAACAGGAAAGATTAATAATCAATGTCCTGAATGTTTTATTTTATGAATCTATTTTCAGTTACAATCATTTCAAAAGGATAAATAATAAGTATGTGATTTATAGAAAGAATACAGTCCCATCTCACAAATTCTGTTTTTCAATTAATTGGTTTCTTTTTCATATCTATTTTGTAGGGAGTTATATGCTTTTCCCATTTCATCATATCAATTTTATGGAATTTTCCCCCCAGATAATTTCTGGTTTTCCTTTTCCATATCTTCTTGCAAAGATCTCATTTCCTTCTCCCATTTTTCTTCTCTCTTTTAAGATCCTTTTTGAATTCTTCCAAGAAAGTTTTTGAAATGGGGACCAACTCATATGACTATTTGTGACTTTATCCGGAGCTGGTTTGCCTTTTGGTTCCTAAAGGTTTGAGGTCTGTTCTCTCTCCATAAAAGCTGTCAGAGTTCTTTTTGCTTCTTTTTTTTGCTTCATGTTTTTAAAGGTTGAAGTATGTTTTTGAGGTAATTGGTCAACAGCTTCTTCAGTTTATACTGTGACTGGTGTTTCTGACTAATTTCCAGTGCTGGGTAATCATTGCCAGATCCCACATTCTTCCAGGGCTCAGTGGCTTATAATTTTCCTTTTGTATTTGCTTTTGGGTGTCTTGCAGCAAATCTGCTTAATCATTAGCTTATAACCAGGACCAAGTAGACTTAGAGTCTCACAATAGATTTCCTGGTGCATGGATACTGCAGCACTCTGGCTTCCCATTCCAGCTCCTTGCCAAGGACTCCCTCTGCAGAAGTCTGGACTTGGCAGACTCTTCCCCTGCCTTATTGAAACAAACTTGTTCTCAAGACTTCTGGGGCAAAGCCAAGATGGCTGAAATAACACATGTTTCTCTCAGGCCTTTAATAAAATTCTAGCTACAAACACTTGGTAAGGAGTAAGGCTTTGTTCTGGTTGTGCTGGGAGGTTCACCCATTCTATCACACTCTCTCCTTGATGAAGGACTGCTGTGGGTGCCTCTTTTGTAGCAAAAACTGATATTTCCAAGTGTTTTGAGTGACTCTTTTAACCACATTGAATAAAGCCAGTTCACCTTCTCTCAAAGCCTCTTGAGCTTCTTTTGTAAGCTGGCATGGTGAGTTTAAAGTATTGAATCCCCTTAAAATGTCATATAATTGTTGTAATTAATAGGTAGGTAAGCCTAACACCAGACGCATAGATTGGATATCTCCTGTCAATTTCTGAAAATCATTTAAGGTGTTTAGCTTCTTTGTTCTTAAGGAAAGTTTTTTTATAATGTAAGCACCTTAGGATATACCTCATATCCTAAATATTGAAAAGGAGCATGCTTTGAATGTTTTCTGGAGCTATATGCAATTTGTAGTTCCTTAGTGTTTCTATGGTTTTTTGTAGACTTGCTTCTAATATTTGCTTCTTAGGTGCACATCCCAATATATCATCCATGTAATGTAATAACATAACTTTTGGAAATGTTTTTCTTCCTGGAGTAAGAGCAGTAGCAACATAGATTTGATACATAGTAAGGCTATTTTTCACTCCCTGTGGCAAAACTATCGATTCATCTTTTATAAGGCTCAGCTAAGTTAATGCTAGGCACTGAAAAACCAAATCTTTTCATATCCTCCTTATCCAGAGTATAGAATGAAAACTATCTTTAATGTCTATAACCCAAAGAGGCCATTCTATAGGGTAGGAGTCCTCAAACTCTGGCCCGCAGGCCAGATGCAGCAGCTGAGGATGTTTATCCCGGGCTATGAAGTTTCTTTATTTAAAGGCCCACAAAACAAAGTTTTTGTTTTTACTATAGTCCAGTCCTCCAACAGTCTGAGGGACAGTGAACTGGCCCCCTGTTTAAAAAGTTTGAGGACCCCTGCTCTAGGCAATTAAGTAGGAGATGGAAGTCCAGGCTGAAGTGTTCCCATAGCTTCCATCTGTTCATTTATTTTTCTTAAATCAGTCAACATCCTCCATTTTCCAGATTTTTTTTTTTACAACAAATATAGGGAAATTCCAAGGACTTAAAAAAAGTTGTAAGTGTCCTTGGTCAAGTTGCTCTTGTACTACATGTAATAAGGCCTGAATTTTTTCACTTGTTAAGGGCCACTATTCTATCCACACTGATGTATCAGTTTTCCATTGAATGGGAACAGGTGAGAATGTTGGCAGGCCTTCAACAGCAGCCCTACCTAAAAAGCCAAAGTACTTAATTGTAATCATAACTGTTATAAGATGTCTCTTCCCCACAGATTGATGGGGATCTTTTCAACTATAAAAGGAGTAAAAACTTTGTTTCACCTTCAAATGTCCATCTCTGAGCGGTGGCATTAACTTCAGCTGCTATTGATCCTCCTATGCCAGACATATAGGTGTCTGCCTTAATCTTTGGCCAATGACTGGGCCAGCTGGCATCTCTAATGACTGTTCGATCTACACCCGTGTATACCAACCCCTTCAATGGTATGCCATTTACATAAATACATAGGTCAGTCAGCTGTAATATTACTGGATTCTATTGCTGGGAGTCAAAATCTAAGCAAAATATCACTAAATTGCCTATTAAGAGTTTGTATCAGTAAACCTGATGCTACTACTTCTCCTGAGTGACGTCACACATTGTTTACCTGTATTAGTGACTGGAATATTATTTACACATTTCCCAGTTTCCCAAATCAGTGTATTGGTGATCACTGTTTTGTAAGCATTCTAAGGAGGTGAAATGGTCAAGGCTACTGTTCCTGGAATAAAGGATCCATAGACTGGAGAGAGACAGGTTTCACCTTTCTAAGGGACATCTCAATAATCTCAGCTGCATACAACTCTATTCTCCCCAATTGTAATCCCTTTCTCCTATCGAATTGCTTCTCCGGCTGATCATGTAATCCTTTTCTCCCATCAAATTGCTTCCTGGTTGATTGATCATAAAATCCCTTTCTCCTATCAGATGGCTTCTTGGTTGATCGATCATATCTGAGTACTGAACTTGAAAGACTCTCTGGGTTTAACAACAGCTGCCCTTATGTCCCAAGTGTTTTTTGCCTGGGACTCTGGAGCTGGGTCTTCCTTTCTGTTTCCCTGAGTCAATCTACATTCTGATTCCCAATGGAACCCTCTGTTGCATTTTAGACATAGGGTTTTGGGTCTTGTTCTCACATCCTGTCTTCTGAGGAAGGACAACATTGAGCTTTCAGATGCCAACTTTACCACACTGAAAGCATTGACAAGTCTCTCTGGAAGTCCCTTGCCAAAAGGCATCCTGTCTTCCTATGTTCAGATCTTAAAAAGACTGCCTCATAGCCTGGGTATAAAAGGTATTTGGGCCCACTGTGGCACAAACCTCATTAACATTTTCCTTAGCAAGTTGTCTTATAATTTCTGTTTCTACATTTTCACCAATAGTTCCATGACAGCTGTCTGCAGACATCCCACAAAATCAGCAAAGAGTTCATTTGGACCTTATGCTATTTTTGTGAAGGCTTCCCCTCTATCTTGTCTTCCTGGGATGGTGCCCCATGCTTTGATAGCACCCAGAGCAATTAACTCATATACTGTCAAAGCATCATTAATCTAGGCTAAAGTGTCTACATAAGGACCAAAACCCTGTTGTCAAATGTGACTGGATTGGGCTTGTATTCTACAGCGTTTATTATACTCAGAAAGCCACAATAAATTTTGTCCAGGTTCTAAACATGTCCTTGCTATAGATTTCCAATCATTAGAAGTTAAAATTTCAAAGCCAAATTCTCTAATATCATCTTAACATAAGACAATATAGACCTATAAAGAGTGCAAGTCTTTTTCAGATCTTCCATCTTAAATGTAGTGTATTTCCTTTTTTCTTGACCTGAAGAGTCAAACTCTTCAATCACAGGATATGCTTCTGTTTTTTTTTTAAATCAGATATATCCTGTCCTTCATTTTTTAGCTTTAATTAGTGCCTTTTATAATCACATATAAGAATTGCACAAAGCTGCTGCATGGATAGTGCTGATGGTGTCACTACTCTTCCCCCTTCTCCTCCTCCCGTCATCCAGGAAGGTGAAATTGAGGGGGAACAGTCAGGAAATGGAGAATGCCCTAATGGTGCCTGCTTAGGTATAACTGAGCTGTGAAAGTGAGAAGCTTCACACCCCTTAAGTTCATCAGCGCTGCTCTTGTCCAATTTTCCATGCTTTTTAGCTACTTTGTCAGTACCATTCCCCTCCTCCTCTTTCTCTGCATACTTCCTTGTCTGGCTGTTCTCCTTAGAACTTTTCCTTTTTTTAGAATTTGTGGGATTCTTTAAAGCCAATTGTATGATATCATACATAAGGAAGGTTTCTTCAGGAATTGAATCAGGACCCATAGCTTCATAATATTCAGTTAGTTGCTCTCCCTAATGGAAGCCACATATCCGGCTCTAATTTTTCCTCCTTAGAGAGCCAAGGAGACGTCCACTCTAATATATTTAAGAGCCCAGTGATCTCCCTCTGAGTTACCAATAAATCTTGCTTCTTTATTAACCTAACTATGCATGCTACATACTTCCCTTGGGACAGAGGAGACTCTTTTCTTAATATTTGCCCCGTTTCAGCTTAAAAAACAAAAGTAATTAGTTTAGCCCTTACCAAAGTTTCCTGCTTATCTATTTTTGTACTCACCCTATTTCCAGGTCACAGGGGACTTCTTTATGGACTCTGCTGATCCAGTCAGTCCAGCTAATTTAAAGTTAAGCTGATTTGTATAGCATATAGCCTTACCTAAGAGCCCCACACTTGGGCACCAAAATGTAAAATCCAGACTAGCTCTCTGAAGAACCTCAGGATCAGCTTAAATTCTTGGTCTTAGTGGAGGAGTGAAGGAGGCAGGAGGGCTACATGGTAGATACCTGACATTTTCTCTTGTGCCTACCTTTTCAGAATTCCTGCCCTCTACAAATTATGGTATATAAATGCTATGGAATACAATTGTTCTGTAAGAAATGACCAACAGGATGATTTCAGAGAGGCGTGGAGAGACTTACAGGAACTGATGCTGCGTGAAATGAGCAGAACCAGGAGATCATTATACATGGCAACAGCATAATTATACAAAAATCAATTCTGATGGATGTGGCTCTCTTCAACAATGATTCTGACTAGTTCCACTTGTGCAGAGATGAAGAGAGCCATCTACACCCAGAGAGAGGACTGTAGGAACTCAGTGTAGAGCACAACGTAGCATTCTCACTCTCTCTGTTGTTATTTGCTTGCATTTTGTTTTATTTTTTAGTTTTTCTTTTATTCCTTCTTGATCTGATTTTTCTTGTGCAACAAGATAACTGTATAAATAAGTATACATATATTGTATTTAACATGTATTTCAACATATTTAACATGTATTGGACTACCTGCCAGCTAGGGGAGGGAGTGGGGGAAAGATTGGGAAAATTTGGAACAAAAGATTTTACAAAGGTCAATGTTGGAAAAATTATCCATGCATATGCTTTATAAATAAATAATTTTTTTAAAAAGATGGTTAAATATATTGTCACATCCCATAGGACAGGCTTTTTCCAGGTTAATAAGTCAAAAATCAAAATTTCCCATTGCAGTGGGAATATCCAACTTTTATCTTTGGTCACTAACATTTGTGTACAGTAGGCCCTTGACAAATTCTTGTTAAATTGATTTGAATTTAATATATAGTTATCCAAATTCAAAAAAGCAGTATCTGATTCATATGTCACCTAGAACTAATTGGTTTGAAGAAAGAAAAGGGAATAACTTGTGGAAGTCCTTTAGCATTGCTGATTATAGTTAGAAATTTGTTTCATATATGAACTCGTTTTGACATTATATGTTTCAGAGACATCTGTAACTCATTGAAAGGCAACATGGTATTTTGGACTAAATGCTTGACTTAGAGTCTGGAAGGTCTGGCTTCAAATCTTACTGTATTTTATTTTCATTATTTTTATGTTTCCCCTATGACTTGTATAATATGTGCAGGATCATATTTTTTTGACCCTTGGCCAGCTATAAACATATTTACTTAACCTGAGCTGATGACATTTATCAGTATTTGACATTTATCGATACTTAGTCTATTAGCTTGACCACTGTCTGCTTGATTATCAGAAGCCTGAAGTCCTGGTTTTCTGTTTTCTAGAAATCAGGTGATTTTGGAGAAACAGAAACCTTCCATTTCAATCTCTACAGACAGCAACAACCAATTAGATGCCTCCTCCCCACCCCTTTCTCAATGCTCTCTTACTTGTGATGTAATCTCTTGTATAAAAGCTGTATATCTTTATTACTTCTTTAGCCCTCCTACACATTCTTTCTCTTTCCCTTATCTCATGATGGGACTGGTCATCCTCCGGAGGTTTAATAAATTACCTTTCTGCTTTCTACTTTGAGTGATCTCTGAGTAGTCATTTTGGGTAAGGGTCTTCCACATCCCACACATGGGAAAAGTGCTTTGCTATCTTGAAAGGGTTATATGGATGTAAATAACTATTAAAGGCTTGTAAAATGATTTGTTAACACATTAAAAACTCACTTTGCTTTTTTTTTTTTTTTAAAAGAAACAGACCTGTTCTGAAGTTCTTCCAAAGTATCTTCTGGAAATTTGTTTTACTCCAAATATTTGGGAGTTCTTGCTCCCATTTTAATTATTTACTTTTTCAACTCATTTTTTTAATTTAACTCTTCTTTGGGGTAAGAAATGAGAAGAGCTATTTTCACTTTTATTGTTCTTCCAAATCTTAATTAGGATTTATCATATAAACTCTTCTATCACCTACCTTTCCCCTTTTCCCTATGTATCATTCATCAAATTTGTCATATAAAATGTATTGTTTCAGTAGTGAGCGTTGTGAGGCTTAGTTCATGAAGACATTGTTTCTCTTATTTCTTTAAATTCCACTTTCAACTTTTCCCTTTGTATATTACTTAAGGAGACATTTCCTAATGGTCTCTTTTGTTGTTTTAACCCAATCTATTTTATTTTTAATAATATCTATAAATGGGATAATTTCTCATTCTTTAATTTATAGTGGTACTTATTTTATGTTTCTTTTGTTTGCATTTGTTATATGTAGTATTCTGATCATTGTTAAATGAAATTCTTCTTTGTCTTGGACTTTGAAACAACTTTTTATCTCAAAGGAACCTGTCAATTCTGTATTCAGAAATTCTAGGCAGTTCTCTTGCATGAGTTCTTATATTATGATATTCTGCATTTTTGACTTATCTTTTCTAAAATTTGTCTTTACACATCCTGCCTTCAGCTTCAATGACTTTTGTTTGCATTGAGATTATGTGATCTTTTACCCTTATTAAAAATATGTGCTTCTTTTATAGATTTTGCTGTTTTGACATATTTGTATTACCAGTTTATTGTCTTCTCAATTATCTGGAGTGACTTACCAATATAGATTTAAGATTTATTTTACAACATATTTCTATTGTTCACATAAAAATTCTACCATTTATTTTAAATTCTTTTAGAATTTTGTTTTTTTTTAATTATTCTGGAATAACTTTCTGTGCTCCCATCTTCTATTGGGAATTCATGCATTGTTTCATCAGATATATATCAATTATTTTTGTCTTTCAGTATTGATTTAGAGTGGTTTGAAATCCTTTAATTATTTTGTTACTCATTCTCCCTTCTTTTTAGTTTTATTTCCTATGTATTCATCTACTTTTGTTCTCATTTTTTCTTACATTTCTCTTTTATTCATTTTTACTCTTCTTTGATGAAGGGCATTACCTACAGGTTCCATAGAAATACCATATTAGTCTCTGAACATTCTGAAGAATTTTTCTTGACCTTAGGCTTTGACAACAAATAGTTTCTGGAAGGCAAGACTGGCTTAGCTAGAAGTCTCCTTTTCTTTTGAACTGATGCAGCCATACTTGCTGAATTCCTATTCAAATTTCCTCTTCTTTCAACATTCTTGGTGTACTAAATAAGTGTTTTCTGCTTTTTGTAGGATTGAAGAAGGGTGATATATATGTTTGTGTAGTTTCTTCTTTTTTGGCATTCCCTAAACAAGAAACTTCCTCAGGGAGAGAGAAGTATAATCTCTGCCCTCCCTCACTTGTCATTTTCTTTCTCATGAACCTTAGAATTTATGTCAATTCCTTGTTGAAATAGAGTGATGGCGGAAATGTCGGACATCTAGTGTATAAACAAGTATTCTGTAACAGAAAGAAAATCTCTTTGGTTTCCACATCTCGAGCCAATAAAGGAGGTTGATGGGAGACATGTACTAAGTGAGTATCTTAAGATTTGTCATTTGCCTCTATTAGTTAGTAGACTGTTACCTTTTGAGGTTTCTTAATCTCTTATCTTATGGATACAATTTTAAAGATTCTTCTGCATAATTTTTTTTCTTTTTGTAGACTTTTTAGTTGTTTGTTTTTGAGATTTAGTGGGAAATAAAGGAATTGTCTAGTCCTTTATCTCCTTGGTTATGGGACTTGAAAGTTCCCTGATGCTGCCTTTAAGAAAGAATCATTGCAAACCTTTTTCAGACTTGAACTTAGCTAATTGTCTAATATGCATATGTCAACTTTTTAGTTACAAATTCAATTGTTTTTCCTTCTGATTTTTTTTAAAGAGAAATTTCAAATATAGAATTCACAATTATAAAATTCACAAAGGAAAAGAAGAAAAGTATTTCCATGTTTCAGTGGTTCTATGATCTCATCAGTGTAAATGATTCTTCCACTTTTTAAAAGTGGCAAATTATTCCTGTGGTTTTATTCACATTTTCCCATAAATTCTCTTTAAAGAATCTGTCCAATGCATTGGAGATATTCCTCTGTCTTTTAAAATTTCATTAATAGAAATGCAAAAAAAGAGATTTTTTTTTGCATTGAATTTAGCTACTTTAATTACATAACTGTAACTGAAAATCGTGGTTTTCATGGAATCTCAGGCTTAATGTCAGGTAGAAATGTTTTAGGTGGAATAGCTTTTCATGAATGCAAAGGGAGCAAATTATTCTGCTCATTAATTCTTTATAAAAAAAAAAAAAACTTCAGAAATTCCCTAAAGTAAATAAATCTTCTAGCTAGAGGGAAAATTTTGAATGGAATGGAGAGGATCAGCTAATTATATAATTATTTTAAAAAATAATTTAAATTAAGCCCCAACACATCTGGAGGATTGTGGCAGCTTAAGTTCTCCCCACAGCATTTAAATGCACCTTTCAGAAGGATTGAGCACAGAATAATCAAACAGTGAAAGCCACTATATTGAGAAACTAAATATTTCATGCTTCATTGGCAAGTCTCATCTTACTATTTCACTGTGAATAAGTTTCTCAAAAATGGAAGTCTTACATTCCATTTCCTATTTGTAAGTGTTGCATGTTTTACCTAGTCTATATGTTAGGAAGGAAAATTTTCTACCAACTCATTTAAAATTGATTAGTCTCATAACTATCAGCTTGCTCATAAAAAAATAAAAGTAATAGATTGACTAGTCAATAGTAAGAACATAGTGCCTTTAAAATTATGTATATTCAGAATGTGAACAACAGATATGAAACATATACTCATTTAATACAAGTGATCTGGATAGTATAATTAACATTTTAGCAGGCTGGATACCCACAATAAGATTTTATTCACTGTGTGGTTGTTTTCATAAAATCACTGAATTCTGGCTGCATTTTAGACAAACAGGGTGCTCACTTCACTTTCTGGAAGAAGCTCCCCGAATAATTGTGAATAAACTTGTTGGAAACATGTGAATACTTCAATTGTGCTAAAAAAAAAAAAAAGAGGGGGGAATTAAAGCTACTGTTAGAAAGTAGAAAGATAATTTTGCCAGATGAAGGATGCAAAATGCATTAGGCCAAGTTTGAAGCCCAGCTGTATCTTGATTCAAAGTAAACATAAATCTTTTGGAATTCAAGCTCATTCAATTTCTGTGAAACAGAATCCTCTAAAAGAAATGACAATAATAGATTGCTTAAAAATCAAATAATTAATTCTTATAAAAGTGATGCAAAGCAACATAAAGTTAACAATGGTTAAAATGAAATATTCTCTGGAAAGGAACAAATCTTAGTATTTAAAAATCAAAATAAATGGCAGATACCATCATGTGTAAATTATAATCTCATAGAACATCCCTTCTAAAGTGTTAATGACAAATAGTTATCTGCCATTTCTCAAAGACCTCTGGGTGATTTGAAAGCAACTGTATCTTAAAACAGCATATTCCACTTTAGGATATCTAGTATCTCTTTGCAATATATTATGTGGAGTACTTTTGAGAAAATTAGTCCTGATAATTTCACTGAGAAAGTTTTTAGTGTTTCTTTGTGGTTATAAAGGTACCTTTGATCATATTGAAGAAATTTTCTTTATTTTTTAGTATTCTTAATACAGATGAAGATGCTTTAAATAATATATATATATATATATACATATATGACTATAGGTATATTTTTTAATAATAACTTTTTATTTTTCAAAAGATATGCAATGCAAAGATAGTTTTCAACATCCATCCTTACAAAACCTTGTGTTCAAATTTTTCTCCCTCCCTCCCCACCTCCTCCCTTCCCTAGACAGTAAGTAATCCAATATAGATTAAAGATGTGCAATTCTTCTAAGCCTATTTCCACATTAATTATATGTGCAAGAAAAATCAAATCAAAATGGGAAAAAATGAGAAAAAGACAAGGCAAGCAAAAAACAACAACAGCAGCAACAACAAAGGTGAAAATACTATATTGTAATTCACAATTGGTCTCTGTTGTTCTCTTTTTGGATACTGATATTTCTTTCCAGCATAAATCTATTGGAATTGCCTTGAATCAATTCATAGTTGAAAAGATTCAAGTGTATCACAGTTGATCATGACATAGTCTTCTTGTGGCTGTGGATAATGTTCTTTTGGTTCTACTCACTTCACTTAGCATCAGTTTATATGTCTTTCTAGGCTTTTCTGAAATATGCCTGCTCATCATTTCATGTAGAAAAATAATATTCCATATCATATACATATAGTATAACTTATTCAGCCATTTTCCAACTGATGGGCATCCACTGTTTCCAGTTCTTTGCAACAACAAAAAATTTTTTTTTGCACATGTGTGTCCTTTTACTTTTTTATGATCTCTTTTAAATACAGGCCCAGTGAAGACACTGGTGGATCAAAGGGTATGTACAGTTTGATAGCACTTTTCCACATTGCTTTCCAGAATGGTTGAATTGGTTCACAACTCCATTGGCAATGTATTAATATCCCAGTTTTCCCACATCTTCAACATTTATAATTATTGTTTCCTATTATCTTATCCAATCTGAGAGGTAGCAAGGGGTACCTCAGAGTTGTCTTGATTTGCATTTCTCTAATCAATAGTGATTATAACATTTTTCCATATGACTACGGCTGGTTTTAATTTCTTCATCTGAAAAATGTGTGTTCATATCCTTTGATCATTTATCAGTTGGAGAATGGCTTGTATTCTTATAAATTTGAAAGAAATTTTTATCACAAACACTGGATGGTGCTTTTTGTTTTTATTACTACGGATTTAATAGATTCTATGAGCATAATATTTTTAAAATGGACTCAGGAATGCATTAAAAATATACAGCCCAATAATTTGTTGTGTACAAAAAAACCTACTTAAAACAATAAAACAAAAAATTCAATACAAGAAAGCATCAGAAATCACTACACTTATCTATATGTCCCTTCAAACTACCTTTAAAACCAGTAAAATTGCAAAACATAGCAATAGAATATATAATGTTCACATTAGGAATATCAAGAGATTCCAAATGACTTGTTCTCAGAAACAGAAAGAGATCAAATCATAAATTCATACCAAAGTTGGAAGGAGGATAGGATTTCCTGTTCTGACTGATTTACAAGATAAATTGTTCAAAAGTTAAGGAACAAATGATTTCTGTTCCATACACAATTGTTAGTAAAATTTATGAAATCTTAGTAGTAAAATCATACACCAATGCATTAATAAATATTCAAATACTCATTGAAAATATTAAATAAGATAGAAACAAAATATTATAGCAATTTATACAAAAATGTTCTCAATGTGACAAGTTCAATGGATCAAGCCAGACAGGCAAACATATTTTGAAAATAAATAGGCATAATTAGTTATAAGAATGAAAGTACCAATACCACAATGTACATATATATATTCATATATATATATATATATATATATATATGTATATATGTACATATATGCATATATATACAAATATATATTATATATATTTGTATATATATACATATATATGCAGGAAAAGTCTTCAACAAATTTGTTCATGTTTAAATATAGTGAAAAGTAAAGGAGTAAAATATTTCTTTAATATGTATAGAAGCACCAAAATAAACTGAGCTAATGCTATTTGTAACAGAAAATCCTTTGAATCTTTTCTAACAAAATCAGCTTTGAAAAAATTGTGCTAATAAACCTACCAAGATACATAAGCAGATACACAACCGAATGCAACTACAAAACAAGTTTTCATAATAATAGGCATAAATAATTGGAAGAGATGAAGGAGAATCAGTCTTCATGGCTGGCCCATGATATAGTGCAAATGATGACTCCCTGAAAATAACTCTTTCCAAGGTAGTATTCTACTCTATAGATTTAGTGCTATTCCAAACAAGTTACCAAGGCAGAATAGTGCTTGGGGCAGCTACATGGCACAATTAGATAGAACAACAGACTTAGAGGCATGAAGAATTGGATTTAAATGTAGCCCCAGATACTTATTTTAACTATTTTACCTTGGGGAAGTCATTTAACTTTTATCTACTTAAGTTTCTTTATATATAAAATGGGTGGAATAATCGCACCTAATTCCCAGAGTTGCTTTGAGGATAAAATGAGATGATATTTGTAAAGTACTTTGTACTATATAAATGATAATAATTTTTGTCATTATTATTTTTATCATCATTTGTGTAATTAGATTAAAATAATAATGAAATCCTTTTGGAAGAATGTAAGAAAAATAGCAAGAGATGTAATTTTTTTTTTTTAAAAGGGATAGAACATACTTGATTCTACCAAATAGTGTCACATATTACAAATCATTGATTATCAAAACTATGATACATGATATAGGCAACTAGGTGGTACCTTTGTCTAGGAAGATTTGAATTCAAATTTGATCTCAGACACTAGTTCTATGACTCTATGGAAGACATTACACCTCAGTCTACCTCAATTTTTTCAAATGTATAATGGGGATATTAAGAACATTTACTTCACAGGATTGCTGTAAAGATCAAATGAAATATTTGTAAAGCTCTTGGCATAGTGCCTGTAATGTAGTAGGCACAATAAATGTTCCATTTTCTTCCCTCATCTTCTGTGTTGTACCTTTTAAACACACATATGTGCGCGCACACACACACTATTATCTATCTATCTATCTATATCTATCTATATAGATAGATATAGATATACATATCCATAGAAAGATAGATATATCTAAAAAGAGAGATAAATACCTAGATATCTATACACAGCAAAAACAGAAAGATTGATCAGTGGAACTGTTTATTCAAACAAGGCCAACAAGTAAATATGCTCAGTAGTCAGTATATTATCAACTCAAAATTATAAACTAGAGGGGGAAAGAGTCTTGATTTTTTGAGAATAGATAAGAAAACCTATAGGTTCCATTACATGTAGATTGTCTTTGTTGCAATCTTGAACTAAATTTTTAAAATTATCATTATGCTCAAACAACTCTGAATTTAGGGCAGCTCTTCTAGTCCATGTTCTATTAGAAAAAAAGATATAATAAAATTAGGAATAAAGGAGAGCACTTCATATACAAAAGGGTATAACTTTTTAGTCTTGCAACTCTTTAGAACAACTTTTGCTTACTTTGGTACTCATACTCTGAGCCCAACTTCCTCATTTTATAGATAAAGAAACTGAGTAACAAAGATGATAAGCAGTTTCCCAAAGTCACATAGCAAACTAATTCAAGGCAATAATTGGAAGCCAATTCTTCCTAATTACAAGTCTAATACTTGAGCTCCTACAAGATGATGACTCCAAGCTGAAACACTTCTCCTGGGTATATCTCCTTGCAATTGGTTTTATCTTATTGCTATTGTATTGTACCCTTACACTACTGCTCTGAACTAGTCTTTTCCAAAGTGCTGCTGCCTGCTAGAGAAGCCATCTTCCTTGTTTAGAGTAATACATTGTGGGAATGAATATAATAAAATTATTGTGAATACTGTTGAGAGACATTTCTAGATTAAACTGATTTATCTCGTTTTCTAGCCTGGTCAGAACCTTGATTACTATTGCCTTGACATGAGGCTATATCTCATTCATGGAATGCTTTCTCTCTTCATCACTGCTTTCTGACTTCCCAAAACCTCTTAATTCTAATAACTTTCCCTTGTTAATCATTTCCTAATTAGCTTGGATATAATTTAATTGCACATGATTGTTTATGCACTATCTTCCCCATTGGTTTGTTTGTTGCACAATCCCTACATCATATAGTAGGTGCCTAATCATATAATATTGATTAACTAATATGGGTTTTCCATATTTTTTCTTTCTCAGATTATAGCAAGTCAACAGTCATTTATTAAGTGCAAACTATGAATCATACACTATGGTATGTTTTAGGGATACAAAGAAAGGCAAAAAAACCTAAAAAAAAAAAAACAACTAAAAATGTACCTGTTGTTCTTTTTTTTAATTTTTATTTTCTTCAGTTACATGTAGAAACAAATTGTTTTTTGTTTTATATGTACATTCATTTTTTAAATACTTTTTTTAGGAATCATGTTGGGAGAGAAAAATAAAAACAAAAGGGAAAAACAATGAGAAAAAAAAAGAAAAAAAGTGAATATAGCATGTGTTGATTTATATTCAGTCTCCATGGTTCTCTCTCTGTATTTGTATGTCATTTTCCATACAAAGTTTATTGGGGCTGCCTTAGATCATTGAACCACTGAGAAGAAGCAAGTCCATCATAATTGATAATCTTACAATCTTGTTCTTGCTGAGTACAATGTTTTCCTGGTTCTACTTGTTTCACTCAGCATTAATTCATGTCAATCTTTTCAAGCCTTTCTAAAATCAGCCTGATTATCATTTTTATAGAATAATAATATTCTATTACTTTCATATATCATAAATTGTTTAGCCATTCCCCAACTGATAGGCATCTACACATTTTCCAATTTTTTGTCACCATAAAAATAACTACTACAAACATTTTTTCACATGTGGGTCTTTTTCCCTCTCTTTATCATTTCTTTGGGATACAGATCCAGTAGTGACACTGCTAGATCAAAGCTTATGCAGAGTTTTATAGCCCTTTGGGTATAATTTTAAATTGCTCTCCAAAATGATTGGATCATTTCACGACTCCACCAGCAATGCATTAGTGTCTCAGTTTTCCCACTTCCCTTCCAGAATTTATCATTATCATTTCCTGTCATCTTAGCCAATCTGAGGAGTATGAGGTACTACCTCAGAGTTGTTTAAATTTGCATTTCTCTAATCAATAGTGATTTAGAACATTTTTTTCATATTATTATGGTTTTAATTGCTTCATCTGAAAATTGTCTGTTCATATGCTTTGACCATTTATCAATTATGGAATGATCTGCATTCTTATAAATTTGACACAGTTCTTTATACATTTTAGAAATGAGACCTTTATCAGAACCACTGCCTGTAATTTTTTTTCTCAATTTTCTGCTTTTCTTCTAATACTGACTGTGTTGGTTCTGTTGTACAAAAACTTCTTAATTTAATGTAATCAAAATTGTCCATTTTGACTTTAATAATGTTTTCTACTTCTTCTTTAGTCATAAATTTCTCCTTTCTCCAAAGATCTGATGAATAAATTATCCCTTGCTCTCCCAATTTATTTATACTATTACCATTTGTGTCTGAAACATATACTCACATTGTCTTTATTTTGGCATGAGGTGTAAAATGTAGGTCTATGCCAAGTTTCTGACATATAATTTTCCAGTTTTCCCAGCAATATTTGTAAAATAGTGAGTTCTTATCCCAGAAACTGGAGTTTAGTGTTTTTATCAAACACTTGATTATTATAGTCATTGATTATTGTGTCATGTATATCTAACCCATTCTACTGATCCACTACTCTTTCTTAGCCAGTACTAAATGGTTTTGATAATTATTAACACTACAATTTTAGTTCTGGTATTGCTGAATCTTTGCATTTTCCCCCATTAATTCCTTGATATTCCTAATGTTTTCTTTTTGTAGATGAATTTTGTTTTTATTTTTTCTATTTCTATAAAATAATTTTTTGGCAGTTTGATTGCTATGGCATTGAATAAGTAGACCATCTTAGATAGAACTGCCATTTTTATTAAATTAGTTTTGCCTATCCATGAGCAACTGATATTTTTCCAGTTGTTTAGATTTGACTTTATTTGTGAGAAAAGTGTTTTGTAATTGTTTCCATAATGTTTCTTTGTCTTGGCAAGTATACACCTAAATATTTTATTTTATCTACATTGATTTTAAAGGAATTTCTCTTTCTATTTCTTGCTACTGGACTTCATTAGTAACATATAGAAATGCTGATGATTTCTGTGGATTTATTTTATATTCTGCAACTTTGCTAAAGCTGTTAATTGTTTCAAGTAGGTTGTTGGATGATTAGGATTTTCTAAGTATTCCATCATATCTTCTGCACAGAGTGATAGTTTCATCTTTTCATTGACTACTCTAATTCTTTTAATTTATTTTTTCTTATTGCTAGAGCCAACATTTCTAATATGATATTGAATAATGATGGTGATAACAGACATACTTATTTCATTTTTGATTTTGTTTGGAATGTATCTAGCTTCTCTCCATTACAAATAATGTTTGCTGATGATTTTAGATAGATACTGCTTAACATTTTAAGTAAAACTTTTATTCCTGTGCTTTCTAGTGTCTTTAATAGAAATGGGTGCTGTACTTTATCAAAAGGTTTTTTGCATCTCTTGAGATATTTATATGATTTCTCTTATTTTTGTTATTGATACGGTCAATTGTGATAATAGTTTTCTTGATACTGAATCAATCCTGCATTCCTGATATATATATATATATATATATATATATATATATATATATATATACACAAATGGGTATGTGACTTACATACAAAAGATCATATTGTAAGCAGATTAAGGAAATTTAGAAAAAAATTACCTATCAGATCTATAGATAAAAAAATGTTTGTAACCAAATCAGGAGTAGTAAGAAATAAAGAGGAAAAAAGATAATTTTGATTATACAAATAAAGGTGATGATAGAAATTTTTGAGAAAAAGAAGCATATGTTTTCATGCAGTTATACCATTCCTAAATCTTTATTTTAAAAAGCCAAAGAACAAGGAAAAGGTACTATATCTATAAAAATATTTCTACCAACTTTTTTTTTTATGTAACCCCAGTATTGTGAACTAAGTAAATGCCCATCATCATGGGAATGGCTGAATACTTTTTGGTATTTAAATATTATAGAGTACTTTAAGAAAGGAAGAAATAATTTCAAAAAAAACTATGAAAAGACAGATACAAATTGATACAGAATAAAGGAAGCAGAACTAGGAGAACAATCTATGTAACAAAAACATTATAAAAAGAAACCATTCTGAAAGCTATAAAAAATAAGATCAGTACAATGATCATCCATCATGATGAAGCAAACATTTTGTCCATTTCTATTTAATGATAAATTTATGTTGTCTAACAAGATGCATACATATATATGTTTTCACATTTTCATACACACAAATATACTTACACATTTAAATAAACATGTATATGTAAGTATATAAATGTCTGTAGATATCCATTTGTCTATGTACAGATATATATGTATATATTATTATATAAGTAGTTATACATTTGTATATACATATTTGCATTTGGTATTGATTTATTTTTTTCTTAGTGAAGAAGGGATTAGATGAAAAAAATAAATTTGTCATTTTTTGAAAATAGAGTCAATGCTGATACAAATATCAAATATTGCATTTTTCTTTCAGATCACTGTATAGTTGGACTTAGTTAACTATTTTCCTCAGTCATAAGAGTATTTTCTTGACATAAAAGTGGTCTGTAAATATTCATCATATAAAAAGGAAGAAATATCAATAAAACTTTAAAATATCAAAATCCATAGGAAAAAAGAAAAATTAAGCTAACAAAGAAAAAATAAAAAGGAGATAAAAAGTATGGATTTTAACTTCATTGACAAACTCAACATAAAAATGAAATGTAGAAAAATAGTAGAAGAATAAAATATTCAGTAATCAATAGTTTAAGTGACAATTAAAAATGAAGGAAAAGCCTGAAAATTGGGATGAAGGTGGTATACTTGATGATAAGGGAAGAGAGCTAGTGAGAATACAGTTGACAAAATTTCATTGTAAAATATACTGATTTAAGAAGAAAGATAATTTTAAAAACCCTAATTTAAAAAGAAAACAATAGTAGAGGCACAAATAGAAGAAAATGTAAACTTTTTAATTTTATTTATTTGTTTTTGCTGAGGCAATTGAGGTTAAGGGACTTGCCCAGGGTCTCACAGCTAGGAAGTGTTAAGTATCTGAGACCAGATTTAAACTCAGGTTCTCCTGACTTCGGGGCTGATGCTCTATCTACCATGGCACCTAGCTGTGCCTAAACCTTTTAATTTTAAAAATAAATTATTAAACAATCCAATAAAATGACTTCATATTGAATGATAAATCTAAACCATAAAATGTGCTTATGAAATAAACTTCCAAATATAAGGCATATTGAATAAAGAATGAGTTTATGATAAAATTTATTCTTATATCAGGTTAAAATATTTCCTTAATAGTCTCAAAAAAAAAAAAAGCAAAACCAAAAGAAAACCAGAATATAGAGATTTGTGATTACTTTATATTGCCATTTATTGCCATGATATGAACCATTGACATTAAATCAATATTAAACATATATGCTAATGACACAATATCAAAATTCAAAAAGGAAAATTAGCTGAAAACATATATGTGTATATCTATATATGTATGTATTTATATATCTTTATATACATATATACACAGCTATTTTTATTAAATTTTAATATTTGTCTTTCACAAGTAGAGAAATTTTGCAGTAAGATAAACAAAATGCAAATTATAGAACTGAACAAATTTGTAGAGAAATTGGTGCTAAAAGAATCATGCCATTTTGTGCAATGAACCACTAAATAAGAAACATTTCTCATAGTAGTTCACGCTTTTGTAAAATTCAACCATCTATAAGGTTATAGGGAAATTGTAAATAAATGAAAAAGGCAGTTCTAAGCAATCCTTTGGACACAACAAAACGATAAAAATAGTAATTAATTTGGGCAGTAGAAACAAATGATATAGCTCTAAATTTAATAATGGAATTTTAAATTACAATGGGTCAAATAGCATATCACAAAAATAATTTTTAATCCTGTGAAATTCAATTGTAATGACTATACACTAAGAACATTGTGATTCAACCAAAGCAGTGTACAAAGGATAAATGTGTATGTGTTTATGTGTGTATACAGGTATACTGATATTTTAAAATAAAAATTATAATAAAAGATTAATATACTGATCTACATTAATAGTTATAAATCTAACAAATCCAAAAAAAAAAAGCACAAAAGAGTAAATCCTGACAATTAGAAGAGAAAATAAATTGGAATACAAAGAAACTATAAAGAAAACTAAATGTTGATTCTTTGAGAAACCAAAAATGTTTTGAAGTTCAAATTAATTAAATCTGCAAGGTGATTTATGAATCTTAAAACATTTTATTATAGCCTAATAAAAATGTTTCTTTGACTTTGGAAAGGAGTCTTTC
This sequence comes from Sarcophilus harrisii, assembly GCF_902635505.1. Taxonomy (NCBI): domain Eukaryota; kingdom Metazoa; phylum Chordata; class Mammalia; order Dasyuromorphia; family Dasyuridae; genus Sarcophilus; species Sarcophilus harrisii. The sequence goes on from NC_045429.1 coordinate 125,939,414, forward strand.
CCAATAAAATTTGCACTTATGGTTTCAGTAGACAATGGTTAACAACAACAATATGAATGTGATCCATCAGTTTTCATTACTTAGATATGTATAAATCAATAATTCCTCAAACTGCAAGGTAGCTCAGAGTCAAAATAAAGCAATGACTAATGAGAAAAGAAAAGAACACTTAGGACAAACATGTTCTCATGTACAGAGATGAGATGTGGGCAAATAGTATTTTTTGTCCCAGATAATCAAAATTAAAGTGGGACAAAAATTTAACACATCAGGTAGAAGCCATTATAAAAATTAATTTCCTCTTTCTACTCATCACAATTTGACTTTAATACCTACTGTATTATTTCATTATCTTAAGTTATATAGTTGATATTAGGTCTTGTGCCTGTTGCTCTGAACACCAAATTTACTAGTTACAAATAAGGTTTTCTGCATTGTGGGATAAGGCCCAAATATAATTAAGGTTTCAGGACAACATAAGCTACAATTTTTGTTACTAAAATCCCAACTTCTTCAAGAAGTCTTTCGCAGTCCTAAATCCCAGTTAGTCAATAAATATTATTAAGTGGTTTCTGTGTGTCAGGTATTATGCTATCCATTGGGGATGCAAATGAAAATTAAAAAAAAAAAAAGACAATCCTTGGACTATATAAATGTTAGAATGATATTCGTTATTATCACAGTTCCTGAGTACACCATTTTTGCTCTGCTTGTCTCATTTTACCTATCCCCTCACTATCCTTCATCTACACAGCTTAATTAGGTAATAAACCATATATTGGGATTGAATAAAGGCAGAAAATGAATTGTCTAAGCTTTACTTAGCATGGCATATTGATTTAAAGAAGAGGCTGTCTATTTTAAGAAATGACTGCAGATAATTAGGATGAATGATGAATGTAAGTAGAACCATAGAATGGCAGAAAGTTGAAACCAGTAGGGAAATAACCCTATAGAAGAGGTCAAAGGGTGAAAAAAATCCCTTGGTTTTTTTTTTTTTTTTTTTAATGGTTTCACTTGCTATTAATCATGGTTTTCTGCTAGATTAAATCCATTCATCAAGAGTAGATCATAGTTATAGCATTAAAAAAATTGACCATTAAAGCAAAACTCTGATGAATCATCTCCCTCTCCCTCCATTTCTCTAGAGTAATGCATATTCTGAATTTGCTGTTCTTGATAAAGTATAGAAGTAAACAGTCACCTACTTATTTCTCAAGCTTAACTTGATGTACTATGTATATCGTATCTGATTGTCTATTAATGGGTAGGGGAGGAAGAGAAATTTTGGGAAGTTGTTAACCAGTAATAGATTACTTGTTCATTTTTTTTTTCAGCCATCCCATTATGATCTGGTACTCTAAATATGCCATGTTTTTTTCTGGTGCTGTACTTGGCTTACGCTGTATCAAAACCACCGATAGTTAAGTAAATAGTAAAATAGTAAATCTTGCTTTACTTAGAAATATTTGAGTGCAACAGCCTCATTTTAAGATAAGGAAAGTAGGGACCATAAGAGTAAAATAGTTTCCCCAAACATTTCCAAATGATAAGCAGTGGATCCCAGAATTGAGCCCAAATGTCCTGGCATGCTTTTACTCTTAAGTTTGTTTTCCTTTACTTGATCATGATTTCATTCCCTTTCTCCAACACTCTTTCCCTTTCATCTGTCTGTCTAAATGAGAACAATTCTAAAAGCTCAACTTCATTCCATTGTTATGAATCCTTCTTCATCATTTCAGCCTATAATGTTCTGGCTATAATTTTGTTTATTGTCTGTACTTCTCATTGCATCACATAATCATCTATTCCCTATCTTCCTTCTTCATTTTATAAAAACTAGTTTTTCTACCATCTGAAATTAGAGCTCCTTGGAAATATGGCATGGAATCTATTCTATTTCCTACCTTGCCTTTCCATACAACATGAACAGTTTTGTGTATTTAATAAACATACAATAAATATTTGTTGAGGAAAAGAATCCTTTTTAAAAATAAACTTATAGGAGTGAGATTATGTTCAAGATTGCTTCATCACTTTAAAATGCAAGTACTTCTGTACTAAATTGCATGTGTCATTAGATTTGTCCAAGGGAATACCAATCAGCTCCATGTATACTCCAGGAGTTGCCCATCTTCTGCATGAATGGGCCAGGAGGTATGCTTTTATTCAAATCATTCCAATATTAATTATAATATTATTGGGTGGTTGTTAGGATCAAATGAAATAATATATGTAAAAAAGAATTATGAACTTTAAAATTATATGATCATTTAGGAAACACTTCCTAAATTGTTGTTATAGGATTTATAGTGATGAAAATGAAATAGCCCCACCCTAATAGTGATGAAAATGAAAAAGCCCCACCTTAAAGGAGCTTAAATGCTATTTAGGGAGAAACTTTAATCAAGAAATCAAAATTCAAGAAACATTTGTCAGTCACCTAGTAAGTGCCAAGTACCATGCTGAGCACTGGGGATACAAATTTGTTAAGCCAAAGTATTTATGCTTGTTGATGTCTGGGATCTGGCCAATTCTCTCTCTTGGGGAACTGCAGTTTCTACTATTATGGAGAATAAAAGGAGTGTCTTTTCTGTTACTTGCCTAATTAGGGACCCAGAAGATGAAAGGAGAAGAGTCTGTTTTAGACAATCACTTTCTTGGTCTCCTATTTCAGAGGGATATTGGGCTAAAATTATACCTATATTTTGTGCTTTAGATATTTATGGACAAAGTTATATCCATATATATATAGATATAGTAATATAACTATAACCATAAATTCAGACAGTCAAAAACAACTTTCTTTAGTTGCTTTAAAGGGGAGGTTAATAGATAGTTTACTGTCAGATGGGTTACCTGCAACCAAATATTCCTTACACATAAAATAATCTAAAATATTTATCCAAGAAAATACTAAACAGATATCAGGGAATTATATGGAATTATATAAATGAAGAGGAAGAATAATTTAGATAAATGGGTTCCTTTTTCAGGAGATAACTATGGGTGTCTCACAGGGTTCTATCTGTGGCTTGTTTCTCTTCTCCCTATATGCTATTTTTACTTGCTAATCTCATCAGCTCCTGCTTTGAATTATCTTCTCTATATAGATGACTCTCAGATCTACTTATCCAGTCTCTTTTCTTCTTCTTTACTAATCTCTAATCTCATAACTTCAACAGTCTTTCAGATATCTGAAACTAGATGACTCATAGACTTTCTACATACAATGTGCCCAGAAAAAAAAATCATTATCCTTCCTCTCTTTCCAATTTCTCTATAATTAATGAAGATTTCACTATCCTTAAAGTCTCCCATGCTACAACCTAAGAGTCTTCCTTGAGTTTTTTATTCCCTATGACAACAACAACAGCAAGCAAAACCAACCAACCAACCAATAACAATAATTTCTAACAGATTTATATAGAAATTGCTATGTGCCAGACACAGTGCTAAGCACTTTATAATTATTCTCTCATTTAATAATCACAATATATCTGTGCAGTGAATGCTGTTTTATTGTCTTCATTTAAAGATGATGAGACTGAAGTAGAAAGCAGTTAAATGATTTACTTAGGGTCACATACCTACTAAGGATCTTAGACTGGATTTGATCTCAGTTCTTCCTTATTCCAGGCCCACCTATCTAACTACTATACCATATCCAATCTAGCTGACCCAAATCCAATCATTTGCAAGAGCCTAGAAAATTATAATAGCCTAATGCTTTCTCTGTTTCCAATCTCTTTCCACTCCAATACATCCTGTACTCAAGTGCCAAATTCTTTTTTCTTTTTCCTTCTTTTTTTTTAACATGATCAAACCATAATTTTGCTGTACAAAAAGAATTGGACTCTGAAATATTGTACAATTAGCCTGTGAAGGAATTCAAAAATGTAGGTGAGCAAAAATATAGGGATTGGGAATTCAATGTAATGGTTTTTAGTTATCTCCCAGAGTTCTTTTGCTGGGCGTAGCTGGTTCAGTTCATTACTGCTCCATTGGAACTGACTTGATTCATCTCATTGCTGAGGATGGCCAGGTACATCAGAATTGGTCATCATATAATACTGTTGTTGAAGTATATAATGATCTCCTGGCCCTACTTGTTTCACTCAGCATCAGTTTGTGTAAGCCTCTTAAATTTAATTAAGATTGTAATTGTATGATTGTAAGCCTTCTCATCCTGTTGGTCATTTCTTAGTGAACAATAATATTCCATAATATTCATATACCACAATTTATTCAGCCATTCTCCAATTGATGGGCATCCACTCAGTTTCCAGTTTCTGGCCACTACAAAGAGGGCTGCCACAAACCGAATTCTTTTTTCTAAAATGCACATTTGATCCTATCATATCCCCTTCCCCCAATTCAACTCCTAGTGGTTCACTATTGCCTATAGTATCAAATATGAAATCCACTGGCTTTTAAATGGCTCCATGTCCTTGTCCCTTCCTACCATTACACTGTTTTTTGATATTGTTTCCCACCACATACTCTGAGATCCAAGAACATGTCTCCTTCTTCTTCCTCAGAAAAGATATTTCATTTCTGAGCATTTTAATTGACTTCCTCCCATGCCTTAAATGCTCCTTCTTCTCACCATCTATCTTCCCTAGATTCAGACTTCTTTAGAGAAGACTTTACCAGCCCTCCTTAATCTTAGTTCATTTTTTGATACTATTCCCCATTTATCATGAGCACATATTGATTGTAAGTAATTGTTCACATGGTGTCTCCTCCATTAAATTGTGAGGTTCTTACAAACAGGGTCTTCCCCTCTTCACTCCTTTCTTTATAAACCTAGCCCTTAGCATAATTTCTGGCATATGTTTGCATTTAAATAAATTTGAGCTAAGTGACTTGTAGGAGCAAGACAAAATTCCAATTCAACTAAAGAGAATAATTTCAAGTCTTTTATCAGTCCCTGAGGTTACAGATTCTAGAAGTCAAGGGTCATGTTGGAGAGGTCAGTTTGCCATATGAGTACAGTTCTGGGACTCTACTCATACATTCAAATTTCACATCTTACTTTCCTCCCATTATTTCTTGACTATTCCTTCACTCTTGTTTTTTACCTCCCCCTTCCTATTTCCATTCCCATCTAATTCCTTTCTCTTCCCCTCTTCCAACTTTACTCAGTGTGGTAACCTCAGAAGTCATTCAGGAATTCAGACTTCATGTCTTTCAAGTATGCATCATTTCAGCATGTATTCACAGATGTATTCTTTAGATATGTATGTCTTTGTGCATGTCTGTGCATATATATACATGTATATGAATATGCGTATATATCTATATCTATATAAATATAGATATAGATACACACACACACACACACACACATATATATATATATATATATATATATATATATATACATCATCACCCAGAGTATACATGTGGGTACATGCACATATATACATATAAGCATATTCACAATAAATGTCAAGGTTTTTTTTAATGGGGAGGAACCATTATCAATGGGAGGAGGGCATGGTATAAGGAAAGGATTCATGTAAAAGGGGTCTTTTAGATGAGATTTGGAGGAAACTTGGGATTTTAACAATTAGAGGTTAGGAGCACCCCCATTCCAGGCAAAGGGAAGGGAATAAGCATTTTTATAGTACCTACTATGTGCCAGACATTATGGCAAGCTCTTTCTAAATATTGTTTTATTTTATTTTTACAATAATCTTCAGAATTGAGTGCTGTAGTGATCTCCACAAAACTACATTAAGTGATTAGCCAAGGTCACAAAACTAGAAATTGTGTAAAGCTAGATTTGAACAAAGGTTTTGCTTGCTCTAAGCCAAATGAAACCCTTGTTTGCCTTTAGTCTACACAATGTCACAGACAAGGGATATGGAATGTTGCATGAAGAATGGAAGTTGGAGTGAACCACAGAATTCTAAAAGAGGATTATATAATAAAGTTTACATTAGAGCCAAGTTTGGAAGGAATTGAAATATCAAACATAATATATGCCTAGATCTATCTAAATTCTAGTCCCTTTCTCTCTCCCTATTGTAACCTAGCATATTTTTTTCTGTCACTAGATAATACTTTGGATTTTATTACATTATATCAATCCTTGAACATTAGTTTTGACTACTACTTGATACTTTCATTCTTTTTTTTTAAGAAGGCTTACTTTAGGACAGTGAGTTTTGGTCTCACGAAACTCTTTATATGCTTAAAAAGTTATTGGAGACCCCAAAGAGATTTTTTAAAGTTGGTTATATTTATCAATATTTACCATGTTAAAATTAAAATTGATATATTTTTAAATTATTCATTTAAAATAATAAATCCATTCCATGTCAATATAAATAGTCTATTTAAACATATGTACATAGATAAGTATGTGTGTGTCTGTGTGTGTGTGTGTGTGTGTGTATGTATACATGGCTTAATAGATGATAGTGGGGATTCCCACGTCTGCTTTTACATTTAATCTATTGCAATCTGTTATTTAGGTAAAATTCTAAAATAGTTTTGCTCTTCCTTGCCTTCTTTGTATGTCAAACTACAATCCTGCCTTATACAGGAAGCATTTTCTTAATCACTGATAATTCTTGTATTTTCATTCTTTGATTATTTTCAAACTATCTTGAATATATATATATATTTTTAATTGTACATAGTTGTTTACATGCTGTTTCCCCCATTTGACTTTGAATTCCTTGAGAACAGCAGATGTCCTTTGCCTTTCTTCGTATCGCAAATGCATAGCTCATTACCTGGAACACAGTAGGTAGTTAGTAAATATTTTATTGATTGCTTGATAGTCCAAGTACTAGAAATGCTGATTTAGGTCAAACAGTCCAGAAAACAAATGATAGAAAAAAGTAAGGCAGTCTGGTGCATTTCTCTGAATGAGAAAATTCAAGGTGCATCACTTTAAAAAAAAGTTACTTCTTAATGAATTAATTGTATAATAAGCTCATCAAAGAATTCTGAGCATATCTTAAAAATGTTTATATAATAAGATCCCAAGTTAGTTTTTTTAAGCTATAGATTCCTTTTCCTATTATTTCCCTCTTTATCTCTTTCTATTGATTGTTCTTTGTTTACAACTCTTTACTAACTCAGCAGCGCACAATAGCCAGATCAATAAATCTATTCTCTGAAACACAGAAAATAGATATTTCAATGATTTCATGTAAGAATGAATACTTAATTTTAACATCATTTGTTCTTAGACTTATATGAAACATTAAACATTGGATTAAGAATTTCTATTCAAAATCTAAGAAAAATGATTTCAGCTGTTTCATAAGTCTACTTAAGTAATACTCTTTCCCCCTCCCCTAGCAATAGCAGTAGTGATGGAAGAGAATTATTTTGTAAACTAAATAATCTATCCTTTTTATTAAATTTATTTGTTTTTATTACACATTGTTTTATGAATCATATTGGGAAAGAAAAATCAAAACAAAAAGGAAAAAATTATGAGAAAGATATAAAAAACAGAAAAAAAAGTGAACATAGCATGTTTAGTCTTCATAGTTCTTTTTCTCAATGCAGATGACATTTTCTATGCAAAGTCTACTAGGACTGCTTTGGATCACTGACCTACTGAGAAGAACCAAATGTTTCATAATTGATCATCATACATTCTTGGTGTTATTGTGTACAATGTATTCCTGTTTCTTCTTGTTTCACTCAGCATCAGTTCATAAAAATCTTTCTACAATCAGCTTCTTCATCATTTTTACAAATATGCTATTATCTTCATATACCACAACTTATTCAGCCATTCTGAAGTTGATGAGCATTGAGATTTTCCAATTCTTTGCTACCACAAAGAAAGCTGATACATACATTTTTGCACATGTGGATCCTTTATGATTTCCTTGGGATACAGATCAAGTAATGGCATAGCTGACTCAAAAGGTATGCTCAGTTGTACAAAGCTTTGGGCATACTTTCAGACTGCTCTCCAGAATGGTTGGATCATTTCTCAAGTTCACCAGCAATGCATTAGTGTCCTAGTATTCCTACATCCCCTCCAATATTTATCATTATCTTTTTCTATCATCTTAACAAATCTGAGAGGTATGAGGTACTACCTCAGAGTTGTTTTAATCTTCATTTTTCTAATTAATAGTGATTTTGAGCACTTTTTAATATGACTAGAAATATTTTCAATTTTTTCATCTGAAAATTGTCTGTTCAAATCCTTTGACCATTTATCAATTGCAGAATGGCTTGAATTCTTATAAAGTTGAGTCAATTCTCTATATATTTTAGAAATGAGGTCTTTATCAGAACCCTTAAATGTGAATGTGTTTTCCAAATTTATTACTTCTCTTGTAATCTTATCTGCAATAGTTTTGTTTGTACAAAAACTTTTTAACTTAATATAATAAAAAATCTATTTTGTGATCAGTAATGATCTTCAGTTCTTCTTTGGTCACAAATTCCTTCCTTCCCCACAAATCTGATAGGTATATTATCCTATGTTCTTCTAATTAGTTTACGCTATCACTCTTTATATCTAGATGATGAACTCATTTCGATCTTCTCTTGGTATACAGTGTTAGGTATGAGTCAATGCCTGGTTTGTTCCATACTAGTTTCCAATTTTTCCAAAAGTTGCTATCAAATAGTAAGTTCTTATCCCAAAATTTGGGGTATTTTGGTTTGGAAAACACTGGATTACTATAGTCATTGACTATTTTGTCCTGTGAACCTAATCTATATCACGGAGTGACTAATCTATTTCTTAGCCAGTACCAAATGGTTTTGATAACTGCTGCTTTGCAAGATAGTTTTAGATCTGGTACAACTAGACCACCTTCATTTGCATTCTTCTCACTAATTCCCTGGAGATTCTTGACCTTTTATCTTCCAGATGAATTTTATTATTTTTTCTAGATCTGTTAAATAATTTATTGGGAGTTTAATTTGTATAGCATTAAATAAGTAGGTTAATTTAGGTTGTATTGCCATTTTGATTAAATATTATCAGTCTATCCACGAGTACTTGATATTTTTTCAACTGTTTAAATCTGACTTTATTTTGTGTGGAAAGTGTTTTTCAGTTGTGTTCATATAGTTCCTAACTTTGCTTTGGCAGCCAGATTCCCACATACTTTATATTATCAAGAGTTATTTTAAATGGACTTTCTTTTTGTATCTCTTGCTGTTGGACATTGTTGGGAATATATTAAAATGCTGATGATTTAGGTGGATTTATTTTGTATCCTGCAACTTTGCTAAAATTGTGGATTTTGGGGGCGGAGCCAAGATGGCGGAGAAGTCACACACCACGTTCTAAGCTCTTCTCTTACCCTCTTTATCAATATTATATCGAGCCTCAAAAATAGTCTTGACTGCTACTGTAATAGATAAGAAGTAGAACAACTCACCGGCTGAAGAAATTCTTCGTCTGCACTCAAAAGGTTGGTTCCGGGGCCAGAGATCAGCCAGACGGGAAGAAATTAGGTTCCGAGGAGAGTCTCAAACCGAGGGTGAAGCCAGATCTCATACTCAACTAAGCCTCAACCCGCAGTAAACGGGCTTCTCCTTGGGCAGTTGTGATCCTGCATGGCAGGAGGATCGCAGTCCCCGAGGTTAGTCCTCCAATCTGCGCAGTGGGAGCTCGAGTTAGGGCTATAGAAGTTTTCCAGGGGCCTGATTTGCATCAGGCAGAGGCCCTAGGCAGAGTTTTGTGGCGTCTGATTCTGCAGTCAGTGCTAATACTCACTAGTCCCACAAGAGGTCTCGCGTGGGCGTGACACTTTGACCACTTAAGTCTCTAGCCGAGGGCAATGATAATCCACTCAGCCCTACTAAGCAGTTTGATAGCTCTGCCAGTGCTGAATCCACTTCCTGTTGGGAAGGGAAACTCTCACCCAGATACTTCCCATACCTCGAGCCAGAAATCGGTTTACATCTTTCCCTGCTCTGCAGAGGAAGCTGCTAACCCCTTGCCTAGGAGAACCACCCAAAGGCTTTAAACATGAATACAAGAAGATGAAAGAACGATCCACAGCTTCTATGCAGAAAAAGAGCAGGTCAGCAAACCTGAAGAGACCTCAAACAGCAAAAATGCATCAGACTGTCCTCCTTACATAATGCTTCTAGAAGAGACCATTAAAAGTCTCAAAAGAGAGTTAGAAGATAAATGGGGAAAGGAAAGAGAAGCTTCATACAGAGCAAAACTTCCTGAAATACGAATTGAAAAAGTAAAAAATCTCAGGAAATAAGGAATTGTGAATTGAAAAAAAAGAATTCACTAGAAAGTACAGATTGGAATTGAAAAGACAAAGAACTCAAGAAAGTAGGATCCGTGAATTGGAAAAGACAAAGAACACGTAAGAAAGTAGGATCTGTGAATTGAAAAGAAAATAACTTCACTAAAAAAAAATTAGTGAAATGGAAAAAATTCACAGACCAAAACAATACATTCAAAACTCAATTGGACATATACAGAAAGAAGTAAAAAGCTATTGAAGAAAATAATTTCTTAAAAATTAGAACTGAACAAATTGAAACTAATGATTCATTGAGACAGCAAGAATCAGTCAAGCAAAACAAAAAATGACAAACTGAAAAACCACGAATTATCTACTCACAAAAACGAAGACTTGGAAAAATAGATCTAGGAGAGATAATCTGAGGATCATTGGACTTTCTGAAAACTATGATGAAAAAAGAGCTAGATACTATTTTACAAGAAATCATCAAAGAGAACTGCCTAGATGTAATAGAATCAGAAGGTAAAATAGGCATTGAAAGAATTCATCGAACACCTTCTGAAAGAAACCCTAAAATAAAAACCCTAAGGAATATTGTGGCAAAATTTCAGAACTATAAGATTAAGGAAAAAATTTTACAAGCAGCCAAAACCATTTAAATACCGAGGTGCACAATAAGGATCACCCAAGATCTGGCTGCCTCTACATTAAAGGAAAGAAGGGCCTGGAATATGATATTCCGAAAGGCACAAGAACTTGAGATGCAGCTAAGAATAAACTACCCAGCTAGCTGAGCATTTTCTTCCAGGGAAGAAGATGGATATTTAATGAAACAAATGAATTCCATTTGTTTCTGAAGAAAAACCAGAACTAAACAAAAATTTGATCTCCAAGAATAGAACTCAAGAGATGCAGAAAAGGTAAAATAACTCTTGAGAATTGTATTTCTGTTGTGGATATACAAAAAGAATACATGTATAATTTGATTGTACTGATATAACATAAAAAGGGAAGTAGATATGGAAAAGGGATGATGGCAGAATAAGGTGGGAAGGAGGGATAAAAAGAGGGAAACCACATCCCACAAAGAGGCTAAGGAAACTTATCATATCTGAGGGAATTTAGAGAGGGGAGGAACATTGTGTGAATCTTACTCTCATCAGAGTTGGCTCAAAGAAAAATAATTGACATTTGTTTTAGAGAAAAGTCTCTCTCGCCTCATTAAAAAACGGGGAGAGGAAAAGGGAAAAGAAAAGAGTAATAAGGGAAGGAAGGGGAAAGACCAAAGGGGGAGGGAGGGATTATAAAGAGGATAAGTATCGTGATACAAGAGGGTACATAAGTTTGAAAGGGGAAAGAGGGTGGGGGGAGGCAAGAATAAGTAAAGCACAATCTGGGGTTATTAGGATGGCAGGAAATACAGATTTAATAATTCTAACTGTAAATGTAATGGGATGAACTCCCCATATAGAGAGGAGGCAGATAGCAGACTGGATCAAAAGTCAGAACCCTACAATATGTTGTTTACAAGAAACACATCTAAAGCAGGGGGATGCATATAGAGTAAAAGTAAAAGGCTGGAGCAAAATCTATTATGCTTCAGGTGAAGTCAAAAAAGTAGGTAGCCATCCTTATCTCAGATCAAGCAAAAGTAAAATTGATCTAATTAAAAGAGATAAGGAAGGTAACTACATACTGCTAAAGGGTAGCATAAACAACGAAGCAATATCAATATTAAACATATATGCACCAAGTGGTATGGCACTCAGCTTCCTAAAGGAGAAGTTAAGAGAGTTGCAAGAAGAAATAGACAACAAAACTGTAATAGTAGGAGATCTCAACCTTGCACTCTCAGAATTAGACAAATCAAACCACAAAACAAATAAGAAAGAAATTAAAGAAGTAAATAGAATATTAGAAAATTAGGTATGTTGGATCTTTGGAGAAAATTGAATGGAGATAGAAGGGAATATACTTTCTTCCTCAGCAGTTCATGGAACCTATTCAAAAATCGACCATATATAGGACATAAAGACCTCAAAATTAAATGCAAGAAAGCAGAAATAGTAAATGCTTTCTTTTCAGATCATGATGCAATAAAAACTACATTCAACAAAAAGTTAGGGGGAAATAGACCAAAAAGTAATTGAAACTAAACAATCTCATCTTAAAAATGATTGGGTGAAGCAGCAAATTATAGATACAATTAATAATTTCACTCAAGATAATGACAATGATGAGACATCATACCAAAATTTGTGGGATGCAGCCAAAGCGGTAATAAGAGGGAATTTTATATCCTTAGAGGCTTACTTGAATAAAACAGAGAAAGAAAAGATTAATGAATTGGGCTTGCAACTAAAAAAACTAAAAAACGACCAAATTAAAAATCCCCAATCAAATACTAAATTGGAAATTCTAAAATTAAAAGGAGAAATTAAGAATATTGAAAGTAAAAAAAAACTATTGAACTAATTAATAAAACTAAGAGTTGGTTCTATGAAAAGCCAATAAAATAGATAAGCCTTTGGTAAATCTGATTAGAAAAGGAGGGAGGAAAATGAAATTAGTAGTCTTAAAATGAAAAGGGAGAACTTTCCACCAATGAAGAGGAAATTAGAGAAATAATAAGGAATTATTTTGCTCAACTTTATGCCAATAAATTTGATAACCTAAGTGAAATGGATGACTACCCAAAAATACAGACTTCCCAGACTAAAGAGGAAGAAGTAAATTGTCTTGAATAGTCCCATTTCAGAAAAAGAAATAGAACAGGCAATTAAACAACTCCCTAAGAAAAATCCCAGGACCAGATGGATTTAATGTGAATTTTACCAAACATTTAAAGAACAATTGGTCCCCTAATGCTATATAAATTATTTGATAAAATAGGGAATGAAGGAGTCCTACCAAATTCCTTCTATGACACAGACATGGTACTGATACCTAAACCAGGTAGGCTGAAAACAGAGAAAGAAAATTATAGACCAATCTCCTAATGAATATTGATGCTAAAATCTTAAATAAGATATTAGCAAAAGACTACAGAAAATCATCTCCAAGATAATACACTATGATCAAGTAGGATTTATACCAGGAATGCAGGGCTGGTTCAATATTAGGAAAACTATCAATATAATTGGCCATGTTAATAACCAAATTAACAAAAACCATATGATCATCTCAATAGATGCAGAAAAGCATTTGATAAAATCCAACATCCATTCCTATTAAAAACACTTGAGAGTATAGGAATAAATGGACTTTTCCTTAAAATAATCAGCAGCATTTATTTAAAACCATCAGTAAGCATCATATGTAATGGAGACAAACTGCAACCTATTCCTAATAAGATCTGGAGGAAACAAGGTTGCCCACTATCACCGTTACTATTTAATATTGTATTAGAAACGCTTAGCTATAGCAATAAGAGCTGAGAAAGAGATTAAAGGAAAAGAATAGCAATGAGGAAGCCAAATTATCACTCTTTGCCGATGACATGATGGTATACTTAGAGAACCCCAGAGATTCTGCTAAAAAGTTATTAGAAATAATCCACAACTTTAGCAAAGTTGCTGGTTATAAAATAAACCCACATAAGTCATCAGCATTCTTATATATCACTAACAAAATCCAACAGTCAGAGTTACAAAGAGAAATTCCATTTAAAGTAACTACTGATAATATAAAATATTTAGGAATCTATCTGCCAAGGGAAAATCAGAAACTTTATGAGCAAAATTACAGACCACTTTTCACACAAATTAAGTCTGATCTAACTAAATTAAAAAATATTAAATGCTCTTGGATAAGGCGAGCAAATATAATAAAGATGACAATATTACCTAAACTAATCTATTTATTTAGCGCTATACCAATCAGACTCCCAAAAAACTATTTTAATGACCTAGAAAAAATAACAACAAAGTTCATATGGAAAAACAAAAGGTCAAGAATTTCAAGGGAATTAATGAAAAAAAAATCAAATGATGGTGGCTTAGCTGTACCAGATCTAAAATTATATTATAGAGCAGCAGTTACCAAAACTATTTGGTATTGGCTAAGGAATAGATTAGTTGATCAGTGGAATAGATTAGGTTCAAGGGATAAAACAGTCAACAAATATAGCAACCTAGTCTTTGACAAACCCAAAGATCCCAGCTTTTGGGATAAGAACTTACTGTTTGATAAAAATTGCTGGGAAAATTGGAAACTAATATGGCAGAAACTAGGCATTGATCCATACTTAACGCCATACACCAAGATAAGGTCAAAATGGGTTCATGACCTAGGCATAAAGAATGAAATTATTAATAAATTAGAGGAACATAGGATAGTTTACCTCTCAGACCTGTGGAAGGGAAGGTCTTTAAGTGACCAAAGAGAACTAGAGATCATTACTGATCATAAAATAGAAAATTTCTGATTATACCAAACTGAAAAGTTTTTGTACAAACAAAACTAATGCAGACAAGATTAGAAGGGAAGCAATAAACTGGGAAAATATTTTTACAGTCAAAGGTTCTGATAAAGGCCTCATTTCCAAAATATATAGAGAATTAACTCTAATTTATAAAAAATCAAGCCATTCTCCAATTGAAAATGGTCAAAGGATATGAACAGACAATTCTTCAGATGAAGAAATTGAAACTATTTCTAGTCATATGAAAAGATGCTCCAAGTCATTATTAATCAGAGAAATGCAAATTAAGACAACTCTAAGATACTACTACACACCTGTCAGATTGGCTAAGATGACAGGAAAAAATAATCATGATTGTTGAGGGGATGTGGAAAACTGGGACATTGATTCATTGTTGGTGGAGTTGTGAACGAATCCAACCATTTTGGAGAGTAGTTTGGATCTATGCTCAAAAGTAATCAAACTGTGCATACCCTTTGATCCAGCAGTGTTACTACTGGGATTATATCCCAAAGAGATTATAAAGAAGGAAAGGGACCTGTATGTGCATCGAATGTTTAGTGCAGCCCTTTTTGTAGTGGCTAGAAACTGGAAACTGAATGGATGTCCATCAGTTGGAGAATGGCTGAATAAATTGTGGTATATGAAAATTATGGAATATTACTGTTCTGTAAGAAATGACCAACAGGATGATTCTCAGAAAGGCCTGAGAGACTTACACTTGAAGTGATGCTGAGTGAAATGAGCAGGACCAGGAGATCATTATATACTTCTACAACAATACTAGATGATGACTAGTTCTGATGGATCAGGCCATCCTCAGCAACGAGATCAACCAAATCATTTCTAATGGAGCAGTAATGAACTGAACTAACTATACCCAGAAAAAGAACTCTGGGAGATGACTAAAAACATTACATTGAATTCCTCAATACCTATATTTATGCCTCACCTGCATTTTTGATTTCTTCACAAGCTAATTGTACAATAATCAGAGTCTGATTCTTTTTGTACAGCAAAATAATGTTTTGGTCATGTATACTTATTGTGTATCTAAGTTATATTTTAATATATTTAACATCTACTGGTCATCCTGACATTTAGGGAGGGGTGGGGGGTAAGAGGTGAAAATTGGAACAAGAGGTTTGGCAATTGTTAATGCTGTAAAGTTACCCATGTATATATCCTGTAAATAAAAGGCTATTAAATAAAAAAAAAATAAAAAAAATAAATAAAATAAAATTGTGGATTTTTTATAGTAGTTTTTACTTGATTCTCTAGGGTTCTCTATGTATACCATCATATCTATCTGCAAAGAGTGATAATTTGGTTTCCTCAGTACCTGCTTTAATTCCTTTAATCTCTTTTTCTTCTCTTATTGCCAAAGCTAACATTTCTAATACAATATTGAATAGTAATGGTAATGGTGGGCAACCTTGTTTGTCCCCTGATCTTATTGGGAATGGTTCTAGTCTGTCTCCATTACATATAACATTTGCTGATGGTTTTTAAATGATACTACTAATCATTTTGAGGAAAAGTCCATTTATTCCTATACTCTCTAGCATTTTTAATGGGAATAGTTGTTGGATTTTATCAAATACATTTTTTTTTGTAACTTGAGATAATCACATAGTTTTTGTTAGTTTGGCTATTGATATAGTCAATTATGCTAATAGTTTTCCTAATATTGAAATAGCCCTGCATTCCTGGTATAAATCCTACTTGGTCATGCTGTATTTTCATTGGGATGGCCTTCTGTAATCTCTTTGCTGATATTTTATTTAAGATTTTTGCATCAATATTAATTAGGTTAAATTAGTCTATAATTTTCTTTGTTTTCACTTTACCTGGTTTAGGTATCAGTGCCATGTCTGTGTCATAAAAGGAATTTGGAGGGAGTACTTCTTTCCCTATTTTTTCAAATAGTTTGTATAGTCTTGGATCCATCTTGCCCTGGAGATTTTTTCTTAGGGAGTTAATGACTTGTTCTACTTCTTTTTCTAAAAAGGGACTATTTAAGTAATTTATTTCTTCTGTTTATCTTGGTAATCTAGACTTTTGTAGGTATTCCTCCATTTCACTTAGATGATCACATTTATTGACATAAAATAGAGCAAAATAACTCATAATTATTGCTCTTATTTCCTCTTCACTGGTGGAAAGTTCTCTCTTTTCATTTTCAAGACTTACAATTTGATTTTCTTCTTTCCTGTTTCTAATCAAATTAACTACAAATTTACCCATTTTGTTGGTTTTTTCATAAAATGAACTCATAGTTTTATTTATTAATTCAATAGTTTTATTTACTTTCAATTTTATTAATGTCCTCTTTCATTTTTAGAATGTTAAGTTTGGTATTTGATTGAAGGTTTTTAATTTGCTCTTTTTCTGGCTTTTTAAATTGCAAACCCAATTCATTGATCTTCTCTTTCGTTATTTTATGCAAGTAAGACTTAGAGATATAAAACTTCCCCTTAGACCCATTTTGGCTGCATCCCACAAATTTTGGTATGCTGTCTCATTACTGTCATTCTCTTGGATGAAATTATTGATTGTGTCTATGATTTTCTGTTTTACCCATTCATTCTTTAGCATGAGATTATTTCATTTCCAATTACTTTTTGGTCTATTTTCCCTTGGCCTTTTATTGAATGTCATTTTTATTACATCATGATCTGAAAAAAAATCATATTTGTTATTTCTGCCTTTCTGAATTTGATTTTGAGATCTTTATGCACTAATATATGGTCAATTTTTGTATAGGTTGCATGAACTCCCAAGAAAAAAAGTATACTTCTTTCTGACTCCATTCAATTTTTTCCAAAGATCTATCAAATCTAACTCTTCTAATATTCTATTTACCTCAACTTCTTTCTTATTTATTTTGTAATTTGATCTATCTAGTTCTGAGAGAGTAGGGTTGAGTTCCCCCACTATTATAGTTTTGCTGTCTATTTCTTTTTGCAGAACTCTTAACTTCTCCTTTTGGAATCTGGATGCTATACCACTTGATGTATATATATATATTTAGTGTTGATATTACTTCACTATCTATGGTACCCTTTAGCAAGATATACTTTCCTTTCTTATCTTTTTTAATTAGATCTATTTTTGCTTTTGTTTGATCTGAGATCAGGATGGCTACCCCTACTTTTTTACCCAACTTGAGGCCTAATAGATTCTGCTCCAGCCTTTTACCTTTACTCTCTATGCTTTAAATGTGTTTCTTGTAAGCAGCAAATGGTAGCATTCTGGCTTTTAATCCAGTCTGCTATCTGCTTTCATTTTAGGGGAATGTTCATGCCATTCACAAGACTAATTCTGTATTTCCTGCCATCTTATTTACTCCTAATTATGTTTTTCTCTTTCCTTTCTCCTTTTCCTTCTCCCCAGTATTTTGCTATTGACCACCACTTCCCTCAAGCATCTCTACCCCTTTGTAGCACCTCCTACTTTTTTGTACCTTTCCCCCACTATTTCTCTTTTCCCTTCTATTAGCTGCTTCCCCCTTTCCTTTTCCTTTCCCCTTCCTACTTCCTATATGGTGAGACAAGTTTCTTTGTGAAACCAGATATTCTAATATTCTCTCTTTGAGCCAAATCTGAGAGTAAGATTCACACAATGTTCATTTTCCTCCCTTCTTTCCCTCAATTATACCCATTTTTCTTTGCTTCTTCATGAGATGTGATTTCCCTCATTTTACTTCCATTTCCCTCTTTTCCCACTCTAATTCCTTTTCCATCTCTAGTTTCTTTTTTATATTATGATAATACAAATTACACATGCATTCTCTATGTATACCCATAACAGAAATACAGTTCTCAAGAGTTCTTTCCTTTTTACATTTTTATGCTTCTCTTCAGGTCTATATTTGGAGGGTAAATTTTTTTGTTCTTTGTTTCTTTGTTCTGTCTTTTCATCAGAAATAAATGAAATTCACCGGTATCATTGAATGTCAATCTTCTTCCCTGAAAGAAAATGCTCAGTTTAACTGGATAATTTATTCTTGAGTGCATTCCAAGTTCCTTTGCCTTTTGGAATATCAGATTCCAGGCCCTTTGATCTTTTAAGGTAGAAGCCACTAGGTTGTAGGTAATCTTTATTGTGGCTCCTCGGTATTTGAATTGTTTTTTCTGACTGCTTGCAATATTTTTTCCTTGGTTTTATAATTCTGAAATTTTGCTACAATGTTCCTTGAAGTTTTCTTTTTGGGGTCTCTTTCAGGAGATGATTGGTGAATTCTTTCCATAATTATTTTACCTTCTGATTCTAGAATATCAGGGCAGTTTTCTTTGATGATTTCCTAAAAAAAATAATGTCCAGGCTCTTTTTTTTTCATCAAGGTTTTCAGGAAGTCCAATAATCCTTAAATTGTCTTTCCTAGATCCATTTTCCAGATCAGTTGTTTTTGTAAGTAGGCATTTTCCATTTTTTTCTAGTTTTTCTCTCTTTTTTTTTGTTTTACTTGACTTATTTTTGATGTTTCATTGACTCATTCATTTCCATTTGTTCAGTTCTGATATTTAGTGAATTATTTTCTTCAGGTATCTTTTTAAGTTCTTTTTGTATTTGATGAATGGAATTTTTAAATGAGTTATTTTGTTCTATGGATTTTATGCCATTTCACAAATTCACTTTTTAAGGCATTGTTTTCTTTTTCCATTTTATAAATTCTGTTTTTCAGAAAGTTGTTTTCTTTTTCTAATTTGCCAAATCTGTTTTGTAAGGAGTTATATGCTTTTTCCATTTCACTAAATCTATTTTGTAAGGAATTTTCTTCAGATAATTTTCCAAACCCTCTTGCAAACCTCTCATTCCCTTTCCTCATTTTTCTTCCAGCTCTCTTTTAAGATTTGTTTTTGAATTCTTCCAAGAGAGCCTTTTTATATGGGCACCAATCTATATCACCTTTTGGGGCCTCATCTGGAGATGATCTGCTTTTAGTCTCCTCAGGGTTTGAGATATGTTCTTCTCTTTCACCAGAATAACTATCTATGGCCAGAGTTCTTTTTGCTTTTTTTTCCCCCCATTTTCTTTTTAAGTTGAGATATCCTTTTAGGGCTAGGGGGAGATTGTCCAAGCTTTCTCTACATGTGGCTGTGATTGGGCTGGGTCAGTGCTGACTGATTTCTGGTGCTCGGTGGGTGTGGCCAGGTCCCATGAAATTCTGATATTTCAAGGTTCATTTTTTGCCTTTTGTGTTTGTGCTGGTTGTCTTTTAACTAATCTACTGATCTACTGGCTTGCAACCAGGGTAGAGTAGCCAACACTGTTGCAGAGATTCCTTCCGTTAGATTCTCTAGCACTCGAGGACTGTGTGCTGCCTGCACTAGGCATCTGTGCTCAGTCTGCTTGCTTTTGGTTTGTCTCCCTCCATGCCTGATTGCAACTGATGTTTTCTTGAGAGCCTCTAAATTATCTTTCACTGGTAATTTGTTACACTCCAAAATATTCATGGGTTCTGTCACTCCCAAATAAATTCAGAGGCTGGATTTGCTGTTAATATAAGGATCATGGGGAGAGCTCAGAAAAAGAACTCAGAAAAAGACATGTGTCCTCTCTGCCATCTTGGCTCTGCCCCATACCATGAAATCCTTAACAGATTATTTATTTTTAAACCAATTCACAGGAATTAAAGGCATTTAAGAAATACATTTTTTTCAGGAAAAGGGAGAAAATTATGCAGTTCCAAATTTCAGTTCTTCAGAAAAACAAATATCCGTTGCTAACACATTGTCATTGAGAGAAGAAAAACTACTTAATCATCTAATGGAAAAATTTTGGCATGGTCAAATATGTTATGGTTTTGTAACAGTGAAATCAAAGACCTTCTTAATTTCTTATCTTTCATTTTCCGACCATGAAAGAATATGCAGGCTAAATAATGCCTTCATGTTACAGCCCTTTCCATAGGGGCAAGAAACTGGAAACTGAGTGGATGCCCATCAGTGAGAGAATATCTGAATAAGTTATGGTACATGAATGTTACAGATTTTCTATAAGAAACAACTATAATGTTTAGATTAACTCTCTGGAGGGCCTCAGGAGCAGTCAGAGTCTGGATCAATCAAAGTTCTTGGTCTTTAGAGGGGGAAGTGAAGGAGAGAGGCAAGCTGTCACATGGCTTGCCAAAGATGAATCTTGGACTCTGGAGTCTGGAGCCTCATGCTCTATCCTCCTTGTCCTGCACCTGAGTGACCCTGACCTCTCTCCTTCAGCCCTCCAATCCTTCCTACAATTACCTCACCACCATACATTCAGCAAGCACCAATAGTGAGGAGTGTTTTCACATCACCATCTCATCTAAATATATATATATATATATATATATATATATATATATATGTAAAACCATCATCTCACATTGAATAGATAATTAGCCTTAAGTGCTCTGCTGTCTGATTCAAGTACACCTTTTCAGAGTTTCAGTCCTCTACAAACAACTAGCAGCCTAATTTTAGAGAGGTCTGGAGAGACTTAGATGAAATGATAGTAAGTGAAAGGAATAGAAACAGGAGATCATTATATACGACAACAGCTTTATTATACAATGATCAATTGTGATGTATGTGACTCTTTCCAACAATGAGATGATTGATGACAGCTCTGATCATCTTGTGATGAAGAGAGCCATCTATACCTAAAGAGAGGACTATGGATCACAACATAGCATTCTCACTCTATTTGATGTTGTTTGCTTGCATTTTGTTTTCTTACTCATTTTCTCTTCTTTTTGATCTGATTTTTCCTGTGCAGCAAGAAAATTGTATAAATATGTTTACACATATTTGATTTAATATATTTTAAGATGTATAACATATACTGGATTACTTCCCATCTAGGCAAAGGGGTGAGGAAAAGGGGAAAATCCGAAACACAAGGCTATGCAAAGGTTAATGTTGAAAAATTGTCCATGCATATGTTTTGAAAATAAAAAGCTTTTAAAAAATAAATAATTCCTTTATTAAGAAAAGAAAAAAATAGCTTTATTTAAAAAAAAACTTGTTTAAAATTTAGCTTAAATTTGGCTCTAAGTGAAAAAAAAATCAGAGAATGTAGGAGATTAAAATATTTTTATTATTTTCATTACTGGAAAGCAGATAGGGCCAAAGAGGCAAAATCTGGACAAGAAACCAAAGCTGTTTTTGAAACCCCTATAATGCTGAAAATTAATTTGGATAATGTAATTCCTCTAAAACTTCTGACCCCAAGAAATCATGTCAGGAAAATCAAGGGCCATTTTTTTTTTACACCTGAAAGAAAACTAATATTATAATAATTCCTGATAATTATACTCTACAAAAAAGAGAATGAAGACTTTCAGAGACTGAGTTCAAACCACATTTCTGATATTATCTATCTTCATAAACAGAGAAAAGATAAAACTTCTCAAACCTTCAGTTTTTCCATTTGTTAACAGTTTGCTGATGCTGTTGCTGTTTTGTTGCTTTTGTTTTTTATAAATATTGAACTTAACAACATATTTTGAAACTCACATGAGGTGATACATGTAAAGATTACACTTTATAAACCTTAAAGAATTCTTTAGGTTAATGTTATGAAATAATTTTCTTTGTTTATTCTCAGGTGTCTATATTTCTTTAATTCTTGCTCTGATTTTATTACTTCTTCAAATAAATTTGAAATGATAATTAATAGTGTTTTGTCAGCCATATGTTATTTGAGAAGAAACTTCTATTTCTGTAATAAATACACGATTGGATTATGTGCCACATTTTTAATTTCTCTCAATAATCAATAATTTCAGAAAGCCAAGTTGGTTGATCCATTCACCTACTGCTGAAGACATCACTGTGCAGCTGTTCCAGGTACTTAAACTATTGATAAAGTTTGTGGGAGGAATTAATCATTCCTCCAAAGCTAGCTTTTGAGAATTAAACCTTGGAGAGATGAAGAAGGTGGTTTATTTTTCTTATTGTCTTCTTTCAGTGAACTGAGACTAAATTTAAAAGACCACATATTCAGTTGCCAATAATAAACCAAATCTATTGAATGATTTATGTTAAATCTAGATCAGAATTATCATTAAAACCAGCAACTCTTATTTTGAATAAGGTTTTAGTTTTATCATGGTATTCTAAGAGCTTTTACATTTGAGCTACATTTTACATGAGCTGTTAAGCTTTCTGTAATTTGAATAAATATGTTTATTCTGAATATACCCTAGTAAAGAAATTGAAGTAAAGTTAGTATGTAGTTTTATGACCACATTATTTTTGACCTACTTAAAGTTATTCAATTATACTGATAGTCAAATCATTGGTAAAACTGACAATTCAAAATTATATTATAATACCTTCACTTGGCCTGGCTTTTCTCTTTTTATTATAGTCCTATATCACTTACTTAAAGCTTTCTGTGTATCCAACAGAATCTCAGTTGTGAAGTATTATGTCATTATGATATGTAATGCATCATTTATTTGGGGGGAGGGGTGGCAGTGTTCTAGTAGTGCTTGGCCCCTGGCTAAGCAAAAAGATATTGAGTTAGTCCACAACATAAAACAGAAAAATTGGACTGGACAAGTATTTAAATAATTGCTGTATTTTACCCAAGATATTGTACTCGGTGATCATCATCATTCATAAACCTAATAACTATGCAGATAGCTCATGGATCCTTTATTGCAAGGTTGGTTGGCTCAGCAAGTTAGTATAGCATGCTTTCGAAAGCAAGATTGTAATTCTAAATGTGTAACCAGTTAGCTTCCTCCAAGAAACTTGTTTTCACAATCCCTAGTTTTATTGTCTTTACATTTGTTGCATGAAGAGTCTGTCAGAAGATTGTAGATGATTCAGATTATGACCATCATTGTAGATTTATAACTTCATCTTTTCATATATCGATACCAATAGATAATATTTTTGTTGTTCATTCAGTCATACCCAACTCCTATTGATCCCATAAACCTTAACACTTATTTCTTTCTGTCTTTGACTATCTCTCAAAGTTTGTCCAAGTTCACATTTATTGTTTCTATGATATCTATACATCTCATCCTCTACCATTCCCATTTTCTTTTAGCTTTTAATCTTTCCTGACATCAGGATCTCTTCCAGTAAGTCCCCTCTTTTTATTATATGGCCAAAATGTTTAAGTTTTAGTTTCATTACTTGACCTTCCAGTGGGCAGCCAGAATTAATTATTAACTGATTTGATCTCCTTACTGTTCAATGGACTCTCAAAAGTGTTCTCCAGTACCACAATTCAAGTGTATCAATTCTGTGGTACTCAGATTACTTATAGTCCAATTCTCACAGCTATCTTGGAAAAAATATAATTTTGACTATATGGATCTTTGTTGGTAAGATGATGCCTCTCTTTTTTAATATACTGTCCAGATAAACCAGGAGCAAGCATTTCACAAATAAGTAAGTGCTAAGATTTCCTGAGGTCTTGAATAGGTTAAAAAAAAATCATCCATTCTTAATCATATGCTTTGGATTCACTCAATCAATCTTAGGTTTTAGACTAAAGTTTAAAAGGCCTTCAAAAGTCTCAGTTTTATAAAAATTACATCTGGATACATTGAAGAAGCTTGGATACACTCTAGGGAACATTGATAAAATATCAAGCTAGGGTAAAAATAGATTCATTACAGAGACTGAAATAAATACAATGTTCTAGTAATAGAAATCTGAAGAAAATCTGAAATCTGAATAGAAATCTGAGAACAGAAGACAGGACCTAATTATTGGCCTAAGGCAAAGTCTTCTTCCCTTTTCTACATATTTGGCTGGAAGAAGACCTTTTGAGTTTCAGAAATTTCATATTGTAGATTAGGTAAAAGCACTAATTACATTGGGAGCTCAGGAGAGACTAAACATAGATTTATTTATACATAAGAAACCTAGAAAATATACTGTCCCATGTCATTGAACATCCCACAATGGAGAAGAAATGATTTCACACAACCATGATTTGCAAATTGCCCTATTTGACTCTTTAGGCCAATTTTCCCTGGACTCTGCACATACTGCTGGAAGATTATGTGATGGACTTGGATAAGGAGTGTGTATGATAGTGGTTCCTGTTATGTACCAACTCTTCTTACTATTCTCCCTTAGCAAATATCAATCTATAATAGTTATTTATATCTGATTTACTAAGTTATTTTGGACTGGTAACTAAAGATGAATAATAAAGGGAAGCACATCAGTAGGGGTTTTTGAGATGTAGCACTAGCAAAGATTTTTACCCTCCCAACTCCCCAAAACTTAGAATATCCCTAGGGAGTTGAGCATCAAAATATTCAAGATCAGTAAGAATTCAGACAAGCATCACAGGACATTTGCTACATTTATATATTTACTTGAAATAGAGAAGCAAATACAAAAAAATGGCTATAAAAGAGAAAAAAATACTAATTTCTTCACAATAGTCCCTATGCTCATGAAACATCATCTCAAAGCCACCAGTATATTAAGGGAGAAAAAAAAAGAAAGAAAAAAAAAGATCTATTGCTAGTTTTGTCATTAGATTTCTTCTAATTAACAAAATGCCTAATTTTTGTTTTTCTAAATTCATGTAATTCTTTATTTCCCTTCCTGATATTTTCTTGTTTTTCTGAAAGCTTAAATTACAGTGTGTTCTAATTTTACTTTGTTCTCCTCTGCGCCCATGGCATCTTTCACATAACTTGCAAATCCCAAAAGAAAAAAAATAAATTATACCTGTTTTCCTCTCTTTCCAGAGAGAACTGGTACAGCTTTTGCTTTGAAAACAAATTTTAAAAGAAAAAAAAATCTAGTTTATTATCATATACTTTTTTCCAGAGACGTTTCCAACACTTAAGTTCATGACATGTTGGTAAGCTAATGTGCTGTTTTAAGAAGAGAGTAAGAGGACAGATGACATATTTCATTTCTTTATGGTTTCACATTTTGTTTATGTAATATCCCAGGGTACATATTGGAGCATCTCAGGATTGCTGCATGGTGTGGGAGGACATTAGGAATCGAGCTCCCATTATAGCTAATGGGAGCTGTGTTTCTATTTCCCTGTGTACTACTCTGAAAATGTCATCCAGCTCACTTTGTCCCTTTAAAAAAGAAAAATGTATCTGTTTTGCTCTCCCCCTCTTCATGCTCTAAGTCTCTTTGACCTCTGTTGACAATCACATGCTTTCTGGCTCTTTGCCATGCTAACTGCACACTGTAGTATAATTGGTAAAGGCACATAAAGAATCAGCTTGGTGAAGGGAGGTTGAAGTTGGAAAAATCATAGTTCTCATTTTTTTTTCTTTTCATGAAAAAGGAGTGTATATTAATGCACTCAGAGAAAGAATATAAATACTGTATGTGATCCAATAGGGGACTATAGATTTCATTGCCAAGGGTTGGGAATAATCACATGACTCATCCATGGTAGAGACATGAATGAGTGAGGAAGGACTTCTCAAACAAATAACTATAAAAGCTTTCTTCACTAGTACTCGGCCTTAGCACATTGTTTATTTATGTTCCTCTTCTTGCCTTTATTCAGGTCTCCCTTCCTTTCCTTTGCAGATGATATATTGAAAACTATTTATTGTCGGTATTATGGATAGCATACTCCTATAACAACAAGTTTAAGGCTTTTCCTTATGGCTACACTGAAAAATGCTATATTCATAATATGTGAGAAATATGAAGAACTAAGGGCATGATTATGGACTAATTAGTAGTTTTTTTACCTAAAGGATCTTTTTTTAATCAGTCAAGTGTTATGTAAAGATTATTTCTCCTTCTACTCCCCATTATACAAGAGCTACTTTTCACTCTTCCCTCCCTTTCTTTGCATTTGTAGCACTTAGCCCCAGTGTCTGGTATGTTTTAGGTATTAAATGAAAGCTTGTTGGCTTTTTGACCTGAAAACTTAAGGGTCTAATCAGGATTAATCCCTAAGGCATTTCCTGTGCTGTAAAAGTGAATTATTATTGTGTTTAGGAAACTTTAAATCAAGATTACATCATAAAACAGAGAGGTCCTGTTTGAATTAAGCATCTCCTAGAACTGCCTCCAAAACCATCATAAATAGGAAGGGATATATAGATATTAGAAAGACTTTTGTTGCAGTTGAATTTTCCACACAAAATGGAAAGACTCTAGCTGTAGAATGAATGGTTAAATGGCACAATTAATCAAGTGCTAGGCTTGGAGGCAGGAAGACCCAAGTTTAAATCTGGTCTCAGACATTTATCAGCTGCATGACCCTGGGCAAGTCATTTTGGAATGGACTCTAGCAAGGCCTCTGTATTAGGGGCTGGGGAAGAAAAAAAATTGTTGTTGCCTCTCAGGGCAAATGCCAAGGGGATTTGGGTTGTGGTAAACATGGTTAATCACACACCCAGGTGTAAGGAGCTTGGATCTTATTAGACTGAATGCCAGGAAGCTTGCGTCCTGTAACATGTTGTTATTTTTTGTTTTTCTCAACATTTGGCCAAAAGTTAAGAAAGAAACATCTCCCTGGAGAGGAAATGAGCAAAGAGAAACACACACACACCCATTCAATTCCCTATAAAATACCCATCTTGGAGGACTCCCTGTGATTGATTGGTCCTGATGCTGTTTGATATGGCAATAAAGGCTTTTCTTTTGAAAAACCAGACTGACGTCTAGATAATTCTTACTTATCAAACCTATTTTCCAACTGCATTTCAACTCTGTTTGACTTAGTTTTTCATCTGTAAAATGAACTGAAGAAGAAAATGGCAAACCACTCTAATGTGCTTGCCAAGAAACCCCAAATGAGGTCATCATAGAGTAAACTAAAATTAAAAAATGGCTGAATGGGCATATAATCATTGAGTCATATGGGACTTGAAAAGACAATCCACCACTATGAGGAAGTCAACTTCCTATACACTAAGAATCACCTCTGTATTTCAAATATAGATGATCCCCCAATCTCTAAGTATTTCTAGTAACAAAGAATTTATTAATTTAGGAAACTATTAATTCATGAATACAATCCTTATTTTCAGAAAAGTCTTCCTTGAAGGGTTTCTGAATCAACCCTTGTATAACTAATCCATTGGTTCAACTTCTAGCTTCTAACACAACCCACAAGTTGTTGCTTCAATGACTGAACCTGCTGTAAAATATAGAGATAAATAGAAACATTGCCATAGGAGTTTGTGAGAAGTTGATGATGTGAACTACCCATTAGGAGCACAGAGAACTAAGGATGATCATGCATCCAGCAAGCATAAAGGGCAAAAATAATTTTACAACAAATTATTAATATTGCATTGTTGTGTTTCTTTGATCTTGTAAGGCAGAGCAGGGGCTCTTAAACTAAGGTCCATGGATTTGTAGAAAGAGTTTAGGGAGTCCAGAAATTTGGAGGTGAAAACATTATATCTTTATTACAACATAATTGGATTTCTCTGTAATCCCACATATTTAATTCATGCATCATGAAAACATTCTGAGGTTTCCATACAGTTCACTAGACTGCCAAAGGGCCTGTGGCACAAAAGGGCTTAGAAACCCTGGAAACCAATGTATCTCTTCAATATATCAGGGATAACAGAATGCTCTTAGGAATAAAAACACTGGAGCTTTAAAGACAAAACAAAGAAGAAAGGGATCAGTTGAAGTTGAAGTAAATCAAGCTGTGTCAAATGATTGCAAGATGGAAGACTGATACAAAAAAGAGAAAGAAGGGAGAAACAAACATATCAAAGGTATGAGTTATTTTTGTTGTTTCTGGGGTTTTTTTTTTCTATATAGTTTTAAGGAAGAAGTAGCTACTTCAAGGAACAATGATGTGAGTCCTCAAATGCTATCAGGAAAAGATTTGTCCCTCAAAAGTCAGAAGAAGAAAACATGAATAGTTATGGCCAGTGATTCTCTCTTGAGATGTAACTAAACAGCTATTTGTCAAACTCATGTGAGCAATAAAAATAATGTCTTTCTGGGGTGGTTATCTAGGCTTTGACAGAGAATCTTCTAAAACTTGTCTAACATAAAAACCACTTGACAATTCTGTTGAATTGTGTAGGGATATATCATAGCAATAGAAAGATTCTAGCCACAAAGAATTAATTAAAGATTATAAAGTTCTGGAGAAGAGGTATTAGTCTTTACATATATATTTACTATTATTTTTATCAAATGAAAAGTAGATCACTTGGAAGACACATACTTGGGAAGTTGTAGAGGGCTGAAACTCCAAAAAGGTATGTTTGAATCAGACAACTGAGCACTTAAAGCTAATTACCTATTTGATATGAGACAATGACTCTATTAGCATATATTTGGATATGTTGGCTCTTCTCACTGTTGGTGCTTGCTGAATATTTGGTGTTAAGATAATCATAGCCAAGGATTGGAGGGCAGAGGGAGAGAGGACAGAATCACTTGGCAGCAGGACAAGGAGGAGAAAAGTTGGTGACTCCAGACTCCATAATCCAGGATTCTGCTTGTCTTCCTCCTTCACTTCTCCCCTAAACACCAAGGACTTTAATTTATCCTGACTGGCTGACCCCGAGGCCCTCTAGGGAGTTAACCTGTACACTATGGGAAGTGATTTTGCATTGATGAATAGCAGCCATATTTGTATTTATGGGCCAAGATTAAAATAGGATACATGTTAGGAAATCTAGTAAAAACAAAGAAAAGTTATAATACCCAAAGTCTTAGGAATCTTAAATTGAGAGCAAAAAGAGACAGGAAGTAAAAAAAAAAAAAAAAGAAATTGCTAAACTACATGCAAAACTTGATAATATAGAGTATCTCTAAGGTACAGTGGGAGAGTAAAATGACAGAAGCAAAGAAAAAAAAAAACAAGAATTCAAAAAAGAAGCAATATTCAAGTAGAGAATCAAAATATCTGAGGCCTCAGAAGTTTATACTGAAGTGCAGCAAGAAGTTGAAATCAGATATATTTAAGTGCTGCAAGGTCAGATGCTAAAAATAAACCTTAAATACTCTGGTCACATAATGAGAAAACAGAACACATTGGAAAAGGACCAGATAATGGGAAAGACTGAAGCAAAAGGAAAAGGGAATGACAGAGAACAAAACAGATAGACGATATCATGAAAACCATGAACACAAACTTGAAAAGACTTTAGAAATAGTGGAGGATAGAAGAGCCAGGTGTGTTATAGTTTATGAGATCATGAAGAGTCAGACATGACTAAATGATTAAACAACAAATATGTAGTATGGATAATAAAGGGAACTAGAAATATACTGGTATGGAGAAAAATTCAACTTCATAGTTACCTGTGAAACTTGAGAGAACGAGCCTCCTTACTATAATTTGTAGAATAACGTATACCATGTGTAAAAGGAGAAGAATAAAGTAATGAGGAAGTGGCGTATTATATTAACATTTATTTATACTCAAATTTGTAGATTCCAGAATGGAGGTGAACCAATACATAAGGTATTAAATTCCACATCCAATAGGCCAGCAATATAGCCAAAATTCAATAAAACTAATTTGAATAAAAATAAAGATGTTTCATTCTGATTGAAAGAATTACACAAGTATAGAGTGAAGAGTAGAGCATAGCTAAGTAATAGTTTAAATGAAAAATATCTCAGAATTTTACTGTGCTGAAATTTTAAAATTTCTCATTAGAATAATATAGCAAGTAAGCAAGCAAGCAAACAAACAAACAAACAAAAACAATTTATGTATTCTTGGCTTTCATTAGGAGAGATACAGTACCTGGAAGGAGGGAGAAAAAACAAGAAAGCACTAGTATGTCCTTCTTGAACCAGGTCTTTAAAGTTATGTTTACTTCTGTTATCACATTTTAGTCAGATCACTGATAGATGAGAAATCCTTCTTCCCTTCCTCCCTCTGTCCCTCTCTTTTTCCTTCCTTCCTTCTTTCCTTCCTTCCTTCCTTCCTTCCTTCCTTCCTTCTTCCTTCCTTCCCTCTCTTCCTTCCCTCCCTCCTTCCTTTCCTCTTTCCCTTCCTCTCTCCTTCCCTCCCTTCTTCCCTTCCTTCCTGTCTTCTTTCATTTCTTGTTTCCTTCCTTCTTCCAAAGTTCATCCATTGCATCTTGACTCATCATCACTCGTCTTGATTCTGTCCTGACACTGGACCATGATGACTGGAAGAGAGAGGCTGATAACTATCTGCAATTCTGCCTCAGTTAAATCCAATTTAAGCATAAATTAAAAGTCATGATGATATCATTTTACCAATACTATCTTTCTCCAAATCCTGTAGCGATGGACAAAGGATGAAATAGCAAGTGTGGAGCCAATGGAAGTTGTAGTCACAATCCTATACACAGGTGACCCAAGTCAAAGGGTCAACTTCTCTTTGGAAGCAGCAGTGGGATTTGGCAGCCTCCTGGGTGTCTGAGCAACCTTTTCCATCCCAAATGTTCATAGGGACTATTTATATATGACATAGTATAGAGCATTCCAAGCTTGGATTGGTCTGATTAGCCACAGTCGGACACACTAACTTGACTCTAACATCATGATGTCATTTTAGTTCTCTTCAAAAACAAAAGACAACAACCAATCAAGCAATTAAATATATGACATACACACATATGTGTATATGTGTATATATGTATTTTTCACCCCACAAAAAAAATAAGCTTTTTTTCTTTTCTCTCAAGCAAAGGAATCAGGAAAGCCTCATGAAGGAAATGTGAGCTTGGAGAAACATGTATATATTCTGCTCATCTTTGTACTCCTGTTCTACCTAGAATATTGCCTTACTCATGCAACTTACTCAATCGTTTTTCAATTATTGGAACAGACTGCTACCTCCTTCAACTGATAATGAAATTCTGGATGCCCTTCTTTGTACTTACTCTAATTTGTCATTGTTCTTCTTATTTTAACACTCATAATAGAACACTCTGGAGAACTGTAGTCATTTGATTGTCTATATTTCATAACTTCAATTAATCTGGCCTAAATATTTTTTGCCTATTTACCACTTTATTCTAGGTCAAGAACGAAACTATTGCTGAAAAATCACAGTTGTAATATTTTCTGACTCAATATATATTTGTTAACTGAAGGAATCTTATATATGATTTCAGTATGACACAATTTCAAAATAGTACTTAATAGATCATGGCATGTTGCAAAAATGACTAGGTCACTAATTTATAGCTGTAGTATTATCTGGTTTTATTTTAGACATTTCATTTTTTACCTAAGGTAGGATTAAAAATACAGATATAAATGTCAAAAATATACACAAGCAAAACCTATTAATAGAGTTCTGGAAGTGAATTATAAATTGAAACTTTTACTAGTATTTTCCACGCTATTTGATTGTAACTGAGAAGAAAATGTGAAATGAAACATTTATATCACAAGACTTTTTAATAGGGATGGCTCTACAAGTAAGCTATAGGCAGAGTTTTTCAACTATTGATTTAGGTGCATTATTGGACAAATATTCAAACTATTTAGGATTAGAATTAATGCCACTAAAATGATAAATTGACACCTCTTGGAAGGCAATAATCTATAATCTTTTTTATATTTTTTTATTTTAAATATTTTTATATTCAAAACATATGCACAGATAATTTTTCAATATTGACCTTTGCATAGCCTTGTATTTCAGGTTTTCTCCTCCTTTCCCCCACTCCCTCCCCTAGATGCCAAGCAATCCAATATATGTAATACATGTTAAAATATATGTTAAATCCAATATGTATAAACATATTTATACAATTCTTTTGCTGCACAAGAAAAATCAGATCAAAAAGGAAAGAAAATAAGTAAGAAAACAAAATGCAAGCAAACAACAACAAAAAGAGCGAGAATATTATGTTGTGATCCACATTCAGTTCCCATAGTCTTTTCTCTGGGAGTAGATGACTCTCTTCATCATAAGGTCATTGGAACTGGCATCAATTATCTCTTTGTAATCCATAGCTTTTTTAACCAGAGAACACATAACTAGGTAGAATTTCATTTGACAATCTTCTCCTTTATATGTAATTTATTTTTATTTGATTAAAATATTACTATATTAATTTAGAGATAGCCTGAGTTTTGAAAAAAAAAAGATTCTTCCACCCCCAACACACATCTGGATCATATAAACATATTGTCTTAGAGCTATGTGAGAGCCAGTGAAAGGTTAAATGTTTTATCCATCATAACAAAACTGATAACTGTCATAAGTGAGGCTTGAATTACCACATCCCCGACTCTCTCAGACCAGATCTCTAGCTACTGACATGTTATATAATTCATAATATATGTATATATGCACACATATACGTGTGCATGTATATGTATGATTAACTATGATGGTATTGTATCCTTTCAGGGAAAAAAAATCTACTTTCTTTAAAGTTCAGATTAGACTTTACTACAGATTTGCAATGAAAAATATTGTGTGTGTGTGTGTGTATGTATGTATATATATATATATATATATATATATATATATATATGTATATATATATAATTTTTTTTCCTGACCTGTCATCTTCTGCTGTCTCCAGAGAGGAAAACAGGGGAGTAGATGAGGAAAGGGACTTCCATATTCTGTGCAGATTCAGCTTCCATCTCCTGTCTATTTCTCACGTCTGGAGTCTTCCTCATCTCTACCTACTGGCTTTCCTACCATCCTTCAAGTTCCAACTAAGATCCCATTTTTATAGAAAATCTTTTCCTTCTCCTCTTAATTCTAGTGACTTCTCTCTTTCAATTATTTTCTATTTATCCACTTTAAAATTTATTTTTACATATTTGATTGCTTTTTGTTTTTTCAAGTAGATTGTGAACTACTTGAGGTCAAGTACTGTTTGATCTTTTTTTTCTGTATGCTATGATTAACAGAGTGCTTGCTTGGTTCATGGTTGATGATTGATCCTTATTGAATAAATAGAATAAATTAGCATACTCAAAGATAAAAAATAAGGCTTTACTCAGAGTGTGTGGTAATATGTGAGGGTTTATTTGCTCTCCTCATGAAAAAGCTATGTCCTTCAGGTTAGGTTAGCTCTGTTTACAAATTAGTCTGATACCAAAAGGCTTGCACTTTTATCTTTCGCCTCTAGAATGATGGGCAATTTAAGTTGATAAAAGCTTAAAAGACAAAAAATGCCTATCAGTTGTTAGCAGTGGGTGCCCTAGTTTTAAGGGTGAAAAAGTCACACAAGACTGAACCTGAACAAAAAGCAAAAAGTTGCTTACTGTACATATGCATTAAACAAGGCCAATCATCTGCCATATTCTTACTGTCTACCCATCTTGATTTTACAAGAAAAAAATCATAAATAAATAAAAGATGGAGTACAGTCCATACTTACTACACTTGTAGTAAATGTATCTTGATTTCCACTTTGCAATGGGCCCTTTTGAAAATCTTGGTGGAATTTTGAGTTGGAGAAAAACTTGAAAGTGCTACCTGCTGGGTCTGCCAGCAAAAAAAGTATCCTTGGCAGTTATGAAACAAAACAAAACAACACACTGCTGTCTTGAAGGCTTTGACAGAATTAAGTGAACCGTATTGACAGAATGCCAAGGAAGCATCTGGTCTGCTGCTTCAGATGAATGCTCTCATTTCATTGTCAACTTGTGTGCGATGAATTTCATGGATGGACTTAGGATGCTCATGGTGCCTTGCAGGCAAAGGATGTTACCCCCAACAATGTATCCACCATCCTTCATAACAGACTGCACTCCCTTAAGAGACACAGATGTCATCAGAGATAGGACCATATGAAGACTTAACAGATTTGAATGATTTTGTAGGTCTTCAAATTGTCATTGTTATTGTTCAAGTTTACAGTCAAGATATTGTTGAAAGTTGAACCTTTGACTCATGGCTGTTGTTGAAATGACACACTATTTTTAAGGGGAATTATTGTAGACAGGCAACACTCTCTCTGTTCTAGCTAGTAGTGAAGATATAGAAAAGATTATTTGACAAGATCCTTTGATCTTGATCTTTGAATATGCTCTGAGGTCCATGGTAGTCTGTGAGGACTCTCAGAGAACCACAGACTCTCGGAACTAGAAAGGAGCTAAGAACTTATGCAACCAGCATACAAGTGAAATTTCCCTTTGTAACATTTTAGACAAATAGACAAAAATATTTTGCTAAAATAATTTTAAAGTTGGACTAGATGCAGAACACTGGATGTAGAACCCAATCTGCTATGGAGAAACTCTTAAGTTTTAGAGAATGTTTTCTTACATCAACTTGAAATTTCCTTCTCTAAAACTCCTGGTTCTATCCACAAGACTGATCTCTCTTTCACATGACAACAGCACTTCAACCACTTAAGGACAGTTGCTCCACCCCAAGTTTCTCTTTTCTCAACAAAATAGTTCTTGTTCCTTCAACTATTCTTTATAACAGTCTCCAGATCTCTGTCTTGGGAAACACTGCAGCTTGTCGACCACTTTCTTTAAAGGCAGTTAATATATAGGGAAAAAAAAAGACACACACACACACACACACACACACACACACACACATTCCATATATGACCTAAATAGGGCA
This sequence comes from Sarcophilus harrisii, assembly GCF_902635505.1. Taxonomy (NCBI): domain Eukaryota; kingdom Metazoa; phylum Chordata; class Mammalia; order Dasyuromorphia; family Dasyuridae; genus Sarcophilus; species Sarcophilus harrisii. The sequence continues at coordinate 125,974,523 of NC_045429.1, forward strand.
GCATTCACTTTTATTTCAATTTTAGATTATTATCTAATCTTTCTTCTTATACTTTGGCAGTTAGTTTTTTAGCCCAAGTATAGAAATTATATTCTTCCATTTTATTAAAACTAATCCAAAGTTCTAGCTTTTAAATATCACTTATGATCCTTTCATCTAAAAGGAAGTTAATCACCTCTTAATCCCTGATTTTGTGCCACCATCTTAATGTCTTTATTAAAGTCACTGAAAAATGTTGAAAAGCCTTGGGTCAGAGACCTTATGATAAAAATGTTCATCCATCTTCACATCAATTCTTCAATTTAGTCTTTTGACTAGATCTTTCCATCAATTCTGAATGAACAAAACTACATTATATCTGACTCATATCTCTCATCTTGTCAATAAGAACAAAAGAAGATATTTTGAAAATCATTTTGGTATTAGGTACCTTACGTCTATGATTTTTCCTTGCACCAGTTCAGTAACTGACAAAAACTGAGAAACTTAACTAATTAAAAAATATATCCCTCTTTTATCATTTGTCAACATATTCCTCCTTTAATTCTCTATTTTAACAAAGAACATTTTAAGAAAAATTCAATTAATAAAACAGCATCAGTAGGGATATATACCCCAGTGGAATCAACATCCACTAACTTTACAAATGGGAAGACAGCAATGTATTTTCCAGTCTGGCCTCTGATACCAAAACTGATCCTTGCAATTAATGGAATACAGCTACCATTTAGTTTTATACCTTTTACATTGTAGGAATAGTTGTGTTTTTCTTAAAGATAATTGTGTGTGTGTGTGTGTGTGTGTGTGTGTGTGTGTTTGAAAACATATAAAGCATCAGAAAATGAAAACAAATGAATGAGTTGAAAATTCATTTAAAATCAGAAAATAAATACATTTAAAATGCAAGAATAAAAAGGAAACTTTTTAAAAATAAAAGTTAAATAGAAAATTAGAAAAATAAATTGATAAGTTGAATAATCATTACTCAAATTAATTACACCAGAGAAGAAAGAGAAAGGCCAAAAAGAAGGTAGGAATCACAATGAAAAGTTACAAAATAATAAATCAAACTATTATTTAATAAAGATAAATAATAGACCCAACTCTCACTATTTACTTCAAAGAAATTGAGACAATAGCCTTGGAAAGAATAGCAGAAAACAAGGAGGGAAGGCTCAAAAAAGTAATAGCATTTCCATACAACAATAACATAATCTAAGAAATGTAATAAAAGAGGAAGTCATATTCAAAACATTTATGTATCATCCCTCTGGGTTACTTCCCTAAGATATATTTAAACTAGTGATTTTGGTCTTCCACAGATTGACTATTACCTTAGGCTGTAAGATACTTTCTGAGTGAATATTCCAAAAACATTAGTTAACATTTTTTTTTTTGCTGATTTCTTTTCCCTTTAAACAATTAATACAATGGTGAGGATGATTATAAGAATGATGAGTATAATAACAAAATAATAATAATATTAACATTAGTAATAATTACTAATAATTAGTAATAAAATTAGCATTAATATACCATTTGCTAAACTCTTTTTGTGTGCTGTTTCATTTGATTCTTTCAATAACTCTCTGAAATGGTTGCTATTTAACCTTCATTTAACAAGCAAGAAATTTGGCCTAACTGATTTCTACATGTTAAATATCTACTATAGCTTAGATTTTAAGTCAGGTTTTCCTGACTCCCAACTATTACTGTCTATTGTGCCACTTAGCTATATAAACACAATTAGCTCTTACCAAATGAATTTCTTAAGTTGTCATGAAAAGAAAAGTAACTAAAAAAAAATTATCTTCTATAAGCATGGGGCGTACTCTTCCTTAAACCCCAAAGAATCTATGGGAAGAATGAATTTGGAATGGAATTGTAATCTGTCATACAAATAGGACCCACATGCGGTTAATGCAACTCATAATTCAGGTACTGTTTAGTCCTTTCTCTCCTAATAGACACCTCACAAATCTCAATTATTAGATACCAGGGCCAGCTATATCTTGATTCCATGTGTGGTTCTCTTCTCTGCTTCTAATAGTCATATTTCTCAATGTTATTTTTTTCTGCCTCAAGTGGCTATCTTTCTGAATCATTCTGTCTCCCTTTAGTGTTCCTCAAATTATCTCAAACAGTACTCTCTGATTGCTGGATGGTTTGATATTTCATAATGAGCTAGAAATTCTCTCTCTGTAGAATGTTCTTGGCTTGGAATGGCTTGAAATTGATGACTTGCATTAACTGCTTTTTAAGAACCACTGAGACAAGACCATCTACCAACCACTGGGGAACTGTTCATCAAATTGAATCATGAGTTCACATTTCCAAGAATATTCACATCTGTTTGTCTTATCTTGTAATTTAAACGTTATCATGTAAGTACAAAGTACGTTATAAACTTTAAGCACTAAATATATTTAATAATAACATTAAAAAACAACAAAAGCAACAACAATAACTAACAAATTCACAAACTGAATTTAGGGAGAACAAAATCTTCCCATATATATACAAATACATGATGATTGGTATACTAAGACCTACATAAATCCTGCATGGGTAAAATTTTAAAACATTCCTTAAATAAATAGTGATCCCATTATCTGGAAAGATGGGCAATACTCATGACTAAGCTAAAATAATTTAAATGATAGTATTTCTTCAACTTACTTACCTAAATATATAACTAAATTTATTTAGTTCTATAACAATTAAATTGCTAAACATATTTTAACGAGCTATACAAAGTAATGAAATTCATGAAGAGAAACACAAAAACTAAAATTTCAAAGAAAGAAATTAAAAAAAAAAAAAAAGGAACAAAGGGGATTAACATTTTAGACCTCAAATTATACTGTAAGGTAATAATCATCAACATTGTTTTTTGCCAGTTTAAAAAATAGAAAATTATATAAATGTAGTAAAATGCACAAGAAAGAGTCAAAACCAATGGAAATCAGTAACCCGGCATTTGATAAGCATAAGAACTGGAATTATTTGGGGGAAGAAATCTTTATTCAACAAGAATTGTTGAAAAAATAGAAAAGTAATTTCACAGATATTAGATTTAGAACAACATTGTATAGTATGAATTGCATTTTTTGGTTATAATGCTAAAGGGAATTGCATTTTTAAAAAATCAGAGATATTTCATATGGTGTGTATGTGTGTGTGTGTGTGTGTGTGTGTGTGTGCATGTGCCTGTATGTATTAGAGTGGGATGTGCCTTTTTCTTTGATTGTTTTATCTTCACTACTCAGCAAATAACCATCATTTAATAAATTCTAGTTGAAATAATGACTGATTATGTCATATTGTCATTATATGTTGTTCTTTAGGTAGATTGTAATTTTACTTTTTTATTATATTTAATTTATACTTATGCTAATGCTATAAGTGAGATTAAAATTACATTTAATACTTTTTTATTTACTTGAATCATGATGGATTTTTTCCAGCTAATTATTTTAACTCTAAGTTATTATTTTCCATGTATTATCCTTTTAGACAATACTGTTGAATTATAATTTGGAATACATTTTATCTTTTATTGAGCCAATTTATTGCATTTTTATTTAATTATGTTTTTACTTGTTCATTTCTTTTCATCTAATACGCATGTCTTTTCATCACTTTGGGAATTTTAAAAAATATTTGTCTAAGGGTATCTCTTTCTTTTTTCTTACAATGATTTTTTTTATTAAAGCTTTTTATTTTCAAAACATATGCAAAAGATATGCAAAACCTTGTTATTCCATTTTTTTTATTCCTTTCTTCCCACCACCATCTCCCCTAAATGGCTAGTGATCCAACATATGTTAAACATGTGCAATTCTTCCATAACACATAAGCACATTATCATGCTGCACAAGAAAAATTAGATCAAAAGAGAAAAACAAATCAAGAAAGAAAAGAAAATGCAAGCAAACAATGACAAAAAAATGAAAATACTTTTGTGATCCACACTCAGTCTCCACAATCCTCTCTCTGGGTACAGATGACTCTCTCCATCAGAAGACCATAGAACTAGCCTGAATCACCTCATTCTTGAAAAATTTTTCATAAAACCAACTTTTAGTTTTGTTTATTAGTTCAATAGTTTTCTTACTTTCAATTATATTAATCTCTTCTTTTATTTTCAGAATTTCAAATTTGGTATTTAATTGGGGGTTGTTAATTTTGTTCTTTTTCTAGCTTTTTTAGTTGCATGCCTAACTCACTGAACTTCTTTTTCTCTATTTTATACAAGTAAACATCTAGATATATAAAACTTCCCATAATAACCAATCGCTTTGGCTTCAATCTAGAAATTTTGGTATATTGTCTCACTATTATTCTCTTGGATGAAATTATCGATTATGTCTACGATGAGTTGTTTCACCCACTCGTTTTTTTAGGATTAGATTATGTATTTCCAGTCAATTTTTGGTCTATTTTCCCTTGGTTTTTTATTGTGTGTATTTTTTATTGCATCATGATCTGAAAAATTCATTTATTCTTTTTGTCTTTCTGCATTTGATTTTGAGGTTTTATGCCCTAATACGTGGTTAATTTTTGTGTAGGTTCCATATAACACTGAGAAAAAAGTATATTCCTTTCTGTCTCTATTCAATTTTCTCCAAAGGTCTATCAATCCTAATTTTTCTAAAATTCTATTTACTTCCTTAATTTTTTTTAATTTATTTTTTGGTTTGATTTATTTCTTCTGAGAGAGCATGGTTGTGATCCCCCACTAATGTAGTTTTGCTGTCTATTTCTTCTTGAAGCTTTTGTGCTATTAGGTACATATATGTTTAATATTGATAGCTCTTCACTGTCTGGGGTACCCTTTATCAAGATGTAGCTTTCTTCTTTTTTAATTAAATCTATTTTTGCTTTTGCTTTATCTGAGATCAGGATCACTACCCCTCTATTTTTTTTTTTTTTTTTTTTACTTCAGGTGAAGCAGAATAGATTCTGATTCAGTCTTTTACCTTTACCCTGTATGTATCACTCTGCTTTAAATGTGTTTCTTGTAAACGACATATTGTAGGATTCTGGTTTTTAATCTAATCTGCTATCTGCTAACATTTTTTATGGGAATGTTCATCCCATTCACATCCACAGATAAAATTATTAACTCTTTATTTACCACTATCTTATTTTCCTCAAATTATATTTTTCTCTTCCTCCCTTTCCTTCTTACCAATGTTTTCTTTCTAACCAGTGCCTCCCTCAAACTGTCCTCCCTTTTACAGCCCCTCCTCCTTTCTTATTCCTTTTTCCTTCTACTTGCTCTCTTTTCTATTGCCTATTGCTTTCCTTTCCCTTTTCTCCTCCTACTTCCCTATAGGATGAGACAAGTTTTTATATTAAACTAAATAAATATGTCTGAAATTCTCCCTTTGAGCCAAATCTGAGGAAAGTAACATCCATACCATGCTCATCTCCTTCCCTTCTTTCCCTCAATTGTAATAGATCTTTTTTTCCTCTTTATATGATGTAATTTATGCCATTTTACTTCCCCTTCCCTCCTTCTTCCAGTACAATCCTTTTTCCACTTATAGCTTCTTTTTAATCTAATCACAGTAAAATCAAATTGTACCGATACCATTTAAATATAGCCCTAACAAATATACAATTTTCAAGAGTTAAACATGTCATCTTCCCTTAAAGGGATGTAAACATTTTAACCTTTAAAAATATAGTTTTTTCCTTCCCTTTTTACCTTTTTTTGTGCTTTTCTTGAGTTTTGTATTTGAAGATCAAATTTTCTATTCAGCTCTTCTCTTTTCATCAAAAATAAATGAAAATCCCCTATTTCATTGAATGTCCATACTTTCCCTTAAAGATAATACTTAATTTTGCTGGATAGCAGATTCTTTGCTACAGACCAAGTTTATTTAACCTCCAGAATATCATATTCAGGCCCTTAGATCCCTTAAAGTGGAAGCTGCTAGGTCTTGGATAATCCTGATTGTGGTTCTGGATATTTGAATTTATTCTTTCTGTCTGTTTGCAGTCTATTTTCCTTGTTCTGATAATTCTGAAATTTAACTACAATATTCCTTGTAATTTTCATTTTGGGGTCTCTTTCAGCAGATGATCAGTGGATTCGTTCAATGGGAATTTTACTCTATGATTCTAGGATGTCAGGGTAGTTTTCTTTGATGATTTCTTGAAATATGTTGTCTAGGCTCTTTTTTTTTTCAATGTGGTTTTCAGGGAGTCCAATACTTTTTAGATTCTCTCCTGGATTTAATTTCCAGGTCAGTTGTTTTTCTGATGAGATACTTTACATTTCCTCTAGTTTTCTTTTCTTTTCTTTCTTTTGGTTTTGTTTGAATGATTCTTGATATCTCTTTTGAGTCATTTGTTTCCATTTGTCCAATTCTAATTTTTAGTGAATTGTTCTTTTCAGTTAGCTTTTTTATCTTTTTTTTTTTTTTTTTTTTTTTTTTTTTTTTTTTTTTGCATTTGGCCAATTTAATTTTTTAAAGAAGTTGTTTTATTCATTGATTTTTTTTCCATTTCAGAAATTCTGTTTTTCAAGGAGTTGATTTCATTTTTCACTTTACCAAAACTATTTTTGCTGAGGCAATTGGGGTTGAGTGCCTTGTCCTGGGTACACAGATAAGAAGTGTTAAGTGTCTGAGGCCAGATTTAAACTCATGTACTCCTGACTTCAGGGCAAGTGCTCTATCCACTACGCCACCTAGCTGCCTCTTCAAAACTATTTGTAAGGAGTGATTTTATTCAAATAGTTTCTGTTTCATTTTCCAAAGCTCTCAGTTCCTTTCCCCATTTTTCTTGTCTCTTTTAAGATACTTTTTGATTTCTTCCAAGAGAGCCTTGTAAGATGGAGACTAATTTATATCACACTTTCAGGCTTCATCTGAAGATGTTTTGCCTTTAGTATCTTTAAAGTTTGAGGATAGCTCTTTGTTTCTATAATAGTTCTCTAAGGTCAGAACTCTTTTTGTTTTTGTTTTTGTTTTTCTCATTTTAAAATGTTGTCTTACTAAAGGGGCTATTGTTCCAAGCTCTATAGGCAACAGCAGCTTCACACTGCCCTGGGGCTAGTGCTGCTGGCTTTTTTCCAGTGCTGGGTGGTTATGGCCAAGTCCTGCTTGTAATGCTGGGGTTCAGGTGCTCACTATTTGCTTTTTGTAGTCGCAGTGGATGTCTCACAGCTGGTCTGCTGATCCATATGCTTCTGAACCAGGATCAGTGTGGCTAAGAGCCTTCTGGTAGATTTTCCTTCTCTGCAGATGCCACTCTGCCATGCATTCCTGGCCTGTGCCTGCGCTCAGTCACTGACCCTTTCCATCTCCCCCATACCCAATTGAAACAGACCTTTTCTGAAGTTCTTCCAAAATCTCTTCTGCTGTAAATTTTTTATATTCCAAGTATTTTGGGGGTTCTGTCACTCCAAGACAGAGTTCAGAAACTTGATCAGATGTTGATCTGATGTTGAAGCCAGAAAGAGCTCAAACAAAGACCTGTCTACTCTCCACCATCTTGGTTCTGCTCCCCACTTCGGTAATTCTCTAAGAAGGTTATAATTACATTCTTTAAATTTGAAATTTGTCCATTGGTTGTAATAGATATGGATAATTTTGTTATGTGACTTTTTGAAATATGATCTCAAGTTTTTTGAGTTATTATTTTCTCATTCTACAATGGTCCTTAAATTATATTTCCTTTACTAGTTTTCCAGGTCAAAATCATTTTATTGCAGATACTTCATCTAGTCTTCATTTTTTAAAAATATTTCTTGTTGTTTCTTGGATTTATTGTTATCCATTCAAGGGGTCCATTTGCAAGGGGTTTATTTCTTAAGTTTATCACCTTCTGTTCTAAGTTATTAATTATGTCTTTCATTTTTCCCTTCCAAACTTCTCGTTTCATTTAAAATTACAATTTCCAGCTTTTAAATCAGCAGTAGCAAATTTGCTACCAACAGACCACAACCACAAAATCCCTGAGTAAATTTTGAACCAAATAAAATTGTACCTGGGAAATGTTTAACAAAACAAATAAAAATATAATATAATTAATGTAAATTTGTGATATTCTGACTTAATATGCTGCCCATAAGGATCTCTTTCTATTTGAGTTTGACACCACTGTTAAATTATTACATCTACATACTCTTCTACATATTGTAACTAAGTCATGGTTTCTCTGGGGTTATCCTTATATCTTTTTGTAGTAAATCTTTTGTTCTAGTTTACTACTTGGGCTTCTCTGAAATCATAGTATTTCTCTATCATATTTAATATACTATTTTGTTTACTCATTTTTCCAAGTCTCAGTTTCTGGGATTCTGTCCTTAAAAAAAAATTGACATCCTTCCCATATATGTTTATAGGGTAAGCATACCTTTGTTCCCATTTGAGGTAAATAAGAACACCCAATTTCTGCAAGAATTCCTAGTTGGTTCAGTTGCCTGGGGAATGCACTAGAGTTTTGTTCTTAATCAGTTTTTTTTTTTTTTCATTCAAAGCCCTGCATGCAGAATTTATCCCTTTTTATTACTAACAGGCTTTATCTCATCTGGATGTTGTCAATTTCATTGATAGTAGTACTCTGGAAAGATTCCAAAGGTGTTTCTCATGTGTTGCTTTATTTTCTGGTTCTTTGTCTTTTGTGGCACCTATACTTATCTTGTGTGTGAACTTCCTGCCTCAGGGCTGTTTTGTTTCTTTGTCTTACTTAGATGTGGGTTCTAAATGTGCGCTGTATGTATTACAGAGATTCTCATTTGATTCTATTTCCTGTAGTGGTTTACATAGGTTAAGTATGCCACTATAGTATCAAAATATTCGTAAAAACATAACCAGCTCCTGCAGAAATTAGAAATCATAGTGGGAAAAAGTTTAAAATATCCTTTGGCAGTGGGATGATAGCAAAGATTTTAGAAAATCCTTGATTTTTTTTTTTTTTAGCTCCATGCACTGTTTCATCTTTCTAGTATTCCAAGTCTTGCTTTATTTGTTTTGCTTTAAAGGGGATTTACTATAAAATGATTTTTTCTCTCTCTTTCTTTTAGATTTTCAAATGATAAATGAAATAAAACTCCATGATTGTTCTGTACAATAAATACAACAGTAGGAAAGTGTTCATACATGAAATTTAATGTGAATTCAGTCAGAAAATGTGACAAAAATGAAAAAAATAACTAAAAAAAAAGTCAAGATATGAAAGGTTTGTATTTTGTTTCTTGATTCATTATTCATACTGTTCCAGGATTTCAGGGTAAGGAAGATTTAAAAGATTATTAAGTTCTTCCATTTCATACTAAAAGAAAAAAAAATCAAGCAAAAATGACACTTCAGCCAATTACCTTAAACAATTAAATGAAGTCATTTCTCTAATCACTTTCTAAAACAATCCTTTATACTCTTTCTATTGTAAAGCTAAGATGGGTGAATACTTTTCAAGAATAGACCCTAAATTCATGAAAATAGAGCAGGTTTTTTTTTTTTTTGGATGACTTTTTCCCAAAGTGAATTCAAGCTACATCCACTATTAAATATTGTATCATATTACATTAAGATGCTTCAATTTACTCCTAGTTTGATCCTAGTTTGAGCAATTAAAAGTAACTATAATTTTAAAATATAACTGGATGCATATAAAGTCACATATATGTACATATATATTCATTTAAGTTATACCTTCAGGAATTATACTTGGTATATGTTAACATTTAAACCTTATACAATATATTAATTATTAATAATTTTGGTATTAAATATATGGTAAATTAATAGTATTTCTAAAATATGCCCTTCAGAATGTTTGCCTATAACATAATTTTCATGGGTATATATTCTCTGACAAGAACAAAAAAGTTTTCTTCACTAGATATATTTGGTAAATAGTAAGTTTCAAGAAAAATATTGAACTGAATGTTCAATTCAAAGCATGAAGATTGGTTTTGCAAAGCATTCCTTATCTATAATTGACTGCCTTCAAATTAATTTGAGATAGTCACAAAATTCTCTACACAATCGCCCTCAAAGTGACTTCTTTTTGCTAGATCCTTCAACTCTTCTTGTAGAAAGTAAGAGAGAACTATACATATAGTGGAGGGAGTTCTGGACTTGAAATCAGAAAGACTAGGGTTCAAATCATACTTTATGCAATTGTTAGTTGTTTAATGATTGGCAAATGATTCTCAGTGTCTGAGTTTCCTCATATTACATAATGCAGATATTGGGCTTTGTGACTTCTAGAGTTACTTCCAATTTTATTTCTATATTTATATCTATATCTATATCCAAAACTATATCTGTATCTATATGAACTTAAAGAATAACTCAAATTCATTCATGCCTTTCAGTGACTTGCTATCCAAACATTCCTTGAAGAAATATAAGAAAAATTCAATTCCCACAAAAATTGTTCTCTGTTCTTTAAGTTTTTTAAGAATTGTTCATTTTGTTTAGTACATTACATTATAATAAGGCTATATTTATGAGATGTTTCCTTATTGACATGAGGAATTTAAGAAATAAATGGCATACCAATGATAAATAAAGATGTAGATGAAATGATTATTAAAAATTTCAAATGACACAATGCTTGAAAGGGATAACCGACATACTTGATTGATAGAACTTTGTGTCATTATTTATCAATGTAGCAAAGTCTTTAAAATTTGGGGGTAGTTTATTCTTCATATCTTTTAGTCAGTGATTTGAGGGTAAAAATGTAATGTAATATACCATATATTGAAAAGTGTGTTGATTTCCTACTGAGCCTCATGAACAATTAATTGGGGGTTTTTTGTTGTTGTTTTGGGAATGGGTTTTGGCACAAATTATTCTATTAAAGTTTTATATAAGTGGGAAAATAATCATATGAGATGATAAATGTGTATGTTTTCTTTGTTGTTTTTGTAGCTTTAATAAAACATAACTTTAATATGCCTTTGGTAAGTTTTCTCACTTAAATTAATTGATCCTTCAATGCTCTCACAATTCTAGTATTGTCCAGATGGATGATCCTTTGTACATTTGATCTAGCTAGTGGCTAATCTTGTCTTTGTCCTATTTACTGGCATTTCTACTGTCTCTATATACATAATTATGGGTCTCTGTTGTTAGGAGGGAGAGAGAAAATTTTGACTTAAAAATAATTGAATAAAACATTGTTAAAAAGTTAAATAAAAAAAGAAAAAAGAAAAAGTAGATGTTTAACAGTAAAAAGATTATAATCATTTGCAAATTATAAAATATCTTTTGTACATTGACTATCTTTTGTCTGGCTTCATTTTTAACTTCCCTCAAGATGACTTTGCTTAGTGGGTGTCTTATCAAAATTTCTTAAAATTGTTCAGAGGAGCACAATTCTAGAACTCAAAGGGACCACAGAAGCTCTTTAGTCTAACTGAATTTTAAAAATGAGGAAACTGAGATTTAGAGAAGGTAAAGAATTTTTGTCCAAGGTTACATAAACAAAAAATATTAGAAGAAACATTTTTATCCACATTCTCTGACTTTAGTTATTGCCTTTATTTCCCCATTGTACCATGTTGTTTAATATGTCTTATGAAGCAATACTGCTTATAATTTTCTACCATCCTTGTCCGCTTGATTTTTAAAATGAGTTAATATGTTAAATCTACATAATCCTTTTTAACATACCTACCTTTCACAAGTAGGTAAAGTTTTTGATGCATAATATGACTTTTTCATTCTTATTATAGTGAATTATATGCATATTTTAAATTTCTGTATGAAATTATACAAATGGTATCTGCATAATTTCTTTTGTCCCTATCCCACTTTCATTATCAATTATTCATTTAAGTAGATCAAAGTGTCATTATTTTTAATTGTATGATTTCTAGTTCTTTATTCTAGCTCTGTAATACTTATTATCTTTGCTCTAATAAAGATGGTTATACATATATATATGATTCAAAAGTGATTTTCACAATTGCAAACCATTTTCTATGATGAAGAATATCTCAAGTTTCATTTGTTTCTTATATCTAATACTTTCTATTTATTTTCTCAAAGAGAGCATTTGTATTATATACATAACAAAATATACTTATATCTAAGTAGACATGCATGCACACATAAATCTATGTATACACACATAAATTTATACATATGTGTGTGTCTATGTATATATATCAATGTTTTTTTCAATATATTTGTCATTTTCACCTATACTTTAGTTTTCATTGAAGGCATTATGGTGCATATTAATTTAGAATATTTTAACAATTGTTCTATAATTCCTCTATTCCAGCATGGAAATATAATCATATACATGCACACTATCTATTACATATTTTGTTCATTGGTGTTTAGTTATCATCTCCCCCATGATGTGAGTTCTTTGAGAACAATGACTGTACTTCGAATTTCTTTGTATTCTTTTCACCTGTTCTATTGCCTGGCACATAGTAGGAACTTTTATAAATGCTTATTGACTGACTGATTACTCTTCTATAGTTGGTCCACATTTTGTGCATTGTGTTTAGTCTGAGTACCAGTATTTTGAATGGGCAGGGGCAAACTTGAGAATATATGGAGGATGGCAAGAAAAATGATAAGAGAACTCAAATATTTGTCCCATGATAAGTAGCTGAAGTATCTTGATAAGCTACTTGAGGAAGCTTGAAGCTACTTGAAATAACTTGAAGAAGAGAAGAAACATGGAGATATAATAACTGTTTTCAAATATTTGAAAGGTTGTCATTTAGAAGATTATATTTGACCCTCCATGACAGAAGCAGAAGCATGCTAGTAATGACATTAATTATATAAATATAGGCTGGGTTATTGCGGAGTGGAGTGGGGAGGAACTTTAGTAAAATAAATAACTCTCAAAAAATAGAGTTCACTTCTTTTGATCCTCATTGGATATCTTCAGAATAAGACAGGTGACTACTTGTCAGTCTTATTATTGGGTATGTTTTAATGGAGATAACTTTGGATTAGGATAGATGGCTGCTGAAGTTTCTTTAGTCTTAAATTCTCACATTCCTTAATTGTTTAAGTGACAAATTTTCATTAAGAAGAATACTCTTTAAGAATGTTTTATATTTCTCAAAGGAGAAACTGATGCCTTCTTAAAAATATTTTCTTCTTTAAATCAATTTCTATTGAGAGTTGGCAATTAACAGAAGGAAAAAATTAAACTTGGATGTTATAGAGCAACATATTTATAACATGTTTAACCATTGAGCTGGATTTCACAAATTCATTCTCACTTAGTTTTATTGTTATTTTTTCCTCAGAGAGAGCACCTGATTAAAAATAATTAGTCATGTTGGTTCTGGCTTGCAAGATTATCTGGATATAATGCCAAATGAGAAAATATGTTTGTTGGTGGTTATCTAAATATAAAATCAATAAATTGTATCATTAATATTCTTCTTCTGCAAAAGAATTTTAGCTAAAACTTTGTTGGACTTTATAGGGTTTTTGCTGTTGTTGTTTTTTATATATAAAGTTTATAAATAGAAAAGGTTGTAGTGATTGAGGAACGGCAACAAAAAAAAATCTGGCCAAGCTAAGTAGAAAACATGAACTTGTATATATTTTCTGGTTGATTTCTCAGAATTGAGTATTCCTATTTAAGCTGTTGGATTGATGAGAATGAGAAAAGAACAAAGAGAAGTTAGAATTGAGTTTCTAACATTACACCTGACTTCTAGAATATTCAATTAAGACAAAGTAATTAAGAAATTCCCTGACTTCACACTTGACTGATTTATATAGTTAGTTGCTAGGATTTCCCAACTATAGTCCTGCTATTCTCACTAACAACAAAGCTAATTATCTTGGGATGGAAGTGTCCTGAATATTCTTGCATAATGCCATGGTTGGCACAGAATGAGTCAAAGATTTAGATCCAAGAAATGACATTAAATATCATCTAATATAATTCATCCATGCCCTCTCATCTGTGCATTTTATAGGTGATAAAACTGGGTCCTAGAGAAATTAAGCTCATTGCCACCCTGATTACTCAGGTATTAAATGCCAGGTCCTCGATTTTTATCCAAGACTGTCAGATTCTCAGTCTAACTTCTTCTATTAAATGATTCTATCTTCCCTGAATAGGGTTATAAATGACTGCATTTCTTTAAGAGAGACCTTAAGGAGACCTGTAATACACAGCAAATCTAATGAAACAACACAAGCATCTGTCTAGAGGCAGAATGGTCCATTCTTTATGTCTGTCATGGTTTACAAACTGCTTCCCTCACAACAAATCTCTGGGTTAAATCTTTTTTAGAATTAAAAACAAAGTTTGCAAAAAGGATGACATTTTCCTAAAATCACATAAGGATAAAGCTTAGGAAAGCTTAGGATTTTAATCTAGGTTTCTATTAACTCGAAATTTAACATTCTTTATATAACCTCAGTGCAGAATGAATAAAGAAGAAAAAACAAAACGAAATTTAAAAAAATAATTAGCCTTTATGAAATGCTTACTGTGTGCTAGACATTGTTTCAATTCCTTTACAAATATTACCTCATTCAATTTTTAAGTATAACACTGTGAGAAAGGTGCTATTATTTTTATTCTCATTTTAACTTCAAAATTTCACCTTCCCTCACTCTTTTTTTCCCCTGTTTCATATGTGATATCAGTATTCCCTATTACTCACAGTCGTGAAAGAAGAAACAGATCAAAGGAGGAAAAAAAACACTAAAAAGAACAAAGTCAGTGAAAAAAAAAAAAAAAACATACTTCATTTGCATTCAGAGTCCATCAGTTCATTATCTGGATGTGGATAACATTTTACTTCATGAGTCATGTGTACCTGTGTTCCATCATTGTATTGCTGGGAAGAGATGATTCATTTACAATTAATCAGTACACAATGTTGCTGATACTGTGCACAATATTTTCCTGGTTCTGCTCATTTCACTTTGCTTGAGTTTATACAAGTCTTTTCAGGTTTTTCTGTTTATCATTTTTATTTCATAATAGTATTCTATTATATTCAGATAGCACAGCTTGTTCTGTCACTCTCCAATTTGTGGTCATTCTCTCAGTTTCCAATATTTTGCTATCATGAAAAGGGATACTATAAATATTTTTACATATTTAAGTCACTTTCCCTTTTTTATGATCTCTATGGAATACAGATCTAGTAGTCTTTCTGTATCAAAAAGTATGTACATTTTGGTTGTCTTTTGTCTAGTTCCAAATTGCTTTCCAGAATGGATAGATTATTTCACAACTCCATCAATGCTGGATTAAAATCCCACTTTTCTTTCATCCTCTCCAATATTTATTATTTCCCTTTTTTTTTAATATTAGGAGATCATAAAGGTGTGAGTTGTTACAATTGTTAGAATTGTTTTAATTAGCATTTCTCTAATTAAAAGTATTTTAGAACATTCCTCCTTGAATTGTTTCTTTGAATGTTTTCAATATTTTCTCCTTGACTCAAGAGTTCTAGAATTTGGCTATAATAGTCTTGGGAATTTTAATTTTGGAATCACTTTCACAAGGTTATTGGTGCATTCTTTCAATTTCTATTTTAACCTCTAATTCCCAAATTTCAGTACAATTTTCTGTGATAATTTCTTAAAAGATATCTAGGTTCTTACTGTGTTTTTTTTTTTAATATGGCTTTCAGGTAAATCAACAATTTTAAAAATTATATCTTTTGGATCTATTTTTCAAGTCAATTGTTTTTTCAATCCAATATTTTACATTGTTTTCTGTTTTGCATTATTTTCATTTTGTTTTATTATATCTTGAAGTTTCATGAGTCATTACCTTTCACCTACTCATTTGTAATTATTGGTTAATTTCAATAACAAAAGAAAAAAATCAGGTATTACACATAAAAAGGTTAAAATCAACATCAATTAAGAAGAAACTAAAGCTATAAATAGGAAATATTTTGTCCATTGTATAACTTCATATATGTCTTCTCAATGGGGACAGTGGAAAGGAGGGAAGTTGAGAATCTGGAACTCAAAAAGTTTAAAAACAAATTAAAATTGTTGTGTATGTAATGGGGGGAAATAAAATATAAAACACACACACACATGCTCATACCAACTTTATTAGTGTGTTTTGAGACACTCTTCTGGCATAAGAAAGTCCCTCATGGGAGGATTTAGGTCCTCTATTAACCATTTCTTTTTATAACTGTGTTAACAAATCCCATAGTTCCCCAGTGTATATGCACTATTCATGTATATAATTTATGTCTGAAAAAAATCGCCTGTGGGCCAGCCAGAGACACTGGCAAAAACAAACCCTTAATGAGTTCAGATGCTAAGAATAATATATAAAACATATTATTTCTTTCTTTCTGCCCAACCAATGGGGAAGAGAGGAAATGTTAGGAAAAGAGAATCCTATATACAGCTCAGGAATAAACCCTAACATAGAACTTACATGATGGCCTCATTGTATTGGGTAACCTAAAGACACTGGTTCATTGAAGAAGTAGGGAAAATCCTTCAGGAGGAAGGGATGTTTTTGCTGGAAGGAGTGTAGGACCCCAGGGAAGGATTGCTATTGTTGGAAGGGAAGGCTAGGCTCCAGCAAGAAGATGTGCTCTTGGTGAATGGGAGGATACCGTAGAGTGCTTTTCTGAGAGAGAGGCTCTTGTACTATGATTCTAGATGGCCTTCCTGAATTGCATAATAATAGGGGTCAGAGCAAAATATTATTTTTGGAAATTTGCTTATTCTTAAACAAAAATATCGTAGCAGATAATATTAATTGGGGGGTAACATCTGTATTTACCTTCACAGATATTATCAATATTTTTCCATAAGTACGTTCTCACAGGCTCTCTTAAAGAGAAACTACCATGATGGTCTCAAAAATATCTGACCTTACCTTATAATAACAAAGTTTTCCATGCATAGTTCTAAAAGCTACAGCCTACATTAAAGGGAAATTATCAAGGTGATCTGAAGACCACCTGGCCTAATCTTATAAAGCAGAATGATAGTATAAATTTAAAAATAAAATATGTATTCAGTGATTAGGACATTATTGAAGTAATAATAAATATGAATAATTATAAGTAGAGATAATGAATTAAATAAACTTCAGGCTCAATATGAATGAGCATAGGGATGGTAACCAAACTATCTAAGATCTTAAGATCTTAATATTTTGACAATGTTTCTCACAATATCTTTTTGGATAAAATTAAAAGATATGGCTAGGAATGAGGTCTACTTGGCAGATATGACACCATTTGTATTATCAAACTCAAAAATTGATGATTAAAGTGATTGTTCTCACTTTAGAGTTAAATTTTTAGTCATAGGCTATCCAGGGGTCCTCAAACTTTTTAAATAGGGGGCCAGTTCACTGTCCCTCAGACTGTTGGAGGGCCGGACTATATAGTGAAAACAAAAACTTTGTTTTGTGGGCCTTTAAATAAAGAAACTTCATAGCCCTGGGTGAGGGGGTTAAATGTCCTCAGCTGCCACATCTGGCTAGAGGGCTGAAGTTTGAGGACCCCTGCGCCCAGATCTTTGTTTCATTCTGTCCATTTTAATGATTTGGAAAGAGATATGATTGGTATTTTTAACAAATTTGATGATGGCATAAAGCAGAAAGGAATATCTTATACTTTTCATGCAGAATTGGGATCTCAAATGTTTTTGACAAGCTGCAGCAAGGAGTTGAATTAACAAAATCCTGTTCAATGAGGATCATTATAATGCCCTACACTAATTATTAAAATTGACTATACAAATTCAAATGGTGGAAACTTGGCTAAATATTAAATAGATGAATAACAATATCAACAAAGCATTAATAATATAATAAACATTTATGTAAAGCTTTATTTTTTGCAATTTGCTTTACAAATATTGTTTCATCCTTACAATAACAACATGAATTAGGTCCTATTGTTATCCTAATTTTACATATTGAGACAGGCAAAAGTTAGATGATTTGACCAAGGTCATAAATTTAATTAGTGCCTGAGGATATATTTTAACTCAGATTTTCTGACTCTAGGTTCCATACTATATCCAATTTTTCACCAGGACCACAAAAAAGAAAAGAGAAAGGAAAGAAGATAATAAGAAGGGAGAAAGAAAGAAAGGGAGGGAGATATGGAGAGAAGGAAGAAGATAAAGAAGGAAAGAAGCAAAAACATGGGGAATCTATTAATATTAATCACCATTGAGACCTATGTTCCAAAAAAAAACCAAATGCAATCTTCAGTTGCCTTCAAATAAACATGTTATCTACAGTTAGGGAAGTGATAAATAGATATACTTGTCAGATCATACTTGGAATATTGTACTCATTTATTTTTTTAAAAAAATAGGATATTTTAAGAGGGATGAATGTTGTTAAACTGTATCAATTGTAGAACGGAACAAGCAGGATGATGATGAGATTTAAAATGCTTTAATTTAACAATTGGCTGAAGTCACAGAGAATTTAGAATTTAGGATCAGGGATATTCTTTGCTTTGGAAGCCAGGATCAGAATAAATGGATAGAATTTAGAGGAGAGCAGCTATCTCTCAATTTATAAAGAAGCTTCTTAACAAATAAAGTTGTCAAAAACAAACAAACAAACTAATGAAAAATCTGGCAGTAGGAAGTAGTAAATTTCCCATCATTGAAAGTTCCAACTGGGAGACTGAATGACTTTTACTCTGTGACATTGTAGAGACTGTAATACACAACTTAGGTGAGAGTAGAACTATATAACCTCTAGACTTCCTTTCTGATTTTAAGATGATAATATTCTAGTCTCTAAAGTGAACTTTCACCTTCAACTCATAGTCATCGAATTATAACTAGAATTTATGCTGAAAGTGATATAATTCAAATTCTTTTATTTTACAAATGAGAATACTGCAGCCCAGAGAGAAATTAAAAACATAACAATGGCCTAATTGAGAAATTAAATCTCAGTTCTCTGGCCCTAGTCTAAATTTCTTTCAACCATACTATTCTAGACCTGCCCTGACTTGTATTTTAGATATTGGTGTGTGTTCTTGTGTCCTACTACAAACCCTTCCTAAAGAATTCATCTCATTCACTGAAAGTTTTTCTCTAAGTTCATTAACATTTTATGGCCTATCCATGCTGCTTTAAGAGTCTTTGTCTGATAACATGGGATCTTTCCAAATGATTGCCCACTTTCTTTTCTAATCATACACTTCCTAGATTATATATTTTAAGGCATTATTTGTATATAAATAGTTATTTATAACATAATATGAGTATTTGTGTATCATTTATTGATAACATGCTATAGTCAACTCATATGTGCCATAAAGCTTTATGTATTCTTGCATATAATGCACATTTTTTATTTTTTTATTTTTCAGAGATTATAAAATTCCAAAATTATCAGCATCATAACATAACAGCACTGGAAACATATATATATGTGTGTGTGTGTGTGTGTGTGTGTGTGCATATTATATATAGGTAATATATATTATATCATCTTTTACTATGTTATATCATGCTATCCAATTCAATATTATGTTATATCATGTTTGATATGATATGTATAATTATTGTCATATGACACCATTATTTAATCTGGTATTATTATTTATTAAATATTAATTATTTAATATTATAACACACCATGTTATATCGTAACATATCATACCATATTACATTTACATTATATGTCAGATTTTTGTTGTATTGTACCCTTATATATCCTATCACAATATCTTAAGTTTGGTCTTGTTTCAGGAAGCATCTTGGTGTCACTGAAAGTGTTATGAAATTTCTTAGGATTTATAAGACATTTTACAGGATAAATGAGACTTTCTTCTCAATTCAATTCAACAGAAATTCAAGTATAAGACACACTATTTTAAGGCATGTTTTATGTTCTCTTCAATCTTTTGAAAATCACTGACAGTGGTTTAGTACTTTGATACTGTCAGTCATGAGAGCTTATGGAAAATTATGTCAAAATTCTGTTGCCCAGAGAAGTTCATCAGTATAGTCCATCAATTTCATGGTGGTTTGCTTACAGTCTGGACAATGGGCAATGCTCTAGAGTAAAAACAAGGCTTTGTGCTTGCTCCCATGCTTTTTAACATGATGTTTTCAGTCATGTTGTTAAACACTTTCAGTGAGGACAAACAGAATCAAATTCAGCTACCACCGTGATGGTAAAATTTTCAACCTGAAAAGGCTACAAACAAAAAATAAAATGGAGGGACTATTAGTGCATGATTTTTTTTTCAAATAATGGAATTTGGACTTCTACACCACATTTTAAATAATAGGAAGAACAAAATTTCTCAGGGAAAAATCACACATACAAACACACATAAAAATGTATTTGACTAGAAAATTGTGAATATTATCAAGAACTGGGGGAAAAAATAGAAAATGAAGTGGAAGGAGAAAATTACTTACACAGATCTATCACACTTGTTATTACAGATTGTAGTGGATATAACATAGGGTGAGTGATAACAGAAGAGGACAATTAATTAATTTCCAAAAGCCCTCATGGCTGACAGTATCAAAGGCCTTGGTCAGACTTACAAATATTGTATACAGACCTCTGTTCTGCCTCTGGAATTTCTCGTAGAGTTGTTAGGCAATAAACACCATATAGAGTGTTCCTTGTCCCCTTCTGAAGACATGATGTCATTCAGGTAGATGACCTTTTTCTAGGTGTAGGGCCAGTCTATTAAGGAGGATTTTGGAAAGAATCTTGCCAGCAATGACTGAGAGAGAGTCCACTTTGGGATTGTTACAGGACAATCTATTTCCTTTACCTTTATAAAGATGGACAATGGGAGCATCCTTGAACTCCTGGGGCATAATTTCCTCCTTCCATATAATCTGGAAAATGCACTCAATGCAGCCTCCAAAGAAGAGATACAATGAAATATAGATTAATTCTCTTCTGCTTGTGCTAATTTTGGCCTAACAGTTAACACCAAGAAAACACAGGTCCTCCATCAGTCAGCACCACATCATCCATATGTGGAACCATTGTTACAGTAAAGGGTGACATTTTAAATGCTGTGGATAAGTTCCCTTACCCTGGCAGTATACTTTCCAGGGATATCCACATTGATAATGAGGTTGACACATGCATTTCTCAGTGTTTAGGAGGCTCTGGAGGAAAGAGTGAGAGAGGAGAGGTCAGACTCACTACCAAACTACCAAAAGCCATTGTGCTGACCTCATTGTTGTATGCCTGGGAAACCTGGACAGTCTGTCAGCACCACGCCAGGAGTTTGAATCACTTCCATTTGAATTGTCTTAGGAAGATTCTGAAGGTCACCTGGCAGGACAAAATCCCGGACACTGAGGTCCTTTCTGAAACTAAATTGCTAAGCACTCCAACTCCACTAGACTGGCCACATTGTCCAAATGCCAACTGTACGCCTGCCAAAAAAAATTATTTTATGGAGAACTCACACAGGCAAGTGCTCACTTGGTCAAAGCAATACAAGAACACTTTCAAGGTATCTCTTAAGAACTTTAGAATTTATTGCATGACAGAGGAGACACTGTCCCAAAACCACCCAGCACGGTGTGCTTTCATCAGAGAAGGTGCTGGGCTTTATGAGCAAAAGAGAATTGAATTAGCCCAAAGAAAACATGAAATATGTAAAATTAGATAAGCTACCACAAATGTTCATATGGACTATTTGTGTGTGACTTGTAACAGAGCATTCTGAGCTCATATTGATCTGATCAGCCACAGTTAGACACATTGTAATTCCACTCTAACATAGTAATATCATTCTGACACTGTTCAAGAACAAAGAACAACAAGAAACCAATAGTCTTTGAGATGGCTTCTTCTCAAATCTACCTTTTCTTCTAAATCTTCTACATCAGAAGTGCATAACTTCCAATTTCCAAATACTAATTGCAAGCCTGACATCTCCAGGTATTATTTTATTTTATATTTTCAATTGTTTAGGACTTTTTAACTATCGTAATTCCATAAGTGTCAAGACAATGTGATGCTTATAGTCAATATTCAGAAAATATTTTTATTGAAAAATGCAAAGTGTTTATTGAAAGCTAAGAATTATGGATGATCCTAACATGCAGAATATAAAAGAAATGATAAATCATTTGGCCTTTTTTCATGTAGTTTATGCTATGAGTGTTAGATTTATCAGAAGTTTTGGAATCTTATTTTTAATAAAGTTTATTTTTTATAAAGTGAATTAAAAAAATAGATCTATAAGTAAATTGAGTACAGTACAGTTTTAGATCCAAAGAAGATGAAAATAACTTGAACCCATTTTAGCAATTAATCAGTCAACAAGCATTTAATGACTACTACTCTGCAAAAGTTGTTTAGGTTCATGAGTCACAGAAACAAAGGAAAATGTGTTAATAGGCAGTTGTATACATTTGAACAAGAATTTTAATATTTTTGGTCTTTAGTCTTGTTATCTTTAAGGTGAAGGGCTGAATGATTTCTAAAGTTCCTTCTATATCTTACATTTTATGAATCTACAAGTCTATTATTCCATATGGGGACAGAGAATGTCTGAGAAGAAGAATGGGACAGGGGAAAGAGTGCTGAGTTTGGAGTCAAAAGACCTGGGTTAGAAATTTCTTTCAAATTAAGCCAATTTCAGTAGAGAATTCTGGGAAGATGTCAGAGTAGGTCAGTAAATTTCTTTTTTTTCCTTTTCATTTATGTATTTATTTATAACACACATTGGTTTATGAATCATATTGGGAGAGAAAACTCAGAGCAAAATGAAAAAGTCATAGGAGAGATTAAAAAAACAAAAACAGAAAAAAAAAGAAGTGAACAAAGCCTGTGTTGATTTACATTCAGTCTCCTTAGGTTTGTTATTGTTATATAGGTTGTTGTTGTTGTTGTTGTTTTCTGGATGCAGATTGCATTTTCTTTCCAAAGTCTATTAGGATTGCTTTAGATCACTGAACCAACGAAAAGAATCAAATCTTTCATAGTTAGTTTATCATTGTACATTTTTGCTATAATTTTGTAGAATGTGTTGCTGGTTTGTTTGTTTCACTCAGTATCAGTTCATGTAAATCTGTCCAGGCCTTTCTAAAGTCAACTTGTTCATCATTTTTTTTTATAGAACA
This sequence comes from Sarcophilus harrisii, assembly GCF_902635505.1. Taxonomy (NCBI): domain Eukaryota; kingdom Metazoa; phylum Chordata; class Mammalia; order Dasyuromorphia; family Dasyuridae; genus Sarcophilus; species Sarcophilus harrisii. The sequence continues at coordinate 125,997,583 of NC_045429.1, forward strand.
ATAATATCCCATTAACTTCCTGTACCATAACTTGTTCAGTCATTTTCCAATTGATAAGCTTCTACTCATTTTCCAATTCTTTGCTACAACAAAAAGAGCTGCTACAAACATTTTTGCATATGTGGGTCTTTTTTACTCCTTTATAATTTTCCTGGGTTACAGACCCAGTAATGACACTGCCAGGTCAAAGGGTATGCACAATTTTAAAGCCCTTTGGGCATAGTTCCAGATTGCTCTCCAGAATGGTTGGATCATTTCACAACTCCACCAACAATGTATCAGTATCCCAGTTTTCCCTCATCCCCTCCAACATTTATCATGATCTTTTCCTGTCATCTTAGCCAAACTGAGAGGTGGTACCTCTGAGTTGTTTTAATTTGCATTTCTCTAATAGTTATTTAGAGCATTTTTTCCATATAATTACAAATAACTTTAATTTCCTCATCTGAAAATTATCTATTCATATCCTTTGACCATTTATTAATTTGGAATAGGTCAGCAATTTCAAGCTCTCCAGATTTCCCCTACAAATAGAACAAATTTTTTGCCTCAGGGCAAACATAGATTGGTGAAAAATCAAGAAGACTTGAACAGGGGAAGAACAGGAGTCCTCTAGGTACAACCTAAGAAGACTGGAAGAAAAACCCTGAGGCCAGGGATTAATCTGTGTGAAGTAGAAACATTTGCTGACTAACTCCTCAGAAAGGAAGAAATTTCACTTGAAGAAGGGAACCCTGGGGCTATCTGGGCTTGGCTGGAGCCTCAGCTGGAACCACAGACACTTTCTAGGCTGCCTGAAGCACTGGCGATGTGTGCCCAGGAAAACTAAATGAACTTCAGCTGATTAGGGATGTCAGGCCAGGCTGTGCTGCAGAAAAATGGCCCCGAACAAGAAGGAACCAGAACCTGGTGAGTGTAGAGACAGTGATGCAGGGATACTGCTAGGCACTTGCAAGAGTGGAGAGCTCTTGGTTAGGGGTTCCAGGTCAGGGAGGAGAGCTGAAGTAAAACTGGAGGTATCATCTCCTCATATCATGATTAGAGGGGCTTACAGTAATATTTCTTATTTATAAAAATTAATGAACATGCAAAGAAGAAAGAATCCAACCATAGAAGTTTACTATGAGAATAGGGAAGACTAGGGTTCATTTTCAGATGAGGACACTGATGTTAAAAAAGCCTTGTATCCCAAAGAGTAATATTAAATGGCTCCATGTCCAGAGAGAATTTATAAACTCAAAAAAGAATTTTAAAATCAAGTGAGAAACATTGAGGAAATACTAAAAATAAAAATTATCTTAGAAAAACAAGATTATAAAACAAAAAAAACTATCTAGAAAAAAAGAGATAAGAGTCTTAAAGACAAAAATAACCCTTTAAAATTAGAATTGGGCAAAGGAAAGCCAGTGAAGCTATAAAAGATTATGAAATAATAAAACAGAATATAAAGAATGAAAAAAAAGAACAGAAAATGAAACATCTTATAAGAAAAACAGCAGATCTGGAGAACAGATCAAGAAGAGAAAATATAAGAATAATTAGACTATCTGAAAGCTGGGACCAAAAAAGGAATCTTGACACAAGAATGCAAAAAATAATCTAAGAAAATTTTCCTGGAGTGATAGAACATTTTGGAAAAGTAGAAATCAAAAAAATTCTACTCATAGCCACCTCAAAGAGATACTTTGTGGAAAACAAATTAGGGATATTACTGTCAAATTTCCAAAACCTCAGATAAAGGAGAAAAATTTTCAAGAAATAAGACAAAAACAATTCAAATATGCTGGAGCTATAATAAAATTTGTACAAGACTTTTTCAGCAGCCACAATAAAGACCACATGCCCTGTAACCACATATATTGGTAAACAGGTGACCAAAAATATCATATCCAGTAAATTTATTCAAAATATTGAGGGAAAAAAATAGACATCCAAAGAACTTGAAGATTTTCAGAACTTTCTTTCAACCAAAGCAGAACTCAATAGAAAATTTAACATAAAAGAACCAATATCAAAGATCAATTTAAAGGAACTTAATGTATAACAGATTTTTGTTTTTACATAGAAATATATATATATATATATGTGTGTGTGTGTGTGTGTGTGTGTAAGATTGGCATCAGCAATTGGGTAGGTCAAAAGCACAACTGGGGAAGAGTTGAGTACGATCTGACTCTAAAAAGCAAAATTGTCTAGAAAAAGGTAAAAATAGTAATTATGTTATACAAATGGGGTGCACAGGAAGAATAGACACAGAGGCCTTAGAGGGGCAAAGAAGGTTCAAATTTATGAAAACCTATTCACGTGGAGAATGGGTTAAATAGACAACTCTACATATATGCCATGAAGAGTATAGCACACTTCAAAATCTATAAGAAATAAGGAGATGGGAAGAAGGGGAAGCAAAAGTGGGGATAGAAGACAAGGGAGGGATCTATGAGTGGGGAGGTTAAATAATAACAAGGCAAGTTAAGGAGCAAAATTAAAGCAAAAGAGTTAGCAAGGATAGGAAAGAAGAGATAAACACAAAGACTAAAACATGGATCAGAAGTAAAATATATTAGGAAAAAATTGTACTGATAGTAATCATTGATCCTAGACAAGTCAAACTTAAAGATTCAATCAAGTGAGAAATTTACATTTTATGACAGCCTTACTAATATTGTTTTAGATATATATTTTTATATGGGTAAATGTGTGTGAGTGAATACATGTAGATATGTATGCATGTTGCTATGTGTATGTGTGGATATAGATATATGCATATGTGAGTGTGTGCATGTGTATATGTATACATGCATATATAAATATATCTGTGCTTCACTGTAACCCACTTGGGGTTGGTGAAAGGGATGAAAGGGGGAAAAAGGAATAAAGTTTAAAAAGTGCACAGCAGAAAACAAAAGACCAAGGAAGCAAAGAAAAAATGGACACTAATGAATATAATCTCTTCTACTATTACATATCCTTTCTTGAATTGGTAATTTATTATTATAGTTTGAATCTTCCTTGATGTTCGGCTGGGCACATAACAATGCTCTGTTTCATTTAAAAAATAATAAATTAAAAATTAAAAAAAAATCAACATTAATTAAATCAAGTTTCATTTGTTGATTAAGAAATTAACAATTTCCTTTGTTTACTTAAATGGGTTACTGTATAAATTAAATTTAAAAATTCACTTATCCCATTGATTTACATAGAATGTATTACAGATTTTTCTGCTGAAGATGATTTTTAGTTGTTTTAGTTTGTTCTTAGCCAGCATTGCCAGGTGGCATCACTGCGGATAATTTGGCCCAAAAATGGCACACAAAAAATAGTTATTTGTGTAATTTGAAACCAGCCCTCTAAATCATGGCAAATCAAAGGGATCAGAGTAAAACTGTTCATTTTAGCAAAGGACTATAAAAGCAGAGTCATATGCCTCATTTATTTAGTCAGGCCAATTGAACTATTCAAGAACAGTAACAATACTCCATCTATTCTCAACTAAAATGGTACATATTGTGCATGATGTTACTGTGATATCCATGGTAATCGTAAATTTTCACCAGCTGGTGTTTTATTTGGTCATTAAAACAGCTGAGGAAAAGCAATATGATATATAAACATAGGTTAAGGCAATATATTATAAGAACTAGGTCAGAGAATGCAATGAAGTTACATTTATATTGTCTTTCCCTGTGTAGTATCTTGTACTTGGATTGACATTTCTCTAAAGTAAAATGAAGTTAGTCTATTGAACATGATTATTAGTAGCCAGAGAGGGACATATTATTCTATCCAAAAAATATGCTGAAGAATCAATTAAGATAGGTTTTTTGTTGTTTTTTTTTGTTGTTGTTTGTTTTTTGCAAAGTTACTATGAGAGATATATAATTTATTTCATTTCCTTAAAAATGAATTAAGTGAAAATCTTTTAATCCACATTGGCCAGAAATAAACCACCGTTTTTTAAAATGTTAATTTATTCTTTGTCACTAACCTAATTTGCCTCAAATATTTTTGTATTTTGGAAAACTGACATTTCTCTGTCTTTGATCTCCCTTACATTTCTACATCATTTAGGAAAAAATCCTATTCATCAGACAGAAAATCCACAGGATTATGGTTTAATAAGTTATGCTCTCATGATGGAGATTTATCACAGAGACCAAGTTGAAGAGGAGATTCCCATGGATGTAATGGTCTTTCAGGTACTCCAGTTTATAGATAACATCAAGTCAATTGTTCTTCTCTTGAAATATTGCAAATTTCTAAACTTGTTTATTTTCTCCTATGAATACTTATTTTTTATAAAGTAAATTGTATAAATAGGTATATAAGTGAATTGAGTATTGTATAGTTTTATATCCAAAGAAAATAGAAAAACTTGAATCTATTAGAGCAATTAATCAGTCAACAAGCATTTAATGAGTATTTGCAAATGCTGTTAAGGTTCAGGAGACAGAGGCAAAAATAAAAGTGTCCCTATCTTTAAAGAAATTATATTGTACTGTAAGAAAGTAATATCTATAGCAAAGAAGTATATATGAAATAAATATCTAGTAAATGCATAATTATTTAAGAGACAGAATGAGAGGCACTATCATTTGGGAGCATCAGTGAAGTTCTTGTATAAGCACAAGTACCAGGAATAGACTAAAAGTCTGGAGAAAAAATGTCTAGCCAAAAGTCTGAAGAAAGAGCTAGAATATGTGAGCAAAGAGGGTTGACTTGGGTGGTCTGAGCCATGCATGAAAACTGGTGCTATATAACAGGGCTAGAAAGAAAAGATGAGGGCAGATTGTGAAGGACATTAAAGACAAAAGAGGGATTTATGACCTAGAGATAATAGGGAGCCACTATAGTTTATTGAGTAGGACAAAGCTTGGTATTTGCATCTGAGTAGTATTCCTTTGGCAGCTATGTAGGGAATGGATTAGAGTGCAGGAAAGATGGAGACAGAAACATCAATTAAGAAATTATTGTAAATAGTCTAGACAAGAAGTGATTAGTGCTAAAATAGGGAAGTAACTATATGAATGAAGAAAAGGGGTTGGATGTCAGAGATACAGGAAATAGAGGTGAATTTTCTATTCCTGTCTTTAAAGTTTGACCTCTTTATGGTCCCCTTCAGCTCTCAATCCTAGGATCTTATGAAATCTATAATCACTCCAAAGCATTTTACCTCAGTATCCATTAAAAGAGAAAAAAAATACAACCCTATTTTTATAATTTTTTATTATTTTTAAAGTGTTGTTGTTATGCCACAGTTCCCTTTTAATGTCCTGACCCAGTTTCCCCATTGCCTATTTAGTTACTCTGCCTCAGGTTATGAACTTTCCCTCTTAATATTTGATGAGATAAAGGTTTTATATCTTTAGGTTATAATCATTCCTTCTTAATGTTTGACAGAATAAAGGTCTATCCATTTTAGACATCATTAGAGTATCAGTAACCTCTCCAGTACTTCCCTCCATTGTGTCATCCTAGATGCCTCCCCCCATTAGGTTATCTCCATCCAGGTATCTCCCCAATTATGTCATTGTCCTTGTTATCCTATAAAAAATCTTGCTGTCTAATACTCAGTGCTGGATTCTTTGAGACGATAGTCTTGTTCAGCCCTGGGACCAACCATGGATCCATTTGGTCCCCGTATATCTCTCCATTTAATAAATTATTAAATTGCTCTCTAATCTCTGTCTTGCTCAGTTTCTCTGGCATTACATTGTCTGTCTGATACACATTACATTGTCTCTCTGATACCAGAACAACACACAAAACTGCCTTCTAAGGCAAGAAAGGCTAACAATCTGCATTAGTGGAGGGATTACTACAGATTTAAATCACAAATTTCTTAAATTACTGAACTGTGAAGAGCTCATGAAATGTGGCTTATTATGGAATATGGGGAAAAAAGAAATAAGAGTTTTTGCATTATAATTAAAGCTATAAAATGTGCTTCTCTTCCTTTACATTTTATTTTTGAGAAGCAGTTATAAAACTGAGAAGGAACTACTATGAAGTCCATTTTCTCTACTTAGTACAAATTAAATTTGAACTTAAAAAGGTAAAGCTCAACTCCAAGTAGGGACCCTAAAGGCATAAGAATAAAATTATATGGCTGTTTAACTGCCTCATGTCTCTATTCTATAATTAAAGTAAAGTAGCTTACAATTATTCCACAATGGGGTTAGGTTAATGTATTCCAAAACAATGTTTTCAAAATGAATATTTATTGTTAATGTTTAGATTATTAATTCAAGATCTTTAAGAGTGACGAAATGTCAATAAAAGAAGACAGAATGATGAATACAACCTGAAGGACAGCTGGGGAGTATTTTGACAAGGCTTGGGACCTTGTATTTCACCATATGGGATATATGCCAGCCTAAGTACTTAGTGAAGCAAACTGATTACTGCTGATCCAATTTACAGAACAACAATCAGCCATGATTACATCAAAGTGGCCCAGATGATGATTACAGATTAGCAAGGCTTTACACTCAGGTGCAGGCTGGCCACTCTACCTCTATTTTTCATTGTAGATTTTTCCTAATGTCTTGTACCTGAACTGAAATTTGACACAAGAATGTCCATTACAGTTGTTTTCCTAAGTTCTTGTCTTTTTTTCCTGAAAAAAATGAGTGTCATGATTCCCCTAGTCTTAGAGATACTGTGAAACTAAAAAGCATTTTTGCAAATAGATTCATCATTTGCATATATATTAATTGTTTAAAGAAAATATTTAAGGCAGCATAGATTGAGAGCTTGCTTTGAAGTCATGAAGTATTGGGTTTAATTCTTGCCTCTCACACTTACTAGGTGTGTGTTACTTGCTCTCAGTAATGTAGTCTCTTAAACTTTTAAGTTTCAAAGCAAATGCTGATCTGATAGGAAGGAAGTGTATCCTCACTGGACTTTCTTCCTGCACTGATACACAAGTACAGAGAAGCTAAAATAAATCTAGGAAAGCCAAATGCAGCCCAGGTCAAACTTGATTTCCTTGATAAAATGTATATGTCCAAATTCAAAATACACTACTTTCTTAATGAGCATCAACTCTTTTTGTAAACATGGCCTAAATTACCATTGGATTGTACCACTAATTACTGATATATTACCTAAAATATATAAGAAACACTGAACATTAAGGAAGCCAGTGAGATGATATGAAACTTTAAGAATGTCATTGGACAACTTAACTGAATTTTTCTGCCAAGTGAGAAAAATGACACATTACCCAACATTGATATGCATTGATCTATTAAACTTTTCAGGAGAAAAAAAAACTTTAAAGATGATGAATATTAGAGATTATCACTGAGGTACATTGGTGCTAAAATAAATTTTTTTTTTACATATCCTGAGAACTATGTAATTTTTTTTCCCATTTTAAATGGCCTTCATCAGTCCTTCTTAGGTCTGATTAGAGGGGGCTTTCAGTTAAAATTCAGAAAGAGTAGGAGTTGGGGAAGCAGAGAGAAGGGATACTTGCATTATCTTTCCCATTCCAAGCTGTCACAGCTGTGAAATTGTTTAATGCAACTCCCCAGGGAGTGCTCTCTTGCTATGCAAATGAATTCCGAATGTGACATTTGCAGGCATGGAGAGGTGGTGCTTGTGAAAGCTGAGTGACTGCCATCAGTCTGTGTGATGGATTGACTCACATCACTGCTGAGCCAGAAATCATTGATTTCCCTTCTTCTTTCTCATCTCTTTTGAGCAGGGTGGGAGAATGGTAGAAAGAAGCATTTGGTATCTTTCTTTTCTGTTCAGTGTCCATGTCATTCTATCGCTCTTAACCTCTCTCCTCAGATCCCATAGTAAGAATCTATCTTTCAACTTGATAGCATGTTTTCACTTCTAAAGTTCTTTTGTTTATTTATTTATTTAGTTGGCTTAATTGATATTTCTGTCAGCTTTCTGAAATCTCTGCTAATTGCAGATTAAAGATAAAGCAGAGAGTTGATGGTTGAGACAAAATAACAAAATGTACAGTAACAAGTTCTTAAAAATGAAAATTTTTCCTAGAGAAGGCATTTCTTTTGTCATGGGAGCAGCCTTGCTGACAATGAAAGACTGTACCTCAAGAAAAATTTGTTTTTAGTTAAATTCATCCATTCATTCATTCATTTCCTTCCTTCTTTCTTTGTTCATTTGCTTCTTTCTTCCTTATTTCTTTAGGGTTTAGGGTTGTGATTCATAGTGCCATTTGTCAGAAACTAGGCAACGTTTCCTGAGGCTGGCAAATGTCACATTTTTCTACACTTTCCAACATCAGAAGTATTTTATGTTGGCTTTAAATACTAGACCAGTGGTTCTCAAAGTATGGTCTAGAGACTCCTGGGGATCTCTGAAACCCTTTTAGAGGGTCTACAAATTCAAAAATAGTTTTTATTTCCAATATGGTAAATGTCTATAAATATAATTCAAATAAACAAAAACGCTTTGGAGAGATCCTCAGTAATTTTTAATAGGATAAAGATACTGAAAACAAAAGTTTGAGAACCACTGTAACTAGACTGTAAGTATTCCATGAGCTCTATGCTCCCACCAAGTTAACATCCCTATAGATGATACTTCAACTCCCTTCCCTGAACCTTTCAAATGGCTCTGCCCATTTCTGGAATGTATTCCCTCATTCTCTCTACCTATTTTCCTTCAAAATTCAGTTCAATTGCCATCTGGTACAGTGAGCTTTGCTCAATCATCTCAGCTGGTAATAACACTTCCCTACCCCTCATGCCACTAAAGTATGAGGGGTAAACAAAAGTAACTGTTAAAATATTGTACAAGAATTTATGATCTCCTGGAGAGCAATTTGGAACTATACTCAAAAAGTTATCAAACTGTGCATACCCTTTCATCCAGCAGTGCTACTACTGGGCTTATATCCCAAAGAAACCTTTAAAAAAGGAAAAGGGACCTGTATGTGCAAGAATGTTTGTGGCGGCTTTTTGTAGTGGCCAGAAACTGGAAATTGAATGGATGCCCATCAGTTGGAGAACGGCTGAATAAGTTATGGTATATGAATGCTATGAAATATTATTGTTCTGTAAGAAATGACCAGCAGGACAATTTCAGAAAGGCCTGGAGAGACTTAGATGAACTGATGCTGAGTGAAATGAGCAGAACCAGAGAACTGTATAAATATGTACACATATATTGTATTTAAGATATTTTAACATGTTTAACATGTATGAGACTGCCTACCATCTAGGGGAGGGGGTGGAAGGAAGGAAGGGAAAAGTTGGAACAAAAGTGATTGCAAGGGACGATGTTGAAAAATTACCCATGCATATGTTCTGTCAATAAAAAGCTATATATAAAAAAAAAGAATTAATGATTTCTCTCCACTGCCACACCCCAAATGAACAATTCAAAAATAAAAACAAATCTCCAACACAAATACAAATAATCCAGCAGAATGAATTCTTACACTGGCATTTACATAAATTCATGTTCCCTTCTAGATTTTAATACCATCACTTTTCTGGTGGGAAGTAAGTAGAGAGCATTACCTTCAGTTCTCTGGATTTGCGTTTTATCATTACATTAATAGGAATTCTAAAGTATTTTCAGGTTTTTCTTTATAATAATTTTATCATTGTATAAATTATTTTCTTACTTCTATTTATTTCAATTTGCATACTTTTTTTCTACCTTTGCCCATTTGATGGGCTAGAGTTGTTTTAATTTTAATATTTATAATTATTGCTAAGTTGAAACATTTTACATCTTGATAGCTTGGACTTTTTCCTTCCAAAGACTACTTGTTTATTATTTTGATGTATTCTTGTGAGCAGAAATATCATACCATAACATTACTTAATGGTAATCATACCATTAAGTACTTGAAAAATGCCTGTTAATTTCTTTTTTATTTATGTCATGTCTTGATCTGTGGACAGAACTGGGCAGAGGGAAGTGTGACATCCTTAGTGTATTTGGTTAAAAGTTGCATGTTAATTAATTGTGGACCCACCACACACACACACACACACACACACACACACACACGCCAACTTTTGCTAATATCCAGGAATCTTAAAAGGAATAGAGTAAGGTAATCTGTCTGTATTGCCCAGGTGACTGGTACTTATTAGAGAGAACTCTAGTGTTGCCATCTGCTAACCTGACACTAATTTCATTCATCAAAACCATTCACAGAATTCATAGAAATAAAGGTTTTGTTTTTGTTTTGGGAAAGATGCCTAGGATAAAGGAAAAGAAAGAATATGTGAATGAAAATATAAGAGGCAGAAAGATTTTGTATTACAACAAGAAACTAAACTAAAATAAATAGAATAATCATAAATTGAGTTAATGAATAAATTGCATTACATAGCACAGCACTTATGAGTGTTGTCCCCAATTCTCTCTCACATGAACGTTTTCCTGTTCCTTCCCAGCCCTATCCAATTCTTCCCTAATTGAAGATTTTCTGTTTTGGGGGAATATCAGGTTTGGAGAAGAAATGGGAGGTGTAGTAATTGCAAACAGAAGTCAGAGAGGCTGCTGGAGGAGTGGGGAAAAGATTGGATTTGTATTTGCAGGACTAGACTTTAGAAAAAGTTTCTGTCACCTTTTTCCTATGCGACTTTTGGCAAGTCACATAATCTCTTAAGTCATAAGACCTCTAAGATTCTCTTTCTCCAACTTTAAATCTATCATCTTGTGAGTGATGAATGAGAAATAAAATTTATTCTTCATATCTGCTTAAAGTTTCTTTCATTCTACTTCATTCACATGCCCTAAGTCTCCCTCAATACAATCCATTGTCAGGAAGTGATCAGGAAGTGTAGATCTGACCAGGTGACCAGCGATTCAATAAACTGCAGTGGCCCTCTATCATTTATAGAAAGATTGTCAATTGCAAATGGAAATGAGGGCCACTAAACTGTTCCCTATGGTTGCATATTGACTTAGAAAACCACATATTAAAATCATCTGTATTATATTATATTTTTTATTTATTTTGTTACTTATTTCCCAATTATATTTTAATGTGATTCTGGCTAGTCTCAGGAAGTGGAACTGTATAGACTTTAGACATTGCGTTTGACTGTTTTGATTCACAGGACCAAAATTCTCCACCATTCAAAACCCTTCATAACCTGCCCCCTTTCTACCATTCTAATCTTGTAATATGTTACAGTTTATACCATATAGTCTGTGACTAGTGACCCTTGTTTCCTTACAGAAGATAATCTGTCTTCTGATATTTAATTTGAATATCTCTCATGCCTGGAAATATCTTGTTTTTCATCTCTATCTTATCTTCCTTCAGATCCAAGCTAACATTCTGCCTTCTACAAGATGTCTTCCCTAACCCTTCTTAATACATGTTCTTTACTTCTTTTAATTGTTTTCTATTTATTCTTCATATATCTTGCTTTGTGTATATATATATATATATATATATATATATATATATATACACACACACACACACACACACACACACACACATATATATATATATATATATATATATATATATTTGCCATATTGTCCCCTTGAGAGCAAAGTTTATTTTTTTGCCTCCTTTCCCCCCCAGCACTTAGCACAATGTTTGGCACATAGTTCCTTAATAAATGTTTATTGAATTGAATTGAAGTGATTGCTAGATAAAGTAATTTATTGTCTATTTTCCTCTTGTTAAGGACATTGATTTACATTCATTGAATTTCTATATGAAATTGTTATATTGGATAGTAACATTTTTTTTCTCCATCTATTTTCCTTTTTTCATAATAGCATCTTATTTTGTAGATTAAATGATCCTATTGTAAGATTATATTTATTATTAAAATTGTCTTATGAGAAGAAAATATGTAAACATAGAATCAGGAAGGGGACAAAAAAGTTGAAGTAACAAATTATGAAATTACAATTTTAATCCTACCTCAGATTCTTGCTACCAGTAAGATTCTATAAAAGGTGAATTAAGCTCCAAAAAATCTGTTTATCCATCAATAAAATGAGGACAATGAATGGTATGGCTTTTTTTCTTAGTCCTTCCATCTCTAGATTTATAGGCTTGTTAAATCTATATTACTATAATGAGAATTTTAACTGAATTTAGCAAATATTTACAAAGTATATACCATACATAAAGTACTGAAGCAAATATCTGAATTTATTGCTGTTATTTAGTATTTTTTTCAGTTAAGCCCATCTCTTCATAACTCCTTTAGGGGGTTTTTTGGACAAAGATAATGTAGTGATTTATCATTTTCTTCTCTAGATCATTTTATAAAGAATGAAACTTAGGCAGAGTTAAATGACTTGTCCAGGATCACATAGCTAGTCTGAGGTAGAGTTTAAAATTGGATCTTCCTGACTTCTCAGCCCAGCATTCAATTCACTGTCCCATCTCACAGCCCAGAATCTGAACATGAAAAGAAATATGAAGCTTTTCTCAAGGAGCTTATAGTGATATGGTAGATAAACCTTGTCCCCAGTACTTTTATATAAAATATAATGAAGTCATAGTAAATACACTGAGAAATCCAAAGAAGAGTATATGACAAACAAGGCTACAATGGTAGATTGGAATCAGATTGTGGAATATATGAAATGCTAGGCTAAGGAATTTAGACTTATTCTGTAATAAAGATATTTTGTTTGGTTTTAAAGTGAGAAGTAAACATTAGAACTATTTAGGAGTATTTTTTCTGTAAAAAGGAACAGGATTAATTCATGTAAAAAGAGACTACAGCCAAGGGCTTTTAATCATCTGAGCAATGTTAATAAGTGATATATTTATCTTGGTGGCAATGGAAAGGAAAAAAAAAAGAGGACAGAGTTCAAGTAAATCGTGGAAGTAATATGTATATAGATAAGTAAGTCAGTTGATTTAGCAATATTTCATAAGCAAACAAGGCTATCCTTACTCAAATATATTATATTCTAATAAGGGAAAATATGCATAAAGGAAAACCAGAAAGGGGAGATAAATATGTGTATTTAAATATTATGGAACCCTGATTTCAGGTAAGATGAATATTTACATATCAATGTTAGAGAAAGAGATGCTGGATTACACTGCAAGTTTGTAATGAAGAAGCAAAAAAGATGATGGCTTGAGTGAAAAGGGAATGGTAAAGAGAAATCAAGGAGGCTAAAAGAACTTGGAAACATTTTCTATATGAAGAAAATAAGAGATCAAATCTGATTGACATTTCAAGCTCACATGCTGGGAAGGGAATAGGGAAATTCAGTGAAAGGTTCAACTTCATAGGATTAACAAGTTTAGGTTAAACATGTTAATATTGAGCATCCAGAAGAATATTTAGATAAATATTTCCAATAAACATTTGGAGATGTGGCATCTAGATATATAATTTTGAGAACTTCATTCATAGTTTAGATTGTTAAAGCTAAACAGATGAATTACCAAGGGAGAGAATAGAGACAAATAGAAGAGGGATGGCTAAAAGATAGGGTCTTGAAAGACTCCAACATTTAAGAAAAAGGGAAAAGCATAAATCTCAATGGGAAAAAAAAGATATTCAATGACTTACCAGACTTTCATAACTTTGTTGCACAAAAGACCTAAACTTAATAAAAAACAACAACATCCAAGAGAAATATAAGGCAAACATCGAAAACTAATTACAAGGGAATCCATAAGAATAAACTTTATTTTTTATATGTGAAAATGTAAACTCTATGTCTAAGATTGTCATTAGCAAATGGGTAGTCCAAAAGAAAGATTGGGAAGAGCCGACTATAATGTAATTGTAAAAAGCAAAAATATGTAGGAAAAGGTAAAGTGTGAGAGGAAGAACTGATACAAAAGGATTAGATGAGAAAAGTGGCTAGCAATTCTGGCAGGCTATACAAGTATTCTAAATCCAGAAAGAAATAAAATGGCAAAGGGAGAGGGTAGGGAATAAAGGAGGTTATTCTTAAAGGGGATAAGTTTAAGTGATAGGAAGGCAAGGTAGAAGATTGAAGTAAAGTAGTAGAGTCAGGAAGGATAAGAATAATGAGAAAAATGGGAAGGAGGAAAATGAGCAATAGGTCATTATAGCTTAAAATGTGAACTGGATGAATTTACGCATAAAATGAAAACATGGTAAATTAAATATTTGAGCCCCACAACAAATTAATTTCCAGAAATGTGTGTGTGTGTGTGTGTGTGTGTGTGTGTGTGTGAGAGAGAGAGAGAGAGAGAGAGAGATGCACAAATATAAAATAAAGATCAGGAATAGAAGTTATTATGTAAAAAAAAAAATGGGGGGGAAAGTAATCATGATCTCACACAAAGTTAAAGCTAAAATAGATTAAAAGAGAACAATAGGGAAATCATACTTACACTTCATGTTAGCCATAATATTAAAAATTGTTTTAGACTATTTAAAATCACTAGCAAATATATAACTGGAAAATTCCTGAACTAGAGAAGAGATTATAAAGAGAAAACATAAGAATAATCAGATTACTTGAAAGTGTGATAAAAAGAACAAAACACAGAATCTTAATATAATAATAAAAGAAATGGTTAAAGAAAATTGACCTGAAATATTAGAACAAGAGGGCAAATAGAAACAGAAAAAAATCTCATGTGAAAGCAATCCTTTGAGGAAATCTATAGGAAGACCATAACCACATTCCAAAAATCCCACTTCAAAGAGAGATAAAGTTCTCAAATTTGGCAAATGGAAGGATTCACTCTTCCCTACATACAAGGAAAGAGGAAAGGAATGGAAGAAGATAAATAAATCTTCCATGGTTCTATACTTTTTTGTGGATCTAGGAAATTTTTAAAGTGACTTATATAACCAAGGAAGACTTCTAAAAAAGTGCTGATAATAAAAAATGCAAATTCACATCCAGAGAAAGAACTAATGGAATCTGCATGCAGATTGAAGCATGCTGTTTTCACTTTTGTCTTTTGTTTTGATAATGAAAAAAAGTTAAACAGGTAGAAAAGATGATACAGAGTGTTAAAGAAGAAAATAATTCTTTAAATATTAGAATTGGGCAAGGGGAGGTCATTAATGCTACAAGAGACCAAGAAATAACAAAATGAAATATAAAGAATGGAAAAATAAACAGAATGTGAAACATCTCATAAGAAAATGAACAGATCTAAAGAACAGATCAAGAAGAAATTAGACTACCTGAAAGCTATGACCAAAAAAGGAACCTTGACGCAATAATGCAAGAAATAATCCAAGAAAATTGTCTTGGAGTGATAGAATATGAGGAAAATGTAGAAATAGAAAAAAATCTACTCATCACCATGTCAAAGAAATCTTTTGTGGAAAACACATTAGGGATATTTTTGCCAAATTTTCAAAACTCCAAATTAAAGAAAAAAAATTGCAATAAAGAAGACAAAAACAACTTAAATATACTGGAGTTACAATTAGAAATAAACAGGATTTATCACAATAATTTTTCACAATAGCCACAATAAAAGACTGCAGGTCCTGGAATAGTTTGTACTAGCAATGAAAATAATTATACCTGTCACCAAAAATATCATTCCAGAAAAATTATACAAAAAATTGAATGAAAAAAAAAAATGGACACTCAGTGGACTTGTAGATTTTCAGGATTTTCTTTCAACCAAACTGGAACTCAGTAGAAAATTTAATATGTAAGAGCCAATATCAAAGATTAATTTCAGGAAACTTAACATGTTTCTTACATGGAAACATATCACATTATAAATTGGATAGCTCAAAAGAAAGATTGAGATAATGTTCAGTATATTCTGACCCTAAAAAATGAAACCTCATTGAAAAAGTTAAAATAATAATTATGTACCAAATGAGGTGCAGTGGGAGAATAGACACAGAGACATTGGGGGGGAAGTGACTCTGAAAACATACATATAGAATAGGTTAAATAGGCAACACTACATATACACCATGAAGGGGACAGCACCCACCAATATATATACATAATGGAAGTGGGAATAGGTTAAGGTGGGGTTAGAAAGGTGTAGATTTATGGCAGTGGAACACAGTGTGTAGATTAATGAGCAAGGGATAAAGGATAAGATGGGGTACTGAAGGGTGTGTAGAGTAATGGCAGTAGGATAAGGTGTATAGATTAATGGGAAAAGGTTAAACAGGGAGAGAAAGAGTTGCTTAAGATAAGATAAGGTACAGATGGGTATTTAGATTAGCTGGAATAGGATAAGGCATGTAGATTTATGGAAATGGCATATGATGGGGAGAGAAGAAAAGGATGGGGGACTTAAGTGATAAATAGCAAGATAAGCTAAGAAAAAGAATTAAAGTAGAAGAGTTAGCAGAAAGGAAATTAAGAGTTGCACACAAATACTACAAGAATAAGGAGTAGAATTTATTTATTTGTTTTTAGCAGTAGAATTTGTTAGAAAAAAGTAGGATTAGTAATCATTGATCTTAGACAAAATCAAACTTAAAAATTTAATCAAGAGAAAAATTTATATTATATTTCAGCCATATTAATATTGTTTTGAATGCATGTTTACATATGGGTAAATATATATGTATGTATATATGTGAATGTATGTGTGTCTGAATGTATGTAGATATGCATATAGGTCTATAATGTGTGTATGTGAATATGTGTATGTGTGGGTACATGGGTGATTGTGAATATATATATACATATATATGTGTGTATATACAAATATAATATGTATATATAAATTTATCTCTGCTTAACTATAACTTACTTCAGGGAGATGGAAGGGATGAAAAAGAGAAAAAAAGAATAAAGTGAAAAAAGAAAGTGTACAGCCAAAAACAAAAGAATCTACAAGAAAGCAAAGATGGAAACTTATGAATATAATTTTTTTATTATTATATATGCTTTCTTGAAATTGAAATTTCCTGTTATACCTTTTGAATCCTTCTTCTTTTTCTGCTGGTCAAATGATTAATTTTTTTGGTTTATTTTTGTTTTATTTCATTTTTTTTTATTTTCCTTTTCTATTTTTTTTGCTCTTAGAAAAGGGGAAAAAAAGTAGGGGAGGGCAGCTGCATGGCGAAGTGTATAAAGCACAAGCACTCTAATCAGGAGGACAGAGTTCAGATCTGACCTTAGACACTTACCACTTACTAGTTGTATGACCTGGGCAAGTCACTTGACCTCAGTTGCCTTACAAGAAAAAAATCTTTTCTCTGACCCCTCATGTCACCAACCCATAATATGTTTAAGCACATATATTTTCCCCCTTTCTTCCTATTCACTTCTTTCCATTCTATGAACCATCCTCTATTTTCTTAGAAGATTGCGTAGAATATAGGTGTTTTAACCATGCTAGGGCCAGAGAACCCCAAAATCTTGTGTTGTAGGATTAGGAAATTTCCACATTAGACTATACGATTCAGTGCTTCTCTGAATCCATTGACTATTCTGTACGGTAGTGGGAAAAAATATAGGATTTGGAGGTTTTGGCTTCAAAACCTGCTAGAGCCATCTACTTCTATGTTTCTATGAGCAACCCACTTAATATCTCAAAGTTTTGAATGTTAAGCAAAAGTTTTTTACTAGATGATCTTAAACATCCCATTTCATTTCTAAATATATATGGTACTATGTTCCCAATATCATAAGCATCTTCTTAACTTAATTGAGCATGGCAAATCTTCCTCCTCCAAAAAAGCAAAAACTTGAGTTTTAAATGTAAAATATCTTTTTGTTCCCCTGAGGCATCTGGGGTTAAGTGACTTGCCCAGGGTCACACAACTAGGAAGTATTAAGTGTCCAAGGATAGATTTGAACTCAGGTTCACATATCTTTAAGATATCTTCTTAAATTAGTTTCCCTTACAAAATACTGGCTCCAAGGTGGTGCACTGGATATAGTATGGAGAGTGGAGTCAGGAAGACCTAAGTTCAAATATCTGATCTCTTATTAACTGTGCAGATAGGTTACTTAACTCTGTTTGTTTCAGCTTCATTTCTGTAAAATGAGCTGGAGAGGAAAAGGCAAACCTCTGCTCTATCTTTTCCAAGAGAACCACAAATGGGATAATGTAGGGTCTAAAATGAATGAAAACATAATATTATGGATTTTTTTGGGAAGGAAGATTTGCCATGCTCAATTAAGCTAAGAAGATGCTTGTGATATTGGGAACATAGTACCATATTTATCAGTTCTATTTCAGGGGAGGAAAGATAATGTCAATTCAGAATGGAGTATCTCTTTTTAATCTTCAAATACTTCATTTATCTAAGAATGAAGTACTAACTGGGATGTGAGCTATAAACTCAAGTTTGCTGGATGACTGAGTAGGGTTTGCTGAGTTTCCTAAACAAGTAGAGTAGAAAGAGCTAATGCTATATGGGAATTGACCTGGAAATACATTAAATCCAGAAGGTAGAAATGGGAGCAAGCAAAAGAGAGACGAAATGCCTCACTGGAGAAAGGCATTCTAATTACCAAAACTGTTTCAGTGGAAAGCTTATTCTGGGGGCAGAAGGGAGAAGCAAGCATAGGCGTTCTAAAGCTATATTCCCAAACAATGGACCAAAATGCCATAAAAGCCAATGATGACTTAAGAAGCTTAATATCCTTGGAATACCAGGCAGTTATGGGTGTCCCCCAAATACAAACAAAATCAATGAGATGGCTAACTGACTACCTGAAGAATTAATTGGTTCTAAAGATGTTCTCATACTCTCAATATCTGAAAAGGAAATTATACAGGAATTTGGATGAATTGCTGATCTTTACAGGGCCATGACAGAATGACTTTTGAATAAGCCACGGACTTTGTTCCAATCCTGAGCAAAACAATTTGCAGCATGACCAAGTGTGATAGCCATAGATTTCTTTTTAAATGAGAAAAACATCTTTCCTTATGGTGAAGATTACAGATAAAAGTAATTATTTCAAACGGATTTAATAGCTCTATAGAAACTACCTCTTAAGTGAGTCCAATGTTCTTTGGATATTTATAATTACACAGAAATTCACATATTCAACACATCTAATTTTTCATAGACCACTCAAGGATTTTCCTCCAAAGCATCTTATCAAACAAGGAAGAAAAATGTTATTAAGTATCAGAAGGTCCTTCCATGAACTCACACAGTTTAGGATAAAAATGAGAGTTGTCTTATACAAGTTCATAGGATGATAGATTTATAATGGAAAGGGATCATGGAAATTATCTATCCAACCCCTTTATTTTATAAGTGAGCCTACAGTCATAGAATAAGTAAATATTAGAAACAGAATTTGAACTTCCAGACTTTAGGAACAGAATTCTATCCCTTATGCCATGTTTCCTTTCTCATTATATGCAAATTTAAAATATACCAAATATCAAAAAATATATCAGTGCTTTTCTATTCTCTTTGGCAAATATAGAGTGGAAGATTTGTTCATCTATCTTCTAGAATATTTTTATGTTAAAATGTGTGACTTCATGGAAAGATACTTTGAGACATAAAAACATTTGTATTTCTTGTTATTAAGCTGCTTTTGGGAAAAATCCTCAAATGATCTATGAAAAATTGTATGGATTGAATGAGTAAATCTATGTATAATTATAAATATCCAAGAAAAGTTAAATCCCTTAAGGGGCTATTTTTATAGAGATGATGTGTCATAGCAGAGATCAGGCATTCTATGTCAATTTAATTCCCTTCAACTCCTTCTTTGTTCTCCTCCCATTACCTTGCTTGCCTCCCCCAATTTCCCAAATCTTCAAGGCACTTTGTTGTAAAGAAATTTGAGAGAATTCAATATAGATTAAAATAGAATCTGTAGCTTATACTTGAAGGTTCTTGGGAAAGTGATTAAATAGAAAGTGTGTTCTCCTCTCTGTCTTTCTGCAGTAATCCAGGTGACTTCTTCCAAAACAATAAAAAAACAAATATTTGCTTAAATCTTAAATATTATTGATATTCTGCCAGAAATTTTTAGGATTCATCTAGTATCACAGAGACAGAAAGAACAAAAAACTAATCTTACTTTAGATCAGGATTTGAACAAGTTTGGAAAGAAAAAAAAGAGCAGTCAATAAAAATTTTGTTGGTTACACAATTCTTGCTCCTGTCTTTATTCAGTTATCCGGCAGGTTCCATTGAAATGTTAGTTGGTAAAACCAACTACTTTTTTTCAGTCCTTATTCTCCTTGACCTCTTCATAGCCTTTGTCATAGTTTATCATCTTCCTGATTTTCTTTTCCCACAAGGGTTCTGGGAAACCATTCTTCTGGTTCACTTCTAAATTATTAGACTGCCCCTTCTCAGTCCCTTTTATTAGATCTTAATATAGAACATTCCCCAGGGAAATAGATGGATATGAACAATTTGTTCTAACAGGCTATAAAGATGGTAAAAGCAGGCATTGTGGACTGGTTGAGCTTGGTTAAACATAAAAGATGCGAAAATAATCCACTGTATCTTGAGTCATCATTACTTGTCTTGCCATTGCACTCTGAAGACTCTGCAAGACAGAGACCAGCTATTTCTCTCTTCTTCAATGAAATCCAATTTATGCATGATGTAAGAGGTAACATTTTACCACTTTTAATCTATATAAAAGTACTGTGGCAATGGGAAACCGCAAGTGAGTATACAGTGGCAGCTACAAACCTATACTATGGGGAAGGTATTATCTCATACAAATGAGGCAAAAAAAATTTTGATAAAGAAGAAGCTAGTATAGGAAAGATGGTTAATGCTGAAATCTTACTGTCATCATAAATGAGTTAAAAAGGCAATAATATATAAAATGAAATGGTATGAATTTATTCATAAAATGGGAACTGATAGATGAAAAATTAGAATTTAACAATATGTTGCTTTCCAGAAATGCTATAAAAATGAGTGATACACATAAACATAAAATAAGTGTCAGGATTATAATTTATGAGTTTTTTAAAAGGAGAAGGATTATAGGAAGATGGCAGAATAGATCAGTAAATTTCAAACTCTTCATGAATTTGCAACTCAGGGGAAACATAGGCTGATAAAAAAGCTGATAAACATAAGCTGATAAAAAAGACTTGGGTCAGAAAAGGGGACCTCCTGGTACAATTTAAGAAGATACTAAGGAAAGACTTTAGGCCAGGGATTAACCAGTATGAAGTGCAAATACCTTTGGGCTATCTTCTCAGAAACATTGGGTAGGGAAATCCTGGAGCTGGATTTGGCTGGAGCATCTATAAGAATCCCTGAAACTTTCACCTCCAGGGCTTGCAGAGTTGAGGGGGGAGGAGGGGTTGTGTGAGTCCAGAAGACTGAATGAACCTGGCTGATTAAGAACTCCAGGCTCAGCTATGCTGCAGAGATGTGGCCCTGGGTAAGTAGAAACCTGATGAGTACAGACACAGTGGGGCAGGGAAGCTGCTGGCTCTTTCAGTGCAGGCACTTTCAGGAGGAGGGAGTTTTTGGTTTGGGGTTCCAGGTTAGAGGGGAGAGCTGAAGTAAAGGTACTGGCACCAAGTCCCTACCCTGTGATTAAAGATGCTTACATTAATATGTCTATTTTTTATGTAAATGAACAAGCAAAGAAAAAAGGACCCAAACAAATAAATGTGGGAATACAGAAGACTTGGAGTTCCTCTTTAGAGGGGGACATTGGAATTAAAAAAAAAAAGTTTCTACCCCAAAGAATAACATGAAATAACTGCCTGCCTAAAGAAAATTTATAGGACTCCAAAAAGAATTAAAAATCAAACGAGAGATATTGAGGAAAAACAAACACATAAATAAAAGCCATTAAACCATTCAAGACAAACAAGAACATTGTAAAAAGAAAAAAGGTTAATCTACTATAAAAGGATATACAGAGTCTTAAAGATGAAAATAATTCTTTGAAAATAAGAATTAGGGAGGCCAGTGAAGCTATAAGAGACCAAGAAATAACAAAACAAAATGTAAAGAATGAAAAAATAGAACAGAATGTGAAATATCCTATAAGAAAAACAACTGGAGAGTTCTGAGGGTGGAGCCAAGATGGATGAGTAAAGTCAGGAAACTTCTGGAGCTATCCCACTTTCTCTGGAACACCACATGAAACTAAGCCTCAGAACAGGATAAAAAGAATTGCTCAGCTCAGGTCAGACAGCCTGTGGGAAAGCCAGTGAGAAGGTCTTAACCACAGTATATCAGTAACTAAGACCCTCAGTCCTGGCTCACTAGAGGAGCAAATGGGGTGGGAGGGGGGGAGAGGGCAGCTTCCAGGCCCAGCTCAGAAGGAAAACTGGGAAATCAGACTGTTTCCTGAAAAGAACAAGCAAAGCTACCCCTGCGAACACAAGGGGCCCCAATGCTTAAAGCCAAGATTCAGAGCTGCACAGGAAACATGGGACAGGCACCCCTTTTACCCCAGGAGCAGAGCTCAATTGTAAAAGAAAAAAAAATGCCAAAAGAAAAGGAAAGAAAATGAGCGAGAAATAAAAAAGAACCTTGACCATAGAAAGCTACTATGGTGACAGGGCAGATCAAAACACAAACTCAGTTGAGGACAGAATATCTACAGAAGAAATATGAAAGAGTGAGATAAATTGGTCTCAGGACCAAAGAGGCTTCTTGGAAATGCTCATCAAAAACTTCAAAAGTTAAATAAGATAGGTAGAAGAAAAAATGAGAAAAGAAATGAGAAGTAAGCATGAGAGAGTCAACAGTTTGGAAAAGGAAGGAAAAAAATTGTTGCGGGGGGGGGGGAGGGGAGAACTCCTTAACTAGCAGAATAAACCAAATGGGATAAAGAGTTTGAATGTCATTCTACAAGAGGTCATTATGAAAAACTACCCCAAATATTCTAGAAACAGAGGAAAAAATACTCATTGAAAAAAAGCTATTGATCACCTCTGCAAAGAGAGCCCCACAAGGAAAACCCCAAGGAACTTTGTTGAAAAATTCCAAAACTATAATTTTTTTTTTATTTAATAGCCTTTTATTTACAAGATATATGCATGGGTAACGTTACAGCATTAAAATTGCCAAACCTCTTGTTCCAATTTTTCACCTCTTACCCCCCTACCCACTCCCCTAGATGGCAGGATGACCAGTAGATGTTAAATATATTAAAATATAAATTAGATACACAATAAGTATACATGACCAGACCGCAAAACTATAATCTCTTTTTTTTTTTTAATTTTTTATTTTTATTTAATAGCCTTTTATTTACAGGATATATACATGGGTAACTTTACAGCATTAACAATTGCCAAACCCTCTTGTCCCAATTTTTCACCTCTTACCGCCCCCCCCTTCCCCTAGATGGCAGGATGACCAGTAGATGTTAAATATATTAAAATATAACTTGATACAAATAAGTATCATGACCAAAACATTCTTTGCTGTACAAAAAGAATCAGACTTGAATTATTGTACAATTATTGTGAAGGAAATCAAAAATGCAGTTATAAATATGGAATTGGGAATTTAATGTAATGGTTTTTAGTCATCTCCCGAGTTATTTTCTGGGCAAGCTAGTTAGTTCATTACGCCCATTAAAATGATTTTTTGATCTCGGCTGAGGATGGCCTACCATCAAACGGTCATCATCTAATTTGTTGTTAAGTTATAATGATCTCCTGGTCCTGCTCATTTGGGTCAGCATCAGTTCGTGTGTCCTCCAGGCCTTTCTGAAATCATCCTGTTGGTCATTTTTTAAGAACAATAATATTCCATAATTTTCATATACCAAGTTTATTCAGCCATTCTAACTGATGGACATCCATTCAGTTTCCAGTTTCTACCACAAAAAGGGCTGCCACAAACATTCGTACATACAGGCCCTTTCCCTTCTTTATAATCTCTTTGGGATATAACCCAGGAGTAACATTGGATGGGGGTATGAAGTTTGATAACTTTTGAGCATAGTTCCAAACACTTCCAAAATGGTTGGATTGGTTCACAACCTACCAAAATGCATCAATGTCCCATTTTCCCGCATCCCTCCAACAATCATTTATTTTTCCGTCATCAGCCAATCTGACAGGTGTGTAGGTATCTTAGAGTTGTTAATTTGCATTTTTGATTAATAATGACTTTGGAGCATCTTTCCTGACTAAAATAGTTTCAATTTCTTCATTGAGAATTGTCTGTTCAATCCTTTCATTTTTCAATTGAGAATGGAGATTTTATAAATTAGAGTTAATTCTTATATATTTTGAAATGAGGCCTTTATCAGAACCTTTGACTGTAAAAATATTTTCCCCAGTTTTTGCTTCCCTTCTAATCTTGTCCATTAGTTTTGTTTTGTACAAAAACTTTTCGTTTGGATAATCGAAATTTTCTATTTTTGGGATCGGAAGACTCTAGTTCTTTTTTCATAAAGACCTTCCCCTTCCACAGGTCTGAGGGTAAACTATCCTATGTTCCTCTAATTTATTAATAATTTATTCTTTATGCCTAGGTCTGAACCCATTTTGACCTTTATCTTGGTGTACCCGTTGTATGGATCAATGCCTAGTTTCTGCCATATTGTTTCCATTTTCCGAATTTTTCAAACAGGTTCTTATCCCAAAAGTGGGATCTTTGGGTTTGTCAAAGAAGGTTATATTTGTTGACTGTTTTGTCCCTTAAAATCTATTCCACTGATCAACTAATCTATTCCTTAGCCAATACCAAATAGTTTTGGAACTGCTCTTATAATATAATTTTAGATCTGGTACACTGCCACCATCATTTGATTTTTTTTTCAAACCTTGAAATTTTGACCTTTTTTTTCCATAGAACTTTGTTGTTATTTTTCTAGGTCATTAAAATAGTTTTTGGGAGTCGATTTATAGCCTAAATAAATAGATTGTTTGGAATATTGTCATCTTTATTATATTTGCTCGCCCTATCGAGCATTTAATATTTTTCCAATTGGTTAGATCAGACTTAATTTGTTAAAAGTTCTGTAATTTTGTCATAAAGTTTCTGATTTTCCCTTGGAGATAGATTGCTAAAATTTTATATTATCAGTAGTTACTTTAAATGGAATTTCTTTGAACTCTGACTGTTGGATTTGTTAGTGATATATAAGAAGTGATGACTTTGGGTTTATTTTATAACCAGCAACTTTTAAAGTTGTGGAATTTCAAAACTTTTAGCAGAATTTGGGGGTTCTAAATACCATCATGTCATGGCAAAGAGTGATAATTTTTCCTATTGCCTATTCTTATTCCTTTAATCTTTTCCAGCTCTTATTGCTATAGCTAGTGTTTCTAATACAATATTAAATAGTAACTGATAGTGGGAACCTTGTTTCACCAGATCTTATTGGGAATGGTTGCAGTTTGTCTCCATTACATTGATGTTACTGATGGTTTTAAAAGATGTCTGATTATTTTGGAAAAGTCCATTTATTCCTAACTCAATGTTTTTAATAGGAATGGATGTTGGATTTTATCAAATGCTTTTTCTGCATCTATTGAGATGATCATATGGTTTTTTTAATTTTTAAAATGGCCAATTATATTGATAGTTTTCCAAATTAACCAGCCCTATTCCTGGTATAAACCCTTTTGATCATAGGTATTATCTTGGATGATTTTCGGTCTTTTTCTAATATCTTATTTAAGATTTTCGCATCAATATTCATTAGGGAGATTGGTCTATAATTTTCTTTTTCCTGTTTTCAGCCTACCTGGTTTAGGTATCAGTACCATGTCTGTTATAGAAGGAATTTGGTGGACTCGTTCCCTATTTTATCAAATAATTTATATAGCATTAATTTTCTTTAAATGTTTGGAAAATTCAATTAACCATCTGGTCCTGGGGATTTTTTTTTAGGGAGTTGTTTAATTGCCGTTCTATTTCTTTTTTCTGAAATAGGACTATTCAAGCAATTTCTTTCCCCTCTGTTAGTTAATTATATTTTGGGTAGTCATCCATTTCACTTGGTTACAAATTTATTGGCATAAAGTTGAGCAAAATAACTCCTTATTATTTCTTAATTTCCTTCAGGGGAAAGTTCTCCCTTTTTCATTTTTAAGACTAAATTTCATTTTCCTCCTCCTTTTTCTAATCAGATTTACCAAAGTCATCTATTTTATTGGCTTTTTAGAACCAACTTTAGTTTTTTAATTAGTTCTAGTTTTTATTTCAATATTTTTAATTTCTCCTTTTTAATTTTTAGAATTTCCAATTTATATTTGATTGGGGTTTTAATTTGGTCTTTTTAGTTTTTTTAGTTGGCCCAACATTAATCTTTTCTTTTCTGTTTTATTCAAGTAAGCCTAAGGATATAAAATTCTTTATTATGCTTTGGTATCCCACAAATTTTGGTTGAGTCTCATTTGTCATTATCTTGAAAATTATTAATTGTATCTATAATTTGCTGCTTCACCCAGTCATTCTTTAAGATGAGATTGTTTAGTTTCCAATTACTTTTTGGTCTATTTCCCCAATTTTTGTTGAATGTAGTTTTATTTAAATGATCTGAAAAGAAAGCATTTACTATTTCTCTTTCTTCATTTAATTTTAGGTTTATTCCTAATATATGGTATTTTGAATAGGTTCCATGAACTGTGAGGAAAAAGTATATTCCTTCTATCTCCATTCAATTTTCTCCAAAGATCCAACATACCCCTTTTTTTCTAATATTCTATTTACTTTTTAATTTTTTTCATTTGGTTTGTGTTTGTTTGTCTAATTTGAGAGGGGTTGAGATCTCCCTATATAATTTTGTTGTTATTTCTTCTGAACTCTCTTAACTTTCCTTTAGGAAGTGAGGCCTACCATTTGCAAATATGTTTAATATTGATATTGTTCGTTGTTTAGCTACCCTTTAATGATGTGTTTCCTTCTAATCTCTTTAATTAGATCAATTTTTACTTTTGTTGATCTAGATAAGGATGGCTACCCCTGTTTTTTGTTCACCTGAAGCATAATAGATTTTGCTCCAGCCTTTACCTTTACTCTATATATCCCCTTTTAAATGTGTTTTTGTAAAAAATATTGTAGGGTTCTGACTTTTGATCCAGTCTGCGTTCCTCCCTTTTATGGGAGTTCATCCCATTCACATTTAGGTTAAATTACTAAATCTGTTTTCCTGCCATCCTAATAACCCCAGATTGTGTTTACTTATTCTTGCCTCCCAACCTCTTCCCCTTTTAAACTTTATTCCCTCTTTTATCCGATACTTATCCTCTTTATAATCCCTCCCCCCCTTTGAGTCTTTCCCCTTCCTCTTTTCTTTTCCTTTTCCCCCCCGTTTTTTAATGAGGCAAAGAGAATTTTCTCTAAAACAAATGTCAATTTTTTTTTGAAACTTGATGAGAGTAAGATTCACAAATGTTCCTCCCTCTCTAAATTCCCCTCAGATATGATAAGTTTCTTTTAGCCTCTTTGTGGGATGTGGTTTCCCTTTTTATCCCTCCTCCCCACCTTTTATTCTGCCATCACCTTTTTCCATATCTACTTCCCTTTTTATGTTATATCAGTAAATCAAATTTTTTGTATTCTTTTGTATATTCACAACGAAATACAATTCCCAAGAGTTATTTTACCTTTCTGCATCTCTTGGTTCTATTCTTGAGATCAAATTTTTTTTTGTTTTTTTCTTCAGAAACAAATGGAATTCATTTGTTTTCATTAAATGTCCTCTTCTTCCCTGAAGAAAATGTCACTTAGCTGGGTATTTATTCTTGGCTTTATCTCGCGGCCTTTTGAATATTATTCCAGGCCCTTCTTTCCTTTAATGTAGAGGCAGCCAGATCTTGGGTGATCCTTATTGTACCTCGGATTTAAATGGTTTTTTTTTTGGCCTTGTAAAAATTTTTCCTTAATCTGATAGTTCTGAAATTTTGCCACAATATTCTTTGGGGTTTTTATTTTGGGTTTCTTTCGAAGGTGTTGATGAATTTTTCAATGCCTATTTTCCTTCGTTCTATTTCTGCGTTCTTTTGATGATTTCTTGAAAATAGTATCTACTTTTTTTCATCATAGTTTTCAGAAAGTCCAATAATCCTCAGATTATCTCTCCCAGATCTATTTTTTCCAAGTCTGTCGTTTTTTAAAGTGATAATTCATGGTTTTTTCCAGTTTGTCATTTTTGTTTTTTGCTTGACTGATTCTTGCTGTCTCAATGAATCATTGTTTCAATTTGTTCAGTTCAATTTTTAAAAATTATTTTCTTCAAAGTTTTTTTTACTTCTTTCTGTAATTAATTGAGTTTTTTTGAATGTTTGTTTTGGTCTTGGAATTTTTTTTCATTTCATAATTTTTTTTATAATTATTTTCTTTTCCAATTCAAGATCCTACTTTCTTGAGTTCTTTGTCTTTTTTCCAATTCAAATCCTATTTCTAGTAATTCTTTATTTTCCAATTGTATTTGGAAGTTGTTGCTCCTTTAAGGCTTCTCTTTCCTTTCCCATTTATCTTCTAACTCTTTGAGACTTTTAATGGTCTCTTCTATGAGAGCATCATGTAAAGGAGGACAGTCGATGTTTTTGCTGTTTGAGGTCCTTCAGGTTTGCTGCCTCTTTTTCTGCATAGAAGCTGTGGATCGTTCTTTTCATCTTTTTATTCATGTTTTGCCTTTAGGGGAGGCCCCAGGGGTTACCAGCTTCCTCTCAGAGCAGGGAAAGATTTAAACCGATTTGGCCCGAATGGGAGTGTCTGGTGAGAGTTTCCTTCCCCAACAGGAAGTGGTTCAGCACTGGCGGAGCTATCAAACTGCTTAGTAGGGCGGGGTTGGGATTGCCCTGGCTGAACTAAAGGGGAAAGTGTCCTGCCCCAGGCGGGTTTGTGGGATGGGTTTAAGCAGCGACACAGACCCAGAGCCCAAACCTGCCCTGAGTCTCTGCCTGATAAATTGGCCCGGAAAGTCTATGGCCCCGCCGAGCTCCCACTGGGCAGATTGGGGCAACCGGCTGTGTCCTCCCCGGCGGATCCAACTCCCCAGGAGAACCCCGTACTGCGGGTTGGGTCTGGCCGGCTGAGATCTGTGCCTTCACCCTCGGTTTGAGGCCTCCTCGGAACCAATTTCTCCCTGTCTGCCCGACCCCCCCGGCCCCGAACCAACCTTTTTTGGAGACTCAGATTTTCTTTCCGGTGAGTTGTTCTACTTATCTTTAAGGGTTGTAGCAGCAAGACTATTTTTGAGGTGATATGATATTGATAAAGAGGGTAAGAGAAGAGCTTAGAAAGTCGTGTGTGTCTTCTCTGCCATCTTGGCTCCGCCAAAACTATAATCTCAAGGAAAAAATTACTGCAAGCTGCCAGACAAAAACAATTCAAATATCAAAAAGCAACAGTCAGGATTATCCAGGATGTGTCAGCTTCTATAATAAAGGACCAGAGGACCTGGAATACCATATTACAGAAAGCAAAGAACCTAGGATTACAACAAAGAATTAACTACCCAGAGAGATGTAGCATCATTTTTTCAGGGGAGGAGATAGAGCTTCAATGAAGTAAAAAATATATCTATGTGTGTGTGTGTGTGTGTGTGTGTGTGTGTGTATGTGTGTGTGTGTATATATATAATATATATATATGTATATATATTTAAAGTTTAACCCTTCTTTCTCCTTTTTCTTTAAAAAAAAAATAATAGACACTGTTTAATAGATGGGAAAATACTTAAGAAAGTTTTTAACGTCTCTGGGGGCAAGGGGGGATAAAACCTAGGGTTGGTTTGAAAATCCCTGTGAGAAAATAAAAAAAACATTAAGGGGGAAAAAGTTGAGGAAAAGAAGAAAGAGGAAGTAAAGACAAATATTAAGAAGAGTGAAGACAAAATTAAAGAATTTAAAATTGGGTTTCCATTTGGCTTTAAGAAGGAATAAATTAATCATTCAGTTGGATATAGAAATTCATCTAACCCTATAAAGAAATAGGAGGAGAAAGAAGGGAGTGACAGGATAGAAGGGAAGGCAGAAACACTAGGGAAAAAGGTAAGAGAAGGGAGGAAGGGTTGATAGAAGATAAGGTAGTGGATGGGATGGGTAAAAAAGACACATGACTAAGGAGAGAGTAGAAAGAAGAACAAAAGGATATGAAAGAGAAAACAGGCTGGAGGGAAATATAGAGGTAATAATCATAACTATTAATGTGAATGGAATGAAGTCTCCCTTAAAATGGAAGAAAATAGCCGAGGTAGGTTAAAAAACAGAATCCTAAGATATGTTACTTACAAAAAAGACATCTGATGTAGAGAAATATATAAATAGTAAAGATAAAAGGTTGTAACAGAATTTATTATGCTTCAGCTGAAGTAAAAAAGCAAATCAATTCTGATTTCAGAAAAAGCAAAAGTAAAAATCAGTCTTATTAAAAGAGATAAGGAACAAAAGTACATCTTAATAAAGGGTACATTAAATAATCAACTAGTTATAATACTAAATATGTATGCATCAAGTGGTGGAGCAGGCAAATTACTAAAGAAGATTTTAAGCCAGTTACAAGAGGAAATAGACAGCAAAACTATTGTAGTAGGGGACCTCAACCTTCCCATCTCAGAATCAGACAAATCTAACAACGAAATAAATATGAAAGAAACTAGGTAGCTTAATAAAATTCTAGAAAACCAGGATATGATTGACCTCTGGAGAAAATTGAATAGGAACAGAAAGGAATATATTTTTTTCTTGGCAGTACATGACATCTACACAAAAATTGACCATATAGAGCTTAAAACCCTCATAATCAAATGCAAAAAAAAGACAGAAATAGCAATTGCTTCCTTTTAGACCACAATGCAAAAAAAAAAAAATTATATTCAATAAAAAGCCAGTGAAAGATAAACTAAAAACCAATTGGAACTTAAATAATCTAATTTTAAAGAATGAGTGGGTCAAACAACAAACCACAGAAATAATCCATAATTTCATTCAAGAAAATGACAATAATGTAACAACATGCCAAAACCTATGGCATGCAGCCAAAGCAGTTCTTAAGGGAAATTTCATATCTCTAAATAGGCGCACAAATAAAATAGAGAAAGAGGAGGTCAATAAGTTTGGCATGCAACTAAAAAAGCAAGAAAAAGAACAAATTAAAAAAACCCAATTAAATACCAAATTAGAAATTTTGATAATCAATGGAGCGATAAATCCCCATTTGCAAAGAAAAAATTCCTCCTGCAGAGGGCAGGAATTCTGAAAAGGTATAATTAAATCTAGGACAACAGGATAGTTATAGTTTTTTTTATTTAATAGCCTTTTATTTATAGATTATATTTATGGGTAACTTTACAGCATTAGCAATTGCCAAACCTCTTGTTCCAATTTTTCACCTCTTACCCCCCACCTCCTCTCCCAGATGGCAGGATGACCAGTAGATGTTAAATATATTAAAATATAAATTAGATACACAATAAGTATACATGACCAAACCATTATTTTGCTGTACAAAAAGAATCAGACTCTGAAATATTGTACAATTAGCTTGTGAAGGAAATCAAAAATGCAGGTGGGCAAAAATATAGGGATTGGGAATTCAATGTAATGTTTTTTAGTCATCTCCCAGAGTTCTTTCTCTAGGCGTAGCTGGTCCAGTTCATTACTGCTCCATTGGAAATGATTTGGTTGATCTCATTGCTGAGGATGGCCAGTTCCATCAGAACTGGTCATCATATAGTATTGTTGTTGAAGTATATAATGATCTCCTGGTCCTGCTCATTTCACTCAGCATCAGTTCGTGTAAGTCTCTCCAGGCCTTTCTGCAATCATCTTGTTGGTCATTTCTTGCAGAACAATAATATTCCATAATATTCATATATCAAAATTTATTCAGCCATTCTCCAACTGATGGGCATCCACTCAGTTTCCAGTTTCTAGCCACTACAAAAAGGGCTGCCACATTCGTGCACATACAGGTCCCTTTCCCTTCTTTATGATCTCTTTGGGATATAAGCCCAGTAGTAACACTGCTGGATCAAAGGGTATGCACAGTTTGATAACTTTTTGAGCATAGTTCCAAACTGCTCTCCAGAATGGTTGGATTCGTTCACAACTCCACCAACAATGTATCAGTGTCCCAGTTTTCCCACAGTCCCTCCAACAATCATCATGATTTTTTCCTGTCATCTTAGCCAATCTGACAGGTGTGTAGTGGCATCTTAGAGTTGTCTTAATTTGCATTTCTCTGATTAATAATGACTTGGAGCATCTTTTCATATGACTAGAAATAGTTTCAATTTCTTCATCTGAGAATTGTCTGTTCATATCCTTTGACCATTTTTCAATTGGAGAATGGCTTGATTTTTTATAAATTAGAGTTAATTATATATTTTGGAGGATAGTTATAGTTAAGTACCTACTCAATGTGACATAATGGTTCTCTAAGCACATACTTAATGTAATATAATGATATAATCAATCTAGTTGGCATATATTTAGGGTAATATGGTGATGCAATGTTCTAAAGTTGCCCATGCTCAGTGTGGTTGTGCATGCTTAGGTAGTGATGTAATCCTCCTGGAGTATTTAAGTAATTAAATTAAGTATTTAATTATCATATACTTAATAATTTAAGTATTTAAGTATTTTATTAAGTATTTGCCTCAGACTCAGAATTCTCAGCAGCAGCTCTCTGCCATACCTCTCAGCCACAGACACAAGAGAAAATGGCAGTTCCAGATTCCATTTTTGACCATCCTCCTGGTGGGTCTTCCACTTTTATCACTTCTCCACCTAAAGACCAAGGCCTGTCTGAAGGACCTCCAGAAAGCTAGTCCAAACATTACAATCCTTAATTAAAAACAAGATTAGGAATTCTGAAAATTAAAGGAGCAATTAATAAAACTGAAAGTAATAAAACTATTGCACTAAATAAAACTAAGAACTGGTTTGTGGGGGAAAACAAAAAAAATATCCCTTTAATTTGATTTTAAAAAGAAAAAAAAATTATCAGTATCAAAAATGAAAATGGTGGATTCACCTGCAATGTAGAGAAAATTATGTATTAGTGCAATTAGAATGGGTATATACAGAAAGAAGGTGTGGGTATAAATTGACTTCGATGTAATGATTTTTTAAAAAATTAAGGATAATAAGCATAATTAACCATATATTTCACTCAATTGTATGCCAATAAATCTCACAACCTAAGTGAAATTGATGAATATTTCCAACAATGTAAATTTCCCACTTTAACAGGGGAGGAAATAAAATACTTAAATAATTCCATTTTAGAAAAAAAGAAGCCATCAGTGAATGGTCCAAGAAAATGTCTCCAGGGCCAAGTGGATTTATAAGTAAATTCTACCAAATATTTAAAGAACAATTAATTCAAATACTATATAACCTATTGGGAAATTAGGTGAAGAAGGAGTTCTGCCAAAGACTTTTCATGACACAAGTATGATGCTGATATATAAACCAGGAAGAACCAAAACAGAAAAGGAATACAGTAGATTCATTTCTCTAATAAATATTGATGCAAAAATCTTTAAAAAAAATTAACAAAGAGATTAAAGCAATTTAACACCAGAATTATGGTCTATGACTAGATGTAATTTATACCATTCATGGAAGACTAGTTCTGTACTAGAAAAACTATCAGCATGATTGACAATATCTGTAACAAAACCAACAAAAATCATATAATTATCTCAATAGATGCAAAGCAATTTTTTGACAAAAATATAGTACCCGTTGTCATTAAAAATACTAGCAAGATTAAAAATAAATGAAATTTTTTGTAAAATGATGATCACTATCTAAGTCTACCAGCAAGCATTTTAGGTAATGAAAACAAGCTAGAAACCTCCCCAGTAAAATAAGGAGTGAAGATTTTTATCACTTTTATTACTCAATATGATACTAGAAATGCTAGCTGTAGCATTAAGAGGAGAAAAAGACACTAAAGGAATAAGACCAGGCAATGAGGAAATGAAATTATCATTTTTTGCATATGATATAGTATTATACTTTTTTTTTTATTTAATAGCCTTTTATTTACAGGTTATATGCATGGGTAACTTTACAGCATTAACAATTGCCAAACCTCTTGTTCCAATTTTTCACCTCTTACCCCCCCACCCCCTCCCCCAGATGGCAGGATGACCAGGAGATGTTAAATATATTAAAATATAAATTAGATACACAATAAGTATACATGACCAAAACGTTATTTTGCTGTACAAAAAGAATCAGACTCTGAAATATTGTACAATTAGCTTGTGAAGGAAATCAAAAATGCAGGTGTGCATAAATATAGGGATTGGGAATTCAATGTAATGGTTTTTAGTCATCTCCCAGAGTTCTTTTTCTGGGCATAGCTAGTTCAGTTCATTACTGCTCCATTGGAAATGATTTGGTTGATCTCGTTGCTGAGGATGGCCTGGTCCATCAGAACTGGTCATCATATAGTATTGTTGTTGAAGTATATAATGATCTCCTGGTCCTGCTCATTTCACTCAACATCAGTTCGTGTAAGTCTCTCCAGGCCTTTCTGAAATCATCCTGTTGGTCATTTCTTACAGAACAATAATATTCCCTAATATTCATATACCACAATTTATTCAGCCATTCTCCAACTAATGGGCATCCATTCAGTTTCCAGTTTCTAGCCACTACAAAAAGGGCTGCCACAAACATTTGTGCACATACAGGTCCCTTTCCCTTCTTTATAATCTCTTTGGCATATAAGCCCAGTAGTAACACTGCTGGATTAAAGGGTATGCACAGTTTGATAACTTTTTGAGCATAGTTCCAAACTACTCTCCAAAATGGTTGGATTCGTTCACAACTCCACCAACCATCAATGTCCCAGTTTTCCCGCATCCCCTCCAACAATCATCATGATTTTTTCCTGTCATTTTAGCCAATCTGACAGGTGTGTAGTGGCATCTTAGAGTTGTCTTAATTTGCATTTCTCTGATTAATAATGACTTGGTGCATCTTTTCATATGACTAGAAATAGTTTCAATTTCTTCATCTGAGAATTGTCTGTTCATATCCTTTGACCATTTTTCAATTGGAGAATGGCTTGATTTTTTATGAATTAGAGTTAATTCTCTATATATTTTGGAAATGAGGCCTTTATCAGAACCTTTGTATAGTATTATACTTAAGCGAATCCTAGATAATTGACAAAAAAAACCACGAAATAATTGTCTTTAGAAAAGTTGCAGAATATAATATAAACTCACATAGATCATCAGTACTTTTACATAATATTAAGAAAGTATAGCAAAAAGAAATTGAAAGAGAACTTTCATTTAAGAGAATTATAGGCAATATAAAATATCTGGGAGTCTAAATTCCTAGATAAACCTGGGATATCATATGAGCACAATTACAAAATACTTTTCTTAAAAGTAATCACAGTTAAGCAATTAGAAAGAAATCTTAATTACTCATGGGTAGGTCAAGATAATATAATAAAATTGACAATTCTACCTAAATTAACTTACTTTTATTTATTCAGTTGCCATCCTAATTAAACTGCCAAAATTATTTTAATGAGGTAGGAAAATAATAAAATTTATCTGGAAGCACAAAACCTCCAGAATATCAACTGAAGTAATGAAAAAAAAATGCAAAGGAAGATGGCCTAGGCATATCAGATCTAGAACTAGATTATAAGGCAGTGATCATCAAAACTATTTGTTTTTGGCTAAGAAATAGAGTGGTGGATCAATAGAATAAGTTAGGAATATAAGACACAGTACTAAATGATGATGGTATACTACTGTTTGATAAACCCTCAAACTCCAGCTTCTTTTATAAGTATTGATTGTTTAACAAAAACTACTGGGAATACTGGAAAATGATACAGGAAAAACTAGGTACTGACTAGCATCTGACACCATGTGCTAAGATAAGTTCAAAACATGATTTAGACATAAAGGGTGATATCATAAGCAAATTAGTAGAGCAAAGAATAGTTTACTGTCAAATCTACAGAGAAGGGAAGGATTTATAACCAAAAGGGAAATAGAGAAGATTATTAAATGCAAAATAGATAGTTTTGATTACATTAAATTTTAAAAAAAAGTTTTCATAAAGCCAATGAAACCAAAATAAGAAAGGAAGCAGAAAGCTGCAAAAATATTACAGGCAGTATCTCTGATAAAGTTGTTGTTTCTAAAATATATAGAGAACTAAATCAATGTTATAAGATTACAAACCACTTCCCAATTGATAAATGATCAAAGTATGTGAACAGCCAGTTTTTAGATGAAAAAATCAAAGTTATCTACAAGCACAGGAAGAAGTGTTCTAAATTCCTTTTGATTAGAGAAATGCAAATTAAGAAAACTCTGGGTACCACCTCATACCTATCAGATTGACTAATATGACAGAAAAATGATAAATATTGGAGGGGATGTGGGGAAATTGGAACACACTTATTACTGGTGGAGTTGTGAATTGATCCAATCTTTCTGGAGAGCAATTTGGAACTATACCCAAAGTACTAGGCATACTCTTTGATTCAGCAACACCATTATTAAATCTGTATCACAAAGAATTGATTTTAAAAAAAATAACTGGTCTTTATAGTTGCCCCTTTGTGGTGACAGAGTTGAAAATTGAAGTAATGTTCATTAATTGGGGGATGCCTAAACAAGATGTGATAAATGAATGTAATGGAATAATATTGTATTATAAGAAATGATGAGCAGGTAGATTTCAGAAAACTTGGAAAAACTTTTATGAACTGAAGTGAGTAAAGTGAGCAGAAACAGAACACCATAAAAATGTAATAACAATTTGATAGATTTCCATCTTCTCAGCAATACAATGATCTAAGCTATCTTCATCCAGTAAGGAACTATGGAATCTGAATGCAGATTGAAGCATAGTATTTTTTGATTTTCCTTTTCTTTTGTTCTGATCAGTCTTTCACAACAACTAATGTGAAAATGTATTATGTGATTATATATGTGTATAACCTATATCAGATTGCTCACTATCTTGGGAATAAGGGGAGAAAAAATAAAAATCAAAATTTTATAAAGATGAATGTTGAAAAGTATCTTGAAATACAAGAAAAATATTATTAAGTTGAGGAGGGGAAAAAAGGCAGATGGTATTCAGTTATATGCTGATAGTAAGAATCCAAAGCACATTTATGATGCCCTGAACACTATTAATAGGCTAAAGATAAATAATATTTCTCAAGTACTCAATACTGGTTTGTTGATTGGTTATTGACCTTTGTTCTGGAAGAGGACCAAAATGACCACACTATGTTGGAATCAAGTTACAGTGTGTCCAACTGGATGCTCAGGCCAATATAAGCACAGACACAAATTACACGGGTCAGACATAAAGTATCCCTATAAATATTTGGTGTGGCTTCTCTAATTTTGTGCATCTTGAACTGATGGAGTTACATTGATTAATGACAAGGGCATAACTGTGAAAACATGGGCTGATCACTTCCATAGTATTCTAAACAGACCATCATGCTAAAGCCATTGACCATTTATCTCAAATTTCAGTCAATCTTTCTCTAGCCAAGCATCATATCAAAGAGGTTTAAATGACATTATGTTTTTCTCATGTGACAAAACACCCAGTTATTGATTCTACTACGGATGAGATTTACAATGCAGGGGGTCCATTGCTTATAAAAACATTGACTGAAATCTTTGAGGCTAGGGCAAAAGAATGTTATTGCTAGGAGTTCAATGTTTCCTCTATTGTCTATTTCTATGAAGGAAAAGGAAATAGATTATCCTGTGACAATGAAGGAGGGAGAATTATTTAATTTTTCTTAGTCATAGTCTGTTGTTGTTTTCCCTTTATACTAATGTTTCCTTTAGAATGTACTTTATGTCTTTTAATGTAGTGTAATATAGATATTATTCTAATTCTTGAAATAAGAAAATTTAGTTTCAGCAAGGTAATTTATTTTGCCATGTTATAAAGAGTAAAAGCTAGAATTCATACATTGGTTTATTCTGGCTTTAAGTCTGTCACTCATTTAATTCTATATCCTTTGGAGCAAGGTTAGGAGAGCTCAGGAAAGACAATTCTAGGAAAAATCAGATGAAGTCAGGCCAAGTTGGATGTATCCACAAACTTGATTCAGACACAGAAAGACCTGAATTTAAGTCTTTTAAGTGTAGTCTCTGAATAATGACTCTGACAAATTATTTAGCTCCTTGTCCCGGAATGTCCTAGATAGTTGCCAGGTTACATTAGTGAGAGTTTCTTCACCTGAAGTTCTTTATATGATTCATATTTTGCTTCCTACTCCCCAAAGCTATGCTATGATTTAATTAATGCTACATTATTCCTAAAGAATGTGTTGTGTTTATCTCAGAGAGAATGAAGAAGAAAAATGTAAACTTGTTTTCCTTCATTAGGGGATTTGTTAGGTTAGCAAGGTAGACTTGCTTGAGATTGGGCTTGAGATGGACTTGAGATTTTGACATGGAAGGGCAAATAGAACAAGGAGGTGATCTTTAGTACATAGGTAGAAGAAAGTGAGTAGCCAGAATAGTAATCCTGGGCCTAAGTAGAATTTTTGAGTAGTTGACAGCCAGTCACTATTGCCTTGGGATACTATGAGCTCATAGGAGAAGGCTGGAAGGTTGTTTTTGCACTCAAGGTAGTGTGGGTACACAAATAGAACAGGAAAAACACAACTATTATTGCCCTATGCACTGTACAGGGATTTTTCATTTCATTTTCATGCATCATTTAAAAGATGCTGCTGTGATTCTACCCAGTCAGCACATCTCCCTAAGTTAACACAAAGTGAGGGAGAAGGGCAAGAATATATTCTATAGTGTCCAGGCATGTTGGAAACTGCCCATTGATTATATTTAAGACACGTCAATCAGAAAGGAAGATTAATACTTTGGGAGGATGTTAGAAAGTATACAGGAGTAAACATTGAAGAAACTGTTTTCTGAGAATATTTTTTTTATGACCGTACATTGATAGGACCAAGAAATATAGTTTAAACTTGAAATAGATTGTATAATATATCTTCCTGTGTCTATGGGTATGTAGACACATAATGCATACATACAAATATAGCTCTAGATGCATATATCTATAAATTTATAGATGTTTGTATATATTAATAAGATATAGATATATACAATTTATATTTTATTAATTGCATAGCTTTCATCTATGTTAATATTCTCTCTAATGATACTAGATAGTCAGAAAAAGTCCTTTTCAGTTAAAAATCTATAATGGCACCTGTCATTATAGATATCATATATGTACATTTGTACATTTATGTACATATATACACATTTGTACAAACATATACATGTATACTTACATATGCATATATATGTACATCCATTTATTAATATCCTCGTATACATACATCACATATGTCTAACAAAGACAAAGCTCATGAGTGAAAGGAAGAACTTAAGACCTTAAGAACTTTAGGAACCAAAAGCAAAGTAATTTTATCATTGTAGCATCACCTAATCCATTAATCAGCAAATAAATACACATTTACTTAGCACAAACTAGAATGCCAGTCCCTTGCTAAACATTAAAGTTAGAAAAAAGTGTTTAAACTATATATATATATATATATATATATAGATATAGATATAGATATAGATATAGATATAGATATAGATATATATGATAACTAGTAATAGCTTTTTCATTTTTCAAAGAAAGTTATTTTTTTCTTTTCTTTTTACCTTTTTGTGTTTCTCTTGAGTTCTGTATTTAAAGATCAAATTTTCTATTGAACTCTGGTCTTTTCATCAGAAATAGATGAATCTTACCTGTGTCATTGAATGTCCATTCTCTTTCCCTGAAAAATGATACTAAGTTTTGTTTGATAATTGATTTTTGACTCCAGTCTAAGTTCGTTTGCTTTTCAGAATATCAGATTCCATGCCCTTTGGTCTTTCAAAGTGAAAGCTATTATCCTGGGTAATCCTGATTGTGACTGCTCAATATTTGAATTGTTTCCTTCTGGCTTCGTTTGCCTTTCAGAATATCAGATTTCATGCCCTTTGATCTTTGATGATTTCTTGAAAGATAATGTCTAGTCTCTCTCTCTCTTTTTTTTTTTTTTTATGGTTTTCAGGACATCTAATAATTCTTAGATTGTCTCTCCTTGATCTATTTTCCAGGTCAGGTATTTTTCAAATGAGGTATTTTACATTTTCTTCTATTTTTTTCCTTTTTTTTCCCCTTTTGGTTTTGCTTGACTGATTCTTGAAATCTCATTGAGTCATTAAATTCCATTTATTTAATTCTAATTCTCAGTGAATTATTTTCTTCAGTAAGCTTTTTTATCTCCTTTTTAATTAGACCAATTGAATTTTTAAATGGTATGTTTATTTATTGAATTTTTTTCCATTTCAAAAATTCTGTTTTTCAATGAATTGATTTCTTTTTCTTTTTTTATTTGTAAGGAATTATATGCTTTCCCCATTTTATCAAATCTATTTTTTTTCCAGGAAAGATTTGGCATTTTATTATATTAAACACATAATCTATAAAAATACCAACTTTTCATATTAATAATTAAAGTGGAAGGCCCATTTGAATTAGAAAAACCTGATGTCTGTGTGTCAATATGTCACACATACATATAGTCTTCTATACTTAAATATTTAAACAGAACTTACATGTGTATTCTGTTTATAAGGATTTATTCTATTACATACAAATATATATATATATATATATATTTAATTTTCCAATTTTTTTATTAAAGCTTTTTATTTTCAAAAGATGTGTATGGGTAATTTTTCAATATTAACCCTTGCAAAACCTTTTGTTCTAATTTCCCTCTTCTTCTCCCAACCCATCCCGTAGATGGCAAGTAATTCATTATATGTGAAATATGGTAGAAATATAAATGTATATGCAATATATAAACCAATATAAAATCCAATCTATGTGCATATATTTATATAATTATCTTGCTGCATAGGAAAAATCAAATCAAACAGGAAAAAAAATGAAAAAGAAAATGAAATGCAAGCAATCAACAACAAAAAGAGTGAAAATACTATATTGTGAACCACACTAATTTCTCACAGTACTCTTTCAGGATGTGGATGACTCTCTTCATCTCAAGGTCATTGGAACTGGTCTGAATCATCTCACTGTTGAAGCTAGAGCCATGTCCATCAGAATTGATCATCATATAATCTTGTTGCTGCCATGTACAATGTTCTCCTGATTCTTTCATTTAGCACCAGTTCATGTAAGTTTCTCCAGGCTTCTGTGAATTCATCCTGCTGATTGTGTATTACAGAATAATAATATTTCATAATATTCATATAGCAAACTAATTCAGCCATTCTCTATCTGATGTGCATCATCAATTTCCAGTTTCTTATCACTACAAAAAAGGCTGTCACAAACATTTTTGCAAATGTGAGTCCCTTTCCCGCCTTTAACATTTCCTTAGGATATAAGTCCAGTAAAAACACTGCTAGATCAAAGGGTATGCACAGTTTGATAACTCTTTAAGCATAGTTCCAAATTGCTCTCCAGAATGGTTGGATCTGTTCACAATTCCACCAACAATGTATTAGTGCCCCAGTTTTCCCATATCCCCTCCAACATTCACCATTATCTTTTCCTATGGTCTTAGTCAATCTGAGAGCTGTATATCTCAGAGTTGCCTCAATTTACATTTCTCTGGTCAATGGTGGTTTAGAACATCTTTTCATATAACTAGAAATAGTTTCAATTTCTTCATCTGAAAATTGTCTGTTCATATCCTTTGACCATTTATCAACTGGAGAATGGCTTGATTGCTTATAAATTTGAGTCAATTCTCTAAATATTTTGGAAATGAGGCCATCAGAACTTTTGATTGCAAAAATGTTTTCCCAGTTTATTGCATCCCTTCTAATCTTGCCTTCATTAGTTTTGTTTATACAAACACTTTTTAACTTAATAAAATAAAAATTATCTATTTTGTGATCAATAATGATCTCTAGTCCTTCTTTGGTCACAAATTCCTGCCTCTTACACAAATCTGAAAGGTAAACTATCCCATATTCTTCCAATTTGCTTATAATATTACTCTTTATGTCTAGATCATGAACCCATTTGGACCTTATCTTGTCATATGATGTTAGGTGTGGGTCAGTGCCTATGTTCTAACATACTAGTTTCCAATTTTCCCAGCAGTTATTG
Source organism: Sarcophilus harrisii (assembly GCF_902635505.1). Taxonomy (NCBI): domain Eukaryota; kingdom Metazoa; phylum Chordata; class Mammalia; order Dasyuromorphia; family Dasyuridae; genus Sarcophilus; species Sarcophilus harrisii. The sequence goes on from NC_045429.1 coordinate 126,039,542, forward strand.
TTAAATAGTGAGTTCTTATCCCAAAAGGTCAGGCCTTTGGGTTTCTCTAATACTACATGACTGTAGTCATTGACTATTTTGTCCTGTGAGCCTAACCTCTTGCACTGATTGACTACTCTATTTCTTAGCCAGTACAAAATGATTTTGATGACTATTGCTTTATAATATAGTTTTAGATCTATTACAGCTAGGCCACCTTCATTTGAACTTTTTTCATTAATTCCCTTGACATTCTTGACCTTTTGTTTTTCCAGATTAACTTTGTTTTTATCTTTTCTATATCTGTAAAATAATTTCTTGAGATTTTGATTGGTATGACAATATATAAGGAGATTATTTTAGGTAGCATTGTCATTTTTATTATATTCATTCAGCCTACCAAAGAGTACTTGATATTTTCCCAGTTGCTTAGGTCTGACTTTATTTGTATGGGACGTGTTTTGTAGTTGTGTAAATATAATTCGACTTTGCCTTTCCATGTAGACTCCTAAATATTATTATCCTAAATATTATTGACAGTTATTTTAACTGGAATTTCTTTTTGTGTCTCTTGCTGCTGACTTTGTGGATAATATATAAAAATGCTATATCTTGTAAATAACAAATTATAAGATTCTGGCTTTTAATCCAGTCTGCTATACACTTCCATTTTATGGAAGAGTTCATCCTAATCACATTCACAGATAAAATTACAAACTGTATTTCCTAACTGTTTTCCCCAGTTATACTTTTTTCTTCCTTTCCTCCTTTCCCTCTTCCCCAGTATTTGGTCACTGATCTCCCTCTATCTTTAGTAACCCTCTCCCTTTAAAGCTCCTCCCCCTTTCTTATACTTTTCCTCTACTACTTCTGTATTCTCTTCTATTAACCTTTCTCTTTCCTTTCCCCTTTCCCCTCCCATTTCTCTATAAGATGAGACAAGTTTCTCTGTGAAACCTTCTCTTTGAGTCAAATCTTATTAGAGTAATATTCATATAATGTTAATCCTCCTCCATTTGTTCCCTCAATTATAATAGGTCTTTTATTGCCTTTTCATGACATTCAACTTCCCTCATTTTACCTGCGTTTTCTCTACATTTTCCAGTACAATCCCTTTTCCACCTCTATTTTCTTTTGTATATTATCATAGTAAAATCAAATTACACCTGCACTCTCTATGAATACCCATAAGATATAGTTCTCAAGAGTTCTTTCTGTTTTACCTTTTAATGTTTGTCTTGAGTTCCATATTTGGAGGTCAAATTTTTTGTTCATCTCTGGTCTTTTATTAGAAATAAATGAAATTCATCTGTATCATTGAACGTCCATCTTTTTCCTTGAAAGATAATGCTCAATTTAGCTGGATATTTTATTCTTGCTACATTCCACATTCCTTTGCCTTTTGGAATATCAGATTCCAGGCCCCTTGTTACTTTAAGGTGGAAACTGCTAGGTCCTGGGTAATCCTTATTTTGGCTCCTCAATATTTTATTTGTTTTCTTGTGGCTGCTTGCAATATTTTCTCCTTGATTTGACAATTCTGAAATTTAGCTATGATGTTCCTTGGAGTTTTCTTTTGGAGGTCTCTCTCAGGAGAGATTGGTGAATTTCTCTTTCAGATTCAGATTGATGAATTCTTTCAATGGATATTTTACCTTCTGATTCTAGGATATAAGGACAGTTTTCCTTAATGATTTCCTGAAAGAAAATGTCTATGCTGGGCTTTTTTTTTTTTTTTAATCAGGGCTTTCAGAAAGTCCAATAATTCTTAGATTGTCTCTTCTAGATCTATTTTGCAACTCAGTTGTTTTTTTCAATGAGGTATTTTACATTTTCTTCTATTTTTTTTCCTTTTTATTTTTTTGGTCTTGCTTGACTGATTCTTGATGTCTCACAGAGTCATTCAATTCCATTTGTTTAGTTTTAATATTTAGTGAATTATTTTCTTTAGTTACAGAGTTCATTTTGTATTTGGTCAATTACATTTTTAAATTAGTTGTTTTGTTCTATCAAATTTTTTCATTTCACAAGTTATGTTTTCTAAGGAGTTGTTTTCTTTTTCCATTTCACAAATTCTTTTTTTCGGAAGTTTGTTTTCTTTTTCCATTTGTCAAACCCATTTTGTGAGGAGTTATATGCTTTTTCCATGTCTTTTTTTTTATAATAACTTTTTATTGACAGAACCTATGCCAGGGTAATTTTTTACAACATTATCCCTTGAATTCACTTCTGTTCCAATTTTTCCCCTCTCTCCCTCCACCCCCTCCCCTAGATGGCAAGCAGTCCTATATATGTTGAATATGTCGTAGTGTGTACAGAACCAAACAGTTTTCTTGTTGCACAGGGAGAATTGGATTCAGAAGGTAAAAATAACCCAGGAAGGAATTTTCTTCAGATGATTTTTTTTTCCATACCCTCTTGCAAAGATCTCATTTCCTTTCTTCATATTTCTTCTAACTCTCTTTTAAACTACTTTTTGAATTTTTCCAAGAGAGCCTTATGAAATGTGTTCTAGCCCAGAACTCTGTACTTGAAACAAGGATTCTTATAAGGTGCTAACTCAGTGGAATTGATGAGACAATGCTTATCTAGTTTAGCATGATGATTAATAATTCTCTTCTTCAGTATGATTGATTTAATCTTGCAACAAATAATGGCTCCCTAGTGATATAATAAAGGTCAGCCAGGGTGGGATTGAGAAACAGATTCATTCCATTGTCTACCTTTGTGGTGGCTGGTGGCTGAAGCACAAACCCTGGGATTCAGAGCCAGATTCATCCACTTCATCTCAAACCACTGTGGTGGCTGGCCTCCTGCACTTCCCCCACTGAGACCAAGGCCAGTCTGAAAGGCTCTCTAGAAAGCTAGCCCAGGCCCCAGGCAAGGAAACTAGATTGTGAAGGAGATAATAAAGGATTTCGACTTTTAACACCTGGGTATTCTTGTGGTGAATACTCAACTGAAAAGAAGACTACCCCCAGAGACCTCCAGAAAACCAATTGAGAACACTACAGAAATGGGGACCAACTGAAATCATCCTTTGGGGTTTCATCTGAAGTTGATTGCCGGGGGGACCAAGATGGGGAAAGACACCGCGCTTTTCTAAGCTCTTCTCCCCTCTTTATAATATTATTTCACCTCAAAAATAATTCCTGTCAATTCCGTAAGATAAAGAGAACAACTCACCGGCCGAAGAAAATCCGTCTCCCAAAAAAGGGGTTCCGGGGCGGGGAATCGGCCAAGGGGGAAATTGGTTCCGAGGAGGTCTCAAACCGGGGTGAAGGCACAGATCTGCAAATGCGCAGCCCCAAACCCCCGGGGGGCTTTCCTTGGGGTTGTGTCCTGCCGGCAGGAGGACTACCGGTTGCCCAATCTGCGCGGGGGGTCGGCTTGGGGCCATGGGCTTTTCCAGGCCATTTCAAGGTAGAGACGCTGGGCAGAGTTTGTGGTTGTCTGCCTTCTCGTCTGGCCCAGCCCAATACCACAGTCCCACAAGAGGCCCGGCCGGGGTGACATTTCCATAGTCTCTAGCCTAGGGCGGATAATCCACCAGCCCTACTAAGGTTTATAGCTCGGCGGCTGAATCCACCTCCTTTGGGGAAGAAAACCTCACAAGCACCCCATACCTGACCGGCTTTACATTCTTATTTCAGAGGTGGGCCCCCCCCCTGGGAACCTACCCTAAAACTTTAAAACCCAAAAAAAATAAAAAAAAAATCTACACTTTTGCAGAAAAAAACATCACAAACCAAGAACCTCAAACACAAAAAACAAACTGTCCTCCACAAACTCCAAGAAAAGCGCCCAAAAAAGTCTCAAAAATTAAAAAAAGGGGAAAGGAAAAGAAACCAAAAAACAACAACCCCAAAAACAATTGGAAAATTAAAAAATTCCAAAAGTCAGGGAAACAAAATTAGGAAAAAAAAAAACACTAAAAAAATTAGGAAAGGAAAAATTCCACAACCAAAACAAACATTCAAAACCAAACATATACAAAAAAAAAAAACTAAAAAAAAAAATTCTTTAAAAATTAAAACAACAAATTAAAACAATACATTAACACAAAAATATCCAAAAACAAAAACAAACTGCCCAAACACAAAACACAATTGGAAAAAATCTAAAAATCAATTAAACTTTCCAAACTATATGAAAAAAAACCAATACTATTTTACAAAAATCATCAAAAAACCCAATTAAAAATAAAAAAATACATTGAAAAAATTCATAAAACCCTTCAAAAAAACCAAAAAAAACCCCAAAAAGCCAAAAAACTATCAGTTAAAAAAAAAAAAACCAAAAAATTTTAAATACCAAAATCCACAAAAATCACCCAAATCCTCCTCTACATTAAAAAAAAGAACCAATATATTTAAAACAAAATTAAGCAAAAAACCCCACTAAGCACATTTTCTTCCAGGGAAAAATGGAATTTAATAAACAAAAATTCCTTTTTTTAAAAAACCAAAAAACAAAAAGATCTCCAAAAAAGCTCAAAATCAAAAAAAAAATAACTCTTAAAAATTTTTCTTTGGGAAAAAAAAAAAAATATAAGAGACTATAAAAAAAAAAAAAATATGGAAAAATATCAAAAAGGTAAGGGAAAAAAAAAAACCACATCCCACAAAACTAAAAACTTTCTATCAAAAGAAGGGGAAACATTTGTAATCTTACCTCATGATTGGCTCAAAAAAAAAAAAAACATTTTTTTAAAAAACCTCCCTCATTCAAGGGAAAAGGGAAAAAAAAAAATAATAAAAGGAAGGGGAAAAACTCAAAGGGGGAGGGAGGGTTATAAAAGGAAAATCATACCAAAAAATAAAAATTTAAAGGGGAAAAAGAAAGGGGGACAAAATAAAAAAACAATCTTTTAATCAAAAACAATTTATAACTAACCTAAATAAAGGGATAACTCCCCAAAAAAAGCAATACAACATCAAATCAAAACCCACAAATTTGGACAAAAACACATTTGCAATAATTAAAAAGAAAGGCACAAAAATTATGCCAGGTAATCAAAAAAAAGGGCCCCTTTCTCAATCAACAAAATAAAAATTTCTAATTAAAAAAATAAAAAAACAATCCTCTAAATAACAAAAAAAAAACAATTCAAAAAACATATTGCACCGTGGGAACCCCTTTAAAAGGGAAAGAAATTGCAAAAAAGAAAAACAAAAACCAAAGGGGAGATCTCAACCCACCTCAGAATTAAAAATCAAACCAAAAACAAAAAGAAAAAAAAAGAAAAAAAAAAAAAGGGTGGCTGAAAAGGGAAAAATAAAAAAAATTTTTCTCAATTCATAACCATTCAAAAAATTACCAAATTTTAGGACAAAAACCCAAAAAACAAAAAGCAAAAGAAACTTTCTTTTAATCATGCAATAAACCATTAAAAAAATTGGGGGAAAAACCAAAGAAACTTTCATCTTAAAACCGGGGGTGAACACAAATTTGCAAAAAATTTCACTCAAGATAAACAGAAAACATACCAAAAGGGGCGCCAAAAATAAAATTTATACCAAAACTTCCAAAAAAAAAAAAAAAAATTAATAAACCACAAAAAAAACAAAAAAACCAAATTAAAACCCCCAAATAAAATTGAAATTTAAAATTAAAAGGAAAAAAAAAAAAAAAAAACCAAGCTAATTAATAAAAAACAAAGTTGGTTCAAAAAAAAAAAAAGAAAACCTTTAACAAAAAATGGGAAAAAAAAAATTTATCTTAAAAATGAAAAGGGCCAAATAAGACCTCCAAAAAAAAACTTAACTAACAGAAAAAGAAAATTGCAAAATTCCCTTTAAAAAAAAAAAAACAGGCAATTAAAAACCCCTAAAAAAATCCCAGGACCAAATTTAGGAATTTTTAAAACATTTAAAAACAATTTAAATATAAATTAAAGAAAAAAAAGGGAACGAAATCCTACCTTTCCCAACACAACATGGAGCCCCAAACCGGTGGCTAAAAAGAAAAAATTATGAAATCTCCCAATGAATATTGATCTAAAATCTTAAATAAGATATTAGCAAAAGAACCCGAAAAATCATCTCCAAGATAATAATATGATCAAGTAGGATTTATACCAGGAATGGGGTGGTTAATATTAGGAAAACTTAAATAATTGGCCATGTCAATAACAAATTAAAAAAACCTTGATCATCTCAATAGATGGAAAAAGCATTTGATAAAATCCAACATCCATTCCTATTAAAAACACTTGAGGTATAGGAAAAATGGACTTTCCTTAAAATAATCACGCATCTATTTAAAACCATAAGTGATAATGTAATGGAACAAACTCAACCATTAATAAGATCTGGGGAAACAAGGTTGCCCCTTCACCGTTACTATTTAAATTGTTTAGAAACACTAAATATAAATGAGCTGAGAAAGAGATTAAAGGAATAAGAATAGGCAATGAGAAGAAATATCACTCTTTGCCGATGACATGATTATCTTAGAGCCCCAAGATTCTGCTAAAAAGTTTTGAAAAACAAACTTTAGCAAAGTTGTGGTTATAAAAAACCCCATAAGTCTAGCATTCTTATATACACTAACAAAATCCAACAGTCAGAGTTACAAAAGAAATTCCATTTAAAGTAACTACTGATAATATAAAATATTTAGGAATCATCTGCCAAGGGAAAATCAAACTTTAGAGCAAAAATTAAACCACTTTTTAACACAAATTAAGTCTGTCTAACCAATTGGAAAAAATATTAAATGTCTTGGATAGGGAGAAAAAATAATAAAAGATGACAAATTACCAAACTAATCTTTTTTTTAGCCAAACCAATCAGACCCCAAAAAACATTTTAAACCTAGAAAAAAACAACAAAGTTCAATGGAAAAACAAAAGGTCAAATTTCAAGGGTTGAAAAAAAATCAAATGATGGTGGCAGCTTACCAGATTAAAACTTACTATAAGAGCAGTTACCAAAACCTTTTTTATTGGCTAAGAATAATTAGGATCAGTGGAATAATTATTCAAGGGAAAAACAGTCAACAAAATAGCAACCTAGTCTTTGCAAACCCAAAAGATCCCAGCTTTTGGGATAAGAACTTATTTTGATAAAAATTGTGGGAAAATTGGAAACAATATGAGAAACAGGCATTGATCCATACTTAACCCGGTATACCAAGATAAGGTCAAAATGGGTTCATGACCCCAAAAAGTGAAATTATTAATAAATTAGAGGAACATGGATAGTTTACCCTCAGACTTGTGGAAGGAAGGTTTTATGACCAAAAGCAGAACAAGATCATTACTGATCACAAAATAGAAAATTTCGATTATACCAAACGAAAAGTTTTTGAGAAACAAAACAATCAGACAAGTTAGAAGGGAATAAAACCGGGAAAATATTTTTAGTCAAAGGTTCTGTAAAGGTCTTTCCAAAAATATAAGAAATTAACTCTAATTTATAAAAAATGATTCCAATTGAAAAATGGTCGGATATGAACAGACAACTAGATGAAGAAATTGAAACTATTTCTATCAATGAAAAGATGCTCCAAGTCATTATTAATCAAAAATCAAATTAAGACAACTCTAAGATACCCTACACACCGTCAGTTCTAAGATGACAGGAAAAAATAATGATGATTGTTGGGGGATTGGGAAAACTGGGACATTGATTCATTGTTGGTGGAGTTGTGAACGAATCCAACCATTTTGGAGAGTAGTTTGGAACTATGCTCAAAAGTTTCAAACGGTACCCTTTGATAAAATGTTACTACTGGGATTATATCCCAAAAGAGTTATAAAAGAAGGAAAAGGGACCATGTGCACGAATGTTTGTGCACCCTTTTTGTAGTGGAAAACTGGAAATGAATGGATGTCCATCAGTTGGAGAATGGCTGAAAATTTGGTATATGAAAATTATGGAATATTACTGTTCTGTGAAATGACCAACAGGATGATTTCAGAAAGGCCTGGGAGAGACTTCACGAACTGATGCGGTGAAATAAAGGACCGGAGATCATTATATACTTCAACAACAATATAGATATGACCATCCTGATAGATGGCCATCCTCAACAAGGATCAAAAATCATTTCTAATGGAGCGAATGAACTGAACTACATCCCAGAAAAGAACTCTGGGAGTATAAAAACCATTACATTGAATTCCAGTCCCTATATTTTGCCACCTGCTCTTTGATTTCTTCAAAGCTAATTGTACAATAACTCAGAGTCGATTCTTTTGACAGCAAAATAATTTGTGGTCATGTATATTATTTTATCTGTTATATTTTAATATATTTAAATCACTGGTCATCCTGCCATTTTAGGGGAGGGGTGGGGGGGTAGGGAAAAATTGGAACAAGAGGTTTGGCAATTGTTAATGCTGTAAAGTTACCCATGTATACATCCTGTAAATTAAAGGCTATTAAATAAAATAAATAAATAAATAAATAAATAAATAAATAAAAAATGAAGTTGATGTGCCTTTGAGTTCTATTCTCCTCTTTCTCCATAAAAGCTGTCTGTGCTCAGAGTTCTTTTGGCTTATCTGCTTTTTTTTTTTTTTTTTTTGATGAGACAATTTGGATTAAGTGACTTGCCCAAAGTCACACAGCTAGGAGATATTAAATGACTGAGGCCATATTTGAACTCAGTTCCTCCTGACTTCAGAACTTGTGCCACCTGGCTAACCCTTTGTTCATTTTTTAAACAGAGTTTTCTGAAGTTCTTCCAAAGTATCTTCTTCTGGAAATTTGTTGTACTCCAAATACTTCTGGGTCCTGTCCCTCTAAAACCAGTTCAGAAGCTTTATCTGGTGTTCATATGAGGGAAGCTCAGAGGAGTTTAGATAAAGGACTGTCTAATCCCTAACATTTTGGCTCTGCCCCCTTCACATTCTATTTTCACCCTATTCCTCTTTTCTTTTTTTCCCCTCTGTTTTTCATTTTATTTATTTTTCATACACAATGTTTTATGTATTATGTTGAGAGAGAAAAATCAGACAAATGGAAAAAACCATGGGAGAGATAGAAAAAATTATGAGAGCATGTGTTAATTTATATTCAATCTTCTCAAGGTTTTTTTTTTTTTTTAATTTTGGATGCATATGGCATTTTTTGTCCAAAGTCTATTGGAATTCCTTTGGATCACTGAATCATTGAGAAGACCTAAGCCTTTCATAGTTGATCATCACATATTCTTGCTATTATTGTACTCAGTGTATTCCTGGTTCTTCTTGCTTTGCTCAGCATCAGTTCATGTAAACTTTTCCAGGCTTTTCTGCAATTAGCTTGTTCATCATTTTCATAGAACAATAATATTCCATTTCTTTCATATACCACAGGTTGTTCAGCCATTTCCCTATTGATGGTCATCCACTTCTTTTCCAATTTTTTGCTACCACAAAAAAGCTACTATAAACATCTTTGCACATGTGGGTCCTTTTCCTTTCTTTATTATTTCCTTGGGATACAGATCCAGTAATGGTACTACTATGTCAAAGGATATGCAGTTTTATAGCACTTTGGGCACGGTTTCAGATTGCTCTCCTGAGAGTTTGGATCATTTCACAACAAACAACAATGCATTAGTGTCCCAGCTTTCCTACATTCTCTCCAACATTTACCATTATCTTTTCCTATCATCTTAGAGAATGTGAGGTACTACCTCAAAATTGTTTCAATTAGCATTTCTCTTATCAGTAGTGATTTTGAGCATTTTTCATTTAAGTATAAATGGTTTTAATTTCATCACCTGAATATTATCTGTTCATATCCTTTAACCATTTATCAATTGGGGAATGACATGTGTTCTTATAAATTTGATACAGTTCTTTATATATTTTAGAAATGAGATCTTTATCAGAAAAACTGGTTGTAATTTTCCCCCAGATTTGAACTTCCTTTATAATCTTGTTTCTGTTGGTTTTGTTTGTGCAAAATCTTTTTGATCTAATGTAATCAAAGCTGTCCATTTTGTCTTTCATAATGTTTTCTAATCTTTCTTTGATCATAAATTCATCCCTTTTCCAAAGATCTGATAGTTAAATTAGCTCTTCTCCTAATTTGTTTATGGTATCATCCTTTATGCCCAATTATGTATCCATTTTGATCTGTTTTGATATGGGGTGTGAGATGTATAGCTATGAATAGTTTCTGACATATTATTACCCAGTTTTCTCAGAAAATTTTGTCAAATAATGAGTTTTTATTTCAGAACCTAGAGTTTGGGGTATCTCATAGACCTTGTTTATTGTGTCATGTGTATCCAATCTATTCCACTGATTCACCACTCTGTTTCTTAGTCAATACTAAATGGTTTTGATAACTGCTCCTTTATAATATAGTTTTAGGTTGAGAAGTGCTAAATCACCATCCTTTGTATTTTTTTTTCATTAATTTCCTTGATATCCTTGATCTTTTGTTCCTCTAGATGAATTTTGTTATTATTTTTTCTAGTTCTATAAAACGTTTTGGCAGTTTGATTGGTATGGCACTGAATGAGCATACCAATTTAGGCAGAATTTTTATTTATTATCTTATTTTATTAGCTCAACCTGCCCTTGAACAATTTATATTTTTCTGATTATTTATATATGATTTTATTTGTGTGAGAAGTATTTTGTAATTATGTTCATATATTGCTTTGGTTTATCTTGGCAGGTAGACCCTCAAGTATTTTATTTTATCTACTGTAATGTTAAAGGGATTTTCTCTTTCAATCTCTTGCTGCTGTTGTCAGTAATATATAGAAAGATTGATGACTTGTGTGAGGTAATTTTATATTCTTCAACTTTGTCTGCTCCCCTTTTCTTTGCCAAACTATCTTCGCTATCATTCCCTCCCCTCTCTCAAATAATCAGCCTCTTCCTATCAAGTGCAAACCTTTCCCTATCTTTATCCTTTTCTATTGCTATTAAACATCCCCCATGTTTTCCTGCATACTTAAAGATTCTTCACTAGATCCTTCTCTCCCTTTAAGTTATCATTATAAACTTCTTCCTTTTTACAGGCAAATTCATAGGAAAAACTTTATAATTATGGTTTTCCCATCCTCATATCTCAGTTACTCTTCAGCCTTTGGCAATCAGCTTCTGATTTAATCAAACTGTAACCACTCTCTACGAAAACATTAATGTTCTCAATCACCAGATCTGTTGGTATTTTCTCAGTCTTTATCCTTCTTAAATTCCGTGTTGCATTTGAAACTAGTGACTCTCTTTTCTTCTTTAATACTTTCTAATTTCTAAGGTTCTGTGATGGTGCTCTTTTTCAGTTCTCCTTCTGTTTAAAGAACTCTCTTTTGCCAGATCATCAATATCTTGCCCAATTGTCATCTTCCCCAAGTCTCTGCTTTATATCTCTTTTTATTACTTTTCTACAATTACTTGGGTCCCTAATGACTCTCATACATTTCACTTCCATTTGTATGCATATAGCTTTCACATTTTTAAATCTAGCCATAGTATGTCTTCTAAATTCCACTCTCAAGTCATCAACCACCCACTGGAAATTTCTGTATGTTCTATATTTGTACTTCGATCTTAACACATCCAAAAAATATCTTTTTATCCAAAACCACTAACTTCTTTCCTTTTCTTCTTCTTTCTTTTTTCGTTCTTTGTGTCCTTCTTCTCCTTCTCCTCCTCCTCCTCCTCCTCCTCCTCCTCCTCCTCCTCCTTCTCCTTCTTCTCCTCCTCCTCCTTCTTCTCCTCCTTCTCCTCCTTCTCCTTCTCCTTCTTCTTTTCCTTCTTCTTCTTCTTCTTCTACTGAGGCAGTTGGGGTAAAGTGTCTTGCCGAGGATCACACAGCTAGGCAGCATTAAATGTGTGAGACCAGATTTGAAATTACTTCAGATCTGGTACTCTATCAACTGCCCCACCTAGCTGCTCCTCTCAAACCTTCTTATATTCCTATATTGGTATTGCCTTCATTAACTCAAAAATTCATTCAAATCAGCTTTCTTATTGTTCCTCAAACATAGCATTTATTTCTTTATTCTGTGTCTTTGTGCTGGTTGTTCCTCATGCAGCACGGCTTCTTTGCCTCTACCTCTTAAGTTGTTAACCTCCTTCAAAACCTGGCTCAGATTCTAGTTTCTATGAATCCAATCTTAATGTCTCACTCTCAACTCCCCAGCTGTCAGTATCCTCATCTCTAAAATCAGCTTCTATGTGCTTTATTTTGTATGTACTTAACATATGTACATATCCTTATTCCCAAGAAAATGTAAGATCCTTAGGGAAAGAAATTATTTGTCTTTTGCTTCTGTTTTCTGAATGCCTAAAACAGTGCCTAGCACATAGAAGGCCACTTATAAATGGTTGTTGGTTGAAATATTAAGTATATTCAAAATAAAATAAAATTAATTGAAAGGAGGCATTAAGCAAGTGGGGGAATCAAAAAAGACATTTTAAGAGATGATAAGTACTTCATAAGCTTCATATTTATGTCTATGCATATATAGACAAATATATGGGATTTCATCTTATTTCTTTTCTAAAAATAGTAAATTTCTACTGTTTTTGGCTGTTACATTTCATTTGCTCTTATGGCATGAAAATTGTAACATTGAACTAAATATCCTAAAGTGAGAAATAATGAGAGACATGTCTTTTGCTTTTCAACTTATAAAAAATCATGCTGGGAACAATCTCTGTGCAGTTTTAAACCATATTGCCTCTAATATTCATTAAGGTCAACCCGTATTCCTACCCACTGAAAGATTTTTTGAGTTTCTCACAGTGATGCCTATAATAATTCAGTCTGGTCTACTACTTTTATTCTAGTCTCAGTCACACTTCAAGGATACAGCAATGTTAGAAATGTCTCTAAATACTTTGTATTGTAAGCAAACAGGTCTCTTTGCTCTTCCCTGTACATGAAATGCCATCTCTTGTCTTTGCCTACACCATTTCCCATACCTAGAATGTGATCACTCCTCACTTCTACCACATTAACTTTCTGTCTTCCTCTAATACTAAATTTAGGTGTCACCTACTGTTAAAAAGATTATGTTGATTCCATTAGATATTACTCTTTCTCAAGAAAATGCTTTGTATCTATTATGTATTTAATTTTTCATACATATTTTTCTTCCCAATAAAAGAAATCTTGAGGACAGACACATTTTATTTTTTACCTTTGTATCCTCTGTACCTAATACAATATCTAATATATGGGAAGCTCTTAGTAAATGTTCATCAATAAACAAATATATGGAATCTAATATACCATTTGAGGGGAAAAGATATTTACAAAGATGAATTCATTTATTATATTGCTTTATCATTTACCATTCAAACCTGAAAATTTATTTTTTCCTAATGGGAGCAATTTTACATTTTTATTAAATTCATCACTAGTTTAAGCTCTTCTGACTCAAAAATATTCTTTTGACATTGTCAACTATTACCCATGTATAATGTAATGTGATTCAAATGCATAATACATTCAAGGATATACTTATTAGAGTCTTAATTAATTCAAAATTTTAAATACTAAAATAGTTTTTAATAGAATAAACTAATTTTTAAACAACTTGTATTAGTATTTTATTTTATTCACCAAATGGACAGCTATTGGGATGTAGTTTAGTGGAAAGTGCAGTATATTAACTCTGCCTTTGGCTTTTGGTATATATTTCTAAGTGAATTTTTATTGAATTATTTTTCATTGTTTTACTCACCTTGGTCACTGATAAGTGTATATAAAGAAAAAAAATCCATCAAATATCAGCTCTGGCCCCTAAGTAACATCACAGTATAAAAGTCTAAGTGCTACTGATCTGATATCTTTTTTGCATTTCACAATAGAAATACAGTTTAAAAGTGCACTGTTCTGTCGTGCCTGCTGAGCCAGTCAGGATTAATTAGCTTAGGGCCCCTGCTACTCACCACGAAGCCATCCTACTCTAGGCTGTGTTCTTGTCAAATCTCATAAGCTGAGCAAGGCCTTGGTCAATACTTAGACAAGGGTCCTTCAAAGCAAATCCACCAGAGATTTGAAAAGGATTGTTTGTGACTTGGTAGATGGCAATCTTTCCTCTGAGTCACTGCTGGATCAATGCCACAGGCAGAGCCCTTGACTTCTAAAAAGATGAAACATAAAATTCACTATAGCTCTTAGGGTAGAATAAGAGAGTGAAGTTCTCTTTTTCTATACAAGTCAAGGGCACCCTCCAAGATTTTTCATTTTTATATCTACTAATTTTTTTAAGGAAAAAGTGGATCCTTCAATAGGCTGTGAATCACATTCACACATTTAACTAGGTTTACTAAGGTGATAGCAGCAACATGTGGATTTTTTGGTAAGATGGTCTCCAATTTAACTGGAATATATAATCTTTATATTTAGCAGTTCACATAGTGCTTTCTTGCTAGATTGTAAACTCTTACAGAGCATGGCCTGTTTTTTTTTTTCCTTTGTTTATATTTTTAGTGCTTACCATAATGTATGATACACAGGAAACTCAATAAATGCTTACTGACTGACTGACAGACATGTGGATTTCTGTTCTTCCATTTTTTTTTTCAGTTTTCCATTTCGCATTGTTTCATAATTCATGAGTGGCCAATAATCATTGTTTTAATTCATTTATTTATACTTATGTATGTATATATGCATATATATGTGCACATATATATATTCAAATATATAGATATATACATATTTATATGGGTATATGTATCTCTGAATTGTGTGTGTATGTATATATATATGTATGTGTGTGTGTGTGTATGTATGTGTATGTGTACACACATAGAAAATATATGTGTACCCAATTTTATATCCTGTGAAATTCTCAGGAATTAATTCCTGGCAAACTCTTAAAACCTTACTGACAATCTCTAGTTACTGAATTAGTAATTCATTTGGTATTTATCTATCATCCTATCTTTAAGTATCTTTTTGGCCCCTGCTTTGAATGGTAGAGGATACAAATATAAAGATGAGTGTTTTAAGGGATTTATGTTCTATTGGAAAGAAAGATGATGATAATCTTGTAACTCTGGGTCTAAATCTTCACTTTAGGAAATTTCAACTGGAAAAAAAGTTGAATATCTGCTGCTCCTCTATAGATTTTTGTAATGCTTCCTTTCTTTGCAGTTGCTGAGTTGAAGGGTACATGTGTGACAGTACTGGATACAAAAATCTAATAGCTCAAAGATCACCAAAATACAGGGTTTCCCTAGCTTGAGTTAGTACTTGCTCTAAAGTGATGGTGTCATGCTTATTTCCTTTTTTTTTCTAATAAGTTCCCCTATTCCCTAACATTGGAAGTCTTCAAGTAGGGGCTAGATAATTATTTGTTGTAATGGGAATTCTGTTCTAGGTGTGGGTTGGACAAAGTAGTGACTAATTTATTTTCTTTAAAAATTCCATAAATTTCTCATTCTTGGAAGTACAAATGGAAGATCTGGGCAAAGCATGATTTAAAATTGAGACTAGAAAGTAAAAGATTCCCTTTTTCAGATAAGATAGTTCTGATCTTTTTACTCCAGAGACTTTTTCAAGTATCTTGAAGTCAGTGGGGAGGTTCTATAACACCAACCACTACCTTCTGTCTTCCTTCTATAATGTCTTTGGGAAGCCTTGTTTCAGCCTAGATTCTTTCTATCTACCTCTGGCTTTTTTGTTGTTGTTGTTGTTGTTGTTGTTCTATTGCTCCAGAGAATTTTTCGTGCTTTAGAAGCTTTTTCTGAATCTTAATCAACTTGCTTCAAATGGAATTTCTCCAGGGTATATTTTCTCCTGCTACTGTCTACTATGAGGCAGTCTTAATTGCCTCAATGTCAGAGTCTTAATCTTAACAAAATGATCTATTCTGAGGTTGACTATCAAAGCAGGACCTTGAGCAATATAATCACCCGTTTGCCTAAGTAAACCCTTCTTCAGTCATTGATACTCTGAATAGATTTAGTCTTCAAAAGTTAACAGATTTTCACATCTTCTTACTCTTCCCAACCAGTAATACTGAACTAATGAATGTAAAAGTGCAGATTCTATTTCCTATCCTCAACTCCCTGCTCCATTTATCTCAGCCCCTCAGTTTTAATTTCAAAATATTTCACTACAAGTATATACATTCCATTTACAATGATCTCTGGAATCACAGTGCTTAATAAACTTGATAATAATTATTGTGGTATCAGTGAAGATCTTTCAGTATACTAATGATGATGTGATGGTACAAAAGACTATCATTTATATTTTCCATGTTTACTTTCCACTCACTCTCTGTTCCTATTAAATTAGCCAGCTATTTCCAGTAAAAGGCATTCCATTTCCTATCTCTTTCCCTTTACACAAATGGTATCCGCATTTCTAAGTCATTCTCTCTTCATCTCTTTCTCAAAATCCCACACCTCCTCCCAAGTTTGATATAGTTACCAACTTCCTACATGTCATTTTTATTACCCATATTGTTTGCCCTCCTTTACATATACTATATATTTACTTGTCACATATTTAATTCTTCCAGGAAAATATAAACATTTTGAAGGTACGGACCTTTTCATTTTTCTTTACACATTATTAGTGTCCACCATATAATATGCATTTAATCAGTTTTATTTGATTAAAAGTGTCAGAGGAAATAAGAAATATATGCAAATAGGAAAATGATTGGCTTGACTTTGTGAAGGCCAATTTGTGAATATTATTATCTTTGGCAAAATTTCAAAATATTTTTCTTTCACCATTTGTCTATTTTGATTTTTGTCCTCCATCACTTTCTTTATTAGAAAGTCATCATGTGGTGGCACAGAACACAATCTGACATTACTAGAAAGCAACAAGTGATTAGGACTTTCCTCTTAGCACCACAAAAATATAAGTGAGAATAGATAATATGATAAATACATTTAAGCAAAGATGTTAAACTGCTAATGAAATAACATGTTATCATTCCAAGGTAACATTTGCTTTAGAGGATAACTTTAATTCTATAACCCAAAAGAATTGGTATGTACATTGCAGGTTTTGATTGATAAGAATAAAAAAATACAACTCTGTAGAGAACCAAGTGTACTTGAAACAAGTTATCTTACAAGTTGTTAACTCAGTGGAATTGAGATAATGATTCTCTAGTTTACATGTACTTAGTACTTAGTATAGTTCTACAAGTTGACACCTATTCTACAAGATTGACACCTATGATGATGTACATATAATAAGAGTATGTAAGAGTTAAGCTATTTGGGAGGGAAGTTAGAGATAGACAGAGAAGACAGAGGACAGGAAGCTGGAGGCTAGACAGTGGTGGCTGTTCTGTCTCCTTCATTACTCTACTAGGTTATATCAATAAAGATAAATTATTGTTCCAAAGAATCTATGTAAATGTGACATATGTACACTCAGATGTATAATATCTTTATAATTATATAAAGAACATAATATCATATATCAAGAAGATACAGCTTCTTGGCTACAGGCCTGGCACTCTACTGTGCTACCAAACTGCCTAGAAAGAACTATTATACTAAATAATATAATTCAGATTGTGCTGCACAAGTACTGTTGCTCTTTTATCTCATGTGAAAACTTGGTGTGTCTGTTGTTGTTTTGTTAATCAATTGAAAATAGTCTTGTTTTTTTGTATCTCCACAGATTAAAGCATTCAATGGGCATTCCACTACTGTATTCATATATTTTGGA
Organism: Sarcophilus harrisii; assembly: GCF_902635505.1. Taxonomy (NCBI): domain Eukaryota; kingdom Metazoa; phylum Chordata; class Mammalia; order Dasyuromorphia; family Dasyuridae; genus Sarcophilus; species Sarcophilus harrisii. The sequence goes on from NC_045429.1 coordinate 126,057,142, forward strand.
TTGTGGAAATGAGTTGTGGACTTACTTTACCCCAATATCATTAGGAAGCTATTCATAAAGATACTTAAATTCAGATTTTGCTGCCAGATACTTAACTGGTAGATGCACTGAAGAATTTCCTTTTGTTTATCTCTTGTGAGAAATAGAAAAGTTTCTTTTCGATTTTATAATTTTATAATAATTTATTTATTATTTTATTTTTACTTCACATTATTTTACTTTTTCCAATTCCATGTAAAACCAGCTTTCAATGTTAATTTTTGTATATTTTGAGCTCCAAAATTGTCTTCCTCTATCCTCCTCAAGACAGCAAGCAATCAGATATGTTATATATATGTACAGTTATGTTAAACATATTTCCTCATTAGTTATATTGTGAAAAAAAACTGAGAATAAAAGAAAAAAATACAAGAAGGACAAAAACAAAAACAAATGAAAACAACATGCTTCAATCTGCATTCAGATTCCATAGTTCTTTGTCTAGATGTGGCTTACGTTTTCTATCACAAGTCACTTAGAATTATATTGGATCATGGCATTACTGAGAAGAGCTAAATATATCATAATTGATTATTACACAATTTTGCTGTTACTATGTACAATGTTCTCCTAGTTCTGCTCTCTTTAATCATTATTAGTTAGTGTAAGTCTTTCCAAATTTTTTTTTTTTTGAAATTTTACTGCTCCTCATTTCCACAGCATGATAGTGTTCCATTACATTCATATACCACAATCTGTTTAGCTATTCCCCAATTGTTGGGCATTCCCTCAAATTCCAATTCTTTGTTTTCACAAAAAGAGCTATTGTGCACACGGATCCTTTCCCCTTTTTTATGATCTCTTTTGGATACAGACCTAGTAGTAGTATTGCTGAATCAAAGGATACGCACAATTTATTAGGTCTTTGGTCATAGATCCAAAGTGTTCTTCAGAATGGTTGAATCATTAAAAGAACAGTTTCAAACAGATGTAGGAAGAGTGGTGATGAGAAGAAATGTTCCTATATTTCATTCAAATAATAAAGGCAATATGGTATAGTGGAAAAAAGAAATGGATGATTTAGATTTGAATTTTGAGTCATTTATTTACTAACTGTGTGATTTTGGATAAATATTCATCTTCTCTGGGACTCCAATTTCACTAAACTGTGAAATGAAAAGATTTAATTGAATGATTAGAACCTTTAAGCTCAAAATTTGTGATTTTATTACTTCTTGTAAGGTACCCCATCATAATAATGATAACTGTATTTAAAAGACAGTTTGAGTATGACATAATCATTTATCCATTTCAAAGGTGGAGTTCCTTTGGATCTTGAAAATATTAATCTGCAATCTGTAATTCTAACTAACTATGTTGGGGTAGTTTGAATTAATTTGTGCCAAAACGGCTGATGATTAATTTGTAGGTGATGAATTGCTTTGGAACCTGATCTAAAACAATCTACCATTTCTCTAATTCAAACATACACCTTTAAGAAAGCAAAGAATATGAAATTGGAATGGCTTTAAGTTCTGTTTGTTATGTATTAGAATAATGGAGTTAGTGTCTATGGTTTAAGAAAATGGATGATGACATCTATTATTGATCCCAGGACAGGTCAAGAACAATATTATAATAATCCATACTAGTCAGCTCGACCTTTTACTGATTTGGCCTTTGCTTTGTGTAGGAAGGAAAAAAAAAAGAATAAAATAAAGGTGCTTATATAACTCATGGTACAGCATAGGGATTGTCAAATCTCTGGTACTTTATTATTATTTATTATTAAAGCTCAGAGATCCATCAAGCCATTAATCTCATTAGTGATCTGTAAGACAGGGAGACAGGCCATGATGAAGCAGGGCTGGAATATGCCTAGCAATGCACTTTAAACATTTTTTCTAGGTTTTTGCAAATAAAAAAAAAAACATAAATCTGAAACCCTTCTATTCTTTCCTTCTTATTCTACAAATTGATGGAGATACATACACATGTATATGCATATATATGTATATGTGTATTTGTGTGTATATATGCTTATGTATAAATATATGCATATGGGCATATATACATATATATGTATTTGGCTACTACAAAAATTATTAATGCCTTAGTCTGGAGTGAGAATGGTTGTAAAGTATCATGAGAAAGAATGACAAACAGAAGAAGAATTTTATTCATGAAAGGTAACATCAAAGGATTATAAAGAGAAGATATCTGAAGTGCTATGAGACATGGTGGATGTCCTAAGAAACAGCAGATACTAACATACCATGGTGCTATACAGCAAGTTAAGCTTTAATGCTTCAAGGTTGAAAACTTTTTTTTTTTTTTGGTGGTTTACAAAGTAATTCAAAAATTCTGAAATTCTAATGGAATTTATTTTCAGTTGTAAAGTACATCATTTGAGCTGCCTCCTAGTGGTTTTCTTCGTAGCTCTGCTATTACATTATAGAGAGATGACTTTTGGCAAGAATACTAGTAAGTCTATAAGGTAGTCAAGTCTACATAAAACAAAATTTTTGCAGTGAATTTTAAATTTTAATAATAGATACCATAAGATAAAGGATATTGTTAAGGACCGTGCCATAAAACAAAAATTTTTTAAGGATTGTAATGTTCTCTCCAAAATGTAATGTGCTCTGTTTCAGTTTCCTTGGGGTCTCTGGGAGCAGCCTTCCTTTTAGTTCAGTAGTCACCACAAGTGCAGCCAGGGATTAAAGTCCAAATCCTTTATTATCTCTTTCAAAGTCTTGTCTCCTTTCCTAGGGCTTGGTTAGTTTTCTTATAGTCTAGATTCTTTGTTATCGCCTTCCTGGAGCTGGGCAGCTTTCTGGAGAGCCTTTCAGTCTGGCCTTGGATTTAGTGGGGAAGTTCAGGAGTCCAGGCCAACCATCAGGAAGATAAAAGACCGAATTGAAGTTCTCCCCTTAGTTGAGAGCTTAGGCTCCTGCTGCCAGTCCTTTGCCTCCTCTCCGAATATTTCTGAATCTCCCTGGCTGAGGCTTCTAGTTTATATGCTCCACACTGAGTAGAAACCAATCATTCTATCACTAGGAAACCATTATTTGTTGTAGGATTAAATCAATGCTAAACCAGATTTAACCATTGTCTTCTCAATTGCACTTAGTACCTTGTTTCAAGTTCTGGCCCATAACATCTCCTTGTAGGATTAAATCAATCATACTGAATCATGCTAAATTCAATAACTATTATCTCTATCAATTTCACTGACTTAGTACCTTGTAAGAATCCTTTGTTTTAAGTTCAGAGTCCTGTCCCATAACAAAGGACCAAGCCTAAGTGTGAAGGAATGGGTCAGTTCTCCAGGAAAACCCCTTCAAGGAATTGCAAAGCAGCCTTTACTGACTCAGATGTTGCTCATGAATTGGGAATGAAATAAATTGGAGAATAGAGGGAAGAGGAGGGAGGTCAGAGAATGCAGCTGCCTCTCACTCTCCTTGTATCATCATCATCCTCTCACATGACAGGATCTATTGTGCTGGACAGAATTAGATCCCCAGCAGCCATTAGCAGGTTGCTCCCATAACAAATGGTGCCCAACGTGGGACTTTTGGAAAATCCAATGGCCTCCTGACACTTAGCCATGATCCTTAACAAGATATACCTTTCATGAAGAATATTGCTAATTATGTGTGTATACATGCATATATCATAGCAATATTTCACACATATCCATTTAATCATTGTCATTTTGAACATAAAAATATGTATTTGTAAATCATAGATTTAGAACTTTCAGGTCTTATAGTCTAACCTCTTTATTTTAGGAAGTACAAAATGTCAATAATCTAAGAAATGAGTGATTTTTTTTTTCCAGTGTGGGAATTGTCTGCACTATTGTAGATTGAAATCTTTCAGAGTCACTGTGGTGGGCTGAAACATTCATTCGTAGTGACTAAGCTTTTGGTGATAGAGTGCAACGCACTCAGCTGGGCCATATAACTGTGCCTGAACCTCTGCTCTAAGATTTCAAGCTTGAAAGGGGCTTCCAAAGATGGAGTTCAGCTGACATAGCCTTCTAAAAATACAAGTTAATCTAACCATCATGACTGACTATTCTTAGCAATGATAAAAGTCTTTCAGGCAGGGAACTCTTTCCATTGCATATAGACAGAGATTCTAGTCACTATAGATAAAATTTATCCTTTGAGAATGCATGGTAAATACAAAATATAAATGTAATGATTCATTTTAATTAGAAGAGGGAGAAGACATACCCTGTACTTGAGTTTTTGGTTTGAAGACACTGCTCTTTGTATTTCTTTTGAATTTCCACCTATGTTTGCTGAAGCAGAATTTCTTCTGAAGGGAAGAAAAGGGAATTGCTCGAGTTAATTTCCTATGATTCTATGTCCTAACTTTTGCACTTAATGAAAAAGTTTTTCAGACTTTAATTAGTTAGAAAGGCATTCTAAAAATGTATTCAAAAACTAATATGGGCATTTTGTTGCTACAGTAATTTCAGTTAAGTAGATAATATTTAAAGAACAGTCTGTTGTGATTTTTTTTTTCTTTTAATCAATTTCTTTGAGCCTGGAAACTATTTTGTAGCATTTTACAAATCCTGAAAATCAAAAGGAATTATGTTTCAACTGTCAACTAAAACACTGGATCTGCCTTCCAGAGTTTTGCTAAGGGACTCCTGTGGAATTGCTTTAAAAGTGAGAGTGCCTTATAATGAAATCCTCTTGAGAATTCAGTTTGCATTTAATTAGGAAATCTTAAAATTTTAGTGCTAGAGGGGACTAAAGCTCTACTGTCTAAGTTCTACTTTTACCACTAAGGAAATTGGGACATACAGAGATTGTAAGTTGTTATAGGCCAGAACTCTGAACTTGAAACAAAGGATTCTTACAAGGTACTAAGTCAGTGGAACTGATACAGACAATAGTTATCTAATTTAGCATGGTTCAGTATGATTGATTTAATCCTACAAGGAGATGTTATGGGCCAGAACTTGAAACAAGGTACCTAAGAGGAATTGAGGAGACAATGGTTAAATCTAGTTTAGCATTGATTTAATCCTACAACAAATAATGGTTTCCTAGTGATATAATGATTGGTTTGTACTCAATGTGGAGCATATAAACTAGAAGCCTCAGCCAAGGAGATTCAGAGATATTCAGAGAGGAGGCAAAGGACTGGAAGCAGGAGTCTAAGCTCTCAGAACCAAGGGGAGAGCTTCAATTGGATCTTTATCTTCCTGATGGTTGGCCTGGACTCCTGAACTTCCCCACTGAGACCAAGGCCAGACTGAAAGGCTCTCCAGAAAGCTGCCCAGCCCCAGGAAGGAGATAATAAAGGATCTAGACTATAAAAAAACTAACTGGGCCCTAGGAAAGGAGACAAGACGTTGAAAGAGATAATAAAGGATTTGGACTTTAATCCCTGGCTGTACTTGTGGTGATTACTGAACTGAAACAAAGGCTGCCTCCAGAGACCCCAAGAAAACCTCAACAGAGAACATTACATATTAGAGAGAACTTTACAGTAAGTGAGTGATCTGAGGTTGCATAATTAGTTGTAGATGTAGGACTAAGTACTTGGATAGGTATTTAGGGAAAAAAAAATTTGTCAGAAAGTCTAGATGGACAAACTAAGGAAAAAGAAGAAGTTTCTGGGAAGATGGTGGAGTGGGGTAACAAATTTCAAGCTCTCCAGATTTCCCCACATAAAGAGAACAAATTTTTCATGTCAGGGAGAACATAAACTAGTGAAAAATCAAGACTCAGAGCAGAATAAGGGTCTTCCTGGTACAAACCAAAAAGATCCAAAGAAAGATGTGTGAAGTGTAAACTACTCTAGCTAGCTCTGCAGAAACAGCAAGTAGGGCCTCTGGGGCTGGATTTGACTGGAGTTTCTGGAGAACCACAGAAACTTTCACCTCCCTGACTCTGTGCAGTCATGGGTCGGAGTCCCAGAAGACAATGGAACTTCAGCTGATTTGGAATGCCAGGCCCACCTATGCTGCAGTGATGAGGCACTGGAGAAGCAACTAGCCAGCATTCAGTAAATGCAGAGGCAGAGAGGTAAGGAGGTTGGTCACTGAGTGGACTTTTGGTTTTAGATTAGAGGGGACAGCTGAATGGAAACTAGAGCCACCATCCTACTACCCCAAAATGAGAGGTGTTTACACTATTCTTCTCATTAAAAAAAAAAAAAAAAAAAGAACCAGCAAAGAAGAAAACCCAACCATAGAAACTTAAAATGGGAATAGAAAAGACCAGGTTTTATCTTCAGAAGAGACCACTGAAGTTAAAAAACAAACAAAAAAAAAAAAAAAAAGACTTCTACCTCAGAGTAACATTTAATGACTCCTCGCCCAGAGGGAATTTATAGAACTCAAAAAAAATTTCAAAAACCAAATGAGAAATATTTGAGGAAAAACTAACTAAATAAGTAAATAAATAAAGGAAAACAAGAAAAACAAAAAGATAATTTAAAAATAAGTTAACAAACTAGAAAAGTTAATACAGAATTTCAAAGATGAAAATAACACTTTGAAAATTAGAATTGGGCAAGGGTAACCCAGTGAAACTGTAGGAGATCAAGAAATAATAAAACAGAATATAAAGAATGAAAAAAATAGAACAGAATGTGAATCATTTTATAAGAAAAATAACAGATCTGGAGATCAGATCAAGAAAAGAAAACATAAGAATAATTAGGCTACCTGAAAGCAGTGACCAAAAACTATGACACAATAATGGGAAAAAAAAATAATCCAAGAAAATTGTCTTGGAGTGATAGAACATGAGGGAAAAATAGAAAGAGAAAAAATCTGCCCATCACCACCTCAAAAATATCCTTTTTGGAAAATACATAGAAATATTATTGCCAAATTTTGAAACCCCCAGATAAAAGAGAAAATTTTGCAAGAAAGAAGATTAAAACAATTCAAATATGCTCAAATATGCTGTAATTATAGTAGAATTGTACTGGACTTAGTAACAGTCACAACAAAAGAATACGGGTCCTACAGTCACATATACTGGCAATCAGAAATTCTAGGCCTATTACCAAAATATTACAGTCAGCAAAATCATCCATAAAATTGAATGAGAAAAAAATGGACATTCAACAAACTTGGAGATTTTCAAGACTTTCAACCAAATCAGAACCCAATAGAAAATTTTACATATAAGAACTAATATCAAAGATCAATTTCAAGAAACTTGGACAAATTGTTTAAGTTTTTTAAGGGAAATGTATACATATATTTAAGATTGACATGAGCAATGGGGTAACTCAAAAGAGAGATTGAGGTAGAGTTAAGGTAAAAGTGGTAATTATATCATACAAATGAAGCACAGAAGTATTATGGGCCAGAACTCTGAACTTGAAACAAGGATTCTTACAAGGTGTTAAGTCAGTGGATTTGATGAGAGAATGGTTATCTAGTTTAGCATGATGATTAATAGTTCTCTAAGTTAGGTATGATTGATTTAATCTTATAACAAATAATGATTTCCTAGTGATATAATGATTGGTTTATGCTCAAAATAGAGCATATAAAGCTGCAACAAACTCAGCCAGAGGGAGAGCCAGAGAAAAAGTCAGAAGGGCTTGGAGAGACACTCAGAAGGGCCAGACACAGATTCGGAAGGGATTCAGAACCAGAGAAGACAAGTGGACTAGAACCAGAAGTTCAAGTTCTGGGAGCCAAGGAGAGGCAGATTCATTCCACAGTCCACCTTTGTGGTGGCTGGAAGCTGAAGCACAAACCAATTCAGAGCCAGATTGATTCACTCCATCTCACTGCCGTCTTGGTGGCAGGGCTCTCCTCCTTAGCTTCTCCACTGAAACCAAGACTCTGGAAGTCCTCTAAGAAAGCTGGCCCAGACCCCAGGCAAGGAAACTAGATTGTGAAGGAGATAATAAAGGATTTAGACTTTAACCCCTGACTATTCTTGTGGTGATTATTCTACTGAAACAAAGACTGCCCCAAAACCTACAGAAAACCATCAAGAACACTACAGAAAAGAATAGGGAAAGAGGCATTAGAAAACCTACTGGGGTTAAATAGACAACACTACATATATACCATGAACGGCATGGTATCCTCAAAAATCTATAAAGAAATGTGGGGGAAGGATGGACAGAGGGGGAAGCAAAGGATGGAGAAGAAGATAAGGGAGGGATTCATAATTGGGGGAAGGGTAAATAATACCAAGGCAAGATAAGAATAGAATTAAAGAAAACAGCAGAAAAAAGAAAGATGTGTGTGTGTGTGTGTGTGTGTGTCCATATATGTATCACATATTCCTGCTTAACTATAATCTGCTTGGGGAACATGGGAGTGAGGGTTAAAGGGGGAGAAAAGTAAAGTTAAAAAAAAACAGAATAAAGTAAGAAAGAAGAGGAAAATTCTTGAAATAAATACAGTTTGTAAAATAAGAGTTAAGAATGACAGAAAATAAAATATGCATTATCAAAAACATGAGAAATAGTAAGAGAAAGTGAGATTTATAGACATCTAGAAAAATTCAAGGTAAAGAACTATTTATCATGCAAATTTTTCTTCTGATGGTTTATAGAAATGAACATGAGATATATTTTTTCTCAATTTTGTCCTCAATTTTAAAGGACAAAATGAAAAGTTGATTTTTGAGTAGTAATTATTTTATTTGCTAATATGTGTATTTATATTATTTATGTTTAACATTTTTTTTCCTTTTAACATTTTGAATTCCAAACTCTCCTTATGCCTCCTCTCACTCCTCCACCCATTAAAAAGACAAACAATATAATATTAATGATATATGTGAAATCATGCAAAACATATATCCCTATTAGCCATATTTTTAAAAGAAATAGAATGTTAAAAGTGTCGAAATTGTAATTCACAGAGTTGATCAATGGATAACAGTTTTTCATCAATAGTCCTCTGGAATTATCTTGGATCATTGGATCAGAGTAGCCAAGTATTTTACAGTTGGTTATCATTACAACATTGCCATTATTATGCACAATGATCTCTCAGGTCTTCTCATTTTACTTTGCATCAGTTCATGTATGGTTTTCCTTCTTTTTTTTTAGATAGTTTTTTGTTTCATTTTTGTTTTGGAAATCACCCCTCTCATCATTTCTTGTAATACAATAGTCCTACACAACTATATGCCACAAAATCTTTAGCTATTTTCTAATTGATGAGCATCTATTCAAGTTCCTTTTCTTTGATGTCACAAAAAGACCTGATATATTTTTATATAGCTCCTTTCCCTTTTTCTTAGATCTCTTTGGAATACAGACCTGGTATTTATATTGCTCAATCAAAGATTATACTCAGATTTAAAACCTTTTGAACATAGTTCCAAATTATTCTCCAGAATTGTTGCACCATTTTAGTACTCTAACAGCAGTTCATCAGTATACCAATTTAATTTCATTCCCTGTAGAATTTATCAGCACTAATACATGTGAGTTGGTACCTAACAGCTATTTTACTTTGCCTTTACCTAATCAATAGATTTAGAACATTTTTTTTGGTATGATTATAGATAGCTTTGATTTCTTCTAAATACTGACTGCTTCTATCCTTTGATCACTTATCACTTGGGGAACAGCTGTTATTTTTTTTAAATGAATTTGGCATTACCCTGGCATAGGTTCTATCAATAAAAAGTTATAATTAAAAAATAAATAAAATAAAATAAAATAAAATGAATTTGACACATTTCTATACTCAATATATATTTGAGAAATGAGGTCTTTATCAGAGGAACTTGTCAAAAGTTTGGATATAGCAAAATATATTCCAAGATTTTTAATTATGTCTATTTTTGGCTTTTACTTTGAGATTGAGAGCTACTCCTACCTTTTTTACTTCAGTTAAAAATATTAGTTTTTACTCCAGCCCTATATTTTAATTCTGTTAGTGTTTTTCTGTTTCACTACTGTCTGCTTCCATTTTGTGAGTGAGCTCATCCTATTACCATTCACTATTATGATTACTGTTTCCTTCTGTCCTGTTATCTTCTGCTCTTCCTTTCTTCCCTTTCCTCCCTTTTCCTTCCCTTCTCCTCTCTTAGTCTTCCTTCTCTCTCTCTCTCTCTCTCTTTTTCTTTGTCTCTGTCTCTCTCCTTCTTTTTCTGCTCTATCTCTGTCTCTCTGTGTATCTCTATCTCTGTCTGTCTCTGTCTCTGTTTTCTCTTTCTTCCTTTGCTTCTCCCCCTCTCTCTTTCATTCACATGCACACACACCCACACACACCCACACAGACACCCCTTTCTAGTTTAAAAGCAACCATGTTAAAGAGGAATTTACTGATGGAAAGGGAAAGTGATCAAGATACTAATCTAGAACTCTTGAATAAGATAAACTACAAATTTAAGCTTAGCCCATGTTGTCAAAAAAATGTGGGCTTTGAGGGAGACAGAATTGAACCAAGTTGAAACATAGAATGCCTAATCACCAGAAATTCAGCTTTAGATGATTTCAAGATTTAACCTCTCCCCAAAATAACAATTCTCTGTCTCTCTGTCTCTCTTTCTCTCTCTCATTCTCAGTCTTTCTCTGTCTTTCTCTCTTTCCTTGTCAAATGTCTGATTTTCTCCTAAACACTATTCCCCTAATCTACCTTCTTTTTTATCTTCCTCTTCCTTTCCCCCTTATGTCCCTATTGGGTAAACTACATTTCTATACACAACTGTGAATATATTCTTCCCTCTTTGAAATAATTCTGATGAAAATGAGGTTTAAGAACTGACTACCGTCCCCACCTCTGCCATTTTCTACTCCATTGTAAGAATCTCTTTGCTCACATCTATCATGTGAGAAAAATTCCCCCCCACTTTACCTCTCCCTTCTCGTTTCTCTAAGTACATCAATCTTTCTCACCTTTTAATTTTTTGGTGGTGATAATTTCAACATAAGCCCCATACACCCCTGCCTCCAGTCTGTGTAAATCATTTTAAACTGCTCTGATAATTCTTAGGTGTTCTTAGAACAGGAGTCTCCTGTAGGAGGTATCTTGATACAGTTGAGAGAGACCAGGTGAAGCTTTCTCAAAAGATCTATGAGATAGTGGGCCTAAGTTACATGATTCTTATTCCCAGAGATCTGCAGAGCCAGAAGATCAGGCCTTGGGTCCAGGCTGCAGGGAGTCACATGTTCTCTAGGCCTAGAGGTCTTTAAAGGTCAGACCTTAGGTCAGTTCAGGAATTGAGGTTTGAGCCTTTTGTTGAATGTCGTTTTATATTCATTTCTGATTTTTTCATTAGGATCACCTAAAAGACATCTATTTTATTAAAATATGCAGCCCTTTCCCCTCCTCCCAAAATGATTATACTCAGTTTTTCTGAGTAAGTTATTCTTGGTTATGATCCTAGTTCCTTTGTCTTTTCAAAGGCAAGGAAGCCTTCTCTTGCTTTAACATGGAAGCCACTACATCTTGTGTAATCCTGATCATGTCTCCACAATATTTGAATTGTTTCTTTCTGGATCCCAGCAAAATTATCTTTTTGATCTGAGAGCTCTGGAATTTGACTCTAATATTTCTGGGATTTTTCCTTTTTAGGATATTCTTTAGAAGATGATCAGTAGATTACTTCAATTTCTATCTTACTTGCTTGAGCTAAGATATTAGGTTTATCTCCTTTCATAATGACTTAAAAGATGATATCTAGGTTCTTTTTTTTTAAATCATGGTTTTCAGGTAGTCCAATAATTCTTGTTATCTTTCTCAAGCTATTTACAAGTAAGATTTTTTTTCCAATGAGATATTTTACATTTTCTTCTATTTTTTTTCATTCTTTTAACTTTATTCTGTTATTTCTCAGAGTTTCATGGAGTCATTAGCTTGTTCTTGCCCCATACAAATTAATACAGAATCATTTTCGTTAGTGAGATTTTATAACTCTTTTTCCATTTGACCACATCTGTTTTTAAGGCAATATTTTCTTCAATATTTTTGTGCCTCTTTTATCAAGCTATTGATTTTCTTTTCACAAATTTCTTACATTGTTCTTACATTTTTCTTCTAATATTCATCTCTTTTTTAAATTCTTCTAGGAATTCCTGTTGGTCTTAGATCCAATCAATATTTTTTCTTTTATTTTTTTGGGGGGTAATTGTTTTCAATGTCTTCTAAGTTTATGTCTTGGTCTTCCTTATCACCACAGCAATTTTTTTTGTTTGTTTGTTTGTTTTATGGTCAGATCCTTTTTATTGTTGTTTGCCCATTCATCTACTTTATTTCTTGACTGAAGTTTTTGGTTAAAGTTTGTCTCTGTTCATCTAAGCACTATTCCAAACCTTAGATTGTATGTGTGTGTGTGTGTTTGTGTTCTGCTGTTTTCAGAGCTAGTTTGGGGAGTCTGCAAGTTTTTGGTGCTTTCAAGATGGTATGATTCTGGGGGAACCATAGCTATTATTCATCTGCTCTGTGTGATGGTCTTTAGCAAGGTAGAGACCCTGGTCCCTAAGGTTCCATACAGTAGCACAATCCTTTGCTCTGTAACAGTAACCAGGTCATGTACTCCCTATGACCAATCATCAGTGCTTCTTTCCACTTTGGAATTATGATCCAAAAATGTGTATGGGCAATAGAGCTGACAATCACTGCCAGCTTAACCCTATACCAGAAAGGTGTGCCCTGTAACCACTTTCTGTCCAATTTCCAACCTGCTTATATTATATAGTTAACAGCTTCCAAAGGCACTGCTGTTGATGCGCTATTGCTGCTATGTGTGTGCCTCTGAATAGTCTTCTACTCCAGTGATATAGACCTGTTTTTCCAGCCTCTTAAGCTTTCTTAGTCCAGAAAAATGTTTTATCTCAACTTTTTCTTGTCTCTTCCACTTGAAAAACTTCATTTGAGGCCTTATTTTAAAGTTTAGAGGGGAATGTGAGGAGAGTTCATTTGGGTGGACACTCCTATTCTATCATTTTGACTCTATCCTACCAATTATTTTATTAAAAGTAAATTCTCTCTGAATTTTACGATTATTTGCTACTGGTGGTATTGAGTCAAATGTAAATAATACAGACAGAATTGAAGGTTATTTGTTATATTTTAAAATTACATTTTGACATGATTTCTCTCATGCTAGAACATTTCTGAATTTACATTGAAACTATATAAAACATAGTTTCCTGGTATGTTATATGTACCTACTACATTTAGGATGATTTTGTCATCGAATTCAGACATTTTTCTCACTGAGTGGCAGGATCATAGAAATCTGAAGATTTCTTCATAAAAAAGATAAAGAGTAGCTTTATTGGCTGCAGATCATGAGATCATTTGGGGGTATATCAGTTTCTTTTACTTGACTCATATTTTTAATGATAATTTCTCAAGTTCAACTCTCAAATATTTGTGTATTGTCACCAATTTTCTCTTCAAACAAAACCATTTACCCTAACTTGTTCCAGATGAATTAACTAGAAGTTGCAGAAAAAACATATCCTATTGGACATTTTAGAACATGAAAGCGACATGGTGTTATCTCTTTTTGCACTTTTCTCTCTGACTCACCTATAGAACAATAGGCCAGAAAATTTCACACCACAATCCTCATGAACATAATGTGGACTGCTTACAAAACATCCTTTCAGGACTGTGAAGTATTCTTGGACTTACTTCAGTATCCAATTGAGGGGAAAAAAGAAAAATAATATCTGGCACAGTCAGGAACATTCTGGGCTTAATTAGCCCTTTTCTGTGCTGAGACATTTCAAATGGTCTAAATTCTGCCAGACTTTCAGCTAGAATGAATTCCCCATGCAAAGTCTTTGTTTCCATACCCACTTACTCTGTGGTAGATCCTTCAGAGAAACAAAAATTACTCTGACAAGTTATCAGCAGGAATATCCACAAGAACCAAACCAATTAAATTTCATATAGAATATTTTATACACGCTTCCTTGTGCTTTAGGATGGCAAAAAGAAAAAGGATAAGGGGGTGGGGACAACTTTGCATCTTCTGTTCTGTTTTTCTGTTATTCATGTCTTTCTTGGGTTTATTGGTATTGCTTATCATTAAATATAAGAATTAGATGTTATAGTTGTCCTAGTCAAATTTGTATAATAGTTCATTCATCAGAGAGACAGAGCAATAGAGAAAGCAAAGCAGAGACAGACTGAAAGACAGGCAGAAAGACAGAAACAGAAAAGGGGATGGAGAGAGAGAGGAGAAGGAAGGAGAAAAATTAAAAATGAAATTGAGGAGAAGGAAGAAGAAGAGAAAAAGGAATAAGGATGATAAGAAGGATGAACAACTTGAAACTCAGTAGAGTTGTGAAGTTCTTTCCTCAAACTCCAGGGTGAAAAGCTATTCACCAGATACTGAAAGAAAAGTCTGAATCCCCTTTCATTAGAAATTGGTTTCCCACAAGACCAAACAGAATTTGTGTGAATCTATAGCAGAAGGTCCTTGGAAGAGGACCTACCTATTGGGTAATGGGTCACAAGTAACTCTATTCTTTTAACACATTTTGTATGAAACAGTTATATATCTTTTTATATAGTAAATTTTGGCATAGACATTTTACATCAGTCTTTCCCTCTTCTTGTTCCTTCATAAAACACAGTCATTAATCCTAATCTTTCATTTGGATTATCTTTTATATCTGGCCCTTTCTCTTCATTCTCACCAAAACTACAAATACTTCTATTTTTCTTGGGTCGCTGTAATATATCTTTATTTCATTCTTCCATGAGTCAAAACACACACACACACACACACACACACCCACAAGCAAGTGTCATTAATTAGACAGTCCCATTAAAAAAGACATGTGTATATATGTATATTTAGCAAGATTTAATTTTACTTTATTGGGATCCTTGATTGTCTTCAAGGATCTGAATTTTAAAATAACTATTTCTGTTTAGAAAGAGGATTACTTTTGGGATATTGAAGAAAATTGTACTGGGAACAGCTATATAGAGATATTTTCAGATAGAACTTAATTGATGTTAGTAGGCCTTAATCTGAACTCTCAAAATTAAGGTGTTACTATCCCCTTTATGCATAATGGCCTTGCTATCAGTAAATTTTGACTACATGGTTATTGTCAGAAATACCCTGCCTAGTTGGCTCAATATTTAATTTAGCCATCAATAAAATACAGTTCCATTCTACTTCACACCCAGAATGTTTCGAACTCATCATTATCACCTTCTTCTAATGAATAGTTATATTCAGTTGAACTGTCAGGTAAGATGACCTTGTGCTTTCTGGTGCAGACTTAGTAACTGTAACAAGTATTTACATTTCTTTATGCTATTTTCCTCTTCTTTAGATTCTTTTTATTCTTGCCCTTTCATTTGTTTAAATTCTTTGTCTGTGAAAAGTGCAATAGATAATTATAGCAAACAAAAAAAGAAAATATTCCAAAGCCCTCAGATTTTAAATTTTAACAGCTGAATATTCTTAATGTGGAAGAAATTCAATGCTACTTACAATTGTTCTAAATATTGTTTTAAAATATACATTTTTAAGCAATTATTTTTATTTTAAAAATTGATTTTCTGTCAGATGATTTTTCATATATCTTTAGTCCATTATTTAATAATAAATGTTCATTTTAAAATGTACTCACTGCTTACTAAATATAGATAACTTGGAGAGAAGCAAAGTTGAAACAAGATGTAGTTCTTGAGCTTAGGGACTACAATCTAGTATGGAGCCAAGACATATTTGTTGATGGATTATAGATATGATAGGTACCAGAAATGTGATTACAGTGGTATATATAAACATCTCTGATTAAACTCACAGCAAAGACCCAAGAAATTTAGAGAATTCTCAACAACTTAAAAAGTTTTAGAGAGCTGCCTGAAGAAGTGAAAAATAATGTTAGATAACTAATGAACCTTCAGTCAAAAATATTAATTAAGTGTACCTATGTTCTAGGCAATAGGATAAGCATTAGAAATGCAACAACAACAAAAAAAAAAAAAAAAAAAAAAAAAAAAAAAAAAAAAAAAAAAAAAAAAAAAAAAAAAAAAAAAAAAAAAAACACAACCACCACCAGTCCTTGTTGAAAAGTTCAAAGTATAATGGAGAAACAATATGCCAAAAAAGAGCCCAAACTAAGACAAAATAGAATGAAAAAATAACAATCACATGTACAAACTCACTAACATACAAATACATAAATATCTACTTATATAAATACATTAGAAAAAACCTCTTAATATATATGATATGCAAATTTTGTAATGTATATAACATGATATATAAATATATATATATATTCATCATATATATAATCAACATTTTTCTCTAAACAATTTTCAATATATAAAACATACTATGTAATTGTATATGTTTAGATATATAACATATCATGCAATTGATTAAGATAAAGAGAAACAGAGAGAAAATGAAATACACAAAGAAAAAGGTGATGATGGTTTACATATCTTATATATTAAATATATCTTGGTTACCACATTCTTAATAGAGAAATCTGACACAAAGATTTTTTCTCATTTTTCTGCTTCTCCTCTTATTGCAAACACACACATACACGTACACACACACATACACACACTACATATAGATATAGATAAATAGCTAGATATAAAAATAGATAAATGAATATATATCAGTCTTCTGTTAATTGTTTACTGGAATAACATATTCTCACAGAAATTTGATGTTTTTCCCGTTTGACTACTTCTTTGCTTCTTCTAGTTGTTTATATTTTATCTACAAGATTTTCAATATCATATAACCAAAGATATCTATTTTATCTCTTATAATTTACCTTCCATATACTTATATGCATCTCCTACCTATAGCTTTGAAAGATATACACATGTATGTGTTGTATATATGTATGAATACATATAGACATACTGACACATGCATACATATCTATAGGTATGTCATAAGCATATGTGTATATGTACACACACATACTGTGAAGATCGCGTATTTTAAAATCAGCCAGAGTCAGGAATTGAAGTTAGGGAAAAATCGTCAGTCTTTATTCTCAATAAAGAAGGATCAGAAGTGGAAGAGAATCGGCGATAACAATGTGTGCACCTGAGTCAAGAAGCTAGCTCGACCAGCAGCCACACAACCAGCAGCTCGGAGTCTCGAACCCAGCCCAATCTCTCCCAGCTTGTCTTCTCCCCTCTCTCTCTGCCTCCACCCACCCAAATCGTCATTTCCTCTACAACACATCAGGACTTGCAAGGAGAGTGGGCAGGGACCATTCTTTATCCAATCATGTATATTAATAGAGTATAGCCCAATTACTAGTTAGCCTCACATACTTGGGACCTCAGTGCATCAACTCAAACCTCAGCCCATTACATCTTCCGCTTTCTTTTATTTTAGAACACAGGTGGTCATGTCATCCCTGACTCCTCAGGGAGGTCAGAGCCCCCAAGGGGTGGTGATCACAGCCTCCCTAACTTCTCAGAGAAGGAGGTGAAAGCACTGAAAAGGATGTGATCACAACCTCCCTGACTTCTCAAGAAAGGCAGTGAAAGCACTAAAAAGGAGATGATCACACCCTCCCTGACATCTCAGGAAGGGAGATGAAAAGCACCAAAGGGAAGTGGGGATTGCTAGCGGGTTTCTGGGCTGAAGGGTCTTATCATGCACAAACCCATCAGCATGGGAGGTATTACACAAGCACATAGCAATAATGCAGAGGCTATCAGGGATGACTCTCCCCACAGTCAGTGCAGACTCGATGTGGTGTAACAAACATGAATTTTACACGCAAATAGCGGAATAGAAAACAATATAAATCAACATGGTGTTGGAAAAGATCACCAGAAGTCCTAGAAGGAGGGTATGTAAACAACAGTCACACATACACCTTCTTCAGCAGCCAAGAGATAGTCCAAAACCAGTCTATTGTCCATTGCTTCACATGTCAGGGAATCCAATGATTCCCCCTGAGTTTTTGAAGTCCTGCAAAAGTCTTTTTATGTGTAAGGGAATCCAATGATTCCAGCAGATTTTGAAGTCCTGTAATAGTCTTATCATTTCTCAGAGAATCCAATGATTCCTGAGAGTTTTCAAGTTCTATGTCTCAGAATCCAATGATTCCTGAGGGTTTTCAAGTCCTATGTCTCAGAGAATCCAATGATTCCTGAGGATTTTCAAGTCCTACAACAATCTTATCATGTCTCAGAAATCAATGATTCCTGAGGGGTTTTGAAATCCAACAATCTTGATGTCCATGAGTCAAACGCCATAACTGCCACGCTCTTTCAATGGTGAGCAAAATCAGCAACAGAACCACCCGGTATTTCTTGGGTCGTCTCCTTTGTTTCAAGGGTCTGCTCCATCTCTCTGCGATGGACAAGGCGAATATGGCTCGTTGGCACCCATCTGATTCCTTGTCCACCTGTGAATACAACAAACCTTCTCCCCAAACAGTTAGCCTATCTGGTCCTTTCCATTCCACCACTTTCTGGGTCTCTCCATATCACCTGGCGATTATCTAAAGATAGTGGAGCTGCTCACACTGGACACTGACCTTCCGGTGGGTTATAAAACCTACTGCCGGAGCCAGTGCATCTTTGTCAAAAATCAAGAAGTTAATAGTATAAGAGCTGATTTAGAAGTTCTTAGGGTTACCTGTGGCTCCCCCTTTCTTTTGTTTTTGGAGGAGCGTCAATATCTCTGTTTCTCCTCTCCACTATTGCCTGTCCTTGAGGATTAAAAGGTATGCCCATGGTGTGTAAAATCTTATGCTGTGCACAAAAGTGTGCAAAATGTTTCAAAGTATAAGCAGGACCATTGTCTGTTTTTATTGCTTGTGCACACCATAATAGCAAATGCTTGTGTGAGGAATTCAGTGACCACTCGGGCTGTCTCTTTTGCTGTTGGTATTGGAAAAGTGAATCCCGAAAAGGTGTCTAACACAACGTGGATGAAAGACAGACGACCAAAAGATTTATAATGGGTCACATCCATTTGCCAGATTTCACTGGGTCTCAAACCACGAGGGTTCTTCCCTGGAGGCAGTGTAGGAGCATGGAAAGGAAGGCAAGCCGTACAGGATTTTACTATGCTCTAGCTCTCTCTTTTATTCAAATTTAACGTAAAGCTCGAGCAGCCTGATGATATTTAGAATGAGATGCCTGGGCTTCTTGGAACAAAGGGTATTGACCAACATAGTTAGAAGGCTATTCCTTTTGAATTGCCATCAAATATGGGACCTGGAAATCCACTATGAGAATGGACATGTAATATATAGATCTTACCTGGATGCTTTTCACTTGCTCTTGAAGTTTCTTAAGAGCTGATATAATTAAGAGCTGCAAATTTATTTGGGCTGTGGCAATTCTTTACCACACCTACTGAATAGGCCGAATCAGATATTATATTTATGTCTCTTGGATAATAATAAGAGCTAGAATAATTTGCATTCATTCTGCTGAGTGGATTGAAAGGAGTTCTGACTACTTCTTTATAGTTAGAACATGAGCACACAGCACAAATATGATGTTTGGATGCATCCGTGAAGATAGTTGGTCCTTTAAGAGGAACTTTAGAAACTTTTTCTTCAAGAATCATCGCCAATTATTGGATAGTCTAGTTATCTTTAATGGAGACCATTAAAAATTTGGAGCCATGGTAATAAAATTTTCCCTCGGGATGTCTTCCAACAACATTAATTTGTGTATTGGTATAAAAAGGTATATCTTGTCAGGTCTTGTCCCAGATAATTCACTGCTCCTTGTGGCCTTTAATAAAATTCTAAACAAGCACTGGGTGGGTTAAGGCTTTGTTCTGGTTGTGCTGGGAGGCTCCCCTTTCTATCAAACTGTCTCCTTGATGAAGGACTGCTGTGGTGCCCTTGTGTAAAACTGATATTCCAAGGGTTTTTTGGTGCTCTTTCAACCACATTGGATAAAAACCCGTTAAATTCTCTCAAAGCCTTTTTGAGCTTTTTTGTAAGCTGGCGTGGTGAATTTTTTGTCTCCCTTAAAATGTCATAACGTTGCTGATAGGTAGTCAAACCTAATACTGGTCGCATCCATTGATATCTCCTATCAATTTCTGAAAATCATTCAAGTGTTTAGCTTTTCTGTTTAAGAAAGTTTTTTGAACTTAAGCACCTTAGGGTATACTTCATATCCTAAATATTGAAAGGAGCATGTCATTAATTTTTTCTGGTTATGTATAATTTGTAATTCCTTGTGTTTCTATGGCCTTTTGTAGACATGTTCTAACATTTTTCCCAAACTCCCAATAATCATCCATATAATGTAATAACATAACTTTTTGGGAATCTATTTTTTACTGGAGTAAGAGCAGCACAACATACATTTGACTCATAGCAGGGCTGCATTCCTGTGGAAAACGCCCATTCATATCTTTTATAAGGCTCATCTGTTAACGCTGGGCACTGAAAAGGCAAATCTTTTCATATCCTCCTTTCCAGAGGGATAGTAGAAATAATCCAACATCTATGACCCAAAGGCCATTCCAGCAACTGGTAGGGAGATGGAAGTCCAGGCTGAAAGTTCCATAGTTTCCATCTGTTTTTACTTTTCTTAAATCCATTAACATCCTCCATTTTCCAGATTTCTTTTTACAACAAACACGGGAATTCCAAAAAGACTTAGAAGGTTTTGCTCCCTTGGTCAAACTGCCCTGTACTAATTCTAATAAGGCCTGAATTTATCTTCTTGGGCCACTGTTCTATCCACACTGGTGTATCAGTTTTCCATTGGATAGGAAGAGGTGAAATGTTGGCAGGCCTAAAGCACCTGCTTAAAAAAAACCAAATCCATTTTAACCCTAATTCTGAAAATCTCTTCCCCACAATTAGGGATTTTTTCAACTAAAAAGGGTAAAAAACTCCTGTTTTGTCCAAAAGTCCATTCATGGGGACCTAACTTCAACGTGCTGATCCTCCCTCCCAGACATGTAGGTGTCTCTTTAATCTTTAAAGTGATGGGCCAATTTAACCCTAATGACTGTCCATCTGATTTTTCCCAATCCTTCCAATGGAAGGCCATTTATAAAGATTGTGAGCATAGGTGGTCAGTTGTTACGCTCTTCCAATATATTGCCGGATTTTGTGATCAAATCAGAATCTGGGTGACTATCACTAAGCTGCATTAGGTTCTGTAGGTAAACCCTGTACTATTTCTCTGGGTAATAATACAATTGTCTGCCTTATTGGTGACGGGATATTATCTAAAATTCCCAGTTTCCCACATCAGTGTGTGGATGGACACTTTTTGTACATACTCTCAGGAGGTAAAATGGTTACGGCCTGGAGGCAAAGGGTCCATAGGCTGGAGAGGAACAGATTTCCCTTCCAGGGGTATCTCAGTTGTTCAGGCTACCCTTCTATTCTCCCTAATTGTAATCCCTTTCTCCCATCAGGTTGCTTCCTGGTGATTGATTGTGTAATCCTTTCTCCCATCATATGGCTTCCTGGCTGATTGATCATTTATTGGGGTATTGGCCATCTGGCACCTCTGGGTGTACCACTCGCCATCATGCCCCAAGTGTTTTTGCCTGGGGCCTGGGGCTGGGGCCCCTCATCCTTTTCCCTGAACCTTCATATTCTGAGGCCCAATAAGCCTCTGTGATTTGGACATGGGGTGCTGGGTCTTGTTCTCCCACCCTGTTTCCATTGCCTTATAAACATTGAGCTTTGATGCCCTACTTTTACCACCGAAAGCATTGATTGTCTTCTAAGTCCTTGCCAGAAGGGACCCTGTCTACCCATGTTGGGATCTTTGGGAACGATCATGTCTGGCTATAAAAGGCATTTGTGCCCACTGTGGCAAGGTCTTATGAACTCCTCTAAAAGGAGCATCCTTGTGCAGTCCTAGTATAATTCTTTGTATACCTATTGCATTTTCCTTAGCAAGTTGCCTTATTAAAACATCTGTTGATGGATTTTCCCCATTAGTTCTTGTGATGCAGTCTGTAAAATCCAAAAGTCAGAAAGGGTTCATCTGGCCCTTGTGTTTTTTTGGAAAGGCCTCCATTTGTCATTTTATTGTGAATCGAAAACCACGGATAGCATTAGCAACAATTTGCCTATGCTGCTACTGAATAATTAATCTGTGCTGTGAATCTGCATAGGGACCTATACCTGTTAGTAGGTACAGGTGATTCAGCATGAACAGATTTTGACTATTTTGTTGGGCTTGTATCCTACAGAGCTCACTATATTCAGACAGCCACATGTAATTTTGTCCAGGTTCTAGGCATACCCTTGCTATAGATTTTCCAGTCATTAGGAGTCAAGATTTCAAAAGCCAAATTCTGTAATAGCATCTTAACATAAGCTGATGTAGCCCCATAAAGAGTGCAAGCCTTTTTCAGGTCTTTGATGATTTCTATGTTAAAAGGGGCGTATCTTCGACTTTCTTGACCAGAGGCATTAAACTGGGAAATTACAGGAAAGATATGTGGCTGGAGCTCCCTGACATCCACGCCCTTTTCTTTGGCCTTCATTAAGCCCTCTTGCAATATACTCATAATTGGATACTGGGGATGCTGGGGGGGAGGTTCTGGTGCTGTCACTGCCCCCTCCACTGCCCCTCCTCCCTCCATCCCGGAGTGTGGAGTTGATGGAGGAGAGTCAATCACTTGCTCCTGAGGTGAGGCTGAAGCTGCCTCCTGAGGTGGAAAGTCACCACACCCTTGCTCACTTAAGTCTCCATGCCCTGTGGGGATGTGGTCATTAATCTCTTCATTGTCTTCCTCCTTAATATCATGGCTACTCCGAGAAGGAGCAGAAGGAGCAGCAGGTTTTTTCTTTCTTCTAGGGATAGGGTTTCTTAGTGCTAACTGAAATATATTGTATAAATAAAATGCCTCGATGGAAATTGAATGAGGACTGTTTTCACTGTAATACATGGACACTGTTGTCCAACCAGGGACCAGTTATCTCGAGAGATCTGCTCCTCCTCAAGGGGAGATGCAGTTTAATGTACCCACAAGTCTAGCTACCTGTTCCCAAGTTATAAGTAGCCCTTGTCCTTCTATCAGCTTAAGCATGCTTTCTATAGCACCACTCTTGGGTGGGGTTGAAGGGGTTGGGGGCGGGGATGGAGAGTCTTTTGTTAGCATTTGTCCCATTTTTGCCAAAAAGAAAGATTACTAGTTAAGTTTTTAAGAAAATAGGTTCCCTGTTTGTCTATTAACAATACTCACCCAAGTTCCTGGTCACCGGAGATTTCTTCAGCTCTTGGTTCCCACCGTTGGGCACCAAATGTGAAGATCGCGTATTTTAAAATCAGCCAGAGTCAGGAATTGAGGTTAGGGGAAAATCATCAGTCTTTATTCTCAGTGAAGAAGGATCATAGGTGGAAGAGAATGGGCAATAGCAATGTGTTTAGCTGAGTCAAGAAGCTTGCTAGACCAGCAGCCACACAACCAGCAGCTAGGAGTATCAAACCCAGGCCCAATCTCTCCCAGCTTCTCTTCCTGTCTCTCTCTGCCTCCACCCACCAAAATCGTCATTTTCTATACAACACATCAGGACTTGCACAGAGAGTGGGCAGGGACCATTCTTTATCCAATCATGTATATTAATAGAGTATAGCCCAATTACTATTTAGCCTGACGTACTTGGGACCTCAGTGCATTAACTCAAACCTCAGCCCATTACAACATACACCATTATGTACTTATGTACATCCAAATGAAGGTAATTCCTGCATATTCCTATACATATAATACATATACATAAATATGCATATATATATAAGGATATTCAGACATTCATATATACATAGAATGTTCCAAAAATCATTTCTTAGTATATAAACAAAGTATACAAACAATTCTCAAAATAATAATGACAAATTATTAAAACTATATGAAAGATCACTTCAAATCACTAATGATAAGAAATGCAAATTGAAGCATTCATGATATTTTATCTTATCCCCTACAAATGGGCCATGAGGATAAGAAATGGGAATAGTCTATATCAGAGACTTTGTGGAAATATCGTCACTTTAGCACATTGTTGAAGGAGCTGTGAATCAGAATATCATTGTGGAAAACAGATTGCAATTATATGAATGTGAATAAAATGGCTTTGATTCATATATTCCACCTAATGATATATCCTTATTAGGCTATTCCTAAAAAGAAAGATCCTATATAAATTATAACAGTTACAGCCATAGGTGTTTGTATGTATGTGTGTGTGTGTGTGTGTGTGTGTGTGTGTGTATACAGAATTGAAAACTAAATGGATGCCCACAAAGTAAATCATGACTAGACAAATTATGGTTCAGGAACATAATTGAATTATCACTGTTCTTTAACAATAAGTGAAGATGACTATAGATAAGATTATTTTTATAGTGGAGATCTAACTTTTTATTTAGCAAAGGCAAACATAAATTTTAAAAAATCCGTTTTCTCAGTAATTATATGACAAAATATATTGAAAATATTCTTAATCTTGCAGTTTCAAACTCCAGGATTTGTGGTGATTTTTTTGCATTTTTTGCATTTTCTGAGTTATTCATGATATAACATTGCTTTATAATAAATACTTAAGCATAGGGATATTCCATATTATTGTGTCACTTATTTTAGTGGTAGAGTGAAATTCAAAGATACGTGTTTTTGGAATGTAATTGCATTAATGATAATCTCATTCCACTTAAAGTTTGTAACCTTTCTTTTGCATTGACTACCTAAAAATATGGAGAAAAAATTTATTAGAGATGATAGATCATTCAACAAAATAATGTACTGGTCTAATTTATAGATAAGTTACAAAGCTTTTTTAACTTAGTGAATTTTTAAATGAGATCTGGGCATGGAACCAAGATAGCAGAACAAAGATAGGAAGCTGCTGAAGCTTTCCCAATTTTCCTCAAAAAACACACAAAAACCAAGCCTTTGAACAGAGTCTGACGGAAAGAAATCACTTTCCAGCTCAAGATAGATTGGAAGGGCTTCAAGAAAGGTCAGTTTCACTGGGGTAAAAGTGGTGTTCAGTCCACCTCAGATAATGTCTGGGAAAGCCAATGAGAAGATCTTAATCACATCAGATTAGCAATTGAGACTCTTGGTCCTGACTCAATAGCAGAGCAGACTAGTGAGGAAGCTTTCAGTTCCAGCCCAGAAGGCAAATTTCCAGCCTCAGAAGCCACGTTGATATCTGGAGAGAGCAGGTAGAGCTACCTTCTGCTGTGAACAAGACACTAAACACAAGGAGATTCTAAGCTCAAAGCCAAGGCTTTAGTTCTAAAACTGAACAAGAACCTTAGGACATTGCCCTCTAGATTCTAGGAGCAGAGACTGATCTTAAAAATCACAAAACATGAAAAAAAAGAATAAAAGAAAGAAAATAAGCAAGAAACAGAAAAGAACCATAACCATAAAAAGTTACTATGGTGATAGGGAAGACCAAAACACCAACTCAGAAGAAGACAAAATGTCCACATGGGAAATCACAAAGGGTGATTTGTATCAAACCAAAAAGGTTTCTTGGAATCATTCATCAAAGTTTGAAAAGGTGCATAAGACAGGGAAAATAAAAATTGAGGAAATAAATGAGAGCTATGCAAGAGAGTCAACAACTTGGAAAATAAAGGGGAAAAATTTTACTGAAGAAAACAATTTCTTCAAAGGTGCAATTGGTCAAATGCAAAAGAAAAAAATCCACTGAAGAAAATACTACATTGAAAAGTAGAATTAAAGTAATGGAAAAAGAGTTACAAAAGCTAACTAAAGAAAAATCATACATTAAAAACTAGAACTGGGCAAATGGAAGATAACAATACAATAAGACATCAAAAACCAATCAAATAAATTAAAAATAATTTTTAAATGGAAGAAAAAGCAAAATGCTTCATTAGAATAGCAGCTCGCCTGAAAAATACATTAAAAAGAGACAATTTAAAAATTATTGGTCTATCTGAAGGCCCCCCAAATGAAAAAAAAAAGAATCTTTGTATCATAATTCAAGAGATCATCAAGGAAAACTGCCCTGATATAGTAGAACAAGAAAGCAAAATAAATATTGAAAGAATCTATCAATTACCTTTGAAAAGATTGTAACACATGAAACAGAAAAAAAAATAAAGACAAAAAAAAAACAAGAAACATTGTTGAAAAACTCTAGAATTGTAATTCAAAGAAAAAGTAGCTACCAGACAAAAGGTATTCAAATATCAAGGGGCAACAGGCAGGATTACCCAGGATCTGGTAGAGTATTCAACAAAGGATCAGAGGTACTAGAATACCATATTCCAAAAGGAAAGTATATGAGGTTACAACCAAGAATTAACTAATCAGTGAGACTGAGGATCTTATTTCAGGGGAAGAAATGGATCTTTAATGAAGTAAAGAATTTTTAATCATTTCAATTTCAGTATAATTTCAGACATAAGAACTAAATTAAAGAAATTGATCTTCAGGCAGCCCTCTTTGTAGTGACTAGAAACTGGAAACTGAGTGGATGCCCATCAGTTGGAGAATGGCTGAATAAATTGTGGTATATGAATATCATGGAATATTATTGTTCTGTAAGAAATGACCAACAGGATGATTTCAGAAAGGCCTGGAGAGACTTACACGAACTGATGCTGAGTGAAATGAGCAGGACCAGGAGATCATTATATACTTCAACAACAATACTATATGATGACCAGTTCTGATGGACCTGGCCATCCTCAGCAATGAGATCAACCAAATCATTTCCAATGGAGCAGTAATGAACTGAACCAGCTACGCCCAGAGAAAGAACTCTGGGTAATGACTAAAAACCATTACATTGAATTCCCAATCCCTATATTTATGCCCACCTGCATTTTTGATTTCCTTCACAAGCTAATTGTACAATATTTCAAAGTCTGATTCTTTTTGTACAGCAAAATAACAGTTTGGTCATGTATACTTATTGTATATTTAATTTATATTTTAATATATTTAACATCTACTGGTCATCCTGCCATCTGGGGGAGGGGGTGGGGGGTAAGAGGTGAAAAATTGGAACAAGAGGTTTGGCAATTGTTAATGCTGTAAAGTTACCCATACATATAAACTGTAAATAAAAGGCTATTAAATAAAAAAAAAAGAAATTGATCTTCAAAATAAGACTCAAGAAAAGTATAAAAAAGGTAAACCAGAAAGAAAAAAATATTTAAAGTTAAACTGTTATAAGATAAGATAGTTATACTTGTATTTCTTGAGAACTGTATCTTTTTTAAGGCAGTTAGAGGGGGACAGAGAGTATGGGTATAAATTCTAATTAATGACTTTAAATAAAAAGTGACTTTAAATTAAAAACTGGATGACATGAAGAGGTACAAAAGACTTATT
Source organism: Sarcophilus harrisii (assembly GCF_902635505.1). Lineage (NCBI taxonomy): Eukaryota > Metazoa > Chordata > Mammalia > Dasyuromorphia > Dasyuridae > Sarcophilus > Sarcophilus harrisii. The sequence goes on from NC_045429.1 coordinate 126,084,396, forward strand.
ACAATGAAGAGAAAGGAGGGAGAGACATCATTGTCTAAAGTTTAATTTCATCAGTTTTGGCTCAAAAAGGCAATACAATACTCAGTGGGGTATAGAAATTTATATTACTTTAGAAGGAAGTGGGAGGAGAAAGAGGAAAGGAAAAGGAGGACTGAGTAGAAGGGGGAGAAAGCAACATTAGGAGAAAGGGGTAAGAAAAGAGAAGGGCAATAGAATAAGGGCATAAACAAAATACTACTAAGGAGAAACAAGATGGAAAGAGAGATTGAAATTATATGTGGGGGGGGCAGTAAGTTGAATGGAAGGAAATTCATATCTGGTAATCATAATTGTGAATGTAAATGGGATGAACTCGATCATGACAAAGGAAGTTAATAGAGAGTGAATTAAAAACCACCTTCCTACAATATATAGTGTATCAAGAAGACATTTGAAACATAGAGATACATACCGAGTAAGAGTAAAAGGCTGAAGTACAATCTAGTAGTTAAAAAAAAAAAAAAGAAAAGAAATCAAGATCTAATTTAAAAAGATAAGGAAGGAAACTATATCTTACTAAAGGGTAACACAGATAATGAAGCAATATCAATAGTAAATATTAGTGGTATAGCACAAAGTGGTATAGCATCCAAATTCCTAGACAAGAAATTAAGAGAGATGCAAGAAGAAATAGACAGCAAAACTATACAATTGGGGGATCTCAACCTTGCTCTTTCACAACTAGATAAATCAAACCACAAAATAAATAAGAAAGAAGTTAAGGAGAAAAAAGAATATTAGAAAAGTTAGGTATGATAGACCTTTGGAGAAAATTGAATGAGGACAGAAAGGAGTTTACTTTTTTCTCAGCAGTTCATGGTACCTATACAAAAAATTAACTATGTATTAGGGCATAAAACCTCAAAATCAAATGCAAAAAAGCAAAAATAGTAAATACATTTTTTTCAGTTAAAAATCACATGCAGTCAAAGGCCAGGAGAAAATAGACAAACACTTAATTGAAAATTAAATAATCTAATCCTAAAGAATGAATGGGTAAAAAAATAAATCATAGACACAATCAATAACTTCATCCAGGAGAATGACAATAATGGGATTTATGGGATGCAGCCAAAGTGGTTATTAGGAGAAATTTTATGTCTCTAAATACTTACTTGATAAAATAAAGAGAAGATAAATGAATTGCAATTACAACTAAAAAATCTAGAAAAAGAACAAATTAAAAACCTCAATTAAATCAAATTTAAAACTCTGAAAGTAAAAAGGGAGATTAATAAAACTGAAAATAAGAAAACTATTGAATTAACAAACAAAACTAAGAGTTGGTTTTATGAAAAAAACAACAAAATAGATAAACCTTTAGTTAATTTGATGAGAAGGAAAGAAGAAAAAATGTTAGTCTCAAAAATGAAAAGGAAAAACTTTCTACCAATGGAAAAAATTAGAGCAATAATTGAGTTATTTTTCCCAAATATATGACAATAAATTTGATAATCTAAGTGAAATGGACGAGTGTCTACAAAAATATAGATTGCCCAGGTTAACAGAAGAGGAAATAAATTATTTAAATAGTCCCATTTTAGAAAAAGAAATAAAACACGCTATTAATTGGCTCCCTAAAAAAAAAATCTCCAGGGCCAGATGGATTTATATGTGAATTCTACCAAACATTTAAAGAACAATTAATTTCAATATTATATAAACTATTTGAAAAACTAGGCAAAGAAGGAATGCTATGAAATTGTTCTTATGACACAGATGTGCTGATATTTAAAATAAATAGGGTGAAAACAGAAAGAAAATTATAGACCAACTTCCCTAATGAATGTTGATGCAAAAATCTTTTTTTACAATTAATTAGTTAATTACTTTTAATAATTATTTTTTTTATTGACAGAACCCATGCCTGGATAATTTTTTACAACATTATTCCTTGCACTCACTTCTCTTCTGACTTTTCCCCTCCCTCCCTTCACCCCCTCCCACAGATGGCAAGCAGTCTTATACATGTTAAATATGTCCTAGATACAATATATGTATGCAGAACCGAACAGTTCTCTTGTTGTACAGGAAGAGTTGCATTCAGAAGGTAAAAATAACCCGGGAAGAAAAACAAAAATGCAGTTTACATTTATTTTCCAGTGTTCTTTCTTTGGGTGTAGCTGCTTCTGTCCATCACTGATCAACTGAAACTGAGTTAGATCTTCTCTTTGTCAAAGAAATCCACTTCCATCAAAATACATCCTCATACAGTATTGTTGAAGTATATAATGATCTCCTAGTTCTGCTCATTTCACTTAGCATTAGTTCATGTAAGTCTCTCCGAGACTCTTTGTATTTATCCTGCTGGTCATTTCTTACAGAACAATAATATTCCATAACATTCATATACCACAATTTACCTAACCATTCTCCAATTGATGGGCATGCATTCATTTTCCAGTTTCTAGCCACTACAAACAGCGCTGCCACAAACATTTTGGCATATACAAGTCCCTTCCCCTTCTTTAGTATCTCTCTGGGATATAAGCCCAGTAGTAGCACTGCTGAATCAAAGGGTATGCACAGTTTGTTAACTTTTTGGTCATAATTCCAGATTGCTCTCCACAATGGTTGGATTTGTTCACAACTCCACCAACAATGTGATACAAAAATCTTAAATAAAATATTAGCAAGGAGAAAGTCAACCTCAGGATAGCACACTATGACCAAGTAGAATTTATACCAGGAATGCAGGGCTTGTTCAATATTAGAAAAACATCATTGATATCTCATATCAATAACCAAACTAACAAAAATCATATGGTTATTTCAATAGATGCAGAAAAAGCATTTGACAAAATCCAACACCCATTCCTATTAAAAATATTAGAGAATATAGGAATAAATGGACTTTTCCTTAAAATGATTAGTAGCATCTATTTAAAACCATTAGCAAGCATCATCTGTAATGGGAACAAAATAGAGCTACTCCTCATAAGATCGAGTGAAACAAGGTAGACCATTATCACCATTGCTATTCAATATTTTATTAGAAATGTTAGCTTTGGCAATAAGAGAAGTAAAAGAGATTAAAGGAATTAGAATAGGTCATGAGGAAACAGAATTATCACTATGCAGATGATATGCAGAGAATCAACTAAAAAACTATTAGAAACAATTCACTACTTTAGTAAAGTTGCATGATACAAAATAAATCCACATAAAACATCAGCATTTTTATATATTACCAACAAAGTCCAGGCGCAAGAGCTATAAAAAGCAATTCCATTCAAAATAATTGTCATTAGTATAAAATATTTGGGAATCTATCTGCCAAGGGAAAGTCAGGAACTACATGAACATAACTACAAAACACTTTCCACACAAATAAAGTCAGATCTAATCAGTTGGAAAAATATCTAGTGTTCATGGGTAGGCAGAGCAAATATATCATATTACCCTTTGGGGCTTCATATAGAGATGATTTGCCTTCAAGCTTCTCAGGGTTTTATGTCTGCTATTCTCTCTCTCCATAAAAGCTATCTACAATCAGAGATACTTTTATTTTTTTGCCTTTTTTTTTTTTTTTTTTGAAGTTGAGGTCTGCTCTTAGGTCAAAGGGAAGATTGTCACATTCTGATTTGATTGGTTCTATTACTCCAGAATCTGTTTTGTGTCTTGATATAGTATTATTTCTCAGAGGACTTTAGGAGAATGCAGGCAATTTCCTGACCTCTCTACCATCTTGGGTTTGACTCCTTTTTTCCCTTAAAACATTGTTTGTTATATAAAATGGCTCTCTGAGAGAAAGTGAGAGGTAGATACTAAGTGAAAGTATGATAATATAAAAGAAGAAAATTATAAAAAAAAACACTATGTATTTAAAAAGTCAAAAGAAAACAAAATCAACTAAGTTCTAAATAAAGATGATACCTAGATCAAAAGATTTAGGACTTAGAATTGATTATTTGACATTTCTGCAGTGTAGATGAAGTTTACTGTATTTATCTTTGGGTCTCAATCTCACAAAAGGCAAGTAGTTTAAGTATATTCATATGCAAAACAACAACAGCAACAACAAAAACATTTACAAGCTATGTTCTAACATTTTATTTAAACAAAGTCTCATATTAATTGCAATACTTATACTGGCATATATCATCTTGATCCTGTGATCAGCCATTCAAATTCTATTCTACATTCATCAATTCTGAAATTTCTTTATCTGATAACAATTTTTTTATTATTAATCCTTATCTTTGCTTTATGATCCCAGATTCTTCTTTCTCTCCCTGATATCCACCTCCACTATTCATTTCTTTCCTAGACCCCCCAACCCAGCACTGGTTACATTCCCCTCTCCTCAATAAAGTATTTCCATTTTATATTGTCCTCTAAAAATTGAGGCTTTCATCTTTGTTTCCTATGAACATAATTCAAATCAGGTCAACACACATTTATCAAGGACTTGCTACATTCTGGGCACTTTGCTAAGCAGGAGGTTATAAAGGGAAAGAGGAGCACATCACCAATAATAACTTGCCAAACATGCTCCTTACAGAACTAAAATAAAATAAAGAGAACATTCTGACTTGAGTCCACTTCTGAATTGTGCTCTCACTGTAGTAAAGCAATTCTATTTATACCTCCTTGATCAATTCAGTATCACCCTCACTAGAAGCATTCTGACATTCCTTGCTACTGGAATCTGAATGATTCTGGAAGAGATGTTGAAAACTTCACAGATCAACCTCACTTAAATACAATTTACTTGCAAATCAAGATATCTCTCTCCTCATGAATTTGGTTTTCTCTGAAAACAAAGGATGAACAATCCCCCACATCACAGGAAGCTTTTACAAACTCTTTATCACTATCATCTCTGCCACTCCCTTCAATTTCATATTTTACTTATAAAGTCAAGGTCACACACTGAGGACTCCCTTTTATTTTTCTCTTTTCCATCTTACTTTGCTCAGATGTATTTTTCCACTATCTTCTCTTTCACTTCTGTCTCATTGATGAAAAGCTATTCTTGCCTGCCCAAGAAAACCTCTATACAAGCTTCATTTCTTTATGACTTTTTCATCCATCAAAATTACTCACATTAATGATGAAAAGCAAAGTCCACTTCTATTAGTTTTTCAAATGATAGCTTAACTTGCCCTGATGGTGAACATAATTTTTTATCTTCTCATTCCTTATATAAGTGGGTTTTTTTTTTTTTTGTTGTTGTTGTTGTTTTTGCTGAGGCAATTGGGGTTAAGTGACTTGTCCAAAGTCACATAACTAAGAAGTGTTAAGTGTCTGAGGTCAAATTTGAACTCAGGTCCTCCTGACTTCAGGGCTGGTGCTCTATTCACTGTGCCGCCTAGCTGTCTCCTTCAATATAAATTTTAACTCTGTTGTATGCTGGTCTGCTTTTGGGAAAAAAAAAAAAAAAGGAAAAGGAATAGTCTTCAACTAAATTTTTTTTAATAGGCTAAAGAATAGCTATTCCCATAGCCACAGCATTCCATCCTGGAACATCCAGAGTTAACCAACATATCCTTTGTTGTGGAGATCTATCTGCCATGAAACAAAAGGCTCTGGCCATAGTACCTAATAGAAAAATATAGTCAAAAGTTCCAATCAAAGGATCACTATTCTACTATCTCTTCAAGCTGATCATAGGACATTCTCAAAGAAAGAATAGTATAAAGAACACTGGATTAGTACCCAAAACAGCACATTTTCTCTTAAATCTACCTCCTTGGTGACTTTAGGAAATTTTTCAACTCTCTGGCCCTCATTTTCCTTGTCATTAAATGTATCAGATAGGCAATATTAACTTGAAAGAGTATTCTAGTTCTAAGCTTCTATGAGTGTGACATTGCATTTAAGTTGTATTACTTTGTTCATGCATAACTTTTAAAGATTTCCATAATATGAATGATTTCAATTAATCTTCGTTTGAACTGAGAAATAAAAATTACCCTGATAAAAGAGATTGAAAATAGAGATAATGAGATTATTGAGAACTACTTGGAAATAACCATAAACTTGTCAACGAGTTTGGGATATAAAGGTCACTCTTACATCTTAGAAAAATATTGTTTTGATAAATCATATTAAAGAATTTAACAAGGCATTCCTATCACCAAAAAGCAAATCTCTACTTCTTAAAAATTCCTTTTCTCCTCAGGTCAAAGATGAGTAAAAGAAAGCGCTTGTTAACTAAGATACACCTTTATTTATATGCAATGACATGGTTTTGTAAATAGAAATTCTGTCAGATGGTCAGTCACCCAGCATTTACTAAGTGCTTGCAATGTGCCAGGCACTGTACTTAGCACTGGAAATACAACCCCCCAAAAATAAGGAAACAAATAAAGAAATCCAAAAATCCATGTATAAATGCAGATGGTATATCTTGGGGAAAAAAGGATTTGCTAAAATAAAGTAAATGTCCAGAAAACCTCAGTTTTTAGATTTATGTGATCATTTCAGTTTTATTTTAATTATTTGCTTGTTTTTTTTGTTGTTGTTGTTGAGAAGCTCAGAAAGCTTTCCTGATAAAAATTTATCTTCTGAATACTCTTCCAAAGTCCATAACTATCAAGCATGTTCTTTTTTTTCTTAAATACAAACAATATTTTGGCCTACTTCTTTAAAAATGAGTCTATCCAGTCATTATCCCTAAATTTTTTTTTAAATTTCCCCCTAAATTCTTAAGTTTTATTTTGACCTTTGATATGAGAGTAGAACATATATATGAGTGTGGGCAGATGGATATACTCAGAGTGATGGGGGAAGCATTAAGTGGAGTGGGGGCCATGGAGAAATGGCTAATAGAAAATGAACTGTCTTTAGAAATCCTCGCAAATGTATGGGGAAATCCATTCTAAATATATTATATACAAATTAATATGAATTTCATCTTCAGGCCATTAATTCTTAGGTCTAGCTCGAAGTTCCCTATAGACAGAGAGAGTAGGAAGCTAATTAGTGAGTACACATAAGCTTTGATCCTAAAGGACATTGTGCATTCCATTACTTGTTCTATGTTGATCATGAGAGGATAATGGTGAGTGATAAAAAGTATACAAGCTGAAGAAAGATTGAAAATTAAAAATAAAGAACTTTCAAAATGACTAAAGCTGAGGAAATGTTAGCTGTTTTAGATTACTTTGTTGACCAATGTCTTTTATATTCTGATTGGAGAAACTACAACTAAGCAAGGTCTTAGAAGAAAGAAAATATGTAACAGGTTTTAACGATGTAAAGGGTCCAAATGGAACCCAAGAGGGTTCTTAGTACCAGCTGTCTGTTGGCTCTGAGCCTAATGAGTATAGCACATGGAACCATTAACGCAGCCATGTTTCAGTAACCCAGGTAATAACATTAAACACTCTTTTGCTTCTTATACAGGATCTTGAAAACATCATATATATATATATATATATATATATATATATATATATTTTTTTTAAATAATTCATTATAATTTTAAAATTGATTAAATATATTTCCCTCTAAATTCTGAGTTGTGATTTTTAAAACTTGTTTTAACTTTTTTTAAGAAGGCACTTCCATTAATATACCTATTTCTCATTTTCTCACTGAAATATATAGTTACAATCTAAGCCTGAAATTGAAAATATTAATTTATAGTACATTTACTTCACACAGCATGCATATTACCCTGATAGATGTTTTTGCACTTTTATTTCATCTTACCTCCCCATTCTCACTTTCTAAAACTGCAAATTTTAATTATATAATTTTATTTTTTAAAAAGTCAATTAAAATATTACTTTTTATATATTCACATTTTATTAAGCATTCCTTTATTTTGAAATCAATGGATTTCTGACCTCATCTAAGTTCTGATTCCACTAATCCAAAAATCAAGTCTTCCATTCATCATCCTTAAACAGGATTCTTGTTCATTTCTTCCTGCAATCCTCCACTGAATGTCACCCAAGAAGACTGAGAGAGTCTATACCTCTTAAAACTATCAATGAATACAGATGGGAATGATGGTTTCTCATTGACTATCACTTCCTCTTAGCATTTGAATTGACCTGACTTAGTTTCTAGTCATGTCACTTTGGTTTGTGCAGTTTGCATTAGCAGTGTGCTATAGCCTATTCATATATTCCATTGACAGATTCCCCACAACTTAGTTCTTGACAGACTATGGTATTCTATGAAATTTAGCTTTAAAGGATCACCTGATGAACATTTGAAATTTTTAATGGATATTTTTTTCAGGGAAAAATTAAGGAGAGTTTTGTTGTTTAGTTAGTCATGTCATACTCTATGTGACCTTGTGAGCCATACCACACGAATGCTCTCCATGGTACTTTCTTAGTAAAGATATAGAAATGCTTTATTATTTAATCTTCCAGCTCTTTTTACAGATGAGGAAACTGAGGTGAACAGGGTTAAATGACTTGCTCAGATTATCATAACTGGGAAGTATCTGAGGCCAAATTTGAACTTGAAAGATGAGTTTTGTTCCAAGTCTGGCATTCTATCAATTGTGTTAAGAAGCTGCCCAAAGATAAGAGAGTTAAAGAAAATCATAACCCTAAAACAACACATGTAAACAAAAGAAAAAATATTATATATATATATATATATATATATATATATGTATGTGTGTGTGTTTTGTGTGTATATATGCTAAAATGCAACATTTGTTAATAAACTTTAAGATTTTACAGTATTAATATAAAAAGGAAAGGACCCTGGTAATAAAATAACGAAATGCTGTTATTCAATAACAAGAAAGAAAAATCAAATGAGAAAAAATGCTTCTCATTTGTTAAACTAAATCCTTCTTCAAATGAAAAAACAGAACCTGTAATCCAGTCATGAGGGTAGTGAACCTGATCCCTTTGGAATTAGTTATATTAAAGCACATCAGGGAGCCATAGCAACATTCCAAATGTATATACATCAATAAAAATTAACCATTAATCCTTACAATACATTAAAAAAATCTCAGCCATTGTGGGATAGATTTGGTTGCTGCAGCTTCTTGGGAATAGCAAATAATATGTCACACATCCATAGATAGTTCATTTTTTTGAATTTACTCTGCCTGCTTTGATTTGTGTAGGTGTGAGAGGGAGAGCTGAAGAAAATCAGTATTCTCTGACTGGATTAAATATGTTTGCTCTTCTCTCCTGGAATGGTGCCTTAATTCCTAATCAATCTGGGTCACTCGAGTAGAACAGGAAATCCTAATGATGCACTGGATGAGTATAGAAATTGATTCTTTAGATGACATTTCTTCTTAAGTTCATAGTGAACCAAGACTTCAGGTATCAGAGTTATGACATTGAAGTTAATATTATTGTAAAGATAAGTATTGAAACAAACATGCTCATTAAAGATTCTTATCAGTTGCATCAGTTAATGATTATCTGTACAGGGCTGCTAGGATCATTAATCTTTAAAAAATGGTAAACAGGCCAATTTCTTATTAGATTATTTTTATTACAGTCCCTGCTCATGGGACACTAGACTGATTTTTTAAAAACATTTTGAGGTAATTAGGGCATGACTACAAATATTCTTCATTGAACTTCAATAAATGCATCCAAATTTACTTCTATATCTATCCTAAACTGTTCCACTGTGTTGTTGAGACTTATTAAGTTTTTGAGACTTATTCTGTGCACTAGCACATAACTGAATGCATGGAACTCATATTACAATTACTGGATACCTAACGTTACTCTTAGGGTATGGAATTTAACTGTTGCCTACCTCTTGTTTTTTGAAGGTGAATAGTTAGGACGCTATACAGTTTTATACAGAATCATACAATAAACTTCTAAAGTGTGAATCAGACTATAGACTTCTAAGGTAGGACCAAGATATTGGCCTTAGACAAAACAATAAAATATACAAGTTTCTTTAACTTCCCATTTTTGCCACAACAAGCACTCATTCATTAATTTAGTTATGAGTGTTCGTTTCCATTTGTGTATGAGGCATCCTAAGCATAGATACTCAGTGGATCTACTGTTAACAAAATCAGAAGTTCTCTAAATTGAAAGCAGTATCAATTGTCATATAGTCCAATCAGAATCTAAAGAAGCTATGACACCACAAAATAGTGTTGATTTGCTTCAATTGAAATTGAGCCAATATCTGCAGAATTCTTATTGCTACAAGGTCATACTTCTTCTTAATCAATGCTCTAGTCTACTTAACACCATAGCTACTCAAAATGACCTCATAAACTTTGAAATTTTCCAAGACATCCACTCAAGGCACACAGTCTTAGCTGACAGTTTTGCTTGCTTCTCTTCCCTCCAATTTGGTGCAACTTTCCCAAAGCTTCCTTGCTTCCTCTTTCTTCCTCATTTAACATTGCACAAACATCACCCCTTGTCTTCTTCATTACAGTCTCTAATGAGGGTAGCCTATCCAATGTCAAATTTACATGAAATACTGAGCTATTCTCCTACCTCCTCCAGAAGATTATCTCCACAATCATCACCATATTCTAAGATTTAATTTTAACTTGTTTACTCACTCCTTCTCTGCTATCTACAAAAAAAATCACATCTGATTCATTCTTTAAAACCTTTTCTTGACTTTTCCATCTCTACTACCTTAAAATGACATTTCAATCCAATGTCAATCACATTAATGGTGGATAATCTAGAGTTCAAATCTGGGTAAATAGTATTATCCTTCTACATATGTGGGGACTTAATAACATACCTCATATTATAGAAAACAGATGATCAGTTATTCTATCTGCATGTAGGCTTTTTTCTCTTTATGTTATTACTCGCTTAAGCCTCCTTAATCCTTTAGTAAACCCAAAGAAATAATTGTTTATCATAAAATATGAGGATAAAATAATAATTCCTTGCATTCTGAAAAGGTGTTTAAGTCTCATGTTATGCCATGCCAAGTAGATTAGAAAACTATGTGGCTAATTCATACTAAAATACTTTAATATAAAATATAGATGATTGAGCAAAAGACCTCAGTTTTCTTCTTTGTATTTCGCTGTTGCTTTATTTTCAAAATGTACTAAAACAAATCACTTAGAGTAAGTATGTTTCAAATTTTTACATGATAATAGATATGCTAAATGTTGGGTAGAATTGAATTGTGCTAAAACATTACTTTGGTGTGGGAAAAATTAAAAAAATAAAGGAATTCACCCATCAGAGAAGACTTTCTAGATTAGAATGGTAGGATTATTTTCTTTAGAGGGAACTTGAGTGGCTGCAATGTCATAGAACAATGTTATGTTTGAACTTACTCAAACAATGATATAATCATTAACCAAGATATTTTGATAATTATTCATTTGAAATTATCATCATAGTGCATTCCTTTGAATATTCTCAGCTGTGATCAATATTCTTTTCTTTCTCTCTCTCTCTCTCTCTCTCTCTCTCTCTCTCTCTTTTTGGTGCTTGTGTGAGTAATTGGACTTGGTTTTTGGAAATAGTCAGAAATCATTTGGATCCAAATTTGGTGAATCATAGATTATAAAATGTTAAAAGTTGGAAGGAAACTTAAAGATTAATTAATCTGATCTTTCACCCTATACTCAATATATTTTCTACTTTATACAATCCATTCATACTGCAGATAAAAAATCCCAGAGAGATTCAGAAGGGTGCTAGGACAAACTTATATCAGTTCTCAAGAATCAATAGCTAAAATTTCAGTGTAAGCATTTATTCCCCAGCTTTGAAAAATACTATATATTAGGTTTTAGCTTATTGTTTTGTTGATTATCTAGAATAAGATCAGTGAAGTGATGATGAAAATGTTAATGAAGATAAAATTTGACATTATGTCCTGTGTATCTATGTTTACATATATATATATGTATATACATATAGATGCACACACACACACACACACACACATATATATAAAAGGTGTGTGTGTGTGTGTTTCTGTGTGTATGTATTTGAAGAACTGATTGTTAAACATCAACATACCCTTAAATGAAGTTATCTGATGAAGAGTGCTAATAGCCAGGTTATCAGTTTTAAACAAAAAATTGGTTAATAGCAATTTTGTTAAACAATAAACTATGTTTACCATAACCATACATCTTAAAAGTAACCATACATCTTAAAAACAAGACTTGAAGGCAGTTCTCAAAGAGGAATTCTAAGGCTATTTGAACTATGAAGGTATTATGAGAATCAGTATATTGTTAGTCCAATTGTTAGTCCAAAGGATGATGATGATAATGAGATAATCATTATCAATATTATTAAAACATATAAAAGATTTATTACGATAATATTAAGTAGCATTTATTGTTAGGTCTGCAAAGTTTTTTCATGTGATTGCATTTGATCCTTACAATAATTCTTTGGTTGATGCTATTATTATCTCTATTTTATACAAGTGGAAACCAAAAGTTATGTAAAGTAATTTCTCCAAACAAAACTTACTTAATCACATATTTTGTAATTTTCATATTGGGAAAAATCATTACATTACAATCATGCATTAGAAAATTAAATCTTTGTAGCACTAGTAATGTTATAAACTGTGTGATTGTTATGAACTAAATGAATTCTAATCTTGACACAGAATAGCATATATTGCTATTTTTAGACATCAAAGTATATGTTGATATTTTCCCCTCTGTTTTTTTAACAACTTGGAATCTTTAGTTTGGGAAAGGAATGTGCTTTATTCCCTTTTTTTCAATCTAATCTCAGCATTTTTATTTGCTTTTTTATAAAGCTTTTTATTTTCGAAATATATAATATTTATTTTATAATACAGATAATTTGCCAACATTGACCCTTGAACAGTCTTGTGTTTCAGATTTTCTCTTCCTTCCCCCCACCCCCTACCATAGATGGCAGGCAATCCAGTATATGTTAAACATGTTAAATATATGTTAAATCCAATATTTATACAATTCTCTTGCTACACAAGAAAAATCAGATCAAAAAAAGAAAGTAAATGAGTAAGAAAACCAAATTCAAGTGAAAATCAACAAAAAGAACGAGAATTTTATGTTGTGGTCCATGCTCAGTTCCCACAGTCCTCTCTCTGGGCGTAGATGACTCTCTGCATCACCAGATCATTGGAACTGGCCTCAATCATCTCACTGTTGGAAAGAGTTACATTCATCAGAACTGATTGTCATATAATATTGATGTTGCCATGTATAATGATCTCCTGTTTCTGCTCATTTCACTTAGAATCAGTTCATATACGTCTCTCCAGGCCTCTCAAATCATCCTGCTGGTCATTTCTTACAGAACAATAATATTCCATAACATTCATATACCATAATTTATTCAGCCATTCTCCAATTGATGGGCAAACACTCAGTTTCCAGTTTCTAGTCACTACAAAAAGGGCTGCCACAAACATTTTTGCACATATGGGTCCCTTTCCTTTTCTATAAGATCTCGTGGGGATATAAGCCCAGTTGTAACACTCCTGGGTCAAAGGGTATGCACAGTTTGATAACTTTTTGAGCATAGTTCCAAATTATCTCCAGAATGGTCAGATCCGTTCACAGTTCTACCAACAATGTATTAGTGTCCAGTTTTCCCACATCCCCTCCAACATTCATCATTATCTTTTCCTGTCATCTTAGTCAATTTGAGAGGTGTGTAGTAGTATCTCAGAATTGTATTAATTTTCATTTCTCTGATCCATAGTAATTTAGAGTACCTTTTTATATGAGTAGAAATGCTTTCAATTTCTTCATCTGAAAATCGTCTGTTCATATCCTTGACCATTTATCAACTGGAGAATGGCTTGAATTCTTATAAATTTGAGTCAATTCTCTATATATATTTAGAAATTAGAAATTTTATCAGACCCTTAAATATAAAAATGACTTCCCAGTTTATTGCTTCCTTTTTGATTTTGTCTGCATTAGTTTTGTTTGGACAAATCCTTTTTAACTTAATATAATCAAAATTATCTATCTGGTGTTTAATTATGAGTTCTTGTTATTCTTTGGACACAAAATCCATCCTTTTCCCCAGATTTGAGAGGTAAACTATTCTATGTTCTAATTTGCTTATAATATCAGTCTTTATGTCTAAATCATGAACTCATTTAGATCTTATTGTGATATGTGGTGTTAGGTGTGGATTGAACCTTAATTTCTTCCATACTAGTTTCCAATTTTCCCATTAATTTTTGACAAATAGTGAGTTCTTATCCCAAATGCTGGGGTCTTTAGATTTGTCAAACCCTAGATTGCTATGTTTATTGCCTATTTTGTCCTGTGATCCTAACCTATTTCACTGATCAACTACTCTTATTTCTTAGACAGTACCAAATGATTTTGATGACCACTGGTTTATAATATAGTTTTAGATCTGGCACAGCTAGGCCACCTTCATTAGCATTTTAAAAATTAATGCCTTTGAAATTCTTGACATTTTGTTCTTCCAGATGAGCTTTGTTACTATTTTTTCTAGATCTGTAAAATAATTTCTTGGGAGTTTGATTGGTATGGCACTAAATAAGTAAATTAATTTAGGTAGAATTTTCATTTTTATTATATTCACTTGGCCTACCCATGAGCACTTGATATTTTTCCAAATGATTCAATCTGACTTTATTTGTGTGGAAAGTGTTTTGTAATTGTGTTCATATACTTCCTGACTTTCCCTTGGCGTACAGATTCCCAAATATTTTATATTATCGACAGTTATTTGGAATGGAATTTATTTTTGTATTTCTTGCTACTGGACTTTGTTGGTACTAAAGTCATTTATTTTCATATATTGTCTTAGTAGAAACTAAGCACTGTCTTTACAATGAATTAACAACACCAAGCACTGTCTCTATAATGCCTAATAATTTCACTCTCTAGTTAATGTTGAATAATTATGGATGGAAAATGAAAACAGGTAGAAATTTTCAACAATCCAAATTTTAGGCATTTTTTTCTGGTAACTAGCAAGGGTATATTCTTATCAGTAGGTACTGTAAATTTAGCAGTACTTTTCTGGCACTAAATGTCCTTGTCTTAAAGCCTATTTAACATATGCTTTGTTCAGATGAAGACTTTTGTGATCCTTTTAATTTTCGTGTCTTAAAAGAGGAAAGCTCTAGAAATAACCTATGTTTGTGAAATAGACCTTTTATTGTATTTATTGTTGTTGTTGTATGCTGATGATAGAGCAGACGTTAAATCTAGGTCTAAAGATGACGTCAGATGATAAATTATTTTACTCAGAACCTCATAAATCAATTCTTTTAATTGCATGCTCCATGGTATTGCTATTATATGCTGCTTTTAATTTGTAAATGCTTTGGCAGCCTTTTATCTTTTGAAGTTCACTATGTAATTCTAGCCAAGGTGAAATAAGTGTCTACATTTATTATCTTTATTGTAGCACCTGAAAAAAGAAAACTTGCAATGAAACTAGACCTGTATTAATATTTTGGCCTTATTGTAAATTAGTAGCTAAAGCCAACATAATTTTAGTTCATATTTGGCAAGCTTCACACAGAAGGCATTATTTTGCCATAGCAAGAGAATTATTTAAGTATGGTATTTTTTGAAGGGAAGGTAAAAATTGAGTTTTGAAAAGTCTTTAAAAATTAAAATTTTAACTAAATAAAGATTATTATGATTTTTATTGGGGTCTGAGAGGGAAGGGGTTGAAGATCATGGTCTGTAATTTTTCTGGCATAGAGAATTTCCACAATGGAAGAAAACAAAACAACAACAACAACAAAAACCTTTTGCTACAGCTAGTCAACAGCTACACTGAAACTTCTATTATTTTAGAGTTATCTAGGATGTTAAAAGTTTAAGGGACTTGGGGCAGCTAGGTGGAGCAGTGGATAGTGTACCAGCCCTGAAGTCAGGAGGACCTGAGTTCAAATATCATCTCAGAAAACTTAACACTTGGGGGCGGAGCCAAGATGGCGGAGAAGACACACGCGACTTTCTAAGCTCTTCTCTTACCCTCGTTACCAATATTATATCGAGCCTCAAAATAGTCTTGACTGCTAATTCCGAAGATAAGAAGTAGAACAACTCACCGGCCGAAGAAATCTGCAGTCTCGCCAAAAAGGTTGGTTCGGGGCCAGGGGAGATCGTGCAGGCGGGGAGAAATTAGGTTCCGAAGGAGTCTCAAACCGAGGGTGAAAGCACAGATCTCAACAAGCACGCAGCCCCAACCCGCAGTAAGGGCTTTCCTTGGGGCATTGTTATCCTGCACGGCAGGAGGACCAGCCAGGTTAGCCTCAATCTGCAAGTGGGAGTCGGCTTGGGGCCATAGAGCTTTTCGGGGCGGTGCATTGGGCAAGACACGGGGCAGGTTCCAGGCGGGTCTCGGTCTGGCCCAGCTGCTAATACTCACATCCCACAAGAGCTCCGGCCTGGGGCAGTGACACTTTCACCCAAGTCTCTAGCCTGGGCATCGATAATCCACTCAGCCCTACTAAGCCGTTTGATAGCTCGCCAGTGTGAATCCACTTCCTGTTGGGAAGGAAAACTCTACGCACTCCATACCTGGGCCGGAAATCCTTAAATCTTTCCCTGCCCAGAGGGCTGGTAACCCTTGCTAGGAGACCACCTAAAGGCTTTAAAACATGAATAAAAGATGAAAAGAACAATCGACGCTTCTATGCAGAAAAGAGCAGGTCAACAAACCTGAAGAGACCTCAAACAGCAAAAAATGCATCAGACTGTCCTCCTTTACATAATGCTCTCATAGAAGAGACCATTAAAAGTCTCAAAGAGTTAGAAGATAAATGGGGAAAGGAAAGAGAAGCCTTACAAAGAGGCAACAACTTCCTGAAATACAATTGGAAAAGTTAAAATTCCCAGGAGTGCAAATTGGTGGTTGGAAAAAATAAAAATCACGGAAAGTAAATTGTGAATTGGAAAAATAAAAATTCACTAGAAAGTGGGATCCGTGAATTGGAAAAGACAAAGAACACGCAAGAAAGTAGGATCCGTGAATTGGAAAAAAGAAAATAATTCACTAAAAAAAAATTAGGAAATGGAAAAAATTCCAAAAACAATACATTCAAAACTCAAATTGACATATACAGAAAGAAGTAAAAAGCTAATGAAGAAATAATTCTTTAAAAATTAGAACGAACAAATTGAAACTAATGATGGCTTGAGACGACAAAAGTCAGTCAACAAAACCAAAAATGACAACTGGAAAAACCATGAATTATCTACTTGCTAAAGCGGACTTGGAAATAGATCTAGGGAGATAATCTGAGGATTATTGGACCCGAAACTTGATGAAAATGAGCCAGATATATTTTCAAGAAATCATCAAAGAGGAACTGCCAGATGTTGAATCAGAAGGTAAAATAGGGCATTGAAGAATTCATCGAACACCTTCTGAAAAAACCCTAAAATAAAAACACAAGGAATATTGTGGAAATTTTCAGAACTTCAGATAAAGGAAAAAATTTTACAAGCAGCCAAAAAAAACCATTTAAATACAGGTGCACAATAAGGATCCGGATCTGGCCTCTAACATTAAAGGAAAGAAGGGCCTGGAATATGATTTCGAAAGGCACAGAACTTGGGATGCAGCCAGAATAAACTACCCACTAAGCTGGCTTTCTTCCAGGGAAGAAGATGGACATTTAATGAAACAAATAATTCCATTTGTTTCGGAGAAAACCGAATTAACAAAATTTGTTCAGAATAGAACTCAAGAGATGCAGAAAAAGGGTAAAAATAACTCTTGAAATTGTATTTCTGTTGTGGATATACAAAAAAATACATGTAAAATTTGATAGTACTGATATAACATAAAAAGGGAGTAGATATGGAAAGGGATGATGGCAGAATAAGGTGGGAAGGAGGGATAAAAGAAAACCACATCCACAAAGAGGCTAAAGGAAACTTATCATATCTGAGGGAATTTAGAGGGGGAGGAACATTGTGTGAATCTTACTCTCTATCAGGTTGGCTCAAAGGAAAAATAATGACTTTGTTTTAGAAAATTCTCTCCGCCTCATTAAAAACAGGGGAGAGGAAAGGAAAAAAAAGTAATAAGGGAAGGAAGGGAAGGTAAGGGAGGGAGGGATTATAAAGAGGATAAGTATCGTGATACAAGAGGGTACATAAGTTTAGGGAAAGAGGGTTGGGGAGGCAAGAAAAGTAAAGCACAATCTGGGGTTATTAGGATGGCAGGAAATACAGATTTAGTAATTCTAACCTGTAAATGTGAATGGGATGAACTCCCCATAAAGAGGAGGCAGATAGCAGACTGGATCAGTCAGAACCCTACAATATGTTTGTTTAAAACACATTTAAAGCAGAGGATCATATAGAGTAAAGGTAAAAGCTGGAGCAAAATCTAATGCTTCAGGTGAAGTCAAAAAAAGGGGTAGCCATCCTTATCCAGTCAAGCAAAAGTAAAATTGATCTAATTAAAGAGATAAGGAAGAAACTACATCCTGCTAAAGGTACTAAACAACACAATATCCAAAATAAACATATTCCAAGTGGTTGGCACTCAGCTTCCTAAAGGAAGTAAGAGAGTTGCAAGAAGAAATAGACAACAAAACTGTAATAGTAGGAGATCTCAACCTTGCACTCTCAGAATTAGAAAATCAAACCACAAAACAAATAAGAAAGAAATTAAAGTAAACAGAATATTAGAAAAATTAGGTATGTTGGATCTTTGGAAAATTGAATGGAGATAGAAGGAATATACTTTCTTCTCAACAGTTCATGGAACCTATTCAAAATTGACCATATATTGGACATAAAGACCTCAAAATTAAATCAAGAAAGCAGAAATAGTAAATGCTTTCTTTTCAGATCATGATGCAATAAAACTACATTCAACAAAAAATTAGGAAATAGACCAAAAAGTAATTGGAAACTAAACAATCATCTTAAAGAATGATTGGGTGAAGCAGCAAATTATAGATACAATTAATAATTTCACTCAAGATAATGACAATGATGAACATCATACAAAATTTGTGGGATCAGCAAAGCGGTAATAAGAGAATTTTATATCCTTAGAGCACTTGAATAAAACAGAAAAGAAAAGATTAATGAATTGGGCGCAACTAAAAAAACTAAAAAGACCAAATTAAAACCCCAATCAAATACTAAATTGGAAATTCTAAAATTAAAAGGAGAAATTAAAAATAAGAAAAAAATCTATTGAACTAATTAATAAAACTAAGAGTTGGTTCTAGAAAAGCCAATAAAATAGATAAGCCTTTGTAATCTGATTAGAAAAAGGAGGGAGGAAAATAGAATTAGTAGTCTTAAAAATGAAAGGAGACTTTCCACCAAGGAAGAGGAAATTAAGAAATAATAAGAGGTTATTTGCTCAACTTTTCCTAATTTGATAACCTAAATGAAATGGATGACTACCTCCAAAAATATAGACTTCCAGACTAACAGAGGAGGAAGTAAATTGCTTGAATAGTCCCATTTCGAAAAGAAATAGAACAGGCAATTAAACAACTCCCTAAGAAAAAATCCCAGGGACCAGATGGATTTAATTGAATTTTCAAACATTTAAGAACAATGCCCAATGCTATATAATTATTGATAAAATAGGGAATGAAGGAGTCCTACAAATTCCTTCTATGACCGAACATGGTACTGATACCTAAACCAGGTAGGCTGAAACAGAAAAGAAAATTATAGACCAATCTCCAATGAATATTGATGCTAAAATCTTAAATAAGATATTAGCAAAAGACTAGAAAATCATCTCAAGATAATACACCATGATCAAGTAGGATTTATACCGGAATGCAGGGCTGGTTCAATATTAGGAAAACTATCAATATAATTGGCTGTTAATAACCAAATTAACAAACATATGATCATCTCAATAGATGCAGAAAAAGCATTTGATAAAATCCAACATCCATTCCTTAAAAACACTTGAGGTATAGGAATAAATGGACTTTCCTAAAATAATCAGCAGCATCTATTTAAAACCATCAGTAAGCATCTTATGTAAGGAAATGCAACCATTCCCAATAGATCTGGGTGAAACAAGGTTGACTATCACCGTTACTTTTAATATTGTATTGAAACCTTCATATACATAAGAGCTGAGAAAGTTAAAGGAATAAGAATAGGCAATGAGGAGCCAAATTATCCTTGCCGATGACATGATGATACTTAGAGAACCCCAGAGATTCTGCTAAAAGGGTTATTAGAATAATCCACAACTTTAGCAAAGTTGCTGGTTTAAAAAAACCCATAAGTCATCAATTTTATATTCACTAACAAAATCCAACAGTCAATTACAAAGAGAAATTCCATTTAAAGTAACTACTGATAATTAAAAATATTTAGGAATCTATCTGCCAAGGAAAATCAGAAACTTTGAGCAAAATTACAGACCACTTTCCAATTAAGTCGATCTAACCAATTGGAAAAATATTAAATGCTCTTGGATAGGGCGACAAATATAATAAGATAAATATTACCTAAACTAATCTATTTATTTAGCGCTATACCAATCAGACTCCCAAAAACTATTTTAATGACCTAGAAAAATAACAACAAAGTTCATATGGAAAAACAAAAGGTCAAAATTTCAAAGGGAATTAATGAAAAAAAAATCAAATGATGGTGGCTTAGCTGTACCGATCTAAAATTATATTATAGAGAGCAGTTACCAAAACTATTTGGTATTGGCTAAGGAATAGATTAGTTGATCAGTGGAATAAAGTAGGTTCAAGGGGATAAAACAGTCAACAAATAAACTGTCTTTGACAAACCCAAAGATCCCAGCTTTTGGGATAGAACTTACTGTTTGATAAAAATTGCGGGAAAATTGAAACTAATATAGCAGAAACTAGGCATTGATCCATACTTAACGCCGTACACCAAGATAAGGTCAAAATGGGTTCATGACCTGGCATAAAGAATGAAATCATTAATAAATTAGAGGAACATGGGATAGTTTACATCTCAGACCTGTGGAAGGAAGGGTCTTTATGACCAAAGCAGAACTAGAGATCATTACTGACCACAAAAATAGAAAATTTTGATTATACCAAACTGAAAGTTTTTGTACAAACAAATCTAATGCAGACAAGATTAGAAGGGAAGCAATAAACTGGGAAAATTTTTACATCAAAGGTTCTGATAAGGCCTCATTTCCAAAATATATGAAATTAACTCTATTTATAAAATGGCCATTCTCAATTGAAAATGGTCAAAGGATATGAACAGACATTCTCAGATGAAGAAATTGAAACTATTTCTAGTCATATGAAAAAGATGCTCAATCATTATTAATCAGAAATCAAATTAAAGACAACTCTAAGATACCCACACACCTGTCAGATTGGCTAAAATGACAGGAAAAATAATGATTGATTGTTGGAGGGATGTGGGAAAACTGGGACATTGATTCATTGTTGGTGGAGTTGTAGAGACGAATCCAACCATTTTGGAAGTAGTTGGAACTATGCTCAAAAGTTATCAAACTTCATACCCTTTGATCCACAGTGTTACTACTGGGATTATATCCCAAGAGATTTATAAAGAAAGAAAGGGACCTGTATGTGCACGAATGTTTGTGGACCCCTTTGTAGTGGTAGAAACTGGAAACTGAATGGATGTCCATGTTGGAGAATGCTGAATAAATTGTGGTATATGAAAATTATGGAATATTACTGTTCTGTAAGAAATGACACAGGATGATTTCAGAAAGGCCTGGGAGACTTACACGAACGATGTGAGTGAAATGAGCAGGACCAGGAGATCATTATACTTCAACAACAATACTAGATGATGACCAGTTCCGATGGATCAGGCCATCTTCAGCAACAAGATCAACAAATCATTTCTAATGGAGCAGTAATGAACTGAACCAACTATCCCAGAAAAGAACTCTGGGGATGACTAAAAACCATTACATTGAATTCCCAATCCCTATATTTATGCACACCTCATTTTGATTTCCTTAAAGCTAATTGCAATAATTCAGAGTCTGATTCTTTTGTCACAAAATAATGTTTTGGTCAGTATACTTATTATGTATCTAAGTTATTTTAATATATTTAACATCTACTGGTCATCCTGCCATTTAGGGAGGGTGGGGGGAAGAGGTGAAATTAACAAGAGGTTTGGCAATTGTTAATGCTGTAAGTTCGATGTATATCCTGTAAATAAAAGGCTATTAAATTAAAAAAAAAAAAAAAAAAAAAAAAGAAAAGGGAAGTAATAATAATGATAACTTTTATATGTGTGTAGACATATACACACACATTTATGTATATAAATATATAGACATATATATACATATAATATATATATAGCACTTTAAGAATTGTAAAAAAAAAAAAAAAAAAAAAAAAAAAAAAAGGAAGATGGGATCTAGCCCACATCTTCTTGTCCTGGCTGCAATAATCACGAGAGACTTGTGTAAAATTTTACTCAACACAGGTGTATATATGTCACATTTCCCTTGTTCTACATTCTAGAAGCTCTGTCCAAAAAGGAAAAAAAATCAATATTAGCATGATTTGATTTGTTTTTGTAAAAAATAAAAACTTAAAGGACAGGAAAAAAAAAAAAAAAAAAAAAAAAAAAAAAAAAAAAAGAAAGAAAACTTAACACTTCCTAGCTGTGTGACCCTGGACAAGTCACTTAACCCCAATTGCCTAAGCAAAAAAAAAAAAAAAAAGTTTAAGGGACTTACAATGTTAGCATGTATCAAAGGTCAAGCCTAGTGTTGATGATAACTATATCAATGATTATACTTATGGAAGAATATTTAGATGACAAATGTAGTATTTTCAAGGGCCATATTAAAAAAGGAGAAAAGGACATATGGTGCAGCATACTTTACTTGATATAGGAGTTTCCTTTAAATTGCATCTCAAGAACTTTGCACTTAACTGTTGGATAGCAGTCAAGTATTAAAAGAATTAAAAGAAGGAAATAATTGAAAGTGGGTTTTCATCATAATTTGAAAATTCATAGAACATGATTGAAACTAAAACAATAAGACTGTGACAGTTGATGATGTTTGCTGAAAACCAGTGATGGAGTTAGATGATCAGAGAGATATGAAGAGATTACAGAATAGGGAGCTGAGGTCAGTGGTATGAGAACTATCGAAGACCTTAGTTCTTTCCTCTGGGACTCTCTGGGGTAGACCAACAAAGGACTACTTTCCCTTTCCTTCTTCCACAAATAACTCTAGCTCTGAGCTCAAAGGAACCAGAATTCACTCTGAGGGGTAAGATATTGAACTTGATCCAAAGTAACATTATCTATCTATCTAAAAATGTTCTATCTAAATTTTCCTTCTAGAAAAGGTAGTATCACACACACACATACACACACACATATAAGATTAAGTTATAACATGGTTATTGAATTTAAGGCAGTTGCTTATTTCCCCAGGACAGAAAATGTTTAAAAGCAAGGAAAATACCTACTTTGTGCCAAGCTAAGCACTTTGCAAATATTACTTCATTTGATTATCACAATAATTCTGTAAAGTGGGTGTTATTGTTCTCTTCATTTTACAGCTTAAGAAATCTGAAGCAAATAATAGTTAAGTGAGTTGCCCAGGTCAACTAGTAAGTATCTGAAACTGGATTTTAAATCAAATCTTTCTGACTACAGGTTCAGCACTTTAGTCATTCTATCACCTGGGTGACTTTAGACACAAACAACTCAAAAGTACCCATAAAGAAATCAATAAAAATAGAAAACAATGGCCTATTACAATCATTATATGTTATTTTAGGTTTTGTTATATTAATTATATTATGTTGTATTGTATTGCATTGTATTGCATTGCATTGTATTATATATTATATTATATAATTGTACTAGATTATATATATAATTATTATTAATTCATATATATTATATTAGAAGGTAAAGTCAATTTTGTGGTACTGATGAAATAGCTAAGTTTACTATTTCACATACACTGAGCAGTTATGCTACCTGGAAAATTCACAAATTTGGATTTCTTGACCATTCAGGAATAGCTTTTTAGAAATCCAAGTATCAGAATGATCTTGTTAGAATGATCCAAAAGGGTGCTGGTATAGGTGTCATTTTTCAGTACACAGCCAACACTTGACATTGGAACTATCCATCAGTTTGAATTCATGATGTAGCCACCAATACTTTGGAAACATCCATTTCTGGGTTCACTGATCTGGATTCAGAAAAGAGAAAACATAAAGGCAGAAGTAAAAAGTGGCCAAAAACTATGGCATGTTTAGTCAAGCACATTTTTTGTTTCCATGTGGTTGTAGTTGCCATTGCACTACAGAAAAGGAAAGAAATTCCCTCCTTTCTATGTCATGAAAGACTAAGGGTGGGAAATAATCTCTTATAAGAACAATAATAACAAAATACCCAGGAAATTTTTCTTTGGTATGTTTTACAACCCACAGAAAGAATAGATTCTTCTCAATGCTTTCAATATTCTTCAACAATTTCCCCTAATCATTGGGACCAAGGAGTTGCTCATTTCAACCAAGGGCATGATCTTCAGCAAGAGATCAGAGCTCTTGTCCCAGGGAAAGGGGCCATATATAACATCATGGCAGGTGCCCAACCCAAGAAAATAACAATATTGAAACAACCAGGTGGGGGTTGATACAAATGACATAGTAGAGAAAGCACTCAATTGATCCCTCCTAACTATCCAAAAAACTTTGGATATCCAAGACTACCCAAGTCACTACCAACAAAAGGTCGGAATTAGACATTCTTCTAGCCTAAAGTAATTTAAGAGATCAGATTTATTACACAAGGATGAAAAATGACCTGCAGAAATCCACATTAATGAAACTCCATTAAATAATGTCACCAGAAGAAACAGTTTGGGGAGTTTTCAAGCCATAGATAATAACAGCACCTAGAAACAGGCAAAAGATTGTTGAAGATTCCTCTATCAGCACTGGATGCAAGACAAGATACTAGCTAATCCATTATCTATAACCACTTTTGGGTCGCAGTTCAAGAGCAGAAAAGACACTCTCTGTCAAGTGAGAACAGGAGCCTTAAAGGACCATATCACTTGTGGCTCCAATCAATCAAGGATCTTGAGCAATAATATCACTTCTTGTCACAAGAGAGTGGGGGCCTTGAGGAACAATAGCAAAGCCAATACAAGGGGATCAGTAGCTTTTCTTGGATAGGGACTGATCATTACAGCAGTGAATTTTTCAGAAATCCAAGATCAGAATGATCTTGTTACAACGATTTAAAAGGATGCTGGTATAGCAGTCATGTTTCAGTGCACAGCCAACACCAGGCATTGAAACTATCCATCAATTTGAATTCATGATGTAGCCTGACCACTCTTTAAGAAGAGAAAAGGGCATATAGTTCAGCATACTTGATTTGGTATAGGAAGTTTCTCTGCTGACCATTACAGCAGGGAACACCCTTCTCTCTAGATCATATCACCTTGGAAGCATCCAAAATGTCTAAACCTTTAGAACTAGCTCTGAAAATGAAAATGGAAAGTCCTGACCACTGCTAGTTAGAGGAATGCAAATTAAAACATCTCTGACATACTACCTCCTCTCAGATTGGCTGCTAATATAAGAGAAAATGAAAACAACAAATGCTAGAGGGGATGTAAGAAAATTAGGACATAATGCAATGGGTTTTTATTAAATTAATGTATTTATAAAATATCCCTCTTAATTTCTGCATGCATTGGCTAGTACAAAGATGAATTTTATCACAATCTTCTCTGCAAAAATTAAAGTATGTGCCCTGATCACTGCTTCAGATAATATCTTTACCAGATAGCCAAACTGTGATAACAGTGTTGAATCAGCAATTTATACAAATTCAATAGAAAAAAAGAAATATCGAATATGCCCTGTTTAATACCAACAAGACAGGAGGTAAACAAAGAATTTATCATAACATCATTTAACAGGACCCAAAACGATTATCAATTTTGTGTTGTCACTGCAATGTTATCATGGAATAGATGTTTGCATTTATACTATAACCCAAAATACAGACATCATGTAATTTTAGAGTTAGCATTCCATGGTTTCTTTTATCAATTGCTATAAACTTAATAATTAAGTGGTATTTTTTATTTGTACAATAATTGGAAATAACTTACTAATTTATGAAGTAATTTTATAATCTGTTTTGTAAAATTAGTTGTAACAATTTTTACAGTAGCAATAGTGTAAGAAAGCTAAAGATTTGGAATTTATATACATAGTCATATGCAAGTAGACTGAAAAACTGTGTATTAACTCACAGCTCCCATATTATATAGATAGATAAAGTATTGCCTTTAATAACAGGCTAAGACTGATCCTCACTTAGAAAACTTCACTGAAAATAGTAAGTATACTGCAGCATTTTTAAGGCAAATATGCAGCAAAAAAATTCAATTTGGGATCTGCTTAAAGTGATTTCCTCAGTAGTATTTTTTTAGTTAAATACTAGCATTAAGAATTTTTTATTCAAATGTTCATTGATAGGAAATAAAGAGCCCTGTTCACAGAACAATGATAAAAACTAGCTACTTAGTGCAATTTTCCCTTAATTATTCCAAAACAATATTAAATGATTTTTCACATTTTTCTAAACTTCAAAGTTGCATGTGAAAATTTTAAAAAATCAAAAGCAAAGTTATATCTTAATTGTTAACATATTTTGAAGTCACTGTATTAATATAACTGTGATTTCATAAGCAACACCCATTATAAAAACAAGTCCTAATGCTCTTAGCTTGATTTCATGGATGAACTCAAGCATTTATTTCTGAGAGTGAGAAATGAATAACATTTGGCTTGAGAGGTAATCGCATCATAGTCACTAATTTTTGTCGATGAGAGTTGTGAGCTGGTCTTATCATTCTGAAGATCATTTTGAAACCCTAAAGTGCTCTATAAAACTGTGTTTACTCTTTAACCCAGCAATACTGTTACTAGAAGGGATCAAAGAAAAGGGGCAAAGGGTCTGGGTGTAAAAAATATTTTAGCAGCTTTTTTTTTAAGTGCAGGCAAAGTGAAGATTGAAGGGATGCCCATCAAATGGGGAATACTGAACAAATTGCAGTACATATTGTGATAGTATACTATTATGCTAAAAGAAATGAGAAACAGAGTGATTTCAGATAAACCTGGGAAAATCTATATGATTTCATGCAAAATGAAATGAGCATAACTAGGAGAATGTTTTATACAAAGTAAGAGCAATAATGAAAATTTGTTCAAATCTGAAAGATTTGTCTACTCAGAAAGACCAAAGACCATTTTAAGGGCCCATAATGAA
The DNA here is from genome assembly GCF_902635505.1 of Sarcophilus harrisii. Lineage (NCBI taxonomy): Eukaryota > Metazoa > Chordata > Mammalia > Dasyuromorphia > Dasyuridae > Sarcophilus > Sarcophilus harrisii. The sequence continues at coordinate 126,111,622 of NC_045429.1, forward strand.
AAATACTATTAATCTCTGGAAAGAGAACTGATTAAGTCTAAATGCAGATTGAAATATATTTTAAAAATTTATTTTCACTTTATTTTGTTTGTTTTCTTTTGTAACCTGACCTGTACAGAAATATGTTCTATATGATTTTACATGTAACTAATATCAAATTGGTTGCCTTGAGAATAGGTGAGAGGTGGGTGGGAAAGAAAAAAATTTTGATATTCAAATTCTTGTAAAAAGGTGTTATTTCCCCCTTGTAATAAGGGAATATTTAATGAAATAAAAACATAAAAAATTTAAAAATCAGGAAAAATTTTAACTTAGTTCTAAAATTAATAGAGATAAACTTGTAAAGAATTTTTTTAATTTAATTTAATTTTTTTTAATAGCCTTTTATTTACAGGTTATATGTATGGGTAACTTCACAGCATTAACAATTGCCAAACCTCTTGTTCCAATTTTTCACCTCTTACCCCGCCATCCCCTCCCCCAGATGGCAGGATGACCAATAGGTGTTAAATATATTAAAATATAAATTAGATACACAATAAGTATACATGACCAAAACGTTATTTTGCTGTGCAAAAAGAATCAGACTCTGAAATATTGTACAGTTAGCATGTGAAGGAAATAAAAAATGCAGGTGGGCATAAATATAGGGATTGGAAGTTCAATGTAATGGTTTTTAGTCATCCCCAAGGTTCTTTCTCTGGGCTACTTTCATTCATTACTGCTCCATTGGAAAGCTTGGTTGATCTCGTTGCTGAGGAATGGCCAAGTCCATCAGGCTGGTCATCATATAGTATTGTTTTGGTATTAATGATCTCCTGGTCTCTCATTTCCTCAGCATCAGTTCGGTTTAAGTCTCTCCAGGCCTTTCTGAAATCATCCTGTTGGTCATTTCTTACAGAACAATAATATTCCCTAATATTCCTATACCACAATTTATTCAGCCTTCTCCAACTGATGAGCATCCATTCGTTTCATTTCAGCCACACAAAAGGGCTGCCACAAACATTCCCAGGTCCCTTTCCCTTCTTTTAATCTCTTTGGGGATATAACCCAGTAGTAACACTGCTGGATCAAAGGTTACAGTTTGATAACTTTTGGATCTTCAAACTATCTCAGAATGGTTGGATTCGTTCACAACACCTTTGCATCAATGTCCCAGTTCTGCATCCCCTCAACAATCATCATTATTTTATCCTTCATCTTAGCCAATCAACAGGTTATTTGGTTTCTTTAAGTTTTTAATTTGCATTTCTCTGATTAATAATGACTTGGAGCATCTTTTTCATATGCTAGAAATAGTTTCAATTTCTTCATCAAATGTCTGTTCATATCCTTTGACCACAATTGGAGAATGGCGATTTTTATAAATTAAGTTAATTCTCTATATATTTTGAAAGGGGCCTTTATCAAGAAACTTTGACCAAAATATTTTCCCAGTTTATTGCTTCCTTTAATCTTGTCTGCATTAGTTTTGTTTGTCAAAAACTTTTTCAGTTTGGTATAATCAAAATTTCTATTTTGTGATCAAAATGATCTCTAGTTCTTCTTTGGTCAAAAGTCCTTCCCCTTCAAGGTCTGAGATGTAAACAATCCTGTGTTCCTTTAATTTATTAATAATTTCATTCTTTATCCAGGTCTGAACCCATTTGATTTATCTTGGTGTCGGCGTTAAGTGTGGATCAATCCTAGTTTCTGCCATATTGGTTTCAATTTTCCCACAATTTTTATCAAAAGTAAGTTCTTATCCCAAAAGCTGGGAACTTTGGGTTTTTCCAAAGACTAGGTTGCTAATTTGGCTGTTTTTCCTTGAACCCTAACCTTTCCCTGATCATAATCTTTCCTTGAATCCAAATGGTTTTGGTAACTGCTCTCTATAATATAATTTTAGATCTGTACAGCTAAGCCACCTTCATTTGATTTTTCTTTCATTTTCCCCTTGAAATTCTTACCTTTTGTTTTCCATATAATTTTGTTTTATTTATTCTGGTCATTAAAATTTTTTTGGGGTCTATTGGTATAGTGCTAAATAAATAGATGAGTTTAGGTAATTTGTATCTTTATTATATTTTCGCCCTATCAAAGAGCTTTAATATTTTCAATTGTTAGATCAGACTTAATTTTTGGAAAAGTGGTTTAATTTTTCATAAATTTTCTGATTTCCCTTCGATGATTCTAAATATTTTATATTATCAGTAGTTACTTTAAATAATTTCTCTTTGTAACTCGACTGTTGGATTTTTTTTTGATATATAAGAATGCGAGCTCATGGGGTTTATTTTCTAACCAAACTCAAAAATTGTGGATTATTTCTAATAACTTTAAAAAGTCTGGGGTTCTCTTTCCATCTATCCGTCGCAAGGTGATAATTTGGTTTCCTCATTCCTATTCTTTTCCTTTAATCTTTTTCCACTCTTATTCAAGCTAGTGTTTAATACAATATTAAATTAACGTGATATGGGCAACCTTGTTTCACTCCAGATCTTATTGGGGAAGGTTCGGTTGTCCCATTACATATGATTTACTGATGGTTTTTAAATGTCTTTGTTATTTTAAGGAAAAGTCCATTTTTCCCTATTCCTCAAGTGCTTAATGGAATGGATGTTGGATTTTTTATAAATCTTTTTGCATCTATTGAGATGATCATATGGTTTTTTAATTTGGTTTTTAACATGGCCAATTATATTGATGTTTTCTAATATTAACCGTCCCATTCCTGGTATAAATCCATTGATCATGTGTATTATCTTGAAGATGATTTTCTGTTTTTTGCTAATATTTATTTAGATTTAGCATCAATATTCATTAGGCAGATTGTTTTTTTCTTTCTCTGTTTTCAACCTACCTGGTTTAGGTATCAGTACCATGTCTTGTCAAGAAGGGTTTGGTGGTCCTTCATTCCCTTTTTATCAAATAATTTAATATAGCATTAGGGCCAATTGTTCTTTTAAATGTTTGGTAAAATTCATTAAATCCATCTGGTCCTGGGGGTTTTCTTGGGAGTTGTTTTTGTCTGTTCTTTTCTTTTTTGAAATGGTATTAAAACTTCTTCCTCCCTTTGAAAATTATTTTTGGAGTGTCATCCATTTCATTTGGGTTATCAAATTTTTGGCATAAATTGAGCAAAATAACTCTTTTTTCTCTTTTCCTCTTCATTGGTGGAAAGTTCCCCTTTTTCATTTTAAGACTACTAATTTCATTTCTTCCCTCCTTTTTCAATCAGTTTCAAACACTTATCTATTTTTGGCTTTTTCATAGAACAACTCTTATTTATTAATTAGTTCAATTTTTTTACTTTAATATTTTTAATTTCTCTTTTTAAAAATTTAATTTAATTATTTGATTGGGGTTTTAATTTGGTCAGTTTTTTAGTTCAACCAATTCATTAATCTTTTTTTCTTGTTTTTCAAATAAGCCTCAAGGAATTAAAATTCCCTCTTATTACCTCTTTGGCTCATCCCACAAATTTTGGTTGATTCTCATCATTGTCATTTCTTAGGTAAAATTATTAATTATCTATAATTTGCCCTTCCCAATCATTCTTTAAGATGAAGATTTTTAGTTTCCAATTCTTTTGGTCTATTTCCCTTTTTTAGGTTTAAAGTTTTTTGCTCATGATCTGAAAAAGAAACTTTACTACTGCTTTCTTGCATTTAATTTTAGTCTTTTGTCCTTATGGTCAATTTTTTTGAATGGGTTCCATGAACTGCTGAGGAAGGGAATATTCCCCTATCTCCTTAATTCTCCAAAAAATTTCTAAATTTTCTAATATTCATTTACTTCTTAATTTCTTTCTTATTTGTTTTTGGTTTTGTTTGTCTTTCAGGTGCAAGGTTGAGATCTCCCATTTCAGTTTTGTTGTCTTTTCTTTTGCAACTCTCTTAACTTTCCTTTGGAAGTTGGATCCCCCTTGGTGCAATATGTTTAATATTGATTTCTTCATTGTTTATCTCATTTAGCAGGATGTAGTTTCCTTCCTTATCTCTTTTAAATTAATCAATTTTGCTTTTTGGATCTGAGAAAGGTGGCACCAACTTTTGACTTTCCCTGAAGCAAATAGATTTTGCTCCAACCTTTTTACCTTTCTTGTTTATCTCCCTGCTTTAAATGTGTTTCTTGTAAACAACATATTGAGGGTTCTAGTTTTTGTTGCTATCTGCCTCCTCTTTTGGGGAGTTCCCATTCACATTTCGTTAGAATTATTAATTCTGTATTTCCTGCCAAATTTAACCCCGATTAGCTTTCTTTTTTTCCCCACTCTCCCTTTTGGAAATGCCCCCTTGTTCCCGTCTTCCCTCTTTAAATCCTCCCTCCCCCTTTGGTCTTTTCCCTTCCTTCCCTTTCCTCTTTTTTTCCCTTTTCCTTTTAATGGGGGTGGGAAATTTTCTCTAAAACAAATTCAATTATTTTTCTCTTTAAAACCCTCTGATGGGAGGTAAGATTAAACAATTTCCTCCCCTCTAAATTCCCTCGAATTGAAAGTTTCTTTTCTCTTTGTGGGATTGATTTCCCTCTTTATCCTCCCCCACCCTTTCCACATCCCTTTTCAATCTCCCCTTTTTTTTTATATTGTAAATCAAATTTAATGTATTCTTTTTGATATCCACAATGAAATACAATTCTCAAGGTTCTTTTACCTTTTCTGCATCTCTTGGGTCCTATGGTTGGAATCAATTTTTTGTTTAGTTCTGGTTTTTAGAAAAAATGGGAATTTTTGTTTCATTAAATTCCATCTTCTTCTCTGGAAAAAATGTCACAGCTGGGTGTTTATTTACCATCCCAAGTTCTTTTTCCTTTTGATATCATATTCAGGTCATGATCCTTTAATGGGCAGGATCTTGGTGATTCTTGGGCACCTCAATTTTAAAAAATTTTTTTGGCTGTAAATTTTTTTTAACTGTGGTTCTGAAATTTGGCCACAATATTCCGGGGTTTTTTTTTAGGTTCTCTTTCAGAAGGGTGTTGATTCTTTCAATGCCTATTTACCTTCTGATTCTATTACATCTGGGAAGTTCTCTTTTGATTTCTTTAAAAATATATCAGGCTCTTTTTTCATCATAATTTTCAGAAAGTCCAATAATCCTCAGTTATTCTCCAGATCTATTTTCCAAGTCTGTTTTTTAATAGATAATTCTGGTTTTCAGTTTGTCATTTTTTTGGTTTTGTGACTGATTCTTGCTTCTCAATGAATCATTAGTTTCAATTTGTTCATTCTAATTTTTAAAATTATTTTCTTCATTTGCTTTTCCTTCTTTCTGTATATGTCAATTGGTTTTTAAATGTATTGTTTTTGGTCTGTGGAATTTTTTCCCATTTTCTTTTTTTTTTTGGTGTTTTTTCTTTAATTCCGAACCTACTTTTCTTGCTAGTTCTTTGTCTTTTCAATTCCAAATCCTACTTTCTATTTTTATTTTTAATTCCAAACTTATTTCTGGTTTTTTTTTTCAATTCCCTTTTGTTTCCTACTTACAAAATTTTTTCTTTCAATTCATTTTGGATTTTGTCTCTTTGTAAAGCTTTCTTTCCTTTCCCCAATTTTTTTAATCCTTTTGGCTTTTATGTCTCTTCTTTGAAACTCTTAAAAGGGCGTTGACATTCCCTTTTTATTGTTGGCCTGTTTGCTTTCTCGGGGTTTTCCCAGCCTTCTTTTTCTTCAAAAGGGTTTCCCTTTTTTCACTTTTTATTAGTTTTTTTAGGGAGTTTCTAGGAGGGGTTGCTTCTGCAAGGGGGGGATGCCGGGTTTCAGGTGAGGATGGGGTTTGGTGAGGGTTTTCCTTCCCCCTACAGAATTGGGTTAGAACGGTGGAACTATAAGGCGGATTGGGATTGGGTTTGCCCCTAGGAGATAAATGGGGAAATTTGTCACGCCCCCAGCCAGAGCCCGGGCTGGGTATGCAGTACCCTAAACCCAGCTGTGGTGGGGTTGCCAGTCTTTAATTTGTGAGGCCTCGGGGGCCCTAATTTTTAAACAGCTTTCTCCAGGGAAACAAAACCTTTTTGGGGCCCTGTGCCCAATTTCCTTTCGTGAGGTTTTTAACTTTTACAGAAAAGCAAAGACTTTTTTGGGGCTGAAAATTTTTGGGGGGAACTTAAAATTCATTCCTTTTTTAAAGGCCCCTGAAAATTTTCCTAGGTTATCTCATTTAAGGAAAAAAAACTTTTTTTTCTACTCAATTTCCTCTTTTTTAATACTTAAAATGCTTTTGAAAATTTTTGATAAAAACTAATGGGAGTAGGAAATAATTATTGATAAAGAAAAGGTAAGGAAAGCCCTTTAAAATTTTGCATGTGGCCCTTTTTTTGGCTCCCCCCCCTTAATTTAATTAAAGCAAATTTTGAGGGAAACTAATTAGCCATATGGATAAAAAAAACAGTTTACTTTGGTTGTGCTCAGCTCAATTTCCATCATTCTTTATAGATACATATACAAACGATAGACATTTGTGAGAAAATTCTAATTGACTAAAACTAGATCAGGAGAATAGAGATAACTCTATGTATGACCCTGGAAGAAGGAAAAGTGAATATAGGAATATTGTTTCCCTTTGATTATATGCCACTTCATATAGCATGTAAGTAAGCCCATGTATTTAAATGAGGAACATCCTATCTACCTTAGCTCCTCTTACAACTTTAATTAACTGGCATACTTTGTGGCATGCAGAAGCAGTAACTTAATGGAGTGGTTCCCATGAGTGAGTATAACTTGAAAACATACATAATTTACAACTAAGAATTAAGTGAAAAACCTGACTTGATATTAGACAGATCTCTTTCATATTCTTACTATATGGTCATGTTTCTAATTATCATCAATTTTATTTATCTCCAACATTATCAACAACAATAAACATTCCAAAGGCTTCATAGCATTGCAGTAGTTACAATGAAGTTTTATAGTCTCAATTAGATCCTTTCCTTGCAGTCAAGGCTTTTACAGTCTAGTGAGGAGACAAAATAGGCCAATTCAGGATAAATGAACAAAAAGATTTTATTTCACTCCTTTGAAATATAGAAATTAGTATTTTCATATGCAGAGACACCATGATGTGATCAATACAGAACTGGCCTTGGAGCCAGATGCACATACATATAACGTAAATATATGTACACACATACATACAAACACACATACACACACATATATACATAAATATATTTATATACATATATACAACCATATACATATATATAAACACACACCTACACACATATATACATAAGTATATTTATACACATATATACAATCATATACATATATAATATATATATATGTGTGTGTGTGTGTGTGTGTGTGTGTGTGCACATACACATATTTAAATTGCCTGCTTGGCTGTGACTATGGACAGATCACTTATGCTCAGAATGTACCAGAGAATTGTATAATTTACACTTAGACAATTGAGTTCTTTGTGCTGGTGGAGTTTCATCTGTTGAGAGGTTTTTTCTCAACTAAAGTCCACTACAAGAGAAAAATCATAAATACACATCATACATGTACTACCCATATTTAAAGATACACTTAAACACATTGACATATACCAAAATATTAATATAAAGTGATGACATTAGTTCCCATTAGTTATTAAGTTGTTTTGTAAAACCAGAAATTTAGTTTAGTTTAATTAGAAAAGAAGAGGCCATTAAAAAGTGATTTTTTATGGTACATTAGACGTTGGGTAGGCAATATAAGGACAAGATTTTATAAGACAGAATCCGGGTACTCAAGATCTCTGGAACAAAGGAACTATGATTCAGCTACATCTGATACTTTATGAACACAAGGACTATGGTGTCTATATAGTGTTTTCTTGGCATTTTTTGCTCTAATGGATTAAGGCAAAGATTTAAGTAACTTAGCCATGGCCACTAGTAAGTGTCTGCTAAAGGATTTGAATTCAGGTTTTTCTGACTCCAGGGCAAGCACTATATCCACTAAGACACCTAGGTGCCTTTATACAGTAAAGTACTCATATTATCATATAATTTTATGTGATATATTTGTAATAATTAGAGGGCATGTTATCAGTATAAATGGAATTCTATCTCTCTGCTGTTTTTTTTTTCTCTCACATATAATGTGTGCCATCTAATATCAAAGAACATTGGAGGGTTATCTGTCAACTTAGTTTACATAGCTTTTTTTTTTAGACCCTATAGCAAGCATTGTCTACGGTTTGCTTCTTGGTTTCAACCAGTGAACTATGTGGAATTAAATAAGCAAAAAAGGGATAGAGAAAGCACTTTAGGTATAGGGATTATTCCAAGAAAAATCTCTGAATGTGTTTGAGAGGTAGACAACAATTCAATGTAAGTGGACAATGGATTGTATGCAGGGAAGAAAAATGAGATAAGGCTTGCAATTGGAGAATGGAAATGTTATTCAGTTTCAGAAAGTTTTAAATTCAGATAGATGTTTGAACTTTCATAGATAAGCGATGGGGAGCCACTGACTGAAAGTTTTTGAGTAGAAAGACATGACCAGTATGCAGAGCAAAAATGGTTTGGAGTTTCATGCTTTGATTTTCTTCAGTTAGCTATTGTATCTTTTTTTCATTTGATTTATTCTATAGTTTAAGGAGTTATTTTCTTCAGACATTTTTTTTTCCTTCCTTTTCCAAACTGTTGACTTTTTCATGCATACCTCTCATTTTTTCTTCTATCTCTCTTATTTTCCTTTTGAAGACTTTTATGAGCATTTCCAAGAAGCCTTTTTGAGTTTAAGACCAATTTAATCTCTCTTTGAAATTTCTTCTGTGGACATTCTGTCCTCATCTGAGTTTGTGTTTTGATTTGCCCTATCACCACAGTACCTTTCTATGGTCAAGTTTCTTTTCTGTTTCTTCTTCATTTTCTTTCCTTTTCTTTTGTTATTTCCATGTCTTTGCCTGAGCTGTTCCTGATTTCCTTCAGAATCAACACAAGACCAAGCTTCTGAATGGATTTTGGAGTGACAGAACCCATAAATATTTGGAGTGCACCAAATTTCAAGCAGAAAATTTCTTGGAAGGACTTCAGTAAAGGTCTATCTCAATCTTGCAGGGATGGGGAGGAGGCCCAGCATAAGGCAGCACAGGAATGTCCAGGATGGAGACATCTCCACATGCCTGGGAATCTACCATGAGATTTAGCCAAAATATAGTAGCATTGGCTATTCTGTCCTGGTTCAGAAGCCAGTGGATTAGCAACCAAGATATGATAATGTCCAACACAACTATATAAGGCAAATAGCAAGCCCCTGAACCCCAACATGTGAAGTGGGACTTGAACGAGCCCATCCAACATAGAAAGAAGGCCAGCAGCACTGACCCTAAGGCCCCAGGGCAGCATCAAGCCATGGCATCTGTATTGTGACAATCTTTCCTTTGCCATAAGAGCAAAACTCAACCTTTAAAAATGAGCCAAAATGCAAAAAGAGGTTTGACTATAGATAGCTTTTATGGAAACAAAGAAAAACAGATCTCAAACTCTGAGGACACTACAGGCAAAATGTCTCCACGTGAAACCACAAAGGGTGATATGAGTTGCTTTCCAACTTAAAAGGTTCTCTTGGAATAATTCAAAAAATTCTTAAAAGCGAGAAGAAAAATTTGGAAAGGAAATAAGAGCTTTGGAAAAGGAAACATAGAAACTGTCTGACAAAAACAAGTCCTTAAAATACAATTGATGAAATGGAAAAAATAATAATTCTTTGAAAAATAGAATTGATGAAATGGAGAAAATATCTATGAACAAAACAACTAATTTAAAAATTCATTTGGACAAATTGAAAAGCTAACTGAAGAAAATAATTCATTAAAAATTAGACTTGAAGAAATGGAAATGAATAACTCAATGAGACAGGTAGAATCAGTCAAACTAAACCAAAAGAAATGAAAAAAGAAGAAAATGTAGAATACCTCATTAGAAAGACATTACCAAAATATTAATGTAAAAGACTTTTTAAAATTTAATTAAAATTAGAACTGAGCAGATAGTGAAGTTGTGGAGGATCTCTAAGCAGGTTATCAAAATAGTCCAGGAAAAGAATAGCTAGGATTTACATAAGGATGATGGTAGTGACAGAGAACAGATATGAGAAATTAAAGAAGTGAAATGAGAAATAACAATTGGCAAAGATAAGACTAAAAAATGAATCCAACATTATAGGGAGGATAATGGTTGAAGAGTAGACAGGAAAAGAATATATAATAAGCTAGCATTAGGCATATTGATTTGGAAGTACAGTTGTTATCAATTGTTGGAGAAGTCCTATAGGCAAGATGTGATGTTAGAATTCAGAAGAATGATCAAGAGTACCTTGAAATATAAATCTGGTAATCATCTGCATGAAGTAAAAAAATCTGTGAGAGTAAAGATAATGTCAATGTGTAAAGAGAAAATATAAGAAAGTTGAGAGGGAAATTGAGAGGGCAAGCAGAAGACAGTAAAAAAAAAAAAAAAAGCAGTTAAGTATAATGCATTGAAGCTAAAAGATGAAATACTATCCTGTATGAAGGGAAGGTTAAAAAAACATTTTGAAAGCTTCAGGAAACACAAGAAAGATAGGGTTAAAAAAAAAAGACCTTTGAATTTAATGATTAGGAAAATTTGATGATCTTTGAGAAAGAAATTTCAGTAGTTGTAGGAACAGAAACCCTTTTGCAAAATATTGAAGACAAAGTAGTCAGTGAAGTAAAGACATCAGGTGTAGACACTTGCCTTTTAATCAGTGAAACTGTTTCCTGGATGGATTAGATTTGTTTTAATTTATTGGGAATTTGTTTTAATAGTTGGGGAGATATGTACTTCTCTCCTGGAAGATAATAAGGAGCCAATGATGAGTTGGAAATTGAGAGTTCATGAGAAAAATGAAATGACTACTGGATCAAAGCTTGGAAAAAAAAGGGATGGGGAGTTCCAAGACAGGACCTGGTATATATTATAGGCACTAAATACATTCTTTTTATTGATTTAATTGATTGGGATCAAAAGGATAGGTAGAAGGATTAGAATTAATGAGAAATAGGTATAGCTTCTGTGAACTGAGAAGTAAGAGAGAGGAGATGTAGCATTGTAAAATAATGAGTATAAGAAATGGAATTAGGAGAGATCTTACTATAGATGGCCTCAATTTTCCTAGCAAAGAAGGATGTTGGAGTGAGCATATAGACTGTTAGATAAATGTGGTATTTTACAGGAAGTGGAATTTTGAATCAGGTTTAAAAATATCTGAGTAACATAAAGAACACTTGAAAAGACATAAACAAAACAACTTGAAGTTAAGAGCATTAAGTCTGCCTCTAATAATCTCTGAATCCTTGAACAATTGGGCTTTAGGTCCCTATGTAACAGATGAAGAAGATGTTGAGTTAGGCTACGTTCAAGATCCTTTTAACTTAAATATTTCATGGAGAGAAGCAAATTACTATTAATATTGAGGACTACTGGAGTTAAGGATAATGCAGAGAGACAGTGCAGGGAATAGTCCTTAGGTTTATATTATAATAAACTGCTGCAGTCATATGTGAATAAAGTTATTTTAGGACATGGGTAATTAATAAGGAAGGTGACAGGGCCATGACAACATTAGCATTTGATTTCTCACCATCGGGCTGAGTGTGGTTTCATGATATTTCTTTATTTTGAAAGTCAGTATTTGATTTTTGCTATGTGGACAATGAAATTGGATGAGTGTGTTTCTGATTCTATTTTTATTGCTTAGTTATTTGGGGGGGTGAGTGTTTTATGATTTAATTTGTCTGTGAAACTCTGGGTGAGGAAACACTACCAATGTAGACCTGTAATTTATCTATAATATGTAGTCTTCAAGAATTTTCTTTGGTATTGATCAGCTAAGTGACTTGCCAATGGCCATAGGACTAGTGTGAATCAAAGGTAGGACCTGATTCTTGATTTTCAGCTAGCTCACCACACTACTTCTTGTATCTATTTTAAGAATGTAAAAGAATCTTCATTAAAAAAAACTTGACAATCTATATATCAGCAGTCACAATGATGGACATCATTGTAATATTTTCTCTTTAGGGAACTGAAAACATTTTTTTTCTGTCTCACTGTATCCCATTTCAAAGCTTCTAGAGAGTAACATAGTCATATTCCAGAATACTGGTTTGTATCATACTGTTAAAGCTAATATTACTTGAGTTGATATTGTTGATTGAGGAATTCTTGAGCTGGATTTCTGATCCTTTAGCAGAACATTTAGAAAACAGAATAAAATATATTTGGAACTATGAAATTGCATTTTAATTTTTTTGAGCTACCTTCTATCCCTGTTATTCTTTGATACAAGAAAATCTAAAAACACCATTGGCCTTGCTATTTTTGTTAGCTCTGGTTTAAATTAGAAATGTTATTCTTGTTTTTGTTCATTGAAATATGCCCAAGCATTAATTTGCCTTGGATTTCTCTTGTATAATTTGATTCTCCCCCCTGTGAAGTTTAAAGCTTTGCCCTTAACCTTGTTTAATTCCTTTGGGTGAATGGAAGGCAGGGAGGAAGTATTGTGGAATAGAGAATAATTTGCTATTATCCTACAGATGTTGATGTGAAATGATACTTCATTAAATTCTGTGATCAGGACATTTCCCTGGCACATGAATAACCAGAATGAGAGCAATGCTATTATGGTGCCTAAGGGGGGTATTTGCCTTCCAAGTTATAAATTATCTAAATGTTCAGAATGTGAAAGATGGGATTTCATTGGGTGCCTATTACAGAGATAAGCAGAAATGATTTGGAGAAAGTTCGGTAATATAGATTATCAAATGGCCCACCAGGAGCATGGGATTACAATACTATTTGAGTGGTAGATAGATGAATAAGTACATTGTTAATCATTCTGGAGAGGATTTAGGTAGGGTCAGATCAGCAGGCAGTACAGAGAAATGCAAAAGTCATTCATATTTGCAATAAGATTTTTCTGTCTTAACAATGCAAATCCCTCCTGAAAAAAATATTCCTTCAGGGTTCTTGGTCTTATCTGGAGCAGAATGTTACCAGAAGATGGATGATGAATGTAAATAGGAGAAGTTTTGCAAGCTCTTAAATAGAGAAACTAAAATTCCATCTTCATGTTTCTTCAATTCCCAATTCAAGCCATTGTTAACTCCTTATGTAATGCCTTAGATTTCACACTTTAATTCAAGAATTAATCTGTCTCCTTCAAACTTTTCATTATTGCTCCATTAGATAATTCCATTTTATGAAAGGCTTTCCTTATTTCAAATATATCAAATAAATGAAAATATCATTTTTCCAAAAAATATAAGTTGAGAGTATAAATTGTTACTTTTAAAATAAGCTTTTCATTATGTAGAAGCAAGTGCTACAATTTCATTAAATCAGTAAAAATGATTACTGAATTTAAAATGCATCTATATTTACCCAAATTTGATACATTGTTATCAGACCATCCTCTTTTCCTAAAGTACCTAGAGGAATATTTGGTAAGCATTCTTTCAATAAACATGACACTTTATTTTTCAAACAGAAAAAATAGTTTATATTTGATAAGGTGGCAGGGGATATAAGAAGTACATAAATGAATATACTATATGATATAGACTTGTGAGGACAAGGAAAAATTCAGACAAGGCAATCTCATGCAGTTTGAGAAGGTAAAAGCATTTTCATGTAGAAAGATCAGGGAAGGCATCCTGGAAGAAATGGCATAGAAATTGAAATTTGACAGAAGAGGATTCTAAACAACAGAGCTAGGGCTGCTCAAGATGTTCCAAAACTGGAGGAGAAATAGGATATGAATTGGATTTATGAAAATCCCAAATTTCATCAATGTAATTAACTTCTGTAAATTCATGTCAGAACCTTTTCTGTAATTTGCAGCTTTAAAGATTATTGTCTAGAATATTGGGGAAGTTAGATGAGTTGATCAGGATTACACACGTAATCCTATCTGATGAGAAAATTGTGAAAAGGAAGAATTTTAAATTTTAGCCAAACTATACAAGGCTAGGAGGGAAAAGGTAAAGAAAAAGGAGGGATAGCTGATAAAAGGGAGGGTAGATTGGTGAGGAGAGAAAAGATGAAAAGGGAGAAAAAATATAAACAATAGGAAATGCATACATACTATTCATAGCTGTAAATATGAATTGAATGAACGCCTTTTTAAAACAGAAGCAGATAGCAGAGAAGATTATACAAGGTGTTGTTCATAAGAAGCATATTTGAAGCAGATATACACACAGAGTAAAGACAAAGAAAAACTGGAACAGAATATATTATGCTTAATCTGAACCAAAAAGAAAAGAAAACAAAAACACAGAGGTACCAATTCAGATATCAAACAACAACAACAAAAAAAAAAAAAAAAAAAAAAAAAAAAACCAGCAAAAATAGATCCAAGTATAAGAGAAAAGAAAGGAAACTATATCTTGTTAAAGGTACCATAGACAATGTTTATTACCAGTACTAAACATATATGCATTAAGTTGTTTGGCATCCAAAATTTTAGAGAAGTTGAGTTACAGGAACATATAAGAGCAAATAGTTTTGCTATTTACTAGTGGGAAGCCTCAATCTTCCATTTACAAAACTAGATCAATCTAACCACAAAATAAAAAGAAAGAAATTAAGGAGGTGAACAGAATTTTAGATGTCAAATATGATAGACCTCTGAAGAAAATTGCATAGTTATAGGAAGGAATATACCTTTTTTTCAGTAGTACATAGTACTTACTCAAAAATCGACCATATTTTAGGACATAAAACCCTCACAATCAAATGCAGAAAAGTTGAAATATTAAATTCATTCTCTTCAGATTATGATGAGATAAAAATCATATGTGGTAAAGGGCTGTGGAAAGATAGACAAAAAATAAATTTGTAACTACATAACCTAATCTTAAAGACTGAGTATGTCAAACACCTAATCATTAAAAAAAAAATTAAAATTTCATCTGAAAGAATGACAATAATGAGACAAAATTTAAAAATTTATGAAATGAAAGCATTTCTTAGGGGATATTATGTTTCTCTAATGGCTTCTGTTAATTAAAAAGACAAAGAAATCAATGATTTGGGAATGCAACTAAAAAGCTAGAAAAAAGAACAAATTAAAAATCTCAAGTAAATAACAAATTGGAAATTCTGAAAATCAGGAAAGATTAATAGAAACTGAAAATAAGAAAACTATTTAGCTAAGTAAGATAAGTAAGAGTTGGCTTTATAAAAAAAGCAAAAAAGATAAAACATTTGTTAATTTTATTTTTTTAAAAAATCAAATAAAATTAGTGGTATCAAAAATGAAAAGTGTGAACTCACCACAAATGAAGAGGAAATTAAAGCATGATTATACTGTATGCCAAACAATATGCAATCTAAGTGCAATATATAAAAATTTACAAAAAATATAAATAAACCAGATTAACAGAAGAAAAAAAAATAAAACACCTAAATAATCCCATTTTAGAAAAAAGATCTCCCTAAGGAAAAAATAATCTCCATTTGTAATCCAGATGTACTTACAAGTGAATTATATCAAATATTTAAAGAATAATTAATTCCAATACTTTATAAGGTATTGGAAAAATAGGCAAAAAAGACATTCCACCAAATTCATCTAATGACACAAACATATTATTGAAATCTAAAGTAGGAAGAACCAAAACAAAGAAAGGTTGGTGAAACCAATTTACCTAATGAATATTGATGCAAAAAATTTAAACAAAATATTATCAAAGAGATTATAGCAATTTATCATAAGGTTAATATATTATGAGCAAATGGGATTAGTACCAGGAATGCTTAGCTGATTATCATTAGGAAACCTATCCTAATTTTTAAAATTAACCATGTAAATGAAAAAAAAAACTATCAGAAATCCTAAGATTATCTCAATAAATGTAGAAAAGGCTTTTCACAAAATACATCACCAATTCCTATTAAAAACATTAGAGAGTATAGAAATAAATGGAGCTTTCTTAAAATGCTAAGCAGCATCTATCTGAAACTATCAGCAAGCTTTTAATATAATAGTAATAAACTAGAATCCTTCCCAAGAAGATCGGGGTGAAACAAGGATATCTTTCATCTCTACACTTACTCAATATTATACCAGAAATGTTAACTTTAGCAATAAGAGAAGAAAAAGAAATTGAAGGAATTAAATTAAGCAATAAGGCAATAAAATGATCCCTCTTTGCAGGTGAATTTGTGATGTACTTTGACAGTCCTAGAGTATCAACTAAAAAACTATTTGAAACAACAAGTTTAGCAATGTTGCAGGATATAAAATAAGCTCATATAAAGCATTAGCCTTTTATATATTATTGATAGATCTCAGCAAGAAGAGATAGAGAGACTCCCTTTAAAATAACTATACATCGTATAAAATATTTGGGAATCTACTTTCCAAGATAATCCCAGGCACTTTATTAATGCCATTACAAAACATTTTTATACAAATAAAGTCAGATCTAAACAATTGGGAAAATATCAATTGCTCATGGATAGAGAGTACTAGTTTAATAAAAATGACAATTTTACCTAAATTAATTTACTCAATGCCATACCAATCAAACTACCAAAATTATTCACAGAAGAATAAAAAATAATAATTATAATATTCATCTTGAATAACAAAATGGCAAGATATTAAAGGATGTATAAAAAAAATAAATGGAGTGAGGCCCAACTGCATCAGATTTAAAACTATAATATAAAGCAACAATCTTCACTACCATTTGTTACTGGCTAAGAAGCAGAGTGGTGAATCAGCGGAATAGATTAGGTACACAAGAAACAGTACTAAATTTCTACAGCAATCTAATGTTTAAGAAAAGCAGATCTCCAGCTTCTGGAATAAAAACTCACTATATAACAAAATTTCTGATAAAACTAGAAAACAGTAGGACCAAAATTAGGCACAGATCAATGTCTCACACTGTTTTCCAAGATAAGGTCAAAATGGGTACATTATTTTGACATAAATGGTGTTAGCATAAGCATATTAGGAAAGCAAAGCATAGTTTCCCTGATAGATCTGTGAAAAAGGGAAGAATTTATGATCAAATAAGAGATGGAGAACATTTGAAGTGCAAAATGGATAATTTTGATGACATTAAATTACAATTTTTTGCAGAAACAAAACCAAAGCAACCAATATTAGAAGGAAAGTAGCAAACTGGGAAACAATTTCTGTAGTCAATGTTTCTAAGAAATACCTGATATCTCACATATATAAAGAACTGAATCAAATTCATAAGAACACAAGTCACTTTCCAGATAATATAAGTGAACAAAAGATATGAATGTGTGGTTTTCAAATGAAGAAATTATAGCTATCTATAGTTACATGAAAAATGCTCTAAGTCACTATTGATTAGAGAAATTCAAATTAATACATTGAGTTCATCTTACACCTATTAGATGAGATAATATGACAGAAAAGGAAAATGATAAATGTTTATGTGGAAAATTTTTAAAATAAATTCATTGTTGTTGGAATCGTGAACTGATCCAAGGTTTTTGGAGAGCATTATGGACCTATGCTTAAAGGTCTATAAAATTGGACATACATTTTGATTTAGTAGTGCCACCATAAGTCTATATCCAAAAGAGTTTATTAAAAAATGGAAAAGGACTTATGTGTTAAAAAATGTTTATAAGCAGCCCTTTATGTGGTGGCAAAAAATTGAAAATTGAGGGTATACCCGTCAATTGGGGAATGGACGAACAAATTGTGTTATTTACAGGCATTGAAATACTACTTTATTATAAGAAATGATGAACAGTCACATTTTAGAAAATAATATGGAGAGACCTACATGAACTAATGCTGAGTGGTGCTAAGCAGAACCAGGGCAATATTTTAATCAGTAATAGCAACATTATGTTATGACTAACTATGACTGACTTAGATCTTCTCAGAAATACAGTGATCCAAGACAATTCCAAAAGACATGTGTTGGAAAATACTATCTATATGTAGAGAAACAATTTTAAAGTCTGAATTCAGATCAAAGCATGCCACTTTCTCTTTTTTTTCTGACTTTTGTGGCTTTTCCTTTTTATTCTTTCTTTTTTTTCACAACATAACTAATGTGGAAATATGTTTCTGTAATTGTACATATATAATCTATATCAGATGACTTGGTGTCTTGGCAAAGAAGATATGGGAATAAGAAGGGATAAAAAATTGAACCAAGTTGTATAAAAATAAATGTTGAAAAGTATCTTTACATGTAATTGAGAAATAGTAATTACAGAAGAAAAAAAGAGGAAATTGTCAAGGAAGTTAATTGGAGAGATGGCTAGCATTTAGGATTCTATTATAATCATTTAGGCAGAAGATTATGAGTTATCAGAGGGACCAAGTATTCCAAGGAAATAGTAGTATGAGTGAAGGGAAGAAGAACAAAAATAATTTGAAATGTTTTGTTTCATTTTTATCTTTCTTAGCTTCCATAGTATTTTGTTAAGTGCATATTATCCAGCAGATACTTCACAAATTTTTTGTACATGGATTATTATAAGGTTTCTGGAGAACATACTTTATTATAGCCAGCCTACCATCAAAGATACCTCTAACTAAAGTAAACTGTTCTCATAAAGTTTTTGAACATAAGTAGGATTATAGATTTAATAAAATTATTGAGTATAGGTAAAATAGTTTATATAATATAAATATAAGTATTAAGTATAAATGAGCTTATAGATTTAATAAGAAAATCCTGATCAATTAAAAAAACTTTTTTCATTCAATATCATTTTCTCTTTTAAATATGTTTACTCTTTCTCATTGCCAGCATTACTATATATTACTAGTATAGACCTCTTTTATGTATATATGATCTCGTCTAGTTGTCTTGTCATTTTTGTTTTCCACAATGCAACATTTACTTTTTCTAGAGCATATCATACATGGATTCCAAATTTAGATGAGACTTTTACTCAAGTAAGTCCCATGCAATGCAGCCAAAAATGCTATCAGAATCAAAGTAATGCAATAAATAGATATTTTTATTTCCTAGAAAAAAAGATTCAGAAGCTGATTCTACTCTTCTCTCTTGTGAAGGAAAAATACCCTAGAGAAGAATTTTTGAATTGGGGCAATGGATTATTTTAGAAGTAAGGCAGTACATGCAGCAATAAAATAAGTGATTTCCTAAACTGAAGTATTTTCTGAATGCTGAAGATTATCTGAAAGTGCTTTTTAATTCAAGACTATCTGGAATCCAGAAGCAGAGACATATCTAAGGAGGAAATGGATTCCTCAAATTAAGAGAAAGAAGTTGGGCAGCAAATGGATATTCTAATCAGAGTTTTTACTATAATAAAACCATTAAAATGAAATCAAAATAACTAATTAGGAAGAAAAAGATTAATTTCCACTCAATATTCCTTTACTTCATAGAACTTGTTTTAATTAAACAAATGTTTGTATTAGTTTTATTAATATTTAGCCAATTTAACAAATAACTATAGTTATAAAAAATTTTTAAAACTATATATTAAATTTTAAAAACTATATAAAATATATTTTAAAACCTATATATTAAAACTGTAGTTTTTTAAAGACAACTTTGAGCTTGTATAGATCATGAAGATAATCTGATCCAAAATTCTTATTTTATTATGAGAAATTGCAAGTTGAATGAATATATATATATATATTTAGAGAGAGAGAGAGAGAGAGACCGACCCTGAAATCCACTGGGGTTCATAAGGCAATCCTAGCTGAATCCAAGGGAAACATTTGACATTTTATTTCAAGTGACCGAATGGATTTGGATAGCTATATTATATCAAGGCAACAGATCTATAGTTCAGGTTGCTTTCTGGGACTTAAATAAATTCTTTTTTCAAGGAATTGGTTTTGTTTGATCTGGACCTGTAAATTTATTGGTTTAAGAGATATCTAGTGAAGAGACCACCCTTTGTCATAATAGTCAGCAAATGCTCAGCACCTTAAATTCTTAGAGGGTTGCTTGGAACAATCCCATAGTTAATAGGATTCGGGTGAACTTTAAGTTAATCTAACTTAAACTGTAAGACTTGCTCTCTATCAAATAAAATGTTATATAAACACAAAACACTGTGCAAACTTCTAAGAAAATGATTTCTTTACCTGGATCTCCTGTTGTATTAACCCACTCAGAAAGTAAATATTGATGTGTTTAGACAGCATATTGGATCTACTTTTATATTAAATTATTTTGTATAAAGAGAGTGTCCAAAAAGTACAAGGGATTAATTCCTTATTTTTACAGCTCATTTATTTTAGTAAATTTAGTAAATGAAATATGGAATAATTGAAATCAACTTATAATTATTTGTTATTTTTATTTAGTAAACATTAGGTATATACTCTTGGTGACATAATGTGATATTTATAAGAAGGGAGAGAAAAAGATGAGATGTAGCTTTTCCTTCAAGGAAACTGTAATCCAGTAGAGCTAATAGGTAATATAAATAAATATCTTTAATCGTAACTAGAATATGTTAAGTAAGAAAATGACAATTAAATAGACTATATTTAAGGAGAATGTTGACAAAAAGACTCCATCTAAACAATACTTATAGCAGCATTTTTTGTGGTAACAAAAAATTAGATGTTCATCAAATAAATAAATGGTTAAACAAATTGTGGTAATTATACATGAATGTAATTAAATAATACTATGCTATAAAAAGAAATGAACATGATAAATACATTGAAACATGAAATGATTTATATGAACTGATATAAAATGAAATAAGCAGGACTATGGAAACGATATACACAATGACTACAACAATACAAACTGAAAAAAATAAAAAAACAATAGCCACAAAAGAATATTAACATTAGGAACTTATAAAGAACAATTTTGCCTCCCCATGTAATATAAAATAATTGCCTGTACTGTTTTGCAGAGTTGGAATCCCATAGTTGTAGAATATTAATATAGCTTCTATCTTTTTCAATGCATTGCTTGAGTTTATGGAATTTTTTTCTTTCTCTTTTCCCTTTGAAAATTATGATAAGGGACTCTCAGAAAGGGTCTTAGGGAGAAGGAAATATACCGGAAGAAATCTAGGAAATAAAACAAAAGTTAAGTATAAAATCTCTTTTATAAAGGAAATATAATTGATATAGGGACAGGGACCTTAATATATTACAGGAAATGTCTAATTGAAATAACTTTTCTTATAATGTTTCTTTGGTAAAACCAGGTAGTGCTGTGCATAGAATGCCAGGTCTGGCATCAGGAAAAATTGAGATGAAATTTTTCCTCAGATACTATGTATGTCTATCAGCAAGTCACTTAACTAGTTTGCCTCTATTTCCTCATCTGTACAATGAACTGGAAAGGGAAATTGCAAACTATGCCAGTTTCTTTGCCAAAAAAAACAAAAGGAGTCACATTATTGAGCAAATGTTTCTCAACTTTTGTTCAGAATTTCCTTCCCCAAATGAGGAGATAAAAGAATAATAAATGGCAGTTACATGTTTTAAATTTTACAAAACATTACTATTGACTTAATCTATATAAGAATCCTTCAAAGTAGTTTTGTTTGTTTGTTTTTTTGGGGGTATTGAGTAGCAGGACCAGACCTGTGATTTCATTGTAATAGAGAAATCCCAAAGAGAATACCTCCCTATGACAAAGCAAATAAGTTTGTGTTGCTTATCTTTGGAGAGTTGCTTGGGATTATACCTTTCCAACATCACATGGCGAATATGTTATAGCACAACTTGTACCCAGATTTTTTTACTCAGAGGCCACCTTTAAGATGATGATGATGATGATACTTAAATTTTATTTCCATAATATACATTATTGAAACTAATGATCAGAAATATTAAGTGGTTCTTCTATATTCATACAATTAATAAATATCAGAAACCAAATATCAAAGAACTAATAAAAATCCGAAGACCCAAGTCTTCTTGATTCCAGGCCACCAATCTACCAGTATCCCAAACTCTCTATGTACAATTGTATGCAATCAAAGTTGCAACACAGTTGCATTAAATTATTATCTAAAAGATGCAAAAAGATGTACAAATGTATTTTTATATTAGAATTGTTGTGACAGAAATGACAGAAACAGGGATATTGCTATACTTGGAATTTAATTTCCATCCAGAAATTTTATAATCTATATTATTCTTTTTTTTAGTTTGGAATAAGGAAACAGAGAACATATTTCAAGTACAATTCATTCATCCTCCAATTGATTTAAAAGTGCATTGTGCATTATTAAAAGTCTCACAAATGAGCAATGGTAATAAAGAAAATAAAAATGTGAGGACAGTTTAATCAATTTCTTAATCTAGTCTTTTTCTCCTAGGATATTACACTGCATATACTTCTATCTCTTAGTATGAATTGTGTACAAATATTCAGATATAATTTTCCAGTCTCAATATAGTCTATCGATATTTTGAAGTCATTTTCTCTTTAAGTTACTACTAAACCAAGAAAGCAGAGATAACAGAAAAATAATCCTCTGTCTTGCATTGCAAGACTTTCCTATCAAAACATGCTATCTCCCCCCTAAAAAAACTCCAAACTTCAACCATATAAAAATTAATTTGTGCTATAACCTTAGTAATCTTTATAATATATGTTCTCTGGCATTTACTCCATTTTATAATTTTCCTATTCTGCTAGCCTTTTTTGCTCAACCCTATTTTCTTTCTCTCCTACTTATAACAGTAACTTATAGTTTATCTTTTCCAATCTTATTTTAGCCTCCCTAGTATAAGGAATAATTCTTGGTAGCCCTTGGATTGTGAATATTCCAAAGAACAGCTCTTATTTCTGGAGCATATAGCCAACTTTTCTTAGGAATGGAAATGAAACATTCTGTGGATTTTTGAGTGGTTTAAGATGTTTAATTAATAATGGATGGAAGAAATGAAAAAATGTAGAGTTTTTAAAGATAATTTTGATTGTTAAAACCAATATTTAATATAACAAGCATAATTTTAATAAATCGCTACCCTAAAAGAGAAAGTAGGAGATGGAATTCAGAAGTGCAATAATTCAACAAAAGTATTAAATTTAAATATACCATAATTTGAAGAAAACTTAAGATTAGAATACAGAATTGATCTTGAAAAAACAGTAAGAAAATTTATAAACTATTTCAATCTCAGAAAAATAATGAGAGACAAATTCTGAACATTATATGCCAGATTATGTAATAATCTCTTTCAGAAAAAGATGTCACAGTATAGCTTAATATAATCTCCATGGGTCTGTAAGAGAAGCTCAAGTTTAGGTCGCTCAAAAATAATGATAGGGACAAGACAGATCAGATCAAATCTCATAAAAGGAAAGTCCTTCTATCACTATAGCTTAAAACTTTATTTAAACTTACAGTTTTAAATAATGTATAGAGATCAGAAATATTAAGATATTAAGTTATTTTATCTGTATAGCACAATCAGTGTTTATCGGAAGAGATAAAACTAAATATGTGTTTCCTTTCTTTTATGCTCCAACCCCCCACCAAGAAACATAAGTATTAATTGCAAAAACCTTTAATATTAAATGGAATCTTGCAAGCATTCAGGAAGAAGTACATCATATACCAAGGGGGAAGGAGTCTAAACTTTTAAAGATTATTTATATACTATAAAAACTAAAGAAGAGGCACGAATATGATATTCTAAAAATCAAAAGAAATGAGATTTTTTTATGTTGTATACAGTTAAAAATTAAATTGGTTCAACAATTAAAGAAATATTTGCATTTAAAGCTAGGAAAACATTTTGATGATTTGTATATAAAAATGAAAAAATTATTTCAATACAAATAATAAAAACAATTTTAGTAAAGTTAAACAAATCTATCTAGTTCAACACAACAATCCCTTTGAGCCATAGAAATAAATGAGAAAAATGGAGGATTATTATGAAATGTAATATTAATAGTTACAATATTTATAGTAGTAAAGAGTAGAAAATATTATATGCCCACTAATTGGGGAATGATTAACACATTATGATGTACAAATGAAATGAAATGTTAAATATTAACAAGAAATAAAAAACATTTGGATCTATATGAAAAATTTTTTATAAAATGATAAACAATGAAGAAAACAATTGAAAAAGAATATGCTCAGTTACTAAAACAATATAAAAACAATGTTAAAAGTCATTTAAAATCAATTCATAAAAGATATGGTTGTTGGCTTTTAATCAGTGATAGATAATGCACACAGTTTTTCTGTCAGTAAATTAAAACTAATAATAATGCAAAATATCTACTGTCAATGGTAATCCATATATAAGATTTATTTTTGCTTTATTTTTCTCAATTTGTAATGGGTAAAAATTGTTTAATTTAAAGTAACTAATGGGCAGAGCCAAGATGATAGATGAACTCTTCCAACATTCTACTCCAAATAAGTTTAAAATAACACCTCAAGACAAATTTTGGAGCAGCATAGCTAATGAAAAGTCAATAAGATAATTTTCTGTCTTAAGAAAATTTGATAGGTTGGTAATAGGAAGTCTATGACCCTTGTTTGTCCACAGCACACACAAAGAAATGTAGTGGAAGTTGTAGCAGCAGCAGCAACAACAACAATAACTCTGGGAGATCTCAGCCCAGAGACAGTAAGATAAGACAACTGGTCAAAAAGAGATTTCAAGGGAACATTCAATAGCATTGGATGCATCTAGTGCTGATTGGCAATTGTTGCCCATGTGGAATTTAGAGTCATAAAAGCAGAGTGCAGAAGAAGGAAAAGAGTGGAGAAAAAGGCTCATTCAAAAGAGGAGTCCTCATCATAGTTCCAAAGCAGAGAAGAGTTCAAGCCCAGGGGAACTTCAGGGGAAGAGGACCTTGCTGGGTAAAGACCAAATTGCAGGCCAAGAATCACCAAAATCTTGCAGATGCCCAATACTATATCAGAAAATAGCAACATGAAAAGTCTAAATCTTAGAGAAGTACTTTCCCATTCCTAGGTTACCAGAGCACAACTTTATCTTAAAGTTCATTTTTTACAGGCTAGAAAATGAGTAAAAAACAACAAAATTAAAAGATTTGACAGAAAGTAAATACTACACTGGTAATGAAAATCAAACCCAGAAGAAGGCATCAAGAAGGAAAAAAACATAAGAAAAAGACTTACATTCTTCAAGAGATCACTAAAGAAAACTTTCCCAATATTATACAAATAGAGGGAAAATACTCATTGAAAAACTCTACCAATGACCTTCAGAAAGAAATCCCATGAAGAAAATGACAAGGAACATTGTTGTGAAACTCCAGAACTAAGTAAAGGAAAAAATACTGTGAGATGCCAGACAAAAACAATTCAAATATCAAGGAGCAACAGTCACAATTACTTGAGATTTGGCAGCTTCCACAATAAAATATTGGAGGGCCTGGAATACCATATTCTGGAAGGCAAAGAATTTAGAATTACAACCAAGAATGAATTACCCAGCAAGACTCAGCCACATCTTTCAGGGAAGGTGATGGAGCTTCAATGAAGTAAGAGACTTTCAATCATTTCTTTCTTTTTTTTTTTAATGAAAGCTTTTT
The DNA here is from genome assembly GCF_902635505.1 of Sarcophilus harrisii. Lineage (NCBI taxonomy): Eukaryota > Metazoa > Chordata > Mammalia > Dasyuromorphia > Dasyuridae > Sarcophilus > Sarcophilus harrisii. Next base: position 126,137,139 of record NC_045429.1, read on the forward strand.
AGTTTTCAAAACATATGCATGGACAATTCTTGCACATTAGCCCTTGCAAAACCTTGTGTTCTAATTCTCCCCTTCCCACACACCTTCTCCTAGATGGCAAGTAGTCATGTTAAACATGGTCAAAATATATGTTAAATCCAACATATGCATTCAGATTTATACATTTATCATGCCTCACAAGAAAAATCCAATTAAACCAGTTTAAAAAAAAGAAGCAAAACAAAATGCAAGCAAACAACAGCAAAGAGAATGAAAATGCAATATTGTGAACCTCATTCAGTTCTCACAGACTTCTCTGGATGTAGATGATTCTCTTCATGAATGAACAATTAGAACTGGTTTGAGTCATCTCATTGTTGGAGAGCCATATTCATCAAAATTAATCATTGCATTTCATAATCTTGTTGTTGCCATGTATAATGATCTCCTGGTACAGCTCATTTCACTTAATATCAGTTCGTGTAAGTCTCTCTAGGTCTCTCTGAAATCATCCTGCTGATTGTTTCTTACAGAACAATAATATTCCAAAACATTCACATACCATAATTTATTCAGCCATTCTCTAATTGATGGGCATCCATTCAATTTCCAGTTACTTCCACTACAAAAAGGGCCATCACAAACATTTTTCCCACACATGGGTCTCTTTCCCTCCTTTAAGATCTCTTTGGGATACAGGCCCAGGAGAGACACTGCTGGGTCAAAGGGTATGCACTGTTTGATAACTTTTTGAACATAGTTCCAAATTGCTCTCCAGAATGGTTGGATCCATTCATAGTTCCACCAACAATGTATCAATATCCCAGTCTTCCCACACCCCCTCCAACATTCATCATTATCTTTTCCTGTCAAATAAACCAATCTGAAAGATGTGTAGTGGTATCTCAGAGTTGTGCTAATTTGCATTTCTCTGATCAATAGTGATTTAGAACACTTTTTCATATAACTGGAAATAATTTCTTCATATTTTCTTAATCTAAAAATTGTCTGTTCCTATCCTTTGACATTTATCAATTGGAGAATGGCTTAAATTCTTATAAGTTTGAGTCAATTCTTTATACATTTTAGAAACGAGGCCCTTATCAGAATCATTGAATGTAAAAATGTTTTCCCAGTTTATTGCTTCCCTTCTAATCTTGTCTGCATTAGTTTTATTTGTACAACAATTTTTAGCTTAATACAATCAAAATTATCTATTTTGTTATCAATAATGATCCCCAGTTCTTCTGTCCTCCTCCACAGTTTTGAGTGGTAAACTATCTTTATGTCTAGATCATGAACCCATTTCGATCTTATCTTGGTATATAGTGTTAGGTATGGATCAGTGTCTTGTTTCTGCCATACTGGTTTCCAATATTCCCAGCAGTTTTTGTCAAATACTGAATTCTTATCACAAAAGCTGGGGTCTTTGGGTTTGTCAAACACTAGATTACTGTAATCATTGACTATTTTGTCCTGTGTACCTAACCTATTCCATTGAGAGACTATTCTTCTTCTTAGCCAGTACTAAATGGTTTTGATAACTGCTGCTTTATAATATAGTTTTAGATCTGCTACAGCTAGGTCACATTCATTTGCATTTTTCATTAATTCCCTTAACATTTTTGACCCTTTATTCTTGCAGATGTATTTTGTTGTTATTTTTCTAGGTCAGTAAAATAATTTCTTGGGAGTTTGAATGGCATAGCCCTAAATAAATAGATTAGTTTAGGTAATATTGTCATTTTTATTATATTTACTTGACCTATCCAAGACCACTTGGTATTTTTTCAACTGATTAGAACTGACTTTATTTGTGTGGAAAGTGTTTTGTAGTTATGTTCATATAATTCCTGACTTTCCCTTGATAGATAGATTCCCAAACATTTTATACTATTGACAATTATTTTAAATGAAATTTCTGTTTGTATCTCTTGCTGTGGGATTTTGTTGGTGATGTATAAAAATGCTGATGATTTGTATGGATGTATTTTTATCCTACAACTTTGCTAAAGTTGTGGATTATTTCCAATAGGTTTGAACTTGATTCTTTAGGGTTCTCTAAATATACCATCATATCATCTGCAAAGAGTGATAATTTGGTTAACTCATTACCTACTCTAATTTCTTTACTCTCTTTTTCCTCTCTTATTACCAAAGCTAGCATTTCTAATACAACATTGAACAGTAATGATGAGAATGGGCAACCTTGTTTCACCCCTAATCTTACTGGGAATGATTCCAGTTTATATCCATTACGTATGATACTCGCTGATGGTTTTAAATAGATGCTACTGACTATTTTAAGGTAAAGTCCATTTATTTCTATAATCTTTGGTGTTTTTTAAAAGGAATGGATATTAGACTTTATCAAATGCTTTTTCTGTATCTATTGAATTAATCATATGGTTTGGTTATTGATATAGTCAATTATGCTAAGAGCTTTCCTAATATTGAACCAGCTCTTGTATAAATCCTGCTTGGTCACAGTATATTATCCTGAGGATGACCTTCTATAATCTCTTTGTTAATATTTTATTTATGATTTTTTCATCAATATTCATTAAGGAAATTAGTCTACAATTTTGTTTATCTGTTTTCATCCTACCTGGATCAGATATTAGTACTATGTCTATGTCATAAAAAGGATTTGGTAGGAATTCCATTTTCCCTATTTTTTCAAATAATTTACATAGTATTGGTGTAAATTGTTCTTTAAATATTTGATAAATTCATCTGGCTCTGGAGATTTTTTTCCTAGGGAGTTGATTAATAGATCGTTCAATTTCTTTTTCTGAAATGGGACTATTTAAGTAATTTATTTCCTCTTCTGTTAATTTCGGCAATCTATATAGTCAAAGACATTCCTAAGTGTGAAGGGCAGATCAGTTCTCTGAAGCCCCCATAGCTGTGAATCATAACACACTTAAAGGAATTGGAAACCAGCTTTTTCTGACACTGATGTTGCTTGTGAATTGGGAATAAAATAAATTGGAGGCAAGAGAGAAGGGGAGAGAAATCAGAGAATGAAACTACCTCTCAGTCTCCTTCTATCATGATAATCCTCTTACTTGAAGAGGATTAATTCTACTGGTCAGAATTAGACCTCCAGCAGCCATTAGTAGGTGGCTCCCATAACACTATATTTTTTGTAGAGATTCCTCAATTTCACTTAGGTTATCAAATTTATTCGCATAAAGTTGGACAAAAAAAAAACCCTCCTAATTATTGTTCTAATTTTCTCTTCATTTGGTGGATAGTTCTCCCTTTTCATTTTTGAGACTAATAATTTGATTTCCCTCTTTACTTTTTGTAATCAAATTAACCAAAGATTTATATATTTTGTTGGTATTTTCATAGAACCAACTCTTAGTTTTATTTATTAATTCAATAGTTTTTACTTTCAATTTTATTAATCTCTACTTTTATTTTTTAGAACTGCAAGTTTGGTATTTGATTGGGGGGTTTTAATCTGTTCTTTTTCTAGCTTTTTTAGTTGCAAGCCCAATTCATTGAGCTTCTCTTTCTCTATTGTATTCAAGTAAGAATCAAGAGATATAAAAATTTCCCCTTATGACTGCCTTTGGTTGCATCTCACAAATCTTGGTATATTGTTTCATTATTGTCATTCTCTTGGATGAAAGTCTTAATTGTGTCTATAATTTACTGTTTCACCCAATCGTTCCTTAGGATGAGATTATTTAATTTCCTATTACTTTTTGTCTATTTCCCCTTGGCCTTTTATTAAATATAATTTATAATGCATCATGATCTGAAAAAAAATCTATTTAGTATTTCTCCCTTTCTGCATTTGATTTTGAGATCTTTATGTCCTAATACATGGTCAGTTTTTCTAATGGTTCCATGAACTGCTGAGAAGAAAGTGTACTCCTTTCTGCCTTCATTCATTTTTCTCCAAAGGTCTATGATACCTAACTTTTCTAGTATGCTATTTCCCTTCTTAACTTCTTTCTTATTTATTTTGTTTTGTGATTTATCTAGTTGTGAGAGAGCAGGGTTGAGATCTCCCACTATTATGGTTTTGCTGTCTATTTCTTCTTGCAGCTCTCTTAACTTTTCCTTTAGGGATTTGGATGTTATACCATTTGGTGCATATATATTTACTATTGATATTACTTCATTATATATCGTAGCCTTTAGCAAGATATAATTTCCTTGTCTCTTTTAATTAGCTCAATTACGGCTTTTTTATTGATTTGAGATCAGGATTGCTACCCCTGCTTTTTTTTTTTTTATTTCACCTGAAGCATAATAGATTCTGCTCTAACCTTTTACCTGTACTCTATATGTGTCAGTTTGCTTTAAATATATTTCTTGTAGAGGGGAGAAGTGCGGAAAGCAACGACTTTCTAAGCTCTTCTTTACCTCTTTATCAATTTATTTGGCCCAAAAATAGTCTTGACTTACAATTCTAAAATAAAAGTAGAACAACTCACCAGCCTAAGAAAATCCGTCTCCCAAAAGTTGGTTCGGGGCCGGGGAATCGGCAAGACGGGAGAGAAATTAGGTTCCGGAGATCTCAAACCGGGGTGAAGGCCAAATCTCACACAAGGGCAGCCCCAACCCCATCGGGCTTTCCTTGGGGCAGTTTGTCCCACGGCGGAGGACCCAACAAGGCCTCCAATCTGTGCAGGGGGAGCTCGGCTTGGGGCCTAATTTTGGGGCCGTTCATCAGGAGAGACGCTGGGCGAGTTTGTGGGGTCTGGTTCGGCGCAGTCTTGGTCTATGGTCTGCGGTCATCAAACTACAGTCCCACGAGGCTCCGGCCTGGGCAGTACCTTTCCCCTTTAGTCTCTAGCCAAGGGCAATCTATAATCCCTCCCAGCCCTACTAAGCAGTTTGATAGCTCGGATCTGAATCCACTTCCTGTTGGGGAAGGGCTCTCACCAGAGCACTCCATACCTCGGGCGGGAAACGGTTTACATCTTTCCCTCCTGCAGAAAGCTGTAACCCCTGCCTGAGACCTACCTAAAGGCTTTAAAACATGAATAAAAAGATGAAAAGAATGATCGACACCCTATGCAGAAAAAAGGGCAGGTCAGCAAACCTGAAGAGACCTCAAACACAAAAAATGCATCAGACTGTCCTCCTTTACATAATCTCCATAGAAGAGAATTAAAGTCTCAAAAAGAGGTTAGAAGATAAATGAAAGGAAAAGAAGCCTTACAAAGGAAAAACTTCCTGAAATATGAATTGGAAAAATAAAAATTCACTGAAAGGGGATTTTGAATTGGAAAAGACAAAGAACCCCAAAAAGTAGGATCCGGAATTGGAAAGACAAAAAACCCGAAAGTAGGATCGGAATTGGGAAAATAATTCACTAAAAAAAAAAAAATTATAAAATGGAAAAAAATTCCCACACACCAAAACAATTTTCAAAACTCAATTGGACATATACAGAAAGAAGTAAAAAGCTATTGAAGAAAATAATTTTTTAAAAATTAGAACTGAACAAATTGAAACTAATGATTCATTGGACACAGAATCAGTCAACAAAAAACAAAAAAACAAACTAAAAAACAATTATCTACTTCAAAAAACGAAGACTTGGAAAAATAGACTAGGAGAGATAATCTGAGGGATTTTGTTTCTAAAACTATGATGAAAAAAGAGCCTAGATACTATTTTACAAATCATCAAAGAGAACTGCCCAAGGTTAAATCAGGGTAAAATAGGCATTGAAAAGAATTTCAAACCTTCTGAAAGAAACCCTAAAATAAAAACCCCAAGGAATATTGTGGAAAATTTCAGAACATCAGATTAAGGAAAAAAAATTTTAAAGCAGCCAAAAAAAAAAAACCATTTAAATAAAGGTTTCCAATAAGGATACCCAAGATTCTCTACATTAAAGGAAAGAAGGGCCTGGAATAGTATTCCGAAACCAAGAACGAGATGCACCAAGAATAAACACCACTAAGATAGCATTTTCTTCCAGGGAAGAAGATGGCTTTAATGAAAACAAATGAACCATTTGTTTTGAAAAAAACCAGAACAAAAAAAATTTGATCTCCCAACCATAGAACCAAGAGATGCAGAAAAGGTAAAATAACCAAAATTTATTTCTTTGTGGATATAAAAGAATACATGTATAATTTGATTTACTGATATAAATAAAAGGGAATGATATGGAAAAGGGATGATGGCAAAATAAGGTGGGAAGGAGGGATAAAAGAGGAAACCACATCCCAAAGAGGCTAAAAAACTTATCATATCTAGGGAATTTAGAGAGGGGAGGAACATTGTGTGAATCTTACTCTCATCAGAGTTGCTCAAAGAAAAAAAAATTGACATTTGTTTTAGAAATTTCCTCCCTATTAAAAACGGGGAGAGGAAAAAAGAAAAAAAATAATAAGGGAAGGAAGGGAAAGACTCAAAGGGGAGGGAGGGATTTAAAAGGATAAGTATCGTGATAAAGAGGTACATAAGTTTAAAAGGGGGAAAGAGGGTTGGGAGGCAAGAAAAGTAAAGACAATCTGGGGTTAAATGGATGGAGGAAATACAGTTTAGTAATTCTAACCTAAATGTGATGGGAAACTCCCCTAAAGAGGAGGCAGTACGATCATCAAAGTCAGAACCCTTACAATATTTGTTTCAAAAACACATTTAAAGCAGAGGAACATATAAAAAAGTAAAGGCTGGGCAAAATCTATTATCTTCAGGTGGTCAAAAAGAAAACCATCCTTATCTCAGATCAAGCAAAAGTAAAAATTGTCTAATTAAAAGAATAAGGAAGGAAACACATCCTGCTAAAGGGTACAAAACAACAAGCAATATCAATAAACTTATGCACCAAGTGGTATGGCCTCAACTTCCCTAAAGGGAATTAAAGAGTTGCGAAGAAATGAAAAAAACTGTAAAGTAGGAGATCCAACCTTGATTCAGAATTAAAAATCAAACCACAAAACAAATAAGAAAGAAATTAAAAAGTAAATAGGAATATTGAAAAAATTGGTATTTGGATCTTTGGAAAATTGAATGGAGATGAGGAATATACTTTCTTCCACAGTTCATAGAACCTATTCAAAATTGAATTTAGGACATAAAGACCTCAAAAATTAAATGCAAGAAAGCAGAAATAGTAAATGCTTTCTTTTCAGATCAAATAATAAAACTACATTCAACAAAAAGTTGGGAAATAGACCAAAAGGTAATTAAACTAAACAATCTCATCTTAAAGAATGATTGGGGTAACAGCAAATTATAGATACAATTAATAATTTCCCAAGATAAGACAATGATGAGACATCATACAAAAATTTGTGGGATGCAAAAGCAATAAGAGGGAATTTTTATCCTTAGAGGCCTTGAATAAAAAGAGAAAGAAAAGATTAATGTTGGGCTTGCAACTAAAAAACTAAAAAGACCAAATTAAAACCCCAATCAAATACTAAATTGAAATTTAAAATTAAAAAGGGGAAATTAAAAAATATTGAAAGTAAAAAAACTATTGAACAATTAATAAAACTAAAGTTATTTATGAAAAGCCAAAAAAAGATGCCTTGGAAATCTGATTAGAAAAAGGAGGGAGGAAATGAAATGAGTAGTCTTAAAAATGAAAAGGGAAACTTTCCACAATGAAGAGGGAAATTAGAAAATAAAAGGGGTTATTTTTTCCTTTATGCCAAAAATTTGATAACCTAAGTGAAATGGATGACTACCTAAAAATACAGACTTCCCAGATAAAGAGGAGGAAGTAAATTGTTGAAAGTCCCATTTCAGAAAAAGAAAAGAACGGCAATTAAACAACTCCCAAAAAAATCCCAGGAAGATGGATTTACAGGAATTTTCCCAAACATTTAAAGAAAATTGCCCCAATGCTATAAAATTATTTGATAAAATAGGGAATGAAGGAGTCCTACAAATTCCTTCTATGACAGACTGGTACTGATACCTAAACCAGTAGGCTAAAACAGAGAAAAGAAAATTATAGACCAATCTCCCTAATGAATATTGATGCTAAAATCTTAAATAAGATATTAGCAAAAGACAGAAAATCATTCCAAGATAATACACTATGATCAAGTAGGTTTATACCAGGAATGCAGGGCTGGTTCAATATTAGGAAAACTTATCAAATAATTGGCCATTTAATAACCAAATTAACAAAACCATATGATCATCTCAATAGATGCAGAAAAAGCATTTGAAAAACCAACCACCTTTAAAAAATTGGAGTATGGGAATAAATGGACTTTTCTTAAAATAATCAGCACATTTTTTAAACCATCAGTAAGCATCATATGAATGGAGACAAACTGCAACCATTCCCAAAAGATCTGGGGAAACAAGGTTGTCCACTATCACCGTTACTATTTAATATTTATTAGAAACCTAGCTATAGCAATAAGAGCTGAGAAAAGTTAAAGGAATAAGAATAGGCAATGGGAAGCAAATTATCACTCTTTGCCGATGACAGATGTATACTTAGAGAACCCCAGAGTTTCTGCAAAAAGTTATTAGAAAAATCCACAACTTTCAAAGTTGTGGTTATAAAATAAAACCCCATAAGTCATCATTCTTTATATCATAAAAAATCAACAGTCAGAGTTACAAAAGAAATTCCATTTAAAAGTAACTACTGATAATATAAAAATATTTAGGAATCTATCTGCCAAGGGAAAATCAGAAACTTATAAAAATAAGACCACTTTTCCACAAATTGTCAATCTAAAATTGAAAAATATTAATGCTCTTGATAGGGCAAAATATAATAAAGATGAAATATTATAAACTAATCATTTTTTAGGCTATACCAATCAGATCCCAAAAAAACTTTTTAATGACCTAGAAAAATAACAACAAAGTTCATATGGAAAAACAAAAGGTCAAAATTTCAGAATTAATGAAAAAAAATCAAATATGGTCTTGCTGTACCAGATCTAAAACTATATAAAGAGCAGTTAAAAATTTTTGGTATTGCTAAGGAATAATTAGTTGATCAGTGGAATAGATTAGGTTCAAGGGTAAAACAGTCAACAAAATAGCAACCTAGTCTTTGAAAACCCAAAATCCCACTTTTGGGATAAGAACTTACTTTTGATAAAATTGCTGGGAAAATTGGAAATAATATGGCAGAAACAGGCATTGATCCTCTTAACCCTAACACCAAGATAAGGTTAAAATGGGTTCAACCAATAAAGAATAATATTAATAAATTAAGGAACATAGGATGTTTTACCTCTCAGACCTGTGGAAGGGGAAGGCCTTTATGACCAAAAGAGAACAGAGTCATTACGTCCAAAAAGAAAATTTGATTATACCAAACTGAAATGTTTGACAAACAAATAATCAGACAAAGATTAAAGGAAGAATAAACTGGGAAAATATTTTACAGTCAAAGTTCTGATAAACCTATTTCAAAATATAAGAATTAACTCTAATTTTAAAAAAACGCCATTCTCCAATTGAAAAATGGTCAAAGGATAGAAAGACAATTCTCAGAAGAAATGAAACTTTTCTAGTCATATGAAAAAGATGTAATCATTTTAATCGGAAATGCAAATTAAGACAATCAAAAATCCACACACCTGTCGATTGGCTAAGATGACAGGAAAAAAATGATATTTTGGTGGATTGGGAAAACTGGGACATTAGTTTTGGGGGTTGTGGGAATCCAACCATTTTGGAGAGTAGTTTGAACTTTAAAAAGTTATCAAATTGTATACCCATCCACAGTTTTACTCTGGGATTATATCCCAAAAGAGATTATAAAAAGGAAAAGGACCTGTATGTACAGAATTTTTGGCACCCTTTTTAGTGGCTAGAAACTGGAAACAATGGATGTCCATCAGTTGGAGAATGGCTGAATAAATTGTGGTATTAAAATTTGGAATATTTTTTGTAAGAAATGACCAACAGGATGATTTCAGAAAGGCCAGAGCGCAGAACTCTGGTAAATGGCAGGACCGGAGATCTTTAATATTTCAACTCAGATGATAAGTTCTGATGGATGGCCATCCCCAACGGATCCCAAATCATTTCTAATGTAGCAGAATGAACTAATGGTATACCCAGAAAAAAAACCGGAGATATAAAACCATTACATTAATTAATCCCTATATTTATGCCACCCATCTTTGATTTCCTCAGCTAATTTACAAAAATTCAGAGTCTATTCTTTTTAACAAAATAATGTTTTAATAATTATATTTTTGTATCTAATTATATTTTAATATATCAACATTACTGGTCATCCTGACATTTAGGGAGGGGGGGGGTAAGGGTGAAAAATTGGAAAAGAGGTTTGGCAATTGTTAACTGTAAATTACCATTATATATCCTGTAAATAAAAAGTATTAAAAATATATATATATATTTTAAACAAAATATTGTATGTTTCTGCTTTTAATCCAGTCTCTATACTTTTTTTTATGGGAGGTTTACCCATTCACATTTATTTAATTAAAACTACTAATCCTTATTTCCTGCCATCTTTTTACCCCAAATTATTTTTTTTTCCTTTTTCCTTTCCTACTCCCTTATTTTATTTTTTGACATCCTTCCTCCGTCCCTCTTTAAAGTCCCTCCCTCTTTGTTATATCTTTCCCCTATTATTACTTTTTCCCCTTCTATTAGCTTACCCCTTCCCTTTTCCACTTTCCTCTCCCAGTTTCCTATAAGGTGAGAGAAGTTTATCTGTAAAGTCAAATATGTTTAATATTCTCTCTTTAAGCCAAACCTGATGAGAGTAAGATTCATACATGTTCATCCCCCTCTTTTCTTTCCCTCAATTATAATGGCTTCTCTTTGTCTCTTCCCCTCATTTTATTTCTACTTTCCCCTTTTTCCAGGACAATCCCCATTCTACCTCTAGTTTCTTTTTAAAATTATAATAGTTAAATCATAGTATACATGCACTCTCTATGTATACCCATAACAGAGATACAGTTCTCAAGATTTCTTTTCTTTTTACCTTTTTATTCTTCTTTTGAGTTTTATATCTGGAGGTCAAATTTTTTGTTCAGCTCTAGTCTTTTCATCAGAAATAAATGGAATTCTCCTGTTTTATTGAATGTCCACTTAATTCTCTGAAAGAAAATGTGAGTTTATCAGGGTAGTTTATCCTTGGCTGATTCAAGTTTTTTTCTTTTTAGGTTTGGCCTTTGATTTTAATAAGCTGAAGGTTCTAGGTGATCTTTATTATGGTTCCTCAGCATTTGAATTGTTTCTTTCTTGCTTTGCACAATATTTTTTTTTTAGTATGATAGTTCTGAAATTTAGCCATGATAATCCTTGGAGTTTTAATTTTGGGGTCTTTTTCAGGAGGCATTCTGTGAATTCTTTCAATGATTGTTTTACCTTCTGATTCTAGAACATCAGGGCAGTTCTCTTTGATGATTTCCTAAAAATAATGTCTAGGCTCTTTTTTTTCACCATGGTTTTCATGAAATCCAATAATCCTTAGATTGTCTTTCCTAGGCCTAATTTCCTGGTAATTTGTTTTTCCAAGTAGGTCTTTTACATTTTCTTTTATTTTTTTTTCATTATATTTGGTTTTGCTTGACTGGTTTTTTTAATTGAAGCTTTTTATTTAAAAAGCATATGCATGGGTAATTTTTCCAACATTGACTCTTGCATAACTTTTTGTTCCAAATTTTCCCCTCCTTCCCCCATCCCCATCCCTAGCTGGCAGGTAGTTCAATATATGTTAAATATGTTGAAATATATGTTAGATCCAATATATTTATACATATTTGTAATTATCTTGTGCAAGAAAAATAAGATCAAGAAGGGAGAAAAACTGAGTAAGAAAACACAATACAAGGAAATAACAACAGAGAGTTAGAATTCTATGTTGTGTTCCACACTTTGTTCCCACAGTTCTTTCTCTTGGGGTAGATGGCTCTCTTTGTCACTAAACAAGTGGAACTGGTTTAAATCAGCACAATATTGAAGAGAGCCATTTCCATCACAATTGATCACTGTATAGTCTTGTTGTTGCCATGTATAATGACCTCCTGGCTCTGCTCATCTCATTTAGGATCAGTTCATGTAGGTCTCCCCAAGCCTCTCTAAAAATAGCCTGTGGGTCATTTCTTATAGAACAAAAGCATTCCATTGCATTCATATACCATAATTTATTCAGCCATTCTCCAATTGATGGGCATCCACTCAGTTTCCAGTTTCTTGCCACTACAAAGAGGGCTGCCACAAACTTTTTGCACATGTGGGTCCCTTTCCTTACTAGAAGATTTCTTTGGGTTATAGACCCAGTAGAAACACTGCTGGGTCAAAGGATATGCACAATTTGGTAACTTTTTGAGCTTAGTTCCAAATTGTTCTCAGAAATAGTTGGATCTGTTCACAGCTCTGTCAGCAATGTATCAGTGTCCCAGTTTTCCCACATACCCTCCAACATTTGTCATTATCTTTTACTGTCATCTTAGCTAATCTGACATGTAATGTTCTGGTTAGCTTTCTGTAGGTCTTGGGACCAGCCTTTCTTTCAGCAGAGTAATCACCATGAGAATAGACAGGGATAAAGTACAAATTCTTTATTGTCTCCTTCATAGTCTGTCTCCTTGCCTGGGACCCAAGCTAGCTTTCTAAAGGTCCTTCAGACAGGTCTTGGTCTTAGTGGAGAAATGAAGAAGAGCCACCAGGAGCATGATCAAAGATGAAATGTCTCTTCTCCAGTCTTTGTTGACTCTTATATTCTCTATTATAATGACATCATCGTAGGTGTCAATCTTGTAGAATAGGTGTCAATCTTATAGAACTATATTAAGTACTAAGTACATGAAAACTAGAGAATCATTATCTTAACTCCACTGAGTTAACACCTCGATCATACTGAACTAGAGAACTCACATGCTAAACTATATAGCCATTGTATTATCAATTCCACTGAGTTAACACCTTGTAAGAATCCTTGTTTCAAGTACATTTCTCCAGAATTCTGGCGCAATACATTATGGTGCCATTTTTACTGTCATCTTAGCCAATCTGACAGGTGTGCAGGGATATCTCAGAGTTGTCTTAATTTGCAATTCCCTGATCAATAGTGATTTGGACCACCTTTTCCTATGGCTATAAATAGTTTCAATTTCTTCATCTGAAAAGTGTCTGTTCTTATCCTTTGACAATTTATCAATTGGAGAATGGCTTGAACTATTATAAATTTGAGTCAATTCTCTATATATTTTATATATAAGGCCTTTATCAGATCCTTTGGATGTAAAAATATTTTCCAAGTTTATTGCTTCCCTTCTAATTTTGTCTGCATTAGTTTTGTTTTTGTAAAAACTTTTTAACTTAATATTATCAAAATTAGCTATTTTATAATCAATAATGATCTCTTGTTCTTCTTTGTTCACAAATTCCTTCCTCCTCCACAAATTTAGAGGTAAACTATCCTATGTTCTGCTAATTTGTTTATAGTATCATTCTTTGTGTCTAGATCATGAACCCATTTTGATCTTATCTTGGTATACAGTGTTAGGTGTGGGTCTATGCCTACTTTCTGCCATACTAGTTTTTAATTTTCCCAGCAATTTTTGTCAAATAGTGAATTTTTATCCCAAAAGGGGGGCGCTGGGGTTTGTCAAATACTAAATTGTTATAGTCATTGGCTATTTTATTCTGTGAACCTAACATATTCCACTGATCAACTTCTCTATTTCTTAGTCAGTACCAAATAGTTTTGATGACTGCTGTTTTATAATATAGTTTTAGATCTGGTATAGACCTTTTGTTTTTCCAGATGAATTTTGTTGTTATTTTTTCTAATTTATTAAGATAGTTTCTTGGGAGTTTGATTGGTATAGCACTAAATAAATAGATTAATTTAGGGAGTAGTGTCATCTTTATTATATTTGCTGGACCTATCCACAAGCACTTGATATTTTTCCAATTGCTTAGATCTGACTTTATTTGTGTGGAAAGTGTATTGTAGTTTGCTTATATAGTTCCTGACTTTCTCTTGGCAGATAAACTCCTAAACATTTTATATTATCAACAGTTATTTTAAATTGAATTTCTCTTTGTATCTCTTGCTGTAGGATTTTGTTAGTGATATATAAGAATGCTGATGATTTATGTGGATTTATTTTGTATACTGAAACTTTGCTAAAGTTGTGGATTATTTCTATCATATCATCTGCAAAGGGTGATAATTTGGTTTCCTCATTATCTACTCTAATTCCTTTATTCTCTTTTTCTTCTCTTATTGCCAAGACTAGCATTTCTAATACAAATGAATAGCAATGGCAATAGTGGGCAACCTTGTTTCACACCTGATCTTATTGGGAATGGTTCTAGCTTATCACTATTACACATGATTCTTGCTGATGGTTTTAAATAGATGCTACTGACTATTTTAAGGAAAAGTTAATTTATTCCTATACTTTTTGGTGCTTTTAATAGGAACCAATGTTGGATTTTATCAAATGCTTTTTCTGTATCTATTGAGATACTTATATGGTTTTTGTTAATTTGGTTTTTGATATAATCAATTATGCTCATAATTTTCCCAATATTGAACCAGCCCTTCATTCCTGGTATAAAGCCTATTTGGTCATATTATCCTGGGGATAATTATCTGTAATCTCTGCTAATATTTTATTTAAGATTTTTGCATCAATATTGATTAGGGAGATTGATATATAAATTTTTTTTCTCTATTTTCATCCTACCTGATTTAGCTAGCAGTATTATGTCTGTGTCATAAAAGGAAATTGGTAGGAGTCCTTCATTCCCTATTTTTTCAGATGGTTTACATAATATTGGAATTAATTGCTCTTTAAATGTTTGGTAGAATTCACATATAAATCCATCTGGTCCTGGGGATTTTTTCTTAGGGAGTTGATTAGTAGCTTATTCTATTTCTTTTTCTAAAATGGTAATTCATTTCCTCTTCTGTTTATCTGGGCAATCTATATTTTTGTAAATGTTCCTCCATTTCACTTAGGTTGTCAAATTTATTGGCATAAAGTTTGGCAAAGTAACTCCTGATAATTGCTCTAGTTTCCTCTTTATTGGTGGATAGATCTCCCTTTTCATTTTTGAGACTAACAATTTTATTTTCCTCTTTATTTTTTCTAATCAAATTACCTAAAGGTTTATTTTGTTTTTTTTAATAAACCAACTCAGTTTTATTTATTAATTTAATAGATTTTTAGTTTCATTTGTATTTATCTTTCCTTATATTTTTAGAATTTCAAGTTTGGTATTTTATTGGGTGGTTTCAATTTGTTCTTTTTATAGTTATTTTTTTAGTTGCAATCCCAATTTATTGATCTTTTCTTTCTCTATTTTATGCAAGTAAGTATCTAGAGATATAAAATTTCTCCTTATTACTGCTTTGACTGTGTCCCACAAATTTTGATATGTTGTCTCGTTACTGTCATTCTCTTGGATGAAATTATTGATTGTATCAATGATTTGCTGTTTAGTTTCCAATTACTTTTTGGTCTATTTTCCTCTGGCTTTTTATTGAATGTAATTTTTATTGCATTGTGATCTGAAAAAAATCCATTTACTATTTTTTCCTTTCTGCATTTGATTTTGAGGTCTTTATGTCCTAATATATGATCAATTTTTATATAGATCCCATGTACTGCTGAAAAGAATATGTATTCTTCTCTGTCTCCATTCAATTTTTCTCTAAAGATTTATCACAATCTAGTTTTCTAGTATTCTATTTACCTTTTTAACTTCTTTCTTATTTATTATGTGATTTGCTTTATTTAGTTCTGCGAGAGCAAGGTTGAGATCATCCACTGCTATAATTTTACTGTCTATTTCTTCTTGTAACTCTCTTACCTTCTCCTTTAGAAATTTTGATGCTATACCACTTGGTGCATATATTTTTAATATTGATATTTCTTCATTATCTATGGTATCCTTTAGCAAGATATAGTTTCCTTTTTTCTCTTTTAATTAGATAAATTTTTGCTTTTGCTTGATTTGATATCAGGATGGCTTTTTTTTTAGTTCACCTGAAATATAATAGATTCTGCTTTAGCCTTTTACCTTCACTCTGTATGTATCAATCTGCTTTAAATGTGTTTTTTGTAAATAATATATTGTAGGATTCTGACTTTTAATCTAGTCTGGTATCCACTTACATTTTATGGGAGAGTTCACCCCATTCACATTTACAGTTAAAACTACTAATTCTGTATTTCCTGCCATCTTATTAACCCCAAATTATACTTATCTCTTTCCTTTTCCCTTTTCCCTTCTCCCCAATATTTTATTTATGAGTATTACTTGCCTCAAGCAGTCCTTCCCCTTTAGAATACCTCCCCCTTTCTTATACCTTTCCCTTATTATTTCTCTTTTCCTTTCTATTTAGCTTATTCCTTCCCTTGTCCCCTTTCCCCTCCCACTTTTCTATAAAATGAGAAATGTTTCTCATATTCATCACCCTCCATTCTTTCCCTCAATTATGTTTTCTTTGCCTCTTCCTGAGATGTAATTTCCATCATTTTACCTCCACTTTCCCCTTTTTTTCTGTTACAATCTCCTTTCTATCTCTAATTTCTTTTTTATATTATAACAATAAAATTATATTATACATATACTCTAAATGTATGCCCATAACAGAAATACAATTCTCAAGAGTTATTTTTTTTCTTTTTACTTTTTTATGCTTTATTCACCAGTTTCATTAAATGTCCATCTTCTTATCTGATAGATAATGCTCAGTTTAGCAGGGTGATATATTCCTGACTGCATTCCAAGTTCCTTCACCTTTCTGAATATTAGATTCCATGCCCTTTGATCCTTTAAAAGTGAAAGCTGCTAGGTCCTGATTAATTCTTATTGTGTCTTCTTAGTATTTGAATTATTTCTTTCTGGCTGTTTGTAATATTTTTTCCTTCATCTGATAGTTCAAATTTAGCCATGATATTCCTTGAGGTCTCTTTTAGGAGGTGTTTGTTGAATTCTTTCGCTGGTCATTTTACCTTCTATTTCTATGATATCTAGGCAGTTCTCTTTGATGATTTCCTGAAAGATAGTGTCTAGGCTCTTTTTAATCATGAATTTCAGGGAGCCTAATAATCCTTAGATTGTCTCTTCTACATCTATTTTCCAGGTCGATTGTTTTCCAATGAGATATTTCACAATTTTTTTAAATTTTTTTTTTTTGGTTTTGCTTGATTGATTCTTGTTGCCTTATTGAGTCATTCATTTCCATTTGTTCAATTCTGAATTTTAGTGAGCTATTTTCTTCCTTTACTTTTTTTGCTTCTTTTTGTATTTGTCCAATTGAATTTGTAAATGAGTTGTTTTGTTCTATGATTTTTTTTCCATTTCACAAATTCTGTTTTTTAAGGAATTATTTTCTTTTTCTATTTCACAAATTGTTTTTCTGGGAGCTGCTTTTGTTTTCCATTTTATCAAATTTATCTTTTAATGAGTTATATGCTTTTTCCAATTCAGTAAGTCTATTTTATAATGAATTTTCTTCAGATAGTTTCTGTATTGCCTTTTCTAGATTCTTTTGCAAATGTTTCATTTCCTGTCCCCATTTTGCTTCTAGCTCTCTTTTAAGATCCTTTTTAATTTCTTCTAGGAGAGCCTTGTGTGATGGGGACTAGATTACATTACTCTTTGGGCCTTCATCTGGAGACAATCTGCCTTTAGTCTTATCAATGTTTGAAATCTGTTCTTCATTTTGCCATATAAGCTGTCAATTGTTAGAGTTCTCTTTACTTTTTTATCTCATTTTCTTTTAAAAGTTAAGGTCCACCTTTAGGGCAGGGGAGGTTTTCCAAGTGAGCATGGCCAGGTCATGTGAGATTCTAGTATTTTGGGGTTCACTATTGATCTTTTGTGTTTTGTTGGATATTTTATAACTTCTCTGCTGAGGTACTGCCTTGCAACCAGGGCAGAGTGGCCAACACTGCTGTAGATTCCCGTGGATTTCTCCCCATAGCTTCTCTGCCACCTGGAGTCAGCAATACCCTGGGACTCTAAGCTCTTTGTCCTGGTGTTTATGCTCAGCTATTTGTGTTAGGCTGCCTCCCTCCCATTTCTGATTGAAACAGTCTGTTTCCTCCCATAGATTTTTTGCCACATGGAGTCTGCACCACCACACTGAGACTGCACTGCCCCAGGACTCTGAGCTGTCTGTGCTGGTATTTGTGGTCAGCTGTTTTTGTTAGGCTGCCTCCCTCCCATTTCCAATTGAAACAGACATTTTCTGGTGATCTTCAAAATTATCTTCTGCTGATAATTTGTTGCACTCCCAATTTATGGATTCTGCTGATTCAGAGCTAATTCAGAGGCTGGGTTTTGTAGTTATTGTGAGAGTTGTAGAGAATGTCAGAGAGAAATGTGTGTCATCTCCACCACTGTTGGGGTCCTCAGCTAGTACAGACCTGCTGACACCAGCTGGAGTCAGAGCACTTACACAATTATCATCACCTCTATGACCTTTGGACATCTCCAGATATGACAGAGCAGTCTGACACTCCTTATGCAGTTAGAGAAGCTTTATTGCTTGGTTACATCATCTTGTCCCTTCTTCTGCTTCCCTACTTCTCTGATTCCTTGCTTCCCTGCTTCCCTGCTTCCTTGCTTCCTCTCTCTCTTTCTGTTGTCCTGTACTTATACCCCTCTCATCTGCCCTTGCCAACGTGCCCCAGCAACAAGCATGTGTTTAGCTTGTGAATCCAGGAGCCCAACTCCTGAGAAGGTGGGGGCGAACTCAATTTGGTGCATGCTTGATGCCTATCTTGGCGTGTCTACAGAATGTGTACCCTGAACCTTTAGTCAATGAGGCAGAACTCACACCCGAGGCCTCAATATCCATTCCCAAGAGTGAGCTGACTGAGATCCAACCAGCCAAAGACCACAAGGATCAAGTTTGCACAAGACTTACCTTTGCACAGACTTGTTGCCTATACAAATGGGGCATTGTGTGCAAGGTACATGATGAAAGGTCTCAAGATTAATGCAGACTCTTGTCATTCTGTTCCCTAGCATTCTTGTTGCTAGGTTCCCTAGCACACCAACTTGGCTCTGCCCCCTTGACTAACTCTTGATGTCACATTGAATCATTTATTTCTATTCAGCTCTGATTTTTAGTGAATTATTTCTTCATTTTAAAAATTCTTTTTTGTATTAGTCCAATAGCATTTTTAAATAAGTTGTTTTGCTGTATGGATTTTTTTTTCATTTAACAAATTCTATTTTTAAGGTAATATTTTCTTTTTCTAGTTCACAAATTATGTTTTTCAGGTATATGTTTTCTTTTTCCATTTTGTCAAATCTATTTTAAGGAGTTTCAATGTGGTAACTATTTAAATCCTAATAACAATGTAGGCAATACATGAAATATTTCTATGTGGTAGGACTTGACAGAATTAAGAAGCTTGTTCTATGAGAATCTCATATCACCCTAACTTCAAGAGCAAAATTTTGATGTAGAGTGTTGCTTAATACACAAGAATAAAATGTAGAATAAACCATTGGAAGGATTTGATATTAATTTTTAAAAGATATAAAGATCAAAAAAGAAAAGATTTCAGGGATTATATTAGATATTACTATGCAGCAATACAGATTGAAATTCTCTGTAGAACTACTGAAGAAAACTTAACAATAGCAGAAAAACCATTACATATCTTTGAGTGTCATTTGTTATCATGGGCGATAAGAAGCAAAGGTTTATAAAAAACAAAATATGTTGGCTTTTTTTGATAGAATAACAAAATTAGTCAATAAAAGGAATGTAGCAGATGTTATCAATTTGGAATTTAACAAAACATTTGATGCTATCTCATGGAATCTTACTTGTAAAATTAACTGAAATGGCAACTATACAAATAAAATCACCTGCCTTGAAAAATGGCTGAAAGTTCCAGATCTCTGGGTGATGATAAATGTCAACAGACTGCATTAAGAGGAGGTGCCTAGCAGGGTGCTGCCAATGTGGTTGCTCAAATTAGACTGCACTAATATCTTCTGGCAAATAACCCAAACAAAGATTTATAGATAGAATTGCAGATGGCTCTAAATTAGAAAGTGTTGCAAAAAGGATTAAGAATAGAGAAAAGAAAAAAGACCAAAAATCATTTCCAAATAAATGTGTGGTGGGTATATATATGGAGAGAGAGAGAGAGAAAGATACACACATATATGTATATCTATACACACATATATATATATATATGTATGTGTATAGTTGAACACACGAATATTTAGATATATGATATTTGTATACATGAATTATAATATATATGCTTTTAACATTTATACATTTATTCCAATACATATATGCTTGAAAATACAGATTATTCACATATATTGTAGGGGGGATGAGAGAAAAATCAGAGAGATAAAGACATATATTGAGAAAAATACAAAGAGGATAGCTAAATTTGAGTCTACCTCCAATATTAGTATTGAATAACTACAAGCAAGTGACAACTTCTCTATGCTTCAATTTCACTTTGTGTAACGTGATTTTGTCTGAGGATGTCCAGTTTGCCTAATCTTGATAATCTTTATCATCTACAATGTAAGTTCAGATCACCTCTGATTGGATTCCTACATTTTGGCTCAACTGAATTGCCCATTCTCTTTTTTCTTTACTGTCTGTTACTCCCTTTTGGTCACTCTTACCTCCTGTGTCTGAAGTATAGAAACACCTTTTTGAAATGGACTTGGACTATTTTCAGTTTTAGATAGTCCTCAGGAGACTGAAAGTTTGAGCCATGGCAACTTTTGAATCAGGATTGCAGACAAGGTAGTATACTTAGTCAGTCTAGTATGGACATCCTAAGAAGGTTGTCTGTAACTCTAGCTTTTGAGAAGTTCTGGAATTGGAACTGGGCCTGTTGTCGAGGGAAAAGTATCTAATTCCTTTTCCCTTCCTCAAAGTTGAAGAAGTAAAAAAGACTTATTTTTATTATATCTTTGAGTAAATATCTCTGCATAAAATTCATTTGACTTATATTGGGGGCCAGGGCCTACAACTGGCAGAACAGCACCAGTGTGAACAGAAGCCAATAGCAGAGAGATCAGTCTCCTTAAGAGCATTGGAATTCCATTGATTCCAATAGATTAATATAACTGATCTTTAAGATTGTGTGGTTGGAACTCATTTGGAATAAATTCGGGCTTTCCATTTTTATAAATAACACAAGCTACCCTGGCTCCCAAAGTTTGAAGGTCAAGTATATTATTTTTCTTTCTTCCATCCTCCAGGATTCTCTGGATTAAGGGTTGCCTGGTAGGCAACAAATTCCTTTAGTCCCTAACAAATCATGGTCCTTTAGTTGTGGGTGATAGTCCTCTATATTCCAGCAACATTTAGAAATTAAATGTCAGTTTTGCTTTTACACAGAAAAAAATGCTCGAAGATATAATTTCAAGCATATGAACTCAATTTCCAAATATGTGGGAGGCATAAGCCTTTTCCCTTCCTCCACCACTTCAGTCTCTGAAGATAAGATAGGGTTCATAACTTAGCTCAGATCCTGTAGAGCACAGTTACAATTTAAAGTCCAAACTCAATTTAATATTGAATCCCAGAGACTTTTTGGTTCTTAGATTTTCTATGCTATACTGGATAGTCATACCATCTGTCTATAAACATTTAATTCTGGATTCAAAGTCACCATGGCTCAAATCCCATGATATCATGGGGATCATCTCTGGCACCTAAAATTAAGGAGGATAAACAACAAAGAACAGAAACAAACATCCCTAGGTCTATTTGTCAAAGTTTGAGTAAAAGAAAATAGCAAAATTCTCTCTCACTTGTTCAGTTTGTGAAATCCTTACTTTAGGTAAAGTGAAATCTTTAGCATTTCAAAGCAAAATATAAGAATGGTCAAAAGAGAGCAGTAGAAAGAGAATAGACAGAAAGGAGAATGAGCATCTCAGTCTTACCAGTTTTAAAGTTGCAGGCAGCCAATCAAAAGAAACTATAGAGGTCTCCCTGTGAGACAAATTGTATACATTCAGGCAAACCTTAAAATTCAGAAACTGGAGATTACAAAGAATTTAAAAGTTGTTAAGGACCTCAACAATCAATTAGTTCAATCAAAGTCTGGAAAACACCTCCCCTAAACACACACACACACACACACACAAGCACACCTGATGGAGCTATACATGTATGCATACATACATATATGCTATTATGTATGAATAAGCAAAAATTATCGTGTATGCATGTATACTTGGCTATGATCATTGATATGTGTGTATGTATATGTGTATCTATCTATCCTTAGTTACACACAAGCTTATAAAGCCTGAATCAGGTTTCAGTAACAATTTCCCGTGATCTGAAAATTCTGTTATAATTTTCCCTTCTGTGTTAAGAAGATTCATATTTCCTGGTATAGGAAGTCAAGAGTTTCAGGACATGAAGAGATCATCAAATCTGACGAAGAAATTATAGATAAACATAGGAATAAGATTTAGTTGGGGGCTAGCTCACTGAGATTCTATGCAACTCACTTGCTATGCCAAGGGAAACAGAAAATGTTTTCAATACTGCCTCACTTGTTCCATGTGATAACCTCGATTGAATAACTAACTGCAGTATCTTGTTGAAGCAAACTCTCCTCAGCAGATCTATGGATGGAGATGGTTTGCTAGGTGTGACAGGTGGTCAGAAATATTTGTGGATAATGTATTTTCTGACTGAATCCAGTCATTCTCTTTTAAGAAAATTTTTCTTGTCTTCACTATAAGTTCAGATAAAATTCTGGCTGGTCTAAAAGAGTAAGAAATTATGAACATTTATTTGAATAGATTGAATTTTAATCAGGCTTAGAAGCTTATGAGTATCTAGGGGGAATGTACATGCACATATGCATTGTGTATGTGTGTAAACACATGAGGCAGCATGATGTATTGAATAGAAATCATGCCTCAAATTCAGGAAGACCAAGGCTGAAGTTCTACATTTGCCTCATATTGACCATATGATGTAACCTTAATTTTTCTATGTGCCAAGTAATTCTCTAAGATTAACATTTATAGTAGAATTGGTCATGTGAAATATTTAAAGAAGAATTCTATACCAATAAAAACTCAGGCCTATATAAATATACATGTACACAATATATATGTTATGTATATGTGCATATATATATATATAGTGAATATATTTACTCATATGTACATAAGAGTAAGAGAAAACAAGTTTCTATTTGTATATATAAAAAAGGGGAGAGGGAAACAAAGAGAAGAGGAAGACTTAGAGACAGAGAAGCAGAGACAGAGTCAGAGATTGAAAAAGGATTATCCAATTTTTAGATCCTTTACATCATAATTTTTGTTTTTAGTGTTTGGAAAAACTTGCTTACAATTTTTCTTTTTTTCATAGTGGAAGTGAATGACATCTCATAAAATTCATAAATTCAAAATTATAATATTCAATGGATGGGAAAAAGTTTAGAAATTTGAAATATTGAGTACACAGATTTCTTTTTCTGTCCTGCTCCTTGTTAGTCTATAGTTTGCTATGACTGCATAATGGTCTAGGAAACATTGCCGTGCATTAAATCTTTCATTTAACAATGGACATGAGAAGTGATATTTACACCAAAATGTTTCCAAATGACTTGGAGAAATAATAAATTGAATAGAGAATTCTTCATAAGATCCTGCTTTATAGAACAATGCATAGACAGAGAATAATGTTCAAGGGACAATGAGAATTGTTAAGAAAATGAAGGGTTTGACTGAAAAGAATGTAAGATGACAACATTAGTGACTTGATTAAGATGACTAAGATTGAATGATAAACCCATAAATAAGGGACAAGCATGTTTAAAAATAAATGATTTGTTATTGTATAAGATTTATTTTAACATGATACAATTTGAGTGATATTAATCTGAAAACAAGGCAAAATTCTCCACAACTCCATTCTGAAAATTAAAATCTCCAATATGATGGGGAAACATCTCCTAATAGGAAAGAGTTATTGTGCAGCCACTCTGATGGAATAATGAAGAAAATTTCTCAGATGTGTTGAATGATTCATTTTCTGTGATTGGGAGGCACTTGCTATGGTTCTGCATTTTAAGTTTTCTTTGAAACATTGAGAAAGGAGCAGCAAGTAGGTCACACGTAAATGTCCTATAATTACTGTGCAAAGAGCAGTGGTGGAAACCATCCTCCTGCTTTCCTTCCTTTTGTTTCTATGAATACATGTGCTTGCTTTGAAGGCCTATATTACTCCTGTCAAGGAAGAAGCCCTATCATTGCCCTTTTCTAAACCCAATTGCTTAGCTCACCTAAATCCTAAGGGACACTTAGGAATACAGGCTGTAATGTGGAAGCTGAAATGATTTGTAATTGTTCTTCCCGAGACAATGCACCATCTGAAAGGCAAGTTCCAGGAGTTAATTAAATGCTATGGTAACTTATGTTATGAGTACCCATGAGCTTCAGTGATGATTGCCTCTTCAGAAGGAAAATAAATCAAATAGAAAAATAGTACTTGGCATGGTTATATCATTAGCTGGGGGGAAGAGGAGGAGCCCAAACTTGAAGGGTTTTTTAACAATGAAAACTATTATAGTTTTATTTTTTTTATCTAAGTCAATATTATATATGGAAGTATTTTTGACCAAAATACTAGATATATTTATTTCATATTATAATTAGTAATATTTTGTTTATAGTGAATTAGTCATCATATTTTTTCAGTATTTTTTCCCTCTGGTGCCATTGGTGTCTCATTTATAGGCACATTCAGTCCTGTGAGATTGTAGTCCAAGTGTTTTGGCTTTATTGTCCTTGAAGGTGAAAAGTATAAGCTGTAAAAATTGCACACCTTTCTTCTATTCGTTCTAGTTATTCTCAAAGATCTTTGAACTGACTTTGATTCTCTCTTTCTCACACACACACACACATACACACACACATACAAACACAAACATACAAAAACACATTGTTCATTATCTTCCTTTATCTTTCTTCAATAGTCCTTAACATCTTTAAAAGAAGGAAAAGTGATTTTAGGGGTTGAAGATTGATTATTTCTATCTTATAAAAATTTTGAGTTTCAGATATTAATAGAAAATTCAGTAGGAAATTTCTAGGCAATTTAAGATTAATCCTAGTTCATGAAAGAGATTAGGAATAGATTTGGGGATTATCTACAAAGAGTCAATAATCAAATTTATGAAAAAATAACAATTACTACTACTACTACTAATATATATGTATATATATGAGAAGGCACAGGACAGTACTTGAGAGGAACCTTATTCTTAGAAGCATGAGATTTATAATTAACTAGGAACATTTTTTTCAGTAGTATTTTATTTTTCCAATTACATGTAAAGAGCTTTCAAAAGTCATTTTTGTTAGATTTTGAGCTCCAATTTTTTTCCTCCCTTTCTTGCCTCTTTCCTCCCCCAAGACACTAAGAAAACTGATATAGTTTATACATGTACAGTCATTTTTAACATATTTCCATATTAGTCAGGTTGTGAAAGAAAAATCAGATCCAAAGGGAAAATACACAAGAAAGAAAAAGCAAACAAATAAAAATGGTGAAAAAAAATATGCTTCAATCCCTATTCAGTCTCCTTAGTTTTTTCTCTGGATGCAGAAAGTATTTTTCACACCAAGTCTATTGGAATTGTTTTGACTCAATGTATTGCTGAGAAGATCTAGGTCTGTCATAGTTGATCATCATTTAATCTTGCTGTTACTGTGTACAATGTTCTGTTTCTTCTCACCTCACTCAGCATTAGTTAACATAAGTCTTTCCAGGCTTTTCTGAAATCAGCTTGTTCATCATTTCTTATAGTGTAATAATATTCCATTATATTCACATACTGTAACTTATAAAGTCATTGCCCAGTTGATGAACATCTCTTTAATTTCCAATACCTCTACATGACAAAGAGCTGCTACAAACATTTTTGCACATATAGGTACTTTTCCTTCTTTTGTGTTCTCATTGGGATATAGACTCAGTAGGGACACTGCTGGATCACAGGGTATGTTCCATTTTATACCATAGTTCCAAATTGCTCTCCAAAATCACTGGATCATGTAGGAATGTTAACTGAGAAGTAATAAATCAGGAAGAAGAACCAGAAAATAAAAAAACAGTGGCATGGGGCAGTGTGAAAAATTACCATATATGCAAGTCAATAATGTCAAAATTTCCAAGCAAGTAAAGAAAGATAAAAATTGAAAGAATATCAAGAGATTTTGCAGTTAAAACATCATCAGTAAGCTTAGATAGTATATTTTAGAAGAGTATAGTCAGAAACCAGACTTGAAATGTTGAGAAATAATAATTATGAAAATAACAACTAATATTTATTTAGTGTTTACTATGTGTCAAGCACTGTGATAAACACCTTACAGTTTTACTTAATTTGATCCTCACCATCTATGATGTAGGTTCATTATTTATTTATTATCATGTAATTTAAAAGAGGATGAGAAAGATTGAAGTCAAGTGACTTGTTCAGGGTCACACAGTTGTAAATATGTAAGCCAGACTTTTTTTTTTTTTTAGGGCTCATTCATTTTATTTTTTTAAATACACATTTCTTTATGAATCATAATGGGAGAGAAAAATCAGAACAAAAGGGAAAAATCATGGGAGAGAAAAAAAAACAGAAAAAAAGAAGTGGATATGGCATATGTTGATTTACATTGAATCTCCATAGGTTTTTTTTTTTCTTAAATGCAGATGTCATTTTATATGCAGAATTTATTGGGATACTTAAAAAATTTATTGGATAACTGAAGCACGAAGAAGAACCAAATCTTTGGTCTTTGCATATTCTTGTTGTTACTATCCACAGTGTATTTCTAGTTCTGTTTGTTTTGCTTATCATTGGTTCATGTAAATTTTTCCAGCCCTTTCTAAAATCAGCTTGTTTATCATTTTTATAGAATAACAATATTCTATTACCTTCATATACCACAACTTATTCAGCCATTCCCCAATTGTTGGACATCTGTTTATTTTACAATTCCAAAAGCACTGATACAAACATTTTTGCATATATGGATCCTCTTCCCTCCTTTATGATTTCCTTGGAATACAGACCCAGTAGTGGTACTGCTGGGTCAAAGGGTATACACAGTTTTATAGCCCTTTGGGTATGGTTTCAAATTGCTCCCCAGAATGGTTGAATCAGTTCCCAATTCCACCAACAATGCATTTGTGTCCCAGTTTTCCCACATCCTCTCCAACATTTATTATTTTCCTCTTTTTCCTGTCATTTTAGTTAATTTGAGATATATGAGGTGATACCTCAGAGATGTTTTAATTTGCATTTCTCTAATCAATAGTGATTTAGAGAATTTTTGTCATGTGAAAATTGTCTGTCCATATCCTTTGACCATTTATCAATTGGAGAATGGCTTACAATCTTATAAATTTTATATATTTTAGAAATGAAATCTTCATAAGAAACAGTGATTATAAAATGGAGTCAGCTCTTAATTCAGTTCTTCCTGACTGCAGGATCAGGGTTTTATACACTATATACACCCCAAGACAACATAAAGCAGCTGTCACACTTTTGCCCTAAGAGCAGACTTTAATCTTAAAAAAAAAAATTTCAATTTTTCATCATTATGAATACTTTTATATGTCAGATTTTGGACAAATACTGTATGCTTTTTAAACATAAATTTGGAAATATATTTCTTAATATTGAATTGCATTATGGTTTTTGTAAATTTCTCTTTGAAATTGATATTATAATTTTTAGCAATTATCAATTACATGCTGATAATTTTTCTTAGAACACATTGTAAAGTATTATTTAAATTAACAATGTAATAAAAATTATCTATTGTGAATCTTACTACACTTTTAGGGGTTGTTTTATCCCTACACTTAAAATACTGTTGTTGAGGCTCTTCTCTGGGGAATGGGTAAGAGAGGGTGGTGAGGCATATTTCTATATTGCAGAGTACAGATAAACTTCATTTACTTTGAGAATGAAATTGATAGTAATCTAGTGTTTGACAAACCCCAAGACCCCAGCTTTTGGTATGAAAACTCACTATTTGAAAAAAAACCTGCTGGGAAAATTGGAAACTAGTATGGAAGAAACTAGGCATTGGCCCACACCTAACAGCATATATTAATATAAGGTTGAAATGAGCACATGATTTATACTTAAAGAGTGATATTATAAACAAATTAGATAAAAAAGAATAGTTTCCTTCTCAGACTGTGAAGAAAGAAGGATCTGTGGCCAAAGAAGAAGAGGAGTTCATTATTGAACACAAAATAGATAATTTTCATTATATTAAGTTAAAAGCTTTTTTGTACAAACAAAATTAATGAAAACAAGATTAAAAAGGGAAACGTTTACATTCAAGGATTCTGATCAAGGGCTTATTTCGAAAATATATAGAGAATTCACTCAAATTTATACAAATTCAAACCATTCTTCAGGTTATAAATGGTAAAAGGATATAAACAATTTTCAGATGAAGAAAGTAAAACCATTTTTCATCATATGAAAAGTGCTCTAAATCACTATTGATCAGAGAACTGCAAATTAAGACAACTCTGAGATACCACTACACAACTCTCAGATTGGCTAGGATGACAAGAAAAGATAATGATAAATGTTGGAGGGGATGTGGGAAAACTGGGGCACTAAATACATTGTTGGTGGAGTTGTGAACTGCTCCAATCTTTCTGGACAACAATTTGGAACAATGCCCAAAAGACCATCAAACTGGCCATACCCTTTGATCCAGCAAAGAGATCTTAAAGGAAAGAAAGTTACCTACATGTGGAAAAATGTTTGTGGCAGCCCTTTTTGTAGTGACAAGAAAGTGGAAACTAAATAGATGCCCATCAATTGGAGAATGGCTGAATAAGTTATGGTATATGAATGTTATGGAATATTATTGTTCCATAACAAATGATCATCAGGATGATTTCAGAGAGGCCTGAGAAGACTTATATGAACTGATATTGAGTGAAATGAGCAGAACCAGGAGATCATTATACATGGCAGCAACAAGATTATACAATGATTAATTCTGATGGATGTGGCTCTTTTCAATAATGAGATGACTGATGCCAGTTCTAAGGATCTTTAAATGAAGAGAACTATCTATATCCAGAGAGAGGATTGTGAGAAGTCTATGGATCACAACACAGTATTTTCACTTTTTTTGTTGTTTGCTTGCATTTTATTTTCTTTCTCATTTTTTTCTTTTAATTTGCTCTTCCTTATATAGCAAGATAATGGTGTATATATATTATACATATATATGTGTGTGTGTGTGTGTGTGTGTGTGTATTGGATTTCACATATATGTTTTGCCAAGCTTAACAATAATTGGATTACTTGTCATCTAGGGGAAGGGCTGGGAGAAAGGGGAGAAAATTGGAAAACAAGATTTTTCAAGGGTCAAATATAAAAATGCATACATTTTGGAAGTAAAAAGGTTTTATTTTTAAAAATTCAAGTACAAAATTTTCTGCCAATTGTCCCCAATATGTAATCTCTTCCCAGGACATATTACTTAAAAGGGAATTGTTAGGTGAAAAGGCATGGCTACTTTTGTAAATTTTGATTTTATTAATAATATCTTTTTACTTTACAGCTAACACTCACCAGCCAACACCAAAGAAAATCTGTGAATAAAAAGTTAGAAGCAAAGTCATTGTTGGTTTGTCATATCTTGAACACGAATTGACATCATATACATACAGGGTAAATTACTTAATCTCTTCAAAACTTAAGTTGCTTTAGTCTCCACAGCCATCTATAACTCTAAGTTACATAAAACTTGTGGATCTGCATTTTAGGGTTAATTTCCTTATTTTGGAAGACTCATTTGGGATTCAAATGAAAGTGTATGACTACATAAGAGGAGAGGTGAGTGAGAATGAAGAGATAGAAAATCCTGATGGGACCTTGCAGGGAAGCATTAGAAGAGGGTCCAAAAGCCTTATTGGCAAATGAGCTTTTCAATTTGATATTTCAAATCACTCAAATAAAGCACATGAGTGCAAACACACACACACAATTGGCTTTTATGTTATTTTTGTACTTCCAGATTGTTCTCCAAAAGGATAGAACAAATATATCCTTCTCCCACCCTGCCAGTCTTGAGTTTCATTGATTTTAATAGCTCTTTTCAGATTTCATCTATATGGAAGGATACTTTAAATTTAATTTCCATAATGTAATTACTGACATTGTAAATTTAAACTAATTAACAACAAATATTTTCTCTTTAAAAAATAGTTCATTTCCTTTAACTATTCATTATAACCTGAGAATTATTATTTTGATATGATTTCATATATGTGTGTATGTTCACAATTAAATCTTAATTTAATGTTTAAGTAAGCAAGATTTGAAGGAATGTTTGACTTTTAAAATGGTACCTTATAATGGATGATAAAATGATTATTTGCCACATTTGTATATTGCAATTCTGTTTTATTGCTTAAGAGGAATTATTAGGTTAAAATATCTCATTTATATAAATTTAATGTAAAATTTAAAAAAAGATATGAAGTTATGAAATACTACCTAAGTAATCAATTTTGCACAATAGCACACTCAAATGCTCCCACTGAAATAATTTTTCTCAAGTTCTGCCATATTATTTTGAAATGGACAGTTTTCAATTACTTAGAGATGAGATTTCATGCAAAAACTAGCCATGGGGTTTGGAATGTACTTTGTCATTGCCTCTCCCTTCCCCATCTCCAAGTCACAGCTTTATGTAACTTACTTTTATCTGTTCATTCTATTTTTATATATGTTCATTCATATTGTAGATTAGTCTGCTTTGAATTAGACAAAAATATTAGGGTCTTCTTAAATGTTAGATGAACATTTGGAGAGGGAATGATGGGGAAACATATCCCTGGGATTTAAGTTCAAGACTTAATAATCTGAATTTCTTTTGGAACATTGGTGAGCTATTTGTTTCAGTTTTGTCTCTCATTTAAGCTTGATCCCAATTGAAAATTTAAAAGAAAAAAAAAGTAGATTATTTTCTGCCTCCTCACTGCTAACTTTTCTAGTAGATAAGTGAACTTTTTAGTGTTACTTTTGAACAAGTAGTGAAGAAAATGCCATTTTCATGCCCGGTCCGGTGTAGCAACTGACTCATGCATGACTGGTCTCAGGAGTGTTCAGGTTAAAGTCAAGTACATTTCATTTGGTCAGCTTTCTGTAAGGTGTGTGTGTGTGTGTGTGTGTGTGCGCACGCATGCATGTGTGTATGTCCATGTGCATCAACTTTAGGTCAATAATCATTCTGAAATAAATTTGAATTGGGTTCCTGAATGCAGATTGAGGGATCCATAATAACAAATAAAGAATAATTTATAGACATAATGAAGCATATTGGCATCTACAGTGTTTTCAGGAATTCTTACACAAAGTATCAAGAGTGCTTGGCATTCTGCTTCCCTGACTCAATCTCACCAAGCACTTATTTTTAAGGACCTTAAGGAGCTCTATTCTGTCAGTGACAGTAAACATGGCCTGTTTAAGGGAGGATGAAAATGAATTCTTTGTCCTAGGGATGCTATTGAAAACAAAATTTTTAGGAAGAAAGGTATTAGAAGGGAGCAAGGAGAACCTATCCATATCATCAGGCCCTCTAGGGGCTACAGGCTCTGGGAAGGTTTCTGCATTTGAAGAGTGGGTTTAAGACGATTTTTTGCGTGGCAAAAATAAAACAACAAAAAAGGCTAAAATACTGCCTTCCCTTATTTCCAAACAGTAAAAGCTAATCCCTTGTTTTTTCCCCAAACTACAGTTTGAAACAAAAGAAAAAAGCAAATAATCTATAAAATGTCAAGATCCAAGTTGTACTCCTGAGACAGCTGGCCATCGTAGAATATTAGATATAGATCCCTGAAGTTGTAAACCCTAGAGTATCATATAAATAATAATAAAAAGACATTTTATTATTTTTATTATAATTATTATTATCATCATAATCGTTATATCTGATTGCTCATTATGGCTTAGAGGTGACTCAAGAAAATGTTAGGTTTTGTAGTCATAAAAATATTTAGATCTACTTTCCTAAAGACCTTAAAGTATGATATGAACCTTAGCTATTATAGAGATAGTGGGAAAAACTTAGATTAAAAAAAATGTATGTTTTAGGAAATAAGAGTCTATATGAAAAGAATAAAGGAAATGAATTTATCTTAAGTCAGATGAAGAGGACCTTTATGATCATTTTCAATTTAAAGAAGGAGAGACAGAGGCAGAGAAAGATAGAGACAGACACAGAATGAGAAAGACAGACTAACAGAGAGAGAGACATGGAGAGAAAGAGAAGGAAAGGTACAGGGAGAAAGAGAAGGAAGGGAGAGAGGAAGAGGGAGGGATGAGGGAGAGAAAAAGGGGAAGGGAAAAAGAGAGAGACTTAGATTATATAGGAATGAGAAGCTGACTTTTGTTTCCATAGACAACAAAAATGGACTTGAATGAATGCAGTGATTATGTCATTGGGATCTTTTGTTGACTATCAGAAATCTAAGCTGTAATAATATATATTTCTAGCTATTTACTGAAGACTTAATTGGTATTTAATTAGCTTTTCTCAAAATTATTCCTTGACTGCATGGATATTGATACTGCATATGAGCTATGTTTAAAATCATATAACCAATTTTATAGAAGGTAGAATTTTAAAGTCATTGAGGCAAAGAAGAAACATAAGTGCCCTTTGAAAAATTCTTTTATTATGGAATTTTCTAGTGAATTTTGCAGATGTATTGGGTTCCTATTTCAAGTAAAACTTCACATTTGCCAATATTGGCATTAAAAGAAAGCTTTAGGAAAATAATTGTTTAATTCCCTTTTGTTGCAGATAGAAAGATGGATACTTTAAACAACATTCAAATAAAGACAGAAATAAACAGAAAACAATTAGTTATTAATGTAATTTGCAATTTATCTCTCTCATGTAAAAACTTGTCCCAAACACAATTTTAGGTCTCAGAGATGTATGTTTACTTACAGCAGAATATCACTAAATGTAATGAATTCCTGTTAATATGAACTTATTCAATATGCTTTAAAGAAATATATTAAATGCTGATAGCTATTATTTCTTAATTATGACAAATATCAAATATCTAATAATTAACTTTTTAGGAAGACATGCTAGGAGAATAGTAAATACAATTCTCATTAGAAAATAACTTGGAAGAACTCAAAATATTCAGGCCTCTAGAAAAATATCTAAAAATAGCTCAAATGTCTGAAGCTTGGGACTGTGAGCCCTCCACTCTGGAAGCAGAGCCCCACTTTAACCAAGAATTAAAAGTTAAGTAATAAACTGGGAGAATGAGCAAACAAGAGAAAAAAAAAAGATTCTAACCATAGAAAGTCACTATGATGACAAAGAATATTAAAGCACACACTCAGAAGAAGACTGCAAAGTCAAAGTTCCTCCATCTAAAGTTTCCTAGAAAAATACAAATTGCTCTTAAGCTATAAAAGAATTAAAAAAGAATTTTGAAAATAAGGAAGAGAGATGAAGTAAAAATTTGGAAGAGAAATGGGAGTGAATGAAGAAAATTATGGAAAAAAATACAACCAACAGCTTAGTGATGGACACACACACAATAATGAAGAAAATAATGTCTTAAAAACATAATAGATCAAATGGTAAGAAAGAAAGAAAAGAAAAGAAAAGAAAAGAAAAGAAAAGAAAAAGAAAAAATACAAAAAGCTAATGAGGAGATGCCTTAAAAATCAGAATTGGCCACATGGAAAAAGAGACATAAATATTAACTGAAAGAAAAAAAAAGGGAATTGGCCTAATGGAAAAGAAGATCCAAAAGCTCACTGAAGAAAATAAAACTGAGTAAATGGTAGCTAATTTATGAGAAATCAAGAAACAGCAACAAAACAATTCAGAAATCAAGAAACAAAGATAAAATAATGAGAAAATACAATGTAAAATATGCAGAAAAGCAAATAACCTAGAAAATAGACCCAGGATTTGGCTCTTTTTAACAATGAAGTGATTCACGACAATTCCAATAGACTTGTGATGAAAAAGTGCCATCTGTATCCAGGGATAAAATTTTGGAAACTGAATGTAGATCAAAGCATATTATTTTTATCTTTTTATTGTTGTCATTTGTTTGCTTGCTACTTTTTCTTTCTCCTGTTTTTCACCAGTAAGAAATGATTTTTCTTGCCCATCATTACAAATATGTAAATATGTTTAGAATTGCATGTGTTTAACTTATATTGGATTGGTTGCTGTCTTGGGGAGGAGGAAGAAGAGAAAGAGGCAAAAAAAATGGAACAAAAGATTTTGCAAATGTAAATATTGAAATCTTTGATATATTTGGAAAAATAAAATTAAAAATTAAAAAAAATAGATCCAGGAGAGATAATTAAAAAAAAAAAAGTCATTGAACTATCTGAAAGCCTTGATAAAAAAAAAAGGACCTAGTGTCATCTTTCAAGAAATTGTCAAAGAAAACTGCTCTGATATTTTGGAACCAGAGGATAAAATGAAAGTGGGAAAAAATCTTCTGATCACTTTTTGAAAGAGATCCACAAATGAAGCCAAATTATAGACTCCAACTCAAGGAGAAAATATTGTAAGTGACCAGAAAGAAACAATCCAAGTATCATGGAGCCACAGTCATGATAACACAAGATTTAGTGGCTTCTACATCAAGGATTTGAGGGCTTGGAATATGATATTGGGAAGGGCAAAGGATTATAATCAAGATTCACTTACACAGCAAAATTGAGTATTATTCTTCAGGGAGAAAGGGGAAATTCAACAAAATAGAGGACGTTTTAATATTCTTGACGAAAAGATTAGAGCTGAATAGAACATTTTACTTTGAAATTCAGGATTCAGGGATTAAGAGGGTATAAACTAAGGTATTAAAGGGTACAAAAAAGTAACCAAAAAAGAGAAATAATAAGGTACTTGATAAAGTTAATCTGTTTATATTCCTATATGAAAAGAGACACTTGTAACTCATAAGGACTCATTATTAGGGCAGTTATAAAGAGTGTATATAGACAGAAGGCACACAGGGAGTTGAATGTAAAATTATATTTAAAAATAAAATTAAAGGGTAAAAGAATAAACTGGGAGAAAGGGAAAGTAAGAGATAGAAGAGGGTAAATTACCTTCCAAAAAAGATGCAAGTAAAACTTTTACAATGAGGCGGGAAAAGAGGGAGATGAAGGAAATGAGCCAACTTACTTTCATTAGAATTGGCTCAAAGAGGTATAGTATACACATTCAGTTGGGTACAGAAATTTATTTTCACCTATAGAAAAATAGAAAGAGGAGGGAATAAAAGAAGGAGGGCTGATAGAAGGGATGTTGGAGCAGGGGGTAGTCTGAAATACAACAAAAAGGGAGTGAAAAAATGAAAGGAATGAGAGAATATAATAAGCAGGTGGGGAATAGGCTGGAAGAAACTATAAGTAGCAGTTGTAACTGGAGAAAAATTTAAAAGCATCTTTCATGGATAAATGCTTCAGTTCTTAAACATAAAGAAAGTAAAGTCAAATTTATAAAAAAATAAGATTCATTTCCCAATTGATAAATGATCAAAAGTTATGAACAATTTTCAGATGAAGTAACCAAAGCTATTTATATAGTTATATAAAATGTTATAACTCACTATTGATTGGAGAAATGGAAATCAAAAGTTCTGAAGTACTACATCATACCTATTAGATTGGCTAATAGGGAAAAAAAGAAAATAAATGTTGAAAGTGTGTGAAAATGAGACATTAATGCAGTGTTGGTGGAGTTGTAAACTGTTTTAACCATTTTGTAGAGCAATTTAGAATTATCTCCAAAGGGTTATAAACTATGTATACCCCTTGACCTAGTAATACCATTACTAGGTCTGTATCCCAAAAAAGATAAAAGGAAAGGAACAAATATGAAAAAAATAGGATATCAATTGAGCAATGGCTAAGAAAATTGTGGTATGTGGTTACTGCATAATATTATTGTATTATAAGAAATGATAACTAGGATACTCTTAGAAAAACCTGGAAAGACTTCCATGAGCTAGTGCAAAATATAGTGTATCGTGTATAAAGTAAGAGCAATATGTAAGATGATTAGTTATGAATGACTTAGCTATTCTTAGCTCTGAAGGACTTATGAAGAAAAATGCTTCTCATCACCAGAAAACAAACTGATAATTTCTGAATACAAATTCAGAGAGAGAGACAGAGAGAGAGAAAGACAAAGAGACAGAGAGACAGAGGCAGAGACTGAGGGAGACAGAGAGACAGAGACAGAGATAGACAGAGACAGAGAAACAAAGACAGAGAGGGAGATAGAAAAAAAAACTTTTAAGTAAAACAAAGTATATATAAAAGTATGTGTATATACACACACATATATATATATATACACATACATATACTTTATACTTTTATTAATTATATATACAGTGTGTATATATATATACATATATATATATATATATACATATACATATTTTATTTTACTTGAAGTTTGTTTTTTTGTTTTCTTTCATAACATGATTAATATAGGAATGTTTTGCAATACAAGTGCATTATACATTTGTATAATCTATGTCAAATTACCTGCCTTCTCAGTGAAGCAGAGTAAGGAGAAAGAAAGATTATTTGGAACTCAAAATTTTAAAAACAAATGTTAAAAATTGTTTTAAATTGTAACTGTGGAATAATAAAACACTAAATATTTCATTAAATTAAATGCAGGGAAAAAAAGGGGAAAAAAACTTTTAGAAAGACTTTATAGAATTTCATTTCTACTGGTTCATAATGAAAATATTTATCTGAACACACATACACACAAGAAGTACATATCCCTCAATGGTAAAAAGAAATGCCAGGAGAAGGGCCCCATCTTTACTTATCTCTATTACTGAGATACTGAAAATTCCACTAATTTAAGTTCATATCAACTTAGCATGTTCTTTTTAATTTCCATGTTAACTTAATTTCATATTCATCATTATCTTTCTGACTTTAGCAGCAGGTTCTTAATTGACAAATAAATAGAAAAATTGTATGAACTATCAGTCTTTGTTATATTGTAGTTTCTAGTGGAAAATCAAAATAAATTCTCAAATGGATCTGTGAGTTCTTTGAAAAAATTGTTCTTCCAATGGTACAACTCAAAAATCGTCTATCCCTGCAAACTCTATGCAGTTCTCCCTCATATCCTCCTATCAGTTTCACAGGGGAGACACTCAACATATGAGGGCCTTCCTGTGCTTTTTCTTGACTTTAATGGGTAACAATAGAAAACATTAGCCTTCTAAACTTTATACTTCAACTTGCCCCATGATTGACCCATCTACTTTTTTTCTTTGACAACATGATTCCTTCCACTTCTTTGTCATTCCTTTTCTACAATGTATTTCAGCTTGTCTATATTCACCATCTACCCAACCCCTTTGCCCTTTGAGTGATTTTCAATTTCAATTTTTCTCACACTCTTGTGCCCCATGACTTGTACTCATAAAACAATAATCAAAGAGAAAATCACCTTGATATACAAAAAGCTAGTTTCTGATTACCTCCTTCCCTCAAGAACATGCTGTCACATCCTCTGTTTATTCCTCACAAAATAGTCTCTCATTCTCATTCCATACAATTGAACAAATGAAACTTTTTCTCTAATTGTGCTTCAACTGCAGATTTCGATATCTCAAGATAAATGGAACTCGAATGCATTTCCTTTTTAATAATAACCATGCTATGCTCCAGTGAACTGGTCTAACAGCATGTGTGGATAAGGAAAATTACTCAGGTAGCTAGAACTCTGGCAGTGATGTGTGTATTGAATCTTCCAGGGTTGTGGCCTTGACAAAACCCCATCACTTGATTATACAATTAGGCAAAGATAACCCTCAAGATTAGTATCATATCAAAGATGTTGTGGGAAGGAATTTCTTTTGAGCTTAGCAATGAAAACTACTGTTAGAGAAAAGCCTATGCATTTTCCCCCAGTGTATAAATTTCCTCACTGAATACAGAACATTTCTCTAATCTGGGGTTAGATATTGCATTATTTCTATCATTTTGACAAACCACCAAAATAACCTCAGAAAATGGGAAGGCATGTGCCTTTAAAAGCCGCCTGAGACATTCCCTAAAAATAGTTTACAAAGCAAGAGAGTCAAATTGTTGGGGAATTGCACTCTAATGCATTAGAGAGTCTATTCCTATGGCACTTAAGCTAGCCAAAGTAATAAATATAAAATGGTAATTTTTTTTTCCATGAGCTCTGCTCGCTGCTCCCATATGATTTCATTCCTACCCAAGAGTAATATAACACTGCCTGCTCGCAGATTTCTGAATTCATGGAATAAGACACTGGCTCTGCTACTTTGTTTAAATGTACTCAAAAGAAGTTAGCAATTACAATTAATCCCTCTGTTGTCTGAGCATAGCCTGTCTTGATTTCCAGTCTAAGTATCAATGGGGTGTTTCAAGTGTAAGAAAATTTAGCCTCAATAATTCAGAACTGACTTTTGTCATCTTTTTCTTCTGTCCCACAATACCAAAATAAAGTATGGAAAGGATTTGGGAAGGAAAATGAACTCATTTTTGTGCAATTTTACTATAGGATGCAGCATATTATGCCTGATATCTTAAAACACAACCCATAAATTACTATCTAGATTTTTAAAAGTTTATAAAAGTCCTATGGCTTAAAGATAGAAGCAACACTAAAGATCATTCTATTTAAACTCCACACATTACAGATAGGGCAGCTAAAGCCCTTAGAGTTTAAAGGATTTGTCAGAAAAGTAACAAAGAACAGAGAGGGTTTAAACTGAGGTTGTTGGGTTCTAGATTTTATTGTCTTTTTACTCCTTTGTGTATAAAACAAAATAGCCCAGTATATAGTAGATTTGTTTATCTGAGACACTGAAAGGAGACTTCCAAGATAGCTATTTCTTTAAAGATATAGAAATGAGTTCATCCATGTTGAATATTTTATAATTAAAGCCTGTTACTAATATTGAGAAACCCTTAGCAAAATTTCCACAGAAGAGATACATATAAATTCAGTTAGGATATTAATAACATAATGGTTATAATAACACATAAAATTATATTTAGTTTTGATATGGAAAAGTATATTACTGAAAAACTAGACAAATTAAATCATATTCTGTCTTTTGTAATGCGTATCATCCATCACTACACCATAGCAAACATCAATATGTATCCTATAATTTACTCATATCCTTCTTCACTTTTACTAGTTGCAATGGATGAGCATAGTACTAAGTATTAGATGCAGTGTGATATAATAGATAGATTGTTGAGCTTGAATGGAAGGAGATCTACTCCAAAATACTAGCTCTGAAATGTTCTAGCCATTAATCTTTTTATCTTCTACTTAAGAAACAATAATCAAGTAACTTGTTATTGATTTATTTTTATATCATATATTTAATATTACTTTAAATATTATT
The DNA here is from genome assembly GCF_902635505.1 of Sarcophilus harrisii. Lineage (NCBI taxonomy): Eukaryota > Metazoa > Chordata > Mammalia > Dasyuromorphia > Dasyuridae > Sarcophilus > Sarcophilus harrisii. The sequence continues at coordinate 126,176,548 of NC_045429.1, forward strand.
GTTTTATTAATCACTTCATGATTCTAGTAACTACGAGCAAAGTTCATTTCTTTCCTAAAACCTTGATAAGTATTATAACCTATTAGTAGAAAATAAATTCCTTTACAGAAAGACTATTTTGCTTTTTTAAAAAAAGACTAAATTGTTTTATGTATCTCTAGCATATAGCATAATGACAGTTTCATAATAAGAGCTTACTAATGTTTGTGGTTTGATTGATAGTGTGTAATTAAGCTGAAATAATTTTATCAATTTTGTTAAATGAATTGTTTCATATATTGGGTTCTTTATAAATAGGATGTTGATTCCATGATTTTAAATCTTTTCTGCTTTGATAATATTCTACATATAACAAACATGCTCAAATGTGCCAAAGATATCTGTAAGGATAATTCCATCAATATGGGTTACAAATTATCTATTAGTTGGTAGGTAAGAACAAGGAAGTTGCTTGAGGCATTTAGAAATTAAGTGACTTGTTCAGGATCACATGGCTAGAACATTTCAGAGCTAGTATTTGGGAGAAGATATCCCTGCATTCAAGCTCATCAATCTATCCACTATATCACCCTGCATCTAATATTTAGTACTATGTTCATACATTGCAACTGTTTAATGTTTATGTTTAAATATCTAAAAATTGTACTTTATGAAAGATAATATAATCTGCCAAAGATAGCAGTCTGGGGAGTAAAGCAAATCTGACCTAATGACCATTTCCTATATTTTTAAATATCATTGACTTTCCTTAAGTATCAAATAGATAGTGTTATTTTAGCCATTATTAAAGATATTAACTTTTACCTCAATGAATAGAGGAGGGACCATATTTTCTATCTAGGAAACCTGCCAACCAGGAAGGCAACCACTGTGCTCATCAGTAATCTCTTACAAAACAGACTTCCTGTTGAAGGAAAGTGGTGAGATTGCTGCTTGGCAGGAAGGAAAATCGATAACTTGGCCCTGGGTCCCCAGGAGTAGCAGGGTGCTTCAGCTGAGAACTGAGCCTTCAATCCCCTTCCCTGCTAAGTAGCAGCTGCTCCATTGATTCCCCAGAAAGCCTCCTTTGCAGTCAGCATTTGAGGAGGTGAAGCACCAAATGAAAACGACAGATTTCATTGCTATTCTGGTAGAAGAGATGTTTAAAAGGCCCCTTGTGCCCAGCTGCCTCTTCTTTTTCTTAGAGGTGTTGTTCTGACAAGTTGTTTCTATTTCTGTTGCATCCTGGTCAGGACTGGTTTCTTGGTATGATGGGAATATCAAAAAATAAATAGTTTGCCAATTTCAGGGACAAGTATGATAGAGACAGGTCATTAGAGGATAACCATATTTCCTTTATTACTCTCCTTGTAAATGGTTCACATTTGTCCTAAATTCAATTTTCCATAAACAGGGGATAGGATGTGACAAATGAATTCAATTAATGACAAATCTCTAATGATTATTTCAACCTGAACTTTCAAGGATGTTCACTGAATCATTTTAGGAGTAAAATTTCAAATGAAAAATGACAAATTATTTAAATTTCACCCGCTTCCCTTCCAGGAGGATAGACTAAACAATGTATCAGTTAAGATCTAGACACCAGGTGGAGAAGGAAAGGATCTAGATAATTTAAAGCAGAGTAATTGATCTTTCAATTGAAAAAGGTGACTGAGCTATAAACTGGGACAATTAGCATTATAGTTTTCTTTTGTGTCATACATTTCCTAAATTAATATTTCAAGAATATATAGTTAATGACAAAAATAAGATGATTTTTGGATATTTCTGGTTGATTTGTTTGAGTTTGGCATATTGACAGACATCAAACTACCTCATTAACCTAATAGATGATGTTCCAGAGTGATTGAAAAATTACTTATTTCTGCATAACTTTCTAATTAGTTGCTTTGTATTTAGTGATGCTGGTAATTAGACATTGGTTATGGTTATGTAGGTTACAGTAGAATCAAGAAAAAAATGTTTTCCATCTTGGTACTGGTGACATTCATCTCAAATAATCTTGGAGAACTCAGGGTCACCTCTATGACATGACAAGATGTCAAAGTAGGACATAAAATGTATTTTTTCTATAACACAGTTGCCTTTTCCATATTATTCTGGGGCCAACTATTCCCTTTTCTATTATGTAAACTTTTCTGTTTTAGATAGTTAAAGAAGGGAAAAACAAATAAATTTTTATTGGTAATCAATCCTTTTCATTCCCATTCCATTAGACTCTTAATTGTGTTGCATTTTATCAGTCTATTTCACCCTTATTTTCAAAAGTTGAGAACAGGTAACACATTTGAATAAAATATTTAATAATGCTGTTCTTATTTAATTAAGTAAAACATCCAAACAAAAAGAGAGGATTGACAATAAGAACAAAAGTAGGGAAGGAAAGGAAGAAATTCTGGGTAAATAGTTTTCTGTGAAAGTAGTTCAAGCAAAAGTAATTGTGGAGATAAAATACTGACTTAAAGGAAATGATAAAAACAAGAAAAAATTCAATTAGAAATGAGACAAATGGTAGAAACCATAATCCTAAATCTCGTTATTTTGAATATTGAGTGGATTAAAGAATCCAATAGAAAGAGATTGACATATTGGATAAGGAACCATAATTGATTACTTACAAAAATTTATAAAAACCAGAGATACATAAAATTTAAAAAATGAGAATCTATCTCAAAATTTATTTGGCATCAGATGAGTTCCCTAAAGACACAAATGATGTCAGAAAAGGAAATAAAAATTCTGAATGTAAGTAGACATGAACAAAGAAATATCATCCACAAAAACCATAAGAACAAATTAAATGAACTGGGAACCAATATTCTTCAAGTAATATAGCATCTAAATTGGTTGCCTTTACTATTATTATTAATAATTATTATTGGTAATATTTATGTAATATATATTTTAAGGTTTTCCAAGTGTGTTGCCAACTGTATTCAAGCAAAACACACTGGTCGTAAAGAGAGGATTCATGGTCTTTAACATAGTCCAGAATATCTGAATTAAAGAAAAAAAAAACAAAGAAATTCACAGATTAGCTTCTAAAGGTAAACAGAAAATAATATTTAAAATACCAACATGGTTAAAAACATTGATAGGCAAGAAAACAAAATTCTACATTTAAACAAAATGCATCTAAAATACAAGATCACATAAATTTATCATATATATTACATATGACATAATATATTTATAGAAATTAGAGGTTGTAAGAATATTTACTATGCTTTACATGGATACAAACAATAACAACAACCATATTATCAAAGCAAAAAGAAATATCCATAATATAATCAGAAATAAGGAATTATTCTTAAATGAATCTCAGACACTAAAGAAGCATCAATATTGAACAACCTAACCTAATAGATAAAAACAAATATGAATTACAATTATAGATAGTTTCAAATATTATTATATATAGTATAAAGACAATAATGTTAATGTTCTTTTTTTTCAGAATTGCACAACTAATAGAAATGTAAATGAAAGAAAAGATAGTGATTTAAAAAAATAAAACCTGGAGCAATTACAGCTAAAATTGTTATAAGGCCTCTTGAATGGAAACTAAACAATGTACAAACTTAGAAATTTGATTTTAAATTGAACATTAATTAGGACACAATAATATAAACATACATAATTCAGTTCTTTGCAATGAGAAACATCTCTGTAATACATTTAATAAAAAGGATTAGAAATTAATAGGATAAAAACAATTAAATATCCAATGGACAAAGTGTAATCAAAACAAAACCAAAATAAATGCTTAACTGATGCACCATTAAATGTTAAAAAAAAAAAAAAAAAACTGAGAATATACTAAGTAGTAAAGCTTTGAGAAATATAAAATGTTAAAATAAAATTTGACCAAATAAATGCCTTACATAATCCATTTTAACAAAAGGAAATGAAGCTGGCTCTTTGGAAGTACAAAAAGCATAGGGAGGCTTTTTAGTCTTAATGTCTCCTAAAAGGAAATTTTTATTTTTTAAGTTAATAACAACAATATGCAAATTAATCACAAAATTCTGAAACAAACAGTACCCAATTCCTTTTATGAGAGAAATATAACCACAGTGCCTGCATAGTATAAAAGACAAAAGAAGAACTGGAATGTTACCTCACTCCAGTTTGTTTTAAATAGTTCTAAAATTTTTAGTAATAGCAACAAAATAAAAGAAAAACTATTAGAGGCATAATGATTCACAATGAGGAAACAATAGTACTCAAATGTGGTGATAATATAATGGATTATTTAGAAAATCCTAGAGCATCAGCAAAACAAGTTAATGGATAGTTTAGACAAGATAGAGATTACAAAATAAATTCACAAAATTACCATTTCTATACAATTAGAACAAAATCCAAATCCAAAATAATTGTTAAGGAAATGTCATTCAAAAGGACTAATATAAATAAAATATGTGACTTTTTTTTTTATAAAGCCTACTTAAAGCTTGAATTGAGTTACTATGTTAATATTTTACATTGTTACATAATGATTTCTATCTTATATTAATACAGATCATTTAAACTATCCCTTAAAGAAATAAAGAACAATTTAAAGAGCTGTAGATAAATACTTATTGCTACAATTAGAGCCATGTCAAGAAATATTAATTTATATTGTTAACAGTACACCAATCAAAATTCAAAAGAATCCTTTTTGTAACAAGATAAAATGTTGTAAAAATCATTTGACAGAAAAAGTTATCAATATATGAAAGTAAATATTGACAAGAGGGAATAAATTACAGGAAGCATTTCTAGACCAATAACTAGATCATAAAGCAGCAAATGCTACCATTAGGTATTTGTTAAAACATAGAAACTAAACCAATTAAGGAGATGAGAAAATCAGAAAGAAAAGAACTCAATAGTTCATTTTTCCAAAAACTTCGAGACATAAGTTACAAAGACAAGAATCTCTTTTCTTCTTCAAGTTGTTACTATAAGTCTTTCTCTTTTAATCATCTTCAGTCACTTCCTACTCATTAGTTCCTTTGATACAAGCATACTCTGATTTTCCCAATCATAACTATTTTCCTTTAAAATGAGGTATTTGATTTATATCTAAATCCCCATATTTTTTCTATTTTGACTTCCAAATTTAAAAATAAATGTCCTGTATCCAATTATTTTCTTGCAATTTTATTTGCCCTCCAACTATTATAGTTAAATTATTCTCAGAGTTTGTCTATTCCTTCTGATTTGGCATATCCAATGACTATCTTTCAACATACATCTTGCTTGACATTTTTAATAGCATTCAAAACTGTTGATTGCTACTTTTTCTAAATAATCTTTCTTCCTTTCTCTTTAAGGAAATGAAACTTACCTGATTTTAAAACCATATTTGACTAGCTGACAATTCTTTTCTTGACTCCTTTGTGTCAGATTTGGAATTGTTCTTCCCCCCTCCCTTTATTCTCTTTTAATCTCTACTCTTAAGATAATATTCATCCCTTACCACCAAAATCTCAGTTCAAATGATTGTTCATTTCAGTTAAATTCCTGCTCAAATGATTCCTAAATTTACATTTTTAAGTCAAGCTACTCTCCTGACTTCTATACTTCTATCCCTTAACTGTCTACAGAAAAAGGAAACATCTACAAAACTGAGATTATTATCCATTCTCCATAAAACTTTAAAGATTAACTCATATTCAGTTTAGAAACAAATTCAGTGCTACATGGAAAATAAATGCATTTGTAAAAAATGCTTTCTTTTGAACACTGTTTTTGACTTTGTTACCACTATTCATTCTCTATCCTAGAAAAGTTGGAGAGGTGATTGGGATCTCCCAACCATTATCCTCCAATATCATGCAGAAAATGTTTTCTAAATAGATAATCATGTGGTAAATGTTAATGTCTGAGACACTAAAAAGTAAAAGTAAAATCCGAAAGAAGACTATATTTTAACAAGATTAATTGAAAGATGTTAATGACCAGATCTTGAAAAGAAAACTAGAGCTATTGAAACTGTAGCATACAAAACTCAAAAAATTGAAAAGGATACAGATAAAAGGAACAAGTATTTATTATTAAGTACCTATTATGTTCCAGAAAAAAAGAAAGACAATTAACATAAAAACAAAGAAGAAGATTTCAATAACATCTTTAACATTGATTTTTTTCCACTTAAGAAAAGAAGGTTGTTAATGGGGTTTATTTTGCATTTTCAGTAAAAAGTAAGTAATAAATGCATATCCATCAGAAAACAACTTGAAATTCATATATAAGTAGTTCCTCAAATTATGTCATAGCAGTAAACAAAAAAAAAAAAAGGTCCTAGGAAATGAGAAAGACCACTTAGAACTAAATATATATATATATATATATATATATATATATATATATATATATATATATATATATCTTATACCTCTTAGATTATTCATGTCACTCCTCCTTCCAAAAATCTTCAGGGGCTTCCTATCACTTCCTAAATTCAAACTCCTTTCACTTATATTCAAGGCTCTCCATGTCTCCTTATCCTTCATACTTCTTTCATGCACTTTATTGACCAGTCAAATTACTTATTACTTTACTATCTGCCCTTAGCACCACCTGCACTTTCCAATTTTCTTGTCTTTGCCCTTAGTGTCCTCTATGGCTGGAATACCTTTTCTAACCACCTAATTTATTAAAATCCAACTTAGAGACCACCTTTCCTGTGTTTGTTTTCTTCCTTGCTTTCTCCTGATGAAGGCAATATTTTCCCCTTACTCTCATATGGAAAAGATTATTTTGTTTCTTTCTACTTATCATGCAATAGTCTATTTTCCATTTATTTTTATCTGCCTTTTATCCATATTATAGATTAAGCTCCATGAAGGCAATGACTATACCTTATTTAAAGTTTGTATCCCTTTAACCATTTTGTATAAATCTCTATGGAAAATCATATGTAAGTAATGTTGAATTTTTGGATCTATCTCTTTCTGTGTAAAATTTTATTATAACTATAATGAATATAAGTCAAATCTCACCTCTAAGCTGTAAGCTACTTGAGGGATCAGGACTCATACATTTTTGTAACCCTCACCATGTCAACCAGACTATAAAGTATTCGATAAATTGGTTACCAAATGTATAACATTGTATAGGGAGAAAAATTATAAAGTGTTTCATAATTTTTAAATAAAATGGAATAATGTGATTCATATATGTGTGTGTATTACACTGCAAATTTTGATTTGTTACTTTACCCTGTTTTTCTATAATATATGATCCATTATTATGCTCAAAAAGTTATCAAACTGTGCATACCCTTTGATCCAGCAGTGTTACTACTGGGCTTATATCCCAAAGAGATTATAAAGAAGGGAAAGGGACCTATATGTGCACAAATGTTTGTGGCAGCACTCTTTGTAGTGGCCAGAAACTGGAAACTGAGTAGATGCCCATCAATCGGAGAATGGCTGAATAAATTGTAGTATATGAATACTATGGAATATTATTGTTCGGTAAGAAATAACCAACAGATTTATTTCAGAAAGGCCAGGAGAGACTTACATGAACTGATGCTGAGTGAAACGAGCAGGGCCAGGAGATCATTATATACTTCAACAACAATACTATATGATGATCAATTCTGATGGACCTGGCCATCTTCAGCAATGAGATGAACTAAATCAGTTCCAATGGAGCAGTAATGAACTGAACCAGCTACACCCAGCGAAAGAACTCTGGTAGATGACTAAGAACCATTACACTGAATTCGCAATCCCTATATTTTTGCCTGCCGGCATTTTGGATTTCCTTCACAGGCTAATTGTACAATATTTCAGAGTCCAATTCTTTTTGTACAGCAAAATAACAGTCTGGTTATGTATATTTATTTTGTATTTAATTTATACTTTAATACATTTAATATCTACTGGTCATCCCGCCATCTAGAGGAGGGAGTAGGGAGAAGGAGGGGAAAAATTGGAACAAAAGGTTTGGCAATTGTCAATGCTGTAAAATTACCCATGCATATAACTTGTAAATAAAAAGCTATTTAAAAAATAAATAATATATGATACATTGAAAATATTAATTAAACTTCCATGGTATTATGAGAGCTATTTGTCTATTTTGGAATTTATTACTATATCTATTATTATACCAAAATGCAATTAATACAACTACTACTTCAAATATTCGGAGTTTATATTCAACATTTCAAGCAAAAGGTCATCCAAGTTGGAACCCACTACCTTCTAGAATAGCCCATTCCAATTTTTGATAGGATTAAAAATTACACAGAGATTTTTTTTTCAGCTTGCATTCAGTCAAATTTTGACTACAATCTTTTTCAACCTATTTAAGTCTAAGGGCTATATCAAGGGGGAGAACTAGAGATATAAGGCTGCTAAACCATTGTCAGTCAAAGGTCTCTTGTCCAATTTTTTCTACAAGGCCTTATCTTGCTCTGGATACTTCCATCCTCATGCTTTCTCAACTCCCCAGCAACACACTGTTGTAAAAATGCTAAGAAATTTTCCCTTTGAGGCCATAGTCCCATAAACATTAATAATCTAATTGAATTCATTCCTTAGTAATTAACAAACATCCACTTGACCACATTCCTCTCATCTCAGTGATTTTAATTGTCTTTATTTGATCCAAATTCTCTTCTTCACTGCTTGTCCCTAATTTTCATCACTCTCAACTGTGGTATTCTCCTTCTTTTGTATAATATAATGATTCTCTGAGCAGGTTTCTTGGGGAGATTTTCTGGTGGCAGCCTTAGTTTCAGTTCCAAGTAATAATCACTTCAAATGCAGCCAGCTGATAAAATCCAAATTTTTATTTCTTATCTCTTTCCTTGGCCCTGGTTAGCTTTCTTAGAGGCCCATCTCTCTGCTTGGTTCCAAGAGCTCTTGCAGCTTGTCCTTTGCCTCTGCTTTCTTCAACCTCCAGCCAGCACAAAGGTGGAAGATGGAATGAATCTGATTTCACCTCTGAGAGTGGGCTTGTAGGCTTCTGTATCTCCCAGAGTACTCTTTGGCCCTGAGAGCTTCTTGCTTATATTCTGTTCACTGAGTACACACCAATCATTACATCATTGGGAAACCATTATTTGTTGTATGATTAAATCAATTCTAAACTAGATTTAAACATTATCTCCTCAATTCCATTTAGTACCTTGTTTCAAGTTCTGGCCCATATCATCTCCTCATAGGATCAGATCAATCATACTGAACCATGCTAAATTAGATAATTATTGTCTCTATCAACTCTAATGAGTTAACACTTTGTAAGGATTCCAACACTCAACCTTTTCCCAACATTCCTCTCTGGAGCTGCAGTTCCCCTCTACCATCCTCTCTGGAATTCCTGCTCCATAAGTAACATAGTATTCTTCTAAAACTATTGCTTTTTTCTGTTCCTTTCATATTATTGCACTTTCTGAAGCCTAGATCTTTCTTGAATTCATAGATATCCTAGACATATTTTATACCACTAGTTGTATTTTCATTCAGATCTTCAATTCAGTGGTTGAGAGGGGGAGAAGTCATAATACTCTTTGTTCCCCTGGATCACTTCTATGCTCTCATTCTATCATTATTCCATATCCTCTTTTTATTTAAGGTGCACTTAATATATATTTATTATGAATTAAAATTTTGATAGCTATTATCTACCAACTACTCCAAAACTCCCCTCTTTTCCCCAAGTTCAATGCTTAACTCACAGTCACTCCCCATCTCCCCCCAAACACAATCCAAGTATGTTTTTCATCCTTTGCCATCATCATCTGTTATTCCCAAGAATCCTCCATAGATGACCTGTACTTTATTATATTATATGAGTATCCATGGAGCTTTCATGATGTCTTAGTGTCATTCACTTTTCTCACTGTATGAACAGCTCACCCTATTTTCTATTGATAAATAGCCTGGGATAATGTTTAAAGCCACATGCTTGGGATCTCAGTGTATCAACTCAAGCTTCAGCCCATTACATACTAACTCATAGTCATTCTTTCATCATTTGTTCAACAATCACAGAAGAAACTGATAACTATATCAGTCTATAAGTAAAAAAAAAATACACTATTTCCCTTTTGGAAATCAGGACAAATTCAAGTGCATTCTATCTTCAATAATCACTTTTTCATCACGATCCCTAAAAGGTTGGTGAGTTATCATATTTGCTTGCTACATCAGTGACTTGTGGTGTAGTTCATTTGTGTCAAATGAATTGACTGCATGAAGAATAACTAGGTGTTTTCTTCATACCAAAGAGCAAAAATCTAGGATTAATGACCTTAGAGACCATCTCATCTAATTCCCTCATTTCACAATTAATTATCCAAAACAGACATCATTATCTTACTATTTAACATGCATTGTACAAAGCATTGGGTAAACAAAGATAGGAAAAACCAAAATTCCTATCCTCAAGAAATCAGTTTACTATCATATAATGTTGCTGTTACTATCTGCACCAATCTCCTAGCTTTCCTCACTTCATTTTCCAACAGTTCATGTAAGTTTTTCCAGGTGTTCCTGAAATCCTCCTCATCATTATTTCTTAAAAACAGAATGATATTATATCAAAATCATATATTATAACTTGTTCAGCAGTGGCATTCCACAGTAGATGAATAAACCCTCAATATCCAATTCTTTGCCAGCGAAAAAGAACTCCTATATATATTTTTTGTAAACAAGTGTTTTTTTATCTAACATTTCTGTAACATTTCTCTAACATTTCTGAAATCATTCTGTTGGTCATTTCTTACCAAACAATAATATTCCATAATACTCGTATACCACAATTTATCCCTTGATGTTTTACCACTGAAGAGGGACAGAGTGAAAGAAGAAAGAACAAAAAAGTAGGAAACAAGAATAGTTTGAAAAGAAATTCATTTCTCACCTAAAAGCTTAATTTCTCAAATATAGAGAAATGAGTCATATTTACAAAAATAAGAGCATTTCCCCAATTGATAAATGATTAGAAGTTATAAAGATTTTACATGAAGTAATGAAAGTTATCCATAACCAAATGAAAAAAAAAGCTTTAATTCACTATTTAGTGAAAAAAGACAAATTTTAAAAACTCTGAAGTACTACCTCATACCTATTTAGATTGGCTAACAGAACAAAAAGATATAGGACAAGTTTTGGTGGGAATGTGGGAGAAAATGATATATCAATGGCTTATTAGTGGATTTTTGAACTGATTCAACCATTCTACAGAGCAATTTGGAACTATGCCCAAAAGGGCTATAAAACCACATCTATCCTTTGACCTAGCAATACCACTGTTCAAAGAATTGGAAATTGAAAGGAAGCCCGTTAATTTTTTAATGTCTGAACAAGTTGATGTAGATTATCATGAAATACTGTGCAATAAAGAATAATGAGTAGCATCCTCTCAGGAAAAACTTGAATGATTTCATGAGACAATGCAAAATGAAATATTGTGTATAAAATAAGAACAATATTTTAAGCTTATCAGCTGTAAATGACAACTATTCTCAGCAATACAATAATCCAAGACAACTCTGAAGGTGAAAATTACTATCTATCTCCAGAAAAAGAAGTGATAGCATCTGAATACAGAATGAATTGTAATTTATTTATTTATTTTTATTGAGAGATATTTTTAGATATTTTCTTAGGTTGTACCTCTAGCAATGGAATTTCAGGGTCTAAGCAGATTAACATGTTAGAATTTTTTAATTTTTATTTTTTAGATAATCCCAACTTGTCTTCCAGAATGCCTGGATCAATTCAGCTTCAATAACATTGCATTAATTAAAAAAAAAAAACATGACAGTGAAGTCAAAGGATATTTCCAAGACTAAGAAAACTATAGAGGATTCAGTCAGGTCTAGGTCTTATTTTTGTTAATTGTGGTGGGGATAGTAAGTCACAGAAAAATCCAGATCTTTGTATCCTTATCAGAAGTCAATTGACAGCTATATTTATTTGAGCTTTGCTTTGCATTTTCTGTCTGATCTTTAGGCACCACAATAATTGACATCTCTGAAATGCATGAATAGCTGTGAATGGAATTGTTTAATTATTTTCAAATGCACTGTTCCTATATAAAAGGGAGGGAGACATCCTATTAACTAATCACTTGCATAATTTGGAATGCACTATAGTCTTACAGTGTTTCCATTAGCTTTGGTCTTTGTAGCTCATACTATTGCTCTTAAAACTATTTTATTGGTACTCAATTACTTTACCAGTAACACAATCTTGGTTTCCTCCTTTCAATTTCACTTTAGGGGAAGACTAAAAGAACTGCACCTTTTCCTTTTCAGGCAAGCTTTGCATCATTTTTTTTTAAGAGCAGGGTGATATAAAAAGAGGTTTTAAAATATGGGATGTGTTTGAACCTAACTTTTCAGTTTTATTTTCTACTAGTACATACCAAATTTGTCATTTATCCTAAAAGTCAATGCCTTTCTGACTCCTTGCCTTCACTCATAGTGTCCCCGGTGTTCTTCCTCCTTTTACTGCCAGTTGTAATCCTAGACATTCTTCAAGACCCAAATTGAATAGCAAATTTATGCAGTCTTTCTTATTCCTATCCTTCTCATCTAGAAGTAATCATTCTACCTTGTAAAATGTCTTATTCTTTTGTTTATCTTTATCACATCCTTTTTCCAGAATCTCTGAGTGACCTAATGGGCCATTTTGTGCATCCTGTTCTTGATTAAAAAAAAAAAAAAAAAGACTCATTCATGCCTGATAAATTGCCACTCAGTGTATGCCAGAGATAACTAGTAATAAGGCAAAAATTTCTTTGAGAGATAATCCATTACAGTTTTGATGAGCAATAATCAGTAGTACTTTTTTCCCCTCATATGCCTATATCTCTTTTTTCTTTATATTTTACCTTGTTTTATTATTATTATTTATGTTCATGTCTTCTACCCACTACTGTAAGCTCTTTGAATGAATAAGTATTTTATTCATCTGTTTATATCATTTAATAAGAAGCACAATGTAGGTTAGGCTTTCACTAAAGTCAATCAAGTAAAGATATCAAGCATTTATTAACCATCTACTAAATATGCTAAGTATTAGGGATAGAAAGAAAGGCAAAAAACAGTGCCTGGTGCTTAAAAATATCACAGTTTACTCAAGAAGGCAACATGCCAATTATAAATAAATAAATTAGAGATGGAAAGAAATATAGGCAGATAAATAAAAAGATAATTTAAAGAAAATATCAGTTAGCAAGATGGATTGGAAAGGATTATTACAAAAGTTTTGGTTTTAGCTTAGCTGAAACTTGAAGGAAACCAGAGAAGGTAGAAATCTAATTTCAGAAGGGAGAGAGATTGAGGGCATGGGAAGCAACCAAGTGAACATCCTTTAGAAATTTGGTTAAGTGGAATTAAATGGCAATATATTTTTCCTGTGGGGTCCTAAGGAGGAGCTAATTAATTTGTTAAGTTTCCTACTGGTTTGATTTGTTGAGATATGAATGTTACTTTTGTAAATGAGACTGAAACCTGGCATCAATGGCTGCCCAGTGAGAACCAAAATTTGAACCATGCCAGGAGATGGGATTGAACTACTTATTAATGATCCTCAGCTTTGTGTTGTGACTACTGTTCTTTTATAATACTCAGTGCAGCTGTATTTTCTGTTTCCTATATGCCTTTGCCATGAAACACCCTGCAGATAGATAATGAGACTGATTAGCTCTGAAGCCTAGTATCTTACATAGTCTTGAGTCTTGAATATAACATAAGCAATTTAGGCTGGCATTCATGGACTTTGTGATTATAACATTAAGCTCCACTTGAAGATGAGCATTGCAAACAGGAAACCTTTCCAAAAATACTAACAAAAAGTATGCATTTGCACCACTCTGAGAGACCATTGTAGCTTTTTTTGTAAGAAAAATCACCTAAAATGACCTAGGATGTATTCTATTGCAGCAACATTCATTCAAAGACTTTCCTTTCACCATTGCACCAGCTGGCTTTCATTTGCATCCAAAATTTACCTTTCTCTTCTTTCCCCAGTCTAGTCCTGCTTCTCTTTAAGGACCTGGCTGTTAAAAATTGAAATTACCAGACGTGCTGTATTTTAAATTTATGCTAGAGCTGCTTAAGAACATGCTTTCTGCATACCTAAGCACTTGAAGTGTATGGTTTTCCCAGGGAACCTTTGTACAGACACTGTCCCCTGCTCCTCAGTTTTATGACAAGGTCCCTGGTTTCTCAGAGATCTGTGAAAGTTCTAGTATAAATATCTTCACTTAGGAAAATGACCTTCTTAGTTATAAATCAGCCACATGGAGAAAGTAGATCTCCTTACTCAATGATGTGGATGTGTGATTGATGCCCTCCCATCACCTCCCCTTTGACTCTCCATTACAAGGTATTCTGCAATAACACTCTGCATTAAGGTGACTGACTCTCAGTTCTGACTTGCATTATGTCCGTGAACAATGATCTCCACCAGAAGATGTCAGGGTAGCTGTAGTGCTGTCAGGAAAAGAGAGGCTATTTTGAGAATATTTTTTTAAAAAAGATAATCTCTGGCAAAAGGAAATCATAGAATTTTACAGTTGAATGGGAACCTTGGAAATCATCTCTTTCAAATTTTCCATTTACAGCTGAGGAAAATGAGGCACAGAGAAATTGTGACTTGCCCATATTATCACAAAATAAGCAAATGACAAAATCAGAATTCAGACATGGGTCTTTTGGCTTTCTATCTAGGGCTCTTCCTGGGAGACATGGGAAATAACTTAGCTTTTAAAAGACCACAGTCTCCTCCTGAATCTAAGGCCATCTTTAGCCATCTTAATCTATGTCTTGTCAATAGACACAGATGACTGGAGGAAAAAGTGAAGCTTGTAGTTTTGCACAGCTTTGCCTTTTGCACTTTCAAGTCATGATCTTACCTTCCAGCTGTCATAGTCCTCTTAAAGAACAAAAGACAAACAAGAACAATCCGCTATTATTTTGTGCTATAGTTATTTGTATACATATCATATTCTTCTACTAGACTGCAGACCCATATAGAAAGTCAGTCTTCTTTTTCTTTCTGTATGAATTACATGATTAAAAGATCTTTATTATTGTTGTTCTCCTTCTCTAGAGCTTTTTGATTATAACCTGAGCATTTTATTTTTGGAGAAGCATCTCATATTGCCTGTAGGTAAAAATAATAACAATAACAATTTGCTTATTTTTTTCCCTTTTTGGAGATAAATGGGGAAAATTGAATTCTTCAGTAACTTGGAGGAAAAAAAAACTATTATTCTTGTTTAAATCTCAGCTGCTCATTATTGGTACTAACCTGCTTTCTCTTCTCTTCTATAGCATGCTAAGCTTTCTCCCTGAATGAATCACGAACAGACTCACGATACTACACAAATGTTCTGGAGAACATTTCAAAAGAACTTGAACAAGTCACCCAATGCTAAATACAGGCTGTTTTTTTTTTCCAGGAAGAAGAGAATATTTAAAGCAGCTATAAAATTGTCATGTTATAAATCAGAAGAATTAGTGTGGAAGCACTTTTAATTTATATGGAACTAGCTATATCCATAATCAATATGTTAATATTGTATAAGGAGCTATATGGTGTTTTTTGTGTGACCAACTGCTAGCTCATAGTCTGTTTCTGGTAACAATTCACTGAATAAGCATCATCCCAGTTTTACAGAAGTGCTTTTAACCAGAGAATCAATGTCCTCATTGGAATTTAAATTAGAATTTAACCAGGTGTGGTGCTGGAGGTACCTAAATTTATCAACTCTAGTCCAAGGAGATATATCAGAGGGTTCATGTTAAAATTAGAAATAACTTCTTTTATTTTCCTGTCAAATTTAACTATTTGAGTGTTAATTTTTGTGACTTTGGTCTCTATTATTCCAAGTTTTAACAGTAGTAACAGAGGAAAAAATATTTATTTACTTTATTAAAAATGTAGATCATGGGGCAGCTAGGTTATGCAGTGGATAGAGTACAAGCCCTGAAGTCAGAAAGACCTAAGTCCAAATCTGGTTTCAGATACTTACCATTTCCTAGTTGTGTGAACCTGGGCAAGTCATTTAACACCAATCGCCTCAGCAAAAAAAAAAAAATGTAGATCAATTAATTTATCATTACGAGGATATAAATTGTTCATGAATAAAATAGTGAAAGGACAATAATCAAAATATAAAATTGATCACATACAATTATCTACACAGAAATATAGAGGAGAATTTCCTATTTATGCAAACTTGAGATATTTCTGAAAAGTTTATTCTAAAGGAATTTTTTTTTCTATCAGGGATATTATTCGTTGATCCTCTTGGTACTTGATCCTCACAGTAACCTTTGAGGAAGCTGTGGCTTAGATGTTAAGTGACTTTCCTAAGGTTACAAAGATAGTAAATATATGAGGCACAAAATGATCCAAGGTCTTCTTGATTTCAATCCACGCTCCATATACAAAACCATAAATCAATTGGTATCATAAGATAATTGACTAAACATGTAATGAATCTAACAAGGCAGCAAGTTGGATACCTTGCTTTATAGATGATGAAACTGGCGCAGAGAAGTTACTACAACATATCTTGGAATTGTCTAAGACTGGATATAAACCTATGTTTCTTTGACTCCAAGGCCATGGTGTCTCTCTTACAACTAAGTAATCCAAATATTTCCATATCTGTCTTCTTCCTTATCAATATGTCTAGAAAAGAATCAGATTTTAAGAGCTAAAAAGGACTTAGGAATCACCTAATCCAACCCTGCCAGAAGCTACTACTGGTTAATAGTAAGAACAAAACAATAATAACAAAGCATAGTTTTTATGTTCTCAGTATATGTCCCATCATCGCTTCTGCCTTTCTCTCCTCAAATGATACCATAATCAATTTAATAACTGAAATGCCTGCTTGAAAAATTATCCTTCTTCCCACTTTTAGAGTTTGCTTCCTCTGTAACAGGAGCACCTGATTCCTGAAAGCCCAAATTCCTAAGATCTTAAAATTTTTCAGAGGAAATATTTTTAAGTATAGAACTAGCCCTGGTTACATTTTATTATCACTCCTTCCCCAGGTGCAAGCATTTAGAAATTCTGGCTGTGAGCAAAAGCATCAGATACCAAAGGCAAAGTACTCTAAGGGGATAAATACTTCAAACATCCTATAACCTAAAGGAAGGACAAATAAGAGAGGCCCTAAAATATATGTCTTGGGTATGACTATTAGATCAGTGATATCCAACTATAAAACCACAACAATGACCTCTCCACTCTCATTTCCATAACTTCCTTTTTATCTCATCATCAAGAATAAGTTAGTTTGATCAGTTATATGCCAGTACAAACCCTTCTACTGGAATCTTCTAAATTCTGCAACCAATTGTAAGCCAGATAGAAATGGAATTGCATATAGTCAATCTAATCCTTATGGTAATGGAATCAGCCCACAACTCAGCACAGATCTCCCCTTTGCTGCTCCCCAGTCCTAAAAAAGACATATCACTCAGTGGTTAAGTATAGTCATAGGTTTATCAGTTTTGATCTGGGAGAAAATTTAGAGATAATCTAGTCTAATTCCATCATTTATAGATAAGGAAACAGAGAACTAGAGAGGTAAAATGACTTCTCTAAGGTCACACAGGCAGTAAAATGGCAGAGCCTCAAACATTTACTGAGACACTGGCTAAATAATTTCAGCCTCAATTTCCTTATATGTAAAATAAATATAACAATAGCACTCAACTCCCAAGATTACTGTGAGGATCAAATTAGATAATATTTATGGAACACTTAGCAAGCCTTAAAGTCCTATATAAATGCTACCTATTATTATTATTTTACTCTAATACTCTGATTTCTCAGAAGATAATTTAAAGAAGTGGAAGATAATGTAAGGAAGAAAAAATGTCTTTAGGAAAATGATATTTCAAATTTAAGTGAAAGGCCAAATGTGGTGTCTCTCACAATTTGACAATTTTTCAGGCCTGATGCAAGCTTCTATCTTTAGATGGAATCCTCATTGTGACCTTTAATAAAGTTTTTTCTGAATTGTATAGAGCAAGTCTATCCAAGTAGCATGCAAGTGAAGCATAGGAGAAGCTATAGTGATGATGGTGGGGGGGAATGGAAGTGATGGTAGTGGTGGTGGTGGTGGTGATGGTGGTGGTGGTGGTGGTGGTGGGGTGTGTGTGTGTGTGTGTGTGTGTGTGTGTGTGTGTGTTAGGACATGGAGGTAAGAGACAAGATTGACCTAGTATTTCAAGTATCCAGCCACATATATTTGTCACATGAATCTTGTAGGCCCTCAAATATATGTGTGTGAAGATGGCTTGGAAAAACACTGTATTTTGTTATTAAGTTGATTTATTATCTGAGATATATTCATATACTTATATACAAATAGAGGGAAAGAAAGAGAAAGCAAAATGTTATTTTCCTTACTCCCTATCTCTTGAAAAGGGTCTGGGTTACAACTTCATAGGACCAATACTTGTCACTCATCTTCTCTCTTTGATCTCAGCAGCACATAGGAGTAGTTATGCACAGATTGAGTATAGATGTCATGCTATTGAGTGCCTCTTTGAAAGTACCTTTAAAACCTAAGAGCAAGCATGCATTCATCCCTGTTAATGAAGAAATGGCAGTTAAGGCTCCCAAAGGATCTTCCCAACAGCTTTGATAAGTGCTAACACAATAGCTCTTCTCCAAACACTGGCAAATAGAACCATCACCACATATCATAATGAAAAATGTGTCATGTATTGATTTTCTAACTACCATAGGCTCATGGTTAACACATATTGTAGACACTTTTTCTAATGTTGCATGCCATTGTCCTAAGCTAAATGTATTTTAGAAAGCAGAGATGACAGATATGATATGACAAGCACCGTTTTGCTTGTCTTTGAAGCTGACATCCAATAATTCATCCTCAACACATTTCTGTGCAGACAGGGGTTATTAGCAATTATTTTTAGATAAAAAAAATGAATCACAGAAAGTTGAAAAGACTTGCCCAATGTTCCACAGCCTAATACAAAGTCCTATCTATTATACTATTAAGTCTTATCTTAGACTTGAGAAATAAAAGACAAAAAATAAATAAATAAAACCATAGAAGAAATGGGTCAAAATATTTTAGTGAATAATGAGTTTCCTGTCCCAGACTTTTGCACCAGCATTATCACAATTATCTTTTATTTTGTTTCCTGATAACATGATACATGAGATTCTTACAAGACTTAAAAGATACAAAATTGGTAATTCAGTCTTTGAAAATGGAAAATTAACAACTCATTCAAAGATAAAAATCTTGGAGAAAATTTCCAGATTTTGGCTAGCCTGGAATATTAGCAGAAATAGTACCCTCTCTGGTATGATTCTGAGATGGCTTCTTTAAAATAACTATTTCCCCAATCTAAGCAACATGCATCAGTAGCTGAAATTCCTGCTAAAAGAGAATCATAGATTTGGAGAACTGTACTTAAATATTTTATAGCCCAACTATGTTCTCTCTTCAATGCCTCTTATTTGTTATCATTTAACTCAATGATCCATCAAGTATTAACATTAACATTAGCAAAAATCTTGGTACATATTTGCTCACTAAATGTCATGATCATCAGCTTCATGGGATATCTTTTGCCAAATTCTTCAATTACAATATTTCTGGTTAATCTCCCAACCCAACTAGAACTAAAAGATTTAATCCTGAAAAAGTCAAATACTATGTCTCTCTTTAAGATCAAATCAACATTCGTTCAGATTTCCCTATCCAAAATATATTTTCTTAACTATCACTCAACTATTTGTGTTATCTTACATTGAAATATAACTATTTTGAGATCAGAAAATGTCTTGTTTATTTAAATTTTAATTTCAAGCTCTCAGTGTAGTACCTACCGTAAAATTAGAACTTCATATTTTTTCCTGATTCATGCAAATTGGTTGCAAATAATGTGTCACTATGAACTCTTGTTTTTTTTGTTACTTGTTTTTGTGCAATTAGTATTATTTTATTTTTTACAATTATGTATAAAGATACTTTTCAATATTAATTTTTGTGAGATTTTGAGTTCCAAAATTTTGTCCTTCCTCCCTATGTACTCCCTCTCAAAGACAACAAGCAATCTGATACCTGTATACAACATATATACATGTATAGTCATATTAAACACATTTTCTAATTAGTCATATTTCAAAAGAAGAAACAGAACAAAAAAGAAAAATAGGAAAACAAAAAAAAATGACAATAGTATTCTTCAATATATTTGCATATTATATGGTTCTTTCTCTGGATTTGGATAGCATTTTCCACCATGGGACTTTTGGAATTTTTATGCATCATTATACACTTCATCAACAATACTACATGATGATGAATTCTGATGGACATGGCTCTCTTCAACTATGAGAGGATGCAAATCATTTCCAATTGATCTTTAGTGAACAGAACTTTCTGTTCACCCAGAGAACACTCTGTACACCCAGAGAAAGAACACAGAGAAATGAGTATGATCCACAACATAACATTTCCACTCTTTCTGTTATTGTTTGCTTGCATTATTGTTTTTCTTCTCAGGTTATTTTTACCTTCTTTCTATATCTGATCTTTCTTGTGCAACAAGATAATTGTATAAATATATATATATATATACATATATTGTATTTAATATGTACTTTAACATATTTAACATGTATGGGACTACCTGCCTTCTAGGGAGGTATTGGGAATTCGATGTAATGGTTTTTAGTAATCTCCCAGAGTTCTTTCTCTGGATGTAGCTGGTTTGGTTCATTACTGCTCCATTAGAATTGATTTTGTTCATCTTATTGCTGAAGATGGCCAAGTCCATCAGAATTGATCATCATATAGTATTGTTGTTGAAGTATATAATGATCTCCTGGTCCTGTTCATTTCACTCAGCATCAGTTCCTATAAGTCTCTACAGGCCTTTCTGAAATCATCCTGTTGGTTGTTTCTTACCAAATAATAATATTCCATATTATTCATATACCACAATTTATTTGGCCATTCTCCAATCGATGGGCATCTACTCAGTTTCCTGTTTCTGGCCACTACAAAGAGAGAACATTCTTGCACGTACAGGTCCCTTTCCCTTCTTTAAAATCTCTTTGGGATATAAGCCCAGTAGTAACACTGCTGGGTGAAAGGGTATGCACAGTTTGATAACTTTTTGAGTATAGTTCCAAATTGCTCTCCAGAATGGCTGGATGTATTCACAATTCCACCAACAATGTATAGTGTCCCTGTTTCCCCACATCCCCTCCAACATTCCACATTATTTCCCCCTGTCATTCTAGCCAGTCTGACAGGTATGTAATGGTATCTCAGAGTTGCCTTAGTTTGCATTTCTCTGATTAATAGTGACTTGGAGAATCTTTTCATATGGCTAGATAGAGTTTCAATTTTTTCATCTGAGAATTGTCTGTTCATATCTTTGACCATTTATCAACTGGAGAATGGCTTGATTTTTTATAAATTAGAATCGATTCTCTATAAATTTTGGATATGAGATATTTATCAGAACCTTTAACTACAAAACTGTTTTCCCAGTTTATTGCTTCTCTTCTAATCTTATCTGCATTAGTTTTGTTTGTACAAAAACTTTTCAATTTGATATAATCAAAATTTTCTATTTTGTGATCAGTAATGATCTCTAGTTCTTCTTTGGTCATAAATTCCTTCATCTTCCACAGGTCTGAGAGGTAAACCATCCTGTTTTCCTCTAATTTATTTGTAATCTCATTCTTTATGCCTAGATCATGAACCCATTTTGACCTTACTGGTGTACAGTGTTAACTGTGGGTTAATGCCTAATTTCTGCCATACTAGTTTTCAATTTTCCCAGCAATTTTTGTCAAACAGTGGGTTCTTATCCCAAAATCTGGGGTCTTTGGGTTTGTCAAACACTGGAGTATTAAGGTTATTGACTGTTTTTTTCTTTGAACCTAACCTATTCCACTGGTCAACTAATTCATTTCTTAGTCAATACGAAATGCATACCTAACTTTTCTAACATTTTGTTAACATCCTTGACCTCTCTTATTTATTTTGTGGTTCAATTTATCTAATTCTGAGAGAGCAAGATTGAGATTGCCCCACTATTATAGTTTTGCTGTCTATTTCTTCTTGCATTTCTCTTAACTTCTCTAGGAATTTGGATTCTATACCATTTGGTCTGTATATGTTTAGTATTGATATTGTTTCATTATCTACGAGACCCTTTAATAAAAAATAGCTTCCTTCCTTATCCCTTTTAATTAGATCTTCTTTGCTTTTATTTGATCTGAGATCAGGATAGCTATCCCTGCATTTTTTTTACTTTACCCGAAGCATAATAGATTCTGCTCCATTCTTTTACCTTTACTTTGTATGTGTCACTCTGATTTAAATGTCTTTCTTGTAAACAACAAGTTGTATGATTCTGACTTTTAATCCAGCCTGCTATCTATTTCTATTTTTATAGGAGAGTACATTCCATTCACATTCCTAGTTAAAATAATTAATTCTGTATTTCCTGCCATCTTATCTAAGTTAGGCATTTCTCTTTCTTTCCCCTTTCCCTCCTCCTGGTATTTTGCTTTTGATGATCACCTCCCTCAAACAGCTCTTTCCCTTTAGAGCTCCTCTGGCTTTTTTAATCCCTTTCCCCTAATACTGATACACTTCCCTATCAGGTGAGACAAGTTTCTCTGGGAAATCGAATATGTCTGATATTCTCTCTTTGAACCAAATCGCATGAGAATAAGATTCACACAATGCTTACTCCCTCTCTTCTTTCCCTCAGTTATAATAGTTCTTCTTTGCCTCTTTTTGAGATGTAATTTCCCTTATTTGACCTCCTTTTTCCTCTTTCCAGTATGATCCACTTTCCACTTTTAGTTTCTTTTTCATATTATTATAATAAAATCAAATTATATCTGTACTCTCTAAGTATACCAATAACAGAAATATAGTTTTCAAGAGTTCTTTACTTTTTACCTTTCTATGTTTCTCTTCAATTCCCTGGGTTTTTTATTCAGTTCTTGTCTTTTCATTAGCAATAAGTGACATTCACCTATATCACTGAATATCCATTTTCATCCCTGAAAGATAATTCTCATTTTAGCTGGATAGATTATTCTTGGTTGTAATTCAAGTTTCTTTGCCTTTGAGAAAATCAGATTCCAGGATCTTCATTCCTTTAAGATGGAAGCTGCTACGTCCTGGTTAATCCTTATTGTGGCTCCTCAGTATTTAAATTGTTTCTTTTTGGCTGTTTGCAATATATTTTCCTTGGTATAATAGTTATAAAATTTAGCCACAATATTCCTTGGGGGTTTAATTTTGGGATCTCATTCAGAAGGTTATCAGTGAATTCTTCCAATGGCTATTTTACTTTCTGGTTCTAAGACATCAGGACAGTTTTTCTATGTGATTTCCTGTAAGATAATGTTTAGGTTCTTTTTTTTTTCATCATGGCTTTCAGGAAGTCCAATCATCCTTAGGTTGTCTCTCCTAGATTTATTTTCTAAAACAGTTGTTTTTCCTATGAGATATTTCATATTTTCATCTATTTCTTTTCTTTATTTTTGTTTGGTTCTTGAAGTCTTATTGAGCTATTCACTTCAATTTGTTCAATTCTAATCTTTAGTATATTATCTTTTTCAGTCAAGTTTTTTTAGCTCCTTTTGTATTTGGCCAATTGAACTTTTTTTTGATTGCATTTTTCTTCCCATTTCACAAATATTGTTTTTGAATGAATTGTTTTTTTCATATCCTATTTTGTAAGGCATTATATGATTTTTCCATTTCATCATATTTATTTTGTATAGAGTTACACAATTTTCCCATCCCTTCTTGCAATGATCTCATTTCCTTTCCCCATTTTTATTCTCTCTTTTAAGATCATTTAAGTAATCTTCCAAGAAAGCCTTGTGAAATGGGGACCAGCTCATATCTCCCTTTGGGGCTTCATCTGGAGATGATTTTCCTTTAGGAACCTCAGGATATCAGGTTTGTTCTTCTCTCTCTCCATAAAAAGTGTCTGTAGTGAGAGTTCTTTTTGTTTTTTGTATTTATTATTTTAAGTTTTAAGATCTGCTCTTAATGAAAAAGGAGGGATAGCAGCTTTAGTTTGCCCTGGGGACTTCTGATGTTGAATAATGGGGGATAAGTCCTGTATTCTTCTGGGGTTCAGTGGTTTACAATTTGCCTTTTGTAGCAATTATGTCAAACTATCTGCTTGCAACTAGGACAGAGTAGCTTAAGAGGCTCACAGAAGATTCCCGGGTGTATGGAAGCTGAAAAACTCTGACTCTTCACCCCAGGTTTTTGCCCCAGTCTCCCTGTGATGTGATCTGGGCTTGGCTGACTATCCCCTGCCCTTTTGAAACAGACTTGTTCTGAAGTTCTTCCAGGTTTTTTTGTTCTGGGAATGTGTTGTACTCTAAATATCTGTGGGTTCTTTGACTTCAAAACCAGTTTAGAGACTTAATCTGCTGTTAATTTGAGAGAAGATCAGGGGAGGTAGCAGAAAGAAATGTCTGTTCTCCATTATCTTGGCTTCACGTCCCCACCCCATTTATACATTATAACAATAGAAACAACCTGTATGACAAGTCACTGATAATAAATATGAGGTGACAGCAAAATCAGGGAGCTCTATATTTAACAAAAGATATTCCTGTGAATATGTGGGAAAGGACATATATCTTGCATCCCAGATAAAGTAAAGATTTTCTCTGAATGTTTAAGTTGTCTAGTTGTTTCTTTGATTTCAAAATCAGTTTAGAAACTTAATCTGCTATTGGTTTGAGAGGTCAGAAGAGGCCACAGACAGTCATGTCTGCTCTCTGCCATATTGACTCTAACCCTGGAACCCTGAAACCCTGGAAATATTAAAGGATGAGTAGGTGAAACAACAAATCATAGACACAATCGATTATGTCATCCAAGAGAATGACAATAATGAGACAACATTCCCAAATTTATGTTAAGCAGATAATACAGTTCTTAGGGGAAATTTTATATCTCTAAATGCTTACTTAATAAAATAAAGAGAAGATCAATGAATTAGGTATGCACCTAAAAACCTTAGAGAAAGAACAAATTAAAAGCCCCCAATTAAATAATAAGAAATTCTGAAAAATAAATTAAAAACCCAACAAAATAGATGTCCTTAGTTAAAAATCAAATTGCTAGTATCAAAAACGAAAAGAGTGAATTTTCCACCAAATAAGAGGAAATTGAAGCAATAATTGGGAGCTATTTTGCCCAACTATATTCAAATAAATCTGATAATCTAAGTGAAATGGATGAATACTTGCAAAAATATAAATTTCTCGGATTAATAGAGAAAGAAATAAATTACTTAAATCATTCCATTTCAGAAAAAGAAGTTGAACAAGGTAGTAATCAGCTCCATAAGAAAAAAATCTCCAGGCCCACATGGATTTACAAGTGAATTCTACCAAAATATTTAAAGAGTAATTAATTTCAATAGTAGGCAAACTATTTGGAAAAAAGGGAAAGAAGGGCTCCTACCAAATTCCTTTTATGTCACAGTTGTGGTGCTGATACTTAAACCAAGTAGGATTGAAACAAACAAACAAAAAAAAAAACTATAAGCCTATATCCCTAATTAATATTAATGCAAAAATCTCAAATAAAATATTAGCAAAAAGATAACCGGAAGTTATCATTAGGATACTACCTCATGACCAAGTAGGGTTTATACCAGCAATTCATGTCTGGTTCAATGTTAAGAAAACTATTTGCATAAATATATCAATATTCAAACTAACAGAAATCATATGATTATCTCAATAATACTGAAAAATCATTTGAAAGAATCCAATATTCATTCCTATTAAAACACTATGGAGTATAGGAACAAATGGAATTTTCTTTAAAATGATCAGTTGCTCCTATGGTTTTAAACACCAGCATGCATCATATATAATGAGTATAAGCTAGAAGCATTCCCAGTAAGATTAGGGGTGAAACAAGATTGTCCACTACCACCATTACTATTTGATATTGTATTAGAAATATTAGCTTTAGCAATGAGAAAAACAAATTTTAAAAATTAGAGTAGGTAATGAGGAAATGCATTTTTTCAGTCTTAGTAGATAATATGATAGTATACTTGGAAAATCCTAGAGAATCAATTATAAACACTACTAGAAAAATTAACAACTTTAGCAAAGTTGCAGGATACAAAATAAATCCAAATAAATCAACAGTATTTCTATATGTTACCAACGAAGATCTGCAGCAAGAAGTACAAGAAGAAATTCTATTAAAAATAATTGTAGATAATATAAAATATTTGGGAGTATACCTGCCAAGACAAAATTGGCAACTATATGAATACAATTACAAATCACTTTCCAAATAAATATAGTCAAATCTAAACAACTGGAAGAATATCAAGTGGTCATGGGTAAGCCCAGCTAATATAATATAATCTATTTATTCAGTGCCATACCATTCAAACTGCCAGCAAATTACTTTAGAGAGCTAGAAAAAAATAATAATAAAGCTCATCTAGAAGAACAAAAGATCAAAAATTTCAAGGGGATTAATGAAAAAAAAAATGCAATTGGAGGTGCCCTATTTGTACTAGACCTATAACTATATTCTAAAACAGTGGTCATTAAAACTATTTGGTATTGGCTAAGAAGAAGAGTAACCTATTCCCCAGGTTAGGTTCACAGGAAAAAGTAGTCAATAATATAACAATCTAGTGTTTGACAAACCCAAGGACCCCAGCTTTGGGCATAAGCAATCACTATTTGACAAAAATTGCTGAGAAAATTGGAAAACATTATGGCAGAAACTAGGCATTGACCCACACTTAACACCATATACCAAGATAAGGTCAAAATGGGTTCATAATTTAGACATAAAGAATGTTACTATAAGCAAATTAGAAAACCTATGGGTAGATTACCACTCAGATCTGTGAAGGAGGAAGGCTATTATGGAAATGTATTTTCCATAATTTCACATGTATAATTAATATCGTATTTCTTGCCTTATCAATGGATAAGGGAACTCAAATATTTAAAAATGAATTTTTAAAAATAAGTAAATAAACATAATAGAAGATTGGTAAGCTAAAAAGAGCCTTACCCAACTTTAAAATGCTAAATTAATTCAAATTATTTTTACTAACAAACAATACAGAAGCCAGATTGTGAGCTTACTGGGGAAAGGGACTTCTGCCTCTTTTTTTGTAGTCCTAGTACCTGTCACATAGCAAAGACTTAATGTAACTTTTAGGAATGTCACAATATGTGACTTTTGGGAATGTTTTGATAGTTAATTTGAAGATTTCTGTTGCTTTTACTATCCTGGCTGACTTTGCCTAGAAAAGCTCTAGACAATAACCTGGGATTATCTCAAGATGAGCTTCCTAGTCTCTACTCTCCTCCTTTCAGGGATGTGACTCTTTGATGTATCTGCTCTATTTAAAGAAAATAACAGAGAATAATAGAGGAAGTAGAGATATTCTATAGCTCTAAACTGGCCCATGGTAGCAGGTGGTAACAGAGACTAGAAATGCCTACAAATGAGGCCAGAACTTTATAACAGGTCACCTAATATTAGTTGTTCTGTACACTGGGGAATTGCTTTGGAGAAGTATGTGCCCTCCTCATGTCTTCTCTATGACTGATGGTCTGACAATCTGCAGATGAGCATTGTACTGCTGGAGGAAGTATTTCTCATCACCTTACATTGCTATTTTACTAAGTATCTTTTACTTAGAAGTAACATTTCTTCTTATCAGCTTATGAAAGAAATGCATTGCTGGGAGCTTGCAAGGTCAGAATGTAGAATTATTTAGTAGATAACTATAATACAGACAATATGCCTATAAGGCAAAATAATTGTCAGGAGGGCACACCAATATATGTAGGGGTACAGCTATTATATTCTGAATGCTAATCTTCTCAGAGGAAGCTTAGTGGTGAATAGATAGAGCACTGAACCTGGAACCAGAAAGATGAAATCTTTCAAATCTGTCCTTAAACACTTATTAGCTGTAGGACCCTAGACAAGTGATTTAGCCATTGTCTACATAGTTTTCTCAACTCTAAAATGGGGGAAATAACAGTGTCTACCTCTCAGTGATTGAATGAGGTAATTTTTGTCAAAGTACTTAATGTGGTATTTATTCCATTGTCTGTGATTAATAAATGTTTAGAGAGACTAAATGATACAGTAGCGAGAACTCTGGGTTTAGAGACAGGAAGACCTGAGTTCAAATTTGGCCTCAGATGCTTACTAGCATGTGGCCCTGAGCAAATCACTTAACTTTATTTGCCTCAGTTTCATCATCTGTAAAATGAGCAAGAGAAGGAAACATCAAACCATTCCATTATCTTTGTCAAGAAAATTCCAAATGAGGTCATGAAAAGTTGCATATGAGTAAACAAGAAGTCATTATTCTCCTCATTTTCTCTCCCCAATTTCTGAAAGTTATTATGAGTATTAAATGAGCTAAATTTTGTAAAGCGCTTGATATAGTGACTGGAACATAGCACGTACTGTATAAATGCTAGATATTATTATCACTCCTTCCCCTGTTCTCTGCTGTTTTAATAGAAATTGTAGCCTACCTAATTTCCATCCATCATTTTTCCTTATGTTTCTCTCATGCATTTTATAATTAATAATTTGTGCATGTGAATTAGACCACAGTGGCACTATAAGGCTAAAAATATTCTTTCGTATTTATATTTATCTCCCCTCTCATTGCATAATAGCATTGGATAAAGAAGACATTCAGGATACTTAAAGAAACTGAAATAAACATCTTTTGAAATGAAGTATGTGTTCACTCCTGACTTCAATATAACTTTCAAAATTTTTTTGTTCTTTTTCAAACTTTAATTCATTCAGACATTCTATTTTTGGTGAAATTGGTCTTATTGCCTTTTCTGAGGCACCAGACTTTCTTTCCAATGACAACTAGGAAAGTATAGACCCGTAAGGTAAAAATAGAGAGAATGAAGAAAAGAAAGAGCATTGCTGTTGCCAGGTTTAGTGGATAATGGTAAATTTGGAGAACAACAAACTGAAATTTCTATTGAAATGTTAACTCAGTGCTTTCTTACCCATGGGGCTTTGGGTAAGTCATTTCACTTGTCATGAATTCAGTTTCCTGAGGTATAAAATGGCAGGGTTAGCCAACATCAGAGATTCTTAAGATGACATCTATAAACTACTTTTTATTTGTTATTGTAGTTGTATGTTTTGATAATATTTTTTCATGGATTTCAAAAAATTATTCTAAGGAGTCTATAGAATTTACCAGACTAACAAATGATTACACAGAAACCAGTTCTGAATCCCTGACTTGTTTGATTTCCAAGGTTCCTTTCTGGTTTAGTTACTATAATTTCTTGTTCATTTTTATTCCTTTTAAGAGAATTCTACTTTTCTTTCTAAGATTCAGTTAAGTTTCAAGTCAAAATGTGAACAAATCTATATAACAGAATATTATGTAGCATTTTGTACCAAGGCTGTGAATTCTTGTCAATCTGATACCCATTGCTATCATACAGAACAAAAGAAAATTGCTCAAATAAGGTAATATTTATAAAGCATTTAGCTCAGTGATTGGCACAATGTAGATACTTAAGAAATGCTGTTTATCTTTCCTTTTCTTCTTTCCCCCAGGGAAAGGGATATAAATTAAAAAACCAGTAGTTCAGACAGTATTGGCAGTTTGAAAGACCCATTATTTCTATTTTTCTTCTGCCAAATTATCTTACATACCTGCGGCTAAAGAAATATTCTTAAATATCTTGTTCACCATTATTCTGCTTTAAATGTAATGTATGGTTTTGAAGATTTTCTATAATTTAATTCTAATATATCAATTCTTATCTCCCTTGATTCTGCCAAAGTCAACTTCAAACCCAAGCAAATATTTTTTTTCCTTCACAGAATCAGTTAATCGAAAGAACCCTGCACTTTGAGCTGTAATTAGTAAAAAGTTCAAGAGGCAAAAATTTGGGTAATTAATCATTGTATTAATTATGGCAAGAAAATAATAAAAGGATGGTCATTTGGCTCTCTTTTATGAATTAGATTATGGCTGCCTATTGATACTTATATGACCTCAGAAGAGATGGCAATAAACTCTGCAGGTTAACAATGAAAGAATATCATAACAAGAGAAAGATATATTCTAATGAAAGGCTGGGGGACATGATTCTGATCACTCAGACAGAAATGACTAGAACACAATGAGCTTGCTGTCACCTAGACTGAAATATCCTTATCTTTTGATAAGATCTAAACTTTCCCAATTGTATGGGCTCTGGACAAGATTGAAGAGAATCTTAAATTTAATCTCGTTATCAATCCTATTCTTTAGGGGCTGATTTGGTCTGGTAGAGAATGAAAATATAAGAAAGACAAAATTCTTGCTCAATGGTTATTAATAGAAGAAAGAAATAATCATTTCTCTCAGAATCAAGAGATTAAGGTTTGTTTTTTGAATCAACTAGTTATGGGACAGAATTTAACATGTGATTTTATTTTCTCATTTTAAAATTGATTTTGATAATTATCATTGTAGTTCCTATTGCCTATGGTTTTGTGAAAAATAATTCTATAATTTTCATTGCTCTAAAATATCAATTATTATCATTTTCTATGTTTTGTGCCATTATTAATGTTTCTTGTTGGTGCCTTCTCTATCTCCTTTGAAGAAAAATCATCTTATTCTTAATCATTAAGTGAGTTCTTTCCTCTAGAATTCATCTTGGGTTTTCGTTATACTGTAGACTTTGGAGATCATATCAGTTCAGAAATGCTCAATTATTTTCTCTATGTATATGTCTCCTAAATCTGAATCTCTAATCATAAAATCTTCTGAATTCTAATCACACATTACCAAGTGCCTGCTGGACATTGCCCAACACTGTTGTATTATTATTTTAACCAAAGCATATCCTCCAAAATTCAATGCATTTTCCTAAGACTCATACCTCCTTTAAATTCCACTATTTTTGGGTAATATAGTAATATATAAATTGTAAGAGTAGAGTAATAACCTAGCACCAAAAATCCCTTTCTTTTTCTTTGCACCCTACCTTAATCCCATTCCCATTAATCTGCATATTCTCCTATATCCTGCCACGAGTAGGGTTCCCTTAAAAATCCTTCTCTTATGCCTTCCCCTTTTCCTATTCGCTTGTTTATATATTTAAAAGACTTTTTTATCCTTGTAGATATACATGTATTGTTCCTTCTTTAACCCCTTCCTGAGGAGAATACAGTTCCAGAACTAGCAACCCTCCTCCCCCATCCAATTCCTTTGTATATGGTCTTTCTCTCAGTTGCAGAAAATGTTGTCAATATGAATATTTTGTGGCTTATTTTTCCCAAAATTTAGAGAATTATATTTCTCTTAGTTCTCTCAGTTCTCTCTTAATATTAGTTGCAAGCCTGAGAAGCAAATAAGCAGAATTTTAAAACAATTAAGTCATGTTCACTTTCCATATTCTGACATAGAGAAAAAAATGTCCATTGATTTTGCCTTTTAGAATCATATCATACTCAGCTTCTACCCCAATATGTCTTTTAAACTACCTAATTACTGATGATTATCTTAGGCATATGATTTATATTTCCATGTATAAAAAGTAAACAGCTTTTGGTTACTATTTTGAATCTTATTTTTTGCTCATTTTTAAAATTTTATTTTATTATTCATTTGTCTCCTATAATTTCTCTGGCTTCCCCTTAACTAATTCTAATTTTCAAGAAATCATTTCTTACATTAAGATTCTGCATTTCCTTTTCTACTTGATTGACTTTTTTTCATAATCTTGTTTTTGTTGTATTCTCTTATTTTTAAAAAAAATCTCTCATTTGATTTTTTAAGTTTATTTTTAAGCTCCTCTATGAATTCTTTTGGGGCAAGTGACCATTTGATGATACTCTTTAATATTACTCTTTTTGTTTAAATATCATTCTTTGAAGCTGAACCCCAGTCTTCTCAATACTCAAAGTAACTTTGTATAGCTGGACTTTTTCTCCTTTGACTACACAGTTTAATGAGAGTTTGTTCATTCAATCAAGTCTAGTCTTAGTGTGTGTGTGGGGGGGGTGGGTGGGTATCTTTCCTCTGATCATCCTTCAATTTTCTCTTCTGGACTATAATTAAAACCAAGAACTCCACTCTCCTGTAAGTACCCATAGTCGGCCATGTTTCAGACCCACTACTTCTGGGCTCACCAGGTATGTGTGGTTTCTTCTCAAACAGGGCTGCATCTCAGCAACAGAGCTGGGTTTGGAGTCCCTTATCAGCAAAGATTCCATCAATCTATTCCTTTCAGACTCCAAGCCCCCACATTGTCTAAGAGGACAATACGAGTGGGGCTAAGGTTATCTCCCAATCCAGTTAGCCCCAGAGCTCACAATTTGCTTTTTCTGTGGAGCAAGGCTGGAGGTGTTTACACTTCATCATAAGGCAAACCTCTGTCTTTGGATTTCTCTTTGGATCTTCTCCTGTTGTGCCAGGCAGACCACTATTCTGCCTCAGCTCTTTTCTTCTTTCTTTTTTATTACTACATGTTTGCCCCAAGACACTACTTTTTCTTGTTTGTGTGGGAAATTTAGAGAACTTGGAATTCTCTGACCTATTCCATCATATTCCCAGAATCCTCTCCAGTGGATTACTATTGTTCCTGAAACAGTTGCTGTTAAGCTGTTTGTAACCATTTGTAGTATGGTGATTAAGACTGATTAGGTTGTACCCCAAGGTCTTCTAATACTCCAAGTGAATTCTATCCTATTCTTGCCCCAACAGCTTAGTCCTTTCCTAGGAATGGTTTGCCCACTGAGGTCTTCTCTCACCATGGATGTTGTCTCCTGACTTTAAAGGTCTGCCCCTAAGAATAATCTTCACTTCCTTGCCTTAATATCCCATCTCTTTTGCCAGGCAACAGAACTTCTCTTTGAGCTCTTTTGCTAAATTTTTTAATACATTATATATTTTGTTTTTAAACATAGTACAAACTTCTTTTGGAACTGATAGGAAAATGTGGCCGCAGAAAATAGTGTTAAAAAGAATATTTGGGTTTTTTCCCCTGATATACAGAGGATCAAATATCATATTACTATTAATTAATGAAAATACTACTTTCAAACCTGAGACATCAAATGACCAGGAATTAAAAAGAATTAATTCATGTTCACTTTCACACATGGATAAATTCCCAAGATTAGTGGTATTAAGGCATTAACTTTGAAATAAATAATATGCTGTCTAGATGATTATAAACAATTTAAAAGCACTCAATAGATTATAGGAAAAAACAAGTATAAAGCACTGATTAAAATGGAACACAGAACATCACTCACATGTTACATATCTCCCTAATATAACTTGGCAACCTATCTTCTGTTCATTTGTTAGGAAAGCAAAAGACAATTTTAAACAACCATATATTATTAAGTATATTTCCTTAATCTATAGCATAATGTCACTTTATTCTGTGAAGAATCATTTGTCAATGGCATATGAAGAAAACACAGACTTAAATAATAGTTATATAATTTAATAACAAATAGGAAAAAGAATACAATTAAAGAGGAAGCAAGAAATTCTACATCTTGAGCCAGAGCTGAGAAGAGGTTGGAGTTTAATTTAAAGTCTTCCAGAAAATGTGACTGGATATTTTTAGGTAGTCAACCAACATCAAATAAATGCCATGCCTCTGAATTCTAAACTGATGGCTCAGCTGGGATTAAAAGAACTGGGAGGGTATGTATATTTTAGCTATTTAGAAATGACTTAGGAGGGGATTTAAATTTTGTCCAAGAGAAAAGAAACATGGGATTATATTTTTGGATATGAAGACTAGAGAT
The DNA here is from genome assembly GCF_902635505.1 of Sarcophilus harrisii. Taxonomy (NCBI): domain Eukaryota; kingdom Metazoa; phylum Chordata; class Mammalia; order Dasyuromorphia; family Dasyuridae; genus Sarcophilus; species Sarcophilus harrisii. The sequence continues at coordinate 126,210,418 of NC_045429.1, forward strand.
TCTGCTAAATATATGGCAACTGACAAAAAGTCTTCTTCTAGCCAACATAACTGGAAGCCAGGCACAAATTGTCCCTAAGACCAAAGTTCCAATTAGCTGTCATGACAGATCTATGAAAAGAAGAGAATGTTTGAAACAGAATTCCTGATTGTCATACAATTTACGATTTTCCTGGATTTATTTTTCTTTATCTATCCTCAGACATGACCAGTCAGCAATATCAGGTTTATATTAATAAATGATCTATCAATCTAATATTGTCAAGGATAGTTACAAAAATAGTATTTTGTTTTAGTCATTTACATAGACTAGTTAGCTTACATTTCTTTTGTGTTCAAGGTCATGTATTTAAAGTCACACAAGCAAAGAAAGTCATAATTTTGTGAAGTGACCTGATAAACCAAGCACATTTTTAAAATATTCTGACATTTCTTAAATCTGGTAGAAATCTTTTCCCCTAGGACACAAATATAAGTTGCAGAAAAGCAGCCTGATCTAGTGGATGGAGAGATGCATTTGAAGTTAGGAAGATCTGGGCCCAAGGCATACCTCTTACACTTATTAATTGTGCAACCATGGGTAAATCAACAACTCTTAATCTTGAGTCTATTATTTTTAACACACGCACACACACACACACACACACGCACACAGCATTTAAGAAGTCCTGCTCTAAGACTTATCAACTAAATTAGAGATAGACCATCACCTATATGGATGCACCATCATATATGTATGACCTACGGAAGTTTTTTTTTTTTTTTTTTTTTTCTGTTACTGCCCTGGCTTTTCAGTGCTTCAGTATGTCAAAAATAATAGTCCTAGTTTCTAGAAGACTTGTATAATAGAATTCAAATGATAATAATAAGTAAATTGATGAACACATGGAGTAACATGTCTATGTTATTTCCTAACACCAGTCTATGTGTCTAGAACTAGGCTATCTTAATTTAGAGAGTAATCATTAAAATGTCAACAACCCAAAGAATTGGAAATTGAGTTGATGCCCATCAATTGGAAAATGGTTGAACAAGTTGTGGTATATGAATGTAAAAGAATGCTATAGTACTATTAAAAATGCTGAGCAAGTGAATTTCAGAAAAACCTGAAAAGATTACATGTTGAGTGAAGTGAGTAGAACCAGAACACCGTACATACTAACAATAATACTTTGTAATCATCAACTCTGATATTTTTAGTTTGTACATTATACATTTTAAACACATTTTCATAGTAGTCATGTGAAATATGTGTATGTCATTGTGAAATAAAAATCAAAAACAAAAGGGAAAAACAACTAGAAAGAAAAAAACAAACAAAAAAGTCAAGTTACTTTGTTGCATTGAAGAAGAAATGCATTTCCATATTTCACACTAATGAAATCATAGATTATGATAATTGTAGAACCCATAGTTTCCTTCAGATCTCAGCTTAAGGATCATTTCCTTCACAAATTTTATTTTTCCTGCTCCCCTCCAAACTACAATGACTTATTTTTACATATGTCTGTTCATATGTAATATATGTGTGTGTGCATGTGTGTATATATGTATGTATATATGTTTAAATATTTATAGGTTTTATTTTATTTTCCTCCTAAATAATGTGTCTTTTAGGACAGTCAAATAATCCAAATCAGCAAGTATTTAAGTACTTATTGTGTGCCAGGCACTGTATTAAATCTTAAATATATAATGACAGGGAAAGACAGTCCTTGTTCTCAACTAACTCACAATCTAGTGATATTGACAAGATGAAATTAATTATATAAACAAGATTCATACAGGACAACTTAGAGATAATCAAAAGAGAGAAGGCTCTAATATCAGAGAAAATAGGACAAGACTTCTTGTGGAAGATGATATTTTAGTTGGGACCTGAATGAAGCCAGAGAAGCTAGGAGGTAGAGATGGGGGGATACTATTATAGTCATGAGAATCAGCCAGACCAAAAAAAATATTTGAGTTGAAAGATGGAGTATTTTTTGTAACTAATAACAATTAGTCAGTTGATAACCATTTATTAGTTCTTCTCCTATTAAAAGACAGCTGTTTGGCTCAGTGGATAGAGTACTGGATCTAGAGTTAAGAAGATCTGGGTCAAATATGATCACATTTATTAGCTGTGTGATCCTAGGCAGATCATTTAACCCTATTTGCCTTAATCTTCTGGAGAAGGAAATAGCAAATCACCCCATTATCTTTGCCAAGAAAACACAATGGGCAGTTATTAGTATGCTAAGGTCCATAGGGACACAAAAAGTTAGATATGACTGAATTATAGTAACAATTAGGTTCAATAAGAACTGTGTTAAATGTGCTAGTAATGATTTATTTTCCTATTTTCTCTTTCTTGATAGGATATGACACCTTTGTGATATAAAAGGTACTTAATAATTGGTTATAGCATGAATGAAAAATACCAGAAGATAAGAAAGAGCAGAAAGTACTATTTTGATGGATCATGGGAGCAGAGAAAGAGAGAGAGACAGACAAACAGACAGACAGAGACAGAGATATAGACAGAGAGAGAGAGAAGAGAAAGACACAGAGAAAGAGACAAAGAGAGAGGTAGGGACAGAGAAAGAAACATAAAGTCAGAGACTGAGGCCAAGAGACAGACAGACAGAGATAGAAAAACAGAGCTAGAGACAGAGTTAAGGAGTAGTAGCTGAAGATCATGTTTGCAGTGACAAACATGAAGAAAATTGCACAAATTCTGGGCAAATCACCTCTTTGGGCTTCAGTTCCTCCATTACAAAATGCCATTGTTGAACTATAACAATAGCTACCTAAAAACTCCCAGCTTTAAGAGTCCACAAATGAGAATAAAAAGAAAAGGGGAGGTGGATGAAATTCCTATAATTAAATATGTTAATGACAAGTGCTATCTTACTTTAGGACTTCTTGGTTGTTGTTTTATTCAAGAAAAGAAACTGTTAGGTTCTCTCATTCAAAATGCAAAACTGACATTTTTGAAGCACCCCCATAGAAACTGAAAGTGGGCAAATTTATTTTGAAATCTGTGAGCAAGAAAGAGTGATGGTATCAGTGAAATTAATTCAATTAAATAAACATTCATTAAAATTACAGTAATAATATATTCAAGAAAAGCACAAAGTTATTTTAAGTATTTTAGGAAATTTGTACTTTTAATCTATAGGAGAAAAAGCAAAAATGTCATTACATTTAATCTCTGATTATTCCATGAGATTTGGGTGAAAAAAGTAAAGGACTGAGAAACAGGAGACCTGGATTCTTTGTCTAGCTCTGAAATGAAACTATCCTGGTGACTTTAGACAAGTGTTTGAAATTTCCAGATCTTTAATTGCAAATCTTCATTTTTAAATGAATGTGTTGAAGTCAATTTCTTCTAGTGTCCTTTCCACAGTTCAATCTTTGTATATTTGGTTTAATTGCATGTTCAAATAATAATTATTTGTATTTATGGAAGACTTTAAATTTACAAAATATTTTCCTTATAACAACTCTAAAAAGTAAGTAAAAGATATATTTTCATTTTTAGATAAGGAAATTGAAATGGCCCAGCTTTTTGGCCAAGACCACACAGCTAGCAAGAGCTTCAGTTGGGGCATTATCTGATTCTTTCTGTCTAAGTTGAGTTCTCATTCTATTTTATATGAAATTTAACTCAGCTTGAACTTCAATCTTTAAATAAATATTTTATAAGTGAGAATATGTACTTTTAAGTGTTAGAAAACAAATGCATAAAGTTTAGGAAATACAGGGATATCTACCATCATGCAATTTACACTCTTTGTGGGAACTTAAGTCATGTACACAAATCCATAGTATGTACATGGATTTAGGAGAAATGTAAAGTATTGTGTGATATCTGAGGGATGACAATATTGCCAACTAAGCAAATGAAGGTTCATCAAATGGAAATTGAATTGCATTTTACAAGATTTATAATGGGGAGGTATAATGAACTATAAGAAGAAAAGTAAAATGGTGGAAATGTTGAGAGATTAGTTTTTGGTAGATTATGGAGTTTGAGCTGGGTTAGATAAATGAAGAAAGACTCAGTATCTAGGATAAAGCCAGGTTTTATAGGGCCTTTAATTCAAGGCTAAGGTATTTGAATTTTACTCTGATAAGAAGATATCACTAAAGAATCTTTAATCAAATGAAGGCCAGTAGAGTTGAATCATATTCTACACTGAGAGGTGTATGGTATAATAAAAGTGGAGATGTAGGGAAAAGCAGGTTATGAAATACTTTCATCCAAACCACATGGTGTATTTCTTTGATTCTGGGAGTAAAAGTAAAAGAGATTTACTTTTTGTTCAGTCATTCAATCATATCTGATTCTTTATGAACCATAGCACACCAAGGTCTTATTTCCTTTACTTTCTTTCAAAGTCTGTCTAAGTTCATGTTCATGTTTCCATGATATTGGCATTTACCAAGTCAGAAATGGGACAGCCAAAGCTTTACTTCAGGAAAATCATTTTGTTCGCAAAGTGGAGGAGGTTTGGAGCAAGGAGAGATTTGAGGCAAAAAGACAGTCATGAAGATTTGTAACAGATAGCAACTGGTTGAGTGAAGAGGAGATATAAACAAAAAGTGTGATTTACAAAAGTATAAATGGCAAGATCTTACAATAAATTGGATATGTGTGATAAATGAAGACAAAGAACTGAAGATTACAACAAGGTTTTGGATAGGGATGCCTAAATGGTATGGCTCTTGATAGTAATAGGGAGTTTCAGAGGAAGGACAAAATGAGTTCAGTTTTGGTCATGGTGAGTTATAAATGTCAGGAGAATATCCAATTTGATATACTGCTCAGAAACTGGGGATAATGAAAGCATAATATCTTTCTTTTCCTCCATTAATTTTTATCTTCTTAGTCACTAAAGGAGATTAAATGTTGTTTCTAATTTCATGTCCTAAAAACTGAGGATGAAATGTCTGTTTTAATGAAACACTGCAACCAAGCAACCAAAATGTATTACAGTTTTAATATATTAATAATACAACATTTGTGTACTTAAAATATTGTATAAGAACACAATACACATTTACATTCTGGTCTCATTTTAAAGATGAAAAGACTGAGGCCCCAAGTGGCTTCAGTAAATATATATAACTTGCTACCATTACTGGGAGAGCTGAAAACAAATCACAGGTCTTTTAAAGATCAATGTCCAGTTGGTTCATACAGTAAAAGGTTGTTTGTTTTTTTTCACCAGAAATAATTATTCTAAATTAAAAGTGATCCATTTCACACTTTCCAGGATAAAATTGGTTTGAATTTAGAGGATCAATGTGAGATTTTAATGAGATTCTGTTTCATTCATAAAACCAAAGTTGGTATTTCTGGAAATGATTCTTTTCTAACCACCTACTGCCTAATGTAACTGGCAGAAAGACAACCATTATGGTTGCCAAAAATCTCTCCACAATTTATCATTCTTGAATAATTTACTTGATTATTTTTTTTCAAAATATATTAACTCATGTAATTAAACCCTACTTTGCCACTGTATTCTCCAAGGACAAGAAGAGATTACTGATAGACTTTCAAAATGCCAGCCAACTGAATTCTGTATTAATTATCTGCCCTCCTCTTACATATTTGTTTCAGGTTTATGTTATATTTTGAGGCTATTAAGACAAATAATTTATTACCATAATGTTAAAAATTTGGAAGATGTATTCCTTTTTACAAATTAGTCTTTTTTTTCTTTTTATTATTAAGCTTTTTATTTACAAAGCATATGAATGGATAATTTTTCCCATATTTTCCCCTCCTTCTCCCCCACCCCCTTCCCTAATTGGCAGATAGTCCCATACATGTTAAAAATGTTGAAACACATGTTAGATTCAATATGTATATACCTATTTATACATTTATCTTGTTGCATGAGAAAAATCAGATCAAGAAGGAAGAAAAAGAAAAATTGAGAAAGAAAACAAAATGCAAGCAAATAACAGAGAGAGTAAGAATGCCATGTTGTGTTCTATACTCTGTTCCCATGGTTCTCTTTCTGGGTGTCGATGGCTCTCTTTATCACTGCACAAGTGGAATTGGTTTAAATCACCTCATTGTTGAAGAGAACCACATCTGTCAGAAATGATCATTGTATAGTCTTGCTGTTGCTGTGAATAATGATCTCCTGATTCTACTCACTTCACTTACCATCAGGTCATGTAAGTCTCTCCAGGCCTCTCTGAAATCATCCTATTGGTCGTTTCTTACAGAACAATAATATTCCATACAAGCTAGTCTTTTTAAATGGATTTTTCAGTAATAGCATTGTTGTTCTCTCCCTTTTTTGATGGCCTCCTAAATCAGGTAATGATGAAAAATCTCTGGTTTGTTCATTTGAAACAAAAGCATAAATGAAAAGCAAGTAAACATTTCCAGGTCAAGGTAAAATGGAATAATGGTCAGCAATGTCTAACTCACTATTGGAAGTATTTAGCTTGCCATTCTCCTACAAAAAAATGCTCACCTTTTACTAGAGTTCTTGTAAGTCCACTGTTGTTGTTCAGTCATTCACTCATGTCTCATTCTTTGTGACTCATCGATTATACTGTGCATGGAGTTTTTTTTTTTTTTTTTTTTTTTTAAAGATACTACAGTGGTTTGCCTTTTCTTTTCCAGTGCACTAAGGCAGGGATTAAGTGACTTGTCAAGGATCACACAACTAGTAAATGTCTTAAGATTGATTTGAACTTAAGTCTTCCTGACTTCTGTCTTGGGATTCTGTCCAACAAGTCATCTAGCTTCCTTTGTAAATCCATTAATCATACGCTAATACTTATCCTACTTTTAACATATTACTTTTTTTCCCCAGACCTCTTGCTAAATGACCTCCTTTCTTCAGAATATGTTTCAAGATTCATTAGGATTATGCTAATTGGAAAACAATGCAATTAACATTGTCCTAAAGCTGTTTTCATATGGTAGGTTTTTTTTTCCTTGATGAAAGACTAATTCAACATTACAAAAAATCCATAATATAATTGGCATGGTTATTTCTTCCACTGATGTATTTCAAAACTCCTCTTATATCTTGATCTTCTTAAGTTGGCATGACAAAATAAATAAAGAACAATTTTAAAATATCAGTGTCTGGTACCTTTCTGCTTCCACCTTTCTGTTGATGATCTTCTCTCATCATAATAAGACGGATTCATAGATGAAAGTGATAGTCCAGTAGAGGATATTATTTTTATCCTATATAATGAGGCAATAGAGTAGAACTTGGTTCTCAACTAATAAATGTGTCAAGATATGTACTATGAGTCCCACTCAGTATGCCATGAAACTTTGAATGCTATGGTAGATTTCAAAAAAAATTATGGGTAATTTTACTTAATATAAATTATCCTTATCCCAAAGACATATAATGGTAGAATATTCTAAAGATCTAAAGATAAGGGGAAATTGCCTATTAATAAACACAAAGAATATTAAAACATGTTATACATAGAACTTACAAAAATATCTTTTATTGAAAAAAAAACTACATATTTGAATTATACTTCCTCACAGTGTGGACCACTTAAATATTTATTGTGCCATAGTTCCTCGGGGCAAAGAGTATGACATTGTAATCAAAAACAAAACTGAAAATGACTGACACTACACTTCATTTGAGATGACAAAACAATAAAGATATGAGGAAATTGGTCTTCCATAAATCTGATCACACAAAGGAAGGAGAGAAAGGTGTTCCTTTAAATAGTTACTTTAGAAATACTTTTAACTACAAGAATTTTCTAAACAGGGTAAACTCAGTGCAAATATAGATGTGAGGGAGCGACAGGGGAGAAGTAACCTCATTGATGAGACAATTAGAATTAACACAGAAATGGTTTGCAGTAAGTATTGTCTCTGGCTGGGAACTTGATGCTAACAAAAAGATAAAGAGAAATGAAGATCATTTGATACTACTTCCAAGAATGAGAAAGTGTTTATAAGAAGAAATCTACAAATCAGAAGTAGGGAAGAAAAAGCAACTGCAGAACAACTCGTATCACCATGTAATAAGAGCTCCCAGCAATTTTTGTCTAATAGTGAATTCTTATCCCAAAAGGTCGTTGGTTTTGTCAAACACTAGATTACTAGTCCCTACTACTATAACAAAAGAAAATAACTTGTGTCTTTTGGTATAATAGGGCATTGAATTTGACATTAGGTACAGACTTTGATTTCTAACTTTTTAAAATGGTTTCACACTGGTTGGAAAATCTCTGGTATTGAGCCAGTTCAGGCTGTCCTATTATTCTATTACTTGCTAATCTACTTTGTCACTAGGAAAAAATATATGAGTAAACACATCTGTCTCATTTCACAATGCCCAGAATAGGATCTTGAGTATAATAAACATTCAATAAATATTTGTCAATGAATTTTCTCCATCTATAAAATAACAAAAGTCTAAAGACGATACTATTTAAATGCTTCTACTCATCATTTCAGCCATCACCCAAAAAGAATAACTATAAAATACACTGAAATGCTCAGAAAGTAAAGGAATAAATGCACCTGTAATACGTAATATTATGTTCTGTCAGATTCAACTTCCTTTTGCTTCATAAACTATAATTAAATGTTTGTAAATAATAGATAGTGAAATAAAAATGAATAGAGATAACTTTTAATACATGATGAGATTAATATCATTGTGAGGACTGATTTAAAATGTCATTTCCTTTCATCACTATGACATTCATTAAACACAATGCATGAAAACTTTAAAATAACATTGATACTTAAAGAATTTCAGCATATATAAGAGGCAAGTTGGGGGTGATAGAAGAGAAGATTCTATAGATAACAAAGAATTTTATGGTAACTTGTTTAGATAATTGATTAAAACATAACCACACTAGGTTATTCACAAATGGTTTCACATTATGGAAGAAAGATCATCAGTTATTTATAAAGGGAAGCTCCTGAGTAGGTGATGCTGGAAACAGAGAATGTGTTCCAACATCATAAAATGGTGGAGGGAAGGCTTTAGAACTTTATATAGAGAAATATTTTATATGCAGATAAATTACATTTTTAGAGAAATACAAATTTAAAAGAATATTTTTATACATCTTAGCAAACCTCCTATTTAAAATTAGGTTATATTAATAACTTCCAAAAATACCAACAAAATCTTAAATATAGTTTTTCCTTTACTACATCAATAGGTCAATGATTTCAAAATAGGAATTCTCTGAATGCTATCTTTTCCTGATTACATTTTGTCTTCTGTTAAATCCTGCATAAGAAGGTCAACCAACAAACTAGAATGAGGTGGCAAAGTTCCTCTAATTCTCTGGGTATTATTTTGACATGAATGTAGCACTCATGATATCTAACTATTAGCCATCATTGTCACTACTTGATTACCCTGTCCTTTTTTCTTATCAGAGATCTTTTTGCTGATAGCTGCTTAACCACTTTTTGCAAGCCCTGTTTAGTAGATCATGGGTTGTAGTCAGATAGTATTTGATAAGATTCTCTATTAATTTTTAAGTGACTCACAATGTAACCACCCTAGAAATCTTTGTAATACTTGTTATATCATCATATAATATAACAAGAAGAATATTAATATTTAAAATATGAGTTTTTGTTTCAGGGAAAAACTCAAAGTCATTGAACAGAGCTGCATAATTATTCCAATGCTGCCCAGTCATTTCTATACTTCCATTCAATTCTGATTCAAGTATATTGTTGATTTTCCATGACTGCCCAAGAAATACAAATTAATAGACAAACTATATAATAGCTGCCTAATTACATATCATTATAGGACAATGGGAAAAATTTATCTGTTATCATTTCCTTTTTTGTAGATGTTTAAGTAAAACTAGATCTGTTTCAACCTTATCTTGATATATGGTGTTAGGTGTGGATCAGTGCCTACTTTCTGCCATACTTGTTTCCAATTTTCCCAGCAGTTTTTGTTATAGTGAATTCTTATCCCAAAAGTTGGGGTCTTTGGTTTTGTAAAATTCTAGACAGTCATACTATAGTCATTAACTATTTTGTGCTGTGGACCTAACCTTTTCTACCGATCAACTACCCTATTTCTTAGATAGTAACAAATGGTTTTGATTACCACTATTTTATAAAATAGTTTTAGATCTAATACAGCTAGACAACCATCACTTGAATTTTTTTTTCATTAATTCCCTTGAAATTCTTGACCTTTTTTTTTCCCAGATGAATTTTGTTATTATTTTTTCTAGGTCAGTAAAATAATTTCTTGGGAGTGTGATTGTTAAAGCACTAAATAAATAGATTAGATTAGGTAGTATTGTAATTTTTATTATATTCATTTGACCTATCCAAAAACACTTGATAATTTTTCCAATTGTGTAGATCTGACTTTATTTGTGTGGAAAGCATTTTACAGTTTTGCTTATATAGTTCCTGAGTTTCCCTTGGCAGATAGATTCCCAAGTATTTTATACTACTGACAGTTATTTTAAATGAAATTTCTCTTTGTATCATTTGCTGTTAGATTTTGTTGGTGAGATATAGAAATGCTGAGGATTTCTGTGGATTTATTTTGTATCCTATAACTTTGCTGAACTTGTGGATTATTTCTAATAGTTTTTTTAGTTCAATCTGTAGGATTCTATATGTATACCATCATGTTAAGTCTGGACTAACTCCCTGGAGGCCTAAGGATCAGCCAGAATCAGGATAAATTAAAGTCCTTGGTCTCTAGGGGGATAAGTGAAGGAGACAGACAAACTGCCACAAGGCTCACCATCAACTTCTCTCCTCCTTGTCCTGCTCCAAAGTGAAGTCTGGCTAGTCTCACACTACCCTCTAATCCTTGCCTACAATTATCTTAATGCCAAACATTGAGCCAGCATCAACTGTGAGAAGGGCTATTTTTCCAAACATATGCTAATAGAGTCATTATCTCACATTGAACAGGTAATTAGTCTTGAGGGCTCAGTTGTCTGATTCAAGTACACCTTTTCAGAGTTTCAGCCCTCTGTACCATCATATCATCTGCAAAGAGTGATAATTTGGTTTCCATATTACCTACCCTAATTCCTCTAATATTTTTTTCTTCTCTTTTTGCCAAAGCTAGAATTTCTAATGCAATATTGAATAGTAATGGTGACAGTGTGCAATCTTGTTTCATCCTTGATCATATTGGGAATAGTTCCAGTTTATGCCCATTATATTAGATGTTTGCTGATGGTTTTATGTTATGGGCTAGAACTCTGGACTTGAAACAAAGGATCCTTATAAGGTACTAAGTCAATAGAATTAATAGAGACAATAGTTATCTAATTTAACATGATACTTAACAGTTCTCTAGTTCAGTATATATACTTAGTACTTACTATAGTTCTACAAGATTCACACCTTTGATAAGAGAGCATATAAGCTCGGACAACCTCAGTCAGAATCAGAACTAGGGAAGACAGACAAATGGTGGCAGGCTGTCCTCCAATTCTGCCCTAAAACCAAAATTCAGAAAACTCCAGAAAAACTAGCCAAGCCCCAAGTGAAGGAGATAGACAATAAAGAATTTGGACTTTAAGCCCTAGCTACTTGTGTGGTGATTACTGAACTGAAATGAAGGCTATTCCCAGAGACCCCAAGAAAACTCAACAGAGAACATTACATTTTAGACAGAATATTACAGTTTTAAATAGAAGCTACTGACTATTTTAAGGAAAAGTCCATTTATTCTTATACTCTCAAGTGTTTTTATTAGGAATGGATGTTGGATTTTATCAAATCCTTTTTCTGTATCTATTGATATGATCATATGTTTTTTGTTAGTTTGGTTATTGATATAGTCAATTATGCTAATATTTTTCCTAATACTGAACCAGCTTTGCATTCCTTGTATAAATCCTAGTTGGTCATGGTGTATCATTCTGGAGATTGCTTTCTATAATCTTTTTGCTAATATTTTATTTAAGATTTTTACATCAATATTCATTACGGAAATTGATCTATAATTTTCTTTCCCTGTTTTTATCCTACCTGGTAGGAGTCTTCTTTTGCTAATTTTTCAGTAGTTTACATAGTATTGGAGTTAATTGCTCCTTAAATGTTTGGTAGAATTCACATGTAACTCCATCTGGCCCTGGAGGTTTTTTCTTAGGGAGCTGATTAATAGTTTGCTCTATTTCTTTTTCTAAAATGGGACAATTTAAGCAATACATTTCCTCTTCTGTTAATCTGAGCAATCTATATTTTTTAGGTTTTCCCCCATTTCACTTAGGCTATCAAATTTAGTGGCATAAAGTTGGGCAAAACAACTCTTATTATTACTCTATTTTCCTCTTCATTGCTGGAAAGTTCTTCCTTTTCATTTTTGAGACTAACAACTTGATTTTCTTCTATCGTTTTTCTAATCAAATTAACTAAAGGTTTATCTATTTTGTTCATTTTTTATAAAACCAACTTTTAGTTTTATTTATTAATTCAATCAATACATTTTTAACTTTGAATTTTATTAATCTCTCCTTTTATTTTTAGTATTTTAAATTTGGTATTTGGGGTTTTAATTTGTTCTTTTTCTAGCTTTTTTATTGCAAGCCCAATTTATTGATGTTCTCTTTCACTATTTTATCCAAATAGGCCTCTAGAGATATAAAATTTCCCTTTATTACCACTTTTGCTGCATCCCACAAATTTTGGTATGTTGTCTCATTATTGTCATTCTCGTGGATGAAATTGTATCTATGATTTGCTGTTTCACTCATTCATTCTTTAGGATGAGATCATTTAGTTATCAATTAATTTATGTCTATTTTCCCTTCCCTTTAATTGAATGTCATTTTTGATTGCATTGTGATCTGAAAAAAATGCATTTACTATTTCTGCCTTTCAACATTTGATTTTGAGGTTCTTATACCCGAAAATTTGTTTAATTTTTGTATTGGTTCCATGAATTGCCAAGAAGAACGTGTACTCCTTTCTGTCTCTATTTAATTTTCTCCAAAGATCTATCATACTTAACTTTTTTAGTATTCTATTTACCTCCTTAACTTCTTTGTTATTTATTTTAGGATTAGATTTATCTAGTTCTGAGAGAGCAAGTTTGAGAACTCCCACTATTACAGTTTTGCTATATATTTCTTCTCGAAGCTCTCTTAGCTTCTCCTTTAGGAGTTTAGATGCTCATCACTTTAGATGATGCATTTCTCTTTAGTATTGATATTGCTTTATTATTGATGGTACCCTTTAGCAAGATATAGTTTCCTTCCTTATTTCTTTTAATTAGTTCAATTTTTGCTTTTCCTTGCTCTGGGATTAGGATGGCTACCCCTGCTTTTTTTTTTTTTTTTAATTTACCTGAAGCACAATAGATTCTGCTCCAGCCTTTTATCTTTACTCTATATGCATCATTCTGCTTTAAACATGTTTCTTGTAAAGAACATATAGTAGGATTCTGGCTTTTAATCCAGTCTGCTATTCACTTTCACTTTATGGGAGAGTTCACCCCATACACATTTATAGTCAAACTACTTATTCTTTATTTCCCACTATCTTATTGGCCTAAATTATACTTTTCTCTTTTCTTTTCCCCTTTCTCTTCTTCCCAGTATTTTATTTGTGAGCACCACTGCCTGAAGCAGCCTTTCTCTTTTATAGCCCCTCCTTTTTACAGCTTCTCCCCCTTTCTTATACCTTTCCCTTACTGTTTCTGTTTTCCCTTCTATATCCTAACCCTTCACTTTTCCTCTGGTGGGAGAAGTTTTTCTATGACACCAAATATGTCTAATAGTGTCTCTTTGAGCCAAATCTGATAAGAGTAAGCTTCACATAATGTTCATCCCCCTCTTTATTTTCATCAATTATAATAAGTTTTCTTTGCCTCTTCATGAGATGTAATTTCCCTTATTTTACTTCCACTTTCCCCTTTTCTCAGTACAATCCCTTTTCCAACCTCTAGTTCCTTTTTTGTATTATAATCATAAAATTAAATTATGTGTGAAATCTCTATGTATGCCCATAACAGAGACACAATTCTCAAGAGGTCTTTGCTTTTTACCTTTTTATGATTCTCTTGAGTTCTATATTTGGAGATCAATTTTTTTATTCAGCTCTGGCTCTAATCTTTTCATCAGAAATAAATGGAAGCCACCTGTTTCATTGCGTGACCATCTTCTTTCCTGAAAGAAAATGCTCATTTTAGCAGGGTAGTTTATTCTTGGCTGCACTCCAAGTTCCTTTGCTTTTCAGAATATCAGATTCCAAGCCCTTGGATCTTTGATCTTTAAGGTGGAACCTAGTAGGTTTTGGGTAATCTTTATTGTGACTCCTCAGTATTTGAATTGTTGTTTGTTTTTTTTTTCCTGGCTGCTTATATTTCTTCCTTGCTCTGATCATTCTGAAATTTAGCCATGATATTCCTTGGAGTTTTAATTTGGGGGTCACTTTCAAGAGATGTTTGGTGAATTCTTTCAATAACTATTTACCTTCTGATTCTAGGACATCAGGGCAGTTTTCCTTGGTGATTTTCTGAAAGATAATATGTAGCCTCTTTTTTCATCTTGGTTTTCAGGAAGTTCAATAATCCTTGGATTGTCTGTCCTAGAACTATTTTCCAGGTATGTTGTTTTCCCAAGTAGGTATTTTACATTTCCTTCTATTTTTTTTGTTTTTTTTTTTATTTTGCTTGACTGATTCTTGATGTCTCATTGAGTCATTCATTTCAGTTTGATTTTTAGTGAATTATTTTCTTCATTTACTTTTTTAGGGGTTTTTTTGTATTTGTCAAATTGAATTTTTAAATGAGTTGCTTTGTTCTATCATTTTTTTTTCTATTTTTCTACTGCCCTGGGTCTGTGTGCTGCCTACACTTGGTGGCTTGCACTTGGCGTGCTTCCCTCCATGCCCACTTGAAACAGACCTTTTTGGGAGATCTTTGAAATTATCTTCTGCTGATAATTTGTTACACTCCCTATATTTGTAGGTCCAGCCAGTCCATAACTAATTCAGAGGCTGGATTTGCTAGTTAGTCTGGAGGTTGTGGGAAGAAGTCAGAAAGAAAAGGTTGTCCTTTTCACCATCTTGGCTCCTTCCCTAACTCTGTTATAGTCTTGAATGCAGAATTTCTCTATCAAACTATTACTCTTTGTTTCTATTACCCTCACCTGTCCCTGTTTTTAGTTTTCTTTCTTGCATTATCTTCTGTCATTAGAATGTGAGCTATTTGAGGAACTGTTTTATTGCTTATTTTTATATTCATAATGATTAATGAAGTTTCTAGAATATGATGATTACTTAACAAATGCATGTAGACTTAGATGAATAATGTACTAAATGTACAAGAATAAAAACAATATAAAAGTTATCCTCATTGTCAAGGATAAAGAACTGGCAGAAAAAGAGTATAAACATTAAATGTTGATTGAGCCCATCGCTAGCAATTTGGGTTCCAACTCTTCTACTAAGTAGTTATAAGTGTTTGGACAAATCATTTCTGTTTTCTTGTTCTCTTTTTCATTAAGTATAAAACAAATAAATTGGACTACAAGGCTTCTAACATTCTAACATTCTAGTCTACCTTTTTTTTCCCTGTAGCTATCAGAGGAAATATAATCATGATTCTATATTTTTAAGTGGAAAGTAAAAATAATGTGGATAGAGAATGCATGAGATTTGAAGGAACAAAGATTATTGAAGAGTGATTATGAACAATAGTAGATTGGCTGAGTGGGAGAAGATATTATTGAGTTCAGGGAATACTTGTATTCCTGAAAACTGGAGTAGCTTCATTCATGCAAATTATGATTTGTGAAATTCTGAAAAATCTGCCTGTTGTAAATTTTTCTCTTCCACTGACCTGTACTGGTCACTGGAAAATATTTGGGGTAGGATATTTTGAGTGAGCCACTTGTCAGATTGTTTCCCTTTTAAAAAATACTTGCCAAGGATCATTTTAAAAGGGAAACAATATAAGATTTTCAAGCTATAATGGATAAAAAAAATAAATATTAGTAACGAATGAGACTTTTACTACTCTTTTGGGTAAGACAAAATGCAACAAATGATTTTGAATGGTATTAACATAAATTGAAATATTAAATTGTAATTTGTTATGTTTTGCTATTATATTTTCTGTAATCATTATGTAAATAGTATTAAACAAATAACAACTTAGTTCTGTTTGCTAATTAATACAAATATATCCCACATCTATGAGTAGAATCAAGTTATAAGAGCTCTTCTCTGTTTACCTTCTGGAAAAATCTAAGATAAATATGCTTGTTATTTCTTGAGCATGTTTCTTCTAACAGCCTAATAGAACATCACTCTTTTGAGACCAAAGTGTAAACAGAGTAACTTGTTTTAATACATAGTTTTGGAAACTCCTTTCTTCATTTAGTGAAATATCATCCAAAGTACAGTCAAACTAGTAGGTTTGAATGCTGTCTCTAGTAGTAATCAAGATGGGTTATGTCCCAAGATGTTTCGCTAGACTATAGAATCTCATTTAAAAGAATCTTAGTGGCATTGCCCTTTCATTTAACACTTGAAGATAGAGAGATTAAAAAAATGTAAATCACCTTTCCAAAAGCCATAAGAACTAAGTACTAGCAGAGCTTCAACCCAGGCATCCTGACACCTACTCTAATGATCTTTCTGTAGTTATTGACCATTTACTTATGGCATAACCTGAGCTTTTCTCCACTTTTCAAGAAGGAGGTAGGAAGACAAAATGTAGAAAAAAGCAATAACCAGCTTGCTACTCCTGTGTATTCAACTTAACAGCCTATTACATAATTTGTCTAGGTTGCTTTGCAAACACAATGAAGTATTGGTGGTGGACAGTGTCACTGCTTAAATTTTTGCTGCACATATTAGTAACCAAAAAATGTAAAGATGATCCGGAGAATATTAAAGCTGAGAAGGCTTTTAGAATTTATTTCATTCAATCCCCTAATAATATATTTTAGGAATTCATGAGAAAGAGCAGGAGTGAACAAAAAAGGCAATATTTGCAACTAGCTGACAGTAGATGGAGCATAAAAATCTTTTTTATAGGTTGCTGTACTTGGAGACAGAAAAAATATGGGTTCAAGTCCCATCTGTGCTATTAGCTGCAACATCCTGTACCAATCAGTTATGTTCTAGGAGTTGTCTTCTTATCTATTAAATTGAGGAGATTGAACTTTATTTTGACACTGATCCTGCAAAAAACATGAAAAGAAAACAGGCAGAGAGCAGAAGAATTAAAAGGAAGTGTTGTCATAAAAATTCAGAGAGGAGAGAGTATGTAGGAAGATAGGATGTTCAAGTCAAGAGGAACAAAGACTAGGGGATAAAAAGGTCACCAATTGGGCCAATTAAGATACTGGGGAAGACAGACAGAGACAGAGAGACAAAAATAAAGAGAGAAGAGAGGGAGGGAGACACAGAGTCACATAGGAACACATAGAGACACATAGAAAGAGAAAGAAGAGAAAAACAGAGATAGAACAATTTTACATGAATAATCAATTTTGAAGACACATTTCAAATGCCAGAGAGAAATAAAGAGATAAAGGAAATGAAGGTACATGTTTTTCTTAAGAATATGTATAGGAAAAGTAGGAGCGCAACCAATATTAAGCAGCTTGGAGAGTAGTTGACTAAACTAGAGATTTTTAGGGATGGGGAGGTTTGAGAAGATTTTCAAATAGAAGGCAATGAATAATTAGATAGGAAGGGCTTTCTAGCTACAGGGGGTCAGGGACTCCTGGGGGCAGAAAGGAGTGCTTTTCATCAGGTCCCTAAAAGGATTTGTGAAAATAGCTGCACAAAACCCCTGTAGTTTAATAGAGCCCTACTTAAAAAAGAAAATTAAAAGCCAAGTAATGTGCTAGAAAACAGGAGAAGATTCTGACCATAGAAAGTTACTGTGGTGAAAAGAAAAATCAAAACACAAAACTCAGAAGATAACAAAGTCAAAGCACCTACATTTAAAGTTTCCAAGAAAAAACAAGAATTGGGTTCAATCCATGGAAGATATCTAAAGGGATTTTGAAAATCAAGTAAGAGAGAGAGAGAGAGAGAAGAAAAATTGAAAAAAATAATTGAGAGTGGTATAAAAGGAAATATAAAAAGCTAATGAGGAGTAGAATGCTTTAAAAGGAAAAAATAGCCAATTGGGAAAGGGGGTTCAAAAACTCACTGAAAAATTAATTTCTTAAAAGTTAAAATTGAGCAAATGGAAGCTAATGACTTTATGAAAAATCAAGATACAATAAAGAACCAAAAATAGTGTTAAAAGATCTCATTAAAAAAAACACTAACCTAGAAAATAAATCAAGTAAAGATAGCTTAAAAATTATTAATCTACCTGAAAGACATGATCAAAAAGAAATCCTTGATATCATCTTTCAAAAAGTTATCAGGGAAATTGTCTTGATATTCTAAAACCAGAGGGTAAAATAGAAATGTAAAGAATACCCTGATCACCTCCTGAAATAGATCCCCAAATGAAAACTCCCAGGTATTATAACCAAATTCCAGAATTCCCAGGTTAAGAAGACATTACAGGCATCCAGAAGGAAATAATTCAAGTACAACAAAGCCACAGTCAGGAAAATACAAGATTTAGCAGCTTCTACATTAAAGGAGTGGGCTTGGAATATGATATTCCAGACCAAGAATCACCTACCCATCAAAACTAAGTATTATCCTTAGAAGAAAAAAGTGGATATTCAATGAAATACAGGATTTTCAAACATTTGTGATGAAAAGACCAGAACTGAATGGAAATTTGGATTTTCAAATACAGAACTCTGGAGAAGCATAAGTAGGTAATAATGAAAGTAATATTATAAGAGACTTAAATGGGTTTATCTGTTTATATTCCTACATGGGAGAATGCTACTTTTAATTTATTAGAAATATTAATAGTAATTATTATTAGAACTTTCTCATAATTACCAAAAATGATTGTTAAATTGGCTAGGGAAGGAAAAGAACCTATACGTACAAAAAATGTTTGTAACAACTCTCTTTTTAAGGTAAAGAATTGGAAATTAGGGAATGCTTATCAATTGGAAAATAGCTAAATAAATTGTGGTACATGATTGTCATGCAATATTGTTATTCTATAGGAAGTGCTGAGCAGAATGCTCTTGGGGAAATAAAATCTGGAAAGTCCTCCATGAACTCAAGAAAAGTGAAATGTACTGTATGTATAATGATAGCTATGTCCTACAGAGATGTGGGCTCTGCACACCGGAGAATCTATCATGAAGAACCTTTAGCAGTGTTGGCTACTCTGTCCTAGTTGCAAGCTAGTATAGTAGAAGATTAGCTGTAAAATATCCAGCACAATCAAAATAAAAAAAGGCAAATAGTGAGTCCCTATACCCCAGAACATTGGGATATGGCTACACCCACCCAACATGGGAAGTTAGTCAGCACTGACTTAACACAGTTACTGTTGCCTGTAGAGAAAGCTTGGACAAACTCTCCTTTACCCTCAAAAGCAAATCTCAATCTTTAAAAAAATGAGCAAAAAGAAAAAAGAACTCTGATCATAGAAAGGTTTTGTAGAGAAAGAGAACAGATTTCAAACCTTGAGGACACTAAAAGAAGATCATTTCCAGACAAAGCCCCAAAGGGTGAATGAATTGGTCCCCATCTCACAGGGATTGTAAATTCAAAAAGGATCTTAAATGAGAGTTAGAAGAAAAAAGGGGAAAGAAAATGAGAACTTTGCAAGAGGGTTTGGAAAAGGAAATATAAATTATCTTAAGAAAACTCCTTACAAAATAGATTCAGTGAAATGGAAAAAAAGTTATATAATTCCTTATAAAATAGATTTAACAAAATGGAAAAAGGAAACAATTTCTTGAAAAAGAATTTGTGAAATTAAAAAAAAGAACTTCTTGCAAAGCAGAATTTGTAAAACAGAAAATAAAAATTCAGAGAATAAAACAATTTATTTAAAAATTGAATTGGCCAAATGGAAAAGTGTAATGCTCTGGCTAGCTCTCTGGAGGTCCTCTGAATGGGCCTTGGTTTCAGCAGAATAATCACCATGAAAATAGTCAAGAATAAAGTCCAAATTCTTTATTATCTCCTTCACAGTCTGTCTCCTTCACCTGGGGCCAGGCTAGCTTTCTGGGGAACCTTCAGATGGGCCTCGATCTTAGTGGAGAAGTGAAGAAGGACAGGCCAGCCGCTACAAGGGTCTCTGTTTTCAAGCCTCTTCCATTCCTCCTCTAGGTCTGACTCTGACCTATTAAATACTCATTTACAATTAAGTCCATTCATCATACTGAGTATAAGCCAATCATTATATCACTAGGGAGCCATTATTTGTTCTAAGATTAAATCAATCATATCAAACTAGAGGATTATTATTCACCATGCTAAACTAGATAACCACTATATTATCCATTCCACTGAGTTAACACCTTGCTGTAAGAATCCTTGTCTCAAGTATATTTCTCCAGAGTTCTGGTCCATTACAGAAAAGGAGTTGAAAAGGTAACTGAAGAAAATAATTTGCTAAAAATTAGAACTGTGCAAATGGAAATGAGAGACTCAATGTGACATCAAGAATCAATCAAACAAAACAAAACAAAAAAAAATAGAAGAAAATATAAATTTCTCATTGGAAAAACAAGTGACCTGAAAATAGATCTAAGAGAAACAACCTAAGGATTATTGGACTTCCTGAAAACCATGATGACAAAAAGAGTCTAGACATTATAGTTCAGGAAATCACCAAGGAAAACCCCTGATACCCTATAAAACAGAAGGCAAGATAGCTATGGAAAGAATTCACCAATAACCTCCTGAAAGAGACCCAAAATGAAAACTACAAGGAATATCATAGCTAAATTTGAGGATTATTGGACTAAAGTAAAATATTGTAAGCAACATGAAAGAATTCAAATACCAAGGAGCCACAATCAAGATTACTAAGGATCTAGCATTTTCTAACTTAAAGGATGAAATGACCTGGAATCTGATATTCCAAAAGGAAAAGGAATTTGGATTGAAGCCAAGAATCAACTATCCAGCTAAACTGAGAATTATTTTTCAGGGAAGAAGATGGACATTGAATGATACAGGTAAATTTTATTTATTTTTTAATGAAAAGAACAGAGATGAATAAAAAATTGATGTCCTAATACAGAAATCAAGAAAACATAAAAAGGTAAAAAGGAAAGAATTCTGTATCTCTGTTATGTATATACTTAGAGACTGCAGATATAATTTGATAAGATAAAAAAGAAATTAGATGTGGAAAAGGAATTGTACTGGAAAAAGAGGAAATTGGAGGTAAAATGAGGGAAATTATATTTCATGAAGAGGCAAAGAAAGCTTAATATAATTCAGGGAAAGAAGGGAGGGGGATGAACATTGTGTGAATCTTACTCTTATCAAATAGAGTATATTAGACATATTTGCTTTCATGGAGAAACTTGTCTTACCTTATAGGGAAATTAGACTTCTCAGGAAGGCTGAGATGGCCGTAGGGGAAAAGAAGAGCCAAACCACACAAGTTAGGAGGTACCTTTGCTGGGCTGGAGGGTCTTATACCTCACCAGGGCTCCCCCACTATTAGTGACACTGTACCTTTACCCTTACTTTAAATGTATCATGCTGCTTTAAATGTGTTTCTTGTAAACAATATATTGTAGGAGTCTGGCCTTTAATCTAATCTGCTATTCATTTTCATTTTATGGGAGTGTTCATCCCCTTCACATTCACAATTAAAATGACTAATTCTGTATTTTCTGACATCTTATTTACTCCAAGTTTTGCTTTTCTCTTATAGGGAAATAGGAAAGGAAACATCTGCACACAATAGAAAGTTTTTTATTTTGTCCTGAAAAAGCTGTATAAAGCTAGCACAGGAACAGTGTGCTATAATTATGTAAGAACATTAGGTATGTAAGACTGGGGGAATTTTGAATAAATGCACTTCAGTTTGGTATCTTTATGAGTTCCACCCCTTCACTTCTCACCCATGATCAGTATTCAGGCTGGTACTGAGCAAGTCCAGACTTGGTAAAAGGTAAAAGGCTGGAACAGAATCTCTTATGCTTCAGGTGAAGTAAAAAAACAAAAACAAAAACAAACAAACAAACAAACAAAACAAAACAAAACAAAAAAAAAAAAAAAAAAGCAGGGGTAGCAATCCTGATCTCAGATCAAGAAAAAGCAAAAATAGACTTAAAAGAGATAAGGAAGGAAATTATATCTTGCTTAAGAGTGCCATAGATAATGAAGTAACATCAAGACTAAACATATATGTGCCTAGTACTAGAGCATTCAAATTCTTAGAAGAGAAGTTAAGAGAGTTGCAAGAAGAAATAAAACAAAACTATACTAGTGGGGAATTTCAGAACCACAAAATAAATAAGAAAAAAGTCAAAGAGATAAATAGAATTTTAGAAAAGTTAGCTATGATAGATCATTGGAAAAAGTTGAATGGAGAGAGAAAGAAGTACACTTTTCTCAGCTGTTCATGGAATTTATATAAAAATTGATCATGCATTAGGGCATAAGGATTTCAAAATCAAATGCATAAAGGCAGAAATAGTAAATTCATTTTATAAAATCCATGATTCAATAAAAGGCCAGGTGAAAATAGACCAAAAATTAATTAGAAACTAAATAATCTAATACTGAAGAATGAATGGGTAAAACAAATCATAGACACAATCAATAACTAGTGTAAACCACATATTCCCCTCTATCTTATTCCTTCCATATCTGTTTTTATATGTGTTCCCATCTTATAATATAATCATAGAGAAACACTAATTCACTTACTATTGGATGATTAACAGATTTAAATAATGATGTTTTGGGCCTCTTTTTCCAGATCTGTTCTTCTATTTGTTGTTTATTTTCACCTGTGTCATGAATCGATAAAAATGGCTAAGCATCATTAAATATAACTCTATTTTTATAAAAAAGCATTATGGCATATTTGATAAGGGGAATGAATGATAGATTCAGGAATACTTGGTTTGGAATTCTATACTTAATAATAATGTAACATCATCCAGAAACATAGCCTCATCGGTTACTTTTTTGCTCATTTGCAAAATCATTCTATTATTTTTCATCTTTCCTTTTTGAACAGGATCAATGATATGATGGAATGATATATTGATATATGCATAAATTAGAACTGAATGAGGCTAAGTATCACAAAGTCATAAACCCTAATATCTCTTCCAGAGTCATTGAAATCCAGTGACAAGACAAATCAGAACAAGTGGGAATATCCCCAAATGGAATGGATGCTTTGGGCATCTTTGCTTTCTACCCAAGCTCTAAGTGCTCCACAACCGGGCCTGCCTTTAGATTCTTCATTCCTCATTCCACCGAAAATAAAGGGTATTGGTTTAAACTATCCAGATTTGCTGAAGAGGGGAAAGTATTCCTATATTTTATAGGATGAAGAGTTTTAATATGCATGTGGTATGAAACTAGAATCTTCTAGTCCATCAACAAGTTTGAAGCCTATTAGTTATCCTCGAATTAGTTTAGCTTATCTGCCAAGAAAGTTTCAAATAGTATGGCCACTGTCCATGTTTAAGCCCCTTGGACCATGTTAGATCAAGTGAAGAACAAAGGGATCAAAAGTCCTGAAAAGAGCTTGCAAGTCCTTACACCAGTGGTGCTATTCTTTCCTGTACAATTCATATACCAGAACATGTCTCGTGCTTTGGAGAAGATCAGACAAGTTGCTATAAAGTACTTTGTGGACAAAGTGCTATTTAAATATAAGGTATTTTATTATGATCATTAGAATATTTGGTAATAGGGGGGCGGAGCCAAGATGGTGGAGAAGACACACGCGACTTTCTAAGCTCTTCTCTTACCCTCTTTATCAATATTAATCAGCCCAAAATAGTCTTGACCCTTGTAAAGATAAGAAAACAAACTCCGGCCGAAAAAACCAAGTCCGCCAAAAGGTTGGTTCCGGGGGCCAGGGGGGTCCAACTGGGAGAGAAATGGTTCCGAGGAGAGTCTCAAACCGGGGTGAAGGCAAGATCTCCAGGGGTGGCCCCACCCCAGTACGGGTTTTCCTTGGGGAGTTGTGATCCTGCACAGCAGGAGGACAAGCCCGGGTTAGCCTCCAATCTGTGCAGGGTGAGCTGGCGGGGCCAAGAGGCTTTTTCCAGGGCCGATTTGCATCAGAGAAACGCTGGGCAGAGTTTGTGGCGGGTCGGTTCTGCAGTCATGCAAACCACATCCCACAAGAGGCTCCGGCCGGGGGTGACACCAATAGTCTCTAGCCAAGGGCAATCAAATCCCTCGCCTACTTCAGTTTAAGCTCGGCCGTGCTGAATCCACTTCCTGTTGGGGAAGGGGCTCTCCCCAGAGCCCCCCCTCGGGCCAAATGGTTTCACTTTCCCCCTCTGCAGAGGGGCAAACCTGCCTAGGAGACCACCCCAAAGGCTTTAAACATGAAAAAAAAGAAAAAGAATAATCGCAGCTTCTATGCAGAAAAAGAGCAGGTCAGCAAACCTGAAGAGAAATCAAACAGCAAAAGATCGACTGTCGTCCTTTTATAAACTCTTCCCGAAGAGACAATTAAAAAGTCCAAAAAGAGTTAGAAGAAAATGGGGAAAGGAAAAGAAGCCTTACAAAGAGGCAACAACCCTGAAATACATGGAAAAAAATAAAGAATTACTACAAAGTGGGATTTTGGAATTGGAAAAAAAAGAATTCAAGAAAGTGGATCCGAATTGGAAAAAGAAAAAGCAAAAAAGTGGGATCTATGAATTGGAAAAAGAAAATAATTATAAAAAAAAATTGTGAAATGGAAAAAAACCACAGACCAAAACAATACTTCAAAAACTAATTGGACATATACAGAAAAAGTAAAAAAAGCTATTGAAGAAAATAATTTTTAAAAATTAGAACTGAACAAATTGAAACAATGATTCATTGAGGCAAGAATCAGTCAACAAAAACAAAAAAATGACAAACGGAAAAAAACACGAATTATCTACTTGCAAAACGACGTTTTAAAATGAATCAGGAGAGATAATCTGGATTTTGGACTTTCTGAAAACTATGATGAAAAAAAAGACCTAATATTTTTACAAAAATCAAAAGAGAACCAGATGTAATAGAATCAGAAGGTTAAATGGCATTGAAGTTTCGAACACCTTCTGAAAGAAACCTAAAATAAAACCCAAGGAATATTGTGGCAAAATTTCAGAACTATAAGATTAAGGAAAATTTTACAAAGAAAAAACTTTAAATACCGGGTTGCCAAAATGGGATCCCCAAAGATCTGGCTGCCTCTACATTGGAAAGAAAGGCGAAATGATATTCGAAAGGCACAAGAACGGTAAAGAATAAACTACCACTAAGATGAGCATTTTCTTCCAGGGAAGAAGATGGACATTTAATAAACAAATAATTCCCATTTGTTTCTGAAAAAACCAGAATAAACAAAAATTTGATCTCAACCATAGAACTAAGAGAGAAAAGGTAAAAATAAGAGAATTGTATTTCTGTTGGGATATAAAAAGAAACATGTATAATTTGATTGACTGAATAACATAAAAAGGGAAGTAGATATGGAAAAAGGGAATGGAGAATAAAGTGGGAAGAAAGGGATAAAAAAGAGGGAAACCACATCCCACAAAGGGCTGGGAAAAAATTTTCAGGGTTTGGGGGGGGAACAGTGGGTTTTTTCATCAGGTTGGTAAAGAAAAATAATTGAATTTGTTTTTAGAGAAAATTTCTCTCGCCTCATTAAAAACGGGGAGAGGAAAAGGAAAAAAATAAAAAGGGAAGGAAGGGGAAAGAAAAGGGGGAGGGAGGGATTATAAAAGGATAAGTATCGTGAACAAGAGGGAAAAGTTTAAAAGGGGAAGAGGGTTGGGGAGGCAAAATAAGTAAGCACAATCTGGGGTTATTAGGATGGCAGGAAATACAGATATAGTAATTCTAACCGTAAATGTGAATGGAGAACTCCCTTAAAAGAGGAGGCAGATGCAGACTGGATCAAAAGTCAGAACCACAATATGTTGTTTACAAAACATTTAAAGCAGGGGGATACATAATAGAGTAAAGGTAAAAGGCAGCAAAATCTATTATGCTTCAGGTGAGTCAAAAAGAAGGGATTCCTTATCTAGATCAAGCAAAAGTAAAAATTGATCTAATTAAAAGAGATAAGGAAGGAAACACATCCTCAAAGGGGAAAACAACGAAGCAAACCTATTAAAACATATATGCACCAAATGGTATGGACTTTCCCCTAAAGGAGGTTAAAGAAAGTTGAAGAAGAAATAGACAACAAAACTGTAATGTAGGAATCTCAACCTTGACCTCAGAATTAGACAAATCAAACCAAAACAAATAAGAAAGAAATTGAAAAATAGAATATTGAAAAATTGGTATGTTGGATCTTTGGAGAAAATTGAATGGAGATAGAAGGGGAAATATACTTTTTCTCAGAGTTCATGGAACCATTAAAAATGACCATATATTAGGACATAAAGACCTCAAAATTAAATCAAAAAGCAGAAATGTAAATGCTTTCTTTTCAGATCATGATGCAATAAAACCTTAACAAAAAGGGGAAATAGACCAAAAAGTAATTGGAAATAAAAACTTACAAAGGTTGGGTGAAGAGCAAATTATAGATAATTAATTTTCCCTCAAGATAATGACAAATGAGACATCATAAAAATTTTTGGGATGCACCAAAGCGGAAAAAGAGGAATTTTAATCCAGAGGCTTACTTAATAAAACAGAGAAAGAAAAAGATTAATGAATTGGGCTTCAACAAAAAAAAAAGAAAATTAAAACCCCAATCAAATACTAAATTGGAAATTTAAAATTAAAAGGAGAAATTAAAATATTGAAAGTAAAAACTATTGAACTCATTAATAAAACTAAAGTTGGTTCTATGAAAAAAATAAAATAATGCCTTTTAAAATCTGATTAGAAAAAGGAGGGAGGAAAAGAAATTAGTAGTCTTAAAAATGAAAAGGGACACTCACCAATGAAGAGGAAATTAGAAATAATAGGTTATTTTCCAACATGCCAATAAATTTGATAACCAAGTGAAATGGATGCACCTCAAAATCGACTTAACTAACAAGGAAGAAGAATTTTTGAAAGTCCCATTTCGAAAAAGAAAAGGGCAGGCAATTTAAACAACTTAAGAAAAACGGACCAGATGGTTACATGTGAATTTTACCAAACATTTAAAGAACAATTGGCCCCAATGCTTATATAAATTATTTGATAAAAAGGGAATGGGAGTCCTACCTTCCTTCTTGACACAGACATGGTACTGAATAAACCAGGTAGGCTGAAAAAGGGAAAGAAAATTATAACCAATCTCCCTTGAATTGATGCTAAAATCTTAAATAATATTAGCAAAAAGACTACAGAAAATCATCTCCAAGATAATACACTATGATCAAAAGGATTTATACCGGGAATGGGTTTGGTTCAATATTAGGAAAACTATCAATATAATTGGCCATGTTAATAACCAAATTCAAAACCATATGATCATCTCAATAGATGCAGAAAAAGCATTTGATAAAATCAACATCCATTCCTATTAAAAACATTGGAGTATAGGAATAAATGGACTTTTCCAAAATAACACAGCATCATTTAAAACCATAGTAAGCACATATGTAATGGAGAAACGCAACTTTTTAAGTCTGGGAAACGGTTGCCCCATCACCGTTACTATTTAATATTGTATTAGAAACGCTATAAAAAAGAGCTGAGAAAGAGATTAAAGGAATAAGAATAGGGCAATGAGGAAGCAAATTATCCCTTTGCCCGATGACGGGATGGATACCTAGAGAACCCCAGAGATTCTCAAAAGTTATTAGAAATAATCCCAACTTTAAGTTGCTTTATAAAATAAAACATAAGTCATCGCATTCTTTTATATCACTAAAAAATCCAACAGTCAGAGTTACAAAGAAATTCCATTTTTAAAGTAACTACTGATTAAAAATATTTAGGAATCTATCTGCCAAGGGAAAATCGAAACTTTATGAGCAAAATTAAAGACCACTTTTCACACAAAATTAAGTCTGATCTAACCAATTGGAAAAATATTAAATCTCTTGGATGGGGGCAGAAAATAAAGTAAATATTACCTAAATAAATATTTTTTAGGCTATACCAATCAGACTCCCAAAACTATTTTAATGACCTAGAAAAAAAAAAAAGTTCTTGGAAAAACAAAAGGTCAAATTTCAAGGGTTAAAAAAAATCAAATGATGGTGGTTTAGCTGTACCAGATCTAAAATTATATTATAGAGCAGCAAACCAAAACCATTTGGTATTGGCTAAGGAATAGATTAGTTGATCGTGGAATAGATTGGGTTCGGGAAAAACAGTCAACAAAATGGGAAATTTTGAAAACCCAAAGATCCCAACTTTTGGGATAAGAACTTTTTTGATAAAATGCTGGGAAAATGGAAATAAATTGGAAACAGGCATTTTATCCAATTAACCCATACAAGATGGTCAAAAATGGGTTCATGACCTAGGCATAAAGAATAATTATTAATAAATTAGAGGAACCAAGGATAGTTTACCCCTCAGACCTTGGAAGGAAGTTTGCTGTTCGCAGAAAAGCAGAACAGAATCTTATCCAAAATAAAAAATTTTCCCGAATAAAACTGAAAATTTTAAAACCCAATCGCAAGATTAGAAGGGAGAAATAAACTGGGAAAATATTTTACAGCAAAGGTTCTGATAAAGGCCTCATTTCCAAAAATATAAGAGAATTAACTCTAATTTATAAAAAAATCAAGCCATTCTCCAATTGAAAAAATGGTCAAAGGATTGAACAGACAATTTCGTGAAGAAATGGAAACTAATCAATGAAAAGAAGTGTATTATTAATGAAAAGAAATTAAGACCTCTAAGATAACTAACACCTTCAGATTGGCTAAGATGACAGGAAAAATAATGATGATTGTTGGAGGGGTGGGAAAACTGGGAATTGATTCATTGGTGGATTGGTGAATCCAACCATTTTGGAAGTAGTTTGGAATATCTCAAAAAGTTATCAAAAGTGTGATACCCTTTGACCCAGCAGTTTTACTGGGATTATATCCCAAAGAGATTATGAAGGGAAAGGGGACCTGTATGTGCACGAATGTTTGTGGCATTTTATAGTGGCAGAAACTGGAACTGAATGGATTATGTTGGGAGAATGGCTAATAAATTGGGATGAAAATTATGGAATATTAGTGTTCTGGAAAATGACCCGGATGATTTGAAAGGCCTGGAGAGACACATGCGGGGGAGGAAAGGGGACCAGTCATTATACTTCAACAACAATACTAAGGCAGGGGCCATCCTCAGCAACAGATCAACAAATCATTTCTAATGGAGCAGTAATGAACTGAACTAGCTATACCCAGAAAATGAACTCTGGGAGATGACTAAAAACCATTACATTGAATTCCCAATCCCTATATTTATGCACACCTGCATCTTTGATTTCCTTCACAAGCTAATTGTACAGTAATTCAGAGTCTGATTCTTTTTGTACAGCAAAATAATGTTTTGGTCATGTATACTTATTGTGTATCTAAGTTATATTTTAATATATTTAACATCTACTGGTCATCCTGCCATTTGGGGAGGGGTGGGGGTAGAGGTGAAAATTGGAACAAGAGGTTTGGCAATTGTTAATGCTGTAAAGTTACCCATGTATATATCCTGTAAATAAAAGGCTATTAAATAAAAAAAAAGAAGAAAAAAAAAAAGAATATTTGGTAATAGTAGACACATAAGAAATGGATTTGTTATTGCATTCTTTATAATTTCTTGTGAATTTCAAGAAACATGTGTCCCTAAAACTATTTAATTGCTTTAGATATTTCAAAAATTGACTTGGAAGCACAAGACTGAATTTAAGTTAAAAATTAATCATCGTGAAAGAACCACAAATACCATTAATGAATTTGATTACAGTTACTACCTATTTATAGACATTGATCCAAATTTAACCTTTGAGGAAATTCCATTCCAACATATCAAAGGTCTGTTATATCAACCTTGCTATCAATCATAGATCAGAACAGATCTTTGCTTTAGAAAGTGTTCTTCATAATTATCTGTACTATCATCCTCCTCATCATCATCCTCATCATTATCATCATCTTGTAGTGAAACTACTCATGTTAAATTTCTCATAACTCAGATAATATATATACAATTAATTGCAGAGTCCATACTAAAATCATTTCTAGTTTGGCAGTCATTGCGAGAGCTTGTACTCAACTAAACTATCCATTGGGAATCTCCATAATAGAAAATATATAATAGGACAGTTCACTTTAGTGGAGGCTTTCACTATTAGACTGCAACAAATAGCAGCTGGCTATTTAAAATAAGATAGAGACTTGGACCTATGATTTCATTGGTATAAGCAATTCTCAAGTTAGAAAACTCTTTATCAGTGCAGGCTGGTAACTTTGCTCTTCCTTGTTATCTAAGAGAATTGTGTAGAGTACTGAGAGCTCCAGTAATTTGTTCAAAG
The DNA here is from genome assembly GCF_902635505.1 of Sarcophilus harrisii. Taxonomy (NCBI): domain Eukaryota; kingdom Metazoa; phylum Chordata; class Mammalia; order Dasyuromorphia; family Dasyuridae; genus Sarcophilus; species Sarcophilus harrisii. The sequence continues at coordinate 126,240,917 of NC_045429.1, forward strand.
TTGTACACTCAGTAAATATCAAAGGAGGATTTTAAAACCTAAGTTTTCCTGTCTTTAAGGTCAACTCTCTATCCATTACAGAAAGCTGACTTCTAAAACTACTTTAAATATATGAAAAGTATTAACATGAATATTTTAATAAAATATTTTGATGCAGTACCTGGCTTCTTATCTTTGAAATTGAATCTAGATTAGAATGATAAGCCTATCCCAAACTGATTATGCTGAGGAACAACTTCCATTTAAACAAAACATAAACCATAATTTTCTTGAGGAAGATGCAACATATGTTAATGCTGCACATATAATTACAGTATTTAGAAAGTCTCAAGTTTTGCTAAGAGCTACTGTTGTAAAATGCTACAGTAATACTCTTTCCTTTCACATAAAGGTCAATCAGACCTTCCCAATGTTCTAACTAAAACAGCTGCTTTAAGTGATTACTAGTGTTTACATGGGGCCTTGAGTTCTGAGCTAAATCCAAGTGACATCTAAAAATCATATTTCTATTCAAGGCTGCCTTGAGATCTAAGCAATGCAAATCAGTAATCAGTGCAATTCTTAACAAAGATCATCCTTGGTTAAAATATCAGTATACTGTATGAGACATTCTGAAAGCAAATTAACTAGGTTTTTTTGAAGTTTCTTTGGATATTGTCAAGGAGAAAATGATAGTAACAGAATGAACTTAGATGTGAATTGGTATTAGAGTTTGACTAGAGATTATCCATTTTTGTAAAGAATGCATTAATTCTAGTTCTCCTTCATGAATAGATGCATTTTATTCATACTTTCTAGAACACTAACAGTTGTTATCATGGCTTGCTCTCATCAGAATGATGTTTTTGTCTCCCCCAAATAGCCAATTTACAATGGCATTGAAGAAGTGTGGGGAGAGAATGCCATAGAACTTTATCTTGTTAACCAAAAAAATAAACAGCAACAACAAAAAAAAAAAACCAACTGTCACATTTGAGTCTAATCCTAATGTTTCAAACACTATTTAGATTCCTTATTGAGATTCAGCAAAGAAAATTCAAACAACAAACTTTTCTTTATATTGAAAGTGACTTCCATGTCATCCCACATTTGTGGTACTTGCCTCTTTGACTTTAACCATTTACATAAAGATATATATAAAGATTTACATAAAGATTTATATAAAGATTCAGAAATTCCAGCCTTCTATAGTGGAACATTCTAAGGAAGAGATAGATAAGTGTAATTACTTTTCTTTTTCTTAAGCTGAAATGGTTGTATTAGAAGGCAGATTAGTAGATTTTAATTGATCATCCTTTCCTGAAATGTAATTGGGGTAAGCTTTATAGAAATAAATTTTAAAGCAAAGCTTGAAGGGAAAAAAAAGAAAAATATCTTATATGAAGATATCCTTCCTCTCTGCTCCCTCTACATGTGTCATTAATCCTATTTTATCACTTCATTTCCATCAGATTGTGCACCCTCTGATCCCCAATACTTTACTAAATTTCTTTCTCTACCTATAGAAGCTATAGGAATTCCTCAGTAAGATTTATAGATTAAAAAATTTTGGCTCTCATAGAATCCACGTATAAAAATAAATTTGGACAAATATTATTATCCAGATTATGATATACAGTAATATAGACAATGAAATCAATTAGTCTTTCAGAATATTTTATTCACATAAATCTATATATATTCACTATATTATAGATTTCTATTGTTATAATTTTCTTTCACTATTTGATTCATATTATCTTATGTATTTATTTACATGTAATTTTGTGCATGTGTATTCATATGTAATGTATATATTGTAATTAAAACTTTAAAAAGAGAAGATTCTAACTACCATGGATAAAAATAAGTTCTTATTTGTTGATTTTTATGTAGTAGAAGGCAAGTAATAGGAATATATTTCAAGGCACTCAGTGACATATGAATAGCCCTATTTTTCTTCTCAAGACTTTGAGGTACATTCTTGGGGATAGAGTACCAGACATTAAGGTGTGGGGATCAGTGGAACTGTATTGAAGGAAGAGTAACAGGAAAACTACAAGTGAAAACAGATGCCTGATCATTCCATCCGTTGGTGAAGAGATCAGTTCTTCACTTTTCCAATGACTAGGTGGTTATCCTAACCCAAGATGACTGATATCAAAGATCAAGAGCTTCTTCAGGCAGATCAAGGAAAGAGTTAGAAAACCACAGTAGGTATCTTGTGTAGTTGGCAATAGTGATGAGAAGTTCTGCTCTGAATAAAGTTCTTAACTTATAGAGGGAATTGTCATTCCCCTGTTAGGATAGTGGTGGCAGGAGAGAGAACTGTTATCTCTCCATTATAATTCTTGAATAGATTCAGTGATTTTCTACAAATTTGCCTCAGAATTATCTTCATATATCTCTGACTTCTTTGAGTTGAAGAAGTTTTATACATAGAGGATCAGGTAAAATTATGTTGTAAAAATTAAATAGTAGATGATCAATAGCTTGTTTCACAGGAATCAATAATTCTTCATAGCTAAATTCCAATAAGTATGTATGTAGGAATATCAGTCTCAAAGAATATTATTCTGGGGTTTTAACTCAAAGGAGAGATTTCTTATTTCCAAGAGCTGAAATGAGGAATTTTTTTTCAGACTGACCTCCTTGTGGAAGCACACTTGAAGAGAACTTGAAAGAATGAAATAAAATTACTCAGAATGAGGAGATAATGTTTGAGAATAATGGGCAGGCTATGTAGTTGTGATATATATGTAACAGCTATGTACATTTGGCAATTTCCAAAGTATCCACATGTCTAACAGTTATATAAAACATTATGATACTGAAAAATTATATGTATACACACATACATATATACACACAGAGACAGAGACACAGAGAGAAAGCATTGAGATAGAGAGACAGAGACAGACAGAGACAGAGAGAGAGACAAAGTCAGAAACAGAGCTACAGGAAAGTCTCAAGGCCAATGTACAGGTACTTCTAGCTCATATCCCTTTCACTTAACAAATTCATGTTGAACCATTTAAATTTGCAGCAGATTCTATCAGTCACTTGGAGGAAGTCTATTCAATACCAAAAAGTATAAGAGAGATTAGAGGATCTTCTGAAATGTGAATGAGTAGACAAAGAAAGTGAGAATGGAAACATTTCTTCTAGTCCTTAAGTAGTTAGCTACAAGTTTCATTTTGTTCAGACTTTGTACCATTTCTCTCTGTGTTTTGCAAAAATGAGTTGTGCTAAGTTTAGAGATTTCCACAAAAAACAATATTGGGAGAATCTTAGATAAACATGTCCAAGAAAGTCATGAAGATACCTGGTAGCCAAGTATTAGGACCTAGTCACCCTTCCCAAAAGCCACATTTCTTAAACAATGGCCATGAAGCTAAGATTCCAAAGTCACTGTGCAGGGGACTACTTGATTATAGCAACATGGTATAAAATCTGGAATTAAATCTAAATGTAATTAATTTAAACATGTCTATCATAATGATATGAAACAGAAAGTGTTTATTGAGAATGAAGCCACTTGGAGAACTTTTCTTTGAATGTAGATTCACAAAATTATGCACCCAAATCTCAAAATTATACTAAAATAATCAGACTAATCTTAAATCCTATAAATGGTTTGAATTCCAGTGGCAAAAACAGAACATTCTTAAAAATGAAGGCAAAAAAGATTGATTCAGGAAAAAATGCTAGAGTCAACTAAAAATGTGTTGTTATCTATGTATATATTCTGCTATGCTGTTATTAGCACCAGTAACTTATCCAAGGGCATAATTTGAATCCAAATAATAAGGGTAGAGAGGCTCCCTTCATGAATGATGTTTTAAAATTTGCCTTCATTGTATCTCCTATTTGTGAAGACTGAAAGGAAAGCTATTTCCATAAGTAATTCCTGAGTTAGTCTGTTAGATGGAGCTGAATTTCTGCCATTGTTATCTTCTGTATGTTTGTCACACTTCCATTCTTCATCCTTAGTCAAAATAGTTAAATATATAAGACTAATTTTCCCTGACCAAGGGGCTCTAATCAAAGATTTTAGGGCCTTCTAAATTTATTCTTTTGTATTACTAATATATATATATGTATAATATATATATTATACACACACACACACACACACACACATATAATTTAAGGAATAAGGACTGTATTTCAATTTGACTCTGTTCTTCCTATCTCCTGTTCATCCTTCCTGGATTGGACCATCATTTGGGCCTAGTTAAACAGTTAATCAGTGCACTGCTTAATGACATAATGTATTTTGATGAGAAATATGAGAAGAGAATAAGAGAAGAGAAGAAAACAATTAAGATTGAGTGTTGTACAATTAATTACAAGGAATAAACTTGACCTTAAGGAAGAAATAAGATGCTTCCTACTGTTTTGCAGAAGTTTAATTTCATGGCTATAGCATAAAATGCCAGATTAGATTTTTCAATATTTTGATTGCTTTTAATGTTTTTTTTCTCTTATTCCTCTTTTAAAAGTTAATTTATTAGATAATATAATTTATAAGAAAGGAAAAAGGAGAAGTAAGGTAAAGAATATCAGAGGAATTGTGACACTAAAAATAAGATATCAATAAAAAAATTATTAAAAAACTCATCTTATTGGATTACATGACATCTAGGGGAAGGGGAAATGGAAGAGGGGGAACTGGAGCACGAGATTTTTCAAGGGTCAACATTGCTTTGGTACTAAATATTAAATAAACATGACCTCTGTTTTTGACGCAATATACGTGGGTCAGTAAGAGCCAGTGAGATGGTTATTGGGTTTGCAATCTATTTACATAATTCTCAGTGGAATATCACCCAGGATTTTTTTTCTGGGCCATTGAGAGTTTATTTTTTTTATTATTTCTTTTTTTTATTTAATAGCCTTTTATTTACAGGTTATATGTATGGGTAACTTTACAGCATTAACAATTGCCAAACCTCTTGTTCCAATTTTTCACCTCTTACTTCCTCACCCTCTCCCCCAGATGGCAGGATGACCAGTAGATGTTAAATATATTAAAATATAAATTAGATACACAATAAGTATACATGACCAAACTGTTATTTTGCTGTACAAAAAGAATCAGACTCTGAAATATTGTACAATTAGCTTGTGAAGGAAATCAAAAATGCAGGTGTGCATAAATATAGGGATTGGGAATTCAATGTAATGGTTTTTAGTCATCTCCCAGAGTTCTTTTTCTGGGCATAGCTAGTTCAGTTCATTACTGCTCCATTAGAAATGATTTGGTTGATCTCGTTGCTGAGGATGGCCTGGTCCATCAGAACTGGTCATCATATAGTATTGTTGTTGAAGTATATAATGATCTCCTGGTCCTGCTCATTTCACTCAGCATCAGTTCGTGTAAGTCTCTCCAGGCCTTTCTGAAATCATCCTGTTGGTCATTTCTTACAGAACAATAATATTCCATAATATTCATATACCACAATTTATTCAGCCATTCTCCAACTGATGGACATCCATTCAGTTTCCAGTTTCTAGCCACTACAAAAAAGGGCTGCCACAAACATTTGTGCACATACAGGTCCCTTTCCCTTCTTTATGATCTCTTTGGGATATAAGCCCAGTAGTAACACTGCTGGATCAAAGGGTATGCACAGTTTGATAACTTTTTGAGCATAGTTCCAAACTACTCTCCAGAATGGTTGGATTCGTTCACAACTCCACCAACAATGCATCAATGTCCCAGTTTTCCCACATCCCCTCCAACAATCATCATTATTTTTTCCTGTCATCTTAGCCAATCTGACAGGTGTGTAGTGGTATCTTAGAGTTGTCTTAATTTGCATTTCTCTGATTAATAATGATTTGGAGCATCTTTTCATATGACTAGAAATAGTTTCAATTTCTTCATCTGAGAATTGTCTGTTCATATCCTTTGACCATTTTTCAATTGGAGAATGGCTTGATTTTTTTATAAATTAGAGTTAATTCTCTATATATTTTGGAAATGAGACCTTTATCAGAACCTTTGATTGTAAAAATATTTTCCCAGTTTATTGCTTCCCTTCTAATCTTGTCTGCATTAGTTTTGTTTGTACAAAAACTTTTCAGTTTGGTATAGTCGAAATTTTCTATTTTGTGATCAGTGATGATCTCTAGTTCTTCTTTGGTCATAAATTCCTTCCCCTTCCACAGGTCTGAGAGATAAACTATCCTGTATCACCCAAGATTTGTAAGAAATTCTTGAAAAGAATTTGGTGAGTAGTTTTATTGTAAGAAGCTTAAGGAGAATATAAATTTTAAAAATCTGGAATTCCTTACCTTCTTCAACATGATTATTTTCTATAAATTAGCATTAATTGAATTATCATGAATTATATGTGTCATATTTATACACACACATAATCTTTGTGCCTGTTATCACCTTATTATATCTAGTTAGCTTCTAACTGATTTTTAAAATATTACAGATTAGGAATATTCAGAGAAATGAGGATTCCAAAACATAGCTCAATGCTCCAGTTCCTAATTAGCTTAACAAATTTGTAGACAGGCATGACATTTATATTGTGAATTCTAGAATCAAGCACCATTAGTGATTCAATGAGTAGAATCTTAAATTTATCCATAATGTGAAACACGAATCCTAAAATGCCAGGAACTCTTAAATCAAAGACCTCATTAGCACATTAAGATACCACCATTATCTCTTAAAATAAAGATAAATTTTCTGAATAGTAAAATATAAGACAGATAATTTGTATCAAATACAAATGTATATATATATATATATATTCTATCTATCTATTCACATGCATTATGTAACATTGTATATAGAGATATTTAACATATATAAGTATATGTGTTCATTTTTTCATCTTTAATTTGCTGAATAAGATTCATTATCTTAGGAACTGAATATATATACTTTTGAATATAATTGATTTGAAATCTCTAGGAGAAAGGCACAGAATTGATTTTACTGATAATGGTAACCTAATACTCAATGAGTGAGACTTTGTCTAGTTTTAAAAAGCCCTTCCATTAGATTATTATCAGAATGGCAAGGTATTGTAGAATAATCAACAATATCTTTGGACAGACAATATTATCAGAATAAATTTTTATGAAAGATATTTTTAGTAATTTTCTCAGTCACTTTCCTGATTACATATGCAATTTAATTCTATATCTTTGAAGGATGAACAGATATTCTCATAATATTATCTTAATAAATAATGCTCATAATTTCATATTGTATCTAGAGTGATAAGTATTGATTATAGAAGTAAATGGAATGAACAAATTGATCACATTGAATATTGGTTTATCTACCACATAAGAATAAATATCAAATATAAGAAAAGGAACCTGGAAAATATATTTTATATTGTATATAAGTGATTCTCAAACTTTTGTTCTCAGTATCTTTATCCTATTACAAATTATTGAGGATCTGTCCAAAGAATTTTTGTTTATTTGCCATATCAGAAATAAAAACTAATTTTGAATTGATAGACTCTGAAAGAGTTTCAAAGGCTACACTTCTCTGGACCACACTTTTAGAACTTCAGATATATAACATGTCATAAATATGAATTTTAAATGGCAATAGCCATATACTAGATTATATGTAAAATGACACAGTTGGCTGTTAATTTCTGTCTCTGAATCTCATTGAAATCATCCCTTTATAGTAACTCCTTCCTGGAATTATAGAATCTTAGAGCAGGAAGAAATTTTATACTGAGAAAGAATTCAGAGGCCATTTAATCCAAGTCATATCTGAATAAGAATTCCAAGCACATCAACTCCTCAAAATGGATAGACTGGATATCCAGTCTCTGCTTTAAGACTTCCACTTAAAGGAAAACTGCTGCCACCTGGGAATGTCTATTTTGGGGTAGTTCCAATGTTTAGTTTTTTTGTTTTGCTATTTTGTTTTTATTTCTTGTTATTTGTTTGTTTTTGCTGATAACATGCTTCAATTTGCTTCCTTGCAATTTCCACACATAGTTCTGCTCTAAGCAGATAGCATCTAATCTATCATTCATATGACAGAACTTTAGGTACTTTAGTTTATCATATCCTCATGAAGTACTCTCCTCTTCAACATAAAATCCTTACCTAAACTCAAATATCCAGATTTAAAAGTAACAATGCAAAAATGCTTGAGTTAGAGAAAGAAACATTTTAAAAGAAAATTAAAATATTTGGAGGCACCTAAAGAGGAAATTATTCACCTCAGATGGACCCAATACAAAATTTTAGTCATCTTTCCTCAGTCTAAAGAAAAAGTTAAGATGAAAATAATTACTAAAATATTATAACAATTTTACAATGGAAAAACATTTTAATTATGTTATTTGTAACTTGTATCAGTATAATTTATATTAAATAGAACATTGTGGCAAAAAATTTAGAACATGTTAAGGAAATATAAATTTAAAAAAGAAATTAATTTTTATCAAATTAAAATGAGTACAATTGTAACAAAGAAAAGTAATCTGGCAGGTTGATAAAAATAACTTTTGACAGAATATATTTCCCTCAATATTATGAAAATAATACCTATTTCAACACAAGGAAAAAAAAGTAAAGTATCTACATAGTAGAAATGTTGTAATGTTGTACTATGCTACTTAAATTTCATTTTGTGATTTTGACTTGTCACAGTTGAAATTTACTATAGAAATTTAATGGCTGTCTTGCTGATCTTTTCTGACCCCTCCCTAACCACACCACAACACCATTTCTTGATTGTGTCTTCTTTGTATATGATAAGAGACTATCCCTTATCCTGTTTCTTAGTGTAAAGCCATCACTGTGGGATATAGCCAAGGTCAGATCATTGGCTATAACTTTGTTTATTCTGCACTTGGAAGGCCAACTTTCTCCTTGAGATACCCAAGATCAGATTATTGGAGAGGCCTTCTCTGGAAAAGGAGATTCCTGACTCAGATGTCCAACATCAGGTCATTTTCTACTTAACCTCTCAAGGAAACACTACCCTCAAGCAGACAAATGGGAAATGTCCTTGAGTATCTACATAAAAGCCCCACTTAAATCCTTAGTCAAAAGAACAGTAATTACCAGTCTTTTGGGTACATGGTTATCTCTCATCCTTAACTGATGCTTAGAGATCAGTTATTATTTTTTCCATTCCAAAGTTATGATATAGTTACTCCCTGAGTAGAGTCCTACTATTAGGGGTATAAGAACCCTGTTCCTTTCTCTTTATCTTTCTATGTGTTTTCTATATGTTCATACCCATTGGCTTCAGGATCTTGATCACATTCATCACTGACCTCTAGTAGTAATAATTATACCTCCTTCATTATAATTCTTGGAATCCTTTTTTCCTGTCAGAATTCAATCATAGCTCTTAGATAGTTAATAGACTAAACCTGAACTATTAATATCTTCTTTTACCTTATAAATTGTGACCAAAGCTGAAACTACCTTTCCTGGCAAACATTCTTTTGCAGACAATATAATACTATGCATTCTTGCTATCCCCTTCTACCTTTTCAATAGAAATAAAAGTTCAGATTACTGACCCTCATGATTCAGCAATGGAGTGTAGAGGGCTGAAACTCTTGAGTCCTTGCACTGAGGTCAGTTCAAGCACTTAGGGCTAATTACTGATTGGATAATACTCTATGGGCATATGCTTGGACAATGGTCCTTTCCCCTATCCTGTGCTGGTTCAATGATTGGTGTATGTGAAGATTGCGTATTTTAAAATCAGTCAGAGTCAGGAATTCAGGTTAGGGGAAAATCGTCAGTCTTTATTCTCAGTGAAGAAGGATCGGAGGTGGAAGAGAATCAGCGATAGCAATGTGTGCAGCTGAGTCAAGAAGCTAGCTCGACCAGCAGCCACACAACCAGCAGCTCGGAGTCTCGAACCCAGGCTCAATCTCTCCCAGCTTCTCTTCCGGTCTCTCTCTCTGCCTCCACCCACCAAAATCATCATTTCCTATACAACACATCAGGACTTGCACGGAGAGTGGGCAGGGACCATTCTTTATCCAATCATGTATATTAATAGAGTATACCCCAATTACTATTTAGCCTCACGTACTTGGGACCTCAGTGCATCAACTCAAACCTCAGCCCATTACAGGTGTATACAGAGGATTGTAGGAGGGACTAGGGGGTGGAGTAAGACTAGCCAGAGTCACTCTTTGCGGTAGACAAGGAAGAAGGCTGTTGTGGAGATCCTGCTTCCATCTTGTTCAATCCTGCATCTAAAGACCAAGAATAAAGACTAAGGACTTTTGCTTATTCTGACTCTGGCTGATTCTGGGGTGTCCTGGGTGCTGGTGCAGTTGTTACATTTGGTGCCCGAGCGTGGGGCCCAAGGACACTAACTTCACAAGACCTAACAGGTCTTTGGTGACCAGGAAAAATAGTATTTTAATAGACAAACAGGGAATTTACTTTGTTAGGGGCTAACCTAGTAACCTTTTCTAGCTGCAATGGGGCAAATATTGGGAAAAGATTCCCCCCCAGCCCCAGCCCCACTCCCATCTCCAACCCCAACCCCACACCAAAGGAGATCTGCAAGAAGCATAGTCAGACTGATAAAGAGACAGGGCTTATTTATGACTTGGGAGCAGATTGATGGATTTCTGGATACATTAGAACATATGTCCCCTTGGTTTTTAAATGAAAAAGAGATGTCTAAATAATTGGAAATTTGCAGGAGATCAATTATGTGACTATTACAATGATAATGGTTCCAAGTCACTTTGCAAAGAAACACTATATATATATACAACATAATACAATTGGCCTTAAAAAATCCTGCAAGTTATAGAAAAAAGAAAAGGTTTCAGAATGGCCAGATGAGGAAGTATGAGGAAAATGAGGAGGACAAAGGAAGGATTAAAAGCGATATCACCAGAGGGCATGGGGAGTTAAGTGAAGATGAAAGGCATGGTAAAGGGCTGGTGATTCTTGCTCTCACAAAGCAGCTTCAACCCAGCCTAAACCAGAACTGGTTTTTGACCCGCCCCCATCAAGTTCACCTTTTTGGATGGATGGGGGAGGAGTAGTGGGAGGGGCAGTGATACCACCAGCACCTCCCCCCAAGAAATCACCCCCTCCTCTCACTAGATTGCAAAAGGCAGTAATTAAAGCCATGGAAGAAGGCCAGAATTTAAGTGATTTGCAATTGGAGATGTATCCTGTGATTCAACAGTTTGACTCTTCAGGTCAAGAAAGGTGCCAATGGTGCACCCAGAGAGTGCCTAGAAGTCCAGTACCCAGACATGACCAATCACCGGGAAGCCATATTATGGGAGAAGGGGATTGCACAATCAATCAGCCAGGAAGCAACCTGATGGGAGATAGGGATTCCAATTGGGGAGAAAAGAATTGTATGCAGCTGGGACTACTGAGATATCCCCTGGAAAGGTGAAATTTGTTCCTCTCCAGCCTATGAATCCCTTGCCTCCAAGAACAGTAGGCTTGACAATTTCACCTCCTGAGGGTACTTACAAAACAGTGTCCATCCACACACTGATGTGGGAAAATGGGGAATGTGCAGATAATATCCCAGTCACTAATTCAGATCGACAGTGTGTGACTTATCACTCAGGAGAAGTAGTAGAATCAGGCTCACTGATACAGACTCCTAATAGGCAATCTGGTGATAGTTGACAAAATCCAGGAATATACTGGACAGCAGCTGTGACAGCTGACCGACTTATGTTTACTATCTATATAAATGGGAAACACTTAGAAGGATTGATAGACACAGGTGCAGATCGTACAGTCATTAGAGATGCCAACAGGCCCAGTCACTGACCAAAGATTAAGGCAGACACCTATATGTCTGGTGTAGGGGGATCAATAGCAGCTGAAGTTAGTGCTGCTGCTTTGAGATTGATTTTTGAAGGTGAAACAGAAGTTTTTACTCTTTTTATAATTGAAAAAAATCCCCATCAATCTATGGCTAAGAGACATTTTACAACAATTAGGATTAAAAATGAGTTTTTTAGGCAGGGCTACTGTTGAAGGTCTGCCAACACTTTCATCTGTTCCTATCCAATGGAAAACTGATACACCAGTGTGATTAGAACAGTGGCCCTTAGGTAGCAATAAAATTCAAGCCTTATTAGATATAGTACAGGAGCAACTTGACCAAGGACACTTACAACCTTCTCTAAGTCCTTGAATTTCCCAGTATTTGTTGTAAGAAAGAACTCTGGAAAATGGAGGATGTTGACTGATTTAAGAAAAGTAAATGAACAGATGGAAACTATGGGAACTCTTCAGCCTGGGCTACCATCTTCTACTCAATTGCCTAGAGAATGGCCTCTTTGGGTTATAGACATTAAGGGCTGTTTCTATTCTATCCCTCTGGATAAGGAGGATATGAAAAGATTTGCCTTTTTAGTGACCAGTGTTAACTTAGTAAGCCTTATAAAAGATATGAAAGGATATTTTTGCCACAGAGAATGAAAAACAGTCCTACTATGTGTCAAATGTATGTTGCTGTTGCTCTTACTCCAGTAAGAAAAGCATTTCCAAAATTTATGTTATTACATTACATGGATGATACATTGGGATGTGCACCTGAGGAACAAATGTTAGAAGCATGTCTATAGAAGACCATGGAAACACTAAGGTACTACAAATTGCACATAGCTCCAGACCAAATTCAAAGACTTGCTCCTTTTCAATATTTAGGACATGAAAAACAACTCTGAGATACCACTACACACGTATCAGACTGGCTAGAATGACAGGGAAAGACAATGCAGAATGTTGGAGGGGATGTGGGAAAACAGGGACACCAATACATTGTTGGTGGAATTGTGAATATATTCAACCATTCTGGAGAGCAGTTTGGAACTATGCTCAAAAAGCTATCAAACTGTGCATACCCTTTGATCCAGCAATGTTACTACTGGGCTTATATCCCAAAGAGATCTTAAAGAAGGGAAAGGGATCTGTATGTGCACAAATGTTTGTGGCAGCCCTGTTTGTAGTGTCCAGAAATTGGAAACTTAGTGGATGCCCATCAGTTGGAGAATGGCTGAATAAATTGTGGTATATGAATATTATGGAATATTATTGTTCTGTAAGAAATGACCAACAGGATGATTTCAGAAAGGCTTGGAGAGACTTACATGAACTGATGCTGAGTGAAATAAGCAGGGCCAGGAGATCATTATATACTTCAACAACAATACTATATGATGACCAATTCTGATGGACCTGGCCATCCTCAGCAATGAGATGAACCAAATCAGTTCCAATGGAGCAGAAATGAACTGAACCAGCTATGCCCAGCGAAAGAACTCTGGGAGATGACTAAAAACCATTACATTGAATTCCCAAACCCTGTATTTTTGCCCACCTGCATTTTTGATTTCCTTCACAAGCTAATTGTACACTGTTTCAGAGTCTGATTCTTTTTGTACAGTAAAATAACAGTTTGGGCATATATACATATATCATATTTAAATTATGCTTTAATATATTTAACATGTATTGGTCATCCTGCCATCTGGGGGAGGGGGTGGGGGGAAGGAGGGGAAAAATTGGAACAAGAGGTTTAGCAGTTGTCAATGCTGTAAAGTTACCCATACATATAACCAGTAAATAAAAGGCTATTAAAATAAAAATATATATTTAGGACATGAAGTATATCCTAAGGTGCTCACAGTACAAAAACTTTCCTCAACAATAGAGAAGCTAAACACCTTAAATGACTTTCAGAAATTGATAGGAGATATCCAATGGATGCATCCAGTGTTAGGCTTGACTACCTATGAATTACAACCATTATATGACATTTTAAGGGGAGACAGTGCTTTAAACTCACCACACCAGCTTACAAAAGAAGCTCAAGAGGCTTTGAGAGAAGTCAAACTGACTTTATCCAATGTGGTTGAAAGAGTCACTCAAAAACCCTTGGAAATAGCAGTTTTTGCTACATTAGAGACACCCACAGCAGTCCTTCATCAAAGAGACAGTGTGATAGAGTGGGTGAACCTACTGGGATACCAGAACAAAGCCTTACTCCTTACCCAGTGCTTGTGACTAGAATTTTATCAAAAGCCATTAAGTAAGCAGTACAATTATCTGGGATAAGGCCTGACAAAATATACACTTTTTAATAGAGGAGCCTTATTTTTCTCCTAAGTCTATAAATCATAGAGGTGTACTGAGACAGAACCTTTGGTAGCAACACCTTCACAGGCAGCTCATGCTGCCTTTGCCAAACTAAACAAGGGCTGAAGGTTCAAGCCTCATACTCCAGAGAGGGAGATCACTTCTCTCTCTCCCTCCTCTCCAGGTCTATAAGTTGCTAACTAGAACTCACGTTAGGATTGTTAGCACCTTTGCCTTTATAAGGATGACTTCTTGCCTTTACCAAAAAGTGCAAGAGCTAATCCTGAACCCCATGTCTCACTTACAGGAAATTCCCTCCATGAATCATTGACAAGGGCTAGGACCAGGACTCCCAAATGACATGTGACACCCGTGCATCAGTAGGGGGGAGTTTCTCCCCTGTTATGGTCAAGTAAAGCCTTGTACCTCCAGTAAAAAAAAAAAAAAAAATAACACAATTCAAGTATAATATTCTTAGTTCTGTGACATATGGGTTCCTAAAAATTCACCACATTGTACAAAATTTCACAATAAATACCACAGAGCTTATGGGATAAATGGCAATAGGACACAACACTAAATATTTCATTGTTTTATTTTATATGCTTTCTCTGTTTTATAATTTAGATTTCATTATGCTTATTGCTACAAATACATCTCATCATCTGTCATTTATTTCTTTTTTTGAAGGTACATATAGCTTGTTTAATCCATCCTGTACTTCATCAGCCACCTCATACTTTATTTTTTTAAAGATAAAGCTTTCTATGTTTAATATATATATATATATATATATATATATATATATAGATGGATGATTTTTATATTCCCCCCTACAAAACCCTGTGTTCTAATTTTTCCCTCTCTTCCCCCAACTCCCTGCCCCAGTCAACAAATGATCCAATGTATGTTAAACATGCGAAATATCTCTGTACATATTTCCACAAATAATACTGCACAAGAAAAATCAGATCAAAAGGAAAACAATGAAAAAGAAAATAAAATGCAAGCAAACAACAACAAAAAGAGTGAAAATATCATGTTGTGGTTCACATTCAGTTCCCACTGTTCTCTCTCCAAGGGCAGGCGGCTTTCTTCATCATAAGATCATTGCAATTAGACTGAATCACCTCATTGTTGACAAGAACCATGTCCATTAAAATTGATCATCACATAGTCTTGATGTTCCCATGTATAATGATCTCCTGGTTCTGCTCATTTCATTTAGCATCAGTTCATGTAAGTCTCTCCAGGCCTCTCTGAAATCATTCTGCTTATCATTCCTTATAGAACAATAATATTTCATAATAGTTATATATTATAACTTGTTCAGCCATTGTCCAACTGATGGGCATCCATTCGGCTTCCAGTTTTTTGCCACTACAAAGAGGACTGCCACAAATATTTTTGCACAAGTGGGTCCCTTTCCCTCCTTTAAGATCCCTTTGGTATATAAGCCCAGTAGAAATGCTGCTGGATCAAAGGGTATGCACAGTTTGATAATTTTTTGAGCATAATTTCAAATTGCTCTCCAGAATGGTTGAATCAGTTCACAACTACACCAACAATGTATTAGCATCCCAGTTTTCCCATATCCCCTCCAACATTTGTCATTATCTTTTCCTGTCATTTTAGTCAATCGAAGAGGTGTGTAGTAGTACTTCAGAGGTTGTTTTAATTTGTATTTCTTTGATCAATAATGATTTAGAACACCTTTTCATATGACTAGAAATGTTTTTCTCCATGGACCCCAATTTAAGAGTTTATGTCTTAAAAATATTTGCCTAATAAAAGTGTTCATTGGGTAATCCACCTCTGAGGACATTAATTTGTAAATGGACTTTGCTCTCTGAATAGTTCTAAAACTCATGTAAGCAGTGTCACTTAATAGACTTAAAAATAATCAAGAAGCAGTTCCTGAATATCCCTTTGGTATATATTATATTTAAAGCTGTGAAGTATGAAAGAGATGAAATTGTGATGTCTGCCCATGAAAAGCTTATCGCCTAATCAAAGATTATAAACATTTTTTATGAATGAATAAATAAGATTATTTATGCAGATAGTATATTAAGATAACAATAAACTAAATTAAATGGCAAAATTATTTAGAGAATTAAATAGAACATTCATTAATAGACAGCAAGAGGTATCAAACTTTAGAGGAGGGAGATATTGTTCATTATCATTTGGATAGACTTCATAGAAAAGGTTCATACTTGAGCTAGACTTTGAGAAAAGTATATATAGAAACTTCAGAATATTGTATTTTATTTCAAAGAAAAGAGAGAAAAATCTTAGAATGGAAAAGGTACAAAATATATCATTTTTTATTTCTGTTTATGTAGAAGCAACTGTAAATACTTTTGTAATGGTAAAAATGCTTCCAAATAATAACATGGACATTTTGGCTAGTCCATGGACAAGCTTTCTCTTACTAAATAAGACAAACAGGTAGAGTAAGAGCTTTGTTTCTTAACTAATACATCAAGAAAACTGCTTTTCCCCAAAGAGTGCTCTTATGGTGTCAAGCATCCCATTCCGCCAAAAGAATGGGCTATTAATAGGAAAGTCCCAGCAAATTGAAAGTTATATAAAAAGTGTTAATCTCTAGCAAATACCTCAGTATATAACCTATGAGTACTTTTCCTTGTATCTTGTTCCAATCTAAGGCCTACCTTTAGTCTCACTTGCTTTGTGGAGGGTACTCTGATTTTTCTAGATGAAAGTGAGCTTTCTCTTCCCAGAATCTTATCCCACATAACTTAACCTATAAATATAAAGAATGTGATCTGTTTACCTATATTTACCAAAATGACACTGTGAATAGATACTTTACATTGAAAAAAAATCTTAGATAAATTGCTGACTTTTACAAATACTGTATGATAACAGATGTGTGACCAAGGGAAAGTTACTCAACTTCTCAGATTTCCAAGCAACTCTCTCTAACGCTATAAATTTACAGATGAGTTGTCATTTCCTATAAAAAATATTTCTACTCAGCAGACTAATACTTCTAAACTAATAATATTTCATGTAAAAGGCAGATAGATATAATTCCAGTCTTTTACCCCTCTTCTCTAATGAGAGTAGAGCCATTCTAATCATGCAAATAACATATTCTCATCAAATGTAATAATAAATTTTCCTTAGGAAAAAAATGAATAAAGTTATGTGTACATACACATTTACAGAGAGATACACATGCATAGATATACACACATGTGTGCATGTATTACCATATGTACACATATCTGTATTTGGATATTCATGTTCCCCTATGAACATCATTTAGACAAACCTATATGGACATATACTACATGATGGTCAATAAGTAAATACTATGCCAGATAGCACTGGTACACTCCTTCATACACTTTATGGTTTAAATTGATTTTATTGATTCTCATACATGAAATTTCATTTTCTTTTTAACAGACTTAGAATAAGTTATACCCTGTGCTTATATCACCTCCTCTCTTCTACCTTTTGGAATCCCTTGCTACCTTTCATGTCACCCATTTCATGAAATTCCCTTTCATTTATTTTGTATATATTTTATTTTTGTTCCCATCAGGAGAATGTAAACTCCTAGAGACCAAGATTCATGGCTTTTTCTCTCTGTGACCTCAGCACCTAGGACAGGTCCTGGCACAGAGTGAACATTTATTATATGCTGATTGATTGAATTGAGGTCATTCTTTCTTCACAAAGTCTAAGACAAGATGGTATATGATTTAGCTGATTTAACCAACCTGAAAAGTATCTAAATATGGACAAATTATATGTTTGAACAAATGTAGTCCAAGAAGCAATTTAGCTGAAATGAGAGAGGATAATTTTCAGAGATCAGATTAAGAATTTTCATGGGGGTAGCTACTATGACACAGAAGAATATGAGATGTATATGATTAAAGAGTGTATTTGTGCCAATAGTAGAGTGCAATAGGGTTACCTCAGTCATTATTGGTCATCAAATTTGATTTACATGTAATGTATCCAGGAATCACCATGAGACCACCACATCACCCTGTTGAGGACTTTATATGTTAACAAGAAATATCATTCAGTACAATGGAGCAGGTACAAAGAGAATGCCTGGGTTCTCAGGACTTCTTTGGTCTGAAGTCAAATCATTAAATAAGAGAAATTCTGGACTTTCACTGGTGACAAATGGCTATGGCCTTTATAGAACTTACTTGACAATGACAGGTTATGGACTAAGGATTAGGCATTACTCTGGAAAGCAGCAGTAGAGTGTAAGTTTGAATTTTTAGCCCTATCACATTCCAGTGGGTTTCACTGGGTCAGCTATTTAAACTCTCTGACCCTCAATTTCCTCCTCTGAAAGGTTAATGAATTAGACTAGATGGTTTCTAAATTACCCTCCTAAAATTTTTGGTTAATTAAAAACCTGGATGACATTAATATTAATCTCATGTGACCAAAGTCTGATTCCTGGAATCATTTTGTTAAGGAAAGACAGGGATATTTTCCCATTAAAATCCAAAAGGTAGCTTGAACTTTGCAAAATTATTTATTTGTTTGTTAGCTCCCATAGCTGACTTCATAAGGATTTCCCTGACATCAGTTTTCTTAGTTATCTTGGTGAAGTGTAAATCTTTTCTTCTCAATCGACCTATTATGAATCTTCAAAATATAATTGAATCTGTACCTGAATTAATTTATCTAATAACACAGTCTATTTAATTAGCTTTCCTTCCTAAAAGGATATATGAAATTATAATTCTTTTTAGTTAAGTTGATTCAACTTTTATAATATTGACAGAAAGATAGAATTGTAAATCTGTCTTTTCTTTAATTTTTATGGCCAAAGAGGAATGCACAGGATTGTAATATGTAAAAATATGTTTATTTGATATTTTAGAATTATTTTATCTATAAGAAGCCTTGTTAGGTTTTTTCTTTTTATGTAGGTTTATTTTTTGCCTGAGATCTGACCCTGTGCTTAAGTATAATAAAAAATACATTTTACCTCTATAATTTCTTCACTCTATAAACCAATTTCAGTAGCAGTTACCTACTGAATTGAGAAAGATATTTTCCCCATAACCACCTGAAGGGCAAACTGTGCAGGTGTTACAGCACTTACACTATTTCTTTTCCTTTTTTGGATGTTTTTAGTATTACATTTTCTCCAGTAACATGGAAAATAGTTTTTAACATTTCTTCTTAAAACTTTTGGTTGCACAATCTCTTCTTCTCCCCATCCTCTTCATTGATAAAGCACATGTGATGGCATTCAAAACGTAAAAGTCATGCTGTAAAAGAAAACATAGACATCTCCCAAAAAACACAAAAAATATAGTATAAAAAGTATACTCCAATCTGTATTCAGATACAATCAATTCTTTCTCTGGGTATAGACAGAATTTTTCATTCATAAGTCCTTCAGAGTAGTCTTGGATCATTGTATTTCTGAGAATAGCCAAATCATTAAAAGGTGATCATCTTACAATATTGTCATTATTTTGTACTTAGTACATTTCACTCTGCATGAATTGATGGAAACCTTTTCATGGTTTTTTTGCAAATATCTTGGTCATCATTTCTTATAGCACAATAGCATCTAATCATAGTCACATAACTCAAATTGTTTAATTATTCCCCATGTGATGGGCCTGCTCTAAATTTCTAACATTTTTGCCCTGAGAAAAGATCTGCCATAGAAATTTTTGTACATATATGTCCTTTTCTTTTTTATCAAAAATCTCTTTTAGAAATAGTATTTCTAGGTCTAGGGTATGCATCATTTCATAAGCAAAAATAATTATGAAAAGAAATCTGAAGCAAATTTTAAAGGCTTCCTTTCTCAAACAAATAGAGAACTGGGTCAAATTTCTAAAATTAAGAGCCATTACCTAATTGATAAATGATCAAAAAATATGAACAATTTTCAGATGAAGTAATAAAAGCTATTTATAGCCATAAAAATACTCTAACTCACCATTAACTAGAGAAATGCAAATTAAACAATTTTAAGATACTACCTCATACCTATTAGATTAGCTAAAAGTCCAAAAAAGGAAAATGACAAGTTCAGGAAGAAGTGTGGGAAAAGGACATTAAATGCATTATTGGTGAAATTATGAACTTGTACAATCATTCTTTAGAACAATTTGAAAGTTGACTATAATATGAACAATTTTCATATTGGGATCTTTGTTCAGCAGATAATTGGTTGGTTCACTCAATTTCTACTTTATCCTTTGGTGCTAGAATATTAGGACAGTTTTCCTTGATAATTTCTTGAAACGATGTGTAGGCTCTTTTTTGGACCCTGGCTTTCAAGTAGTCCTTTTTTTTTTTTTTTTTTTTTTTAATTATCTCTACTGAATATCTTTTCCCAGTCAGCTTTTTGTTTGTTTGTTTTGTTTTGAGGCATTTGGAGTTAAGTAACTTGCCCAGGGTCACACAGCCAGTAAGTGTTGTGTCTGAAACTGAATTTTATCTCATATTCTCCTGACTTCAGGGCCAGTGTTCTGTGCACTGTGCCATCTAGTGGCCCCTAGTTGTTTTTCAGTGGGATATTTAACATTGCAATTTATTTTTTCATTCTTTGGTTTTGTTTTATTGTTTTTTATTGTTTATTATTTATTGTATTCTCATAAAGATAGTAGTTTCCATTTGATCAATTCTAATTTGTAAGGAATTATTTTCCTCAGTGAGCTTTTGTACCTCCTTTCCCATTTGGCCAGTTTTCCTTTTTAAGGCATTATTCTCTCATTGGCCTGTCACTAAAGACTGCAACTGGGATCTGAGTATGAACAAAGCAACAGAGTACTAACTCAGTGCTAGTAAAGAGAACACTGTAATCTCCTTCTGAGAAGCTATTTGACCCTTCTTACCATCAAAGGGCTGATGCCTCCTGAAACATCCATTGCTGATTCAGTGTTTCTGTTTTGCCAGGATTATATTGGCCTGTGCTGACCTGTGCTCTACCTTCGGGTGACAGACCTTTCCTGCTGAACTTCTAAATTGTTTTGGGCTGGAAAATTGCTTCAAACCATATTTTTGTGGGTTATGATGCTCTAGAATGTATTTAGTTTCATTATTTAAAGGTTTTTGAAAAGTTTTGAGGGAGAGCTCTTGAGTCCCTGCCTTTAATCCACAATCTTGGCTCTGCCTCAAAATGTTTTTCCTTAAAGGAAGCTGCAGAAAGACCCCATGAAGGGCTGCCTGCCAATTTATTATTTAGAAGAGATTTCAAAGAAAATAAGACATAGTCAGATGATATTCTTTCTTGGGCTACTCTATAACTTTTGAGCATGATGGATCATTTGAAACATGTTCAAATAAAAATTTTCCTTAGAACTTTCTTCAAAATGTTCTATTGGGGAAGATAATCAGCTTCTGTAGGAAATGAGACTTGGACGAATTTCTTTCAGTATTTTTTTCTTTTGCAAAAGTCTTCAGTTAAGGGATGCTAATGGTGATGCTGTATGCAAATTTGTTTTAATGACAGTTTGATAGATAAAAGGGAACAGACACTTTATTCTTTCCAGGATTATGTGAGATCTTTCTTAGTACTGAGCAGATTCCCTCAAACTGAATTTTTTTGTTGTTGTTGCAACTGAAAGAAACCATAAAGGGAAGCTCTGAACATGTTTCATGAGGATGCTATGTTGGGATAACATTAAACTAAAATGGTAGTATCATAGTAAATATCAACAAAAGCATATACTGTTTTGGAGAGACATATCACATATAGGAAAAAATAAGGGGAATATTAGGCAACTTTTGGGAAAACATCAATATTCCAAAATACCACAGAGTTTGGGGAAATTAAAATAAAAAATTTGGTAGCTAAATTATAAATTATAATTTTGTTTGGGTTTTGATTTGGTAAATAATAATTATAAAAAACTAAAAACAATATGGCACTTAAGACCCTCTATAATTTAACTTTTACTTATATTTCTAAATTTATTTTGCATTAGAAATGAGAAAAAATTTATAAAATGTGCTTAGTACAATACCTGGCATACAGGAGAAATTGAATAAATACTTATTCTCTTCCCTTTCCCTTTCTATACTTTTGAGCTAGATTAGACTGTAGGCTATTTGCTGATCTCAACATTCCATCTCCTGTTTAAGTGTATTCCTATAAGATATCCTCCATGGCTGAAATTTATTTTCAGTTCACCTTTGTATCTCAGAACATGTGTTTCCCTTCAAGGTTCAACTCAGGTCCTATGTCCTCTATGCAGCTTTCCATTCATTAGTGTTTTAATTATTCTGAACTTAGCTCATATTTCCTTCTTTGGGTACATTTCCTCCCTGTTTTGGGAATGATATATCATTGAGTACAAGGGTGATTTATCATTCGGTTTTTGTCTTTGCATCTTTAGTACTCCTCACTGTGACTTACACATAATAGGTATCACCATGAAATATATAGTAGACTAGTCTATGCAAGTGGATAAAATATTGTCCCTGAAGACAGGAATAACTGAATTTAAATCCAGCTTTAGATTTTTACTGTGTGACCCTTGGCAGCCACTACCCCAGTTTGCCTCAGTTTACTCAACTTGGAAATGAAGATAGCAAATATTTGAGAATCAAATAAGATAAGATATGTAAAATACTTAGTGCGTAGTAGGTATGATATAAATGTTTATTGCCTTTTCCCCTATTTATTGAATTAAATAGAAATAATGATAATGATCAGTTCATTCTTTCTCATCATCCTCTATCATATTATAATAAGGATTTCGTTGGGATTTCTAATACATTGAACAGTTACTTAGAAAATACACAAATTAATTATAACATTGCCATAGGAAATCACATAGATTTATAGAATAACTGTTATACATAAATATAGATATAGATATTATATATGTACATACATATATAAACTTTTAAAATGTGTGGTTTTGCTAGTTAAAAAACAAAACAATGATAATAACTCTCTTGCTTTTATTGTCAACACTGTCTACAACATGAAAAATCTATTCTTATAGTACTGGCACTTTGTTCTGAACAAACTGGATTTTACATTTTCCTTGATGGGTGTTATGTGTGCTTGTATGTATACATAAATAGACATTTACATCTATATCTTGTATGAATGCATATTTTCAAAAGTTTTCAGGAACTAATTGAAAAATTCATTTTTCAATTTTCTTTCTTTTTCCATTTTTAGCTTTCAAAAATCATTTGGTTGATACAACAAATGATTAGGTACAACTGATGGTACAGTTTGCATCTATAAGATTAAACATATAAATTGTCTCTATATGTTAAGGAAAATGTCCTTGGATCCAGTATTATAACTTTTAAAGATATGACTCAAATGCAAATACTTTTCTGTATCAAAGCAAATAGGACTCTAGAAACCTGTAGTTGAGAGGAAAAGTACCTTAGAGACCATTGAGTCACACTGCTTAATTTTACAGATGGAGAAATTGAGTCACAGAGAAATTAACTGACTCATTGAAGATCACAGAGCTAGTAGGTATCTCAGGCAGGATTTTAATTTGGGTATTATTCCCTGTGATGCAATTAGATAGTGTGGTAGATAGAATATTAGGCCTGAAGTCAAGAAATTCAAATACTGCCTCAGGCACTTATAAAGTGAGTCTAGGGAAGTCAATTAATTTGTATCTATCTCAGTTTCTTTCTCTATAAAATAAGATTAATAATAATAGTATTTACCTCAGAGGGATGTTATGAGGATGAAATCAGATACTTGTAAAGCCCTTTCCAAAACTAAAAGTGCTATATAAATGTCTGCTATTATTGTTGTTAGCTATTGTTCCTTAGTTATACTTTAGAGAAAATACTCTAATCCACTAATTTTAAAATTTTTAACATTGAGGTCCTGTGAAGTTTAGTGATTTATCTAAGTTCATATAGGATGCAAATGATAGATCTGGTAAAAGAATGCCTGTATGAATCCAAGGCCTATCTTCTTTCCATTTCTCATACTTTATATCTTGAAGTCATTGGAGAGAAATCTTTTCTTCTAATCTTTTCCCACTATTTTCACATTATTTTAATATTTACCTTCAATTCATAGTTCTCTATCTAAATACATATATTTCTTTTTTTTTTTCCTTTTTTTTGATGAGGCAATTGGAGCTAAATGACTTTGCCCAGGGTCACACAGCTAGGAAGTATTAAGTGTCTGAGGCTGTATTTGAACTCTCTCCTGATTTCAGAGTCAGTACTCTATCCACTGCACATCTAGTTGCCCCTAAATACCTATATTTCTTTTTTTTTTAACTTAGCCATTTGCTTTTTTGTTTGTTTGTTTATAAGGATTCTTTAAATTTTTTTTATTATAGCTTTTTATTTACAAGATATATGCATGGGTAATTTTTCAGCATTGATCCTTGCAAAACCTTTTGTTCCAACTTTTCTCCTCCTTCCCCCCACCCTCTCCCAGATGGCAGGTAGGCCAATGCATGTTAAATATGTTAAAGTATATGTTAAATACAATATATGTACAGTTCTTTTGCTGCACAAGAAAAAACGAACTTAGAAATGAGGTAAAAATAACCTGAGGAGGAAATAAAAATGCAAGCAGACAAAAACAGAGGGAGTGGAAATGCTATGTTATGGTTCATATTCATTTCCCATAGTTCTTTCTCTGTGTGTAGCTGATTCTCTTCATTATTGAACAAATGGAACTGATTTGGTTCATCTCATTGTTGAAGAGAGCCACTTTCATCAGAATTGATCATTATATCTTGAAGTATATACTTGAAAGTATATACTTGAAATGTATAATGATCTGGTCTTGGTCATTTCACTTAGCATCAGTTCATGTAAGTCTCTCCAAGCCTCTCTGTATTCATCCTGCTGGTCATTTCATGGAAAATATTCCATAACTTCATATACCACAATTTACCCAACCATTCTCCAATTAATGGACATCCATTCAATTTCCAGTTTCTAGCCACTATAAAGAGGGCTGCCACAAACATTTTTGGACATATGGGTCCCTTTTCCTCCATTAAGATCTCTTTAGGATATAAGCCCAGTAACACTGCTGGATCAAAGGTTGTGTACTATTTGATAACTTTTTGAGCATAGTTCCAAATCACTCTCCAAAATGATTGGAATCTGTGGTATTCTTCTCTAAAGTATGATCTTCTCTGTGAGCAGGTTTCTTGGGGAGCTTCTGGAAGCAGCCTTTCTTTCAGTTCTGTGTAATGATCACCTCAAATGCAGCCAGGAGCTAAAATCCTTTATTGTCTCTTTCAAAATAGCCCAGTTAGCTTTCTTAGAGGCCTATCTCTCTCCTTGGTTCGGAAAGCTCTTGCCATTAGTCTTTTGTCTCTTCTGGCTTCAGGCTCTAGCTCTCTTTGTTTTTTTTTTTTTTTTAATGCCAATTTAAGGATATATACATGGTAACTTTGCATTAACAATTGCCAAATCTCTTGTTCCAATTTTTCACCTCTTTCCCCCCCACCCCCTCCCTAAATGGCGGATGACCAGAGATTTAAATTATTAAAATATAACAGATACCAAATAAGTATCATTAAAAACATTATTTTGCTTCAAAAGAATCAGACTCTGTTTTGTACAATTAGCTTGTGAAAGTAAAGATACAGGTGTGCATAAATAGGGTGGGAATTCAATGTAATGGTTTTAGTCATCTCCCGAGTTCTTTCTGGGTATAGCTAGTTCAGTTCATTACTGCTCCATTAGAAATGATTTGGTTGATCCGTTGTGAGGTGGCCGTCCATCAGGATGGTCATCATCTATATTGTTGTTAAGTATATAATATCTCCTGGTCCTGCTCATTTCCTCAGCATCAGTTCTTAAGTCTCTAGGCCCTGAAATCATCCGGGTCATTTCTTACAGAACAGTAATTTCCTAATTTTCTATACCACAATTTATTCAGCCATTCTCCAACTGAGGAATCCATTCAGTTTCAGTTTCTTCCCTACAAAAGGGCTGCCCAAAACATTCGTGCACATACAGGTCCCTTTCCCTTCTTTATAATCTCTTTGGGATATAATCCCATTAGTAACACTCTGGATAAAGGTATACAGTTTGAAACTTTTGAGCGTTTAAACTATTCCCAAAATGGTTGTTCGTTCACAACTCCCCAACAATGAATCTGTCCCAGTTTTCCCCATCCTCCAACAATCATCATTATTTTATCCTGTCATCTTAGCCAATCTGACAGGTTGTAGTGGTATCTTAGAGTTGTCTTAATTTGCATTTCTCTGTTTAAAGCTTGGAGCATCTTTTCTATGACTAGAAATAGTTTCAATTTCTTCATCTGGGTTGTCTGTTCTATCCTTTGTTTTTTCAATTGGAGAAGGCGATTTTTTATAAATTAGGTTAATTCTCTATATATTTTGGAAATAGGCCTTTTCAGAACCTTTGTTAAAAAAATATTTTTAGTTTTTGCCCCTTCAATCTTGTCCATTGTTTTGTTTGGAAAAAAACTTTTCAGTTTGTATAATCAAATTTTCTATTTTGTGATCCAGTAATGATCTCTAGTTCTGCTTTGGTCAAAACCTTCCCCTTCCACAGGTCTGAGGTAAACTATCCTATTTCCTCTAATTTATTAATAATTTCATTCTTTATCCTAGGTCATAACCCATTTTGACTTATCTTGGTGTCGGCGTTAAGTATGGATCAATCTAGTTTCTGCCATTTGTTTCCAATTTTTCCCACAATTTTATCAAAGAAGTTCTTATCCCAAAAGCTGGGGTCTTTGGGTTTTGTCAAAGACTGGGTTGCTATGTTGTTGACTGTTTTACCCTGAACCTAATCTATTCCAGTCAACTAATCTTTCCCTTAGTACCAAATAGTTTTTGGTAACTGTGCTCTATAGTATAGTTTTAGATCTGGTCAGCTAAGCCACCATCATTTTGATTTTTTTTTTTTTGAAATTCTTGACCTTTTTTTTTTCCATATGAACTTTGTTGTTATTTTTCTGGTCATTAAAATAGTTTTTTGGGATCTGATTGGTAAGCCTAAATAAATGATTGGTTTTAGGTAATATTTCATCTTTATTATATTTTCCCTATCCAAACTTTTTTTTCAATTGGTTAGTCAGACTTAATTTGTGTGAAAAGTGGTCTGTAATTTTGTATAAAGTTTCATTTTCCCTTGGCAGATAGATTCCTAAATATTTTATATTATCAGTAGTTCTTTAAATGGAATTTCTCTTTGTAAATCTGACTGTTGGATTTTGTTAGTATATAAAATCTGAGACATTGGGGTTTTTTAAAACAACTTTGCTAAAGTTGTGGATTATTTCTAATAACTTTTTAGAATCTCTGGGGTTCTCTAAGTAACCATCATGTCATCGCAAAGTGAAATTTGCTTCCTCATTCATTCTTTTTTTATCTTTTCCAGCTCTTATTCTATAGCTAGCGTTTCTAATACAATATTAAATAGTAACAGTAATGTGGCAACCTTGTTTCACTCCAGATCTTTTGGAATGGTTGGTTTGTCTCCATTACATATGATGTTACTGATGGTTTTAAATAGATGCTGCTGATTATTTTAAGGAAAAGTCATTTTTCCTATACTCTCAAGTGTTTTAATAGGAATGGATGTTTGGATTTATCAAATGCTTTTCATTATTGAAGGGATGATCATATGGTTTTTTAATTTTGGTTAGACATGGCCAATTATATTGTGTTTTCCTAATATTAACCCCTCATTCCTGGTTAAATCCTACTTGATCATGTTATTATCTTGGAGATGATTTTCTGTATCTTTTTTAATATCTTTTTAAATTTTAGCATCAATATCATTAGGGAGATTGGTCCTATAATTTTCTTTCTCTGTTTTTCAGCCTACCTGGTTTGGGATATCCATGTCTTGTCATAGAAGAATTTGGTGGACCCTTCATTCCCTATTTTTATAAATAATTTATAACATTGGGGGCCAATTGTTCTTTAAATGTTTGGTAAAATTCAATAAATCCATCTGGTCCTGGGGATTTTTCTTGGGGAGTTGTTTTTTGCCTGTTCTATTTCTTTTTCTAAATGGGACTATTCAAACAATTTACTTTTTCTTTAGTCTGGGAATCTGTTTTTGGGGATCATCCATTTCCTTGGTTATCAAATTTATTGGCATAAAGTTGAGCAAAATAACTCCTTATTTTTCTCTAATTTCCCTCTTCATTGGTGGAAAAGTTCTCCCTTTTCATTTTAAGACTACTAATTTTTTTCCTCCCTCCTTTTTCTAATCAGATTTCCAAAACTTATCTATTTTATTGGCTTTTTCATAGAACCAACTCTTGTTTTTTTAGTTCAATAGTTTTTACTTTCAATATTTTAATTTCTCCTTTTTTTTTAAATTTCAATTTAGTATTTGATTGGGGGTTTTAATTTGGTCTTTTAGTTTTTTTATTGCAAGCCCAATTCATTAATCTTTTTTTCTTTTTTATTCAATAAGCCTCTAAGGATATAAAATTCCCTCTTATTACCCTTTGGCTGCATCCCACAAATTTTGGTATGATTCTCATCATTTCATTATCTTAATTGAAATTATTAATTGTATCTATAATTTGCTCTTCAAATCATTCTTTAAGATGAGATTTTTAGTTTCCAATTACTTTTGGTCTTTTCCCCTAACTTTTTTGTTGAATGTAGTTTTTATTGCATCATGATCTGAAAAAAGCATTTACTATTTCTCTTTCTTGCATTTTAATTTTAGGTCTTTATGTCCTAAAATATGGTAATTTTTGAATTTCCATGAACTGCTAGGAAAGTATATTCTCTTCTATTCCATTCAATTTTCTCCAAAGATCCAACATACCTAATTTTCTAATATTTTTTACTTCTTTAATTTCTTTCTTATTTGTTTGTGGTTTGATTTGTCTAATTCGGGGGTGGGTTGAGATTCCTACTAAAAAGTTTTGTTGTCTATTTCTTCTTGCAACTCTCTTAACTTCTCCTTTAGGAAGTTGGTGCCATACCATTGGTATATATGTTTAATATTGATATTGCTTCTTGTTTATGCTCCCTTTAGCAGGATTAGTTACCTTCCTTATCTCTTTTATTAGATCAATTTTCTTTTGCTTTATCTGGATAAGGATGGCTACCCTATTTTTGCTTCACCTGAAGCATAATAGTTTTGCTCCAGCCTTTTTTTTACTCTTATGCATCCCCTCTTTAAATGTGTTTCTTGTAAACAACATATTGTAGGGTTCTGACTTTTGATCCAGTCTGTATCTCCTCCTCTTTATGGGAGTTCATCCCATTCACATTTCGGTTAGAATTACTAAATCTGTTTTCCTGCCATCCTAATAACCCCCAGATTGTTTTTTATTCTTGCCTCCCCAACCCTCTTTCCCCTTTTAAACTTATGTACCCCTCTTGTTCCCGATACTTATCCTCTTTATAATCCCTCCCTCCCCCGGTCTTTCCCCCTTCCTTCCCTTATTACTCTTTTCTTTCCTTTTCCTCTCCCCTTTTAATGAGGCGAGAATTTTCTCTAAAACAAATTCAATTATTTTTCTTTTGAGCCAACTCTGATGATAAAGATTCCACTGTTCCTCCCCTCTCTAAATTCCCTCAGATTGATAATTTTTCCTTAGCCTCTTTGTGGGATGGTTTCCCCTCTTTTATCCTCCTTCCCATTTTCTGCCATCTCCTTTTCCATATCTACTTCCCTTTTTTATGTTATAAGTACAATCAAATTATACATGTATTCTTTTGTATATCCACAACAGAAATACAATTCTCAAAGTTATTTTTACCTTTTTCTGCATTTCTTGATTCTATTCTTGGAGATCAAATTTTTTTGTTTAGTTCTGGTTTTTTCTTCAGAAAAAATGGAATTATTTTTTCATTAAATCCATCTTCTTCCCTGGAAGAAAATGCTCCAAATGGGTGTTTATTCTTGCTGCATCTCAAGTTCTTGTCCTTTCGAATATCATATTCAGGCCCTTCTTTCCTTTAATTGAGGCAAGATCTTGGGTGATCCTTTTTACCTCGTATTTAAATGGTTTTTTGGCTGCGAAATTTTTCCTTAATCTTATGTTCTGAAATTTTGCCACAATATTCCTTGGGTTTTTTTTTAGGGTTTCTTTCAGAAGGGTGTTCGATGTTTTCAATGCCTATTTCCCTGATTCTTTCATCTGGGGTTCTCTTTGATGATTTCTTGAAAATGTATCTAGGCTCTTTTTTCATCATAGTTTTTCAGTCCAATAATCCTCAGATTATCTCTCCTAGATCTATTTTCCAAGTCTGTCGTTTTGCAAGTGAAATTCGTGGTTTTCCAGTTTGTCATTTTTGTTTTTGTTGACTGATTCTTCTGTCTCAATGAATCATTAGTTTCAATTTTTTTAGTTCTAATTTTTAAAGAATTATTTTCTTCAATAGCTTTTTTTCTTCTTTCTGTATATGTCCAATTGGTTTTTTGAATGTTTGTTTTGGTCTGTGGAATTTTTTCCATTTCACTAATTTTTTTTTTTAGTGAATTATTTTTTTTCAATTCCAAGTCCTACTTTCTTATGTTCTTTGTCTTTTCAATTCACGGATCCTACTTTCTTGCAGGTTCTTTATTTTTCCAATTCACCAATTTGTTTCCTCACTTCCTGAAATTTTTAACTTTTCCAATTCGTATTTCAGGAAGTTTTGTTCTTTAAGGCTTTCTTTCCTTTCCCATTTATCTTCTCCTCTTTTAGACTTTTTGGTTCTTCTTAGAGCATTATGTAAGGAGGAAGTCTGATGCATTTTGCTGTTTGAGGTCTCTTCAGGTTTGCTGACCTGCTCTTTTTCTCATAGAACTGTCGATTTTCTTTTCATCTTTTTATTCATGTTTAAAAGCCTTTAGGGTGGTCTCTAGGCAAAGGGGTTCCCTTCCTCTGCAGAGCAGGGAAAGCTGTAAACCGATTTCCAGCTCTATATGGGAGTCTCTGGGTAGAGTTTTCCCTTCCCCAACAGGAAGTGGATTCAGCACTGGCCGAGCTATCAAAATGTTAGTAGGGGCTGGTGGATTATCGATTGCCCTTGGCTGGACTAAGTGGTGAAAGTGTACCGAGGTGGATCTTGTGGGACTGTGGTTTGCGTGACTGCAGAACGCAGAATGCAGACCCAAAACTCTGGCGTCTCTGCCCTGTTTCCTCGGCCTGGAAAACTCTGCTAACCGAGCTCCCCCTGCCGGATTGGGGCTAACCCGGGCTGCGTCCTCCTGCCGTGCAGGATCCAACCCCGGAAAAGCCCCTTCGGGTTGGGGTTTGCGGCTTGTGCGAGATCGTGCCTTCACCCTCGGTTTGAGACTCTCCTCGGAACCCTTTTCTCTCCCAGTCTGCGCCCGATCTCCCCCGGCCCCGGAACCCCTTTTTGGCGAGACCAGATTTTCTTGGCCGTGGTTTTCATTCTTATCTTTACAATTGTGATCAAGAATTTTTGGGCTCAATAATTTGATAAAGGGGTAAGAAAGGCTTAGAAGAGGGCGTGTCTTCTCCGCCATCTTGGCTCCGCCCCCTCTAGCTCTCTTTGAATCCAAAGTCTCCAGCCAGCAGAAAGGTAGAAGTCGGAATGAATCTGTCTTGCCACCGAGAGTGGGCTTCTGGGTATCTATGGGCTTGTGGGAGCTCCTTGCTTATATTCTGTACACTGAGTATACTCCAATCATTACATCACTAGGAAATCATTATTTGTTGTAGGATTAAATCAATGCTAAATTAGATTTAACCATTGTCTCCTTAATTCCATTTTGTACCTTGTTACAAGTTCTGCCCCATGACATCTCCTGGTAGGATCAGATCGATTCCACTGTCTTAGTACCTTGTAAGAATCATAACAGGAATCATTCACGATTTTACCAACAATACATCAGTGTCCCAGTTTTCCCACATCCACTCCAATATTCAATATTATCTTTTCCTATCATCCTAGCCAAACTGGCAGATGTGTAATGATATCTCAGAGTTGTCTTAATTTACATTTCTGTAATTAATAATGATTTGGAGCATCTTTTCATATGACTAAAAATAGTTTCTATTTCTTCATCTGAAAATTGTTTGTTCATATCCTTTGACCATTTATCAATTGGAGAATGGCTTGATTTCTTATAAATTAGAGTCAATTCTCTATATATTTTGGAAATTAGGCCTTTATCAGAACCTTTGACTGTAAAAATGTTTTCCCAGTTTTTTGTTACCCTTATAATCTTGTCTGCATTAGTTTTGTTTGTACAAAAGCTTTGAAATTTGATATAATCAAAATTTTCTATTTTGTGATCAATAATGATCTCTAGTTCTTTGGTCACAAATTCCTTCCTCTTTCACAGATCTGAGAGGTAAACTATCCTATGTTCTTGTAATTTATTTATAATCTCATTCTTTATGCCTAGATCTTGAACCCATTTTGACCTTATTTTTGTGTACAGTGTTAAGTGTGAGTCAATGTCTAGTTGCTGCCATACTGATTTCTAATTTTCCCAGCAGTTTTTGTCAAATAGTGAATTCTTATCCCAAAAGCTGGGGTCTTTGGGTTTGTCAAACACAAGATTATTAAAGTTATTGATTATTTTGAACTGTAAACTTAACCTTTTCCATGGATCAACTAGTCCATTTCTTAGCCAATACCAAATAGTTTTGGTGACCATTCCTTTATAATATAGTTTTAGATAAGGTACAGCTAGGTCACTTTCATTTGATTTTTTTTCATTAGTTCCCTTGAAAGTCTGAACTTTTTTCCTTCCAGAAGAATTTTTTGTTGTTATTGTTTGTAGGTCATTAAAATAATTTTTTGGGGACTTTGATTGCTTTAACACCAAATAAATAGATTAGTTAACGTTATTATCTTTACTATATTTGCTCAACCTATTCAAGAGCACTTAATATTTTTCCAACTAGTTAGATCTAACTTTGTTTTGTGGAAAGTGTTTTGTAGTTTTGTTCATATAGTTCCTGACTTTCCCTTGGCAAATAGATTCCCAAATATTTTCTACTATCAGCAGTTATCTTAAATGGAATTTCTCTATGTATCTCTAACTGTTGGATTTTGTTAGTGATATATAAGAATTCTGATGATTTATGTGGGTTTATTTTGTGTCCTGCAACTTTGCTAAAGGTGTGGATTATTTCTAATAGCTTTTTAGTAAAATCTATGGAGTTCTCTAAGTATACCATCATATCATCTGCAAAGAATGATGATTTATTTTCTTCATTGCCTATTCTAATTCCTTTCATCTCTTTCTTAACTATCTTTGCCGAAGCTAGAATTTCTAATACAATATTGAATAGTAATGGTGATAGTAGGCAATCCTGTTTCACTCCTGATCTTATTGGGAATGGTTCCAGTTTATCCCCATTACATATGATGCTTACTGATGGTTTTAAATAGATGCTACTGATTATTTTAAGGAAAAGTCCATTTATTCCTATACTCTCAGGTATTTTTAATAGGAATGGATGGTGGATTTTATCAAATGCTTTTTCTGCATCTATTGAGATGATCATATGGGTTTTGTTAATTTGGTTATTAATATAGTCAATTATGCTAATGGTTTTCCTAATACTGAATCAGCCTTGCATTCCTGGTATAAATTCTCCTTGATCATGGCATATTATCCTGGGGATGATTTTCTGTAATCTTTTTGCTAATATTTTATTTAGGATTTTAGCATCAATATTCATTAGAGAGATTTGTCTATAATTTTCTTTCTCTGTTTTCTTCCTACCTGATTTAAGTATCAGTACCATGTCTGTGTCATAAAAGGAATTTTCATTCCCTATTTTTTTCAAATAGTTTATATAACATTGGAGTTAATTGTTCTTTAAACATTTGGTAGAATTCACATGTAAATCCATCTGGTCCTGGGGATTTTTTCCTAGGGAGTTGATTAATAATTTGTTCTATTTATTTTTCTGAAATGGGACTATTTAAGCAATTTACTTCTTCCCTTGTTAATCTGGGAAACCTATATTTTTGAAGGTATTCATCCATTTCATTTTAGTTATCAAATTTGTTGGCACAAAGTTAGGCAAAGTAACTCATAATTATTGCTCTAATTTCCACTTCATTAGTGGCAAATTCTTCCTTTTCGTTCTTAAGACTAACAATTTGATTTTCCTCTTTCCTTTTTCTAATCAGATTTATCAAAGGTTTACCTATTTTGTTGTTTTGTTCATAAAACCACCTCAGTTTTATTTATTAATTCAATAGTTTTTTTTTTTTACTTTCTATTTTATTAATTTTTCTTTTTAATTTTAGAATTTTAAGTTTAGTATTTTATTGGGGGATTTTAATTTGCTCTTTTTCTAGCTTTTTAAGTTGCAAGCCTAATTCATTGAGCTTCTCTTAATTTTATTCAAGTAAGCTTCTAGAGATATAAATTTCCCCTTATTGCCATTTTGGCTGCAACCCACAAATTTTGGTATGTTGCATCATTGTTGTCATTCTCTGGTGAAATCATTAACTATGTCTATGATTTATTGTTTCATCCATTCATTTTTTTAGGATGGGATTATTTAGTTTCCAATTACTTTTTGGTGTATTTACCCCTAGCTTTTTGTTAAATGCAATTTTTATTGCATTGTGATCTGAAAAGAAAGCATTTACTATTTCTGCCTTCTTGCATTTAATTTTGAGGTCTTTATGTCCTCATATATGGTCAATTTTTGTTTTTTGTTTTGTTTTGGGTGTTTTTGTTTTCTGTTTTTTTTATTATTATAATAACATTTTATTGACAGAACTCATGCCAGGGTAATTTTTTACAACATTATCCCTTGCACTCACTTCTGTTCTGATTTTTCCCTCCCACCTTCCACCCCCTCCCCTAGATGGCAAGCAGTCCTATATATGTTGAATATGTCGTAGTGTATCCTAGATATAATGGATGTGTGCAGAACCAAACAGTTTTCTTGTTGAACAGGGAGAATTGGATTCAGAAGGTAAAAATAACCCGGGAAGAAAAACAAAAATGCAAACAGTTTACATTCATTTCCCATTGTTTTTTTCTTTGGTTGTAGCTGCTTCTGTCCATCATTGATCAATTAAAACTGAATTAGGTCTCTTTGTCAAAGAAATCCACTTCCATCAGAGTAGATCTTCATACAGTATCATTGTTGATGTGTATAATGATCTCTTGGTTCTGCTCATTTCACTTAGCATCAGTTCATTTAAGTTTCTCCAAGCCTCTCTGTATTCATCCTGCTGGTCATTTCTTACGGAACAATAATATTCCATAACATTCATATACCACAATTTACCCAACCATTCTCCAATTGATGGCCATCCATTCATTTTCCAGTTTCTAGCCACTACAAACAGGGCTGCCACAAACATTTTGGCACATAGAGGTCCCTTTACCTTCTTTAGTATGTCCTTGGGGTATAAGCCCAGTAGTAGCACTGCTGGGTCAAAGGGTATGCACAGCTTGATAATTTTTTGGGCATCATTCCAGATTGCTCTCCAGAATAGTTGGATTTGTTCACAACTCCACCAACAATGTATCAGTGTCCCAATTTTCCCACATCCCCTCCAACAATCATCATTATTTTTTCCTGTCATCTTAGCCAATCTGTCAGGTATGTAGTGGTATCTCAGAGTTGTCTTAATTTACATTTCTCTGATTAATAATGATTTGGAACACTCTTACATATGAGTGGTAATAATTTCAATTTCATCATCTGAAAATTGTCTGTTCATATCGTTTGACCATTTGTCAAATGGAGAATGGCTTGGTTTCTTATAAATTGGTCAGTTCTCTCTATATTTTTGAAATGAGGCCTTTATCAGAACCTTTAACTGTGAAGATGTTTTCCCAGTTTGTTGCTTCCCTTCTAATCTTGTTTGCATTAGTTTTGTTTGTACAGAAGCTTTTTAATTTGATGCAATCAAAATTTTCTATTTTGTGATCAATAATGGTCTCTAGTTCATCTTTGGTCACAAATTTCTTCCTCCTCCTTCCTTCCTCCTCCTGAGAGATAAACTATCCTATGTTCCTCCAATTTATTTATAGTCTCATTCTTTATGTCTAAACCATGGACCCATTTTGATCTTATCTTGGTATATGGTATTAAATGTGGGTCCATGTATGGTCAGTTTTTGAATAGGTTCCATGAACTGCTGAGAAGAAAGTATATTCCTTTCTGTCTCCATTCAATTTTCTCTAAAGATCTATCATAACTTTTTTTATATTCTCTTTACCTCTTTAACTCCTTTCTTATTTGTTTTGTGGTTTGATTTATCTAATTTTGAGAGTGTAAGGTTGAAATCTCCCAATATTATAGTTTTGCTGTCTATTTCTTCTTGCAACTCTCTTAACTTCTCCTTTAGGAATTTAGTTGCTATACCACTTGGTGCATATATGTTTAGCATTGATTTTGCTTCATTGTCTATGCTACCCTTTAGGAAGATATAGTTTCCTTCCTTATCTCTTGTAATTGGATTAATTTTTGCTTTTGCTTGATCTGAGATAAGGATGGCTACCCCTGCTTTTTTTTTTTACTTCATCTAAAATATAATAGATTCTGCTCCAACCTTTTATCTTTACTCTGTATGTATCACCATGCTTAAAAGTGTTTCCTGCAAAAAACATATCATAGGATTCTGGCTTTTGATGCAATCTGCTATCTGCCTCTGCTTTTTAGGAGTGTTCATCTCATTTACATTTATGGTTAAAACTACTAATTCAGTATTTCCTGCCATCTTATTATCCCCAGATTATACTTTTCATTTCCTTTCTCCCCTTACTGCCCTCTGCAACTTATGGGCACCACTTGCATCACACAGCTCTCCCTCTTTAGAATTCCTCCCACTCGCTTTGAGTCCCTTCCCCTTTCTTATACCTTTCCCTTATTTTTTCTGCATTCTCTTCTATTTAGGCTATCTTTTCTTTTTCCCTTTTCCTCTCTCACTTTTTAATGAGGTGAGAGAAGTTTCTCTGTAGACCACATGATGTCTAATATTTTCTCTTTGAGCCAAATCTGATGAGAGTAAGATTCACACAATATTTCTCCCCCTCCCTTAATTCCCTCAGATATGATAGGTTTCCTTTGCCTCTTTGTGGACATAATTTCCCTGTTTTTATCTCCCCTTTTCCTTTTTTTCTGATACAATCCCTTTTCCTTATGCATGTGCTCTTTATGTATGCCCATAACAGAAATGCAGCTCTCAAGACTTCTTTTTATATTTTCTGCTTCTCTTGAGTCCTATATTTGGAGGTCAAATTTTTTGTTTAGCTCTGGTTTTTTCATTAGGAATAAATGGAATTCACCTGTTTCATTGAATGTCCTTCTTCTTCCCTGCAATAAAATGCTCAGCTTATCTGGGCAGTTTGCTGCATTCCAAGTTCTTTGGCCTTATGGAATACCATATTTCAGGCCCTTCAATCCTTTAATAAAGAAGTTCCTAGATCTTGAGTGATCCTTATTATGGCCCCTTGGTATTTGGATTGTTTTTTTTCTGGCTGCTTATAATATTTTTTCCTTAGTCTGATGGTTCTGAAATTTAGCCACAATATTCCTTGGAGTTTTTTTTTTGGAGGGGGTCTCTTTCGGAAGATGTTGGATGAATTCTTTCAATGCCTATTTTACCTTCTGATTCTATTTATCTGGGCAGTTTTCTTTGATGATTACCTGTAAAATAGTGTCTATGCTCTTTTTTTCATCATCATTTTCAGGAAGTCCAACAATCCTCAGATTATCTCTGCTAGATCTACTTTCCACGTCTATTGTTTTTCCAAGTAGATATTTGATGTTTTTTTTCCCTATTTGTTCATTTTTTTGGTCTTGACCAATTCTTGGTGTCTCAATGAATTGTTCATTTCTAGTTCTTCAGTTCTGATTTTTAATGAATTATTTTCTTCAGTTTAATTTCTTTTTGTATATGTCCAATTGAGTTTTAAAATGAGTTGTTTTGTTCTATGCAATTTTTTTTTCCATTTCACTGATTTTTTTAATGAGATATTTTCTTTTTCCAATTCACAAATCCTAATTTCTTGGGAGTTCTTTATCTTTTCCAATTCATTAATTCTGTTTCCCTGGGGGCTCTTTACCTTTTCCATCTCACATTTCAGGAAGTTGTTTTCTTTTTGCACTTTATCAAATCTTTCTTGTAGTGAGTTATATGCTTTTTCCATACTCTCTTGCAGAGCTTCTTTCCTTTCCCCATTTTTAATTCTAGCTCTCTTTTAGGATCTTTTCTAATTTCTTCTAGGAGAGATTTGTTTGATGAGGATCAGGTTATATCCCCTTTTGGGGTTTTGTCTGGAGATTGACCTCTATTAGTCTTCTCAGGGTGGAAATCTATTCTCTTTGTGTATAGAAGCAATGTATATTTAGAATTTGCTTGGCTTTTTTACTCAGTCCTTAGGGTCTGTTTTCAGGGCAAGGAGATTTTCTGCTTCCTCTAAAGAACAAGGATAGATGTACAGTAGCTGTCCTGCAAACAGACTGAAAAGAGTGGCCATGCTGCTGCAGAAGTCATTGGCTTGGGCAGACCCCTGCTGTGCCAAAGTGTGACTGCCCTGGGTATAGCCCTGGGCTGCAGACTGCATGTTGGTTGTGCTGAGTCACTCCTGGTGCTGGGTGGGTGGGGTGTGGCCAGGTCCTGTTAAACTCTGGAGTTTGGGGGTATACTCTGTCTTTGGCATTTGTGTAACTGCTTTGCTGATCTACTGCTTTGCAACCAAAGTAAAGCAGTCAACCTGTGGTAGAGTCCTCTCTGCAAATTCTCCACCCTCAGAGATTTTTAAACATCAAAAAGATTGGGAAAAACTGTGCTTCATATACTATCAAAAATAAACAGAAAATATGTTGAGTTGCTGATCAGTTTCAGAGGAAGCTATTTCTACATATGGACTCTTCTACATCATTGGTATCAAATTCAAATAGACAAAGGGACTACTAAAACATAAGAATCCCCACTAGTCACCTATTGTCTTCAATTTAAAATGCAAGATTTTCTATTTTATTATATTTTTTCTTTATTTTGTTGAATATTTTCCAATCACATTTTAATCTGGTTTGGAGTATACTCAGAAGTATTGTGGGCTGCAGGTGGTCTGTGGTCCATGTGTCTGACACCTCGTTACTTCACTAATGAATTCACAAGTTGTTATATGTATACATACATACATTTATACTCAAACATTTATGCATAGACATGTTTATATATACATATATCTTATGTGAACATATTTATATGGCATGTGTGCTATATAACTGTGTCTATATATGTATTTCGTGCTTTATTTCTTTTCATAGACTGTTTTTCTAAATCCTAGCCATAGTGTCTACTGTGATGATTTAAAATATGGCCCTATATTACATAAATTTATGCAAATTCTTCTGAATTTGAAATACATTTGTCACCAATGATATTATAAGATCATTAAGTTACAATGGTTTTGTAATCAAAATAAGAATAATACTTAATGCAGCTTTAAAATTATATATACAATAACCACTGTCACATTAGTAAACAAAAATAAACATAAGCTGGCATTAGGGAAAGCCATTTTTGAATCTGGTGTCATAATAATAAGAATCATTCCAAACCCCTTGTAGCTATAATGTAACATAAATTGTTGATGGCTTTCCAGAGTCCTCTATTCTTAAGCTTCCCTCTTCATAGAAGGAAGGATAACAGAGCTTAGAGGAGCAGAATATTTAATCTTGGCAGGGCTAAAGCTTACTTTGCCATCTGTACTATTTGTAAGCCAGTAGATCCAAGCATGTCACTGTGGTGTGTACTGATTGTGACTTCATGAATCCTAGCCTGGTGTTTGGATTACTCTCTTTGAGCATCATAATCTACCTTGCGTGGTAAATCACATACTTAACTGGATTTGGAAAGATACTGTATTATAATACTGAGCTGATGCTGACTGTCAGGTTTTTTTTTTTACTCCTTTTAATGCACTTTTCATTTTCTTTTTCTTTCAGACCAGGCATTTTGAATAAGCTACACCATAGTGCAGATACAGAACAGCAAAGACTCTTGCACATTAGTTAGTTATAAAGGAAAATTATGGGGATCTCTTAATAACATCCTGCAGTTAGGGTAAATTAAACTGGGAAAAAGCCTGATTTGGGGGGAACCCCTTTGGAGTAGAGTAGAAACAACTCTATCTACTCCTGTTAATACTGATTCAGTTACCTACAGTGCCAGCTGGTAATTCCCAGCAGTCAAGAATCAATGCGCTGCATTTATTCCGTGATATCATGCAAGCTGCTCCAAAGGGTGGAAAGCATGATATATTAGCCAAGAAATGATGTGTGAAGAAAAGAATGATGAACACAAAACAGCCCCAAAAGGTACTAAAACTATGGTGATAAAAATCATCCTACTTTTTAAAGGCAACATGACAAGAAAAAGGTTTAACAAGATAATTTTGAAAGCTATGGGATAGAGCTTTTAATGAAAAGCAACCCATCAAGGAGCACAAAGCTTGCCATCTAATATCTAATTTCTTCATTTCTCATCTCCAAGATATTGCAAACAAAACCTGGAGTTCATATAATCCTTGTTCCTGATCAGACATAAGAATCCAAGTTTTTAGAGGGCTTATTCCAGCCTCTTTTTTTTTTTTTTTTGTTAGATATCTGTTTTCCAACCCTAAGGATTTTTCTTATACAAACATTAACCAAAAAACTTAATTGCTCTTGAATTGAAGATGGAAATTTTTCTTTATTTATTTTGTATGAAAGAAACTAAATGAAGGTACCAGAAATCTATGTTTTCTTCAATGTACTTTAGATGAAGAAATTGAAACCATTTCTAGGCATATGGAAAGGTACTCCAAATCACTCTTGATTAGAGAAATGCAAATTAAGACAACTCTGAGATGCCACTACACACCTCTCAGATCAGTTAAGATGACAGGAAAAGAAAAGATTATGATGAATGTTGGAGGGCATGTGAGAAAACTGGGACACTGATACATTGTTAGTGGACCTGTGAATAACTCCAAACATTCTGGAGAGTAATTTGGAACTATGCCCACAGAGTTATCAAACTGTGCATACCCTTTGATCCAGTAGTGTTACTACTGGGCTTATATCCCAAAGAGATTATAAAGAAGGGAAAGGGACCTGTATGTGCACGAATGTTTGTGGCAGACCTTTTTGTAGTGGCTAAAAACTGGAAACTGAATGGATGTCCATCAGTTGGAGAATGGCTGAATAAAGTGGTATATGAATATTATGGAATATTATTGTTCTGTAAGAAATGACCAACAGGATGATTTCAGAAAGGCCTGGAGAGACTTACACGAACTGATGCTGAGTGAAATGAGCAGGACCAGGAGATCATTATATACTTCAACAACAATACTATATGATGACCAGTTCTGATGGACCTGGCCATCCTCAGCAACGAGATCAACCAAATCATTTCCAATGGAGCAGTAATGAACTGAACCAGCTATGCCCAGAAAAAGAACTCTGGGAGATGACTAAAAACCATTACATTGAATTCCCAATCCCTATATTTATGCCCACCTGCATTTTTGATTTCCTTCACAAGCTAATTGTACAATATTTCAGAGTCTGATTCTTTTTGTACAGCAAAATAACGTTTTGGTCATGTATACTTATTGTGTATCTAATTTATATTTTAATATATTTAACATCTACTGGTCATCCTGCCATCTAGGGGAGGGGGTGGGGGGGAGGGGTGAAAAATTGGAACAAGAGGTTTGGCAATTGTTAATGCTGTAAAGTTACCCATGCATATATCCTGTAAATAAAAGGCTATTAAATTAAAAAAAAAAAAGGAACTATGCCCACGGAGTTATCAAACTGTGCATATCCTTTGACCCAGCAATGTTTCTACTGGGCTTATATCCCAAGAAATCTTAAACAAGGGAAACATACTTTAGGTACTTTATTTAGATTGACACTGGATTCAGGCATCATTTGATTTATCAAAGGGACTAATTGTCAGAATTGCCTATTGAGATTTCCTATCTGTAGATGAAACACAAATACTCTTTTAAAACCAACTTCATAGGGAGTGGAACCAAGATAACAGAGAATAGACAGAACTTTGCCTGAGCTCTTCCTAGGGTCACTCAGAATCAACACCAGATCATGCCTTTAAACGGATTTTAGAATGCAAAACCCATAATATTTGGAATGAAACAAATTTCTAGCAGAAGATATCTTGGAAGGAATTGACCATATATTAGGACATAAAAACCTCAAACTCAAATTTGGTAAGGCAGAAATATTAAATGCATTCTTTTCAGATCACAATACAATGAAAATTACATTCAATAAAAAGCCAGGGGAAAATAGACCAAAAAATTTTGGAAACTAAATAATCTTATATTAAAGAATGATTGGGTGAAACAGCAAATCATAAACATAATAACTTCACCCAAGAAAATGACAATAATGAGATGTCATACCAAAATGTGTGGGATGCAGCCAAAGTGGTAATAAGGGGAAATTTTATATCTTTAGAGGTCTACTTGCATAAAATAGAGAAAGAGGTCAATGAATTGGGCTTGCAACTAAAAATGCTAGAAAAGGAGCAAATTTAAAAACCCCAGTCAAACACTAAACTTGAAATTCTAAAAATAAAAGTAGAGATTAAAAAAATTGAAAGTAAAAAGAAAAAAACTATTAATAAAACTAAGAGTTGGTTTTATGAAAAAAAAACAAAATAGATAAACCCTTAGTAAATCTGATTTAAAAAAGAAAAGAAGAAAATCAAGTTGTTAGTCTTAAAAATAAAAAGGGAGAACTTGCTACTTATGAAGAGGAAATTAGGGGCAATAATTAGGAATTACTTTGCCCAGCTTTATGCCAATAAATTCAATAATTTACTATTCAATATTGTATTAGAAATGCTACCTTTGGCAATGAGTTGAGAAAGAGATTAAAGGAATTAGAGTAGGCAATGAGGAAAGAAAATTAGCATTCTTTGCTGATGATATGATAGTATACTTAGAGAACCCCAGAGACTCTACTAAAAAGTTATTAGAAATAATCCATACCTTTAGCAAAGTTGCAGGATACAAAATGAACCCAGATAAGTCATCAACATTCTTATATATCATTAACAAAATCCAACAGTTAGAGTTACAAAAAGAAATTCCATTTAAAGTAACTATTGATAGTATAAAATATTTAGGAATCTATCTGTCAAGGGAAAATCAGAAACTTTATGAGCAATCTGGAATTATGCCCCAAAAGTTATCAAACTGTGCATATCCTTTGATTCAGCAGTGCTACTACTGAGTTTATATCCCAAAGAAATTAAAAAAGGGAAAGGGACCTGTATGTGCCAAAATGTTTGTGGCAGCCCTGTTTGTGATGTCTAGAAACTGGAAAATAAATGGATGCCCATCAATTGGAGAATGGTTGGATAAATTGTGGTATATGAGTGTTATAGAATATTATTGTTCTGTAAGAAATGACCAGCAGGATGAATACAGAGAGGCTTGGAGAAACTTAAATGAACTAATGCTGAAATGAGCACAACCAGGAGATCATTATACACTTCAACAACAATACTGTATGAAGATGTATTCTGATGGAAGTGAATATCTTTGACAAAGAGAAGGTCTAACTCAGTTCCAATTGATCAATGATGGACAGAAGCAGCCCAGACTCAGAGAAGGAACACTAGGAAATGAGTATAAACTGTTTGCATTTTTGTTTTTCTTCCCAGGCTGTTTTTACCTTCTGAATCCAATTCTCCCTGTGCAACAAGAAAACTATTCAGTTCTGCACACATATATTGTATCTAGGATATACTATAACAAATTTAACATATATAACACTGCTTGCCATCTGGGGGAGGGGGTGGAGGGAGGGAAGAGAAAAGTTGGAACAGAAGTGAGTGCAGGGAATAATGTTGTAAAAAAAAATTACCTCCAGGCATATGTTCTGTCAATAAAAACATATATATATATATATATATATATATATATATATATATATATGAAGATTCACACTATGTTCATCTCCCTCTCTTCTTTCCCTCAGATATAGTTGGTTTCCTTTACCTCTTCATGAGATGTAGTACCTCCACTTTTCCCTTTTTCTGGTACAATTTCCTTTCCACCTCTAGATTCTTTTTTATAACAGTAATACCAAATTAAACATATACTCTCTATGTATATGTATATATGATATGAGTATACTCTTTATGTATACTCATAACAGAAATATAATTCCCAATATTTCTTTTTACCTTTTTATGCTTCTCTTGAGTCCTGTATTTGGAGGTCAATCTTTTTGTTTAGTTCTGGATTTTTTTGTCAGAAATAAATGGAATTCACCTATTTCAT
Organism: Sarcophilus harrisii; assembly: GCF_902635505.1. Taxonomy (NCBI): domain Eukaryota; kingdom Metazoa; phylum Chordata; class Mammalia; order Dasyuromorphia; family Dasyuridae; genus Sarcophilus; species Sarcophilus harrisii. The sequence goes on from NC_045429.1 coordinate 126,285,221, forward strand.
TGAATGTCCATCTTCTTCCCTGGAAGAAAATACTCACATTGGCTGAGTAAGTTATTCTTGGATGCATACCAAGTTCCTTTCCCTTTTGGAATATCAGATTCTAGGCCCTTTGATCTTTAATGTGGACACTTCTAGATCCTGAGTAATCCTTATTGTGGCTCATCTGTATTTTGAATTCTTTTTTTCTTGCTGCTTGTAGTATTTTTTTTCCTTGGTCTGATATTTCTGGAATTTAGCTACAATATTTCTTAGAGTTTTGATTTTAGGATCTCTTTCAGTAGGTGATTAATTTATTCTTTCAATGTCTCTTTTACCTTCTTTTTTCTGTAACATCTGGGCAGTTCTCTTTGATAATTTCCTGAAAATAGTGTCTCGGCTCTTTTTTTCATCATGATTTTCAGGGAGTCCAATAATTCTGAAATTATCTTTCCTAGATCTGTTTTCCTGGTCTGTTGTTTTCCCAAGTAGATATTTAACTTTTTTTTTCTATTTTTCTCTTTTTTTTTTGGTTTTGCTTGACTGATTCTTTGTATTTCCTCAAACCATTCATTTCCATTTGTTCAATTCTGATTTTTAGTGAATTATTTTCTTCATTTTTTATTTCGTAATTGTCCAATTGAGTTTTTAAATGAGTTGTTCTCTTCTATGGAATAATTTTTTACCATTTTACCAATTTTATTTTTAAGGAGCTCTTTTCTTTTTCCAATTCAATAATTCTATTTTTCAGGGAGTTGATTTCTTTTTTTAAATAGCCTTTTATTTACAGATTGTATGTATGGGTAACTTTACAGCATTGACAATTGCCAAACCTCTTATTCCAATTTTTTCCCCTCCTTCACCCCACCTCCTCTCCCCCTCCCCAAGATGGCAGGATGACCAGTAGATGTTAAATATATTAAAATATAAATTAGATACACAATAAGTATACATGATCAAACCGTTATTTTGCTGTACAAAAAGAATCAGACTCTGAGATATTGTACAATTAGCCTGTGAAGGAAATAAAAAATGCAGGTGGGTAAAAATATAGGGATTGGGGATTCAATGTAATGATTTTTAGTCATTTCCCATAATTCTTTCACTGGGCGTATCTGGTTCAGTTCATTACTGCTCCATTGGAACTGATTTGGTTCATCTCATTGCTGACGATGGCCAGGTCCATCAGAATTGGTCATCATATAGTATTGTTGTTGAAGTATATAATGATCTCTTGGCCCTGTTCGTTTCACTCAGCATCAATTCGTGTAAGTCTCTCCAGGCCTTTCTGAAATCATCCTGTTGGTCATTTCTTACAGAACAATAATATTCCATAATATTCATATACCACAATTTATTTAGCCATTCTCCAACTGATGGACATCCATTCAGTTTCCAGTTTCTAGCCACTACAAAAAGGGCTGCCACAAACATTCGTGCACATACAGGTCCCTTTCCCTTCTTTATAATCTCTTTGGGATATAATCCCAGTAGTAACACTGCTGGATCAAAGGGTATGCACAGTTTGATAACTTTTTGAGCATAGTTCCAAACTACTCTCCAAAATGGTTGGATTCGTTCACAACTCCACCAACAATGCATCAATGTCCCAGTTTTCCCACATCCCTTCCAACATTCTGCATTATCTTTCCCTGTCATTCTAGCCAGTCTGACAGGTGTGTAGTGGTATCTCAGAGTTGTCTTAATTTGCATTTCTCTGATTAATAACGACTTGGAGCATCTTTTCATCTGGCTAGAAATAGTTTCAATTTCTTCATCAGAGAATTGTCTGTCCTTTTACCATTTTTCAATTGGAGAATGGCTTGATTTCTTATAAATTAGAATCAATTCTCTATATATTTTGGAAATGAGGCCTTTATCAGAACCTTTGATTGTAAAAATATTTTCCCAGTTTATTGTTTCCCTTCTAATCTTGTCTGCATTAGTTTTGTTTATGCAAAAAATTTTCAGTTTGGTATAGTCAACATTTTCTATTTTGTGATCAGTAATGATCTCTAGTTCTTCTTTGGTCATAAATTTCTTCCTCTTTCACAGGTCTGAGAGATAAACTATCCTGTGTTCCTCTAATTTATTTTTAATCTCATTCTTTATGCCTAGGTCATGAACCCATTTTGACTTTATCTTGGTATATGGTGTTACGTGTGGATCAATGCCTAGTTTCTGCCATATTAGTTTCCAATTTTCCCAGCAATTTTTGTCAAACAGTAAGTTCTTATCCCAAAAGTTGGGGTCTTTGGGTTTGTCAAACAATAGGTTGCTATAGTTCTTGACTGTTTTGTCCTTTGAACCTAACCTATTCCACTGATCAGGGAGTTGATTTCCTTATCCACTCTATCTTTAAATGAGTGGGATGACTTATTCAGACACTCTTGCAAAGCTTCCCTTTCCTTTCCCCATTTTTCTTCAGGCTCTCTTTTCAGAGCCTTTTAAATTTCTTCTTTGAGAGCTTATGTGATGGGGACCAGTTTATATCACCATTTGTGGCTTCATCTGGAGACAATCTGCTTTTAGTCTCCTCAGGGTTTGAAGTTTGCTCTCTTTCAAGTTAGAAGCTTTCTATATTTAGAGCCCACTTTGCCTTTTTACTCATTTTGACAAAACAAACAAAACAACAACAAAAAACTGCAGTCTGCTTTTGGGGCAGTGTGATGTTATCAAGCTTCCAGAACAGACAACAGGAACTATCAGTGAAGCAGCAGTGGGACAGCAATGGCTGTGATGGGATCAGCATCTTCACTGGGATTAGCACCTGTGCTGTGGTCATTGTCTGTGCTGGAATCAGCAATTCCCACGCTGAGATGGTGCTCAGTCCCTCTTCAGTCCCTCTTGGTGCTGGGTGGGTGTGGCCAGATCCAGAGAGACTCTAGCATTTTGGGGTTATAGTCTTTGCCCCCTGTGTTTATAACTTCTTTGCTGATCTACTGGCTTGCTGCCAGAGCAGAGTAGCTCAAGTTCTCCCCACAAATTTTCAGCTGGTGAAGACCATGCTCCATCCCACTCCAGTTTGCTCATTGTGAGCTGTTTTCCATGCTTTTGCTGCCTATTTATCTGATTCTGTGCCTGGCCTAGCCCTGTTTGGTCTCTACCCATGAACAAAAACAGACCTTTTCTGGCATGAATTTTGAGATTATCTTGTTAGTAATGTGTTGTACTTTCAATATTCATGGGTTTTGACAGTCAAGCACTAAATTTGAGGCTGAGTTTCATAAAAAATAGTTTGAGAGTAAAGGAGAGCTTTGATAGATACATATATCCTCTCCACCATCTTGGCTCCACCCCCGCCCCCCCCCAAAAAACAAAAAGAAACTGATATCCTTGCTGTTCCTCACAAACTTTGTTTAATCTCCATTCTCTGGATATTTGTCCTAGAAATGTCCATGCTTAGAAATTATATTTTCCTGGTGTCCATCCATTGAAAACCCCTGTGTGTGGGGATGGTGATGTGGATTTTAAAACAGTACTCAAGTGCCAATTTGTAAGCAAGGATTTGCCTGATGTATTTAGAAGCTTGTGACTTCCTTGCCTAAAATGTGTAAATACATGTCTGTAAGTATATAAATGTTTATATGTATAGTATGCATGTCATTATTTATGATTCTTCTTGCTTTTGTTTAAATTCTAATCTTTGCCTGAAAAATTAGTTTTAAGACTACCTCTACACAAAATAGTGAGTCACTGATAATATGAGTCACAACGCCCACATGAATAGCAAAACATTCCTTTATAGTCAAAATATAATATACACAAATGCAGCTATACACACACACACATGCACACACACATACATGGTATGTGTGTATATAAATGTATATATATTTTTGGGGGGGAATATATATGTATATATAAAAATATTTGCCAAAAATGTGTATATGCACAAATATATATATATGTGTGTGTGTGTGTGTATAATGTATATATGTGTGTGTATCTGTGTTATATATAGATGGATCTGCCATATGTAGACATATATATATATACATAATACATATATTGATTTGTGTCATATATACATGAATATATATTGATTTTTTGCAATACATGCATATAAATGTATATACATTTATTTACATATACAAATATTTTTAAGGAGAATATTATCAATTATGTAGATCAGGTAGATGTTTGTACAAAAGTTGACTGTTGTATGGATAGATCAAACATATCTTTTTGTAGAAGTTGGCACTGGTGGAGATAAATAGATATGAATATTCCCATGTTATCTTCCCCCAACAGAACTGAATTAATTTGAAAGTAGAAATTCTCATTTTTCTCTTTGTGAACTCAGCATCTAACAGAGATTTGACACTTACCTAGTTAATAAATGGTTGCAGGTTGACTTGAATGTTCAGATCTTTATTTGTGAATGGAAAATTCTCATGAAGATATTTTTAAAGTGACTTAATAGTCATATAGTTTGATCATTTGGAGCATTTTTAGTAACAAAAGGGTCTTCTCCAGAAGATTGCTTCTGTAAATACTTGATTCATTATTGTTGCATCTATTTTATTTCTCTGTCTTCCTCCTCCATAGGCACATCTGGAAATGTAAGTGAAGATTCATTTATGGTGATTCCATTGTTTTTAATGATGAAGACAATTTGTTATAATTATTTTAACAAGGTTTTTCTATTTTTCTTCATTTATTTCTTACTCTTCCTTTATTCTTAAAGTCCTTGCATAATTTTGCTTAGTTTCTTCTTCTGTTTTTATTTAAACTGGTTGGAACATGAACTGTTTTTCTTTACATGACTTATTTTGTAATCATCTATCATCTTCCTAATACTTTTGCAGCCAAGTTTAAAATTTCATCCAGTTTCATTTTTATTTAACTTATTTCTACACACAGCAAGTAAATCAAATATTTGCTGAGTAAGCTTCTTTCTGAGCTCTTCTTGTCTATTTATTGATTTAATAAATTTATATTTCTCAAACTTGTATTTAAATTAATTATAATTAGTATTGACACTTGTGTCCATTTCTCACATTTTATTGATAATTATCCATTTAAATAATTTAGGATTGAGTTCCCTTAATTATATTCAATTTATTTTTCTCATTATTAACCTTTTTTTCCCCTTTCATTTTCTTAATTCTGATTTTTGTCCCTGAAAAGTTAGTGATCTGGCTATTTCTAGACAAAATAATGAGTTACTAATAACATGAGTTATAAGGGAGACAAACTAATGAATCAATGATAATGCCCACATCAATAATATGTTTTTTTCCTTCTACTTAAAATGTTTTGTAAGTATATGTGTGTGAAAGATATTATTACATATTATCCATTTCTATAATTTATTAATTCTTTTTCTAGAATATACAGTGAATGATATAAAGCAATGAAGCTTCTGTATAATTTACAATTCTTGATCTCTCTCATCCTTTTATTTTCCTTAAGCATGCATTCCCAAAGTATTTCATACACTATGAAAATTATATTCATCCCTATGACTTTCATAATTTTCCTTAATCTGTCCTGACTATAGATATACAACATTCTTGCTCACTTCTCACCAATATCATATTTTACTCTCATCCTATTAATCTCATTTTTTCACAGCAACAACAGCATCTGACACATCAGATACTTGATTGACATTACTAGTATCCCATATTACTAGTATCCCTTCCACCACATTTGTGTAAAATATTATCATTGAGGTCTTGATTTTCACCTGAACTTCGTAATTGTTGACTCTCCTCTGTACTTCCAGAAAATTTATAGCAGAGATTTGCGCAAATCCATCTCCTTCCCTGATGCTCAGTCTTGCTGGTTAGTTACTTATTGGTTGTAACTACATGTCCTTTGCCTTTCACAATCTAGTATTCCATACCCTCCACTCCTTTATGAAGAAGCTGTAAGATACTGGATAATCCTGACTGTTGTTCCTATAACTGATTTATTTTTGCCTGGTAATTTGTAGTATTTTTTTTCTTGAGATTATAGTTCTGAAATTTTGCAAAAATGTTGGGGGGATTTTTCTTGTGGGATTTCTTTCCAGCAGTGATCAATGGATTCTTTCAATATTATTTAATCCTCTGGTTGTGGTATATCAGGGCAGTTTTCCTTGATGATCTCTTGCAGAATGTTATCCAATTACTTTGTAGGTTATGGCCTTCAAATGGGCCAATAATTTTTTAAATTGTTTTCCTGGACATATTTTCCAGATTAGCTGTTTTTCCAATGAGGTATTTATTTTTTTTCATTTTTTCATTTCACTTTTTAACTAATTTTAATGTCTTATAGAGTCATACTTTCTATTTACCTCTTTCTCCTGGTTCTCATCGAAAAATAATATTGCATAAAACATTCATATGCCATAACTTATTCAGCCATTCTCCAATTGGTGGGGCATCTTCGCAGTTTCCAGTTACTTGTCCTTACAAAAATGGCTGCCACAAACATTTTTCCAGATGTGGGAACCCTTCCCTTCTTTATGATCTTTTTGGGTATATTTTTTAAGGAATTTTTTCAGTCAATTTTTTTCTTTCCTTTTCCAAAATGTTGACTTTCTCTTGCATATCTCTTCTTTCCTTTCTCTTTTTTTTTCTTCCACCTCTCATATTTGCCTTTTAAAATCTTTTATGCGCACTTTCAAGAATTCTTTGGGACTTGATATCAATTCATATGACTCTTTAAGATTTCCTCTGTGGGTGTTTTGTCCTCATCCAAGTAGGTGTTTTGGTCTTCCCTTTCACCATAGTTGCTTTCTATGATCAAGATTCTTTTCTGTTTCTTGCTCATTTTCTTTCTTTTTTAAAAAAAATCCTCTTTTGTGTCTTTTATGGTTAAGGTGTGCTCTTGGAGTAATGGGAGTGCTGTCCCAAACTTTCTGTGCAGCTCTGAGCCTTGGCTTTGAACAGAGGGGCTCCTTATGTTTGTTTTCTTCCTTATAGCAGATGATACATCCTCTTTCCATGAAACAGACTGGTTTCCTGAACTGGTAATTTGCCTTATGCCATTGAACTGGAGATTGTCCTATTGGTCTGCTTTGCTATTGAGCCAATACTATGGCTCTGAGTTGTTGATCTGCTGTGATTAAGACCTTCTCACTGGTTTTCCCAAACATCAAAGCTGAACTGAATACTCCTTTTACCATAGTGAATCTGTCCTTTCTTGAAATCCTTCCAAACTATGTGGAGATGGATAGAGAATTATTTTATTTCATCAAACTCTGTTCAAAGACTTGATTTCATATAGTTATTGAGGGAAACTGGGAAATGTCAAGCGGCTTTCTGGATTCACTATATCATCTTTGCTCCACCTCTGGAACTCTCCACTTAATTTTTGAAAAATTGATTAATCAGTTGGTTGTACACTTCACTTAAATGGAATGTGACTTACTACATGTGAAGTACCAAATCCGGAGGAAATTTGACTGGACTTGGGATAAACAGGAAGCTATTCAGGCTTAGATAAAGTATTAACTCTCCAGTCCAGAAAGCCTTGATAAAATCAGTCTTAGAAAAAAATATTCTCACTGTGTGCAATGGATGCTTAGTGAACATCTGGCAAATTAATGGAATTAAATATCAGCTGTGAATAATAAGTTTATTTTTGAAATTAATACCTTCTGGGAATATGAAAGTTATGAACAAAAATACTACCTTCTGAAATAATTGCAACATATGAAATCCCTACACTTTAGATAATATAATTTATGCATCATTCTCTTCTCACTGAAATATTATTTTTAACTAGATAGTAAATGTTCTAGGCCTTCATATTTATTTTCTCTACTTATCTTGTCAGATTGTTGTCTTTTCCTTTGTACCATATTTCATCTCTCATTAATTAATTGACAAAATTGTTCTTAGAAATATTTGAAACTTAATATTTAACTTTCTAACAATGTAGGAATTTCTTCTATATCATAGAATCCCACAGATTCTATGTGAACATATCCAATCTTAGAAAGCTCTATTCTTCTTAGGTTGCCCATTCTCTCTTTGAAAGCTTTAGGTCTAAGAAAGTTACTTATATTGATGAGAAAACTCTATTACTATAACTTCTACTCAAGGCCCTAGTTATGTCTGATTCTACAGTTATACATGATAAGGTTAATCCTACTTCTTTGTGTTATACTTTTCAATATTTGAAAATACCTCTCATCGCATGTGTCTTTTTTTAGTTTAATTCATCAGCTTCTTTTTTATTATTATAGCTTTTATTTACAAGATATATGTACGGGTAATTTTTTAGCATTGACCCTTGCAAGTCCTTCTGTTCCAACTTTTTTCCCTCCTTCCTCCCACCCCCTCCACCAGATAGCAAGTAGATCAATACATGTTAAATATGTTAAAGTATATGTTAAATACAATATATGTATACATATCCATACAGTTATTTTGATGTGCAAGAAGAATTGGACTTTGAAATAATGTACACTTAATCTGAGAAGGAAAGCAAAAATCCAAGTGGACAAAAACAGAGGGATTGGAAATGCTATGTAATGGTTCACACTTATTTCCCAGAGTTCTTTTGCTGGGTGTAGCTGGCTCAATTCATTGAACAAATGGAACTGATTTGGTTTATCTCATTGTTGAAGAGACCCATGTCCATCAGACTTGATCATCATATAATATTGTTGTAGAAGTATATAATGATCTCCTAGACCTTCTCATTTCATTCATCATCAATTCATGTAAGTCTCTCCAGACCTTTCTGAAATCCTCCTGGTCATTTCTTACAGAACAATAATATTCCATAACATTTATATACCACAATTTATTCAGCCATTCTCCAATTGATGCGCATCCATTCAATTTTAAGTTTCTGGCCACTACAAAGAGGGCTGCCACAAACATTCTTGCACATACAGGTCCCTTTCCCTTCTTTAAGATCTCTTTGGGATATAAGCCCAGTAGTAACACTGCTGGATCAAAGGGTGTGCACAGTTTGATAACTTTTTGAGCATTTCTGCTTTCCAGAATGGCTGGAAGTATTCACAATTCCACCAACAATGTATCAGGGTCCCAGTTTTCCCACATTCCCTCCAACATTCACCATTATTTTTTCCTGACATCCTAGCAATCTGACAGGTATGTAGTGGTATCTCAGAGTTGTCTTAATTTGCATTTCTCTGATTAATAATGACTTGGAGCATCTTTTCATATGGCTAGAAATAGTTTCAATTTCTTCATCTGAAAATTTTCTATTCATATCCTTTGACCATTTATCAACTGGAGATTGGCTTGATTTCTTATAAATTAGAGTCAATTTTCTATATATTTTGGAAATGAGGCCTTTATGAGAAGCTTTGACTGGGAAGATATTTTCCCAGTTTATTGTTTCCCTTCTAATCTTGTGTGTATTCGTTTTGTTTGTACAAAAGCTTTGAAATTTGATATAATCAAAATTTTCTATTTTGTGATCAATAATGATCTCTAGTTCTTTTGTCACAAATTCTTTCCTCCTCTCATTCTTTATGTCTAGATCTTGAATCTATTTTGACCTTATCTTGATGTACCATGTTAAGTGTGGGTCAATGCCTAGTTTCTGCAGTACTAATTTCCAATTTTCCCAGAAGTTTTTGTCAAACATCGAATTCTTATCCCAAAAGCTGGGATCATTGGGTTTTGTCAAACATTAAATTATTAAAGTTATTGACTATTTTGTCATGTGAACCTAACCTATCCCACTGTTCAACTAATCTATTTCTTAACCAATACTAAATGGTTTTGGTGACTTCTGCTTTATAATATAATTTTAGATCTGGTACAGCTAGGCCACCTTCATTCATCATCACATTCTTTAAGCAGTCTTCAGACCATATGATTCTCAGGTCCTTCATTATCTTGTATCCATGTCTTCTGGCTATAATACAGTTTGTGAATGTCTCTTCTTAGGTAAACAGAATAGAATAATTTTTCCAGATGTGCTCTGTTCCTTATTACTTAAGAAACTTACCTAATCTGTCTCACACAGAAGAACAGAAATCAATATGTCTATTAAATGGTTGAAAGTCATTAAAGGTGTTAAAACTATGGGAATTTTTCAACATCATGCCTTTTTCTTTCTTTTTTTTTTCTTTTCTAACTTGTATTTTGCCAGAAGATTTTTTAATTATTATTATAGCTTTTTCTTTAAAGATATATGCATGGGTAATTTTTCAACATTGACAATTGCAAAACCTTTTGTTCCAATTTTTCCCCTTCTTCCCTCTCTCCCCTCCCCCAGATGGCAGGTAAATCAATACATGTTAAAGTATATGTTAAATACAATATATATCATGCCTTTTTCAAAGCTCTTGCAGATATTTCATTAACATTTTATAGTTTGTTAATTGCATATGTTCATTCAAAATTACTGTACAAAATATTGTTTCAAAAATATCATTTTAAATCAAACAATTTATTTTAGCTTTGCTTATTTTCCTTTTTTGAACATCTAATGTAAATTGAAATATCAAAGATAACGAAGCTAAATGAAGACTACATATTATGATTTTACTTGCTTTAATAAATGTGACATACAAAAAGCACATTAACAATGTAGAAAAATTCTTATAAATGAAAATATGAGTCCAGGAAATTGAAAGATCATCTTACATATTTCCATCCTAAAAATTTATCAAAAATATTCTTATTTTTATATTTATGTAAGGAGTTCAATTTCAAAAAAAAGTGAGACACTTCTAAAACTTAGGTTTTTAATTTCATCAAACTGTTTGAAGCATCCTACAAAGTTACTAAGTTTCTGAAAAAAGAAGAAAAAAGCAAAGAAGTCAGGAATGTTGTATATTATTGGAGAAACTTTAATGAAGCCATGTACTGCACCTTGAAATACTGGAGATAATTTGAGGATGGAAAGAGAAAAAGTTGATATCACTGTGAAATGATTTGATATATTTTTGAACAGATGAGTTCTTAGAATATTTTAAAGCAGGTAATAAAGGCATTGGCAGCCTCATTATGGCTCTTTAATATACAATTGAATGAAGCTGTGGAAAACTCTCAGTATATCCAAATTCTTTTATATTTTTCCTCCACATGTGCATGTAAATGCTATCAAAGAAGAACTCCAATTTTGTAAGCCTCCTTGGATAATCACAATGGTCACAGGTATTTTGGAAGTAGAAGAAAGGTTTTTGTTTATTTTTTCCATGGTACACAAAACTCTGAATGGAAAGAAGAGATTCATGTCCTTTGTACAGATGAAATTTCTATGATCCTTGAAAATGAATCTAGTTTTCTACTTTGGCAAAAAGAAAAAAAAATTAGGAAGCTGCTCATGTCCATTGACACTCATTCTGTGCTTTTTATATAGTAGACCAGTGGCAACAAAAATACTTCCAAAAATTCTTAAAGAAGTTCTTTCAAAAGCCATGAAATGCCATATGTTTTATCATAAGCACATCATTAAATCATCCTATTCTAAAGTGATTTTGTAAAAAAAAAAAATAGGATCAAAATATGACATTTTCTACTGCACAAAAGTTGCATAGTTTTCAAGATGAAAGGTCTTTCAGTACTCATTCCAAATGAGTGTGAAAGTTGCATTTTTGAAAGAAAAAAATATTTTGTCCATTGATTTACTTATCTAGCAGAAAGACAACCACATTAATGATATAATTCAATTAAAAATCTTAATATCAGGGGCACAGCCAAGATGACAGAGTTCAGATGTTTCTTTTTGACTTCTTCCCAAAACCCTCAGACTAACTACCAAATCCAGTCTCTGAATTAGTTCTGTACTGGCAGAACTCACAAATATTGGGAGGATACAAATTACAGGAGAAGATAATTTTGAGGATCTTTGTAAAAGGTCTGTTTCAATTAAGAATGGGAGGAGGTGGGTCAAGCATAATCAGGCTGAGCACAGACATTGCAAAGGGTAGTGCACAGTCCCAGGGTGGTGTGGGTGCCACCACCCACATAATCTACAGGGAGGAATCTATAACAGTATTGGCTACTCTACCCTAGCTGAAGCCAGTAAATCAGCAGAGAAGTTATAAAACATCCAACACAAACACAAAAGGTAAACAGTGAACACCTGAAATGCCAGAATTTCACAGGACTTGGGCATGATCACTCATCACCAGAAGTCAAGTCAGTATAGCAACTGCCTCTTGTAGAGGAAGCTTGGACAATATCCCTTACCCTAAAAGCAGATCACAATTAAAAAAAAAAGAGTAAATAAAAAAGCAAAAAGAAAACTGACTACAGACAGTGTAGTCAGTTATAGTGAAAGAGAAGAATAGATTTCAAACCCTGAGGAGACTAAAAGCAGTTATTTCCAAATGAAGCCCCAAAATAAGGATACAAATTTGTCCCCATAACACAAGGCTCTCCTAGAAGAAATTAAAAAAGATTAAAAGAGACCTAGAAGAAAAATGGAGAAAAGAAATGAGAACTTCACAAGAGTGTTTGGAAAAGGAAACAGCAATTATCTGAAGAAAATTCACTAGAAAATAGACTTAGTGAAATCGAAAAAGCATATAATTCATTAAAAAATAGAAACAACAAAATGGAAAAAGCAAACAACTTCCTGAAAATGGAAATGGAAAAAAAAATTCCATAGAGCAAAACAAAGGAAAAAAAAAAAAAAAAGTTCAATATCTACTTGGAAAAACAACAGACCTGGAAAATAGATCTAGCAGAGAAAATCTAAGGATTATTGGACTTCCTGAAAACCATGATGAAAAAAAAAGAGCCTAGACATTATTTGTCAGGAAATCATCAAAGAGAACAGCCCTGATGTCCTAGAATGAAATGGTAAAATAGCCATTGAAAGAATTCACCAAACACCTCCTGAAAGAGACCCCAAAATGAAGACTCCAAGGAATATCATGATTAAATTTCAGAACTGTTGGACCAAGGAAAAAATGTTGCAAGCAACCAGAAATTAACAATTCAAATGCTGAGGAGTCATAATAAGGATTACCCAGGACATAGCAGCTTCCACTTTAAAGGATCAAAGGGCCTGGAATTTGATATTCTGAAAGCCAAAGGAACTTGGAATGAAGCCAAGAATAAATTACCCTGCTAAACAGAGAATTTTCTTTCAGATAAGAAGATGGTCATTCAATGAAATAAGTGAATTCCATTTATTTCTTATGAAAAGAGCAGAGCTGAACAAAAAATTTGACCTCCAAATATAGAATGCAAAAGAAGCATAAAAAGGTAAAAAGGAAATAACTCTTGAAAATTATATCTCTGTTATGGGTATATATAGACATAGAAAGGGGATTGACCAGAAAAAGCGGAAAGTAGAGGTAAAATGAGAATAAAAGAAAAGAACTCTTGAGAATTCTATCTCTGTTATAAGTATACATAGAGAGTGCATGTATAATTTGATTTTACTTTTATAATATAAAAAAAAAACTAGAGGTAGAAAGGGGATTGTACCAGAAAGGGGGGAAAGTAGAGGTAAAATGAGAAAAATCACATCTCATGAAGAGGCAAAGAAAACCTATTATAACTGAAGAAAGAAAAGAGGGGGATGAACATTGTGTGAAACTTACTCTCATCTGATTTGGCTCAAAGAGAATATTAGAAATATTTGTTTTCACAGAGAAACTTTTCTCACCGTATGGAAAAGTGGGAGAGAAAAGGGGAAAAGGGAAGGGGTAGACTAATAGAAGGGAAAAGAGAAATAGTAGGGGAAAGGTATAAGAAAGGGGGGGAATCTAAAAGGGGAAGGTTGCTTCAGGTAAGTGGTGCTCATACATAAAATACTGAGGAAGAAGGAAAGGGGAAAAGGCAAGAGAAAGGTATTATTTGGGGTAAATAAGATGGCAGGAAATACTGAATTAATTGTTTTAACTGTAAATGTGAATGGGGTGAATTCTCCCATAAAGCGGAAGCAGATAGCAGTCTGGATTAAAGCCAGAACCCTACAAAATGTTGTTTACAAAAAACACATTTAAAGCAGAGTGACCCATACATAATAAAGGTAAAAATCTGGGACAGCAACAAAATAAGTAAGAAAGAAGTGAAGGAGATAAATAGAATACTAGAAAAGTTAAGTATGATAAATCTTTGGAAATATTGAATGGAGACAGATAGAGTACACTTTCTTCTCAGCAGTACATGGAACCTGTGAAGTATGGGCTAGCTCTCTTCAGGATCAGCCAGAGTCAGGATAAACCAAAGTCCTTGGTCTTTAGGGGGAGAAGTGAAAGAGGCAGCCAAGCACAATTTTGGATTCTGGAGTCCAGAGCCACCAGCCTCTCCCCTCCTCCTCCTGCTGCAAAGTCAGTCTCTGGCCCCACCCTCTTTGTCTACAATTATTTTAAATCCAAACATTCAGTAAGCACCAAACAATGAGAAGAGCAATTTATCCAAACATATGCTAATAGAATCATTAGCCTTAAGTCCTAGATTGTCTAATTCAAGCACACTTTTTTCAGAGTTTCAGCCCTCTAAAGGAACCTATACAAAAATCGACTGTATTTTAGGACATAAAGACCTCAAAATCAAATGTGGAAAGGCAGAAATAGTAAATGCATTTCTTTCACACCACAATGCCATAAAAACTGCATTCAATAAAAAGCCAGGGGAAAATAGATCAAAAAGTAATTGGGAAAGAAATAATCTCATCCTAAAGAATGAATGGGTGAAATAGCATATTATAGATACAATTAATAATTTTATCCAACAGAATGACAATAATGAGTCAATACCAAAATTTGTGGGATGCAGCCAAAGTGGTTATGAGGGGAAATTTTATATCTCTAGATGCTTTCTTGACTAAAATAGAGAAAGAGAAAAATGAATTGGGCTTACAACTAAAAATGCTAGAAAAAGAACAAATTAAAAAACTTCAATATAATAACAAACTTGAAATCTTAAAAAGAAAAGGAGAGATTAATAAAATTGAAAGTAAAAAAACCCTATTCAATTAATAAATAAAACTAAGAGTTGGTTTTATGAAAAAACCAACAAAAATAGATAAAACTTTAGTTAATTTGATTAGAAAAAAGAGCAAAATCAAATTGTTAGTCTCAAAAATGAAAAAGAACTTTCCACCAATGAAGAGGAAATTAGAGCAATAATTACCAATTATTTTTCCCATCTTTATGCCAATAAATTTGATAACCTAAGTGAAATGGAAGAATACCTACAAAAATATAGATTGCCCAAATTAAAGGAAGAAGAAATAAATTACTTAAATAATGCCATTTTAGAAAAAAGAAATAGAACAAGCTATTAATCAACTCCCTAAGAAAAAAATCTCCAAGACCAGATGGATTTACATGTGAATTCTACCAAACATTTAAAGAATAATTAACACCAATGCTATATAAACCATTTGAAAAAATAGGGAAAGAAGGAGTCCTACCAAATTCTTTTTATGATGCAAACATGGTACTTATACCTAAACCAGGCTGGATGAAAACAGAAAGAAAATTATAAACCATTTTCCATAATGAACATTGATGCAAACATCTTAAATAAAATATTAGCAAAGAGATTACAGAAAGTCATCCGCAGGATAATACGCCATGATTAAGTAGGATTTATATCAGACATACAGAGCTGGTTCAATATTAGGAAAATTATTAGCATAATTGACTATATCAATAACCAAACAAACAAAAACCTATGTTTATCTCAATAAATGCAGAAAAAGAATCTGATAAAATCCAACACCCATTCCTATTAAAAACACTAAAGTGTATAGGAATAAATGGACTTTTCCTTAAAATAGTAACATCTATTTAGAACTGTCAGTAAGCAAATTATGTAATGGTGATAAACTGGAACCATTCCCAATAAGATCAGGAGTGAAACAAGGTTGCCCAGTATCACCATTATTATTCAATATTATATTAGAAATCTTAGCTTTAGCAATGAGAAGAAAAAGAGATTAAAGGAATTAGAGTAGATAATGAGGAAACCAAATTATCATTCTTGGCAGATCATATAATATACTTAGAGAACCCTAGAGAATCAACTAAAAATCTATTGGAAATAATCTACAACTTTAGCAAACTTGCAGGATACAAAACAATCCACATAAATCAGCAGCATTTTTATGCATTACCAACAAAGTCCAACAGCAAAACATACAAAGAGAAATTCCATTTAAAATAATTGTTGATAGTGTAAAATATTTGGGAATCTATCTGCCAAGGAAAAGTCATGAACTATATGAGCAACACTACAAAACACTTTCCACACAAATAAAGTTAAATCTAAACAATTGGAAAAATAACTTGGATAGGTCAAGCAAATATAATAAAGATGGCAACACTACCTAAACTAATCTATTTATTTAGTGCTTTACCAATCAAACTCCAAAGAAACTATTTTACTGACCTAGAAAAATAATAACATAATTCATCTAGAAGAACAAAAGTTCAAGAATTTCAAGGGAATTAATGAAAAAATGTAAATGAATGTAACCTAACTGTACATCTAAAACTATATTATAAAGCAATGGTCATCAAAATCATTTGGTATTGGCTAAAAAAATAGAGTAGTCAATCAGTGCAAGAGGTTAGATCCACAGGACAAAATAGTCAATGACTATAATAATCTAGTGTTTGACCAACCCAAAGACCCCAGCTTTGGGGATAAAAATTCACTATTTGACAAAAGTTGTTGGGAAAATTGGGAACTAGTATGGTAGAAACGAGGCATTGAACTACACCTAACACTGTATACCAAGATAAGGTCAAAATGGGTTCATGATTTAGACATAAAGAAAAACCAATAGAAGAATACAGGATAGTTTATGCTCAATTCTGTGGAGGAGAAAGGAATTTGTGACCAAAGAAGAACCAAAGATTATTATTGATCACAAAATAGATAATTTTGATTATATTAATTTGAAAAGGTTTTATATAAACAAAACTAATGCAGACAAAATTAGAAGGGAAACAAAGTGGGAAAACATTTTTACATTCAAAGGTTCTGATAAATGCCTCACTTCTACAATATATGGAGAATTAATAAATTTATAAGAATTCAAGCCATTCACTAATTGATAAATGCTCAAAGGATATGAACAATTTTCAGATGAAGAAATGGAAACTATTTCTAGTCAGCGAAAAGGTGCTCTAAATCACTATTGATCAGAGAAATGCATATTAAGAAAACTTTGAGATACCACTACACACCTCTCAGATTGATTAAGATTGCAGGAAAAGTTAATGACAAATGTTGGAATGTTGGATGTGGGAAGACTGGGACACTAATACATTATTGGTGAAACTATGAAAACAATTTGGAACTATGTTCAAAAAGTTATCAAACTGTGCATACCCTTTGACCCTGCAGTGATTCTACTGGACTTCTATCCCAAAGAGATCTTAAAGGAGGGAAATGGACACACATGTGCAAAAACGTTTATGGCAGCCCTTTTTTATTGTGGCAAGAAACTGGAAATTGAATAGATGCCCATTAATTGAAGAATGACAATAAATTACATACAAAAGAGTTATATAAAAGTCCTCAATCATAATATAAAGATATAATATTTACAGTGCTGTTTCCTTACTGAGTTTTTTCTTTCAATGTTGCAATTAATATTTAAAAGAGATTAACATAAAATTTTTCCTCTTCTCTGCTTCCTTTGTTTGATCTCAAACCATAGATTTCTCCCTAGTAGGTTTTGATTTGATCCATAAGATATTTAACATTCTTAAAAACATAGCACAGTAGTACCCAAAAGTCAGCTGGGATTAAGATATCTACAGTATAAGGGGGGAAAAGAACTAATGCAAATTTGCCTTGGTTGGAATTGTGTTATGAAATTTTAAACAGCTGTCTTTAGCACCTCTCAAGGAGGTGTTAATTACTGTGTGAAAAAACTACTGACTACTTCCTCCCTTGCTTACTTCTCCCTCCAAACTCCCCTTTGATGATTCCAAAAAAGGCCTGGATATTAGTTCCTCAGTCTTGGGGCCCAATGCAGAGTGCCAGCTAGCTGGCTAGCTGTGAAGAATAGTGACTATGTCAGAGCTGAAGAAAGAAGAGGAAACAACAGCATCCAACAACAGCATCCTGCTGGGCAGTAGGTAGAATGCTACTAAGAGAAAAGTTTGAAATATGTATTTTGAGGGGGAAAAGTGTTATATATATATATATATATATATATATATATATATATATATATATCCTTTTGAGTAGCTTCTTCAGCATCTTTTAAGAAGATACCTTAACAGTTGAATGTGTACTTGAGATTCACCCATTTCAGAGAAATAGCCCTGTCAGCAAGTGAAGTATGTGTAATAGAAAATAATAACTCAACCTGTCATTTGATTCTTTTCATTATTATTTTTATGTCACATTGCATCATTTCATAGGCTCTAGTAAGTCTGGTAACTGACAGCCTCTACCAGCCTGTGGTATTAGCACTGGGCTATTCTATTGTCACTTCTCTGTGGACTAGAGGTAGTTCTAGGACACCACAAGTTCTTTTCATTAACAGAAGTCCTTTTTTATGAAGTAAATTTTATTTTTCTTATTTTACCTATATTTCATTCATTTGGTTCCACATGAGTTTTCCTGCCTGATGAATGACATAATAGAATGGAATAACAGAAAAAGTCCTTGGGTCTGGAATCAATCCTATCTCTGAAATAACTACCTGTTATGCTGTTAGGCAAGACCCTATGACTACTGATGCTTCAGTTTTTTTCATTAGTCAAATAAGTTTGAACTAAATATGAAACCTAATAATCCTAAATTTATAACCCAATGAGTTCCTTCCCCTGACTGCCATATTTTCATAAGCTTGAGAGGCTCAGATTCACAAAAATTCACTGTTATGTGGGGTAATACTGGATACAAGTCATTCTGGAAATTAATGGAAATGACTCACCTTTGATGAAATATTCTAAGATTAGCATTAAATGTCTTAGGAGACACTACCATGAGCTCTTATGGAGAGGCTTTTGTTGTATCCCTGTATATTTGGAATGGTGTATGATTCTTGTATGCTTCTCAGACATAAGGAAATATTATTTCAGTTTCTTGCAAGGCATTCCAGGGCCCAAGAATATTGTTTCTATTCTAATATTGGACTGATATTCAAATGGCTTTACTTTAATCCAGTGAAATCATTAGTGGAGAAAATTCTATCTGATTTGAGTGCTGGCTCTCTTACTAGTTCCCCCAATCCTGATATACAAACATCAGAGATTGCTTCTAAGACTTTTAGGGATTCAGGAAACAAATAGAGCAGCAGAAGATCTAGGCCTATCTAATTGATGCCTGAAAGTTTTGGTTCATGGCTATTATTTGTCTTCTATATATCTCATCAGACTTAAAGATAACTGAAATAAATCAACTATATTCTGTTGTCAGTCAGAGGAGCTGGTGTGTAGTGATCCAGAGTCTTGACTAACCATAAAAGAATTGTTCTAATTCTTAAGCATCAGAAAATATTGGCAGTTGAAACATAATGTCAATAGAAAGATTGTGTCTGTTTAAACTCTGCTCTTCAGAAATCTTGGGAAATGAGTTTCATTCTGAACCGCAGAGCTTTCTGAATGTTGAGAGTTTATCTTTTAAGAATCAACAATTTTCATCCCCCATTAATTTTACTATTTTGATTGAAATATTTTCTACATATATGTATATATGTATGTATATATATATATATATATATCATTCATGCATACACATAGAGAGACACATGTAGAAATCAGAAAAATATGTCCTTATTTGCTTAAATTCCAAGCCACCTTTAGAAGCCTATAGAATCCATCCATCCATTCACACATGAATGCTCAGAGACCAAGAAAAATGTTAGAATTTCACTCTCTCATTCCATTGTCTGCTTCTTCAGCTCTATCAGACAATATAATACAGAGTAGAAGAAATGTGCAGAGGTTTGGGTTGATGATAGAGAAGGCCTTCCTGTATTAAATCTAGCAAAAGCTGCTCAACTATACTTATTCAGGATGATAGATTGAATTTTATTCTTTGAGCTCATGTTATTATTGATTTTTTCCAAAGAAGTCTAAGTATATGATGAAATGTCTTATGAGAAAACTAAACAACATGATGAAACATCTGAGGAGCTTCACTTGGCAGCTGACAGGTCAGGGTTTATTTGACTTCGGCCAAAGTTTGGGGTTCTTTGCCCTATTATCTTTGACAGAGACTTGAAAAATGAACTGATATTGAGGAAGTTTTAATCTTTTGATGGTGAGTAATGAAGTTTCTCCCACAAGTGGAAGAAGGTGTTGAATTGCAGTTTCCCCGTTGGGAACTAAGAAACTGAAATCACCTCAAGCTGGCTTGGATAAAGCAATGAGAGAAGAAGTAGAAATATGGACTTTGTTGAAATCTGACTGCAATGGCTTCTTAAATACACTTTAAAGAAAAATTGACACTTTAGTCCTATCATAAGTGTAGGATTTATTGCACGTAGAAACAATGCAGTGTAGTGAGAAAAGTGTGTAAGGGAGCCAGAAAGACCTGGGTTTGATTCTGCTTTGGGGCACTTTTAGTTGTATGACTCCAGGTAGGATATAATCTCCCTAAGTCTTTCTCAGCTATACCAATACTCTTACTGGCTCCTTTAGAGAAATTATTGTAAAATTCTTTTCTAACCTTCAAGCAATATATGTTATTATTTAATTACAAATTTAATTATTTATTTTTGATACATTGATATCCCATTGTTGAAATGATGTAATTGTAATTTTCAATATTATTATCATCAGTTAGTCCACCAATCTCATTTTGAATGTGAGAAAACTTAAGGTCAGTGATTTAAATGATTTTTTGAAATTCAAACCTAAATCCTCTAATCTCAAGTTTTTTTTTTTATTTTTGTTTTTGTTTTTGTTTTTTTCCCCACTACATCCTCTATCTACTTCTTTATGTATTATCATGAACAGGGGTTGTTGATTTGTTTTTGATTTCTTTCTATCCCTAGCACGCAATTTCAGGTACATAGTAAGTGGTTAATAAAGTGAATTAAAATTCACCTACATAAATCCCTAACTTTATAATACTCTATGAAAATGATTTTGGGGCTTATTATAGCTATTGATGTAAAGAAAGTTAAAAGATCTTTGCCTTAAGGTCTCTTTATTCTATGTAGTCTACCAATCAACAGTTACGTAGGAGTTCATATGTCCCCAGGTTTTGAGCCGATATAGAGTACAAAGATAAAAACACATGCTCTCTATCCTCTAAGAGTACAATCTAACTATACAGATAAAATACACATGAACTACTAGATTATAATGAAATGTTATATTTAAAGCATGGGAAATAGTGTCTTTCAGTCACAGTTGTATATACCAGTAGTATCCACTTTCAAATATAAATAGCAATGAATCACATAAATGAATTATTGCATTACTTTCAATTGCATTTTTTTCTTACAATTGTTTATCATCCATTTTTTAATTTTAGTTGCATTTTTGCTCTATATCCTGATTTTACCATAATAAACAATGATTTTTTTATAACATTTACTTACATATTTACTGACATATTTCAAAGTCCTCTATGTTAATTTACTTTGGAATTCTAAATCTGGACCTCTTTTATAGAATGCATGGTAGTGATGTTGTTCTATAATAGACACATAATGTGTTTCCATTATGGAAATCACAGCCCCTGATTTCATACATAGCTGAGTCCAACCAGGTAGCTACTTGTGAGAGTTCAGCAAAGAGTGCTAATGATGGAGCAGCCTCAATGTCTTCTGGGAAATTCAAGCTCAGGAATTCCTGCACTAACATTTAGCCCATTTGATTGCTGCTGTCAACTGCATGGCAGCTTTTTAATGGAGGAGGACTGATGGTGACGATAAGGAAACCTACTTCAAATGAAAAGTCTCTTTTGATTAAAAACAGGAGAGTATATGGAAGTATCAGGCACTTTCTACTGGTGCACATGAACATAATCTATTAAATTCCTTTCTTCACTCAGATAATAATAGGAAAAGAAAATGACATAAATGAATATATCCTTTTCATATAAATTGGAGTGAGACTGGAAAATGGTTATAAAATTTACCTTCTTGTTAAAAAATGGTAATCTGATTGTTCTCATCTCATTAAAATGTATCCTTTTAAAAACTCTGCTACATTTTTCAAGTTTAAATAAAATTGGTGATTAAGAAATCATCTGTTTTTTTTTTTAATATTTCAGGGAAGTAGGAGAGGGAGTTAATTACTAAAATGAACAAATCAGAAAGAAACCATCTTCAGTCTAGTCATTTAGGTCTTATTACTCATGGGACCACTAGACAGTCTAACAGTTTTGGAACAAAATTCAAATCTGATATTGAATTCATTATTTAATTATCTAAGAGTAACCTCTTAGATTGAACCTTGGGCTGTCTCACTAACATTTGGCCTCTTTGACATTGATATTTTTGTGATAGAAAAAAAATAAAAATAGAAAAATGAAAAAATGGCAAAAATATTTTATTAAAACAGCTGATACATCAAAATGAAACAACTAGTATGTCTCTGCCTTTTAGGTACCATAGAACAAAAGCCTAGGTCAAATACTATTAGCTCATGGTATGGTGTTTTTTTTCCAGGGAGAATCATAAATATCTGAATTAAGCTGGCAATACTTCAATGGGGGTGCAGGATGGAGGGGCAATAAAGAAGAAAGAATAAGAATTAGCATTTATTAAATGCCTCCTATATGCCAGGCACTGCACTAAGCACTGTAAAAATATTATCCCATTTGATCCTTATAATAACAGTGCTATTACTTATATTTTACAGCTGATAAAACTAAGACATCCATGTTAAGTGACTTAGTACTTAGTTAATCTAGTCCATTTCTATGGTCCTTTTGAACTTGGGTCTTTCTGATTCTAAGTCTAACACCCTATTCACTGTGCCACATGGTTGCAGATACATTTACATGTATTTTCTCTTAAATAACAGTGGCTTCTTTCATTGAGGTAAAAGCCTTGCCTTGAAATGAATGTGTATATATACTAGGCAAGTTGTGTTCACCTAATGACATTGTCTTTCTATATCACTTTGTCTCTGTCTATCTCTGTTTCTGGCTTTTACTATCACCGTCTGTCTTTCTCTCTGTTTCTCTCTTTTTGTCTTTCTGTCTCTGTCTCTCTGTTTCTCTCTGTCTCTCTGTCTCTCTGTCTCTCTCTGTCTCTCTCTCTCTCTCTCTCTCTCTCTATATATATATATATATATATATATATATAATTTACTATAATATATCCTTTGTTCTAGAACAGTGTTTCTCAAACTGTGTTGTAAAGAACCCTTAATTTCTTATTTTTATGAATATTTCTTTTTTATTAATGAGAATGAAAAACAATAGTTTTGGATGATTTTCCTATAAGAATTCTGCCAAAGTTTCATTTAAATTGAAGGCATTTTCCACTATGGAAAATTCTGAGAAATGTAGCTATAGAGTAAGAGTTCTTTATCAGGGTAACATGAACTTTTAAATACACAAACAGATACACAGACATATATATATATATATATATATATATATATATATATATATATATATATACACACACACATGTGTAAATACATGTATGTGTCATATATAATGTAACTATATTTCAATATAATTGATTGGTTTTTGTAATCCTATGTAATTATTTTAAGCAAGTAAAAATATTATTTTGAGCAGGGGTCTACAGGTTTCACCAAAATGCCAAAGAGTGCCAAGACACAAAAATACTTATGAACCCCTGGCCTACAGGAAGCTAGAGGAGGACAGGGATGAGGGAGAAATGGTCTTACATAAGGTCATTAAATGGAAAGTATTGATCCATAAAATTTGTGGTACAGAAGAAGAGTTAACAAGTTAAGGTCATTTCTCATGGTGGAAAGAAACTAAGCAGGAAAATACAAACTCAGTATAGATTTGTTCTCTGTTGCATTAAATAAGGAGCCTCTGCCTAGTCTGGACTAGCGTTTAGCTGAAAGTTTGATTTTTTTTTCCATGACAGCTCTCATGGAAATGCATTTTTCCCTTTATAAATTGAGTTCGAATAGCAATAGGGGTTGACACATTTTGCACTCAGCTGAGAAAGATGTTTTAATACATCTTTCAGCAGTGGGGTGCAAAGTTTGATGGTTTCTTTCCACTGCATGCACAAGAGAGATCCAGAGATAGTTTATGTGCAGGGTTTATTCTAAGTGAGCTTTGGAGTTGAGGGTTACCCTAGCTTCTTTATCTTTCTTATAGTCCCAAATTCTATTTGATATTCACTTCAAGGGAAGAGGGCACAGTTTTTTCTTCCCTTTTTTTTTTCCTGGCAGTTTGATATGAGCCCCACATGTAACTGATTACGAATGACTGAAATGAACTGATGTGACCCACTTACTAAGCAGCTTGAACCAACTGTGTTTCTATGAAATTTAATAGTTCTTTGTGCTGTTAGTGTGAACTATATGTTACAAGGCAGAAAAACCTTAGGGGACTCAGGCACTGAATATACCCCAAACCCATAAGTATTGGCTGGACAGCTCTACTATCACTTCATATCATTAATGTTTGATGACAAATAAATTATCTTTCTATGAAGTCTTCATGACCCTTTTTGTTGTCTGTCAATGGCTCAAACATCCTCCCAATTATCCAGACTCAAATCCAATTCGTTTCAGTTGTTTTATTTCTTTGCCACAATCCCCAGCCCCCACATCTAATTAGTCACCAAATCCTTCTGAGATTTCTGTTGTAATGTTACTCTTCCATTATTACCCACCTTCCATCATCCAAATTTGTGTCTTTTAGCAATTTATGCCAGAACTAGCACAATAATAGCCTAACAAGTCTTCACATACATACACTGACAAAAAATGCATCAGTTTCAAATACCATTATCATAATGACACACACTCTACCCTCTACCTCAAGAATATTCAATTATTCCCTAAAGAATAAAGTCTAGATTTATTATCCTGGCTTCCAAGGCTTTCCTTGAAAGAGTGGAAAAGACACCTTTCCAATATTAACATTTACTACTCTGCTACAAGATTCTTCCTTTACAGACAGGATGTTGTTTTATTGGTTTTTTTTAATTAAATGCAACAGGAATTTGTTAAATTCCTGTTATGTGCAAAGCACTTTGAAGGATGATGAGGATATAAAAACAAAAACAAAAAAACTTTCAGCCTTAAGAAACATTCCTTTGGAAGATACAGTAGAATATATGCCTTTATAGGCAGAGACTAGTAACACCTTAGATGATAGATAAGTTTCATTGTAGAGGGATAATAGTTTATTTGAGCCTTGTTAGAAACTAAATACTCTAAGACATAGAGGTGAAGAAAATGTGCTTTCCAATTATAGGGGATAATTTGTGCATGAAGGAATGGGATAAACAATTTAAAGATCATGTGTTAAACTATTTTGGTTATGGCATAGAATGGCTTAAGGAGTAGCATGGTTTAAAAAAAAAAAAAAACCTGAAAAGGTAAATTGTAATCAAATTATGAATAGACTTTAAATTCTAGCTGGAGGAGTTTTTAATGTCATCTTAGAGACAAGAAAGGGATGTTTTGAGCAAAAGAGACTTATGACCAGATATATTTTGGGGGAAGTTTAGGTAGTTATGTTGAGGAGAATTCAGAGAGGTAAGATACTGGAAGCAGAGAAACTAGTTAAGAGGCTCTTGAAATTGCTCAGGTGAGAAAGGAGAACTACAGTGAATTGTGCAATACTTTGGACAAGCAGTGGTTTAGATATGGTTTCATTTTGTGACAGCAATGTGTGTGTGTGTGTGTGTGTGTGTGTGTGCACGCGCACATTAGTATATGCACATGTGTGCAGTTCTACTGACACCAGGCTAAGTCAGAACATCTGACTTTAAATGGAACTGGATTGATTTGGTCTTCTCTATCATTTGAATGCTGCTTTTCATGTTATACAAGTTTTTCATTGCTCTCTTTCATCACATTTTTATTCTGTGGTATTGGGTTATAGATAATACTCAAAGGAAAATTACAAAAATTATAGTTTTCAAAAAGGATTTCCCAATACCTCCTCAGATATTTCAAATGTTTCAAGGCTTACACAAAGTCAAAATTAAACAGGATAAGTCACACTGAGTGAAGCATAAGGTAAAATGGAGTTGAAAGTGAAAAAAAGAAACTACCTTACAAGACTGACAAATTATTACTATGAAACAAACTAATCTCCTATGGGACTGTGCAGCTGGAATAGCCATTAATGATTTTTTAATAGAGTAGGATAAGCATCTTGAATTTGAAAGAATATTGAGAAGATCAGTGTAAAACAGTTTCTAACTGGTTGTGTAAAGAAACTGTTGTTTCTTCTGACATGAAAATACAAAATAAAGTTGGGAAACTAATTTTTACTCATGAAACTCATTTTTTCATTCTAGGTTATTGAAAAAAGTGTCCAAGGAATTCAAGCGAGTCCATAATATAATGCCCACTTCCAGTGCATATTAAAAAACTGCCTATTGAGATGATAATAAACTCTGGTAATTATGTTGATATATCCTTAGAAGCAAAATTATTTCCAAATTATAGAATTGTAAAATAGAGATAGAATACTGCACTGTGACCTTATACTATTTAATGCAGCTAAGACTTTAAGAAAATCCAAAAACTAGAAGTAGCCATGTTCCAGTAATTGAAAGCTTGGTTTAAACATTTTAGATGTGGGAAAATGGATAAACTAATACTTAATATTTGATATAGTAAAAGTGTGGTTTCAAGAGAATTAGAGAATATATGCTAAAGACATATGAACTCAATATTAAATAATGTATAACAATTTAAATACAGCAAAAGGATACATTGCATAGTTTTTAAAAAGATGTTTATTTTTAATATTATTTCATTTATTTCATTTTGTCTAAAGTAATTTATGCACTATTGTAGAATGATATCTATGTGAGTAGAGATGAGATGAATTCAAGAAACAATAGAACAATTCTGTAGAAGCAGAATTTACAGGATGTGAAACGGGTATCTGTAAAGATGAAGACTTCCACATCAAGAGAAAATGTGGAGATCGGTTGAGTTTAGGAGAACAGATAATAAGTTAGTGCCCTTTGGGGCACATTGATTTTTTGAGATAACTATATGGAAGCTAGAAGGACACGTTGTAAAGAAAGTTGGCATGTGAGACAAGAATTTAAGATGTATATGTGGGGGGAGGGAGAGCTTTCAGTTGTTCTCTGACCAAATGATTCTTCCCACATCTATGCTCCATTCCTCACACCCCCCCACCCAGAAAGTAAAGGGATAAGAGTTCATCAAAATTAATGTCATAATAGAATAGCAATCTTAACCCTCTTATAATACCCTCTTAACCTGTACAAACTCTAAAGGGGTTTACCTTGATAGAACTGGAAGGTTTGGCTAGACATTGATTTGTAATGGCTGTGGTAATGTTTAAAAGACTTGAATTTATCTGCTGTAAATTCAGGCAAGACCAAGACCAGGTATAGGAAATGTTACCCCCTTTTACCTAAACCAGAAGTCAGCAGCAGTGCTGGCATTCCTCAATGGAACCATTCTACCAGGAAAAGATATAAAATCCATCAGGGAGCAGAAATACATAGTGTCCAAATAAACAGAGGTACAGATAGAGAGTAACTTTATGCTGGAAATAGCTTCAAGAGTATGAAAGAATTGAAGAAGAAAACTGTTCATAGTCACAGAAGAGAACTACCCTTGGCAATTGGGAAGCAATTTGTAGGAAAGAATAGATCTTAAAAAGGCAAGTGAGAAACCTGCTCAGCAAAAGCCCAGGAAGAAGCTGTGAGGTGACTTTACTAGGACATAAAAGTAACTGAGACCCTATAAAATCATTGAAATATGTAGCCTTGACCTCATGTGCGATTTCAATTTATGAATCTCCTTACCATTGTATCATTGTGTCTAATTGTCTACTTCTTTCTAGATCCAGATGTATTTATGGAAGAATGAACACCACGTTTATGGGGGCAATATTTTTGCAGCCATTGTTCTCATAACATCATGTTAGATAATATTTTTGCTTTCAGCTATTTGTTTCTATTGATCTATTCTTGATGATAAACCTGCAGGAGGGGGCTTGCTTATAAACTATATTTTAAGCATATAACTCATATGATACCCTAAGTCTTGGTGGTCCCAGCTGTCATTTGAGGTCCCAACACATTAATATAAGTACATACTGAGGGAATAGCTCAAAGAGAGTGGCTACAAAAGCAAAGATCTGTGCTGAAAGTGGAAATTAGATAGTAATCTAGGTGGAGATCCTCCCACCCATCAGAGCAGAAAAGGACATCAAAACAAAAGATTTACAAGGAAAAAAAATGGCACATGACAGTTTTGGAAAACACCTAGTCTTAGAGAATAAGAGATCAAATGAAGCTACAACAAAGGAGACA
This sequence comes from Sarcophilus harrisii, assembly GCF_902635505.1. Classification (NCBI taxonomy): domain Eukaryota; kingdom Metazoa; phylum Chordata; class Mammalia; order Dasyuromorphia; family Dasyuridae; genus Sarcophilus; species Sarcophilus harrisii. The sequence goes on from NC_045429.1 coordinate 126,313,496, forward strand.
AAGGGACAGGAGAAGAGAATCTGGAGAGAATAATGTCTTGAATGCCAAAGGAGAAGGGAATACCCAGGAGAAGAAAGTTATCACCAGTTCTGAAAGCTGAAGAAGATTCAAGGATTTAGAATAAGTGTTCAAAATATTCCTGATTAGCTTGATAAGGCAATTAACTCTTTAATAAGTTCACTCAATGAGAAAGTATTGGAGTTCATTCTTGGAAAAGAGAATTCCAAAGCATGGAATTATAAATTATAACATCTGGTTCCAGTTGTAGCTCTGCCATTATGTGTGTGTGTGTGTGTGATCTTAGACAAATCACATAATTTCAATGAACCTTATTTTTCTGGTATATAAGGCAGTCAAAAAGTCAATAATCATTATTAAGTGTCTACTATGTGCTAGGTACTATTCTAAACACCAAATATATAAATACAAATTAAAAGCAATGGCTGTCTTCAAAGTACTTGTAACTTAATGAGCGAGTATAATGCTCAAGAAGAAGCTGAAAAACAGGGAAGGGAGATTTAAGGGAAGAGAGGAAAGAAAAGGTGCCTGGGACAGAAACATGTTGTAGAATTCTGGAAAAGTTCAAAAGCAATGTAGCCAGTGAAGAATGGAAAGATAATGAATATGAGGGAGGGGCAAGTAGATAGAATAGATAGAATAGATAGATAGATAGATAGATAGATAGATGCACATAACCTGAAAATGATACATATGACACTAACTTCATAGGAACATTGTGGAAAATGTTTTATCTAAACATAGACTATTCCACATATTCGATGTATCATTTTAAAGGAAATCTCCAAGAGAAAACCATCCAGAAATCCGGATATGAGTGACAGAAATTAGTTAACTCGTGGCAAAGATCTGATTCAAGCCATATCCATCACATCCCATTATTGTGTAAAATAAAAAGACGAGGTCATTTCATTTTCCTCAGTAAGTCCATCACATGTGCACACATAGACATACGTATACACACACACACACACATGCACACACACAATCTTATATAACTGTTTCTGTCTTTAGAAATTCTAGTGAAGAAATGTTGTCCTAGAACTCCAGAACCCAAAATCATAAGCTAAGAACACTCAAGACTGAAAAGAATATCTGCAATATCTAAAAAAATTTTATAGGTGCACTATGAAAGATCCATGGAAGTACAAAAGTAAAAAAATTGAATTGCTGAATCAAATCGTTATTTGGACCTTCTGTTCCATATTCAAATTTTGAGTGTTTATCATAGCTTACCTTAATGACTTATTCTGCTTTGAGTTAATGGAATGTCTTACAGTGATTGTGGCAAAAATTACTATATCCATGAGTCTTAATTGTACTACACTAGAATTGAATAAATACCCTGCATAATATTATACTTGAATTTTTATATACACAAGCTTAATTCATAGGGTGTTAAAATCTAATTCAACTAAATCCTAAGAGAAAGATAGTAGGGGGAAAATGTCTCCACAGTCATGTATTAATGTCGGCAATATTCTCTTCCTGACCAAGAACAGAATGTATGTAATTAATATTCATGAATGCTAAATAACCAAAAGTTTTGTTTCCCTTTTCTTCTGTTTTTTTTTGTTTTTTGGTTTTTTTTGGTTTAAAAATACTTTCATTCTACCTAGTCTCTCTCTAGTAGTTGGCATTCTGTGAGCATATGTTAATTCTCTTCTAGGCTGCATCCTGGCACTGCTATCTTGACACTTTAAGTTTGTTTGACTGACAGTATATCTACATTCACTATGTCAAATACTTTCCATAAAGAAAGCACAGTTGGGGAAAATAAAGTAAAAGGTCTCCTTAAGTTACAATAAACAAGAAGCAAGAAGAATTATGCCTCTGGGTTGTCATATGTTCAATTACTTGGGAAAAGAGAATGAGATAAAATTTAGTGTTACTTAGTCTATAGTTGAGGTGTAAAGTTCAAGTGACCTGAATTTATCCAACTTAGTTACAAACTCAAAAGGGCTCTCTATCTGGTGGTGAAAAGTGGTCCATACTTTATTTGGGGAATCTTGAGCTATTCCTTTAAAATCCTAAAATTATTTGTTCATAATTCAAAGAAAAGTAACTCATTTAATAGAGAAAATTATAGGAACTGTCTGCTGGAAGTAATGATATTTAAGTTCTGATTTTATCAGTAACTCTCCATGTGACTTGAAACCAGCCCTTAGCTTCTGTGCCTCGGTTTTTCAGCTAATGAATATAGGAATATAAATAAAAATCTTACTCTAGTTCACAAAATAACTAATGGGTGAAGAATTGACTGGAGGAGAAAATTCAAAGGATAGCTGTCCTTCCATGACATTTTGAGGAGTTAATTCCAGTAAAGTAACTCAAGTAACAATCCCAGTGTTGATATCACATAATGTTTTTATGGGATGGAATGGGATAAGACCTGTAATTTCATAAGCATAAAGAACTCCCTCTAGCAATGCAAATTAGGCCTTCTCTATAAATTCCAGTTGCAGTGAGTTGCTTAGGATGTGGAGAAGTAAGTTATTTTCTGTCTTACTGGACAGTACTATATGCAAGACCCTAGCCAAGTTCATCTTGAAACTAAAGACAATTTTCTATTCACTATGCAACACTTTTCTACAGTTTTCCATTACTGGCTTTCTATAGGAAATAAAAAATAAGCATCTCAAGGTTGCTTAAATATCAGGTTGGTGAAATCTTGGAACACCTACCTGAGCTCTGTCACTCTGCACCATCTTGATATTTGTACTGGTATTGTGTATATTTAGTTCTTGTATCTCCAATGCCTAGTATAATGTCCATACACATAGGAGGCACTTACTAATGTTAAGTTTATTGATTACTTCATTGCACAAGTCACAACTTTTCTGGGTGTGATTTTCCCATTCCTTTAAAAACAAGGGTTTAAATTGGTTTAGGTCCTTTCTTATTGATATCAGTGATAATTAGATTCTTAAGTTGAAAAAACGAGTGTATTTTTGGATTTAACAAGCATTTCTTATATTCCTACTTTGTGTTACACTCTACTAAGTGATTTACAATGTTGTATCATTTTAATCTCCTTAACAGCCCTGAGAAATGTTCTATGATTATTATTTCTGTTTTGGAAGAATGGAAAAACTGAGGCACATGGAGGGTTTTTTAGCATCTTGTCAAAAGATATATACCCACTTTCTTTCTATATCCAAGTCCAGGATTCTATCCACTGTGCATCCTAGTTGCTCAGGTAGGGTTTATTAAAAATAATATTAAGATTAATCAAATGGGGTGAAATGATCCATAAAGCCAGCATGGTGAGGGACCAATCATCGATAAGCATGACAGACAAAAAGATCTATAGGCTCTTGTGAACTACAAACTAAATGTGGTTTATTTATGATACCTTTGCTGCTGTGGAATAAAAATAGAATTCTCTTTCACAGGAATAGCAAAATAATCCTTCCTCAAAAGACAAGCCATAATCAGCATGCTATTTCTAATTTGGGGCTCCTCAATTTCAGTGATTGATATTTGTTGGATATAGTGTTCCATCTGTTGCTGAGACCATGAAAGTACTGTGAAATCAAGACTCCCTTTTCTTCCACTTCTCTTTTGACTAGTTTGCCTGTTTATTCCATACCATTCACTTCTGTGACAGAGGAGTAAGATCTACTATAGTAGATGAAGGAGCATAGAAAAATTCAGAAATACTTTTCTTCAAAACCATAATAAAAAATCTTTACAGTTGACTGGGACATCTTCTAAACTATGTAAAGACTCCAAGCTTAATGAAGATAATTCCTGATTTGAAAGATTTTGAAAAGGTCAAAAAAATGAATAAAGGGAGAAAAGGCCAAACACACTATGCTAAGTGTTTCACAAATATTCCTTTTGATTTTCACACTCATACTGCAAGGTAGGTGATTACTTATCTATGCTTCAAATAGAGATTAAGTGATTTATTCAAGCTCACAGAACTTTAATAATATGGCTGAGGCTATCTGAACTCAGATCCTCCTGGCTTCAAGTCCAATATACTCTTTCCACTGAATTGTCCTTCAAGAAATAAGGTAGTGACTTGCATTATATGAGATCCAGGAGAGACTGTTTCATGGAGGGAAGATAGCATTTACTAAACTATTTTCTGCTCAGCACTGTGCTAAAGCCCAGGGATACAAATAAAGGCAAAAGCAAGGTACCTGGTGTCAAGGAGGGGTAGATAATAGATTAACAACTATATACAAAGCAAACAGAAGATAACCTTCAAGGGAACACACTAACAATGGTGTTACCTTTTATAGAACTTGATATTTGAATTTTTTCTTGAAGGAAACCAGGAAGCAGAGATGAGGAGATAAAACAAAAATGGTTACAACTAATCAAAAGTCACAGCAGCTAGAGAAAGAGCATTATGTGTGAAAAACAACAATAGTAGGTGTAGAGGGTCACAGATAGTGAGAAACCCTGGGCGAGGTAAAAACCCTTTAGTCCAGTAAGGAACCTGGCTGATGTGTCTGCTTTGGTGCCTCGTCCCTGCTAAGGGTATCTCAGCCTTCCTGAAAAGTCAGGAGGCATGACCACCTGTGTTGTAATTAAAATAGAGTTATACCAAAGTGCCAAGGAGACATCTACACACAATAGCAAGTTGTTTATGTAGTCCCACTGTACAGTACATAGTTACAGTGTACACAATATATTATGTACATAATACACTTATGTAAGTGTATTAGGGTATATAAGGCTGAAAAAATTTGAATAAATGGACTCCTATTTGAACTCCTATTTGACTATCTACATGAGTTTTGCCCTTTCACTCCCCATTCATGATCAGAATTCCTGCTGGTACCAAAATCTTCCAATGAGCAGGTCTGGACATTTGGTGCTCAGCAACAGACCCTGGAAAGCAGGGCACATGCAGCTCAACTGATAAGAGCAGTAGAGTTTAGATAAGGAGTCCCCATGATCCAGGAACAGGGTAAGTTAAAAAATAAAACGGGCAAGAAGGAAGATTCAATAAGGACTAATCTAGTGACTTTCATTTTTCAACTGAAATGGAGCAAGTACTAACAAAAGAGTGTCTCTCCCAAGGGAAGTATCAGAAATGTTTAGATTGATAAAGGAGTAAGGTTTGTTAGTGACTCAGAAGCATATCACTGAGTTCTTGGAGGTTGTGGAGTGCATGTCCCCATGGTTCTCCAAAGAGAAGAGGTTGGAGTCAGATGTGGAAAATAATGGTAGAATCATTAAATTTGGCTTTAAGAAATCCCATATATAAGGGCAAAAAAAAGCTTTCAGCATGGGGTGTCAAACAAGGAAGGGTGAGGAGGAGAACAAGCAAGTGGATGGTGCCCACAGCCCAGGAAGGTATGGCACTTGGGGCAGGGACAGAGTTAAGCATTGGGAAGTTTGGGGAGTGGGGATCTTCTTGGTTTCTCAGCCTGCCTTCACTTCAGCCTATGGGATCCTTGGGTATCCTCTTCTTCCTGATCCTCCTCCTTCAACTCCACTTTTGTGGACAGGAGAAGGAGAAGCAGGAGGGGCAGTGACAGCATCAGCACTGCCAGCATAATTTTGCCCACCTGTGTCCAGAATACAAGAGGCATTAGATAAAGCAAAGGAGGAGCGATAGAATACATTTCGGTTAAGATGAAAATTTGAAGATAAAACAGGAGTGTTTATTCCATTTGTAGTTTAAAAAAAAACCCATCAATCTGTTGGGGAGAGACATTTTACAGCAATTGGGATTACAATTGAGCACGTTGGCTTTTTAGGCAGGGACACTGGTGAAGGCCTACCAGCCCTTACATCTAGCCCCCCACCCACAGGTGTGGGTGGAAGAGTGGCCCTTAACCAGTGAAAAAAGTCAGGCCTTATTATTAGATATAGTACAGAAGTAACTTGACGAAGGACACTTACAACCTTCTCTAAGTTCTTGGAATTCCCCTATATTTGCTATAGAAAAGAAATTTGGAAAATGGAGGATGTTGACTGACTTGAGGAAAGTGAATGAACAAATGGAAACAATGGGAACTCTTCAGCCTGGGCTACCATCTCCTATTCAATTGCCTATGAAATGGCCTTTTTGGATTATATACATTAAGGATTGTTTCTATTCTATCTCTCTGGATAGGGATGATATGAAAAGATTTGTCTTGCCCAGCATTAATTTATCTGAGCCTTATAAAAGATTTCAATGGACAGTTTTGCCACAGGGAATGAAAAATAGCCCATGTGTCAGATGTATATGGCTGCTGCTCTTATTCCAGTAAGAAAATCATTTCCAAAAGTTATGTTATGACTCTACATGGATGATATTTTAGGGTGTGCCCCTGAGGAGTAAAATCATGCCTACAAAAGACCATAAAAACACTAAGGAACTACCAACTGTTTATAGATCCAGAAAAAATTCAAAAGCACACACCTTTTCAATATTTGGGATGTGAAGGATAACTCAAAGTACTTATGGTACAAAAATTTTCTTTAAGAGCAGAGAAGCTGAATACCTTAAATGACTTTCAGAAATTGATAGGAGATATCCAATGGATGCATCCAATATTAGCCTTAACTACTTATCAATTACAGCCATTGTATAACATCTTAAGGGGAGACACTGCTTTAGATTCAACCCACAAACTTGTGAAAGAAGCCCAAGAGGTTCTGAGAGAGCTTGAACTGATTTTATCCAATGTGGTTGAAAGAGCCACTCAAAAACCTTGGAAATATCAGTTTTTGTTATAAAAAAGATACCTACAGTAGTCTTTCATCAAGGAGTCATTGTGATTGAGTGGGTGATACTCCTAGAACAATTAGATCAAAGTTTTATTCCTTACCCAGTGCTTGTGACTAGAATTTTGTTAAAGGTCATTAAATGAGTAATACAATTATCTTGGATAGGAGCTAACAAGATATACACCAATGATACCAATGTACAAATTAATGTGTGCTGTGAAACCATCACAGAATGGCAAATATTATTGGCCACAGCTCCAAATTTTATGCATGGGTCCACCTTAAAGATAGCCCAGTTATTATATAATTGGCCATGGGTTCTTGAAGAAAAGTTTTCTAAGATGCCTCTTAAAGGACTGATCATTTTTATAGATGCATCCAAATATAACATTTATGCTGTATATTTTCCTGACTTCGCTATAAAAAGATTAATCAGAACTTCCTTTCAATCTCCTCAGCAGAATCAGTTGTATGCAATTATGTTAGCTCTTACTGATTATCCAGGAGATAATATCTGATTTGACTTATTCAGTAGGTATGGTACAAAGAATTGCCACAGCCCAAATAAAATTTGTAGCCTCTAACATATTTCAGGTTTTTTTAAGGAACTTCAGGAGCAAGTGAGAAACTAACCATGTCTTACCTCTTACATATCCCCTCTCATACTGGTCTTCCAGGACCTATTTTTTTATGGAAACTCAAAGACAAATTGCCTTCTTACCATGTTAGCCAATACTCCTCTATTTCAGGCCACCCAAGAGTCTCATTCTAAATATCATCAGGCTGTACAAGCTTTACACCTGCAGTTTGGGATAGCAAAAGAGGAAGTTAGAAAAAGCCTGTAAAGCTTGCCTCCCTTTATATGTTCCTATGCTCTCTCCAGGGAAGAACCCTCTTGGTTTCAGGTCCAACGAAATTTGGCAGATGAATGTAACCCATTATAAATCTTTTGGCCATCTCTCTTTTATCCAAGTTTTTGTGGACCCCTTTTTCAGGATTTACTTTTGCAGTACCAGAAGCAAAAGAGACAGCCCAGGTGATCACTGAATTCCTTACACAGGTCTTTGCAGTTATAAGCATGCCACAAGCAATAAAAACAGATAAATGACCTGTTTATACTTTCAAACATTTCTCACACGTTAGTGAACAGTATCAGATTTTACACACCACTGGCATACCCTTCAATTCTTAAGGACAGGAAATAGGAAAGAGGAAGAACAAAGATTTCAAGATGTTCCTTCAAAAACAAAAGAGATGGTAAGCCACAGGTAACTCAAGAGAATTTCTAAATTTAACCCTTTATACTATTAATTTTTTTTTAATTTTTTCTCTTTTTTGCTGAGGCAATTGGGGTTAAGTGACTTGCTCAAGGTTACATAGTTAAGAAGTATTAAGTGTCTGAGAGCAGATTTGAACTCAGGTCCTCCTGACTTCAAGGCTGGTACTTTATTTACTGTGCTACCTAGCTGTCCCCAATTTTTCGATTTTTGATGAAGATACACTGGCTCCAGCAGACAGGTTTCATAACCCACCAGAAGGGCAGTGTTCAATGCAAGCGGCTCCAGTATCTTTAGATAATCACCAGCTGATGTGGAGAGACCCAGAAAGTGGTGAATGGAAGGGACCAGATAGGTTAACTGCTTGGGGCAGAGGGTTTTCTTGTGTCTCTTACAAATGAAGAAGTAATCCAATGGGTGCTAACATGGCATATCTGCTTTGTCCAATGGAGAGAGATAGAAAAAGAGAAGACCCTTGAAATTAAGGAAAAGACACAGGAGACATCGAGAGCTTCCATCTCTGACTACATCCACTACTGAAAGAGCATGGACGAACATTATCATGACCACAAAAATAATTGCCATGGAGACTGATGTGAAACTTCAAAACCTGCAGGAATCATTGGATTCCCTGACACAGGAAGTGACAATAGACTGGCTTTGGGCTATCTCTTGGATGTTAAATGAAGTGTATATGTGGTTGTGAATTAATAGTTATTTTGTATACTTTCCTTCTGGGACTCATGGAAGTCTTTTATAGTATCTTGTTTATTCATATTGCTTGTTATATTATTGCTTACCTGTGTGATTCCTCCCATGCTGATGGATTTAACCACTGATGTATACCTGCTTCAATCAAAACAAAAGAAAGTAGGAGATCATTATACATGGCAACAACAAGACTATATGATGATCAATTCTGATTTTCAATAATGAGACAATTCAAACCAGTTCTACTTGTTCAGTGATGAAGACAGCCATCTACACATAAAGAGAGAATCATGGGAACAGAGTGTGGATTAGCATGGCATATCATTCTCACTCTGTTGTTATTTGCTTACATTTTGTTTTCTTTTTCAGTTTTTCTTTTTCTTTCTTGATCTGATTTTTCTTGTGCAGCAAGATAACTGTATAACTATGTATACATATATTGAATTTAACATATTTAACATGTATTGGACTACCTGCCAGCTAGGAGAGGGGATGGGGGGAAGGAGGAGAAAATTTGGAACAAAAGATTTTGCAAGGATCAAAGTTGAAAAAATTATCCATGAATATGTTTTGTAAATAAAAACCTTTGATAATTAAAAAAAAGGGAAGTAGATGTAGAAGGTCACAGATAGTGGGGAACCTTGGGTAAGGTATAAGACACTTTGGTCCAATAAATGAAGCCCTGCTGAAGTGTTTGGTTTGGTTCCCCATATCTCTAGGGGCATCTCAGCCTTCCTAATAAGTCGGGGGTATGAAAACTGTGTTGCAATTAAAGCACCGTTATATTAAAGTGGCAAGGCGACATCTGCACACAATAGCAAGTTGTTTTATAGGCCCACATGTGCAGTATCCTATAGTTAGCACATGCACAGTGTGCTATAGTTATGTATTAGGGTATATAAGGATGAGAGAAGTTTTAATAAATGGACTCCAGTTTGACCATCTTCAAATGTTCTGGCCCTTCACTCCATACTTATGATCAGCATTTGGGATGGTACCAAAATCCTCCAGTGAGCAGGTCTGGACAAATTAGCAGTCCCTGGCTTGGTATAATACTAGAGAGGGCCAATAATATGTGTGAAACAAGAGAGACAAAGTATTTAATGCAAGGACTCAGGCCATCACAAATTATTTGGAATTTCCATGATTGGCTAATGTGTGGAGGCACTAGAGGTTTCTGAGCTGAAAAATGATCAAAGTGGGGTTTGATTACTGCAACAGTGTCTATAGTTTGGAGACAAGAAGGACATTTAAAAATATGATGGAGTGATATAGATTAGTAGAAAAACTAAGAGGCAATTGGATGATAAAATATATCAGTAAATATATTGTGATATATGATATTATATATTATGATATATATTACATATATGATGTATGTGTATATGCGTTTTACATCATGCATATGTGTGTACATAAAATGGACACATGTATGTGTATATGCATATGTATGTGTATGTATGTATGTTCCTATAAGTGACTTTGCATCATAAAGTACATTAATAAAATTTACTTATGTAATACAATTTCTCAAATATCTCTTCATACATCTCCCACAAAAATTCATTCATGAAAATCAGAGAATTTTTCAAAAGTTGACTATTTTGTATCCTTTTTTTTTAAAGGCATGCCATTTTTTATTGTTTCATTAAGTTTATTGAATCATCTATTTTTAAGGCTAAAAGTATCAGTATATTGTTGATGAAGGCAGGCATCTATCTAGTGGCCTGTTTAAAACTTGAAGCAACATTGCTTGAGTGCATGCAATATTTAAATCAAAACATATAGCTCATACACATATGCATATATTTATGATCACCTGGGCAAATTAGCTAGTACTCACTTTGCCTGTGCTTAAAAGCAATGAAGCATCAGGTCTAAGATCAAATAAAGTAATAAAAAGGAACTGTTGAGGTTATTGAATCTAAATTTCATGTGAATGTACATCTGTGGAGAACTATGAGTACATTTCCTAAAGGCAGATGTTTGTGCATTCTTGTGAGGAAAAGAGGTAGGGAAAGGGAGAAACACACAAACACAGAGACAGAATCAAAGAGACAGAAAAAGAGAAAGAGACAGAAAGAGACAGAGACAGAGTGAAAAAGAAACAGAGAGAAAAATTGAAAATCTGAAAGAGGGGGAAAGAAAGCAGGATTAGTGATGAAAAAAGGTGGGGAACTGAAATTAGGAGAAATGCTAATTTAGTCAGCTTTTATGGACTCCATATCTATCATTATTATAATATTTATTATAACTAACACCTGTTTAACTTCACACCAACAGAGGAACTTGCTTCCAGTTGGGATATCAAGGGCATACATTCATGAACTTCATCAGTAAACTTACTACTTTTTGTTATACAAAGTGAAGCAGCATACATATCTGAAATAACCAGTGCCCTAGCAGAAGTAAACCCGTTGAATTGTATCAATAATAATTAAAATGATAGTGATAGTAATGATGATAAAAGCCTTCACCTACTATAGAAGTTATCCCAAAGGCTTTCATTTAGTCTACAAAAGATGAGCCTAAATCTCAATACTATAGTTACAAAAGTCCATTATGTATCCACTTGAGCAATAATTCACTTAACCCTAAGATAAAACAACAACAGGATAGCAATTTACCTGGACCTTTTGTAACTTAGCTCCATGCAACATGATAATGAGAAGAATATAATTATTATTATTGCTATTGTTTTTGTTAACATGCTTGCATACAATCCTGTATGGTTTACAACGTCCTTTTACATACGTTATCTCATTTACTGGACCAAACAGGCAGCACTTAGTGAATGAAGACACTTGAATAGCAACAGCACTTTTGTCAAGCCTTATTGGATTATTGATTTTGTTTCTCATTCTGGTTTATTTTGAGGATGTTCTTAAACCTGTGACCACTAGGGAAAGGAGGTGGGGTTATTTATTTCAAATAATAAAACAGGAATGTGGACAATTTATGCAGCTGTCCTTTGGAGCTGCACTCACTCTAGCATAACTGGAAATAGGAAGCCTTGTCATACTGAACTTTATATGAACCACAAAGAATGTTGAGTTAATTTACATTTCATTATATGCTGGTTATTACCCTACCACAATATAAGTTGGCATAGGAATGAGCAACAGTACGTATCCTGAAGTTGCTGCTAGTCCTTATGACAAGCAGTTCTAAAACTCTGACCAGAAGGATCAAAACTGAATTACTTAATCAATAGTACTCTGCAGACTTGGGGGAAGAGAGAGAGAGAGAGAGAGAGAGAGAGAGAGAGAGAGACAGACAGAGAGAGAGAGAGATCCATAGAAAGAAATTTTTCAAAATCAAATTACTGAGGTTTTCCCACCTCAGTGGGGAGAAAATTGTTTCCCTTCTCTTTGACAATTGAGATGGCATTTGAACTAATTAACTGGCAAACAATTATTTCGGGGGGGGGGATAAAAACAAAATGAAGCAAAAATATAAAGTACAACAAACTACGTGTCTCTCCCCACTTATCCATCTCCACTCCCAAAGTCTTATAACCTGTAATTTTACATCTATATTTTGCATGTATTTGATGGGAATACTGCTCAGCATTTGGCACTGTGGATTAAGGGATTTTGTTTTAAACTTTTCTAATTGTTTCATACATCCAAGATACTGGCCTCCTCCACATCCCAGGAATATCCAAATTAGGTGATGTCATTCAGCAGGAGTATAGAAAACAGTCACTGATCCACTTTCATGTGGTTAATTGAAAAACAGCCTCTGAGGCAGCAGCAAATGCAAAATCACTATGTAAGCTATTGACAAGAGGAGCTATCACTGCATGTACCCCCATCTTTGAATGACCCTGGGGCTCATACTCTGTGACCATAGTTGTCTAAATTCTTAATGTTTCTTAGCAATTAGTGAATCAAGATTTTTGTGTAAACACTTCTGACTTTTCTTAAATAGGCTGCGATCTGTTCACTTATACTTCCAAGTCTGTCAGATCGCAGCTAGCACAAATGGTGGTGATGTCTCCAAAATGGACAGCAGCAACTCCACTGAAAATCAATGTCACCCTGATGGAGGGTGACTCTGATGCCCCCAGCTATGTCACTTGTAACACCAGCTGTGACCAATTCAAAAAAATGAATTATCAAGTCCATGCTTGATAATCCCCCTGGCACTTGAACCAACAAATTTGGGCCATCAGTATCAAACAATTTGCTTTTCTTGCCCTTGTATGTCACCAGCAACTAGAATAAAAAAAAATCCAAATTAAGGAAGAGATCTGACTCTCCTTCAAACTTAATTCAACCTTAGTGAAGTAGATGAAAAATCAGAGCTGATTAGAACTATTACAAAGTGGCTGGGGTTAGACTCTTGCAAATCCTGCTTCTAAATTCTGTTTAGTTGCTCTTAACCTCTCTGGTAACATTGTGATGTTTTTACCAGATTTTCAGAAATAGAAATTCTGCCTAGGAAAATATATAGGATAGAATTAAGACTATAAAAATAAAAACTCAAACTGAGGTACCAGAATTCAAAAAATTAGATAGCAAGCTAGTCAAATATAGGTGAAATATCTATGTCTGTATCTAAATATTGAACTACTTATCTCACACACACACACACACACACACACACACACACAAAGTATTTTTTTTTCTTTTTACTCAGAATTCTATGGTACAGTGGGATTTATCTAGCTTTCTTTGCTTATATCTAGGTCATTTCCTTTAGCCATTACATAGAGGATAGTTGAGGAGCACTACATACAACTCTGCTCTCTTTCTGTTCTCCTCAATAACTGTTAGTTACCATTCAGGTCAGAAGTTTAAGTCCAAGTTTTCAGCTTTGAAATATGAGTTTCCACTGAATCCAGGCTTTGAGCTGCAATTTAAAATGAGTAGTTTGGAGTTTGATTTAAGTTTCTCTTGAAATACCTATAAGTAGAATCTCAAGACCAAATAGCTCCCTGTTCAAAACAATTAACCTGGTTCTCCTCAATGAGGTATCACTTCCTATCTAATGAAGACACTGCCCTGAAGGGATCAGAGTGAAATCTCTAGGTACTTCATCTTTTCCAAACTCTACCTGTATATGGTGGTGATAGCCACAACACATTTGAGCATTGACTGGCAGTAACACTCATGAAGAAGAAAGTTTTTGTTTATTCCAGTGGCTTACATTGTGCAGATAGATTCCTGGTTAATATTTGTACTGGTGAGATACCAGAGGTGGAGTCAAGATAGCGTTATGAAGCCTAAAAGCTATTCAAGCTCTCCCAGTTTCCCCTGAAAACCATATGAAACCAAGCCTCTGAATAGAGTCTGACAGAATGAAACTACTCTCCAGCTCAAGATAAAATGGAAAAACTACCAGAAAAGTCAGTCTCACTAGGGTGGAAAGGGTATTCAGACCAACTCAGGCATACTTTGGGAAATCCAGTGAGGGGTTCTTGCCAACAGCAAATCAGCAACTAAGAACCTCAATATTGGCTCAATAGAGGAGTAAATCAGTAGGGCAGCTTCCAGTACTATCTCAGAAGGCAAATTCTGGAAAACCAGATTGTTTGCTGAAAAGAGGAGGCAAAACTACATCCTGCAAATGTAAGATCCCTGTGCTCAAGGCCAAGTCTCAGAACTGTACAGGAAGTTTGGGATAGTGTCCTCTTTACCCTGGGAGCAGAGCTCAACCATAAAAGTAAAAAGAAGAAATACCAAAAGGAAAGGAAAGGAAAATGAGAAACAGAAAAGAACCTTGAACACAGAAAGCTACTATGATGACAGGGCAGATCAAAACACAAACTCAGAAAAGTTCAAAGTGTGCACAGAAGAAATCTCAAAGAGTTTTCTTGGAAGTGCTCATAAAAGATTTTAAGAGCCAAATAAGAAATGTAGAAGAAAAAAAGAGAAAGGAAATGAGAGAGTTAGCTGCTTGAAAAAGGAAGGAGAAATTGTCTGAAGAAAAGAATGCCTTCACAAGTAGAATTTACCAAAAGGAAAAAGAGATACAAAAGCTAGCTTAAGAAAATTGCACATTAAAAACTAGAACAGGGCAAATGGAAGCTAATGACGTTTGGAGAGATGAAAATCAGTCAAATAATCTAGAAAATGAAAAAAATGGAAGAAAATGTGAAATACCTCATTGGAAAAATAGCCAATCTGTAAAATAGAACCAGAAGAGACTATTTAAAAATTATTGGTCTACCTGAAGGCTATGACCAAGGGGAAAAAAAAGAGCTTGGATAGTATTCTTCAAGAGATCATTGAGAAACACTACCCTGATATTCTAGAAACAGTGGGAGAGGTGCAGAGTCAAGATGGTGGAAAGTAGACATATTTTTATCTGAGTTTCTTCTGGTATCTCTCAGGTAAACACCAGATGAAACTTCTGAACTAATTTTTTTGGGGGAAAGAACCCACAAACATTTGGAGTGTGACAAATTTCCAGCAGAAGATATTCTGGAAGAACATCAGAAAAGGCCTGCTTCAATTGAGCAAAGGGGTAGGCAGCTGGTTGCAGGGATAATGCAGGATCCAAGGCCATTTGGCAGCCACACTGGGGAATCTATTGGGAGTCTCCTTAATCAAAATACAGCAGCATTGGCTACTCTGTCCTGGCTAAGAGACAGTTGATCAGAAGATTATTGGTGAGACATCCAGCAAAAATAAAAAAAGCAAATAGCCTTTGAACACCAGAATAACATGGGACCTGGCCACTCCTACCCAGCAACTGAAGTCAGTCAGTAGAATCATCTTCAGGGCAACCCAAAATTGCTGGAGCCTACAGAGCATGAGACAATCTTCCCTTTGCCCTATGAGCAGATCTCAATCTTAAAAAAAATGAGCAAAAAAGCAAAAAGAACTGTGACTATAGATAGCTTTTATGGGGAAAGAGAAGAACAGATCTCAAATCCTGAGGATCCTAAAGGCAAATAATCTCCAGAAGAAGCCCCAAAGCATGATATAAGTTGGTCCCCATCTCACATAGCTCTCTTGGAAGAATTCAAAAAGGATCTTAAAAGAGAATTAGAAGGAAAATGGGGAAAGGAAATGTGAACTTGGAAAGAGAGTTTGGAAAAGAAAACAAAGAAATCATCTGAAGAAAATTCTGTAAAAAAACAGATTTAGTGAAATGGAAAAATCATTTCTAACCCCTTACAAAATACAGATGAGAAAATGGAAAAAGCGTATAACTCCTTACAAAATAGATATGAAAAAGAAATCAATTCACTGAAAAACAGAATTTGTAAAATGGAAAAAAAAAATACAATGAACAAAACACCCCATTTAAAAGTTCAATTGACCAAATTCAAAAAGAGATTTTAAAAGTTAACTGAAGAAAATAATTCATTAAAAATTAGAATTGAACAAATGGAAGTGAATGACTCAATGAGACTTCAACAATAGTCAAACAACCACCTCTCCCAAAAAAATAGGAGAAAATGTAAAATACCTCATTGGAAAAACAACTGACCTGGAAAATAGGTCTAGGAGTGATCATCTAAAAATTATTGGACTTCCTGAAAACCATGATGAAAAAAAGAGCCTAGACACCATTCAGGAAATCATGAAGGAAAACTGCCCTGATGCCCTATAATCAGAGAGCAAAAGAACTATTGAGAGAACTCACCAATGACCTTCTGAAAGAGACCCCAACATGAAAACTTCAAAGAACATTGTAGTTAAAGTTTAACTCTTGAGATCTGTATCTCTGTTATGGGTATAGTTAGAGGATGCAGATATAATTAGAAATAACATAAAATAGAAACTAGAGGAAGAAAGAAGATTCTATTGGAAGAAGAGGAAAATGGAGTAAATTACTTATGAAGACCTATTACAATTGAGAAAAAGAAGGGAGGAATATGGACATAGTGTAAATCTTACTCTCATCAAATTTGGCTCAAAGAAAGAATACCAGACACATTTAACTTCACAGAGAAGGTTTTTTTTCAATCTAGAGAAAAGTGGGAGGGGAAGGGGGGGGAAAGGAAAGGCTGATGGAAGGGAAAACAGAAGTAGGGGGGGAAAGGCATAAGAAAGGGGAAGAGGTTGTAACAGGGATGAGCTGTTTGAGAGAAGGGGTAGATAAAAGCAAAATACTGTAGAGGAGGGAAGGGGGAAAGAGAAAATTATGACTGGGGAAAAACAAGATAACAGGAAATACAGAGTTAGTAAATTTAACTGTGAATATGAAGAGGATGAATTTTCACATAAAACAGAAGCTGATAGCAGACTAGATTAAAAGCCAGAATCCTACAATTTGTTGTTTACAAGAAACACATTTGACATAGAGAGTTGTGTCTATGGAGTCAGGGTAAAAGGCTGGAACAAAATTTATTGTGCTTCAGCTGAAGTTAAAAAAAAAAAAAAAACAGGTGGCAAGTCAGATCTCAGATAAAGCAAAAGTAAAAATAGGTATTATTAAAAGATATGAGGAAGGAAAGTAAATCTTGATCAAGAATATCATAAATAATAAAGTAGCATTATATTAAATGTGTATGTACCAAATGTTAAAGCACCCAAATTCCTAGAGAAGATTTTAAGCCAGTTGCAGAAAGAAATAGACAGCAAGAAGATTAGTTGGAGACTTCAACCTTCCCATCTCAGAATCAGATAAATCTAAGCACAAATAAACAAGAAAGAAACTAGGGAGGATAACAGAATCCTAGAAAACCTAGATACGATAGATCTCTAGAGAAAATTGAACAGGGACAGAAAAGAATACATCTTTTTCTCGGCAGTACATGGCACCTACACAAAAACTGGCCGTATATTGGGCATAAAAATCTGAAAACCAAATACAGAAAGATTGAAATATTAAATGCTTCCCTTTTAGACCACAAAGCAATAAAAATAATATTCAATAAAGAGTTAGGGAAAGATAGATCAAAAACCAATTGTAAATTAAATTACCTAATTCTAAAAAGTGAGTGGGCCAAACAACAAATCACAGAAGAAATCCTTAATTTCATTCAAGAAAATGACAATAATGAGACAACATAACAAATTCTATGGGATGCAGCCAAAGCAGTTCTTAGGGGAAATTCCATATATCTAAATAACTACACTAATAAAATAAAGAGGAAATCAATGGTCTGAACATGCAATTAAAAAAGCTAGGAAAAAAAAAAACAAATTAAAAACCACCAAATTAGAAATTCTGAAAATCAAAGGAAAGATTAACAAAATTGAAACTAAGAAAACTATTGAACAAATAAATAAACTAAGAATTGGTTTTAGGGGAAAACACTACAAAACATAAATTTTGATTAATTTGATTAGACAAAACAAAGGAAAAAAATCACTAGCATCAAAAATGAAAAGGGTGAACATACCACCAATGAAAAAGAAATTGAAGCAAATATGCTGAGCATAACTAACATAGACAGGAATACTTTGTTCACAATAACAGCAAGAATGTGCACTGATCAACTATGAAAACTTTAATTCTTTTCAGTGATACAGTGATCTAAAACATTCCCACTCAACTTTGGGCAGAAAATGCCATCTGCATTCAGAAAAGGAACTATGGAGCTTGAATGTAGATCAATGCATGCTATATTTTTATTTCTTTTTTTCTGAGGCAAGTGGGGTTAAGTGACTTGCCCTGGGTCACACAGCTAGGAAGTGTTAAATGTCTGAGGCCAGATTTGAATTCAGGTTCTCCTAACTTCAGGGCTGGTGCTCTACCCACTGCCCCACCTAGTTGCCCCAGTTTTTCCCTTTTGCTCTGATTTTTCTGCCCCGCCATGATTCCTAAAGCAATGTGTATTAAAAATAAATAAATTATAAAAGGGAGTAATAGCATTTACCTTGCATAGTATGTAACATAATATATACCATGATAAAATAAGATGATATTTATAAAGTGCTTTGCAAAACAGTTTTATAATCATGCCAGCTATTATTTTTATAAATGTAGCCAATATTATCTGGTGGTTGTTGTCATTGTAATTCAATCATAAGCAGTTTTCCATGCCCCTATCTGGGGTTTTCTTGACAAAGGTTCTGGAGTAGTTTGTCATTTCCTTTTCCACCTCATTTTACAAGTGAGAAAACTGAGACAAATAAGGTTAAGTGACTTACCCAGAGTGATACAACTAGTACATGTCTTAGGCCAGATTTGAACTCAGACTTTCTTTAAATCCTCAGATGAGTTTAATAGGAGAGTATTTGCCCTATGCTTCAATTATGAGTTGACTAATTCTTGTCAAAGAATCCTTGAAGACTTCTATAAAGTTATCCTTATTGAAACTGATAAACCATCAATTTGGAAAGGGCAAGAAAATATAATCAGTGATTTATTCTTACCTATTTTTCTGAACAAAGTCAACAAGGAAGACTAAACAAAAGCTTTTAAATACAGCCTTACAGTGTGACTTGTTATATTATTCATTAGCAAAATTTTTCCTCACACAACATCCCTCCCTCAGGAAAAGAAAAAGAAAAAACAAAGAAAAGAAAGAAAATAAAAGAGAAAAGAAAGGAGGCAGTATGAATATATACAAATCAGCCTTGTATACAAATTTACCCAAATTTTGTAGTATAAATTCTCACATTAGCAACTCTAGCCCACAGGCATCAGAGCTGCAAGTTTGCTACTTATTTACTAGCTGAGAGATGAGAATCATCTCAACCTCCTCACCCACCCACTGCTACTATAAGATGAAGAAATTTCTGCTATTTACCTTTAAGCAGCAAGGAAGGACAGATAGCATGAACTCTGCCTTTAACTAGCTACCTAGCAGTGGAAAGATGGAAGCCAGATGGAAGAGGACCCAGGTGCCAGTTTATGTACTGTATATCAATCTCACATGGATATGAGAGTGGGAAAGAGACATTGTAAATTTAAAAATGTAGATTTAAATGTTATAATATGCAGGCAGGAACTGGAACAGGAATTGAGAATCATTCTTTCCCACATTTCAATTTAGGCTTGCTCAGGCAACAGACAGGTACTGATATAGTGAAAAGGTAAATGCCTGTTTGTTATGTTTGCATGTTCTTTATAATGGAAACATTAATTGAACAGTTACTGCATCAGCATGGAACAACTGTTAGCCATTTTTCATAAGTGAAGGTCACTAGTTAGACTAACAGGTTTCAGTAATTTGAAAGGGTGTGGAAATGGCTCTGTTGGTACCATTGCTAGAAAAGTGGAAGAGAATTAAGGAAGTTGCTTCTAGTATTTATTTCTATATAGTATGCAATAAAAATTATGTGTGTATAGGATATATGTTTATATCTATGTATATAGATATATATGTGTGTATGTATGCATGTACCTATTTAATTAATATTTCTATTATAAAGAATATGCAAACATCACAAACATCTGTTTCCATATTTTTGCAAGCCAACATTCTATAATTCTTATTACTGAGCCTTGAATATACCAGCTACATTTTACTGACAAAAAACCAACTGAAACAGAGGCTATTTCCCACTTCCTAGGAAATGGAATTTAAAAAAAGCTTCCAGATGCCTCTTTTTAATGTTTGGTTCAATCCAGTTTGGTCTCATGAAAGTCTATCAATCTGAGTTGTTTTCAGTTTAAAGAATTCCCAGGGGCTACCCAGATATTTTGATAATTTTTTCATCTTTAATGAACTCAAAGACTAAGAGTCACTATGAACTTAAACTATGGTCCACCACTTTTTAGAAGAGGTGAATCAATCCAAGAGAAAATAAACATTGGAAAGGCAACTTCATTTGCATCCAGAAAGAGAACTATATAGACTGAATGTAAATCAACACATGCTACATTCACTTTTTTTGTTTGTTTTTTTCTCTCTCTCTCATGTTTTTCCCCTTTTGTTCTGATTTTTCTCTCCCAACATGATTCATAAAGAAATGTGTATTTTAAAAGTTAATATACATGTATAATCAGAAAAAAAAAGTAAAGCAATTTTTTTTTTTTAAAAAAGTAGTGGTGAATCAATACTAGGCCAAACAAAATAGCATACTCCACAGTAGCTAGATGATAATTTTGCCTCCGAGAGGGAGATCTTAGACATGGAATAAAGGACTGAAAGTCAGGAAACCTGAATTCTGAGTTTAGCCTTGCCAGCAGCTAACTAGTTAAGTGTTATAGTAGTAGGGAGGCAGCACAGCTGACTTAAGTGCTGGATTTGGAGTTAAGAAAACCTGAATTTGAAACCTCCCTCACTTACTAATCATATTGTCTCTGGGCAGGTCATTTAAAAGATCTTAGCCTCAATTTCCTAATCTCCAAAATTTGAATAATAAGAACATATATCTCAAAGTGTTTTTTAAAGAAGATTAAATATCAATATAAAATACTTTAAAAGCTTTAAATTGTTATGTAAATGCTAAACCTTAACTGTAGGGTATTTTGTCACTTTGTAGAGTTTCAATTTCTATCTGTAAAATGAAGGGGCAGAGGTTGAACTAAATACTCTTTAAAAGTAACTTCTAACTTAGACATTTTAAGATTTTATAACTGAATAAATTGCTTCTGGATTTGGAGAGGACTACCTTTTTTCTACTCTTTCATCAAGAGTAGTCTGCTTCACTTTCCTACTACTTTCTTTTCACTATGATAGCAATATTTATAGCTAGATAAACATCTGTTTTACATAATGTTCCCTTTTATATACAAGATGAAATCTTGGTTCATGTACAAACCAAACGTAACATAATCCGCAGACAAACAATAAAGTGGAAATGTGGAATTTATTTTATTTATTTTTTGGGGAAAAACCTTTCATCCACTCAAGGAAAATCTGTTCTACTCTCCTCCTGGAGTTTCCTTTCCAAATCAGTTTGTGACTCTTCCAGTCTGTCAGATCTTTCTTTCCAGGTCCTGAAGTAAACTGAGTAAAAAGCAATCTCTGTGAGAAACTTAATTAGCACCCTCTAATGCCATTATCAACACTTCACAGATTATAAACCCATACATTGTGTGGGGCCCTCTATTATCATGGAGTATTGATGGGAAAAATCACCCTTGTGAAAATCAATGAAGCACTGTGTGGGGTAGACTGGTTACCAAGGGGCTTGATTCCCTAGGCATATGGCTGCTGCTGGTTCAGGAAAAAGACAGAGCAAATTAGGAACAAGAGCGGGGATGAGAGACAAGACAGATAAGGATAGAAAACTACCCCAAAACCCTGAGAAAACTTTATGTGTGTGTGTTTGTAGGATTTTTTCTTTTTTGAAGGGAAAAACAAAACAGCTTTTGGGAAGTTTTTCTTTTCTCAAGTTGCTCCAGTGGAGTGCCTGAATTGCTACTGAATATGTAGGCATTTGAGCCAGAATTAACAATGGCAATGGGTGAATAGCCCAAAGAGTCTTTCAAATATATGTAATATTTAGTATCTCCTTTAGTAATTGTAGGACCTTAAAATAGATTTCTGAGGAAAAATGATGGTACTTTTAGAATCTTGCTTTGAAATCATTCAACAAAAGAGATAATTATAATAATGTACACAACAGCTTTTTCTTCGGCAGAGCTTCCTTTTCATCAATCTTTCTATTGTTTTCCTGGGCAATATTAAGGGTAGCAATGAGAGGTCCCAAATCTTCTTTTCTTTTTTTCTCTTTACTCTTTTAATACCATTAATGTTCACCGAACCACATTTAATTAAGGGAATGTATATTGACATGCAGAACATAATCAGGTCAGGGACTAGAGCTGAAATTGATTGAAGACAGCTCTTTCACACTTATTTCAATTTATGAATGCTCAGATGCAGACGGATAGTGAAAAGGTTTAATTTCCATCTGTGTTGTTTGCACATTCTTTATAATGTAAGCATTAATTGAACATGCTCTGTGTAAGAGCAGGGCAATCAAGCATGTCCATTTTTCATAAGCGAAGGTCACAGGTCAGTCTTGAGCAAGGTCCAAGCAATCTAGTTACAGAAATGTATTTACATTTGATCAACTATGATATGAAAGACTATAGAGCTGGAAAATTAGCACCATGAGAATAATGGAGCAAGACTTAGAAATGGCAAATTCTGAATATTGAAGGCCTTTAGGCACCAGAGTCATAGGCTTCATAGCATACATTCATTTCCCTGTTATTTTTCCACTTTGCTTTCATCCTCATGAATGAAGATTTCAGTTTAAATTACATTCACCAAATTCTCCAAGTGCAATGTGAGTTCATGCATTAGTAACTGACATTTCTACAATAATCACAATTTTGCTTTTCTTTAATGCATAAAATGTACTGAAAAAAAAAACAAAACATTTTCCCAACGTTATGAATAGGGTAAGAGGATTTGGTGGTTAGATTCCTTATTAACTTTATAGTTTTCTAGTAAGTAAGAATTTGAATCCAAATAAGAATTTTTATCAATCATTTTTTCATAAGCAAACATTTTTCAAATTACTCTGACCATTCTTCTGACCATTATAATTTAGTGTTCCTTGTGACAGATTTTCAAGTGTTTATAACTTAAATGGACATAAGTTACTTAATATCAATTACTTTGTATTATGTTCTCAAATATGGAGATTTATTTGCTGTGAGACATACCACTAAAATCTGTCTCTCATTTCCAATTTTCAAATCCCATAAATTCTTATTCAGCAGTTATCACAAGGGATAATTATGTCACATTAAATGTCTTCATGTCCCACAGGACTTCTTTTGACCTACAAAGGAATAATAAGAAAAGGAAATATTTTAAGACTTTATTAAGGTCAGCAAAACATTAGAAAAGCAATTGCTTTAGTTTGACTTCCTATTCATTATCTTCTCTAATCAAAGAAATTAATAATATTTTAAAAGTAAATATATATAAAATGAGGTGAGAGATATAACTAAAACTTTTAAATACCAAAGAGCTCCTATTCCTCTTAATTTGAGACAGATGAGCGAACCATTCTGCTACTGTCACCATACATTCTTGTCTACACATTTGTAGCAGATTTGGAAAAGAACAAAAAATATAGCATGAAAAGTTCATGAATTATAGCCAATGATCACTGAAGAGGGTAAAAGTGACTACACTGGATATGTCAACCAAAGCCTTTATCCTAAAACATAACTGAAAAGAAGAAAACACTTTACAATTCTTTGCCAGTAGATACCCATTTCAGAAAGAGAAGACATGCTTCCCTAAGGGAAAAGGACTAAAGTTTGTATTTCCATTCTCTGTGTGACCTCAGACAAGGCAATCCATATGTTCATGGCTAACTATATCAGTAATTCAAGAATTCTTTGACCTACCTGTCTAAAAATGATGGTGTTTTTTAAATGAATTAATCTTTATAAAGTATTTTGTAATTCTTAAGTGAAGAATATTGTTACCCTTGTCCATAGAAATTTTGTCCATATGCTTATTGTTAAAGTGAAGCAAAATAAATAAAGCAATGGAATTAAGCCCTGAAGCCAGGAAAGAAATAGATGACCTGAATGTCCAGGCTCAATGAGAAATAGAAATATATGTCAGGAACAGTCCTATAGTCTGTCAGCCTGAGATATTTGCCCTTGGGAAATGAGAAGAAATTTTCAAACTGACAGATTTTGGGGAAAAGACAGTGACAAACTCTAATTAGAAGAGAGGTGATGGTGAAAAAATGGCCTCTAAACATTTAGGGAGATTGAGGGTTGAAAATAATGTTGCAAATAGTGTCAAAATAGCAAATTGGAAAAGGGGGGCATCTACACATGAGCTAAGGAATGAGTTATTAACTGCATCCAGGAACTGCTTTGTGGTTTGTTAAAATGACATTGCAACTATCAAATTTATATGAAAATGATCCACAAAGTATCATACTATATTTAGTAAATGATTAATTTGGAATAGATTTAATGAGATGGTCCATTGTTCTATAACTGAAATGCCTTGATTTTAACTTACATTCTCCCCATCCAACCAAAGAATAGGCTTTAAAATCAATGTGCATGACATACATATACTATGTGTATGTGTATAGAAATACATAGTGTTTGTACACATTTACATATGTGTGTATGTATTATATATAATATGTAGTATATATGGAATGAAATGGTATATTATAGGCTTTTCATTCTTTGAATTATATTAGTCATATGTTTTCATTTTCCTTTCTGGATTAAGATAAATAAAGAGAAGGAAAATTAAGTGTTCATGTTTAGTTCTAATTTAACAAATTGTTGTAAGACTCAGACGAGATCATAGATGAGAATATATAAAGTATTTGTCAAAATCTGTAGTGTTTTACAAGTATGACATTCAAATGCTGATTTTATTCTTTGTCTCCTTACACTGTCTTAACTTTCTGTTTTCAATTACTGATTAAATAATCTGAAATTTCCAGAATAATTTAACTTGTTGGATTCCATTCCGCATGTATCTTTCTTTTCAATCTCTTTCAGTTGGTCTAAACAGAAGTCAAATTTTCTACTGCACCTGCCAATTATATATTTATATCATCATCAATCCCTTTCTGCAGATTTTCAATAAATCTGTTATTTCTGCCATGATGATCTTTGATGCTATTCTTTAGGAATATTTACTGACAATCTACTTTATCTTCTCTGACTCTTATTGTGGCAATATATCTTTCTTTTGCCTGTGCACAAGTTGTGAAATGTATTTACACTTTCTGACAAATGACACGAGAAATGTGTTCACTTAAGATAGTTATGGAAAATTTTTTAAATTATTCTTTTCTAATTTAGATGGACTTTTTATTAGATTAATGGAATTGAACATAAAATAGTTTTAAAATTCTAGTTAAAGTATGCCCATCTCTTATTCAAAAATCATTTGAAAATAAATATTATTTTTGACTTTTTAAATTTGTTTCATTATGTTTATGTATGTTAGTCAATAAGTCAATAGTCAATAAGAGGTAAATTTTTCTCTATATATTATTCACTTCTATATTTCAACTATTATTTCTGCTTATCCAGGCTTGGAAACAAAGGGTTGTTTGTTTGTTTGTGTGTTTCTTCCCAAGTACCCTGCATAAGGAAAGTAAGCAGAACCAAGATAACAATACACACAATAACATTTTTTTTTAATTTAAGCTTAAAATCTCTGATGAAAGTAATAACAAAATATAACTCCATGAGTAAGATCATGGAGGATGCTCCTCTCTTGTGACTAAATGGGAATGGAGTAGAAGTGTCAAATGAGATATGCACTTTCAGATAAGGCATGAACTTCTTTTAATTAGCTATTAAGATATATTTCTAGTTTTGTTATGAGAAAGTATTAGTACTAGAGCATGATTAAAATCTTCTATAATGACTGTGCTAGCACCCAGGACACCCCAGAATCAGACAGAATCAGGATAAGCAAAGGTTCTCAATCTTTATTCTCAGTCCCCTTACACAGGATTGAACAGAATGGAAGCAGAATCAACGTGATTGCCTTCCCCCTTATGTACCCCCCAGAGTGTGTCCCTGGCTAGCTTTGCTCCAACCCCTAGTCCCTCCTACAATCCTCTATATACCAATCATTGAGCCATTATGGATAGTGGAAAGGACCATTTTCCAAGCATATGCCTATAGAGTATCGTCCAATCAGAAGTTAGCCTCAAGTGCTCAGCAGTCCCGAAATCAGTGCATAGTTCCAGCCCTCTACAATCTTAAATCCATTCCATTAGTAATCATGATTTTTTTTTTCATTTTAATGGTCAATACCACTCACAGTGAAGCATTTTGAGCAATTGAAATATTGATAAATTTTATTTTTTTTCTGCCTTCTAAAGGTGCCACAACATAATGAAATAACATAATTTTCCTCACTATAGTCCATGTCAAACTGGTCACCATGATAGTTTTAAGTAAAGTTGCAATACTAAGTCACACAATTTGTTTCTTTGACTCTTAGGAGCAATAACATCACACTATCCAGTATAGTGGTCCAATCAGATGTATCAACATAGCTTACATTACCAGTATTTCATTGTTTTGATAGTTCTTCAGAATCTTTTAATCATAGATAGGACACATGAAGTTTCCACTATAGAAAACATGGCTGGAATGCTTCTACTTTTATCATCTGTTCTAGAGAGAATGGATTTAATTCAATTTGGCAAGTATTTAGTATGTACCTACTTTAAGCATACCACTATATGTGTATATATATATATATATACATATATATATGCATTTATATGTGCATATCCATGTATAGAAAACAAAATGACAAAGTTGAAACTATTCTTCATCTTGAAAAAATAAATATAGGTATAGTATGACTTTTGGTTCTGTACACATTTCTGCTGAATTTAGTATTTCAACTAGATTCAAACAAAAGTCTCATGCTGGATTTCTAGGTAGGGGACTCTGCATGGAACAAATACTTTTTTAAACAAACTTTTTTCTTAAATATTTATCTTTAGCACTACAACATGAGATGACCAAAATACCCTAGGAAATAATGTTTTTTGTTGCCTTTGATCATACAATAAAACCAGTTTTGCTAAAGTCCTTCCTTAGACTTTATAAGGATAACCTGTTAGCCCCCTCCCATATATTGTGGAGATAATTTCTTCTGCTTCTCTTTTTTATCAAGAATTTAAGGCTAATATGGTTTAACTTCTCTCCAGAAGTGTATCCATTTTTGATCAGGGGGTAAGGATATCACATTTAGAGTACCAATAGCCTTTATATTATGAACATTCCCTTCAAAAAAAGTGATTGGGAAAACACATGAAACCAATCATCTGAATAGAGTCTGGTGGAGTGAAATAACTCTTCAGCTTATATAATTGGAAGGACTTCACTAAAGGGCAGGCACACTGTGATGAAAGGGGTGTTCAGTGCAGATCAGATGGAGTCTGGGAAAGCCAGTGAGAGGCTCTTACTCAAGAAATCAGAAACTGAGATCCTTGATCCTAGCTCAATAGCTGCACAGGCCAGTGGGGCAGTCTCTTCAGATTAGAAGCAAATTCTGGGAAACCAGCTTGTTTCCTGGAAAGAATAGGTAAAGCTACCTCTGTAAAGGTAAAGAGACCCCTGTGCTCAAAGCCAAGGCTCTGAGCTACACAAGAAGCTTGAGACAGAATCCCTTTTACCTCAGGAGCAGAGCTCAACAATAAAAGAAAAAGGAAAGAAAATGACCATGAAACTTAAAAGAATCTTAACTATAAAAAACTACAATGGTGACAGGGAAGATTAAAGTACCAATTCAGATGAGGACAAAATGTCCACAAAAGAAATCTCAAAGAGTGATATGAATCAGTCTCAAGCCCAAAGAGGCTTGTTGGAAGTGTTCATAAAAGATTTTAAAAGGCAAATAAGAGAGGTAGAAAATAAAAAGAGAAGAAATGAGAGTATGTAAAAGAGTCAACAGCTTGAAAAAAGAAGGCAATTCCTTAAAAAATACAATTGATTTGATGCAAAAATAAATCAACTGAAGAAAAACACCTTGAAAAATAGAATTAATCAAATGGAAAAAGATGTAAATTATTTACATCCCTAGGTGGTTAAATGATATCTATAATTCTTAAGAACTGTATCTTTTACTGGGGCAGTTAGAGCAGATACATAGACAAAGGGTATGGTTGTGAATGGACTCTGACATAATGATATCAAAGAAAAAGGCTAACTGAAGAAAATCATGCATTAGAAACAAGAAAGGGGTAAATAGAAACTAAAGTCTCTATGAGAATCAGTCAAACAAACAAAAAAGAATGAAATAATGGAAGAAAATGTAAAATACCTCATTGTAAAAATAGCTGACCTAGAAAGGGAGAGACAGTGGGAGAGACAATTTTAAAATTATTAGTCTATCTGAAGGTCAAGACCAAAAATGTGCCTGGATAGCATTCTTCAAGAGATCATCAGGAAAAACTGCCCTGATATATCAAAATCAGAGGGCAAAATAATTATTGAAAGAATCCATTGATCACTTCTGGAAAGTGATCCTACATGGAAAACCCCAGAGAACATTGCTACAAGATTCCATAACTATAATCTCAAGGAAAAAAATACTGCAGACTGCTAAACAAAAACAATTCAAGTGTCAAGGAGCAACAGTCAGAATTACCCAGGATCTGGTCACTTCTACAATAAAGGATTGGAAAACCTGGAATACCATAATCTGGAAGACAAAGGACTTGAGTTACAACCAAGAATTAATTATTCAGTGAGACTTTGCATCATCTTTCAAAGGAGGAAATTGATCTTCAATGACGATTTAATGAAGATTCAATAATTTCTATTGAAAAAAACAGAACTATACAGAAAATTTGATCTTTAAACACAGCACTCAAGACAAGCATAGAAAGATAAATGGGGAGAAAATATGTGTGTACATGTATTATTAAAGGTTAAATTGTTTACATCCCTAGGTGGTTAAATGATATCTATAATTCTTAAGAACTGTATCTATTACTGGGGCAATTAGAGAGAGCATACATGGACAAAGAGTATGGTTGTGAATGGACTTTGACATAATGATATCAAAGAAAAAGACATTAAGGGGTAGAAAAAGGATTGTACTTGGAGAAGAGGAAAGGGGTGGTATAATGGAACAAATTGGATCACATAAAGAGACACAAAAGATATTTTATAATAGAAGGAAAAAAGGGAGGGGGTGAGTATTGTCTGAGGTTTAATCTCATCAGTTTTGGCTCAGAGAAGAAATATTTAATCTGAATGATTATTCAGCTGGGTATAGAAATTTATCTTGCCCTATGAACTAGCAGGAAGAGAAAGGGGAAAGAAAAGGGAGGGATTGGATAGAAGAGAGGACAGAAATACTCGGAGAAAAAGGGAGGGGAAAAGAAGAAGGGAAATAAGAGGTAGGGCATTGAGAAGATGGGGTGAGTTAGAAAAAACCCCACTAAGGAGGGACATGGTAGAAAGACAGAACAAAAATATATATAGGGAAGGAAATAGAATCAAGAGAAATACAGAGCTGGTGATCATACCTGTGAATGTGAATGGGATGAACTCTCCTATAAAATGAAAATGAATAGCAGTGTGTATTAAAAAACAGAATCTTACAATATGTTGTTCACTTCTTTTTTCTGTTTATTTTCTCCCTCATGGTTTTTGTTTTGATTTTTCTCTCCCTACATAGTTCATAAACAAATGTGTGTTTTAAAAAGTTAATATACATATAAAACCAAAAAAAAATGATTAGTAGATGCAAAACCTTTCCAGTAGAAAGAAAAATTGGATTTTAACATTCTGTGGAAAATAATATTGTGAAAGCTATCTCTAAATCAATTATGTATAGTTAGAGTGCTGAAATTTTGGAGTAAAGATCATAGTTAATTTTTTTATTACTAAAAATGTTCGCATTGATGTAATCCAGTTTCCTGTCAAACTTAGGGAATTTTGTTTTATGTTCTCTTAGCTGATGGAGAGAATGCTAACACAATAATGTACCTATTTGAAGGATATATTGGTGCAAAAGCTTTAGAAAGGGAAATATTATTTATGTTATCTTCAAAAGGACTCATGTGGTGCCTTAATCTATTGAGGATTGACTCCAGACATATGGATAGAGAGACAGACTTTGACAGTGCAGACATAAAAAATTCTGGCTTATCAATATACTACTAATTCTCAGCTTCATTACCTAGATATGTTGGGAAACTTGTTCTTTAGTTAAATTGGTGATTTTCTCTTGGTTTTAGCTGAGGTATCTTGACTTCATTGAGAGAGCTCTTTCATTTTGTATATTTTTTGCTATCGTAATCTCTAAATTTTTCTGATGGTTGCTTCTTTTTGCTTAGAAAAAAAATCACTAAAAAGAATCTAATTTGATCATCCACAAAGGAAAGGTCAAATAGAAAAA
This sequence comes from Sarcophilus harrisii, assembly GCF_902635505.1. NCBI lineage: Eukaryota > Metazoa > Chordata > Mammalia > Dasyuromorphia > Dasyuridae > Sarcophilus > Sarcophilus harrisii. Next base: position 126,343,883 of record NC_045429.1, read on the forward strand.
ATGTCTATTATTAGGGTTGTGGCATTAATTTGGCATTAAAATGTATAAAGCTTGTACCTAAATTTGTATACATGGAAAAGACAATACAAATAGCCTGCAAGTATATACCCAGAGATGAACAAGAGGGGAAAGGAAAATAAATCATTTTTTTCAATATTCATTTCTTCTTTAATTTTTTTTCTTTTTATTAAATCTTTTTATTTTCAAACATATACATAGATAATTTTCAACATTCACTCTTGCAAATTGAAAATCCTTGTGTTACAAATATTTTTCTCCCTCACTTACTCCCTCCCTTCTCCCCTAGATGACAAGTAATACAATATATGTTTAACATATGCAATTCTTCTATACATGTTTCCATAATTATACTACACAAGAAAAATCAGATCAAAAAAATTTTTTAAAATGAGAAAGAAAACAAAATACAAGCAAACTACAACAAAAAGGGAGAAAATGTTATGTTGTGGTCCATACTCAGTCCCTACCATATTCTCTCTCGTTACAGATATCTCTCTTCATCACAAGACCATTGTTAACTGGCCTAAATTACCTCGCTGTTGAAAAAAGCCATGTCTAGGATTTCCAGGGGTGGAGCCAAGATGGCAGAGTAAAGTCAGAAAGCTGCTTGAGCTCTCCCAGTTTCTCTCAAAAACCACATGAAACCAAGCCTTTGAACAGGTTCTGACAGAATGAAACCATTTTCCAGATCAAAATAGAGGGAAATTTGCAATAAAAATCAGTCTCACTAGGGTAAAGAGGGTGTTTAGCCCATCTCAGATAGACTCTGGAAAAGTTGATGAGAGCATCTTAACCACAACAAGACAGCAACTAAGACACTCAGTTCTATATTAGTATATAGATATCAGTATAGACGCAAATATCTCTATATCAGTAGAGAGGCAAATCAGTGGGGCAGCTTCCAGTCTCATTCAGAAAGTAAACTCTGGGAAACCAAGTTGTTTCCTGGAAAGAGTGGCCAAGCAAACACAAGGGGTCTTGTGCTGAATGCCAAAGCTCAAACTGCACAAAGAAGCTTGAGGCAGTGCATTCTTTACCCCAGGAGTAAATCTCAATTATAAAAGTAAAAAAAAGAAAAAGAAAAAAAGGAAATACCAAAAGAAAAAGAAAGAAAACAAGCAAGAAACAGAAAAGAACCATGAACATAGAAAGCTACTACAGTGACAGGGCAAACCAAAAGACCAACTCAGACAGAATGTCCACAGAGGAAATCACAAAGAGAAATATGAATAGAGCTAAAGCTCCTTCAAAAGCAAAATTAACCAAATGGAAAAAAGAGATACAAAAGCTAACTCAAGAAAATCATATATTAAAAACTGGAACAGGGCAAATAGAAGCTAATGTCTCTCTCTATGAGGCAGCAATAATCAAACAAACTAAACAGAATGAAAAAAAATGGAAGAAAATGTGAAATACATTAGCAAAAACTATGACCTAGAAAACAGATCCAGAAGAGAAAATTTAAAAATTATTGTCTACCTGAAGTCCATGACCAAACATGACCCTGGATAGCATTCTTTAAGAGATGATTTAGGAAAACTCTCCAATATTCTAGAAACAGTGGGGGCAAGACTGAATGAAAGAATCCACAGATCACCACTGGAATGAGATTTCACAAGGAAAACCAAAAGGAACATTGTTGCAAAACTCCAGAACTACAATCTCAAGAGGAAAATATGGCAAGCTGCCAGACAAAAATGATTCAAACATCAAGGAGTAATCAGGATTACCCAGAATCTGACAGTTTCTACAATAAAGGATCAGAGGGCCTGGAATATTCCAGAAGGCAAAGGACCTAGTATTATACTGGTGATAACTTGTTGTAATCTCTTTGCTAATATTTTATTTAAGATTTTAGCATCCATATTCATTAGGAAAATTGGTATATAATTTTCTTTCTCTGGTCTGATCCTTCCTTATATCAGCACTCTCTGTGTGTCATAAAAGAAATTTGGTAGGACTTTTTCTTTCCTATTTTTCAAATAGTTTGCATAGTACTAGAAATAGTTGTGCTTTAAATGTTTGGTAAAACGCATACATAAATTCATCTGGCCATGGAGATTTTTATTAGGGAGTTGATTAATAGGATGTTTGATTTATTTTTCTAAAATCTGACTATTTAAAAAATTTATTTCTTCCTCTATTAATCTGGACAATGTATATTTTGTAGGTCTTCAACCATTTTGCTTAGATTATTAGATTTATTGGTAAACAGTTGGGCAAAATAACTGCTAATTATTGCTCTAATTTCCTCTTCATTGGTGGAAAGTTCACCCTTTTCATTTTTGATACTAACAATTTGATTTTCTTATTTCCTTTTTCTAATCAAATTGAATAAAGGTTATTTACAAACCTTTATATCTATGAGACGTTTAGTGTTTTTCATAAAACTAATTTAATTTTTTTATTAGTTCAATAATTTCCTTAGTTTCAAGTGTAGTAATGTCCCTTTTATTTTCAGAATTTCAAATTATGTTTTTATTCAGGGGCTTTTAATTTGTTTTTTCTAGCTTTTTTAGTTGCATGTCCAATTCATTAATCTCCTCTTTTTCTATTTGATTCAAGTAAGCATCAAGATATAAAATTTCCCCTAACAACTGCTTTGGCTGTATCCCATAAACTTTGATATGTAATCTCATTATTGTCATTCTCTTGGATGAAATTATTGTGTGTCTATGATTTGTTGTTTCATTTACTTATTCTTTAGAATTAGATTATTTAGTTTCCAATTAATTTTTGGTTTATTTTTACCTGCCCCTTTATTGCAGATAAATTTTATTGCATCATGATCTAAAAAAAGATACATTTTCTATTTCTGCCTTTCTGCATTCGATTTTGAGGATTTTATGCTCTAATACATGTTCAAATTTTGTGTAGACTCCATATACCACCGAGAAAAAAAGTATCTTCCTTTCTCCAAATGTCTATCATATGCAACTTTTCTAAAATTCTATTTACCCCTTTAACTTCTCTCTTTCTTATTTTGTGGCTTAATTTATCTAGCTTGCATAGAGGAAGGTTGAGGTGTCCCACTAGTATAGTTTTGCTGTCTATTTCTTCTTGTAGATCTCTTAATTTCTCTAGGAACTTTCATGCTAAATCATTTGGTGCATACATGTTTAGTACTGATATTACTTCATTATGTATGGTACACTTTTTTGATATAGTTTCCTTCTTTATCTCTTTTAATTAAATCTAGTTTTGCTTTTACGTGATCTGAGATGAGCATTGCTACCCCTGCTTTTCTTACTTCAGCTGAAGCATAATAGATTCTGCTCCAGTGTTTTACCTTTATTCTGTATGTATCACTCTACTGTAAATGTATTTCTTGGAAACAACATATTGTAGAATTCTGTCTTTTAATAAAGTCTGCTATCTGCTTTCATTTTATGGGAGAGTTCATCCCATTCATATTTATAGATTAAATTGCTAACTCTGTATTTCTGCCATTCTATTTTCCCCAAGTTATATTTTTCCCTTTGTCCCTTTCCCCACTCATCAGTGTTTTGTTTCTAATTACCATCTCCCTCAATCTGCCTTTTTCCTTTACAAACCCTCTACTCTTTCTTATCCCTTTCCTTTCTTCTTCTGTTCTTTCATATCCCCTTTCTTCTTCCAATTCCCTAAAGGATCAAATAAGTTTCTATATTAAACTAAATATGTCTGATATTCTTTCTTTGAGTCAAAACCAATAAAAATTAATATTCACAAAATGTTCACCTCCCCTCCCATCTTTCCCTCAACTGTAATAGGTCTTCTTTGCCTCTTCATGTTATATAATTTATCCCTTTTTATCTCCCCTTTCCTCTTCTTCCAGTACAATCCCTTTTCCACTGGTAGCTTCTTTTTATGTCATCACAGTAAAGTCAGATTATACCTATATTGTCTAAGTTAACTCCTAAAAAATATACAGTTCTCTAGAGTTAATTAAACCACCTTCCCTATCAACATATTAAACATTTTATTAGTTAAAAATATAGGTTTTTTCCCTTCACTTTTTTGTTTTTTATGTTTCTCTTGAGTTCTGTATTTGACGATCAAATTTTTTGTTCAGATCTGGTCTTTTCATCAAAAATAAAGGGAAATCTCCTATTCAATTGAATATTCATTTTTTCCTCTTAAAGAATATTCTCAATTTTGCTGGATAATTGATTATTGGCTACAATTCATATTTCTTTGTTCTCCAGAATGTCATATTCCAGATCCTTCAATCCTTTAAAGGGGAAGCTACTAGGTCCTGTGTAATCCTGATTGTGACTTCTCAATGTTTGAATTGTTTCTTTCTCAATGCTTGCAGTATTTTCTTCTTAATCTGATAATTCTGCAATTTAAGCTATATATTCTTTGGAATTTCCATTTTTGGGTTTCTTTCAGGAGGTATTCAGTGGATTCTTTCAATTGCTATTTTACTCTCTAGTTTTCGTACATTAGGGCAATTTTTCTTGATGATTTCTTGAAATATATTGTTTAGGTTCTTTTTTCCATTTTGGTATTCAGGGAGTCTAATAATTCTTAGATTGTCTCTTCTGGAACTCTTTTCTAAGTCAGTTGCTTTTCAGATGGGCTATTATAAATTTTCTTTTTTTCATTTCTTTTTAGTTTTATTTGACCGATTCTTGATGTTTCATTAAGTCATTTACTTTCATTTATTCAATTCTAATTTTTAGTGAATTATTTTCTTCAGTTAACTCATCTCTTTTTGCATTTGGCCAACTGAATGTTTAAATGAGTTGTTTTCTTCGTTGGGTTTGTTTTTTTCATTTCAGAATTTCTTTTTTTTCAAGGAGTTAATCGTATTTTCCATTTTGTCAAAACTATTTAAGAATTGATTTTCATCAGATTATTTGCTTCCTTTTCTAGAGCTCTCATTTTTTATTATCATTTTTACTTCTAACTCTCTTTTAAGATCCTTTTTTGAATTCTTCCAAGAGAGCTTTGTGAGATATAGACCAATTTATATTATTCTTTGAGGCTCCATCTGGAGATGTTTTGCCATTGGTATCCTCAGGGTTTCAAGTCTGTTCTTTATCTCCATAAAAGCTATCTGTGGTCAGAGATCTTTTTCCTTTTTTGTTCATTTTTAAAGATTGAGGTCTGCTGATAGGGTAAATGAGAGATTGTCCCAAAATATCTCTATAGGAAGTCTTACAGCTAGTCTGTGGATCCAATGAAATCTGAATCAGAACAGAATAACAAATGCTGCTATAATTTGACTGAGAGCTTCCAGGCAGATTTCTCCACTGCGTGCACAACACTCCACCATGGGTCCCTGCATTATGCCTGTGCTTGGCTGCCTCTGTGCCACTCCTACCCATAACTTCAGCCCAATTGAAACATATTTTTTCTCAAGTTCTTCCAAGATATCTTCTACTGGAATTGTTACACTCCAAATATTTGTGGGTGCTGTCACTCCAGAACAGATTCAGAGGCTTGATCTAGTGTTCATCTGAGGGAAGCTAACAATAAGAAGAGCTGTCTACTCTCTACCATCTTGGCTCCACAACCCCCTCTTCCTCCCAATGGATTATTTTCAATCAATTGTAAAGCTCTTTTAATGAACCCAAATTTCTCCAAGAAATAAAAGCATATCTTTATAATATCAACATTCTTTCAATGTTGCTTTATGAGAACAAGACATGAAATGCAATAATCTTCTAAGAATAAAAAAATGAATATGATATAAAGCCAAAGGAATAATAGATGGTTGAAGGGAAGGGGTGGAGGGGAGAAAATAAATTAAAAATATTTAACCAATAAGGAAATTTGAAGAAAGATTAAAGATGATATCAGGGAAATATATGAAAGGAAGAGATGAACTGTTCAGTTGGTGAATTGAGGAATGATAGGTAAATATAGAGATATTTTGTCTCATATCCTTAGGATATTAGGCTTTTGCTGTTTGTTGTTGTTCAGTCATTTTTATCATATATGTGTATTTGTGACTCTATTTGGGGTTTTCCTGGCAACGATACTGAAATGGTTTGTCATTTCATTCTCATTTTACAGATGAGGAAACTGATTCAAACAAGATTAAATGATTTGCCCAGAGCCACACTACTAGTAAAATGAATGAGTCAGGATTTGAACTCAAATTTCTTGATTTCAGGCCTGAAGCTCTATTCATTGCAATATCTAGCTACAATATATCAATACAAAGGGATAAAGTAACTGAGCATTATTGATAGGCCTCCTTACACCACAGCAATTTTGTGGGAAGAAATGGATGAAAACCTCAAAAGATATCACATACAGATGGCATATGATTGATTAGTGGTAATATAAAAACTCATATTAAAAATATGAATTAAGTACTTATTATGTGCCAGTTATTGTGCTAAGGTAGCAAATAGATAGAAAGGCCACAGATAAAACAAAACAAATTATCAGTTCTCCAATTCCTAAAAAAAATCGCAATTTAGTGAGGGAGAAAACATTCAAACAACTCTATATCAACAATTGTTCATACCAGCTGGGTAGTGCAAGTATTATTATTCCCATTTTATCAATGAAAGAACTGAGTCCCCAAAATAGTAACTTATTTAGCTACAATCAAAAAGCTATAAAATGTCAGAATTAGTATGTAAGCCTCTAGCCTTTCACTGCAAATTCAGTGAGCTGTTCATCTAATAAGTGTTTCCTAAATATTTGAAAAAAAATCTTTTCTACCACTTATTTTTACTTAAAAAAAAATTCTAGGCATAGGGAATTTCCCTAATAAAAGTCTTATGATAGATTGTGGATAAATGTCTCAGGGTCTGTTATTGGGTTTTAATCTTTCTTAGATACCTCTTTTCCTGCCTTTTTAAAAAAACACTTTAGACTTAGCAATACAAAGAAAAGAAAATATATTTCAGGTTCAATGAAGCTGTATAGTTGGAAAGAGTTGCCTCAGGTTAGCCTGAGCTGAATGCAACCTGTTACTAAGATGCTAGTTGCTGTTTTTCAGGGTCCCTTAGCTACTGTATAAAAAAGGTCAAAATTTAGCACCTTTGGAAAAAGAGGAAAACACCCCAAAAGGCCCAAGGAAGCATATGTCTTTGCCCTTGTGTGACAGAATCATCATCTAGCCTCTGGTATATTCCATTTCTAAAGTTTAAAGCAGATTAAAGCATACCCCAATGCACAATACAGGGATACAAAAATACAAACACAGGGAAAGCATAGATTGGCATACTAATGTCTCCCATGGCTCCTGCTTTTCTTCCTTGATCCCTCTGCAGCCAGCAAAACCAATTCTACCATCATAATATGAAGTTTAATTTAAAAACACCAGGTCAGAAGTTTACTTCCCATATTTATGTGCAGAATTAAAGTAGCTATAGAATGCTTCATTTTTACTACTTACAGCAATTGTTGCTCTTCTTCTTTCACCATTCAACTTCCATTGCTCCCTGACTTAGTTAACAATCCCCTCTTCTATGCATTCTTCTTTCCTCTCCCATAACTTCACCTTTCTGGCAGATAGTTTGTGTTTGGTTCCTCTATAGGTTTCTAGTTAAACAAAAATACTTGTATAGACATGGATGTTCCCTATCTATTGAAGCACAATTGTCATTGTTTCTATAATTATAGTTGGTTAATTTCCAACCACTTCAAGAGTTAGCTATTCTGTTCCACTCAAGATTTATGTCTCAATAATCTCATGTCCAAAAATTGTTCAACTTTTCTTTTGTCCTTCTCTCACAGAAATTATGTTAAAAAAACATTCCACTTAATCTTGAGTTCTGCTGTGATGAAAACATTGCTAATGTCTATAGTTTTGTCTTTTTATAAGACTTCCTATCCAAGTTAGAAAAAATGAATTTAAGATTTTTTTCTGGTAGGGAGATAGGGACAATGAACAGGGGAATAAAAACATAAATATAGGGAAAGCAGAGGAAGGAAAGAAGGAAAGGAAGGAAGGAAGGAAGAGAGAGAGAGAAAGGAGAGGAAAGAAGGAAGAGAAAAAGGGAGAAAAAGAGAGGGGGAAATAGAAGGGAGGGACAGAAGGAGGGAGGAAAGAAAGAAGGAAGGGTGAGGCAGTTAATTATCAATTATTATATATTTAATTTATATACATTTTATATATAATTTATATTTATATAAATATATTTGTAAATAATAATTTAATAATAATCATTTTGAATTGTTTTAGACACTGTGCTGGGCACTTTGGGATACAAAGATGTGAAACATAAAATGAAACAAGTAGCTTATTAGATAACCTTGCATTTACAAATACTTTTGGAGGGGAGACATTAGTCTAAGGATCATAAAGGGCTCTTGTAGGATATGCTACTAAGGATCTTTGCCTTAAAAAAATAGCAACTTTGCAAGGCAGAGATAAAAAAGAAATGCATACAGAGATAGCAGAGAGCCTCTGAGTGAAAAGGGTTCATATTATTTTCATTTATTATTTTTGGCATGAAATGGGCTTCATTCTTTTAAAAAAAAAAATGTTTATTTAGTTCTTTGATATGAAGTCCGGGTTAGTACCCTGGATGCCTTAGAATCAGCTAGAGTCAGGATAAGCAAAAGTCCTTGGTCTTTATTCTTGGTCTTTAGAGGAAGAAGTGAAGAAGATGGACAAGACTCTGCTACAAGCTCTCCACAACTTCCCTTCTCTTCCTCCACAGTCAAAGTGACTCTGGCTTATCTTACTCCACCCCCTAATTCTGCCTAAAATTATCTGTATACACCAAAATATTGAGCCAGCACAGAATAGTGAGAAGGTCCATTTTCCAAGCATATGCTAATAGAGTATTGTCCAATAGGTAATTAGCCTTAAGTGCTCGGTTGCCTGATTCCAGTGCACCTATTCAGAGTTACAGCCCTTTATACTTTGGCTTTCAGCCTATTTCTGGTTATATTTTTCTATCTTCTCCTTTTCTGTATTCTGCTTATGCCTAACTAATTTTATTTCAGATTGGTAGGCTGAGTTACCCAAAATAGAGCATAAAAGAATCCTTAAGATCATGACCATTTTCTCATTGGTCTTTTAATATAGAAATGAGTTATGAAAAATTCCAAAGAATGGATTAAGCTACCTTGGTGACGTTGTTTGTTTGTTTGTTTGTTTGTTTTTAATTCTCTCTTTGTCTTTCTCTCTGTGTGTCTTTCTGTCTCTGTCTCTGTCTCTCTGTCTCTCTCTCTCTCTCTCTCTCTGTTCAATGAACTATATCAATTTCATATAATCAATTTGCTTAGTTATCATAATTGGTTAGACTAAGCTATAATTTGGCTTCTAAATCTTCTCTTGTTGGCAAAATGTGTTAATTCACATAAAAAGGTTAGAGTAGAAATGAAATCAAAACATCAGATGTGAAAGGGCATGCTTTCCATGTAAACAGAGAATTTTGTTGATTAGAGTATGTGACTAAAGGTCTAAGAAGTTTGTTCCTTAGAAAATTATTCATATTCTATGAAAGCAGGAGTGCTTATATCAATAAGGGAAAAAATAGACAGATGCCTACCAATTTCCAAAGGAATTTACAATAAAAATATTGTTTTATTTTGCAATTATGTGATTGCCTTCTAATTCCCTTCACTTCTACAGGTTGTTTTTTTTTTTTTTTTTTTTTTTTTTTTAGATAGAGACACATTTCTTTCTTTCTTCTTCCATTTTTAGATAGAAAAGATAAGTATAATTGGTTTGGGCAAAAGAGCATGAATATTATAAAAATATTTACTTATAAATCTATATAAAGTCTTGTAGGTATTTGGTAAAAGAAGTTTGTAATCAATCTGCTGTCTGAGTGCTCAAAATGAGGTCCATGTGTAAGAGGCATCATAAAGGAACAGACATTACAAATGTAAAGTGAAAAGTGATAAAAATGGTTTCATGACATGAAGAACACTGGTTTGTGTATTATATAGCATTTTATTTATATACATACACACATATTATCTTACAACACAGAAAGGACTGCTCTTTGATTCAGGAATTCCTGAATTTAAATCAAATCTTTAATATTGACTAATCATAAATCCATGGACAAGTTCAGAGCTTCAGATTCACCATCTGTAAAATGGAATAATGATACCTCAAGTTCTTATTTCACAAGGATGCTATGAGATTCAGTAAGCGAATTTACATGAAACATATTATAGATCTCAAAGCACTACATAAGTATTTTTATTCTATAAACATTTGTATATCTTGTGTATACATGTACATATATGTGTATATATGTATACATGTATATGTGTACATGTGTATACACACATGTATGTGTGTGAGTGTGTGTGTATGTGTGTCTTTGTGTATCTGTGTCTGTGTGTCTATGTCCCATCAAGGTGGTACAGTGAATAGAATGCCAAGCTGTGATTCAAGATAATCTGACTTCATATTTGGCCACGAACACATACTAGCTGTATATCCCTAGGCAAGTCATTTAATCTCTGTCTGCCTCAGTTTCTATATCTGTAAAATGAGGAGGATAATAATATCATGTATGTCTCAGAGTTGTAATGAGTAGCAAGTGAGATAATAATTGTAAAGCATTTAGCACACTGCCTGGCACATAGTAAATATTATATAAATATTAATTATTGGGACAGCTAGGTGGTATAAGTGGATAGAGCACCAGCCCTGAAGTCAGGAGGACCTGAGTTCAAATCTGGTCTTAGACACAACACTCCTAACTGTGTTTCCCTGGGCAAGTCACTTAACACCTATTGCCTCAACAACAACAACAAAAAATATTAGCTATTATTGTTATTACTATTATTGCATGTTATAATTTAATACAATCAGTTATTCTGATTATATTAGGAGAAGAAACATGATTTTTACATTCATATAAAATATGAAGAAGGATCATAAAGGGCACTTTGTTTTTGAATTTCTAAAGTCAGAAACATCAGTTCATCATATCAAAGAGAAAATGTGAAGTTTTGGAGAAGGTCACTTGATAGCAAAGATATAGAAACAAAGTAGGTGCCGATTAAATGAATGTAATAGAATATCATGTTTTTATAATAAATGATAAAGTTAAAGAATTAGGGGAAGAATTATAAGAATTATAGAATAAAGCAAGCAGTAACTGGAAAATGCAATAACTATACAATAAATGGGGAAGAAATTAAAACAATCAATCCCATGAAATTTTAATAGCCAACTTTACCCAAAAAAAAAGATAGATATGTTTCCTTCCTTCTTTTAGGAAGTGAAGACCTATAGTATAAGACATTACAAATAAGATTAGGTTCAGTTGATATTTTGGTTAGATTTGATGAAATGCTTAATGATTATATTTGAAAAATAAGGGAATATAAAAATAAAAATATTTGTCAATAAAAAAATTAAATGTAAAATCTTTAATGAAAAAATCAGGAAAAAGGAAGAACTTGGCATATTTTACCTGTGCAACAAAAGACTCAGAGAGACATCAAGAATCAATCAAACAAATTCAAAAGAATGAAAAAATAGAGGAAAACATAAAATACCCAATGGGGAAAACAACTGACTTGGAAAATAGATCCAGGAATGACAATATCAGAATCATTATACAATCTGAAAGCAATAATCAAAAAGAGGGCCAAGACAGTATCTTCCAAAAAAAATTATCAAGAAAAACTGTCCTGATGTCCTAGAATCAGAAAGTAAAATAGGTGTTGAAAGAAACAACCAAGCAGATCAGGATTTTAGTATTAAAAGTAAAAATGGGGTAATCATCTTTAGAGAGAGGAAATTTTGAAAAATCATTAGGAAATATTTTGCACAATTATATGCCAATAAATCTAACAATCTGAGTGAAATTGATTAATACTTGCAAAAATAGAAATGATCTACATGAACAGATCAGGAAGTAGAGATCTTAAATAATCCCTTCTTAGAAATAGAAATGGAACAGGGCATTAACAAATACTGCAGGAAAAGATCCCTAGGGTCCAATAGGTTCACAAATGAATTCTACCAAACATTTAAAGAATAATTAATTCCATTACTATATAATTTATTTGGAAAATAGGCAAAAAATGAACCACCCTCTGTTTATGACACATATAGGATACTCATATGTAAACCAGGAAGAGACAGAGCCAATTTAAATTAAACATACCAATTTATAGACTAATTATATAGACCAATTTCTCCAATGAATATTGAAAAAATTTTGTACAAATTAATAGCAAGGCAATTACATCAATATATCACAAATATTATATGCCATGACTAGATAGAAATTATACCACAACCATAAAGCTGGTTAAATGTTTGGAAAACCAACAACATAATTGACCATATTAAAAAAAAAACCCACACAACAGAAATCATAGGATTATCACTTTAAATGCAGAAAAGTCTTGACAAAACACATACCCATTCTTATTAAATTATAACATCATTAGAATCATAGGAATAGAAGCAAGATCTAGCTAAAGTCATCAGCAAGCATTATCTGTAATGGAGATATAAGAAAGCAGTCTTCCCAATAAGGTCAGGAATCAAACAAGGATGCCCTAATGGGGAATAATAATTTACCAATAATTATTTCATTTAGTGCTAAAAATATTAGTTTTAGCCATAGGGGAAGAAAAGTAAATTGAAGGAATTATAATTATATAAGAAATTATAATATAATTTGCAAAAACAAAACTACTATTGAAGATGATATGATCAACTAAAAATTACTTGAAATAAGTAACAACTTCAGCAGAGTTGCAGGATGTAATATAAACCCACATAAATCATTGGGATTTCCTTGTTGGACCAACAAAGATCAGCAGCAAGAGACAGAAAGAGAAATTCTATTTTAAATAACTATAAATATTATAAAATACTTAGGAGTCTACCAGCCATGACAAACCCAAGAATTATATGAACAAAATTATAAAATACTTTTTACACAAATAATGTTCAATCTAAATAATCAGAGAAATACCAATTGTTCATGTTAGATTGAGCCAAAATGATAAATATGATAATTCTGCCTAAATTAATTCACTTATTCAGTGCCATACCAATCAAACTACCAAAAAATGTGATAGAGCTAGAAAATACAACAAAATTCATCCAGAACAACAAAAAGTCAATAACATTAAGGGAATTAATGGAGAAAAATCCTCAGGAAAATGCTATCCATAACCAGATAAAGAACTGATATACTTTTAATGTAGAGCAAAGCTTTTTTTCTTTTTTAACTTACTTTGTTCTTTCTCAGGTTTGTTTGTTTTTTCTTTTGATCTATTTGTTCTTTCATTACTGAGACTAATATATAGATATTATGATGTTTTACATGATAGCACATGTATAAACTATTTTAAAATGTCTCCCATCTTCAGAAGAAGGCAGGGGAGGAAGAGGGGAAAATTTGGAACTGAAAATTTGTAAAAATAAATGTAAAAACATTTTTGACATGTAACTGGAGAAAGTAATAAAATAGTAATTTTTAAAGGGAGAATATAGCTTTGTTCCAAAGACCAGAAATAAAACTCATGGGGAGTACTTATAGGAGTATAAATATTGGCTCAATTCACAAAGAATCCTCTAATTAGAATTGGTTTTAAAATGAGACAATTTGCTACACTATAAATATTGAAGCAGATGCTGGATAACCATATACCAGAATTGTTTTAGACTCCTTTACAAGTTGAAATTTCCATAATTTTAAGAATTAAAATGAGAATTATTTTGTTATACATAATTATTTCATGTTTGAAAAGAATGTTATCATTTCTGTGAGGTCCTTAACCACAAGGTATCCATAGCATTTTAGTCTAAATCTAATTTTCTCCATTCCTAAATACAAAATAAAGTGGCAATCATGAAGACTTGGATTGAAATCCTAGTTCTGACACTAACTGTAAAACTGAAGGTCAGTGATTTTGTTCTTATTGGGTTGTTTTTCAGTTCTGTTTGTCTCTTTGTGACCCCATTTGGGGTTTTCTTGACAAAGATATTAGAGTTGCTTGTATTTCCTTTGTCAGGTCATTTTATTGACAAGGAAACTGAGGCAAACAGGGTTAAGTGACTTCACCAGGATCACATAGCTGGCAAATATCTGAAACTGGATTTGAACTCAGAAAGAGGAATCTTCTTGACTTCAGGCCTGGCACTTTATGCACTGTACCACCTAGTTGCCCAGTAGACCAATCACTTAACCTATTTGAACCTTGGACATCTCCATATGGCCAAATAATTCTGGAAATACTTTCACAACTTCATTTGCACAGGTGAGTTGGCCCCCAGAACTGGGCTCTATCTTCAGCTAAGGGGTTATGAGTCTTTCTCTTTATCAGTTTAAGTTCTTATTATATTGTGTCCTTCCCCAACAGCAGTTCATCTAGATGAGTTTAATTTATCCTCAATATCATCAATAACCAAATAATATTGACTATTCTTTACAAAGGAATCTTTATTGAAAAGATTCAATAGCAAGAACAAAAGTCAAAATAATACAAAACATGTTTCAGAACTTTGGCAGGCTCACCTTTCCATGATATATGCCTCTGGTGAGAATAAACTAAATCTTAAAGCAGTTTGTACAAAGCATTCATCCTTACAAAGCTGACCTCCAGATTCAGCCTCACAGATGGATAGAATTGCGCCCTTTCTTCAAGGGTATCAAGTCTCAGCTGCTGGGCTGATCTACTGCCACATTAGATCAAACAGTTCACAACTCAAGAAAGTGCTGACTTGCCAGATTTAGCTGAACTCTAATTTCTATAACTATAGTTGTTCTTCTGACTTTTTAAAACTCACAGTATCATAGCCTAGGCTTTCCATTTTCTATACTATTTCACCTGACTGGGAAAGAATGAAATATTATTAAGATAGAAAACCAATATCATATGTTCAAAATCACATAGCAACTTATGTGAAAAAACCAAAGCCCAAAGCCTCTTTCCCCTCTCCTAGAAGTTTACACCATATCTTTCATTTATCACAAATTGGGTAACGAAATCAAATTTAGCTTTTTTGAGTCCTTTTGTCAGTTCTGTCTCAGCGATCAATTAAAATGCTTTTCTGTACCACCAAACAAGCAAAACCAAAATAGTCTTAGATTACCTGTACATTCTCAGAAAAGGAAGGACCAAAATATAAATTTCCCTAGTATTTCTGGGTTAACACTAAGCATAGCAGATTGTGCATACTCTAAAGCTAAAGCCTAATTAGTCATACCTTAGTTATAAGTTATATATTGATGAAATCAGAACTCATGGGGAGATTCATAACATGGTACTTGATGCATTGACATAAATTAAGCAGTATTGCTTTAGAATTCTTCTAAGATAGTATAATGTATGTCCTATGGAGTTTAAAAATTGTTTTGAATTGACAAATTATATATGTAAATTTATCAAACTTGGGGCTCTTACCTTGTTATTTTATAACTCTAAACATCATTGAAAGAAAAAAATAATCTTTATAGTGCATGTCTTGCTTTGTGTAAAAGAAATAAAGAGAAATGATGAGTCATAGTAAATAGAATAGACTTTAATTCTGATATAGGTTATAGAAAGAATAACATTTCTATTAAAATAACAGCAGTTTAATTTAATGTTTTTTGTTACTATTTAAAAACAACCAAAATGTTGAATTTTAAGAGCATATTTCTAAGATCAATCCTGACAAATTTCAGAGCAGAGAAAGAATTGCTCTCACAAAAGTCATTGGATGAAATTTCTTCTGGGATTTCTACAGCATACAATTATTTCAATGATTCTTTAGCCAGGTAAACTAAACTTCATAATAAATAAAAGATTATTCAAACATCTGTGTTCCCATGGATGTGAGGAACTATATTTAGATATACTGTAGAACCAGTCCATCATAGATCTAGATATGGAAGGTATCTCTGAAGCATTTGGAATGGTTGGACTCTCCATTTCTTTTGTTTTGTCCTGTTTCTTTTCTCCCCTTTAATTTAAAAAAAAGCAGGATAATTTTTTTTAATTGGAATATCATACTATGGGGAAAATATATTAAAATACCAAGAACTTTTGAATAAGTTGATAATGTACTGATTGAATAGATGATATACAAATTACCTGCCTCCCCCACCCCACCATTTTCCTTCCAGATCACTTATAATAATAATGTGTTCTACTGATCTTGGGGAGAGATTTGGTAATACTCCTACCACTCCATTGACATTTCTAGATTCTCTATTACCATTACCTCTGTTCTTTTGAGATCAGTCAACTGATATGTATCATTGTCAATAATCCAGTAGTTGTTATCTACTGCTCTCTAGGATACTGGCTCTCCTTCAATGAAGTCAGTGCCTAGATCATGTACTTTCTCTCTACTCCAACTCCTGTCCTCACAGGATATTTCAACATATATACATATACATATATATAGATAGATAGATAGATAGATATTGATATTCTTTCAAATATCCTAACTTTACAATAGCTCAATTTACCCATTGTTCTACTTCATCTTTGCTATATGGAGATGGTCATATCCTTGATCTTGCAATCACTCACAACCTCTACTTCTATTTTTGAAAACTTTGAAGTTCTTAACTTATCATAATATTTTATCATTCTATTTTTCCTCTGTCTTATGATGCCTAAAATTGCTTTAATCTCACTCTGACTTCCAATTCATATACCCCTTGCTTCTTTCTTAGTCCATTACTTCTGTAATATATATACTCTCCTCCCTTTCCTGGATGGATCCAGTGGTGGACTGGTTCAGCTCAACACTGCATTAGAAATTTATAAGAAATCAAGTTTCTATCCTACCTTTAAGCAGATTTTTAAAAAGTGAATTAAAATCATGAAGAAGTAGGTCATAATTTCTGATGTCTTTTAAATACCTGTGTTATTTTTACTCTCATATCCTAAAACTGGTTCAAAATAACTTATTTTTGAACTTAAGAGTAAATGTCTAGTTTTAAAAATCAAGGATAACATCTGTCTAAGATGCATGTACTCCAGAAATAGTCATGTTTTAAAAAAGGTTCCTACTTTATTCTCATGCTTGTAGCACATTAACAATTGATGTGTCAATCAGTCCAAACTTATTTTAGTTGTCATCATTTGTGAGACATTACAAGAATCAATATCATTGGACATTTTTTTCTTCCAGGCTTGGGAGGTACACATTAACTGTGACTCATAGATATTTTCTTTTTGAAAAGGATGTCAGGATGGCTTCCTGAGCTTTTGGTTTGTTTTATAAGATTTAAATCTTTTATTTGTTAAGATTGCCCAAATTTCAGGTCATGATAGGTTTTCATGTCTACTTCTAAGTATTTCTGTGGTGATACAAAGATATGTATCATGAAAGAAATTGAATGAAATTTTAAATCTCCACCATCCTAGGTCATTACCCTTCTTTACTTCACCTGTTTTAAATAGATAATCAAACATAAAAGTACTCTCATCCAATAACATTCTCTCTTTTTCTTAGAATTCATGTAATTCAATAAGCTGTTCCAATAAATTTAGATTGCTTTAAATACATCATACATGGAGCAAGTAGAACAAATATATACCAGTGCTATGTATAGTAAAAGTCCCAAACACATTATAAATCAACAATTGACCAATAAAGCAGCAAGTATCCAAAGAGATTTTTTTTAAAAAAATAACTCAACTTAGCTAAAAGTTTATATGTAATACAAAGAAAATCATATATTTATTTTGTAGATATGAAATGGGGATAGGCACTTTTTTTTGCTAAAAATTAAGGGAAAAGGAAGATTGACTTTACCTATTAATAGTTTCTGTGCTGAGGCTATACATATCATTTTCCTTAGAGAACTAGGCCAAAGCAGGTGAGGTGTAAAATGGCTCACAGTGACAAAAGGCTTGAAGTTGACAGTATTCTTCAAAAAGGAAGGAGGAGAAGAATGTCAACTGGAGCTCCAGGGGAGGGAAGATTTGGATATTGTTCTTGTGTGAATACCATGCTTCTCTCTAGGTATGCATGTATATGAGACTATAGAGAAAAGATTGTCACACAAGCAGCTTTCATATGTATCCAATTAGTGATGACTTTTAGTCTGTGAACCCCAAATGAAAAGTCGATGTCATTCTCAATGTCATTGCTTATGGGATTTCTTCAAACTTCAAGGAAAATGTTTCTGCTTCCTGAGACAAATAACCACATTCAAAAGCTAAGTATTTTGGTTTACTTGGATTTGAATGCTTTTTTCCTTTGAATCTCTAAGGCTTAGATAGGGAATCACTTGGAGATTTTTGTTGTTGTTGTTCTCTTCTATCAAAAAAAAAATGTTAGAACATGTCTAAGTAGAATAACTTTATTTAGTCCATATCATTTTAACTGTGGGGACTAAGATAATCAGGAGATAATATATGTAAAGCATTTTTCACATTGTAAATCACCATATAAGTGTTAGCAATTATTATTAATTTTTGATAATTAATTATTTTCATGAATTTAAATATGAAAAAGGACAACAAATTACTCTATTCTCGGAGGAATTTTGTTCTTGAGAAATAGTATTGCCAACTTAAAATGTTACTACTTGTTTCTCATATCCATTCACTGGAAAGAATAATTTCATTCTTGGTTTCATGAATATTTTAATAATCTCTACCATGTAAGCTTGTTGTTTTTTTTTTAACTGAGACTAGTTTCAGAAAACTACATATTAGAAGAGAAAGTGGACAATTTAAATGTGGTTATTTTATTTCCACTATTATTTATAAATACAAATGAATAAAATAGATTGCATTTCTGGATATTATGGTAATGAAGCAGACAGTAATTAAGGAATTTGTCTGAGTACAAATGACTTTTAGCTGGCATCATATTTAGTATGAATACAGAAAAGGCCAGGATTATACAGGTAACATGTCACTCCATGGAGGTCTTTACCTCCTTTTCAGTAACATGATAAATAGAGTTACCCTCAACTTTGTCTGGTTCTAAGAGTTTCATGTAATTAAGAAGTTTTACTAGTGACTTTATAATTTGTTTTGAAATATCTTAAGGCATAAATTATTTTCCTGCTATCAAAATGGCCTATCAAAACAAGATAAACATCTGACTTGACTATCAGTATGATAGCATCAGTGAATTTCCTAATTCAAAGTTAGATATCTGCATTAAGGCAAATGGAATGAAGGTTTTAACTGGAAAGAGATAATAGAAGAATTAGTAAGGTGACATCATTAAAGAACTGAGCTTGAGATATGTGACAATGCCTTTAATAGTCTGATTTTCTTGGTAACAGGAGAAAAATGTAACATTCTAGGAGAGAACTATCCTTGTTCATGAGATATAATTTGCTTTTTAAAAATATTTTTACTGAATCATCATCATAATCATATTCTGAAAAAAAGCATAGTTTCTATTTTTTTTGAGTTGGCATTGTCCTTAAATTAGAATTGTGCTTTTAAAATTGATCTTATGCCCATTTTGCAATCATTTATTTAATAAAGCTAACTAATGGTTTACTTCAACTACATTTCCCTCTTTATTGAGTTTTTTGTTTTGATTTTAAAGGCCCTCCAGATACTAACTTTTTCTTAACACTTTACATATGCGATGGATACATATATAATATGAATATAACACATGTAGCATGCCATACATATATAATAAGAAACATAGTGAAAATTTATGAAAAAAATTTAAAATAAACTTTTGGCACATAAATTATTAAATACTAGTATTATAAAATAGAAACTATTCATTATTTTGAATCATAAAAATATCACTTTATATTTAAATGTAAACTGCAATTTTTTTTAGCACAGAATTAACGAGGTCATTTTAGCAAATCTTTGATGATCCAAATATTTTGCAATATTGTCAGTCCCCAAACCACCATAACTGTCTTCATGAATAGTGATAAATATTTATGTCATACTTACTAAGTGTAAGACAGATACTACACATATGAAGAGGTAAATATAAAACATGGCTGCATATAACAAGATATATTTGTACAAGAATATATGGGCCTTTTAAAGACAACGTTGAAAGGCTTAAGAAGACTGACCGATACAATAACAAATCACCATTCTAGAGGTCTTGAGATGAAGTATGCTACCTACCTTCTGATAGAGCCATGATAGTCTCATAAGTCTCATTTAGAGACATTTTTTTAAATCATGGCTAATGTGCTATTTTTTTCTTGACTATCCATATATGTCACATAGGGGAGTTGTTTTTCTTGCTTTCTTTATTAGGGCAAGAGAGAAGAAAAATAAATAAATTTTAATTTAAACACAAAAATAAATTTATACAGGCAAAAATGAGGATTGGTTGGGAGGGTATTATTGGTACCTAGTTTAAAAAATAAACCCATTATATTTAACTTCAAATTGTCATAATTAAGTAAAAACATTTAAGATTCCCATTTAAAGTTCTTTAAATATAAAACTTCAGAATTCAAGAGATGGAATCCATTCAATAGTAATCCATTGTAACCAAAGATGATATTATTATTTCATCATAATACCATAATAACTTGTTTTAACCGTAAGGAACTTATGGAAATAACTTCAGCAAAGTATATCAGGAGGAAAATGTGTATATTAAAAAGATGGACCTGGCATGTGGAAAATATTACATAATGGGTAGATATCACCAGTATATTCCTATCATCCTCAAGGAATCAGGAGAAGCAGAAAAAAATGTCAACATATTGGCTGAATACCTGTCACATGTTTATTGGAGATGATAGACAAGAATTGTATACACTGAGTAGGCATGGGAGGGTTGTGAGCATCATCAGTGAAAGAAATAAACAAATTAATTAGATAACAAATCCTTTAGGGAATCATGACATAAATTTAAAGTAAATTACTAAATTGAGAGTAGAAAAGTCCTAAGTATACAGAATATAGAACATACTTGCCTTTCCCATAGGATGGAGCCAAAGTGGTGGAGTGAAGCCAGGGAACTGCTTGAGCTCTTCTAGTTTCCCTTGAAAAACATATGAAACCGAGCCTCTGAAGAGTGTGACAGAATGAAACTATTCTCCAGCTCAAGATAGATTGGAAAAACTTTAAGGAAAGTCAGTCTTACCGGCATGAAAAGGCTGTTCAGCCCAGTTCAAAGTATGGGAAAGCCAATGAGAAGGTCTTAATCTCAGCAGATCAGCAACTGCACCCTTGGTCCTGGCTCAATAGAGGAGCAGACTAGTGGAGCAGCCTCCAATCCCAGGTCAGAAGGCTAATTTTGAGAAAATAGGCTGTTTCCTAGAAAGAGCAGGGAAAGCTACTCTTTGCAAATACGAGGAACCCCCAGGGCTTAAAGACAAGGTTCAGAGCTGCACAGGAAGCTTGGAAGCATTTACTCTAGGAGCAGAGCTTCACCATATAAATAAAAAAGAAGAAAATACCAAAAGAAAGAGAAAAAAATGAGCACAAAACAGAAAAGAATCTTGATCATAGAAAGCTACTATGATGACACAGAAGACCAACTCAAACAAGGACAAAATATTCACAGAGAAAATCTTAAAAGAGTGATATGAATTGGTCTCAGGTTCAAAGAGGCTTCTTGGAATTGATCACAAAAGACTTTAAAAGGCAAATAGAATAGAAGAAAAAATGAGAAAAGAAATAAGAGGTATGCAAGTGAGAGTCAACATCTTGGAAAAGGAAGGTAATTCCCCCCAAAATACAATTTGCCAAATGCAAAAAAAAAAATCCACTGAAGAATACATTCAAAAATAGAATTAAGGAATTGGAAAAAGACATAAAAAAGTTAACTGAAGAAAATCACACATTGAAAACTAGAAAGGGGTAAGTGGAAACTAATGACTCTATAAAACATCAAGAATCAATCAAACTAACTAAAAGGAAAAAACAATGGAAGAAAATGTTAAATATTCCCATTATAAAATAGCATACCTGGAAAACAGTTCCAGGAGAGACGATTTAAAACTTACTGGTTGGAACAGCTAGATAGTGCAGTGGATGAGTACTGACCCTGAAGTCATGAGGACTTGAGTTGAAGTCCAGCCTCAGACACTTAATACTTCCTAGCTGTGTAACTCTGAGAAAGACCTGGGGTTACAATCAAGAATTAACCATCCAGGGAGACTGAGCATTGTCTTTCAGGGAAGGTGATGGATCTTTTTTTATTAAAGCTTTTTTATTTTCAAAACATATGTATGGATAATTTTTCAACATTAAAGCTTGCAAAACATTGTATTCCAATTTCTCTTCCCTTTCCCCATCCTCTCTCCTAAATGACAAGTAATCCAATATATGTTAAATATGATAAAATATATATTAAATGCAATACATGCATACATATTTATGCAATTATCATGTTGCATATAATATCATGATATCATGCAAAAAAATGAATAGATGCCCATCAGCTGGGAAGTGGTTGAACAAGTTGTGGTTTATTAAGGTAATGGGATGTTATTGTTCTATAAAAAATGATGAACAAGCTATTTTAGAAAGACCTAGAAAGATTTATATCTGATTTAATGCTGAGTGAACAAGCAGAATCATGAATATATTGTCCACAATAACAGTAAAAATGTGTAATTATCAACTATGAAAGACTTGCTTCTTTTCTCTTTCTTTCTCTCTCTCTCTTTTTGCTGAGGAAATCAGAGTTAAGTGACTTGCTCAGGGTTACACAGCTAGGAAGTGTTAAGTATCTGAGGCTAGATTTGAACTCAGGTCCTACTGACTTCAGGGCTTGTGCTCTATCCACTGTGCTACCTAGCTGACCCTGACTTTCTTCTTTTCAGTGATTCAGTGATACAAGGTTATGCAGACTTTGAATCAAAAATGCCATATGCATCCAGAAAAAAAAAAACTAAGGAGATAGAATGTAAAACAACACATGTTCATTTCTTTTTTTTTCTATGTTCATTTCTTTTTTTCTGTTTTTTTTTCTCTCCCATGTTTTTTTTTCCTTTTGTTCTGATTTTTCTCTTCCAGCATGATTCATAAATCAATGTGCATTAAAAATAAATATATTAAGTAATTAAAAGAAAAAGAACATATATAATCATATAGCATTAGTTACTTCCACTTAGAACATATCATTCTAGAAACAGGATAAGTTAAATTCTCTGTTTTTTGAAGAAAAACATTATGAAATTATATATTTAGAGATTCATTTGGCTATAACATAAATCAAGAACATTTTTATGATAATAGATTTGCAGTTTGATGAGCAATTATCCTTTTTATTACACTATTATAGAAACATGTGTTTTATTCCATAAATTATCTTAACTTTATTCCACCTAGGCCCTTAGTTAGAGATCTCTAAGTAGCAGGTATAGGGGATTCAGATTCCCAGATCCTAGACTCAAACAATGCAATACCAATTTCTATCAATTTTCATTATTCAGTAACATTTTCTCAAAAGATAAAAATGGGACTAGACCCATAAGTGAATAGAATGGGAACTGAGCTACCTCCATAATCACAAGTGGAGTCAGTGTGATTCATTCAATTCTCACTATAAATCATATGCTGTTCTAATCCTTCCAATTCTCTCAGGTGGAATTTTAGAGTTGTCTTTTGTTCTCATTGCTCTAATAATGATTAAAAACATTTTTATGTAACTATAAATAGCTTTGATTTCTTCTTCTTAAAATTGTCTGTTTATATACTTTGCTCTTGTTCAATTGTTTTTTTAGTCCTATCTGACTCTTCATGCCTCTGTTTGAGGTATTCTTGGCAAAGATAATAAAATGTCTTGCCATTTTTTTCTCCATTTCATTTTAGAAGAATAAACTGAAGCAAACAAGGTTACATAACATGCTCAACATCACAAAACTAAGAAGTGTCTAAGGCCATATTTGACCTTAAATCTTCCTGACTTCAGATTGATCCACTGCATCACCAACTGATCATATCCTTTGACCATTATCAATTGGGTAATGTTCTTAATATTTAAAAAGAAATTTGACTTAGTGTTAGTATATAATTGAGAAATGAGATCAAATCAGAGCAAATTGTTTTATTAACATTTTAATATTATTTCATTTTCTAGAGTACTTTTAGCAAAAATATATCTTTCCCAATGAATTCTTTTAATTAGATCTTTTATTGCTTTAGACGGAGATCATGATTGCTACCCCTGCTTTTTTAACTTCAGCTATCCACATTATATTCTATTCCAGTCCTTTCCTTTAATTCTGTGTGTATCTTTCTATTTCAAATGTATCTCTAATAAATAACATATTGTTAGATTCTAGTTTCTAATTCATTTTATTATGTGTTTTCATTTTATAGGTGAGTTCATCCCATTCAAATTTAGAGCTATGATTACTGTATATTTCCCTCTACCATATATTATACTTTTTCTCTCCTCTCTTTTTTAATTCTTTCTCTCTTCAAAATCTATTTTACTTCTAACCATTGTGTTCCTTAATCCACATTTCTGTTTATTATCTTCACCTCTTTCTTTTAACCCTTTTTTCCCATTTCCCTCTTGGGTAAGTTATATTTCTATTTTCAACTGAATGTATATATTACATATATGTGTGTGTGTGTGTGTGTATTTTTTCTTCTTTTTTCACTAATTCTACCCTTCCTATTTTCTTCTCCATTGTAAAAGATCTTCCTAGTACACCTCTTTTCTATGAGAAAATTTCTCCCATTCTAACTCTTCCTTTCCCATTTTCCCAATGCATCTCTCTTTCTTAGTCATTCATGTTTTTGACATCATTGACATGATATAATTTGACATTATATCCATACCCTCTGTCTATGTAAACTCCATTTAACTGTCCTATTAATTATACAGTTCTTTTGTATTACATATCATCTTCCTACATAGGAATGTAAACAGATTAATATTATTGAAATACTTATGATTACTTTTTCATATTTTCCTTTTTATTCTTCTCATAATTTCAAATTTTTCTATTTAGCTCTGATATTTCCATTTGAGGAGAGCTTGAGAGTTCTCCAACTTTTTAAATATACATATTTACACTTGAAAATTACATTTAGCTTTACTGAGTAGGTGATCCCTCTTTATAATTCTAGCTTAATTCTTGTATTCTGGAATATCATATAACAAACTATCAACTCTTTTAATGTGAGAGCCACATTTTTCCAAGAGTTTGAATTCCAATTTTTTCTTCCTCCCTCCTCCTTTGCTTTTCCAAAAATTGTAGGCAATTTGATATATATTATATATTGCTACTATGTACAATATATTTCCATATTAGTCATGGTTATGAAAAAGAAACAGATCAAAAGAAAACAAAAGGATAAAATCAGTGAAAAAAGTATGCACCAATCTGCATTTATTCTATCAGTTCTTTATCTGAATTTGGATAGCATTTTCTTTCCTGAGTTCTTTGTATTTATCTTATATTGTTGTGTTCCTGAGAAGAGCTGAGTTCTTTATAGTTGGACATCACACAATGTTGCTGGAACTGTGTACATTGTTCGCCTTGTTCTGCTAATTTCACTTCGTAACAGTTCATACATCTTTTCAGGTTTTTCTGAAATCGGCCTGTCATATCTTGTTGCACAATAGTATTCATATTCCATAACTTGTTCAGCCATTCCCTCCCATCAGTTTCAAATATTTTGAAAATGGGCTGGAAATGAAAATTTTTTTAAAATGAAAAGGGCTACTATAATTTTTTTTTTTTCTGTATGTAGGTCCTTTTCCCTTTTTATGACCTTTTTTTCAATTTACTTAGTATTGATATTGCCAGATCAAACTTTGGTTGCCCTTTGGGCATAGCTAAAAGTTGGTCTCCAAAATGGTTGAAATGGTTCACAACTTCATCAACAATACAATAGCATCCCAATTTTTCCATATTCTCTCCAACATTTATTGTTTTTGCCAGTCTTAGAGGTGTGGGATTTAGAGTTCTTCTTCATATGTCTATAGATAGATTTGATTTCTTAATCTTAAAACTTCCTGTTCATATCCTTTGACAATTTATCAGTAGGATAATGAGTTTTATTCTTATAAATTTAATTACTTCTCATATATTAGAGAAATGAGGCCTTTGACAGATAGACATGGTATAAGGATTGTTTTCCACTCTTCTGCTTTTCTTTTATTCACAGTTGCATTGGTTTTGTTTGTACAAAAGCTTTTCGGTTTTACTATTATCAAAATGATTTGTTATACATTTCCTAATGTTCTCTGTCTTGTTTATCATAAATTTTCTCCTTTCTCAGATCTGACAGGTAGACTATTCTTTGCTCTTCTAATTTATTTATGGTGTGGTATGGCTTATGTTCCTTTATATATAAACCATGTACCCATTTTGACATTATTGGATTATTTGCTGTGAGATGTTCATCTATAACTAGTTTGTGTCCGACTTATTCCAACTTTCTCAGAATTGTCAAATTATGAGTTGTCAAAGGCTGGGGTCTTGAGGTTTATGAAACCCAAGATGAATATTATCATCGCTTACTGTGTCTCAAATACTTAATATATTCTACTGATCTACCACTCTATTTCTTAGCCAATCCTAGATAGTTTTGAGCTTTAATGACTAATGGCTTGAGATCTGGTATTGCTAGACTACCTGCCTTTGTATATTTTTAAATTAATTCCTTTGATCTTCCTGATCTTTTGTTCCTCAAAATGAATTTTTTTGGTTTTTTTCCTATCCCTGTCAATAACTCCTGATCTTTTGTTTAATATGATATTGAGTAAACAAGTTTGTTTAAGTAGAATTGTCTTTATTATATTGGTTCAATCTACCAATGAGCAATTGATATTTTCCTAGTTGTTTAGATCTGACTTGTGTGAAAAGTATTTTGCAATTTTGTTTATATAGTTCTTAGCCTTGTTTTGGTAGGTAGACTTTTAAATATTTTATATTATTTATAATTATTGCAAATGGAATTTCTCTTTCTATCCCTTACTCTTGGGGTTTGTTGATAATATAAAAAAATGTTGATGATTTATGTGGGATTAGCTTATATTCTGCAACTTTGCTAAAGTTTTTTAATTATTTCTAAAAGATTTTTAATTGATGTTCTCTGGTTCTCTAAGTATATCATCATTGGAAGATTGCCATGCTATACCTTAACTATATTAGTTTCACATAGTTCCAATGATCTGAAAGTAGCTAAGAAGTGTTGGCATCAAATAGGTTAGCAAAGAAACTCAGAAGAGATACAGGTGATGGTGTGTTTAGATTATCTCATAAAAGAGTCTAGAAACATCAAAGCTTTAGTTCAGAGTCACAAATTGTCCTGGAAATATTGTTTTTCTTACTCGTATGCCTCATTTCTAGGTTTGTATAAGTTATTGCTCATTCTCCTCATGACTGAAAAAGTCCAGGTTTATGAAGGAAGTATTATGTTATTCATGTTTCTGCCTTTTATTAGGAAAATATTTTTATCTTCTATCTAGTAATTTACTTGATTCTAAGAATTAGTAGTATCATTGTGACTGTGTAAATACACTAGTATTTTACATAATACACCAGTAGGATTACAGGAGCCAAAGTTAAAAGTATGAGGAATGATTTACACACACACACACACACAAATCTAGCTCTCTTCCTAGGACCATAGAAAGGAATAGTATCTTTTATCTATGTGTCTAACCCTCAGGGACTACCACTGTGATCTACAAAATGTGTGCAATTGATATTAACAAATCAATCCCAACAAAGGAGGAGAAAGCCCAATGCCTGGGCTACAAATTCAATGATTAATTAAACCATTAATTCAGAAAACTAAAAATGATTCATGATTCCTAATTCTTGGCAGAGAAATAATGCAATAAAGAACCATATGAGTCATATTTTAAATATAAACAACTTATGGATTTCTTTTACTTGAGTTTCTTATTTTTTACAAGGGAGATGTTTTTGTTAGGTGGATACACACATACATATAAAAGCAAGACAGTGAAATATTTATAAAATATAGCAAAAAGAGTTATGAGTTTAGAAGGAAACACAGAGAAGTATCAGAAATACAATTTAAAATTTTATATTTAAATATGTGTATAATATAAATTTTTGATGTCATATATAATATACTCAGATGCTATTTCCTTTAGGAAACTTTTCTCAGTCCTTGAGTTGTTAGTGAGCTTTCTTTTCTCAAATTCTCTTGTAATTATCTTTTACATGTTGTACTCTTTATTAGAATGTTAAGTAACTTGAAGTAGTTACATTTTGTCTTAAATTTTGTCTATAAAATTCCCTGCATAAACATAGTAAAGATTGCACAAAAGTTTGTTTAATCGAAGTATATTTGCATTCTAATTATCTAATAGGTCATTCAATAGTGTTAGCCTTACCAAATATTTATTTAGTTGAATTGAATTTGGCCTTTTAAGTCTAGGAGGGTTAAATTTTCCAGAACGCTCACCATGGTAGCTTCAAAAAGCTAGATGCAGAGATGATAGATTATCATCAAAGTGGGAGAACAGTAGTACTCTTCACCAAATCCTCTCTTAACTATACTAATGTGATTTGATTTATCTTGTGAAAATAAGCTATAGGATTTCTCAGTTTTCCAACTTTAGCCTCATTTTTCATTTCCAATTGTCACATATCTCCTATCCCTCCATTTCTACTGCAGCCAAACGTCTATCTACCTCATGTTATACATTTGGGATCCCATTCCTGAACACTAAGGGAAAACATTCCTTTTAGCTTGGATCATTGTATCATGCAGAGTCATCACTGGTTTTTAAAAATTTCAGAAAACAACTGGCTGATACACTGATAAAGCATGATTTATTCATCAAGAGAGTAAAGGGGATGATGCAATAACTCGTTCTAAAACATTCGCCTGAATAAAAAAAATTATAAAAAACAAGTGCTTAAATCTTGACCTAATGAATGTTAATTTTAGCTTTGAGAATATCCATCATCAGAGGTAATTTATTAAATACAAGTTTATATATTAAAGTACTATCATAATATACTTTTTAAAAAGATAGGATGCATAAAAACTGAGGTTTAGGAAAAATCACTGTTACTTTTCAACTAGAAATATAACCCTTGTTGGAAATGCACATTAATTCAGATTTCCTTCAGAGACCTCTGATTTGAGGGGTTTACAAAAGAGCATGAGTGAAGCATTTCTTGAAGAAAGGATGACCTTGCAGCTTTTTCAAATTAAAAATAAGATTGACAAAAAAGGAGAAAGAAAATAACAAGGAGGAATAAGAGAATCTAATATACAGAATAATAGGAAGAGAACTATGCAAAACTCATTTAATTTCCTCAAGCTTCAATCTTTGACACTTCAAAATGATGCAATGAAGATGCTGAATTAATTGAAAAATTCCAATTCAGAAATTGAGATCTATGATTGACCAAATAACAGTCACTTCCCTTTGCTAAGCCTCATTTTCAGCAATAGTAAATTGAGAGTAATAATAGCCTTTCCCCTGCATGATTATGAACTCATATATAAGTATTTACAACCCTAAAAGCACTTTTAGAAATGTGAATTATTTTTATTGTGGTAGTGATTATGATAGTGGTGATATTGATGAAGAAAAAGTTTGGGGAGGCAAAATTTAACTCAAGAATTTTTACATAATATTGAAGCCTAAATTGCATTCATCTATTATTATAGCATTCTAAACAAACAATATCTTTTCTACCAAAGCTATTAGAAATTTTTTTTCTATTCCATGTAGCATATCCATTTCCTATTTTAAAATTTATCATAAAATCATTTTTATAAAGCCTTAGCCTATTAATTTAAACTTGTTTGTTAAACTGGAAATAAGAGCCACACCTATTTCAGAATTATGATTATGTATAGATTTGGACATAAATATATTTCTTTATGCAACAAGTTCCCAAGCATACATACTAATAATGGGGAGCAATGGAAATATATTTAAAATCATGATGCATCCAACAATGAATTCCATTCAAATTGTGTTTTGTAGATATAATTACACATGAATGTTCTCTCGGACATTCATATGTAATTGTGTGTGTGTGTGTGTGTGTGTGTGTGTGTGTGTATGACTTTGGGAAATAATAATACCATAAGTCAAATGAAACTATGTTGAAAGAGTGTCAGATTGGAAGAATTTTTTTAAAAAAGGTTTAAGATACCCCTTATTATAGTCATTATTGAATTATAAGATTATAGGAAAAAATCTTGATAATCATCTATTCCAATGACCTCACTTTAATAAATGAAAAAAAAAAAACTGAGGCAAACAGAAAGGAAGTGACTGACACAGGGCAACAAAAGTAAAAAAATGGAAGAGTCAATATTTGCATCTACATTTTTAAATTTCAAATGCTATTTCAATGCTTTTTTAATCATATAATGTTATCTTTATTTATCTTATCTAAATTCATTTATTTTCCCTTTTCCAAGTCATTAATTGGAGTGAATTAGTCTATCAATGACATTAAATATTCACTATGTAATAGGCAATAAGTATTGAGGATACTAAAAAAAGACAAAAAAAATCTCTTTTTTCAAAGGGTTATTCTTCTAAGAGAAGTACAACAGCAAAAAGAGAGAGAGAAAGAAAGAGAGAGAGAGAGAGAAGAGAGAGAGAGAGAAAACTCTTGAATATATCCAATTTTTGTTAGTTTGATTATTAATATAGTCAAATATGCTAATAGTTTTCCTAATAATTGAACCAGCCCTGCCTTCTTGGTATGAATCCTATTTGGACATAGTGTATTATCCTGGGAATAACTTGCTTTAACCTCTTTGCTAATATTTTGTTTAAGATTTTGGCATCAATATTCATTAGGGAAAGTGGTTTGTAATTTTTTTCTCTGTTTTGACCCTACCTGATTTGGATATCAGCACCTTATCTGTGTCATAAAAGGAATTTGGTAGGAATTCTTCTTTCCCTATTTAATAGTTTGCATAGTCTTATAATTAATTGTTCTTTAAATGTTTGGTAGAATTCACATTTAAATCTATCTGGCCTTTGAGATTTTTTTCTTAGGAAGTGGATTGATAGCTTGTTCAATTTCTTTTTCTAAACTGGGACTATTTAAGTAATATATTTCCTCTTCCGTTAATCTGGACAATCTATATTTTTAAGTATTCATCCATTTTACTTAAATTGTCTTTTTCTCTGTTTTATGCAAGTAAGCATCTAGAAATATAAAACTACCCCTAAGAACTGCTTTGGCAGCATCCAATAAATTTTGGCATGTTATCTCACTATTGTCATTCTCTTGGATGAAATTATTGATTGTGTCTATGATTTGCTGTTTCATCCACTCATTCTTTAGTATGAGATAATTTAGTTTCCAATTAATTTTGGTCTATTTTCCCCTGAACTTTTATTGCATATAATTTTTATTGTGTCATGATCCTAAAAATGCATTTGCTATTTTTGCCTTTCTGTATTTGATTTTGAGGTTTTTATGCCCTAATACATCATCAATTTTGTATAAGTTCCATGTAGTTCAGAGAAAAAAGTATATTCATTTTTTGACTCCATTCAATTTTCTCCAATGGGGTATCATACCTAACTTTTCTAAAATTCTATTAACTCCTTAACTTCTTTCTAACTTACTTTATGGTTCAATTTATCTAGTTCTGAGAGAGTAAGATTGAGATCTCCCACTAGTACAGTTTTGCAGTCCAATTCTTCTTGCAGCTTTCTTAACATTTCCTCTAGAAATTTGGATCCTATACTACTTGGCACATATATGTTTAGTATTGATAGTTCTTCATTATCTATGTTACTTATTAGCAAGATGTAGTTTTCTTGTCTCTTTTGATTAGATCTATTTTTACTTTTACTTGATCTAAAATTAGAATCACTACTTCTGCTTTGTTTTTTTTACTTCAGCTGAAGCATAATAGATTATACTCCAGTCTTTACCTTTATTCTGTACCTGTCACTGTGCTTTAAATGTGTTTCTGATAAACAACATGTTGTAGGAGTGTGGCTTTTAATCCATTCTGTTATCCACTTCCATTTTATGGGAGAGTCCATCTATTCACATTCATAGTTAAAATTACTAACTCTGTGTTTCCCACCATTTTATTTCACCCAAGTTATACTTTTTCTTTTCTTCTTTCCCTTCTCCACAGTATTTTGCTTCTGACCATCACCTCCCTCAAGCAAACATCCTCTATTACAGCCCCTCCTCCTTTCTCATATCTTTCCCCTTCTATTTCTATTCTCTTTTCAATTAGCCTCTCCCTTTCCTTTCCTCTTTCCTCTCCTGCTTCCTTATAATATGAGACAAGTTTCTCTGTAAAGCTAAATATGTCTAATATTCTTTCTTTGAGCCAAATCTGATGAGAGTAAGATTCACACAATGCATATGCCCCCTCCTTTCTTTCCTTCAATTGTTATAGTTCTTTTTTTCCTTTTCATAAGATGTAATTCATCCCATTTTACCTACATTTTTCTCTTCTTCAAGTACAATCACCTTCCCACCTCTAGTTTCTTTTTTATACCATCACAATAAAATCAAACCATACCTGCACTCTCTAAGTATACCCATAGCAGAGATACAGTTCTCAAGAGTTAAAAATATCATATTCCCATGTAGGCATGTAATAGTTTTAACTTTTAAAAGAAAGTTATTCCTTGTCCCCCCCCCACACCTTTTACCTTTTTATGCTTCTCTTGAGTTTGGTATTTAAAGAGATCAAATTTTCTGTTCAATTATGATATTTTTCATCAGAAGTAAATAAAATTCACCTGTTTTGTTGAACATCCATCTTTTTCCCTGAAAGAAAATGCTTAATTTTGCTGAATAGTTGATTCTTGGCTACAATCCAATTTCCTTTGCCTTATGGAATATTAGATTCCAGGAACTTTGATCCTTTAAAGTGGAAGCTGCTAAGTCCTATGTAATCCTTATTGTGGCTCTTAAATATTTGAATTGTTTCTTTATGTCTGCTTGCTATATTTTCTCCTTGATCTGATAATTCTTAAATTTAGCAATGATTTTCCTTGGAGTTTGCATTTTGGGTTCTCTTTCAAGAGATAATCAGTAAATTCTTTAAATAGCTATTTTTACCCTCTGGTTCTAGGATTTCAAGGCAATTTTCCTTGATGATTTCTCAAAAGATCATGTCTAGGCTCTTGTTTTTCCATCATGGTTTTCAAATAGTCCAATAATTCTTAGAGTGTAGCTCCTTGATCTATTTTCAAGGTCAGTTGTTTTCTCAATGAGGTCTTTTTCATTTTCTCTTATTTTTTCATTTTTTTACTTTTGTTGAATTGATTTTTAATGTCCCACTAAGTCATTCTCTTCCATTTGTTCAATTATAATTTTTAGTGAATTATTTTCTTTAGTTATCTTTTTTTAACTCCTTTTGTATTTGGCCAATCAAACTTTTAAATGAGTTATTTTGTTCATTGGATTTTTTTTTCCATTTCACAAATTCTATTTTTCAGTGAGTTGGAGTTCTTTTCAAATTTATTTTGTTAAGGCTTTTATGTTTTTTCTACTTTATCAAATCTATTTTGTAAGGAGTTATATGATTTTTCCATTTCACTAAATCTATTTTAAGGAGTTTTCTTCAGATAATTCCTGTGTTTTCTTTTCAAAACTCTCTTGCCAATCTCATTTCATTTCTTCATTTTTCTTCTAACTCTCTTTTAAGATCCTTTTTGAAATCTTCCAAGAGAGTCTTGTGAGGAGGTGATAACCCTTTAGGGCTTCATCTGGAAATGATTTGCCTTTAGTGTTCTCAGGATTTGAGGTCTATTCTTCTCTGTCTCCATAAAAGCTATCTTTGATCAGAGTACTTTTTGCTTCTTTCGCTCGTTTTTTAAAGGTTGAGATCTGCTTGTAGAGCAAAGGGGAAATTATCCCAAACTCCCTCTATAGGTAACAGTGGCTGTATGATGCCCTGGGCTGCTGCTGATGATTTTTTCCTGGTATTGAGCAGGCATGGCTAAGTTCCTCATGTTCTGGGATTCAGAAGCTCACTATTTGCCTTTTGTTTTTGTATTGGATGTTTTAATCCAATTATAATCTATTTTGCTCATTCACTGATTTCTGAATCGGGACAGAGTATCCAATGCTGCTGTATTTTGGCTAAGAACCTTCCAGTAGATTCCCTGGTTGGATGCTACAATGCCTTGGGTCCTTAAGCTATGCCTATGCTCAGCTGCCCTCCCTATGCCTGATTGAAACACCCAAACTAGTTCAGAAGCTCAATCTGGTGTTGATTTTAGGGGAATCAGGAAGAGCTCAGATAAAAATCTGTCTACTCCCAGCCATTTTGGTTCTGCCCCTCTTGAACATATCTGAATATTTGAAAGTTCTCATATCAACAATATCATTTCTGCATGCCAGATTTGAGATATTTTTCCTAAATTTATTGTCTAATTGGCTGTGCTACACAAGTAATTTTTGAAACTATTTCCTCATCCTCTTTTATGTTTTTATCCATATACTCTCCCTCATATTTGCCCACTCAGTTTTCCAGATTTTTTCACATAAGTGTATTTTCTTAATACATAGTACTATTCTGCTCTATTTCATGTTTACCTGTTCCATTTCTTTTGAATAAGATATATCTTTAGCTATATTCTAGTCATCAGCACTAAATTTTAGGTGATGTCTGTGAATTCTAATGTACTTTCTTGTGTGGAGATCTCTAATTCATTTTGCTTATCCTCTGTATTTTGTACACTTGTATATAGATGTGAGGTCATTTGCTGTTAGGACCTTTCTAGGATTTAATATCTTATGAATTTTTGAGTGTCTACCTTATTATTCTTTTTACTCTATATCTACTCTAAAAGATATCCAGTTTTATGGCTATGGATAGGAACTGGTCTGAGATTTTATTTTTAGAAAAATTACCAAAGTGAAGAAGGAAACTTCCTGCCAATGTATATGTCAGTTGTTCAGTCAATAAATATTTATTAATCAGCTACTATTTGCCAGGCATTGAGCTAAGCACATTATCTGCAACACCCTGTCAGAGTTAGTCCAGTTTGACATGACTAATACATAGTTGCTTATGGAGGATTTGAGCTCAAGAGAGAGAGGGAGGTTGGATGACATAGATCTGAGAGCATGCTGCATTGAGACTATGATTAAATCTGTGGTAGTAGTGAGGTCATAAAATGACAGCATGAGGAGAAATTAGATCACTCAGGTCAGAGATTAGGAAATATTACATGGATATTGTAGAAGTGAGGGAGGTTGAGTAGCAGCCAGATTGGGAAAAAAAACAGGACATAAAAATATATGGAAATCTGGAGAAAAGAGAAGATCTAAGAGAAGGTTGCAGAGAGGTTAAATGACTTTTTCTCCTCAATTACCCTCTATTGTTACACACTTTTATCTTCATCACAATTTCAAATCATTAATTTCCTTCTCAAATCTCTTTCCTTCTATAAACTTAATTTCTTAAATTTCAAGACCTTCTAAAATATGAGCCTTCATTTTTATGTTTATAGATTTAGCTGTTTCCTAAATTACAATACAAATAATATTATTATTATTAATTATTCACTCACTGTATGAAGTGCTTTCCTTATAACTATTTTCCTAAGTAATCAGAGTGATAGTGTAATCAATTAAAAAAAAAATAACACTGGTTCTGGAATCTGAAAACTTAAATTCTAATCCCTTTTTTATGGCTAAATATTTAAAAAAAAATTTCCATTTAAAGAATACCTCTGTAACAATCATCTTTTCATATCTTACCTGGCTGCATTTCTTTGGGAATCTATATGATGCCTCTTCAATGCACAATTCAGAAAGAATTCTGGAACAGCAGGGAGGACACACTATTTCTATATAGTTAAATATATAATGATTTCCCAGTTTCAGAAATGCAATTTAAAATTTTCCCACAAAGTCATAATTAAGAAGCCTGTATTACAAATATCAGTGAATCAGTCAGAGAGCTTTAGAGTTAGAAATTTTCCTCTACAGACAAGCAAACACCAATAAAGTTGGCCCTCATTGTCTTCAAAAAGGACAATGCTAATCTAGAAGAATACTTATAGTAACTTAGCTTTCTGATGACTACTTCAGAAAGAACAAGACAAAAAAAAAAAATGAATGCTGCAAAGATAAGAAAAGATGTGAAAGGAAAATACTCTGGGCATTTGTGATTCCTCTTGTATCCAGAATCATGATTGCCAACTAGTTGAGAGGATTCAAGGAAGAAACTATTTATGATCCAATATAAGAATAATTTTATGTCTGAAAACAGAAAGATGAAAAAAAAGAAAACTGCTGTTGCATGAAAACTTACAGGAAATCAAAGAATTACTAGGAAGTTGAATGGACTTCAAGAAATTTCACAGGATATATGTATCTGCATTTAAAGGTCAAAATATGGGCAAATTATTGAAAAAATATAACTTGAGGCTAATGCTAAAGAATTCTCTATGCCACATCATGAACATGAAAGATCTTCTTTCTGCAAAGAAGAAAATCAAGAAGTCTTATGCTATGCTGGATGGTATTTATAAAGAGACTTCTTACCTTGAAGAACATAATGATAACATTCCCATAAAATATAAATTTAAAAAATACTACATCTTATTAAAAAGAAGCAAAGAGTCAGAAAATCAGTTTCCCTCTGCACATACACACATTGAGGACAAGGGCTGTTTAATTGTATATTTTTACACTTGGTGATTAACACAATTTCTTGCACCTGAGAGGTGATGAAAAATATTTATTGAAATTAAGCAAATTGGGGGGCGGAGCCAAGATGGCGGAGAAGACACACGCGACTTTCTAAGCTCTTCTCTTACCCTCTTTATCAATATTATATCGAGCCTCAAAAATAGTCTTGACTGCTACAATTCGTAAAGATAAGAAGTAGAACAACTCACTGGCTGAAGAAAATCTGCAGTCTCGCCAAAAAAAGGTTGGTTCCGGGGCCAGGGGGGAGATCAGCGCAGACGGGGAGAGAAATTAGGTTCCGAGGAGAGTCTCAAACCGAGGGTGAAGGCACAGATCTCAGCAGCAAGCTCGAGCCCCAACCCGCAGTATGGGGCTTCTCCTTGGGGCAGTTGTGATCCTGCACGGCAGGAGGACGCAGCCCGGGTTAGCCTCCAATCTGCGCAGTGGGGAGCTCGGCTTGGGGCCATAGAGCTTTTCCAGGGCCAATTTGCATTGGGCAGAGACACTGGGGCAGAGTTCCAGGCGGTCTGCGGTCTGCGGTCTGCGATCTGCTGTCTGTGGTCTGTGGTCTGCGGTCAGCTGCTAATACTCACAGTCCCACAAGAGGCTCCGGCCTGGGGCAGTGACACTTTCACCCTTTGTCTCTAGCCGAGGGCAATCGCTAACCCACTCAGCCCTACTAAGCAGTTTGATAGCTCGGCCAGTACTGAATCCACTTCCTGTTGGGGAAGGGAAAACTCTCACTCAGAGCACTCCCATACCTCGAGCCAGAAATGGTTTACATCTTTCCCTGCTCTGCAGAGGAAGCTGGTAACCCCTGCCTAGGAGACCTACCCTAAAGGCTTTAAAACATGAATAAAAGATGAAAAGAACGATCGACAGCTTCTATGCAGAAAAAGAGCAAGTCAGCAAACCTGAAGAGACCTCAAACACCAAAAATGCATCAGACTGTCCTCCTTTATATGATGCTTTCATAGAAGAGACCATTAAAAGTCTCAAAAGAGAGTTAGAAGATAAATGGGGAAAGGAAAGAGAAGCCTTACAAGAGAGCAACAACTTCCTGAAATACAAATTGGAAAAAGTAAAAATCATCGTGAAAGTAAGAATTGTGAATTGAAAAATAAAGAATTACTAGAAAGTAGGATTTGTGAATTGGAAAAGACAAAGAACACGCAAGAGTAGGATCTGTGAATTGAAAAAGAAAATAATTCACTAAAAAAAATTAGTGAAATGGAAAAAATTCCACAGACCAAAACAATACATTCAAAAACTCAATTGGACATATACAGAAAGAAGTAAAAAAAGCTAATGAAGAAAATAATTCTTTAAAAATTAGAACTGAACAAATAGAAACTAATGATTCATTGAGACAGCAAGAATCAGTCAAGCAAAACAAAAAATGACAAACTGGAAAAACATGATATATCTACTTGCAAAAACGACAGACTTGGAAAATAGATCTAGAGAGATAATCTGAGGATTATTGGATTCTGTAAACTAGATGAAAAAAAGAGCCTAGATACTATTTTACAAGAAATCATCAAAGAGAACTGCCCAGATGTAATAGAATCAGAAGGTAAAATAGGCATTGAAAGAATTCATCGAACACCTTCTGAAAGAAACCCTAAAATAAAAACCCCAAGGAATATTGTGCATAAATTTCAAAACTATCAGATTAAGGAAAAATTTTACAAGCAGCCAAAAAAAACCATTTAAATATCGAGGTGCCACAATAAGGATCACCAAGATCGGCTGTCTCTACATTAAAGGAAGAAGGCCTGAATATGATATTCCGAAAGGCACAAGAACTTGAGATGCAGCCAAGAATAAACTACCCAGCTAAGATGAGCATTTTCTTCCAGGGAAGAAGATGGACATTTAATGAAACAAATGAATTCCATTTGTTTCTGAAGAAAAAACCAGAACTAAACAAAAAATTTGATCTCCAAGCATAGAACTCAAGAGATGCAGAAAAGGTAAAAATAACTCTTGAGAATTGTATTTCTGTTGTGGATATACAAAAGAATACATGTAAAATTTGATTGTACTGATATAACATAAAAAGGGAAGTAGATATGGAAAAGGGATGATGGCAGAATAAGTGGGAAGGAGGGATAAAAGAGGGAAACCACATCCCACAAAGAGGCTAAGGAACTTATCATATCTGAGGGAATTTAGAGGGGAGGAAATTGTGTGAATCTTACTCTCATCAGAGTTAGCTCAAAGAAAAAATAATTGACATTTGTTTTAGAGAAAATTCTCTCTCGCCTCATTAAAAACGGGGAGAGGAAAAGGGAAAGAAGAAAGAGTAATAAGGAAAGAAGGGGAAAGACTCAAAGGGGAGGGAGGGATTATAAAGAGGATAAGTATCGTGATACAAGAGGGGTACATAAGTTTAAAAGGGGAAAGAGGGTTGGGGAGGCAAGAATAAGTAAAGCACAATCTGGGGTTATTAGGATGGCAGGAAATACAGATTTGGTAATTCTAACCGTAAATGGAATGGGATGAACTCCCCATAAAGAGGAGGCAGACAGCAGACTGGATCAAAAGTCAGAACCTACAATATGTTGTTTACAAGAAACACATTTAAAGCAGGGGATACATATACAGTAAAGGTAAAGGCTGGAGCAAAATCTATTATGCTTCAGGTGAAGTCAAAAAGTAGGGTAGCCATCCTTATCTCAGATCAAGCAAAGTAAAATTGATCTAATTAAAAGAGATAAGAAAGGAAACTACATCCTGCTAAAGGTGTATAAACAACGAAGCAATATCAATATTAAACATATATGCACCAAGTGGTATGGCACTCAACTTCCTAAAGGAGAAGTTAAGAGAGTTGCAAGAAGAAATAGACAACAAAACTGTAATAGTAGGAGATCTCAACCTTGCCCTCTCAGAATTAGACAAATCAAACCACAAAACAAATAAGAAAGAAATTAAAGAAATAAATAGAATATTAGAAAAATTAGGTATGTTGGATCTTTGGAGAAAATTGAATAGAGATAGAAGGGAATATATTT
This sequence comes from Sarcophilus harrisii, assembly GCF_902635505.1. NCBI lineage: Eukaryota > Metazoa > Chordata > Mammalia > Dasyuromorphia > Dasyuridae > Sarcophilus > Sarcophilus harrisii. Next base: position 126,383,340 of record NC_045429.1, read on the forward strand.
TCTTCTCAGCAGTTCATGGAACCTATTCAAAATTGACTCATATATTAGGATAAAGATCCTCAAAATTAAAATGCAAGAAAGCAGAAATAGTAATGCTTTCTTTTCAGATCATGATGCAATAAAACCACATTCAAAAAAAGTTAGGGAAATAGACCAAAAAGTAATTGGAAACTAAACAACTCTCATCTTAAAGAATGATTGGGTGAAGAGCAAATTATAGATACAATTAATAATTTCACTCAAGATAATGACAATGGGAGACATCATACCAAAATTGTGGGATGCAGCCAAAGGTAATAAGAGGAATTTTATATCCTTAGAGGCTTACTTGAATAAAACAGAGAAAGAAAGATTAATGAATTGGGCTTACAACTAAAAAACTAAAAAGACCAAATTAAAACCCCTAATCAAATACTAAATTGGAAATTTAAAATTAAAAGGAGAAATTAAAAATATTGAAAGTAAAAAAACTATTGAACTAATTAATAAAACTAAGAGTTGTTCTATGAAAAGCCAATAAAATAGATAAGCCTTTGGTAAATCTGATTGAAAAAGGAGGGAGGAAAATGAAATTAGTAGTCTTAAAATGAAAAGGGAGAACTTTCCACCAAGGAAGAGGAAATTAGAGAAATAATAAGGAGTTATTTTGCTCAACTTTATGCCAACAAATTTGATAACCTAAGTGAAATGGATGACTACTCCAAAAATACATGATTCCCAAACTAACAGAGGAGGAAGTAAATTGTTGAATAGTCCCATTTCAGAAAAAGAAATAGAACAGGCAATTAAACAACTCCCTAAGAAAAATCCCAGGACCAGATGGATTTACATGTGAATTTTACCAAACATTTAAAGAACAATTGGCCCCAATGCTATATAAATTATTTGATAAAATAGGGAAATGAAGGAGTCCTACCAAATCTCTTCTATGACACAGACATGGTACTGATACCTAAACCAGGTAGGCTGAAAACAGAGAAAGAAAATTATAGACCAATCTCCCTAATGAATATTGATGCTAAAATCTTAAATAAGATATTAGCAAAAAAGACTCAGAAAATCATCTCCAAGATAATACACTATGATCAAGTAGGATTTATACCAGGAATGTCAGGGCTGGTTCAATATTAGGAAAACTATCAATATAATTGCCATGTTAATAACCAAATTAACAAAACCATATGATCATCTCAATAGATGCAGAAAAGCATTTGATAAAATCCAACATCCATTCCTATTAAGAACACTTGAGAGTATAGGAATAAATGGACTTTTCCTTAAAATAATCAGCAGCATCTATTTAAAACCATAAGTAAGCATCATATGTAATGGAGACAAACTGGAACCATTCCCTAATAAGATCTGAGTGAAACAAGGTTGCCACTATCACCGTTACTATTTATAATATTGTATTAGAAACACTAGCTATACCAATAAGAGCTTGAGAAAAGATTAAAGGAATAAGAATAGGCAATGAGGAAGCTAAATCATCACTCTTTGCTCGATGACATGATGGTATACTAGAGAACCCCAGAGACTCTTAAAAAGTTATTAGAAATAATCCACAACTTTAGCAAAGTTGCTGGTTATAAAATAAACCCACATAAGTCTCAGCATTCTTATATATCACTAACAAATCCAACAGTCAGAGTTACAAGAGAAATTCCATTTAAAGTAACTACTGATAATATAAAATATTTAGGAATCTATCTGCCAAGGGAAATCAGAAACTTATGAGCAAAATTACAGACCACTTTTCACTACAAATTAAGTCTGATCTAACCAATTGTAAAAATATTAAATGCTCTTGGATAGGACGAGCAAATATAATAAAGATGAGCAATATTACCTAAACTAATATATTTATTTAGCGCTTATACCAATCAGACTCCCAAAAACTATTTTAATGACCTAGAAAAATAACAAAAAGTTCATATGGAAAAACAAAAGGTCAAGAATTTCAAGGAATTACTGAAAAAACATCAAATGATGGTGGCTTAGCTGTACCAGATCTAAAATTATATTATAGGAGCAAGAAGTTACAAAACTATTTGGTATTGGCTAAGGAATAGATTAGTTGATCAGTGGAATAGATTAGTCTAGGGATAAAACAGTCATCAAAATAGCAACCTAGTTCTTGACAAATCCCAAAGATCCCAGCTTTTGGGATAAGAACTCATTACTGTTTGATAAAAATGTGGGAAAATTGAAACTAATATGGCAGAAACTAGGCTATTGATCCATACTTAACGCCGTACACCAAGATAAGGTCAAAATGGGTTCATGACCTAGGCATAAAGAATGAAATTATTAATAAATTAGAGGAACATAGGATAGTTTACCTCTCAGACCTGTGGAAGGGGAAGGTCTTTATGACCAAAGCAGAACTAGAGATCATTACTGATCACAAAATAGAAAAATTTTGATTATACCAAACTGAAAAGTTTTTGTACAAACAAAACTAATGCAGACAAGATTAGAAGGGAAGCAATAAACTGGGAAAATATTTTACAGTCAAAGTTCTGATAAAGGCCCTATTTCCAAAATATATAGAGAATTAACTCTAATTTATAAAAATCAAGCCATTCTCCAATTGAAAATGGTCAAAGGATATGAACAGACAATTCTTAGATGAAGAAATTGAAACTATTTCTAGTCATATGAAAAAGATGCTCCAAGTCATTATTAATCAGAGAAATTCAAATTAAGACAACTCTAAGATACCACACACACCTGTCAGATTGGCTAAGATGACAGGAAAAATAATGATGATTGTTGAGGGGATGCGGAAAACTGGGACATTGATGCATTGTTGGTGGAGTTGTGAACGAATCCAACCATTTTGGAGGAGTAGTTTGGAACTATGCTCAAAAAGTTATCAAACTGTGCATACCCTTGATCCAGCAGTTTTACTACTGGGATTATATCCCAAAGAGATTATAAAGAAGGAAAGGGACCCTAAATGACGAATGTTTGTGGCAGCCCTTTGTAGTGGCTAAAAACTGGAAACTGAATGGATGTCCATCAGTTGAGAATGGTTGAATAAATTGTGGTATATGAAAATTATGGAATATTACTTCTTCTGTAAGAAATTACCAACAGGATAATTTCAGAAAGGCCTGAGAGACTTACATGAACTGATGCTGAGTGAAATGAGCAGACCAGGAGATCATTATATACTTCAACAACAATACTATATGATGACCAGTTCTGATGGATCAGGCCATCCTCAGCAACGAGATCAACCAAATCATTTCTAATGGAGCAGTAATGAACTGAACTAGCTATGCCCAGAAAAGAACTCTGGGAGATGACTAAAACCATTACATTGAATTCCTAATCCTATATTTATGCCCACCTGCATTTTTGATTTCCTTCACAAGTCAATTGTACAATATTTCAGAGTCTGATTCTTTTCTACAGCAAACATAACGTTTTGAGTCGGGTATACTTATTGTGTATCTAATTTATATTTTAATATATTTAACATCTACTGGTCATCCTGCCATCTAGGGAAGGTGGGGGGGTAAGAGGTGAAAAATTGGAACAAGAGGTTTGGCAATTGTTAATGCTGTAAAGTTACCCATGTATATATCATGTAAACAAAAGGCTATTTAAAAAAAAAAAAGAAATTAAGCAAATTATTAAAGAATTGTGAATTACTGTGAGAAGCCACAGTCAAAGTCCCCTCTTCAGCTAAGAGGGGTGCAGTCCTCTGATAATAGTGGCCTACAAAAAATTAAGCATTGTCAAGAACACAAGTTGAGTGAGCCATGTTAGAATAAAACAGGGATACTCCCTCTTCTTCTCTACTGCTTTGGTCTTTGAGCAGCTCTACTTTAATGAGTTCAAGCAATAAATCAGTCAATGATTATTTATCCAACACCTATTATTTGTTCACCAATATGCTAAATACAGAGGATCAAAATGTACACAAAATTAAATAATCTTCAGAGTTTATATTCTATTTTAAAACTATATTTTAAATTATAGTATCTTTCCCTTGTATCACTTAAATTATTTTCCAACATTTTTTCTCCTTTTCCCAGAGAGCCATTTCTTATAAAATGAAATAAAAAGGAAAAAAGTTTATTAAAATTCAGCAATGTCTACCAAGCCTGTCATATGTCAGATTCCACACCCATAATCCTCTATTTCATTTTTAAAAGAGTGGGGGATACTATATATCTTTTTTCAGGTCAAACTGTATCATTATTATTTCATAGCACTGGCTTATAATTTGTGCTGTTTTTGTTCTTTCCATTTATATCATGAGCATAGCATATATTTTTCATCATTCTGCTTCACTTTGCATCACTTTATATGTCTGCTTATGTTCCTTTATAGAGTTCATGTTCATAATTTCTTACACAGCAGAATCAATCCAATATATTTAGATGCTGCAATTTATTTAGGTATTTCCTAATGGATAGGTATCTAATTTATGTCAAGATTTTTTTCAACCACAAAGAATGGTACCATCAATATTTGTCTTTGTGGGATCTTTTTTTTTTTATCAATGACTTCCTCGGAGTATGTGTGTGGTAGTGGACTTTTTAAATCAAAGACTAAAGAGAATTTAATAACCTTCTTAAGCTGAAAACAAATTTTGTTTCTCTAATAGGAGTCAGTAACATGTATAGCCCATGCCATTCCCCATTGGCATGTGTGATCTAAAGAACTATGTCTTCAGTATATATGGGAAAAATTAGGTGAGCTTTTAGCATCAAGATGACAGTCTTTTCAACATTAATATTATTATATAATAAATTGCAAAAAGTAAAATAAAAAGATACAAAGCTTGAGTCATTAAAGTTGAATCAACAATAAAAGATTAAAAATCACATAAATTCAAAATCATAATATGACAACATAAGAAAAATTTTAAAAGTTAAACATTTATTCAGCTTATTCATCCCCAGACAATGCTGAGGCATGCACAGCACAGATCTCTCAGGCTCTCAGTTGATATAGGGGTTTGCTTGCTAATGTGACTTCTAGGCTCCTTAGAAGTGATTCAATGTAATCAAGCCATTCTCCAATTGATAAATGGTCAAAGGATATGAACAGACAATTTTCAGATTATGAAATTGAAACGATTTCTACCCATAGGAAAAAGTGTTCCAAATCATTATTAATCAGAGAAGTGCAGATTAAGACAATTCTGAGATACCCTGAACACCTCTCAGATTGGCTAAGATGACAGGAAAAGATAATGATGAATGTTGGAGGGGATGTGAGAAAACTGGGACATTGATGCATTGTTGGTGAAATTGTGACTACATCCAGCCATTCTGGAGAGCGATTTGGAACTATGCTCAAAAAGTTACCAAACCGTGCATACCCTTTGATCCAGCAGTGTTACTACTGGGCTTATATCCCAAAGAGATATTAAAGAAGAGAAAGGGACCTGTATGTGCAAAAATGTTTGTGGCAGCCCTCTTTGTAGTGGCAAGAAACCAGAAATTGAATGGAACCAATAAGTGGTTAGAAAAGTTAGAAAGATTAATCACAACATAGCATTTTCACTCTTTTTGTTTTTGTTTGCTTGCATTTTATTTTTTTTCTCTTTTTTCCTTTTTGGTTTGCTATTTTTTGTGCAGCAAGATAATTATATAAATATTTATGCATGTATTTGATTTAACATATATTTTACCACATTTAACAAATATTGGATTGCTTGCCATATAGGGGTGGAAGTTGAGAGAAAAGGGGGGAGTATATATCCTGTAAATAAAAGGCTATTAAATAAAAAAAAAAAAGGAGAGAGAAAAGGGGGGAAATTTGAAACACAAGGTTTTGCAAGGATTAATGTTGAAAATTTTTCCACACATATGTTTTGAAAATAAAAAGCTTTAATAAAAAATAACAAGAAAAACAAAGAATTTTTTTAAGCAAAGAAAAAATAGTGGTAGTAAATTGATCTCAGATAAAGTCTTCAATCCAGAGAGAAATCTACATTATATGTAAGATGTATGTATATATAGGAATATGTGTATGTACCTATATGTATATGCATACACATGTGTATACACATATATGAATATAGACATACACATGTGTATACACATGTACATAAATAAAATATATCTATATCAGCTTTATGTCAAAAAGAAACTCCCTCACAAATAGAACTGTCCAAAAGCAGAATAGGCCATCTTACGAGGTGGAGTGTTCCTGCTCTTTGTAAATCTTTAAGCAAAGTCATCATGGACACTTTTAAAATGTGTTAATATAAATTTCTTTCAGGCATCAGTAGAATTAAATGGCTGTGAAGATCATTTCCATCTCTAAAATTCTGTGACAGAAAATAGGCAGATAATAAAAGAAAAAGTTCAGAGTATAATGTGAAGCATTTTAATTAATCATGAAAGTCTGAAGTGAAAAAACTACCCAATTACCAACTTTATGCAGATTAATGAATGACACATTACCTTCTTCAGGTTCTATCTTATAAGCAATAAAAATTCAAGAGTTTGGTACATCTAAACTTAATAGATACTTAACCTTGGTAAAGAGGGGAAAGAAGAGCTTTTACCTTTAGAATGTGTGAGAGGAGGAAGAGAATGAAAGTTCCCTTATAAAAGGGACATAGAGTGTTCATAGGAAAGCTGTCCCCTTTTGCATGTGACTCCTGTATCAGATTGCAACCATTTTAGCATCAGCAACTGAATAGTATTGTGAAAAGTCAGGCAACAGGGACCTCTTGGATATCTAGCACTCTGGCTGAGTTGGTTTCCTTTGAAAACCATGCTGCAATGAACTATATGAAGACCACCAAAGAAATTTCTGTATGAACCTATAATTACTAATTATTAGAATTTCAAACCAGATTAGCTAATCTATTTTTTGGTCTTTTTCCTTAAAAATAGGATATTTTGTTATGTGCTCATTCAATGTTTGAAGTGAGTTCTAGTAATAATCAATATGTCACTAGAATTGATAGAAAAGAACATGATTCATTGAGCTGTTTCAACATAGTAATACAATTATTATTATACAGGATTATGATAAATTAATCTTTTTAAATTATACAAACTGAAATTATATACAACCATAATTGTATCTGGATCTCTAAAGGCAAATTACACTAAGGCAAGGATTCTTGACCTAGTGTATTTAGATCCCTATCCCCAAAATAGAGAAATGTTATATTTCAGGAAGCCTATGAATTTAGGTGTGAAAAACAAATCATTTTTAATAGAAAAGTGTCCTTGTAATTCCATATTTTTTCATATATTTAATAAAGCAAAACAAATAACATTGTGAGGAGACCATAGCCTTTTCAAGACTGCCAAATAGAGAGGATTTCCAGAAGATGGCAAAATAAGTCAGAAAATTCTGAGCACTCCAGGTTTTCCTCACAAACAAAACAAAATTCTAGAAGGAACCAGCACTATTCTGGTTACTACAAAAAAAAGTCAGGGAAGTAGCCAGTTGCAGGAATTTGTAGGATGATGGAGTTCTTGGTTTTGGGTTCCAGGGCAGAGGGGATAACTAAAGTAAAACCTGAAGCCAGGGGCACAATCACACATTCGCTGTCACCCTCCAGAATTAGAGATGATTGCATAAACAAGGTGTATCTTAAAAAATGAGAAGACAAAAGACAAAGCACCCAACTATATAAAGTTCTATGGGAATAAGGAATACCAGGGTTCATGTTCATGGGAGGATGCTGAAGTAAAAAAGCCTCCCTTACCCCAAAAAGTAAAGTAAAATGTTTACCTGGCCAAAAAATTTTTATAGAAGAATTCAAAAAGAAAATCTCTAAAATCAATGCGAGTTATTGAGGAAAACTAAAAATTAATAAATAAGAACAATCCAAGAACATGAAGATCAAAAAAGAGAGTCTACCAACTAGAAAAAGAGATTTAGAGTTTTAAGGAAGAAAGTAACTCTTTTTATGTACAAAACATATGCAAGGGTGATTTTTCAACATTGATCTTTGCAAAAGTTTCTTCCAAATTTTTCACTCCTTTTCCTCCCTTCTCCCCCCCTCCCCTAGATGGCAGGTAGTCTAATATATGTTAAATGTGTTAAGATATATGTTAAATACAATATGTATACATATTTATACAGTTATCTTGCTGCACAAGAAAAATCAGATCTAGAAAGAAAAAAAAAAACCTGAGAAGGAAAACAAAGTGCAACCAAACATCAACAGAAAGCATGAAAATGCTTTGTTGTGGTCTGTTGGAATACATGGGAGAGCAGTTAGAATACATGAGAGCATAAGAATATTAATAATGGCACCTTTCTATCCGGTTATTGTGAAAATAAAAGAAGCATAAAAAGTACTCCATAAACTATAAAGTGCTTAATATATCTGATCTTTCATTTTCAGTATTTCCATCTTCCTCTTCATCATCATATCATCATCACTCATATTTACCTTGGGACTTTGAAGGCTACAAAAGTATATTTTATATATGCATGTACATATTTGTACATACATGGATATAGATACTTATTTTATTTTTCAGAAAATTCATGCATAGTAAATGCTATTGTTGTATCCATTTTCAAATGAGAAAACTCACATTCATAGATCATAATATCATCAACACAAATACTGTTACCACCTAAAAAGCCTCTAAAATTCCCAAACTCTCTTGGATTTAACTACTCTATATATTTCTATTTATTCACATTACATTATTAACATATATGTGTATGTTTCACCCCCATTAAAATGCAAATTCATTATGCTTAAAAATCATTTTATTAATTGTATTTGTATCTCCGGGGTCTAGTAAGATATGTAGCATATAATGAGTACTTGTTGCTTAGTTGATTGATCAATCAATTGTTTGAAAGTTAAAAAAAAAAAAAAAGAAAAGTACTCTAATTGTCTTGTGTGGTTTCCCATCCAGTGTCGTCTACATGTTGACATTTAATGTCTTTGACTATAAATTACTTTTTGTATTATTATAAATATTGGGGAAGATTCTTGAAAAATGGTAAATAGATGAGAAAATGTTAAACTCTTCAGATTTCCCCATAAATGGAACAAATTTGCACCTATGTTATCATAAAACATAGACTGATGAAAAACAAAGAAGACTTAGGGCAAAACAGAGTCCTCCTGGGATAACTGAAGAAGACCCAAAGAAAGACCCCAGGAGAGGACTTAACCAAGATAAGGAGTAAACACTTCCAGGGTACCTCCATAGAAATAGCAAAAGGAGAAGCCCTGGGGTCAGTTGGATTCCACTGGAGTCTCAGTTGAAACTACAGGAACTCCCACATCTCCCAACAAAGTGAGGAACTGAGGGTCTGAGAAAGTCCAAGAAGACTGAGGAAACTTCAGCTGATTAGGAATGCCTGGCCCAGCTGTACTATTGAAACATGGCCCTAGGTAAGAAAGAACCCTCACCCCATTGAGTACAGAAGCAGTGGGAAAGGTAATGCTAGATGCAGACATTTGTAGGAGAATAGAGCTTTTGATTAGGAGTTCTAGGGTGAAGCTACGGGCACCATCTTCCCACTCCAGGATTAAAGGTACTTAAATTAATAGTTCTTATTTTTAAAAAAATGAATACAGAAGGAGCAGCTAGTTGCTGCAGTGGTAACAGCACCAGCCTCAAAGTCAGGAGGATCTGAGTTCAAATCTGGTCTCAGGCACTTAACACTTCCTAGCTGTGTGATCCTGGGCAAGTCACTTAACCCAAATTCCCTCAGAAAATATATATAACATGGAAAAAAGGAGTAAAAAAAACACAAAAACTACTATAGGAATAGAGAAGACCAGGTTCATCTTCAGAGGAGGATATTAAAATTGGGGGGGGGGGGGGGTGAAGCATTTTCTACCCAAAAGAGTGATTATTAAATGGCTATCTGTCCAGAAAAAAAATTATAGAATTCAAAAAATACTTTAAAAATCAAAAGCATCCACAAAAACAATATTATATTTTTTAAAAGTTAACTAATTAGAAAAGAAGCTCCAAAGTCTTGAAGAAGAAAATAATTCTTTCAAAATTAAAATTGGGCAAGGGGAAGCTAGAAAGCTATAATAAACCAAGAAATAAAAGAATAGAACAGAATGTGAAACATCTTATAAGAAAAACAACAGATCTGGAAAATAGATCAAGAAGAGAAAATATAAGAATATTTGGACTACCTGAAAGTTATGACCAAAAAAAGAACTTTAACAAAATAATGCAAGAAATATTCAAAGTGGTAGAATATGAGGGGAATAGAAAAAATTTATTAATCATGACCTCAGAGATACTTTGTGGAAAACACATAGGAATGCTATCACCAAATTTCAAAACCCTCAGATCAAAGATAAAATTTTGGAAGAAACAAGCAAACAAAAAACAATTCAAATAGCAGAAACTAGAGTTACAATTGTAGCAGCAGCTACAATTAAAAAAAAACCCACAAGCCCTGGAATAATATATATACTGGCAATCAAAACAAGGAGGCTTGTGGCCAAAAATATAACCAAAAATATATTATCCATATTATTGAAGAGAAAAAATGGATATTTAACAAGCTTACAGATTTTTCAGGACTTTGTCTTAACCAAAACCAAATTTAATAGAAAATTTAACACATAAGAGCCAAGATCAAAGAATAACTTCAAGGAACTGAACATGGATAAATTATTTATGTATTGTACATGGAAATGTTATGACATATATCTAAGATTGCTCAAAACAAAGACTGGGACAGAATTGAGTATGATCTGATTTAAAAAAAAACAAAACTGTCTAGGAAAAAATAAAAATAGTAATTAATGTAATCCAAATGAGTTACAGAGAAAGAACCAAAACAGAGGCATTGGGGAGGATAAGGCCTATTCACATTGAGAATGAGTTAAATTGGGAACCCTACATATAAGTATATAGAGATCAAGAGAGAGAGAGAGAAAGAGAGATCAGATCATTCAGCTCCCTAGTAGTGGGGGAAGCGGTAACATATTTCATTATGATCTACAAGATAATGAATTCCCTAATTTGGAATATCCTTGGAGTTTTATTCTAAAGGTCCTTGAGATGATGGTCAATATTATCTTTGAATTCTGGGGAAAATACACCTTTGCCCTACAATTGCAACAACAACAACAAAAATCTAACAACATAGTCTGAGTTTTCTTTTTGCAATTATCTTCATATCAATAACTACACATGGAATTTAAACCCTTTGGAAGGAGCACATTCTAAATAACTTGTACTGCAAATGAGTTAATAAGCTTCACCAGAGCATAAGATAAGCTATAGAAATAGGAGCCCCAAAGAGTAGTACATGTGGATGATTAGTCAACAGCTAATTCCATTTTTAATGGTTTCTGTAAAATATACAAACTACTTGAATAAATGATTGAATCAGTAAACTATTTCCCATTTATATCTCATATAGGCATGCAAAATAATAGTTGTATAGTCCTACACATTATATACAAAGCTGCTCAAGTTCCCTGTAGAACACATTTATTAATTTTAGCTTATTTAGTTTTAAATAACCCTGATTTTATCTATTCTACACAAACAGATTAGCTTTTAATTGCATTTACCCTATTCCACATAGATTTTGTTTGCAGTAATTAAACCTATTTAAAATTCTAACATACTTATAAAAAATGCCAAGGAAGAGAATTAAGGAAAACTATATTTTTCATTCACTTGATAATGTCTTAAGCTTTTTAAGTTCACATGAGGCATTCTTGCTATTAATTACATATAATTAAAAAGTAAAGGAAAGTTGAAACCCTGGTCTTTCAGTGAGCAAAGGAAGTTAGTTTTACTAATCAAGGTTTGTATTTGCATCTGGATGATAAGCAGAGTCCTATTGACCCTGGATTGTAGCCAAGGAGTCAATGATAGACAATGAGAGATACTTTGAAGAGCAATTGCTCAGGCTTATTGAAATGTCATTTGGTTATTACAGATCTTATAATTAAAAAGGGTCACTTAATATTATCTAGTACAATCTTGCTTTCATTCAATTTAAGGTATTGCTCAAGTAAAATAAACTCTGTTGCATAGAGAAACTGTATCTCAGTGAAGTGGCTAATGGGAAATATCAGGTAGCTGGCATCTAGAGGGACTGAATATGTATAAGAAACAAACCCTGAAAAGTTCTTGACCAGTCTTGCTGAAAACTCAATTCTTTCAGAAGGTAGGGAGATATAAAGCTGAAGTAGATTGCTACTCATACCTCTATAAATAAGGAATTGTTGAAGAACATTCCAAAGAGAAAATTATCATGTCACTTTTAAATTGATAATACCTAAAAATAGAAAAAACTGAACATAGTCGCAGATAAACATGGTGCAGAAGGGTGGTATTAAACTCAAATAAAATGGGAGCCATTAAACTTTATGTAAAGATCCCTGTGGGTCAAATATTGGCTTAGAATATTAACTATATCTATGTATTCTATTGTTAAATTTTTATTAAGTATTTCCCAATTACATTTTATTTGCCTCTGGCTATATTTGAAGGTATTGGTGATCACATGAGACCTATGGGCTACATGTTTGACACCTTTCACATGGAAAATAGAGTGCTAGGATAGTGGGTTGAAATCCTACTTCAGGTACTAAAAATGTGACCCGAGGCAAGCTACTTAATCTTACTTAGTCTCAGTTTAGTTATGTGTAAAAAGAAAATAATATCAAAAAAATCACAATATTGTTAGGAGGATTAAATGATACATATTTAAAGCACTTCAGAAATATTAAAATGCTATTTAAATGTTGTTATTGTTTTTGTTATTATTTTATCTCTGGAGTTTAAGAAAACTTATTTTTCAAATTCAAAGAAAATATTGGAAATAAATACACACACATAATGCATACTTTTATTTATCAGTTCTTTCTCTGGATGCAGATATCATCTTTTTTATGTGTCATTAATTTGGTGTATTTATAATACTCAGAGTGACTTATTTGCTTAAAAATTATTTTTGAAACAACACTGCTGTTACTGTATACAGTGTCCTGATTCTGCTCATTTCACTATTCATTATTTCATGCAAGCCTTTCCATGTTTTTTTCTAAAATCATCAAGCTCACCATTTCTTATGCCACAAGAATATTCTATCACAGTCATGATAGAACAAAAAGAAAAAGAAAAAGTATCTTAATAAATGCTTTTTGATTCAGTGTACAAAGATTTATGTAGTAGTAATCAAGGCAGTTAATCCATGCCTCAATTTCCTCTTCTATAAAATGAGAGTGGTTTGGGCACAATGAATTTCTAATATTCTTTTCTTTTCCAAATCTCTGAGTCTGTGAGAAATCTAGTTTCCATTTTGTAAATAAAGGCCTCAATAAATAATTAGAGCCTCATTTTATTGGCTCATTGTTTGAAATCCCTGAGGAGCTAACAGGTTTGACAAATAAATTGTCTACCATTGTACTTAGCCACAAATGCTCCCACAGAAATAATGGAAACCTGAGAGTCTTGCTTTCAGTATTCATGGAGGCCAATGGAAATTTTGAAGTGAATTTCAGTAAGTCTAACATGATTGTGTTTCTACAGTGACAAGTAACATTTGTCTTTTTTTGTAAAGCTTTTTATTTTCAAAATATATGCATGGATAATTTTTCAACATTGACCCTTGCATAGCCTTGTGTTCCAAATTTTCCACTCCATCCATCCACTCCTTCCCCTAGATAGTAAGCAATCCATTATGTGTTGTATGTGTTAATATATAAATTAAATCCAATATATGTAAATATATTTATACAATTATCTTACTGCATAAGAAAAATCAGATGAAAAAGGAAAGTAAACGAATAAGAAAACAAAATGCAAGTGAACAATAATAAAAAGAGTGAGAATGTTATGTTGTGATCCACACCCAGTTCCCACAGTCCTTTCTATGGGTGTAACACTTGTCTTAAAAGGTGAGGGAATAAGCATATGTCTAGCTCTTACCACATGCCAGTTACATTTCTTAGATTGCATTTTAGAAATATTGCTTGTTAGAAATACAATCCAATAACTCACTAACTGACAAAAATTGCTGGGAAAATTGGAAATTAGTGTGACAGAAATGAGACATTCACCCACACCTAACACCTTATACCAAGATAAGGTCAAAATGGGTCCATGATTTAAACAAAAACAGTGATATTATAAGCAAATTAAAGAACAAAGTATAGTCTACTTCTTAGATGTGTGGAGGAGGAAGGAATTTGTGGCCAAAGAAGAACTAGAGAACCTTATGAAATACAAAATGAATAATTTTGATTATATTATGTTTTTAAAAGGTTTTGTCCAAACAAAACCAATGAGGCAAGATTAGAAGGAGAGCAATAAACTAGGGGGAAATTTACATTCAATGTTTTTGATAAAGGCCTCATTTCTAAAATATATAGAGCATTGATTCAAATTTGTAAGAATTCAAGCCATTCCCCAATTGATAAATGATCAAAGGATATGAACAATTTTCAAAGGAAGAAATTAAAACCATTTCTAGTCATATGAAAAAAATTATCTAAATCACTATTGATCAGAGAAATGCAAATTAAAACAACTTTGAGGTTGAGATTATGCAGATTGACTAAGATGACAGGAAAAGATAGTGATGAATGTTAGAGGGAATGTGGAAAAACTGGGACATTAATACATTGTTGGTGAAGTTGTGAACTGATCCAACCATTCTGGAGAACAATTTGGAACTATGCCCAAAGGCATATCCTTTGATCCAGCAGTGTCTCTACTGGGCCTGTATCCCAAAGAGATCATAAAAAAAAAGGAAAAGGACCCACACATGCAGAAATGTATGTGGCAGCCCTTTTTATAGTGGCAAGGAACTGGAAACTGAGTGGATGCCCATCGGTGGGAGAATGGCTGAATAAGTTATGGTATATGAATGTTATGGAATATTATTGTTCTGTAAAAAATTTTCAGCAGGATGATTTCAGAAAGGCCTGGAAAGACTTAGATGAACTAATGCTGAGAGAAGTAAGTAGATCTGGGAGAGCATTGTATATTGCAGCAGCAAAATTATACATGATCAATTCTGATGGATGTGGGTCTTTTCAATACTGAGGTGATTCAAGCCATTTCCAGTAATTTTGTGATGGGGAGAGCCATTTGCACTAGGAGAGAGTACTGTGGGTACTGAGTGTGGATCACAATATAGTATTTTTCCTTTTCCTTGTTTGCTTAAATTTCTTTTCTTTCCCATTTTTTTATCTGTTTTTTTTCTTGTGCAGTATGATAATTGTAGAGGTATGTGTGGAGGAATCCCATGTTTTGCATATATTGGGTTACTTGCCATTGCGGGGGGAAGGAAGGAAAAAATTCAGAACACAAGTTTTTGCAAGGGTGAATGTTGAAAATTACCTATGTGCATGTTTTGAAAATAAAACATTTTAATAAAAAAAACTAAAAAAAAAAGATTAAAAAATAAATATAATCTTATTTTATCTTTAAATAACCCTTACATTTTATTCAGTGAGGAAAGAGGCAAAAAGATTAAGTAACTGACCCAGGGACACAGACCTAGTAAATACGAGATCAAATTTAAACATAGTTCTTTCTGACTCTAATACCAGAGCTTATCTACTGTGTCACTAACTAGCTGCCTCAAGACTGGGACAGGTAACTCTCATGGTCAACTCACATGCATAAGACCAAGAATTATAAATAAGTAAAGATCCTGAAACCCAATATGTATAGAAAATGGAGATTGAAGTGGTAGGTATTGATGGCCACTTGTTGGTCATCACAAGTGATTTCAGTTCAGATGTGTTTGCCCATATTATCTTTGAAGTTCTTTCCATTTTTTTTTAAATTTTCCCCAATTACGTGTATTTTAAACATTCTTTTAAATAAATTTTCAGTTCCACATTTTCTTTTTCCCTTCTTCATTTCCCCCCTCCCTGAGAGAATAAGCAATTTGATAAAAGTTATACATTTTCAAACACGTCAAATATATTATCATATTGGTTATGTTGTGAAAGAAAATACAAAAGAAAAAATACAGAAAGTGAAAAATAGTATACTTCAATTTGCATTCGGACTCCATCAGTTCTTTTTTTTCCTAAAAGTGGATAGCATTTTTCGTTGTGAGTCTTTTAAGAACAGTCTTGCATTACTGATTTGATGAAAAGAGACAAGTCATTCATGGTGGTTGATCATTGTACAGTATTGCTGTTGATGTATATAATGTTTTCCTGGTTCTGCTCCCTTTATTTTGCATCAGTTCATGTAAATCTTTCCAGGTTTTTTCTGAAATCATCTTGTTCATCATTTCTTAAACTACAGTACTATTTCATTATGATCATACAAAACAATTTGTTCAGCAATTCCCCAGTTGATGAGGATCCCCCAATTTGCATTATTAACCACTATAGAAAGAGCTGGTACAAATATTTTTGTACAAATAGTTTCTCTTAATAGAACAGGCAATTAAACAACTCCCTAAGAAAAAATCCCCAGGACCAGATGGATTTACATGTGAATTTTACCAAACATTTAAAGAACAATTGGCCCCAATGCTATATAATATTTGATAAAATAGGGAATGAAGGAGTCCTACCAAATTCCTTCTATGACACAGACATGGTACTGATACCTAAACCAGGTAGGCTGAAAACAGAGAAAGAAAATTATAGACCAATCTCCCTAATGAATATTGATGCTAAAATCTTAAATGATATTAGCAAAAAGACTACAGAAAATCATCTCCAAGATAATACACTATGATCAAGTAGGATTTATACCAGGAATGCAGGGCTGGTTCAATATTAGGAAAACTATCAATATAATTGGCCATGTTAATAACCAAATTAACAAAAACCATATGATCATCTCAATAGATGCAGAAAAAGCATTTGATAAAATCCAACATCCATTCCTATTAAAAACACTTGAGAGTATAGGAATAAATGGACTTTTCCTTAAAATAATCAGCAGCATCTATTTAAAACCATCAGTAAGCATCATATGTAATGGAGACAAACTGCAACCATTCCCAATAAGATCTGGAGTGAAACAAGGTTGCCCACTATCACCGTTACTATTTAATATTGTATTAGAAACGCTAGCTATAGCAATAAGAGCTGAGAAAGAGATTAAAGGAATAAGAATAGGCAATGAGGAAGCCAAATTATCACTCTTTGCCGATGACATGATGGTATACTTAGAGAACCCCAGAGATTCTGCTAAAAAGTTATTAGAAATAATCCACAACTTTAGCAAAGTTGCTGGTTATAAAATAAACCCACATAAGTCATCAGCATTCTTATATATCACTAACAAAATCCAACAGTCAGAGTTACAAAGAGAAATTCCATTTAAAGTAACTACTGATAATATAAAATATTTAGGAATCTATCTGCCAAGGGAAAATCAGAAACTTTATGAGCAAAATTACAGACCACTTTTCACACAAATTAAGTCTGATCTAACCAATTGGAAAAATATTAAATGCTCTTGGATAGGGCGAGCAAATATAATAAAGATGACAATATTACCTAAACTAATCTATTTATTTAGCGCTATACCAATCAGACTCCCAAAAAACTATTTTAATGACCTAGAAAAAATAACAACAAAGTTCATATGGAAAAACAAAAGGTCAAGAATTTCAAGGGAATTAATGAAAAAAAAATCAAATGATGGTGGCTTAGCTGTACCAGATCTAAAATTATATTATAGAGCAGCAGTTACCAAAACTATTTGGTATTGGCTAAGGAATAGATTAGTTGATCAGTGGAATAGATTAGGTTCAAGGGATAAAACAGTCAACAAATATAGCAACCTAGTCTTTGACAAACCCAAAGATCCCAGCTTTTGGGATAAGAACTTACTGTTTGATAAAAATTGCTGGGAAAATTGGAAACTAATATGGCAGAAACTAGGCATTGATCCATACTTAACGCCGTACACCAAGATAAGGTCAAAATGGGTTCATGACCTAGGCATAAAGAATGAAATTATTAATAAATTAGAGGAACATAGGATAGTTTACCTCTCAGACCTGTGGAAGGGGAAGGTCTTTATGACCAAAGCAGAACTAGAGATCATTACTGATCACAAAATAGAAAATTTCGATTATACCAAACTGAAAAGTTTTTGTACAAACAAAACTAATGCAGACAAGATTAGAAGGGAAGCAATAAACTGGGAAAATATTTTTACAGTCAAAGGTTCTGATAAAGGCCTCATTTCCAAAATATATAGAGAATTAACTCTAATTTATAAAAAATCAAGCCATTCTCCAATTGAAAAATGGTCAAAGGATATGAACAGACAATTCTCAGATGAAGAAATTGAAACTATTTCTAGTCATATGAAAAGATGCTCCAAGTCATTATTAATCAGAGAAATGCAAATTAAGACAACTCTAAGATACCACTACACACCTGTCAGATTGGCTAAGATGACAGGAAAAAATAATGATGATTGTTGGAGGGGATGCGGGAAAACTGGGACATTGATGCATTGTTGGTGGAGTTGTGAACGAATCCAACCATTTTGGAGAGTAGTTTGGAACTATGCTCAAAAAGTTATCAAACTGTGCATACCCTTTGATCCAGCAGTGTTACTACTGGGATTATATCCCAAAGAGATTATAAAGAAGGGAAAGGGACCTGTATGTGCACGAATGTTTGTGGCAGCCCTTTTTGTAGTGGCTAGAAACTGGAAACTGAATGGATGTCCATCAGTTGGAGAATGGCTGAATAAATTGTGGTATATGAAAATTATGGAATATTACTGTTCTGTAAGAAATGACCAACAGGATGATTTCAGAAAGGCCTGGAGAGACTTACACGAACTGATGCTGAGTGAAATGAGCAGGACCAGGAGATCATTATATACTTCAACAACAATACTAGATGATGACCAGTTCTGATGGATCAGGCCATCCTCAGCAACGAGATCAACCAAATCATTTCTAATGGAGCAGTAATGAACTGAACTAGCTATACCCAGAAAAAGAACTCTGGGAGATGACTAAAACCAGTACATTGAATTCCCAATCCCTATATTTATGCACACATGCATTTTTGATTTCCTTCACAAGCTAATTGTACAATAATTCAGAGTCTGATTCTTTTTGTACAGCAAAATAATGTTTTGGTCATGTATACTTATTGTGTATCTAAGTTATATTTTAATATATTTAACATCTACTGGTCATCCTGCCATTTAGGGGAGGGGGTGGGGGGGGTAAGAGGTGAAAAATTGGAACAAGAGGTTTGGCAATTGTTAATGCTGTAAAGTTACCCATGTATATATCCTGTAAAGAAAAGGCTATTAAATAAAAAAAAAAACAAAAAAACAAAAAAACCAAATAGTTTCTCTTTACCCCATTGGGAAGGTATCTTTGGAATACATAGCTAACAGTGGTATTGTTAAATCAATGGGGATGTACAATTTAATTGCCCTTTGGGCACAGATTCAAATTGCTCTCTAGAATTATTGAATCACTTCCCAACTCCACCAACAAGTTATTAGTGCCCCAATTTCTTCATATCCTTTCCAACATTCATTATTTTCCTTGTTTTTGTCATATTAATCAATCTGATAGCTGAGGTGGTTATATAAAGTTATTTTAATTTGCATTTCTCTAGTCAATAGTGATTTAGTACATTTGATATGATTATAAATAGCTTTAATTTCTTCATCTGAAAATTGTCTCTTCAAATCTTTTACCAATTGGAGAGTGATTTACATTCTTAAAAATTTAGATTCTATATTTTTGAGAAATGAAACTTTTATCAAAGACACACATTGCTTACCTTCTAATCTTGGTTGTATTGGTTTTGTTTATGTCTCACATTTTTAGCTTAACATTGTCTTTTTATATATCATAAAGCTTCATATGTCTTATTTGTTCACAAAGGCTTCCCTTCTCCATGGATCTGACAGATAAATATTTTTCCAATGGTAAGAATTTAATACTATTTTAAAATTTGTATTCACTTAACTCTTCACTCATTGATTGATATGAGCATCAGTTGAAGAAACTAGAGATGTTTTGTCTGAATAAAAAAATATTTGACTGAAGGAGTTACAGAGTTCGCAAGTATCGTAAAGGCTTTCCTGTGGAACAGTAATTAGAATTGCCCTAAATGGAGAATTAGGAGCAATAGGTGGAAATTAGATAAAGAACGACTTAGACTTAAGAAAAAACAACTTCCTAATTATAAAAGTTTCACAAAAGTGAAATGTAATTGCCTCCAGAAATTGTTAAGTTTTCCTTCACTGGAAATATTAAAACTATGACAAGCTTGAAAACAATCAGATAAGATTGAAGTACAATTCCCATGAGGGAATTCATGAGGGTAAGTAAGGATCTGCCCAAGGTGGTAGAGGGCTGAAACTCTGAATCAGAGAAGAGAGTACTCAAGGCTACCTATTCCATGTGAGCCAATGGTTCTATTAGCATAGATTTGGATGATTGCTTTCCTCACCATTGGTGCTTGCTGAATGTTTGGTGTTGAGATAATCATAGGCAAGGACTGAGGGGCTGAGAGAAGAGAAGTCAGAGGCCTTTGGTGGAAGGATGAGGAGGAGAGAGCCTGGAGACTCCCAGCTCTAGAATCCAGGATACATCTTTGGCAAGCCACATGGCAGCTTGCCTGCCTCTTTCACTTCTCCCCCTAAAGACAAAGGACTTTGATTTATCTTGACTCTGCTGACCCTGAGGCCCTCCAGGGAGCTAGTCTGTACTTTATACAAGGTCATAAAGATAGTATTGAAGTAGGGGCTATATAACCACTTCTCAGAAATGTTTTAAAAGAGATTTGTGCATTCAATGAATGACTTCTAAGGTCTTTTAGAGTTAGAAGAGTATTCACATCAATAACTTCAAATATTATAAAATTCTATGGCAAATCTACCTTGCTTGATTTTGTTTTAACATAATGGTGCTACAAAATGTTGATCTTTAGACTAATATTTGCTGTAAACAATTTTCTCACATAGAAGTAAGTCAAAACTGAAAGAGAAATTACAATTTTTATTTACAAAAGTGTGTTGTATGTCTCTGTGTGTGTGAATTATACGTGTTTGGCATTCTGTACAATCTACTTAGTAAATAAGAAAATGTATCTTATCTGTGGATACCTACTAAAATCCACACTCATTTGGACTACAGTGTTTTTTTGTTTTTTTTTTTTTGGTTTGTTTTTATTTTTTATTCAGTATGAAAACTCATTATGCAAAATAACATAAGAAAAGACTGTGCAAGTCACTTTCTTGCCCTAATTTCAGGAGTCCTTATATACTAGATGCTAATCTGGCAATTCCCTCAGTCTCTGAAAGTAAAAAAGTCCAAGCTTCCTTTTGTATTTACTTCCTCAGTATCTAATCTGCTGTATATCAATGAATTATTTCCCAAGTTTGAAGCCTTTGAGATAACTGGAAAATGAGCAAAATTTTTCAGAGCTATACTTCAGGGAAGAGGAGTAAGGTGCTAAGAAATTATTGAGACTATTTGCTTCACTAAATAGTTTAAACAGCTCTAAAATCCACTCCTGCACCTGGAAGATAAAAGTCAAATAGTAGCGCTCTCTCTCTCCAGTGACCTTCCAGCCATCAGACCAAAGAAGAAAAAGAGGTTCTAATTCAAATTCCATCACTTTCCCCCTTTTAACTCCAAAACAAGTGAAGGTCATTTACACACCATTGATATGATAATATCCTTTAGTATTGGAGACTTCACAGCCTAAAGACATACTGAACTGCTTTTCTAATGGTCTCCTAGAAACCTGAAGTCATTTCTCTATAGTCTGGAGTGTACTTTTTTTTCTAAAGATGTTTCCCCACTCTTAAGAGAGGGATGCTATTTGTTATTTGTGTAGATGATTTTTGAATCATTTAATGAGAGTCATCATAACAGTGGATACACCCAAGACTTTTAGTTATTAATCATATATAATATACATATATATATAATCATATATAATTGTGTGTATTCATAATCAAATCTCATAATCCCTGAGAGCTTCAAGTACCCACTTTGTAAAATGGGTTAATACTACTTGTATTATATATGATTGATTGATTATATCTCACTGAATGATTATAAGAAAAGTTGTTTATAATTTTTAAACTGCTATGTAAATATGAGTTATTGCTATTTCCTCACATTAAAATGTCACTTTCTGTGTTATAATGACTACTCTGTGTCATAAGTCTTGAGCTGGAATCTCATCTTAACTTGAACAATATGTATTAATCATAGGATCACAGATTTAGAACTGGAAGCAATCATAAAATTCATCTAGTTTAACCTTCTCATTTCAGAGAATGAAAGAAAATGAGCACTAAGGAGGAGGAAAAAGAAAAAAGATCATTGGGTTGCATAAATGGGAAGTAAAAGAGCCAGAATTTAAATTCTAACTTAATATCTGATTTTAAATCCTCTGACTTGATCCAGTCAATGGGTTTTGTAAGATTCAAATGAGATAAAGCACTTTGTTGCCCATAAAGGACTTTATAAATGCCAATTATTGCTGTTGCTGCTTTTATTGTTTTGATGGTGATGATAATGATGGTGGTGATAATGGTGGTGGTGGTAGCAGCCTTCGGTCACCAGGTCTTTAGCTTAGTGAAGACTTCAAACCCTTAGCCTTCTTCTTGCTCTCCTGCCAAGCCCAAGTAAGATTTATAAAGCAACATAAGAGTTTTCTTTAAATTTTTATTAACTGTTTTTTTTTGGGGGGGGTTAAAAAGAAATCTATTTACACTCACTCTTGTCAGTTTAACCTCCATTAACACTTTATTAAGTTCAGTAATTTAACAATATAATAAATGAAGTCCTGATTTGTAGCTGTCCTGATTACTGAGTTTGTAAATGCTTTCACCGAAAATTTAAGAACACAGAATCCCTGGATCTGCTTTTGATTGTGTAGTACAGAAATATTTGCAAAAATTGTTATCCTTACCTGCCTAGTAATTAAATATGACTGGTTCAAGAAATTCCTCTTTCTAAATACTTACTAGTGAGATTATGGATTCTAAAGTGAATCTTTCTTTTTACTCTACTGGGAATCAGAGGATTGAAGGACTATTAGGTTATAATTCCCTTGGAGATATATAAAACTAATGAGTTTTGCTTATGGGTACTAGGAAAAAGATTTTATTGTTGTTATTATTTGTAAAGTTGGATAGCTTCCTGATCATAAATGGAAAAGCCTTAGAGAAACTCAAAATTCATTTAGGGAGGTTGAGTCCCATAGCCAAAGTAAGACCACCAGTAAAGGACTGAGATACTTTTTATTTAAGAACCTAGTTCCCCAGTAGTTTTTGCTCCTTCCACTAGAATGAATCTTTACAAGTTTCCTTTTGAGGAATTTTCTCTCCCTTCTCCCAACATCTGGTGGTTTTAGATCAAAATAAATAAATGCCCTTTTAAAAAGTAGGCAAGTTTTACTGGATTAAAGAGATGCACCCCATTCTCTTGGGACCCCATGAGAGTACCTAATTACATCTAGGACCCCAATAGACTGTCCTGCATACATTATCCCTGATTATTACTTCATTTTATATCTACCCCCAGTACAGCTAACTTATTTTATTTTCTTGTTTTAAGTTCCACACTTGCAGTACTTTTGTGTTTAGGTATTCAAACTTTTTTTGAGGCTGCATATAGATATTTTCCTTAATATTTTTTTTATTTTTATGTCTAAATTAAATGCTTTTGTATATATGTATATATTTCTAATATTGTGTCTCTAGGCACAAGAAAGAACATTTCTGGCAAAATCTGGCAAAAGAAAGAACATTTATTAGATTAATATTGTGTCATGAGTTCAATGATTGAATGTACCAAATAACCACATTGAATCTGGAAGAAGGAATGTGTTCTACCTTAGTATAGATGCTAGTTGGTTTTATGAACATATTTATAACTTTCAACCATCTCTCTTTACTCTCCTAGACAAAACCAGTACTGTGGAAAAAAACAAATCAGGTATAATTGGAGGTGCTGTCTTTTAAAAGAGATCAATCTGTTATAACAAAATGTTACACACTGACTGGTTATTTCCTGAAAAATGTAAACTGTGTAACTAAAGGTAGTAAGTATAGGTAATAATATCCTAGAATCATATATTAATACTTTTCTTTTCATAAATGTGTATTTTTGATAAAATATGAGTATTAGAGTATTATGGGACTTTAAAGATATTATAAAATATTATATACTTTATTAGAGCTTATAATGCTTTAATTTATTTAGAGTGCATAAACCCTCAAACAATATAGAATACAGCCCTTCTACTCTTTAGTAGTTGCCTATGCATGAATTGTGGCTCCCTCCCAACTCCTATCCCTCCTCCCAAAAAAAAAAATTGGTTGACTTTCTGGTGACAAATTTCTTAATCTTTGATTTGTTTGTTCCTGGAATGATAAACATGTTGTCTTCCACTGGGCTTGTAATCAAAGTCTTTCCAGCTTGGTAGAAGCTGTCAGATGTTATTCTCTGCTGTTCTGATTTAGAAGAATCCAGGATCACCCACAGATCATTATGAGGTATTGGAAAATAATTTTCAAGGAGGAATGAAATGAATAACCTCATTAAAATCTTTTCTTACAAATGCAGCTCAGTAATTCCTTTAAGTAAATATTAGACTACATACACACTTACATGCTTATGTATAAGAAGGGAGACAGAGAATAAATTAGAGTTAATCAATATAAAGAGGGGGGCTATCTTCCAAAGGAGAGTCAAGAAATGCTTTTTTAATAAATGATGCACTATAACAGGGGCTTAAAAGAAACTAAAAGGTGGAGAGTAGTAGGGAGAACATTTCAGAAATTTGAGACAGTCCCGGAAAATGTCTACAGTTAGAAATAGAGTGCCTTGCTTTGAAAATAGCCAGAACATTATCATCCAATATATGATGGAATCTAAAACATACAAATAGACTGGGAGGATAATTGGGAAGGTTGTTTCAGAGGCTTAAAGATCATGAAAATCTTTGAATATCAAACAGAGCACACTATAGTTTATCTTGAAGGTGATAAAAAATCCCCCAAGGAGTTTACTGAGTAAGGAAGAAACATGAACAAGGATGTGCTTTGGAAAGATGTCTTTGATAATCATATGGACCAAAGTGGAAGAGACTTGGACCAAAGTGGAAGAGCAGGAAGACAAATCAGCTGCCGCAATCCAAATGTGCCTGCATCAGGATGATGGCAGTGTCACAATAGAGAAAGGGGCAGGTTTGAAAGCTGTTATAAAGGTAAAATTGAAGACTTTGGGGGGGGGGGAAATGGGGCATGAACAGTGATGAGAGAGAGAAATAAAAACAAGGTTTATACTCTTAGGATCCTCAAAAGTAATAGAGAAGTTAGAAAAAGAAAGATTTGGGTGGAAATATACTGAAAATATAGTAAGTTCCATTTTAGACATGTAAAATTTAAGATGCCTATGGACTCTCCAGTTTGATATGTCCAATAAGTGGTTAGAAAGGTCAGAAAGATGTGACTGAAGATGAGCAGAGACATTAATTAGTGTTATATAAAACTGAGAATTTGAGAATCATTAGCACAAAAAAGATAATAATTTATAAAGAAGAGAAGAGAGCTCATGACAGAGTATTATAGAAAAGCCCTGCTTAGCAGGCATGACTTGAATAAAAATCCAGCAAAGGAAACTGAAAATGAGATAGGTAAATGAAGAATCAGGAGAAAGTATTGTTTTAAAAACCTAGAGAAAAGAGATTATCAATGAGAAGAGTGATCAAAAGTGTCAAAGGCTGCTGCAGAGTGGTTAAGAAGGATAAGCATAGAGAAAAGGTCACAGTATTTGTCAATTAAGAGATCATTAGTAATTTTGAAGAGAGCAGTTTCGATTGAATTATGAGGTTAGTAACCAGTGTTTAGGAGAGAGTGAAAGCAAAGGAAGTCAAAGTACTGATTATAGATTATCTTCTCAAGGAGTTTAGCCAAAAATGGAAAGAGACATATGGGAGGATAGATAGATCAAGTGACTGGTTGTTTTGTTGTATGTTTTTTGAGGACAGAGGAGATAGATACTAGAAGAATATTTAATAAACTGGGAGAAAATGAAAATAAATGAGACAGTAAGGATAATAGAAGGAGAAATATATGAATGGATAAATTCAATATTTTTCTTTGAATAGTAGAAAATATTCTATTGGTATTAGTAAAAGCAGGACTCATGAGAATTAAGTTAACAACAGATAATTTGCTCTGCAGTTCAAAATGAGAAAGAAGAGATCCAGTTATTCATTTTCATGTTACTAAATAAATTACATACACTTATTACCTAATACTGGATAGATTCTTTATAATTGAGGGTGTTTTTTAATATTTCAGGAGCATTAGAATGAATTTCTGTAGAGTTCTAATTTGCATAATGGTAACTTTTCAAAGATGAATGTAAAGTTCCCCACTTACTATGTTCACTCAGTATTCCAAGAAAGGGCAAATCCTGAACCTGTAAAGAATTAAGTTTAGACTATTCCATAGCTCAGATTTAAAACTATCTAAATTTGGATAATGATGAATGATTGCCATCATCACCTTCAAGAGTGGGTCATATTATATTGCTTATGAAATGTAAAATTCATGGCTGGAGATGAGTAGAAGAGCTCAAGACTATCTTCCTTCCAGTCCCAGCTAAAGCTACATGTTTTATAAAAATACTTTCCTTATCCCCCTGACTGGTCCTTCTACTTGGTTATCTTTAAATTTTCCTTGATATATCTTGTTTATATGAAAAGGTATACTTAAATCAAGTATAGTTAAGCATATACTTAGTACTTAGTATGGTGATGTAATGGTTGCATGTGCTCAGTGTGGTGTAGTGATGTATTCATACAGAAGTATTTAGGGGCTGGGACAACTGGAAATGGTCTCTTAGCCACAGCTTTCGGCCATAGACACAAGAGAAGACTTCAGATTGCACATTCCATTTTTGACCAGCCACATGGCCCTTCTGCCTCCTTCACTCCTCCACTAAGACCAAATACTCAGGCTGATCCCAAGGTCCTCCAGAGAGCTAGGCCAGACATTACAATAATCACGTCCCAGACTATTTTGTTTGTATATTGTAAACCTGGAACTCTTTATCAGCCTTCATAGTGTATCTTTGGAAAATCTGCTTTCAGAAGGATCAGATTTAATCTATAGACAGCTGACTACAAATGAAGCTGTCACCAGGTCAAAAAACACACTAACTTCATCCCGCACCTTAGAGAAAGTTCCAGGACTCTGATCCAGAAGATCAGAGGACATTCAGCTGACCTCTGGAGCAGGGTCTACAGACATGAGTCCTGGGAAGTCTACCAAATCACATTCCTCTCCTGGTCATGCAAATGGATACACTCTGGATCTGCTAGGAGCCCAGAAAAGGGAAAGAAGAAAAAAGAACTCCAACAGCGGTTCAATGAAAGGCTGAAAATTCCTCTAAGGGAGGGGAGAACATAACTGATTTCTTCAGGTAAACTCCAAGTTATTTTCTTGCAAAGACTGTCCTTCCTGAGGACAGTGCAACCTGTTGTCCAGGTAGACCAGAAACCTACCTGGCCATTGGGGTGACCCATGAATTACAATGGAGAGTGTCTAAAGCTTGATTCAGACCATACTGAAAATCTAATGTCAAGGACCTGCCCATGACATGTTTGATGGATCATTACAGGAGCCAGCAGGGAAGGTGTGGAGAGATTGCAGAGTTTCTATCAGCTCAAAAAAAAAAAAAAAAAAAAAAAAAAAAAAAACTGCCCATCTAGTGTCTGCAAGGGTAGGAGGATGGAGTTAATACAAACTGAACCTAGAAATGCGTTTCTCTTTCCTTTTCCCCTTTTCTTCCTCCCCAGTATTTTACTAATGAGTACCACTTGTCTCAACAGCCCTCCCCCTTTAGAGTCCCTCCCCCTTTCTTATACCCTTCTCCTATTTCTGTTTTCCCTTTTACTTAGACTACCCCTTCCCTTTTCCTCTTTCTCCTCCCACTTTTCTATAAGGTGAGAGAAGTTTATCTGTGGAACCAAATATATATAACATTTTCTCTTTGAGCCAAATCTGATGAGAGTAAGATTCACACAATATTCATTCCCCTCACTTCTTTCCCTCAATTACAATAGGTTTCCTTTACCTCTTCGTGAGATGTAATTTCTCTCATTTTACCTTCACTTTCCCCTTTTTATGGTACAATCTCCTTTTTACCTCTAGTTTCTTTTTTATATTATAACAGTAAAATCAAATTATATATATATATATATATATATATATATATATATATATATATATATATACACTCTATGTATACCCATAACAGAAATACAATTCTCCAGGGTTCTTTTCTTTTAACATTTTTATGCCACTCTTGAGTTCTATATTTGGAGATTAATTTTTTTTGGTTGTTGTTTAACTCTGGTCTTTTCATCAGAAATAAATGGAATTCACCTGTTTTGCTGAATGTCTATCTTCTTCCCTGGAAGAAAATTTTCAGTTTTGCAGGGTAGTTTATTCTTGGATGCATTCTAAGTTCCTGTGCCTTTTGGAATATCAGATTCCAGGCCCTTTGATCCTTTAAAGTGGAAGCTGCTAGATGCTGGCTAATCCTGATTGTGGCTCCTTGATATTTGAATGGTTTTTTTCTGGATGCTTACAATATTTTTTTCCTTGATCTGATAATTTTAAAATTTAGCTACAATATTCCTTGGGGTTTTCATTTTGGGGTTTTTTTCAGGAAGTGATTGGTGAATTCTTCCAATGGCTATTTTACCTTCTGATTCTAGGACATCAGGGCAGTTTTTCTTGAAAATTTCCTGAAAGGTAATGTCTAGTCTCTTTTTTTCATCACGGTTTTCAAGAAGCATCCTTAGAGTATCTCTCCTAAATCAGTTTTCTAGGTCAGTTGTTTTTCCAATGGGGCATTTTACATTTTCTTCTATCTTTTCATTTTTTTTTTGGTTTTCTTTGACTAATTGTTAATGTCCCATTTGGTCATTCACTTCCATTTGTACAATTTTAATTTTTAATGAATTCTTTTCTTCATTTACCTTGTTTAGCTTCTTTTATATTTGGCCAACTGAATTTTTAAACAAGTTGTTTTGTTCATTTCACAAATTCTATTTTTCAAGGAGTTGCTTTTTCCATTTTGTTAAATCTCTTTTGTAAGGTGTTATATGCTTTTTTATTTCACTAAATCTATTTTGTAAGCAATTTTCTTCAGACAATTCGTATTTCCTTTTCCAAAAGCTCTCTTGAAAAGTTTGAAATATGTTCTTTTCTTTGTTCATAAAAATTGTCTGTGGTCAGAGTTCTTTTTGCTTTTTTTGCTTATTTTTTTAAAGGTTAAGGTTTGCTTTTAGGTCAAAGGGGACATTTTCTAATATTCCTCTACAGGTAACAGTAGTTGGGCTGGGTCAGTGCTGACTAACTTGCAGTGCTGGGTGGGTATGGCCAGATTCATTGATATTATTGGTTTCACTATTTGTCTTTTGTATTTGCATTGCAAGTTTTACAGCTAATCTGCTAATCTGCTGCTTTGCAACCAGCACAGAGTAGCTACTACTGCTGTAGGTTCCTCCCAGTAGAGTTCCCTCACCAGCCTGAGTCTCTGTACTTCCTGTATTCTGGTGCCTGCACTGGGCCTGCCTATTTCTAGACCAATTGAAACAGATATTTTCTGAAGTTCTTCTAAATTGTCTTCTATTGGAAATTTGTTACCCTACAAATATTAATGGATTCTGTTATCCAAAACCAGTTCAGCTTGATTTGCTATTAATTTGAGGGATATCTAAGAGAGCTCACATAAATATGAGTCCCATCTCTGCCATCTTGGCTCTGCCCACTTAATTTTATTTTAAAAAATGTCATGCTGCTTCCCTTATTACACTCTGCGCTCCTTTTCTTTTGTCTTTCTTTGAATCCTCAGGACTTAATACAGTGTCTGACCTATAGTATGTGCTTCATAAATGCTTATTGATTATTTGGATGAGAGAGTGATTTCCTAACTTTAACATGCCTGCATGTACTTGTACATGCCTTGTACAATAGATTCCACCATTTGGTCTACTCTTATCACCATTTATTAGCTTTTCCACAACCAGACTGATGCACATCCTTGTTCTGCTCTAATGATTATGAAACAAGGAGTGGCTGAAGAGGACCATTTTCATACCCCCTTCTTACTGTAAAATAATTGAACAGCTAGGAAAGATGATTTTTTTTATCATGAGAATAAAACAAAATCTGTAAAGGTCACTGCCAGGGTTGTGACCATGAGGACAGAATAAAATTTCCTTGTTCCAGGCCATATACAGATCAGAACATGGGGTCAAGAGTCAGCAAAAGATATCATATGATTTGTCAAATTCAGAAGTATATGCATGTTTTTACATAGTTGACCTTAGATCTTTTCTGAAGCTACCCATGTATTTTCTTTCTATGGACACTACAATCTATAAAAGGTAAGAAATGTTTAAAGGTGTTAATTTATTGATATCTTGATTTAAACAATGTCTCATAATATTCAACTTTTTGAGATCAGAAAGCTGCCCTTATTTAAGGTTCCCAGTGCCTGATAGTGCCTGAACATTATAGATACTTAAAAAAATTTTGTCTCATTGAGTTGACTTTTTAAAAACTATATAAATAATTGGAAAACTCTGTCTTATATAGCCATTATATAAGCTCATTCATCATGCAACATACCACCATGGGACATACCACTTTTCTTCTTCTTTGTAGTTTATAATAAAATCACATGAGGTGTAGATTAGATTTTTATTAGCTTAAGCTTATTAAAATTGCCTAACAAATAAATACCCAGGCAATATTAATATTAAAAGTGCATATTATAAAATCACCTACAATATAAACTAATTCCCTTGTGTAATATAGAAAGTCATTTTGTCATTTAACAGAATACTAAAAGAATGGAAATTTGATTAGATATAAAGTAAAATGTATGCATAATAAGAGTTTGTTTCAGGAAATATATCTTGTCATTCTGTTTTTAATATTTCTATTTTTAATATTTCGATTCATAGTATTTTAATGTAGTCTTTATAAATTCTGACGGGTATTTCTCCCAACTCCCACTAAACTCCCACATATAGTTTAGTCCTTGGGGAAAGGGGAGAAGTACTACTGTTTTTCAAGATTCCAGGAGTTGGTTCCAATGAATTGGGGGTGTTTTGATTCTACTGTCTTGAACTCTCATTCTGGTATGTTCTTCATAATATCATTATCATTTAATGTTAATATCTTCACTGTATCATTGTTTGATTCAGTGATTAGAGCTCCAATATCAATTTAACAAGTTAACATCAATTCATTTTTACAAAGAGTTATTTACTGAAAATATATAGCAAGAATAGAAATCACATAGTATTCTCCAACACCAGGGACTCATTAAGGAAAATTTCTAAATATTTTGTAAAATACACCTCAACCAGTTATTCCATCTAGTGCTACATTTAAAAGCAAATTTCCTGAAAGAAACCAAGCTCCCATCGCACCTCCACTCAGATCACAGCAAAATGTACTTGATATTTTCTCAGTATTTTATTAAAATTGATATCCTTTACCAGTTGAAATTGAAGCATAAATGTAGGTTGTGGATCCTTGGTGCATAAGGGCTTGTGAATATGTGTCTCTCAACCATAGGAAGAGGCATCTTGAATATGAGTAGGAAGCAAAAACCTTTTGAAAGCATGAAAGCAGCTGAGCAATGTAAGTTTCCAAGGAAGATGCTGGTTTCTATCAAGTGAATGGAAGAGAGAGCTTACTGGTGGTGTTATGACCAAGTGGAATAAAACAATGAGAGAAAACCATTCAGCTGTGATAAAAATAATCAATAAAGACCACATCAGACAAAATATGAAGTTCTTTAGAAAAACTACATCATTTCCAATGGAGCAGTAATGAACTGAACCAGCTACACCCAGCGAAAGAACCCTGGGAGATGACTAAAAACCATTACATTAAATTCCCAATCCCTATATTTTTGCCCACCTGCATTTTTTATTTCCTTCACAGGCTAATTGTACAATATTTCAGAGTCTGATTCTTATTGTACAGCAAAATAACAGTTTGGTCATGTATACTTATTGTGTATCTAATTTATATTTTAATATATTTAACATCTACTGGTCATCCTGCCATCTGGGGGAGGGGGTGGGGAGAAGGAGGGGAAAAATTGGAACAAGAGATTTGGCAATTTTCAATGCTGTAAAGTTACCCATACATATAACCTGTAAATAAAAGGCTATTAAAAAGAAAAGAAAAGGAAAGAAAAGAAAAGAAAACAAAAACTACATCAAGCACAAGGAAAATAGCAAATAGGAATACAGGCTATACTAGACACAAGTTTAATTTTCCTTTAAAATTGTCATCCAAGAATCTTCCAATGGCAGGCAAATACCTTGTATTTTGTAAAAAATCTAGTAAAATGGAAAAGTAATAAAATATATAATTATTTGTATTGATATGCAGGGTCAAATTTCTAATAATATATTTATTTTAAAATAAGTCATTTATGCAAAATTGTACGTCCATCATTTACTGTTTCCAAACTTCCTTCAAGTTATGTGAAATCTCTTCTTCATTCTCATTCACCACATTGCCTCTCTTAATTCATCACTGCCAGATTCAGTTGGAAAATTAAGAATTATCTTTCCCTCATCTGATATCATAGCACATCTTTGTAGATATAGACACAAACATATATACCTGAAGTGAACAAAGGCATGGAGATTTTTCTAAGAAAGAGTCTAAAGAAATCTACGTGTATTAAGAGATAGAGATGCCTACTGGACTGACTTTAATTTTGCAATCATTTGTAAGGAAAAGCAGCAGGTATTTCTTTCAATATAATGATTATTGTATTGTTTCTGTTTTTATTTTCCTTCAGAAAGATGTTAAAATATATGAATTATGAAGTACGTCAAATCCTGTACACTAAGTGAAATATAATTAATTCATTTTCAATAATGAAATCAAGTGATCACAGAAAATAAAATTACCTGAGTCACATAGTTCTCTTTCTTTTTCTCTCTGATATATTTCATTTTTTATGTGTATATGTATGTATGTATATATATATATATTATTACATCAATGTGCATTATATATTATATAGTATACAATATGCTATTTATACTCATGAGTAATATTAATGCACGAATCATATGTGAATATTATATTATGTTCTTTATAATACAATTATATAGATTGCTATTTTGGAAGTATTTTATAATTTGCTATAATACATTAATATAATACAATTAAATATGTAATTAATATAATTATAATGCAATTATCATAGCATATATAATGTAGAACACTATTAAATATACAATTAATAAAATTATGATACAATTACTGTAACAATTGTGTATTACAAAGCAAAAAGAGAATAAAAAAGAGAATAGCAGCATATGCACTCTTCATGTTCCTACATATACCTTATCATATACTGCATATTCAATGCTCTCTGAAGTCAAAAAGCCAGGTTATATTTACCTGCTATATATATTAACATAGTATATTTCACCTATTAGATACTGAATGAATGAGTTTACCTGTGCCATCTTGTAACATTGGATGCCTATTTCTCAGATATAAAAAAAAAAAATGGTAGATCCTTATTCATGAGCTTATTATTTTTATTCTTTACAGTCATGAGTTAAATTCAATTTTTTTCATTTATGTTTTATTCATATTGCTCCTGATGTTGGATTGTTTCTGTTTAAATGATATCAAGAATAAAAATGGAGTAGTTAATTAAAAATATAATAGTGTTGAAACAAGGAAAAATGGGTGGAATTTGCTTTTATCATAATTGGGATGTATATGAAGATAA
The DNA here is from genome assembly GCF_902635505.1 of Sarcophilus harrisii. Classification (NCBI taxonomy): domain Eukaryota; kingdom Metazoa; phylum Chordata; class Mammalia; order Dasyuromorphia; family Dasyuridae; genus Sarcophilus; species Sarcophilus harrisii. Next base: position 126,417,105 of record NC_045429.1, read on the forward strand.
GTAAATGAACATGGAAGAAAGGGAGAGGGAATGGCTTTCATTTGAAGTTCATCCTTATCAGAACCACACGAAGGTAGATAAAACACAAAATTTACTGTAGAACTTAAAAAGGAAACAAGTATGGATATTTTGGGTAGATGTTTAAGAGGCAACAAAAAAATATTGAGAAGGAAATAGGTACAAGAAAATCAATTTCTTAATCCTGAAGAAGAAATGAAATATAAAAAAAGGGAAAAAGAACTGGAAAAAATGGAGGATTATGAATTAGTGAATATCTGAACAAATTGTGGTATATGGGTATTATAGACTATTACCTCATAAGAAATGTTGATAAAAATAATTTGGAGTATTCGGAGTAATATAAACTGATGCAGAGGGAAGAGAGTAGAATTAAAGCCATTTAAATAATTACAACAAAAATGTAAAGAAAAACAAGTTTGAAAAAGTTCAGAACTCTGATCAAAGTAATGAGCTACTACACCTATAAATAATCTAAGATGAAGCATGATACCCATTTTCTGATATAAAGGAGATGAACTTAGATACAAAGAGTCATACAGTTTTTCGCATTGCATTATACGAATTAGTCTTTCTTGCTTAATAGTGGTTGTGTTCCATGATTTTTTTTTCCTTTTTTCTCTTGATTTTTATTTGAGGGGGTAAGAATAAAGGAGAATGGTTAGCAAGAGTGATGCTAAAGAGACAGACAGAGACACAAACAGAGAGAAAGAGATAGAGACAGAGACAGAGAGAGATAGAAAATCATTGATGTGTTTTTAAATTGCACAGAAGAAATCTGAAGGAAGTTCAGAAAGAAACAAAGAGAAAGGACAGTTTGAAATTGATAGCTAACTTAAAAAAAAAAACATCAAGAGGGATAAAAATGGAAATTTGTAGTGTAATATACTATTCTCTTTTTCTGCTCTGTGGTTTATATGAAAACACTAATGAAGAATGAAGTTCAGAGCAAAACTTAAGAAAAAAAGAAAAGGGAAATTAAATTTAAATAATTTGTGTAGAGCAAAAATTGCTCTCTCTTCAACCTGTTCTCAGACTCCCACCCTACTTCCTGCTTCAAGGAAGGTTAGAGAAGTATGTTATTGTTGTTTAGTTATATCAGTCAAGTCTAACTCTTCATGATCCCATTTGAGTGATTTTTCACTTCCTTCTCCAGCTTATTTTGTAAACAAGGAAACTGAGGCAGACAAGATAAAGTGACTTTGCAAAGGTATCAAATTAGTAAGTGTCTGAGGCTAGTTTTGAACTCAGGTCTTTTTCACCCCAGAACCAGTACTATATCTACTGTGCCACCTAACTGTCACAAGAGAAGCATGAGTACATATCTAATCATAAAAGTAAAAAGCTTGAAGTTTGTAAATTACCTTAGCAATTACCTAGTTTTACCCATACATACTATAAAATATCTCATGAGTGGTATCCAGTTTCTGCTTGAAGACTTACAAAGAAAAATCTACCATCTCTTAAGACAGCTTACTCTATTTTGCACAACTCTAATTAGAAAATGTTTATTATAAAGTACCTGGCACATTGCAAGTGTTTAAGAAATGTTTCTTGACTGACCGACACAAAGAATAAAAGATCCTCTTTTTATCTTGAACCACTTGCCCTGGTTCTGCATCTAAGCTTATCAATACCCTCCTTAAATCATAGTGTCTAGAACTGAATGCATTATTATTTTTATTATTATTATACCTTTTTTACTGACAGAACATATGCATGGGTGAGTTTTTCAACACTGACCCTTGCAAACACTTCTGTTACAACTTTTCCCTTCCTTCCCTTCACCTCCTCTGCTAGATGGCAGGCAGTCTCATACATATTAAACATGTTAAAGTATATCTTAAATACAATATATGTGTACATATTTATATAGTTCTCTTGTTGCATAAGAAAAATAGGATTTAGAAAGGTAAAAATAACCTGGGAAGAAAAACAAAAATGCAAGCAGTCCACATTTGTTTCCCAGTGTTCTTTCCCCAGATGTAGCTGGATCTGTTCATTACTGATCAATTGGAACTAATTTGAATTCTCTCATTGCCAAAGATAGCCACTTCCATCAGAATTGATCCTCATATAATATTGTTGTTGAAGTGTATAACGATCTACTAGTTCTGCTCATGTCACTTACCATCAGTTCATGTAAGTCTCTCCAATTCATCCTCCTGGTCATTGCTTACAGAACAGTAATATTCCATAACATTCATATACCATAATTTACCTAACCATTCTCCAGCTTAATGGGCATCCATTCAATTTCCAGTTTCTAACCACTATGAAAAAGGGTGCCACAGGCATTTTTGCACATGTGACTCCTTTTCCCTCCTTTAAGATGTCTTTGGTATATAAGCTCAGTGGTAACACCACTAGATCAAAGGGTATGCACAGTTTGTTAACTTTTTGAGCATAGTTCCAAATTGCTCTCCAGAATGGTTGGATCCATTCACAACTCTACCAACAATGTATCAATGTCTTATTTTTTCCCACAACTCCTGCAACATTCATCATTATCTTTTCCTGTCATCTTAGCCAATCTGACAGGTGTGTAGTGGTGTCTCAGAGTTGTCTTAATTTTCATTTCTTTGATCAATAATGATTTGGAACACCTTTTCATATGAGTAGAAATAGTTTCAATTTCCTCATCTGAAAATTGTCTGTTTATATCATTTGACCATTTATCAATTGGAAAATGGCTTGAACTATTATAAATTTGAATCAATTCTCTATATATTTTGGAAAAGAACCTTTAACTGTAAAAATATTTTCCCAGTTTATTGCTTCCCTTCTAATCTTGTCTACATAAGTTTTGTTTGTACAAAAACTTTTTAACTTGATATAATTAAAATTTTCTATTTTGTGATCAATAATGATCTCTAGTTCTTCTTTGGTCACAAATTTCCTGAATGCATTATTCTTATTACATCTTTTGAGAATAGAGGACAGAGAGATTATTATCTTTCTATTCCTGAAAGCTATGCTCCTAACCCAAGATCAAATTAGCTTTTTGTGGTTGCCATATCACACATCTATCTGGCTCATATTGAACTTGCAGGCCACTAAAACTCTAACATAGTTTTGACAACGGTAATCTATCCTTCATTTCTTCCTTGTATTATACTTGTGAAGCCAATTTTTTTTGTACTGAGGAACAATACTTAGATTCTTCCCTACTGAACATAATTTTATCAAAATTACATCATCTAGATCCTTTTTGATCAGGACCTGTTATCCAAAGATATCTTTTTCAACTTGGTGTTTTCTGCAAATTGGGTGAGCCCTTATATATGCCTAATGGTTTCATTGATGAATATGTTAACCATTGCAAAGTCAAGCACATATCCCATACCCACTGCATTGAAAATCATGCCAATTGACAGAACTAATAAAAATCCTTTTTTAGTTCTGACATCTGCTCAGCTTTGAACCATCTCATTGTATTTTTAAGATATATCTCTATCTTCCCAAAAGAAAGTATTTTATCCAAAATTTTTCTAATCAAGAGTATCCAAAATTTTCAAAATTAATCCAAAATTTTATCCAAAATTTATCCAAAATTAGGTCAACTAAATTCATAATATCCCCCTCTTCTACCAGTATAGTAATCTTGTGAGAAAAGTACATTAATATTAATCTGTCATTATTTATACTTAATTAAATTCCAATTTTGTCTCAGGTATATACTAGATAAGTGACCCTGGTAAGTCCCTTAACTGCATTCTACCTCAGTTTTATGATTTACAAAAAGGGAATAATAGTAACATATACCTTCCAGTATTGTTGGGAGGATAAAATGAAATAAGGTATGCTTTACACACCTTAATGTTATATATAGATACTTTTAAGCACCCCTGTATATTTGCAGTCACCATTTTCTTTTAAACGTGTCTGTTAATAATCTCTTTATTGAACCTTTTCTGAAATTTCCCAGGAAATGAAGTCAAGTCACTATTGCTAAAAACAAAAGGAGACAAACTAAAAACTGAGGGAGAATTAAATAAGTAGAACCAGGAAAACAACTTGTGCACAATTAATCTATAGATTATTCAAATTTTAAAAAAAAGAAAAATAGGATTTGAATAGAATTTTTTGAAAATTTATGTAGTGTAGATCTCTGGCAATAATTGAATGTACACAGAAAGAATATGCATATATCTCAGTGATGTATAGCACTTTTATAAAAATAGATCATATCTTGGGGGAGGAATATCATAAATATATGCAGAAATCTAAATTTATTATAGTGCAATAAAAGCATATTTGAAAGATCTCTGAAAAAATATAAGAAATCAATTTGAAATTAAATAAATTCATCTTAAATAATGGCTGGGTCAAATACAAATCATAGAATTGTTAATTTTATCAAAGAATATAAAAGAATAATAAAACAACATTCTACAGTTTGGGAGATGCAGGTAATTTAGTCCTTAGAGGAAATTTCATGTCCTTAAAAACTTTTTATTTACCAAAAAAAGGAGAAAATAGATAAATGAATTGATAGTACAACTAGAAATACTAGGAAAGCTATACTAATATAGTCATACTAAATATTCCTTATTAGTTATTTTGGTATTTATTATGCTCTTTATACTACAGTAATATTTATCATGCTAATATATACTAAAAGTTAACTAAATAAACACCAACATAAAAATCCTGAAGTTCAGAAGAATTGATTCAATTGTATAGTTTACCATCACACAATGTTACTGATATTATGTGCAATGTTTTCCTGATTCTCCTCATTTGATTTTGCATCAATTCATATAGGGATTTCCAGGTTTTTTTGGAGTGTGTCTGTTCATCATTTATTGTTGCACAATAGTATTTCATCATTTTCACATACCACAGTATGTTCAGCCATTCCCAAGTTGATGTGCATCCTCTTAATTTTCAACATTTTTTTTTTCACAAAATGGGTCAGTTTAAATACTTTTGCACAGGTCATTTTCCCTGTTTTTTTTTCACTATTGTTTTGGGATATAGACATAGAAGTGGTATTTCTGGGTCAAAAAATATGTAGTTTGGTTGCCTTTAGGCATTCTTCCAAATTGTTTTATAGAATGGTTGGATCATTTTACAAATCCACCAACAGTGAATTCGGGTCCAAATTTTCTTAAAGCTTTCCACATTATCACTTTCCTTTTTTTGTCATATTGGCCAGTGTGACAGATAGGATGTGATAAATCAGGGTTGTTTTAATTTGCATTTCTCAAATCAAATGTAGTTTAGAATGCTTCTTCCTATTCCTAAAGATAGCTATAATTTCTTCACTTAAAAACTTCTCATTAACAAGCTTGGAACATTTGTCAATTAAGGAATGACTTTAGTTCTTATAAATTTGACTAAGTTATGTATATATTTAAGAAATAAGGCTCTATCAGAAACATTTGCTATAAAGATTGTTTCTAGCTTTCTGCTTTACTTCTAATCTTGTTCTCATTGTTTTTGTTTGTATAACAGATGTTTAGGTGTTAGTATAATAAAAATTATTCATTTTGAATTTTACAATGCTTTGTATCTGTTTAGTCCTGAAGCTTTCCCCTTTTTATAAGTCTGACAAGTAATCTATTCCTTGCTCTTCCATTTTGCTTATGGTATCACCCTTTATGTCTAAATCATGTACCCACTTTCACCTTATCTTGGTTTACTGTGTGAGATATTGATCTATACCTTCTTTTAATATAGTTTAATATCTAATTAGTAGGCTACTTTCTTTGTATTTTTTCATTGGTTCCCTTTATATCCTTAAATTTTTGTTCTTCCAGATGATGTTTGTTATTTTTTTCTAGCTTTATGACATACTTTTTGTATTTTGATTGGTTTATCATTGAATAAGTTAATTAGTTAAGGTAGAATTTTCATTTTTATTCTATTGGCTTGATCTACTCATAAATTATTGATATTTTTCCAATTCTGTAAATTTAACTTTATATGAAAAATGTTTTGTAATTGTGTTTGTATAGCTTGTATAGCAGACAGACTCCTAAGTATTTTATATTATTTTTAGTTATTGTAAGTAAATACAATAAGTTATCTCTTGCCACTGAGCTTTGTTGATCTCATAATAAAGTTGTTAATTGTATAGACAAACTAAAACTAAAATTAATTAACAAGAATGAAAAAATGGAAGAAAATGTGGAACACCTCAGTGGAAAAATAGCCAAATCTGGAAAATAGATCCAGAAGAGACAATTTAAAAATTACTTGCCTACCTGAAAGCCATGACCAAGAAAAGTGTCTATTTAGCATTCCATAAGAGATCATTAAGGAAAATTGTCCCAATATTGTAGAAACAGAGGGGAAAATGCTTATTGAAAGAATCCATTGATCACCTCTGCAAAGATCCCACAAAGAAAAGCCCAAAGAACATTGTTACACAACTTCAAAACTACAATTTCAAGGGAAAAAATACTACAGGTCGCCAGACCAAAATAAAAAAAAAATTCAAATATCAAGGAGCAACAATCATAATTGCCCAGAATCTGGCAGCTTCTACAATAAAGGATGAGAGGACCTAGAATACCATATTCAGGAAGGCAAAGACTAGTGTTACAACTACATAGCTAGATTCAGCATCATTTTTCAGGGGAGTCAATGGAACTTCAAATGGATGAAATTACAATCATCTTTGTTTAAAAAAAAAAAAAAACAGAATTAAACAGAAAATGTAATACAAATAGAGGACGCAAATTAGCATAGAAAGGCAAAAAGGGGACAATACATATTATTTAAAGGTTAAACTGTTTACATCTCTAGATGGTAAAATGATATCTGTAACTCTTGAGTTGTATATGTCACTGACTCAGACAGAGTAGGGCATCCCTCTCTATAAATGGTCCTTTGATGTGATGACATTAAAGAAAAAGATATTAAGGGATGAGAAAAGATCTATAATTGAAATAAAGGAAAGAGGAGCTAAAATGGGAAAATTAGTTCACATGAAGAGGTACAAAAGATCTATTACTATTAAGAGAAAGAAAGAAAGAAAATAAGAATTGTATAAAGCTTAATTTCATTGGTTTTGACTCTAAGAGGGAATAATGTAATCATTCAATAATTCAGTTGGGTATAGAAATTTATCTAACTCTATAAAGACATAGCAAAAGAAAGAAAAAAAGAAAAAGGAGGGACAGAATAGAAAGAAGGGCAGAAATACCAGAGGAAAAGGTATGGGAAAGGGGGAAGGATTAATAGAAGATAAGATAGTGGGTGAAGTGGGGTTAAAATAACATTACTAGGATAAGGGGGAAGGGGTAATAGAAGATAAGGTAGTGGGTGGAGTAGGTAAAATATAGGAATAAGGACAGGATGGAAAGAGAGAACAAAAGTATATACAGGGGAGAAAATAGGATGGAGGGAAATAGAGAGCTGGTAATTATAACTGTGAATGGGAATGGGAGGAACTCTCCCATAAACCAAAAGCAAATGACAGATTTAAAAAAAAAAAAAAAACAGAATCCAACAATATGTTGTTACAAGAAACAAGAAAAAAAATTTTTTTTAAAGCAGAGATAGCAATTCTGATTTCAGATAAAACAAAAGTAAAAGTGGATTTTATTAAAAGAGATAAGAAAGGAAAATATATCTCTATAAAATATACTGTAAATAACGAAGTAGTAATGATACTAAATGTGTATACACCAAATGGTAGAGCAGGCAAATTCCTAGAGAAGATTTTAAGTCAGTCACAGGAAGAAATAGAGAGCAAAACTATTCTAATGGGGAACCTCAACTTTCTTCTCTCAGAATCAAACAAATATAACCACAAAATAAACAAAAATGAAACTAGGGAGATTAATCAGGTCCTAGAAAACCCAGATATGATAGACTTCTGGAGAAAACTGAACAGAGACAGAAAGGAATAGCCCTTTTTCTTGATGGTACATGGCACCTACACAAAAATTGACCATATATTAGAGCATTAAAAACTTCACAAACAAATGCAGAATGACTGAATTAGTCAATGCATCCTTTTTAGACCACAATGCAATAAAATTATGTTCTTTTTTTTTGGAAAGATAGGATAAAAATTAATTGAAAATTAAATAACTTAATTCTAGAGAATGATTAGGTCAAACAACAAATCACAGAAACAATTCATGATTTCATTCAAAAGATTGACAATATTTAGAAACCTATCAAAACCTAGGTGATGCAACCAAAGCAGTTCTTAGGGAAAATTGTATTTCTCTAAATAGCTACATGAATAAAATAGAGAAAGAGAAGATCAATGAATTAGGAATGCTACTATAAAAGTTAGAAAAAGAACAAGCTAAAAAACCTCAATTAAATACCAAATTAGAAATTATGGAACTTAAAGAAGAGCTTAATAAAATTGAAATTAAGAAAACTATTGAATAAAACCAAGAGTTCATTTTTATGAAAAAATCAGCAACAAAAATAAATACATCTTTGGTTAATTTGAAAAGAAAAAAGAAAGAAAAAACCAAATCATCAACATAAAAAATGAAAAGGATGTACCTGCCACCACTGAAAAAAATTAAAGCAATAATTAGGAGCTATTTTGCCCAACTGTATGGCAGCAAGTATAATAATCTAAATGAAATGGATGAATAATTACACAAATATAAATTGCTCAGGTTAACAGAAGAGGAAATAAATTACTTAAATAGCTCTATTTCAGAAAAAAATGATCAAGCCATTAATGAACTCCTGAAGAAAAAATCTCCAGGACCACATGGATTCAGAAGTGAATTCTATCAAACATTTAAAAAACAATTAATTCCAATATTATGTAAGCTATTTGGAAAAATAAATAAGGAAGCAGTACTGCTAGATTTCTTCTATGACATATGTTAAGGAGCATGCCTGGGTAAAAGGGAAGGTCAGTTCTCTGAGAGCCTCCACAGCTGTGGATTGTGACACTTCAGGGAGTTGCAAGGCAGCCTTTAGTGACACAGGTGTTGCTTGTGGACTGGGAATGAGATAAATTGTAGGTAGAGGGAAGAGGAGAGAGTCAGACAATGCAATGGCCTCTCAGTCAGAGAAGTCAGAGAACAGCAACTGCCTCTCAGTCTCCTTGTATCATTCTCTCACACGAGGAGATCCATTCTGCAGGTCTGGCTTGGATCTCCAGCAGCTATTGTCAGGTGGCTCCCACATTACTACAGACACAAATATAGTACTTGTTCAGTACCTTACCAATCAAATTACAAAAAAAAAATTATTTTATAGAACTAGAAAATATAAAAACAAAATTTATCTGGAAGAATAAAAGGTCCAGAATATCAAGGGAATTAATGAAAAATAGAAAAGATGGTGGCTTAAAACTCTATTATAAAGCAGCAGTCATCAAAACCATTTGATACTGGCTAAAAAATAAGAGTGGTGGATCAATGGAATAGATTAGATACCCACAACACAATAATCAAGACCTATAGCAATGTAGTGTTAAAATAAACCCCAAACTCCAATTTCTGGAACAAAAACTCAGAATCTAACAAAAATTGCTGGGAAAATTGGAAAATAATATGTCAGAAAGTCAGCATGGATCTCTATCTCACATCCCATACCAAAATAAGGTAAAAATTAATATATTATTTGTACATAAAAATGATATCATAAGCAAATTAATAGAAGGAATAATTTACTTATGAGATGTTTGGAGAAGGGAGGAATTTATGACCACAAAACTAGAGAACATTTTGAAAGCTAAAATGGACAATTTTGATTACATTAAATTAAAAAGATTTTGCACAAACAAAAGCAACAAACATGACTAAAAGGGAAATAAAAACTTGAGAAAATATCTTTACAGCCAATATTTCTGATAAAGGTCTCATTTCTAAAATATATAAAGAACTGTTTCTAATTTATAAGACTACAAATCATATCCAATTGATAATTTGTCAAAGGATGTGAAGAGACAATTTTCAGATGACAAAATTAAAGCCATCTATAGTTTTATGAAAAAAATTTCTAAATCACTATTGATTAAATAAATCTAAATTAATAACTCTGAGATACAACCTCACACCTCTCAGATTGGCTAGGATGACAGGAAAAGATAATGATAAACCTAGGAGGGGATGTAGGAAATCTGGGACACTAAAGCATTTTTTGGTCGAGTTGTGAAATGATCCAACCATTCTTCAGAGCAAACTGACACTATTCCCAAAGGACTTTAAAATTGTGCAAACCTTTTAATCAAGCAGTGCCATTATTCTGTCTGTATCCCAAGGAAATCACAAAGGAGGAAAAAGGACCCACATGTGCAAAAAATGTTTGTAGTAGCTCTTTTTGTGGTAGCAAAGAATTGGAAAATTAGTAGATACCAGCTGATAAATTTGAAGTATATGAAGGTAATAGAATATAATTGTTCTATAAAAAGTGAACCAGCTGATTTTAGAAAGGCCTGTAAAGATTTACATGAATTGATTCTGAGCAAAACAAACAGAACCAGAAATACATTGTACACAATAACAGCAAGAACATGTTATGATCAACTGTGAAAGAAGTGATTCTTCTCTATAGTTCAGTGATTCAAAGCAATCCTAATAGACTTTGAACAGAAAATGCCATCTGTGTCTAGAAAGAGAACTAAGGAGAATGAATATAAATCAACACATACTATTTTCACTTCTTTTTTTGTGTGTTTTTTTAAGCTCTCCCCCCAAAAAAGCTTTTTTCCTTTTGCTCTGATTTTTCTCTCCCAAGATAATTAATAAAGCAATGTGTATTAAAAAATAAATTTTAAAAAAAGAAAGAAATGATTAGCAGGATGATTTCAGAGGCCTGGAGAGACTTGCATGAACTATTGTTAAGTGATGTAAGTATACACCCAAAGAAAAAACACTGGGAAATAAATGTAAACTGTTCGCATTTTTGTTTTTCTTCCTGGGTTATTTCTATTTTCTGAATCCAATTCCCCCTGTGCAACAAGAGAACAGTTTGGTTCTGCACACATATATCGTATCTAGGATATACTGCGACATATTTAACATATATAGGACTGCTTGCCATCTAGGGGAGGGGGTGGAAGGAGGGAGGGGAAATATTGGAACAGAATTGAGTGCAAGGGATAATATTGTAAAAAATTACCCTGGCATGGGTTCTATCAATAAAAAGTTATTATAATAAAAAAAATTTTAAAAAGTGATGTAAGTAAAAGAACATTGTTCACAGCAGCAACAAAATTATGCAAAGATCAATTCTAATGGATGTGGCTCTATTCAACAATGAGGTGATTCAGGCCAATTCCAATAGACGTATGCCTGTCCTTCAAATTTCCTGGGCTAACAGATTGTTTCATTCTATCTCCACTGGTTCCACCACTCCAGGAACTGTCTTACAGCCCTATTTTATGGTTGTCCAGAGGTGATCATGGGAGAGTAATTCACTGCATAGTTTGCTATATTGGTTCCTGCAAGTAGAATTTTCTTTAGATAATTTTTTTTTTAATAAAAGAAAGAAGAAAAACAAATTCAGTATCAAACCTGATTAGGGAAAACTGACTTCAAATGAAGAAGAAATAAAGGTGATGTTATATTTGTAAACTATTTTTGTCTAATTTTCTGCTAAAATTGATGATTTAAGTGAAATGAAATAATATTTATAAAAATATGAAGTTCCATGTTAACACAATTAGATATAGAGAATTCAAACAATTGATTTTCAGGGGAAGAAAGTGAACAACAAAATGAACTTCTAAAAGAAAGAAATTCTAGGAACAAATTGATTCAGAAGTGAATTTGATCAAACATTCAAAGAACAACCAAATACACGAATATTTATAAGAGTAACAAAGAAGAGATACTACCAAATTCCTTTTTGAAACAGATCTGTTCTTAACACACAAACCATAATGAGTTAACCAAGAAAATTAGACCACTATTCCTAATGAACATGAATGCAGAAAAAAATTAGCAAAGAATCTAAAATAACATATCATAATGACTATACCTTCTAGTATCATTGAATTTAAACCCGGATTTAAGGATTGGTTTAATAATAGAAAATTATAAATATACATTTTATATATATATATATATATATATACATATATGCATACAGTTACACATAAAATATATAAGAAGTACTACTATATGAAACAAAAATACTTTTCAAAAAATGTCATTATTTGTTTGACATTGTACTAAAAATGTCAACTATAACTATGACCAAAAAAAAAAAAGAGAGAGAGAGAGAGAGAGAGAGAGAGAGAAGAACCATAGGCGAAGACTAAACAAAATTAGCTCTTTTTGAAGATGACATGATGGTGTACTTAACTCAAAAAAGTAAAACTTTTAAAAAATGAAGCAATAACTTCAGCAAATTTGCAAAATATATTATAAATACAGACAAATCATCAACATTTCTATATAATGCTAATCAAAACAGCAGGAAGAAAAAGAGAAATTCCATTGTAAATTATATAAAATGTATAAAACTTAGAAGTCTATCTTCAATATACACTTAATATCTGCAAAAAAAAGCTATAAATAATTGCTTACAGAAGAACATAGACCAAAATAACTGTAAAAAATATTAATTCTTCACAATAGGACAAGACAATGCAATAAAAGTAGTAATGCTACATGAATTTATTTTCTTATTCAGTGACATCAAACTAATAAAAGTTTGTAGAACTAGAAAAAATAATGACAATTCATGTGGAGGAAACAGAGGTCAAGAATCTCAGGAGAAATAATGAAAAGAAACATAAAAGGAGCTTATCAATACCAGAGATCAAACCATATACAAAATAACAATCATTCAAACAATTTTGTTCTGGTTGAAAAATAGAAAAACTTAAAAAGTGCAATGGGTTCAGATAACTATCACATAGAAGCAAATAAATGTCTTCCCTTAGTATGGCTTACTATATATCAGTTATTCTAGTCAATTTTCTAAAGTTATACTTTGCAAATTCAGTTATCTCAGTTGAATTACCACTTTGGCAGTTCCCTACACTGATGAAATCTGTTCAATGCCAAAACAAACAAGAAAATTTTGAACTGCATTTTTTTCTCATAGCAACCACATGTGATAGGTAGTTCAATTACTATCATCTCAAATGTAAAAGTGCTTCCCTGAGATATTAAGTGACTTATCCATAAACACATATCCAGGAAGTGTTTAAGAAAGAATTTAAACCCTACAATCTTGATTACAAGTTGAGATAACACTCAACCCCTTTTTTCCTCCTTCTGTCTTCCTGACTCTAACTGCTTCTCTGAAGTGATTATAATATTAATGATAATAATAATACACATCATCTGCAGATACTTCTAATTTTATTTCATCTCTACCTACAATTAATTTCCTCATATTTTTTGTTGTCTTATGGCATTTTAAGAATAACAAAGCATTTTACCTAAAACATTTTAGGTAACAATAGAAGTGATATTTTTTGCATAAAAAACTGAGATTCATTCAGTTAAAATGTTTCTTCATTTTCTTACAACAAATGTCAGGACTAGAGTCTCCTAAAGCCAAGCCTACCTTCCACCATACTATACTAAAGCTTCTAAATATAAAACTAGGGAGACAAATATTTCCTTTTTTTCCCTTTGAGAGAAGGAGGAGTAGAGAATTGTGTTGGGATTGAGAGCTGTCTTTTGAATTCAGAGGTCTTTTTTACTTTGTTTCTCAATCCCTTGGCTATTTGGGAATTTCCATTTAGTCTATATGGTTAGGGAATTATCATGGTATATTTAATAAAGTCAAATAATTTGGGAGATAGCACAGGTTAAGCACAGGTAATAATACTTCTAATAAATACTATCTAGAATCTGGATCACGGGAAAGTCATATAACTTCTCATTGGCAAAGATTATAATTGCTTTACAGAATTGGTAAATTGATAGAGCAGTTCTTAACTAAGAATATTCTGTAAGCATGAAAACAAAACAAGAAAAAGAGATTGGGTAATGTTAGCTCTTTCTCTCTCCTCTCTCCATCTTCTCTTACTGTCATCCTCTTGCCTTCTTCTCTCTTCTCCCACCCTTCCTTTCCCTCTATTTCTTTCTTTCTTTCTTTCTTCTTTCTCCCTTCCTCTCTTCTTCCCTCCCTCCTCTCTCTATGTGTCTCTGACTGTTTTCCCGTCTCTGTCTCTGTCTCTCTGTCTCTGTCTATATCTGTCTGTCTCTGTCTCTCTCTGTCTGTCTCTCTCTATAGGTCCCTGTCTCTCTATCTCTCTCTTCCCCACTTCATATTTACATCTCTTCCTCTTTATCATATTTTTTAACCTGAGTAGAAATTTCAGTGTACCCCAGACCCAGACTTCAGTAGACTTAACAAAGCTTTAACCTTATGTATTTCCTTTCTATATGCATAGTTTTGTGTGAATGCACTGCAGAAAAAAAGCTGTTAGGTTTGAAGTTTAAATCCTTCATGCAAGTAACCTGTTAGATCAGGCATATTGGCTTCTGAACTAAAATTTCTGTACACTTAATCCTTATGTATTTTAAGTCTGTGTGTTCGATAAACAGAGAACCTTATTTTATTTTTTTACATAATCTTATTTTAAAGGAAAAATGTACGTGTGAGAGAGATTACATAACAGTTGCCAAGATGCACTACTGCCAAGGTCAAAAATCTTGAGTTTACAAGATTCTTAAAACGTATAAAAGCAATACACATCTCTGGAAAGACAATCCTATGCTATTGGGGAATGTAAGGAGTCTTTAGCAAAAGATTGCAAACTATCTGTTAAGTTGCCCATTATGAGCAATACCCAACTCTGGCCATCTAAACCTGAAGAAAGTATAGCTAGTATTGCACAATTCAGACAAGCAGTGCTGGTCAGAATTTGATAAGTCATCATTGACCCTGATTACTGTAACATCCTTATACATGCAGAAATAGTTAATCCACCAATCAACACAAAGTGTTGTGTTGTGGAAAGAAAATTGACTTTGTGGTCATAGACCCTGGCTTCAAATTCTAGTGTAACTCTTACTACTTGTCTGACCTTGGGAAAAAGCTCCTCATGCTCAATTTTCTGTTTGATGAAATAAGCAGTTAAATTAGATGACCTCTGAGATTCCTATATCTAGGATCCTATGACTTCTAAATATACCCCACACACAAATACACACACACACTAACACACATATACACACACCACAATTATCATAAATGGAAGAACCCCTAAAGTTAAAATGACGTAGTAAAGCCCCTGACATCTCTCCCTTTTTTCTCAATCCTTCTACTTAACATAAATTGATTTCTTCTTACATGACCAAAGCCAGATTATTCAGATCAAAGCCAATATCCACACTCACCCATTACCACCAGCAGTAAACTTCCTAGAATCTTAACAACCCTAAATACACAGTACAGAAATTCCAAGGTCAACAATCCTACTCTTTGTAAGATGATTCTATGTAAGAAGATTAGGACTACAGGAAAATTCCTTTGCTACTACAAATAGCACCTTGGTGAACTTAAAGACTATTATTGTTGCCAAATCATTTTGATCCTGAACAAATCTTTGTGATGCTACTTGGGAATCTTGGGATTCCGTCCACTCTGCTATGTAACTACTTACCAATTAAAACAGTAAGTATAATCAAATACTTATTATATGTCTGGGAGAGTGCCCCTGACTGCATGTGCATATACATATACAAAGAGAAACAAAAAGAAAAAAATACACTCCAGCTCACAAGAAACCCACTGTTTAATGGAAAAGACATGAAACTATGTAGAAACAAAAGATGTACAGAATAAATAGGAGATAATCAGCAGAAGGAAGGCACTATTATTAGGAAAAATGGAGAAAGGCTTCTTCTGGAAGGATTTTGCCTCAAACTTGAAGGAAGCCAGGAAATCCAGAGTGTCAAAAATGAACTGGGGAAAAAAAATTCCAGACATGACAGACAACCAGTGATAGTATCTAGAGTTTAAATATGGAGTATACAACTGTGCATACCCTTTGATCCAGCAGTGTTACTACTGGGCTTATATCCCAAAGAGATTATAAAGAAGGGAAAGGGACCTGTATGTGCACGAATGTTTGTGGCAGCCCTTTTTGTAGTGGCTAGAAACTGGAAACTGAATGGATGTCCATCAGTTGGAGAATGGCTGAATAAATTGTGGTATATGAATATTATGGAATATTACTGTTCTGTAAGAAATGACCAACAGGATGATTTCAGAAAGGCCTGGAGAGACTTACACGAACTGATGCTGAGTGAAATGAACAGGACCAGGAGATCATTATATACTTCAACAACAATACTATATGATGACCAGTTCTGATGGACTTGGCCTTTCTCAGCAACGAGATCAACCAAATCATTTCCAGTGGAGCAGTAATGAACTGAACCAGCTACGCCCAGAGAAAGAACTCTGGGAGATGGCTAAAAACCATTACATTGAATTCCCAATCCCTATATTTATGCCCACCTGCTTTTTTGATTTCCTTCACAAGCTAATTCTACAATATTTCAGAGTCTGATTCTTTTTGTACAGCAAAATAATGTTTTGGTCATGTATACTTATTGTGTATCTAATTTATATTTTAATGTATTTAACATCTACTGGTCATCCTGCCATCTAGGGGAAGGGGTGGGGAGTAGGAGGTGAAAAATTGGAACAAGAGGTTTGGCGATTGTTAACGTTGTAAAGTTACCCATGCATATAACCTGTAAATAAAAGGCTATTAAATAAAAAAAAATAAAAATAAAAAAATAAATATGGAGTATACTGGGCAAAAATGCCACTTTAGGATTGCAGAATGGTGAGGATGTAAGGATAAAGCAATTAGAAAGGCATGAACAGGTCAGACTATAAAAAGTTTAAAAAGCCAGAGGATTTTATATTTCATATTTAATTTTATATTATATTTCATTATTTTATTTTTATTATATATATATATATATCATATTATATATTATATTATATTTTGTATTTTATTTTGAAAGTTACAGAGATTCCAGTGCAATATCTTACCTCCACTAGTATTTCAAAGCCTTGTCAACTGGGAGTAGAGAAGAAATGTGATTGTGCAGTTCAGTCATCAAAATGTCTATCCAAGCACTATATGCACAGGGATACTTAGAATCACAGATGTAGAGCTAGAATAGATTTCAGATACCATGGAGTCCAACCACTTGTTTTTCAAATGAGGGAATTGAGGTACAGGATGATAAATGGATTTACCCTATGGTGCTATAGGTCCTAAACATTAGAGCCCAGATTGGAACCTAGGGTCCATTGATATCAGACATAGTGTTCCTTCCAAACTACAACTTACTGCTATTCTGTCAACATAGTCTGAATTCCTTCTATCACTGCTATATTTTTAAAATGTATTCTTTTGGCAAACATAAAGAACAGACACTTTGCCACCCATAAATAAATGTTTCATAATCATCAGGTTAATTACCTAATTAGAGAACAATAGAGAATATCTAACAATGGCAGACCCCCTGGTGAAAAGTGCTTTTGTGACCTGTAGTGAAAGGAGGGATAGTCTAAAATACATTATTTTTGATGCTGAAAAAAAAATGTAGCCTAGTAGCTTCTCAAATTGGTCTTCAATGAGCATAAAGTTCCTGAAATGTGTTCCTTTTCCTAACCTCCTTTAAGGGGTTTATTGTTGGTTGAAGTGGCTGTCTCTCTCTTACCCAACCCTGCAAAGCTCCATTTTTCAAAGTCATCTATATATGTATCTTGGTTATAGCTGTTAGCTTCCAAATAGGCTTCTTTCCCATATATTCTTCAGGAAATCTCACTCCATCCCTATCCTACCTGAGTAAAGAAATCTCACTTGTCTGAAGTGAATTCCTTTCTTTACAATACAAAAACCATATTCTGTTCTCTTGAAATAGCAGCCCAGCTGACCCTGGACTTGTTACACCACACTCTACTCAGTATCCTTGTCAGAGAATAAGAGTGAGTCATTTGTCTCAATCCATTTTCGACAATGGACTGGCCTAGTCATTTACTTCTTTCAGTAAGACATATGAGGTCTGGCTATGTACCTTCCTTCTTATTGATTTCTCAAAATTCTTAGCTTATTTTAATTTTTGTAGGTCTGATGATGTTAATATAATGACAAATGATTGCTTGCCAAAGGCTATAAATTCCCCATTCTCACTTGGGAAATGTGGTTTTTCCTACTTTACATTTCCTTTCCCTTCCATTCTGGACAATATTTAGATCACATACTGAAATGAATCAGAGGCTTTGCTTGTTTCCTTAATGAAATGTTCTGTAAGAAGCATGGCTTGTATGTTTGCTTTGGTTGTTTTGTCTTCTCTCTTGCTTACATTTTTTTGCATTTCTTATGCCTTTATTCTCCAATAATCATCTGTCACATTTCTTTTTGAAATCTTCTAAGGAAGATCACTTGGTAAAGCAAACTTTTGATGATGGTCTTCATTGGTACAGCTAACATGTGGATCATAATTAGAATTTTGAAAATTCCATTTTATATACATCTAATGAGACTAGCTAGAAAAATAAGGATGATTTTAAAAAAATAGCAGAGAAGATATAATTAGTATAGTTTAAGAGCTAGGCTGATCAAGAAAGAAACTACAGTTTAGTTGAGAAATGTTTTGTCTCCAAGAAAAAGATTGATCAGATTCCCTACATGGAAATTAATTGGAACCTACTTATTTCTCATTCCCATTTAATATTCTCCCACCAAGAGTATAATTTCTTTTTGCTGACAACATAAAGCTTTTGAGTGTTAATTTTGTTTCTTTTTTTCTTTTCTTTTACATGAAAAGATAATTTTCAACATTCACCTTTGCAAAAGATTGTGTTTCAAATTTTTCTCTCTCCCTCCCCTCCACTCACTCCCACACATAACAAGTAATCTGATATAGGATAAACATGTACAATTCTTATAAACATTATTCCACATTTATCTTGGAAATACTATGCCTTGATGTATATTCAATCTCCATAGTTCTCCCTCAGGAGGTGGATGGCTCTTTCCATCACAAGTCTATTGGAATTGCAAAACTATTCTTTTTAACAAAGAAACATATTCACCAGATTGGAAAAGTCTCTAAATGAGCATTTCTTGTGGAAAAGACAAGAGTATTAATTTGGAGATTATTGTACTTCCTTCTTTGTTTTTCAATGGAGAGATACATCTAATACTTATCATATTTGAGTAATGATAGTCCAATCTGCTAGTTGTAATGATTGGTAATTTGGTAATTATTTCCTTAGATGTTAATCCTCACAAGAAATAAAATAGGGAAAAAGGCTACCTGAGATGATAACCCAAAAAAATCCAGTTTTATCAACAGATAAATCATAACTATTTATTTCTAGGGCAAGTTAACTATGGATGATTTAGCCATCAAAGATGATCTTAAAAACATAGGATTATAGAATGGTAGAATTAAAAAGAATATCTATCTATATCTGCAACCCTCTGCATTATGCAATTGTCCAAACCAAAAGATTACTTATGTTCAAACTTTCTTGATTATGACTAAGGGAGTTCAAATTAAAGTAAGCATAGATTTACTTTAAACCCTTTCAATGGATCTGTGATCTTATCAATATGGATATTCCTTATGATAATACAGTTTGAAACAAACCCATGCCTGTACATACTTTGCAACTCTTAATCACATTCTCCCATAAGTTCATTTTAAGTGGTCCATTCAATGTACAAGGCATCTTCCTTACTTCTCAAATCATGATTCACACAATTTACCTAATCCATACCCTAACCATGTGTCCACTTCATCTTCATTTACTATTACATATTTCACTACCAAAATATTTTACTCCTATTCTCTCCTCCTTATTTTTATGAATCAATCTGTTCACACTTGTCATGTATCACTCCCCCCTTCAGAAGTTATTATGTTGCATTTGTTGTAGGTATAAAGCACTCTACAACACTTAACTTCATCTGACTTCATGGTCATTCGAACAAATTGTTCTCATCCACTCATAATACCAAAGAAAGTCTTTACATGTTTGGGGATAGACAACCCCCTAATTCACCATAGGGTAGGAGGCCTTTTGGTTACCCTCAACCTAGTTTAGCCTATTTGCCAAAATAGGTTACTGGGGTATAGCTGCTATGCATGCTATAGCTTCTTAAAGTCACAGGTTAAGAGTAGATGGATGAGGTGGACACCAAAGGTAGAAAGCAGCCCTGTAAAGGGCTTGGCAACCTTCACCTCAGGGGCACTAGTCTCTGAACACACCTCCATAGACAGACCTAGCTCAGTATTTGGGAGGCTCTGAAGGAAAGTGTGGGACAGGAGAAGTATTGGACTACCAAATTTAAGGTCCACAGAACTATTGTGCTGATCTCATTGTATACCTGTGAAACCTGGACTGTATATAAGCACCATTCCAGGAAACTGAATCACTTTCATTTGAATTGTCTTAGGAAAATTCTGAAATCACTTGTCAGAAAAAGATACCCAACAGTGAGTTCTTTCCTGAACTAATTTGCTAAGCATTCCAACTCTATGGCAGAGAGCACAACTCTGTTAGGCTGGCCATATTGTTCAAATGCCAAGTATATGCTTTCCAAAAACATTATTTTATGGAAAATTCATACAAAGCAGGTGTTCACAAGGTGGTCATAAAAAAAAGATACCAAGGACACTCAAGATCTCCCTTAAGAACTTTAGAATTGATTGCATGACATGGGAGACACCACCAGAGGACTACCCTCATCAAAGAAAGTGCTGTGTTCTATGATCAAAGCAGAGTCGAATTAGCTCAGAAGAAATGTGAGAGATGCACTAAGTTAAAGAAACTAGCCCAAATATCTATGGGGACGATTTCTATACAACTTGTGGAAAGCATTCTGAGCTCATATTAGTTTGATGATTTACACTTGAACACACTGTAATTTGACTCTAACATAGTAATTTTGGTCCTCTCAAAATGAAGAACAACTAACAACCAAGTATAAATCAACCTTAGAGGAT
Organism: Sarcophilus harrisii; assembly: GCF_902635505.1. NCBI lineage: Eukaryota > Metazoa > Chordata > Mammalia > Dasyuromorphia > Dasyuridae > Sarcophilus > Sarcophilus harrisii. The sequence goes on from NC_045429.1 coordinate 126,438,017, forward strand.
GCCAGGATTGAAAAGATTTTAACCTTTCTAATAGACCCTATTTGATCAAAAACATTAAATTAAGAAATAAAAAATAAGATCTATCTATCGATAAGTGTATAATACAGCATATATTCATTCATATAGCACAATTTGTACAACCATTCCCCAGTTGATGGTACTCATTTTGATTCCTCCCTTTTGCTACAATAAAAAAGAACTGCCTTGAAATTTTCTAAGAAAGGAATGACAATCATGAGTAAAAGAGTCTTGAGAAGACTTTTTATGAAAAAATGCTAAGTGAGATGATCCAAGAGAAGTTCTATAATTATCACATATTGTAAAGGGTAGATGATTTTAAAGACTTTAGAATTCATATCAGAAAAGTGATGGATTGTGTCTCTAAATATCTAATGTGGAAGCATGTTTACTATCTTCTGAAAGAAAAATGTTGGTTACTGAACAGAATGAGACATTCATTATAAAACCTGATTAGTATATTGATTTGCTTAAATGTGACTCTACTTATTTGCCACAAGGGAAGACTTCTATATTTACATAAAAGGTGGTGATAGAGATGTGATAGAGATGCAAAAAGAAAAAAGAAAAGAAAGGGCAAAAATAAAACATTTTAAAGTTATACAGAAGCAGGAAAAATTAGGAAAGGAAGACAAATTAATTTTGAAATTACTTTCTTAAATGTAATAATATATAGTAGAGTTCATAATTTAATATGCAATCCACTTTTTGGTTGCTTTCTATGAGATTTTGTTGATGATTGTTAAGTAGAATAAAATGACAAAAAGACAAGTCTTTTCTAAAAATAGGATTTTATACACATATGTGGGTATATGTATGTATGTGACTGTGTATGTGTATGTATGTATTTTAATTGTGGAATCTTAATCAAGTGGTGGGATTACAAAATAAATGATAATTTATGACTTTTCTTTTGATCCCCTAGCAAAGTACTTTACATGAATACATTCAATAATTACTCAAATTCTTATGGATGAATTGACTAAGAGGTATGATAAAGAAGTGTGTGTGTGTGTGTGTGTGTGTGTGTGTGTGTGTATGTGTGTCCCATTTAGCATTAAAAATTAGCTCCCAGTCTTTTATATTTATGTTAAATCAAAGTCATATTCATTACTAACTGTATAAAAGAGGAAAAGAGAAGATTTAATAGTAAGAGCAACAAAAATAATGTGAAGACACTTAAGGAAGAGGGTATTTTGTAAAAAAGTAGTCCTATTTCTTAGGAAATGATGCAAAGAGAGCTTGGGTGAGTATTCAAAGTACAAATGAAGGAGTAATGGGTGTATTTGTATTTTTCTTCTTTTAAAAAATTTGTTTTATATAAAAAATGTATTTTTTAGATATTAAGGACAATTCACAAAAATAAGGTTAGGAAATATTAATGGATTTTCAATTAAATTCCTAAAAATTAAAAATCTACTTTCAAAAATTAATTAATTAATTAATTGAAATAAAATTTAAAAATTAATTTAAAAAAGATTTAGGTTATTTTTATGTTGTCTGTGCCATGATTATATCTATCTTGTTGTTCTATTATAACAAAACTGGTTGAAAAAAACTAAAATATAATAAATCTTATGCAATACAGCAACACTTTGTCCCTTTTCTCATCCCTTTCACTAGATCGAGGAAGAAAGGCACCCAAACAAAAACAGATATTTTAATGACTAATAGATCCATAAGTGCAACCATTTTTAGTGCAATCGTTATTTTAGATTGGGATGATTTGTAAAGAAAAACAGCTGCCATTTTCTTCTTGGTATAAAAAAGTTCAAGCTACAATTGTCATGAATTGCTCAGAAGTAACATGCCCTGGTTATTCCTTGCAATTCTGTGTTCCTGGAATTATTGCATATTCATTTTTATTTCTTATTTCCGGGACAAAGACTATCACAACATCAACATAAACATAGATAGTATTTATATAATGAATTACACAAAGCATTATATATTTTAAATTTTCACAAAATGTTTTAGAAATATGTAATGTTCTTCTCTAAAATATAATCTTCTCTGTGAGTAGGTTTCTTGGGGGGCCTTCTAGAAGCAGCCTTCCTTTCAGTTCTGTGTAATCCCCCCAATTGCAGCCAGCAGTTAAAATCCAAATCCTTTATTGTTTCCATCAAAATCTTATCTCCTTTACTTGGGACTCAGCTAGTTTTCTAGAGGACTTTCAGATCTTGCCTCTAGTCCTTTGCCTCTGCCAGCTTCTGCCTCTAGCTTCCTCTGAATGTCTCCAGCCAGCATAGAGGTAAAAAATGGAATGAATCTGTTTCTGCCTTTGAGAGTGGGCCTGTCCTTTAGTACAGTCCAGGTTTCATAGGTATACAAGCAGCACAATGGTTCTGTAGTTTAGTTTAGTTTAGTCCCTCTCCTCCTTATATATGCTCTCTTAAAGGTGTGACTTGTGGAATTCTAATAAGCATTAAGTACATTAGTGAACTAGAGAACTGTTAGGTACCATGCAAAATTAGATAATTATTGTCTCTATCAATTCCAGCGACTTAGCACCTTGTAAGAATCCTAACAGAAATATATCATAATAACCTCACAATTATAAACTGGTGAGGTGGATGCTGTTATCCCCATTTTGCAGATGGTGAAATTGAGGCAGAAAGAGGCTAAATATCTTGCACAGGGTCACAAAACTAGTATATGAATCCTCATTTGATTTTAAGTCTTCCTTTCTTTATGTCCAAGTGCTTTATCTACTTTTCCATTTGCTTCAAGATTAGAATCCATAATTGTAAAATGATCTAACCATTCTGGAGAGCAATTTGGAACTATGCCCCAGAGATTGTAATATTCTACATAACCTTTGATTTAGCAGTGCCACTACTGGAGCTGTATCTCAAAAAATCATAAAAAAGGGGAAAGGACCCATACGTGCAAAACAGTTTGCAGCAACTTTTTTTTTTGATAGTAAAGATTTGGAAAATGAGTAGATACCTATCAAATGGAAAATGACTGAATAAGTTATGGCATATGAAAGTAATGGAATGTTATTGTTCTATAAAAATTAAGAACAAGATAATTTTTAGAAAGACCTGGAAAGAATTGCATGAAGTGATGATGAACAAAACAAGCAGAACCAGGAAAACATTGTACACAATAACAAGACTGTGCAATGATCAACTATGACAGAGTTGGTTCTCCTCAGTAGTTCAGTGATCCCAAGGCAATCCCAATAAACTTTGGTTTTTAATTTTTTTTTCCTTTTGAAATTTTTTCCCCTAGATATACATGTATATTACTTTTTTAGACCCACATTTATTTATGAATCATGATTGGAGAGAAAAATCAGAACAAAAGGGAAAAACCACAAAGGAAAAAAAAAAACACAGAAAAGAAGAAGTGAACATAGAATGTTCTGATTTACATTCAGTCTCGTTTTTTTTTCTGGATGCAAAGTTTATTGATATTGCCTTGGGTCACTAAACCTCTGAGAAGAATTGTAGAGAGCCAAATCTCTGGAGTATACTTGAAAGTATACTTGAAACAAGGTATTAACTCAGAGGAGTTGATGAGATGATTGTTCTCTAGATCAAGGAGTTGATGAGATGATTGTTCTATAGATCACATATATACTTAGTACTTAGTATGGTGGTGTAATGGTTCTGTAAGTTTATATATAAACAGTGCTGTAATGATGTAATTACAATGAGGTATATAAGGGCCAACAGGGACTGGAAGAGAGACATTCTATCTTTAATCATCCTCATGGTGACTCTCCTGCTTCCTGCACTAAAATCAGACTGTGAAGGGGACAATAAAGATTTTGGACTTTAATCCTGACTATTCTCGTGGTAATTATTCTGCTGAGACCAAGGCTGGTCCTAAGGCCCTTCAGAAAGCTACCCTGAACATTACAAAGAATGAAGACTTTCATAGTTGATCAAGGCACAATCTTGCTTTTACTGTGTACGATATTTTCTGATTCTGTTTGTTTTGCTCAGCATTAATTCATATAAATCTTTCCAGACCTTTCTAAAATCATGCTAGTTCATTAGTATTTTTATCTAATTTTTTTTAATTTTTTATTTTCCCTAGTTACATGTGAAAACTTTTTAAATTATACATATACATTCATTTTTTTACACATTACCTAATGAAGAAAAATGAGAGCAAAAGGGAAAAAAAAAAAAGCACAAGAATTTGATAGCCCTTTGGACATAATTCCAAATTGTTCTCCAGAATGATTGGATCATTTCACAACTCCACTAACAATGCATTAGTGTCCCAATTTTCCCTTATCCCCTCCAAAATTTTATCATTATCTTTTCCTATCATTTTTGCCAATCTGAGAGGTGTGTTGTGGTGCCTCAGAGATGTTCACAAAAAGTAGTTTGATGAAAAAACAGCCACTGACAACTAGGAGTGTCAGGAGAGTCTTTCCATACAAGGTGGAAGCTGAGATGAACCTTGAAGGAAGCTAAGATATCTAACACTCAAAGGAGAAAAATAAGTACATCCCAAGTTTAGGACACATTCTAGAAAGTAGCATATAAGTAAAAGTTGGAAGGCTGAGTATGGGGAACTGCAAGTAGACCAATTTGGTCAGAACACTGAGAGAAATCATGTGAAATAATTCCTTAAAAGTAAGCTAGATCTGAACAGCACTATGAAAAACCTAAAATGTCTAATTAGACATTTGCAGAGGCTATTTATTCAGGGAGATGGGGAGAGACAAGAAAAAAAAACAAAACAAACAGAAAATATTTCTGTCTTCACAGAAGTGGCCAAGTCAGTAAATTGAGTAGCTAGATGGAAGAATAGCATGTTTCCCTCTAATGCAGAAATTCTAAAAACCTTTTACAGAGCACTCTACTTCCTGTGGTTTGCTGTAACTAGTTGGCCAAGTACCTAAATTGTGTAAGTGGAAGGTAAAGTCCTGTTAGGGTCTATTGAAAGATCTTTATGCCTCTCCTGGAGGAACTGCAAATACAAACATAATCCAATTCTTCCAAAAAGAAAAAAAAAGTGGATTAGGGGCTGAACTTGTGATTCATGAGTACTGGGTGTTTTACATGTGGAAAAATTTGATACCAATATGGGTTGTTAACTTCTGTGTCCCACAGAGCCTTTGAGGTTGATCTAGAGAACAAAGAGATTAGGTGGCTTGTTTGTAGGGTCTGAAATGAGTTATGGCTAAAACTTCTCTGAAGACAATCTCCCCTTCTCATCTCCTGTTTCTGGAATCAAGACCCGAGTTTATATTGAGCCTCAGATATTTATTATCTGTATGATCCTAAAGTTATCACTTAGCAGTTGTCTGCCTCAGTTTCCTCAATTGCACCTAACATTTAGGGTTGTTCCTTTCTTTCTTCCTTCCTTTCTTCCTTCCTCTCATCTTTCCTCCTTCCCTCCCCTCCCTCCTTCCTTCACTCTTTCCTTCCTTTCTCTAATTCTCCTGGTAATAAATAATAAGAAGCAAATATTTTTGATAATTTTATTTAAATCAGGAAGAACCCTTAGAGTGAATAGTTAGCCTAGTCTTTGTTTTTTCGTATGATGTAACTGAGTCTCAGAAACATCAAATAACTTATCCAAGGTCACATAGTTAATTGGTAGTAGAACTGGGGGAAAAAATCCAGATCTTTTGATGCTAATACAATGCTCTTCTCCACACAGAAGCCAAAGCAGCCCTGTTTCCTCCTAAAGACAATGTACAACTCACATGCAATATTTTTAATATTTTTAATCATCTGTTACAGTGTTAAGTATGATATACAACATAATGAAGATCTTCACTTCAATATTTTCTCAGTTTTTGATGTTACTTTAACCTTGAATTAATTGAATTTTAGAATTTAATCTATGCATGTTCCATGAGGCTAATACAAATTTTATGCCTGCTATCCACAGCTGCAGTTTCTTTTATTGTATTTCTGGCAGTCTAAGTAATAATTATAGATAGAACTTGCAGAAAGCTCTGTACCCTTTCCTGAATTTATAATACCTTTCCTGTTCATCTGGAATTCTCTCCAATAGTTTTTCATGGTATGTTTAGTGAGAGTAAAGAATAAGTTTTCTTATATCATGAAATATGAAAACATAGTTACTACTTTTCCAGGATGAAGTATTTCATATTTAACTTTGGGACCATACATTTAATCACTAACTGGTGGATATCTAAGATGTGTTAAAGCACTACCCAGTATAAAAGTGTGCACATCCCTTTATCCAGCAATATGTCTACCAGGTCTATATATCAGAGATCATAAAAAAAAAAAAATGGAAAGGACTCCCAAGTACAAAAATATTTACAGCAGCTCTCTTTGTGATAGAAAAGAGTGAAAATCAAGGGGATGCCATCAATTGGGAAATGGCAAATTGTGGTATATGAGTGTAATAAGATACTATTGTTTTGTAAGAAATGAGGAGTAGGTGAATTCAGAATAATCTGGAAAGACTTACATGAACTGATGCTGAGTGAAGAGGGCAGAATCAAAAACACATTGTACACAGTAGCAGGAATGTTTTATGATAATTAACTATGACAGATTTTGTTCTTCCCAGAAATACAATGATCTAAAACAACTCCAAAAAATTCATGATGTATTTTCTAGAGACTGAATGCAGATTGAAGCACACTAATTTTGCTTTTTTTTTGTTTTTTTCTTTCTCGTGTTTTTTTTCCTTTTCTTCTGATACTTCTTTCACAACATGACTAGTATAGAAATATGTCTAATATGATTGTACAGTGTAACTTATATCAACTTATTTGCTCTCTTGTTGAGTGGAAAGGGAGAGAGAAATGAAGAAGAAAATCAAAATCTTGTAAAACTGAATGTTGATATTGATTAGAGAAATGCAAATGAAAACAACTCTGAGATACCATGTCATATCTCTCAGTAATGCTAAGATGACAAGAAAAAATAATGATAAATTATTTGAAGGGGATGTGGGAAAAGTGGGGTGCTAATGCATTGTTGGTGGAGTTGAAAACTGATTCAACCATTGTGGAGAGCAATTTGGAACAATATTTCAAAGATATAAAACTCCTCATACTCTTTGATCTAACAGTGCCACTACTGAGTCTGTATTCCAAAGAAATCACAAAAATGGGGAAAGGATTCCCATTTACAAAACAATTTGTAGCAGCTTTTTTTATGGTGACAAAGAATTGGAAAATGAGTGGATGCCCATCACTTGGGGAATGGCTGAATAAGTTATGCTATATAAAATAATGGAATATTGTTGTTCTATAAAAAATGAATAGATTAATTTGAAAAAGCCTGAAAAAATTCACTTGTACTGATGTTGAGTGAAGCAAGAAGAACCAGGAAAACATTGTATGCAGCAACAACAAAAATGTGTGATTATCAACTAGGATAGACTTGTTTCTTCTCAGCAATACAGTGACCCAGGGCAATTCCAAAAAGCTTTGGTTAGAAAATGCCATCTGTATCCAAAGAGAGAATTATGGAGATTGAATGTGAATTGTAGCATGGTATTTTTCCGTTTTTTTTTTTCTTTCTCATGTTTTTTTTCCCCTTTTGGTCTGATTTTTCCTCTACACCATGACAAATATGAAAATGTATGTAAAAGAATTGCACATATTTAATCTATATCAGATTGTTTGCTGTATTATGGAGGAGAGTAATGCATACTGTTTTCATTATGTTCTGTATTTTTTCTTGTGGTTTTTCCCCTTTGTTCTGATTTTTCTTTTCCAACATGATTCATATGGAAATTTGTAAAAATGAATGTACATGTATAATCCCCAAAAAATAAATAATAAAAAAGTAAATGTTGAAAAAAATTTTAAAAAGAACTATCCCAGTTCTGTGACTCATCTTTTTCTTTTTGCAATTGAGGTAAATTCTGACACAATTGTCTCATACCCAGGTATGAATTATGCTCATCCTGAGAGACTAAACAAAATCATTTAAAAATATGTATTTTTTTAAATGGACAGGTAACTTGCCTCAATGACTAAATGGCTTAAAACTTAAGAATCCCATAGCTTCATGAATAATCTTGTTGGTCAATTTTCTAATTTGAAAAATGAGACTTATGATTCATCTTTTACTTCATGCAAATACTGTGTAAATACAGGAGAGGCCAATAATTTTGTTAATTTGGGGGCCTTCCAAAGTGGAAACATCCTCTACAATTGCAGATTGCAATTCGTTGGAGCTAACTCATAAAAAATTACTTCAAGTAAATATATGGGAATTATTCCAAATCACATAGTTAAAACACCACTAAGGTGGGATTTGAACCCAAATATTTCTAAATAGAAGATCAGAATTCTATTGATTTCATGAATCCAGAAAAATAAAAGTTTATATATATGTAGTAGTTAAATCAAAATACAGATTCAGAGTGAATTGAACATTTTTTAAATGTCTATTATGTTCAAGGTGCTATATTAGACAATGAAGATAGAAGATGACAAATGGAATAATCTCTGGCCTCAAAGATCTTACTATCTAATAAGAAATATGAAGACAATATGAAGAAATGTAACAATCACACAAACTCATATGAGAAAGCAAAATTTAAAGAGAACAAAAGACAGAAAGTCAAAGATTTCTGAGAAACTTGAAGATATAAAGATTCTTTTCACCTGGGTTTACAGAGAAGTGCTGAAGAAGCCCTCAAGGAAAAACTGGAATTTGATGTAAGGACTTCAATAGATAAAAATATGTAATTCTATCTTAAGTGAACTCTTAATTCTACTTAAATGAAATACTGTACCATATGAAACACTCAAGGACCACACATAGACACAATGCTTCTCCACTAGGGAGTGTGGTTTCAGCAACATTTATAGAAAGTTTTATCTGCACAATCCATCAGAATAAGTTGGGGCTAGAAGTTTGAACTTGTGCTGTAATGCCAGAGAAACTGAGCAAGATAGAGATTAGAAAACAATTTAATAATTTATTTAATGGAGAGATTTACTGGGATCAAATGGATCCATAATTTGGTTCCAGGGCTGAATGAGACTATGTCTCAAAGAATCCAGCCCTGAATGTTGGATACAAGATTCTTTTATTATAGAGCAACAAGAACAATGACATAATGAGGGAGGTACCTGGATGGGGATAATCTAATGGGGGGAGGCACCTAGAATGACACAATGGAGGGAGATACTGGAGAGATTACTGATATTCTAATGGTGTCTAAAATGGATAAAGACCTTTATCCCATCCCATTTAGACCATTATTCCCAATGGACTTCTCCTAAGCTCCAACTTGGCCAGAGTTGGAGCCTTCAGAAAAGTCAGATACTTTTTGCTACATAGTTTACCTAATTAGAGGCACATGACTCCTTTCAGGCAAGTTAACAGAACTTCTTTAACAAGTATTGTTCTTTTATACTTAAAGATAACTAATTCTAGCCTGCATAGGCAACAGTAAAATTATTTCCCACAATTTTAAAACTACCCAAAAGAATACTAAGAACAAATATGGCATACAAAGGCATTTTCCAAATTTAGAATCATCCTAAAATTCCTAATTAAATGTTTTCTCCAGCTGGAGTTCAGCGCTAAAATAACCAATTCCCAAATTTGATCATTGTTCTTAAATTTAACAAAATTCTTAAAATAACAAAACAAACAAACAAATCACAGAGAACACAGAACACACATAGACTGTACAGTCAAAACATTTAACACAGACCAGGGGCTATCTAGAAAGAATAGCCCTGAGGGAAGTTGTTGGCTCTAGTCTTTCCTCCCATAATCCAAACGGAGCCTTTTTTTTTTATCCAGATGGTGTCTTTAAAAAGACACCCAGATTTATACTCTGGAATGCTCAGAGTTGTGTCAACTAGCACACAGAAGCAGATGTGTTTTAGAAACCCAGGTAGAATACCCTGCATCCAGAAGACCCTACTCCCAGAATTTATGCTCGTCAGCATTTCATAATTCTGGGAATTCAGATGCTAGTATACAGACTGGTCTGTATAACAGAACAGGCCTTAAGACATAACTAGATGGTACCCCAAAAGGTACCCAGACAGACTTACTCTCCTGTGGCCAAAATGGGGGTGTCTCCCATCAGGCTGTTGTGTGGCTGGAAACTGCTCTCTTTCCTGGAGGGTCTGAGAAAAAAAAATCCAGAGGAGCCCGGCCTCTCCAGGCCAAGAATTCAGATCCGTAGCCATCCTGAGGCCCAAGGCTGAGACCCGAAAGCCTCTTATCTATAATCCTGCTCATTTTCTAACATTTCGCTGGGGAGCTCCAAAATGTAATGCTGGAGAAACTGAGCAAGGCAGAGATTAGAGAACAATTTAATAATTTATTTAATGGAGAGATTTACTGAGACCAAATGGATCCATGGTTTAGTCCAGGGCTGAATGAGACTATCACCTCAAAGAATCAGCAGCGAATGTCAGATACAAGATTCTTTTATAGGGTAACAAGAACAATGACAATGGGAGAGGTACTTGGATGGGGATGACCTAAAGGGGGAGGCACCTAGGATGACATATTGGGAGGTACTGGAGAGGCTCCTGATATTCTAATGATGTCTAAAATAAAGACCTTCATCCCATCAAACATTAAGAGGGAATGGTTATAACCTTAGGCAGAGTAACTAAATAGGACAATTAGGGAAACGGGGTCAGGACATTAAAAGAGAACTGTGGTACAACAGTGCAGGCAGATATTTTTTTCTGTCTTCAGCCTCTGTGAACTCATGAGTACTCTGAATTTAAATTTGAATCAAGAACTTTGGGTTAATTCTCTTAAAAACCACTTTGAATAAGTTGTCACCCTTACTTAGGTTTATACTTAGGGTGATAAATCTTTCTTCATTAAAGTCTCAAGAAATTCACCCACCTAGCATATAAGGCCAAAGCAAATAATTAAACATTGTGTGTGTGTGCATACCCACATACATACTCATGATTGATTTCTATGACAATACCCTTTCTCAGAATCATGTTCATTTGTTTTTTAAATTCATTTTAATTAAATTTGAAGGAAAATTGGAGGAAATTCATTTATAGATAAACATGTAGACTAGATATAGATATTATTTTCTACATGTAAATTCTGAGATTCCTTAAAATCTATCTATGGTTAAAAAATGAATTAAAATTTACTCAATTAAAAAATAAAACAAGAGTAACATCCAGCTGAGTTAATGAAGTTAGTATGGTAGTGTTTGAATTTTCAATCCTCCAAGTCCCTCATCCTGCTTTCTGTTGCTGTTGTTATTGTTGTTGCTGCTGCTTTGGTGGGAACAGGAGTGCTATCAATTTCTCTTGGTCTCAAAGATAAAAAAGAAAGAAACCATTTGAAACTATCTGATTTCCTGGCTATCTGCCAGGCAAATGCAGCAGTTCAATATTTTATCATACTGGCTTCAGAAAACCCCTCTACCCTATCCAGTCCATTGCCAGGTTAGCCTCTTTCTCCATATCTCTTACTAATGATTAACAGTTGCATCCCAGAATCCAAAGAGATCAAAAGTCTAACTTGTTCTTTAAAAAAAGTCTCAGAAGTTCCAGATAGAGTTTACCCTCTGATAATATAGGGAGAGATAGATTCTTTGATTGTTGATGCCATTAACACTTACAGTTCTACATTTCCAACTCTCATGGATACCTACTTATCTATAATATACAGAAGATAGGTAGTTGTGGATTAGTTGGAGGTTGCTTCAGTGAGAAGTTAAGTAAATAAATGATATATTGTAAACAGCCATGGAGATGAGAAAATGCAGGACAAGTAAAAAGGAAGTAAAATAGTTTGATGTGCCTTCAATGTAAGGCAGAGTAATAAGAAATAAGTAATATTTGTAGCTTAGAGTTATTGTAGAAAGCCTTGAATGTCAAGTGCATAAAGTGGTAAATTAGAGATAAAAAATTAAAACAGCTCAAAACCTATTTGCATAAGGCTATATTTGTAGTTGAGATTGGTTACTTAATGTTCAATGTTGAGAAGAGGAGAGTTTAAGAGAAGAGAGTCCCTGGTCTTCTGAGTTCCAGCATAAGAGAGAAGTGATACTGTTCCAGGGTCCCTTGATGGAGAGGAAAACTCTGGGATGAAGTTGATTTGTAGAAGAGTCAGCAACCTCAATCACATCCATATTGTAGACTTCAGAGATTTTCTGTCTGGGTGAATTCTGAGATTCTATCTTGATTGAGCTGAGTCATCTTGCTCCCAATGAGAGATTTCCTTCATTCTATATTGTTTAGTATATATTTTCATGTGTATACTTTTTTTATTTCTCTTTTGCTGTCAGCTTGGATCTATTTTTATGTTCTATGCATGAATATTTTTTAACATGCAACTGGTAAAAATATAGTCAAATATAGTCTCTGAGTTAGGAAAATATTTCCCTTTTAATCAGGAGTATCATTTAAAGATAAAATTATTTCCCCTAAACTGACAATATTTAAGGAAGCTTATGTATATAATTCTAGGCTGATACCCCCTCCCTCTGAAGAGAACTAAGTGGAAAGCAAAATTTTCCTCTGATAAAGATTGGTAGAAACAGCCTAGAAATATCTATGCTTGCCTTTTCATGAATTATGCCTAGACAGATCCATCAAGAAACACATAACCTATATGGACATAGCAAACAGTACATAGACACACATACACATTACACATCCAAACTTTTGAGTAGTGATATAGCCACAGTAGAGCAATAGGAGATTACTTGGACAATTATGTTAAGAGTGGATTTGAAAAGGCATAATTTAATTCGTTAGGAACTTATGATCATAATCTAGGCAAAAATGAGGGAATGATTACTGTCATAGGACTAGAAAGGAAGAGATAGAATTATAGTGATGATATGACTTGGCACCTGATTGGATATATATTAAGGCAAAGAGAAAAGTTAAAATTACTAAGATTATAAATCTGGGTGACTATGAAAGTTTGTTTTCCATCACTATCATAGATGTAACATTTTTTTCCATGGCCTGTGATTTCACAGAAAAAGAAATACATTATAGAAATGCCTCCAAGATTTCAGGTCTTGGAGGATTTCTTCTAGCACTGAGAAGTTGTGACTTCACTACAGTCACACAGTTGTCTTGTATTAAAGGAAAGATTTGAAATAAGAACTTCACTGATCTTTCTGCTTTCCCTTTCTGCCTTCTTTCTGTCCATTAATCAGAAGTGACTCCAAATATATTTGCTGTGCTTCTGTTCTTAAATCTTCATTCTCTCAAAAATGATACAAATTTGTTTTTATCTCTTTTATTGGTTCTCATCATCCATCATGAAGTTCAGAAAATTATTTTTCCACAATATTTCTTTGATTTGTCTTTTCTTTTCCATTCCTATTGCCACTATTTCTACTTATCTCATGATGTCTTGTCTGGGTTATTACAATAGTCTATTTTTCAAGTAAAAATTTATTGATATCCTTTTTTATTATCACCAAAATTTTTTCAACTATACCTCTGCCACCCTCCTCCCAGAGTGCCATCCTATAGAACACTTACATTAAAAAAAAAAAAGAAAAAGGTAAATGGGAAGTAAATAAACAACAATCAGACAAACCAATTAATATAGGAAAAAAGTGGGAAATTGCAATACAATAGACATCTGTGTGTCATTCATCTTCAATAGTCTCTTTGCTAGGTCTAGTCTCCTGTTATTCCAATTCAAATAACACATGGGTTACTTGCTGATTTTCCCCAACTTTTATAAATATCTGATAATCAAAAATTTTCAATGGTTTTCAAAGGCTAATAAATAAAATTTAAATATTCAGGGCCTCAGTGTTCAGGTCAGGCAACAATTGGCCACTTGCTATGTCACCAGCTACATTTCCCATTATTTGTCATTAGGTTCCTACATTCTATTACAACCTGAGAAAAAGAAGGGAGCCGGGATGAGCGTGATCCCATCAGTTTTGGCAGTTTAGAATAACTTAATTATCCAGATGGGTATAGAAATGTATCTAATCCTATATATAATCCTATAAGTAGGAGAAAGAGGAAAAGAAAAGGTAGGGAGATGATAAAAGGGAGAGCAAAAACACAAAGGAAGAAGGTAAGAAAAGGGGAGAAGGGTAATAGAAGATAAGGTAGTGAGTTGGGTGGGTAAAAAAAAAAACACTAGTAAAAGAAGGGGGAGGGGTGATAGGAGATAAGGTAGTAGGTGGGGTGAGTTGAAAAAAAAAAAAAACATCTTCCACTAAGGACAGGGTGGAAAGAAAGAAAATAGGATAAAGGGAAATGAAGAGCTGGTAATCATAACTATGAATGTGAATGGGATTGACTCTCCCATAAAACAGAGGCTAATATCAGAGTGGATTAAAAAACAGAATCCTAAAACATGTTGTTACAAGAAATATATTTGACATAGAAAGTAAAGGTAAAAGAATGGAACAGAACTTGTTATGCTTCAGCTGAAGTTAAAAAAGCAGGAGTAGCAATTCTGATATCAGATAAAGAAAAAGTAAAAATAGATCTTATTAAAAGAGATAAGGAGGGAAAGTTGACAAAGGATACCATAAACAATGAAGTAGTAACCATACTAAATGTGTAAGCACCAAGCACCAGAGAAGTCAAATTCCTATAGAAGAGCATAAGCCAGTTAGAGAAAGAAATAGACAGCAAAAGCACAATGTATGTATGTATATATTGGTTTTAACATATATTTCTACCATGTTTCACATATATTGGACGACTTGTCATCTAGGGGAGGGTGTGGAGAGAGCAAGAGAAAATTGGAACACAAGGTTTTGCAAGGGCTAATTTTAAAGAATTGTTCATGCATATGTTTTGAAAAATAAAAAAAAACTTTAATAAAAAAAATAAACAACAAAACTATCCTAGTGGGGGACCTCAATCTTCCCCTCTCAAAAGCAGACAAATCTAACCACAAAATAAACAAAAAAATAGCTAGAGAGGTTGATAGGATCCTAGAAAAAATAGATAAGATAGACCTCTGATGAAAATTGAATAGGGACAGAAAGAAATACATCTTTTTTTTTGGCAGTACATGGCACTTATACAAAAAGTAACCATGTATTAAAGCATAAAAACCTCACAATCAAATGCAAAAAAGGCAGAAATAGTAAATGCTTCTTTTTCAGATAGCAAGGCAATAAAAATTAGATTAAAAAATGAGCCACAGAAAGATAGACTAAAAACCAATTGGAAATTAAATAATCTAATTCTAAAGAATGAGTGGCTCAAACCACATATGACAGAAACAATCTATAATTTCATCCAAGAAAATGACAATAATGAGACAACATATCAAAACCTATGGGATGCAGCCGAAGAGATTCTGAGGGGAAATTTTAGATCTCTAAATAATTATGTATATATAATAGATAAAGAGGAGATTAAAAAATTAGGTATGCAACTAAAAAAAGCTGGAAAAAGAACAAATTAAATACCCCTAATTAAATACCAAATTAGAAATTTTGAAACCCAAGTGAGAGATTAATAGAATAGAAACTAAGAAAATTATTGCACTAATAAAAAGAATTGATCTTTTGAAAAAAAAACTATTAAAATAAACCTTTTGTAAATTTGATCAGAAAAAAGAAAAAAAAAATTACCAGCATCAAAAATGAAAGGGGTGAATACACCACCAATGAAAAAGAAATTAAAGCAATAATTAAGAGCTATTTTTCCCAATTCTATGGCAGCAAATCTGACAAACTAATCAAAATGGATGGATATTTGCAAATATATAAGTTGCCCAGGTTAACAGAAGAGGAAATAAAATGCTTAAAGAGTCTGATTTTACAAAAAGAAATTGAAGAAGTCATTAATGAACCCCCTAGGAAAAAAATCTTGAGGGCCAGATCGATTCACAAGTGAATTTTACCTAACATTTAAAGGACAATTAATTCCAATACTATGGAAACTATTTGGAAAAATAGGTAAAGAAGAAGTACTGCCAAATTCCTTCTATCACACAGTTATGGCACTGATACCTAAACCAGGAAGGGCCAAAACAGAAAAATAAAATTATAGACCAATCTTCCTAATGAATATTGATGCAAAAATTTTAAATAAAATATTAGCAAAGAGATTAAAGTAACTTATCAGCAGAATAATACACTATGACCAAGTGGGATTTATACCAGAAATGCAGGGCTGGTTCAATATAAGGAAAACTGTTATCATAATTGACCATATCTCTTAACAAAATCACCAGAAATAAAATGATAATTTCAATACATGCAGAAAAAGTTTTCGACAGGATACAGTATCTATTCCTATTAAAAATATTAGAGACCACAGGGATAAAGGGAGCTTTCCTTAAAATAATAAGCAGTATTTATCTAAACTCTTCAGAAAGCATCATTTGTAATGGAGATAAATTGGATGCATTCCCAGTAAGACTTGGGATGAAGCAAGGATGCCCATCATCACCACTACTATTCAGCATTATACTTGAAATGTTGGCTTTAGCAATAAGAAAAGAAAAAGAAATTTAAAGAGTTAGAATAAGCAGTGAGGAAATAAAACTATCACTCTTTGCAGATGATATGATGATATATTTAGAGAATGCTAGAAAATCATCCAAAAATCTACTGGAAACAATTCAGTTTTATCAAAGTTGCAGGATGTAAAATAATGCCACACAATTCATCAGCATTTCTATATATTATTGACAAGTCCCCTCAGCAAGAGATAGAATGGGAAATTCCACTTAAAATTATTGTAATCAAAATAAAATACTTGGGAGTCTACTTGCCAAGACAAACCTAAGAACTATATGAACACAATTCCAAAATACTTCTCACACAAATAAAATCAAATCTAAACAATTGGAAAAATATCAATTGTTCATGGCTAAGCTGAATTAATATAATAAATATGACAATTCTGCCTAAATTGGTCTGCTTGTTTATTGCCATACCAATCAAAGTGACAAAATATTATTTTATAAAATTAGAAAAAATTATAACAAAATTCATCTGAAAGAACAAAAGGTCAAGAAGATCAAGGGAATTAATGAAAAAAAAAAAATACAAAGGATAGTGGCTTAGCAGTACCAATCTTAAAACCATATTATAAAGCAGTAGTCATCAATGAAATAATGCTGAGCGAAACAAGCAGAACTAGGAATACATTGTATGCAAATAATAGCAAGAATATGTGATGATCAACTATGAAAGGTTTGATTCTTCTTAATAGTTCAGTGAACCAAGGCAATCCCAATAGATCTTGGACAGAAAATGTCATTGGCATCTATCAAAGGAACTAAAGAGACTGAATGTAAATCAACATACACTATGTGCACTTCTTTTCCCCATTTTTAATCTCTCCCATGGTTTTTTCCTTTTGCTCTGATTTTTTCTCTCCCAACATGATTTATAAAGCAATGTGTATTAAAAATAAATAAACTTATTACAACTGTATATTACCAATTGTTTAACCATTCTCTAGTTGATGGACATCCTCTCAATTTCCAATTCTGTGCCACTACAAAAGAAGTACAATTAATATCTGTATGTAGTTCACAATTGCTCTGCAGTGTGGTTGAATCAGTTCACAACTTCACCAACAATGCATTAATGTCCCATTTATCCCACATTTCCTCCAATATTTGTCATTTTCCTTTTCTGATCAGTATAAGAGGTGTGCAATTATTTTAATTTGCATTTATTCAATCAATAGTGAATTAGAGCATTTTTTCATACGGTTAAAGATAACTTTGATGATTTCATCTGAAAAGTGTTCATTTTTTTTGATCCTTTGTCAATTGGGAATGGCTCTCTATATATTTAAGAGATGTTCTTTATCAGAGAAACTAGCCTTAAAATTTTATTCACAGTTCTGTTTGTTAATGGTATTTTCTTCCATCCTATTTCCCCTGTTTATTCTAATTTTTCTTTCCTCTTATTCTGTCCCTCATCACAAGTGTTTTCCTTTTGACTACTGCCTTCCCCAATCCACTTTATTTTTTTCAGTGAAGTTTTGTACTGCCTTTTTCATTTGGCCAATTCTATTATTAATAAATCTTTTCCTTTAGTGAATTTTTGTGCCTCTTTTTTATTCAATCAATTCTGTTCATAAAGTATTTTTTCTTTTCATTGAATGGGTGTATCTCCCCCCACCCAATTTGGCATATTCTGCTTTTCAAGGCAATCATCTCTTCATTTTACTTTTTTTTACCATTTGATCATCTGTTTTTATGTCATTTTCTTCAGTATATTTTTTCTTTCTCCTTTACCAAGTTCTTTACTTTTTCATAATTTTCTTGCATTACTTTTATTTATTTTCCCATTTTTTCTCTCTACTTCTCTCACTTTTTAAAATCCATTTTAAGCTTATCCACAACCTGAGACCAATTCACATTTTTTTAGGCTTTGAATGTAGAAGTTTTGACTTTGTTGTCTTCATTTGAGTGTTTTTTTTTCCTTTACAGATTTTGGTTTGTGTGCATTTTGATTTTCTTTTGTCACACAGTAACTTTCTAAAGTCAAATTTTTTTGTTATTGCTTGCTTATTTCTCTAGTTTATTTGTTGATATTTTTCTCTGCTAAATTCTTTACTAAAGTGGAGTTCTACTTCCAGGATGGAGAGCACACCATCCCAAGTTTCAGAGAGTTTGTGCAGCTATTTTTAGACATGCTTCCTGAGGCCTACTGTGAGTTTTTAGTTCTTCCAAGGTCATATATCTAATTATACTATGCTCTTGGCCTGGGCTCTGGTCTGAGTGACCACAGAAACTCTTTTTTACCCTGGAGCTATGATGAGGTTCCTTAATCCATTGTCGTCACAAGTTCTGTTACGCTAGTGATTCTCCTCATTCTGGAACTGCTGCCCAAGGCAGGGACCCCAATCTGAATACAGGCAAAGCAACAGAGTCCTGGTTCCAGTGACAAGAGATTCCAGGGATCTCCTTTTAACCTGTTGTTCAACCACCTTACTGTGAGATCTCTAGAATATCCACTACTATTCTCAAGGTTTACTCCTGGTTTTCTGGGGCCTGGCTGTGATCGAAATTCCCTGACAAACTTTTAAGTGGTCTTAGGCTGGAAAATTGTTTTACCCTATCTTTTTATGGTCTCTGCTACTCCTGCATTTATTTTAGGTCATTTTTTCAAGTATTTAGTATGGGATACTACATAGTATAGGAAGAGCTCAGGCAATCTCCTTCCATTTCTCTGCTATTTTGACTCTTCCTTCTCACAAATATTTTCTTTTATATATCCAAGATTTTCTACGTATTTTATTTTTTATATATCTAAGATCCTTGAGAACAAAGATTTTTTCATTTCTTTTGTTTTGTTTTGCTTTGTTTTGGAATCCCTAGCATCTAGTACAATGATTAGCACATAACAGATTATTAATAAATGCTGCTGATTGACTATTGATTAGTTTGTGATAGCATTAATTTTTTTTTATGTTTCCTCTTATAGCTCCATGCTATTGCAAATTTTCTCTCCTCAGTGAAATTCTAGGAAATTCCTAGCAAGTGCCTATGTCTTATTTTTGTTTTGGCTCTAAGACTGCTTACAGTCTGCATGCAATAGATGCCCAATGCCCTACTTGAAGATAGGTACTGTCTTTTGTCTCCTTTTATGTCCCTGCCACTTAGTAAAGTGCCTGGACCCTAGTAGGTGCTTAATAAATACTGATTGTAAAGTACTGTTGTTAAAAAATGTAAAAAAAAAAAAAGTGTTATTGACTTCATGGAGCAAAAGCTGGGAAACCTGATTATGATTCAAAGTTATTCCATATGGTAAAGAAATGAATATAGATGACTTCAGGGTATTGATTTTTTTTAAGGTTTAATCTCAATGTCACTGGCTAGTGAAGCAGTCTTAGTGCTATTCAAGGCTAAGAAGGAGCTGCTGTTACTTCAAACTACACTTCTTTAAATGAAAATGCACAATCACACAATCTTTAGTTCATTGGATTGTGAAGTTTATTGCGTTCTCTCTGCATTTCATTGATTGGCCACTAATGATGTGCTTTAGTCTGAATGCTAGATTATTCCTCTGTCAAGAGAACATAGTGATAGGTTTAGCTTTTCTCTAATTCTATTGTTTTTCTTATAAAGATAAGAAAATGTATTTATGTATTTATTTTGGGTAAGAGGTTTACATTTAGAATATCAAGTAATAGCTAAAATACTAATTTTTTTCTTCTGAAACATACATCTTTAAAATCTGAATATTTTTCCCCAAATACATCAAATTTCTTGGAATAAACCAGCTGATAATCTCATTTGTAAGAAGGGAAAAAAGGGAGAAGTCTCTGTAATGAATTTTAAATTAATGACAAATTTAACTATACAGTTTAATTCCTCATATGGGGGAAAGAAGTTTTCATGATTCCCAATTGCAGCTTTAATTTGACTTCTTTCCTCATTGATTTGAAAGAGTAAACTTTGCTACAGTTTAGGAGAGACTTTGTAGTATAGTAGAAAATATACATGACTCAGGATTAAGGGTTAAAATAGAGCTCTAATTCTCACACTGTGTGTGTGTGTGTGTGAGAGAGAGAGAGAGAGAGAGAGAGAGAGAGAGAGAGAGAGAGAGAGAGAAGAGAGAAAGAGAGAAAGAAGGAGGAAGAGAAAGAGGGAGGGAGAGAGGGAGAGAAGGAAAGACAGACAGAGAATCTATAAGTCATCTTTCTCAGTAATAAGAATTTCTTCTGAAATTCTTTGTAGCTCTAAATGGAGGAGAACCTATGCTTTTAAATAGGCTATGACATAACCATAATAACTGAACCTATGTGTACTTAGAATAGATATTGTCTGGCCAGAGGTGATTTAACAAATATATATAGATAGATAGATATACACAAAGATATGTGTGTATTTATTTGTGTATGTGTGAGAGAGATCTGTGTCCATTTAAATTTTATTACTTTACAAGATATGTGATTTTACCTCTGTGGATACTCCCTCCACTGACATAGATCACAACTCCAGCATGCCTTAGTAAATGGTTTTATGAGCTACTATGGATTTGGGGGAAAGCCATCACTGGGTGGCCAACCTTCTGGCAATAAGCTTGTCTGAATTTAACTCAATGAGTCCTTAGATAGCAGACACATAGAGTTCATGTCTTTTTCATCCTTGAAAATTTTCCAGCTTCTTAGAATGTGCCAAAGTTTCTAAGCTGCAAGCATAGTCTATGAGTAAACAGGGTCACTTCCATGTTATGATAAGGCTTCAGATTTAAACTTCAGTGCAGGGTGCAGAAAAGCAAAAAGACTGAAAACACACAACTTTAGTGGGCCTGGACAGAATCCATCTGGGTTAGTGACTATCATCATCAACAAGATGTTAACATTAAATGAGGCTAATCATTCCATGTGGTTGAGGTGACCTTAAAAAGCAGATAGTTCCCAAGCAATATTTGAATAAAGTATTTTCATTGCTTCCATTCCACAAATTCCCTTCCTACTCTGTCTTGTTCATGGTTCCTTAACACAATATGCAAACTTTGCTTGAAGATGACGGTCTGCTTCTCTAGTCACATCCTCCTCCTGTGCCACATAGACAGAATCTTGGCAAAAGAACTTATTTAGCCTTGGCAGCATACCAACTCTGTTCCCTCCTTGATACCTCTTAATGGTTTTTCCTTCTTCATTGTCCATGAGAGTTAAATTACCTGCAGGCCTATGAGTTGGATTTAAGATACTTCCTCCTGTTCCCCAAATCCACAGTAGCAACCAAAATGGGTAGCAACAAAAAGCACACTGGGAAAAACAATGTAGTTTGAAAATAATCATGAATAAATAAATGGATAAAAATCATTTCATAGGAATTTATTAAATGCAAACTATTCTGCTAAGTTATGGGAATATAAACACAAATAATCATCTCTGCTATTTATTTTTTCCATTTCCTTTTTTGTTTATCTCAATAGTTTCTTATTTTTCCAATTACATGTAAAGATAATCTCCAATGTTAATTTTTATAAGATTTTGAGTTCCAAAATTATCTCTCTTTCAATTACTTCTCCTTCCCAAGAGATTAAACATTCTGATAGAGGTTGTACATGTGCACTGATTTTAAATATATTGCCATATCAGTCATGTTGTAAAAGAAAACAATAGAATCAGGAAAAAAAATCTCAAAAAAGAAAACACAAACAAACCAAAATATGTAAATATTACACTTTAATCTGTATTCAGTCTCCATAATTCTTCCTCTGGATCCAGATGATATTTTCCATTGTGAGTCTATTGGAATTATCTTTGATCACTGTTGATGAGAAGAGCTAAGTCCATCATGGTTCATCACCAAACAATATTGTTACTACTATTTACAATGTTGTGATTCTGCTCACTTCACTTAGCATCAGTTCATGTAAGTCTTTCCAGACTTTTATGAAATCAACCTGCTCATCATTTTTTGTAGAACAATATTCCATTACAATTATATATTATAACTTATTCAGTCATTCTAATTCCTTGCCACCACAAAAACAGCTGCTAGAAACCTTTTTACATTTTGAGTCCTTTTTCCCTTTTATGAATTCTTTAAGATATAGGCCTGGTAGAGACACTGCTGGATCAAAGCTTATGAATAGTTTTATGGCTTTTGGGCATAGTTTCAAATTGTTCTCCAGAATGGTTGGATCATTTCACAACTCCTCCAACAATGCATCAGTGTCCCAGTTTTCCCACATCTCCTCCAACATTTATTATTATCTTTTCCTGTAATCTTAGTCAATATGAGAGATGTGAGGTTGGATCATGATCAATTGACACTTTTTCAGTTGTTTAGATCTGACTTTATGTGAAATCTGCTTTATAATTGTGTTCATATCATTTCTGGATTATACTAGCAGTTGGGTACCTAAATATTTTATATTTTCTACAATTATTTTAAATGTCATTTATATTGCTGCAAATAAAGTCTTTGTTGGTAATATATAGAAAGGCTGATGATTTATGTGGGTTTATTTTATATCTTGCAGCTTTGCCAAAGTTGTTCATTGTTTCTTGCAATTTTTAGTTGATTCTCGAGTATTCCCTTAATATACCATCATATCATTTGCAATGAATGACAGTTTTGTTTTCTCTAGTCTAATTCCTTCAATTTCTTTTTCTTCTCATTACTAGTGATAAAATTTATAGTACAATGTTGAAAAATAATGATTATGAATGTTGTTTTACTTCTGAACTCATTTGGAATGTTTCTAGCTTATCCCCATTAGATATAAAATACTTGCTGATGATTTTAAACAGATGCCACTTCTCTTTTAAAGAAAACTCCACTATTCTCATGCTCTCTAGTGTTTTTATTAGGAATGGATATTGTGTTTTGTTAAATGATTTTTTCTGCATTAATTGATATTAATAAGAAGCTGAAGCCTGTAGCATCTGAAACCTTTAAAAGAACTAGTTTTGGGCAGTTTCTAAGAAAAAATGTTTTCAATGTGATATCCTCAAAGTCCATAGAAATTTGACATTTTGATATTGTGACAGATCTCTTGTCTGAGATATGGACTTTCTATAAAGACAATATATAATATAAAATATTCATACTATAAAATTATTACCCATATTTTACTATATTTTTGTAAAGTATTCTACCTTGATGAAGGCTCTATAATGGAAGATTTCTTCTACGACTTTTAACATGGATTTTACATATTCTATATTTATTCTTTTAATATAGCCAACATACTTTCTAAAGATAATGTTTTAGACAATTTCTTGCATGCAAATTACTTTAAGGGCCATATGCTGCTTCCTACGTATGTCTACTATACTATACATCTACTACTTATGTTTGATGCACTTACCTCTCCTTTTTCCTAGGGAAAGGTCATAACAGTATGGTTAAAATCAACTGAAGATAATTCTGATCCCTTTTCTATCTTAAGTGGAAAAAAGTAGCAAAAATAATAGGACCCAGTCTTATTTGATATATAGTAGGCAGCTAAGTGACACTGTGGATAGAAAGCTGGTACCTGTGGCAGAAAGATCTGAGCTGAAATTTCATCTCATACGTTAACTAGCTGTGTGATATTAGACAAGTTGCTTAACCTCTGCGAGCCTTAGTTTCCATATCTGTAAAATGGAGTTAATAAAATATCCATTTCTCAGGGCTATTGTGAGGATAAAATGAGATGTTTATAAAGTACTTTGCAAAGCTTAAAACACTATATAAATGTCAAGTAGTAATAGTAGCAGCATCAGCAGTAGTAATAGCAGTAGTAGTAGCCAAACAATAGTAGTAGCAGCAGCAGTAATAGTAGTAGCAGTCTCATTAGTATTATTCAGGATGCAGGATCTAAGGATGAGCAATAATCAGTAGAGGTCCTTGAAATTGAAGTAGAATTTTTGCCTTTTTATTATTTTTGTGTTCTCTTGTTTTTTTCCTCATTTTTTTCCTTTTTGTTCTGATTTTTATTGCACAGCATGATGAATATAGAAATATGTTTGGAAGAATTGCACATGTTTAAATTATATCAGATTGCTTGCTGTCTTGGGGAGGAGAGAGAGAGAGAAAAATCTGGAACACAAAGTTTTCCAAAGGTGAATACTGAAAACTATCTTTGTATGTATTTGTAAAATTAAAATATTATTTTAAAAAGAAACTACCTTCATGTCCTTTGACCATTTCAATTGGGAATGGCTTTTATTTTTATAAATTTAATTAAGTTTCCTAGGCATTTATCAGAGAAACTTGCTATAAAGTTTTTCCTAGTTTCCTGCTTTCCTTTTTACTTTGGGTACATTAGTTCCATTTATACAAAAAATTTTAATTTCAAGTAATCAAAATTATCCATTTTACTTTCTGTAATAAATACTCTTTATTTCTTATAGGTTATAAACTCCTCCCCATTTTTATTCATTCAATTTCTTTTTTCTTTCCTTATTGATATTATTTCTAATGTAATAATAATAGTGCTGTTAATAATAGTGGTGATAGTCATCCTTGCTTCACTTCTGAGCTTATTGAGAAGATTTTTAATTTGTCCCATTACAGATAATGTTTGTTCTGAGTTTTAGATAGATACTCTTTATTTAATTATTATTGGGGGCAGGAAGGGGTAATCTATTTTTATTGAAGCTTTTTATTTTCAAAACTTATGCAAGGATAATTTTTCACCATTGACCCTTGCAAAAGCTTGTATTCCAATTTCCCCCCTTTCATTCACCCCCCTCTCTTAGATGGCAAGTAATCCAATATATGTTAAACATAGTAAAATATATGTAAATCCAATCTAGGCATACATATTTATACATTATCTTGCTGCAGAAGAAGAATCAGATCAAAAAGAGAAAAAAATGAGAAAGAAAATAAAATTCAACCAAACACCCACAAAAATAATGAAAAATGCTATATTGTGATCCACGTTTAGTTCCCACAGTTCTTTCTCTGGGTGTAGATAGTTCTCATCATCACAAGATTGCAACTGGCCTGAATCATCTCATTTTTGAGAAGAGCCACGTCCAACATCAGAACTGATCATTGTATAATCTTATTGCTGTGTACAATGATCTCCTGGTTCTGGTCATTTCACTTAGCATCAGTACATTTAACTTTCTCCAGGCCTCTCTAAAATCATCTTACTGATTGTTTCTTAGAGAACATATAATTCTTATAGAACAATAATATTCCATAATATTCATATACCATAATTTACTCAGCCATTCTCCTAATAATGGGCATCTACTCAGTTTCCAGTTTCTTGCCACTACAAAAAGGGGTGCCACAAACATTTTTGCACATGTGGGTCCCTTTCCCTCCTTTAAGACCTCTTTAAAATATAAGCCCAGGAGAAACATTACTGGGAGGGTTGCAGTTTGATAACCTTTTGAGCATAGTTCCAAATTGCTCTCCAGAATGGCTGGGCCAATGCACAACTCCACCAACAATGTATTAGTGTTCCAGTTTTCCCACATCCCCTTGACATTCACCATTAACGTTTTCTGTCATCTTAGCCAATCTGAGAAATGTGTAGTGGTATCTCAGAGTTGTCTTAATTTGCCTTTTTCTGATCAATAATGATTTAGAGCACTTTTTCATATTTTTTCATATAATTTGACCATATATCAATTGGAGAACGATTTAGCCAACGAAGGGACCCACTAAGGGACTTTGCCCACTAAGATACTTTGAATCACAACTAGAAAAACTTGCGGTGAAGGTTCAAAGTCTTGGAATTGGTTCCAGGTGAGAATCTACAACTCTTATTGAGTTGCACAATCCTTCTGAAATTGTTCAACAGATTACTTCAATCAGCATTGAACCAGGTATAGAAGTGGATGTCTCCATTGCAAATGCCTCATGAGTCATCTATTTTAATAAATTGATTGCAACTTTAAAAAAAAAAAAGACTCATTGGTAGGGAAAGCAATAGATGGAAATAAAAAAATGAGGACGTGATATGGATAAAAATTCATTGAGTCAATGCACATTTTATGAGCTGAGTAGTACTTTTGTGAGACAAATTTTATTTGAAAACCATTTTCAAGGCTGAATTAAACCCTCTGAATTTTATTATTTTTTTCTTTGCTGGGATAGGAGAACTATCCAAGGGATCTCAAATGGCACATTCTAATACATTTATTCTGTAGTTTGTAAAAATCTGCTAGCTTTGATTTCACAGAGTTTGCTTGGGCTTCCAGGGTAGCTAATGGCAATGTGGTCCTAATCTTTAATATAACAAAACAGTAAATTCTCTTGGAGAAAAATTGCTGCACTGACCATGCTGGGTAAATTTGACCAATGTTCTCTTTTTCAGCAACTCAGTATCTAACATCATTCTATATCAGATTCACACAAGTCATAGAGGGACAAATTGGTCCATGGCTGAGCAAATAGCGTTTTTTAATTGCCTAAATTGGTGGAAGTGGTTTTTAACAGGCAGGGAGAAGAAAGAACTCCATGTACCTCTGTGGTCAACTAGAGTACTTAGTAATCTGTGTTAAAGGAGACTGAGGACTTCCCAGACGAGAAAAGTGAGTGTAATATCCGAGCAAAAAGTAGGATGTAATCATTTTCTCTCCTTAGGTGTAACACACTGTCATTCTTAGGTACTATTTTTGGCTCAATGGAACAGCATGAACAAAGACATAAAGATAATGGGGAATAATACATAATTCTATCAAGTACAATCCCATTTCATCTTGACACATGTTGCTCATAGTCAGGTACACAATATCTAATATTTCATCAGATGAAGAAAGAGTTGCCTATGTGAACAGTTTAAAGGTTATATTCATGCCTTTATTTGGGGTGACATAGTTTCATGGAATGGATCCATAAATTGCAGTCAAAGCTGGAGACTAACAGAAAATACTCATGTCTTTGTACATATTAGGTTTCAATTTAACCAATTATTTGCCTGGAATTCAAATTCAATAAATGCTTTGGAAATAAGTGATAGCATATATGGCAAAAGAGTAAGAGTTTATAGACTCAGAAACACCAATGATGTGTCACCCTGAAGGTCATCATTGAATTCCAAATAAAATTTAATCATTGCCACTTGAGTCATGAGCCAATACTCTAATAGCATAAATCATGGATTACTGTATTTTGCATGGAAGAGGGTATCT
Source organism: Sarcophilus harrisii (assembly GCF_902635505.1). NCBI lineage: Eukaryota > Metazoa > Chordata > Mammalia > Dasyuromorphia > Dasyuridae > Sarcophilus > Sarcophilus harrisii. The sequence goes on from NC_045429.1 coordinate 126,465,477, forward strand.
GGGAACTGAACTCATGCTTGCAAATATCTTTAATATATAATTTGTTTTGCCCTTGTGATTGCAAAAGGAAAGACTGATGAGAGCCATACAAAATCAGATCAGCAATACAAATTGAATTTTAGAACTTTAAAAGAAATTACTTTTCCTTTTTTAAAGCATAGATGATAACCTACAGCAGCAATCCTGATGATCATCTGAAATCTAAGGTCTAAATCCTCCTCCTTGTCAAGGTCAAGTTTTATGTTATTTTATTCTTTTCTCAGAGTCTGTATTTATCTAAACTTTCTATGTAACCTCAAGCCACCTTTTTTTATCGGAGACCATTGTTGAGTTGTATAACATTCTTTGTTGGCATAGAATGTATACTCAAGTATAAAATGGAGTAGCAGAAAAGGATAGCAAATCATCTACTGACATATTTGACAGAAGATTTTTAGTGTTCCTGAGTCCAAAGTCTGTCATTCTGCTTTATACAAGTAACTAGTATACTTCCCTCCCTCTTTGTTACATCAATATTTATAAATTGGAGTTAGTTACATGGCTTGGCATTTTCACTGAACTGTGAACCTCTTGATTACTTAATAGACTATCTGAAAAATCTGCTTAATATATAGCAGAAATTAGATATGATTATTGATAACCATAAAGGGTTGCCCTAGAACATAATTTGAAAAGCAACCTACTATGTTATACCTGCCAGTTTTTCTGCTTCCTGAGAAAGTACAATTTCATTTAAAAGAAATTTGTAGTGTTCATTGAGAACACCAAAAGGCTATGTGAATCATTTCTGATTCAATAATTTGCTGTATTCTTAGCTATAATTTTATCATTTAGTAATTTAAATGTATTCTTATTAATATTAATAAATTTGCAACAAAAGGTCCATGTGATGTTCTCTGATAATTATGGCTATCTTACATAAGATTATAAAATGTATTTCTATTCACAACACCTATGATTTGTAGAGAAACCTGAAGGAGCAATCAAAACAATGAGACTGATTTAGTATTATTCTTTCTTGGTCTCAGAACACAAATATATAACTATCTAAATGAAGAAAATACAAATCTAACCGCTAACTCTGCCCAAATGGGCCCAAATGCAGAATGTGGGAATAAGAATGACCTTAACAGCAAGAAATACATTCAAAATGAGCTTCCAATAACCCTGTAAAATAATGTACTCAAAAAAACTGATTATTTTTCATCGTCATCTCTTTTGAACCTTATGTGAAAATGTCTTTTTGAAGGATGAAATTCCTTTCCTTCCCCAGGATTTTCCTGAAATAATAGAAGTTTGTTTTGCCCTCATTCCTGGTAATTAGAAATCACTTTCATGAAAATAGCTATTAATTTCATGTTAGGGGGAGAGTGGGGAGTTCATTGTTATATTTTGTTTTTTTCTAAAAAATCTCTTAAAAATCGTACTGACAGTGCTTTGTTTTGAAAAGCTATGAACACAAATCAAGTGCTTCCAGAGTTTATTTTCTAAATGGAGACTCTTTCATTTGCAAATAATTATCTTTAATATAGTTCATCAAAGAGACATTCCTTGATGGAAGGAAAAGAAATATGTTGCCATCAACGTATCAGAAGAACAAAGTCAACAGATATTAATGTAATAGCTGTTTTGTACCAAGTAATGTGTAAAGGATAACAGAGTATTGATATATACATGTTGGAGGCCTTCCTCACTTTGTCCATATAAGACAGGGATAGGAGCAGAGCACTTGTGCTGTCTCCTGAAATGGTTTATTCCCACCATGATGAGTCTGTTACCAGACTATCTTTTCTTTGTAGCATACATTTCTATAATGATATCTTTTTCTTCTCTGAAGTTTTCACTGGTTATTTGTTATAGCTTGTTGACACCACCATGTATTTCTGTTGTCTTTTGCATAATATTTATTTGTAATTCTTAGAAGACAGTGTATATCATATCTTGTGGCTGCACAGTAACAGAATATTCAGTTTAAAAGAGGGACATTCATTTCTACAGATTCTATAGATTACAGAGTCCTTAAAGAAGGCTTGTAATTTTCTAAAGGTAGTTGAGCTTAATTCTCTTCCTTCTATTAAATTCCAGGGCACAAGTCACTGTACTTCAGCATTATCTTTCCCAGATATACATTCTTATGGAAGGATGAGCTCTTTATATTGTTCATCTAAATGCATATAATAATTAAGGGTAATAAACATCCTTCATCCACCTGATCTTTATTGTAATAGGCTAAAGATCTTTTGCAGAAGCACTGTGGTATTCTAAGGTTTAAGGAAACAAAGATAGTATCATTCACAAAAGGCAATAGTTGGAGGACTTCACAATTTCGAAGAATTCTTTTTAATTTTCTATTCTGTGATATCTCCATCACAGTGGAGAAAAATGTACATCTCCCTGTTTTATGTCTTATTTTATGTTTATGATTGAAGGTTGTTGAATAGGCTTATTTCTATTTTTATCTCTTTCAAATAATCTTGAATAATTTTGACATGTGGTGGGACACACTTTATTGGAAAAAAGACTTCAAGCATTTTGCTGTGTTGAATCAAATGCTTTTATAATTAAAAATAACAAATACCATGAAATTCTATATTTTTGTCTCTCTCAGTCATTAATTATAAATGTGTGGCTCATTGTTCAGTGTAGCTTGCAAAAGATTTTTTTTCCTACTAATACTCTGATTGATGTTGCCCTCCTTTCACAGATAAATGACTTACATCAAGATTCTTTAAAGAGGGAGAGTAGACATATTGGTTGGTAACTGATGATTTTGTTTTTGATATTAGTAAGATCTGCTCTATTTTCTTTGTCTTTGGTATTTTCTCCCTTCAGAAATAGTATCTATTATTCCATTAACACCCTCACAATTATTTCCTCGAAAAGTTATCTTCAGGGTCCAATTCATCTTTCCTCAATCTATTTCTATGTTCTCTACAAATAGTACACTTGGGACTGTGAGGTTAGGATACAAATGTAACATTACTATCCTTGTCCCTGTCTCTTTCCCTGTCCCTATTCCTGATGGTAAAAGAAGGTTATTGCAATAACTGTTAGAGATCTTTTTCATTTTTCTTCTATTTGTTATGCTCCTTCGATTTTTGTCCTTAAATAGAATGATTTTATTATGTTGGATCTCCTTGCAAAGTTTCTTTAAATTTGCTTTATTCTTCATGGTATTTGCCCATCTTTGACTTGATATTGCTCATAATTAAATACTTCTTTTTTGGAAGATTTAAAAAATGAGTTAATATTCTAAATCTTGAATTCTAAATGCAAATTCATGGCCCACAGGCTAGATGTTACCAGCCACTCTCTTAAATCATTTTGCTTTTATCAGCTATCTCTCTTTTTACTCTGAAAGCTAGTAGAATGTTAGCTAAGTAATTTGCTATCTCTATATCTTTGCTTTCATCAAATAAAATGTCATGGTTGCAAAAGATTTGCAAAGCTTAAACTTCCATTTTTACAGATATTTGCTTGTTTAAAAAAATTCAGAATTAAATTGTTTCATTTGTTATTATTCAGTCATTTAATCATGTCTCATCCTTCATCATGACCCTAAGAACAATAGGCTGCCAGTCCCTTAAATACACCTCTATCTCTTAAAGTATGTACAAATTCATGTTTGCTATTTCCATGACACTATCTGTCCATGTTCTGTGCTATCCTCTTTTTCTTTTGTCTTCATCATTTTTCAACATTAGGGAATTTTCTAATGAGTTTTTGTCTTCTTCTTATGTGGCCAAAGTATTTGTGTCGGCTTCTGTATTTGACTTTTTGGTGAACAGTCTAAATTAATCTCTTTAAGTATTGACTGATTTGATATTTTTCTGTCCAAGGGACTCTCAAAAATCTTCTCCAACACCACAATTTGAAAGCATTGATTCAAAAGTATTCAGCTTTTCCTATAGTCCAACTCTCACTATACATTGTACTATATATTGTTATTGGAAAAAAACATACCTTTAATTACATAGACCTTTGTGTTGGCAAGGTATTATCTTCTTTTTGGTATGCAATCTAAATTTATCATAATTTTTCTTCTAAGGAGTGTCGTAATTTCATGATTGCAGTCACCATGTACAGTGAACTTTGAGCCCAAGAATACAAAGCCCGACACAGCTTCTATTCCTTCCCCTTCTATCAGCCAAGAAGGGATGGAACCAATCACAATGAAATTCATTTTTATGTTGTTTTTCATACTTTCTTATCTCACTGTCATGAAGTGGTATCTTAATTTTTCTCCATTTTCTTCTATTAGAGTGATATCATCTACACATTTGATATTATTAATATTGCTCCCAGAACCCTAATTCCAGCCTTTGATTTGGCCAGCCTGGCATTTTGCATGATATACTCTGCAAATAAGTTAAATAAATAAGCTAACAATATACAGCCTTGTCACATTCCTTTCCCAATCTTAAACGAAGCAGTTATTTCATGATTATTTCTAACTGTTGCTTCTTGCCCTCATACAGGCTCCTTAGAAAATGAGTGAGGTGATCCAGTGCTCTCATCTCTTTGAAATGAGATTTCATCTCACATTTTGTGGGATAATATAGTATATCAAGGAAGTAGAAAATTTTTCCTCTTAGAATTCCCTTGTTTTCTCCATTACCCAGCAAATATGTTTCAATTCTGTGATGTTTTCTCCTAATTTTTGCTATTTTTTAATTTTTATTTATACTGATCTTAGTTCTGAAAGTCAAACATTTGACTGTACAGCAACAGTTCACATAGCAAATATTTTCCTATTGAGATATATTCTATTTCAATTTCTTGCAATCTCATTTGGTATTAGTCATGTCCAGTAGTTGACAAATCTTTTCAAGAAGAAAGCATTTATGATATAAAAAATGAGCTTCTGGGTGTCCCATGGGTCTTTTACCTTTCTCTTTCATTTTTCTGAAATGTTTTCCTTAATATTTCTTATAATTCTCACCTTTACCCATATTTTGTAGTACATTCCCTGTCTATTCAAAGTATACTGGTTTTAATTAGCAGTTTTAATAGCATCCTAGCATTGGTGATTTTTGCAGTGATTATTTTGCAAATATTTATTCTCAGTTCGAGATAATCAAATCCCCTATAAAATAGTTTTCTTGTATTGGGGTATATGGTAAAATTAACTCTGCCATCTCCTTTATTCACCTCTCCAAGGAGTATCCTTCCATTTTCTTGCAATTTCTTTTTTTCTGGTTTAATTTATACTAAGAATGTCAAAATTTATTTGATTCATTTCCTCTAGCAGTAAATATATTTACTGCTCAAATTTAGAGATATGTCAAATTAAAATACAAAGATTATTTAAAACCTTGTTTTAAATTTAAAACTTGATTCTTGGTAACTTGTATTTTTTTTTCTTCCATTCTAACACTGTAACTGCTAAAGGATAAGGGGATTTTACAATGGTCTGATGATCATTTTACAATTTTCTTTGTCTCAGGGATAGTTATGTAAAAATACATACATATACACATTCATACCTATATACATACATACATACATCAAAGCAAACCAATGTAAATTTTCAATCAAGTTGCCAGATTACCATTAATGAAGAGCTACTCCTTAGGTTAGTTGGTCTATAAAATGCAGAATTCATCCTTAACCATGGCCATATTCATAGTCTTCCTAGTATAGTAAAACCAATCAGAGCTTTCATTCTAGTATAGGACAAAAAAACTCAGTATTATTTTCACACTATGATGAGGTATCAGAAAAGTAGTCTGTTTTTCAATAAAAAGGGCTATTTTACTTATGTGAGTAAAATGCATCCCAAGCAAAATGAGGCAACCCTCCCCCCGCCCCCAGGGCAAGATAACAATTACAGTGATGTGAATTTTTGTTAATAAAGTGGGTTTGACTGGCCTCCTTAGTTAGGTCACTGACTCTGAAGGGAAGAAAAAGACCATATTTATTGAATCCCAGAAGGGGGAGGAAGACACTTTATGATTAGATGAAGTGAGGGCAAGTGGATTGGCTTTCAGATCATGTTCTTCTCTGACAATTAAGGAATGTTAATTGCTTTAGGGGCCTCAACTACTTCTAGTAATCTTGGTTAGGAAATCAGATCTATCTTGTAAGGATCATCTCAGTTAACCATCTACTTGGGGAGACTATATCACCTCTACTTTTTACAAGAACAGACAAGGACAGGAGAGCTGTCTCTTTAGCTTAAACTGGTTTCTGATTACAGATAAACAAGAGTCACAGGTTAAACTATTTAACAAGCAAATGTTGAGGGGGGTACAAGGAGCAATCACCCTATTAATTACATTGTTTAGTTCAGACTGGGAGAGGTGATCTTTTAAGCTACACTAATAAATAGAATTTGACAAAATGAGGGATAGAATCAATTACAAAGTGTAATCAGTTATTTCATACTACAGGGTAATTTTAATTTTCCTTTGTAGCATCTGGGATCCTTCTGATTTGCTTAACTCCCCCTAATTTTAGGTACCACATAAGTCAGAATTCTCTGAAAAACATAGTTTATGAATGCCAAACAAAATATTTGCTTATATTAGTTATCTATGATACACACTTGTTTCAAAGCAAAGGCATTTATTATTGTAGATACTAATAAAATAAAAACAGAACCTTGTTCCCAGAAAATGTTAGCTCATTCTCTTAAAAACACTCTCACAATAAAAAATAGTAAATATACATGAGAATCATGAATGATTTACACGAACATGGAATTCACTACTGCATCTGTATGAAGGCACTTGCACAAGAAGCACATGTAGCCATGATATACATGTGGAAGGTGACTTATATAACACAATTGCTGATGTTTTGTACTGAGGATATCATGTAAAATCCTTGCCTTGCATCCTATATCAATTGTATCTAGCTTTATTCTCCATAGATATCTTTACAGCTGTACTGGGACACTAAAAAGTGAAAAAGGTACTGAAAAGACAGAATCGAGAATACTTTGTAACCATAAATGGGAGGAGAGACTCAGGAGAGGCATCAAACTTTGAAGATAAAAAATTAAAAGTATCATAAATTGGAGTAGGGAAATCAGGGAACATGCTTTAAAATCCCTTTGTCAACAGGAAGCTGGAGGCTTTGTAAAACATTTTACATTTAAGAACAGCTTAAAGAATGGAGGGTGTTTAGTCTGAGAAAAGAACAGAATTAAAGGGATAATAATTGCTGTCTTCCAATTAAATCAAGGCTAAGATTCTCAAGAACTATAAACTGTTTTTTGATAGTGTCTGAAGTAGAGGAAAATCAATATGAATGAGGTGCATCATGGTACAGTAGAAATAATCCTAGATCTATAGTCTGAAAAACTGGATTCAAATGCTCATTGATACTTGATAACTGTGTTTCCTTAAGCAAATCATGTAATTTTTCAAGGCCTATTTGATCATCTTTAAAAAGTGAGTAGGATTATATCATCTCTATTCTTTCTTTCTGTAAGCCAGAAATTAATATGAAAATAAAATGAAAATAGATTTTGAAATAAAAAAGCTATATAAGTGTTATATTTAAAGACAAACATGAAGCTGTAGAGAGATGTGATTGTCACCTAAGACATCGTCCTAGAAGAATCTTGCAAATCCAATAATAGCAATCTTTTCCTTTGCTCCACTACAGTCCTATTGATCACTTTTCTTCAAAAAAATCAATAATAGACAATTACTAATTCAAATTGTGATGTTGAACTGGTAAGTTCAAGAACTTGAATGTACTATAAAGTAGAGACCCCATTTAGACTAGTTATGGAATTTACATCAATTATGGAATCACATCAATTAGAAGGGCAACAATCAAAGTCAGGGGTTTTATAGAAATTTTTGACTAATCAGGAGCAAAAAAAGTATTGCATGAAGATAGCTAAAGAAACTGAGGCCCTGAGAACTGTGTAGCATATTCAAATGACTTTTGTACCTTAAGATAGAAAGACTACTCTTCCATAATTAATAACTCGTCCTTGAACACATTGATCAGAGAAGTTATAAATTGGTTATATAAATGGGCCTGGATATTTGTACCAAATCAGAGTTAATATTATTGTCACTACTTGCCACGTACAGCAATACTGAAAATGGTAATTAACAATGAAGATGGGCTCAGTGGTTTGTGAAATTGAGAGTGCATATGTTTCTTAGCAGGCATTCTTTCTCCTTTAGAAGGTTTGGGGGGAAATCCTGAAGATCCAAATAAACTGTGAAACACAATAAAACCCTGACTATTTGATAAAAGAAACTTAAAGTGTTTTCTATATACCTACATAGGGCAAAAATGGGCAATAAAAAGACTTTAAAATTATATATATGTTTATATGCAGAATAGAAAATCATTTTTAAAACAGAGGGAGATGGTATAAAAGCTTGATGTTTCATTGGCTTTCCCTCTTTCACCCTCAATCAGATTCAGCACACTCCCCTGGCAAGATGGGTTGAATATTTTTTTCAAGATGAAGAGAAAATGAATTATCCAAGCACAGGTACAACCTTGACAAATGTAAGCACAGTGTTCTTTCTATACAATCTGTCTTCCCATCAAATGAAATATTCTGTAAAAGGATATCCTCCTCATTTCTCTATGCTAAAACATGTAGCAAATTCAGGTTGACAAAACTATTTCAAGAGGCGTGGATATATATAGACAGAGATAGATATATAATACACACACATATATATATATGTATGTACACTATTGTTTACATTTTAGAACCTCTCCTTACTATTGTCTTTTGGGGGATTTTAGGACCAACTATGATAAAATAAATATCAAAATATTGTTAATTGACCTAGGACAAGTATATGCTATTAAGTGTCTAACAATCAATTCTTCAGAAAGAAAAAAATATATATAATATGCTCACAATACACTTTTAAGTTTAATTTGCACTATTGTTAACATTTTCTACATAAGAAAGTGCCATCCACATCCAGAGAGAGAATTAGGGAAACTGAATGTGGATCAAAGCATAATATTTTCATCTTTTGTTGTTGTTTGTTTGTTTGTTTTTTCTTTCTTGTTTTTGTTCCCATTTGATCTGATTTTTTAGCAGCATGACAAATTGGATATATGTTTAGAACTGCACATGTTTAACCTTTATCAGCTTGAGAGGAGAGGAAGAAAAAGTTGAAACATAAGCTTTTGTAAAGATGAATGTTGAAAATTATCTTTGTATATATTTGGAAAAATAAAATATTATAAAACATTTTCATCATAATATTCTTAAGTGGTATAATCAACAAAACAATAAATCAAACCTTAATTGATAGTACTTGTTCATTTCTGAGATATAAATGCTCACACTGACATTTTAATATTTGGCTCTTGCCAACTAGCATGAGCAGGCTTCAGGCCACCTCTGGTAGGGTCAAATGCAGAAATTTGATTTATGATAAGATCTCCATATATATCCTGAAGGGCAGGAACACCTCAAAGATAGTATATTTGAATGCCCCTCAATTTAGAAAAGGAATAATATAACAGCACTCACTATAAAGAAAATCCCTTTTTTTTTTTTTCATTGACTTTCCACATAAAGTAAGACATAAAAAATCCTAAATGACAGACATAAAGTTCTGGTGAGGAAGACATTTTGGTGGTCAGCCATTTGACAAAACTGCAAAGATTTTGGGAGTATTATCCTTACTGAGAACTGCAGTCATATCTGGGCAGTTTAATTTTCCTTTACAACACTCCCAACTCTCAGGTTTTTTTCTCATTGTTAGCTCTTGTTTTCCAAAACTAATAAAGATTTCTCAAAAAATCTATAGACCACCTTATTAGATATGTACATAAAATGGAGCTTTTCCTTTTGGATTATATTCTTTTTTGGGGATTGCAATATTGTATAGAATAAAACCATAGTATTCCACTCTAGCAGGAATATTAGTTACAATTTCAATAATACTTTAAAGCCTGCAAAGGACTTTCTATATATTTTCTCACTGGAGTATCATACAAAATCCCCAAGAAATAGGTGAGAATGACCTATTACAGATGAGGACCTAGAAACTCATAAATAAAAATTTGCCCATGGTGAACCAATCTATGAGTGCCAGAGTTGGAATGTCTACAAACCAGATCTTACTGATTCTTGAATTCAGAACTTGATCTATTCTATCATCTAATCTTTCATTAAGCACTACATGATTTGATTCAAGATGCTGTAGTTATTTAATAGTAGACACAAATATTAAGACCCCATGTTTCAAAAAAAAAAAAAAAACTTGCTTACTCCAGCCTGAAATTCCCTCATATTTAAATTTTATATTATTTAGAATAAGTTCATTTTTAAAAGATCTTCATATTTAAAGTTTAAGCAATATAAAATGTCTCTTCACCTCTCCATTTGCTTAACAATCTATAAATCCAGAATTTTAGATATTGCTTGCTTACAGAAGAGGACACTTTTATACATGTCTTTCCCCCATTTCCTTAACACATTCTGATTTGTTTTTACCATTAAATGAAAATATAAATTATGGATATTGATGGAATTGTGCTTAAGGAGTTATGTGAGGATGTGGCTAGACAATTAGCTCAAACTTTAGGTGACCGAAAGCCTCAAAAAGTGGAAATTTGCTTCTTCCCACCTCCCCCCTCTACTCTGTCTCTGTCTCTGTCTCTCTGTTTTTGTCTCTCTGTGTGTGTCTCTGTCTCTGTCTCTCTCTGTGTGTCTGTCTCTGTCTATCTCTATTTCTCTCTCCTCTCTCTCTCTCTCTCTCTCTCTCTCTCTCTCTGTCTCTGTATCTCTGTCTCTCTCTTTGTCTTTCTGCTTTATGGTCCTGGTCAAGTTACATTCTCAGTTTCAGTCTTCCCTCCATTATCTCATAGTGCCCTTGTTATCCTTTTCAAAATCAATTTTTAATTAGTTATTTAAATCATTACTTTTAAAAAATAAGTTTTAGTGCAAAATATTTTTATTGTCTGTTGTTATCTTCCCATTACTTGAGAAACTGTTACTTTTGTAATTGTTAGAGAAAATTCTTTAATTTCCTTTCTGTAAAGTTATGGCCAACCTAATTCTAATAGAGATTAAAAATAAAAATTTATCTCTCCTCTTTAAACAATCTATACCAGCAAATATTTTGTATCACCAATTTAGTATAAATCTAAGGATCCTGGACCCTAACCATAACAACTAAATCTGAAGTGCCTGATCCAGGCTTCCATTTGCTTTGAACAGCTAGCAATTGCTCCATCTCAGGAGTTAAGCCAATTTATCACAAAAATTTATTCTTAGATCCATTTCCCCCTTCTTTGCACTTGAATACAACTCTTCCCACCATTCTAGTTTCCACTGAGTGGCTTTTCATGGCAACCATCTTGCACAGGATAGCCGGAGTGAGAAGCCACTTTATTTATTTGAGCCATACATAAAACCATACATTTGTCCCAGGAGACTAGAAAAGCATGGATTAGTGAGTATATCAAACTTGGCAGCCCAGCTGCCTACTGTTAAAAATCTTCATTTTGGACACAAATATTTGGAATTTTAATGTATTTTAGCAACAAGATGCCTGATACATTCTTGGGACACTCAATGACTCTATCCCTGGTACTACAACTGATCTCCATTAAAATGTCACCTAGGTAAAGGCATTGTAGGACTCTTTCATTAAAGCTGAACTAACTCTTTTTGCAAGACAATCAGAGTTAAGTGACTTGGCCCAGAGTTTCTGAACCTGGATTTGTACTTAGGGACTGTACTGTATCCTCCTATATAATAAGCCCACTAGATGTTCAGACATCTTTTGATAAAGAAACTGCAACTACTCCCAAGCTGGAGGACTTTTAGATGGGATGTGTGTGTATGTGTGTATGGGAGGGATAGTATGAACTGCTCTACAAATTTTCTGTAATATAGTGAGGAATTTCCATGGGGGTATAAAAAGTGGTGGGGATGATAATACTCTGTTTGATAAACAGTTCTTGGCAACAGAAGGAAGCTGAAGTTGGATAAGCATGGATTACCGATCTTCTTTGTGAAATTGAAGGTAATTGTTTTGAGAGTGTAAGGATTAAAGGCAGTGTCAGTCACTTCAAAGAGAGATGGATATTCTGGAGATAGAATCATGATTATTTGTGGGGAATATATTTTTTAAATTAGACAGTCTCCTTCATCTGTTAACAAAGGTTAAATCACAAAACTAAATTATGAGAGGAGCCTCTATCTTCTATGATATAAATATGGATGAACTGTTAATTTCATTAATTGATTATTCATTCCTTATTTCATTGTGGTCTAATTCAGGGAGTATAATTTAATCTGTTCTTTAAGAAAATGTGAGGAGAACCTTGAGATGTTTCTATGATATGGCCAAGAGAATTAACTAGACTCGGGAAACCTGGATTCTAATCCTACCTCTGTAATTCAGACAAATTCCTATATCTTTCTCATATCCTTTTTTTTTTTCTTTTTTCTTTAAAACAATTTAATCCAGGCTGTTAAATATATTTAATTGTAAAGACTGACATTGTTTCTACAACAATTATAGCTGTAGTCTGGTGGAAATCCTTTATCAGTGGGGAAGATAGTTACTACTTGCTGCAAACTGTTTTCCCCTGTATAAAATGGGATAAGGAAGCAGACTCAGTAACTTTTGTGGTTCTTTCCATATTGAAATCTATGATCCTAATGAAAATGTATTAATTTGAACTCCAAATATCCTTATGAAAAGATTTCCATTCTGTCCAATGGCTCTGGTTTTTTAAAACTTGAATTTTAAAGTATGAGTATGCATAATATCTTAGCAAATTTCTTCCACAATATCATTTTTTTCTCCATCATGTAAATTTGGCCATTTGAGTAAACTAGAACCACAAGATTATATATTCAAGAAGGAAGGATTCTTAAAGGCTATGGAAGTCAACCCCTTTGTTTTCTAGGTAAGGAAACTGATGCTAAGAAAAGTTAAATGACCCATGGTAGTTTAATAGATTAAATCACAAGAGGATCCTCCATCATTTATGAACAGCCAGACTTGTGTTTTTAAAAGATTACTACAGTGTCATAAACTTAATATGGAAGGTGGGCATAGGCTTATCAAGCATCTATGGTTTCTTGAAAATACAGTAAATCAGCTTTTACTAGAAAAGTTTGCAAAGCACCACTCAGAAATGTCACCATTGTCACTGATTGACACCCAATGCTCTTTTTTTGGCCTTCATCAAATTGATGTCCAATACATCATCCTACTGAAATTGATCTTTTAAAGAGAACTAATCATGAAATCCTGAGAACTTTCCCTAGTTTTCATTCTCATTGTCCTTTCTGCAGTATTTGATATTGTTTCTCATTTTTTATAAAAACTGTCATTTTTTTTTGTTTTGATGAAATATAATATCCACTTTAATTCCTATTTAACCACTATCTCCTTCACTATATTTCCCCTATTTTAGGATTCTGTAAAGTTAAGTTATTTCAATTTTCTTCTCTTTTATTCTAAATTTTCTTATTCAGAGAATTAATCTATTACCATTACTTAAACCAACTTTTACCATAGATATCTCCAAAATCTGTAGTTCTATGCCTAACCTCTCTCCCAAATCTTCCTTTCTATTTTCCCACCAGTGTCTTGGTAATTGCAAGTTATTGTCCATCATTGCTTCTAACTCATTGCTTCTGATAAAACCCATTTTTCCCACTTCAAATTAGCACCAAAATTCACTTTTCAATGATCAAAACCTCAAAGTTATCTTTTTTCCCCTCATATGTATTTTTATTCCCAGTTTTAGTATGATACTTTGCATATTGATTCTTCTTTCACAGCCATTCTTTCCTTTTCATCCTCTTGTGATCATCTTATTTCAGACCTCAATTACCTTGTATCTGTGGTACTATAATAGAATTCTTACTAATCTTCTTGCTTCTAGTCTTGCCACAGATCAATCATTTCTATGAACAGCAGATGGATTGTTTTTCCTAAAATAACATTTTGTTTGTCACTCCTCAACTTAAAAGCCTTTGAGGACAAAGATAACTCAGATACTTACTTGTTGCCATTAAATTCAAAGCCCTCTACACTTAGGCTCCAAAAAGCTTTTCTATTATTTTCATAAATGTCTTACAAGAATCTTGTCTTCCACATATATTGGTAAATTTGATGTTCCTCAGATAAGCTTGAAACATTTCTATCTCCATATCTTTTCCCATGCTGATCTCTTTACTCAAGAATCCTTCAGCACTTTTTTCCAATATGTTCTTCTAAACTCTTTTTCCTCCATATAACTTTAACTGAACAGCCAAAGCCTAACATGGTTTCTTCTTCCATCAAACTCCTGAAGTAACACTTTTTGATATTTTAGATATCTTTTTTTTTTTTTTTTTGCTGCTTTGTTTTGGTATTGCCTTATTTGTTGACATCTTTTCTCCTGAATCTAGAGTGTGGGCTCCTCAAAAGCAAAAGCCATGTCTCATTTACATTTTTATTTCCTTCAACACCTTGCAGAATACTATGCACATTCATTCAACATTATTTTATGACCAGTAGAAGCTTTCCAAAGAACAAACCAGAGTTGCTTAAAGTAGGCAAACAGTGCCAGTAATGAAATCTGAGAGAAAAGCAACAGAGAAAAAGCAAGATAAAAAATATATTCTTTGTTAGAAGATCCAAGCTGAGTTGGTTTTTGTTGTCCGTGGTTTTATTTTTTTTTTCATTCACTTGAAACCACTAAGAGACTGGTGGGAATATAGAAAAAGAGATTTGGGAGAGATGTTAGGCATAAAATTATGGGTTTTGGAGATATCTATGATAAAAGTTGGTTTCAGTAATGGTAATAGATGAATTCTCTGACTAAGAAAATTTAGAATAAAAGAGAGAAAAATTGAAACATTAGAATTTTTATGTTTTTGACATTTTCGGTTATTCAACAGTATTAAATGAACAATTTTCTTGCTTAGAATTATCAGACAATATACCGTGGGTGTTTGTTACAGTTTGTTTTACCTTCCTTAGAAAACAATGAGTTCATTATTTTATGTTGCCAAATAAAACGTCAACTTTATCAAGTAAAAAATCATTACATAATGCAGAAGTATGTGCAAAACTACTATATGTAAAGTGAAGAAAACTCATCACTTCTTCCTAGTTCCAGATTGAATTGTAAGTGACATTATAAGGCATCTTTTTAATTGCATATGAAGAGTTGACTATAGCTCTAGGATGGAGAGTGGATAGACAGAGATGGTGACCTTAACACATACATCAAGCGATGTATAAAAGGTTTCTTTTTCTTCTTTTTTGCTTCTCTTTCCAGATTGAACTGGAAAGTAAAAAAGAAAATGACTGTGAATGTTGAAAGTGTTTTGAGAATTCAGTCTCTCAGAGGGGCCAGAATAATGGTGTCAAATTCAAATAGAAAGGAGGCAATAAACCATAAATAAGGATACTAATAGCAGTATATTGACTTAAAAAATCATATATTAACATAATCTATGTTCTACTTTATTTTATTGATTTTGCTAAGTACTTCCCAATTACAATTTAATCTGTTTGGGTAGCACTAAGGAACATTTCAGGGTACATGGCAGAGTGGGGTAAGAAAAAATAGGGCTAGAGAATTCTGAATTTCCCAGGCAGCTGAATGATGCCTTTAACCAAGTACATCCTCCAAAGTAGCAGATCTGAGAAATTTGAAGTGGGATATTAAATGGAAAAAAATAATGTGGAGAACACAAATTTGGTCATTGATTTTTTGGTATGCTATAACTGTATACAAATATATCTGTATAAATAAAGTGACTGAAACCACATTGTTAGCTCCCCATAGAACAGAAATTACCCAAAACACCAGCAAAACTCAAACTCCAACAGATTCTTCCTATAAAGCTAAAGGCTATAACAAAGTTTCTTTTTTTTAACTTTTTTTAAATTTTTATTTTTCTTGGCCTACCAAACTTAAATATTTTAATATAAAAGAAAGGATTGAATGTGAAACCATTAATTTCTATTATAAGAAATGTCTCCAAGTTAATCAAAAAATTAAGAAACATTTCTTAAGAACTTACTACATGCCAAGCACTGTATCAAGGCCTGGAGAAACAAAGGATCTTCAAAAAGCTCATGTTATAATGGTTCAGAGGAACAAATAATATTTATATACAAGATGAATATGGATGTATATGGAACAGAATCTCAGAGGGAAAACACTAATAGTGGTAGGAGACTGGCAAAGTTCTACTATAGAACAAAGCTACATATAGTGTGGGGAATCATCTTCATAGAGTTGATCATTGAACCTGTGAAAGAGATCACTATTCAAAATTGTGTAGAGGAGAGGGATAAAAAGAGCATAAAACTGGCCTTTGATGGAAACCAACATTTATTAAGCATGATTTGGATAAATAAAGAATATACAGAAAGAATAATAGTGAGACAGGAAAGTCCAGTGTCATAGAAACTAAGAAGGAGAAGAATATTGCATAGAAAAGTATTCTGGGATTTCTAATTGACTAGAGAAATGTAAAACAATTGCCTTGATTCAGAGAGGGGTTATAAAATAACATTTTACTACTTAACCCTGGGCAGTCACTTCATCTGTGAAAGCTCTAGCTTTACCTGATATTTCACATTGCTAGTCTTTCCTAATTCCCAGGGTGTCAGGGTATCTCTGGCCACTGACCTTTGCAGTGTCAACTAATTTTACCTGGCTCGCCTCCTCTGAGGCCTTTAGAGGTCTCTGGCTACTTTTTCTTGAATTGTAGTTTAATAACCAATAGCATGCTCAAGAATAGCTATGTGCAAACTTAAAGCCTTTATTATACTTGTTCACATACTGCTCTGACTTGTTAACTTCCTAGTGAACCCGTGGTCTAGAGACCCACGTGTTTGCTATCAAGCTCCTTACCTCTCTCGGCTATCCATCCACTTAGCTCAGCTACTCCAGGATAAAGAAAGTGACCTCCTGCTTTCAGTGGGCTTATAGAGGGTCTGTGAGGTCACACACACAGCCAATCAGAGAGGGAGTCATCTCCCGTTATGAAGCTATCTTGATATGACAAGAACCTGCCCATGGGGCAGTCATTAGCCACAGAAATTACTTCTGGGCCACTCAAACCTCCTGTTGCACTGTGCCGGCCCATTTAAAGAACCCTTACAAGGAGTCAGTTAAAATTATGTAACATAAGTTTGTAGTGGATCCAATCAGCACTATTTTGTGCTCCAGTTCCATTCAGCAGCATGGACTAGGAGCAATGAAGCCTAAAGAAGTAAACATTCTTTTGCTCTTTTCTATGGACTTTAAATATTTTATTGATTCTATTTTTTTCTTTTCTTGTTTTATTCCATTACCGTCATTACTGACTCCTTTCTTCCTAAATAGAAATCTTGTTGTATAAAAGTAAGTATAATCAAGCAAATAAACTTCATATATTAACTGGGAGTGAAAAATATATTTCATTCTATATCTCTTAAACATATTTCTATTGTTCAAAGATTGGCAAAATCAAATGTAAGGCTTCCTATACAGAACTAGGCAACTAGAGAATGGTTTATGTTTGGGCCACACTAAATTATGAAGTCTATTAGGGCATGAAGGTTTGAGTTTGGCATCTATGGAATGAAAATCCATCCGTACTTGATATATAGTGTACATCCATCTATATCTATATTTACATATGCCTCGATATACATACCTATATACACATACCTGTATATACAACATGTATATCATCAATCTGATGAATATCAAAGTAGGAATTAAGATGACCAGGTCAGAAAACCAGTTTGGACAGGGAAATATCATTAGTCCTTGCACTTAGCTTTCTTTTATTCCCATCACTTGGACATGCAACCTTTTTCTGTTTCTATTCAAGACCTGAATATGTCTCATGATCAGACTACTCTGTACTTTTCCATTTTTGCCTAAAGCAGAAGTGGAACAGAATATGTAACAGGATGGAAATTCTCTTAAAATATTAAAATATGATTAAATAAATGTGGGCAGTGGATACAGCACTGGACTTAATCAAGAAAACCTGAATTGAACCTCAGACACTGACTAGCTGTGGATCCTTAGCAAAATATCTAACTTTCCCTCATTTTCTTTCTCCAATTCTGTTTGAGTTACTTATGATTAGAGCTAATAAGAGTATCTTCTTCAGAGTTGTTGGGAAAGTCAAATAGGAAAATAAATGTAAAGTATTTTGCAAACTCTAAAGTGTTATATAAATGCTGTTATTATAGTTCCACCCTCACTCCCCAAACAATCAAGACTTTTCCTTAAGAAATCTCTTCTTGTCCTACTTTGATGAGCCATTTGGCTTACCAGACATAACAATATGCCTTACTTTTAAGGATATAACTCTTCAATATAATCTTTTTCCCCTCAAATGAATTCTATCACTGCCAGCTTTAAAGTGCTCTGCTTTTGAACTGGAGTTAGGCCATCTCTCCAAAGCAAATTTGCCTGTAGGCAGACTACTCAAGAGCATTTCAAGGCCTGACATACCACTGTAACAGCTTCTTCATCTCAGTACCAAAGGGGGGGTTACTTCCCAGACCACCAGACAATATTTAGATGCCCTTTGAAAAAGTTACACCTCATAACCATTATGTCACAATTATCATAGTACTCAGTGACTTTTATTATGCAAATGGACACCTACACTAAAAGAATTACAAATCCTCTTTCCTGATGAAAAATTCTCTAAAGCCTATTCTAACCTAATCTTCAGGCCATCTGTCCTTGAATATCACCAGAGTTTTCTGGCAGGAAATATGAGGGTGAATCTCTCCTTCTTACCTGAAAGAGAATCTTTGCATAAAAAGAATCTCTGGGATTACATGATTCTTTGGCAATACGGATCTCAGATGAAATCTGGCTTCCTTCAAATGATTTTTAGAACTTTTGTATTGTCTCTTTCTCCTCTTCCTCCAAGAAAATCAGAATCATTTCCTAGTAAGAGCCCTCTGGATAGTAGTTAAGGATACATGTCCTTGTAAGATCTAATATAAAAACAATCTTATTAGATTAAAGTAAAGATGACAATATAGTATGATAACTATACCAAGGTCCACAATATATTTCTAATGATTCTTTTACTATTTAATTAATCTGTTTGTTTGCCGAAGTGTTCTAACATTTAAAAGTTTTGGTTCATATTGTTCCTTATGAAATATGGCATTGGCTGGAATGAAATGGGAAAATATTGTTCATTTTGCCACACAAACTATGTCAGCACGTATGGAATATGATATATAACATTATGAAAATTTCAGACCCTTGACTGTCTTGAGTCTAAAGGGAAACTATTTCTTTATATTTTGGTCCCTGGAAGAGAGAGAGAGAAAGACTGACTTAATCCAGGCCAGTGATCACTCTTAATAAATATCAATAAAGCAATTTTTTTTATTCCCACCAAAAACAACATTTGTGCAACAGGAAAACAATAAAATATCTGTTAGTATCTCAAAAGATAAGAGTGAAGAGAGTCCCTTCCTTACCTCTTCCCCCACCACACTAACAAAAACCTTGAAGAGAAATCATGGTGCTTACTGACCTGTCTTAGAAGTTATAGATTGGTCTGTGCCATCTTAAAATGTGAAGATTTCCCAATAGTCCTGATCTATCACAAAGCAGTAAATGTTATATTCAGTGACACAAGCATCCACTGATGTGATGATTGAAGACAGAGCAACAGATCTTAGCTCTGGGCTCCATTGAGGCTCCTGAGGTACAACATTGTCATTTTGATGTCATAACCATTAATCTAGAACACTTAGAGATAAATTTATCCCAAGAGGTGATAAATTCTCTTTAGACAAATCTAAAACAGCAGTCATCTCTATAAATATATTTATTTTCCCTAGTGTATGAAATAATCTTGCCCCAGATATAGTAAAGATTAAGGGAAAAATTTTAACTACACTCAAATGAAAAGGTGGAAGAATCTCATGATAACAGAAAAAGCATAGAATAGTGGATAGAGTTCTGGACTTGGGATCAGGAAGGCCTTGGTTGCAATTCTGCCTTTGCTGACTCTGTGACTCTGACCTCACAATCATCCTTGAGTACCCCTGTGTCTTGCCATCTGCCCTGAACCTTCCATAGAACCATCAGGTCCTTCCATTCATCCAGGAGCTAACATATATATATATTAGTTGTGAGCTTCTTGACAACAGGTGTTTTCTTGCTTTTTTGTTTATTTTCTAAGCTCTTGGCACAGTGTTTGGTGCATACTTAATCCTTAATAATAGTTTGTTTAAAAAAATCATTTATTCCAACCATTTATTTGTTCCTATGATGACCAAATTTTTCACCGGAGAAGATAGGGGAAAGAATATAAAATATCTTTTTGTTCATTTATTATAGAGTCAAGGGAATGTCAGTATGGAATGATACATACACTGTCTGATAAAGTAAATGCTTTGATGAGTTTTGTTGAAATGTTTTGTTTTTAAAATCTTTGTTGCAAACAATCAGTTGCTAGATAAAGGATGACATTGCTGTACATTTGGAAAGTACTACAAAGTCAAAAATCAATAAAATATATTAAAAATCCCCAAATAATGAATGTTTATTTTGACTGGGAGAGGCAGCATGACATCATAGATGAAGATTTCCATGAAGGCCAAAAGACACAAGTTCAAGTCATACTTCTGACACAATAAATATGTGATCTTTAGGCAAGTCATTTAGCTCCTCTGTGTGTCAGACAAACTTCTCTAAAGCTATCCAGCCTCCATCAATCAAGGGAGTTTCCTCATTAGCAGTTCTCTATACCAATAAAATTACAGATCTAGTCCCTATCACTAGGTGGACTTCTACACTTAATATAACATAACCTTTTGAGGTCATCTAGCTACCTCTAATACACATTGAAGTAATTAATAATAATAATCATTTTTATAAATAATACTTCAATATCTCAACACTTAGTCATTTCATCAACATTGGTGCTCTTATTATGACTAGATAGTGTATTCTTTCTAGAATTCAATACAAGGAAGTTGATAGATTGGAAATGCATTGTTCTATAGCTCCTTTGGCAATACCTCTCTTAAAGTTTACTCATTTCAGACATTAGCTATGTGACAAGGAGTAAGTCACTTGACTTCTATATGCCTCAGATTCTTCTTCTGTAAAATAGATATAATACAAGATTGCTGTAAGAATCAAATACAATTATATTTTTGATGGATTTTACAAACCTTAAAGAATTGTATTAATGGGAGTTATTACTATGGAGACCCTTATGAGATGTGAAATTTTTAGTAGCAGCATGTACCATCAGTTTTATCAATATGTTGACAGATCTTGACTTTATTCTAGATTTTCTCTATCATGCCCCAACTCTAGATCTGTAATTCATATATTGCAAACTCTTTCAGTTTCTCCCCCTGATTGTATAGTTTCTCCTAGAATCTCCACATGAGGATGTACCAAGCAGTGATCTCTTGGCTGTACTCATCTTTTCCTATAATGTCACTATATTGGGTATTTTTATAACTTCCCAAATACTTTTTTTAACTTTCTTGTATTAGTTGCATCCCTTCCTTAGAATGTAAACTCCTTGAGGGCCAAAACTCTTTTTGCCTGGGCATGGAATTGTATACCCAGTATTTAGCATAGTACTTGACACAGATAAATGCTTATTGATTGTTGACTAATCATGATATCACATTGAGCTTTTGATCCCATGCCATACATTGGTAATGGATTGGCATTAATTTTTTTCAGTAACAGTTAGGAAAAACAAAGAAATTGACTTTTTTGATACATTAAGCAAATGTCAGTTTTGAAACACAATGATTAGTAAAGGATTTTCTGTGCTAAAAATCAATAAAATATTTATAGTTTTTTTTAAATCCATAATGCTGAATTATGAATTTAATAGTTATTTCCTATTATCAAAGAAAAGTTTGAAACTTCAAACATTCTGTTAATTCATTTGAGAATAATAGCAAATGAGATTATAAAGATTGGTCAGATTAAAAGTATTAGAAACCAATTCATTAGCATTATTATGGCATATTTTTGTTATATATATAAACCAGCAAATTTAGAAAGACTACAAGTTCTACCCCCATTTTGGGAAATCTATATTTTGGAAGATAAGACATGCGCATCATATGATTAAATAGTTACATTGTCTCTTAATTTTCTTTACTTAGTGAATCATAGGCCAGATGTTACTACCTTCCTATTTCCCAGTACACTTCATTTTCCATCTGCTTCTTAGAATACTACCAAAAACTCTGTTAGCAAACATTACTACAACTACTTTCAGCCATTCTTTCTTTTTTTATTATAGCTTTTTATTGACAAAACATATGCATGGGTAATTTCTCAACAGTGACCCTTGAAAAAACTTCTGTTCCAACTTTTCCTCTCCTTTCCTCCACTCCCTCCCCTAGATGGCAGGCAGTCCCACATATGTTAAACTTGTTAAAATTTATGTTAAATACAATGTGTGTGTGTGTGTGTGTGTGTGTGTACACACATATGTTTATACAGTAATCTTGTTGCACAAGAAAAATCAGATTTAGAACGTAAAAATAACCTGGGAAGAAAAACAAAAATGCAAGCAAACGACAGAGAGTGAAAATGCTATGTGTTGTGGTCCACACTCATTTCCCAGTGTTCTTTTGCTAGGTGCAGCTTGTTCTGTTCATCACTGATCAATTGGAACTGATTTGGATCCTCTTATTGCTGAAGAGAGCCACTTCCATCAGAATTGAACCTCATATAGTATTGTTGTTGAAGTGTATAATGATCTCCTGGTTCTATTCATTTCACTTAGCATTAGTTCATGTAAGTCTCCCCAGGCCTCTCTGAAATCATCCTGCTGGTCGTTTCTTACAGAACAATAATATTCCATAACATTCATATACCACAATTTATTCAGCCATTCTCCAATTGATGGGCATTCATTTAATTTCCAGTTTCTAGCTGAAAAAGGGCTGCCACAAACATTTTGGCACATACAGGTCCCTTTCTCTTCTTTAGTATCTCTTTGGGTTTTAAGCTGCTGGATCAAAGGGTATGCACAGTTTGATAACTTTTTGAGCATAGTTCTAAATTGCTCGCCAGAATGGTTGGATACATTCACAACTCCACCAACCATGCATCAGTGAACTAGTTTTCCCGCATCCCCTCCAACATTCATCATTATTTTTTCCTGTCATCTTTTCCAATCTGAGAGGTGTGTAGTGGTATCTCAGAGTTGTCTTAATTTTAATTTCTCTGATCAATAATGATTTGGAGCACCTTTTCATATATAGTTTCAGTTTCATCATTTGAAGACTGTTCATACCCTTTGACCATTTATCAATTGGAGAATGTCAGCCATTCTTTCTTTAAATATCCTTATGATATGAATCGTAGGCTAATAATTTTCTCCTATAATAGATTTAGAAACTGAATTATCAAGGAATGCCTTGATCCCAATTATATATATATATATGGGAGAAGGCAAGAAATATAATACCTCCTGTTATAAATATGAAGTCCTACAAAACATGCCAATAAATGTCTGCCTCTGCTTTGCCATTCAAGGAATAGTGGTCTGATTGCAATTTCAACAAAAAGGAGTGTCAGATCTGAATTAATCAGCACATACACACAGCTAGATAGATAAAAAGACACATACATACATATATACATACATACATATATGTATAGAGAAAGTGAAAGATGAGGGAGGAGAGAGAGAGAAAGACAGAGTCACAGAAAGAGACAGAGAGAGACAGAGAGACATGGAGAAAGAGAGAGAGAAAGAAAGAGAGAGAGCGAAAGAGAAAGAGAGAGAGAGAGAGAGAGAGAGAGAGAGACATAGAGACAGAGAGAGAGAGAAAAAGAGAGAGAGAGAGAGAGAGAAAGTTGTTTACATATTTCACCTACTTTCAATTACACTATATAATCTTTGTGAAGCTAGGGAACTTCCATCCTGCTTTCTCTGGCTAAATTTAATCTGACATTGACATTTTCATTTATCATAAATTGGAAACAATTCTGAATCCTTATTTTCGTGTTGTCTCCTCCCTATTAGAATGTGAGTTATTTGAGAGCAATTTTGTATCTTGATTTTCTAGTTTATAGGAAGTACTTAATAATTGGATTTTTAAATTTTGTTTTGTTTTTCTATTTCCATCTATTCCTTGAGTAGATTATCTATTTATGAGTGTAGATAAAGGTTTATAACATTTACACAGAAAATGAGATAGAAGATAATGTAAGAAGGAAGAGAACACTAATGTGTTTTTTTTTTCCTTCCAGTTTCATTTATGTGTTCTCTGAATAGATTGTTTAATGTGATTTTTTTAACTAATAAAATTAGCTTTCTCTTCATCTATTTTTCATCTTTTTAAGAAGGGATAGGGTCTGGATCTGTAATTCGTTGATATATTCACTGATATTCCAGGTGAAAAAGTTACAGCTCATATGCAAATTTTCTGCAACATATAGTCTTAGATACTTGCCTAGGACAAGAGGTGGTACAACTTGTTCAGAATGTGTAAAAGGCATAATTTGAACTCAGGTTTTCCTGACTCTAAGATCAGCTCTCTGATCTACCATATATACCTTTATTATGAAGTAAGACTGCCAATGTTTTTGGTCATTTTCTACATAGTTTGACAAATATGCTTGTACTAAAAAATGATGCTGCCCTTTGCTTCCATGGTTCTCTAATTGTCAAAGAAATTAAATAATGTCTGGCTGAGAAAATGTATATTTGTTTTTGTTTTAAAATCTTTATCTCTTTAATCTTTTCATCATTGTCATTATTTAACAATCAATTAATAAATAGTATTCAAAATTAGTCTAGAATTAGCCAGTGGTTTTTTTTCTTACTTTTATCTATTTCATGGTGGTTCCATCTGTTATAATTTATATAAAGTGTGCAAAAATAGAGTAGTGGGTCTGGAGGTGGGAAACGAAGTTTAAACCCAGCTTGAAATGCTATGTGCTCCTGAATAAGTTATTTACTCTTTATTAACTTTAATGTCCTCATCTGTTTAATAGGAATAATAGTATTGTGAGGACAAAATGTTGTGAAGATAAAATGAGAGTATATTTCTGAAGTACTTTGCAAACCCAAGAGTGATATACAAATGACAGCTGGTAGAAGCAGTAGAAGGAGTAGCAGCAGCAGTAGTAGTCATCTTTCTTGTAATTCAATGTTAGTTTTAATGTTTGTTTTAAGTGGTTTTAATCTAGTAGCAATTCTAAAGAAGGTAATCATAAAATTAAGAATATTCTTTTTAAAGAATAGGATCATCAAATATAAGTAAATTTTCTGAAAAATTAGCAAACTTATGTTCTAAATCAAAAGAAAGTGGGAGATATTAGAATTCTTACAAGGTGCTAAATCAGTGGAATTGATAAGAGACAATGGTTGTTTAGCAGGGTGTTTAACAGTTCTCTAAATGTACTTAGTACTTAGTACTAGTTCCACAAGATTCACACCTTTACAAGAGCATATATAAAGAGGAAGCTCACTAACCCACAAGCCCACTCTTGGAGGCAGAATCAGATTCATTACAACTTCCATCTTTGTGCTGGCTGGAGACATTGGGAGGATGAGAGGCTGAAGCTGGCAGAGGCAAAGGACTAGAGACAGGAACCAAGGAGAGAGATTGGCCTCTAAGAAAGCTACATGGCCCCAAGGAAGGAGACAAGATTTAAAAGAAAACAAGAAAGGATTTGGACTTTAACTCCTGGCTGAATTTGAAGTGATTATTGAACTGAACTGAAATGAAGGCTGCTTCCAGAAGTCCCCTAAGAAATCTATACCCAGAGAACATTATATTTTAGAGAAGAACATTACAGTTTGAATCGGGCACAGAGGGAGATGGGCAAAGAACAAGTAGGTTGAACACAGATGTCGAGGGAGTGCAGGCAGCACAGAGTCCTGGGGTGCCAGAGAATCTACAGGGAGGAATCTACAGCAGTATTGGTTACTCTGCCCTGGTTGCAAGCCAATAGATAAGCAGAGAAGTTATAAAACACCCAACACAAACACAAATGGTAAATAGCGAACCCCAAAATGCCAGAATTTACAGAACCTGACCAAGACTACCCAGCACCAGGATTGAGTCAGCCCAGACTCAGTGGAGCTGCTGCTGCTAGTAGAGGAAGCTTGGGCAATCTCCCTTGCCCTAAAAGCAGGTCTCAACTTTTTTTCTTTGTTTGTTTATTTGTTTGTTTTTTGCTAAGGCAAATGGGGTTAAGTGACTTGCATAGGATCACACAGCTAGGAAGTGTTAAGTGTCTGAGGATAGATTTGAACTCAGGTCCTCCTGATTTCAGGGTTAGTGATCTATTCACTGCACCACCTAGCTGGTCCCAGATCTCAACTTGAAAAAAAAATGAATAAAAAAGCAAAAAGAATCCTGACCATAGACAGTTTTTTTTTTTTTTTTTATGGTGAAAAAGAAGAACAAGAGACTAAAAGCAGATTGTATACAAATGAACCACCAAAAGGTTATACAAAGTGGTCCCCATCACACAAAGCTCTCCTAGAAGAAATTAAAAAGGATCTTAAAGAGATCTAGAAGAAAAATGGGAAAAGGCAATTAAAACTTTTTAAGAGGGTTTGGAAAATGCAACATAGAAATTATCTGAAGAAAATTCACTACAAAATAGACTTAGTGAAATGGGGAAAAAGCATATAACTCATTAAAAAAATAGATTTGACAAAATGGAAAAAGAAAACAACTCTCAGAAAAACAGAATTTGTGGAGGCAGAGCCAAGATGGCAGAGAAGGACACACGACTTTGTAAGCTCCTTTCATACCCTCACTACTAATTACTGAATTCAGCCTCAAAAATAGCGCTTGACTGATAAGTCTCATGAAGATTGGAAGTACAACTTACCAGCCGAAGAAAATCTGGAAGATTGCCAGAAAAGGTTTGTTCTGAGCAGTAGGAACAAGCCAGCACAAGCAGGGAGATAAGAGAGGCTAGCAAATGGAGCACACTAGGGGGTGGTCTCTGTGACTGGAAAATTTGCAGGGAGGGTTCTACCACAGGTTGGCTGCTCTGCTTTGGTTGAAAAGCAGTAGACCAGCAGAGAAATTAAAGCCAAAGGTAGATGGTACTCTAAAAAATGCCAGAACCTAACAGGATCTGGCTATACCTACCCAAAACTGGAAGTGAGTGACTCAGCACAGACCACAGCACAGTTGTGCAGTTGCACTCTGCAGCACAGCATAGATATTATATCTACAATAGTTTATGATAATACAGTTTGTAGTAGTGAATGGTAGTTTGTGGGCTTGAGTTTAATTACTGTTCACATATGTTTTAGTACCTATTTCTCTGTGATATTTAATTACCATACTCATTGATCTAAGCTGCCCGGGGCAGTCCAAATCTGCATGGCAAGGGGGCATAGCCCTGGGGCAGGCTCTAATCTGCACAGTGGGACCTTGGCCTGGAACAATAGAACTTCAACCACACGACTTCCAGTGCCCTACAGGGCTATTCACAGGACAACTGCTAATACCCACAGTGGGCTTTTGCCTGGGGTAGTGACAATTTCACTGCTCAGCCTCTATCCCAAGGGCAGTCGCTAATCTGCACAGCAGGGCTCTTTGTAAAGCACTTTGGCAGTTCATCTGTGCTACCCAAGCCTGAGACACTTCCAGTGCAGAGGTTTTCCCAGAGCACTTCCATAGCTCAGTCACTCTTTGCAGGCCATTGGTAGGATAGCTACTGGCCATATACCTATCTCTGCTCTGCAGAGGAAGCTAGTAACCTACTTGCCCTGAAGGCAGACCATAAGGGCTTTTAAAAAATGAGTAAAAAAGCCAAAAGGACCCTCAATACCTTCTATACAGAAAGAGAACAGGTTTTCAACCCCAAGGAGACTAATAACAGACAGTCTCCAGACAACTGGTCCCCATTACACAAGGCTCTCCTAGAAGAAACTATAAAAAATCTTAAAAGACAGCTAGAAGAAAAATGGGGAAAGGTAAGAGAAGCTATGCAAGAGAGTAATAACTTCCTGAAATGTGAATTGGAAAAGGTAAAGAACTCCCAGGAAGTACAGGGAAACAAAATTTGTGAATGGAAAAGATAAAGAATTCCCAGGAAAGTAGGATTTGTGAACTGGAAAATTTAAGGAACTCCCAAGAAAGGAGGATTTGTGAATTGGAAAAAGAAAATAACTCAGTTAAAAAAAAAATAGTGAAATGGAAAAAAGTTCCATAGAGCAAAATAACTCATTTAAAAACTCAATTGGACATATACAAAAAGAAGAAAAAAAAGGTAATGAAGAAAATAACTCATTAAAAATCAGAACTGAACAAATAGAAATGAATGATTCATTGAGACATCAAGAATCAGTCAAGCAAAACCAAAAAAATGAAAAATTAGAAAAAATGTTAAATATCTATTTGGAAAAATAGCAGACCTGGAAAATAAATCTAGTAGAGATAAACTGAGAATTATTGGTCTTCCTAAACATTATGATAAAAAGGAGCCTAGATACTATTTTAGAAGAAATCATCAAAGAGAACTGCCCAGATGTAAGAGAATCAGAAGGTTAAATGGGCATTGAAGGAATTCATCAAACAGCTTCTGAAAAAGACCCTAAAATAAAAACTCCAAGTAATATTGTGGCTAAATTTCAGAACTACTAGACTAAGGAAAAAGTATTACAAGCAGCCAGAAAAAAATTCAAATACAGAGGAGCCACAATAAGGATCACTCAAGACCTAGCTGCTTCCAAATTAAAAAATCAAAGGGCTGGAATCTGATATTCCAAAAAGCAAAAGAACTTGGAATGCAGCCAAGAATAAGCTACCCAGGTAAGCTGAGCATTTTCTTCCAGGGAAGAAGATGGATATTTAATGAAACAGATGAATTCCCTTTGTTTCTAAGGAAAAAACCAGAACTAAACAAAAATTTGATCTTCAACCATAGACTCAAGAGAAGCAGAAAAAGGTAAAAAAGAACTCTTGAGAACTGTTTTTCTGTTATGGATATACATAAAGAGTACATGTATAATTTGATTTTACTGATATAACATAAAAAAGGGAAGTAGAAATGGAAAGAGTACAGTATCAGAAAAAAGGGAAAAGGAAAGATAAAAAGAGAGAAACTACATCCCATGAAGAGGCAAAGGAAACCTAGCATATCTGAGGGAATTTAGAGAGGGGGAAGAACGCTGTGCAAATCTTACTCTCATCAGAGTTGGTTCAAAGAGAAAATAATTGACATTTGGTTTACAGAGAAACTTTTCTCACCTCGTTAAAAAGTGGGAAAGCAAAAGGGAAAAGGAAAAAAGTAATAAGGGAAGGGTAGAAGAAAGGGGAAGAGATTCAAAGTGGGTGGGAGGGATCCTAAAGAGGGAGAGCTGCATGAGGCAAGTGGTGCCCATAAGTTTAATACTGGGGAAGGAGGTAAAGGGAGGGCAAGAAAGAGAAAAGCATATTCTGGGGATAATAAGGTGGCAAGAAATACAGAATTAGTAATTTTAACCATAAATGTGAATGGGATGAATTCTCCCATAAAGCAGAGGTGGATAGCAGACTGGATCAAAAGTTAGAACCCTACAATATGTTGTTTACAGGAAACACATTTAAAGCAGGGAGATACATACAGAGTAAAGCTAAAAGGCTGGGGCAGAATCTAACATACTTCAGGTGAAAGAAAAAAAGCAGGGGTAGCCATCCTTATCTCAGATCAAGCAAAAGTAAAAATTGATCTAATTAAAAGAGATAAAGAAGGAAACTATATCCTGCTGAAGAGTAGCATAGACAATGAAGCAATATCAATACTAAACATGTATGTACCAAGTGGTATAGCATCTAATTTCCTAAAGGAGAAGTTAAGAGAGTTGCAAGAAGAAATAGACAGCAAAACTATAATAGTGGGAGATCTCAACCTTGCACTCTCAGAATTAGATAAATCAAAACACAAAACAAATAAGAAAGAAGTTAAAGAGGTAAATAGTATATTAGAAAAATTAGGTATGATAGATTTTTGGAGAAAACTGAATGGTAACAGAAAGGAGTATATTTTGTTCTCGCAGTTCATGGAATCTATACAAAAATTGACCATATATTAGGACATAAAGATCTCAAAATTAAATTCAGGAAGGCAAAAGTGGTAAATGCATTCTTTTCAGATCATGATGCAATAAAATCTACATTCAACAAAAAATTAAGGGTAAATAGAACAAAAAAAATTGGAAGCTAAATAATCTCATCTTAAAGAATAATTGGATGAAACAGCAAATTATAAACACAATTAATAATTTCACCCAAGATAATGACAACAATGAGACATTATACCAAAATTTGTGGGATGCAGCCAAAGTGGTAATAAGGGAGAATTTTATATCTTTAGAGGCTTACTTGAATAAAATAGAGAAAAAGAAGGTCAATGAATTGGACTTGCAACTTAAAAAGCTAGAAAAAGACCAAATTAAAAACCCCCAATCAAATACTAAGCTTGAAATTCTAAAATTAAAAGGAGAAATTAATAATATTGAAAGTAAAAAAAACTATTGAATTTATAAATAAAACTAAGAGTTGGTTTTATGAAAAAAAAAACAACAAAATAGAAAACCTTTGGTAAATCTGATTAGAAAAAAGAAAGAAGAAAATCAAATTTTTAGTCTTAAAAATAAAAAGGGAGAACTTTCCACCAATGAAAATAAAATTAAGGTAATAATGAGTATTTATGCCAATAAATTTGATAAACTAAATGAAATGGATAACTACCTCCAAAAATATAGATTTCCCAGATTAACAGAGGAAGAACTAAATTGCTTAAATAGTCCCACTTCAGAAAAAGAAATAGAACAAGCTATTAATCAATTCCCTAAGAAAAAATCTCCAAGACCACATGGATTTACATGTGAATTCTACCAAACATTTAAAGAACAATTAACCCCAATTTGAACCCAACTATTTGAACAAAATAGGGAATGAAGGAGTCCTACCAAATTCCTTCTATGACACAGACATGGTACTGATACTTAAACCAGGTAGGTTGAAAACTGAGAAGGAAATTTACAAACCAATCTCTCTAATGAATATTGATGCTAAAATCCTAAATAAAATATTAGCAAAAAGACTACAGAAAATCATACCCAGGATAATACACCATGACCGAGTAGGATTTATACCAAGAATTCGGGGCTGGTTCAATATTAGTTAAACTATTAGTATAATTGACCACATCAATAACCAAATTAACAAAAACCATATGATCATCTCAATAGATGCAGAAAAAGCATTTGATAAATCCAACATCTATTCATATTAAAAACACTTGATAGTATAGGAATAAATGGACTTTTCCTTAAAATAATCAGTAGCATCTATTTAAAACCATCAGTAAGCATCATATGTAATGGGGATAAACTGGAACTGTTTCCAATTAGATTAGGAGTAAAACAAGGTTGCCCACTATCACCATTACTATTCAATATTGTATTAGAAATGCTAGCTTTGGCAATAAGAGTTGGGAAAGAACTTAAAGGAATTAGAGTAGGTAATGAGGAAACCAAATTATCACTCTTTGCTGATGATATGATGGTTTACTTAGAGAACACCAGAGATTCTACTAAAAAGCTATTAGAAATAATCCACACCTTTAGCAAAGTTGCAGGATACAAAATAAACCCACATAAGTCATCAGCATTCTTATATATCACTAACAAAATTCAAAGTTAGAGTTACGAAGAGAAATTCCATTTAAAGTAACTACCGATAATATAAAATATTTAGGAATTTATCTGCCAAGGAAAAATCAGAAACTATATGAGCAAAACTACAAAACACTTTCCACACAAATAAAGTCAAATCTAACCAACTGGAAAAATATTAAATGCTCTTGGATAGGGCGAGCAAATATAATAAAGATGACAATACTACCTAAACTAATCTATTTATTTAGAGACTTACATGAACTGATGCTAAGTGAAATGAGCAGAACAAGGAGATCATTATACAAGGCAACAACAAGATTATATGATGATCAATTATGATGAATATGCCTCTCTTCAACAATGAGATGATTCAAACCAATTCCAGTTGTTTAGTGATGAAGAGAGCCTTCTACACCCAGAGAGAGGACTGTGGAAACTGAATGTGATTCACAACATAGAATTTTCACTCTTTTCATTGTGGCTTGCATCTTCTTCTTCTTCCTTTTTACTGATTTGATTTGATTTTTCTTGTGCAGCACAATAATTGTATAAATATGTACACATATATTGGTTTTAACATATATATCTACTATGTTTAACATATATTGAACTACTTGCCATCTAGGGGAAGGCATGGAGGAAAGGAGGGAAAAATGGAACACAAGATTTTGCAAGGGCAAAGGTTAAAGGATTGTCCATGCATATGTTTTGAAAAGTAAAAAGTTTTAATAAAAAATAGTATTTGTAAATGTCTTTGAGATGATATTTATAAAGCATGCAGCAAAGAGCTTGTTACATAATACAGGCACTGTAACATTTCCCCACTTCTATCTGCCCAAGTAACAACTTTGTCCCTTCTTTTTGCTTTCTGATACTTAAAAGTATATAAGTAGAGGGGATTTTTTGTTTTGTTTTGTTTTCATTTACAAGAATAAATTCATTTCCATCTCCATATTTATAGTACGGCAACAAGTTGATGCAGTAGATAAAAGTCTCAAGCCAGGGATGAAGAAGACTCGTCTTTCTGAATTTAGATCTTGTTTCAGACATTTTATTAGCTTTATGACCCTAGGCAAGTCACTTACTCCCATTTTCCTTATTTTCCTTACCTGTGAAATGACCTGGAGAAAAAAATGGCAAAAACATTTTAGTAGCCAAAAAATATCAAACCAACTTATATGAGGTCATCAAGAGGGGGATACAACTGAATGATGACCAAAGGACAAACTGACAATTTGGGCAAAATATCTTGCCATAGTTGACATCTTTTTTTGATTCTTTACTTTGCCATTTATCATGCTAGCTATCATTCTTGGATTTATGTCATTTGCAAATTAGATAACTTTGGTATATAGCTTTTAATTCAAGTCATAAGTAAAACATTTCAACAGCATAGGGCCAAGCATCTATCTTTAAAGAAAACTTAAGTATTGATCTAAATATAGTGGAAAATGGGAAGACTATTACCTGTGGACTCAGTATTTTTTCTCAAAACAATCTAACATTTCATTAGGTTTTTTTGGCTACAAAACCTTGCTGAGCTCATATTAACCATTAGATTTTAATTATCAGATTGATTTTTAAATTAATTTCTTTTATTTTTCCTCTGGGAACATGTCATTATGAGAGCTGGTTAGATTTATCCAACCCAAAAAATCTAACATGTTCAACCTACGTATCTACTTTGGTGTCTACAATTTCTTTTCTCACCATTATTATTTTTATCTTCTGATTTTCATTCCTTCATGCCTCCAAATTGATATATCTTTAAAAAGTTTAAACAATGCAATTCAGCCTACTATTTTTTTTCCAGAATCAAGCTTGGAAAATACATTTTAGTTAAAATTTATAGAAGCAAAATTCCTCTTATCTATTACAAAATCTAAGATAGATTGTCCAGTTTCATCCCCCATGTTACCCATGATACTCCTTCTCTGAATTGAAGATAAATTACTTTAGTAATTTATAGAGAAATTTTTTTCTGAGTTATTTCCTCACAGCTGGTGTAAAATAATTGTCAACTTCCAATTATTTTATTTTTCTTCTTGAGACAAATGTGGGGCACAGTGCATAGAGCAGTGGATCTAGACTTCAGAAAGATCTGAGTTTAGATATACCCTTAGCTACTTGCTCTATGGATGTTACTAAGTTTCTTCAATTATCAAATGAGGATAATTACAAAATTTGCTATGCAAGGTTATTGTGAGAATTGAATGAGAATACATTTGTAAAACATTGCTTAATACAGTGTCTAGCACATAAATCATTATACAAATGCCCATTTCTATCCCAATCTTAACTTCATTTCTCACTGATGATCAAATTCAGATGTCTATACCTGCTGTCCAAATCTAATTTTTTACTAAGTGTCTAATCATTTTTTTATCCAGTCTATCTCTAGACATTTATCTTTGTTGTCATTAAACTTCAGGGAGATAGTCCATGAACTTCATACGATTAGGGGTCATGACCATTCTTAATATTGTATTGGACAAACAAATCCAGGAGCTAAATGAACACAATTAAAAAACACTTCTTACACAAATAAAGTCAGATCTAAACAACTGAGAAAATATCAATTGTTCATGGATAGGCCTAAATTGCTGTCCTTGTTTAGTACCATATCAATCAAACTGTCAAACATTTATATAAAGCTAGAAAAATAATAACAAAATTCATCTGAAAGAACAAAAGATCAAGAATATCAAGGGAATAAATAAAAAAAATACAAAGGATGGTGGCCTAGCAATATCAGAACTGAAACTATATTATTTTTATTATAGCTTTTTATATAAAAAACATACATGAGTAATTTTTCAGCATTGACCCTTGCAAAAATTTCTGTTTTAATTTTTCCCTTCCTTCCCTCCACCCCCTCCCTTATATGGCAGGTAATCCCATACCTGTTAAATATGTAAAAGTATATATTAAGTACAATATATGTATGCACATTTATACAGTTATCTTGCTGCACAAGAAAAATTGGATTTAGAAAGAAGGTAAAAATAACCAGAGAAGAAAAAATAAAAATGCAAGAAAACAATAATAAAAAGAATGTAAATGCTATGTTGTGGTCCACACTCATTTCCCAGTGTTCTTTCTCTGGGTGTAGCTGGTTCTATCATTTAGAACTGATTTGGATGCTCTCATTGTTGAAGAGAGCCATGTCCATCAGAAATGATCATCATATAGTATCATTGTTGAAGTGTATGATGATATTCTGGTTATGTAAGTCTGGTTATTGTATTCTGTTATGTAAGTCTCTCCAAGTCTCTTTGTATTCATCCTGCTTGTCATTTCTTACAGAACAATAATATTCTATAACATTCATATACCACAATTTATTCAGCCATTCTCCAATTGGCAGGCATCCATTCGATTTCCAACTGAAACTATATTATAAAGCACCAGTCATCAAAACTATTTGGAACTGGTGTAAAAAAAATAGAGTGGTGGATCAATGGAATAGGCAAGATACACAGAATGTAATAATGAATGCCTATTGTAATTTAGTATTTGATAAACCTCAAACTACAGCTTCTGAGGTAAGAACTCACTACTTGACAAAAATTGCTATGAAAACTGTAAAATAATGTCAGAAACTCAACTTAGACCTACAGCTCACACCCCATATCAAAATAAAGAAGAAAATCAGTACATATAAGATACATATACTTATATACAAGATACTTATCAGTACATAAGATACATAAAGTACATAAATACATACATATAGTACATAAAGGATACCATAAATAAATCAGAATAGGAGGGGACAATTTACCTATGAGATCTTTGGAGAAGGGAGAAATTTATGACCAAAGAAGAACTAGAGAACATTATAAAAGGAGAAATTGACAACTTTGACTACATTAAATTAAAAACATTTTTGTACAAACAAAATCAACAGAAACAAGATTAAAAGGGAAGTGCAAAGCTAGGGGAAAATTTTTACATTAGCATTTCTGATAAAGGTCTCATTTCTAAAATATATAGAACTTGTCAAATTTGTAAGAATACAAACCATTTGCCAATTGATACATGTTCAAAGGATATGAATAAACAATTTTCAGATGACAAAATTAAAGCCATTTATAGTCATATTAAAAAATGCTCTAAATCACTAGTGATTAGAGAGATGCAAATTAAAACACCTCAGAGGTACCACCTCACATCTCTCAATTTGGTTAAGAAGACAAGAAAAGATAATGATAAATGTTGGAGGGGATGTGGGAAAACTGGGCCACTAATGCATTGTTGGTGGAGTTGTGAACCATTCAGGAGAACAATTAGAAACAATGCCCAAAGAGTTATCAAACAGAGCATATACTTTGATCCAGCAATGCCATTACTAGTTCTGTATCCCAAGGAAATCATAAAGGAGGGAAAAGAACCCACATGTGCAAAAATGTTTGTGGTAGCGCTTTTTGTAGTGACAAGGAACTGGAAACTAAGTAGATACCTCTCATTTGGGGAATGGCTGAACAAGTTGTGGTACATGGTACATGAAGATAATGGAATCTCATTGTTCTATTAAAAATGATGAACAAGCTGATTTTAGAAAGGCCTGGAAAGATTTACAGGAACTGTTGCTGAGCAAAACAAGCAAAACCGGGAATACAACGTACACAATAAGAGCAAGAATGTGCAATGAGCAATTGCGAAAGGCTTGGTTCTTCTCAGTGGTTCAGAGATCCAAGGCAATCCCAATAGGCTCTGGATAGAAAACATCATCTTCATCCAGAAAAAAGAAACTGGAAGTTGCATGTAAATCACACAAGCTTTGTTTACTTCTTTTTTTCTGTTTTTTTCCTCTCCCATGGTTTTTCCCTTTTGTTGTAATTTTTCTGTCCCAATGTGATTCATAAAGCATCACAGCATTAAAGTATTAAAATAAATAAAGTTAAAAAAAATTTTTTGATTGGACACCTCACTGTTTTGCATTGCCTCCATCTTCATATTATACAGATTATATATAGGGAAATACAGTGAGAGTTTTATTGTGTGAAATAAGTAGAAAATGTTTATTCAAGTTAAAAATGATTTTTCTTAACCTCCTGAACTATAGGGAACCAAGGTTGAAGTTGCCTGAAAAACCTGTTTATTTTCCAAGTCAGAGAGATGTTCTCTCAAATAGTACTGGTAGTGATTTGATTTAGAACCATTTTTAAAATGCCAGCTAACAGGGACAGCATGGAAGGTGCAAGATTCGTGAGTTATAGAGAAATCTTTAGTATTCATAGACATCCTTAAAATATTCTACAGAACAATAATTAATAACATCATGGCTATGTGTCATGTTTTATGAGGTAAAAACTATTTTGACTTATTATTAATACCCAGTTTTATATTTATTTATGAGCAGAATAATTCAAAATGCCATTTTACCATTAAACTACCTTAGTTTCACTTCATATTTTAAACTGAACAATTAATTTTATCGATGTGTACCGTATCTGAATATACTGACAGAAATTTGTCATTCATTTCAATTATGCATGCAAAACAAGTTGCAGGCAACAAACTAGTTGAGCTGCCTGTATTCTGTTAAAAATTTATAGAATGCTTGGGGTGTTTACAGCATACACATAAATTGTGCAATTTGAGGCCCATTACTTAACATTTTTGGTCTCAATTTCCTTATGTGTAAAATGAAGGAATTGGACCTGATCGATTCTGAAAGTTCCTTACAGCCCTAACATTCAGTGGGTCTGTTATTCTATAATATAATCTTTCTTCCTTTTGGAATCTCTCTTCAGTTACTAAATTCAGGCATATCATAAATAGTTTACCAGCCTTACAATTGCAAAAGTTTGGGGCAGGGTAGCCATGGTACTAAGGTCATAGTCTTGGGTTTATATATACATTATTTTATATATTGTTTATATATAAATTGGGTTTATATATAAATTATTTTATATATTGTTTATATATATATATATATATATATATATATATATATATAAATTGGATCTTCTTGGTGACCATAGATGATGCTTTTTCAAAATAACTGCAGTATAGTATCAATAGGAGACAATCACATTATATAGCTGTCAATGGGATCTTTGTCTACCTTAATGGAATAACAAAAGTCCTTCCTGAACTCTGGCCTATTCAGACCACAACTTAAATGTTAAATTCAGTTTAGGTCATCACATTGTAAAAGAGCCATTGATAGTCTAGACTAGAGCACATTCAGAAAAACATGCCTAAAATAATAAAGAGAATAAAATTATATCTTGTGAGAATGACTTAAAGAAACTAGGAATGATTAGTCTGGAGAAAATAATGTTTAAGAGAGATGTGATCACTGTATCTGAATGGCAAAAGATTTACCAGATGTTTTAATCGACAGAAAAGGATAGAAATTATAAGAAGTCAGATTTTGTTTGAATATAAAGAATACACAAAATATCTAAAAAAGAGAGGTATAAAAGCAGAATAGCTTTTTTG
Source organism: Sarcophilus harrisii (assembly GCF_902635505.1). Lineage (NCBI taxonomy): Eukaryota > Metazoa > Chordata > Mammalia > Dasyuromorphia > Dasyuridae > Sarcophilus > Sarcophilus harrisii. The sequence goes on from NC_045429.1 coordinate 126,503,524, forward strand.
TTAGGTAATAAGTTTCTTTTAATTAGAAGCATTTTAGCATTAGAATATCCTTATTTCAAACACTTTAAAGTATTTAAAGTTTCAAACACTTTTAAAGATGATATTCATGCTTTGAGTCAGGGTTTAACAAGATGGCTCCAGGTCAACAATTTAGCAAGTAAGTAGCCTTGATTACAAAAGGGTAATGAATAAAAGAGTAGAGGTGGATCCATAATCACTATAGGAGAAAAAATTCATAGCCCATGTTCTTATAATCAGGGAAGAATTGGCAAAGCAGATTGGTCTCACACTTGGAAATAATGGATCTGGGACTGAACTTGTGATTTAACACTTATTGGCTAGTTGACCATGGGCAAATTAATTTCAATGAGACATAGTTTATTCATTTATAAAATGAGAATAATATTCATAATAATGTCTTCTCATCATTGTTGCTAGCCATTTGAGGAAAGCACTCTGTAGAGCATAAAATACTACATATTATGCAAATGTAGTAGTAGTAAATGCATCAAAAGAAATTATAGTAACAGTAATACCTGTAACATCAATAGGTTTTCTTTAAATCTCATTTAAATGTGTATTGATGAAATTTGTGGCAAGTTACAGTTCTGTTGAGTAAACTTTCTGTTTTTTATTTTCTATATTTGTTTATTTTGGCAGATTTATTGTCATTATTATGGTGATTATGATATAGGTTGGTCTGGATGAATGGAACTTAGTAGGAGGTTAGTTGCTGAAAAAATTTGAAGGATAACATGATTGAAAGTTTTCAACCTCTTGGAAAACTCACTTGATGACATGGAATTTGAAAACAGTTTTAATTTAATAAGTTCTTTGATCTCATCAGTTCAGGTATCTTCTCCATTGATCTCATAACTCTTCCAAAATTTTGAATGCCATGTAAATATTTTATATATATGGATTTTCATGTACTCTCCTCAGAAGATCTAACCCTAACAAATGAACTGAAGGCAGGAGTAGAAATCATTAATCTGAAAATTAATACTATAAAAGATTTATTCAGAAAAGGAAAATAGGATAACTACACTAAATGTCAGCTATACTAATCAATATTGTTTTAGATTATTTAAAATAAGAAGACAGTATAATATTGGAATATTGCTGTGGTAGAGGAAATGATGAGATGGTAGATTCAGAAAAATATGGAAAGACTTGGTTTTATGAAGGAAGATATTATCAACTTTCAGAGAGAGAACAAATAAGCATAGTACAGTTTTATATACATGGCCATGAATATATATGTACATGTGTGTGTGATTATAGACATCTAGGTATACATATATGTGTGTATATATGTATATGTATATAAGTATATCCACATTTAATTGTAGTTTTTTAGCAGGGAAAAGGAGAAGAAAGGTGGAAAAGAATAAAGTAAGAAATGTACAGTAATAGGGGAGCTAGGTGCCACAGTGGATAGAACATCAGCCCTGAAGTCAAGAGGACCTGAGTTCAAATCTCGTCTTAGACACTTAACACTAGTTAGCTGTGTGACCCTGGGCAAGTCACTTAACCCCAATTGCCTCAGCAAAAAAAAAGTACACCTCAAACAAAAGAAAACCTATATTAAAGCAAGTAAAAATAGACATCTTTGAATACAATACATCTATATAATAAATGCTATAGATTTCCTTGAAATGGAAATTGATTTTTTATATTTTGAATCTTCTCTATTGTTCTGCTGTTCACATGGAAATTTTTTTTCATTTTCTATTTTATAATTATTTTAAATAAATAAAAATCCTTCTAGTTCCCCAGGCTGACAATTTTGGAATTGCTATATTTCCTATTCCTCCTCACTCCATGAATCCACCTTGGATTTCCTTTCTCTAGACTTTCTATAAAAAGAAACAAAAAACAAACAAACAAAAAAAACTACTTCAATAGGCTTATAATCTCAAGTCTCTCTTTATTCTAATCTACCCTTCACAAAGTTGCCATTTGTGATATGGAGGAAAAGGGCTTTGGAAAAATAATAATGTCATAATACATTTTTTAGAGATGCGAGTTATGATTCCATGTTTTTCAAAGAGTTTCTAATATCTTGCTAAAAAATGATGGATTTCTAAAAATTAATCAATAGGATATTAGCAATAAAAGGTTGATTGTCATGTAAATTTTCCAAGACCATTTTATGACTTTTGATTTAAAAAATCTGAGAAATATGCACAAGCAACTTCTCTTATAAACATTTTCATTAAAAATAACACTTCAGCAGTTCCAGGATGAAAGAAAGTGATGTGTGTCCTTTCAATGAGCACCACAGATATCCTCTCTTGGTATTCATCAAGTGCCACTTGACCATGCACCTGGGACCCCCCTTTGCCTCTTCTGTCAGTCACTGCAGCATCTTGAATGGGCACTGTCATGCTTCCCATGGTCCATTGGCAACACCTGTGCAGTCCTCAGAATTACAGGGGTTTCTACACATTATACCTACATTGATCCTAGCTACTGAGCATCCACAGTTACTCTGAAAAACAGCAGGGAAATGCCAAAAATTTCATATGTTTCTTCACTCGTAACTTTCAGCATCATTTTTCAGAACTAAGTAGGGGTGGACATTTTGGATTCACATCTCTGCATGGAAAGCAGTGATCCAAAACCAGACTTCTAAAGTTCCTCCTCCCTTACAAATAAAAAGCATACAGGAGCAAAATCTATGCAAACAGCCAAAAATAAAAGTGGTCTCCTTTTCTAAAGCTCACCATCAATCAGATGGGAACAGATTATTTAGACAATTTCCCACAAAGGATTTTATAGTATTTTTCAAAAGTTTAATTTAAAGTTTTTAGAGGCTTGTTAGGCAACTTTTTGTTTATTCTGTCTTTTCTGTTGTTCAGCTCATCTCAGCAAGTTATCCATTAACTACCAACTAGAGACAAAATTTTATTGTAGGTAGAGATCTGTGTTTAAGCTCAGGAAAACTCAAGTTCAAGCATCAAAAATGACCCTAGTTATGTGATCACAGGTAATTCAACGAATGTCTCTGTGTTTCAATATCTCAAATGTAAAATGAGAGAGTCCAAGAAACTGACTAGGTGAACACTAATGTTCCTACTGGTTCTAAATCCATGATCTTATGATATTATTATTATATTCCAGGCATTATTTTAGGCAGTGACAATACAAATATAAAATAAAATAGTCCCTACTCTCAAGGATCTTGCTTCCTATTGTGTGTGTTGGTGGAATCTTAAATTAACCTATGAAAACTAATTGTTAAATTTTCATTATGATCTTTTTTTTACTATAGCTTTTTATTTACAAGATATATGCATGGGTAACTTTTCAGCATTGACAATTGCAAAACCTTTTGTTCCAATTTTTCCCCTTCTTCCCCCCATCCCCTTCCCCAGATGGCAAGTAGACCAATACATGTTAAATATATTAAAGTATAAGTTAAATACAATATATGTATACATATCCAAGTTATTTTGCAGCACTTTGAGTCAAACTTTGAAATAATATACAATTAACTTGTGAAAGAAGTCAAAAATTCAGGCAGATAAAAACAGAGGAATTGGAAATACTATGTAGTAGTTCACACTTATTTCCCAGAGTTCTTTCACTGAGTATAGCTGGTTCTATTCATTATTGAACAAATGGAACTGATTTGATTCATCTCATTGTTGAAGAGAGCCTCATCCATGAGAATTGATCATCATACTATTGTTGTTGAGTATATAATGATCTTCTGGTCCTGCTCATTTCATTCAACATCAGTTCATATAAGTCTTTGCAGGCCTTTCTGAAATCATCCTGCTGGTCATTTCTTATGCAACAAAAATATTCCATAACATTCATATACCACAATTTATTTAGCTATTCTTCAATTGATGGGCATCCATTCAGTTTCCAGTTTCTGGCCACTACAAAAAGGACTGCAACAAACAATTTCTTTTCCCTTCTTTAAGATCTCTTTGGGATATAAGCCCAGTAAGTGACGCTGCTAGATCAAAGGGTATGCACAGTTTGATAACTTTTTGAGCATCATTACAAATTGCTCTCCAGAATGCCTTGATGTATTCACAATTCCACCAACAAAGAATCAGTGTCCCAGTTTTCCCACGTCCCCTCCAACATTCAGCATTATCTTTTCCTGTCATCCTATCCAGTCTGACAGGTGTGTAGTGGTATCTCAGAGTTGTCTTAATTTTCATTTCTCTGATTAATAATGACATGGAGCATCTTTTCATATGGCTAGAAATAGTTTCAATTGTTCCATCTAAAATTATCTGTTCATATCCTTTGCCCATTTATCAACTGGAGAATGGCTTGATTTCTTATAAAGTAGAGTCAATTCAACATATATCTTGGAAATGAGGCCTTTATCATAACCTTTGACTGTAAAAATGTTTTTCCAGTTTATTGCTTCCCTTCTAATCTTGTCTGTATTAGTTTTGTTTGTACAAAAACTTTTTAATTTTATGTAATCAAAATTTTCTGTTTTGTGATCAATAATGCTCTCTAGCTCTTCTTTGGTCATAAATTCATTCCTCCTCCACAGGTCTGAGAGGTAAATTATCCTATGTTCTTCTAATTTGTTTATAATCTCATTCTTTTGCCTAGCTTGTGAACCCATTTTGACCTTATCTTTGTGTATTGTGTTAAGTGTGGGTCAATGCCTAGTTTCTGCCATACTAATTTTCAATTTTCCCAGTAATTTTTGTCAAAAAGTGAATTCTTATCGCAAAAGCTAGGGTCTTTGGCTTTGTCAAACACTAGATCATTAAAGTTATAGACTATTTTGTCCTTTGAACCTAACCTATTCCACTGATCAACTAGTCTATTTCTTAGCCAATACCAAATGGTTTTGGTACCTGCTGCTTTATAATATAGTTTTAGATCAGGTACAGCTAGGCCAACTTCATTTGATTTTTTTTATTAGTTCACTTGAAATTCTTGACCTTTTGGAATTAATGAAAAAAAATCAAATGATAACACTGTAACCAGATCTAAACTATATTACTAAACAACAATTATATTATGATACTAAAAAACTAGATTAGTTGATCAGTGGAAATAGAATTCAAGGGATAAAACAGTCAACAAATATAACAACCTAGTCTTTGACAAACCCAAAAGATCCCAGCTTTGGGATAAGAACTTACTATTTGATAAAATTGCTGGGAAATGAAACTAATAAGAAACTAACGATGATCCATACTTAACATAAATACCAAGATAAGGTCAAAAATAAGTTCATGTTTCAGGCATAAAGAATGAATAATTATAATAAATTAGAGGAACATAGGATAATTACCTCTCAGACCTAATGGAAAGGAAGGTTTTATGACCAAAAGCAGAACTAGAGATCATTACTGATCACAAAATAGAAAATTTCGATTATCCAAACTGAAAGTTTTGTACAAACAAAACAATAAACTAAGATAGAAAGGAACAATAAACTGGAGAAAATATTTTACAGTCAAAGATTCTGATAAAGGCACTCATTCAAAATATATAGAGAATTAACTCTAATTTATAAAAAATCAAGCCATTCTCAATTGAAAAATGGTCAAGAGATATGAACAGACAATTCTCAGATGAAGAGAATTGAAACTGATTTCTAGTCATATAAAAGATGCTCCAATCAGTGAATCAGAGAAATAGCAAGTAAGAACAACTCCTAGATCACTACACCTGATCAGGTAAGCTAAGATGACAGGAAAATAATGAATGATTTGTTGAGGGATGGAAAACTGGACATGATTCATTGTTGAGTAGAGTTGTGAACGAGATCAACCATTTTGGAGGTAGTTTGGAACTATGCTCAAAAGTTATCAACTGTGCTACCACTAATCCAGCATGTTACTACTGAGATTATATCCCAAAGAGATATAAAGAAAGGAAAGGGACCTTTATGTGCACGAATGTTTTGTGCAGCCCTTTTTGTAGTGGCTAGAAACTGGAAACTGAATGGATGTCCATCAGTTGGAGAATGGCTGAATAGAATTGTGGTATATGAAATATGGAATATTACTGTTCTGTAAGAAATGACCACAGATGATTTCAGAAAACCTGAGAGAACTTACACGAACTGATGCTGAGTGAAATGAGCAGGACCAGGAGATCATTATATACTTCAACAACAATACTAGATGATGACCAGTTCTGATGGATCAGGCCATCCTCAGCAACGAGATCAACCAAATCATTTCTAATGGAGCAGTAATGAACTGAACTAGCTATACCCAGAAAAAGAACTCTGGGAGATGACTAAAAACCATTACATTGAATTCCCAATCCCTATATTTATGCACACCTGCATCTTTGATTTCCTTCACAAGCTAATTGTACAATAATTCAGAGTCTGATTCTTTTTGTACAGCAAAATAATGTTTTGGTCATGTATACTTATTGTGTATCTAAGTTATATTTTAATATATTTAACATCTACTGGTCATCCTGCCATTTAGGGGAGGGGGTGGGGGGGGTAAGAGGTGAAAAATTGGAACAAGAGGTTTGGCAATTGTTAATGCTGTAAAGTTACCCATGTATATATCCTGTAAATAAAAGGCTATTAAATTTAAAAAAAAAAAAGAAAAGAAATTCTTGACCTTTTGTTCTTCCAGATGAATTTTGTTGGGTTTTATTGTACATCATTAAAATAGATTTTTGAGAGAGTATGATTGATATAGCACTAAATAAATAGATTAGTTAGGTAGTATTGTCATCTTTATTATATTTGCTCGCCCTATCCAAGAGCATTTAATATTTTTTTCCAGTTGGTTAGATCTGACTTTATTTGTGTGGAAAGTGTTTTATAGTTTTGCTCATATAGTTCCTGATTTTCCCTTGGCAGATAGGTTCCCAAATATTTTATACTATTGGCAGTTACTTTAAATCTAAATTTAAATTTTAATTCAGTTACTCTATATCTCTAACTTGGATTTTGTTAGTGATATATGAGAATGCTGATGACTTTTGAGGGTTTATTTTGTATCCTGAAACTTTGCTAAAGGTGTGGATTATTTCTAATAGCTTTTTAGTAGAATCTCTGGGCTTCTCTAAGTATACCATCATATCATCTGCAAAGAGTGATAGTTTGGTTTCCTCATTACCTACTCTAATTCCTTTAATCTCTTTCTCAACTCTTATTGCCGAGGCTAGCATTTCTAATACAATATTGAATAATAATGGTGATAGTGGGAACCTTGTTTCACCCCTGATCTTACTGGGAATGGTTCCAGGTTATCCCCATTACATATGATGCTTACTGATGGTTTTAAATAGATGCTACTGATTATTTTAAGGAAAAGTCCAGTTATTCCTATACTCTCAAGTGTTTTTAATAGAAATGGATTTTAGATTTTTATCAAATGCTTTTTCTGCATCTATTGAGATGACCATATGGTTTTTGTTAATTTGGTTATTGGTATGGTCAATTATGCTAATAATTTTCCTAATATTGAACCAGCCCTGCATTCCTGGTATAAATCCTACTTGGTCATGGTATATTATCCTGGGGATGAGTTTCTGTAGTCTTTTTGCTAATATTTTATTTAGGATTTTAACATCAATATTCATTAGGGAGATTGGTCTGTAAATTTCCTTCTCAGTTTTCAACCTACCTGGTTTAGGTATCAGTACCATGTCTGTGTCATAAAAGGAATTTGGTAGAACTCCTTCAATCCCTATTTTTTCAAATAGTTTATATAACATTGGAATTAATTGTTCTTTAAATGTTAGATAGAATTCACATGTGGTCCTGGGGTGTAATGGGCTGAGGTTTGAGTTGATGCACCGAGGTCCCAAGTACGTGAGGCCAAATAGTAATTGGGCTATACTCTATTAATATACATGATTGGATAAAGAATGGTCCCGCCACCTCCCAAGTCCTGATGTTTGTAAGGAAATGACGTTTTGGTGGGTGGAGGCAGGGAGAACAGGAAGAAGAAGCTGGGAGAGATTGGGCCTGGGTTATACTCCTGGCTGCTGGTCATTGGTGCTGGTTAGCTAGCTTCTTGACTCAGCTGCACACTTCTATACCAATTCTCTTCCACCTGATCCTTCTTCACAGAATAAAAGCGCGATTTTCCCTAATTAATTCCCGCTCCTGCTGATTTAAAAAATAGGGACCAATTTGCCCAACGGGGAAACCCAAGGCAAAAGGTCTCCAGTGACCAGGAACTTGGGTAAGTATTAATAGACAAACAAAGGAACTTATTTTCTTAAAAACTAAACCAGTAATCTTTTTTTTGGCTAAAATGGGACAAATGCTAGCTAAAGACTCTCCATCCCCGCCCCCAAACCCACCCAAGAGTGGTGCTATAGAAAGCACCTGACAAGATATACACCTTTTATACCAATACACAAATTAATGTTTTGTGAGACCTCCCAAGGGAAATTTTTATGGTCCAAATTTTTTAAGGTCTCATTAAAAGACAATGACTATTACATAATTGGCGATGGATTCTTGGGAAAAAAAGTTTCTAAAGTTCCTTTAAGGACCATCTATCTTCACGGATGCATCAAACATCATTTGTGCGGTTCGCTCATGTTCTAACTATAAAGAAGTTGTCAGAACTCCTTTTCGTCCCACCAGGAATAATTTGCAAAATCATTCTAGCTCTTACTTATTATCCAGGAGACAAAATATAATATCTGATTCGGCCATTCGAGGTGTGGAAAAATCCCAAGCCCAAAAAAATTGCACCTCTAATATATATCAGCTCTTTGAAACTTGAGCAAGAGAAACATCCATAAGATCTATTATTACATGTCCATTCTCATAGTGACTTCCAGGTCCATTTGAAAATTCAAAGGCAGATAGCCTTCTAACATTTGGTCAATACCCTTTATTCCAGGAAGCCTAGGATCTATTCAAATATCAAGGCTCTCGAGCTTTAGTTTACAATTTTGAAAAAAGAAAACTGAGCATAGTAAAAGCCGATGGCCTTTTCCCCATGCCCTACCTGCCCAGGAAGAACTCTCGTGGTTTGAGACCCAATAAACTGGCAAATGGATTGACCCATTATAAATCTTTTTGGTCGTCTGTCTTTCATCCTTTGTTTGACACCTTTTGGGATTCACTTTTGCAATACCAGCAGCAAAAGAGACAGCCTATGGTCCTGAATTCCTCATACAACATTTGCCATTATGGGTGCCAAGCAAAAAACAGACAATGGTCCTTTATACTTAAAACATTTTCACTTTGTACGTATAAATTTTACACACCACAGGCATACCTTTAACCCTGGACAGGAAAATGGAAGGAGAAACAGAGATATTAAGACGTTCCTCCAAAAACAAAAGAAAGGGGGCCAAGGAACCCTAGAAACTTCTAAATCTAGCTCTTTTATACATAACTTTTGATTTTTACAAAGATGCACTCCCGGCAGAAGGGTTTATAACCCACTGGAAGGTCACATGGAGCACTAATATCTTTAGATAATCGCCAGGTGATTGGAGACCCAGGTGGTGAATGGGAAAGGACCAGAAGGCTAACCGCTTTGGGAGAGGTTTTTTATCCTACAGGTGGAGAAGGAATCAGATGGGTGCCAACGAGCCATATTCGCATTGTCCATCGCAGAGGGAGAGACCCGAAACAAAGGGGAAGACCAAAAAAATTTGGTTCTGTTGCTGATTGTCTCACCATTGAAAGAGCGGCAGTTATGGCGTTTGACTCATGGAATCAAGAATTTGGATTAAAATCCTCAGGAATCACTGGATTTCGAGACATGATAAATTGTTGTAGGACTTGAAAACCCTCAGGTATCATTGGATTTCTGAGCATAGGACTTGAAAACCCTCAGGGAATCATTGGATTTGGACAGAATTGAAAACCTCAGGGAATCATTGGATTCTCTGAGAAATGATAAGACTTTACAGGACTTCAAAACTCTGGAATCATTGCCCTAACACATAAAAAGACTTTTGCAGGACTTCAAAAACCAGGGATATTGGATTCCCTACTTGAAACAATGGACAATAGATTGGTTTTGGATATCCGGCTCTGAAGAAGGGTGTTACTTTTGTTTGCACCCCTTCAGGCCTGGGACTTTTCCAACCCATTTGGTTTTTTTTCATTCCCTCTTGCGGGACAATTCATTTTTTAGCCACCGCCTCCTGAGTGGGGAGGCTTAATACCTCCCTCTTGTTGCTTTACTTTTCCTCCCTGGATGGGGGCTTGCCCTTCCCCTGAAACCCCCTTCAACCCCCATTCCCTTTGGTGTTTTCATTTTCCCCCGAGATGTAGGGGGGGATGATCATTCCTTTTTTTGCCATCCTTTTAAAGAATAAAGGGAGGCTGCCCACCTCCTCTTTGGTGTTTACCTTTTGGGTTAGGGGGAGGCGGAACCCTTTGAGGGCCTGCCTCCCTGGGGTCGGATGGCGGCCCACTTGGTTTCTTGAAAGCGGGAGTTAATGGGCTTTTGATTTCTGGGTCCCAAGAGATAAAAGAATTGGATTTTCCCTAATGTTTGTTGGATAAAAATGGTCCCTACCTGGAATCCCAGGTTGATAAAATGACTTTTGGTGGTTAAGGGACCTTTCCTGGGTTAATCCTGGGGGGTAGCCTATATTTTGAAGGTTGTTTCCCATTTCCCAATTTTTTAAAAGGGTTTCCCCAAAATTTATTGGTTTTATAAAGGGTTTTTTGGGGAGGCAAATTTTTTAAAATTATTTGCCCTCCCTTTAAATTATTTTTGGGGCCCTTTCTTTTAAATTTTTCAAAATTGGTTTTTTTAAAATTTTCTCCTTTTTTTTTCAAAATTTTTTTTTTAAACTAAAAATTTGATTTTCCTTTTTCTTTTTTCTAATCAGATTTACCAAAGATTTATCTATTTTATTGTTTTTTTCATAAAATCAACTGTAAGTTTTATTTACTAATTCAATAGTTTTTTTTTTACTTTTATTTTATCAATTTCTCCTTTTAATTTTAGAATTTCAAGTTTAGTATTTGATTGGGAGTTTTTAATTTGGTCTTTTTCCAGCTTTTTAAGTTGCAAGCCCAATTCATTGATCTTCTCTTTCTCTATTTTATTCAAGTAAGCCTCTAAAGATATGCAATTTCCCCTTATTACTGCTTTGGCTGCATCCCACAAATTTTGGTATGATGACTCATTGTTGTCATTCTCTTGGGTAATATTATCAATTGTGTCTATGATTTGTTGTTTTACTCAATCATTCTTTAGGATGCAATTATTACTTTTTGGTCTATTTATCCCTAGTTTTTTGTTGAATGTAGTTTTTATTGCATTGTGATCTGAAAAGAATGCATTTACTATTTCTACCTTTCTACATTTAATTTTGAGGTTTTTATGTTTTAATATATGGTCAATTTTTGTATAGGTTCCATGAACTGCTGAGAAGAAAGTATACTCCTTTCTTTCACTATTCAGTTTTCCCCAAAGATCTAGCATACCTATCTTTTCTAATATTCTATTTACCTCTTTAACTTCTTTCTTATTGGTTTTGTGGTTTGATTTATCTAATTCTGAGAGTGCAAGGTTGAGATCTCCCACTATTATAGTTTTGCTGTCTATTTCTTCTTGCAACTCTCTTAACTTCTCCTTTAGGAAGTTAGATACTATACCACTTGGTGTATATATGTTTAGTATTGATATTGCTTCATTGTCTATTCTACCCTTAGTAAGATATAGTTTCCTTTCTTATCTCTTTTAGTTAGATCAATTTTTGCTTTTTCTTGATCTGAGATAAGTATCACTATCCCTGCTATTTTGGCTTCACCTGAAGCATAATAGATTCTGCTCCCGCCTTTTATCTTTACTCTGTGTGTATCACCCTGCTTTAAATGTGTTTCCTGTAAACAACATATTGTAGGGTTCTGACTTTTGATCCAGTCTGCTGTCTCCATTTTATGGGAGAGTTCATCTCATTCACATGTACAGTTAAAATTACTAATTCTGCAATTCCTACTATCTTATTATCCCCAGCTTATGCTTTTCTTTTTCTTTTCCTTTACCCCCCTCCCCAGTATTAAACTTATGCTCAATTTATCTGGATAGTTTATTCATGGCTGCATTCCAAGTTCTTTTGCCTTTTGGGATATCAGATTCCAGGCCCTTCGATTCTTTAATGTGGAAGCAGCTAGATCTTGAGTGATCAATTATTGTGGCTCCTCGGTATTTGAATTGATTTTTTCTGTCTGCTTGTAATATTTTTTCCCTAAACTGGTAGTTCTGAAATTTAGCCACAATATTACTTGGATTTTTTATTTTAGGGTATTTTTCAGGTGTTCAATGAATTTTTTCAATGCCTATTTTACTTTTTGATTCTATTACATCTGGGCAGTTCTCTTTGATGATTTCCTATAAAATAGTGTTCAGGCTCTTTTTTCCATCATAATTTTCGGGAAGTGTAATAATCCTCAAATTATCTCTCCTACCTCTATTTTCCAGGTCTGTTGTTTTTCCAAGTAGATATTTAACTTTTTTTTCATTTTTTTTGGTTTTGCTTGACTGATTCTTGATGTCTCAAAAATTCATTCATTTCTATTCATTCAGTTCTAATTTTTATTGAGTTATTTTTTTTCCATTAGCTTTTTTACCTGTTTTTGTATATGTCCAATTGAGTTTTTAAGTGAGTTGTTTTGCTCTATAGAATTTTTTTCCATTTCACTAAATTTTTGTTTGTTTGTTTTACTGAGTTATTTTCAATTTCCAATTCACAAATGCTACTTTCCTGGGAGTTCTTTATCTTTTCCATCTCACAAATTCTGTTTCCCTCTGAGTTCTTTACCTTTTTCAATTCACATTCAAGAAGTTGTTTTCTTTTTCCACTTTATCAAATTTTTCTTTGAGTGAATTATATGAGTCTTCCACAGTTTCTTGCAAAGCTTCTCTTTCCTTTCCCCATTTTTCTTCTAGCTCTCTTTTAAGATCTCTTATAATTTCTTCTGAGAGAGCCTTGTGTGATGGGGATCAGATTACATCCCCCTTTGGGATTTTGTCTGGAGATTGTGTGCTATTAGTCTCCTCAAGGTTGAAAACTTGCTCTCTTTCTGTATAGTAGCTATCAATGGTTAGCTATGCTTGGCTTTTTTTACTCATTTTTTAAAAAGTCCTTAGGGTCTGCCTTCAGGGCAAGATGGTTACCAGCTTCCTCTGCAGAGCAGGGATAGATATATGGACAGTAGCTGTCCTGAAAATGGACTGCTAAGAGCTGCAGAGCTGCGGAAGTATCCTGGGAAGAGCCCCACACCAGAAGTGTTTCTGCCCTGGATAGTGCAGCCATACTGCATAAGTTTTATTGCCTTGGGCAGAGCCCTCCTGCTGTGAAGATTTAGTTGCCCCAGCAAAAGCCCCCTGCTGCAGAATGTGGCTGCACAGCTATGCTGTGGTCTGTGCTGAGTCACTTCCAGTGCTAAGTGCATATAGCCAGATCCTGTTAAATTCTGGCCTTTCTTGGAGTACAATCTATCTTTGGCCTTTTTGTAATTTCTCTGCTGATCTATTGCTTTGCAACCAAAGCAGGGCAGCCAACCTGTGGTAGAGTCCTCCCTGCAAAATCTTCACTCATGGAGACCGCCCCACCCCTGTCCACTCAGTGTGCTTGCTTCTGCATTTTACTTTCCTGCCTGTACTGCCCTGAACCTGCCAATCAGGACAAACCTTTTCTGGTGATCTTCCAGATTATCTGTGGCTGGTAATTTGTTGTACTCCCAATATTTGTGAATTTTACTAGTCATGCACTATTTCTGAGGCTGAATTTGGTCATTAGTAGTGAGGATAGGAGGGGAGCTTAGAATGACTCATGTGTCTTCTCTGCCATCTTGACTCCACCCCCTATTATGTCTTTTACAACTCAAAAAAATAGTAAATGCCACAAATTCAAGCTTGGTGTATAGTTTTGTTGATTGACTAAATTTAAATTGATAGAGAAAATATTAAGGATTAAAATTTTAAAGTGTGTTATTTGTGTGTGTATATATATATATATATATATATATATACACACACACATACACACACATATATAGACATAAATATATCAGCTAGATGATACAGTGGATAGAGTGTTGGACCTGGAATCAGTTAACCTGTATTTGCTTCAGTTTTCTTATCTTTAAAATGGAAACATACTGAGAAGGAAATGTTAAGAGACTTCATTTTCTTTGCCAAGAAAACCTCAAATGGTCATAAAGAATTATGCATGACTGGAAAATGACTCAACAACAATTCAATAACAACAACTTCACACACACTACACACATTTACATACACATACACTTACATTTTTTTTTCTAGAGAGCTAATCATTAAATCCTTAAAAGCATCATCCTGCTTATTATTGTCTTGTCAAGGAATGTCAGGACAAAAAACAGATAAGTCATAGATAAAATAATCCTCTCCCTTTTATTGCTTAGTAAGATTCATTGCTATAAGGCTAAGGAAATGTATTATTCCTGAATAAGTTGAGTATGATTTCTTTTCAGATGGATATAAAAGATGATGGGAAATAGATTAAAATTATAACAAATATGGAAATTAGTTGTTAAATTGTGAGTGTGTTTTGGTTCGTGAAACTAGTGTGTCATTTATAGTTATGCTTTGCCTTATAATTTGAACTGTGTTCTCATAGAGAACTATGGTGTTTTCCCTTAAGGAAAAAGTGATCATATCCAAAAATGAATATCAGATCTTACTTGAGGGAATGATTATGAGCCTGCTCTTGAATCCCTAATGACTTCTCCATGCCCTAGAAGTTCATTAAGAGCTTCCTATGTGCATGAAGGCAATAAGAGAAAGTGTACACATGGGATATAGGATGTACTACTGCATTTGGGTTTGAGCACTTTACTCTCTCTTCAATAAATTCTTATTGAGAAAACATCTTTCTTAAAGATTTCTTGCTAAGACAAAAAAATTGAATAACTATTCCTTCTCCATCTTGAAAGAATTTTCTAAATTCATAACAAAGGATATTACATTTTTGCTAATAGTCCTTTGGATTATCATTTGTTGTTTATTTTCTTTTTCTGTTCTTTTTACTTTCTATATAATTCCCTTCTCCCTATCAAAAAATTCAGGGCAACATGACTCTACGAAGCCTATACACATGAGCTTCTTTATCATTTTCAGTAGGATATGATTAAAATGTCCAGACTTAAGGGAAAAAAATCACTACAGGACCTAAAAGGAATCTTTTATGGAAAGGTTTTCCATTATCAACAGAGAATAGGAGCTGCCCTATTGTTTCACAAAAGATGAATCTTCCCTTGTCTATAAATAATAGAAAGAGAAAACTCAGAAACAATTTTTCTAATTTGGCTGGTTTCAGATTACTTACCCAGCATGCTTTCTTGTTTTTAACTATAAATACAATTATATGTTTCCTTCCTTTTCACTCAAAATATTAATGTGTTGGCTTTTAAAAATAACCTCTGGGATGTATTTATGTTTTTTATTGCCATTTTAAATGTGTTGAGTATATTTTTCATTACTTTCATTGAAATCATTAAGAATTTTAAAAACATTGCCTCATGAATTATCTTTTACTTGTAAAATAGATATTAAAATTTTAAACCCTTTTGACTATTGGACAAATTGATATTTTTCAACATTCAAGGAGATTCTGTCAGTTCTAAAGGAAGGCTTAAAGAGGGTGATGCTTGGTAAGTCTTAGTCAAGTAAAAAGTGAATCATTTGAAAGAATTGAGAATTGAGAATAGAAAGAATGATGTTTGGCCTTCACAACTCATAGCAAACATTTTGTGGATATAACTGAGACAGCGTACACAGTAGAAACCATATAACCAGGCCACATAGTCTGGAATTTCAATAAACTAACCATAATAACCCATATGTGAAATTATTGATTCTTCTATCTCAGCTCTCATTTTACCAATGATACTTTTTGGATTTTCCTCATTCTGGCAAATGGCTCATGATTTACCTTATACAGATTTCTTTGGTATTCAATGGATTCCTAATGAAATACTCCCTAAGTATAAAATATGGATATGTTTTGAAGTCTCAGTTATTCATTACCAGACCATATTCCTATTCTTGATTCTACAGGTATAATACAAGAAAAATAACACTAATTATTATACCTAAATGCTCATTTCTCAAGACTAATGGCAGATGTTTCTCATATTCATTATTCATATTCAATATATAGTCTCTATGCTATCTCCAGAAAGTCACAGATTGAACACTGACCAATTTGAATGTGTTAAGTAGTAAATAGATAAAGTTATATATATACAAAGGAAAGAAGTAATGCAAAGAAAGAATCTCTGTCTCTCCTATCTCTCTGTGTCTCTATGCTTCTCTCTCTCTCTCTTTCTCTCTCTCTCTCTCTTTCTCTCTCTCTCTCTCTTTCACACACACACAAGCCCCAATCACATCCCTTGAAATCTCTGATCTTAATATCTTAGGGGAGACATTGATTTGCCAAAATGAAGGAAATTTTCCAGAGATCTATATAATACATTCATGTCCTTCCTAAAAAGCCAGAGAATTGCATATATCAGAATCAGATTTCAAAGGTAATGGAAATGCTATAAATTTCCATTTTAGTAGCTCAACAAGTAATTGAGAATCTCCACTAAACATTATCTCTATATTTTCTCTCATCCCCTAATCCCCCTCACTTTGTTTGATGTTATTTAAGTGAACAGAAAAAAAGATTATTGAAATAGGCATTCCTCTTGACTCAATTTTAGTTTCAGAATAATAACTTACAATATATTAACTTATGTATGAACCTTGACAAATTTCCCATGGTCTTGTTTGTCACTATGTTTAAAAGCACATAGAAATTTTTCTATCCTATTGAAATCATATGATGATTAAGTGGATATTACAATTTAAGAGCTAAAGATGGGAGCAGACTGTTCCCAATTCTATAGAAAACAAAGGAGGATGAATCAGAGCAAGAGTCAGTGTGTATAAATAAATGAATGAATGAATATATAGAGGGGGAGCAAAACTTGATTAGGTTTGCTTTTTAGCAAATGAAGGGAGAAAATATCCCTATATTCAGCATCATGGTTTAAAAATGTCAGTGACATTAGAAAATAAATTCATTCTATTATTTTAAATATTCCTATTTATACAAATGCATACCTGCAAACTGTCCTCAAAACAGATTTTTATTGAATATAGATATTTGATTCAATTTTTTTACATTCCTCTGCCATCATGGAAAATGATAGATAACTTTCTTGCTAGAGTTGTTTAGATTCAGCTCTGCCCAGAAGCAGAGGCATGAGCTAATTATCTGTCCCAATTTTAGCACTTAAATTCTAAGACTTAGTCAGTCATTAAAGTATGTGTGCATTCCTATTTTCAGAATTCAAAAGAAATTTTATATACTGTACCTCTCCTTCCTATTTTCCATTTGTTTGGTGTTTCCTGAAAATCTCTATGAAAGAACTCACTGTAGTTTTCTCTGTACAGTCTCTTGGATTTTACTATGGGGAGTTGGAGAAGGAAAGGAGGAAGAAGACTAAAGGCTAAAAAAAAAAATGAAGCTTAGAAGGGACAGATGTAAATCTTGTTGACTAAAAGGAATGCCAAGGGGCTTAATAAGCACTGAAAATGATTTATAACATCATTATATTTAAAAATACTAATTTTGAAGGAGATTTAACCTTTTAATTGTTTGTTTCTTTTTTTAAATAATGAGGAGGCTATAAAATAAATGACCAAAAATATTTCAAGTTCCACAATTCAAAGATTTCATGAACCTAAGAAAGGAGAAACAACTTCCCACTGCTGAGTAAAATATTCTAGTTTCTAACTATTCTTATCATCAGGAAATTTCACAGAACATATCAGAATCTGCATTACATTAGCAGATATGGGAATGTATTCTACCTTTGAGACTTGCTAGCTCTAATCATTGCAAATCACTACAAAATGAAGTTAATAATACTACAGCATCTATCTCCCAGGGTTTTTGGGGTGAGGGATTGTTGTGGGGATTCTTTTTTTGATCAGATAAGATAACATAGATACAATGTTTCATAAGCTTAAAGAACATCAGCTAATACTATTTTTCCCATGCAAGCTATGCTTTTCTTCTCTCTTGCATACAGTTCACTTACTATGTTCACTATATAATAGTTATCATCCATTCTTTTCACATAGTCAATTGAGTAAATTTTGATGAGTCTGTCTGCTATGATAGCGAATTGATTATGCTGTCATCTAGTATTTAAATAGTACAAAGGTGTCACAAGTGAAACTAGACAAGAATTCAAATGGGGTATCTAAGGAAGACAGCAATCTTTCCTTAACATGCTAGCAATTTAGTACATTGGACAGTAACCTTGCCTTAAAGAATTGTGCTTAGACTACAGAAGAAATGGAAGTTTGGATTATGTGCTCAAAAACAACAAAATATACTGTCTTCATATTTTTGCAAAGACCTTTGTGCTACAGAGAAAGTTCTCATACATTCAGTATGTTTGAGGCTTTCCTAGGAAAGTTCATTTAAAGTAAAGAGGTAATTGGGGTGGGGGAAGAAGATAGTTTAGCTATTTTTATAAAATCCATTGAAATGCAAAACAAAAATGAAACATTTTTTTAAAGGTATGCATTTAAAATCTGTCTTTCTTAAATGCATATGCCTTGTGAATATGCCTTTCTATCTTGAAATTATTTAAATCCTCTGTATGGTAGTACAGTCATGTGACATTTAGACAGTAAGCTACACATTATGAATTTCTAGACTAAACAAAGGTAACTTTCCCACAGTGGTAGTAGCCAGCAGCATCTAGTTTCAAGCCATTCCTCTGACAGATAATGGCTGTGTCATTTCAGGTAAATAACTTCACCTCTCATTTTGCTCAGAATATCCCCTAAATCTGTAAGGTTCAGAGAATTTGCTGAACTGAATCAGCAGTTCTTCATTGAAAGATATCTATACTAATGAAATCATGAATCTGATCTTTTAAAAAGACAGCTAGAACTCTCCTTAGGGTCATCTGGGTTTAAATCCAACATCTGATGCATATTATGGGATTATGCACAAATCATTTTACTCTTTAATGAGCTGCATAACTAAATCTATCAATTGAAGGATAACTACAATCTGCATTGTTAAAAGGAATTTCCCTAAGAGACTTAACCAAAAACCCCCACAAAACCAGATCATTCTTTTATCAAGTTTCATTACCATCTTATAACTACAAAGTGTCACTCTTTCCAGTATAGTTATTTATTTTCTCCTTTCACCCAAACATCCAAATTTTAAATCTTGATACTCTTTCATTATTTTCTTTCCTTCTTTCTCAATACCTAATCAAATGCCAATATCTCCAAAATAACTTATTCATTCAGTTTTTTTATTTCAATTCTCAATGCCACCATCCAAATACAGGCTGTCATTGCTATTTGCTTGTATATTGTTCTTTCTTTCTCTCTTTATTTTAAATTGCTTTATGAATGTTAGGAGAGAAAAATCAGAGCAAAAGGGAAAAATCATGGGAGAGGGAAAAGAAACAGAAAAAAAGAAGTGAATATAGCATGTATTGATTTACATTCAATCTCCTTAGTTCTTAAGTCTATTAAGATTGTTTTGGATCACTGAATCACTGAGAAGAACCAATGATCATAGCACTCTTGCTGTAATTGTGTACAATGGATTCTTAGTTGTTTTGCTCAGTATCAGTTCATGTAAATCTTTTCAGGCCTTTCTAAAATTAGCTTGCAAATCATTTTTACATAAAAATAATATTTCATTGTCTTCATATACCACAATTTGTTCAGCCATTCCTCAATTGATGGGCAGTTATTCATTTTCCAATTCTTTGCTACCATAAAAGAGCTGCTACAAATATTTTTCCACCTGTAAGTTCTTTTCTTCCTTCCTTCCTTCCTTTCTTCCTTCCTTCCTTCCTTCCTTCCTTCCTTCCTTCCTTCCTTCCTTCCTTCCTTCCTTTCTTTCTTTCTTTTTTGTATTTCCTTGAGATACAGATCCAGTAGTGGTACTGATGAGTCAAAGGTTATACACAGTTTGATACCCTTTAAGGCGTAGTTCCAAATTGCTTTCCAGAATGGTTAGATCATTTCACATTTTCACCAACAATCCATTAGTGCCCTAGTTTTCCCACATCCCCTCCAACATTTATCATTATCTTTTCCTGTCTTCTTAGCCAATCTGAGAGGTATGAGGTGGTACCTCAGAGTTGTTTTAATTTGCATTTATTTAATCAATAGTGATTCAGAGTATTTTTTTAAAATGACTTTAGATGGCTTCAATTTTGTGAACTAAAAATTGTCTGTTCATATCCTTTGACCATTTATAAATTAGTGAATGACTTGTACTCATAAATTTGATACAGTTCTTTATATATTTTAGAAATGAGACCTTTATCAGAAAAACTGACTGTAAAGATTTTCCCCCAACTTTGTTCTTCCCTTTTAATCTTGTTTCTATTGGTTTTGTTTGTGCAAAACTGTCTTAATTTAATGTAATTAAATTTTCCCTTTTGCCTTTCATAATGTACTCTAGCTCTTCTGTGGTCTTACATTCCTCCCTTCATCAAAGATCTGATAGATAAATTATCCCTTGTTCTCCTAATTTGTTATGGTATCATCCTTTAAGCCCAAATCATATACCCATTTTGGCCTTATTTTGGTATCAGGTGTGAGAGGTAGGTCTATATTGAGTTTCTGACATTATTTTCCAGTTTTTCCAGCAATGTTTGTCAGTGCGTTCTTATCCCAGAAGCTGGAGTTTAAGGGTTATCAAATACTAGATTACTATAAAGTCTTCATTATTGTGTCATGTGTATCTAATCTATTCCTCTGATCCACCACTCTATTTTTTAACTAGTTTCAAATTGTTTTTATGACTGCTGAACAGTTTTGGTACAGCTAAGCCACCATTCTTTGTATCTTTTTTCATCAATTCTCTTGATATTGATCTTTTGTACTTCCAGATGAATTTTGTCTTTATTTTTTCTAGTTCTATTAAAAAAAAAATTTTGGCAGTTTGATTGGTATGGCATTGAACAAGTTGATCAATTTAGCTTGGCCTACCCATGAGCAATTGATATTTTTTCCATTTGTTTAGATCTGATTTTATTTTGTGAGAAGTGTTTTGTAATTGTGTTCATATACTTCTTGGGTTTGTCTTGGCAGTTAGACTCCTCAAATAATTTATTTTGTTTTCATTTATTTTAAATGGAATTTCTCTTTCTATGTCTTGCTGATGGATTTTGTCAATAATATATATAAATTCTGATTATTTGTATAGGTTTCTTTAGTATCCTAGAATTTTTTTAAATCTTTGAATTGTTTCTAGTAGATTTTTGGATGATTTTATAGGATTCTCTAAGTATATCATCATATCATATACAAAGAGTAATAGTTTTATTATCTCACTGCTTAATCTAATTCATTTAATTGCTTTTATTTTCTTATTGCTAAAGCAAATATTTCCAGTACAATGTTGAATAATAGTGGTGATAATGGGCATTCTTGTTTCATCCCTTCTCTCCATTACAAATAATGCTTGGTGTTAGTTTTGGACAGATACTGCTTATTATTTTAAGGAAAGGTCCCTTTAGCCCTATGTTCACAAGTATTTTTTAATAGGAATGGGTGCTGTATTTTGTCAAAAGTTTTTTTTTCTTCATCTATTGAGATTATCATATCATTTCTGAAGGTTTTGTTATTGACATGGATTTACTCAGATATTTCAATGCTTTTTAACTGATTTCTCCCCTCCTCTCAAAAAAAAATCCATATTTCATACTCCTGGATTAATTTTCTTAAAATATAGATATGAACATGCCATTCCACTCAAATCATTACCAGATTTGAAATTCAAATGAATAGAGGGAAGTTATAGCACAGAATGTCATGACTTGGTTTTGAAATATACAGTACTCCCATAAAACAATTTTAGAAAATATGGATCCCTGAATATTATGGCACATTCATGTAGTACCTGCTACCAAGGATATTGAAGCTGGCAAACCACATAAGTTCAGGATTTCTGAGTAGCTGTAAAATTTAAACAATAGGATATTCACCCCAGTTCTAGCAACAGTATGGTCATCTCCTGGGAGCGAATAGCCACTGGATTACCTGATGAGTGATCCATCCCAATTCAGAATTGAATCAGAAAGCTTATATGTTGAACAATACAGAGGAATTGGGGCTGTAAATGGACACTGCATTTCTGGTCTTGATGAGATAATGGCATCAATTTAAAAATAATAAGAAAAGAAAAAAATGAATAGAAAAATAGGGACCAAGACTCTTGAGTTCATTCTTGAGACAGAGTGACCTACCTCAAGTGAAGTTACGCATAACTTGTTGTTGAAATTGTTCATTTGCTGAAAGGTGTAGCTGAAATAGTATAGTTAAATGGGGAATAATCTTTTGATACTATTTCTATACTTAAACTTCTCTAACCATAACCTGTAGTGTGGCATTCAAGAGTCCAAGGTATTTAAAAATACTTTAACTTTCCAGATTTATTTCATATTCCTCACCTCTTTGTACTTTATTCTTGAATTAAACTTTAATATTTGCTCCTCACTTTCCCACCACTGTGCATTTGTTATACTATACTATTCTTGGAATGTCCTTGCACCTCTTTTTTTTTTTAACAGTTTTTTATTTACAAGATATATGCATGGGTAATTTTACATTTACAATTGCCAGACCTATTGCTCCAATTTTTCCCCTCCTTCCCCCAACCCCATCCCCTTGATGGCAGGTTGATCAATAAATGTTAAATATGTTAAAGTATAAATTAAATACAAAATAAGTATACATGTCCTAATAGTTATTTTGCTGTACAAAAAGAATTGGACTTTGAAATAATGTACGATTAGCCTGTGAAGGAAATCAAAAATGCAGGTGGACAAAAATATAGGTGTTGGGAATTCTATGCAATGCTTCTTAGTCATCTCTCAGAGTTCTTTCACTGGGTGTAGCTGGTTCAGTTCATTACTGCTCCATTGGAACTGATTTGGTTCATCTCATTGCTGAAGATGGCCATGTCCATCAGAATTGATTATCATATAGTATTGTTGTTGAAGTATATAATGATCTTCTGGTCCTGCTCATTTCACTCATCATCAGTTCATGTAAGTCTCTTCAGGCCTTTCTGAAATCATGCTGCTGGTCATTTCTTACAGAACAATAATATTCCATAATATTCATATACCACAATTTATTCAGCCATTCTCCAACTGATGGGCATCCACTCAGTTTACAGTTTCTGGCCACTACAAACAGGGCTGCCACAAGCATTCTTGCACATACAGGTCCCTTTCTGTCCTTTAAGATCTCTTTGGGATATAAGCCTAGTAGTAACACTGCTGGATTAAAGGGTATGCGCAGTCTACCCTTTCTGTGCTATAACTTCCCTCTATTCATTTGAATTTCAAATCTGGTAATGATTTGAGTGGAATGGCATGTTCATGAGTGGAATGAGCATAGTTCCAAATCCTTGCACCTCTTTTGAAATTTTCCTATCTATATCAGTCTATTATTTAATTTCAAGGTTTGAGATAGAGCCTCACACTTAGCTAATTGAAACATAGAGTTTATTCATGAGATATAAGCAAATTTAGTAGACAAAAGTTTCTAAAGCATACATGTCCCCAACTACCTTAGAGCCTACAGAATTTCAGTAATAACTCTAGTTCAAAGAAATGAAGCAATATATTCAGCAGTATTAGGCAACCAGCCCTGACCAGAAATTTACAGACTCATTCTACAAGGTTTTCGTGGTCCAGGTCTAAGGAATCTTATTTTGGTGTAAACAAGTGGAATTATACCAGTGTAAGTAGATCCAAGCTTCTTTTGATCACACCAACCATGAGCAGATAGGTAAAAATGAATACTATTATTCAACTATTCAACTATATTCAACTATCAGTTGATTCAAACATTTTTGTTTCCAAGGATGTATTTAATAGACCCTATTGATCCCTCTTCTATCTATGCCAAAATATTCCCATCTTTTTCTTTGTTTATTGGGAGGAGGGAAATGTGTCTTTCTCTAATCAGATTACTGTACCATTTTTTAATACTCAGATCAAATATCATCTCCTCTGAGAAGCTTTCTCATTCTACCAGTGAGAAAATAGCTTCCATCTCCCTAGATTTAAGGAAATATTTCCTTTATATTTCCCTACGCATGTGACCCATGCTATATTAGTTTTTTATGTATGTGTATGATCTCTCCCATCTGCTTGTGGTATTTATTAGGGAAGTGACCTTGTGTGCACAAATTACCTCCTTTAATAAGTTGGTGGTCTAAAGATTTGCCTGGGACACTGAGATGTTAAATAACTAACCAAGAATAATAAAAATGACAAGCAAGACTTTGACTAAAGTATATTATACACCAAGTCCAAAGCTCCTATTCACCATTACATGATCGCGATTATTCAATATTAGTGATAGAGTACCATACCTGAAGTCAAGAAGCCTGAGTTGAAATCCAAATTCAAAAACTTACTGGTATCAGAGTGCGTGGGGGACACATTAGTGTCATTAGGTGTGTGACCCTGGGGAAATCACTTAACTCTGCTTGCCTCAATGTCCCCATCTGTAAAACAAAGAAATGGCAAACCACTCCAATATCTTTGCCAAGAAGACCCCAAATGAGATCACAAAGAATCAGATATGATTGAACAATAGCAACAACTTAGCTTTTTACAAATAGGTGTTTGTTGCTGATGCAGATTATTAAATATTTTTGTTTTAATTTAATTTAGTTTCTCTTGAGTTTTAGTTTTAAAGTACTTTATACTCAGGCAGATCAACCCTGCGTGCAGTGACAATCTCAGCTCATTGTTCATCACTGAAAAACAAACACTCTCTTAATGACCCCACGTTTAATGTTCTGGGAGAAGAGCAAATGCTGCAGAGAGCTGGACATGGCTCTCAACATTAAGAAGTACAAGGGAATTCTCCTGGTAATACCTAGTAATCCCTACTGTTAATCCTAGTAATTCTTTTAGTAATCCCTATGTTAGGGATTTTGCTGTTCCTGGAACCATTTTTATCCATTAATTAAGTCATCGTATTTGGTATTATAATCTATACCTCTTTCCTAGTACCATATGTTATCTTATTTATTTTTATCAAAATTTAAAATCAACAGGAGGAAGTATAAAAACCCATATTGTTTTCATTCTGATTTAATTCAAGAAGAACTTGTGAAGTGCCTATCACATAAAGCCATGTGTTTGGCATTAGGGAGACTAAAATACTAAAATGAACTGTGACCTCATTAATGTCATATCATAACCCTTTTCTGTCTGCTCATTTTGTAAAATTCTTGGCCTTGTTCTGCAATAAGATTGCCATTCAATGTCTATACAACATGCTAGGGATCATTCTTTCTTTGTATTTCCAAAGAGTTCACAGGGGAACTCACAGTCAAGTTCATAGTCAAGATTGACTTAAACACCAATAATAGGGAATTATTACTTGACTTGGATTCTGTGTTGAGTCTCTTTTATAACAGTATTGAGCAACTTTGGCAATTTTACATCTTCCTAGTTTATGATTTCACTATTATTAATGGTCAGAAGGTTATTGAACAAAGTCATCTCTGTTATATCTTTTAGATAATTTTGTGTAATTTTGATGTATGCATGGAAGATGCTTTACTGGATTAAATATTTAAATGTGACATTTTACTTGACCTAATACATCACTTTAGAGCCAATAAATAATATGTAAAAGTAAATATTGTATATGCCACATCTTTAAATATATCCTGTGAAACATTGCTTGTGAAAGACTGCCTTTTCCCTACTCATATCCTAATCATAGATATTTTTAACATGTGGTATAGATTAATTCATAATATAAGTATGGCAAAGTAGGAATAGAGGTCAATAATGATTTATATGGTCTTGATTGTCTTTTTTTGGAATTTGTAAGGTCTAATTATTTTCATATCTTTTATTTCATTATTTACAAATATACTTTATGAATCAATAGTGTAAGACTATCATAATTATTCAGCCTTCTCCAGTAATCTAAATGATGTGGTGCAACTTATCTATCTTGTATTCTTTTCTTTGGTAAACTTTCTACCTTATTTTTAAAAACACATTTGAAACTTTGACATATTTAAGTGATTTAAGTTGTTGTTTGAACGCCACCTTGAAATGCTGACATTTGGTCTTGACTTTTGACAATTGTTCCTTTAGTTGTTAACTTACCTTCTTTTTTTCAAAAAGTTCTTTCTGTATGCTCTACAGTATGATTTCAGAAAAAAAATAATTTTGATTGATGCTCTTAGGAATCTAATTCTTTTTGGTGAAGATTTGCTTGAATATCCTTTTTACAAAGACATATTCTTCATTTTGTTTCTTCTCTGATTATAATTTTATTTTTTCTTCAATAATTTCAGTTAAATTCTAATTTTTAAATTAATTCATTAACTAAACTTCACAGTTTCTGCAGCTTTTGTACATGGGACTTTAGCAAGTTCACTTCTTAGATGGCTTAATGTGGACTCTGAGTTAATATAATCAGTTTACAACTTTCTATCCTCCTTTTGGACTTCTCTCATGCTTCAGCATCATGTTGTCCATCAAGGTCTGACCGTGGACTAATGTCTTCAATATAGCAATATCTTCTAAACCAGAATATTTGAAGCAAATATCTTAAAGCCATCTGTGATTAGGATATAAGTAGGGAAAAGGAAAGTCTTTCACAAGCAATGTTTCACATGATATATTTAAAGATGTGGCATATACAATATTTACTTTTACATATTATTTATTGGCTCTAAAGTGATGTATTAGGTCAAGTAAAATATCACATTAAATAATTTGCTTGAAAACAAACTATTTGCTTGTAATCTTGAATTAGTATTTTCTCTTTCTTTAGTTTTGTCAAGTCTGTCACCTTTTGTTTAGCAACATCTTAAATATTATTTTCTTTATCCTATTCTGACTTTATATCTGTAATTCTTATAGCAATTGGGGCTGTTATCTGTTCAAATACATCTTTCATTTGTTTAATATGAAAATTTTCCTTTTGGGTTTCATCTAATTGTTTTTCCAATACTGGACTTTTGCTGATGAATCAGTTGCCAATCTATCACGTTTTAATTCTTGCTGCATCTGCCCTTGTGAGTTTTCTATTCTTTCTTCATATCTTCTGAATACCATTTTTCTTTCTTCAGTGAAGCCTGTTTGTCTTAGATATCTTGTTAGAATAATATCACATCATTTTAGATTCATGGTTCAAACTATAATGGCTGGGTGGGGAGGGGATCTGGAGTGCACTTTTGCACCCTGCTCCCTCTAGCCACAGACATTCACCATCTTCAAGAATGAAAAGAGTTGGTTGCAAACCTCTTTTAAATCTCTTTCATCCTTATTGTTTGTTTTCCTCTTTCTTTTTTCATTATTGAATATTCTTGGGATGACTTTGATTAATTGTGTCTCTCATCAAACTTTATACTGATATTACACTCTACTTTTTCTTATATTCTTTATGAGATATATTACTCACAATCAGCAGTTGTCCTCTGTAAAACTTGTTACCCATGGCTACTTATCTTTCTACTTGACAACTAAGTGAAATCTTTGCTAAGGAACTTTTGGGTTTTTTATTCTCCACAGTGTAGCAATTAATTAAAGTCAGTTAAGATACTCTAAGGATTGTTACAATTTATGTTTTTTTTTCCTTCTTCTTTGCCTCACTTTTTTGGTATCAATAACTAGTTTAAATGGATCAGGCTGAGGTTATTTTAATTGCTTAATTATTTTTTCTTATGTTCCTTTCTTCTAATTAAATTGGTTTTTATCTTAACTCTTAAAAAAATCAGTCTTCTCACTGGACACAGACATCTGACTCAGGAATGACTCTTAAATTAAAGAATAAACAATTTCCTATTTGTGACAATGTAATTGATTTCAATTTTTGTATAACACTACTCAAGGTTTTATATGTCTAGTATCATTTAATTCTTTCCTCTAAGAAATTATGCTTTTTTGTAATCTACAAGTCTTAAATATCTTTCATTTCTAATTCTTCTTCCCCCTTTTCCACCATATTTTTTTTCCTTCCTCACCTAGTCTCATGTTTTTATTGAAACCATATCTAGTATTAAGGCTCATATTAATCAGAAGTTCTTTCAGGTTTCTTTGTAGAATTTATTTATCATTTCACTCACTGTAACACTGCTAAAGCATACACTGAATTTTAATTGTGGTTCTTTTGTGACTACTTGTAATGCACACCACAAGATGAGAAATTGTTACATAAAATGAAGTTTCTTGTTTCCTTTAAACAAACCAATTTGACAAAAGCCAATTCTCCGATTTCTTTATCTTTCCAAGAAGAACTTATGAGCCATTATTCCATTTAACTGCAACTTCCTTCTATCTTTTCCTTTTGTTTATAGTGGGAATGTTAAAATTGATATGATTCAGTTCCTCCAGTCATTATGTCCATTCAGTCAATGGATGAGCAGCTCACATTTATAACACTGACAACTAAGTTAAAATTTATATATGATCTAGAAGCTGTTATTCTTAATACTCTCTCTGCCATTTTTGCTACTCTGATACCATCACTGCAGAATCAAAAAGGTGCCTGAATAGGACTGAATGACATTTTGATTTATCCTTGTTTTATCAACTTCCTTGGTCAAAGCATATATCACTAAGTGACAAGTGTACTAATGATAAACCTCTTTCTAGGAAGCTACAGTGATCTTTAGAAAACAAACTCAATCCAATGCCAATGTACTCAAAGTCATTCCAAAATGATATGGTAGAACTTTTCAGAAGTTTTATTTTATAAGAGCAACCTTCAAGAATCAAAGATAAACTTCATATCATGATGAAATATCAGAGTAACTTATAGCAATGAAAATTTGAAATAATACCTTTAAGAGACTAACATTTTACTGGAATTCTGTGAAATGTGAGTGAATAAAAAAAGATCACTAAATGCTGGAGTGAGGGCAGAACAAATCAGTTGCTCATTATCTTATCCCCATCCCTGCCCATGTCCTTCCATATTCAAATTACTTTATTAAAATTGAAAACACCAATATTTTCCCAATCACCCAGATTCACACTATCATCCTTGACTCTTCACTGTCTTTCATTTTGCACATCTATTCTGATAATACAATAATTTTTATTTATATAATACTAAATACAAAGTTAGAAAAAATTAAAATAGAAAAAGAAAGAGAGAAAAGGAAAAATAAAAACAAAACAAAATATTGCCATGTGCCCAACAGAACATTAGGAAGGATTCAAAATATGTAACAAATTTCCATTTCAAGAAAGCAGCTAATATTTAATCTTACCATTTGTGTACTCACTACATTTCTCATATATGCTCTCTTCTTTCTAGTTGCACAGTAACAACCCTAATTCAAGTCCTGATCCTCTCTCACCTTGTACTATTGCAAAGATCATCTTTCATCTGTATTTTTGCAATAATTTTCTACCACATTTTCATGTTTCAAGCCTCTCCTCATTCTCATCCATCTTCTATTTAGATATCAAGGTGTTTTTTTTTCCTGAAGTTTAGGTCTTTACAAGTCTTCACTTGTATTCAGTGAACTACAGTGGTTCCTTGTTAGCTCCAAAACCTCTGTTAGAATTTAAAGTTCATCATAACTTAATTTCTTTCTAATTTAATAATCTTGCAGTACACTTTACTTCTCCTCAGCAACATAACCCTATTTGATCCTTCTCTTATGATACTCCAGTTCTATTAAGATTCCCTTTACACTAACTGTTGCCCCTCACAGAAGCAATATCCTATCATTTCCAGCTCTTAGTTATTCTCACTTCCTTCAACCTGTGAAATTTGTTCACATTTTACCTTCTGTACGAGGCCTTCCTCCATTCCTCCATTCCTCCAGAGGCCTTCCTCCATTCCTCCAGCTAATAATGTAATCTCACTTCTTATGACATTTCATCTGCTCTGTATAAATTATTGCAGCATAATAGATAACATGCTAAACCAGAAATCAGGAAGACCTAATTTCAAATCTATCCTCAGACATTTACTAGCTGTATGATTTTGAGCAAGTCACTTAAATTCTATCAATTTCAGTTTGCACTTCTGTAAAATGCCTCCCAGAGGCATTGTGAAGATAATATAATATTTGTAGGGCAGTTTGTAAAACTTAAATTACTATATAAATGCTAGCTATAGTAATAATAATAAGTATTATTATTATATATGATAACATCATTTACATGTTGTCTCTCCATTAGAATTGAAGTTCCTTGAGGGGAATGACTATTTTTGTCTTTCTAAATTTATTCACAATTTTAGCATAGGGTCTTACACATAGTAACTCTATTGACATGAAATTTCCTATTTTCAATTCTGTGGAAGAGTTAAGAAAATGCCCCCACTACACTCAATGACCCTTCAGTTTAGTAGGGAAAATATATCATGTTCACAAAATTTTATAACACAAAATGGAATACAAAGGTACAATAAGAACTATACAAAGAGATGTATTAGTTTATGAGGAGAAATTTCCACTTAGTTTTTAAGTTCCCTAGATTGTCTTTTTTGGAGCTTACTAAGGTCCAAGATGTTTTTCCATAGCTTTGCTTACATTCTCTATTACCTACATTATGAGAATGTATTATTTAAATACCTTCACAATGGTGTAGTCTTCACCTGATGGTACTTGACCATGAGCAAGTTACTTAATCTCTCTAATCAGCAATTTCCTCACCTGTAAAAGGTAGACAATTATAGTAGTAGTACTAATATCAGGGTAATTATGAGGTTCAATTGAGGCAATGTATATAAAGTCCTTGCTTTATAAAACTAAAGTTCTATGTGACAAAATGGCAGTTACTATTATCACTATCATGAGTAGCTATTATATCAGCAGTTAGAATGGATTGGCACTCTGGCAAAGGAAATGGTGTGAACAAAAGCACTGAAAACAAAGAGTAATGTTTGGGAAAAGATAAGTATTTCACTTTATCTGGAGCTGTCCTTCCCTTTGGCCCCCAGAGCCAAAAACTGTCCATCCCCTGCTTTTGTACAACTTCCAGAGAACTGTCAATCATTTTAAAATGAAAAGAAAGTCTTAGCTTTCCAGCCACACAAAAACAGATGATCAAGATTTGGCCTCTGGGCCATAGTTTACTTACCCCTAGTCTAGAACAGAGTTTATATAAGGATGAGATCCAAAGTAAACTACTACTAAGAAATTAAAGTTAATAAAAGTTATTAGAAAAGTGGAGAAGATTGCAAACATTGGCCAGTATTATCTGACACGCAGATATGACAACTTTATTTTCTAATGAAGTGATTATTTTATAGTTATTTCAAAAGAAACTTTCACACAATTTGTTAAACAATATGACTCTCATCCATGTTTTCCCATGAATTCTCCATAAAAGATCTTTCTAATGTATAGGAGGCTCTTTCTTATTCTTTTACTTATTCTACTTTTTAGAGTAATAATGTTTCACCTTAGTTTACTGATTCTCACCAACATTTTGTGGGCTATTTCCTTTTATAGTCATATATATCCTCAATAAGTCTTCTTGCAGTTTTGATTCAGAGGCTGCTAGTTTAGGTTAGTGTTGGGCACACATGAAGTCCTTAATAAATGCTTGTTGAATTTGGTACTGGCTAATAAATAGAGTAATTGATCAATGGAATAGGTTAGTTTCACAAGACACAATAGTCAATGATTATAGTAACTTAGTGTTTGATAAACCCAAAGACCTCAGCCTCTGGGATAAGAACTCACTATTCGACAAAAATTGCTGAGAAAAATAGAAATGAGTATGACAGAAACTAGTTATTTACTAACATTTAACACCCTATAACAAGACAAGGTTGAAATGGGCTCGTGTTTTAGCCATAAAGAGTGGTCCTATAACAAAATTAGAACAAAGGATAGTCTAACTCTCATATCTGTGGAGAAAGAATGAATTTGTGGCCAAAGAAGAACTGGAGCACATTATAGAATAGAATGGATAATTTTGGTTATATTAAATTAAAAAGGTTTTGTACAAAGAAAACCAATGCAGACAAGATTAGAAGGGAAAAAACTGGGAGATAAATTTACATTCAAAAGTTCTGATAAAGGATATATAGAGAATTGACCCTAATTTATAAGAATTCAAACCATTCTTTAACTGATAAATGGTCAAAGGATATGAATAGACAATTTTCAGATGAAGAAATTGAAACCATTTCTAGTCATATGAATGGGTGCTCTAAATCACTATTGATCAGAGAAATGCAAACTAAGACAACTTTGAGGTACCACTGGCTAAGAAGACAGGAAAAGATAATGACTAATGTTGGAGGGGATATGGGAAAACTGGGACACTGATACATTGTTGGTGGAGTTGTGGTTTAATCATTCTGAGAGCAATTTGGAACTATGTCCAAAGGGCTACCAAACTACTGTATTTGATCCAACAGTGTCTCTATTAGGCCTGTATCCCAAAGAAATCATAAGGGAGGGAAAGGAAACCACATGTGCAAAAATGGTTGTGGCAGCCCTCTTTGTAAAAGCAAGAAATTGGAAATTGAATGGATGCCCATCAATTGGAGAATGGTTGAATAAATTGTGGTATGTGAATGTTGTGGAATATTATTGTTCTATAAGAAACGACCAGCAGGAAGATTTCAGAGATGCCTAGAGAAATTTAAATGAACTGATGCTGAGTGAAATGAGCATAATCGGGAGTTCATTGTACATGGAAACTATAAGATTATACATACAATGATCAATTTTAATGAACATGGCTCTTTTCAACAACAAAGTGATTCTGGCCAGTTCCGATGATCTTTTGATGGAAAAAGCCATCTGCACCTAAAGAGAGGACAGTGGGAACTGAGTGTGGATCACAAAATAGTATTTTCATTCTTTTTATTGTTGTTTGCTTGCATTTTGTTTTCTTTCTCAATTTTTATTTCTTTTTGATCTGATTTTTCTTGTGCAACAAGATAATTGTGGAAATGTGTATAGAAGAATTGCATGTGTCTAACCTAGAGAAGAGGGTTGGGGAAAGGGCAAAAACATTTGGAACACTAGATTGTGGGGACAGGTGCTAGACCCCCTTACCCAAACTGACTACTCAGAGGCATCTTCATATACAAAAAAAGAAGCATTTTTTCAGTTGTTGCAAGGAGAGGCCCAAGCACACCAAGCAGAACCAGAGCCTTTCAGCTCCCATTTCCCAGCATTGTACTTGGTCTAGCAAGAGAGAAATAGTGAATTTTGTTAAATAGCAAAAGACTTGGGTTCATTGGATGGACTAAAAAGGAAGTAACCATTGACCAATGGTCAGCAATGTTGTCTACTTCCTGTGACTTCCTGAAGTTTAGGCCAAGAGTCTGACCTCTTCTGCCCTATAAAACTCTGAGAATAGGGATCACTTGACTTCTTGAAACTTAGGCCTAGGGTCTGACCCACTCCATCTCAGACTTTTAAAAAAATCTTTACCTGGTCCCATTCAAGGTTTTCCAAGAGTGAATGCTGAAAATTACCTATATATGTGTTTTGAAAATAAAAAGTTTTAATTAAAAAAAATTTAATTAAAAAAATAAATGCTTATTGATTGATTTGGGAAATTTTAGTCTTCTTTTATCAGCTGTGCATATTATCTGCCATTTTAATTTTTCAAAGATATTATTGATTTACAGAAATTTGTCATCACCAGGAAAACAGTGGGCTAAACTTTCATTAGTGGATTTTCTTAGTAGTTACTTGTTCATAGAAATGGAGGCCAGAAATTTCATGTTGCTACATGATTTTTTCATGTATCTAAGATTTATGATTTGACTTATTTTTAAACCCTGGTAAGGGAGAGATACTATTACACTGAATTTTACTAGTCATAATAATATCCAACTCTTCTTTCTTTATTAAATTTAACAAAATTAAATATCAGGTCAACACCAAAATCATGTTTACCAAGCACAAAGTCAGAATACATGAGTTTTAATTTAGTTCCACCATCTACATATTGCCTTGTGCTATAGCTACATGAAAGTCTGGAGGAAAAGATTATCCTACAATTTAACAGCTATGCAGCCACACAGAAAAGTGATTCTGGCCAGTTCTTCTAAAGCTAAGGCAAGACTCCAAATATAAGAAAATCAGCACAATGAAATCCAGAAGTTAAAACTTAGGGAAGTAAGGCTGCTCTGATGTGATTAACACTGATTAAAAAGGGAAAAGAAAGAGGTCCTCTGGCACATCAATGAACATCATTGATCTCTCTGAAGTTACAATGGGAAGAGTTCAAATGACAATGATGGAAATTAAGATGGGATTGCTTTGGGAGCTGGCCTATTTAAAAACAATTTCCCAATTGATTTGCAGGGCAAAGACCTGGACTCAAATTCAAGCTTTGTCGATGGGAAAGTGTTTTCAGTTGTATCTTTATAACTCTAGCATTTAAGGATGTATCTATAGATTGAACCACTAATGTACAGAGCTGTACTTTAAAATAGTGATGTTACAAATCTCATCATTCTCCACAAGTTATTTATGTATCTCTCAGGGAAGGCATTGAACTGATTGCTTAATCCTTTTGTGGTGAACTAACATTTCTATTCAAATGACTTTGAAACTCTAGATTCACCTTAAATTTTACATATGTACAGCATACTTTCTGAAAACATGATGTTTCTCATAGTTCTTGGCAAACATGGAGGATTCAATAAATTTTTATTAAAAGTGTCAATGAATCAGCTGTATAATGGTGTTTTGATAACGACAACAGATTAATATTCTTAAAACAGTTCTGAGGAAAGTGGAAGCAAGGAAACAATATACACAATGATTATAATCAAAATTAATACTTTAATGAATGTAACAATTTAACTTATAATAAATAATGTCTATAACAGATAGCTGAACAGATTCAGTCCTGGAGAACTAACACTAAAATATATCTTCTTTTAAAAATAGAAACGTGGGGATGAGAAGCTTGGGTCAATTGATTTTGTTAGGTAATATATATATATATATATATATATATATATTATTTCAAAGGAAAATTTAAGAATTGGGAGTGGGAGAATAAAGTTAAGGGGAAAATGGTAGAAAAAACAAGAGGCACCATTAAATAACAACAACAAAATATGAATAGTTATTATCCAGAGTATCTTTGGTTTTAGATAATACATTCATATACAGTCTTATTTCCTGGATGAAACCACTGAGCAGATTTCAGAGATGAGAATTCTGACTCATTTTTGGGTGTAAAACCTGTGAGACCTTGCTGAAATCACACAATATTGTAGCAGGGCAGATCATTCTGTGCTGTTCTGTTATGTTCTGCTACTCTTTGAGCCTTTGCTCCATTCTGACAAGATTTTTTAGATTTTTTTTTCCCTCTCCTTTAATCCTTAGCAAAGTCACTTCCTATTAGAAAATCTGCAAAGTCCTTGTGAGAAAAAAAAGTACCAGGTGAGAAAAATAAATGTTATTTTAAAAGTGTTTGATACAAGAGGGAAAGTAAATGCAATAGTTAGTCAAAAGGAAAATATAAGATTAACTTTTTTTTTTCTTTTTTCAAAGATAGTTATGAGAGGTAGGGAGAGGAGAAAGAAATAGTCTCAGATCTCCAAGTGAACATCTGATTATAAGGGTTTGGGGCTAACATTATAGTCTCCTCATTTTACAAATGAGAAAATTAAGGCAGAGTTTAATGGCCATATGGAAATGTTAGTTGAAATTCAATGTATTTACTTACAAGGAAAGTATTTTATTAAAAGATTAATGTCAAATAGGCCAAATAGACTTGAGTCTTCCAAAGAAAAATAATTGAGGATTCTATTTTGTTCCATAGTGTGGAGAAACAGTATATGTGCCTTGAATGCCAGATAATCAAAAGAAAATACATTAAGAGGATGGTGTCTGTAAGTGACTAAGATAAATGAAACACTTTATTATAAATGCTTAATGGAGTAAAGATGAAAAATTCGCACATATTGTTGCATGGCTCAACAGCTAATGTGCAAAATTCTGTTTATTCTCTGAAATCATGGTCATACTCTAAATCTTGACAATTCACTAGCTCATGATGTTAATTAGGTAAAGGTAAATAATACTTTTGCTGGTAGTAGAGTATCTAAAATCTTCCTCCATTCTCCTTTTCATTTTTGGAAGGTATTTTAAATTTATTATTTTCACAAATTACATATAAATAAAAAGAATTTTTAACATTCATTTTTAACAATTTTTGAACTATAAATTCTCTTTTCATTCTTTCCCTCCCTTCCATTTAGAAAACAAGAAATTTGACATGTTATGCATGTTCAACCATGCAAAATATTTCCGTGTTTGTCATATTACAAAGGAAAAAGGAGGGAACAATAAAAATAAAATAAAGAAAAAGTATGCATTCAGACTTCATCAGACCTTTTTTCTTGAAGTGGATAGAATTTTTCATCATAAGTCCTTCAGAATTGTCTTGGTTCACTGAATTGCTGAGAATAGCTGCATTCATAGTTGACTATCATACAATATTGTTACAATATACACTGTTCTCCTGTTTTGTTCATTTCACTTTACATCAGTTCATGTAAGTCGTTCTAGGTTTTTCTGAGACAGATAGTCATTTCTTACAGTACAATTGCCAGTATATACAACAACTTGTTTAGTCATTCCCAATAGAAGGACATCCCTTCCATTTCTAATCCTTTGCCACCACTACCAATACTACCAATATTTTTGTGCATATAAGTCCTTTACCTTTTTTTGATTAATCTCTGAGATATAGACCTATTTGTGCTATTACTTGGTAAAAGGATATACATGGTTTCATGTTTTTGTTTTTTTGTTTTTGGCATAGTTAGATGGAAGATATTATTAAAAGGAGTTAGCAAACTTTTAAGGAGAAGAACCATTTTGAAGGGAGTAATGAATCACATTTTTTTAAAACAGTTACCTAATATATTTTATAGCACTCATATCTACTAGTTCATTTTTTTGTTTAGTTTTACAAGTTTAACACATAGACCAAATAAATCATACATGCATATATGGATGAATGTGTGTGTGTGTTTTACAGAAAATCTTGTACATAGGACGGTATGGATAGAGAGTGAATAAGTTGCAAAGAGGATCCTATTACCTTTCCTATAAGGATAAGGAGTTTATTGGATTAACTGACTGTAAATTTTAAAAGTCATAGAAGAGCTTCCATTCAGGTATGGGATTTGAAAGATGAGGGAATAGAAATACCAGAGAGAGTCATAGTTGGTCTTGATTAGGCAGGAGAGGAGGTGTAGAAAAGGGATTACAACTTATTCTTAAATTTGGATCAGTGATCTTAAAAATATGTATCCGATAACCATATTATAACTGCTTTCCTTGTAATATACTAAATTTAAAGTACATTATTTGAAGAACAACTACACAGGTTTCACCAGACTACCAAATGATTTGACAATGCACCAAATTAAAAAGTTAACCTGTAATCAAAGAAGAAAAGGCTCAAGACTGGCACCCAAGGGAGGGCTTTGTGCTTGTGTTATGTAAACACAAAAGGATAAATATGCACCTAAAACTATCAGTCAATGGTTATAATATATGATTTATTTATGTGTTAGATATGTAATAGCACATTGATATGCACACATTTATTTTGTCTAAAGAAAAAAATTACATAAATATATACTTAAAAGGATGCCAACTCCCTGGAAACTCCAGCTCAGTAGTTCTAAGACTTTACTTGAAAAGATATTTTTCCCTTAAATATCCAGGCACAAAAAAATTCACAATATCCTGGGATTAAAAAGAATACATAAAAGGAAGCAAATAAGCAAAAAAAAAAATTTTAAACTTAAAATAAAAATTTTGTTCATTAAACCATAAGTAGATTTGCATAAAGATTTTAATGTAATGTTCAAAAAGTTTCTACATCCTTTACATATAATTCAATTTTTAAAATAAAATATATTTATTGTTAATTTATGGAATAAAACAAACATTTATCTAACATAGTATAATTTTTTAAAAGATAATTGCACTTGAAATTGTAAATTTATTATGTACAACTTGTTATATCTTTTAAATATATAATAAAGTTAGCATTTGGCTTTCTTTTTTCCCTTTTATTTCCCTTCCCTCCCTCACACTATATAGATGGTTACCATTAGACACAAATGTATATATATATAAATATTTATACATATAACATTCATAAAATATATTTATTTTTAGATTTATTTATATTTATTTTACAATATATTATTTACATAAAATTCAATGTAATTTATAATATATTTTAATGATTTTATACACATATGTAAAATCATTTTATACTTATGTCTATTGATCAGTTCTTTCTCTGATCTTTGATTTCCTTTCTATTGAATCAGAACTCTATTCCATCCATACCTAATATTACATTCATCTGCTCTCCCTTCACCAATCTTCATTGATAGTTTAGGTTCCCAAAACAATGGCTAGTAATATGCTCAGGGTTGTAGAGTGGCTATTCTATTATTATATCCTATAAGCTCTTTTTAATGCTCTTCCCCTTAACAATAGCCTATAGATTTATAAAAATAAGAACCATTTGCCAATTGACAAAGTAGTTATAGGACGTTTTTAGAGGAAGAAATCTAAGCTCTCAAACAACCAGCAGAGGAAAAAAAAAGGTTTAAATCTATTTCATCTGCATAGAGTATAGTTTTAGTAGCTATGGACTTAGGGAATGAAGCAGATCTAGGCAAGTACATTGATTCTCTGACTTCTTCATATTCAATTACAAACTTCAAGCATTTAAAATGTTTTATTTCTTTTTTTATTTTTAATTTAATTCATTTTGAATTATTTTCTATTTATCTTGTATATATCCTTTGCTGTATATATCCTTGTTTGAATGAAAGGAATGAATCCTTGAATGAATGGAGAATGTTTCCCCAATTAGATTGTAACTCCTTAATGGTAAGGATTGTCTTTTTAATTTTATTTTTCCCTTTTTGATATCCCCAGTGCTTTGCACAATGTCCCACACATTTTTTTGTTGTTCATTTATTTTCAGTTCTGTACAATTCTTCTTGACCCTCTTTGGGGTTTTCTTGGTAAAGATACTGGAGTGTTTGCATTTTACAGATGAGTAAGCTGAGAGAAACAAGTTAAGTGACCTGGCCAGGGTCACATAAGTGGTGTCTGAGGACAAAACTTGAACTCAGATTTTAACTATATCTCCTGTGCCACCTACCTGTCTTGCCTGGTACATAGACGGTTCCTTTAAAATGTTTCCAAAGTGATTGATCTGAAAAGTCTTTGCATTTTAATATCTCCACCTCTAATCACCTTCAATCTCCATTAAGTATAATGCAGGTAAATCCTTATTCTAGGTGTGACTTTCTGTGACCAAAAATCATTCTTTATATGATGGGCTCTTTTTAATTTGAGCTATACTGGTTTTCAAATAACAGAAACAAAGTCCATCTCCAGATCCATGGTGTAACTTGATAGTATTCTATATAACTTTCATATCATTGACATACCCTTTAAGAAGTTAGTTCACTTAATTGTGAAACACTCAATCAGACCTAGACTGGAGGATCTTACATAAACTTAAACCAAAGAGCAAATCTCCTGAGGAAAAGCACACTCTTGTGTGCCTGCTAATGATGGCCTAGTTTCCAGGTGTAATCAGGTAAAACGTCATCCAGTAATGACCCAAGGTAGATTAAGACAACTAG
Organism: Sarcophilus harrisii; assembly: GCF_902635505.1. Lineage (NCBI taxonomy): Eukaryota > Metazoa > Chordata > Mammalia > Dasyuromorphia > Dasyuridae > Sarcophilus > Sarcophilus harrisii. The sequence goes on from NC_045429.1 coordinate 126,543,165, forward strand.
TAGTGACTGGTGGCTTCTTGTTTAGGAGGTTCAAGGTGGCTATTAGTTGACTTGACATAGAGTAATCTGTTGTCTTCCCAGAGTATGTGTCCAAGAGCTTTTAGAAAATATCCAACATGTCCAACTTAACAGCCCAACCACTATTGGTAATTCATAGAAGAAAAATGATTTATTCTTAAAGAACCTAGAAAGTGTTGCTAAGGATGATAAAATTCCAAAAAAAAAAAAAAATGAAGACATTAGGCACATGCACATATTTATCATTTATCAAATGAACACATTTGTTGTTCAAATAAATGTAGAAGATTTAGAAGAACAAAGTCAATTTTAAACTTGAAAAGCAGGCTTAGGCTATGGTGTCTGACAATAGGATTTAATTTTTTGGAGTCTCAGCTTAAAAACAGAGAAAAAAGATGTAAGGCTTCTGGCTAGGGCCATATAAAGCTGGTCAGTAAAAACACATTTCCTGGAATCTTGCAAATCTGTTCAAATGACTTGAAACTGAAAATGAAGGGAAAACAGAAAACTACTCACATATATTTTCAAAGCTTGATGCCATAGAGAATAACAGATATAACATAGGGAGAATATTATAAGGAGACAAGTAATTCACTAGAGAAAATTTTTAAAAAGAAATAATAAATGAGTAATGAAATACTTGAACTCAGAAGTTTATTCACACATATACAAACATATGTGAATATGTATACATAGGTATTATATATGTGTTTATGTATATGTCCATATAATTTCTCTCTTCATAAATCATATATTTCTAATGACATAATGTTCTAATGTATAACTTTTCACAACTATCAAAACTTGTGAAGAGTAATAAATACAAATATATGCACATATATGTATACATATATAAATGGGAAATGAAGGGAATTGTACGTAAGAAATATAGGTATAAAGGTATATGTACGTGTACATATATATATACATATGTGTATATATATATATACATATATATATATATGCACAAGATATCCCACAAGTATAACTGATTCCTGATTGAGATAAACTATTAGAAATATATACAATAATTTAATTTAAAGGAACAGAAAAGATAATCAGAAATGATACAACTGCATTAAGAATTCTAAATGATGAGATTCTGGAACTGGGTTGGTATAAGGATGAGGTTGGGAGATGTCCTACAGAATGCCTCAGCACAATAAAAGAACAAGCATAAGCAACTTGACTGTGATAGAATTCCTCAGACCCCTTAGAACTACATTCAGTTGAGGAGTCTTGGAAGCAGATGACAACAATTCACAGAAACATGATTCTGTCATGTTGAAGAACTTTGTCCATTGAGGCATCTGCTAGAACTTTTTTCTCTTTCAAAGGCAGAACACAATTTTTCTTAATGACAATTCATTCTCTAACAATTGAAGGAACTACCACTTTACGTCAGATTTTCACCAATATAGAGAAACTGGTCATCACGGTAGAAATTATGGGAACCTTTGAGAAAAAGGAGAGGAAAAACAAGCATAGATAGTGTGGTGTGTACTTTATGTTTTGATAGAACAAATTCAAAAGGTACAGAAAAAGTATATATAGGATAGAATGGCTTAATTGTCTACATTAAGAAATTGACCCAAGAGGAAGAGAAAGCTTTCAGGAATGCTATTATAAATGTAAAAATAGCAATGATTTCAATGAGGAATATGATGGTGAAGACCTATGAGGGTTGAAGGGATATTTTTGGCTGGGAACATATCTCTTTTTTCCAAAAACTTCAAAATACCTTATATTCTGCCTTATAGATCAAATTGTTTTTGATGACTAGGAGAGCATACTGATCATAACATCCTGACCATGATTATATCATGACCATGAAATCATATTTCCTCAAGTCAAAACTAAAAAATTATTGAGACCTCCAAACTAAAAGGGAAGGATAATCGGCTCACCATCTGGTGGGATATGACATATTATGAGAAGCACATTCTGGCAGTATATGACATGTTATGGAATATATACATTATTCTCTTTGCTTTTGTGCTGAGGTAGATTTCCACAAATAGATTGTAGCTCCTGAGATCTAGCACATGGGTTGAAGGGGAAATAGAGAGAAGGAATTTGAAGTTAGGGTCCATATAATCTGCTTTACTGAACCTACAAGCACACTGCTCTGTTGACATTACCTTTGGTGTGCAGAGAGTACCCTTCTCAAGAAAGCCAATAAACTTTCAGTTTTACTGCACTTATCCTGAGGCTCTGGAATTATTGGTAAGAGTCTTCATGTCCCTCACAGAAGGAAAAGACAGAACTGCTTAAAGAAACAGGTAGAATTACACAGAAAACTCATTGACTATTGGAAGTTTTTGAAAATGATATTCAAAACAGATGGAAGAATAAGAATGAATAGGAAAGAATAGTATAGAATTAGAAGAATTGTGTCAAGAAGGTTCAAGTTCAGAAGAAGTTGAGCCTTAACAATGAATTCTAAGAACAACAAAAAGTTCTGGGGAACAGATTCTGGAGTGAACAAAAGAATAAAATTCAGTTCAACAAACATTTATTAAGTATTGATTTTGTGGCAGGCACTGTACTAGTCACTAAAAATAGAGGGGAAAAATTAAATAATACCTGCCCGCATGAATCTTATATTTCATTTGGGAATGGAGTCATAAGAGGAATTTAGCTAAGTTTTTTTTTGTTGTTGTTGTTTGTTTGTTTGTTTTTAAAGTGAAGCATGTAGAAGTACTAACAACTGAGAGGTTACACATCTGGGGTAGAGCCAAGATGGCACAGTAAAGTCAGGAAGCTGTTTGAGCTCTCCCAGTTTCCCTCAAAAACCACATGACACCAAACCTCTGAACAGAGTCTGGTGGAATGAAGTCTCCCTCCAGCTGAAAATAGACTGAAAAGTCTCCAAGAAAGGTCAATCTCACTGGGGCAAAAAGGGTGTTCAGCCCCACTCAGAGAGACTCTGGAAAAGCCTGTGAGAGGGTCTTAATCACAGCAAAACAGCATCTAAGAGCCTCAGTCCTGGCTCAGTAGAGGCAAATGAGTGGGGCAGCTTCCGGAATCAGCTCGGAGGACAAAGTGGGAAAAAAGCTGTTTGCTGAACATAGGAACAACTAATACCAAATTAGAAATTCTGAACCAACCTCCAAGGAGAGATTAATAAATTAGAAACTAAGAAAACTATTGAACTAATAAATAAAATTAAGAATTGCTTTTATGAAAAAAAAACATAAACTTTTGATTAATTTGGTTAGGGAAAAAAAAGAAAAAAAATCACCAGTTTCAAAAATGAAAAGGTGAATTTACCACTGAAGAAAAAGAAATTAAAGCAATAATTAGGAGCTATTTTACCCAACTCTATGGCAGCAAGTCTGGCAATCTAGCCAAAATGAAAGACTACTTACAAAAATATGAATTGCCCAGATTAACAGAAGAGGAAATGAATTACTTAAATAGTCCCACTTTGGAAAAGAAATTCATCAAGTCATTAATGAACTCCCTAAGAAAAAATATATAGGGATGGATGGATTCACAAGTGAATTATACCTAACATTTAAAGAACAATTAATTCCAATACTATGTAAACTTTTTGGAAAAATAGGTAAATAAGGAGTACTGCCAAATTCTTTCTATGACACAAATATGGCACTGATATTAATCAGGAAGAGCCAAAACGGAGAAAGAAAATTATAAACCAATCTCCCTAATTAATATTGATGCAAAATTTTAAATAAAATATTAGCAAAGAGATTGAAGCAACTTATCAATAGGAGAATACACTATGACCAAATGGGATTTATACCAGGCATGTATTTGATTCAATATCAGGAAAACTTACCATAATCAACCGTATCAATAAAAAACCAATATAAATCATATAATAATGCCAAGAGATGCAAAAAAAGCTTTTGACAAAACACAGTACCCATTCCTATTAAAAACACTAGAGAGCATAGCGATAAAGGGAGTTTTCGTTAAAATAATTAGCAGTATCTACCGGGATGCGTTCCCAATAATATCGGGGGAAACTAGAATGCCTATTATCACCACTATTATTCAACATTGTACTAGAAATGTTGGCTTTAGCAATTAGAAAAGAAAAAAAAATTAAAGAAATCAGAATAGGCAACGAGGAACTAAAACTATCACTCTCTGCAGATGATATAATGATATACTTGTAGAATTCTAGGAAAATATCCACAAACCTACTGGAAACAATTTACAGTTTTACCAAAAGTGCAGGATATAAAGTAAACCCCCACAAATCATCAACATTTCTATATATCACTGACAAAGTTCATCAGTAAGGATAGAAAGAGAAATTCCATTTAAAATTACCATAGACATAATAAAATACTAGTGGGTCTACCTGCCAAAACAAACCCAAAAAATATAGGAAGACTATTACAAGAGATTCTCACACAAATGAAATCAGATCTAAACTATTGGAAAAATATCAATTGTTCATGACTGGGCTGAGCTAATATAATAAAAATGACAATTGTGCCTAAATCTATGTGTTCAGTGTCATATCAAAGTGCCAAAACATTATTTTATAGAACTAGAAAAAATTATAGCAAAAATTCATGTGGAGGAACAAAAGGTCAAGAATATCAAGGGAACTAATGGGAAAAAAAAATACAATGGACAGTTGTTTAGCAGTACTAAAATTATAAAGCAGCAGTCATAAAACCAGTTGGTACTGGCTAAGAAATAGAGTAATGGATCAGTGGAATAGATTAGATACTCACAGCATAATAATCAAGGCCTATAGTTATCTCGTATTTGATAAACCCTCAAACTCTAGTTTCTGGAATAGGAACTCATTATTTGACAAAATTGTTGAGTAAACTAGAAAATATGCCAGAAACTCAGCATTGACCTAGATCTCACACCCCATATCAATATAAATTCAAAATGGATATATAATTTGGGAATAAAGGATGTCACCATAAACAAATTAGCAGAACAAGGGATAATTTACCTATCAGATCTTTGGAGAAGGAAGAAATTTATGACCAAAGAAGAATTAAAGAACATTATGAAAGGCACAATTGACTTTAATTAGATTAAATTTAAAAAGGTTTTGCACAAACAAAACCAACAGAAAGAAGATTAAATGAGAAATACCAAGCTGAGAAAAAATCTTTACAGTCATTTTTTTTCCTGATAAAGGTCTCATTTCTAAAATATGCAAAGAAGTGTGTCAAATTTATAACAGTAGAGATCCTTCACCAATTGATAAATGATCAAAGCATACAAACAGACAATTTTTAAATGATGAAATTAAAACTATAGTTATATGAAAAAATGCTCTAAATCACTATTGATTAGAAAAATGCATACCTCTTATATTGGCTAAAATGAGAAGAAAAGATAATAATAAATGTTGGAGAAAAAGTGGGAAAACTGGGACACTAATACATTGCTGGTAGAGTTGTTAAATGACCTCCATTCTGGAGAGCAGTTTGGAACTATGCCCAAAGGGCTATAAAACCGTGTGTACCCTTTGACCCAGCAGTGCCATAACTGGATCTGTATTCCAAGGAATCAAAAAGGAGGGAAAGGATCCACATGTGCAAAAACCTTTGTAGCAGTTCTTTTTGTAGTCACAAAAAAATTGCTGGAATGGCTGAACAACTTGTGGTTTATGAGGATAATGGAATATTATTGTTTTACAGAAAATGATGAACACGCTGATTTTTAGAAGGCCTGGAAAGATTTACATAAAGTAATGCTAAGCGAAATGAGTAGAATCAGGAATATAATGTACACACTAATAGCAAGAAAGTGCAATGATCAACTATGAAAGACTTGGTACTTCTCAATGATTCAGTGATCCAAAGCAATCCCCAATACATTTTGGAAAGAAAATGCCATCTTCATCCAGAAAAAGAGTCAAGATGATTGAATGTAAATCAGCACATGCTATGTTCATTTCTTTTTTCTGTCTTTTTTTTATCTCTCCTATGTTTTTTCCCTTTTGCTCTGATTTTTCTCTCCCAACATAATTCATAAAGTAATATGTATTAAAAATAAATAAATAAATAAATTTATAACAATTTTAAAAACTGAGAGTTTAGGCTAGGCTCCCTGTAGGACAACACATTCCAGGTTTTAGCACAGCTAAAGATTCTAAAAGTAAATGGTGAAGAAGGAGGACATTCCAATGTGGAGCATAGCCTATACACAAAATAAAGGCATCAGACATGGATTGTTGAATGGATTGCTGTTAAATTTCAGAATGAACTGCAGCTATCAATGAATACTAAAGTCATTGAATTTTTGTTTGTTTTTCTTTTAAGTTATATTGAAAGAAAGAGAAGAACCACAAAAGGTAGAAGATTTCTACTCAAAGTATATGAGAAAAGATGACACTTAAAGATGAGAGGCTAAGCAACTCAAATCTTGTTTTGCTTCTGGGTTTTTGGGGGGGAGGGGAAAGATAATATTCTTTGGATAGAAGACAAATTTTGAATAGGAGTTGTGACTGAAGTTTAGTGAGGTGAGCCAGTTGACTTTATGAGGACAAATCAATGGATCTAAATGAACTATACCCCAGAATCCTAAAGAAAACTACTACATGTTTACTCAATTGAGGTCAGAATCTTTGAAGTGCAACTGAAAAAAGGTCATATGTGGCAACTCTGCAGCAAGATAAACATTCTAATATTTGAAAGGATGAAGATGGGAGTCCCTTAAATTATCTGATTGTATGATTTCATAGGTCTGAACATTTTGCAGTTTTGAAAGGCTTTTCTGACTTTAAAATCATTACTATTAGGCAGATTGCATAGTGGTGAGAGCACTTTTTATAGATCCAGAAAGACTTGTATTAAATTCCTGACCCTGACAAATTGTGGTTTTCTGACAATGCTCAAGTTAGTTCATCTCTCAGGGCCTAAAGAGGCAGCTCTCTAAAGCTGCACATTTCAGAAAAGATGCCCAACAGTATTCAAGGATGGGTGGAGGTTTTTCATTTAGGAGTTCCCTGTGTAACAAATGAAATCACAAGTCTAGTCCTTATCCCCATACCAACAATGGTGCTGTTTATATGAATGCCATTAATGTCAAGCTAGAGTATTTTCCAACTGAGACCTAGACATTTTTACAAATAGAAATAATACCATTCTATCTGCCAGTGGTTGTTTTTGCTTGTAATGTGTATTCTTTTGTGAGTTAAAGAATCAGGAGAATCTGGTGGGAAAAGGACGAGATACATCTTGATCTCTACCCTTGTTTTCAGTGTCATGTTCAGAAGCAAGAGGAAATTTTTACAACACTTTTAGGTTCCTTTCTTTTTAAAAAGATATATCTCAAGGAACTATTCTTAGAAACACTAAAGATGAGAGGCAGTGAACCAACCACCTCTGCAAAGGAGTGAGTCATCACCACTTCACTAATTATGCATCATTTTGCTGGAGATTGCTGGATATGGGACTAAATGCCTGCCAAAAAAAAAAAAAAAACCAACAAGGAAATGGAGAGCTAATTGGGCTGAAAATATTCCTTTACTAAAGCCTTAAGGCATCAGGTGCACAGCCAGTAGTGCTCTATTGGCAGACTCAAGCAACTGCTGCCTCTTCTATTTCCACTCTACCCCCATTAGTTTCCGGATTGTACACAATGGTCTCAAAAGTAATGTTTGCTAGTATGTGCAATTTTCATTTCCAAAGTTTCCTCTTTCCAGTTCCTCCCTTCCCCCTAATTTCCCTTTTCATCAGCTTCACTGCTTAGTCTTGAGATTTGTTTATCTTACTCCTTTACCTATTTCAGAAATTCTGAACCCTAGGAGTACTTCACACTCTGTGAGGAGGTCATCATGATCAAAACTATTTTCATAATAATATATAATTTGTCTATTAAAATCCACCTCTTTTCCCAAATACAATATGACAACATCAAATATTCTTCATTATATATAATGTTTTTTGTAAACTGTCTATCAGAACTGATTAAATGCAGAAGCAGAGAGAAGAATCCAGTTGTCTTCTATTAATCCAAACATTAAAGAGATTTACAAAAGAATATAAACAATGCTTTTTTTAAAAAAAAATTGTTCTTTTTCATGAAATGAGATTATGTTGTAATAAATTTATTATTATTTTTTCAAAAAAATACAAAAATATTTTAAATGCACATTTAAAATTTTATTATAGTATTTATTTTTATTATTTAATATGCAATTAAATTCCTTTAGAATCCTTAGTAATTTTGAAGTATAATGGAGACCTAAAAACAAAAACTTTGAGTACTACTTCGCTAACACATTAAACAATCCCACAACCCTTGTGCATTGCTTTTCATAGGACATATGCCCAATATATTAGTGGAGATGACCATAAAATAATATTAAAGTTTATTTTTTTGTGGGGGGAGATAATCTCATTTTGAAAATCAGTTCAAAATAATTTGCTTTGACTTTGGGCAAATCACTAATATTCCCTCTCTCAATTATACTCATCCTTTCTTAGACTTTTCATACTGCTCATTTTTATCTAAAACTATGAGGTGGCAGCAGATATGAAACTCTATGAATATACAGCTACCAACTGAAGAGAAACAGGGGGACACAAAGAGTTACTATTACAACTGAAGACAGAGAAATAAGGCCACAAGGAATTGCTAAATGTTTCATTTTTGACCTGATTTATTTTTTAAATATATTTTGATAACTATTTCAGTATAATTGATTTCCATTGTGATACTTTGGATTTTACTTTATACATTTAAAAATCTTATTCTAAAACATTGTTGGTGAAATTGTGAAATGGTCCAACCATTCTCGAGAACAATTATGAATTAGGCCCAAAGAGTTTTAAAACTATGCATATTCTTTGATCAAGGAGTGCCACTACTGAGTCTGTATTCCAAAAAAATCATAAAAGAGGGAAAAGGATCCACATGTGCAAAATGTTTGTAGCAGTTCTTTTTGTAGTGGCAAGAAACTGAAAACTGAATGGATACCCATCAGTTGGGGAATGGCTGAAAAAGTTATGGTATATGAAAGCAATGGAATATTATTGTCCTACTAAAAAAAATGATGAACAAGCTGATTTTAGAAAGGCCTGGAAAGATTTACATGAACTGATGCTGAGCAAAACAATCAGAACCAGAAAAATGTACATAGGAAGAGAAATATTGTGCAATAATCAAATGTAACAGTTCTGAGTGATTAAGTGAACCAAGGTAATCCCAATTAACTAACTTTGCATGGAAAATGCCACCTGCATCCAGAGAGAGAACTTTGGAGACTAAAAGTAAATCAATACAGGATATGCTCTTTTTTTTCCTTTTTCTTCTGTCTTTTTTTTCCTCTTGTAATTTTTCCTTTGTTCTATTTGTTCTAATTTTTCTTTGTTTTTTTCTAATTTTTGTTCTAATTTTTCCTCCCAATATTATTCATGAGAAAAAATGTAAAAAAAAAAGTTTTATAATGTACATGTATAACCAAAAAAAAATTGTTTTTTACATGTAACTGGGGAAAATAATACTTTAAAAAATAAAAACCTTGTTCAAAAAAGGGGCCCTCAGAGTCTATGAAATTGCTCTGTAACATAAAAATAAGTTAACAACTTCTGGTTTAGAGCCCAGTAGATGATAATGTGCAAATCTGCAGTAAAATGATGATTGCCTTTAAGGCACACAAGTAACAATACTCTTTAATTTCAGTCATTATGATACTGTGAAACACTGCCTCTCACTAGAAGAGAAACAAGATAGGATATTGAAAGATCACTTGATATTAATATATTAATGTATTTATATTTTCTTGTTATAAGACTATGTAGGAGGGGTATGCCAATAAATCATTTTCCTGGAAAGCACTCTAGTTTCTATGAAACATTTAAAGAATAATTAATTTCAATGCTATGCAAACTATTTGGAAAAATAGAGAAAGGATTTTCTCTGAATTCCTTTTATGACACAGATATGGTGCCAGGTGGGATCAAAATAGAGAAAGAAAATTATAGACCAATTTCCCTAATGAATATTGATGCAAAAATCTTAAATAAAATATTAGCAAAGAAATTACAGCAAGTCATCCCCAGGATAATAATATAAATAATAAAAATAAAGACCAAGTAGGATTTATACCAGGGAAACAGGGCTGGTTCAATATTAGGAAAATCATTAGCATAATTATTTATACCAATAATCAATCTAAGAGAAATCATATGAGTATTTCAATAGATGCAGAAAAAGCATTTGACATAATCCAGCACCTATTCCTATTTAAAAAAAAAAAACACTAGAGTATAGGAATTCAATGAGTTTTCCTTAAAATGATCAGTAGCATCTATTTAAAACCATCAGCAAGCATCATATGTAATGGGGACAAATTAGAATCATTCCCATTAACATCAGGGGTGAAACAAGGTTGCCCACTATCACCATTACTATTAGTATGGTATTAAAAAATATTAGCTTTGGCAATAAGAGAAGAAAAAGAAATTAAAGAAATTAGAGTAGGTAATGAGAAAACCAAATAATTACTCTTTTCAAATGATATGATGGTGTATATTTAGAGAATCCTAGAAAATCAAGTCAAAAAACTATTGGAAACAATTCACAACTTTAGCAAAGTTTCAAGATAAAAATAAATCCATATAAATCATTGACATTTTTATGTTAACCAACAAAGTCCAGCAGTAAGATAACCAAAGAGAAATTCCAGTTAAAATAACTAGATAATAAAAAAATATCAGAGAGTCTACCTGCCAAAGCAAAGTCAGGAACTATATGAACACCATCACAGAACAAGTGAAATTAGATTTAATCAATTGAAAAAACATCAAGTGCTTATGGGTAGACTGAACAAATATAATCAAAACAACAATACTATCTAAATTAATCTACTCATTCATTGCCATACCAATGAAATTACCAAGAAATTATTTTACAGAGCTAGAAAAAAGAATAAGAAATTCATCTGAAAGAACAAAAAGTCAAGGATTTCAAGGGAATTAATGGGAAAAAAATGTAAAGGAAGGTGGCCTACCTGTACCACACCTAAATCTATATCATATCACAGTGATCATCAAAACCATTTGGTATTGGCTAAGAAATAGAGTTGATCAGTAGAATAGATTAGGTTCACAAAACACAATAGTCAATGACTATAGTAATCTATGTTTGATAAACCCAAAGACACCATCTTTTGGGATAAGTACTCACTATTTGACAAAAACTGCTGGGAAAATTGGAAATTAATATGACAGAAACTAAGTATTGATCCACACCTAGCATCCTATACAAAGATAAGGTCAACATGTATTAATAATTTGGATATGAATGATATTATAAGCAAATTAGAAGAACAAAAAATAGTTTACCTCTCAGATTTATGAAGAAGGAATGAATTTGTGGCTTAGAGTACATTATTGAACATAAAATGAATATTTCTGATTGTATTAAGTTAAAAAGTTTTTGAAGAAACAAAACTACTGCAGGCAATGATTAAAAGAAAATCAATAAACCAGGGCAAAAATATTTTTACATTCAAGGATTTTGATAAAGGGCTCAGTTCTAAAATATATAGAGAATTGACTTAAATTTATAAGAATTCAAGCCGTTCTTAATTCTGATTATCTCAAAATCAGATTATTAATCAGAGAAATACAAATTAAGACAACACTGAGGTACCACTACACACTTTTCTGATTGGCTAAGAAGACAGGAAAAGATAATGATGAATGTTGGAGGGGATGTGGGAAAACTTGGATACTGATACATTATTGGTGGAATTGCAAATTGATTCAACTATTCTGGAGAGCAACTTGGAATTATGACCAAAAGTCTATCAAAATGTGCATATCCTTTGATCCAGCAGTGTCTCTACTGGGCTTGTATCCCAAAGAATCATAAAGGAAGAAAAGGGACTCACATGTGCAAAACTGTTTATGCAAGCCCTTTTTGTAGTAGCAGGGAATGAAAACTGAGTCGGAGAATTGATAAATAAATTATAGTTTGTGAATGTTATGGAATATTATTGTTTTATAGGAAAAAATCAGCAGGATAATTTTGACAGGATTGGAGAGACTTACATGCACTGATACTAAGTGAAGTGAGCAGAACCAACAGAATATTGTACACAGCAACAAGAAGATTATGTGATGATCAACTCTGATGGATATGATTTTTTCAACAATGAGATTATTCAGACCACTTCCAATGGTCTTGTGATGAAGACTGCCGTCTTCACCCAAAGAAAGGACCTTGGGAGCTGAATATGTATCACAACATAATATTTTCACTTTTTTGTTGTTGTTTCCTTGCATTTTATTTTCGTTATCTTTTTTTTTCCTTTTTTGATCTGGTTTTTCTTGTGCAGCATGATAATTGTGGAAATATGTATAGAAGAATTGCATACGTTTAACATACGTTGGATTAATTGCTGTTTAAAGGAGAGAGTAGGAGTAAGGGAGGGAAAAATTTTGGAACACAATGTTTTGCAAGGTTTAATGTTGAAAATTATCTATGTATATGTTTTGACAATTAAAAACTTTAATAAAAAAGAAAAGAAAGAAAATGAGATTTCAGAGAGCTTAGTTCAGACCCAGAAAACTCAAATTATAAAAAGGAAACCAAAAGGAGAACGATACAATACCTGAATTAGAACAATCTTTCTACATTTTCATTTTGATTTGTTTTTCCCAAAAATGAATTATGGAATCTTTATATTTAGACTCTTTCCATGCTGTGTCAGTTATTGTTTGAAAAACTGAAAGGGAGCTTAGGATGAACTTTGAATCCAGAGCCAAGAAGGAATGATTTCAAATCCACCCTCAAATACTTCCTAACCTCTGTTTTGACTTTTCTCATTTGTAAAAATTATATGCATAAAATTATATCTGTAAAATTATATATATATATTTACATATAAATATATATACCTCCCAAGGTTTTATGATAAAATGAAATAAAGTTTACAAACACTTTACAAAACCTATAAATTACTACATAAATTCTCACTTATTATTAACTAATATGATCAAGATTAAATACGTATATATATATACATACATATATATGCATGTGTATATATTTGTATATTTATGTATGTGTGCTAGAAGGGTCAATTCACAATATTTTTGATTTGGAATTGAGCTCAGAAATCTGCCCCAACTTAGGTCTAAAAAAAATTCCTGTACAGACCCCAAAAAATAATGATTTCAGTTTCCATTTAATGATCTCCAATAAAAGTAACTACCCACTGAATCAATTCATTCCAGTTTGGGCTAGTGGTAATGATTAGTTTTTTGTTTGGTTTGGATTGGGTTTTTTTCTTCCTTAGATCAAGCCAAAATCCATTTTTTTAAACTTCTTGCCATTTCCCTGAATACTAATTATTGGGGCCAGATAAAATAATCCTAATGCCCCTTGATATTATAGACATTCAAGTATTAGAACCATAACCTACCTCTTATTCCATAATACTATAGTTGATATATATGTGGCATAGTTTCCAGTACCCTCACCATCCTAGTCACCTTCCATTCCCCACTCCCAGAATACACTCATATTTAGCAGTTTCTGATAGGATTCTAGAGGTGGTCTCAACAGAGCAGAATATAGATAGCAGGACTACAAGCTGTCAATTGCTGAAGTCTTCTTTAGTGCTCAATAATCCAGAGGACCCATGATTTTATTATGTGGGTATTCCTTCTAATAGTTCAATTACAATTGATCCATATCTTCTCATCTTGATCAATTCTTTTCCATGTCCACTAGGAAATTCTCCATGTTATGGAGAGGGGGGAGGAAGATTCCAAATTTTCATGATTTTATCTATCCCAATATATCTTGCAAAGAATCTTGTATGATTTTAATCTATGCAAGAGACACATCTTGGTGAAGAAACACCTTGAAAGAGATATTTTATTCTAGTGAGGAAAATCAGTTTATATGTATATGGATAAGTATACTTAAATGACAGAAATGAAAATTATGTAAGTGACATTCTAAAGCAGAACACATGCTATAAAGGGAAGAGAATACAAGATCTCAGTGTCACTTGTTTTATCTTTCCCTTTCCCTCTGAAAGGATAATTTATGTTCTATTTCTGAAGAAATGGGGTTTCTGGAAAGAAGTAACATAGCTAAGTAGTTTTGAAAATAGTAAAAAGAAAAAAAAAAGAGCTGGAATAGAATTTAAGTTTCTTGTGATCAGAGACTATATCTCATTTCATTTGCATCTCCAATGTCCATCAGAGCCATTAGTAAGTGACTTTGCACTTACCACTATGTGTGATAAATGTTTAATAAATTCATTTTGGATTGGATTGGAGTTGCAACATTACCTAATAGATGACTTCAACTTTTTTTTTTTAAACTAAAGACTAGAAGTGGAAACAAGATGGAGGAATAAAGGCAGGAACTCACCCGAACTCTTCCCCAAATTGCTCCAAATTCTTTTAAATAACGACTCAACAAATTTTAGAGCATCAGAACACTCAAAAAGAAAGAATAGAATGTTATCCAGCCAAAGGCAACTTAGAGGGTCAGAGGAAAAGGTCTGTGATTCCAGGGTGGGACTCCAATGTGGAGGCCACAGGACTGGTCCCAGCCCCAGCTCCAACCCTGATCAGGTCCCAGCCCTGGTCCAGCCCTAGCCCTACCTCTGAATCAGCTGCAGACTTGGAAAGTCAGGAGATGATCTTTAGCAATAGGTTGGGGTATGGTGTAAAGTTCCAGCACAAGTCACACCAGCACAGTCCTAACCCCAGCAGCCATAGAATCAGCAAAGCAGGTCTATTACTTTAGCATATCATATCTTACAGCTACAGTGGGGCAGGGACACTTCAAGGCAGAAAAGAGTGCTTGTGGTCAAATTCCTAGAAGGATTTCTGCACAAAACCCCAGAAGCTTGGGGCAGTACACCCTCTATTATGGAAACAGAGGCTTACTTTAACTAAGAGTTAAAATCCAAGGAATAGTCTAAGAAAATGAGCAGACATCAAAAACAGTTTCTGATCATTAAAAGTTAGTGGTGATAAAACACACACCAGAACATTGTAACAAAAGCTCCTGAATCCAAAAGCTCCAAGAAAAAATAAGAAATGGGCTCAGGTCACAGAAGAGCTCAAAAGGGATTTTGAAAATTAAGTAAGAGAGATGGAGAAAAATTAGGAAATGAATGGAAAGTGGTACAAAAGGAAATAGAACAAGCTAATGAGGAGAAGAATGCCTTAAAAAGCAAAATGCTCAATTGGAAAAGGAGGTACAAAAGCTCCTTGAAGAAAATAATTCCTTAAAAATAGAACTGAAGAAATAGAAACTAATGACTTTATGAGAAATCAAGATATAAGAAGTGAAGCAAAAAAATATGAAATATTGCATTGGAAAAACAACTGATCTGGAAAATAGAAACAGAAGAGATAATTTGAAAATTATTGGTCTATTTAAAAATCATCATCAAAAAAAGAGCTTGTACATCATCTTTCAAGAAATTATCAGGGAAAACTGTCCTGATTTTCTACAACCAGAGGGTAAAATAGAAATTGTAAGAATCCCCTGATCATCTCTTGAAACAGATCCCAAATGAAAACTCCCAGGAATATTATAGCCAAATTCCAGAATTCCCAGGTCAAGAAGAAATTATTGCAAACATTCAGAAAGAAGCGATTCAAGTATAGTGGAGCCACCGTCAGGATAACAAAAGATTTAACAGCTTCTACATTAAAGGAGTGGAGGATTTGGAATGTGGTATTTCGAAGAGCAAAGGAACTAGGATTACAACCAAGAATCACCTACCTGGCAAAACAGAATATAATCCTTCAGAGGAAAGGGTGGTTATTCAATGAAATAGAGGATTTTCAAGCATTCATGATGAAAAGACCACAGCTGAATAGGAAATTTGATTTTCAAGTATAGAGCTCTGAAGAAGCATAAGGAGATAATCGGGAAACTGATATCATAAGGCACTTAATACAATTGACCTTTTTACATTTCTGAATGGGAGAATGATACCTGTAACTTATTAGAATTTTCTGATTATTGTGGCAATTAGAAGGAGTATATATCGTCAGAGGGTACAGGTGTACATTGAATATAAAGGGATAATATCTTTTGTAAAAATGTTGAAAGTAAAGTGTGAAAGAGGAATGTCCTGGGAGAAAGGGAGAGCAAGAAATGGAATGGTGCAAATTATGTACCATAAAAAAATGTCAAAGAAAGCTTTTACTGTGAAAGAGAAGAGGAGGAGGAAGCAGTGAGTGAACTTTACTCTCATAAGAATTGGCTCAAAGAGGAAATAATATACTTACTCAATAGGGATATAGAAATCTATGTTACCCTGCAGGAAAATGGGATGGGAAAAGGACATGGGAGGAGGAGAGTGATAAAAGAGAGAGCATATAGAGAAAAGAAATGTTGACTTCCAAAACACTTTTGAGGAGGGCCAGGTAGATGAAGAGAGAATAAGTGGGGGTAAGTAGAGTTAGCAATAGTAATTATTTTTAAAAATTGAAGCAAGTTTCTCTGATAAGGCCTCACTTCTCAAACATAGAGAGAACTGAGTCAAGGTTATTAAAAATAAAAACCATGCCCCAATTGATAAATGATCAAAATGCATGATCCATCCAAATAGGTATAAATTCATGCATATCTTTTAACCTAACAACACCACTACTAGGCATGAATGTCAAGAGATTTAGGGGGAGAAAGGAAAATGACCTACAAAAAAATATTCATTTTTTCCCAGGGTAAAGTAATTGAAAATTGAGGGGATGTCTAATCACTTGGGGAATGGTTCGATAAAGTGGGGTATGTGTTAATGATACAATATTATTGTTCTATGGGAAATGATGAACAGGATGCTTTCAGAAAAGAAAAAAAAACCCTGGAAAGTCTTCATGAACTCAAGCAAAGTGAAGTGTACTGTATACAAAGCAATAGCAATGTTCTAGGATAACCAGGTGTAAATGACTTTGCTATCTTCAGAAGTATAATCATTCAAGACTACTCTGAAGGACTTACAATGAAAAATCCTATCCATCCCCAGAGAAGAAACTGATTGTGTCTGAATATAGACTGAAGCATTCTCATTCTCTGTGTGTGTGTGTGTCTCTCTGTCTCTCTCTCTCTCTCCCCTCTTTCTATTTTTTAAGTGTTTTTATTTTCATTAGAATAAGAGATCCATGTTTTCTTTCATAATTCGACTCTTATGGAAAAGTTTTGCATAACTTGATATGTGGTTTCTTAATTTTGGGTGGGGATAAGACAGAGAACCTAGAACTAAAAAATTTTGAAAACAAATTTTAAAAATTATTTTGAATATAACTGGAGAAAATATTAAATCAATAAAATAAAATAAAACAAGAGATCAAAAAACCTTGTATATGGGTCAGGGATGAAGATGTAGTTGAGGGAAAATAAAAGACAAAAAATTCAAAACAGTCACTGAGGGAATGAGATGGATGGAGTAAGCTCAAACATCAAATGAATGTATATCTTTATGGGCTATTAATCTGTAGTGGGTGGAGTCAAGTAGATTTTATTATTTCCACAACTATGTATTTCCATAAATTCCTTGGAAGGAGCATAATTTTAAAATATGGTTCTGTCTCAGTTATGACCATTTTAGAATGTGCCTAAAATAGGGATGGAATTAGAGAAGCTGATGTTGTTATCTTGCTTGAGGGATAGGTAACAATATTACATATTCGAGTTTCTGAGGATGACAACAGGGATGAGGTAAAGAGGAAAAAAAATTCTAAACTTCTTGGGGAAAAAAAAGTTAGAAGAATAACCTAAAAGGCAAGAGATAATAGAAGGGAAGATAAAGAGTGTGTAATCTAATTACATGAACTTCAAAAGACAGAAGAACACTGAAAGATAATATAAGAATGGTCAGAAAGTGATAGTCCAGATCAAGGAATATTGTACTTCTCTTGACTTTGGCTTGTCTCATGAAGTACTAAAATGAAAATTCTCCAGGGAAGAGGCTTCCAAAGGAGATAGAACCCTCAGGAAAGATACGGATTTCCATTAAAATAGAGAAATAGAATTAAATTCAAATTGATCTATCATTAAATCAATGGTTTTTGTTTTTTTTTAATTCTTGACTCCTCAGCTATCTGAGTTTCTAGGTTTATTTGTTTCTAATAAAATGAAAACAAAATTATATAGAGTTCGCTACATTAACTCCTCCTATACCCTAGAAGTTTAGATGTTGGAGAATGTTGGGAAATAGAGCAAGAGTTTCAAAGGACTACGAGTAGTCCTAGTAGAAGTACCTCTTCTTCTAATTCCTCATTTTCTCATCCCTTCATTAAAAAAAATCATTCCAACATAATCAATTCACATTTATGAGTTCTGTCTATATAAACTCCTTTTAACTGTCCTAGTAATGATAAGGGATTATGTGTATCATCTTCCCATGTAAGAATTTATACAATTTAACTTTTTTGAATCCCTTATGATTATTCTTTCATGTTTACCTTTTTACTCTTCTGTTGAATCTTGTATTTGAATGTCAAATTTTCTTTTCAGTGTTGGTTTTTTCATCAGGAATGCTTGAAAGTCCTCTTTTAAGTAAATATCTATATTTACCATCAAGGATTATACTCAGTTTTTCTAGGTAGTTGATACAGTTCCTTTCTACTCCAAACTATCATATTCCAAACCCTCAGCTTCTTTAAGGTAGTAACGGCTAAATCTTGTGTGATCCTATAATGCTACAATATTTGAAATATTTCTTTCAAATTGCTTGAAGATTCTTTTCCTCTTTGGACCTGGAATTTCTGGAATTTGGCTATAATATATCTGAGAGTTTTCATTCTGGAATCTCTCTCAGGAGGCTATAGGTTTATTCTTTCAATTCCTATTTTGCCCTCTGGATCTAAGATATCAGAGCAGCTATCTTTGGTAATTTCTTGATGATGATCAATTTCTTGATGTCTGGGATATTGTGTGATTGTGGCTTTTAGGTAGTCCAAGAAGTCTTAAATTATGTCTTGATATATTTTCCAGGATAGTTGTTGTTTCAATGAAATTTTTTATATTTTTTATTCTTTTGACTTTGTTTTATTATTTCTTGATGTCTCTGGGAGACATAAAATCATTAGCTTTCCATTCCCAAGTTTTACATTTTACAGGATTATTTTCTTCAGTGAACTTTTGTAAATCTGTTTCCATTTTGCCAATTCTGTTTCTTAAGGAGTTCTTTTCTTCGATGAATTTTTGTGCTTCTTTTATCATGAGGCTAATTCTGTTTTTTTAAGGTGCTGTTCTCTACAATTTTTTGTGATTCTTTTACCAAGTTATTAATTCTCTTTTCATAATTTTCTTGCATCACATTTTTGTTACCCATTTTTCTTCTAGCACTCTATTCTCTTTCTTTAACCCCTCCAAGAATTCCTGTTGGGCTTGGGAGTAATTGCTGTTTTTCTTTGAGACTCTGTTGATAGCAATTTTCACACTGCTGTCTTTTTAGCTTCATATTTTGCTCCTGCCTGTTACCATGATAGCTTTTTATGATAAAATTTTTTTTGTTGTTTGCTCATTTTCCTAGTGTATTATTTACTTTCAAATTTGTTAGTTGGCTTCTGCTCACCTGGGCAAGGGGAGGGGAGGCACTGTCCTGAGATTATTCATGCTTATTTTTTTCAAAACTAGTTCTGGAGGCCTGCAAGTTTTTAGTTTGTCAAGATGGTATAATTCTGGAAGAAGTATGGCCACTACCTTTCTGGTCTGTACTCTTATCTTTACCCAGAAAGGGACCCTGATCCACTACAGTCACAAACATTAGTGGTCTCTTTCCCTTGGAATTGTGACCAGGATTCCTTTTTTCTTCTGACCAATAACTAGTGTTTCTCTTCATCCTGGAATACTTACCCAGAACTGGGTATAGGAAATATAGTTGTCAATCAGTAGCAACTGTATCTTGTGTGAGCAAAGAGTCCCCTCTAATCGTTTTCTGGTTAGTTGTTCAATTCCCTTATTCTCTCTGGGCTGAGAGCTTCCAAAGCTGCGGCTCTTGCTTTCACTAAATGTCTGGGCTCCAGATAGGCTTTCCCTGATGTCATAAATTTCTCCTGCTATTCTCACAAGTGTTTTTTTTTTTTAGAAAAAAATACCTCATCTAAAACTTTTTTGGTTCTGCAGCTTTAAAACTTTTTGAGGCATTATTTTAAAGTTCTTTGAAGGGTATTATCAAGAGAGTTCAGTTCCACCATCTTTCCTAACTTATTTCTAAATGTTTTTCTTCACCATCTTCTTCTGGTAACAGTGGGTGGTGTTTTGAACCTCTCTTCCTCATCATTTTTCTAATAAAATCTGCTCTCTGGGATCCTTGGAAAAGTTCTTAGTCATTCATACTGAAGTATGACAGTATTGTTGTACTTGGGCAGATTACCATGTTGTTTTAATAATGGCATTCTGGATTTTTTGTTGGTAAGTTTATGAGAAAGAATTTTAAAAGAGCTGAAGAGTCTTCCTACATCCTACAAATTATATATGTAGAAGATTATAATATTTTGACAAAGGCTATTGCTATCCCAATCTCTAAATTCAAAAACTGATAGTGTTAGAGAACTATTCTCCAAGCCAACTTACTGTACAGTCTATTTTCTGCAGTAAAAATAGCAGCATCCATCTCCTCCTGGTGATCTGTGAAGAACAAAGACATATACACTATGAAGAGTACTGAAAATATGTTTATTGTAAGTGAAAATCACAGATCATAGATGGTAAGACACTCATCTCATAAACTGTTGTCCCTTT
Organism: Sarcophilus harrisii; assembly: GCF_902635505.1. Lineage (NCBI taxonomy): Eukaryota > Metazoa > Chordata > Mammalia > Dasyuromorphia > Dasyuridae > Sarcophilus > Sarcophilus harrisii. The sequence goes on from NC_045429.1 coordinate 126,563,877, forward strand.
TATCTGACTTGATAAAGCTAATTCATTTAATGAAATGTGATCACTTTCATTTTCTGCTTGCATTTCATTCAGAGTCTTCTAGTTTCTTGCTATTGATAGTAGCTCCCAGCTGTCTAAATCAACTCCTTCACTATTTATGGCATAACTATGGCTCAGAGCCAGATGGCCCTCAGTATGTTTTAAAGTCATAACTCTTTTCTTCTGCCTAGATCTGTGAAATTATATCAATACAGTTTTGATCCAGACAACCACAAATATGTATTATGTTATTGTTTTTAAATCAAAACCAAATATGGTTTTGAGGTCTATGTGATCAGAAAGGGGGGTATCCCATAACACCAATGTACCTTTGTTTTTATAGAAATTTTATCAACAGAACATGAACTCATTTTACTTATGCAGAGGTCACTTATCTGGCCACTTTAGAAATCAGAAGCACAATTGAAAATAGAATGGGATAAGAATGTTTAGAAGACACAAAAAGTAGGAGTTTCATTATCCAATTCTTTTTCTTCTTATTCATAGGAATATAAAGCTAACTCAACTAGCTATTTGCGTGAGCCTATCCCCTCTCAAACCCTGCTCTATCACCAATAATTCTTCCTCTCTCTTTATTTTCAGTCTTCTTCCATGGGATCATTCTTTCTGCAAATATTCAGCTTGCCTTTATCACCAAAAAAATCTTCTCTAAGTCTTTTTGCCTTAATAAGCTACCATCCAATCCTTGTTTTCCCTTTTAAATTCAACATCTTAAAAGTATATTTCATACTTATCTCTACTTCACTACTTATTCCTCAAGAATCTACAACTTTTAAATGCCTATTATGTACCAGTTCAATCTAGTCTTTAGGGAGATAATCTTTGTCCTTGAGTTTACATTTGACTAGTGAAATTACAACTCGAACACAGTTAAATAAATACAAGAATTATACAAAATAAATTCAGAATAATTAGAGAGCAGAGCACTAAGAATTAAAATAATCAGGAAAGGCCTCTTGAAGGAGGTAGGTACCAAGAAATGAAGATGAGTCTTCTAGACATAGTGGACAAGCTGAACAAAGCCAAAGAAGTAGGGTATTAAATGTATGGAAGAAGGAACAGCAAGTAGGCCTGTTTGACCATCACAGTGAATGTGAGAAAGAGAACACTATAATATCAGGCTCAAAGTGTAGGTTGGAGGCAGATAGAAAAGGCCTTATAAAGCCAAACAAAAGACTTTGTCATTCATATTTTGCTACTTTGCTACCAAATGACAACAGAGCTTTGGTGGTAATGGACAATGGGAGAGGATGTGGTTGCAACATGGTGTGATCTCTGATTCATAAATATCTGTCTAGGAACTCTGTAGGGAATGGATTCTAGACATTAGACTCTGAATATAGGGGACAAGTTACAAAGATATTTTAATAGTCCAAGCAAGAGGACAAAAATTATGAATGTTGTGGTATGAGTGAGGAAAAAAGGTTGCATGTGGAAGATATGCAAGGAGATGGAGATAAGAATTGAAAAGAATTGGCTGTGATTATGCAGCTCTTCCCCTGCCAACTTTAATGGAGGAATTTTATAGCTCCTTTGAAGGGGAGTTGACTGTCATTATTGGTCATATTTAAGGTTTGGAGTGAGTAGAGTAGAGATATCTGGCAACCACAGGAAATTTGGAGATATTGAGAGGTGGGGAAAAAAGTGAGAGAAAAGAATTTTCAAGAGAGAACAGACGAATTCACCAATCAAAATTGAGAGTAAATAGCCCTTTAAAGTGCCTGGAGTTGGGAGATGGTTGCCTATAGACCTTTGAGGCTATCTGGCTCACTCTCTTTCTACCCTCCTTTTCCCAGTCTCTAGCAAGAGAAAGAGAAGAAACTTAACGGACAAGTGAGACTTCCAACTTCTTTCCTGCAACCAGTAGGAGAAAAGTCCATGTCTCTTGGTTTGTACTTAACTCCAAGTACCTTTCTTCAATGGCTGGAATTGGTCTACCTCTTCCCTCTCCGCTTAGCCTTTTGCAAAGTACTCCTAAACTTCATGTGGGCACCAGATTTCATTTACTTTCACCCGCCTTTACTTATCTTCTGTAAATAGCCTTCCCCCATTGAGCTATAACAGTGCTGGCAGCTTGGGGACTAGTGGCTAAGACTGGCTTTGAGAGGCACATGAGTATAATTTTGTCCAGTTTATATAATAGAGTGAATGGAAGATAGGTTATGTAGAAGGGTAGTTTTAAATGGAAAGATAATGAGTTCACTTTTAGACATTCCATAACTTAACTTCTGCCCTCACAATTCAATGGAACATCTCTTTGAAAGTTCATTAATGAGCACAGAATTCATGAACTCAAGGGCCTTTACAATCTTCATATTCCATGACCTTTTGTGTCCCTTGGTGCTATTTTCCACCCGTTTTCTTCTCCTTTGGCTTCTAGAACACTGACTCCTCCTCTAACTCTATACTCTCTATTTTACCATAATACTCTTCTGACTATTTAAATGATTTTCCAAGGTTTTTTGCTTAGTCCTATCAACTATAAATCCCTTCACCAAAGCTTATATTTTAACCTGGAGGAAAGAAAACACATCAAATAATATTTTCAGATATTTACTAATTAGGCAAGTTTGGGGTTTAATAGTATCATAGGCATAAACAACCCTGGTGCAACTCAAAGTTGTTCTTATAATTAATAGATGGAAAAGAAAATTCCTGAAATACCCAGTTTTTTGGAATATACAAAGAGAGAATTAACTTCCTATAGTTTGGATGCCATGGGAAAAATCCATAGGCTTCCATGAAATTCACCTAAGAGGCAAGAAAGTTAGGGATCCTTATACAACTATGAATACAGCAGTTATGCTCAGTTCCTCTTTGTCATTCCTCAACAGCATCCTAATGATGTTCCAACAGATTCTGCTTTCAGCAGAATGGTTTAACAAATGCTAGCGTCAGTGAAATTCTGATGCTGTCTTTTATACACTTACTCATAATCACCACTCTGAGGCCATAATTACAGGCAGATGTTCCCCATGCCAACAACAGCCTCACTGTCTTGGGGGAGGGAGTACCCCACACACAACCACTACACTTATCTATTTACCTGTATTTTTGAAATGATATTTTTTTTCTTCTTTCCACAAATTCCTTAGTGATGTCATACCATCTCTGACACCTAATAAATGTATAACAAGGCAAATCACTCAGCCTCTATATATCTCAGTTTTTTCAGCTGTAAATTAAACAAATTGTTCCTAGCTCATAGGGTTGTTGTTTGTTGGCTCAAATCAATTATGTAAGAAACTCTGTGAAATTTAAAACATTACATGAATATTATTATTTATTACTATAACTTCAACTATAACCTCTATAGCAGATTATATAGTAGATAAAGTTTAGACTTTACAGTATAAAGAAGAAATCAGCATGAAAAGATAACATTAGAAGACTTTGATCTTCATATTTCTACTACTTCCAGTCATCAGATTGCATTCTAGGATCCAGGCTCGATCAGTTTAACATCCCTTAAAATTCATAAGTAGTATCATGTATCTCCTCTTTTTCAAATGATAAAAGATACGAAAGACAGTAGAAGTCTTCCCCCACCTAACTTTTCAAGGGATAAATCCAATTTAAAAAATAAGATCATGATTTGTCCTTAAACAGAGAATCATCTTCTATATGTCCTATATGTACTTAACATGATATATTAAGATCTATTTGTTTTGGAGCCCAAGCCAGATTGTGAAGCAATCTCCCCCTATCTCTATCTCTGTCTCTTCTTTCTCTATCTCTCTATCTCTGTTTCTGTCTCTGTCTCTCCCCACATATAGAGATAGATAGATTATTTATAATATATATATATATATACATTTTATGGATTTTTATTTTATAGATATTTATTTATAGATATTTATAGATAAAGAGATAGCTATCACTCTCTTGTTACAAACTGTGGTAGGGCACACCGATTTTTTTTAATTCAGCTGAGAGAAGCTCCCCTTCTTTGTTGCTCAATATGGTGCACCAACCTAGCCATCCTAGAGTTCCTCATGCATATTTTAATTCTGTCAGCCATGAAGTGATGGCCCAAGTCAGTCAAGATTGGAATATTGTTTCAATACATTTTAAGGGGAAAAAAAAAGAAACATTTGCTTAACCTTTATGAGGGCAGGAAGTCAGGACATTGCTGCCACTACCAGAAGGTGACCCTTTGTCAGAGATTAATTATTACACTACTAAAATAACTACTCAGGACCTGATATAAATCTCCCCCCATCTGCACTGGGTTAATTATACCAGGAATCTGATTACTAAGCAAGCAAATGATATGATTGCATCCTCACTTTAATGTACTTCCAGAATTTCAAATTAATATGTTTAGAAATAAAACTCATAATTTTCTTCCAAAATCTATTAATTCAGATTTATTTCCTTCTCTCAATGGTATAACCATCTTCACAGTTCCTAGCTTTATAATAAGAAAATCACTTTTGATTCTTCCCCCTTCCTTATCCCTAACATGAAGTCAACAATCAAGTCTTATTGATTCCTGGATATCTTGAATCTTGCCCCTTCTTTCTATTCCCACTGATAATTCCTTTGTTCAATATCTCATTGACTTGTTCTATTTAAATAAGTTCTACATGTATCTTTTTCCCTTTCTACTCCTTCCTTATCTTCCATTCCATGCTGCACAATACATGCTTATATAGTCTTCTTAGGCAAATCAAGCCGTACCTTTGTCTATGGCATGGGACAGAGGAAAGGGAGGTGACTGTTTTTACCTCTCAAACACAATTTCATGTATCTTTTGCATCATAGCCTATTGATCCTACTACAAATATCTTGAGGGCAGGAAGTTATTTATCTTTATATGTAGCAGGAGAGGATGCTTGCCATAGTGGATAAAAAAGGGGCGTCAATGTCAAAAGAACCTGAATTCAGATTTTACCTCATTTATACTTAATTATCTGTATGATCCTGGAAAATTATTTAAATTTTCACTACTACTAGGTGATCTTTAAGATTATAAATTGCAAAGGAGGTAGGGAAAGTTAATTTCACTGGATGACCTACAAAAATAAAATCACAAGTCTAATACAAAAAAAAGAAAAATAAATAAAATAAAGCAACTAACAATCAGTAGAGTTCATAGTACAGAGAAGGACCTTGCACTAGAAGTCTCTAAGCAAAGGCTGAATGGCCATATCTAGGGTATATTTGTTGGAGAGGATACACCAAAGAGCCTCTGAGGTCCCTTCAATAATTGAGATTTTTTGTTCCTAAGTTAACATTTCTGTTTTATTTCTATTGTTTTTGGGAATGTGGGTAATTTCTTTAGATATGAACTCTTGACTCTACCCATTAGGGATAGCTCTGACATCAATACCTCTTGGTTTAAGTTTTATGTTGGAATGAAATGACACATTCAGAGGTTGCTACATGGTACAATCTATAGAGTGATGGACTTGGAGGGAAGAAGACCCACACTAAAATCTTGCCTTAGACACTTACTACCTGTGTGACCTAGGCAAGTCATTCTGTTTGCCTCTGCTTCCTCTTTTGTAAACTGGGGAATAATAATAGCAGTTACATATCTCCCAGAGTTGTTGTTAGGATAAAATGAGATGATATTTGTAAAATGCTACATAAATGTCAATTATTGTCATAGTTATTAGACAATTAGCAAAAGAAGACCAAAGGAGCTTGGACCAAATATAGAATGTATATAGAGTAGAACTAGCATGGCTATATGTAGCTCCCTTTTCTCTGTAAGGAAACAGGTCTTATAAACAAAGCAGGCTGCGGTGACCCAAGTGCTCTCAGCTAGCCACGGAGATTAAAAGGCAATGATCTCATATGGATGGGACCTCTTACCCCTCTGAGTGACTAAGAAGCCTCAATAATACTTTAAGAGGTCACTAGGAATCTGAATCAAGGGAGATACAGTCAAGTCTGGGCTTTATTGACTTTTAGGGAAAATTTCATCAGACCCTTTTTGGACAGGGGAGGGGAAATATTCATCTTAAAACACCTCCTAAGTAAACATTTATAATTTGAAATTCCTCATCTCATTCAATAAAGACATAACCTGCTCATTGGGATATGCTGAATATAGACTGGTACAATCACATTTCTCAAAAAACAAACAAACAAGCAGATTGGTTTGGGCAGGAAAGAGGACCAATGGTAATACAATTTTATTTTTTTCTTTAATTTTTGTAAATTAGGAGATGTCAGGTGATGTCCAAAACAATCCCAATGCAGAGTAGGTATATTTGATAGGATTATGATTTCAAGTCTTAGAAGATTTGGCAATAAAAGTACAACTCCATTGGATCATCTTGAGCTAGAGATGACCCTATTTTTTTTATTAAGGCTGTTCATTTTCAACATGTATACATAATTTTCAACATTCACCCTTGCATAACCTGTGTTTCAATTTTTTCCCCTCCCTTTCCTCCCTCCCTCTCCCTAGATGGCCAGTAATTCAACATATATTAAACATGTGCAGTTTTTCTATACATATTTTCACAATTATCATGCTGCACAAGAAATGTTAGATCGAAAAGGGAAAAAAATGAGAAAGAAAACAAAATGTTAGCAAACAACAAAAAGTCAAAATGCTATGTTGTGATCCACACTCAGGCCCCATAGCCCTTTCTCTGGATGCTAATGGCTCTCATCATCACAAGACCATTGGAAGTGGTCTGAATTATCTCATTGTTGATAAGAGTCACGTCAATCAGAGTCATATAATCTTGTTGCCATGTATAATGAGCTCCTGGTTCTGCTCACTTTACTCAGCATCAGTTCGTATAAGTCTCTCCAGGCCTCTCTGAAATCATCCTGCTGGTCATTTCTTACAGAACAATAATATTTCATAACATTCATATACCATAACTTATTCAGCCATTCTCCAATTGATGGACATACACGCAGTTCCAGTTTCTTTCCACTACAAGAAGGTTTGCTACAAACATTTTTGCACATGTGTGATCCTATATTTTCAATGGCTATTCCTATAGTTTGCAAATCCAGGAAGGTCCTGACTATGTGTCTCTTGCAAGGAGTACTATGAATACTGAAACTATAAATCCCTAAAGTGTTAAAATATAGAAATTCAGGAGTAGTTCTTTGATGATACTAATTATTTTTATGCCAATTCAGTTTCTTCCCCAATGTCTCAGCAGAGGTTGGGCATACTCACGGCTGATAAAAAAAGACCATGAAGAAGTGTCCACTAATGCTGATAATCAGAAACAGGTGTTTCAGGATCAAACTTGATTTAAAAAAAAAAAAGCTCAGGTTAGAAGAAAGAAACAGTAGAATAAAATCTCTTTTGGAAGAAAGAGAAAAAGGAGGTCCCCCAACTTCTTTTCAGAAATCTAAGGGTATTAGTCTCAGTCCTGTTCTATTTCAGGCAATTATATTCAACATTTCCTCCATGTTATTATGTGCATGCAATATTCTTCTTTACTCCCTTTCCCAAATTGCTGTTTAATATTGCTGGGTAAACAGCTGCCACATTCCCCTCCAAAGTGGGTTATGGATACTTACAGTGCCTGGAGTAAGCTGTGAATCCTTTTGGATGAGAGGTGCTACATAAAGGATGAAATTATTAAAATGGCGATGAGCACTGTTCTCACTGAGTCTATAATAGAGTCTCATTTTTTTGCTGAGAAACAGATGGGCTTAGAACTCTTCTCTTGATCTGGAATTAACAAATTCTACTTTCTGATTATGCTAATCTGGGAAAAGTTTAACATAAAGCATATGTGTTTGGATTCCAAGATATTTTTTATTTACAAGCAAAACTAAATTTAGTGTCTCCTTCCTTTTGCAGGCATTTTTTTCTGTTTTGTTTTGTAAGATTTAATTCAAAGACCTAGCATAAGCTTTCAAATCTGGCTTCATCTCCAAACCTAACAGTTGGCCAAGATTCATTTTACAGCATTAACAAATTGCTTCTAAATGATTCTAAAAACTATTCCTTTTTAATAAACTACACTAAGAATGAATATAACTATTTCTTTTCCCCCCTCTAAAACCTGTAGAATAGTAATTTTTTTTGTACTTCCAAATGCTATTGTGGATTCTTTTGTTCTCAAAAAGTCCAAAATGATATCAGAAATTTTGTCCTTCTAACTAAAGATCAGGCACAAATACAATACTTGAAGAACTTCTCCTTTAGTGAAAAAAGATAGGAATAATCATACCTTATGCTCCATCCTTAAGGTCAACTAACTGTAGTTCCCCAAACCTATAACAGGCATCCTCAAACTATGGCCCACGGGCCAGATGCAGCAGTTGAGGACGTTTATCCCCCTCACCCAGGGCTATGAAGTTTCTTTATTTAAAGGCCCACAAAACAAAGTTTTTGTTTTTACCATAGTCCGGACCTCCAACAGTCTGAGGGACAGTGAACTGGCCTCCTATTTAAAAAGTTTGAGGGCCCTTGCATATAAGAAGGATGTAAAGCCTCAGTTTCTACATATTCTATATCCCATTTAATTTTTAAATGTTTTCCAGGTCTTACCTTGATGAAGTAAGATTCTTTTCTCACTCTGTCATAGCACCTAATTGAGAATGGATGCTTTAGGAACTATGATGGATGCTTTAAAAGAACACAACCATATACAAGGTATTCTCCTGCTTTCAAAAAGTTTATAAGCTAAGTACATAGCTAAATTATAGTCAAATGATGTCAGCTGACAATTTAACTACAAAAGAGTGGTATAATGAATACTGTAACACTCAAAGAGTAGCATAATATGTGAGTTTAGAAGAGGGAGAAGTCATTGTGGGAATAATTTCTAGAGTGATCCCAGAGGAAGTTCAATATCAAAGAGTAAATAAGATTCGGATACACTAGGTTGGAAAAGAAAGAGAATGTCATAAAAGAATTATAAGAAAGCACAAGATACTTAGGGAATTGTTCGTAGACCAGTTTGAAAACTATTTGTTCATGTTCTTTGACCACTTCTCTTTTCATGAGTATTTTTTGGTCTTATACTGCTTAGTTAAAACATTCCTCAGTAGTCATAAAATGCATATACCAACAAAAGAAATAAAGATAGGATTAAATGAAGTGTATATACAACTAAAAAGATTTTAAAATGAAATATATGCAAATACAAATAAGCAAAAACAAAAGTTTTAAATTTAGAGGAGCATAAGTAAAAACCAAAGAAAATAGAACTGATATAACTAAAGGTTCATCCTTTGGGAAAAAACAAAACTAACAAAGTTGATAAACCTTTAACCAATCTAATTAGAGGGAGAAAAATTAATAAAATGGGAAATGACTGAGATGGAAACGTAAGTAGAGGAATAAAAAGAATTCCTTGAATCTATTATGCTGTACACAGTTATATAGCAACCAAATTGAGATCTTAAAAGAAATAATTTTATAATATACATATGTGTGTATATATACATATGTATTACAGCTAGACATAGTGAACAATAAAATTTCTTTAAAAAGAAGTTGACTTTATAAATATGATTTGAAGAGGAGAGAGAAGGATCCAGATGGACTTAACAGAAAATTCAATCCAAATCCAAATCAAATTAGTCTCCAAAATTGAAGACACTTTACCAAATTCCTCTTATGAAATAAATATTATTTTAAAGCCTAAAGTGAAAAATGGTAAAGGAAGCAGCTATAGACCAATATCATTGAAGATTTAAAATTTTAAAATGTAATGTTTTTTTAAAGTTCTTGGCCAAAAGATTTTTAAAATGTATCCAAAAAATCATTTAATATAATCAAATTGGATTTACACCAGGAATGTAAGAATGGATTAACATTAATAAAACAATATCTTCATTTTAAAGCCAAATATACCCAAAGCTATAATATTACTTCAATAGATATAGAAAAGACCTTTTGAAAATAATCTAATTGGCATCTTTTTATTCTTTATATCAACAGAATTTCTCACTCTTCTCTCTTTTAGAGAGTTATTCCATATAACAAATAATATGTTTAATATTCCAGGATTTATAAAATACTGAGTTACTGAGTTTAATTCTTTCTGATTATTCTATGTCAAGTCTATTTAACTGATCTATCTTTTTTTAAATTACTGAATAATTTTCATAATTACTGATTTATTCTGCACTTTAAAATCTGGTAATGATATTCCTCTTTCATTCTTAACTTTTTTCATAATTTCTCTTAATATATTAGGTCTTTTGTTTCTCCAAGTTAATTATCATTTTGTCTAGCTCTTTCAAGTGTCCTTTTAGTAATTTGATAGGCATATCATTCAATCTGTAAATTAACTTAGCTAACTGTCCTTTTTATTATTTTGGGACATCCCAGTCATGAGCACTGAATAATTCTAATGTTATTTAAATTTTATTTATTCCTGTGAGGAGTTTTTTGTAACTATTTTTATATAATAATAATTATGTTTGTGTAGATCAACTCCTAGATATATTATGTACTGAGTAATTATTTTGAATGGGACATCCATTTCATTTATTCCCTTATGAATTTTGTGACTGCTACATAGAAATATTGTTAGCTTTTGTAAGTTTTTTTTTTATGATCTATAGTTTCACTGAGGTTATTAGTTATGTCAATTAATTTCACTGTAGATTTACTAGAATTTTCTAAGAAAACTATAGTATCAACAAATAGACAGGGATGGTTTAATTTTTTATTTGTCTCCCAATGCCTTTTTATGTCCCTAATCCCATTTAGGCAGCTAGAGGTATAGAGGAGAGAAAACTGAATCTGGAGTCACGAAAAGCTGAGTAAAAATCAACTCTCACACACTAACTAGCTCTATGACCCTGGAAAAATCATTTAATCTCTGTCTGCCTCAGTTTTTCAACTGTATTATGGAAATAATAATAGCATTTACACTTCATGTTTGCTATAAGGACCAAATGAAAATATTTGTTTTTAAACAAATTTGCCACTTTACCAGACACAAAGTATATGCTACATAAATGTGTTTCTTCTCAATCATCTCCTGTTGCAATTGGCATTTCAAAGTGAAAGAGAATAACAGTGGAAAATGGAGAGTACTTACTTTTCTCCTATATTTATTAGAAAAAATTCTAATCTTTTTACATAATTCTGGCTTTGGGGTTTAGATAATTTTTTTATGTTAAAATTACTTTTTCATGCCTATATTTTAAGTTTTTAACACATTTGAATGCTGTACTTTATAAAAATATTTTTGCAATATGAAATTATGCTTTGATTCAAAGATTGAAGTACTAGACATATATCTTCAAGGTCATTGATAAAAAGAAAGTCTTTATAGGTGTCAAAATAGTAATAGCAGCACTCTTGGTGGCAGCAGAGAATTGGGAAAAAGTAGATGCCCATTGATTGGGGAATGACTAAACATTGTGGTACATGAATATAATGGAATATTATTGTACTTTTAGAAATAAGGAATGAATACAGAGAAGCATGATCTCATGCTGAGTGAACTAAGCAAAGCCAAGAAAATCATGTACACAATAACTACAAGTAAATCTTACAAAATTAGAAAGAACAAACATAACCCCAAAGAAAAGGGTTTTTAAAGACACTTCTACTCTACTCCTTTACAAAAGTAGAAGATGCACAGATATAAAAGAAGGAATATATTTTGGAGCCTATTCAATATATTTTAAGTTTAATAAATATGTGGGGCTCTCATTACCTTCAGGATGAAATATAAAGTCTATTGTTTGACATTTAACTCTATAACTTTGCCCCTTCTTATCTTTCAAATATTCTTATATTGTATTTTCCTCTACACATTCAATAATCCAGCTACACTGAACTCCTTGTTTTTCCTCTCATATGATTCTAAATCTTTCTTCTGCACTTTTGCGCTAATTGTTCCCCATATCTCCTTTTTAATCTTCAACTCTAATGGTTCCTGACTTTCTTTAAAACTCAGCTTAGGCATAATCTTCTACAGGATGCCTTTTCTGGTTCCCCACCAATGTCAATAGTACCTATAGGATTCATTTGGTTATTATGAAATTTGAATGAGCTCATCTATTTAAAAGTCATATGTTTTAAAGTGTTATTTGAATATTAGCTATTATTATCAATATTAATAATGATATTTAATTGAATTCTTACCTGTCAATGGTGCTCCATGAGCAAATAATGTAGCCTTAATTTTTTCTAAAAGTCAGCAACCTGAAATTTACTAAAATTATGTGTTAAGAATTATTGAGTTATATTAACTACATAATAGTTAAGAGGCAACATTGCCAAGTTACTAAAGAATCAGGAAGGCCTGGGTTCAAGTTTTATCTTGTTGACACATACTGGCTATGTGACCTAGGTAAGTTGCTTCATCTCTTAATTTTCTCGGCAAATCTAAAAGACTATAGATTGCAGAGGTGTCAATATCCTTGAGAGAGGGAGTTTCCTCATCTGGGAGTTCCTATTCCTATATTACAGAAAAAGAAATGAGAAAAATTTAATTTGTGTTGTTTGTTGAGAATGGGAGGAACAATGGCATTATGGGAAATTTGAGAATTGAATTTTCTGAATCATTACAACATTCCATTAGCCCTGGACAACCCAGAGATTCTCTGAGATATTTGGTAGTAGAAAAAAATGTGAACATTATAGAATGCTTCAAAAATTTTTGGCAATTGATTATTAGGATTATAGATATAGAGTTGAAAATTAATCACTTTGTAAATGAATAAACCAAGACTCAGGGAAGTGAGCGACTTGACTAAAATCACAAAGGTATGAAATGACACAGTCATGCAGTAATATGAATTCACTAAGTATAAATATAACTTTTTGTCACTGGACCACACTGTCTCTCTGGTTCAAAGGCAAAATTGGAATTGATTCATGAAGAAGAGCTCAGTGATCTTTCTGATCAGAAAGTCAAAGGAAAACAAGGGAAGTTAAATAATTCTGGGCATGTTGTTCTGCTTATTCAAGCAGAGATGAAGATGATGTCATCTTAAAATTGCATAATCATTTGTTTTTATTTTTTATTTTATTAAAAAACAGAACTTGAAAAAAGGAAAACAGAAAAGGAAAATAATACAATACAAAACAGAACATTGTCAAGTGCCCAGTAGAACATCAGAGAGGAATCAAATATATACCAATAAATTACCAGTTCAAGATATTTATGAATATCTCTCTTTCCTTTGCTTCATTGTAGGTTATTCTTTTGTTCTCCACTGCAGATTTTTTTTTACTTTTTCTTTTTCCCCCTTTCATCCTCCTCACTCCCCAAAACAGGCTATAATTAAGCCTGCTTAATATATATATATATATATATATATATATATATATATATGTGTTATTTATATAGATATAAATATAGATATATTCATACATACACATATACCCCCACATCACCATACCCCACACTCCCATATATATATATGTTTTATAACCATCCACAGACCAACTCATATATACATATATCTATATATACCTGCATAGAGTAACATGCATACATATGGTTTTATGTTTTCAATTACATTTTGAGACAAATACATACACATACATATATAATATATGCATTTATCCATATGTAAACATGCATCTAAAACAGGATTAGTATGGCTGACATATAATGTAGATTCCTCACTTGATTGAACCTTTGACTTATCTTTTCTCTCCTTTTCCTGATAACTCTTCCGCTTTTATTCTACTCCTTAACTTGCCTTGCTATTACTTAACCACTCATGCCCATGAAATGCTCCTTTATCTTCTTCCCCTTTTCTTTGCTTCCCCCTCTGCACATCCCTCCCCACTTATTTCTTCATAAATTCTGGAGAATGCTATACCTTTCATAGTATATATGTAGTGTTAACCTATTTAATTAGGAACAGATTTTCAGAACTATGAGCCCTCCTCTCCTCCTTTAATGGCTCTGTGTCTATTCTCTCTCTGCACTGCATTTGTTTAACATAATTACTATTTTTACCTTTTTCTAGGAAGTTTAGCTTTTTTAGAATCAGATCATACTCAACTTTGCTCCAATCTTTCTTTTGATGTACCCAAATGCTAATGTCAATTTTAGATATATGGTATACATTTCCATGTAAAAAACATAAACAACTTGTCCATGTTAAGTTCTTTGAAATTAGTCTTTGATATTGGCTCTTATATGTTAAATTTTCTCCAGTTCAGATTTAGTTGAAAGAAAGTCCTAAAAATCTACAAGTTTGTTGAATGTCCATTATTTTTATTCAATATTATGGATAATTCAATAAATGGATAATATATGGATAATGGAATATAATAGATAATTACATATATATATATGTTTTGAAATTTGGCAATAATACCCCCCTGTGTGTTTTCCACAAAGGATCTCTTTGAGGTGGTAATAGATAGATTTTTTGTTGTTGTTTTACCTTCCCTTCATGTTCTATCACTCCAGGACAATTTTCTTGCATTATTGTTTCAAGGTCCTTTTTTTTGGTACCAGCATTCAGGTAGTCCAATTATTCTTATATTTTTTCTCCTTGACCTGTTCTCCAGATCTGTTGTCTTATAAGATGTTTCACATTTTATTCCATTTTTCCATTCTTTATATACTGTTTTGTTATTTCTTTGTAGCATAGCTTCACTGGCTTTCTCTTGCCCAATTCTAATATTCTAATTTTCAGAGTTATTTTCCTCTTTAAGACTCTATACCTCAAAGCTGAATCTGGATCTCTAAAACTTTAGAGAAGATATATGGATAAAGGTAGTTTTCCCAGCTTGGAGTTTTCTATTCCTTGGAAATCACAGTTAAATAGTCTCTGTCCCTATCTCTATAATCAGATATATTTATACTGACTCCACTAAATTGGTAAAAAGTCCAAATGTTTCTATAGATTTTCAAACTAAATTAGAAATTGACTGTAAAGTCTAATATTCATTTTAATAGGAAATTGATATTACAACCTGAGCCATCTTACTTTTTAGAATTTACTTTTAAGTCTCTACTCAAATAAAAAATATCAAAATGATATCTATTTTTAAGATGAAGAGAAACATATTTCACCTAGATACTCCTTTGTAAGAAAAAGATAATTGTTTTCTTTTAACCATAAGAGCATTTCCATTGTTTTTGCAGAACCAAAACCTAATTGCCCTGAAAAATGCTATTGATACTCAGCCAATTATTTAACAAGTCACACATCCTTACTGGTGGGAAAAGATGATAAAGGCTCTTGAGTTCTAGAGAAATAGGTGGCATCCAACTCATGGTATATTAAAGACATAAAGGACAAAGAAGTGTGAATTCAATTTCTGAGGCTGATTTTGTAGCCCACTTGGGATCATATTCTATTTGGCACTGTGGTTACACAGATAAATGTAAAATATTTTATTACTTTCTAACCCTTCTGCTTACTAATGTTCAGATAGCATTTAAAAATAAGTGTAAGTAATTTAATTACATTTGAAATACTCAAGAAGTTGATTCGAAATGGCCAAAAATTAGGAAATGCCACAGTTTCATAAGAATCAATGTCATAGGTAAACCAAAGAACAATAGGGTATCATGGGTGTAAGTAGATTTCACCATATTACCAATAATAATAAGAGGCACAAATGATAAAGATAGAAATTGAAGAAAAAAGAAATGAAAGGTTAAAAAGAGAAAGCATTTCTTTGCATCTCTATATAGTTTCAGATCATCTGGGATTAGAATTGGTATGTATTTGGCAGGGTAATTACACAGTTAAATATTTAATAAATGTGTAGGGTTGATGGATTGGACTGGGTTATAATAGAATAATAGATATAAAACCTCAGTGTTGTGCAGGTACTTATGAAGTAGAAAAAATCCCAAAGGAAAACCTTCCATGTATTTAGTAATTTGTTCTCAAAGGATCACATGTACAATTATCACAGAAAATAATATGGCATCTATAAATCATTATCAGTAGTAGTGTCAAGAGAATAAACATTAATGAAGTTGCAGAATCATGTAATTAAAAAACACATTTATTTATAGATATTAGTGAATTTTAAATTGCTCAATTGCATGACATATACTTATTAAACAAATAATGATAACAATCCAGTACTAAAGACTCATCTAAAGAAAGGTCTTCATCCCTCTCCAAGCTGTTTTTGTGATTCTCCAGACTTTCTATACTATAATGTTAAAGCTGAAAAGGACTTCAGACCAAGATGACAGAAAATAAAGAAAATATTTGTGGGAGAAACAACAACCAAAAAGTTCACAAGTTCTTAATCTGTTAATCAATATCACATCAGTTTTCCATTTTATCATGTAAATTTTTATTTACTTGGACCTATAACATATTTTCAATAGTTAGACATTCAAAGGATGTTAGATTGAAAATCTTTATGACAATATACTAGTCTCTTTCACATGAGAATTGAGAACGAGGCTTATTAATTCTTAGATTATGTCGATCTATTTGTAGAATAAAGAGATGCTAAAATGGGAAAATCACAAAAAGAACTCTTTCCTATATATCTAGACATCTGCTAAATATGACATTTCTAGAATTTTCTTTCTCTGCACTCACATGTCCACCATCATTACGCATTCCCTCATTACTTCTTACAAATACTTTTTTAGTAGCCTTTTAATTGGTCTCCTTGAAAATTAAGATATAGACAGTAATATAGTGAAGGTGGAGAAATATTTCACCTATGAGTATAGCTAAAGTAGACACAGTGGATTATATAGTTTTCCCAGACTGCATCCAAAATATTTAGAAATATTATAAAACATAAAGATTTGTACTAGGTTAATATACAGAATATTCTACTTTTAGATTTATTCTAGATTCCTAATTGTCCCACTTCTCTATAGGCATGCTATTGTCATTAGATTAAAGCATTTACATTTTTATTTGTTATGTAGAAGAGATAATTAGATATTTTCATTGCAACATAATTTACATTAATGGGCCATAGCTTTCAATATGTAATTTTAAGCTGCACATTTTAAATAATATTATATCCATCTACTTTAATTTCACTTTTATTCTCTCCATGAGGCAGATTAGTATTCTTTTTAAAATTGCAATCATCTAAAACAAAATATACTCAATATCTTCTCAAATTTAAAATGTAAGAGGTCAAAGAACTTAGTGAGGATTTTATGAATTCAAAACATGCAAAAATAAAGTGACACTATTTATTGAAAATACAAACTCTATTGTCCCAAATAATGTTTAAGGAGTCTATGTGGAATTTACCATGATCTTTTGGTAAAGAAAGAAAGAACGAACTTGAACTTCCTAATTAGGGACAAATCCTTAGTCATCTTTGACTCTCTTTTCCTTTTTCACCCTGTGCATTCAACTAATAAAAAAAAAGTCTCCTGAATCTGACATAGTAATGAATCTTTTAAAAATATTTTTATTTTTTTATTAAATATTTTCCAATTACATGAAAAAATAACATTTTTTTTTAAATTTTGAGTTCTAAATCTTTTCCCTCCCTCTCCCATCTTTAAGAAGGCAAGCAATTTGATTTTGATTTTATATATATGATGTCATATAAAATATATGTCCATTTTAGCCATGTAGCAAATGATAGGGAGGGAATATCTACCCTAAACATGTGAAAACTTCCCTGGTGGAATGGATAAATGACAACAATTTGTTCTAAAGGTCATAAAAGTGGCTCAAGCAGGTGCTCTGGAGTGCTTAGTACTTGGTCAGACATCAACAATATCCAGATCATCCATTGCATCCTAAGCCATCACTAGTAGTCTTGACTTTTGTCCTGCCACTAAACTCCAAACACTCTGGAAGACAGTAAGACCAACTGCTTTGTGCAACTCTGACTCACTGAAATTTAATTTATGCTCTAGTCAAGATATTATGTCATTGGATCTTTGTGAAAAGGACACACAAGTATAACATTACATCATCTACAAAAGTCAAACTATTGTTTCCTCATTGCCAAATTTTGTACCTTCAATTTCTTTTTCTTGTCTTATCCCATAACTGGCATGCCTTTTTTGTCTTTTTTTCTTTTTCCTTTTTTTTTTCACTTTTGTTTTTTGAAATAATATTTTTTTCTATTTAAATGTAAAGAGTAACATTCATTTAACATTTAACATTTCTATAACATTCATTTGTTTTAAAACTTCGAGTTCTAAATTTCACCCTCCCTCCTTAACCTCCTCCCTAATTAAAATGGTAAGCGATTTGAAATAGATTATATTTGTGCAATCATAAAACATATTTCCAAATGAATCATGTTGTGATAAAATTATAGACCAATCTCTCTAATGAATAATGATGCAAAAACTTTAAATAAAATATCAGTAGAAAGATTACAGCAATTTATTAGCAGGATAATATACTATGACCAGGTGGAATTTATACCAAGAATGCATGGCTAATATCAGAAAACATTACCCTAATCGACCATATCAATAACAAAACTAACAAAAATTATATGATAATCTCAATAGATGCAGAAAAAGCTTTTGACAAAATATAGCACCCATTCCTATTAAAAACACTAGAGAGCATAGGGATAAAAAGAATTTCCTTAAAATAATAATTAGCATCTACCCAAAACCTACAGCAAACATTATTTGTAATATTAAAAAACTGGACTCATTCCCAGTATGATCAGAGGTTAAACAAGAATGTCCATTATCACCACTATAATTCAACATTGTATTAGAAATGTTGGCTTTAGCAATAAGAAAAGAAAAAATAAAAGAATTAGAATAGGCAACGAGTGGGAAAAAACTTTCACTCTTTGCAGATGATATGATGGTATATTCAGAAAATCCTAAAAAAAAAAAAAATCCGAAAAATCTACTTTAAACAATTCAGAGTTTTAGCTACATTGAAAGATATAAAATAAATGCACACAAATCACCAGCATTTCTCTATATTACTTACAAAGCCCATCAGCAAAAAAGAAAAAAAAGAGAGAAATTCTATTGAAAATAACTGTAGATAAAAAAAAATATTTGGAGGTTGACCTACAAAACTACCCAAGAAACATATGAACAAAATTATAAAACATTTCCACACAAATAAAGCCATATCTAAACAACTGGGGGAAGTATCAATTGCTTGTGGGTAGGCCAAGCTAATATAATAAAAATTACAATTCTTTCTATATTGCTGTACTTTTCAGTGCCATATCAATCAAATTGCCAAAACATTACTAGCAAAAATAACAAAATTCATCTGGAAGAACAAAAGGGCAAGAATATCAAGAGAATTAATGAAAAAAGATAAAAAGCATAATGGTTTAGCAGTAACAGAGCTAAAATTATATTATAAAGCAACAGTAACCAAAACCACTGGGTACGGGCTAATAAATAGAGTGGTAGATCAATGGAATAGATTAGATACACACAACACAATAATTAAGGCCTATAGTAATCTAGTATTTGGTAAATCCCCAAACTCTAGCTTCTGAAATAAGAACTCACTATTTGACAAAAATTGCTTGAAGAACTGAAAATAATGTCAGAAACTCAGCATAGACATACATCTCACACCCCATACCAAAATAAGATCAAAATGAATACATGATTTGAGTATAAATGATGATACTACAAATTGGGAGAACAAGAGATGGCTTACCTATCAGTGCAAAAGGCCAGGAGGTATGACTCCATTCCAGATTTTGAGTGAGTTAGCTCATCAAAACTCCCCTACTGAAATAGCAGAGACTGCTTGTTGGTATAATAAATTAGTAATCTAGCAACTGAAGCAAAATACAAACACTACTCTTTGGAAAAGCTAAACCTTTAAATTTAGAACAGGAAAGAATGTCCACAAGGAGACTAAAGGTATTTGGGAGAAATATATACCTGAGATAATGGTATAATAAACTTTACTCTGATGCATATCTCAACTATTTACATCTTTGTCTAAGTAACTAAGGTCTGGGGCTTAAGGGGTTTAATCATTTACCTCATAGCAGAATTTTGTTAGGCTATAGGAATTTTAAAAGAGCATACTTTCTATCAAAGCTATGAGCATTTGAGGTGTATATATTTGTGTGTCTGATCAATAAACTTGGAAGAGTCCATAAACAGGACTTCTCCACCTGGCCCCGGTATGTCACATCCTTCATCTCACTAAAGGAGCTGGAGTCCAACATATATCTTTGGAGAAGGGAGGAACATATGACCAAAGAAGAACTAGAGAACATTATGAAAGGCAAAATAGAAAATTTGATTATATTAAATTAAAAAGGGTTTGCATAAACAAAATCAACAGAAACAAAATTAAAAAGGAAATACAAAGCTAGGAAAAAAGCTGTACAGCCAGTTTTTCTGAAAAAGGTCTCATTTCTAAAATATGTAAAGAATTGTGTCAAATTTATGAGTATAAGTTATTCCCCAATTGATAAATGGTCAAAGGATATGAACAGACAATTTTTAGTTCACGAAATTAAATCCATCTATAAATATGAAAAAATGTTCTAAGTCACTATTGATAGGAGAAATGCAAATTAAAACAAATCTGAGGTACTATCTCATAGCTCTCAGAATGGCTAAAATGACAGGAAAAAATAATGCTAAATGTTGGAGGAGATGTGGGAAAACTGTGACACTAATGCATTGTTGGTGGCTTTGTGAAATGATCCAACCATTTTGCAAAGCAATTTGGAACTATTGCCAAAGGGCTCTAAAATTGTTCATACCCTTTGATACATCAATGCCACTATTAAGTCTGTATCCCAAGGAAATCATAAAGAAGGGAAAAGGACCTACATGTGCAAAAATGTTTATAGCAGCTCTTTTAGTGGTAGCAAAGAATTGGAAAATAGTAGATGCCCATCAATTAGGGAATGGCTGAATAAGTTGTGGCATATGAAGATAATGGAATATTATCATTCTATAAAAAATAATGAACAAGCTGACTTTAGAAAGGTCTGGAAAGATTTACATTTACTGATGCTGAGCAAAGCAAGCAGAACCAGGAATACATTGCACACAATAACAGCAAGAAAGTGTGATAATAAAAGACTTGATTCTTCTCAGTGGTTCAGTAATCCAAAGCAATCCCAATAGACTTTGGATAGAAAATGTTGTCTGCCTCCAGAAAAAGCATTATGGAGACTGAATGTAAATCAATACATGCTATGTTAATTCTTTCTCCTTTTTTTTCCTTTGCCATTGTTTTTTACTGTTTTGCTCTGAAATTTCTCTCCCAGCATGATTCATTAAGCAATGTATATTAAAAATTAAAAGGGGGGAAGGATTTATCCAGTTGTACATCCTACAACACATCCTAGTGATTTGAATTCTTTTTTCTGGGTGCTTCTAGTACATTTTTCTTTGATTCAAAAAGCTCTAGATTTTTACTACAAAAAAGTTATAGCCAAATAAAAAAAGGAAGAACAAAAAACTATTGTGGAGAAAAATGCAATAAAAAGAAGAAATTGGTCAAATCGAAAAAGAGGCCCAAGAATTAAAGCTCCATGAAGAAAATAATTCTGTAAGTATTAGAATTGAACAAAGTGAAGCTAATGATTTTATGAGAAATCAAGAAACATTAAAACAAAATCAAAAGAATGAAAAAAAAGAAAACAATGTGAAAAACATTATTATTGGAATTATTGGAAAAACAACTAGCCTGGAAAATATATCCAAGAGAGATAATTTTTTAATTTTTTTGACTATCTGAAAACATGTTTAAAAAAAGGAACATTTACATCATCTTTCAAGAAATTATCAAGGAAAACTGCCCTGCTGTTCTAGAAATATAAAAATTGAAATTGAACAAATCTACCAATAACTTCCTGAAAGAGATATGAAAATAAATGTAAACTCCCAGGAATATATAGCAAAATTCCAGAGCTCCCAGGTCAAGGAATGCAATCAGCCAGAAAGAAACAATTCAAGTATAGTGGCCATAGTCATGACAATGCAAGATTTAGTAGCTTCTACATTAAAGAATCAGAGGGCTTAGAATATGATATTCCAGAGGACAAAGGAACATGTATTAGAAGAATCATCTACCCGTTAAAAGTAAGTATAATCCTTCAAGGGAAAAATGATTATTCAGTGAAATAGAGGCCTTTCAAGCATTCTTGATGAAAATACTAGAGCCAAATAGAAAATTTGACTTTCAAATGCAAAACTCAAGAAACGTATAAACAGGAAAAGGAAATAATAAAGGACTTAATAAGGTTGAACTATTTATATCCCTATATAAGAAGGTGATACCTGTAGCTCATAAAAACTTTTCTCATTATAGGGCAGTTAGAAAGCATGTAGATAGATAGACTGATAAATAAATAGGTATGTATAGATATAGATAGATATATAGTTAAGTATATAGATATATATGTATGTATTATATATATAGATATGTATATATCTATATACAGAGAGAAAGCGAGCAAAATGAAGAGATGGTATCTAAATAATTAAAATTAAGGGATAAGAGGAATGTACTTGCAGAAAGGAATATGGAAAGGTAGACTGGTGTAAATGATCTGCCATAATTATAGGAGGCAAGAAAAAGTTCTGACAACGTAGAAGAAGTGGATGAGGAAGAGTATGTAAAGCTTACTCTCATTAGAATTGTCTCAAAGAGGGAATAATATACACCCTATTTGTGTATAAAAATCTATTTTGCCCCATAGGAAAGTAGAAAGGAAAGTAAGAGAAGAGATGCTGATGATAGAAGGAAGGACAAATTAGGGGAGAGGGTAGTCAAAAGCAAAACACTTTTGGTGAAAGAAGAAAGAGAAAACAATAAACAGAGCAAGAGAAAATAGGATGCAAGGAAATACAATTAGCAAGAATAACTAAAAAAATTAAAGCAGTTTTTCTCTTATACAGGCCTCATTTCTCAAATGTATAGAGAACTGAGTCAAATTTATAAAAAATAATAGTCATCCCCCAATTTATAAATGATCAAAAGAGATATGAACAATTTTCAGATGAAGTAATCATATATATATATATATATATATATATATATAAAATCAAAGGCTATAGCCTTATGAAAAAAATCCTCTAACTCACTATTTTTTAGTTCTTTTTATTATTATTATAGCTTTTTATTGACAAAACATATGAATGGGTAATTTTTTGACATTGACCATTGCAAAAATTTCTGATCCAACTTTTCTCCTCCTTCGCTCCACCCCCTCCCCTAGATAGCAGGGAGTCCCATACATTCTAACTCACTATTGATGGAGAATGCAAATTAAAACAATTCTGAGGTACTACCTCATACCTATTAGATTTGCTAATAGGAGAGAAAAGGGAAATAGCAAATGTTGGGGGTCATGTGGGGGAAAATAGACATTAATATATTGTTGGTTGAGCTGTGAACTGATCCAACCATTCTGTAGAGTAATTTGGAACTATGACCCAAGGGCTATAAAACCATGTGCATCCCTTGACTTACTATTACATTATTACTAGGTCTGCATCCCAAAAGAGATGAAATACAAAAAGGAAAAGAATCTGATTGTCAAAAATATTTATAGCAGATCTTGTGGAAACTGAGAAAAAAATAAAATATTAAATAAATGTAAAAAAAATTTGAATATCTTGTTCTTGTTGTTAGTATTTACTAGCACAGTCCTGATTAAGAGCCTTTTGTTGTCTCCTCCAACTCTTAAGAGTCTGATTTTCCCCAGTTCACTTATGACTTTTTCTCACTTGGATTTTGTCCCTCTCTTATAAACTGATTTTGTATTATTATATAATATATAGTTATATGTAGATTACAATATCCCTTTTCTAGCATATAAGCTCTAGAGACAAGGATTGTGTCTAATCTAAATCCTTCTGATGCCCAGATCCTTTTTAAAACAAGTGACAAGTGTTTAAATGCTGTTTCACTAAAACGGTTTTAAAGCTTCTCTGATACAACTAACTATAATCACTTTTATAACTTATCTCATAACACTTAGCATTCCTTTATTTTGCATAATTAATTTTTGTTTCTCTTTTAAAAAAAGAAGGAATTTCACTGTTACAGAAATCTTATAATAAAGAAAATTGTCTACCACTGTAGATCAGCACCTTTACAATTTATAATATAGAGTCACATGAGGCATTGTGAAGTTCATTCATTGCCCCAGAGTCACACAGTCAGTATCTGAGAAGTGAGACTTGAATCCAAGTCTAATGGACTTTAAGACCAATTTGCCATCAGCTATACCATATTGCCAGTCTCTTGTGCATTTAATATATCTTAACTTAAATCATACTTGTCTATATTCCAATTATATGCTCCTTAAGGACAAGATCTTTTTGTCTTTTACCAAGTATTCTTTCCGATACTGAGTACAGTGTACTGAACTTCATAGATGTTTAATAAATGTTTGGAGAGTTAATTAGTTAAAAGCTTCTGAAATTTGCTGTTGAGCAAAGGACAGTGAATAGAGTCAGCATGAGGAAAATGAAGAATGAGCACAGATAATCAGTATGGAGTAATCAGTCCCTGAATACTTTGAGAAAGAAATATTCTTAAGATTGCTTCAGGCTTGTTCTGTACGCTCTAATCCCCATCATCATCATCATCATTGCTTAAGCCACCAGAAAGCAAAGAACATGTGTACATAGACCTCTTTATTTAGCACCTGGGCAGGTGTGCTATTATCTGGGTTTTTAGTAATGGGTGAGAAATGGAATGACTCCTACTTGGTAATTTCAGTAAGTTACTTACTGGGAGGAACGAACAAACCCTAAACATCATTTCCACTTATAAAGCTGCTTGCTTGTACTTTCAAAGGAGTTATCATAGTACTGAAAGGATGATTTTATTTATAAAGCTCTTAGCTCTAAATTCTCTTAATCTAAAATGAGTCTACATCATCCCACTATTTCCCTTATGCTGCGTAATTACAGCCACTTAGCACCTCTGTGGAAGTGCTGCATACAGATAGGCTGAAAGAACCAGACCCACGGGGAATGTCAGCGTAGGAGGAGGGAAAATAACACTCGATCCTCTTACAACAGATTCCCTCTCTTTTCACCAATAGATGTCCCTGTAGCAAGTGAAAGAATTTTGAAAGGAGTCCAGGGATGTAATTAAGTGAGACAATACAGATGCCAGAATTTAAACACTGCCAGTTTTATGTAATTTAATTAATACTGTGGAGGGGAAAAATGCTTGTTTGCAGTATTTTGCTAAGTAAAGAGCTGCTGACTAAAAGGCATCATTTCTACACAAACCCGGGAAATGAAGAGTTATATCATAGATTACTCTATTTGATTAGAAGGAACGGCCAAATGGAGGTGTCTATTTATTACATTACGTCTGGCATTACGAGAGCCTGGGTAATATAATTATCCATAAAAGTCCCACTAGTCTGCCAAGTGTTTCTCACAGGTGTACTTGTCTTTTAAGACAGCGTTCCTACCCATCTATTACTTACAGCATTCTGTTCCCTTTGTCAGCTCACTGAACTTTATTAAGAATCTTTCTTTAAAGATGAATAATGGTGAGAAGAAATTTTGAAGTGAAAGAGATAGATTTCATGGCTTAAAAATATAGATATGTTGTTATTGTTATTACCAGTTTGTATTTATCTTTTATTCACCAAGACACTTTGATGAATATCTATTTTATCTTCCTCAGGGAGGTGGTGTATAATGCTTCAGATGCAGACTCAAAATCCATTTTGGTAATAAGTCTGGGTCTAGCCCACACTTCCTTAAATGAAAATCAAGAGAACATAAAAGGAAAATGAAAGACTGGAAGTATATATCAGCAATGTACTCAAACAAGATGCTGAAGTCTCAGGTGGCTCCTAATTTATAGTTTATGGATATTGAATGAGAAAATTATTTGAAATTCACAGTCTTTGGGGTTTTAAATTTATCTATATTAAAAATTTGCCTCTTCTCTTTTCCTTCCTTCCTTTGTACTCCATAGCTTTTGTCAGTACATTTACCAAAGAATTCAGCAAACACTGAGGCTTTTGCACATAAAGCAAAATAATACTTGCAATGGAGAGAAATGAAAGGCTCCAATACAGATTCCAGAGTATCAATGTTCAATCAGTTCTACTTCATATTTGTTCACTCCATGATGGTTAATACTCTCATCTTCTATTAGAATATGCCAGTCCAATGCATTTAAACATGATTATGATTACTGTAACATGATTAATTATACTAATGCAAATAGAACTTTCCCAGAATCAAGATTTTGATGCTGCTTGTTGTCCTAGATCTTAGAGTCCCAGAAAAGCAACACTGTGCTGGGGTCAAGGTATAGTGTGTCTGATGTGGCTGATCATACCAATCTGAGATGAAAAGGCTCTACCACAGGTCCCATACAAGTGGTCCATGTAAACATTTGGAGTGGACATGTCCCTAAATTTATACATCTCATGTTTCTGTTGAACTGCTGAAAAACTACTGCTTAGCTCAGAAAGAACAGCAACTTCTCTGATGTAAGCACAGTATGTTGGGCAGTCCTGTGTCGTTATCTGCCATTCCTTACAATTGACTCCAAAGTTCTTCAAAGCTTTGAGAGTATTCTTGCGAGTTCTCTGCAAAATAGTCATTTAGGCAAACATATTTTTGGCATTTGAAAAATTAGAGTTGTGCTCTTTTCAATAGATTTCTCTTCCTTCTCTTTAACCTTCACCTAGAGCTCTTACTCGGTCCACTCTGTTTATATAAACATACATATATACATAGATGTATATGTGTATATGTGTACATGCATGCATACAGACAGACATATACACATATACTGTTTTTCTATCTCCTTTATATTCTTTCCTATATTCTACTTGAAGTTAGGAACTGTTTTTCTTGCTTTTGTTTACATCCAAAGTCCTTCCTTCTATTCCTGATACATAGTTAAGGTTTAATAAGTATCTTTTTCATTCACTGAATGAGAGGAAGATGTGTAATACTAACATAATTGTGACCAGTTCATTTTGTTGGCATAAGTAGAAACCTAGTATTTTTCTTGGTTACTTTTTTCTCTTATGCCACCTAATGTATATTAATTCAGTTTAAAAGTACCTGAAAATATATAATTTAATGTATAGAATAGAAGGAATGATAAAAATTTTTTAAGTATCTGAAGTAGAAGATTCTAAAAAAAAAGCGAAGATAAAATTCTCTTTGAAATCTCTTATCCATCTAAATCCTCAAATACTACTCAGGAAACTGTCTCACCTTTTTTAATGTTGAAGTATTAGATTTAAAATGCATTACTCTAATTTTATAACTTCTTGCTTGACCAGTTAGTCTAAAGAAGCTATGTTGCCAATTCATGACAGTACAGCATGTTAAAATTCTAACATGTGTATTGGAATATGCATGAGGAGACCAAGAAGATTGATTTGTCCTTGGAGAATTGAAATGGGAGCATCTGTTATAATGGCACTAAAAAGAATTAGACTCATCAAGTATAGAGATTCATAATGATAACAGTGTTTGCTCTTAGAATATTAAGGGAATCAACCATCCACTTAATTACTACATATACATAAATGTGTATAATATATACATATATGTGTATATATATAAACACACATTTCTTTAACAGTCTCACCTTATCTATGTATATTTTCAGAGCTAAAGATGGATGTTTTTATTTGAAGAAAAATTAGCATTCTGTGAAAGATGAAACAATTCATGTTTATATTGGTGATTTCTGGGTTACAATTTTCTTATAATGATTATGAGAAAGTTATAATTGTTGCTATTTTGATTTAAAGATGAAAAAGCTGAGTCTTAGAGAGTTAAAAGTGAGTCCCAGGCAAATGATATATTAGTGGCAACCTCAAGCTAGGATTTAAGCCAAAGTTACATTACTCCAAGTCTAGAAACTTTACACCATGCCATAAAGTTTCAATTCATCTTAGTTTTTCTTTGCTACCTCCTCTTCCTGATTACACTTGATTAATAAAATGTTTGGCCATATTCCCATAAATATCTCCTGTAAAGTAATCCTATTGATGAAGAAGATGAAGTCACCTTTCAAGCCTTTTATTAATTCAATTGATTTTTTTACAGCACTGGGAATTGCTTTAAGTCATGATCCACATTGTTAAACTCTATGGAATTTCTTCTGTATGAGAATTCCTTCAGACTTCATTTCCAAACTTTTAAAAATGTTTCCAAAATAGCTTCTTTTCCAAGTTTTTGTACAAAAACATTAATGCAGACAAGATTAGAATGGAAGCAATAAACTGGGAAAACATTTTTACATTCAAAAGTTCTGGTAAAAGCCTCATTTCTAAAATATATAGAGAATTGACTCAAATTTATAAGAATTCAAGCCATTCTCCAATTGATAAATGTTCAAAGGATATGAACAGATAATTTTCAGATGAAGAAATTGAAATTATTTGCAGTCATATGAAAAGGTGCTCCAAATCATTATGATCAGAGAAATACAAATTAAAACAACTCTGAGATACCACTATATACCTCTCAGATTGGTGAAGATGACAGGAAAAGATAATGATGAATGTTTGAGGGGATGCAGGAAAACTGGAACACTGATGCATTGTGGGTGGAACTGTGAATGGATCCAACCATTCTGGAGAGCAACATAGAACTGTGCTCAAAAAGTTATCACACTGTCCATACCCTTTGATCCAGCAGTGTTTCTACTGGGCTTATATCCCAAAGAAATCTTAAAGAAGGGAAAGGGACCCACATGTGCAAAAATGTTTGTGGCAGCCCTTTTTGTAGTGGCAAGAAACTGGAAACTGGATGGATGACTATCAATTGGAGAATGGTTGGGTAAATTGTGGTATATGAATGTTATGGAATATTATTGTCCTGTAAGAAATGACCAGAAGGATGATTTGAGAGAGGCCAGAACTGATACTAAGTAAAATGAGCAGAATCAGGAGATCATTACATATGACAACAACAGGATTATACTATAATCAATTCTGATGGACGTGGCTCTCTTCAACAATGACATAATTCAAACCAGTTCCAATTGTTCAATAATGAAGAGAGCCATCTACACCCAGAGAAAGAACTGTGGGAACTGAGCGTGGACCACAACATAGCATTTTCACTCTTTCTGTTGTTGTTTGCTTTCATTTTGTTTTTTTCTGATTTTTTTTCCTTCTTGATCCGATTTTTCTTGTGCAGCAAGATAACTGTGTAACTATGTATACATAAATTAGATGTATCATATATTTTAACATATTTAACATGTATTGGACCACCTGCCATTGGGGGAAGGGGTGGGGGAAAGAAGGGGAAATTTTGGAACAGAAAACTTTGCAAGAGTCAATGTTGAAAAATTACCCATGCATATGTTTTGTAAATAAAAAGTTGTAATAAAAATTTTAAAATAGCTTCTTTTCCTCTTTTCAACCAATATTGGTAGATGCTATATTCAGTCCTTTGCTCTTTTTTCTGTATGTTCTCTTCCTCAAAATTTTCATCTGTTCACATGGTTTCAGTTGGTACCTCTATGATAATGACTTTTAAATTATTCCATAATGGATATTTACACAAACACAGTATAGATGAGATGTAACACAGTGTTTGGCATGTAGAAAGTACTTAATAAATATTTATTGATTGATCAGGTATGGAGAAACCTATAGTGTTAGTATATTACAAGCTCAATTTGAGCTAGCAATATGATATTGAAGCCCCCAAAAGCTAATATTATGTTAGTGTGTGTTGGTGTTGTAGAAAGAACACTGGAAGTATAGTCACAAAACCTGGCTCTCTCACTTTTATATATATATATATATATATATATATATATATATATATATATATATAACTGAACAAACCATTCTTTTTCTGGGCACCTAGTATAATATGAAAAGGTTGAGACAGATAACTACTAAGAGTCAATGATTCTATAATGTCCATAATGAGGAAGTGATTATGTTATTGTATTTGGCCCTCATAAAACCACATCTGATCTATTCAGTTCTCAGTAGCATATTTTAGGAATGGTGTTGATGAATTGGAAGTTTAAAGGAAAGTGATGAGGGTTGTGAATGGATTTGAAATCTTGCCAAAAATGGAAGTAAATGAGACTGGTTACTCTGGAAAAGAAGGGACTATGGAATGGGAGAGGGAGAGGGATGTAATCATTGTCATCACAAAATTGAAATGAACCCACCATTGCCTTGTAATCTTCTATACTGGTACTTTGACTTAAGGTGTTCTCTATCATCTAGGTTAATGCCCAAGATCTCATGAGCCCTTTCCCCAACAATACTGAAGTGGTCTCTCTCAGGCTCTAAAATCCTATAACATTCTATAGGCTCTTCATTTAATCATATGCTAATATGAGATTTTCTTTTTACTGTTACCTTGAACAAAAAGTGATTACATTTTTTGCATGTATATCCTATCTCCCCAATGAGATAATAAGATCCTCCTGGCTAAGGGAAGGTCCTCATATCCTATGTAACTTGAGATATATTATCTTACCTTTCTCAGATTCAGTTTTCTCATCTGTACAATGTAGATAACAATAACAACTACCTCACAGGCTTATTGTGAAGATCAAGAGATTTTTCTTTGCAATCCTTGTCCTACACAAATATCAGCTATTATGCTATTATTACTCATACCTCAACCTCTCTACACCAGTTTGTAGCATTTTAGCATATTTTATTTTCTAATAATACATAAAAATAATTTTAAACATTTTTATTAATTTTGAGCTTCAAATTCTTCTCCCTGAGAACACAAGCAATTTGATGTAATTTATACACATGCAGTCACACAAAACATTTTTCATATAACTGATTCTGTGAAAGAAAACAAAAACAAAAAAAGAAGAAAGCTTTTTAAAAGTTTGCTTTAATCTGCATTCAGTTGTTTCTCAAACTGGATAGCATTTTTCTTCATAAATCCTGTAGAATTATCTTAAATCATTATTTTGCTGAAATTAGCTAAGTCAATTACAGTTGTTCATTATACAATATTGTTGTTACTGTGTACAGTGATCTCCTGTCTCTGCTCACTTGATTTTGCCTAGTTCTTATATATCATTCCAGGTTTTCCTGACATCATCCTGCTTATTATTTTTTGTACCACATTAGTACTTCATGATTTACTTCTTCAACCATTCCTCAAGTGATGGGCAACCCTTAAATTTTCAGTTCTTGGCCACCACAAAGACAGATGCAATAAATATTTCTACACATAAATCCTTTTTTTTTCTTTAAAAATCTCTTTGGAATACAAACCTAGCAATAGTATTGCTAAATTAAAGAATATGTGTCATTTTATAACCTTTTTAAGATAGTTCTAAATTGTTCTCCATTATAGTTTGATCAGTTCACAATTGCACTAACAGTTTTTTTAATGTCACAATTTTCCCCATTTCCTTTGCAACATTTGTTATTTACTTTTTCTGTTAGAGTAATCAATCTGATAGGTGTGGTGCAGCATGCATTTAATTTGCATAATGCTAATCAATAGTGATGGAGAGAATTTTTTCATGTGACAATAGATAGATTTAATTTCTTTACTGAAAACTTCATATTTTTTCAATTTATCAATTGGGCACTGAATCATTTTTTAATAAATTTAATAAATTTTACAAATTTTTGAGAAATGAAGCCTATATCAGAGAAACCTGTTGTACATTTTTACATAGTGTGTGTTTCTCTCCATCCTGTTTTTACCTATTCATCTTTCTCTTTGTGTACTTTCACCCTGTTCCTTCTCAAACATTTTTTGCTTCTGTTTATTATCTGTTATGGGCCAGAACTCTGAACTTGAAACAAAGGATTCTTACAAGGTACTAAGTCAGTGGAACTGATAGAGACAATAATTATCTAATTTAGCATGGGTTCAGTATGATTGATCGGATCCTACAAGGAGATGTTATGGGCCAGAATTTGAAACAAGGTACTAAGTGAAATTGAGGAGACAATGGTTAAATCTAGTTTAGCATTGATTTAATCCTACAACATATATTGGTTTTCTAGTGATATAAAGATTGGTGTATACTCAGTGTGGAGCACATAAGCTAGAAGCCTCAGCCAGGGAGATTCAGAGACATTTGGAGAGAGCTAGAGGTAGAATCTGGCAGAGGCAAAGGACTGGCATCAGGAGCTCAAGCTCTTGGAACCAGGGAGAGAGATAGGCCTCTAAGAACGCTAACGGGGCCACAGGAAAGGAGACAAGACTTTGAAAGAGATAATAAAGGATTTAAACTTTAACACCTGGCTGTTCTTGTGGTGATTACTGAACTGAAAGGAAGGCTGCTCATAGAGACCCCAAGAAAACCTCAACAGAGAACATTACATTTTAGAGAGAACATTACAATTATCTACTTCCATCCACCTTCCTTTCTATCAGCTCAGTCTCTTTCTATTATCCTATTCTACCTCTCACCCCTCCTCCCAGTGCATTCCTTTTTCTCACTTCTTAATTTTATTTTTTAGATATCATCCCATTATAACTCATGCACCTGCTTTTTGCCTGTGTATACTCCTTCTAATGACTCTAATAATGATACAGTTCTTAGGAGTTATATGTTTCGTCTTCTCAGGTAGGAATGAAAACAGTTTAACTTTATCAGATCCTTCATGATTTCTCTTTTCCTGTTTACTTTTTTTATTCTTCTCTTCAGTCTTATATTTGACAGTTAATTTTTATTCAACTCTGATCTTTTTATCATGAAAGCTAGAAAGTTCTCTATTTCATTAAATATCCATTTTTCCCCTGAAAGATTATATTCAGTTTTGTTGGATAGATGATCCCTATTGGTAATCTTAATCCTTTACCCTTCAGAATATTATATTCCAAACTTTCTGATCCTTTAATATAAAAGCTGCTAAATCTTATGGTATCCTGACTATGTCTCCATGATATTTGAATTGGGGAGTTAAGAGGGGACTGCAGGCAATATTATTCATTAACATAGGAATTTTGAAATTTGGTTACAGTATTCCTGGGAGTTTTTATTTTGGAGATCTATTATAGAAGATGACCAATGGATTCTTTCAATTTCTATTTTATTTTATAATTCTATGTTGAAGGGAAATTTTAGTTGATAATTACTTGAAAGATGATGTCTAAGTTATTTCTTTGATTGTAGTTTCCCGATCCAACAATTTTAAAATTATCTCTCTTGATCTATTTTCAATATTTATTTTTAGGAATTAAAAAAAAGTAGAATATGAAAGCATCTTTCTTGATAAATACCACAATTCATTTGATTCAAGAACAAAAATAGCTTGTGTATAAATTTCCTTCCCTTATTCACCCTTACCTAAAGAAAAATGATACAACTAAATGATGGCAAGGCATTCAATTCTTTTTAGATAAAACCCTAATTGATTGTCAAGTGCTCTTCTCTCAAAAGGGTGATTATTACTTTAATTTTATTCAAAAGCATTCATATTTCATCAAATTAAGTTAATGGATAAGTAAATAATTATGAATGATTCATTTTTAAAAATGAAATAAGAAGGCATCCTTCTTGACAAATACTACCATTCTTGTGACTCAGTTAAGTGAGGAGCAAAAAGATTAAATTATTTGTCTAGTACAAAATAATAGTACAAAGTAAAATATCAAGGATAAAAGTCAGTACTTACACATTAGAATCTATAGCTTAACATATTTTCTTAATTAGAAGGCATTTGAACACATCTAAAAAGGCTATTCTTTTGCACATAATTATTCATGTCACCGAAGGTTTTTGTCTATTTTGTCAGTCTACCTGAAGAAAAAAAAATACATGTTAAAGACTCAACAAATTTTAATGCAATAAATATTTTAATTGGATTAGAGGGTCTTATCTATTATAAATCAGTGGTTATTCTTGTTTACCAAATTACCTTTAAAGATCACATCAGAAAGAAGTGAGGTTAACTTTTTTCTATCTTGCACATGTGAATTACATCATATGGCTCTGGGTCATGGAACACCAGTCTCCAAAGAACAACAGAAAGGATTATGGTAGATGTGTGCAATATGTATCCTATCAAAAACAAGGACTTTCAAAGAAAAGCAGCACTGACTGTCAATAAAAAATATGCTTTAGGCTAGTTGGGTACTAAAAATGAAGGATAGTAATGGAGAGTCCATCTGGCTAATGGTTTCTCCAATGTATCTGATTGATTAGATAGATCTCTGGTGGGTATCTTATTAGAGGACTTAACCAAGAGTCAGACAGACTATGCAGTTATTCTGGGTTATCAACTATATCCTGTGAGATGAACATTCATATTGATGAGATCTCAGATCCATTTTAGTGTTTTGAATATGGGCTCATAAATACAATGGAAGAGCAAAAAAGACTGACAACATGACAACTTTTATAAAGGATGCAGAGAAAGATAAGAGAGAAATTAGATTCATAAGAATAAGAAAAAAATTTTTTAAATCTAGTCATATGGTGTATATTTCTTTTAATCCCTACAGTCTAAGAACAGTATTCAGAGTGGGACATGTAAGGTTCTATTGCATGAGCCACCATTGTTCAATTTGCATACTTTATATGTAGACCCCATTGACTTAAAACCTTTAAAGTCATTCACAAATGGATTCATGAAATGCATGATTGTTAAAAACTGTATATTAAAGATGTATAATGATTTCTTTTTTTCCATTAAAAATTATCACCTAGACACTAGAAATGTCACTGTAGTTACAACTGGAGATTAACATTATTACTGGAATCAATCTATAGACTGTGTAGCCCTTTGGAGCAATCAGTCATGATTTTGGAGTCTTATAAAATATCAGGAATGTCTGGGAAGAGATAAATTTCATAGAAATATGGCCTGTTTGTCATCTGAGACAGAGGAACTATATCTTCCATTTTAACTCTCATAAAACATGTTTGGGACCCAGACATTTTTGAATAAATCTTAGATACTGAAAGTTCAGTCTTGTTCTGTTGACTCTGATGTTATTTCAGGCCATATGATATTGCTAATAATTCTAGAACAATAACTGATTTGAAAGGGGAGGATAGGGCTAAGATGAAGTGGGCCATTATAAAAAAATTAATTTTTCCCCCTTTAAACAATTAATTTGCCTTCATATTAGGTATTTTTTCATGACTAGAATATAATTATCTAAATATGAAAACAGAAAATAAAATCTTTATAAAATATGTTTTTCAGGGGGAAAATATTAAGTATATTGTTGAGGAAAAAATAATCAGAAAATTGATGTATTTAAGTTTAGAAATCTGATAACAAATAAGTAGATAATTGGTTAACAAAGATGGTTTCTGTCCTACTTCAATTTTCAGAGTAACTCATGGTAATATAATTTAGTATTCTTGGAATCAGAAGGATATGAATTTAAATTCCATTTCCAATTCTTGTAAGTTCTGTGACTTTGGATAAGCCATTTGCTTTAAGTATGTCTCAAATAAATCCCTAGATTTTATCTACTAAGTTATACACATGATGCTATTTATTATTATTTATTTATTATTTTATTATTTATTTTAAAGTTCTCATCTTGAAAAATTCCACTGTGAATCAGAAGTCACAGAGAGATCATTTTGAGTGTATTATAACCTGAAAACTTCCCAGATTAGAGTTTTGAAACTATACATGCAATACATTGAAAATATATTGATGAAGAAAATCATGGCTTCACCATACCTGGAGATTATTAGTTTTTGCCTAAATTATTTTTTTTGGCTTACAGTTAATAGCAGCTACTGGGGTAATTAGAATTCCATGTAACAATAAGTGTTTAATTTAGCTACTTATTTTAGTAAATATCAATATCTGGGTAGTACCTCTTCCTCAGTACTCTACCACAAAAGGATAATATAAGCATTTGTTTAAAAAAAAAAAAAAAAAGATACATTCAGAGTTTCACCACAAACACAGATTCCCATGGAAACCAAATGGGAAGGATATAAAGAGGAAAGGCAGAATCTACTAAATTTCCTTTAGACCTGCTGTCTGATTTTCATTAGGCCTGTCATGATTTCTGTTAAGTATTGTCCCTTTAGGGCCACTATTTATTTCCCTAGCACAGTGAAGGTATTGCCAATATGAACTTTTCTTGCCCTTTTTCCTGGAATAGTTAGTATTTAATGATATATCTTCCATTCAGAAATTCAAAGACTTTGTTAATATTATATTCTATCAAGGATTGCCCATGATTTTATAAGTAAAAAAAAGTGAGAAACTGAGCTTTCATGAGTCAGCCTGGGTTTCTCTGAAGTTTGAAGGATGCTAAAAATGATCTACACAAATTAATAATACCAGCAATCTTTCTTTCCGCTGAGTAGAGGAAGCACAGAATTCAAAAATGAAAAACAGAATACTTTGCCAAAGGAGTTAGATATCTAACTACAAATTTCCGAACTTTGGAATTTCAATATTCCATTTTAATTTCTTGGACTCTGTTTACTGGTATGGGAAGAGTATGACACAGTTAACTGCCCTTGATGACAATATTTCAAGCTAGATTTAATAGGACAATTTGCAAATGTCATTTCAGATCCAAGTTTGACAATAAAGAATTGTAGGCATGTGATTATTTTATGAGATTAAATCCCCAAACATCAAATGGATTTTAGTTGTACATCTCTTACCAATTTAAATCTCCAGACTAATACCAGGGATTACATGGACTATTTCTAATGCATTGTTCATTGCAGTCTACCTCCAGTGTTTCATTTTGATATGAAAGTAATGCCAAATTGTGCCAGTATAATATAATTTCTATCAGGTTTTATAAACTAGAAATGCTGAATATTGATTAAAGACATAAACCAAAAGGCAAGAATCTGAATATCTCCTGGAAAAGGGTCAGCTTAGCAAAGTGAAAAATAATTAGATAATATTTATGTAGTGCTTCAAAGTTTAGAAAGAGATTCACAAATAATCTCATTTTGTCCTCACAATAACACTGAGAGTTAGATTCTATTATTATTATCCCCATTTTACAGATTAAAAAACTCAAGCAGACCCAAATTAAGTGATTCATCCAAGTGTCTGAGGATACTTTAAATTCAAGTTTCAATGAATCTAGGTCCAGCATTATATTTACTAAGCTACCTAGCTGTTTCATAAGAATGGAACATTGGTAGAAGTATGACTAGGAGTTGAATAACAAATATTGACAATTAGATTACTTTGTACAGATCATGGAATCAAGAAGTTCTGAATTCAAATTCAGATTCAGACTTTTACTAGATGTATTACCCTAGCCAATCCTCATATATTCTCTAGCTTAAAGTTTCCTCTTCTATAAAATGAGGATATAATAGCATCTACCTCTGAGTCTTGTTATGAGAATCAAGTGAGATAACATATAAAACAACTTTGTAAACTTGAAATCATCATATAAATATTAGCAATTATTATTCTTATCATAGGAACTTAGCATGATTGTTTTGGAGATATAAAGGGCTGTCATTCACATCATTGAAGCTAATACTCACACTAATGAAACCATGTGGCTTTTGAAGTGATGAGACAGATATAGAAAAATATAGATATAGAAAGATACACTTACATATATGCACATATGTAATTATGTATTTGTATATTTATATTATGGAACACTCTAGATAGATAAATAGATTTGCTCTATGATATATTATGAAATATGTAAGTATAGGTGTATATAGTGTGAATTATATATATATATGTATGTATTTATATATAAACAAA
Source organism: Sarcophilus harrisii (assembly GCF_902635505.1). NCBI lineage: Eukaryota > Metazoa > Chordata > Mammalia > Dasyuromorphia > Dasyuridae > Sarcophilus > Sarcophilus harrisii. The sequence goes on from NC_045429.1 coordinate 126,601,384, forward strand.
TACATGTTAAGAGATAAACAGATTTCTAGGCAATGGGCTTTTGTTTAGTTGTGTGGCTATCCCAAAAACATGCTTCAAATTATTTGATTAAGATTCAATTAATTTCAATTCAACAAGTATTTATCAAGCACTATATACTATATCTTGAGGTTAAAATACAAAAACTATGGTTCCTGTTCTTGGGAGGTTTGCATTCTATTGAAAGAATGTATAGACAAATGAATACATACACTAAGAGGTATTTGTAAAATATATACAGATTAAACCTAAAGTTATTTGAGATTAGAGGAGAGCACTATAGCTAGGGAGGTCAGGAATGGGATTAAGTAAGAGGTAGTACCAAGCATATGCTTGAAGGGAAGCCTGGGATTTATAGAGATGAAGGTGGAGGAGGAAGAGTATTTGAAACAGGGGTTCAAACTGAGCAAAGCCATAGTGCAGAAAGGAACCTTAGAGGCTACCAATGCAATCTCATTATACAGAAAGAAAACTGAGGCCTATAGATGTCAAATGATTTGTCCAAAAGTACATAGTGAAGGAAATAATGGCACTGCTTATTTTGAACTCATCTTCTAGTTCTAAAGTCAGGAGGCTCTTTTGTTCTCCAAACTCATCATGCAAAGATAAATCAATCACTCTGATCGATCTTTTTAATCTTGTTTTAACATGAAACAAAATGATTCTCACAAGTGTTGAAAATTCCAATGCCCTCTCCCCAAGAGGTGAATATAATACAAAGGTATACATAGCATTAGTTGAAGCTTAAATAATATATTTTAAAACACACTGAGGTTTTGGAACACCCTCTATATAAAATTGATATCAAAATTACTATTTTCATAGCATATAGTCTAACAACTAGGAAGAGAAAGCTGTCTTCGTTTTTACTCTTTCAATGAAATATTTGAATCTGGCACCTGGGAAAATAATTTTATTATTTTATAATATAGGAGAGAAAGAGAGATAAAGAGGCAGAGACAGGGAAAGGGAAGAAAAGAGGGAGAGGAAGAGGGAGAGGGAAAAGGAGATGAAGGAGAAGAGGAAAAGAAAGAGGGGAGAGGGGGACAGAGGAGGAGAGAAAGAAGGAGGATGGAGAAGAGAACAGAAGGAAAGGAGGAGAGAAAAGAGATAAAGACAGAGACATGGGGAAAGAGATGGGGAGAGGGAGATTGCATTTTGGATGTACATCTAAACTTGCCTGTGATTTCATTGGTATAAGGAACACCTAGTAAGAAAATTCTCCTATAAGACAGATAATTAGCATCTGTAATTTACAGTGTTATATAGAGAAGTGACTGGGTCCTTGAGAGGTCCAATGATTCTCCCAGGGTTACATAACCAGTATTCATTTAAGTTGGGACTTGAGTCCAGGTCATCCTGACTCCAAAGCTGAGTCTTCCTCCACACCACCATTTTGCCTTATCTTATATGTTTATTTTTTTTTATCATCTTTATCTTAGCTCCTTCTGTATGTTAATAAGCTCAGATCCTTTTCTTTTTTTTTCCTTTTCCTGTGCCAAAAAAAATAAAGAACTGAAAGTAGAACCTGATCTTTTCACCCATTCACCAAACTCCAATAGTGTTCTAAGTTTATTAGGAGGCAAGTTAGCTTATCCTTTGTATAATCCTTTCTAATCATTTTTGATATACATTTGTGATTCCACAATTAAATATAAGTACTTAACAAATAGGAAGCCAAAGAGAAAACATCTGTCTGTTTGTTGATAAACTTACAAAACTGCTTTCAAATGCATCCAGTCAGACTTCCTGGAAACATCTCTGCCAAATCTTCTGAAGAAAACTCTCCATGTATTACAAATTCAGCAAAATGAGAAAAGCATAATTCCTTCATTCCATCACTAACTGTTAAAACTGAAATAGACAGAATTTAAGAGCTGTATTAATTAGGGAAGCTTTGGCAGATTAATGTAAGTGAGCTCTTCTTCAGATGGATCCATAACATTTAGCCTGAAGATTATTGTGAGAGTAATCATTGAGGTGAAAAAGATATCCATGCAACGTTGACTGTTATTTTCCCCTAAGCTATAGAAGTTGCAAGATTTTTTTTCCAACTCTAATATTTTATTTCCAGTTCCAAAACTATTTCAGTTCCCACTAGATTTGTGTTATAACTTAAGGGGATAATACATCAAAATCATTCAATTTAAAAGCATTTATTAAATGCTTACAATGTATCAGGTATTGTGCCAGGTACTGGGGGTGGGGGGAAACAAAAATAAAATAGTCCTTGCCCCAATCCATGCAAGTGGTCCATCCTGTAGGACTCTTGTCCACATTCTTTCTCCCTAAATTTGCCCTGAGGGTCCACACGATGGATTGAGCATATCTCTGGATATTTCTCTCCTCATAAATGATGAACTTCTTTATTTTATTCCTTCAGCTGTTACCTCTATGACACCTTACACACCACTTCTATGAAATTCTGAAACCATAATGGTGGCCAAATCACTGAACTACCCTATGCCTAAATTCCTTTATCTAAAAATAAGAAATGATAATAGTTCACTCAAAAGAATAATGTATTTTAATTATGCCCACATATAAATAATATCATTTCTAAAATATCTTAAAGTGATTAGATGCTTAAATAATTAGATGCTACCTGCATTTTTGATTTCCTTCACAAGCTAATTGTACAATATTTCAGAGTCTGATTCTTTTTGTACAGCAAAATAACGTTTGGGTCATGTATACTTATTGTGTATCTAATTTATATTTTTATATTTATTTATATTTATTTATTTAATATATTTAACATCTACTGGTCATCCTGCCATCTAGGGGAGGGGGTAGGGGGGTAAGAGGTGAAAAATTGGAACAAGAGGTTTGGCAATTGTTAATGCTGTAAAGTTACCCATGCATATATCCTGTAAATAAAAGGCTATTAAATAAAAAAAAAAAAAATTAGGTGCTAGCTAGATCAAAGGTCCATTGAGCACCTATTATTAAGAGTTTTCTTTAAATTTACTTTTTCAAGTGCTATAAATTGTCTTGCAACTCCTTAAATAAGTATTTAAATGTCTATGAATCAAGCACTATGAGAGATAACAAAAAATGTTAAGATATGTGTATCTATAGCTATTATTTTCCTTCCACACGCTAGGTTCTACTGGATGATGTCTTTAGAAAACAAGAACCAAAGAATAAGTTTAAAAGAGTTTGGGGTCCAGCAAAATGGGACAACATAGGTAATAAGAGAAAATTCCATTCAAGGCTACAGTTTCCTAGTTAAGTATTCAACAAGAAATTCCCAATACCAGAACAGACAATGCCAGCAAAGTTTAATTGAAATATCTGAAGATCTCTCTTGGCACACTTTACCAATCCTTTTAAAGCAAACGAGACAGTGAGAAAATTACAACTGTTGGTGTCCAAAGTCTATAGAAACCCAAATTTCTTCTCAGCCCTAAGAATAGAGATTATGCTATCAAACCCTCTCCTTTTATCATCTATTCTAGCCTAATACCCTGTTTTAAGCACCCAAGTATTAAGGAGATAAGCAGCATGGAAACACATAAGCAGACAGATTGACTCTCAAAATATATCACAAGTTTGCTTTAAGTAGATTGGAAGGGATTAACATTTCATCATCCATCTCCACCCCCACATGCAGATAAGTAATGTTACATTGCATGGGTACCAAGTAGATATGTTCATGTGACTTATACTACTCAGGTATGAAATTCAATTGCTTTATGCAGTTTTAAAATGATGGATACAATAAAAATACATAACAGACACTAATAATTATATATAGGAAGCTGATGGGAAAATCCCTGCCCAGATAAGGTTATACTTAAAATAGAATCCAGTGAACTTATTTTAACAATCTTATTTGTGGGGTTTTTTAAATATTAACATTTGAAAAACTCCAGGGTGTTTCTAAGACTAAAAGCAAAAAAAAAAAAAAAAAAAGTAATATTATTGGCTGATTGAGTTATATTACTCAGTCTTGAACAATTCCATCTGCTCTCCTGCTGAGTTCCATATTGACTGCTCTTCTCCTCTAGCTTTTTACTGAATAAATAATATTTATGCACCAAAAACCTTGTACTAGGATCCTTTTCTCTCTGGACTCATCAGTGTCTCCAAAGAGAGAGACTGAGGATACTGACAGATTTCTATAAGAGCACTGGTATGAAGATTGAATGAAAACAAGTAGAGGTAATCATGTTTCCTACTTCTTTATCTTTATATGTTTTTTGCACTGTGATCATGCTTCATTATTAAATGTAGATAAGGAAAAGCAAGGACTTCACTTAATTTCTTAGAATGTTTTCAAATTTAAAAAATAACTTTAGGATTTGGAATTATTGGAAGAAACAGAAAAAGGAGGAATAAGCATTTATGTTGCATTTAATATAGGCCAGAAATGATGCTAAGTGCTTTTTATAAACATGATCTCATTTGGTTTTTATAAACATGATCTCATTTGATCCTCTTATATTCTTCAAGGTTGATATTATTACTCCTTTTATACTTGGAGTAACTGAGACAAAGTGAGATTGTGTGGCTTGGCCAAGGTAATACATCTAGCAAGTGTCTGAGGCCAAATTTGAACTCAGATTTTTCCAACTCTTGCATCACGAGATGCCTCTGAGAACTGAAACTGAAAACTAGTCCTATTAAGCACCACTATTTTTTCCAAGCAGAATTAAAATCCAAACTATTGAACTTTACTAGGTTACAATGAAAACTTTTTAGAGATAAGCAGGTCACTTCAGCAAAGCTGACATTTTGTATTTCATTTGACCAATTCTATTTGACTCAAGAAGCATTTATTAAGAGGGAGCTAAGTAGCTAAGTGAATAGAACATCAATCCTGAGTTAAGAGGACCTGAATTCAAATGTGATCTCAAAAACTTACTATCTCTGTGACCCTGAACAAGTTACATAACCCAAATTGCCTGCAAAAAAAATAGTATATATTAAACACTTATATGAAGTTTTATGTGCATGGGATGGACAAAGGCAATGAAATAGACCCTAACCTCAGGAAGCTTTTATGCTACTAGTGAAATTCTCTCATACATAAATAAAAGGATATTTGCAGATTTAGATTTAGGCTTTTCTTTTCTTTTCTGAAAGAGCTATTACCCTAAGAAACTCATCAAATATCTGGACATGAAACTAGAGCTTTCTGTCATATCAGCCATAATGCAGCCCTGAGGCAAATCAAAGTAAATGTAATTAGACATTATTATTGCCAACTTATGATATTTTCTCTTTATGTCCTCTGGCTTTAGTGCTAAAGGCATTTTTCCCCTAATGACTGTCAATGGAAAGAATCCCGGGCCAGCAAAAAAAAAAAAAATACTGCAATGTGATTTATTTGCTGAAAAAGGAACCTTTCCCCCCTTCCTTTCCTGCAATGTTCATCTCCTTTTGTTCTTGATTCAATTCCTTACAAGCTATTTCTATAGTTAGACTCCCTATGCACCATTTCTTCCATTTCCTTATAGAATATCCAGAGTTTCCATGGGGCAATTTGAAAACCCCTCTGTGGCTGTGTTTCAGTACTGAACAATCTGCCACTGAACTAACTAATGACTGTTATAATACAGAGTAACAAAGGGAGGTAGGGAACATAATGAGTTACAGTGGGATAACACATTTATCCCTGCTAGTAAGGAAATGAGCCATACGGGGGAGAGTTAAAAAGGTCTAGCTTTTATACAGTTATATGTTATATCACTCCACACTCATTTTAATTTAAGCTTTTCTTTGCCTAAGAAAATTACTTTCAATTTTTAGTCTCCTAGAAAGCCAATCACTTAACATTCTTATCCATTAAGATGGATAGATGGTAGGCAGATATGGATATTTATAGATAAATATATAGATATCTATAGATATATGTATTATATATGCATATATATATATCTTTTTCTTTTCTTCAGTACAATTTGCATTGAACTATTTCATAGTTTTCTACACTGCACTCAAACTACAATTTCCCCTTTTATAAATGTTAGGGGCAAGCTTTTGCAAAAATTATACATTTGGAGAAGTGTTTATACATTTTTAAAATAGCGCCAAAAGAAAGAAAGAGCACCTGTTGCTATAAATAGAGCTTTTGTTGCTATTCCATCTTGAGTAACAAAAGATGGAAAATGTTCTTTTTTTCTAGCTAGGAAAAGATTTCTAAAGTTCTTGCATTTCTTTACAACCCACCACAAATCATACAAACTATTGTTGTTGTGCCTGCTCATCTAGCCTGGATTAGACTCAGAGACCTAGGAATCATGGGATAAATTTTACAAGGTAAAGGGGAGGCTTCATCACAAGGTAAAGAGTAACAGCTTAGCTTGTGGGGAAGAGGATTACCAAATATCTCAGATGTTATATCCTTTGCTCAAAGTAAAAATGAGAAATGTTATGTTCATATTTAGTCTTCAGCCTTCTGCCCTAGATTTGCAAAGACACTAAAAAGGAAACTTCTTTTTTATGATCATTGATTCAAGGCCTTCTGACATTCAGAGTTATTGCCAAATTTATTATATCAATGGCATAGACACAACTAAGGCCTAGACAGTGAGCTTTCTTGAACTCATTTAACATTTACTACCTGTCTCAAAAATACTTTGTTCATCACTTAATGCATTATGCTAAAATGTAGCTTCCTGTTACAGAATTTATTAATCTCACAGAGCAGAAACATTCAAAAAGTTGATTCCAGTTAAATAGCCTGCCTATTAACACAGCAATATAGTGTTTACTAGGTCTGCAAAGAATTGAATGTTATTGAGGTACTCTATCTTTGCTTTTAATCATTTGTCCTTTCATTTACAAATTTCCATATATGTATGGAAGGGGCTTATTTGGTTTTGATCCAGATCCATGATTTCATCTACAATTCTCATTATAGAAACCTTCTCCACCATTGCAGATGGGCCACTGTTGTACAACTTGTTAGAGTGTTTCCTGGATACTCTGATGGACTGAGTAACTTTTCTGTAGTTTCAAAGCTGATATGTGTACAATAAAAATCAAAGTCTTCATTCTATCCATCATGGCATGTGTCCCTCATTTGCTACATATTTACATTGGATTAAAATCTGGATCTAGGATTGCTTTGCTAGAGACAATTTGTGAGAAAGAAAATTCTTTATAGTAAGGCAGGCTGGCGTCTTCTCAAAAACCTATAGTTTCAGCTTTAGTTTTGTTGACTATAAGACTGAGAAGATAAGCGACCAGTCAGAATAACAGTGACACAGCTAATATGTGATAAGAGTGAGATTGACTCCTTGACTCCAAGGGTCTATCCACTACAACATTGGCTCTCATTTGTTTTAATAATTTTTGTAATGTTTTAGAGTTTTAAGACAAGATTAGAGAAAGAAGAAATAAGACATTTATTGACTAGTAAAGAAATAATGTCATTTTTTTTCAAGATCCTTTAGGTATTTTTGAATAATATTGCTTTATAACTTATCTTTGGGTTGATGGGTTCTGCCTTGATGATGATGATGATGATGATGTTGATGATGATGATGGTAATGATAACTACAATATAGATGTCACTCTAAGGTTTAAATGCTTTCCCTACTACAGCTGTCTTCATAGAGAGAAAACCCCATAAGGGTCAATATTACTTCTTAGATGAAAACCCTTGTTTTTAATGTTTTTAAATTCTTTTTATTTGCTAAGTAGCTTTGTATTTCTTGTATATAACTCCTCTCCTGTGACATTGATACCACACTGGAGCCCTCATAACCTCACACCTGGACCAGTGAAATAACCATCTGACTCATCTCCCTGCCTCAACTCTTGACTCTAATCCATCCTTAACTGATCTTGCAAAGTGATCTTCCTAAAATGCAGGTTAGACCAAATCACTATCACCTCTCCATTCTATAAACTCCAGTGTCTCTCTATTACCTTCAGGAATATTTACAAGATTCTCATGTTTTGATAGCACTTCATAACCTGGTCATTTCCTACATTTCTTGTTTCTCACACTTTATTTGTTTTTCTATTATAAAGTAACACTGATCTCTTTGATGTCTCTCCAACATCCACCTCCTCACTCTATGAATTCTTACTGAAATTTGACCTACTGCAAGTGGCCATTTCTGATATTCCTTAATTCTAGCTTTCCCTCTGAAATTCACCCCTTTCATCCTGTATCTATCTTGATTACACATAGTTGATGGCATAATGTCTCCCCTATTAAGCTATTAGCTTATTAAGGATTTAGGATTGCTTTTGCTCAAGAGCTTACCACAGTATCTGGCACATAATAGGTACTTAATAAATGTTTAACTTAACTTGCATATATGAAGAAAATATTTACACTGCTTGATTAATCTCATAGTTGTTGGGTTTTTTTCTTGTTTAATTTTAGAGATTATTCATCAGAGCATACATCAAGCTAAGTGCTTTAAAAAATTTGTACATGGAGCTTTCTCTGGATTTCCGGTGCTCGTGAGTTTGGCATGTTAGGGGGAGTCAGTAGGAACTGGGGGAAGTGTCCTGGGTATTGCTTTCTTGATTTTGAGACAAGTTATGGATAGCCTTAGGTTGATGAAGCTGGGAGTCCTGGGTGGGGAGGTAAAGGAGGGGTAAGAGTAGAGCTCTGGGGACTCCAACCTCTCTCCCTGCATTGGCGGTTAGTGAACCTTCCGTCTTTAGAAATCTTTATACATAGCAGTTAAAGAGGGGCCCGTTTTTCAGGTACAAACTGAGCTCAATGGCCTAGGGAGTCTTTCCTAGTTCTAAGAGCTCTGTGGGCATTGGGGATGAGATCCCAACTATGTTCAGAAATGGCCTGTTTTTTATAACGTGTAAATTAGTTCTGCAGTAAAGTTATATTATAAAATGAAAGAACTGGAAAAAAGAAAAAAAATGTGATTATATAATTTTGTCTAAAGAAATATTTATAGGCTTTATATATGAGGAGCATGGTGAAATGGAAAAACAAATGTGGATTATAACTAAGATCTGAATTCTAGATCTGACATTTTTACTGCATGATCTTAGGCAAACCACTTAATTACTCTTGAACTCAATTTGCTCAGTTGTAAAAATGATGGTTGAATTTGTGATGGCTGAATTTTTAAAAAAAATTAACAAGTGAGGATATGAATCTTTGTTCTTGCCAAAGTAGGATTCAATGAGTAGAGAATAGTGTATGCTGTCAGACACTTGATATTTTAGTTTGTCTCACAGAACTACTTTTTCAATTTATTTAAGTCACATACATACATACACACACACACACACACACACACACACACCCATGCAAACACAAACCCACATATGTAAATTGTATGGAGAGAGACATTTTGCAATGAAACTGATTTTAAAATAAATTATGAAGATTAAAATAGTGATTTCTTTAATCTGATAGAATCCAAGCATTTAATTAGACTGAATGGGAATTCATTCTTATTTTTATACCTAAATAAAGATCCTCTATCAGAGGGGTAAAACATATTTCATTTTTGAAAGGACTTATGAATCTTTTTATGCAGTATTATACCCTTTAAATCAAATTGTCCTGAATCGAAAGGACATATTGTTAATGTGAGGTCTTATGAAAGTCCACAGAAATGAGAGTACAATAGATAAATGATCAGAGTTTTAGAAAGAACCTAAGGAGTAAATTATTCTTATCTTTAATCAAAAAAGTTCCAATACCTTGTCAGCAAGTGGAGATCCTCTCACCTTCACTTAAAAATAGGGAGAATCTCAGGTCATTTCCAGAAAGAACATTCCACTTTTAAATAGTTCTTTTTTTAAAGATGTCTTTAAAGTGAAGTAAGTAATATTTTAATCTTCCCTAATTAAGCAAGCTTTTTACTTCCCTTACTTACTGTTTCTTGAATCCTGCTTACTGTTCAAAAAAGAAAAAACTTATAAGGAAAAATATATGTAGAGATAAACTGTAAGGATTATTACAAGGTGCTAAGTAAGTGGAATTGAGGAAACAATGGTTAACTCTAGTTTAGCATTGATTTAATCCTATAACAAATAATGGTTTCCTAGTAATACAATGATTGATGTATACTCAGTGTACAGCATATAAGCAAGAAGCTCTCAGGGCCAGATACACAAGCCCACTAAAGAACAAGCCCACTAGAGGACAATCCCACTACAACAGAAGCCCACTAGAAGCTCTGAGCCTCAGCCAGGATTCAATTGAGGAGATTCACAAGCCAGAGAAGGCAGCTTAAGCTCTTGGAAACAAGGAGAGAGATAGGCCTCTATTAAAGCTAACTGGGCCCCAGGAAAAGAGACAAGACTTTGAAGGAGAAAATTAAGGATTTGGACTTTAACTCCTGGCTGCATTTGCATTGCTAGTGAACTGAAAGGAAGGCTGCCTCCAGAAGCTGCTCAAGATACCTGCTCCCAGAGAACATTATATTTTAAGAAGAATATTACATTTTTGTGCCTGAACATGGGACCAAGAACCTTCATCTGTGACCCAGAAATTAGGGGGAGTACAACAAGAAAACTTTGTTAAGGGCTAGAGTACTATGTCAGCTAAAATGGGGCAGATGTTTAGAAAACAACCTTCTTTTCCAATTCAAAGAAAATCTGTAGAGAGCATTGTCACACTTATGAAAAGCCAAGATTTGATTATAATTTGGGAGCAAATCACTGAACTTTTAGAAACTATACAATACACATCTCCTTGGTTCTCTATGGAAAAAGAATTGGATCTAGAGGGGTGGAAATTAGTAAGAGAACAACTATGTCAATTCTACACTGATAATGGACCTGACTCAATTTCCAAAGACACACTTAATACATATAATTTAATACAACTGGCTTTAGGAAATTATATAAGATATAGAATAAGAAAAGAGACTAAAGAGCAAGAGAAGGAGGAGGCAAATAAACTAGGTGAAAAGGATGAAGAATCAGATAAGAATGGAGTTAAGTACAATTCTGAGTGTGGCACTTCACAGCAGGAGCATTCCTCATTCCCTGACCTACTTCCCTCAATTAACCCTTCATGGGTGGAGGGACAAGGGGGAGGGGAAGAGGCAGTTACACAATCAGCACCACCTATGAAGCAGCCTATGACAAGATTACAAAAAGCACTGGTTAAGGCAAAAAATGAAGGACAGGATATATCTGATTTAAAAATAAATACATACCCTGTGATTGAAGAGCTTGACTTTAGGTCAAAAAAGGAGAAGATATACTCCTTTTGATCTGGGAAAAATTAAGGATTTGAAAAAGGCTTGTACTCTTTATGGGGCTACATCATCTTATGTTAAAATGTTACTAAATAATTTGGCTTATGAAATCTTAACTCGCAGTGATTGGAAATCCATAGCAAGGACATGTTTAGAATCTGGACAAACTTGTTGTGGCTTTTGGACTATTATGAATTATGTAGGATTCAAGCCCAACAAAATAGGCAAACAGGAGTTAATGTACAAATCACTTTTGACCAACTAGTTGGTAAAGGTCAATATGGAGAGAATTCAGCACAGATTAATTACCGCACAACATCTTGTGAACAGATTGCTACTGCTGCTATAAAAGCTTGGGGTTCCCTCCCAGAGAAAGATGGAGGTAAAGCCTTCACAAAAATAGAGCAAGATCCCAATGAATCTTTTGATGATTTTGTGGAACATTTGCAGACAGCTGTCACAAGAACCATTGGAGAAAATGCAGCTACAAAAATTATGATAAGACAACTGGCCAAGGAAAATGCCAATGAGGTTTGCAGAAGAATTATATGGGGACTACATAAAGACGCTACTTTAGATGAGATCATAAGATGCTGTGCCACAGTAGGCACAAATGCTTAATATACTCAGACTATGAAGAACATGGGAAGACAGGGTCCCTCTTAGCAAGGGACTTCTAGAGAGAGTTGTCGATGTTTTCAGTGTGGAAAAATAGGACATCTGAGAGCCCAATGTAGGTATGGAGATAGAGTGAGAAGACAGGGTGAGAGAAGACCTAAAACCCTATGTCCAAAATGCCACAAGAGCTTCCACTGAGCCTCAGAATGTAGATTGAACAAGAGAAATGAGAGTCAAGTCCCAGCCCCAAGATATCATACAAAAGACAAGTGGGGCATGATGACAGCTGAGGTTACACCCAGAGAGTCTTTAGAAAGTCAGGACTCTGATGTGATCAATCGGCCAAAAAGCAATCACATGACAGAAAGGGATTACATGATCAATCAGCCAAAAAGCAATCAGATGACAGAAAGGGATTACGTGATCAATCAGCCAAAAAGCAAGCAGATGGCAGAAAGGGATTACAATTGGGGAGAATACAGGCTTTTTTAACCCAACAGAAGGGCAGTGTCCAGTGTGAGCAGCTCCAATGTAATTGCCAGGTGATGAGGAGAAATCCCAAAAGTGGTAAATAGAAGGGACTAGATAGGTTAACTGCTTGGGAAAGAAGGTTTGCTTGTATTTCTATAGATGGAGAAGGAATCAGATGGGTGCCAACAAGCCATATTCTCCTTGTCCATGAGAGAGAAAAAGAGAAAAACCTCCAAAGGAAAAGACCTAAGAGCAAAATCTGCAGGAATCATTGGATTCCCAACACAAGATGAGACTATTGCAGGACTTCAAAACTTGCAGGAATTATTGGATTCCTGGCACATGAAGTAATGGACAATAGATTCCTTTTGGACTATTTCTAGGACTTATGGACATGTATAATTTCCTCATGTTGATTCATGTTATTTGTTACATCACTATTAGCCTGTATATTGATGGATTTATGTATACCTGTTTTAAGAGTGAACCCCTTCAGAAACCCGCTAATCTGATTTGATTTCCCATTTCCTCTGGTGTTTTCATCTCCCTTCCTGAGACATCAGGAAGAGTGGCAATACCTCTTTTCATGGTGTTTTTACCCCTTTTTTGAGCAGTCAGGGAAAGCGTGATCACCTCTTTTGGGGGGTTCTCACATCCTTGAGAAGTCAGGGAGATCATGACCACTTATGTGCTAAATCAAAAGAAAGCAAAAGATGTTAGGATTCTTACAAGGTGCTAAGTAAGTGGAATTGAAGAGATTTACATTTAAATCTAGTTTAGCATTGATTAAATCCTACCACAAATAATGGTTTCCTAGTGATGTAATGATTGATATATACTCAGTTTACAGCATATAAGTAAGAAGCTCTCAGGACCAGACACTCAAGCCCACTAGAGGACAAGCCCAGTAGAACAGAAGCCCACTAGAATCTCTGAGCCTCTGCCAGGATTCAGTTGAGGAGATTCACAAGCCAGAGAAGGCAGCTTAAGCTCTAGAAACCAAGGGGAGAGATAGGCCTCTATTAAAGCTAACTGGGCCCCAGGAAATGAGACAAGACTTTGAAGGAGAAAATAAAGGATTTGGACTTTAAGTCCTGGCTGCATTTGGGGTGATTACACTGAACTGAAAGGAAGGCTGCTCACAGAGACCACAAGAAACCTGCTCCCAGAGAACATTATATTTTATAGAAGAATGTTACAATAAACTTTATAACAATCATGTCATAAAATTCATCTCATCCATGATTTACTAATAATGCTTGTTGTAGTTGCTATTATGCTAAACATGATGATTTTGTTATCTCATTCCAAAACTAGAAATGAAAAAATTTTTGAGGAGGGAAGAATGAGCCAGTGGAGATATCTAAAGTACAATGAACTAAATTGTACCTTATACATTTCACCTTTGTAGTGACCTCTAAACTTAGGGGATGAAATTTTGCTACCATTTACCAAATACAACTTCTGTGTTATTCTAGCAAGGAATAAGCTTTTGAATGTAAAATAGGTAAAAACATATGTCTGGTTTGGATGCAAATGATTCAGAAATACATGGTATTCACTCCTTTTAAACTAACCCTGGATTTAAAATTTCAAAGGAATCATAGTCTCTATTTTTTAAGAGAAGTTTATTTTCTTCAGGGAATGACTTCAAGAATAGTGAGAAAGGTGGGCTTGAAAGTATCATATAATCTACAAAGAATAGTAGAAGAAATTACTTCCAGAGATAAAATTTATAGTAGTTTTTAATAATTATTGAGGTTATTGAAAGTATTCTAGTTACTGTAAGCCTTTAATATCACTGATAGTTTGACGTATTTTCCTAAATTTTAAAAGCAGTTGAATACAGTATTTATAGGTTCTGAGTTTTTAATGGATTGTAGCAACATAAGTAGGGGAAATTTCTAAAAACCTGTTAGATAACATTTACAAAAAAAAAGTTAAGGAAAATTTATAACCATTGATTGCTAGGCATCCTAAGGTATTCCTCAGAGATGGAGAGAGTTGGGGGGGAAAAGAGAGAAACAGAAAAATTGAAATAGAAAATTTATTAAGTATCTTTTATGCTTCCTAAATACTAAATAAATACATACAAGTAAGCAAGACTTTCCTTTTCTTTAGCACCTTACTTTTTTTAAAAAAAGTTTTCACTTATATCTTGTTTTTTCATCATCTTTATATCAGTCTGTGTAGAACTTTTCCTGCTTCTCTGAATTTGTTACATATTTAATTTCATATAGCAGAGTAATATATCATTATATCCATGCACAACGTATGTTTATCCATTCCCTAACTGATGGGCATCCATTTGTTTTCAATTCTTTGCTATCACAAAAAGTGTTGATAGACATGCATATATATTTTTAAGGTTATTCAGTTGTTTCAGTCATGCCAACATTTCACTTGGACTTTCTTGGGTAAAAATACTGGAATAGTTTTCCACTTCCTTTTCTAGTTCATTTTATAGATGAGGAAACTGAGGCAAACTGGGTTAAGTAACTTACTCAAGATCACACAGCTAGGAAATGTCTGAGGTCAGATTTAAACTCAGAAAGATGTGTTTTCCTGGCTCCAGATCCAGCTCAATTCACTGTGCCACCTAACTACCCAAACCTTATGTCTTATATCTTAGATACCCAACCATTAAAAGAGAAATTTGATTTAAAAAAAAAGTCCTCTGTCTGATCAATTAATTGATTTTTTCTATTATTTTGCCTCTATGGATCTAGAAACCATATTTTCTGCTGTTGCTAATATTTTCCTGTTTAGTTTTTCTGCTTATGTTCAAAGACTGAGTTTTCACCTCCTAAAATCTTTGGTAATTTCAAAATTTCCCCTCTTATTTTCACATATTACTTATTGATTCTTCACCAGATGGGAATCTAAGCTGGAGTATACATCACCAACAATCTCAGACTCTCCTCACCCTGGGAAATTTATGGTTCAGTGATCTAGGACTGTGTAAAAAGTGACTTTGGGGAGAACAAAAGTGACCCGAGCTAGATGTTGAGTTTATTCCTTCACACTTAGTGGAATGCTTTATAGCCTCCTCCAAAACAGTGTCCTATCTACCTCCCTCTGTTTTTAAGCTCTCTGACTTCACAGGCATTTTAGATTTCTTTTTCACTAATGCTATAATGCTGATCTCTATAATTTAGGTCTTGAAATTTTTAAGCAGAAGGCACAATGGGATGTGGGGTTAAGCTCTAGTTCAAGTCCAAAAAAAAGCCCTTTCTCTCTGTTCCTGCTCTCTCTTAGAGAGATCTTTTGTAACACAGAACCCCACTGTTATGACATTGCCTGTCTTTTATATCCACAGCAAAATTCCTCAGTTTAACATCCAGATCTCCACAATCCTGGAAAGAGAGAGTGGGCAGTAGAATATGGAGTTAGATTCTGCTGCAATTCTATGTTCAATTGAGCTTTTGATTCAGCAGTCTTGTTGCTGGTAGCAACATGAGAAGTGGGGAAACAGGTGCTAAATGAACTTAGTATAAGCATCAGTTCATTTTTTAAACCTTCCTTTGGGTTCCGATGTCCTAGACCAAAGATATTAAACACATTCCATGAGCTGCATGCAGTGCATGCTTTAGTGCCCTTCAAATAAAATTAAAATGTAATTGACAAATATTCAACAAAATAAATAAAAATACACTAATACCTAAATAGCATTACATTTTTTAAAACTTTGTCAGCATGAAGTTCACAAGGATCTTTAAGTATAGAATAGAGGTCCCATTTCTATTTGAGTTTTAACACCAATCTTAGAACACAGAGAGCTGACATCACTTTATCTTTGGTACATAATGTCTTTTTGGAAAGGTTTTAAATGTCATGAAGATTAACAAAAATGCTTAGTCCTCCATCTTGTTGATTACATTCTAATAGGAGAAGGCAATTCATAAAAAGATACTGGAAACTGGAGAGGGAAAAAGAGACTGGATGTGGCATGAGTACTGCAGGTAATTTTCTGGAGACATAATTTCACAATGTGGTTACTGTATTTTCCCATGGCCATGGGTTTTCCTGTCTCCAGATAAAAACTAACTAATCATTATGTAATAATTCTTCTTTCATAAAAAGGATACTGAATTTTATAGTTGTAACAGGTATTTTCTATTTGTATGCCCAACAGCTAACAGAGTACCC
Organism: Sarcophilus harrisii; assembly: GCF_902635505.1. NCBI lineage: Eukaryota > Metazoa > Chordata > Mammalia > Dasyuromorphia > Dasyuridae > Sarcophilus > Sarcophilus harrisii. Next base: position 126,617,793 of record NC_045429.1, read on the forward strand.
TTAAATATCAATCATTTCACAAACTATTGAACTAAATAATTTGATAATGTCAAGAATAGATGCATTAGTCAATTTATAACCTTAGCCATAACATATAAATACAGATTTATATAGAAATTAGATAGAAAGGCTTAATTACTATAAACTGTCCTAAGTGTTAATACCTGTCATATATAATAAACAGAATTATCATGAGGTGTCATGAACTTACTACAAAAGGAATTATAGGATTTAAAACTGGAAGAGATTTAAGGGATCAGACTAGTTCCCTTATTTTATAATGAACTGATAACTAGATATATTAATTAATTCATCCACATTTCTAAGGAAATATATATCAAAATAGAAATTCAAACACAGACCTTCTCATATCCATCAATTTTTCTACCCTGTATTATCCCAGGCTTCCATGATACCCTCAATTGTTTTTCCTTAACCTGAAGTCCTTGGTTACCCAGTGGGTGTATTGAAAGAATAAGCGATTTTAACATATTAATACCTATTTTTCAAAACCATAGCTTTCCTTGATAATAGTATGTTTCATTTTATATATTTAAAAGCTCATCCTGAGAAGAAGTCCACAGGTTCCATCAAATTGACAAAGGGATCCATAATGCAAAATATAAAGTTAATGACCCTTGCCTATATATTAAAGTTTTAACTTAATTTAAAAAGATGTCTAGAACATCTCAAGAGGTTTTCTGGAATCTAATACTTATTATTTTGTAATTACATTATTTTTGTTGTAAATATTTCTTTTCTCCAATTCTAGAGTGTAAACTCCATGAGATGAGACTTACACAATATTTGTGCTTTATGTGGCCTTCATATTTTAGGACTATATCTTACACATATAGATTATTAATAAATGTTTATTTAATTAAGTTGAATTAAAAGTGAATTCTGGCTACATACTGTGATTTTCACTTTTTTTCACAATATCTTATTTTCCAAAGCAAACAATCAGATCAATACAATATCAATAAAACAAATCTTCTATTTGTGAAATCTGTAAACATATCCCAGATGTTATATAAATACATTTGAAAACATGTTATTTTTACATAATGATTCACACAGTATAATCTCTTTAATGACTTTACTGCTTTATACTAAGCCTCCCAAACATTTTGCACCATATTCTGCCAAGAAATCTCACCTCTACATTGCCCTCTCTGTCTCGCTTTTGAAACTAGTTCAGAAACATATGAGTTTAACTCATAAATAAGAAGGAGACTAAAATGATTTAATATATAAAATACTATTAATAGCACCACTGCTGTTGGTTTCTTTTCCTTTCTAAGATTTTTCTGTGCTTCTGAAAGTCAATGAGTCCATGAAAGGCCTCCCCAAAGCAAGCATTTGTCTCTATTAAGTGATGTGCAAGATAAGGACATCCTGGTAGTCAACAAGCATTTTAAGATGAAAGATTTGCTGGGCTAGCAGCTGATTTGTATGCAAAGGACATGAGGACATGGCCAAGGAGATGATGTAAATCGCCAAAAAGCCCCATGATAATGCCGTCATTCTGTAGATCTAGCTCAAAATTATTAATTAAAGCATCAGCTAGGATGGTTTGTTTGCATATCAGATGAGCTAAGCCATACCAGCATCCCTGCAAATAAGAAGACAGCCCTATTAGGCCTAGTCATTAATTAAATGCCTTTGCTGTGAATAAATAGTAAAAATCTCTCAGTCTGAGAGGAGCCCATGGCACAGTGATAAATATGCAGCTGTTGATATTCCTGTAACACGGTTTGACATCTTCATCATTTACCAGTAACTTCTTCCTCAGGGACACAGGGTTCAAGTCTCATAGAAGATGACACTTCTGCCTAACTTTGTCCCTAAAGATATATCATTTGCAAGTTCAAAGATAATCTGAATTGGGAATAAGACAATAAGGAAAAACTGTTAGAAACCTTAACTTTTATATTCAATCATCTCTGCTGATGGTATTTTATAAGTCCACAAATTTAGAGGATGAAAAAATATTGCCTTTTTGTAATGTCAACAAAAATGTTAGTAAATGTGTGTTTCTTTAAAAAAATAAAAGCAAACTGTCAGAATCCAATAACCATCATGATCAAGATTCCAAGTAGATATACAACCTATCATTGATCACTTCAGCAAATGTCTCCAACCTATTTTAAAATTGGAGGGATGTTGTTAATTATTATTATTATCATCTTGTCTTCTGTCATTTGTAAGATCTTCCAGAGCCAAGACTAGGGGGATACAAAATCAAATCTTTAGGCAATTGGTAATGGATTGCATTAGTAACTTTGGTATATAAGTTTTGATGGGGAAAGGGACTGAATGAACCCACCAGATGATATATGTATTGTGGGGGATAGGAAGAGGAGTGATATTATGCCCTCATATTACCCTTCTGGGTACTTTTTCTCTGGCTCCTTTACTGACTCACTAGTCAAGCACTAATTATTAAGCATATGGAATGGCCAAGAGTTCTTTTAAACAGTAGGGATAATCCATTTTCAACTATTAGCATGCATGTCACCCAAGACTCATAATAAACCTCTACTTTCTTTACCTTCTCTTCTGCTAACCATCAGCTCCTTGGAGCTCAATGAATATTTCTACACAAATGATTCTGCAATTAATTTTAATTTCTTTCCTGAATTCTATGATTACCAACTAATTTCTTTTTGGATATCTGAATTTGGACATCTAGCACACAACATCTGAAAGACTATATTTATCATTATCCCCCAGATTTCTCCCCATCCAAACCTGCCTCTTTCTCTTGAGATCCTCAACCTTCCAGTTATCCAGATTGACAACCTCCATGACATTCTTGACTCTTTCTTCTTCACTAACCTTTTGCAATATTATGACATTTCCTGGCAATTCAGCCTCCATGCCTTTCCTATCTATCTCTTTTTCCCAGTCACGAAGTCCCTACTTTGGTTCAAGTCTCATCATCACTCACTTCATATTATTGCAAAACCTCCTAATTGGTCTCCCTACTTCCAATCTTCTTGCAGTCTAATACATCATCCACATCCTGAAAAAAGAATCTTATAAAAAGCACAGAGCTAACCAGACACCATGTCACTCTTTGCCTCAAAAGTTATTATTGGTTTTTATTTTTTGGGGATAAAGCACAAGTTCTGAATTGTGGCATTTAACACTATTCAAAATTTGGTTGAAACCTATCTTTCAAAACTCATTATACATCAGCCTCAGTCCCAAATTATATATTTTTTCCTCTAACTTGGGCTTTGTGTAGGCTGTCACTCCTAAGTAGAATAAAGTTCTGCCTCATTTTTATTTTTTAGACTCCTTAGTTTCTTTCAAGGTTGTAAACTTTGGTGTTATTTTGTACCATAAACTTTTCTTGAAGGCTGACAGTCCACTCAGCCCATTACCATTTTGTCTTCTTTTCCTTTATTTCTGCTGACATTTATATTACCAATCAAATGTAAGCTTCTTGAGATCATGGACTTGATTTTTTTTTGCATTTTTTGTCTTTGTGTCCCTAGTACCAACATATGTTTTACACATAATATATTTTCAACGGATTTTATTTAACAAATATTAATTAACTGCTTTCTGTTTGTAAGGTTCTGAATCAAGACCTGGGAAAACACAGCTAAAAAATGAAATAATACCTATCAGAACTCCAGGAGTTAACTTTTTCCTTTAGGAAATATTAGATTGGGGAGAAAGGAGTAGGTGAGGGGATAAAGAAAATATAAACATGTAGACAAATAAGTAAAGTAAATAAAAATAATTTCAAGTAGGAAGAAGTATTAATAAGAGGAAAGATTAGGCTAAAAAGTGTTTATTGAAACCAAGTTTTTGAAATGAGATGATTAATCAGGAGTATTCTTTTCCAAGCAATTAAAATTAAGTTACTTAGCAGATTCCTTATCAGAGGTATAATTTTTCCTTCTGTTATTTGGGCCATGTCCTTCTAACAAAAGCTAACCCAGAATAAAGACCATTCTCCACATTTTATATAAACCAGGATTGGGGAGAGGGAAAACCCAATTTAATATTCAGACCAATACAGTCATGCTTCAGCAGAATTCCATTTTTTCTTATTCTGTCTTCCATGTAAACTGACAACAGCTGCTCAGCATCCTCTATAATTTCAAAAATATAAGTACATATAGTTTTTTGTTACAAAATAATATGAAGACAAAGTTTATTTTATTTAAAGTAGGAAAATGAGTCAATCTGAACTAATTACTTGAATCTTGGGGGCCGGTAATCACAAGGGATTTTTTAAAAAGAAAAAAACTTAAAAATCAGACTTTGTTTCTCTGTGGGGTTGATGTGCTACAAATTTAAAGGTCAAGCCTGACTAATATTATGAAAAGAAGCTGCACAGAGACTGAAAAGGCTACGTGTTTTGAGAAGCAAGCATAGTGCCTGACATAGAAAATGATCTTATTAACACAAAATTGATAATATGTTTATTCTTCACCACTCCCCTCTAATGGCCAGAAGTCAGATAGTCAGGAAGCATTTATTAAGCATACGGCTTATGCCAAATACTGTGCAAAGCACTGGGGATACAAAAAGTCAAAAACTGGGTATAGCCACCAGGTGGCACAGTAGATAGAGCATCAGTTCTGAAGTCAGGAGGACCTGAGTTCAAATCTAATCTCAGACACTTAAAACTTCTTTGCTGTGTGACCCTGGGCAAGTCACTTAACCCCAATTGCCTCAGGAAAAAAAAAGTCAAAAACAGCTAACATTCTGTGTATATGTGTTTGGACACACACACACACACACACACACACACACACACACACTCCTGTAAAGAGAGAGAGAAAGAGAGAGAGGAGAAAGTTTTTGAACTTTTTAAATGCACAGTTTCTTCTTCTAGGGGAACATACAGAGAGTATAACACAAACTAATCTTTTTTCACTCTTTCATTTGGGTTCACATTTCACATCTCAAAATGTAGAAAAGGGAGGGTTCTCAAAGTTATTTGACCCAATCCTTCCTCCTTCCTCCTCAGTGATTCAGTTCCTCTGGCATTTATCTCTTTTGTATATGAGAAGTTTCTTTTGAAGTCAATGGGAACTCTAGGCATGAAAGAGGAAGAAATTCATTTAAAGAATTAAACTTAGAGAGATTAAAATGTAGTTTTAATATAGCTGTAGCTGACACATGTCAAGGAGATAAAAAGAAGATTTGGGATTCTCTAGTGCCAGAACTTTGGAACATTATTTTAAGAATACATATTATTTTGACTGAAATTTGTGAAGAAAATCAATATAATCACCAACTATAGTAAATAGATATATTTCAATAATGTACTGGACTTATAGTGTTCATTTTTAAATAAGAAAAACGAATCTTTCACTGAAAACATTTTTAATATGTTTTATAACAAGGCAAGATTTCCCAGTGTGTTTTATCCAGAGAATCTTGCTTTCCCATACAATCTGAAAGTGTTAGTGCACAAACAACTTTATTAAATGTAAATTAAGATTGATAAGCCATTCTCATAATGCCAGAACATTTGCAATGGGATGTCACTGTTTAATGCAACCAAATGAACCAAACTTTGAAAGTTAGCAGTTAAATCTCATTGTAAAAAATTAACTCATTGATTGAACTTATCATAAAAAAGAAAATACACATTAATACATGCACCCTATCAATATTCCCATTTTCTGTGCTGTGAAACAAAAATAAATTTATAAGAATCTTGGCATCAAATGAAAAGAAATTTTCTAATAGCCAGGAAATTAAATAACAAGAAAGATCATCTAGTTCTTCTAATTATAGAATTGTCTACTTAGATGACATTTATTTCCTAAAAAATTTTTTTAATTTGAATATTTTTCAAGAAAAGCACAATAATTTTAGTATAGTAACATTTCAGATTAGTAGATACTATGCTCTAAATAGTTCTTGGATATTCATTATGTTCATGTATAATTCTAGGGAAAAAATATAAAAATGAAACAAGATATAGCTCCTGTTTTCATGACCTTACAATTCAATAGAGTAAAACTAAATATCTTGAATACCTAAGAGAGATTGGAGAGAAATTTTAATTGAAACAGAATTTTACTTTTATTCTGTAAAGAAAATATGTTGTGAAGAAGATATCTTGAAGAGAATAATTTTAAAAAACTGACTTATCCCAAGAGTTTGAATAATGGGACTGTGGTTCTAATGTTTGTGGAGAAGCTAACAAATACAGTTGATGGTTAAGTATAACTCTGGCATGATCTTTCTTATATATGCTACATTGTTGAAATATTTAAATTCCTTGTATTTTTGTGGCACCATTAATAAATTATGTAGCCTGTAGTAGTGATATCCATTTAAATTTATGGATCTGGAAAGTTTGAGGAAGAGGAAGAATAAAAGTTCATGGGAAAAATTTTCTTGTTTACTTATAAATGGGAAATCAAAGCTAATTGATTAAATAATTGTGTATTTCTACAATTTGCAAGAAAGTATCAGAGCAAATTCCTTAATTTCCTTCGAAACTATGTAAATAATTAATACAGAAATGAGTCAGTAGCAGTTAAAAAGGAATACAAGTTGGTGAGTTTTCTGACTAGTGCATGAATAGGCCAGCCTACCCAACTTCTAGATCATAACCAAAGACATTTATAACCATCAACAACAATGATGAATTTCACCAAAGATCTTGGGATCATAGTTTTACCATTCATCTTCATAGGTGAAGCAATCAATGTTATTCAATAGTTCTCTTTAGATCTTCTCCACAGAATAAAAGTTAAATTCTCTTTTCTCAAAATATATTTCATTTTGTCTAAGACAGTTGAGTCATCAAGAGTTTTAGGAAAGAAATTATCTTAATCTATTTTTATCTGTGTCTCAGTTTTTCAACTCTGATAGTTACCTCTCTCTTAAAGATTCAGTTACTACATCCAAAGTCTCTGTGAGAGAAGATGTTTAAAAGTTAAACTTATTTCTATAAAGGGTAATGTTTCTATAAAGCATAGATATACCTCAAGCAACTGGACTATATATGGGATATTTCATTTTCCCTAAATTTTATTTAATAAGGAAAATTTTCTACCATTAAACAGTAAGTAAAAATACTATACATATATTTTATGCATTTCTGAGTTTCTAAACCTTTTCTGGGTTGCCTTATGGACTTCATGTGCCACATAATTCTCACCAAATTTCCATTTAATTTCTTATGCTGAGATATGATATATCAAAAGTGTGAGGGAAAAAGTTGCAGTGTGGAAAGTGTAATTGTGTATTCAAAGCCAAGAAGACCTGATTTCAAAACCTATCTCTTAAACATATTGGATATGTGATCCAGGGAAAATCATTGACTCTCTCAGTGATCTGGATGATTCTCTAAGAACAGAAATTTCATAGAAAGTATTGGCCTACTTTGATAAAGCGATTTTTTTTCTCATCTTAGAAATCTCTCTACTAAGCAAAACAGAGGTCTAATACCTGTCCTTATCCTATCCTATGTTCAAAGCACTATGCTAGATGTTAGGAATACATTTTAAAGTAAAATTGTTTAGTCCTTGAGGAGCTTACATTCTATAAAGTCTTGAAAATGTTTCTGTAATTGTTAGAACATCCTGCAATGTTCTAAATTAAATATTTTGAATACTGAATTTTTCCATGTATTCCATGATTTTATTTCTTTTCTCTCTTTGGGATACTTCAGTAGACTCAAACCCATATATCTGCTTCAATTCTCTTTTTCCCTCAAATTGATCTGACATAAACCTTCTGACACTAATCATATCACTTGGCTCTCAAAAAAAAAAAAAAAAAAAAAAAAAACTTGCCCACTTAAAAAAAAAAATCCATCCTTCTTAGTTTGGCATTCTACAAACTTCATGATCTGTCCCTGACCATTTTCTTATCTCTTAGCTACTCTTGTTTCTTCATTAACCCAACATTTTAGTATTTGTATAGTCTTCCCCATCCCTTTTTTCTAAATAAGATATTTAATTTCCTACCTCTATGCCTTTTAAAATTCTGCTTCTCTCTGCCTACAATATTCTTCCACTATCAGCTATGTCTGGAATATTTGTCCCAGCCTCAATCTATCTGAAGAACAAGTCAGTTATAGGAAGAAAGAAACATTATATAGTAAGTACCAAAGTAGTATTGACAACTATGAAGAAGATACAGAAGCCTGAAACAAGGAAGTATCTGTCAGGCTAAATCTAGTTAAATTCTTTGAGAATTATCTCCATATAGGCTACAGGGTGATGAGATTTGGAGTCACAGTAACTCTGGAACATTAACTAACTAAAACCTATGGGAATTATGATCTTCGTCAATGGAAGGAATACTTATACTAATGAAATCATAGGGTCTATGAAGTATTAAAAATTACTCTTTGTGCATATCTCATATTCCCTTTTAGACAAACTACAAGCAATGTGTTTCCATCACATTAAATGTATAAAATTTTTTTTTAAATATTTCTCTGAGTTCACATTGATAAAGAAATTTAATCTGGTTTTGAATATATTGACAAAAATATTTATGTCTGATTATAAACTTCATGAAATATTTCCATACATGTATAAAACATTTCAGTATAAATACAAGTATAAAAACATTCAACTTAGGTGAGGTATATTTTTGTTAATCAGTTGTAGAAATAAAAGTTATACAGGATGATTTCAGAACGGCCTGGAGAGATGTACACGAACTGATGCTGAGTGAAATGAGCAGGGCCAGGAGATCATTATATACTTCAACAACAATACTATATGATGACCAGTTCTGATGGACCTGGCCATCCTCAGCAACGAGATCAACCAAATCATTTCCAATGGAGCAATAATGAACTGAACCAGCTACGCCCAGAGAAAGAACTCTGGGTGATGACTAAAAACCATTACATTGAATTCCCAATCCCTATATTTATGCCCACCTGCATTTTTGATTTCCTTCACGAGCTAATTGTACAATATTTCAGAGTCTGATTCTTTTTGTACAGCAAAATAACGGTTTGGTCATGTATACTTATTGTGTATCTAATTTATATTTTAATATATTTAACATCTACTGGTCATCCTGCCATCTGGGGGAGGGGGCGGGGGGTAAGAGGTGAAAAATTGGAACAAGAGGTTTGGCACTTGTTAATGCTGTAAAGTTACCCATACATATAACCTGTAAATAAAAGGCTATTAAATTAAAAAAAAAGAAATAAAAGTTATAGATATAGGCAGAGAAAACAAAAATCAGACTAATCTGCCACCCCCCCCAAATAATCTTAAATCAGGAAAATGATATTTAATGCATGGAATTTTCTTAACATAATCCCAGTACTCATGAATTGCACGGCCTCTTCTGTCCCTCCTATCCATTATTTCACCTACACAAAGCACAATAGAATTGCATTTCATGGAGAATAGGATGTAGAAACTTTGAAAAGGATGGAAGAAAAAAAGAGCTATACCACAGATTTGATTAACATTTGGTGTAAATTGCCAGGAATCAAAAAAAAAAAAAAAAAAAAAAAAAAAAAGGCATTTCCTTCAGATCCGAGAGCCAAGCTTTCAATTCACTTTGATTTCCTTGCTAAGGGTAGGTCAAGAGCAAAGTGAATTACAAACAATAATAATATTTCAGGAATTGAGAAAAATGTTCTAGAAATGTGGATAACCCCTACCCACTGCTCTCTGTTAAGAAACAAAGGTTATTGAATGACTTTTTTCCCTCAATATTTAAATAAACTTCCCGTTAAGGCTGCACTATAGCTCTTATGGTGGCAATCAGCATTCATCTCATATAGAATAAATTCATAGTCCTTTGAAGCAACTGCAGATGTATATTCAAGAAGAAAAAAAGGCAAAGTAAAGCAGCAGATAATGACATATCCTCTTAAAAGCATTGTGATTTTTCTCTGCTGATTAGGACTGGCAAATCAGATGAACCTTGCAGAGGGAGTTTTGCTTAAAAATTTTGTTTAAGAAACAAAACAAAAAACCTAATAACAATAATAAACAAAAGATTGAAGGCTGAGCTAGTAGACTCTGCTTGCCTGTTTAGCTCTCATCACTCATAAGTATTACAATAATTATTATTATCAGGCATTTATAGACCACCTTTCCTTTCAAATACCTTTATAAATGGTCTTACAAATGGATTAGAAGCAGCAGAGATATGGATCACTTCACCCTGCACAGAGGTATAATCACCTCAAGGGGAAATGCAGGAACTTTAAATAAATCACAATAACATTATGCTAACTTTTAGGATCAGCCGTGAAGAATCTCTTATTTGCTTGAAGCAGCAGGGAATATTAGATAACCAAAGGATATTTTCTTCCTTTGGCTATAAGGTCAATATGGCCTCATCAGTTGATGTCTAAGGTTACTGAATCAAGAGGCCAGATGGCAGGGTTATAAAATGTCCAAACTCAACATTTTCATCTTATGTGATAAAGCAAAATAAACTACACTCCTTCTCTCTCTCAATCTGTCTGTGTGTGTGTGTGTGTGTGTGTGTGTGTGTGTGTGTGTCTCACACAGTTTTGCTAAAAATTCCACTCTAACACTACTATTTTCTGGTCACTCAGAGACTTCCTCCATATCTCCCCAAACTAGGTATCATATTCAAAATTATCTAAAAGTTTGTAGAATCAAAAGTTTGTTAATGAAGCCTAAGTTTTATTTAATTTTTCTTCAGGTAACATAATATATGAATATGAAATCTATACTACTGTTCTATGAAACCAATTGGTCTACATTCACCCCATTAAAAAATTTTTAATTGATATCTTTTATGTTGATATTGCCTAGATTTACCATTGCCCTGTCTCTACCACTACTTAGAGACCTATATCTTATGATAAAGAATTTTGGAAAAGAAAAATAGGAAGAAGGAAAACTCAGCAAAAAAAAAAAAAACTATTAATGCGTCAATTTTATACAATGTTCTATACACTTAAGGCCTTCTGTATATTCAAAAGAGGTGGAAATATTTCCTCATATTTCTTCTTGAAAGTCAAGCTCCTTTATTAATTTTGCAATATTCTCGTTCAATTGTTTTGTAATTACTGTTTTTTTTTTCCATTTCCATGTGCATGTCCATCTTTTATATTGTCTTGCTGGCTTTCCTTTCTTTACTTTATACTTCTCTGTAAGAGCATGGTCAAAATTAACCTGCCCATTTTTAATCAGCTACTTTAACTAGATGAGAATGCCTTACAGGATTATAAGGCCTTGTGCTAAGCTTAAAAAGTCATTAAAATTCATTTGAGGAAGTAAAAGGATAATAAACAGGAATTTTGTTTCAGTTGGCTGAGTCATATAGTCCCTGCCTCTGGATCTTTTATAAAAGCATAATTGTTAGCTGAAATAAAGGGATTATAGAAATTGAAACAAGAATGCTTTTCCAACACACCCCTTCACAGAAACTTCCTGTAGGATTGGGAGAGAAGGGAAGGCTGACTTCAACTTTGTCCAGGTTATTGTCCAACTGTATTTTTGGAGTACGACCTTTAGAGCTTTGAAAGGTCCAGAGGATATTAGACTTCTAATCTTCCCATTAGCCCTGATGGTATGGTATCCCTGGATCAGCTGATATATCTGTCTGCCATCAGGACCCAAGGACACATGGAAATAGGTTCACCATGCTTAAGAGTATCTAACTGAGCACTCCACAAATGGGAGAAAAGAACTTCCAGAAACAAGCAATTAGCATTACTTCTATGCCATCCATATATGCTCAGAAAGTACCATTTTGGGTATATTTTGCTTTAATTTATCTGTGTATATGTTATTTCCCCAAGTTCCTAAATTCTTTGAGGGCAGAGACTATTAATTTGTAATGCAAGTATCTAGCATAGTGACAACATAGTAGGAACTTTAAAGACTGAATGAAAAAAAAAATTAAACAGAAGGTTTATTGGTGAAGACTAACTGGCCCATGTCATGTTGGAAAATGAAATAGGAAATCCAGCTAGCACTTCCCCAAAGACACCAAATACAAAGAGACTAGAAAGAAACTCCTACATTTTTGCTATTTTCTTGTGTAGGTAACATCTTCAGAGTAAATGACTTTCCAGAAATCCCACTACTAGTCATGCAAGGAAGGAGGTCAAAAATAAAACATAAAGGTCTGTCACACTCCAAAATGTTCATAGAACTTTTTTTTTTGGTAGCAAGGTACTAGTAGAAATGATTGGATAATACTAAACAAATTGTAGTACATGGTTATAATGGAATAACTACACCAATTTGATCTTGATCAATTTGGATACTTCAAAGAATGATGAGAAGATCAATGAACTGAATCTAGATTGGATTAAGAAGAGCTATAAATAAAGTACTTATGTCTCCAAATGTTGTTTATAAACAAAAACAACAACAAATATCAATTATATTGACCAACCTTGATCCTCAATAGTAGGTAAAAAAAGATACCTCACCCAATAGATAAAAGGTCAAAGAATTTTTTTAAAAATTGACAATGAGTTGTACACTTAATAATCATATGAAAGAATGATTCAAATAATTAACAACAAGAGAAATACAAATCATGATACAATCTGAGATTTCACCTCACAATCAGAAAATTGGAAAAAGATATCACAAAGGAAAGATTATGGGAATTTGAATCAGTATAACCATTTTGGACAGCAATTTGAAATAATACCAATAAAATACAGATGTTTACCTTATTATTATTGGTTCCATCACTGCTCATATATTCCAAAGAAGGGCACTGATAAAAATAAAGTCCTTTATACAACAAAATGGTTGGAGTCACATTTTTATGTTGTGCTGGGAAAAAATTGGGAACAAAATTGATTGGATAATGGCTAAACAAATTACAAGATTGCTGTGGGATGTTATTCTTAATGTTCAGTCATTTTCACTTGTGTCCAACTCTTCATAACCTATTTGGAGTTTTCTTGGTGAATATACTGGAGCAAGTTTCCATTTCCTTCTCCAATGAGGAACTGATACAAATATGGCTAAATGACTTATCAAGGGTCACATACCTAATAAAATGTGAAGCCAGATTTGAACTCACAAAGAGAAGTCTTCCTGACTGAAGACGCAGCACTTTTTCTACTTTACTACCTTGCTGCCCATGGAATATTACTGTACTGTAAAAAATTAAAAGATAAGATTAATACAGAGAAACATGAAAACTGGTGCAGTATGAAATAAGTAAAGAAAATAATACATGATATAACAATGTAAATTGAAAGAATTAGCAAGTCCTCAAAGAAGAGATTAAAAAAAAAAAAAACCCTCCCCTTTATTCCTTTGGAGAAGGAGAAAATACATGGGTATGGAACACTTTGTGTCTTTTTTGATTTTTCTCTATATTGATCAGTTTTGTTATTGTTTTCTTCTTGCCTTTTTTCTTTAAAATATTGTTTATTATATATAAATATTCCTTATATATTATACAACATATAATGATATAACATAATAATTATATAATATAATATGTGATTATATTATATAACAATTATATGACATATATAACATAAAACAAATAATTATATAACATATAATGTGCGATACACATTATATCAAATGTTCTGAGAGAGCAATTATATGGATTGTTATATGGATACCTGAGTAGAAGAAAAGTGTATATATACACTATATACTATATATATAGTATATGTATATATTATATATGTGATATATAGTATGTGTATAAATAATATATATAGTAAATACACACATCTATTTTGTATACATATACATTTATATATATAGAGAGAGAGAGACACACACATACATAATAATATATGTATGTCTGTCTATATCAGTGGTCCTCAAACTACGGCCCACAGGCCAGATGCAGCAGCTGAGGATGATTATCCCCCTCACCCAGGGCTATGAAGTTTCTTTATTTAAAGTCCCACAAAACGAAGTTTTTGTTTTTATTATAGTCCAGCCCTCCAACAGTCTGAGGAACAGTGAACTGGCCCCCTATTTAAAAAGTTTGAGGACCCCTGTATATATACACATATATGTATATATATAAAGCCTTTCATAACCTAGCTCCTTCCTACCTATCTAGAGTTCTAACATCTTACTCTCTGACACATAATCTTCAGCCCAAGGACTACTGACTGTTTTAAGAACAAGACACACTAACTCTCAGCTCTGTGTATTTTCTCTGGATAACCCCTATGCCTGGAATATTTTTTTTCTTCCAGTATTACTAGTAGATGTCCTTGTTTTTTAAAATCCCAAATAAAATGCTATCTGCTAGAGGAAGCTTTCTCCAATCCTCTATAATTCTAGTGCCTTCCCTTTGTAAATAATTTCCTATCTATCCTGTATATAGCTTGTTTTCTATATGCTTATATGTTGTCTCTCCTATTACATTGTAAACTCCTTGAGAGCAGTGACTGTGTTGTCTCTTTCTGTATAGAGACTACAGTACCTGGCACAGTGGTAGGCCTATAGGAATATATATATATATATATATATATATATATATATGTATGTATATATGTATATATATGCATGTATATATGTATATATATATTTCTATGTTTATATTCAGAAATGAAGGTAATGTAAATTTCTTCATCATTGATAAATAACCAGGAAAGGAAAAGCTGGAACTGAGACTTCAAATTCTAAATAAGCATTATGCATAAGACTATGAAAGTGTGCACAGTTGAATTAGTGTTCCTATCTCTTGCTTTCTCTTTCTTGAACAGTCCTCTCCTGTTATGACTAAGTAAACTTCCAATTGTTAACTATTAGATGCATTACAAATGTCTCATTTTAATCCATTTTTAGACCTAAGTCACCAGAGTATCAGCCTGAATCAGGTTCAGCATATTATGATTGAGGTGCTAGTCGATGAAGGGAAATTCAAGGATCAAAAGACAAGTGGTAAAGGTGAAAAGTTTTAGTAATATAGTAAAGCCTTACTGCTTTGGGGAATCTTGGGATTATCACTCATAGGGATGTGTAATTACAAGGGGAAAGGGAAGGGATAAAGAAAGTGGGTAAAACCAAGTCCTCAGATACTTGTGTAGTATCTATTTGTGCCAAAAGTGAAAACCTCTAGAGAGATTTCTGGGGCAATGTGAGAAAGTGTGGAAAGCAGTATACTTATTATCTGATAAGAAATTAAGTAGATTTCTCTTGAGTCTTGTGTGTTCTAAAAAATCTCACATTTAAATTTTGTTCGGCTGAAAAATGTGAAAAAAGATATACCTCTGGAGTGGCATTGCCTGGTAATAGTAATATGAATAAATAAAAGACATGCTGGTAGTGGTAGTATGTCAGAATTGAAGTATCTGTCCTCTTTATTTGTTTCTGACTATGTTTTTCCTGAGTATAAAAACAAGTCATTTATCTAGACATAGATTATATCATTTAGCAAAAATTTTTCCCTTGAGGGCAATGTTCAAATACCCAATAAGAAGCATGTAGATGTGCTACTTTGGGCATGGATAAGTTGAATATTAGAGCCATGAGAATCAAGGGGAATTGGCTCTCAAAACTAGAAGGCAGACTGTAAAATGGGATTCAAAACCTATTCCTTTAAAATTAAAGTCTTTTCTTATATTGAAAAACTATTTTGAAGACTCTTGGAATTCTCCTTGTGGTGTCTCCTGCAATTGTTGGATTAGGAATCCAAAAGACCTCAGTTCAAATTCTGTCTCAGAAATTCACTAATTGTATCTCTTAGGCAAATCATCAAATCTCTCTCATTCTCAGTTTCCTTATCTGTAAGCTGGGAACCAGAATAGCACCAATCTCACAGGGTTTTGTGAGTATCAAATAAAAAAACATATATCAATTGTTTTGGAAACCTCAAAGTGTCACACAATTTCTACCTGTTATTGTCCACTCCAAAGCAGATAGCAAAGAAAGAGCAAGCCTTAACACTGCTCTTCCCTGCACCTTTTCCTTTAAAGAGGGGAGTTGGAGAGAGAAAGAGATCAAGCTAATAGCACTATATTCTCAACTATAAAGAAAGAAAATTAGCCTCTACCATTTCCTTGATGAGAAGGAAATGAAAAGTGAAAGTGGGATGTTCAGTCATTTACTTTGCTTAAATTCAAACTTATTTAGTTCCATCCTAGATTGCTCAAAGGAATTTCAGAGTTCTTTGGCAAGTTTCATTTGAATTTTCTCATGGAATTGCTATCAAATTTCCTACTGGAGATTTTCAAAAGATTCTGTTCTAGCATGGGAGCTAATGACTGGATTCTCCAGAATTTCTGCTTGGAAAATGCTTTCCCTACCACAAATCATTCAGAAACATCTAAATCTTGTTTAGATATCAAATGAGATCTTTAGAATGCTTGGCATTGGAAATGTATCTTAATGACTGTGTTTTTAAACATTTGAATATCAGTGCATAAAATACAATGTTTTCTTGGGAAAACATTTAATCTTCACAACTCAGGATCATATTTGAAATGACAAGAAAGGACAATTAGGTGGAGTAACTGATTTTAGCCCCTTGCTACCTGCTGCTCAAGCACCTCATTTAAATTGATCAAAGAATCAGGCACAATGCTCATCCAATCTTGTTACAAATTCTCCAAAACCTAAAAAATAATTTGACATCTAATCCAAGACCCTAATTTTTTACTGCTGAGAAAAAGGTCCTCAGATGTAGAGGGCCACAGATAGTGGTGTATAAGACCTTTCAGCCCAGAGGAAACCTGCTAACAATATCTGGTTTGGCTCCCCAGTTTCCCAAGTCAGTGTACATTCTGATGTCCACTGGGGCCCTGGAGGTGGGCCCCATTTCCCATTTCCCTGAGTCAACTATCTTTACAGATGCATCCAAACATAATATTTGCATTGTATACTCTCATGATTTAACTATAGAGTAGTCAGAACTTCTTTTCAGTCCACTCAGCAGAATGAATTGTATGCAATCATTCTAGCTGTTACTTATTATCCAGGAGATACAAATATAATATCTGATTTGGCCTATTCAGTAGGTGTGGTGCAAAGAATTGCCATTGCCCAAATAAAATTTGTAGCTTCTAATATATGTCAGCTCTTTAAGGAACTTCAAGAGCAAGTGAGAAAACATGCAGGTAAGATTTATATCCTGCATGTCCACTCTCATAGTGGACTTCCAGGTTCTATTTTTTATGGAAATTCAAAAGCAGATAGCCTTCTAACCATGTTATCCAATACGCCTTTATTTCAGATAGTTCAAGAATCTCATTTTAAATATCATCAGGCTGCTCGAGCTTTACGTTTACAATTTGGAATAACGAGAAGAAGCTAAAAGTATAGTAAAAGCCTGTACGGCTTGCCTTCCTTTCCATGCTCCTACACTGCCTCCAGGGAGGAACCCTCGTAGTTTGAGATCCAATGAAATTTGGCAAATGGATGTGACCCATTATAAATCTTTTGGTCACCTGTCTTTTATCCACGTTGTGATAGATACCTTTTTAGGATTCACTTTGGCAATACCAGCAGCAAAAGAGACAGCCCGAGTGGTCACTGAGTTTCTTATCCAAGTATTTGCAATTATGGGTGTGCCACAGGCAATAAAAACAGACAATGGACCTGCATATACTTCTAAACATTTTGCACACTTTTGTGCACAGTATAAGATTTTACACACCACTGGTATACCCTTTAATCCTTAAGAACAGGCAATAATAGAGAGGAGAAACAGAGACATCAAGACACTCCTCCAAAAACAAAAGAAAGGGGGAGCCACAGGTAACCCTAAAGAACTAAATTTAGCTCTTTATGCTAATAATTTTTTTTTTTTTTGATGAAGATGCACTGGCTCCGGCAGACAGGTTTTATAACCCACTGGAAGGGCAGTGTCCAGTGTGAGCAGCTCCACTATCTTTAGATAATCACCAGGGGATGTGGAGAGACCCAGAAAATGGTGAATGGAAGAGACCAGATAGGTTTACTGCTTGGGGGAGAGGGTTTGCTTGTATCTCTACAGATGGAGAAGGAATCAGATGAGTATCAACAAGCCATATTTGCTTTGTGGCTATGATGCAGACTTCCCAAGATCTGAAGATGGAAAGACAGGGTCCCTTCTAGCAAGGGACTTCCAGAGAGACACGTCAATGCTTTCAATGTGGTTAAAGTAGGGCATCTGAAAACTCAATGTTAGCATAGAGACAGAGTGAGAAAACAAGGTGGGAGAACAAGACCCAAAACCCCATGTCCAAAATGCAACAGAGGCTTCCATTGGGCATCAGAATGTAAATTGACTTGGGAAACTGGGGAGCCAAACCAGACATTGTCAGCAGGTTTCCTCTGGGCTGAAAGGTCTTATACCTCACCCAGAGTTCCCCCACTATCTGCAACCCTCTACACCCAAAGGTGAGGTGATTCAAGGTCACATAGCTGCAGGCAGGACTAAACCCTTTTCCTCTCATTCCCATCCTGGTTCTTACTCTCCACTACCCAGATGAAATCTCTGTTCTCAGTCCCAATTCACTACAAAATGTTACCATATGCAAATTCTCTACCATAAAGCACTAAAATCATATTAGATACCTTACATATGAGCATAAACAAACATACAACCATCAAGAGGCTTACTTAGATAAATTATATATATATACACATGACTGTGTTGAAGTGAATGAAATGTTAGGCTTGGATTAATGAAGACCTTTAATCAAATTCTGCTTTGAGAATTTTACTATGTCACTCTCTCTCAGCCTCAGTTTTCCATCTATAAAATGAAGATCATAATAGCACCTACTTCACAGGACTGGTGTCATAATCAAATGAGATAATATAATTGAAGACTCTATCAACATTACCTAATTAATTATTTTTTTTGCTGTTTCTTTGATAAATATCATTGATAGATGCATTTCCTTCAATTCTGCAAACTGAAATTTATCCATGTCTGTCCATCCCAGAATATTCCTTTCATTGTCTTCCCATAGATCAGCTATAGGGCTCCACTAATTGAAATAACATCTCACTGGTTTATTTGGCATTTCATGGATAATAATATAGTGGGACACATCATGGCCCATCAGTTTTGCCTCTACATTCATGACTTATCTTTTGCTCTATCTGAAAAGATCCTTATTTGCAATGTATTATTACCTGCTCAGGCTCACCATGTTCTTCCCAATTGTCCTTTGGATAATCCATGATTTTAATAACATTGTGGTTTTTCATGACTTCCTAATACACAATAGCAATGGAAGACAATTGCTATTTAAAAAGATAGGCCTTTATTTCATGGAAAAACCTGTGATCCTTCAAAGAACTGCAGATTTCTCTCAAATACAATCTAGATTGCCTTCCTCTTTCTATTCAATTCTTTTCATTATCAATTGGCAAGGATTCACGGAAGGACAAAGACAAAAATTGCCCTAAGTTAGAAAGTACAGGTAGGTTTATATCAAAACATATCAGCTCACATCACTGTTAACACAGATGCAACAAATTATTTAAGCACATATGTCATACTTGTTTATACATGTTTAAAAAAAAAAAAAAACAGCCAAAAAGTCACATTTAAAGCTTTAGTCATTTTATCACTGAGGTAAAATACAAATATACATAAAAATATTTTAGTTAGGCATAGAAATGTTACCTAAAATGTGATAATTATAATAACTTTGTAGAAATTAAAGCTAAATAACATGATTAGAGTCCAAGGGGAATTTGGAGGTCTTCTACTTTTATCTCCAAAAATAGAGATAAGTAGAGATAAGTAAACTGAAACTAAGTGATTTGCAAAGGTAACACACAAACAAAACATATCCTTTAGGTCCCAGTCCTTTTTCAGTTTAATTTTAGTATTTAGTTTTCTCAGTCGATCATTTTTTCTGGGACGAGAAGTTAAATTTTGACTACAGAATATATAGTAATACCCGATAATAACCAAATTCTTTACTTTTGTTTCACTATTGCCAAAATGGATTATGGCTGACAGTGATTTCATTGCAGTTTCATCTATGGTTCTTCAATTTATGAATACTTTTTAATAACTCATCTAACATTTATATTTTTATTTAAGAATTATTTTTTTTTTATTTTCTAATTCTGAATGGGTCTTCATCAACTAACAAGAAAACTTTGCCTGTTTTTTCCTTTTAATAAAACTTCTCCAGGAATGATATACATCAAACTTAGAGAATTCTACTCCAATCCAAACCAAACTACGATACTAAATTTAAATGGTTGATATGGTATCTCTGGTGGGTAAAAGAGCAAGGGACAATAACTACAGAATATTTCCTTCTTTTTAGATAGCCAACTCCTACCTCATTTTTACAACTAGCTATAGGCAACTTTGAAATGTTTTATTGAATCATTCCTATAAATAAAGCTAAGCCCTGCCTCTTGCATCTTTGCCTTTACATTAAAAACACACTTACAACTTTGTGTTTATGTTGAACGAGAGAGAATATGTTATGCAAACTTTGAAACACAAGACCACAATAATTAAGAGAACAGCATGATGCTACTTAAACATTCACATTTCCTATACCACCTGCTGATTGGTGACTGATTATAAACAGACAGGAAGGCTGTGACACTTGTACTGAAATGGTAAGAGACCTCTCCCATTCAGGTGTGGGATTGTTAAGACATTGCACCCGTTAAATTAATTGAAATAGGAAAGCAGGACTATTCATATTACCCAGAATAGGATTCAATTTTCCTTGTCCAATAAGAGCCAGGGCTTGGAGTAGAAAGTTGTTGTTTGATTTTGTACATTTAATTTGTATATTTTGAGGGGGGGGTCTTTGAGATCAGATATTTTGGAATCTGGTAGACAAAATAGTCCACAGATCACTATCAAATCATGAATCTCCCATTGGGAAACAAAGAATTACATGAAAGTTCCTTCGCCCTCTGAAAATTATATTGTAACCATAGGAATGGACATATTATTCTATTTCTAAGAGGCAGATTGTAAAAGGTCTTAAGTTCACAATAATTTTGCCTCTGGAAATATAGCTATTAATTATATAATTGGTTCATGATTATGCCCCTGCTTGGAGGGTAAAAATTTCTAATAATGAACTGATAAGTTAGGAATCTAGTCCTGAGGTAGAAAAAGTCAACCCATCCCACATATTCATGCAGTGAGCAAAGAGACAACAGGAATGTAAGGACAGAGTCCATTAAAGAGATTTATGAGAAATGAGATTATATCAATAAGAAGCATTATCTAGTATAATTCAATTAGAAAGAGGTGCCAATGACACAATCTGAAGTAAGGGGTAGAGTCTCTAGGACTATCAAATCCTAAGTGAGTTCTCATGTTTTAAACACACAAACACAGTCATATACTTATTCATTTCTCTAATTAGAGTTCACCTCTCCTGGTCACCTTGGAGACTTAGGATAGAAGAAGGAAACTACATGTGTAGCTGTGACTAGTAGCCACTGTCACTAGGAAGCACTTTATCACATCTCTTCTCATGTTCTTTCTCCTTTCACTCAAAAGAGATCTTCAAAAAGTTCTGTATTATTTTGAAGTTTCACCATACAACCATAAAATTGGCAAAGTTGACCAAAAAGGAAAATTATGTTGGAGGGATTAAGGGAAAGCAGATACATTAATGTGTTATTGCTGTAACTGAATTGACATAGCTCTTCTGGGAAATAATTTACAATTTTACTCAAAATGTCACCAAACTGTTCTTTGACCCAAGAATACTATTTACAGGCTTATTATAAATATTATAAATAAATATTATACTATATTAAACAAAAATATATAGCAGCTCTTTTTGTTACAGCAAGGAATTGAAAACTAAGGATGCCCAATGATTTCATCTTATCTAGTCATTTTTCAGTTGTATTCCCCATTTGGTTGTAACTGCTTTATGACCTCATTTGGGATTTTTTTTCCCAAAGATACTGGGGTAGTTTGCCATTTCCTTCCCATTATTAAGATGAAGAAATTAAGGTGAGGATTAAGTAATTTGACCAGAATCACACAGTTAATAAGTGTCTGAGGCTGTATTTGAATTCTGGTTTGCCTAACTTCAGGCCTGGCACTTTATCCATTGATCATCCTAACTTCCCCTGTTCATCAATTGGGGAAGGCAAACAAATAATGGCATAGGAAGGTGATAGAATACTATTGTGTTATAAAAAGAAGGGGATGGTTTCACTAAAGTCTGTAAATGCATATAAACTGACACAGAATGAAGTAAGAAAAATTAAAACAATTTATATAATTACAACATTGGAACAAGCAACAAACTCTAAGAACACTAATCAGCATAATGAACAACTATGATCTCCAGCTGGAGAATCATGCTACTCATGGCTAGAAAAACAGATGATAGATTCAGAGTATAAAACAAAATAATTTTCTAGATATGGCAAATGCAAAATTTGTTTTGCATTACTTATTTGTTACAAGAATTTTGTTTTCTTTATTTTTAAGATAGGATGGAAGAAAAAAACTTTATTTATTGAAAAAAATTTAATTAAGAAAACAGAAAGAGCAAATCCCACACCTTTCAATCTTGTATCTTCATTCTGACTTCCTGTCTTCCCATATTGGAATTATTGTGTTGATTTTTTTTTTTTATCAAAAGAGAGTGAAAAAAATTATTCCAAGTATTTTTGAGAAAGTAATTTTCTAGGACTTTTTATGTCTAACCCTATTCCTAACTTTTGTTCCCTGTGAGGTCTACAAAACACTGATAGGAATTGAGACAAGATAAGCATGAATCTTAAGGCTCCTTTCAGGATTACTAGATGAGACCTGCCTTAAGTAGGATTATAAAAGTGAACAATATTTATCTTTTAAAAATGCCTTCCCCATTAAGAATTTTATCCCCAAAATGCAACCAGTGATAAAAATCCACTTTCCTTAAATAACATATTTGAATGCAACATTATATATTTTGGATGAGAGTTTTTCTAAATATAGATGAATAGTTTGGAAATAATAATGCTGATGATGAGAAAAAACACAGGTAAAGATTTCTCAGAGATAAGGAGAGGTTGAATGATAAGATTGTGAATAAAGTAGAGGAGGAACATACAAAAAGAGGTTAGAACAAACATCCACCAAAAAATTATATATGTGCGTGTGAATGTTTTTATACCCATCAAGAGATACCATGGACTGATAAAGACTGAAGACCTACAAGGACAACCCATAATAAAATAAAAGGACTGAAATGCTTGAAAGGCTCAAGGGAGCTAACAGGAATTATATACCCAAGAAAGAGTGATTTTAATAGGTCAATGAACTATTGCTTCATTAATCTGAATATTCTTTTCAATGATATAGATTACAAACATCCTTATATTTCTATTTTATGTGACTCCAGCCCAGCTCTCTCCTGGTTTTTCCACAGTAAAGAAAATGTTTGTATATTCTATAAGTTTTTCTTGACATCACAAAGATAACAATGGAGCACTGGGGCTTGCTTGCCCGTGTCTCTATCTCATTGTCCACAGGACTAGCTAAACTTCTTTGAAATATATATTTGATGACATCCTTTATGTTTATTCTCTTGTGTAACTCTTTGTTTGGAATATATTACAGCCTGTTCATGCTCATTATGTATCTCTCCATAGTTTGTAATTTTCCATAATTCATAGCACAACCTCATTACCTGTATAATACTGGCATTAAATATGGGCTTTTGTTTTGGGAAAAAGTGAAAGAATGTCAATATTTACCAATCCATATGTCTACTTTCCCATCTATATAAGATATTTATGAAATTGACCTACCCATAAATCAAAGAAATGATTAATGAGGGAATTTAAAGGAAACAGACAGATTTTTGTTTATTTTTGTTAGGTTTTTTTTTGTAATCTGTATTACATAGAAGATTACATCTTTACTATTAAAATGACTAAAGACTTAAAGGACATAAAATCTCAGTATGCTTTTTTTTTTCAAAGCTCTGAGTCAGTAGAGCAAAATACTAGCTTAAAGGTGACTAACCTTAGTTTAATGATTTCAAGTCATCTGGACAGAAAAACTATATGCTCTAGTATTAAATGAACTGGTATGTGTAATTGCTGAGCCATTGTCATTAATATGTGAAAATCATGCAGAATGGATGAGATATCACAGGACTAGTGAAATAGAAATGTTCTAATTTCCTACAAAGAAAAGAAGATGAGATATACAAGTTATGGGACAGTGATCTCCACTGATTCCTGGCAAAATTCTAGAGAATATTATTAAAGAAAGGGAAGAGGGGAGACAAGATAGCTCTCTTCAAGTATTTAAAGAGTTTTCTTGAAAAAAAAAAAAAGAGATTTTTCTTGAAAAAATGTTTAAATCCAGAAGGTAGTGCTAGGAGAGTTTTATTGTTGTCATTGTTTGTTTTTTGCAAAGTCAAATTTAGGCTTACTATAAGAAAAAAAAATCTTAACATTTATAGTCATCCAAAAATGAAATTGGCTAAGGATGTAAGGTGTCAGGGATATTATAGTGGAGATTTTATTTTAGGTATGGGTTGTACTAAACAGTGGTTGAAATCCCTTCTAAGCCTTAGATTCCTATATTCTGTAAATTTCAAATTGTGCATTTTCATCACAAGAATGAATAGAAAGGTATTTGTAACAAGATCATTTGGTAACTCATCCATGTGATGTGGTTGATGTAGCAAATAATGTGGCACCAGGTGATGTGCTTTAGGAGAAGCACCAAATGTTGGGATTCAGTCATGTGAAGCATTCACTATGGTCATTCTCTTTGGCAAAAGGTGGGTTTATTTAGAGAAGAGGTTATAGACAAAATGAAGGTGTACAATAGACATCAGGAATGCTAAATATGAAATAGAGTGGGAGAGCATATGAAAATCAAGTTCCTTAGTGGAATTCACAATTATCCCCATGAGATTGGGGAATGTGCTTACCTGGCAGGCTAAATCCTGAAAGGTATTTAGTACCCTTAAAAAGTTAATTAGCTATAAGGAGGAGAAGTAGAGTCAAGAACCATAGTGGGGTTAAGAGAGATACCACGGGGCATGAGGGAAGGGTGAGGGGAAAGACAGAATGAGACAGAGTATATAATGGTAGACTGCAGTAAACATGGCATGGGCCATAAGTAGACTTTTAGGGAAAATTTACTCAGACACATGACTGGGATTTCTGACAGGATACAGCCAGGTGAGGTTGCCCATAAGTCCTATAGAGGCTGGGCTTCAAAGTTTTAACATAACTTGGATTTCTGACTGGACAGCCTCCATAAAGAGTGAAGTTAGGGAGCTAAACTGATCTCTATCAGGACCTTCTCCCTGTCTGCCCCAGGGAACAATTCCATCAATGTTCCAATTTCTCTCTGCCAACCACAGCCACCATTCAGCACCTCATCACAAGTAAGTAATGTGTATTGATTAATCACTCTAATCAACTCACTGTCAATTCCACTGAAATATTCACTAGCCACTGCAAGTGAACACAGTGCCCATCCCTTTAAAAAGTGTCTAGTATAATCATTACAAAGTGAACTGGTATGTATGCTAAAGGAAAGCTACAGCTGCTGGCATAGATTCCCTAACTCACCAAGATTAGGTTTTAAACACTCTGAAGACCCAAAAATGGAGAAAATGTAGGACTGGGAGCATACATAGCTATAGGGATTAGAGTAATCAGAGGGAGGGATAAAAAACAAGAGGGGTTTTGTAGTTGGGCTGGAAACACATAATTGGTTAAAAAAGAAAAGATAGGATATACTCTTGGCCCCACCTTCCAATTGATTGGTCACATACTACTCTAATCTCTAAGGGCAGTCACATTGGAGACCACCATGCTATTACATCTTTACTATTAAAATGACTAAAGACTTAAAAGTCAAAATAAAAATTCTTCTTCTACAATAGAGCCCTTCAAAAATCTGAAGAATTCTTTTCTTTTATATATATATATACCTTACATATATATATATATATATATATATATATATATATATATATATATCTTCTCTTTTATAGACTCACCATCTCTTGTTCCTTCAAACAACCTTCATATGGCCTGGTTTATTGATGTAATATTTGCAAAGCATTTAGCACAATACCTGGCACATGGTAGACACTTAATAAAAGCTTACTCCTTTCACTTCCCTATTAACTATCATGGTTGCCTATCTTTAGATTCTCTCTACCCAGTCAATTCACTTAAATAAATATAGACTATCTGTGTGACAACATCCCCTAATTTAAACAGCAGCTATGGGAGAAGAATTGTGAAAAACTTTAGGATTATAAAGAAAATCAACTATATAATCTCCTTTCCCTAAGAAAACTTCTTCTACTAAAACAGATTTGTACTTTTCCCCTGAAATTATAATCTCGGAGATTTCTCTCAGTTGGTATACTAAGAAGTTAAATATCTTAGCAAGAGGCAGAGAGACAGTATGTGTCAGAGGTAAGACTTATAAATAGAATTTATAAAAAGGAATTTATGAAATAAAGCTGGAAAAGTAAGTGGAACCAGACTGTGGTGAGTTTTAAATGCACTGGCTTTAATTGCCAGTGCCAATATTTTTGCTAAAAAGGGATGCAGATAAAAAGTATCTGAACACAATACTCCAGAATCAAGATTAGGTGTAGAACAGAAAAAAGGTGACACTGGGCCTGTTGAGGGAAGAAAAGTTCTGGAATCATCACTGTGTTAAGTCAGCAGGAGATGAATAAAAGGAATGCTCTGTATCGATGTAAGTTCCATTAGATTCAAAACAATATATCTGTAGTAAGTGAAGTGAGCAGAATCAGGAGATAATTATACACAAGATTATATGATGATCAGTTCTGATGGACATGGCTCTTTTCAACAGTGAAATGATTGAGGCTAGTTCCAATGATCTTGTGATGAAGAGAGTCATCTACATCTAGATAGAGGACTGCAGGAACTGAGTGTGGATCACAACATTGCATTTTCAATTCTTTTTTGTTGTTGTTTGCTTGCATTTTGTTTTCTTTCTCATTTTTTTCTTTCTGATCTGATTTTTCTTGTATGGCACAATAATTATATGAATATGTATACATATATTGGGATATAACATATATTTTAACATGTTTAATATATATTGGATTATTTGCCATCTAAGGGAAGGAGTGGAAAGAGGAGAAAAATTTGGAATACAAGGTTTTGCAAGGATAATTTTGAAAAATTATCCATGCATATGTTTTGAAAATTAAAAAACTTTAGTAAAAAAAAAAAGGAATATATCTGTAGTAGATCCAGCTAGTTAAATTTCAGTATTTTCTTTCACTATGTTTAACAGCTGAATAGTAAGATCAAAGCTGAGGATTAAGAGAGAGATTAAAAAAAGCAGAGGGCAAAAATGTCAAAGATTTCAAAGACTAATATGAAGTGGATGACAGATTTTTAGAACTAGAAGGAATGTTTGATATCATCAAATAATAACAAAATTCATTTAGAAAAACAAAAGGTCAGGAATATCAAAGGATTTAATGGGAAAAAATGTAAAGGAAGGAGGTTTAGCAGTGCCAGATTTTAAACCAATTTTTAAACCAAGGCACCAATTATTTAAAACTACCTGATATTGACTAATAAATAGAAAGATATATTAATGGGATAAAGTAGACATAAAATTCATAGTAGTTAATGATTTTATCAACTATATGTTTAACAAATGTAAAGATTTAAACTTTTTTGATTAGAATTCACTATTTGGCAAAAAATGGAAAATAATCTTGCAGAAACTAGATATAGATCAATATGTTATACCATTTACCATAAGGCCAAAATGTATATATAATCTAGCCACAAAGGAAGATATATTAAGTAAGTTAGAAGAACATTTAACATATCAATTATCAAACATGGATAGAAGAATTTATGAATAGACTAGAGATAGAGAGCACTGTGTGCAATTAAATGGATTAGCTTTATTACATTACATTTAAAAGTTTCCATATGTAGTCAAGATTAGAAAGAAAGCAGAAAATTGGGAGAGGAAATTTTATAGACAGTTTCTAAGATAAAGGACTCATATCTCAAATATATAACTTTGTCAAATTTATAAGAATATAAGTCATTATCCAATTGATAAATGGTCAAAAGATATGAACAGGTAGTTTTTGGATAAAGAAATCAAGCTATATAGAATCATATAAAAACTGCTTTAAGGCATTATTGATTAGAGAAATGCAAATTAAAACAACTTTGAAACACCATCTTACTCAATGAATTGGCTAAAATGATAGAAAGGGATGTGGAAAAATTGGGAAAATGATACACTCTTGGTGGAACTGTGAACTGATCCAACTATTGGAGAACAATTTGGAATATGGGTAAAGAGCTAAAAAATCGTGCGTTCTCTTTTACCCAACAGTACCATTGTTCAGTCTGCTTCCCAAGGTGATCAGGGAAAAAAGAAAAAAAATGTATATGTTCTAAGATATTTGTTGCATCTTTCTATGTATTGGCAAAACTGGATATTGAGGAGATACCAAAAAAGTTGTGGTATGATTGTGAAGAAATATTACTATCTTATAAGAAATGATGACCTGGTTGATTTTAGAAAAAAACATGGAAAGATTTGCATAAAATAAAAAAAGAATTAAAAGAGCATAACCAAGAGAATGTTATATAGAGTAACAACAATATTATTTGAAGAATAACTATAAATGACTAAGTTATCAAATCAACTACAAAAACTACAAAGGACTTGTGAAATAAGATGGTATCCTTCTTCATAGAATATTAAGATTTTATACACACACACACACACACACACACACACTCCCCTCCATTCATTAATGTACATTTCTGCCTTGTGTTCCTTCTAAGATACTTGCTTTCCTTTTAGTAAAGGCACAAGAAACACAGATAACAATTACCTTTATCTTTCTGATTTAAAAACTCCAAGGTGTGGTTAGTGGGTTAATATTTGCTGTTTGGGTTAAAGATACTTCCATGTGATAAATATTAATAATAATAGCTAACTTTTATATATGTCAATTTTTACTATGTGAAAGGCACTATTTTATTACCTCACAACAACGATGAGATGTAGGTTATTATCTCCCAATTTTGTTGTCATTCAGTAGTTTCAGTCAAATCCAATGCCATCATTGTACAGATGAAGAAACTGAGGCAAACAGAGTCAGTTCCCCAGGATCACACAGCTAGTTAAAGGTCTGAATCTGGATTTGAATGCAGTTCTTCCTGACTCCAGTCCCAGCACTTTCGTCTACCATATCACCTATTGCCCCCAAAATCTATATTGCCTACAGAATAGAATGAATTCAATTAGCTTATTAGTTATTGCTATTAACCCCAAATATAAAAGTACTATTTTGTGGGAGGCAGGCTATATATATTGAACTATTACAGTTAAACAATAAGAGTCTCCAGGTGTATAACCCTTTTCCACTTATTTTGCAGAGATGATTACTTTTAATCTCCTCATTTTGGAAGTTCTGTTATCATTTTTAAATGCTGCCTTTTACTTTCCAGCCAGAGTTTTCTGCTATGAAAATAATAAACCCTCATGCATCATGCAGAGAAATACAAGAAAAAAGAGGAGGAAATAAGCCAGTGACCAATTAAAAAGGTTATGATCTTGTGTATGAGACCTTTAAAGAGCCTGGCAAGACCTTCAATTGCAAAGGACTTCTTGTGCACTTTTTTAAAGGCTACAAAATGCTTATCTGTGGAAGAAAGAAGGGACTTGGAGGGAGTAACATAATTCCATTTCAAATTAATGGCAAATAAACCCTTGCTACTTCCGAGCAATACATTCAATTATGCAGTTTTCACCCTTTAGAAAATTCATGACCAACCAACCACCCAACAGGAAAGGAGGAGGGAAGGCATTAAGAGCCTGCTTTTTATTCTGAAGAAGTCAGAGCTTTGGAGCATTTCTGATAGGGACCTGGAACACCATTTGTACCCTGAATGACCCAAGTACATATATTAATGAAAATTTAATGTCTGTAATCAACATTGAAATATTAAATTATGGCTGTGAGTAAAAGGGGTCTCTATATCCATTTTCTACCTTTGGGAAGAACATTTGCATTATTATTTTTCACATTCTTTTAAAAAATTAGATAAATGAGTTATAAATAAAAATCAAAACTACCTTTCACATGAAAGATGGTTAAAGTGGCAGAATCATTCTGATTTTGCTTGACCTAAGGAAGGTTTAGACCATTCATATCTTTTAGAAATTAAAAACACTGATAATGAGATATACCCACAATGAGGTCAGAACTGTGTAAATCTCATTCAAGATGTAATTTGAATTTAATGTCTTGTCCATGAAATAAACAAAGCACCATAAAAAAAGTTTAACGATACACAGTTTATCAAGGAAACATACTCAGTGCCAAAAAACAAAACTATTTAATCCAAACAAGAGCTTGACTATATATACAGGGACTCAGTGGCAGAAGAGCTGAGCACATCATGTTATTCTCTGGTGCACCACAGCATAGACTTTCCCTGAACTTTCTAAGTCTGTTGTCATTGTTTCTCTCTCTCCCTCTTCCTCTCCCTCCTTCCATCTCCCCCTCCATCCTTCCCTCTCTGTCCTCTCTGTCTCTGTCTCTCTGGCTCTTTGGCTCTCTCTGGCTCTCTGGTTCTCTCTGGCTCTATCTTTCTGTCTCTCTTATCTCTCTCTCTGTCTCTCTCTCTCTCTATCTCTCCACATTTAAACATCTCCACAATAGTCATTTTGTACAAGAAGACTTGAATAAAAAAGGAAAGGAATGAAAGAAAGTGAAATATAGTATGCTTCAGACTGTTTTCAGATGATATCAGCTCTTTTTTTCTGGAGTCAGGTAATATGTTTCATCATTAGTCCTCTGGAATTTTCTTGAATCATTGTATTGCTGAATAGCCAAGTCATTCATGGTTTTCCATCAAATAATATTGCTGTTACCATGTATAATGTCCTCCTGGTACTGTTTTCCTCACTTTGCATCAGTTCATGTAAGTCCAGGTTTATTTCTGAAATCATCCTGCTTGTCATTTCATATAGCACAATAACACAATCTTATAGTGAAATAATTACAATCATATTCCTCAGCTTGTTTAGCCATCCCCCAATTGTTGAGCATTCTTTTGATTTCCAATTCTTAACTACTACAAGAAGAACTGCTATAAATATTTTTGTAAGAATAAGTCCTTTAATCTTTTTTTTTTTAATGTCTGAGATATAAACCTAACACTAGTATTGCTGCTTCATAGTCATTTGGGCATAGTTTCTAATCACTTTCCAGAATGGCTGAATCAGTTCAAAACTGCACCAAAAATACAATATTATATTGTACTTAGAGAAGCAACTAAAAAGCTGTGTAAAATTATTAACAACTTTGCAGGATACAAAATAAACCCACATAAGTCATTAGCATTTCTATATACTACTAACAAAGTCCAGCAGCAAGAAATAGAAAGAGAAATTCCATTTAAATAACTGTAGATAATTAAAAATACTTGGAGTCTACCCATAAAGACAAATCCAGAAACTAAATGAACACAACTACAAACTACTTTTTCACACAAATAAAGCCAGGTCCTCTTTTAAAATCATTCTACTAATTATTTGGACTTCCAAGTTTTTGCTTCCATGTTTGAGAGGACTGTTTCCCTGTTGTGCTTTTTAAATTTATGAAAGAAACTTCCTTTTAACCCTAATTCATTACTCTTGAAAATGGATCAGTTCATCCCAGAAATATTAACAGTGCAAAATCAGGAATTATCTTTTGTGACTTTGCCAGGATACTCTAACCAGGTTACATGCTGAAAAACCCAATCTAGCTTATTAAGATATCAATACTAAAATTTGTGGTTATACCCTAATGAAAGAGATTGAGTCAATTAATTTGAAATCAAATTAGTTTACAATTTCTTGGGTTGAAATATATATATATATATAATTACTAATAATTAATAAACTAATTATACAATATTTTATCCCAAAATCCAATGGGGACAGCCAAATAAACAATAAGAAGTATTAGTTGGTTACACATCTAGGTAAAAATTAGCACAAAGAAGTAGAGATATAATCAAAATGGGATGGTTAGGGCTTATTTCAGAATACCAAAATTTAGAGGGTACAAAGTTTCCTAGAATTATTTTTTTAAATGACCTGAATACCTAATTAATAGGGACAATTAGATAAAAAACAATGGGATGTGACTGTGAAACTGTTATACCCTAATGAACCAGTAGCTACTTCTAAAAGCTTTATAGCATTTTGTAGTCCTGCCCTGCAGTTGTGGTTCCCTCACTATTAAGAATATGGTTGTTTCTGAATTTCATTTTTTTTTTTACCTTTTTCCTTCCATTTAGTGGTATTTTATTTTTTCCAATTACATAAAGATAGTTTTCAACATTTACATTTGTAAGGTTTTGATTTCATTTTTTTCTCCACCCACTCCAAGCAGTAATCAATCTGATATAGGTTATAAATGAACAATCATATTAAACACATTTCCACATTAGTCATGCTATGAAAGAAGAATCAAAACAAAAGTGAAAAACCACAAGAAAGGAAAAAACACCAAAAAAAAAATGATATGATTTGATCTGCATGTAGACTCCATAGTTCTTTTTCTGGTTTTAGAGATATAGATAGCATTTTCCATCATAAGTCTTTTGGAATTCTCCTATATCATTGTATTGCCAAGAAGAGCTAATTCTATCAAAATAGATCATTGAACAATGTATACATTGTGTATAATGTTCTTTTGATTTTGCATTCAGCATCAGTTCATAAAAACCTTTTCAGGATTTTCTAAAATTTACAAGGTCATTTCTCACAGAACATTATTATTCCATTACATTCATACACCACAATTTGTTTAGCCATTCCTCAGTTGATAGGCATCCCCTCAATTTTTCATTCTTTGCCATCACAAAAAGAACGGCTATAAACATTTTTGTACTTGTGGATCGTTGGCCTTCTTTTATAATCTCTTTGGGATACAGACCGAATAGTGGTGTTGCTGGATCAAAGGTCTGTAGTATTACAGCTCTTTAGACATAGTTTTAAATTGTTTTCTAATGGTTAGACTAGTTCACAACTCCACTAACACGCCATTAGTGTTCCAATTTTCCTACATTCACTTGAAGATTTATCCTTTTCCTTTTCTGTCATGTTACCTAATCTGATATGTGTGATGTAGTACTCCAAGTAGTTTTTTAATTTGCATTTCTCTCATTAACAGTGATTGAGTCTTTTTTTTTTTCATATGACTATGCTTTAGCTTTAATTTCTCCATTTAAAACTGCCTGTTCATATCCTTTGACTATTTATGAATTGGGGAATAACTTGTATACTTATAAATTTGACTCAGTTCTCTATATTTTAGAAATGAAGTTTTTATCAGAAACATTGACTATAAACTGTGTTTCCCAGCTTTCTAAGTCCTTTCTAATCTTGGTTGCATTGACTTTATATTAAATTAAAAAGGTTTTGCACAAATAATCAAAATTATCCATTTTGTATTTTATAATGTTGTCTATCTCCTATTTGGTCATAAATTCTTCACTTCTCCATTGATCTGACAGAAAAACTGTTCCTTGCTCTCCTAATTTACTTATGGTATCACCTTTTACGTCTAAATCATGTAACCATTTAGACCTTAACTTGGAATATGGTTATGAGTTGTTGGTCAATGCTTAGGGTCCATTATCCTATTTTCTAGTTTTCTATCAGTTTTTGTTAAATAGTGAGCTCTTATCCCAGAAACTAAAGTCTTTGGTTTTAGCAAATAGTAGATTACTGTAGTCCTTAACTATTTTGTCTGTGTATTTAAATTATTCAACTAATCCAGTATTCTGTTTCTTAGCCAGTACCATTTTAATGATTGACACTTTAAAATATAATTTGAGATATGAATGACTACTCTGTCTACCTATGGATTTTTATAATTAATTCCCTTGATATTCTTCACCTTTTCCACTCCCATATGAATTTTGTTATTATTTTTTCCAGCTCTACAAAATGTTTTGGCAGTTTTGTTGGCATAGCACCAAATAAGTAGAACAATTTAAGTAGAATTGTCATTTTTATTATACTAGTTCAGCCCACCTATGAGCAATTAAAATGTTTCTAATTGTTTAGATATGACTTTGTGTAAAAAGTGTTTTATAATTGTGTTCATATAGGACCTGATATTTTTGATATTTTGATATTTTTAAATATCAATAAATATTGTATTTTATTACAATACAAACCAGTATTCTGGTTTTAGAGATATAGATAGCCTTTTCCATCATAAGTCTTTTGGAATTCTCCTAAATCATTATATTGCCAAGAAGAGCTAATTCTATCAAAACAGATCATTGAACAATGTATACATTGTGTATAATGTTCTTTTGATTCTGCATTCAGCATCAGTTCATAAATGTACTGAATTAGAAAACTATTAGTCACCATGCTAAACTAGATAACCATTTTCTTATCAATTCCACTGACTTAACACCTTGTAAGAATCCTTGTTTCAAATTTAGAGTTCTGGCCCATAAGAGGAATGAATGATGTATTTTATCAAAAGCTTTTTTTACATTTATTGAGATAATAATATGGTTTTTGTTAGTTTTGATATTGATATGATCAATTATGCTGATAGTTTTCCTAATGTTTTATTTAAAATTTTTGGTGCAATTAAGGCAACTCTCAGGTACCACTTCATACCTCTCAGACTGGGTAAGATGACAGGAAAAGATAATCACAAATGTGGGAGGGAATATGGAAAAATGAGATACTAATATATTGTTGGTGGAGTTGTCAACTGATGCAACCCATTCTGAAGAGCAATTTGGAAATATGCCCAAAGGGACTATTAAACTGTGCATACCATTTGATCCAGCAGTGTCTCTATATCCCAAAAAAGACCATAAAAAAAGGGAAAGAACTCACAATATCCAAAAATGTTTGTGGCAGTCTTTTTTTTGTAGTGGCAAGGAACTGGAAACTGAGTGGCTGCCCATCAGATGGGGAATGGTTGAATAAGTTACGGTATATGAAAGTAATGGATTATTATTGTTCTATAAGAAATGATAGGCATACTGATTTCAGAAAAGCCTTGAAAGACTCACATGAACAGGTGTTAATTGAGGTGAATAGAACCAAGAGAACATTGTACACAGCAACAATAATATTATGTGATGAGTAACTGTGATGGATTTGGATCTTTTCAACAATGAAGTGATTGAAGGCAATTCCAATAAACTTAGGATGGAAAGAGTAGAGAGAGGACTATGGAGACTGAATGTGGATGACAACATAGTATTTTTTACCTCTGTTGTTATTGTTGTTTGTTTGCTTGTATTTTTCTTTCTCATTTTTTCCCTTTGGATCTGATTTTTCTTGAGCAGGATGATAAAAGTGGAAATAAATATTTCATCTATTTATTTATTTATTTTTGCTGAGGCAATTGGGATTAAGTGACTTATCCAGGATCACACAGCCAAGAAGTATTAAGTATCTGAGGCCAGATTTGAGCTCGAATTGTCCTGACTTCAGGGCTGGTGCTCTATCCACTACCCCAACTAGCTGCCCCTTTGTGGAAATAAATTTAGAAGAATTGCATATGTTTAACCTCTATTAGATTACTTGTTGCCTAGGGGATGGTGTAAGTGGGGATGGAGGGAGAAAAAGGTGGAACACAAATTTTTGCAAGGGTAAATGTTGCGTATATGAATATTATGGAATATTTCTGTTCTGTAAGAAATGACCAACAGGATGATTTCAGAAAGGCCTGGAGAGACTTACACAAACTGATGCTGAGTGAAATGAGCAGGACCAGGAGATCATTATATACTTCAACAATAATACTATATGATGACCAGTTCTGATGGACCTGGCCATCCTCAGCAACGAGATCAACCAAATCATTTCCAATGGAGCAGTAATGAACTGAACCAGCTATGCCCAGAGAAAGAACCTGGGAGATGACTAAAAACCATTACATTGAATTCCCAATCCCTCTATTTATGCCCACCAGCATTTTTGATTTCCTTCACAAGCTAATTGTACAATATTTCAGAGTCTGATTCTTTTTATACAGCAAAATAACGTTTTGGTCATGTATACTTATTGTGTATCTAATTTATATTTTAATGTACTTAACATCTACTGGTCATCCTGCCATCTGGGGGAGGGGGTGGGGGATAAGAGGTGAAAAATTGGAACAAGAGGTTTGGCAATTGTTAATGCTGTGAAGTTACCCATACATATAACCTGTAAATAAAAGGCTATTAAAAAAAAAAGGGCAAATGTTGCCCTATATCTATCTTTGTATGTAATTTAAAAATAAAAAGCTGTTATTATAAAAATAGAAAATAAAAAATTAGCCCAATATACATTAGGGAGATGGGTCTATAGTCTCCTTTCTTTGTTTTCGCTTTTCCTAGTTTAGGTGTCAGCACCATATTTGTGTCATAAAAAGAATTTGGCAGAATTCCACCTATTTTTCCAAATAGATTATATAGTATTTGAATTAATTGTTCTTTAAACATTTGATAGAATTAAGACTTTGATTTTAAAAGTTAATTACATTGTTTGCCCTGAATTAGGAAAAAATAATAAGTTAAGTGTCTGGATCAAATTTTTTTCTTAAGCAAGGAGGCTTATTAATTGGAAAGAAAATACAGATAACTCACTTTCAAAGTAAAATGAGGCACAGGTTTATCACTATTTGAAATTCTATTTTTCTCCCAAGTTGCCATAATATACATTTCCCTAATTCATACCCTATTTCATTCTAAAGATTTCACTTCCTCTTCTGGTGACATAGTATTGCTTTTTATCCATGAAGGGTCAGAAGCAGCCAATTATGTATATAAACATGTATGACAGAGTGAAAGCTGTAGCATTTGATGCCAGAGAAAAATTAATCTTTGCAAACTTAACTATCTTTTTTGATATTTTACCCATGCACAACATTGAAATTCCAGATTCTTAACCACAAATATAA
The DNA here is from genome assembly GCF_902635505.1 of Sarcophilus harrisii. Lineage (NCBI taxonomy): Eukaryota > Metazoa > Chordata > Mammalia > Dasyuromorphia > Dasyuridae > Sarcophilus > Sarcophilus harrisii. Next base: position 126,654,625 of record NC_045429.1, read on the forward strand.
TTATTTAATTATAACCCCCCTCTTGGAGACATACAAAAACTAACAACAAATGTTTCCAGTGTCAGCAGCAAAGCCTTTAGCAACAGCTCTAAGCTTAACTTCAGGAAAGCTTGGATTTTTCTGCCTGCTTTATTGCCTTTGCAGTGGAATGCCCCTTAACTGTATGTGAGGGGCTCACAGCTTCTCTCTCCTCTCCTCCCTCCACTTACCACTTCTTCTCTGCAGTAATCCTTCTATTTAAAGGTGAGATAATCAGCTTTTGTTCTGTTGACTTGGATCAAAGACAACCTCTAGGCTAAAAACAAAGGAAAGTCTACACTGGGGAAATTCAGAATATTTCTTTGCTAGATGAGAAAAGGACTGGGATTTTTTTTTTGTTATTCCTTTTCCAGGACTGGAAATTCTCATACCCTGGAAACACCAGTGGTAGAACTTCAAGTGTTTCTCAAAGACAAACATCCCTATTATAAAGGGGACAGCACTTTGGCAGTCATCTGCAAACAGTGCCAGAGAATTTGGCCCAAGCTACCATCCTGCCTGGTAAAGAGAGAGAAAACAGTCCCTTTGTTTACCCAGCCCCAATGAGGGGAACTTGCAACATAGCCAGGAAGCTTTCTTTCAGCCCCTGGTCACTCACCACTCCAGTCTTCAAAGCCTTCTTTCTCAATTTAGTAGTTTCCTAATTGTCTGATCTGACAAGCTCTACTGAAGCAACTCCTATCATACACAACAGAGAAATTCTAGGGCAACCAATGGCTTCACTATTACTCAGGTCATTTGTACCTATTACTGATGGAAATGAAGGGGCAGGTCTTTCAGTAGAGAAAACTGTTGCTCAGTCTTGAAGCTAGAGGCTTTTTTTAAGTCTCATAAGAGATAACAAACATATTCAGCAAGAAGTTCAATGTTTGGATTGAAAAAAAAATCTGAACCTAAAAGCTCAACTCTGAAACTTCAAAGACTCAAAAGCTTCTCCTTTAGTTTCATCTAATCATTCTGTCCTCATTCCAGATCTAGATATTCCTCCTACTATTGAAAGAAAAAAAGTACATGAAGTACTAGAAGCTAGAAAAAGTCTGAAATAGATTGTAGAATGTTAGAGCATGAAGAGGCCTTGAGATCAGCTCATATGATGCTCTTTTGTCTCATGTTCAGCCTTTAGTGAAATGATTCTAGGGATAGAATGAAGTGGTTATAGAGCAGCTTGCATGATCATACTAATAATCTCAGATTCTGTCTGTGCCTCCATTTGGAGAAATGTTTTCCCTAGAAAGGTCCTTTGTCATCTAATGGAAATCTATTCCAAGCATTCCCTCTCTGCTCTCAAAAAGAAGGGCTCTCTTGCAAAAGAGAGCACACTGAAGGAGAGGAGTAATGGCTAGTACATGCTTCAAGAAAGGACAGTTCATAAATAGCATACCACAAATCCTTTCATGGCTGATTGCCACTTATGGGATCCTTGATTTTCTAAACTGATCTTTGCCACCCAGGTCTTTCTGATCACAGGTGAAGTCTGAAACTGCTGATTACTAACCATTTGCCAAATTCTTTTAAAGCTCACTGATTATGGCCTGAGACGCCTTTCTCAACAACTCACATACCCCCAAAATATATAAATTTCTAATATTTTTAACTACCAGGAAGATTGCTGCTTCTAGTCTCTACTCAGTATTTTCTTCACTTTTTTTAAAGAAAAAACTCCCTATTCTTAAGTCTTTATTCATTTAAAAATAAAACAGACTACCTCTTTCCCTGAAACAACCCTTATTTTTCTGATTTATTTCTCAGAATAAGCTTACAAGCTTAAAACAAAGACTAAAGAAAAGCTATCTCTAATAAGCTAATGATTTCCACTAATAAGATTACTTAATGTCTCCCATCTTAAAAAAAAAAAAAGTGCAATCAATTATTTTCACATAGGGATAAGGGTACACTTGACAAAAGTCCACTTATTTTTATATTAAAAATTACTACCATTCCAATCTAAGTTATTGTATTTTTTTCAATTGTAAGCTATATATCTGCATTCTGTGTAAAGTTTGTGAGAGGGAATATAAATCTACTAAATTGGCCAATATAATAGGCAAGTAACATAAAATTTTGTCATATGATCACAGTGCCCTATAGATGATTTTTACTTTACATCTTCATAATTTCTGCTTTCTTTTTACTGCAATCAATCAGAAAGTGATGAAACATCTTTAACAGGGTCATAGAATTCTAAAGTGGTCTTTTGGGGAGCTTCTGAGAGGAGTCTCTGAGGGGACATTAGAGAGATTTACTTAGGGTGAATGATAAATTTTTGAGAAATTAAGGAATTTGTGTGAACACATATGTATATAGCTGCTTTCTCTTTCTCATTATTAAATTCCTCAAGCATTAAACATCAAAGTATTTGCCTCTCTGCTGCATGGGAGAATAGAAGTACATTTCCTTCAAATTGATTAGGCATATGTTCATTTATATACTGTCTGTCATGTTGTAAGTAGTAAATAGAGAATAGAAGCCTAAATATTATAGTTGAAAATTGTAGTAGACTGGCAAGGCAATATGATATAATAGGAAAACAAAATCTCAGTTCAAATTTTAGCTTTCCTGCTTACCCTCTATGATTTTATGGATAACTTGTTCCCTGCTTCTTCTCTCATCTATAAAGTAAGTAGACTGCTGTCAGTTATCAAAAGTTTTCTTCCAATTCTGAATTCTGGAACACACTATTTGTGGATTTTAACCTTTTTTAAAGATGAGTACCTTATTCTGTTTGTTTTTTTCCAAAATACATGCAAAGATAGTTTTAACCATTCATCCTTGCAAAACCTTGTGTTCCAAATTTTTGTCCCTCCCTTCTTCCTCCCCCTCTCTCCTAGATAGCTAGTAATCCAATATAGGTTAAACGTGCAATTCTGCTATACATATTTCCACATTTATCGTGCTACACTAGAAAAATCAGCTCAAAAAGAGGGAAAAAGGGGGAAAAAGCAAGCAAACAAAACCAAAAAAGGTGAAAATACCATGCTGAGATCCACATTCAAATCCCATAGTCCTCTCTCTGGATACAGATGGCTCTCTCTATCACAGATCTATTGGAATTGACCTGAATCATCTCATTGTTGAAAAGAGCCACGTCCATCAGAATTGATCATCACCTAATCTTGTTGCTGCCGTGTACAATGTTCTCTTATTTCTAATTATTTCACTTAGCATCAGTTCATGCAAGTCTCTCCAGACCTCTCTGAAATTATCCTGCTGATCATTTCTTATAAAACACTAATATTCCATAACATTCATGTACCATAACTTATTCAGCCATTCTCCAACTGATGAGCATTCACTTATTTTATAATCCCTTGCTACTACAAAAATAGCGTACAAACATTTTTCCACATGTGGGTTCTTTTCCCTTTTTATGATCTCTCTGGGATACAGTATAGAATACCCTGCTAGATCAAAGAGTATACATAGTTTGATAGTTCTTTGGATATAGTTCCAAATTGTTCTCAAGAATGATTGGATCTGTTCACAACTCCATCTATAATGTATCAGTGTCCCAGTTTTCCTGTATCCCTTCCAATATTCATCCTTGTCTTTCCTGTCATGTTAGTCAATCAGAGAAGTGTGTAGTCGTACTTCCAAGTTGTCTTAATTTGAATTTTTACAATCAATAGTGATTTAGAGCATTTTTTCATATAGCTAGAAATGATTTCAATTTTTTCATCTGCAAATTGTTTATTCCCTTCGACCAATGGAGAATTGCTTGTGTTCTTATAAATATCAGTTAATTCTTTATATATTTTAAAAATAAGGCTTTTATAAGAACCCTTGAGCACCTCATTTTAAAAAGCAGTTGAACAATACTCAAGTCCTTTAATTATACGATCCCATAGACAAAGAAAAGTATATCCATAAATGTTCATCCTGTGCTACTTTTGTTCATATGTTCCCACAATTTCATTTTAAGAGATCCACCCAAGGTACATGATTAAATGCATAGAATCATCTTTTTTTTTTTTTTTCCCATAACTGAGGAAACTGAGACTCTGAGAGGTGGTAACTTCACCAGGGCCATACAAGTAATAAGTTTCTAATATGAGATTTGAATCTAAGTCGTCTTAGCTCTGGGTTCAATCACTATGCTTTACTGCTTTAAAAGATCTGGTACAATGAGAAAAAACAATTTCTTCTGAATTCTGAGAACCCAAGGTTAATACTATTTATTTAATTTACTACTTTTGTAGTAAAATCACATTATTTTAATGAATCCCAGTTTTCTTATCTGTGAAATGATGAAAGTTGGACTACATGGTCATGTATCTATAACTGCAGCCTCATTCTACAACCTCAAATGAAATTAGTAGAGACAGGATGAGGAGGAGAAATTTTACTACAGTAGGATTAATAATCTGATTAGTTAATCCAAATGAATTTTAAACTAATATAAGAATTTGGGGGACCTTCATAAAGGAATAGAAATGTAGGGTTTCTAAAAGCAGCTATCACAAAGCCTAAAAGAAGCCCTGGAAACTATGGCTGAATAGCTAAGCTGTCCTTTAGTGTTGAAAGTTCTCATCTGAACCTGCTCATTATATGTTGTGGTGAAGACTTGAATGACAGGGAATAACCTTGACTTTGTAACTGTCACATTTTAAATGAGAGCATTTGCTTATGTTCATTTGTCTGTCACCTTTCCTGTCCTTTTGCCTACAATAGAATTCACTCCAATTAAGTATATTGTTTGTGGCCTAAATATAAATTTTAAAAAGTTGTAATGAATTAACTCTAATACTCCTCACGTGATAGATTTAATATGTAAACAACATGAGAATTTTGTGTACACAAAGTCCTACTTTCAAAGTTGTGATTTTACCAAGCTCTAGCCCTTCAAACAACAATATGAGGACAAATCAGCCCTTTGAGCCAATATCATATGAATTGTCTTGCATAGAATTACTATTTTAAACTGATCACTAGCTTCATCATTTTTTAGCATTTTTCTAAGTCTATGGAGAAAATAGATCTCAAGAATATTCAAGGCTATTTCATTAAGTTGAAAAATATTAACTGGGGGAATGAAATAAAGCTATATTTAATCATTTTAATTCATTATTTCAAAATTCATTGGGGATTTATTATGGTCTGATCTGGTTATGGGCTGTTCACTGAATGTAGAAGAGGAAATGTCCATATCCATTGGTCTGCATGTCCTTCTAAAGGACATACCAATTAATGATGACCTAGTTAAGACTGCTAAATTTCAGGGCACTGTAGTATATTTTAAATTACTTAAGGTCAGCAGTTAAGAGGTTCACAAATGAAAGCCACATTGGTGAAATCCTCTTCAATTAGGAAAATAGGTAAATGACTAAAACTATTTTTAATGCATGTGTTGATAGTTTCCTAGCAAAGCCTTATTTATAGTGCAATTGCTTTTTATGGTTTGTTTTTGTTTTTGTTTTTTACTAAAGGGCTTATACTACCAATTACCAAATGTGTAACTAAGGATTTTAATTTAATGTTTCTGTCATTATTATCATTTTCTTCATAGATGGTGTTGCTTTCCTATCTACTGAGAGTTCTCAGGTTAACAGAATATCATGGAAGTAACTAGTGGTGCAATGGATAGAGTGCTAAGTCCAGTCAGGAAGCACTGAATTCAAATCCACTATCAGATGCTTACTAGCAACTTATGCAACTCTTTTAACCTGAATTTGCCTTAGGTCCCCCAACTATAAATGGGATTAATAATATCACCTACCTCCCAGGATGATTATGAGGATCAAATAAAATAATATTTATAAATGATTTACCATAGAGTCTATCACATAGTAGGTGTTTAAAAAAAAATTCTGTTATAAGAATCCATTTTAAATTTCTTTTACACTATTCAAATGGAAGGAATGCTAGAGAAATTGGATGAATTTTTAAAGAGAAGAATGAGTACAAGAATCCCACTGGAATGGTAACTTAGTTTTGAGGACTGTCAATTATTTTTCATGAGGTAAATAATTATTAACAGTCATTTATTAAAACTAGGGAGACCTCAGCTTTTTTTCCATGTTTTATTTCCTTGTACAGTCTCTCAAGGAAGATAAGGATTAACATTCTCTTTATTGTGGGTATTGCTACTCTACTCCACTAATTTAGACTTGGGTGGAGAATATAGATTCTTTATCTAGATTTCCCAAGACTGGGAGTGTCCAAGAATGATATGATATCAATGCAGTGAGCTCACTTCACTTGTAAAGACCACCTCTCATTGTTAACCAGAGTTGATTGATATCCTCTGGAATACCCCTCTTCCAAGAGCATATAAGCTGGAAGTCTGCTGCCATGATTGTTTTTGACATTTGAAAGTTCCAATGACCTCCTTTTATGAAAAATTGACTAATTAACAAGAAAATATATTGAACTTTTTAAACAAAAAGTTTAGATGACAAGAGCTGAATAGAAAACTTGATTTTCAAATACAAGACATAAGAGAAGCATAAAAGGTAAATAAGAAAAGGAAAACATAAGGGGTACAACAAGGTTAAGCTGTTTACATATCTACATGGGAAGATTAATAATAATGAGTAATAATAATAAAGACTAATAATAATAATAATAATAACCTAGTAATGATCAGTATTAGAACAGTTAAAAAGAGTATATGTAGAAAAAAGGCATGGTGTAAGTTGACTATTCAAAAAAAAAGAAAATTAAGGGGTTAGAAAGAAGGATTTATTATTGGGAGAAGGAAGGGAAAAGAAGAATAGGGAAAATTATTACCTATAAAAGAGGTGGAAAATGAAGAGCTTTTACTGTAAAAGAAGAAATTATATGTTAGAGGAGGTAATGTTTGAAACTTATTCTCATCTTTTTTTATTCAAAAAAGAATAACTTGCACATTCATTTATCTGTAGAAAACCATCTTACCCTAAAAGGAAGTAGGAAGGAAAAGGAATGAAAGAAACAAAAGGACATGGTGGTGATCAGAAGCAAAACAAACTTTTAAGGAGGGCCAGAGGAGGAAAGGGGGGATGGAGAGAGAGAAAAGGGAGGGAGGGGGTAGAAAAAAAGAGGGAGAGGGAAAGGGGGAAAGAAAGGAAAAGGGGAGAGGGAAAAATAAGTAAAATGGAGAGAAATACACAGTTATTAATCATAACAATGAATGTTAAGTGATGGCATTATATTCTCAAATTCTCAAAAGAAAAGTTAAATGAGTTACATGAGGAAATAGATAGTAAAACTATCCTACTGGAGGTGGGACTTAAATTCCCCCTCTTGCAACTAAACAAATCTAACCATAAATTAAATAACAAGTTAAGGATATGGATAGAACTTTGGGAAAGTTACATGTGATAGACCACTGAAGAGAACTGAATGGGAATAGAAAAGAATATACCTTTTTCTCAGCTATATATGGCACCTTCACAAAAATTGGTCATGTAAAAAGACGTACAACCTCAAAAGCTGATGTAGAAAAGCAGAATTATCAAATGCATCCTTTTCAGAGAATAATGAAATAAAAATTGTATTCAATAATGGCCATGAACTATTTAAAAATTAATTGGAACCTAAAAATCTAATCCTAAAAATTGAGCAGGTCAAAAACAAATCAAAGAAACAATAATTTCATTAAAGAAAATGACACAAGACAACATACCAAAATTTATGGGATGTGGTCAAAACTATATTTAAGGGAAAATGTATAAATCTTATCACTTATATCAATAAAATAGAAAAAGAGCAGATCAAAGAATTAAGCATACAAGTAAAAAATGACTGAAAGTAACAAAACAATCAAAACTTCAATAGAGAAATAAACAAAAATTGAATGTGGCTTTATGAAAAAATAAATAAGAGAACTGATAAACTGTAGTTAATGTGATTTTAAAAAAGAAAGAAGAAAACCAAATTGCCTTCATCAAAAATGAAAAGGGTGAATTCAACATAATGAAGCTAAAACTAAAGCAATTATTTGGAGTTATTTTGCTCAATTATATGTCAATAAATCTAATCACCTTTTTTGTTATACTGTTATAGTAATTCTTGCTTTGTTTTGTGAATTGAAAATAAATGAAATTTTTAAAAAAATGTGTTTCCATATTAGCCATATTGCAAAAAAACAAACAAAAAAAGAAAAATAATGTGAAAATGCATCTTTTAAAAAATTTAAATAAATAAGATGAATCTTTGTAAAAATATAAATTGCCCAAATTAATAGAAGATAAAATACTTAAATAATGCATATGGCTGTGAAATGGGAACTAAAATAGGCATTTGAATTAGTATGATTAAAGTTTTGTTGTCTGTTACATGCATATCTAGTCTTTCTTTTCTACTGTTCCTGTTTTGAACATGAGGTTTTTATGTACAGAATTAAGAGTAAGTAATCTACTGTTTTCCCCCTCCTACCATCTCAAAAAACATGTCAAATCCTCTTGAACAAAATTATGAAATCAATGTAATTTGTTCTCTGGGACTTCCTGTTGTGTTCTTGCCATTATAGAAATAAGGGAAATTATACAGGGGAGGACTAAGAGATAAATCTGGTGCCAGAGACTTGCAGGTGACAAGCAAGCAAGAATCAATTAGACCAAATTATAGAAGGATAGGATGGCAAAGTTTAAACTTCTCTGTTCTGTACTTGAGAGTGACCAATCCATTCAAAATCAAAGGCAGAAATTTACAAAGTAAATATACAGTAGATTAGGCAAGAACCTGAGACTGGAAGTCAAGAACAGGTCCCAAACTACAATAACTGGAGCTAAACAGCAAGAGTACAAACGAGAGGTATATTTTACTTGAGTTTGTTGGGGGCTTTTTTGTGAGGCAGGAGATTGCTTTATGAGATAGTATGAATTAATAGAGATAAAAAAGATGAAAAATCAATAAAGCATTTGTAAAATATATTGAAGAAATCAAAAAAGTTCAGAAGGGATCATAGCAAATAGGATAATTTTCTTGCTGTCTAAATTTAACATACAAATTAAAACCATAAATCTATAAATAAAAGATGTTCATAGCTTCACACAAAATTCTCTTTTGCAATTTTTTGTCCTTATTATATTACTATGTTTATTTTTTCTTGACTCTTGAGTTCATACTAAAACAAAAACTTAAAATACACATAGAGAAAGAGAAAGAAAAACAAGTTTTGAATCTATGATTAAACCTAAAACTATTACAGAAAACACTGCCTCAAAAAGTTGGTCATCATCCCTTTTGTGTATAAAGAAATAATTTGTCTTAGTTTTGGATATAGTGTGATATGAACTAGACTCATGACTGAAAAAGAGAAAGTAAATGGGCTAGATTGTTTTCATGAAATTGCATAATACTTTATTGGTTAAAAGAGTTAGACTTTGAATCAGAACAACCTAGGTTCAAATTCAACCCCATTCACTATGGAACCATGGGCAAGTAACAACCTCTGTCTGCCTCAGTTTCTTCATCTGTAAAAATAGAGGTAATAGTACCTCCCAGGCTTGGTGTGAGTATCAAATGAGACAATATTTGTAAATCATTTAATATAGTGTCTGGTCCATGGCAAACACTTAACAAAGGTCTGTTCTCTTCCTCTAATAAATGATTTTTATAAAAGAAGAAATAACAAAAAAAAAAAGTTCTACAAAATTAAACAATTTTTTAAAAGCTGATATTATAAAAAATGTTTCTATTTTGGTCCCTGAGAAAAGAATATTGAAACGTATATACCTCTCAGCAGAGGGATTTCAAGAGCAAACAAATGTACTTGTAATTAAATATGATCATTGTATTAATTGGCTTAACTGTTTTGTTTATTACAAGGGAGGTTTTAATCCTAATGCAGGATTTGAAGTGGGGGTAGGGAGATAATAACCAGTAATGACTATGATGGAAAAATAAAAGCAATCAATAAACATTTTCAAAAATAATTTTATAAGAGGTGAATAATTATAAAAGATATCATCAGAAATGTAGGATTAGAAGAGAAGTAGATCAGTCATATAGCAAGAGAAAGGGATAACTGTTGGATAGCTATATGTTCTGGTAGCATCCATGTAAAGTCAAGAAACTTAGGACAACATTCCCAGAACATTAGGTATAATTCAGTGGAGAATTTATGAAAGCACTTGGACAAGAATCACATCAGATAAAAACATGTACACAGACTGAAGTTTACTTCATTGGAAGAAATATTCTTATTACCAGATTTATCTAAAAGTTCTGTCTTCCGTATTACTTATATATACAAAAGACCCTTATTCTCTCTTTACATAAACAAAAGTTGACTCTGATCAGCAACTTGGGAATGTCACAGTAGTTTTATGGACTGATGCAACCAAAGAATTTTTCACTTAGAAGCTAAATTTAAATGATGAGCTTCTCCTTATTTAGTTACGCTGATTGTTGGACAGAAGATACAATTTCTTGTCAATACCAAACCCGAAACATTTGGAATTTGTCAAAATCTGCCAGAGTTTACTTATTGTGTTGGCTTAGCCCTGGAGACACCACACTTGTTCAATGAAACTCTGAAGAATATCACTGGAAGGTGAAATACATTTCTAAATATAAGTGTTCGTTTTTCAAATATCTAATAAAAATATCAAATATCTAAATAATTGTCATAGAAATCTGGATTTTGTAATTATAAATGGATTAGTTTGCCTTCTTTAATAGTTTATGTATATATGTATATGCATGTAAGTATGTATGCATGTGTATATGCGTATAAATTATACATTTATGTGTGCTTCTATGTATATTTTGTGTAATACATATGTCTGTGTAAGTACATACACATTCAAATTAAGGCAGAGAATCAAGCTTCTGTCTGAATGATTAGCATTTTTTTAACTGGGGGCTCTGAGCTATTATAATTACTTTAATAACACTTTACCTGATACAAATATTACAATATAGGAAAAAAAAGAAAAAAGGACAACTTTATATATATATATATATATATATATATACACATACAAAACACATTTATACATTCACATATATATATAAAGAATAGAAATATACATATATATAGTTAAATAATATATAGATACTGTTAATACATACACCACACACATATATAATTATTAAAGTATAGGTACTGCTGACTGCACAAGACACGGCTGATCAAACCTCCAAAAAACAAGGTTCAGGGAGAAAGAGATACACAAGGCACAAAAATAGAGAAAGAACAAGCATTTGTCAAGTGTCTTCCATATGCTACATAATTTTAAGTATTATCTCATTTCATTGTCACAGTAAGCATGGAAGCACTATAATTATCTTCATTTTATTGCTGAGGAAACCAAGGAAGACAGTGATTAAATGACTTGCCCAGAATGACTCAGCAATGTCTAAAACTGGATTGGAACTTGAGTTTTTTTAATTTTGAGTTCAATACTCTATTTGCCACATAGAAAAAAAAAAACTCATATCTTAAATAATTCTCTAGGAAAGACATAGAAAAGACCTGAGAATGGAAAAATTCAACTCTACCTCTAAAAAGGGAGAAAGGAAGCTAAACTAGCATTATAGCCACTTTCACACATACCCTACAACTGTATCCACTATTATATAATTACATTGCTACCTCTCACATAACCTAGGTTCTATACAAGGTGAACTGCTTTCTGTCCCCTATTCATTACATTTTAACTCTTCTCTCTATGCTTTGCTGATGTTGATGCCATGCTATATAAGGAATTAAGGTCATCCTAAAAAAGAAAAATATTTGGGGGGACTCAGTTGTTCTATCATATCTGACTCTTTGTGACCCTGTGGACAGATAAGAGAATAGGAGAGGGGTGATAAAAATAGTGGGTGGGGTGAGTTTTAAAAAAAACAACACTACAAAGGACAGGGTGGAAAGGAAGAATAGGGTGATGATTCTGGAAGATGGATGAATAGGTTGGTAAATTTCAAGCTCTCCAGATTTCCCCCACATCTATTTGTGCCTCGGGGCGAACACAGACTGGTGAAATCTAATCAGCACCAGCTGGCAACAAAATTACCGGTGTCAAAAATGAAAAGAGTAAACTTACCACCAATGAAGAAGAAATTAAAGCAATAATTAGTAATTATTTTGCCCAACTGTATGGCAACAAATTTGATAACTGAATTGGAAAGGATGAATATTAACAAAAAATATAAATTGGCCAGGTTAACAGAAGAGGAAATAAAATACTTAAATTACCCTATTTTAGAAAAAGAAGTTGAACAAGCCATCAGTGAACTCTCAGAAAAAAATTTCCAGAGCTACGACTTACAATTGAATTTAGTCAAATTGTATAAAACATTTAAAGAACAATTCCAATACTTTATAAACTATTTGGAAAAATAGGTAGAGTCCTGCCAAATTCCTTTGGTGATATAAACATGGTGCTGATAACTAAATCAGGAAGAGCCAAAATAGAGAAAAATTATAGTTCTTTCCTTAATGAATATTAATATAGAAAAATTAAATAAAACACTAGCTAAAAGATTATTTCAATATATCACCAAGATTATACACTATCACCAGGTGACATTTATACAAGGGATATAGAACTGATTCAATATTAGGAAAACTATTGATATAGTGAACATATCATAAATGAAGTTTTCTTAAAATATAAGAAATATCTATCTAAAACCATCTGCAATGCTTATATGTAATGGAAAGAAGCTAGAAGCATTCCCAGTAAGATCGAGGGTGAAACAAGGATGCCCATTATCACCTCTGTTAGTCAACATGGTACTAGCAATGTTAGATTTAGCAGTAAGGAAAGAAAAATAAGTTGAAGGAATTAAATAAGGCAATGATGAAACATAACTATGATTCTTTGATTATAACATGATTTTATACTTAGAAAATCCTAAGAAATTAATTTAAAAATTACTTGAAACAATTAACAAACTTAGTAAAGTTGCAGGACATAAAATAAACTCACATAAATCATTTACATTTCTATGTATTTACCAACATGATATTGTCTATTATAAACAATATAATATATTTGGGAGTCTACTGCCAAGGCAAATCTAGGCACTCATTATATGAACATAATTACAAAACACTTTTTAGACAAATAAAGTCAGATCTAAGCCATTGGAAACATTTATTCTTCATGAAAGATTGAGCTAATATAACAAAAATTACAATTCAACCTAAATACTATACATATCAAGCTGCCAAAAAAATATCATTTTAAAGAACTAGAAATAATAATTTAAAAGTTCACCTAAAAAAAGAAAAGTCAAGAATATCAAGGGAATGCAATGGAGGTGGTTTAGGTATACCAGACCTAAAACTATATTATTAAATGGCATTTATCAAAATCTTTTGATGCTGGCTAAGAGTGGTGGATCCGTGATATGGGTTAGGTACGTAAGACACAATAGTCAAAGACTATAGTAATCTAGTGCTTGATAAACCCCAAACCTCCAGTTTTTGGGATAAGAATTCACTCTCTGACAAAAAAATGCTGGCCAAATTGCAAAAACAGTATAGCCGAAACTAGGCATACCCTTTGGTCCAAATAAGTGCATGATTTAGCCATAAAGAGTGATACTATAAGCAAATTAGGAGAGTAAGGGATAGTTTATCTGAGAGATCTTTGGAAAGGGGAGGAATTTATGACCATATAAGAAACAGAGAATGTTATGAAATGCAAGATGGATAATTTTGAATACATTAAATTAAAAAGGGTTTACACAACTAAACCAATATAGCCCAGATTATAAGCAAACCAGAAATTTTATGCTTTTGATAAATGCTTTACTTCTAAAATATATGGAGAACTGAGTTAAATTTATAAGTATATAACTCATTCCCCAATGGATAAATGGTCAAAGAATATTAACAGACAATTTTCAGATGAAAAAATTAAAGCCATTTATTGTCATATAAAAATGAATAGAGAAATGCAAATTTAAAAAATCTAAGGTACCATTTTATCTTTTCAGATTGACTAAGATAAATGGAAAAGATAATAAATATTGGAGGGCATATGGGAAAATTGGAATACTAATATATTGTTGATAGAATTGTGGACTAATCCAGCCATTCTGAAGAAAAATTTGGAACTATGCCCAAAGGGCTATAAAAGTGCACATAGCCTTTGAAATAGCAGTATTGCTTCTGTGTTTGTATCCTTAAGAGATCATAAAAGAGGGAAAGGAATTCACATGTGAAAAATGTTAAAAGAAGCTCTTTTTGTGATCCAAAGAATTGAAAAATGAGTGTATGCTTATCATTTGAGGAAGAGATGAATATGTTATGGTATGTGAACAGAATGGAAGAATACTGTTCTAAAGGAAATGATGAGCAGGCTAATTTAAGGAAAGGCTGTAAAAACTTACTTAAACTGATGCTGACTAAAGCAAGCAGAACCAGAAAAATGTACACAGCAACAGCAAGATTGTGTAATTATCAACTATGATAGATTTAGCTCTTCTCAGCAATTCAGTGGTCCAAGGCAATTACAATAAATTTTGGATAGAAATTGCCATCCACATACAGAGAGAGAACTGTGGAGATTTAATGTGGATCAGAACAAACTATTTTCACCTTTTTTCCTTTGTTTTGTTTTTTCTTACTCATGGCTTTTCACTTTTGTTTTGATTTTCTTTCCCAATGTGATTTTTATGTGAACATGTTAAAAATAAATGCATATGTATAATCCATATCAGATTACTTACTATCATAGGGATGGAAGAGGTAAGGAAGGTGAAGAAGGGAAAAAAAATTTAGAACTCAAAATCTTACAAAAATTCAAGTTGAAAACCATCTTTACCTCTAATTGGAAAAACTATACCATTAAAATTGAATTAAAAATTATAATGGCAGCAATGGATAGGTTGGCTTGAGGAGAGAAAAAAACTGAAAGAAAGTTGTGACCAACTATGAAGTGATAATTATATTCATAACCAAATTTCTGTGGTTTTAAGCTAAGGTAAATACTGTGTGAATGAAGAAAATGGCATGTATTGGAAAGTATTATGAAAGTAGAATTGATTGTCATGACATGGAACTGATTAGACATATGAGTTGAGAACTTGTTGAGAATGATTCCAAAAGTGTAAACCTTATGAACTAGAATATTGGTAGCACCATAAAAAATAAATGGGAAAACATCCAGATAGTACACTCAGCAGACAATTGTTAAAATGGAACTACAGAAAAGATACGCATGAACACTACAACAATGATCAAGAGTAAATTTATTAGAAAAACAAGTAGGAGCTTTCCAAGAATGGAGTCAAGATGGCATAATGAAGCCAGAAATCTGCTTGAGCTCTCCCAATTTCCCTGGAAAATCATAAGAAACCAAGCCTCTGAAAAAAGTTTGATAGAATAAAGCCACTCTGCAGCTCAAAATAGATTGGAAAAACTTCAAGAAAGGGTCAGTCTTGATGGGGTAAAAAGGATATTTAGCCTAGCTCAGATGGAATCTGAGAAAGATAATCCCAGCTCAGAAGGAAAATTCTGAGAAACCAGGCTGTTTCCTAGAAAGAGCAGATAAAGCTGCTTCCTACAAACACAAGGTGCTCCTGGGTAAAAACCAAGACTCAGAAGCTTGAGAAAGTATTCCCTTTACTAAAGGAGCAGAAAAAAGAAGAAATACCAAAAGAAAATGAGCAAGAAACAGAAAAGAATGTTGGCCATAAAAAGCTACTATAATAATAGGGAAGATCAAAACACCAACTCAGATGAGAACAAAATGTCTACAGAGGATATCTCAAAGAGTGATATGAATTGATCTCAAACGCAAAGAGGCTTCTTGGAAGTGCTCTCATAAAAGACTTTAAAAGAAAATAAGAGAAGTAGAAGAAAAATTGAGAAAAAAATGAGAGATATTCAAGAGACAACAGCTTAGAAAGGAAAGCAATTCCTTAAAAAATACAGTTGACCAAATGCAAAAAAAAAGAATCCACTGAAGAAAACACCATCTTCAAAAGTAAAATTAATCAAATGGAAAAGGAGATACAAAAGCTAACTGAAGAAAATCACATATTATAAACTAGAATGGGGAAAATGGAAGTTAATGTCTCTATGAGATATCAAGAATTAGTCAAACTAAAAAGAAGGGGGAAAATGGAAGAATTGTAAAATAGCTTATTGGAAAAACAGACAACTTGGAAAATAGATCCAGAAGAAACAATTTAAAATTATTGGTCTACCTGAAGGCCATGACCAAAAAAAGTGCCTGGATAGCATTTTTCAAGAGATCATCAAGAATAACTGCCCCATTGTTCTAGAAACAGAGGGAGAAATAGTCTTTGAAAGAATACACTGTTCACCTTCTGAAAGAGATCACACAAGGAAAACCTCAAGGAATATTGTTGTGAAACTCCAGAACTACATTCTCAAAGAAAAAATACTGCAAGCTGTCAGAAAAAAGCAATTCAAATATCAAGGAGCAACAGTCAGGATTACCCAAGATCTGGCAGTTTCTACAATAATGGATCAGAGAGTCTAGAATGTCATATTCCAGAAGGCAAAAAACCTGGGGTTAATAACAAGAATTAACTACCCAGCGAGATTCACCATCATCTTTCAGAGAAGGCAATGGAGCTTCAATAAAGTATGAGAATTTCAATCATTTCTATTGAAAAAAACCAGAATCCCAACAGAAAATTTAATCTACAAATACAGGACTCAAGAGAACCATAGAAAGATAAACAGGGGGAAATATATATATTATTTAAAGGTTTAACTCTTTACACCCAAGAGGTAATATATATTTCCATTCCTAGACGGAAATATGCTTTATGAACTCTTGAGAACTGTATTTGTTACTGGGGCAGACAGAGTGGGGCATCTGGTGGACAGAGGGAATGCTTGTGAATGGACTCTGATGTGATAATATCAAAGAAAAAGATATTAAAGGGTAGAAATTGACTGCACTGGGAGAAGAGAAAAGGGGAGATACAATGGGATAAATTAAATCACAGGAAGAAGCATAAAAGACATATTACAATGGAGGGAGAGAGAGAAGGGTGAGCATTGTCTGAAGCTTGATCTGATCAGTTTGGGCTCAAACAGGAAAAAACCTAATCATTCAGTTGGGTATAGAAACTTATCTGTCCCTATTAAAAAAAAGTAGGAGGAGAAAGAGGGAGAAAAGGGAGGAGTTGGATAGAAGGGAAAGCAGAAATACTAGGGGAAAAAGATAAGAGAATGGGGGAAGAATGATAGAAGATAAAGTAGTGGGTGGGTGAGTTAAAAAAAAAAACACTACAAAAGACAAAGTGAAAAGAAAGAAAGAAAAGGGTGAAGATTCTGGGAAGATGACTGAGTAAATTGGTAAATTTCAAGCTCTCCGGATTTCTCCTACAAATAGAACAAATTTGTGGCTCAAGATAAACAT
Organism: Sarcophilus harrisii; assembly: GCF_902635505.1. Classification (NCBI taxonomy): domain Eukaryota; kingdom Metazoa; phylum Chordata; class Mammalia; order Dasyuromorphia; family Dasyuridae; genus Sarcophilus; species Sarcophilus harrisii. The sequence continues at coordinate 126,671,946 of NC_045429.1, forward strand.
ATATGTGAAAAATCAAGAAGACTTGGGACAGAACAGGGGTCTTTGCGATACAACCTGAGAAGATCTGAAGAAAGACCCTAGCTGGGGAGAGACCTATCCACAGGGTCACAAAGAGTCAGATATGAACAATTGAGTCCTCCTTGTAGTTTTTTTCTAGGATGACCCTAATTCCTTATATGGCATGGCATCAGCATCATATCACAATCATAATCAACCTCAGAGAACTAAATTTTATAAAAGAAGTTAATTTATATATCATTATATGCAAATAAACAATTATACTTTACTTATATAGTTTTATGCATATACAAAAATGTGCTTTGATGGCTCAGTGAACTCCTCATGGTGGAGTACCTATATGTGACTCTCTTTGTCTCTTATCTCTTTCTCCTCCTCCTCCCTCTGCCTTATTCTTTATATCTGTCTCCATGTCTCTGTATGTTTCTTTCTCACATACATATATACATCTCTTTATGTGTACATGTATGTATAAATATGTATATATGTACATGTATACATATGTGCATGCGTGTGTGTGTATTTCAATGAGGGGATCATCCAATGTACTCAAATTCTTTCTCTACAACTCCTGATTTGACATGGATTGAAGTGGAGCACACTTTTTATTCTTCAGTCTTACTCTATGACCAGTCCACCTTTTTAAAAAATTATTCATTTACTTTATATATCTCTTATAGCACTTTTGGTGTACATTACTACAGAAGCTATTCATACCAAACTTGTGATGCTCTATTGCCCCTGGTGTGACCTATGGCTTTAATTCTTCAGAGACTGTGGCATTACATGATTCATAATCATTTAAGATCAATGGAAGACCATTGATAAAAAGATGGCCTTTGTGTCAGGAAGAAGCAGTATAATTTCTGAAACATATTCTAGCCAGCTTTCTTCTTCTCACTCATTTATGGACAACTTCAACATTTTTGTCTATGTGTGTATGTGTGTGTACATCTATCATCTAAAAATGAACTAGAGGTATTCCATTAGAAAAAAAAAATTTTAAAGCTGAAGGAGTAATGATCCTGTTTTCACAGAAATAACTAATGTCAAGGGCAAAAAAATTAACAAAGTAATACATCACCTGCTGTTTACACTTCAAACAAATCACTTTTTGCATTTTTTTCTAACAGAATGTACTTTGATTTTAAAAAAATTTAAATGATGTCACAAATATTTTGTAATTTCACAGATCTTTATTCCTCAGTTCCAGCTTAATGAATATATATGCATATACATACACACACATATAATATATATACATATATATGTGTGTGTATATATATGTATAACCAGACTTGCTTAAGAAACCATATAGTCTTTTCTTGACCATTAGGACATTAAGACCTGAGACAGGTGATATTTCCTTCTGTCCTTCATTTCAGCCTTTAGTGGATGTGGGAGAGGAGAAAGAGGTGAAATTCTACTAAAAAATGCCCTTCCCAACCCTAGGGGAGATAGTCTACTCAAAATTAGAGGTATTCCCTTGAAGCTTAACTGCCTAAAGATAAATACCACAAATATATTTAAGCCCCTTCCTCCAAGAATGATTCTGGCCTCAGGACTTCAAGTCTTGCTTTGAGTTTCAGGAAGCCCTAGAGATTGGATTTCTGCCCTGCAATTGTGTGTACCACTCCTCCTACTACTGTTTCTCAGTAGTTTATAATAAAATCAGTTATCACCTATAATCCTATGCCCCCTTCGGAATCAAACCATAGACTGAGCTGAAGTTCCTTTTCCTGACAACCAAAATCACTCAGTCAATAAGCATTTCTTTGTTGTTGTTGTTTTTCATGTAAGGGAATTAATTAGTTTTTGACATTTACTTTTATAAGATTTTGGTTTCCATTTTTCCCTTCATCCTCTCTCCTTTCCTCAAGATGGCAATCAATCTGATATAAGTTATATATGTAGAATCATATTAAACATATTTCCATATTAGTCATATTGTAAAAGAAGAAACAGAACAAAAGGGGAAAAGCAGAAGAGAGGAAAAAAGTGAAAATAGTATGCTTCAATCTTCATTCAGGCTATATAGTTCTTTTTATGGATATGAAAAACATTTTTCGTCATGAGTCTTTTTTGTCTTAGATCATTGTATTGCTAATAAGAACAAAATATATCAAAACTGATCATCTTCATAAAAAAAGGGAAAAAGGACCCACAAGTGGAAAAATGTTTGTAGCAGCCCTTTTTGTAGTTAGTGGCAAGGAACTGGAGACTGAGTAGATGCCCATCAGTTGGGGAATGGCTGAATAAGTTATGGTATATGAATGTTATGGAATATTATTGTTCTATAAGAAATGATCAGGAGGACGATTTTAGAAAGGTCAGGAGAGACTTACATGAACCTATAATAAGTGAAGAGAGTAAAACCAAGGAACATTATACACAGCAAGAACAAGATTATATAAAATCAGTTCTGATGGATGTGTTTTTTTTCAACAATGAGGTGATTGAGGACAATTCCAATAGAGTCTCCAATAGAGAGATCTATCTGCATCCAGAAAGAGGACTGTTGGGACTGAATGTGGATCACAATATAGTTTTTCATTCTTTTTGTTGTTTGCTTGCTTTTGGGGTTTTTCTCCTCTTTGCTTTCCTTTTTGATCTGATTTTTTTGTGCAGCATGATAAATATGGAAATATGTATAGAATTGTACATGTTTAACATATATGAAATTACTTGCTCTCCAGGGGAGGAGGTGGGAAAAAAGAAGGAGAAAAATTTGGAACACAAGGTTTTTCAAGAGTGAACATTGAAAACTATCTTTGTATGTATTTTGAAAATAAAAAGCTATTATTTGATTTTTAAAAACTGACTATCTGCACAATTCAACAAACATTTATTAAAGCCTTATGAAATATTGAATTCTGGAGCTACAAAGAAAAAAAACTAATCCCTGACATGTCAGATTACCTTCTAAGGAAACAATATATTCATGTATAGGTTTATTCAAATAAATTCAAGGTAGATAGGATAATTTCAGAAAGAAAGATATTGTCATCAAGGAGGCCCAGAAAGACCTCTTAATATATGTATTGAAAAAAATAATAAAGTTCAAGAATGGGGGATAATCCATATAATGGCATGGAGATGAGAAATAGATTTCTGAGGAAAGCAAGTAAGTCAATGTAACTAGCTTTTATAAGGCATGAAGGAAAGGAAAATATGAAAAGACTAGAAAGGGATCTTGCAGCCAGAATTAAAGATCCATGAAGATCTTTAAATTCCAAACAGAAGAATTGCTATATGACCCTGGGATTAATAAAAAGCTCCTAGAAAGGGATGACATAGACAGAACTATAATACAGGGAAATCACTGAGGTAGCTGTACAGAAAAAGAATTAAAATAAAGAGAAACGTGAGGCAGAGAGACCAGTTAAATGATTATTGCAATAGTCTAGGGAGAGGTAATATAGATCTTAATTAAGGTTACTGTAGAGATGAAAGCAGATGGAAGGGAATAGAATGAAGATGTATAAAAGGGTTGTTGTGTAGACAGGAAGACACTGGTTCATATGCCATCCTTTGCTTTGTTTTTGTTTTCTTTTTCTTGGTTTTTTGCCTGGTTTTTCAATAAGAAAAAAAGTAACTTTCTAGTTGGCAGGTGTGCTCAGATAAGAAGAGTGGGCCTATTCCTCAATTAGTTTTACTTTCTTGACTTAAGAAAAGTGTCCTACATAGACTTCAGCAAAACTTGGGCTTTTATCAGAGACTAAAAGAAATATCGAATTGTATAAGAGAAAGTCTATAGATGGAAAATAGACACTCTACCCACTCTACAGATGTAGGAAAGAGTGCAGGAAATTTACCTCAATTTCTTATGAAGAAGTAAGAAAATGAATTTACTTCTATTGTACAAACTGTATTATATGTTGTTCACTAGCTACTCTCCTACAGAGATGAGATTCCCCAAGAAATATAGGAAATTAAAATGACAGAACTAAAACTCTTCACCCTTAAGCCAAGTAGAATGAAACACTGAGAGAAGAAAAGAAGCAAGTTTTCTCCTATTTCTACTTACAGGTGACAAACAATGGCTCTGAGTGAATCAAATTGAAAAAGCTTCTGCTCGGATCATTTCAGATGGAGTATTACAAAACTCTTTCAATTAGGGGCTTTGCAGAATCCATCTGAAAAGAGCATTGGAACACAGCAGCTGAAGAGACCAACGTGACTATCCAACTATGCAAATAGTTAAGAGTGGAAAAAGACTGCAGTTGCTCAGGAGTCTAGTGGATTAATCCATCCAGGAGAGATACCACACTCACAAGAGTCACTTGGCAATAGATGCCTAGTGACAGAGAGCCTTCTCTGTTGAGCATCCCCTCTTCAACAGCAGCAGAGCCTGGTAAGGAGCCATTACAACCACCAACTGACATGATCAATTTAGCCCAGCAGCAAATTGACCTATTCAGCCAAGACACCACATCCGAAAATGAGTAAATCCAGCTGAGCTCCCAATTCAATAGAGTCTGTATGTCCTGTAAAGAACCAGAGCATCTTAATAAGAGAATGGTTCATAGGGAGATTTATAATGACCTTATGGAGAGAAAAGACATCAAGATCCTTCAGTTCTTCAATTATGACTTGACTTAGCTATGTGTATCTGCCACAAATTTGTCTCATTCATCATTGTACTTTAAGCTCATTCCCCATTCTTCTGCATTTTAGTTTTGGGGTGTATTTGTAGAGTAGTGTGCCTTTATCATTGAGAAATGTTTTATATTTAATATTTTGCCACTTGAGCATATGATCTTCCCAAAGAATTGTCTCTACTTCTCAATATTAAGAGAGACATACCCTGATAGGAATCATAAGCTAGTACTTTAAATGATAGCTATTCATGTTGGATCTCTAGTAATAGTTGTAATGATCTCTGCCTTGGGGCCCAACCAGGGGTCAAGTAAGCCCCAAATGGGTTTATGTAAACATTTGCTTATTTGTCTAACAGAAGAATTTCTGGATTTGTTCATGTTCATTTCCTGCTCATATTTAGTGTGTTTTTTCTCTAGAATAAAGATACAAATAGTTATAAGTACCTTCTAGTGAAATGTCTATCTTGCTAAGACATTATAGGGAAAAAATTATAAATTTGAGAATTAGAGAAAGAAACCTTTTCATACCCAAGACCACAAATAGCACAGAACCCCTATTCTCTACATATCACTTCCAAACACCAACCTTAGTAATATTGAGATGATTCTCCTTTTGATCATCCATGGGAGATTTAAAAGGTGTGATAAAGAATTTTCTATCCTAGTCAATTCTTGCTGTAATCTGTTCCATATGGAGAAGGGTGTCCATGTTAGAAAGGGAATATTTGTGGGTACTTTTAAGTATAGATATGTAAATGAACATATTTAAGGAGAAAGCATAACATTGTGGGTGAGAGCCAGACAGAGTTAGGAAGAACTTAATTCAAATCCTGCTTCTGGACTATAATAATTATAATGCCAGGCAATTCATTTAACTTGTTCCAAGTATTTTTCCAAGTCCCTAAATTGTAGAGTAGTTACACATGTACATTTCTCCAGAAGTAGCCTACACAAATGAAATCATAGATCTAAACACATACTAGATAGAAAGATAGATAGATACATAGACAGACAGACAAATAGATAGATAACTAGATAATATAGGAAAAGTGAATAGAATTATGAATTCAGTGGTGTCAAGATTTCCAAGATGAGAAAATATCTTTTACCAATACAAGTTAGAACATTCTTTTGCCCCTATAGTCTTACAGTTGTCTAGTCCCCTAAGAAATAAAGTGACTTTCCCACAGGTCACAGAGCTATTATGCATTAGAAATAGGACTTGAACCCAGATTTTCCTGGTTCTTGTGGCTCCTTATTGCTTCCATAATCACATATAAGTCTTTGTTTGACATTTAAAACTCTTTATTTCAAAGCATCTTTTAAAAGTATAATTAAATTTTAATTTTTATTACATTTAAATTTTAAATTAAATATCATAATGCTCTCTAAAACCTGGGTCATTCCTAGCTTTCCAGTCTTTTTTATACCTTATTCCCATTCAGTCTTCCTACAATCCGAATACATTATACTTACCCCTCCTTTTCTAAATATGTCCATATACTAAGACAACACATATGTTTAAGTTACATAAAATAGACAGAAAGCTTGGGCATTTTCTGAATTGGTAAGCAAGGATAAAACCATTGCAGATATGGGTGCTTAACATTTGTATTGAAATCTAAAGCACAGTAACCCTGCCAACACGATTCCAATCATAAGCATTGCAGCTTTCATAAATCAAATAGATTCCTATGTTCTGGATCTTTTGGCATCATGCAAATTCCTTTTCAGTAACAATTTCTTAAAAGAAATTTTACTTGTTTTATCATTCTTGGATATAATCATTCATCATTAGACTATATACCAAGCATGAAGAGAAAGAGAGAAAATAATGGTAGCATTAGGTACAAAGAGCATAAATATTAAAACTGAGATCCCAAGGGATTGTGTGGATGAGCTGGAAAGTACTGAAACATTTTTCCATCTCCTCTTATACCTAGAATTACAATTATTTAATATGAGTTTTTAAAATGCAAATCTATCTATATATCCCTTTGAGGAGAAAAGAAAATGTTTTCTATCATTTCAGAGAATTCTTTTTGTGGATTACTAGTCTCAGAACACCTAATGATTGCTTGCCTTGGGTAAATCAGCATCTTTAAGAAGCACATTATTGCAGTGGGAAAAATCCTCTGAACTTGAACTGAATAGATCTAGGTACATGACTTAACTAGCTATCTAACAATGTATAAGCCATTTCATCTCTGGACCTCACCGTCCAGATTTTTCTTAATACAAAATAACTATGAAGCAAGGATAAAATAGCACTGATTTTCTCCGAATTTTCCTGGTCATCTCAATCTCAAAACATAACAAGTGGTCAATAAATCATCAAGGTCCCTGTGGTCTCAGAGATCTTAGAAGTCCAAAAGACCTGGACTACCGCTGCTGGGGCTTTTTATGCCTCTTGACCAGAAAGGTCAGAAAAACACTGGTCCCATCACATCTGTCTCACAGGGATGTTGTGAGAATGATGGGACAAGAAGTGACTAAGCCCTACTCAATGGCAGGCACTATGATTAGTGATTTTCCAACCATTTTCTCATTTGATCTTCACTACCACCCTGCAAGGTATTTTACAGATGAGAAAACTGAATCGATCAGAAGTTAAATGATTTGCCTAAGGTAAGCCAGCTAAAAAATATCTGAAGTCAAAATTGAACTCAGTTCTTCTTGAATCTAAGCCCATACCTCTAGCCACTATACCACTAGTTGTCTTTTTGATAAACCATGAAAGATAGAAGTATTTTGCTAGGGTTAGCGACTTTTAGTACCATTAATGGAAGATCTGGCTTGAAATGATCCACTATTACTTGATCTCTTTCCCATACCTCATGGTATGGGAAATACCCATACCTCATGGTATGGGAAATACCCATAAGCAAATCATACCCCAGAGTATTTAGGAACAGGGATGATTCAAAGCATTTAAGAAAAGATGAGTAATATTCATTGTGCATGGAGTAGACAAAAGGGAGCAATACTCAGAGAAGTTGTCAGTCTATCTCAAACACACAACACTCCTCTGCTCAGTGTTCAAAGCCCTTCATAAGCTAGTTTCATCCCTTACCTTTCCAGTCTTTTTACATCCTCCTCCCTTCCATGAATTCTTCAATTCAATACCAGCCTCCTTATTGCTCCATGAACAAGACACCTCATTTTCCCAATTCTAGGCATTTTCTCTGACTGCCTGGAATATTCTCCTTCCTCTTCTCTTTCTGTCTTCCCTGGCTTTTTCAAGTTCCTTCTAAAATACTTCTACAGGAAGACTTTTCCAACTTTTCTTAATTCTAGTACCCTCTTTCTGTTAATTATCTCCCATTATTTAGTTTGCATAAAGTCTATTTGTATAAATTTGTTTGCTTTTTGTCTCCCCCTTATATTGTGAGCTCCTTGAGGGCAAAAACTATCTTTTGTATCCTTGATGCTTTGCATACTACCTGGCATATGTTTATTGTCCAACTGACTGATAAAGGGTAAGAATTTCTCATCTGTGTTAACTGGGAAAATGAACTCAAAACAAAGGCCAGAGCCTGTGTGTGTGTGTGTGTGTGTGTGTGTGTGTGTATGTGTGGGGGGGAGGGGGGGGGTGTTATGTGTTCATGCTCATAAACATTTTTTTTAAAAATTTGGGCTCCAAATCCAAAGATTTGAGTTCTAAATAGAGATATGGAACTTTTTTTTTTTTTCATATCACTACAGGTAGCTCTAATTTCTTTGTATAAAAATTGTCTGTTTATATGCTTTAACCAATTATTTATTGGGGAACAACTTATATTTTTATAAATTTGACTCAGTTATCTTTGAGAAATGAGGCCTTTATCAGATGCAAAATATTTCGGGCAAAATATTTTCCCAGTTTTTTACTTTCCTTATAATTTTGGTTGCATTAGTTTTGTTTGTGCAAAAAATTTTAATTAAATTAATTTAATAAAATTTAATTACATAAATTTAAATGAAATTTTTAATTAAAATTTTTAATTTTATATAACCAAATTGTTAAGTTTAAATTTTGTAATGTTTTCTATATCTTCTTTGGGCTTTAATTCTTCCTAATTCTTGATAATGACAAATTATTCCATGCCCTCTTAATTTTCTGGTGGAATCATCATTTATGTATAAGTCATATACATACTTTGAACTTATTTGGTATATAGTATGAGATGTGTTCTATACCTAGTTTTTGCCATACTATTTTCCAAGCAGTTTCTGTCAAAGAATGAATTTTTGTTCAAAAAGTATGTTCTTTCGATTTATCATGTACCAGATTACTATGGTCAATTACTGAAATGTAATTTGTACCTAATCTATACAACTGATCTGTCCCTCTATTTCTTAGTCAGTATCAATTTTTTTGATAATTACTGCTTTATAAAACAGTTTGAGATCTGGTATGGAGTCTACTTTTAGCATTTTTTTTTCCATTTTATTTTCTTGATATTCTTGACCTTTTCCTATTCCAAATGAATTTTTTTCTAACTCTATAAAATACTTTGGTAATTTGGTAATTTTAATCTCTCCATTTTCCATTATCAAATATAATTTTATTGTATTATTATCTGAAAAAGATGAATTTACCATTTCTGCTTTCCTGCATTTAGTTGTGAGGTTTTTATATCTTCATATATGGTCAGGTTTTATGTAAATGTCATTTGCTGCTGAGAAAAAGATATATTCTTTTCTTTACTCATTCAATTTTCTTCAGAGATCTAACATTTCCAGATACCTAACATTTTCAGAATTTTATTCATCTCCTTAGCTGCTTTCTTCTCTATTTTTTATTAGATTTAGTAGTTCTGAGAGGGGGAGGTTAAAATCCCCCACTAATATAGTTTTATTATCTATTTCTTCCTATAACTCATTCAATTTGTCCTTCAAAAATTTAGATGCTAAACCATATAGTATTGATATAACTTCATTGCCTATGATGCCTTTAAGCAAGATATAATTTCCTCCCTTATCTCTTTTAATTAGATCTAACTTTTATTTTATTTTGTCTGAGCTTATGATTGCAAAACAGTCTTTCTTTGCTTCCATGAAGTATAATATATTCTGCTCCAGTCCTTTACCTTTACCCTATCCGTATTTCTCTACTTCATATATATTTCTTGTAAATAACGTATTGCAGGAATCTCTTTTTTTGATCCCTTCTCCTCTCTGCTTCCATTTTATGGGTAAGTTCATTCCATTCACATTTATAATTATAGTAACTTTTATTCCTTCATAACATTTTCCTTCTTGTTTATCCCCCTTTTTCTTCCTTTCACCTTTTCTCTCTTCACAAGAGTTTTACTTCTCATTACCCTCTTCTTCACTATAACCTCCCTTTTATCAGTTCCCCTTCCTCCGTCTATTGTCCCTCTTCTTTACTTCATTGTAGAGCAAGATAGATTTTTATATCCAATGGAGTGTATTTGTTATTCCCTTTCTGAGCCAAGTTTAATGAGAGTAAGGTTTAAGTTCTGTCTAGCATTCTCATCCCATGTTCCCTTCCATTATAATAGCTCTTTCATGGCATTTTTATGTGGAAGAATTTATCCTCATTCAATCCCACCCTTCTTTTTCTTCCACTGAAATTTTTCTCACATCTTTATTTTGTTTTTTGAGGGCATCATCACATCAGTCACCTTATAGCAATATGGTCTATCTATGTAGAATTCTTTTAATTGCACTTGTGATAATAAAGTTATAAAAATTATCTTGCTATATAGATGCAAACATTTTAACTTTATTGAATTTCTTAAGTTTTCTTTTTCTTAATTGTTTCTTTTCTCACCTTTTTTGTTTTTCCCTTGAATCTTATATTTAGAGTTCTTTCATTTAAAAAAATCAGCCCTTGTCTTTTAAGTAGGAATGCTTGAAAGTTCTATATTTTGCTAAATATCCATTTTTTTTTCCTGTGGTAGATGGTGCTCCATTTTGCTGAGTAAGTGATTTTTTTATTTTAATCTTAACTTCTTTACCTTCTGGTTTATCATTTGCCAAAAGCTCCAGCTCTTTAATGTGGAGGTTGCCAGGTACAGTAGTAATCATGACTGTAGTTCCATGCTATTTGAATTGTTTCTTTTTGACTGCTCCCAGTGATCTGTGAGCTCTGGGATTTATCTATAATGTTTCTTGAGTTTTCATTTTGAGATCTCTTTCAGGCATTAATTGTGAATTCTTCAATTTCTATTTTCCCTTTGGATTCCAATATCAGAAATAAAAATGATAAAGAAAATAAAATGCAAGCAAACAACAAGAAAAAGAGTGAGAACGTTATGCTATGGTCCATACTCAGTTCCCACAATCCTCTCTCTCTGGATGTAGATGACTGTCTTCATCACTGAACAATTGGAATTGCTTTGAATCATCTCATTGTTGAAGAGAGGTACATCCATCAGAATTGATCATCTTATAATCTTGCTGTTGACATATACAATGATCTCCTGGCTCTACTCATTTCACTTAGCATCAGTTCGTGTAAATCTCTCCAGGTCTCTCTGAAATGATACTGCTGTTGATCTCTGTTTTTAAAAAAGCCAATGTACACATTAAAGGTTTAAGATGAGAACAATGCTGAGGCAAGTTCTGGTGTTTTATTATGTTTTCACAGGTTTAAAAGCAGGAGATGAGCACCAAGTGCTTTTTGTCTGGGAGGAATGGAGTGATAACCAAATAGCTAGTTTTAGGTTAAAAGCCATCTCCTAACATCAAAGAGGTAGAGAAATGCTTGAGGCCATTGGTTTTAATTCCTTGCTAATCTGCTTAATTTAGAAAGTCAAAAAAAGGCACTTTCTCAGGGCTAGCTACGTGGGCTACATTTCTCCTCTAGTTTTTCTGATACCCTGAGAGGCTTGGGGGGATCTCTTTTCTTTCCTATTGATTTAGGCCCCAACATATTATGTTTCCCACTTTGTAGTGGGGGCAGTAACAAGAAGCCCATTGTGTTAAGGTGCTAAAAAAGATACAAAGATAAATAATACAATAGATTTTCTCCAAGGAACTTAATATCTAGTAGGGAACATAAAGGTATGACATATATACAAATTATTATACATATATAGACACAAATTATATATATATATATATATATACACTATATATATGTGTATATATATATATATATATTATATATATGATATATAAAATTCAAGTGAGAATATGATAAGGGGAAAAGAAAGGAAGAAAACAAGTGTGCTAGGGTCCAAGTTCTGTGCTAAATGCTATGCAAAACTACTTCCTTTGATCTACACAACAATTGATTCTATTATTATCCCCATTTTACAATTTAGGAAATTGAGGCAGGAAAATGTCAAGTGATTTGCTCAAGGTAATACAATTAGTGAATATCTGAGGCTAGATTTGAACTCAGCCTCTCCTGATTCCAAAGCTAGTGTTCCATCCATTTACATCATTTTTCTTTCCTAATGGCATAATGTGTTTGGAAATGCCTATGACATAAAAACAAAAAGCATCAATAAATATATGACTACATATACACAAATATAGGTTTATAAATAGACAGATACACAGACAGATATTGACATATAACTATGTGTCCTCCATGTAACCATACAAACTATCTGACCCTCCAACTCCTCATATTGTCTATGATATACAAAAATAGTGAATCACAGTAAAATAAGGCAAATTAAATGCTTTGAGTTCTTTACTGAAGAGGGCAGTATCCATATATGTTATGGAAGTTCAAGTTATGATAAAAAGAGGATATGTAGATATAAATTCAATAAAGATAAGAGTTGAGAATAAACTTAAATATATAAGGTAATTTATGATTTTAAAAGTTTTTGGAATAAACAGAAGAAAGAATTTAAAAAAGATAAACTTTAAACTTTAAAGCTATTCTTTTATAAATAATATTAATTTTTTGTATTGTTTGGAAAGAAAACATTTTAGATTATTAACAGAGAAGTGGGACACAGTTGCTATAACTGAAACTACTACAACTTTAAAATTGTTAATGACTATCAAAGAAGAAAATTTTTCAGTGTCTTACAGTATAAAACAATACTCATTGAGAATTATGTTCTGGTAGAATGCATAAAAGCAAATCTAAACCCTATTATTTCCTGGCATTTTTCAACTCATAGGACACTTATTAAAGTCAGGTTACTAGATATGAACAAAATTTTAGCTTTATTATTTAAGCATTTAAGCATTAGATAAAGAATGAGGAATTTTAGAGAAAAAAGTACTTGTGAGAAGATATATAAAAACTTCTATTTCTAGTCCAGCAAAATTGGGCAATATATTATAAAACATATTGGCCCTCACTATAATATGCTTCAAAAACACTTAAGTGAATAAAAATATTAAGCATGTTATCCTATGAAATTCCGGAAACTGAGCTACAGCTCTAACTTAAAATTTTGAGAATGGTTTTCCTTCCTTGAATAGTACGTACACTACAATTTTTCCCCCATGATTAGGTATTCACGATTCTAAAACATTCAAAAAAGGGAAGAAACAGAGAAGGAAGGAAAGAAGGAAGGAAGGAAGGAAGGAAGGAAGGAAGGAAGGAAGGAAGGAAGGAAGGAAGGAAGGAAGGAAGGAAGGAAGAGGGAAGGAGGAAGGGAAGGAGGGAGGAAGGAAGGAAGGAGGGAGGAAGGAAGGAAGGAGGGAGGGAAGAAGGAGGGAGGGAAGGAAGGAAGGAGGGAGGAAGGAAGGAGGAAGGGAAGGAAGGAAGGAAGGAGGGAAGAAGGAGGGAGGGAAGGAAGGAAGGAGGGAGGAAGGAGGGAAGAAGGAGGGAGGGAGGGAAGGAAGGAAGGAAGGAAGGAGGGAGGGAAGGAACGAGGGAGGGAAGGAAGGAAGGAGGGAGGAAGGAAGGAGGAGGAAGGAAGGAAGGAAGGAGGGAAGAAGGAGGGAGGGAGGGAAGGAAGGAAGGAGGGAGGGAAGGAAGGAAGGAGGGAAGGAAGGAGGGAGGGAAGGAAGGAAGGAAGGAAGGAAGGAAGGAGGGAAGGAAGGAGGGAGGGAAGGAAGGAAAGAGGGAGGAAGGAAGGAGGGAGGGAAGGAAGGAAGGAAGGAGGGAAGAAAGGAAGGAGGGAGGGAAGGAGGGAGGGAGGGAAGGAGGGAGGGAAGGAAGAGAGGAGGGAAGGAAGGAGGGAGGGAAGGAAGGAGAAATGAAAACAGCTCTGGATCGTCTGGATATAGAATAATCCCCATTATTTGTTGAGAATCCATCCTAAAAGTCTTCATCAATATTCTATTGTAAATGACAGGTAATAAAATATGCTCATCAGAATTTGTTCATGATACAAAATTATTTAGATAGCTGTCCATATTTCTCTCTAACATTCTTCTAATTCTGAATACATTAGGGAGATTATTTTATTAGATGTTGGTTCCTTTTAAAGTTCTATTTTTAAAAGTAAATTATTGAAATATTTTGCTTTTACATCACCCTTGCTCAGTCATCCCTTGAAACAAAGAATAAAAAAGACATATATAATTTTTAAAATCTCAGCAAAACTGAGTCTGACAGTATATGAAATATTTTACACCAATGGTTCCCCACCTCTATAAAGAAAGGAGAATACTACATCTTCAACTTTTCTCTAAGGCTAAGCTTATTTGTCATTAAAATGACAAAGGTCAGTTTTCTTGTTGTTGTTAGTTTTTTCCTCTTTGCAATGTGGTAGTCATTTTAATATCTTTTTTGTTATTATCGTTGTTTTAGTGCCTTATAGCTTTCTACTATCTCCATCCAAAATTTTAATTTGGGGGTACATTATCTCAGAAGTTTGCAAGTAGTAGTGGAAACCATGGTCATAATAATATAAATAATTCATTTATATGATAGAAAAATTTTTAAATCACTTTCTTCAAAATGACAGCACAATAAGTAGAACTTTTATTATTATATGCCTTTTCCAAAGGAGGAAATTTACATTTTGCAAATTATTTTTAAATCACTTTCTTCAAAATGACAGCACAATAAGTAGAACTTTTATTATTATATGCCTTTTCCAAAGGAGGAAATTTACATTTTGCAAATTATATTTGCAAGATGTAAATGAGGAAACCATTTCTACAAAGGGAAGGCAGTTCTAGAATTTGGTAGCATCAGAAAGTAAGAAACAATAATGCCTATTGGTTCATCTTCTGAAAAACCACAGAAACCATTAGCATACAATTTTAACTTTATTCTGTGTGTGTGAGTAAAGTTATTATGAACTTTACATACAAAGACAATATACAAATAAGAAAATAAGTATCATTACAATGGTCCCTTGGTATACCACTTCTCAACTCATCTTTGACACATTTTGATGAGGAAAATAAATATTTCAGCACTTGAAGGGTACTCAGCACTTATAGCACTTGGTTGTTGGTGGGGATGTGAGAATGGCCAGGTACACTATCCAGCCCCAGTTGCCATTGTTGCCCTTGGCTGTGAGCAGATCCTGGCCATTAAAGGTGGGGATGCTCAGAACCTGTCAAGTTGGAATCCATGATGCTGAGATTGTGCCCATTGGCAGACAGGTCACAGGGCAAGTTCCTACAAAAAGATGTGGTTGCAGTGTAGTCTCCTGGGTCCCAAAACAGCAGTATGGAAAAATGGCAGAATGACTGGCTTTCTTAGAAGCAGCAGAAATAGCAGCAAGATGCATCAGTGGGAGCCTTGGTGGAGTGATGAGAGCAGCAGGGCTGCAGCCATGGAGGAGGACCCAGAATTCCTGGCAGCCCCAAGCCCCAGTTGATGGCCAGAGATCTGGTCAGCACATGCCTGGGGATCATAGATTCTGCCTCCACATCCAGCTTCCCTCCGCTCTTCAAGTAAATTTGAATGGCCTGGGGTAGGGGGTACTATAAAGATTGTGGTTCCTCTCAGAAACTGAGTTGGGTCAAAAAAAGAGAAACCCAGCTGGGCTGGGGTGGCTTATTTCTTTGCAGCTAGAAGCTTTACTTGCTTCTTTGGGGAATTGGGTGGGAAGGGATGGTTAGGCTGTGGACTGGAGATATACTCCTTATAGGAAAAAAAATTTATTTGGTACTTGTCATTTTTACCATTAATGCTACCTTCTGGGACCAATTAACAATGAGTACCTGTATGTATTAAACTACTGAAATTGTCCTGAATTTTCATTTTCCGTGCTGAACACTTCTCTATTTCATTCTATGTATTTTCAAATATTTCCTTGATATTGTTTGCTTCTTAAAAATCACCACCTATTGACACCACCATAGAAGTCATCTTTTATTTTGTTTTCTTTTATTAATCTTTTTTCCTACTAGTCTACTAGTCTACCAGCCTCCAATGAACAAATAAATAAATAAGCCCTCAACATATATATTGTATGTGTGTAGTCTGGCAAAATAACTCCCCTACATCAACCATCTCTAAAACATATGTCTTTCTTGCATTTTAAATTCATCACTTCTGTCTAAGTATGTGAAAAGTATGTTTTGTCTTCAATCTTTTGGACTTACCATTGTGTTATTTAGAGTTCTAAAATCTTTTAAAAGTATTTTTAAATTTGTATAATATTGTTATATATACAATGTACTTTGCAAGCACTAGAGCACTATATAAATGCTAATTATTATCACAAAAGATATTATATATTATATTTACTTATTTTAACTATTCATCCATTTGTTGGGAATAAGATGAAGTGTTTCTTTCTGAGTTTTCTCTGTGTCTTGTATCAAAACAATAGGCAAAGACATTTCATGATTTTCTCATAAAGATGTTAATTCTAGCCATCCTTCCATTTTTAAATAACATCCTAATTTGGGCCTGCATTAGTCATAACTGTTTAATTTGAGCTTCATTATTCAGCTTTCATTGTAATTGCTTGTTCTCTATGCCATCACTCATGCTATTGCCCTCAGCCAAGAATGCCTTTAGATTGACCCATTCTGTCCATCTAAGTCCTTTAGTATGAAGTCTGTTTCCTAAAACATTTACCATCCTTCAGAACTATTCTCATGTTTGTGAATTATATTTGTTGTTTGACCTTCTATATTGTAAATTACCCAAGAGCAAGAAATGTATCATATATCTTTTTATATCCCCTCAATACTAACCAAAATGCTGGCATATTTTGAGGCAGCATGATGTAGAAAAATCTCTGTTTTTGGAGTCATAAGTAGCATACCTCCTCTGACATAAGCTTTGAAACACTGAATGATTCTTTAGCTTCAACAAACCTTAGTTGCCAAATATATAACACGGAGTCGGGAAGATTTACAAGTTTGCAATATTAAACTTATGGATTTTAAGCAAAGTGTTTCACAAACATTTAAAACTAACCATTATGCTCAACTATCAAGAATAATTATCAATTCCTAAAACTGCAATAAGACCTTTGAAATAAATATGCTCTCTTATTCTAGATTTTCAATTCCAAATAGAAATTTGTTGCATTCAAAATAGGAAAGGAAAATCAAAGAAGGATTTTCCTCTAATATCTCTCTAAATATTTATTGTGAATTATTTGTATCATGATTACTGTATGTGGGTTTGGAGTTTCCCTAGAAAACCATATGAAACCAAGCCTCTGAACATAGTCTGACAAAATGAAACCTCTATCCAGATCAAGATAGATTGAAAAACTCCAAGAAAGGTCAGTCTCACTGGGGTGAAAAGGGTGTTCCACCCAGCTCAGAGAGATTCTGGGAAAGCTGGTGAGAGGGAATTAATCACAGCAAAGCAGCATCCAAGAGTCTCAGTTCTGGCTCAGTAGAGAAACAGATCAGTGGGACAGCCTCCAGTTTCATCTCAGATGGGAAACTCTAGGAAACCAGGCTGTTTCCTGAAAAGAGAAGGCAAAACTACTTCCGGCAAACACATGGGTCCCTGTCCTCAAAGCCAAGGCTCAGAGCTACACATGAAGCTTGAGGCAGCACTTGCCCTTTTACTCTAGTAACAGGGCTCAACCATAAAAGTAAAGAAGAAGAAATATCAAAAGAAAAAGAAAGAAAATAACCAAGAAACAGAAAAGAACCTTGACCATAGAAAGCTATTCTGGTGACAGAACAGACTAAAACACAAACTCAGATGAGGACAGAATGTCAACAGAGGAAATCTCATAGGGTAATATAAATGTGTCTCAAGCCCAAAGAGTCTTCTTGGAAGTGCTCATAAAATACTTTAAAAGACAAATAAGAAGGGTAGAAGAAAAAATGAGAAAAGAAATAAGAGATATGTATGAGAAAGTTAACAGCTTGGAAAAGAAAAGGAAAATATGACTGAAGAAAACAACTCCTTAAAAATACAACTGGCCAAATGGAAAAAGGAAAAAATCCACTGAAGAAAATAACATTTCAAAAATAGAACTAAAAAATAATGCAAACTTCCAGACAAAAACAATTCAAATATAAAGGAGCAAAAGTTAGGATTACCCAGGATCTGGTAGCTTCTACAATAAAGAATTAGAGGGCCTATAAAACATATCCTGGAAGGCAAAGGACCTAGGATTTCAACCATGAATTAACTACTCAGGGAGGCTCAGCAATATCTTTCAGGGGAGGAGATAGATCTTCAATGAAATAAGAGACTTTCAATCATTTCTATTGAAAACAGAAACTAAACTAAAAGCAGAACTATGCAAAAATTTTAATCTACAAACACTTCAAGAGAAGCATAGGAAGGTAAATGGGGGAAAATATATTATTTAAAGGTTCAACTGTTTACATTCCTAGATTGAAAAACAATATCTGTAAGTCTATATCAGTCATGAGGCAGACAAAGGAGGGAGATCACATGGACTGAGGGTGTGGTGTGAATGGTCTCTGGTGTGATGATATCCGAAAAAAAAAGTCATTAAGGAGTGGGAAAAGATCTGTTCTAGAAAAGAGAAAGGAGAAGTTTAATGAGGCAATTAGATCACATGAAAAAGCACAAAACACCTATTACAATCTGAGGGAAAGAAGGGAGAGGGATGAATATTGCCTGAAGCTTCATTATATCAATTTTGGTTCTAAAAGGGAATAGCCTAATCATTAAATTGAATATAGAAATTTATCTAATCTTATAAAGAATTAGGAGGATAAAGAGGAAAGAGAAAGGAGAGATAGGATAGAAGGGAGGACAGAAACACTAGGGAAAAAAGTAAATGAAGGGGGAAGAGGTACTACAAAATAAGGTAGTGAGTGGAGTGGGTTTAAAAACCCTACTAATAGAAGAGGAAAGGGTGAGATGATAAAAGGTAGTGGGTAGAGTGGGCAAAAAAAAAAAAAAAAAACATTTCTAAGTGGAAAAAGAAAACAAAAGTATATCCAGGGGAGAAAACAGGAAGGAGAGAAATATAGAGCTGGTGATCATAATTGTGAATGTGAATAAAATGAACTCTCCCTTAAAATGGAAGTGAATAGAAGAATGGATTGAAAAATAGAATCCTACAATATGTTGTTTAAAAGAAAGTCATCTGACACAGAGAGACACATACAGAGTAAATGTAAAAGCCTGAAATAGAATTTATGCTTCAGCTGAAGTTTAAAAAAAAAAAAAAAAAAAAAAAGCAGGGGTAGCAATTCTGATCTCAGATAAAACAAAAGTAAAAATAGATCTAATTAAAAGAAAAAAGGAAGGAAAGAGCATCTTAGTAAAGTATACTGTGAACAATAAAGTAATAATGATACTAAATGTGTATGCACCAAATGGTAGAGGAGCCAAATTCCTAGAAAAGATTTTAAGCCAGTCACAGGAAGAAACAGATTGCAAAACTATGCTAGTGGGGGAGCTCAACCTTTCCCTCTCAGAATCAGACAAATCTAACCACAAAATCAACAAGAAAGAAAATGGGAGGGTAAGAAAATCCGAGATCTCTGGAGAAAACTGAATAGAGAAAGAAAGGAATATATCTTTTTCCCAGCTATAAATGGCATCTACACAAAAACTGACCATATATTAGAGCATAAAACCCTCAGAATAAAATGCAGAAAAATAGAAATAGTAAGTGCTTCCTTTACAGACCACAACGCAATAAAAATTATATCCTATAAAGGACCAGGAAAAGACATATTAAAAACCAATTGGATATTAAATAATCTAATTCTAAAAAAATGGGTGGATTAAACAACAAATCACAGAATCATTTCATAATTTTATCTAAGAGAATGAAAATGATGAGACAACACACCAAAACCTATTTGATGTAGACAAAGCAATGATTAGGGGAAATTTTATATGTCTAAATAGCTACATGAATAAAATAGAAAAAAAAAAAAGAAGATATCAATGAATTGACATGCAATTAAAAAACGTAGAAAAAATTTTAAACTTCCAATTAAATACCAAATTAGAAATTCTAAAATTCAAAGGAGAGATTAATAAGATTGAAACTAAGAAAACTATTGAACTAAATAAAACTAAGAGTTGGTTTTATGAAAAAAACCCAACAAAATAAATAAACTTTTAGTTAAATTGATTAGAAAAAGGAAAGGAAAAAAAACAAAACAAATCACCATCATCAGAAATGAAAAGGGTGAACTTATCACCAAAAAAAAGAAATTAAAACAATAATTAGGAACTATTTTTACCAACTGTATGGCAGCAAGTCTGACAATCACCAAAATGGAAGAATATTTACAAAAATAAAAATTGCCAAGATTAACAGAAAAGGAAATAAATTACTTCAATAGTCCTATCTTAGAAAAAGGAATTATAAAAGCCATTAGTGAACTCCCTAAGAAAAAATCTCCAGGGCCAAATGGATTCACAAGTGAATTCTACCAAACATTTTAAGAACAATTAATTCCACTACTAAGCAAACTATTTGGAATAAAGAATCCTGCCAAATTTCTTCTATGACACAAATATGACATTGATACCTAAACCAGGAAGAACCAAAACAGAAAAAGAAAATTACAGACTAATCTCCCTAATGAATATTGAAGCAAAAAATTTAAATAAAATATTAGCAAAGAGATTACCGCAATTTATCAGCATAATAAAACACTATAACCAATTGAGATTTATACCAGGAATGCAGGGCTTATTTAATATCAGGAAAACTATTACCATAATCAATTATATCAATAACAAAACCAACAGAAATCATATAATAATCTCAATAGATGCAGAAAAAAATTTTGGCAAAATACAGCACCCATTCCTACTGAAAACACTAGGGAGCATAGAGATAAAGGGAATTTTCCTTGAAATAATACACAGTATCTATCTAAAACTAATAGCAAGCATTATTTATGATATAGAGAAGCTGGATGCATTCCCAATAAGATCATCTACACTTAGAGAAATGTTGGCTTTAAGAATAAGAAAAGAAAAAGAAATTAAATCAATTAGAATAAGCAATGAGGAAATAAAACTATTACTTTGCAGATGATATGATGATATACTTTTTCCCCCCCTGAGGCAATTTAGGTTAAGTGATTCCCCCAGAGTCACACATCTAGGAAATGTTAAGTGTCTGAGGCCAGATTTTAATTCAGGTGCTCCTGACTCCAGGGCTAGGGCTCTATCCATTACACCACCTAGCTTCCCCATGATGATATACTTAAAGAATCCTAGAAAAATCATCCAAAAACCTACTGGAAACACTTCACAGCTTTAGCAAAATTGCAAAATATAAAATGAACCCACACAAATCACTAGCATTTCTATATATTACTGACATAGCCCAGCAACAGAAGACACAAAGAGAAACTCCATTTAAAATGGACAATTTTTACAGACAAAATAAAATATTTCTGAAGACAAACTATATGAACACAATTTTAAAACACTTCTCAAATAGAGTCAGGTCTAAAATGAGAAAACATCAATTGTTTGTGGGTAGGCTGAGCTAACAATAATAATGACAATTCTGCATAAACTGATTTATTTGTTGAGTGCTGTACCAATTGAACTGCCAAAACAATTTATAAAAGTAGAAAAAAATAATAACAAAATTCATCTGGAAGAACAAAAGGTAAAGAATATCAAGGTAATTAATGAGAAAAAAAGGAAAAAAGGAAAAAAAAAAAAAAAAAGAATGTGACTTAGCAGTACCAGGCCTAAAACTATTATAAAGCAGCAGTCATCAAAACCATTTGGTACAGCCTTAAAAATGGAGTGGTAGATCAGTGGAATAGGTTAGATACACATGATACAATAATCAATATCTATAATAATCTGGTACTCAATATAAACCACAAACTCCATCTTCTAGAATAAGAACTCACTATTTGACAAAAGTTGCTAAGAAAAATGGAAAATATGTCAGAAACTCAGCATAGATCTGCATCTCACACCCTATATCTAAATAATGTCAAAATGGGTACATGATTTGGGCATAAAGGGCAATATCATAAGCATATTAGGAGAACAAGGGATAATTTGCCTATTAGATCTTTGGAGAAGGGATGAATTTATAACCAAAGAAAACTAGAGAACATTATGAAAGGCAAAATGGACAATTCTGATTATATTAAATTAAAAAGGGTTTGCACAAACAAAACCCATAGAAACAAGATCGAAAGGAAAGTATAAAGCTGGGGAAAACTTTTTACATATCTAGTGTTTCTGATAAAGTTCTCATTTCTAAACAATATAAAGAACTGTGTCAAATTTACAAGAATATAAGCCATTCAGGGGCAACTAGGTGGCACAGTAAATCCAGCACCAGCTCTGAAGTCAGGAGGAGCTGAGTTCAAATCTGGCCTCAGACCCTTAATACTTCCTAGTTGTGTGACCCTGGGCAAATCACTTAACCCCAATTGCCTTAGAGGACAAAAGAATATAAGCCATTCACCAATAGATAAGGTCAAAGGATATTAACAGACAATTTTCAGATGATAAATAAAAGCTGTATCTAGTCATACAAAAAATTACTCTAAATCATTAATGATTAGAGAAATGCAAATTAAAAGAACTGTCAGGTACCAGCTCACATCTCTGAGCTTTGCGAAATGACAGGAAAAAATAGTGATAAATGTTGGAGGGGATGTGGAAAAACTGGGACACTCATGCATTGTTGGTAGAGTTTTGAAATGATCCAACCATTCTGGAGAAAAATTTGGAACTATGTCCAAAAGGCTATAAAAATGCACATACCCTTTGACCCAGCAGTGCCATCACTGGGTCTGCATCCCATGGAAATCATAAAGGTGGGGAAAGGACCAACATGTGCAAAAAATTGTGGTAGCAAGGAATTGGAAAATGAGTAAATGCCCATCAATTGGGGCATAGCTGAAAAAGTGGTGGTACATGAAGGTAATGAAATATTATTGTTCTATAAGAAATGATTAAATAGCTGATTTTAGAAAGGCTTGGAAAGATTTACATGAACTGATGCTGAGTTAAACAAGTCAAACCAGGAATACATTCTACATAATAACAGCAAGAATGTATAATGATCAAGTATGAAAGAATTATATGTCTATTGAAAAATGATCCAAAGCCATCTCAACAGACTTTGGACAGAAAATGCCATCTGCATCCAGAAAAAGAACAATGGAAATTGAATGTAAATCAACACATGTTATGTTCACTTCTTTTTTTCTGTTTTTTATCTCTCCCATGGTTTTTTTTTTCCTTCTGCTCTGATTTTTCTCTCCCAACAAACTCATAAAGCAATTTATGTTAAAAATAAGTATTAAAAAGAAAAAGAAAAATAAGTGTATGTGGGTTTGTGTTATTTGCCTCTTAGACTGAGAGCTTCATGAAGGGACTATGCTTTATCTAGACTATTTTTCTTACTCCAGAAGTACATCATCTTATAGTCACATCTTTACTATTAGTGCAAATTTATCACATTCACTGCACTTTTAAAGAATCATATTTCTCCCAAATGTCAGTAAAACATTCAAAAGTCATCATTTCTTCATCTCTTAGCTGTGAAAGCAATAGAAAGTAGTGAATTATCTTTATTTTATAAGTCATAGGAAGCTTTAACTTCCATAAGACATCACTAGCAATAAAATCTCTTTTAATTTTACCTATAAAATGAAGATTGCCAAACCTGGCGATGTACATAATCCCTAGATCAATTTTTTTCCCTTTCATAAAAGGATTCCTTATTGCTTTTAAGCATTCTTCTTTTTAATTTTTAAGTTCCACTTCTTTCAGTTCTTCCATCCACTAAGAAGGTAAGCAATAAGATATCAATTATACATGTGAAATCATACAAAACATGATTCAATTTTAGCCATATTTCCAAAAAAAAGCAAGAAAAATGAAGGAAATAAAATTATACGTCAATTTGCCCTCAGAATTCACCATATTTCTCTCTGGAAGTGGTTAGTACTTTTTCATCATGAATCCTTTGGAATTATTCTTGATCATTGTAATAATCAGACCAGCCAATTTTTTTCACAGTTGATCATCATTAAAACATTACTGTTATTGTTTAAAATGATTTCCAATTAAAATGAATTTCAATTCTTGTTATTTCACTTTGCATCAGTTAATACAGATTATATTATGTTTTTCCCCTAAAACCACTCCCTCATCACTTTTTATAACAGAGTAATACTCCATCACAATCATATACTACAACTTGCTCAGTCCTCCCCCTATGTTTCAGTATCCTTCAAATTCCAAATCTTTCCCACCACAAAAAAAAAAAAAAAACCTGCCATAAATATGTACATATTGGACTTTTTCTTTGATCTTTTTCAGATACAGATCTAGAAGTGGAATTGCTGGATCAAAGTGGATGTACAATTTTATAGCCCTCTGAGCATAGTTCCAAATTGTTCTCCAAAATGTGTGAAGCAGTCTAGTACTACACAAACAATTCATATATCTATTGTTCTGTCTTCCCCTCTATAATTTGAAATTTCTGAAATATATGAACCTATACCTCATTGTTTTAATTAGCATTTATCTAATTAACAATGATTTAAAGTATTCTTATATGATGATAGTTTTGATTTCTTTATTTGAGAACTGACTGGTTAAGATTTATTAATTGGAGAATGACTCTTATTTTTATAAATTTGATTCATTTCTATACTCAGTATATATATTAGAAGTGAGGCCTGTATCAGAGAATTTTGCTGCCAAGAATTTGGATATTACTTCATTGTCTCTGGTATCTTTTAGCAAAATGTAGTTTTCCTGATTATCTCTTTTATTTGCTTTATTTGAGATTATGGGTGCTTTCCCTGCCTTTTTTTTTTAACTTCAGCTTCAGGTTATTTTTCATGGGTAGTTTATAGAGCTAATCCTGGGCGTCTGAACATTTTTGGTGTTTTCAAGGTAATATGATCCTAGGAAAAGCATATTCATGACTGTTGTTATCTGTCCTTTTTTGGGGGGGAGAGAGTGGAATATTTATATTTAATTCATATTTAATTTTTTTCTCAATTACATTTGAACAAAAAATTTTTTTAACTTTTTATATTCTGAGTTTTGTATTCTCTTTCTCTCTCCTGCTGTCTCCTGTTCCCACCTTGAGAAAGTAAGCAACATGATTTTGATTATATAATTGAGGTTATGCAAAATATATTTTCATATTAGCCATGCTGTAAAAGAAAACACTAAAAAAAAAACAATAAAAATGAAGAAAGTAAAGAATATGTTTCAATCTGAATTCAGAGATCATTACTTCTCTTTGTGGAGGGAAATAACATTTTTCATCATGGGTCTTTTGGAATTATTTTAGATTATTGTCTTGATAAAAGAAGCTGTCTTTCACAGTTGGTAATCATTACAGTATGCTCTTACATGTATTCTCAATATTCTCCTAGTTCTTCTCACTTCATTTTGCATTAGTTCTTATAAATATTTCCAGGTTTTTCTGAAAGTTTACTACTCATCACTTCTTATAACACAATAGAATTCCATTACAATCATATACCACAACTTCTTCAGGCATTCCCAAAATTTGTTAGAAATCCACTCAATTTCCAGTTCTTTGCCCCCACAAAAAGAGCTACATCAGGTCCTTTTCCATTTTTAACTTTTTAAATTGTACTGCAAGATCAAAGGATATGTACAGTTTTATAGCCCTTTGGTTATAGTTGGTAGTTAGATCAGTTTATAACTTCACCAATAATAATATTAATGTTCTGATTTTTTCACACTCTTCTGACATTTGTCATTTTCCTTTTCTATCATATTAGCTTATCTGATAAATATGAAGTAGTACAGCAAATCTGTAATTTCTAATTTATCTTTTATCAATAGTAATTCAGAACATTTTTCACAAAACTATCTTAGGCAGTTCAGTGGTGCAGTCGGTAGAGTGCCAGGCTTAGAGTTAAGAAGACTCATCTTTATAAGTTCAAATCTAGTCCCAGCCAACTATTAGCTATATGACCCTGGTCAAATTGTTTAACCTTGTTTGCATCAATTATCTGTATATTTAAAATGAGCTGGATAAAGAAATGGAAAATCACTCCAGTATTTTTGCCAAGAAAATCCCAAATGGGGTCTTGAAGAATAAGATACTTCAACAGAATTGATAGCTTTTATTTCTTGTTCTGAAAACTGGATGTTCATGCCCCTTGACAATTTATCAATTGGGAAATTACTTGTATTTTTATAAATTTAACTTAGTTCTTTATATAATTGAGATATTAGGCCCCTATCAGAGAAACCTACTGTATTCTCCCTCCCCCAAAAAACTTCGTATTTTCCTTCTAATCTTGCATGCATTGATTTTGTTTGTGCAAAATAATTTCTATTTTAATATAATCAAAATTATCCAGTTATTTTTCTTCTGATGTTCTTTCTCTTCTTTGGTCATAAATTATTCTCTTATCCACAAATTTAACAGGTAAAATTTTCCATGCTTCTCTAATTTGCTTATGCACTGTTTTTTTTTTAAATCATCTACACTCAAGGCACACTTTCAAAAATTGGATGGAACTAATAAAAACTGTCCCACCAAACGATATTGTAAAATAGACATAGAACTATTCTATAAGGCAATTCTTCCTATGACTTCCAAAATTAAGAGAACATAAAAGCAGAGACAAATAAAGGGCCGGGGGAGAAAGAAAAACAATTACTAGTTCTGAGGGCAAGGGATCAGAGAAGAAAATATAAATGAAAAAGTTTTGGAGAAAAGCATGATAAAAGAATAGATAATTCAATCTTAATAGTAGGGAACTCTTTCAAGGAGCTGAACATAATATTAAAAATGTTTATTTCTGCTGAAGGATATGTGTCACTGGAGCCATCATTCACATTCTCAATTTCTTTGATATATTATGTCACAAGGCGAAAAAGACAAGAGTTCTTCATAATTTATCATTGTATACAGAAAAACAGGAATGCTGAGTCATCAGGTTTATCATCTTGAAGTAACATAGAAACAAATAATATTCTCACAAACTAAGTCTCTTAGGTATATTAGGGATACCAATCACACAAAAAAAGGAAAGCAACAGGCCAAACTTCAAGTTCTGAAATTCCAGATTACATGAAATAAATTAAATATGATCTTATACTCTTAAGTGTAGGAAAATATCCCATAATATCCATCCTCCTTCCTCAAAAGTCAAATATATTAAAAATGTTATTTATAAAATCCTATGGAACTTCACCCAATTTTAAATCTTGTTTCCAATTTTCAATCAAAAGAAATACTTGTCACTGACTTTCTTTTTCTTTCAACATGTTCATTTTGACATTTCATTCCAATAAATACAATTCAATAGCATGATTCTCCTAGGTACATGATCAACTAATGCTACCCAAAGGTCCCCTTATGGTTTTCCCCTCTCCTCAACTAGACTGCTAGAATAAAAATGTATGTTCTCAGTTAGTATTCTTACATTGTCATGGGAATTCAAGGAAGGATCACAGCACAATGTGTAGAGTCACTGTGCTCAATTTGTGTATGGGTAAGCACAGATTTGTTTTGATCTATACTGTTGAAGAAAATACCCATATGATTCCATATCCTTTGCAATAGTGGAATATTCTCCTGGTAATGCCAGAGCATTACAGAACACTACAATGAAAATTATGGGTGACAAAAGTAGCAATGAAGAGATTAATTCTGATCATAACCCAAATGTCATTTATCACATTTCTAAACAACAGGTGTGAATGTTATTTTTTAGATAAATTTACATATGCCTGAATCAAGGCTAGTCTTTTAATTTCACTAAAGATTTGTTCTGATATATCAGCAAAGTAGAGATATAAACAATCATAGATCTTTGAAATATTGAAGGACATGAATATTAAATTTAAAAACATATGCAATCATAGGTAGAATTCACTTTCAATCAACAAATATTTATTGTTATTTATTAATATTTACTTATTAAGATTTATTAAGCACTTCTCACATGCCAGACACTGGCTACTGATATAATACATGTAATGTATACTGAACATTTGTATAAATTGTAAAGACCTATATAAACAATACAGACAAATTTTGTGAAGTGAGTAATGGGATGAGATGGAGAGAAATGAAAAAACTGAGAAGGAAGCTGAAGCAGAGAAGGGATTATCCTTAAATGAAAAGGAGGGATGAGAAGTTTTTTAAAAAAGAATTAATAAAAAAATAAACATAAGTTCAAATCTGAGTATGAATTTGTCCCCCAAATAGAGGAAAGTAACCAAAAAAATTAGAAATCAAACCCCAAGATCTTTTTAGCTATAGGTAACATATTTAAAATAAGAAGACTTATATTGAGTTAAAAATGAAGGCTTGTAAAAGAATATATCATGCTTCTGGAACATTCACAAAAACAGGAGTAGCAACTGTGATAAAAGACAAGTTCACAGTAAAACAATAAATAAATAATATAAAATACAAAAAAGATATTATTGAACTAAGTAGAGAAATTTCATTATATTTTTTGCAGATCATAACATGATATCATCATTAAATGTGTTTATAGTGAGTATGTATATGTAGGAATGACATAACATTTTTTGAATTTAAAGAAAAGCCTAAAGGAATTATAGATGATCAAAGTGAGTCAATAATTGTTGAGAACTTTATAAAGGACTTTAAAATAAATACTATGAGGAATATTAAATACGTGAATTTTAGACAAAAATATAATAAACCACACAAATAATGGAAATGTGAACTAAGAATTAATTTTAAATTTAGATTAAAATATTGAATCTTAAATAATAAAATACCTCAAATAATAACTTATAAAAATAACATATGACTACATTAAATAAAATATCAAGACAACATTTCAAAATTTCTGGGATACAACAGCAGACCCTTCGACTCATTTATGTCAATAAAAGAGAGAAAACAATAATCAATAGAGCATACAATTATTTTAAAAACTTGAAAATCAATAAATTAACTTCAAACAAATAGAAACATGGAAATCTGAAAATCTCAGGAAATTATTACACAAAATTTAAAAATGACTGACAAGATAAAAAGCTAGGTTTTTATTTTAAAAATTAATCAAATGATTAACTTATTTGAAGCAAAAGGGAGCAAAAAGGAGAAAGAGAAAGATGTCAAATTAGCAAAATAAAAACAGAGAGAGGAACTTTACAATAAATGAGTAAGTTTGTTTTAAATTATCAGAACTAACAATTACATGCTAACCAAAATTGAAAATTTTAAAAATATATTTGCATATACTTATATATGTGTGTGTGTGTATATATATATACACACACACACACACACACACACACACACACATATATGTTCTGGGCCAGAACTGAATTTCTAACAGCTGGCTGCATTTGAGGTGATTATTACTCTGAACTGAAATGAAGGCTGCTTCCAGAAGTGCCCCAAGAAGTCTGCTCCCAGAGAATATTATAATTCAGAGAAGAACATTACACATATACACACATAATTTTACAACAGAAAATCTAAACAACTCAGGCTCAGAAAGAAAAAAACAAAACAAAACAAAACTGAATATACCATAAGTAAAATCAGAAAGAAAAATTACTTCAATTTCAAGTGAAGTTATAAATAATTTCTATTGAACATTTAAATTTAAATAATTAGCTCATGTGTTTTATGCTGCACATTGTTCATAAAGATAAAGAAGGTATCTTTTCAAATTCAATCTTTGAGGTAAATATGATCTTGACATATCTGGAACAATATCACTATTGAAGGAAAAATGAAAGATAAAATATTAGTAAAGAGCCTACAGTAAGATACATTCAAAATTATGCAGTATTAAATAATGGGTTTATACCAAGGGAGAAAAAATGTCAACATCAGGAATACTAATTACAAAATTAATAAAAATTACATGATTGTCTCAATAGATGCAGAAAAACAACAAAATGGGGCACAGATTTTGTTTAACATTAAAAAGACTAAAAAAGCGTAGGAATCAAAGGACTTTCCTTTTCCATTAATAGAAATATATGAAACCTGTAATAGAGAAAGGCTATATTTTCTCAAAACAATCTCAAGTAAAACAAAGATGTTTATTAATCATTTCTTAGTATAATAAAGTCAAGAATTTGAGAAGATATAATGAAATAGGAATTCAAAGAAATTAATATCAGATCTCAAATTAAATTTCAAAATGGCTATCATTAAACTTATTTGGTACTGGTTTTAAAAGTGTTTAAGATAATAAATAAGATCTATGAGCAACTGAACACAAAAATCCAGGGTTTAATAAGCTTTGTCAGACACAAACTACTCCATAATCAATTAATATAAATGTATGAGACCAACAGTCATTTCCCAATCTACCAGTGGTCAAAGGAAACTTCAAAAGAATAAATTCAAACTATCTACCTAGAATCTTAGCAAAAAAAAAAAATTCCAAAGTGTACTTTTAAGTTATACATTAAAGCATCAATGGCATCACTTAATGTAGCAATAAAAAAATTGAGATATATACTAAGTGTTTCCTATGGGCCAGAAACTATGCTAAGTGTTGGGAATACAAAGAAAAACAAGTAAGAGAATCCCATGAGGAAAAACAACACATATGAGAGTGGAAGGAGAAGTGTTTTGGGAAAGAAGAAAGGAAGAAAGAAAAAAAGGAAGTTGAAAAAGAGAGAAGAAATGGAAGAATACAAGGAAATACTTTTTTTTAAACTCATTTCCATCATATCCAGCTCTTTGTGATCCAAAGCATTTATTTAGATACCTATGTTCCAAGCATTGTGTTATATGCTTTTAAAATATTATCTCAATTAATAATAATAGCTAAAATTTACATAACACCCACTGCCTGCCAGGTCTTGTGCTAAGTGCTTTATAATTGCTATCTCATTTGATGTTCCCAACTATCCATGAGGTAGGTGCAAGTGTGATTCACATGTTGCAGTCGGGAAAATTGAGATGAACAGAGATTAAGTGATTTGAACCATATGGGACCATACACTACTTAAATATCTAAAAATGGATTTTAATCTAGGTTTTCCTGACTCTAGTTCCAGAATTCTACTCAGAGTGCTCCATCTGGTCAGGGAAGTTTCAAGGATGGCCATTAAATCATAGGCAATGACAGACATATCATTTCCAAGAATGGCAGCACTGATTTGATAATCATCCTCAAAATTGTGAAAAGCTACAGCTATGTAATACTTTAGTTTCACTAGATGAAGTTGCTTTGTATATTTTGTTTAAATGTATGCAAAAAGAATCAGGAAGGGGTAGTGGCAAGGATATACAAGTGATGGCAAGGGATAGAAAGGGTCAGAAAATAAACAACTGGTTCTCAATCAAAGCTAGATATGATCATGGCTTACCGGTCTAAAATCCAGGGTCCCAGTGCAGGAATTGAAGTGTAAGGTCAAAGAGAGAGTTGACTGACAGGAAGATGCCTAAAGAGTAGTAAAATGAAGAAAATAATAAAACAAAGAAATGGTCAGTGTTGGCAATATAATTGGGAGATAGGAATGATACTACATTCTGGCTAAAATTATATATTTGTATAATCACTCCAGAAAATACTTTGGAAATATAATTCAAAAGTGATTAAGTTGCTTATTTGTTTTGATAAATATCACTTTTGGACTTACTCTCTAAATATCATAGACAGAGGGAAAGTATATATGTATACAAATACATGCATATGAAAATATATGCATATACATGGAACAGCATTTTTTTGATAGCAGAAGTCTAGAAATGAAGTTGTCATGCATTGGGCAATGGCTGAATAAACAGGAATAGTGGATTATTATTATATTAAGGGACAGAAATAAGGGACTCTAGCTATATTTTAATCAATTTGAGCAATTCATAATTGAGGACATTTCTTATGCCTCTTATTATTTCAACATAAGAAATGAAAACCGTGAAAATTCAGAGAAAAAGAGGAATGTATGGGGGAAAAAAGCAGATGGGAGAACAATATATAAATTAAGTGATATGACAGTAAAAGCATCTATAGATTTTTTGAAATCAGCAATATTAGTGCAGATAAACAATACCCATATTCTTGATAAAGAATTGAAGTGATTGGGAAAGCTATAGCTGTGGAAAGTTTCATCACTGTCATATTGTAATTACTTTGTTTATCAATTTTATTTAAGTATGTAGTTATAGGAAAGAAACTACAAGGACAAGTCTATGTTGGGAAATGTTTTTAAAAGGCATCAATGGTTTTGTTGTTGTTTTGGTTTTTAAATAACTTTATATAAAAATGCTACAGTGGTTAGAAAGTTAGCCTCGATAAAATACCTACCTGCCAAGACAAAATGAGGACTAAAAGAACACAATTATAAAACACTTTCCACACAAAGTTAGATCTAATCAATTGGAAGAATATCAAGTGCTCATATGTAGGCCGAGATAACATAATAAAAATGACAATTTTACCTAAATTACTCTACTTATTCAGTCCCATACCAATCAAACACCCAAGAAATTATTTTACAGAACTAGAAAAAATAATAATTAAGTTCATCTAGAAGAACAAAAAGTCAAGAATTTCAAGGGAATTAATGAAAAAATTGCAGATGAAGGTGGCCTACTTCACCAGACCTCTAAAACTACATCATAAAGTAGAAATCATCAAAACCATTTGATACTGGTTAAGAAATAGAGAAGCTGATCAGTGGAATGGGTTAGGTTCACAAAACACAACAGTCAGTGACACAGTAATCCAGTATTTGATAAATCCAAAGATCCCAGCTTCTTGAATAAGAACTCACTCTGTGACAAAAACTTCTGGGAAAATTGGAAAATAGTATGGCAGAAACTAGACATTGACCCACATCTAATACCTTATACCAAGATAAAGTCAAAATGGGTTGATGATTTAAACATAAAAGAGTGATACTATAAGCAAATCAGAAAAACAAAGGATAGTTTATCTCTCAGATCTGTGGAGAAGAAAGGAATTTATGGCCAAAGAAGAACTATAGTATATAATGGAACACAAAATGAATAATTTTGATTATTTAAAATTTAAAAGAATTTGTACAAACAAATCAATGCAGAAAAAAATTAGAAGGGAAGCAGTAAACTGGGGGAATTTTTTACATTCAAGGGTTATGACAGAAGTCTCATTTCTAAAATATATAGATAATTGACTCAAATTTACAAGAGTACAAGTCATTCTCCAACTGATAATTAGTCAAAAGATAGGAACAGACAATTTTCAGATGAAGAAATTAAAACCATTTCTAATCAGACAAAAAAAATGCTCCAACTCACTAGTGATCTGAGAAATGCAAATTAAGACAACTCTGAGATACCACTACACACCTCTCAGATTGATTAAAATGACAAGAAAGGATAATGATAAATGTCAGAGGGGATGTGGGAAAATGGGGACACTGATGCATTATTGGTGAAGTTGTGAACTAATCCAACCATTCTGCAGAGCAATTTGGAACTACGTCCAAAGGGCTGTCAAACTGTGCATCCCTTGTCCCAGCAGTGTTTCTACTGGACTAAATCACAAAGAGATCATAAAAAACGGAAAGGGACTCACATGTGCAAAGGTGTTTTTAGCAGCTCTTTTTGAGTGGCAAGGAACTGGAAACTGACTGGATGAACATCAGTTGGAGAATGGCTGAATAAATTGGAATATTATTGTTCTGTGAGAAACGACCAGCAGGATGATTTCAGAGAGTCCTGGAGAGAGTTATGAGCTAATGCCAAGTGAGTAAAACCAAAA
Source organism: Sarcophilus harrisii (assembly GCF_902635505.1). Taxonomy (NCBI): domain Eukaryota; kingdom Metazoa; phylum Chordata; class Mammalia; order Dasyuromorphia; family Dasyuridae; genus Sarcophilus; species Sarcophilus harrisii. Next base: position 126,705,524 of record NC_045429.1, read on the forward strand.
GAACATTGTACACAGCAACAAGATTATACAATGATCAATTCTGTTGGATATGGCTCTTTACAACAGCGAGGTGATTCAGACCAGTTCCAATAGAGTTGTGATAAAGAGAACCATCTGCACCCAGAGAGAGGATTGTGGGAACTGAGTGTGCATCACAACATAGCATTTTCACTTTTTTGTTGTTTTCTTGCATTTTGTTTTCTTTCTCTTTTTTTTTTCCTTTTTGATCTGATTTTTCTCATGTAGCATTATAACTGTGAAAATATTTATAGAGGAATTACATATGTTTACCATATATTGGATTCCTTGTTATTTGGGGGAAGGGGTAGAGGAAGGGGAGGGAGAACAAAATTTAAAGCACAAAGTTTTGCAAGGGTGAATATCGGAAACTATCGATGCATATGTTTTGAAAATATAAACCTTTAAAAAAAGAAAAAAGAAAATAAATTGGCCTCCAAGACAGGAAAACGTAAGCACAAACTCCACCTCTGAAACATGCTGGCTATTGACTCTCAGTAAGTCATTTGCCCTCTCATTGCTCTCTAGGCAACCATTGGACAGAGAAAGTGTCTATTTATATTAATAAAAGGAGTTCCCTATACCAGAGAATTCACAGTTCTTATCCCTATTCACTACTCAACCTTTTAAAGTAAAAATCATTCTTATTGATCTTACTCTATTCTCTTAGCATTTCTACCTTCAGTTTTATACTAAATTATATGTTGCATATAGATATTCTCCAAAATATTTCTACAATATGTTTATTGTCTATGTCTCATGTCTCCCCAATTTTCTTCTGCCTACTATTTCCTATTACAATACAGAATAAGTACCTTAACAGTAATAATGATTTCTAATTACTTTGCTTCCTCATAATGCCCAATAGAGCTACAAATAATAGGCATCAAGTAAATTGTAAACTAGTTAATAATGTTAGATATAATGCCTAAGGCAAATATTAGCCCCTCATCCTCATGTCTATTATAATAATTCAATTGAAGAAAATGAGAGTGAATGATTTCACAGTATTTCTAGTTTAATTAATTTTTTTTCATACATCCCTTTAATTTGTTTGCATGCCCTACTGATGGTTGGTAAGTAGCATTATGTTTCTTATGTAAATTATGGTTATTAATCTATTTGCCTTGAATTATAATAATATTTGGTATTTGAATTGACAACAAAGTTCAGTAAGACAAATGCTGCTAAAGTTAAGAACTTTGCTATTTGCAAAATAATAGCAACCATAATAGCACTAATATTCACTCTTTTGCTTTCTTGATAGTGTCTGTGACAATTTGAAAATGTGATATTTTAATAATATGGGAATAAATTAAAATGTTTATAGTAATAATGAATCCCTCATGAAATTTGGTTTTAATTCTAACTGCAGAAATCTTCACTAGATCTCTGTTCCTATCCCCTTACCAAGGCATAGAGGTAATATTGGATTCTGGTAGCCTTTGCCAGGAAAGCACCTGTTCTGACAGGTTCTACCAAACCAGAAATTATTTAAATATGATTCCCATGACAGATTGTCTATTATTCAAGACTCAGCTTAACTTCTAAATTCACTAAGGCTAACCTTTTGAATGTTAGTTATCAGATAATATAGATGGAGATCTTTTTGTGTGGGTGCAGGGTATAACAACTATGAAGCAGTCTTTGGAGGTATTTAGTATCTATATTGAGAAGCAAAGGGCAAACAAAAATGGTTTTAACAAAATATTTTTTTATTATATAGCTCATATTATGGTTTAACTAGTTGTTATACAAAATATCACCATAAAGTATTTCCTAAATTTCTAATTCTTAGAATTGAATTAAAATGTCCTTTTTGAGACCTGGAGAGACTTGCATGAATTGATGCTGAGTGAAATGAGCAGAATCAGGAGATCATTATACAATTCAACAACAATACTATATGATGATCAATTCTGATGGACGTGGCCCTCTTCAACAACGAGGTGAACCAAATCAGTTCCAATTGTTCAGTAATGAAGAGAACCAGCTACACCCAGAGAAAGAACTATGGGAAATGAGTGTGGACCACAACATAGCATTTCCACTCCTTCTATTATTGTCCACTTGCATTTTTCTTTTCCTTCTCAGATTATTTTTACCTTCTTTCTAAATCTGATTTTTCTTGTGCAGCAAAATAACTGTATAAATATGTATACATACATTGCATTTAATATATACTTTAACATATTTAACATGTATTGGTCTACCTGCCATCTAGGAAAGGGGGTGGAGGGAAGGAGGGGAAAAGTTGGAATAGAAGGTTTTGCAAGGGCCAATGCTGAAAAATTACCCATGCATATATCTTGTAAATAAAAAGCTATAATAATAAAAAATAATACTTTAATTTTAAAATGTCCTTTCTGGACAATTTTTTATTAAAGTGTCTCTCATGAACATTCATAATTTAATACTCGTTGATCAGAAATCATCTGTTTGCTTCATGGTTTATAAGTATGTATGTCTGATCTTTTCGTCTGACAGTCTTTTCATACTTTCACAAAAAGAACACTGACAATCATCATTAAACTTTGTATAAGTAAAATGTATTTTTTTTTTTTTGCTGAGGCAATTGGGATTAAGTGACTTGCCCAGGGTCACACAGCTAGGAAGTGTTAAGTATCTGAAGTCAGATTTGAACTCAGGTTCTCCTGATTTCAGGGCTGGTGCTCTAACCACTGAGCTACCTAGCTGCCCCATAAAATGTATTTTTAAATGTGTAAGTAAAATACAATATCTCTATTAAAGTGCTTCCACAATGGAATATTTAAATTGTCAAGGCATTCATTTGTTTTTTCAATAGTCCTGTTACTGCTCAAAAATGCATATGGGTTATGAGAAAGGTTATGAATATAGTTTGGGGGAATGATGGAGATAAATTTTACCTAGACTTTAATTATATATTTGACAATCCTTTAACGTTATTAGGTTTGTAACTTGGAACTGATTGAAATACCAACAAAACTCATCACAATGATTTACTAACAACATGGAAGGAAGTACCTTGTGGAATTGCCCAGGAATCTTTTATGTTAACACTGGGTATTCCCATTAACATTAACAATCAGCAATATTGAGAAAGCATACTTATCACATGTAGATATCAAAAAATTGAAAGGGATGACAAACACACCAAATGATGAAAACATGCCTCCCCCAAATTGTGACAGCTTATAATTTCACTGATCAGGATGAAGTTTATTAGGACTAGATGGAGTGAATGAATGTTGGGGAGGGTGGGAAGAGTGCATTAGGTGCTCACTTTTTGCTATACATTTTCCTATATGCATGAGATGAATTATATGTAAATTAAAAATGATTTTTATAAGTACAACATAGAAAATGTTTGTTTAACCATTTGGCTAAACACACACGCACATACACACATATACATACACATTCACACACACACACACACGCACACACAAATAGATATTTTAGTAAACTCCAAGCTTATTAGGAGTTAACAATGCATCATCACAGACAAAATAGCTAATGAGGTTTTAGTCTGTTCTAAGAGAGAAATAGTATCAAGGACTATGTGATAGTTCAGGTTTATTTTTCTCTCATCAGAACATATCTGAAATACTGTGATCATTCTGAGAATCATATTTTAGAGATAAAGAAGCTCCAAAGGATCTCTTCCAGAGATTTTAGTATTTTTTTGTATCATAGACCCCTTTAGCAGTTTGGGGAAGCCTATGGATTCTTTATCAGAATAAATTAAATACACAAAATAAAGTACAAAGAATTACAAAGGTATCCAATTAAATTGAAAAACATGTACCAAAAAAAAAAAAAATCACCCATCCTAGATTAAGAATTCTTTCTCTGGGAGGAAGGATTCTGGGAACATGGCAGAGTAGGTTGGTAAATTTCATGCTTTCCCAATTTCTCCCACTAATAAAACAAATTTGCACCTCAGGATGAATATAGACTAGTGAAAATTCAAGAAGACTTGGGGTATAATAGGAGTTCCCCTGATACAACCCTACAAAATGTGAAGAAAGAGCTAGGACCCAGATTAAGCTGTGTAAAGTACAAATACTTCCAAGCTAGCACTACAGAAATTTCAAATGGGGATCCCTCAGGCTATATGGTTGTGGATGGGGCTTTAGTGGGAATCACAGAGACTTTCACCTCCTGGACTGTTTGTCAATTGGGGGGTTGAGTCAGGTAAAACAGAGTGAACCTCAGTTAATTGGGAATTCCAGACCCAGTTATGCTGCTGAGACATGACTGAGTGAGAAGGAACCAGTACCTGTTGAGTCCAAAAGCAGTAAGACAGGAGTACTGTCTGCAGGAAGGTAGAGCTCTTAGTTTGGGGTTCCTGGTCAGAGTGGAGAACTGAAAGGAAGCTTCAGGTACCATCCCCCCACCTCACAATTAGAGACACTAATACCTCTTATTTAAAAAAAAAAATAAAACAGCAAAAAAGAAAAAAATCCCCCATTGAAACATAGTATGGGAACAGGAAAGACCAGGATTCATCTGCAGAGGAAGACACCTTACTTAAAAAAAAAAAAAAAAAAAAGCTTCTACCCCAAAGAGTAACGTGGGCTCACTGTCCAGAGAGAATTTATAAAACTCAAAAAAGAATTCAAAATTCAAATAAGAGACACTGAAGAAAAACTAAAGAAAAAAATTAAAATCATCCAAGAAAAATAAAAAGATTATGAAAAAAGTTAACCAATTAGAAAAATGGTACAGAATCTCAAAGATGAAAATAACTCTTTGAAATTTAGAATCAGACAAGGGGAAGCCAGTGATGCTATAAAAGACCAAGAAATAACAAAATAGATTATAAAGAATGAGAAACTAGAATAGAATTGAAACATCTTAAAAGAAAAATGACAGATATCTAGAGAACAGAACAAGAAGACAAAACATAAGAATAACTGGACTGCTGGAAAGTTGTGACCAAAAGGAGAACCCTGACACAATAATGCAGGAAATAATTCAAGAAAATTGTCTTGAATAGTACATGAAGGGCAAGTAGAAATAGAAAAAAAATCCACTAATCACCACTTCAAAGAGATCCCTTGTGGAAAATACATAGGAATATTATTGTCAGATTTCAAAACTCCCAAGAAACAAGAAAAAAAATCCAAATATGCTGAAAATTATTATATAAGATATCAGTCACTGCAATAAAATATCACAGGTCCTAGAATCATAATTAACACAAATCAAAAGAACTTGGCCTGCAGTTAAAAAAAAAATCACATCCAGCAAAATTAAATATAATTTTGAATGAGAAAAAAATGCACATTTAATGAACTTGCAGATTTTCAGGATTTTCTATCAACTAAGCCTGAACTTAACAGAAATTTTAACATATAAGAGACAATATCAAAGAGTAAGTTTTAGGAACTTAACATGGACAAACTGTTTAAATATAGACAAATTTCTTTTGTTTGGTTTTTGCTAAGGTAATTGGGGTTAAGTGACTTGCCCAGGGTCACACAGCTAGTTAGTGTTAAGTGTCTGAGACCAGATTTGAACTCAGGTTCTCCTGACTTCCAGGCTGGTGCTCTATTCACTGCACCACCTAGCTGCCCCTTGTTTTTGTTTGTTTGTTTTGTTTTGTTTTGTTTTTTACATGGAAATTATATACTATATGTTTAAGATTTACATCAACAATAAGGTAAGCCAAAAGAAAGATTGGCAAAGTAAAGGTAAAAATTGTTATCATATTATACAAATGAGGTGCAGAGGAAGATTAGACACAGAGGCATTAGAGCGGGGAGGAGGGCTCATAGTTTTGAAAACCTACATTGGGAATGGGTTCAATAGGAAATACTATATATACCCCAAGAAGGGTATAGCACTCTCCAAAATCTATAAATAACTGAGCAGGGATAGGTGGATAGGGAAGCAAAGAGTGAAGGAAAAAGACAAGGGAGGAATCCCTGGAGGTTTGGGGGGAGGTTAAGTAATAGTAAGCCAAGTTATGGAGCAGAATTTAAAGAAAAAGTAAACAGGGAAGATATGTGTATCTGGGGTATGTGTGTATTAGTGTATGTATGTATCTATAAATCTACATATGTATATATAAATATATCTTTTCTTAACCATAGCCTGTTTGGGGGTGATGGGAGGATGAAAGGGGGGGAAAGAATAAAGTAAAAAAAAAGATATGCAGTAAAGAACAAAAGAACAGTTTATGAGGAAATAAAGAAACCATGAACAGTCATGAATATAATTTCTTCTACTGATATATATACTTTATTAAATTGGTATTTGTTATTATATATTTTGAATGCTCCTTGATGTTCTGCTGGGCATATGATAATGCTCTTTCTTTTATTTCTTTCCATTTTGTATTGTTTTTCTGTTTTCTTATTCTGTTTATTCAAAAAAATTCAAATTCAAAAAAAATATCCCAAAAAATTTGGGAGGAAAAGGACCCTTTCTCTGGAGGATGGCAAACTAGCTGATGAAGGATCTTCAAAAATCACAGCATGTGAGAATTGGTTAAAGGAATTATGTATATTTACAATGGAGAAAGACCACACTGAGAAGTTGTGATGGCTATATATGAGTATTTGAAGGCCTGTCCCTTAGAAGAAGCTAAGCTCCAGAAGGCAGAAGTAGAAGCAAGAGGTAGAAATTGAAAAGAGACAAATTTTGACTTGTATATAAGGAAGATAATTAATTGTTGACAAAAAAAGAGTGGACAGCCCAATGAAGTGATAGATTTCCCCATTCAGGAAATCTTCAAGCACAGGCTATCTGACATTTTTTTCAGATATGTTTCAGGTAAATGTTGGCTCTGAAGGTTTGCTTCTGAAAGTAGTTTTCAACTCTGAGAATTTGTGATTCTGTGATTGTATCCCTGGGGTAGTGAGTTGCAGATCAAATTGGAATCCTTAGCAAATGTTTGAATTTGCTAGGGGATATGGTGAAAAGAGAAATGCTATGTCCAGCTCATGGTGAAAAAGGACACACCATTTCTAACTCTCCAGCATGGCTGTCTCCCATGTATTGGAATGCTTTCCCTCTTCATCTCTACCTCTTCTGGCTTCCAGCTAAAATCTCACTTTCTACTGGAAGCTTTTCTCAATGCCTCTTCATTTTAATACTTTCCCACTATTACTTCTAAATTTTCCTGTAAATAGCTTATTTGTATCTAATTGCTTGAATTGTCTTCCCCATTCGAATGTGAGGTCCTTGAGAACAGAAAATTTATACTGTTTCTATTACAAAGGATTACAAATTGTTAACTTGAAGATATTGTATCTGATGCAGAATTAAAAGTTGATTGTAAATATCCAGACCCAAAGGAAAGAGTGGGTGAAATAGGTCAGTAAAATCAACATATCCATCATGTATAAAATCACATACAATTTCTATACCCATAATTCTTTATCCCTGTAATGAAAGGAAGGAAGTAGAAATGGATGAGTTTATTAAAAATAAAAATATATTGTATCTTCCAGAAACTTTTTTTCCTTTTCAAATAATGAAGATATAACTTTTTAATCAGAATCTATCATAATAATAATGGGGAAGTATATAGTAACTTTTTTATGAATTCCAATTAAAATTTCGCAGGAAACCATCTATAATTTTTTCCTGAAGTATATTTTAAAAAATTTTTACTTAGGCTTCTTTTACAAATAAGCCATAGTAAGCACATTAGAGACCACAAGGTAAGCTTTTTATGTACACATTAATGAGATATATTCTATAGATTTAGCAAATGATGGGTGTAATTCTCAAGCCTAGATAAAAGCTTTTATCTAAAATTAAAGTTAACTGGTTTATATTTTTTATATTTTGATTGACAAGACAACAATTGTCAACCCCACTGAATAAATTTTCAACTTAGTAGACTTCAAAAAAAAAAAAAACTAAAAATGAGATTAGAATCTTTACTCTTAATAGAAGCTTATACTGGCATTGGGAGGAAACAGGTTACAAGATGAAAGTTGCCCTATGCCCAGAAGATTAATTTGCTGTTGTCAGAACTCACAAAAGAGAAAATTATGTCATGGTCATCTTCCACAGAACTGCCAATTATTTGTGGGTAAATAAATTTAAAATAAAGTAGAGGAAGCACTGATTTACAGATATGGTTATTATTATTCAGTCATTTCAGTTGTGTCTAGCTTTTTGTGACCATTTGGGATTTTTTGGCAAAGGCACCAGAATGATTTCTTATTTTCTTCTTCTGTTCATTTTATAGATTAAGAAACTGAGGCAAACAGGGTGAAGTAACTTGCCTAAGATCACACAGTTAGTAAATGTCTGAAGCCAGATTTGAACTTGGGAAGATGAAGGGTCTACCTGCAGGTTCAGTGCTCAGTGCACCTGGCTGCCACACTGGCATTAAACATTAACAACTACTATGAGGAGCCCATCTAACTATTTCTGAGTCCATCTGACTGTGTAATCATCTTGTTTACCTCTCTGTCTGTCTCTGTGTCTTTTCTGTCTTTCTGCCTTCTCTGTGTGTGTATGCATCTCTTTGTGTGTCTGTGTTTCTGTCTCTGTGTCTCTCTCTTTCTGTGTCTCTGGCTCTGGCTGGCTCTGTCGATTTGTGTGTCTCTGTCTCTGTCTCAGTCTCTGTTTCTTATCATGTCTTTCTCGGTCTCTATTTCTCTTTCTATTTCTGTGCGTGTACATGTGTGTGGTTTTCTCTCTTTATCCCACAAGAATAGTATAACATACTTTATCAAAAGCTTTGCTAATGTAAACTACACTTACATGATTTTCTTTATCTATTAGGTTAGTCATCTTGTCACAAAGACAGTGGGGTTAGTATGGAATGATCTATTTGTGGTAAACTCATCGGGACTTTTTGTAATCTCTCCATCCCTTTCTGAGTATAATGAATAGAGCACTGGAATTGAAATTAGGAAGATTTTTCTTCACAAGTTCAAATCTGACCTCAGACACTTACTAGCTATGTAAGCCTGGACAAGTCACTTTAACCCTCTTTGCCTCAATTTCCTCATCTGTAAAATGATTTGGAGGAAAAAAATGGCAAACCACCAGTATCTTGGTCAAAAAAAGACACAAATGAAATGATTCAACACCAGAAAGCTCTTTCTCTATATATAGTCACATCATGATAATTTAAATTCTAGAATTTAAATCAATTCAATTAAAATTAAGTTCACTAGCTTACAGTTTACAGACTCTATTATCTTGATTCTTTTGAAAATTGAGAAATTTACCCTTTTCCAATCTTGTAACACTTCTCCAATTTTCCATCCTCTCCCAAAGATTACTGACAGAAATTTAGCAATTACATAATTATGTAGTTATACTACTAGTAATACAATAATCTGAAATGTAGTTCATCTGGACCTGGCAACCTGAATTCATCTAGAGCATCTGAGTATTATTTCCTTACTTGTTTTTAGTACAAATGCCTCATTAATGGTTTTTGTTGCATCAATAAGTTAATAAACATTTTTAATCACCTGCTATGTGTCAAGCACTATGCTAAACATTGGGAATACCAAAAGAGGTAAAAGACAGTCCCTGCTCTCAAGAATCTATCTAAATGTCTGTCTAAAGATCATGGTACCTGGCAGAAAAAGGAGAAATAAAATAAAAACCAAGCAGTTTTGTATTAACCACAATTAAAACAAAAGTATAATATCCTCTATCCTCCTACTTCTCTTAATATAGTGAAAACAGACAAAGCAAAACAAATTTCCTTTGGTCTTACACTCTTTCACTGGTCTCATCTTTTTTGGAACCTTAGCATTACTGAAATCTTTTTGCAGAACTCTGCCATACTCTCATTTTCAACCTTTGTTACCCAGCTTTGCCTTCATCTTCTGTGCATTTCTTTTTTAATTAATTAATTTTAAGGCATACACATACATTCATATGTAAATTTCCATATATATCCATATATTTCCATATATGTATCCATATATTCCCATATATGTATCCATATATTCATATATATATATATATATATATATATATACATATTTCCATATAAGTCTTGTTGGAAGAGAAAAGTCTGAACAAAAGGGGAAAACCACAAGGGAAAAAAAAGGTGAAAATAGTATGTGTTGATCCACATTCAGTTTCCATAATTCTCTCTCTGGATATAGATAGTGTTTTCCATCCAAAATTTACTGGGATTGCCTTGGGTTGTTGAATTACTAAGAACCAAGTCTATCATAGTTGATTATGACACAATTTTGTTGTTGCTGTGTAAAATGTTTTTCTGTTTCTGCTTGCTTTACTCAGCATCAGTTCATGTAAATCTTTCCAGGCTTTTTAATAATCACCCTGTTCATCATTTTTTACAGAACAACAATATTCCATTACTTTCATATACCACAACTTATTTAGCCTTTCCTCAAATTAGGAGCATCCACTCATTTTCCAATTCTTTGCCACCACAAAAATAACTGTTACTCACAGTTTTGCACATGTGGGTCCTTTTCCCTCTTTAAAATTTCTTTAAAGAATTTTTTTATTCCTTTGGGATATGTATATTTCTTTTTTTTCAATTTAAGTTGATTAGTGAGTTCCCTGTGCATCCACATCGATCTCTTCAAATGGACAAATTACATTTTTCCTCTTTTTGCCAATTACTACTACCTTTGTAACTTACTCAGAATCACATAGGCAGTAAGTAACAGAATCAAGTTTCCTACTCGGTTCTTTGGACCCCAAATCTAGTACTTCCTTCCTCCCCACCCCCCCAACACCACGTGGGAAGACAAAATGAAGGAAAACAAAAAAATCTTACTTCTCAAATGTAATTATTGCATTCACCATTGTTCCTCAGCAATCTCTCGAGCTTTACTTTGCCCAGAATCACACATGCAGAAAATAAAAAGTTATTGTGCCAACTCAGGGCTTTTGACTGGAAATTCAATGCCTTTTCTACTATCATGTGCAGAACAAAATAAAAGAATAGCACAAATCTTACTTTTCTTTAGTCTATGTTATCACACCCTTCATTCTACCCCAGAAATGTTTCCCAATCGGGTGTTTGGCATTTTTAACTACAGCGGTTAGCAAAAAGAAATTACCCTGATTGACGTTAACTTTCAGTTGTAAATTGTGATTAAACATTTTAAACACAATTCCCACTGCCTGTCAAAGCATTTCTAATCACAAGAGGGCACTCTAGGACCCGGGTCTGGGGTAATGATTGTTAGCAGATCATTAACAGAACCAGAAGAAAGGGGCCAGTCTGAAGCCACATTTGACAGTGGTTATCTAGCTAGTTACAGAACGCAGACAGCCTCTGGCATTTATTGGTGCCCTGTAGCATTCATATTATCATAAGATCAAGGAATTCGTTGAACTTGTATCAAACTTAAGCTTGGGATTTTTTTTTTAAACAAATCATCTTCATGGAGGTAAATTGTAAAGCAATGAATAACAACAGGTAATAAAAACTCTTCTCGTGTGGTGTCCATGCTACCCACAACTCGTAGAGGGGCTCATTGCTCCTTCCTCCCCTGCTCTCATTTCCACTCCCACCTTCATCATTTTGCTGGTTACAAAGTAACTCACTGATCCAAACCAAAAGATAGGAAACAAGATGACAAGAGATTAAAAATAGGGTATTGCAGCAGTCCTGGGGCACCAGGGAAAGGGATTTATTTACAAAGGAACCCCTGTAAAGTACAGGAAGAGGGTAATTGGCCGATATCTAGAAATGGTCCAAGCTCTCATCTTCACCATTGCTACTCCAGCTGGAGCAATGGAGGCGCATGCTTGCAGAGGAACTTGCCAAAAAAGGGGGTGGAAGTGGGGGTGGGGTGGGGAGGAAGGGGTGGAGAAATCATTTCTCTATGAGTCAAAGGACACCAGCTGTCACCACGAATGGCGGGTGGGGGCTGGAAAACTAGATCCAACCTCTCCCTAGAGCAATGAAAGCTGAGTCATAACAAGCAGTCAGAAACATGAAGCCCTTTAAAAAAAAAAAAAAGATACAGTAATTCATGCTACATCAAAGCAGTGATTAGCACAACTTCCTGGCTGTCTCCTTCTGTTTATTTATGGTACATTGCAGGTTTTTAATGCTATTTTCATAATGTGTTTCAGCTGCCCCAGTTCCATATTTGGGTAGCTAAGGTGCTTGAGAAATACTACATTTTGGGGCACCTCCCCCCTCTAAAAGAAAGACTCTACATACCCATAAACACGAGCACAGATTTTCCTTTAACACCCACAAAAACACTGAGACACAGTCCTGTAAAAAGGCAGCTGTAGTCTCTTGACTTTTCAGGGAAAATGGATAGCTGTGACCTAGTCCTGATCTGCTCTTTTCAATGTAGTCCGAGGTCATTTTTTTTTTTTGGTGGAAATGATGTCACCTCTTTTTTAGACCATTCTTAATTCTGCCACCTAACTCAGGCATTGGTTGGGACAGATTTCTCACTGGGATCCTCAAAGTCTGTCATTGCTGGGAAGAGGAAAGAGGGTGAAGCAGAAGGAAGAAGTGGAGGGAGATCCCTATAAATATGTTTTTGTTTTTTGGAGGTTTTTTTGGTCTCCTCTCCCCCTTATCCAAGAGAAAAAGATGATAACGGTAATGATCCTTTTAGGAAAATGCAATAGCAATCCACCCTGCGTCAAGCAGATGAGATTTATTTCTCCTTCCCATAAATTGAGCAACACTCCATTCCAAGCTTGACTTCTTATTACGATTACTCTCCTCATGAAATGCAAGTCATTTTGTTTATGCCATAGGAATATATGTGTGTGTTTTTGTTTACACACACACACACATATATGTATATATATACATATTTATACACATATACTTATATATGTGCATGTACAGATTCATAATATCTCGTACCACACAAACCTAAGACAACTAGTATCCCAAAAGAAAAATAAAAGGGGGAATCTAGATCATGCAGGAGAACTGAATACACTGTATTTTCAGCCCCTGAAGTGAATGACACATGGAAGGTTGCTGAGCACCTCCTGCTGAAATGCTTCTACCCTGGTGAGTGGGAGTGAAAGTTTCAAAAGGCTTGTTTTTAGGTTTATGAATATTCAGCGTGTCATTATAGCATAGGATTCTGTGTCATAGTTTCTATTAAAAAACCCCTGTCCCACTCCCCACCCTCCAGGAGCATTTAATGCTCATGAAGGGCAGTGGGGAGAAACAGTGTTGCATGCCTGAAAGAGAAAGAGCCTAAGAGATAGTTCATCCTCTGATCCAAACAGTCTGGGTGATCCTGGGTAAGTCATTTTATCTCCATCTCCTCGCCCTCCCTGACCCCAACAAATCTCTAAAACTATAAATTGCTGAGCAGTTATTAACCTACACTGGTAGTAGGAGTTTCCACAATAAACATTCTCTATACCAATAAAGTCACTGGCCAGGAACAAACATTTTAAAATCTCTGTTTATCCACACAGAAGAGGCAGTGATAAATTTATTAACAGGACCACATAGTTGTTTTTTTTAATCTTTTTTGTATCCCCAGTACCTAACACCATGCCTGGCATGTAGTTGTCCCTTAATAAATGTTTACTGACTGTTGTAACTAACAGCAAAGATCCCACTCCTTTCCACCTGTACTACCATAGTTAACCCCAAGATTTTCCCTCAATGGAAACATTTCCAAGTAGAAGGAGCTCCTTCAGGCACTATTGACTTATTCTGACTTTGATATCTCCCCTAGCCTTACCAATTTTAGTGCCAAATTCTCAAGCGGACACCTGTCCTAGCAACTGGGCTGAAACCTGAAATGCATTTCACACTCGCTGCCCCACAGTCATTCCAAGTTAACCTGAATCAGAATTTGACCAGTACCTACAAATAAAGCACATCCCATTACCCAGCTCTGAAGGCATTCAGAACACCACAGCCTCCTATTTCCATCAGTTGCATCAGCCACAAAAATATACTGCAAATGAGGACTTGGTGTTTAAGTTCTCAGTCTGGCAGTGTGTTAATTTTTTTCTAAACTTCCCAAACCAAAAGGATGATTTTTGAAGTGTCCTAAATTTTAAACATCCAAAAAGAATGCCTAAATGATTGATTTTTTAATACTCACTAACTTTATTAATTATTTGCTGATCTTTTTAAAACTAACAATGGTTTACAAATTATAAACACATATTCAGCTCCCTTGTGAAAGAGAAGTAAATTTTCATTTGTCTGATATGAAAAGACCAAATGTCAAAACAATTTACTCTAGCCCTCAACTGGAAGCGATGGTTATATACTTCAAGGCTCCTAATACTCCTAACCAATATTTTTCTGGTTAGTTGAGAAATACAGGCATCAGGTTTTTTTTTTTTTTTTTTAATTATAGTTTTTTGTTTACAAGAAATATGCAGGGGTAATTTTTCAGCTTTGACAATTGCAAAACCTTTTGTTCCAATTTTTCCCCTCCTTTCCTCCACCCCCTCCCCCAGATGGCAGGTAGACCAATACATGTTAAATATGTTAAAGTATATGTTAAATACAATATATGTATACATGTCCATACAGTTATTTTGCTGCACAAGAAGAATCGGACTTTGAAATAGTGTACAATTAACCTGTGACGGAAATCAAAAATTCAGGCAGACAAAAATAGAGGGATCGGGTATCAGGACTTTTTGATTGACATCAGTCCTCTGACCTAATTGCCAAAATAATTATCTCAAGAGAAGAAAGTGAGGAAGGATCCTAATACTGCTCACTATTTTCAAAGTCATCCTATCTCCTTGAACTTGACAGCAGGAAAACTTGGGTTCAAGTGTGACCTCTGAGTAAGACAGGCAAGTTAACGAATCCCCAAAGTCTTATTTTTCTTTGCCTCAGCCCTGCAACTGGTAGTCCTTTCTTTATGTTTTCTCTGCTAATTAGAATATGAACTTCTTGAGAATTTAGACTCTTGCTTCTCTCTGTTCATCCTTAGCCCTTAGCACAATGCTTGGAATATAAGGACCTAATAAATGCTTTTTTATTCATTCATAAATAAAATAAAGAATTTGGGCTGAGATAAAGTGCTCTAAAATCAGTGTTCTCCTGTCTATCTAACCACTACCAGAGGGTATTCACTGGATTTAGTTAGAAAAACTGAATCTAAGTACTTTCTAAACTACAGACTACTTGCATTACCCTAAGAATTTCAGTTCAATTTCCTCTTCAATCCAATGAAGACATTAGATTTAAAAAAAAAAAAAAAAAGGAATTTCTAGGACTATTTCCACCTTTAAAGTCTATAATCCTCTGTTCTAAGTTCTAGTTATTTGCAATAAACCATAAGGTCATAGAAACATGGCTGGCAAGGAAGGAGGAAGGAAGAATCAACTGAGGAATTCTTAATGCTAAGCCTGGAAGCTTCACACTAGTTCCAATTGTTGTTTGTATGGGAAAGGAAAAGGGAGGAACAGATTGTTAATCCAACTCTGAATTTGGGACTCTGTAAGGGAGCTTTCTACAAACTTCTCCTTTGACTTTGGGATCAAAAACACAAAAGTTATAATACTGGAGTCTAAAAGGATATGATGAATATGATTTCTGAGCCAAGCATGGACTGACAAAGGACATTCCTTTTCTAAAATATCTTTCAGTGTCCCATTTCTTTTCTAAAAATCAGGATTTCATTCAGAACTGTCTCAGAAAAATCTAAGACTCATGGTCACCAAAGCTATTGGCCAGTAGAGGGAGCCAGTTACATTGGTATCAGTTTGCCCACTTAGGACATCTAAGGTTCAACAGGATTCACATGTTCACACAAACACCCAGACGCCCTGCCTATGGAGCTTATTAAATTTAGAAGAAAAGAAAAGAGACCCTCCGGATCTGGGCCCTCTCTTGAATTGATGGCCTAGTACATTTTCCCTCGGCAGTCTGGTGTGAATGGACAGCAGCCCCCAGCACTGTCCTTGGAGCCAGAGCTCCACAGGAGATGTGACAGACTGCCAGGTCAATAACTGAGTTTCTAAAAGAAGCCCTAAATATGCATTTAGGTAAGAGACCAAAACAATTCCCACAGAGCTGCTAGTGTCTTTTGACTTAATAATTTACTTACAACTGGACCGCTTAAGGCATGATTGCTACTATGAACTCTGAATTTCCTGGCTTCTTCATGACACAAACTTAACAGCAATCGAGACAAGGACAAACATGGTGTAATGAAATCAGTCTGGACTTGGAGTCTTCATACTTACTTATTCTTTGAATTACTAAGTTGGGCAAGTCACTTGACCTCAGTTTGCTCATCTGTAAAATGAGGGAGGACTGGACTATGTGACCCTATTCCAGTCCTAAATCTGCGGTGCCATATATTAACTTGGACTGATTCAAATCCAAAAACAGGTGGAGCTCAGAGTCAAGAAGACCATTCATTCACTCAATAAACATTTATTAAGAACCTATTATGTGCCAGGTACTCTGTTGACCACTGAGTACAGATATTGCCTCAGATATTTACTAAATTTGTGACCCAATTGAAGTTACCATCTTAGTTTCAGTTTCCTCATTTACAAATGAAAATAACAAGTATCTACCTCAGTTACAGGGAGGATCAAATGAGTTTACATATGTAGAGTGTTTTGCAACCTTCAAAGACCTAAACAGCTAGGTCCTAAATAAGTAATCTCCCAAAAATAATCCATTCTTTCTGTATGTTTTTATTGGGCTGGAATCAATAATCATATTTTGAAGAACTAAAACTTTAAATACTGTGAATTTGAATACTTGAGACCACTTCTGAGTACTCATTCAGTCTAATTAATATCTGGTTTATACTTCCTAGCTATTATTATTTTTATTCTTTTCCTGAATAAATACACAAATATTTGTAATTGCCAGAGGGAAAAATAACTCAGTTTCTCTAACCTTTATGCATCATATTTAAATTTTATTTCAAAGGGGAGAAAAACATCAACTAAAATCAGCATTGACAGAATTGATACATTTTGACTCCAAATGAGTTCTACTCTTCCCTAACTAACCAAAGCTGCTGGAACTAGTGCCTGTGGTGTGAAGACTTGCTTTTCAGGACTGCTTATGTACCTCTCACCTGTGGGTCCAAGAATCTGTAGCATGTCTACTGGCCACACTACAGTAAAACCTGAGCAAATAGGATAAACCAGGTTGAAAGTTAATGAGCCTCAAACCTGTTGGTGAGTTAGGGGGACGTCTAACCCAAGCATGTGAAGATTCCCTATTTCTGCCTCCCCCAGGCAAAATGGGCACATGAAAACAATTTGTTCCAATGGCCAGGAAGCAGTTCCTGAAGCAGTTCTATGGAGTGCTTGAAGCCTGGTCAGACTTCAAAGATGCTAATGTCATCCACTGAAATCTGAGCCATCACCATTCTGACTTTTTTTCTTACCACTGGACTTCAGTGGAATAGAGAATGAGTGACAACTTAATCCCATTCTGATGCTTTCACAAACAATTCAAGATATCACTCTATGATGTCACTGATCTTCTTAAAATGAATGACAACAATTATCCCTGTCCAAAGAGAAAAACAAACTCTTGTAAATCCTCGATAGACAATGTGAAATTTCAGAGCAAGAAGATGCTTTTCGAAGTAGAATTCATAATTGCTTAAAAATGGATGCAAACTTTGTATATGCACATATAAGAGGATATAGCAATGGGAAACATTATATCTGTCTAAACCATATTTCCTTCATCTACAAAATGAGGAGGTTGAACTTCATGGTATTTAGGAAACCTTCTAAAGCTGTGATCCTATGCCCAAGGATTCCTGAAATATGAGTTAACATATAAATGTATGCTCAATAAGCAGGGTGTGTGTATATACAGTATATATAGTATTTAAGTATGTAGTTTATATAGTATCTATATAGCTAAAAAAAAATTCAAATACTCTGAAATTCTCTGAATCACTAAAAAATGAAAATTGTAGATTATCTAAAAGGTAATAGAAATATGCATGATAGGTAGCAATGAGCATATTATCAATGATAAAATAGTTAAAAACAGCAATATAAAACCTATTCTCAAAAAGAAATGATGAGGAAAGGAGCTGGGGTGGCACATAACACAGATAATGTAGGATAACAGAGAGATATTTTGCATGCTGCACAGATATTCTTGAAATGTCAAGAGACCCAGAAGGAAAGCCTTCAGCACCCTCAGTGACTTTTCTATAGAACGTTAACTGGAAATCATGGACAAGAGAATGAGAAGGGATACACTGGTTTCAATTTGCATGTTGGAAAAGAATATGGAGGAAACTAGATGGAATCATGCGAAATTATGCATAATGATATTGAGATTATGGATACAGTAAAGGACTGAGAGCCATATATATGTGTATATGTATATATATATACATATACATATATATGTATGTATGCATGCATAATGAATGCATGTGTATATTTATATAAGTTCATTATATATAACATATATACAAATATATAAATACCATAGACTGACCATTCAATAGAAATATGCATTGTTAATACAGCCACCCACTTCTTAGCTCCCTACCATTCACACTTCATTTTTTAAAAAACCTGGTATAATTTAGTACTGGCGCAGCATATGTCTAGTGCGTATACTATGGAAGAACAAACATTTTTACTTCTTCTAAACTTAGGTCTCTTCCCATCTGATAAGATTCCACAGTCAATGGATTTAATCTCTTTTTTTTTTTCAAGTTTTGTTGCCATTGTTTTGCCTTTCAGTCATGTTTGAATTTTTGTGAACACTTGGACCATATTACATCAATAATATCTGTTATATTTTCTTGGCAAAGATCCTATAAGGGCTTGTCATGGGTTAAGGCAAACAGAGGTTGTGAAATTTCCAGTCACAGAGCCAATAAATATCTGAAATTAAATTTGAACTCAGGTCTTCCTGACGCCAAACACAGTGCTCTATCCATTGTGCCACTTGCCTGCTCTCTCAAGTAGGTTTCTCTATTAATGTAAGGAAAATCATTTTAAAATGTTATGCAGTTTAAATTTTTCATTTTTGGAAAGTCAAAGAATTTTGAAAACTGTAGTATTTTACCCCCAAACATATGCCCTACCTTTGGTTTCAAAATTGAAAAAAAAATTGTAGGAATTAATTATATAAATACATATATGTATGCATATACATATATGTATATGTCTTAATGGAAAGAAAAACTGGTGGGTGTGTAGGTATAAAAGAAACATAGGAACACAAAACACTAAGCTGAACCTGCAACTTTTGTTCAGGTATCATACTACTTTCCCAGTTTTGAGTAGCACAGCCATTGCCAGGCACAGCAAAACAGTTATCATTAGAATACCATTTTAAACTGTTTTGATTTCCTAGGGTCTCAATATTTCACTGGCAAGAATAATTCAGGATTCAGCATCATCATACAATCAGTCAATCTAAAAAGCAGGAGCTTATCTCAGCAAATCAAAAGAAAACTCACTTGCTTAATTTTATTCCCCATTTTATCTCTCTAAAACAATTTTACTAGAAACTTTCTGGGGATGGGGTGGGAAGCATGATGAGAGAAATGCTGAGGTAGTGCTCCTCATTCATCTATAAATCCTAGAATTGATATCACCCCCTTCTTTTTTTTCCACTTAGAATTATAGATGTTGGGAAGACAATTTGGAGGCCATCTTATCCAAGTCTCTACTGAATATAGAACTCCTTTTTGTCTCATCCCTGAATTTCATCTCACTTCTTCTTGAGAATATTCAGGGACAAAGAACTCCTTGCTTCATAAAACAACCTGTTCTATTTTTGGACAGCCATAACATTGGAAGGTTCTTCCTTGAGTTGAAAGTTATTGCCCTGAAATTCCCACTCATTTCTCTTATTTCTTCCCTTTGTAGATCAAAATTCCTCTTCTGCTTATCCTTCTGGGAACTTTTTGATTCACCAGTCCTTTCAAAAATGTCAAATACAGGACAATAATCCCAGTGTAATCTGGCAGAGTAGAAGTTGTGAGACTTCTGAAATGGAAAGGCTAATATGAAATATTTCTGGTTTACAGAAACTCACTAAGTATTAAATATTCTGCTTTATTTAGTTCAATAGTTGATTATAACTATACGTGTGTGTGTGTGTGTGTGTGTGTGTGTGTGTGTGTGTGTATGGAGAGAGAGAGCAAGAGAGAGAGAGAGAGAGCACAACATGAGATCCTTGTTTCAAGTTCAGGAGCAATTAAAAACCTCACCATTTCTTCAACTTTCACTGCTCCAATGCTATCATCCTTTTGCTGTATGAGACAGTTTCAGTGAGACTAGTTGTTTCAGATCAATGCCTTTTAAAGCTTAAAAAAATTATAGCTGAGTTAAAATAACAATAAAAAAAACCTGGAGCAGATATAACCTTTTATGTGGGCCTGACATCATGGCTTAAGCTTTAGTGGGCTCCTGAAGGTGAGTATAAATTAGAAATGGAATCTTTTATTTAAAAAATTAATTAAGTTTTTATTAAATATTAAAGAACAAGGCTGGAGTCCTTTTCCTCCTGGATAAATGCTGAAGAAAATTAGGTATATTATTCATCTCCCTTTGGATTAAAAAAAATCTACGTTAAAAATTGTTTTTGAGCTAATTTTTGGCAGAACGTGACTTATGTTTGAAAGGAGCATCACAGACACATACAAATAATTACTCCAACATGTAGCAGAAATAATCTAGGAAAGTGAATTAGTTATGCAATATTTTATTTTATTTTGCTCTGTTTTGAGGTGAAAGAGGAAGTAAATGTGGGTAGGTTTTGAAAATAGTTTAGGAATCTCATATGCAAAGGGCACTAATATTGTAATTACTGGTTTTCTTTTATCAGCCTTAATTCTCTTTGTGGCTTCCGCTATTTAAAGTTACTTGTTCACCTACTGTAGCTAATTCCCTTTGTTAAATTTCACAGTCAATGCTGCTTCCTGAATATTTGTTATTTCAGTCCTATGGATGTGGGCTTCTCAGATAAAGGAAAAACTGGGTGCATCCATCTGTGGGTAAATTAAAAATGAATTTAACCCCCTCATTCCTGTGAATGCATTTGTCCTGAGGCAACCTGTGTTCTTTGCTTTTTACTTACACAGGATAAAATTACTGGTAGCATAAGTATTGACAGAAGCCAGCCAATATTCTGTTCCGTCTGGACTACATTGTCATGAGGTGACCCTGTGTTAAAACAAAAGGTGGAAGGTGGGGAGAGGGGAAATACAATGTAAAGAACAAGAAAGAAACAGCTAAGTGTTTATGACTTTAGAGAGAATAATCTGTTTTCATTTCCCATGATGTGTTCCCTGTCAAATTATGTGCTTATTTGCAACTTGGTGAGAGTTTATCATGTCCTCGATATGCCACTTGCCTTTTGCAGTAATTTGAAAAGGGAGAAATGAAATGTATGTGTGTCTAAGAAGCTGAGGGGGAAGGGGTGAAGAGGAAGAAAGACAAGAAAATGACTTTATGCTATGAAAAAATTGGACACTCAGACTGGAAATGGCAGTTCTCCCTGGTGACAGAGAAGCTGAAGTTAACAAGCATTTACTACTTAACCATGTGCCAAGTTCTGTGCTAAGTGTGAGTGTGAAGGCAGAAGTGTAGGATTCCTTCTGCTCCTGAATCTTCTGTTTCCTTAGAGAATGACAAGAAGATTGGGAGTTTGGGACAAGTACTGAGTCAAGCTGTTGTTAAATATTCAAATGTTTTATCCCCAGTTGGGCAGGAGGGGAGGGAGTTTAAAAACCCCAAGACTCAGTTTTAAGGGGAAACAGTAGATTTATTCACTAGAGTCAACATTATAGGAAGCTGGCTCAGGATTAACTTAAAATTCCCAAAGTGTATCTGGGAATAGGTTCTTCTAGGGAGGACTACATTTTGGTTGTTCAGTGTCTTTTTTCTGGTTCAATAAACAGCATGGATTTTTCAAGGGCATTTAAAAGGTCTGAGCTTCACAGAAAAGGCTGTTGCCGAGGCTCCAGAGGGTCTTGGGAGTAAAATGCTGGTTTTGTAGTGTTCTTTTAAAAAAAAATGTTCCCCACGAAATGGGCCTGTTATTTAATGAAGCCTTGCAAAGGCCTGTATTTTAATCGGCAATTTCCCTCCAATTTGAGTTTTTCACTTGCTTTTTAGTCGAAACTGCTGAAGGAAGCCTCTGTCTTTATGTACTTGAGCAAAAACTGTCATGATTCCAGTTTTGTTCTAACTTGAATGGAGTCACAGTGGAACACAGTATAGGGAAAAGCATACCCAATTGTGGATGTGGTCAGTGGACTTGGGTTCTAATCTTTCTTTCACATATTATGAAAATAAATGAGGGGGGGAAAAAACATAAAACTATTTTACTCTCAGACTCAGCATTGTACTAAATCAGAGATAAGATTCCTCACAAATCATTGACCTTTTCTGGGTCTCAATTTCCTCATCTCTATAATGGGATAAGGGATCGAACTAGAAGAACTCTAAGCTCCTGTCCTATTCTAAATCTTTAATCCAGTCCAATCTATAGCTGACCAAGATTCCCTGTTAGTATCACCTACAACTGAATATCAAGCATTTGACCAAAGAATTCCAATTAAGGAAAACTCACTTCCTCCCTAGGCAGGTCATTCTACTTTTGAAAAACTCTAATTATTAGGAAGTTTTTTCATATGCAAAAATGAGGAGTCAAGACCAGATGATTTAAAAGGTCCACCAATCACAGCTCTAACATGCTATGATTCTTCTTACATCCCAGAAGCAAACTACATTTGCTCTATATTAAAGATCACTCTTTATACAGCTTGTGACATCCAACCACTAGGTGTCAAGTTTGGCCTGGCTTGCCCATACTGAAGTGCTAACAGCTGTCTGTAGTGCCTAGAGGAGGAGCAGGAAGAATGTGGAAGAGAGCTGGCACAGCAGATCTGGGAGCAGAGGAGAAATGAAAGCTGTGGCACCAAAATTAAGCAAAAATGGAGTTTTTAGAATGCCATTGCCAAGTAGGTATGAAAAGGCACACAGCTGAGTCGAAAGGAGAAAAAAATTTAGGAAGAAGCTGAGGTCAAATCAATGTAGGAATAATTCAGATACAAAAGGTAGAATGATCATGGGAAGCAAGGTCATTTTTCTTCATGTAGAATATTAAGTGTGTACTTTCTTTTGATGGTAAGCCAGCACATGCCGGCCACATACCTTAAAAGATCACACAGAACTTAAGATCCAGAGAAAGCCAGCAACCCAGTCCAGAAATAAAATTAATGCTATCACCTACTCTACAGTTAGGTTTTCACTCCTGCTTTATTAAATTTTAGTCCAGTGTTTCTTTAAAAAACTTTCTTCAGAAGGTACATGAGAGAGAAAAAAAAAACAGTGGAGTATTAGAATAGATTTTATTTTCTCATGTCTGAGAATCCTTCTCCCTTCTAACCCAGTCCTGTCCCACATGGTGTCTGCTTAGCAAATGGTTCATTTTCCCAGGAACTAATGTACTTTTTCCCTGCCCTGACCCACTTCTTTTAACCTTGCTTTCATTCAACCAACACAAACTCTGTAGAATAATGCAGAGCATACAATTCATTTGAACAAATCTATAAAGCAACATTGAATCACAAGAAGAAAATGCTTGAATTCAAATTAAAAGAAGCAGGATACTAAGAAGGGCATTAAATCCAAATATATTTGCCATTTTTCACTGTTCCCAATTAAACTAATTTTGTAAAAGGAGAAATAGACAAATATGTTTAGACTATCAATGACTCTATAACAACAACTAGACTTAGAAATTTTGTATATATTTTAATTTCATCTGTATAGATCTGGAAAAATATATAAAAATGTCTGTGCATAGTATGTTAATGTATACTGCATGTGAGCATAATCAATATGTGGAGAAAGCCATCCTGGAATAGGAGAAAGAACACCAATCCTGGAGTCAGAAGACAGGAGTTCAATTGAGTCTTAGCTCTGTGATTTATTTGTCATTTGACCATAGTTGAATTATTTAACTTGTCTAAGCCTTAGATTCTACTTCTGCATGGGCACAATGCTATGGTCACTACTTACCTTACAGGATTATTGTAAGCATCAAGTAAGATCATGAAAGTAAACTGCTTTGAAACTTTTGAGTGCTATATAACAAATTATTATTATGAAAGTAAGAACAAAAGGAATGAGAAAATGCCATGAAAATCAATGTCATGCATTAAAACTCCCAGAACTCATAGGATTACGAACTAGAGATCCTTTAGTCCAATCCCCTGATATTACAACAAAGGAAGAAACTGAAACCCACAGACAAAATAAGTCTCATAGGTGATATGTTGAAAACCCTAGATTTACATCCCGGTCTTCTGAATCCAAATCTAGAGCCCTTTCCACTGTACTACCTCTCTTGTTAACTAGCTGAAGTAAAATTGAGGGAAAGTTGTTTTGTTTGTCTTTTCAAGGACCATGTCATTTTAACTCAAAAATTAAGAAACAGTAACCCTGGAATGGAAGCATCACTAAAACCAATCAGATGTAGTGATTAATAGTTCCTCCTTCAAAAGGGACAAGGACACACATGGATTTGAAATTAGGCTCTGTTGCCAAAAAAGACCCAAGAGGATATCTGGGAAGAAAAGCAGAAAATATCATGTCTCTGAATAAAGACCCCATGGCTGATTCCAAATGACATTCCCCAATGAAGGGTTGAAGTTCTCAGAGTAGGTTGAGAAGACTGTCAAGCATTTTTGGGAACAAAAACTGCCTGCTGCCCTCCAGCCAAATCTGCCCCTAAACTATTCAAAGGAAAGCTTGTTCTTGGTAGTTTCACTCTTTAATTGTTTTTGCACCCACTCAGGCCAAAATCTTTTCCTGCTTTCCTTTTATCTGCTCGGTGCTCCATAGACTTCCTGCAGGGTTCCCAATGTAATTCTGAGAAATATTACTCTCTTATTCCGTTTTGTGTTTCTTTTACCCACGGGCAGCTTTCCTTTTTATACTGAGTGTCCATCTGAATGGAGCATTTTACAGCCTTGCTTTAGAAAGTTTACTTGTGTATTCACATCATCCCTTGGGTGGTGACTCAAGCCAGATTATGCTGGCAAAAATCAGGTCTGCTGTTTCTTCACCTAATAGTTGCTTGCAGCTTTAAAAAGTTGGGGGGGGGGAGGGGAGAAAGGAGGAAGAAGAAAGACCAAAAGAGTGTGGGAATGTCACTGTTTTCATTCTTATTCTGATTATCATTTTCATCATTATCACCTAAATCTTTTAGATGTTTGGATAAAAATAGGCTCTGTTATTTCCACAAGCAATATGTATATTTGTACAGGGATGGGAAGGAGAAACATTCTAAAAGTATTAGGGCAATTTTAAAATCTTAAAGCTCAAAACTGTACTAATACATTTGGATCATTCTGTATAGAAATGCCAGTGTCCTTCATACTTGAAAATGACATTGGTGCTCTTTTGCTATTCTTTCATATCAGCTGTCCTGATGATGATAGTTCTTGAGTGGATGAATGTCGCTGAAGATAACCGAGTGCGACTGCCTCACATTAAGCTCACTTACAGAATGTCCCCCGACTCTTGTAGCTGCTTGTATGGCTAATGCTGTTTGTTTTAGAGCTGTCTAGCTCTAAAATTAGTTGTATCACTTACTCTCGGACATGCTGTCATTATTATGGTTACCGCTGTCTATACTTATTTCTTTCCACCACTAACCCCACCCACAACAACTTTCCCAAGGACTGCAGGTTTTCTCCCATATAAGAAGCTTTGAATGGCATCATCCATGACTCAATGTGTAGAACTCCAAACATGCATGTAAAAATGGAAATGTTCAAAATTTTCAAAATCAAGATATTTTATTCTTAGTAACACTCATGCCCACAAGTAGCTTCTATTTGCATAAGGAATCTTAGAAATCTGGTCCAGATTTGTGCTTGCCTTATTTTCTTTAATTTGAGCTTCCCCACTTCTCTCAGCATATTAGGTGTTGTTGGGAAAGATAACTCATAATTTCGTAGCATTTTAGTATTTATAAAACACTTTTCCTCCTCACAGTAGCCCTATGAACCCAGTAATATAAGTATTATTGTTTCCGATTAGCAGATAATGAAACTGAGGATCAGAAAGATTGTCACAGAGCATTAACTAGTGCTAAAGTTAATATTTGAAGGCAAGTTTCAAAAAATCTAAACCTAACACTCTTTGCATTATGTTGTAGTATAGTCATAAAGGAAAGGCCCCTTGCTCTGAGGAGTTTCCATTCCATTCCAGGGTAGCAAGGTATGGACAAGACTATGTCACTTACTGGGTGGGGGGGGGGGAAGGGGGAGGAGAGAGAGGGGGAATTAAAATGCATGCTTAAATGTCTAGCCCTAATATAGTGGATTATATGATTTTAGTCCTTAACCTATATTTGGTTTTTTTTTTTTTTGGGGGGGGGGGTTGTTCCTAGTTGTCTCATTCACACACACACATGTATATATGTATATCATATGCATGTATATCTATCTATATCTATCTATGTATATATATATATATATATATATATATATAATGTTTCCCCCTTTACATATTAAAATTTTTTTTAATATTTGGTGTAGGTTTTTTTAAGTTTTGAGTTCTAAATTCTATCCTCCCTCCTCCTTCACCTATATTTGTTTTTAATACACTTGGAATGTTGCATTCTCTTTTAACACTTTGCTATTTGAAACATTATGGCATTTTGTAGGAGAATCAAGGGATAGGATTTATTTATTTTTACTCAAGTTGTCCTAGATATTCTTTTTTTATATAGTAGTATATTTTATTTTGGTTTTGGTTTGTTTTTCTCCAAAATGGATCTATTTAGATGTGAAGGTTTGTTTTTGTTGTTTTTGTTAAATTTAATTTATTTTTTTACTTACTGTTTGGGTTGGGCTGGTTTTCCCTTTGTCCACTTTCTAACTGATATGTATAGTGTGGCCTTATTCAAAAGGGAAGTGGAAGTTCTGAAGCAGCCTCCAAACAGCTGCTTTGCGGTGTTTCCTGTCCAGGGAAGCAGGAAGGAGTGGATGTTTTATGAGGAAGTCTGCCAGCATTAGATTTCCAGAATTGTATGGGTAGTATTATAGGGCCCAGCATGGAACCCAAGTGCTGAGGCATAGAATCTCATCAAATATGGATGTCTGAATCTCTGAATTTCCCTCTTCTGTGATCATATCAGCGGAAATTCTTCATGCAGCGTATAAATGACTGAATCACAGAGAAGTCAGTGCTCATAAATGCATCAGAAGCATTCCATACCTTCTCAATATAAAATGCTCACTCACAAAAGCATCACTGATCTAAAGTTGAAAGCAAGTTAGAAACCAGTAATTTCATTACCATTATTTTACAGCTAAGGAAACTGATACCCAGAGGAGCAAAGTTGTAGAAGAACGTTATAGCATGGAATAAGCATTTATTAGGCACTTATTGTGGGCCACACACTATGTTAAGCATTTCACAAAGATGATTTCATTTGATTCTCACAATGATTTAATTCTCTGTAGCTGTTACTTCATTTTATTTTAAAACTGAGTAAACTGACACAGGCAAAAATTATATGACATTTCCAGAATCACACAATTACTAAATGCCTGAGGTCAAATTCATACAAAACACACACACACACACACAAATTCAAATTCAAGCAAATTTCCTAACTGCAGATCTAGCACTCTATGCAGTGACTCACCTGAATACAGACAAAAAGAATGCAAGATGTGAAGTCAAAAGACCTGGGTTTGGATTCTGACTCCTCTGTTTTTTAAGCTTTGATATGAAGCAAATAATTTCACCATTTTTGTCTTTCATTCCATCAGAAAAATAAAGAGGTTGAACTAGATCACCTCTAGTATCTATTCTGACATGAAATCTCTGATTATATATGACTTGACCAGAGTCACATGGGTTATAATAAGTAGTTGTGTCAAGATTGAAAGCCAAACACTTCAACTTTAAACTCAGCACTCTTTTCATGATATTATTCAAAGAGAGTTTATACTGGGTTGAAAACTTCCCGGAAGTTCTAAACCATAGAACAAAATCAGATTTTTTTTTTTTTTAATGAAAGCTTCATGAACAAAGGAACAGATGTGATTTTTTTTTGGGGGGGGCAGCATGGTTGAAAGTTTAGTTCAACTGGTAATAGGAAGAGCATCATGTGAAAGTCATGGGGATCATGTAAATAATGTAAAATTCTGAATAAGTGAAGAAAAAAAAAAGAAAGAAAAGCCTGTTTGGAGGAAACTAGTGTTATGAGAGAATACTGAACATCAAAGAGCCATTGGGGGATTTTGGTGAATGAAAATCATTCAGATGGACACCAGCTTGAAATATTTCCCCATCCAGAAGCGACGTTGTTCCAAGGGATCTATCTTAGAATACTAATACAAACCCAATGTGGACTTATCCAGAACAAAATAGTCCCACAAAATCCCAAGATAGAATTACCAAATCCAATAAAGTCTAGAAATCTAGCCTCCTGTGTCATGAGATCCATTGAATCCAAGACTTCCTATAACCATGTTGAGGTACTTTATTCCCACTTTGCCTTAGTCCAGTTCGTGTCAATTAGACCAACTTCTCTTCTGACAAGATGGGTTTATATTTCTAGACTGTCCCAGAACACCAATGTTGCCTTGACTTGGGAGAGAAATAAAATATTTCTTGATTCCAAATTGTCCTGGTACTCAACAAAATACAATTTAATCTTATTTCCCATTCCTGGTCTACATGCCTTACAAAGTTCAGATAAA
The DNA here is from genome assembly GCF_902635505.1 of Sarcophilus harrisii. Classification (NCBI taxonomy): domain Eukaryota; kingdom Metazoa; phylum Chordata; class Mammalia; order Dasyuromorphia; family Dasyuridae; genus Sarcophilus; species Sarcophilus harrisii. The sequence goes on from NC_045429.1 coordinate 126,734,176, forward strand.
AAACATAATCTCAGAGACCTTTGATAGTATCTATTCTTATTTCCTCAGGGCTACTTATCAAAAAGGTAAAGAATCCTGATTATGGTGGCTGGAATGCCAGCAGAAGCTACTAGCTCTTCTCCACTACTTCCAATGTGTCTAGAAATGGATTGTCAGGCTGACAAGATTTCAAAGAACAAGTAGACTTAGTTGTTTTGTTTATTAACATCCTCAGAGAAACCCAGAGGAACATGTAAATGTATATGACAACAGGGAAGAAATGAATAGAATTCTGTCACCCAAATCATTTAGTAAAATGGGCTAAAGACTTTCTGAAAAAAGAGATGAATCATAGAAATCCCTCAACTGCCTAACTGACCCCTTTTTTGATAACACTATAAAGGAGATGTGAAGTTATTTAAGAACAAAATAATGATGTTTACTATTGTGAGACACATGGCCTGGGATCTCACTCTAAAATAACAGTAGCAGAGGAGCAGAGAATGGTAGAAAATCAGCAGCAGAAGATAGAGAATAGTAGCAGAAGACAGAACTTAAGCCAGTAACAGCCATGGCAGTGATCCAGGCTCAGTAGGAGCAGATGTGAGACAGAAGCAAGAAGTGACAGAATCCTTAGGACATATTACATGAAAGAACAGGCAGAATCTCCTGTCAAGATGTGGGGTATATCCCCAACCTGAAGCAAAAGTCTTTATTTCTCCATCAATTCTATAATCAATGAAAATTTGTACCTATAATTATATAAAGTGCTGAGATTGAGCCCATTGCTTAGTTTTTTTCCATTTTAAAAATATTACATTTAAATTAAGTAATTTGTTTTATAATTTATGTTCCTGCCTTTTTTTGTTGATAGAGAATATACAGGATGAGTATATGAGCCAAATATTAATCATGTACATGTTCACAATGAGCCCAATCAATGATGTCATTCCAGAGTTTAGTGGAATATTTGTTAAATTTGTAACTATTTAGGCCTCTTGCCCAATCCTGTCCTTCTGAGCTCCCACCAGATGTGTGGCCCTTTAATTGCTAATTCATACTCCAATCTGAAGGTGGGAAGAAGAATGAAAGAAGTTAAATCCCAAGGCTGCCTGCAAATTTTTACTAGTTACAGTCTCTGAGAACAGGTTCTCCTGTGAAGGACGCATAAACTACTGACTAAAATGAACTTTTGATATTATCTGTGTATTTCTTTTATCCACATTACCTCTGCCCACCATTAACACAGGAAATTCAGTTCAATTGTTATAAAAAGATGCAAATGGAGAATAGTAAACAGCACAAAGGAAAATCAATAATATATTAAGAATTACTGAAGAAAGGAAAATAGACATAAAGCTTTGAAAGTAGGCAGAGAGAACAAGGAAAAGTGATGAACACTGGGACAAGAGAATGACTTATGTGAAATAAGGAGGCAGAAAGAGTCCTTCAGAAACAGCAAGAAAACAAATGATCTAAAGGCTAAAATTAACAATATTCTTACTATGGAAGTGGAAAATTCCTAGTTTTGTTAAGCCAAAAGGCAAAAATTGAAAAAAAAAATCACTTTAATTTATTAGAATATGCTTACTAAAGATATTTGAATTACTTTTCTACTTTGAGAAAAATGTCCACAGTCCCAAGATAAACTGTTAAATATACAGAAAGAATGGAGCAAATTAAATGGGAATAGGAAGGAGTATATCTTTTTCTCAGCTATACATAGTACCTTCACAAAAATTAACTATGTATCAGAAAGAGGTATGCAGCCAAAGGAGTATTTTGGGGAAAGTTTATTTCTCTAAACTCTTGTATCAATAAAATAGAAATAGAGCAGATCAGTGAAGTTAACATGCAACTAAAAAAGACCAGAAAATGAACAAACTAAAAATCTCCAATTAAATATCAAATTAGACTCCTAAAAATCAAAGGACAAATTAATAAAAATTGAAAATAAGAAAAATCACTGAACTAATGAGTGAAAGTAAGAGTTGGTTTTGTGGGAAAAAAAATAAGCCATTGGTTAATTTGATTTTTAAAAATAAAGAAGAAAACCAAGTTGTCCAAATCGAAAATGAAAAGAGTGAAATTGTCACTAGTGAAGATGAAATTAAAGCAATTAGAAGCTATTTTGCCCAATCATAGGCAATAAATCTAACACTGTAAGAGTTGATTGATATTTGCAAAAATATAAATTGTCCGGAAGACCATAAGAGAAATAGAATATATAAATAACACTGTTTTAGAAAAAGAAATTGAACAAGTCATCAATATGCTTCCTAAGAAAAAAAGCCCCAGATGGACTTACAAGTGAATTCTACTGAACATTTAAAGCACAATTGATTCTAATACCATATAAATCATTTGGGGCAATAGGCAAAGAATGAGTCCTACCAAATTCCTTCTATGACACAAATATGGTGCTGATACCTAAAACAGGAAAAGCAAAAATTGAGAAAGAAAACTATATACCAATTTCCTTAATGAATCTTGATGCAAAAAATTTTTAAAGTAAAATAATATTCTTAAAATAAAAATATTACAAATAAAAGCAAATAAATAAAAGACAGGAAACAAAGTCTCACTGTTGGCTGATGATATGATAACATATTTAGAGAATCAAATAAAAAAATAGTTGAAATAAATTCAACAAAGTTAGATAGGATATAAATAAACCTATATAAATGTTCTACATTTTTATAAACTATCAATAACACCCAGCAGGAAGAAATAGAAACAGAAATTCCATTTAGAATAAGTGTAGAGAATAACAAATAATTGGAAGTCTACCTGCCAAGACAAATACAGGAACTATAGGAACACAATTACAAAATACCTTGCACAAATGAAGTAAATTCTAAACAATTGGATAAATATTAATTGCTTGTCAATAGGCTAGGCAAATATAATAAAAATGACAATTCTGTCTAAATCAGTTTACTTAGTTAGTGCCCTACTCATCAAACTTTAAAAAAATATATTTTACAGAGCTGGAAATAATAATAACAAAATTCATTTGAAAGCACAAAATGTCAAGAACCATTAGGAAAAAAAATGTAAAGGAAGGTAATTTAATAAAACCAAATTTCAAACTGTAATCCAAAATGATAATCACTAAAATGATCTGGTACTTGATAAAAAAAAATATAGTGGTGGATCAGGGATCTAGATTAAGTATGTAATATACAGTAGCAAGTAATGATAGTAATCTAGTATTTGATAAATATAAAGATCCAAGTTTTGTGGGTAAGAATTCACTATTTGACAAAATTACTGGGAGAACTGGGAAGCAGTTTATCACAATGTAGATATAGACAAATATCTCACTGTGCATATTAAGATAAGGTCAAAATGGGTAAATGATTTAGACATAAAAGGTGATATAAGGAAACTAGGGGATTGCAGAATATTTTACCTACCAGACTTATGGATAAGGAAAGAATTTATGACCAAATTTCAAATTTCTCCAATAAAGGCCTTATTTCACAAATGTATAGAAAACTGAGTTCAATTTGTAAAAATATGAGTTGTTCTGCAATTGATAAATGGTCAAAGAATATGGACAGTTTTCAGAAGAAATCAAAGCTAAATATAGTCATATGAAAAAATTATCTAAATCACTATTGAATAGAGAAGTGCAAATTAAAACAACTGTGAGGAAGCACCTCACACTTATCACATTGACTAATATGACAGAAAATGACAAAATTATATAGAAGTAATATGGGGAAATTTAAACACTAATGTACTATTGATAGAACTGTGAATTAATTCAACCATTCTGGAGCAATTTAAAACTATGTCCATCATGAATACCCTTTAACCAAAGAAATCAAAGAAAAAGGAAAAGGACTTATGATGTCATTCAATTGTTTCAGTACTGTCTGATTCTTTGTGACCTCATTTGGGTAATATCTTTTTTTACATATTTCCACATTTATTATGCTGCACAAAAAATATTAAGGCAAAGGTTAAGTAATTTGCTCAAGGTATTATGTGTCTGAGGCCAGATTTTAACTTATATAGAAGAGCCCTCTGGATTGTAGATCCGGCACTCTATACATTGTTCTACCTAACTGCCCTAAAAAAGGACCAATATATACATAAATATTAGTAGTGATTCTTTTTAAAATTTTTATGTTTAATTTATGGAATAAAACAAGTATTTAAATAACACAGTGCAATAAAAAGATGATTAGTACATGAAACTGCTAATCTACTATGTACAACTTACTGTTCCTTTCAAATATGTAATCAAATTATTATGTAAAGCCTTTTTTTTCCTCTCCCCCCCTCCAGGTAGCAAAGGAAGAATAAAAGATATTAAACACAAAAAGTTCTATTATACACACATACATGTGTTTGTGTGTAAAATTATTCTTTACATAGTTCTATCATTTCTTTTCTGAATGATATATGATATCCTTTATAATCAACTTATTTATGACAGACAAATGATTTATTTGCTCAGAAATTCTTAAAACTATTGATATTACTCTATAAGAGTGTTCTCTTGGTTGTGTTCATTTTGTTCTTCATTATTTCCTGCAAGTCTTTCCATGTTTTTCTAAAATGATTGAGCTCAGCATTCTTGTAGCACAGTATTATTCCATCACAACCATATGCCACAACTTGTTTAGCCATTCTCCAATAGCAACTTTTTGTGGTAAGAATTAGAAATTAAGTGGATTCCTACGAAGTGGAGAATGGCTGGACAAGTTGTGGTATATGATTGTGATGGAACACTATTTTGCTATAAGAAATGATGACCAGGATGGTTTCAGAAAAACCTGGGAAGAGACATGAATTGATGCACAGTAAAGTGAGAGGAACCAGAAGAACAATGTGCATAGTATTAGCAATGTTATACAATGATCAACTGTGAATGACTTAGTTATTCTTAGGAATACAATGATCCAAAACAATGCTAAGGGACTTATGATGTAAAATGCTATCCACTTCGCAAGAGAGAATTAATGGAGTCTGTATATAAGATCAAAGCATGTCTTTTTTTACCTTCTTCTTTTGGTCTGTTTTTTTTTTTTTTGCAATATGCTTAATATGAAAATGTTTTATAAAACTATATATGTATAATTCATATCAAATTGTTTGCCTTCTCAAGAAGGGAGAGTTAATGGAGAAAAAATAATAAAATGTTTTTGCATGTAATTAATTAAAAAATAAGTACATATGGAAAGAGGATAGGAGCAATTGCTATTAAGTGAAAAGAGGAGAGACAGACAAATAGACTCAGAGAGAAAGAAACCAAGACAAAAACAAAAAGACAAAGGGAGAGACCCAGAGACTCAGATACATTGATACTGATATGTATGTATACATATATATATATTGAAAAAGAGAGAAAGACACAAAGAGAAACAGAAATATTCAGACTGACATAAAGACACAAAGATTGTATTTATTATAAGTGTATAAGTACATGTAATTAAAATGTCCAAGAAACACAACTATGATGCAATTTGTAATCTAAAACATAAAAGTTATGTGTGAAATATAGTGAAATGTGTATATTCATATGTGTGTATGAATTGTATAGCTTTAGAACTGGAAGAGATTTTAGATGTCATCCAATTCTAATACTTGTAATTTCAGAGGATTACCTTCTAGGATTATATGATATACAACAAACAATAATTTAATGGAGCTCTATTAAGCACATCGCATGCACTAGGTACTAGGAATATAACAATGAAAACAAAAACATTTTTACCCCCACCTCTACTGAAGAAGTTTACATTCTCCTTTGGAGGGAGAGGGACAGATATAACAAGATAAAAAAAAAGTTAAGAGTATATACAAAGTAAGGAAGTAATTTCAAAAGGGAGAGAGTGATAACACTAGACTGCCTATAATAATGCATCAAACAACAGAAGTGATATCCAAAAGATCACAGCTGAGTTGTGCTTTAAAGAAAGCTAGGGATTCCACAAGATAGAAGTTCAAAAAGAGTGCATCCCAGACCTGGGGTACCACTTGTGTCAAGTGAAGATGAGAGGTGGAATGTCATGTAAAGGGATGTCACAAGGATAAGATAATGAAACTCAGAATGTATAAAGGGGATTTTAAAAATTAAAGCTGAAAAGATAGGTGTGGTTTGCAGAGGGTTTAAAATGTCAAGTCAGAGAATTCTCATCTTTATCTACATCAATCAAAAAGCATTTATTAATCATTTCTAAACATTTCAAATTATACTAAACACTGGGGATATAGAGAAATGTAAAAATAGTCAATGATCTCAAAGAGCTTATAAAACTAACATGGAAGATAACAGATATATAGCATAGGCAAGATAGATGGTATATGGAAAGTAACAATAAAGGAAAGGCAAGAGCTTGGGAGGTGGGAAAGAAAGAAGATGAGGGAGAGGACATCTGCCAACTCCTTAACTTAAATGTGAGCCATTAAAATGATCCTATCTCATATAGCATTGATATTCACACATATTATTCACAAAGTAAAATCTTTAAGCAAGATGCAATGCATAAAATGAGAGTATCCAGATATTCTAAGGATGGAAAATATAATTTTATTTTACTACTCATTCTACATTATCCTTTCTGTTACCATAGAGGAATGTTAGATTTAAAAGTAAGATTATTTTGTTTGTTTTTATTTGGGGACAAACTACTGGTGGCTATGCTCCGCATTTGATGTAGTTAACTTAGTATGGGGAAAGCATGGTTTAATAGAAAGTTCAATTTAAAAAAAAACTGTGTTGGATTATTGTGTATCTAATTTATACTTTAATATATTTAACATCTACTGGTCATCCTGCCATCTAGGGGAGGGGGTAGGAGGAAGGAGGAGAAAAATTGGAACAAAAGGTTTGGCAATTGTCAACGCTGTAAAATTACCCATACATATAATATAACCCATATTAAAAAAAAAAAAAGAAAAGAAAATGAGGGGAACATGAAAAAAAATTGTGCTTAGAAAGGGAGCTTAGAGATCTCTGCTATGTTGTAGTCAATATATGACTAGGAAAAAAAAAGGGAAGATAGAGGCCACCTGTAAGTTTGCTCGGTTCCTCTTCATATTAATTCATATTTACATAGTACAATTGTGAGAAGTCATCAGTGCAAGCATTTTATCCCCACTTTAAAAATGAGTGTATGGAAGTTCAAAGAATATCTATCAGTAATTTTCTAAGCAATGTAGAGGACAAACAATGTCACATGCACATGTATGAATGGCTTCCCTTCCATGAATCTGAATAGGTATGTCCAGTCACAATATTTTAATAGCTTAATGGTAAACCAAATTGGAATAGAAAAATCAAACTAGCATCTATTGAAGAGAAACTTAGTTTTTACTTATGTGCCTACTGTGTATAAGTCACTTGTTAGGAGCTAAGGATTCAAAGCCAAAAAAGAGAAGAATGCTTATTTTCAAAGAGTTTATTGAGGAAAGATATATTAAGAACATGGATAGTTAAGTACAAAATGTATGCAAAATCAGCACAAATGGGAAGAGGGGTAAGAATTGGAAGAATCAAGAAAAGTTTATATAGAAGTTGATATTTCAGTTGAGCTTTAAAAATTATGAGAGATTTCAAAAGGCAAAAGTAAGGAAAGAATGGCAACATGTTTTTTTGTTTATTTTTTGTTCCAATTAGAAAAACACATTCTAGGTACCTAGGCCTGCATCTGGTTTAATTAGATTGACTATAATGAAAAAGCACTGTTTAATAAAAAGAGCAGGCTCTGCTTATTTGTTATGACTTTAGGCCAGTCATGTACCTGACCTGGAATACCTATGGAAGCCCCATAGGTAAAAAAGAAATACAGTCATTGCAAAACAGAAGGAAGGAGGAAAGGAGGGAGGAAGGGAGGAAATATTGGAATACATGAGAGCTGTTGGAAGACACAGGAGCCACCTGACAGTGGCTGCTGGAGGTCCAACCCAGAATGGATCTCCTCTTATGAGAGAATGATGCAAGGAAACAGAGGCAGTTGCTGTTCTCTGACCTCTCTGACCGAGAGGTATTGCATTGTCTGACCTTCGCTTCTCTTCCCTCTGCCTCCAATTTATCTCATTCCAGTCCAAAACACCTGTGTCAGCAAAGGCTGCCCTGCACAACTCCTTCAGATAGTATGATTCACAACTATGGAGGCTCTCAGAGAACTGACCTGTCGTGAGAGAGAAAGAAAGGGAGAGGGAGGAAGGGAGAAAGAAAGGGAGAAAGGGAGAGAGAGAGAGAAAGAAAGAAAGAAAGAAGAATGAATAAATGTGAGAAAAAAGAAAGAAACAATCTACTTGTATACTATCTTCTCCCTAAGGTTTCCACTTCCCTCTGTTCTATCTGGCAGGCCTCTCTCTCTCCCTCCTCAATCAGTAACACATATTATTGCAAAAAGAGTAATCCAGTGCTACCTTTTCTCCACATTATAGAAAAGAAATGTGAAAAGGAATCTTTTTGTGAAGTTAAAAGAGATCCTGGATCCCAGATCTTGTGAATCCCCAGGGATGGATTAGATCACTTCTGAAGTCCTTTCCAAATTTCAGATTCTATTCTTTAAACCACTGTTGGTTTACAAATTTTCCCTCTTAATCTATGAAAAATGTTTTATTTCTTATATTATTTTGACTTCATTAACAAATCTGATTTATAGGAACCTTTCCTGTTATTTGCCTCAGCTGAATGGCCAATGGGAGGAGGGGAGGAAGGGGGTGAAGAGTTAGGTGAGTGAATATAGACTATAATCTACCTTCTCCTGGAATCAATACTTATTATATGTTTTAAATTTCCCATCTAGAGACATCACACATTATAACTCTGCTTTCATTACTGTTGCCAACATGATCTTTTTTTCTTATTACTTTTTCTTTACCTTTTTAAACCAAATAGCTGGGGGCACTGGAAACCCCAATTCAGACTTTAGCCACAGGAGTGATGAAGGTATGCCCCCAAAATGTTCAAAACATAAACATATATTTATGCATGCAGTGACTCGAATTTAAACCAGGTTTAGTGACTGGCTGTTAAAAATTTTCCTCCAGGACCACCCAGCTAGTTGTTGATCTTTACTCTTGAGCTGGTATTTTTTGTATATTTGTGACATACATGTCACAAAGTGAATATGTACATAATCAAAGCTTAAACTTTTTAAGCTTTTTTATATTTTTGTGTCAGGCTTGCTAAGTAAAAGCTAAAGGATGAAAATACTTTTTTTCTGTAGTTATTTCCTATAATAAGCCAAATGATCAGCAACTCACCCAAATTAGCCATGTTATTACTTAGGTATGTGCAAATATGGCTAGACACATCAGAAAAGGATCTCAGTTTGTACCCCCTAAGGGGAATGGAATGGGAACTTGAAATATCAGTAAACTAAGTGCCTTTGAGTTTGAGAAAATTATACTCAAAGCAGGAAAAATTATTTCACTTCCCTTGGAAAGGAGTAAGATAGTTTGTATAGTAGATTAACAACCCTTTCTTTTGTTCTTGAATTCACAAGTAGAAAGAGGAAGATGACTTAAGAACTAAACAATAAAATTGACTTGCTCCTTCATCTTTTAAATTTCCATGCAACATTTACCAGTTTTGCCAAACTAATCCATGAATCACAGATGCTGATCATCCCCATATATAGCACATTCATGTCCAGTGTCATCATTCACACTGGACACTGAATAGTGCCATTTGTTTCCAAATAGGGACCTCAAAAGACACCCATCAGTTTCATACTAATTCCTAAGACCTCATCAGCTTCAGTTGTTGATCATTCTACTGAAAAGCAGGAAATCACGCCGCCTGGGAAACTTGGGAAAATCTGTAGACAGATAAAGCAATCTTTTAGGTTCAGGGGTTTCTGGTCAGAGCTAAATTTTTTTTCTTTCCTCCTCCAAATCACTTTAGATTCTCATATTCAACAGCAAATCAGTCCAGCTAATATAAAAGCCATTTTCTTTCATTCCTTTCTCTTATTTCCATTCAACACTACCCCTACCCCACCCCCAATCCCCTTCAATCTGCAGTGCTCGCCTCCGGTGCCTCAATAGTAGCTAGGACTGTGTCTTAATGAAAAAAGATGGATAAAATATTACCATAACCTCAGAAGCGGGAGTAAAGCCCTTATTAGAATTCGGGACCTGCAGCTGGAACTTTCAGCATGGGGTGGGAGATAAAGTTAACTATTGTTAGCTCACAAGTGGTTCAGACTTCCTGGCAACTGCAGTGAATTACTCAGCCCTTTATGCAGGCCTTCAGAAACAGGCCACTGTTTCACAACAAAAAAGGCATTCAGGCAGGGAAAGATGGCCTCCCCAGGCTCTAGAAAACTAGCTTTAAGGCAGTGAATGGACATTGCTGCCTCCCAAGTGAATGACCACTGTGGGAAAGGATGATGATGTCAGCATGAATATATTTCCAGTGTTTTTGTCCTGCTTCTACCAGACCTCTCTCCCTCTTGGGCTGTTGCCTTGTCCTCTGTTTTTCTATCTCCTTCTCTCTTTCTCCATGTATCTTTATCTATCTCTGTTTCTTTCTCTGTCCTCTTTCCTGCTCTTTTTCTCTCATTTTTATCATTCTTTCTCTCTGTCCCTCTTCCCTTATCCCTCTTTCTCTATTTTTATCTATCCTTCTTTCTAGCTCTTTTGTATTTTCTCTCTTTCCTTTTCCCATTCTGCTTTTCTGATCCTATTATCATCAATCATTATACATCATCATCATCATCATTATTTTAGAAGTTAGAACTCCCCTTAAAACCACTATCAAATCACTATCAGGATGTTACTTCACAATAAATAAATGAACAAATAAGTAATTGATTCTTTTTCATCAAAAACAAGATGGAAAATAGAGCAAGATTAAAAGAGTGTATATGTATGTGTGTTGGGGATGATGGGGTGAGGGGTGGGGAAGTGATTCAATTTGGCCTCTCCTGGTATTGGTTGGGAAAGGACAGCCTGAGAGGAGGGAATGACAAGGAACAATGGGGAAGGGGGAGGGGAGGTGTGGCTTTTGAGAAACAAATTTGTAATCCTTCACACTGGAAACTGAAAGGGGCTGCCCTTCTCAAGGTTTCCAAGAGCAGAAGAATAACATTCTTGACTAAGTCTTCACCAGCAACACAGCCTTGCTTTTGAAAATGCATCCAATTACCAAATTTGCAGAGTGCTTTCAAAGCTTTTTCTGGCTTTTAAAATAAAATTAAAAACAAAATTTAAAAGTGATGAAGAAGAGAAAAAAAGAGAAAGGAAAAGACTTCTAAATGTGTTTGGCCTGTGGCAGAACTGGAGAAACAATTTGGCATATTTCTAGAATGGCCCATGTCCTGAAGTTCCTTAGTATTAAATGTATGTTGTAATAAAGATTAAGATATAGGGCTTGTCAAACAGCTACTGTATAATCAATGATAAATAGACATTGACTCCTTTATTTTCTTCACCCTAAGCTACTTGGAAATTATTTCTTTGAAATGTTTCAAGTCCACTTTATAGAAATGTAGGCAATAAATGATCTTTTAAAAGCTTCTTCTGGTAAAATGGAATACCCTTCTTCTCACCCATAAAACTTTAATAGTTGAGACTTTTGAGTCTAGCCATTTGGAAATGTATGTGCCTGACCATCACTGCTCTCTGTTCCTTTAAAACTCTAGCCATTCTTAATACATACAGTTTGAACTATATTGGAATATATCTATGTTTCTTTTGTTTCTTTATTCTCTCATAGTAACAAGTTGCCATACATTTATCCAGTATCCACTTTGCTCTAAATAGAGGCTTTACTATAGGATGGATGTAAATGTTCTTTAGAAATTTAAAAATTAGTTAAGGACTTTCTAAGTTCTCAGATGATAACTTGAAAACTACAATCAATAAACACAAAATAAAGAATAATGGGAGAAATTGGACAGTGAAAGTCTTGTTAGTCCTAAGAGCATGACAAGGGCCTCTAGATGTTGGCCTTCCATGTAGGGGATTTGTGGAGAATGCTTCTGTAAAACGTGGGAGAATCAGCAATCCTGTTTCTCCATCTCCTCACAAGGAGGAAAAGGGGCCTTAGAACTGTTTCTTTTGCACTTGATTTTGGGTGAAGAAAAGCTTTTTAATTGACTATTTAGCAAAAACTCTGTACATACAAAAGACTCCAACTGAGGAATTCAACCTTATTTTCTTACTTTTCTAGTGGTCACAATATGTAAGGTTAATTTTTGAGTTCCAGGATGATGGGTACAAAACTGCCCTTCCCTTCACTAGAGAAGTTCATGAGGGCAAAGAAGTCTTTGTCTGGGATGGGGATGTTTCCTGTTTTTTTACAAAGCCTTGTAATATCTCAAAAGCTCAGAAGGACAAATGGCAGTTCATTAGGAGAGACTTAGAAGGAACCAAACTTCAAAAAAAACACAATCAACTAGCTTGAACTGACTCAGCAATGAAATTACTTCATAACCAAAGTAGCATGCCCTTTAAGCAATGGCTAGGTTCTACCTGGTGAGTGTTTAAATTGAACCCACTCTCCCAAGAGACTAAGAATGTAAAAGATATTTGGATGTCTGTTCTGGTTTTATTTTCTTGATAAATGTCCCTTTGTAAAAGCTAATTGATGTTAATTGGTGGTAGGGGACTTATCCCTGGTATCGGTGATATCAAGAAGATACTACCTGGGAAATTATAGTAAGTCAATAATCACTAATGGAAAACACACTGAAATGGGGATTTAAGTTGATAATATTAGAAGAATCCTCTTATCTCTCCTGGGTACCCTCAGAATACTGAGGCGGGGCATATAGACAATGTCAGTAACAAAACCAGAGTTGGGAAAATCTAGAATCTCCCTACAAAAGTACCATAATTTGAAGGCATAATTGTCCAAAAATTGCACAGTAAATGTTGATCAGTAATATTCAGTTAGGGGAAGCTAGGTGGAATGATGCATGGAGTACTGGGCCCAGAGTCAGAAAGAAATGAGTTTAAATCTGGCCTCAGAGACTTAGTACAAGTCACTCAACATTGTTTTTCTCAGTTCCCCTATAACATGAACTGGAGAAGGAAATGGCAAGTACTCCAGTATCTTTGCCTAAAAATAAAAACAAAAAGCATATGGGGTCACAAAGAATCACAATTAAATCGACTAACCAACAAAAATTTGCAGTTTTGTAGAAGGACTTCTGCAAGGGTCTGAGCTTTAATCTTAAAAGAGGTAATTGTCATGAACTAACAGAAAACAATATCTCCCTTGCAAAATTATAAGGTCTCTAGTTTTAAACTAAATTGTCATTTGTTCATGCCTCTAAAATACCTCAGACAGCCCTGTATGTGCAAGTGGTCCTCAGTAAATGCTTATTAATTAATGATTTGTTCACAAAGTTTCATACAGTTTGCAAAGCATTTTGTATGTATTTTCTCATTTAATCCTCACAACATCACAATGAAGTACTATTATTTTTCCCATTTTACAAATGAGAGGACTGGAGCTGAGAAAAGTTAATGATTTGCCTAGTTTGAATTAATTTTTTCCTGACTTCAAGTTCAGAGGTCTAACTGCCGTACCACCTAGCTGACTCATAAATATAGTTTCAACTAGGAAGTTTTTAATGTCAGCCATGGTTGTAATGACTAATTGTGGCCACTTCTCTAGCTCAAAAGTACATAAGTAGAACTCTCTTTTTATAAAATCATTATGAAATCAAGTGTACATTATCTCAGTGTTCCTTCATGAAGTAGCATAAGATAGCTTCACTGTTAAGTAAATCAAAGAAATTGGGTATTCCAATCAGACTTCTTACATGTATTGTCTAATACAGGGATCCTCAAACTTTTTAAGTAGGGGGCCAGTTCACTGTCCCTCAGACTACTAGAGAGCCGGACTATAGTAAAAACAAAAACTTTGTTTTGTGGGCCTTTAAATAAAGTAACTTCATAGCCTTGGGTGACGGAGATAACCTTCCTCAGCTGCCACATCTGGCCCATAGGCCATAGTTTGAGGACCCCTGGTAGGTAGATGTGTCAGCAAATAGATCTAAAATAGATCTAAAAAAAAAGTCCAAAGTTTTAGATTGTGTACTTGCCACCTCATAAGTACTAAATAAATGTTTGATGGACTGATTTTTTAAAAAATTAAAAATCTGACAAAACAATTTACAATCAGGACAAATACATGTTTACCATTATACAGATCAAGATTGACCTCACTCATATTTTTTTTTTTTTTTTTTGAGGAAGGAAAGGAACATCCAGGTGGTAAGTACAAAAAGCATTGGGCCTGGAATCAGGAAGACTCTATATAAGTTCAAATCAAGCATCAGATACCCTAGCTTTGTGATGCGGGGCAAATAATTTAACCTGTTTGTCTCATTTTTTTTTTCTAACTATAAAATGATCTGGAGAAGTAAATGGCAAACCCCACTCCAGTATCTTTGCTAAGAAAATCTCAAATGGGCCCGAATCAATTCAATAATGATAACGAGGTTTCACTCAAACTGTTTTCAGCTGTTGACACAATCTGGGCTTGTGACAGTGTTCCTAGGGAAAGGAGTAGAATAGGTTTATAAGACCAACCAATTGTGACCATGCAGAGACCTGGACCTTAATGGAATAGGATACAAAAACAAAGCAATAAACATTGAAGAGAAGAAGAGCTAAACATTAGTATGCTATCTCTCAGCTCCTAAAATTTTCTCTGGCTGTCCTTAATGCCTTGATTGCTTTACGTACTCCACTCCAACTAACCTTCCTGGTTTCCTTTAAGTCCCAACTAAAATCCTATTTTCTATAGAGAGCCTTCCTCACTCCTTCAATTACACTGCCTTTTTTCTGTTAATTACTTCCTAACTATCCAGTGTATAGTTTGATTTGTATATATGTTTACATGTCATTTCTTCATTAGATTATAAACTCCTTGAGTGCAGTAATTATCTTTTCCCTCTATTTGCATCTTCAGTGTATAGCACAGTGTCAGGAACATAGTAGGCACTTAATTAATGTTGATTAAGAGTATGGGTTGTGTCATTGAAAGAGAAATAAAAACACTCAGAGGTGAGAAATGGGCGAAAGGTGTTAAATGTTACAGTTGTATATTATAATTGATCCTGTAGTATTTAGGTGACAAAATTTACCTAAATGATATCTCTTTCTGATACCAATAATCTCTGGTCACTGAATCTTTCAACTCAATGTCAAAGACCTTTTTTCCTCAGAATGAAGTTTTATTTTTTAATAATTGATAAAAATGACAAATTTCAATAAAGGATTAATGAAACAAAAATACTTCTTTCCTATTTAAATATTATTTTAAATACATGGATCCTCTGAAGGTGGGGAATTTTTGACTGAATCCAAACCCCTCAGTTTGTAGTTGAAACTGAGGCTGAAATAGTTTAAATGGAAAGGGACATATCTCTTTTTTTTAGCACCTATCATATACCAGGCACTGTGCTAAGCACTTTACAAAATTTTCTCATTTGATATTCTCAACAACCCTGTGAGGTAAGTACATCATTACCTTGATTTTATACTTGAGGAAACTGAGACAGACAGAGGTTCAGTGAAAGGCCCAAGATAACATAATAGTGTCAGAGTTACAATTGGAACTCAAGTCCTTCTGACTTCAATTCCAATTGTTAAACTATTGCAATGTAGCCACACTGGGGAGGTTGAGGTGGGGTGGGTTGAGGTAAATAATTAAATAATGTAAGATTCCTGACCTAATGAAGATCAGAGTCTACTAAATTCTAACTATGCTTCCTTTGTTCTAAATTTCTTCAACTGATTTTTTTTTCTGCCCACATATGGAACTTTATGTTGATTCCTAGAACTTTTGATTTTTTTTATCAGATTCTATAATTCATATCATTGTTTTATGCTTCAGATTGACATTAGACTAAATAAAATATGAAATTATTTCTAAATCTGGCATTCTGGGATTAAGGCACCCTCCAATCTTCAAAGTTGACATGGTGGCAAAGGAATTAAAATCAACAGCCTCCTATCTATACCTGTCAACAGTACTAGCCTCATCAACCAAAACATACCATCTTAGGCAGGGGTCTTTTCATGCTGGGAAGATTTTTTTTAAAAATAGTTGATTATCTCATGGAGAAGGTAGAGGATTCTGTGGTAGTAAACAGCAAAAAATATAGCAAAATGAGAAAAGATAGTAGCAGTCTCATTTAACATCAGTCCCTCTAAGAACATAACTGCCTTTGCAGAAGTGTCTGGTTCAAGTCTGAGAAACTATTGTGTAATTGCAGTCTTACTTTTTTTATAATGAGGCTTGAAATGTGCTGGGAAACTAATTCCTGAAAATTATTTTAAACTAAAGACTAAAATTGATCTTGTCAGTATGAGGACAGACATATGTGCCTGTTTGGCATCTGTTTCCCACAAAGTGTCTGGGGATTTGTGTTTTCACATAAAAACAAAAATAAAACCCAGTATTTATTTCAATTTGGGGCAGAGGGTAGGGAAGATTTACTTTGCTTTTCAGTGCTCACTGCTCTGTTTTTTTCACTGTATTGAGACAGTACAGAATTTTAGTCATCTCTAGTCTTGTTGTTACTTAAATCCCATGTCTTTAGATAAGTACCAAGAATTTCTGTTTGAATCTCTGCCATTACTTGGGAATCAACATAACCCAAACCAAGCTAATCTTTCCCCTTACAAACAGATACCTCCTCCAAAATCCTCTGTCAGTGGTACCGCCATTCTCTCACTCATTTTGCCCAAGCACTTTAAGTCAAACCTACTTCACAAGATTGTCAGAAGAAAAATACTCTGTTAAAAAAAATGTCAAGTGGAAGCTATTTTCACTGTTATTTTTATATTTAACTTTTTATGGGTGAATTCTATTTTATTAAAAAACTCACTTGAAAAACTTCAAATTTAGAAAGCAAATTATTTGTCTTTCTGAAGAAATCTTCACTTTGCAAAATAGCAAGGTCTCCCTCTTTCCTTTTTATCTCTTCCTTTCCATTTCCTGTTGCTATCCTAATTTTTCAAGTTCTATCTCCCTTCACACAGTATTACTGCAATAGCTGGCTACCTTGCCTTCTTGTCTTTATAGTCTTTCACCAATTTATCCTACATCTTTCTCTTTGAGGAGCAGAGAATGAATCTCAGAATTATCGTTGTTATGTTCTATTACAACTACTTTTGGGGAGGTAGAGCACAAGGCAATTGGACTTAAATGACTTTCCCAGATTCACACAGCCAGTAAGTATCAATGTCTGAGGCCATATTAGAATTCAGGTCCATCTGACTCTAGGGCCATTGCTCTATCTCACTAAACCACTTAGTTATCCCTTGAAACTATTTCTTCAGTGAGTATATGTAGTAGGTGCTTAATAAATGCTTGCTGACATTGATATTCATGTTGCAGAAAACTTGTCAGTCTGTAAAAACACACTATTTTAGAAAAAAAAAAAAGAAAGAAAGAAATGTTGCCTCTGCAGAGTTAGTCTCGATATTTCCACTCACAGACATTTACATTACATTATATTTTCTGCCAAAATCTTTGGAGATTATCATTTATGTATATCTTCTCATATATCTTCTCATACTTGTTAATTCCTTAGATTATACAGAAAATCACTGCCACTTAGAGGGCTCAACACATTAACAAATGTATACAACCACTATGAGATGCCCACCCTCTGAGTTAACATGATTAGCCCTACAGGTTAACTAAACCCACATGTAGTACAATCAAGCAACTTAATGACTGAATCTAAAATGAGAAGAAATTCCTTAGGTATTAGGGTCACAGATGAATACTCAAGATTCATCAGTTATCTGAGCATAGTCAGGTCAAAAGAGTAATGTCAGCAATGAAAAACTAAAAAGAGATAGAGTTTGATATAAAAGAATCAAACATCTTATAGAGCTGAAGATTTAGCTGAATCACAGCAATGTGCTCTGTTCTCCACATGTGACTTCCTTGTTTGTCATAATGCTGAACAATAAGATTATATGGAAACAAGATAGGCTCCCTTTCCCTGAGCAAGGGATATGGGTTGTCTAAAATCTATAGAGAGAAACCTCCCGTAGATTTAATAAGGAGAAACTAGCCTTTTCCTTCCTCCCACTATTTCCTCCCACTATTTCCAATAGCAAGAAATACACTTCATCTAGTTGCAAACTGCCTAAATTGTGTTCACTGGGCATTTGACTGGGAAGAGGAAGGGAGAGAATCAGGATGAGAGGAGGCTAGGTTAACTAATCAATAAGATTATATGTAATGTATAAATTATATATTTTTCATACATTTCTAAAGGTACTCTCTTTGGAACCCTCACAATAGTTGTGTAAGATATGCAGGCAGGTGATAACATCACCATTTTAAGAAGAGAAAACAAAGTCAATCAGGTTTAAATGATTTACACAGGATCATAAAACTAGTAAATGGGGAGAGAAGTAGAGATGAGTTCTGATACATAGTTCCACTGTGCTCTTTCCAATTTATAACATTGCTGTCATGTTTGACAAAAGGGTAGATCTCTTGATCTTTTTGGGCCTACATTTCCTAACATGGAAAGTGACAGAATTGAAATCATCTCTAATCCTTTCCTAAGCCATCTTTAAGGGGATTGCAATCATTAGCAACAACTTAAATTTCAAGGTTTCACGATTTTACTGCTCATTGTACTTTCTCCACCCATAGATCTTTTCTTTCCCTACCCACAGAGGAATCATTACACATTACTGTGATCAAAAATGTAATCACCTATTGCTTCCTTCAAATCTGAGTTAAAAACCGATTTTCTGCAAGAAGCCTTTCTTTGTATCCTGTAATGCTGATATCTTTTCTCTGAGGTTACCTCCAATTTGCCTTCTATATATTTTGTTTGTACCTGCTTGTCATTCCCCATTAAATTACAAGTCACTTGAGGGCAAGGACTGCTTTCACCTTTTTTGTGTACCCTATATTTAGTAGAGGGTCTGGCATCTAGTAGGCATTTTAAAAAATTCTTGTTGACTAACTTAGTCTGATTCTTGAATCCCACCTTATAAAAAGACTTTCTTCTGAGTCTTAAGTCTTTATGACTTCCTGAACTCTTGACTCTTCATATGTTCTTGATCAGAGGTTCCCAATTAATGTCTAGTTCTGCACAGCACTGAATTTAACCAACTTGGTCCCAGCCCCACTTGGGTATCTTTGTTTTGCCACCAGTCAGAAAGACACCAACAGCTACCAATTACTTTCAGAATTCCAGTAATACGAACAGACTTGAACCATCTTTATCCAGAATCTGTGTGCACATGCTCTTTGAAATCAACTACCGTTTTTTGGTTTAAGACCTTGTTTGCCATTCTGTCCATCAAAAATTCTAAGAGAATCTAAAATGATTAATAAACCTCTAAAAAGTTGGAGTGTCCACTTTATTATTTAAGTAGCATGACCATTAATTCCTACAACCCAATGAAATTTCTCTTAAAATAACGATAAGATTTGTCTTTTGCCTTGTTAGAAGGGCAAGGAGAAGCAGAAAATATAGCCTTTTTCTTTACTTTTTTATGAGGATTATATGAGCAAAAATTACACAGAATCCAGCAAAAATTGGTCAATTCCCTTTTCCCAATGAAATCGGCATTTGCCATTGACCTGCAAATGGTCAGTAATGAAGACCTGATCTAAATATCCTAGAATGATAAATTCAGTCCATATCTTGTAAAGTCTGCATCAGTGATAGCTGAATAAGTCAATCAACTTTTAAAGATAAAAAGAATATGCTGCTTATAAAACTCCAAATTGCTGGGGCTCAAATGAAAGTATGAGAAGACAACAAATTATTCTAACCAAGGGACAAAGTGACATATCTAAGTTTCAAAGCTAGGAAGCATATTTGAAAGGTATCCTTATACCAACTAATATAAAATCTCTTTTTTAAAAAGGGTTGATATTCTTCCTGGCATGGCAATGGGAAGGGATTGTGGTAAAAACTTTATCTAGACTGATTCTCCTAGGAAAGTAAAGAAGTAAAAAAGGAAAGAGAGGAATCTCAAGGCCTGGATAAAAACCAAACTGCCAAGGAACACTTCGATGATGACAACTTAAACATTTAGTGTGTTGTGATTACTTGTGGCAAAGGAAACTACTCCATGAACAAAATAAAAATATAAGTTTTAGAACCAAAAAAAGGGGGTTGAGAATATGATCCAATTATGTGCTGCTTCTTAGGTCTCCCTAGTTCTCATAGAATTGGTTACCTAGTCCTTTAAGATGTCCATGATACTAAATACTCTATGGAATTAAATATAAGAATTACCCACAGGGCTCATTTTACTGCATAAGACAAATGTTCCATCTTTATTCCAATATAAAGAAAGTATTACTGCTGTGTGTAATGGTCCAAATCCTGTAAAAGAGTAAAATAGTCATTTAACAGGAAGACTTTTTCCCTTTCTCAAGTCTTACATGCTTCAGAATTATCCACTTCTTTCTTCTTTTTTTTTTCTTTCTTTTTTGGTTAACTATGGTATAGAGTGCAAAAGTTTCAATAAATAATCTTGCATTTGATTGAAAGTTGCCAATCACTTTTTCTGACATTTATACACTAGGAGTTGGTTTAGAGGAAAAGAAAATTGTCTTCAGAAATATGACTTCTAGAATTTTCACTTTGGGGGAACTTTGACTGAATTTATTAAAACACAGGATGGAAAATTTTTTGTATAATAATCCAGGCAGTTAATAAAAGTAATAGGACATATCTATGTTTCACTTAATAATTTACAAAACAATAACCCTGTGAAGTTGGAAATTTATTTTTATTATCCTCATTTTACAGATCAGGAAACTGAGGCTTACAGAGACAGCCTAGTAGTATTACAGAGAGCACTATATCAGAAAGAGTTCAGCTAGCTAATATACCACAGAAGAAGAGAGCTTCTAAATTTTTTCCCTAAAATAAACTATTTGAGTGTTCTGTTGTATTTTGTTTTCCATTTCAGGAAACATCATTTTCAAAAACAAGCACAAGATTTTGCCACCTGGTTCCCAATACTCTGGTGATTAACCTCTTCCTGCTTAGTTAGGATGTTCCAATATGCCTGACACATAATCTATTATCATATTCACATTCAAGGTCTTGATAACTTTGCAGACTCTGTTGGAACTTGCATGAAAATGCAAGATTAACATCACTCTATGATGAAGCAAGCAATAGAATAAGATATTTATGAAAATGAGATATATACTAAGGCAGGGGTTCTTAACCTGTGGATCATGAAATTTAAAACATATGTATTTTCTTGACTTTTTTAATATAACAGATTTTCTTCATGATCCTACATAATTTATTTTATGCTTGTAAAAACATTATTTTGAGAAAAGGAATATGGATTTCAGTAGATTGTCATAGGGATCCTAAAGGAAAAGAAAAAGTTAAGAACCACTAAGATAGTGTTCATAAGAATGATAGTAAAAACAAAAATAAACTTCATATAGCGCTTTAAGGCTTACAAAACACTTTGCATATATTATCTTATTTGAATCTCACAAATTTTTGAGATAAGAACTATTATTATCCCTATTCTATAGGTGAACAAACAGAAAGGCACAAAAACTTGTCTAGCGTCACAGAACTAAGAAGTGTATGAGATAGGATTTGAATTCAAGTCTTCTAGAGACCTTCTATGTCCTGCATACTATCCATTGCATCACTTAACTACCCTCATTAAAGAAGGTATAATAGAAGATATCCTAGATGGAATCACAACAACAACAACAAAAGAATTTCCTATTGATGAGACTTTCCAAAGGTTCCTGATCATAACTGACATTGCACCAATTAACAGAGTCCCTGAACAAAACAAAGCCTTCTCAGTGTAATCCACAGTAAGGGAAAAGAGATTAGTTGATTATCAACACTGGAAAAACAAAGTATAGATATTCCCTGATCCATGACATACATCCTAGAAGGATAAATGGCCACTTAGATACCCACTTGTCTACTGTACTATAGTAGAAATTTCTTGAATGTACACTTTGGACAGCTAGAAACTTAGGACACTTCCTTCTCTCAAATTCTGTGATTCTGTAAAGTATTGATTTATTCCAAATATCTATATTTAATATGTATATGTGTACATACATGTATATATGTACCTATATTTAGACTTTTTTGGCCAGTATGTGTGTATGCATATAACTTGAAATTCCCATTCAAGTAAATTTTTTTTCTCTATGAATATAGATGGAAAAATAAATAGACATGCAGATGTAGATACAAAAGTAGCTATATCTATCTAACTATACATATCTTTTCTATCATGTGCATTTTTGTAACAAGTATCTCTAATCATTGATATTCTTTCATACTTATATATTACTAGTTTACCACAAAAATTAATAATAATAACTATTTATAAAGCACTTTGAAATTTTCATGGCACTTCATACAACTTTTCTCATTTAATCCTTATAGCAACCCTGAGAGGTAGAAGCAACTATCCTCTATTTACAGAGGAAGAATAGAGGTAGAGAGAGGCTAAGGTAGTTAGGGTCACTCAACTACTATCTAAGATCCAGCTTAAACTCAGACTTTACTAACTCCAATTCCAGTTTGTGAACAAGTTTATAGACAGAAAAAAAGAGGAATGTATATGAAATAATGAGCCACTATCATATGCAATATGTTTTTTCTCTTATTTTGTTTTGTTTTAATAATAATAGCTTTTTTATTTTTCAAAATACATGCAATGATTGTTTTAAACAATCACCCTTGCAAAACCTTGTATTCCATATTTTCCTCCCTTCCTTTCCTCTTCCCCATCCTCTAGACAGCAAATAATCAAATATAGGTTAAGCATGTGCAATTCTTCTAAACATATTTCCACATTTATCATGCTACACAAGAAAAAATAAATCAAAAAGGGGAAAGTGAGAAAGAAAAAAAAAACCAAGCAAACAAATAACAACCCCCAAAAAAGGGGGTGATCCACACTCAGTCTCCATAGTTCTCTCTCTGGATGCAGATGGCTCTTTCCATCATTTTTCCTTGCCTTGAATCACCTCATTGTTGAAAAGATTCAATTCAATCATGGCTAATCATCACATAATTTTGTTGTTGCTGTGTACAATATTCTCTTACTTTTACTCATTTCACTTAGCATCAGTTCATGTAAGTCTTTCCAGGCTTTTTTGAAATCAACCTGCTCATCATTTCATACAAAACAATAATATTCCATTACATTTATATACCATAACTTATTCATCCATAACCCAACTGATGGGCATTCATTAACAATCTCCAAAATGGTTGGATTAGTTCACAGCTCCACCAACAATTTATCAGTGTCCTAATTTTCCCATATCCCTTTCAATATTTATCATTATGTTTTCCTGTCATCTTAGCAAATCTGCAAGATGTATAGTGGTACCTCAGAGTTGTCTTAATTTGCATTTCTCTAATCAATAGTTGTTATGGGTCAGAACTCTGAATTTGAAACAAGGATGCTTACAAGGTACTAAGTGGAATTGAGGAGACAATGGTTATCTAGTTTAGCATGGTTCATTATGATTGATTTAATCCTACAACAAATAATGGCTTCCTGCTGATATAATGACTGGTTTATACTCAGTATAGAGCATTATAAGCTAGGAGCCTCAGCCAGGATTCATTCGGAGAGTTTTAGAAGCCAGAGAAGACAGGCAGGAGCTCAAGCTCTCGGAACCAAGGACAGACATTTTTTTGATCTTCAGTCAAGCTACTGGTGGCAGACTCTTCTCCCGCATTTCTCCACTGAGACCAAGGCTGGTCTGAAAGGCTCTCCAGAAAGCTGACCAGTGCCAGGAAGGTGATAATAAAGAATTTAGACTTTAACACCTGGCTGTTCTTGTGCTGATTACTGAACTAAAATGAAGACTGCTCCCAGAGACCCCAAGAAAACCAAACTAGAGAACATTGCAAATAGTGATTTGGAGGACCTTTTCATATGACTAGAAATGATTTCGATTTCTTCATCTGAAAATTGTCTGTTCATATCCTTTGACCACTTATCAATTCGGGGAATGACTGTATTCTTATAAATTTGAATCAATTCTCTATGTATTTTAGGAATGAGGCCTTTATTAGAAATATTGAATGTAAAAAACTTTTTTTTCCACAGTTTTCTGTTTTCCTTCTAGTCTTAGCTGCATTGCTTTTGTTTGTACAAAAATGTTTTAATTTAATAATAAGGATTATCCACTTTGCATTTAACAGTATTTTCTAGCTCTTCTTTGATCATAAATTCCTTCCTTCTTCACAGCTCTGAGAAGTAGACTATTCTTTGTTCTCCTAATTTGCTTGTAGTAAAAAAAATCTTATTTAAACCATAAAGCCATTTTGATCTTACCTTTGTATATAGTATTGTTGGTCAATGCCTAGTTTCTACCATAAAATTTTCCATTTCCCCAGCAATTTTTGTCAAATAGTAAGTTCTTATCCCAGAAGCTAAAAGCTTTGGGTTTATCAAACATTAGATTATTATAGCCATTGACTCTTGATTGTTTCCCTTCCAGTCTTGTCTGCATTGGTTTTGTTTGTACAAAACCTTTTTAATTTAATATAATCAAAATTATCCATTTTGCACTCCATAATGTACTCTAGTTCATCTTTGGCTACTAATTTATTTTTTCTCCTAGCTTTTTTAGTTGCATGCCCAATTCATCGATCTTCTCTTTCTCTATTTTATTCATTTAAGCATCTAGAGATATAAAATTTCCCCTAAGAACTACTTTGGCTGCATCCTATAAATGTGTATAATTTGTTTTTGAGCATTTATTAAATTTAAAACAATAGTTTCCATGATATCCTGCTTTTCTATGTCCTCTTTCTATCTTCCTTTTATACTCTTTTGTGTATTTTAATGTTTTACTGATGTTCTTTTCTTTGTAATATTATTTCCATTTATTTATTCATTCTTACAATAGAACTCTCTACTCCTCTCCCCTGTTTTTTGGAATCAATAAACAAAGAAAATTCACATATTAGCTTTTCTTGAAGACTTATATTTCACTCTACATCTCTTGGTCATCCTTTCCTGTCTACCAAGAGGCACCTACATTTCTGGTATGCTCTAACTCCTCTTCAGATAAAAATGATTCTGAAGTTGAATTGAAGGCTAAAACAATATTAATCCTATGGGAGAAGAAGATTGGCAATTCAGAGGGGAAATTAGGTTTATCATAGATGGATATACATACATATATATATATATGGGGGGGCAGCAAGTGTAGTGTATCTTTGAAATAGAAGATGCAATCTGATTTAATTGGCACTACAGGTGGATAGTATGGAAAAGCATCACTGATTTGACCAAAAGAAAGAAAATGCTTCATATTTTAGAGGGAAATAAAAATAGAATCCAAGAGCAAGATCAGTCTGAATCTATTTGAAGGAAATTATTTAGTATTTTCAATGATGCCAATAGATACTGAACTAACTAACTCTTTACTCTAAATAATCTCCTGGAGATAGCATCTCATTGTAAACTCATGAAATAACATGACAGTATGAATGGATCTGAAGTTAGAAAATGTGGATGGATACAAATCCTAGTTCAACTACTGTGTAACTATTATGGGACCTTACATACAATAACTAGTTGATGAAAATTTGTTGAATAGAAAGAAGTCTAATGTATAACTAGAAAAATGAAATAAATTGGTCATGTAACAAGGTGGACATAAAACTGTTTGAAATCTAAGTAGTGCAGTGGCACCCCCTCAGACATTAAACAATGAGAAGAAAGAATTTAGTATGCTTGGTGAAAAAGTTAGTAGAAGATTTTTGAAAAGGCGAATAAGAACTGCAGTGGAGATATTTAGGGCTTATAATATGAATGAAGGGAAGGAGTTCCCACAGCAATGAAATCATAGAGTTATCTTCAAAATATCAAATTTACTCATATTTTCCTCTAAAATTTAATGTGCTTTCTATTTTTTTCTGGTCAGAATTCTCTATGCACATGTCTTACTTATGCTTCTAATCGGTGATGTTCTCCCACTCTTAAATATTGCTAATTATTTCATTTTATCAAAAATACTTCTAAAGCATGTTTAAATTATGCCTCTTGGGCCAAAAACATCATTCAAAGTTTGAGTCGAAAATTGTAGTAATATTAATTCCTTAGGGATACCGGAAGTGGAGAAGGAAAATGTTTTTTTTACAATTAAAAGCTTCATCAGTGTCATAGTCTGAGGGTCCAAATGTAAGTTAGGGAGTGTCCATGGTAGAGTCATTCTCTCTCAACTTGTATAATTTAAGGGGATTGCCATTTTAATAATAAAAAGGCAATAATCAGGAAAATATAAAGTGTATTAGCAGCTTAAAAATATAATCCTCTTACTAGTTCAAACCTCTCTAAATGTAATTCATCACCTTTGGATTTAAAAAATTCTACTTATGTATATAATTTGCATCAATTCTTTTCTTCTCAATAATTTTTAGCTATACATTGAATGTAAAATTTTAATTCTAGTCCAAAATAGCTTTCTAGACTTGGTTTAAGATGTCTTTTCAAATTTTTTTTTCTTTTCACAATGGTCCAAATTTTAAATCCCTTCTCCTCTCATTCATTCACTTCTGTCTCATATACTACAGTCAAAAGTACAGAGAGCTTATGGGATTCTTTCATGTGTTGTGCAAATCTGTCTAGTTCCAACTAGATTAAAGCCACTGATCTATTTCTCACATGTCAACTAATGAATTATAATGGCAACAAATTGTATAATATGACTTTGATGGTTTTTTTTGCAAAATTAAACTAATGCTTTCAAAATTGGATATCATACATTTCTTAATAAGGCATAATCACTAAGACATTGAGTTAGTGTAGAGTTTGTTTCATCCAATTTTCATAAAGGAATCAAGCTATAATAAATGAAAAACTCTCATCCTATTGCCCTTCTATAAAAAGCACCTACAGCCAATGAAGGGTTACTGACCCAAAACAAATAAATTAATAAGCCTTAGTAATTATATTTGGGTCATTTTATTTTAAACCATAAAATCAAAAGCTCTGTTCACATTAGTGCACGGATTGCTGTAACTAGCTGCTGGGGCTCCCCTGATAGATACACCATCTGTGAATGTGTTCAAGGTTTTTTCATCACCCAGGCAAAATTTTAATATCTCTCCCCCTCTCCTCCTTTCCCTGTGTGTGTGTGTGTGTGTGTGTGTGTGTGTCACTCTCTGTGTGTGCTTCTTTGTCTCTGTCTCTCTCTGACTCTGTATTTGTCTCACTCTGTCTCTGTCTGTCTCTGTGGCTTTGTCTCTGTCTGTCTGTCTGTCTGTCTCTCTCTCTCTCTCTCTCTCTCTCTCTCCCTTTTCCTTTCCTTCTTGCTTTCTCCCTCTTTTTCTCCCTCTCCCTCCTCCTCTCTTCCTTTTCTACCTTCCTCTCTTTTTCTCTCCCCCCTCTCTCTTTTTCCCTCTCCCTCTCTCTCTCCTCACTTATTTTTCTCTTTCTCATGAGTTCCATTCTTTTAAAAATATTCAGTTATCCTTTTCTTGATAGATGACCTTCTAAATATGAAAAAAGTGGAGAAGCTTCTAGAACCCTGGAAAAAATGGTCTTTAAATTGAGACAATCCAAAAAAGTGTTGTCTTAAGAAACTAAAGGAAGGAGGAATTTATTTTCCATTACTGTTTTTCTCTGTTATTCTTATATGAAGTTAAGAATTTCTCTGCAGCTGTTGATGGAACTATGAACTGCTACATGCATTCTGTAAAGCAATTTGAAACTATGTCCAAAGGTCATTAAAATGGTTATACCCTTTGAACTAGTGACACTATTACTAGGTCTATAACCCCAAAGAAATCAACAAAGAGGAAAAGGGTCCATATGTACGAAAAATTTTACAACAGTTCTCTTGGTAGAGTTTAATAACCAAAAAAGCCATCAGATGAGGAATGGCTGAACAAATTAGCACATATTACTGTGATGGACTGCTATTATACTCAAATGAGTATACCTATAACTAAGAAATGGTGAAGAATGTTTTCAGAGATACCTGGGGAGACTTTTTTCAGTAGTTTTTTCCCCAAATACACATAAAGAGAGTTTTCAACATTCATTTTGTAAAACTTTGCCTTCTAAATTTTTCTCCTTTCTCCTTTCCTCCCTTCTCCGCAAGACAGCAAGCAATCTGATATAGGTTAAATATGTGCAATCCTCTTAAATGAATTTCCATATTTGTCATGTTGTACAAGAAAAATCAGATCAAAAAAGAATTTTTTAGGAAAGAAAAAAACAAACAAAAGGTGAAAATACTATGCTTTGATCCACAATCAGTTTCCATAATCCTCTCTGTTGATGTCTTTGGAATTTTCTATCCCAAGTCTATTGGAATTGGCTTTAAATCACTGCATTGTTGAGTAGAACCAAGTGCCTCACAGTTGATGATCACATAATTTGTTGTTACTATGTACAATGTCCTTTTGGTTCTAATCACTTCACTGAGTTTAAGCTCATATAGGTCTTTCCAGGCTTTTCTGAAATCAGCTTGCTCATCATTTCTAATAGAACAATAGCACACCTGGGAAGATTTGAATGAACTGATAGGAACAAAACCAGGAGAACTCAAATGACATCTTATGTTTACCTGGACCACCATGTCTAAAAAATAGAACAATATACAAAAAGAATGTAAATTAATATATTTTACGTGTAGCCAAATTACTATATATATATATATATATATATATATATATAGTTTTGAATAGGTAGTATTGAATTCTTTACCCCCTTGTCCTATTATTAATTCTTCCAAAATCCCAATTCCCAGGTGGAAGAAGTCAGACAACTTCAATTTCATTGTTGAGTACAAATTTATGTTATCTAATCGCAGCCTAGTTCACACTTCTGCTTAATAGTAATTTTATATGTCCCAGATTAACTTTCTATTACACTCCCAATAACCACTGCTCCAAATTTTCCATTTTCCTCTCATTCTTTTTATGTCACTTCTCTCTACCTCATCTCAGCAGAAACCCTAGCCTTTAAAAAAAGATAATAGAATCTGCCCTTCATACGTTTTCTCCTAAGCTTTTCCATCCCTCCAGTCCTCTTGACATCATCATCTACCCTATTCTTCCTTTGTTCTGTTCTTTGATGAAGATTTGGCTGTCTTTGGTGAAGTTAATCTTTAATATTGATCTCATACTTTTCTCTCTCTTCTCACCAAATATTTGTCAGGCACTGTACTAAACTGCCAGAGTTTACCTACTTGATTATCTCCTCATTCTTTTGAATATCTAATCTCTAAAAATAGATCATCTGAAAGTCCCATTGGCATTTCAAACATCATTTTTCTTACATTCACTATCTTTCAATTTTCCTTTTTTTCTGCTAAATTATAACTGTCCTTTCAGTAAATATGTATTCTTGACCATCTGTTCTTCCTTACCCCCATCCAATTAGCTACTAAGTCTTGTCAATTTTATTACCACACAATCGTTACATCCACCCCCTTTTCTCCACTCATATAGCTACCAATTTAATTTAGGCCCTGATCCCTTCTCTCTTGGACCACCTTAGCAGTCTCTTAATTGGTCCCTTGTTGCTGACTGTTCCTCTCTCTCTAATCTAGCTTTCAAAAGTCTGATCTGACCATATCAACTCCCATCCCATCTCCTCCCACCCCCAACCCTGTTCTAAAACTTTCAGTATATTTTCTTATTGCTTCTTGGATAAAATATAAAAATCTTCAGGTAGATGATTAAAGTCCTGGATAATTTGGCTTTAGCCTTCCTCTCTAGGCTTATTTCACATTACTCTTCTTCAGTTAGTTTAAATTTTATCCAAGCTAAACCCTTCCCTTTATCCTACCTTTCATCATCCCCACCCCCAAATCTTTCTACAACATGTAATTCAATTTCAGTCCTCAGTCGGCCTGAAAGGCATTCTTTCCTTACCTATATCTCTTTATTTCCTTTCTAAGTTCATAAAAGTGGCTATACACAAAAGGAAAGCTTTCCTTAATCATCCTAGTTTTTAGTCTTTTTTCCTTCTTCAAATTATCTTATGTTTTGTCATCTGTTCATGCTCTATTAGAATGTAAGCTTCTTAAAGGCAGGGACAGATTTTCATTGTTTTTGTATCCTTAGCCTTTGTGCTAAGTGCCTCAAACTTAAAAATATTCCAATGAATGTCTGCTAAAGTAAAATGAATTCAGGCTGTTGTATGGCTATTATATTTTTAGGGAAAGAAAATAGAGAAATAATGTTATTATTCTGCTTAGTCATTCAAGATTATATCATTACCCAATTCAGACTGTTATAGTGGATACCTAGTATGAAAAATTAGAAGGAAAGAAATGAGAGGAACACAAAGGACCAAAGGAAAACATCAATCCATTTCATAGAGGGCTTAAATAATATAAAACGTATTCTTTAGGAGCTTATTAAGTGATTTATAAGCATAACAACTTGTTGCATTCCAAAGCGAAGGCAAAAAGAGCATGACTTAGTGAGCAGCCTCTATGAGGAAATTACTTGGAGCCTACAGGGTCTTATAAATGGCATTCCACCAATTTCGAAAATATATGCTGCTATAAGTAAAACACATTTAGATTATTATCGAACTAGATAATATCTGTGCTTCTGAATAAATAGAGAATAACAGTAACAAAATTGGATGACCACTAGTCTAGTATCATATCTCCCATAGTAGCCTGGAAGGATGCTTCAGAGGAAAACATAAAATTTCTGTAATTATTATTTAACATTTATTTGGCACCATAAATGTACCCAGTGCAGTATGATAAATAAAGTTGTGCCAAGCCAATAACAAAATCTCTGCCCTGAGGAGTTTAAAGCCATGAATGATGGTAATAATACACCTAATTGGGCAATACTATACCATGGAGGGAAATTTCTTCCTAGGAGGATTTGTTGCTTTCATGACATATTTAAAACTGAATGTACCCTTTCCTAAATTACTCTTCTCTATAACTTTTAAAATAACACAAACCAAACCAATACAATATAAAACAAAAATATACAACACTTTTGGCCAATGCAGACCTATAATTGAATAAGATGGGATATATGGTCCCTGAGTGGATCTTTCTGGGTTCAAAGCTATTAAACTGAAACTTCTTATTTGATATCTATCTCATCTAGACCAAAACGGGTCAAAAAGCCTGAATTAAAGCCTCATTTTGAGCCCAGTAGTATTGTTTACTTGCACCTGAAAGTGTGGTTTCCCCATGATGTGTTTATGGTGAGTTACTGGAAAGATTACTTAATGTGGAAGCAGAAGACCTAGGTTCAAGTATGTCTTTCACACATGATATACCCTTTCCTGCCTCACACCTTTATATTAGTCATCTGAGATAATTGCATTCTCTCTTTCTATTCTTCCTAAACAGAAATCCATTCTTCATATGTGTATATACATATATGCATATGTATGAATATATATACAAATATATATTTACATATACCTGAATATATATGTGAATACATAGATACACACATATATCTATAGATATATATTCATATATACTCTTCCCACTAAAACATAAGATTCAATGCTAAAAGAAATGATGAGCTCAAAAATCTTAGGGAAAAAAACATTGATAGGCTTGCAAAAAATAACAGAGTGAAATGAGCAAAACCAAGAGAACATTGTATATAGTAACAGTAGTATTGTTTTCAGAAAAACTTTGAGTGAATAAGTCATTTTGACTATTATAAATGCCCAAATTAATTATAAAGGACCTATGAAGGAAGACTCTGCCTGCATCCAGAAAAAGAATAGATGAATAGAAGTATATATACTATGATTTTACATATATTTATTTGTGTTTAACAGTAGCCATCTCTAAACCTGGGAGGAAGGGAAGAAAAAAGAAATGTATTTAATAATTTTATTACATATTTTAAAGGAACAGCAAGTTGTACATAATAGATTTGGAGTTTCATGTACAATAATTTTTTTTAAATCAAACTGTTATGGAAATACTTATTTTATTCCAGAAATTTAAAATTAAATAAAAAATTTTTAAAACCATAAGCTTCACAATAGGGATTGTGTTTCATTCTTTGTATTTGTATTTCAAGACCTAGTGGAGTGCTGGACACACAGTAGTCAATAAATGCTTATTGACTGGTGGGTTGATGTATACAACATTTTATAAACCTTAAATGATTATATGTCTTGACTATCATAACCATTTTATCATTCAATTCCAATCATGATACTTAATTCCTGTATATTTCTTAAAATCTAACTTTAATCATTTTACTTGAGTTTGTGATACCTTACATGCCATAATATTTATATCTATCTATATTGGTGTTGTCTAACATTTGTAAATTTATAAATAGAAAATACCATATCCACTTAATATGTCTTTTTGAAGGCAAAGAGGAGGAGGAGAAAGAAGAGAATAAGATAAGGAAAGAGCAAAAGGAGAAAATAAAGGGAAAGAGAAGGTAGGGGATTAAGATAAGTAGAAGGAGGAGAAGGAAAAGTTAAAGAAGGAGGAGAAAGGTAGAAAAAAGGCAAAGGAAAGAATAAGAAAGAAAGGAAGAGAAGAAAGAGAAAGAGGATGATAAAAAGAAGTGGATGGGCTGAAAAATAAGTTAAGGGAGATGATAAGTAAGACAGCAAGGAAAAAGAAGAGCAAGGAAAAAAGGAGAAAAAAAAAACAATGAAATGAGAATAAAAAGCATTGAATGGGATACAACTTGACTTGTGACTAGAACAGTCATATATGAAATACTGCAAAGACCAGTTCTGAACCTGCCAACTTCTGCATAATATGCTGTATAGGTTTATATTTGGTTTTCATCTTAGACTAAGAGCTACTAGAAAGTATCGACCACACTGACATATTGTTTTATACAACAAAAGTGCCTAGTATATAATCATATACACTGATGGACATTTGCTTTGATGGGGATATTTTTCAGGATAACAAAGGTGTGATACTTAATGAATTTTTGCTTATTTCAGCTGATGTTCAACTGATAAAATGGGGATTTAATTTTTGACATAAATTCTCTTCTTTATCAGACCAATCAAATATTGTGGAGAAGTTCTCGCCAAGGTTTCCAGAGCCAGAGGGACAACTTTCTGGATTAAAGCTATACTCATAGATTGTCTCTCCTCTGAACCTGCATCTCATTCTGGATGCCACAATTAAAAATTCTTCATATAATACATGGGAAAAAATCTTTGTATTGTAATTTAGATCATATTACTATTGGAGAGAATGTTATCTTTAGTGTTTCCTCCTTGTCTTTATAAAAGAACACCATTAATTACTCAGAGGACTTTCAATGTTTTTCTCAAAAGAACTTAAATTGACAAGATGTATGTGGATGTTTAAATAGCATGATATAATTGCATACATGGAACAAAACAGAAATAAGAGAAATTTATCTCCTCCCCTTGGGGATAATTTTAGATAGCATCATTGCCTGAGAGTGTAAGTTTTAAAGAAATGGAGCCATTAAAAAGTAAAGAAAAATAGATCAGCTATATAAAATATCATTATTTGATTATTGTTGAATACAATATCAAATATAACACTAAAGTAACAAAATAGTGCACTGAATACAACCATTTATAATCTAATAAATGTTAAATAGCTTAAATCACAGATAAGACCAAGGCACTAAGAATTCCTACTTCAATAATTGAGGGATCAGTGTTTTCATTGTATATATGCTTTGTTCTCTGGAACAAAGGACAACCCACCCATACCTTTTCTTTGTGTAAGATTTCTTGCTCGTGTTTACCCACTAATTCTTCCCAGAGGTCCCATCCAAAATGTGAAAGGTATTCTTATTATTCTAAATTTTATGAATAATATATTAAAAGCCAGAATGTCCTTTTGTTGCTCTGTACAGTTGCCATGCAGATAATGCATCTCCTTTACGTGGATCCATGTCTTGATCTTATATCAGCTTTGGTAAAGGGACTTATTTTGATGTGATATTTCATGATTTCCAAACATTAACTTCACCAAGATGGGCTTTTAGAGTACCAAGCAGTGTTACTCAATTTCCCAAATTGAATTAATTATTTATTCAATAGTAGCATATTGCATAAAAACACCTATATTGAAATTCTGACTCTAATACTAACTAGATAAGTTTCATTCAATCTCAATTTCCTGATCTGTAATATGGGGATAATAATAATAACTATCTTATAGTGTTGTTGAGAGAATTAATAAATAAGTGCATGTAAAATGCTACAAATGTAAAAATATATAGCAAGTGCTTAATAAATGCTTACTCCTATTCCTTGTGTGTATATTTAGTTATTATTTTCCAATGCTGATATTTCCATGATATATTTACTGTTGAATTAAGTCAACACACCCTAACTACTAAAAGCTGTTCAATATGTGCTTTATCTACTATGTTTTTCATTCTAGATTATTCATCACTTAAAGTGATCATAGCTATCATTGGTAAATCTTCATAGAATTCTGGTGCTTGATGAAATCAGTACTATGGAAACATAAGCACCTAGAGAATCCTATTATCAATAATAGGGAATTCACCTTGCAACTGGGTCTTACCCAAGAAAGGTATCTTGCATTGAAAGTAACCAACAATTTTGGAGAGT
Organism: Sarcophilus harrisii; assembly: GCF_902635505.1. NCBI lineage: Eukaryota > Metazoa > Chordata > Mammalia > Dasyuromorphia > Dasyuridae > Sarcophilus > Sarcophilus harrisii. The sequence continues at coordinate 126,768,688 of NC_045429.1, forward strand.
ATTTTTTTCTTTAATACCTTTGTTAATAGAGATATTTCAAGGATTATTGTACAAAGTTATTTTTGTGATTGTTTCTGTAGCTCATGTAAGCTCAGAATCTCTTACTTGCAGAGGCAGAGGAAAGCCAAATAAATCTCTAAAACGCTGGGGATGAGGATATCATTCATAAGCGTCAACTTATTTGTTCCCTACCATAAATAGCAGTTGATATCAATGCCAACCAAAGTTATATTTTAGCAAGAAGTATATCTAAACAACAATTAGTGAGAATAATTGATATTAAACATTCCCTCCTTCCCTCACAAAAGTTTATGACACTCTTTCACAAATATATACTGAAAATTCAGGGGAATGGGCTCAGGCTGAAAAAGCTCATGTAATAATAATTCAGCTCTTGGAAATTCTTTTATTGAAGAACTCAAGATATTCTCACTAGGTATTGCACAGATTTATCAGTTTGTAGTTTGTTGCTATTGTGTTTGTTTGTTTGTTTTTCTATTGGGTATAGAACCAGGAATCTGGTTTCCCCATTTCTTTCATCCTATACTTAAAGCCCATGAAGTCACAGCCAATCAGAAAATAGGAGTTCCATATTATTATTCTATAAGAAACAATCATAAGGATGATTTCCAAGAGGCTTAGAGAGACATACATGAACTTATACAAAGTGAAGCGAGTAGAAGAACATTATATACAGCAAGAGCAGGATTTTACGAAGATTAATACTGATGGATGTGGCTCTTTTCAACAGTGAGGAGATTCAGACAATTCCAGTGGTCTTGTGATGAAGACAGCCATCTACACCCAGAGAGAGGATTGTGGGAACTAAGTGTGGATCACAAAATACTATTTTCATTTTTTGTTGTAGTTTACTTGCATTTTATTTTCTTTCTCATTTTTTCCCTTTTTGATCTGATTTTTCTTGTGCAGAATGATAATTGTGGAAATATGCATAGAAGAATTGTACATGTTTAACATATATTGGATTACTTGTCTACAGGAGAGGTTGGGGGGAAAGGAGGGGAAAATGTTTGGAACACAAGATTTCACAAGGGTGAATGTTGAAAATTATCTATACATATGTTTTGAAGATAAAAAGCTTAAAAAAGAAAAATAAGAAAATGCTAATTCCAAACTCTTCTAGATCTCTAAAATTCACAAGGTTAAAAGAGATGACTGGAGAAGTCAAAAATAGTATCCTCCTCTCCAAGTGGTTTCTTCTTAGGAATATGACTGATGCTCTCTCCCCAGTGAGGAGAAATCTCAGTGATTTTTAATTCAATCATTTTTATATGTCCCAGCCAGCAAATTCTGTGTCTGCCCTATATAGACTTTCATTGTATCAAGAGTAATGTCCAGATCTTATTCATACCTAATAAGCAATTGAGATATATTTTCACCTAATAGATGTATTAAAGCTAAATGGAATGGATCCCATGCTTAGATATTGTTCATGTATACATGTGACTATAATATCTATACTGGAGATAAATTGTTGGAGGAAACTTCATAAGACTATATTTTGTTCTACTGTGTCAAATATTTTGTAACCAAAAAATAATAAAAATGGAAAATAATATATTTTGTATACAATTCTTCTCAATTATTTATCTATGAAGATACATAAATTTATCAGCAAAAAACAACTTGTTTGCTCTAATCTTTCCCATTTTCTAAAATTCTTCCATCTTTGAGATAAATTAAAAATCATTCCCCCAAGTGCCTTTAAAATTTTGTTGACTCAAATTAGACTTCTTTATGTATTAGCCAGAAACCATTTTTGTTCCTTATATTGATTAATGAAGTATTGGAGTCTAAAGATAATAGTTATAAAATGCTGTAGAAAATTCAAGACATCTGTTTGATATGCTAAATTGTTTTTTGCTTTGTTTTGTCTTTTCTTTATGATTTTAATTATAAATGCTATTAGGATGAACTTTCATCCCTTTATATTTCTTTATCATAACACATTTTTCTGAAAATTTTTCATTATCCACCCTATATCTACTTCCCCACTAGACAGAAGTACTCTGAACTGTCAAGGGTACCACCATACATCCAATCACACTGAGCAACAATCTACGTGTCACCCTTGACTCCTAAACTCACTTATCACACAATTCTATTTGCTTGCCAAATATTTTGATTTCTATATCTACAACATCTGATGTTTCCATTCCTTTTTCTCCACCCATACAACCTAGGCTTTTCTTCAGATTATCATCCCCTCTCCAGTGTTATGCTACAATAGTCTTCCAACTAACATCCTTGTTATAAGTCTCACTCAACTCCACACCCTGCCCCACATAGCTACCAAAGCAATGGTACCAAAGTTCTGGTCTGCTGTAAGTAGTTCCTTTCTGAATTAATACCAGTAACTTTATTACCACTAGGAACAATTAAAAACAGCTCTACTTGGCATTTACAGGTTTCCTTCACAAACTAACTCCAAGCTGCTTTTTTAGCCCTATTATTCAACATTACATCTAACAATGAAGATCAGTACCTTCCTTGTAACTTATTATTATCTATAGTATATATAGCATAGTCTATAGAAGGAGATAGAGTATTTGTTAAGTATATCTTTGTATACATAGACTCAAAAATATGATAAACCTATTAGATAAAAATGCTTATAAATTTCTAAATTGCTAATCAATTAAGTTTGTGCCTTAATCAGAATATTTAACATATTAAGCATATGGTAGCCATGTTCCCACTTAAAGTACAGAATTAGTTTCCACCTTTCATTTTTTTGTTTGGTACAGTGCTCATCTTTTTTTTTTTTTTTAATTTATTTAATAGCCTTTTATTTACAGGATATATACATGGGTAACTTTACAGCATTAACAATTGCCAAACCTCTTGTTCCAATTTTTCACCTCTTACCCCCCCCACCCCCTCCCCTAGATGGCAGGATGACCAGTAGATGTTAAATATATTAAAATATAAATTAGATACACAATAAGTATACCTGACCAAAACGTTATTTTGCTGTACAAAAAGAATCAGACTCTGAAATATTGTACAATTAGCTTGTGAAGGAAATCAAAAATAGTGCTCATCTTCTTAAGTATTGCCTTAAGAACTAATAATTTTGGTTTAGACAAAACTCTTCTAAGTTAAGCACAACTAGAAGCTTCTAAGTCCCCAACCTGGGCTTCCTTTATCTCATGGGAGGGGGAAGAAAAAAGAGGGAAGATAGTTTATCAAAAGAAAGGCAAGATAAATATAAATTTGGATTCACAGAGTAAAAAATATTTCATCAAAAGCAAAATAGGCACAGTCAAAGATGAATGTAATACATAAGAACCACTCACAGGGAATGTATCAATCTTATAGTTCTAATTACAAAGAATGGGGGCTACTGTGAGCATGATTCATTTAAGACATGTATGGATTAAAAATTCGCTTTCACAGCTTGGAGCAATTCAGTCCCAAATGTCAACATGAGGAACAAGAAGAGATGAAATATACATATACAATGTGTACATATGCACATATATAAAGCATAAAATTATGAAATATTTAAATATTTGCATTATGCAAGTATACCATTTCCATAAGTTATATTAAACAGCAGTGGTTATGTAAATTAAAAATATGTTAACAACATATTATTATTAATATTTTTGCTTATGCTTTTTTCCCCTAGTTCATGCCATTTTTTTCAAGATTGCTTTACAAGATACCTGAGTAATTTTACAATTCAAGTGGTCTCTAAAATAATGTTAGAATTTTACAAGTCACAAAAATGATACAAATATTAGCATTGTAAGACATTTTACTTGCAAATCAGTTTATCCTTGTTTTCCTAGAGCAAGTGGAATAATGTAGTTTCAAAGTGTATTATAGGTAAATTTTTTCCAAATAATCATTTTCTGTTCCAGGCCACAAGTAAGCAATTCTTTAATGTTTCTATCAGATGATTTTAGGGAATAATAATTATAATCATTATAATATTGTCTGAGGGAATAATAATCAAGCAAATAAAATTTAGCCAGGTAAAAAATGTCAGTTATCTTTTAATATTGGTAATACAGTTCAGAATAAAACAAGCTATAATTCAATAAAGAATAAGTTTAACAATGTTACTAGGCCTGCAACAACAGCATTATAGATATCATTGAGGTGTGAAAATTAGTTTCCCTATAATTCTAAAATAAAACTTGAGCAAAGAGACTTGGATCAAACAGGAATCAACCTAAACCTTCATCCCAAAATAAACCAATCTTATTTTTACCTTCAAAATAGCTTATGTAACTTTTTAATAAATATGCCTTTTTGTTTGGCCAAACTCTATGCTCCTTGTACAGATTTCAAAATTTATTCACAATAAGATCCTTGTTCTAATGTAAATAAAGTAAGTAGGCATGGTCACACAGTAAATAGGGGTGATGAATAGAATAAAAGAAAATTTTATAATAATGCAAAATCTTACAATTGGCCCCTTCCCCCTCCAAATATCACACATTCAGATTGGGAAGGGGTGACAAAAATAACATCAACCAAGATTTCACACCACATCTAAATTTTAAGTTACAATACTCCTTTCCTTAAAAGGCAGAGAAGTTGTCCCTAAGATTGGGCTGATCAAGGCAAAAAAGGCTCAAAACCAGCTTTATGTAATCTTAGGCCATGTGGGTAGCCCCCCAGTCATCTAGGGTCATAAAGTGCCAGTCCATGTGGAGATGGGGATCTTCACATTTAAGAGATTCTCCAGGTTCACCAGGAATCACCACCCTCTGTCCAGCCAAACAAATTAATTTCAGTACAGGACTAAAGGGAACCACTTCTACCTGAGTTAAGTTCTGTGTCCCTGTGTATTCTTTCTAGGCCATGTCTAAGTAAACATCCTTTTGTTAGCTGTTAAATGTACTATATGTGTGTCATTTAATTTCATTTTTCAGACTCTATTTCACTCTGTTAAACTGGCAGAATACTAGCCTGAGTCAAGCCCAGCTGATTACCAGGAGTCAGAGCAAGGTCACAATTCTTATAAAAGTGATATGAATCCAATGAGACATTTTAGAGTTATTAGCTCTGCATGAATCAAATGTGACAGAGCAGCAAAAATAAGCTAATGTTATCTTGGGCTACCTTGATAGAAGCATGGTGTCAAAAAATGAGAGAGGATAGAATTCTACTAAATTCTATCTTGGTCAAACTATATATGAATTACCGGATTGAATTTGGGAGAACACATCATATTTTGACCAAATGATATGCATACTAAGGAGGATGACCAAGAAGCTAAGGGAACTTCAGGTAATATCAGTTGAAGGGATCTAGGATGTGTAACATGAAAAAATCAAAACTTAAGTGTGTATTGGGCATGGGTAGGGTAAAAACTGTGTTCTAAGTATTTAAAAACATTTAGAGTACTGTTAAATCAGAATGGAAATAGTCTTGCTCTGACTTGTCCTGGAGAGTATAGACAGAAGAAAAGAGTGAAAATAATGGGCTCTATACAATAATATCCTTAAAAATCAAAACTGTCTTAAAGTAGATGGGCTACTTCTGTAGAAACTAAATTCATCTTCTCATCAGTCATTAAACAGAGGATAGATGACTTTATGTCACTGATGTTGTAAAAGAGATTAAGGTGGGAGCTGAACCAGAAGATCTTTGAAGTCTTTCCAATACTAAGAATTTATGTTTCTATGATTCTAGGGAATACTCCTATAGGATGTCTGCATCCATGGATAGCCCTAGGGAAAACAGTAATGAAAGTGAGAAAGATGGCACTTTCCAAAGCCTACTTCCTTCATCCTTTCTTCTATATTCTTTTATCAAAATATGCTCTCAAAAAAGAGTCAAAAAATCTTCCAAATAATCTGTGAAAGAATATCTAACATTGTAAAATCAGGGTCACAATCATCCAAACATATCTGAGGATGCCAGTCCAGGAAAAACTTCAAGCCACACTTATGATCCAATAAATAGCAAAAAATTGGGTTTTAAATAGCCTAACGAAAAAATGAGTGTAAAGCTTTCTGGTATTTAAAATGTTAATCAAAAGTAAGAACAGTGAATGGAGCCTCTCTCACCATCTTTTCTCTGATATTTTGCATTTCAAAAATGGCATCAAAGATGGTATTCCATTTAGAAATTATTTGCTATCAGCCTCTTAGATTTTTGTTGTAAGATGAGGATACTAACACTTTCCTCACTACTTTCTAGAATTGTTGTGAAGCTAGTGTATACCAAGTTATTAGTAATCAATAAATAATTACTTAATAAATAGACACAATGTGCCAAAAACAAAACTAGATGAGCACTATAAACTCTAGCACTGACCGCCATTGCAAGGTCTGATTATGTTTTTATTTTTGTTTTTGTTTTTTAATTTGTTTTCCTGTAACTTCTATTCATCTTAATAATTCCTCCTTGAAAAAAAGACTATAAGTGTAATCAGTCTTTTGCATAACTCCTTTAAATTCTGGAAGGCTACTATCATGTCCCTCTTATTCATGCATCCACTCATATCTTTTCTTTGTCATAACAGACATTTCCAATTACTTTCATTGTTCTTCCTATGACATGGTTCCATTATCTCTTCACCCTTAAAATGAAGACACTTGAATACACTTCTTATAAACTCACTCAGAGAGGTACTCTGAATTTAATGAATTTCAGGCCCTGGGTCTGCTTTGCCTCCCCACACCCATTCAACCCCAATCCCCCTAACTACACACACACACACACACACACACACACACACACACACAATGAAGGTCATTGTTCACACATTTTGCCATTTAATTTTCATTGACTAGCTCAGTACTGCTTTCATTAAAACAAATTGAAACTGCTCTATAAACACCAAGTTATAAAATCAATTAAATTTATTAAGAATTTACTATATGCTCTGGTACAGTGATAGGAATATAAGTATTAGGAATAAAATGAATGGCAAAGAAAACTCCTGCTCTGAGACATTTGCCTTCTATTGGAGGAAAGAACATTTAGATAAGTAATTAGATACAAGATACAAACAAAGTAAATGGAAAATAATCTTAGAAAAGTAGACTCTAAAAATAAAAAACATTAGAAAAAATCTCATATGGAAGACAGTAGTTGAGCTGATTCTTGAAGGAAGCCCAAGATTCTAAGAGACCAAAGGGAAGAGCAGATCATTCCAGGCAAGAGGCACAACTAAGACAAAGTCATAGAAACAACAGGTCATGTATGTGCACGAATGTTTGTGGCAGCCCTTTTTGTAGTGGCTAGAAACTGGAAACTGAATGGATGTCCATCAGTTGGAGAATGGCTGAATAAACTGTGGTATATGAAAATTATGGAATATTACTGTTCTGTAAGAAATGACCAACAGGATGATTTCAGAAAGGCCTGGAGAGACTTACACGAACTGATGCTGAGTGAAATGAGCAGGACCAGGAGATCATTATATACTTCAACAACAATACTAGATGATGACCAGTTCTGATGGATCAGGCCATCCTCAGCAACGAGATCAACCAAATCATTTCTAATGGAGCAGTAATGAACTGAACTAGCTATACCCAGAAAAAGAACTCTGGGAGATGACTAAAAACCATTACATTGAATTCCCAATCCCCATATTTTTGCCCACCTGCATTTTTGATTTCCTTCACAAGCTAAATGTACAATAATTCAGAGTCTGATTCTTTTTGTACAGCAAAATAATGTTTTGGTCATGTATACTTATTATGTATCTAAGTTATATTTTAATATATTTAACATCTACTGGTCATCCTGCCATTTAGGGGAGGGGGTGGGGGGTAAGAGGTGAAAAATTGGAACAAGAGGTTTGGCAATTGTTAATGCTGTAAAGTTACCCATGTATATATCCTGTAAATAAAAGGCTATTAAATAAAAAAAAAAAAAAAAAAAAAAGAAACAACAGGTCAAGGGCTATGTGAAAAGGATGTCAAGTAGTTTTACATGGTTGGATCATAGAATGGGTAGAAAGGAGTAAAGAGAGGAAGATGACAAAGTCAGGACAAGATAAGCATGTGAATAGCTTTAAATGTTTAACAGAGTACTTCGTATTTGATTTTGTAAGTAATAAATTTGCTACAAGAAATTATTCAATTGAGGAGAGAGAGCGAGACTGAAGTTATAAACTTTGTTTAGGAAGGAGTGGAAAGAGTGGAGGAAGTTGGATGGCAGGGACATATACCAAAAGGCTATAATAATTATCTAACTTTGATTTTGATGAGGAGAACTGCACCAGGCTGGCAAATGGAGGGAAAAAGAAATATATGAAAGTTTTCTTGAAGGTAGAAATTACATGACTTGAAAAAATATTAGGTACATAGGGTGAGTGGACATGGATAGCATTTAAGTTGAGAGTCTGGATAACTGAGAGGATGGTGTTCCCTTTGACAGTAAGGAGGTGGTTTATAAAATGAATTTGGGGGAAAAATAATTTCTACTTTTGATATACTAAAATGACGGTAAAAGATCCAGTTTGAAATATCTGAAAGGCTTTGTCAACATATGATTAGTGCTCAGGAGAGAATTTAGGGCCATATATTTAGATCCAAATTAGCTTCACAAGGATGATAACTGAACTCAAGGGAACTTATGAGATCAAGTGAAATAACATAAAGAAGAGACTTTAGAAAATAATTTTAGGAGATGTGTTAAAAAATGATTATGATCAAGGGAGACTTGGATTAGAATAACCAATTCAAAGGTTGTTAAAGTAGTCTTCACCAGTTGTTCTAATATATTACTTACCCAAGTAATAAATTTCTTGGAAGTAAGGGTGGTGCTTGCATGGGAAGACATACATTTTATCACTTGACCTATACCTGAAGTCTTTTTACCTTTTTACCTTGTTAGAGTTTAGACTCCATTAGCAGCAACTTCAGGAGCTCATCAAGATGAAACATTAAAGACCTTCAAGGGCAGTCACTTAATTACACACACTTATTCTTAACAATTCATAAATGCAAGGCTTGCCTCCTTAATCAGACTGTTTTATATTATTTTGTACAATCCATAGTATCTAAAGCAGTGTTAGAATTGTCATAGTTGCTTAATGCATACTTGTTAATTGATTCATATTAAGAAAATACAGCTTTGAGGAGATTCAATAAGATATTTAAAGATAAATTTCCCAGAGTGAGAAGAATAATTTGTGGTATTGAGAATGGGAGATTTGTACTAAGGATGAGGAGATTATGAAGTCAAAATTCCAGAAAGGTATTTTATTCTAAAAGAGATGAAAGAAACAATATATATATATATATATATACATTCACACACACACATCTATACATACATAGGCCCACAGAATTTAAAAGATAAAAGCCTTATCAATCAATTAGTCTAATTCATACAAAACAAAAAATGCATATCTTATGACATATATGACAAATGGTTGTTCAGCTCCTGAGGGGGGATGAGATGAAATCACTTTTCCCATCAGAAGGATTCATTAAGCAATTACTACATATCAGGCACTATACTAAGTGCAAGGTAGCACATTTCATTTCCTAATATCAAGCCAAAACTGGCCTCTTTATACCTTCTACCAAATGCTTCCAATTCTATCCTCTGGGACCAAACCAAACAAATATATTCTCTTTCCCTGTGGCAGATCTTTAAATAGCTGAAGACAGCTATTCCCCCTAGATCTCCTCTTACCCAGGCTAACCATATCCAGTTCTTTCAAATGATAAAGAACTTCTCTCCTTTGGGTGAGGTAGGGCAGTGAGAAATAAAGAATGTAAGAATTACTTAGGTTTATAGAATATTCTTTAAGTCCAAATAGAAAGGATTTCCACAGATTAAAATAAATAAAGAGGAACGATGGGAATGTATAAATTCTGGTAGACCTTTTCCTTACTATTTACATATTCTATACATACTCCTATCTTCAGAGCTAAAAGTACCCTCAACAAAATGCCCCTAAGGTTTCCTAACTCAGAGTAAAAGAAGATCAATTATTTCTCTCCTCCCCAGTGACTTCATTGGTTCACACATCACATCAACAGAAGAAAGGTAATTACCATTCTTTTAGCAAGCCAAAAGTTGATAGATTATGGGAGCCTTCCAGTAGAAGTCTTACAATCACCCATTTGCAGTAATAAATCTATGGAGGCAATCCAATCTAAGAGTCTCTTCATTATTGAATTTGTGTTGAGAAAGTGACTTTATATATTAGCATTACTTATGTTAGCAGAGCTAATGGATATTACTATCTTATGAAAAATGCTTTTTTAAAAATAATGCCAAATTCAGCCAATTTGTATTTGACATTATGAAAAAGTGTAATGCTTTTGACCTATATGTGAGGGTATTTTAAACTTGAATATATTGTTGTTGATAATATTATTATGCAGCATGAATATTCAAAGCCCAATATATGACCTTCACAACTAAGCAAGGAGCAAAGATAAACTTAACTCTTTTAACAATTTTGTCTTGATTAGATCTGCTTTATGCTTGAGGCTTTCTTTAAGTACTATGGGAGTGCAAAGAAACAGAAAGTCACAGAACACAGGCATAAATGGGGAATTGCTTCAGGAAGATGTGGATCTGAATCCTATCATAAATAATCAATAAGTATTTATTAAACGCCTACTAAAGGCCAAGAACTGTGCTTGACACTGGGGACATTAGTAAAAAGGAAAAAAAATTACTTCCAAGGAGTTTATATTTTAAAATGGAGATGACAAGTACATATAAAAATATAATACAGCATAAAAATAAAATTAGTAAATACAAACATATGCAAAATACAAAGTAGTCTAAGGAAAAATATAAGAACTTTTGGGGCATCAAGAAAAGCTTTATGCAGAAGGTCAGACTTTAACTATGTGTTAAAGAAAGAGACAGATTGTGTGGGTCAAAAATAAGAAAGAAGTATATTAGAAACATGTAAGACCACCAGGATAAAGGATTTGATGATGGGAGATAAAAGGTCAAATGTTAAGAAGAGAGAAGATCCACTTGGCAGGATCATAGACTTAAGAAGCAATGGAAATATCAGATGAGACTGATAAAATAGATTGGGACAAAGTTTGAGTAATGTTTTAAAAGTTACACAGAAGGTTTTCTAATTATAGAAATCCCTGGAGTTAATTGTGTATAGTGGAGTTACGTGGTCAAGCCCGTACTTAAAAAAAATTACTTTGACAACAATGAATGGACTGGAGAGAAATATAGGTTAAAAAAGATTATATGTGTATATGTATATGTATGCATTATATGTATAGATACACATGTCTATACATAAATGTATATGTGTGTATGTATGTATATATACATATATATTTATATATCATGTGTGTATATGTATAAATCCTTTGTGGGACTTTGAGCCTCAATTCCCTCATCTCTAAAATAAAGGTAATAACATTATATGTCTCACAGAATTGTTAAAAGAGTATCAAATCAGGTATTTGAAAGAGTTTTACAGATTTTTAAAGTGTTCTATAAAAGTAAGTTATTATTCCATGGGGATAAATTTTTACAGATAATCTCCTTTACCCTCCAAAAACCAATTTTTCTCCTAATGCTTTATATCCATTGGTTGTGTGGTCATGGAATGAGATCATGAGGTCATGAGATACTAATTGTAATATGCTCTGTAAAACTTAAAATGTTTGTGATGGTGATGATGATGATAAAGATGATAATAGACTAAGTATTTGTTCTCTCATAGTAACTTATTTTATAAAGATTACAAATTGTTTTTGTCATTGTTTCTTAACACTTGCCTAAAAAGACAAGGGAATAAAATTTGATCAAAGTAATTACAAATTGTGAAATGTTTTGACATACTTGGAAATTAGCAGGAATGCATTTTTTTTCTATTTTAGAAAACAAGATATTCTAGTAAACTTTTGTGACAAAAATTTTTCCCTAAATATTTTATTAAAGCTTTTTATTTTCAAAATATATGCATAAATAATTTCCAACATTCACCATTGCAAAACCTTGTATTCCAAATTTTTCTCCTCCCTTCCCTTCACCACCTTCCGAGATGGCAAGAAATGTAAATATATGCAATTCTTCTATACATATTTCCACAATTATCATGCTGCACAAGAAAAATCAGATCAAAAAGGAAAAAATGAGAAAGAAAACAAAATGCAAGCAAAGAATAACAACAAAAAATGAAAATACTATGCTGTGCTCCACACTCAGTCCCCATAGTCCTCTCTCTGGGTGCAGATGGCTTTCTCCATCACAATACAATTGGAACTGATCTGAATCATCTCATTGTTGAAAAGAGCCACGTCCATCAGATCACTGTATAATCTTGCTATTGCTGTGTATAATGATCTCCTGGTTCTCCTCACTTCACTCAGCATCAGTTGATGTAAGCCTCTCTAAAATTATCCTGCTGATCATTTCTTATAGAACAATAATATTCCATAATATTCATATACCATAACTTATTCAGCCATTCTCTAACTGATGGGCAACTACTCAGTTTCCAGTTTCTTGCCACTCCAAAAAGGGCTGTCATAAACATTTTTGCATATGTGGGTCCCTTTCCCTTCTTTAAGATCTCTTTGGAATACTGTCCCAGTAGAGACACTGCTGGATCAAAGGGTATGCACAATTTAATAGCTCTTTAGGCATAGTTCCAAGTGCTCTCCAAAATGATTGAATCAATTCACAACTCTACCAACAATGTATTAGCGTTCCAGTTTTCCTACATCCCTTCCAACATTCGCCATTATCTTTTCCTATAATTTTAACCAATCTGAGAAGTATGTAGTGGTACCTCAGAGTTGTCTCAATTTGCATTTTTTTTTTTTATCAATAGTGATTTAGAGTACCTTTTCATATGACTAGAAATGGTTTCAATTCCTTCATCTAAAATTGTCTGTTCATTTCCTTCGGCCATTTATCAATTGGAGAGTGGCTTGAATTTTTTATAAATTTGAGGAAATTCTCTATATATTTTAGAAATGAGGTCTTTATCAGAACCCTGGGATGTAAATTCCCCCCCCCCATTTTACTGCTTCCCTTCTAATCTTGTCTAACTTGGTTTTGTCTGTAAAAACTTTTTACCTTGATATAATCAAAATTATCTATTTTATATTCAATATTGTACTTCAGTTCTTCTTTGGCCACAAATTCCTTCTTTCTCTATAGATCTGAGAGTTAAACTATGCTTTGTTCTTCTAATTTGCTTACTTGTTATATCTAAATCGTGAGCGCATTTTGACCTTATCTTGGTATAGGGTGTTAGGTGTGAGTCAATGTCTACTTTTTGCCATACTAATATTTTATATTATCTACAGTTATTTTTAATGGAATTTCTCTTTGTATCTCTGGCTGCTGGACTTTATTGGTAATATATAAAAATGCTGATAATTTATGTGGATGTATTATGTATCCTGCAATTTTGCCAAAATTGTAATTGTTTCTAGTAGTTTTTTGTTTGGTTCTCTAGGATTCTCTAAGTACACCATTATATCACCTGCAAAGAGTGATAATTTGGTTTCCTCATTACCTACTATAATTCAATTTCTTTTTCTTCTTTTATTGCTACAATTAACATTTCTAATACAATCTTAAATAGAACGGTGATAGTGAGCAACGTTGTTTCACCCTTCATCTTATTGGGAATAGTTCTAATTTATCTTCATTGAATATAATGCTTGCTAATAATGGTTTCAAGTAGATGCTACTGATCTTTCTTTTTTTTTTCTTTTACTTCAGCTGAAGCATAATAGATTATGTTCCAGCCTTTTATCTTTACTCTGTATGCATCACTCTGCTTTAAATATGTTTCTTATAAACAATATAATGTAAAATTCTGGCTTTTAATCCAGTCTGCTATTCATTTCTATTTTATGGGAAAGTTTGTCCCATTCATATTCACAGTTAAAATTAATAACTTTGTATTTCCCACTATCTTGTTTTCCTCGAATTATACTTTTCTCTTACATTTCCTCCTTTCCTTCCTCCTCATTATTTTGCTTCTGACCAACACCTCCCTCAAACAGCCCTTGTCTTTTACAACCCTTCCTCCTTTCTTATATCTTTCTTCTTCTACTACTTAGCTTCCCCCTTTACTTTTCCCTTTCCCCTCCCACTTCTCTATAGGGTGAAGCAAGTTTCTTTGTGAAGCTAAATATGTTTGATATTTTCTCTTTGAGTCAAATCTGATGAGAGTAAGATTCACACCATCTTCACCCTGCCTTCTTTCCCTCAATTTTAATAGGTCTTTTTTTTTTACCTCTTCATAAGATGTAATTTACCCCATTTTAACTTCATTTTCCTCTTTTTCCAGGACAATGCACTTTCTTTCTTATATTATCACAATAAAATGAAATTATACCTGTACCCTCTAAGTATACCTATATCAGAGATACAGTTTTCAGAGTTAAACATATCATTTTCCCATATAGGTATGTAAACTTTTAAACTTTTAAAACAAAATTATTTTTCCCTTTTTACCTTATATGCTTCTCTTGAGTTTTGTATTTGAAGATCAAATTTTCTGTTCAGCTCTGGTAGTTTCATCAGAAATAAATAAAATTCACCTGTTTCATTAAATGTGCATTTTTCTCTTGAAAAAATAATACATAAGTTTGCTGGATATATTTTTCGCTGCAATCCAAGTTCCTTTACCTTTCTGAATATCAGATTCTAGATCCTTTGATCCTTTAAAGTGGAAGCTTCTATGTCCTTAGTATTTTTGATTGTGGTTCCTTGATGCAGGAATGGTTTCTTTCTGGCTGCTTGCAATATTTTCCCCTTGATATGATAATTCTGAAATTTGGCTATGATATTCCATGGAGTTTTCTTTTTGGGGTCTCTTTCAGGAGATAATTGGTGAATTCTTTCAATGGCTATTTTACCCTCTAGTTCTAGGACAACAGGGCAGTTTTCCTTGTTGATTTTCTGAAAGATCTTTTTTTCATCATGGTTTTCATGTAATCCAATAATTCTTAGATTCTCTCTCCTAGATTTATTTTTCAGGTCAGTTGTTTTTTTTTTTCCAATAAGGTATTTTACATTTTCTTCTATTTTTAAAAATCTTTTTGATTTTCTTTGACTGATATTTGAAGTCTTGTTGACTCATTCACTTCCAATTGTTCAATTTCAATTTTTAGTGAATTATTTTCTTCAATTATCTTTTTATCTCCTTTTGCATTTGGTCAATTGAACTTTTAAATGAGGTGTTTTGTTCATTGGATTTTTTTTTCCCTTTCAAAAATTCTGTTTTTCCACAAATTGGTTTCTTTTTCAAATCTATTTTGTAAGGAGTTAAATGCTTTTTTCCATTTCATCAAATCCATTTTGTAAGGAGTTATATGCTTTTTCCATTTCATCAGATCTATTTTAGGAAGTTTTCAGATGATTTCTATGTTTCCTTTTTCAAACTCTCTTGCAAAATTCATTTCATTTCACTATTTTTCTTCTAACACTCTTTTTAAGATCCTTTTTGAATTCTTCCAAAAGATGGACTATGAAATGGGGACTAACTCATATCACCCTTTGGGGCTTAATCTGGAAACAATTTGACTTTAGTGTCCTCAGGGTTTGAAGTCTGTTCTCTGGCTTCATAAAAGCTTTCTATGGTCAGAGTTCTTTTTGCTTTTGTGTTCATTTTTTTTTTTTTTTTTAAATAAGGTCCGCTCTGAGGGCAAAGGGGAGATTGTCCCAAGCTTCTATGGCAACAACAGCTTTCCGCTGCCCTGCATCAGTGCTGCTGACTTCCTTTTGGAGCTATGTGGGTATGGTCAAGTCCCACATTATTCTGGGGTTCAGAACTCATTATTTGCCTTTTTTGCTTGTGTTGGATATCTCACAGCTAATCTGTTAATCCACTGACTTCTGAATCAAAATAGAGTAGCAATGCTGTTACATTTTCTCTAAAAGCCTCCCAGTAGATTCCCCACATGGATGTCACACCTCCCTGGGTCCCAGCACAATGCCTGCACTCAGCCATGCCCAGTTGAAACACACCTTAACTGAAGCTCTTCCAAAGTATCTTCTGCTGGAAATTTGTTGCATGCCAAACATTTGTTGGCTCTGTCACTCCAAAATAGTTCAGAGGCTTGATCTGGTATTGATCTGAGGGACTTCAGGAAAACAAAGACCTGTCTACTCTCCACCATATTGGCTCCATCCCCTTTTCTCCTCAATATTAAATCCCTGCCTGGAATTTATAACCAAAGAAGAACTAGAGATCATTATTGATCATAAAATAGATAATTTTGATTGTATTAAATTTAAAAGGTTTTGTACAAACAAAACTAATGCAGACAAGATTAGAAGGAAGCAATAAACTGGGAAAGACATTTTTACATTCCAAGGTTCTGATAAAGGCCTCATTTCCAAAATATATAAAGAACTGACTTAAATTTATAATAGTTCAAGCAATTCTCCAATTGATAAATGGTCAAAGGATATGAACAAACAGATGAAGAAATTGAATCTATTTGTAGTCACATGAAAAGGTGCTCCAAATCACTATTGATCAGAGAAACACAAATTGACAACTCTGAAATACTACTACACACTTGCCAGATTGGCTAAGATGACAGGAAAAGATAATGATGAATTGTTGGAATCTTTACAAAGTGTTAAGCCATTGGAGTTGATTTAATCTTAGAAAGAGTTATTTTGGGCCAGAACTTGAACTAGGTACTAAGTACAACTGATGGAAACAATGCTTGTGTTCACACCTTTAGAGAGCTCATAAGTATCTAAGAACTCAATGGAGTTCACATGTTTGGGAGATTTCAGAGAGCATGCTGGGAGATATCCCACAATCCCACTCTCAGAGAAGTAGCATAAATACAGTTCCAGTGAGCAACTCGAGAGAGTTTTGGGGGGAACATCGACTGGGGTCGGAGACAGACACTCTGGAAGAAAGCCTACAAGCCCTATCTTCGAAGCAAGAGAGATTCATTGCATCTTCTAACTTGGTGCTGGCTGGAGGCTGAAGAAAGCAGAGGCAGAAGCCAAGGACAAAGCTGCAAGATCTCTTGGAGCCAGGCAGAGAGATAGGCCTTAACTAACCGGGCTAATTTGGAAGGAGAAATAAAAGTTTGCATTTTTACCAGCTGGCTGCGATTTTGGAGTAATTATTTATTTCAACTGAGACTAAGGACCCCAGAAAACCTTCACAATGAATGTAGAAGGGGATGTGGAAAAACTGGGACACTGATACATTGTTGGTGGAACTGTGAACAGATCCAGCTGTTCTGGATAGTAATTTGGAACTATGCTCAAAAAAGTTATCAAACTGCATAACCTTTGATCCATCAGTGTTTCTACTGGGCTTATATCCCAAAGAGATCTTAAAGGAAGGAAAGGGACCCACATGTGGAAAAATGTTTGTGGCAGTCTTTATTATAGTGGCTAAAAACTAGAAACTGAATAGATAACCATCAATTGGAGAATGGCTGAATAAATGATGGTATATGAATGCTATGGAATACTATTGTTCTGTAAGAAACAAACACCAGGATGATTTCAGAGAGGCCTGGAGAGACTTGCATAAACTGATGCTAAGTGAAATGAGCAGAACCAAGAGATGATTGTACATGGCAGCAATACTATACAATGATCAATTCTGATGGACATGGCTCTCTTCAACATTGAGATGATTTAAACCAATTCCAATGATCTTGTGATGGAGAGAGCCATTTGCACCTAGAGAGAGGAGTGTAGGAACTGAGTGGTTCACAACATAGTATTCTCACTTTTTCTTTTGCTGTTTGCTTGCATTTTGTTTTCTTTTGCAGTTTTTTTCTTCCTTCTTGATCTGATTTTTCTTATGCAGCAAGATAACTGTGTAAATATGAATACACATATTGACCTTAATATATGTTTTAAGATATTTAATGTATTGGACTACCTGCCATTGAGGGGAGGAGGTGGGGGAAGGAGAGGAAAATTTGGAACAGAAGGTTTTGCAAGGGTCAATGTTGAAAAATTACGCATGCATATGTTTTGTAAATAAAAAAACTTTAATAATTAAAAAATAAAACCCTTCCTAATGGTTTCTAATCAATTTGGCAAGCATATATTATGCATTTACTTGATTCAAAGCAGTATATTATCTCTTAAAATATAAAAATAAAAACTAAGCATACATTATGATAGTATCATCAACCTTACTATTGTTTTTCTCTCCTTTGGAATAAATCTTTCATATTTGTCATCATTGCTTTATTTGATACAGAAATATACTACATAATAATTTTGTCTCAAATCATGATTCTATTTGAAAGCTATTCATCAGATAGTCTTCTAGTATGAATAATCTGCAATAATCAGTGACTGAGAACCTGTGCACACATCCTTCCTTGTCCTCATTTTACGCTGAATTTCCTAAAGAACTAACCAGTGAAATGAAAACTTCATTAGATAGATTTGCTCTGTGAGGTGCCCTCAAGATCAAGAAATCAATATAACTAACTGAAAATGAAAACTTTATAGCAGCAATAGAAGAAAATTAACACTGACTAAGATATCTTTCAAACACAGTCCACTTGCAAAGCTTAACAATTGACTGGCATTTGAACATGAATCATCAAAGTATAATGTCTATTCCTCTTCCTTCCTCACCCATGCATATACAATCCTTATCTCCTTGCTCCTCAAAGATATAGTCTCAGTTCATACCTTCTAGAATAATCTTAGGCATGAAGAACCATGAATGAAAATAAAAGGCTTTCATATTCTTATGTATATTACTAATCAGTGAAAAGATCACCTTCAGAAAACCAAGGAAAAAGTGTAGATTCCCACCTATTAGGAAGAGATCTGGACAACTTTCATCTGTGGATTCAATGATACATTCTTATACAATAAGGAATGATGAATATAAGGATGAACATAATGATGAATAAGGACCTGAAAAATAGGATAACAACATATCAATTGGGAAATGGCTTTCTAGTCAGTTTTCTAGTCAAGTTTGGAGCATTTTGCATAAATCCCCCAATTTGTGGAGAGAATTCTGATGTGACCTTGTGTGATTATTGGACTGTGACATTACTCATTTTAATTTGAAAGCAACACATATGGTTCTCAGGTCTCTTTGGGACCAACCAACTCTAGATAAGAAAAGACTATCTTGAAAACATGGAGGAAGTCAGTTCTTCAACATGTCTCTAATTTTCAGCTTATCTTCTTTAGAAGAAATTTCCTCTTGGGTGAGATTAGGACTTCTCTATTGGTTGAATGAGAGTTCATATTCTTCCCATTTGAAGAGCTCTGCACAAAATGCATTTTTTGCCATATTCTAATCTGTTTGCCTTCTCTAATTTTGATTTAATCTCTACTTGAAACATCTCTGAATTATGTCCCTTTCTTTTCTCTTTCACTACCAGCACTAAAATAAAAGCTTCATTTACTCCTGGTCTATTGCAATATCTTATAGGTGCATCTACCTTTTTTTAATATTATCCCCACTCCAATCTATCATTTTACTCATGCACAAAAGTGATTTTCCTAAAACTCACATCTGATCATGTCACAGATATATCCTACTCCTTACTCAAACTCAAGTGGCTCCCTATAACCTCCATGATCAAATACAAAATCCTCTGGTATTAAAAAGCCCTTATTAATGTAGTCTCCTCCTATTTTTTCTATTTTTCTTATGTCTTAATCTCTGCCACATATTCCTTGATACATTGACACTGGCTTCCTTGTTCACCACCAAGACATTCTTTTGCTGCAGGAATTTTATCTAACTGTCCACCATGCTTCATCTCTACATCCTAGTTTCTTCTTAGTTCCAATTAAAATCCTGCTATAGGAGGTCTTTCCCAACTCCCTCTCTCTCTCTTAAGGAAAAGGTGATTTATTTTCCCAATTTTTAAACATTTTTACTTACCAAATTCTATCTTTTCTCCCTCCCTGAGATGAGAAATTTGATAAGTTATACACATGCAATAATGTAAAACATTTTCATATTACTCATTTTGTCTAAGACTTAAAAGAAGAAAATGAAAAATAGCATACTTTAGCCTGTATTCAATAAATAACAGTTCTTTCTCTGGAGGCAGATAGTATGCTTCATAATTAGTCTTTTGAGATTGTCTTAGATTATTGTATTGCTGAAAAGGGCCAGTTATTCATTGAACAATAATGCTGTTAATAATATTATTAATATTAATATTAACAATAATATTGTTCAGTAACAATTGAACAATAATGCTGTTACTGTGTACAATGTTCTCCTGGTTCTGTTCACTTCTCTATGCATCAGTTTATGTCTTGCCAGTTTTTTTCTAAAAATCATTCTGTTTGTCATTTCTTATTGCACAATGGTATTTTATTACAATTATGTACCACTATTTGTTTAGCCATTTCCCAATTGATATGTTGTTAACCTATTTTTCAGGCCTTATGCATTATTCCTCTCCATCCTTGCTGTGATCCACCAATGTTTCATCTCCCATTTCTTTGTTTTTGTTGTTCTTCAAGCCTGAAATGAATTCTTTGTGTGAAGACCTCCTCTATTTATCAGAATTCCTAGTTGCCTTCAAGAAAAGGACTAAGTTATTGCATTGGTATAGGGAACTTCCAGATAAAGAAAACCCCTCTAGGAAGACAAGTAATAACTTTCTCTGTAATTCAGAGCATGGTTGGGAGCACTTAAATTAAATGACAATCCATGCTGACATATCCAATACATACGAGAGGCAAGATTTGTACCCAGGTACCCAAATTTTTAGTAATTATTCTACTGCTGTGAATCACAGTTTTTTAATGCTCAGTTCAAATGTCAACTTCTACACGAAAATTTCTTGATTTGAAACCTTTGCTTGATTGCACAGTGGATAGAGTTCTAGACCTGAAGTTAGGGAGCCTTGATTTCAGATTCCACCTTAGACACTATCCATGTAACCCCGAGCAAGTTATCTAACCACACACACACACACGTGTATATGTGTTATACATGTATATGTGTATGTAACTATATATATATATATTGAGACTATCCCAGGGCAAGCCTTGTCAGTCTGATTCTTATCTTCCAGGATCTAGCAAAGTATCTGGTATATAGCAGGTCCTTGATAAGTACTTGTTGATTGACCAATCAATTGAAGAAACTAGGGGAAGTTAAATCTGAGAGACTTGAAATGGATAGGAGGAAAAAGCAATTTACTAGATAAAATTTTAAGAGAAGAGTTAATCCTCAAGAGTTACAAAATGAAATTTGGTAGGTAGAATCATCTAGGAGCAAACCAAATATAATTTCAAGCCATTTAATTTTGTATAATTGATTATAACACTCCCTGCCTTAGATATTTCTTGGCATGAATTCCGAGTTCTTTTAGTGTAAATTGTATGAACTGACATGATGGAAAATCACTTCAAAATTAGAAATTCAATATAACCATCATTCTAACTGAAAAATAGAGACTAACAGCTGGCTCTTTATTTTTTGGCACCTGGCTTTTTATCATTTGACACTGATTTCTTTTCTATTGCTAGATTGCTTACCTTATTTACTTTTGAATAAGGTAAGTTCACTTTGTTCAGATTCAAGTAAAACAGGTAAATAAACTGTTAACTGCATTATTTATACTCAAATATTTGAATAAAATCCTGTATAATGACTATATCTATAACAATTTTACAAAATATATAACATTACCTATTTAAATGCCTTTGGAGTAGTCTTGCAAAAATAAAAGGAAAAGTACATTGTATAAAATAACAGTTAATGATAGAAAAGATCACAACGTACTCCTTAAATCTTTAAAAATGTTATTTGAATTATGACTCAGATACTTTTGAAGAAGAACAGGGAAATTTAAGAATGAATTAGTGTTACTATTTTATAAGAATAAGAAGCTATTCACACGACGAAAAAAAGACAAACCAACCCAATTTCTACTATGTCAATATTTTCTAATCATTCCATTCCAGTGCTTCAGTGGGGTGCAGAAATGACCATAAACACTTGAGCTACTTCTGCACCTCACAAGTTGCTTTTGCCAATAAGGAAACCCTTGAATATATTCCTAGGAAAACTATCTGTTGTCTGTTTATCAACTTAGTCAAGTGCAGATTATCTAAAAGATAACAGATCTTTGGTCAGCTCGATCTATGCAACACAAGAAATACAAAATAATTCTCATTATTGTAGCTCTTTCTGCTTCCATGTTAATAGTGATATAGATTGGCAGAAAAGGGGCATGCACACATATTAAATGCACTTACTATAAATGTGATCTTTGTTCAATCACCTACAAGTAAATGTCTTACTAGAGGAACTGAATCACAATTAAATGTCATTGCTGTTTTAAATGAAACTAGAAAACATAAATAAATTAAAGCTAACTGAAAATAACTCAAAGATTCTCCTTTAAAAGACAAAGAGTTATTTTGAAGTAGAGCTAAGATGGTGGAGAGAGCATTTCATCAGGCCTTTCCCAACTTTCCCTTTTAAACAACTTTGAGGAAACATCCAATTGAATTCTGGAATAGCAGAACCAATAGAAAGTCAGGCTGAGACATTTTTTTTCCAGCCAAAAACAATTTAAGATGTCAGAATGAGATGTCTGTGACACTGGAGTGGATGCTGACCCAGATCACACAGGTGGCAACACCAGCAGTGAGCCTTGGAGGCAGCTACAGGAACAACAACAACTTCAAGAACTCAGACCAGAGACAAGGGATTGGACAACGTGCGAAAAGAAATTACAAGGGTCCCCTATATTAGCACTGGGCCCAGAATCAGGTGCTGTTTGGCAACTCCATTACCTATAGTCAGTCCAGGTGGCAATTTCAGGACAGAGAAAAATGCTTGTAGTCACAAAGAAGAAGGGGCATTGATCATAGTTTCAGAGCAGAGAGGAATACTAAAATCTGGATATGAAAGAAAATAGGTCCTTTAGCTGATAAGGACCAGAACACCAACCTGAAGAGCAATGATCACACTTCTCCTCAGATCACATGAATTAACTATTTAAAAAGCAGGGCAAAAAATCCTGACACCTGGGACAGGACCTCCCATTTTAGGTGATCAGAGCCCTATTTTAACATAAAGTTCAAAGTAAAAAAAATGGTGTGTAAAAATGAGCAAATAACAAAAAGAAAACCTCACTATAAAAAAGTTACTCAAATGACAGAGAAAGATCAAGACATAAAGTTAGAAGAAGACAATAATATGAAAAATCACAAACAGACCCTCAAAAAAATACACATTACATTAACTTAACAAGATTTTCTGGAAGAGGTGAAAAATGAGCACAAAAAGATTTAAAATCAATTAAGAGGAGTAGGAAAAATAGCACAAGAAATAAGAGTAATGTAAGAAAATTATGAAAAGAAAATTAGAGCTTGGTAAAAGAGGCAAAAAAAAAGAAATATTAGTCAAAATGGGAAAAGAAGTATAAAACCTCACTGTAGAAGAAAACTTTGTTAAAAACAGAATTGCTGAATGAAAAAAAGTACAAAAGCTCAATGAAGAAAATAATTCCTTAAAAATTAGAATTGGGTATGTGGAAATTAATGATGCTATGAAATACCAAGAAACAATAAATCAATGTCAAAGGAATAAAAAACCAGAAGAATTTGCAAAATATTGCATTGGAAAAATAACATATGGGAAAATAGATCAAGGAGAGATAATTCAAGAATTATTGGACTATACAGAAGCCACAATCAAGAGGAAAAAATGCTTAGACATCATATTTCAAAAAATTATAAAGAAAAACAATATTAATATTTTACAATTCAAGGGTGAATTAGAAATTGAAAACAATCTATCAATCACCTCCTGAAAAAGATCCCAAAATGAAAACTCCCTCGACTATTATGGTCAAATTCCAGAGCTCCCAAGATGAAAGAGAAAATACTTCAGGCAGCTGATGAGGGGGGAATATTCAAATGTAGTGGTGCCATATTCAAGATCACAGAAGCTTTAGCAGCTACTACATTAAGCAGTGGATTTGGAATGTGATATTCTATAGGGCAAAGAAGCTAGGATTACAAATAAGAATAACCTACCAAGCAAAAATAAGCATAAGCCTTCTGGGAGAAATGGAGATTTAATGAACTCTAGGACCCTCAAGCATTACTGATGAAAAGACCAGAGCTAAATAGAAAACTTGACGTTCAAATCTAAGACTCAAGAGAAAAATAAAAAAGTAAACAAAAGTGGCAAATCATATGAAATTTAATAAAGTTAAAATGTTTGCATTCTTATACTGGAAGGTGATACATATATCTCCTGAGAAATTTGGAATTATTAAGGCAACTAAAAGGAGACTACATAGACAAACAGCACTACTGTGAGTCAACTATAATAAGAAAAAGATACAGGTGATAAAGAAAGATGTATTGAAAGAAGCAAGGGATAGGCAGAATGGGAGAAATTATCTCACATAAAAGATATATGCAAAGAAGAGCTTTTACAATGGAGGGAGAAGTGCTAAAGTCTGGGAGGAAGAGGGATAATTAAATCTCTCATCTGAATTGGCTGAAAAAGGAAAGAACACATATACATACTCAGTTGGATATAGAAATTTAGTTTATCCAATAAGGAAATAGAAGAGGAAGAGAATAATAGAAGGGGAAGGTGATCAGAGGAAGAACAGGTTAAGGGAAACAGTGGTCAGAGTAGAATTTTGTAAAGGGACAGAGTAAAATTAGAAAGAAGAATAAATATAAGAAATAGGATGGAAGTAAAAACACAGTAATCACAGATATAAATGTAAATGGGATGAACTCACCTATAAAACAGAAGGGATTCCAGAATGTTTTAGAAACTAGAACCCAACAATATGTCATTTATATAACATGCTCTAGAAACAGAAAGACACACACCGAATTAAAATAAGGATCTGGAACCAAATCAAACAAAGCAAAAATGAAAATAGACTTAATTAAAAGAGATAATCAGGGGCAGCTAAGTGGCACAATGGATAGAATATTACTCTTGGAGTAAGGAGGAACTGAGTTAAAATTCAGTCTCAGACATTTAGTAACTGTGTGACTCTGAATAAGCCATTTAATCCAATTGTTGAAAGATAGACAGAGACACATGCAAAGAGAATTAAAGAAATTAAATTTTGCTAAAAAGTTCTTATAGACAAATAATATTAATTTAAACATAAATGCAAGAAATGGCATAGCACCTAAATTCTTAAAGAAAAAGTTAAATGAGTTATAGGAGGAAATAGTATATCACCATGAAGTGGGCAATTTCAACTTTCCTCTCCTAGCTAGATAAATTTAACAACAAAATAAATAAGAAAGTAGTTAAAGAGATGAGGATATTATAGAAAAGTTACAAATAATAGATCTTTGGAGAGAATTGAATGGGGGGAGAACTGTACATAACACCTTCACAAAAATCCATTAGGTATTAGGATATAAAACTTTCACAACCAAATGCAGAAAAAATAGACATTAAATGCACCCAATTCTGAGACTATAATACAATAAAAATTAAATTTAATAAAGGACCTTGAAAGTATGGATTAAAAATTAAATAATCTAATTCTAGTGAGTGACTTGATATAAGAAACAATCATAGAAACAATCAATAATGTCATTGACATTATTGACACTGAGACAACATACCAAAGTCATGGGATATATATTTTCTGTGGGAAAATTTATATTTCTAAACACTTAACATTAATAAAAAAGGAAAAGACCAGATTGATGAATTGGGAATGCAACTTTTAAAAATGAGAAAAATAATAAATTAAAAATCTCTAAACATTAAAAAAGAAATCATAAAAATCAAAGTATTAATAAAGTTAAAAGTTAAAAAATTGAATTAATAAGCAAAATTAGAAGCTGCTTTTATGGGATAAAATAAAATATATAAACCCTTGGCTAACTTTATATATATATATATATATAGATAGATAGATATGTATATAAAATAGAAATGACAATTCTTCCTAAATTGATTTACTTATTCAGTGCTGTATCAATGCAATTAGCAAAGAATTATTTGATAAAACTATTAAAAAAATACAAAATTCATCTGAAAGTATAAGAGGTCAAGAATATCAATAGAATCAATGAAAAAAAATATGGAGGAAAGTGACCTAGTAGTATCAGATTTTAAACTATAATTCAAAACAGTAATCATCAAAAAATTAGTTTAAGAAACTTAGTTTTGTTTATTTCAATTTAGTTTAAGTCTAAGAAATAGAGTGGCTGATCAATGGAGTAAATTAAGTACACAATATTAAATGACAATAATAATTTAACATTTGATTAAGTCTAAGATCCAGACTTGGGGGGGGAGGGGGCTGCAATAATTTACTCTATGGAAAAAAAAATACATTTCAGGGAAAACTAATAAACAGAGAAACTAGGTATAGACCTATACTTCACACCATATACAGAAATAGGGTCAAAATGACATAATAATAGTCCTTTATAGCATCATGGAAAACTTCAACTGTCAAGTCTATGGATGAAATAAAAGATAAAGAGGATTATGGGAAATAAAATGAAAATTTTTGTTAATAAATATATAAAATGTATAAAAATAAGACATTCTTTAATTGAAAAATGGAAATATGAATAAATCAAAGCTATCAATAGTCATATGAAAACTTTTAATGACACTAATAATTAGAGAATTCGAACAACTGTGAGGTACTACCTCAGGCTTATCAGATTGACTGAAATAACAGAACAGGAAAATACCAAAAGCGATGTTTTAAAAAAAAAAAAGGGCACACTCATTTACTGTTGGTTTAATTGTGAACTGGTCCATTTTGGAAAACATTTAAAAGTATGTTCAAAGGGCTAGAAAATTGTGCCTATTCTGACTCAGCAAACTACTATGACTTTTATATTTTAAAGAGATCAAAAAAGGGGGAAAATACATACATGTACCAAAATATTTGTTGCAGCTCTTTTTATGGTAGCAAAGAATTAGAAATTGAGGTAATGTTCATCGACTTGAGAATGGTTGAACAAGTTGTAATATATGATTATGATAAAATGCTATTGTTCTCTGACAAACAACAAGCAAGATGTTTCAGAAAAAAAAAAAAACTTGGAAGACATGTGAATTGATATAGGATTAAGTAAACAGAGCTAGGAAAGCACAGTAGCATATATAATAAGAACAATAATGGTGATCAACTTTGAAAGACTTAACTATCCTGATGAGTACAATCATCTAAAGCAATTTCAAATAGTCGTGATGAAAAATACTATTTCCTGAAATGGAACTGATAAATCTGAGTTCAATCTGAAGCATAATTTTTTTCATTTAATTTTTCTTGCTTTTTTCTGACAACATGGCAAAATATATACAAAATTATGTATTGCATTACTTCACATGTATAAAGGGTATCATATTGCTTGCCTTTTTAATGAATGAAAGAGAGACTGGAGAAAGACAGAATTTGCATAGTACTTTCATTAATATCAAGCTGATTAAGTTTGCTCAAAAATTCCTCCCTAAAAAAAAAAACACAAAACACACAAAAAAACCCAAAACAAACAAACAAAAACAATATTCTCCTAGTTGTGCCATATTATTGAAAATCACTGAGTATATCTAGAGTCCAAGTTACAATTTGTTTGAGCAAGTCATGAAATATAGACAATAGAGTAGTGAATATTAAGCATATTGACTAATATATTTATTATATATATATATAATATATTTATTAGCAATGATGACTAAGAAGGAATAGCATAAGAGATATTATTAAGGATAAGTATGATCAAAAAAGGAGGAAAATTAGCAGGTATCAAGAATGAAGCAGATAGCCCAAGTATTACTCTGTGACCAAAAAATATGAAGTCAAAAAAATATGAAGGAAAATTTGTGGAAATCCCAGGATAAAAATTAAACAGAGAGGGTAAATATGCATTGCAATCTCCACCAATGAAAAGATACCCATATGGATAAGGTCATGGATCCTTTGAAACTTTGATGTGTCTCTCTACTAAACAGACAACTATTGAGATATATTTATAGAATCTTGAATAGCAATATCTCTCTGTTAAAAATGAACTTCAAAAATCATTTTACCCAATTCAAAAATTGAAAAACAAATTACTTGCTACATCTTCTCAGACATGTGGTTATCAAACTTCAATCAACAACAAATTGCCTACCATGTGTTCAATATTGTGTTAGGCACTGATTATATAAACACAAAAATGAAACGGTCCTTGCCCCAAGAAATTTACTTTCTATCAGTGCATGTATGGGGAGAACATGACATGTACATATGTAAGTATGTACAACAATACACAAAGTAAATTTAAATTAATTTTGGTAGAGGAGAACAGTAGCAACTGAGAGCACTAGAAATGTCTTCATGTAGAAGATAGGTGTTGAATTATGTTTTGAGGTAAACCTCAGCTCTTAAGAGATTAGAGGTCTGGAGAAAATACATTCAAGGCATGAGGTGAGACAGGAAATATGTAAAAATGGAAATATGTGAAAAATTGCAAATATTCCTGGACTGTAGTTCAGTGTGTATAAATGCAAATAATGAACAATAACAATCAATTTGAAAAATCAATGAAAAGTATTTTTCCCCAAAGAATCAGAGCAATAAACTTTGGTTGGATTTTTAAGATAGCTCTAAATGTCTAAAAGTTTTCCCTTATATCAAGTATTCCTAGAGCTGCTACATGTCATTTTTAATTAGATCATCTAGTGTCAAACAGAACAAGTCTCACCTATTCACTCTACTAGGTGCTCAGGCCTTAGGATATTTTATTGATCAAGGCTTTCTATTCAGTTCAACAATGTTAACTCTTAGTTGTCCTTATTGATTATTAGCACTTTTTTGCCCAGTTCTAATGGAAGCAGAAACTTTTCTTAGGTCATCCTTTCTATGAGATTAGCATGGTGAAGTTCTATAACCAATATTACACATTCCAATTACAATGTTTTACTCAGCTCTTTTCCTTTTTTCCCACTAGTTATGTGGATACTTCCTTGGCCTTCTTTAGCTTCTTCACTCTTGATTGAAGAGTCAAGAATTAGAAGTTGACTAAAAGAAGAATAGGAAGCTTCTGGAGGTAGAGTTCTTCATCACTTAAAGTCTTCAAGTGCAGGTTATATAAAAATTTGTCAGAAATATTGGTGAATTATGCTCTATATTGAACCTGATCACCTCCTGAGAAACTTTCCATTTCTGATATAATTCTCTGACAGAGGAAGTTAAGCATAAGCTGCAGTTTAGCTTGAATTTAATTAATATCTTACTTATAACTCCCACATCTTTCTGTATGCTTATTTTCAAACTCATCCTTGCCTTTTTCATCATCAGTCTCATTAGTCTATTATTTAACAGATGGCAATTTTGGTCAGTAGAACTAGACCTAGATTTTCTTTCTTAAACAGTACACAATTTCTCTTCTTCAATTAATGTGTTTAAGGATTAAAATTAAATACTATGCCAGTATATTTCATAGGAGTTCCTAAACAGGAGGGTTGTAGTTCATAGTGTTTCCCAGTATCATCTCTAATTACTTAAAACTTCTATGCTCTTAGAAAGTGTATCTGAAACGTACAATAGAGGTCTTTTTCTTTTTCAGGAAAAGACTCGCAGTTTAAAACTCTTGATCACATATGGTGTTATTGAGCACCGTTAGGTCTATAAAGAAATAGAGTAGAAAAGCCAGGTAAGCTAAGTTGAAACTGGAAGTCTACCTGAGTGAGTGATGTACCAGGACCAGCAATGATTGCCTCTCCATGGAAAGCCACTTGACAAAATATTAGCAGTAATAAACTGAGGATATTTTGCATGACCAGATATAGTGTGAAGATGTCTGCAGGTTGAAAACATAAGCCTTGGTAGGAACTCTGAATTCTGCAGTGTGTTGGACCTAATTTTGGCACAGAGCTTAGATCACCATCACAATAACACTATGAGTTTATGAACTAAAAAGAGAAATCTTGATAAGAAACTTAATTCCCCTCAGAAAAGGAAAGTCCTGCAAAAGCACTAGGCCAGACTTCTGGGGGTCTCAGATAATTGTGTCCCATATCAACACATGATGATACCAATATGTTGGACATATAAACCCTTTCTTTTCTCAGCTAGACAGAGATGGTTTTTGAAAATTCTTTTTTTTAGGTTTGTAATGTTTGGTGGTTGAGGAATAAAAGGAATTGTATTAGCCAACTCATCATTAAACCTTGTCCCCAGAAAGTATAATCGCCAAGATCAGGTACACATGTCCTTCTTTCTAAAAGGATATGATAACACAGACTGGTTACACAGGAATTTTTATTCACTCAAAGAGATCCTACAGGAAGCATAAATTAATTAATACCGTTTATAGACAGGAAAATTACAGACATTCACTTTCAAGTTCTCTGGGTAAGAATGTTTCAATGCCTTAACTTTTCCCATAGTTTTTCCTCTGAATATGCAGTAATAATAAAAGCAATTACAGAGGAAAGAAAAATAGAGTACATCCCATCATGCAAATGGAGTTAAGGGTTTCAGCTCCACTGTTTAATCTATCAGAATATATTTTTAACATTTATGAATGTCCATGATGCGTACATGTACACAATACAACTTGAAAGAAAAACATTTTTGTCCCATAAAAGAAAGAATAGAAACAAAGTCCTCAGCTTTTTTTTCATTCTTATTAGAACTATCTAGCTTTCAGACTCCACAATTAGTAAAATAAAACAAATGGTTGAAGCAAGGTATCTTGATTTCCCAGCCCAACCTCATCTCTTAAATGTATTCTTCATTTAATATTTATTATTATTACTACTAGTAATAGAAACAAAGAAAGTCAAAATCTTGTCATGTCCTGATAAGATCTTTAAATTTTGCAGACTTGAGTAGTTTTATTGTAATCTTCATTTTGTTTCTAAATAAACTCCTAGGTTTCCTTAAGTTAATGCAGAAATCAAGAATCATCATAGTTTAGGATCATGCAATTAAATAATTCAAAAAAAGATTTATTAAATATCTATTGCATACAAAACATTATGCTAGGCCTTTGGAGATGATGCATAATTTAGATAAGATACATTCCATGTTCTCATGGACATTTCAAGTTAGTAAAAATTTTGTGGCTCAAATACAGATAACTACTATATAATAAACAATATGTGCATCTAAGTATTTTGGAAGCAGCAGAGTATTGAAGTTTGGATTTGAATTTAGGGGAGTCTGAGTTTAAATTCTCTCTGAAACTTAGAAGCTGAGTAACCCTGGAGAAGTCACTTAATTCTCTTTCTCCTACTGAATTCCTTCTAATATCTTCATTTTTCAGAGAGCATGAGGTCAGTTTTATTCCCTTTCCGGGTGTCTTTATTATTCTCTGAATTTTGCTACCATCCTCTCCTTCTTGATTTCTGCACAGGTGAAGCTTTCCTTCAGCTATTCAGATCTATTTTATAATTTATTGCCTCCTACCTTTAAAATATAAGCCCCTTGAGGGCAAGAATTGTCTTTCTATTTGCTTGTATTTGTATCCCTGATGAGGACAGTGGCTGGCATATATTAAGTACTTAATAAATAGTACACATAGTACACAACTATCTTGGACTTATCCAGTGAGCAGTAAGTGAATTGTGATTTACAAACCTAGGTGGAAGTGGCTTGGATAAAACTCACCAAGTAGGAATTTCCCAATGATAAAAACACAAGAGCTTTGTATATTTAAGTATATAAGCATGTGGGGTACCCCAAACTTTTAGGACACCGTATAAAGACCAAGCAAATAAATAATGTCTAAAAAGAGAAAGGTTTCCTTGACTAAGAGGAACAGACACTATTCCCTGAAAGAGATGTTGAATTTTAAAGTTGGATAGAAGAGGAAGAAGTGGGTAATTCTAGACATAGGGATGAAAAAATGAAGAGGCAAAAAAGTAAAGATTTTATAAGGATTCAGTGGAAGGGAATGAACAATCCATTTGAGCTTGATCATACAGAACACATAAAAGGAAATAGGAAATATGGGAATGCTTGTTAATTGAAATATACATATGTACTTGTTGGAGGGGAAAGAGAGAGTGACAACAGATTGAAAAAACCTTAACTTCCAGGGAAATAAGTTCAAATTTTATTGAGTTTACTAGGAATGGAGAACCTGTGAAGGGTTTTGAGCATATATACATTTAGATCTGTGGGTAAGGAAGATAGATGTGACAGATGGTTTAAATGGTAGAGATTATAAAGATTTCAAGATTCATTCCAAATAATATGAGCAAGTATCAACAACAGTATATACTCATAATAATAAAGGGTGTGCATGTAATCAAATGTATTAAGTGGGAGCTTTAGGGGATCTTGGTGCTCGGTGAGAACAGGGATTATTTTTCATTGCACCTAGTAGGAACCTCAAAAATGTCTGCTGAATTGAAAATTAGAGGTAAGAAAATTTGAAGAGTCAAAGATAACAACAAAGTTCCACACATATGAGTGAACTTCTTAACTGAATTTCTATGCCATTTTTCCTGCTTTTATTATGACTTTAGCCAAAAGTTCAAGATAAGAGTATATCAAAAACCTTTATAATACTTCTGTGGATATATATATACACATATGTGTGAATATATGCATATATGTGTGTATACATGTATGTGTGTATGTAAGTATATAGATATAGATATAAAAATTCTGAGTACATTTCATCCTGCATCCCCAATGTTTATTTTCTCTGACAAATGAACTCACTGTGTTCTTTTAGGAAGAGTTCCCCAAAGAATTTTGTCTTTTTCTTATTTTTGGTTAGGCTCCTCTGGCTACAGCTTTTCTCTAAAATATTAAAACACTTCTTTGGAAATATTTTACTTGTCAATTGGGGGAAAAACAGACTTATGATCCTTTAAGCAACTCTTTCCAGTAATGCAAAAAAATCAGAAAAATAATTGGTTTTTCTTTTAGAATCCCCTTTTTCTTGAAGCCCACAAATTTTACATAACCATTCTTCAGTTTTCAATTTCTAATAGTCTAGGTGATAGAAATGTGAAAAGGGTCTTTATACTTATAATTTACTTAGTAAATATGGAATCAATAGTAAAATGTTCATACAGAAGTTTATTTTCTTTTCCTTTTCACATCCTAAAAGCAACTTTTTAACTTTTTTATGAAAAAAAATGCTTATCAGGAAAAGTACATTTTTGAGTGAACTCTCAACCTCAAATTCTAATGAAACTTTGGTCTACAGTTTATTTTTTTAAACATATTGAGTTGTCAGCACTAAATGAGAGGTGGGACATAGGTAAAGCAATACTAAATGCTGACAGCCTCATCAGACACTTTAAACAAAATGAATGACTAGACCAAAATAATTAATCTTCACATCTACAGTTCTCAGAAACAAAATCAGTTCAACATCCAATCATGTAGTTGAAAGCAACTGAATAGAATCATCATTTCTTGTTTTCCTTTTTCCCCCAATAGAAGGCATGTAAACTTTGGATCTTTCCCATGCTTACCCATATGTTGATGAAGTAAAGGTAAAATTTCTAAAAGACTCATACTGAAACTACCCAGACCTATTGGTGGAATTTGATCAAAACAGATAAGCCAAAAATTCCCTCCTTCAGAGTTTTGAAATAAGAGTTATAATAATGGTGGTGGCAAACAACACACACACGCACGCACTCACACACACACAAATGTGACTTACCTCAACCAAAATTGATATAAGAGAAGGAACTATGCTAGTAAACAATTTCCATAAAAAGAGTAAGTGGAAAAATCTTAGCTCACCTGCATGGTCGCATTATCTTTCCTTTCTCTGATTCATTTCCTTCATGTTTTGGATTTCACTCCTGTAACAACAATGGGCTTTTTCCTACTGTTTTATGGAGATATATTTAATTTACATATTACCAAATGGGGGGTTGAAAGCATCAAGATTATCAAATAGTCTCATTTATCTTGTACCATGTACACTAGACAAATGCAGTAAATGATATGTTCACCTCATCACATTCAAATCAACTTCTAGTTTTAAGAGTCAACTCTCTTTTAGATATTTTATGCATAATTTTCTATTAGGTTTTTAAGGCCCTTCATAGCCTGACACTTTCCTCTCTTTTCAGCCTACCACTGCCAAGTGTTCTTATGTTCCTCAAACTAGACACTCCATTATCCCCACTCCTGGCATATATATATATATATATATATATATATATATATATATATATATATATTCCTCAATGCCTTTAATGCTCTTTCTCCTTATTTCTGTCTCTTAGATTTTCTTCATCTCAATTAAAATTCTACCTTCTATAGGAAGTCTTTTTTTGATCCTCCACAATATTAGTTCCTTCTCTCTATTTATTATCTCCAATTTATCTTGTACATAGCTTCTACGCAATTCTTTGAATGTTGTCTCCACCATTAACTGCTAGCCTCTTGAAGGCAGGAAGAATTTTCTTCATTCTATATTTCCAGAACTTAGAGTGTCTGGAATTAAGTAGGTGTAAAGTAAATACTTTTTGGTGACTTATTCATGTCAACCAACATTTTTGTGTGATTGTGTCTTATTACTTTTTGAACAGATAACTTGGTGTCATATAGAAAAGAAACAAGATCTCTACACTGAGAATTTACTTAATGAATTTGGAGAACTTATCTGAAAGAATTCATTCATTTATGTCTACTGTGGGCAGAACATACTTCAGATCCTGGGATTGATAGAAAGTTTGGATAAGACTAAACCATTTGTCTCATTGAGCTTATAGTCTTAATGGTGATTATGTGCATGTATGTGTATACATATAGATGTGTATATACACACATTTATGTATGTGTGTATATATAGGTATATGTATGTGTGTATGTATGTATGTATAATTATAATACAAAATACTATATGATAGGGCATTAACTAGTTGCAAAACAAAGGCCATATGAAATCCAAAGGGAAAAATCATGGTAGACTAGAGATACCAGAAAAGGTTCTTTTGAACCTTGATCTTGAACTTTAAAGGATGATCTGGAAAGGAGATAAAGCATGCCCACCTTTCAAAAATGTTTGTTTCTTTAAAAAGGAAAATGTCCTGAGTTTTGATGTAAGTTTTTAACTGTAAGAGGGAAGTTAATTAGCAGAAATAAAAAGGCTGATGGTTCTAGGAGGGAAAAAAATTAGTTCAAAATCAGGCAAAGGAGAAACAATGAGTTAAGGAAAGTTTTATTTGACTAAAGTTCATGAAGATAAGATAGGTAATGAGGCAGGACTATTCTTCTAAAAGGAGGATTAAAAACTCCAAAGCAATCTCAGCTAGAGTGCTTGGAGGTCACCTACAAGTGATGGTAAAAAGCAGAAAAGGGAAAAGAGAGAATGAATCATTTGATAAAGACACAAAGAGTTGATATGAGGAATATCAGAATCAAAGGCACTCAAAAGTATACATATCTGGGCATGACAAAGTCAAGATGAAAGCATAGGTGATGAATTGGGGAGAGGAAATGAAGTCCAAAAAGGGAATATGCAAGAATATCACTGCCCATCATTTTCAGAAATTTCCATAGCTATAAACCTACTCTCAGAACCCTGTGAATGATAAAGATTATATCACGGCAATTTTCCATTCAATAATCTGCCATGAATAACATAACAGATTGATTTTAAGGTTTTGACTCTCCTTTTTAAACCCAGAATAAGGAATCCTTCTTCTAGCTGAGATTCCACAAATATCAGCCTTCTTTATTCAAGAATTTTCTTTATTTGAAACAGTTTCTATTTCACCCCAAAATTCTTAGATTCCACATTACTATTATTAACAACACAAATATAAAATCCCCTTAAATTCTACAGCAGAATGAATATAGTTAAACAATCATCAGTAATAGTACACTCTGGATACTGGTTGTCAAAGGATAACTAGATGGCATGGTAAATAGAGCTCTGGGTCTAGAATTGGGAAGATCTGAATTCAGATCTGGCCTCAGACACTTACTATGTGACTCAAGTCAAGTTAACTCCTTTTTGCTTTAATTCCTTGCCTGTAAAATGGGGCACACTGGAAAAGGAAATGACAGATCTCTCCAGTGTCTTTACCCAAAAAATCAGCATGGACTTGAAGAATAAAACATGAAAATACACGACCATCATCACCACCAACTGCTTTTTAAACATTGCCTGTGTGTAGAGGGACAATAACATAGAACTTATCCTATAGTTGTATTCTTTTTTGTAATGCTTGTATATTTACTACTAATCCTGAAAGCTGTTAAACTCATCTATCTGGGAACAAGATTTTATTTAATTGCTATTGCTTGATGTGCCAGCTAAAATTTATTAATAATAGGACTCCAACTATTCACACTCCATGTGCAATATACTTTATGTTCTTCAAAAGTCTTTCCAGAATCAATGTTTAATGTTGGGCTCATTGAATGACATAACAAGATCAATGTTTAATGTTGGTCTCATTGAATGACATAACAAGGCAGTGAAGGATTTTTAGTGTCAAGCTGTTCTTACCATGACTGGATTTGCATAAATCATAAGATCATAGATTTAGAGAAGGAAAAGCTGCACTTGACTCTACAATTTTTCACAAATGACATTCCATCTTCTGACTTCGGTGCCTCTTACTAGCTGACCTCCATGGCTGCAATGCTCTTTTTTTTTGCTCTTTATCATTTTCCTTCATTGGTTTATTTCAGGTTTCAATTAAAACCCTCTGTTCTGCAACAAACTTTTCTTGGTCACCTTATATGCTGTTGCCTTTTTTCTGAAGTCATCTCTAATTTACCCTGTATGTATCTGACATGTGCAAAGTCATGTGCATATTGTCTCCCCCATTAGAATAGAATCTCCCTTAGGGCAAGGATTATGTTTTTGTCTTTCTTTGTATAGCTACCACTTAGTATTCTTGGTTCATAGTAGTAGGCCCTTAAATGTTTGCTGATGGGTTGAATTTGAGGTTATCAAGTACAACCTTTTTCATTTAACAAATGAGGAATGAGGAAACTGAAGTCTATAGAGATTAGGTGATTGACCTAGCTCATTCTAGTTTGTATCTAAGATAGGATTCAAATTTAGATCTTCCAGAATCCAAGAGCAGAATTCTATCCACTATATTATACGACTTCTCATCATTCCTTAAATTCTAATAATATTGTTTATCAATGCTCAGGGGTTTAACAAGATATGTAAAAAGTTATTTCTTTTTCCAGTTGTACATGTTGCACAATCTTAAATGGTATCAATTTCTAGCATCAACTTACCAAGTGCTACTAAACTGTTAAATTTAATTTGATTCAATAAGCATTTTTAAAAACCCTATATTCTATAGAGATATATGCATACTATTTTAAGAATAAACAAACCTTTTTCCAAAAATAGGCAAAGCCCCTGGGTGACTTAGTATGGGAGATATGACTTGTATATAGATACTTAACTATATTTGTTTAATACTTCAAGGAACTTTTATTTTGTCAGTGTAGATATCCCCTTCTCCTCCAACTTATCTTTATATTATTTATACAATTTAGGTAGACATCAAGATTTGTTGAAGATGAAAAATTCATTATTCTGCAGTTGTTATGCTACATATTCTTACCAGAACTGGTTACGGTGATCCTCAAACAACAGATATTCTATCACTAGGTCTCTACTTGAAGGCTTTCCAAGTCAGTAAGACCTACAAAAGCTTGTAGATCATGCATTTACTTTTGAAAAAATCCAGAGAATCATTTTCATGCCAAGTTAAGACATCAGAGTGGAAGGTAACGAAGAACAAATAGTTATAATAGAACTGTGGGGGAAAACTGCCCCCAAATATGAGTTTTCAGAGTTTCCTGAAATCTTCAAGTTATTAACACATGAAAAGTACAGTGTCCCTTCATGCTATAAATGCACACATAGTTTTTCTTCCCTATTTGACAAATCTATAAAAAACAATTTGAGGTAGAACCAAGATGACAGAATAAAGGCAGGAACTCACCAGAGCTCTCCCACAAATCAACCTTTAAATAATGATTCTAAACAAGTTCTAGAGTGTCAGAACCCACAAAAGATGACGTAAATCAATTTTCCAGTCCAAGGAAATGTCGTTGCATCTGGGTAAGAGTGGAACATAGGCCAGTATAGACTGTGTCAGTATAGACCAGGTCCCAGAAAATCAGGATAAGTCCATAGAATTTCTAAATCAGTGGCAGCAATAGCAGTTTCCAGACCTCTTAACCCACAAATGTCGAAGACAAGTTAGAAGATCAGCAGGAAAGGTTTGTCCCACTCGGGTGAAAGGGGAGCATAGTCCAGTGCTGGTGATACCGACATAATTCTGGCCCCAGAAAACCAGAGGCAAGCCTTGGGAGCCTCTAAATCAGCAGATGCTGCTTCTGGAAATCTTAGCCCACAGTAGGTAATAAGATAGAATATCTGATTAAAAGGAGATTATAGAGGTCTCTGCAAGCACTGCAAGAGGCAGTGACTCTGTTGCTTTGTTCATTCTCAAATCCAAGATGCAGTCCTGGGTCATATCCCAAGGTAAAGAAAAGCATTAGCACTCTAGAGCTTGAACCCAGAATAGATCAGAGACCTTCCTCACAGTTCCAGGACAGAAAAAAGTGCTTATGGTCACTCACAGACCAGAGCACAAGCCAATAGAGTGGTATGAATCATACCACTTTGGAAAAACTAAAAACTTGCAGATTCTTAAAAGGATCTCTGGAAACATCTGCACAAAACCCCTAAAACTTGGGACATTATACCCTCCCATCTTGAAAATAGAGGCCTACTTTGACAAAGAGTTAAAAGTCAAGTAATAGTCAGAGGAAATGAACAAAAAAGAGAAAAAGATTCTCAACATAGAAGGTTACTTTGGTGACAAGAAAATCAAAACACACGCTCAGAAAACGGTAACAAAGTCAAACATTCAAAGCCTCCAAGAAAAATAAGAATTGGTCTCAGGCCAGGGAAGAGCTCAAAGGGGATTTTGAAAATCAAATGAGAGAGGTAGACGAGGGACAAGTAGATGGCACAATGGATAAAGCATCAGCCTACAAGTTAAATCTGAGTTCAAATCTGGTTTCTAATACTTATCATTTACTAGCTGTATGACCTTGGACAAATCACTCAATCCCCATTGTGGGAAGAGGAGAATAGATGGAGAGAGAGAGACAGACAGACAGACAGACAGAGAAAAAGAGAGAGACAAAGAGAAACAACTGATGAGAATGAGAAGGAAGATAAATGAGAATGATGCAAAAGGAAATACAAAAAAAACAGTGAGGAGAATTATGCCTTATAAAGCAAAACTGACCAAGTAAAAAAAGAAGTACAAAATATCATTGGAAAAAATAATTCCTTATAAATTATAATTGAGCAAATGGAAACTAATGACTTTATGGAAAATCAAAAAACAATAAAACAATACCAAAAGAATGAAAAGTAGAAGACACTATGAAATATCTCATTGGAAAAAAAATTGACCTGGAAAATAGAACCAGGAGAGGCAACTTAATAATTATTGGACTACCTGAGATGATCAAAAAAAGAGCCCAGACAATTTTAAGAAATTGTCAAGGAAAATTGTTCTAGTATTTTAGAAGCAAAGGATAAAATAGAAATTGAAAGAATTCACCTATCACCTGAAAGGGATTCCCAAAATGAAAAATCTTGGGAATATTATATAAATTCCAGAAGTCCCAGGTCATGGAGAAAATACTTCAGGTATCCAGAAAGAAAATTCAAGTATGGTGGAGCCACAATCAGAATAATGCAAAATTTGGCAGCTTCTATATTAAAGGATAAGAATATGATATCTCAAAGAGTAAAAGGCACTAGGATTACAACCAAGAATCACTTATCTAGAAAAACTGAGTATAATTCTTTGGAGGGTGGAGGAGAGTGAATGTTCACTGAAATGCAGGACTTTCAAGCATTCTTCATGAAAAGACCAGAGCTGAATAGAATATGTGACTTTCAAATACAAGATTCAAGAGAAGCATAAAAAGGAAATCAGGAAAGGGAAATCACAAGGCACTTAAAAGGTTAATCATTTTAGTATCATAAAGTAATAAGAGGTATTCATCTAGTTGAAAAATGACAAAAAGCTATAAACAGTATTTAGATGAAGTAATCAAAGTTATTTATTTCTATGTGAAAAATGTTTCTAACTCACTATTGATTGAAGAAATGTAAATTAATACTATTCTGAAATACCATTTCATATCTATTAGATTGACTAATAAGCCAGAAAAGGAAAATGACAAATGTTGCAAGGAATATAGGAAAAATGAGATATTAATGCATTATTGATGGAATTGTAGACTGATTCAACCATTCTATAAAGCAGAACTCAATGTTTTAAAAACAAATGTAAAAAATTGTTTTACATATAAATGGTGAGAATAAAATATTAAACAATGAAAAAAGATAATTCACTTATCATAGAGTATCAGATGAATAGGAATTCAAAAGCTCTCTAGACTAATGGTAGGAAAGATAATTGGAATAAAAAATACAAGAGAGAGGAGGCCAAAGTATTCAGTATGGTGACAGTTTCAAAGGTGGAAAAAATCCTTGTTGACTTTAGGAAAGCTTCAGAAAATAGTTGCATTTGCACTTTACTTTAAAATTCTTGTAAGAATGTAACATTTAAACATTATCATTATCTTCACTGAATTTCTTACTATATCCAAGAGAAGGAGAGAGAGGGAAAAGAAAAGAGAAAAAGGAAAAGAGAAGGAAAGACAAGAAGAAAGAGATTGAAAGGATTTATTAAGTTTTTACTCTGAGGCAGACACTAAACTAAACATGGAAATATAAATATAATCAATAAATAAGATAGTTCCTTCCATCAAGAAACTTATTTTCTTATACCAGGAAGATAAAACATAAAATGGATCAGGAAAGAAGGGGGAGGATAAAGGGCCAAACTAGAAGAGCCCAAAGAGCCATGGGTCTGAAAGAGAAGTGAGTATAGATGGCCTATATACTTACTTAAATGATGATCCCAGGCAAGAACTCACCAGCTAGAGAAAGAAATTCTCTGGAAGAAGGTACTTTCATGAGGAGCATATTACCAATATGGAAATGGAAAAGTCTGAAAAGTCAGCAACAGAGAGGAGAAAAGTGAGCCTTATTTTTCAACAAGTAAGAGGAGGGCTCTGGCTTGTAGAGCTAAAGGATTCCTAACCTTTAAAATGTCTATTACAACATCTTAAAATTATTATAATAAATGACATTTATACAGAACTTTCTATGAATTGCCTCATTTGATTGTAACAACAACCTTCTAAAGTAGGCACAATTGAGATTATCACCTCCATTTTGGGATGAAATGAGGTCAAAGTCATAAAAAGACATTAACCAAGGTCATACAGGAAATGAGTTGCCAAAACTCAAATCTGAAATCTTTTTCATTCTGAATGGTGAGGTA
Organism: Sarcophilus harrisii; assembly: GCF_902635505.1. NCBI lineage: Eukaryota > Metazoa > Chordata > Mammalia > Dasyuromorphia > Dasyuridae > Sarcophilus > Sarcophilus harrisii. Next base: position 126,809,963 of record NC_045429.1, read on the forward strand.
ACACTGTCACAAGTAAGTGGGAATAATGTCAGAATCAAGATTGAATCCAGGTCTAGCCTATATTCTTTACCAGCTATATTATCACAAGTGCAAAATGTTTTTATAACTTTCTGTATCCTTATGACATTTAATCAGCAGAGTTCCTTGTTTAATGTCACTAGGATATTACCTAAACAACTATTTCTTAATATATTTAAAATAATCAGGAACCAAGAATTTTGTACCCTTGGAATATAAATGGACATAATGAGATGGAAGGAATAATAATTTTTAAGTATATATCAGGATTTGAGTTTAGACCAAGATCTACAAGGGCTCCTATCAGATTTTCTTAAATAAGAAGACATGGTCATTTCTTTTCATAGTAATGGTTCTTTAGCTAGTATTCATAAGAATCACTAAATTTGAACAGATGCCAAGACTTAGATGTTGTTTTTATTGAACATCCTTCATTTTTGAAGAGAACCAATGACATCATAAGATGATGTCTCGACTTGCATGTGAATTGGATATAAATGAGGCAGAAGTACACAAAGTCATCAGCCTTAATCTCTCTTCCAGAGTCATCAAAGTCCAGTGGCAAGACAAGTCAAGACAACTGGTGATACCTCTCAAATTGGCTAAGATGACAGGAAAAGACAAAGATGAATGTTGGAGGGGATGTGGGAAAACTGGGACACTGATACATACTGGGATACTGGTGGAGTTGGGAACTGATCCAGCCATTCTGGAGAGCAATTTGGAACTATGCTCAAAAAGTTATCAAACTGTGCAAACTCTTTGACTCAGCAGCATTTCTATTGGGCCTATATCCCAAAGAGATCTTAAAGCAGTGGTTCTCAAACTTTTGTTTTCAGTATCTTTATCCTATTAAAAATTATTCAGGATCTCTCCAAAGAGTTTTTGTTTATCTGGATTATATTTAGACATTTACCATATTGGAAATAAAAACTATTTTTGAATTTGTAGACACTCTAAAAGGGTTTCAGAGATCCTCAGGATTCTCTAGACCATACTTTGAGAACCACTGTCTTAAAGGAAGGAAAAGGACCCACATGTGCAAAAATGTTTGTGGCAGCCGTTTTTGTAGTGGCAAGAAACAGGAAGCTGAGTGGAGAATGACTGAATAAGTTATGATATATGAATGCTTATGGAATATTATTATTCTATAAGAAATAATCAGGAGGATGATTTTAGAAAGCATCAGTTTATGTAAGTCTCTTCAGGCCTAAGTGAAATGAGCAGAACCAAGAGATCATTTTACATGACAACATCAATACTATACAACAGTCAGTTCTGATGGACATGACTCTTTTCAACAATGAGATGACTGAGGCTATTTCCAATGATCTTGTGATGGAGAGAGCCATCTACACCCAGAGAAAGGACTGTGGGAACTGAGTGTGGATCACAACATAGCATTTTCACTCTTTTTGTTGTTTGCTTGCATTTTGTTTTCTTACTCATTTACTTACTCATCTGATTTCTCTTGTGCAGCAAGAGAATTGTATAAATAAGTTTATACATATTGGATTTAGCATATATTTGGTCAATGTCAAATTATCCATGCATATGTTTTGAAAATAAAAAGCTTTATTTAAAAAAAGACAACTGGTGATAGCCCAGGATGCTGTGGATTATCTTGCTGTCTTTGAAGTCTAACCAAGTTCTAGGTGTTCCATGTCACCTGCTTCGGAGGTTTTCATGATCCATACTTGGAGCCATGAAATACAGTCCAGGAGTATAACCTTAACCAAATCCCTTAATTCCCTGATCCTAAATTTCCTTATCTATAAAGTAAGGGGGATGATTTCTAAGTGATCCAATGATCTTGAAGGCCTTTGTCTCCATGATGCTTCATAGGGAAAAGTGACAATCCCTCAGGAATGGGAAACAAGGAAGGGAAAATCAAAGACTAAAACTCATCTTTCTTTTTTCTGTATTCCCCCAACAAGCGGGCCATTCCTTTTCTTAATAGTCAGAGCTCTTTAAGACAATGAGAATATAATAATTGAAAGAGAAGTCAGAGACTAAAAGTACAGCATTCTATGGCACCTGTAGCAGGTGGTTACATGAATTTATTCATTGTGTAACCTCCTAAAACAAACCTTAATACCATTCTCTTGCCTGATACAGTTTGAAAATACATATAATCATATAAAAATTCTACATGTCCTTCTTTTGTTATAAATTTCCAATTATTCTTTTCTACAGATTCATCAAATGGATCAGAAAAGCAACTTGACCCAGAAAATGGAGAATGACATTGAACTCTTCACCTATGATAATCTTAGTGACTAATTTTTTTCTATTTTATCAATCTTACTATGAGATATATTTCCCCCACTTTAAAATGCCCATCTGTCATTCTAGGAAGCAGGAGATAAACCGCTGAGTTTTTACAGTTTCAATTTCCCCCTTACTTACAGGCTATTGAGGGATTGTTGAAGCTTTTGATGTGTTATTACAAAGTTTACTATGGGATTTTGCCCCGTTTTAATCTTAAACTCCTCAAACAGCTTTATCAGAACAGAGAGATTCTATTAAAATGATTTGAAAGATGTCAAGATCATTATCAGATCCTGCGATAATCTGGTAAAAGTAGATGTGAGCTGAAGTTATATTTCAGTGTTCCTGCCTATTCTCAGTTTAAGAAAACATCTCAGCTTTGCTTCAGAGTAAACTCTACCAGGATCCATCAAAAAGGCAATGCATTTTTTCATGCGTCTTTTGTTTTGATCTCAAATGCAAGTGGTCTCTTACCCTGAAATGTTGCTCCATCTCATTAATGTTCAGTTATCTTAAATCATGACTGCAAAGGTAAAGTGAATCTATCCTGATCCTAATGACAGGTAGATATGAATAGCAGGAGGACATTTTGGATTCTATACAAGTAGATCAGTTTATTCAGCAAAGGTCACTACTCAAATCATCCTTGAATTATTCTTTTAGAACATAAGGACAGTATAATGATGCCAAAGAAATAATGGAAACATTTGAAATTCATCTTGCATACTGAAGTTCTGGTTATTTGTGATTATTAAAGATCCCCTGGCATTTTTCATAAAAGATGGCAGGTTTAACCCTGATGCTTTGTCTAAATTCTATTTTAGTTAATTGCCTTTGGATGACCTGAAATTCACCTTTTTCTTCCACTCATTCTCTTCTTTGTCCGAGGCTGCCATTCAGCATTACTGAACACTTAAATAGAGGTTATCTCCTTATTTTTTTTCCCACCTGAAGAGGTTACCTTTCAGCCCTGCATGGTGTTATTCCATATTTTCAGATTTTGTAATGTGTTTGGGAATGGCAAGGACTTACACAAATGCACAGGTGAATTTTTATTATAATAATTATTATTATGGTAATACTATGTCCTGCAAGCACTTTCTTAATAGAAACTGGAAAGCCTCCCCAAGGTTTCCATTCCCCTTCTTCAAAGAGGAGTTTGGAGTTTTTAATCAATGCTGAAAATGAAATATCAACTTTTTGCAGGCTTTGACGTTTGCTTTGACAAAATTCACCACATTCCTCATGATTGTTCTCTTTCCTCAACCTTATTCAGAAATGCCAATTAGCTTTCTCCCAAATCCAGCTGTCTCTAGAAACTTGCAAATATCTTGGTTTCCCTGGTGATGGCTATGGATTTCTCAGCATCACACAGGGAGATTAAACAAGGTCTCAAGAGGATTCATACTACCTTTAGCTTTTGGTCCACCCAGAAGAATTTCTCTTGGGAACCCATTAAAAAGCATACACTTTTAAAGGCCACCATTCAGCTTCCTAACAAAGAAGGAGAGTGTGGTTACTAACTCATCCAGCACCTTGCCCTGTAATCTGAATTCTGTCCTACATGGAATGACATTTGTCCTACAGCATCAATCCTTATTACTCTCTTGGGATTTCTAGAAGTTACTGTGTTTGCCTTCAATATCTCTTTAGACCAATTTAAAGGCTAACATCACTGCTTTTTCTTTTTTCCTCCTTTCCAACTAATGATTTTCAAAGTCATTTATTTCACTCCACATTTGACATGAAAGGAAAAGCAAGAACACTTTAAAATACCTGTTGGACAGATAATAAAATCTCTGAATCATTAAAATCATACACATCTTTTCAAGAGTTCACCAAGTCTGAACAGTTACATGCGGTAAAACAATTTGATTGTCTTTAACCAGCTTTGTTGATTAATAGTAGGAAAAAAATGCTCCCCAGAATCCCTGATTACACTACACAGAAAGACTGTATTAAATACATATTTTTTACACCTGGTTACCATCTAAAATTGTGACTTTTTTTTTTTTTGCATGTAGCCTGGATTTGACCAAAAAATAAACTTTGCTATACTCCTATTGTGGTATAGCAGCTAGCTGGTTATCTTCTCTCCTTTCCCCCTCCCCACAAGCCTTTCAGATGGGCCTTGGTAACATAAAATTCCCTCCTCTCCTAATATCCTGGGGAACCCAGCTCTCAATCTCCAACTCTTCACCCCCTCCCCTTCAACTCCCCACCCTGTGACTAATAGTAAGTCATCCTAACAGTCACACACCCAGACCAGTCTTAGAGAATGCAGTAACAACCAATTACTTTGTTCCAGACAGCTAAGACAGGAGAGCCTGAAACTATTTATTAGTTAGACAGCTATAGATACATTGAGCAGAAGCAAAATCCTGTCTTGGAGACAGTGTTTATGGATTTCCTTACTGCATCTGAATAACCTTCTCTTCCTTCAAGGCTCAGCTTATGTACACTACATCAAACTAAAAATGATCTCTCTCTCTCTCTCTCTCTCTCTCTCTCTCTCTCTCTCTCTCTCTCTCTTTCTGTCTGTCTCCCTCTCTCTGTCTTGTCTCTGACTCTGTCTGTCTTGGTCTCTCTCTCTAACTCTCTCTGTCTCTCCTCCAAGACCCACACTCGAGTGTCATGATGTTATAGAATTGGATTTGAACTCAAGAAAGGAAAGAAAACTTAAAGAAGACTTAAACATCTCCAAATATTTGAAAATTATTCTATAGAAGAGGGATTATAATTACTATTCAGAAATAGTGAAACATAATGCAGAGTAATCACAGCAGCCCTCAAGACTCCTAAATGTGGCCCAAACCAGATTAAAATGTCATTGGAAATATTTAACAAAATAAATAAAAATATAATAAAACTTAGATAATGTTGATAAAAGATCCTTATGTGCCATTTTATTGCCCCCATTTCAATTTGAGTTTGATACTACCAGCATAATGGTCAGAGAGATGATCTAGAGTTCGGGAAGATTTGGATTCAAATTCTCCCCCCTATACTCAGCAGCTATCCATCCTGTGACTATAATTTATAGAGAAGGTAATAACCTTCTCTAATGGAGGGAGTTGTCCTAACCGAGGAGTAATAAAATCACAGGTCCAGTCCCCTGTTCCTATTGTTGACTAAAAAAACTGGGAACTACTTATAGAAGTTGTTAAGAAGCAAATTTAGTTTAAGAGTGAAGGGGAATAAATACTTAAAAGAATTAGAGCCATCCCAAATTATACCTCTTCATCATGCATTGTATTTTGCTAAAGATATTCAAAGAAAAGATCAGATGCACCCATTTTACCTGCAGTGTATATCTTTGAAAAATCTTTAGAGATTCTTTGTAATCACTCATTAAATAATATATAATATAATTAATAATAAGCTATAATCATAACAACAGCTAAAATTCCCATAATATTTTAAGGTTTACAAAGTGATTTACATGTAAGCTCATTTAACTCTCATAACAACTCTGCTAGGTATATGCTATTATTCTCATTTTTTGATGTGGAGAAACTGAGGCTGAAAAATCAAATGATTTTCCTAGTGTCACATAACTATTAATATTACCTGAAACATGGTTTGAATTTAGATCTTTCTGACTCCAGGTACAGTCTTCTATCTACTCTTATGCTTTAGCTATAAGTAGAGGTTGAACTAGAAGGTCTTTGAGATTCCTTATAATACTGAAATTTTGTGATTCTGAGATCTGGGACCAATTCCTTGTTATACAATTTAATTCATGTATGTTTTAGTTAATTCATTTGAATTTCACTGAACCCCAATTTTATTATTTGTAGACTGAAGGAGCTAAATTAGATTTGAGGGAGGATATTAAATTAGGTTTCCCCATCATCTCCACCTATCTTGGAGAAATTTTGTTCATGATTGGAACCAGCAATATACCCAAGGAGTTATTTTCCTTAAGAGATGTCAAAAAAAAAAAAGAGAGAGAGAGATGTCAAACTTACATCTTCCTATATTTTGTACTATATTTGGTGGGTATTGTAATGATAAATTCTTGCATGTGACCCATGGATCATGTTACCTGAATCAGTGAGGGCACAGACAAGTTATATTCTAGGCCTCTAAGGAAAAATTCTAAATACTAAAATTAAAAAAAAAAAGACTCAAGAAGAAGCATTTTCATAGACCCATAAGACTGAACTCATTCCATGTAATCCAGAGTTTGGAGTGTGGGGCCAGAGGTTATATTATCAAACAAAGGTAATTCTTCCTGCTCTCAAAGAAAAAAAATTGACAAAAATAATGTGATTCCTAAAATGATAATCCTACTCAATAACATAATACAGTATACTCAAAAATAAAAACAAATAAATAAATAGAAAAGTAGGCAAATAAATAAATAAAGATCTAGTTTCTCCAATAAGGACAACAGAGATGGAAAATTAACCTCCTGAGACATCACCTTTGTTGGGAAAATTTAGTATCCCACTTTTGGAGTCTCTAATTTCCCTTATCCCCAAAAAACACATTCTCCCTTTCTATACGAGGTATAATTTCAATCTTCAAGCAACTTAATACTTTGATATATATTTACATACTAATCAAGATGAGTACCCATTTCCACATATCTCCGGAATATAACTTTGAATAAATAAGCATATACCCTAAAAATCAGTGAAGAACTAATAGACTAAGGCCTTTCACTCTTTTTTGAATTATGAAGCCCCTTGGCCATTTTGCAAAGCCCTTGTCAGAATACTGTTTTTTAAATTAATAAAATAAAATATATAGTATTGGAAAGAAACTAATTTATTGAAACATAAATACCAATTTTTTTTAAGTTCACAAGCTCCAAGCTAAGAACTCATTTGTAGAAGTTCCTCACGTGTCCTTCTGTACAATCTTTTTTCTGAGTCCACATCAGACTTATTGGATTTAGAGCTGGAAGGAGACATTAAAAGCTATTTATTCTTATCCCCTAATTTTGCATCTGAAGAAATTGGAATTTAGAGAGATAAATTTGTATTTGTCTTGTTTGTGTTTCCAAAAAAAGCACAAGATTTCACTGGGGAGAGCCATTTGTTTGAAGCTAAGAATATTAAACCATATGAGGAGTTTTCTCATTAGTTGAATCAGCCAACACTATTTGATCATTAATGATGAAACTTGGCCCACAAAATGTATAAGACAAAAGATTAAATAGAGGGAAGGATGAGGGGAACTAACAATAGAATTGCTACCTTTCCTGTTATGAAACATTCCTTAAAAACATACACTTCATCAGCTCCAAAATACAAGAATTTTGTGGAAACATGAACACACAAAACCAGGGAAAGTTTTTCCTCTGAGTTTTATCTTAATAGATGAGATTGATGGCATAGTACTCTAGTTAATTTTATAAGGCAGTTATTTGAGGGAATAGTAAGTTGTTCATATCACAAGATTATTCATTTCACAGAAGGATTCACTTCAAACAAAACTTCACTTGTGCATTTGAACCATAATTTCATTTATAGAAAATGAATCAGGAATGTCAATTCTATAAGTCATGTTGCATTGATATTGCAATTAATATCATCTATGACTTTTAAAAGAGAGTGAAGTAGAACATATTTTCCACTCTGCCAAATCTGTGTAGAGAATATATGCTGACGATTTTGTTTTTAAGTCATTTGCTATGGTAAAGTTAGTTTTTAAAATTTTAAAACTTTTTTATTACATCTTTCTGAAGATGGTTCAAATGGTCATTTTTATTGAAAAAGTACTATGTGTTCTGACTAAACTATGGATTGTAGGGTTAGATTCACTATAAGAAATGTGTTTTTATTGTGGTTATGAAATGGATAATAATAATAATAAAAGCAGAAAATAACATAATCACATATATGTATATATACATATCTATACATATGTTTTCACAGTTAATATAGACACATATGAAATTTAAATATAATGTATAAATACATAAATTTTTATAAGAATCAGTTTCAGAAAATTAATTTAGATGAGATTAGTGCAAAATTTCATGAAACAGGCTGGTAATTGAGGTTCACGGAATAAGAAAGTAAGGAACAGCTGCTATCAGCACTAATAGAGAGTCTACATCTTTGAGTTCAAAGATCTATTAGAAATAGTCAAATCAAGGAAAATTTGCTAAGATTTGGAACTATCCAAAATAAGATAGCTTCCTTGAGAAAAGATAGATACCTTCATCATCAGATGTCTTTAAAAGGACTTTGATTTCTATGAGTCAATCAATCACTCAAATAATTGGCAATAATATATTTATATAGTCCAAGGACTGGAGATAAGGAAATTGAGGTAAATGGGTTAAGTGATATTTCTAGGACCACACAGCTTGTATCTGAAGTTGAATTTGAACTCAAATTTTCTTGGCCCCAATCCAGAGATTTTATTCATTAACAACCATATTGTGCTAGATTCTGGGGCTATAAAGACAAAAATGAAACATACAGGTATGATTGCCATATCTTTGCATGTATATAGACATATGCATAAGTATACATGTATATATATATGGAAGTTAAAGTAAGGTAAAGAAGGGCACTAGCAATTGGAAGAGGTAAGGAAAGGTTTCAGGTAGAAAGTGTTACTTGAGCCATGTCTTGAGAAAAGCTGGGGATTTTGTGAGGTGTATCTGAGAGGAAGAGTTCATTACAAAGGCACAGTGCTGTGATATGAAATTCTATATATGAGGAACAGAGAAATGTTCACTTGGGCTTTATCATAGAGTGGGGGAAGTAGGGAGAGGAGATAACATAATGAGACTGAAAACATAGGTTAGGGTAAAGCTTTGAAAGGCTCTGAAAGCAAAAAGAAAAAAAAAAGGAGTTTATATTTTATTCTAGAGGCAATAAGAATAATGTGAATAGATCTATGCTTAAGGAAAATTATTTTGGCAGCTGTGTGGGAGATTCATTGGAGGGAGAAGGAACTTGAAGTACAGGGCAGAAGAAGTGTTACTACAGAGAAACTGCTTTAACAATCTAGGTGAAGGTAACAATGACCTGAACTAAATTTGATCTGTTTGACTAAAAAGTATGGATATATGCGAAAGGTGTAGAGGAGCCAGAAATGGCAAGATTTAACAACTGTTTGGATACACAGGATTAAGTTGGGTAGGGGTCCAAGCATGACCCTGAGTTTATGAACCTCGGAGACTTTAAGAATGGGAATACACCTGACTGAAATAGGAAAGTTTAGGAGAGATGGGATTTGGGAAGGAACGAAGTTAAATTTAAGATGTCTCTCATAATCACATTATGGGTTGCTGATGATATGGGACTGGAGTTTATGAGAGAGAGCTGGTCTGAATATATAGAACTGTGAATGATCTACAATGATATGATGAATATAACATAAGGTAATATAATATAATAAAATAAAATCCATGTCACATAGTCAAATGTCACATAGACAAATAATGTATATAAATTGAGGAGGCCCAAGTAGGAAGTTAAAGAGATTCCACAGTTAGGGTTTCACATTCTATTCCATCAACAATTTGGCCTTGATCTACCATATTTTTTCCAAGATTTTTTATCAAGATTTTCCCCCTCAAAATAATGTACTTCTAATTGCACATATTTAACCTATATTAGATTACTTGCTGTCTAGGAGATGGGGAAGGTGAGCAGAGAAGAAGAAAAATATGGAATACAAGGTTTTACAAGGATAAAAATTAAAAACTATCTTTGCATGTGTTTTCAAAAATAAAAAGCTATTATTTAAAAAAAGAAAAAAAAATACTGTACTTCTCATGCCATTTGTTTCCATCAAATCAAGTTACTTTGTATTGCACAAAAATATTACACATTTTTCCTGATCTATACCTTTGGTAACCCTTTTCCTTTTACATTCAATGATTTTACCATGTCTGCCCTAATTTCTACCTGTTGAAATACCTATTCATCCTTTAAGGTACTAGCTCAGATATACCTCCATGATGACTTCCCTGATCTATTCAGTCAAACATGATTACTCTCTCCTCTGAACTCCCAAAGCACTTTGTTCCTATTTTCTTATGTCAGTTACTATATTCTACCTTGAATTATTGATATTGATTTGCATTTCATGTACATAAATACAGTGTAATGAAAGAGGGAATGACATACAAAGGAAAATGATTAAACAACAAAATAGCATGTGATTAAGTGCTGCTGAACTCAATGAATACAGATGGTAAATGCCTTTTGCTTTGAAACAAACCAAACAGACTTCCCCAAGCAGAGGCCACTGAATTTCTGTCATCTCTTGGACCTATATAAAACTCTGGTTAGGTTCAAACACAGAAGTGGTTGATCCTTTGTTGTTATTGTTCAAGTTGTGGTTATTGTACGTTTGCTGAAGGAATAAGCTCATGATTAAAGAACAAATTAATATAAGGTAGTTTTATTCTAGCAAAAACCTAATTCAGAGATCTTCTCTGCTCAGAAGCTTAATCACCACATTATCCCTTTAAGTGAGTCAGTAGAGGAATGAAGAGAAATGCAGATTGAGTCCTTGATCCCCCTTATATTAAATAGTTCCCCATTTTCTGACTTAAGGGAGAGACTGTTGAACTTCTATAAATAAAATATTAATGAAGTTCATAATGAAAGTTTCTTCTGTAAAACTTTCATAATTATTCTCAATCTTTAACAGTAATGAGTTCTTGAATTGAAAACTAGATGAAATTATTCTAGACTGATATTAAGTCTAAGACCTTATACAGATAATTATACATTCGCTTATTTTGATAAATATTTTATTTACTGACAAAAATTATTTGGACTAAATTGTTAAATTTCTTTTGATTTTAAAAATTCTATTGTGTATGATTACTTGGAAGCATTTATTACATTTTCTATCAGGTTATTATATATTAGCAAAAGGCTCAATAGAAAATGCCTTCATTTTAAAATATCACAGAATTAATGACATTTTAGTAAACCACTAAAATACTTAACATATAATTGTTATATATATAGCTGTAACACACAATAATTATAACATATTTAATATGTTATAACATTGTAACATACATAGCAATTATAACATACATAATATATAACATATAGTTATAATATACAATAATTATATAAATACTAAAAAATAAATGACTATGTCAATAGATGCAGAAATAATCTTTGACAAAAGAAAACACTATTTTCTTATTTAAAAAAATTTCAATTTCAGAGACTCATTAATATGACCAAAAACTATATATCTAAAGCTAATAGCTAGTATCCTCTTCAATGGGGAAACACTGGAAACTTTCTAGGAAAATGCAGGGGAAAAAACAAGATGCAATTGTTTCCCATTATTATTTTATCTAGTAGCATTACAAATACTTATTAAAGAAATTAAAAAATTAACTTCAGCAATTAGAAAGCAAAATCACTCCTATCCAAAAACTATATAATTTGGTACCCAGAAAAGTACCAAAAAATCAGTAAAGAAACTCTAAGATGACTAATAGCTTCGACAGTATAGCAGAATATAAAATATCTTACAAAATACCATCAATATTTCTACAGTGGCAATAAAACTTAGAGGAAGAGACAAAAAGAGAAATTTCACTCAAAATAACTATTAAAACCATAAAACATCTAGTAGCAAACCTACCAAAATACACACAAGAGCTACATAAATACATCTATAAAATACAAAAAGTGTTATTTGTTGCTTTTAGTTATGCTAACAACTAAAATCATATCACTGACCTAAATTTCATTATAGTTTAGTATTATTCCAATAAAACTACCAAGGGACTACTTTTTGAAACTAAACAAAATAATAGCAAAAGTCATTTGATCAAAAAATTTCCAAAAATCTCAAGAATAAAAACATAAAGGAAGAGAACCTAGCTTTGTTAGATATCCAATTAAATTATGAAAGAGTTATGAATGTAAATCTTTAATATTGATCAAAAATTAAAATAAAGATTAGTGAAAGAGATTAAAAACACCTAGATGTCTACAAACAAAAATAGCAGTTTAGCATTCAATAAACTTCAAAATAAACACTACTGGGGAAAAAATAAGAACTTCAAGGAAGATAAGATAAATTTCATAGAAAATAAGTTTCGTTAAGCATCTTACACTATATTTCACAATAATCTTCAAACAAATAATTGACCCTATTACCAAAACCCCTCTTAAAATATTCAAATGGATCTGTGATCTCATTAATTTTTAAGTTAAACTACAAATAGCAAACTTCCATGCATCCCCATCTTTTGTAACATTTGCTTGTGTTCTCCCATGAAGAACCCCTGATTATCTACCTAATGTACTTGGAAATTTCCTTGTTTTCTCTAAACATAGGCTAACAGAGGGGCACACTGGCTGTTCACCCATCATTCCTTGTCCTTAACAATCTGTATTTCATATCTTCTTTTCAAATAATTTCTTGACTTTAAAAAAAATATCCATTCTATTTAAAAGCTCCTCATTGGGTATGTGTTGTACCTTATTCACCATTTTCTTCTGTGTGAAATTCATTATTGATTCTTCAGAATCTGTCACATTCCATGTTTTGCTGCTATATCACAATATCAGTAAGATGTTTAGAATATAGAAAACATGGGGTTACTGAAGGAACTTTGCAATTTCCCAAAGGCAATCCAACTGGCTACTCTCCTTTTATTCAAAGTTGGGCCCAATTCACAGCATATCTCTACTATCCATCCACATATGCATACTGATGGACAGGCTCTGTAGATTTCCCATTTAAATGCATGTTGTAATTTAGACAACAGATAGCCTTTATCCACTTGTTTTTTCTTATTATGATTAGATCAAACCCTTTAGAGGGATAATATGTGTTCCAAGAGGTTCTACAGTGTTGAGGCTAAATTCAGTCAGCAGTGTCTTCTGCAAATAAGAAGATAATGAGAATCTCATCATTCATAAGGAATCTCTTTTAAACTTGGAATTTATGCTGGATCTCTTCCAATATAGTGGTATACCTTTGGTGAGTATACATTTTATATTATGCACTGATATTAAAGACCAAAGTTCATTGAACATATTTATTTCTGTCATTGCGAGGATTCTGAAATTATTTTAATGTGTAGATAAGACACCTTATTGGAAAAAAAAGTTTTAAAGTAATACTTCAAGTTATACAATTAAATAATTTTTCATAATTAAACAATAAGCTTATTTTAGTCATTTATCAAATTATAAATATAAGATTATTTGCTCTAACCATCACTTTACTGAAATTGTCTTTGATTTGTGTGTAGACAATGCTCACAAAGATTTTTAATAAAGAGTAGACAAATAGATCCATAACTATTGATATTCTCTTAGTCACTTTTCATAACTTTATTCCATTATACTATTTTAGTTATTATATAAATCATGCTGGTAGTTCTGCTCACTTCCTATGATGTTAGTTCATATAAATCTCAGATTATTTTAAATCCATGTATTCCATTACATATCACTTTATATTTTGTGATAATGATAAGAATTGAGATTTTGTTTCTACAGCTTCTGTATCACTTGCTCTTTGAATATTTTCTAACATTAATTTCTCACCACCATCACAATTGTGTCATCTTCAGCAGGGATCTTCTCTATGTGTAGTTAACCCCAGCCAGGGATTTTCCTACCTCTATCTTCCTTATGTTACCATTTCTACTTTTCCTGTGAGCATTTTAAGAATATAAGTGTAGTGGTCCTGCTGTCCCTGAAAGAGGAAACAGTTTGTCATTACTTTGTACAAATGTTCTTAACTTTTTTCTGTTTTTTTGGGTTTTTTTTTTGTTTTGTTTTGTTTTTTTGTCTTTCCTTCACTTTCATACTTGAATGCCCTTGGCAAAACTTTACTTAAGTTGGATATCTTGCCAAACTCTTTTTTAAAAAATGTTTCCATTCTGTCACTGTGAACTTGACAAATCAGAAAACATGAACATTCCCCAACACCAAGAACAAAAAAAGAGAACTCCATATGAAATCATGAATCTTCCACTATGTATAGTTTTGGATATTTTTGCATATTTAATGTGGTATTTCCAACACTGCTGTGCTTGTTAGTATTCTCTTCTGAATATGCTTCTTTTATCATTGGTTTATTTTTCAATGATTCATTGATGCTATTTCTTCTCTCTTTTTTTTAAGTGGCACTATCATAAACCACCCACATATATCCCCAACTTTGCAACCCACCTACCCCCAAAAAATCTTCACTTGAAACAAATCCACACGTTGGTAATATCTGGAAATGTATGTTTTGTTCTGTACCTCTAGTCGATCATGTCTCTGCCAAGATGTGGAAAGAATGATTCATTAGTCTCTTAGAGTTATGATTGGTCATTATTTTGATCATAGTTCTGAAATTTTTTGTAACTTTTTTTTCCTTTATACTGCTTTAGTCATTGTATAAATCATGCTGCTGGTTCTGCTCATTTTGTACCACATTAATTCATATAAGTCTCCAGGTTATTCTGAATCCATTTTGCTTGTAATTTTTCATAGATCAATTATATTCTGTTATATTTCACATATTTTTTTCAGACATTCACCAATGGATGTATAGCAATTGTTTTCATGTCTTTGAAATAAAAATATGGCTGGTGGTTGTTCTTCATTCTCAAAGAGACCAAAATGACACCATTATGTTAAAATCAAATTATAGTGTGTCCAACTATGGTTGATCAGACCAACACAAGCTCACAATGCTCTGCCACAGCTAGGATACAGGTAGTCCCTATGAACATGCTTTTGAAGTAAAAATAGACTGCTATAAACACTGTTAAACATGTGAGATCTCTGTTTCTTTAATCTCTCTGGTTTCTAATAGCTACTGAATTAAATAGTATGTACATTGTAATAATTATTTATTTGAAGTAAATTATTCCAAATTAATTTCCAGAATGTTTGGACAAAACAACAGCTCTACCAACTATGCATTAGTGTACGCTGTGTTTTCTACATCCTCTTTAACAACTGTCATTTTACAATTTTTTCATGTTTCAGAATGTCAGAAAATTGGAACTGGGACTCTAGGTTGGTTTTCTGTTATGGTTATTTTTAGAATTTCATTATTTATTTATTATTTACAAGTTTCAAATTTTAAATTCTCTCCCTCTTATCCCCTTTTTATCCACTAAGACAAGAAATGTGATCTTAATTATACATGTGAGAAGCAGCTACACCCAAAGAAAGAACACTGGGAAATGAATGTAAACTGTTTGCATTTTTGTTTTTCTCTCTGGGTTATTTTTACATTCTGACTCCAATTCTTCCTGTGCAACAAGAGAATTATTCAGTTCTGTACACATATATTATATCTAGGATATACTGTGACATATTTAACATATATAGGACTGCTTGCCATCTGGGAGAGGGGGTGGAGGGAGGTAAGGGGATAATCAGAACAGAAGTGGTGCAAGGGATAATGTTGTAAAAAAATTACCCAGGCATGAGTTCTGTCAATAAAAAGTTATAATTATTAAAATAAATAAATTAATTTTTTAAAAATTATACATGTGAAATCCTGAAAAACATTTCTTTATTAGTCATGTTGCCAAAAAAAAAAAAAAGACAAGGAAAATATAGAGTAGAAAAATATTATGCTTCAATCTGCATTCAGACTCTTATCACTTCTCTCTTTAGCGGTAGATAGCATTTTTCATCATAAATCCTTCAAAAATGTCTTAAACAATTGTATTAATTAGAATAGTTAACTTCACAATTGATTTTTGTACAATATTGTTGATATTGTATATAATGTGTTTCTGGTTCTTCTCACTTCATTTTATCAAGTCACTTAAATCTGGTTTTTCTGAAATCATCTTGCCTATAGCAATGGTAAATTTCTTATAGGACAAGAGTTGTTCCATCATAATTATTACCACAACTAGCTCAGCCATTTCCCCAATAAATGGGTATCCCCTCAATTTTCAGTTTTGTCAAATAGTTTTAGTTTATTTTCTAAATATATTATCATATTATCAGATCATCTGCAAAGAGTGGTAGTTTTGTTTCCTCATTGCCTATTTTAATTCCTTCAACTTTTTCATCTTATTGATATAGCTAACAGCTTTGTACAATATTGAATAAATAGTGGTGATAATGGACATTCTTGCTTCAATCCAGATTTTGTTGGGAAGGCTTCTGGTTTATTCACATTACTATTACTTGCTTTTAGTGGGGATATAAATATTACATCCATTTAAGGACAGATCCATTTATTCCTATGATTGCTAGTGATTTAATTAGAATGAGTACTATATTTTGCCAAAAGCTTTTTTCTTCATATATTGAGAAAAATCATATGTGATTTTTGATGTTTTGTTATTGATATAGTATGGTTATAGTTTTAATAATATTTAACTATATTTAACCAGTCCTGAATTCCTGGCATAAATCCCCACTTGGTCATAATGTAAGATCTTAAAAACAAATTACTGTAATGTCTTTGCTAGTATTTTACTTGAAATGTTTGTATCAGTATTCATTAGGGAAACTGATGTCTAGATTTCTTTCTCTATTTTTGTTCTTCTTGATTTAAATACCAAAACAATAATTGTATCATAAAAGGAATTTGGTAGTATTTCTTTGCCTATTTTTCCAACTTAGACTATTTTAATTTGCATTTTTCTTTTTGCAAGTAATTTGGAGATTTTTTCATGTTGCTATTAAATTGTATTTTTTCTGAGAACTATTTGTTCATATTCTGTGATTATTCAACAATTGTGGAAACAGTTCTTATTTTTATATATTTATCAAATACCTAGATAGACTAAATAGAAGTTTGTTGCAAATATTTGACACTTAATTGTTTTCTTTTGATTCCTTTAATCATGTGTAAAAAGTTTTCAATTTTATTTAATCAAAATTGTAAATTTTAACTTTTATGATCTTTTCTATCCCCTTCTTAGTCAAAAAATGAAATGCTATCAACAATCTAATGAATCTAAGTTCTTAATTATAAGACAACTCAAACTGAAACAATACTAAGTTTCACCTCATACTCTTCAAACTGGCAAAAAATAATGAAGTATGTCAATTGAGAGAAGATAGGTATACTAATATATTCCTTAGGGAACTAAGAATTGATCAAAGCAATTATGGAAAATGATTAAAGTATTTTTTTTAAAAAAAAACCACTAAATTATCATCCCCTTTTAATCCTGTAATCTTAGCTTTTGGCTTTATAGTTTGAGGAATTCAATGACAAAGTCTACCAGGTGTAACAAAATATTTGTGACAACATTATTCACATTAACAAAAAGTTGAAAACAGATTTGTGTTCATTGTTTTATGAATGATTAAACAAGCTGTAACATATGATTTTAACAGACTATTATGTTTTCTGAAATTATTAATATGAAGAATTCAGAAAATATGGGGAAACCTCTATGAATTAATGCAGAAGTGGAAAGTAGAGAAAAAAATCAATATATTTTAACTATATGCTATAAATGAAGACAATGTTAAAAGATGAAATACTTAGCTCATCTGCAATGATTATTGTTCATTCTAGATCAAAACTTTTAATCTATGAGTCATGACCCCATATAGGGTCACACAACTGAATGTGGGAGATTACAAAAATTTGGCAAAAGTAAAAGATATTTTGAATATATTGACCAAAAATTAATTCAAAATCAAATGTGTAATGAATGTAAAGTGTTTCTGGCAGCACTTATATGTGTTGCATCTTGAGACTTCACTTAGCCTTGGTTCTGAACACAGAACATGTGCATTTTGCACTGTGCATTCATAAATGCTGCCAGAAACATCTCAACTCAGATTAAAGACAAGTTTCCTAAAAATTTCTTTGACAAAAAGTGATCATGAGTGGGAAAAATTTAAGAAGCCTTGCTCTAAATGACTGATTTTAAAACACATTTTTTCCTCTTTGTTAAGAAATGGCTAATTAACTGTCAGAGAAGAAAGTTGATATACTATTAGCCATAACTGTTACATTGGACAGTATTACTTTATGTTTTGGGGTTTTTTTTAGGGAAAGGTACTATTGGAAACTTTTTTTGAGGGGGGGAAGGAATTATTATATTAAAATAAAACATCAACAAAATTAAAATCTATAATTTTCCTTAGTGTACCATTCTGCTAACCCTATCAAGAAAAGAAATAAGATTTATATGGCATGAAATGTCTTTAATGAAGTTATGCTGATTCATTTTGCCCAGTGAAAATAAAGAACTCATCTAGATTGTCACTAATCAGTCTATCCAGAATTTTTCTCAGAATTTGAAATTCAATGGCATATAGTTTGCAGACTCCATTTTCGTTCTCCCTCCTCTCTCCCACTCTCTCTTCCTTCTCCCCTCTCCCTCTCTCTCCTCCTCCCTCAATCTCTTTTATTAACAGAATAAAGTACATCCTTCTCAAATCTTTTGGTTTCCCTCTTTTTCACTAACAATCTTTCAAAGCTCACTTTTAGGGTTTAGGGATCCTATGTGCCAGTTTTTAGAGTACCCTGAAATGAAAGTACAAGAAATATCATAATACAGGCCCTTATCACCTCTTGTCTCATTTATTGGAATAACTTCTTAATTAACATGCTTGAATCCAAAGTCTGGCCTACTCACTCCCCTGTTTAATGAGCTCCAATGGCCCTCCATTGCCCTTAAAATTAAGTATAACCACCTTGGTGTGGAATTTAACATCCTTCATAATCTAGTTTTTTCAGGTTGATTTCCTTTTACTTTCCCTCACAAATGCTATATTTCAAGTACACTGGCCTTTCATATCCCCGTAGATGACATTTTATCTCCCACCTCCTTTGCATAGGTTATTTCCTATATGTAGAATTCTGACACTCCTCACCTTATCTCCCCTTTCCACTCTTTTCCCCAATAAGATTCAGCTAGAGGCCTTTACTGTCTTCAGCCTTCCTTTTAAAAATTATTTTCCGTTGTAAATAAAATAATTGTGTATATTATTTTAAAACTGATGGTAAAATCATTTGCCTCATGTATTTGTATTTATCTTGTAGGTATCCTAGCACAAAGGTTCTCAACTTTTCATGGATCTTTTTGGCAATCCGATAAAACCTGTGGACCTCTTCCCAGAATTATGTTTTTAAATGTATAAAAATAGAATTCATAGACAAAGAAAAGCAGTTATATTGCAATGAAATTATCAAATTATCTTTTTTTTAAAAAGTTTACAAAGCTGAGGTTCAGAACCCTTGTCCTAATGAAATATAAATTCCCTGAAGGTAGTTGATATCACTTTTATTTTTATATGTCTTGCACTTAACACTGTGACTGGCTTATAATAGTCACTTAAGATATTTCATCAGTTGATTCACATAGTTCATCACATTCTGGTGACAAACTCATCAAGAATAACTGGATGCTTTCTCATTATCAACTTGCTTTTAATGTGTGTCAGCTCTCTATTAGCCACTTTTTCCTGCCCTTTCCAATCCTCAGCAAAGATACTGAGATAAGGATTGTGAAGCTTTTCCTTCTATTTGTTGTCAGTTATTATTGTCTTATCTGCCCTAAGCCATAGTCCTATCCCTTCTTTGATTCTTCTCCTTTCCCCAATAAAGCTTTTTGTAGTTGTTGTCCTTAACTATTATCTTCATCCTCTGTTTATTCCGAACTTTAACATACCAGACGCTACCTACATAGGGCTTCATCATACTTTGCTATTAATCTACCATAATCTGGCCTTGCTTCTATTTTCTAACTACAATAAATTGGTTGATGATTTCCCTCTGTATCTATATTAGTCCCTTTTGACAAATCCCCTTTTTTCCTTCCATAACACTAGTGGATATCACTGTGGACTTGGCCAGCCAGTATTTGATCCTTTCTTCATCTTCTTTGACAGACAGAGAATGAGTTCTCCAGTATTTATTCTTTGTGTAGTAATTCAGGATATACATTTTTTGTTTGCCACCTTCTTCTTCCTTAATCCTCACCCAACCACCTTTCAACACCCCTTAAAACAACAAGCTTATCTGTAGCCTAAGAGTAATATAACGGCTCTCAGATCTCTTCCATTGCTGTTTTGACATATTTATAAAAGCTAAAAAGTTTTAATGCAATCATTAACATAATATAATCAAAACAGCAAAAGAGCTTTCAGTCAAGAAAATTATTAAGATTTATACATAGGTTTGGATCTCTTGTCTACTTTATATTTTTATATGTCACCTGATAACACCAGGTCTTTACTTAGGAGCTTTTGATGCAGCAAACCCTTGGGATCACTGAATGCATAATGCAGTTTTCTAAAAGCATTATAACCCAATTTCATCCCCGTAATCAATTCATGATCCAGTTCACTGTCTAATGACTATGTTTGTCCAAGATATGTACACTGATGGGCTAAATTCAATGAATTATCCATCTAACTGCATGTTATAATATAGACAATAAATATGGTGATCCCTTTTGAATAACCATAGATTAATTTGATGTGGCCTTTTATAATTCAAGAGCTTAGTATAATAAGCCAAATCCTCTACAAGTAGAAACATCTGGAGAATTTTTCCAATGATAGGAAATACCTTTTTCATTTGATTCTACACAGAATATCCCCCATGATTCTAGTGAATACTTATCTCAGTATGTTGCCTTATTTATAACTGTCTTTAGGAAGGGTTGTATGTATGTGTGTGTGTTGGGAAGAAGGGGAAACCCAGACATAATAGGAGTTGAAGTTAGATTTCACTATACACAAATTTCCCATTAGGAACTTAACCAAAAGTAATCAAGGACTTATCTTAGAGTCTCTACACATTTATACAGATATATCATAATTCTTTGACTGGGTAGATAATGTTTATTTATAAATTAACCCCTTTTTCATCAACAATATTCTGAATTATAATACTGTAGGAGTTCTCATGAAGTGATATAGAAATAACATGAATATGACTAATGTCTCATTTTTTTTTAAAATAGTGTCTGAGACGTTTTTATTCTTTTGGATCCTCCCTTTTTTCTTTTAAGATAACTTAAAAATCAATTCCCAAGTGCCTTTTAGATTGAGCTGACTCAAGTACTGATTTGTTTTTATTTTCCTCCTACTACTCCTGTTTCTTCCCTCCCTTCCTCTCTCATTGCTTGGAAGGCTCTCCTCCCTCAGTTTCACCTCTTATATTCCCACATTTCTTTCAAATCTCACCTTAAGAGCCTTCTTCATCAAACCTTTCTTAGAAACCTCCCCTTCTTTCCCAACTGTTAGTTCTTTCTTATCTAACTTAGTATTGTTCTTCACATTGTTTTAAGTATACATATACATATATTTTTTCAATATCTACATATGTGCTTGCAGGCTTCTCCATTAAAATATTAGGTCCGAGAGAGCAGACACTGGTATACTTCTGTCCTTTTCTGTCTCAGAGTCAGATATTGTGCTCTACACATAAATAGGTGCTTTAAAAATGCTTGATTGATTAACCAGTAAGTTGATTCCTGAATGCATACATTTAAAACAACATATAAACAAACTTATACTTTGTTTAACTTTAGGTTCTACAGAATTAAGATGGATACCTCTGGAAGCAATAGCTCATTACTCCTCATAGGTCATTTATACTTTAATGTACATGAAACTTCAGATCAAGGTAATAATCCCCCAAGAGAAGTGAGTAGATACTACTGAAAAAATTAAAAGTTCCTAATGCAAAGGTTTAGGTAGTGAAACCTAACTTCAGTTCCTTCAATTACACCTGGGGTGAGGATTGCCTCTCCCTTCTTGCCAACACACACACACACACACACACACACACACACACACACACACCCCTTCCTAAAGAAATTTAATTATGATGATATTATGGAAATCATTACAAACATAATAAAAATGTTTCTAATACTGTGTGAAATCATTTTTTTCCAACTCTGAAAGGTAGCTATCTAAGCTCTGGAAAAAAAAAAATTAAGCTCAAACAATTAAAGAAAATTTGTCCTGCACTTGGGGTAAAACTGCCTCTTTTCCTCTTTTTCCATATTATCTCTGTTCTGTCAGGAATAAGAAAAGGGAAAGGATACCTATTCAAGTTCATCTGTGAACTAATTAACACATGACATCAAAGTAATAAATCACATCAGAGAGTTTATTGACAACCAGGGAAAATAACCTTTCCAATGACTCCTGGCATGACCTTTCACTCCAAAGAGTATAAGAGAAGTTCAAGCCTGGCTATTCAGAGATATCAGAATCCCCATTCATGACATATTCTAGGATAACATTAAGAAGTGTCAAGCACTGAATTGAAAGGGCATACATTGCTGAAAACACAATTATTCGTGATTAAGTATCATTCAACATTTCATGCATACACAGTCTATTTTTAATATGCATATTTTAAGTCCAATTGAACTGGCTTTCCCCTTTCAAGGGTTATTACTATCTCTTTTTCCACAGGGGGTAAAGAAAAAAAATCAAATGTTCCATAATGTATCATATGTTGAAATGACAGGGGGAAATGCTCTTCTATCACTACAGCAAATTCCGTTAAATGTCAAAAGAATTTAAAGCCTTGTTGTTGCAAATCTCAAGCTCAGAATGTTATGAGTATTTAGATATTTGGCAGCTTTAATATCAAATGAGTGTGGAAATCCTTTGGAAATCCCTGTTTGGTCTTAGAACAGAACATGATTACTAGTTTGTTTTTAAAAAGAGTTCAAAATGATGCATGCAATTGAAGAAATAAGTGAAAGGCTTGGAAATGTTCATATTTTTTAAAATATCTGTTCTTTTATAAACATATAGAAACACATACTGTGCGTATGCACATGTGTGTACACATATATGTGCATGTGTGCTCACACATACATGTGTATGTATGTGCATGCATATGTGTATGGGTGTATGTGTGTGTACATATATGTATGTGTGCATTGCTTTTATATTCCTTTTTTTTTAATTTGATAGAAGAGCCTCTACTTCCTATACTATTGAGACAATTAGGTGAGAAAACAAATAGAACATTGAACCTAGAGTCAAGAAAATTCCAGGTCAGATCCAATTTTACATGATTAATCATAATCAATCTCAAAAGTTTTTCCTTCCTCAGGTTCCTCATTTGTAAAATGAGGATAGTACCTACACCTCCCAGGTTAATTGCAAGTAATTTTTGATACTACTTAGAAAGTACTTTTCAAACTTTAAGGTGCAATATAAATGTTAGTTATTATTATAACATTTTATATTATTATACTATATAATATGTTAACATATAACAATATATTAACATAATGATAACATTAACATTAAACATTATTGGATCCATTTTTGAGTGGATTTTAAGTGTTTAAGCTATTCAATTCAGCTTTACAAACATCCAGAGAGCATTGTTCTAAATTGAACCTGACTGAAGACCAGAATCAGAGAAAGCCAGCCATATATCAGTTAACAGTTAAGATATTCAATAATAATAGACAATGAAGATACCTGGAGTTGATTCAGTCTAGCAAAGCTCCTTTTTTTGAGTTGGCCCATCTTGGTCTACTAACCAAGCAGCAGAGTCAGTTTAGATCTTCTCATGGCTTCTTAAACTTTTTCTACTTGTGACCACCTTTTGCCCAAGAAATTTTTATGTGATCCTGGGTATAACAGTTTACAAAATAGGTATATAAATCAAACACTTACTGATAAATCATAATTTTGTAATGACCACATTCAGTTATACAACCCCATATGAAGTTGCATCTTAAAGTTTAAGACATTTTGAGATAAAGAATGATGAAATGACTAGAAACTATGCTATACAAAGATCATTTGAAGGCACTGGGGAAGTCTGGCCTTTTGAAGAACTGGCTGAGACTTACACTGAAATCACTCTTATTACCTCATATCTGAAGTATTGCCTGATGGTTAATTTTCCTGTCTCAAGTCTATATACCAAGTCTAATACATCCTTCACTCACCTGTTAAATTAATTTTCCTAAAACAGAGATCTGAACATGTCATCCCTCTATTTAATAAATTCCAATTGCTCTCTATTACCTCCTGGATAAAATATAAAATTTTCTGTTTAGCTTTTAAAGTCCTTCATAAGCTGGCTTTTCATACTTTTCTTATCTACTTTCTCTTTGTTCCCTACCACATACTTTGTATCCAGCTAAGCTGAACTTTTTTGTGATTTCTCCTTCTGGGAATTCTATCTCCCCATTCAGATGGATAATTCCCCAGTGTCTGAAATGCTTTTCCTCCTTATCTTTGTCTCCTCACTTTCTTGGCTTCTTCAAAGTCTTAGCTTCATTCCCAATCTTTCCTGGTCTTCTTTACTCTTAGTGAATTCTCTCTGAGACTTCTTTCAATTTTTTCCTGTATCTATCTTGTTTGAAAACAGTTGTTAAGATGTCACTGCTCCTATTAGTCTACAAACTCCATCAGAGTACAGTATAGTT
Source organism: Sarcophilus harrisii (assembly GCF_902635505.1). Lineage (NCBI taxonomy): Eukaryota > Metazoa > Chordata > Mammalia > Dasyuromorphia > Dasyuridae > Sarcophilus > Sarcophilus harrisii. The sequence goes on from NC_045429.1 coordinate 126,834,582, forward strand.
TTTGTTTGTTTGTTTTGTTTGCTTGTTTATTTGTTTGTTTTCTTGATTTGGTTTTTGTTTATTTTTTTTAATTTTTTATTTTTTTGCCTCTATTTGCATCCTCAATGCTTAGGACAGTCCCTGGCACATTTGCTGTTGCTCAAGTTGTTTTGGCCGTGTCTGACAAGTCATGATCCCATTAGAAGTTTCTTGGCAATGATACTAGAATAATTTGTCATTTTGTTCTCCAGATTATTTTACAGATGAGGAAACTTGAGGCAAACACAGATTAAGTTATAGCCAGCAAGAGTCTGAAATTGGATTTGAATTCAGGCCCTCCTGAATCCAGATCCCATGCTTTTTATTCACTGCACCACCTCGATGTTCTTACTGACTTTAAAAAAAATGGTTACTTTAAACCTAAATCTTTCACAATCTTTAAATACAAAATTTCTGAGAAGCCAATTATTAAATGGCTTATTATTAATAATTAATATGACTAATTATTAAATAGATGAACAGAAAGATTGAATTACAAGAGACGGACAGTATAAAATGGTGCTTGACTCAAGTGGTGAACATAAGCCAAGGTTAAACAAGAAATAAAAGAAGAGATAAAACTCCAGTCAGTCTCATCAAGCCCTCTTCTCATTCCGCTGCCCTTCACATGCAGTGTGTCTAGATAACATATACGCAAATCCTTTGACTTGGCTAATTTCCTGGATAACATCCAATCACTACCTCATTGACAACATATTTAGCTGAGCAGCTACAGAGAGTTTGATGGAAGAAATTCTCATTCTTAAACAAAGTCTTAACACCACCAGCACACATCAAAGTTACAATATATAGTGATTTCTGCAGTTTTTTAATGTTACTTCTTGATATCTAACATTCACTTTTAATAAAAAAGCAATTCCCCCAAGTTATGAAATCACCATCATGTATCACATTATTCCACAAATAAATGAATTAAGATCTGTTATCCACAATGACCTTAATTGTTATCTGATGACAGCATAGTCTATTTTCTGCTTTGATCAAAGGAAAACAAAGGAGAACAAATTGATATTATTCAATTCAATTCAACAAATGTTTCTTAAATCCTTATTATGTCCAGAGTGCTGAGCTAAACATTTGAGGGAAAACAAAATATAGATGACATACAACACCTGCCTATTTGGAGTTTGTAGTTAAACTAGAGAGAAAAAGGACAATTAGATAGATAGTGGGGAAAGTGATGGGCTTGGAATCTAAAAGGCCCAAGTTCAAATCTGACATTTACTAGCTGTATAATTCTGAGCAGGTCATTTAACCATTTGCCTCAGTTTTCTCATCTGTAAAATTAACTGGAGGCACACCATGCTAATATCTTTGCCGAGAAAACCCCAAATGGGATCATGAAGAGTTGGACATTACTGAAATGACCGAACAAAGCAGAGAAAAAACAAATGCTCACATGATTTCAATTGATTGATGATCTCATTAGTGTAGGTATTCCCTCCCTTCCATGACAGAGATTACAATTTATTTATATTTTCCTATGTAATCTCTCTCCATATCCTCCCTTAAGTTTTCAACAGTTGGTTGATACAATGTGCCATCTTCCAATTCTTTTTACATTGGGAATTCCGCCAGTGATGTCAATGAGACATGCAAGTCATCAATCAATTATTGCTTACACTCATTACATGGCAGCTGAAGAAACAGAATTGGGAAAAGCAGCTGGAAAACCTTTTGTAAACAGTTTTCATCTTATCTTTCCAATCTTTTTGGTCATTACTCCCTTCCATGCATATTATGCACCAACAAAACTTTCTTGCTATTATTCACATCCAGCATTTCATCTTCTCTCTCTATGTTTTTAAATTTGCTGTTATCTATATTCCTAGAATTATTTTGTCTTCTCCATCTTTAGAATCTATAGTTTCCCTTGAGACTTAGCTTAAACACCATTTTCTATATAAGGTCTTTTCCACTGTCTCCAGTTACTAGTGTCTCTTTCAAAATTATGTTTTATCATTTGTATTTTGCATATATTTTACACACATACACAAGTGTATATCTCCTGCATAGATTCTAAACTTCTTGAGAGCAGAAATTGTTTTCCTTGTATTCTCTGTGCATATTATGATATCTAGTACACAATGAGTCCTTAATAAATGCTTGATAATTGATTGATAAAGAAGAACTTCAGGATAGAGTTGACTCATTTTGTACATTGAGGAACAGAATCTCAAAGTGCTAAAAAGAGAATAAGATGGGGGAAATGGACTTCATTATTAAAAGATAGAATTTATATAATTTTAAGATTTGTAGAGAATCATATGTGTTAACTCATTTCATCTTCACAACAATTCTGTGAGATGGGCATTATTATCCCAGATTTACAGATAAGAAAACTGAGGGTAAAAGAGTTATTTTTGAATTTGTATTCAGATCTTCCTAACTCCACACAGTACCACCTAGCTGTCACAAAAGGTAACCAAGTGGATATTAATAACTACCAATTCATATTTTTCTAGACCTTTTTAATGAGAATAGTTTGAATATTACTAAGAAATATATAGTATTTTGCAAGTGATGTTGCCCAATACATCATATCTTCATCATACTACAATTAACTGAAAGGTAAAAAGAATACAGGGTTTTTCCTCTTCTTATTTTGGACAGATTATTAAAAAGAGAGTTTACCAAAATACTGCTTAAAATCTCTCTTTCAATTAAGTTACCTCCCAAGGCTATGTCAAATATATACAAGATATCTTGAAAACTAGTATAATAGAGATAATTGTGTTCACCCCCATCCTGAATAAGAAAATCAAGCAAGGAGAAAGTATTTCATCATTGTTGTAGACCAGAACAGGGTTCAAATTAAACAGGGATACACTATAATTAACGAGGTCCTTCAGTGACTTAAATTTGCAAATAACATTGGCTAGACACAAATAATTTGTGATGTAAAAAATTATCTGAGGGGTACAAATCAAATGTCAGGTCCAAAAGGAATAAAGAATCAGATGGGATATTTACATAGCACCTTAAAGTAAGCAATATCTTGTAGATATTATCTTTTTTGTTTCTCACAAGAGTTAAGGGAAATACTATTTTTATCACCATTATACAGAAAAACTGAGGCCCAAAAGGCCTTTAAATGATTTATTTAAAATTATATAACCAGAAAGGGTTTGAGGCAGGATCTGAATCTCAGTCTTCTTGTCTCTCAAATCTAGCACTTTATCCACTATAATATGAAGCCTGCCCAGTAGTAAGAATGTGAGCTGGAGAAGTTAATTTCTGTAGTATTTTTAACACCATATCATTGTATGTGCATGTTTATATTTTCTAATTTTTTCTTATATGTTAAGCTAGGTGGTATAGTAGAGAGAGCAATAGGCCTGGATTCAGGAAAACACCAAGTTCAAAGACAACCTGAGACACATATTTAGCTATGTGACCCTGTACAAGTCACTTAAATCTTTGCTTGCCACAGTTTCCTCATATGAAAAATGGGGGATAACAACAGTACCTATCTCACAGGATTGCTGTAAGGATCAAAATAAAATATTTGCAAAGCAGAACCTGGTTACATTGTAGTCTCTATCCAAATGCTACCTATTGTTAGTTTTTTTTTTTTTATTTTCTTTCTCAAATTAGACAAGAGTGAGAGTAATCTCAAGAACAGAAATGATGTTTTCTTTTTCTTTTGCATCTTTCCTTTGTACCTTCTTGCCCAACAATGCTGGATATTTCCTTTTTAGAGAGAATTGAGTCTTCTTTATACAACTCCCCTCCAGCATCTGTCTTCAAAAATGGCATAAATTTCCTATGGTAACTTTTTCCATAAAGTGAACCCAAATACCTCTCCTACCACCTCCTATTTAGCCTTTGCCTTCAGGCAAGGATTAATGGAAATTATAGAAATGTCATATCTCTTAGTCATCCAGCAGCAGCTCCTAGCTAAGTAAGTGTCTCAGAATCTGTGTCCTGGGAGGATGACTAGGATAAGGGTTCTAAGTCAAAGGAAAGAATGGTCACAGCTGCCATATGCTATTAACAACAAACTGAAAGCTTCTTCAAAGGGCCTCGAGGTTTGCTAGTACTTTCTAAATGATAGCTACCATTTATATAGCATTTAAAGTTTAAAAAGCACTTAACAAATGTCCTTTCACTTTATCCTCTACATAAACCTGGGAGGCAAATGCTATTATTATCCCCATTTTAAAGATGAAGAAACTGAGGCAAACAGAAGTTAAGTAGCTTTCCCAGGGCACGTAGCTTGTGGCTGAGGATTTTGAACTCAGTTTCTCAAGTAGAGATCCATCTTTAGTCTCACTGCTGTTTTGTTTTTTTCTTTTTCATAACAACCTTGAAAAAATAGGTAGTCTAGATGTTATTCTGTTTTAAAAACGGAGAAACAGAGTGAACTGTCATTGGACTTGTTGAGGGCTATACCATTGAGAAGCATTGAAGCTGCCATTCCAAAACTTATTTCCACATACTTTCCTCAATAGAAGTACAAGGCCTAGGATGCTCAGAATACCATTAGACCAAGCCTCTAGGCTTCAGGAAACAAAGCATGCTCTTATCTTTTGCAGGTTTCAGGTAGAACTAATGATACACTTGGTTTAGAAGCTAGTTCTCTGAAAACACACATGCTTGACCTCCAAAAGTTCTATGAAAGGAGAGGGAATGCCCCAGCAGAGGGAGGGAAGTTGCCTATAGCCATAACAACACAGTCGCTGTTCCAAGTGGTACAGCTTGTGGGCCTTCCAAAAGGTACCCATTGAAACATAAAAAGCAGGTGATTTGTATTAGGAGAAAGTAGTTAATTGACAGCAACTAGGCACTAAGCAGGGGTCCTCAAACTTTTTAAATAGGGGGGCCAGCTCACTGTCCCTCAGACTGTTGGAAGGCCGGACTATAGTAAAAACAAAAACTTCGTTTTGTGGGCCTTTAAATAAAGAAACTTCATAGCCCTGGGTGAGCGTACAAACATCCTTAGCTGCTGCATCTGGCCTGCGGGCTGTAGTTTGAGGACCCCTGGACTAAAGGATTGAAATTTGTTTATGTTTATTGCATTTCACAAGAGCCACATATGCAGTTTTTAACATGCATACACACAATCACATTAATGCATACAGAGCTAAAACTAAATATTTTCACCTGGGGAAAAAATCAGCAGGGCTAAGATGGAGACATAAGGATGCAGCAGAACCAGATGTCAATCTAACCATCTGTGGCAAAATGGACAGAGTTCCAGGCCTGGAGTCAGAAGCACCCAAGTTCAACTCTAACCTCAGAAACTTATGCCCTGATAAATAAGACTTTCCTCTGTTCTTCAAGGGCTCAGGCCTTCAAATCACTTCTCACTGTGACCCATCCTCCACTGTTATAAATTATCTTCCCTCATTAAGATATATATTCTTCAAGGACAGAGTCTCTTATTCATTTATATCAGTATTCCTAGCACTTAATACAGTGCCCAGCACATATCAAGCATTTAATAAATGCTTTATTTATCTGCTGTGGTAGTTGCAGCTCTGAACATATATATATATGAATAAATACATAAATGCACATACATGGGAATAAAAGGGGAAAAAAATCATTCAGACTTTGGTGCTCACCACATTGAGTTTATACATTTCATATGAATTCCTGGAACTTCATTTTGATCATTACTTGCATATTCTTTCCCCACATCCCTCCCTAGAAACCTGGGGTTTTTTTTCCCTTTACTTTATTCTCATATCTCCCCCTTCACTGTAACATACTGCTTTAAGCCAATGTTTTCCCAGAATGGTGTTGAAGCAAGAAAGGGGCTCTCTTTCACTGAGAGACAACTTTACAGTATATTGTACTATCAAAGAGACTCATATGCTATCTGCTTTGCTAAAGAGCTGTCACTAATAAAGTCAAAGGTCTCTTTTCTATAAGAGTTCCTGTTCTCTAATTTCCAAATTTCTAGCTACCTCTGCTAGTCTGTTTTTCCTCTGGGACTGACTCCACAGAGAATTTGATCACATCTTTCAAGAGATGTCCCCACCTCAGATAGAGAAATTCCTATTTTGAAAATGTTAAAGAGTTTGACATGCTACCTTCAGGTTATTTTGAGCTACAAGGTATTAAGAATTTTTAGTTTTTTTAGCCAGAGAACTCTACCAGAGTAATAAATAAATAAATAAAGCAAAACTGCCAGGCCCCAGTCAGCTGCAACTGCTCATAGTAAGCATGCACTCCATAGTTTAATGCTATATCTCTGATTAAAAATAGATTTTAATTCTCTACTGGGCTAAACTGAGACTATGCACCTGTGTTTTCCCATTTCCTTTGGTGAACCCTGTCACCCAGTTGCTAAAGTGCTCTTCAGCTAAGTCGATGTCTCTACCTGTGCTCATCTATGTCTATTGGTACAGCCTTTTGGAAAGAATTTCAGGGAGTAATGTCTAAGAATGATTTTTGTGGTCACTACAAGGCATCTGGGCATGAATTTTTGAGTGGATTATTAAAAGCATTTTATTAGCATGGGTGGGGGGAGGAGAAATGAATTTATTGCTGTTAAGACGAGGTTCCAGAGAATAGATGGTTGTATTATCTTTTTTTTTTTTCCTTTTTCTTTCTTAAAAAAAAAAAAAAATCTGCAAGGGAAAACCTCAGTGGTACTCTAGCTAATGAGGAGAGGCATTCCAACCCCACCCAGTACTCAAACACTGGATTCTTTATGCTAAAATTAGAACACAGCTCTGGCATTTCTGCCCATTTTGCCTCCTGCTCCAGACCTCTCCTTTAAATTCTGGGTGTGTCTCTGGAAGTTTATAGCAGCAAGCAGCCAAACACTAGTAACATGTGACTGGCTTTGTTGGCTATGGTTTAACTGTGAGACTTAGGAGAATGGTTTCAGATGTAGTTCATTACACGTTTAGTTTTCTCCAATCTCCTTTCCTAGAGGACGAGTTCTACTTTTTTTTTTTTAACTTTATGTCCCATGATGGCTGCTAAGGTGACCAGGTTGTTGGAGCTACAGGGAAAGGGACAAATAGGAAGGTGAAGATGAAGCAAATGAACAGCTGGTTCAGGAGGGACACAGAAATACTAAAGAGTGGACATAGAAGGCCAACAAGGATGACCAAGGACCTTCAGTTCATGACGTATGAGGATCACATGAAAGAACGGGGCATTAAACTTGTTCTGCTCAGCTCTAAGAGTTTATGGGTGGATGTACAGAAGAGACCAGCTTGGTTTCAATACCAGGAAAAATTTCCTACTCATTGTATTTATCCATTACACTTTTTCCAGAGGTGACAGTTTCCCCTCTGTTTCAACATCCCCTCTGTCTGAAACAGAGATTGGATGGCCAGTCTTCAGTTGTGTAATAGCAGAGATTCCCCTTTGTGTATATGCTGGACTAGATGTACATTCTGCTCCCTCAGAATTCTCAAATTCCAGGACTCTGTGGTGGTGATACCAATTCCAAGTGCATAGTAAATATTTAATAAACATTGCTTGGATGAATGAATGGATGAATAAATTGTAAGTAAGAGATTAGACTCCTGAAAACCTGTGTAGCAGACAGATAAGTCATTTTTGTTTTCTCCCCCTTGGCTCCATGGTGCCATCACCATTCTCCTGTATTTCCTTTGCGTTCAGATGTGTGAGCTCCCAGATATCTTCTAGACAAAACCCCCTGACTGTTGCTGAGAAGTACAAGTTGCTAGGGCCTCAGGGAGGGAACATATGGGAAAAAGAAGATGGTATAAGTGAACAGCTGGTGCTGGGGGAATAAAGAAAGGCAGGAGGCTCATATGCATATAATCAGCAGATAAAGAGAGAATTGGATTTACCTGTGTGTAAAGAACAATCTTTCACCAATCATTCCAACTTTCTTCTTTATTTTATATGTCTTGCTATGTCACCTTATTTTAACAATCTCTTCCCCTTTCAGGCTGCTCATAATAGTCACAGTGAACCAGATTCCACCCATGTACATTCAGAGAGAGCCCCACTCTGTGGGAATTAACCTAGTCTCAGTCTTGAACCCACCTAACGATGGCTTTGCTATCTGGCTCCCTCGCTCCTAAGGCTATAGTAGCAGCTTAGATGTCATTCTCTCCTTTCTATATTATGGCACTTCTCTTTGTGACTCAGAATAATGACAGAGCTTCTAGGCAGGATGGGTAGGTCAAAAAGTAAAAGCTTCTCTCTCTACTTTGTGATCAAGAAATACATATTCTGGGCTTTGGAATTCCATCATGTGTCTTCTTAGATATTTGGACTCCCTGAGAGAGAGCAGACACCATATGTTTTGAATGACTTTCTATTGAACAGCACATCATTACTTGTATGACAGGATATGTATGACTCACATTAAATTATACTTTTTTTTAAATCAGTAATTCCTATCAATTTTCAGTCATTTAACTTTTTGTGGAATAATCTAAGATAATTAATGTGCTTTATATAGCTACAATAAATAAAATGGAAATGAAAAAATAAGAATAAGGAATATAAATTAATGTTTTTAAGCTATTTCCAATCAAGAGAAGAGCCACCAAACCACAATGCTTTGGCCAAAAAGCAACCACAACCACAAACCAAAGCACCCCTCCCCCCCAAAAATAATAATCAAGGTTGTTCATTCAATAAAATTGGTCTATATAAACCAAGAGGATTCTGAAGAGAAATAGATGGGATCTTTTCACCATTAAATAGGAGAGTTTTTATGCTTGAGAGAAAAAAAAAAAAAAATCAATGGATAATCCTTAGATCTGGAAAACAGAGCATTCTCTTACTGAAAGAGTAATTATAATTATGTAATGTTGTTTAGCTGAAAAGATAATACTAACAAATGTTTATTCTGTTATAGATAAGTACTTGCACATATATCATCCCATTTGGTCTTCCCTAAAAGCCTAAGAATGACAGATGGGAAAATCAAATCCAAAAAGGGGGGAAAGAGGAACTAATGCTTCTAACTTTAAGATGAGTGCTCTTCCCATTATATTTACTTCCTATTGCTTTTCCATTAGGAGAGGCAGCATGGTATAGGGCAAAAAATATTAGCACTGGAGTCAGAGAATCAGGGTTTGCATCCTCTCTCTGACATTGCTAATGTAACATTGGAAAAGTCATTTTAACCCTCTAGCCCTTAGTTTCCTCATCTGCAAAATAAAATGGTTAGATTAGATGGCCTCTGTATGAGGTTCAATTATAGCACTATTGATAGATTTGAGTCAGTAACCCTTACCTTGTCCCCTGTCTCCCTAACCCCACATAAGCATTTATTTCCAGGATGATCTTTGCAAGGTTAAAGGAACAGGCTGTGTCCAGGGAATAGAGCCCATAAAACAGTGAGCCAAGAAATACCTGGAGGTGTACTTAAACTCTAAGCCTCATGTTGTCAACAAGTTTCACTTGAACTGAAATGACTCTAAATCAGGGCTTGACTCAGCTGCTCCAAATTACAATTTCTCAACATTGCCTGCTGAGGATCACCTGAAAAAGATCCTAACTACCTAGGTATCAAGAGCCTGTGAGGTCTTCACTGTTTGTTCAGTAAGTATTATTTGGATTCTAAATAAACTCTGGAAACTAGATAATTGCCTCCTCGGTGTCTTTCCTCTTCATCTGTTCCAAATGCCCTAGATAAGGAGATTGTGCACATAGCCCCCAGGAGAACCCTTGTTGTGCAGGGGGAAAAAGGTGTCCCTGGCATACCACACACACAAATTTCCACTCGTATCCTCGGCTCTACATGCAGAACTCCTCAGGAAAAGACTACCTTTTCCAAGTATGATCCTGACAATGCTTATATCCAAAGAACCTTAACCTTAGGGAGAAGGGAGAGAAGGGAGGAAGGAAGGAAGGAAGGACGGAAGGAAGAAAGGAAGGAAGGAAAGAAGGAAGGAAGGATGGAAGGAAGGACAGGAGAAAAAGAAGAGGAGAGAGAAAAAGGGAGGAAGAGGTGAAGGAGAAAGAAAGAGAGGAAAGGCAAGGAAGGAAAACAAATAGAAAAGCAAAAATAAAGAAAGGAAACAGGAAAGTAGGACTGGGGAATGGCTCTAGCTAAATCAGTGCATCAAAAATCTCAAAGTAAAGAAAAAGAGAGAATAAATAAGATCCTGAAATGCCTTGTTTAGTAAAATACCATACTAACAAGCTGAAAGCCAGCATTTTGAAGATCACTCATCTAAATACCTCCCAGGATGTCTTCTCTGATTAAGGATTTGTGAGGGTTATTGAGTTTTGAATTAAACGCACTTTAATAAAACAGTGGAATGTTCTTATCTGATTGCACCTGTATTGATTGTGTTAAAGAGGTCTATCCTCAGATTGGGGTCAATGATTTTACAAAAACTAACCAGCAGCAAAGGGCTGAGTGTTCACCCTTAGAAACCTTGTAGGCTGCCTAGCTTGTTAGATTCAGGGACCTTAAAAGCAGGCTTCTCCTCAGAACATGATGCTTCTATTCACTGAAACATCCTAATCAGTTGCTCAGTTGTGTTATTTTAAAATTAATAATAATAATAACAGTGTTATTATTATTACTACTATTTTAATGAATAACATTTCATTCTAATTTTGTGAAGTTCTCATGGAAAGGATATATTCCTAGGGCCATGCAAAGGGAACTGGGCAGTACATAAATACATTTTTAAATGCTGTGGAATGTTCAAGGTGGGGCTCAACTCTTGTTTGGAAAGCCAAGTCAGTGGAATTATAAATATTCATTCAGAATTTGCTTCAGAGTTTTTCCATTAGTTTTCTTGTTTCTGAGATTATTGTGAGAACATCCACACCCACAATTAATTCTGTCATCAACTCTCTGGAGTAACAGAGGGACAACATAATTTTGGTTCAAGGAAACTTGATCCTCATTTCTATGAGCAGGCAATTATTAATCAAGTTATTTTTCAGAAACTTGAAAATTACCACCTATTAACCAGGCTATTAAGTATGTAAATCTGAAGATATTAGTGAACTAACTCATAGCAGGCATTTTTCCAGATTGTTGGGAGCTTTTGTTTTGTTTTTCTTTTTACCCTAAGAAATTAAAGTGATAAGCTTTAAGCAATTATTTATGATTGAATTCCCCCACCCCCAGATACATAGAAATCAGGAAAACCAGTCTCTAAGACTTCAAACAATAACAAAAATCTCATAGGCAGAACAAATGAACCATAGCTCACATCCTTGAGAAGAAAGACAACAAACAGAGCATGTTTAGATCAGGACCTGAAATATTTTTCAGATTTGCAAAGAAAGGACAATTTTAGGGGAAAGAAAAGATAAATAAATATTCTAACATCCTACCTACTCTTCTTAAAAAGAACAGCTGACAATCAATGAGAAATTCACCCAGTCATCATTTCTTTTACAATTCTTAGGGGAAGTTCTTTGAGATCAGGATCAGAGCATATTATCAAACTATGCATCTTGTACTGTCACCAATGCCTTATGTCTTTGCTGCTGATAAGAAAAGATACTCAGATTACATGTTATAATATCTGGAAAAGAGTCAGAATTACCCCCATTAGAAGGCCATCTATTTGATTGTGGAGCCCAGGAACAATGCCAAAAAAGAAGAGATTCAAAATAGCTCATATTCAGAATAGTTCAAATATAGGGTGTCCCAAAAGTCTTAGTGTAGTAGATTCCATTATTACAATAGACTGTACTATTGCACTATGATTTTTGGGATACTCTGTATTTACCTCATAACACCTCTATAAAACAAGGCAGCTAGGTAGTCCAGTGGATAGAATGCTGAGCCTGGAATCAAGAAGACTCATCTTTCTGAGTTCAAATCTGACCTTAATAGTTTTGTGACCCTGGATAAAGTGATTTGCCTCAGTTTCCTCATTTGTCAAATGAGCTAGGGAAATAAATGGCAAACCACACTCCAGTATCTTTGCCAAAAAAAAAAAAAAAAAAAAAAAAAAAAGTATGGGGGCAAGGGGTATCATGAAAAGTCAGACAAAATTGAAAAATGACTACACTAAAAATCTCCGTGAGATAGGCTGCGCGCACACACACACACACACACACATACACTCACACACATACACAGACATTCCCATTTTTACAAATGGGAAATTCTGCTATTTATATTGGGGAAATGATTTTTCTAACTTCAGGTAATAATGGCTAGATCCTGGACCTGTGCTTTTTTTTTTTTTTTTTTTTTGCATGATCAATTATTAAATGAAGAAATCCCTCTACAATGGACATAGGCACCTTCTCTTTCATTTATAAACCTAAAGTGTTGCCTAGGGAACCAAGAGGTTAAGTTAATAACCTAATGTCACACAGGGAATATATGTCAGGGGTGGTTTTTGTATTTAGATCTTCTTACTTCGGAGGCCAATTCTCTACCCATAATACTGTTACTTCTAATATAATAATGATGATGATAATTGTCATTATTTTTAGGAATAATTATGACACATTTGTATAGCATTTTGAGGTTTGCAAAGTACTTTATATAGCATATTTTATTTGAATCTCATAACTCCTAAAATGATAAAGCTAGGATTCAAACTCATGTCTTTGATTCAAAATTCCCTATACTAGTACTATATCATGTTTCTATTAAATTATATATGTACATATACATATATATATGCTTTTATATATACACATATACAAAGGTACATTTTAATAGCAAATCTTTGAAATCCAGTGATACCATATATTAGAGATTAGACATTTGTAAAGAATACATAAGAGCAAATATAGGTGACTGGTGAATCTGTTACTCGCTATAGCAATATGTGATCTTTTTATTTTTTAAGAGACCCCTACTTATTAGAATATAGAGTACTGGAGTTGTAAAGGACCTAGAAGAAGGATCATCACTCATTCCAACTTTCTGACTAAACAGACATTCTCTCTGCAACTTTCAGGTGATCATCCAAAATCTACATAAATATTCTTAGTGATAAAAGCTCACTGAGAGCTATGTCATTATCAAAAACCTCTAATTCGGTGGTCCTCAATTCATGAGCTTTATGGAAGTAGTAAGGGTAAGAAAATAATTATTGCAAATGGTCTGTTAATATATAGATAAACAAATATATTTTCTGTAGACTAAACCAATATTTCACACACACACATATATATATTTGTTATTTAAACATATCAAGACTGTAGCGATTAGTGAAATAAATTCATTTAAAGTATTATTAGCTTCCTGAGTAACTTTTCCCTATGTCATTCATCATGTTTTCTTAATCGACAGATGCTAATTTTATAACTACTCTTATGGAGGGAATGGAGTTTTATTTTGCTTTGTTTTAATGTTAAAAATGGATTGCTCATTAAGAGGTTGGAAACTGCTGATTTTTTGAAAGAATAAAAGAGAACTTGTACTTTCTGTCATTTAAGCCCACTGCCCCATTAGGCCTCTGCTTAGGGGTAGACTGAGGCATTCAAATATAACTATTTTGGTCATCTGTGTGGACATACATACTTGATAGGTAATGTTTTTCTCTTTCTATGAGAAGTTTTGCTTTCTGCTTTACCATAAAAATTATGCTAGAGCCAGGCAGCTTACACAGGTGATTTGAACATGTTTACAAGGCTGTTGCCATAAGGGATAGCAGCTAGGGGGTCACTCCAGCCTGGAGATCAAACTTGGAAGTAATTACTATTGTAGACCATAATAAAACAACTATAATATCCTCATTTCTATGTGAGTTTATGCTTTTCAAAACACTTTCTTCACAAGTACCCTACACGCCTAAACTTTAGCTATCTAAATTTTATAGGTAAGGAAACTGTAAGAGAAATGATTGGTACCAGCTTACATAGTGTCAATTCTGAGAAGTAAATTTGCATCTCCTGACTACATGTCCAGGACTCAGCACTATTAAATACTACACATATCTGTTAGTTATGAAAGTAGGACAATATGTACCAAGTAAATTGACATTAATAAAAAGTGCTTTATATCTGAAATAATGTAGTGTATATAGTGGCTGCTTCAGCTTGATCAAATTAAACATTTCTTAAGTTCTTGCTGCAAGCATACCATTGTGCCAAACCCTGAAGCATATAGAAAGGTTAAATTTGATATGATTCTTGCCTTCATGGAGTTTACAATCTCCAAGAAAAAAATATACATACGCAAAAAACTAAAAACAAAGAAGGTTATAAGTGCATAGAAAGGATCCAATAGAAGCAAGAGGAGCTGTGAGCCAGAATCTCGGTTTACTATGTGACTGAAAAAGACACCTAATTTTCCTTGATTTTATCTTACTTAGATGAAAACAGAAGAGGCTGGATGAGGTTAGATGTCCCCTTCCTCACTTGAATGTTTCTGTCCTATGATTCTAGTCAACTACTTATAGCTGAAGAACAGAGAATGTTTCATCATGGACATGCATTTGGAGTGGCACTCAATGGAAGATAAGGATTTGATAAATTACTGCATAAATATTTGTGGATTAAGTGGTTTGATTCTTTGGCTCCCGCACATTATGCCTGCTTCAAAAATTCATAGATTAACAAACCTGTGAGTTAAGCATATTTCAAAGAATCTACTTGCTGAGTGTCTTTTCCTGCTCATCAACTCAACAAAACAAACAAACAAAAAAATCAATTACATCAGTCATTCAGATTAAAATACAGACAAACAATGCCATTGATCAGAGACTTACTCTAACTATAAATATCTCTCATAAATACATTTTCACCTCATTTGTGCTACTTCCACACTATATCTACTCCCACTATATCTACAATATCACAAATGGTAATCTGCCATTTTCCCCTACCCTCTCCTACTGCACCCCATAAGGTAGAAAGATTATGTGCTATCCTAAAAAGAATGAGTTTTTCAAGTTACTTTAAAAACCCTTTTGAAAACTTCAAATGTAATTTTCTAACATTGTAAAACTTCTACTCTCTAAACCAGAGGTATCAAACTTGTAACTTGGACAGCACTCAGTCTCACTAGATTAAACTGTAATTAAACTGTAAACTGAAATGTTTAAGAAAATAAATAAAAATACAACAAAGTATGGATAATGTTTTTAATGTCCTTTTGGTCACAACTCTCCAAACCTTGGATTTGTGAAAAAAAATTGATATATAATTCCAAAAGTTCATAAAGGATTAAGAAAATGCTAAAAAAAAATGAAAAAGACAAAAAGAGTCTATTTCTTCCGAAGGGGAACAAGTGAATGTCTCCATTTGCAGACTTGTGTCACGCTCCAAAATCACATCCAGATGGTAACAACAACAACAAAAAATTGCAACCATGAACCTGCTGGGGAAAGTCAGTCCCACGAGCTGGTGCCATTCTTGGTGCCAACTATACATCGGGGAACTAACATAGGAAGATTGTACGAGGACAGCAGAGATTTAACACTGCCTTGGAATTTACAGATGGGGGTTTAGGGAGCCATTGCCCAGTGAGTACCTCCCTGCTTTTTCCTGCATCAGCTTTAAGATCCTCTGCCAACTGTAAGCCACAGTGGGAACGGCGAACTCTCATCATTTCTGAGACAGCCAGTATACAACTTTCCCTTTCTTAATCTTTTTTCAACATGGATTGACATGCTTAAGGAATTGGCAGAGAGGAAAGATTTCTTTGTCTAGGAGCAAGAGCAGCCCTTCGGGCCTAGGCTGTGAAATGGTTATTCTTGAGTCTGAGTGGGTGAACAGCCAGTTTCATTTTTCCCTGTGTCAGGCCCTGAATTCAGATTCTTTGAGTTAACTGTTTTCTGACATCTTTTCTAAATGGATTCTCCCTTGAGAGGCAAAAGTCAAGGCTGTAGAGGGCACTCTTTGCTTACTTGAATTAGAAAAGTTCTGACCTGGGTGTTGCTGAGTTCCAAACAACGCCCAAGAACATGTAACAGAATTTTTATGAAGCTTTTAAAGGATATGATAATAAGTGCATAGCCTGATCTCCGCCCTCCTTCCCTTTTCTTGATTCATCATAAGGATGCTTATTAAAAATGGGTAGGGGAAAAGGGAAAATTTCAAGGAAAACTTGAAATCACACCTAGGAACCAACAACCCTAAATAGAATTAAGACTAAAGTTCAGAGTCACTTTAAAAGATATTTAACCCATTCTTTTTTTTCTAGAATTTAAACATCTCAAAGAAGCAATTCTAAGGAAAGAAGAAAAAAAAAGTATTGCAGATCAGTTTAGGAGGTTCATTTTGTTGGATATCCCTGAAAAGTAGATTATCAATGGTATGATTTATGACAAATGTGACATAAAAAATGTGACAAGTATCTTGCGAGGTCCTGGGTTTATTGTTCAACTATTCATTTAGCTATTTCTCAAGTATAGAGGTAGCATGGCATTATTGGGGAGAATGTGGACTTGGAGCCACAAAACCTTAAATTCAGGGTGGGCAACTTACCTGTTGTGACTTTTTGTTTAATTTCTCTGGGCTTCATTTTCCACAAATTTAAAATGAGAGGGTCAAATTAGATGACTGCTGAGATCCCTTTCAAATCTAAATTAATGATCCTTTTCCTGAAGTATCTACTCTCTTCATTTCTTTGGAACATTGCTGCATTATGCCCTGAAAATGCAGCCATTTCTTCTATTATTCAGCTTCCATGTTGATGCCTTTAATTTCACAACTATTTATATCTCACTAGGTGTCTTTTTCATTTAATTAGGCAGGGATATGTTGATAAATGTTTAACAACTGGCTCTTTGGAGGGGAAAATGTACTCAAGACACACATTTAAGTTTAATCTGCGTTTTCTTCTTCACTTTAAGTCTAGACAATCTACAAAACAATAAATCAAGTCCTGATTTGTAGTGTTTTCAAATTCTGAGGTACAACTACACTGAAAATTTAACAATAGGCTCTCTGGGGAACTAGTTAGAACTAGCTCTAATACAACTCTGAAATTAGGTCTGTCCTGGGCAAGAATTCATATTAGCAGAAAATTAAAGAATGCATTGGTTCTTTTTTTGTTCTCATTTGCTGATCTTTTTGCATGGTTATATCTCAAGAAGGAAGGCAGCATGACATAGTGGATAGATAGTTGATTTGACAGTGAGGAAGTCTGGTTCAAAACTGCCTCAAATATTGGCAAATTGTGTGATTCTGGACAAGTCACTTAACCTAATATTGACTTTCTTCATTTCTAAGATTAGGGATTATTGCAATATGGGAGTCCCCTTCCAGTGGCTGGTGTAGGTCTAACCCAGACCTGTAGAATGGATCTCTTCATGTGAGAGAATGATGATACAAGGAGACTGAGAGGCAGTTGCATTCTCTGACCTGACCTCTCTCCTCTTCCCTCTTGCCTCCAATTTATTTCATTCCCAATCCACAAGGAACATCTTCAAAGGCTGCTTTGCAACTCCTTCAAGTTTATGATTCACAGCTGTGGAGGCTCTAGGAGAATTGACCTGCCCTTTCACCTAGGCATGGCCCTCAACAAGAGATAATAGCTGAATGACCTACATCATAGGGTTTTTATGAAGAATCAAATAAAATGACCTATATAATCTTTGCAAATGTTAAAGAGCTATAGTGCTATAAAAATATAAAGTATTAGTATAACTGGAAGCAATATTTGTCCCTTGAGAAAATAAGAGATTCACCACAATTAGGGCATCTCTTCTACTTTCATATTCTAGTTCTACTGATCTCATTTGACAAATTAATAATTCAATTCTGTATGTAATATACCTATGTATTTGAAATAGTTTATCTTGTTCCAATTTTTTAATACATATTCTTTCTATATATATTTTTGTAATGGAGAGACAGACATTCAGCTAACCAACACCCCTGTTTTGTTGTTTTTTCTACATACCTGACTTGAACTAGTCAGGCATGCAGTAGAAAGCTCATGAATGAAGTCATCTTAAAACTAGATTCCTAGTGACTGGAGTTCATAATAACGATAACAATACAGAAAATGATGATGGTGACAATAATAAGCATTTATTTACGGCTTTCAGGTTTGCACATAGTTTTAGATACATTATCTCATTTGAGTTTCACAATACCCCAGTTGGGGTTGGGGGGAGAGGAAAGGGGCAGCAAATTACTTAGATAACCTTTCAATGCCTCCAGGCAACATGCAGACCATAAGTTACACTGACTGGCACATTGTAACAGATGGGTTTTTTTATTAAATAAATTGCTGATCTTCAGGAATGGAGGGAGTTTCCATATAATAACATAGTTTTTTCCACCCCCTGATCTGTGTGTCTCTCAATCTCTCTCATTTCTCTCTATGTCTTTGTCTCTTTCTCTCCATGTATATGTGTACATATAGATATATACATTCATATATTTTTATCTACACATACATACTCAGATATATGTATATTGAATGTCTATATTAAAAGAGCCTCAATTATGGCTTATTACACATGTCCCATGCCATATAACTTCATAAAAAGCATTTCATGATAAACTACCACACTGAGAGGTGGTCAGATGCTCTCTCATCTCCTAAATCCTGTAGTAATTCTCTTTCCAATCTGTCTTGCTTAAATTTAACCTATAAATGCTTTTTTCATAAACAACATCAAAAAAGCAATTAGGTTGGATGATTACTATTTCTGGAAGGAGAAACAAAAATTAAGATGTCTTCATTGAAAATTCTTAATGAACAAATAAAAAATCCCTCAACTTGCATTGCTCACTGAATATTGACAAAGTAGAGTAAGCACTGTACTGTAGTCCATTTACAAATTAATTTGCCAGTCAATGTGTAATCTCTCCTGAGTCTTCTCAAAACTGGACTCAGTTTTCAATTAATTTCATTACAACTTGAAAAGAGTAGATTTTTTAAAGAAAGGAAGAGCTGAATGATATTTGAAATTAGTATTTCTTTAATTTTCCCCCTCCATAGCTAATCTGCAAGTCAGAGAGTATCAGGTTTTTTTTCTTGTTCCCAAATCAAATAATTCCAGAGATTCCACCCTTGCTGAGTTTACAGCAGAAGTTCCCAGTGGTCTGAGATTCACAGCTGTGGTTCTGCTTACTCCCTTCTCAACTCTGCAGCAGCTTCATTAACTGGGACTTAGATTTCAGCTTCAGCTCCCATGGAAGAAGGAAATGCAGGGTAAAAGGCGGGAAGGGGTGTTTAGGGGAGGGAAGAGGAGAAAAATCCTTGGCAGGATCCTAAAGGGTTTGAAGAATTAGACCTAAATACATCAGCATTTCTATTTTCAAAAGATACAATAGAAACTTGTGAAAATTCTCTTTTTTTATTGGTCATTTAATTTTCCTCTTTAAAAACACTTTTTTTTTTTTTTTTTTTGGTAATGTGGCCCTCTTAGCATCTTAAGTATCTTGCAGTCCCTTACAATGATTCCATTCATGGCCTTAAAGAGCAGAAGTACTATGATATCACAAGCACAGGAACTGGGAAGCAATGACATGTTCCCAAGGAAGGACTATACACCCACAGAGAGTTGGCAGAGAGTATCCACTGCTTTGAAGATAGAATAGGACATGAATACATTTGAAACAAAGGGAGGAGAGAAGCTGAGCTTTTCACAGGGTGGAGAGAGGAGACAACTCTTCTATCAACCAAACTAACTAGAATTAAAATCATTCCTTTTTCTTCTGCACCCTTCCTTTCCTCTCTTTTCCCTTCATCAATACTGCTGAATAAGCAATCTCACTGTAGACATTCTGTACCATGCAGAAATATTCCATTCTGGGCAATGTTTCAGGGCCAGACATGTTTCAAAGCTGGTGACAATTTATGACTTTCTTTTAAATATTTTATTATTTTATTTCAACAAGGAAGCTTGGGCTAATGTGTATATGATCTTGCAGGAAAAGTAAAAGTAGAGAATAATTATCAGATGAATCCTTGAGAATAACATTCTTCTGCTATAGAAGCCTCTATAAACTTGAGCAAAAAGAAAAGAAAAAATTTAAATCAGAAACAGAAAAAATTTAGATGAAGATAATATGAAGTCTTACCTCAGACATGTAAAAACTCTGTAGCCCTGAATAAGTAATTAATTTCTCTTCAGTTTCTTCATCTGTAAAATAAGGAGGTTGGATTCCAGCCTTTTAGGATCCTTTCAGTGTCTTTGATACTATAAGGAATAAATATATAAATACATATGACATATACACACTTATAAATACATGTACACATCCCTAAAATTATAAAATAATATAATTTATATAATGTATATGAGATTATATTCATGAAATAGTATTATTAAGATTAGAAATGAATACTGGACTCTTCATTTCTTCCCATCATGACTGCTAATTGTCTACATAGTATAAAAGAATTTAATGACATTTCAGTACAACACATTCATTATGCCATAATATCATCAATATAACTATTGCCTCTATATGCATAGAACTATTTTCTATATATTTATATTCATTAGTTTTATATTTATCACAGATCGTGAAACAGAGAGACAAAAACAAATCCAAGAGACAGAGACAGAGAGAAAGTGAGAAAGAGATGTGGAAAGACTGACTACCAGAGACAGAAACAGAAACAAGAGAGAAAAGAGACAGAAAGAGAGGAATGGGGAGACAGAGACAGAAGGAGACAGAGAGAAATAGACAGACAGACAGACAGAGACAGAGACAGAAGAAATTACTTATTAGAATGTAAGCTCAATGTGAATAATGGGTGTTTCGTTATTTGTATTTGATCACCAGTACCTAGCACAAAACCTGATATATGAGATGCTTAATACTCAATTGACTGATAGATTAAAAATCATCAATGCTTCTCATTTAAATTTAAAGGAAATTGACTGCCAAGAGGATGGAACAATATCTTCCTCCTCAATCTCTTAATAGTGTTGTTCAGAACCTTAAGGCACTGTGGCCCACTCATACAAAACATATTAACTAAAAATGGGTATGTTCTATGGCATGAGGTCTAAAAGGCCTCATTAGCATCTTTGGATATTTTAGAAGAAACTGTAGTAACCCTAATTTCCTCTAAAGCAATTTCTTAAAAGGGCTGGTCCTTTTGAAAATCCCAATTAATTAGAAACGATGAAAAGTGGTGTACATTTCCAAATTTTGTTGAAAGCCAGTAAGAATGCAATAATTAGATGGGACATCAGGCCTGTGGGCACAAGCACAAAGCTAAAAGCCCTGAAATTAAATACACACAAGCTTCCTGCCTGCCCATTTGAGAAAACACTGAAGGTAAACAAAGTTGTAATATTTCTCTGAGTTTTCCTTTTCCTATAACCACTGCATCTCTAATTCAGAGTTAGTTCCATGGCATCATCCTTCCAGCAAAGATGTTTGGGTTAGCAGTGATTCCAAAATTATTTCCTGGGTAACTTGTTCAAAGTAGGAACTTTGGGAACAATGTTATACATAATCTTTATATGAAAGCAAAATTGATCCCATTTTATATTTATTACAAATCATTTCTTCTGGGAAATCTAGAATTCTAAGGGAGCACTGGACTTGTTGGCTTCCTCTTTGCTTCATAAAATACTTTGAGACCATGTTCATCACCCTATTATATTGTTTCAAGACACTTTTAAGGCAGTATTTAGTAAACATCTACTATGGAATTTAAAGAAAACATAAATATAGAATGGGACCAATTACCAAACTTTGCAGACTCACAGAATCTAAGAGCTGTCCTGGAGGTAGCATGACACAATGGAGAGAGTGTTGTATTTAAAGGCAGAGCACTCAGATTGAAATTCTGATACTGTGACATATGTTATGACCTATCTAAATATAATTAAGTCCCTTAATCTTTCTGAGTCTTAGGTAGATCATCTATTAAATGAGAAAGATTGAACTAGATAACTTTTTGAAACTTTTTCTTGTTTCTTTTTTTCTCAATGGTAGTTTATTTTTCCAATTTCATATATAGATCATTTTCAACACTTATTTTTGTAAGATTCAAGGATCCAAATTTTTTCTCCTTTCCTTCCTTTCTCCCCTCTCCCCAAGACAGCAAGCAATTTGATATGTTATATATGTACAAATATTTTAATATATATCCTTGTTAGTCATATTGTGAAAGAAAAATCAGAACAAAAGAAAAAAAAACCTTAGAAAAAAATTTTATTGTCGTAAGTTTATTTATTTTTAATACACATTGATTTATGAATCATGTTGGTAAAGAAAAATAAGAGCAAAATGAAAAAATATATAACATTTAAAAAATAAAAAAGAAGTGAACATAGCATGTCATAATTTATATTCAGTCTCCTTAGTTCTTTTTCTGATGCAAATGGCATTTTCTGACTAAAGTCTATTGGGATTGCTTTAAGCCATTGAACAACTGAGAAGAACCAAGCCTTTCATAGTTGAGCATCACACATTCTTGCCATTATGGTATACAGTATATTTCTGATTCTGCTTGTTTCACTCATCATCAATTCATGTAAATATTTCCAGGCCTTTCTATAATCAGTTTGTCCTTCATTTTTAAAAGAACAATAATATTCCCTTACCTTCATATACCATAGCTTGTTCAGCCACTCCCCAATTGATGGGCACTCACTCCTTTTCCAATTCTTTGCTACCACAAAAATAGCTTGTACAAACAGTTTTTGTTTGTGTCCTTTTCCCTTTTTTATAATTTCTTTGGGATAACACCCAGTAATAGCTCTGCTGGATCAAAGGGTAGGTACGGTTTTTTAGCCTTTTCAGCATATTCCAGATTGCTCTCCAGAATGGTTGGATCATTTCACAACTCCACCAATGCATTAGTATCCCAGTTTTCCCATATCCCCTCCAACATTTAATATTATCTTTTCATGCCATCTTAGCCAATCTGAGAGGCTTGAGGTGGTATTTCAGAGTTGTTTTCTTTTATATTTCTGTAATCCATAATGATGTAGAGCATTTTTTCATATAACTATAAATGGCTTTAATTTTGTCATCTGAAAAATTGTCTGTTCATATTCTTTGATCACTTATCAGTTGAGAAATGACTTGTATTTTTATAGATTTGACACAGTTCTTTGTATATTTAGAAATGAGACCTTTAGAAACTATATCTTTTTAAAGGGTACCATAGATAATGAAGCAATATCAATACTAAACATATATGTACCAAGTGGTATAACATCTAAATTTCTAAATGAGAAGTTAAGAGAGCTGCAAGAAGAAATAGACAGCAAAACTATAATAGTGAGAGATCTCAACCTTGCTCTCTCAGAACTAGATAAAAAAAACCACAAAATTAATAAGAAAGAAGTTAAGGAGGTAAATAAAATACTAGAAAAGTTAGGTATGATAGATCTTTGGAGAAAATTGAATGGGGACAGAAAGGAGTACACTTTCTTCTCAGCAATTCATGGAACCATACAAAAATTTACCATATACTAGAACATAAAAATTGCAAAATCAAATGCAGAAAGGTAGAAATAGAAAAAGCATTTTTTTCTGATCATAATGCAATAAAAATTACATTCAACAAAAAGGCCAGGAGAAAATAGATCAAAAAGTAATTGGGAACTAAAAAATTTCATCCTAAAGAATGAATGGATAAAACCGCAAATTATAGACATAATTAATAATTTCATCCAAGAGGATGACAATTGTTATGCCATAGTCACCTTGAGGTCACTCTACCTCTGTCCCAGAACCCCAGGCTATAATCATTCCCTCTTAAGCATTTGACGAGATAAGAATCTTGTATCTTTACAAGACAAAAGTCTGTTATTAGAATATCAGCAACCTCTCCAGCACCTCCCTTCATCACGTTATTCTAGGCACCTCCCCAATTACAGTATTCTCATCCAGGTATCTCCTCCCACTACATCATTGAACTTGGGATTCTATAAAAGATCTTCATGTAATGACACTTGCGGGGGAAGAATACTTTAAGATGAGAATCCTACTTAATTAATTGATTTACTCTCCAATAAGTTAATAATCAAATTGTTCTCCAATCTCTATTCTGTCTCAGTTTCAACAGCATTACAACAATAATGAGACAATATGCCAAAATTTGTGGGATGCAGCCAAAGTAGTAATAAGGGGAATTTTTATATTTCTAGATGCTTACTTGCATAAAATAGAGAAAGAGAAGATCAATGAATTGGGCTTGCAACTAAAAAAGCTAGAAAAAGAACAAACTTAAAAACCTCAATCAAATACCAAACTTGAAATTCTAAAAATAAAAGGAAAGATTAATAAAATTGAAAGTAAAAAAACTATTGAATTAATTTTAAAAAACTAAAAGTTGGTTTTATGAAAAAACAACAAAATAGATAAATCTTTAGTTACTTTGATTAGAAAAAGGAAAGAGAAAAATAAAATTGTTAGTCTTAAAAATGAAAAGGGAGAACTTTCTACCAAGGAAGAGGAAATTAGAGCAATAATTAGTAGTTATTTTGCCCAACTTTATTCCAATACATTTTGGTGTGAAATGGAGGAATACCCCCAAAAATATAGACTGCCCAGATTAACAGATGAGGAAATAAACCTTTTAAATAGTGCCATTTTAGAAACACAAATAGAACAAGCTATTAATCAACTCCCTAAGAAAAATTCTCCAGGGCCAGATGGATTTACATGTAAATTCTACTAAACATTTAAAAAACAATTAACTTTAACACTACATAAACTATTTGAAAAAATAGGGGAAACCAGGACCAGATGGATTTACAGGCGAATTCTACGAAATATTTAAAGAACAATTAACTCCAATGCTATATAAACTATTTGAAAAAATAGGGATTGAAGGAGTCCTACCAAATTCCTTTTATGACACAGACATGGTACTGATACCTAGACCAGGTAGGTTAAAAACAGAGAAAGAAAATTATAGACCAATCTTCCTAATGAATATTGATGCTAAAATCTTAAATAAAATATTAGCAAAAAGATTACAGAAAATCATCCCCAGGATAATACACTATGACCAAGTAGGATTTATACCAGAAATGCAGGTCTGGTTCAACATTAGGAAAACTATTAGTATAATTGAATATATCAATAACCAAACTAACAAAAACCCTATGATTATCTCAATAGATGTAGAAAAAGTATTTGATAAAATCCAATATCCATTCCTATTAAAAACACTAGAGAGTATAGGACTACATGGACTTTTCCTTAAAATAGTAGCATCTATATAAAACCATTAGCAAGCATCATATGTAATGGAGATAAATTGGAACCTTTCCCAATAAGATCAAGAGTGATTAAAAAAAAAAAAGATTGGGGTGAAACAAGGTTGCCCATTACTCTTCAATACTGTATTAGAAATGCTAGCTTTGGCAATAAGAGAACAAAAAGATTAAAGGAATTAGAGTAGGTGATGGGGAAACCAGATTATCACTCTTTGCAGATGATATGATGGTATGTTTAGAGAACCCCAGAGAATCAACTAAAAAAACTATTAGAAATAGTCAACAACTTTAACAAAGTTGCAGGAACAAAATAAGTCCACATAAATCATCAACATTTTTATACATCACTAACAAAATTCAACAGCAAGAGATACAAAGAGAAATTCCATTTAAAATACCTGTTGATAGTATAAAATTTGGGGGAGTCTATTTGCCAAGGGAAAGTCAGGAGCTACATGAGCAAAACTATAAGAAACTTTCCTCACAAATAAAGTCAGATCTAAACAATTGGAAAAAATATCAAGGGCTCTTGGATAGGTCAAGCAAATATAATAAAATACTATCTAAACTAATCTTTTTATTTAGTGCTATACCAATCAAATTTTCAAGAAATTATTTTACTGACTTAGAAAAACAAAACAAAATTCATCTGAAAGAACAAATGTCAAGAATTTCAAAGGAATGAATGAAAAAAATTGCAAATGAAGGTGGTCTAGCTGTACCAGATCTAAAACTATATTATAAAGCAGTAGTCATCAAAACCATTTGGTACTGGCTAAGAAATACAGTAGTTGATCAGTGGAATAGGTTAGGTTCATACGACAAAATTGTCAACGACTATAGTAATCTAGTATTTGACAAGCCCAAAGACCCCAGTTTTGGGGATAAGAATTCACTATTTGACAAAAACTGCTGGGAAAATTGGAAACTAGTATGGCAGAAACTAAGCATTGACTCACATCTAACACCCTATACCAAGATAAGGCCAAAATGGGTTCATGATCTAGATATAAAGAATGATATTATAAACAAGTTAGAAGAATATAGGATAGTTTCCTCACAGATTTATGGAGGAGGAAGAATTTGTGACCAAAGAAGAACTGGAGATCATTATTCAACACAAAATAGATAATTTTGATTATATTAACTTAAAAAGTTTTTATACAAATGAAACTAATGCAGACAAGATTAGAAAAAAACCAACAAACTGGGAAAACATTATTGCATTCAAATGGTCTGATAAAAGCCTCATTTCTAAAATATTTAGAGAATTGACTCAACTTTATAAGAATTCTAGAGGATATGAACAGACAATTTTCAGATTAAAAAATTAAAACTATTTCTATGCACATGAAAAGGTGCTCTAAATCATTATTGATCAGAGAAATGCAAATTAAGACAACTCTGAGATACCACTACATACCTTTCAGATTGGCTACAATGACAGGAAAAGATAATGACAAATGGTGGAAGGGATGTGGGAAAATTGGGACACTAATACATTATTGGTGGATCTGTGAAAGGATCTAACAATTCTGGAGAGCAATTTGGGACTACCCTCAAAAAATTATCAAGTTGTGCATACCCTTTGATCCATCAGTGTTTCTACTGGCCTTATATTCCAAAGACATTTTAAAGGAGGAAAAGAGACCCACATGTGCAAAAATATTTGTGGCAGCCCTTTTGTAGTGGTAAGAAACTGAATGAATGCCCATCAATTGGAGAATGGCTGAGTAAATTGTGCTATATGAATTTTATGGAATATTATTGTTCTGTAAGAAACGACTAGCAGAATGATATCAGAGAGACCTGGAGAGACTTACATGAACTGATGCTAAATAATATGAGCAGAACCAGGAGATCATTATACAGGGCAACAACAAGACTATACAATGATCACTTAAGTGGCTCTCTTCAACAATGAGATGATTTAAACCAGTTCCAATTGCTCAATGATGAAGAGAGCCATCTACACCCAGAGAGAGGGCAGTGGGAACTGAATGTGGTCCACAATATAGCATTTTGACTCTTTATGTTGTTTGCTTACATTGTATTTTGCTTTATTTTTTCTTTTTCTTTTTTTTACTGGTTTGATTTGATTTTTCTTATGCAGCACGATGATTGTATGCATATGTTGGATTTAATGTATATTTCTACCATGTTTAACATATATTGGACTACTTGTCATTTAGGGGAGGGCATGGAGAAAGGGGAGGAATTGGAACACAAGGTTTTGCAAGGGCTAATGTTGAAGAATTTTTTTAATATGTTTTTTAAAATAAAAAAAAAGAACTTAAATAAATTTTTTAAAAAGAAATGAAAATGAGATCTTTAGTAGAAATACTGGCTGTAAAGATTTTTCCTAGCTTTGCATTTCCCTTTTAATCTTATTTCTGTTGGTTTTGTTTGTGCAAAAACTTTTTAGGTTAATGTAGTCAAATTTGTCTATTTTGCCTTTCATAATGTTCTCTAGGTCTTCTTTGGTCATTCCTCCCTTCTCCAATGATCTGATAGGTAAATTACCCCTTGTTTTCCTAATTTGTTTATAGCATTCTTCTTTATACCTAAATCTTCTATCCATTTTGACCTTATTTTGGTATGGGGAGTGAGATGTAGAATGTTACATTTTATGGGAGAATTCATCCCATTCACATTAACAGTTATGATTACCAGCTCTGCATTTCCCTCTATCCTATTTTCACCCCTATATATATTTTTGTTCTCTCTTTCCACCCTGTCCTTAGTTGTGTTTTTTTTAACCCACTCTACTCACTACCTTATCTCCTATCACCCCTACCCCTTCTCTTAGTAGTGTTTTTTTAACCCACTCCATCCATTCCCTTATCTTCTATCAATCCTTCCTACCTTATCTTACCTTTTCCCTTAGTGTTTCTGCCCTCCCTTCTATCTTGCCCCTCCTTTTTCTTTTCCTCTTTCTCCTCCTACTTCTTTATAGGGTTAATTCTCTATCCCAACTGAATGATCAAATTATTCCGTCATAAGCCAAAACTGATGATATCAAGGTTCAGACAATACTATCCCCCTCCCTTTTTTCCCTGGATTGTAATAGGTCTTTTGCACTTATTCATGTGAACTACTTTTTCCAATATTCCTCCCCTTTCCTCTTTTTCGAGTACAGACCTTTTTCCATCCCCTAATATCTTTTTCTTTCATGTCATCATCAGGGACTATTCACAACCACACCCTCAGGCCATGTGACACCCCCCCTCTGTCTGCCCTAGTGAGATAAGTTTGCAAGGGTAACAGATATTAGTTTCCTATCTAGGAGTGTAAACAGTTTAACTTTTAAATATAAATTTTTCTCCTGGTTACCTTTTTATGTTTCTCTTGATTCCTTTGTTTGTAGATTAAATTTTCCGTTTAGTTCTAATCTTTTTTTTTTTTTTTTTCAACAGAAATGATTAGAAGCCTCTTACTTCATTGAAACTCCTTCTCCTCTCTTGAAAGATGATGCTGAGTCTTGCTGGACAGTTAATTCTTGATTGTAACCCCAGGTCCTTTTCCTTATGTAATATGGTATTTCAGGCCCTCCAATCCTGTATTGCAAATCCTGGGTAATACTGACTGTTGTTTTTTGATATTTGAATTGTTTTTTTTAATGGCAGCTTAAAATTATTTTTTCTTGAGATTATACTTTTGGGGTTTTGCAACAATGTTCCTTGGAGTTTTCTTTGTGGAATCTCTTTCTGAAGATGATTGATAGATTCTTTCAATCAGTATTTACCACTCTGTTTCCATAATATTGGAGAGGTTTTCCTTAACAACTTCTTGTAAAATGCTATCCAGACTCTTTTTTTGGTCATAATCTTAATGGCCAATAATTTTAAAATTGTCTCTTCTGGATCTATTTTCCAGGTTGCATGTTTTGCCAATGAGGTATTTCACATTTTCTTCCATTTTTTTTTTCATTCTTTTTAGTTTGTTTGACTGATTCTTACTGTCTCACAAGTCATTAGTTTCTGTTGGTCCTGTTCTAGTTTTTAATCTGATGTTCTTCAATTACTTTTTGTATCTTTTTTCCATTTGGTTTATTCTACTGTTTAAGGAGTTGTTTTCTTCAGACAAATTTTTCCCCTTCCCTTTCCAAATTGTTGACTCTTTCATGCATACCTCTCATTTTTTATTCTACCTTTCTTATTTGAAGTCTTTTGTGAACATTTCCAAGAAGCCTCTTTGGGCTTTTATTTTTACTCTTTGAGATTTCTTCTGTGGACATTCTGTCTTCCTCTGACTTTGTGTTTTGGTCTTCCTTGTCACTGTAGTAGCTTTCTATGGTTAAGGTTTTTTTGTGTTTTTTTCCCCTGTTTCTTGATCATTTTCTTTCTTTTTTCTCTGTGCAGTTCCTCTTTTTTTAACTTTTAAGGTGGAACTCTGCTCCTGGAGTAAAGGTGGTGCTATCCCAAGCTTCATGTGCAGCTCTGAACCTTTGTTTTGAGCATAGAGGCCCCTTATATTTGTGGGGGGTATAGCTTGGCTGCTCTTTCCAGGAAATACCAGAGTTTGTCTTCTGAGCTGGTAGTGGGGGCTGCCCCATTAATTTGCTCCTCTACTGACCAGGATTGAGGGGGTTAGTTGCTGATTTTCTGTGATTAACACCCTTTCACTGACTTTCCCAGAGCCTGTCTGACCTGAGCTGAACCCCCTTTTCACCCCAGGGAGACTGATTTTTTTTGAAGTTTTTTCAGTCTATCTTGAGCTGGAGAGTGGTTTCATTCTGTCAGACTCTGTTCAGAGGCTTGGTTTCATGTGGTTTTCAAGGTAAATTGGGAGAGCTCAAGCAGCTTCCCAACTTCTACCATTGATTCTATTATTTTAAAGTAATATTGTTTTAAATCTCTAATTAGTCCAACCATTCTGGAGAACAATTTGGAATTATATTAAAATAATATAAAACACTGTATATCCTTTGATTCAGCAGTACAACTAGCTCTGTATCAGAAAGAAATCAAAGAAAAAGGGAAAGAACAAAAATATTTATAGTAGCTCTTTTTGTGGTGGCAATGAATTAGAAATTGAGGGGACATTCATCAACTGGGAAAATGACTGAACAAATTGGGATATATTATTGTGATGAAATACTATTGCTCTACAAGAAGTAATGGGCAGGATAGTTTCAGAAAAACCTGAGAATTTTGATAAGAACTGATGAGAAGTGAAATGAGCAGAACCAGGACAATATTGTTCTCAATAATAGTCTTACCTATTCTGATCAAGACAATGATCCAAAACAATTCTATCAACCTTTAGAGAGAGAACTGATTGAAGCATACTCTTCTCACTGTAATTTTCACATATTTGTCTATTATCTTTTGCAATATGGTTAATAAAGACATATATTTTTCATGATTTTATATGTATAATCTCTATATTCCCAGCCTTCTAAAGGGGTGTTGGATAGGCAGGGCAGAGGGAGAGAGTTAGTTTCAACATCTTGAAAAAATGAATGTTAATTTTTTAACATATAATTAGGAAATATTTAAAGCTATAAATGAAAAATATTTTTTAAAAAATTATATAAATAAAATATTTTATGCTCTCAAGAAAAATATGAGCCAAGAAATAAATCTTGAGAGCAAAAATCTTGAGACAGCAAAGGTTAAGGTGCTTGAAAAGCAATGATAATCAAGACATTAAAAATGTCATAAACTGATTTAATTTTTATAGAAACATAACATTTCAGAGTTAAAAGAGAGTTGAAACATTCTAGCCTAATTCGTAATATGTAGAACTATTTATAATACTATCCTGGTGTCTTCTGTTTTATATAAACAGTGTAAAAAGGAATTTTAAAAGTTAGAATAATTATTGTTGATTCAGATTTTCCACCAGTCAGGTAGCAAACATTTATTGAGTCCTTGCTGTGTGTCAGGCACTGTAGGATGCAAAGAAAGGCAAAAACAATGTCCTTGCCCACAGAAAGCTCCTAACCTTATGAAGGAAACCACATGTAAACAACTATGGATATACAAGATATATATATGGCAAATAGGGGACAGTGGGATTTAAAACTGAGGAAGTCCTCTCGCAGAAGATAATGTTTGAGCTAAGTATTGCAGGAAGCCAGAAGATTGATATGAGGAAGAAGAGACTCCCAAGCATTACAGGGAGACAATTTAAAAGGTACAGAGATAGTAAACAGAATGTTGTATGAAAGACAGTAAATAGTTGAGTGTAATTGAATGATAGAGAAGAGAGGAGGGAGTTTAAGTGTAAAGCTGAAAAGATGGAAAAGGGACAGATTGTAAAGAGCTTTAAATATCAAAGATTTTATATTGGGTTCTGGAAATAATATCAGAGATTACTGAATGGGGTAAAGGAAAAAAAGAAAAGAGCAGAGATATTGTCAGACCTATACTTTAGGAAAAAAATTTTGTATAAGACTGAACAATGAATTGGAGTGAAGAGATGTTTGATTCAAGGAGATCAACCAAAAGGCCATTTCAATAGTTTAGGCTTGACTATGATGATGAGAGCCTAGACTAAGATGGTATCCCTTGTAACTGGAGAGAAGGATTATACAACATAGATAGATAGATAAAACAATAATAAAGAGACTTGGCATTACATTAGATATACAACAAGGTAAGTTCAGGAGGTCAATTGAAGAATACATGAAAATTGAGAGCTGCAAATCCTCCTGTAAGCTCCCATAAATAAGCAGAGAAAAACCATCTATAGGTTTGTACCAAAAAGCATCCCCATTCCACACCAATGATAGCTAATGTAACATTTATGTAGCATTTTAAGATTTGCACAACACTTTACATGTGTGATTTGTTTAGATATTCAAATTAAATGCCTTGTTATTCCTTTAGCATTTTCATAATCATTCAGAATTTTTAAAAGATGAAGCTCTCAATTGCATCTAATGCTTAATTGTGTGATAGTAGTAAGTAAATACTCTATTCAAAGAGAACTCTGATCTCTCTCTTGCAAAGGTTTATAATCACAGGTCACATAGCAGAATAAAAGTTATAAAAGTACATATGACTGTACCCCCAAATTATATACATTCTAGACAGAACAATAGGTGTTAGAGAAGATAGAAAAATTACATATATAACTGAAGAGAATAGTCAAGTAAGCTGCATGTCTAGGCTGAGAGAGGCAAGGAGAAATAATTATCTGTTTCTGATTCATCTAGACAGGTCCCATGGGGTTTGTGGAACATGCTGAACTGTAATTTCTGGGGAAATGATGTGGACAAAGGAAGTGCTAAAGCCAACCATAAACCTCACTTTAATTTTTTTGAAGGGAATGCTGCAGTACCCATTTTTAAAGCTGCTAATGCCAATGGCTAAATTGAAACTAGAGCCCAAATCAGAAAAAAAGATCCAGTAGACAGGAGCTAAGAGGATTTTCTTTCCTTCCATTCTACAAACGTGCTCACTGGTGAATCCTCTAAAGCACGAATTTAATGGATTTTACATCTTAGGCCGAGAATTTAAAGCAGAATGGAGCAACTCTCTCTTAAAAGGCCACACCCTTAGCATTTCCAAAAGCTCCTCTTCAAACTCTTCTGAAGTTCACAGCAAATAATGAGTCATTTACTTGACATTTCCAGGCTATTGCTGTTTCCAACCAAAGAAGGGTCTGCCTGAGCAAGGGGAATTTGGACCTTTCCAACTGACACAGAAGTTTAGCGGCCTTTCTAAATTTCCAAGACCTAGAGATAACTACTTCTGAAGGTCAGTACCTTTTGATATTTGTAGGAATTGTCCAGTCTCTAATCCATATTCTGGACAACACACTCTCCCCACTGCAAAATCCATATCCTACATAGACACACACACTTTACCACCACCACCACCACCACCATGCAAGTTCTTTAAATATATGTTTTACCTAAGCAGATTGTGAGCTATCTTGGCTTCTGTAAAATTAGACATAATTTCATTGTTATAGACAACACCCAATGAGAGAACTCCCTGGCCCCAGGCAGAACAGTCCTTTCTCTGAAATTTAACACTAAAAGGTTAAATTATTTTTCCAGAGTATAATGGAAGCCAGAATAGAGATCTGACTACAAGGCAACTTTCTTTCTACTGTTCCAGTCTGCCTCAATTTAAGTCTCTTCTCTTGAAACTAGTGTGGGAGAAAGCTGTCCCTAGTGAAACCACCCATTGTGTCATCCTCTTACTAAGAATCTACCATCTTTTTCACTGGAAAAAAAAAACCAAAAAAAACCCCACAACTATCTTATGCTAATTGTGGTATGTGATTATGATGGAATACTATTGTGTTATAAGAAATGATGAGCAAGATGCTCTCAGAAAAACTCGGGAAGACTTGCACAAGCTGATGCAAAGTGAAATGTACTAAGTCCAAAGTCACAGCAATATTATAAGATGATCATCTGTGAATGACTTAGCTGTTCTTAGCAATACATTGATCCAAGACAACTCTGAGGGATTTAAGATGAAAAATGTTATCCATTGCCAAAGAAAGAACTGATGATGTCTGAATATAGACCAAAGCCTAGTTATTTTTTTTTTTTTTACCTTCTTCATTTTTCTTGAGATTTTTTGGTCTAAATTTTCTTTTACAAAATGACTAATATGGAAATGTTTTTTCATGACTATACATGTTTAACCCATATCAAATTGCTTGCCTTCTCAATGAGGGTAGTAAGGAGGAAGAAAGAGAGAGAATTTGGAACTCAACATTTAGAAAAAAGAATGTTAAAAAGCGCCTTTACATGTAACTGAGGAAAAATAAAAGACTAAATAAATTTAAAATACATTTTTAAAAATACAAAGTCAGAAAAAAATGCAATGTCTCTGAATGTGTCCCTGTTTCCCTCCAAACAATACTCCAAACATGTCTATACCATTACTTCTGGAAATTTTTCTTCTAATAAGAAATATCAGAGACTATTCAAGAGTTACTTAAATAATCAAAGAATTAAAAAGCCTGTTTAATAATACCTAATACACATGGCTGTTAAGGAAGTTCATGAACTCAGATTCAGACAAATCATGTTATTTTTCTCATTTGATATGAGGCATTTTTTTAAAACTTCATCCCTGTCTAACTTGAAGTATAGTGGACCTCACTTTATTAAGCTTCCTTTTTTTGAAGACTTTCCTAATTTCAATGGATTTAAGAATACCAGATGAGGAATTTCCTCTACTGATTCAGATTGGTACCTTCTCTGCAACTTATAGTCTTAAAAAGTTGACAGGTTGAATTATTTCTCCAGATTCACACAAACTACTACATGAAAGGGAGAAATTGAACCCAGATCCTTCTACCTCTGAGGCTAGTTCTCTATCCACTATACCATGCTGCCTCTCTATGCAATAGATATATGTATGAATATTAATTATAAATCACTAAAAAATAATTCAAATATTAAAATGACTCTGTGATCTCATTCATTGGGGGTTTCCTCCAATGATGTAGATGGCAATGTAATCATGCCTATAGTTTATCCTATTCATTTTTCATTCATGATCTCTCAAAGTTCACCACAAGGTGTTTAACCCAAGGTTTTGGGAGCTTCCCCCAATTTCTTCTGACCTCTTAAGTA
Organism: Sarcophilus harrisii; assembly: GCF_902635505.1. NCBI lineage: Eukaryota > Metazoa > Chordata > Mammalia > Dasyuromorphia > Dasyuridae > Sarcophilus > Sarcophilus harrisii. Next base: position 126,869,169 of record NC_045429.1, read on the forward strand.
TGCCAATTGAGGCAGCAGTCAGGCAGTCACCTGTCATTCCTTACTCTTGCCACATAACAATCGATCTTTTTCTATCACAGAATTTCTAAATGAGACATTTTACAAATAAATCAAATGATATTTTCAGTGTTCCAAGGACATTTTCTATTTGAAGGAATTGTATCTGCATAATTTTGTAAAGATAAAAATTCTTTTATCATTTGAATAATTTATATCCCTTCAAACCAGATTTTCATACATTGGGCTTACTTAAAGTGAGGCACATTAGCATAAAGATGAGCTGTGTCACAGGAATTTGACATAGATGGTGCTTCCAACTTCAGAGCATTTTTCTCAGCATAATCTATGAATCCATAGATCAGCATCTCCCACAGTTGTCCTTGAACATAACAGGCTGTGCAATGTTGAAAGATCAAGTCAAGAGAAAGAGGTTCTGGTCTTATTTCTGCCAGGAATTTTCTACTCTCAATGAATGAGAGGCTCTAATCAAATCCTTTCAAAATCTATAAGATCTCTTCTTTCAGCAATTAAAGATACAAAGATGTATCTGTTGTGATTTTATTGATGATTTAAATTTTTTTTTCCAAACCTGTTATAATATATGGCATTCCATTAACTCATTTTCCAGCCCATCCAAGGTGTCTTTTTTGAGATTTCTCATTGTGTGGGTACATGTATTTCTTTTGTGTTTTTTAAGATAATGCTACTAAGGGGACTATTAAGTCTGCAAATCAAATCAACAGCTACAATTGTAAAGGGCTGAAGCTCTTGAAGCTCTCTTGCACTGAGGTCCCTCTTAGCACTTGAGGCTAATTAGCAATTGAACAATACTCTATTAATATATGTTTGGAGAAAGAATGGCCCTGCCCACTCTCTGTGCAAGTTTGATGAGTTGTATAGGAGATTGCATAGACGATTTGGTGGGAGGAGTGTGAGAGCTAGAGGCACTGCTTGGCCAGATTCATGTCACTATTGCTCTCACTTAGTATCACCATTCCCCTTCACCTCCGCAAAGAATAAAGATCAAGCATTTTCTCTTATTCTGACTCCGGCTGATTTTAATATACTCTGGGTGCTAAACGTGGTCATCATATACTATTTCTATGCTTATTACATAAAAGGTCCTGTGAAGAATACAAAGAAATTTACTCCAAGTAAATGGCCTCAATGAGCTTTCAATCTAGTTGAGGAAACAAAGCTTAAGTTCATAAAAACAAAACAGAACAGAACAAAGGAAGCACGGTATGGAGGATAGCGTTCTACACTTGGAATCAAGAAGACATGGGTTGGAATTACTCTTCACATAACAGTTGTAGGACCATGAGCTAAGAACTTAACCAATCTGGATCTTAGCTTCTTTATTTGTAAAATGACAGGGTTGGATCTAATGGCTTTTAAAGTCCTTTTGAGCTCTTAAATCTATGATCTTATTACCTGCCAATTTAAACGATAAAATATCTAGATAAGATTTCAAAACAACCATAGGCAGTATTGCATTTGCCACATAAGCTGTCCTAGCAGTAATTGGTACAAGAATATAAAGAAGGAGAAAGGCACTTGAGTTTTGTAACAGTTTTACAAAAAAAGGATAAGTTACAGTTGAGCTGGATTTTAGGGACTTCTGTCTTTGAGGCAGAGGACAAAAGAAGATTCATAGAAATGGTTGGGAATGAGATAGAAAACTGATGTGTTTGCAGGACAATGAATAACCCCATTTGGATGATCCAGAAGGCTAATGAAATATAGAAATATTAGCATGGAAAGATGAGGTCATATTATAAAAGACTTTGAATTTCAAGTGAATTAATTTGGATTTCACCTTTGTAGTCAATAAAAAACTTGGAAAATTTTTGAGCAAGGGACTGACATGAGTCAGTTTGAAATACTGGAAAGTAAATGGATCAACAAGCATTTGTTAAATACTTAGCTATGAGCCATAATCCTAAGGCTTAATTTAGAAGATCTGGGCTCATTCTACTAGACTGGTCAAGTCACTCTTCCTCTTTTCCTCCTCCAATTTTTCTCTAAATCAGTTAAGTGATATCTATGCTACCTGATCACCATTCAAAGATTTGAAGGCTATTATTATGTTGCTTCTAACTCTCCTCTTTTGAGGATCCATTTCTTTAATGAATTGTCATATGGAATGATTGCAAATTATCTCTTAACCTAGGTACTCATAAACCAGTTCTTTCATCTCCTTTTTAAAAAATAGTATCCTAATTTGGCATTGCAGTGCCTGCCTGTAATTTTTGTGTCCATGAGACGGAGGTTAGTGAATCTCTTGAGTTGTAGAGTTCAGAATTACAATAGGGCTAAAACAGTTAGGATTTCAATAGGGCTATTGATTTCCCACATTATCTGACACTAATTATTGGAAGGGTCAAGGGCATGAATGGGATAAACTGAGTGAAGATCTCTCATAAAAATGTGATTTTAACCAATGTCCTAATTGTGACTTGAGACTTTGCAATAACAATTTGAGCTATAACTAAAAGCTGCAGACGTTCCATTATTTCAGATTAACAAACATTTCCCTCCTGTCTCTACCCCTACCCCTTTTCAATAGCATTTAAGTACCTAAAGTGTTTGGGGATCCATATTTAGTCTCTGGCTAAATTAGAATTTGCCAGCCAATTCTGACTAGAAAAGATCAAAAGGGGAATGTGGGGCTTCTTTGTTAAGGTCTATATAATTCTGTGTTTTCAGCTTGTGCTTTGCACTCCTCTACTCATATCTTGTCTGTTGGGAATTGCCCTTTCTCACAATTAAAAGATTGTAATAAATCCTTTTTTTGTTTTTAACCTTGAGAGTCTCTGATTTTAATTTAGGTAAGGGTCACTGTCCTACATAATTTTGAGGGCTCATTCTGGGATGTTCCCTGTTTATAATAGGTCTTTCTCATACATACTGAATCCTTGGATTCAGTATGCCATCCAGAGAGTTCTCTGGTGACCCTTGGACTTGGCTGGGGAACTCCCACTCCAATTGGATAAATTTCTGAAGAAAGATGCTTGGAGAAAGCAAAAATGGAAATGGGCTAGCAAAGACAGAGAGTTAATTTAGCTCAAGAGAAAAGTCAGTCGAGAAAAATTTGAAATCAGTCAGATAAATTGTGCACAACCCAGGTAAGGCAAGAAACTGATGAGGGGAGAGACTAAGTGGTTAGAGTCCATAAAAGGACTTTCCCTTTTTCAAGAACTGATGAGCTGTCTGTGTGACTAGGATTGGGAGAATTTCAGTGGTTAAATTCCATTAAAGGGTTCCATTTCCCTTTGATATTGGGAAATGCTAAGCGGTTACAATCCATAAGGGTTATCCCATTTTCCTTTGCTTAGATCAGGCAAGTCCTTCATCAGAGAGGACAAGATACTGTTAACTTTGGGTAAAGAACAATCTAAGGTAGCTGTCTCTAAAAATGTATATGGTGTCCAAGAAGATAGCCCTTTAGGAAGAATTGGGATGAAGTACCAAAATTTATATGGATTAAATACTGTTGTTTTGTTTGGGCAGGTGCCCAGCTCTGAGGAACTGTAGATCCTTCCCCCTTCTCCTCCACCCTACCCCCAGGGCTGAGTATAAATTCAAAGGAGCCTTCAATACCCAGACAGCCAGCTCCTAAAGCTTCAGCTCCAGAACTCCCCCTCCTTTAAAATTTTGGGATTTAAAAACTTTAAAAACTCTTGTTTTGGACATAATTGGGCATAGGCAAACATCTTTTAGCTAGAGAGAGGAAGGACTAGTTCTGAGATGGGAAATTTTTTAACTGCTCCATCAAAAACAAAAAATAAAAAAATAAACTGATAGATTTCTATGGACCTCAAACTGGCCAATTTGGGTTTGCAGAAATAGTTAAGGTTATAGAACTGCTAAAACATTTTAGCAGATTCTGAGGTTTTTGAGACTTATTATTAAGTGGCTTGGTATTGTCTCAATCAGCTAACTTGAGTTAGTATTTTGTATTTTTAAATAGGTCTAATTTACATGACTAAAAGTCTTCTGGGGGTTTAAGCAGAAGCTTACAGAAAAAGGAAAAAAGAAAAAAAATGCCCTCTGTGGGATTTTCCAAGCTTTTCTCCCTTGGAGAGACTTGTGGAATCTATCCTGGCTAGGCTGATATCTCTCACTGGCCTGTATTCTTCTGGGGTTTGTGCTAGTGCCCCAATATCTTTGACATGGCACCCCAAAATTTCTGTCATGAAGAGTAGGCTAGTCCCTAAGTTATAGACATGCAGCCAGTAACCTGGGTCCAAATTTCTCCAGTCCTCTTCCCCAGGATTCTAAAGTCTGTCAATTTCTTAAAGCCCTTCTTGCAAGTTCCCCTCCCTTGTGGATGGACATGACTGGGCAGTTTTCTGCCATCTTCAATTTTGGGACTGTGTGTGTTTAAATTGGAATTCTGAAATTGTACAAGATAATTATTATTAACTAGTGCATGCTAAAATTGTGAACTTGTTTAATCTGGTATAAGATTTTAGAAATATGTGTGTGCATTGATATTGAAGTTTTGTTACTAGAAATTTAAATGTGTATTTAATTTGATTTTAAGTTTTAAAAAATTTGCTTCTCTTGTAACTTACCTAAAAAAGTCAAATGTTTGCATCTCTTAATTAGATGAAATATATTTAAGGTACTATGTTGCTTCCTAAATTGCATATTGGGCAATTTGTAAAATTGTATGAGCTGTGCTTTAACAGTTTGTCAGCCCAGCTGGATATATGGTATAAATTTTGTGAAATTTGGTCCAAAGTTATTTAGATATTATCTATATTCTGAATCTTAAGGTTTGTTTTGCTTTCTCCCTTTAACAAAGAAATAAAAGCAAGAAATTTTAGTGTAGAGATGAAGAGGGGACCCCAAAACTCTGAAAATCTTTAAAGAAGAAAATCTCCTTCAACTCTGCCTCAGTGAGGGACTCTGCCCCAAGGACAAACACTTTCTTTGTTATCTGGGTGGGGTCGGCTCAGTCTTGAAACTCACTGAATTCAATCAGAATTCCAGCTCGAAGCTGAAATCCAATTAGGAGCCAACTTGGGACTCCACCCACGAGTCTCCTTCAGCTTGTAGCCAAAGCCCCCTATTATAAAAGAGCCAAACTAAAACCCTCTCTTTGCAGAGGTTCCAAACATGCCAGGCTATGCTATGCTTGGCACGCCAAGGGCCTCTGCCCACTGGAATACTGTTTCCAGTGCTATCCTCCCTTTACCCTCCCCTATTTCCTAACTAGACTTTAACCTTAATCCCCATAATGAACCTCTTTTATCAATCTAGGTTTTTTGGGTTGGTAAATTACAGGGAGACTCTGTGCTGCCAGAAGGGAGTCCCCAAAACTCCCTACCCTTGCACCGAAACCTACCCCGAACCCCAAACTTCCACTAGACCTCATTTAACTCCCTGACCACCAGACATTTGGGTACCCCAAATCTAAACCTCATCAGAGAGATATGTGTAATTGCAAAACAAATTGTATCTGAAAGGTATATAATATGATAATATAATAACATAAATAAAAAGTTATTGAGGAGGTGTCCCTTTGGAAGGAAGGAGCCCAGCTCCAGAATATTCAAGTTAGGTTTTACTGAAAGGACACCAATGGGGAAACTGAGATATTTACTAATTATAGTGGACTATTTGACTGGATGGGTGGAAACTTTCCCCTAAACTCTGCTGCCTTAATAGGGGTTTAGTGGAATAATATTGGAATAAATTGTACCTAAGTATGGATAGGTGGAGAATAATGATTCTAATAATGGAATATACTTTATTTCTAAATTTTCATAAGAAATAATAGGGAGGGATTATAAACGGAGTGGCAATTCCATATACCTGGGCATCTGCCCTCATCAGGAAAAGTGGAAAGAATGAATGAGATTCTTAAGAAATGGATTACTAAATTGATGTTAGAGACTAAATTGCCTTGGACCAAATATTTGCCTATTGCTTTGTTAAAGAATTAGAACTGTCTCAGAAGTGATCTGGTACTTTCCCCATATGAGATGCTGTATGGTTTATTTTATTTGGGAGGAGAAAGGGAAAGATCCTCTTTTGAAACAAAGGATAAGTTTTTAAGGGATTATATAGTGGCAATGTCCTCATCCCTTTTAGCCTTTAGGAAGCAAGGATTGCTGGCCCCAGGCAACATCTTTGTAGTCTGCAGTTCCAGAAAAATAGGTGCTTACTAAATACTGGAGGAAGCAGAGTGGGAAGAACCTTACCAGACATTACAGATGACTGGAGGCTTCAGTTTGGAGGCTGAGAACACCAGATTTAAAGGACCTATGGAGGATCCTCAAGAATAAACTGTTAAGGACAATTTATAACCTCTAAAATTGACTTTGCAATTAGGAATGTTTTGGTAGGAGGAAAGATTACTTTTGCTTAGAGGAATTTTAACAATATTGGTGTTGTACCTGTTATTTATATTTCCAGAAAAGTTTATAGAGATTGCTCGATTAGAGGAAGTTGAATTAACATTTTTTAGGATGAAGAAATTATTAATGTTAATTCTGATGAGATTTTTTAAAATGTTAAATTAGGATAGCATATTCTATATTCTATATTCTATGTGAGTTTTAATTGTCTGTACTGAATCATTTTAAAGCTGTTTCCATTGTTTAGGGAGATTGTGAGAAAAGTGGTCTGTCTTTGAACATGGTTAACACCTGAACATGTTTTGATATAGATTGGTTATTGAGCATCTTAACGTAAAAATGATTTGTGTAATGTGAATTTAAAATCCATCTACTTAGATATGAAGATAAGCTGTGATCTTTCTAAGATGAATATCTTACTGCTATCAATATAAGATTATAGTCAATATTTATTTAGGATATACGATCCTTGGGAGCTAAATTCACCTGAAGCTTTCATTAATGAGACATGTTATATGAAAGAAAATCTCTTGGGACTATAGCGGATATTATTTGGAGTTTTGAATTCAGGTATAATTGTCTGATGGATCATCAAGCCAGTAATCCACCATCTGAAGAATATGCCATAAGCTGCTTAGAGGAATGTGATCCTAAATTGCCATAGGTAGATGTTAGGTTACGTAGATCTAAGTAAGAATTAGGAGGACAACTTTGGTCTCCACTTAAGGTAGGATCCTTCTGACTCAGTTTCCCAATGGTGTTCCTTTGAATAAGAACCCACCTGGTTATTCCTGAGTCTGGAATTGTTATTGCATACAATTACCTAAAGTCAAACTGAGCTAAGGATGCTTTATCCTATCATGTATTTGCTCTCAGGCTGAGGACTGTAGGACCAGTTTTTGATTATAATCAAGTCCCTGCTTTTTCCTCTTATAGAAAATTTCTATAATCAGGGGAAAAGATCAGTAGAAGTTATAAACATAATTCAAGTATGTAAGATCTTGTATATCTGAAAATATATGGTCATTATTGTTGTGCCACAGTTCCCTTTTAATGTCCTGACCCAGTTTTCCTAATTGTCCTGCCTCAGTTACTTGGTCTCAGGCTATAACCCTTCCCTCTTAATCATTAGAATGTTTGATAGGATAAAGGTCTTATATCTTAAGACATTATTAGAATATCAGGTACCTCTCCCCATCTCCGGTACCTTCCTCCATTATGTCATCCCCATCCTAGGTGCCTCTCCCCATTAGGTCATATGCATCCCAGGTGCCACCTCTCATTATGTCATCCCTCTTATTACTCTATAAAAGAATCTTTGTATCCGACATTCATTGCTGGATTCTTGGAGACGATAGTCTCATTTAGCCCTGGGACCAACCATGGATCCATTTGGTCCCAGTAAATCTCTCCCTTTCAAATAAAACATTAAAAAGTCTCTAATCTCTATCTTGCTTCAGTTTCTCCGGCATTACATTATATCCTAAATAAGGAGATATTTGGCTTAGTCATCTGTCTGTTGCTAGATCCATATGTCTGTCTGATTCTTTTAGTATTTCTGTTGTTGATGACTTTACTGATGGGTATCTTTATTGTAAAGAGTTATCTACTCCAATTACTGGGGACACAAATGGCTGGGGTAATAGATGGCCACAAATGGGAGTTGAGAGAATAGAACCCCAATTTGTATGCTGAATAGTCTCATTAAACTTCAGGACATGGCCAAAATAATAACTAATCAGATGACAAAAGTACTGGATTTGTTAGCAGACCAGGCCACTCTGACTAAAGAATCAGTATTCCAGCATAAAGTGCTATAGACTATTTGTTGGCTGAAAAAGGTGGAGTTTGTGGGAAATTAAATTTTAACTGTGTGAAAATTGATGATGATGGACAGGTAATGAAGGAAATTTCCAAAGGCCTCAGAAAATTGGCCTATGTCCCATTCCGGACCTGGTCCTTACTGATGTGATCTGTGATATGGGGTTTGTTCCCAAATGGCACCAAAAGTTGGGGTTCAGTCATGTGAAGAATTCACAAAATGAAGGGATATATATATATATATATATATATATATATATATATATATAGTGATAATGGTAAATATGAAATAGAGTTGGGAGAGTAGAAAGGGAGCATCCCATGAAGTTGGCTTATGACTTTGGCTAGCAGGCTAAATACTAAAAGGGACTTAGCACCTTAAAAGAGTTGGTTAGCTGTTATGGAGCAGTAAGATTGGGAGGCATAGTGGAGTTAGGGGATATAGCACATAGCATGGGGGAAGGGAAAAGATACTACAATGCAAAGTGCTGTATTGGGCTGACCCAAAATAGCAGCCATGGGATGGCTCACAAGTAAGTTTTGTAAAGAAAATTAACCTCAGGGACATGACTGGGATTTCCACAGAGAGTGGATCTAAAGAGATTGATATAACTTGGATTTCTGACTGGATTACCTTTAGAGGATGGGACCAAGATCTCCAAGCCTTTTTACTGCTTGCCTAAGGGAGTGATTTTTATTAATTCCTCTGCTAACCACACCTAACATTGAAGACTTCATTAATACCTCTTGGTCATCTTGGTCTGGAGACAATTGGTGGAAACAGGTTCTTTTGTTCCTGCTGATAGCTTTAAATGGAGTCATACTAGTTCCTGTCTGCCTCCCCGGTCTGATTCAGTTTATCACAAGGATAGTACAGTCATCACTGGTCAGGATGATAAAGATTGAACAACCTGGACAGGGAGGCCCATTTATAGTATTAAAAGGACAAAGATGGACCCCAGTAAAGAAAAAAGGACAAAGCAGGTCCAGAGGGATTGGAAACTGAGAACAAGATGGTTGAGGAAATGTATTAAGAATGGCATGAAAAGTCTTCAAAGGTTAATAAATAAAGAGGAGGATTTGAATGGGATAAACTGAGTGAAGAACTCTCATAAGAATATACCCTAATGGTGACTTGAGACTTTGCAATATCAAATTGAACTATAGCTAAAGGCTGCAGCTGTTCAATTATTTTAGATTAACAAACATTTCTCTCCTCTCTCTTTTCCCCTTTTTATTAGCATTTAAGTACTTAATAAGGTTAAAGTGTGTTCTGAGGACCATACTTAGTCTCTGGGTAAATTAGAACTGGGTAAATTAGGAGAAAAGGTCAGAGGTGAGGGGGGGTTCGGGGAGGGCAGCATGGAGGCTTCTCTGTTAGGGTCTATATAATTCTGTATTTGTGGCTTGTGCTTTGTTCTCCTATACTGACACCTTATCAGTTGGGAGTTGTCCTTTCTCACGAAATTGTAATAAATCCCATTTTGCTTGAGAGTCTCTGATTTTTATTTGGGTAAGAGTCATTGTCCCACACAGAACATTTTAGAGGGAAACATTAGGCTTTCTAAGGAGGTCCGTATTAGAAACAGAAAAATCAAAACTGCTGTACTGATCAATATTTTCAGACTTGTATATATTCCCTTAAAATCAGGAAATGTGATCATACCCATTCATTAATATCCATGAATTACTTGCTATCTAGTCATATAAATATTAGTATTGGCCCTGTGAGAGACTGCTGTACTACCAATTAAGATGAAATGAAAGACTCAGTCTTAGGGGGAAAAAACTGGCATCCAGAAGTACCCACGATTTTGCTTTTTCGATAAGATAAGCTCTTTGAAGATAGGAACTATAGTTATATTTTGTTCATGCCCCCTGTAGAACTTAGCATAGTGTTTAGTAGCTAGCAGATATCCAAGAAGTACTAGTTGAGAATTGATTGATAATTGAAGTTTTATATTCTGCATATAGTGTCGCATAGGACAGTCATTATCTCACTATAGAATATTGCTTATTGTTACTGTCAAGAGATCCAAATCTGGGCCAAAAATGGAAAGGCTTATTCTATATCAAAGTCTGGATAAATTGAGCAATTTTTTTGCGTGTGTATATACATGTATGTGTGTATATATATATATATATATATGTGTGAGTATATAATATAGGTATATATTATACACACACACACACACACACACACACACATACAGTTGTAAGTATTTGTGTTAGTATCTTTTTTTGATCATTATTTATGACTTGACCTATTGACATCCAGGAGTGAAATATAGACTGGGAATGTTTAATACACTATCATGTTGTACCATGTATTAAATATTCCCAGTCTATATTTCACTCCTGGATATCAATAGGGCAAGACCTGATCAATGATAAAAAAAAAAAAAAAAAAGATATCAATACAGACATTTACAATGATATTCCAATTCCAAAGCTCTGTCTACAGCAAAAGAAAAACCTAAAAAGATACAGAAAAATCAATGAGTTTATTTCAACAATAGTTCAAAATGTTAAACATTAAACACTGTCTCTTTCAATAACAATGGTGCAACCTAAACTTGCATATATTTCTCTCCTAAAATCAGGAAATGTGGCCATACTCATTCACTGATATCCCTGTTACTTTATTATTGTGTCTATGCTCTCTATATTCATTTTAATGGCCTAAGAACTAATTTCAAATACTAGGAAGACCACATGAGAAGCTATTTCCTGGAAGAACCACTGGGAGCTTTATAAATACTGCACTACAATAATGCCTCTAAACAACACACATTCCTTGACGTAACTAATGTATTTGAACTTTGAAGAGATTGAAGACAGGCCAGCTGGGACCTCTTACTCATTTGTTATAAATATTCTAAATTCTTGATCCCAGCACACATATCCACAAATTCATTAATATTATGAATACACTATACCACTGCACAATACGTTTTGCTGGTAGGATACCTTTCTGTGACATAATCGTAGGTTTATCACTAGATTTCTCAGAGGAAGAAAGTAAACAAGCTTTTGATAAATGCAAGACACTGTGCTAAGAGCTTTACAAATATCCCACTTGGTCTTTGTAATAACCATAGGAAAACGTGCTGTTGTGATTCTCACTTTATATATGAGAAACCTGAGCAAGCAAAGAGGGAATGATTGCTGAGGGTTACACAGCTAACAACCCTTTGAAGTCGAATTTGAACTCAGGTCTTCCTAACTTCAACTCTAATACCCTACTCATTTTACCACCTAACTGCCTCATATGAAATTATTCTATGAAATTATTTTATATAACCTTTTTATTTGTACAGTTGAGAAAACTGAGACCTAAAGTAATGATGTAACTTGTATAAGACCTACAGTCATATAAGTCCATAAGCATTCAAGCCAACATTTAACCACTTCTAACTATAAATCCAGTGTTCATTCTAACATACCCTATTAGCCTCCAATATGTATTTAAAAGCAGGCAACTGTCCCTAAATTTTATTACAAAGAATGTCCCTAAGAGGTAGGTAGGGGGAGAAAAAAACCCTGGAATTTCCAATGCTTCCAAATCAACTGCCATGGTCAGAGTCATGGAATGCATGGTTAACAGTTATCCCAAAGGATTGTCCTACCCTGTCTCCATCAGAAAACTGGGATTTATCTTTTGGACAAAGACTTTCAAGATAGCAACCTCAATCTTCTAATGGGAATAGCCTTATTACTTAAAAAAACAACAACAACAACAAAAACAGCCATTTACTTTTTGTAAACTCAAGTCAAACCCTGTTTTCTTTAAGGAGGACTTTTTTTTTACTTTCATTCCTCCCTAAATGCATTTTTCTGAAAGTACCTTGCTTTTACATTATACATATTTTATATGTACAGAGTGATTTGTAGATTGTTTCTTTCATCAGAATGTAAATTTCTTTAATTCAGAGGTTAAATAGACTATAGGTGGATAAAAAGATGGATAGATAAATGGATAGGTGGATATAGATACACACAGATTTTTCCCCTTTCTTTGTACTTCTAGTCATTCTGAAACAAAATAAGGAATTAGTAAATGCCTATACATTAACTGATAAGATGGACATTGATTAGAAAATGGTTAAATGGTCATACATATATATAATTGAAAAAAAATACTATCTGAAATAATGAATATAAAGAATTCATAGAAGACTGATACAAAATGAAGAAAATAAAATAATATAGAACAATAATTACAATCATATAGCAAAAAAAAAAAAAAATCAGAAAACTCAAAATTGAACATTGTAAAATTAACAGTGACTGAATTTGGTCCCAAAAGAGATATGAGAAAATGAATTTCTTTTCATTTTGGAGGAGGGAGACTTTAGGCATGAAATATTGAATATGCTATATAATTTGGTTGATATATTGGTTAATTTTGCTAAACTGATTTTTTCCCTTTCCTTTTTACTTTTTGTTACAAGGGATGGCTCCTTTAGAAAGGAACAAATAAGGGCAGCTAAGTAGTTCAGTGGAGAGAACACCAGCCCTAAAGAAAGGAGGAGTTGAGGTCAGATCTGCCCTCAGACACTTAACACTTGCTAGTTGTGTGACCCTGGGCAAGTCACTTAATTCCAATTGCCTCAGTAAAAAAAAAAAAAAAAAAGAAGGGAAAGTATAATGTAAGGGCCATGTATCTGAAATGAAACTGACTCCTCATTGAAAATGAAAACTCCTTAATTACAAAAAAGATTTTCAAATACAGCATATTCTTGCTATCTAGTTAGCAGTAAAAACAAGAAATATTTAAACAATCTAAAAAATAATGTTGTTTTTTTTTTATAATTCAGTGGAAAGTATGTATAGTTAGCTTTCTGATAATTTGAAAATTACAAAATGGATTGATTTTTTTTTTTTTTGTTTACCCAAATCCCTGGCCATACAAAAACAAAAATAAAATAAATAAATAAAAATCTACACTTAATTTTTTTTTTTTTTTAAAAAAGACCTAAGCTCTTGGGATAACAATTATAGTAGAAATTATTTTTCTGACTTCTCTCAGCTTGAACTAGAGCAAATGCATTTGGTTTTGTTTCTCTTCCTTTCAACTCCTTTCTTTAAGCTTATGAGAACTAAAAATCACGCAGAAAGCCTGACAATTCTACAACAAGACTATGAGAGACATTGTCCCACTGATGCCATCTGCTTACTCAGATTCCCACAGGCATTTTTTGCTATTGTTGTTAACTTTTAACATACTACCTCTAGGCAAATCACAAGTCTATATGCAGATGCTAGAAAGCTTATTGGCCTTAGTTTGTCTTCCCTCAAGCCATTTCTGTTTGATGAATGTTCAAATCTCTATGACCACCATCATGGCTGCCCACCTAAGATTTCTTTCAAAGTGATTCTTGTTTAAATAGCACTAGGTTCCTCTTGCTTCTAAGAATCCTTCCATTTTTTCATGTAGACTTTTATTTCTTCTCTATTGTTCTGTAAAATATAAACATGTGATTGCATCCTGAAGGTCATTCAAAGAATTTCTTTGGTCTCCTGTAGAAATGACTGGACATATATCAAAGCATCAATCTGCCTCCTGCATTTGAACACCCAGAGTTTGTCTTTAAGCTAATGTTCAGGAAGTGGGGCAGGGAGGGAAGAAAGAATAGAATTGCTATAGGCAATGGTGAACTGAAAACAGTAAAAATGTTATTTAACAGAAATCCAGTCATCTGGTTATCCAGTATTAATGAGTGCCTTCTGCGTGTTTCCTCAGATAAAGCTGTGATTCATCTAACAGATGTACCATAAAAGCTCAAAGGTCAAAAAGATGGCAAAGGAAATTTCTAAAAAATCATAATAATGATAATAATCATACTCAACTGAATTTTCCCCAAACTTCATCACACTCCCATCTTCACCTTTTCCTCTCCACCAGCTTCCCTTCCTGTCCATATTACTCTGGATATTTGCATATTGGGAAATAAACACTTTACGTTTTCTGACCTAAGCGGTTCCATTTGAAAAGCCAGCCAGACGGGATGTTTTAAAATGTTACCAAATGATTAAACACAAATCCTTAAATGAAGAGAGCTGGTTTTTATTAAATATCCCAGAGCAGCTCTGTCTGCCCACACTCATGCCCATGTCTGGCTGCTGACTGATAAACGTTTTGGCTTTAAGATATTACTTATTAGCATGCCTGTATATTTCTACCTCACACAGTCACCCAAGGGTGATTGCTATCTGTTAATTGAATTCCGTGCCAGCAACTGTGTCTTTGTGTGCCTGCCATTATAATTCTGAGAAATGTAACTTCATTTCCTATTTACAAATAGCAGCATAAAAAAAAATGAGTGTGTATGATTAGGCATTCACATATATGGGTGTGTGAATATATTTAGAAGCAACCCCACTTAAAGCCACATTATATGAAACAAGGCCACATTTTAATCAGCTACACTGAACATTTGTCTGCAGAAGGCTTTGCATATAGCCATTTGGTATTGCTCTGGAAGACAGGAGAACAGGGCGAGTTTGTGAAATGGAAGCAGAAACTTTTATTTTCTGCCCAACAAACAGAACTGACTTGGTGGAAAGAATCATAAGCCACAGGGTTATAAAACTGTCTGGAGAACTATGTGGTAGGAGAATCAGCTATCCTGCTTTGGTTAGCCTTCTTTTGATTTCAAAAAAGCCTAATCTAAAATGAGGTGATGAATTTTACGTTCTTCTTTTGAAGAACTAAATCACAAACCAAGTTGGAATAGTATCTTATCAGCTATCAAATTATTTGTGATTTGATGAAAACTATATTTGATTGAAACTGAGGATGGCTGTGGGAAAAGTATAGGAGGAGGATTGATTACCTTTATACTACTACCTTTTTTCCCTCTTTCTTTATCTTTGCATCTTTATTACTTAGCATAGTGCCTGGCATTTACTAAATGCTCAATAAATACTGCTTGCTTGACTGACTGATTGATTAGTGTTCAACTGTCCAACTTTTATCTTCTCTATATGACATGCAGCAGTTGTCAGAAGCATTTTATTCATAGTAATAATGAATATTTATATTACGTTTTAAAGTTGACAAGGCACTTTACAACCATGCTGTCATTTGAATCTCTCACAACCTGCTAAAATAGATCCTACAGGTATCTCCATTTTGCAAGTAAGGAAACCCAGACTCAGAAGAGATAAGCAACTTACCCCTTTATCAGTGTTAGAGATTGGTTTAATACTCAGAAAGACTATGGGAGGTAGATGCTATTATTATTCTCACTTTACAGATGAGGAAACTGAGGCAGTCACAAGTTGTGATTAGCACAGGATCACAAGACTTATAAATAAAAGTCCAAGGCTGGATTTGATTCCAAGACTTCCTGACTCCAAGTCTAGCACTTTATTCACAATGTCATGCTGCCTCACTAGCACAGAGTCAGAGGATTTGAATTCAAATTCTGACTCTCTCTCAGTCTCTTTGAACTTGATTTCCTCACCTGACAAATGATACAATTGTTCTAGAGGAGCACAAAGATTCCTTGCTGCTGTCATCACAAAATATTAGAAGTTAAAGTGACTTTATGGCTAAAGCATTTATTCCAAGAGTCCTTTACCCTTTTTGTTCCAGGGACCCCCCTGACATTTGGGTAAAATCTATGGATACCTTTTTAGAAAAATATTTTTAGATACATAAAATAAAATACATTGGATCATAAAGGAAATCAATTATGTTGAAATAGTTATCAAAATATAGTAAAAAAAAAAAAGTTTATGGACCCCAGATGAAGAATATCTTATAATACAATCCCTTCGCTTTACAAATGAGAAAACCAAACCAGGAGAGATAAAATGATTTGATCACAGTGAAAGTATATTATAGAAGGAACTCTAATGTCTCAGTCTTCAACCTCTCAAGGCAGCACAATCTGTACTCAAATAATCTGCCTCTCCCTCTTTACAAAAATGAAATAATCTATAAAATAACAGTTCCAACTCTGTTATGTTGAAAGTTTTAGGTTTTGTCCCAGCTCAGTAACATGCTGCATAGGAGGTTGGTCACTGATAAAGCAGACTTTTGAAGGATTGATCTCTCTACTCTGGAAGAGCCTTAGCAAGCACTAACATATGAATTTAATTGAGGTATATTAGAGATAATTTTATTCTTACAAAAGATATAAGTAATGACTGAGAGTCTAGGAGACTTCCCACTTTCTAGTATCAAATGAATAGGATTTCATTTGCAAAGATGCAAACAGGGATCCTTTAGAACTCAGCACCTCATGAAACTAGAATTTTTACAAGGTTTCTAGGACATCATGATAGTCTTAACTGTTATAAAAATCTTAATGTAAGCAGCACCTTTCTGTCTCCAAAACTGGGAGGGTATCATAAAGAAAGCATTGATCAATGTGTCAATTGAGTCTGATAATGTAAAGCAGTTTTGCACATGTAGAGCTCCCCATTTCTAAAAAGAAAGGAAGTGAGTTTTCACAAATAAGCTCTTTGGAGCTAAGCTCAATTGTTATAATTTTACAAAGAAATTCAATTCCAGTTTTTGGTATTTCCTCCTAACAAACCAGCTGAACTACTGATTTCAGTGACTCCCATCTGCTTAGTTTTCAATATCTCTTAGAAAGCAACCTCTAGGAATGTTCCTTTAATTGAAGGATCAAATTTGGTTTAGAAAATGGAAGCCCTAATGAAATTGTGTTGATAACCTGTATTTCTGTTTCTTTTCTGATTACTCCAATATGACTGACATAAATAGCTAACTTACTCTTAAGGGTTTTTATCACTTGTTGATATGGGTATTATATCTCCAATGATGTAGATTGCAATCCAAGCATGCCTTCCTATCCTATGTGATTTTCAACCGTGTTTTTCCATAGATCCTCTCAGAATATATGTCTAATATACAAAAGGCCTTCCTCTAAATCTTTACATTTCATGGGACTGCTACCCCTCATTCTCACTATATGGCATGGCTCTTCTGATTTTGCATTTCCTCTATGATCTCTTTTATCCCCCTTAATTAGTATACATCATTTTTGGAAATATCTGTGACTTAATTATACAAGCCATGCATCTCTTTAAGTTTTTGGATAACCCACAACTTAGATTCTTTAAATTATGATGTTTCAATATTTACAAACATACAACATTACCTAAAGAATTGAGGTAATAAGTCAAGTGTGTTATTCTTTTATATATGATCTGCCCCCATGCTAATGCCCTCTCACTTAAACAACCTTATATTTAATTACTTTGTACTTATTTGTATTTTTCTTTTTATACTAAAATATATACATAACAATACATAATCAAATATGTATTTGTTTTCTCCTCCAAAACAAAGGTCCTTCTGAGTAGAGATTATTACAGTTTTGATTTTTTTTTATCCCCAGTTCAAAGCACAGTGGACTAAATACATCATAGGAACTTGATAAATGATTGTTTATTGATGAATTGTTGATTAACATGGAAACTCCCTCCACTAACAGATATGTGCAGCACAAGTTGCCTAAGGCTCAGAGAAATTAAATGGTTTATCTACAGTGGCACAGCTAGTTAAATGCCAGAGGCAGGTTTTCCAACTAAGTCTCCCTTACTCCAGGAACAGCACTATATCCATGACACTGGAATGGTTTTCCCATTTAGATGGGTAGAGAGATAGGGTTTTTTTGTGTAAGAAAATGGTGTGGATTTATTTAAATTTTATACAATTCCATGAATGCTAATTCAACTGACTTTCTTTTTTTGATTCAATTCTGCTCCCCACTGATTGTCTATGCAGGTTGTCCTACAAATATGTACTGATGTATTAACTCAATGTAAATCAATTGTTTGATCTATATGGGGCAATATGGAAGCAAATACGTGGGTATATGTCCATATATGCACCCATATATGCACTCTCATCTATTCATGTAGTGTGTGCATATGTCTGTGTGTGCAAATAGTGCACACATGTTTGTATTCACATGTGTAATTTTTATATTTATGTATGTATATATGTATATGTATACTCACTCATCTATAATTAAGATTTTTATTTATCAAATACAGATGTCATGTGCAATATCCTGGGGCTACAGTATCACCTGCAAAATCAAAAGTTAAATTAATTTAAAATTTGTTTAAAGTTAAATCCCTTTAACTCCCTCACAAACTGAATTGAGGTCAGATAAAGCCCTGTCTGACCTCAGGAAAAACTGACCTTACACTCTTAAGTTATTTACTATGTATGATTTTGCGTGATAATTATCTGTTTGCAGCATGTCACTAGCTCCTTCCTAGCAAAGGACTGATATTAAATCCTGTATCACCAATACCTATGCAGCTACTTTATACACACTAAACTTTTAATCGATGTTTATTGAAAGGATTAGAGATTTTCTTCACTAACACCATTCTTAACATAAGAAGAGTCTACCATTGCAAGAAGGTGAATCTAAACCCAGAATCAGTCATAGAATTACAAGAGGGCCACACACATAGGCCATAATTAATCTTTTGCAGCTCAATAACAGAAATACCATTTTTAAGCCAACCATATGGGAATAGAATAAAGTGAATTCTGTTTTCCAGAGAATAGGTAACTACTAAGAAACTTGAAGTTCAGAAGAGTCTAATCATTGAAATATATGCACATTCTTTTCTTTTTCAAAAGCTGAGCATAAAGTTTACAGCACTGAATATGGATTTTAATCATTTGATACTCTTCAAAAATCATTCCAAGTTGTTTTAGCTATCATTTTTTTCCAGTGATTGAATAGAAGGTGCTGTAAAAATAAATATCCAAGTATTTTCCTAAATATTTACATAATGAGCTATTTAAATGCAAGAGATTCCAACATATGTAAACAATTACAAATAGCATATTGTGAAAATCTAAAACAGATGCAAAAATGTCCACATTTCCATGCAATGTGTGATTCCTAATTTAGGGAAGAGGTAATTTTTAAAGTTGAATATAGTAAAGCTTATAAAGTGAAAGGATATGTCATGGTGACTGGAGGAGAGACTATAAAGTCAGAGAGACTTGGATTCAGCTCTTGACTGAAACATACTGCATGACATAGACAAGCCACTTAACTGTTTCAGTGCCTCAATCAAATCTCTACGATTATAAATGACAGATCACTTGCCAACTGCAACAGCAATGGAGGGAACTTCCTGAACCTGAAATTCCCCATGCCAATGAACACACAGCCAGACAACTTAACCTACCATTTAAAAAAAATGCAGTGACATGATGTATTCTTTCTTGAGCATAACATGTTTATCTCTGAAAATAGAAATCATTTATTCATTAAACTGAATAAGCTAAAATATAGCAAGAGTACAAGAAAATTATGAATAAAAACTCAATTATAATGAAATTCTTCCTGAATGATATAATACATGGCATCTAAGAAATGCAAAAAAGAATTTAACAAGATCAATCAAGCCCAGAGGAAGTAATTTCCCATTTCTCATCAAGTGCTGCCAAAATATGGGTTTTTGTTTGTTGTTGTTGTTTTTGTTTGTTTGAGTTTTCCAGGACTGGCTTCCTCCATTCTCACTCTTGTGAAATTACTAGCCTGCTGATCTCAATTGGCATTTTCAAAATCTGAATGAAAATTAGGTCAGCAGAATCTGGTCATTTAATGCAACTGAAATAGAATTACCTCATTCTTGAATTTGTTCCCATTGTGTTTCTTTTTCCAGAGGTGAATGTTGAAATAAGGATAAAAGGGTTAATTTGGGGGAAAGATATGGAAACATAATTTTCTTGGTCCTTTTAAGCAGCTAGAACTTACCCAACAAGGAGGCAAACAAAATAAACTATCTTTAGGATCTCCTCCTTACTAATTACTGGCCAAGGAAAACTATTTCCACACAAATTGCTAAAATCCGTTAGCACACAGTTAATAGGTATTCCTGTTGCTCTTACAGATGGCAGAGATGTTGAACATGTTTGGGCAGACAAAAATAACTGTTATCTCTTGCTAGACTATTTCCCTTCCTGAATTTTCTCATTCTAGATGACCTTAAAAACTAACCCACAATAGACAATGTCGTATGATGGCTCTTTCCATCTGCTTAAGCTTCCATAATGCAATGCTTCAAGTGACAAAAACAAGTTAAAAATAAAATTGCCCTTGTCGTTCATTTCATTTCTTCCTCTTATTCAAGTGTGTGAGTTTTGGAGACTGCCTTCTATAAAGGACTTGCGAGTCATCCTGATGTCTTTGGACAAATCAGAAAAGAGGTCTGACATCATCGGCTCAGCAGTCCTGAGCATTTCACAGCCTGAAGGTGCCAAGTTAGGAAAAGAAAGGACCTTTCATGTGAAAGGGCAGGACCTGGAAAAATAATTCTGTAAGATGAGGAGAAAAGACCAGGTTGCAAAGGGTTCCATATAGCAATATTTTTCCCACAATTAAAAAAAAAAAGCCTACAATGGGGAAACTATGAAAATCAAATGTTTACATTTAATACTTATACATATTTATATTTATAAAACAGGAAAAGTAGAGATTAATATGGGTTGACTATATAAAATTCTGAGATGAAGATTCAAACTGAGGTGGTATACTTTTCTCACACACTATATAAGTGAAGTTTATATTCAGAAAAAGAGGGGACCTTTAGTGAGAGTTCTGAGAAGAGAACTCAAATATATGTTATGAGAAACTACAATTTAATGCATTTTTAGAATTCCATTTATAAATTAAATTTATTAAAAAAATTGACAAAGGGGTGGGGAGAGTGGAGGGGAAACAAGGAAGGAAAATCAACTTGTTGACCACAAACATTGGCTTTCTTTTGTGAAATTAAAAAAAAAAAAAAAAACAAAACATGGTATATTCACTGAAGTTTATTTCAAATAAAATTAGTAAAAAGCTAGGATAAAATATTTAGGTAGCAAGTAAAAAATCCCTGATAACTTCTTAAAAAGCTTTCAGAAAAAAAAAAACATACTTGTAAATAGAAAATTATGAACTCTTAGAATCCTTAAAAGTATACAATTTTGCTACAAACTATTTTTTTTTAAATTGTTTCCTAATGTCTCATTTTCATTAGTGTTGTATCAAAAAAAATAATTTGTCCCCTTTGAGTATCCATATTTTGATTGTGTCCTATAAACCTCAGGCAAGATTCACTTTCTTTCTCATTGACATTCTTACTGGATTTTTTTTTTCCTCCAATGTAATTTTGTGCTGTTGTTAGTGTTGGCATTAATACATTAAAAGTTAAATTGATGTCAACATCGGCAGATCTACTATCAGACACTGCTATTAACATTGACATCAAAAACATTAAGAAATTTCCATCATGTAAATTAATTATCAGAATTGTATTGGCATGAATACATAATGATATTATCCATGCAAATAATTAAAGAATATGCTTGGTGAAAACAAATTATAATAATGGAATGAAATGTCATTATTCTGGCTTCTTGACAATTCATTGGGATTGGTTTTAGGCATTTTAAAGTTAAAGAGAAAAAAAGAGTATCAGCACCAACTTCTGCTATTTCTGCTTGAATAGAGAATTCTAGGAGAAATATCTACATGAATATTGTGATGCTTCCCCAAACAGCCTTCTTATAATACATCCTTGCAGTACAATTACCTATACAGTTGTTGTCCAAAAGATGTTTTTTACTGCCAATTTTAAGTCCTCAAAGGTCCTCTCATATTATGGGGGAAGGAGAGGAAGAAAAAGTTGCCATTATTAAAACCCCAGTGTTATTATGAAACATAGTGGGGGAGAAAAAAAAAAAAAACAATTAACCCAAGTGTTCATAGGTTATCTCTTGCTCTCCTACAAAAAGCAATTATTATCCATCAGTGAACATGGATGGAAGCTTGAACATAGAGCTGGGGCAGGGATAGAAACTCTTCCAATATGAATGAGATGGGCATTGTAGTGATTTAATTTGGGGTCATCTGTGAAAAGAATAGCTTGAACAATCGAATTAGCCTGGCTAATGATTTAGTAATACACAGCTCTTACCACAGTGTTAGTTCTCATTAACTAATAATATTTTTAAGCAATAACAATGTTGGCTTTGCAACTGACTGAGCATTAAGCAAAAGAAATTGGTGCAGAATATAGAAGGCAGCAGATTCTATTTCTGCTTTTCTTAGTAATAGCTGAGATTTATATAAGGACTTTATGGTTTTATGATTTCATTTAATCCTCACAACAACACTGTGAAGGAGATACTGCAAATATTGCTACCCCCATTTTACTGATGAAGTTCAAAGGTTATGTAATTTGTTCAAAGGCATGCAACTGGTAAAAAGTAAGGTAAACCTTATACCTTGATTCAAATCTTTTGATTTCAAAATAGATAAGCTCCTAAAACTAAAATTTTTCAATTTCTTAATGTCTAATAAAAAGATGAAACATTATGAAGAGATGAAAAAGCAGACTCTTTTAAGTCCTATGAGCAATTAAAATTATAAAATAAAAAACCAAGAAGCCAAGAAATATGATACCTGTCATAGATGTGAAGTCACACAAAATATTTACTAGGGAAAGATTGTAAATACTCATATGCATCTCTCTTCTTACATTTGAAGCCAGTTTAGAAAACATATATAGAGATTTCTCACTTAACATATCACTAAATGGACATTTAAATTTATAACATTTTAATTAATACTCAATGGATATTGTAGGAGTAAAATTGGAAGGAATAAGATCTAATTCCCCCATCCTCTTTTTTTATTTTGTTCATGAGAAAACAAAATTAGAGAGAAAAATTATTTGTTCAAGGTCAAACAATTTTTTAAAATAATTAAATTAAATTTAAAATAAAATAAAATATAGGCTCCTAACTCAAATGTGGGCTTCTGACCATAAATTAGAAGATCTTACTGTTATATAGCAAGATGACTCCAGATCTATGATATACACACTTTGGAAATGTCCTGTGTCATTGTTTTCATCAGAATTTTTTAAAATTTTTAATGGATTAAAAAAAGTAATTTCTAATTTGAAAATTCATTTCTGCTCTTCCAGGAAAATAAAATGGTAAAAGTAGAAACCATTTGCTTAATGAGGCCCCAAGCATTCCTCTACTGTTTAATAATCCAGACCTTGTTGTTAATCCATCATCAGATAGGTCAAATTGCTATCTATTACTTACAGTATATTAATAGGATCTATGTCATGCCTCACAGCATCTTATTGATAACAAGTAAAGTATAATAAGTATCACATATTTGCAGTGCTACCATTCTTACACTATGTACAAAAGGTATTTGGGCTCAAAATCATGCTTTTGTTATGAAAAGCCTTTAAATAACTATCCTGGCACAATTCCTCTTTCAAAAGGAGAGTCTATATAAATTCACAGCTGGGATTTACTATGTAAAACAAGCCCAAATTATCATAAGACTAAAGGTTGGCCTTCAGAGAAGGAAAATACACTGTGATCTCTGATGCAGTTCCTGAACTAGTCCTATCCAAATTAAAGGAAATTTTCCAGCAGACTTCTTTTAGTAGATAGGCCCCTAAAACTAAGAAGATTTTTGAGTTCCCTAATATCTAATAAAGAGATAAAATAGGAATCATATTCAGAGCTGGGGAAGAAAATTGGTTTCTTTGAAGAGTAAAAATGAGCTTCTGAAAAAATTAGCTATTAGTAATAATGATATTATAATTTTAAAATATTGGCTTTTTCTCTCTAAAATGTCACCTCTGTAGCATCCAAAAAATTCGCACTCACCAAAATTACTCTGAAACCTTTTATATTTTTAGTGGTATCTCTCAGATGGAAGAAGAAAAAATCTTTTTGTACCTCCTACCCAAACTAATGCTTACCTTACTCTAGGTTTATATGTTAAGACAATAATAACCAATTTATTGTCAAACCAACTGGAGAAGCATTTTTAAAATGACACTTCTCCACATCCCACTCCATATAAGCATTAAATGCTGCCTGTGTTAGAAAGCCACGTAGGTTGTTATTATTATAAAATGGCAAGAAAAACTAGTTCATTTTATAGGCCCTTCAGTATTGTGTGACTTTCAGAGGTCAAGAGCATATCATCAGTCAGTTTCTCTTCCCTGAGGAAAAATAATCTGTGTTCTTTCACCAACAACATTCTTTGCTATCAACAATATTGAAGTATGATGAGGGCTGTGTTGTTTATTTTTATTTCATAACTTTGCATTTGTAAGGCAAAATCTATAGAGACTGTTTAATTCTTTGAAACCTCATTGCCTGCTACTTGAATCTGTGTCATCAGATGTCTGAGTCTGGTAAGGGATATATTGAATTTAGGATGAAAAAAAATAAAACTTTAGGTGGGAAAATTGAGAAAAACATGAATAGCACATAATCATGTTTGGCTTTTAAAAATACATATGTGAAATTATGTCTTTTCTATGAAAATGTAACAAAATATGCACATATTTCTAATTTCTAAATACAACAAAGAAATTTTGTGAAGAACAAAGTTAAAAATTCATTCATTCCCACATTCATATTGTGTATCTTTCTCCATAAAGGTCATCTTTTGTTTTTTGTTTTTGTTCTAACACATTTTTGGGTAAAAAAGAATACCTAAATTATGCTCTGGGCTGATAACTCTCAATGGACTAATCATGGACATTTCTCTCTGCCTGATTTTTAAGGATGGGCATTTTGAGTCTGAAAACTATAAAAGAACAGTGTATTTACAAGCATTATGTTTCTAACACTACTATTTCTTTCTAAGAGCTTCTTGATTCAAATTTCCTTCTCTCTTTTCACAGAGAAAAACTTTTTTTTTCTTTCCAAGTTGTTTGGCTTTACCAAGTCCTACTTCCAATCTCCTTCATGGCAGAATAGTAAAAGAAAGAAAGCTTAGGGGGCTACTTTTTGAGTTTCAATCAAATGTCCTTCCAAGATGGAAAATGTTCCCATGACAACACATTTATTCTTTGTATCTCTCAACAGGTACAGATGCTAGCATGCAAAGAAGCTCATCTGAGTAGTTTCAGATTTCTATAGTCTACTTCTTAGGATCATTGAATTAGAACTGAAAAGGACCATTGAGTCCAACCCTCTCATTTTATAGATGAAGAAAATGAATTACAAAGAGATTAAGTAATTTGACCTAGGTCACACATTAAGAAGAGTTAGAAATCAGATTTCCTTGGCTCCAAGTACAATCCACATCAACTACTAGTAGAAGTAGTAGCAATAGTTGCAATAGTAGTACCACCAGCAGCAGTAACAGTAGTAGTAACAGCAGCAGTAGCAGGACTAATGGCAACATCTGCAGCAATAGCTGCAATAGCAACAACAGTAGTAGTCACAGTAGTAGTAGTAGCAGTAGTACCATTAGTAGCAACAGTAGTAACACTAGTAATAGTGTTAATAATAATAATCAACAACAATAGCTTCAACAGTAGTAGCAAAAGCAGTTGGTTGTAGCAGCAGCAGCAATAGTAGCAACAGTAGTAGAAGGACTAGTAGCAGCAGCAGTAGCAGTATTATTAGTAGCAATAGCAACAGTAATAGTAGGAGCAGTAGCAGCAGCAGCAGCAGTAGTAACACTAGTAGTAGCAGGAGCAGGAGCAGGAGTAGCAGCAGCAGCAGCAACAATATTAGCAATAGCAGTTATAATAATAGTAGCAGGAGTAGCAGCAGCAGCAGCAGCAACAATATTAGCAATAACAGTTATAATAATAGCAGCAAGAGCAGTCCTAGAAGTAGCAACAATAACAGCAACAGTAGTAGTAGTACTAGTCAGCAGCAGCCACACTAGTAATAGCACATACCAACAGTAGTAGGAGCAGCAGCAGCAGTAGCAGCACTAATAGTAGCAACAGTAGTAACAGTAGCAGTTATAGGAGGAGTAGCAGCAGCACTAAGAGCAGCAACAGTAGCCCTAAGAGTAGCAGCAGTAGCAGCAACAGAGATAGCAGCACTAGTAGTAATTAGGAGGAGGAGCAGTAATAGCAGCGGCAGCAGTATTGGGAGTTGCAGCAGTAGCAGCACTGGCAGTAGCAACAGTAGTTGCAATTACAACTAGTTGTAATAGTAGCAGCAGTATTATTAGTAGCAATAGTAGTAATAGCAGTAGTAACTACCTCCACAATACCTAGCTTTTATATATAGCACTTTAAGATTTGCAAAGCAATACAATATATTTTTCCAGTTCATCCTTACAACAATTTTGGATGCTCTTCTTATCCCTATATACAGATTAGGAAACTCAGATAAAGAGTGGTTAAGAAATTTGTTCAGGATCACACAAAATTTGACCTCAGATCATCTAATTCCAGGTGTAATAGTAAAACTGCCTCTCTTCTTTTCATCTTAAAAGGGGTGGTATGCTTCTTTAAACACCTCTAAATAATTAAAAACAATCATCAGTCACAAAAGTCATATAATGAATCTCTAACAAGGGCTTCTCAAAAATTCCCTAGGGAGAGGATGAGGTAAACTTCTCTATTCTAATATATCATTCACGGATGGTATATAAATGCACACAGATTTTCAGATTCACAGAATTTCAGACTTGGAAGGGGATTACGATACTATGTAGGTCAAGGATACCACATAGGCCAGCCCATGCCTGACAAAGAATCTCCATTACAATACACTCTACATCTAGAACATCTAGCTCTTGTCCTAAGACCTTCTTTTAAGAGGAACCTGTCACATCATGAGGCAAACTCATTCTACTTGCACCTAAGAAATGTTTCTTGACATCAATTTTAAATTTGTTGTCTTGCAACTTCCTCCCATGGCTCCTAATTTAGTTCTTTTAAACAAAACAGAATAAGTAAGGACTCTTCCACAGGATGAACTTCCAAATACTTGAAAACAGTGATGATATTTAACCTGAGGCTTCTTTTCTCCAGGCTAAATCAGTCATTATGTTTTATGACTTCATCAACTTGATTGCCTTCTTTTGAACACTCCTCTGCTCATCTATGCCCATCCTAAATTGTAGCACCCCAAAACTAGACTGACCTCAGCACTGCAGAATGCAGGGGAACCTTTATTTCTAAAAACTTTTCTACTTTCAATATAATCCAGATCACATTAGCTTTACTGGCTGCCATATTGAATCATTATCAGCCTGCAGTCTAAGCAAACTGGTTTTTAAACATGCCCCTCTTGCATTTATGAAGAAGATTTTTTAAAACCTAATTTACTGGGAGTTTTTGATTAAATTTAATTTGAGGATAAAAGAAAATGTTGAGCTTGGGTGTAACCATTTCCTATCTTTGTATATATGCCATAGATTTTTTGAGGCAAAGCATAAAGCTTGAAATTTAATGACAATGTCTCAACAACAAAAATCTACAGGTTCTTTCTGTCCCCGAGGATGTATGAAGTTCACCTGTTCCTGGCATCCTGAATTCATCAAGGACAGCTGAGTGATCTCTTACTGTCTCCTTACTTATCTTGGGAACCACCTTCCTATTAGCTATTTTCACTCTGTTCCCTTCCAGGCCAAAGGTCATTCTGTCTTAGAGGAAAAAAGGAGAAAAATGAGAATTGAACAGTTCTACTTTCTTTCTGTTGTCATTTATGATCATCTCGTACACCTAGCCTTAGTCCTTTGTTCTTTCTCTTTTGCCCAATATAGTTGGGGGGAAAAGAGGTTTGAGGTGTTTTTCTTACAAGCCTCAGCTTACTCTGAACTTTAGCACTTTGACAATGTTCCTACTGAAGGATGCCATGCCTCTGTATTCATCTTCTTCTACTGGCCCTTGATTTCATCTTCTATACACAATTTTCTTGTATAAGGTGATTTGTGAATTCTGTGTATTCACATCAATCCTTTCAGACTTTTCTCTATCAGAATTATATATTTTTTTGTATCTTCAGAATTTCATTCTTGATTGTCTTTTCCTCTGAAGCTGACTTTGCCAGTATAATTTTAATAATGATAATATAATTAATTAATAAAATTATTGTTAGTGTTAATAATTTATTTTTAAGTTAATGACAAATAACAATAATTTTAGTTTATGGTCTCCTATATATCTTTCCTCTGGATCCTTTGAAATCTGTGTTCTCAAAACAAGAATACATGCTGACTATTCCAAACTTTCCTTTCTGCTGACATAGACTCTAAAGAAGAAAGGTCTGTCTTTCCCACCCCTTCCACTTTTCCATCATTTCCACCCCATTGTTATCATTATTTTCGTAGCAATTGGGGTTAAGTGACAAACCCAGGATTACACAGCTATTAAGTATTAAGTGTCTGAAGCTACATTTGAACTCAGGTCCTCCTGACTCTAGGGCTAGTGCTTCATTCTCTGCACCATCTAGCTGTTGTCCCCCACCTCCAAACTGCTATTGTTGAAAATAAAATCCAGAATAGGATTTGCTGTTCTTGGCTTTCTCAGATATCTGGAGGCACTAGTGATTGAAAAACAAAACATGAAAATCTCTGCTCTCAAAGATTTGACATTTATTTTGGGAAGGTAATATGCACATTTATAAGCAGATATAGGATATAAGTCAGGAGTGAGGTAGAGTCTTATCCACTTCATTTTAATGATACTTATAAGTTCAAATTGACTACTATCTTTAGGTCCTTTTTTAAAAGGTGCTATTACTTGCTAACAAAACTATTGATTTCCATAAAAGTAGATGAGCCTATGAATTTCACTACTGGGCCCTGTCTTAAATTCTTTTTTTTTCCTTCAATGAATGTCTGTTTTTCTCAACTGGCTTCCTATTTGATAGCTTGATAGCTTACTAGATATATGTAAGCAATTTTCTCAATACTTCCATCATCACTTAACACCATATGCCAAGATAAGGTCAAAATGCGTTCATGACCTAGGCATAAAGAATGAGATTATAAATTTTATCTCTCAGACCTGTGGAAGAGGAAGGAATTTATGACCAAAGAAGAACTAGAGATCATTACTGATCACAAAATAGAAAATTTTGATTATATTAAATTGAAAAGTTTTTGTACAAATGAAACTAATGCAGACAAGATTAGAAGGGAAGCAATCAACTTGGAAACCATTTTTACAGTCAAAGGTTCTGATAAAGGCCTCATTTCCAAAATATATAGAGAATTGACTCTAATTTATAAGAAATCAAGCCATTCTCCAATTGAAAAATGGTCAAAGGATATGAACAGACAATTCTCAGACGAAGAAATTGAAACTATTTCTAGCCATATGAAAAGATGCTCCAAGTCATTATTAATCAGAGAAATGCAAATTAAGACAACTCTTGAGATACCACTACACACCTGTCAGACTGGCTAGAATGACAGGGAAATATAATGCGGAATGTTGGAGGGGATGCGGGAAAACAGGGACACTGATACATTGTTGGTGGAATTGTGAACACATCCAGCCATTCTGGAGAGCAATTTGGAACTATGCTCAAAAAGTTATCAAACTGTGCATACCATTGATCCAGCAGTGTTACTACTGGGCTTATATCCCAAAGATATCTTAAAGAAGGGAAAGGGACTTGTATGGGCAAGAATGTTTGTGGCAGCCCTCTTTGTAGTGGCCAGAAACCGGAAACTGAGTAGATGCGCATCAATTGGAGAATGGCTGAATAAATTGTGGTATATGAATATTATGAAATATTGTTCTGTAAGAAATGACCAGCAGGATGATTTCAGAAAGGCCTGGATAGACTTACACGAACTGATGCTGAGTGAAATGAGCAGGGCCAAGAGATCATTATATACTTCAACAACAACACTGTATGATGATCAATTCTGATGGACCTGGCCATCTTCAGCAATGAGATGAATCAAATCTGTTCCAATGGAGCAGTAATGAACTAAACCAGCTATACCCAGCAAAAGAACTCTGGGAGATGACTAAGAACCATTACATTGAATTCCTAATCCCTATATTTTTGCCTGCCTGCATTTTGGATTTCCTTCACAGGCTAATTATACAATATTTCAGAGTCTGATTCTTTTTGTACAGCAAAATAACAGTTTGGTCATGTATACTTATTTTGTATTTAATTTATACTTTAATATATTTAACATGTATTAGTCATCCTGCCATCTAGGGGAGGGGGGAGGGGGAAAGGAGGGGAAAAATTGGAACAAAAGGTTTGGCATTTGTCAATGCTGTAAAATTACCCATGCATATAACTTGTAAATAAAAAGCTATTAAAAATAAAAAATTTAAAAATACTTCCATCATTTTTAGTTTATCAATCAATCAATTAAGCATTTATTAAGTGCATTCTATATCTCAAGTATTGGGCAATGTGCCAGGGATCTAAAGACACAAGGGGAAAAAAGACAATCTTTGATCTAAAGAATTAAATGATCTAATTAAAATTGAGAAACATAACATGTACCATGCACAAGAATATAAAATAAATATAGGGTAATTAGGGAAGGAGGACACTAACAGTTGTAAGATGTCAGAAAACATTTCATGGAGAAGGTGGTTCTTGAACTAAATCTGGGAGAAAATGATGAATTTTAAAAGGCAAAGGTGAGAAGAGTGAATTTTAGACTTGGGGGATGGTCATTAAAAAGATGTAAGGAAAGGTGCTACATGTGAGGAACAGAAAGTAAAACAATTTGCTTAGATCATAGAGTATAAGATGGAGAATGATGTATAATGAAGTTGGAAAGATGATTTGGGGACAGATTTTAAAGAGTTTAAATTTGATCAATAATATAGACATTATCTATATAGATAGGTATTTATGTATTATCCATTGATGTATTTCTATCAGTCTAAAGGGAACAATCTATAGTGGCAGTCAGAAAGATTCATCTTCTCAAGTTCTAATCTGGTCTTAAGACACCAGCAATGGGACTCTGGACAAATCATTTAACTCCATTTGGCTCAGTTTCTTCATCTATAAAAATGTGCTGGAGAAGGAAGTGGCCAACACACCTGCATCTTTGCCAAGAGATAGATGGATGGATGAATAGATAGATAAATGACAGATAGGTAGGTGAGTAGGTAGGCAAGTAGATAGATAGATGATGGATAGATAGGTAGATAGATGATAGGCAGATAGATAGATAGATGATAGGTAGATAGATGATAGACAAATGATAGATCAATAGATAAATGACAGATGATAGATAAATAGGTAGGTAGGTAGATGATAGGTAAGTAGATGGATTGATGATAGATTGATAGATGATAGATAAATAACAGGTAGATAGTTAGCTAGATGATAAGTACATAGGTAGATTATAGATATATGATGTATAGGTAGATTGATAGATACATGATAGATATATAAATGACAAATAGATGATTGATAGCTAAATAGATGATGGATAAATGACAGATAGATAGATAAACAGAGATAGAAGATAGATGGGTAGCTAGGTAAATAGAAAGATCTATAATAGATTGATAGATGATACAGAAGTAGGTAGGTAAGTACATAGATATAGATGATAGATAAATGAGAGACTAACTGATATATGATAGATAGATAAGTAGATAGATAGGCTGACAGACAAATCACTTACAGACCTTAACAGAGTAATGATTTCACTATTATGGGTAAGTTCTCCTATCAATGCCCATAGACTCCTAATCTGTAATTTACAGATTCTGATCATTGTCTGGTGAAACTGAATTTTAAGTAATCTGCTCAGGAGTCACCTAGCAGTAACAGTATATGTCAGAAGTAGGACTTGAACCTTATTATTCCTGATTCTTAAGCTTGTACTCTCTCTACTCTACCACAGCTTATACGATTATATTATAAAAAGTAAATGTTTTGACAACATTCTGGATTTCATGCAAGACAAGCTTGGTGCCTGTCACCAGAATTTATGAAATAAGAATTTATAACCTAAGGGTGGTAATTGATGCCAAAGTTTAGTGAAGAGGATGGGAAGGATAATCGCTTAATACTTTTAATAAGGTGCTGAAGATAATCTAGGAAAAAAAAGCTAATAGAATAATTTAGGATCTAATAGGTATATCATGTCTATTTTTTGTCTCAATCTCAACCAAATAACTAATTCAAATTTAGTCAATATTATGTTTTAAGAACTGTAAACTTTTCTTTATCTGCTGTCTGTTGGAAACCTTCTGCCCCTTTCCTTTCTGTCTTTATATTGAATACTTAATAAGGTAATGATTTTGTTCCAGTGGAAACTTCCTCCACTGACACAAACCACAATTCCTACATGCTTTAGAACATAATCTACATGAGTCATTTTGACCAAAGAAATAGCACCTAGTGTTTGATCCTTTGGTGTTGAATCTTTATGAATTTAATTAAATTGAGCTTTAGATGATAGTCAATTCATTTGTTGTTAGACTATATTCAAAGAATTTCCAATTTGGTAGGACCTTTCAGAACTTATGTTCTACTAGAATATCCGGCAGGCATCCAAAGTCACCACCAATTCATGACGAAACATCAGAGTTAAACATTAGTGGACAGTTGGTCTAGAATGTTGCAACTTCATTTTTATCACACACCCTGATCATTACATTCCCATCCTGCTCGTGCTTCAGATGGCTAGACTAGTCTATATAGATCCCAGCTTGGCTCCATCCATTTTATCAATATTTTCCCTTTACTTTAGTCAAAGTAATTATAAAAGCATCTCCCACTGTTGAAAAAAGCCTTCTAATTCATCATCTACCTACTATTTTAAAGTAAGTAGTGGTTTCCAAATGACATCCTAAAATGTCATCATATCTAATTTTCTTCCAAACTAAAATATGACAAGAGTCAGAGGAGGATACTAAAGGAAATGTAAATGAACTTAAATCCAAAGATCTGGGTTAGAATTTCAGTTCTAAGCTGAACACAGCTATTTATTGGCTGTGTATTCTTAAACTTCACCTGCCTGGTTCCCTTTGCCTCATTTGTACAATGGACTAATTGGACTAAATTCCTTTCAAACCTAGTATTCTGTGATTTTTGTAGTTGTGATAGTAAATGGACCATATTCAAGTTGTTTCATAGAGATGGTTCTCATCTCAATCACATTCACCTTCAAACTGCTATTAGTGAATGGAATAATAGGAACTAATGGGCAGAAATAAGTTCAGCATTGCACTCAATCATTTGTTCATTTCACAACTATCTTTACAATACCATTAATTTTTTTTTTAAAAAAAGCGACTGAACTACATAGTATAGACAAGGAAAATGGCAGGCTTCATGCTATGATGTTAGAACTACTAACACCAAGGTATATGTCTCAGCTCCTTCTCCTCCCTTCCCTAACACTGTAAAGGAGCCATCATTGACATTGAGACCTTTGCCTTATATTCTTTTTTTTATATACCTGCACAAGGGGAAATTGGCTTCAGTTTGCTTTTGGACGTCTCTTCCCCTCAAATTTACAGATATTTCTAGGGGTGGGGGGCGCGGAAATAACATTCCTCTGCTCTAAAAACATCTACCAACCTCCCCCCCCCCCAAAAAATGCTGCCCTCTATCACAACAAAGTGTTTATGGAATGGATTTATTGTATTCAAAGACCCCTCACTCCAGAATCTGCATATATATGAAAGTTCTATTTGTTATTCTACTTCCCTAAATCATCTGAAATGGATAATAATACTTCAGTCTTCTACTACTTATCAAGTACCTAGATGCCAGGTCTCTTTTGACCAGGATTCTACCCAAAGCCCAAAGTATTGGATACCAAATCTTTAATTATCAAACTTCATCTAGAACCAGGATCTCAGACATCAAATTCAATTAGGTGCTAAGCAATTCTTAAATGTGCATTTTCTTGGATCATTTTGAGAGAAAGAGAGTGTAAGTTTAGTCAAGTCCCCTAGGGAATTACCAAGTCTCAGGCTTCTGATGTGATCACTTTGTTTCCCTAATGTCTTCTTCCCTAGTGTTCGAGAGAATACTGTCTAATGCTTCATCATCATAAGAGCCTCAATAGTTATAGCTTCAGTCAATTGGTATTTTCTCTATATTATGACTAATAAACACTTTGATTTGTAATTTACAGTCATAGGTAGTTGTCTGGGACATGCCTTACCAACATCCTTCTTTTTCTTACTCTTTTCCCTAATCACTTCTACCACATAAGCATCATCTTTTCTGAGATGCAAATAAAATAGTTCAACTCATATTTCTTGATCTGAGTTCTGAAGAATACCTTGTAATTGAAGCTTCCTAAATGAAAAGTTTTGTCCATAGAATAATCCTGGTTGCACTAAAACCTTAAAATTCTCAGCTGTTGGGTTATGGTATGAGAACTTGACTTATGATTTCACTGGCAGCAATTCAACAAATATTTGTTAAACACTTACTGTATGACAGATAATTTGCTAGGCACTGGGAACACAAATAAAAATAATGAAATGATACTTGTAGAGGGCCACAGGTAGTGGAGGAACCCTGGGTGAGGTATAAGACCCTTCAGTGCAGAGGGAACCTGCTAACAATGTCTGGTTTAGCACCTCATCTCCCATAAGGGCTCTCTACTTTCCTGAAAAGTCAGGAGGCGGTGATAATCTGTGTTTTGATTGAAGCAGAGTGATAGCAAGTGGCAAAGGGTGATACCAGGTAGCAAACTACATACAATAGCAAGTTGATCATGTGTTCCCATGTGGGTAGTATACACTTAGCACATGCTTTTTAGGATATATAAAGAGGGAAGACCTTGGAATAAACCGACTCCATATTTTAATCATCCACAGGAGTCTTGCCTCATCACTCCTCCACTAAGATGGTATGTTTTTTCACCCTGGCATGAGGGCTCTAGAAAGCACAACACATTTTGCCACCCCAATTTGGGGTCTTTAGAAAGCACACAACGCCCTAGTGTGGGGACTCTAAAAAGCACACTACGTTTTGAAACCCCAACTTGGGAGCTCTAAAAAGCAGGACACAGCAAATACTTGCTAGTGAGGACTTTATTTTCTAAAGAGGGAAACAAGTACATAATATGGAGAACATAAATATAAATATATGCAAAGTGCTTGAATACTAGATAGTTTGTTAGAGCATTAGCATTTAGGGAGATCAGGTGAGAATTCATGCAAGGTGGGGCTTTAACTATAAAGAAGAGAAGGATAATAGAATAATAAACATTGGTATAATACCAGGGATTTGGAGCCAAGATCATTGGAGATGGATACTCATCTTTCCCTCTCACATATCCCCATCTACCTTAACCCTACCTTGCTTGAGTTCCTTTCCTCCTAAATCCTTCCCTCTGATTTTGTCCTGTGTAATCACACTTCTTTCAAAAGCTAAATGCCCATTCTTACTCTCACAGAAATCCAACTTCCTCTGGAAGACACTATGTTTGTTCCTGGCCACTCTCTCCAGTTCATAATGAGCATTTGGGTTTGCAAGAACTAATATAGAGTGAATGAGTCAGTAAAATATACTAACCACAGCATTGTAAACACAATCAGCCTGACCAATGATGGAGAATGCTATTTACCTCCTGACAGAAGGATGCTGGACTCAAGATGTAGAATGAAACATACATTTTTAGACAGGACCAATTTATGAATTCATTTGTTACAAAGATTTTCTTTTTTGTCTTCCAAAGAAATGTGAGGATGTGGCAGTGAGAAAAAAATGCTTTTTTGGTTGAAAAAATTAAGTAGATACTTCATAAATGTTTATTTAATTGAATAAAAAACAATTTTTCTCTATCCTCCAGAATTTAGCCCAAGTCTCACCTCTTCTACAAAGTCTTTCTTGATCAAGAAATTCTATTTTTCTCTCTGAGTTCTTATAGTAATCAATTATAATAGCCTTCATTTTAGAATTTTACAATATGCTGCCTTGCATCATTACTTCATTGTTTAGTTTACATGTGTTTCTTCTTTATCTTCTCCTCATTCACATCAACTAAATTATAAATTCCTAGAAGTCAGAGATTATAAGATTATGGATTTCTGCTTTGTGTCTTTCTTCTTCATTACCAAAGCACATGTTATGTACATAATTAATACTTGTTCCATACTTTTAATATTAATCATCTCATATTTGTGTAGGATTATAAAATTTGCAAATTGCTTTTGTCAGAACAATTGTATGAGCTAGTGAAAATGTTGCTATCCTGTCAATTGGAGCAGAACCAGACTCAAACCTGTGAGTGATCAGCTTGAAAGCAGAACAGCCTAAAGACCCAAGAATCAAGATATAAACAAAAGTTTAACTGATTTCAGAGTGCAAAAAATGATGCCTGAAGGAGGAATTCCCTCCTCCTAAAAAGGCATCCTTAACATGCTGGACCAAAGGCAAATCTTATATACCACAAGTAGACTGGATTATGACATAATCATTTTAAGATCTTGAGTTACTCTTCTCACAGTATTTGTGAGTGTTGGGAATTCTCTGCGTTCCCTCTGGGAACAGTGTTGTCTCAAGTCTTGAGGGTCAAGCCCCACTTTGCAAGGCACTGTGATGGAAACAGGAGTGCAATACCTGGCAGTGACAAGGAATAGGGATTGTAGGTGATGAACAGCTTTGGGAAATAGGAGGAGCTAAATCTCTTAATGCACAACTGGTGCTGATCCAAGAAATACTTTGCCAGAAGATGACTTCATTCCACATTGCAAAGGACTATTGTTACACGAACCTCTGGACACAGCCTGCTTACTTTGCCTTAGCTCTGGGAAAAAGGCTATCTCCAAACTATTTTGACAAAATCCACTTTATGGATGAGGAGACTGAGACAGAGAGAATTTAAGTAGTTTGTCTAGACCCATACAGCTATTTAGGTATTGGAACTAGGATTTGAATTCACATCTTCAGACTCCAAACTCAAAGTGTTCAATTTATTATATTTACTTTAATAAACATTCTCAAGAATCAATGAGCCAACACATGTTCATTTTGGAAAAAAGAATTCTAGAACCTTAAAAACTAAGATAAGCACACTTGATCATCTTAGAGGTCCAAGGATCATAAATAGCAAAACAAATAAAGTACACTGCAATTTGTTTTCATTTAACATTTTTTATTTAGAACATTACCAAGCATTTTCTAAAAAAGCATTAGTCATGGCAGAGAAAGATGACTCAATGAGATATTTCAGTCACATTTTACAATGGAGGTGAGACTCCCTTGAGATGACATTTTTACTGGGCTGAAACCCAACAAATGATCAGCAGGCACAGAAATCACTGGTGTGGAAAATTCATGGAATAAAATGGGCCTTCGAGCTTAACCAGACAACATGATCAGTGCAAAACAGAAAAGAGCTCCTTGTAACCCTATATCCCAGCAACTTTAAAGGATGATAACATGAAATTTCAAGAAGATTCAGCAAGGTCCATTCCACCTAGTCTATCACTCCTCACCTTGATGAATGCCGTATTTCTGGTGGGCCAGCAAATTGAAATTGATTTATGTTGCATGGGTATTGTTCTTCAGAGTCGAAGAGGCAGTTTCATTTAGGATGAATCCCAATGTGGACAATACCTACACATGCCACTAACACAAAAAAATATTTAAAATGAGTTCATCTGGGAGGCATAAAGCTTGAAATACTTTCATTAGGGCTATAAAAGAAAGAGCTATTATTCAGCTCTGAGTTTCTTACCATAGGATAGAAGCCGCAAAGAGATTTTTTTTTTTTAAACCACCAATAAAACCTAAAATTCTCACTGGAAGAATTAGCTGGCTACACCACTAAAAGCATGAGGGGAAAAAAAAGAATGATAAAGGCAAGGAACTTCACTAACTAAATATTTGTATTCAACAGGAGTGGGATTTATGCATGAGATGCAAATTACGATGTGTTATTTACACATCTGAGGAAAAACAAATCTTGAATGTAAATGTTTAGAGGGCATATTATTTTTAAATATGAAAGTGGTGAAATTATTACAGTGTTTACTACTCCCACACTGTTAAAAAGACATTAAAATGGATTTTAAGGGACTTTTTATCAAAATTACAGAATTCATAACAAACAAGATGTCAAGAAATAAGCATAAAATGTCTGACCATTTCCGCTTCTGATAATCCTTTGGAAAAATTAGTTCCCCTTTTAATTGATTTCAGATTCCCTTTCCAAACCCATCCCCTTCACATACATACAGCTTACTACTGACCAAAGAACAAAAACTGTTAGTACATTTCCATTTTATTCTTTTTAGATATTCCATTATTCTTTTTCAGTCTCAATTACTAAGTCACTATACTAATTAGTTTTTCCCTAAGGGTGTAGAGGGGGAGGGGAAGGGGGAGGTAGAGTGGGGATAGAAGCTTGGAAATAAAGTATACACACACACACACACACACACACACACATATATATATATATATCACAGTTCAGAAAACAGAGTATTATCAATCCTATTCTCTAAATTGCCTATTTTTCATTATAGTTATCAATAAAAGAACTAATGTAATAATGGCTATCAGGTGTAAAAATGGCTGCTAAATGTTTAACAGCCAAGTCCCTGGGGAGGGGGGAAGGTACATATGACATACTTTTAAGTTTAATCTGAATTCTTGACATTTTCCTCAATACTTTCTAAAGTCTAAATAGTCAACAAAACAAAAATTAAAGCTCTGAATTATAATTTCAGGTGATTTCTGAGGTACATTTGAGACTTACATTGAAATTTTAACAATCTCTAGAGCCAGTTTGACCTGGTACCAGCATACCATATGGTATTTTAAGGTTGACAAAAGACTTTATATATGTTAACTTATTTGATTATTTGATTCCTTGATTTCTTATAATGCACTCATTCCAGTAATCAAGCTAAAAATCAAGCCAAACCAAGCATACATTAGTTCTTACTTACAGGTCACATAAATTATGTAATTTTAAACATCAAAGAGGTAGCCAAAACACCTATTTGCTTCCAAATATTTCCCCTACTAATCGACCAACATTAATTCATTCATCACCATTCATCATCGTTCAAAATGCATTCTTCTGAAAACAAAGGCCCTTAGTTAGGAGGAGTCCCCATGTAAAATAGGATGCCTTCTGACCACAAATGATTGATAACTTGGCATGAATTTTTTCATCAATGTTGAGCAATCCAGAAACAAGACATAAAATGTTGAATGAGTATAGGAGGGGAAGACCCCTTTATAGTATGGAATATATCATAGTCTGGTAATAAAAAGAACAAAAATGATTTCACATCTGTCTTATGCTTTACAGTTTTCAGAGTATTTACACAATACCCTATGAAAATATCCCTGTTTTACAGATGAGAAAACTGATGGTAAGCGTACTAAATAACTTGACCAATGTCACAATGCCCACACTTTTACTGAATCTTAGTCTCATGCCTTCTGCATTCCTGGGAGAGTACACTATTTCTTGACTGCCATGGTTGGGGTGTCATGGAAAGGTAAAGCAAGGCAAGGCAAGGGAAATATTACATCGGGAGAATAAAGGGTTTCACTCAATCCTGAGATCAAATTATAAAACTTTAAGAACCCTATAAATAGCCTACAATATCTAGACAAAGTTATTATTGAAGGCAAGAAGGTAGAATTTATTATTTCCCAAAGTTCCCTCTCATGCTTACGCTTCACATGTAGAGTAGGGGTTTTCATGCTACTCCTCCACCTCCTTTAAAGAATAAATCAAATAACCTGACTGTTGCAGCAAAATTTTGTCTATATATTTAATTCTCAGGATTTAGCCTATCCTCTCCTGTAAATATTTATTTTTCAATGTAGAAGAATAATTTTTTTTAATTTAAATTAAATTTAAAATTAAATTTTTTTTTATTTTAAATTTTTAAAATTCGACATTGGTCACTTTAGCTAGGATTAAATAATGGGAAATAAACCAAATTGAGACCAAAATAATCAATGACACCAATTCAATAGGGACCAAGTAGACCAAGACAATCACATCGTCTGGTCTCTGTAATATAGCCTTAAAGTAAATTGTCAAGTATAAAATAGATGAATATTTCATTTCTGTTAACTAAGATACACTCAAATTGCCAATTTCTACCATAATGTTTTTTCTGTCTCACCTTCTTAACTCCAATACTATACATCTACTTATGAATTTCTTTGTCTCAAGTTCTATGCTTCCCCTACCTTGTAGTAGCCTTTTGTCCTTGTAAACGATAAGTTTCTTGGATAAGATAGAAATAACTCACCATTAAACTCTCAATTATCACTTTCAGCTTCTACATGTTTGCTTGTCTGCATTTCTGACTGCTATTATAAGTAGACAGAATCAAAAGAAGTTGTCAATATAAGTATGGAGTGCTCAGATACATAAGACCTTAGGCCACCAGCTTGGGAGTCCTCCACCAGTAATAATGCTTGTGGGAACTAATTACAGTCAACATATAGAAAGCTCCATCTACAATCCACTAGTCCTGGTGACTGTTAAATTAGTTGTACTGGTCTTTCTTCTTCTTTCTTTCTTTCTTTCTTTAGTTAAAACTAAATACAAAAAAAGAAAAAAAATTAAAATAGAAAGAAAAGGGAGGGAAACAAACATTGTCATGTGCCTTGCAGAATGAGAGGGAGGATTTATAATCTGTAACAATAAATTTCCACTTCAAAAAAGCACATATAATAATAGAAATTATTATATTCATGTTGTCCATTCTTTCTTTGCTTTTTTGTAGGTTATTCTTTTGTTCTCTGCTGTGCACTTTTTACTTTATTCTTTTTTTCCTCTTTCATTCACTTCCCTCAGGCAGGCTCCAGTTAAGCTTGAATATATTTATGCATATACACAGAGAAAGTGTGTATATATACATACATATATGTATATACCTACATGCATATATGCATACATATACATATACACACTATGCATTTACACATACTTAGACATGCATCTAAAACAATATTAATATGGTTGACATATAATGTAGATTTCTCTCTTCATTGAATCTTTAAGTTTGACTATGTTTGAGATCAATAATTACTAGCCCTACTTTTTTTCTAATAAATTCTACTCCTGATCCTTGTCATTGTATTTGTGTATCTCTTATTTCCTATCCCTGCCAATGATTTAACTTTAGTTCTACTCCTTAACTTGTCTTGCTGTTATAACTTAATCTCCCCCAAATCATAGATCCCTTCCTTATCTCCTTTCCCTATATTTTCTCTCCCTCTTTATCCTATTCCCATAATCTATATACTTTGTCCCACTGCCATAAAGCTACACATCTTTTCATACCCCACCTTAGACTATTTCTTCATTTCTTAGTACTCTCCTAGTAATAGCAAAGGATGCTATACTCTTCATGTCACATATGTGCATTTTTCCCTATTTAACCCATTCCTTATGTGAGTAGGTTTTCAGAATTACATCTCTCTTCTCCCATGTAATGCCTCTGTGTTAGTTTTTCTTCTACACTTAATTTGTATAGCAGAAATTCTATTTTTCCCTTTTCCTAGATAGTTTTACTTTTTAGAGTCATATTAGATAGAGTCAGCTCTGCCCCAATCTTTCTTTTGTACTACCCAATTACCAATGTGAATCTTAGATATATGGTTTTCATTTCCACATATAAAATATAAACAACTTGTCTTTTTTGGTCCCTTGAGATTAATTAATGATAACAATATTAATTCTTACATGTCAAATTTTCTGTTGGATCCAGGTTTGATTGAGGCAAAAC
This sequence comes from Sarcophilus harrisii, assembly GCF_902635505.1. Taxonomy (NCBI): domain Eukaryota; kingdom Metazoa; phylum Chordata; class Mammalia; order Dasyuromorphia; family Dasyuridae; genus Sarcophilus; species Sarcophilus harrisii. Next base: position 126,910,853 of record NC_045429.1, read on the forward strand.
CCTGAAAATCTTTGGGTTCATTAAATATTCATTTTTTCATTCTATATTATGCTTAATTTTGCTGGATGTGATATTTTTGGTCACAGAATTAATTATTTTGATTGTAGATATATAATATTTCAGGACCTGTAGTCTTTTATTGTAACTGCTGATAAATCTTATGCAATATTTGAATTTTTTAAAATTATTTTTATTTCTTATAAAATTTTCTCTTTTATCTGGGGGTTTTGAAATTTAACAATAATATTCTCTTTTGTTTCCTGTAGAATCTTTTTGAGGTGGTGAATAATTTTTTTTCTATTTCCTTTTTCCTCTTCTCTTTGTTACTTCAGAACAATTTTCTTTGATTATTTTTTGTATTATCGTGTCATTTTTTTTGGTCACAGCTTTCAGGTAGTCTAATTACTCTTATGTTTTCTCTTTTTGATTTGTTCTTTAGATCTATTATTTTTCTTATGTTTCACATTCTCTTCTATTTTTTTATTTTTTATATTTTGTTTTGTTATTTCTCGATCTCTTACAGCTTCACTGACTTCCCTTTACCCAATTCTAATTTTCAAGAAAATCATTTTCTTTTTTATAAAATTGTTTTTCTTGAAGGGTTTTTTTTTTTTAGTCTTTCCTCAATCTTTCTCATTTGACTAATTTTTTTCCTATTTTATTTTTAAAGTCTGTTTTGAGTTCTTCTATAAATTCTTTCTGGGCAAACATTTAATATTGCTTTTTGAAGTAAAAGAATTTTTTGTTTTTTGTTTTTTGCTTCAATGTCCTTCTCTAAAAATGAACCTCAGTCGTCCCTATTCCCACAGTAAGTTTCTATGGTTGGATTCTTTCTCTTTTGCCTGCTAATTCTTACTCATGAGAATTTATTAGTGTAACTAGCTGTAATCCTGGAGTGGGGTTTGTGTGTGTGTGTGAAAGAATGGTGCCTCTGGCTTCACTTCAGTTTCCCCTCTGGCCTGAAACACCAAACCAAGAACTCCATCCTCCTGTGAGTGCCAGCAGCTAGCTGCTTCTTGCCTCACTACTTCAGCACTCACTAGATATTCTAGTTCCCAAGGGTAAGTCTCTGCAGCACAACCTGGCCTGTTCCTTATCAGCTGCTTTTCCCTCAATCTTCCAGGATTCAGACCCCCAGCTCCCCACACTGTCTGGGATGTGAAAGTTCCTGTGGTTTGGTCTTGGTCTACCTCTCAGCCCAGCTAACCCTAGGGCTTCCCAGTTCTTTTTCTCAGAAGCTAGTCTAACGTTTAACTTTATACCACTTAAATTCTGCCCTGAGGTCTTTGGGCTCTTCTCAGGTTGTCCCTAGAGGACCCCTGTTCTGCCCCAGTCTTATTTGTTCACTCTGAAGTACAATATTATTTTGTTTGTGGGGGAAATCTGGAAAGCTTGTATTTTCTGACCACATTCCTCTATTTTCTCAGAATTCTTTCTGTACTGTTTCTACTAATATAAAGATGCATAGGCCATCACTATTGTTTTATTTAGGAGTGGCAATTTGGTACATATCAAGAACTTTGCTAAACTAAAAAGAAGTTTGGATTTGGATTTAGAAGGTCTGAATTCAAATTATTTCTCTAATACATGAGTTAGAAGGTCTAAGTTCAAATCATGTATTTGCCACATACTGCGTAGGTAACATTTGACAAGCCACTAAATTTCAGGCATCAGTTTCCTTATCTGAAAAATGAGAAGTTTGGACTATATAAACTCCAAGTTTTGTTCCTAGTTCTAGATTTGATATCTTCTAAGTCTGTATTTGCAACTACAACCCATGACAGTATTAAATTCTGTGCCTTTATAAACTCTTACATCAATCGCACATAAATATATGCACATGCACATATAAATACATATACAAACATGTGTGTATGTGTATGTGTATGGATATTTGAGCTATAAAATTTCCTATGCAAAGAGAAAGTGTTGGGGAAAGTGTTTGTTGGCCCCAGGAGTGCTGAAATAGATCTAGTGGGAAGACTGAATTGGTTACAATAATGACAGGAGCTACTCATAGGATCAATACCAGACTTAACTTATTCAGAATTTACTTGATGATATTCTTCTAGAAAATTTTCTTCCTTAAAGATTAAAGCACAATAATAGAGAGAAAGCTAAACCTATTAGCTGCCTCATTCATTCCTTTACATCTGTTAACTACATGAGGCGCTTTGGGTCCTCTGAGATTCTGGTATGGTATCATGTTAGGTTTTATTTACTTTGCTAGCATTTTTTTATCTAGTATAAATGTACACATTGTCTCCCCAGCAGAATGTAGATGGAGGAAAGATGGATGTTTCGTTTTTGTCTTTCCATAGTAGATACTAAATAAATCTTTACAGATGGAATGATTGATTGTGTATCTCTTGATGTTTGATGATCTTTCTAGAGTTTTAGCATGTGCCCCTTGAAGCCTGCAAACTCCAAACTCAGGCTTTTTTTATTACTGTCATAACAAAAACAAAGGAATTAAAAACAACAACAAAACAAAAAAAAAACATATTTTTAAAAATCCAGAATCTTAAGAGTTGGAAGAAACTTTAGAAGTAATGAACAAGAATCTAATATAAGACATACCCATAAAGTTGAATATCCAATCCCTTCTTAAAGACCTACAGTGAAGAGAAAATACCTACTTCAGAAGGCAACCAATTCCACTTCTGAATAGGTCTTGCTGGAAATGTATCCATATATCATGGTTTTATCCGCCTCTCTTTGATTTCCACCCAAGGCTCCTAGTGATCTCCTGTAAAATCAAGCAGAACAAATACATATCTTCTTCCAAATGGCAGCATTTCAAATAAGCATTAGATTCTTCTAATCTCCAGGCTAAGTATCTCCAGTTATTTCAACAAATTATCATAAGGCATGCTCTTGATTACTCACCATTCTGGTTAGTCTCCCCTACAAACTCTCCAACTTATTAATGACTTTTGTAAAATGTGGCACAAGGACTGAATACTGTATCCAAGATGTGACCTAACTAAAAAGAGTACCATGGCAGAGGCTGCTAGGTGGTGCAATGGATAGAGTATCAACTCTGAAATCAGGAGGTGCTGAGTTCAAATCTACCCTCAGACACTTAACACTAACTAGCTGTGTGACCCTGGGCAAGTCACTTAACCCCAAGTGCCTCAGGAAAAAAAGTACCATGACAATATCACCCCACTTTTGCCAAACACTATATTTTTTTTTCACCAGGAGAATGTCAGCTTGACTTGAACGCCCTGAAATTCCCCTGACTTTTGTCAAATCACTAGGTAGTGGGATCTTCCCTATTTTATACTTCTGAGATTTATTCTTTGATCCTATTAAATTTCATGTTCTCCTATTTGATCCAATATTCCAGTATTAAGATCTTCTTGGATGCTGATTCTGACATCCAAGATGTTAATCATCTCTCCTGGCTTCTTACCCTCTACAAAATGGATAAACATTCCATCTATCTAAGTCATCAATAATAATTTTAAAAGGTAGAAGGCTGAAAGCAAGTTTCTGGGACACTCAACTTAGAAAACTCTTCCAGGATGATAAGCTTCTAATTGACATCTGCTACTATATCTTTAGTTTGGGCCATTCAACAAGATCTGAAACCACTTCACTGTATGTAACATAGTCTTTTTAAATTTTTTTCTAATTATGTAAAATTTTTAACATTTAAAAAAAAATTTCAGGTTCCAAATTATTTATCTCTTTATGATTCCCCTTCATTGAAAAGGGGATTTGATATAGGTTGTGAATGTACATTTGATATAGGTTATGAATATATAGTCATATAGAACATATTTTCATATTAGTCATATTGTAAATGAAAATACCCATCAAAAACAAAACCCAAGAAAAATAAAGTTTAAAAAAAAAGGAATGTTTCCATATGCATTCAGACTTCATCAATTCTTTCTCTGAAGGTGGATAGCATTTTTATCATGAGTTCTTTGGAATTGTCTTAAATCATGATATTACTGAGTATAGCTAAGTAATTCATAGTTGATCATTATACTATATTGTTGTTATTGTGTACAATGCATGTAACCTATTTTAATGAAGTCTACTGAATTTTTTTTATCAATTTCTTTTCTAGATACTTACCCATCTTTCTTTTAATATTGTATTCTAAAGCTTTTTCAATATAACCCACTTCACTACAGAACAAAGTCCACCCTCTTCTCATTCTCCAAAATCTCCAAAATATCATGACAGTGGTTTGGTAAACACATCCATTTGTTCTTTAGTTATCCTGAAAAGTAATTTTCCATAATTATTCAAAATCATTTATCAATAAACATTGACTAGTGACTTTTAAACGTCAGGCATTGTTCTAAGTTGTTGAGATACAAAAAGAGACAAAAGTCCTTGCTTTCTATGAGTTTACAATTTAACAGGAGAAATGACAAACAATTCACAGAAGATATCTTAGAAAGAATTAAAATTTAGAAGGCAGATGAATATTTTTTTTGAAGATAGATAAATTGATATCTCATTATACTTCAAAAAGGAAACTTCAACTTTTTATACTCATATTCCTTTTCATTCACTGTATGACCTCTTCTCTAATGGTATTTATAGAGTCTTATCACTATTCCTTGGAAAATAAACAGATGCTTCCTCATCAGAGGTTCTAATTGCTTCTTCTTCACAAAGCAAACAAAAAACCCTTCATCTCTCTCAGGTCCTAATGGTTAATGGTACTTCCTCGCTTCCTTTTTGTTATTTTATTCTTCCTTCCTACTCTTAATATATGCTAACTTTGCCTCTTCAGATCCCTTTATTCTCCTTTGTTTTTATATTGAAAGTCTTTTTTGAATGTTTAAATGGACACTTTATTCTCCTGATAATCTATAGAGGATGGGCCATTGCTTGAGTACTTAACTTTCTACTTCTAAGTAGGAATTCTGCAGAGATGAGAGTTATTAGGCCATAGCAGAAAGATAAACACTTAACATTCTGTTCAGATTGCTTCAAAATTCATCCTTTTTTCCATTGATTGGTTGGTTGTTGTCTTTCACTCTTGAAAAGGACCAAAAAAACATCACTATGTTAGAATCAAGTACTATGTCTGACCTGATCAATATGAGCTCAGAATTCTTACACAAATTGGTTACAAATGTTCCATATGAATGATTGAGGTGGATTCTCCAAATTTGCACACATTATGTTTCTTTTGAGCTATTTCAATTCTGCTTTGCTAACATTTACTCCATATTTTCTGGATGTAAGTACAGCTTCATAACCAATGCCCCTAAAAATTTATGGCAAATTGTAGAGAGGCCATTCTTCAGTGGAATTATCACTCTCCCCTTTACCTTGTTAGTATTTTCCTAATAGCTTATCAACTTGTCTTCCCTCTTTTCCTTCTCCTCAAGCTTTTCTCCTCATTCTCCTTTCAAAGTCTGCTTTGCCTTCTGTTTCTCTCAGAATACTCCCAAATTTCCTCTGCCCAAATTTCCATCTCTAGACTTTCCCAGTTCCTAAACTTTCCAAATCTTCTTTTTGATAATTTCTTTTTTTTTTCCTTCCTTCTTCCTCAGTTCAGGTCCTTCTCCTCCATTCATTACATTTTTCCATTCAAACTTAGAAATGAAGTAATAGAAACGCATTACCTTTCCCTTTTTTATTTAGATATTTCCAGTTTTCATCTGCCTACTGAGTTTCCAACCCACTGATTGTCCTAACCTCTATGACCCTTGTTTATTCTGATTTTTTTAATCTTACTATTAGTCTAAAAATCTCTTGGTCTAGACTCCTGGTCCCTGATTGTTCTCTGTACCACTCAGTTGCAACTTCCTTTCTTATCTCTGAGAGATTATGATCTCAAGACCCTTATATCCATAGGAAACTTTTGTGATTATCAGTTGATGTCATGATTGCAAATGTAAGAGTAGATTAACTACTATAAAAAAAACTCCATGTTCTTAAAATATCAATCTATGATTAGGGTTACTTAATTCATGGTGTTTTCTAAAAGGAGAAGAATAGAAGCTGATTAAGGAGAGAAGTAATATGAGCATTGATCAAGGTTTAGAAATTTTAAAAGTGGAATGGCATTCAAAGTTAACATATTAGACTGATATCTCAGAATATAAAGTGTTCCAGTTTTATTAATGGAAAAACAAGAGAACGGATGTGCCTTAGAAATATAATTCATTGCATTATTTATGATCATAGACATATATGACAACAGGAAAGGATATCTTGCTTCAATTAATTTATTTCTAGACTAGACCATTTTTTCCTAGGTACAATTTTCAGGTAATTGAAGGCTATTTGGCAATCTATAAAATTCGTAATCTGTTCAATAGCACATTTGAATTATTTTACTCTCCCAAGAAGCTGGAAAAGTCTGACTACACCAAAGAACCACTGTCACAGCTATAGATTCCCTACACACTCCCCTCCACTGGCCCTCCAAATTCACATTTGATCCACTCTGACCCTTGTGACACAGCCTGGTGGTTTTATTGAATGGCCCGGGGAGATATTGCAGCAAGGCAAACACTCAGGGGCCTCTATTTCTGAGGAAACTTTTCTCCCCTTGGAGCTGGAATGCAGAATACAAACACTCTCCTGTCTCTCTCGGCTAATGAGGATTGCTGGAATGTGTGATCTATGGTAACATGCTTCCAAGGAGTATGCTTTGTGAATGCCCACACAATTAAATTCATTCAAAGATCATTTTAAAGACCAGAATTAAAATGCTTCCTTCAAAGAGAACAAGAAAATAAAATAACAGGAAAAAAAGATTTAAATGGCTGTGAAATGAATTTTTCTTCAAGTCATAAGGTATTTAAAATATGAAGAAAAGGCCTTTCAGATTTTTCAATAACAAACAATTCAGTTCAGCGCTGCTCCTTTAGAAAGAAATCATTGGAAAAAGCTTATTTGGGAACTATAAGAATATAGTTGAAATTGTGAGATGTGTGTGTGTGTGTGTGTGTGTGTGTTTGTTTTAACCTATATACCCATGTATAAAATCTAAATAATGTATTTTAGCAGAGTGTTTTTTTAAAAAATCATTCTATTTCCTGGTACAGTGTAAGAACACACGCTTACATGTTTATCTCCACCAAAGGAGATAACTATCATAAAAAGCAGCTAATATATATATATATATATATATATATATATATATATATATATATTAGAATTACAATAGAAAAGCCCAGAAATAAATAGGGGACAAAATCCAAGAAAATAGTCAATAGTAACATTCATATTTGGCTTTTTAAAAAATCCAAAAATTAAATTTACTTTGATACATTTTCCAATCCTCCCACCCTCCAAACTTCTATTAGATAGAATACAGATTATTGAGTCTCCGTCTTTCTTTCCCCATGTCCCATAAAAAAGATAAAATTATGTAGTTGTGTTTGGTTTTGGCACCCTCACAGGACCATATGTGTGGGAGACAAGGGGGAAAGGGAAAAGGAGATGGATAGGTCATAGACCATTTTGGGGGAGAGGAATGGAGGAAGTAAGCACTAGGAGAGAAGCAGACAGACCTGTTGCCCTCAAGTGAAAAAAATAAAAGGCCTTCCTCCTTTTCCCAAGATTTTCATGTCCCCAAATGCCCTGAATGCATGGAAACAAATTTGATTAATAAGTCTCACTGAGACTTACTAGGGTAGACTCCATGACTAGACATATTGTAATCGAAAGCAACATTACTTGATTTTTTAAAATTGATTTGAATTGAAATACAAAATAAGTTTTTTTTTTTTTTTTTTTTTAAATAAATTCAGAATCCAAAGAACTACTTCACACCTCTCAGTTGGGCTAAAATGACAGGAAAAATCATGATAAATACTGGAGGGATTGTGGGAAAACTGGGGCAGTCACGTATTGTTGGTGGAGTTGTGAAACGATCCAACCATTCTGAAGAACATTTTATAACTATGTCCGAAGGGCTATAAAACTACATATATTTGATCCAATAGTATCTCTTCTGGGTCTGTATCCCCAAAAGATCACATAATCATAAGATAAACTTGGAAAAGGAATATATGGAAAAATATTTTTGGCAGCCCTGGTTTTTTTAGTGGCAAAGAACTGGAAATTGAATGGATATCCATCCATCAGTTGGGGAATGGCTGAATAAGTTATGATATATGCATACAATGGAATATTATTGTTCTATAAGAAATGATAAGCAGGCTGATTTCAGAAAATCCTAGAAAGACTTACATGAACTGATACTAAGTGAAGTAAGAAGAACCAAAAAAACATTGTACACAGCAGTAACAAGATGATGTGATGAACAACTATGATAGACTTCACTCTTTTCAACAATGCAGTGATTCAAGGCAATTCCAATAGATTTGGGATGGAAAATGCCATCTGCATCCAGATGGAGAACTATGGAAACTGAATATGGATCAAAGAATAGTGTTTTCAACTTTTTGTTGTACTTGTTATTGTTTGTGTTTTTTTTCTTGTTTTTTTTTCCCTTTTGATTTGATTTTTCTTACACAACATGACAAATATGGAAATATGTTTAAAAGAAGTGGACATATTTAACTTACATCAGATTGCTTGCTGTCTTGGGGAGGAGATATATAAAAGAGGGAGACATAAAAACATAAAAAACACAAAATTTTTCTTTTTTTTTTTTAAATTAATTTATTTATTTAATAGCCTTTTATTTACAGGTTATATGCATAGGTAACTTTACAGCATTAACAATTGCCAAACCTCTTGTTCCAATTTTTCACCTCTTACCCTCCACCCCCTCCCCTAGATGGCAGGATGACCAGTAGATGTTAAATATATTAAAATACAAATTAGATACATAATAAGTATACATGACCAAAACGTTATTTTGCTGTACAAAAAGAATCAGACTCTGAAATATTGTACAATTAGCTTGTGAAGGAAATCAAAAATGCAGGTGTGCATAAATATAGGGATTGGGAATTCAATGTAATGGTTTTTAGTCATCTCCCAGAGTTCTTTTTCTGGGCATAGCTAGTTCAGTTCATTACTGCTCCATTAGAAATGATTTGGTTGATCTCGTTGCTGAGGATGGCCTGGTCCATCAGAACTGGTCATCATATAGTATTGTTGTTGAAGTATATAATGATCTCCTGGTCCTGCTCATTTCACTCAGCATCAGTTCATGTAAGTCTCTCCAGGCCTTTCTGAAATCATCCTGTTGGTCATTTCTTACAGAACAGTAATATTCCATAATATTCATATACCACAATTTATTCAGCCATTCTCCAACTGATGGACATCCATTCAGTTTCCAGTTTCTAGCCACTACAAAAAGGGCTGCCACAAACATTCGTGCACATACAGGTCCCTTTCCCTTCTTTATAAATCTCTTTGGGGTATAAGCCCAGTAGTAACACTGCTGGATCAAAGGGTATGCACAGTTTGATAACTTTTTGAGCATAGTTCCAAACTACTCTCCAAAATGGTTGGATTCGTTCACAACTCCACCAACAATGCATCAATGTCCCAGTTTTCCTGCATCCCCTCCAACAATCATCATTATTTTTTCCTGTCATCTTAGCCAATCTGACAGGTGTGTAGTGGTATCTTAGAGTTGTCTTAATTTGCATTTCTCTGATTAATAATGACTTGGAGCATCTTTTCATATGACTAGAAATAGTTTCAATTTCTTCATCTGAGAATTGTTTGTTCATATCCTTTGACCATTTTTCAATTGGAGAATGGCTTGATTTTTTATAAATTAGAGTCAATTCTCTATATATTTTGGAAATGAGGCCTTTATCAGAACCTTTGACTATAAAAATATTTTCCCAGTTTATTGCTTCCCTTCTAATCTTGTCTGCATTAGTTTTGAAAAACACAAAATTTTTCAAAAAATGTTGAAAACTATCTTTGCATATATTTGGGAAAATAACATATTATTGAGAAATTAATATAAATGAAATCATAAATAATAAAAAGAAATTCAGAAGCCAAAGTGGGGAAGCATAGTGGAGAATATTTGGGTAAAGATCAATAAAAGCAGAATCAGAAGTGATATTTTCATTGAAGTGTCCTGTAGACTACCAGGCCAGGAAGACAAAAAAGATGAATTCAAGAAACAGATCACAAGCCAAGGTTGAAGGCACAATATAGAAGTAATAAAGAAATTCAGTATGACTTATTTCAATTTCCATGCTGACCATCCCTATAAAAGTCAGATAGAAATGTGCTATAAAAAACAAAATGAAGATTATATAGGAGGTCATCCCAGTGACATATCTAGCAGACACTTAACAAGTGCTCATTGAATTATATTTCATTGGATTGTATTTCAGAACTGGTCTACCAGAGTGAAAAAAAAGTCAGAGGTTTAAGAAGATGTTTAGGATTAAGTCAATCAATATTTTGGAGCCACCCATTATATGTAGGGTTTTAAATAACCTAACAGTACTCAAGAGATTTTAAAAGATAATAGGATATAGAACAAAAGTTGGGAAAGGAATTTTTTCCTAAAGTAGATTCTAGTCTAATATTCATTTTTATATATATGAGGAAATTGGATTAAATGATTCCCAAGTTCCCTCCCATCTCTAAACTGGCATAATTCTATTTACTGTCATGCCTTTTGATTCAATTAATCCATTGGTCATCTTGAAAACCACAAGTTAATCATTTTTCATAAATTGTAAGTTCCTTAAGAGAAGGTAGTTTATCTTATCCAGTTTTGTGATTCTATCTTACATAGGACTTCATACACTGTAGTTGCTCAATTAATTTTTGAATGAATGAATGAATGGTTCGTAGAAATGAATGAAATAGATGAATTGATGATAAAAATTAATAAATTAAAACAACTAATAATTATTTCATTTCAAAGTAACCTGTTGTTTGAATACATTTAACTAAATTTTAGTAAGCCTATTTATAGAACCATTTTTAAATAATTACTTAGAAACCAAAACTCTATGATGTTTCTCAAATCAAGATCTTCATTTGACTTTCTGGAGAAACATAACTAACACTCCACCATCACTATTTTTACTCTCTCTCACAGTATACCTAATAGAATGCAAAGTGAACAGTTGAAGATATCCAGATAACTTGGAATGATTTGTTGCAGTTCTGGCCAGATTACCTACATACTTGCCTTCTTCTTATACTTTGTCCTGGTTCTGGTGAGTGAAACTAAGCACATCAAGAGGTAACACAGAAAATCAATTCTCCCATTTGCTTTCCATGAAACATTCCAGACAAATGTTGAGAGTGTCCATGAAAACTACCACCACCACCACAATTCAATTGTGAACTATGGGTTAAAAATAGGGTATTCAACCAATCCCTCTCAACACAGTAGTAACCTAAATTGCTGTTTTTAAAAGCCAGTGCCTTTCCCTGTTAAACTCAATACCTGCCACATGATTAATGTGTTTGTGTCTTATTAACTGCTCTGTTACAGAAACTATCCAACTCCCCATCACCCTTGTTGCATAGCCCCTTTTGTAAAAACCTAGTTGAAATCATGCTGTTCTGACTGCAGGCTACTGCACTTTCCTCCAAAGCATCATAAAGTGCAAAGAATTACTGTTTCCTAGTAATCCAGTCCATAAATCAACCCTTGTATTTCACCCCGAGGATAACAGAAAAATTCCATGAGTACTCTCTACATTCATATTAAAAAACCTGTCTGTATAAAAATGTCTTTTATGAAGAAGGTGTGTATTTGGAAGAAAGAGTAACAGACCAAAAAATATCTTAGCAATAGCTAAATCCTTCCAATGTCTGGGAACCATTCCCCCATTCTCTCTTGCTGAAACAATCACTTAAGACTACTGAAAACTGCCACTTTATCTAATTGGTGGTCTTAACCATTCCTACCTTATCAGGTTCCAGCTATCTGACAAAAAGAGAATGTGACATGACCTTGATATCTCCAAGGCTGTCCTTAGTATCTAATCAGTCATTCGTCTCAGAGAAACCATCTAAAGGTGTCACAGACCCCCTCTAGCATCAAGTCGGTCAAAAGATGTTTGCTTCACACTTGGGTAAACCAAGTCAATATGTGAACAATAAATCCAATTTACAATAGTTGTGCCCTGGAGTGCTGCTAAAGTTAAAATCATATTTTAAAATTTTGGTTGTCCAGTTATAAACACAGTACTATAGGGTAGGAGATGAAGTCAGGAAAAGTTGGATAGGTCTAGCTCAGTTATAAAAAAAAAATCTGAACCTCTATGGGGATTCTGTGGGAAAATCCCTGAATATAGAAATAACTATTCATTTTAAGGTTTATTATTGTATAAAAATATTTCTCTGATCTTAACCACAGAATTTTAAAGTCACTAAGTAATAAATATACATACTAAAATATATTTAACTTTAGGACAATTCTTTTCCCCCCAATAACAGCCAAAACAAAACATTGGGGGGGGGGAGGGAATAGCCAATATTCCAGATTAAGATGCTATGATATATTAACATATATGTGTTTATTCATCTGTATATGTGTCTAAATGTGCATGTATATATGTATGTATATATATACATACATACTTAGACACACATATATATAACATAAACTACATACAAAGTCAAAAATTTAAGAGTGTCATTAGACTATGAGTAAGGGAAAGAGGGTAAATCCATTCTCTCTTGATGACTTTGGGATCAAATTTGTTTAGTTACAAGGCAATGAGTTTCCTGCCAGCCTAGCAGGTCTCCTGGAATCTGGAAATCAAGCTGTTCTTGTTCTAACTCTGACATTGTCACCAAGAATAAATATTCTGCAATCATAACTCTGCCGACATCTCAAATCTCAGACATATGGCAAGAAATAGCACTGGCAGTTCTTTCTCCCTATTAATATTAGCATCGTTTTATACTGTCTTGCTATAAATTATATAAAATACTTTTAGAGTATTTCTTTAAAAAACTTCAACCTAAGCATTAAGGGGGATCAGCCTTCCAAATTTTGTTCTAAGAATCATAGAACAAAATCTTAAAAGGGGAACAATTTGTCTTTCTCATTTGTCCATCTCAAGCAGAAAAGTGGCAACCTCTGCTGAGTTCCATTTGGGGCTTTTTACTGTCCATTCTCCTACAGGCCTATTCAAAGAACAAATTGAGATTTTCAGGCAACTTGTGTGTTCTATATTCTATGTCTGCTTTGTCTTGTTTCATTTTTAACATGTTTTCTTTGTTATTGTTTTATATAAATTATTTTATAAATAATTTTATTCATTTTATAAAGTCCCAACTTAATTTGAAATGAATTGGGGGATCATAGAGATGCATAATTTTCTTAATATATGAGAGGAAATTTGGAATTCTAAGATGCCAGGCAAACTTATAGGCAGATTTATAGAGAGAGAGGGGACCAAAAAAGCTCTGGGGTGTAAACTCTCTAGAGAGCAGGCAAAGAAGAGTTTAGATGGGACTAAGACAGATGAGACTTGAAAATTGGCTCCTTTCCTGCCTGGGCAATAACTCCTAGGTGGTACAGTAGATGAATGCCAGGCTTAGAAGGCCCATGTTCAAATCTGAATTTAAATACTAGTTCTTTTACCCCAAACAAGTCATTTAACTTCTCTTTTCCTCAATTTCTTCCTCTGTAAAACAGGAGTAATGATAGCACATTCTTCCAGAGTTGTTATAAGGTCAAATGAGCTGATAATTTAGCACATAGTAAGTGTTATATAAATGTTAATTATTATTGTTATATATTCGACTGTACTTAATATGATATATTGGACTCTTACTTCCAGGCATAGAACAGAGCTAGCTAAGAATAAGGACTTCCATCTAGAAGCTGCTCTTGCGATATATAACTACTCATTTCTGCTCTTGCAATCCAATTCTAATTGGGGGAGGAAAAATAGGAGCCCTAAATTGTAGTAGAAGTCAGTTGCTTTTTGCTTCTGAGTTATTTTCCTTTGTCTATACCCTCCCTATATCAATCCATCCCCTTCCAACTTTTAGTGCCTGGATTAACACAATACAGACCTACTCATGCCCTCAGTACAAACAATACTCAACCTAGCCATGGGGAAAACAGTTATTCTGGTAAAACAGTTATACCCTCTCTTTATCAGTATCCACATTAAGTTATACATATACAAACACACACACACACACACACACACACACCTCCAAATGCACACATGCACACACATATAGACAATTATAGACATCACTGATTATATGTATGTATATACTTATTGAGGCATTTTTCCTTGGAGCTTGTGAAAATTAAGCCACTTTGGGAACGTTGTATTGATTCTTTCAGATGCTTAGGGTACCATTTATTCAATTACGGTTCTTGGAACCACAGAGTACTGATTTTATTTAGCCAATTACAACCTCAGTATTCTAAATGTTGGGTGTACAGTTCCCCAAAAAAGTGAATTACTTTTCATAAGTCCCTAATTTAGTCACTTAATTTATGTACATATGTATATATATACACACATATACAACTATGTGTATATCTATATATTAGATATATATATATAGATATATATATATAGATAGATAGATATATATAGATCTACTTCAATGCAAGTAAATCTCAAAGCAAAATGGAAAATTGATCTAATATTAGAATATTCTACAACTCCACTTAATCTGTCTGTACTTTTTTTTAAGGCACCAACTGATTTTTTAAAATGTTATTATTTCTATTTAAACTGGAAAGAACCTAGACTCTATAAAATTCTCCACACTCTATTATAATGTGAATGCATTCCCTAGGTGCTTAGAGACACGTGCATTCTTTATTTACTGGGCTGAACTTTCATTTCTTCCAAATGGAGGAGAGAGTACTTCCTAAGAAGGTCTGCTTCCATCTGTTTGCTGTGATACTCTAAGAGGTTTTCTACCACTCCAGTTTGCATACTGGAAGTATCAAAGGTTCTTCTTTAACTCTGAATAACTGTCCTTCTATATAGTCCTAGTGTCTCTTCTTAAAACAAATTAACATTAATGAATTTGAGGAAGAATAGGGAAAAGAAGATTGTTTACATTTCTAGTATCCACCAGTTACTAACCCCTAGCAGGTACTTAAAATTTTTTGTTTAAGTGAACTAAACTGAATTGATTTGAAAATTTCCTTCATTAGTAAAGGGAGAATTGCTAATATTCTTCAAGACTAGAACTTCCAAAATTCTCCAAAGTCAGTGACTCTCTAGAGCCAACTAAGTTAGTAATCAGGCACCATTCCTACACCTCCATTTGGTTTCTCTCTCCCCTCCAATTATACTCCCATGCACACAGTCTTATACTTGTACACAGTGGCCTCATACAACATTCCTGCTTTTGTCAAGCTTCTATTGAGTTCTAGTCTAAATAAGGCTGCAGAAGAATAGATAAAGAAGCACCCTTCAACTTATACAGATGCAAACACATACCATGTCTCCTTATCTGGGGTAAAGATAATAAACACCAGAGTGCAGCCAAGTGAGTCTTCACTGATTGACAGTACAGAGCAGGTTGCCCAGCACCCTCTTGTAGAGAAGTAGAACATACAATTAAATGAGACTTATTATTAAACACAAAACTCCCTGAAAATAGATGTCAAACCCCAATGAGACAAATGTAGCATTTCAGGTGGAAAATTGAACGGACCAATGGGAGTAAATAGGAGCTCTTGCTCCCACTCTCGCTTATAGAGATAGCATAAATATTGCTTGCTGCAGATGCTAAAGCAATGATGAATGTATCAAAATATTAGCATCAAAAGCCTGCTGGAATATATTTGCAATGCCATGTAAACTGCTAACAGAGTTGCTGTCCTGCTGTGACTTTATATTAATCTCTAGGTTCTGGCTGGTCACGGGGTGTCGCATGCTCTATAATTAGACTTTGGAAATATGTGCAGGGAGGAGGAAATGGAGTAATTAAGGTAACCTATTAGATGTCCATCCTCATCCTTATGAAATAAGCCAGAAATACACACCACACTGAGTGTATCAGACTGTCCTTCAAGGGGAAAAGGTGTCACACACTGTAATTGGTAGAACCTGAAAGCAACCACTGTGGTGTTCCTCTTTTTTAGGAAACCTATTTTCCACACCAAAATCAATCTGGCAAGGTTGTTATCTCTTAATGCACACCTAGAGAGGCTTAAGGATATAGAGGAGCATTGCCCTTAACAACCTTGCTTTTGCATTGTGGGATACTGAGTTCTGTCTTCAAAATTTCATAGCCGATAGGAAGTTTATGTCAACAGTAAAATATATTCTTGAAACATTAAGAATTGGGCTCTTCCTTAAAAATATTAAAATCAATGGATGGCAAACAGAAGGGCAGCAAAACAGCCTCAGCTATACTACTTTACATGAAGAATACTATTCTTTACCCTTTGGGTACCTCCCACCTTAAGGATTTGCTCCTTATTTCAAAGAGCTCACTTTTGAATTCCATTTCTGAGAGAAAGCAAAATAGAGTAGTAAAGATGTTGAACTAAGTTGCCTAAAGTCAAACTCATCTAAAGCAAATCCATGAACTCTGATTTTAAGTATGTGTGGCTTAAGTTATTATTCTATGCTCTCCTATCTATAGGAGACAAGACAGCTTCACCTTTAAGGCAGTTTTCCTTGTCCTTTTTTTTTTTTTTTAAATCAACAAACAAATATTTAAAAATACAAAGTATGACATGGATTTTTAAATCTAAAAAACATGCCACAATTATAACATATTTCCTAAATTTCTAAGTGTCATGATTAATGATTCAATATTTGAAAAATGGTCCTCAATTTTGTGCTGTTTGGTAAAGCAAAGTCAGAATGGGAAATAGCAGACTCCAGTTGAGATGATGATAGGTGGACCTATTACATCACTTCTCCCATATGTCATTTCCATGGCTAGCCAAGTCACCTATTGCTCTAAGATGAAGAACATTAATTGAAACATTTTAGAAATATTCTTCTGGAGATCTATAAATCCTTTTCTAACATCTTAATCTATTTATTAAAGAATCAGGTTATTCAGGGCATAAAATGATTTCCCCAAGATGATGAAAAATAACATCATCAGTCTTTCATATATTTTTTGAAGAATGGAAAGGCAATTCTACTATGTTGCTCAATAGAAACTTCTCTAGCTAATTAAGCAATCACATTGGAAAAGACAATAGAGATATTGTTTAATTCCATTTGCAATGATTAATAGGAGGAAAAATACTTTCTGTGGGAAACATTTTTATTGCCATGTTATTTATATGATGTTCAGTATTTGGAAGGACAAACTAGATAATCTTTTCTTATGTACCCATGATTCTATTTTTTTCTGTCACAGAAAGCATAGATGTTAACAAACACACACACACACACACACTGAAAAGTTCAGCAAAGAAGGTATCTCAAGGGGCCCTTAAAACGAGGGAGGAAAAGAAGTAGCTGGAAACACTTTCAAAGCACATGTTTCTGCAACAAAGAAATAAATAAAAATCAGAAATAGTAGTTAAGAATCTAAAGATTCTTTCTATTTCAAACTCTTCCAGTAATTGAAAATCTAGAAGTAGAAATCTTCTAAAAATGGACAGTCTGACAAAGTACATTTAAAATAACAAAAGCAATATTTAGTCCAAAAACATTAATTGTTCACATAATAAAATACACATTTAAAAAAACTTGATATGTTTTTATGCTTATCACAGATATATTAATGGTAACAACTGCAACTTCTGTTGTGAGAGTGACGTTGAACCGGTTAGTTTATCCAAGCAGTTCATCAAGAGAATCTGTGAATTCCAAATCTATACATAGATATGGATAGATAGATATCGTTCTCATTTATTCAATGAGTACTTTTTCGGATGTATTATGGGTATAGCATTTTGCCAAGTGCTGAAAGAATACAAAGAATCCACTGTAGAATTGGGTTTTTAAAGATTTTTTTAAAAACCTAAACAGCTGGAGCAGGAGAGTGGAGGGGAGGTTGGGCAAAAGCAAAAGCTTGCTGGTTGAAATGATAATCATGATATATTTGAGGGACTCTGCAAAAACTGATCTGTGTGAAGCAGAGCTTTTGGGTGTGATTTGTGGAAGATAAGATTAGATAAGCAGAATGGTGATTGAGAATGAAAAACCTTTAATGTCAGATCAAGAAGTTTGGACTTTAACCTGTAGCCCATGAGGAGCTTTTGGAGGCTTAACCTAGCTTCTGTTTGGGACTTCCAATTACCCAGGAGATACTAATAACTCTTGGTCCTTCTCTTGTGAGCGGTGAGTCCTTGTTCAAACTTCTGTGCCCAAGTCATGCTTACTTTACTCTTTGCTCCAAACTTTTTCACTCTTTCTCAGCAGTTTTTTTCTAGTTTCTTGCTCCCCTTTCTAACTGTCTCTAATGTATTGTCTATCTATTTCTTTGAGGGTAAGCATTTTCTTTTTTTTTAAAAAGTTATATTCCTAGGATGGTGTCTACCATATAGTAGAATTAATAGTAGCTTAATAAATACCCTATCACCTATCTATTTCCCAGAGATGTATTCTAGCTTAAAGATTGAATATTTCCTTAGTCCCTTATTTTGAGGGGATTTATAGGGGAAAGACATTAGAACTATGATATCTTGGTATGGAAACTCCCTCTTTCAATGCAAAAAAAAAAAAAAAAAATTGGAGAATCATCTAGTGTACTGGGGTGTCCAATGACTTCTCCAGAGTTATACAACTTACATATGTCAGAGAAACATACATTTTCCTAACTCCAAAGATTTTTTCAATTTCTTTTTCCATTGAAATAAAATTCCTAGGAAACTATAGAGATTGATCTAAAGCTTGAAGAGACCTCAGAGATCACCTTGTCCAAGGTAATACCTACCCCCTTACCTCTCACCCTACCTACCCATTTTGCAGAGAAGTCAACTGAGATTCAGGAATTAAACCTATGTAATCTGATACCA
Organism: Sarcophilus harrisii; assembly: GCF_902635505.1. Taxonomy (NCBI): domain Eukaryota; kingdom Metazoa; phylum Chordata; class Mammalia; order Dasyuromorphia; family Dasyuridae; genus Sarcophilus; species Sarcophilus harrisii. Next base: position 126,929,685 of record NC_045429.1, read on the forward strand.
GAGCCTTTTTTTTTCTCCCTGTACCACACATAAAAAGGGTAAGAAAGTTCATTTGGTCTCAATATAAAGTTAATTCTTATAAATGTTCAAAACAGTGGTTAATGCCATTTAATAAGGTCAGATTAATGAGAGGAAAGGCAAGAAAGAAACAATCTTTTCTGGTTGATATCCTTGCTAAGAGTTTATTCAAATATGAATGAGCATTTAGGTAAATGTTACACTAGTCTGAATCTTGTACTTTGTACTACCCAAAACAGTGTTTAAAAAAAAAAAAAAAAAGCTTATGCATTTCAAATCCTGAGTGTCACTTCTGAAGCTCTGACTCCTATGGGTCAATGGGCAGCAACTACAGATGGGCAAAAATCCATAGATCAGGGTGATGTTATACTTTCATGAAAAACAAAATAAGAGTAAACTATGAAAGACATTTTAGGGAAGAAAATTAAGTTAAAAACAGCAGTGCCTTGATTTACAAAGTGTGCAAACTCCTAAAATAAGGAAACATCTTTTAAAGGAATCCAGGGAACTCACAATTATGAGGAACACAATTATGAGTAAATCTTTATAAAATAGATAGATAATGAAATTTTTCTGCAGTTGTAATTTCTCTTATGAGTTTAGATTTTCATAATTTTTCTGTGATTATTATCTCCCTTTATGAATTTAGATTTTCATGTTTGTATTTTCTTGAAGAATGGCTAATAAAAATCAAAAAAATTAAAAGATAATAAGTCATGATTCTATGAAAAGTTTTTAAGACTTTCACAGGACTTTATACTTATGTCAGTTTAAATGAGATAGGTGTCATTATTATTATCTTCATCTTTTTTGTTGTTATCCTTTGCTGTCCATGAGATTTTTCCTTGCAAAGATACTGAAGTAGTTTGTCATTTCCTTCTCCAGTGGATTAAGGCTCACACAGATAATAAGTGTCTGACATCAGATTTGAACTCAGGCCTTTCTGATTCCAGACTTAGCTCTCTTCATTGAGCCACCTAGTTGTTCCCATCCTCCTTTTAAAGATAAGGAAACCAAGGCTTGGAAAATTTGTGTTACTTTAAAAGAATCACATGTTCAAGAGAGCATTCAAATTCAGGTCTTCCTTGCGCTAATATTCCAGCTACTATCCCATGCTGCCTATTGAATAAGGCTGTAAGGACTTCAAATGAATAACTAGAGGAGATGGTAGATTTGACACAAGGCAAAGCAAGAATGATTTAGATGGAATTTTCCAGGGCACAAGAAGACAAATTAGATGTTTTCAGATAAATCTCTCATTTTGTGATTTTTTTTTTGATGAATAATATCATTTTTCTTTCTTTGACAGGAACTCTGTATGCTTTTCAGTCCAAAGGGGTAAGAAAATTAATGTGACACAGGCAGAAAGAATGCTGGATTTAGAATCAGTGAGCCTGAGTTCTAATTCTAGCTCAATCACTTGATATCTAAATCACCTAAGCATTTCTGGGTCTCAGTTTCCTCAACTATAAAAATGTTTGATTAAATTATTTCAAAAGACCTTTCAAGCTATAAATCTATAATCACCAAAATTAAGATTAAGTTTAAATTCATAATTTTCTACTCTTCCAAAATTAAGTCAGCTTCTCTTCGGAGATTGAGAAGCTTAGCTGAGTAATAATATGCCAAGCAGAAATAATTGTGCAAAGAAATCCTGCCGATTTTTGTAGTTCATTTTGCAGAGTCTCAAATTAAACAGAACAAAATGAATATGATTGAAGCCACTGAAAAGAATGCCAAAGCTGAGCAAATTAAATAACTGCTTCTTCTTTCTTTGTGGTGCTGGGAAACTCAAGCACTGGGTGTCTGAAAAACCCCCACTTGAGAAGCTGAGACTTCTTTTCAGAATAATAGTCCCACTAAAAGGTACTAGAAAGACTTCAAAGAAGCTGGAAGGAGAGAGATAAGAAAATTTGTTTATCAAAACCTAATCTATAACAATCTGAACTTTCATTGTACTTTAAACCAAGATGAGACTCAAGATTTCTCATGAGATCATAAGCGCATTCTAATAAATAGTCTCATGGACTAGTTGCTCTCATGGAATGATGGGACATCTGTTTCTAGTCCCTGGGGGGGCACTCAAGATTTTTTTTAAATCAGAAAACCTAAGAAGAAAGGAGAAAACAAATTTTTTAAACATAAGAAGATTTCATTTGAGGCTTCTGTCTTTATTTGGAAGAAAGGCTTGGTTCCTTCTTGTGGAAACTAGTTTATGATTTTCCTACACAGAATTCAGAGCTGATTTGCTTATCTGCATGAGTATAGAACTCTCAGGTTTCAAGATATTAATGTGATGCAAGTAATTTTCTTAAAAGGGGAGTGGGGGAAGAAAACAATATCAAGCGTCATAGTTCATTTAAGTTATTTCCGAATCTCTTCTTAGGAAAAATAAATTTTATATGCTAACTTATGAGGAGAAGTTTAGGAAAGCAAATATTGTTGAGGTGCCAACTATTGTGCCCATATTTGAAAATAACTAGTAGAAATATTCAACAGTATCTTCCACTGAAGATTAAAATTTTCCAAATGAGAGGGAGTGAGATAATAAAAAGTAGCATCTCTCTAGCTATTTACAAGAGTTATTTCATTTGATCTTTGTACCAATACTATGAATTGGATAACCAGCTATTCTAGATGTGTCAGAAGTAGAAATTTATTCCATATTTCTTGATTTCAGAGTTTCTTTCCAGTGCTTTTTCCAATGTCTCCTAATTAAGAAAATGGGATTTATAATATTAGGATGTCATCCTTATATGTGCAAAGAGATCACTGGATGAGATTTAAAGACTGAGGGAACCTTCAAGGTAATGGAGTTACCCTCACTTTAGGGATTAGAAAGCTGAGGTTTGATTTATTTTAAAATTTCAGTCTCCAAATGGACATATGTAAAGGGAGCAATAGCTAAACAAAACGAATTTGAAATAATCTAAATTTAATCCTGGTAGTCAAAAGGATACCTGTCACTCATTTCATGGTTGATTTGGTTACATTTCCTGCCTCCTAGACATAAAACCAGGACATGAAGTTATGAGTAAAGAGACATTTTTAATTCTAATGGGAACTTCTGTCCCCAGAATCACCAGCAGGGGGCTCTAGCTGATAGCATTGAGTAAGCAAGCATTCATAATTTCTCATATGACTAAGAAAACAGTTAAAACTTTTTAACTAAGAGCAGAGAAATAATATTTCTCTCAGTTATGTTTAAACTCATTTTATTTTGGTTTTCTCGTGTGTATATGTCTGTATGCTTGTGTTTATATATGTATATGTATAAATATTTCCATTAGAACAGAAAAAATACATATGTACATATGTTCTAACATAACTTGAAAGTCAAAGAAATTTTATTTTAAAACATTTTAAATTATGTTTAAAGTAAAGAGAAAGATTGATCATTTAAGTAAATATAAAGACTTCAAAATAATTTCCCTACATGATTAATAACTCAAGTAAGGCAGTATTATAATATGTCCAGTGAATCAGAAGAAAGAGTGAAAATAACTTTGAGAAAGGAAGCAGACTTCTTTAATTGACTGTGCTGGGTAATGACTTAAATTTTTTAAAGCAGCACAAATAGTGTAAAGCTTATTATATTTTCAAAAGTTATAGTCAAGTAAGCTCCCATTACTTATTTATATTGGATTTTTTTCTTTAAACAACAAAAGTGTCTTTTTATATTTTTTTAACTGGATAGATTGCAAATAAAGAAAATGCTGGAGTTCCATATAAATGCAACATCATTTCAGATGGAACAGTTGGGAAAGATGACAAATAAAAAAGTAGCCAGACAAGATCAAAGAAAGCAAGAAAGGCTTAATTGACACACACGCAACTTTTCTCTGTCTCTTCGTTACAGGAGAGGATGCCTGCTTGAAGGGATATGTTTTCCCACTGGGAGAGAAATGTGCAACATGACAGGTGCAAGTGGCTAATAACTTATGGCATTTGCAGGAGAGTGGAACAATTTATTCCCTTCCAAGCCTTAAGAGATTTTATTTATAACGCACAAGAAAAAGCACATCTCACCAATAATAGAAAGTCAAACTTTTTTTTTGAAGTTTTTTTTGGTTGTTGTTGACTACTTTAAAGACTCTCACTATGGAAGGTTTTGCAAGTAAAACAAAAAATAAATTATCGAAGCTATACATTTCAGTTGACACAAATCAAAGTCCTGGGAAGATCAGTTAAATTTATCCTTCTTTTTCTTCTTGTTAAAATAAATGTTATATGAAAGGATTATCAAGTGAATCACCTAGGCCTGTGTGGGTAGGGAGTCATAAAAAAGTATATTTGAGATACATATATATATATATATAATATAATTTTAGAAATATTAAATATTTTTTATTGTATCATTTCTTCTCTATAGCACATTATAGCTTATATACTGATGTTATTTCTTTGTCACAAAGAACATATGAACTCAATAATAATTTTTCTTTTCTTACAAAGAGGATTTTTGCATAATTTGGACTTTTCCTTCCCTTTACAATCCAAAATATGACTTTCTTGAGAATAGGAGGAAAAGGAGTTTCCCTTCCCCTGGATTTATGGTTTATACTATAAAAAATGGAGTCTGCTAATCATATGATGTCTCTTCTGAGCAACCACTAGTTAGTATATGTACAAACAAAAACAGAATCCTAACTAATATCAAGAGCAAGGAGAACAGCAAGATCTCATGACCAAAATGTAGAAACCTGGCCTTTGCATTGTGGTACTGGCACCAGCTTAGAAGAACTAAAATAATTCATAGTGTACCAGATGTAGAATGTAAGGATTGAAGAGGAGGAAAGGAGTGATTTATAACTAGAATAAAAGTGTTATATAGAATTATATAATCAGTTTTCAAGTAAGATTGGTCTCATCCATAAAGCAAGAAGTCATTTGATTTAATTATCTCATTTTATAGAATTTGTAACCTGAAGGAATTTGTCCAAAAGTCACAAAAATATAGTTTTACAGCAAAAACTATGATACAAGTGTACTTATTCCTAATCCAGTATACTTTCAAGGATGCAATTTCAGATTGGCAAAATGGTGATGGATGTGGAAACAAGAAGACATGTACTTGAATCCCTCTCCAGGTTCTTCTGAACTATGTGAGTCACAATCTATCTCAGTCTCTGTTTCCATATTTGTAAAATGGAAATAATAGTATCTACCTTGTAAGGTAAGTAAGCCTTAATGGACTTTCTAAAACTTTATTACATTATACATACATATAATTATAAAATAACTATTCTTAGAGGTCTTTCAGCCTAGAATCTTAGGCCTTCTTTCATAGACAGAATTTAAAATGTACTGCTAATACCACGCTAGATGTCTTCCCTCCCCCATTCTACCTCTTACTCTTTAGTAGCTTCAGAAGCATTACCTGTTTCTATTATATTCATCACTAAATCTAAACATCTAGGAGTCTCTATCAAGAATTTTCTAAGAATTCTACTCCTTTATATAGTCATTGAAAAGGCTAGATTATGTATGTACTTATATACATAATAATGTACCTAATTCACTTTCCTAAAATATGTTTCTATACAAATTTCAAGTTATCATTTATTATGACACCATAGACTAGTAAGAACTAGTGTTCTTTCCCTTCTATTTTTGTTATGATGCCCTCAATAAGTAAATATCAAATGAGGAAGAAACACCCAGAGCTAAGGGGAAGAGATAGAAAAAGCAAGAATGACTAGACGCTTTTCATCATCCTTGAGTTTTGAAGAGAACTCTTAAATTGTTCTCCTACATTGAAGGAAGTCATTCCCTCAAAATCTAACAGACTTCTTTTATTTCTTCTCTTCCCATCAAGCAAACCAGACATTTCTCCTCATGACCAAAGTCCCATTACAAGTATTTTGTAAAAAAAAAAAAAATCATTTAAGAATCTCATGCATAGACAATAGAATTAAGAGACTATATAATCAGCATGCTTTAATGAACCACTCAAAGAAAATGGCCAATCAGTCGAAACAAGGTTGTTGTCTTTAAACCCTTTAAGAAATCATAACCTGGAGTAAATAACAGAAAAGATAATAAGGGAGTTCAAGGGAAATTCCCTTTCACTGAAGATAATTATGTGTCTAAAACATTTCCAAAACTAGAAAGGAAACAAACCACAAACAAATAAAAATTACAGGCACTTACAGAGTAAAGAGCAAAAAACCCATTACAAAGCATGACCCCTAGACAATTACAAAGATAAATTTAATTGGGAAATATCAGGGTTCTGTTTTATGGCTTATTTTAACTGAAACTGATAATAAAATCAAAAATATAAACTAACTCCTACACCACAGCTTCTGACAGACTCACACACTGACAATTAGTGAATTAGGAAATTATACCTAAAAGAAGGTAAATCTTACTGCTAACTTCCCAAATGAATCTTCTTTTCTTAGGTTTATGGAGCGAAAATATAAAAAAAAAAGGGGTAAGAGCTACAGTTCTTCATTTCAAAGCTGTGAAAATTTTTTTTAAAAGTATCTGTATCTTTGGGAGGAAGGACAGTACATAAGATAAACTTTCAGGGAAAAGAATTCTAAGACCAGAGCTCCTCTTCATATTGAGACCATAAAAAATAAAATGACTGTAAAAGCTTTAGCTGATGTCTTTTTAAAAAAACATATGTAAATTGCACAACTTAAAAGACACATTAGGAGTTAAGACAGTTCAATAAATGGACTATCACTGACCATATGTGTTGACAAGGCAGAAAATGATTTTTTCTGCAAATGTAATTTGTTCATTGCAGTTTTAGAAGGGGGAGGGGAACACATTGTTGTTTTTGATTGAAGACTGAAAATTTCCATTTAATTTCAAGTCAGACACTGAAAACTCAAGAAGCATTATTTAAAGGTAAGACATAATTGGTGACCCAATGGAGATACATTGGCAAAACCATAGCAGAGAGGCATGAGGTCATAGACTTTGTTTAATTAAGGTTTTTTCAGTGGACTGCTGGAGTCCATTTCCTCCACAAGAAGAAGAATAGAAGACTGTCTTGAATTTTGAAGAGATCATGAGGCAATGGTCAAAATTATTAGACATTTTCAAGTTCAAGTCTCACAGAAATCCTTTTTTTTTTTCAACAAAAGCAACATTCAAATCAAAGTTCTCAAAAGCAACACAAATACAGCAAATTTACTCCAACAGAATGTAAATAACTTGATCACAAGATCATGAATTATATAGTTAAACCTGAAAGGGATTTTAGAGACCATCAGGTCTAATATTCTATTTTACAAATGAGAAAAAAATAAGGCTAAAAAAAGCCAATGATCACACATCTGGTAAATGTCAGAGGAAAAATCTGAACCCAGATCTTCCTTATTTCAAGACCTCTCCACTGGAACGCATAACTGCCCTCTAAATAATGCTCACAGATATTATTTAGCAATCTATGAACAAGTTCTTCTCCAAATTGTCTGACAATATGGAAGTAGAACAGAGGATCACTTCTTTATTATTGTGAAATAGACTGATTTTCTCTTTCTAAAATATTTTTAATGGCATTTGAGCTTTAAAAAAATTTCATTTTTTTCTTAGTTACAATAATATAGAGCAAAATCATTTTATAACTGACTTTCAAAAACATGTATACTAGTTGGACATTTTATTGAAAACTTTATCTCAAATGAATAATAGCTAGGTTATCAGATTTATATTGTGATCCAGAAAGAAAAATTGAATGTATTTATGGAAAAATCTGTGAATTTTAAATTTATAAATTAATATTTGTTTTCCAATTAAAAACACAAATATTGCAAATAAATAAAACCTACTTATTAATTTGGCTTTATAAAAGTAATTCTTATTTTATTACAAATACCCAGATATTAATAAATATAAATAATGGAAATATATTTGTCATGGACAAATATAATAATTTGAATACTGAATAGCAAACATATGATATATAAACAGAATAGTTAATAGATACATCTTTAAAAGTAAGTTGGAAAAAGTGTTTGAAACTGAACATTTTATTGTATTTTGGCTACCATGAATAACATTTTCCTTGTTTGAAATTGAGCTTTTGTTGTACCTATTTTAAGAACAAAATATTTATCTTAATCAGTGGTCTAAAAAAAGAATTATAAATAGAAATATTATCAATTACTTGACAAAGAAATTTTGAGCTGAAAAATAAGATGTTGATCATATTTTGATATTAATTGTGAGATAATATAAATAATTTATTAATGAATATCAATTTGTGATATGATTGTGTTTTGGAAATTTTGCTATAAACAATGTTTTCATTTTAGTTGAATCAAATGTGAACTTAAAATTTACTTATATAAATTGTTTTATGGAATGTATGTGGGTCTGAAAATGTTTTTGTGAAAAATTAAAAAAAAAACCTGGGTTATCCTATTTTCTGATAAGTTGCCTTTCGTTCTTTTATTTATTTTTTTGTTTGTCTAAGGGGCATGCTGTTGACTCATTTGGACAAAGTTCAGGCCAAGGTACTGGCCCCTAAGAAAGAAGATTCAGGCTTTTTCTCCCATTTCTGTATCATTATTTCCTACTTAGAGATCCAGAGAATCTCTCTTAAATGGAGCTTAATTATGGTTCATCTCTAGGTCTTTTCAATATAGATCAACAATGTTGCTTCTCAAAAAGTTACTCTAAGAGTAAAGAGATATCAGATCCAGTGCAGCTATTTATTCCTGCTACCACAAGGGAAGCACTTGCTTATTTCCCCTTTTGAACTCTTTCTTTTCTTCTGTATAGTTTTAATACTTTGTGCCCTTTATTTCTTTGTAAATGACTATACAATAATTTAAAAAATTATGTCTGCCAAAAAGAAGCCCTTCTTCATAGGACTAATTTCTCCCACAACAGTAAATACCAACATCAGGAATACAACTAAACTTCTTCTAAATAGGTAATCAAAAGTGAAGAAAAGTCTCAAGAAAAATGATTTATAAAATGACAACAATATTAAAAGGAAAAGAACCTGAAAGACTTAGGAACTCTAATCAAAGCAATAATCAGTCATGATTCAACCATGATACAGACTAATCATAGCCAATGGTTGGATTTGTTTTGTTTGACTATGTTAATCTATCACAAAAGATGATTTTTTGGAGGATACAGGGTCACAAAAAATTATAATGAAGGGAGGGACATAGTGAGAGTAATGTTTTTAAAAAGGAAGAAAAAGTAGAAAAGACAGTAATTTTTTAACATATAAAAGAAAGTAGAAGAAAGTTCAGAAGGCAGGACAGTTTTGGAACTAGCCTGCTAACTTTTATATATATATATATATATATATTTTAAAGTACATATAATAAACATTCATGAACGTTTTTTGATGTTCTTTTTCTACATATATTTATATGTGGGAATTTAAACTTGTTGACGTTTATTAAATACAAAAGAAAATTTAAAAATCAGTATATCTGTAAAATTGAAGACGTTTAAATCTAGAGATCCTTAGACTCTTAAAAGTAGTTTGGAGTCATATTGTGAGGAATTTCAAAACTTCAGTTTTTCATTTATTTGTTTTTCACTTTTAGGTAATGATTTCTTGAGTAGGGGAATGATCAGAGTGATATATTAGGAAAACTAATGGACAAAGTAGATTAGACTGGGAAAGAGAATGGAGACAGAGTTCAGACTCACAAAATTACAGATTTAGAAGTGATCTCAACAGCCATCTAGTCTGACCCATATATAATTGTAATCCTTGGCATAGAATATCCAACTAACGGTTGTTCAGCTTCTTCTTGAATATCTGAAAGGAATGAGAACTTCAGGTTCACACTAAGATTGTGTGTCCATGTGTATTAGAACATGAGGAATTAAAGATGGGGAAATATTTGGATGGTAAAGTGATGAGTCTATTGGCACAACAGCTTTGAACCTCATATGTAAAACTCAAGTCACAAATCATGAGTACTTTCTACTTTCTTCAGATTTTTAAAAAATGCACTTTTAAATAGGAGAAAAACTTGGCGAAGTTGTATGTTGAATGTGACAACCTTCAGTGCATTTGGATCTTTCTAAGAAATGTTTCTTAATTTACACTTAGACTTTCTGTGTGTTAAGAAAAACAATTTGCATGTCATCAACAGATACATGATAATTCCAAGCTGTGTTAGGATCCCATTATGAATATAAACATTTGCTGTGCCAAATTTTATCCCTAAGTATCTAAAGTACAGTAGCTTACTCAATGATGCTGAATCTATAATGTCAACTCTGTCAAGTTGCAGGAGGAAACAGAGCTTTCATTAAAAGACAGGAAAAAAATGTAAAACAAAATTTGAAGGGGAATGCTAAATGAGAAAATCATGGAAACACTGCTCAAGAAAAACTTGCTCACATGAAAGATAACTTTTTAAAATGGTCTGAGGATGTGTGACTTGAAAAATCAGGAAACATATTAGAATATGATGAGAGAAAGAGAGAGAGGGAGAGAGAGAGATATTAGTGCATTGCAGACAAGAATAGGTAGCATTTAAATATCTATCTTAAATTATGAGGCATTAGTGTATTTTTCTGACTTTTTCCATGAAGATTTTGTTTACCAAATTATGTATGTATGTCTTGTTTCTGAGAGAACATGAGAGAAATCTACTGAAACTGACTTGGTGGGGGGAAAAAAACACAAAAACAAAACACCTACATCTCCTGGTACCTTTCTTTGGTTTCTCTCAATTCAACTGCATTTTCTGAGGGTCACCATTCCCTCTCCAATCCATACCCAACCTGACCCAAGAGATAAGCTACCAGTCCATTCTGGAAATGAGCATGTCCTAGTCAACCATTCATTTCTTTGCCTTCCTTTTAATCTCTCTCTCTTGATCTTTTTTCCCTTCTTTTCTCTCCTCATCATTTCTCTTTTAATTTTCTTCTTCTGTTTCTTTTTTAAATGTTTAAAAATTTATTTCTATTCCTATCTTGTTTTTCTCTTCTTTTGCTCCTCCTTATTTCTTTTTCTTCCTTTCTCCATCTACTTCTCCAGCTCATTTTATAGATGAGGAAACTGAGGCAAATAGGATTAAGTGACTTTTCCAGGGTCACACAGCTCATAAGTGTCTGAGGCCAGATCTTCTGGACTTCTAACCCAGAACTCTTTGTGCTACCTACCTACCTCTCTTTACATACTAGAGAATGTCTAAATAAATTATGATACATGAATATATTGAAATATTACTAGGCCATAAGAAATGACTAAATGAATGGTTTTAGAAGAAAATGAGAACCACTACATCTGCAAGCCAATACATAGTAAAGTGAGCAGAACTAGTCAGGCAATTTATACAATAGAAACAACATTAGTAAATAAAACAATTTTGAAATATTCTAAAACTGATCAATTCAGTGATAAACTTCAAACCAGAAGAATAAAAGTGTTGTTCAGTCATTTTTCAGTCATGTATGATTCTTTGTTACTCTATCTGGAGGTTTTACGCCTTTGAGAGTGATTTGACATTTCTTTCTCCAGCTTATTTTACAGATGAGGAAACTGAAGCAAACAAGGTTTAGGGTCACATAGCTAGTAAGTGTTTAAAGCCAGATTGGAACTCAGGTCTTCCTGACTTCAGGCCTGGAGCTCTAGCCACAGAACCATCTAGTTGCCCTTTTTCCTTTCAATATGCCACCTTATATTTCTATTCCTTTTCACGGCTTAGCTTTTAGAATATGTGTTTCTTGATTCTACTTTCTTATTTATTTTATCCTCATTTTACAGATGAAAAAACAGAAGTTAAGTAGTTTGCTCAGAGTGATCAAGAGAGTGAATATCTGAGGATGAATTTGAATTTGGGTCTTGACTCCAGCTCCAATGCTCCCTTATGCGGACAAACTTACTTCCTCATTGCTATTACTTCATTCATTGTCTCATTTCTCCAATACATCCTTTAAGTAGTTTCAACCACAAGTCTTTTTTTTTTCTTTTTTCTTTTTTAATTTAATAGCCTTTTATTTACATGTTATATGCATGGGTAACTTTACAGCATTAACAATTGCCAAACCTCTTGTTCCAATTTTTCACCTCTTACCCCCCCACCCCCTCCCCCAGATGGCAGGATGACTTGTGTATCTAATTTATATTTTAATATAAATTAGATACACAATAAGTATACATGACCAAAACGTTATTTTGCTGTACAAAAAGAATCAGACTCTGAAATATTGTACAATTAGCTTGTGAAGGAAATCAAAAATGCAGGTGGGCATAAATATAGGGATTGGGAATTCAATGTAATGGTTTTTAGTCATCACCCAGAGTTCTTTCTCTGGGTGTAGCTGTCAACCACAAGTCTTACAATGTCTCTTTCCTACCCAAGAATCCTTAATGATTCTCTGTGCTTCATCAGCTAAAATGAAGACTCTTGTCTTGGCAAAGGAGGCTTTCCAAAATCTGACTCCAGACTCTTTCCAGAATGATTTCATATTGTTCTTTCATGTATGTTGAATTCTAGATAAACTGAACCACAAATGTCTTAAATTCTATCCACTCTGTCCTACCTCAATACAATCATAGTCTCCCAATTCTAGGAATGAACTCTTTAACTCTGCCAGTCAAATTCACTTCTTTCAGCCACAGCTCAGAGGTTTCCTTTTGTATATAGTCTTTCTTGATCTTCTAAGGTAAAGTTTCTACTTCATTTTTTTTTTTTTGGTCATTTTCTTTGGATCTTTTCTTTGGCCAATCACACACTACCTACTATTGTATTTATCTGTACATTGGTGTTTTCCCTTTTTGTAGACTTTCAACTTCTTGAGGGCAAGAAATGTGTTACTTTTCATCCAGGTATCCCTAGTGTCTATTATATAGATGAGGTTTAATGAAGGATGCTGAACTAAATTGAATTCTGCCTTAGATCAGTGAGAATGGGAGGTTTAAAAGCTTTAACAAAAGCCCATGGCCTTCAGCATCTAAAGTCCTCCTATCCCTTGGGGTACAAATTTTATCACATTCCTCAAAGCCAATTTGAAACCAAATGCAACATACCTAGTCTGCCTGGCTTTTAGATTTGCTGTTCTCCCTGCCCTGTTGTATAATTGCTATAATTATTATAGTCATGCACATATTGTTCAGAGATCTATACCTCTCCCTATTTATTTAACTCTAATCCATTTTCTATCACATGTTAATCATCTGTAATCTTAATTATATCCAAACTGATTCTTTCTAATTTTCTAATCTTAATACTGCATATTATTTTCTCTATAGGAATATTTTGCAAATACAACTCTTAACCAAATTTTGCTTCCAGAGGGTAAGGAAAGATGAAAGAAAGAATTCTTGGACAAGTCCTAAGGTAGGGAGTAGGAGAAGAAGATGAAAAATAAATTGGGGAAACTGGTCTAAGGAGGGGGGAAGTGACATGCGGGGGGGGGGGTAGAGAAATGGCACAGAGTATTTTTGATAGTGATGGCAACTGGAGTTTCTAAATTCTACCCACCCTGCTTCCTGTGTGCCAACTGGAATTTTCAAAGCTTAAATCACTGACAAAGATAGCTGAATAGCTGCATAGGAATGGAAACTCATTGAAGCAGTTAACAAACAAATCTATTATAGACATCCCTTTAGAAGCCTAGTTGGTTAAGGCCATAGAAATCCCAGAAGAAAAATGCTAAACCTTTTTCTGTGCTATGATAACATGCCCTTGGATAAGTATTTTCATAGGAAGGTGACTGTGGAATCAGAAAGAGTAATGTCTGAGGTTACAGGGAGAAGACAACGAAAAACAGAGCAGAAATCACTTGAGATTTCATATTCCCAGCTCTCCTGGGTTCTAGATAATATTCCTAACTTTCAAGGCTAAAGTAATACTTTTTATTTTTTCCTTATTATTGCTGTTTGACAAGGTTAAAAGCACCATGTGCACTTTTGAATTGAATAATGTACAAAGAAAGTGTGTGTAATATTCCTACTGAAAAGAATCCTAAATGAGGATTTGGAGCTGCTGAATATGAGAAAATGTCTTGATAGGTGCGTAATTCAAAACCTTCAAATAAAAGAACCAGGCATTCACTAAATCAGTATCCATGTGAATATGTGTCTGCTGGAGAAAACAGTTACAACTTCAGAAACTTGGCTTATGAAAAAAGACAGTGTGGTTTTTCCTTCAAATTTTCTCAGGGCTCCTTTTGTTGCCATAAAATTATATTCATTAACTAAATCTCCTGGGAAAACTTCAACAGCAGAGCAGCAGTCAGAAACAATGTTACAGAATGAGACTAAAATTGATTTAACCATTTCAACAAATCCAAGAAAGACTTCAAAAAGCTTAAATATTAACTAACAATTTTAGCATGAAAATTCTTCCAGTAAAATCTCTTTTGTCATTATATTCAACTCTATAGTTAATATATCTCTACTTGATAACTTTCTATTTCAATGTGTATATATTTTTATATGTGTGTCTGTATACTATGTAACTATGTATGTTGCATAAACACAACAAACCAAAACCAAAAATGGTTGCAATTAAATATCACAATTAAATTTCCTTAAAAGGAAAATGTAGGAGGGGCAGAACTAAGAGTAAAGAAGAGAAAGCTTTACAATCAAGTTTTCCCAATATTCTCCTTTAAGCAACTTAAAAATTATACCTCTAATCTATTTCTTGAGTAGCAGAGCCAACAAAAGGTGGGGTGAGACAGTGTTCCTGACCAAGACAACTTGAGACTTTGAAAGAAATCTGTGACACTAGATTGGAAACTGGCCTGGTGTACAACTGACAGCAACACTAGCTATAGGTCTCAGAGGCAGCAGGGACAGTAACAATTGAAAGTTTTGGGAGATTTCACCCCAGAGAGTATAAAGTGATCAGGCAACTAGTCAGAAAGAAATTGCAGTAGACTCCAGTGCTAGCAATGAACTCAGGACTTGGTGCTGTTTGGAAACTCCATTGACCATACCCATTTCTGGGTAACAATTCCATGTTGGAAAAGAGGTCTTATGGTCACAAGGAAGCAGGGAACCCTTAGGAACAATGGCATTTGTGGCTGCAAGGGATCAAGGACTCTTACTGATAAGAATCAGAATGCAGATTAAGAGAGCAATGACCACATGTCTTTCTGGATCACACTACCTAAGAAGCAGTGAAATCTTGCAAACACCCCGAACTAGCTCTGCAAAAAGTTTAAAGTTTGGTACCATGCTACTCCCACCCCTATAGGTGAGCAGAGTCTATCCTTAACATAAGGTTCAAAGTTAAGAAATAGGCTAGAAAAATGAACAAACAATAACAACAACAACAAAACAAACCTGATCATAAAAAATTATGATGGTGACAAGAAAGATCAAGATACAAACTTAGAAGAAAACAACAACATGAAAATAGCTCTAAATAAAGACAAAAAAAAAAATGCAGATTGAACATAAGCCTAAGAAAGAGCTAAAAGAAAATGGAAAAAAATGGTTTCAAAAAAACAATGAAGAATGGTAGAGGAAAAATTGGAAAAGGAAACTATGAAAAAAGAATCAATAGCTTGGTGAAAGAGACACAAAAAAACACTGAAGAAAACACCTTTTAAAAAATAGAATTGTCCATATGGTAAAAGAAGTACAAAATTTCATTATTATAAATAATTCCTCAAAAATTGGAATTGGGCAAAAGGAAGCAAATGACTCCATGAGATACCAAGAAATAATAAGACAAAGTCAAAAAATTGAAAAAAATGGAATAAAATGTGAACTATTTCATTGAAAAAACAAGTAATCAAAAAAATCAATCAAGAAGAGATAATCTTAGAATTATTAAACTTCCTGAAAGTTATCAATGAAGAGTTTAGACATTTCAAGAAATTATAAATACTGCCTTGATATTTTTGAACCAGAGGGTAAACTACAAATTGAAAAAAAAAAAATCCACCATACACCTCTTTAAAGAGATCTCAAAATGAAAATTCCCAGGTATTTTATAGCCAAATGCCAGAACTACCAGGTTAAAAATATATATATACTATAAGTAGCAAAGAAAAAAATCTGCTCAAATACCCTACAGTCACGATATCTCATAAGATTTAGCAGCTATCATAGAAAGGAAAGGAGGAATTAACATATGATATTCCTGAAGGCAAAGGAACTAGGATTATGTAGATAAGAGCCCTACAAATCTGAGTAATAATCCTTCACTGGTGGAATGAACATTTAATGAAATAGAAAATTATCAGGCATTTCTGATGATAATATCTGAGCTAAATAGAAACTTTAACTTTTAGATACAACTCAATAAAAGCATAAAGAAGGCAAACATAAAAAAGAGAAAATTATAAGAAACTCAATCCTACAGGAAGATAATAGATGTAACTCCTAAGAATTTTATCTTTATTAGGGCAGTTAGAAGGAGTTTACATAAGTGTGAATGAATTGATCATTTTGCAATAGGTTTTTTTTTTTGGGGGGGGTAAGGTAGGGGGGAAATTGGTGGATGAGAAAAAGGAATGTCTTGGGGAAAGGGGGAAAGAAAAAAAAGATTGGATAAAATTATCTTATATAAAAGCAGCATGTAAAGAAGAACTTTTACAGGGGACGGGGAAATGGGCAGGGGCAAATAATGCTTGAACCTCACTCTCATCTGTATTAATTGAAAGAGAGAATGAATACATATATACACTCAGGTATATAAATCTATCTTACCAAACAAGGAGGCAGGAGTAGATGAGGAAGAGAGAATACAAGGAAGATGATAGGAAAGAAAGAAAATTAAGGGAGGCAATAGAAACAAAATAGAATTTTGAGAACAGACAGGGTAATAAAAGAGAGAGAAAGATAAACAAAAGAAAATAGGACTGAGGGAAATTCTTATAAGTAATCATAAGTGTGAATGTGAATGGAATGAATTCATCCATGAAATGGTAGCAGATAGTAGAATGGATTAGAAACCAGATTCCAACATGAGCAGAACCTGAAACAGAAATACATAGAATTGAAATAAGGAGCTGAAACAGAATCTGTTATATTTTAGCTAAAGTAAATAAGCCAGGCAGGGTTAAAAATCATGAACTCAAACAACATAAATGCAGAAATAAACCTAATTAAAAGACCTGTTGAAAGAAACTATATTTTGCTGAAAAGATGCCAAAGATAATTAATATCAATATTAAACACATACGCACCACATGGCATAACATTCAAATTTTTAAAGAAAAACTTAAATGAGTTATAGGAAGAAATAGATAGCAAAACTATATTAATGGGGAAACTTAACTTCTCTCTCTCAGAGCTAGATAAATGTAACCATAAAATGAATAAGAAAGAAATTAAGAATTTCAATGGAATTTTAGAAAAGTAGATGTAATAGATCTCTGGAGAAAATTGAATTATAATAGAAAGCTGTATATCTTTTTCACAGTTGTTCATGATGCCTTCACAAAATTGACCAAGTATTAGGGCATAAAAACCTTACAAAATTTCACAACCAAATGCAGAAAAACAAAAATATAAAATGTAACTTTTTCTGGACCATAACACAATAAAAAATTATATTCATTAAAGGGTTATAGAATCATAGATTAAAATAATTAAAAACTAAATAATATATTCTCAAAGCATGAATGGGTTGAAGACCAAATCATAGAAATAATAATTTCATCAAAGAGAATAACAGCAATGAAGCAAAATACAAAACTTTGTGGGGTGTAGCTAAAGTAATATTTAAAATAAAATTTAAATTTCAAAATATGTATAGTGACAAAACAAGAAATAAGGAACAGATCAATGAATTGGATATGCAATTAAAAATATAGGAAAAATGATCAATTAAAAATCCCAAATTAGACACCAAAATGGAAATCTTGAAAATCAAAGATAAAGTTAATAAAATTAAAACTAAAAGCTCTATTAAATTAATAAATACAATTAGCAGCTGGTTTTGTGGGAGGAACAATAAAAATGGATAACCAATTGGCTAATTTGATTTTTTTTTAAAGAACAAAAACAAATGATTAATATAAAAAATGAAAATGATGTATACATCATCAGTGAAAAAGTAGTTAAAGAAATTATTAGGAAATATTTTGAGCAATTATATATCAGTAAAATTGACTAAGAAATAAATTAACATTTACCCAAAATGCCCAGATTAGCAGCATAAAAAAAATAGAATACTTATATAATTCTAATTTAGAAACAACAATGAACAAACAATAAATGCATTCCCTAAGAAAAAAATCACTAGGACCAGATGGTAATACAAGTGAATTCTATAAAATCTTTGAAGAACACTGAATTCCAATACTCTGTAAACCATTTAAAAATATATATATAAATATAAGATAGATGACACAATTTTTAAATATACTTGAACAAGAAAAAGAAAACAATAGGCCAATTTTCCTAATAAAATATACATGCAATTTTTAAAAAATAAAATGCTAGCAAATAGATTATAGTAATAGTTCACAAAGATCATACACTCTGATCAGGAAGGATTTATGCCAGGAATTCAAGACTAGCTCAATGTTAGGAAAAACTATGAGCATAACTGACCATATAAATAAAAAAAATACAAAAATCATATGATTGTGTCAATAAATATAGGAAAAGCTTTTGACAAAATATGACACCCATTCCTATTAAAAACATTTGAAAACAAGGTAAAAAAAATAGAGCCTTGCTTAAAAAAATAAGTAATATCTACCTAAAACCAAGAAGAGGCATTATCTGTAATGGAAATATATTGAAAATCTTCCCAGAAGGGAACCACATGTGCAAAAATGTTCATGGCAGCCCTTTTCGTAATGGCTAGAAACTGGAAACTGAATGGATGCCCATCAATTGGAGAATAGCTGAATAAATTATGGTATATGATATGTTATATGGTATATGTTATGGAATATTATTGTTCTGTAAGAAATGACCAACAGGATGATTTCAGAGAGGCCTGTAGAGACTTACATGAACTGATGCTAAGTGAAATGAGCAGAACCAAGAGATCATTATATACAGCAACAACAAGATTATATGATGATCAATTCTGATGGGCGTGACTCTCTTCAACAATGAGTTTATTCAGATTAGTTCCAATTGTCCAGTAATGAAGAGAGTCATCTACACTCAGAGAAAGGACCATGGGAACTGAGTGTGGAACACAACATAGCATTTTTACTCTTTCTATTATTGTTTGCTTGTATTTTTGTTTTCTTTCTCAGGTTTCTGTCTTTCTAGATCTGATTTTTCTTGTGCAGCAAGATAACTATATAAGTATGTGTATATATATATATATGTATATATGTATATATATATTGGATCTAACATATAATTTAACATATTTAACATGTTAGACTACCTGCCCTCTAGGAGAGGGGGTGGGGGAAAGGAGGGGAAAATTTGAACAGAAAGTTTTGCAAGGATCAATGTTGAAAACATTACCCATGCATATGTTTTGTAAATAAAAAGATATAATAATAATAATAAAGAAAACATATATCTAGAAAAAACAATTAAAAAAAACAGAAAATCTTTCCAGTAAGGTCAGGACTAAAACAAGGATATCCATTATCACCATTATTATTTAATATTGTATTAGAAATGCTAAATATAACAATAAGACAACACCAAAATTGTAATAAGAATAGGCAACAAGGAAACAAAACTATCACTCTTTGCAAATGATTTGATAGCATATTTACAAAATTGTAGAGAATCAACTAAAAATCTAGCTGAAACAATTAACAACTTTAGAAAAGTTGCAGTATGTAAAATAATGTCACATAAATTATTAGCATTTCCATATATTATCAACAAAACCTAGAAGAAAAAGATAGAAAGAGAAATTCCATTCAAAATAATTACAGACAATATAACTACAAGGGAGTCTACCTGCCAAGACAAACCCACAAATTAAGTGAACACAATTACAAAACATTTTTCTCCCAAATAAAGACAGATGTAAGCAACAGGAGAAACATTAATTGCTCATGGGTAGGCCAAGTCAGTATAATAAATTACAATTCTACCTAAATAAAAAAAGAATTATTTTTAGAGTTATAAAAATAATTTTAAAATTTATCTGAGAAAAAAGGTCAAGAATCCTAAGAGAATCAAACTTTAAAATGTGAAGGAAAATAGTCTTCAAAATAGGAGTACAAGATTTTATTATAAAGCAGTATTCATCAAAATAATTTGAGAATATCTGAGTAATAGAGTGGAATAAATTAAATACATAATACACAGCAATAAATGATAACAGTTATCTAGTCTTTGATAAATGCAAAGATCCACACTTTGAGGGAAAAAACTTAGCAATTTAACAAAAAATGCTGGGAAAACTGGAATACAGTTTGGCAGAAATTAAATATGGATCAATATCTCACACCATATACCATAATGTCAAAATGGGTATATAATTTACCTATAAAAGGTGATGCTATGAGCAAATTAAGGAAGTACAGAAAAATTTATTGCAGATCTATGGATAAGGGAAGAGTTTATGACCAAACAAAGAATAGAGAGGATCATGGACAGTAAAATGTATAATTTTTATTACATGAAATTAAAAAGATTCTTCATAAAACCAATGCAGTACAGATAAAAACATTTTCTTTCACTTTTAATTACCTTTTTTTGCAATGTAGCTAATCTGGAAATATGTTTTCCATTATTTCACACATAGAATTGAGGTTATATTTTTTTACATTCTCAAATGTCAGGAGGGAAATGGGAAGGAAGAAGGAAGTTTGGAATTTAATTTTTTTAAAACAACATAAAGATTTTTTTTAAAAAAGGAAAGTAGGAAAATTTGAAAAAGAAAAATAAAAGACAGCAGGATGTTTCTTCTTCACAAAGCACCCTAACATACAAATCTTCTGAAAGTTTGATAGGCTTAATTTAAAATCTTAAAGTATTTAATAATTTAAAGATAATTTTGTGGCATTGGGGAAGGACTTTTCCTCCAAAAAGAAAGGGTTGACTATTCTTGCAGTAAATCTAATAGAAAATTTAAACAGTTGGATCTAATGGAGAGCCAATCTGAATTTGAAATAAAATTAAGGGCACTGAGTTATAGCATTATAGAATCTTAGAATTTAAAGAGACCTCGGGTCCTCTAATGAATGCCTAAATAAAATAGAAATCTCTTCTAAAAGTTTATTACTTTCAAGTTTACTCTCAAAATGGGTTCATAATATGTGAGCTAACATACTCAACAACCAAGTGGATATTCTTATCTATATGGATATTCCCTCCAAAAGTATAGCTGATAGTCATCTATGCCTGGAAGAATCATCCTAAATGATTTTTCTTCATATATTTCCATAAGCTCCACCTGACATGCTGTGACCTTTCCTTGTTTTCTCTTAACATTCAAGCAAATGGACTCTCTAGTACTGATCTTTCATTCTCCTTACCAAATAAACTTATTTCCTTTTTCATCTTTACAATTAGTCTAGCAAAGGCTTTACATTTAAGTACATTTGAATTTCACATTAAAATATTAAATAACAATAAAAACTATGGCAGAATTAAATAACTATCTTTAGCTATTATAATAACCATATTATTTATATGTAAATGAATTTTAGAAGAAAACTAAAAAGCAGTTTGATGTATTTGCTCCCTTAAAATTTATATTCATCAAGTCATAGAAAATCAGAAACAAGTCAACTAGTATTTATTAAACATCCAGTGTCCTTATTAAGCATCTAAGTACCAAATGCTATGCTAAGAGCTAGGGATACAAAGAAAGGCAAAAGTTCCTACCTTCTTAGAGTGCATAGTCTAATGAAGCAAGATAAACAAATATTAATTGGAGTTAAGCAAAAGACAAAAGGCAAACAAGATGTATTGAAAAAAGCTTCTTATAGATGCTGAGTTTAATAAATATTCTTTGGCTGAGATCTGAAGAAGACAGGGAAATCAGACGATAGAGGTAAGAAGAGTGAATTCCAGGTATAAAGGACCAAGGCTGAAAATACAGAGGGTTGTGTTTGAGAAGGGGGCTATACTATCTATAAATAATAAGGTAGGAAAGGAATGGCAAGGGATTATGTAAAATGCAAGAAGTCTAGAAAGGTAGGAAGTAGCACATTTAGGTAGGGCTTCTGGCAGTCAAACAGAGGAAGAAACTGAAAAAAAATTATCTCATCCAACCTATTTTAGAGATGATGAAATTACAACCAAAAGGGGAAAGTAATTGGTTTAAAGTTACATAGTGACTAGAAGCCAGGATCAGGGTGCCAAGACACAAGGCATCAATTGTAGTTACCTTAATTTTGTTTTTAATACATGTTGGGACAGAAGGGAAACAAAATTGGTTTTGGTAATAATATTTATATATAGTCTCAGGATTTTAAAAAGTGAATGGGGAAAAAGGACTGATAATGCTAATGCAGCGGTTTTTATGGGAATCTTGTATTTTTGCCTAGATGAAGTCCATGTGGCTATTTCTAGGTTTCTTTTCCCCCATAGAGCTTTTCCATACACATAGACATAAAGAAGACAACAGTAGCGAAAGATTTGTTCTCAGTTTTCTTCTACTAAAGGCAAAAAGATTTTAATAAGGATAGAAAGAAGAGGAGAGGAGAAGAGGATTTGGAGGGAAGGGAAGAGGAGCAAGAGAAAGGAGACAGGAAGGTGGGAGAGAAAACAGAGAGGAAGGGAGAGAGGAAAAAAAGGAGAGACAAAAGGAGAGAGGGGAGAAAAGAAGGAAGGGAAGAAAGGAGGAAGGAAGAGGGGAAAAAGGAAAAAAGGAAATAAGAGAGGGGGAGAGGAAGGAAGGAATGGAATGAGGGAGAAAGAGAATGAGAGAGGAAGGGAAAGAGAAAAGGAGGAAGAGCAGAGGGCAAAGAGGAAGAAAAGGAGAAAAGGAAAGAGAGATAAGTAATGTTATGCCACAGTTTCCTTTAATTGTTCTACCTCAGTTTCCCTTAATTGTTCTACCTCAATTTCCCTGAATTGTTCTGCCTGGTTGCAATATCCCCACTCCTAACCATTAATCCTGATATAACTTAGAGCTAGCTATTCTAAGGTTCTAAACTGTAATGTCTGATCAAGATAAGGAGAAAGACCTTCTATCTTAGACATCTTGACTCCAGACCTTCCCAACTTATCAGAAGGTCCAGGGCTCACTCTCCCCACCCCCTATCCTGTCATTGTTCTTCCTAATCACTAAACCCTATAAAGACTCTCTGGGACTCCATATTCAATACTGGATCCTTGGAGATGAGAGTCCGATCCAGTCACTTAATCAACTCTCCAATAAATTAAACATTATAACTCTCTAATCTCTATCCTACTTCAGTTTCTCCTGCCTTACAGAAAGAGGAGAGAAGGGAAAGAAAAAAAGAGAAGATGGGAAGGGAAAGGAGGAGAAGGAGGGGGGAGGCAAAAAGAGAGAGGGGTATTTTAATTGCCACTTTCTTACTTCACAAAGTATTTAATAAATGTTTTGTGAAATGGAACTATTTCTTGGAAAGAAGGGACTTGAGTTGGCTGGTTGAGATAATCTGAGAGAAGGGAGGAAGTGTATGATTCTGAGGAATTCCCTTTTTTTTATGCAGAAACACTTGTGGAACATTGCTTTCACCTCCCCTGAGCTCCCTAATCTTGTCCTTGGAGGCCAGTCCCAAGGTAGCACTTCCATTTAAATTAATTGAACACTTTGAATCTACTTAGCTTTTTAGTTTGTCTGTACATGGCCTGAAGAAGTTCCGGATCTTAGATCCAGGGAATTCCAGCCAGATTTCAAACCCTCCTGGAGTATATGTCATTGGCCTCTCACAAGCTTCTAGAGGAAAGGGGGTTGGGGGAGAGGAGGGCAAAGAGCTTTTTTTTTTTTTTTTCTTCCTTGCCCCTCTCTGCAGTAAAACAAAAACAACAACAAAACAAAGAGTCTCCAAGGAGATTTTAAAAGAAAGGAGAAGGGGCTTGGGAGACTCAGGCCACTTATTCAGCCCTAAACTTGTTTCTATGGGAACAAGTGATCCTTTATGAAACAAGAGTGAGTCCCCACTCTGCCTAGCTCCTAATAGCTCCCTCCTCCTTCCTCTAGTATACTAGGGCCACTGTCTCCAACATAACATTGTATTTGTGTGGTCAACTTTGCTTAGTTTTCTGGCAGAGTCCCCGGCCCCTGTCTGTTTTCAGCAAAGAGTCCCATTGCCACCAAATCAAAAAGGGAAAGAAACTGCCTAGCATCTTGCCAGACTTAGTTCACCAAGCACAAAAGTATCCAGGCAACTTGAAGCCAGTGTTTTGCCCCAAAGACGGCTCCTTTTACTATCCCAAGCATTTTTTGTTTTGTTTTGCTTTTGTTTTTGTGTTGTAGTTTTTTTGTCCCTTCCTTCAAAGTCTTTATTATTATTTCTTAAGCCTGCTCATGCATAATGTAACAACTTTGTATATGTTCATACTTAAAATTAAATGGTCACTTGCTGAGAAAGATGTTTATAAACTTGTTGGTAACTATAAAGAAAATGTAAGGGGAAAAAAGTAACCCAAATAGTGGATAAAAGATCAAGTATAATATGTGTAACCAGCATGCTCAAATACATGCCTAGGATTTAAACAGAGGTCTATCATAAATATAATGATTTAAATATTAATTTGCTCTTGGGTGGAGATTTAGTTTAAGAAATGTAGTTCTACTCCTTATATGTCATTTCCTAGATGTGTATTTTTATACATATCTGGGGTTCAATTTTCTTTGAAAACTAGATATGATGATTTTAAACATTCTTCCCAAAGTCAGTGAAAACATTAGGACAAAAGATGTTCTGGTCAAGATGATTTTCTTACTCAAATAATTATAAATCATTTATTAAGTGTCTGCTTTGACAAACATTTGGTTAGGTGCTAGCGTTTCATAGACAAAAATGAAACAGTCTCTGATCTTAAAAAGCTTACAGCCTATTAGGAAAGATAACTTGGTACAAAATAATGCCAATTTATTACCTCTACTCTGGGTGTACTCATTTAATTCAAATACACATTGGCAAATTGGTCCCTATTGTGTAGGAGGTAGGGAAGAAGGGAGAAGTAATATTACTCTCAAGATCTAAGTATAATCCTGAGAAGTTAGAATTCTATTATTGTCATCCAGGAGCCCCCACCAAAGCACTTCCTATTAACTTTAATTATCTAGACTTCAATTCTTTTTTTTTTTATTTTTTTAAAGAAAAGGATATTTGTTAAAATAGTATAAAAGAAGGTATTTACTAAGATGGTATAGTAATAATGATAAGTACAAAAAGAAAAAAATACACTCAAAAGTCTAGGCCATAATAACCCATGCTGTTCAGTGAAAAAACAGGAAAAACTCAAACAACAGTAATAAGACTCACATGCAGTATGGTCATGTGAATGGTCAAAGAATAACTCACAACTTCTAACTGTAGAAGACTCTTTTTGAGTCCAAAGCTGGAATTCTACATTGATGGAAAGGATTAACTAAACTTGAAGTTACTTCCTAACTTGAATGAATCTTTCTGCATCTTTCTGCATCTAAGTTTGTCTGTGTTTTTCCTCAGTGTAACTTTGGTATATCATTCTTCTCCTAGCTGGATGTATTGGAGAAAGCTGGTCTTTCTCCAGAAATATTGTGTGTGTGTGTTGGAAGGGGGCATTGGGGAAGGAGAAAGAGAAAATCAAGAGAGAAAAAACAACTTTTTTTCCCTTTCTACCCACAAGTGATTTCTTTCAAGGTCTTGGCTCCAACTTGAAAATATTGAAGATAAAATATATTGAAATAAAAACCAATATAGTTCCCCCAGTCAGCATTCCATAGAAAAGAGAAAAATAATTTTCTTGCTCATTATTGCACAGACATTTCTCTAGTGGTTTTTTAAATGGAACCTAAAAATTAACTAGATTTAAATATATCTAAATTAATTCACAGCAAAGGACATAATTTAATTAGTAGCAGTTTCATCAACACATATAGTAGATGCTTATTAGTCTTTATTTCTTGAAGTACATTGGATATTTTTATTATTGAATGGCAGCCATTTTGCTGTTCAAGAGGGATGCCATTAGATTTGTTGGTTAGCAAATCATAATGCTCCTTTCTCATCCCAAATGAAGAGGAGCTAGACGCTATTAAAAGGATAAAAAAGGCATTGATAATCCTATGGGGGATAATCATGAGGGAAGGTTGTCTAATTCCTTCCCTTATACTAGTTAGAGTAGGGAGGAAGCATACTAGTACATGGGAATGGGGATGGTATTCTAATGTTTCAAAAAGAAGGTGGTGAAAAGGTGTTTGAAAGAGCCTAGATACCCTGTGAAGCAGAGATGAGGAAGAAGCACTTTCTATCCAAGTAGAATGTGTAGTGCAAAGTCACAGAGAGAGGAGAAATGAAGAAGCCAAGACCAGTTTGACTGGATCCATAGTGATTGGGAAAGGTAGTAATATGTAACAGTACAGGAAATAGTACAGGAAACAGTACAGGAAACAGTACAGGAAATAGATTGAGATAAGGTGATGAAAAGCTTTAAAAGCCAAAGAGGAGTTTATATTTTATCCTATCCAATAGGGAGCTACTATTCCAAGAGGTAGTTCAGTGTGTGAGAGTTGAGGTCAGATGAGAAATAGAAATCTGTCTGCATGTATTGGAGTAGATTTCTTTCATTTACTACTCTAATTTCAGCCCACTTTGACTTTTAAATTTAAAAAAGGAAATGTTTATGAATCTATTACTCAGAAGCTGCCATGCAAAACATTTTAACATATAAATCCTCATCATTTTACTAAGTGTCAGGACATTTTTTTATTAAAGAAATAAAGAAAAGGCATATTTCTTACTCTGTTCATAAATCACCACTAAAATATTTAGTGTTAAAAGTTCCCCATCTTTCAAAGGTTGTCTTTTTTTCCTTTTAAAAGCTTTATAGAATGCTTCAAAGTCTACCACTGGCAATGTACCAAACTCATTCACAGATGAGCTTTCAGAGTCAAAGACTTTTGCATTTTGTTTGTCTGTCCATGTTTATTTAGGAAATCTGCAATTCATTTTCTTTCTCCAAGATGAAAATGTCAATTTTTCCCCATTTATATTCAAGCATGTATCTGAAACGTTTAACCTATTCTTATGCAACTCATTTACACTCTCACAGTTTTGAAAGGTATCTTGGGATATATGGGATGAAAGGAGTTATTAAATATTGAAAGCCATTTCAAGCCTTGGTGAATGAGAACGATGATTTGCTCATACAAGTCAGAGGTTGTCCTTATATCTACCTTTCTCTCCTATTTTGCCATGTTAATGAAGTTCTTAAAGACCCCTTTTTTATTACAACAATATATTTGTAATTCATGCTTTTATTTTTTGCATTTACATCCCTTGTTTATTCTATACTTGACTCCAGCATTGTGCAAGGTTAACCTGTGTTAGTAAGCTAATCATTTTTTCAGTTTCTTCCTTTATAAACTGAGAGAGTGCTAGGCAATCATATAATCACAGATTTAGAGATGGAAGATACCTTGAAGATTATTGAGTCCAATATTCTCAGCTTGCAACTGCAAAAACTGAACACAGCCAGTAAGTGACCAAAAACTAAAGATTTGAATCTGAGTATTCTTGACTTCAAACTCAATATCTCTATTTACTATTTCATGATGCTTTTGGATCTAAAATGTATTTGATTGTTTGATGTTCAGAGACAAGAGACAAAGTTCCAAGCCCAACTATTTGTCAGCAGCAAGACTGCCGGTAGTTAACAAAAGTTGGGTTTTTCTGAATCACAAACATTGGATGTTCAAGAATGCCTTCATTAGCAGTGCTGTCACAAATAGGTTTCATTCATTTTATTTTTTCCCTAAAATTTTAAATGCTTCATTTATATTCTTTTCATTTTTTGTATTATTGTTTCTTTCCAATGATGCTCTACATACAATAGAACTCTCCTTTATAATAAATAAGAGTCAAATGAAACATTGATACATTAACCATGTTTGAAAATGAATACTTTATTCTACATATACTGTCCATTTTCTCTTTGTCAACAGGCAGGACTTAGCTAATTTTCTCAATATGGAAATCATACAATCCAATAAACATTTATTAAGTACCTTTTAAAAAAATTCAATAGTATTTTATTTCCATTAACATGTAAACTTAATTTTCAATATTTATTTTGGTTAGATTTTGAGTTCCAATTTTTTTCTCTCTTTCTCCTTTACTTCCCTCCTCTTCAAGACAGCAAGCAATATGATATAGGTTATACAAATACAATCATTTTAAACATTTTTCCTGATTAGTCATGTTGTGAAAGAAAAATCAGGACAAACCATGAAGTAAAAAAGAAAACCAAAAAAAGGTGAAAACAATATGCTTTGATCTGTTTTCAGTTTCCATGATTTTCTTACTAGTTGCAGGTGGCATTTTCTATCCAAAGTCTATTGGAATGGTCTTGCATCACTGTTTTGTTGAGAAGAGCTAAGTCTATCATAGTTGGTCATCATATAATCTTGCTCTTACTGTGTTTTCCTCACTTCTATTAAGTGTCTTGTGTGCCAAGTGCTATGTTAAGTACTGGGGATACAATTAATAAAAAGAAAAGCAGTCCGTGTCTTCTAGGAATTTATAATCTAAGGGGAGGGAAGAGACAATACACAGAAAGAGATGATATAAGATACAGAATATCAAAATCATGATAGTTTACATCAATATAAAGGCTTTTCTCTCCACTCTCAGAAAAGATTTTCCCTCAAAAGCCTAAAGCATGTCTAGTTTTGTGCTTTTAGGTGAGGGTTTCTTAAACTCTTTCTATTCATGACCATTTTTCATTGGGCATATAGTTTTTTATAGGTATATAAAATAGGCTTATAAATCAAACATTTACTGATAATAAATCATAAAAAATTATTTTAAAATGATTCTTCAATGTGTATTTTTTACTATTTATTAAAGATGAAAGGAAATTTAAATACTAATGAGATGGAGGTGCTTATTTATTTTTGCATAAAAAATTAATCTTGACAGAATATTTGATACTTTTTACTGTGGCAGTAAAATTGCCAATATTTTTGTGACCCTCCACATTCAATTACACAATGGGGCTGTGACCCACAGCTTAAGAAGTTTTGGTCTATTCAATCCCTTCTTTCTAAGAAATGTTGGTCTAATCAATCAACGGAAATTTACTAAGAGTCTACTATCTGCCAACTAATTTCAAAGAACCTGCTTAGAAATATGAAACCTGTAGTGAGATAACTTTCCCAAAGAACTTATATTCTGTTAGGGTAAAAAGCAGGTAAACAAGTATGTATAAAGTAAACACAAGTCACTTATTCCCTTCTTCATCTTCATTTTCAGTCATCTCTTAATTGTAATCAAATATGTACAGGTATCCTACATCTTGGAAAAAAAACAAACAAACCTTGAGTTAATCCTGCTGTCCCTTTTCTTCTGTTCAATCACAAACATTTAATAATCACCTACTGTGTGCCAGGTATCATGCTTGATACCAGGGCTATAAAGACAAAGATAAAACAGTCCCTATCTCAAAGATCTTACATCAATTGCCAAACTCTCTTAATATGTGGTCTATACCTACTGTGCCTATTTTCTAACCATTCCTATCTTAACTTTCTTTTGGCTTTTACCATCAGTATTATAATACAACTACTCCCTTGAGAGTCACTAGTGACCTTCATACCAAATTCAATGTTTTTTTTTTTCCTTTAGCAATTATTTTTCTTGAGGAATCTGACAAAATTGACTACCTCTTCACTAAATTAAATTTAAATTCAAAAGATATTGATTAAGTATTTACAATGTTGAAAAAAAAAAAAAAACCTTTGCTTTAACTCAGAGTTTTGCAGATTTTTTTTTCCTGCAAAAGGCTAGCTATATTTTAATCTTTGGGTACTAAGTTAAAATAAAGAACATTATGTAATTATTTATATAACATGAAAGAAAATACATTTCTACAAATTTCTTATTTCTAGAGTTCAAAAACTGAAAATAATTCAATATAATTTTGTAGTGTACTTCTACTAATTAGAAGAATGAAATACTTTTTTTTTCCAGGAAAACATTTCATTTAATTGGGTTTCAGAATAAATCACCAGAATCAATTGCAAATTTTCATTTCTTAAAACACTGATCTTCAATGAGATTTTATGTATTTCATCTTTCAAAAATATCTTTTCACATATATAGGCTCTGTCAAATACAGATATCAATTCACATGTATAAGTTCTCTTGATATTTTTAAAAATAATATTACATTGCAGATTAATCATTTCTAGTTGAAGGTTTGATGGAAGTTCATTAATTATCTAGTTAAATGGATTTTGAAATATGGAAATTTCTTTTACACATAACATTGAGGTGCAAAATACACTGCTGGAATTGTAGTTTGAGTTCAGAAAATATAATCCACTACAAATTTTTGTGAGAGTAGAATCTCACCTTTGTTTTAACTTTTGACAGCACAGAAAGTATGTAAAACAGTTGACACTATTTGTGATTCAAATAATGTTGTCAGATTCATTTTATTGCAGTAAAAGTTTTGCATATGTGTTGTTTTGCCTTGTAATTTTAGGTTCAATTCATTAAGAAACATCATCTGTAGCAAAAGTTAATTTTCAAGGTCATTTAATGTTCAATAATAGAGGTTGAAGATTACTCTTCTTGTTCAGAAATTTTTCAAACTTGGCTTTGACTCAAGAAAACAGAACAAAACTTTTTTTCTCTTCTTGTTTTGACAAGATATGCATTGTTTTGGTAATAAAATAAAATGTTGCAGTACAATGGTAAATAAGGCACTAGAAATACTGTTGAGTTCTATCTATGTCACTGCAATTTGTAGTTGGCCAAGCATCAGGAAGAGGCAATGAGAGTGCCACATATGGTCTATGTGACTACACAATTATAGCACAAAAATAGCAACAGAATTTAAGGCTAGTATTCCAACTATAGAGAGCATATAGAGCAAAGTAGCCTAGTATGTACCATAAGGGCTGTTGTTATGTGGCTCTAAGGGAGCCAGAATAGATGTCGTTAGCCTCTTCTCCCCCACCTCATCACCTCCATCATTTTCTCCAAGGGAATCTTTAATGTCTGCCAAGAAAGGGAATCTTTAGTATCTAACAGGAAGGGAAGCAAGAAATTGGGGCCACAGGCCATTCTGCTCTTCTCAGAGAAAAGGGTACTAGGCTAGAATTATATCTATCTGCTCCATTAGATACTATTATTAGTCTTGGGATATGATCAGATTCACACTAAGTTCTGGTTGTTTTGCCATTATTATTAGGAGCAAGGAAAGCCCCAAACTCTATACCCAAGACTTGACCCCTTTCCCACCAAACACTAGTTCTACAAAGGACACATAGCACTTAGACAGGAAAACTCATTTATCCAAATCCAAAGCAAAAGAAAAATCCAAGAATGTATATCTATATATGAATTGTGTGTGTGTGTGTGTGTGTGTGTGTGTGTGTATAGAGAGAGAGAAATTCAAAAGTACAAAACAACATAGTACATCTCTCAAGAAGCTCAGGATATACTGAAGGGATTACATATTCATAGGTAAGAATAGTGTACAAGACAATGTGATGAAAAGAGATCAAGAAAAGATTCTCTAAGAAAAATTAAAGAGATTTTTTTTCATTGTGAAAATCAGGTAAAGCTATATTATGTTAAATCAATTGTTGTAAAATCATATTTTGTTAGTGATTAGGCAAGGAACGGGACTTTAGTTTGCTGACTCAGTGCAATAATATTTACAATAATTATCTAGGTAAAACTTCTTTCCACCAGTACATCACAGGTTCTAATAACAAGGGAAATTATGTACAGTAAATGCATCCAGAGCTTTTTCCCAGAACTCTTGTAAATGGAGAATAAAAGAATAAGAACAAAAACTACTTACATCTACTATAGAAATGTTTTTATATAGTATATTTTTATTTAGTACATTTTATATAGTACATTAAATAATACATAGTACACATATACCTTGTATAATCTTGCCAAAATTTTATAAAATAAAGACAAAAAGAATTCCACACATTTATTCCTGTGATCTTATGCAGAATCTTCACTTTTCTAAATAAATTAAAGAAGAAAATAGTGAAAAAAAGTATTAAAGAAGCAACAGATTTTCAAAAATAAATCTGCTCCTGGTAGGAAATCTATCAGCACTAATATGCTTTAGTGATTCTTTCCCCAAATATTTCCTAGTTTACAACAGATGTCATCAATTTCTCTTTCAAAATACAATTTTAGAATCTATTTTTAATCTTTTCTAGAACAGAATTTTTCCAACACTAGGTAACTGTAGATCAAGGGGATGAATTTAATAAATTAATCAAAACATTGTTCATTGGGCTTCCTTCAATTTCATGGGTTCCCTTAGCCAAAGAATTCATCTTAAGGTAGTCTATTGGTAATGAACTTTTGTCTTTCAGTATGACATTGATCTTTAGATACCAGACATAGTGTGTCCATTGAACTATCTTTGAAGCCTTTCTGCTAGTTTGTATTCCTATAATTCAAGCTTCAAAATCCATTTTATGATGAAAAGCCTTTGAAGTATAGAGAAATGACTTAAAATATAAAATTGTTTGCAAAATGTTACAGAACAGAATAGTGAAAGAATATTGTCCAGTCAGTCTTCATTATAAATGTCATGAATGTGACTGAAAATTAATTAAAAGGATTTATTTAAAAATGTAGATTCTAATCCATCCAAGTTTTCTTGTTTGGTGTGAATCTCATACAGTTCCTCTTGCAAAAAAGGATCTACCCAGTGTGCTTATGGTCTTTTTCCAGATCTTTGTGTCATTACAAAGGTGCTGATGTATCTTGCTAGCTCTCCATCTGTTATCCTCTCTAACTGCATGATTTTTGGTCAAAATAAGCCTGCTCTCTTCCTCACATTTAATTTGTGGGCCAAATTAATTGTCTACCTTTAGTGTCTGTTCATGATTCAAGCATTGATGGACTGTCCATTCAAAGTGGGAAGCATTTAAACCACTTGGCTTTATTTTTGGTTTGGATTTTTTTTTCCAGTTTAGAAAATTAAGCTAAATTCTTTTGAGAGATTATAAATGTCCTTTAAGATATTCTGCTAGGACTTGAATCAATCAAAAATATTTCATTTATAAACAGAAACATCTGGAGGTTCTTAATGCCTATATAGGGAGTCCCTCTTCTACTTTAATTCTTTATTAGACATCCTTCATAAGTCTGCCTGGCACATAGTAGGCAATTAATGCTAATTGACTGAGGAGACAATAACTTTGGCAAGTATGCTTCTCCCTGTTTTATACCTTTCTTTATACCAATAATCAGACCATGATTTCATGAAGTTAAATGTTTTGTCTCTATCAAAAGAAACTTTTATTTTTGCATTTGGATTGGATGCCAGTCTTTTGTATAGCACTTCTCTCTATTGAATAAATTTTATTGAATAATTATAAATATTATGAGATCTTATATTCTTATGAGAAATCCTAGGATAACAATCACTGAATGAACTTAATTCACAGCATCACAAAATCTTAGCAATGGAAGGGACCTGGGGAGTTCATAACATACCTGACAATATTTATGAAACACCTTCTATGTTTCAAGCTAAGAGTTGATGATACAAAGGAAGGCATGACAAAGCCCCTCCCCTAAAGGAGCTCACAAGTAATGGGGAAGTCAACACATAGAAAGAAGTGAATTCCCAGAGAGCCTTATTTATATGGCCAAGGATTGGGAAGAAAGTCTCCAGTGTCCACTCTCTAACACTTCAGGTTAAAGGGAGGAGCAGGGCATGTTGAAGAAGAGTGACTTTCAGAGTTGATTTGAGTTTCTAGAATTCATAAAATTTAGAAAAGTAGCCCAGATGGAAATTGTTAGCAAGAATGTGTGTGTGTGTGCGTGTGCATGTGTGTTTTCCAAAATTAGTCTCAATTTTCTTCTTTACAATTCCATCCACTGCTTCTGGTTCTGGCATGTGAAACCAGACTAACTCTAATCCCTCTTAAACAAATAATTGCATAAAACTGCTATGTCCACCTCTTAAGCTTCTAGGGAATATATCCGATCCAAGTCCTTCAATGAATCCCATTTACTTAACAAGGATCTTAAGACCCATATTTATCACACTTGGTCTCAACACTCTCCAGTATTTCAATGTTTTTTTCTTAAATCATGATACCTAGAACTGAATAGAGTACAGCAGATGTGACCTAACTAGAGCAGAATATCATGGGGATCATCCCTTCCTGATTTCTAGAAGTTCTACTTCTCTTCAAACAGCCCAAGAACTTATTAGAATTTTGGCTGGATATCACAATTCACAGGATCATAGACTTAAGGTCAAAGGTACTTTAAATGTCATCTGATCCAACTCCCTCATTTTACAGAAGAGGAAACAGAGGCACAAGTCATTAAAGCAAATTCTCCTAAATCACACGAATAAGTTTGACTGGGAAGATATGGATTCAAGTCTTTTTTCATATAAAGTCATTCAGGTTTAGTAAAGGATAGATTATTGTACAGGGGTCCTCAAACTATGGCCCATGGCCCAGATGCAGCAGCTGAGGACGTTTATCCCCCTCACCCAGGGCAATGAAGTTTCTTTATTTAAAGGCCCACAAAACAAAGTTTTTGTTTTTCCTATAGTCCAGCCCTCCAACAGTCTGAGGGACAGTGAACTGGCCCCCTATTTAAAAAGTTTGAGGACCCCTGTTAGAGGCAAGAACTAGAGTTCAAATCTGGACAAGTTGGCTAACTTTTGCCTCTTTCAGTTTTTTCAACTATAAAATAAGACAGTAATAGCACCTCTTTGTAGGCTTCCTGTGAGGATCAACTGAGATAATATTTGTTAAAATAAAAAAAAGCACTTTGCATAGTGCCTAGCACATATAAATGCTTACTTATTCCCTTCCTTCTCTTTTTCCACTAAACTATGCTACCTATCTTTATGCTGAGCATGTGGCACACTCAAATGATCCAGGGGGTTTTTTTTCCCCCAAGAAAATATCTGCCTAAGTCTATACCTCCCCCATCTTTACTTATGTGAAGTTCTTGAATTCTTGAACAATTGTCTAAGACTTTAAATGCCATCATATTCAATTCAGTCCAATGTTCTAGCCCATCAAGTATTTTTTAGGATCTTGACTCTGTCATTCATTGTGCTAATTATCCCTCCCAGCTATTTTTTTTCACCTGCAATTTCCTTAATATGCCACTTATGCTTTTATTCAAGTCAATGACAAAAAATGTTAAAAATTACAGAGCTAATTATACATCTACAAGGAGTCAATCCTTTTAATTCAATTGTGTCACTATAAGAATGTTTAATATTATTTATAAAAGCCAATCTGTACATTTTGCATCTTTTCATCAAGAATACCATATATCATGTAGAAATTATCCTCATAAGCATTTTACAGAGATGTAAAAGTATGGGGATCAGTATTTATTATTATCTCACTAATCACCTTTCTTCAGAAGTTTTTTTTTCTAATTTTTCATCATATTCTCATAATTCATATAGTTTGAAAGCTGATTTCTCAATATTCTCAAAATTATGGCCCTTCATGCTAAGAATCTTTCTTTGTACACTTGGTCTGATCTGTCTTCTTTCTTATTATTTTCTAGTGCAATTTGTGTTTCTTCAAGTAACCAAACAGGGACTATGATTTTTATAGTCCAAATGTGGGTACTTTCACTATCACTGATGAAAAAAGAAATGAGATAGATGGATATAATATTTATTAAGTGCTCACTATATTTCAGGCATAGTGTTAAGCTCAGGGTATAAATACAAGTAATCAATATAGTCCCTGATTTCAAGGAGTTTGCATCTAATGGGGCAAGACAAGACATAAAGGTATGTTAGAAAATGGGGATGGGATTAGAAAGAGAATATACTTAAGGACATGAAGTCCTAATGGTCAGGAAATGGTAAGAAGCCTCGTATTTAAAAAAATATTACAAAAACTTACCTAGTAAGGGTTGGGGAAACCAGGGTTCTAATGGGAAGGAATAAAAATAGCACGTTAAGTAGATAATTGTTAAAGACTTTTTAAAAAAATCTTTCCATTTTTTTAGCCTCATTTTTAAATTCACTTGTAATGATTTGGCTCAATAAGGACTCATTCCAACTTTTAGTAAACTCATTTTATTCTCTATTATTTCTTACTGTTTTATGAGGCTATAATATTTATAATCTTATATATATTATATATAATATATATCTTATATATTATATATATAATATATAACTATTACATTATATATATTATATATTATATATAACTATATAATATGATTTTGTACATGGTTTCATATTTATATTCTAAACGAATATTATACTTGTCTACCCTGTCTCTCCAATGGTAGAAAGAATAAACAGTTGCTGGCTGAAGTATTTTATAGGATCTTTTGACTTCTTCATTGTGGCAGTTGATTTACATTGATTAAAGTTACATAGGTAAGTAAAGTCAGTATGATAATCAGTATGGCTTTTTATTTTCTTTTGTGACTTTTCCAATGTTTCCAGCATTGATTGATAATAGAAATAGGCCATGTGGGAATTGTTCTAACTATATACCAAAACTTTTTTCACCTCATTTATATTCTTTCTTCTAATTTGGAATTTGTATTTAATTTAATAAAATGGTGGTATTGCTATACATATAGCTCAATCCCACAGAAGCAACTATTCATTTTTTTATAATAATATATAGTTAATCTCATTGCTTTCAATGCTGTTCAATGTTTACTATGTTTAGAACTCCCAACTTTCTCCTTGAAGATATTTGTGATAGATAGACCTGAGGCTTCCACATAATCTATGACATTTTAGCAGCCTTAGTTTGTTTTTTATCTTTAACAGTATCTTTAACTGTATTATTGTCGTTCTCAATTTAATTGAAAAAAATAATAAGTACCTACTATGTTCCAAGGGAGTCAGACCCAGTGGTTGACACTGGAAATAAATGAAAACAAAATAAAAACAAGTGCCCTCAAGGAGGTCATATTCTTTTGAAGTTGAAAAAATGTATACAGAGATAAGTAAATTCAAACTATACAAAATAATTTCAAGGGAGGAATAGCAATAATTTAGGGGATCTTCAAAGGCTTTGAGTAGGAGGTGGTACTTTTAAGCTCTAAATGGGACTAGGAAATTCCAACGGATGTATATGTGGAGGGACAACATTCTAGACAAAGGGACTGATTATACAGGAGTAAAGGTGTAAAAATTGGGGTATGAGGTATGGGTATCAATATATAAATCTGTTTAGCTGGAATATTGAGTCTGTAACAGCACATAATGGGAAATGAGTCTCAAAATTATATAGATCGGAGACCGATTGGTAAAGACTTTAAATAACAGAGGAGTTTTTTTTTTCATAAAGATGAAAGTCATTCCTTCTTGAATAGAAAAGTGATATGATCAGGTGTGTGCTTTTGGAATACTAATTTAGCAGTTATAATTGGATCACTTGCACAAGAAGGATATTGGAAGCAAAAAGACTAAGAGTCAATCAATAAACATTTATTAAATGCTTACTATTTCCAGATACTGTGCAAAGTTCTGGGATATAAAGTTATAAAACATTCCCTGCTTGTAAAAAGCCCACAATCCACTTCAGTAATCTAGACTAGAAGTGATAAATTCTATATGAACAGTAGAAGAAATGCATATCTATAAGAGATGGTTTAAAGGAAGAATAAGTAAATATAAAAACACAAGACAAACTACATGCGGGATAGATAGGAAATCATTAATGGAAAGGAGACATTGGAATTAAGAGGAGTTGGGAAAGGCTTCCTCTAAAAGAAACCATATAAGGTAATAAATAAAAAGGGTTGGCATTGGAGTCAGGAAGATCTGCCTTCAAGTTCTGGCTGTGATATGTTAGCTATGTACCCACTGACAAGTCAGTTAACTTCCTATTAATTAATTCTAAGCAACTCTGAAAAACTACATTGCAGAAGAGTTATTGATCAGTAGATGGAATATTCTCACTGATACTTACCTATGCCAATTAAATTACAGGTACAAACAAACAAAAATGTATATACAAAACAATTTTTGAGTATTTGTAGGACTTTTTTTTTCTGATTTTCTGTTTTTTGTATTGACTCATTTTTTCTCCAAATAAGTCAACTTTTCCTCTCAATGAACCTTTATTTATTCATTGATTTCTTTTTCTGGAATATGCTCTGTCTCTTAATGTCTTGTTTACCTATACTTATTTATGTTTTATCCCTGGTTTGTCTTTTTTTTTTTTTTTCCTTTATTGGCTTTTGTAGTTGCTAGTTGAAAAACAACTTGCATTTCTGCAGTGAATTTTTTTATAGACTCGCACATCCCAAAGTACTTTGCATTTAATTACACACTCATAGAAAAGTGACTATATGACAAATGTGTCCTTTGGGCCTTCCAAAAAGAAGGGGGAAAACCTTCCAGAGGCAATCCACATACACTACAGCTTGTTACAAATGAGCTCTCTGCCAAATTCTGCCTGGGACACTTGATAAAAGACTAATTCCTTGAGGAAATCAAACTACATAAGGGGAATACACATCTCAGGCTGTTACTGCTAGACATTGGCACAGGGGATGGTTATTTCTGACACTTTTCTGGAAATAGCTAACACAGGCTTTCACTTGAAAAGTCCCAGAGTAACAAAGAAGCATTAGGGGGAGAAAATCCCTAGTGCCTATGAAACACATCTCCCACCTACCTTCACCACTGCTCCTACCTCCTGCTGAGGATTCTGTGCTGCTCTGGCATCTAAATAACCTTTATTCTCTCAAATGGAGGATAAATGAGGCAAATGGTCACCATCTGGAATGTACCAAGATTTTATTTCAATGGATGCCAAGCCAAGTCATCCTGTCACCCAACAGGGCTATCTCTGGTCTTTTTCTCACTAGCCTTCCAGCCCTTCCCTTAATGAACTGTGGCAGAGCTATCCTACAGAAGGCAGATGCCATTAGAAATAAATAAATTGCCAAGGGCAAGAATTACCAAGAAGCCAAATTTTAAAAGCCATTTTCACAGAGCAGTCAGTGGTAACCTACTGAGCCTAGGTAATAATGAGGAGGCAAAATAAATGAGCCCAAAGTGGCTTGCTCTTCACTGTGTAAACATGCTAGTACCATTCCCAAGGAAATTCAGTCTTATCAGAATCATAGGACATCAGAGCTGCAGGGACTTCACTGTCCAACTTGTATCTGAATAAGAATCCTCTCTATAACATACTAATAAGTGACCATTTAGTTTTTGCTCTAAGATCTCCTTGGAGGAAAAAATCATAGAATCTCAAAGTTGGAAGGGACCCCAGTGGCCATCTAGATACTCAACTATCTTGTATTACTCTGGACAAGTCATTTACCTTTTATTTCTCTCAGTTTTTTCATCTTCTGAATGAAGTCTAACAAAGGCACTAAGACTATCCAGTCCTACTTCTGAAGTAGCATATTTTGTTGTGTAACAATTCTAATTACGATAAAAAATTTTCAAGATCAGAAGGAAAACAGAAAATTGGATAAAAAATTTTATAATTTATCATATAAAGATCTCATTTTAACATAAAGAACTCTGTCAAATCTGTAAGAATATAAATCATTTCCCAGTTGATAGATGATCAAAGGATATGAACAGGGATTTTTCTAATGAATAAATCAAAGCAATTTGCGGTCATGTGAAAAATTGCTCTAAATCATTATTGGTTAGAGAATTTTAGATTAAAACAACTAAATTGACTAAAATGATAAAAAGAAGTAAGTGATAAATATTGGGGAGGATATGGAAAAAATGGAACACATTCATTGTTGGTAGAATTGATTTAACCATTTTGCAAAGCAATCTAAAATTATATACAAAGAGTTAATCTAGTGTTCTTCTATCTATGGTCAATCAGAACAGGACTAACATCATTTTCCACAGAAATATTTGAAGATACCTATCATATATTCCATAAGTCTCTTTTGTGCTGTTTAACCATTTCCTCTGACTATTTCTCATGTAGCTTAAACCTGAGACTGATCATCATTCTGATTGCCTCTCTTGGATGATCCCTGGATGATCAACTTTTCTTCTAAAAGAAGGTAGTCAAGATGGAACACAATACTTTAGATGTGATCTACCAATGGCATGAAGACTAGAATGTTAGACTTTAAGGGATCAGATCATTACTTACATACTTCTTATCTATGTGACCCTGAACAAGTCATTTATATTGTTTTTAATTTTCATTTCCTCACCTGAAATTTGCTAGATTTGGATTCAATTGCTTCTAGGATTACTTGCAGTTCTAAATTAATGATCCTATGATTATAGC
Organism: Sarcophilus harrisii; assembly: GCF_902635505.1. Classification (NCBI taxonomy): domain Eukaryota; kingdom Metazoa; phylum Chordata; class Mammalia; order Dasyuromorphia; family Dasyuridae; genus Sarcophilus; species Sarcophilus harrisii. The sequence continues at coordinate 126,969,926 of NC_045429.1, forward strand.
AGAACTATTACCTCCTTGTTCCTGGATTTTATACCTCTCTTCTTCATTAACCTCTACAACACTGCCTAAATTGACAAATGATTGCTAGTTTTCAATGTTACTCAATATTATAATTTTTCAATATTTTTATTCAGCACTCCCTTTCTTTAGCCCTTTTCACCCTCACCATCCAAAATAATTAATACCAATTCTAGTCACCCCTCTTTCTTTCCTCTTAAAATTATACTCACTTTAAGAGGATTATCCATTTGATGAATAATCTTTTTTTTCCACTAGTTTTACCCAGAAGTGAATCAATCCCCTTAAAAAATAATTTTAATGCATCAACATATCTCTTTTATGAACATATTATATCCCCTTATTTGCAAAAAGATAATCTCCTCTTTATAGTGTTTTATAATTATATAATGCTAAAATATGAGTCATAAGTATTACTCAAAAACATTTCTGAGAAGCTTAATAATTATGGTACATAGAAATTGTAGTTGCAAAGTTAAGCTGTACTTTGGAAAGTGCAAAGAGGAAATATAGAGTTCCATTAGTAGGACAGTCAGTGATAAAAACAAATTTATTTTATTCAAGAGAAGCCACATTTTAACCAGAGATACTAAGAAAAGTAAGGAGAGGGAAAGAGGGCCAAAACAGACAGGATATTTAGGATTCCTATGGATGTTAACACCTTCAAAATGGAACAGGAAAGGCAGAGAAGGAATATCAGTAAGTATAGTAGCAGCTTCAGGGAAGGTAACTTTCAGGTTAAAACTGGAAGAGGAAATTCACAATAATCTTATAAGAAGCTGCTCATCCATTCATTTAGCACCTACTATATGACAGCCATTTTGCTAGGTACTGAGAACCCAAAGATTTAAAACAAATCTGCCCTGCCCCACAATAAGTTAACTCTGTGAGTAAAGCTAGTTTCCAAAATTCATACAGATAATAAGTGTCAGAGCTGGAAGATGCATTCAAGACTCCTAATCATTCAGCACAGGATTTGGCACAATACTATAATAAGATTCTGTAGGAAACCTGGATCCATCTACATACCATGCATAAGTACAGCTCCTAGGATTTTATAGGGAGACCTGATTATTTTCTCTGAAGTCACAGGTTAAAATGTACTATCAGCTACAAAATGGGAAGTTTCTAGCTTTCAAGGTTCAAGGCATAGAAAATTCAGGATATGAGAGATGTAAGATTCCAGGAAAAAGCATGGCAAGAGGAAGTGTCTTCTAGACAAGAAAAAGGTATAGAGCCAGATGATAGTTTGTTGGAATAAAGACCAGATCTAAAAAGTGTTCCTGAACCTAAAACAAATGAATTTTCATTTTACTAATTTCACTTAATTTCCCCCTACACACTGCCCTTTTATTTTTCAAAGCTTATATGCCTCTGTAACTTCAGAGGTAAGAAAATAATGAGATCTGCCTAAAAGGTTCCTATCCCTTCCTATAAAATATCAGGCTACTTGGATCCTTCAGCTGCCCTTATGCAAGATGAAAAGAAGATCCCAGGAATTCCAGCAAAAGGATAAAATATTTCAATTACACATTCTTATGCATTCTCCAGTGGGTTGTCTTAGTGTGTTTCTGCAATATGTTGTTGATGATATGTTTGCTCATGATTCTGAAATAAAGTGTCAGATGTTTGAATACATCTCTGCCTTTAAGCTATTTAGCACCTTCTTGAAAAAATGGGAAAAAATGGCATCAAAAATGAGCAAATTAGTATGATTTCTGGGGAAAAGAATAAAACTTAATGATATTCCCTTTCAGAATTGATAGTCACTAAATTTATTATTTGTTCAAAAGAATTATGAAATTCTGTGTTCACAGAATACAAATCTGAAAGGGGGTTCAAAGATTACATCATCAAGGGCTTCTTTTAAACCGTTTTGTGTCATGAATCCCTTTGGCAGTTTAGTGAAATCTATGGATCCCTTTTCAGAATAATATTTTTATGTATTTATTTGTATTTTTGTATTTGTATTTGTATTTGAATTACAAAAGAAACGAATTAAATTGAAATGCAGTTATTGCATTTAAAAAGAGGATAGGAGAAGACATTCATGGATTACAGGTTCTTCTGAACTTTTAAATTCAATCTCCTCCCTTTTTAAATTCATTTTTATATTTTCTCCCAGTTACATGCAAAAATAATTTTTAACATTCATTTTTTTTTAAGGTTTTGAGTCTAAATTCTACACCACTCTCTCCTCTCCCTTCCCTGAGACAGTAATATTAAGAGGTCCTCTGAATTTGTCCTTTTGAAGAACCATATTTTCCAGAAACACTACCCCAGAACAAGCCAAAGGCCCTAGACGTATCAAGGATAAAGCTCCCCACCCCCACCTCTGAAATAACATAATTTGCTGTTTGCATACCAAACTGGACTTCCCCATGTGTCCTTGGGAGTCAACACAGGTGCATTAGATTGAGAAACTGCTTGTGTGTCTGGGACCTTTGTAGATAAGCAGACCATCATATTTTTATGATCTAGTAGTTCCCAAGGAAAAAGAATAAAGCTTTTGCCGTTGTCTTGCTCCTCCCCTTTGGGAGGAGTTTTGTTCTTTTCTCACCTTTAATGAACCTTTCACTTCCCAAGAGGTGAAACACATATTTAGACAGTTTTTTCTCTGTTGGCAACTAGCATTTTGTGGTCAATCCCCACTCTTTATAGAAGAGAAAACTGGGAACACAAGAGGCTTACTTCAGTTCAATTCGACATTCGTTTATCACCTAACATATGCCAGCCATTTTGCTAGATATTGAGAACCCAAAGATAAAAATTTTTAAAAGCCCCTGCCCTGCAAGGACTTTAGCTGCTGTGGATAAAGCTATTTCCCAAAATTCATACAGATAATAAGTGTCAGAGCTAGAAGGTGAGTTCATGACTCCTAAATCTATACCTCCTCTTTCTCTTTTTCTTTCCCCTTTCTCTTTTTGCTCTCTCATTTTATTATATATTATATATGTTATATATGAGGGTTTTCTTCAGAAAATCCAGCCAGAAGAATTAAAAATTTCTGCTGGAGGATGGAGGAGGAAGAAGAGGGAGAAAGAAACTCCTACTTTTTTTCTCATGCTGTCATTCTTTTTTCTTCTATAAAGTTTTTTTTTTCTTTTGAGGAAGGGAAGGGTAGTAGTTGTTTTCTAAAAGGAAAAGAAAAATGGCTACATCAATGGGTAGAGAAAGCAACCAGAAAGAACAGAGTTGTCTTAAACAGTGTGGAGATCCAAACTCCTTAGGGAAATGCAAGGTTTTTAATTGCTACATAAGTATACAATAAATCACAACAGTGTGATACACATGTCAGAGACAGCAAACAAAAAATCTCTACCATAAGTGCATAATAAATGCTCAGCTGCTCAAGCATACAAGTTGTTTGAGCTCAATTAAAGAATGGCATAGGTGGGAGGGGGTGTTCATAAAAGAGTTGAGACTCTTACCATCACACATTTGATAGCATTATATCTTTTATAATTTTTAAAAAGGCATTACAGGTACAGCTCCCAAAGCAGTCAATTGTCTGGCAATAAAATGTGATGGGGCATGGAGTGATTATGTAACAGCTGCATAGACATACCTGATATCATTTAGCATCTTGAACCACCTTCATATATAACAGAACTGAGATGAGAAAGCAATAAGAGGGAGGGGAGCGAGACAAAGAAAGAGATAAAAAAACAGAGTAAGACAGATAGAGAAAGGAAAAATAGTGGGCAGAAATAGAGGCAGGGAAAAATGGAGGGAGACAGAGATGAAGAGAAAAAATAGAATCAGAAAAAGGCAGAGAAGAGTGATGGAGAGACACACACACACTGAGAGAGACAAAGAACTAGAGGGGAAGGAGAGAGAGAGGGAAAAAAAGGAGGGAGGGAGAAGGAGAGATAGAGAAAGACAGACAGAGAGACAGAGACAGAAATGGCAGTGAATTAAGAGTTGGTCTGAGGACCTAAAAATCCTCGATTTAAATTTAAGCGGTAATGTTATCATTGACTATGTGATTTCTGAAAATTCACCTAAGAAAAATAAGGAAACTCTACTATATGCCAGCCAAATCAATGAATATTGTTTTAGACTATTTAAAATAATTATAGTATAAGGTTTGAAAATTGCTGTAATATAGGAAATGAGTTGGGATTTAGAAAAATATAGAAAGACTTGGATTTTGTGAAGGATATTATCAACCTTCAAAAAAACAGAGAACAAACAAGCACAGTACAGTTTTTATATCCATGCTTAATTGTAACCTTCTTGGAGGGAGGAAAGGAATAAAAAAAATAAAGTAAAAATTAGTAGAAAATAAAAAATCTACAAGGAAGCAAAGAAAAGACAGATAACTAAACACATATAGTTTTTATTATATAAGCTTTATTGAAATGGAAATTTATTATCTCATATTTTGAATCCTCTTTTATGCTCTGTTGTATATATGGCATTTTTTCTTTTTTCTATTTTGTTTTCTATTTTGAAATAAGTAATTAAAAAGAAAAGTTATTTGCTTTTTTGGTGCTTCAGGCATCTTTCTAAGACAATAAGTTGTGATAATATTTTGTGCCTTGGGAGAGGAACTTTATTCATCTAGGAGTTCCTTATACCAATGAAACCTCAAGTCCAGTACATATACATGTACACATATTTGTGTATGCATATAAATATACATATGACTCAATATCAGATCAGGTAAGATAAAACTGCCTCTAAAATATAAACCTTTTACAATCTCTGTAATTTTGCAGCTAGAGACTAATGAAGATAGCATAAAAAATGATCTTTCTGACAACCCATTACAAATACAAAACAGAGTTCCTTGCTATTAGCCTACAGAGTCTTCTCCCAGCTGCCATGTATTCAAACTAGGGTGCAAAAATATGGGGATTTCCTTTGCAAACAACCCCACTGGCTATGCTGGACCCACTTTTCTCCTACATTCAGCTTCTCACACATACTTCTCATCTTTTTTCCAATTCAGCTTTAACATTTTTCTGCCTCTGATTAATTTGACCCCACTTGTAAGTGTCTTAGCTAACTATGATTCTCTCTTTTCTTTATGTTTCCTAGATAAATGAGCAATTCTTCCCTACATTTCCATTTTATGCCTACCCTAGTCTTCTTTCTTTCTTCCCTTCATTTCCCCTGTGACAATCGCACCTCCCTTTCCACCCCCCCTCTCCCAACCACTATTAAAGACAGGTTCAGGACAGGCCTTCTCTTTTATCTCAGCTATCTGGCTGCTTTTTCCCTCAGATTTTTTGTGATCAAGGCTTGAAGCCAAAATGTTGCATCTAATGTACAAGGTGATATTTTATAGGCTTTTACTCATACAGGGAAAATCAATGCAGCACAAAAAGTGCTCTGTTAAATGAATGCAAGGCAGGCTCTACCTGGCTTATTCTCACTTAAACTATGAAAAAAAGAGGAGAGAGAAATTATATTTTCCAGCTATCCTCAATGCTTACTTAATGTTTTCACTGATTCTTAAATAGCCACTGAGGTTTTGTGTTTTGTTCCTCTCATCAATTTTTAAGATCATTTGGATAAATTACAAGGTATCTGGCAGAGATTGCAATTGTGGCCCTATGAACTTTGAAGAAATGCTTTATTTCCCCAGAAAAAAAATGTAAATGTTTCAATTAGTCTGGAAATCTCAGGCTTCCTCTCTTATTAACCATTAGGCCTCTAACCTTTCACCCTATTCACATCCAAATCAAGAGACAATGCAAAAACCCAGAAATAAGAGACTCAGCATATTTATTAATACAAAGCAAGGAGGAAATGATCCCTTTCATAAAAATCAGCTAGATAGGTTTTGTAGTAGTTGTTGTTGTTTATGTGAAATTATGATTTATATCCAAACTGGTTTATCCATTTGAATAAGAGGTTTGATGGATATGAGGGTACAGAATAGAATGAAAATTCAGAAATGGAATCTAAATAAAGGTAAAAGCTGTATGGAGAAGACAGTAGGACAAATATTCTGAATCAAATCATTCTGTGCTTCATTTTAAACCTGCCAGGACAGGAAGTTTCTTGCACTATGTTCTGTTAAAGCTAGACTAGCCTAAAGCCTCCTAAATGTTGATCAGAATTGGTTTTGCTTACAAGTAGAATTGGTTACAAGAAGTGATTTTGCTTACTAATCCCACTTGGTAAATCTCACAATTTATTTTCTTAGAAATTGTTTATTTATTTATTGAGAGACAGATGAAAGAAAAAACTTCTTGGCTCAGAATTCCACCTGGTCATTGTAGTAAAGTCAATTAAAAATGGCAGTGAGAATTGTCAGGTCAATGTTAGGTAAGATCAAAAAGATCATTGAAAGCATAATTACTACTCTTCTCCTATATAGGCACTACAGCATTATCAGCTGTGGAGAAAATGGCCATTCCAACAGAAAAAAAATGAAGACATCTCCCAAATGAATAACATTAATACTTACCAAGAAAAGGTAAAGAAAGCTAGTATCCTCAAGAGCAGAGATAGCTTTACAGGTTTGTTTAGAAGACTATTTTTGTTGCATAATTACAATGGCCTCCAAAAAGGCTCCCTCTGCCTAGAAAATATTTTCATCATCCTTCCATTGATGTCAGCTTAGGAACTTCATTCCTTTAGCTTATTACCTTGATCCCAATTAAAATGTAAATTTTCCTGGAAGGAAGATGACTTTAAGCTATTGCTTATGTACCCTTAAGTATGGGTGAATCTGTGACATTTTCCTAGAAGTAGGACTTGATAACAAGAGAGCAAGAAGAAACTAGGTTTAGAAAAAATCTAAGGAAGAATACACAAATCAGAGTTTGGGGACAGATAAAGATAAACTCTTATTTCTTATGGGGGATTGGCTTTCCAGGTAACAAGTAGTTCTGCTAACTGCAAATATGTACAATTGTTTCTGCACTGATCTCATCTGGCTCATAAAGAAATAAGGCACCTGACTGCACATTTATAACCTTTATCAGGGATGGAGGAAGAAAGGGAGGGAGCAATAGTATTTGGAACTCAAAACTTTTTAAAATGTTACACATTGTGTTTACATATAATTAGGGGAAAAATAAAATATAATTTTTTTAAAAAAAGAAAGAAATGCTATGCTCATGCACACAATGAATAGTATTTTCCAATAATTTTGTACACAATTAATGTCTATATGTACACAAATAATGCCTATAATGTCTTTCTGATCAATTAAGTGACAAGGGTTTCCAGTAAATCAAGTCTGATCTTCACAGATAGCGAGACTTTAGTCATTTATAATTAAGTGTGATTGAGTCTTACTATCTTATTACATCCTGTCCTCTTAACAGAGGCAATAGGATATAGTAGCCAGAAAACTATCCTTGAAAATTTTCATCTAATAAATAATATGCCCAAACTGAACACACATCTACATGTTTTCATGTGCATAAGAAAGACCTGAGTTAGCTCCCTGCCTTGAATATGTACTAGCTTTATATAGAGTCAGACAAGCCATTTAACTTCTTGATGCTCCTGGCAACTCTTAAAGATTATGAATTGTATAAGAGTTGCTGACCTGGACCTGCATCAGTAAAAAGAATATTTATATCCCGAGTGCCCTGGTTGCCCTGGTGAAATCACAGTGCTGAAGCCCACCCTAAAGGAGAAAAAAATTGTCAAACTGCCTGCTGGTCCAAGATTCTACCATCTCACCCCTGAACATTGTATGATTAAAGGGGTAAGAGGAAGAGAAAGAGGAGAAATAAGCTTTTGTATAGCACTCATGTACCAGGAACTGTACTAAGCACTTTTAAACATTTTTTTACAAATATTATCTTAATTGATGCTCACAACAATCTTGAGTGGTAGGTACTGTTATTTGCTCCCTTGAGGCAGATAGAAGTGAAGTGACTTACTTGCCTTACCTAGTCATCTAGTAAAAGTCTGCAGTTGAATTTGGACTCAAGTAGGTGTTCCTTACTCCAAGCCAAAAAGCTTCTTTCTATCAGATTTGACTTGCTATTGGCTCTTTGTATTATTTAGGCTCCAGAATCTGCTCTTCTCTCCAACTATGGAACCTAAATAATAACCTGAAATGTAGAAAAGGACAGAGGATTTCCCCTCCATAATCCTTATTTTTTACTATTAAGACTCTGAGAAGAGAGGCAGTCTGAGAACCTTTTTTTTGGTCCTTTTTTCTACTCCATTACAATTCTCCTCTTTGGAATAGGGAGCATTGATTCATGTTCAGCTTTCTTTTTTCTCTGGATTTTAAATTTCACAATAATTAAAAATACACTACACATACACTACTCCTAGAATAATCAGGTCTTATATCCCCATGTTTTAATCAAATAATAATTGTAAAATTATGAAATTAAAATAAAAATAAGTTCACTTTGCAAAATAACTCAGTCCTTCCTTTCTTATCCCCTACTGCTTGGAGTATATTTATGATAACTAAATCAATTCAACCTACTTGGGATTTTTTTGAGAACACATCTATTACCTCTGTATTACTTCCTGGGAAAGATAAAATGAACTTAAATCCTCATTCTGAACACAACAACATGCCCAGATAAAGCATGAACCAAGGACCCATTCTGATTGTCAGGCTCACGGTTTCTCCTCTGCTTCTTGAACATCTTTTCCTCCTTAAGGACCCTGACATTTGTAAGACATATTGGAATTTCTAAGACTGCTCAAGCTGCTAATAAATTGGACAAGGAAGTTCAGAGGCCTTTCATCATTGATTCAGTACATGAGCTCTTATGCAAGTCATCACTGAGAGTGTGCCATAAGGGACTCACCTGGAAATTAGAGCTAATAATATGGACCCACCCAAAAGAATCATTATGGACAATCTTTAATCTTCTAATGGTTAAACCCTTAATAAAGATGATTAAAGAAAATGTGACTAAATGAATATTACCAAACAGCAGCGATACACTGAGGGCAGGAAATATTTGTGATACTGCTTTTGTATGGTGTAATAGCTGATACATGCCTAGGCACTGAGTAAATATTTAATACATCTTATTTTTGATTAATGAATCTTACTTTAGAAAGCTGTTTAGAAATACTTAGAAATATTCTATATATTCTCTACATCTACCAAAATAAATAGGTGTCAGTGACAGGAGGATTAAAATAGATGCCAAAAAAGAAACTAATCAGTCAATATTTATAGAGTATCATCAATAGCAAGAGAGGACACTAAATGACACAGTTCTGGTTCTGGAGTCAGGAAGACCGGAATTCAAATTCACTCTGATACTTGCTAGCTATATGGCCATAGGCAAATCACTTAATCCCATTTAGCTCAGTTTCCTCATATGTAAAATGACCTGGAGAAAGAAATGGCAAACCACTCCAGTGTCTTTGTGAAGACAATCCCAAATGAAGTCATAGAGGGTTGGACATGATTGAAACAACTCAACAATAATCATAAGACATTGTGCCTGATAGTGTCAAATGTAAAAGGTCATCACAGGAATCAATTTGAAAATATTGAAGAGAAATAGAATCTTTGAATTATACTAGTTTTTAGGCCTAGAAGGATAATATAGATGTTGCATTTCTATAAACATAAAACATTAGAGAGGTACTGTGGTATAGTATATTATTTGTGTCTAAGAGAACTGGGTTCTGTTCCTTCCTTCAACTCCTCCTAGGTGATGGTAAGCAAGTTATTTTGCCTTATTGCCCCAGACAGTTTTCTAAAACTACTGCTAATCTGAATCCATGGGAGGCCTTTGATAAAGTTACAGGTTTCCCTACAAAGAAATTTTAATAATAATAATAAAAAGCTAAAGGGTTATGACTTTATGATGTCATAAAAGAGTCCATTTAAGCTCTTAATTTTTCAAATGATGAAATTAGAGCCTGGGAGGTTAAATTATTTCCCCAAAATCACATAGCTAGCTGACAATAGATTCAATTGTTTGAAAGGGTAGAACTTCACATAGATCCAAAACTGACTCCCACTTATTGTAGGATTCAGCTTGTCTAAGCCATTGCTTTTCCCAGAAAAATATAAGTTCCTTGAGAACAGGGACTATTTCCTTTTGTCTTTGTTTCCCCAGAACCTAGAACAATACCATTCACAAAGTAGGTGCTCAATAAATATTTGTGAAAGAGAATCGATTTGAATTTCTTCTACATCCTTAAGATAGAAAAACTACAGGTAGAGAGAGCCTCCATATTCAAATTAGATTCACTTCATTGTCCAGTGTCCTAAAGTTCAAAGTTTTATGTGAATTTAGGTTTTAGAATATGGGTTTTTAGCAGAGTATATGGACATCATGTTTGTAAGTTTCTTTTCTTAAGACAGAACCAAAGATTCAACACAATTCAATTAATTGTGTGTCCAAAAAAATGTTCATGGAATTGAATTTTGTGCTGAGACTTAAGGAGAGAAACATACAGGTACTGGCTCTATACTAAAATGTGTCTTCACTCTGTTCCATATTCTAGAGTTAAGGGAATTTCACAGATTCATAGTCTTCAGGTTTTAGGAGGACAGTATGTCTATATGTTTCTCTCATTAATGTGGAGCAGAAAATACAAATCAATTTAATTCCAAACAATAGATATTTAATAAGCATTCCTGGAAATGAAATAAATGAATTTCCTCTTTGGTCTTACAAATGGTAAAATACAACAGCTTCCATAGAGTCCTCCTAAAGCCTCAAAACTATGAATCCTTGTAAAATTCTTTAAGCTGTAGGATACAAAGCAATGAATGACAGTTCCTCATCTAAACAATCCAAGACATATTACAGTACTTTTCCAAATTACTTTGAAATATGAGCTGCAGAGGGAAAAAGAAAAATTCAAACAGGATTTTGCTGCTCATAAGAACCTTGTACTTAAAAGATCCTCACTGAAACATTATTCTGTTAACAACAACAATAACAGCAAGAAAATAACAGCAGGTGTTAGCAGGAAGGAACGAAATTGGTATACAGAACTAGGGACATTACCTGTAATAAAGGAAGTTAAGAATTATAACAAGCCAAGTGGGAGCCATTTTAGTAATCACTGTTTAATAGCAAGGAAAATAAACAAAGAAAAATGATAGATGTTAGCAAACAACAAAAGTCCTTGTCAAATTATCCATATTAAATCTTAATATGAGTTGTCTTTTGCACTTTTTCCCCATTTTTTAGTTCCCTGACTCGAAAAAAAAGAAAGAAGAAAAAGAAGATGAAAGAGAAAGAAGAAGAAGAAGATGATGATGATGATGAAGGAAGAAGAAGAAACAAGCAAACAGTGAAAAAGAAAGGAAGGTAGAAAGGTAGGAAAGAAGGAAGGAACGAAGGGAGGGAGGGAGGAAAGGAGGAAAGAAGGAAGGAAAGAAAAAGAATAAAGAAGGAAAGATAAAGAAAAAGAAAGGAAGGAAGGAAGAGATGGAGGGAGGAAAGGAGGAAGGGAAGGAGAGAGGAAAGGAAGAAGGGAGGGAGAGAGGGAGGGAGGAAGGAAGGAAGAAAGAAAAAAAGAAAGAAAGAAAGAAAGAAAGAAAGAAAGAAAGAAAGAAAGAAAGAAAGAAAGAAAGAAAGAAAGAAAAAAGAAAAAGAAAAAAAGAAGGAAAAGCTTTATCAATAGATGGTTCAAGACTAAAGCAAAAGCAAAAAGGCTAGGAAGGAAGGAGACTTGTGGGGAGCACAGAAAGGGGGGAAAGTTGATAAGTGCCTTCAGATATCGATAGGGCTTTTATGTAGATGAAGATGCTTATTCACTGCTACAGAGAGATAATTTGATCTCAGCATAACTCAAGAACTTTCTACCAACTGGAGCTGTCCAACAAAGGAATGTGCTACTTCTAAAAAGCAGTTAAGTGCATTGACCTTGGAGAAATTTAAGTGGAGTTGGATGACATCTATCAGCAATGTTGTGTGATAGAGTTTTGAATTGAAAAATTATACTAGATGACCTGTAATATTCCTCCCAATGCTAAAACTCCAGTATCTTGTGGTTCTATATTAGATATGCAAGATTTTCACTGCTCTGCAGTTTCAAACATTTGTAACTCCAGGAAAAGCTATTGCTCCCTTGGTTGGAATTATATCATAATTCTACCTTATCCTTAAAAGTAATTTAGAACAAAAATTTTAAACAATGCTTTTAGAAAGTATCCTTGGTGTATGTCCAGTATACCTGGTAATTGAGAAACAACAGGTGACAGAGGAGAGAACTGAGCTGTGATTTCATCCACATAGGAAACTCTCAGTGAGGAAACTTCCTCTACCCATATAGATTAGCATTTTGCCTGCAATATATACTTTTGGAAATTGTCTAAAACGTGAAGAAATTAAGTGATTTGCTCAGGGTCATACAATAGGTATGTGTAAGCGTTTGAACTCAAACTTAGATTTCCCTGATTCTCAAAACCTGATTTCTATTACACCATGCCTATCTCTTATGATACATATGATTAAACTAGCACTGGAAAAAGAGAAAGAAAGAAAATCAGCATTTATATAGCACCTACTAGGTTCTAAGAATTGTTCTGTTTTTAGAAATATTATCTCATTTAATTACAACAAGTTTGGGATGTAAGTGCTGTTATTATCCCTATTTTATAGTTAAGGAAACTGAGGAAAACAAGGATTAAGTTTTGTGCTAGAGTCATACAGTAGTCAGGATTTGTAGCCAGATTTGAACTCAGGTGTCCTTGACTCAAATCTATCAGATGCACTACCTAACTGCATCTAGGCATTAAATATTCTATAATAATGTTTTAGCAACTATTATGTTTTGTTGTTGATTGGTTTCATTTGTGTCTGACTCTTCATGACCTCATTTTGAAGTTTTCTTAGTCAACATACTGGAGTTATTGCAATTTTATTTTTCAGCACATTTTACATATGAGGAAACTGAGGCAAAGATGCTTTAGTGACTTGCCCAGGATCATGCAGCCAGTAAGTATCTGAGGTGAGATTTGAACTCAGGTTTTTCTTACTCCAGGTCTAGTAATCTATTCATAGCACCAGTTAGCCATCTTTCTATTATATTAAGAATAAATAATAAATTGGCCAAATAAATTACTTAATTAATAAATTAAAATTAATAAAATTTTAAGTCTGAATTCTTTTTTCATAATCTCAACCCAACATAAAAAGATAGATCATTGACAGCATATGAATATGTGTTTATATTTCATTCTTCATGATATGATAGAAAAAAATGTTCGATTTGGAGTCAGAAACCCCAGGTTTAAATCCTAATTCCATAACTACCTGTGGAATCTTAGCCAAATTGCTTAACCATTGTATGCCTGATTTCCTCATAGGTAAAATGAGGGGATTGGACTATATGACTTCTGATGTATCTTTCACCTCTAAATCTATGAGTCACTCATTTGAACTACATAATTGTTATGTACTCAACAAATGTTTATTTCTCTCCAGAAGATTGAGATCTAACAGGAAATGTAGCTTCTGAGTTTTACCATTCTTTGTCTATATCCTACAGTGTTTAGGACTGTTTTCAAGACATAATGAAAAAACTCTTGTCAAAACTCAATATGTTCCCATCGTGATTCAAAATAGACATAAGAAAGAATTAACATGAGTGAACCAACATGGTAGAACAGCAACAGCCTCAAATTTAAGAAACCCTGTCTCTAATACATAATGGTTGCATGACTCTGGGCAAATTATTTTATCTTTTCAGGGCCCAAGGCCACTCTTTATGGCTATAATTTCAGAACAGGTATATCAGTAGGACCTCTCAATATTGCATAAGTCATGAATGAAATCCAAAAGACATTAGAATGAAAATTTCTCTTCATTTTACTGAAATTTAAGTGAAATTTTCAAGGTCCTGTTACCTGCATGAATCTTCTTACATCAGTGGTGTCAAACTATATAGAAATGATTTCTGAAATCTGCATATTGGCTTAGAAAACCACAAATTAACTTTACCTATGTTGTATTTTAGAGAAGAAAATAACAAACTATTCCAGTTATATTTTCCAAGAAAACCCTAAATGAAGTCACAAAGTCAGGTACTACTGAAATGGCTAAAGAACAACAAAATGTTGTATTGTGTTTTTAGTTTGAGAAACATTGTTAAACATATCATTTAATAAATATTGGGTATATTTCATCTGGTTCCAGATGGTTAGACAATGACTGATATGTCTGGTTCCATATCTCATCATTACCTAACTTCAAGTTTTCAGACATCCCATTCCAGACTCTGTATGATATCAATAGTGGATATATTTCATCCATCAATGTAGACCTCAAATCACTTCATTGCATTAGAAGATTATTTTTCATGAGCTTCAATGTTCAAAGAAATCTATCATCACCCAGTGACCAACATTTTTTCTGGGGATAAGCTTCTAACAGTTTATTTAGGATGGCCCTCAAAGGAGTTTGTCACTTGGCTCACACATAAATCCTAGATTGATAAAACCTAGCAATCAATGAACTCATATTCATTAAAGTACCTACTATATGGACTAGCAGTAACTGAGAGGAGAGATATAAAAGCGAATTAGTATGCACCAGGGATGGGCACATTCCTATAATCCCTACTTCTAGAGATTCTGAATATTTTTCTATGACTAAGGACACTTATGGAAATGGAGAAGCAAAAGTGTACAAACTGAGTACACATCAATGAAGCATGGAAATTATCTTAAATCTTGAAAATTAGGAGACTTTGATTCAAATCCAATACATTATTGATTTATAGTCATTTCAAATCCTGTTGATTACTTAGTACATATGTGAATTTAGGCAAGTCAATCAACCTCTCTAGGCTTTCATTTGAAAGATGAGGGGGCTGGGCTAGAATGCCTCCAGTATCAAGATTTATGATCCAAGGATCTCATAATCATAATGTCTAGCTACTCAAAGAATGAAGTTTTCTTACTATTATGTTTAACCAATATATTTTTGATCATTTTTGAGGTTCAATCGAGACATTTGTCAGAGTGAATATCTTAAAAATAGCATCCTCAGTATTCCACTGTTATAAAATAATGTTTATGATTTAATTAATAAGCACGATTTTTCCTTCTTAAATTGTTGTATTTTTCAGGCTTACAACTGGACATCCACAGGATAACTGTAGTTCTATGATAGAACAAAAGGTGGTTTTATTTATGAAAAGAGAAATATTTACCTATTAAATAGTGAACTGATGGGACAAGTTGTTTTTTGTCCTTCATTCTCAAAGAAAACCATAGCATCAAAGATGTGATATCATGACATGCAAGTAAGATGGATTTAAGTAAGTGTGAACTATGCAAAGTCACTAGCCTCACTCTACTCTAGAGCTATCTGAGTCCAGTGAAAAGTATAGAACAGGATGATAGGAAATGGTTCTCTTGGAGGAAATAGAATTTAAGCAAGAAAATGTGTTATGAGGTTAAAAATTCAAAACATACTGATTTAACAGTTTGGTTTAAAATAAACATCTTTTAAAAGCAGTGTGTTCTTCATTCTGATTGGGTTTATATGTCTTTTTAAAATGTTAGATGGAACAGACTGATGAAAATATCAGAGATCCCAACAAAAAAGACTAGAGGGTAAAAATACAGAAAAGGCCAGAAAAGTTCATGCTGAAGACAAGAAGCTGAAGAGTCTGAAATGTTATAATACTCAGAACTACAAATGGGATTCATACAATTCTTAACTTATCATGCAGCCAAGAAGGCAGATGTATTGGCATTGACAAATGAGCTGTCAACCTTATTTGCCATCTTTTATTTTTTAATTTTTAATTTTTCTCACAATTCCAAGGTCATATCCTTTGTGACTCATGTAATTAGACTCCAGAAATCTGGGGAGTGGAGGCTGCAGCCACTCGGCAGCTAGCACAGCCATTCAACTTGGGGGTCTGGATACTCAGCCAAATGTCTGGTTTGCTTGGAAAAGGAATTCTGTTCTGAGCTCTTAAGAAAAGACACTTTTAATGACAGTGAGTTATTAACATTCCCCTAAAATTCAAGGTGAACTTTGTACTGAAAAAGAACTAGGATTCCTGACACTGTAAAGCTCTCAGGGACCCTTAGTATTCACCACAGGCATTTTATTTAGGTCCAGAATCTCCTGGAGAACCACAGAATTTTGAAAAAGAAAAGATCCATAGATATCATTTTTATAATGTCCTCACTTTACTGTCTGGGAAAGTGAAGATCTCAGTATACTCACATCCTAGCTTAGACTTGAAATTCTTCAATCTTGTGGACATTGTCTCCTCCCAAGTTATACATATATTTCTAAAATCTAAGCATTCTCTTTTCTTTAAGGTCTTTAAGGTAAAACTATATTTTCATATAATTAGTTTCTTTTACAAATATTATGTCTTTATATTTCTGTGTAGACATTACATATATAATGAGGTATTTGTAAAGTGTTTGGCATAATTCTTAACCCATAGTAGGTACCAAATCAATATTTATTCCTTTGTTTCTCACCCTTACTTTAGTACTTAAAAATATTATTCTGAAAAAAATCTATAGGCTTCACCAGACTGCCAAAATGATCCATGGCATGAAAAAGGTTAGGTGCCTTTACTTTAAAGCAATGTGGGCATGTTTCAAGGGAAGCTATCTTCTTATTAAAGTAATTGTCAGTAGCGGGACTATATAAACAGCAATAAAAATGTATCAAGCATAATTTTACGTTACCTAAATTTCTTCAGACTACTAATCCCTGGAGAGGAAATTTCTTTAAGATTTCTTAACAAAACCCAAGATTTTGCTGTAAATTTTTTGAAATTTAGTACTCAAAGGAATCTTAGACCATATCACCCAGCACAATTGTTTTATAGATAGGTAAAGAGAGGCTTAGAAACATTTAAAAACTTTTCCAAGATTATATAGATATGGGTACTAAAATCCTAGAATACTAATTTCAACTAAAGCATAGAATCTAACATTAGAAATGACCTTAGAGGCCATCTTTTCTGACATAACAATCAATACAACAATCCCTTCAACTACCTCCATGCCAGGGGTTATCTGGCATCTTAAACATTTCCAATGATAGAAAATTCATTTGTTTGTGAGACATTATATTTTTACATAGCTTTATTTCTTAGAAATTCTTCTTTATATTTACCTTATATCTACCTCCTTGTAATTTACATTAATTGTTTATCCTAATTCTTCTGTGAGGATCCTTCAGTAATCATATAAGAAATAGAAGACTCAGTTACCTCAAATAACCCAATGAATGTCAACAGCAAAACTAGATGTTAAGAAATGTCCTACAATCCCAATGAACAATAACAAAAAAGTATAAATAAGTCATCATTCAATTTGAGATGATTGTACAGTTTTGACCATTGTATAAAGGCAGATAAAGTCACATAGGATACATCTTGTAACTGAAAAAATCAGACAAAATTCTATGTTGATGTAGAAAAAGAATATCCAGTAGCAATGACTGGGCTTAGTGATGGAAGAATACAATTTCAGCAGCTTCAAAATGGAATCCAGGCTTCAGAATAGGAATCCTTCTTGGGGGAGGAGGGGAAATAATTTTTCTTCCCTTTTCTCCTTCTCTTTCTTTTTCTTTTTTTCTACTTCTCCTAAATGTCCATGTTATCAGCTAGATTGGACCAAGAGGAGATAATACATCCAACCAGTAGTTAAATGACACTGAGAAACAATGGAATGTGGTATGATAGGTAAGAAGGGAAGCAGCTTCGAAGAACTTGATTCCTTACATCAGAGAACTTTGCAAGGAACTTGAGGAAGGACTTCCAATACGTGGGGTAACAAGAGTGAATTACTTCTTTACCACACATTTACATGTATACTTTACTACTAATTTACTTTTAAGTTTCACCTGACTCCTCCTATAAAATATATGAATATTTGTGAGGAGGTTGCTTCAGGTTTTGAAGTGATTGTTATTACCATTTACTAATCACCAATGGGAAATACACTGGTGGGGGCTTGTAAGAGAAATAACAGTTCTCAAGGTTATTTCTAAAATCCTGAGATTATCTGCTGAGGATCTCATCTTGTGGGTATAGGCAGAAGTTGAAGAATAGCAACTGAAGGGATATCACCCTATGCTTTGGAGTACAACAGAATAAATATACTCTTTCATATAACTCACGATCTTTCAAATATTTTAAAACAACTAACATGAACTCTCACAAGTTTTCTTCTTTCTGAGGAAAACTAATCTAGTTCTTTCAGTAGTTTTTATGGTAGGGGCTGTAGCTTAACACTTGCCCTTATGCAGTTAAACTAATTTTGTTTGTTTTTCTTAAAAAGTATTCTTGAAACTTGATTGGATCTGGGGACTAAAATTTCAGACTCACCACCATTTCTTGGTCACCTGAGGGGAAAGCATTCCAGTGGAATTCTAGATGTTTTTTTGATGTTTAGATGATGGCTCATGATGGGTGAGTAAATTTTGTTCAGCTACATCAATTTAAAGTGTTCTCTATGCTCATATTTGTTGAGTATCCTATGCCCCATACAACTATGAAAACCTCCTTGTGTTAACTGTTGAGTGATCTACAAGTATATCATTTTGTTCTATTATCAAATGAGTATACCAGGCTAAGTCAGATACAAGCCTGGAAAAGCTCCTTACAGAGTTTCCATCAAGATTATAAATACATTTATCTTAGTTTGTTAAAGTTTCTCTTAAAATATGACATCTAGAACTAAATAGCACTTAGGAAAGATGTTATAATCTTAATAGATGCCAGGAAGAAAAATTCTTTAACCCCCATTTTCCTTCTTCTTTAAGGAGAATTATCTTTACGCTAAAAAAAAATAGAGCAACCATTAAAGAAAGTAAAGTCAAAGAAAGATGAGAAGACAAGAAATGAAATGCTTAAAGGGGGTTTAATTCCCCAGCATCACTACCTTAGGAACTTCTGCTATTTGCCATTATTTTCCAAAGATTATAAATTATTTCAGTGTTTTATCTATTGATTCTGTTGGAGAAGTCCCTTAATGACTGAGAGCCACAAAGGAGCAGGCTAGAGGCATGAACTTAAGAGAATGTCCCAGTCTGTGAAGATTCTATTTTATCCCTTTGGGGGAGGAAAGGGAGGGAAGAAGGATAAGGGAATATTAACCAGATAATTTCAATCTCCATAGAAACATTTGATGGTGACACAAGGAAGCATTTAAAATTTATATAAACTGATGCACACTGAAGAAACTAAAACTAGAAAACTGCTATATGTAACAAACAATAAAACAAGTGAAATGGAATGTTTTGGTGATCAATCTTGGTCCTAAAAATAAAACATGAGAACATATCTCCTCAGACTTCTTTGCAGAGTCAGGGACTATAACCGCCAAACAATGCATATGAAAATCAGCACTTTTGATTTATTGGTAGGTTTTACTAAATCTTTTCTTTTTTGTTGTTATTATTTATATAATTGCTGGTACTCTAGAAGAGAAGGATACAGTGGAAAATGTAGAGATTGAAAATAAACTTGGTATTCCATTGATCCATAGCTCTTTCTCACCCCTAAAATCTATGCTGGTATCTTCTTTGCAACTTATACTTTAGAGAAATACCTAGAATATTACAAGGTGAAATGACTTGCCCAAAATCAGAAAATATGCATGTTTCAGAGATAGGATCTTCCTGGCTTCAAGTTTGTTTCCCTAAATACTATGACATATAAAAATAAAAATAAATAAATAAAAATTGATTACTGAAAAAAACAGATTTATTCCTTAAAAATAGTGAACACTTTCTTGCACTGGCATAGATCCTAGAATTTGGGATATATGGTGTGTCCTCTAATTCTCAAGGGATGGCAAAGAAAATAAAGAATCTAGCAAGATGGAAATTAATTACATTTGTCCTGATTGGAAAGATGTAACAAACAGGACTTTAAAAGGTTTTGAAGTTTCTGATCTCTTTAGGCCCTTCTTAATGTGATACAAACTTCATCTGATGAAGAACTTAAAAAGTAGTTTCCCTTTTTCCATCCCTTTCTGCCTATCTATTGATCTGATTTTTCACCTCTCTGCTTAGTTAGTAATAATAAACTACAAATCAAAACAACCCAAAAATGTCATTTGGATATGAATTAAGTAAATTTGCAAAAATGACAAAAAAACTAGTCAATGTTGGGGGGATTTTGGAAAGACAGGAACACTTATACATGCTTCATGTATTTGTGAGTTGATCCAGATATTCTGAAGAACAATGTGGAATTATGAAAATAAAATGATAAAAATTACCATACTCTTTGACCAGGAGATTCTACAACCCCAAAGGATGTCAAAGACAGAACTAAGATTGTATATACTTAAGTATACATAAATACTCACAGTCACACTTTTTGAAGTAGCAAAGAAATGGAAAAAAGGAAAAATGGCAGCTAGATTTTTTAAATTATACTACATAAATGTAATGCAATATAATTGTGCTATAAGAAATAATAAGCATGATACATATAGAGAAGCATGGAAAGATACACATTAACTGATGCAAAGTAAATTGAGAAGAACCTAGAAAAATAATCAAACAGGGTATCCCAAAAGTATTTATCACTTTTAAGGTATTACCATTGAGCTATTTAAAACTTAAAATTGCACTAAATTTTTGGGATATCTTCTATGCTCTGACAAAAAAATTGAAAATGGAGATAACAACTAAAAATAATAGAAATTGATGTTACAAAGCTGTTTTTTAAGCTGCAAAAAACCAGGTCCACAAAGGTAACATTAAATATAACATCAGGTTTTAAATATATTTTTGTCAATTTTGCTGATTTTCTTTTTTCTAATTTTTTAAGAAGAGAAAGATGAGAAAAGGTTGATGCAGAAGGAAATCCAGATGACATATAAACAATAAAAATCAAGTTTTCAAAACATTTAATTATAAAAAGAAGTAGCACATTTCATACTATAAATCTATTGTTCCTCTATCTTTTGGGTTATTATTGTGAATTATATTTTCAATTTATAAAAATACTTGTGTTTGTGTCAATTCATGTAATTGTGTACTGAGCTAGAAATTTATTTGAAAATTCACTTGTTTACTAGTCTTCATTAGCTATTTATCCTCTCCAAAGTAAAATTGATCCTCCTCAGGGGTTTCAGTCAGCTAACTATTCTAATGTCCATTTCCTAAGGTTTCTTATTATTACATGGGAAATGGAATTGATCTTTCACACACACACATACCCTTCAAATCTCTTCTGAGAAGAGTGCTCTTAATCAAATCTGGCAGAGATTTTAGTCATAGAGTTTAACTAAATCAATAGACCCCTTGGTGTCCATAGTTCCTGGATCTCATAATGAACTGTAGCCCTTTGTAGGTCCCTTGGAAAATATATATGTTGATTACTGAGGCAAAATCCCAATCTGATATACTTTGTATTCCACCATACAACCAAACTTATTACATAACCTATTTTATAGATTTTGAAGGGCTTCAAAGACTTATCAAGCTGTAGAGACGTCCATAAACATCCATAAGAGTGACTACTGAAATCACTCATGTGATAACTTGAAAAGAGGAATTTCTTCATTATAGAATGTATGAGACCAATGGAAGTAATATATGTGATTTTTGTTAACATTTACTTTTTTATTTATTTTATTATCATTCACATTATTTATACTGATGCTTGTTTATATTATTTATTTATTTTTGCACTCTGTAAGCAGCAGGTAGCATCTGGGTATGGGAAAGAAAGAAATTGGAGCCAAGATAAGAGGTAATACCCACCCAGAGTAATTGGAATGTTGCCTGGAAGCTTGCTGGGAGTGAAGAAGGGAACAGATAATGATTGGTGACTATTGCCAAGCTCAATCACTGGGAACACCTGATTGCTATTTAATGAAGAAAAGTCAAGAAGCTAAAGCAAGCATCTACGTAAAACAGGAGCAGCCATGGGATTAAAATAGAAAAGGAAAGAAGAAACCTTAAGTAACTCAATTCCTATTTGGTTTGGTAATCTTTTTTTCTCCCTGGAACACATCTCCAAAATACATGTTTTGGAAGCTAATTGGAAACATGATTTGACAAGTCAAAATGAGCTATTTTATTGTTATAAAGCAAACTCAATCTGACCCATTCCTGAAAAGAAATACTTGCTTCCACTTAACTGACAAGTAGTCATCCAGCTCTGCTGGAAAACATCCAAAAAAGTCTCTACCTCTTAAGGCAATTCATTTCAAAAATCTTAAAATTGAAATACTTTACCCTGTACTCTGCTTGTCCTGCCTTCTCTAGAAAGTTTCCTCCAACTATTCTAGACCACATTAAATTCTGATTGATTGCTTAGTACTCATATAGCATGTATAGATTATCAGTTGTAATTTTGCATAGTTACATGCCATTTTTGTACTATTATTTTAAAAGTTAGTTTGTCTTTCCCATTGGACTTTATCTCTTGGAAGTTAGGGATTCTGTCTCTTATGGTTTTTGTAATCTGTGGGCTATGGATTCCCCTCTCACAAAAGAATTATTTTCTAGAGTCACCCAGTCTTTAAATAGGAATAGAACGTCAAGCTTCTCAGTCATTCTAATACTATTACTCTTAAGAGATTGCTGAGGAAAAAAATCTCTAAAACAATGCTTTGGAATGGATCACGTCTAGGGTCTTCATAAAATGTAAATTAATCCCTTCTAGAAAAAGTACTCAGTGTATAAAAAGATTCTTGAGATATGAGAGATCTCCTTAATTCTTGCACCACAAAACAGATGTTTAAAACACAGAACACACAAAAATACATTAAAAATAATTACAACATAAACCCGAAGCCATCACCCTCATTATAAATAAAAGCAAGGATGCTTTATGGGACTGTTGACTAGACATTTCATTTTTACTTTAGTCCTGCACCCTCCAACCAACTCACAAGATCTAGATCTTCTAAGCAGACAGACACAGCTCTTTATACTACGTAGTTTTAGGATAATAAAGTAAGTGATCATTATCTGAGAAATACTGTCATTATAAGCCACCTCCTGCTAGTCAACTGTCACTAACTCTGAAACCAAAGAACTTTACTACTCATTTGGCAACCATCAGAGCTGTAGACATCCATGGCTTGAGATCTCTAATTGATGATCATGGACCTTTAGGAGAAGACATCCAGGGATTTGCTTGTGTAGTGACAGATATAGAATCCACCCAGTTCTAATTTAAACTGGTTGCCCTAACTCCCCTGATGGAAGCACAATTATTAGTTCGAACTTCCCCAAATTGAGTAGGCCTTTTTGGTAAGTCTTTAGATAAACCCATAATGCTCCTGTTCCATGTTTCCTGGTCCCATCACTCTACCAGCAATGTAACAGGTGCTACAGTAAGCCCTCAATCCATGACAGAGTTGAGAGAATGCTAGGGCACACACTCAGGATACCTGGGCTCAGACCCTGCCTCGATTACTTAAATGTCATGTAATTATGAGCAACTCACTAAACTCCTTAGAAGGTTAGTTTTCTCATCTGTAAGTTAGCAACAATAATACTTGAATGACTTATTTTAAACAGCTATTGTGAGGATAGTACTTGGAAAATTTTGAAATGCTATATAAATGTATATTGTTTTTATTTTAATTTTGTTGCCATTTTTTCTCAAAGTTCAGATAAAAAGAGTCTTGGAATAAGTGACTACCCTACTATTATTCTTTTTTATATATTGTTATTCTGCAAAATACTGCACAGTTGAATAAATAATAGTTGAGTAAAAGAATTAGTATGTAAGATTATCTTCTAGAGGCGAAATGAAATCTCTTCTCCCAAAGGGATAGGGCCTTCCTTTTAAAGGAAGCTGCTGCATTCTGGCAGCAATGATAGTTTTAGTATGAAAATAAAAGTAAGTTTACCCATGTTCACTCCTATAAGCCTACAACCCATATGTGCTAATAATTTATTTCTAGAAATAACTAAATCCAAAATGCCTTTGCAAAATTAGTACAAACCAGTAAGATTTTCCTATTTTGTCCTAATAACTTTAAGCCCTCATGTAAACTCCTGATGTTCAACACTCATTTTCCAAGAATAAAAAAACCTCCTCTTCTTAACCCTATTTGTAGGCTTTAAATAAAATAGATACCTAGCTTAGCATTTTTGCTGGACATAAGGGTTTATAATAATCAAATAAATCTAATTTTAAAGCAACAAATACAGAACAAAAATAATACATCTGAATATTCATAAGAGGGGAAAGCATTTTTTCCTGGAAAATAGAAGTAGTCAGTCTGGTTCATTAGGCTAGCTTTCACCTCCTTGGAACTGTGCTTGAATCCCTGACACTATCTTCTCAGTTTCTGCTGTATTTTAGCACTGTTAGAGCTTCTGATTGTGTTTTATCAGAGTTTGTTTATCCCTCAGCATGTCACTCACCCCAATATCAGCTATCGAGTTCCTTTATCTTGATGGTTTGACTCAAAACTCTTCCTTCTTCTTGGGAGAAAAGGTGACAACCTCCTTCAAGTCTCTGGTCCTCAAGAGTAGCTTACATATAAAATGGGAATTTTTTGTACCCATCATCTTACAGGAATGAAAAGGATAACATACAAAGCATTTTAAAACCTTAAAGCTCTAAATAAAAATAAACTAGTTGTTTATGATTAATATTATTAGAAAATAATTCTTATTCAATAGAATTCAAATAGAAATAATTCCAATACTTTCTAGTGGTTACTTTTTATATTCAATAATCTATAACACAGGAATATAAAATAACTATTTTTGTAGTTGACTAAAAAAGTTTTAGAGCTCATCTACTTAAGATCACTGAAAGCACACTTAGAATAACTCCAAAAGCAGACAAAATATCATGAAAATAATAGATACATCAAACTGTTCCTCGTATGATTATAATTTTTTACCATATATAATTATTCTGCCTCTACCATATTTAATATAACCTCCAAACTTCAGCTGTTGTTATTTTTCATCTGTAAAATGAGAATACAGCCCACTATATCATATTTAATTCACTCAACAAATATTTATTGTGCCCTTATTATATGGGAGGCATTATAATAGTTGCTACAAGGGACAAGGGGAAGAATGAGACAGTCTTTGTACACTGAGAGCTTATAATTTAGCTCAGGGGTCCTCAGACTTTTTAAATAGGGGGCCACTTCACTGTCCCTCAGACTGTTGGAGGGCTGGACTATAATAAAAACAAAAACTTTGTTTTGTGGACCTTTAAATAAAGAAACTTCAGAGCGCTGGGTGAGGGGGATAAACGTTCTCAGCTGCTGCATCTGGCCCGCAGGCCGTAGTTTGAGGACCCCTGATTAGCTGAACAGATAAGATCTATATGAATAGTAAAAATAGAAAATTTTGTCTATAGTAAATCTCACATAAGCAACACAGATAATAAATGTTAAAGTAAGTAAGCCCTGAAGAGGAGGAAAATGGCCCTGGACCAAAGTGATATGGCACACTTTAATGGAGAAAACAGATTTGACCTGAACCTCAAGGAATGGGAAGGTCTCATCCTTATAGATGGTCCAGGAGCATTCAGAGCAGAGAAAGATCCAAAAGCCATGTGTTAGAAAGTGGAATTCATAATGTATTTTCAGGACACAATTAGATAGACTAATATGTTTGGATTGTAGGATTGATGAAAGCAAGCAACAAGTGATAAGGCTGAAAAGGTAAGAATCAGATTATGGAGAGATTTAAGTTTGAAACTAAGGAATTTGAATTTTATCCTTTAGAGGACAGAAAACCATTGAAGATCTTTAAGTAATACTATGTTTGTGGAAGATTATTCTTGGCTAGATTGAGGAATCTAAGAAAAGAAAATGGTAAAAAGGAGACCAGTTAAATGATATATCATAATCCAAGCATCAACTAGAGTGGTGACGTTGAATATGGATATGAAAAGAAGGATAAAAAGATACTTTGAAAAATATAAAGTACTTTGCAAAATTGCTGAAAAATGCCATGATGATGATGACAGTGCAAGAGATAGCAGGCAATGGCCCAAGTACAGTCTTCTGTACTTTATAGTGGAGCATAATCCTAAATCATTTTAACATGAGGAAACATAATCTACACACTGATGATTTATTTAATCAACGCTGGAGGGCATGCGAAGTTTGCTCTCAGCAATGACAAATAACAATAGGTATTTCTTTGCGCTGACTCTTTTTTCTTATTTTAAAATAAATTCTGATAGGCTAGCCACAGCTGCTCCCTTACAAAGAGCTGGCGTCTGTGACTTCAAAGGGAAGCAGTTGAGAGGAAGAAAATAAGCTAAATTGCGAGATCTGAGATTTCATCAGCTGCGAGAATGATTAAAAAAAATTCTTACACTAAATTTTTTTACATTCTCATTTGAAAACACCCCAAGTCTGCTGATTTCTCACATGGCAAATATAAAGGGGAAGGCTGTGGGATGACAAGCATCTGCTTTCTTCCTCCCAAGATCCCCTTTCCTTGTGCTGCAGGTACGGACACCTTTCCTACATCTGTTAAAGATGACAGGATATACCAGACTCCCAAAAAACTATTTTAATGACCTAGAAAAAATAACTACAAAATTCATATGGAAAAACAAAAGGTCAAGAATTTCAAGGGAATTAATGAAAAAAAAATCAAATGATGGTGGCTTAGCTGTACCAGATCTAAAATTATATTATAGAGCAGCAGTTACCAAAACCATTTGGTATTGGCTAAGGAATAGATTAGTTGATCAGTGGAATAGGTTAGGTTCAAGGGACAAAACAGTCAACAACTATAGCAACCTAGTCTTTGACAAACCCAAAGACCCCAGCTTTTGGGATAAGAACTTACTGTTTGACAAAAATTGCTGGGAAAATTGGAAACTAATATGGCAGAAACTAGGCATTGATCCACACTTAACACCGTACACCAAGATAAGGTCAAAATGGGTTCATGACCTAGGCATAAAGAATGAAATTATTAATAAATTAGAGGAACACAGGATAGTTTACCGCTCAGACCTGTGGAAGGGGAAGGAATTTATGACCAAAGAAGAACTAGAGATCATTACTGATCACAAAATAAAAAATTTCGACTATACCAAACTGAAAAGTTTTTGTACAAACAAAACTAATACAGACAAGATTAGAAGGGAAGTAATAAACTGGGAAAATATTTTTACAGTCAAAGGTTCTGATAAAGGCCTCATTTCCAAAATATATAGAGAATTAACTCTAATTTATAAAAAATCAAGCCATTCTCCAATTGAAAAATGGTCAAAGGATATGAACAAACAATTCTCAGATGAAGAAATTGAAACTATTTCTAGTCATATAAAAAGATGCTCCAAATCATTATTAATCAGAGAAATGCAAATTAAGACAACTCTAAGATACCACTACACACCTGTCAGATTGGCTAAGATGACAGGAAAAAATAATGATGATTGTTGGAGGGGATGCAGGAAAACTGGGACATTGATGCATTGTTGGTGGAGTTGTGAACAATCCAACCATTCTGGAGAGTAGTTTGGAACTATGCTCAAAAGTTATCAAACTGTGCATACCCTTTGATCCAGCAGTGTTACTACTGGGCTTATATCCCAAAGAGATCATAAAGAAGGGAAAGGGACCTGTATGTGCACGAATGTTTGTGGCAGCCCTCTTTGTAGTGGCTAGAAACTGGAAACTGAGTGGATGCCCAGCAGTTGGAGAATGGCTGAATAAATGGTGGTATATGAATATTATGGAATATTATTGTTCTGTAAGAAATGACCAACAGGATGATTTCAGAAAGGCCTGGAGAGACTTGCACAAACTGATGCTGAGTGAAATGAGCAGGGCCAGGAGATCATTATATACTTCAACAACAATACTATATGATGACCAGTTCTGATGGACCTGGCCATCCTCAGCAATGAGATTAACCAAATCATTTCCAATGGAGCAGTAATGAACTAAACCAGCTACGCCCAGAGAAAGAACTCTGGGAGATGACTAAGAACCATTACATTGAACTCCCAATCCCTATATTTATGCCCAACTGCATTTTTGATTTCCTTCACAAGCTAATTGTACAATATTTCAGAGTCTAATTCTTTTGTACAGCAAAATAATGGTTTGGTCATGTATACTTATTGTGTATCTAATTTATATTTTAATATATTTAACATCTACTGGTCATCCTGCCATCTGGGGGAGAGGGTGAGGAAGTAAGAGGTGAAAAATTGGAACAAGAGGTTTGGCAATTGTTAATGCTGTAAAGTTACCCCTACATATATCCTGTAAATAAAAGGCTATTAAATTTAAAAAAAAAAGATGACAGGAAGCAGAAAAGAAAGCGTGAAATGTTCTGGGGGGAAACCTGAGGTTTAGCTATTTGCCAGCCACAGGCCCTATATAGGTAGTCACCCTGAGCTACTTGGCCATAGGTCAGAAGAAAGTAAATTCTTGAACTATCTTTCTTTCCTGGCTATAAAGTAACCCGAGGCTGCTGACATCAATAAATTCTTGAGACACACAGCTCTATGGAAGATGTAAGCTTTCATGTTATCTGATATTTGGCTTGTTCAAACCCAAGCAAATTGCAGAGACTCTAATCCTGGGCCCTGAATCAGGGCTGCAGATCTAATCGGAGCGAGCTCTTCAGTCAGTCCCACCTGTGTTCTTTGAATTACTTTGGAAGGATGAGTTACAATTCAGGATTCACTGCTCTTTTCTGGCATACCCTGATCATTGAAGGCTGCAGTAGCTCACTGTGTAACAGAAAAGGCTCATCTAATTATCCAGCTTCTCCGTGCGCAGTCGAACAACCTTTATGTTATCCCTTAAAATATCCCAGGTTTCTATGATGTTCGCCTCAAATCCAAAGGGTGTTAGAGAAAAGCTTTGAAATATGAGTCAATACCTTTTCTAAGTTTGGGTAGTTAGACTCCAGAGGGAAAACCCCTGACAAAAGCATAGATTCATTCCGTTCTTGAAGTGGCAGCACCTTGTTAAAGGCATCCTGTAGAGTGGGACTTCTAAAAATTTTTTCCACTAGGGACCCCTTTTTATCAGCAAAATTTTTACATGATCCCAGGTATATAGGTGCATAAAATAGATACATAAATCAAACATTTGCTGATAATAAATCATAATTTTGTGACCCCCTTCCATATTCAGTAACTGACTCTATTTGGAATGGTGACCCACAGTTTAAGAAGCTTTGCTCTAGAACAAGCGTTTTCAACTTCTTTTTTGTCACGGACAACTTTGGTAGTCTGTTGAAGCCTTCTCAGAATAATGTTGTTAAATACAAAAAAATAAAATCAAATAAATGGGCTGTGAAAGAAACCAGTTGTGTTGCAAATCATTTGGAATATAAGATTATAAAGCAAGATAAGCTGGATGTGGTCAAACAAGAGATGGAAAGACTAAACAACAACATATTGGGTATCAGTGAATTTAAATGGACAGAAATAAGTGAATTTCATTCAGTTGATCCTTATATATATTACAAAAAGCAAGAATCTCTTAAAAGAAATAGAATTGTCTTCAGTCAATAAAAGGATGAAAAAAGCACTACTAGGGTGAAATTTCAAAAATGACAGTGATATCTGTTCAAATCCAATGCAAACCATTCATCATTGCAGTAATACATCTATGCTTCAATGACTGTTGCCAAAGAGGCCAAAGTTGATCAATTCTATGAAGACCTACAACATCTTCTATAAATAACACCAAAAAAAGATGTCAAATTCATCACATGGGATTGGAAAGCTAAAGTAAGGAATCAATAGATAATTAGAATAACAGGCAGGTTTGACTTTGAAGTACAAAATGAAGCAGAACAGAGACTGATAGAATTTTGTCAACATAACTCAAATACATTCTTTTTTTTAAACAACCTAAAAGGTGAATCTACACATGGACATCACCACATAATCAATATCAAAATCAGATTGATTATATACTTTGCAGTCAAACATGGAATCACTTTATACAGTCAGTTGAAATAAGAGCTGAAGCTGGCTATGGCTCACATTATGAACTTCCTATTGTAAAATTCAGACTGAAATTAAAGAAAGTAAGAAAAACCATTATATCACATAGGCATGACCTAAATAATGTATCTTATGAATATGAAAGGGAAATAGTGAATAGATTTGAGGGATTAAATCTGGTAGAGTGAATGCCTGAAGAATTATGGACAGAGATCAGGCTGGATGAGTCAATAACCAGGTTTAGAATTATGTTTTTTTTAAAGAATAAAGAAATAAAGAAAGAATTTCTGGGAGAAATATCAAAAATCTCAGATATGCAACCACTCTGATGACAGAAAGTGAAAAAGAATTAAGAAGCTTCTTGATCAGGGTGAAAAAGAGACTCTCAAAAGTCCTCTCCAGCATCACAATTTGAAAGCATGGATTCCGTGGCTCTCAGCTTTCCTTGCAGTCTAAATCTCACAGCCATACATTGCTACTGGAACAAGCATAGCTTTGACTATATGGACCTTTGTTGCCAAGTTCATCATTCTTCTTTTTAGTCCCTGTCCAGATTTACCATACCTTTCCTTCCAAAAAGCAAGCATTTTTTATTTTCATGGCTACAGTTGCTGTCTAAAATGATATTTGAACCCAACAAATATAAAATCTGACACTGTTTCCAATTCTTTTCCTGAGTGGCAAACCTTAGATTTGTTTTGGTTGGTTTTGGGGGGTTTTTTTATGTTAAGCTTGATTCTTCTAAGGTCTCTTCCAACTCTGAATTTAGGCAGGACTGAGGGAGAGGGTTGTAGATAAAGCATATGAAGTAGGGGAAGAAGGGACTATAAAGAGTGGAAACAAGAATGTGAAAGAAATAGGTCACCAAATCAATTCAGGATACTGAGGAAATAGAAATAGTCATATTGGGAAAGGGGATGTATTCACTGTTTGTGGCATTGTAAACTGATACAACTATTTTGGAAAGCAATTTAGAATTATGCTCAAATTGCTGTCAAACATTTGACCCAGTAATACCACTATGAGATTAATTTCCCAAGATGTTTTGGGGGAGGAGAAAATATATATGTTTTAAAATATTTATAGCAGCTCTCTTTGTGGTGGCAAAAACCTGAAAATTGTGAGGATGTTCATAATTTGGGAAATGACCAAACAAGTTGTAGTATATGGTTGTGATGGAATACTATTGTGCTATCAGAAATGATGAACTCATTGATTTTAGATAAACATGTATAGACTTGCAAGAAATAATGAAGAACAAAATAACCAGATCCCAAAAAACATTGCATACAATAACAGAAAGATTGTTTTAAGAGTAACTTTGTCATTTTTTTCTATTTTGTCATTTTGACTATTTTGACTATTTGGCTATTACAAATAACCAAATTAAATGTAAAGGACCAAGGAAAGCATATGCTATCTTCATTTAGAGAAAGAATTAATATATAGAAATATATAGAGAATGTGCCAGGCATAGGTAAATAACAGTTAATATTTCCTTAATTTTTCTTGAGTAACATTACATATAGAAAAATATGATAAATATTATAAAAATAATTTACAGAAGCCCTATAAAATTGGCAAATAAAGTCTTCTTTAAACATTTAAAATGTATCAAAATGAAAGGCATCTTTAAAATGTTTAAGAACAATCAGCAGAAATACATTGTTGGTGGAGTTGTGAAATGATCCAATCATTCTAAAGAACAATTTGGAACTATGCCCAAAAGGCTATAAAACTGTTCATATCCTCTGATCCCAGCAGTGTCTACTGCAAATGCATCCCAAAGAAATCATTAAAAAGGGAAAAGAATCCACATGTACAAAAATATTTGTAGCAACCCTCTTTGTAGTGCAAAGAACTAGAACCTGAGGGGATGCCCAGCAGTTGGGGAATGGTCGAATAAGTTATGGTATATGAATTCAATGGAATATTATTATTCTATAAGAAATGATGAGCAGGCTGATTTCAGAAAAGCCTGGAAAGACTTATACAAACTGATGCTAAGAAAAGTGAGTAGAACCAAGAGAACATGGTATACAACAAGATGTTGTGATAATCAACTGTGATATACTGGACTTTTTTCACCAAGTTGATTCAAAGAAATTCTAATAAATTTGTGATAGAAAGAGCCATCTGCATCCAGAGAGAGGACTAAGGAATTTGAGTGTGGATCAGAGCATGGTATTTTCACCTTTTTTGTTGTTGTTTGTTTGCTTGCTTGTTTTGTTTTTTTTTTATTTCTCACTTTTTCACCCTTTTGATGTGATTTTACTTGTGCAGCAGGATAAATGTGGGAATATGTTTAAAAGAATTGAACATATTTAACTTATATTGGATTGGATTGTCTAGGGGAAAGGGAAGAGTGGAAAGGAGGGAGAAAAAATTGGAACACAAGGTTTTGCAAGGGTGAATATTGAAAACTATCTTTATATGTATTTTTTAAAATAAAAAGCTATTATAATTTTTTAAAAGATTAATTAGCAGAACATGAGACATGTACAAATAATCTTGTTGAAAATATAAGCAAGTAGCTTAAATTTCCAATTAACACTACTTTAATAATAATGGGTTTTTTATTTACTTTGGCTGTTACCTCATTTGATTTTTACAACAACCCTATGAGCAAGGTACTTTTTTGCCTGAGGCAATTGGGGTTAAGTGACTTGCTCAGGGTCACATAGTTAGGAAGTGTTAAGTGTCTGAGGCAGTATTTGAACTCAGGTACTCCTGACTTCAGGGCTGATGCTCTATTCACTACCACCTAATTGCCCCAAGTTAGGTATTTTATAGACATAAAAAGTGAGGGAGCAAAGAGAGGATGACTTGCCAATGTCACAGACCTAGTCCCACAAGTTCAAGGCTCTATTCATTCCTGGATATGGCTTTATCAAAGAATTTTATCAAATTTTACTTATCAAAGAATTTTAATGAGACAATTCCTTGCTTTCTTTTTCTAGAATTTTTCCTCCTGATTGAGAACACAATACTATTATGCTCCAAGCTTGAGAACTTGAATCCTTGATCAAAGGGGGACACTAAAGTGCTTTCTATGATCTGGCTTAGTAGGACTAAAGAGACTCAATAAAGTAGTTCTCAAAATGTGGATTGAAGAAACCTCACTCCATATTGTAGCTGAATAAAGTGTTCTCAGAACCCCAGGGAGAACTCTTTCAGAGTTCATCCATTTACCCTATCCCCACTAACTAAGTAGTGATTCTGATAACCTTTAAATAAAAAGTTCCATTTAAGAATTGGCACATTCTAAATGGGCTACCATTCACTATTTTAGGAAACATCCTTGTTTCTGTCATGTGAGCTCAGTCATCACATAGAATGTTGTTTTTACTCCCTACTCTCGGAAACACATAATAAACCATTAAGTGTGTCTGATCTCTTGCCTCTTGGATATCTGTTTCCCCTAGAGAATCATTTGTTAAACTGGGTTTTACTAGCTTTATTTTATTCCCAGGGGAGGAGAGGAAAAACTTGTGAAGACTATGTAATCATAATGACTAAGCTTGGCTCTAGCAGATAATTAAGAAAATTTACCTACCTCCATCTTTTGAAAAAGGGATGTGAGTGAAATTTTGCATATTCTACAGGAAATGATTGACATATTGATTAGTTTTGTTCAACTGCCTTTTTTTTCCTTTAAAACTTTCATCACTAGTTAGAGGGCTATACAGAAAAGTATCTACAAAAAGGATATATATTTAGAAAGGAAGGTAATATCAAAAACAAAAGATATCAGTAAAAATAAGATTTTTGCCATGGCTAAGAGTGAAGAAAATGCTAAGAACAGACATTCATGACAGAAGTAAAGAATCTTTTGAAATTCAAGAAAAGAATCATTTTTGAGACAAAGGATAGTTTAAATAGTTTAGGGCATTTGAGCCATTCTCTCTGCCATATATAAAACAAAGCCTTTCTTCTCCAGGCTCCAGAAGCCAAGAAAGTTTGTATTTATTGATTACAAGATGATAGAGCTGGGGAAGGAAGAGGTCCCTGAATTGGATTTTAAAATCACTAGGTCTAACTAGTACAATATGACTATTTCTATTTCCTCAGTATCCTGAATGTATTGTAAATGTAGTTCATTTTACAGATGATGAAACTAAGTCACAGATATTTGTTCAAAATCACACAGGCAGTATGTGTCAGAACTAGGATTCTATGACTCCAAATTCAGGTTCCTTTCCACTATATTCCTATCCAATGGATGCTAAGTTAGCTTAATTACACTAAAGCTACGCTATAATTCAATTTTAATATAACCGAGTTTGTAAGTTTCCCAAGAGAGAAAAGCTTTTCCTCCTATCACCATTTTCTCCAGAGGCAAGAAATATGACAATTAAAATGTACTTGGGCTTCCAAAGGTCTAGGATTTCAAAAGACTGCCCAGCACCCCCACAGCCTTCTTTTAATCGTGAACGGATCATCTCTTGGCTGACTCTGCACCAATGGTTTTCCATCCCCTCCTCCCACCATCCCCACCAACCTTTTTTCCTTTCAAAAGAAGCCACGAAAGACATTTGTAAATGCTTCAAAGAGAGAAAGCTCTATAGCCAACACATGACGCAATTATGGAATTCAAAAGGTCCTGGGAAGTGGCGAAAACCACAGATTTAAAGGGGAATTTCTCATGAGGTGAAGTCTTAGAGGCATGTGGTGAAATCTTGTGATGTGAACTCTTCAAAAGAGTAAAGTATTCACTCTCCCCCTGGCAGGGTGAGCTGAGCTGCCAGAAACCCAAAGAGAGAGAGGGAGGGAGAAAGAAAGAGAAAAAGGAAAAAAATGTTCTTTGTAACAGAGTAACTGTCTGATAGATTACCAGATAATAGGTCCAATTCTGTTGTCCTTAGAGCTTAGGGGAAAAAATTCTAATACCATTAATAGAACTTTGGCCTGAGTAAGTAGTATAAAAATAAGAATGAGAACAAAACTGAACATTTTTTTAAAAGTATATTCACATAAATTTTACTCCTCCTTCTAAAAGCTTTGGAAATTGCATTTTTTTCCTGTGGAGGTAGGGTTGAGAGGTTAAAGAGATATCAACTGTGTAGTTAAGCTGAAAAGCTTTTACGTTAATACTGTTCATAAATTTTAATGCATCAAATGAGGACAAATTAAGGTTATCCAAAAAAAAATAATAATGGAAATAATTTTCATTTCCAGAGTCATTTTGTTATAAAGACAACCTGAGAAAGGAGTGATGTCTACTCACCAAGACTGCATTGAATATATGTATTGATGGCTTTCTTTTTGAATGTCTGACTCTGGGGAAACAAGCAATATATAATTATGGCCCAGTCTGGCAATTCCAAGATATTACTGCCCCAACATATAAAGCAATTCCTATTTCACCTCAAGTATTCGTCTCCAGATTCAAATGCATGTGCTAAGTCTTCATCTACAGACCATCCCACTTGACTGACCAGGAAATAAGTATGAGTAGAGTGTAGCTAAAAGTTACAATAAGTCTCCTGAATCACTTCAGGCCATATTCATCAAGCAAGAGCTTATAAGAATTGCATAGTAGTGAGAAAATGTTAGGTTTTCCATCTGGGTTTAGAGATTATGGATTTTAGCCTAACACTCAATGGCAAGCTAAGACTTTCCTTGCTCACTTGACTCTTAATAAATGGCTAGTATGTTTTGGGATTTTTTTCTTTTCATTCAGAAAGCATCCAAATATTAACTAGCATTATCTGAAACTCACCAAAACAAAGCCTAGATTATCTGTTATGGCCTTCAAAATTCTTATTTAACAACTAAATGTTAAGATTTGAGACATTAAGAATATTATTTTTCCTAAATCCTCCTGAGGAAGTGGGAAAGATGCTATGGCTGAAGTCAAAGAACCAGGATTAAAATTCTACTTGTGTTATTTTTCACTTGTGTGGCATTGGAACAATCATATATACTCTTTAAGCCCTTCAATTTCTTTACCTATGAAATGAGGGGGTTACACTAGATCATCTATAAGCTCCCTTTTAGCTGTATCCATGTCCAACAATTAGAAGAATATGTGGAAGTATTAAGTCTGACCTTCCAGGATCTTAATATGATGAATATACTCCCATCCTTTCTCAACCTCCATCACATAGTATACTATCTTCTACTTTCAAAATCTCTTGTCTCTCATCTTATCCTCAATCATTCAGACTTCGTCATATTTTAATAAAGATTACTAGTAAAGACTTAGGGTCAGCTGAATGATATTGGAGAAAATTGGGGAATTATGCTGTTTGGGTTCACTAATCATCAATGATGAACTTTCAATGCAGCAAATAAGTCATTATGCTCCTCTTATTTTCTTCATTTTTAGAAATGGGACAATAATATTTATTTATTTCCTAAGAAATTTGAGGGCTTTCCTAGAGAAGAATCTTAAACTTCATGTATGGAAGTGTAACATGTAGCTTTTAAACAAATAATCAACTGAAATTATGATTGCATTCTATGATATGGGATTCAATATTACCACTAATATTCAACTTCAGGACTCCTAAAGTCCAAAAATGCCATAAACCACATTCTCAATGAAATATGCAAACATACATACATATACGAAATAAGCATAAAGTGTTACCTTTATTTATGATGAACACTAGGAATACCTTTCATGGAGGTTTAAAATTGCACATAAGCCAAATATTCAAGTAGTAACATCAAAAAGTGAGAAAAATAAGTAGAAATTCAACTTATGACAAATTTAGGAGAGAAAAAGGACAAGTCATACAGGATGCACCAATAACTTACAATTTGCTTCTTAGGAAGGAAGAAGTCATAGATACATCAGAGTATGGGAGAGGTCCCATCCCCAAATCCCTGAACATCTCTATTCCAAAACAACACTCAATAACAAAGCCCATAAAACCTGGACACTGTTATTTCCACAGGTGTTGATGTGGTGAATAAATATTGGACTTGGAGTCAGAAAGTGTTCAACTCAAATGAGATAAAAACAGCTAACCTAACATTTAGGTTTATAATTATTAAATTTATAACTATTACCTTATGTGATCTCACAACAACCCTAGGAGGCAGGTGCTATTTTTATCCCTATTTTATAGATGAGAATACTGAGACAATGAGGGGTCAAATGATTTGCCCAGAGTCCAATAGCTAGTAAGTGTCTGAGATCACATTTGGACTCAGGTCTTCCTGCCTCTAGTCCTAGTTCTCTTTTCACTGCGGTACCTAGCTTCTAGTTGATAATGATGACAATAATTACAGTAATGGCAATGACATAGGAGCATATGGAAGTAGCAAATATCTTGACACAATCTGACCAAGCTAATATCCATGCAAGAATTGCACATCCAGTGTCCTTACAAGTAGCATTCCTCTTCTGAAGTGAACCAACAGAAAATAGTGCCTAAAGACCCAAGCAACCTGGACACATTATCAGCAAAGCCACACGACAGAAACCTCAAGGCAAACTCTAAAGTGCTTAACTGCCTGTTATGCTTGCTCAGGAACAGATGGCTGCAGTAGAAGGATTTCCTCATTTGCGTTTTTTGGCATCTGGGGCCTATGATTGACACCCAAGAAGACAGGTAAGTGATCCTGTATAGTTCTGGGGATAATAATATCTCCACCTGTCACCACTCCCAAGGAATGCTTATTAATGTCTATTACTCATTTTGATTTAATGTTTCAGATGCCAAGGTGGTAGGTCGGTGGTAAGCAGTTTTGGAGTTTTTCTTTATATTTTAATTGCCATGGAACTGTGTCTAGGCTTAAGTGGAAAGCAATTTGTTTTTCCTTAACTAGATTCACACAAGCTTTATTTTTTTAAAAAAATCACCACCAGCAAAAAAACTCAAGAACAAAGCAAGACTTAGAAGAATAGGAACCATGTATTTCAAATTTATGTTTAAAAACTCAAAGACTTGCTACAAAGCTTTACTATACTTATCCCAGGGATGTTTCCTATTTCCATAAGTGTATTAACAATTATATCAACTAGACATTCTATTTTGTGTTTCAAAAGCCATGATTCAGGCTTTTATGTTTCTCATTTCTGGCAAATTTGTTGATGTAATAATTTCTGGTCAGTAAGTATTTCTTGATTATCACCCAGATGTCCACAAAGTACTATGATGGTTTTTAATAGTAAACAGACAAAAATATATGATATGAGCCCTACCTCCAAGATGCTTACATTTTGTAATCTAATATTAGGGAGAAAAAATGGACATGTATTAAACAATTTAGATAAAAAATAATTAAGTTGTTTAGCATTTACTATAAGTGCAACAAGAGTTCAGAGAAAGTAATAAGAGTAAAAAGTTGATTTATCCAGGAAATTGAGATAGCCAGAAATTGATAGCCAAGAAATGCCCTAGAACATACTGTAATAGATAAACTAGATATAGATAAATGGCTGAAATCAGATGACATCTATCCATCACTGAAGCAAAAGGAAAAAAGAATGAATCTCTCTATGCAATCTTCTTTACATTTATATCACTGAGCATTTCAAACAGTTCCCTTAATTCTCTGAACTGGTTCCTGTTCTTTGATGTACATTTATTTTCAAAACCTCCTGATGGGCTTTGGATCCCCATGATAGGTGCTTTTGTGACCCACCTGAGTTTTCATTTGCACATAACTATAGCCTTTCTAACACAACTTGTTCATCTAAAACTGTGGCCTTTCTCTTTGCCTGAGAAATCATTTCATTTTAAGAAAGATGCCCTTGTCTCTGTGATGGCATTTTTTCTCCACCAGTTCATCAAGCATAGGATCTTTTATGATATGTATAGTTAATGTTTTTGCACATTAGGAATCTCCATAATTCTTGTTGATATCTTCATTCCTGCCCACTCCTTTCCTTTTCTGAAACTATTATTTTAGATATATTCCTAACTAACAGCATGTATTTTATCTTTTTGAAAATTGGTAATTAAATAATGGATTATTTGATTTTCCTCTTCCTATGTACATCTTCATTGTGTAATCACTGTAAACTAGTTGTTCATCTACAAATATGTCCTGCATTAATTTCTGCTCACTACTCTGAGCTAGGTTCAGTAAAATGCCTTTCTTTATGAATATAAAAATGTCCATAATTTTTTCTTTTTAACAGAATTTTGGTTTCATTAGTGTAGAAAGTTTCAGATATGATACTTCTACCAAAGCAGATCAACATCTTCTTTGTGAAATACATATTAAGAGAATTGTTATATGTTATTTACAAATAAGAAAACTAAAACTCCAGGAGATGTTAAGCAAATTTTGAGGATCACACACCTGGAAAGTTTCAGAGTTGCATCGTCCTGTCCCCTATGCTATGCTCTTCATCTGGGCTGATCAACTATTATATATGTTCTGGGCAACTGATTGGATATGAGGAATGAGAGAAGAGACATCAAGAATCTCACCTAGGTTGTGAGTCTAAACTGACTGACAAGATGGTAGAAGTCTTAACACTTAATAAGGAATTTAGAAAGAGAAAAGAGTTTGTAGGAAAGGTGATGAGTTCACTTTTAGACGTGTGTAATTTAAGATATCCAATTTGAGATATGCAATAAACAGTTGGAAATACAAGACTGGAGGTCAAGAGAGACATTAGAACTATATGAATATATTCAAGAATAATTTACACAAAAATATCCTTGAAACCATGAGGGCTGATGAGATTGCCAAATGAAATAGTATGAAGGAAGAAAAGATGGCTTAGAATAGAGTATCAGAGTACTTCCATATGTAATAGTCATTTCATGGAGACAGAGAGAATTGTGGAGTAGGTAGGAGAAAAATCAAAAGAAAGCATGACACAGAAATCTAAAGAGAAAAAAAGAGTATCAAGGGGAAAAGTGTGAACCACAACTTCAAAGGCTGCAAAGAAGTCAAGAGGGATAAGGATGGAGACAAGATCATTACTTTTAAAACTTAAGAGATCACCAGTAACTTTGGAGAATGACACTTTGGTTCAGTAAAATCAGAAACAAACTATAGAGAATTAAGACAAGAGTGAGAGGAAAGAAAATAGAAGTACCTGTCATAAATCTCCTTCTCAAAGAAGTTATCTACAAATGAGAGAATAATTTTAAAAGGAATAATAGATGATTAATTGTGACAAATAGATCACATAGAATTTTTTTTTGAGGAATAGGGAGTTATGGCCATATCTGTAGCCATAAGGGATTTTTTAACCGGGTTCTCTCAGAAAATACCAGTTTTAGGAAAAGAAAATATATTTTGGATCATAAAACCATGAATTTAGGTCTAGAATGTCCTTGGAGAGCATTTAGTCAATCTCTTTGCTTTACAGATGAGAAAACTGAGGCTGAAACAATTTATCCAAAGTTTAATAAAGGAATAGATCTTGTCAAATTATAAATCCTGAGTTTTAATTCAAACTATATGGTGCCCGTAACTGAACTATAGTTGTTTTCATTCTTACCTGGTTAATAGGATGAAATCAATTTAGGACAACTAAACAAAAGGATTTCCTACTTTTCCCTTACTAACCTCAAGGGTTTAGAGGTTTCTTTTCCAAATACTGCAAAAGTAAAATGGCTATGCATTTTTCTTTATTTATTCTTCAAAGTGTATCCTGACACAACACAATACAATATATGTTGCTAGTTGTTTACAACACAAGAAATATTTTACCAGTGTGAGAAAATAATTAGAACTGACATAATACAATGGAAATATAGGGAAGGAACCAAGTATGGTAGGTAGAAACTCTTTACCCCAAGAAGATTTGTGAGAGAATATGGTAAAAATTCCCATAAGACAAATGAGTTGTGATCTATATTGTAGAAAGACCCATTAGAGTAATTCTTGGAAAACAAACTATTTAGACATAAGTCTAGGAACTAGTACAGAGAAAATTCCTTCTATCAATAAGGTCATCATCCTCTTTAGTAACTTTATAATCTTAAAGCATTGCCTAACACACTGAAAGGTTAAGTGACTTGCTCAAAGACATAGGCAATATGTGACAGATATGGGAATTTTCTATTCAGCCTACTCTATACATGTTTTATTCTTCTAACATATATTGTTTATCATTATCTTCTCTCTCCTTTCATAATAATTCCCCACTAGGCCAAAAATTATTTTTCATTTTTGTATACTTGGTGTCCACTAGAGTGCCATGCACATAATAAATATTTATTGAATTGCATTAACACAAATAAGAAAGTTAAATGTATGTAAGCATATTATTTAGTTTTGACAAAGCTTAATATAGCAGTCTTCAGCACTTCCACTCTGGTTCTATATAGATTAGTTAGATGACTCCTGTATCCCTGATCCTTGAGATTTCTCAGTCCATCAAGTTTACCTTAGCTATGTCCTAGAGTTCCAGGTTAAAAACAACTTTTTTTTTTGCAAGTATCTGAACTCTAATTAGTGCTTCTATCTTCCCTTGGATTCTATCCAGCACTTTTTTTATAAAGCCTCTATGTGCCTGAAAAAAATTACTTTAATCCATTTTCAGGCATTTTTAAAAATTTGGTTGACTTATCTCTGATTAGTTGATGTCTTTCTAGGCCATCCTAAATCACCTTATTGAATATTAATAGTTTCTCTAAAAGTGTTATTTTTTTTCAGCCTTGTCCTCTCATTTAGTTCATATTCATAGACTTAAACTCAGAGGTCTGACAAGTCATTCACCAAATTTCTAATCCATCCTTATCTTTTCCATTGGCATTCTCAATCTCATACTTCTAACGGTATTTTTCAGGCCTGAAAAAGACTCTAACTTCCCTTCCATCTCCACCAGCTAGAGAACTTCCTTTCCATCAGAAGCCAATGCAAGTGCCCCCTTCTTTGGAAAACTGTCCTTGCTACTCTTCCTGCCAGAGTAAAAAATAATCCCCTCTTCAAACTTCTAACAGCACTTAGCACAATTCACTGCTTCTTGTGTAATAAAACCATAGTATTAGAGCTGGAAAAGGACCTCATAGGTATCAAGACCAATTACTTCATTTTAATAACACTATTAATGTTGTTGTTCAGTCTTTTCAGTCATGTCCAATTCTTCATGAATCCATTTGGGTTTCCAAAGATATTGGAGTGGTTTGCCATTTCCTTCTCCAGGTCATTTTAGAAATGAGGAAACTAAGAGAAACAAACTTAAGTGACTTACCCAGTATCACACAATTATTAAGTATCTGAGGTCAGATTTGAAGTCAGAAAAATGAATCTTCTTTATCCAGACCTGGTACTCTGGCCACTGTGCTATCTAGCTTCCCTAATACTAATAGTAACAGTAACAATACTAATAATAGCATTTACATAGTGCTTTGATGTTTGCAAAGTACTTTAGAAGCATTATCTTATTTGA
Source organism: Sarcophilus harrisii (assembly GCF_902635505.1). Lineage (NCBI taxonomy): Eukaryota > Metazoa > Chordata > Mammalia > Dasyuromorphia > Dasyuridae > Sarcophilus > Sarcophilus harrisii. The sequence continues at coordinate 127,012,065 of NC_045429.1, forward strand.
TCCTCATAACTCTTAGAAATTGTTATTATCCTCATTTTTCATGAGAAAACTGAGGCAAGCAGAAATTACACGACTTGCACAGGTCACAAAGCTAATAAATTTCTGTGACTGGATTTGAACGCCAGTCTTCCTGAGTTTCCATCTAATATATCACCTACAGATAAGGAGATTAATGCATAGAAAAGTGGTTTGTCCAAAATCATACAGTGATTGCCAAAGATGGAATTTGAACCCACACCATCTGATTCCAGGACCATTGCTCCTTCCACTGTGCCCTAATGTCTTTTAATCAACTTTATGTACTTGCTTTTCTATCCATTAGATTGTAAACCCCTTCCAGTGGTCCTCAAACTTTTGTTCTCAATGTCTTTATCCTATTAAAAATGATTGAGGATCTGTCCAAAGAGTTTTTGTTTATGTGGGTTATAGTTATAGACATTGATAACATTAAAAATAAAAACCAATTATGAATTTGTAGACTCTCTGAAAGGATTTCAGAGATTCTGAGGATGCTCTGGACCAGAGTTTGAGAACCACTGCCTTAAGCCATAGGATCTATGTTATATTTGTTTTATCCCTCACTCCAAAAATTAGTCTTGTACAAAGCTGATAACTTAAGAAATCTTTGCTGAATTTTTAATAAACCTGCACTTTATTTTATACTTTTCCTCTATAAGAAATTCCAATAAAGCCATAATAAATGTGGAAAGTAAACATTTCTCCACAGAATACAGCACATATTACTTACTGTGATATTTTATTGTTTATCATCATCAAAAATTCTTTATTCTCATTATCAAAAGTAACCATCACTATACATTAAGCATTTTTGTGTTTAGTCCAAAGTACTAGACACTGAGGATGTAAAGACCAATAAGATACATGTCCTATTTGGAATTTTGCTAGGTATTTATCTATTTCTATGCAACACAGAGACAGTCTGGCATAACGACTAAAAGGTTCAACTTGAAATCAGGAAGAAACAGTTCTGTATTTTGATTCCAAGGTCCTGGATTCAAAACCCCACTTTGCCACTTACTAAGTATGATCCTGGACCATCATTTAAGTTTTGGGATCTTGAATGCCTCATCTGAAGCTTGAGATAGTTGATATGGTTTTATGAGATTACAAAAGCCCATGTAGTACAGTACCAAATAATAAGGAACCTTTTTATGCTTAATTGAAGTATATTTGAAGCTTCCAGCACTATAGAATCTACCATGGCTCATGATCCCCTGATGGAACCTTTGAGAACCCAATGTCACTTCCATATAGAGCATCCTGGTAACAGAATAAAAATGGAATAACCTGCTAGAGATACACATGAGTAATAAAATATAAATTGTACTTATAAAATGCTAAATTTGAAAGGAAACAAGAATTTCTAGTTCATTTTATTTTATTGATGAAATATTGAAGCCCACAGAGGTTAAGTGACTGAACTAATATGGCACAGTATTGTCTAAATTTCCAGATGAATATGCTTTCTACTTCATGTTTTGTGAGAGTAATTTTTATTATAATCTACCATAATTTTTTTGCAAAAATATCATGAGTCTTCATGCAATAACTCAATGTTTATAAAAAGGATTCCTTTTGTATAAAATATTTCTTGTGCCAAAAAAATTATGGTACCCCTCCCATCCACCACTACCTCCCCCCCACTATTCACACACACACACACACACACACACACCCCTATTGTCAATAAACTTCAGTGGCTCCCTATTACTTTTAGGAGCAAATATAAAATGTTCTGTTTGTCATTCAAAGACCTTCAAAATCTCTGCCCTCCCAATGTTCTTATACCTTACTTCCCCATATGTACCTCAGTTTAGTGACAATGCCCTCCTGACTGTTCCATGAACAAGACATTCCATTTCTGGCATTTTTTCTGGCAGGCTCCCATAACTGGAACACTCTCCATCCTCCACGTTGACTCCCAACTTTCTTGGCTTTCTTTAAGTCCCATTTAAAATTCCATCTTCTACAGGAAGATTTCTCCAACCTCTCTTAATTGCAGTGCCCTATCTCTCTTAATTATTTCCCATTCATCATGTATCTAGCTTGCTTTGTATATTTTTGTTTATATGTTGTCTTCCAATTGCCAGCTTCCTGAGTGAGGGAATTTACAATCTTTTTGCCTTTCTTTGGATCTCAGTGCTAAACACAGTGCCTGACATATAGTAGGTATTAAAAATATTCATTGAGAAATTGGTTTTTACAGAGATGTAAATAATTTCTTTATAGCTTATGAATAAACTAATTAATTTTCTTCCTAAATTTTAAAGATGGGAATTTTCTTCTCAAGTTTCTGGCCTTAGATTTTTCTTCTCTGCTTCAATGATCTCATTTAATCCCATGCATTTGACCACCTTTAGGTAGATGACTCTTAGATCTTTATGAACTTCCTGGATCTCTTTTACTAGCTCTATTCTTACATCTCCACATCAAACTCAACTGACCCAAACCAAGGGTATTATTTTACCCTAAACCTGCTCTTCATTCCCCTTTCTTCCATGTTTGGAAACTTGGTATTTGCTTTGATTCTTTTTTTTTTCTTTTCCATCACATCTCATATTCAAATTGTCATCAATTCCTGTTGATTCCACATCTGTAATATCTCTGTACATCATAGGGGAAAAATACAATCAAGATACTTAAGTTTAATTTGTTGTTGATTATGTTTCTTTAAAATGGCTACATAAATAATAAATTTGCTGGATTTTACATTGTTTTTGTTACAAAACCAATGTTTTCCCCCCCACACCCCAGCAAATCAATTTCATAGTTAGTGCTCACCGCAGCAGTAGACAATTTATGCTGACATTTGATACCTGCTGGCTACTGTTCCCAATTATGCCAGATTGCTGGAGAGCAGGGTTGTTGAAATAACAGTGATAACGGTGCAATCAGACTAGTTAAGATTCTAGGAGTGTGTTGGACTTGGTTCAGTGAATCATCAAATTCTTACCATAAGCAGAATAGTGACATCTATTTTTTTGGGGGGGAGGGGGTTAACTTTCTATCTAGTACTAAAGTCACATGTTAATTCAATGTAAAGTTGCTTCTTTGGATATGTGACTGGATTTGCCCAAGGGCTAAAAAGAAAATCAAAAAATTGTAGAGAATGTGAATGAAAAGCAAACATTATAAAAACTTATAATAACACAGCCATAGTTGATGATGCTAGAAGAGTGCCCTTGAGGCAGATCATGTGTTATGTTTGTCCATTGTCTTACAAAGCAAAAAGAAAAAGAGAAATTACCTCCTCAGGTCTTCTTCTCTTCCAAAAAATGACTCATGACTACTGGGTTGGCCTGAATTAGCAAAAAAAACAAAAAACAAAAAGCCCAAGGCCAGAAGTTGTGTACATAATACAGATTCTTCTGGGACAAGGGGATAGATTGTCTTTTACTAAGTGAGCCATCAATTCTAGCCAAAGAGAATGACAGAGACAGGGAGAGAGAGAGAAAGACAGTGAAAGGGAGAGGGAGAGAGATAGTGAGAGAGAGAGAGAAAGAGACTGACAGACAGACAAAGAGAGAGGGGGAAGGAAGGGGGAGAGAGAGAGAGGAGAGAGAGAGAGAGAGAGAGACAAAAAGAGAGAGAGACAGAAACAGAAACAGAGAGAAGGAGGGAGGGAGACAGAGAAAGAGACAGACAGACAGACAGAGAGATAGTAAGAGAGAAAGACAGACAGACAGACAGAAACAGACAGAGAGAGGGAGGAAAGGAGGGAGGGAGACAGAGAAAGGGACATACAGAGACAGAGAAAGAGACATGGAGACAGATAAAGACAAAGAGAGACAGAGACAGAGAGAGAGAAACACACAGAGAGAAAGAGAGAGAGAGAGAGAGAGAGAGAGAGAGAGAGAGAGAGAGAGAGAAGGAGAGAGAGGGAGAGAAAAAGAGAAGAAGGGAGAGAGGGAGAGAAAGAGGGAGGGAGACAGAGACAGAGAAAGAGACAGACAGAGACAGAGAGAGAGACATGGAGACAGAGAAAGACAAGCAAAGAGAGACAGAGGCAGAGAAACAGACACACAGAGAGACAGAGACAGAGAAACAGAGAGAGAGAAGGGGGGGGGGGAGGGGGAAAGTGGAGCGGGGGAGAGAGGAGAAAAAGGCAAGGGAAATTCAGCCAAGAAAATGCTACCACTTCATTTCCTGAAAGTCTTGTAAGAGAATTAGAATTGAAAAATTAGGACAAAAAGACTATTAACAGATCTTTTTAAACATGTGAATCTTAAAAATATATGTAATTACTCTCCCTTGTGCATTTCAAAACAGAGTGTATTTTAGATGTCATACCATAATCCAAACTTAAGTCCCTAAAAATAGTGGGGAATAAAGCTTTTCTTTATTATGGCTCAGGCATGCTCATCACCAATTTCCTTCTGCAGGCTATAAAATTGCCTTGAAGTCTTTGATGGCATCATCTGCAGGAATGAATAAACATAGCAAAAAGATTTCACAGAAACACAAAAACCCAAGAGGAAAAGACCTACATCTGGAAAATCATCAGAATAGGCTAAAAAAAAGAATAGAACCACCATATAGTCATCTTAAGCTACATACCACTCATATTTCTGTTCTCCTTACATCATTGAACTCTCTGGAATTCAGTGACTTAAGTAGCACTGACAAAAAAACTGCACTATATCCATGTCCCAGCTTCAGTTTTACAACAGGGTGTATAATGTGGTGTAATGGTACCCCCAGGGTTCACAGAATTCAAATAAAGTTTGCTCAGTTGCTTTTGATTCTTCCAAATTCTCTTTTCCCTCAAGCTCCTTATGCTGAGTTCTGCCCCTCATTTTACTAAAATCATTAAAACCATTTCAAAAGAGCTTCCTTCTCTCACCTCATCTTAAAACTTCTTCATATCAAAACCACCCTTTTCTCTTTGCCTTCAATCTCTGACAATGAGATGATCCTACTTCCCAAAGTCAATCCCCTGCATAGGCTTTTGATTTCCCACCTTGTTTTTCCCCAAAAAACATATTGCAGCCTTAAAAATTCATCTTTTCTCACTAATCTCGCTAATTCTCCCTATCTCATTTCTTCTTTACTAACTTTAAATTTACTCAAATCTCCAAATCTTAAAAATAAATAAATTTCATTATTATTAAATTTTATTAGTCTCCTCAGTCACCTAAGATTATCACACTATAATTCTCCTTCCTTTCTTAGCCAAACTACCAGAAAAAGCTGTCTATATTTTGCCTCCATTTCCTCATTTCCTCCAACCTCACTCCTTATCTATTTTCAGTCTTGACTGAAATATCTTCTTCATCACTTGACTGAAAAATCCTTTCTCCAAGGTTACTAGTGATGATCACTTAATTGCCAAATCAATGAAGCTTTCTTCAGTCCTCTTTCTAGAGCTCTTTTCTGTTTCTGAACTTGTTGATCATTTTCTCTTCCTAGATAATGTTTTCTCACTTGGACTTCATGGCTATTTTATCCTATATCTCTTCCAAATAGTTATATTTTATTGAATTTTACAATTTGCAAAGTGGTTACAAATATTATCTCATTTGACTCTCATTATTAAAAACTACTATTTTCATCATTTTTATAGATGAGAAAACTGAAGTTGATCAGTTAAGTGACTTCTCCAGAGTCTAGTAAATATCTGAGATAGGACTTGAATCCAGGTCTTCCTGACTCCAGGTCTAATATTCTATTCACTGGACACCTAGATCTTTTCAGCCAAACTATTTGTCTAACAGACCTTTGTCAATCTCTGCTATTTTGTAGTTTCTACCATGATTGTGGCTCAAGGCTCTGTCCTAGTCCCCCTATTCCTTTCTCTTTTTCATGCTAACTTCATAAACTCAGTGGGTTTAATTATCATCTCTGTATAGATGACTTCTAGTTCTATTTATACATTCCCATTATCTTCCCTGAGATTAAACCCTACATCACCAGTTGCCTATTGGACATTTCAAACTGGATATCCTAGAAGCATCTCAAAATCAACAAATCCAAAAGAAAATTCCAGTCAAGTCAACAAGCATTCATTAAGCTCTTATTATGTGCCAGCTATTGTGCTAATACTGGACATACAAAAAAAAGATAAAAAATAGTAGTTTCTACCAACAAGGAGCTTATATTCTAAAGGGGGAAATTGCTACCCATATGAAGAGAATAGAAGAGAAAGTCTTGTGGGTATGAGTCAGCAGTATAGTCTGGAAGGGAAGGGAAGGAAGAGATTTTCCCTAAACCCATCCCTCTTCCAACCTTCCATATAACCATTGAAGGTATAGATAGTCATTCTTCTGGTTTCCCAGGTTCAGAATCTTGGCTTATCCTTAACTCTTCATTCCCTTAGGATAGACAGCCAAACAGTTACCAGATCTTGCCCTTTCTATCTCCACAACAGTTCTTGAATCTGATTCTTTTTTTTTCATTCTCACAAATACCACTGAACTTGAAGTCTCTTACAAAGATCATTGCAATTAGTTCCTAGTCTCCCTACTCAAATTGCTCCCAACCTTTCTTTTCTTCTTATAAATAAGAAAGCATTAATCCTCTTCCTGCACTCTAGAATCTAGCTAAATTGTCTTTCCTTGAATTCTTCATATTCCGTGTCCCATCTCCTTGCTTTTGTCCAGGCTGTACCCTATACTTAAACTGCATAAAATCCTACTCTTACTTCAAAACAGCTTCAGCACTACCTTCAATATGAAGTCTTCCCTGATCTCCTCAACAGCTAAGGTTTTCTCCCTCAAACTACATTGTATTTAGCTACTTTGCATTTATTTGTATTATTTTAAATATAATGCATGGACTTTGTAATAATTCATTGTAACTGTATTTCCAGTGCCTTACACAGTTCCTGGAACATAGTAGGCTCTTAATAAATACTGAATGATTGATCAGTTGATTCATTAACAAGTCAAATGAGTCTAAGTACTTTTCATAACTCAATCTTATCACATATTTAAATTCATCTGAAAATGATATTTCTGAATGCTGTTCATTTCTCTTCTCTCTCCAAATTACAGTTTCATCTTCATCTTGTCACTGTGCATTTGTTTTCAAGTGCAATTAAGGACTATACCAGAGAATGAGCAGCACAGGTGTTGCCACTCGTAGGGGGAAAAATGTTACGAGCATGTGTAATATTGTCCCAACCAATGTCATTATACAAAAGTGCCATTAGGGTGTTATAATCAAACCCCAATGTAAGACTGTGAATGCCATTTATATCATGGTCTCATATGTTTCCTCAGAAGCCAATCAGATAGTCACCAAGTAGTTAACAAAAGCTATTACTTCATTTCCAATAAATAGTGTTGATAACCTAGAATTTCAGTTTGCCTATAACTCACCACATATGAATAAGCTTTGTTTAAGTTGAATTAGTGATTCAGTTTTGCCAATATCTTTTTGCAGAAGGAAATTAATAAGGGTGAGATAAAAACAGTTTAACCAATCAGCCATTTTTCTTTTAACCACTCAGAGACAAGAAAGCTAAAGGAAGAAGCTAGCACATTGGGTGGAAACTGTATGAAGGAGGATATGTGGGATGACAAAATGTAAATGGGTAACAATGCACATTACTAGAGAGAACACGAACCTCAATAAGCTCACAAATCCATTGAAGAACTGAAGTAATCAACATTAAATGGGCCTCTGTACATTTGTTGCACTGTAACCCATATGATGACAAACACATGAAAAAAATCATTATAAACACTGTTAATACTCAACTCATTATCTACATTTATTTACTCATCACCATTATTATTGTTACTAATATTTAAACTTGCTATTAATATGTGACTTGCTGTTCATATGATTTCTATCATTAAATAATAATTTTCCTTAATTTCTATAGCATTTTGTAAGGAACTCGTGTATATGATCTTTTATGAGGGATTAAAAGATGAGTAAAAAATTTATATAGGATTTTAGAGTTAACAAAATTCTTTATATTATTAGCTCACTTGATCCTCATAAAATAACCTGTAAAATAGATACTGTAAATATTATTAACCTTATTTTGCATATAATGAAAGGAAAATTGAGACAGAAGATTGACTGACTTGTTTGTGATTACAGATAGAAAGTATCAGATGGTGGAAATAAACTCAAATCTTCACAGCTGAAGGCCCAGCACTTTATCAACTGACTCTCCCTTGATTGCAAGGCACATAAGTAGTAAACTCTTCATGAATATATGAAGCTTTTCTTTAAACCTCAGTTCTCATTTGTCCTCAGGAATATGAAAAGAAAAGAATATGAAACAAATAGAATTAAACTGAATTGAACTGCTCATCTAATGAACAAAATAGATAGTAATGTATGCTAATTAATCATTTCATTTTGGCGTAAGCTAGCTGATGCAGTAAATAGAACATCAGCAAATATGGCCTCAGATACTGTGACCCTAAACAAGTCACTTATTTCTGATCACTTCCAAAAATGGATCTAAAAATAGATTCATTTTGACAATGAAAATTAAAAAAAATCTTTATTGCTTAAGACTGCTCCTAAATCTGAAACAAGGGAAACAAAACCACTCATTGATCATGAAAATTGGTCATGCAATAATATTAAAGGTGACCCAAATTCTAAAGTGTGTTATAACTAATCCTGATTCAAAAAAAACAAACAAAAGCTGGTATAGAATAGATACCATTTTATCTCAAACATTTTTTAATGTTGAGCTAAAATGCATTGAGGATACTTACACAAAGATCATGATTTTCATCATACATTAGAATAAATAAAAAAAGGAAGTAGAATAAATCAGCAGTCACATGCCACTTTAAAGTGAATTTTGTCCTCTAAGAGAAGAGTTTTCAAAAATTGTGGGAAGTTAATGAGACATATTATGAATAAAAAGCTATTCCATTTGAGTTGAGTAGAATTCTAGAACTGGTGTCGTTCCATTTCAATTGCTTTGCCTCCCTTTCCCACCTACTTTTAATTTTTGTAAAAATCTTACTATATTCTAAAGAAATGTCAAGATGTGATAAAAGCTCAAAGAATAAAATGAGATCATTGTGATCAATTCTGCTACAGGCAAGTTAAATGCTGATTAGCCACTTACTATAAAGTGTTATTACAAATTTTGACTTTGTGCCAACAAGCACTTTATGTACCCAAACCCTGCCAAAAGCAATCATGGGGGACAGTATGATAAATGTAGAAAAAGAAAGAATCATAAAATCTCTGTCCCAATAAAGCTAGCTAAAGAGCCACAGTGGATGAAGAAATTTCATAGACTATTACAAACACACATCTATGCTCATATAAATTTATAATCTAATAGAAGATGGCACCATAATGAAGAAGGAAGATTCACCAGTGAAAGGAAAGAAAAGAAGAAAAGAGTCATTTCAAGCAGGATTTCTTCAGAAAACTATATTGCAAATATTAGAAAATGACTAGTATTTGTAAGAGATATAGATCCAATGCTCCTACAAAAGCAGTATCAGATAAGAGGAATAACCCCAAAACCTGCTATTAAAATGCTTTGCTTGGAGCTCCCAGCCCTAGAGACTTCTAGTGAACAAATAGGCAGTTTGGCCATTTAAAAACTTAACAGTCTAAGTTACCAACAAATGTACCAGAGTACTGAAGATCTGGGCTTCAGAAAGGATAAAGAGTGAAAGGAATATCCTGTGACCCTAAAAGACTGCATTGTTTGTATTTCTTCCAATGTCAATTTATAATTGCATGTATACTAACCAATGTCAATTTATAATTGCATGTATACTAAATGTAAATTGGTTTCCCTGCAAGAGAAGAGAAGGAGGAAAAAATGAGACATGGGGAGAAGAGAAATGAATATCTAGCATGAGGTTGGAGGGTGGGAAGTTTGTTGCACAAATAAGAATAGCTATGAAAGTACAAAATATGATAGGTTCAAGATTCTTTGTTCTGTAAGAATAGAATCAAAATGATCACATTTGGCTCAAGAATTTAAGTGATTGTTACAAAGCAGGCACTATGATAAGTCTCAAGGATACAAAGAAAGGCAAAAAAACATGCTTCCTGTCTTCAAGGAACCCATATTCTAAGAGAAGAGATAACAGGGAAAAAAATTGAACATGCAAGATATGAACAATGTAAATGGATGGTGATCTCAGGGGGAAAGAAAGGCAGTAGTAATCAGAAGAATGAGGGAGAATGTGAAAGACCTCTGGTAGAAGATAGAATTTAAGCTAACCTTTTAAGGAAGTCTGCAAAGTCAAGAAGCAAGATGAAAAGGGAGAGTTTTTCAGGCATGAGGGACAACAAGTGAAATGTAATAATAATAATAATAATAATGAAATATGATAATACAATTATTAAGTACTTACTATGTTTCAGGCACTGCACCAAGGTTCCTTAAAATATATATTTTATTTCATCTTCACAACAATTCTGGGAAGAAAATGATATTATCCTCATTTTGTAATTGAAGAAATTGGGGCATGTAGAGCTTTAGTGACTTGCTCTTAATCACAGAGCTAGTGAGTGTCCAATGCTGTATTTGAACTCAAATCTTCTAGACTGGGGGTCCTGAGATCCATTTCATTACCTACATGTTTTTAAAAAGGCATGAAATTAGTTTCCTATGTCCCATAGATCCACAGGTGCTGTCAAGAGAGAGGAAATATGTTACTGTCCACAAAAAGAAGAGAAAAATTCTGCATCCTGATTACTCCTGCTGAGGGGTACAGATGTGGCCATATGTTGACCTGACATAAATAATTGTGAGGTAATCTGTCTTCCCAGCATGTGGCAGACAACCTCCTGAGAGTTGTCAAAACTGAAGACCAGTATCCTCTTCTTTCATGTGATGATAAATGATATCACCAGAAGGAAACTAGGAAAGATCAGGAGGACTGGGCAGGAAGTGAAGATGTTAGAAGCACAGGTAGTATTTTCACCAACACTCATTGCTACCAATTGAAAAAAAAGGGATTTGGAAAATTAATTGCTAATTAAGAAAATGGTGTCAAAGAATAATAATACTTGGAATTCCAGAAATGGATTTAAGGTACAGGAATGACAGACTATTAACCAGGGATGGAGAACATTTAATATGAAGTTGTACTTATGATTCAAGAGAGATTTAAGCTGAAAGTGGCCAGCGGGATTATGGGAAGCAGAAAAATGGCACACATGTAAATTCTAAACCAATACCACAGAGAATAATAGGAAAAAGAACAGCAATAGAGATTCCCCATATATAGGCAAGGAGTCAATAATATTAATCATAAACATATGCAAAAATATTGAATACGGGTGATAAAGTGAGCTAGACAATGATTAATATTTTTAAATTGATTACTTAATGTTAAGAGGTAAATGTGGTCTCATAACATCTCATACTAAGTAAAATTTGTTTTATAACTTGGATATAACAAGGAAATATATATGCATTATCCAAAAGGAGTAGCTCAGACAAAAGTGTAAGTAACAATGTATACCTTAAAGATAGATAATTTATGGAAATCCATGCATAGGAATAAGGAAACTTTAGAAAGATCATTTCAGTGGAATCAATAGAGGGAGAAACAGAGGAGCAATTGCTGTGGAAGCATACTACATGCAAGAGGATGACTTCAGAAATGGCTCACAAAACTTGCATGGAGGTTGGCTATCACATTGACAGGGATTTCAACTCTCCCAGGAATAAAAGGAAACTCTCTCGGTCAAAAACAATACAGAACTGCTGCTAAGTTTGAGCCTTCAGGTAGAAGAATCAACAAAGGGGATTTATTCTGGATCAGACAGTGTCCAACAAGAAATGATTTCCATCTTCCTAGAGCATCAGAGCAAATGACCACTCCATTTAAAAATTCATCATGTACAAAGAGGGCAATTCTGAGCATTATCCAAAAGGGCTCCTCAATTTTGTAGGCACAGATTCCATAGAATTCAAAAAAAGAGTGAGTTGGATATTAAACTATGGAGAACGTTGCAATAAGAAGAACAATATGCTCATGAGAATAAAATTCTTTCAAAAGAAATACAGATTTTCTCATTTGTAGAATGGGGACAATAATAGCACCTATTTCCCCTGGTTGTTGTAAGGATCAAATAAGACAATATTTGTAAAGCACTTTAAAAACCTTAAAGCACTATATAAACACTAGCTAGTATTAATATCATCATAAGACAGAATAATTATTCTATTAAGATGGCAAGCAGCTAGATGGCACAGTAGATAGAGTGTTGGGCCCAGAGTCAGACTTCTCTTCCTGAGTTCAAATATGACCTCAGACACTTACTAGTTGTATGATCCTGAGCAAGTCACTTAACTCTATTTGCCTCGGTGTTATCATCTGTGAAATAAGCTGGAGAAGGAAATAGCAAACCACTCTAACAGCTTTGCCAAGAAAACTCCAAAAAGGGTCACATGGATTAGACATAACTGAAAATGACTAGACAACCACCATCAGAAAAAGCTTCCTCAATGAGTTCAAATGTTGAAACACAGTGATAGCTACTTAAAATACCAACATAGGTGATCTTTGAACCTTTCAGAAATATGAAGAAAATAGTGGAGAAAAGGAGAATTCCCACAGGATTAATAGTTGTCTTTATGTCTAATTTAAAAGAAAAATAAACTACTAAATCTGACTCTAATCCAGTATCTTTATTTTAGAGATAAAGTAAACAAAACTCAGGGAGGTTAAATGTTAATGGTTGCACAAGTTAAAAACACTAGCGAGACAAGATTTGAAGATGTGTCCTCTTATTGTAGAGAGCTTTCTACTCTACCACCATTCTTCCTTAAAGTGAATTTCTCAAATTATTTGTTGGTGAATTTGACTTTGATACTTCAGTGTATCAAAAATATGTATTTCCTCCAAAAGTGAAAATTTTATCACTTTTATGCTTTCTTATCTTATACAACTTTTGCCCATGCCTTCCACAAATCCCCAATAGAATATTCACTGTTGGACTTCCTCTGTATCATGAATATCAGTACAACATCAATTTATCTAGCTGTTGTACCTCTCTTTCATTATATAACTAATACAAGTTCTTTATAATTTATAAACCCCTTGATTATGTTTCTTAGATCATTTGTTTCATTTAAGTCTCTGTTGGTGATATGTCATAGTCAACTTAGATTGATTTTATATGTCTTCCCATTGGCTTTTCGGTGATCAGTAATTCCTATTCTTTCGAGATCATGGTATTCTGTGATTTCCAGTCACAAAGTATCATCAAGAGAATATTGAGGGGGGAAAGGGTTTTGGTAAAAGAAAGCATCAGGTGTCACTAAAATAGCTACTCATTTTGCAGAATGTCATCTAATTATTTCCTCAATTATACATTTAGTTTATTATCCTCTGTATTATCTTTCCAGATTGTATATATTGATGTATTTGCTAAATAAAGAGGCTGCTGTCTATCCAACTACATGTCATAATCTGGGCAATAATCATTCTTCATTTACTTGGTTTTCCTGAGTTGATTATTGGGGCAATCTTTTTTGAGTGGTCATGGATTTCATTAAGAAGGTCCCACAGTACCCTGGGGTATAGTACAATTAGTATTGACTGAAACAGCAGGCTTTTGCAGATGATCCTTGATATTGATTCTGGGCAAAAATTCTAGAACACATTAAAAGACAGTTTACAAGCATTAGAAAGTGGGGAAATACATATTAGTAACCAGCTCAGATTCAATGAGACAGCACATGCCTTACTAACCTTAGTTCCTTTTTCAACAAAATTATTAAACTATTAGATTAGGTGAATACCTCAGTTATAGTATAGGTAGGCTTCAACAAGGCATCTATCTGTTCAGGTCTTTCACTCTATCATTATGGAAAAGATGGAGAGCTTTAAAATGAAGCATAATGTGCTTAGATTAGATTCAAACGTTTAAATGTTCAGGTTTAAGGACTAGGATTAATGGCATGATATCACCCTGTAAAGAGATCTCAGATATAATGCTACACAGATCTCTCCTTGATCCTATTCTATTGTATTTGGGTTTTTTTTCAGTTTCTTCTATAAAAATGTAAATAATTTGCTTTTCAAAGTTTTGATGGACCCAAAATTATAAAGGCTAACTAATGTGTTGAATGACGGGACTGGAATTCAAAAAATACCTTGATAATATTTTTATTTATACAATACTTTAAAGCTTAGAGAGACAAATAGGAAGGACAAAAGGAAGTAAAAGGAAGGAAGAAGGAAAGAAGCAAGAAAAGAAGGAAGGAAGGAAGGAAGGAAGGAAGGAAGGAAGGAAGGAAGGAGGGAAGGAGGGAAGGAAGGAGGGAAGGAAGGAAGGAGGGAGGGAAGGAAGGAAGGAGGGAAGGAAGGAGGGAAGGAGGGAAGGAAGGAAGGAGGGAAGGAGGGAAGGAAGGAGGGGAAGAAGGGAAGGAGGGAGGGGAAGGAAGGAAGGAGGGAGGGAGGAAGGAGGGGAGGAAGGAAGGGAGGGAGGGAAGGAGGGAGGAAGGAAGGAGGGAGGGAAGGAAGGAGGGGAGAAGGAAGGAGGGAGGGAAGGGAAGGAGGGGAGGAAGGAGGGAAGGAAGGAGGGGAGGGAAGGAAGGAGGGGAGGGAAGGAGGGAAGGAAGGAAGGAGGGAAGGAAGGAGAGGAAGAAGAGAAGGAAGGAAGGAGGGAAGGGAGGGAAGGAAGGAGAGAAGGAAGGGAAGGGAGGGAAGGAAGGAAGGAAGGAAGGAGGGAAGGAGGGAAGGAAGGAGGGAAGGAAGGAAGGAGGGAGGGAAGGAAGGAAGGAGGGAAGGAAGGAGGGAAGGAGGGAAGGAAGGAAGGAGGGAAGGAGGGAAGGAAGGAAAAAGGGAAGGGAAGGGAGTGAAATAAAGGAAATAAGAAAAAAATGAAAGAAGAAAGAAAAGAGAATAGAGAAAGGAAGAAGAGAATAAGTGCCAGATACTGTGTTAAGCACTTTTAAAGTATTATCTTATTTTATAGATGAGTAGAGTTTTATTTGATCCTCTTAGTAATCTTGCTATACAGATACTATGATTGTTCTCATGAAACTGAGTTCTTGTTAGGGTTAAGTGACTCATCACATGTCACTCTGCTATTAGATATATGAAGCAAAATTCAAACTCTAGTCTTGCTCACTCCAGGTCCAGAATTCTATATACATTATACCAAAGCAGAACTAGATGGACTAGAATAGAGACTTGAGTCTATTAAGATAAAATTTACTAGTTGCAAATGTAAAGAATTTAGCTTTTAAAAAATCATCTGTTCAAAGGTAAGAAGAAGAAAGCATGGCTAGATAAGAGTTCATATAAAAAAAGACAAGTATTTTGGCGAGCTACAAGCTCAGATAAGTAAATGCTATCGTGCTCTGAGCAAAAATCTAACATGTTCTTGATTTACATTATAGGCCCACTCATATGTTCCTTTGTCATACCAAAGATAGGTTAATATCTTCATTTCTTGGTAATATATTTCAGGAAATACATTGACAAGAGAGAGTACTCAAGAATTACTTGAAAGAATTGGACATATCTAGCCTGGATAGATATTAGAGATATGGAAGCCGTTTTCAAGTATTTGAAAAAATGTCACATAGAAGAGGACAATTAGACTTCTCTATTTGATTCCATAAGGCAGATGTAGGTATAACAAGTTAGATTTCCATTTTAAATAAGAGAAAATGTCTTATCTACTAGAACTGTCCAAAAGTATAATTAACTATCTCAAGAGATAGTGAAACGCTGGATAGTATCAAGTGAAAGCCTGATGACTGAGAATACTGTTGAGAGAATCCTTGGATATGGGATCCCTATTACTGAAAATCTTTAACTGAAAACCTGATAAGCAGAAATGTAGAGATGATCTTTAATTACGTATGGGTTGGAGTAATTGATGGTTGAAGTCCTTTCAAAGTCTGGAATTCTATGATTTTATTACCCTACATTCATTAATTCCTTGAGGCTAGAGATCATAAACCTTCTCCTTCTTGTATAATTCTTATAGTACTATGCCAAGAACAGTGCCTTCTGTTCTATGGGCTCTTAAGTAAACAATAGTTTATGATGATCTCAGTGATAAAAATGCATGCAAATGAAGTGTTGCTTAGTGGGCATTTTACAAGCCTTAGCATTTTGAATGCTGTTACTGCTACACAATAGCATCTGCAATGTTTTGATACCCAATATGATGACCACGGTGGTCAATGAGCATTTTCCATGTGACTAAAGACAAGGACAGTATTTAAAATTTATAGTTCCTCCTTCATTGTATATTTCCACCTAGTAACCCATGGAACAGAGCTGGTTGCATTTGATTAAACACACCAGACTGAATTTAAACAGCTGATGGATGGTACATGTGCCATCTGCTTGGCAAGTAGAATGGGGTTGGGGATGCCTATCTCCAAGCCATTCTGGGAGGTACTAAATATGCATCTCTGCCAGCTGGGTACACTTCTTCATATTGGCAAGGACAGGAAGAGTTGGAGAGAACAATCAGCTTTCTGTTGTGATCTCAGCATGCACTTCTCCACAGTCACAAAGCAGAATGAGGAGTAAAATATTGAAGGAAAGACCATTTCAACAGGCTCATCTCCATTTCTTGACCAAGAAAAGGGTTCTAATTAATGCTCCCCTGGATTAAACCAGAGCATATGTAAAAGTAGAAAATAGCATGTTTATGATAGCAAAAAGAAAAATTCTGCAGCAAAAAAGAAAATTATTTAAACTAATTATGTATATATATATATGTATGTGTGTTTATATGTATATATATAAACAGTGAAACCTCATGATCATTAAAGCCAATGCAACATGTCCTGTTAATGTCAATTCTTTGATGCTAAATCAAGCAATCAATAAGCCATTATTAAGTGGTTACTTTATATAAATAGACAAATGGATGGATATATAGGTAGGTAGGAAGATAAATGGATGGATGTATGAATGGGTAGATATATAGATACAGAGAGAGAGAAAAAAAAGAGAGGAGAGAGAGATGGATGGATGAATGGATGAATGGGTAGGTGGATAGATAGCAATCAAGCCATTTTAGTCCTCAAGGAACAGAAGGGATTCTACATTTAGCCTTAGTAAACATTTCCTAACTAGATTGAAAAAGTTATGATTCTCAAATTCAAAAATGCTTTGTCCTCCTGAAAATGTGTTACTTAAATTTTTTTGTGAATAAAGTTTTCTAGACCACACAAAATACTAATGGTGAATTAGACTTGTCAATACCTAATTTTCTTGTGAGTATAACCATGGGACTGTATTTTTTTCCCAAAGGAATATTCTTGGCTACAGCAAAATACATTTGGAAGCACATCAAAGCAAACTATATGATAGCATAACCTGTAAATGATTTTAGTTCAAAATTTCCAAAGTAGTTCATGAATGTAAGATGAGCAGAAAAAAGAAGCTGGTAATCACAGGTGGTACTCATCCATAAAATGAAGGTGTTCGACTAGATGGCTTCAAATCTCCCTTCAAGCTCTAAATCCGTGATCCTACGAGGACACTCTGATCTTGGTACTTCAGCACAAGAAGCATCTCATGTTTTTAATGGAAACCTTGAATTATCACTCATACCAGATAGTCATAATATAGTGATGGTCATTCTAAGCCTCTATAGTGAATCTGTTGCAAAACCTGTCAACTTTGCCTTTTTAATATCTCTTGAATATACCCCCTTTTCTCCTCTGACACTGATACCATCCTGGTAAAGGCCCTCATTGTCTCATCCCTAAACTAATGCTATTTAGTGTCTCTGTCACAAGTCCAATCTATTGTCAATGTAATTTTTCTAAAGTACGTATCTAACCATATCACACACCTGTTCCCCTCAATAAACTCCAGAGGCTCCTTATCACCTACAGGATCAAATAGGAAATTCTCTATCTGACATTCAATATCTCTTCAAACTTTTCAGTCTTTTAATACTTTCCCTTATACCGCTAATATTATGCAACCCAAGTTCCTTACACAAGGCACTCCATCTCTTAGCTTCAGGTATTTTTTCTGGCTATCTTCCATACCTGAGATGTTCTCCCCTTTCATCTTTACCTACTAGTTTCCCTTCTTCAAGTCCCAATTAGTATCACATCTTCTACTGAAAGCCATTCCCAATCCCCGTTAATTCTAGCGACCTCCCTTTGTTGATAATTTCCAATGTATGCTGGAAATAGTTTGATTGTATGTAAGTGTTTTCATGATTGTATGTAGGTGTTTTCATAGTTTCCCCCATTAGATTTGAAGCTTTTTGATAGGAAGAACTGTTTTTTGCCTTTCCTTGTAAGCTCAGAGCTTAACACATAACATGCGCTAACTAAATGTTTACTGACTTACCAAATGACTGTTAAAACATCACCATAACCATCAGTGTTGATTTATGGAGGTATTAGGTACAGACAGACTCCCCCAGAGCCAAAAATGGAATGAAGAGTGAAACAAATGTATCTTTCAAGGGATATTTGGAAAGAAACTTGATTAAATTTGAAACATATATGGTTTATGATTTTTAGGATGATTTCTTTTTATACTGTAAAAAATATATAGTTGCTCTTAGTTCTATATTGAAACAAAGAAAGATCAAAGGTGATTTCTTTTGCAATTATTTGTTAATATTTATGTTCAAAATATGCAAAAATTATAAAATTAGGACTAGGTCAAATTTTCAAGAACAGTATAGTGGAAAGTAGATTGCCTTTGAAGTGAGAAGATGTGGATTCAAATCTGACTTCATCACTTATTATCTTGTGATCTTAGACAACTTATGAAATCTCTCTACTAATACCACTACTAATGTTACTTCTACTACTACTACTACTATTAGTAGTAGTACTACTACTACTATTACTACTACTATTATTACTACAATTACTACTACTACTATTATTGCTACTATTACTACTACTACTATTACTACTACTACTACTACTACTACTACTACTACTACTACTACTACCACTCCTACTCCTCTCTAGATTACTTATTTAGTCATCGGTATAATAAAAGGAGGAGAATGAGATTATAGACAATTTTTAAAGTTTCTTCCAGGTCTAAATTAGTATTCCGATGATCCTCAATTCAGTGGCAAATCAAAGGTTTTGTTGTTTGTTTTCCAATTTTTTTTTTATATTTGTATGTGTTTCAATTAATGGACACTCTTTTGACTATTTCATGTAATAGATGAAGGCAAATTGGCCTGTTTTGTGAAACAATTAATTCATAAGCATTTCTATTATTTAGCAGTTGTTGGAGGCCAGGGATGAACAGGCCAATCTGGCACCCCAGTTATGATATTGGAACAAAATAACACACTCATAGAAGATCTGACAGTTAACAGAATGAGATGTACTTAGCTATAGCACAAGAAGAACATTCAGAACAGGGAAGGAATGTTAAATGAGGATACAGTTGATTTGGTTGAGCATAGTTTTCCTGTGCCATCATTGTTCATGCGACTGGTCTGTGGTCTGAAACCTAAGAAAAGATCTCTGGTCCCTTGTGATCTAGATGTTTTTATACTTAGGGAAACAGAAAGATTTGGAGATAGCCCAATCCTGTATTCTGACCTAATTAAATCTTAAGGAGAGTTTCAATAAATATTTAGGGAAATGTTTAGTAATAGTTTACTAGTCTATCCTGATAGAGGTAGGACTTTAGTATATTACTCCCCTATTGTAATATATCAACCAATGTGGAGCAATTGAATATCCAAGAATAAGAAACATTATCATTCCTTATGATGCTTATAATTTAACTGGAAAACTAAGACTAGAGTTCATAAAACAGATGAAGTAGATGAGATGATACTTCAAAAATTATCTTAATTCATCAGCTTCTTGAAACTAATAGACTTCATATGCACTGTGGAATTTAGAAGTCTCGCACAGTTTACAATCAGGTGGTATTTTCTAGATTTTGCTGCACATCTTCTTTTTTTGCCTAGATAACAGTATTTGTAAATTTAAGAAGGAAGCTTCTCCAGCACCAGGACTCAATGGAATAAAGCAATATAAATGTCTAACTCCACTGGCAGTGAAATTTGTCACAGGAGTTCATGAGAGGTTATTTATTAATATCAATATAGATGATAGATATTAATATCTCAAGGGTGCTTGGGTAGTTGTTGCCTCCAGACTGCTCTTTTGACCCAGGCAAAAATTCTGCTCATTTATTTTATACTTGAAGAGGGTTCAAATATATATAATGAGTCACTTGTTCAAAAAGGTGCCGTTATCAGGTGCTATTCCACTCTATCAAACTCTAGTCTCAGCACTTTCATTGATCCCCTATTTCTTTCCCCATAGAAGTAGGTTGCAAAAAGCTGTATGAACTATATGAATAAGGTTATCTGCCTTCCTTACATCCTTCATCAGGAGTTCCCAAAGTAGATGTCTTCCCTTCAAGTCCCTGCACCTACTTATAATTCCTACTTCCCAAAAGCTGCTGCAGTACCTTAACAAGTGACTCTCCCTGGCAAACCCAGATTCAGTTTCTGGTCAAACTTGAATTTATTCACTCCTTTTTGTAGGTTCATTTTCTTAATATTCTTCTTTTTTGTGAGATAATTGGGGTTAAATGACTTGCTCAGGATCACACAGCTGTTAAGTATTAAGTGTCTGAGGCTGGATTCAAACTCAGGTTCTCTGACTTCAGGACCACTGCTCTATCCATTACACCATCTAACTGCTCTTTTTAATATCCTTCTGAGGTCCTGAGAGAACATCAGGCATTTGGGTCTTTCAAACACTCTGGCTCTTTCCTCTTGCTTCTTCAGGTATTTTTTACATCCTTAGTGCTTACCTGAGTCCACTCTCCACATAATTCTTCTTCACATTGAATTTAAACTCATGATTTAATCCTTAAATAGTTACTGAATATAAGGTACTAAACTGGTTTCTGGGATACAAAGGTGAACCTACAAGTCTCTCCCATCTATCTCTTCTCCAAACTCAAGGCCATTTACCTAGTTCAGATATGCTTATTTCTAGCATGAACTATTTCCTCCTAATTGTCTTCTCTGCTTCCATTTTTCCCCTCTGTATTCTCTCTTCTGCAATGCTGAAAAAGTAATACCTCCAAAGCATAGGTCATTCTATTTCATTCTTCCTTCTCAAAAAGGCCAGTGGCTCCCTATTATTCTTAGGATAAAAATGTTAACTATTCAAGTAAGCATTTAAATGATATTGTAATTCTGCTCCAGTTTATCATTTTTAAAAAGTTACCCATATTTCCAGGTTTTATATATTTTCTACCCTGAATGCACTTTCTGGCTTGGGTAAATTAGTTTTTTTGCTATTTTAAAAAACATTAAGTTTCATTCCCATATCTGGAATGCACTCCCTCTTTGCCTCACAAAGGGATTGTTTCATTCGTTTTATTTATATTCCCAAGGTTTCACTCAGTTTCTAGTAGATAGTAGGAACTTAATAAAGTCTTCTTAATTAAAAGATTAGATTCCCTAGCTTCCTTCAAAGTTAAGCTCAAAAGTTTTTGAATGAACCTTTCCCAATTACCCAAATTGCCAGTCTCCTCCTCCAGCCCCTGAAATTATCTTATATTTTCCATGTGCTAGATCTGATACAAGAAAAAGTTCTTCCAAAGTCTCTAGTAGAGCAAATAGGCAATAGGGATGAAATAGAGACTGCCAGCACCTCTCATGTTGATTTATTCCCAAGGTATTTTATTTCAGCAACTTGAAGTGATAATTGGCATTATCTATATTTTCTTTCCAAGCTGGAAGCCAAAAGAGACTAAATCCCTAAGAAGCCAAAAAAAACTTGAAGGAACACATTGAGCACCTGAAAAAAACTCTCAAGCATAAAGAACACATCCTTTTTAACATGTAATTGGGGAGGAAAATAAAATATATAAAATTTAAAATAAACAAATTATTAACCTTAAAAACAACAACTGAAGTAAAGAGTAACAAACTATTGGAGGAATGAAGAAAAAGAAGAAGGAAGAAAAGAAAAAAAAGAAGGAAGAAAAGGAGAAGCAGCAGCAAGAGAAGGAAGAGGAAGAAAAAAAACAAGAAAAAGAAGGAGAAAAAGAAGAAAGTGCATATTCCCCTTCTCTCTTGCTTTCATAAACTATATGCCCCACTCCTTCTGTAGGCATAAGGGATAAATCTCCACCAAAGAGTAGAAAGTCCCATACAATGGAGTGAGTGACTTTGGGAGTGAAATCACATTCTATTTACATATCCATCTATATTTTGTTCTCTGCCAATAAAATGTAAACTCCTTGAGGGCAGAAATTTTGGTTTTTAATCTTTGGGTACATAGCATCTAGGACATAGTTGACAAAATAAGTGGCCAGGATAGTAAAATAATTTGAAATAAGATTTAAGAGACTTGTGTGGGGAGAGAAGTGTCTTTAATGTGCTTTTCATCTTTCTTAAAGTAGAGTAGTATAGGTATGGAACATGACATAACATCAAACTTTCTCAATAGGTTGTTTAACTTTTTAAAATATTTTTTTATTTTTTCCAGTTATAAATAAAAGCAATTTTAACTGTTAGTTAATTTTACAGATTTTTATTCTTTGTCAAAAATATCAATAGAATTATTCTTTTAAAAAGCATTTTATAAATTTTAACTATATAAATATCAATTATGAAATAATAATAATGGTGATGACGATGATGGTAGTAGCTATGGTTTCTGGTGCTGGTTTTGGTGGAGACCTCTGTATTCAATGTTATAAAATGAGAAGTGGAAAAATATTTAGATTAATTTTGTTTGACCCAATAGATTAGAGATAGAATCAGTGGGGTATAGTGAAGTAGATTAGGACTTAATGTTGGGGAAAAAAAACTTCCTAACAATTAGGGCTATCCCACAGTTGAATGAACTGTGTCAAAAACAAGAGGATTTGTTTTTCATTTCAGATTTTTTAAATTTTATTTATTTTATTCTCAACCTAAGGAATAAAACAAGTCATTCCATAATATAATAGGATGGAAAAGGAAATAAAAAAGATGAATGTACAAAAAGCTGCAAACCTATTATATACAACTTGTTTTTCCTTTTAAATATATAATAAAATTATCATATAACTTTTTTTCTTTTCCTTTTTCCTTCCCTCTTTCTCACTTTAGAAATGACTATCATTAATTACAAATATGTATATATATATATATATATATATATAAATATGTGTGTGTAAAACATTATACATATTTCCATGTATCACTTCTTTCCCTGGATGTAGATTTTTAAAATAATTTAAGATTTTCTAATGAAAGTTAGGTGATCAGGTCAAGAAAAATGTATTCTGGAGCCAGATCTCAAAGATCTGGTTGTTAAATTTGTCAGTGTGAATATTTAGACTCAGAAATTGGATGCAAATCAAGGCTTGCTTTATTTTGCTGTTATGAATTGTCTAGATTTGAGACTGTATTAATAATGAAAATTAATCTTGAAATGGAGAACCAGTTGCTAAGTATTTGCCTGCATAGCTCTGTCTTGCTATAAACATTACTTGATTACAACAGGAGTGCTTAAATGCTCAAGAAATGAAGTCTTCACTAAAATGGAGTCTTGATGCCTAGAAGGATGAGGGTGAGGATGATGATCATGATGTCGATAATAATGATGATAAAATAACTACTATTCATACAGCACTTTAAGGTTTGCAAAGTGCATTGCATCTGTTATATCATTTGAATCTCACAATAATCCCTGGCTTAGGGACCCTGCTTTGAATGAGAATTAGGCCAGAAGATGAACTTCAGATACACAAGTTAGATATAAGGAGAAAGGGGATAAAAATGAAGGAGATTTAATCAAGACAAAATACAAAGGTCTAGCAAGTGAGGGAACATAAGCTTAAAATGAGAAAATTCATTAAATAGAAGAAGCCAAAAGAATGCTAGATACAAAAGAGACTGAGCTCAAGTGATATTGGGAAGCTTTATCAAGACATTATGAAGAAATATTTAAAAATAATCTTCTGTGTTCCTATGAAATTATGTCATATAAATTTTTTGAATTTTATCCTTACTACCTACAATGAAATAGTTATTATTGGAATTCAAAATACTAGATCTATGTTGTTTTCTAACAACTTCCAGTTATTTTCTAACTTTCTTCCAGTGAGGAGGAATTCCAAAGACTGAGTACTAGGTAAGGCTCCATCCAAAGGCCATAAACATATGAGAAAGGGCCATCCAAATCATCTGTGGTAGTATCAAAGGCAGGAAGCTTGATGCCAAATGGCTATTAAGCTGCTATAGAACTTGTTGATCTACTCACCCCTCTGTGCCCTCTCACACAAAAAGAGAAAAATAGAAGACCCTGTAACTCCTCAGTGGGAGGAAGATTCTGTGATGTAATCCCCCAAACATCTGTTTCTCTATTCATCTATGCAATGTGGTAATTATATATAATCAAGATACAACTGTATCAAGAATTTCTGTCCTTCAAAACTAAAATTCAACTGGGGAACATATGATCACATTCATTTCTTCAAAAAATAAAAACTCAAATTGAAGAAGAAACAATCCTCATTCAGCATTCTGAGTGATTAATGTATGACATGAATTTTAGTTTAGCCTTTGGATGACTTAGTGGTTCACAAATGTCAACATTCATTGATGGAAATGAAGTTATGGAAACAGAAAGTGCAAGATGGTAATCAAAAAGATGCTTTTCTTGTGAAACAGAGACTTAAACAGCCCCAATAAATCAATGAAATAAAGTGAGGAGGGAAAAAAAAAAATACAAAAAGTTCAAGCAGCCCCATTAATTGGGAATGAAGTAATAGGCCAGGATAATGGAGTTAACACAGAACACTGAACAAGTAAGGCTGAATTTAAAGCACTTTCTTTGGGGATATTGTAAGAAAATTCATTGGCATATTTAAATGAATAAGTATCTTTAGCACCATCATGAATCAGAGATAGAAAGGTGAACAATGCATCATAGCGAGGAATATCTTTGCTTTACCTGAAATTACTATCACTGAAGGTAGAAGTCCTTTCAAAGTACAGAAAACCAAAGCACAATTAATTAATCAATCTACAAGAATAAGTAAATCAACTAAGAAATAGCATTGTCTATGTTAGATATGGAGTCTTTATGTTTTAACTTCTTTTGATGTTAGTGATAAATAGTAGCCAATTTAAGCCAGCAAATTTCATTCTTCTATTTTATAAAAGACAAGATTTCTCAATGAAAGAGTCCATTGTATGAATTACTAGTACATACTGTCAAAATCAGGAAAGAGGGGGAAAGTTGCCTATTTTGTAAATCAAGCAATTCAAGGAATTGAAATGTGTATTTATGTAGTCTTGATAAACATAAAAATAAAAAAAGAGAAAATTTTGGAGGTCTTTTTTTGTTCAAGAGTCTTAATGATTATATAAACCTGTGCCTTAAATGTAGTAGCACATATTATATAAACTGAAGGAAAAAGGAAACAAACATTTATTCAGTGCTTTCTGTGTTCTCTGTCTGGGATTTGTTATGTTTTCTGACATTAATACACCAAAGTCTCACAAATATCACCAAATTTCATCATTACAAAAGGCCTCAAAGGCAATATGTGAAAAAGAATGCCCATTATAACATACCAAAAAGTTGTCATTTACTGGTCAGAAGACCTTTAATATAATTGAAGGGCCCAATTGCTTTCTAGGGAATGCCATTCCTCTTTTGGATCAATCTAAATTTTGGAAAGTGCGTTATTATTTTTGTTTTTCCTTTTTATGAAATCTAAATTGGTTCGCTGAAACTTCCAACCACCAATCTTTACAAGTCAAATCCAATTTTTACAAAACAATCCCTGAAACATTTGAAAAGAAGTATCCTGTCCAATCACCCCTACTCTCATCCCTGACACTACTACCATCCAGTCTTCTTCAGTCTAAATTTCCCCAGTTTAATTGCTCATGGATCAGTGCCTGTTAGAATCCTTTCAAAGTGTTAACTCAATGGAATTGATAGAAACAATGCTTATGTTTACATCTTACAGGGCTTATAGAGCTCCATGAAACTATCAGTTACGCCATGCAGGATGCACATGCAGATGGACAGGTCATAGTGGAGAGCTCTGACAAAAAAAGGTGATCCACTGGAGAAGGAAATGGCAAACCACTATAATATGCAGACTAAGAAAACCCCATTGAAAGGATGAAAATGCTAAAGGATATGTTATCTGAAGATTAATTCTAAAGGATATGTTATCTGAAGATTAATTCTAAAGGATATGTTATCTGAAGATTAATTCTAAAAGATATGTTATCTGAAGATTAATTCCTCAGGTCAGAAAGTGACCATCTCCTTACTGAGAGCTTAGTGCATTAGGGTCTATGGCATTGTGAAGAAAGCAACCAATAATAATTCATTTAAAATAATAAGGCAGATAAGATTTACAGAATTTTCATTACTTTCAGATACCTGGAGGAATCAGAACTTGGCCAACTAACAAAATATTGCCCACTAGAATTGCTTACAGAAATTGTTATAATGAATAAAGAAGGTTATATAAATGGATGCTTCTAAAGCACTTGAAAGTACTTGAAAACAGTTTATTCTCTTAAGCAGTTTAAACATTCCCCCAGGTAATCTCCTGGTTTTTTCCCCCTCTTAATTAGCTTAGCAAATTATTTCTTCATAAATGTGAAAAGTAAACTTCCACCCAAGTCCTGACCAAATTATCATAAATTTGAAATGAACACAATCCAAAGGGAAATCCATAGATCTATTTTCTGGACCTTGACCTGCTTTAGCTCAGTAAGATTGCCCACAGGATCTCTTTCTCTTCCTGCCTTGCCCTGCCTTCTTCCTCTCAATCATTCTTGCTAACTTCAATATTGAATGAAATTCAATAAACATTTGTAAAGCATTTACCGTGGGCAAGGCATTGTCCTAAACAGAGGCCATAGAAAACAGAGATCCCATAGAATCTGCTCTCAAAGAGTTTCTAAATGAATGAAGATAATGACAAAAACACAAATATATACAACAAAAGTACCTAGAGTTTATCTACTGCTTTTAAAATTTCAAAGACTTCACAAACATCTCCTCTTATCCTCACAATAACCCTAGGAAGTGTTATTATCATCCTTTTACCCATGAGAAAATTGAGGTCAACAGAAGATTAAGTAAAGTGCCAAGTCAGGGTCATAAGGAATGGCTGAGTCCAAATTGAAATTTGTCTTCTTATCTCCAGGTCCAGCACTGGATCTACTGCAGCACCTAACCAGGATAACACTATAGTATTCACTGAGATTCACTCATATCTTTGCATTTCAGTTTATGACTTTCTCAACTCCACTTGACTACTTTGGGTGGGAGAGAGCAAGGAATGATATATATCCAGGACTTCACTATCATATAAAATGTTTAATCTTCAAGTCAACCATCTTATAGATAATATCTAGATTTTTTGTGAACTCCAATCCCACATCGCCAGTTCAGTTCAGTTGTTTTTCAGTTGTGTTCAACTCTTTGGGTTTTCTTGGCAAAGATACTGGAATGGTTTGCCACATCCTTCTCCAGAGTAGGAAACTGAGGCAAATAGGGTTAAATGACTTGTCTAGAGTCATACAGTTAATAAGTGTCTGAGGCCAGATCTGAACTCAGAAAAATGTCTTCCTGATTTCAGGATTGTTGTTCTATTCTCTGTGATACCTAGATGACCATGTCATCAATTACCTATTAGATTACCAAATGAAAATCTCATAGGCAGCTTTTAAAGTTAACATATCTATTTTAAAAAAGAACTGATTGTCTTTCCTCATAAACACCCATCACCACCACCAGTTTTACTGATTTTTGTCTTGTCATTTGAACTTCGATGACTCTGGAATAGAGTTTTGTGCAACTCTGCCTCAATGAAATCCAATTCAGCTGCATGTGAATATATCACCCTGTAAGGTCATTGGTCCTTTTCTAAAATGAAGAACATCCAACAACATTACTTGCTAACCTTCCTATTTGGGGAAGTGGGGGAGGAAAGGAGAGACTATATCATCTTTCTAGCAATATATATTCACAGCTTCATACTCAACCTAGTTTTCCCTCTATCTCCAACTTACTTCAGTCATTTCTCAATATCCATTCCTTCTCTCTGATTTTATTGGCAACAAATAGCTGATCTTCTAGCCCAGCAAAAAGACATGGAAGCAAAAGGAAATACCCATGTAGAATACAAGAGTTTTTATAATACCTTACAGAGGAGAATGATAGGTTGCATTGAGTATCACATCATAAAACAGCAAAGAGTAAAATGAGGTATTAGAAAGCTTATCATGTGACCTAGCTAAATTAGATTATGCACAAAGTATTCATAAATGACACTAAAGGAATGCTAGCTAGGAGTTCATGCCAATAAGAATGCCAAGACACCTTATCTTATCAGATCCCTTCATTTTCCAAATGAAGAAACTGTGGCCCAACAAAAGTTAAATGACTTATCTGAGGTCAAATAGGTAGGAAATTTAAAACCCAGGATTTGAACTAATTTTTTTTTAATTCTAAATTTTTTAAAATTCAATTTCTAAATTTTCTAAATTCAAATGTCATATGCATGACACTAAGCCAATTTGAGGGCTATAGTCACTCAAGAAGATTTTCCTAGCAATCTACACAAGAAAAGCAAATAAATAAATGATATTTATGCTCTGCAATTGAAAAGAAATACCATTACATGTATAATTATTTTGTATTTATACTTTAACATATTTAACATGTATTGATCATCCTGCCATCTAGGGGAGGGGGTGGGGAGAAGGAAGGGAAAAATTGGAACAAAATGTTTGGCAATTGTCAATGCTGTAAAATTACCCATGCATATAATTTGTAAATCAAAAGCTATTAAAAATTGAAAAAAAGAAAAAAGAAATACCATTAACTTGGGGCATCTAGGTAGCACAATAGGTAGAGAATCATGCTTCAATTTAAGAAGACCTGAATTCACATATGGTCTCAGAAATTAGTTGTGTGACCTGGACAAGTCACTTAAGCTTGTTGGCATTAGTTCTTCATCTGTAAAATGAGCTAGAGAAGGAAATGGTAAACTGCTCCAGTATTTTTACCAAGAAAACCCCAAATGATTTCACAGAGAGTTGGATATGGCTTAAATGATTAACAACAAAAACTATTCGCTTAGTAGGAATTGTATCCATTTAATGAACTAGGTCCAGAATTCATGAAAAAGAGAAATTTTTTTTTTACTTTTTTTCAATAGATTTTTATTGACAGAACATATGCATGGGTAATTTTTCAAGACTGTCCTTTGCAATCACTTCTGTTCCAACTTTTCCCTTCCCTTCCCTCCCTTCACCCCCTCCCCTAGATGGCAGACAGTCTCATACATGTAAAACATGTTAAAGTATATCTTAAATTCAATATATGTGTGCAGATCTGTACAGTTCTCTTGTTGTACAGGAAGAGTTGGATTCAGAAGGTAAAAATAATCTGGGAAGAAAAACAAAAATGCAAGTAGTCCAGTAGACTGTCATTGACTTTCTTTCTTTTCACGTTCAACTTCTGATAAAGTGTAAGTCCTGTTCATTATCTTCTCCAGTATCTCCCTTCTCTCTTCTCCCCTCACACTCCCCACACACTTGGCATTATTTATTTATTCTTTATTTTCCACCACAAAAATACTTGTGCATGGATCTGAACAATTTTCTAGTTCAAAACTTTCAATGATTCTCCATTTCCAAGAGGATAAAATCCAGTCTGCTTTTATCCTCTTTCGCTTTTAACTATTTTCCCCAAATCATATTATAGTTATTTATATGAATCTCAGTTCCCTAATAAATTGTATACTTTTTGAGAGGAGAAACAATTGTATTTCATCTCCATAACTCCCAGTTTCTAGTATTTAATGGCATTTTATAACTATTTGTTGATTTAATTAATTGTATTTTATTCATTAGTTAAAATAATTCTGTAGCCTAGCTTTATAAAATCTAGAAAGATCTTGAGTAAGTTCTCTAGCACGATGAGGGGATGTTCTATGAAAAATACGTGTAATAAAATGAATAAAACACACTGTGGATGAATAGCAATGACCCCTGTCACCAATGAGAGCATAATATAAACGGAGGCAACAGTATGATAGAATTCTTTCTAGAAATGGAAAAGACCTAGGGAACTAGTCCAACCAAGTCCTTTTACAAATTTCCATTTATAAATGGAAGTCCAGAGAACTCCAGGTCAAACAACTGGTAAGGAGCAGAGCCAGGATTCCAGCACATATCCTGTGATTCCATGTGTGACAAAGCATTTTGGTGGTTGAATCTTGTTAGTGTTCAGAAAGAACTATTTATATGCCAGGAATCAGTATTTCTCAGAGTATTGAATTGCCTTCAGATCTTCTAGCACCAAGGAGTTTGCCCAATAAAAGTGCTTAGCAAAGCAAATGGAAGATGATTGTAGAGTAATGAAATATTCAGGATAGCAAAATGGCTACAAACGGGAAAGGAAAGCATTTGCCACATTACTAAAATATCTTTTTTCCCTTCAGGCTTCTTAAGACTGAAAGATGTGTTTAAAAAAAAAAACAGCTAGCTGCCCCCAACATCACTGATAAACCACAAAACACCTCCCTTGTGGGCTCAGGGCTTTCACTCATTGCTAAGTTGGATGCTGGATTCCACATAAGATCCTGTAGATTTTTGAAGCACTGTACAATTTAGGTTCCCTGTATAACTAAATGAGGTTTTGGTTCCCCATTGCCCGGGTCATGTTCTGTGCAGTGTAGATACTGGGCTCTGGCTCATAGAGAAATACCACCATAAATCATTAAGTGTCAAAGCCTTTTCAAGTTAAATCCCTTAGCTCTGGAACAGAGTGCAAGCAGAGGGTTCAGGGAATGTCAATTATGGAAATGCTTTCAAGTTAAGATTAAAGGTATATTTGGTTATTCATTTACTTTCCATTCCTGAATAGCAATAACTCTATTTCAGGAATCACTTTTGCAGTATACTCTTTGGTATATAACTTGCCAATGCAAAGGGCATTTTTTAAAAATTGAAAATAATAACATCTAGCATTTGTATGGCATTTTTTGAGGTTTGCAAAGCACTTCATAAATATTACGTCAGCTTATTCTCACATATCTCCATGAAGTAGAAGCTATTGTTATCCCTAATTGTTGCTGTTGTTGTCATTTCACAAACATCTGATTCTTCATGACCCCATTTAAGGGTTTCTTCACAAAAATAAGGGAGTGATTTGCCACTTCCTTCTCCAGTCCCCAATTAATAGGCAAGGAAACAGAGGCTGAGAGAAATCAAACTGCATGTGTAAGTTCACACATCTAGTATGTCTGAGATTAGATTTGAATTCAGGTCTTCCTGATTCCAGGTCTAATGCTCTATCACTAGTTGAATCTATATTCTATTGGGACTTTGACCTAGTGATTCAAAACCTCAGAAAGATATTTTATTATTAAAATGGGATATCCACTTTATTATTAAAAGGTATCCTGGGGAATCTATACTAATTAAGGTAAAAGGAACATATCCTTCTCAGAAGTCGAAATTTCATCCTTAGACTACTAACTCAGCCTTGTATATATTCAACATCTCCCAACTACCTCAGCCTCTTCTCCCCTCTCCTTGGAGGACTGAAGTATAGAATACTAAACTTCCAAAACTATAGATGACAAAGAGCCAGACTTTCCAGTTTGCTTTTTCATTTTCTGTGTGTAGCGCTGCTTGATTTCAATTCAATGGAAAAAGATGTTCCCCATGTAGGATATATTCTGGTATCCAACCTTCCTCAGCCCCAGCTTTTCAGCTCCTTGTGTATGTTGTCTTTCCCTCTTAGACTGGAAGCTCTCTGAAGGCAGGAACTGTCTTTGTATTTCTAATTTGTATCCCCAATCCTTAGTGTAGTGCCTGGAATATTACTAGTAGGCATTCAATATATTTTAATTGAAATGAATTGGTATCAAATGAAATTTCCATTTGACAAACTAGAACATGAATCAGGATGTCTTTGAGCACATTAACATTTAACAGAATCAAGAGCAGAACTTTAATCTTTCAAATCTTAAGTTTTGCCTTTTTTTATGTACCTTAGAAACACCTCTGCTATACCGAACATTTTTATTTACATCATTTTGAGAGATTAGAATGAAGTTCATTTCTTTCTGCTTTCCATTAGTTAGTTTTTAATCCTTTCTCCCTACAAATGTAATTGCCATTTTGCTAGTCTCAAAGCAGCTCATCACAGCATTTCTTAAGCATCTCTTTAGTAGATTTTTTTTCAATATACTACATTTCCTCTTCAGTCAGCAAAAAGGAACTTTAAAGATATTTCTTCAGATAAACAATTTTTTTAAAGACAAGGTAGCTAGTTTAGGAGAGGATGATGCAATGAAAAAGAAAGCTCTGAGGTTGAATTTTGCCAATTCTTACTGGCTGTGTAATTTTATATAAGGAACTCTCTCTCTCTCTCTCTCTCTCTCTCTCTCTCTCTCTCTCTCTCTCTCATTTTCCTTAATGATAAAATTAAAATAGTCTTTAGCATTTACATTTACCTTGCGTTATGAGATGTTCCAATTGTTAAAGTTTTCTTCCTTATAAAACTATTTGTTATCACCTTGAGAGGGGTTTTTTTGTTTGTTTTTATTTATTGATATACACACAATATCTTTCCTTCTCCCTTCCCATCAGAAACATAACTAGGAGTGGGGCAACTTGCCTTAGAGTACACCAAAAAATCACCATTCAAGGAGTACTTCCTTGGGAGAACTAAGATGTCAAAAATTAAGGTAGAAATACTTTTGGTCCTATCATACCTGAGAAATATATGGCTAAATCAATCACTTATAAGAAAGCTTATGACTAAAAAAAAAGAGGATAAAATGGATAGAAAAGATTGATCATTTCTTTTCATTTATTCCTATGGATTTAAAATAACAATAGTTCAAGTTCTATGTAAATGTCATTTATGATTACTTGTGTTTTCCAAACCATTTTTAAAGATTTTGCTCATGATGATCATGATGATGATGATGATGATGATGATGATAATGACGACAAAGGCAGCTTTTAATCTTGGCTCATTAAGAATCACATCTGGTACAATGACAAATGAACTAGATAAATTAACACTCAGTAAAATTGTCTTCCTTTTGTCAGATGCTAAAGGATTCTGGTTGTAGTGAGAAATGATGTGCATGGATTTCCTTTCCTTCTTTAGCTATAAGAAACAACTTACTACATCATGGCAGCTATTCTGTTCATCCCAACTCCTGTGCAATTTGGACTAAGAGCATTTTAAATATTTCATGCATCTATTACTTCATTATCACAAACATCATAAAAATTTGAGTGCTTACCAAATGTATGGTCTTGTGCTGTCTTGTCATTTTTAGAAAAATATTTTAGAGAGAAGTTTAACATCTTTTTCTTTGATCCAAAGAACACTACATTCCTCAAGCAGACAGAATCTCTCTTAAAATGTATTCATGGAGCTCTGAAGTTTTATATAGGCCAACAAGGAGCATGATCAAGTCTTTATGAAATTAATCACCAGATTTTATTTTTGTTTCATTTTTAATATACGTATTTAACTCACTACTGAGGAAAGAAAAAGAGCAGATTATCTTAGGTAATAGAGTGGAGGGTTTAATCAAACAACAATCAATTAAGGGTCAAATGTAAACAGTGACAAAGAAAGCAACACATTAATCCCATCAGGGATTCTGGTGAATAGCTACTATTTTCACTCTTGTGTCTTTATGTATTACATCTCTCACCAGCATACCAATGTTGTTATTTTCATTTTTTTCTTTTGACAAAACAATGGTTCTATTGAGGCTTTAATTTGGTAGAATTGGTGGCTTACATAGTCTGCTGAACCCAAATGCAATATTACTAACATTAATAAAAAAAAATAGTAAGTATGCCATGATTGTATTATGGTTAGGACACTGGATTGTGGCCACAGCAACCTCATCACAAATTTATGCTAAGAAAAAATATGGTTTGTAGTAAAGCAAGTAGTGGTATTGGAGTCAGTTTCTGTTGTTCAGTCGTGTCATTCATATCCAACTCTTCATGACCCTATTTGGGTGTTTCTTGGCAAAGATATTTAAGCACTTTGCCATTTTCTTCTCCAGCTCATTTTACAGATGGGGAAATTGAGGCAAACAGGATTAAGTGACTTCTGCAGGATCACACATCTTGCAAATCTTTGAGACTTTGCACTCAGGGTTTCTTGACTCCAGACTCACCCCAACACCTAGCTGCCTCTGGAGTCAGAGGATTTGGATTCAAATATCATTACTGTCACTTGCTAATGTGACCTTGAAGTCATTCAACCTTTTGGGCCTGTTTCTTCACCCCTAAAATAAGAAGTTTGGACTAAATGGTCTCTGATCATGGAAATGAGAATCCTAAGGCTAGGTTGTTTGTCCCATTTTCCTTTGGGAAGTGGATTAGGAGTCAATATTTCCCAGAATTGTTTTGAATGTCTATTCATCATAGATACAAGAAACATTGGTAAAGAAAAAAACATTGAATCTGGGTGGCACTGGACTCAAACTGTCAGAGTGGTGTCTAAATGCATTCTTTGCACCAAATTTAGAAAATGAGAACAAGCGGTAGCTGATAGGAACAACTGGAATGCCTGCACATGATCACTTGAATTTGCCACAGCTGTCATGTCATGGCTGACAAATGATGGCTTTCACCTTCAGTCTCAGTAGCAATAAACAGTTGGCCTGAAAGACTGAGCAAATCTGCAAAAGCAAACTGAGGGCAGCTTTTATCTTCATTATTCTAATGAATTTCTCTTGTTGCCTGAAATGGAATTTATGAACTCTGACATTACTACAGAGCAACACAGTAAACACTAGCTCCCTGTATTTCAAAAAATGTAAATACTAGATCCACAATTGAATGTGTGCTATAGTAGAGTTTTGTATTTAGAGTCAAAGGATGTGGAGTCAAATCCTAGCTCTACCTTTGTGACTCTAGATGAAACACTTAAGTTCCCTGAGTCTCAGTTTCCTCATCTGTAAAATGAAAAGGTTGGAATAGATGACCTATAGGGTTCCTCTAAGATCTCAAGATAGGAATGGCTAAAGTTCCAGTTATAGATGCTCAAACCCAGAGAGTGAAATAACCAATTATCAATGGAGTTTCAATTCCAGTCAATAAGCATTTGTTGAGGGCCTTCTATGTGTTGAGCATCATATTAAATGTTGAGGATGCAAAGATAGATAAAAATAGTCCCCTAACCTCAAGGAGCTCACAATCTAATTTGGGAGAGACAGTAAGCAAATAAATATGTACAAATAAGCTATATAGAGAAAATATAAAAGTGGAAGAAATTCTATAATTTTATTCAAGTACGTTTCTTTTTTTTTTTCTTTTTCTTTTGATCTAGTCCTATGATTTTTCTGTGTGGGGAACTTCTAATGTATATTGGCAACTGGAATCAAAAGATCATAGATCTAGTTCTGGAAGAACCTTCAGCTCATCTGGTGAAGAAACAGACTCATGGAACTTAATGATTCAGTCAAGGTCTTACAGATAAATAATATAATAAACAAGAATCTAAATTCATATCCTTAGAATCCAGAAGCAATGCCTTGTTCCACTATAACATGATGACTGTCCAATTTATCTATAACTTTTAGTTGTATCATAGAAAGTTATCTGAAGGTAGTGAGAACTTAAATGTCTGGCCCATGGTTGTAGCTAGTATTTGTGGGAGTCAAATCTTAAATCCTGATCTTTCTGAATCTACAGCCAAATATCTATCCATTATACTTCTTAGATTTTCACATAGAAGATGTGATGATTTGATGATTGATGATATATCAAATATAATAGATGTTTAATTAAGTGAATTGAATAAAGCAATCCAGAGGTGTTCGTTTCTAGAAAATCTCCCCATTCACCTATTCCCCATGGGATCTACCATTTTGTTCTTAAGCCATTCCTGAATCCACCATTGACTGCTACTTTCAGTAGAAAAAAAAAATGTGAACTCAGTTATTAACATTTACTTTCCCATTTAAAAAAAATTTAAATGTTGTTCAATGAGGAATTCAGTGCTTGCAGACTCTTACTTGCCCTGAATTACTAAGAGTATAGAGATGTTAAGAATTCCATGCTTAATATCAAACAGCTAATCAGAAAAGGCTAGAGTAGTCTCATGATAGTCTAATTTTGTTGATAAATCCTTACTATGGTCTCCTACTAAAGTGTATTATCTTACCAGTGTGGGAAAAAAAAGAAAGAAAGAAGAGTCCCTACTGGGATTCCCAGTAAACCCCAACTGACTTTGAAGCCTAGGTATGCTCCCAGGCCTTGATATGACATGCAAACCCAGAAAAGAGAAAGGTCAGCTGTCACAAAGCTGACAATAAGGAACAGTTGGAAGAATATTTTGAGTAAATGATGTTGCTATGGAACCAGGGTGAGTAGTATATAAGAGACTGTGTGACAGATGTCTTACCTTGATAAGAAGGTATACCTCATGGTATATTAACCAGAAGAGAGTAGTCCACTTATTAGTTATTTATAACATTGCATCAATGAGGCAGGAATTTCTACTTAGATATCCTCCAGTAATCCCCTGTGAAATTATGTCAGGTAAGGCAGTAGATTGAATACACTCTATCTTTATAAGCCAGGTAAATCTGCACTCAAATCCAGTCTCAGAAACTTAGAAATTATATGATCTTAGGCAAATCATTTAATTTCATTCTGACTCAGTTTCTTCATCTACAAAGTGAGGATAATAGAGCACTTACCTCTCAAGTTCATTGTTAAGAATAATATTTGTAAAGTTTCCTACAAACTTAAAAGTATTGTATAAATGCTAGCTAGTATCCTTATTATTATTACTAATGTGCCTTCTGGATACTTCCCCAGACATTACTCTTTTCCATCCAGATCTCTATTTTACAGTCTGGTTGGAAAGAGAGGGAGACAGAGATTATATAATAAGTACAATGAATGAACCTCATGAATGAAGCCCATAGAAATGTCACAGGAGACTCTAATTGCTGGATTTCTTAACACTTTCCCTAAAAAATGATACAATGGAAGGAGTGCTGAATTTAGAAAAAGGAAATAATTCAGACCCTAGTTCTGACAATCTTGCTTTCAAGTCTGTTCTCTCTGGTCCTCTTTTTTTTTTTTTTTTTAATCAATAAAGTGAAGTGGTTGGACTTCATGACCTCTGACATCCCATCTAGCTCTAAATCTATCACCCTATGGCCTTAATGACCTTGAGGATCAAGGCATTGTCCCAAGTGCTAGTCTCTTTATTGTTAATGTAACATTTCTGACTAGTAGTCTCAAAATGTGTTTTCTTCTGTGGGCCTTGTCCTCCTAATTAAAGCATTCATCTTCAAAGCATTCCAGTTAAGGTAATACAATGATGGGTATTTCCAACATTTTTAGAGGTAACAAATCTGAAAAACAAGATTCTATCACTTGTTCATTGTTACAAAAGAAGCAATTGTCAGCCACATAGGATTTGCTGTATTTTTTCAGGACAATGACTAAAAAGGAAATAATGCTACTTTTTTTAGATAAGATGATGGGGAGAAAGCAAAATGTCTATTTCCAGGAATTTTTTAATTTGGAGTAGAACAATATTTGGTATCTTATGCTTTTCTTCATACATAAAGAATAGTCTTGGCAACTATATTATTTATCTTCCCAGTTTGCCTAGAATTATTTTGTTATTATTGTTAAGAAAGAGAACAAATATTAATAATAACCATTTCACAAATGGAAAAACTGGGTTACAGAGATAAAACAACTTATCCATAATTGGTGGCAGGGCTGGTAGCCAAGGCCTCCAAACACATACTTCAATAATAAAAATAACTCATTCATATAGAATTTTCAAGTTCCCAAAGCATACCTAATGAGCAAATGTTTGGAAAAGCCTTTGCAAGAAGCAACTAGGTGATATAGCTGGAAAGAGCACTGGCTCAGGAGTCAGCAAGACCAGAATCCAAATCAGTAGTAGATACTTATTACTTGTATGAGCCTGTGCAAGTCACCTAATCCCATTTACCTCACCAAAAAATATCTTGCAAACTTTAAAGTGCCATATTAATGTGAATTAATATAATTGATGGTATCATCTGTCACTCAAATCCTATAGTATTAAAAATATTTTGCTTCCATTTTACAGATAAGAAAATTGAGGCTCAGAGAGATTACCTCATTTGTTTGGGGTCTCAGAGAGACAAAGCACCAGAATTGGACTTGAAACCAGATCTCTTGACTCAATTCCATTGTTCTTTTCATTATACAACTCAGCCTTTTTTCCAATAAACTATACCACTATATCAAAACATATAATGATGGTGAGAAGTTGTCAGTTCCAATTTCATGATTTCATATACAACCTGCGCTTATAAATTCTCTAAGAATATATTTGTATTCATGTATATTAATGTGGACATGAAATCAATTTTTTTCAGCCCAAGTTCTATTCACACCTTGATATAGTTTATAATAAAGAAGGCAGTAGTAAAATTAAAAATGTTGTTAACTTCCAAATCATGCCTTTTTTTGTTGTTTTACGTTTGACATAACTGACCAAATGGGACATGTTCTTTTTTAATGGTAGCTTTATTTATTTTTCTTACACTATTTCTTTAGTACTTCTTCTTCTCACATGACATATTAATACATAATTCAGAGCTTTTATGTCTCCCTGCACTGCTGGCAAGATTTCTTGTGCTATTGAACCACGCTATTTATGACCAAATGATCAAAATGTCTTTTATTATTCATTTTGGGGGGGGGCAATTTTCAAAAGCAGCTGGGAACATTTAACCCTTGCATGCCAAATTCTTTCTCCCCATCTCCAAAGACTTCAACTAATAAGCTGTTCCTAGAGTCCTAATCTCCTTTCTTTATAAAGTCTGAGATAACTAATGCTCTTTCTCACTGAAGGGAGTGATGGGCACTCTGACATGAAAACAGGTCCCCCTTTGGTGCTTTCATTTCTAATTTATCACAGTCACTTTGTGGCCTCCTTCAGAGTCAGTCTGGTAACTGTTACTTTCTCACTAAGATTCCCATCTCTTCTACCCCATATATATAATATATATCTAACTATATATATATATATATATATATATATATATATATGTAACTATATATATGTTACTTTCTCACTAAAATTCCCATCTCTCCCTCCTATCATATATATATATATATATATATATATATGCATAATAAAGCCCAGTTCCCAAGCCCATCCTCTTCACCCCACAATAACCTAGCACCTTATCTCTAATGCTTAGCATCCCATCTAATATGCTCTCTCCCATAAGCTTTCCAGAAGATTTTATTAAGTGGCTCCAACTGAAGTCTCAAAATAAATAAGAAAAATTTTCAGACCAGGAAAGAACCTGGAACCTGGCCCTTTCATTTTACAGATGAAAAAATTGGAGTCAAAAGAGAGAAAGCTTGGCATTTAAAGGCCTTTGTCATATAAGTAGTGAGTGGTAGATTGGAGATCACACCTGAGGACTTCTAATTCTATATCTGCTATTCCTTCTTTTATATCCTGAGCCCAAGGGTCTTAGGAATAGCAGTCCTTCCAACCCGGGCCCATGAGCCCCATGGAGAAATAGCCTGGCCACGGCTCCTGTAGATGCTACAGCCAAAAGTAAGTTCTTGCCTCCAAAGTCCTTGCCAACATCAGAATGTGGTATGATGATCAATGGAAATGACATAAATGAAGAGACATTGCTATCTGGTTTGCTGCTGTGCCCTAAGAACCGTGGAACTTTTTCAGATGATTTAGTAGCAGAAACCTTCCATATATGTGGCTTTCCCCAAAAGAGTATGACTTCTTTGAGAGCAGGGAGTGTCTAACTTTTGTATTTCTATTCCCCCCTTTAGTACAATGCTTTGTATATAGTAAGTACTCAATAAATGCTAAGTGACACATTAAATAGAGCACTAGGTTTGGATTCAAACTTCTGAACTCAAAACCAGTCTCTATATATATGGCCTTAATTACTATCCACCTCAGTTTTTTTCAACTATAAAATGTGGGTCATGATAGCTATAGTACAAATGAGATAATATCTGCAAAAAGCATAGTACAATGACATATATTAGGTACTTAATAAAGTGCTGATTCTCTTCTTGTTTATTTTTATACATTGCTTATAAAATTCCATGTGTGTGTATGTGTGTGTGTGTAAATACCTAAGCCTTAGAGTTAGCCCTACCTAAATTTTGGACTAGGACCTTTAATATACTAGCTAAATCCTTGTCCTGTTCTCAGTTGGAGTACATCTCTTTTGGCTTAATATCTGGTTGTGTATTCACTATTAAGTACTTTTACCCTTGCTATACAGCATTTTGCAATTAGAAAAAAGGCCAAAAGAAGGAAAGGCAGAGGAATGTTGATTATGGCCATGAGGAAGGAAAAATTCCTATTCTTCCTGCCTCACCTAATTATTTTTCCACATACACTATTCTCATAGCTATCATCAATTTAGTCATTCTCCCCTGTCAAGGAGGATTGGGACATACAAAGCCTAAGGGGCACGCAACAAGAATGTCATGGTAAAAAAAAAATTAATTTACTGACATATGTGATAAGCTGAGCAAGTCTATGCCCTTGACAATTGTGTCCCTGAGTGACACTGAATATCTTCTAGGAGGGCTGTTCATGTGTTTTCTTTGTTGCTAGGAAGGAAGCAGTAGACAAAGCCAGAATGTATCAGAGGAAGTCTCACCAAGGGACAAATTTCACAGCAAATGGCATGAGGCACTTTTGGACTCAATGCCCACCTCCAAATGACAGCCTTGATCTAACCAAACCACCTGAGGCAGAGGATCTTAACCTGTTTTATATCATGGACTTCTTTGGAAGTCTAGGTAAAGCCTATGGATTTTTCCCAGAAAAAAAATATTGTAATAAACATAAAAGACAGAAGATTACAAAGGAAACCATTATAATGAATTGAATTATATTGAAATATAGTAGCCAATATACATATATATGTAAGTTTGTGAATTCTAGGTTAAGAACCTTTCCCCAGAGGGTGCTATTATGGATTTAGACCTAAACTTGGCCATCTCCAATTCAGCAAACACTATAAAGCTAATTCCCTGAAACAGGAACAGGGACTTGACCCTATTCCACAATAGCCATGAGCATCCAATTTCAACCAAAGTGTCCAAGACCTTCCCGACTTAGTACCAAACTAAACAAGAACCTTGGCCATTTTATAAAACATATAATACTAATGTGAAATAAAGCTATTTCCCATAGCTAAACTAGGGAACATTCACCAATAACCACCAGATTAGCAGAGCTTAACTGTGTTGATACTTCTGTTCTCAACCTCAATTCCTAAAAAGAATTACCTCCACTCTTTCCCTCCCCTTCATAAATATTGAATTCCCAAAAGCCCACAGATTAAAATGTAGTTGGAAAATTTTTAACAAGATAAGTTAAAAATACACTTTACAAAGATAATATTAATTTGTGTTTTTTAAGTAAATATATGAGTTTGATTATCTCCCACTTCCTCTACAACCTTGCAATTTAGCTTCTGACTGGTTTGGTACAAAAAATCTCAAGCTGCTCAATTGCACAAAGACCTATATTTTCTTTTTTAACACCATTATTCTCCTGGTGGTGCTATATGGTTGCAAATCTTAGAG
The DNA here is from genome assembly GCF_902635505.1 of Sarcophilus harrisii. Lineage (NCBI taxonomy): Eukaryota > Metazoa > Chordata > Mammalia > Dasyuromorphia > Dasyuridae > Sarcophilus > Sarcophilus harrisii. Next base: position 127,053,642 of record NC_045429.1, read on the forward strand.
CAGTACAAATTCCAAAGAAACAAGTTTATGGGTGACTCAAAAGGCAAGAAAGATGCAAATAGACTAGTCTAATTTTAGTGAAGGGAAATAGAAGGGGATATACATTTCTATAGTGCCTGTTTTGTACTAGTGACTAATGGTGCTAAGTGCTTTACAAATATTTCACTTGATCCTCACAGAAACCTTGTGGGATAGGTTCTGTTACTATCCCCATTATATAGTTAAAATTACTGAGGCAAATAAAGGTCAAGTAATTTGCTCAGGATCACAGAGTTAGTAACTGTCTGAGACAAGATTTGAACTCAGGTTTTCCTAACTCCATTGTGTCACCTAGCTACCTCCAGTGAAGACCCTTGCCCAAGGGATATTATCAAGGAAACATCTGATCAGAAGAGGAGGTTCACTACTGTGATAAGAGTGAGGGATAACTATAGGAAACCAATAATCCATAGTATCCATAACATGCTAAAAGAAGTAAAGGAAAGCTTCCAGTATATGGATCTTCTGTGGAACTTCCTCCATAGAGGAACCATGGTGGGAGGGGGAAAGTTGAGAGAAATTGCCTAGAATGAGAAGGCATGAATCTGCCCTGATGAAAAGATCCCCTTCTCCCCTAACTTCCCTATTAACTAGATCACAGCTTCATTGAAGTACTAGAAATATAACTACCAAGAAGTCACATGCTAGTGGGCATTTGCTGCTTATGGAAAATCATCATAAAGCTGCTTGCTGTTTTGCACTGCAGGGTTTTCAGTGTGACTCAGACATAGACACTTTCAAAACCAGCTCATAGGAAGACCACAGATTGCATGACACTGTAGTATCCCACTTACAGCTGGATTTAAGGTTGCAATTGAGTTTTTGGATAATGGAATCCCACTAGCTGCCCCTTTCGCCTCCTCCTACATGCCCTTGGGACATCAGAGACTTAGACACAGGAGTAAAACAGAAAGAGCATAAGAAAATAATGTGGAAAAGAGTGCTGGATTTGGAGTTAAAAAACCTAGCCCCTGTACTGTACAGCCCCTACTGTATGTGTGACCCTGAACAAATCATTTAACATCTCTGAGCTTCTTCATGAAATAAAATGAGAGAAGTAGAAGAGATGGAATTAAGGGACAGTTAAGTGGTCTAATAGAGCAAGTGCTATACCTGAAGTTAGGAGAAGTGAGTTTACATCCTGCCTTAGAAAGTTACTAGTTGTATGATTCCAGGCAAATCATTTAACCTCACTGACTCTCAGTTCTCTCATCTGAAAAATGGGGATAATGACAGCACCTACCTCACAAGACCACTTTTAGAACTAAATAAGAAAATATATTTACAGCACTTTGCAAGCATCAAATACTATATAATTTAGCTATTACCTTTACTATTATCATTTAATATTCCTTCTTACAGTAAAATGATAATACTTTAATCTATCCATACACTCATATTCCCATGCACAAATCCATGAAAATCTATTATATGGTCATTTTAAAAACATTATAGCAACCAAAGCATATATATTCATATACATATATCTTTTTATATGTGTGTATGTATACAATGTGTATATTAATATATTCATATGTTCAACTATGATTATATCAGCTTTGCATATAATAAAATACATTATCTATATGATATAATATAATACTTTATTTAAATAAAAGTCTATAGATGTACTATGCTTTCTAGAGCCCCCAGCTGGGGCATCAAAATATACCATCTGGACTAGCTCTCTGGAGGATCTCAGAACCAGCCCAAGTCCTTGGTCTTAGAGGAGGATTGAAGAAGGCAGGAGAGCCACAAGGATGGTCAAAGATGCAGTCGCCTATTTCAAGTTTTCTCAGCCTTTAAATCCCTTAGTATGATTATTCATTACAGCACACTAAGCATGTGCCAATTAGAGAACCATTACATCACCACAGTACTCTGTGCAATTATAAGCACCCTTCTATTGATATTTAAATGCTTCTTACAGTAAGTATCCCTTGCTTCAAGTAGAACACAGGTGGTCACCACCCCCTGACTTCTCAGGAAAGGTGAGAGCCCTTGGGGAGATGGAGAGTCAAACCAGACATTGTTAGCAGGTTCCCTCTGGGCTGAAGAATCTTATACCTTACACAGAGTTCCCCCACTGTCTGTGACCCTCTACATATATACATATGGAAATAGAAATGAAATAAAAGGGTTATTTCCACTCCTACCAAAATCATGAATCTAGTCTACAACATTCTAAATAAATGATTACATAGTCAGTAATAGAAAAACTCACCATTATCTGAGGCAGACCATTCTCTTTCTGGGCAGCTCTATTGTTAGATGGTGGTGGTAGTGATTTTTGGTCTTAGTTGTGGTATTAGTGTTGGTGATGGTGATAGTGATAGTGGTGAGGATGATGGTGAGGATGGTGGGGATGATGGTGGGGATGATGGTCATGATGATGATGGTGGTAGTGATGGTGATGGTGGTGGTGATGATGGTGATGATGATGATAATGATGGTGGTGATGGTGATGGTGGTCATGATGATGATGATGGTGGTGGTGGTGATGATGATAGTGATGGTGGTGGTGGTGATGATGGTGGTGGTGATGGTAATGATGGTGATGGTGATGATATTGATTGTGATTGTGATGATAGTGGTGATGGTGGTGATGGTGATGATGATGGTGATTATATTGATTGTGATTGTGATGATAGTGGTGATGGTGGTGATGGTGATGATGATGGTGATGATGGTAACGATAATTCCTTCAGATTGAGACAACACCTGCTTCCTTGTACATTTGCTTGTTAGGGTTAAATAGAATAAATTTAATCCTTCTTCAACATGTCAGTCCTTCTAATATGTGAAAACAGCTATCATGCTTTAGAATCATAAATCTGAATCTTTAAAAGGTCTCAGAGGTCATCTCATCCAAATTCCTTGTTTTAAATGAGAAAAGTGGTGCCAGGGAGTTTGACTTATAAACAATCAGACCAGTAATAAGTGTGAGAAGTAGAATTTGAACTACTGCAACTAGGACCCTTTCCACTGTACTATGTCCCCTTCCCCAAATCTTATCTCCTCCCAGCTTAATAACCAGTCTCTTAATCCATATTCTTATTGTATAACATTGAATCCTTATAGACCTGACTCTAATACCTTCCTTTTAATTCAGGTTCAGTGTTGAGAGAGGAAACAAAAGAGGCGCCCACAAATCACTCAACATTTGGCAACTAGGCAGTGATTAATTTGCCCTAAAAGAACAAGAACAAGCAGCAAGTACCGTTTCTCTGGTCTTGAGCCAGTCTGGGTTTGTGTGGACAATAAGTTATGGAGTTGTTGTTACTTCATGATCTCAAGGACCCATAAAGTTCCAGACTACAGCAGCTGAGGCTTTTAATGACTTTTTGCCAAGAATCTGAATCTGGAAAATTGGGGCCAATTAGATAGTATAGTGAGGAGAATGGTAGTACAGTCAAGAAAGCTGGGTTTGAGAGAAACTATGTCAGGAAAGCTCTAGTCCTATCACAGTCCTATTACCATGCAGGTCACCCTTCATTCTTCAGCTTGTCAACATCCCTCTTAAAGTGTATCTCCAAACTTTAGAAATGTAATGCACACATAGGCACCATCCCAGAGACTATATAGGCAAACCCAGAGCCTTAACAAAATCACAGCCATGCAATTGTTTTGTGCATTAAGGTGGGACTATTCAATGCCTTCTATTTTCATCCCTATAGGGAAAAAAAAGCAATCTTCATTTAATTTCAACACTGTCGACCATTGAGAGCTTGGCTACATTTTTTCTTATTCAGCAGTAAGGTGTATGACTCCACTGAGAATAAGGTGCAGAATATAGAGCTAAAGCTGTAAGATTAATTCAGTTATGCCTTTCAGTGTTTCAAAAACACAATTCCCATTTATTATTTAATTTATGTTACACATCATCTCTACAAGGGTTTCCACTATCTAGTTATTTCGAATATAATCTAAGAGATAGTGCTGACTGATGTGCGCTGGTGACCTGCTCAATTGTACTCTCCTTCTAAATACCTCTTTAGAAATCACTTGCACTGCTATAATTAAGGTTCAGTCAAAGTCTCTGGTGGAAGCACCTACTTCCAAGGGTTTATAACCAGGCCATAAAAATGTATCCTAAGCTGCATGAATGAAGGAAGAGGGAGTTTCTTCACCAGGCCCAAGGATGAGCAATATATTGAGAATTTCTTTGTTCCTTTCACTGCAAAGCACTTGATGAAATTACTATCACTCTGTACCTGGGAGGAAATACCATCCTGCCACAAGGGTACTACAGGTTTACATAAAGATGAGTTAATCTCCTTGGGGTCTTTTTTTTTTTTTTTGAACAGTAATAAAAAGGTGAATTTCTCATTTAGAAATTTGGGTATAGGAAATGATCCAATCAAAATCAGAGATAGAAAAAAATGGGTATAACAGAAAAATTTTAGATTTTAATTCAATATTTTTTTTAAAATGGACCTTCTGCTAATTTACATTCAGCATATGATATTATAGTTACAGAACTTTGAAGGGACCTCAGAAATTATTTAGTTCAAGTTCCTTACTTTGTAATCATAAATCACTTTATAATCACAAATACAAATAATCACAAATAAAATCACAAATAATCACAAATCACAGAACATTTAACAAAGGAGGTTTACTTTGCTCTAACAGAAGAAGAATATATAGCAAAGAAACAGTGGGACTTCTGCCCCTGCCCTGGTTTTCTTTGTAATCTTGTTTTAGTCTATGCATTTCAAAACATTATTCTGAGAAGGGGTCCATAGCTTCACCAGAATCCCAGATATAATATTATATATATATATATATATATATATATATATATATATATATATATATAATAAATGTAAAAGCCTATGCCCTAGGGGATGTAGTCAGATCAGGACTCACACAGGGTATGAGGACTGAGTTCACAAATGCCTTATGACCCCTATATGAGATAGTGATAAGAATAAGAATAAGAATAACTACTAACATTTGTATAATTCTCTAACTTTTGTAATATACTTTAAAATAACATCTGATTTCATTTTCACAACACTAGGAGGTATTGTGCTATTATTCTCATTTTAACGATGAGGAAATTTGAATTAAGCCAAGGGTCCTGTTGCTAATAAATGTTTGAGGATGGATTTGAATTCAAGCTTTCCTAACTCTAGAGCATCAAGGTGGTGCAGTGGATAGAGTGCTGGACCTGGAGTCAGGAGAACTCATCTTCCTGAGTTCGGATCTGACCTCAGACACTTATTACCTGTATAATCCTAGGCAAGTCATTTAACTATGTTTACCTCAGTTTCCTCACCTATAAAATGGACTAGAGAAGAAACTGGCAAAGTATTCCAATGTCTTTGCCAAGAAAACCCCAAATTGACTCATGAAGAGTCAAACACAACTGAAAAATGACTGAATAACAACTTTGTGAGTTTGTGTAAGGCTGCTTATATTCTACTAGGGGTCTTTATCAAATAAGAAGATACATAGAACAAATATCTCTTGATGAGAAAGATGGCTATCAGATAAATATTTCTCAAGGATGTGGCAGAATGGATGTGCCTTAGAGGAATTTTCACATATTCTAAAAAGTGAAACTGAAGAAAAAGTACATTTGTCATATAAGGCAGCCTATACAATGGCACAGAGATAGGAGGGAACGTCAAATTTAAGAAACATCAAGTAGCCAATTTGGAAGGAACATAAAATATTTGAAAGTTCTTAATGTTAAATGAGTCTGGAAAAAAGAGACTAAGATCAAATTGTAAAGATTTTTAGTGCCAAACTAAGGATTTTACATTTTGACTTAAGAGCAATTGGGAGCTATTAAAAATCCTTACACAGGAGAATGGCAAGGTCTCATCATATTTTTCTATTATTTTAATAGATTGTAAAGGATAAATTGTTAAAAGGACAGAGTAAAATCTGGAAAACTACTTAGGAGCAAAGTCAAGAAGTGATGGGACTTGCATGGAGTAACTAATGGTAATGTGTGAACAGATGGGAGGGGTATTACGGTGGTAGAATGACTTAGTAATTGATTGAAAACAGGGGTTAGAAATAAGAAAAGCTGCAAATCTGGATAAATGGAAGTATAGTGTATTCAAGAGAATTTTACAGATTTACAGGTACGGGTGGGTTTAAAATTGTAGTAGTGAGTCCCATTTTGAATATGTTGGAACCAATGAGGCATTCAGCTGGAAGTTAGTTAAAAGGAATGCAACTCAGAAGAGACTCCATCATGGGGATGAAAACTGAGTCCACTGAAAGCAAGAAAGTCACTGACAAAAGAATATAGAGAGAGAACAGAGAACCCAGGACAGAAGCATTATAGCATACAGTTATGAAATAATAAAGGCCTAGGCTAAATTGGTGAAAAGAGAAATGGAAAGAAAGGGCCAGGTATAGGGAAAGAATTGACAAAACTTGGCAAATGATTGCATTGAGTCCCTGCTGAGAGAATCACTCAGCTTTAAAGGGATGCCTAAGTATTACCGATAAGAGCATAGAAAAAGGGAGAGGAGTCTCTGTAATCAATCGTTTACCTTATAGAAAAAATACTAGACTACATTCTAAAAGCAGTAGGTTTCTAAAGTATAGGTATGACCACATCACTCTCAGTAAATCCTTTATTACCTCCGGGATCAAATATAAGAACTTTTATTTGTTTTTTAAAGAACTACATAGCCTGTCCCCTTCCTACTTTTCCTATCTTCTTATACTTTACTCCCTTCCACATGGTAGATCCACAATCTAGTGACTCTGGCTTCCTTGTTCTTCCTCACACAGAATAAACTCAATCTATATTCTTCCAGAGTGAACTTCCTCTAAGTTCTGACATACCCCTTTCAGATGAGATATCTCTTCTCTAATGTTATTGAGTTGATTCCTCCATTCTGATGTGTACCTCTATTAATTTCCAGTGAACAATGCTCTAGTCCATTTAATGAATTAATATCAAATAGTTTTTATAATAGTGTATTTACCTTATAAGTATTGTATGAAGAAAATTATAAACATTTATTCCCACAACACCATGATCTATACTATTTCAATCTCTGAGGAGAAAGGGTTCACACTCAATTCAGTTAAATTGGTCCCACCAAATTAACATCCAAATGCAGTTTCACTGCCAATTAAATCAGTAGGGGTGCTAGAATATTTGCATATATTGTATAAGACACCCCATCTTCTTGCTTATAAGGACTGGGCTCATTAGCCAGTCCCTTGTTACATAGATCTTATGTGTACTTAGTTATTTTTATTTGTCTCCTCCAGTAGAATATAAGCTCCTTGAGAGTAATACTTTTTTGCCTTAGTATCCTTAGTATTTAATATAATTCATAGCATATAATAAGATCTTAATAAATTTGTGTTTAACTGACTAAGATAAAGGAAGTCATACAGAACATATACCCTGAGAAATTCTGTTGACATAATGACTAATGATCAGCTCATTTCTTTTCTGTATAAGGGACCTTAGGGACTCATCTAAAAGAGATGAGACTCAGCTTCTGTGTTCCTGGGAACTTCTTGATTATTGTTTGTTGTGAATGGAAAGGAAAAAACAGGCTATTCTCATCAGAGATGATCAGATTACCTGAGGTAATGGGTACTAACGAAAACTGGCTGCAGACCAGTCTGGCAAGATATATGTAAGAGAATGTTTTTCTGGAGCCTCACCTTTCTCCAACAACCAATGAGAGTGAATAAAGTTAGTATCCAGAAATCAGGGTATCAGAAGAAGAAACTCACATAGATAGCTTCCTGAAAGAGTAGTGTTGAAGTAAGAAAAGACCTTCTAGGTAAGAAAAATAGCATCAATAAAAAATGAGAGTAAAGAATACTACATAGTGTGCTAGATTGTTAAATCTGATTCAATCAAAGCTTTTGTATTGGGAAGTAAAGGGAAATAAGTTGGGGAGGTGGGAAGATTGGCCATAAATTTCACAATAACTTGAATGCCAAATTAAGGAGTTTGGATATTATCCTTTAGGCAAAAGGGTTTGATAATGACTAATGAGGAGATTACAATAAAAATGACCAAAATTCATATTCTAAATCTTTTAAATTTCTGAGACATGAAATTCAGGAATAAAACATAGTATACTGAAATTTCTCCACTAATCAAATTCAATTTGGCAATATAATATATCTTATTAATTAGGGCAACAGTATGAGTGATTTCTAGAACTTGCTGATTACTACTTTCTAATGGAGCAGGAGGACAGTGTAGTAGCTGTCTCTCATAGTAATAGGATAGGAGAACAAAAGAAAAGTAACTGGAAGCATCCTGGGCCTAACTAGTCAGCATGATCCACTGCCAATAGCTGGCAATGGCAGGGCTTTTGTCTCCCGCTAAGTGGATCAGAGATGGAGTCTTTCTAAATGAGTCTTCCTGTAACAGGGACAGGAAACCTACCGTTTGGGTCCAGAGAGATGGATTCTTTCTATTCAGCAGCTCTCCACCACAGGTTATAAGAGTTTAAATGTCAGATTTAGAAAATATGTGACTAGAACACAGGAACAGCAGCTAAATTGGGACTCTCCTAGTAAAGAAGAATACTCTGGCCATTGTTGTTAATAATGGCATCAAACTTAATATAAAATAATAGAAGCTTGGCTTTATATCAAAAGTAAAATAGAGAAATAGCATTTAGCTCATCAATTTAAACAATGTAGGTAATCAAAATGGATTTGAAGAAAATAAAGGGAGGGAACATCATTAGTGATTTCATCAGTAAAGGGAATTGCCAGTGAGGAAATGTATAAGTTCAACTCTTACTCTGATTTTTATAGTCTTGGAGAATATCTTAGGGCATTAAGAAGTCAAATGACATCCCCAAGATTACACGGTTAGGATATATCAGAAGCCATACCTGAACCCAAATATTTCTGACTCCAAGGAAGACTTTGTAACTTAATGCAAACTGCCTCTCATGTCAAGATGGATTATAGACTGAAAATCTATGATAGGCTATGTAGAGTTTGTACAAGGTGACCAGATGTCCCCAATTTCCTGGAACAATCCTAAATTCACTTCCCTATCTCAGCTACCTTTTTGTCACAGTTCCCAGTCGGGATTAGACTTTTACTGTTGCCAAAGCCATTCAATTAGACTATGAAGTTTGAACTTTATTTGGTAAGCAATGGGGTAGCATGATGAAAGTAGTGTTTTAGAAAGATTAATTTGGCAATGATATACTGAATGCATTAGAGCAGGGAAAAATGAGACATTAAGAACAAACAAGTCACTTTAGCAGTACAGTTGTATAACAATGAAAGCCTAGACTAAGTTCATGAAAAGACATAGGAAAAGAACCGACAAGATTGGGGAAATGATTTCATTGACTCCGTGCTGAGTGAACCACTCAGCTTTAAAGGGGTGCTTAAGTATTATGCATAAGAGCATAGTAAAAGGAAGAGAGGAGTCTCTGCAGTTGATATTTCACCTTATAGAAAAAATACTAGATTACTTTCTAAAAGCAGGTCCCCCTTGTTTTTTTTCCCCAAGATACTGCATAATTTAGAGCTTTTATGTAAAACTTAAATAACTTTAAGTGGTCTGGCAATGATTTGGAATTATAGGTGCTTAGAACTGAAACAAAGTACAAGTCCAATCTTTATCCAAATCATGAATCATTGTTCTAGGTTCCTTAGAGGACATTTAAGGATTTTAAGGGTGAAGATAAATAACATTTAACAATTGATGATGATGATGATAACAAGTATTTATCTAATAGTTTAAGGTTTACAAAGATCCTTATCAACAAAATTTTATTTTATCCTTAAAATAACCCTGGAAGGTAGGTACCATTATAATCATTTTTATAGATGAGAAAATTGAAGCAAAGAAAAGTTAAATTACTTTTTCTGAGTCACACAACTATTAAGTTTCTGAGGTCAAATATGAATGTACATGTATTCTTAACTCCTACTCAAGTATTCTACCCACTGCACCACCTGAGGCCCAATGAGTATCTGACTTATCTGAGATTACCCAGGCCATAAATCTATGACTTAGTCCTATGATTCAAGGGCCTGAACTTTAAAACAAATCTTCCTAAAGTATGTACAGGAGAAGAGGTATGACTGCAAAGAATCATTTCTGAAGGATTTTAACTTAAGCTATACTTTAGGTTGTAATATTTTTCTAATTAAATAAACAATTTTCTAGAATATTGTCTATCCCCCACTTATTCTTTTTTTATCACCCATCTCTCAATTCAGTTTTTTCTCTATTTTTTCTGTTTCTCTCTTGTCCTATGAACATACTAAAATATTAATAATAACCCAATACATCATATATATCAAGAAGAAGAGGCAATAGCAAAGTAAGAATGTCACTTGAGCTTCAGGATGATAGACCATGGGGGCTCTATATGTTTTGAGACCACAACTTAATAATTTTTTTAAAAACTTGGAAGAAAACAAAAGGATCCATATGTGCAAAACTGTTTATTGCAGCTTTTTTTTTTTATCATAGCAATGAATTGGAAATTGGGGGGCTAAAGGGATACAATCAGTTGGGAAATAGTTGAATAAATGATGGCATATAAATGTAATGGAAAACTTTTGTTCTATAAGAAATGATGAAGAGGCTGATTTTAAAAAGGCCTGCAAAGGTTGATGCTGAATGAAGTGAGCAGAACCAGGAAAACATTGTGCATAACAGCAAGATTTTGTGATGATCAACTATAATAGACTTAGCTCTTCTCAGAAATACAATGATCCAAGACAATTCCAATAGACTGGATGGTAAATATCATCCACATCAGAGAAAGAAGTATGGAGACTGAATATAGACCAAAGTATACTATTTTCACTTTTTTTGTTGTTGTTTTCTTGTGTTTTTTTTCCTTTTGTTTTTACATTTCTTTCCCAACATGATTCATATTAAAATATTAAAAATTAATCGTATGTATTACCTGAATTAGGGAGGGGAGAGAAAAGACAAAGAAGGAGAAAAAAATTGGAACTCTAAATCCTAGCAAAATGAATGTTGAAAACCATCTTTACTAGTAATTGGAAAAATAATATACCATTTATATTTTTAAATTTAATTTTTAAAAAATAAATTAATTTTTTTAAAAATATATTTATTTGTTTTTAATGCAAATTGTTTATGAATCCTGTTGGGAAAGAAAAATCAGAACAAAAGGGAAAAAGCATGGGAGAGAAAAAAATGGAAAAAAGAAGTGAATATAGCATGTGTTGATTTATATTCACTCTCCAGAGCTCTATTTCTGGATGCAGATGACATTTTCTGTCCAAAGACTATTGAGATTGGCTTGGATTCACTGAACCACTGAAAAGAACCAAGTCTTTCATAGTTGATCATTGCACATTCTTGCTGCTATTGTGTACAATGTATTCTTGGTTCTGCTTGTTTCATTCCTCATCAGTTCATGTAAACCTTTCCAAAATCAATTCATTCATCATCTTTTATGAAACAATGATATTCCATTACCTTCATATATCACAATTTATTCCCCAATTGATGGGTATCTATTCATTTTCCAATTCTTTGCTACCACAAAAAGAATTGCTACAAATATTTTTTGCACAGGTGAGTCTTTTCCCCACCTTTATGATTTCTATGGGATGCAGACCCAATGATGGCACTGCTAGGTCAAAGGGTATGCATAGTTTTATAACCCTTTGAGCATAGTTTCAGATTTCTCTCCAGAATGGTTGGATCATTTCACAACTCCACTAACAATGTATTAGTGTCCCAGTTTTCCTATATCCCCTCCTCCATTTATCATTATCTTTTCCTATCATTTTAGCCAATCTGAGAGGTATGAGGTGGTACCTTAGAGTTGTTTTAATTTGCATTTCTATAATCAAGAGTGATTTAGAGCATTTTTTCATATGACTAGAGATGACTTAAATTTCATCATCTGAAATTTGTTTATTCATATCCTTTGACCATTTATCAGTTGGGGAATGATTTGTATTCTTATAAATTTGATCATTTTTTATATATTTTAGAAATGAGACTTTTATCAGAAACACTGGCTGTAAAAAATTCTTTCCCAGCTTTGTACTTCTCTTTTTTCCTGGCTTTGTACTTCCCTTTTAATCTTGTTTCTGTTGATTTTGTTTGTGCACAAACTTTTTAATTTAATGTAATCAAACTCGTCCATTTTGACTTTCATAATGTTCTGTCGTTCTTCTTTGGTCATAAATTCCTCCCTTCTCCAAAGATCTGATAGGTAAATTCCCCTTGCTCTCCTAATTTACTTATGGTATCATCCTTCATGCCCAAATTATGTATCCATTTTGACCTTATTTTAACAAGGGGTGTGAGATGTAAGTCTATGCTGAGTCTCTGATATATTACTTTCCAGTTTTCCCAGCAATTTTTGTGAAATAATGACTTCTTATCCCAGAAGTTGTAGTTTGAGGGTTTATCAGATATTAGATTACTAAAGGCCCTGATTATTGTGTCATGTGTATATAATCTATTCCACTGATTCACCACTCTATTTCTTAGCCAGTACCAAATGTTTTTGATGACTGCTGCTTATTAATATAGTTTTAGGTCTGGTACTACTAAGCCACAGTCCTTATTTTTTTCATTAATTCCCCTGATATTCTTGACCTTTTGTTCTTCAAGATGAATTTTGTTATTGTTTTTCCTAGTTCTATGAAATAATTTTTGGCAGTTTAATTGGGATAGCACTGAAAAAGTAGATCAATTCAGGCAGAATTTTCATTTATTATATTAGCTCAACCTACCATGAGCAATTGATAATTTTCCTATTGTTTCAATCTGATTTTATTTGTGTGACAAGTATTTTGTAATTGTGTTCATATAGTTCCTACATTTGTGTTGGCAAGAATACCCCCAAATTTTTTATTTTGTCTGCAGTTATTTTAAATGGAATTTCTCTTTCTATCTCTTGCTGGTGGTCTATGTCAGTAATATATAGAAATGCTGATAATTTATGTTAGTTTAACAAATTAATTAAAAAAAAAAACCCTGGCAGGGCCCTGAGACTCAAAGCTCTGGCAATATCACAAATTGGATTCATATCAGGTCTAGAAGACTCCTCAAAGGTCATCCAACTTGTTCTTAAAGTCTTTTAGCAAGAACGAACTCCCTTCATTGTGTCCACTACAACACTCTGAGAAAATCCATTTTGTTTTTAGATTGCTCTAATTATTAAGTGTTTTCTAGACTGTCAAAAGCACCTTTTATCTTGTTCCTTTTTCTACAATCCAGGGACAAATAGAACCTTTCCAAACCTTCTTCCATAAGACAGCCCAGCAAATATTTGAATAAAGTGAACTTTCATCTCTCCACATCCCTGAAGTCTTCTCTCCTCCAGGCTAAACATTTGCAGTTTGTTCAATTAGCTCTTGTATGGACATTCCAGCTTTGGGAATATCATGTAGGTATCCAGAAGTAATAATGATAATTATCAAGCACGTAAACTGATTAAGAGATATTCAAACTTAAAACATTAAACCATTTCTGGGAGACTTTTCTCCTGAAATCTCCAAAAACCAAAGGGATACAGTGTAAAGCAGACTTTGTTGGAAAAATCATATACCTATAAACATGCATTAACAGAATAGAAAAGGAGATGTTAAATGAACTAAATATATGAAGAACTAGAAAGAAAATAAATATAAAGTAAGCACAAAAGAGTAGATATTAAAATAAAAGGAGAAATAAGCAGATTGGAAATGAGTAAAAGAAATAAAACTAAAAATCAATTAAAAAAAAGAATCAAATTATTAAACCTTTAGTCAACCATTAAAAAGATATGTACAGAAAATCAAATCAACAAAGTGAATAAAAACAAAAATCAAAATGAACAGAGTGAAATCTCAAAAAAATAAATAAGAATTATCAGAACTTACTAACCACATGATGTTAGCAAAACTGAGAACCCCAAAAAAATATGGGGATACCTTCAAAAATATAACATATCAAAGTAATAGGAAAACAAATAAAGATCTTAAATATTCTAACCTCAGATAAAAAATGAAATTGGCTATAAAGAATCTGCTAAAGTTATTAAAAAACTCCTCATCTTAATGAATTCTCAAGAGAATTCTTTCAAACTTTGAAAGCATATTTAACACTAATACTACATGAGTTATTTTCAAAAACTGAAAAGGACTAACATTTCTTTTATAATTAATACAATTCTTTTTTAGGCAATCAAAGTTTAATGACTTGCCCAGAGTCACACAATTAGTGTCTGAAGTTGGATTAAAAGTCAGATTCTCTTAACTCCAGGGCCAGTGCTCTATTGATTGTTCAACTTAGCTACTCCCTAGAGTTCTTTTTTAAATTTTCATTTTATTTATTTACTTAAAACAAATACAAAATAGAAAAAGAAAAAAAACAGACAGAAAAAACTTTGGCATGTACAAAGCAGAACATAAGAGAGAATTCAAAATATGGAGCACTAAATTTCAATTTCAGGAAAACCTATATAATAAATACTGCACTTTTTGTTCCATCTTTTCTTTGTTTCCTTATAGATTTTATTTTGTTCTCTGCTGTGCACTTTTTACCTTATTCTTTTTTCCCCTTTCCTTTCCTTCCCTCCCCCCAAGAAGGTTACAATTAAGTGCAAATATATTTATGTATACACATACATATACAGACACATACATACACATATGTACATATACATAAATATAGATGTCTATCATGTACATGTATATATTCATATACATTTGTATAAGGCCATATCATGTTTATTTATCCTTTGTCTCTCTGAAGGTGGAAACCATGATCCTTCATAAGTCCAAGTATTTCCAAATTTTTATAAATCCGCCATCTCATCATTTCCTACAACACAGCAATATTCCAAAATTATGATAATTAGTTATTTTAAGTAGCCTAAAACATTATTGATTAATATGGTTGACATACAGTATAGTTTCCCTATTTTTCTCCTTTAGATTTAATTTTGAGATTAATGATTACTTAATGATTCCCCTACTTTTCTTTCTAATAAATTTTATTCCTGATCATTATTATATTTATGTGTATCACTTATTTCCTATCCCTGCTGATTCCTCAGATTTACTTGTACCCACTATGTTGCCTTGCTATTATTTAATCTAGCTCCCAAGGATCCCTCCCTTATCTTCTCACTCTCACTTTTCCCTCCCCCTTTATCCCATT
This sequence comes from Sarcophilus harrisii, assembly GCF_902635505.1. Classification (NCBI taxonomy): domain Eukaryota; kingdom Metazoa; phylum Chordata; class Mammalia; order Dasyuromorphia; family Dasyuridae; genus Sarcophilus; species Sarcophilus harrisii. Next base: position 127,068,811 of record NC_045429.1, read on the forward strand.
CCCATTCCTACACACATTATTCCATTCCTATTAATCTACATTCTCTTCTGTACTCCTACCTTATTCTATTCCCTCCTCCTCTGATTTTTTAATAATTTAGAAGATTTTTATACCTGTTTAGAAAGATAGATAGATAGGTATATATGTATTGTTCCTTCTTTAACCCATTCCCAACATGAGTAGGATTCCAGAACTACCAATCCTTCTCCCCTATTTAATTCCTTTGTGTCAGTTCTTTCTCTCATACCTTATTTATATAGTATATATATATATTTTTATCTTTTCCTACATGGTTTTGATTTTTGGAATCACATGAAACACAACTCTACTCTAATCTTTCTTTCACCCTGTTCACTTACTAATGACAGTCTCATACATATGATTTACATTTTCATGTATAAAACATAAAGTTTGTCCTTGTTGAGTATTTTGAAATGTCTTCAATATATATCTTCTATCTCTCTTGGATCTTATATGTCAAATTTTCTATTAAGTTCAGTTCTTTCTACAACAAAATCCTGAAAGTCTGAAAACTCATCAAATATCCACTTTTTTGCGTTCAGGATTATGCTTAATTTTACTGAGTATATTTTTGGCCACAATCCCAGATTTTTTACTCTTTGATATAGAATGTCCAAGACGTGCAGTCCTTTAATGTAGCTGCTGCTAAGTTTTGAGTGATTCAAACTGTGGCTCCATATTTGATATTTTTTCTTTGTTGCTTGTAATATTTTCTCCTCCATCTAGGGGTTTCAGATTTTGGCCGTATTTTCCTGAAGGTCTTCCTTGTAAAATTTCTTTCAGGTAGTGATTGGTGAGATTTTTTCAATTTCTACTTTTCCTCTTATTCTAATATTTCAAAACAATTTTCTTTAATTGTTTCTTGTATTCTATCAAGGTTCTTTTTTGATTATAGATTTTATATAATCCAAATATTTTTATATTTTTTCTTCTTGATTTGTTCTCCAGATCTTTTTTTTTCTCATAAGATGCCTTACCTTCTCTTTTATTTTTTCATTCTTTTCTTTTTTATTATTTCTTGGTCTTTGATAATTTTACTGGCTTCTCCTTGACCAATTCTAATATTCAAGTCATTTTTTTCCATAAGATTCTAGATGTCTTTTTCTAGTTAGTTGATTTTCTTTTCATAAACTTATTTTCTCTTGGATTTTTTTCAATCTCTCTGATTTTATTTTTAAAGTTTTTTTTTGAGTTGTTCTATAAATTCTTTTGGGCAGGTAACCATTTAATATTAATTCTTTGGGGTAGGAGAGACTTTTTCAAATTAAGTATCTTTCTCTGAAGATGAATGCAGTCTTCCCTATTCTCATAGCAACTTTCTGTGATTGGGTTAATTCTGCTTTGCCTGCTTTTTTTTTTTTTTTTTTTTTTTTTTTTTTTTTTGCAGTAGATTGTTGGTGTAGTCTTAGGGTATGGAAAATAGTGCTTCTGCCTTCTCAATCAACGTTCTCTCCATCTTTCCCAGCTCAGATACCCTAACCCTCATACTATCTGGAAGGTGAAAATTCCTGTGACTAGGGCCAAGGTTACCTCCCACACAGCTAGACCCAACCAGCCTACTCTTGCTGTTTCAGTGGAACTAGCCTGGAGGTATTTGTACTTTACAAGGACCAAATCGCCTTTTTTTTGTATCTTTCTTCAGATCTCCTAATTGTCCCCGTAGGACTCCTGTTCTTCCCCAACTCTTACTTGTTTCTACTGCTCTATGTTTGCCTGTTGAAGCAATTTTGTTTTGTTTGGGGAGGAAATCTGGAGAGCTACCTACTCCATTAATGTCTCAGAATCCTCTTCCCCCTAGGTTTCCAATACTTAAATCATAGAAGGATAAAACAGAGAAAGAGAACTATATATTAATATCATTAATGAATATTGGTTCAGAAATGTTAAATAAAACTCTGTCAAATAGACTACAGTGATTCATACAAGGAAATAATTCATGACCAAACTGAAGTAATAATTTACTTATGGTTGGTTCAACTTTAGAAAAACAATGAATGTAACAAATTATTTTAAAAATAAAAACATCAGAAATCTTACAATTATCTGTATGGATAAAGGAAAATCCTTTAACAAAGACAATAAGACCCATTTATGTTCAAAATAAATCATAGACATAAAGAGAACTTTTTAAAACAACAACAAAATTCCATTTAAAACCAAAAAGAAATATGAAATGTAAACAGGATACACTGGAAGCTTTCACAATAAATACAGGAAGGAAGCAAGGAGACCTCTTTCTTCACTATTGATTTATGTAATTCTGGAAATAGTTGCAACATCATTATGACCAGACAAAGAAATAAAAGCAAAAGATATTGAAAGAGAAGGCAAAACTGCCACTCTCACTGATGATGTGATAGTATATTAATAATATCCTGGAGAATCAGCAAAAAAATAAATTGGGGCAATAAATAGGCTTGGGAAACATACACAGAGTACAGAATAAATCCTCAAAAATCAACTGCATGTCGATATAATGATAATGAAATCTAAGGAGCCAGTAATAGAAAGGGAAATCCCATTCCAAATAATTATTTTTAAAAATAACAAACATAAAACATCTGAAGATCCATCAAACAAAGTACAAAGAATATTTGTATACATTCAATTGCAAAGTTCTCCTTAAAGAAATAAAGAACAAATTGAATGGCTGGAAGAATATTCAGTACTTATAAATCATGTAAAATAATAAAAATGACAACAGTAGCAAAGTTAATAGATGTTTTAATGTTATGTTAATCAAATTACCAAAGGATTACTTTGTAGAAGTCAATAAAATAACAACAAAATTTATTTGGAAAAATAAAAAGGTTTAGAATATCAAGGAAAATAATGGGGAACAAAGGTAGAAACAAAGAGGAAATATGGTATTTCCATATGTCACATTATGTAATAAAACCATAGTAATCAAAACTATTTGGTATTGTTTAAAAATAGAGATAGATCAATAGAAAAGCAAGATAAGGGAGAATCAGATACAATGAATTTCAATAATCTAATGTTCAAAAAACTGAAACATATAAATTACTTAAGAAAGAACACTATATTTGATGAAAAACTACTAAGAAAACTGGAAAGCAAACTGACAGAAATTAAGCTTAGAATTGAATTTTTATGATAATTTGTAAATTATTAATTGGGGGCAAGCATGGCAAATTCTTTTGGAATTCATAGAGAAAGATCACAATTGGCAGCAGGTAAGGGGCAGCACTCACTTTAATTAAACACAGAGAGTGTGAGGGCAAACAGCATAGGAAAAACTAAGATAAGCAGGGGAGAATAGGGAAGGATACAGAGGTAGACAATGGCGTGGGAACAGGGATGGTGAAGAAAGGCAGGCAGTTTGGAAAAGAAGGCATTCATGTAACCATGGATAAGAACTGGGAGCACTGAGCAACATGGACCTGATGGAGATGGAAGAGGGGTAAGATGTAGAGAGGAAGTTGAGGTGTTATTTTATAGATATTTTTTTCTGAAAAAAGACCAATTTCTATCTGTGCCATTAACTCATTAATATATCCAAATTATCTCAAAGTTACTAGTGGAGGAGGTCTAGAATGTATCTGATACAGAGAGAGATAGACATATAGATAGATAGAGACAGACAGACAGACAGACAGACACAGACATAGACACAGAGAGATAGAGAGACAGAGAGAGAGAGAGACAGAGAGAGAGAGAGAGAGAGACAGAGAGAGAAAAACAGAGAGATCAGGACCAGAACATTCTGACTAATACCTGGGGATCTTCTAGGAATTTATCACTTAATATCAGGATATGAATTTTGGTTACTATGTGATACAATTTATAAATTATGCTCCTTTGAAATATGGAATGGTTTTTACATTACTTCAAGGTTCCCCTTTGCAATCTTATTTCCTGCCATTGACCCTTTATACTGACTACTTATAAATTTAGCATACTAACTAGAAAGGGGAAGAGATGGTCAAAGGGACCAGAACTAGATACAATTTTAAGACAGGCTAATATCTTTAAACATATTTCTGTATGCTTTCTAAAATATTTGTGATGTTAATCTAAAGATAGTACTAAAAAACATTAGAAGATAAGCAAATCATATACCTTCCTTAGCCATACGTAGGAGGTAAATTTTTAACCAAATAAGGAATAAAAGAAATTACAAAAAGTCATAATAGATAACTTTGATTACATGAAAATAAAAATTTCTAATTTTTAGTGCTAATAAAATAAAAACATTTAGAATGAGAAATGAAACCAGTAAAATGGAAAAATATTTATCTTTATATCATATTTCTCTGATAAAAATTTGTTATCTAATATGGACAATTAACACATGCACATTCACTTAAGTGTATATGTACACAGATGTCTGTATATATGTATACACATATATACATATGCATATATATATATATAAATACATATACACATATATATATCAAATATCAAAAAACATTCCTTAACAGATGTGGTCAAAGGATATGAACAAGAAGTTATCAAGAGAATGTCATAAATCTATTAAAAATCTATGAAAGAATGTTCCAAATCACTAATAAAAAGAGAAATGCAAACCAAAACAACCCTGAGATTTTCTTTATCTACACCATTCAAACCAGCAAAGAAGACAAAAGATGGTAAGAGTCAATAATGGAGAGACTGTAGGAAGGTAAGCACTCTTCTGCCTTGTTAGTAGAATTATGAATCAGTACAGCCATTTTGGAAAATAATTGAGAGTTATATAAATAATGTGAATAAAAATATTCATCTCCTTTGTCTCAGATATTACTCTGCTAGGCCTATAATTCCAAATTGGCTACTGATAAGAAGAAAGTCCCAATAAACCCAAAAATATTTAGAACAGTGATTTTTAGGGTAGCAAAGTGTCAGAAACAAAATAAGTGTCTGATTAGGAAATGATTAAGCAAATTGTGGCATTCAAATGTAATGAAATATTATTATGCTATAAAATGATGAATATAATAAATAGAGAAAAGCATGGAAAGATCTGTATGAATTGAAACTGAATAAAGGAAGAAAAGTCAAGAAAACATACACAATACTACAACAATATATATTGAAAAATCACCCCCAAAATTAAATGGTTTTTTGGGGGGTAGTTAATAGTATTTTAATTTTTTAAATTAATTTTTGAATTTTGAAAAACATGTAAAGATAGTTTTCAACATTCATCTCTGTAATAGTTTGAGCTCCAATTTTTTTCTCCATCTCTCTGTTACCTCCTCCTTCCCAAAAACAATGGATAATCTGATATAAGTAATACAAGTACAATCATGTTATAGATATTTCCACATTAATCATCTTGTAAAAGAAGACTCACAACAAAAGCAGAATACCACTAGAAAAGGGAGGAGAAGAAGTGAAAATGATATGCTTCAATCTGCATTCAGACTCTGTAGTTCTTTCTCTGTTTTGGTCAGCATTTTCCATGACAAGTCTCTTGGAATTGTCTTGGATCATTGCATTGCTGAAAAGAATTAAGTCTAACATAGTTGATCATTGAACAGTGTTGTTACTATGTACAATGTTCTCCTGATTCTGCTCATTTCACTCAGTATCACTTCATGTAAGCCTTTCCAGGGTTTATCAAAAGTAAATGTTGCAAAATTATAAAGAGCAAGCATGGGATCAAAAGGGACAAGATGAAAGCTGCACTTCTAACTCTTTGTGAAGCCTGAAGTTTATGACTGTGTTGCACTGCATTTATTTTCAAACTTTTCCAACATATTGGCCAGTTATGCTGATTTCCTCTTTTACTCTTGTCCTAAAAACATGATTTATAAATTGGGATATCTTTTTGGGTAAAGGATATTTCATAGAATGTCTTTCCCCATAGGATACTGGGGAATATATGGTAGTATTAAAAATAAAACAAATGATATTTTAAAAAATCACTAAAGAAACTATAAACCAAAAGTCAAAATGAAGATTGAAACAAAAATAAATAAATAAATAAAATATTAGCATTTAAGGTACAGTAACATATTCAAAAGATTATAAAATTGAACCAAGATGGATTTATACCTGCAATATTGGGTTGGTTTACTATATTGAAGGTTATACAAATGATGAATCATGTTAATAATGTAAATAATAAAAAAACCTGTAGGATTTATATCAATAGATGCTGAAAAAACCTTTGGCAAACTCCAAAAACTATTTCTATTTAAAAAAATTTTCTAGCAAGCTCTAAACAAAGGAAGATCTAAAACAAAGAACATAAAATTATATATATATATATATATATATATATATATGTATGTATATATATATATGAGAAAATAAGTGACCTTTCCAATAAGATCAGAGATAAACTTTCAATATGCATTATACCCTAGAATACCCCCCACTATTTAATATAGTACTGGATATAATAGCTGTAGTGATAAGACAGGTTAGAAAATCAAAGGAATAATCATAGGCAAAGAGAAAGGCAAATTATCATCTTTTGCAGATGATTTGATGACTTACTTAGAAAACCCTAAAGAGAAAATGAAAAACTAATACTGGAATGGTTTGCCATATCCTTCTCCTGCTCCTTTTATAGATGAGGAAACCAAGGCAAACAGGGTTAAGTGTTTTGCCCAGGATAAGTATCTGAGGTCACATTTGAATTCTGGAAGATGAGTCTTGCCAACTTCTAGCCAGATACTTAATCCACTGTGCTATCTAGTTGCACTTTTCCATATACTAGGGAATGGCTAAACATCTGACTGTATTTGAATGAAATAAAATATTAGTGAGCTATAAGAAATGTTGAAATGAGCAATTTCAGAAGAAAATGAAAACAACTTACCTGAACTGATGCAAAGTGATCTGAATTAAAACACAATTTATACAATGGCAGCAATGTTAATATGAAAAACAACTTTGAATTTGTCTAAAATTGTATCAGTGTGGCAGCTATGTGAATGACAAAAGGGAAGATATATGTGAGATATAGTGAGGATAAAAAAAATAACTATAATACAAGCTAAAGCAGGCATGGTGGAGTGCTTAGAACTTGGTTAGGTATTGAAGACACCAAGATCATCAATTGTATCCTGGGCCATTGCTAATCTTCTTGATTTTTGTCCTGCCACTGGACTTGAATAACATGGGTAGAGAGAATGAGCCTGATGGCTCTGTACAACTCTGTTTCACTTAAGTCTAATTCACTTTCTCGTCAAGATCACTCAAGATGTCATTAGTCCTTTTTGAAACAAAAAACAAACAGAACTTTAAGATTTTGCAACATACTAGGTGTGGAGCGTGAGTGTTAATGAGGAATTAAGAACACCTAGATTACAAAATGAATGATGTAGAAACTGGTGATACCGTCAATACAAATGGGAACGTTGGGAAGAATTAATGTCTTGTGGGAGAGAAATAATGTATTTCGTTTGGGACATGTTGAATTTGAGATATTTCTGGATTACGCAGTTGCAGATGTTCAATAGACAGTTGGGGATTTAAGACTGGAGCACAGGAGAGAAACTAGGAGTAGATATACAGATGTGGGGATCATTTGAATAAATATAATAATTGAACCCATGGGAGTTACTGGAATCAAAGGAGACAATATAGAAGGAAAAGAGAAGATATTCAAGTACAAAGCTTTGGGAGAGTATTCTGACCTAGAAAGAGATTCAAAACACTGAGTGATCAGACATGAAAGAGAAGAATCACAAAAGAATAGACTCATGAGAACCATGACAAAAAGGAGTGAGTTATCCAAGAAAATAGTGATTCTAGAGTATCAGAGTTTACAAAAAAGGAGGAAGATTGAGAAAAAAAGGTATCAGGCTGGTAATACCAGTATCTTTTTAGTAAGATTCATACTCATCAAGTATTCTTCAAGGTTTAAGAGCACTAATTGACTAATTCACATGCCTCAGCTCTTGAACAGTCTTTTCTGTACTCATGACTGGTCTCTAAAACAATGGTCTTAAACACACAGGTACCTATTGTCTAGGGGAAGAAGAGAGAGAATACTACTGGTCAATTCTCATAATTAATTTAAAGATAATATACTTTCACTAACATTGGAAGGTAGCAATTATTTCAAGATGGGCAATCAACTTGGCTTGGATACTAATAAATATTCAAGAATAACCTTAATAGAAGCAATTATTTTTGAATGGAAAGGATGATGTATACAAAATCTTGTTGCAGAATTTAAAATAAAAAGGTAAAGTATCTTGAACCTTTAAATAGCAAATTTATGAGACTACAATCTTCATGCTTCAAAGAAAATGATTAACTCTTACTTTTGACTAAAAAGTATTGAAATTTTAAAATATTTAATCCCAAAGTTTTTTCTGCTTAGGACAGGTATCTCCCAGGATTAGGGTAATATTTGTAATTTCAAAGTATAATCTGTAATTATAACAATAACCATGAATATGCTGGTAAATGTCTAACAATATTTTCTCCATCAAAGTCTAGAAGTCTATTAAAATAATTATAAATCAAACCCCAATTTGTAGCTTTTGCCAATTTCATTCTTATAAATGCTCACAATGAAAATATAACACCTATCTCTCAAGAAACAGCAAGAGCTAGTTACAGCAAACCCATAATGATAACCAAAATAATAACAGGAATGGCTTACTTGCTATGTTATTATGTTATTGTAACATAACCTAACATCAACAGGTGGAAATTCATATAAAATCCTGAGATAGGGTGAAAAAAGTAAAAATAGGGCACTGGTTAATTTTTTAAAAAGCCACAAAGAATATTGTTAAACTCACTATTTGACAAAAACCACTGAGAAAATTGTAAACCTATGACAGAAACTAGGCATTGATCCACACCTAACACCCTATACGAAGATAAAATAGAAATGTGTTCATGATTTAGACATAAAGAGTGATATTATAAACAAATTATAAGATGAACATAGGATAATTTACTTCTCAGATTTGTGGAGAAGGAGGAAATTTGTGACCAGAGAAGAAATGGAAATCATTATTGAACAAAAATAGATAATTTAATTATATTAAATTAAAAAGATTTTGTACAAACAAAACTAATGTAGACAAGATTAGAAGGGCAGTAATAAACTGGGGAAACATTTTTACAGTCAAAGGTTCTGATAAAAGCCTCATTTCTAAAATATGTAGAGAATTGACTCAAATTTATAAGAATTCAAGCCATTCTCCAATAGATAAATGGTCAAAAGATATGAACAGACAATTTTCAGATGAAGAAATTAAAACATTTCTAGTCACATGAAAAGGTGCTCTAAATTACTAATGATCAGAGAAATGCAAATTGGACAACTCTGAGATATCACTACACACTTCTCAGATTAACTAAGATAATAGGAAAAGATAATGATGAATGTTAGAGGGGATGTGGGAGAACTGGAACACTAATACATTGTTGGTGGAATTGTGAAATGATCCAGCTATTCTGGAGAACACTATGGAACTATGTTCAAAAAGTTATCAAACTGTGCATACCCTTTGATCCAGCAGTGTTACTACTGGGCTTATATCCCAAAGAGATCTTAAAGGAGGGAAAAGGACCTACATGTGCAAAAATGTTTGTGGCAGTGCTTTTTTTAGTGGCAAGAAACTGGAAACTGAATCAGTTGGAGAATGGCTGAGTAAGTTATGGTATATGGATGTTATGGAATATTATTGTTTTGTAAGAAATGACCAACAGGATGATTTCAGAGAGACCTGGAGAGACTTACATGAACTGATGCTGAGTGAAATAAGAAGAACCAGGAGATCATTATACATGGCAACAAGAAGTCTATACAGTGATCAATTCTCATGGACATGACTCTCTTCAACAATAAGATGATTCAAACTAGTTCCAATTGTTCAGTGATTAAGAGAGCCATCTATACTCAGAGAGAGGATTATGGGAACTGAGTATGGGCCACAAACAGCATTTTCACTTTTTGTTGTTGTTTGCTTGCATTTTATTTTCTTTCTTGATTGGATTTTTTTTATGCATCAAGATAATTGTAGAAATATGTATGCATATATTAGATTTAATATATATTTTACTATGTTTAACATATATTGGATTCATTATTATCTAGGGGAAGGGGTGGGGAGAAGGGGGGAATTGGAACGCAAGGCTTTGCAAGTGTTAATGTTAGAAAAATTATCCATGCGTATCTTTTAAAAATTAAAAAGCTTTAATAAAAAATATTGTTGTGAGGAAAATTCTTTGTAAAAATTTTAAGTGCCCTACTAATGATGGGTTAATTATTGTTGTTGTAAATATTGGTAATAAGACCCTGGATTAAAGTCCCAGTGCTGGCATTCACCAGTCACATGATTATGGGAAAGTCATTTAACATTTCCCTAATTTCTTCATCTATAAAATGGGGATAATGCTTAAAGCACTTATCTCAAAGGGTTGTAAGGAACAAGTTTTGTAAATTACAAAGCGCTTCACAAATGTGAGGTATTATGATCAGTAAAGATAGAGATGACTGTAGTCAATGCCCTATTAGAAAAATAAGTACAATTACCACATAATTATATAGGAAGCCTTTTTGTCTGCCTCATTCACATTAACTTATTTTTTTTTTCCTAAATTATCTTGGATTTGCTATTTGCATAAGATTTTGCAGTTCAACTTATCTAGTCTTCCAGTAGTCATTCAAATGACAGTCAAATATTTATGTTGCCTCTCATGTCTGGGCATAAACCTCTATCAGTACCTCAGAAATAAAAAATTCTTTAGGGTATATTTCCATTCTTGCCATTTCCATAATTACAATCTCAACTATCTATCCATTCATCTTAAATGAAGTTTAACTTCCTGAAGAAATTATTAAGGGAAGGGAAAAAATATCTAGTGTACATGGTCTTGATGATCCTTTACATTGAGACTTTCTTTTTAAATGTTTATCATATCTTTTATCAGAATGTCCACATAATTTTAATATCCTTGTTATTTTCTAATCTTTGCTATAAATTGCAAAACTCAATAGGTAATTTTTCTGAATAAAAATAAATAAAATTTCTTTTTGGATTTATAGCTTTCTGTAGTATCTATTTATATATTGATGGTTATAGTTTAGTACTTGCCTTAAAAGAAAAAAAAAAAAACTGGGAGAACAGGGATGAGCCTGCTGTAAATATCTATTTCGGCCTAAGTGGAAGGCTGTGATATTATATGTCATTTTCTCCCCTTTACAGAGGCTACATTAGTCTTTCCAAAAAAGAAAAAGGGAAAAAAAAAGCACCACATCTTTGAGACAAATTTTGCCACACTCTGAATGATATGTGTGCTTTTTATGTTTATGAAACTACCATCCAGCGAAAAATAGCAGCCTAATATTTTGACATGAAGGTCATTTGAAAGTTTTACTGCCTGCAAGCCTGATCCATTTTGTTGACAAAGGGCTCTCTCAGGGCTCTTTAAGACGCCCCAGCCTGCTCAACTTTCCCTCTGTCTGGCATTTCTGTCCCCCTCCCTTCTCAGCCCCTCCCACCAGACTAATTATCAGCTCATTAAGGCTGTCCTAATGAATTATGTTACAGCATTAAGAAAGGGCTCAAATAAATGCCCATGTAAGTAAAGGAGGTGGGGGGAGGGAGGGAAAGAAGGAGGGAGAGGGAGGGAAAGGGAGAGAGAGAGAGAGAGAGAGAGAGAGAGAGAGAGACAGACAGAGAGAGAGAGAGGAAGGGAGGGAGGGAAGAGGAAAGTTGGGAGGGAGGGAAAGATTGCTACTTCTGTCAATACCAACAGCTGGAACTAACTGGATCTGACCAGTTTCAACTCACGTTTCCCCCTCCAAAAAAAAAATGTATATATATATCATAAATATTTCAGCTGAAATGAATTTTAGATTGATATAAACATGCTCTGGGGAGGAATTGGCTTCCTAATGTTCCTTGGCTTTTCAGACTCAGAAATTCTCCCAAAGGTTATTTTTTATATGTTTGGATCATGTACAGGGAAGGGGGGGAGGGTTAGGAGGAAAGAGCTGGAGGAAAAGAAAGAAATGGAAAGTCTATAGAGTTCTCAGTTAAGCCAAAAGACAAGTTAAATAGATCCAAATTAGGTCAACAAACATTTATTAAGCACCTACTATGTGCCAGACACTGTGCTAAGCACTGGGATTTCAATAGAAGGCAAAGAACAGTCTTTAGTCAATTCAATTCAATAATTCAATAAACATTTATTAAGTACCTAGTATGTGACAGGTACTGTACTAATGGCTGATATAAAAAGAGATACAAAAAAAGGTGAAGGAAAGTCTCTGCTCTCAAAGAGATTAAAATATAATGGAAAAGACAATGTATAAATATCCACATAAAAATAATATCTATACACATATGATATACTGAAGAAAATTTCCAGGGGAAATAATGTCATCAAAAGGGACCAGGAAGGGTTTGGTTTTTTTGTTTGTTTGTTTGTTTGTTTTGGTTTTTTTGGAAAAGAAGGGATTTTTAGCTGAGATAAAGAGGAAAAGTATTCCAAGCAGGGGAACAGCTAGGAGAAAAAAAAAAGAGTTGGGAAATTTATTGCAGAGAAGATTTTAGCAATTTGGGATGGGGAGGTAGAGGAATGTGGTTAGGGAATAGTCATATTTACACACACATACTGCTACTCCCTCTACAAACATGCTCTCACTTCCATGACATCTTGACCTCAATCACTTTGCTCATTTTAGAAAGGAAGATGAGAACATTTGTTCGGACTAATACCTTGCAACATACTCCACTATACATTCCAAATGTACTATGTAACCTTAATATTAAATAGTACTAAATAAAATTAGAAAACTCATCCAGCCATCATTAAATATATTAACCTTGGATAATGAAAACGGACAATGACATGGGTTCAGAATTTAATAGGAGGAGAGGGAGATTTAGCCTCTAGAGAATATAGAAGCCATTACTTCCCCAGAAAAGATAACCTTTAAAATAAATAAATAAACCTTTCAGTTCTCCCTGGCTCCTTTTTTTTTTTCTTTTTCTGGTATCTTGTTAATAATGGCAGGGTTTCCCCCCCCAAAAAAACCCTAAATCAAATCATTGAGCACTTAAAGTAGAAATTCATGAAAAGAAAGTGAAGGAGGTAAACTGGTGGTAAAACCAAATATATTATTAAAGGTCTTCTGGGATATTATTTCTGACCCCCTTTCAGAACTTTGTCAATGACTATCTTATAGGAAGCTATTTTTTTTATTTCAATGATATCCTGTATCTGCCTACTAAAAAGATCCACCCAAAATAAATCAAGCTGTTGAAAGCAGAAGATAAGCATTTGACAAAAGTTGACTTGTTTTTTTTGGGGGGGGGAGGGAAAGAGAAACAAGGTTTTGCTTATAATTATAGTAATGTTAGCTTTTCTTTATATAGCATATTTCCTTCCAAAGCACCCTCCAGCTGAGCAATCCATGCACAGAGACCACTTTCTCCTCTAATGAGAGGCAATCACCTCAGGGTTGGAAGTATAGAGCTAATTAATTATCATATTTGGCAAAGGATCCTTTGTAGCTAGCTAAGCAGATGATAGGGTTGATGAACAGGACTCTGTCTATCTGAGTATTTTTAAAACTTTTTTTTTTAAATGAAGCTTTCCCTAGACTACACAATAGCAAAACCCCATTGTCAGGAAAAAATGCATGAGTTCACCAGCAAGGCCTATTTTAATAGATTCATTACCTCTAAGCAAGTGTACATCTATGCAGAGCTCTGAATTGACATTTCCATACAAACCTGAAAACCATCTAAACAGCAAAGGTAATTTTAATCATGTCTCTAAATAAGAAGCCATGAACAACCAAGGACCCTTACAGATTAAGAACCATTAATAACTGGTTACCTTCTTACAAATCCTCAGCTCTCTGGATTCATCTTGTGCTTTCAAATGGAGAGAATTTTTTTCCCCATCATCCCTAAGTCATTTAAAAAAAAAAAAAATCTACATTTTTCTTATTTATCAGTTTGCAAAAAGTCTATATAACTGGAGAACTTCCAAGAAACAACTCAGCTTCTGTTTCCTTTTGGAAACAAATGAAGATTCCTAGTACATTTAAAGCTACCACAAGTCAAGGTGACTTTAAATGGGGATAAGAAAGAGGAGCACATTTATGGTGATGGAGAACAGATTAATTTGCATATGTTTTATATATATATATACACACACACACACACACACACACACACACACAAAAGAAGGTGTCAGGTAAATTTCTTTTCCTAGAAATATCTGCAAATTGGACAGGTTGAGATATAGCCGTATCAAGAGAAAGAGAGAAGATGATCAAAGGAAACTCCATTTAAAGTTTGTTAGTCTAAATGCAAAGATATGTACATGAAATGCTTGTGTACATAAACATATAAAAATAAGGAAGATCTTTTTTCCCCCCTCATATTTTAAAAAAAAAAAAAAATCCCTAAGCACCAAGCAGCAGATTAGTCTTATCATTCCTTTACAGTAAACCAGAATTGAGAGAGGGTGGGGAAGGCCTCAAGGCAATTTCTGCCAAGGGGACAGATGACAAAAGAGACAGTGGAACAAACATATACTTTTAAAAGAAAAGACTGTAAAAGGTAAGGTTTGCTTTTTTCCTGGCCATTGCCAATTTTCCTCTTTGCCTGTTGTGGGATTCTTATTGGTTAAGGAGCTGTTAGAGGTGAATTTATTTTGCTGTAAATGAAGTGGAAGAGAAGGAAAGAAAAAGGGAGGGAGGAAAAGAGGGGGAAGAAAGGAAGAAGGGAGGGACAGAGAAAGAAACACAGAGACAGAAAGAGCAACAGAGACAGACAGACAAAAGCATAGAATGGAGTAAAAAACAAAACAAAAACAAAGACAGAGAGACAGAAGAAAGAGAGAAGGGAAAGACAGACACAGACAGACAGAAACATAGCCAGAAAGAGTTTGGTGATCAAAAGAGGAAAAGATAGAGACAGAAAAGAGATACAAAGGGAAAGAGAATTGGAGGTAAAGTAGAAGAGAAGAGGGTGGGGGAAGAGAGAGGGAAGATGAGAGAGAAGAAAGGCAAAGACAGAAAGAAAGAGGAGGAAGAAGAAAGAGGAGGAGAAACAAGAAGAGGAGGAGGAGGAGACAAATTGAGACAGAGATAGGCACAGGCAAACAGAAGAGTGGAAGGAGAGAAAGATAGAGACACAGAGGAGACAGACAGAGAATGAAAGAAAGAGAGGGGGAGGGAGGGAGAGAGAAAGAGGGAGGAAAGGAGGAGAGAGAAAGAAAGAGAAGGAGGGAGAGGAGAGAAGAAGAGACAGAGAGAAGGAGAAAAGGAGGGAGGGGGAGAGAGAAAAGGGAGGAGACAGAGAGAAAGGGGGAGAGGGAGGGAAAAAAGAAGGGAGGAAAAGAAGGAGGAAGGAGGAATGGAAAGGGAGGGGGAGGAAGGGAGAGAGAGTAGAGAAGAAGAGAAGGAAGGAGGGGTGGAGAGAAAGGGGAGGAGAAAGAAAGGGGAGAAGAGAAAGAGTGGGGAGAGGGAGGAAAGGAGGGAGGAAAGGAAGGAGAGAAAGTGAAGAAGGGAGGGAGGGAGAAAAAGGGAAGAAGGGAGGGAGGGAGAGACAGAGAGGGAAGAAGAGAAAGGAGGGAGAGAGGGAGGGAGGAAAGGAGACAGACAGGCAGAGACCAAAGAGGGCGCCTAAGCAGGTAACACTTTGGGCTAGGGTGAGGATTCTGGCGGTGTTCCCCGGGCCACGCTGCTCGCCTTCCCGCTGCTACTCCTGGCTTTCCCTCGGAGTAACAGAACCTCTGCGGCTCCTGCCCGGAGGCTGCTCCCGTGAGTCGATGGGCGCACAATCTCTCTGGGCCATCAGCACGTTCCCGCTGCCTATCACAGCGCCTGGCAGCTGGGGAGATACATTTAGATAAAGCCGCCCGCAATCGCTGATAACAAGCCCCTCAAATGTCAGGCTGCACAAAGGACAGCATTGATTGCTGCCGCACAGTCCGCCTTTCCCTTTCTCTGGCACGCGGGGTTTTTTTCCTCCCTCTCTCTCTCTCTTTCTTTTTAATATAGCAAAGCCTCTGACTGGGATAATCTGCCTGCAGAAAAGGCCATTGTGCGGGCTACACGCATTGTGTTATTTGCTAAATGGAATTTATCAACATTTCTCCAATTCCCTGTCCTGCCTTCCCCTGCTGCTGCTTCCCTTCACCCCTCCCCACTTTGCCCCCCAAATCGATTCTTGATTGTTCCCTTTAGCACTTTCCTTTACTAGACCATAGAGAAGAATAGAGCCTCTGTCAGGTGAAGTTCCAGCAGAACAGAGCACACCCCTCACTCTCCGACCCCCACCCTATCACACTCCCGACCCTCCCTCCCCCCCAAAAAAAGGATAGGAGAGAATTAGGTGAATACGCAAAAGGAAATCTAGGAACACGGTGTAGGGGGAGGGGGAGAACTATGGAGGGGGCGGAGATACTGTCAAGCTGTCAATAAACATTTATTAAGTATTTACTATGTACTTAAAGTGTTTGCATCAAACAAGTGTCAGGGGTCAGAGGGATCCTTAATATTAATGAACAGGTTATCATTTTCTGCGGTGCACAAGACCTAATTTCCTTTCATGGCGCTCCTGCTTAAAGTGCTTCCAAGAGACATGAAAGGGCATACACTGGGGTTAAATGACAACTGCAGGATCTTACCCAGGTGGCCCTTCAAATCCTTTCCCAAAGGCTATTAGTTCGGGATTCCGCCGTCAGAATTTCACTGTTTTGCTTAAGATTTCTGCATCTGTTTCATGTTGAAATATCCTACAAGGAAAGTTAATAAATTACTATTGTCATTCACACCTTAGTGTAAACAAAGCAGAATCTACGAAAATGTGTGTGAATGCGTGTGTAAGAAGAGAAAAAGACAGAGAAAGACAAAGGGAGACAGGGTGAGACAGAGATAGAAAAATGGAGACAAAGAAAGAGACACAGATGGACAGACAGACAGAGAGAGACAGAGGCATAGAGACAGAGTCAGAGAGATAAAGAGAGAGAAAGAGAGAGAGAGAGACAGAGACAGACAGAGACAGACAGAGAGAGAGAAAGACAGAGAGATTCCCTATGAAGTGATTACCCAATGAATGACAAGATGGAAAGGATACGTTAGGGGGCTCAAGAAAACCAGCAAAAGACAAATCAATGAATTTTTTAAAAAAGACAAATCAACCAATAAGAGTTTATTAAACACCTTAATAAATGTCATATACTGTTCTAGGTACTAGGGATATAAAAACAAAATATATTATGTCCTAAATTATATTCTATCAAGAGAGACAGTATAAAAAATATTTTTTTTTAAATGTACACATATGGGTATATGCAAAGTATATCTTAAAAAAATACTAGATACTTTATGGGGGAGGAACAACTGGAAAGATGAGCAAAGAAGTCAATATAAAAGGCAGAGAATTCCAGGAATATGCAACAACAGCCTATGCAGAGGCAAGAAGATGTAAGATAGTGTGTGTAATATGTGAGGAAGGATAAAAAGGCTAGTTTGTCTGGATCAAAGAGTTTATGAAAGGCATTGAAATATAATAAGGCTGGAAAGTTAAGTTGGAGTGAAATTTTCAAAGATTTTAAATGACAAACAGAAAAATTTGTATTTCATTCTAGACGTAACAAGGAGTCACTGGAATTGATGGGTCATAAAGTAGCATGGTCCCACTTAGCCTTTAAGAAAATGTCACTGACTGCACAACATCATCTCCCTCCTATTTTGACTAGGGCTAGCCTTGGACCATAGCACTTATAAAGCAAACTAGTTGGAATCAAAGTTTCCCTGAAAGTTTAAATAATACTTTCCCACAATGCAGCAAAAATCAGCATCAACATGAATGTTTTCCTCAAAAAACTTTTCACCTTGAGTCCTCATATATTACAATCCAGTGCAATCCAATAAGCACTTTTTAGGCATTTACTATGTTCAAGGCACTATGCTACTACCAGGGTAAAAAATTAAAATCCAATACAGTCCACACCCAGCAGGAGCTTATATTAGGAGTGCAGGGGAAAAGGAGGAATGTGATTAGAATGAACATATAAATACAAAAGTATAGACATGATAATTTGCGGGATAGAACTCCAATGAGGAAGGGGATCAGGAAAAGTTTAATATAATGGTATGTGAACTGAGCCATGATTCCTTAAATACTAAGAGGTAGAAATAAGGCATAATAGCTTATTTAAATGGAATGCTGCGTTCAGGGAAGAGTTAGTAGGCCAGTTTGTCAGGGATTTAGATGTGTAAAGGGGAATGATAATAAGCCCAGAAAGAAAGCTGATGTCATATTATCAAGGGCCAGAGAAACTTATTGAAAAAAAAAAGGGGGCAACAAAACATGAATTCTAATATTTTCATTTGACCTTTGTTACTGACAGTATTGCTTTCCTGAGTCACTATCCATATCACCACAGCCTGATACACAGAGGGTTTGATTCAATTCTATTTAAATAGCATTTTTAAACTGCCACGTGTAACAGGGATTGCATAGAACGTGTACAGAGAGCCTATCTGCTTTTAGATAATCACGTATGTGTAACAGAGCTTGGCTTTTTGTGTAGTCCCCTTATTGGCTGGTAACAAGAAGAATTGAAGACACATGGATATGGAAAATGGAATGACCCTACTCTTAGTATTCTCATCCCTTCTGGTTGTCAGAATCATTTCAAGTGGCTTTCACTAGTGGAGCATCTTTCTTTTTAATTCGAAAATTAAAATTACTATGAAACTTACCTGAGTCTGAGTTTGAGTTCACCTATTTTTCTATTTATTTTTTCCTGATCTTAGTTGAACAAGTATCTATACAGAGATGGACATTTCCACGCTCAGAAGTGACCTTTTTTTAAAGATTGTTTAGGGATCCCCTGAACTCTTCCTTCTGAGTTGCCAAATTTTCCAGAACAGTGAACACAAGCATGCTAGAGGTCCTAAGCGTGTCAAGCTCCCCAGATGACATAATTTATTGTTCATTCCCCAAATAGGATTCCCCATGTGTCTTTGGGAAACATTCAGGCATTGGTCATTGCTTATTGACACCTTGTGAATTTGATCAGGAGATCCTGGCTCCTTTTGGATGGATCACCAAAGAACAAACCTCTCTGATACTTTTGGAGAAAATGGCTATCAACAAGAGGTTGAATCTAAGCCTGGTCTTTTTTTTTTTTTAAACAAAAATACATGGTCCAAAAGTTGGACATTACAGACCTGAGGTAAAATGTAGCAAGGCCTATTAAGCAATCCCAAAACTGCATTATGTTCTGATGAGGTTTAAGAATCTATCTCCTGAGAGAATCTAAATGTAGTTTTAAATTAAATTACTAAATGTTTTAAATATTCCTGTCAAAGTTCACTGTAAGTCTTTTGTGTCTTATAGCATTTCTTTTGTGTATAAAAAATAAATGCATATCATATAACTAATTATATTGTGTCTTGAAAATCTTTTCCCCCAATCTTTTTTGGGGGGGAGGAAAAGGAGGTAGTTTTGCTAGAAATGAATTCCAGAATGCACTTTTTCTTCATTTTTACTATTTGATAGTTTCCTTAAAAGTTCTGGGTCAATGATACTTCCTACATAAGGCCTTTCCTCATCTCCCCAGCTGCTCCTCTCCATAAATTACTTATTATTTATTTTTATGTATTCATATAGTATATAATTTATGTGTACATTTTAAGAAATATCATTGTCTTCTCTGATAGAATGTAAGTACAACCTAAGTTATGAGTCTCCCCTGGGGTTCCAGCATTAGAACATTAGCATTATAAGATAGACTCTTTCAGGACTAAACTTGGTCTGGTCTAAGTGTAGTCCCAGAGCAAAGGGACTGCTTAGAAAGAGGGAGTAGGAGCAATTCCCCACTCTTGGGGTCCAGCAATAATTTTGAGTGCTATATTCCTATGCACATAGCACAAAGCAAGCTACTGAGGATAGGAAAGTAAAAATAACATTATTCTTCATTTCCTCAAGGAATTTATAATGTGAAAGAACAACATAGATAGGTAAAACACATGTTGGGATTAAATAGACATCCAGATAATATGATCAAGCAAAATTTGAGTGAGAAGAAAACATTTTCAGTTATGAAACCATGAATGGCTTCATAGAAGAGAAGGATTTTAATTAGTGAATTTGTGCAGAAGTGGTATTACAAGCATGGAGGATAACTAACACAAATAATGAAGGATAGTTGAACAAGAATGGAGAATAGCTCCTAGTTCAATTTGGATAGAATATAAATTACATGTAGAGGAATTATCATTATTATTATTATTAATCACAATAATAATAATAAAATAATGATTATATGTAAGACATTTTAAGTATGCAAAATGCTTATTGTAGAGGATTAGCTAATTTATTCCAGGGAAAGGTATTTATATTTTATACTATAGACAATAGGGAACCAATGAAGTATTTTAAGTAGAGAACCATCAGGTCAGACATGTGAATAAGAAAGATTATTTTGGCAGCTATGTGAAAGATAGACTGAAAAGGGACAGAATAAAAGCCAAGAGAGCAGTTAGGAGCCTCTTAAAATAGTCCAGCAAATAGTGATAATGGGTGTGAGTGGAAAGAAAGGAATTGATAAGAGAGATACTGTGGAGATAGAATTGGTAAGACTTGACAAGTGACTAGTTGTGGAATGGAAGGCAGAGAAAAGTGTCAAAGATGACCGAGTGTTTGAAACTTAGCAACTGGGAGGATTGTAATGGTTTTACAGAAATAAGGAAATGGAAAGAGGGCAGGTTTAAGGCTGAAGATGATGAGTTTAGTTTAGGACATATTAAGTGTGATGTTTCAGAGAAACATCCAGAAGTTGATATCAAGCTGGCAGTTAGAAAATAGCAGACTAGAGCTCATGGAAGAAATGAGGGATGGGTGGATGCATAAATTGATTTAGAAATGATAACGGAGCACATAAGAGCAAATGAGCTCGCCAAAAGTGAGAATGTAGAGAGGAGAGACCAGAAGACATCCTTAGGGGAACCCTACATATAGGAGACAGGAGAAAGAGAATGAATGAAGATGACCAAGAAGAATAGTAGGAGCAGAGTGAGGAAAGAACAATATCACAGAAATGAAGAAATTAAAGAATATACAGGAAGAAAATAAAGTCAATATTATCAATGACTGTAGAAGGGTCAACAATAATGAAGAATGAGAAAACTTTACAACAATTGAGGGGATAATGAAGTACAAATTAGATATGTTTTGTATTTTTTTTCCTGTTAATAAGGCAGTTGAAGTTAAGTGACTTGCTCAGTCATACAGCTAGTAAGTGTTAAGTATCTGAGGCTGAATTTGAACTCAGGGTCTCTTGACTTCAGGGCCAGTGCTCTATACTCTGAGCTATCTAGCTGTCCCTCAATTAGATATAATTAAAGTTATCTCATTGTTCAAACAGCTTAATTTAGATTTATAATATCATTGTTTTACTCAGACAAAACAAATTCTAAGGTTGAGGAAAGCAAAGAGTCATGTAAACCCCTAAAATATGCGTGGAAATACAAGGGGCAATTAAATAATATATGTGTATAAGCACATCCTTAATCTGCTAGTATTTATTTGTCCATGGCGTGTAGGTATTCTTTTTTTATGAAATGAGAGTGTCCTTTCCTAAAACAGCCTCCTTGACCCTATTACCTTAATGATACTGCTACCATCAACACTTCCATCCGCATCTCCAGTTTGCTCAACACTTACATCATTTGGTATTTGGTCTATCCTGTGTCTAGAAATCATTCACTTCTATCTCTTCAAATCAGTCATCAACAGACAAGACAAAAAAATTCTGCACTACTATCTTTTACCACTTTGTTCTCTGCTACCACTGTGCTTTAATAAATTTCCCTTCATCTGAGATATTTTATTGTAGTGTTTCCATGTTCCAGGATTTGTGGAGGAACCAGGACTCTTGGGAAAATGTCTCATCCTTTGCAACTGTTTCTCTAGTCTCCTTTTCCTGCCCCTCAATAAACCAAACAGGACAAGGAGTTACCCCTCATCCCCTCCCTTATGGCACCTTTTTTTTTTTTTTTATGAGATTCACTCTATCATTCTACCTAGGAACATATAGAGAGAGATGGAAGGGACCACAGATACCATTTAGTCCATCTTCCTCATTTTGACTTAAAGTTTCTAGCTAGGATAATTTGCCTGTAGAAAAAACCTATTGTGCGAGGTTATACCTAAATGTGGTATTTGCTAAATGTCCACATTTCTCCAGTTCTCTTTCCTGCTTCTTCATCTTCCTCTGCAGAGTCTTTCTCCCCTATCCCTCCCTTTACCCCCAATTCAATTCCTAATTATTTCCTTTAGCACTTTAAGCCATGGTGTGAAAGTGAAATAGTTACAGTGGAGCACCCCAACATCACCCCCAAAATATAGGAGACAGCTGAATAAGTACAAAAACATAGGATCATAGACTGAAATCTGGAAGGAACTTTAGAGTCTTTTCATCTTTCCAAAAACAGTGCCTTATGAAGTGTTTAATAAATGTTTTTGAATTGAATTCTTGGAGTTCATTGGAATTTAGTGAGTACAGACCATGTAATTATTGAATATGATACTGCAAAGTACATTAATTTTGATGATGTAATCAAAGGCTCTACAGCTCTAAAATAAGAAAAGCTGACTTGTAATCACTATTGGATTTCCAATTGTCCCCATATATGAGTAACTATGATTTTTCTTATGCTACTATTATTGCACCTTAAAATAAAATTAAATTCTACTCTTTTAAGAAGGTAAAATTACATTCATATTTTTCCCACGGTGGTATTAGGTCAGGGGAACTAGAGAACAATCTTCTTGGGGACAAAATTTTTTTGGCCACAATGGCCTGACAGCTATCATATGCTAGAGTCAGGCTTTAACCAGTCCTGGCTACCTAGGTTTTCCATCAAGCACTCTTTTCACATTTCTTCTTTTCCCTGAAGCAGGTTTTTGATTCCTGGCCCCACTCTGTCTCTCAGTCCTATTTTGAGACACCTCTGTTCCTTCATCGAAAGAATTTGGTTTTTCTTTCCTACAATTTTCCCTCCAGGTGAGACAGTTCCATATTTGCATTTCAAAGGTAACTCTTTTAGGTTTTGACTAGGCTATTAAAAACTACTTGAAACACCACATTTTTATTTGAAATTTGGTGACTCTGGTGCCTGGGGTATTTCCCTAAAACTCTACAATTATAGTCATCCCCATTGGGGAAGGAAACTTTTCCTTAGAGGCTTCACTCTTAATTATATGGCCTACTACAGATATGAGGTTCAATAGCCTTATGCATTTTCCTTCTTATCTTTAGGTAAAGAAATGATATACATGGGAGTTCATTGGCAGAGAGAGGGGAAATGCTTTATATGTATATGAGGTACCCCTTTTATCACTTTTTTCTGGCTGTCATTTTTTAAAAACATTATATACCTATGGTTCATTCATATGAGGAATTCCAGGAAATGGAACCCTTCCTTCTCTCCCAATCCCTTCTCTCCTTGCACATACATTCTTCACTATAGATCAGTAACTACTCTGAAAGTTATAGTCTGAGGATGCACTAAAACTTTCCCAAGATCACATACCAATGAAATATCATTCTTAAGTACCACAAAAAGAAGCAATAATAGAATAGGTCTTTGGCGAGACTCAGCTCTGGTTACTTCATAACTGTCATAAAAATTCCAAACTGATTTCTCACTTCTCTAATAAGCAGGTTGTTCCTTGGGATTAAAAATCAAAACCCTTGACCTTTGTGATTTTAATCAGTGGAACTTTTGAACATGTACATGGCCTGAAAAAGGACTTCTTAAATGTAGCCCTGCTTTAGTGCAGATTATCCTTCTAAAATCATTACCACGTAGATTTGATTATCTGTTCATTGCAGGTAAGCATTGTCCACAGTTCCATAGTTTTAGATTTTGAGAGGATATCTTAGGACACGGTTGGGAGAGGAGGGGGAAAATTAGAAAGGGGAGGAGAGTGAAAATAATGGAGTTGAGAAGCACATAAGGTTAATGGAAAGTCAGGGCCAAGCATCTTTCTGGGCTCCAATTTGAATCGTCCAAATATGGGTCTGAGAAATGACCAGTAGCTCACCTAGAGAAGCCAGGTGAGAACAAAGGAGAGATAGATCGAAGCAGATGAAATAATTAGGTGTAGGTATAGTTAAGGTCCTGATAGATAAGGAACAGACTAAGAAACTGAGAGCAAATAAGGAAATTGTGGATTAATCCAATTCACAAATCCCATTCACAATTTATTTTTCCCTTGTCCCTGGAACAAGAAAATAGCTTCTATTTCCCTATCTATTGCTCACTTCCTGTTTCCCCCAATGACCAAATAGAAGATGGGATATAAGCAGAAGAATAGATGCTTTTTATTTGGCTATGGAAATAGTTAAAGAAGCCATCATTTAGAAGTTTTACTTCCTTGGTTGCCTTCTTTCATTTCTAAACTGTTTTGCAATTATCAAAAGCCTAAGATTGTTATCCAATATGATTTTGTCTAAGTAAGAAGTCATAGAACAGGATTGAAAAATGGGATATCAAATTTAATGGGAAGAGATTACACTCAAAGCAGACTGAGTGAGTCAGAGAGGAAAGGAGGAAAGAGAGAGAGAAACAAATACAAAAAACAGGTACAGAGAGAAGAGACTGTTTGCTTTTAGAAATAATTTTCCAGAATACATACATGTATAATCTGATCATACTCTATCTAGACCAGGGGTGTCAGAAATGCTACATGTGACCCACAATATTCCTAACTATGGCTTGAACCAGATTAAAATATAACAGGGAAATATTTAACAAAATAAATAAAAATAGAGTTAAACAGTTAATATGATTTGATACCATTGCTCTAGAACAAAGGTTCTTTTTTGTGTTATGGACCACTTTGGCAATCTGATAAGGGCTAAGGACCCCTGCTCTGAAAAATTATTTTAGATGCATAAAATAAAATATGGAGAATTATAAAAGTATTCAATTATATGAAGTACAATTATCAGAATATTTTTTCAAATACCAAAAAAAAATTAGTTAAAGGACTCCAAGTGAAAAATAACTGATCTAGATGTTTTTCTTTAGTAGCCAGGGAAACAGAGACTTTTAATGAAATGGGGTCTAAAAACTGGGCAGTGGGTGGTGGGAGGAGAAAGAAAGAGGGGGGTTTGGTTCCAGTTCTGCCTGAGGGCACCTTGGTTCAGAAGCTCTTCCCACTGCAACTAGGCTGTTGCCAATTTTGCTTAGTCTGAGGGCTCCCAGCCCACATACATCCCATGTATCTCCACCCATATACAGTCCACCACAGAGCCACAGCTTAGAAAAATAGAAACGGTATCTCTAGCTGGTCCATGTACTTCTATCTAAGTAACAAAAGCTTTTATACATTTCCCCAAACATTATGGCCTTTTTTTGTTTCAATAACATTCTTGTCCTCGTTTTCATTCTATCTATAATGACACTGAATATCTATAAAGAATAAATCTTTGAAAAATAGAAGAGACAAAGTTATTTGCTGAGAGCCTGTGGCTTAGTAGTAGAGGCACTGGACTATAGCAAGGAATCTGCAATTCCATTACTTGTTCTTCTATTTACTCACTATTTCACCTTGTAGAAACTGCTTGTGTCCCCTCAGGCCCAAATTCTCCAATCTGTAAACTGAAGAAGAAATGTTTATCTTCTTCTAGCACCTCTAGGAAGGAAGAAGAAATGGATGATCTGTCCTTGCAACAAACTATGTTGAGTTAAGAGAGAAGGAAGTTTTGTTCTTTGAGGAAAGAACAATTTAGTTATTCCTGACAAAGGCTAAGTACTCCTTCTCTGAAAAATTATTTTAGATGCATAAAATAAAATATGGAGAATTTTAAAAGTATTCAATTATACTGAAGTACAATTACCAGAATATTTTTTAAATACCAAAAAAAGTTATTCCTCTTAAAGACACGAAGTCCAATAATCTTTTTAATTTTAAAAGTTTGCAATACAAGGGGACTAATAAAATGGAGGGAATTGTATTTTCAGAAGAGATTTCTATAATAAGTCTTTCATTCTGCCGACTGAAGCACAGGGTCCATTTAGCCCACTTAGGAATGTCTAAGAATCTGACCATGGTTTGTGGACTCCCGAAACCTAAGCAACCCTTCATTGATATTCTACCTTTTTCTCTTTGATTTCACCATCCTTAAAAGGGATTATGCTAATGGACCCAGAAAAGAAGATGCCATTTATGTTAGATTCCTTTATTGCCCCCATCTCTGGAAAGTACCTACCCGGTGCATTATGTACATACCAGGAACAATGTAGCATTACAATGCTTTTCATTTTGGCTTAAATTAATGTGCCCTGATGATCTTGAGGTAAAAAAAGGGAACAGAGAAAAATAAGTAGTGTTCACATTTAAAGTCACAATCAATTTTTATCACTGGGTGGAAAAGAATAAAAAGTCAAGGATCTATTAAATTATCTTTCCTCAAAGAAAACTTGCAATTAGTATTTTCTTTGTCAGTTTGTATAATTAAACTGTGATGGTCTGATAATACCACTTCAGCCAACAGCCATGCCAGCCTTTCCATTTTAAATCCCTATTTACAGCAGCTTAAAATCAGTCATCAGAGAACACATTTGGTCATGGCCAAAGTCTGAAACTTAATATAGATAAGCTCTGCCAAAGAAGAAATATTTTCCTTCAAAGAAATAGACTAACTAGGTAGTGAGTCATTATTGTATCCTTAATTCAACAAGTATTTATTAAACACCTAGTATGGTAGGTATTGAGAATAGAAAGTCTCTGCCCTCAAGGAAATTATATTACAAAATGGAGGAATATAAGGTCTAAATATATAAATAAATGTAAGCTATTTTGAGGAGAAAGAGAATGAATAAATAAAGCATTTGTTAAGTATTTACTATGTGCAAAGCTTAATGCTAACTACATTAACATTAACATAGGGCTACAAACAGAAAACTCAGACTACTCCTGTCCTCAAGGAAATTACTTTCCAGTAGAAGAATTAACACACATGAAAGGTTTAGCTCCCAAATCAGATGAAAAACTTCGAGTATAGAGCAGATCAGATTAACTGTCTCTTTTTTATTGATTAAATCATAGCAAATTCTCATGTTGAACCATTTGACAGTGGCAAAGACTGGCAAAAACTTCCTTTCCTGGGTGATCAGTAGCTGTAACCATAGCATCTGAAGGAAGAGATGTTCAACTGCATCTCCATAAGGGCTCCTCCCCAGGATGATGGTTGAGGGCACTAGGCTGGAAGTTTTACCATTTGCAAGGTTCTAATGGTAAGCCCCTTAAGATCTAAGGAGAAATGATGGCCAAGGAAGTGATAATGATTTTCCTTGTCTGGAATATGCTATCTCCTGTCTCACCCTCAAAATGCCCTGCTACATCAACTAGGCTGGCCTGTGTGTGGAAATTGGTTGGCAAATTACGGGGTATTCCTGATCTCTTCTTCATAAGAGTTACTGTCCTCAATAATAATTATAAGTTCTAGGGTAGAAACAAGATCTATAGTCTGAGAGAATGAACTTTGGAGAAAATCCAGAAAAGATTCCTCTAGGACAGGGCTTCTTAAACTTTTTTGTACTCATGACCCCCTTTTTTCCCAAGAAAATTTTATATGACCCCAGGGGTATATAAGTATATAAAATAAGTATGCAAATCAACATTTGATGATAATCATAATTTAGGGCCATTAACCTTTTCTGTGTCATGGACCTCTTTCACAATTTGTTGAAACCTATGAATGAACCCCTTCTCAGAATAATATTTTGAAGTACCCTGAATAAAATACTTAAAATTAAAAAAGAAACCAGTCATGTTGAAGTACAATTATCAATGTTTTCAAAGTTCATGGACTTAAAGAACACCTCCTGAAAGGTTTGCACTTAAGCTATGATTTAAAGGAAGTAGAGGTGACAAATGTTTTACAAGTATGGAAAACAATAGCAAAATCATAGAGAAAGAAGATAAAATTCATGTTTCAGAAGATACAGATTAACCAAATTAGGCCAATTTGGCTGGAACACAGAAGGCATGAGAGAGAGTGATGAATGTAAAATGTATCTGGAAAATTAGTAGGGAGTCAGACAGTAGAGGGTTTTATCTGCCAGGCTGAGTAATTTATATTTTGTCCCAGAAGCCACAGAGAGCTGATGAAGGTTTGTGAGAGGATAAAACAAGAAGATGCATTAGGAAATTTCTGCAGAGACTCAAATGAGAAGTGATGAAAGCCTTGAAGGAGAATAGTAATACAAAAGATGAAAGAGAGTTATTTAGGTAAAATTGGCAAGAATTGGCTATCATAAGATGAATCCAATGTTACAAAACAGAATGATTAGAAGGATGTTGGTGCTTACAAAAGAATTAGAGAAGTTTGAAGAGGGGATGGGTTTCAATTTGGGGTTTGGGGAGAGACAATAAGTTTTATTTTCCACATATTAAGTTTGAAATTCCAATGGGACGGTGCAGGAAATGTCCTGCAGGTAGTTAATAGTATGGCACTAAAATCAGGCTAGAGATTAGAGCTGCTTGATAAATCTGAGTGCCATCTATGTAGAAATGATGGCTGAACCTAAGGGAGAAAGTATAGAGAAATGAGAATCAAGGATTTAGATCCCATGAGAAATTTTGAAAATACCACTCATCCACTGTAGTCAATGTAGTCAGCTGAGGAATCCAATATTATCTAAATATGACACCTTTTCATTGACTAATACCCTTCAAAGTTCATGGTCCTGCACCAATGTCCCAAGGATTATAATTCTGAGGTCTCCTCATTGTCCCAATTCTTCCCCTCCTCAGCTACCTGTATTACAAAGTGAAAAAGAAAATTCATTTTTTCATTCAAAAATATGTATTAAGAACCTTTAGTTAGCAAATATTTGGGTATCTGAAAGCATGGCTACCTTGAGATTAAAGGATAACATATCCACATTTTCATATTTCATCAAGAAACAGACATTGTAGATTTACCTAATAATTACATATTCGGCTTTCCTACTTAAGATTAGAGATGTCAATGAATAAGTCAAAAAACAAATCTGCTGAAACTCTAGATACCTTCCTACTCCCATTCCCCCAAAACTTAATGTACCATATATTACAGCTATTGTTAGGGACTGTGGGTAAAGAAGAGTTTCTGAATACAAAGAAGTGGTTGTATACTGAGTGGACACTCGAAAAAAGGGAATCATACCAGTGTTTAGTTCTGCTGAAAAAGAAAAATATTCCTTCTCACTTATCAATGACTCAGATTAATGCATAGAAGACATACATTAAAAACTCAGGCCATTCAAAACTGGTAAGGTGAGGAAAGGATAGTTTTTAATGACTGACGTAATTCAGAACAATGTTGATAAGTTGAAAAAAAATTGGCTTTAGATTGTAGACATAAAACTGGAAAGGAATTTAAAGGTCAGCCCAATCCTTCATTTCTCAGATGAAGAAACTGAGATTCAGAAGGATTATCTGGTACAAACTCCAAACTACTAAATGGGAGAGCCATTATTTGAACTGAAATCATGAGATTCTAAGTTCAGCACTCTCTTCATTGTGCCATATTGCCTTCTTTGTTCTCATACTACTATGCTTTTTAGTTAGAAGATCTGAGTTCAAGTCCTCATTTTTCTATTTATCAACTGTATAATGTAGAGTAAGCTATTTCCCTTCTCTGAGCCTCAGTTTCCTCTCTATAAAATGAGAAAACAGTTATAAGCCTATGAATAATGGACCATAACCAATAAACTGAAAAATGGCAAGGATCAAATAATTATTGAATTTTGGTTCAAAAGAACAAATTTTATAAAGTGGAGAAGGACCTGGAATCTGTCTATATGAAAATTATCCAGGGAATTATACTCATATACAAGCTTAATATGAATCAACATGTTGCAACTGGCTCCCAACTAATTCCAAATACAACTTCCAACTATCACCACTCTTCTCCACAAAATGATGATGATCATGATAAAATCTAAGTCAAAGGAAGGAAACACTTTATCTTTTTATCTCTGATATACTAAATAAATACTTGTTGAATTTAATCATTCTTAAAGACAGTCAATGATGGTCAATATGGTTTCGTGAATATTGCCCTTGAATTTCATCAGTGACAGTATACTACTCTTATAAGAGACTGGAATATCGAAGAAAGACTTCTTCACCAACTGAATTTTCTAGTATAATTAAATGAAAAGGAGAAGACCATTTGAAGTATTATAGTCATCATTAAAATAAAAATTTCATGGAATTTCATGCAACCAAGGCTACTTCTACCACCCATGTATACTTTGACTTCAAAGCTAACTATTGAATTTAGCCATAGCTCTTTCACAATGAAAGTTTTATTGTTGTTGTTGTTTTATAAACAGAATTATGTATTTTCAGCCTACTAAATTACTGGAAAAAAACTTCCTTATCTTCTTCTGGGTTAGAGGACCTCACTTCAGATTTCATGAAAACATGGTATCTTTTAGGATAGCTAGTAGTGCACTAGGAATCAGGAAAACTAATCTTGTTGAGTTAAAATTTGAACTTAGAAACTTTTAGTTGTGTGACTCTGGGCAATTCACTTAACCTTATTTGTCTTAGTTGCTCATTTGTAAAATGAACTGGAAAATAAAATGGCAAGCCATTTCAATATCTCTGCCAGAAAACCACAAATGGGATGATGAAAAGTTGAACACAAAATAAAAGATTCAGCAATAAAAACTCTTTAAAGATACCAAACTGGTGCTCATCAATGCAATTATTCTTTCATATCAAGGTCAATGAATGAGAATTCAAGCTGTCAATGGTTTGTAATCACATACCAATTCCTGAGTATAACTAAATAATCTTCATGTTTTATAAACAGTTCATCAATTCTGAAGTTATATCTCATTCCAGACCAAAAAGCAGCAAAACTGAAAACCTGACTAATGGTTTTGGAACTGGATTTCTTCCAGTTTGGAAGAAATCACCATCTTTGGAAATCACAAAATGAGATTCTCTTAGTGACTTTTTCATATTAAATACCACAAAATCTCTCTGAGTTAGATAAATATTATTCTCTCCTTTTCACAGTGGGGATACTAAAATACAGAGAGATTAAAGTCAAGCATCTTGTTTTGCTTTGTGTTTTTAATACCTATTTGTGTGAAGATCATTGATGTAAAAAGAAAAAAAAGATGGAGAAGAAAAAGGGGAGGGCAGAAGTAAGAAAAAAGGAGTGAAAAAAAGAAGACAAGAAAAAGCTAGAGAAAGGAGAGGGGGAAAAATTTTAGTATGCTTTAATTGTTCATACTCGAGAAGCAGAAGAATAGTGGGGAACTTGGTGTCCTATTAGCTTACTTACTTATCCAAGAGTCTTTGGAGTTTATAATTCATTGACTATATAAAGAGAATTTTCAGATTTTTTTATGATTTCAATATGGATTCATTTTCTAAATTGAAAACCAAACCAATTAACTTATAGAATGAATTCATTTTACTGTGGGAAAAGGTAGGGAATAATTTATTTCATTTCCTTTTTTTAAAAAAAGCTATTAGGCAATATAAAGTAATTAATTTTATTCCATCTCTAAATGTGATTAATTTTCATGCCAAGAAAAGTTCAAAGTCACACCGACCCAGTGGACCATGACTATCCACAAAGAGTCACTATCATTGATCACCATGATATTTTAGCATTATATCATTATAATGAACTATGTTGGATGGGTTCAAATGGGGCAATGTAGTTATAAAAACTTAACAGTTTCATGTTTTAAAGACGCAGGCATGGAATTAACTGACATTGATAGAAGTTGGGTTTTTTCCCTAAATTTCAAAAAACACTTTAAATAATTATGTCTTTGAATCCTGTGAGGTAGCATTTCCTTCATTTTCCAAAAGAGGAAACAGATTCAGTGAGTTTAAGTGAGCTGAGCTGTTCATGGTCCCACAGCTAATGTCAGGCAGAATTTTGAATTTAGGACTAGCTGGTTTGAAGTCCAACTATCTACCATGCCCTGCGATAGAAATGCATTTGTATCCTGGTTTCACCCCTACTTACTACCTGGATGACCAAAGCCAAATAACTACTACATGTTACAATATATAGTAATCAAACTTGTCTCATCTATTATACAGAGTGATTGGGAGGACAAGTGTTTTGTAAAATGTAAATCCCTTTAGAATATTGATATTTTCAATGGTATTGTATTTTCCCTGTAGATAGACATATTTTTCTTAAGATTGCATATGAGGCAAAATTCACAGCTATTCAGCATATACCCCATAAAACTGTTTTGCAAATGATTTTCAAAGATTACTCCCAAAGATTATCCCTCATTGCCAACATCTTATTTGTTCTAAATCGTTTACATCAGCCCTATTCCCATATACCAATTGTCAGCTTCTTTCCATCCCTACTTTTTTTTTTTTAATGAAGACTCATATTTTTGTGGCATTATATGAAAGATCCCAGGGCATTCTTCCTCAAACAACATTGAGAGTAATAGAGGTCCACCAAGGTCTTTCTATAGTTAGTCCCATCACCAGACTGAGAATAAAATCATTTGCAAATAGAAGCAGCATCCAGGGTCCCCTGATAATATCTAACATTTTTAGAGTGCTTTAAGGTTTACAAAACTCTTTAAATAAGTTATCTCATTTGATCTTTATAACAATCCCACAACTACAATGATTATACATATTTTACAGATGAAAAAACTGAGACAGAGGTAAAGTGACATGGCCAAGGTCACATATGTAATAAGTATGTGAGGAAGGATTTTAACTCAGTCCTTCTTGACTCCAAGTTTGACACTATTTATCAAATCACCTAATTGCCTCCAATAAATATCCCTATTGAAATTAAATTGTGCATACATATATACATATAGTATTTATACTATAGTTAAAATACATTATAACTCTATTAAATATATTAACCATATTTAATACAGTTATTATAGTTAATATAGTTATTGTATTAAAATAATCAACTATAATTACATATATATATATATATATTATGAGATATGTTGGTGGATTTCATTAAACCTACGACATATATGAATCTACAATAATGGAGTTTTGTTTTTATGAATCCAGTTACATATACACACATTCACAGATGACAAATATCTTAATTGCAGACAGAAAAATCTTATGTAACATTATAGACCTAAGAAAGGCAGTATATATAACTGGAAAAAACACAAGGATGTATAAAATAAGAAGACCTAGTTAATATGTCCCAGTTATGGGATGAGCAGTATGAATATGGATAATTTAAATACTTAAAACTTCATTTTCCTCATCTGTAAAGTAGGTCTGATACTTGTCTTACCTATTTACTAAGGTTTTCAAGAGCAACAGGAGTGGATCCAAGAAATACTCTGTGAACTTGTATCTAAGACTTGGAAGACATTTCCCTATGGAGGGATGTATGCATGTAGCAGCTGGAGATCAATTGCAAGGATCAAACTATTGTAGTTCAGCCATTCCTTTGGGGTGAACCAATAAAAGAAGGGATGAGTTGGAGATTTGACCCCTTTGTTTCTTTTTTGGGGAGCTCCACGGAGAATTTAGCAGATGATTAGGAATGGACTTTGGGCTTTAGTCCCTTGGGAATAGCAGAAGATTAATATAGTAACCTCAGAATCTTATAATCACTCCTCCTCTTTCACCCCAGACATGACAATTTCTCAGCCTTAAAGATAGCAATAACTGGCTAGAGGAATAAGGATAACTAAATCAAATCTTAGAGAGAAAGAAGCATAAGTATACTGCAGGTAAACAGACATCAGACAGCCAGAGCAAAGAGCCATTTGGCCAAAGAGCAAACTTATGAACATCCTGGTGTACTTGCAGAGAATTATATTTATTCATTCAATCAATCTATTGTTTACCCATATTTGATCTTATTTATGAAGTGACATCATGGATAGAATGCTGCATCTGGAGTCAGAAACACTCATTTCATGAGTTCAAATCTGGCCTCAGTCACTTACAGTTGTTTGTTTTTCTCAGTGTCATATCTGAAAAATGGACTGGGAAAAGAAATGGCAAAACAACTCCAAGATTTTTGCCAAAAAAACCCAAATGGGACCATGAAAAGTCAGATTAAAGTGAGTAAACAGTAACAATAATATTTTAAAGATTAAAATGTATCATATAATCATGAAGATTATTTTATTGAACTAAAGAGACTAAAACTTAACTTACTTTTTCCAGTTTCTTTTTTAAATTATTTAATTTATTTTTAATTTTTAAAAATATTAATTGATTTCAATATTTATTACCTCTCCCTCCCTTTACTTCCCCTCTAGCTGAACAAAAAAAGCAATTAAATATAAAGGTTTCATTAAAAGTATGCGTAGTCTAGCAAAATAAATTCTTCCTTTGGCCATGTCTAAAAATATGTGTCTCATTCTGTATTTTAAGTCCATTACTTCTCTGGCAGGAGATGGCTGACATATTTTATCTTCATTCCTTTAGATGCCAGCTTTTGTTGCATTGATCAAAGTTCTGAAGGCTGAAGTCAAACAAGCTTTGTTTTCCATTATAATGTTTTGTTCTTCATAGTTTCATAGTTCATAGTTTCTTCTGAAACTGCACATTTTATCATTTCTTATGGTACAACAATATTCCATGACATTCATATACTATAATTTGTTCAGCATTTATCCAATAGGTGAGACACCACATTTGGGGGCTATCATGAAAATAGCTGCTATAAATACTTTTTGTATATATAAATACTTTCCCTTTTTCTTTGATCTCTAGGTTATGAGCCTAGTATTGATTGGTATCTAAATCAAAGAGTTAGACACAATTTGGTAATTTTTGAGGCATATTTCTAAATTGCTTTGCAGAATGACAGGACCAATTGATAATTCCATGAAGAGTATGTTAGCATTTCTGTTTACCCACAGCTCAATTTTTTTAAAAATGCAGAATCATCATTTCAGCCTTACCTTCTTATCTATAGTAAGTATATTTCTAATTGCATCCCACTCCATGACATTTTGCCATGTAGAAACCAGTAATGGAATTTCAGAATTAATTTCCACATTGCTTCCTTTTAGAATCTAAACTTTTTATCTTTTTACCTTCCTTTCCTATACGTATCAGAATTCTAAGGCAATGTACTGTGACTTAAGTCAGAGAAAAGAAAGTCCTCAAAGGAATCAAAGCGTAGAAACAATATTTAATAATTTTGTTGTTTGTTTTTCTGAACTAAATGTGGCCAGCTTCAGGCAGGAGAAGGAACATCCTGGGGACAAGGAGGTGGCCATCAGATAATCCAAGAATCCAAGAAAAGTACCTCTAAAACAGCAAGATAGAACTACCAAGAGGGTCTGGAGGAGGATCATAGAGGAGTTTTGGATTTGGGGAAGATACTTCCTTCTTCTTACACTATATCCTGATGAAAGAAAAAAGTGAAGGAAGGAAGGAGGAATATTGGGTTCGTTTAAACTGGAAAACCACCCCTATCTCCAGCAGCCTACAGATCCAGCAACCCTCCAGAACTTCAGTCTGGTGCATGGGCTGCTAGCATAGTAGAATATACCTGTACAACTACCAAAGCCAGATTGTAGGAGTTCAACCCAGTTTACTGGGTTGGGGACAGAGTGGTT
Source organism: Sarcophilus harrisii (assembly GCF_902635505.1). NCBI lineage: Eukaryota > Metazoa > Chordata > Mammalia > Dasyuromorphia > Dasyuridae > Sarcophilus > Sarcophilus harrisii. The sequence continues at coordinate 127,104,398 of NC_045429.1, forward strand.
CCAGACAATGTTGAAATTCTGGTGAATTCAGTTGTCCTGCATCTAGCTAGAGAGCATCATGGGAGGATGGATAGAGAGAGAGTATAGCCCAATTTCTTATTCAGTGTTGGATACATTGAATTCGCTTCTATAGAGAAGAGAGGAATTCCTTGAGAGACAACCTCTGGAGGACAGGAAAATCAAGCATTTGGTCCTGCGGTTGGAAGAGTAGCTAGGGACAAAGTGATGATATGGAGAAGTAAAAGTCTTGAATTTTGCCTTTACTATGATCATAGGATATTCAGACAGTACAAATCTAACAGGAATGAAATAGCCTTTCCAGGGAGAAGGATTGGATCTGTGAGAAGTCCAAGTACTTATAAGAGTAATATAAGAAGACATATATGAATATCTGAGATGCTAAAAAATCACACCAGAACACCAGGGAAATGGTACTGTCACAAAATATGCAAAATATGCAGTAGAACTATGAGTCTAAGAAATTATAGATAGTCACAAGGGAACAACAGGACTCACAGAAAAGAGAATTGTATTAATTATTAATGACTACTTTGAGTCTTTTATGTGGTTTCTGTAGAATGAAATAAAAACTGTCTTGTACCAAATTGCCACTGCTACCTTCAATACTTCCACAGGAACCTTGGTTCCTTTTAACCATGTCTATGTAGAACTAGATATCAGCTAGAAATTCTGGGTGAAAGCTAAATGATCCAGAGATATGATCTTCTAAGCCCATCCCCAAGGTTAAATCTAGCCTGTATTAACTTAAAACTTCGGGTTTGGAATCAGTGATATGAAAAAAATGCCTCGTAAACATTAAAATGCCATATAAATATGAGCTACCTTTATTTTCTTATTTCCAAAATGATAAAGGGATCCTACATCCTACTCTGTTATATTTATATTTGTGTTTATTCTCTTTCACAATACCTTTTCAGTATATATATATATATATATATATATATATATATATATAATGAATTTTCAAGAATTCATTTTTATATATCTATACATTCATACATATTTATATATATGTATACACTTCATACATATACTATATATGGGTAAAAGCTTGAAAATTCATTGTATGGTTTTTGTACTAATCACAAATTTGTGATGTTCACTATTAAGTTTTCTGTACTCATCAAATGGAAAGACTTCTGGATTACAAAACAAGAATCCTAGTAGAAATATTGCTTTCATATGGTTGATACAATTCCAATCCCTGGCTTACAAAGACAGATCATCAATGGTGCTTAAAGTAAATTTGTGTGTACATATATCACATATATACATACACTTACATGTATGTATATGTTTGTGTGAATGAATGATGTATGTGAATGTATATGTGTGTGCATGTGCATTTCTGGAATACAGAACCATTTCTTATTACTATCTATTCTATAGGAAATTTTAAAAAGGAAGACTACACTTTCAAAATTATATCATAATCCTGTTAATCAAAATGCCATGGTTTTTAACTTAGTGTGCTAATTTGAATATTTTGTTGCACAAATTTACATATACAGTTGAAAAGATCTTCATATTCAGGTGCATAAAATAAAATAATATTAATTAATACAACATACAATTGTTTCCAAACACCATATTAAGGGCTTTGAAGAAAACAGCAGATTCCATCATCAAAATTCTAATTTAATGGAAATAGACATAAAACTGAAGACACATCCTGGCTGGATAAATGACTTCTAGGTCACTATCTAGCTATATACTAAATTGTTTGTTATTTAATATCATTCAAATATCGTTGGAGTTTTATGTTTTTAGATATTAGATAAGTGGGGATTTCTAACATTTAAAAATATCATACTGTAGCCATCAGCAGTCTGATTATCTGGGGAATCAGAAGACATGGATTTTAGTCTCAGATCAGCTCCTGATGGGTTGTATGATCATGGGCAAGCCACATAACATCTCTGGGACTCTCTGGGTATCTGTAAAGTGAATACATTAGAATAGAAACTCTCTAAGACCTCTTCTAAATAAGAAATTCTAATATTTCCTATCTCAGACAGAAGAAGCACATGGCAAGTGTCTCAGAGATGGCAGCTTCTGAGTTCAAGAGACATCACTAGCTAGAATAATAGCTGAAATAATAGCAGGAATTCCTTAAGAAAAAGTTCTTTGCCCCAGTCACAAAATGGCAATTCATGGAGAGAGAGGATAATTTCAGAAGGGTCTGGAGAGGTTAACTCAAGATCAATCAAAAATGTGTCCACTGAAGTTGGAAAAATGGAGAAAAAAATCCTGAAAGCCACAGTATAAAGAACAAGAAGCTTGAGTTTTGCATTCTTTGGTTGTTTTTATCTGACATTAAGGGGATTAGCTGCCAACTGAGAGACCTAAGTATATTTGCATTCTCAGGGGACCTCCAAACATGAGTTTGGACAACTGTTGGAATGTTTTGAATGTTTGAATACTGTGTAAAGTATTAACTGCCCCAAAATAAGAGAGAATTACGAGCTACTGTGAGTCCTTCATTTGTGTTCAGTGTGTGTGTGTGTGTGTGTCTGTGTCTGTGTGTGGGTCTGTGTGTGTCTGTGTTAAAGACAGATTCCTTGAGGGCAAAGACTACCTGGCATTACACCTTGTTGTCAGTCAGTCAATCAGTCACCAAGCATTTATTGGGCACCTACTAGTGCGAAGCATTGTGGATACAGAGAAAGGCAAGCACAGTCCCTGCTCTCAAGAAATGGCAGTTTAATGGGGGAAAACACATGCAAAGAACTACTCACAAATAAGATATATAGAGGATAAACTGGAGGGCATCGAGAGAAGGAAAGTATCATCATTAAAGGAAATTAAGAGACTTGTCGTAAAAAGTAGAATTTTATCTAGTATTTAAAGGAAGCCAGACAAAGCAAGAGGCAAAGAAAAGAAATACATATTATTACTATTACTATTTGTATCACAGTAACAGTAATTACTATACTGAAAATAGTAAGCAGAAAAATAGGAAAAAGGAAAAGGATCAAGTTGATCCCTTTTTGTGCCCTCACAAAAAAAGGTGACTCCTTCTACAAAACTCTTACCAGAGAAATCATAATATCAAAGATATTGACCTGGAATATATTTCAAAGTCCATCTGTTCCAAACCTAATAAAAATGAAAACATTAAGACCTAGGGAAGTAAAATGATTTATTCAAGGTCTAAATGAACTAAAGAAAACCAAAAGAAAAAAGATATCTCCTCTAACACAATCTGGTCCCATAAAAATGAGTCGCTACTTCTGTACCATTAGAGCATCCTTCATCAATGAAACATCTCTTTCAGGTCTCTTCTTTGTCCAGATTAGTCAAGAGGTCAGAAGTGTTCTGACATAAACAAATGAGTGTTGTAATGTGTCTAGAGCTAGAGGGGAAAGAATGCTGAAGAGACTCAAGAGATGGAAAATCAGAGATCTCACCATATTAATTAAAATCTATCTCTGAACTAGAATTCTCATCTTAGAAGTCTCAATGTCACTTTTTGTAATTATTCAAGAATAAAAATGAAATTGCTTACTGCTCTGAAGCATGATTAATGTGGAAGTTGGCCAATGTTCTAATAAAAAGGAATTGGAGTGGGGGGATTAAAAGGTGTAACATTTGCATAGTACTGAATTATTCATTCCTTTGACTTTAATATTTATTTATGGCAAATTACTACTTTGTACTATACTATATTACACTAGTGTATATATATATATATATATATATACTTAATTTATTCATTCCTTTGTCTATATTATTCTATACTAAATGGATACTACGAAGGAAGTTAAGAAATATGAAATGTAATTCTAGTCCTCAAAGAACTTACTATCTATTTGAGGGAGTCAAGAGGTAGGAAAAAATGGAAAAAGTATAACTGGATGAAAAATAAAATGATAAAATGCTGTCGCATTTATATATTTAAATTTTTGAACTAAACTTTTTCTCCCAAAAACTTTGCTTAAAGGCAGATAATATAAGTAGTCTCCTAATTTGATAATACAAAAATTAAATAAAAATAGAAGGCAACAGCATAAGAAATGTCACATGGCAATATATGATTAAATATCATATAAGGGATATAGACAATAAATGCTGTTTCATGGAAGGGAAAGATTTTTGCAATGGTCAGCTAAGACAACATGGCAGTGACAGTTTTCATAGAAGGATAATTTTGATAGGAGCAGGGTTCTCCCATTTCCCCATAACAAGGATTAATTTCCCCTAAAAGGTGACAAAGCTGTCCCTGGTAGCTGATTGTTTACTGAATTCCTTGACAACATTTCTTGGGTTCCTAAGAGCACAAAAAATATTGACTCCCTACATGGAATCAGGGATCTACTAAAGGATATCTGAAGATCATATTCACCTTATAAAGAAGGTAAATCCCACTCTATCCTGGGTACACACCCTTGCTATGTTTAGACTTAAGTAAATTTTCTTTTAAGTGTTCATTATCCCCAGATTGGACCTAAATTTAGGTATTTCTGATTACAAATACATAGTATTACTTATATCTTCTCTGTATATTACCTGAATTGGCAGAGAATACGAAGACAGTCTACATAATAAAAGGCATGCAAGAAAAAATGAACACGAGTATTCAAGAAGCAATCTGTTTATAATATAATGCTAACAACAACAATTGATATTCTAAAAGTTTTTTTTCTAAAAGTGTCTAAAAATTTGCAGAGATTTGCATATTCTGGTTAAAGAGATCTATAGAGATAAATTAGAGTATGTTAAATAAAATAGAAGTAAATGTATCAGGAAATAATTCATTGTAATTTATCACACAAAACGATTGTTGATATGAAGGGATGCTAGTAGAGTTTTAGGTTTCACTAGACTTTCAAATGGAGGACAAAGAAATAAACAAATAACGTGTCTTTATAATATTACCTAAATCATGGATAGCCACAGACACTGGGAAGTCATCATCAAGACCATCTGTTTGGTAATTGGATTTCCTTTTTGGTGGATTCAATGCCATTTGGGTGGATATTTTAGTTTATTTGACCTCAGTATTAAGGAAATAGTATGGATGTCTTTTTATACATAGTTAGTCCCCAACTTATAGGAATGGCCATGATCCCAATGTTTCTTTCTACTTATTGGGGGGTTGGAGAAAAGAGGAACTCAGAACACATTTTCCATGTAAATAATGTTTTATAATAATAAGCTTCCCAGATTAATTACAAAAATTATTAAATGCAGAGTATAACTGGGTTATAACTGTAATAATATTTATATTATTTGAATTAATATATGACATATATTATGATATAACATATTATTAATATATTATTAGAATTCTTAGAAAAAGGGGATCATGAAGTAGAAAAGGACAACTGATGAGGGAAAAATGGAAAGAAAAGCAAGGAAGACAGGAGAGGAACAAAGAAGAGGGGTAAAGAAAAGGAAAAAGGGGAAAGGAATAGGAAAGAAAAAAGGAAGAGAAATAGAAAAAAAAAGAAAGAAGAGAAGGAGTTTTTCTTTATATTTAAAAAAAAAGATGAGAAAAAGCAAGGTTTGTTTTTTTTTTTCAAAAGATTGTATTTGTCTTTGGCAATTACCTTTCTGCATCCTAATTTCATCTTATATTCTCCTCAGACACCCAATGTCTTCACACAGCTAGGATATTCCCTTCATTCATATGATATAGGCTACCCTACCTCCATAATATTCCTGGCTCCAAACAAGAGAACTGTTTGGTTCTGCACACATATATTGTATCTCAGATCTACTGTAACCTATTTAACATGTATAGGACTGCTTGCCATCTGGGGCAGGGGGTGGAGGGAGAGAGGGGAAAAATCGGAACAGAAGTGAGTGCAAGAGATAATGTTGTAAAAAATTACCCTGGCATGGGTTCTGTCAATAAAAAGTTATTTAAAAAATAAAAAAGATTGTGCAATGAAAAAAAATATATATCCCTGGCTCTAAAATCACCTTTCTCTCTTACACTAACACTCTCCCCAATTAACAACCCATCATTCCCTCATTGTGGATTATCTCAGATGAGGGGAAAATAAAAAAGCAACTTTATTGACTATTTCATATTAATGTGGAATTGAGTGATAATCTCTTAATATTCTCAGGGGTATTTTTAAGAGAGTTGTTTGTGAAATCAAATGAATATATAATTGGTAAAATTCTAGGAAGCATAATAAAATGAAGTAAAGAAATGCAGCCAATATTGAAAATCTAGTAGGGGTAAAGGACTATTAGAAGGCCCTTGGGGTCCTAACTTCTGAAATGTTCCAGATTTTCAAGGTTTCTTTCTCTCCCCTCCTCCTATTAGAAAGTTAGCTCTTTGAAGGCAAGGTCTATTTCTACCATTTTTTATCCATAGGACCTGATTCAGCACCTGGTGCACGACAAGCAATTAATAAATACTTATTGATTGATAGATTGGCATTCTGAATCCACAGGCCTTCTAAACAAGCTCATTTTCTTTTCAGTGACTTCCTTAGAAACAGCAGCTCTGTTGGGGAATGAGAAGAAGGGACAATGGCAGTCATTTTTCTGCACTGATTATTTGTCAAGTATTTGTAAATTTTATATATGTAGATTAAACATACTATAAAATTTTTGTACCTTTGAAAGATCTAGGATTTCAATCTACTAAAGTAAACCACAACCAATATCACTCACTCTCTTGTGATTTTGTAAATTACAATGAACTTAAAAAAAACCCACCAGCATTTCATGACCAACATGTTGGTAATAAACCTTTTTTTTAATTCAGCTAGGTTGATCTTCACGTGGAAAATATTCAGTCTCTTATTAGACCCATTCCTGAAGCCTTTCCAGCTTGGGAAGATCTAGTAGAGCCCTTATAACCCCAAAACCACATCCATTTTATAATGATGACAGAATGAAAAAATTTTAGTGAAGGAGGAAAGTTAGTAAAAATGGCTTCAATTATACCAATAAGTAATTTCTTTTTTAAGAAGGATTTCCAAAAAAGCAGGATTATTCCATAAAGCATATATTATTTATAATAATGATAATCTTCAAAAAGTACTCCTTATTTTTAATAATATACTACAGAATATGATATACTAGATAGAGAACTGGATTCAAAATGAGGAAGATCTTGGATTCAAGTCTCACATATCCAGCTGGGCAAATCACTTCAATTTTCAGTACTCTAAGGCAACACTCACAGACTAGAAATTTCAAAGAAGAAATTAACTTGCAGTGGCAGAGAGAATTTCCTTATCTTGGAGTTCTTTATGCCAAATAAATGTAACATTTAGTTCCTATCCCTTTCACTAGAATTAAGTGGACCAATCTATGTACCATTCATGATTTTAAGGATGTCATTTACATCTTATCTTGGTCTTAGTCTTTCCAGACTGATATTTTCCAGTCTGTCCTATTAGAACAGCCTGCCAATCTGCTTCACCATTTTAGTTGCCCTGAAAGAGAGAGTATCAGCAAGGCAGATGTTATGAAAGATAAAAATTCTAAGAGAGTGGGTGGATGAAATTAGTGAAATTCCTATCCATTTTCAGTACTTTGGTAAGATGTTCATCTTTGTCTCCAGCAATATCTTGCAATAACAGCAGCCTCATTTCCTCCCTCCTCATTTCTCTCCTTACTCTTTCTGCAGCTGTCATCCACTTCATCAAAGAGGAGTGTGAATCCCCTACCAACTAAGCAAAACAACTGAATTCTTTCTCTTCTCCCCTTCCCAGCACAAAGGTAGCTTAAGTGAGAAAGAGAATAAATTAAGATCAAGTGGAAAAAAACTGAAACAATGAAAAAAAAGAAATTTTACTGAATTTAGAAGTACTGTAAATTCAAGAAGAAGAAAGAAAAAGTTCAAGGAAATTGGAGTTCCCTGACATCTTGGAAACTGGTCAAATGTTAGTTTATAACATGCCAGTTTAGGACCACAAAATGGTAAAAGTATTGCATGTCTAATCAGAATTAATTTACACTGATTTCCAAATTTCTGACTTAGAAAACAGATATTCTTTCTTAATCTGGGCCTGAGTTACCAAAAGGAAAGATGGAGAAACTATCAATCAAACCAACGGCAGGGTAAGAGTTCAGCTAAAGCCAAAAAGGCCAAATTACTGATGTAAAACATGCTTCAGGGATGATAAGTTGTCAGGGCTGAATTTGTTCAAAATAACATTTCTATGAAGCACTGACACATGTCACCGCAGCTGCTTCCTACCACCCCTTAACTGCCCAGCTGTCTAGTCTACTCCCCCAGAACTCCAAGAAGTTAAAAAAAAATTCCCCATAAGATACCTCTGACCTTACAGGGCTTGACATCAGCCCTGCTGCCTAGAACCTTGAAGCAAATGGAGAAAGTAGAACTGAGTGTCAGTCCTTGTCATCTCAGACACAGCAAAGACACCCCACAGTGATGTCACCCTCATGGCAGTTCAGAGATGTCAGAATGCTGGCAACATATTTCAAGAGGAAACTAGCAAATATGACAGTTCTTGGATGTGGGTTGGGAATCAAACAGAACAAAAGCCTATTTGTCAAATAAGGCAAAATAAAATTTAAGAGCATTCTGGGATTTTGCAATGCATTCTGTATTAGAAAAGAACAGTAGCACTGGTATATAATGAAACTTTTTCTACCAAAAGTCTCAGAATCTAAGCCCTTAGCATGCTGGCCATTTTTAACTACTCATTCTCCTTCATATTTCTCAACAAGAATTGTAAGATCAATGAGTAAGACTATAAGAACAAAATAATTTTCCTAGAAATAGTAAATGTCAGAGAATTATCTTTTATTAACCCTAAATATATTCATTAATAAAATTGATGAATCCATAAAAACACATGGATCAAAGCTGGAAGAGACATTAGAAGTCATTTAGTTCCACCCTCTCATTTTATAGATAAGAAAACTGAGGTTCAAAGAGATCAAGAGTCAGAGAGTTTAGTAAATGTCCAAAGCAGGATTCCAACTCCAACATGAGTCTTTTCTTATTCACACTACAGATGTGTTCCTGGAAAACATTTTAGAATTTTATTTTAAATAAAGCAAAAATATATTGTAAAAACACTGGCAGGAACCTATTTACATAAATACTATAGTTAATCCTTTTTTTAAAGGCAAGAATCACTTTGTGATGCAAATAACAACTTTCTCACTTCTTTATTTCATAATTTGAGGATTTTATATAATAGTTGATTTAAATAAAATAGTTTATTTTTTTTCTTAAAGGAGCAAACATTACTGCATTTTGAGATCTTTGATGTACTACTTAGTATCCAAACATGGCCTACTTTCTCTTAATGCACAAACTTCTAAATTAGGGTGAAAGAATCAAAAACACATAAATCAAGGTCCACATACATTTCTGATAGAAAAAGGCAAAGGGCAATTAAACTTTAAGAAAGTTACACATAACACTTGAAAATTAGGTTGCCAATACATGTCAACCACGCTTGCTGAGCTTATCTTATTTTCTCCTCTTGCTTACCTTGAAATGTCAGCCTCTGAAGACAATCCAACCAAAGGAAAAATTGTCTCCATAGCATAGCTGAAATGTTTGCTTTCTCTGTTCCTTGCTCTAATAGCATTTCCATCCACCAATCACTACATGCTGGAATGCTGTAATCTTTCATTAATTTCTATATTGCTTCACTACTTGCTAGAAAAATGAGCTGCATCAAAGTACCATGTCTGTGAATACAATAATAAGGTATTTCCTTGGCCCTGATTAAATGGAACTTATTGGTTCTAGAAACTTTGCTTGAATTATTGTAGTTATTCAATCATTTCAATTGTGTCCTACTCTTCATGACTCCATTTGGGGTTTTCTTGATAAATATATTGGAGTAGTTTACCATTTCCTTCTCCATCTCATTTTACAGATGAGGAAACTGAGGCAAAAAGGATTAAAGGATTTATCCAGGTTCACATAGTAAGTCTGACTTGAGCTCAGGAATATGAGTCTTATTAACTCTAGCCCTGGCACATTATACACTGATAGAATTATATATTTATAAATCAGTCCAGTTTGTCAGAGAAAGATCCATGCATTGTTCTGGGTCCTGTTTGCTCCCTTGAATGAGGACTTTGTTGCACATTAGTGATAATTCCCTTACTAGAGTATGAACACTAAACTGTGAGATGAGGAGCACAATGTGGAACAACAAACCTGAATCTCTAATCTCTTAGGTTATGAACTGCTGAAGCAGCCATTGAGTGGAGGAAGGGAGAAAAACCAAGCAAAGTAAAGTAGAAGAAGAATTCACGTTAGTCTACCATCTGAACTTTCTTATAGGCAGCTTTCCTACTTCAATTAATAATAACTAGCATTTATATGACATTTTAAAGTATGATGAAATTTACAAATACTATCTCATTTTAACTTCATCACAGCCCGAGGAGAGAGGTGGGAATTATTCTTGCTAAATAAGTGCTAAACGCTGTTGTTTCAAGATTATTAGGGCTGTGAACACCCACTAAAGTCAGTACTCTAAGGGAAAACATCATTAAACTTACCCTAGGTATATCTGTAGAATTTAAATCACTTTGGGAAATAGAACACCGTTTCCCAGCTTGCAGGTAAGATCTTGCAAACTTTTCCAAATTCTAGGTTCCAGTTACTTCAGCCTTTTAAAATATGTATGTTCATATAAAATTCTTTCACCTCTGCTTCTCAATGAAAAGAGCAAAGGACTCCCAAGGTAATACATTCATTTAAGGAAGAAGTCTATTGCATATTCCTTGTAGAGTCTCCTAGACATCTAGAACCCTTTAATGTATCCTTAAATCTTGTCATCCGTCCAGTTCTGAGATATGTCAGCCAGTATGTAGATGTATGTATATTTGGATTTCATTAGCAAAAAATATCTAGGCCTAGTAGAATAAATAAATCTGTTCTCTCACCTGCCCCTACTTCTAAAACTAAATCACCATTAACCATTGATTCTCATCTATATTCTTTCTCCTTCTTTCATTCTTCCAAAATCAGCATTCTTTTCTCAAATCCAGCTACTTGCAGTAATAGCAGGTAATCAGACCAATGACCACAAAATGTTGAGCTTCAAGAATGCTTGAAAAGTACAGAATTAACAAACATTCATATTTTATAGGCAACATAGGAAAATTAAGAAATTTTCCCACTATAAAATAGTGAGTGACTGGAGATTTTAAAATTAGCATACAAATCTCCATTTCTAAAACTTTTCTACATAACTAGAGGTGTTACTTCTTTGGGGAAGGGTTTCTGGGGGGGGTAAATATGGAAATATATTATGACACCAATAATGTTTCTCCTCTTTGCATAGATGTTTTTCCAATCCTCCCTTTAAGTTATATATAAAGCAATCTTCTGAGAGAAAGGGACCCACATGTGCAAAAATGTTTGCGGCAGTCCTTTATGTAATGGCAAGCAACTGGAAACTGAATGGATGCTCATCAGTTGGAGAATGACTGAATAAGTTATGGTATATGAATGTTATGGAATATTATTGTTCTATAAGAAATGATCAGCAAGATGACTTCAGAGAGGCTTGGAGAGACTTACATGAATGGACGGTAAATCAAGTGAGCAGAGCCAGATCATTGTACATAGCAACAGCAAGATTATACAATGATCAATTCTCAGGAACATGACTCTTTTCAACAAGGAGATCCAATGGTCTTGTGATGGAGAGAGAGAGAGAGAGAGAGAGCCATCTGCATCCTGAGAGAGGACTGGGGGGGGACTATGTGGCTCACAACATAGTATTTTTACTCTTTTTGTTGTTGTTTGGTTGCATTTTGTTTTCTTTCCCATTTTTTCCTTTTTGATCTGATTTTTCTTGTGCAGCATGATAATTGTGGAAATATGTATAGAAAAATTTCACATGTTAACATATATTGGATTGTTTGCCATCTAAGGGAGGAGGTGGAGGAAAGGAGGGAAAAAATTTGGAACACAAAGTTTTGCAAGTGTTAATGTTGAAAGTTATCTATGTATATGTTTTGGAAATAAAAAGATTTAATAATAAAAATAAAATTACCTTCTAAAATTTTCTTTTGAAAATTATAAATAGTTCTGAAGTGGGGATGGAAAAGGTGTCATATGAAGGCTGTAGTGGTTCTCATATGGTAATCTGATGAAATGACATGATTCTCAAGCCCTGTTACTACAAAGACTGACAAAGATGAGCTGTCATATGGTTTAACTAGCCAACCAAGAAAATACGAAGTTAAAAGGGTCAACAAACAAAAATTTGACAAATTGTTCCTTGCCCCATGTTTGGTCCTATCTGGGTAATAATGAGGTCAGATAGCACTCTAAAGGTCATGATGTCAGAGGACTGGAAGAACTGAAGAACTAAAACCGACTTATAGACATAAGAAAGTGCCAAGCATCATCTGACATCTTTGTAGATTCTTGCAAACAACAACAAAAAAAAATTCAATAAAGTCCCTCCAGGCAAATATGCATATGCACATACAATATTCTCTTCCCAAGAAAAACATTTGTGCCCAAGAAGAAAAGTCATTTTGTTGAAGAACTCAAAATTGGCTATACCTATCAGAAATACCTATTAAAAAAACAAAATTTGGGTCATTACAGAAAATGAAAAGAATATAAGACATTTGCCAAACTTCAAGTGGCCTAAATCAGTGTCATCTTTTTGAATCAGAGCAAAAAAAAAGAAGCCAAAATGAGGCACATCTTCGCAACAATATGTAGAGATAATGAAATAACTATTAAATTTTTTCAATAAAAGAAAACAAAGTAAAATAACATAAAGTAACATTCAAGTCCTATTTGTACATTTAGTTTTTGTGTTCTAAACATTATTTCTTTGTAAAAAGGATTTCTAAGGCAAATGATCAACTCTTATTTCAGGGGGCTTTTTCTTCATTTTCTACTAGATATATTCTCTTGCATTGCACTCCACCATCATCATGCTCCCAGGAAACCTCTTTACCCAAGGACTCATCATTTTGTGAGACTGCATCAATTTTAATGCTCTCATCTCTTCAGTATCCTTGAAGAATTCCTTCCCACAATAGAAGTCATAGACAGTCAATTCTTCATTTCCATCTCTGTTTTCCCTGGACTAGACTCCATCTTCCCTCTTCACCTTGTTTACCTTTCTTTAGTGTATTATTTTTCTCTTAGTAGATTGATTGTAAATTCCTTTAGATCACAGACTGCCTCTCTTTTTCTTTTTTGGCACTTAATATAGTAACTGGCACATAGTAGGTGCTTAATAAATGTTTCTTGACTGACTGAGAGTAGACCAATGAGAGCCAGTGAAAAAAATCAAGAAAGCTCAGTATTTTAGTAGTTAACAATGTTGTTTGACCCAACAAACTGTTCTTTTTGATTGAGAGAAGAGAACTCCCTGGCAATAGGAAATGGGAAAATGTAGGGTCCATCTTTTCAAGGGAGAAGTTGAAATGCTTTGGTAATTATAGACCAGTCAGGTTCACTTTGATACCTGAAAAGATACTAGAATAAATTGCTCAACTCCACAATTACTTTGTTGTGCCCTAGAAAGGCACTGTGTAGAATGTAGCTATAAACATAGATTTGTGAACAGCAAATCCTGCCAGACTATTTAAGTTCCTTTGGTGACAGACTGAAATAGATAAGGGGACAGCAATAGACATAATCTATCTGTGCATCAGTAAGGTCTTTAATTCTGTTCCCCTAACATTATCAACAAGTTAAAAAGATAGCGGAGGTCCCACCCCACTAGACAATTGTAACACTGAAAGAGCTGGTATCAGTAGCTTCTATCATTCTCAAGTGACAAAGCAAGTGATGTTGCCCCATTCTGAGATCATTCTTTAGCACTATTTGATCACTGAATCAATAATCCAAAAGAGGTAATTGGAACAATATTCAATAATTGTGTAAATGACTCAAAATTGAATGTGGATTCTTTTATCTTGGAAGACCAAATTGGATTCTAAGCTACCTTGATGAATTAGAGAAATCTTGTCTTTCTCTGGCACCCCAAATCTGGAAAATAGATGCTTTATTATAACCCATTTTGCAGATAAGGAAAACGAAGCACATAAATGTTGAATAACTTGTCCAGAGTCACACAACTATTAAGTGTCTGAGACCAGATTTGAACTCTGCTTTTCCCAACTCCAGATCCAGAACTCTTTCCAGGATCTCTGGAATCACTCTGTGGAATCACTCTGGAATCATCAAGTTCATTGGCTAAGTATGTACTCTATAAACATATACAAAGGGGTATGTGTGTTTATGTGTCTATGTGTGTGTATGTATATATATATATATATATATATATACATATATATATATATGTATATAACACTGGAATTATTAAACAGAAATATTATGTACAAAGAACAGAATACAATTCTTTGGTCTAACATTAGTCAAAACTTTATCAAATTATTGAGTCCATTTTAGATCTCCTGAAAAAAAATCTATAAAGAAGGATTAAAGCATGTGAAACCTTTGACTTAAAAACTAAAGGCCAACAGCTGACATTTAAATTATTTTAGATTTTAGTTGTATTCTGTCTCTAGGGAGACAGAAAATATTTGCTTAGATCTAAGGGGAAAAGGTCTTATCTAAATGCTTAAATGCTATAGCATGCCACTGAAAGAAACTATTGATCACAAACACTTTTTAGGAAAAAAAGGATTTATTCCTACAATTCTTGTAATTATACCACCTTTACTATATGGTTGTCCATAGAGTTCCTTTATGCAATTAGACTACCTCTCTATGTTCAATCACACAATCTTAACTCTGTGACTCTAAGATTGCTTCACACTAAATGATTACAATAAATGTTGTTCTGAGGGAAGAAATGGAACTTGAAATGTTTGACTAACCAGAAAGATAAAAGTAAAGGAAGAATTCTGGGTTCCTATTAAGAATACAAATAGATATTTTATTGAAGGGAATTGCCATCATCCACAATGTTTTACTTCCATCTTGAAGAAATCTGAAAAACCTTTATCTGATCACAGCATTTATGAAGGGAAAGGGACTGGAAGTGAGAAAGAAGACTGCAGAGAAGTAAGAAATTGACAGGAAAAGGAAATGGAAACCCCAATTGTAGATAGCCTTTCACGGAATTCAGTAAGAAAAAAGAAAAAACTGCTTTTCATAGTATTGTAGGTAGTGGGGAGATATAGATAAAGTAAGACTTCTTTAAAGATGAGAGAGACATGGAGGTATTTGTAAGCTATAGGGAAACACTCCCAATAAATAGGGAGCAATTGAAGATAAATGAGAAAGAGTTTTTGGCAGAGGGCAAAATTTGCTGGGAAAAGATGGAATGAAATAGGATTACTTGTGCTTGTACAAGGGTTTGCCAAGGCAAAGAAAGTGACCAATTGTATGTGAGATGGGGTAAGAGAGGAGATAGTAGCAGAAGATTTCTGAGGGATATGAAATAGGGAATGAAGGAGAAAAATTAGCTCTCAGCAAATAGCCTCAATTTTTTTTCACAAAAGTATTAGACAAGGTTCTTAACTCAATAGGATAGAAGAAGAAAAAGTTGTGGGAAGTTTGAGGAGATATGGGAAAAAAATTTAAAGCTACTATGGTGAATGAAGTAATGAATTGATTAGGAATATATAAAAAAGATTACCTTGATGCAATGGAGCCCAGTTCGGAGTAAGTAACATAATTTGCAATAGATGCAATCAGTAGGATTTCATTAATTTCTCTGTTTTCATTCAACAGCTTGTGACTAGAAGAGAAAGCTTTGGGTAACAGGAGAGATTCAAGGCTGAGACTTGGCAAGATAATAAGATAAAGGGGAAAGGAACTCGAAAAAAGAGATTATAGATTTCAACTAGTTCACCAATGGGACAAGAAAGGAATGGAAAAAAAGTATAGAAAGTTGAAAATCTAAAGAAAAAACTGAAATCAGACATTGTAATAAGTACAAAAATCAGAGTTTTAAATTGTAAGAGAGATTTCTTTAACATGGGAGAACATTGTGGGTGATTCAAGATCAAAAATGTGACAATCTCTGTGGTCAGCTGAGGTAGAATAGAAGCAGATAAGTGAATATGAGTAAGATGAGGAATTGGGATATTAGGATGTTTGAGAGAATAGCAGTATGTAAATTGAGGTGCTCTAGCACAGGACAGAATAAAGAGAATGACTGTGTCAGGTACAGAAGAAAGAAAGGGAAGTGTCCTGGAGGTCAATAGACAACAGCTATCACTATCTTGATTAATTATAGATATAAATTGGCTGAACCTCAAAGGGCAAGATTACTGAGTGATGGTGATAGAGAGCTAACTTGGAAGTGGCAATGGGGGACAACTCTCTCACCTTGACTAATAGGTAAAGGAGAATGACTAAAAATTCAATCAATGCTGGAAGGGCTTGTTCAGGAGATAGCTAAGTCTCAACAAGAGCCAAAAGGAATGGGAAAGGAAAAGATTTAAGATAAAAGCAGACTTGTTGCTTTTGAAGCAAGCATTCCAGAGAGCACAATGAAAGGTGGGAATGATCTTGAATGAGACATTGGAAGGTGGCAGAAAGGTGGGAAGGGGTTGGGTTGAGAGGAATGGAAATAAAGGAAAGTGATAGGGACAGAGAAAAAGGTTTTGAATAATGAGAGATGGGTACTCAGAACCACTGGAAGGATATAATGGTATGGAAATTTGTTCATCTCTGAAGAATGAATTTAATTAAATTATCAATATCCTTAGAAGTTTGGCTTCAGAGTAGAGTCCTTTGGAGTATAGCTAGAAGGTGGTGGAAGTACCCCTTTGGAAGCAGACCCGCTTAAGATATTTAGTAGAAAAAGCATGATAAAACTTCTCTCTTTCAAAAGCAAGCAGACTAGGTCAGGCCAGTAAACTAGTATAGGACATGTGATGAAATGGTTTCCCTCCTACCGTGAAGGGAATGTTATAAAATGATAATTCTCTATTTTTATAGCAGTGTTGAAAATTTTCTCTAAAACTTTTTTAAAATCAAAAATAATATTACCTTATGTATGAACTATTGCAAAAGCCTTCTGGTTGATCTTTCTGCTTCAAGTCTCTTCTTAAAAAATCCATCCTCCACTCAGCTGTCAAAATGATCTTCCTAAAGAGTGAACATACCATTCCTCAACTGCAATTCAATAAATTCAGTGTAAACTTTTCTGTTGGTGTTCAAAGCCCTTCATAATCTGCCCTCATTCAGCCTTCTAGTCATCTTATATTTAATACCCACTTATTCTTCACTTCAATGACTGACTTCCTTGCTCAAACAGGACTCTCCATCTCTCCATCTCCATCTCGAGGCATTTTTGTTGCCTATCCCTGGGCCTGAGATTTACTTCCTCCTCATTTCTGCCTCTTGGTTTCCTTCAGGTCCCAACCAAAATTCTGCCTTTAAAAAGAAGACTTTCCTTATCCCCTAATGCTAATATCTTCCAGCTATTGATTACTTCCAACTTATTCCACATACATATTATTTATATATAGCTGTTTGCATGTTGTTTCCTTCTATAGGATGTGAACTCCTTGAGAGAAAGTAATATGTTTTTGCTTTTCTTGGTATCCTTAGTGTTTAGTACATGTCTGGATCATTGTAGGAACTTGATATATGCTTATAAATATAGTATAACTTTTCCCTGAAGTTTGTATGTACTGATGGAAAATTGTGTCACAGAATTGGGGAGTGGGATGTAATACTAACTATTCTTACTATATAATGTTAGTTTGTTGTTATTGTTTTGGATGGTATTTCATTTTTCCAAATGCATATAAATACAAGTTTTCAACTTTTGTTTTTATAAGGCTTTGTGTTCCAAACTTTTCTCCTTCTCTACTTTATCTCTCCCTTCCCCAAGACAGCAAATAATCTGATATAGGTTAAATATGTGCAATTTTTAAAACATATTTCCATATTTGTCATATTGTAAAAGAAAAATCAGATCAAAATCACTCTTAACTTCTCACTCAGGTTTATTTCTGACCCTCAGAGGGAAGATATAACCATATTCTGGGGACCTGATTTATCAGTAGAAGGTAGGAGTTGGGAGTTAGGAATTGGGATAAAGATACTCAGAATTTATGTATATAAAGTATTTATATTTATTTTTGTTGCTTACTTTATGTCTTCAGTACCTATCATTGAAGCACTAGACTTGGAGTCAGTACTTGATAAATGCTTATTGATGGACTGATAGATGATATTCAAACTACTAAACTATAAATGTGGTATGGACCCTAAAAATGGGGTATTGGATTTGTATGACAAAAGCAACTGTACTTGGGCTTCCTGCTCTGTAGTGAGCAATGCAGAGTCAGACCCCTCCACTGTGAATTGAGCCAGTTGTTCAATGTCTCAACTCTGGAGATTCACATATTTCTAAAAGTGAGACCACTAGAAGTAACAGGTGAGTCAGAAAGGTGTTACTGCTAGCTAAAAATGTACTATAGCTGTCACTTACCTTTAATAACCCTGTAAATATTTCCACCAATGAGATGAGAAAGTTTTACTAGATAGCTCTAAGATCTTTTCCAGCACCAAACCTATGATATTATTAGTCTATGTTATCAGGTAGACATGATTTAATTTGAAATTATGTATATTTTTTTAAATGAGCCATCATTTGTATATGTCATACCTCTAAAAAAATAAAAGTTGAAGTGGTTTCTAAATAAGATTCATACTTTATGTCAGAAAATTCCTATTAATATAAACTTCTATAAAGCTCAGAAAACATCAGCCTTAGAAATCTGAAACCACTGAAACTTGGAGTTAAAAAGCCAATAGGAGTTTTTGGTTTTTGTTTTTTTTTTTTAAATAATTACACATCTTTCCCAGAGTCCGTGGGCAGAGATTTTCATACCACAAGTTTTTCTGATGTCAGCTTTCATCAGAGAGGAAGGAAGGAAAAGTGAAGTTCAAAAGCCCTGCACTTTTTCTATGTAGAGCAGACAGTTGTGTTGTGTAACACCATCCTCTGCTCACTCGTGGTCCATGTAGTGCCTTAAAATGTTTGATAGTCAATGGCAGAGAAGGAGAAATAATTGTATTTAATGTCAGTTTGGGTTTGTAAGAGGAAAGCTGAAATTTCTGGAGTGCTCCTATTAAGCAACATTTCCTTCTGTGGATTTTTTTTCACTGTGTCTTGTTTTATGCCCTCTCTGACCTCCCTTGTAAATCACTGAGCCCTGATAATAGGAAAAATAGATGATTCTTATCTCTTTCCAATTAAATATATATTTCCTAGTCCCTTTTTTTCACCCTCAAAAACAAAAACCATAAAGGAATATTGGAGGAGAGATCCTTAGAGATTCTATCAGTCTCTACTAACTCTAAAATTTCAGACTCATACCAATTTTCAAACTCCTTCCTTGTTGTCTTTGTTTTTATTTTTTAAAGACTGGCTCTCCCTATTTCGCCTAGGCTGGAAATATAGAGACAATTCAGTTGACACAGTCCACCGCAACTCAGAACTCCAGAGCAAGAGATCCACCAGCCCCTATTTTCTCCAGCTAGAATTACAGGAATGTGCCCCCAGATCCAGCCTTGCTATTTCTTTTAAAAGCTTCAGTTTACCCACTCACCTCTTTGCTGATCTCACTCCCCCTTCATTTCTCATAATTGACATAGTAGATGTGGGTGGGAGAGGACTTAAGTATTGGCAATTCAGTGGATAGAATTCTAGGTTTAAAGTAAGGAAGAGCTGATTTTAAATCACCCTGAAACACTTATTTGTACTAATTGCGTGATTCTGAGGAAATAAATTTGCATTTCTTAGTTCCTTCTGGGAGAACTTTCGAGGTCAAAATTATTTTCATAATGATATTAATTGCTTTAATTTCTAATACAATAAGTATTGATAGATAAAAATAACCCATAAAAACAAAAGCTTTTTGGGAGAGCCTAAATAAATTTTAAGAATATGAAAAAATCCTGAAACCAAGAAGTTTGACTTATACTAATTGTAAATAGAGAGCTGACTTTTGGTTTCAGAAGAATGTAGTTTCGAACCCTGCTTCCATCACATACCGGTTAGGTGACAAGCTAAGTCATTTAAACTCTGAATCCCTCCAGACATTTCCCTAAGTCTCTAAGTTTCAAAAGAATGGCTGATCCTCACTGGTAGAAAAAGTTTAGTATTGGGATTTGCCTAATCAATCAATCAATATTTATTTATTAACCACTTAATATGTTCCAGGCATTGTGCTAAGTACCGGAGTACAAAGAGGTAAGAGATAGTCTGCAATGAAGAAATCCCAGGAAAGTTATACAGACAGTGAAAATTATATATGTAAAATAAGAAAGTGTGCATTTTTCATATGATGCATGTGAACAGAGAAATGAAGCCGATAAGTGGTGCATTCCTTCACATTTACCAAAAGTTATTTTTAAGTACAAATTCACAAATATTTCATGATTTTTAAGAATAAATATTGCATTTTTTCTATTTTAATTATGAAGAAGAAAAACACAGTTCCATGACTTGTTTTTCACATCCGCATCTGCCTGCTATGAACTAAGAACTTTATGTTTGGTTCTAGTCTTGTTGTCTCCATCTTCAATTGGTTTTCCAAGTGAGCATCTGCCATCTGTGATGGCAGGCCTGTTTTTTTGTGTTGGTTTTTTTTTATTCAAATCATGTGTAAAAATGTTGATTCACAACAGGGCTCTCACATTGCATGAAACCCATTTTTAACAGTGCAGCACTTTTGCTGACTTTTGGGTAACTATATCACATTGCTAATGTGGTGGTTCTAATGGAGAAAAAGCTATTTCTTAAAATTCCAGGAAAAAAAAATATTTAAAAAACACTTAACTAGGAAACTTTATTCAACATATTATCAAGATTTCACTGCAATCTGTTTTTGTTTAGATAAACACAGTTAAAAACCACATTGTGGGTCAGATGATGTTCCATACTGCCCTCAAATCATAAATTTGCCATAACAAAGTTAGGATTTCAAAAAAAGTGTAACTATTATGCATGATTGGTACTAAAATATTAAATCCTGTTCTGACCCAGTTAGGAAAGGTTATAGTTTTCAGAAATGATGTAATGAAAGGGGAAGTACATTTGGAGTCAAATGAACCAGGTTCAGATCCTGGATCTACCTTTTACTATCTGCTTAACCTTAAGCAAGCCACTCAATTTCTCTGAGCCTCAATTTCTTTATCTATAAAACAAGAAGGCTAAAGTAGAGAGTTCTTATAGTCCTTTCCAGTTCTAAATCTATGATTCTATGAAATCATCACTTTAATGCCAAAGAATCTAGAAAAATTAAAAAAAAATGTATATGAGTTTAAGGGAAAAGAACTTCCTTTACAAGAGTCACTTATACAAAAAGGTATCAGTGAAGTATCAAAAAATAAGTCCAAAATCTTCTGTATCTTTGGAGTTGGAATCATCTCCCAATTCTCTCCTAGTAATGTAAAGGAAACAAATTCTACATCAAGATTAGGGGATCCAATCCAGTGGACCAGTGTTTGGTTCCTGATGCATTGAGATCAGTGTTTTGACCACGTCACTCACAAAACCTGAGCCTATGCTGTTTAACATATGTGAAGAAGAATTTATCTCCTAGCATGGGATAAATTGCTTTAATATTCAAGAGGGGGGGGATTTTTTTAAAAGATAAAACAAATGTTCACTGTAGACCTGTTATGTATAAGGCATTGTGCTGGAAGATAGGCCCCCAAAAAATCACTTTAAAGATTGAATAAAAACATATGTAATCCTGAAATTAAAAAAAAAAAGTTTATAGAATATTGTGATTGGGTAAAAAAAAAGTGATTTTTTTTGTTGTAAAAGAGGTTTTCTAAATTTCTGTTGATCCAAATAACTCAGTTTGATAGGAAAAGTGCCAATTGTTCAAAAGCAATAGTTTAAGTTTCATCTTCAAGCTAAAACCCAGTTCCTTTAAGAAAAAGATATGAGCCAATTGTAACACAAAAAAGAAAGTATCTTAGTAGTTACTTAATAAATACGTATAGACTTAACATATGATCACATATCTGCCATAATGATACCCAGCTAATGATTTTTTAAAAAGAGCTTAAAAGAAGGTACTTAGCACATTTGGTTATGCCTTATGGAGGATTTATGGGAGGATATGAACCAATCACACAGCGTGGATAGTTTTGTTTTGTTTTGTTTTTTTAATCTGTTCCCTCAGAAGGAATACTCACATTGAGAAGATAGTTTCACAAATAAAAAAAAAAAAAAAGAAATGTGGATTAGATTATGGTGGGTGCTAGGTAGCACAGTGAATAGAAGACATCTCCCTCAGTTCAAACTCTGGCTTCAGACACTTATTAATTATGTGATCCTGAGCAAGTCACTTAATCCTGTTTTCTCAGCTGTAAAATGAGTTGGAGAAGCAAATGGCAAGCCATTCTAGTATCTTTGCCAAGAAAATCCCAAATGCAGTCAAAAAGAGTCAGAAGTAACTGAAAAATAAACATTATATCATATTATATTATGGTAAGTGCATAAGAATTGCACAAAATACTAAGAGATTAGATGAGAGAGAGATCACATCAAACTAGGGGACCAGAGAAGTTATCTACTCTGCATGTATCCTGTTGGTATTTGTTATTTACCTGTGTCTCTGCCATTAGAACATAAGTTCCTTAAGGGACTGTTTTAACTTTTTTTTTTAGTATCCCCCATGTTTAATACAGTGCCTGGCTCTTAGAGAGGGCTTAAAAATATGTCTACTGATTGATCAATTGACAACACATGGCCATTTATAAGGAAAATCAAATCTAAAGATATACAGCTTTATTTTTTTTTACATTGAGGCAATTTTTGCTGAGCAACTCTGGCTGGGATGTCTTATTTAGCAGCCTCAGCAATGGAGAATGACTTCTGATCTGAGCACAGCTTTGTTTTAAGAAGAAGAGATATTTCCTTTGCCCTGAAGCACCTGATATCTTCCACTGGCCAGAAGTTGGGAATCCCTAAGGCAGGCCCCCAATCCATGCCTGAAGCTGTCCCCAGGCTCTTTCCCTAGTTTTACTCTCTTCTCACTGAAATGATTCAATATCTATTGGTCAAGGGCAATAGGCTACATTACAAATTAAGAACAGAGAGTGAAAACAGTACTTCTAAATCCTTACTCTCCAGGAGACTCATGCTGTTACACATTTAGTAGAAGCCAAATTCCCTGCATTGAAATGTTTCTTTCTTCATCCTTTCAACCCTCAAATACTGGAACAGTTACAAACCAAAGCACATGGGAGAAAACATGATGGTAGTGTTTAAAATCTGGCCATGATATTATTCTTTTCAATTCAATTCAATAAATATCTACAAAGCCCTTACTGTATGCAAGGGATGGTGCTAGTCACCAGAAATAGAGATGAAAAATGAAAAATCCTTAGTCAGACAAAGGAGTTTATATTTGATTTGATAAATAATGAACACCCACTGAGAGTTTTTGAACAGAAAAGTCAAGTGATCAGACCAATTGATTAGTAAGATTATTTTGGAAGCAATATGAAGAAGAGATGTTTTCAATACAAATATTTTGCCATTGTAGCCATATGGTAGTGAGACCTGGAAGCCACTGCCTCTGAAGAACTAAATATGAGCATCCCAAAGGCACATGGTTAGTCTAAGTTGGTGGCAATTTATAATCACAATACCGCCTTGAATTTGCCCAAATAGCACAGCTGCTAGAAGTTTAGGCCCCCAGAAGTTGATCATTACTACTTTAAGTATTATAAGAGTAACCATATACATGGCTATTCTCTTAAACAGTAGCTTTTGAGCCCTCTAATCAATTAGTAGACTCTGTCCCAAAGGGATTTATTCAAATTACATAGGTAGAGTAATAGTTACAAAGCATTTCCCACCAACATTGGGTATATACTCCCCCAAAAAATATCCAGATTCTAGGAGGGGAAAAGACTAAGTCCCGGGGGAAAAGGGGCCAAAGCAGATCTCAACTCTATTTCTACTGGGTCTCAATGTCCTTTCTGCAGATGGTTCTCCCAAAGTTTGCCGCAAGTTGCTCTGTTCTTCAGCTGCCCTGGTATTTTGTAGACCACATTGTCTCCATCAGACTAAGAGCTCACAAGGAAAAAGTGTCTATTTTGACTGGAAGAGCCAATCTGCTATTAGACAAGTTGCTTGGTGGCTGTCCAGGTTCTTCAGCAGGCTTTGCTACTACTGAACTGGAATACCCAGTTGGCTTAGCTATTGTGTTCTTCTCTAAGTGCAGTGTCTCTGCCACATGTATTGATCTACTGAGGTTATTGCATTCTCATCAGCTGGACCCTCAGCTTAGAAAAGACAATCTTTTCCTTGACTCCCTCAAAAGTGATTTATCAGCTTCTGGGAAGGGGTAAGAGAATGCTTTACTCTCTCCTCAACAAAATTCTTCCTTACTTGAAAATTCATGCACTCTCAAATCACTCCATGTGACCAAAGGAGTTTGCCTTCAGTATGATCATCTCCCATACTTCTTTGAGAATCTTTTGCAGAAGAATGACTAGGGACAAAGGTATGAATGCATTCTGTGTCCTGCTGACTCCTTCATATGTATTAAAGTACTCGTGCCTGAGATGAGGAATGTCTATTTTCCATCTTAAGACTTTCTATTTTGCTTTTTAACTGCTCTTTCTTTTAGCAATTATAGACCTATAGATTTCAGCAAAAGCCTCACTGGAATACCCTCCTTACATAATCGATGAGCAACTCCAAAGAACTGGAAGAAAAGATATCTCTAAAGAACTATATCACAGAAGAGAAGAAGGGCTAAATTCATGGAAATTGTAAGGAATGACAATTGAAAGCCAAAGTACTCTATTGATATGCTGGAGATGTTAGGAAAAAGTAAGGAAAATCCCTTCTAGTTTGGATAGACTCCTGTGTCAACTTTAGGGGAGAAATAAACAAAACTAGCACAGATTGTGACCTACTTTGTTGGAGGGAACTATTTGAATGAATAGGATCCATTTGACAAAAACAGATTAGAAAATGGATAGACAAATAAATAGACCACTAAGGCTACCACAAGGTAGAGGTTATATATTATCCTAATTAAAATAGCATTCGTAGTATAAAAGAAAGGCTGATATAAGAGATATTGGAAGACAGAATCCACATGACTTAAGACCAAATTTCTTAAACTGCAGGTTGTAACCTCATATGAGGTTACATAATGGAATATGAAGGTTATGAAATTATGATTTATTATCAAGAAATATTTGACTTGTATTTTGTATATCTATATACCTAGCGTCACATAAAAATTTCTCTAGTGAAAAGGGGTGGAGGGTAGGAATAGTTTAAGAAATCCTAACTTAAATAAATAATTGGATATGTGTGAGAATTGGATGTGGGTTTAGTTTCCATAGAGTTACAAAACTTAATGAAAGAAATGAAGAGGAATGGAATTTAAATCAGAAAATTAAATTGAAACTTAAAATAAAAAAGATTAGGCTTACATGGAACAAGAGTAATCAAACTTATGAAGGGAAACCATAATTTAGAAT
Organism: Sarcophilus harrisii; assembly: GCF_902635505.1. Taxonomy (NCBI): domain Eukaryota; kingdom Metazoa; phylum Chordata; class Mammalia; order Dasyuromorphia; family Dasyuridae; genus Sarcophilus; species Sarcophilus harrisii. The sequence goes on from NC_045429.1 coordinate 127,129,830, forward strand.
AAAAAACATGCTATAAGATGTAATCAGAGGTGGGGACTCACACTCACATGGATGGGAAATGTTATTAGATGTAATGGGGGAATTAGACACTTCAGATAGATTGTCCCCAGCCTGTAGTCCTCCCTGTAGTCCCCAGCCTATGGAGGAAACAAGGGAAGAGACTTGTGTTTCAGGATAGGGAATAAAAGTCTATGCTTTTGTGCTTCAAGTGTGTACCTTCTAAACTAGTAGGTACCCACTCTTGCAAGAACAAAAAATAAAATCTTTTCCTGAATTCATCAGTGAGTCAGTGGAGTTCTTGGTAAAGCATTTTGTTTTTCGCACATGGGAGTCAAGAGAGAAAGAGTCAAAGATAACTCCAAAGTTTTATACTAATTTGTAATGACAAGGTAATGATATATCAACATATCCAGAATAGCAAGAGAGATGAGGATCTATGGGTAATGGGTTTTAGATTTTGAGGGCAGTTTGCTGAGTTTTGCTAAACTTATCATGCCTCTATTTTAAATTCTTTGTTATAAGAGATGACATTGGAAAGGAGTGAGGAAAAGTGAAGGTATTATAAAAACAAGTTAAAACAGGTCAAGAAAACATGTAAAAGGAGAGTGTCAGAACTTTGGATTTTCTTGGGGAGTAGGGGTAGAATATGAATGATGAGTTCAGATTTGTTCATACAGCATATGAAGTGTGAAACAACCAGATGGTAATGTTCAATAAGTCTTGGAAATGTGTTCATGGGAGAAATGGCAATTGAAATTATAGATATATTGGTCATTGATGTAGAAGTGATCATTTGAAGACAAAATTCAGAAGTCATTAATACTTTATGTTATTGTTGTTGGAGGTGGAGGAGTACAGAAGATAAGGAGGTAACAAAGGAGCCTGGGAATAAGATGCATATATGTTGCATCTTCCATTCCTACCCCTTCATTGGTTTGCATGCCCTTGGAAGATAGCTATTGCTTCATTTTTATCCTTGCATCCCCAGTCTTTAATATGATACCTTTCACATAGTAGGTTCTAAATAAATACTTGTGGAAGTAAATATACATCCATTTTCCCATTCACTTCCCAAAGCAAACAAATTGGAGGGCTTAACTAATGCTATTCTGGGCATGAGTCAGTAAGGTTAGATTGAATTCTCATTTAGAAATAAATATTGTGTAGATATTCTGAGCAAAGTCACTCTCAAGGACAAAAACTCTGGACCTCCATTTCCTACAGTTTCAATAACTAATACAAAACCCAAGGAGCTTCAAAAATTCAAATCACTCTGTGAACAATTAATGACCAGAAACTCCAATTTCATGTTAATTGGTTTTAATTAAAAATATTTTCCCCTCTCCTTATCTACAAGGGCTTATCGTCAGTATGCTAAGAATCTAATCTTTGAATTCCCAGCATCATATACTGTACCTTTGCAGCTGAATAATAAAGCAAATCTCAGAACAGCACCTGAATGGTCTAATGGAGAAAGGTTGGAGAGAAGGAGGGGAAAAGAATGAAAATTAGACACAGTGATTGATACCAAAAGAAATATACAAGAAAGTCATTTCAGGGAGTTAAATAAAATGGCATTAGCCAGAGGTTCTTACTCCTAAAACATAAAGGAAGAGTTGGTTTCCCAATCAATTCCTCTTGATTGAACTTCCCTAGGTGATCTCATGGGGCTACTAATATTGTAAAGTCATCTTTTAGGTAATTAGGACCACAGGAATCAAGAAGTTAGAAGATAATAAATGATTCAAATTTTATCAATTGCCAAAACCTGTAATATCCCATCCCATAAAAAAGGAGACAGGGAAGCATCTGTTTCTGGTTCTGTCCAAGCAAAAGAGAAGTGACATCGCAACTTTAAAGAATGAACAAATTCCATTGGCTTCAGCAAAAGAAAGGAAGTAATTCTGCTAAATAACAAGTCAGCAATTTGCAAGGAATTTTCCAAGAAGTGTGGCAATCTTTGCCCAAAGTGACTGCATGCTCCTGTTGTGTTCATAACAATTTCACAAGGATTCTGTACTTTAATAAATGAAATCATTTAAATAAATGATAATTAATCCTTTCAAATGGAATGCTTTGCTCTCACTTTCAATTCTATTTTCTGGGAGAATAAAACCTTTTATTTCTACAATTATTACTCAAATCATTTAGGCATTTTAGGGAGGAGGGTAAGACAGCAATATTGAAAAACATTATTTGTATCTCACATAAATGCATTTGCTACAGTGGATTTTTGCATATACCAAATCAACTCTGTCAGGCAACAGTTCAAAAAAAAATCACCCTTCCATTTCTGCCCCTGAGGAATCAAAGCCCTGCGCTCATGGATCATATACACCTATTTTATTTTATTTTTAAATGTTCAGTCAGCTCAGCCTCAGCAGTGGCTCAAGTTTTCCCTTGAGTACTCTAGTAATGATTCTTGCAAGGCAACAGCTGGGAGCCAAAAGATCCAATATATTTCTGGAGAAGCTGCAGTTGCTTAGAAGGTCAGTCATCAAATGAGATTCATTTTTCACCAGAGACAAAGGAGGGGCCAAGGTCTTTCAATTTGTATTTGTATGGAATTAGGCTGCTTTTGTAAAAGTGATCATGTAAGCTCCATGACTGGGTTTTTCAAACTTTTTGCAAGCATGAATCATGTACATGCATTTTTTAAGTTTACAGAATCTTGATTTAATAAAAATTAGATGAATTATTAAATGATCAGTTCTTAGCCTCTATTGATCCATATTGAAGAAAGTGTATAAAACATCATCATTACTAATAATAATGATGATGATTTTTAATATTTGGGTAAAAAAAAGTAAAATGTAGTCTGAAAAAATACATAAAATTTAAATTCTTTTCACTGTTATGTTAAAGTAGAAAGCACTGGATTTAAAGACACAGATCCTGCCATTGATTATAGGTTGAAACAATTGTATTGATTCAGAAATAAGGCAAGAATATAGTTCAAAAAGAAAAGATAGGAATGGGATTCCAAAATCATATTCTCACTCATATTGTATTAGAAAAAAGTACTAAAATTGGAATTCTAAACTGGTAGTTGGGGGCCCTGAGCTCAAATCATAATTGTGCTAATTATTGGTACTTACTCTGCCTATGTGACCTTGAGCATGAGTTTCCTCATCTGTGAAATGAAGGATTTGAACTAGATTGCCTCTGAAGTCCCCTCAGCTTTAAATCTAGATTCCCATGAATTGTGGGAACTGGAGAGCTTCCATTAAGAGCAGCTTGGGGCCCTCTTCTATTCACTGAAAGAGAGAATGGGCTTAGAGACTAAGAGCCATATAGCAACAGCGAGCAATGACAAAAACCTAGACAGGCAGCAGCTATGTAAATTTCACCCAAGCTGCTACTCCAGAGGCAGGGAAGAAATAAGGAGAAGAAGAAGGATGAGCCAAAGAGGAAATAAACATTACCCCAAGTTTGCCTATTTGTCCCTGTTATTTCTGATCTAATCAGAGGCCATGTGAAAGAAAAGTTATCCTTCTTTTTATCCCTACCCCCCCAATAATAAAAGAAGAGATCCAGAGGAAGATATTCAAAATGAAAATTTACAATCTATTTCCAGCTCTCTTCTTTCCTCCTCTCTTACTCAACCTTTAGGGAAGGAGGAACTTTAAAGTCTCAATCTTCCAACATCTTAATCTTCAGTGGTTAAGTTCATTTGGGGAATACTGTTTAGTTTGGTGAATTTGGAGGTTTGTGACATACAAAAAGTTTGAAAGGTGGAATATATAGTTTCTGGGTAATTGATCCATTTTATTAATTATGTTAGCATATAATTAATAAAAGGGTTAAGTGGGACTCTGGGATGCCAAACCCCATCATAGAACCCATCCAGATATGTCCATAGGACGGTGTGTGGTCCTGAAGGTGGCAATCAAGTCTGGTTAACAATTAATGAGAACAATGAATATTATAATTAGATATGTATCTATTCTAATGAAAGACTGAGGGACTGTTTCTGATCACTCCTGCTCCCAGACCACCCCCAGTCTCACACAATCTACACAAAGGATCTACTCCCACCACCACTCCCCACCACCAAGGCTGAATAGAACACAATGACCTCCCCACTTGGGTTGCATCTGAACAAAACTGAGGAAAAGATTAATCTAAACTCATTATCAGCGATGTCTTTCAAATACTGGCTTGACCTCGTAGAGAATGAGTATAGAAGAAGGGAACAAATCCTGGGTCTCCCCAATAAGTGGCTTAAAAATAATTTTTTTCTCAGGTTCTTTGCTCTGCTGTCAACCACCTTGGATCCAAGCACTTGATTTAGGAGAGATAATATTCTGAGGGAGGTTTATGTTGATACAGGGATCAACATGCAAGGGAGATCACATAGTAGATACTGTGACAGTTTTGGAGTCAGAAGCTCAGAGTTCAAATATGACTTCAGATGCTTATTAGTTTTGTGCACCTGGGCAAGTCTTTAAATCCTACTTGCCTCAATTTCCTAATCTATAAAATGAGTTGACAAAGGAAAAAGCACAACACTTCGATATCTTTGCCAAGAAAACCCCAAATGGGGTCACAAAGAGAAGGATAAGATTATTTGACTTAACCACAACAAAAATCTATATTACTTCTCTAATTTCTTTTTGCTCTTTGTTTGGATAAATGGGCTTAGTATTAGTTATTTGTGATAATCCTTTGTGTAAGCAGTTTGTGATGGGAAAATACTATGTTGGCCAGTTTAGCAAGCTAAGAGCTACACACCCCTTTAAGAGCAATTATGAAAGCAGTTTTTTCTTTAAGCCACATTTATACTCCTAGACTACCAATATTTGAAGGAATAAATAGATATAATTCTAGACAAATATCTTTCACAGAGAAAGGTGAGGGAAGGCTATATAGGCCCTGTTCTGCTCCCATCAAAGACAATATCTCAGTCACCTTTGGAGCTCTCTTTGGAGAGCTGTGGGCTAGATTCCAGTAGCATCTATCCTTGCCACCCACAAACCACATCTATATATTTAGACAATCCATGTGGTTATACATGTCTCATACACATAATTGATATTGTAAAAAATGCTGAAATCTCCAGAGTATGGAACTGTATTCAGTAACACATTCCGACATTTAGCAGTCTTAGCAATCAGAATGTTCTCATCATCGAAGGAATTGGGGGATACTGTTGATAATTGGAGCATGATACATATGAAATTAAAGAATAAACTCTTAGTCTTGGCTCTTCTTTTGTTTTGAATTGGTAAAAAGGTACAGTCAATGAACTTCAGGTAAGCTATAAGAGAAAAATAAATCTGGTGAGGGGAAAGAAAAAAAGGGAAAGAAGAAAAATCTAATTGAAAGATAATTATTGTGTATCCTAAGGTAAGGGAATTAGAAATGGGGAGGGAAGAGCATTTGTCAAGTCTTGTTGAATGGAATAGTTGTAGGATTTACTTTTTTTCTATCCCTTCAAGCTGAAGGAAAAAAAATGAGAAACCAAAACAAATACCCTCAGATGCAAACATTTGAGGTCCACATTTAAACTCCCTAGAAGTGAATTAAAACATTATTGTTTCTTCTTTTCTGGACTGCTCCAGCAAGCTATTCAGGACCTACAAGTCTATTTTCCCCTGATGCAAACTTGCTTGGCACAATTTAATTAAAGCTTCTGAAATTCTAGCTGATAAGTTCTTATAAAATATTTTTACAGTATGCATTAATCAAAAACAATGGTGAGTCACTTTTTTTCCATTTTGAAATGTCTGCTATATCTAGGCATTAGAATAAGAAGAAAGGTGAACAGAGGTGAGGATTTATAATAAATAATAATTTTGCACACTGAACAAATACCAGGCATATTATTATCCAGAATAACTATAACAAACACAATAGAGTCTTATTGTTCAGTTGATTAAATAGTCACATGAGAGACTAAAGGATCCTATTAACTCCTCTTAATGCCAAATGAAATTTTTAAGAAGCTATTATTTTTGTTACTAACAAGCAATACATAAAATAGCAGAGGGAAAAACAATGAAGCATAGTTCAGGATCAGGCTCCAAATTTTGTCATATGACAAGATTGAATTTGGAATCAGCAAGTCCAATGAACTAAGTTGAGAGTTGACCAAAAATTTAGGTTGGACATCTTATAAAAAGGTATGGTTTTCCTCCTGCATACCTCCTTTTCTGGAGTAGATATAAACTCCCCAAAGTAGATGTCAATTAAAAATCTTAGATCAAATTCCATTTTAGATATATTTGGCATTTAAAGGAATCCTTTGGTGAATCTCTTTAGAAAGAATCTTCTTTTGAGATGAGTTGCATTTCAATAACTCTGTCTGATAAATAGTAAGGATGAATAGATAGATGGATGGACAGATGGATAGATAGATAGATAGATAGATAGATAGATAGATAGATAATGCATGTATTTAGCACTTACAATGAAGCAGGGACTGTGATAGGAATATAAATACAAACAAAACACCCTTGTTCTCTAGGAGCTTACATTCTAATGTGGGAAGACAATTTATAACGGGAGACTGAAGGAATACACATAAAATGGGAAGGAATGGAGCAAGTCTGGAGATGGTGTAAAGGCTTGTACTCCTGCAAGAGAAAGCAAAAGTTTATATATCAGAAATAAGGGACCCAAGAAAAGATACCAGCAGCTCTTAAAGTATGTATGGTCTAGAAACACCTCAGAATCCATGAAACACTTTCAAGAGGTGTTTGAAGTCAAAACTATTTTCATTATACTACCAAAAGGATATCATTTTAATATAATAAATTAAGATTTGAGAATAACTGCCCTCGAGGGACCCAGACCTATGGGAAAAAATAATATATAAAGAAGGAGAGTGGTAGATAAGCTTCTTCCTCTAGATTTAGTTAGTCTTTGACTTTTGAAAATCATTTGAGGAAAAAAGAAAATTAAACAGAGAGAACTAGACAAAGATCCACATAGTCAAAGCTATGATTTTTCAGTAGCTTATATGGTTAGACTGTAAAGAAAGCTGAGAGCTACAAAATCGATGCTTTAGAATTGTAGTGCTGGAGAAGATTTTTAAGAGTTCCTTGGACAGCAATGGGATCAGATCAGTCAATATTTAAAGAAATTAATTCAGTTTATTCATGGGAAGATCAAATACTGAAACTGAAGCTTAAATACTTTAGTGACATAATGAGAAGACAAGACTCACTGGGATATTGGGAAAGATTTATGTCAAAAAGAAAAGGGGTAGTAGAAGATGAGATTGATAGATAATGTCATGGAAACAACAAACATGAATTTGGACACATTTCAAGAGATAGTGGAGGATAAAAGGGCCTATTGTGCTATGGTCGATGGGGTCATGAAAAATCAAGCATGAATGAACAAATAAATGACAAAAATAGTTTGGTCTTTGTGACTGGCAATTTTTTTTTTTGAGATACTATGGCATAGCAGTCTTGGAATCACAAAAACCTGAATTTTAATCTTACCTCAATCACTGACTAGCATGTCACCTGAGCAATTGGTTATCTGTAGTTTTTCCATCTATAAAGTAAGAAGGTTGAACTCATTAAAAAAGTTCCTTCCATCTCTAAATCTATGATTTTATGAGCATGTGACCACCAAGTTATGTCTTATTTCATCATTATTATGTTTTGTATATCTAGTGCCTATGTCAATAACTATATTTTAGCATCCATTTATGTCATCATGTAATGGGAAGAAAACAAGAGTTGGAGATATTTGGAATAAAGTCCCAGTTCCCATGCCTACTAGCAAAATAACAATGAGCAAGTCACTCGAATATTTCTGAAACTCAGTTTCCTCATCTATAATATAGGCAGGCTGCCCTTAAGCTCTATATCAATGAGCCTACAAACACTTCAGATCCAAACATATAAAAAAGAGTTCTCAAACAAGAGAAAACTACAGAGTTAAAATTCTCTGGCTGTTGCTTACTTCCTAAATGACTTTAGGCATATATCATATTACTTCTCTAGAGTTCAGTTTCTCAACTATAAAATAAAGATGTTAGGCTAGATGTCACTTAAGTTCTCTTTCCAGATATACTGAAAATAGGGTGTCCCAAAAGTCTAATTGCAGTCCCAAAGTTTTTATAACAACATAACTGATCTGTTTTTCCCCCTTTATTTGCAAAAAAGGCCAAACTCAAAAAAAGGTTTCTTGAGTCCAAAAATAAAGGCTTTGACTTTTTCATCCTGAAAGCATTAAAAGTATAATCTATCATAGACATAAATACAAGGCCCAAAACGTTTTATTTTCAAAAATTAAATCAAACAGGTACCTAACTAGCAGTTTATATGAAAAAAGACATATCCTTAAATCAGTATTAGACTGCCGTGTCTGAAAAGAAGAGTAAGGTTTTTCAGTTGCATTAATAGAAGGATGATTCCACTGCTTCCCCAATTCAAAGGTGTATTTTCCTGGAAGAAAGTCCAGTGATGCTGAGTTTTTGTTGATGTTTGGCCTTTGCTTTCAGAGGACCAATAACCACACAAAGTGATGCTTTGACTTGTGCATGAATGGGATTTAAGTAAGGCAGAAATTGCACAAAGTCAACAACCTCACTCTTTCTTCCTGAGTCATTAAAGCTTGGTAACAAGACAAAAAGATTTCTGAAGGGAAGATGGAAGGGATGTGAGGATATGTCTCTTGGTTTCCAGCATCAATGATACTTGTTTATGCTAAAAGTAAATTCCCCAATTCAACTTTCTTTGGTTGAGCTGAGATTTTATTTCACTCCTTGTTGAGAACTTAATTACTCTCATAAATTCATTTTTACTTGGCAGCTGGGTAGAATATGGACTGGAGGACAGAGAGACTCATGGCAAGAAGACAAATCGGCAAACTATTACAAGACATGGCTAGTGAATGTTTCAAAACCTGAATTTAAATTCCATCTGAGACACTTAGTATCTGTGTAGTCCTGGACTTCTCTTAACCTCAATTTCCTCATCTGTAAAAAGGAAGATAATAACAGTATCTATTTCACAAGTTGGTTGTGACAATGAAATGCATATAAAGTAATGTTTTGAAAACCTTCAAGTGCTATGTAAATGCTAGATTATTAATATTAATTGTAAAAATAGTATCTAAAAAGATTTAATTAATTTTAAAAGCAGAATTTATCTATTGCTAGATAAAGAATAGCCCTAGATGAAATATAAATCTGTATTTTACTAGAGGTTGAAATAGCTGGACCTTCACGGCTAAGGAGATCTGATGCTTGGAAGGAAGGGTATAAACAAACATGGAGGTCTAGGACAGGTTTGGAGAGGGATACATAGTTATTCCTTCCCTTCCCTCCCCTCCCCTGAAACCAACAGCTGAATTCCAACAGATCTTTGCCTGTTCCATGCTCCTCTTCTGATCCTAATCCTGGCTTAGAGCCAGCAAATTGTTCCAATATGAAATCAAAACCACAAACAGCAGCTGTTTTCAACCTTAGCCCTAACATGGAGCCTCACAAGTGGCCAGCTAGGAATTGAATACAGACTCTATTCTTTTCCTTTAAAGCAGTTGTCCTGGCTTTGTGAAGAGGTGGGCGTGGGGATGGGGGTGGAATCTACAGCCAGTTGGTAGTTATAATCCTAAACCTAGACCAGAGCCCGGCCAAGACCCACAACAAGTCTGAAGCCCATCCAAATGTTACCCTGCTACTGCAGCTGTCTCTCCCCATACTCTTAACTGAAACCCAACAGGAGCTCATCATAATGCAGTTATGTGTTTCAGGGGGGAAGAGACGAGGGGGAGAGAACTCTTTCCCATCTGGCGCAAACAAAATATCCTCTTTGTCATAGGCTGCTTTGTGTATAACATGAAGAAAATGGAAATGAGCTAAGAGCTCTAAAAAGAATATCTTAAATTGGACCATACACAACAAGCATATAAATGAAACAACAGTAAAATCACGTGCTCCTACAAAATGCTATTTACCTGAATTGATCTACAATTCAACTCAACAACCATTTAATAACCACCTACTGTGTGAATGGCAACATGCTAGCAAATAAAGACAAAGATATTTTTAAAGCAAGGAAGAAAGAAAAAAAGAAGGTAATATCTCCTACCCTCAAAGAGTTGACATTCTAGGATTATAGATTTTAAACTGGAAGAGACTTCAGAGACTGTTGAATATAATCCTCTCCTTTGACAGATGGAGAAACTGTTTCATAGAAAGTTAATTAGATAGTTAATTAATTAAGTAGCAGAGATATGAGAATCTCAGTCTTCTTAGCTTCAAGTTCAATGGCTTGTACCCTATGACGTCACACTTCCCCCAGTTCCCCAAAGCAGTGTGAAACTATCTAGGAATTGGATCAGGTAAATACGTGGCAATAAAAAACATCAAAAGTATAGGAAAACTGGCCACCTTTTAATATAACACAGAGACAATGACCATTCTGGAAATAGTGGGTGGTGGTCTTTGAGGGACATTGATCATTGTTGTTATTTGTTGTTTACCCTTCATTCTTAAAGGGACCAAGAATACCAGAAGGATAAAGTCTTGACTAGGAATCATATTTCAGAAAGCGTTTGGAGGATAAATTTGTTCTGGCAGGAGATTTTAATTTGAAAAAAAGGTAAATTGTTCCCTACTTCTTCACTTTGATGGAAATTAGATTTCAGCATTTCTGGATTTCAGGTGTTTTTTTTTTTTTTTTTCTGATCACCCAAGAATATGACTCAAGTATTAGTTACCCTGTCTTTCAGAATCTCTTAAAATCCAAGCCCCAATAAACAGGGTGAGCTTTTTCTTTTCAGTTCCTATGATGCTTCATTTAAGAAGAGCAGTAATGTAAGGAGTTGAAATGGAAGCCTCCTCCCAAAAGAATCATTCACTTAAAGCTTAAACAAAGTATATACAAATGTTCATTGTAGGAAAAGTGACAAGAAATTCTGAAAACAACTTAAAATTCTTTATAAAGCTGGCAGAACTGAAAAGGAAGTGGGGGGGGGGGAATAACACTTTGCTGCCATCAACTTTTTCTGGGAAAAAATCCTTAGATGCCAATTCCATAAATAAGCTTACTTTTTTTTGGAAGAGAAACTATAAAATATGCAAATGAAATAAACGCATCTCCAAAAGATTTAGTTTTCTACTCAGTATTTTGGAGAAGATAAGCATAGATCACCCTCCCTTCAATAATACTATTTTCAAATCATCAGAAGTTCTCTACACACCTAGGTTTTTTTTTGTTCTTTAACCCTTTGTGGCTTGGATATTTGCTTATTGACAGGACACATTAAAAATTTTTACACAGGAAAGAAATGTCTCCTTTAGTAGAAAAAGAAATGAACTTTTTCAGTGTTTGTTAATGATACTTCTTGTTGATGAATTTGCGTCTCAATATGTCATTCCATACTCTTTGAAGCAGTTCTACACATTTATAGATGACATTTAGATTTATATGAATATATATGTGTGTATACATTTAATCATGTGCATATATATGTGTGTGTATTCATATATATATATATATATATATATATATATATATATATATATATATACAGGTATAAGTATAGAGACTGGACATGTGAATTTATTGGTATAGGGAAGTCCTGGGTGAGAAAACTCCCTTTACTGATGCAGGTTGTTGTTTTCTTTGCTGCTTATAATGTTAGAGTTGCTTAGCGCAATGAAGGGTTTAAATGGATTACCCAGGGTCACACCAGTGAAGGATGAATCACTTATTAAGTACTTATTATGTGCAAAATATTATGCTCAGTGCTAATGATACACAGAGAAAAAGAAGATAATTCCTTCTCTCAGACCTCAAATTCTAGTAGGGGATAAAACATATATGGAAGTTTTTCTCTGCAAAGCAGATGGAAAAGTTCTTTGGTCCTTAGGGTGCAGTGGCAAAGCAGATGGTCATGTTGTTTCTCTAATGTCATTTCTACTGATAAAATCATATAATTTCTGAGAATGAACCATCTGACAGTGCCAAGGACTTAGGTGACAAGAACTTTCTGTCTTGATGCAATCAGCCAAGCATCTTATTAAATCAGTAGTGCCCAAATATATCTTTATGTGTGTCATATGTTATACACAATTGATTGTGAGACACAGAGGACACTGGCATAGTACCTTCCAGCATGGAGTGACCTTATCAAAAAAAGGCACTGTGCTCTATGTGTAAAGCAGAATGGCAGTAGCTTAAAAGAAACATGAGATGCACAAATTTAGAGACATCTCCACTCCAAATGTTCATGTAGATTATTTGTGCCCAACCTATGGTAAAGCTTTCCAAGCACATATTGGTCTGATCAGCCACAGTTGGACACAGTGTACCTTGACTCCAACTTAGTGGTCCTCTTTTTGGTCCTCTTTGAGAATAAAGGTTAACCACCAAAAACCGCCACTGTCTATTACATAATTACATGTTATTTTGCTATTGATTGCTTTCAAATGGATTCATGAGCTCATGTTTGGACTTCTATGATCCCTCATAGGTAGGGAGTCCTACCAATGTGTTGAAGCCATTCAATTGTTCCTGACATTACAAAGGTGATAAGTGCTGTTCCTCCTCACATCATATCACTGTCATACAATTTCCTGATCACATCTTTTATTCCAATTCTTCAACATTCCTTTTTGGTTATATATTGGAACCTATTCTCACCCAACATTCACTTCTCTATTGCCCACTGTGTAAGTACTCATTTGTAATTCTATGAAGAATGTTTATTCTATGTCTTACTATAATAAAGCAACATTGGCAAAATGTTGTTAGTAAAGATGAATCTTTTGCTTTCATGAGAAGCTTGGAGTCAGTAAAGCAGCTTCATAATTTTTTGAAGATAAGTTAATCTGCTTTCCTCCTTTTCAACTCTGGGTCCAATTTGTTGTTCATTTGTACTGTCTGTCCCGCTGGATGAGCTCCATAAGTTGTTCATCCAAAAGCATTTTGAAATCTAGGCAACAGATATTATTTGTCCACTTAGTCTTTCCTACTGTATAATCAGGCCAAATTTCATTAAATGATCACAGATTTTCCTGCCTATTCAATGTTGGACATGGGAGGACATATAATAGAGGGAAAGAACTGAAAATAAATAATTGTTAAGTGATTACAGATCTATTCCAGTAGGCTCTGTAATGTTATTTGGCTCCATACAATCAGCCAAATGTTGTCTGAAATTAGCAGCAGCTAGAGAACTTCACCTTCTACGGTGAATAAATCAATCCCACCTCAACCTGGGGTCTGTGCAGTACTTTTTCTATCACAGTACTAGGATTCCTCTGGTGAATCTTTCTGTTTTATGATTTGCCTGATGTTCATTATCATAGAGAACTGAATAAAGTGATTTCTGTTATACATCTTCCAAGGAATCTTGAGTGATTTTGATATCATGTAAAAGAACCTGTAGAGGAGTTTTTGTTCCATAGAATCAAGTACTTTCTCAGATCCATACAATAAGTATAATAGAATCATTTATTCCTACACTTAATTGTGAAAAGGTAAAAATGCTGGGTGTAGTTATACACACCTATAGTCTCTTCTGTTCCAGAGTCTAGAACTGGTGGATCACTGGAATTTAGTACTAAGTACTAAAGTACTCAGCTTTTAAAGTACTATTGAATAGCCACCCTAAGTCCAACACTAATCCGGTGAGGTTCCAGGACTGGACTTCTATGCTGCTGGAGGAGAAGTGACGTGATTCAGAGTGGAAATAGAATAGGTCAAAGCTTTGATACCAATCAGTAATGAGATCAGGTCACCTGAGCTGTTTGCAGCATAGGTGAGATGTTTGTTTTAGTAATTGTTGTTGTTGTTTTGTTGAGTCATTTTCAGCTGTGTTCAATTCTCCATCACTCCATTTGGGGTGTTCTTGGCAGATTCTGAAGTGGTTTGACATTTCCTTCTCCAGCTCATTTTACAGGTGAGGAAACTGAGGCAAACAGAATTAAATGACTTGCTCTGGGTGACATAGCTGATAAGTTTCTGAAGTCAGATTTGAACTCAAGAAGATGAGTCTTCCTAAATCCAGAACCAGCACTCTAACCAGTGTGCAATCCAGTTGCCTCTTAGATTAGATAGGGAGACCCAATTTAAAAAAAAAAAAAAAAAAAAAAAAAAAAAAAAAAAGTAAAGTTGTAGTACATTGTTGAATGTGCCTTGCAGAGGCCAGTTTGTCCCCTTGATTTGTGTATAAATGGCTCATAAAGATTTTGTACATGGGAGAGAAAACATATAAATCAGTAATTACTGATGTGTTCTCACCTTTTGGAGGGATTAATTAGGTCCAAGGTTGTTGGGGGGGGTTTTTTTTGCATATTTTTGTTACTTTTACTTCTTTCAAAAGGGAAGATATACATGCTATTTAAGTTCCTTAATGCCCTCACAATTCTATCACATTCAACAAAGAAATACACAGACATATACAGATATTTCAAGTGAATATTTGCTGCCATCTGGTTCCTTTCCCTTCCTTTGTTATTTTTAGGATCATTTCTTACTCCTCTATATTGGACCATGATATTAAGACCTATGTATGGTTCCACTCTTCTTGATGGAAAAAAGAATCTGTCATACTTACTTTTGCAAATCTTACTCATTTTCTTTTATTTCTGGTCATTCTCTATTTTCATTCATAAATGCTTTTCATAGGACTTGGCTTAAGTGAATATCTGCTAAGCTTTTTTCACCTTTTTTTTTTCCATCTATTGTTTTTCTTTGCCTTATGAGACATTGTTATTTGTCACTATCCACCCCTCCTTCATTGAAAGATTTTATAAATGAGTTTACATTCTAACTCAATGTTGCCTTTGGCAGCTATCTCTCCATTTGGAACATGTCAGCTGTTTGCTGACTAAAGCACTTCATCTGGCCCTTTTGGTTTTCTTGTTTTAGCAATTAATTTACATTGATAAAATTTCTGGATTAATATTGTATAGGCATTGTGGACTTCATTTCTGTGTTAAAGTCACCATTTTTTAAACTTTAAGTTTCTTGATTTAATAGTTCAAGCCTAAGCTGTATGAGCTGTTTTTCTTATTATTATATGTTCTTCTTTCTTACTAATTCTGATTTTACCTCTGACAAGTTGATGATCTGACTGTACACAGGCAACTGACTTAGTTTTAACTCCCACATCAATAACAAGTCTTTTCCTGTCTGTCAAAATATAATCTAGTTAGTTTTTTGCTGAATTATTTGGTACTCTCCATGCCCATGACCTACCAATTTTGTTTCCAATGAAAGTGTTTAATGTATCAGAGGCATAGACTTCTTGTAATCTATCTCATCTTTGCCCTCTCCCATTCTTTCTTCTTAAAAATCATGTCTTCCCATATTTTCCCCTATATTCACCTTTTCCATCATTTTGCACTGAAAGCAACAAGTGTCAGGGTATATGCTGATTTAATTTGGGGGATCTAATTAAATTCTTCATAAAATTTCTCTACCATTTCAGCCTCAGCAACCAATATTGGTACATAATTGTATTATTTTGAAAATGTTGTATTCTCATTTCCAATGGAGCAGTAATTAACTGAACCAGCTATGCCCAGCAAAAGAACTCTGGGAGATGGTTAAAGACCATTACATTAAATTCCCAATCCCTATATTTTTGCCCACCTGCATTTTGGATTTCCTTCACAGGCTACATACAGGCTACAGTACAATATTTCAGAGTCCAATTCTTTTTGTACAGCAAAATAACGGTTTGGTCATGTATACTTATTGTGTATCTAATTTATATTTTAATATATTTAACATCTACTGGTCATCCTGCCATCTGGGGGAGGGGGTGGAGGGAAGGAGGGGAAAAATTGGAACAAGAGGTTTGGCAATTGTCAATGCTGTAAAGTTACCCATACATATAACCTGTAAATAAAAGGTTATTAAATAATAATTTTTAAAAATGTTGTATTCTTTTGATAATGATTTTCTTGAAAGCATTATATTTATACTACAATATATGACGAACAAATATCCCATATAATAATGTTTTTGGTGCCTTTGGGCTTATAATCAAACTCATTCCACCACCCCTTTCTTTGTCTTTCCAGTTCCTTTGAGACATTCTTCTATTTAGCTGCAACTTCTTTCTTCTAGCTTTGTTTATAGCAAGAATGTCAAAGTTGATGTGACTAAGTTTCTACAATAGCACAATTAGGGTATTAATATTCAAATTAAAATTTATTGATCATTTAAAAAGTGTGATTTTCAGTATACTATACTCCCTTTCCTGACATTCCTACACTGCCATTGTAGAAAAGGAAAGGGGTTGTAGAATATTGAAAGAATATTTCTTTGTTTTATGTGTTGCCATCTTCCCAAACCTCAACCCCAAAAAATCACCATCAGGAGGTCAATCCACTGGATGTTCCTTTCCCTGGTTATCCCAGTTGATTCTTAGGAAACAGATTAGGTCTTTTGCTGATGTCATACTTACAAGTTTTGTAAAATAGTACAACCTGACAGAGATCGTGCTCTACTGTCATAACCTTCAAGAAGTCAGAGTTGTCCACCTCCAAAGACAGTGGAGCATTGAAGCATAAGAGTAGAACATTGTTGAGGATTATTTTGTTAAATACATAAAAATGTTAGCATGCATAATTCAAATAACAATATTTCTTGAAATAAATTTAACAATTCAAAAAAGCAGATATTTTCATTCATGCAAAGATAAACCTTGCAAAACATACATCCTGACTGACTCAATGAAATGTGTTAAAGGCAAACAACGCTCATCTAGTTTCCTTTGAAGATAATATCTGGCCAAGCCCACCTAGATTTTCCAAATTCTTTGATGTTAGGTACTATTTCAATTTTTGTCTCTCTATACTCCATGCTTAGTATTATACCAGACACATAATTGGTGCTTATAAAAATGTTTCTTGAATTGAATTAGTAATAGAAACTCTACCTTTATTTTCTATTGTACTGTAGAGAAATATAAAAGGAAATCAATTTTATTTTGGACTCTTCTATCACCTTTTACCACCAAATAACTTTGTGCTTATATACACATATACATACACACAGACATGCATGCATATACTTATCACTGTATTCTAAGATAAATCTCCAGTCTTTAAAAATAAATAAATATACATTTCCCCAAGAATTTTTTTTTCAATTGTTTTCATTCAAACTACTGCAAATTCCCTAAGGTTTAGCAACCATTCTATGGTTTGAAAGAGTCCATTTTTTATAAATTTCATAAAATTTCCTTATAAAATTTATTACATTTTTATTACTTTGTAGATATATTAATTATATATGTGCATGTATATATAAAGTAAATAAAATACATATATAATTATAGTTCACAGGATATTTGCAGATTCTCTCCACTTATTTCTGGTAAATTATATGTATATGATAATGCTCTGGATGCTAGGATCTTTGAAATAATGAAACCTGCTGCTCTGGCCCTGGATGTCTGTGTGTATGTATATGTGTATATAAGCACTTTCTTCTTTAGCATGATGAGACAATTCCTGGTTGGTCTCTTGGTTCTCTCTTTTGCCTTGTGACAAGAGCAGGAAAAGAGAGTGCTACATCAGTTAAAAAGAAGAGACAGCTTCTGGTTCCCTTTTTTCCCTTTGACTTTCCTGTGTGGCAGGTAATGCCCTTTGTCACTATACTTTCTCCTGATAGTCTAAAAAGATGAATAGCAAACTTTCCCACTATTCCATTGCTCCTCCCATGTGGAGCGCAGACTCCAGTGGGCAAACTTGCACCTAGACCCAAGGGGACTTTTTCTCTTTATTTCTTTTTCTGAGTAAGTTACCAGATATTTTCAAGCTTAGAGGGGACCCTGTGAGTTTACAGGCTGGAACTGACAGGCAGCCAGGAAAATAACATAGAAAATAACCATTTTCAGAAAAATGTAGATCGAGTTGTACAGACTTTACAGAGTTAAGATAAAATGTGGAATGCCTAGGTAGTGAGCTAAAAATTGCTTTATATTCTGATCTAGGTTAATGATTAGCCTCTCAAGAGATTATAAAAATAGTTTTAAACCACTACTGAAACCTATTTTCATTCATTATGTCAGTGTTTACTGTGTCTTTTGTGTGTGGGAAATAAATATCTGTCTCTTACTTCATTTGTATTATAAAGAGTCTGTTGACACTTCCCTTTGGAGACACCTAGACATGAGCCAAAACCTGAATTAAAATAAAAATTTCTCCTGAAACAATAGTTGGGTTTTTAACAAAACAAAGGTATTGAAAAAAGGAAGCTTAAATCTTCTCTTACAGGCTAGGTTCCCCTAAAATCAACTCTAGTCTATATCACATTTATAGGTCCAAAACAAATGAGCTTTTAATGAATAAGAAATGGGAAGTTTCCTATGTGTGTGTGTGTATGTATGTATGCATGAATGTATGTATGTATGTATGTATGTATATATATATATATATATATATATATATTTAAAACCTTTAAGAACTACTACTATATACACATATATATTGTAAGTATGTATGGGTATGTGTATGTGGTGTATGTATAGAGACCACTATAATAATGAGAAAATCAACACACACACATACACACACACACACACACACAAACACAAAGCATATTTTATTGCTGTTTTGATGTTTCAGTTATGAAAAACTCTTTATGACCCCCATTTGGAGTTTTCCTGACAAAAATTTTGAAATGCTTTCCACTTCCTTCTACAATTCATTTTTGTAGATAAAGTGACTGAGATAAGAAGGGTTTGATGACTTCCTCAGGATCACACAGCCAGTTAAGTATCTGAGGCTACATTTGAACTCAGATGTTTGTGACTCCAGGACTAGCACTCTGTTCAGTGTGTCCCCAGCTGCCATTTATGTATGTGTGGGTATAATACGTGTCGATATATTGTATATATGTACAAATATACATACATACATGTACAAATGTGTATTTATTTACCACCAGCTGTTCTATCTAGCTTCAACTCCATCATTATTGTCATTATGCCCCGCCCAGAATAATTTCATCATCAGAAAATTCATTATCACAGAAACTGCTTCAGCATTGCTACTGGAATCTCATCAGCCCTTCAGTTTCTTCTTCTTTTCTGTCTGAAGGATGAAACAAAGAACTCCTTCCAGAATCTCCCTTTTAGGACGGGTCAAAATGTACCCATAGTTTCATTGGACACCAGCTGCTCTACTGGGCTTTGAATCCACAATCTAAACATTTATCTAATCATATACTATTGACTTATCTAACTATATATTATATTCACTATCTCCTTGTATGCAAACTCCTTGTGGGCAAGGACAATTTGGGTTTTTATGTTTGTGATGTTGGCACCTGGCAATGTCTTAAAAAGAGCACATGCTTTAAAAGTGCTTATTGAATGTCAGAAATCAATTTTAGTAGGTATTCTGCTTCCATTCCCACTTCTGAGTGATCCTGGTATTTGTTTTCATTTTAAATCAAGGAAGGCAATTTTGTCATACAGTTTTGAATTAATTAGGAAAGGATTGACAAGTGCAACTTCTACCACAGTGGGGAACAATCATTGCTACCATTTCTTCAGATCAGTGCTATGTAGGAGCCAACTCGAACTATTTTGAGAGACTGTTGGTAAATTTTCAGGGTGAGCATTTACAAATTGGAAACTAGTGACCAATACAAACTAGGGTTTCATTTGGGTTTTGAGTGGTTTTTTTAACTTTCTATATTTAAGAAAGTAATGCAGTAAATAGCAATGCAGATTAGACTTAAAAGTATGTCATGCATACATTTTTCAAAGAACTGGTTATTAAAAACTTATAAGCACACCCCTACTTCAGGGTCTTCTATTTGCTTTAGGTTATCCAGAATTCACAACATATCTCTTAACCATTCCATGCATACATTACTTATGCTTAGATATAGTTTAACAGTGAACTACTTCAGCCCCAGATTCCTCACTTAGAAGATTCTGTTGTGTTGCAGAAGTATGGGTTTCTGATCTATCAAACTGTTGCTACTTCTATAGTAAGACACCAGAAATCATCAGATTCATCATTACTGACCTTCTTTGCTAGAGATCATTACTGATAACAAAATAGAAAATTTCGACTATACCAAACTGAAAAGTTTTTGTACAAACAAAACTAATGCAGACAATATTAGAAGGGAAGCAATAAACTGGGAAAATATTTTTACAGTCAAAGGTTCTGATAAAGGCCTCATTTCCAAAATATATAGAAAATTAACTCTAATTTATAAAAAAATCAAGCCATTCTCCAATTGATAAATGGTCAAAGGATATGAACAGACAATTCTCAGATGAAGAAATTGAAACTATTTCAAGTCATATGAAAAGATGCTCCAAGTCATTATTAATCAGAGAAATGCAAATTAAGACAACTTTGAGATATCACTACACACTTGTCAGATTGGCTAGAATGACAGGGAAAGATAATGTGTAATGTTGGAGGGGATGTGGGAAAACAGGGACACTAAGACATTGTTGGTGGAATTGTGAATACATCCAGCCATTCTGGAGAGCAATTTGGAACTATGCTCAAAAAGTTATCAAACTGTGCATACCCTTTGATCCAGCAGTGTTACTACTGGGCTTATATCCCAAAGAGATCATAAGGAAGGGAAAGGGACCTGTATGTGCAAGAATGTTTGTGGCAGCCCTTTTTGTGGTGGCCAGAAACTGGAAACAGAGTGGATGCCCATCAGTTGGAGAATGGCTGAATAAATTGTGGTATATGAATATTATGGAATATTATTGTTTTGTAAGAAATGACCAACAGGAAGATTTTAGAAAGATCTGGAGAGATTTACATGAACTGATGCTGAGTGAAACAAGCAGGGCCAAGAGATCATTATATACTTCAACAACAATACTATATGATGACCAGTTCTGATGGACCTGGCCATCCTCAGCAATAAGATCAACCAAATCATTTCCAATGGAGCAGTAATGAAGTGGACCAGCTACGCCTAGCGAAAGAACTCTGGGAGATGACTATGAACCATTACATTGAATTCCCAATTCCCATATTTTTGCCCACCTGCATTTTTGATTTCCTTCACAGGCTAATTGTACAATATTTCAGAGTCTGAGTCTTTTTGTACAGCAAAATGACGGTTTGGTCATGTATACTTACTGTGTATCTAATTTATATTTTAATATATTTAACATCTACTGGTCATCCTGCTATCTGGGGGAGGGGGTCAGAGAAAGAGGGGAAAAATTGGAACAAGAGGTTTGGCAATTGTCAATGCTGTAAAGTTACCCATACATATAACCTGTAAATAAAAGGCAATTAAATAAAAAAAAAATTATTGACCTTCTTTGGAGGAAGTGGGCCATTGTGGAGGAGAGTATACCAACTAGATAGTCTAATCTATTGGTCTGCAATTTTCCTTCTTGCTTTTTCTCAAAAAAGAAAATAAAAGTTATTGATGAGAAGGAAAAATTAGTGAATAAATATTACTGGAAAAAATGTTATAAGTCCTAAAATATATTTCTAGTTATAAAAACTCAGCTTAAGACACTTAATTTCATTATAACTCAATGGAAATAAATTAATATTAACCAACAAAAAATAAATAGAATTGAATCCAATAAAGATTTATTAAGTACCTTCTGTGTGCAAGCCATTATTCTATATAATAGGCATGTAAACATTAGAAAAATACATACAAAGCAGTCTTTGCTCTCAAATAGTGACAATCTCTTGGGAAAAATACTTTTTGCATATATGTGCATATATATACATACAGGATGTAATGGTAGATATATATGTGTATAAATATAGCACATATATGTCACAGTTTGGGAAGACAAATAACAGTGCATCTTCCTTTCTCCATAATGAAAAACTTAGTGATGCCCAAAGCAAACATATTTGTATAGTTGAATGCACTGATTAGCCTCTCTCCCTCTCCCCCTTTCTCTTTCCCTTTCTCTCTTTCTTTTCCCCCTCTCTCTGTCTCCCTCTTGCTCTTGCTCTCGCTCTTGCTCTTGTTCTCTCTCACACACACTCTTTTTCTTGCTCTCACTCCCAGAGAGCACTCCTAGAAGTTGGTGTTTATAAAGGTCACTACAATAATGAGAAAATAATCAGTCCCCAGCTAGGATGGAAAAGCCAGCCACACAAATCATAGAAAAATTTCTACTTGTCTTTGCATACCAAACAGCCTATTAAGAGTTAAAATATGAAGCTGAGTCCTAATGTAAATTCCATGACCTTTTCTATTACACTTAGGATAGTGTTGTATATTTAGTGTTCACCAATGACTGTAAGATTTTATACTCATTAATTTAAAATTTCTAACTAACAAAAAGCCATACTGTGAAATAATTTCTGTGCATTGTGTCATGCACATCGTAGGAACTCATTGAAGGTTTATGGATAATGGTAACAGTAATACCATTATAGATACTACAAATTCTGTGGGGACTGAGTAACAGGCAGACTTGACACTGTGTACAATTTGGTTCAATTTTTACTAACATTTTTAGCAAATCTATCTGAGCTAAGATATCAAAACCCCTGATCTCAAGCCAAATCCTCCTGTATTATCTAAGAAGTTGGGAAGTTTTGTTTCATGAGCAGTTTTTTTGCACATTTCTGCTATCTTAAATTCTAGCTGTCCCCAGAGAGAAAAGAGCTGGAAAATCAGCAAGGAAAGATGTGCTAAGATGAACCTAATTGGAAAAGCTGGCACTTCTTTGGTAGTAATTTCAAGCCATGGTGTGAATCTTTCAAAAGTATCTAGTACAGACCAAGCTCATCAACTCCCTTCCTTCTCCATTCCAAATCCCAAAACCTACCACCTCCTGTTTTCCATCATGGTCTAATCCATTACCATCCTCTTGGTTATACAAACTCAGTAAAATTATGGCCTTAAGATTATGTCTTCTTTTCTTCTTTGCTGCTGCTTCTTAGATCAGCTGTCTAATCTACCACCAATTCTTTCCATTCTGAGGTTATAGTCTACTCTACTACAGTCACAACAATTTCAGGCCCTAATAATCTCAAAGTTCTTTTTCTACATTATCCTTCCCAACTTTAGTTTTTCCCTACTTAAAAACATCCCATGTTCAATTATCTGATCTTCCTCCAGAATGACATTCATGCTATTAAGTTTACTGAAAAGATTCTAATGGCTTTTTCCTACTGGAGTATCTTAACTTTTAAGATTCTAGTCAACACCCAAAACAATCTACTTATCAAACTTCATCTTTCCTGAAATTGATTAGGTATTATGTTAAGTACCAGGGATAGAAAGACAAAAATAAATATTCCTTGCCTTCACAAAGCTTACATTCTATAAAAGAGCCAACATGCATATAGTAGCTGAAATTTATATAATATAAACATTTGCAAAGTGCCTCTGACTCTTGCTGGTTGTAATTTTAAATTCTCAGAACTGGGAGAATACCCCAGAAATGGGGTAACTCTGTAAGACTAGAAATTGCAAAAAAGGAAATTCTTTATTGCTAGAAACCTGAATCACATGAAATCCAGGTTTTATCCCGTATATGTAGAATCTCATCCACTCTTCACAATAACTCTGCGAGATAGATACTATTATTACTCCCATTTCACAGATAAGGAAAATAAGGTTTATGGAAGTTAAGTAATTGGAGAATTACCTAGGAGAATACAACTAATAAGCTTCTGAGGCAGATTCAAACAAAAGTTTCTTTGCTTCTAAATCCATAGATGATTTGAGGGAAAGAAATAAGGGGAAGGAGATTCAGCAGCAACTACAGGGATCAGAAAAGGGGGCTTATGTAGAAGATGCCAGAGCAGAGCTTTAAAGATGAACAGGGATTTTAAAGAGGCAGAAATGAGAAAGGAGTAACTTCCAGGTATGGGAGATAGCCTATACAAAGACATGAGACAGAAAATGAAATGTACTCAACAAAAAAGTCTGTTTGGCCAGGCTGCAGGAAAGATGAAGGGGAGTAAAGACCCCTGCTACCTAATGAGATCATCCCACTTAATTCATATATTTGAGTCTCACCAAGCTCATTGTTTTTCTTAATGCTGTTTCTGCTACTTGTAATGCCCTTTCCCCTCTCCTCTCCCCTGATTCATCCCTATCTCTTCTTTCAGGACTCAGATTCAGCTTTATTTCCTTTGAGGAACCTTCCCTGACTAACCTCACTGCACACTGATAACCCCCTTATTTTGTGTCCCCCTCAGCACTTATGCATATAAACATTTTCACTGCCTGCTAATTTTTTATTTGCTTCATGGATGTATGCTTCCTTTGCTGCATTGTAAACTCCTTGTGGGGATGGACTCTGCCTTATTATGCATCCTCTTGCAGCTGGTACAGTGTTACACAGGCTCTAGGTGCCAAATAAATATCTGATAAATGAATTGCTATAAGGAACTCAATCTAAATGAAAGTACAGTCCAATAAGGAAATCATTCATGGCACAGTGAGTATGTTGTTGTTCAGTTGTGTACAACTCTCCATGATCCTATTTTGGGGTTTTCTTGACAAAAATATTGCAGTGGTTTGCCATTTCCTTCTTCAGCTCATTTTATAGATGAGGAAACTGAGGCAAACAAAATTAAGCAACACACAGTAAATGCCTGAGGCTGGATTTAAATTCATGAAGATGAGTCTTCTGATTCCAAGTCCAGTTCACTGTCCACTGCACAAGCAATTAACCAACGAGCATCTCTTTTAAATCCCTACAATGGGTAAATTATTGTGTTAGGGATAGGAGATGTGAAGAGTTAGAGAAACAGAATATAATTTCTCTAATTCAGTGTAAAAATACTTTTTTAAAACTCTAAGATTTACTGACTTGGAACTTGGAATTTGTTGAATGCTTTCTGTAACTATTATATTCACTTTCTAGAATTAAATTAGAAGAAAGCTCATAACATTAGATTTTACCCAAAAATCAAAGCTCTATTAAGTTCCAGAGTGTTCCCATATAATTTAATCTATTAATGTCTGCAAGATTTGCAAACTATTGAACAATCATATTTTATACAGCTAAAGAAGAATAAGCTACACATATAATATAGAAAGAAGTTGTCAGTATTTAAACAAAAAAAGGCATAGAATGATAGAATTCTAGAGTGGAAAAAAACTTTAGACGTCATCTGGTCCAACATTTCCTTTTATAATTGAGAAAATTTAGACCTCTACAGATGAAGGTTCAAGGGCATACTGTAGCCCATTATGAACTTAGAATTAACTCCAACTTTGGGAACTTCTAATCTATTACACAAGGCAGCTAGATGGCTCAGTGGATTAAGAAATGGCTCTGGAGTCAGAAAGATTCACCTTTCTGAATTCAAATCCAGCTTCAGGTACTTACTAGTTGTATGACCCTGATCAAGTCATTTAAACCTGTTTGCCTCAGTTTCCTCATCTGTACAAGGACCTTAAGAACAAAATGGCAAATGATCGTAGTGTCTCTGCCAAGAAAACCCCAAATGGGGTTATGAAGAATTGGACACAACTGAACAATAATGCCAATCTATTCTTAGTTCCAACATAATACACTGCTTCTCTCACTTGAACAAAGATGTCATGCTAAGCAAATTTAAACTCTCATCACTAACTGGTTTTCACTTTGCTTTAATTTTGCCCCAGTCCTTCTTTTACCTTTTACCATCATTCATTTTTTTACCCACAGAAAAACTTGCAGTTTCTCTTTCCTGGTCCTCTCATCTGCTAATTATCTTTTAATATCTATAAATCAATATTACTCAAACTAGAGATTAAAACCCATGGGTGGGTATTATGAAACTAGAAATACAGAAAGTCACAGAGCAATTTGGGTCAGGAAGGAGATAAGGAAGAGCATCCCTTACTAACTAAACTCTTTCCCCAAGTATAATAACTGCTTGTCTATCTTCTTTTCCTGACCATTTCTTTTGCTTCCCTATGCATTTTTCTTTATCACCTTCCAAAAAGAATCTTTATCTTCTCATTCTCTCTTCTGAATAGTGTTCTGAAGGATCTCGGGAAAACTAATGAATGGAAAAGTTGGAAAATCAATGTCCTCCCTCAAACACCTTGTAGCTATTTCACTTTTTGAATCCCTTCTCCCATCTCTTCATAGTTTCTGTTTTGTTCTCTTCTCTATTTGAGTGTCACATGTGTGAATACTGCATTTCATATTATGTTACTGATGAACAGCTGCAACATTTTGTCCTAAGGACAGCTGGACACAGCGGGCAAAGTCATTGCCATAGCAGCTTTCATTAACTCACAATTAACTTAGTGGCAGAACTCCTGGAAAGATGGGGTTCACAAATTCTACCCCTAGATCTTCAGCTAATATTTGGGTCTTCAGGCTTCTTTTCTATTCATTCATCTTCTTACCTGAAAAACAGGAAATAATTATATCATTCTGCCTTATGGAGTTATTCCAGTTAATGCAATATTACATTATTGCATATTTTATATTTGGTTCCTTAGAAAGCATTTTTTGAAGATAAAGAGAACCCAATAAAGATAGTTATATCCGTACCACAACCAAGAGGTCATAGCAGACCTGCCAGAATCCTTACCCCATCACAGTCCCACAATTCTTCATTGACAGACTATAGACACTCTCCGAGGATGTCATCATACTTTATTAAGCTTTATAACCTTTCACATAGATCTTTCCAATAGAAAAAAAACTGCTTTTCATGGCTGTAGTCACTCTATGTAGTCTATGCCCAGCTGCCAGATCAGTTTTCAGGATGCATAAGTATGATCACGTCATTCCACGCTCAGCTTTGGGGCTCCCATTGTCCAGATTAAGTGCAGGCTTCTTAGGCTGGCATACAAAACTCTCCATAATCTGGCTTCAAACTATCCAGTGTTATTTCACATCATTTCCTCTCCTATCCTCTATGTTCCTATCAAACTGAATTATTTACTATATTCTGAACACATCTCACCTTTTCTCACCTTTCCATTTTTGTTTTGTGTTCCTTCCATCTAGAATCCCTTCTAGCTAATCTTTTAATTCCAGAAAACCACTTGTTATTTGAATTCCTATAAAAGGATATTGGCGAACCCACATTTTAAATACATTAATACCTTATTTATTACATTACTAGAGTTTCTGTGATTTTATCAGCTGTGTACGGGTGGATGAGAGAAGAATAAATCACATGATAAAGAATGTCCCAGGCAACTTTCCCAACACATTTATATTTGTTATTGTTCAGTCATTTCAGTTATATCTAACTCTTCATGATACTATTTGAGTTTTCTTGGCAGAGATGCTGATATGGTTTTTCATTTCCTTCTCCAGCTCATTCTTCAGATGAGGAAATTGAGACAGAGTTAAATGACTTGTCCAGGGTCACACAGCTAGGAAGTATCTGAGGCCAGCTTTGTGTGTGTGTGTGTGTGTGTGTGTGTGTGTGTATATATATATATATATACTGTATACATATGTGTATGTAATATATATATAGTATACACACATATATATATACATACTGTATATATGTGTGTATGTGGGTATATATATATATATATATATATATATATATATATATATTCTTTGTGTATATGTAATATATATATATTTTTTCCCCTAAGATATCTCATGAGTTCATTGAGGGAAGGGAAAATCAAAATATTTCTTATCTTTTTTTTCTCTGTAGTATCTCCCCCAATGCAATGCATAAGTATAAACAACAGACACTTAATAAATGTTTGCTGATTGTCAAATAAAAAATCCTGTAAGCAAATAGAGCCAATAAACCCAAAAGCTAACCAGTTATCCTGGGAAAAGAAATTATATATCCTGGGCCAGAGGAAACTATTGGAGGATTATGAAGAATATGTAATTAGTGTTCAAAAAATACTGTTGGCTAGACTTTGGGAAAGTCAAGATGAGAAACTGTCAAAATCAGAAGGATTAGTATCAGGATAAAGCAAACATATTTGGAGTTAGTCATAAGCAGGCCCTTATGACCACATCAAATTCAGTTATGCAGAATGATAAGTATGAAAGTGGGGTTTGGAAGAAGTAAAGGATGGATGTATATCATTTATAGAAAAAAATAAAGGGACTTTGACATGTGGAAACTTAATTTTTCTGCATCTGAGCTTCCTTTGGGTCATAAGATAAGTAGGTAAGGAAAGTCAAAATGGTAAATGAATATTAAATAATCAGACCTGAGAGACAAGCATGAATTAATCTTTATTTCATATTGTTAATCCACCTAATCTACCCTAATCACCATCTGGGCTGATAGGGAACATTTTTTCAGAAGAGTTATAGATTCAACTGGACAGCAACAGCTTCCAACTCTGGCCAATTTTGATTCGTTGAGGTGAAAGGTTAACAAGCTCACCCATTGTGCCCCTTAGCTTGAACATTTAGTGAACAGCTGGGAAGTCCTTGTGCTATTGCATTTAAAATGCATATGTATAGCCATTACCCTCACTAGCCTCACTACAGATTTTTCCCCCTATAAGGAGAATATAAAAGCTGCTTAGCTAGAGGCCAGGTGAATTCAAACTTGAAATTTTCTGTCCTTTGAAATATCTCTTGGAGAAGTGGAAATTATTCCTACAGCAATTTGAAAGAGCAAAGGTATAAATAGACAGATGGAAATGGAATTTCATTTAAAAGCAACAATTATCTTCCCCTCCCTCCAAAAATAAATAAATAAATAAAAAGAATATACATTACCTGGAATTTTCAGGTTGTTGGTTTCCTCAGTCAAGCAAAACTTATAACTACCATTGATCTTACTAACAGCTATTGACAGTTATAAATGGATGATGGTGGTAAGCAAACAAGAAGCACACCTTTGTTTGTCATAAGGGGGCTTTTCATTTTAATGCAATGCCTTTTGGAATTACCAGGGGCCTAGCTACATTTCAAAGATTAATGAAGGCCTTCCTGTTGGTCTCAAGCTGTGGACTGGGTAGGTTGCTCCGACCATGTTAACCTAGCTTCCCTAGAGTTCACGATGACTCTTTAAGGACTTGAGAGAAGTTTTACAGTGAATTAAAGGGGCAAATGTGACCATAAAAGTAAAGTGTTAACCTTTGATAGCTTCCTTGCACAACAGCTTTCCAAAGAAGAATGGTACCCACTGACCCCCACAAAGTAAGTCATTAAAAACTAGAGAAATACCCCCAAAATATGGCGATAACATCCGGCACTTGCATTAACATGCACATACAAACACATATACATATATATGTTGAGACATCCCTACCATACACACAAGTTTTTCAAGAAATATTTACTAGCTGGAACAAGTATCAGTGGACTATTTGTAGGTGTAAATACCATGAGAGAATATAAATGGATTGCTAAATTCATATTTAAATGTTGCATATAATCTGAAGCTTCATGGGTTTGAGAAGTGGTTTCTAAATTCTTATTTGATTTTTTGTGACTTGAAATTGTCTCAGGAATGAAAGAAAATGAATAATTTGGATTTTCAATGTAATGGTCGGTTGGTTTAAAAGTTTTTGCACTAAA
Organism: Sarcophilus harrisii; assembly: GCF_902635505.1. Classification (NCBI taxonomy): domain Eukaryota; kingdom Metazoa; phylum Chordata; class Mammalia; order Dasyuromorphia; family Dasyuridae; genus Sarcophilus; species Sarcophilus harrisii. The sequence goes on from NC_045429.1 coordinate 127,159,224, forward strand.
TTTTTGTTGTTGAAAATAAGAAATGACATTTGTGGTCAAATGGAAAAAAAAATACTCTGGCTGCTCAATCTTGAAATAAAGGTGTCACACAATATCAATGCAAACTTTTGGAAGCTGTATACCTACAATAGTGAAAATAGAGGATCAACTGAACATGTAGTGTTCTTTACTGGTTCTTAAAGAAGAGAATTTACTACCTAATTTGCTTCCTTGCTTCATTCTTTTTTTTTCTTCTTTGCTTCTTTCCCTCTTTTCTTGCTTCCTTCCTTCTTTTTTGCTTCTTTTTTCTCTCCCTCATTCCTTTTTTCTGTTGTTCTTTCCTTCCTTTCCTCTTTCCTTTTTTCTCCCATCCTTCCTTCTCTTCTCTTCCTCCTTTCCTAATTTCCTGAAAGAAAGGAGATTGTCTATTTCATGGATGGCCATTTCATTGTAAACTGGATTTCCTCATACATATCAAGAGCTCTTGACCTCATTCCCAAAAAACTAAATCTTGATTATTCAACATAGGTCTAAAGTAATAATAAAATCTGACATTTATACAATGCTTTAAGGTGTACAAAGCATTTTATATACACTATATAACTTAAGCTTCACAATAACCCTGTGAATTAGGTACATTTATTATTACTCAGGATCTCACAGTCAATAATTGTCTATGAGAGGATTTGAATCTTGGTCTTCCTGACTCCTGAGGCAAGAAGCATTCTACCTACTAGATCATGCTTGAGTTAATTTTTTTTAATGCATTAAATTTACACTAAAATTACATGCAAGAACTATTTGGGAGAAAACTGAGAATAAGCAAGTAGATTGCATTTTGTGGGGAAGGGAAGGACGGGGGAAAGCCCATCTCCAAACCATCTTAGAATTCTGAGTTCTCCAACTAATTCAGAATATGCTTGTGCAATGTAGAATCAAAAATACATACCAATCAATATGATGTTCTTAAATATGAGAAACTTTTTTAATTAAAAAAACTCACAGATCTCTAAAATTTCTAAAACTTTGATGCCTTACCAGAATCACAAAAGAGCTTATAACATTGACCTGATGTCCAAAGAGTAAGATTCTCTATGTTAACACAAAGAACAAATAGGAGGGCATTAATTTCAATTAGACTGAACTTTATGTTTCATCTGGAGCAATCCTTTAATATTACAAATGACGAAACTGAGACCCAGAGAGACAATGAGATCTGCCCAAGATCACACAGGTAGTAAACAACTGAGGCAATATTTAAACCTAGACCCTTTGTCTCCAAATCTCTTTAAACTCTATTACTTCCTTCAAAACAGAAAAACAGAATCAAGCAGGAAAGAACCAGTTACCCTAAAAAGAAAGAGCACAGAACAGAACTAGGAACTAGTTTACATATAAAGGAGATTATAGGAGCATATCAAATAATTTATGTCAACACTACAGTTGACTGAAAAGCTAGCAGAGAGTATAACATGGGCTCATTGTAGTTTGACATTAGCAATATTTACAAACCAGGAAAATCTGATTTCTTATCCCTCCAGCTCTAGTAACTGATACTAAAAATGTGAATTATGATAATGAAGGAAGCTGACAGATGGCACAAACACAGGATGGCTTTAAGCTTTCACACTCAGCACTATGGAGGCACAGGAGAGTAAATCCTGAATTACATATTCAATCAAAAATTTACCTGTTACTTCTCTCCTTAGTTCCTTGGTGTTTACTCCACGATGGAGCCACCAGGGTATCCTAGCAAAACCTATTTCTGTTTGTGGCTTCTCAGGCCATTGCTCAGCATTCAATCCAATATAATGACTATTTACTAAGGATTGATGTTCTTCTGGGTCCTGAGAGAGATCAATAAGTCATAGCCCCTGACCTCTTGAAGGTTACAGGATAGTATGAAGAATATGACATGGGCAATTAACTATGATGTGGAGTAGATCATAATAAAAACATAGTCTAAAGTCTTTTTTTTCTCTCTCCGTGGCTCCTCCATATCACCCGAGGTTAGATTAAATTTCCTGAGAAAGACAGAACCACAGAGAACTCCTAGATCTGGTCTGATTTGAGCCTGAATCTTGCAGCCCAGCTTTGGGGTAAAATGAACTGACTGCCACTCGGGAAACAGAAGAGTTTTGCCAATCAATGTGCCTCCAAATGAAAGAACATTGAACTGAGAACTACAAACAACAACCCAAGGATTTCTACCACAGTATTTGCCAGAACAAAAATAACCCAGCTGAAAAATTGGACTACAGTATAATGGAAAATTCATTTCAATCCATACCTCATGCCATGTACTACCAAAAAATAATCTACTTGATGAACAAAATAAACATTTTCAAAACGATTAAGAAGAGGAAAAAAGGTTAAAGATAGTCATCTCAATTATGGAAAAAGAAAATAATATTTATTTGAAAACTAGAAGAAAATATTAGAGGCAGAGTGGCTTAAGATCAGGAGCTGTTTCTTTTTTTTCTTGGGAATCTTAGTACCTACTGTACTGTTTCTGGTATGTAGTAGACTCTTGATAAATTCTTGTTGAGTGAAATGGGTAAATGAATGAATTCTACTCCATGAAAATTTCACCAGTGTTTCAGTTAAACTTTTTATTTCATTGATCATCTAATATAATATTTTTCACAACAATCTGCTAATGTTTATGAATTGATTTGAATGGATTCACAGAGAATAGAATGGTACAGTACTTCACTGACTTAGGAATTAGAGAACTTCAGTTTTAATCCAGATCTTGACACTTACTTCCTGGGTAAATTTGAACAAGTCATTTAATACTACTAGACTTCAGTTTCTTCTTCTGTAAATGGAGTGGTTAGATCACAGGCCTCTGAATCCCTTGCCACTTAAGAGAGCTACAATCTTATCTATCACAGAGAAATTTTTAACTGTTTGATTTTTAATAGTATTTTATTTTTCCAAATACATACAAAGATAGTTTTCAACATTTACCCCTGCAAAACCTTGTGTTCCAAATTTTTCTCCCTCCCTCCTCCCTCCCTACCCCCAGATAGCAAGCAATCCAATATAGGTTAAACATATGCAATTCTTTTGAACATATTTCCATATTCATCAAGCTGGGCAAGAAAAATCAGATCAAAGGTGGGGAGATGAGAAAAAAAGAAAAACAAAAAAACCAACAACAAAAGGTGAAAATATGCTTTAACAGTTCAATTTTAAAAATCAGAACAATAAAACAAAACAAAAGTCAGTAACTGAAGAAAATTTGAAGGTAAATATAGATGATAAAAAGCTGAAAGGGGTCAGCTAGGTCAGTAGGATGGAACACCAGCCCTGAAGTCAGGAAAACCTGAGTTCAAATTTGATCTCAGATAACTAATACTTCCTAGCTGTGTGACCCTGGGCGTGTCACCTGACCCCAATTGCCTCAGCAAAAAAAAAAAAAAAAAAAAAAAAAATCTGAAAGACACAATATATAAGCAACTTATATAAATTTGGGGTAATGCACAATCCTTAACAGACAAATTGTCTAAGGATTTTAAAAAAGGTAATTCATAAACTTTCCTTTGTTGTATTAATGAAAAATACAAATTGAACCAACTTTGATGTACGATTAATAACCACCAATGGCAAAATAATTAAATATATTAAAAAGCAATCTTGGGGTAATTAAGTGGTACAATGGATAAAGCACTGGTCCTGGAGTCAAGGATCTGATTTCAAATCCACTCTTAGATATTAACTAGCTATGTGACCCTGTACAAGTCACTTAACCCAAATCCTCCTTCAAAATCAGCACTGGTGGAGTTACAGAATAAATGTGCATACTTGTATTAATAAGTACATAATAATTAATGAGTTATTAATAGTTATTAATTAATTGATTTGAGTAATAATTAATAATATGAGTTATTAATATAAGTATTATTATTACCACCATTTTATAGATGAGGAAACTGAACTCAAAAAAATTGAGTGGCTTATGGTCAGAAGCAGAATGAAAATCAAGATCTTCCTGCATTCAATATCATCATTCTATCCACTATCCCTTTCTATTGATGCAGTCTTTTTGCCCAGTAATTTGGAAATAAATAATAGGATCTATACTCAGGAAGGTCCTCAACTCCCTCATTTTATAGTAGTGTCAAATGACTTCTCTAAGCTGATACAAGGAATAGCAGAGCAAGATTCAAACTTGGGTCTTCTAAATCAAAAACAGTATATTTTCTATTACACAATAATGCCTTTTAGGAATTATGAAATTCTATAATCCAATGATTCCACTGAGTAAGATGTATACAAAAGAGAAAGAAAAACACCTGGCTATAATTGCTTTATTTGTAAATCTCCCCATTAAAATTGTATCTTGGTCTGGTTTTCTTGATCACCACCCCACCATACTCCTTCCAGTTAGTTTAGTAAGTTTATAAGAGTAGCCCATATAGAGTAACAATAGCAGAAAATTATATTGCAAAGGCAAACCTAGAATTCATATACAGACTATTCCAAAGATCAAAGGAGCATAATTTTCAAATTGTATAATATGTTAAGCAAAATTCTCATCCTGAGAAGATGTGCTAAATGAGAGGGAGCTATCTTGGCTTTGCTGTCAAGATCTTTTGATCTTATGATATGAAAAAACAATTGAGGCACATCATTGAGAATAATAAATACAAAAATTATATAGAAATATTGAAAAATACAGTAGTGTAAAAGGAACAAGCCAGAACTAAAGCAGCATAAACATTAACTATGACTATATAAAAATGTATACATAAAAATATGATTTCTCCTTTTCATTCTCTTTGCTTTCAACAAACACTTGCAAGTTGCACAATGAAATTAAAATTTAAAAGGACACAATGTATGTGGAGGGAGGTGGAGTTAACCTATTGAAGAAGGAAGAGATAATAAGGTTTCAGCATCCCAGATCTACTGAGGACTTGTGTTCTTGTGTTCTTTTTCATAAATAGTCACAGAGCTCATGGATTTGAACTTCAGTAAGTAAACACAAATGTAGAGAAGGGTGAACAGGAGTAGGGAGTGGAAGACAAGGACAAGGGAGAGAGATAGGTCAAAACCGTTTTAATGAGGCATTTAAAGTTCATAAACTATCAAAGGAAATTCTTAGCTCTGTAACAATTCCAAATCTAACAAAATTATTTCTATACATTAATCCTTTAAGGAAACCCTCCTGAGATGAGCCATACAATTATTCCTAAAAAGTAGATAGAAATGGATTATCAACAAATAAATTTCCTAGAACCAAATCTCCTTTTCAAGCCATCATAGATGAATGGAAAAGATAATTTAAAGACAATTGTTCTATCCACCAAAGGAAAAAGAGCATTTTGTTCCATAGACCTCCAAGAACAACAATTAAAAAGTAAGAAAGGCCAAAAAACTATTTTCTTATCCTCCATGGAAAGATAAGAGCAAAAGAAAAGAATCAAGAAGTCCTTCATTTTCTTCCCATCAAAAAAGAGAAAAAAAGAAAGACAATAGACTTAGAGAGAAGTTCCTTCTTCAATAAAGAAAAGAGGGGATTGAGTCAAAAGAAACAATTTCATAATACCCTTGTCTTGAATCCTCACTTGCTACTTCTAGTATATTCAGGTCATATACTAAAGTCCCAGTTCTGCTCAGCTACTTCTTTTTCATACCATATGTTTTGTACAAGATTTAAGGGTCAGTTCTAAAAGTCAGTGTTTGCCCCTTTGTGAGGGGCACACTTTACATTCTAACAATTCAATTGTCAAACAAGGAGGTCCTACCTTATATCCTAAGACATAGAGTCAAGGAAGGAAACAGCATTCTGCTGCCTATTTCAAATAGCTAGAAAATAATTAGAATGAGTTCATAGCCTGATGTGGCCAAAGATTTCTGGATAGGTAGATTCCTAATAAGAGGTCCTAGTAAACCTCCATAGTCATACAGAAACCCTCATTCTATGGCACACTATTGCACTGAAGTATATGGTCCCTAAGGGAGTGGACACAACCTCCAAACAGGGGTTCTACATGAAGGTGAAGAAGGAGTTAATATTTACTAATAAAATCTGGGGGAGAAAGAGATTCCCACTCTCAAGACTTGTACTTTATAGTGAAAACTGGAAGCAAGCAAAAAAATTCAATGACCTCAATGCAGCAAAAAATTAAATTATTGAATAGAGAAGTAGATTCATTATGGGAAGAAGAGAAATTGAGAACAGTGAAGGGAGTCAAACTGAAAAGAATAGGGAAAAACTTTTCCTGTTGGCTCCTCATGTCTAGGCTTGATGGGAGGGTTGTGGGTCAACACACCTCTATTTATTGATATTAATATTAATTAATAAAATTTTACCACTAACTTAAATTTGTTAAAATATATTTCCCATTGTAACTTGTCCTGAATATGTAGCTAAGTTGGGCTTAAAGAAAGATTTGTTTTCTTTTTTATTTTTAGTATGATGGTTAAATGTATAATTTTCCAAATTAAATGTTTTACAAACTAAATTATGTAGATAGGTGATAGGCAGATGCAAATAAAGGTATAAAATGGAGACAGTAGAGCTATAACTATAGATATAGACTCCAACTGCTTTTATTTTTTCCCCACAGGGCACCAAAATGATACAAGGCAGAAAATCAGAATGAGCCATATTTAGAAAATTACTGCTTCTTTTCCTAAATAGTACACTACTAACATGGCAGGGGATAGAGGGAAGTATCAGTTCAGTTTCTGAAGATATATCTCACAAACAGCAGAGTGGCTTAGTCACTGGGAAAATCTGGCCAATACCAGTTATGCTTAACTTAGACAATTCACCCTGGATGAGTATCATCCTGAGTATGCAAATGATGGAAAGTAGATTATTTCCTTATGGTTATAGTATGAGTCATAGGAATCTAAAACACAACACAAACTGACATAGCCTTAATTCAGTTCTTAAAATGATAAAATAATAGAATCATAGGAAGTTAAAAGCTAGCTAAAACGTTAGAGATTGCCTAATCCAGCCCCCTTATTTTGGGAGTGAGAAAACTAAATATGCTTTCAAAACTATGAGAAGACAATTTTTAAATCTTCTTTGGTCATTGTGCATCTCCATGTGATGAAAAAGGCAACTATTCTCAGCTACCTTGGGGCCTCATGAAATTCCATTCTTAATTTCAAACTGTGTAGAAAATTCAAACTTCACAAAGTTCTTCTACTGAATTTTAATTTATGAGAAAATGTTTTCTGAAATTACTTTTATACTTGGATAGTTCTTTGATCTCATTGACCAGGTCCTAACTCCAATGTACAAACCTCAACTCATACATGGATTACCTTTAATCTTGTAAAACTCTCTTGTCCATTAGAAATAGCAATTGAAAATATTTATTAAAATCTTGGAATTATGAGAAATGTGTGGATTGTAAGAGTTTTTAATTAGTAATATGCAAAATCTATTTCTGGTTGTAAATTATTTTAAAGCTACTTTTATTATTTGCTAATGTCAAATAAATTGACTATTTCCTTGCTCACTATATGTTTTCTAGCAGTGGATATGCCATGTAAAAATCATATTATGAAATAAAAGGCAAAGTAGAGAAGAGATCTGAGAAAATTACTTAAATATTGACAAATTTCTAAAATCTGTAGTAATCTACCAAAAATTAAAGAAGATCCTAAAATGAGAATGTAAGTCTGAGCACACACTCAGACTGGCTCTTACCAGCTAATAGTGTATGTCAGATATAGCACATAAGTTTTCATGCAATGGAGATATCCAATTACATGTGTGCAAATTTTTCCCTCCAGAGTCTCCTAATAGGCACAAATTCCCCATGGGTAATTTAGGCACTCAATTTTGATCACTTGGCCCCATATCTCTGCAAATTGTTTGCTTTCTTTGTCATTCATAATGTCACAGCTGTTCTTGGCAGCAGGGAGACAAAGAACAGAAAGACAGCATTAGTTTCTTCTGGTTGATTTTTGCTTTTTTTTTTTTTTTTTTAAAAAAAAAAAAAGTTTTTTTTTTTTTTTTTTTTTTTTTTTTTTTTGCAGCTTTGCTCATGTTCCCCATTTTATATTGCATTCATAAACAGGCAAACTCTTGACACCTACAAAAACTTATTGGTTCTTTAGTCCACCACGCTTTCCCTGACTTCTAATAGAGGAAGCTGTGGTAATTTCCCCTTGGAGTGATGTACCTCTGACAATATGGTAAGCAGCTTTTACAATTTCCCTAGTATGAGGTAAACAGGGAAAAACAGTGTGGGTCACAGGCTGTTTCCTGCATCATTGTGCCTAGTTTTTAATAGCTTCACACAAGAAAACCTGGCACAAATGAAACTAAATTACTTTTCCTCCCCGCTCCCCCCATTCAAAATCCACACATTCATCCAAGATTTCATCTTTAAGGGCTCATTTGTTACCTTCCTGACCTTGCACCCTGTTCCTTCTTCTTTGTCCTTCCTCAAAGAAATTGCTGACTTGTTGGGGATGTCTTGGGAGCTCCCTTCACAACTAAACAATGTCTTTCCATTCTTTCCAAGGTTTTACGAGTTTACAGAGCATAAATAGGTTGGGGAGGTGTCAGGAAGTGAATTAGGAAAGAGATGCTGTTTATAATCCACAACAGTCATTTGGTCTATTTTTTTTTTTTTGGTTGGTCCAGGCTCTACTATTTGGACTGTAAAAAAAAAAGATTTTCCCAGGGAATATACTGAAAATCTACTGACTATCATTTACAACAACTACTTCCACAATATCTGAACTCAAGCCTCAGGGGAGCCCAGCAAAGGAGAAAAATAGTGAGAAGGCATGTAAAAAAATATTGTTTATCTGGTACAGGGGGAAATCAAAGTGGAGGAAACTTTAGGGTGTATATTCCAAACTCTCTTAAATGTTTAGGACTACAGAATAGGTTGCCTTTTGAAATAATGGACAACTTATCCTTTTGGAATCACTTTAAAGCTTTACCTCTCAGAGCAATGAAATACATGCTACAGAGGGTGACAATCCGTAGCTTTTAACAAGACCCTAAGTAAAAGTATTCTTACCATTGCTTTGCACAGTGCTGCTACTTAAGTACTGCATAAGGGAAGCACTTAAAGATTGAATTGGTTTAGATTAGAAAGATGATGAGGAATTTTGTAAATCTTCTTAGTTTGAGGGATGAATGAATGATTGAATGATATTGTCCAATGTTAGTGAATATACTGTTTTCCCTGATAGATTTAAGCTTCTTGAGGACAGAAATATTTCAGTTTTGTCCTTATTTGCTCAACACCTACAACAGTATCTGGATATGTAGTTGTCACTTAAATGCTAGTTGATTGTGGGTGACAAGAACAAAGAAGGTGATTTTGATGAAAAGACAAGAATTTATAACTTTTAAAAGGTGGAAAATACTTTGGCAATCATATTATTGGCCTTTCAGTCACAAATATTAATAAGTTAATTGAAGCAAAACATTTAGTTAGAACCAGAATATAGACAAAAGGTCTTGATGGGTAGGATTAGTGGGTTAAAGAACAATATGATTCTTTAGTGTGATTCTGGCTGAAAAGGTCCATTACCCAAATAATTGATATTGAAACCTATTATTGAGATATGAAAGATGCCAAAGAATCTCACAGAGATTCTAATGTAATTTCTATTCAGTCTTCCATTTAATATCTTGCAATTTCTTTAAAAGTGAAAGATTTTCTCATACGGAAAACAAAAATGTCTATAAGAACAGGTTGTAAAGATTTGGACTGGAGGATGTCTTAATTATGCAAGAATTTAGAATAGTACTACTCTTTTAGGGATTAGAAGGATCTCAGAATCATGAGTCATATCTCCACAATATTGTGGGACTCAAGAAATCTGAGCTCCATCTTCCATTTCTCATTTTCTATGCAGGACCATAAGGTAACACAGCATCCTTTATCTGTCATTACCAGCCAGTAGCCCTATCCATTCCATTTATGACACTGGCAGACAGTGCATAACTACAAATTGGGGTTTCCTGTGGAAAATGAAATAAACAGAAAAAAAAAATAAATGCCCATTTGGTCACACCTCCACCTTCATTCCAACCTCTGCCTGCTGACAAAGCAATAAGAGAAAATATGGCCATATTCAGTCTCTTCCAACTCACCTGGAAATGTTCTGCTTTTTAAGTTGGTGCTACAGGGTTGCAGTTTTTACTTTAACAGGGAAAATTGGCAGTAGAAAATTTCCAACTTTAAATAGCCCACAACATTGTGAAATAATGTTCTATAAAAGTAAAAGACTTTGAGGTTTGAAAATAGATGGTTGATCCCTGCATTTGTTGTTATATGATGTTGTCAGAATCAAACATGCATTGGACAGATACATTTGCCCACAGTGTTTGACTCATGGTAGATTTTTAATAAATGCTTATTGACTGACTGACTTTTATGTCTGCCAAAAATGACCCATTCCAGCAGTTTTCTGTCTTCAGCTTTATCATTTTCCCCCTTTCTCTGAGTTGAGTTTACCAAATAAGACTTCTTTAAAAATCCTAAGGCTCTCTCTCAAGTTGTGTTTACTATATTCAGATTCAGAACAACTATAAGCCCAATTCAACTCTTAACTAATGAGCTGATATTGGGTTGGCTTTATGAGTTGGCAATTCATCAACAATTCATCATTAAAACATTCCCAAAATGAACATTAATGAACTTTATCTTCCATAGCTGCACCAACAACCCTGTACAGAGCCCATGGACACTGATTTCTAATTCTCTAGGAAGTGACATGAGCTTAAACTGATATTACTGGATTCTTGCATAGCCAGCTGTCATAGAAAAACAATGCATTTCTCTGTACAGAGGATGGTTTAATCCTTACTAATGTGCTGATGTGATAAATCTCAGTGATCTGGTCAATTTGTGAATGTGAGATCTTTGAAATTCTTGTTCTAGCTGCCAAGTTCTCAGATTGGCTAATGCATTCTAACTGGCACTAGTGTCAATTTACATTAAAATATTTTGTTTTACCAAATTATCTCATGTTAATCAATAGGATGCTGCTAATTATCATCCACATTTCTTTGTCCACATTTCTTATTTCAATATTAACTCAGTGCCTATATTGAACTTGGTTAAAAAAAAAAAGACTAAAAATGATGGCAATAGGAAGGTATTAACAAAGCAATTCCTTGTTAGAGCTAAAAAGGACCTTAGAGTTTATCTAACATCTGTTTCAGCTTCCTCACCTATAAAATGGGAATAATAAGAGCACCTAATAAAATCATCTACCTCCCACCATCATTATGAAGATAAAATGACAATATTTGTAAAGCTCTTTGCAAACTTTAAAAAGCTGTAGAAATAGTAGTCTCATTATTATTGTTATTTAGTCAAACTTTTATTTTACAGTTAATGTCTCCATGGATTAGTGTTTCCCACCATACTTTCACCTTAATTCAAGACTGCCTGCTGACAAAGCAACAAAAAAAAATATGGGCACATTCAATCTGGGTCAAGAAACCTGACAATGGTTAAATGATTCGCTCAAATTCACAGAGCAGAGTAGGAATTAGAACCTATCATTATACCATGTTCTGGAAAACAGGATCAGCTACAATCATGAAATAGGCAATAGTTGTCTTCCTCTCACTCAACCAGCAACTTTTTACCCCTTGTTAAGAGTAAGTGAGAAAGGAACTAGTAAATCTGGAAAACAAATGGAGAGAAGAGGGGAGTTGAGGAATAGATGTAATGGAGTGGAATATACTTCATCCTGTGCTTTTAACTTTTGAGCACTTCTGCTGTGTCTTATTCATGGGTTGTATATAAACATGACTTAAGACTTGCTGGGCAATCTGCATTTTTTTGTATAGGAGGCTCTTGAAGACTGAAAAACCTTCAAGACCCAATGGTGGCAATAAGCAATAAGTTTCAATACAGGACCTTTAATCCTGTTAAGTACTTCCTTGGAAATAGTAAGTGCTTAATAAATGCTTATTGATTGCCAATTGATTCATTACCCAAATCATACAATCTAGGCAGACAGTTATTCTAAAGCCTGCCTATCTAACCTATGCTTGGGAGTAATACTCAGTGTAGCAAATTACTGGGATTTGTCTTTCCCTGCAGATAATGTTAGGAGTGATAAAATCCAGGAGGGACTCAGATGAAATTGCCCGCAACATGTCACTCTCAGGACCTCTGAACTGGCTTAAATAGAATTAATAGAATCTGTTCAATACTAAGATTAAAGCAACCATCTTTTTGTCATAATCTGCAAGCATTTCGAACTCTTTCAATCTAATATTCAAGAAAATGCTTCTTCCTTTGGAAATGGTGGCAAGAGGATTGACCTTAAAATCAAAAAATTTGTATTCATTTGGATGCTACTACCTGTTATTATTACCTGTACCACTTTGGGCAAATTTCTTCAGTTCTCTCATCATTTCTTCTAGATCTCCTCCCATCCTACATTCCTGAACCTATCGCATCCCATTCACTCCTCAGAGACTATTCTTCCTGTCATTCTTTCCAGGTATTTCTTTCCTACCTGCCCTCATGAGCAATCTCACCAGACTTTCCCTGTCAAGGTAAATAACCATAGTCCTACTTTCCCTCTCTGCTCTCTCTGAGGAGGAACTTTAATAATACCTATCTAATGTGGTAGAAAATTCATGGGACCCCAAATCTCACGGGTTGCATTAGATTTATCACTTATGAGGTCCCTTCTAACTGTGAGATTCTATTCTATGAATCTCACAGCAGAAATGTCTCCCAGATGCTCTACTGTATGAGTCTTAATTACTTCTTGTATTATTTTCATATCATAAAAGTTGATTTGCACTGCCTTTCCCAAGTGTCAAAATTACTAGTCATAACTATTTGTTGATCCCATATCCTTATGCAAAGCATTCTATATTATAGGCAAGATATAATTATATAAAATTTATTTGTGCCTTTGAGGAATTTCTTAGAAAATTTTAATTGCCTGAAGAAATTAAAATATAGAGCTACAATATCCTAAATGAACTAACTGACCCATCAATATTATATAAAATAATACTAGTTAGTAAATACTATATGAAAATATATTTGAAAGATATTTTCTTGTGGTTTAATTTTTCAGTGTTGCTTAGATAACATACTGTGAAAGGAATAAGTTTTAGATGATACATATGTGGCACAATAGGACAACAAAATTGACTAGAAGTCAGAGGACTGGGATTTAAACCCCAGTTTTGCCACTTACTCTGTGTAAATTTGGACAATTCCTCTAGGCCTCTGATTCCTAATATGTGTAACTGGACTGCCTGCTCTCTAAAATACTTTATAATCAGTCACTTATTTGATAAGCATTGAATGCTATTTAATCTTAGAAGCTATGAATATAACCACTTATTCTGGGAAATTTTGGACAATTTTTCTAGGTCTCGGTCTCCTAATATGTATAACTGGACTGCTTGTTCTCTAAAATACTTTCTAGTCAATCACTCATTTGACAAGCATTAAATGTTATTTAAGTTCTACAAGCTATGAATAAAACTTTTGGGGGAAAGTGTGCATATAAGTAGGGAGAAAAATCATAGGATCATGGATTTAGAACCTGAAGTTGTCTTAGAAGTCATCCAAACTAACCCCCTCATCTTACAGATGAGGAAAATGAACACAGAGAGTGACTTTGTCCAAAATTACACAGCTAATAAGTACTGAAGCACAATTTTAACTTAGGTCAGTCAGTGAATAAAGTCTAAATAAGTACTTACTATAGCTAAAGTCTTTATGTCCCCAAGTCCAGTGATCTAAATAGTATGTCACTCTCAGAGAAGTACCTTCTTCCATAGACACATTAATATGAGTTTGTTCAATTTACTCTGGTCCCTGAAAATAGGAAAGTTTGAATCAGAGAGAAGGGAGGTAGGAGAAAGAAAACATGGCAGCTGTAATCTGGTAGAAGGTGGAAGAAGGAAGAACTACCAACTGATGATAATAGCTAAAAAGAAGAGATTCAAGTAGTGAACCTCAATAAAGGCACTATGCAACAAACACCATAAGCAAGAATAGTGAGAAAGTGAGAGGAGGGAGAAAGAAAAGAGATCTCTAAAATCTAGGTGTAGACAAGGGTCTGCTACTTATTCCTGATGTGAAATTGAGCAAGACACTTCATCTCTCTCTAAGCCTCTGTTTCCTGATCTGTAAAATGAGGAGTTTGATCTTGATTTACATTCATCTCTAAATTTAGGAACCTCTGACTTCTCATTTCTGTGCATTAATGAGATGAATAAATCCACAGACATAGATTCATTCATTTTTTTTCTCTTAAAAACAAAAAAGCTGAAGATGATACTTATGTATCCCACATGACTGCAAGGACACAATTTGATAACATTTGACAGTCCTCCTTAATTTATATTTTTATCGTTCTTGTTGAGTTATTTCAGTCTTGTCCTACTCCATTTGGGAGTTTTTTTGGCCAAAAATACTGGAATGGTTTTCCATTTCCTTCTTCAACTCCTTTTATAAATGAGGAACTGAGGCAAACAGTTAAATTACTAAATTATACTAAGAATTCTAAAATCTTTCCAGACTTGAGAACTCCTATTATCTTCTTTGTTTTAGTAATATTTCCTCCCCAATCCCACCCAAAGAAGTATCCTATGGAATATAATATTTTTTAAGTTAAAGCAAATTCAAAGTAATTTTGTTTTGAATACTTCGTGATAATCTGAGATAACTGGAAATATTCTGCAACATTAAAAAATCAAGGCTGGTCTTCTCTGATTTACACGACAGCTCTGTCTAGCTTCCTTCCATAACCCCTCTAGTTTTCAACATTTGCCTGTGTAATGTCCTCATTTGCTTGAAGATGGGGTCTTGTCAATACATGGAGACAACTGCCAGAGGAAAGGTTTCTTCTTCTTTGGATGTTCTGTTTCCCTGAAGTGACCACTGCTGAATAATAACATGGTAAATAAGGTTGACAATATGTGAAGCAGAAAATGTCCCCAGAGGAAGAAAGAGACAATGAACTTTAGTTATGACTTAAAGTAATGGGAACTCGATAATAGAAAACCTGTACCGTATTCAGATAAAAGCCACATGACGCAGGTAGGCTTCTCTACGTATATGTCTGCCCAAGTGTGATAGATATATGTATGTGAAAACCCAGTTAAAGATTTAGAGACATGAGTACCTAGGTTACATGGGTACCCTTTAACTATTCATCTTTATATCCCATCTAATATGGATTTTTAAAAAATTATTTTGGTAATAGCAGCCTGAGGGAATATAGCAGACTAAGCCAAGTATATCAGTAGGAAATGGTGTGGATAAGATGCTAAAAGATATATGAGACTTGAATTTCATCTTAAAATAAAGATTTGCCCAACCAGCTATTAGATTTCTTTGGGATATGTGATTGTTTTTAAAAAGTCAAACAGACAACCAAAAAGGGGAAAAACTCCCAAGGAGTACAGAAACTGTACAGATCCCAGCTCAAATCAGCCCACTGCATCTTCAAAATGTGTGTGTACAGCACAGTTTACGGTAGTAAGGGAAAACAGCCAATGGGAAAATGGCAATGACACACTCTTCCAGCTTTGCTGGATGACTCTTCTCTGGTTCACAGCCTCGATCTATTAAGTGACCTAAATACAACTCTGTGCAAAACACAGATGCAACTGAGTTAGAAAAGTCCCCCATGAGAAATCAAGCTTCCCTTTCCCCTCTCTTTCTTTTTTATACAAAGACTCAAATGGGACTTGGAATTGATGAGTTAGCAAGGGGAATTAGATTGGGGAATCTGGGTCTTAAATAATAGTTTAACAAAAAGCCTATTATTAATCAAATCTAAAAAGGTAGGATAAGAGAAACTGAGGCAAGCAAGTGCGTTCCTCATTATCATGGGATTATCTAATGTTATCATTTCGTATGCAAAGAAAGCCACTAGGAGGAAAGCACTCATTAGCATTTCTGGAAGAATAAGAGAAGTAAAGAGGCATCTGAGAAGTTGTTAGGACAATTAGCATCCTTAAGTAAGAGACATAAGTGTAATGGGAACAGAAAAGTTCCTAAGTGGCTCATCCCACAGCCTGCTTTGCAGTAATGTGAATGTTAAATGTGTACCAGAGGAGGAAAAAAACAAGGATAAATGAAACAAGTGTTATTCTTCATGGAATCATAGAACTAGAAATAGAGGTCCTTTGATTCTATTCTTTCACTTTACAGATCAGGAAACTGAGGCCCAGGGAGGATGTCGCTTCCCCAGTGTCACATTTCTTCCATCGTTCACCTGTGTATTTACATAGCTCTAACAATTGATTAAATTTGTGATGTAAAATAAAATTTTAAATACAAAAATAGTAAAATTCCATTACAAAGTACTTATGCTGTGAAGTCCATTAGCAGGGGCTCATTGTCTCCCACCTACGTAGTGGATGAGATACTTCTTTATCACTCTAATGAATTGATGCAGGAACAGAAAAACAATTTATACTATAACATTAATATATAAAAACCCACAACAGTTTCAAAGACTTGAACAAGCTAATGAAGAATGAAACAGGCAACAATTTATGCAGCAATAACAAAACTATCAAAAAACAACTGAAAGTTATGAGAGCTCTACTCAATGCAATGACCATCCATGATTTCAGAGGACATTGATGAAGCATGCTCCCCATCTCCTGACAGAGGAAAAATAGATTCTAGGTACAAAATGAGAGAAAGAGTTTTAGATACAGCCAACAAAGAAATTAGTTTCACTTGGCTATGCATATTTATCACAAAGAATTTCTTTTTTCTTTTCAGTGAGATGGGATAAATAAAAGGGAAAATGGATTTCTTTTAATTAAAAAAATTAATTTAAAGAAAACATATGGCATAACTATTATGCTTCTCTTCTACCAAGAGTAGAATTTATTACATTATTTGAAGAACTAAACCCATTTTCTACTTGGAAATTTTCCACACCCACCCCAAACTGTACAGATCTATCCACTGAATTCCAACAAAAAACATTTCCTGTACTGCTCTTCTTCTTATTGTGCTTCTATTTTAGGATAACTTTTAAATGTATCCAGATGTAAGCTCCTTGAGGGCAGGGATAACTTACTTCTTTGTAACTCCCCACAACATATGTTAGAAAACCAAACAACCAAAAAACATCCATTAAGCACCTACAGTATGCCAGGCACTGTGCTAGATACTTGGAAAGGAAAGAAATGAAACTATTCTTGCCCTCAAGGAGTTACCCTCCAATAAATGTTGCTGAATGATTTATTTGAATAGTGTTATGCTAACAAGTATACTGTTACATGTATGTGGGAGCTGTTCTCATGAGAATGACTGATAAAATGCAGAAGAAAAAAAAAGAAAGAAAAAGAAAAAAACAGTTTTGAGCATAATGTCCTTGATAACACTGTGGACTTGGAAGCATGGAATCTGAGTTCAAACCCTACCTTGGATACTGGCTAGCTGTGTAATTATAGGCTGGTTACAAGCTCTCTTTTACAAAATGGGAATAATGTTGATAACCACTTTATTATTATTAAGGGAACTGCTTTACAAAGTAAACCACAATCTTAATATATGTTGCTATTATAATTCCAGAGAATCAAGATGTATTTTCACTTGATAATATAAATATATTACCTATATACTCACATATAAATATATTATCAATAATATTACGTACATATATTATTGATAATATATTATTAGCACATTGTCAATAATATACCTTAAGTCTGAGTATAATCCAGGCAGTATGGTGGTACAATGAATTGAATATCAGATTTTGAATCAGAATAACCCAGATTCACATTCTGCCTCAAATACATACTGACTGTGATACCATAGTCAAGTTATTTTACCTCTCTCAGCCTCAGTTTCTTCATATATAAGATGGGAATAATAGAGTTGTTGTGGTGATAAAATGAGTTAGCATGTGTAAAGCACTTTGCAAATCTTAAAATACTTCATAAACACTAACCATTATTAGGTATTATTCTTTAAAGTGAAAAGGATTTTATTATTAAGTAATTATTGTTATTATTTTTATAAGATATTATTCTTTGAAATTGGAAAAGATTTTATGAGTCATTTACTT
This sequence comes from Sarcophilus harrisii, assembly GCF_902635505.1. Classification (NCBI taxonomy): domain Eukaryota; kingdom Metazoa; phylum Chordata; class Mammalia; order Dasyuromorphia; family Dasyuridae; genus Sarcophilus; species Sarcophilus harrisii. The sequence goes on from NC_045429.1 coordinate 127,177,242, forward strand.
CATTTCCCCTCCGTAATGCATAAATTTCCTTTGTAATATCTCCAATAAGTGGTAATCAAATGAATCATGGATTTAGAATTGGAAGGGACCTAAGAGATTCTAAGTTCAACCACACCATATGAAGAAACTGTAACAGGAAAAAAAAATAATGAAACTTAACAACATCATACACTTAGCAAGTGTCTGAGGCAGGATTTGAACTCAGGTCCTTCTGATTCTAAATCAAGTATCCCAATTACTACTCTATGATGCTCCTCTTGAATATGGCCAGTGATAAGAACTCAACCTCATAACTCATTCTATCTTATTAAATTCATTCTCATTGTGAAGATGCCCTTCCCTGGTTAGTCTAAACCTATCCATCCAATTGTCCTAATTCTTCTCTCTAGAGGCATATAATCAGAGTCTGATTTCAGTTACACATCTTTTCCTTTCAATTATTTGCAGGCAGAGATCACATTCCCCTGAAGACTTTTCATCAACAGTTCCATCAACTATTGATCATCCAACATCAATCTTCAGCCATCCTGCCTGCTTAGCTCCCTGCCTCTGGGTGCAATTTATATTATCCCTTCTGAGGTGCAGGACCCTGCATTGAACACAACATTCTTAGTCTGATCAATGCAGAGCTGTTTAGACAAGCTCTCTGAAATTACCCCCCCCCATTTATTCATAATATAGATAGTTGGTTAGGTGGTTCAATGGATAAAATATTGGACTTGAAGTCAGGAATACTTGAATTCAAATTCTGCTAAAACACTTACTAACCCTATGACATTACTTAACTAATGACTAAGTCACTTAATCAATTTTTGCCTAGGGTTCCTCATCTGTAAATGCAAATAATAGTAGTACCTATGTCCTAGGGTTATTGTGAGTATAAAATAAGATGATATTTGTAAAGTGTTTTGTTAACCTTAAAGTGCCACATAATTTACCAACTTTAAAGTACCAAAGAAATTCTATCTAACTAGGTAATACTAGTAGTGATATTGGGGGTAGTAGTTGTGGTTGTAGTTGTCATTATCTTTTGGTTGTTCCATCATTTCAGTTCTTTCTGACTCTTCATGGCCCCATTTGGGGCTTTCCAGTAGACTTAGTGGAGTGGTTTGCCATTTCCTTCTCCAACTCATTTTACAGGAGGAAAATGAAGCAAACAGGATTAATGTCTTGTCCAGGGTCACATAGCTAGTAAATGTCTAAGGCTAGATATGAATCCAGAAAAATAAGTGAATTTTCTTGATTTCAGACCCTGCACTCTATCCACTGCACCAGCTAGCTGCCCCATACTAGTACTACTACAATTCATAAAAGGAGAAGGAGGAGGAGGAGAAGGGGGAGGAGGAAGAGGATAGAAGTGGAGGAGGAGAAAAGAAGAGGGTGAAGATAGAGGAGGAGGAGGAGAAAAGAAGAGGATGAAGATAGAGGAGGAGGAGGAAAAGAAGAAAGAGGAGGATTAAGACAGAGGAGGAAGAGGAGGAGGAAGAGGAGGATGAAAATAAAGGAGGAAGAGGAGGAGGAGGAGGATAAAAATAAGAGGAGGAGGAGAAAGAGGAGGAGTAATAGGAGCTGATAGTTATTTGAATGTTGTTTCCCCCATTAGAATGTGAGATTTTTTAAGGTGAGGGACTATGTTTTTTTGGATTCTTTAAATCCCTAGTACTTATCAAAGTGCCTAGGATAATAGTCTCCTCATAGGCTAAATAAATACTTGATAACTAACTGGACATTCTGCTTCTATCAGTGAAGATAGGGAAAGTGAGTGAACTCAAGAGATGTTGTGAAGGAAGATTTGGCAACTGATTGGTTATGTGGAAAATAAGAGTTAAAAGTCAAGGGAAATGCCCAATTGAGAACCTGGCTTGGGACCCTAGAAGAATGATAGTACCTTCAATAAAAATAGAGAAGTTTGGAAGATAAGCAATTTGTGCGTGCTGGTTCAATTCCTACAATACAATTGTAGGTCAAAAAATGAATCCATAAGTTCTAGAATATAGAAAATTAAAAGATATACCTTCTGAATTCACATGAGATTATGTAAAATTTGAAATTTTTTAATGTGAATGATGCCCTACTTCAGAGATACCTTTTGTCATGGCAACAAATATACCCTATATTTCTGCTGGAAATAATGAAAAAAATATATGAATATATGTATGTATGTATGTATTTGGTCAAAAGAAGCATACCACTAGAATTTATCTTTTTCTCCCATACCTAGCCAATGGCTTCTTTCCAAAAATTCAAATTTCTTAATAACATAAGATTATTAAAATACATCAGAACCATGGTCCATTTCAACCAGTATTCAATATCTCACATATCTACTAAGGCATTTTATTTTTTTCTTTTCTTTCTTAATATTTATTTATTTGAAACTAAGTACAAAATAAGAAAAAACAAAATAGAAAAAGAAAAACAGACAAAGAAAAACAAAAATGTCATATGCTCAGCAGAACATCAGAGAGGATTCAAAATACATAACAATAAAATTCCATTTCAAGAAAACATATATAATGATAGAAGAGATTATATACATGCTTGTCCATCTTTGCTTTGCTTCCTTGTATATTATTCTTTTGTTCTCTGCTGTATACTTTTTACTTTATTCCTTTTTTCCTCTTTGATCCCCTCCACTTCCCCTAAGTAGGCCACAATTAAATGTGGATATATTTACACACACACACACACACACACACACACACATTCACTTTTTACTTTTTCCTTGTTATTTTTTCTTTTTAGAATCAAAACATAGCTCTGTTTCAAACTTTCTTTTGAGCTATCCAATTATGGGTGTTTATTACGGGGTTCATTAAATGTCCATTTTTTTTTTCATTTAAAATTATTAGTTTTGCTAGATATGATATTTTTGGCCACAGGTCTAGTTCTTTTGATTCTTTCTCTCTCTGTATATATACATATATACATATATGTATATATATATATATATATATATATATATATATAATTTTAGGACTGTTGTCATTTATTGTAGCTCCAGATAAATCTTCCATAATTCTAATTGTAGCTCCAGAATATTTGAATTGTTTGGGGGTTTGGGGGGATTGTTGGGAATTTTTTGTTTTTATAAAATTTTCTCTTTGATCTGGGGGTTTTGAGATTTGGCAATAATAGTCCTATGGTTTTCTATTCCATGTGGTTAGGATCTCTTTGAGGTGATAATTGGCAGATTTTTTTTCTATTTCTACTTTCGTCTTGTGTTCTATCACTCCTTCTTGCATTGTTGTATCAAGGTTCTTTCTTTGGTCACAGCTTTCAGGTAATCCAGTTATAATTGTATTTTTTCTTCTTAATGTTCTCAAGATCTGCTGGTTTTCTTATGAAATGTTTTTCATTCTGTTCTATTTTTTCATTCTTTATATTTAGTTTTATTTCTTGGTATCTTATAGCTTCACTGGCTTCCCCTTGCCCAATTCTAATTTTCAAAGAATTATTTTCTTCTTTAGAACTTTTGTAATGGAAAAAGCCATCCACATCCAAAGAGAATTATGAAAATTGAAGGTGTATAAAAGCATAGTATTTTCACCTTTTTTGATGTGATCACTTGTTTGCTTGTTTTGTTTTGTTTTTTCTCTTTCTCATTTTTTTCCCTTTTGATCTGACTTTTCTCATACAATATGATAAATGTGGAAATATGTTTAGAAGAATTGCACATATTTGACCTATATTGAATTGCTTGCTGTCTGGGGGAGGGGGTGGGGAGAATAAGGAAGAAAAATTTGGAACATGAGGTTTTGCAAAGTCAATGTTAAAAACTATCTTTGCATGAATTTTAAAAAATAAAAAGCTATTTTTAAAAGACTCTTTATGTCCTTTTATAGTTATTAACTTTTTTCCATAATCTTTTTTTTTTAGTTTTTTCTTCCATCTCTCTCATTTGATTTTTGAAGTCTTTTTTTTTTTTTTTTGAGTTCTTCTAGAAATTCTTTCTAGGCAGGTAGCCATTTAATGTTACTCTTTGGGGTAGAAGAGGCTTTTTTTTTACTTCACATTCCCTTCTAAAGATAAACCCCAGATCTTCTCTATTCCAATAATAAATTTCTCTGGTTAGGTTCTTTTATCTTTGTGGGATCATTTTTTTAAATTAGAACTATTAATATAATCCCCTCTAATTCTGAGGGGGGGGTGGGGAATGGTGCCTCTAGCTTCACTTCAGCTCTCCCCTCTGACCTGGAATCCCAAACCAAAAACTCCACCCTCTTCTAAATGCCCACAGCCAGTGTCCCTAGCCCACTGTTTCTGCACTCACTGGGAGTGCTAGTTCTTTCTCACCCAGGACCATGTCTCAGAAGCACAGCTGGCCCTGGTGTTCCTAAAAACATCCTTCCTGGACTTAGACATCTGACTTTCCACACCTGGAGGTGAAAGGCCTCCAAATCCAACTAGTCCCAAGGGTCCCCTTCCCTTTGCTGTTTCTGTGCAGCTAAACTAGAGATGCTTACACTTCACACTGGTTAAACTTCAGTCCTGGGGTCTTTTCTTTGAAGTCTTCTTCGGTTGTGCCAGGAGAAGCCCTTTCTGCCCCAAATCTTATTTGTTTTTCACAAGTCTACGTTCACTCTGAGATACAATTTTGTTCTGTTTGTGGGTGAAATCTGGAAAGATGGGAATTTTCTGACCTACTCTGACATCTTTCCAATATCCTCTAAGGTATCTTTAGTGGGAAGATGTGGTTAATTGCTGACATCTATCCTCAAAATACTTTAGGATATCATCTTCGAAAGTTTAGGGCTATCACTTAAAAATACAATTAGAGATTCATTCTTTCAGTCAAGCAAAAATCAGCATAAAATATGACTACCTTCCTCTGGAGCTCTAAAAAAGATAGTGTCATCTTTTGTCACATAAAAACTTCAAAGTTTAAGTGGAGGGAGGACTAGAGCAGCATAAAATAAAATATTGAATTTATATGCACAGTTACAAGATATATATTCTAAAGAGAACTTATTAAATTAGTACTAATAAATATCCTTAAGAGCAATATTAACTTCATCAAGTCAGCATGACAGCTTTTTCTTCTGAAAGACAGTATAGACACTCCTAGATTTATAATAGAAAGTGAGCTGTTCATTTCTTTATTAGTTCATTTATTCATTTAACAAGCGTTTACTAAGCATCTTTTATGCGTCAGACACTATGCTAGGTACTAGAGATACAAAAAGAAAACTAAACAACTCTTGTCCTCAAAGAGGTTACATTTCACTATGGGGGAGAGAGAGAAATGGAGAATATTATATACTCAGATAATTAAACACAAAATAAACACCAAGTAAGTAAATAAAAATTTGGGGCAGGGAGAAGGGCACTAATAACTAACACAAAGGAATGTTTAATGAATTAGGAGTTTTATGAAGAAGCCATAAGATTAAATAATATGAATTTATAGCAGATTGAAATTGGAAAATTTTATGGCTTCATCCAACAGTGTTCGGCATCCTAGCAATAGGAACAGAGAAGGTGATGATGAGCCAAGGTTGAAGATCATCCACCAAAAAATAAATCATCAGAGCAATGGTAGAACAAGTGTGAAAGAAATCCACAAGTAAAGGAGAATATTGTTAAAATGCAAAATAGTGAAAGGGCAAAAGTGGCTTTAAAAACATGGGTAATAAATAAGAAGGAGAGGTTATCTTGAAGTCATGGTTAGATCAACAAATAAGCCAAGGAAGCTTATTAGAAGAAATTAGAAATAGAAAGTTCAATGGTTGTTCTTAGAGGAGAAAATTTCAGTTAAATATCATGAAGGCAGCATAATTGTGGACAGTGACATGTAAAATATAATCATTCTATGTGTATTTAAGTAGGATAAAGATTTGGAAAGAAGTAGAATGGAAATTGAAAAGAGAGGTTTGGACAAGTCTGGGTACTTGAAGAGACAGCAACATGTATTTTGAAACTCTCAAGTAAAGAGAGTAGCAATAGGAGTAGAGAAAGACAATGGTCCAAGTACTAATTTTTAGAAATAAGAGAGGATAACCTAGAGAGTAATATATTAGTATAAGACAATGGACAGGTTGCTAAATAGTAAGAGGGATTCTCAGAGGATGAGAGGTTCATCAGTGGGGCAGTGATTATTTTACTGGACTTGAACTGAGTCACTTAAATCTTGGTAAGTCTCAGTTTTCTTATTTGTATAATGGAGATAATAATAACACATCTCTCTTTCTTCTTTTCTTTTTTTAAATATATAGCTTTTTATTTACAAGATATTTGCATGGGTAATTTTTCAGCATTCACTCTTGCAAAACCTTCTGTTTCAACTTTTCCCCTCCTTCCCCTCACCCCCTCCCCTAGATGGCAGGTAATCCAATACATGTTAAATATGTTAGAGTATATGAATAACACATCTCAAAAAGTTATTATAAGGATCAAATGAGATAACCTGTAAAGTGCCTTTCAAATCTTTGTAAATGGCCAATTATTATTATTGTTACTGCTGAGTGATAGCAAAGGAAAAATATGGGAATGGCAGTGAAGAATGAGGAGTCTACTGAATCCTCTTCCTGACCTCATGCGAGCCGGATGTAAGAGAAAGAACAATGCTGTAGAGTCTGTGGTCAGGGCCACAGGGCCTTCTAGAGAGCCACAGGACTCTGTGAACACTGGAAGATGAAAAGCATGAGACGAAGAGATCTAGGAAGTGGAATTTGTTAATGACAGGTCTGAACTTCCAAAAGCTATAGTGCAAGGGGAGGACCAGAGAGGAGAGAGTTTGGGCAGAGAACTCAAATTTGTGGGTTTGAGTGTTTGGGGAAAGAGAGCAGGGAATCACTCAGCAGATGGTGATTCTAAATCACAGGGATTAGGGGATCAGGACTTGGGACTTTGCCAGCTATGAACCATCAGGTTCCAGAGTTTCTCACTATGGGGGGCTTAAAACAAAGGCATCAAAAAGTGAAGCCCACCCACCTGGGTCAGTAAATACTTGATGATCAGGTGCTCAGGACTAGCATGAGCTCACAATATGTGACAGTTCCCAAGATAGCAGAGGGATGAGGTATACCCAAAAGATATTCCAAAGTGACAGAAATAATTAATCCATCAATCAATAAAACATTATCTAGTGCTTATTACATATAGGTACTATGCTGGGTGTTAGACAAAGACAAAAATGAATCAGGTGTGTGTTTGCTTCCTGAAGCCTATAATCATGTCCAAGTCTTTTCCTTATAATGCTAGATTCTGTAATGCTCTCAAGGTATTGTTCTACACTTCTCCTCCCTTTCTCAGTTAACTCCTGAAAAAGCTATCTACATTTACTCTCCTCAAAACACTCTGCTATCTATCTGGCTTCCAGCTTCATCATTCAAATGAAACTCTATCACGATTATTGATCTAATTGCCAGATCTAATAATCTTTTCTCTCCTTGTCCTCTCTGCAGCTCAGCACTATTGACTACCTTCTCCTTTCTCTCTTAGTTTTCCTTCTACCTCTCCATTTGCTCCTCACTCTCAGTTACTGGATCCTTATCTACTTCATAGCCCTTAAAAGTAGACATACCCATAGATTCTTTCTTCCCTATTCTCCCTAAACTCATTTGGTTACCTCATCAGATCCTGTGGTTTCAATTATAATTGCTGTGCAAATGACTCTTTCATCTACTATATCCTGGGGGCAACCTCTCCAATAATCACTTTGGACTCCCTCCCTCCTCCTGCCAGGGTATAAAGACCATCATGTCATGACATCTGTATCTTTCTTAGTCCCGGCCCCACAGGGCCTTGCTAAAAAAGCATTTTTTAAAGGAATCTATTCATTTCAAAATTGACTGGTCCATTTGGTGTTTCTGCAAAATCCTTTGGATCCCAGCAACAGACCCAACTATTATCAAACCTCTTGTTCTAGTTTGGGCCTGATTCAAATCAGTTTCCTGATAGTTTAGATTTGATATTAGAACAAAATGAAACACTTCTAAGTTATGCACTAGTTTTTAAAAAGGAGATTTTTCTTAGTTTTAGCAGGACAGGGATAGTCAACAAGGATAGACGCTGAGGATACCTCAAGTTGATTCAGCTAAGGAAACTCCTTACCTAGGTTAACCATCATGATTCAACAGCTAAAATTTCAAGAATCACCCCATTCCTCAGGATTTGGGGTTCTTTTTATTCCTTATCTAATTTTGGAGTCTAATTTGCAAAGAGTTAGGGGTAAGGATATTGCCTCTACCATGTCCTTGAAAGCAATATTTATATTCATAGACTTAAAGACTACCTAAACACTCCCTAAATTGCTAAAGGCCTCCATGACAAGAACACTCTTTGTGCTGCAGATATGCTTATTTTTACAGTGAAATTAAGTTTAGGAAACACCTAAAATTTTTTTCTGGGAAGCTTAGAGTTGAAAGCTGGGCCACACTGGTAGCTTTCTTTAATCCTTGGAATACAAAATCCTTTATGAAAATTGGACTTATTTCAAAATAAGGGAAGAGAGAGTAGTCTATTTTTAAAATGTAGTTTTAAATTGGACTACTTTTAAACAAGTCACCCTTGTGTACAGCATTCATTTCCATGGCTAAGTGTTCCATTTGAATATTGACTCTTTCCAAGTGTGGTAAAACCTCATGAATTAAAATTCAAACATGAGTATAAAAATAATAATAATTTGTACAGAAATTGGTTGGCTTCTTTTTGAACTATCAGTGGGAAAAAAATTTGCTAAGCAAATAATGTAAATATGCTTGCAAAGGAGATTGTTACTATGATAATTAAGAATCTTCAGCTATTTTTAAAATGGGGTCCCAAAGACCTCCATTAGAAATGTCAAGGATGACAGTGTAGATTCTAAAAAAAGAACACAAAATAGAAATGAACTTTTTTTTTAGTCTGTAATACAAAATTAACATTTTAGGAGATTAAGTGAGTTGTTCAGGTTCACAAAGTTAGTAAACATTTGAGGCAGGATTGAAATTTAATCTACCCTTACCTCTTCATTACAGATTATACACTGAACAAAAAATTATCTGCCTCATTTTTGTCTTTGAATCCCTAGTACCTGGTACAGCATTGGACTAGATATTAAGGGTTCAAAGAGTACAGTCTTTTAAAAGATTAAGCCTTAATGAATAACTAAGAGGCAGTGTGGTATGATGGATAGAGTCAGCCTCAGAGTCCAGGAGACAGCTGAAAAATCTCCAGCATACATGCTGACTATATGACCCAGAGAAAGTTATATGATTTCTAGATACTCTTAATGTTTTAAGAATATAAATTGTAGAACAGTTGCTACCTGCACTGAAAGGAAAGTTTTTTCATCAAGTCTTCTTTATACCAGTGAAATCACAAGTTCAATCCAAATGAAGGTAAAACAGTAATAACAATGAAATAACAAGAATATAAAGCAAATTATATTGGTGAGGAAAAGAAATTCTTTTCTATCACCTTAAAACTCACATGATGCAGTTACAGAAAATAAGAGGCAGTGTGTTAATGTGCTAAAATAATGTGCAAGGACAAGTCTATCCTCTGTTAAATAAGGAGTTCTCTCTGATGAAATTAGAGGGACAGCTTTTGACAGGCTGGCCAAAAATTGACCATATCTCTTAAAATAGAAGCCTGCCAATCCCTGAGAAGCGGTAGAAGAACATTCAAGGTATTCAGCAACTCAGTAAGGCAAAGTCCCAGTACCTCTACCAAGTCAAAAAGGGGAGGTGATGAAAGGGAAGAAGGGAGGGAGGAGACTCTCACTTCCTCCTCCTCTAACCAGACACATCTAGCAGAGAGCAGAGAGACAGACACTTAGAAAGTAAGAGAATTGAAGGATAGGCAGCAGCTTCAAGGAGCCTGACCTCTGGCAGCACTGAGCCAGTTATGGATTAAGGGATAACCCTGACAATTGAGTTTAGTTGTATAGAGGTTACCAAGGAAGCCCCAATGAGCAATTAATCAGGCAGAGGATTTGCACCAAGGGTGAAGTAATATAAAGAAGTAAAAGGGTACTGTAGCCATATCATTCTGAAAGTCTGAATTATCTTCACCATATGTGCTCCCCATGCTTGTGTTTTATCGGTATAAATTCTTTGGGCCCATCCTTTACAAAGCTACTATGTGCATTTGTAGAATAATGTACCCTGTTTAATTCTTTGGGTGAAAATATTTGGTAGTTATTGTTTTTATTATGCTATCTTAGTGAACATAGTTTTGGTATTAATTAACAGTAATTAATTAATTGATTGATTAAGCTAGGTTGGCCCAGTAGATAGAAATCTTAGTTAGAAAGACCTAAATTTCAATCTTGTCTCAGATGTTTACTAACTTTGGGAACCTGAACAAGTTACTTAACCTCCCAAGCTTCAATTTCCTCATCTTCAAAATAAAGATATAATAGTATCTATCTCACAGAATTATTATAAGGATCAAATGAAATACATACTAAACACTCTGCAAAACTTAAAACACTATATAGATTTTCCATATCATTATCATCCTGACCTACTGGTAGATTAATAAAGATGAGTATATCAGTGGAGGCTCAGACACTATGGCTTTAGAAGTGCAGATCCAAAAAGTACTTTTAAGTTGAAGTATCTGCCCCTCACTCCCAAACACAACATCAAACTTATGAAGGCTAAGTTCCCAAAGGGGATGCTACAACTCTTTAATTCTTTGTTGCTGTGTTTTAAAACACATCTTATGATCCTTGGTGTCCAACTTTATATAATGTTTTTTAACCTGTTGCTATGTCTCAGTTCTTAAACTTACTATTGCAACTAAAAAAAATAGCTCAAGTTAACTGCAGCCTTAGGAGAATGATGGAGTCCAGTGATTAAGTCATCCAGAAATTTGACTTCAGGGTTTTTACAATTATAACTATTTGAAATTTGGTTATTCTTTCCATCTCAGTAGAATCATATAACATATTTTGTATTGAAGACAAAACTTTCCTCTTTTTTTTTAAGCTTTCACATTATTTTCTTTCTTTGAAGCAATCACAGTTAAATGACTTGCCCAGAATTACAGTTAGTAAGTGTCTGAGGCTAGATTTGAACTCAGGTCCTTCTGACTCCAAGACTAGTGTTCTATGCACTGTACCACCTAGCTATTCCACCTCTCACAATATTTTCAGAAAAATTTAGGTAATACTATGCCTCCAAAGAGATATACAGTCTGTCTTTAAGGAGTATTTGTTGAATGATGAGCTACAAGTTAATTACAAGAACATCCCCCAAAATCTATTACAACGACTTTAGAACATTTGCTCATTTGAGTGATAAATCAGTGAAGAAAATCGAATAAAGGGGATGCAAAAAAAGTGATGTCCATCCAGTTTGTCTGCCTCAGTTTCCCCAATTATAAAATGGGGATAATACCAGTATCCACTTTGCAAGGTTGTTGTGAGGATCAAATGATGTAAAGCATTTAGCACAATGCCTGGTATGCCACAGACACTATATAAATGTGTATTTCCTTCTTCCTTCAAATCTATGGAGTTCATAGTTCTTTGCATATGGTACCTTTCTCTAATCAGTAAACATTAAGATGTGGTAGTAAGTTAATATGACTATTTGTTAGAAGGATTCATCCCCACCCACCCAATGCAAGATGAGAGAAAAAGAAAAAGAAAAATGATTTTTAATTGAAAAAAATTAATTTTAAGAGATAGAATATGAAAAGCATTGCAGCTAGTTGGTGCAGTAGATTGAATGATTATTCTGGAGTTGAAGTCTCATCTTAGACTCTTAAATTTGCGATCTTAGATAACAGTAACTATCTCCCAGGATTATAGCACAATGCCTGGCACATAGCAGTGTTTAATAAATATTTGTTTCTTTCCCTAAAGATATGGAGCCTCCAAAAAAATTAGGTGGCAGAAAAATTAATTTTATTCATGTTAAATTTATCTGTTCTTGCCCTTTCCCTGAGCAATCCAACCCAATCCACCCCATTTCACCCGGTAAGTTTTAAGTAACTAATCAGTGAGCAGCTGTGAAGATATCATGAAATCCTTGGGTAAAAGGAACTCAAAGATTATCTAGTACTCCTTCCTCCCCCCATTTTATAGATGAGGAAACAGACCCAAGGAGTTTGAGTGATTTGCTCCATACTAGATTCTTGAAGTGGCAAGGTCCTCTGAATCTAAATGCCTCTTCTCACATCCCTTATAGAAACTACTCAAAGAAGAAGAATCATTTCACCTGCTGTCATGATTCACTGAGATTGTGGTCTTGATTTCAGATCTGAAAATTTAGATGGAATTTGAACCCAAGTCCTCTCAACTCCAGATGCCTAGTTTCTTCCACTAGAGTAAATAGTGTCCTTTAGATACTTATAATTTTATTTAGTGGCAAAGTTATTTAGGATAAGACAACCAAACTCTCTCCCTCCATCTCTTAGAGAACAAATAATAGAGATAAGAGGAGTGTAGATGTCAGAGGTCTGAAGCTAACACAAAAAACAGCAAATTATATATTTCTCAGAAGAAATGGAGAGGGGGAAAAAACACATTATATTTCTGCCCTTTCCTCATCCTCCTTTTTTCTCCTCATCTCTTCCTCCTCCCTCTCTTACTTTCTCCTCCCTTCTCTTCTTCTTCCTTCTTTTTCTCCTCCACTTCTTCCTCCTCCTCCTTTTTTCTCCTCATCTTCCTGTTTTTCTTCTTTTTCTCCTCCTCTTCCTCCCTCCCCCTCTCCTCTTCCTCTTCCTTCTCTTTTTTTCTTCTACACTTTCTTCTCCTCCTCTTTTTTTCTTCTTATCCTTCTCTTTTTCCTCTTCTTTTTTCTCCTCTTCCAGCCTCCCCCTCTCCTCTTCCTCTTCCTTCTCTTCCTCCTCCTTTTTCCACCCCTCATGAAGACAGGAAAGAGAAAGAGACTCAAAGGCATGAATTTGGAGGAGTGGGAGGAGAGAGGGGTTAGCTGTCTTAGTGCAGACTCATTACTGCTCTCTGCAGCTCATTCTCCAGTCTTCCCTGTCTGCCCTTTGCACAGGAAGCAGGCCACACAGTCTGGTTCACAGATCCCTGGAGGGCAACCAGCTGAGTCACTTAGGCATTAGCATGTTAGAGGTGGCTGTTTTAGCCTACATGCCCAGGGAACACAGACTCCAAAGCCCAAAAGGTCATACCTCCCAGGCAGCATGTGCTGCCTTAAATGGGGCATGCCATTATGCAGGCTGAAATCCTCGCCCACAAACACTGAGTCCAATTTGCAGCACTTTCCTTCAACGTCTACATTTTGTTTCATCTGTTTATTTACTAAATAACCTCTTTCCTTAACTGATCATTACAAAATCTTAGTTTGGAAAAAACAAAAAGAGCTTTCCCAATCCCCACCTGTTTTTATTTTTTAGTTATAAAATAAGTCTTTTTATTGGGGAACATGAAGCTGGAAATGGGTGATTCTTTCCTCTCCCTAGCTAAGTGTAAATGAGGAGAGGGTTTTTGTTCGGACGTACAATCCCCAGATAAAGCTTCTTCTGACATGGTGAGCATGAAGATCAGGCACTATGTGGATGAGCAAACTCAAGCACACCATATGGTTTCTGATTTACAGGACTTTGGTGAGGGTGCTTCAGAACAGAGCTGTGACTAGTGAGTGAGTCTAGGGGAATCACAAAGGATTTACTGCCCTTTCTAGAGGATTCCTTCCAACTCCATTTTGACTACGATTCCCTTACCGACAAGTTCATCCAAAATAAATACCTGTCACAACATTAGAGTTGAGGGGAAAACAAATTGGCTGAGTTCTGCATGAGTCAGGGGACTGGTAATGTGCTGCATAGCCTTTCACCTCCAAGTCAAATGGAGGTCCATGTGGATGGCAGCCCACAGGAAAGGAGTGGGTGAGCTCAGTCTGTCTTCTGCATTATGGCAGGAAGCCTTGGGAAGGACGCCAAGGACTGAATCATTCTGTGACACTGAACCATGCTCACATTTCTTCTCAGGAACAAGAAGGGGGCACCTTGGAAAAGAGTTACGGAAAACTTTGAATCATGGCTGCTCATTCCTATGCTGGGCAGCGCATTTGCCAAGGACACTATTTAGCCTTCCCTGGGTCTTTAATGCTTCTGTTCATCCTGATGTAATGGAAAAGTGTTCTATTTTGAAGTAGGAGAGAGGTGAGTGCAAATTCTGACTCTGACACTTGTAGCACGACCACATACAAATCAATTAACCCTGGGTTTGCCTCTCTTACATATACAGTCCTTAGACTAGCTTCCTCATGCTATGGATTCATGCAGTAGAAAAAGCACCAGATTTAACCTCCAAAACCTGTGTTCAAATCCCATCCTTCTCCAAGCTACCTGTGTGAACTTGAGCAAACTGCTGCATCTCACCAGCCCTTCGTTCCTTCATCTCTAAAGTGAACCAAATGACCTCCAGCGCCCTTTTCAGCTCTAAATCTAGCATCCTACAATCCATTCAAAACCATAACTCAGGAGTCCTCACCAGTATGTTTACTTTATCTTTAGTCAGCCAGAGGGAACAATTAGTTGGGAGCAAAAGCAATTAATGAAACAGCATAGTGAGAAAACTCAATAAACATAGGACAATAAATACAGGACATTCTCTCACAAATCTATATACCATTAATGAGGAGAGTAGATGCTGGGAACACAAGTGGGGAAGTAATGCTGCCAGAGCACATGCATGGAGAAGCAACTCACCGAACAGATGCTGCAAGACCACAGATTGCCATTCATGTCATTTTCGTGCTCTCGATGGATGCTTTCCCTGCAGTATGGCCTCTCTGCTAGGTGGATTGATCTTTTTTTTATCCCTTTTAGGATTAATCACTCCACCTGCATCTTCATTCTCCCCAACTCCCCTACTCCCAACACCCTCCAGGGTCTTACTCCATCAATCTTTCTTACATTTTTGATTTCTCCTCATTTACTTGCTCCTTCCTTCTTCTTTGGGTAAACTATGTGGAGATGTCTTCATTCTTTAAAAAAGTCTTTTCTCACTTACATCAATCTATCTTCATTCTCAACCTATCTTCCTTTCTTTTTCATTGGGAAACATGAGAAATAAACCCATCTCTATATGATTACAATTCTTTCTCAATCCTTCACAACTCAAATCTTTGTAATCTGGTTTCTTTCCTAAGATCTCTAAGGGATAGTCTTCTTTCTAAGGGCACCAATGATCTCCTAATTGTTAATAATTAATTAATAGATTTTTTTTCAGTCTTCATTTTCCTTGACTACATTCTCCTTTGAATTCTCTTTACCCTTATCCTTCTCACTGTGATAAATGCTAGGAATGCAAAGAAAGGACTCCCTATTTCTTCCCCCTCACCCCAAAAGGGTCTGCTTTCAAGGAGCTTACAGTCTATTTAGGGAAACAACAACACACAAACAGCTATGTACAAACAAAAAATATGTGTGTGTACATATATGCATATATAGAATATATGTATGTATATGATAAATTGTAAATAACCTTAAAGAGTAAGCACTAAAATTGAGGATTGAAAAGGTTTTTTACTTGATATGAGACTTATTGCAAATTAAAGAAAGCCAGGAGGTAGAAATGAAGAGGGAAAGGATTTCAGAGAGAAGGAATAAGGAATAACTAGTTAAAAGGCCAGAGTACAGATACAGAGTGACATGTCAGAGGAAGATTAAGGAAGTCAGGGTCACTAAATTGCAAAGTAAATGGAAAGGACCAAGATGAAACAAGAACAAAAAGATAGGAAAGGGCCACATGAAAGGTCAATCCTGTCAAACTCTTAGCTTTGTGAGCATGGGCAAATCATTCAACATCTTAGAGCCTCAGTTTCTTCATTGGAAGCTCTTTGAGGATAAGACTGCCTTCTGCCTCTTTTTGTATCCCCAGAGATTAGCATGATAAATATAGGTAAATATATAGTATTTAAGAAATATTGGTGTTTAGTTGATTGATCTGTAAAATGTCATTAATAATTCTTATACCATCCACCATTCACAGGACTATTACTTTAAAAAATCTGAACCATAAAATATAATATGAATATATTACTATCTCTAATTCCTTCCTTTTCCTCAGCTCATTGTAACCAATCAGTTGACAAGTGTTTTCATTTCTACTTTTGGAATATTTCTGAACTATGTCTCATTTTCATTCCCATTACTGCCATCAACTTTTAAAGGTACTTATTATCCCTTGATGAAATTCTAGTCTCCTAACTAGTCACCCATCCTCCATTTTCTTCCTTTTTTTATATATCCTATGTTGCTATTAGATTCATAGAGACATAAAGATTTTATGATGGTTATTCAAGTGGTCAAAAAGCATCATAATATTTCCCAACTGCCTATCTAAAGAGATTGATATTTAAAGCGCTATACATTCTGAGACCAACATAATTTTCTACTCATAATGCCCCCTTTAGAGTATTCCACATTCCAGCCACATTCAATGATTCACTCTTTCTCAAAATATCCGGCATTTTCCTTGTCTCCTGACTTTGTTTACACCACTCCCATATTAGAACTATGAATGATTTCTATTAGGCATTCCATTTCTAGCTCCAATGCCACTTCAGATTATAGACCTGGAGATGAAAGGACTATCTATCTAATATTTCTTATTTTATAGGTGAGAAAACCAAGACTTATGTCTCCTATCTCATTATAGATAGTAAATCAGAAGTGGGATTTGAATCCATGTACTGTTACTCAAAAGCTAGTGCTTTTTCCTTACTGTGCCTTGCTACAGTCTCATAAAATGTTCCCCTTTGTCCTTGGTTATCTATATTATCCCTCCCTTTTCTATCTTATTTACTCATATGGTTCCAACTGCAGAACATATGGCCCAACAGCAGCATGTCCATGAGAATTCTCTGTATTTTGGCCTCCAAATTTAGTACGGTCTTTCTAGTCTTGAATTTAGAACTGGTCTTTCCACTTATCTCTGTCCCTTGGATCTCTGTGTTTCATTGGCACCCTGTTACAAAACCTGTTTGACTTTTAAGTATGTGCTTACTCTCCTTCCAACTCAGATCACATTTCTGTCTCAGGTGGAGATCATCTTTCTCCCTTCCCAATGATTTGCCCAAGCATTAGTGTAAGTTCATCCTTCCTCAGTGGAATTAAATAACATTTATCAACTATATGTAGATTAGTCCCAAATAAACATTTCTACCCTCAACTTCTATCCCAAGTTTCATGTTCTTATTTTCAATATGTGTTTCATGTGTTCTCGCTTTGTACTCCATTCTACCTCCCATAAATCCTTATAGGATCTCATTTGTGCTGCTTTCCTGAATTTTTCAGATATTATTTTGTATTACAGATATTTGTATATGACTTTTTGAAGGAAGGGATAAAATTTTATTGTATTTCCCTCTGTGCCTATAATATTTTGAAGATAGTAGGTATTCAACAACTGTTGAACTTGAATTTGACCTCAATAAGCTTTCATTGAGGGCTTACTATGTGCCAGGAACTAGCGTTACAAAATAAAAAATCAAAACAGCCTGATCTCAAGGAGACTGAAATCTATTAGGAAAATGCAGCTGACATGTATGTATGTGTATGTTCTATGCTCACACATACATATATGTATATAGGTGTGTGATTTCTAAATAGAAATATATCTATGCCTATATATATCTATATAAATTTATATCTATATCTAACTATATAGAAAGAATTAAATACAAATATATAGATCTATAGACATAGATCTGTGAATCTATAGATATAAATATATAAAATCTTCTCCAGAAAGGAAGGCACAGTTCTAATACAAAGGCCAATTTATTAGCCATAGAACAATGATTCCAGAAAGCACAAGAGAATGAGTGGAAAAAGAGAAGAATGATGTGAAAAGGAAAGAGAGAGAGGGAAAGAGAGATACAGAGACAGAGAAAGAGAAACAGAGAGACATAGAGACAGACAGAGAGAGAGAGAAACAGAGAGACAGAAAGAGAGAGAGAGAGAAACAGAGAGAAAAGAGACAAAGACAAGAGAGGGAGGAGGAAGAGAGGGGGAAGGAAGGAAAGAAGGAAGGAAGGAAGGAAGGAAAGAAGGAAGGAAGGAAGGAAGGAAGGAACGAAGGAGGGATGGAAAGAGGATCAGATCAATATTAGAATTAAAGCTAAAAAGCAAAATTTAAACCTACTGAGATTTGTGTTCCATACCAAGCTGACAAATACAAATTTCCTAATACAAAAAAAAAGAAAGAAAAGAAAAGAAGAAAGAAAGAAAGAAAGAAAGAAAGAAAGAAAGAAAGAAAGAAAGAAAGAAAGAAAGAAAGAAAGAAAGAAAGAAAGCTGGGAAATGTCCACAGCATGGACCTGGAAGGCTTCTGAAACACCAGGCTACTACTAACAAATAGACTTTGATGAGTAAATGAATCATGGTCATATCAATCACATTTTTACTGAAACAAACCAAATGTTTAAAAATTACAAGAAGTCTTTGGCAGATTCACTTACATGTCACTGAACCCACAGCATTTGAAAAATAGTTCTGCTACATTTTGCCAACTTAGAGCCCTGCCAATTTCCTATTATACCTAAGAATTCACTTGTTTTCTACGTTAAATCTCTTACTTTGACCACAGAAAGTTAAGGGACCTGCAGGTTTCCACAGCCAGTAAGTCCTTGAAAGAAGATGCAAATCTGTGTCTTCATGACTAAGCCCAAAGCTTCCCATCCATTATGACATGTAACCTCTTAGTAAGATCCTAAGCTTTATAAATATGTTAGCTGCTATAAATTGGAAGGAACTTAAGGAAGGTAAATCAATTAGAAAACTGTTATAATAATTCAAGTGAGAGGTATAGAAAGCCTAACTAGAGGAGGAAGATGTTATGAAGGTAGAATTATTATTGACATGCCAAATGATAAGAGTGGAGAAATCAAGATGGACAATGAGGTTGTGAACTTGGATTATTGGGAGGATGGCGATGGCCTCCATGCCTTCCAATAGGTGATATCTTCCAATAGGGAAATGCACAAGAGGGAAAGTATATGAGGGGGAAAAAATAGAGTTCTGTTTGAGGCGTCCATGGAAGGAATCTTAAAGGTCATCTAGATAAAATTTCTCATGTGTACAGTTAAAGAACTGATGCTCAGATAAGTCAATAATTTTAAATAAGGTCATGCAGATAGTGACAAAGTTGAATTTTGAACCCAAATTTTCTAACTCCAAATCCAGAGTTCTTTTCAGTGTGGCATGCTGCCTCCCTATGGAAGGGCATTAGAGTAAAGATCAAATAAATAATTGTATAGGAATTGAAGAGGAAATTTAAAGTTTGTTTAAAGGGTTAAGTTAAATGACCTTTAAGATCTCTTTCACCTCTGAAATTCTCATTCAAATATCACCTAGTTTTTCTAAAACCATGGATAGCAAGACATATCCTTTTAGCTATTATTATTATTAACTACCACAGAAGCAATACATTTGCTCTACTACTTCAGTATTCTCTCACCCAGTGCCCCCATTTGGAAATGTTTCTGAAAATATTGACTAATGTAATGGGTGTAGTCTATGCTGGCCAAAAAAAAAAAAACACACAACTATCTCTATAGGGATAAAATCCTGGATTTTGGCCACTAACCAAATGTGCTACACAGCCCAAAATCCATTATATTACTTCTCTATAGTTAGTATTGTTTGCAGCACTCTGTTCTTTCAAAAGGATTTTCTTTCTACTTGCATTTTTTAAAGTATAAATAGAATGATGCATGATTCTGAATCTAACACAAATAAAAAGGCTCAGGAAATAAGATTATATGATGTCTGAAGAAAACAAACCAAAGTGCTGGCTACAAATTGAGCAAATACCTTTGTCAAACAAGATCTGTTCCACTTTTTAATCAGTATACACACTAAATTACACAACTTCCTCACATCCAGTAAATGATAAAGTGATTAGTCCATCCTCTGCTACACCTCCCAATTTAGATTCCAGGATTTTAATTAATGAGCTGTGTATCCCTCCCCCACTTCCAGATCATTAATAAAGATGTTTAATGGTACTGAGCCCAACACAAATCCTTATAACTCTTTGCTTGGGTCTCTTCTCCTCTCCCATATGACCTTCCAACCCACTTCCTACTACTTAACCCCCAGCCACTAATACATGGCCACTTAACAATGACATTCATTTCAAGACTCAACTGCAGATACAAATCCATTTGAAAGTATGTAAATACTTTCAAATAAATTGTGGTGACAATTTAGTGCTCTGTCAAACTTGATGCTTCCTTTATCTGTTAATTTTGTAAACCAATTAAAGGTGACATAGCACATTTGCCCACTATAGTTGTTGATCTACTGTTCTCCAGCTTGTACATGATTCAAAAATATTTAAAGGAAACAAAAGGTTGACATAAAGAATCCTATGTTGAGTTGGTCATTTGTTGTTCTTTTTTCTCAGGGATGTCACTTTTAATTTCTTCTTTCATTTGCACTGGTGAATAACAATGCTGTGGTTTAGATGACTATTTGTATCATTTTACTAAAACACTGACTGATATACTGCTTTGTAAATGTTTTAAGGAAGCACTCTGTATTTTTTCCATATCCTTGACTGAAGCCAAACTGCAAGTTCTCCCACTGGTAACAAGGTATCTTAGTTCAACCAAGAGAGTCCCTGATCATATCTACAGAATTCCCTAAATTCTCTAGTGAGACAAGTTGGAGAACTTAATTTTTCCAACATCATTGCCTTCCAAAAGCACTTCCCTTTTTCTTTTTTTTAAATGAGAAAGTGGGTTTGTTGTTGTTTGTTAATTTACTTTTTCCTCTTTGAAGAGAGTCTGGATCATAAACTAACTCTCTCTCTCTCTCTCTCTCTCTCTCTCTCTCTCTCTCTCTCTCTCAAGACAGGAAACAAGAAGTCTCCCTTCTCCTAAGTTCTCTTACCAACTCTGCTTCACTCATGTAGATATGCAGTTGAGTCTTCATTCTCTTCACCAATAAAAAGAGTCTTATACACATATCTCAGGCTTGAACCTAGGGTTATAGAAATGGGAGGAGGTCCACATAGTTGTCAAATTCATTATTTATAAAATATCAGTTTGGACATGTCACTCAAGAAGCTTGAAGAATCCCAAAGCCTCTAGGATTAAATACAAATTCTAGAGGCATTAAAAGCCTTTTGCATCCTAGTTCCAGACTCACTTTCCAGTCTTACTGCTCACTTCCATTCATTCTATATTCTAGCCAAACTGGCAGATGTTTCCCCCCACATCTTTGCATAGCTTCCCTACTCCAATACCCAGAAGGAACTCTTTCCTCAGTCCTGGGAAGGAGAGAGGGAAGAAGGAAGAGGGTAATGAAGGGAGAAACAAATGAAGAAAGGAAGGAAGGAAGGAGGGAAGAAAGGAAGGAAGGAAGGAAGGAAGGAAGGAAGGAAGGAAGGAAGGAAGGAAGGAAGGAAGGAAGGAAGGAAGGAAGGAAGGAAAGGAAAGGAAAGGAAAAGAGAGGAAAGGAGGAAGAGAGGGAAGAAGGGAGAGAGGGAAGGAGAAGGGAGAAGGGAAAGGAGGAAGGAAAGAGGGAGAAGGAAGGGAGGGAGGGAGGGAAGGAAAATTAAGACCTAAAGACAAAACATTTCATCTGACAAATACTGAATGAAAATTTGAAAAACATCCTACAGTTATCTGAACTTCAAATATATGTATGTATACATATACACCATACACATATGATTGCCTTACTTTACTTTTGTTTAGACTATGCTCATTTATCTGTGGAAAGTGGAAAGACCCTACAAACAGATGGCTATTCTGTACATTTCCCAAGTAAATTTCTCCCACTATCCAAGGTTGTCTTTCTCCAAAATCTGTGACCTTAAAAATGAAACTATTTTACTCTGCATTGAGTAAATATTGTACGCAACAATGTGTTGTGTACAAGCAAGTATGTTACAGGCATGAAGCCTAGTCACTTAATTCAACTTAACAGTCTTTTAGAGGTCATTATTCACTGATTGCTGCTACTCGGTGAGAGCAACTGCTGAGAAGTGGTTAAGGAGCTGGCCTTATAACTAGGTCCAAATACCACTTCTGACATCTGCTGCCAGTGTGAGCTTGAGCAAATCACTTAATCTCTCAACACTCCACCCATTTCTCTTAGACTAAAAGTTGCAGAAAAGATGACCATTTACAGTAGAGGGAATTTTTTTATCTTGGAAAGTACTAATCAGTGAAATCACAGTCCCTATGTCCCTCTCCATGAGGCATTTCCAATTTCTACTTGCTTTTCTCCCTTTCTTTACACTGGAGTCCTCCTCATTCACACCCCACCTTGGCTACCAAGGAATTAAGTTCCTTTCTATCTTATTCCTTCATGCTATATCTTTTGATTCAAACTGAATTACCCTCCAGGCAGCAATCTGATTCCTTAGCAATAATATTTGCCCAGTGTCTCACCTAGAAAATTTTCCTGAACTAAGAAATTCCTCTCTTCCATTCAGCTTGCCTCAAGGCCCCACTTTTCTTCCAGGCCTTTTCCAAGGGATCTCCCTAAGGTCAGCTAATATAGCCTGTTTTAACCAATTCAGCAGTTCCTCCAATGTGACTCAAACCATCCAGATTTGTCAATAATAGCAGCTAGCATTTACATTGCAGTTTAAAGTTTGCAAAGCACTTTATATGTATTATTTCATTTGATCCTCATAACAACTCTATAAGATTCCTAAATCTATTTATTTTGATAGCCTCTTTCTCTTTTGCTTCTGCCCTCATCCTTATCACCAATGCACATTGATGGTACAGAGGTTCATTTTTTTGGTCTTCTTGTCTCTTTGCTTGTCAATCAATTCTAACATTAGCATGCTCAAAACCGCATATTTACATACTTACTTTAGTGTTATTATCCAGTTGTTGCAGTTGTATCTGACTTTTCTTGTGTCCTTTTGCAGTTTTCTCAGCAAAGATACTATAGTAGTTTCCCATTTCCTTCTCCAATTCATTTTACAGATGTAGAAACTGAGGCAAACAGGGTTAAGTGATCTGTTCAGGTCACAGATCAACCTAAAGACTGACTTTAGGGCCACCATACTATCCACTGTACCACAAAGTTTCCCTACATACATATTTGGGGAAATCACTTTTTCATCGACAGAAAGGGTGAACTACAATATAATCAATAATCCTTTGGGAATACACTATTTCTTCAAGAAAATATGGCTCAAGAACTGAAAAGCCATTTGGTTCAACCAAACACATTAATCTAGGTCTACAGACTTAAGACTACAATGATATTAGACCAGATCTAAAAGAAACTATTACAGGATAGGAATTAGAACTGCAATTTTACCAACAAAGGGAATTCCTGGATAAGTAAATTTCCCTCCCTCACCAATTCAAGTCTTATTCTATAAGCTTGTGAGTCTTGGTTACCTAGAACAGAACTGTCAAACTCACTTGCCAAAAAAAAAAAAAAACCCAATAATAATAAATTACATGAATCCTAAAACAGATTAAAATGTAATCAGAAAATGTTTAAGAAAATAAATAAAAATACAAAGAACCATACCATAGGTAATTTCAATTTGTGGTTTTTGAAGTCAGTATACAGCTTTAAGGATCCATTTCTATTTGAGTTGGACACCCCTGACCCAGAGCACTTAAAAATAGTTTCAAAGATAAAACTAGTCTTTGTGGAATCAAGGTGGGATTACTATTTACTGCACCATACTATCTCTCAATGACCAGCAATGAATCAAAGAAACTATGCCCAAGGAGAATCAAATTTCACTTAAAAATCAAAATGTTGACAGAGCTTAATCATGAGATGTGCCTCAGGCTGCTAATGTTCAATATCATAAGATATATCATTGCTGCTTGCTGAGAAGTAATATGAAAGGATAGTGAAATTTTGTTAAAATTGTGTTTAACCCATTATCAATAAACAAAGAAGTAAACTGAACAAGTGACCACCAATGGAGAGACCAGAGAAACTCTTTATTTTTAAAAATTAGAAAATTATAGAGATTTAGAAGCCATCTAGTCTAACCTAAATTTGAACAAGAATCTTCTCTACAACTTCCCAGACAAGTGCCTCTGTTTGGAAACAGGTACTAAAGCGGAACCACTGACTTATAAGGCAATACAGTTTACTTTTGCTTAATAGTTAGAAACCTTTACATCAAGCATAAATCAACTTTCTTTTAGTTCTGGTACCTAATGCCAACTAGAACAAAGCAATCTCTGTTCCCCATGACAGATCTTTAAGTATTTGAAGACATCCATCATGTCCCCTCCCAAAGTTTTCTCTTTTTAAGTTAGCTATATTTAGTTCCTTCTACCAGTGTTCAAATGGTGTAATCACAAGGTCCATCATCATCCTGGCTACCCTTGTCTTTGGATACTCTCCAACTTGTCAAACTATTTGTAAAATAATGACACCCTGAACAGAAGACAAAGCGCCTAATGTGACAAGGACAGAAGAAAATGAGACTACTATTTCTCTTGTTCTCATACTATATTTATTGCTATGACACTCTGCATATGACACTCTATCTCAAAATTCCAGCCTTCTCATGGTCTCCTATGCCTGGAACACACTCCCTTCTTGTCTCCTTAAGACCTATTACAAATGTTCCCTTCTGCCAGAGATCTTTCCCAGAATTTCAAGAGGGAGATTTAAGGAAGGATCGTATTCCAATTGACTCCAAGAAAATTTCCCCTCATATTGTTTGAGGTAAACTTTATGTTTGGTTAAGAGTCAGTCATTCCTGTGTTTTAACCCATGGAACACAAATCTAAATTCCACTCTTAAGCACCATCTTCCAAACGATGTAAATTATGAACAATGTGAAATTTTGTTGAAACTGTATTTTTCCTCTTCTAAATGTTGTGTGGGACAGTGACCACTAACCCAAAATAATTCAAATATACAATTCTCAGAGGTCAAAGCAGAAAGCAGTTTATTCAATTTCTGCAGAAAAAGGGCATTGCCTCTCAGCATAGTCTAATGGAATGAGGCAAAGGACAGGTAACAGAGCACAGTTTTTTATACCTTAAAACAATATTTATCCCAACTTGGGCCCCAGTTGTCCCTGACTTAATATCAAGGCTATATCTGAACTCCACCCTCAGGGTACAAAAACAAGGAGACCACAGATTACAAAGCAGTTTGTGTGAGATTAAGGGTACCAGCAAGGGGAATTTTTCCTGGAATTGTAGCCCTAAACTATGACAGGAGTCAGTTTTCTGAGAAGACCTCCAGTCCATCACATTTAGTGTGAATTTCTCTTGTAAAGACCTTGCCCTTGATTAACAACAGTGATGAAGCAACTTGTTTTCTCAAAGTCTTCTGTTTCTTGCCCAGAACTTTGTAATTGTTTGCAATCCTTTTCAGATTTCTTCTGGGAATGTTATTGTGCTACCATGAACAAAAGTTGCTTTGACAACACTGAACTTAACAAATCTGAATACATTCTCCATTACATCACGTAGCTACCAACTACTTGTTAATATAAGACATAATAATCTCAAATTACAACCCTACCAAAGTCTGTAATTTCATTGGTAGAGATGCTCCCTCTTCCACCCTCAACAGAGATCTCAGCTCCTCTGGGTCTTAGCAAATCATTTTCAAGAAACTCTCTGGCTGAAATTGCTATAAACCTATTGAAGGGGGTCTCTCCAAATTTAGTCTGACTGGACCTTGCACAACAGACAACCAGCACTGGTTCATGATTGGTACCTAAACCTTATCCTTATAATGGGACCAGTCAAAGCTTTTGTTCTATTGACATAATTCTGAACAGCCGTGGGTCAATTCTACAGTACAATGAAGCAGATAAAACAATAGTTAACTACATAATTAATACGTTAATGTCAACTCTTTCTTAAAACAACTCTATGAGGTAAATAGTACAACTATTATTCTTACTATGAAGGAAATTCAGTCTTAGAGAGGAATTGCCCTTAAGGAAATTTAGTTTTAGAGATGATACTAAGTAGTTTGTATACTTTATTTTTAAATTTCTCTTTCCACTTTACAAAGCACTTTACCTTATCTAATGCTTAAAACATTGCTATAAAACGAGAGTCATAATGTCTTCCTATTTCACTAATGGGAAAACTGAGGTTCAGGCAGTCTTATGTGACTCAAAGTCACAAAGTAAGTTGAGTAACAGAATTAAAACTCTAAATATTGTCTTCTTTTAAATTCTAACTTTATTCTTTATTTTCTACCTATTTTTATCTGCATAGTGGTATCAATAAAAATAGAATTGAAATTCATTGACATTTTTTGGTGCATAAAACAGGACTATTCCCCCAATTTGTCTTTAATGGGAAAGGTTTCAGTCTTTCCTCATTAAAGAAAGAGCATAGTAAAAGAAGGAAAATTTCTCAGTTACATTGCTCTAAAGCTCCAGTATTTTAGTAAATATTTGCTTCCTCCCAATTTTCTTAGAGGTAAAAATCAATATAACTGGCTTATAAAGAGGACTCTTCCCTCCAAGCATTCTAGTGGTAACCATGGGGACAAAAATCTTCCTTTCAGGAAAAACTTATATCTTGCACCACTACCAGAAATGGTTACAGCATTTATGCTCTACTGACACTGCCCTCCGGAACCTTGAGTCACTTCCACAATACAATGAAACTGGTAAGACTTTTGATAATGAAAAATAACACACAATTAATACTCTAATGTCAACTCTAAGGTAAACAACTCTATGAGGTAAACAAAACAACTATTATCATCTGCATTTGACACATGATGAAATTCAATCTTAAAGAGAAAAATGATACCATAACAAAGAGATGAAGGAACAGACAGGAATATAGACAAATGGAGAAGGACAAACCGACAGAGAAACAGAAGGACATAATAATTTTTTTAAAAGATAATTAGCACCTGGGATATGTATTCCTAAGATTTTGGAAAGAATATAGTTTGTGGTTTATATAAACAGTTTAATAAATGTTCCTCGCAAAAAGTTCAAATGCCCTAGAAAAATTTCAGCAAGACTTTTCCCAAGTCAAGAAGCTTGGAGGTGTTAACAGGTACCTACAGCAACTCAAGTCCTAAAAGACTTTTCACCAGTACTACTTACAGCTTTAGTCCTTTCAAAGAAAAAGTTATAGGCTCTTGCCTTATATCATTTGGCTTTTCTTCCTGATAGGAGAAATCCCTTGAAAGAGAAGATACTTTAGACTCAGCACCAAAATAAATTTACCTTATAAAATTCCCTTTCAACATAGATGCTGGGTAAGTTTTCTAAGTTTAAGAAAAAGAAGAGAGGAGGAAAACTCTTTTGATTGGTGGATGAATTTTATGGGAACTGATACATTTCTTTCCATCCCAATGGGTAAGAAATCTCTAAAGTTTTACTTTTCAATTATATAAGAAATTACTTTTGCAACTGAGCTAGGAGGAACAAATTTAAGTATGTTTTTTAATCTTATCAAAGTGTGACAAAATCAGAAAATACATAGCTTTGCACTAGCAACATACGAATGCATAAGTTACAAGGAAGCCCTGTTTAGAGAATTCTAATTTATGAATGTAACTTGCATCTCTGCACTGCTCCCTGAAATGTATAGAATCCTTTGAATGCTTCAAGGTGGCCTTTAAAATCTCATCAGCTGTCTTGCCTGAAGGAATGGGCAGCAGGATTACTTTCCAGGCTGCCTACGACTGTTTCATATAATTCTGAATAAGACCCCTTTGCTTTGGGTTCTAATCTTTCAACATAATTCTCAAGCTCAATTTGCACGGGTGTCAAGGAATCCTCACTGGGGTAGTTCAAAACCTAGAGAAAAAATAAGTTAGCTGCCTTCATATCTCTGTAGAAAATTAAACACCTGCCCACCCTGCAGGAAGTTTCAATTATTCCATTAGGTATTCATGCCATGACAGAGCCTATGGGCAAGACATGCTTTGCGTTGCCAACTTGGCCAATATGTTGCTGAGGTCATTTAAGTTTAGTCCACCCAGGAAGTCATGCTTTAGGTAGTAAATGCTGATTTTCTTAAGAATCTACAGAGCTTTATTGAGAGAGGCAGAAGGCTCATGGGATCAGAAACTCCTACTTTCAGAGAATGAGAACCCTAAAAGACTCCCAGAGATCATCTCCAAGAAGGGGTAAATAAGGTGCCCAAAGTGATGAAGGACATGGACAACTGGGCAAGAGAATTCAGGAGAGTTTTCCACAAAGCTTTCTAATTCTTTTTCTTTTAATTTAATTAGCCCTGTTGGGCTATATTTATCTGCATGAAAGGTCTCAGCTGCATAGAACAAACAGACAGAAATGGATCTAAGAGGTTGATTTAACCTATGTGCTCTTCAGCATATCCAATAGTTCTTTCAGCTACAAGTCTCTTCGAAGCCATTGTGTATGTTGCAGCCTCTAAAACACCTTAGTTATTAGCAAGGATCATCTCGGGTCCCCAATTCTAAAGGAAGTCTTTACTTAACTGTAGATTATAACTACTTTTCCTCCTCAAATTTTTGATCCTTAGATATCTTTTTATGTCCTGTATTTGCAGAGTAGAGGGTAAGCTTCCTGAGTGCAGGGACTATTTTGTTTTGGCTTTTAAATCCCTAGCTAGTAGCAAAGGTCTTACACATAGCTTGATACTTCTTGAATTGAAATTAATTGACAAATAGCAAGTATGGGTTGAAAATGAACCAGAAAGTAATTGGGCTTTTTCTCCACATCCAAAGGGATAATCTAAACAATTCCAGAGTGAGGGATAGGGAGGAGCCATGGCCACAAATCAGGAATGTAGAAGATTAATAGCCTGCAATCTTGAGAATTTTCCAATCAGCCTTAGGAAATGGTCAGCTTTGCTTACTTAAATCTATGCTGAATTCTAGAGTACACGAATACACATCCAAACATTCTGATATAAATTTAACCTATGTCTCAGGATCTAACAACCTAAAATAGATTCTTCATAGAAATTGAATTTTTCCATGATCCCCAATTAGTCCAGAAGCTAGATGGAAGTTTATTTTTCTTTAAAAGAACCTTGGAACACTCAATTCAGCAAACTATAGACAAATCTGAACAACAAAGGAAATAATTCAGAAAGAAAATTGTTATAGGTTCTTCTAGGAGACAAAATTTTGAAAAGGGTGAAAGTTTCAGGGCTGAGTCATATGTTTCCTTGAACCATTTCTTTTCCAAGTTTTTTTTCTTTTTCTCTTTTTTTTTCTTTTCTTTACCTTTTGGACCTATGATTTCAATAGTATATAGAATTTCAAGTATAGAAATTCCCTCCAATAATGTGAATGCAACTCATTTATAAATATAATTTCTGAGAGCTGCTTAGGACACTGAGAAGTTAAATTTCTTGCTTATACTCACCAGCTAATATGTAGAGAAAGCACAACTTTGAATACATGTCTTTCTGACGTCAAGATCAATGCTGGAGTCACAAGATCTGAGTATAAATCTTAACTCTTGCTTCTTATGCTATTTGGAACAAATAATCTAACTGCTTTTCACATCTCTAGAATGAGAGAATTTGGGTAATTGACTCCTTCCAGCTATAGCTTCTCAGTCCTACAATCCAGCCTACCATACAAACATTCCTTTATTTCTTCTAAGTTACTGTGTTTATTAAAGACTCTGTTCAATAATAATGAATAAGTAGTTATTAAGTGCTCAAGGCATCCAGCACCATACTAGATAATGGGAGGGGGAAGATTATGAAAGAAACATAAAATAATGCTCTGTCATTGATGACACATATAAATATTATTTTGACATATTTGATGATAAATTTTTTAATGAAAAAATCACTCTATGACAGAAATAAGGACACTACCATCTCCATTTCAGAGATGAAGAAGCTGAGAGAAAAAGAAGTTATTGCTTGTCTAATTTAATTTTAAAATCATAATCTTTAACCTCAAGGTAACAGGAGAGTGGCCAAACAAACCATGTAAGAAAAACTAAGTGGATGACAATGATATGCCATTAGGTGGTTAATCAACTGAGTCAGTATATCACCACGAGACTTACTAGGTCCAGAACTCAGTGGGAAGAAAATAACTTATTGAATTGCACTGACAAATTATGCGATGCTTTCAGATATCCCAAACTTTTTTTTTAATAGTAAGGGGGGGGAAGCCTTTTAAAGTACTGCTATGTAATTATGAATCTTAGAACAGTCTAAAAAAATAAATTGAAGGAAGCCCAAATTCAATGAAGAAGTAGCTAGTAGAGTTAAATAAGCTTCATTGATAACAAAAATGGTGCTGGTTCCCATGAATGATAACAGATGAACTACCCAAGGATTCTGATAATGTTCATGATGAATAGATTTAGAAAAAGGTTTCCAACAATCAGTTAACAAATGTTAATTAATCCGCAAGATAAAACTGGAGATCATCCACTTAAGAAAGACACTACCATGAGAAAGCTTTTAAAGAAAAGAATTTCCTGATCCTTCCAGTTGCTCCAACTTTCTACAAAGTGACTTGTTTTTTTTTTTTACTTTTGGTAAAGTGGCTTGTTTGTTTATATAGAGCAGATATAGATACATGTATATATACATGTATATATAGGTACATGTATAAACATATGTTTATATGTATTCTATACATAATACATGTATTCACAAATATACATATGTGTGTTTGTGAACTAAGACTATACACTATCTATATCCATGTATGAATTTACTTAACCGGACAAACTGACATTGTCCATTCTAACCATCCACACAGAACATAAGCCCTTTGTGGGTAAGTACTATTTAGTTTTTCGTCTTTGTACCTCCAATATCTAAAACAGTAACTGGAACATAGTTTGGACTTAATAAATAACTGTTCGATAAAGTGAATGAATAAATTTACTCCTTGCTTCATTTCTGCCCACTCTGTAGCTAATACATTTCAGTCGAAAAAAACAAGCAAACAAAAAACAGATCCCGTTCGAGAGTTAGCATTTACTGCCTCACTAAAGCATGACTTCCTGAGCTGACTGAACTTAAGAGCTACTCAGGGAAATGGCAACAACAGAAAACTTACATCACTAAAATGTTCCTCCTGCATTGCATTCTTCCTTGTGTACAAAATGTTTACATCATCTGCTGAATGCAAGAGACATGGAGTGCTCAGTTTGGTCAACAAAAGGATCATCTCTACCAAAGTCCTGGTCCCTTTCTCCCAAATGGCAAGTTTTTCCTAAAGTCTCCATTCTGTATAGGGGTCCGGGCAGGTCTTCTTTCATTATTCTCCTAACTCTGTTCCTATTCATTTTCACTTCAAAACCATGTTTCTATATCAGGTACCTTAACCTCCCAAACTCCCTTTTCAACTCCCTGAAATTGTATTCCATGAATTTGTAGGCTTCTTTAAGGGCAAGGACTTTATTTTGTTTGTATTTGTATTCCCAGACTTTAGCATAGTGATAATGCTTAATGTTTTTTTTTTCCCTTCTTCATCCCTCTCTCCTTCCTTTTCTTTCCTTCCTCCCTCCTTTCCTTCTTCTTTTCCTTTTTTCTCTCCCCTTCTTCTTCTCTTCCTTTCTTCTGAGATAATTGTGTGATTTATGTGAACCAAATTGATTTAATCTTCTAAAATTGGCTTCATTTTTGAGACTTGAGTTTCATTTCCCTATAAATTCCACCTGCTTGTGGGTTATTTGTGGGAATTGAGTGATATCCTGTTTCACATCTAGAAAAGTCCACCTGCTCACTATCCCCCCCCAATTCTCAAAATTAACTTATCTCCCTCTTCACTTTAGTAAGCCCCTACTCTTTCCTCCAATTAGAAATCAGATTACCTAATCTTATGGATTTATATAAACCTGGTTTATATCCTTTTAATTATTTTCTTTTAATGCATAAAATCTGTCTTTCCCCACCCTCATATTCTGGATCCAGTGCTAAGAGGAAGAGGTTTTGCCCTGATTTGTTATGCATTTGCATCTATTGCTTAATAAATTGATATGCTCAGATTAAACCTTTTCTTTCTTTAGTCATTTAAATCAATCAATATGTTACCCGTCCTTCCTTCTTTCTTTCCTTTATCATTTCCTTCCTCCCTTGTGACAGGGACCTACTTTTCTAAATAAGTTCATATATAGATGTTCTTGAGTCCTTCATACACATTCTAGGTGATCCCTTCTACAGTCTGGCCCATGCACAGTTTGTAACACTGGCTTTCTTTACATAACATAAATTGTAAGCAAGCACAATAACCCCCTGATGATTTATGGTGGGAGTGGAGCTGTCTAGTTCACACTGAAGGCACAAGATGCCCTTTTATTTCTGGCTCCTCTAGCTGTTTGGTCTGTTGTGTCCCAGAGGATAATTAGTCCTGAACTGAGGGGAAAGATTTATCTTACACTAGGGATATTTTATCAAATACCTCTTCACATTGAACTCATTTAAAAGAGGAGAAAAAATGCTCCCTAAGGAAAATTAATCAGTTTCCCATCTTCCAGTAATTTCCAGCAGGTACTGCCTCTGAAGGCATGGGACCTCCCTCTTCTACAACTAGGAAGGGATCAATTAACCACAGTCTATTCCATATTTTGAGTGGAAGAAGAGGCGTTTTAAACAATTTAAAAGGAAAATGTTCCCTTTTTCTCCAGAGCTGCTTTATTCATCCATCATAGATCTATGTACATCATAGAATTATCAATGATAGAAATTAGATAATAAATATAAAGCATTTTGCAAACCTTAAAGCACTATATAAATGTGAACTATTATAAATTATTATTTTTATAGAATAATTAGTTTTGTATCTTTACAGAACAAAGTGGACATGGTTGAGAAAGGGAAATAGTTTTCCCATTAAGTTATTATGAATCAAAAGATCAAGCTTAGAGTTGGAATCGATCAGAGGCCATTTATCTACCTCTCTCATTTCACAGATGAGGAAAGTAAAATCCACCTAGGTCAAATAGTGTGCCCAAGATCACATAGGGAGTAGGGCAAGAGAGGGATTTGAATCCTATACTAGACCCTATGTTTTTTACATTGTATGTGATCTAGAACAGAATTAGCTATTTTAAGCAATTAAATAGTTTGATCAAACTAATACCTCATAAAATTCTGAGAGTAAAAAAAGTGAAAGGTAAAGAAATATTCCAGGAAAATAGAGAAAAATTTTTTCTTAGCTTCAGTGACACAAAAGTTTCTGCATTCACAGCCCTTTTATTTATATCTGGGAAGCTTAGGGAAGGAAAACTCTTTGGGATTTAACCTCTTACCTTTATCTTTGGTTCTGTTAGCTGGGCCTCAAACAGCCTACTCAGAAAGGTTCACAAAGGGCTCTAATGATAGTCACCAGGAGGTTAGAATTTCCTTCTTTGGGAATTAAAGGGCTATAGGAAAAGGAAAGGACATAGCCCTGTCTGTCTTTTGTCACCACCAGCTCCTACCTCTCCCCAGCCCAATCTTTTTTCACCCGACTTAGTGACCTCCAATCATTCTTATCAGTGATTCAAAATATAGCCACAGCTGAATTTAGAAAGGAAATCACTGGTATCTCAAAGCATTTCCCAGTGTGATCACTTGAGTCTTGAGAGAAAGACTGTATGTGAATGAGCGATTTTGTGTTTTGTGTGTGTGTGTGTGTGTGTGTGTGCCCTCTGCTTGCTTATAAATCAGGGAATCTGTCTAAAGAAGATACTCATACAATCCAATTAAGTGAACAAATATTTATTAAATACTTGTACATATTCTACATATATTTCTGTATATAATTTTAAGGGAATGCTTAAAATTGTACATATTATATATATATATATATATATATATATATATATATATATATATATTTTTTTTTTTTTTAAAGATTAGGCTTAAAGTCTTCCCCACTCCCCTTAGCCTTGATTTTTCAGGTATTAAATACATATTTGTATGTTGTTCATGATGCATGAAGAAAACCTGAACACCTCTCCAGGAGCAACAGAAAATCCATTTGGATTGAAGGACTTGCTCACATTTTCCAGGGCCACCATAAAACTGGGAAGCTAACTGGAATTCAAACTTCTTACTAAAGCAGAGAAGAGAGGATTTTGCTCCTGAGGACAAGATTTGGGCCTCAGCATTGCCTCTTCCCCTCCTTAACCAGAAAAGGATCTTTGAACTTTGAAGTATCAAGACGATTTTGGACTTCTCATTAGTATCCTAGCAGTAATTCTGGAACAGCTGACAGCAGGCTTTACATCAAGAGTCAAGGACAAATTGAACACAGATTTAAAGTTATATAAAGAGACCAGAGTTTGTATGTGCTACATACTGATATAGATATATATTGTTGTGTGTGTGTGTTTTTTTTTAATCTATTAAAGCATCAGCTTATTAAGGGGTCGGACTATTTCAGTTTTGTCTTTGTATTCCCAGCACTTAACATGGTTAATGGCACATCTTAAGTGCTTAATAAATGTTCATTAATGGAATTTGTTGTTGTTTGGTTTTTTCTATCATGGACAACTCTGTGAACTCATTTGGAGTTTTCTTTTAAAAAAAAAAAAGCTTTTTATTTTCAAAACATATGCACAGACAATTTTTCTATATTGACCCTTGCATAGCCTTGTCTTTCAGATTTTCCCCTCTTTCCCTCCACTCCCTCCTCTAGATGGCAAGCAATCCAATATATGTTATACATGTTAAAATATATGTTAAATCCAATATGTGTAAACATATTTATACAATTCTCTTGTTACACAAGAAAGATCAGACCAAAAAGAAAAGAAAATGAGTTAGAAAACATTTGGAGTTTTCCTGGTAAAGATACTGGCATGGTTTGCTCTTTCTTTCTCCATCATTTTACAGATGAGGAAACTGATGCCAGATTTAAACTTTAAACTTGTCCCACCACTCTGTTCACTGCACCATTTTATACTGTGTGTCAAGCAATGGAAGATTAAAAAATGGCACATCATACAGGTCCCATCCACCAAATGTGTATAGGGAAAAACAGACAACATATAAAAATTGTTGTAAGTCAAAATATTCTTAAGTGTATTACAAGAGAGATCAGAATCATCTGAGAATTTCAAAGAATGAAAGATGCCTCCTAGTTGGGAAAATCAGGAAAGACATCACAGAGAAAGTGGTACCCAATGTAAAATTTAAAGATGAGGAAAGCTGTAGGGCTAAACATGTGGATCAAGTCCATTTTAGCAATGTGTGAGTCATATGCAGGTTACCCTCCATTATGAGAGGAAAGATAGGGGTAACATTTATCAGGAGTATATATCCTGGATCTCTAATATAAAAAATAATAAATAATAATAATAGCAATAATAGTTAGCATTTCTATAACAGTTCATATATATTATCTCACTTGAATCTCACAACAATTATCACACAAACTATTAAGTGTCAAAGATAGGATTCATCCTCAGATCTTTTGGCCTTCCAAATCCAAAGCTATCTCCACTTCACCATATATTAAATGGGAAGGAAATATAAGATCTATGGAACAAGAGAACTTTTTGAAATTAAAGACATTCTGAGAATTGGGGGAGGGAGAGAATTATCTTCAAGAAACATTTTTTTAAAGTATCTACTATGTGTACTGAATTGTAGTAGGTACTGAGAGAAATACAAAGTTTAGACAAAAAGTTCTTGATACAATTTATAATTTAGTAGGGAAGTGACACAGAGATAAGTGCAAT
Source organism: Sarcophilus harrisii (assembly GCF_902635505.1). Taxonomy (NCBI): domain Eukaryota; kingdom Metazoa; phylum Chordata; class Mammalia; order Dasyuromorphia; family Dasyuridae; genus Sarcophilus; species Sarcophilus harrisii. Next base: position 127,212,754 of record NC_045429.1, read on the forward strand.
ATAACATTATACATAGGTATTAAAAATGTTCAAAATGCAGTGAAAATAATTTTTACTGACTTGAGAAAATCCAAGAATAAGTTTCTTAGAGATATTACTATTTAAATTTGGCTTTAAATGACAAGAATTCATCAGGTAATGAGGAAGAAGGATAGTCCACTCATAAGAAATAGAGTAAGCTGTTGCATTAGGAAATAAGAGATATGGAGGAAAGAAAGTGTAGGGGAGCATTTGGAGGCAGAAATCTTTGGATGAAAGGGGTGTGATATAAGACCTCAAAGGAAGGGTGATAGCAGATTGCAGAGAGTCTTTAACTGCCAGCTAAAGAAATGTGGATTTCATTTAGTAGGCAATATGGAGTCCCTAAAGATATCTGAGCAAAATGACATAAAGTTTATTCTAGCAGCAATGTGAACAATAGATTGTAAAGGGGAGGGGGAGGGACTGGGAAGAAAGATTGACAAGAATGAAAGTGGGAAGGCGTTTTAGGAGGTTACTACAATAGTTTAAGAGAGTGTTGATAAAGGCTTTTACTGGATGGTAGTGGTAGTAATAAAAAGAAAAGAAAAGAAAGCAGAGAAATAGAATCAATAAGACTCAAATCCAAAAGGAACTTATTTTCAACGAGGTAATTTGGGTCAAAAAGAATAAAGTGCTAAAGAACCTAGAACATCTCATAATAATTGTACTCTTTTGAATTCAATCCACATATATCTGTGAGAATTTAACAGGGAAAAAAAATATCAGACCACCTTAAAAAGGAATCATAGTATTCAGGAAGGTAACTCAGGAAAAGATAATTGTGCTAAAATCAGTGGCCAGCTAAACTTCATCTGGCTCCATCTTTATTTTTTCATCCTGGGATATGAAACTGGAAGCATTTTAAGAGTCTCCAGTCAGTGCTTTTTCTTGATAAACAAAGTTGAGTCAACTTATGAATGCTTATTTGGCTGTTATCTTGAATGATTTCTTTATTAATCCCCACTAATAAGATAAGCCATGGAAACCTGCTGAGAATATTCAGTCTAAAAGAGCCATTTCCATCATGCACTTAGATTACCCAAAACAATATGAAGTGATGTAAATTTTCAAACTGCTACAATTGACAAGCCAACAGATTACAATTATCAATGTTTTCTTTTGTTAGTTCAAAGAATAATGTAGTCATATAAGCAGCAGCATCCCTGATGGATTTGATCTCAATTTCTGCCAAAATCCTGAAATGCAACTTATATTTGATATATCTTTTAGAATATCAATAAGGTAATATTCCCATAGTTCAAAGGCTCTCTCCCAGCTGGTTCAGTTTAAAGATGTCAGAGGTCAAGAAGATAATCAAATATTAACATAAATAAAAGTGAAATATAAGATTATCACAGTCTTTTCACTGCCTAAAAGGAGTGTGTGATTTCCTGATATTTTTTAGATAAATGCAAAATTTATTTCAAGATGATCTACTTGCAGAACAGAGAAGATACAGTAAGTTCAAGTCAAAGAGTAATATCATGAAAGATCATTATCCAAAAATACTCATTTCTTTTGAAAAGGGTCCTTGTCCTTGAAAAAGGCTAGATTGGAATTTTTTAGAACTATCTATGCCCTGTAGCTTTTTAGTAATAAGAAAACTGTCTATCAGTCTTTGTTATTAAGCCTTCTCTGAAGAAGGACACCACAGGGATTGCTCTAAATTACGTCTGCTGATTAATAGTGAATTAGCCAAGTTCTATTCTTATGTCAACAGAAACTTCCTTTCATGAAGTATTTTCTATCACATGCTTTTAAAAAAAAATCTGTCCTTTTGTTCCCTTTTGTATAACAACACATTTTTAAAATCATAGTGCTACAACTATGTTCTAGCTTACTCTCCCGGAGTTCTAGGCTATGCTAAATGATTGGGATGTATCTTTATTCTATTGCCTTTAGCTCATATCTCTATTAGAAATGTTCCTCTAAATTGTTAGGGGTCATTGAATAACCCAGATCCATTTAACCACTTGACATCAATTAACTTTTACAAAAGATGATATACTTTTAAAAAATTAATGGTAAGGAAACATAAAGTTACCCGCAATACCTGGGGAGCCTATTCTCTTTCCCTAGTTCAATCTCTAGGGAGAAGGAATTAAACATTAAAGCACGTACCTGAAGAGAATGAGATGAAGAGAGTAGGTCAAGACTGACTCAGGACTTTTTAAAAATCTCACAATTTTGGCTGCATAGCCAATCAAAAAAGCTTTCCCTACCCATTAGCAGACTGGAACCAATTATAAAAATGACCACGTGTGCTCGAAAACAGAGGTGTCAATGAATGGCAGGCAGTCAATGACACTTTCAGATGTGGCCCAAACCAAATTAATGTTATTGGGAAATATTTAACAAGACAAAATATAATAATACTAATATCTGAGCTTGATGTTGTTGACCTATGTATGTTCAAGGCATTTTATTTTTCAAGAGAATGAGTTTATTAAAAGTAAGCTGTCCAATATATACATATATTGTGTTTAACTTATGTTTTAACATATTTAATATGTATTGGTCTACCTGCCATCTGGGGGAAGGGGTGAGGGGAAGGAGGGGAAAAATTGGAACAAAAGGTTTTGCAATTGTCAATGCTGAAAAATTACCCATGCATATATCTTGTAAATAAAAAAGCTATAATAATAATAATGATAATAATAATATATTTTTAAAAGGAAGTAGGCTGTCCAACCTGTCCTATAGAGAAATGCTGTATCAGTGGAACCTATATATATAAAAAATATATAATAAATGTAATATTATATATGTATGTGTGTGTGTTATATATGCTCTACTCTCTTACAATAGGGTCGTGGGATGATAGGTTTAGCATTGGAATAACTCTTAGAAGCCACCTAGTTTGTCCACTTATTTTACAAATAAGATAGCCAAGGCCCAGAAAGATTAACAGAATCACATATCACAACAGTCAAATACTAACTGCCAGCATACAAAATTTGGTCTAATGATAGACCAATCCAATCAATGAACATGTATTGAGTATCTGCTATGTGCCAGGTACTGACCAGTGACACCATATTTTACTAATATTTCCCATTCCTTCCCCTGACTTGTTTTTCAGTGTAATGTTTGATATATTAAACTAAAAAGCAAAGAAGAGAGAAGCGAGGGATATTCTGAAATACAGAACTGTGAATAAACATCAGGGGCTTCATCCTAGACACATTAATTAGAATATCCTCATCTTTCTGAATCCCACATACAACTTACCATCTCCAGAAGAAGGCATTAATTCTTTTGTAGCATTCATTTGTAAAATAATACAGAACCTGGAACATGCTCCCTATCATTAGTACAAGTGCCCCAATGAGCCAGGGAGCAGGGACACAAAGGAGAGACATCAAACATTATTCTGAAGAGTGTCAGGATTGTAATACATGTTAGGCATTGGACCCAAAGCCGGACTTAAGATACTCTGATGGGACTGACCAGTGAGACCCAAGATACTCTGGAGTAGCTGGGCTGCCAGTTATTTTTCTACAATTATATTGTTGCTTCTTTTCCCCATGTCAGGAAAAAATGAGGCTATTTTAAAAGTCAGTTGAATAAACTGATGAGCCCAATGGCCTGGAACAGCAAAACAGAGCACATGTTAGTGTGAGTCATCCCCAGGGGGAAAACACAGAAGAAATATGTTGAACAGAGTAATATCTAGGTTTGTTCTGTGAAGAAAACTCTTAAAGAAGAAAAGGGAACAAGCAAAAATCAAACAGGCCTCATTCTTTATGTTTCCCATTAGCTAGAACCCCTCATGGCAGTGCCCATCAATTTAACTTTTGGATGTTTGGATATCAGCCAAAGAACTCTCAGCTTCCATATGCTCAGCAAAGGGCAAAACAGCAACTAAAGCATTGCCGCTGTCAGGCAAGATGGGTAAATCATGGCATCTTTCCTTGGGAGCCCAGTCCCTTCAATTTATTACTTGATTTTAGCAACTCTCTTCTCCAAGTTTCTTTCTGGATTTGGACTTGAGAGTCGTCAATTATTTAAAAGGATTCTTCTATCACTTCTTGCCCCATTTTCTGTCTGGCTTCTCACCGTTAAAGTTGAGCAGCCTTAGCCCACCTGGCCAGCCTTCCCTCCCACCACAGGCTCCCAGGAGATACTCAGCCCTCAGGAGTAAGCTGGAGCCTTCTCCTATTGGTTCTTACGGGGGCTTTGAATAGCTCTGTTGCCTATGACCAGAAAAGACAATAAACTTGTGGACATAAAATACTTCTGTACCTTTGTTCCCAGCTACACATTTTGAACAAGAATCTGGAAAATATACCCATATGATCAAGTCAGTCAGCATTTATTAAGGGTTTACTGTGTGCCAGACACTGTTCAAAAGGCTTCTGAAGGTGATCATTGAAATCAGAGTGAGTCCCCATACTTTGTAATCCAGGTCTGGCCAGGAAGAATTGTCAGACAAGGAACACTATTTTTCTTCCATCTCTTGCATGGAAATTAATTTCAGAATTGAGACTCAAAGAAAGTCAAAGAGGACAAGCTTCTGCTGATCCTAAGCTTGGGACTCTGCCCTTTCTCAAAAAGCACAATGGCAGTCCAGCCAGAAAACAAATACATTAGCACACCAACAAAAGTAGCACAGTATTATCCAAACAAGCAGGAGACCAGAGATAGTGACTACAGCTGCCTATCCAAAGGCAGGCTTCAGGGGGTCAAGTGGATCTACTTGTCCAGCATGGACACCACATCCTGTGAAGAACCAGCCCAAACTCAGTCCAGGCTATTATCCTCCAGTGTGATTTTGGCCTTGATTTGACATTTTTTATAAATATAGATTGGAGTGGGGGTGAGAGAAAAAGGGCAAGGAAAGAAGGAAGGAAGGAAGGAAGGAAGGAAGGAAGGAAGGAAGGAAGGAAAGAAGGAAGGAAGGAAGGAAGGAAGGAAGGAAAGGAGGGAAGGAGAGAAGGAAGGAAGAGAAGAAGGAAGAGAGGGAGGGAGGAAAGGAAGGAGGAAGAGAAAAGGTATGGGAGAGGAGGAGAGATCTGTAATACATAATATAGACACTTATTAGCTCTGTGACTCTGTACAAGTCACTCAATCCCTAATTGCCTCAGTTCCTTATCTGTAAAATGGTAAGTCCCTGGTGAAGGAAATAGCAAGCCACTCTAGTATCTTAGCCAAGAAATCCCAAAAAAAGATCACGAAGAGATAGGACTGAATGGGTTATACATGTAAATATAAAGATACACGTATACATGCATGTCCATAAATCTTCAATTTTGTTTTTTGAAGTTATTTAGTATATACTTTGTCCAGCATTGCTTATTTTCTAAATATATATCTGTATATACAAATATATAAATGTGTATATATAAATATAAACACACACTATATATAAACATACACATATTAATTTACATACTATATATAACATGTACATATACATATATATAGTGAATACTATCTAGACAATGTGTATACAATATATATTCTATATATACATAAGCACAATGTATGTATATGTATCAAGATATATAAGTATACAGGCCCATATATATGCATGTATATAATTACATAAATGAGCCACATATAAAATAAGTGCTTAATAAATGTTAATTTAGTTGAAATGAAATTCATTGAATTAAAGGTTTATCTAAAGCATTTAATTGACCTGCCCAGCATTCTTCCCATTGCTGTTGGTTCTTTTACCTGTGGCTCACAGCCTTGTTCCTCCACATTACTAACTGCAACCACTGCTGGGCCACATAGTTCACTCCTCTTCTGGAACCTTGTGTTTTACTAGTACATATATTTATCTCTAAGATGACATATAGAAATACAAGGCATTCCCCGCAGTAAAAGGAAGTTTAGGTGTGTTTGAGTGGTTTTTTTCTCTACCTATCTCAGTTCTGATAATGACTATATCTTTTATTTTTTGGACCTCTATTTAAAAGTCCAAAGGTAAATCCCAGGTGAAGAACCATAACTCAGTCATACTCAAAAGTGTGATAAAGAAACCAAAAATCCCCTGACAAGCTCCAGTTTACTCTTTAACAAGGCAGTCCACAATGGTAGAACAAAGGCCTACTTCTACTAATATTAGTTCTGTGAGGAGTTAATTATGGTAAAAGAATCTTACAAGAGGAACTTACTACTATTTAGATTGTGAATGCTCCTCACATGTTAAACTTTAGTTGGTCATCAATGTTTGTTCCTTTATGCATGGTCCATTTTCCTAATGCCTTGCTTAAATAGGTAAAGTGGGAGCCGTTTTGACTACACACTGAATTGTTTTATTTTTATTCTTTTTTCCTAACTTGGCATTGACTTTGATCTTGTTCTGACAAGCCAATGATGTGACTGCATGCTGATAGCTTATACAGAAATGTTTCTTACATTAGTAACTAGTCATTTCCTGTGTCCAGAAATATTCAATTTTGTTTTTTGACGTTATTTAGTATATACTTTGTGCAGCATTTTCTGCTTATTTTCTAAATATATAATCTGTATATACAAATATATGTGTGTATATAAATATAAACATACATATATGTTTATATATATGTGTGTGTGTGTGTGTATATACATATATTTATATTTACCTGTGTGTGTATGTATATATGTCATGTGGACATGCAGCATTTTCCTTCTTGTATTTCTTGATCCTGAATCATATTTTCCAGTATATGTGAAAAAATCTCCATCTGCACCCAGTTTTGCATTGAACTTACTAAATGTTGAAGTATGTATTAATTTAATTTGAAGGATCTTTTTCAATTTTTCATCTTGCAATTTGTGTTGACACCTGGAAGATGAAATTATTTTCATGATCGTCTTTTTGGTTACATTCATCATGAGTACTGAAAGAGACCTTGTCAAATACTCCATAATGTTTATTTTTTGTCTATGGACACAAAATTAAATAAATTCCTTTATATATTTGCCTTTTCAAGGACAGCTTGGGAGGCTATCCTTACATTTATCTGTGACTTTTTTATTTATTATGTTTTCATTGATATATATCTCTTTAGACACTATTCAATTTCTCCAGAAACATGTCTATTCAAAGGTCATTACAAAAGCATCTCAAATTTAAAATCTCTACAGCTAAATTTTTATCAATTAGAAGCTTTTAAACTTATCTGATTCTTAGCACCCTCTGTATTCTCTCTCTACTTCTCTGTCAGACTTACCACAGAAGCATTTGGGATTATTCAGTACTAAGGATCAATTTATAATTTTATTGGGCTTCTAATGGCCAAAAAATTAATTACTCAGTATATAAGCACTAGAGATTTGGGTTAACTGACCTGCTGTACATTATAATCTGGACAACATATATTTTATGCATTCTTTTTCCATTATAAATGTGTAAACAAATATCTTTTGAATTATTATTATTTCACAGTAGAGGCTTTGTAGTGTTTTGAGGCTCAATTCAATTGATATGAACTTACCCTTTGTATAAGAGAAACTTAGCTTCCACCTGGACTTTAAATGAAATAGCTTTCATCATATTGACAAACCTCTATAGTGAACAAATGTCTCCACAGTTTATGCTTCATTTGATATTAATACTCAGCACCTAATTGAAGTTAACTATCTTTTTAGTTATATATGTGTCAGGTGCATTATTTTATTATTTTTTCATCAGATGCATGAGAAATACAATTTGCTAAGAGTCTTCTAAAAGGTATATTTTATCATTTAAAGCCAAATGCATTTTGAAAACAAACAGTAAGCTTAGTAATATCTTGTATTCTCTGTTCCTTTCAGTCATTTGTGGGACTAAAGAGAGAGTCCATTGTAGAACATTTTCTAAATCAAAGATTGCCTATTTTCTTATTACATTTTCACAAAGGGTATCACCAGCATGGACACAGACCATTCTTATAAAGATAACATGGCACTGAGAAAGTGGAAGAGGCAAACTTGGGATATGTTGATTTTGCTTTCAAAGGAGATTAACACTGCCATGCAAGATGACTAAGTAATCCATAAAATGACTTTTCTTATAGTCTTCTAACATACAAAAAAGCAAAATCTGCCAATTCTTTGATTCAAATCTCCAAGGAGAAAGGGTACCCAATATCTCAATAAACCAAAATTCATTTTATCTTCTGATTTCATCTATATTGAGAGTATCAATATGGCGATTGTTTAGTTTCTCTAGTGTTGTATTAATTTAGTTATTAGACAAGGATTTTGTATTGAGTATCACCCTTAAATGATGATTCTCAAGACACTAAAAAATAATTCTTAGTGACCTCTGTTCCTTTTCTATTATTGCCTCAATCAGTGTCACTATATAAAGGAATACATGAGATCAAGAGCTTTTTTTTTTTTTTTTTCCAGACTAAGCCAAGCAAATTACTCCTCAAGCATATGGTATGTTTGGCTGTCATCAAACTCTGATATGGTTTCCAACTACTGGACTCCTGGTAGTGCTTCAGAGCTTTTGAAGATCAAAAGGTCATAACCTAATTGGTTCCATTTCCAGCACATATTCAAACAAGAGCAGGAAAGAATGGAACATAATAGAAACAGAAAAACAATCATGACAGGTGCCCATGGCTTTATGTTGCCTTGAATAAAGAGAATAGACCTCAATAGAAAGATCAATCGGTCAAGTCACTATGCCCTGAAAGCAAGTAGGGACTCGATCAATGATTGTGCTATATACCCAGAAGTGAATGCAATGATCAGGTTTGTAGGAACTGCTTTTTGTTTAAGCCCACTCTCCCAAGAGACCAATGTAGCAGTATATTGGTAAATGTTTAATAACTGGCTTTCTGGGGTAGGAACCATATACATGAATTAACTTTTAAATTTAATCTGCATTACTGACATTCTATCGTTTTCTTACATCAATAAACCCATGGGCCAAATCTGGCCAGTAATCTGTTTTTGTACAGCCCATGAGCTAAAAAGTTTTTTTTTTTAAATTTTAAATAAAAATTGTATTTAAATAAAGTTGCATTTTTAAAATATAAGAATCACTTAGTTCATGGAGCTATACTATATAAACTTTGTAAAACGTAATTGATGTTTATTGTTTATCAAGGAGTTATCAATAAATTAAATGGTTCTGAATTTCTACCCACCAGCAATTAATATTGAGGAGGAGAAGATACCAAAATGAAAACCTGAACTGATAGAATTAGAAGAACCTCACTGCATCTCAAAGATATCCATAGACCTCTGAAGGGGAAAAGTCAAGCTCTAGAGATCTGACCTTGCTACTTAACTGCTACTGGAGTTGGAAGAATAGACCTAGATCTCCCTAAATAAATGTATAAAGAATATATATAAAATAACTTCACAATTGGTTTCTTAATTGTGGGTGGTCATAAAGGAGAGAATCTAGAATTCAAAAAATTTAAAAACAAATATAAAAAAATTTTAGGTGTAATTGGGGAAAATATCAAATAAATAAAATTAAATAAAAATAAAAAAGATTAAATAAATAAAATTAAATAAAAATAAAAATATTAAATAAATTAAATTAAATTTAAATTTAAATATTAAATAAATTTTAAAATTAAATAAATAAAATATATAAAATAAAAGGTAATTTTGAGAAAGAAGGCATTAAGAAATAGGGAGAACAAGAAAGGCTTAATATGATAGTATGCAAGCTGAGACTTCAAATAAAAAAGAGATTTTAAGATGTAAAGGTGAGGAAGAAGGAATGGGGCACACGCTAAGGCACAAGGGGGAGTCTATTGCCCACTCATGATGTCCAGTTCACTTCATTCATGAAAGGTGACAACAGGTTTTTTATTCCCCAGTCACAGAATTAGAGAATAGAGAAAGCTGAAGAGTATAGACACCAGAAAATGTTCTGGGGATTAAGGTATGAGGTATGCTGAGGAAGAAAATATTCATTGAGCTTCTGAATAAAAATCTCCAATTAGAAAGAATCCACTACCTCCCAAGGAAACTCTTTTGGAATGTTCTCACTGACAGCAAATGCTTCCAGCTTGAAAGGACCTGCCTGAGTTTATATTTTCTGTGAGCACTATTTCTAAGAACTCAGTGTCAGTTCCATATCACAATGAGACATTTTAGTATAACTTTGCCTGAGTATCATTAAAACTCTAATGGATGAGTGGATGGAGTGATAGATAAATGAAAAGGCATTTATTCAGCACTTAGTACCAAATGTTACAGTAAATTCTGAGATATAAAAATATTAAAAAAAAAACATACAGTCTATAGCCTTAAGAAGCTCATATTCTAAATATATATGGGAATAGTAACAACACATATATATGACTCCTTTCATTCTAAGGAAGTAGAAAACTGTGGGGGAAGGAAGAAAAAGAAGCCATTTTTGATTCAAAGTATAAAATACTGAGATGGAGAACTTTATACCCAGATGGAGAAGAGCATATGAACAGTAAAAGGTAGATTGTGAAATAGCTTGGGTTTGTGGCTAAGTGGAATGTAACTCTAGCATATAGCTTGGTGCCTAAGGCCTGTCAGTAGACAGAATGGGCTAAGTGAGGTTATTTTGACATACCTAGTCATTGGTCAAGTGAGTTAAGCCCAAGGACAATAAACAGACTATTCTGGAAGTCACAGATATGGAGGTCCAAAATTCAGGTCCAATGTGGAAGATCCTTGCTGATAAAGGTGGGAAGTGCAAGCACAGGAAGCTAGTCAGTCAAAAAAGCATTTATTAAATACCTACTATATAGCAAGCTCTATGCTACACTAGTAAGATGGCCTGTGGGAGTTGGGGAAGATAAAAATTAGATGGGACATGAAGCTAAGACTGAAAAAGAGCCTTTTCTAATGGTCAAGTTTCAAATCAGGCTCTTTTTTTCCCCCCAGTAACAAACTGCCAGAGTTTTTAGCCTGTGAAGAAACTGCTGAATCCTCCAAAAGTCGAACCTCCACATCATCAGATGCTCCTGCACTTTGGTTGGTTGTGGTTTAATTATCACTCTAAATCATCCACAATGTGCCTATTTGTGGCCAAACAGGAAGGGAAGGGAAGCATGGGGGAGAGAGAACTTCCTTAACAGTAGGTAGTAGTAAATTCAAGTTCTCTGCTTTGAAGCAAACAAAAACTGATAATGAAATATTAGCAATTTCACACATGCCCTCCCTTGAGCTATAGAGGCAAGCTTCCGTTGGAAGTGTGGTCTCTCCATCTGGTACAGACTGCTGTCCAGGACCCTGCATCCAGGAAGCCCAGGCTTGTTTACAGACCTCCACTGAGATCTGTCTGCTGTCAGTGCTCGTGTTGGGGCTGCTCATGCTACCAGTGGACTTGATCCAGGTGTTGTTATAACTATTGAAACATCTGGGCCTCAGACCCAAAGCATCTGTGTTATCCTTCTCTTCATTGACATTAGAATTTCAATTTTTTTGAACTGCTATGTATGCACATACATAGCTAAAAACATGGAATTTAATAATTTTTCTCAATTTTGATTGCTGGTTTAATTTTGGTAATATATCTGCTCTATGTGTAGGTATATGTTTGTGTGCTGCTTAGGTTTGTGGTTTAGAAAAGCTGAAATAAATTGAAATAATTTTTGACTCCTCGGGAACAATGTATGATACAAGATAAAGAATTGAACATCTTCAAAATGGAAAGACAGACTGGTCCAATATATATAGATTAGCCCTTGATTCACTTTCCTGATCTGACAGTACTTGAATGGCCCTGAATAAACTCTTGGTAACCAAGACAACCTTGGCTTATAAATTAAAAAGTAATTCCCTATCTGCATTGACAGAAGTTCCTTGCCAATAGTGATGACATCATAAGGCTAATCAAAAAAAATTTTTTTAATTAAAAAGTTTTTGATGTTTGTAAAAGTAATTCTGAATTCAGTAAGAATCTTTAGAAACCTACTACCTTTATTAGTTCAACATCACTTTATAATTCCATTTTCTGCACAGTCTTCATCCTTTTATATCTGTCTAACTGATGTTTTATAACCCTTCTAGGATAGGAATAGGGACTGGATCTAGGATTTCATTAAGAATGCTCATATAAGGAAATTCCTTCTACCAATGAACATCAGGTACTAGGAGGTATGCATATCCAGTAGGCATCCCACTCAGCACCTGAACCCAGTTCCTCTGACTCTGAGCTAAGTCCTTTCTTCACTAATATACTGACTCTCAACTGTTGAAATGTACTTTTCTGCTTAATTAGTCCACTAAGACAAAGACCTTCATTTCCAGTATTCTTTGTTGTATTTTCACATTCCCCTCCTATTATCCACAATGATCTAGAATTTAGTTAGCTAACAAGATTTAGAAGACCAAGGGCCAATCTACTATTAAAAATAAGAAAGCAAGGGGCAGCTAGTGGTAAAATGGATAGAGCATCAGCCCTGAAGTCAGGAGGACCCGAGTTCAAATTTGACTTGAGTCACTTAACGCTTCCTGGCTGTGTGACCTTGGGCAAGTCACTTAATCCCAATTGTTTTAGCAAAAATAAATAAATAAATAAAAATAAGAAAAATGAGAAAGCATCAACTGTAGGATCATTCTTCTTCCTTAAATACTTTCACATTTTAAAATTCAATTTTTTAAAAATAATTTTTTTTAAACTTTGAGTTCCAAATACCTTCCCTTTACCCCATTCCTTGACAAGGCAAGTGATTTAAAGGCAATAATACCTTTTCAGTCATACAGAATATTTCTACATTAGTCATGTTGCAAAAGTAAACACAAACAAAAAAAACTTGAATAATAGAAGTCAAACATTTATTAGGTACTTATTATGTATTAAAGCATTGTGCTAAGCACTGGAGATAACAGGAAAGAAGAAAAAAAAAATGTGGCTCCTGCCTTCAAGGAGCTCACATCTTAATGGGGGAGAAAATGTGAAAATGACATCTATACAGGATATTTACAAAGTAAATTGGAGATAATCTCTAAGGAAAAATACCAGCATTCTGGAATACTAGAAAATATAAGAATTTAGACAGGATTTGAATGAAGCTGGGGAAAACAGGAGACAGAGCTGATGAAGAAGAGCATTCCAGGAATGGTGGGGTAGCTGAGGGAAAGTTGCAGAGATGTTAGATGGAGTGTCATGTGGGAAGAACAGCAAGGGAGCCAATGTTGTTAGATAGTAGATTACATGAAAGGGGGAAACAGAACTAGAAGCATTGAAAGGGGCTACATTATTAAGAATTTTGAAAGCTAGAGATTATTACATTTGATCCTGGAAGTAATAAAGAGCCATTTATTGACTAGGGAGATAACATGGACAAACCCATACTTAGAAAGATCACAGGCTGTTGAATGAAGGAAGAACTGGAGTAGACAGAGAGTTTGTAGAAGAGAGACCAACCACTGATAAAAAATGAGGAGAGCTTGTACCAGGGTTTGTTTCAGAGGAGAGAATAGGACATATGCATGAAATTTGAAGAATGATTTTTTTTCAGTCAGCAGAATTTGGCAACTGCATGCATATAAGAGGTGAAGAGAGGAATCCAGAATGACATCTCAAGTTGTAAGTCTGGATGATTGGCAGGATGATGGTAACAGTGATAGGAAAGTCTGGAAGAGTAGAGGATTTGAACAGAAAAGCTAATGAGCTCAGTCTTGGATATCTGATTTAAGATATCTATAGGACATCTAGTTCAAGACGTCCAATAAGCAATTAGATATGTTATATTAGAATTCCAGAAGAAAGGTTAGGACTGATTGCATATAGGTGTGAGGAAAGAGTTGTTAAGGAAAATACTTAGATTGCAAGCCAGGAAAGATGGTGGAGCCCCTGACAATAATAGGAGGAAATAAGAGGGAGTCATTTGGAGAAGATAATAAGTTCAGTTTTGGACATATGGAATTCAAGATATCTAAAGCTCATCAAATCCAAGTTATCCAGTTGGAGGTTAAGAGAATCATTTGCTTAGAGACAATAATTGAATACACAAATGCTAACAACATCAAGTAAAATAGTATAAAAGGAAAAGAGAAGAGATCACTGAAGCCTTAAGGGATTCCACAGTTAGTGGGCATAATTTGGCTGAAGATTGAAAAAATAATGAAAAGGAGCAAGAAGACAAGGATAACCAGGAGAAAAACTGTTATGAAAACTGAGAGAAGAGAAGATAATCAATAGAGTCAAAGGCTCAGAGAGGTCAAGAAGAATGAGGATGGGAAAGAGGGAGAAAAGGGAGGAGGGGGAAGGGGGGGGAACCATTAGATTGGGCAATTTTGCATGAAGAGAGATAGTCCTGTGGTGCAGTGAATAGAGCACCAGCCTGAAGTCAGGAGGATCTGAGTTCAAATTTGACCTCAGACACTTAACACTTTCTAGCTGTGTGACCCTGGGCAAGTCACTTAACCTCAATTGCCTCAGCAAAAAAAAAAGAGAGAGAGAGAGAGAAATTCCTTTCATTCCCTACAATCTCACAAATCACTATGGCCAATTAGCTAGTGGCAAATTTCTAGATCACAGATTTAGAAGTGGAAAAGATGTCAAATATTACTTAGTCTACCCCCTTCGTTTTATATATTCCAGAGAGATGAACTGATATGCTCAAAGTCATAAAAGTAGCAAGTGATTTGGCTGGCACTGAAACCAATATCTTTAGCCACAAAATCCATTGGGCCACACTGCCTTCCAAACATAATCTCTCCTAACATGGAAATATTGTTCCTTCAATTATAAAAACCAAGTCATGGGACAAGATGATATTCACAGCTTTTTCAGATTAGTGAAACCAATCCATTATTATGGTTCATCAGTATAGTCTTCAGAATATAGGGTCATTGGAGATAGAGGAAAACTTTAGTAGAATTTACTCACCTGGCATCCAATTCACCACTTACCCTGGAAAGACTTTTTCCTTAGCAAATTCTATACTCACAAATCCAGATTTACAATGGCTAAAACATTTTCTAGAATTGTGGAAAATAAAAGTATTTCTAAATTTTCTCTGACCTTTCTGATCCCTAACCTTCTCGTTTCCAGCATGTCCATATATCATGTGGTATATTTTTATTTCTCTCATTAGTTTCTGAGTTTTTATCCTCATTTTTGTCCTTAAAAAAAGAACAGGAATAAAAGAAGTGCATTAACAAGACAAAGAACTAGTGGGAAAGGTGGTTGTGTTTGCTAAAAAGGCCTCCTGGCCCAAAGTGTTAATTTGCATATTATTTTGCATAATTGTGTGTGCCAACTTCTGAGCCCCTAATTTCAAGAATGTAAGATAAAATTAATTAGTGCAACCTGTAATGATAGCTTTCAGACACAACTGCTTTCAAATACCTTAACACATGTTGAAATACAATAGATTTTTAGGACAATTTAACTTCACCCTAGGTAAGGGGAGATAGAAAGGCAGTTAAAAATGTTGCTCAGCCACTCTATCTTGAAGCAGGAACTATCTGGCCCCTGGTAGAGTCACTGGGAATGCAACCATACAGAGAGGTCTGGCAAAAATGGCTTTTACAGAATCTGAGAATTGGAAGAAACCCTAACTGCCATTAACTTTAAATCCTTTTAGTTCATATAAATAAGGAAATTAAGGCTCAAGAGAGGAAGAGACTTGAAGGTAACAGAAAGATAAGAGTCTTGTGCCCATTTGGATTGCTGTGGATGAAGGGATATTGAAGAGACTCCCAATGGTCAAGGTGGAAATCCCCAAACAATCCTACCTTCAGTACTCAAGAAATTAACTCTCACATAGATAATCACACACAAATTGTAATGATAAACTCATCTTCCTATTGTGAAGGAAAAAAGAAGGGCAGAAGTCCCATACATATCAAATAAGTGATATGTTTGACATAAACGTAAGTCAGAAGAACAGAATGTGCACTATGAGTCCTGGAAAACAAGTGAGATGATTGCTGTACCAAAAAGCAAATGGATCAGAAAGAGGGGAAGATTGAGTGTATCCCTGAGCTGGAGGCAAATGTAGTTGCTAGTACCAAGGACAACTCCACTGGGGTGACTTGAGGTTAGTAATGCAGAAGGAGAAATGAAGAGACAACCAGAAGGAGAAATGAAGAGACGACAAGAAGGATTCTGGTAGGGCACAGATGCTAAAAAGTCATGAAGACCAAATGTCTGGACAACAAGATGGTGGCTCATGATGGAGCTATATAGGGTCTCCTTGCAGCAGATGATCTCTTTAGATTGTAGAAAGCAGAGGTGATGGTTTCCTCACTTTCCTATTCTTTCTGCCCCTACCCTGACTTCCCCAGGGATAGACCTGCCTGTTTCCCCACCCTTGTTTCTTAGAATTCATTGTTTCTCTGTGGCACTTTTGTTTTAAAGGCAGTTTCCAAAGATATATGTGGTTAACCATTGCATTACTTAGAACATAAGAGAGTAGGAATTACTTCTTTTTTTGTATTGTCATCCCTAGCCCCTAGCATTATGCCCAATACTTGGCACTTACTTGATTGTTCATTAATTATTAATATGCTAGTATCCTTGAACAAAAGTAGAAGGGAAAATTTCTCAAATTCATTTTAAAATGTTGTTTTTTAAAATGCAGTCTGGGAAAAAGATGCAATATTTTTTTAAAAATAGAAATGGATTTAATAATGAACTTTAAGGGAACTGATTCAGCCCACATCTTGTATCCCAGATTTCACTGTATCACTTATGATAACTTATTCAAACTGCATTACTGTACCTAGGGGAAAAAAGTCCCTAAAATGTGAGCTGTGCAAATCCCAAATCTATAACAACAAAAACATACAAAAATTCTTTTAGTAACTGGATAATTACTTCAACTTCAGAAGATTTTTCTTGAAATAAATAGATATAAATGCAAAATTTTATTATCTCTTAATATAACAATCTATAAATGTACCTTGTTAAATGAGTTGAATTACTGAATGGGGTCTACTTTTACAATTGATTATGACTTACAGGTTAGCTTCTGGGGCATCTTAATGCACTAAACTTCCATGACCTATAAGAGTTATTGGGGTAGCTGATAGTCCTAAAATAGTATGATATCTTGAATTCAATATTTTATTTCATTTTTTATCCATAAACTTTGTTTTTATTTTTATTGATAGCTTTCTGGGTTTTAGAGAGGCCTGAAAACCAGAAAGTCCTGGATTCATAATCTCCCTACATAGGGAGTATATGTCCTCTCTCCCTGACATACACTAATTGTATAATCCCAATCAAGTCACTTAACCCCTAAGTCAACGATCTTCAAAGGGGAAGGTGAGAATTCCTGGGGAATTATGATTTCATAGATATCTCTGTTTCTCTGTCTCTCTATATTCATTTTATATTGTCAACTATATACATATAAATACACATAAATAATAAACATAAATCAACAGATAGTTAGAAATGTAAGCTTTTTTCTATCTTGCCTTTGTATGAAAAGTTCCTATCATACAACCTGACGTAGTAGACAGATTAATAATTAATATGTTGATTAATTAATTGAGAAATGCCTATGGCTGTAATCTTTTTTAATCTTAAAATTAATCCCATCAGTTAAAAAAATTGTCATATACCTCCAATATGTGTATATTTACTCATTTGTAAATTATATATGTGGAGAGTTAATGTTACACAGTATACTTTTCTCAGTAGGACCAGTTTTCTGGGATGGCTGAAGGGCCCACACTAAACTCAGATCTGGGGAATTTAGAAGCTTGTACAACTTAAGGAGAGGAAAGAGTGGGAAAATATTACAGAAAAAGGTAGGTGTGAATTTGTCGGATATCCATGTGATTAACACCCATGATTAGGTGTGAAACTGATGACAGACCAGCAGTGGATACTCAATAGGAGCAGTCAAACAGGTGAGGAGATTCAAGAGAAAGCAGCGTCACAGAAACTCAGAGACAGGAACAGTAAAATCTAACAGAGATCAATTAGGAAGACTGAGAAAAGAATATCAGATTTGTTGGGAACTTCAGAAATAGCATTTGAGTCAGGTAATGAGATCAGAAGTCAGGCTATAATGGGCTGAAGAATGATTGATAAGAGAGAAAGTAGGGGCAGTAAGCATAAATAATAATTTCTAAGAATTTGACAGAAAACAGGAGAAAAGAGAAAGATTAATGACTTGAGAGGTTGGTAGGGTCTAGTTAAAAGCTAGAAATATAAGTTGCAGAGTAGTTGCATGACTATTCCCATTTCTATACCCATGAAATAAAAAATCTAATCTTTATCCCTATTTAGGGCCAATATTCTGTTTTTACATTGTTTTAATTTCCAAAAGTATCTCTCCCTCTCTCCATCCTTCTATAGAACCAAACATTTATAACAAAGTCTAAAAGGGAAAAAGCTTTCAGGGAAAAATGCTATAATAAAAAATATATAATAAAAGAAAAACACATCAACCAAATTCAACATTATGCTGCAATGCTCCACACCCAAAGTCACTTGTTTTTATAAAGAAGGAAAGGTAATATATTCTCATTCAACAAAGCCAAGCTTGATTATTATTGTTGTTGCTGCTGCTGCTGCTGCTGCTGATGATGATGATGATGATGACTTATCCTCCCATTTTAAAATTACAGATATGGACAAATTTATTTTGCTTTCTTTGAGAGTAGGAGAAAGAGTTACCACAGTTTTAACAAAATTAATCCATTCACACTGAGTCAGTTTGTCATTCTATTTGGCTTCTTGGTTTGTTTTATCTTCAAATCAGAGGATCACACAAAGGTTCCAGGAAGTTCTCCAGTTCTACAAATGCCCACCCACTCCTCTGTTCACATACTCCCACACCCAAATGAGAAGCTCAGCAGTCATCTACTGGTCCCTCATCTGCTGCAAGATGATAGTCATCATCTCAGATAAAGTCATCAAAGAGCAGAGATTGATATGTGTAAACCAGCAGATCGTCTTCATCTCATGGATGGAGTCAGGTAGTGTCAACCCTAAACATCTCTTCTTTCTGTATTTTTCCCTATAGAAATATTCTTCCCATCATTACAGTGACAAGTTTCATCATTTCCCCTTGGCATCTGATAAGAATTTCCGGTTCTTTGTGTATGCTATAGTGAAGGCTCATTCTTCTTTACCAGGATTTCCTCTCTCCTTGAGCCTCCCGCAAGGCTATTTGGACTGCTCCAGCACAGGCTCCCACTAATGCCAGAGAGTAGAAAAAGAAAAGACCTTTGAGCTTCATATGAAAATGGAATATTTTGAAACATTGGGGTGTGTACATGTCTGTGCTTGGCTCTCTATTTGTATAACTACATACTTCCTTTCAATTATCCTTATTTTACTTGGGTGTTGCCTCCGTTATTGTCTCTGTTCCATGAGAAATGGTATTCTCTCTCTCTCAGTCCTCTCCAACTACTTCTAACTGTGCCATCATTCTGCTTCCACACCAACCATTCCTTCTTACCATTTCTGCTCGCACTATTCTGACTTCTTTCACCTGTTTAAATAAGTATTTGTGAAATGATACAATGAATCCCAGCCCCATAGTCCTGTAACCCCGCCATGTCATAGTGTACTAGACAAAGCATTGGAATTGGACTCAAAGATTCTTGGATCCAAATCCCATCTTGAACACTTTTTAGCTATATGACTGAGCAAATCACTTAACTTCTCTTGACCTTAGTTTCTCCATCTGTAAATAAAGGGATTGGTCTCAATGACATTTAAAGTCTCAGTCAACTATAATTCTGTTACTTTGGAGGCAAGTATGAGCTTTCTGAATCAGATACATACCAGAGAAAGTAAATCTTGAACATAGTCTTTGTCAAAAATTAGTGAAGGGAGGAGTCCACCATCTCAGGCTATAAAAAAGGAGAAAGAATGGAAATATTCACAGAATCACAAATATTCAAACTTGAAAGGGAATTTGTTGACCATCTTGTAGAACACAATCGAACAAAGAATTTCATCTGTGATATTAATGACAAATAATCAGCTAGGTTTTTTTGTTGTTTGTTTTGTTTTGTTTTTAATTCCTGATGAGAAAGAACCTATTATTTCCTGGAATAGCCTCTTCTACTTTTGGACAATTGATACTTTTCCTCAAATCAGTTATAAATTTACTTCTCTATAGTTTGCACCTATTATCTCTACTTCTGTGCTCTGCAACCAAACAGAATAACTCCAATCCCTTTTCCATATTTACTTATGGGATAACCTAGAAACCTACCTGAGTTTTTATTGGAGAGCGTTGTTCTGTCTTTTCAATTCTGACCAACTTTTCATGACCCCATTTGGGTTTTTCTTGACAAAGATATTATGGTTTGCCATTTCCTCTTAAGTTCATTTTACAGATGTGGAACTGAGTCAAACAGGGCTAAGCACCTTTCGCAGGGTCACATAGCTAGTAAAAGGCTAGATTTAAACTCAAGAAAACAATTCTTCCTTACAGATCTGGCACTTTATCCACTGTGCCACCTAGCAGCCCATTGGAGAATAATGGAAAATAAAATTAGAGAGGGTAGTATCAGATTATAGAAAGTTAGAGAGAGAGAAGTTTGGACTTGAGGCTAAAAGAAATAGAGAATCAGGGACTCAGGTCTTCTTCTACATTGGCTGGCCTTGAGGAAGGAGACTATGTCTTCAGTGATGAGGCTTACCTTCAGTAAGAGTGCACTTATGAATGGCAGCCCGCCATTAATAAGCCAGCACTGTTAGATTACAAGATTCACTTTACTGAAAACCCACCCTAGAGAAACAAATTGTAATCCAGACTGCTATTCTCCACAGGAAATATAAACATGCCCTCTGGGTTTCATTTAGAACAATTCTATTTCGTGCATCAGTTTTCATTAAAACTGGGCAATTGCAAAGACCCATTGAATTTTAAGTAGATCTCCCATTACCTGAGAATAAGTTATTAGAATATGGTGGGAAACATGACTGCCACACATGAAGCTTTTCTTGTCCAGACTTCACTGACCTCACCCTTCTCTGAACTTATAGAAACTTTAAATATTCTAGTACTCCATTTAAATATCTAAATATCTACTTTTTGCTGTTTTAAGAACATTAACCTTATCTTACTATCTATAATATTAAACTCAAAAGCAGGGACTATCTCATATAGTAATGAATGTTAATGCAACTTAATAAATATGTACTGGGTTATTTCTTATGAAGAGAATAAATGGAAGCTGGTTTTTCCCTCTTTTTTCTAATTTTTAAAAAATTAGATTCTAGGGGCAGGTAGTTGGTATAGTGGATAGAGCACCAACCCTGAAATCAGGAGGATCTGAGTTCAAATCTGACCTCAGACACAATACTTCCTAGCTATGTGACCCTGGACAAGTCACTTAACCCCAATTGACTCAGCAAATATATATATATATATATATATATATATATATATATATATATATATATATTCTATAGAACATTTGTAGCATACCTATGGTATATGCCCAATGATCATTAAGTTGCACTGGTAATTCCTTCTAACTGGTAATTCCCAGGATTCTATTTCTACTCACCATTTATCACTTTCCTTATTTATTAACTTGTTTAATTTATGCCCTGAATCTCTCCATTCGCATCATTGTTGCCTTAATTTTATCAAAGTTTGTAGTGGATATAGGTTTTGGTTAGAATGAATTCAAAAACTCAAACATTCAATTCAAACTACTGAGAAATATAGGCCAGTTATTTTACAGGAAAATAAATTTGCCCAGACAGTAAACCTTAAAGATGAGATTTGATCCTAGATCCTTTGCTTCCCAAACCCATGTTCTTGTTATCATATCCCTTGGCCTACAAAGGATTCATCCAAAAGGATAAATCAATGAAAAGTTTTTTCTTGAGTTCTGAAATTATTTCAGAATTGATCCAAGAAGCTAAATTAGCTCAATAAATCCTTGATCCCTCCATCCTCACCCTCACTGTAAAATAAATGATAAAGAAATGTTTGTACTGTCTACGTAGCCTGTTAAATAATCTAGACTACCAGTAGATGTCTTATCTGGTAATAGCTCAAGGATATACAAGTTAAGGGAAGATAGGATGTAAAATAGAAGTTTAAGTATAACCATTGGACATAGTTTAGCAATTACTGTAATAGGTGACTCATTCAAATATTCCTTCTCCAAAGTTCCCCAGTGGCCATTTGGGTTGTGATCATGACAGAAAGTCAAAGACTGATTACAGAGACACATAGAGATCTACTTATGCCAAAGAGATATATAGATTCATATAGCCATATATATATATATATATATATATATATACATATGTATATATATATATGTATACATATACACACACAAAAACACATATATCTATGTATATATGTATGTGTGTATGTACAGGTATATGTATGTGTATATATATATATATACATAAATACATATTATTCATATAGTTAAAATTGGAAGGGATTTTTATCAGCTTTTTCACAGATGCAGAAATGGAGACCTGGAAACAGAAAGTCATGTCACCAAGTTTACAGGACTAATTAGTAGCAAAAGACTAGAATCCAGATCTCTTTGTACCATATCATGACTCTTTTAAAAAATCTTTTAAAATCTTTCTTTTAAAAGACTCAATAGATATACTTTGTTTAAAAAAAAAAATCTAAGTATCAAAAGGGACCAATGATTGCCAAGTGACCTGATTATCCTCTTGATATCTCTTATTTAAAGGAGAAGAGCCCTTTATATTTTCCTGAAATGTCAAGGTCCCACCTGAGAGGTCATTTTTCCAATAGTACTTCTAAGGAAATGAACTGCTTATCACAAATTGACATTCACCTTGTGGAGTGGTTCCAGATACTTCATCTGGGATCCCTCCTCCTCATTCCCTCAGCAGTAGATCAGAACTTTTCTCTCTCTTGGTATCTTGGGAGAGAGTGAAGCCAGTAATGACACAGAGACCCAAAGTACTTGAATTTGATAACATCCTTTCAGAGTCTATATTTGTCTTCAGTTGGAAGGGTAGAAATTAGGAGTCTCTGACCCTCCCCTGTAGATCAAGTCATCTTGCCAAGAGAGTCAGAAAACAGCTGTGTTTTGGTACATTTGGTGAAAATCATGGAACTTTTCAAATGTCTCCAACATACAATGCCTTTCATTTCAAAGCTCATGGGCTGTATGCCAAAAAATAGTTCCTGAATTCTTTTGAGATTCTGGCCTCATCAAAATGCTATTTGACCAGCTCTAATTGATGCTTCAAGTCTTTTTCTCTCAGAAACTAAGTTGTATTTTGCTTCTAAAATGCTGCAAATTTCAGAGCCTCCAAGTGTAAACTGCTCTAAATTTAGCAAATATTTTTCTCCCAACCATTAGTCAGGATTTTTCTTCATTTCCTTTCAAATCCAGCCCTGCCTTTACAGTCAGAGTTTAACCAGATAACTCTCTCCTTTCTTACTTATTTTTGCCTCACATTTGACCTGGTTTTATTAGCAGTAAGGAGAAAGGAGCTTTGGAGAGAAGGGGGACAAGAAGGGCTGCTGTTTAACACCTCTTAACACCCCTGACTTTTTCAGTGACCAGTTTTGTAGTGTGAACTCTATGTAGATCACTGCCTGACTTGATAACTGATGACAGAGTAGTGGGTGGAGATGAGGAAAACATCTGTTTCTCTGATTTGGTACTTACAAATACAATGCTCACTGAAAAACTGCAAAGAGTACAGAGCGTTCTAACACCCTGGACACTCCTGCCTGAATTGCTGATTTGGAAAGTTTTCATTTTTCATCGTTTTTAGAAAGCAACAAAGGAGTAAATGGGAAGAGCCTTGCACTTGAAGAGAGAAAACCTGAGTAAAATTTCCAATTCTGCTCTTTATGATCTGTGTGACTTTGAGGTTACTTAACCCTATGTCATGGTTTCCTGATCAGTAAAATTTGAAGTGATATTAATGCTATCTACCTTACTATAGAGATCAAATTTGCTAACAGTAATCCTTTCATCTCCAGTACAGCAGAACTAGACCCCTTCATCAGATCCAGAATTAAGTGTTCTAATTGAGTACTTCATCAGTGGTATATCAGGATAACTGATCTACTCATATTTCACTTTATTTCTCTGCTATCTTCTCTCCAGTTTGCCAACTGTACCCCCTCTTACCCTTATCCCCTTCAAGTTCTGGAACCAAACTCAAATCAGAAAGGATGTGTTAATCTACTCTCCTAAGCTTCCAAGCATTACCACCTTTCAAATCACTTCAAAAATGAAATATTCATCTCTGGCCACTATTAATTTGCATATGCTATTTTCTCCTATTAGAATGTAAGTTTCCTGGAGGCAGGTATTATCTTCTCTTTATATGTGAATTCAATAAATTGATAGATGGATAGATAGCACTTGGGCAGATAGTACAAATGGAAAATTAATTAGACCCAGAACTGAACAGAAAGAAAGGCACTGGATTGCCTTTGAAAAGTTACACTCAACTTCTACCAGAAACAAAGGCCCATCCTTTTAATACCAATATTCTACTAGTGTTTTCAAATAGCTCCAAGTCTTAGAACACTACAGCCTCATAAGAATTAAAAATGAGTATCCCACAGAGTATTATGGAGATGTGCATGGTTTGTGTGAGCAAGCAGCAACACAGAACAAAGAAGGAACTTCAAAGGAGAACAGGAATAAAGGATGTCATAAGAGAAACATATAGTGGAAGAAGAAAATGAGCTAGTCAAGTAGCAAAAATGAGGGATGCACTTCCTATGTGATTCACTGATACCATGATAATGTCAGAAGAAATTAAGAAAAGCCCCCGGGGGGGACCTCCTATTGCAAAATTATGGGAAACCATGAATAAACTATACAAGATGGACAGGTAAGAATGAATTGCAGCCTGAACATTGGAGGGGACTCTGATGAGATCACAGATTCAATTGTGTATTGGTTGAGTTATTGTCATTCTAGAGATACAGGCAACAGCTTATACCCATACTTACCTTAATTACCTTTAATTTTGATTATTAAACATTAACAATACTCTGAACAACATTCAAAATATAACATCTAACAAACATATTCCTACAAAATGGATCTATAATCTAAAACTAAAACATATACTACAAAAGAATAAGGGAATACAGTTGAACAATAAATAAATGACAAGAAGGAATGGTCATTATGTGTCCCTTCCATCAAGATTTTAATAATTTAAAAGTGTGCCAGATTTTTCCCACTATGCACCATCCCCTCCTGCTATTTTTCTGTCTCCCCTTCCCCTAAATAACATTTATTTCTCTACTCTTGATGGCTGTGTTCATTAAGTATGCTGGATCTGTGGATCCCTGAGTCCCTGTCTGCTTTAAACCCTGAATTATCAAGTTGTCCTCACAGGAGTCATCACAACCCACATGCCAAATTTAGCAAGCACATCCGTAGATAAGGTTCACATGGTTCCTAATCTGTTGGAGATTACACAGACAGACATAAATACTGCAGGATGCCATTAAACACTTGTAAGCAAAGACACAAACAGAGACAATAAAATGCAACAAGAGTGGATATTTTATGGGATTTAGACTACAGAAGTAGGAAGGCTGGGCTTTGAACAGAGAAAGTCCAAGTATGATATATGAGCAAGCTTCTGAAGGCTTTGATATTCATTTCTAACCCACCTTCTGTAGGAAGCTCACACCTACTATTAGGGCCTAATCTAAGATTAAAAACCCATTTGTCCTGCATCTAGCTTATGTTCATTACTACTTGAATTCTGTCCCTCCATTAGAATATAAAGTCCTTAAAGTAGGGACCATTTTTTATTGTTTTCCCCCTTCTTTCTTATATCCAAAAAATTCAGTCCAATCTCTGGCACATAATAAGTATTTAATAAATGCTTGATAACTAAACTCTATCCCTGGAAATACAAGAAACATACATAGAGCTTTACTATGTCGAAATAAATTAACTAGCCTATTAAATCTTGTACTAAGTATCCAGCCCAGGAAGAAGAAAACTACTGTTCACAGAGTACAATCATTCTTCCCCAAATAACAGAAGCCTGGTTGGGAAAAGGATGGAGGAGTGTAAAATAAGCACCTATTTAATGACTATTACATCAGACACTGCCCTAAGAGCTTTACAAATATTATCCTGCTTAATCTTTACAATAACTCTGCAAGGTAGGTGCTGTAATTATTCCCCATTTCACTGTTGAAGATACTAAGGCAGACAGGTTAAGTGACTTGTCCAGCATCACACAGCTAGCTACAAAATATCCAAAGCTGGATTGAGTTTAGGTCTCCCTAACTCTATGCCCAGCACTCTGTCCACTGTGCAACATAGCCACCCCTGTGGAGGGCTAAGGAATAAAAACAAAGATGAAGTATTTAGTAAGATAGGTCCAAAGTTTCCCATTTATATTCTTCAGGGTATGTCAGGGGGCTAGAAAAAAATATTTGCTTAATTTATATCATTTCTTGGTTGGGGTGATAGGGCTAGGTAAAATTGGAAAAGGGCAGAACCTGGAGAAGAAAAATTCTTCCCCCCTCTCCACTCCAAATACAATATTAGGTCTTCACTACTTCAAGCCAGACATAAAGTAAGATCCTCTGACATTTAAAATATGCAATTTCAGGAGGGAGGAACAAAATAAGAAAAAGAGAAGAAGAATAGAAAATAGGAGGCAACTGTCAAAATATTCATCACGATCAAAAAACTTATTGCAAATTTTTATTTCATTAGAATCATACAAAGGAGAAGGGTCTTCCCCTTTCCAGTCTCTCTAAGAACCACTAATAGTTCAGCTGGAAAGGAGACAAAAAGATATTATGACTTTCCATCCCCCCAAATCCAAAGGTGATCTGTTTCCATGTCAGGGGAGGGAAAGGAGAAAAAGAGAAGGAAGGGGGAGAGAGAAAAGGACAGGAAGGCAAAGGAGGAGAAGGACAGAAAAAGAAAAAAGGAGAGGGAAGAAAAGACAAGAGGGGAGAAAAGGGGAAGGGAGGGAAGAGGAGAAAAGTCAAAAAAATTTCCTTAATGTCAAAACTTATTTTACTATTAGATTCCACTTCCTAAAGAGATTTCAACATATTGAGTTTTCTTTGGCCAGCCCCAAAATTAAAAACAGATCAGCTCTGAAAGACTAACATGGTATCCTTTCCTTTCTCTAAACACATTTTCCTTTGTTCATCCCCACTCTAAACCATCCATTTTTCCATAGGGTCTCTCCTAGGTCTGTATGGGAGGGAGTAGAAACTCTCATTGTAATTTATAGACATTGCCATTTTGTGACTATTCGAGGCCTCCTTGGTTTGGGGACCCTGTTTTGAACTGAATGTGTTCAACATTGATTTTGGGTAGGAGATAGAAGATATTTTTCATTTCTATGATAATGTACCCCTGCAGAGGGTTTTCTATCACTCTGAATTATCTATATAACAGATTTTCATTACGACTCAATATTTGGCCTCCCTCCTTTGCCCACTAGATTCTCAGAAAACATAGGCATTCACATCACTTGCTCTGTCTACATGACTGTTCATCTTGCCTTCGGTATGTAAGCAGATCTCACAGTTCAGGTAATTGAAGGGTAGGATGGAGAATAGCTTATCTGAAACATGTCAATATTGGCAGGAGGGAGGGAACAGGGTTTATGATCAAGTTTTAACATCCCGAAATGATCTATAAAAGGTCTTTTTTTTTCCTAACCGAACTTCAGTCATTTTCTATTCAAGGACCTGTGTGACCCTGAGCAAGTCAATCATTATCCCTCCAGTTCAGTTTCTTTATCTGGAAAATGAGAGACTTGAACTAGGTGGCTTCTAAGGTCCCTTTTAACTTTGGATGTATGCTCCCATCATACTAAAGGTCCTCTAACTCTAGGAAAAACATGAATAAAAAATATTCATGAAAAACATGGTTCTAATAAACCATTCTATGGGACTGTTTCCCACTGTGACATGATCAACAAAAGAGAAAACACAGCATAGCTGGTGACAAATCCCAGGTGCTTGACAAATAGCTGGAGACAGTGATCAACCTTAAATATAGCCAAAATGACCTAACTAATCTGTTCATAGTTACCAACTATTCTCCCATCATCTATATCCATATCTATGTTAAGTGATAATTGATGTTGATCAGAATTATCAAGGATTATATATCTTTATTTTTCATTTCAAAGAAAGAGAAGGAAAAAGATCATCCAGAGATCAGATGACTTCTCAGAACAATTATGTTGATATGGTTTCATGAATATAATACAGAAATTATAGAACAATGGCTTTTTTTAGTAGCACTTTTTATTAAACAGTTAAAAAGTTCTGTTTTGAATCACTGCTGCCCATTTATTCTGGTGTTGCCAAATAACATCTTATGCTATTTATTTTTTAATACAAACTCTTGACTAGGAATCACTGAGATCTTTCTATACTGCCATGTTGTGTTTACTAGTGACTAATAAACTTACCATACTGTGATTCTCACATGACAATGACTTCATTATTCTGATTGCTCTTACCTGGATGTTCTCCAGCCTATTGCTGTTCTTATACTGTGGCACCCAGAACTAAACATGTAACACAGGTGGAATATCCATAGACCAGAGCGTCAAGGAACTATGACTGGCTTATTGTCTTAATGCAGTCTAAGAACAAATTCATTCTTTTTTTGACTCCTATAGCACATTGATGTTTTAGATTGAATATGCAGTCCTCTAAAGTCCTCAGATATTTTTCTAGGCATATTGCTATCTACCAATTACTTCTCCATTTTGCACAAAATAGAGAATTGAAATTTTTTTTAGCCCAAGGATGACTACATTTATCCCTATTGAATTTCAAGTTATAGTTATCCCTTCCACATCATGACTTCCCCATCATAGTTTCGATGTATTGCAAGTTGGCATAAGAAATTAAATGGGAATTTTTGGAGAGTTTTGTACAGGTTGCAGGTGACACACAATGGCCAGGTGACAACACTGAAAAAGTTTAGAAAGTTAGAAATGCATAAAATATATGTACTGTATTATGTGATATGAAGAAAAATTAGAAGGAAATCCATGAAGCCACCCTGGTTTAAGAGGAGGACCAAAAATTTTTATGTAGATTTTCCAGATTGCAGGGATGTAGTGCTACACCTGTGATATGGATGCAATAACTATATTAGACCATCAAAGTTTTTTGAGCTCCTGACTCCATTTATCAGTTTATTAATCATCCTTCTTTGCATTGTGCTGTCTTCATATTTAATAAATATATCATCTATGTTTTTAACTAAGTCACTGATAAAAATGTTCCACAGTTCCAGGCCAATCTCAGATATTTAGGGTATTCTTCTGGAGATCTCCAAGCCAAGTTATATTATTGAACCATTAGCTTTTTAGATTCATTCATTGAACATCTGGAATCAATATATCTTAATCTTTTCCACAAGAATAATAAGTGAAAATTTCCCAGGTGCTTTGCTAAAATCCAGGTGAACTGTGTTTATATCATTCCCCTGATCTTTAAGTTTAGTAATAGTATCAAAAATGGAAATAAGATTAGTCTGGCATGACCTTTTCTTGATGAATAGTTGCTCTTAGTCATCATAGATCCCCTTTCTAACAATTTACTAACCATCCCTTTAATGATTTATTATAGGATTTCTCCAGGAATCCAAGTCCAAATCACTGACCAATGGTTTTCACATTTCTTTTCTCTTTCCATTTTTGTGATATTTCTTTTCTTTATTGTGATTCATAGAATTATTGATAGTGGTTCAGCAACATACTCGCTATCTCTTTCAATAACAAAACATAAAGTACCATTGCCTTTGTATTTTACTTACTGAAAGGGGCAGAAAAGGACATTATATGAGAAAAGCAGCTTACATTAGTACTGAAGACCTTAAAAGACCCACTCTTCATATAAATGTACTTAGAGGTTATATTTGAAAGCCTTTCAAAAGCACAAGAACTGACTGAAAATAAAGATGTCCTCAGGGTATAGTAGTCCATCAATTCATTGGAATCTGACTCTTTTCAAGGTTTTGAAAAATATACCTGAAAGACTAAAAAGAAACTACTTGAAAATGGTATGGAATTGTATAGTATTTATTTGTGTGGTATCATTAAATTGTGAATTTGGGTTTCTTTCTAGCTTTCTAGCTGAATTAGAAGTTGGTCCTGATTTGAGACGTTACAAACTATGGATGAAGATAGAAAGTAAGAAGAAGAGAAGCCAGAAATTAGAAGTATGAGAAGCTATAACTGTTACCTGATGAGAGAAGCTAATAATGAAAATTGGTCCCTTGTGCTTAAATTGAGTAGAATAGAGCTGAGTAAGCTAAGAAAACTCACTGAAGTCACACAGGCTCAGTAGCTACCATTCTCATTAAATCAGAGCTACATACTGGAAGCTTAATGGAGAAAAGTACTCTTATTGAAATAGCAGTGCTTGTTACTATCACCTTCTAGTGACAATACAATCCAAGAAAGAGGTAGAACCTCAAGTACTTAATTCATGCTATGTTTTTTAAGTATGTATTCTCCCTTTCAGATACTGTGGGCATTGGTGGATCTATGATTCAGATTTTTGGTTAACGCATTATTTTGATTATTTCTTCTTTTGTTTTTCTATTCCTTCTAGTTAGTAAATGTGATTATCCTTACTTTTGTCTTTATGTTTAATAAATGCTTCATGTTTAAGAGTCAATAATAGCATTTTAATGGCTTATTGCAAATAGGGAGCACTCTTGTGGGGGCTCAGAAGCTATAATGGCAAATAGTTTAAGTGCATCTCCCTCCATAGCAAGAACATACAGAGATATAGTTCATTTGAACCAGGTACCTTGAATTAATCAAAGGAAACTAACCAAGCTCCCTGTTAACAATTGAGTTTATCTTGAGTCTTCACTACCAGTTAACTTCTTGTTGTCATTTCCATGTAGAGTTCATTCTTATTGGCAAAGAAAATAGAAACAAAATGAGAATTGAGCTGTTTTGTTTTCTCTCGTCAGTTTTATTCCAACTTGAGCAGAGGTTCTAGTTCTACTTTGTTTCTCCTTTTTTTTCTCCCAGTATAACTATCGCCCCCTTTAAAATTTTCCTTCTCTTCCCTCACCAGCTAATTGTGAAATTTAGCACTGCTAACACTATTTTCGTAGGATTATATAGTGTTCTTGTTGTCAACCCATCCTTCAATCTTCTGTGTCTTTCTTTGAAAAAATATAAGTTGCACACACCTGTCAGATTAGCTAGAGTGGCAGGGAAAGATAATGCACAATGTTGGAGGGGATGTGGGAAAACAGGGACACTGATACATTGTTGGTGGAATTGTGAATATATCCAGCCATTCTGGAGAGCAATTTAGAACTATGCTCAAAAAGTTATCAAAAGTGTTTCTACTGGGCTTATATCCCAAAGAAATCTTTAAAAAAGGGAAAGGGACCTGTATGTGCACAAATGTTTGTGGCAGGTCTCTTTGTAGTGGCCAGAAACTGGAAACTGAGTAGATGCCCATCAATTGGAGAATGATTGAATAAATGTGGTATATGAATGTTATAGAATGTTATTGTTCGGTAAGAAATGACCAGCAGGAAGATTTCAGAAAGGCCTGGAGAGACTTACATGAACTGATGCTGAGTGAAATGAGCTGGACCAGGAGATCATTATATACTTCAACAACAATACTATATGATAATTAATTCTGATGTACGTGGCCCTCTTCAACAATGAGATGAACCAAATCAGCTCCAATGGAGCAGTAATGAACTGAACCAGCTACACCCGGCGAAAGAACTCTGGGAGATGACTATGAATCATTACATAGAATTCCCAATCCCTCTATTTTTGTCCACCTGCATTTTTGATTTCCTTCACAGGCTAATTGTACACTATTTCAAAGTCCAACTCTTTTTGTATAGCAAAATAACTGTTTTGACATGTATACTTATATTGTACTTAATTTATACTTTAACATACTTAACATATATTGGTCAACCTGCCATCAGGGGGGAGGGGATGGGGGGAAGGAGGGGAAAAATTGGAACAAAAGGTTTGACAATTGTCAATGCTGTAAAATTATCCATGCTTGATATATATATATATATATATATATATATATATATATATATCTTGTAAATAACTTGTATTATATATATATATATATAACTTGTAAATAAAAAGCTATAATAAATAAATAAATAAATAAATTCTATGATTCTAAAAAAAAAAAAAAAAGAAAGGAAGAAAGAAAGAAAAAATCTAAGTTGCTCAGTTAAGTTCCCTGTGCATCCTTTTCAGTCTTCAGACAACTCTCATTTTTCCTCACTGGAATTGTTGCCCTTTGTGACTTCAGAATTTCATTCTTGAGCCTCTCTTGTCCCTCTGGGCTTTATTTCCCCCAATGTAGCTTGTCTATTATTTGATCCCTATAACCATTCTTCTTTCATGAGCCCTAGGTTGTTTTTTAAGGTCTTTGAGTCCACATTTAGAAAAGAGTCTTCATGGGGTTGCAACTTCCCAGAATGCTCTATTTCTCCAAACCAAATTTCCAGTGGAAATAGACCACAGCTGTTCCTTTCACACCTGCCCAGAATCCTGAAGTCAAGTGTAGGTTATTCCTTGGACCACTAGGCAAAATGCCTAATTGAGTAAAGTGGTAGTCCAACCCCAAATGGAAGACATTAGACTAATATGAATTGTTTAGAAATTAGACAGAAAAGCAGATGGAATCACGGAAGGTACAAGTCACTTCTGCGTTGCTACATTTCCTTTCTCTGTGTGTTTCGATAACTTTCATTGTCCTATTATTTTTTGAGGTTTGAGGTAAACACATTAGAGCCATCTGGTTTATACAAAGCCTTTGCATTTCTATGGAATGTTGCAGAGGCCCATGATTAAGCAGTCACTACCATTT
Organism: Sarcophilus harrisii; assembly: GCF_902635505.1. NCBI lineage: Eukaryota > Metazoa > Chordata > Mammalia > Dasyuromorphia > Dasyuridae > Sarcophilus > Sarcophilus harrisii. Next base: position 127,245,471 of record NC_045429.1, read on the forward strand.
CCAGGCCTGGTGACGCCTTTGCTAACAATAGGATCGCACCCAGGGGTCCCTGCAGGAAGCCACATTTCCCCCTTAAACAAAGAAAAAGGATCTGGAGAGAAAGAAAGGAGGAGGCAAAACATGAAGCCCTGGAACATGAGGAAATGAGTTCACAAACATTAGGACAAGATCTCTATAGGTTTGGTGAAGTCATTCTATATGTGATATCTAATGTCACCACTAAAAAGGAATTTCAGGGGAATCATGGGAAAGTTTTGTTTTCCTGTTACTTTCTGTGTCTTCTGGAATATGACATAAGAAAAGTTTAATGAGATGGAATGTAAATTTTGTTGACCTTTTAGATTGGCTATAATCCTTGGTTATTCATCCCAGAAATCAGACTTCTTTATTCCAGTTGTGATACTGGATGATTTGGGATTTTTTGTAAGATATGTCTTTTGTTCTGCCTATGAGATACTTTGAATTTGAAGGGTATATGCATTTTGGTGTTCGTGACCTGGCATATTTATTCTCTTCTGCCAAAATTAGACTTGTATAAGGAGAACAAAACTCTCTGCTGTGGTAACCAGGGCAAAGATCAGTAGCTTTTCTTCAAGATTGCTATATGCCTCCTTGAGGTTTACTGAAACTTCAAGGTCACTTACATGGTAATGACACTAGCTGCTGAGGGCATGAGGAATTCAGTCACTCTAAATCAAATGAACAGTGAGGGTTAGAGATGGTTCATTGGTCATAGGTAGGATGTGAATGGAGAAAAGGGTCCCAACAACCCAAGAACCGTTTTGTATGCTAGCTAAGTGTGAATGTGGATCTGACTTGCCTAAGAGCTTATAGATTAGTTCCCAACACGTCCCTTTAAGGAAAAAAGAAACCATAGCAGCCAATGATTGCCCTGGAAGATGGAAACAGACTCAGTGGGAAAGCAGAAGACTGTTCTTTTTGCTTTCAATTGTTTTGCTTGATATCCTTTTTTTTTCCCCTTATATGACCTTAATATCCTAATGTTTCTCAGTTCTTTCTAATTCTAGTGCCTTCTTTCTGTTGATTATTTCCAATAAATTTCCAATTTATCCTGTATAGTTTATTGAGTTGTAGTTACTTTCACATTGTCTATTAGACTACGAACTCCTCAAGAAGAACAAAATCTCTTTTATATTTCTTTGTATTTGTATTTTGTATATATTATGTGCTTAGCATAGTGCCAGATGTTTATTGGCTCATCATCTTACTGTTGTCTGTTGTTGTTTTAGCAAGAGAAGACAGGGAGAAAGACTGAAGCCCACTAATATTATACAGCGTATTGTTGGTGATAAGATATAGCACTGGGCTGAGGTCAGAGTTCATGATTTTGAGTTTGGGAGCTGCTACTTAATTTTTCAGTAACTTATGTGATTTGGGGATTGTGTCAACTGAGGAAAAAGTCCCATTGAAAAAATCAATTTGTGAACAAGAAGTGAGGGATTCTATAGCACATTCCCATCTGAGGCTATTTTATACCTTCTCTCATCTCCTTTCCTTAAATTTATTGCTAACTGACTTCTTAGCAAATGACCTCAACTTCTTTGAAGAGATGAAGGCCATCCATTATGAGCTCCCCCAACTTCTTCCTTTCCATTTAAATGTTTCTATATCTTTACCCACTCTTTCCTTTGATTCTGTGTCAGGAAACATTTCTCCTTTTCCAAGGCTAATCTCTCCACCTGTGCTCTTGATCCTATCTCCCTATTCCTTCTTTCATAAACTCCCTTTAATTCTTTCCTCTTCTTCAATATAACCTTTGGATTCACTTTTAAAACACTTAGGATCTCATTTTCTTTATCTGTAAAATGCAGAAGTTGGATTAGATGATATCTTCCAGCTCTATGTCCCAGGAACATCCCATGAATATCCTATAAAGAACAACTCCAAGTTTGTCTGTGTAGTATGTTACATAGAAATCTTAACAGAGGCATTTTTTTCTGGCATAGCAAGGTAAAAATGAAATCTGATAGTATGGGTGGTGAACAGTGTTGACAATGAAGAGTGTTTATGTGAAGATTGGGATTGGAGCTGGACATATGATTTTATTAGTATAGAAAATCTCCAGATGAGGAAATTAGCTCTACCAATACAAGGCTGCACTTTCCTTGTAACTTATATAGCCTTAGAGAGTCACCCACAGCATGGAGAGGGCAAATGATTTGTCTAGCCAGTATGTGTTAGAAGTGGGCTAGAACCCTGAACTTGCTGGCTCTGATATTGACTTTCTACTTACTATGCTAAGCTCCCAGGCTCTACAGTGTGATTAGCACTCTGAATTCTGAATCCAGTGATCTGAATTCATATCTTTGTGGTACCTTTTAGTTTTTACATTTGCAAGATTTGAAGATTGTTCTTAACACTCATCATAATTAGGCTAAAAATTAGAATCTATTGACAAGAGAATAGATTTTTTTTTTAATATTGTGGAGAAGAATATCAAGAGGACACACAGACTATTAGGAGATCCTTGGAAAGGCATTTTCAGTAGCATAGTAGTGGAGGATTTCATATTCCAAAGACAAAGGCGTAGGCAGTGAAAACTGGAGGAAGTATATAGAGAATACTCTCAAGATTTTTGTCAGTAAAAGCAAGAAGAGAAGACAACAGCCCAATGAGAGTAGCAAGATCAAGGGAAAGACTTTCTTTGCAAACTTTAAGATGATACATAAATGTTGATATTATTATTCATCATTATCATTGGAAAGATAAAATCTGAACATATTTTCAGGCTACTTGGGAAGGGACAATGAAGAAAGTATAATTGAAGAATACAGAAAGAGAGGGAAGAAGGGGAAAAAAGAAGAGAGAATATAAGTTTGAGTGCATCCAGATAATATAGTTAGAAGAACAAGGTTCAAATTCCACCTCAGTCACTTATCACTTATGTAAGCTTTGGCAAGCTACCTTATCTGTAAAATGAGTCCTATGGCATCAGAAATTTCTTCTAGTTCTCAATCTATGACAACCTAGCTTAAGCTTATGAATCGGGGAATATATATTTGCCTGAGATAGGAGGGAGACTGAGAAATGTTCAAAAAAGAGAAAGGAAGTTGAGGGTATGCAAGTTGAATAGCCTTGATGATAGAGTAGGAGGTGAAGTTACCTACTCAGAATGGGAGGTGTTTGAGGATGGTAGCTTGAGCAAATTGAAGCAGTTTGGGAACATTATTGGAAATTGCAATATAGAGTTAACTTCTTTCTTTAGTCACAACTACAATAATAACAGCTAGCATCTATAAATTGCTTTATAAATTGCAAAGCACTTTATCCATATTATCTCTTGTTCTTTATCATAGCTTTGGGGTAGATGCTTTTATCTCCTCAGTTTTATGAGATGAGGAAATCAAGGCACAGAGAGTTTAAGTAACTTTAAGTATCAAGATTACACATAAGATTACACAAAGTTACACACTTACAAGTAACCTGAATCCTTTTAGGATTCAATACTTTGATACTTTCAGGATTCTTGAATGTGTCTTATAAGATGTTATTCCCTCCGCTTCAATAACAATTGTAACCTCTCTACCATTAGTAGTCAGTTTTCATGGGGTACTGTTACCAAAAACAAAGATCAACCAGCAGCCAACCTCCATTGAGAAACTTTCCTAAATTAAACTCCCCTTCACATAAAGATATTGTTCATTTTCACATCAAATATTTTCAGCTTACTAAAACCTGTCCAAATTTGTGCTTAATTGGTTATTTCCATTCCACAATATGGAATCAGAGTAAAACTAGATTCAATAAAAGGTAATTAAAGGTTTGCCGAGCAGGGGGGATTACCCATCTCAGATTAGATGGTATGAATTTATAGAGAGCTTAATCAGTTCTGTCTCCATGGTGTACAAAATTCCAGAGCACACAGTAGGTGATCAAATAACATTTGTTGGCTGATTGATTCTAGGATTTGTGCCTAGCTGTCCTTGGAATGTTGTGCTACAATAGTAAGTATTTGTGAAGTGGATCAGACCTAAGCAATAATTGACTAATATTGAAGGAGATATGTTTCTATTCCAATTTAATCTTGTATTACTGTTTTGTGGCTTGGGTCCAGGGGTCAAGTTTTAAGTACATGTTGTGGCCCTATAATTTGTAGATTGGAATGGTCAAGGCTCAGAGGCAAGAACTCAGGAGCCTTCCATTTATACCATCTCTTCTGTGGGAGTGAGAAACTCAGAAAGATGGTAGCAAGGAGACTGTTTTGAAAATGATACTTCAAATAAAAGTTATTTGCAGTCTTGCATGTCCAATGAATGAAAATAGTAACATGAAGTTTTGTAATTATAGAGACATTTAATTTCTTTCTAACAAGACAGGCAGTTATTACTTGTTAAGTACTAGATTTAACAGTTATGACATAAGCCCATATCTATTACATAGCTAATCCTCAATGGATATGTTTTTAGCAATCAATTGGTGTTTAATTAACATACGATAACTTTCTTGTTAAAACGAAATTGAGTTTGTAGTAAGTCTGTTTGAGATAATTTAGAGTGCTGTCAGTAAAACATTTTCTCTTGCTTCAGGTTTACATGTTTATCTCCAATTCTTAAATTTGGAGCACTGGAAAGGAGGATGGGGGCAAGGACAAGCTTTTCAAAGCACAGACTGTGAGAGGAAATACATTATAGAGTTATTTTTTCCACCAATGGAATAACTCTCCCCTATCACCTTCATGGTTTTTCTTCCCTCTTTAGAAAGTAAAAGTCAACAGCTACTCATTCCATGAGCATTCAAGGCATGCACTGGTATCTGAGAAGAGGGTGAGGCACATTGCTCATAGATCCTCCCATAATGCCTTAAAACCCCTAAAAATGCCATCCTGGGGGATGTCCCAAGGCCTAGCTCTGGTTTACAATCATTGGAAATTTTAGTAGGATTCTCCCTTTATTCTAAACCAAATAAGAGAAATGAATTGGTACCTCCTATCCCATTTCATTTTATCATATCTTTATTTCTAAATCAGTTTATCCGCTTCCTTTTTTTCTTTTTTGTATTAAAATTTTCCTTTTTATCTATAAACATCAATAAATACATATATATTTAATACTAAAAAAAAAAAAAAAAAAAAAGATTATGTAGGGAGCAACAGAGAGCCTCTAACCCCAGATAGAATGTAAGCTCCTTAAAGGCAGATATTAGTTTCATTCTTTGTATCCCAAAAACTTAGCACTGTCTGCAAATAGTAGGAAGTTAAATAAATATTTATAAATTCATTGAAACTGTAATCTTCTCTAATATTCAGCTTTTGAAAAGTCTATATTAAATTGAACATTATATTAACAAAATTACCTTGCTTATCAGTGTATGTTTGGAAATACCTTCTACTCTATTCAATATATTTTTATATTTCATTGACGCTCAATTATTTCTTCTTTTTTGTATCACTATTATGGCTCATCAATCCCTACCCTATCCCAACTCCCTCCTGAAGCCTCCCTTTGTAACCAATAAATATAATACAGAACAAGAGTGTTTTTTGTTCCACAATGATACAAGTCGGTAAAAATTTAAATCATGGCATTTAAGCAGCCCTACAAAATAAATGTGAGAGTCAGAGAAAAATTGTTACAGTTATGCCTTCCATGTCACAACTTTCTCCATTGTGGTTTTGATATATTGCAGGTCAGCATAAGAAATTAAATGGGAATTTTTTGGTAGTTATGCAGAAAGCACAGGTGACACATAGATAACACAGAAAAAGTTTAGAAACTCAAAAATGCATAAATATATGTATAATATTAAATAATATTAACTTATTTTATATTTTATTAGCATAATAATTCAGATTTCTCTGTTATGAAGGGAAGGCCAAAAAATTCTATTTGGATTTTCCAGATAACTGGAAAACCTTGATCCTAACCTCCATGGTATTGAAGGGATAATTGTACATGGGTGGTAGGTAGTTCTAGCAGCCATCTACACGAGAATGTAAGGGAGGAAAAAAGAGAAGAGAAAATATGATTCTACATACATATATTAGAACATAAAAATCTTGGGTATTTTGATATGTTATATACCTTACTTTCACTATATGGCATGTCCAACTTATTTTCTGGTCATTCTGGACCATATTTTGGCCACCCATCTTTGTGATGACATTCTTATGACATTTCTCTTGCCCAATGGACAGTAGACTGATGACTTTGTGATTAATTCTCTGGCCATGATAACCCAATACAACCTGGGATGTTAATCAACTACTAATACAGTTAATCTTTTCTCTCTGAAAGGTATAACTAAAGATCTCATGCAAAGGTAAAAGTTTTTTACTGTAGTTTTTAAAATAATTTTTGTTGATATCTTTTATTTTGACATCACCTAAAATTTCTCATCTCACTCCCCATTCCCTCCTCCAGAGAGTCATCTCATGGAACAAAAAAGAAATTTTTTAATTTTAAAAAGAGAGAGAAGAAGAAGCTAGCAAAATCAATCAGTAAACAGAAAAAATATCTGAAAATATATACAACATTTCACACCTGTGGACCTCCTGCCTCCACAAAGAACATATATGTGGCAGGAGAAGACATTTTTTTAATATCTCTTCTTTAGTATGGTTATCAAGAAACAGATTCCTTTATATTTTGTGACCCTACTTGCAGAAAACTGACTTAAGCTAGTTCGCCCAATCTTACAGTTTATAAATCCTCACCTCAGGAAGAGATGGTACATATTCATTGTGGAAGCCTACTTTTCTGCAAATCTTTTAAGTGGTACCAAGGGAAATTCAAATATAATTTTCACAGTGTGTAGGCCTTAAACAAAATTACAATCCTGCTATTTCCCCATTTCCATGAAACAAATTTTTAGCACATCATTTAGAAAGTTTACTTCATATTAGAGATAAACAAATGTGATTCTTGGCTTCAGAAATTCTGAGCAACTATAGTGAGATAGCAACAATGAAAATGCTCAAAAAATTTCCTGAGGAGCACAAGTATGAGAAAAGAACATCAGGCTATTAGATTTGTCAGGCATGATGTCCCCTGAATATTTACAAAAGATTACTACCCTCCACTGAAATCCTTTTCTCAAAGAAGTCACTTTGGATTTATAATAAAGAATGGTCACAGTAGCATAAAAGGTCATTGGACAAAACAGGGATAAAGTTGTGGTGGGAATTCAAAACATTTCTCAAAGGTTAGGCCAGCAGAAATACTGGAAGATGCCAACAAGATAGGAAGGCTTTGAATATGACCATATCATGGATTATATCTCTTTTTCATCTGCTGCTCAACCTAGCTGAATTAAAAGAGGCTCAACCCTTGGGTGGCTGATGTCTTGGTGATATTTTGCAGAGATTATCTTCAAAGATGTAAATCTACAGTAGTGAAAGAAGCTGCCAAAAACTACTTCTCTTTCTACCTAAAATAAGCAATAATATTAGGTAAAAAGATCAACACACCCCTAGCCAAGAAGCTACTGTGAATCCTGTCCCCCACATATTAGTCACAGGAGTACTTCTTGGTGTCAAATCTGGAATTAAGGCTGTTCAAATCATGGAGTCACTCAAAGGTAGGCCTTTGAGTAGATGATAATCTTAAGGAGTAGACTACACAAAACATTAAACAATAAGGTTTGGTTAAAAAAAATCACCTTTTCCAAAAATTAGACAAGTTACAAATGGTCTAGTATTTAAGTAAGATACAATGAGATCTGGCATAGGGGAGATTGAAATGGCAATTCCTGATAACTCCCCAAAAGAATTTAAGTAAAGAGAAACAGTTAAATATTATTTATCAAGAAACAGCTTCCTTAGGAAAGGAACCCACATGTGCAAAAGTGTTTGTGGCAGCCCTTTTCCTAGTGGTAAGAAACTAGAAACTGAATGGATGCCCATCAGTTAGAGAATGGCTGAATAAGTTATGGTACATGAATGTTATGGAACATTATTATTCTATAAGAAACAATCAGTAGGATGATTTTAGAAAGGTCCAGAGAGACTTACATGGACTGATGCTAAGTGAAATGAGCAGAATCAGAAGATCATTGTACACAGTAACATCAATTTTATATGGCAATCACTTCTGATGAATGTGATTCTTTCCAACAATGAGATGATTGAGGCCAGTTCCAATGATCTTGTGACAAAGAGAGCCATCTACACCCAGGGAGAGAACTGTGGGAACTGAGTGTGGATCACAATAAAACATTCTCACTCTTTTTGTTGTTGTTCACTTGCATTTTGTTTTCTTACTCATTTACTTTCTTTTTTTTATCTGATTTTTCTTGTGCAGCAAGAGAATTGTATAAATATGTTTATACATATTGCATTTAACACATATTTTAACATATTTAACATATATTGGATTTCTTGCCATCTAGAGGAGGGGGGAGGGGAAAGGAGGAGAAAATCTGAAACACAAGGCTATGCAAGGATCAGTGTTGCCAAATTACCCATGCATATGTTTTGAAAATAAAAAGCTTTAAAAATTAAAAAAAAAAGAAAAAGAAACAGCTTCCTTTATTTCCAAATTTCCCCAAACTTCCTGTGATGCTGGTTTCTAAAGGTAATTTGAAAACATACCTTTTTATGGAGTCCTCTAGATTTTCAGCATCCTATGGCATGAAGTGAAAACAGATATAGTCAAAAGAATACTTCCTTAAGAGTCAGAAGACCTCAGTTCAAACTCCAGTTCTACTGTTCTATATCTTAGATAAATTATTTCACTTTTTTAGGAATCATCTCTGTCCTCATTTGTAAAAGAAGGAATTTAAACTCAGCAACATGATATAGCAGATAAAGCACTAGTTTACAAACATAAAAACCTAGACTCAAATTCTGCCTTAGACATCAATTGTATCACTCTGAACAAGTCACTCTGTGCCTCAGTTTTGTTTTCTGTAAAAGAAAGAGGGAAAGTAGACTCACTGGATTCCAATATCCCTCTGAACTCTAAATCTATGATCCTATGCCATGAGGCTTACAGAGACACTGAGAAGAACCAGGGACCACTTGATGGTTACAGGATCAAAGACTAGAATTACAACTTCTTAAGTTTTCCTACTATAAATTGTCATTCAATTCTAGACCTGCACACTCAGGCCAAGGAGAACTCCAAAGCCAAAAAAGCCTTGCAAAGCCTTTACCAAGTCCATTGGTTCCCCAACTACCAAAGTCACTACCTAATGATCTGTCCTGTCTTTTTGATTATAGGTACATTTTCTGTTGGTTTTATTTAAAATTTATCTTCACTCTGGTATATCAAGTCATATTGCTGACATCCTGTGGAATTGTCTCTACTCATTTAGCTAGACAAATAAAGTGGTTCTTGTCATTCTTTCCTTCCTAGAAGAGTAAGTCAGATAATTTTTCATACTTCTGTACACTATAGATTGACTACTGAAAAATTTGAAGGTTAACTTTAGTGATATGGGTCAGAATAGAACCATCAGCCTTGGTCAATACAAATAGTCAAATTTATGCATCCCAGATAAACTACTAGTTACCATAAGGATCTGATTCTTACACTAACATTTACTCAGATGACTTTGAGTAAATCCCTTTATCTTTGTGAGTTGCCTTCCTTATCTATAAAATGGAGTTATCCCTAGCTTTCATACCTATCTCCCAAGGTTGTCTTAAAACTCAAATGAGATAATGTCATACAGTGCTTTGTAAACTCTAAGTCTTTTATCTTTCACCTCTAAAAGGCATTAAATCATCATTTTGAGCAGTCCAGAATAATTTAAACAATATTATCCTAATTATAAGACATGAAATTACTTTACTTTCAAAGGTAAGGGTAGGGGAGAAAATTATGGATGTGACACAACACATACAATAAATTTTTTTGATATATTGGTTAGTTTTGCTGAATTTTCTCCCTTTTTTAAATTCTTTATTGGAAAGAGGTAGAGGTGGGGATTACACCTTTGAGGTAAGCAAGTGCTAGATCCTCAAATTCAAATTCTGCCTCAGATATTTATTAGTTATGAGAATCAATCACTTAACCTCTCCCAGGCTCAGTTTTCTCATCTGTAAAATGGGGTTAATACTATAACTTCCTTCACAGGATTGTTGTGAGGATTAAATGAAATAGTAGTAGTAGTGTAAATTGCTTTACAAACATTAAAGTGTAACAAATAAATGCATGTTAAAAATATTAGCAATCATGTGTCTTCAAAAATATATGCTTATCCTTACTTCAAATGTACACAGTACCTTTGCACAGAAATGCTCTGATGAAGCAAAGGTAGCCTTGGGTCCTATATAGAGGCAATATAATGCCATTCAAAAACCAGCCTAGCTAAGTCCAGAAAAGCTCCATACCTCCTTTCTAGTCTCCAGGAGATGATTGATTTCAGCCGAAATAACTTGCAAAATCATTTAACTGTAAGACACAAGAGGGAATTATAGCATGCCTAGAGGGTGGAAGAGCTTCTCACACTCCTAATCAATCACTCAAACTACAAGTATATATTAGGCACCAATTATGCCAGGCTCTGTGCTAAATGTTAGAAAAATAAAGATAAAAATAAAACTGCCCACAAGGAGCTTATTGTCCATCAAGAGAATCAACATATATACATGAAAATATATTTACAAGAAGATGAAAAAGTATTAAGCTCCAAAAAAAAAAAAAAGAAAGAAAGAAAAGAAAAATCAGGGATGCTTAAAGTATGGAAATGAGTACCAAAATGACCTCAGCATCTAAGACAATGGTCACCTGACTCTCTTTCCATCCTCTCCCAAGGAAGAACAAGTTTTGCAGATCCCTGAGTCAAGAAACCTTTGCAGAGGAGTTGGAGAAGGCAAGCACAGGTATCCACCCAAGACCTCCATCTTCACAACACAGTGTCCTAAGCTCTGGTTCTCCAAGATACAAAGAACCTTTATCATATATTTGGTGGAGGAAGAAAAAGAGACTGGTTACTAGGAGGCTAGAAGGGTGAGGGAGGGATTGCATTCAAAGCCTGATTAAACAAAAAGATGAAGTATGTCCTCTGAGGGAGTTTCCTAATTTTAAAAAGTTGGTAAACTATGCTGATCCTTATTTGATCTCCTGACAATCCTATGAATAGGTGATGAAAGTATTATTGCCATTTTGCAGGAAAGAACTCATATAGAATAACTGACTTGTTCAAAGTCACACAGCTAAGAAATGGTAGAATAGTAACTCAAGATCATGTATCAAGACTGTAACTCGGCATTCCAAAGGACTTTGGAGTTCACCAAATCCTAGTGATAGCATCTAGTTCTAAGGGAAAAAAACATTTTTTAACCTATTTATGAGATCCTTTCAAAAGGCAATATCTTTCCCCAAGAACAATGATAACGATCATGGAATCATTATTTTAATGTATGAAAATCAGTAAGTTCAATTCCTTCATTTTCCAAGTGAGGAAACTGAGTCTCAGAACCGTGAAGTAGTCACACAGCTAATAAGTATCTATGGTGACATTCCTATTCAAGTTTTCTTGACTCCAAGTCCAGAGTTCTAGCAACTCTACACGCTACCTTCTACCAATAAAGATGTCACCAAAAAAACCAAATTCAATTAAATTCCACCAACATTGAGTTATGAGTCTATTATACACAAAGAACTAAAGCCAGCATCCAAACCATACCAGAGACCATGCTAGCTCTCTCCACCTATCCGTGACTCTGGCTCTCAATCTAGTAGTCATTCTCTATTCACTCTCACATCCTACCCCATGTCCAGTCACTTTTTCTAACTTCATAATATCTTACAAGATCTTTCATATCTCACTTCTCTCTCCTCTTATCAATCTGGTTGAAAGCCCTCATTCAGCACTTGAGGCACTTAATTGACACACAAGGAGTAGAGTACTAAACCTGGAGTTAGGAATACCTAAATTCTAATCTGACCCCACACACTATGTGACCTTGGATAAATCACATTTTGTGTGTCTCAGTTTCCTCAACTGTAAAATAGGGATAATAATAGCACCTACATTCCAGGCACCTACCTATCCTCCTAGGATCAGATGAAATAATGTCATATTATTGTTATTTATATATTATTATTATTATTATTATTATTATTGCTACCCCATGGCCAGACTATTGTTGTTCTCTCTGCTTGTACCCTGTCTTTCCCTATTCCAGTCCATTCTTCATTAAGCTGTCAAAGTGATCTTCATAAAGCACAAGCCTGACTTAGGTGCTTAGCTCATTAGCTAGTATAAAGGTGCTTAGTAAATATTTATTGACTATATCACCCCTTCCCTCAATTCAATAAACTTCAGTGGCTCCATTTTGCCATTAAAATCAAATTTAAAATCCCCTGTTTGGTTTTTAAAGACCTACATAACCTGGAATCTGACTTTCCCAGCTTCCATGTACTTTGTGATCAGAAGACATAGGTCTCTGAGTTACTGCTCCCAGCATCCAACACATCATCTGCCATTTATAGCATTTTCACTTGCTGTGCTCCATGCCTGGAATTCTCTCCCTCCTCATTTCCACCTCCAGGCTTCTCTGGCTCCTTTAGACTTCAGCTCCACCTCACTTTTTAATCTTTGTGTCATCAGTCTGAAATTATCTCTAATTTATCCTGCATTTTATCTTGTTTGTGCAGAGTTATTTTCATGTATTCTCCTCCAATAGATTGTGAGATTGAAAGGAGAGACTGCTTTGCTGTTGTGGGGGGGAGGGGGGGGGGAGGTTGGCCTTTTTTTTTGTATCCTTAGTGATCAGCAAAGTATATAGCAGGCATTTAATAAATGCTTGTTGACTTACTATTCACAAACATAAACTCATGCTCTTGTCCATGTACCCCTCCCCACACCTACATATACACATACACACAGAGTAATAAAAATAACATCACTCGAGAAACAATATATTTTTGTTCCCTTCATGAGAATGTATTCAGTATTAACTTTAAAGACAAATGTAATTCCACCCTGACTTTACCCTCCCCCAGGTCCTCTAGCAGGGCAATTTTTGCTCCCATCTGTGCAGCCTCATTGGAGACCATTAAACAGGAGGGTTTTCTGACCTCCTTCTCCCTGTATGTTCAAAGCACAGCCCACATTTTAAAACCAGAACATACTTCCTTTTATTTCAGTACTCAGGACTTAACCTATTAATTTGCAACAAAGATTTAAGCCAGACACAGCTTGTAACAGAGTCTCTGGCACGCCTGAGAGTAGATCTTTGTAATTGTGTCCAGTGATATTTATACGACTATCACTGTGTATAGACAGCCAATCTACCCAGTGCCCAGAGATTATAATAACTCCCACCCACGTATGCATACATCCTTTTCATATCCAGAGCCAAGAGATGCTCAGCTAAAGTGACTGGGTCCTGGAAGATGATCAAAGTCATTCAATATTGAAATCAAGAAGGTCAAAGAAATAGGAGCTTTCCTTTCCAAGCCCGGTGTATGTTCAGATCTCAACCTGGAATGGCTCCCATTTGTTTGAACTCCTAGCTTCTATCTCCTAAGCTGGCACTGATGCCTACCATTTCAGAGAATAGAACTACCAACCTTGACTGCACATTAATTTATCTTGAATTACATTTTAGTCATTTCCAGAAGGGCACTTGCAACTTTTTCTTTTTCCAAAAGGGGGAAAGAAAAGATTAGGGCAGGAGGGAATTGAAATTAAAAGAGTCCCTTGAAGTTATTTCAATTAATTTGGGGACTAGAGATCCTTGAGAATGGCTCCTCTAAGAGCTACTGAAGTAGAACAGAGTGATTTGGGATCTGAGTTTTATATTCAAATATCACCAGCAGAGAAAAAGCATTTCATCTCCTGATTCATTCGCCCTCACAAATGTACTACCTCCATGGCTGGTCGCTGTGAATAGGAATAGAGTCTGCCCACTTTAGTATATTAATGTGCAGTTATACTCAGGCAAAAGGCACACAGAGAACACTTTTTTTTTTTTTTTTAGTTGGGTGAGAGGTAAGGATTTTCAGCAAAATGTAAAGTAGAAGGAAAAGTTTTGCCTAGATTATAATGCCAGGCAAGGATAAAAGCCATCATGAAGCTAATCATTCATTATCAACACCAGCAATTAATTATCTCTATCCCAATGCCCAAGAGTTTATTCACATCATGACCCTATTCTCAGAAACATATCATGATGTTCTACATTGCAAGAGAACCTCAAAACGATCCTGATTCCTTCAAGTCCCAGCTAGAAGGCCACCCACTTTTTTTTTAAGTTATACATGTACAATCATGTTAAACATATTTCCACATTGTGAAATTTTTGAGATTCAGAACAAAAGGGGAAAACCATGAGAAGGAAACAAAAAAAAAAAATGCTTTGATCTGTATAATTCTTTCTCTAGATGTGATCAGTATTTTCCAACAGAAGTGGAATTGTCTTGGATTATTGCCTTGCAAAGAAGAATTAAGCCTATTAAAACACAATCTTACTATTACTGTATTCAATATTCTCCCGATTTTATTCACTTCTCTCAGAATCAATTCAAGTAAGTCTTTCCAGGTTTTTCTGAAATCTGCCTGCTTATTTCTTATTGCACAATAGTGTCCCATTATATTCATATGCCATTATTTGTTCAGCCTTTCCTCAGTTGATGGACATCCCCTCCGTTTCCAATTTTTTGCCACCACAAAAGGAGCCACTATGAATATTTTTGTATATGTGGGTCCTAAAAGGCCACCTTCTTATTCCAAGCCTTTCCTGAGTCCCCTTAATTCTAGTGTCTTCCATTGATTAATAGATTGATTATTGTTACTGATGTTGAGGTTATTTTTCAGGCATGTCTGACTCTGTGACCTCATTTGGGACTTTCTTGGCAAAGATACTGGAATGGTTTTCCATTTCCATTTTACAGATGAGGAAACTGAGGCAGGCAGGATTACATGCCTTGCCCAGGGTCACACAGATAATGAGTATCTGAAGTTGGATTTGAAATAAGGAAGATGAGTCTCCTGACTTCAGGTCTGCTTTTCTATCCACTGTACCACCTACCTGCCCCCTCAATTGATTAGCTCCAATTTATCCCATCTTTCTCAAGTTTAGGTTGTTTGAATGTTGTCATTAAGACCTCCTAGAGAGCAAGACTGTATATAACCTTTCTTTGTAGCTCCAGCACTTAGCACAGTACCTGGCACAGTAAACATGGATTAAATGTTTATTGATTGACTGACTTCTGACACACATAGGTTACATGACCCTGAACAAATCACATAACAGCTAGAGGCAGTTTTCTAGAACTACAGTTGAAGAGAATATGTGATCTGCATTAGTATAAGGATTTTCCTTACCCAGGAGGTCCCTATAAACAATGAAATCACAGGTACAATCTCCATCCCCTAAAATGATTCTATTCGCCTTTCTATTTTCTCCAAGGATTTCATAGTTGACTTTAAGTAACACTACAGGGATAAGCAAATTTTATCCCCTCTGATTTCAAAAGGACCCAAAGAGAATAGGATCCAGAGGGTGGCAGGATGTTATAGGTCCCCTTCTCTAACCTTCTCTTATACAGATGAGGCAATTGAGGTACAGAGAAATACAATGACTTATCATACAACCAAATTGGGATTTGAACCCAAGGACTCTGACACCAGATGCAACACTCTTTATACCCACTGTCTCCAGTTCACCTCTATTAGAAATGCATTTATACTCACCTTTTTAAAATAGCAATAGAAAATTTTTATAGCTCACCTAAGGTTCCAACAAGCAGATGGCTGACCTGGGAATGGGAACCAACAGGCCCCATTCAAATGCACAATAGGTAAAGAATGGTACTGGGAGACAAGAGATCTAGATTTGCTACTTATTTATTAGCGGTGTGACCCTCACAAGACACTCAAACTTTTTGAGTCTCAGTTTCCTCATCTGCAAAATGGTGAGATTAGATTAATAAAATTAATAACTTACATTTATGTTACATAATAGGCATGCACAGAATATCATTTGGATGTACCTATGGAATTTTATTACTAAGATTTTTTTTAAACTATAAATATTTATTGACTATAAGTCAGAACAGATTTTATTCTTCAAATTAAACTACAACTTAAGCATAATACACATGCACAATACAACAATCCATACTTGAAAACAAAAAGAGCAAATCATGCAATTAAGTTAAAATTCAGAAACATTATTTTTTAAGATAGGATGTGCAAACCCTGAATGTTCATTTATGAATAGCTCTTGGAATTTGCAAAGTGCTTTAAAAATAATATTTCATTTGATTTGACTAACCTTTCAGTTTTGGTATCTATGATTCGACCAGCCTATTTACTGGGAACTAACCACACAGTCTTACAAAGCATCATGAGTTAAAAATGAAATATGGGTGAACCTTTGCCTTTCCCTTCATTGGCTTATCTATAACACAACTGTAGTTAGTTCCTAATAACTAGGTACCCAGGAAGCTGCAATTCACTCAAGAAATTCCTGGATACCTTCTGCTGGAATAGAAGTTTGGGATCATGTCAGATCCTTTAATTTGAATTAGATATTATTTCTGTCAGGTAAACTAGAAAATAGTTAGGTACAGGAAGAGAGGAGAGAATCCCAAAGAGAGAACATCTACAGAGAACAGAGCAGAGCAACCACAGAGAGCAGAAGAGAGCAGCTACAAGGGGATAGATCAGAGGAACCACAGAGAGAAGAAGAGAACAGCTACTGGGATAAATGGAGAACAGAAAAAAGCAATCAAGGCAAGATGAAAAAAACAGCATCAGGGAAAATAGATGGGATAGACTTGGAAGAAGAATAGAAAAAGTTATGTTAAGGAGTAGTCAGAGAGAAGAAAGAGCAAAGTTGAACAGGAATAGCTGGGTAGAAAAAATGGAGAAAATCAGAACTGAACTCTAACTGGTAGTGAGAGTGGAAAATCCTGGAAGAAGCTGCCTAGTCATGCAATAGAATTATGATGTCTGAACCCCAAGTTTTCAGCATTTGTTAGTTGATTCTGAAGCATAGCATTTGCATCAGTTTGCCTTCCTAAAGCTGGAAAAAGATTGACAGCTGTCTTAGTTTTACCACCAGTGTCATGGAACTTTAATCAGGGTTATGCTAATTAAAAAACAAAAACAAAAACAACTGGATCTCTGAAAAACTGAATGCAGGATACACTTTTAAATTTAATCTTCATTATTAAAACTTCCCCATCACTTTTGTTGTTGTTTTCAGTGGTTTCTGGCTCTTCAAGATTCTATTGGGATTTTCTTAGCAAAGATAATGGAATGGTTTTCCATTTCCTTCTCCAGTTCATTTTTACAGATGAGGAAATTGAGACAAATAGGGTTAAGTGGCTTTCCTATGAAGTAAGTGTCTGAGACTAGTTTTGAACTGAAGTCTTCCAGTTCTGGCACTCTATCTACTTTGCCACCTAGCTGTCTTATTCAACACTTTTTAATGTCTAAACAATTAACAAGACAAAAAGTCAATCCTTGATTTGTGGCATTTGCCAATTTCCAAGGTATAAATGTTCATTTTGAAAATTTAACCATCAGTTCTCTTGAACCAATAAGCCCCAGAACACCACTGACCTTAACTGATTGCCTCTATCCCTTCTATGTAGAAGGATTATAGGGAAATTAATTATGACTTTTCTAAAGACAATACAGAAACAATGATAGCTAATATTTAAAAGTGCCTTCAGGTCCATTTTACAAATATTTTCATTTTTCTCTTTATAATGACCCTGTGAAATAAGTGCTATTACTATCTCCATTTTACAGATGAGGAAACTGAGGCTGAGAGATCAAGTAACTCACCTAGCCAGTTAAAAAAAAAAATCTGAGAAAAGATTAGAAGCTAATTCTTCTCAATTCCAAATCCAATGATCTATTCACTATGCCACTTAGCTTCCTCAGGGATGCACAAAATGGATGAAGAAGTTTACTACCAGATTCAGTTCTTTGTTATTGACCTTACAATTCTGTCTCAAGAAAATGTCTTTCCTCTTTTTTGGATTCATGTGCCTTTAATCTGGTCCCAATTAGTGATGACATTATTGGGGACTGACTACAGTCTAAAATGTTGATAATGCAAAACATCACAAAGAGCTTAGGAAGTACTGAAGATTTCCCTATACATGTCAGAATGTGTGGTTAGGGAGACTGGAATGTGTCAGTACTTCATAAATAACTATAAAACTTGGCTTTAGAGTTTAAGAATATCACATTCTAGTTTGGGAGATGAGATGAGTATACAAAACATGACTAAATATAAGCATGGCAGTATATGACAAATGCCAACCTTGTGTTACAAATAGTAAGTGTTATAAGAATTCAGCAGGTAGGAGGGTTTATTTCCAGGTGGGATGGTCAAGAAAGTTTTCATAAAGGAAATGAGATTTGATCAGATCCTTGAAGTATGGATATGGTGTGAGCAGAAAGGAGAAATTGAATAGAAATTCCAGGCAGTAGAAAAGTACAAAGACTTGCATAAGACACATTCATATGAACAAGCAGACTTTAAACATTGAAGCCTTATCCTAAGTACTAAACATCATTGTCTGACATAGGACAAAAATAAGTTCCCATCCTGAGCTTTGTCTTTGCTTCTAAATCTTACGGCACTATTCCTCATATTTAATTCAGCATGATTTTCTATGAGTTTTTTTCTATGAGCATTATGTTATCTTTTTAGCTCTTTCCAGGAATATACAATAGCTAATACTTTGCAAAAGAAAAGAAGGAAGGAAGGAAGGAAGGAAGGAAAGAAAGAGGGAAAGAGGGAAAAAGGAGGGAGGGAGGGAGGGAGGGAGGGAGGAGGGAAGGAATAAGAAAGGAATGAAGGAGAGAAGGAGGGAGGGAGGAAGGAAAGAGGGAAAGAAGGAGGGAGGAAGAAAAGAAGGAAGGAAGGAAGGAAAGAAGGAAGGAGGGAAAAGGAAAGAGGAAGGAAGGGAGAGAAGGCGGGAGGAAGGGCACTTAGTTTCACCAGACGAGTATTCTATTTTATAGAATCTATGCCCAGACAACATTGGCATTGCCTTTTGTACTTGAGATGTGATGGAATTAAAGGATTTGAGACTGCAAAGCCTTCGTGAATAATTTAGGATCTCCTACTTCTCACAAATATTCACTTCACTTACTGTGTGGCAATATTAAGCTGTGACACCTAAGGAATAGTTAACAAAATTGGGCATTCCCTAACTTAGAAGAAATCTTCTCCCTTCTCCTCCACTCCCAGCTTTTCATCTTCAGCTTCATTTAATAGTTACCTTTAGTGAAACCTAAAGGTTCAAGATTCTCTCAAAGAACAAAAACATGGTATTATAATTTAATCAATCTCCAAAGGAAAACAATTACTAGAAAGTCCCAAATTAGACATAAAACTCTTACCAAAGAGGCAGAAACCTTATAGTTACATTTCTTGTAGTTATATTTTCTCATTTCTCATAATCAGGTCATCTTATTTCTTCTACCTAAACAGCAGCTCTCTCATCCACTCCCCTCATCTCTATTATTACTACCACTCAAGTACTCCTTACTCTTACCTAAACTAGAAAGATCCATGATTCTCCAATGATGTTTATGATGTGACTTTCTATATCTAGAACATGATTCATTTGGATCTTTTATCTTTTAATAATATGTGAGGTATTGGGCTAAATCTAATGTCTTCCAAACTGCTATCTGATTTTTCTAGGAGTTTTAGTCATATAGTGACTCCACAGCTGGGGCTATTTATGTCTATTGGATACTAGAGTATCATCCATTTAATTACATTTATTATTATGTATTATATTATTATACATTTAGTTACATTTGCTTCTGTATGTTTTCTATCTGATCTGTTTTGATCTTTCAAAAAAAAATTTTTACCATTATTGATGAGATTGGGATAGTAATTCCTAGTTCAAAATATGAGGCACAAGGTGCAAAGCACATGTAAAGAATTCACAATGGTGGTCCTTTGCCAAAAGGTACCTTTATTTATAAGAAGAGGTTACAGACAAAATGAAGAGGTAAAATAGACATCAGGAGTGGTAAATATAAAATAGATTCAGGACAGCAATAGAAAAAGTATAGTTAGCAAAAAAAAGGGTTTTAACAATTAACTATGGAATGGCAATTTCCTCAGTAGAATTCACAATTAATCAGGAGAAAGGGAATACTCCATGAGATGGGAATGCATCACTGATTGCAGGCTAAATCCAAGAAGGAGTTTAACAGACTAACTCCAAAAGGGAAGGGATTACACAATGGTGTAATCAATGGACTGGTGGGCTGATCCTATAAGGGACTGAGCACCCTAATAAGAAGAAAAACACTATGAAGCATGACAAACTAACTCCCAAAAGGGACTGAGCAAAGATGACTCAGGCCACAGACAGATTTATAAGGGAAATTTAACCTCAGAGGTTTGACATCAAATTAGGCTTTCTAATTGTATATAATAAGATAGGGCCTCCAAAGAGCTCCACAAGAATGGGACTATAAAGCAAGCCAATCCCAGCAGTGTCCTTCCCTCTTTGCCTCTGAGAGTATTATAATCTTATCTTCAAGCTTTCTAGGTTACTCCACCCAGCTACTCAGGACCTTATCAAGTATCAAATTGTCCTAATAATAACTCCTTTGTGGCATAGTTTTTGAGATCTGATGCAGCTAGGTCCCTTTCATTCCCATTTCTTTTTATTACTTCTCTTGAGATTCTTGATTTTTTTCCCTTCTTTTTTCTCTTTTTGTTGATTGGTATTGAACAAGTAAATTAATTTAGGTAATATTGTCATTTTATTATATTAGTTTGTCTTAATCATGAGCAAGTCACACTTCTCAACTTAAGTTTGCTTTATTTCTATGAAGAGTTATTTATAGTTGTATTTATATAGTTCTTATGTGTGCCTTGTAAGGTAGATTCCCAAGTGTTTGATATATTCTCCAGTAATTGTCTTTTCTATGTCCTCCTGTTGGGTCTTATTAGTATTATATAGAAAAACTGATGATTAGTGCTGATTTATTTTTTATATCCTACAACAAGTTTCACTGAAGCTATTGTGTCAATTTTTCAGATGACTATAATAGATCTTTTCTCAACTGGCAAAAATAAATAAATAGGAAATTAAGGTGATACTCATCAATTGAATACTGGGTTCATTGGGCTGATTAAGTTGTGCTAGATGAATGTATATTATTTTGTTATAAGAAAAAGGAAACAGATAATTTCAAAAAGATAGGTACTTTTATAAAGTGGTATAAAAAGAACAGAACCATAGTATGACATTAATATTATAAAAATGAATAGCTTTGAGGACTTTTATAAACTAATAAAGAATAAAAAAAAAAAGAATGAACCTGGAAAATAATTTACATAATAACAGTATAAAAACAACTTTGAAAGCTGTAAAAACTAAAATCAATACAATGACTATTCATGATTCTAGGGGGCCAATGATCAAACATTTCAAAAAGATAATAGATTTAAGATGCAGAATGAGTCACACAGACATATTTACATATAAATGCATGTGTGGGTATATATATATTCATGTATATACATACTATAAGAATCAGGTAGGGGTTTAGTTTTCAATTTTCTAATTTAAGTTTCAATTCACAGTTATGAAAATTGAAACTTAAATTAGAAAATTGAAACCTGAAAAATGGAAGGCCATGTCTCAGAACAAGGAAATAAAAAAGAAATTTTAATTTTTTTAATAGAGAAGACATGAATTAAAGAATTCAGTATTGCAAATTTTCATAAATAATATATTGTTCCTTCTGCTTGTAATGTCCTCCCTCTCTCTCTTTTTGCCTGTTGAACTCCTACCCTTTCTTTAAGGGCCATTTGCTTAGCCAGCCTCAGCAGAAAATGTGCACTTTTCGATTCTATCTAAGAGCTGAAAATCAGAACCATTTTTCCCCCTAATTGCTACTCCCCAGGTGGGTTTCACTGCTGTTTTTGTTTCTTACCAGAGAACCTCTCTCCTTTGATGCTCCTTGGTAGAAACGTCTAACAGCATTTCTACAGCATTTCTAGAGAGGCAGGTGTTCAAGCTGATTCCTGGTATGAAACATGAATGTTTAGGGCCTGAATGCCAGTGGCTACAACCATTGTTCAACTGAGCCATTTCTACTGACTGTGTTTTTAACTAAGAGAATAATGACCATTCAACCCACATACCCAGACAAATCTTCCCCCTTTAAACTCTTCTTTGAATCAAATCTAGTAATAATTTAAAAGAAAAAATGTTTGTTCAATCAACCAGTTCCAGAGAAGCAGCAAATACTTTGGTAACCTGTGGGTTCTCTTATCTGAACTGAGGTCAACAAAAGTTATCATAAGAGTATACAGATCAGAACTCCAGGGTCAGTTATCCCTGGGAATGAAAGTGTTTACTGAGAAAATGGAGATCACTTAATCACTTGATTTATATGAACTCAAAATGGGAATGCCATTTATCTACTAATAATATATAAATTGAATTGATCCTGAATTTTAAATGATCCTAGGACCAAAGTGTCATAGCTCTGGTGTTAGAAAGAATCTGAATCCACCTAGTCTACAACCAACCACAATTTATCACCTGTAAATCAAAACAACCCTAATTTAATTAGTGAGTTAATTCATCCCTCATTTTAAAATGAAGGTACTGATGTTCAGAGAGATTTGATTTGTCCAAGATCACACAAGAGGCAGGATCTCCATCCACTTTGATTCAGCAGGTATTTATTAAATACCAATTGTGTGCAAGGAAATACATAGACAAAAAAAAAAAAAAAAAAGAGCCCTTACCTTCAAGGAACTTACATTCTACTTTATTATCAGAGTGTACCAAAGTTAATAAAAGTAAAGAAAAAAGTTTATGGAAATTTATGGAACAAAATACTATAATGAGAATTCTGGACCAGCTGGATCAGCTGATTCTCAGGTATTCTAAAACTCCCAAGCTGAGAACTCAGTTATTCCCAAACTATCTGGTTTGTATGGAATAAAAAGAGGCCCAAATTCTTAATCAGCCACTATTGTCTTAATAATGTGAAGAAATAATCAGCCCATTAGGTTTTCTACTGTCTAGAACTCGAACCTCTGAGACTGTCTTGTTAGAATCTTGAAAGGGAGTCACCTTTGAGACAAACTGGATGGATATCAAGTTTCCCCAGACTATTTTTAAGCTTAATATACATCTTTGCCACTCTCAAGATCCCACCTTTATCTTCCCCTTCCTCCCTCTGAGATATAAAAGTCTCCTCCTTTCCAAAAGCATGTACCAAATAATCCTTGGATTGTTGTCTGTGATCTTTTCTTGTGAATAAAGATATTTTGGGGCAAAGATTCCACCATTATGATTTTGTCATATGTACCTTGAGGCTTTCCTTTCAAATCAGGAATTGCTCTCCCAAATCTCATCACCAGCAATAGACAGCCTCTCTGAAGGAAAGAACTTCAAGGAAATATTATAGGATCATGACAGAAGAGAAATAGAGGAAGCTTGGAGACTGGGGGAATTGGAGGTGGCTTGCAGTAAGAAAAAAATAAAATTGCATTATTTTTATTCTGGCTGCTAAACTGAGCATTGAGGAAATATAATATCCTGCTTATAATGATAGTTACTGCTTAAGAAAAAGTCCAGGAATGATCCCTTTGAAAAGACTGGTTGATTTAACTTGGCTTTGATGAAGTATTGTCCATTTAGAGCTCCCTATTTTCTGGGAGCAGTCACAATGGGGCAGAGACTGTCTTGCTGCTCTGTGGCATGTGGTCAGCCTGTGGCCAGACAGCCTTTTTGAACTTCTTGAAGCTCCTGACATCTTTAGGTCCTTGGTCTGTATTCCCTCTTGGATAATTAGTAGCAGATCAAATGTCATTTATAATTCTAAATTATCTGAGGGGAAAACAGGGCAAGAGAAAGGGGGGAAAGCCATCTAACCTTCTAAAAATGTTCCATATGTTCTAGACTTCTATTCAAAAGATTTCTTTTACTGCCTGATCCCAGACATATTGTCATTAGGCACAATTATATCTCCTAGACAATTAAACTAACAGTCAATTGGATCAACTACAAAATGTATGCATATATGAAAGAATGGACTATTTCTGTTCTGTTTGGAATTGTGTGACAGTGCAATGACAAACTAATCCAAACACAAACTCAAATGCTATTCCATTTTTTCCTTTCGGAACACTAAAATTAAGGGATTGGAATAATTCAGAGGGGTATGCAAGCTACAGTCTGCAGGCCAGATACTGCCTGTTTTTGTATGATCTATGGATAGGAATGGATTTTGCATTTTTAATAAAGTTTTATTGTGTTTAATCATTTAAAAAAATTATTAGTTCACAGGCTATACAAAAAACATACTATTAGACTGATAAACCCAGAGTTTGAATATGTTGATGAATTACTAAGGTCTCTTCCAGCTAAAAATCTCTGTTCTTAAAATTGCCTTGAATTATAGTCACATAAGGCCTTTCTCCAGATAGTAGAAAGTACTTTGTAGATAATGATAATCTCTCCCCTCCCAGCTGTGCTTCTGACTTTCTGGACTTCAAGCCTCAGCAGCAAACTGACTCTGACACAACCCTCTTCCCCTGTCTCTCTCTCTCTCTCCCAGTGGGGCATCCTCCAGTTGGGATGAGTTCCTTTTTGTACCTTTGCCACCATCACCACACACCCCTTTTTAGCTCCATTTTTGTGCAGTCTCTCCTTATTAGATGATAAATCCCTTTAGGGCAAGTACTGCCTTTCCTTTTGCTTAATTATATTTATATTGATTGGCCAACAGTAGGTTCCAGGTCAAGTCCTAATTGACTCAGAGTGAAAGTAAATAGCAATTGTTGCTGGTTTTGGCTAGAAACCCCCCCAAAAAAATCTTCCCCTCCCAGACTGGATTTTTTTTTAACTAGGTAAAAGAGGCCATTCTTTGAATCATTTCTTGCCTACTCTTAATCACTGAATGGGTATTGATTGCCTCAGTCCAACTGAAAACTGTTAAAGAATTTAGCTTAAAAAAGCTTAGATCATCCTGATCTATATTTTGCCACTGGATCCATATGACTCCAGAGGCTGGTGACTTTTCACAGCCCTCCCTCATTTAAATTCAATTCACATACATGTTATGACATCACTCCTCTTAATATCGTGGTTCTCTTGGAGAAGGAAGTGTAAGAAACAGAATTATCTTACCAAGAGTTCCACTGACTACTAATAAATGCAGGAAAGATTTATTTTACATTCTTATTGTACTAATTAATTATTTATAATATACATTGTTTTATGAATCATATTGGGAGAGAAAAATCAGAGCAAAAACTATGGGAGAGATTTAAAAAACAGAAAAAAGAAGTGAACATAAACGTGTTGATTTACATTCAGTCTCCCTAATTCTTTCTCTGGAGGCAGATGGCATTTTCTGTCCAAAGCTATTGGATTTGCCTTGGATCACTGAACCATGAGAAGTACCAAGTCTTTCACGGTTGATCATTGCACATTCTTGCTGTTGTTGTGTACAATGTATTCCTGGTTCTGCTTGTTTCGCTCAGCATCAGTTTGTGTAAATCTTTCCAGGCCTTTCTAAAGTCAGCTTTTTCATCACTGTTCATAGAACAATAATATTCCATTACTTTCATATACCACAACTTGTTCAATCATTCCACAATTGATGAGCATCTACTTAATTTCCAATTCTTTGCTACCACAAAAAGAACTGATACAAACATTTTGCACATGTGGGTCCTTTCCCCTCCTTTATGATTTCCTTGGGATGCTGACCTAGTAATGGCACTGATGGATCAAAGGGTATGCACAGTTTGATAGCCCTTTAGGCATAGTTCCATATTGCTCTCCAGAAAGGTTGGATCAGTTCACAGTTCCACCAACAATGCATCAGTGTCTCAGTTTTCCCACATTCCCTCCAACATTCACCATTATCTTTTCCTGTCATTTTAGCCAATCTGACAGGTGTGAGGTGGTTCCTCAGAGTTGTCTTAATTTGCATTTCTCTGATCAATAGTAACTTAGAGCATTTCTTCCTATAACTTTATTTTACATTCCTTGAAAGAATGGGTATCCAGATGAGCAGACATGATGTAATATGAAACCCTAAAACTTTTGGATTGGGAATCTGCCTCAGGAAACTTCCATGCCCAATCTGTCTGATTCTGAACAGATTGTTTTTGCTGACTGATGATCTGGTCAGTGATAATCAAATTTCAAAGATCACCCCTCAATCTGGAGACAACTTCCTAGCCCTGCCCTTGGGCTGTAGAATTAATATGCCAATGATAGACTCCCTAGCCCTTGAGCCATAGAATTAGCATATACTACAGATAAAATGACTCTCCTTACTTCTGTTTCTTTACTGAATTCCCTTACAATTCAGTCTGCTTTATAATAGCTTACCATTACTTTCAATAAAACTTTGCCCCTTGACTAGGAGATGGGTCCAAGCCTGCAAATTCTTTTGAGACACCTCATGACACTAGTCTGGGAAACTTTTGGGGTCCCCTTTGTCCAACCTCGACAGACACACCTTTGAAACACCGAAGGCAGCATTTTATTTCCTACCCTGAAGAAGGTCCCTCCCCTCATTCCCCATTAATTGGATGTTACAGAAGTTACAGGTCATGAATCTTCACTTCCCATTACATAGCCAGTACCTGCTCCCAAGGAGCTTACATTTTAAAAGGGAGAAGCTAACAGAGGAGGGCTAAGGGAAAAGGACAAAAGATTATTTTCAAATCCCAGATCACCATCCCTGATTTCAAAAGTCGATCCCTACCTACAAGGAGCTTACATTCTTTTTGGGGGAAGAAAAGTAAACTCCACCTTTGATTATTTTTTGATATCTTTATGGGTTTCAGTTTTCTAATTTAAGTTTCATTTCTCCAAATTAATTTTTGTAACTGTGGAAATCAAATAAATGTACCCATCCATTTCTCACAGAAGGACAAACAACAATTCCCAACACAGCACAGAGACTGACACATGGTAAGAAATTAGCTAACACATCTTGTCTTGAATTGTTTTACCTCAAATTAACTTATCTCCTCATATTTAACAACAAAGCCATTATTGTAAAATAACTCCTTGTCACTCTAACAATGCTTAGTTAGACCTAGAGTCCTCCTCCCCCATCCTACAGGGCCATGTAGAGCTTAGAGCCTTCCTCCATGGAATTATACTTCCTCTTTTCTCTGAACTTTTTTCTCTGTCTTTCCTCTTTCATTTCTAATTTCTGTCATCTGTGTACTACCCTAATATTGCCACTCTCCCCTCCCCCCAAAAAATCTTGCATCTACTTGATTGCAGGAAGGATCAAAATAATGAGAATGAAGCAAACCCTTCTACCTTTCAATTTTCAGATTTTCAGAACTGCTTGAGGATTGCTGCAAATATTCATTGTATCTGAAAGATTAAATAACTGAATATTTTAACTCAAAATCACTGTTATAAAGCGATAGAGGATATTGCAAGTAACATTCATATTAATTTTTTTATCCAATGTTGGATATTTGAAAGCTTAACTTTTTTATATCATCATTCCAGCTATAGACAGCTGAATTAAAGTTCTTTGTCATAAATTCAATTTTGTGAAACAATCATTTTTGAAAGCCCATTCTTATCTCCCATATCTCATGATATTTACTTTACTTCAAGGATCAGCTTCAAGGCTTCTTGCAAGAAGCCTTTCCTAACCTCCCTAGTTTTTAATATTCACTCACTATTCAAATTAACCAGCTGACAGGTTCAGTGGATAGAGCTCTGGACCTTAGAAAGACCAGAGTTCACATATGATTTTAGACACTTACTAACTGTGTGAACCTGAGCAAGTCATTTAAGTTTGTCCTATTGTTTGTCCTTTGTTTTTGAGGATGACTATGACATCAAGAAGGTGATGTAATGACATGCTAGCAAATTGGATTTGTGCAAGGTCACCAACCTCACACTCTCTTCCAGAGCCATCTGGGTCCGGTGGCCAGATACAGATCAGGAAACTGGAGATGGCTCTGGATGCAGTGGGAGCACCTTGGCCTTTTTAAGCTGAGGTCTTCCACATGTCTCAGTTTGACAGAGACAACCTCCCATTCATTGACTAAGGCTGAAATAAAAAGAAATAAGGCCAAAAAAAAAAAAAAAAAATAGCCTTTTTTTTTTAACCTAGTCAAAAAATAAACTAACATATATATAAAAGTAATTAATCTGGGGAGGGGAAGATCCTCAGGGTTTCTGGCCAAAACAGCAATAATTGCTATTTACATTCACTGGAGGTAAATTGGGCCAAAACAAAGATCAGATGGGCTTGGCCTGGGACCTTTTGTTGGCCAATCACTGAGAGTCAAAGTGATTTCGATTTAAGACTTGGTGCTTGAGAAAGAAATCTGATTCTTGAATTGGAAAGAAGAAAGGAAGAAAAGAAGAAAGAGGAAGAGAAAGGGATAGGCAGTTTTGTTGTTAGTCCTCAGTAGGGCAGCTTCTATTTATTGAGGTTATTCTTTGTTCTTCCTTCCAGAAAATAGCCATGACATCAAGCAGGGGTTTGTCCTAAGTCACTGGAGAAGGAAATGGCAAACCACTCCAGGATCTTTGCCAAGAAAACCCTATACAGAATCATGAAGAATTAGACATAAATGAACAATGACAAACAGTTGTTTACTTTTGAGTCCTTCTTATAGCATGTAATATTTTACATAATTTTTTTAAAATTTAGATCTTTGATATCATGAGTCTAGGGAGGGGACTCCCAGTGAGAAAATTCTCTCTATCATTGCAAGTAGGCAACCAAATCCTGGTACAATTGACCGTCTAGAAAATTTAATGGGGATGGCTGAGAGGTGAAATAACTTGCCCTAAACTACATAGTCAGTAGGTGTCAATGATAAGATTTGAATCAAGGTCTTCCAACTCCAAAAAGGCCAGCTTTCTAACTACAATACCAAAGGAACATTTAATAAATGCTTATTTGGAAAAAAAAATTGTAAACAAAATACATGTCAATCGATGGAGGAATGGTTGGACAAATCATAGGACATGAATGGCATGGAATATTATTGTGTTATAATGAAAAATGAATATAGGAAGTTCAGAGAAATATAGGAAGACATAAGTGATGCAAAGTAATCAATAGATTAGGAAATCAAGATATATAATTACAATAACATAAAAATAAAACAACAAATACCCATCATGTTGCATAATTATAATAATCAAGCTCATCCCTGAATAAAAGACAAGAAAACATAGGTTTGTATAGTTGAGGTTGTAGAACTGTGGAATCAATTTCAAATAGAAATAGGGACTTTTAAGCCTTATATAGAGATCCCTGCACTTAGAAAATTACATATTAACATTATCTATGTTTCAGTGTATTTTTATTTATTTTATTACATTTCCTAATTACATTTTAATTTGGGTCTTTGGCACTGAGGAGTGATTGTTACCTATGGGTCACATATTTGACTCCTTGGGTGTGGAACATAACAAAATATTATCAGATTATATTGATACTTAAATTGGCTTTACAGAACTTGTTTCTTTTTCCTCTTTCCAATTGGTGTTTACAAATGATAGTTCTCCAGGTGAAGACTAGATATACATAATCAGAAAAGAATGTGATGTAAAAATAAGATATATCAAAAATAGTAACTAAACTTTTCTAAAAATAAATACTTGTTAAATTAGATTGGACTGCTCAAGGCAATAAATGTGCACATCTCCGAATCCTAGCTTAACAAGACTAATTCTGTAAAATTGTAGCTTCATTGGATACTGGAGCTGAAAAGTTATCTCCAATGTTTTATATATAAAACAGGCTGCATTCTTTCATTGAGAAGGCATTCATTCCACAACAGAGCAGTGGTTGACTTTCTGGCCACCATTGTTCTGAAGTGCCCCTTTCAATGACAGGCTAAATCAGGATTTTACATTTTGGAACTTGCCAAGAGACAAAAGGACACATCCCAAACTTCAGTCTGATTTTTGTCCGCCTGCATTTTTGATTTCCTTCACAGGCTAATTGTACACTATTTCAGAGTCCGATTCTTTGTGTACAGCAAAATAACTGTTTGGACATGTATAAATATATTGTATTTAACTTATACTTTAACATATTTAACATGTATTGGTCAACCTGCCATCTGGGGGAGGGGGTGGGGGAAAGAGGGGAAAAATTGGAACAAAAGGTTTGGCAATTGTCAATGCTGTAAAATTACCCATGCATATAACTTGTAAATAAAAAGCTATTAAAAAAAAAAAAAAAAAAAAAAAAAAAAAAAAAAAAAAACCTTCAGTCTGGTATGCTTATGTTTCCTGCAATAAAACACCCATTCCTCCTAATTTCCCACCATTATTCCCGTTATTTCTACTCAGCAAAAATCCAGAGAGGGAAGAGGCAGTTAGATGCTATTTATAGAAAGAGTGCTGGATCTGAAGTTAGGAAGACCTGAGTTCAAACCCAGCCTCAGATGCTTACTAGCTACATAAGTCTGAATAAGTTAAAAAAAAAAATTCTTCCTCAGTTTCCCCATCCATAAAATAAAATAATAATAGCACCTATTTCCCAGATGTTGTGAGAATCAAATAATTAATATTTGTAAAGCGCTTTGAAAATTTTAAAAGGACACATAATTATGCTATCAGGAAATACAGAATATATTGGCCCATGAGGAAAATTATGCCCTAAATGATAAATGCTGTGCTCATGTTCTTAAAGGGTTCATGTGCTTCCAAAGGATAAGAACACAGATGTAAGAACTCAGATCCTAGTGGTCCTTTAGTATAATCTTTTCATTTCAAAAAATAAGGAAACTATGGACCAAAGATAGCATAATTTAGTCAATAGAATGGGTTCAAATCCCTGCTTTGGGGCTTCTTAGCTGTCAATCATTTCTTCTCTCTGGTTCTCAATTTCCCCATCTGTAAAAAAGGAGGGGGTTGAGCTTGATGATCTCTAAGGTCTAAATCCCAACTTTAAATTTATGATCCTATAATCCTAAGTGAGGTGGCTATCTCATGATCACACACCTAATTGCAAAACTGAAACCAAAAAAAGGGAAGACTTTAGAACTCAGTTCATAGCTTGCACCAACCTCACCAGTCCCTCATCTTATTCATAAAATTCAATGCAGAGGCTCCTACTGTGAGAGACTTAGTCTGGTACCATTGCCAAGAGTCCTGCTTCTGGAGTGAGAAAACATGAATTCAAATCCCTGTCCTGATGCTCACCAGCCATTTGTCCATGAGCCACTTTCCTGAACCACAATGTTCTCATCTATAAAATGAGAGGGTTAAACTCATTAGCTTTTGGAGCCCTCTCCAAGTCTGCATCAATTAGCCCAGGCACCTTGTACTGTGGGCCATCAACCAGTGTAAGAGATGTGGAAAGAAAGGTTAGGAAGAGAATATATAAAAGAAACAAATATCCAAAAACTTTCTTGATTGTTGAGAGACCACTATTTCCAAATGGCCTCCAACTCCACCATATTTCTTCACTCTAGCAACTTTGTGCTCTGATAATTTCCATGTAAGCAATTACCTTGCCCCTACCCTATGTTCCTCCTCTTGTTCAAAGAATTATAATCAGTTCAATAAAATAATGCTTTTGGAAAAGACAGGTCAATCAATTGTCTTATCATCCCTCTCCATCCTTGTGGGTCCTAACAGATTATCTTCCTTGGCTATTACTCCCTTATATTTATCATTGCCCCCTATTAGGATGCAACTTCTTTTGATTCAAGGCAATTTCAATAAATTTATGAGGGAAAACACCATCCACATCCAAAGAAAACTACAGAGACTGAATGTGGATCGAAGCATAGTATTTTCACCTTTTGTTGTTGTTTGCTTGTTTTTTTTTTCTTTCTAGTGGTTTTTTTTTTTCCCCTTTTGATCTGATTTTTCTTGGACAGCATGATGAATATGGAAATATGTTTGGAAGAACTGAACATGTTTAACCTATATCGGATTGATTACTGTGAGGGGGAAGGGAGGGAAGGAGAAAAATTTGGAAATTACTAGGTTTGGCAAAGGCAAATGTTGAAAACTATCTCTGCATATAATTGGAAAAATAAAATTGTATTAATTTAAAAAAAAAATACAACCTCCTTGAAGACAGGGAGTGTCTGACATTTATACTAGTAACCCCAGTACCTAGCATAATACCTGGAACAAGAAGAATGATTAATAAATATTTTTTAATTCATTCATTCAGGGGATATACACTATAAAAAAGCATTTTCTGGAAAGTCAAACCATTTATATGAAATACAATCAAGGATGCCCAACTTCAAGAAAAAGTTCACGAATACTTCTATACCCTAAAGCAGTGGTTCTCAAACTTTTGTTCTCAGTATCTTCATGTTGTTAAAAAAAAAAACTATCAAGGATCTGTTCAAAGAGTTTTTGTTCACATGGGTTATATTTATAGCTATTTACTATATTAGAAATAAAAAATAATTTTGAATTTGTAGACCCTCTGAAAGGGTTTCAGAGACCCCAACAATTCTTTGGACTACACTTTGAGGACCACTGCCTTAGAGATTATACCTTTCTTGAAAAAGGCAAACCAAAAAAATTGCATTTTTTCCCACATATGAAAAATAGGCCTTTATTCAAGGCTCCTGACATCCAGAAGTGTGCTTCTTCCTCCAACCCAAGGTATGGTCTTCTGCCAGTCTTCACCATTGAACCTTACACCTATAGAAGGATTGCATTCACAAAGATGAGTTCCTGACTTCTGGCTGGCCATTCTATCCATTCTACCACTTACTAAAAAAGGAAATCTCTGCTGTACATACCACCTCCTACTTCTCTGCCCCATCTCCTGAAGGTGGGAAGCCTGAAAATCCTAGATTCCCCTTTGGGGTTGCAGGGTAGGGTCTCTGAGAGATGGATCAGTCCTCCCCTGACACAACTATACTTAATAAAGGAGGATTGAACTTTGTGCTCCTGAGCCCATGTCTTTCTCCCTCCCTGAGGCAGTTTCCCCCAGAGGTAGGATGTTCCTGGGGCTTTTTTGTACATGCATGTACACACCAAGAATTATATGGGTTTTACATTCCTAGATCCAAAATCTCCTGAGTTCACCTCTCCCACCCCCTCCCCACCAGCCTTTCCCCTAGTGCCTAAATGGCTACCTATGGCTCTGTGTCAGCACACAATCCAGAAGCTTTTTGTGGCACTTTCAAACAAAATAGAAAGCCGATAAGTGGACAAGATCATGCACCATGGATCCAGAGCAAAAATAGCAATGAATTCTTTGTATATAGTTTCATTCTTTCTACCACAGACCTCAGATACATGATAAAAATGCTAGGAAACAGATAACTCAGTACGTAGAATTTTAATATCAGGAAAACACACTTTAAAAAACAGCTCTCTTTTTAATATTACAATATATAACACAGAGGCAATGAATACATGTAGCAATGCAAATAAACTTCTCCAGAGATTAAATTTTTCAGCTTTACTCTAGCATCTAATCAATCACAAGACTGTTTATTGCTTTGTATATGCCAAATCAATAAGGATTACACCTTAAAAATACCTTTAAAATAGTGTGCTATGAAACAGTTACTATGGAACTACAAGTAGCAATTACACCA
This sequence comes from Sarcophilus harrisii, assembly GCF_902635505.1. Classification (NCBI taxonomy): domain Eukaryota; kingdom Metazoa; phylum Chordata; class Mammalia; order Dasyuromorphia; family Dasyuridae; genus Sarcophilus; species Sarcophilus harrisii. The sequence goes on from NC_045429.1 coordinate 127,278,958, forward strand.
TGCAATTATATAACATAATACTGACGGCAAGTAGTTATTTTAACGACGCACTAAAAATAATGAGTTGTTAAAGGCAACTTGCTTCTTTCTCATTATATTCTTCATGTAAGGTCCACTCACAATAAGCTATTTATGTGCTTATATTCTGACACTGGGATGGGAGGCAGCATGGGATGGGAGAGTGATTTGACTGTGGAATCAGATAATAAGATATCTACTACTAAGTGACTTAGAGTACATTTCATATCATCTCTATGGACCTCAGGTTTCTTATCTTATATTGAAGTGATAAGACTCCGTGCCTTTTGATAATCCTATTATCCAATCATCAGAATTCCATATGATACAAAGCTCAGTTCAAAGGCTTTCTTGGGCTCCAGTTGAGGATGTTTCAAGTCATACAAAGACCATATCTCCATGATAAGAGAACATTGTTAATCTATTCTCACTTTTAGCATCTGTAGCTTGATGGAGCTAAAAATCTTATCAACCACTAGAACTACCCAAAAATACAGTGGGCTACTGTGGGATTTAGGCTTGCCATCAGTAGAGATTCCCAAGCAGGACCTGGATGACCATTTGTCAGGGATATGATGGAGGGAATTACTGTTCCAGCTATGAACTGGCCTGGATGATCTCTGAGGTCTCTTTTTTGTCTGGAATTTCCTGATTATATGTTATTTTTCTTTGTCAATACTTCTACTCCCATAAAACTAAGAAAAGTTCCTCCCTCTGGGGAGATAAAACACTGGAAATTGGTGTTTAACAGAACATGAACACTAGAGTTAGGAGACCTGAAGTCTAGACCTCTGTGTCTGTCACTGGACTTACTGTATGGCCTTGGGTAACCTCTGTAGGGCTCCGTTTCTCCTGTAAAATAAGATCCTTTGCAGATCTGTGATTCCTTTCCTCTTTTTCCCTCAAAGTTCCTGCAGTTGAAAGCCCTTGAAAACAATAGGGTCCTTCTGTTCCAAAGCTCTGCTCTTAAAAGGTGAGCATGGGTATATAGATACAGGTTTATAAAGAAAAAGCATAAATTCTGTTTGCTTTGCATGCCAAAAGTTGTCGATGTTTATTTTGTGCAGTGTTTTGCAATCATTTGAACTTGCCTAGTTACTATTAGAGTGATTTTAAAGTAACTTTAAGCCAGAGTAGTTTTGCAAAAATAAGAAACTATCTTTTTAACACTCCTGACTTTAAAATGAGTTTTGCAATTGTGTGAAGAACAATCTCTACAATCAATAGTCTCTCTCATAGAAAATTTCATAAAAGAGGCATTATGCCTTTTTAAAAACCCTTATTAACAACATAAAAACTTGTATTAAATACCTAATTACCCAGAGCACTTTCCAAAAGCTAGGTCTACATTCAACAAAAAGAACAACATAGATCTTGTTCTTTTCTTCTTAAGAGTCAAGAGCCCGAGAGAGACTCTTTAGCATCAGTGAAGCCTTGATGGAACCTAAAACAGGACCCTGAATACAGCAAGGGCTCAATAAATGTTTGTTGACCAGCAGAATGAATGAATGATGATTTTTAGGTAGTTTGCTAGCACATGCTGCCCTCATTTCTTCCTTCTATGTCTCCCTATTATTGAAGAATTAAAGCATTAAATGAATATAAACCATAAAGTTCATTTCAAGAAAAATACATAGATACTAATCAGCTAAAGATTAAAGAGGATCATGATAGGAATCCCAACCTCAGTTTCCTCCTCTTCAAAATTGGGGTAGGAAGAGGGGTTGAAGTATATAGACTCTGAGTCCCCTTAACATTCTAGATCTCTTATTCATGGTTGAAATTCCTTGATTAAATAGTTGATTATTCAATTATTAATCAGCTTCTGGAATAGTAGAGGGAAAGCATATTTCCCTGAATTCCTTAATTCTCTTGCCAGCAACTTCTCTCAAATGGGAATTCTCATTTGAGATCAATGGAAAGAGAGAGCTCCGGATTTGGAACCAGAAGACCTATTTTGAAATCTTGATTCTTCCACTTACCTACTTTGTGACCTGGGGCAAATTATGTACCCTCTCTGGGCCTCAGTTACATCATCTGAAAACGAAGGAGGTTGAATTAGATGGCCTACCTCCAAGCTCCCTTCTAGATGGAAGGCTATGACCTTCAGTCATACTTTATGGTTTACAAAGCACTTTAAAACATATTATCACATTTGATCCTCACAAAACCTCTCAAGCAAGCAGCACATTCATTATCATTCCCATTTTTTAGAAAACTGTGATTTCATTGGTCTAGGTAGTTGCCTCCGAGGACTTTCCTTTGTTAAAGCAAATTGACCCATTTTCTGAGACTTATAATTGTAGAAACTTGTCTGAGACACTAGGAAGTTAAATAATTTGCTCCAGGTCACACAGGCAATGGAGGTCTGAGGGTCGACTTGGAACAAGGTCCTCCTGACTTTTAGACTGATTTGTCACAATGCCACATTGCTTTTCAAATCCATTTTACAGGCAAGAAAACTGAGATTCAGCTATTATAATGGCTTGTCCTAGATCCCACAGCTAGTAAGTGACAGAGTGAGGATCAATCTGGTCCTTTTTCTAGGTCATCACAGTTGCCTACTTAGGTAAAAAAAGATTTAAATTTATTGTTTGCACATGCCTCAGAACTTCAGCTGGTGACAGAAACCATCCAAGGACATTGGCAAATGGTCAGCCTTACCCCTGACATTCTGTTCAGCTGGAACCAATGTATGTATGGGTTCCAATTATTCTTCTTCTCGCCTTTTAGCATTTGTGCTCCCTCTCATCAATCAGTTCCAGCCATTGAGAAAGTACTTACTACTTGTTTGGGATGGGTTATTCCAGAATCTATCAGAATGCTACATTTCCCTACAGGGTGCTACTTGAGATCATAGCTTTCTTTGTCATCCCCCCAAAAAGGAACCTTGTCAATCTCTTACACAGAAGGGGTGCTCTTGAAGCCAGGGTGCTAACTGATCTAGCTGTCTGGAGGATTAGATAAATGGTCTTCAAGTAACCATGTTCTGATCCCATAATCAGCCAACTGGAGGGTAGAAAAATGGGTTGCATACCTCCCTTCTCAACCTAGCCAATCATGAGCCTTATCTCCTGCAGAATAATCCCTATCCTTATATCCCAATTCTGCCCCATTCTCCTCCCTTCCTCAACCGTGGAAGCTAACAACCTTCTCCCTTATGAGCTAGGGCAAATATGAATTGACCTCTTCCCTGCTGCCCAAAGCAGCAGCTAGCAGAACCACTGGGAAAAATCCTCCCCAAGCATATACATCCCTGTTCTCTCTTCCCCACCCCCCAAAATCAGGCTACAGCAGACACCTCTCAGAGGACAGACTGGGCTCTGCACTTTGGGGCAGGGTATCATTTCCCTCCCCCTCCTTCACTCTCCTACCCCTTATCCCCCCATTCCACAATCCTGCCTTTTAGCTTTAGGTGAGACAGAACAAATGGCTTTCGCTCTGATGAGCAGATATAGATGAATTGAAATGAGATCATAGCTCTCATTACATTAGATCTCCCCCAAAACCAACCCCCTTTTATTCCCTATGACTCTTGAGAGCACTACCATCCTTTTAATCACCCAGGTTCATAAACTCTGAGCTATCTTCAGTTCTGTACTTTCCTTCACCCCACATATCTGGTGGATTGCCAAATCTTACTTTTTCTTTTATTTCCACAACTCTCACAACTGTCCCCTTCTCTATGCTCTCTGGTTCAGTATCTAATCACTTCTTGGTGGATTGTTGTAAAAGCATTCTAATTGGCTTCCCTCCCTCCCCCCACACACTCTAATCCATTCTCTTCACAGTTTCCAAAGTGGTTTTTCTTAAGGCACAAGAACTTAGCCCCTTTCTCAAAATTCAAGTAGCCCACTATAATTTTAAGACCAAATTTTTTTGTCTTGATCTCATCTTTTTTAAAATTCTATTTTCTTTATATGCAGTCATCTTATATATACTGCTATGGCAATGCTTGTTTTATTCCATAAATTGAAAATAAGATAGACACCAAATGGGGGAAATACTTTTAATGAAAGTTGATATTAAATGTAATTTTTAGTAAACTATATATAAATGTTTATATTGAACTAATTTGTAAATATGTAATAACATTTAATATATTGGGAAATTATAGTAAACTAAGTTAACAGATAAGCAATTGTATACATTAGGGGTACACACTCAAAAATGTTATTTGGACAGAGATACAAAATCAAAAAGTTTAGAAACCACTAGGCTAGATGACTTCTGGAGGTCTTTTCCCTGCCCCAAGCAATTCCAAATATGTACCTCTATACAGCAATAATCCTTAAGTCTCATTCCTAATGTTTATTCCTTCAGAGCATGATTATACCTTTGTCCCTGAATATTTGGTGACTGTAGTCAAATGCTTTGTGGGATGCAGGTATCTTTAGGGGTGAAAAGTTTTAAGGTAAGGGGTCTATTAACCACACACTGCCTCAGAAGGGCCTTAATGACTTTAATTTGTCAGGTCTAACAATCCAAAGAGTAAAAATCTTAGAGGAAATCATCTAAATGAACCATTTTTGCTATTAATATGCATCACTAAATGGAAAAAGAAAAGAAGGAAGGAAGGAAGGAAGGAAGGAAGGAAGGAAGGAAGGAAGGAAAGAAGGAAGGAAGGAAGGAAGGAAGGAAGGAAGGAAGGAAAAGGAAGGAAGGAAGGAAAGAAAAAAAAGGAGGAAAGGTGGAAAGGAGGGAGAGAAAAGGGAAAGAGGGAAGGAGAGAGAAGGGAAAGAGGGGGAAAGGGAAAGAGGAAAGAGAGGGGGAGAGAGAGAAAAGAAATGTCCTCATATTTTTTTTTCTCAGAGAGGACATTGGAATTTTCATTTGATTCAAACAAACATCAACATTTCATAACCCCATACTTTGATTCTTTTTTTTTTTTTTTTTGGTAGTTTTTTTAGCTCTTTCCCTAGTGGATTTCTCTAGCAATTCTATCAATTCAAAAAAGGTACTTTTCTTGGAGAAACCCCCAGAGAAAGGAGTTTGGGGAGCTTCTTGCTTATTTGGTACAGATCAAGCAGATCTCTGTAACTCATTTTCAGCCCTTCTTTCATAGTATCAGCTTTGAGATATTCTTTGCAAGCAGTCAAGGTAATTACCATCCAGCAGGGTCCAATTGTTTTCAATTAAAAGCTTTACTGCCGTCTTTAGTTTTTAATACCATTGTGACCATCTGCTTTCACTAAAGATCTCCCAGCCAAATGCACAGGCCACAGCCTAACACCATTCAAGTTCAGAAAATCATTTCCTTGTATAAGGAAAACACTTAATAGTTAAGGAGAAGGTCCCTATGTGTCTCTGTTGATAGCATAAAAGGAACAAGAGGATTCCAAAAGGCTCCTTTCTCCAGAAAACAGGCTTTTCAAAGTCTGGAAAAGTTGAGAATAGAATGGAGAAGTAGTCCTCCTATCTTGCTCCAATCATCAGAGATTTATCTCAATTCTCTGTTCCCTTTTCAAATCAGCAAACATTCACTAAGGGATTTGTTATGTGCCAGTCTCTGTGCTGGAAACTAGGAATACCAAGACAGTCCCTACCCGAAAGGAGTGCATATAAAAAGGGTAATCTGAGGAGAGAAAGCACTACCAGTTGCAGGGATCCTTTCCCAAGGAAGGAGCACCTGAGCTTAGCCTTGAAGGAAGAACCCGGAGAGAAATACTGATACCTTTTCCTGCTTCTATCCACATCCTTCACTGAAAAATCAGAGTGTCTATTCTAGGAAAGCACATGAAAATGCTTCACATATAATTTGCATATACATCCTCCCGGTGACCCATTTCTCCTTCCCCAAAGCCTTTGCACAAGGTCCCCAACCTTGGGTTACCATGGTTTGCCTGGTTTGGGATGGACAATGGTAGGTTGAGATCCTTGAGATAACCTGCCAATAACTGTCTGTTTCTCAAGCGCCATCACATAAAGACAAACCATCATCCTCATCAGCTCCTCAAAGTTTGGACTGTCTTTGTTAGACTTTTCCATTTGCTTAGGAAACAGAGCATGTAGCTTAGCAATCAGAAGTTTTTTCCTTATATGGCTCAGCTAATGGCCATTTCCTGTGATTGTGAAATGAAAAAAGAAGACAAACTAGTATGTCTCTAGCGACTTATTTTATCACTTCTCGTATCTGACTAGCTAGCAGCCAACATAATTTAGCAAAGGTCATAAATTGAAGGCCATTTGCAATGGTGGCAGTGCCCAACCCCCACCCCTGTTTTGCTGATTATAAAGAAATCTTGCCAGTATTTCCATTATGAAAACCATTTCCTAAGATTTAACCCTCATGACTCTGACATTTAATCAAACGCTTAATGAATGACTACAAATTATACCACAAACACATGAACCCAGAGGCTGCTGACTTATTACACAAAACTTTCTCTGAAACAAATCTCACCAATAAAAATTATGCCATGTGTTCCAGGATTATTATTTTCATTATTGATAATAGCTCTCACCTGAAGGTTTCCTGGGAGGTGGGAAAAGAATGTAGCCTTATCATCCCCATTTTACAGATGAGAAAGCAAAACTCAGGGTCAAGCCCCAGTGAAATTTCTCAATGAAATACATCCACACAGCAGACATTTATCATAGTTTTCCATGATTCTTTTCAGTTTTTTTTTCATTATTTCATTTTTTCATTAAGTAATTAAAGGGTATTTCCCTTTAATTCCCTTGCTATTTCCCGGCTTATCTGGTCAAGGCTTGCAGAGATGAGCTATGCTTAATGAAGCTAACAGAGTCAAATCTCCCTCTAATTTCACATCCAGCCCATAGCCAAGAGCAAAGAACAGGGGAAAAAAATGGTTATGAAGGTCTCAGACTCTCTTCTCTATCTCCCACTTCTTTCCATACATCCCAGAGTGTTGTGTTCAGTAAAGAGATACAGGACAAACCTGGGATGAGATTTCGATAGAAGCTAAGGGGAAAATAAAATGAAAAATCTGGTGCTTTCCTAGCTCATGGGAACAGAGATTAGGGAAGAGAGCTGCTCACATATCCAAAATGACTTGGTTTTCACAAATGAAACTGGGCACTTGACAGCTCCAGAACATGGACTAATAGATTTTGATCTCAGAGAAAAATGTGAAAACAGCTGACATATTGCAGCTTAAATATAATCAGTCACTGAAATTGCTGTGGAGTTTGTTCCTGTGAATTTTCATATGGATTTCTCTTTTTAACCATATATGTATCCTAACTCTATAGGTATGTGGAAGATTTTAATAGCTCATTTGAGATCCATTATAGACACCGATGATGTTGTTGGGGCAGGGGAGGGAAGATTAAAAAAAAAAAAAAAGAGGAGTGATTAATAGCAATATCCAACATAGGAAATATAATACAAATTTGAATGGATGGTCTTTAGGAGAAGCAAATGGAAAAAATGCAAAGGGTCTATGCAATTTTATTAATTTTGTTTTTTCTTTTAAATATATTAATATATCTCATTTTTATATCAACTTTATTTCTAAATATATTCCTCTTTTTTATTTATCTAGTAAAGAAGAGAAGAGGAAAGGAAAAGGAAAGAACAGGGAAAGACAGGGGAGTGAGAGGAGAGAAAAAGCATTTCATCAAACTAATTCTCAGCTGAGTCTCACACATAGTACCTCACTCATGCAAAGAGGTAAGAATGGTATCTTTTCTCTTTTCTTCTTTGGGACCAACCTTGATCATTTTAATTGCCTAACATTTGCTTTAATTTTATCATTGTTATCTTTTGTTGGAGTCATGTGCACATTTGTTCTTTTACTTTGTTTTGTATCAGTTCGTATTTCTTCCCCTGCTTCCCTGTATTCTTCAGATTCATCAGTTCTTGGGATTCAGCAATAATCCATACTTTAATTTATTGATATTTGGTTAGTCATTCCTCAAACAGTACAAGTACATTAGATTTTTTTTTTAATGACAACCCAAATTACACATTGTTCCAAAATACCAAGGAATAAAAAAGCATACGTCTTTGTAACTCCCAACAGATCTAAAAGAATGATTTATATTATGTTTCATAAGTATTTATCCATGAATGAATAACAAAAATAAATAAGGACCAACAAAGTCCATTTGAGAAAACACTGGGATTTGGAATGGGAGAACCTGAGTTTGAATCCCAAGTCTGCTAACATACTTTTTCTGGGACTAATTAATTTCACTTCTCCAGTCCTTTACTTCCTCCTCTATAGAATGAGGGTGCTGAACTAAGTGACTTCTGGGGACCCTTTTAGTTTTGAGTCTGGGATCCTATGTTTCAGGTATCTGAAAAAGAATTGCTTATTTGCCTTTTTGCCAAAATTGGACTTCTGTGTGTGGAAGTGTGTGTGTGTATGTGTGTATGTGTGTGTGCAGTTATTCAGGCAAACAGAACACAAATTTTCCATAACACTTATTCAGATTTAAAATTAGAATTGGCAAGAGCTATGACCTTCTCTTGTAGCTAATCATTGTGTCAATAAACTAACTAGCTAAATTCTGTCTTTTTTTTTTTAATAAGATTTTTTTCCCCAACAATTATCCATTCCTTCAAAATAAAAGGGCCAGGGAACTTCTGAGAGCCAAGATTGTGGAATAAATTGCCATTTACTCTCCCATATTCACCTCCAAACAATCACAAAACAGTGTTCCAAAACAAATCCTGGAATAGCAGAACCAGCAAAAAGACAGAGTGAAACAATCTTTGAGCCAAGAAACTTGGAAAATTGTCAGGAAAGGTCTGTCTCACTTGAGTAAAAGGGGAACACAGGGTGAGACAGGAAGCATCACAGCAAGTTAGCAGCCACCTCAGCAAATCAGTGGGAGATCCTGAGCCCCAGAGTGGTGGAGCGGACAAACACCAATACCAGAACCCCCATGTGCTTCAAGAAAACCAGAGGAATGGACAGACTCTGAGAACTGCCACATACTTCCGTGTAGTCCTGGGAAAACAGGCTGTCACCAGTGTCCAGATCCCTACATCTTTCAGCATAGCTTGGGGAAAATGCAGGAACACCCCACAAGCTTCAGCACAGGTCAGACATTTAGCATCCCATAAGCTGCCAGATCCCTACATTCCCTAGCAGTGCCAGCCATCCCCATCCCACCTCCTCATCACAGCCAGAGACACAAAGAATCCCCTGTGAGCCTCAGGGCAATACCAAAGCAGCACCAGCAAAACAGAACTTGCAGTCCCTGGCACCAGGAACCTGAGACAGTGCCTCTTCCACCTTGGGAATAGAGCTCAAATTTAAAAGAATGGAAAAAAGCTAAAAAAAAGATGAGCAAAAAACAATTTTAAAAAATATGACCATAGAAAGTTATTATATAGGGAAGATCAAGACACAAACTCAGAAAATGATAACAGTGTCAAAAGATCTATGGACAAAACCCCAAAGCACAGAAAAAATTACATGAAAGAGCTCAAAAAGAAGCTCAAAATCATATAAAAGAAGTAGAAGAAAAATTGGGAAAAAATTGAAAATAATGCTTAAAAAGTAGAATTAATCAAATTGAAAAGGAGGAAAAATCCACTGAAGAAAACAATTCCTTAAAAAGTACAATTGGCCAAATAGAAAAGAAAGCACAAAAGGTAATTGAGGAAAACAACTCCTTAAAAGTTAGAATGGGGCAAAAGGAAGCTAATGACTCTATGAGTCATCAAGAATAAATCAAGCAAATTCAAATAAAAACAATGACAAAAAAAATGTAAAATACCTCATTAAAAAAAAATCCTGACCTGGAAAACAAACTCAGAAGACAATGTCAAAGTCACTAGAGTGCCTTAAGGTTATAATCAAAAGGAGGACCTGGACAGATCTTCAAGAAATGGGGTCAAGGAAAACTGTCCTATATCCTGGATCCAGAGGGCATTGAAAAAAATCCACCAGTCACCTCAAGAAAGAGATACCCAAATAAAAATTCTAGGGGACATTAATTACAGCCAGTATAAGTACTAGTTGACCAAGGAATGGGACTTCCTAAGCAACTTGGTCTCTCCCATATACAAAAACATTTTTGTCCAAGTTTTGTTACATTTACATAAAACCAATTCTGAATAAACTTATCAAATTATAATTTTTCTTATGCTGAGTTTGATCACTGAATTAAATTCAAAGATGTGTATGTAATTGGAGAACAATTTCCCTCCCCCATCCACCCACCCCTATAAAGTCTAGCACTGGGAGGGTAACACTGGATGTGAATAGCTGAAAGAATATAGAAGGTATCAGACTGTCTTCTGTTAGTCAGCACCACAATTTCCTTACTGGAGTGCATTGAACTGGGGAGCTTATATCTCAAGGCACTGGGGTGGCTCCAGAGCTTTTGTTGGCTGTTCCAGGAGGGAGAACTGACACAATACTGGATTAAAGTAAACAGCAATGACTGGGGGGTGGGTGGGAGGTGGAGAGTGAGGGTGGGCAATGGCCTTCACTAGACCCAGGAATATCTTAGGCAGAAAGACAATTTTCATGAATGTTTTCTACCAAAGGTTTCCACTTTAGGGAAATCTTGCATGAATTTCCTGTCATTGCCCTAGAATGGTCAAGAAGCCCTAGGGAGAGAAAAGGACAGGGAAAGGAAGGAAAGAAATCACCTACTTAGTTATTCCATGAGTGATTGAAAAGAGCCAAATTCCAGAAGGGAATCCCTTAAGGGCAACTTTAGAATGACATGTGTTTCTAGCTTCTTCCTCTATCTTTGGAGCAGTCTTATATCCAGAAATACCTTCAGGAATGCTATAGATCTCTGTGATTTCAAGGACCTGGGAACTCAGAGCTGGAAATTACTTACTGAATTGAATTCTCTCATTTTACAGTTGAAGAAAATGAAACATAGAAAAATAGCTGGTTTTGTGGAAATATGTAAAAAGAATTACATGTTTAACATATATTGGATCACTTGCTGTCTAGGGGAGAGGGGAGGGACAGGGAAGGAGAAAAATTTGAAACAGAAAGTTTTGCAAGGGTGATTGTTGAAAATTTTCTTTGCATATATTTTGAAAACAAAAAGCTATTATTTAAAAAAAAATAAAGCTCTCCAAAATTTTTTTTTAAAAATAGAAAAAGAAAAATAGGTGATTTCCCCAAGATCCCATAAGGTATATAGCAAAGCTGAGAGTTGAACCCAGGTCCTGACATGACTTCTAGGTATCATTCAAGCCCAGAATTCAAAAATTATTCTATCAAAGGTCATGAACTTGGAATGTCTAGCAATTGAATTCAATTCAACACTCATCAAGCTCTAATTAAGCTTATGCCCCATACAAAGTCATGTATTAAGAGCTGGAAGTAAGAGATAAAAAACAATTTCTATGAGGAATTAAGAGCCTGAAGTAGAAAGGGAGGCTTGTTTAAGACAGAGCTTCTCAAGCTTTTTCCACTCATGACCTTTTTTTTTGCCTGAGAAATTTTTATGTGACACGAGATATATAGGTAGTTAAAATAGATATATAAATCATTTGATTTACTGATAATAAATCTCCATTTTGTGAGCCCTACATTCAGTTATGAGACCCCCATATGGAATCATGACTACAAAATTATATAACTATATAACATAGTTAAGTTGTATATTAGAGAGTTGCCTAGAGACACTAAAAAAGGAAGCAACAGGGTGAATGGAAAGAAGAGTCAATGTGAAGTGATGAACTTGGAGTCACTAGATGAGTTCAAATCAAAGAAGTGATCAATTTTATTATTATAATTTTACATATATATGTGTGTGTGTATATATGTATATATATATATATATATATATATATATTGGGGTCTAATGGTAACCATCTCCAGGAGGGAAATAATTTGGATAATAATTTTATTGTATATTTGAAAGGAATAGCAAGTTGTACATAGAAGATTTGCAATTTCAGATGCAATCATCCTTATCATACTATATTATGGAAATGCTTGTTTTATTCCACAAATTAAAAATAAAAATGAAAATTTTGGCTCTGTTACTAATCATCACTCTTTCCTTGAGAGTCATTTAACTTCTCTGGCCCTTCAGGCCCCTAATCTATAAAACTGGAAAGTTAGATTGTTGTTGTTTAATCATTTTCAATTGAGTCTGACTTTTTGTGACCCCTTTGGGGGTTTTCTTGGCAGATACTGGAGTGGTTTATATTTCCTTCTACAACTTATTTTACAGATAAGGAAACTGAGGCAAACAAAGTTAAATGACTTGACCAGGATTAGATTTGAAATCAGGTCTTCCTCACTCCAGATCCAGAGCTCTAAGGTCTGTAGGACTTGACTGCCATCTTGCACTAAATGTCCTGTAAAATCCTTTCCAACTCTAATTCTATGATGATATGATCCCGTCATATAAATAAGAATCATACAAATAGATTGTAAACTGTTCTATGGACCAGTCCTAGCAAAGTGCTATAAAAATTTGGAGAAAGGGAGAGATCACTTTCATATTGTGGGATCAGAGAAAGCTTTACAAAAGAAATGGCACCTGAGCTGAGACTCAGAGAAAAACTATTTCCACAGAAGAAGATGGAAGGTATGGATTTCTAGGGTGAATAAATGTAGGGAAGGAGGATAAGTCAGTAAAGAACAGAAGAAGGGCTATGTTTAACTTGAATCAATTAGCATTCATGAAGGTGAGTAAAGTGAGTGAAGGTGAGTGTTGAAGACAAATTGCAGAAAGGTTCAGATGTCAAAGCAAGGAGCTTATACTTTATCCTTTGGATAACAAAGATGCACTGGCCTTTAAAAAATATATAATTTTTTTCTTTAACATTTTTATTTAAAATTTTGAATCCCAAATTCTATCCCTTCTTACTTCCCTGAGATGACAAACAATCAGATATAGGCTATTCATTGCATTGGTCATTTTTGAGCAGGACATTACATGGTCGGAGAACTTTACATTAGGAAGACTATGTTGGCAGTGATGTAAAGTATGGCACATGATGAGGAGAGCCTGGAGATAAGGAGATGAGATAAAAGGGTATTATAACAAATAATACAGGCAAACCATTTTGAGAATTTGGAGAAGTATGAGGAAGGCAGTGTGCATGGAGAAATATATGAGAGAGAGTGCCCAGAAAACTTATCAGTTGGGACAGCTAGATGGTACACTGAGCACCAGTCCTGAAGTCAGGAGGAACTGAGTCCAAAACTGGGTCTCAGACACTTAACACTGCCTATGTGATCCTAGTCAAGTCACTTAATTCCAATTGCCTCACACACACACAAAAAAAAATTAATTAAAAAAAAAAAAGAAATGTTTCAGTAAATGTTTTAAAGAGAAAGTGCAAGGTAGCATCAACAGAATTTGGCAAATAATTAGATGTAGGCAGAGGAGAAAGGGTCATAGGTGATTCTAAGTTTTTGAGTCCAAAGGCCTGGGAAAATACTGGTACCAACAACAGAATGAGAGAAAATAAAGGAATATGATGAATTCAGTTTAAAACATATTGAAAACACCCTGAAAATGTCCCTAGATCGTTGGAAGTGTCTGCTGGAGAGCTTGGGTTCCATGGGGTAAGGGAGTAGGAAGGAGAGTCATATAGACTTAGGAAGCTCATTAGAAGGAAACTCCCTCTCCCAATGCAACTGTTGATCTTAAAGAGTTGCCTGGAAGTATTCGGAGGTAAAATAACTTGTGATTTGTCCAGGTTCACCAATCTGTAAAGTTAGAGGAGATATTTGAAGTTCTACCATCCAGACTTCAAGACTAATTCTCCATTTACTATGTGAGCTCTCTGGACCTTGGAGGAGAAATTGGAGCTAGAGAGTCAATCCCAACTGAAAACCAATTGAACAACAACAACAACAGTGGATTTGGGAAGCCTCAGCATGAAAACGATCATTGAATTTATGAAAATGGATGAAATTGCCAAGGAAAAGAGAAGATCTAGAACAATTGCATATAGGACACAAGGAGGGAAAGATGAAAGAATAAAGAAGACCAAAATAGTTGGACAAAGAAAAAAAAATCCAAGAGAGAAATATGATACAATGAAGTTGGGGAAAGTATTGAGAAGGTAAGAAGGGGAAAGAGGGCACAAAATAAGCCTTTGTTAAGCACTTACTTTGTGTCAGGCCCTATACTAAGTACTTTGAAAATATCTTATTTGATTCTCAAAACAAACAACTCTACAAAGTAGTTGTTATTTTAATGCCCATTTTACAGCTGAGGAAACTGAAGCAAATAGGTTAAATGACTTGTCCATGGCCACACAGTCAAGAACAAATTTGAACTCAAGCTTTCCTGAATCCATATTCAGACCTCAATCCATTGTAATGTCTCTAAATGCTAAGATCTTTATAAAAGGAAAAACTTGAGAAGTTAAATGAATCCATTTCCAGGATATTTTGCTCTAAACAGCACTGCCTCATTCCTGCATGTCCATTCAATCTGAGAACACACATTAATAAATTCCTCTCCATTTATCCTTCGGATTGAATATAATAATAAATAAATAAGAAGCCAGTGACCAAGGAGCCAAGCACAGTAACTGTCCTCATAGGGAGAAAAAGAATCCCTTTACAAATGGTTATATTTGCTTTGCTATCTCTCATTGGAAAAATCCATATTTTACTCTTTTCTCCTTTGATCAAATGTAATTTGTTCCCTAAAATATAGCAAAAAATTCTGAATGAGTGCTAAGAAGAAAAACAATTCCATCTTCCCCAGCTTCTCCCCCTGCCTCTTTGACCTATACTTGACATTAACTTCACAGTGGTTTCATTTGCCTTTACTTCTTTTCTTTTTTCTTTCTTGTTTACCTGGATCCCAGTTGGATTTAAGCAGTCAGACTCTCATCAGTAGAGTCAAAGGTCTGGGGAAAGCATATGTTCTTTGAATCCCTGCCAGTCGGACCAGATCTGTTCTAGCTCATTTACCATTAGAGCATGAGTCAGCCAGATCTACACAATAGACTTCAGTGGGCAAAGGGAGGTGGTGATGGGGGAGAGATTCAGACTTACAGAAAGAGACCCAGCCTCCTACTAAACTGCTGGGTTCTGGAAGGAGAAAAAACAAACAAAAAACTCTACACTGGAAATTCTGTTTGTTCACGTAAGTAAATAGGACGAGCACCAGGCAGAATTGTACAGCTGGTAAAGGTTTTCTTCCATGTCCCCAGTCTTTTATTTCCTTTCTTTTGGTGGCAAGCACTCAATTCCATTAGAAAACTAGGTCCAGAAAATCACTGCTCCCTCTCCACTCTTTGTGCTACTTCCAATTCCAACAAAACTGGGAAATTGGAACATTGACCTCAAGAAGTGACAGATGTGGATAAAAGCCTTGCCATGCAACAGTGAGGTCCTACCTGAGGATGGAGAGCACGGGATTTGTAATGAACTCAGTGCTGCTATTTGATAAGTCAGAAGAAGGAGCAGAGAAAGCAGAGTGGGGATGGGATGGAGAAAGGATGGGTAACCTCAAGTTGGGGATTATTAGTAAAAGCAACAAAAAGATTAAGCAGATGGGGGATTTGGGTGTGGAAGAAAGGAAGGACTTTCTTGGTATTGTTTTTGCTGGATGCTCAAGTTGTCTTCTTAAATTTTTATTAGCATGAGTTTCAGTTAATGTCTGACCTAATAATTAATTATCATTATTAATTATTTTAATTCATTTATGTAAATTATATAAATTTAAAATTAATTTAAAATTTAAAATTATATAAATGAAATATATATAAATTAATTAAATTAATTAAAATATACATTAATTACCTAATGTCTGACCTAATAATTTTCATGACTATTATGGAGTTCTAGTATCTTAATTTCTTCTTTTTTCTCTTGTCATTTTTTTCCATTCAATAATCTTTTTATTCTAATTTGATTTCCCACCTTCTCAGTAGTTTTTTTTTTCTGTTTTCTTTCTTGGATTTCTTTTTTAATCCTGTCTTCAGGATTTCATCTAATAATAATTCTATTTTTTTCATCTAATAGGACTTTTCATCTAATAATAATAATAATAACAATAATAATGTCATTCACAAAGGCTTTTAAAATATGTGAAAAGTTTTACACATATTATTTCATTTTATTTCACACTAACCTTTGGAGGAGGGTTATTATTATTATTCCCATTTGACAGAAGAGAAAACTGAGGCAGATAAAAAGCTAAGTGACTTGCCCAGGGTCACCCATTTCATAAGGATCTGAATTTGGATTTGAACGGAAGTCTTCTTGATTTCAAGTCCAAAGTTCTGTCTACCGGCCACCTAGATGAAATATAGAAAGGTATGCATAAAGATAGTACCTACATTTAGTACGTACCTAAGAAATATTTATTGACTGATTGACGGAGAAAGCCCTTTCATTATCTTAAGTAGAGACATTAGCTTGTATTTAATATACTCCTATTGAGTGGTTCCAGCAGTAAAACAAATAAAATACAATCATGTTATTGGAACAATTTCCTCAAATCTGGTTAGGATCACTGGTGTGCTGGCAAATATTTAACAACTCTTTTAGGGGAGAAAGGGGGAATGTTGCATGATACTCTTTTAAGTTTAATCTTCAACATTTTCTCCATCACTTTCTTAATTCTAGAAATCAACAAAACAATAGATCAATCCCTGCATTGTAACATTGGTAATTTCTGAGGAATAAAGGCTCACTTGGAACATTTAATAATTGCTTTCAGAAGCCAGTTGGAACCAGCCTGCAGCACACCCCTGGTCAGAATGATAAAAGGAAATGACAGTGCTTCTCAACTCCCCCTCCAAACACAACTGGCTGCAAGACTAAACAATTCACAAATACTCAACTTTCACTGTTCAAGGCCTTGTAATGTGGTTATAATTTTAAAAGATTAGAGAGAACATTGAAAGGGAATCCAGCATTCATATAAAAAAAAGTTACATAAAATATTAAAAACAGAAAATGTTGAGAAAAGAATAATAAGTTTGCCTCCACACTTCATTAATTTCCAAGTCCCTGTTAAAGAAATTAAATTAAATTGTTCTGGACATAAAAGGGACTCTATCATGTTGCTGCATTGGGATCCCACTGACAAACTAAGGTCTTTAAAAGCACACATTCAAA
This sequence comes from Sarcophilus harrisii, assembly GCF_902635505.1. Lineage (NCBI taxonomy): Eukaryota > Metazoa > Chordata > Mammalia > Dasyuromorphia > Dasyuridae > Sarcophilus > Sarcophilus harrisii. The sequence continues at coordinate 127,295,973 of NC_045429.1, forward strand.
AGTCAGAAGTAAGGGTTTGTAACTGAAGATAAATATAAAACAATAACAGAGGCTTCTTGTATATTTTCTTTTCCCCACCCCATTAGACTGTAAACTCACTGAAGGCAGGAAATGTCTTTTCCCCCTCATAAAACCGTATATACCCTTTATCCCAGTAGTGTCACAAATTGCTGTATTCCAAAGAGATCATAAAAGAGGGGAAAGCAACTACATGTACAAAAATGTTTTTTAGCAGCTTTTTTTGTAGTGGCAAGGAATTGGAAATTAACTGGATGCCCATCAGTTGGATAATGGCTGAATAAGTTATTAATATAGTGGAATATTATTGTTTTATAAGAAATGATGAGCAGGCTGATTTGAAAAACCTGGAAAGACTTACATGAACTGATTCTGAGTGAAGAGAGCAGAACATTATGCACAAAAACAGCAAGATTATGTGAGCAACTATGATAGACTTAGCTCTTCTCAGTAATGCAGTGATCCAAGACAATTCCAATAGACTTAGAATGGAAAATGTCATCTGCATCCAGAGAGAGAATTATGGAGACTGAATATGGATCAAAGTATAGTATTTTCACCTTTTTTTGTTTGCTTGCTTGCTTTTTTTTTCTCATGGTTTTTTCCCTTTTGTTCTGATTTTTCTTGTACAACATGACAAATATGGGACTATGTTTAAAAGTATAGTATATGCATAATTTGTATTAGACTACTTGCTGTTTGGGGGAGGGAGGTCAGGGAGAAAGGGAGAAAAAAAGTTGAAACACGAAAATGAATGTTGAAAACAATCTTTGTATGTATTTAAAAAAATAGAATACTATTGAGGAAAAAAGTAAACTATGCCATATGAAGATTCATTTCTATTCAATAAACTTTTGTCAAATATCTAGGCTATGTAAGGCACTATGCTAGGTACTAGAAGTATAAAAACCCCAAACCGAACAAGTTCCTGTACTTGAGAAATGTACATTTTATTATGTGATACATATTATGTGACACATTATGTTTATATGTGGCCTCTATAGGTACCTATTTATTAGGGAAAAAAACTAAACCAATTGTGGCATATTAATGTTATGGAATATTGCTGTGACAGGAGAAATAATAAAAAATGGACAATTTCAAAAACATTTGGAAAGATTCTTTGAACTGATCCAGAATGAAGTGTGCAGAACCAGGAAAGTGATTTGTATAATAATAACAACATTGTAAAAGAAAAATAATTTTTAAAGACTTTATCGATAATAAGCTGTAATTTCAAAACCCCAACTATAAAGTAAACTACTCATTTCCTGATAGAGAATTGATCAGTTCAAGATACAGAATGAGACATAAATTTTTGTAGTGAACCAATGTGGAAATCTTTATTTAACTTTGTGTATTTGTTATAAGAGTTTTGATTTTTTTTTAATGTGGTAGAGTAAGAGGAAAGATGATAAGAAAAATAAATGTTTGTTAATTTAAAATATATAAAAGTTTTTAAATGGCTCCCAAAGTCCAATTCAATTTCTGCAACCATAGTAACAAGTAAAATGAGAAGGGGAAAAGACTAGTAAATGTAGGGATCAAGGAAGGCTTTATAAAGAAATGTGCATTTAAGTTAAGAAGAAAGGAGCTGAGATGAAGAAGAAGGATCCTCTAAGGACAAGGTTTGGGCTGCACAAAGTTTCAGATCAGGGAGATGAATGGCCAGGTCTGGCAAACCATTAATGGTCCAGTATCTTTTAGAACATCAAATTCATGAGTGGAGTGGTATGAAATAAAGCTGACAAAATAAGTGGAAACCTTAAGTGTCTGGCTAAGGAATTTGTATTTTATCCTGTAGATAATATACAGGGAGTTGAGAAGGATTTTTGATCCAGGATATGGAATAATCAAGACCTGTATTCTCTGGAAGATATTTTTTATAACTATGTAGAACAGGGATTTCAGAGAGAAGAGGCTAGAAGTAAAAAGACCAATTAGGAAAGTGTGACAATGGTCCAGGCAGGAAACAATGGAAACATGGATTAGAATAGAGACGGTGTGAGTGAAGTGAAAGAGATGCAAAAAATGCTATGAAAGTAAAATTGGTGACAGTTGACAATTGATTGGATGGGAGAAGAAGAAAGAGTTCAGTTAAAATCTCAAGATTACCAACGTGTTTGATAAGGAGATTGATGGTACTCTCAATAGAAACAAGGAAGTGTAGCAGATGGATAGGTTTTGTGGGAGAAATAATGAATCTATTTTGGATTCAATAAAAGAAGAAAATATTAGGGAGACTGCAGAAGAACATGATTTCAGCCCTAAATATTCAGAGGACTGTCATATGGAAAAGGAATTAAATTTATCCTATTATATCCAAAAGAACAGAATTAAGACCAATGGATAAAAGTTGCAAAGAGACAGATTCTTGTTTAATATATAGAAATATTGTTTCTTATAAAACAATAATATTCCATTATATTAATATATCATAACTTATTCAACTATTCCCCAATTGATGGCATCCACTCCACTTCCAATTCCTTGCCACTATAAAAAGAACTGCTATACACATTTTTGTACATAGAGTTGCCTTTCCCTTTTTTATGATCTCTTTGGGATATAGCAATTTGTGATACTACTGGGATAAAAGGTATATATAGGTTTATATAGGAATGTGTGTATGTGTGTTTTGAACTTCTTTAAAATTATAGCTTTCCACATTTAAACTACACTATCTCAGGGACTAAATGAGCTTCCTGAAACTGAAGGACTTAAAAAAAAAAAAAAGCTGATTGAATATTTGTCAAAGATGCTTTACATAGAGGTTGAACTAGATAAAGGTTTATTTACAAAATAAAAATGAAGAAAAATTGTCCCCTTCCTTGGAAGGCCTTGTGCAATCTAATGCTTACATTTTTTAAGGGCTTATATTTTTAAATATGAAGGTAGTCTTCTTTCTCCATTTTCTAGTTGCAAACCAAACATCCTACAATATGAAGAAAGAGGCATGGAGAGTCAGATATTGAAAACAAATGAGATGAGGATTGTCAGCGTGAAGGGGGAGGGGGAGGCATTAAATCATTATGGGTTTGTACAGATGACAGCCTGTAATTCTTGAAATTGTGTGTTCCCCTGTAATGCACTCTGAGCTCTCCAGCACTGTCATGTAATTAAGAGAAATAACTCACTGTACAGTAGACAATATGTCAGCTTTGCCTATGCCAGCAGAGGCAGCCATGGGATCCACCAAATCCGCAAAGGGGAGAACGATAGCCAACTATTGGTTGATCAATTGACATCTCTTTCCATAACACAGGGACTTTTGTGCTGTCAATCATCTCCTCCCTCACTGTGCAATAATTGTTGAAGAATGAACATTGCCAACTTCAAAGTATTAAAATGCCATCTCTCACATACACACTCAGACACTGAGAATCTCTGGGGGGCTATTACTTGAGTGGCAGCAGTGTTATCATAAAAAATTGATGAATGGATCTATGATTTCAGGACTGCAATATTTTCCCTAGAGCATCATGCAAAGATTGGTAATGGTTACTGGTATCCATTTTCACTGGTAAATATTACAACAAGAAAACAAAGCAACATATGGTATTAGTTCTTGCCCTGCTCCTACAGATTCAGCACAAGGGATATAACAAGTAACTTATCGACTCTACTGTAAGCTTTTAGGACAATTTTATTCATGATTTGGCATATAGCCCTAACCCAACACCAATTTAACTTTATTTTGAAAACACACATACAATATTGAACAATATTCTCAAGTCCTCAAAGGCAGGAACCCCATTTTTGTTTTCTTGAGCATCTCCTTTCTCTTACCTGACCTCCAGAGACCAATTTATTTTTCAAAGTTCTTATCTATGTGATCATAGATCTTGACCTAGAAGGAACCTCATTTAACAGATGAGAAAACTGAAGTTTTGAGAAATTTAATGATTTGCCCCAAATTACACAGAAGAATTTGTTTGTTTGTTTTAACTCAGGTCCTGTACCTTCAAATTCTGCACTCTTTATATGACCCTATATAATGCAGACTTTCTTTAAATAGCCTTAAGATTAAACTTCCATGTATAATTTTGCATATAGGCAGCTAGATGGTACAATGGTAGAGTATCAAGCCTGGAGTCAGGAAAATCAGTTCAAATGTAGTTACTTTCTATCTATGTGACTCTGACCAAAATCATTTTAACCTATGTCTGCCTCAATTATCTCAACTGTAAAAATGGGAGCAATAATAGTGTCTATTTCCTGGATATTGTGGAGATCAACTGAAAAAATATTTGTAAAGTGGCTGGTATATAAAAGGCATTTAATAAATGCTTATTTGCTTCCTTATGGAACACTATTCTCTTCCTTTATTTACCTATTGAAACATGAGAAGGATTTCAACATGCAAATATAGAATTGACAGGAAGACTCTCTTCAACAAAATAATTAAATGAGTGACAATTTTTGGAATAGGATTTAGGCTTTTAATTTCATTTTTGCAAGGAATTCCCTGTCGCAGAAACTTCCTCCACTAATGCAGATGCAACTCATTTACAATTTTAAAGTCTTAAAGAATTGCTTTGGGCATTCGTAGGAAATATTGCAGGTGTCATAAAGCTGCTATGCAAAAACTCCAGTTTTTAACGTGGAGCCTATGCACTATTGGGAAAGTGAAGAAGTGGGGAAGGTGTATGTATATAAATATGTATGTGTAAATACACACACGTATGTAACACATATAAGTAACTCCCAAAGAAGTCCATGACACACCCATGTATGCACACAGGTGCATACACATGATTAAGAATCCCTATATTCGGAAAGGGACCTGTATGTGCACGAATGTTTGTGGCAGCCCTTTTTGTAGTGGCTAAAAACTGGAAACTGAATGGATGTCCATCAGTTGGAGAATGGTTGAATAAATTGTGGTATATGAAAATTATGGAATATTACTGTTCTGTAAGAAATGACCAACAGGATAATTTCAGAAAGGCCTGGAGAGACTTACATGAACTGATGCTGAGTGAAATGAGCAGGACCAGGAGATCATTATATACTTCAACAACAATACTATATGATGACCAGTTCTGATGGATCAGGCCATCCTCAGCAATGAGATCAACCAAATCATTTCTAATGGAGCAGTAATGAACTGAACTAGCTATGCCCAGAAAAAGAACTCTGGGAGATGACTAAAAACCATTACATTGAATTCCCAATCCCTATATTTATGCACACCTGCATTTTTGATTTCCTTCACAAGCTAATTGTACACTATTTCAGAGTCTGATTCTTTTTCTACAGCAAAATAACGTTTTGGTCGGGTATACTTATTGTGTATCTAATTTATATTTTAATATATTTAACATCTACTGGTCATCCTGCCATCTAGGGGAGGGGGTGGGGGGGGTAAGAGGTGAAAAATTGGAACAAGAGGTTTGGCAATTGTTAATGCTGTAAAATTACCCATGTATATATCATGTAAATAAAAGGCTATTAAATAAAAAAAAAAAAAGAATCCCTATATTCAAGGGAAGTCCAAAAACATTATTCCATCAACTAAGCCATACTGCCTCTCATTTCACCAGAAATTTGAAATTAAAACTTAACTATTATCTCTGCAACTGTATCTAATGCATCAGTAAATATGATGTTTCGAATTTCATTTTTTTCTATTTTCTCATCATTCTTTTGAGAGGAGGTCATGAATGAATAAAGAAATGACTTGTTTATAATACAGATTATTTGCCTAATAATCAAGATTTTTGATTGAACTAGCATTATTAGGAATCTCCCTAGGATTACTAAGATACTGCAAACTGGTATGACTTATGTCCAGTCAGCCCCAAGCAACATCCTTGTTCCAGGTTGCTTATTTGTATATTGAAGTATATAGGGCAGAAAAAGAGACTAGAGACAATGTTCAGGAAAACAAAACAGCAACAACAACAAAAAGCCACTGTTTTTAAGGCAAAAAGTAAGGCATCAATATTAACAGAGCACCTGAGACATCATTTCAAATGCCAACTGAAGGGGATCAGTGAATTCACTCACTGAAGCATGTATCTTTCCACCTGGCTCCTTAGTTGGAGGAAATGTGAAAAGCAAATTAAGCTACTGTAAAACTACATGATAAAATATTCGTTCCAAACCTAATAGACTACAGGTAAAAATAGCACCAGAAACATAAAATTTCAGTGTAGAAAAGGGTCCCAGGGACCATTTAGTTCAAGAGGTCACTGAATAACAACACCCTACACAGCATACCAGATCATTGGCTATCTAGTCTTTCCATCTGGAAAGCTTCCAGTGAAGGAAAATCTACTTCTTCCCAAAACAGCCCATCCCAATTAGGGAGGGTTCAAATTCTTAGGAAATGTTTCCTTACATAAACTTTTTTTAGAGTCTTTCCAATTCCCATTGCTTCTAGTTTTGTCCTTTGAAATCTGGCAGGACAAATCTCATCGCTCTTCCACAAGACAGTTTTTAAAAATACTAAGAGATGGTTATCATGTGATCTTTGATCTTTATTTTTCAAGGCAAATAGCCTCATTTTTTTCAACCCTTTTTCAAATGGTACAAACTGAAGGCCCCTCCCTACTTGCCTTCTGGATACTAAAGAGTTTATCAATGTCCTTCCTAAAATATGGTACCTAGAACAGAACATAATGTTCCTCATCTAAGACACTATGCTTCTCTTAATGAAATCTAATTAATCAATCAACAAGCATTTATTAAAATCTTACTATGTATTAAGCATTTTACTGGCATTAGGAATATACATTTATAGTATATGTTATACATGTCTCACAAAAAGAGGATTCCTACTCAAAAGGAGCTTACATTCTAGCTTCTCTCTCTCTTTCTGTATGTGTGTCTGTTTCTTTCTCCTTCTCTAGCTCTCTTTTTTCCTTTTCTCTCTTTCTCTTGCTCTCTCTCCATATATATATATATATGAATTGTGTTTGTGACTGGAATTCTTAACTTTTTTGTCATAGACATTTTTGATAGTCTAATGAAGCCCATGGATCCCTTCTCAGAACAATATATTAAAATTTTGTATAATAATAAAATACATAGAATTACAAAATAAGCCAATTATATTGAAATGCAATTCTAAAACAAAAGTTCACAGAACCCAGGATAAGAACTGCTGGTGCTCATGGAACTTCCACGCTGAGAGCTTGTTATCCTGTTTTGTGATTGCCTCTCATTTTATGTCAAGAAAGTAGCCACCCTCCCACGACCATCTGGAAGCCTTCAGCATACCTTTTCCTCATGTATATACCCTTTAGTTCTGAAACTATGAACCATGATCAAATCAACTTTAACACTGTTCCTGGATGGGGTGTGTCAATCTATTCTCCTATGTTCTCACTCACCACTCCTGGATCTTCTCTGAAAAAAAATTGAAACTATTCTCCTCTTCTTTCTCCTCTTCATCTCAAATTTCTCAGATGAGTTTTCCCCACTATCCCTACTCCTTCATTCATGTCTAGGAGTGGACCTTGTATCAATCCCTGAGAGCCAATTGTTAAATTTTCAATGTGAACATTTACAACTTGGGTATCTATAAACACTACATATTAGGGCTTAAAAATAATAGCATAGATTAAATATAAAAGTGTGTTTTAAATACACATGGGGTGGAACAGGAAGGGAAGAGAGGGAATTTGTGACTTATCAGCACATCTTACCCATCTCACAAAAAGTAGCATTTCTTTTTGCCAAGAAAAATCCCTCTGCATGCACAATCCATCCTTCACCTTCTATCTATCCAAATATTCCTTCTAAGACTTCTTTGCTGAATCTTCCTCTGGGTCACACCTATTGAATGTGATTGTTCTCCAAGGCTCTGCCCTGAATTTTCCCTTTTCTCCCTCTTCACTATTTAATCTGGTGATCTCAGCAGTTTCCATAGATTCAACTAATATTTCTTTGCTGATGACTATCAGTTCTTTCCTAATTTCCAGATTCCTATTTCCAGTTGCCAACTTGACTCAAATTAATTGTCCTGTAGACATCTAAAATACAATTTGTTCTAAAAGATGATATCCATCATCTCCCTAGTCACTCTCTTCTCCTTGTGTTCTCTCACCTACCTCAAATTCAGTTCATTGCCAAGTCCTATTGATGCTTCTTTAACCATATCTCTCAAATATATCCTTTTCTCTTCTCTGACACTATCAACACCCTGATGAAGGCCCTCATTATTTCATGCCTAGACTATTTGCAATAGCCTTCTGATTGGTCACTCCTTTATTCAATAAATTCCAGTGGCTCCTGTCACTTCCAATATCAAATAAAAATCTTTATGGCATTCAAAGCTCTTAAAAACCTAGCTCCCTGCTATCTTTCTAATCTTCTTACACCTTCCTCCCCCACATTCAAACAATGGCTTCCTTGCTATTTCTTTCATAAGATGTTCCATTTTCCTCCAGTTTTGATAGTGCAGCATTAGAGCCTGTTTCTCAACTTTTGCTTTTCTCTGGCTCTGTTTCTCTTAATGCTCTTATTTTTAAAAAATAATTATTGGCATTCTCCTGAATGCCCAAATCACCCTTGATAGTAAATTTCTTAAAGATGTATATTAATTATTTGCATTGAGACTTTATTTAGTTCCTCCCTCCTTTCTAGATTTTTAACGAAATCTTCATTAAATATCACCCCAAAAACTTTTGCATATTTTGAGTACTAGTCTTAGTAACAAGTTAGGCTCAGCAGTTACTAAGAACATTTTTGCTAACTGCTGAACCTAACTTGTAAAAATTGGGCTCAGAATTAAACAAGAGGAGAAGATTGGAATAAGTTGCCTTTTTGAAACTATAAAGCCCCATGTGTCTCCCAGAATCCAAAGCTTATCTTTTTAAATACCAGTTCTGATGTGATATATAACCAAGAAGGAACTTTGAAGAAGGAAATGAGTAAAAAATGTTATCAGGGAAATGTATGATAGGAAATGAAGTTGGGCTAATCATATTATAAGGGCAAAGAATTATGGCTAGATATTTCAGATACTCCACTGGTTTCCTCACAATGCCAGGAGAAATTGAGCAAATGATGGGCACATGTCGGGTGAATCATCTGAGTTGTTCAAGAAGAAAATGTACAAGGGAATGCTCAGAATGGGCAGGCATGAATGGGGATGTTCAAATGGATGAAATCTAAGATCCAAAGATCATCAGTAGACAGATGGAACCAGGGACAAATAGAGTTACTAAATTAGGAGTTAGGAAATCCTGAATGCAAATACTGCCTCTCAGACTCTTATATGGAACCCTGGGCAAGTCACTTAAACTTTCTCAGCCTCAGTTTCCTCACCTGTTTAATGAGGATAATAAGAGCAGGGTTGTTGGGAGGACGAAATGAGATAAAAATATAAATTTTAATATGTTATGCAAGTTTTATTATTGTCCTTATCCATTTAGTATTAGCATATTTTTTGGTAACAATGGCCTAAGTTCACTCTAGCACCTAATGCATTCTCTAATAGTTAGCTTCATACTCAGGGAGGAGACTCAAAATTTTTTCACTGTTCTAAAATAAGTCTGCATCATTATAGTATAGTCAATAATCTGTTAGGACACAAAATAACTAATTCATTAAGAACAGAGAGTTTTGTCTCTCCAGTTCTTTGGTGTCCAAAGCAGCCAAACCATGTCAAGCCCCTTCTCAGAGTGCCATTCTTTATGGTATAGTAGATAGAGCTTTGGATCCAGATTCGGGAAGACCCAAGTTCAAATTCATCAGTCACCATGAAAGGATCAATGAGCAAATCATTAAACTGCTGTATGATGTTCATTCATCTGTAAAATGGGTATAATATTAGCACCTATATCCCAGAGTTATGGGGATAAAATGAATTAATATTTTTAGAGTACTATGTAAATGTTAGCTATAACAATTGTTATTGTTCTAAGTGAGCTAGGAAGAACCTGGAGAATAAATGACTGCAACAGGTAAATGGAAAAAAAAAACAACAATAACAACAAATAAAACAGAATGATATTAAATTATAAAGATTGTTTCATCTCAGAGAGGAAAAAATGGAACTTCCCCCATTCTTTGAAAATATAGGGGATCATGGAGGTGGAACATTGCAAAAACTGTCAACTGATATGTTGTTTAGTTTAAACAAACTGATTTTTTTTCCTTTTTTAATTCTCCAAGGGATAGTTACCAGATTATGGGAAGAAAGATAATATATCTTGAAATAAAGATGCTGGAGATAAAAAAGTATCAATAATTTTATTTTATTTAAATAAAAGTCAATAAGAAGTCTAAGTAAAAGATGAATAAACCCAAATTTCTCATCAGGGTTGAAAAAAACATTTCAAATTATATGTTGCAGAAATTATCAGATAGTAAATTCATAAAAGCAAGTCTCTGCTATAGACAAAAGTCCAGGAGGATATACTCCCATCTCTGAGCATTTCTATTATTTGAAAATCAGATTACAATTGAGGGTAGCCTTGAAGAGAAAAAGAAGTCACAAGCTTGACTGAAAGCTGTATGGATGAGTGGGACAGTTCCATATTCCTTGCCTTGGTGGAGGGTGAAGGGATTTAAGGACTGTGGAAAAACAATGACCCTCTAGGAGGTCTCTCTCATTTGTTGCTTGCGTGAATCACAGTCCACCAGCTGGGGCTCTCCAAAACAAGGGTCCCCACTCTAGGAATGCTTCTGTGTATCAGGATGGCTATGATACCTTTCAGGTTACAGTCTTCCTAAACACAACAGGCACCTCCAGATGCTAGGAGAGTCAGAAACCATAACTTGTCCCTGTGATTTATAGCTGTAATGGCCCCCATGCCTAAATTATTTATGTGAGTCGATAATATTCCATCAGTTGTAGGAGCTGTGAGGTGAACCCATATAGATAACTGCTCTCCTCCATGGAAATAAACTACGTCAGGGGAGGATAATACAGTATTTTCTTAAGAACAGAATGATGATGCGATTTGCAAATGTCATGCTTCTAGTGCATGAGTAATAATCTCATTATTCATCATTGGCCAACCAACATGTGATCCGTGAGAGTGTTCGAAAGGCAAGCAAGGTGAAAGTCTGAATCTAAACATGGCAAACGCTGTGGGTGTTGCTCCTTAAAGCATTTAGACTTGATCACCCACACAGGCTGATGGTTTCACGGCAGGAGTTAATTCTCTCATTGAAGCACCTCCGTACCCTGAGTATAGGTTGTGGAAATGGAACAGAAGTTCATTGGGGGATGATATAAGCCCCCTTCAGAAAAAAAAGCAAAAATATAAATAAAACTGCAGTCTAGGAACCTTTGGAGAGTCTGCATGAAACTCCACAGGAATGCATGAGAATGTGTGATTGCTGGAAGAGCTTGCTCAGATTTGAGAATATTATTGAGCAATGATTTTCTTTGCATCACTCAGGAAAGAAAAGTCTAAAGGGAAGGAAAATTTGCAGTGTTTTGGCAAGTCTGGATGGGATGATTCATGACTAAATTGTGCCTTTACTATGACTCAAAGTCCATAATTTAAGAATATAGGAAACTTTTTCTAAGCAAAGGGTTGTCATACAATTAAAACATAAGATATAGGATCTTAAAGTTGCAGGGAAGTTTGAGATTATCTAATTCAACCCCCTGGGAAGCTGGATGGCACAGTGGAGAGAAAGCCAGGCTTTGAGGCAGGAAGATTTCTTTTCCTAAATTTAAATCTGACCTCAGATACTTAATAGCTGTGTGATCCTAGCAACTCATTTAACCTTGATTGCCTTGGTTTCCTCATCTGTAAAATTACCTGGATAAGAAAATAGCAAACCTCTGCAGTATCATTGCAAAAGAATCCCAAATTGGGTCATGAAGTCAGATACAAATGAAATGACTGAACAACAACATAAAGCATTTTAAGTCTGGAAAAGTAAGTCTGGGATAGATTCTCGACCCTTTTAAATGTGGAACTAATAATTTTTATTTTATTTGTTTATTTTATTCATTTATTCAATATTTATTTTATTCATTAAGGGTTTCTGAGTTAGGGGTATGATAGAATCAGAGCTATAGCTCAAAACTTAATCATTTCTCCCTATCTTGCAATAAAAATTACCATAGTCTATTGATATTATAAAACCATTCTGCCCTTCCAGCTTCATTTTCTATCAGCTACTTGGCTTGGATTTAATTCCATGACCATGAGCCCCCATGTCTCTCCTGGCACCTGTCTTCCTCCCTACTACTGCCCTTTGCAGCTTATTATCTTCCCCTATTACATTGTAAGTTCCCTGAGGACAGGGGCTGCCTTTTTCTTATTCGTATCACCAGCACTTAGCACTATGTCTGACACATAACTATTATTATTAACTTATTTTATTATTACTAATTAAACTTATTAGTATTTATTAACTACTAACTATATTTCTATAGTAGCAGATTTCAAACTTTTGGTCATAGAACTCTTTTAAATTGTTAAAAATTATTGAAGTCACCTCCCCTCTTTCAAGGTCTTTTATTTATGTGGGTTATATCAATATCATATTATAAATAAAAACAAATTTAGTATTATTACAAAGCTAAGTTTGGTCTCATAGACTCCCTGAAAGGGATGGAGGGACGCTTAGGGGTCTCTGGACCACACTTTAAGAATTTCTTTTCTAGAGCTATAAAAGAAAGAAAGATTTCCTTATTTACTATTGCTCAAATAAGGAAGCAGCTCCTCTATCTATAGGCAGAAAGGAAGAGAAGGAAAGGCATATATCATGGAAGACTCAATAGAGTTTGAGGATCTAGTCAAAAGGGCTAAACTTATACATCTAAAGGTGTTTTTGTCATTGAGTCATTTTTAATTTTGTCCACTTTTTTATGACTCCATTTTTTTGTGGCAAAGATACTAGAGTGGTTTGCCATTTCCTTCTCAATAAAGAAGTATCTGAGGCCAGATTTGAAGTCTTGATTCCAGGATCAACACTCTATCCACTCTGTTTTGATCTAAGAATCTAAATTTGAGAGGATCTAAAGTTTGAGAGATGGAAGAGATCTTAAAGATCCTCTGGATTTTTTGGTGACAGTGAACAGGGTGTAGAATTTGGAGTCAGAAAAACATGATTCCTATTATTATCTCAGAAATTTATTAGGAATGTGACCCTCAGTCTCTCTGAGCCTCAGCAAAGTGGGGATGCTTGGAGCTAGATATCACCTACTTCCCAAGGAAATGATCAAACAACATAATGAACACAAAGTGTTCGGGAAGCCTTTAAGGTTTGTGTTCAGACATTAATAATGTCTACCCATGTTATTTTCTATGATTCTCATACAAGGTAGTTATTGAGCCATTAGCTTGATAGATAGATACTGGGTTTGGAGTCAGGACGTGGCTTTTCAGGTTTCCAACATCTCGCTCCTCTGCTAAGTATGATTCAAGTCAATGACACTATTCTCCTTGCTGTTCCTCACATCAGCATCACATTTCTAGGGGTTGGACATTTTCACTGGCTTTCCCCCAAACATAAAACTCTGTCCTTCCTCATCTCTGCCTCTTGACTTCCTTCAGGTCCCAGCTAAAATCCCACCTTTTACCAGAAATCTTACTTGATCCCTCTTAGTACTCCTGCCTTTCTTCTCTTGATTATCTAAATTTATCCTATATCCTGTATCTTATTGTGTATAGTTGTTTACTTGTTGTCTCTGAATTCCTTGAGACCAGAGACTATCTTGTTCCTTTTTTGTATGCCCAGTGTCTGGCCCATAGTAGACATTTAATACATGATTGTTGACTAACTTACCTCAAACACTTTGCTAGCTGTATGATCCTAGACAAGTCATTTAAACAATTTGAACCTTAATTTTTTAAACTGCAAAATCAGGATAAAAACAGAATTATAAGGACCAAATGTAATTGTATTTTATAAACTTTAAAGTACTATAGGAATGTTACTATAGAAAATATAGTATTTTGAACTAAACCCACCACATTGTAAGGCTCAAATGAGATAATTCATACAAACTTTAAAGAGCTAGAGACATATCATCATTATTAGCTATAAGTTATAATAATAATTATCATTGTTATAAATTCCAGTTGTCAGGGCAGCAAAATAGCACAGTAGATAGAGTACTGGCCTTGAAGTCAGAAGGATCTTGAGTTCAAACTCAGCCTCAGATATTTAAAATTTATTAATGTGTGATCTTGGACAAGTTACTTAGCCCTGATTGCCTCACCAAAAATAATAATGACAATAAATGTCAGTTATCATCTAGTTCTAATCCCTCATTTTACAAATGAGGAAGCTGAGGCCCAGGGAGGTGGAATCTTGTCCAAGATCACACAGGAAATCAATAACAGAGATCAAATTGAAAATGAAGTCTCCTGACTCCAAAGCTGGTACTTTCCCCACTCCTCAAGCTGCCTTCTAATGTCAGGCATCAGAGATCCAAAGATTAGTCAGGTCGAATGATATATGTGTCTGCAATCTTCTCCAAATCTGTCATGAGATAATGGCACTCTGGAAAAATAGCTTCCCTTAAACCCAGACTGAATTTTACAAGAGCAGGTGCATGAGACTGCTGAGGAATGTATGGCCCTGTTCCATTTGACTAAAGGGCTGCTTTCTAATTTGGAGCAAATTAAGCAAACTAGAGCAAAAGGAAAACTATTTGGGATTAGTGACATGCTTTCTCAGTCATGGGCATATGTTTCTATCCTGCAGCCTTAAAAGAATGAACTCTATTAAAAACAAAACTGAAAAGCAAGACAAACAAAATCATTCTTCCTCTTTATCCCTTTGTTTTTTAAGTACCCCCAGAGAATTCTAAGATTTGAAAAGGCCCTCACAGGTCATCTAGTCCATCTCCTGTCCAAATTATAAAAGTAATAAAAATAATAGTAAAAATAATAATTCAGTTTAATTCACCAATATGTAAGACACTATAAGAGGGGTAGTGGATAGAGTTAGGAAGGCCAGGGCTAATGTTCTGCAGTGTTGTGTAAGGGATAGAGTGCAGGCTTGGAGCTAGGAGGACCTGGATTCAAATTCTATTTTTACTAATTACTGTATGACTCTGGATTCAGGTTCTTCATCTGTACATTGAATACCAGACTAGATGTTCTCTGAGGTCCCTTCCAGCTCTAGATCTATGAGTTTAAAGTGTGGGACACTAAGCAAATACTTATAACTCATGCCCTAGGCCAGTAGACTACAAAATGGGAGTGGGCTCCAAGGGGGGCTGTAAACTCAAGGGATTGTATAATCAACCTTGTTATCAAGGCCCATTCCATTCCAACAGTCAAGGGGCATACACACAACACAGTCACACTTAACCTTATTCATTAATACTCTCCCACTTTAGCTCTTTCGTTTTCAGTGTAAATTCCCAGCCTCCCTCCTATTTATTACTGAGCTAATGTAGACCGCTCAAGACTGTACAGCACCCAGATTATCTTTCCCCCAGATTCATCTCTTTTGCATATTTCCCTATTACCACCAAGGACACTACCAACTTCTAGTCATCCATGTTCTCACAACCTCAGTGACATCTCTGACTCCACACTTTTCATTGCCCAATGGATCCAATCAGTTGCCAAATCTTGTAGTTTATAACTCCACATCTCTCCCATCTCTTCCTTCCATTCATACAGCCATCACTCTGTTCTTACCTGGACTATTGTAATGACCTTCTAACTGATCCATTTTAATCCATCCTCCAAAAATTTGTTAAAATGATTTTCTTAAAGTGTAGCTCTAACCACATCACTCCTCAACCCAGTAAGCTCCAATGGCAACCTCGTGACTGTAGGATAAAATATTGTTCCATCTTCATCTTATCCTTTAAAACAACTACTTTTATATAGTTTTATAATGTGCATATTTATTTGTATAATAATACATCTATATATTTTATAAATAAGCAAATATATACATACGGGGGCTATGTACTAATTTTGTTTTAAACTAATGAGATGCACGATCAAAAAAAATTTGAAGACCACTGCTTACACAATTCTTTAAATTATAGATCAATTGAAGATCTACATTGATAGGAGTTTCTTCACTGGTCATAAATAGAGGGAGGGGAAGAGAGAGAGAGAAAGAGAGAGACAGAGACAGAGACAGAGACAGAGAGACAAAGACAGAAAGAGAGACAGAGAGAGAGGGAGAGTGAGCAAGACAGAGACAGAAAGAGAGATAGAGAGAGGGAGAGCAAGCGAGACAGAGACAGAGAGAGACAGAGAAAGAGACAGAAAGAAGAGGAGGACAGGAAGGGGAGATGAGGAGAAAGGGAGAGGGGAGGGAGAGGAGAGACAGAGAAAGAGACAGAGAGAAAAGAGACAGAGACAGAGAAGAGATGGAAGAGAGAAACAGAGACAGATGGAGACAGAGACACAATCAGAGAAAGATACAGAGAGAGAGAAAGAGAGACATACAGAGAAAGAGACAGACAGAGAGAGAGAAAGAGAGAGAAAAGGAGGCAGAGACAGAGAGAGACAGACAAGAGAGTAAAAAAAAGACAGAAGAGGGAGAGAAAGTAGAGAGAGGAAAGGAGAGAAGAGACAGAGAGAAGAGAGAATGAAAGAAATAAAGGAGAGAGGAAGAAAAGAGAGAGGAAAGGAGAGAAGAGAAACAGAGACAGAGAGAAGAGACAGACAGACTCCCTTATGACTGTAGGATAAAATACTGTTCCATCTTCACTTATCCTTTTAAAATATCTACTTTTATATAGTTTTAAAATGTGGATATTTATTTGTATAATAATACATCTATATTTTATAAATAAGTGAATATATACATACTGGGTTTATGCACTAATTTTGTTTTAAACTAATGAGATGCATGATCAAAAAAAATTTGAAGATCACTGCTTACACAATTCTACAAATTCTTTAAATCAATTGAAGATCTACATTGATAGAAGGAATTTCTTCACTGGTCAAAAAGAGAGAGAAAAGAGAGGAGGACAGGTTGGAGAGATGGGGAGAAAGGAAGAGGGAAGGAGGGGAACCAGACAGAGATCAGGCCCTGTGCTAGGTGCTGGGGAAACAGTTTAAACATAAAACCATCCCTTCTTTTTATGGAACTCACATTCTATTGTGATGTAACATATACACGAGTAAAAAAAAAAAAAAAAAAAAAAAACCGCAAAGAATACACACTTAATTTCAATGATTTGGGCTCAGGAAAGATCTATAGACCTTTGAGACACTCAAAAAAATTCAGAGATTCTACAAAGCAAACCTAAATATTTAACTTAGTCTTTAAGGTTCCCAATCATTTTCCTCAAAACAGCCCAGCAAAGCAGCTGGTATATTTTGCAGTGAGAGGATACTGGCACTAACAAGGCTTAGAAATTTGTTCACATAGCTGGTAAGAAACAGAGCTGTGAATCAATGGTTCTTGTTTTTCCACTCAGGGTATTCTCCACTACATAAAACTACTTCCTGTATCTTAAAGTATTGTTGTTCAATTGTTTTGGAAGTGTCTTATTATTTGTGACCCAATTTGAAGTTTTTTTTTTTTTTTTTTTTTTTTTTTTTTTTTTTTTTTTTTTTTTTTTTTTTTTTTTTTTTTTTTTGCAAAGTTACCAGAATGGTTTTCCGCTTACTTCTCCAGCTCATTCTACAGATGAGGAAACAGAGGCAGACTGGGTTAAGTGACTTCCCCAGAGTCATTGCAGTTAATAAATAAGTTCAGATTTCAACTCAGGAAGAATCATCTTCCTAACTCCAGAGCTGGCACTCTGCCCACTTTGCCACCTGGCTGCCCATCTTATTTCCTCTATATCAGTCCTTATAAGTAGTCAGTCAGTCTCTAATGATGGAGAATTCAGCAATTTGAGAAGCAGTGTCATGTAGTGGAAAGGACTAAGAATATAAAGACAGATAACCTGTCTCTGTTAATTGATTGTAACCCTGAATATGACACTTAACTCCTCTAGCCTCATTTCTTCACCTGTAACATAAAAGGGTTGGACTAGTTTCCAGCTCTGAATTTGAGTCTATGAATTCCCAAAATAACTGTTCCATTTTTTGGACAATTCCTATATCAGAACTGATTACCCAGGAATATTAGAGTTGAAATAGAACTTTGTTATGATCTAGCATAATCCTTCACTTCAAGTCAGGGAGATTCAGTGGCCTGCCCAATATGCCATAGCTAGTAAATGGCAGGATGGGAACTTATACTTGAGTTCCTGATACCCTGTGCTAGTTATCAGAGGATAACTGCTTCTGGACTAAAAAGGAGTTTTCAGGAGTGGGAGGTTACTGGCCAGACATGTTGTAGTATTCATCTATTTCTGCACTGTGCCTCCTTCTGTTATGGAAATGGAAGCACTCTAGGGGCTGTTTGGGAAGCCATCTTCATCTCTTGACTAAGCTTTGGTCATCCTCCATCCCTAAATTATCCCACCAGTCTGTCCTTCCTGGCCTCCCTGATCTCCTTCAAGACTCAGCTCAAATTCTACTTTCTACAGCAAGCCATTCTGCAAGAGAGGTTGTATATATTTTGTTTGTATATAGCAGGGTTTGTGTTTTGGATTTTGGGTTTTTTCACTTTTTTTTATAAACCTCAAAACTTAGCACAGCCTGCTGCATAATAAACAATTAATAAATACTTGTTTCTTCTTCTACTCATTTATCAAAGTGATTTTCTTAAAGTTCTGTCAGTCTTCTATTCAATAAACTCTAGTAGCTCCCTCTTACCTTCTGGACTAAATATAAAATCTTCTGACATTTAAAGCCTTTAATAACCTGGTCTCTTTCTACATTTTCAGTCTTCTTACACCATTTTTATTCCCACTTACTCTGTGATATGGTGACAGTGGCTTCCTTGCTATTATTTGAAAACACAGATACTCCAATTTTCAATTGGCTGTCTTTCATGACTGAAATTTCAGCTTCTTGACTTCTTTCAAGTCCTCCAAATCCTTCTTCCTTTGACAAAAAGTCTTTTCCAATCCTCCTTATTCTTAGTGCCTCCCCTCTGAGATTGCTCCCACAATAACCTATATATATTTTTTTTGTTTGCAAATAAGTATTTGCATTAATCCCCATTAGACTGTAAGCTCTTTCAGGGCAGGAACTTGTTTTTTATTTTTTATTTTTTTATTTTTGCTGTTGTTATTTGGTTTTTGCTTTTCTTTGTATCCCTAGCACTTAGCATGATGCTTGACATATGCAGAAGATGATTAATAAATGTTAATTGACTTGAATTGACTACTGAATGACTGACTGACTCTGCTAACAGTTGCAGTACAAAAGTGAGCAGTGATAGGATTTGTCTGCTGTTGATTGGGATAGAGAGGTTAGAAATATAAGTCAAGCAGGAGACAGGAGAAGCAGAAGGAATTTTTCAGGAGCAGGGGAAATGCCATTCTAACAATGAAGAGCAAACAAAGTATGGTTACAGAGGGAGCATCGGCTAAAAAAAGCAGTAAAGAATAGAATAGGAGTTGGGAAGTATGAAAGGGATGAGGATAGAGAAAGATGCTATGGCAATACTGGGACAAATGATGAGGATTTTGTTTATTATTGAGTCAAGGGTAGTCTATATAACTAAAACATTTTGTTTATAAAGAAAAGTCTGCCCATTCAAACTGCCTTTATTCCTCATGAATCCATTTTATTTACTTATCTAGATTTGTAAAGGGGAAAAGGACTTAGATAAATCATGGAATAAATTATGGCCACAAATCTTTCTTTTGAATAGATTTATAACCACCCATGTAGATAATTAGCAGAGGTTATTTTTTTTTTAGTACCAAAAAACCCCACAACAGTTTGAACTCTGGATTGTTCCATTTATAGCCATCTAAATTAGCCAGTTGTCCAGATCCCAATTTTAATTTGTGCTTTCAATTCACAATCATAATTTGAGAAAATTGTCTTTCTCTAAAGAAAAAAATAATTTGGCACTTTTCAGTGATCATCTGGGTTAATGTTAACTTGATTTGTTGTTGTTGTTGTTTTAAAAATAATTAGAGTACAAGAGAAATAGTTTTATTGTTTATTTTAAGCTTTAGGTCAGAGATTCTTATGTTTTTGTGACCCTTCTCAGAACAATGCTTTTAAATGCATAAAATAAAATACATAGGATTACAAAGGAAACCAAAGATTAGCAAAAATAAAAATATAATTTTTTTCCATGCAAATTAATGGACATATAGACCCCCTTGTTTGACAAAGGTATTAAAGAGCTGCATAACTAGTCCCTACTTTGGGTTGAGATCCAACCCTGGACTTCAAGATATGGATTTGCCATTAACTAGTTGGCCTTGGAAAAGTTATTTCACTAGATTTTCAGTTTCCTCATATGCAAAATGTGGGAGTTTTATTGAAAATAGTGTCAAACTTTGAAAGCTTACCTGCATGACTTTATGCAAACTATTCCCCTTCAGGTTCCTCATAAGAAAGAAGACTTTGGGATTCTCTTCCAGCACTAATGCTCTAAGTAAGGTTCAGTGACTATATGCTCATCTAAAATGGAGGTTCTTAACCTTGGGCCTAAGGGGTTCGTGGATAGATTTCAAAATATCCATGAACTCAGTTAGAAAAAAATATTAGATTTTTACTTTCATTAGCCATCGGTTTCCTTTGTAATCTTATGTATTTTATTTTATGCATTTAAAAATATCATTCTGAGAAAGATCACAAAAACATAAAAATCACTGGCCTAAAGTTTAAAATAAGCAGGATAAAACCTATTTCTCTTGTACTCTAATAATTTAAAACTAACAAATAAAAAGCAAGTTATCATTAACCCAGCTAATCATGCTTTACAAAATGAAGCAAAGACCATTTATATTTTTATTTTCATAAGGACAGTACTTTTTTAAACAAGAAATTTTGAAACTATGGGCTTTCGGGGAGACTTTGTTTTTGTTGGGTTTTGTTTGTTTTGGTTTGAGTTTAGGGAGGTTTTTTTGTGGGGGGAGTTTCTTTTTCTTTTTTCTTTTGGAAGCAGCTTGGTACATCTCTATTTTTAAATTAATGGCACATACTTGATCAAAAATGCTAAAATGCTAGTTCCAGCAAATTACACAGATAATTAAGTCTAATTTCAATAATGCTCTGAAATTCTAATAATAAATCTTCATAGGCCTTTATATGTAACCCATTCAGAACATATTGAAGATTTATTTTAATACTGATTTTCCTTCTTCCAATACATTTATAACTCATATTTGGCTACCTTAACCTGTGTCTACATGAGTAAAATAAAGGAGAAAGCAGGGGAGGGGAAGAGCAGTGTCTCTTCAGATAATTCAAGTCCACAAAAAACTGCTTTATCCCCAATGACCTTGATATTTTAAGTCAAAACTGGGTACCAGTTCGTATCCTAAATGTTGTTTTGGTTCTTCATTGCACTTTCATGTGTGGCCTCCATCTAGAATTTTTTAAATTTCTTGTGGATTATTGAGTTATTCTAATTTGGGATTTTTGGGGCAAAGAAACTGAAGAAGTTTGTCATTTCCTTCTCCAGCTCATTTTGTAGATGAGAAAACTGAAGCACCCAAGATGAAGTGACCTGCCCAGGGTCACATAAATAGTAATATTGTGAAGTCAGATTTGAATTCAGATCTTCCTGACTCCAGGCCTGGCACTCTAGACCACTCAACTGCCCCTCAATAATCTTCATATTTTATTTTATTTTTTATTAAAGCTTTTAATTTTCAAAACATTTGCATAGATAATGTTCAATATTCTCCCTTGCAAAACCTTGTGTTGCAAATTTTTTTTCCCTTCCTTCCCTCATCCCCTTCCTTAGATGGCAAATAATCCCAATATATGTTAAATATGTACAGTTCTTCTATACATATTTCCACAATTTTACTGTACAAGAAAAATTGATCTTGATATTTTAGGTCAAAAATTGGGCACTGGCTCATATTCTAGATGCTTTCTTTGATTTTCATGTATGGACTCAGCCCAAAAATTGTCCATTTCTAAAACAATAAAATTCCAGTGAATGAGAAGAGATCAACATTTTCTCTTATGTTCAGAATCTGGGTTCATAAATATAAGGAACACAATTTGCCCAAATACCAATTACCTTTGTAATTTTTTTTTTTACAATGTAGTTATAAAGATACGTATGTAGGAATAAAATGGAAAAACATTGCTGAAAATGAAAGAAAATGATCATAGTAAAGAAAAAAGAGCACTAGATTTGTAGTCAAAAGTCAAATCTCTGCCCTATTACTTATGAACAATGTGATCTTCAATAATTCCCAACTTCCATAAGTCTCAATTTCCTTAGTGAAAGAAATGAAATCATCCCTGTGATCCCATCAAACTCTCAATCTTTTCTGAATCTTTTATCCCTACAGATCATCCCCTCCCTGTGAATATGCTCTTTCCTTTTCTTTGGGGACATCCTTCCTTGTTTTCCCATCTGTCTGATTGCCCATGATGTATAATTCATGCAAATTAGAATTTTCCTCGAATAACCTGGTTATTTCAGGTGAAAATATCTAGATTCAGGTTCAAAATATCTAGATGTTGAGCATAGTGAAGGAACAATGATACATACTATATTTCAGGAAATTTTAATTTTCTTATATTTATTTCTGATGGCCTTTTGCCAGTCTCTTCTTGGACTTCCTTAATTAAAGAGTTATTAGATATGAACTATTATTGAGAATTAATAAATCAATTCATCAGGGCATATGTGTTGTATACTTCCTCCATGATCAATATGCTAGGAATCATAGAATTGAGATCTAAGAGATCATCTAGTTATTTAGCCTTATTTTATAGACAGGAAAGTGCTACTCAGTATTTAACAACCAGCTCTCCAAAAATTTCTTTGCACACTTTTATATTTAATCTATATTATTATTTTTCATAATCTTTCATCATCATATTTTTTCAATCACTTCTTCCGGACAATCAACAAAACAATAAACGAAGGCAAGATTTATAGCATTTACAGATTTACAGGATGTAAATGTGCAAACTGAAATTTTTTTCAACCTATTATCTCATTTTTAAAAATATACACTTTATTTTTAATTTTTGGAATAAAGCAAACATTTCTATAATATAGTATAATAAGAAAAAGATGATTGCACATGAAATTACAAATCTGTTATGTACAACTTATTGACAATAGACTCTACTCATCTAATCGAGGACACCCCTGGTTACAAATGAGGAAAATTAGTCCCAGAGTCCCAAACTGACTGCTGTGCATTCCATGGTAGCAAAGCAATATTTGAACCAAAGTCCTGACTTCAGATTCAGTGCTCTCTCTACTATATCACTCTGACAATCCAAAGAAGGTAGTTAAATGCCAGCCATCACATTTTTTAAAAATGAAATTAGATCTGAATTATTTTCCATGTTGAAGAAGTTAAATAATTCATGACACCACTAAACCACTGTTGTTGGAGCAAACATTATTTGTCAAGACTACAGTACCGTATGGAGTAGGTCATAATTTGCAATCTTGGCAACTAAGCCATTATTTATTATTTCTTTAGCAGTATGAGGTGCTTCTAGGACACTACATTTAAAAAAAATAAAACTTCCAGTTTCACTATAAAATATCCTTTTCCTTTCACTCATATCATCTACACTATCCCAGTAGTGCTTTTAATTTAATGATAACTTGCAGTGGTCATAAATATACATAATCAGGATTATCTGTGCATGTGTGCAATTGTGCTACATGGAATTCTCCCACTGGTAAGAGAATCCAAATTGATATTTTAATTTTTCCAGATAAGATCTTGTAATTTTCTTCTTAGGACCTTGAATGGTCATACCATTTCATACACAATTATGAATACAAAGATTGATTCTACCCAAAGCCTATCATCTATCACCTATCAAAGCCCTGTGGTTTTCAGTTTAGAAGAGATATGGAATATGTCTATGTAACAAAAATGTCACTTCTTGTGTTTTCTCTTTAAATAGCTGAGTGCTTAATGAATAGCAGAAAAATCATCTGGCAGTAGTGCACCAAAGGGCTCGCTTGTACAGAGCTAGAAAAGACCCTTGAAAAATCTCAGAGATGCCTCTTTTGTCCAATCTGTACGTTCAATTTTTAAGTAGTTTATTATTTTTCTTTTCTCATAAAAATATTTTATTAAATTGTTCCTCTTACTAGTCTCTTAATTATTTCCTATTTATACTATGTATCTAGATTACTTTGTATATATTTGTCTGATATGTGTCTGATAATGTGTCTTCCCCATTAGATTATAAACTTCTTGAAGATAGGGATGGTCCTTTTCTTCTTTTTTATATCCTCAGCTCTTAGCATAGCACTATATATATATATATATATATATATATATATTTACACACACATGTGTGTGTTTATATGTGTATTTATCTATGTATGTTTGTATATATATGTATTTATATATATGTTTGTGTATATATACATATATGTATATATACACACACATAGGATTGAACTATCACACACATGCCTATTGAGTAAATAAAATGAAAAAGGGAAATAAGTTTCTCAATATATAGCCATAGAATCCAGCAAAACAAATTCCAACACAAAAATGTTCAGAAGCATATGTTTTTCTGCATTTTAAATTCATCATCTCTATGTCAGGAAGTAAGGGCTTGTTATATCCTCATTTCTTTTAGTCATGGTTTAGTCAGCTAGGTAGAACAGTGGATAGAATGCCAGGTCTAGAGTCAAGAAGATCTCTGACACAAGCTGTGCCACTCTAGAAAAGTCACTTAATCAGTTTGCCTCAGTTTCCTCATCTGCAAAAGTGGACAATAAAAGCTTCTACCTCTCAGGTTTGTTGAGGAGTATGAAAAGAGATAATAATTATAGAGTACATGCACAGTGCCTGGTATATATAATAAGCCTTATATAAGTGTCATCTATTACTATTATGTTATCACTACAGTAATCAGATATCTGAAGTACAAAGATTTTTTTTTCCTCTATAATATTATTATCACTACAGAAATTGTTCTTAATCTGTTTACTGTGCTCTGTGTTAATTCTTTCCAGTTTCCTCTGAAATTATTCATATCATCATTTTTAATGGCATAATAATATTCTACTACACTCACACACCATAAAGTTTGTTCAGTCAATTTCTAATATATCCATTTTTTTTTTCAGGTTTCCCCCTAACTCCACTGTGGGGTGGGGAGATGGAAGGGGAGCTATCTTAGGCATGGAATACAATTAAAATGAGTGCAAGATCTAAAGTTAAAGGTTCTGGCTTAGAGTACCCGCTCAGATTAGTACTGCCCATGTGCCCCTGGTAGTTAGGTAGCTGTGTAACCCCAAGTCATTTTTAAATTAAAAAAATGGATTCAATAGCTCTTAACAGGAACAGCCCAATTCTCAGAGGTAGCATGGTAAAACATTCTAGCCTAGGAGTCAAAAGATCCAAGGTCTATTATCATTTCTACATTTACTAACTATGTAACCTGAAATAAGTTGTTTAATCTTTATATGAGATTAAGTTTCCTCATCTGTAAAGTGGTGTTATTGAACCCCATGTCTTCTATACAAATTGTTGTGATATTTGAACAAGCCATATGAAAAGGCTTTGAAAATGAACTTATCTTTTAAGCGATCTTATTAAAGGCTCATTAGTGGTATTAATTTCTAAAATATTTTAACTCATTAATATCAAATTGACATTTTCAAATATTAATTACAATGTTTTTTTTTTAAAACAGATTTGTGTAGAATCTGCTTTTGTGTTTCCAATCAGAATAATTCCTTAAGTGAAATGAATTTGAGAGGTGCCTTATAAAAATAACTAAATTTGGTCTCGGATATTTCAATTTTTCTTTTCCACTTTTTTTTTGCATGATACTAAGAATAGGTCTTGATTCTCTTTGAATTTTTGGTTTCTCTGGTTTTTAATTCCTAAAATCAAAAGGTCTTAGGGGAAGAATAGTAGCCAAAGATACTTTTTTTTTTTTTTTTTTGCATGTACCATTCATGCACTTTTAACAGAAAACATTCTCCCTCAATCTCAATTTCAATCCTCTTGCTCTATCAAGTGTTGCAAAATTACATTTTTCCCTACATTACCTGGAAAGATTGGGCCTTTTAATAGCGTGTGCACTAGCTGCTCGGGGAGGACAATCTCTGTATAAAATGTAAGTAGCGTGTTATTTGGTAAATGAATGCTTCTGTAACTGTGGATACTTGAGGGAAACATGACATTTTTCTCATTTTCACCCCACTGAAGTACTAGCTGGAGGGGCCCCTAGCATTCCATCCTACTTCAGCCCTTAATTGAAACATTCTTCTGAGTTATGTCTTCAGTAAGGAGCCAATAGCAGTTGCCTTCTACAATGAAAAGATCACTATAAATCACTTCTAAAGAGAAAAGATGCAATTAATGACGTTAATTCAGCTGTATACATGTCGTACTGTCCCTAGGCTACTAGCCTTCTTCCATCCTGGCCCCCTAGATCCATCATCCAGGAGATATTTTGTTGTAGAAACTCCCTCTGTGAGTGCTATAGACCCCCCAAAAAAGTTCTGGCCACAAACATCTTTGAACTGTCAAATGGTTTCACTTTAGAAATAGATACGGTTTTATCAATGGGAAGGACACTACAGAAGATGTATGACTGTCTTATTGCTACTGCACCCCAGAGACCACTGGATCTTTCCATCTGACTATATATATATATTCATTGTCTCTCCCTTTTACAATATGAATACCTTAAGAGCAGAGATTGTCATGCTTTTACATTTGTCATACTTAGGCCACTTCTTTGCAAAATTTAATAAATACTTTTTCACTCATTTATACAAAAAAAGGAAAACTTGAGCCTATTATCCCAATGCCTATTTATGAGATCTTTTGCCTGAACTATGCAAATGAACTGGGTTTTTACCAAGTTGATGTTTAGATTCTTTTATCTATTACAGTTTTCCTTGAAAATTTGTTGTCTAAATGAGGTCCCTTTCCACCTCCAGGAAACTAGTCATTCCATTTTACATTGGACTCTATTGTTCTTACCCGTTTCAAATGCATTTTACAGAGAAAGCTTGATTTATATTTAAGAAATGACCCTTCAAAATAGGTAAATAGGACTGGAAAAATATTCTTCTGCAATAGCAACCTGAGAAACGGGATGAGGGGAAGATAACATTAAAGACAAAGGTTTTGTTTTTTGTTTTTTTCCCTAAGGTTGGAGCCAAAGGAAGAATAGAAGACAGAACCCAGTAGGAAATGTTTATGGATTAAAATAAGAAAGAAAGGCAGAGACTCAGACGGTTAGGTGCAAACCAGCCTTTCAATCATCTGGGTAACAGCCTTTTCACATATCCAGAGGATGATAAATGGCACCATGAGGATGGGAAGTTACCATCCAGCAGTCAAGCTTTCCACTAACCTCCTTAGATTTGAGCATCTGAAGGGTAGAGTCAGGGAAGACCAAGACAAATGCATCCTGTGCAAGCAGGTGAAAAATACATAATTGTTCTACCGCAAGGTAGTAATAACTTGGTAACTAAAGGATAATGAGAAGCCACTGCTGTAATTGAGCCTAAATAGCAATTGCAGAGAAATGACTGGGAACCATGCCTCATTACAAGCGACTGCGCAGCCCTGCTCCTGATGCCTCCCTGAAAGTACCCTCTAACAATGATGCATTTGCTCTGTTTCATATTCCTGCAGAAGCCACTTAATTCATATAGATGGGGAGAACAGATGGATAGCTTGACCTTGGTCTTGGCCTGGAATGTAGCTCTAGTCTAATAAAGTAAAATGATGTCCTTTTCTCTCTTCAAAGGCAAATTTCCTGCCCATGAAGTAGGAATATACATTTTAGCTGCAGCCTGCTTCCATCTCTAAGAATGAAGCTAAGCCAAACTTTACCTGTGATTTTTTTTCAGACCTTCCCATTTGTTTCTTAAAATGAGTCTTTGCCCTTCTGCCTCTGTTTGTTGAGATCAGCTCCCAATAATAACTTTCACTTAACTGCCTTCTTTTCCCAAGGATGAAAACAAAATCATAATAGTTTCCATTTTTATAGCACCTTTGGATTTGCAAATCATTTAAATACATCATTTTATTTGAGATAGATACTATTATTATCCCCATTTACAGATAAAGAAACTGAGGCTCAATGAGATTAAGGGGTTCACCCCAACCTCGCATAACTAGTAAGTACCCAAGGCAAGCTCCTTTACAGGTAGCTCTAATAACCAAATTATTTTAACGAGGAAAATAACAACATCTTATTGTCAACCCAGAATATGTAGTTTGGGTCTTTTTTTTTTAAAGTGTTCATATATTCCCTTAACTGTCCCTAAGCAATTCAATCAACATGTATTATTAAGCAATAGCTAGACTAGTTATTATGCTTATATTGGGCACTAAGGTTCCAAACTCAAAACAAACAAACAAGCAAACAAAAAAACAGCCTTTTCCCTCAAGGAGGTTACATTCAATTGAGGAAATAGAAAGTGAACACAGATAAATACACAGATCCTTGAAGGGAGGTGACTCCCTTTCTCCTTAGGGGAGAAAGAGAAAGCATTGATCTTTAGGGTAATGAAGAAAAGTTTTGTGAAGTACCAAATCACTTACAACTTTAAGGAACTCATAGATTTTAAGAGATGATTGTGAGGAGGACTTGGGAGAACTCTTGTGTAAAGTCATGCATCTGGGATATGAAATACTAAATTCAGTAAATAATATATAAAAGCCTCCTGTGCCACTGGCCCCATGGTCACTTTGGCCATTTATTAGGTTTGACTTCAAGGCTGACTCAGAATGGACTGAACCCAGGGCTCCTACCTAGACACCATCTAATCCAAGTTCCTGCCTAATGTGTGAATCCATCCCTGACAAGTGGTCATCCATTCATTCCCTGACAGTAAAACTCTGATAGAATCCCCAAGACAGTCCATTCCATGCTTCTTCACAGATAGCACCAACCAAGTTTTAGGAAGTATCTAGGGGCTCCAGGTGACACTATAGGGCAACCAGCCCTGGAATCAGAAAGACAGGAGTTTAAATATGACCTCAGGCAATCAACACTTACTAGCTGTTTGAACCTGGGCAAATCAAATAGAAGAAGAAGAAGAGGAAGAAGAAAATTAAGTACTTGATTTCAGTTCAATGAGCTGAAATTCACTTTCCTGTAACTTCCACTTATGGACTTTTGGAGCTACTACTCTATGTCTAATCTTTCTTCCATACGACAGCCCTTCCAGTGATTAAAGACAGATATCAAACCGAAAACCCCAACCCTCCACTTCAAGCATTCTCTTGACTAGAACAAAAAACACTAGTTTCTTCAACTGATTGATCCCTTGTATAGCATGAGATCAAGTCCCTTCTCCACCCTGGTGGTACTCCCCTGGGATATACTTCAAGTTGCCAATACTTCTCTTAAAATCTGGTGCACTTAATTATACATAAAACTCAAGATTCAGCTAACCCTGATGTGACTAGTTTTTACTATTTTTTTCTTTTTGCTGAGACAGTTGGGGTTAAGTGACTTTTCCAGGGTCACACAGCTAGGAAGTGTTAGATGTCTGAGATCAGATTTGAACTCAGGTCTTCCTGACTTCAGGGCTGGTGCTCCTTGCAATGGGCCACCTAGCTGCTGGTGACTGGTTTTTAGATAAAAATCATTACCATATATTTTCTATAACTGTTCCCAAACAAGGTAGCTAGACTACTCTGCCCACTAGGGATATAAAACCAAACCAAAAAACAGCCTTTACCTTCAGGGAGCTTGAATTCTAGAAGGGATAGAGCATAAGCATATATAACCAATGGACCATTGTGTTCAAAGGAAAGATAATTCACCACCAAAACAAACAAAAACCTGACTGTTTCTAAGTGAACTGAAATCAAGCAAATGAAAAGAGAAAAAAATCATTAAATGGACTAGACGTTTTGTTCATATAGTTCAAAATAAGAACTTTATTTTAATAAAGTTTAATAAATAAACTTTAAGAAATTTATTTGGAAAAAATAATCACTTCTATAAACATTTCTTTTCTGGACTTGGTTAATACAGAAATCTGATTTCTTGACTATGCATAATTGTTATAAAAGGTGGTTTTATTTTATTTTGTTTGCAATGGCAAGGGGAGGGGATAAAGATTTTTAAATTCACTTTTGTTCATTGAAAAAAATAAAATTTAATTTGAAAGAAACTATATCCCACCAGTATGACTCTCCTTTGGGAGCCCACTAAATAGACAAGAAAAAGCAAATGATTTTGTTGAATCTGCTCCAGCAGTCAAGAGAATTCCACTTAGCCACACAATAACAGCATGCAGAAAGGTCAGCTTAGAGTTGAGGAGGTAGGGAAATGGTGGGAGCAACTGATCCTCCTAGACAAAAGATAAAAATTTTGTTCTTTTTCAGGATCAACCTAAACTTAGCAAGGAAAAAATTCAAGTATAGCTTGGCATTTTTCCTTTACCTTCTCTGAGATAACCCTCCCTCCTCTGTTTCACCTCCCTGAAAAAATCATCACATAAAATGAGTGAAGAACCTGTTTCTATCCTGTTTGCCTAAAAAAGGATGATTGAATGCCCTTAGCAGCTTGGTCTCTTAAAAGATCAACTGCCCATTGAATTGTAGAGTTCAGTGTGTGGACAGCTGCTCCAGAATACACCTGTTTCCATGTGGTCTCAGCTGGTTTGCTTCAGAGGCACATTTAGGACAGATGACCCAGAGTGTACCTAGCCAGAAGCATAATGGGATGCCATGCTGTCCTTATGGATGTGACATTATGCAAAGCATTCACAAAAAATAAATCATCTCGTGCATAAGTCTGTGTATTCGCCTGTCTCTCTCTTCCTACTCTGAGCTCTCACCACAGCATGAAGGCGTCTCTTGGTTCTTAAAGGCCGTGCTAGCAGAATACTAGCTCTGACATGTCCTGCCAAGATGGACTATATGCCCACTGTCCAAGGACCGGTTCGGTTAAGTTTGAGAAGCTTGCCACCACATTGACCACTGGGTGATGATATGTTTTCAGTCACAGCAACTCTTGAAGAATATATAACCAGTATTTGTCAAGAAAGTGTCCATATGGAAGAAAATATAGATCTTTGAAGTTCTGAGATATTTTTATTATATATCTATCAATGTTGTCTGCTCTGTGTGAAAGGGGATGGAATATGATAGAAATATTATCTGTGTATATAAGTACTTCTATAAATATTTACCTATCTTGATAGAAATGCAGTTTGCATAAAACAAACGATCAGAAAAAGCAAAGGGACCATGAGAGGAGCACCAGAAGGGAAAAGGGAAGTCCAGTAGAAAGGTTGCCTTGCCAAGTGTCTCTCCACACAAATCCATGTTCCACTCAGTTACCAAAGTAATTTTCCTAAATCATAGATCATGATAACATGTCACACTCCTATTCAATAAGCTCCAGTGATTCCCTATTACCTCAGGGATCAAATATAAAACCCTCTAAGGTACTTAAAGCTCTTCATCAATTGATGGGTCACTTTCTACTTTTCTAGTATTCTTATACCATATTCCACTTCCTCTCCCCAACATACTCTTTAATCCAGTGAAATGTACTCCTTGTTGTTCCTCACATAAGACACTCCATTGACTAATTCTGGACACTTCATTTTTTGGAATCCTTCTCATCCCTGCTTCTTGGCTTCCCTGGCTTCCTTCCAGTCCCAGCTAAAATTTATGCATCCAGGGCCATTTCCAATCGTCCTGATCCATATCTGACCCCCGACCCCAATGGCTCTGGAGGAGAAGGTGAGGTAGATGACTTAGCATAGTTCTCCCTCACTTAAATTCAATTTGAAAACAAAGAATAAGCCACAACAACAATGAAAAAAATCTATCTATGAGAAGACTTTCCTAATCTCCCTTAATGCTAGTGCCTTCCCTTTATTGATTATCTTGTTTGCTCATAGTTGTTGGAGAACAACGACTATTCTTTGCCTTTTTTGTATCTCTACCACTTAGTACACTACTAAGGCATAGGATGCACTTAATATGTTTATTGACTGACTGACTACTACTGAAACACAAAAAGGATGTCTGAAGGATGAATGGAGCAGGAACATTAAATGAAAGCAAAGAAGGAAATGAGGATAGAAAAATAGAACCAGAATAGAAACCTGAAGAATTAGTAGATCTAAAAAGGAAAGAGTGAATGAGAAAGATGAAGAAGGAAAATCTGGAGGGAGAGGGTCCCATGTTCTCTTCAAAAGTCATAAAGAATTTTCCTTGTTAAACAGGACAGTGACTACTAGCAGCATCCACCACTGCTCATCTCCCCCTTTGACAACCCAACCTCAGATTTGACTTCCAAGGGTAAATCTTATTAAGGGTTTGGCTCAGCTCACCAAAAACAGTAAAGCAAATAGCTTTCTTGTGCCATTTTGCTTTTATTTGTGTGTGTCATTAACATTAAGCACATGATGTTGCAACAACAATATAATTGATGACTTAATGGGCCAGATTTTAATTCAAGTAATATTTCCATTAATCTAAAAGCTATCCCTTAAAAGTCTGTAAAATTAATTTATTGGAAAAATTCCAGCATAACTCTACCAGAAATTCTCTTCTGCATAATAATGCCTCAGACTTTAAAAGCAATTTTCTTGCTTTTTCTTTTTTAATCAACCTACATCTCTCTCCTGCAGATGTACAGGCAAAAGATGCAACATGGGACCCTGAAATTTGTGGATGTGGAGGGATTTGTCTTCAAAAAACTATAAAATCCATGTGGACATTTGGGACAAGACAGAGCATTAGAAAAAAAAACATTCAAATAGAAATGCAAAGTGTAAAAGCAGAGCTGGAAGAGATTTCCACCAAGAATGTGCATGCCCAGGTCACTTTGGGGTTGAAGAAGATGTGTTGGATCAATTAAAAAAAAACACACACACAAATTAACATTTATTAAGTACTACCTATCGGGTCCTAGGTAATAGTCTTCTGAGTGTAAGACCACATGTGACTTCACAAGTAATTGCATACTCAATGATTATATATTTTCTAAGATGTCCTAGTGAAATTATTTTAGTATATCATATTCCTAGTCAGTCTGTGCATGGAATAAGCAGTGTAGCACACTTGTGCTTACAGCATCCCTGAACCTACCTTCCCATCAATACCTACAATTTCCTTTAGTCTAGAGAGCTCTGACTCAAGCCCACAGAGATAGTTACTGGGACACAGAGAAACTGATGCTCTCGTTGTGAACATACTGAATCAACAAGGTTCATTGCTAAGAGAATATGGTTAAAAACACAAGAGAGATGAGCACTGCCTACCTCATAGATCCTTCTCCTCTTTATTTAACGTTTCCTGCTGCAGTTTTTATTTGAGTTAGAGGATGCTAAAGGATGTTTCTAGAATAAAGATACTTTGAGAAAATGACCCAGGCACTTTCTAACTTGCAGAACACTTTCTGAATATTGTTTTGATATGGGTTTTTTGCTTGTTTTTATTTGGGGGGGTTTGGTGGAGAATGAGAGAGATTTGGTCTGAGCTTCTAATTTCTTTGATAAAATAGACTCCCAAATGAGGAAAACTTGCAGGTATTTGAGATTTTTCTGAGATCTTGAGAGGTTAAAAGCTTCATGCAGCTTGTCACTTGGTATATTAGAAAATATTGAATTCAGTTCTTCCTGAATCCAAAGCTATCTCT
The DNA here is from genome assembly GCF_902635505.1 of Sarcophilus harrisii. Classification (NCBI taxonomy): domain Eukaryota; kingdom Metazoa; phylum Chordata; class Mammalia; order Dasyuromorphia; family Dasyuridae; genus Sarcophilus; species Sarcophilus harrisii. The sequence goes on from NC_045429.1 coordinate 127,329,536, forward strand.
AACTATTATACCAGGATGCTTCATAATAATGTCATTCTTTTTATTATACTTATTACCATTGTTATGATAAAACACACTCTTCTAGAAAGAAAAAATGAGCTTCCCAATGTCTATCTCAGTGTACCCCATTTTTGACCATAGAGAAAGGCTTTTTAATCAAAAGATAATAACAGATGCTCATAGTAACTCTTAGTCATCAAAAAAGGTTGAACTGTGTTCTGCATATTTTCTATTAAAAAGTATTAAAGGAGAAATGTCTCCCACCTCCTGGTAGAAAGATGGCTGACCAAAGGTATGAAAATCCTTACCTATCAAAGATAGTTGCTTTGATGGTCCGATTTCTCTTTTGTAGTAAGGGAAGATGGGAAATTATTTAAATGCTTCTTATAAAGACATAGAGAAAAGTTATTAATTTAGAGAACATCTTTCTTGCCTTTAATTTCAATCCACATAGACACTATCCTATTTAAGATCCTTATTGTTTCTCTCCAAAATTATTCCCATGGCCTCTTGAATGATCTCCCTGCCTCTATGGTTCAACCAAATTGACTGTTTTGTTGTTCCTCACATACAAAAATACAACTAAAATATCCAAACACAAAATGAAAATTAAAGTATGATACCATCCATTAAGCTGACAGACTCTCATAAAGCAAGGGAAATGGATTTATATTGAAACATTTTGCTGAGTTGAAATAAGAGACAATTTACTTTTGTCTGTTATTTCTGTATCATATACAGTGAATATCTACACACAGCAAAACATGACCCCTGCTGAAAAGCTGTTATGTTCACTCACTGTTACCCTGTGATTTGATTGTTCTCTTTTGTGTTTTTCAATAAAAAGATCTCAAAAGCTTTTTAGATCTCAAGATTTCCACTGAATGCCCCCCCTTTCCTGGAATGCTCTCCCTCTTCATCTGTTTCCTTCCTACTTTCAAGTCCCATCTAAGAGATAAGTGGAAGAAGTAGTTATTTTATCAATGGAGTGTAGCCATGGTGTGCGCTTTGAAAACAAACAATAGCAATTTTGCCCATAGATTGATATATGCTAATATAAGGAGAACTAACATTTATACAGAGCTTTAAGGTTTGCAAAATGCTTTATAGGTATTATCTCATTTGATCTTCACAATAACCATGAGAGGTAGATGTTATTACTGCCTCCATTTTGCCTCTGAGGAAGCAGAAAATAAAGAAAAGTAACATAAGTAGAGTGAATGTCTATGGTAGGATTCAAACCCAGGTCTTACTGAATCCAAATCTAGCACTTTGTCATGCCATCTAGCATCCTCAATTATGGATAAATAGGTAGATTCCCAAATATTGATCAGCAAATGATTGCCAGAGGATCAAACTCAGCCCATGGTTTGTTTTTGCATCACCAATGAGTTAAGAATGATTTCTGACTATACAAAATCAAGCAATAGACTAGATTTGACCCCAGATATAGGTGGATAGGTTATAAATCAATATAATAATAGTTAACATTTATCCAGCACTTTATTTTGTGTGTGTGTGTCAAAATATACTACTCATTTATTTTTTTGTTTGTTTTTTGTTTTTTATTTATTTATTTATTTTATTATAGTAACTTTTTATTGACAGAATCCATGCCAGGGTAATTTTTCTTTTACAACATTATCCCTTGCACTCACTTCTGTTCCAATTTTTCCCTCCCACCCTCCACCCCCTCCCCTAGATGGCAAGCAGTCCTATATATGTTGAATATGTCCTAGTATATCCTAGATACAATATATGTGTGCAGATCCAAACAGTTCTCTTGTTGCACAGGGAGAATTGGATTCAGAAGGTAGAAATAACCTGGGAAGAAAAACAAAAATGCAAATAGTTTACATTAATTTCCCAGTGTTTTTTCTTTGGGTGTAGCTGCTTCTGTCCATCATTGATCAATTGAAACTGAATTAGGTCTCTTTGTCAAAGAAATCCGCTTCCATCAGATTTACATCTTCATACAGTATCGTTGTTGATGTATATAATGATCTCTTGGTTCTGCTCATTTTACTTAGCATCAGTTCATGTAATTCTCTCCAAGCCTCTCTGTATTCATTCTGCTGGTCATTTCTTACAGAACAATAATATTCCATAACATTCATATACCACAATTTACCCAACTATTCTCCAATTGATGGGCATCCACTCAGTTTCCAGCTTCTAGCCACTACAGACAGGGCTGCCACAAACATTTTGGCACATACTGGTCCCTTTCCCTTCTTTAGTATCTCCTTGGGGTATAAGCCCAGTAGAAACACTGCTTATCTAGCACTTTAAATCTTACAAAGTATTTTTCACCTATTATTTCAATTAATCTTCACAATAACCCTGATTATCCCCATTTTATGGATTAGGAAAGTGACTTTTTTTTTTGCCATATATTCCAGTATGTAGGGTTATTCGTGCACTATTGTTTTAAGTTCATACACTGTGTTTTTGTATTTTATATATATTTGATTACTCTGTATAACTTTCTTCTATGTGATATGAGTCCAGTATTGCCTAAATTTATTGTTAAGATTTTTACTGTCATTTCCTTTGATTCTTTTGTTTGATGGGAGTAAGGAAGGAATACTGGAATCCAAATGGGAGTAAGGAAGGAATACTGGAATCCAAAAACTCTTCACTGACACACAAAAACTTGAACTCTTTTTCAGGATTTTGATTAGACAGCTGGAAAAAGACTATATTTCATAGCTCCTTTCTTCCCTCACTCCCACTCCCATCTTGTCCCAAATAATGCAAAAATAATCTATCTCCATGTGGCTTAAAACACCTAATATTCTCCTAACCTCCACTGACTAAGTTTTTGGTGGTAGACTAGGGTGAAAAGATGTCATTATTGGGGACTCAAGAGAGCCAGGCTTTGGTTCTGTCTAGCTCAGATTCTAGTTATTGGGCCCAACTTTGAATTTCCTGTTGTTCATAAATAGGCCTTACCTAAACCTTGGTTTTTTCCTTCTAATTTCTTTTGGAAGCTATTTTACCCCATTCTTTGGACTGTGGAAATTTCTATATTATGTGTCAGAACAGTGTTGTATCTCCAGGGCAAATAGGTCATTTAGAGTCAGGCCATTCTGTTCTCACTTAGTCCAGTAATCCCATGAGAACACAGACTGACTATGTTCAGTGACATGGTGCCAAAAAGATGGTCTCAGAAGTGAAAACATGAGTGAAACAGCCATTTGTTTCACTGATGTAATGCCAAATAATTTGATGTAGCAGTTAGTTAAAAAAAATAACAGATTGATTTTTTTTTTTTTTAACTAAAGCAGCTGATAGTCACTTGGGCTGCACGTAGATATAACTCACACATCAGAATCCTAGAAAATCTCACGGAGACTCCCCGGAGCAGAGAGCTGGTAGAGACAGATGTGGAATGACATATGTTGCCAGAAGTAGACATTTTAACAGTTTTTTTCAGTTACAAGAAAGGGCTTATTTGTAGGATGGTGATTTAAAAAAAAATTGATCAAAAAATGTTAAAGATATAAATATATTTTAAAGATATAAAAAATCAATAATTAAGTGCATATAACAAAATTTTCATGGACCTACTATGTGCAAGGTATTGTGCTAGGCCCTGGAAAAACAAAGACCAAATGTAATCAGTTCTGTTGTCAAGAAGCTTATATTGTGTGGGAGAGAAACAACACATATGCAAGAGAAGAAATGCAAAAACAATAATTTTGAGAGTTATGGGAGATAAGGACAGAAATGTAACAGGTTAGGAATTCTTTTTAATGTCAAGCTTGAGTACCAAGAATAAAACCGCTGATGATTTATTGCATAAACACTGGGGAGCCACCTGAGGTTTTGGGAAAGAGAAAAAACATGATCTGATAACATTTTTCAAGTAGAAGATATATAGTAGCTTTTGCAGGATGGATTAGAATGGGGAAAGAATAGAGAGACCAGTTAAAATGACTTTAAACCATATTGGAGGAGTTATATACTTTGGGAGAAGATAGATACTTGTAAAGACTTGAACTGTGAGACCCATTTGTAGGGCATAAGCAATTAAAATCTAGTGAATACATTGATTGTCTACTTGAGTCACATGATCAATAAAGTAAGTACATTTCAAAAATATTATTAGGACTATAAATGTTTCACCAAAATGTCACTAGTACATTCAAGGTAGTGTGGTGTAACGAGTTGAGAACTGAACAAAAGGGCAGGAATATTTAAGTTTTTCATGTGACCAAGTAAGTAACATAACTTCTCTGTGTCTCCGTTTCTTCCATTGTAAAATACAGGGGTTAGAATAGATAGCTCTCAGTTCCTAATATTTTTTGATATTGTCATTGTCTTGTCATTGCTTCCCATGTCCAAAACAAGCAGCAAAGAAGTAAATCATTCAGGCAATCAACTGATTATCTTGTAAGTAAGCATGCTACCCAAACAACCCGTCTGATTTTTCTTTCCTTGAACTGAACTGTTTTCAATTATATTACAAGACATCATCACCTTTTGCAGTGTCATCAAAGGGATTCCTTCACTTCTGAGATAGGCTGCGAAAAACCTGAGCATATTATAAGATTTTGGTTTTTTAAAATTGTCTTTCTCCATAGTAAAGAGGAGACCCTGTCATCTGTCGGAAGAGCAGGTGCAGAGTTTGGCAATAAATATTTCACAATAAATAAGAAATCTATATAAACACTGAAAACATTTAAAATTGATGAAGGATGTACTTGAGACTCTGACAAGCTCTAGAACATTGGATTTTTCTAAAGAATTCATTCAGAGAACATGTTCTTAAAGTTTGAATTCCCATACAGGTGTCTTAGAGTTTGGGGGATTGAGAGAATAATTAGTCTCCCCCTCAGTCAATTTTCTTGTACAAATCCAAGTTCCTGAGGCCAAACAAGACAAAAGTTAAAAGTGGGACCAAGAGGAATATGTAAGCATATCTAATGAACAGCCGGCAGTTTGTTGTGCCTTGGAAACTTTGATCTCAGAGTGAATAAGGCAGTGAGAGTATTTATTTTTAGGGCAAACGCAATGAAGCTATACTTTGGCTTGCTTCTTTCATCTCACTAAAGGGCAACTCTGAAGCATCGCTGCCCACTCCAGCAATTTATGTCAAGAGAATCCTGTTGTTTATTTTGAGGACCTAAAAAACAGCTGCAAGTTCATTATTACTCTTCAAAGCCTGAGTATGTTTGACACGAACAAGAAGGGAGATTCAGGAAATGCTAAAGACCTTGCAAAGCCTAAGATCTAAATATGTCACTTTTTGGTCTCTGTATAATTGCCAGACAAGAAGATATGGAAGAGGAGGGGAGATTAAGTTGACTTCCTTCTACATCCCAGACATTTTCTTATTTATTCTGATTCTCACACATTGAATAGTAACTTGAGTTGGATGTAGATGAAGCATCAGGACAAAAGCCTGTCAGCTAGAAAAAAGCATTCACTAAAGAATCATTTCTAAGTTGTAGGAAAACTTACCAACTTGCATTTGTGAAAATCACTTATATGGGAAAATCACTACCAGGGGAGAAGTCTCCTTCTCTATCCTGAATCTGAGAGAAGTTGGTGAGGAGAGAGTGGCCGATCGTATAGCCATTGGTCTTCTTGATGTGGAAGCTCCTGCCAGTGACACATATAGTTTCTTTTTTGTTGTTGTTTTTTTGTTTGCTTATTTGTTTGGGTTTTTTCTTTTTGTTTATTTTTTATTTTATTTTTTATTATAGCTTTTTACTTACAAGATACATGCATGGGTAATTTTTTAGCATTGAGCCTTGCAAAACCTTCTGTTCCAACTTTTCCCTTCCTTCTCCTCACCCCCTCCCCTAGATGGCAGGTAGACCAATACACGTTAAATATGTTAAGGTATATGTTAAACACAATATATGTATACATATCCATACAGTTATTTTGCTGTACAAGAAACTCAGACTTAGAAATAAGGTAAAAATAACCTGAGAAGGAAAACAAAAATGCAAGTGGGAAAAAACAAGAATGGAAATGCTATGTAGTGGTTCATACTCATTTCTCAGAGTGTGGAAATGTTGGAGCAAACATTTTTGCACACGTGGGTCCCTTTCCCTTCTTTAAGATCTCTTTGGGATATAAGCCCAGTAAAAACACTGCTGTATCAAAGGATATGCACAGTTTGATAGCTTTTTGAGCATAGTTCCAAATTGCTCTCCAGAATGGTTGGATGCATTCACAGTTCCACAATGAATTAGTGTCCCAGTTTTCCCACATGTTCTCCAACATTCAGCATTCTCTTTTGCTGGGTGTAGCTGGTCTTGTTCATTATTAAACAAATGGAACTGATTTGGTTGAATTGTTGAAGAGGGCCATATCCATCAGAATTGATCATTATATAGTATTGTTGTTGAAATACATAATGAGCTCCTGGTCCTGCTCATTTCACTCAGCATCAATTCATGTAGGTCTCTCCAGGCCTTTCTGAAATCATCCTGCTGGTCATTTCTTACAGAACAATAATATTCCATAACATTCATATACCACAATTTATTCAGCCTTTCCCCAATAATGGACATTCACTCAGTTTCCAGTTTCTAGCCACTACAAAAAGGGCTGCCACAAACATTTTTGCACAGTTTCCCACATCCTCTCCAACATTCAGCATTATCTTTTCCTGTCATCCTAGCCAGTCTGACAGGTGTGTAGTGGTATCTCAGAGTTGTCTTAATTTGCACTTCTCTGATTAATAATGACTTGGAGCATCTTTTCATATGGCTAGAAATAGTTTCAATTTCTTCATCTGAGAATTGTCTATTCATATCCTTTGATTATTTATCAATTGGAAAATGGCTTGATTTCTTATAGAGTCAATTCTTTATGTATTTTGGAAATGAGACCTTTATCAGAACCGTTGACGACTGTAAAATGTTTTCCCAGTTTATTGCTTCCCTTCTAATTTTGTCTGCATCAGTTTTGTTTGTACAAAAACTTTTCAATTTGATATAAACAAAATTTTCTATTTTGTGATCAATAATGATCTCTAGTTCTTCTTTGGTCACAAATTCTCTTCCATATGTCTGAGAGGTAAATATCCTATGTTCTTCTAATTTATTTATAATCTCATTTTTTATGCCTAGATCATGAATGCATTTTCACCTTTTCTTGGTGTATAGTGTTAAGTGTGGTTCCATGTCTAGTTTCTGCCATACTAATTTCCAATTTTCCCAGCAGTTTTTGTCAAACAGTGAATTCTTATTCCAAGAGCTGGGGTCTTTGGGTTTGTCAAACACTAGATTATTATAGTTATTGAATATTTTGTCCTGTAACCCTAACCTATTCCACTGATCAACTAGTCTATTTCTTAGTCAATACCAAATGGTTTTGGTGACTGCTGCTTTATAATATAGTTTTAGATCTGGTACAGCTAGGGCACCTTCATTTGATTTTTTTTTCATTAGTCCCCTTAAAACTCTTGACCTTTTGTTCTTCCAGATGAATTTTATTATTTTTTTCTAGGTCATTAAAATAGTTTTTTGGAAGTGTGATTGATATAGCACTAAATAAATATATTAGTTTAGGTAGTATTGTCATCTTTATTATATTTGCTCGACCTATCCAAGAGCACTTAATATTTTTCCAATTGGATAGATCTGACATTATTTGTATGAAAAGTGTTTTGTAGTTTTATTTATAGAGTTCCTGACTTTCCCTTGGCAGATAGATTCCCAAGTCTTTTATCCTATCGGCAGTTACTTTAAATGGAATTTCTCTTTGTATCTCTAGCTGTTGGATTTTGTTACTGATATATAAGAATGCTGATGATTTATGTGGATTTATTTTGTACCCTGTAACTTTGCTAAAGTTGTGGATTATTTCTAATAGCTTTTAGTAGAATGTCTCGGGTTCATATCATCTGCAAAGAATGATAATTTGGTTTCCTCATTACCTACTCTAATTCCTTTAATCTCTTTCTCAACTCTTATTGCAGAAGTTAGCATTTATAATACAATATTGAATAGTAATGGTGATAGTGGGCAACCTTGTTTCACTCTTGATCTTATTGGGAATGGTTCTAGTTTATCCCCATTACATATGATGCTTACTGATGGTTTTAAATAGATGCTACTGACTATTTTAAGGAAAAGTCCATTAATTCTTATACTCTCAAGTGTTTTTAATAGGAATGGATGTTGGATTTTATCAAATGCTTTTTCTGCATCTATTGAGATGATTATATGGTTTTTGTTAATTTGGTTATTGATACAGTCAATTATGCTAATAGTTTTCCTAATATTGAACCAGTCCCACATTCCTGGTATAAATCCTATTTGATCATGGTGTATTATGCTGCAGATGATTTTCTGTAATCTTTTTGCTAATAGTTTATTTAAAATTTTTGCATTAATATTCATTAGGGAGATTGGTCTATAATTTTTTTTCTCTGTTTTCAATCTACCTGGTTTAGGTATCAGTACCATGTCTGTGTCATAAAAAGAATTTGGTAGGAGTCCTTCATTCCCTATTTTTTCAAATAGTTTATATAACATTAGCATATAATTGTTCTTTAAATATTTGGTGGAATTCACATGTAAATCCATCTGGTCCTGGGGATTTTTTCTTAGGGAGTTGATTAATAGCTTGTTCTATTTCTTTTTCTAAAATGGGACTATTTAAGCAATTTACTTCCTCCTCTAGTAATCTGGGCAGCCTATATTTTTTAAGGTAGTCATCCATTTCGACACATATAGTTTCAACCCATTCTTGCCCTTATTATTCTTTGGGAGCTCAGCAAACATAAGTAAATTAGTTTGAAATCTTCCAATGAAAAACTTTGTGTATGAATAATAAATCCTTGCCCCTGAAAAGAAGCAATGAATTAGCTTTCTTAGGATCCTACCTGGGGATTGATATAATAGAAAGAACACTACATCTGGAACCAGACAACCAGGGCTCAAACCTCACTTTTGACTCTTCCTACAAATCACATAACCTCCTTGTGCCTTAGTTTATTCATCTATAAAATAAGAAGTTTTCACAAAAATCTCTTCCAACTGCAAGTTTGTGTTCCTACTGCTGATAAGGGTGATAAGTCCTCACTTACTCGACCTTTTGATTCCCTCAGAATTCAATTGAAACACCCACAGCCTGGCATGTTTCCAAAAAAGCTGGTATATAATTGGAAGAAAAACATGTTTTTTAGAGGTTCCTTTTTTTAAGCAGTCCCTTGTCTTCCCACTTCCAAAAGCAACCTTTGAAGACAACAGATGCCGGTTAAGGATTCATCTAAGGCAAAAGAATGACCTCCAATGAGATGGCCCTTCCAGTCATTCAACCAATCAAATCATTCTCCAAATGAGCAGTGTTCATATCTAAATAAAGTTGTGATAGCAGATAACTAAGTTACAACAGGAGAGGAGAAGGCAATGAGATTTTTGAAGGATATGTTTGCTTATTATAGAATCTTAGATGTAAAGCAGGAAGGGACTTCAGAAGTCCTATTTTATAGATAAGGGAGTTGTAACTGTTCAGTAATTTTTTAGTCACATCCAACTTTCCATGACTCAATATGGGATTTTCTTGGCAGAGATATTGGAGTAGTTTGTCATTTCCTTCTCTAGCTCATTTAATAAAGGAGGAAACTGAGGTACACCAGGTGAAGTAACTTGCCCAGAGCAGGACTGGGGAGGGGGGGGGGGGGGGGGGGGCGCTGTTACACAGCTTGTAAGTATCTGAGGTCAAATTTGAACGCAGGAAGAATATTCTATCACTTTCCACTGAGAAATTGCTTCCTAACTTCTTAACTCTACCCCCTGTTTCACATAGTCTCCCCATTATATATATTTAATATATGTTTCTTGAATTGATAAGAAACAGATGCCCAAGATCATATAGGTTATTTATGGACACAGAAAGCTACTGTTCTACATATTAGTCAAATCACTAATGGAGGGAGAGGGAAAGAATTTCTCCATCTTTGCAAAATAATGGATGCACTCCAAATGGCATATTGTCGCTCAATCATTTTCAGTCATGTCTGATTCTTTATGACCATTTTGGGGGTTTTCCTGGAAAAGATACTGCAGCAGTTTACCATTTCCTTCTCTAGCTCATTTGATAAATGAGAAAATGGAGGCAACTTGGGTGAAATGATTCACCCAGAGTCACCCAGCTAGCAGCTTTGAACTCAGGAAGATGAATCTTTTGGGCTCTGGGCCCAGCACTCTATCCATTGTGCCACCTAGTTGCCCTAAGGAAAGTGAAACACAGAGAAATTAATTGCTTAAGGTCACAGAGGTAGTATACAAGGAGGCATTTGGACCTAGCCCCTCTAACAATGATCTTTCCCCATTATGAAGGCAGCCAAAAATTTTTACGTTAGCCTTGTATGAGGATCTGAATTCCAATTCCAGCACCATCATTTACTAGTTGTCCTGCCCAGGAAAGTCATTTAATTCATTTTCTTTATCTCTAAAATGAGGATAAATAGTATTTCCACCATCTTCCACTAAGGGGTTGTATGCCTCATAAACCTTAAAGATGAATTGTCTATAAGACTAGACATGATTTTTCTTCCATAAATAAAGAACTCATTTTATCAATGCAAGTTGGCACCTTCCCTATAACTTGGAGTCAGAAAGTTGCCCAGATCATTGAAAGGTCAGATAACAAGTCCAAAGTCTCATAGCCAGTATGTGTCAGAGGCAGAACATGAGCCCAAATCTTCTGGGCTTCAGGGCCAGCTTTCTATGCCTGAGGACACCACACTGTTCCTAAGCCATAAAGCTTCATATAAACACGAATTATTGTCATCTTGATATAATCATCTTTTTTCAGGAAGATTTTTGAATAATGAAGGATGAAATGCAGCTGGAAAAGTCCCCCAAGAGTAATGGTTTCTTTCACACACACTTGATGCTCTATCTCTGGTCTGTATCCCTTTGTACTGGCTGTTCCCCATCTCTAGAATGCATTCCATCTTTAACTCAGCCTCGTAAAAGACCTGATTTCCTTCAGAATGCTCAGTGGAAGCTTCCACATGAAGCCTTTCCTGAGACTCCCCACCCCATCCTGCTCCACATAGGAGTATCTTCCTTCAAAAAATTAACTTGAATCTGTTTTGTGCATATGTATCTAAATATATACACATACATATGTGTACAGGTATAAACATATGCATGTGTGTATATGTATATATATAGTATAGCTATAGTGTGTATATATATATATATACTATGTGTGTATGTGTGTATATATAATATACATATATATATACACACATACACACGTGTGTGTGTGTGTGTGTGTGTGTGTGTGTAGTCCCCCCTGGATGGAATGGAAGCACTTTGGGGAATGGGAATGTTTTATTTTTGTCTTTGTTAAACCTATGCCCTAGCACAGTGTCTCCTATATGATAGCAACTTAACAGATGCTTATTGATCAATTGGTTGATCAATTAAATGCAATAGATTAGGTCTATGGTCATTGAAATTGCTGCTGAGTATGTTATGGTGACGTTGTTCTTTTTCAGAATATGGTGGCAGCTAAGAAGGAGATTACTAGTGTCCACTTAGATAACCTTCCTTGGCTTACTTGCAAGGAAACCTACTTATATTTCATCTAAAAGGACAGAGGCAGGGAGCAGCTAAATGGTACAGTGGATAGAGCAGCAACCCTGAAGTCAGAAAGACCTGAGTTCAAATCTGACCTCAGACACCTAACACTTCCTGGCTGTGTGACCCTGGGCAAGTCACTTAACCCCAATTGCCTCAGCAAAAGAAAATAAATAAAATAAAATAAAAGGGCAGAGGCCTGAAAAGAAAAACACTTGCTTTTCTTCTCTCTGGTGTAATGGAAAGATCAATATACTTGATGATAAGACTTGGGTTCAGATATGACCCTGGATAAGACATACAACCTCTATGAAATTCAGTTTCTTTCTTTGTTAAATGAGGGAATTTAACTCTCTGAAATCCTTGCCATTTCCAAATCTGTGATCCTAAAATCCTATGAAGGGAAATTAAATTGGCACTGGCTGGTTTCAAGAACAAGGTAGCAGATGACCTACAGCAGACAGGACTAGGGGCTGAATTTGGCAACTCTGACGGTGATTATGTGTCCAAAAACCCTCTTTGTGTTTCAAATCACTGCCTCCTCCCTAGCCCATCAGAGAAGGATATTTTCCCAGCAGCCTCCTTTCTACTACCAACACATTTCTGATCTCCCCATGCCCTCTGGATGTTCAGAAATAGAGCTGTCCTGGGACTGGGTCCCTTGGCAAGACAGAGATGTCACTGGTGTTTGCATGGAGCACTAAACCCATCCACAGTTTCATCCACAGGTGTATTCATCAGGCAACTGTCCAAACAGGGCAAATAGCATCTCCCAGGCCATGATCTTTTAGGAGGCCATTGGTGGACATGGCTCAAACTGAGATGAACCTAACCTTGCGAGCCCTATGGCTCTGAAACATGAACGAAAGGAAGGTATTTTGGAAGTTTGTCAAAATTTTGCTTGTGCTGCCCTAGCCTAGCACAGCCTCTTTATTTTTTTTTTAATTTAATAGCCTTTTATTTACAGGTTATATGTATGTGTAACTTTACAGCATTGACAATTGCCAAACCTCTTGTTCCAATTTTTCACCTCTTACCCCCACCCCCTCCCCCAGATGGCAGGATGACCAGTAGATGTTAAATATATTAAAATATAAATTAGACACAATAAGTATACATGACCAAACCGTTATTTTGCTGTACAAAAAGAATCAGACTCTGAAATATTGTACAATTAGCTTGTGAAGGAAATCAAAAATGCAGGTGGGCATAAATATAGGGATTGGGAATTCAATGTAATGGTTTTTAGTCATCTCCCAGAGTTCTTTTTCTGGGCATAACTAGTTCAGTTCATTACTGCTCCATTAGAAATGATTTGGTTGATCTTGTTGCTGAGGATGGCCTGGTCCATCAGAACTGGTCATCATATAGTATTGTTGTTGAAGTATATAATGATCTCCTGGTCATTTCATTCAGCATCAATTCATAGTACAGCCTCTTTAAATGTCTTAGTGAATGACCTACCCCAAGCTAAAGCCCCCAGGGTCTCAGGAACATGGGGAACTACTCAACCATCCCCACAGGCTTGCTTTTACTCCCACAGTTCATCATCACCGGCCTCAAGTTGAGGAAAAGAGAAAAAAAAATTATATTTGAGCCTTCCTCCCTTCTGTCTAGATGTGGGAAGGAGTTCAGAGTGATCAGTCCTTTGGGAATCTGATCACTTAGGGGTATCCTCTCTCCTCTTCTTGCGCCCGGCTAATTCTCATTAATGTTAATGGAAGTTACACATGCAAAGAAGAAAGGAATATGCCCCTTGGGAGAAAGTGTGCAGCCTTTCGCATCAATTATGGTTCAAATGGAGGTCGGAAGAATTAAACAAATGTGTCGGCCTGGAAGTTGTCCTATGGGAAATATGTAGTATTTCATATTGATAAACAATCAAAATAACCATAACTGGTTCAGGCCTTGCCCAGTATGATATTTCAGGTAGAATTTGGCCTAAAGATTTGCCCTAGTCACTTCCTGTCCCAAGCTTCTTCACTCCACACAAAAGTACTTTAGCTATAGCTAAAGTACAGAGAAATACTTTGCTGGGTCCTCCAAATGCACATCTCAGAAGTGTCTTCCACTGCTTACTTAGATAAATTATGCCATTTGGCCTTTTATCTTTTCTTTTTATCTATGATGTGCTTTGAAAAATAATAATAACAAATATACAACAGAACAAATGAGAAAATCACTAAAGGTCCTTTACCAGGTATTAGAAGAAACTCAAGGAAAATATCTACTTACCACCCACCAGTAGCTTAATTGTACTTGAAGCATTTATGTGAACAAAGCAGTAAAGAGTGGATGGAGATGAAACCAAGAAGAAAAATATAAAGATGATTAAGCTTGTTAAAATAAAAGGTCCTAATGGAATAAATAGCTCTGATTCTGAGCACAGAATAACTGCTTCCTCCCTAATTCAAATATCAGATGGAAGAATAATTCATCTATTGAATATATTTAATTTTAAAAGTCTTTCACCCAAATGAAATGCAAACTGGTTTTCTGGATGACTGACTATTATTAACTTATGAAGTTAAGTAATCTTTGAGGAAATTATGTCTGAAGAGAGATAACATATTTGGCCTTTTCTTTTTAACTAATATAAATAAAAGGAAATGATAAAACATAATTTAAATAAACACATATAAATATGTGATTTGATAGGATTCCAGAGTAAAGTTATCCAGTGATTGGAATTTCACAGCAAAAATTTCACCATCTGATAATGAAAATGTAAATGCATATGAAAAATAATATTGGAAAGTCCATGGGCCAAGCAGAATTGGACATGCTTCCCAAAGTACAAAACGTCCTAATATTTGGCTATTTCCACTGTACTCTCTCTCATATATCTCCATCATCACCCACTCTTCCCTCCTCTCTGCCAATAAACACACTCAAAAGAAAAAGTAACCCAAAGTAACAAGCAGGAAGGGCTCTAGACAAAATTGGAAAGTCTGTATCAATCCTCTGGCTTTATTCCCCTTTTGTCCACTTCTTCCCTCTTCCTCAAGTTTTTGTGGGCTTTCAGCTTTCACCCATGATAAGACTTACTTAGAAGAAAAACTTGAAAAAACTCATACTAATATAATGTAAAGAATGAGTTGGAAATAATCCCAGTCAGAAGAACTTCCCTGATTCATTGGACACTGGGTGATTTAGAGGCTCTTAGACTCATCTGTTTAAAACTGGAGGAATCTCATCAGCCATCTGGTCCAAACCTCTGGTTTTATAAATGAGGAAACTAAGGCTCAGAAAGTTAATGTGACTTATCCAATGCCAAGTAACTAGCAAAGGTAAGAATTTAACCCAGATAGTCACTCCCCAAATCTGGCGTTCTTTCCACATCCATCAGGGTGCCTCCCACTTCCAGCAGACCACGGGTCTTTTGAATATTCTACACTGAAAGCCTTGCTGTTTTCAGAAGATGTAGCAAACCATCTATGGTCATTTGGTTTCCCTACCCCTGATAATGGGAGTATTGCATCAATTTAAAAGGAAAAACAGTTCTCTCTGTGGCTTCCTGTCTTTCTGTCTCTCATATCTCTTTTTTTTCTCCAGAATGTGTAGCATGTAACATTTTCTCTAGGATGAACCATGCTGGGGAGGGATGGGTACTCTTAGCTGCTTAGAGAGATGGGTATGTGGCCATTCAAGCAGGTGAGCTCCAGGTGAGCCTGAGTCAAAATCTGAGGCTTCCAGCTGTACATTCTGGTTGGTGTGTTTTTGCCTGAGTGCTAATGACCATACAAAAATAGGACATACTGAAATGGATGCATATTGGGGGGAAATATCAAGAATTCCTAAATACCTCAGTCACAGGTAACTCACAGCAGGAAAAGTCTCTACAATTATGTCCTTCTCTGAAGAGAAGAATGACTCTCTAGGCTTTGGATTGCACTCATCCTCTTATTGATGGGGAGTCATTTTTGCCTCCAGAAAAGGCTGTCGGAGCTATCAGGGATATCTCTCTAATATCAGTTGGCATTGATTTAATGCCTCTGGGGTTTTCAGTCTCTTAAGCTCACAAAGTTTTCTCTAAGGTGAAAGAATCTACCTCAGAATCACTGTTTCGCCACCTATGTTCAGGCAAGGAAATTCCAAACAGAAGGGATTGCAAGGGCTTTGAGATTTTGACTCCTGTTCACACCCTCTGGTGCCATATGTGATCAGGTCTCACTTCTGATGGGGTTGCATGCTCCCCATAGGAAATGCCAAAGAAATTCAATGTCATACATTCCCTAAAGAGAAAGAAAAAAATAACATTAAAAGGTGAGTCATTACTTTTAAGGTCTACTGATTAGGCAAGTCATACTCAGTAGCCAATTTTTTTTTTTTTAATGCTCCACTATGCACATGGAACCCAACAAGAAATTACTAGATCTATATGTCTTTTACCATAGATTTCAGCTGAAAAAGCCAGATTAAATGTGTCATTGGAAAGGGATAGCATATGTGGCCCAGGAAAGAGCCTTTTTTCAGGTATGTTCCATGGATATACCCTAAACTAGAGCTGTTTGATGTGGGTGGGTGTGTTTCTCCTGACTATACTCATTATCTATACATTGAATTTAGGAAAAGGTAGGTGGCACAGTGAATAGAGCATCTTTCATGGAGACAGGAAGACAAGTTCAAATCCAGCCTTTCAGACACTGTAGGACACTGGGGAAATTACTTAAGCTCAGTTTATTTCAGTTTCCTCAACTATAAAAAAAAGGACAATAATCGTACCCACTTTGCAGAGTCATTGTGAGGATCAAATGAGATATTTGTGAAGCATTTCACACATATCTGGTACATAGTAGGCACTATATAAATATTTATTTTCTTCCTCTTTCCTATGTCTTTTTCCAGATCACACATTAAAAAAAATATTTTTTTAAATAGCATTAGACAAAGAATGGATCTCTGGGTCAATCTATTATAGATTTATTGCCAAGTTGACATGAAATTCTAAATGACTATTCTTTGGGCACAACCATTCAACTACTTCCAGATGCATTTCAGCTCTCATTTACATATATATATATTATATATTATTATATTATATTTATTATATATTAATCAATTATATATTTGTTAATTTATTAATATTATATTACTATTATTATTAATAAAAATATTACTTGATTAATTAATAATATATGTTAATAATATGATTATTATATTGTGTATTATATATTATATATATACATATATAGTCAGGAGAAACAAATACATACAATATATGTATATACATACACACACATAAATAAAGTGAAAGATTATTCTCAACTGCTTTGTTGAAGTCTAAGATAAACTACATCTGTCTCATTCCCCTGATGCACCTGTCTAGGAACACTGTACAAAAAAGAAATCAGGTTAGTCGGGTACAACCTATCACTGCTTTTGCCCTGACAAGATCTCTGCTTCCTTTCTAGCTGCTCATAAATGTCTCTTTAATCACACACACTCTAGAATTTTACCCAGGAGGAATGTCAAGCTCCTTTTTTTCAAACTAGGACAAGGTTTACCCTTCTCCCCAATTCTGGAGAGAGGTTCAGCAATCACATGTAGTTCATCTCTATGTCCTGGGAAGACGGAAGACCTCTCTGTTGTGGCTAGGAGTCTGATGAATAACTGTCTCAGGACCCCACAGCAGGAAGTTACCCAACAATACTATTTGTCTCTCCTTCCCCTGAATGTGACTCTGTCACATTTCTCTCCCAACAGCACCTGTGGAGTCTCATCATCATTCTTGGGAGGACAAGCAGCTGCTTCACCCTCACAGAGTCCTGCCACCCCTATCTACGGGAATGCTTCTTAACTATTACATAGCTCCCTGTTCAGAGCTCCTTTGTCACTTTCTTCTTTTTCTTCCATCTTCCAAAGTTCTGGCAGACATCAAAATTCTTTTCCACTTTTTTAGATCTCTTTTCTTCCCCATTTTTATCTTGAAACCCTTCTCTTTTTTTTCAAACATGTTTTATTCTCTTTGATAGCCTGAAGAGGAGAGAGGTATTTCTCAAGCAGATCATTTGTACATATCAATGGAAGCCCTATCAAACTTCTTTAATAAATAAATAAATAAAAGAGGGGAATATATGTAGTTGTCGTTTACTAGTAAGTAAATTCAGGAAACATTTTTTAAAGGAATTATTCTTCTAAAGTTTAGCTTGCTTGAAACAGTCTAGTGTCAATTATTCAGTGATTGATTATGTAGTTTGCAGATTACCCAGGCCCTGTGCTTCTCCTTGGGCCATTCATTTCTCATTTCTGAATAGTAGGAAGAGAAAAGATCCTATAAAATAAAATATAAACCCAATTTTCCACCTACAATATCAGTCTCCACAGAACCTTTTTCCAAAATAGCTAGCAGTGCTAATTAACAACAAAGTGGCTAAAACACAGGCAAAGGGGCAGCCCAGGGCTGGGTTATCAGGAGATCTGACAGTAATTCTAGAATTCTGCAATATCCAAAGTAGAGTGTGAGAGCAGATTACCCCACAGTGTGGTCCTATGTTGCCTTAGAACATCCTTTTGAGGATACATAACATACACCACACACACAAATAACTTTATATTTTTAATAGAAAAAAAGCATTTACTCATAAATCATCATTTCTTCAGAGAGGTGTATTAGTGGGCTGTTGAATTACCTAGTCCCTCTGACCCTAAGACCAGATGACTATTTCTGAGTGTTTTACCCAATTAACTTCACAAGCTTAAATCTGGCTTCACAGCAATAACATTAATTAAATGAGAGCTTATGCCATGCTATTAGTTGACTGTTTCCTGCTTAGACATTACAATTTTACATCAACTTTTTTTCAGAAAACAAACACACATTCCATTAATGTTATTGCTTTGAGTAAGGTTGGCAGAAGAGGTGGGAGCACCTAACTCCCTCCCTTCTCCTCCCCTTTTTTCCTCCCTTCTCCTCCCCTCCTGTCCCCTATCATCTCCTCTCCTCCTGTCCCCTTCCAGCCCCTCTCGTCTCCTTCCCTGTCCTCCCTTCCCTCTCCTCCCTTCTACTCTCTCCCCTCTTCTTTCCCCTCCTCCCCTTCCCTTCTCTCCCTTCTTCTCTTCTCATCTCCTCTCCTCTCCCATTCTCTCTTCCCCCAAATTCTTTACAACATTAAGTTGACTCTACACTAGTATATAATTTATCACTGAGAAAAGAGGAAATTTGCTGAAAGGATGAAAAGAATGGGGCTGCAATCACATTTACAAAATAAAGTCTAATTCTGTGGCATTTTTCATTGTTATATGAATTCAATTTAATTCAGTCGAAAAGAATTTATTAAACATTGTGGCACTTAGATTATACTGGATAGAACACTTGGTCTGGAATCAGGAAGTCCTGAATTCAAATCCAGTCTCAGACACTTATATGATTCTGAGCAAGTCATGCTAGTGGATTGGACAAAGAGCTAAGGTATTTTTACAAGCATTTCTTCCTACTACCTCTCCCCCCCCCCAATCCCATTTTGATTAGAAACTATCTTTAATTAAAACACCACATCAGAATTCCAAACCAATTTCGTCCTGGCTTTCCTAAGTGCTTTGTACAAAACATTAACTCGAGAATCTCATTATGCATTTGCAACTCCAGTGACAAACATAAATGATAATTTAGCTCTAATGCATTCTCAAACAAGCCATATTTTTTTAAAGGCACAGGGATAATATTAACTTGCCGAAAGGAGTGTATGTGGTAGATTGATCTATTTCTTTGCTTTTTCAACAAATGGCTGAAGTTAGTGTAGCAATAAGCTGAACAAATCAGTGTAGTGTAGTGATCTGAGAATTCCCACAAGATGCTCACTTGGACTCTTACTCAGGGTTGGATTTTCTCTGAGTCCTGAAAAACTTGGAGTTTAACACATTCAAGAAGGGAAAGGAATGGGGGAGGAAGTCTGCTAAAAATAGTTAATAGCACTACAGTCAAATACAATAATGATATGAACATTTCAAAGCAACTATTTTAAGGGAGTGTTAGCGGAAGTAATTTTAGGTAGTGTGTTAATCTTCCAGAAGACAGAGATCCAGGAGCTAAGCAGGTAATTAAGAAGTGGTGGGACCTGCTGAGACCACACTCCCTCACTCTAGAAAAGCTTATCCAATAAGCCTTAAAACTCTTCTCTGGAGCCAAACATTGCTGATTTGTGGCTGTGTAAGTTAAAACTCACTTTAATGCTCTCTATATATTCAGTTGGTTGCAGAGTACAATTCACAAAGCTTCCTAACACTAGGATGTCAGGGTCTACCCAGCACAAGCATCTTGCCATCTATCCTGCTATTGAACATAGACTCTTCAGCCCCTTCCCCTTTCTTCTTCTTCCTCTTCCTCTTTTTTTGAAAATAATTATTCGATCAATATTATCATGACTACTAAAAAAAAGCATAACTATTGTTCTATACCACAATCAAAATCCCTCTCTCTTTCTTGGCCATCACTCTCATGTATGTATTATTTCCTTTATTATATTGTAAGTTACTTAAGGAA
This sequence comes from Sarcophilus harrisii, assembly GCF_902635505.1. Taxonomy (NCBI): domain Eukaryota; kingdom Metazoa; phylum Chordata; class Mammalia; order Dasyuromorphia; family Dasyuridae; genus Sarcophilus; species Sarcophilus harrisii. Next base: position 127,349,585 of record NC_045429.1, read on the forward strand.
ATAACTTTTGCATTTGGATTCCAGGATCCTAACACAGTTCCTGGCACATAATATAAGCTTAATAAACATTGATTGGGGGAATCTCCCTTGAACTGTTCTTTCCTATAAAGGATCAGTGATAACTATCATTAAAAAACTTATTCACTTATGCCAGAAAAAAAGAGACAGAGAGATGCTATCATTTTATAAAGAACATAATGAGAAGGCAGCCTGTGGGCAACTAGGAGATATATTGTTTTATGGTAAGAGTATAATACAATAGCTCCCTCTTACCAGCCATGATAATGATGAGAAGTATTATATAGATACTGAATATATAAACTGGTAAGATCACAGCTAAATGTCACATGCTATTTCCAAATAATAAAAAAAAGAAGGATGTTGCTAGTGGCAAGGCCCTCCAACACTTACTATCAAGCTATCATTAATAACTCTGCCAATCAGTCTAAAATGGCAAATAGACATTTCTGAATATTCTAAGCAAGTGAATTGGGAGAGAAGAATTGAAAGGGTAATAAATATAATATAATTGTATTAATAAATATAAAGGAAATATAACTCTACTGTAATCCATCAAGTACAATGACATTTTAAAAGAGATACCAAACTATTCCATGTTATAGTCTGGTCATTGTGTTTCTATGTAGTTATTTGTGAAAGTGGTTTAATTCTTCTTCTACATGGTTGGTTTCTTGTGGACAGGGACAATCAGTGCCTAGATTCATTACTTTTCAGGTACTCTGATTGCTGTTCAATCATTTCAGTCATGTGCAATATTTTGTGACCTCATTTGGGGTTTTCTTAGCAAAGGTACTGGAATATTTTGTCATTTCCTTCTCTAGCTCATTTTACAAATGAGAAAACAAAGGAAAACAGTGTTAAGTGACTTGCCCAGGGTCACACAGCTCCATATTTGAACTCACAAAGATGAGTTATATAACGTCCCCTTCATAGATATTTAGCAATATTTAATATATGTTTCATGAATTGATAGGAAACAGATGACCAAGTTCATATAGATTATTTATGGACACAGAAAGCCACTGTTCTTATTTATTGGTCAAAGCACTGCTGGAGAGAGAATGGGAGAATTTTTCTATCTCTTCAAAATATGGGTCCGCTTCACATTTTCAGTCATGTCTGAATCTTTTGTGATACCATTTAGAATTTTCCTGGCAAAGATATTGGAAAGGTTTGCCATTTCCTATTCCACCTCAATTTACAGATGAATAAACTGAGGCAAACTGGGTTAAATGACTTGCCCAGGGTCACACAGCTAGGAAGTATCTGAGGCCAGATTTGATTTTTCTGACTCTCTCCCCAGAACTCTCTCCCTTGTACTACCCAACTACCTCATCCCCCCACCCCTGGGAATAGTATATTGATAAATATTAAACAACTGGCTCCCCAGGGGAAAAAAAAAACGTTCAAAGGACATATGTTAAAGTTTATTTTGCATTGTTAACAATCCTCCATGTTTTCTTCAGTCTAGACAACCAACAAAACAAGCCCTGATTTGTAGCTTTTGCACATTTCTGAAGTGTAAATACCCACACCAAAAATTTAATAGATTCTTACAAGCCAATCTGAGCTAGCTCCAACATCTACATACCGCCCACTGCCCCTCTGCCACTTGTGAAAACTAGGACCATTGAGGTTTACCACTAGGAGAAAAAACAAGGTTAATTTTAATCTGCTTTCCAGTTTAATTAGACCCTTTTTCCCATCCAACACCCACATTGGAGGAAGAAGGGGAGAAACATTTTAAGAAAACACATCTGGGGTCTCAAGGGCAATACTGTAATGTTGTTTGCAATCTGTTTATTGGGGGTGTGTATGTGTTTTTTAAAGACATTAAATATCCTCTTTGCTTAACATCAACACTCCTAATCTCTCCCCTGTATGAAATATTCTTTCTAAAAACAACATGAGAAATTTGAATTCTAATTAAGCTTGGAATCAATCTGAATGTGTGTTAGGTATGCATATTTAACTTCATAAAACAGTATTAACCAAAATAAATCTCTTTCCCTTGTTCTTTCTTTGCCTAGAGAGTTGCAGCTCCTCAGTGTTAATTCTTGTTACCATACTTATTTGGAACTGACTAATTCATGAGTTTCACTCATATTCTTCAGATTCTAACTCCAAATGCCAACTCATTTGCAGTTTTCCCTTCAAGCAAAGGAAGACATGGTCCCAGAAGTAAGAAGGACTAAATAGTTCCCCTTATTCCAGTCCAGGTGTAGCCTTAGCCCCTGAGCTAAGACCTGAATAAGAGAAAATCAGCTGGTGCCCCTAGACATTAGTTCTTAGAAGATCAGCTAAATAAAAGGGTAGAAATAGCCTAAAAGCCAGAAACTGGAATCTGGAGACCTGAATCCTGGTCTTAATTCTACAAATAAGTGCCACTGGATTTGGAGCAAGTCACTCCACCAATCTGTAAAATGGGTGGAAGCCAGGTGATCTAGCAACTAGAATGTTTTCAGTCTTTCTGACTCCAAGTTTTGCCTCTAAGTGAGCCTGGCTAAATCCATTAATCTCAGTTTATTCTTCTAAAAAACATGGCTGTTTGGTCATTTCAGCTGTGTCCAACTTTTCGTGACCCCATTTGTGATTTGTTTTTTGGCAAAAATATTGGAGTGGTTTGTTATTTCCTTCCCTAGGTCAATTTTACACATCAGGAACTGAAGCAAACAGGGTTAAGTGACTTGTCCAAGATCACATAGCTAGTTAGGTCTGAAGCCAGTTTTGAATTCAGATTTTCCTGACTCTAGACCTGGTGCTCTATTTACTGTGCCACCTAACTGTCCATTTATAAAATAGGGATAATAATAATAATAAGACCTACCTTAGAGTTGTTGTTGTGAAGATTCAATCCAGGGGTCCTCAAACTTTTTAAATAGGGGGCCAGTTCACTGTCCCTCAGACTGTTGGAGGGCCGGACTATAGTAAAAACAAAAACTTTGTTTTGTAGGCCTTTAAATAAAAAACTTCATAGCACTGGGTGAGGGGGATAAACATCCTCAGCTACCACATCTGGTCTGCGGGCCGTAGTTTGAGGACCCCTGAATTTATTAGACAATATGTGTGAAGTACTTTGCATACTAAAGGACCATGCAAATACTAATTATTGTTATTATGAAAGGGCCAGATTAAATGAGTTCTAAGTACTCTTACTATTCTAATATCTTATTACTATCTTTTTGTTTCCTTGAAAATGATAATCATATCTGCAACTCTGAGATCATACATAGCATATTTGTAGTTTATTTTATACCCTCACTTTTTGAAATAATCTTGTTCGGCTTTTCCAAACTAATACTACTCAATAATTTTGAATGAACGATGAACAGAGGTCCATCTCTGAGGCTAGCCCTAGCATATTGAATTGGTTGTCAAAAACTCGAATTCAAATATTAGCTCCACTATTTATTAGTTATATGGCCTTCAGCAAGTCTCCCGGGGTCTCTGTTTCTTTTTCTTCTAGATCTAAGCCCTACAAATCTTTCACTGTTTATAATAATTCTCCAGACTTACCATACATATATCAATAAAAAAAAATTTGACTTCTTTTCTGTTTCGTCTTTTGTTTTTCCAATGTTTCTAATTAATAATACTTGGAATTTCATATGAACTATTTAGACACCATTAAAATCATCACTAATGTTAATGTAATCCTCTTTTTCAATACCATATGGACTTCCTTTGCAAGCTAGTAAAGGATGATATAGAATGTGTATGGGTTTATTTGTTTCTTTTTCCATAAAGAAAGGATTTACACATGACTCATTCTCTATTATGTGACTTTTGACTCATTCATATCACTTATATTTAGAACAGTTGTCACAGTTTTAAAATGACCCTCAGTCATTAAAATGACTTCTTTACTTCCTAATATCCACAAGAGACCACAATCTGATAAAACAAAATCCTAAAAACCAGGTCTTCCAAGATCTGATTGACTGCTCTTGTTTTATATTTTATATACCTTCTACATCTTGAGAATTAAAGCTACTGCATTCCTGCAGTCTGGAAAAGTCTGTATAAAATGTTGTGGTTCTCCCTTTAGACCAGAGAAAAAGGCCAAATTTTTTCTTCTTTTTCTTTTGTGGGGTGTTTATATTACCTTATTGTAAAATGTGGCTATGTTATACAATATCATATATATATATATATATATATATATATATATATATATATATTATACATTTCTGAGTTTCTAAACTTTTTTCTATGTTGTTTCTCTGGCCCTTGAAAGTCATCTACAACATGCAAAACTCTCCCCCAAAATCACCTTTAAAAGAAGTAGTTAAATATTAATGAAGAAGTGGTGGGAAATAGGAAGGGACAACAGCTGCAACTTTTTAGCTAAAGCTTTATTTGTTGTTATAAAGTCTTAAGTCACAATTAAAGGATAGTTTAAGGCTATATTCCCATGAGAGGATTTTCACTCAGTAATTTGTTATGCTGACCCTCCATATATTGAAACAGAGGTAGAAAAAATTATAATATGTACACCTAAAAATCAATCGATGAACTTTTTTCTTTTTTTTTCAAAATAGGGTTTCCCTATTTTGCCCAAGCTTCATGGAGTGATTCATAGCCTGATGCCAGTGCTGATCAACAGAAGCTGATTTTGACTGGTTCACCTCTTCTGGTGGCCCCTTGCTTCTAGGGCTTTTGCTCTAGGGAATAAAACTAGAATAGTACTTCTTTTCCCAGATCCTCGGGGACAATACCTGTCTTATTCTTAGACTGTTCATGATACAGGTTGAAGTCTCTTTCAAGAACCAGCAAGGGAGGAAAAGTTGCAGCCAGAAGCTTCTTCCTTAGGGAGATGTCAGAAGCATTTAATAGATTATTAAAGCCAAGGACTATTTCTGTTGTTATGGCTAATTGAACAGAGGAGACAAGAGCCAGAAAGACACACACTAACCAAGCTGGGATCAGGAGCTAGTACCAGAACTAAGCAGAGGTGAAGGATTGTGTGAAAAGTCAGGCTAAGGATCAGGCTGAAAAGTTCCTTACCTGAACAGCAGAAGAAATTGGAGACCCAGGAGAGAGACACTGAAAAGGAGTTCCAATCATTTGCTGCACTCAGTCTCTTACGGGCATGTATTTATTTTTACACCCAGTAATCTTCAACCTTCTCCTAAATTTGTTGCAGCTAAAAAGTTCCAACTACAGTCAACAACATTATTCTCTAGAAAAATGGCTGCCTTGAGTGATGGACAGGATCAATTTGTGGAAGTTATAGGAATACAGATTTCAGTTATAATAATTAGTACTATTTAATAATGTAGAATCCTTTTACATTGAGTTCTTCACTGTTTTATACATCACGAACATTTTTGTCAATCTGAAGAAACACAGAGACCCCCTTTCAGAATAATATTTTTAAATATATAAAACAAAATGCATGGTATTACAAAGGATACCAATTATTTTGAAATGCAATTATAAAAAACATTTTTTTTAAATTTTAAGTTTTAAACAATCCCTAGGTAAAGAATAGAGGAGGAGTTTCTTTTTTAGAAATTCCCTATTTTGATAAAATCATGAATCCTAGTAAAAAACTAAAATTGATAGAATAGATTGCCTTATTAGGTAGTGAGATTCCTATCACTGGAGGTGTTCAATCAGAGGTTAGATGACTAGCACTGATGTTATAAAGGGGATTCTGGTCTTCATTGCCAAAGATGGGGGACAGAGGGGACAGCAGTGGCAATCCAGTTAAGATGAATTCTAAAGAAGCCAAAAGGTAAAACCAGACTAATGTAAGGACATAAATGAAGTGAAATGACCCTACATGAAACAAGTCACAAAAAGAGCTAGGTTGACTAAAAGCAAAACCATGTGTAATGTCCACCTGATTCCAAAGGGTCTGGTAGTGTGGGGGACAGTAGTATCCACAAAAACAGAGACACTTAGAGCAAGAAAAAAGCAAAAAGAGGTTTATTACGATCTCACAAGAAGGTATTTATCAGCAAAAGGAGTGCAAAGCATAAACTGTGAAACCCAAGATTAAATAGCCTAAACACAGAAACTCCCAGAGCCTCCACCTCTCCAGGTTGGCCTTTTCTTCCATTGTTTGAGGGAGTCCAGGCTTATGTTCTAATGACAGAAATCTAACCCAGAAACAAAAGAATACAAGTCAAAAATAATAAACTCAATTTTAGTTTCCCTAGAGAACTAATATACAAGCAGATATAGAATTCAAAGCCATCATCACCTTTAAAAGAAGTACTTAAATATTAATAAAGAAATGGTGGGAAATAGGAAGGGACAACAGCTGCAACTTTTTAGCTATAGCTTTATTTGTTATTATAAAGTCTCAAGTCACAATTAAAGGATAGTTTAAGGCTATATTCCCATGAAAGCATCTTCATTCAGTTAATTCCTCACAGTAAATACCATCTTTAGGAATGTAGAGACCAATAGAATATTCAAGCATCTTCTTTATTTCAACACACAATTGGGTCAAGAGCCTCAAGTAAAAACTCTGTCCTCTCTCAGCTGGGACCAGAAACAACTTCTGTTTTTGCTCTTTCTGGAGATTAGGGAGTTGATGCATATAGTTAAAAGGATTGCTGATGGAATGCTTTGACAGCAGTCTACTTTGATTTATTTTTATTATTCTGATTAAAATTTTTATAAAGTATGTGATTTAATTAGTGACCTTTGATAAGACATGTAGACTTAGAAGGAGCCAGTGGGATGAGCGTCCAAGCCATGAGGTACAAAATTGGAGCAAGTCATTTAACCACTACTTGCTTAGGTTCCTCAGCTTAAAAATGGGCATAATAAGGGCACCTAGGTCTTATTGTTGTGAGGCTCAAATGAGATAGTTTCTGAAGAAAGAAAGAAAGAAAGAAAGAAAGAAAGAAAGAAAGAAAGAAAGAAAGAAAGAAAGAAAGAAAGAAAGAAAGAAAGAAAGAAAGGAAGGAAGGAAGGAAGGAAGGAAGGAAGGAAGGAAGGAAGGAAGGAAGGAAGGAAGGAAGGAAGGAAGGAAGGAAGAAAGAAAGAAAGAAAGAAAGAAAGAAAGAAAGAAAGAAAGAAAATGCTATATAAATCTTATTCCCTTCCTAACGGGAGATTGCTAATGCAAAATGTTAGAGTTGGAAGTGAACTCAGCAGTAATCTACTCTGATCTATAAATGGAAAAAAAAGGTTTACATTTGCTTCTTCTTAACCTTTCTATATTGCTTCTATTTCTGCTCTCTGGAACCAAATGGAACAAGTCTCAGCTCTCTTCCATGTGACAAAGTATTAAGTATTTGAAGACAGTCACCAAACCCCATCTAAATCCTTTCTCCTTTCTAAACACCCCAGTTGTTTCAGTCAGTCTTCATGTAGCATGAAATGATGGCTCTTTTCCATTTTAGTTGTTCTCTTTTAGACACTTTCCATTTTATCATTTTGTCGTGCCTGGAATGGAACATAATGTTCTAGATGTGGTTTGGACAGGGAAGAAGACAGAGGAACAATAATCATATTTGTAAAAGCGATGTTTTCATAAGCCTAAGAGCATATAAGGTTTTGGGATGTGTTTGGATTGTTTTGTTGCTGCTTTTTTTTTTTTTTTTTTTTTTTTGGCTACTGCATCAAACTGTTGATTCATAATGAGCTTTCAGTCCTCTAAAATCAGGGGTATGTTGAAACCAGCTTAAATTAGCATGCAAGAGCTAATTGTGATATTTTTTAGAGTGGCCATTTATATCTCACAAATCAGCAAACTCTACAAATTAGGGCTTGATTTATTGTTTCTTTGATTATCTATATTTAAGATGGAGAAAATGTTAATAATGCAGATGAAACTTTAAAATGTAACATATATGCACAGAAAGTATATGTGCCCATATATTTGCATGTATATATAAGTATATATGTATGTATTGTGTATATACACATATCATATATAATATTATATGCATATATACATATATATGTATATATCCATGTGCATGTGTGTATGCAATTTTGAGAACCAGATGTCAAACATTTCCAGAAACACTGATGCCTAAAATTCCCAGATCTTTTTCAGATAAACTTGTCTAACAATGATCCCTTCATCCTATATTTGTGACTCAAATTTCTTGAAGCCAAATGCAGTTTTACATTTATTCCTATAAAATATTATCTTATAAGATTCCGCCTCATGTTCAAACTTGTCAAGATCTTTTTTTAGCTAAGCACAAATTCCCAGGGGCATTAAATTAGAATCCTGCTCCAAAGATGACATTAAATCATTACCAGGTATTTCTTTTGTCTAGACACTCAGTGAATTCCAAATCTAACTAACTCTTTTGTTATCTAACCCACACAATTCCATCTGCTCCATAGGAATTATATGAAAGACATTGTCAAATGCTTTGCTAAAATCATGGCAAACTGTTTTTATCATGGTCCAAAAACACATCAATGTTACATATATGTGATCTTTTCTTGATCAAGCCATAGCTTACTCTTGGTGACCCTTACTTCCTTTTCTAGATGTCCATTATCTCTTTCATATAGTTGAGAATTTTAACAGAAATTGAGCTCCAAGTCATTTCTTTGAAATATTTGCCCTATCTCAGTCTGATAGTATCTTTTCTGTTTCCCACAATCTTTAAAATATCATTGCCAGTAGTCTAAGCATCATATCTCTCAGTTGTTTCAGTACCCATAAATGTAGATCATCTGGGTCAGGTTACTTTAATGAATCAAGAGCAACTAAGTCCTACAACTCACTTATCTTTTATCAATTCCCTGTTAATAATTTTTCTTTTATTCTTTATGATTCAAATTCATTCTTCATGGTAGAGAAAACAGAAAAAATAAAAATTATAGTTACTTTTCTCTCTTCTGTTAATTATTTTCAAACTATCTACCTTGAATAAAAAGCACAATTCCCTTATTTTTCCTTTCCTTTCCTTTTCCACCCAAGATAACTTTGTAAATGAATTTTTGTCGTACTTAGGTAATGAGTACAGAGTCTCTTAAAAGATGTCTTGCTCTATAGAGGAGACTAGGAACTTGCTTCTGATAGAGCCTTAATAGGGTGTGTAAGTCAAGAGAGTATCTTGGAAAGACATAAAGCTTATGTTGATTAGTTTTTGTCCTTCATCCTCGAAGAGACCAAAAATGACATTACTATGTTAGAGTCGAGTTAAAGTGTGTCCGACTGTGGTTGATCAGACAAATATGAGCTCGGAATGCTCTGTCACAGATCGGACACATTGCCCCTATTGGGGTAGACTCTCTAACTTTACACATCTCACATTTCTTCTGAGCTAATTCAATTCTACCTTGCTTATAGAACACAGATACCTTCTCTGGTAAGGGTACGCCATGCTGGGCAGTTCTGTGCTAGTATCTCCCATGTCATACAATCAGTTCTAAAGTTCTTAAAAATACCTTGAGAATACTTTTAAAAATTATTTTTATTTTATTAATCTTATTATTAATAAATAATATTTAGAATAACTATATCATATAATTTTATATTACAATATGTAAAATAATAATATAATGATTATATATAAATAAATAATAAATAATTTTAAAATTAAAGTTAAAAAAATACCTTTTTCTGACCACCTTGTACATACATGCTTGCCCTGTGTGAGTTTTCTATAAACTAACTTTGTTGGCAAGCATACATTTGGCATTTGAACAGTATGGCCAGCCCAATGGAGCTATGCTCTCTGCAGTAGAGTTGGAATGCTTGGCAGTTTAGTTCATGAAAGGATCTCAGTGTCTGGGATCTTGTCCTGCCAGGTGATCTTCAGAATCTTCCTAAGACAATTCAAACGGAGGTGATTCAGTTTCCTGGCATGGCACTGCCCAGGTTTCATAGGAATACAATAATGAGATCAGCCCAACGCCTCTGTGAACTTTAGCTTGATAGTTTAATATTTTTCCTCTCCCACACTTTCCTTCAGAGCCCCCCAAACACTGGAACTGTTTCCAGTTGAGTGACCATAAGTAGAAGATGAGGTGCTTTGATTAGCTTGTAGTCATCCAAAATGATCTCTCCGCTTCAGTCATGTTCTCCCTTTGACTCATTTGCTTTCGTTTTGATCTTGGCAGAATGCAGCAAATCCTTTGCCTCCTGCATCTTGTTAGTTGGGAGGAGAATCGCCTATCTTGCAGTTTCGAATTTTCAGGAGAGCAAGCCACAGAAATCTGGGAGTCAGAGTTCAAGCTATATGTTGCAGCCAAATCAGTTCCGATTCCACAAGGATCAAAAAGCAACCATCTAAAGTAATCTTCTAGACCCATGCTAACAAAAATAGAAAGGAGAACTCATTTCACATCAATATTACCTCTAGCTGTGAACCTGGTGGGACCAGAACTTTGGCAAATTTTGTGTCTACTCCCCCAGATATAAAGATGGATATGGAATAGCATATCCTCAAAGGTTTGGAGGAAATGCTTGTATATTTATTTTTTGTTATATATGTTTGTAAAAGCTGGTGAAGTGGTTAAGTGGAACCTGGGAAAATCCAGTCAGTGGGAGCTTGAGTCAGCAGCATTAGTGCCACCCCAAACTTCCAGAATTCTTCCTCAGGAACCCCAAAGGACTATGGAAGAGGGGACCAAAACATAAACATTATCCTTGGATTTCCTTCTTGGCTGCAAGTTTTGTCTCTGACAGATGCTGACTGGGTTTTTGTGGGCAAGTCATTCAACCTGTAGGTGTTTCAGACAGTTCTCTAAAGTATAAGTTACTTTATTCTTGACACCAGAAAGGGTGTCAATCTACATTAATGGAAATTTCCCTACTTGGAAGTCTCCTGTATCAACAAAATTCAGAGATCCCATTTCTATTTCTCTTCTAGTTTTCCTTGTCAATGTAAGCTTCTTCTGAATTTTAGTACTTCTAACCTTACTCTTATAATACTGTATAGTTTTCCTTGTCAATGTAAGCTTCTAAATTTTAATACTTCTAATCTTATTCTTACAATACTGTATCATACTATTGAATTAAGCTTCTTTTACATTCCTAGCTTCCCTCTTTTGTATATATCTTTTAAGAGTCTAAGTTGTTTTATTATTTCTATGTTCATACACTTCAGTATATTTAAACAACTCCGTTTCCCCTTTTGATTGTAATTGTATCCCATTTTCAGAATTTCATTTGTGAGAATAAAATGTCCTTTCCCTTCATCCTTTCATCCCTCTATTCCTCTTTAACTGACTGCTGATAGAATTTTAGTCTACAGGATTTTACTTATCCTTCCTCTGAACCCTTTGAAATCTGTTCTCTAAAAATCTAGGCTGAATGTCAGACTATGTCTGGCATTTCCTCTCATTCTCTATAGCATATTCCAAGGAGGGGCCACTTCTCTCATTTCCACTGCAGCAACTAGTGAATCCCTATTAATGACAACAATCCAGAATAGAATTTCCCCCTTGGTGGTCCTTCCACCTTTAGAAAAATTAAATAATCTAATGATTATTATTAACCATGTCAGAAAGTAATTGGCCCTCTACTTTTGGCAAAGAAATACTATCTGCAGATGTCTGGATAACTGAAGTTCTTCATCACTACTATAGTATGTCCGGGAGGCATTTCCCTCACTCAATTTTTTTTTTTTCTTTTTTCCATCCAAGTGGCGTAGTCTAATGGCAAATGCAGAGGTAAAGTTGCTGATCTGACCACCTCTTCCTCAATTATAGGAACAAACTAAAAGACAATGTTTAGGTGAAGATATTTAGTAAAGAGGAAGAGCTTAATTTTTTTTTTTAGAAAAATAGGATAAGAGAATATCTAAGAAAAAAGAGATAGGAGAAACACTGGGTGCCTGAAGATAGAAGGGAAAGTTTAGCAGAATTGTTGGAGAATGGGATACTCACCAACCTAAGAAAGGAATAGCTCTGGTGAGGTTTTTAAGTGTGGAAAGAATTTTCCATTACAATGTTTATCATTTGTCAAGTCACGAGTTTAACAAAGGTGCTGAAGTAGTCTGAAATATCTGAACACAAGATAGAATGACATTCTCTTACAACCTATTTTCACGTAGTATAATCATCACACACCGGGGGGGGGGTTAATTTTTCCCAAAAAATAAATAAAGTGTGAGCAATAAGGATGATATGAGTGAATCCACTATAGCCTAACCTCAACAAACATTTCCCTTGACCTCATCCAGAGAAAGTAAAAAAATGAAAAGGAATTTAGGAGCATTTCTCCAAGTGTCACTAAATATAAATGAAATAAAACAATTGACCAAATATAGCCAAGCAAGAGGGCAGATACTTTAATGTTCTCTGCTACTCCTGGAGATGTTTAGGCAGACCTCAGTGAACTGTCTCCAACAAATACTTGCTACTATCAATCAGATTCTATTTTCCAAGATTGTTGTAAGGATTAAATGAAATAATACATGTGAAACTTTCTGCAAATTTTAGACTCTCTAAATGCTAGCTGTCATCATTATCATTACCATTGTGTTAGTTCATAGAGCTAGTTGTTAACTCTTTATCAAAGTCAACATCAACAGTGTGTTCCTATAAAGTCAATCATCTTCTTTGTATCAAGCACTGTGCTCAATGCTGGTATAATGTAAGGAAAAACAATCGTCTCTGCCCTCAAGAAGTTCACATTCTAATGGTGGAAACAACATACAAACAACTATGTATAAACAAGGCTAAGTTGGTAATGGAAGTTTGAGGGAAGGCACTAGCATTAAAGTGGATATGAGCATTATCTCTGGCTCTAATGCTCTCCTACCATAAATGTAATCAAGAAATCTTAGAATCCATCAAGTTCTATTTCAGCATTTAACAAATTACTGAATGATTCAGTAATTTGCCCAAGATAACATACTTGGTAAGGAGCAGAGACAATATTCAAACCCAGATGCTACAACTCCAAATGTTAATGCTCCTTCCATACACCTTTTAGGAATTAATCAAAAAGGAAAAAATAAATCATATCATCTATTCCAGTGCTTTACTGGATTCTGGGAATTTTCCATTTCAATAAGCCAGAACAAGACATCAAGACATCCAGTCCCTTGACAATTTGTTTTATTTCCAGATAGTGTCTATTTCTTTCACTTCATTTTTGTTTAAAATGTTTCTCTCTCACAAGAACATCTTAAAGAAATTTCATTTTCTTAGATAGTATCTCAGTTCTTATATAAGAGATAAGTAACTTTAAAATTCAGTTTTAGCAGCCTTGAAAATAGGGAGTCCTCAATAAACATGAGTTTTGGAGTGAATGAGAAAGACTGAGGCCTAGGTGTCTGTCTGCTCTGGAGACAGCCTCTTGAAGAGTTCTTAAAATGAAAATTCCCAGTTTGCTTTCAGGTTACTGGCTAGGGAGCTAAAGATATGAAAAAATCAAATCTAATTTCGAACTGTTTTCTTATGAAGTACCTCACCAGCCCAGAGGCATGAATGAATATAGGCGTTCAACTTTTCTCAAAAGGAGTTTTTCAGACCCAATTATTTCAAATGTCTTCTTTTCTCATAGAATTTTCTTTATAAACCTAAACCATTATAATTCATAGCGGTTTACTGATGAGAATAATTTATTAGCAACAATGATTCCAATGACATCATACTATATAATTTTTTTAATACATAAGTGAGGGAGAAGAACCAGGGATTAAAAAAAAATTGTATCTAAATAACTATGATAAGCAGGAAAGGAATACTTGGGATTAATTTTTAATAAAAATGATATTTTAACTTGCAATTACAACTATAAGTAATCACATACATAACCAGAGTATAGAGTGGGGAAAAACTCAAATAAAACTAAAATTCAAAAACAGATATTTTAAGTGAGTATATATATAATATATATATATATCTTTTTGTTTCCAATAATTACCAACTTTATACCCAACTCACAACATACATATTTTTATTTTAACATAGCATGTCTATAATTTTTCTTGTTCTTGTGATATTTTTTAATCTTCTCTATGTATGGAATGTATATTTGTTTCTTAAACTTTAAAATCTGGTGAGCACTTTTTCCAAAGGCAATCTTAATATATGAACCACAATGTAATTCCACAATGCTAAAAGCAACAACAAAAAAAAAGTCCAACTGGATTTATCTTTTAATTAAATTTCAATAACATTTCTCCAAACAGTTTATTTATTGGTGTCTTTTGTAATGTTAGTCTAGGGGCCTGCTATTTATATTTTAACCTAACCAAATTTTGATGTTGGATTATCATCATTATTATTGACCAAAAGCTCCTACATTGCAAGCAAGGACTATTACTCTCTTAAAGATTAAGGCGTCTATAGAAACAACTTATCTAACTATTGGGCTCTTTTGGCCATATAACTAGTTTTGACAAATTGTCAACCAAATAACCGGTCAATTTAGTTTAAAAAAATCCTAGTCAGTTTACTCAAACAATCTGTTTCTTGTCTATGTTTTTTTTTTTAATTTAATTGATTAGGGGTTTGATTTTATTGATCATTTGTTCAAATTATCAAAACAGCTGTAGTTATTATGCAATAGTATTCAGATTTTTTTCACAATGACAAATAATTTTAATAGAAATTTTTGTATGATTTAAACAAAAAAGAAGTAGAAATTCTCTTTCACAATCTATTCTTTTTGAATAGAACCCACCACAACAAAACACAGGTAATGACAGAAGGTTCAAGTAAGCAAACATTTATTAAGTACTGACTATGTGCTAGGCATTGCGCAAAGCTCTGGGAATACAAATACAAGCAGAAAGAAACATCCCCTGCTTTTGAGGAGTTTGCATTCTAATGGGGAAAGAGAACAGATAAAAGGGAACTGATAAAGGGATGGAAGAGTAGAGAAATGAAGGTACCAACTATTAGGATTTAATAGAGAAAATACTGGAGAACCAAGTGAAACTTGGAAAAGAATGAAGACTGGGTCTTCTTAAAATGGAGATTCTGGGAGAAACTACCTCATCAGAGGGAGAGGCAAGGAGGGTGAAAGGATATATAAAATCCAAGATGAAGAAATTTCTGGGATCATTGTAGAGAAAAACCAGGAGAGGGATGAGTATAGCTTAGGTAGGCTGGATAAACATGAAGAAGATAATAAGTCTGGAACTGGAAGGGATTTCAGAGACCAATACAATTCCCTCATCTTACAGATGAGGAAGCTAAGACCCAGGGACATAAAGCAACTTGCCAAGATCACACTGTGCTGGAAGTCCTGGGTTTTCAAGTCAAGACTTCGCACTCCAGAATCAAAACAAAGATAAGGATCATCATCATCATCATTTGTTAGCATTATTTGTCCTATTTTGTGTGTGTGAAGAAATCAATGATATCATAGGTGTTGGCTTTACTTGTGCACAGATTGGATTTAAGTAAAACAGAGTTGCACAAAGTTACCAACCTCAGTCTCTTCCAGAATCACTGAAGTCCATTAGCAGGACAAAAGTCAGGATGACTGGCAATGGTGCAGGATGCAATGGATGACCTTTGCATCTTCAGTATCTGACCAAACACTCCATGGTGTCTTTCAGTCGCCTTGATGGCTGTGCTCATCCATCCATTGCAATCTTCTCATGCTTAAAATAGTCATTTCTCTAAGTCACTGACTAACATTTATAGAGCACTTGAAGGTTTTCAAAGGCTTTGTGTATATTATGTACTTATATGATCTCTTTGATCTTCACAACTCAAAGACTTGCTACTTACTTTAAGAATCTAAATTTTTCATTGAATTTATTACTTCATTAGCCCAAAACAACAGAAAGCCTCTCTTCTCTCAGAATTCTTATAGCAAAAAAAAAAAAATCATAAATCTGTGGTAAACCTATTGATTAGTCTCTCCAAACTAAGCTAGGGAGTGCCTGGATTGCAGGTATATAGTGAGAACTTGAACCCTTGTCAGTTTAGGGAGAACAGCCTGAGGCTATAGCATTTCCAAGAATTCAGGGCCAGTTCCATACCACCATGGGACAGTGAGTAATAAATCAAGATATGAATCTAGGTCTCCTGACACAAAGTTCAGTGCTTTTTCTAGCTAGGGAGCATGGTGGATAAAACACTGGAGTTAGAGTCATCAAGAGCTGAATTTAAATCTATCCTCAGACACTTCTTGCTGGACTCTGGGCAGATCACTTAATATCAATTTGTCTCAGTTTCCTCATCTGTAAAATGGATGTAATAATCACACCTACCTCCCAGAGCTGTTATAAAGATCTAATGAAATAATATATGCAAAGATTTTTACAAACTTCAAAGCACTCTATAAATGGCACCACCACCACCACCATCATCATCATTATTATACTACACTGCATCAAGACTTTGCTGGTGACAATTCAGATAATTTTCTTCAGACTTACTTGATAATCCTGATGCTTTTCACATATTTGCCCATTTCAGTTTTTTTTTTTCCATTAGAATGCCTTGTGACCATTTAGCAGATGGCATTAAGACAGCCCACCTTACTGAGATTATACTCTTCTTCCCTGTTCTTCAATAGCACAGAATTGAAAATTAACCATTCAGATTATGCTGATCTCAGCGCAGTTCACTCTGATGACTATGAGGACCAATCAGTAAAATTAAATTTCTTGATTTTATGGACATTTACTTAGTACATTTGATCATTTAAAATAGATATGTAAATTGCCATTTGCTTCTTTTACGCAAGACATAAGACTTTTCCTCAGAGACATTTTACTGATTGCTTGGTGGATCACAGCTCTTTTTCCCTGATGCAATGCTTTTGGAGAGATTTTCAATTCTACTAATTAAGCCCAGTTTCCAAATTTATGGAATAATTATTACATTACCACTTGCAAGTAATTTATAATGGTTTCTGGGGTTTGTGGATTTTGGCTTTCTACTGAAATCCTTTGAGTACATTGTTTTTAATTTATAAAAATAAAGCAACTGGAAGAGAGGAAGCATTAGATTTATTATCAGATATGGGTTTTAATCTCAGGTCTTAAAAAAAACGCTCTTATACATTTATCAAAGCATTTTCTATGGTAATGACATGAGGAATGTCTCTATGGAAAAATCTTGTGTCAATCAGTTGTCTGGAACCTGCAACAGTGGCAGAATGACCAGAGCTTTACCCCACAGCACTGAAGTTATCAGAGGTTACTTTAAATAGCACAGGTTGCACTTGTAATCCTTCAGAAATACAGAGATAACAAAATTTAGCATGTAGTTAGCACAAATATCAGTTAAAGCATTTCCTGTTATTCTTTTGTTGCTATTGCTTTCCCCTCTCATATTGCCTTTCATATATGTGTGCATATATATGTATATGTATATACAGACATATTTGTGTATCTATGTATGTATATTTCCTCATCAAAATGTGAATTTTTGCTTTTCTTTTGTATCCTTAATGCTTACAGCAGAGTACCTTATGCCTTATACTTTACATAGTAAGTGTTTAATAAATGCTTTTTGATAGATTAAAATAGGAATAGGAATCTAGGAGACAGAAGCTCCTCTCTGCCCCCTTCTCAAGTTTTGTTTTGCCCTATCTCTCCCTTCAGTAAGTTCCTCATCATTGAATTCCTGCCAGCAATCTGGACACTGTCTTCTTCTACCAACCAAAGAGGTGCTTTGTATTGTACAGCCCAAGCACTGGTAGGTAGTACATGTCCTAGGTAGACATTTTCCATTTATGGTTCTGAATGTACTAATCATCTCACTGGCTTCTAGCTTATGAAAGATTTGAGTTTGTTTTTGGAATTCTTTGCGAGTTGCTCCTTAGCCCCCTATTGACTTAATTTTCAGGTTTCTCCTGATCTGCCACACTTTAAGGACTGGGCTATTTTTCCAAATTGGGCAATCTTTTCATTTTTCTTTAAATTCTCTTTTTTATCATGGGTTTTCTATCCATTAGTCATGCAGAATTTATCCTTCAGCAGCTGTTCTTAAGTTTACATGGATTTCCCATGAGGTACCTTAAAATAGTTTCTAGATTTCAGTAATGGATTTTTACTTACTTTTTTCATTTCCTCTTGTTGTTCCCTCCCACCCCCAATTAATGGACCTCATGTTGTCATTGTTTTCTTTTTCTTTTCTTTCTTTTCTTTTCTTTTTTTTTGGGGGGGATATTAAATGACTTGCCTGAGGTCACATAGCTAGTAAGTACTTGAACTGAGGTCCTCCTGACTCCAGCACCAGTGCTCTATCCACTACCATATGATGGTTCTGGGTTTGGAGAAAAGGCTTTCCTTCTAACAGAATACTGAATTTAACCATAACATGATCAACATAACAGTGTTTCTCTGAAGCACATCTCTTCTATAATTTCTGGTCCACAACAAATCACTGGATCCAAAATAATTCCTTTTCTGGGAATTGTAAAAGTGTCAAAAAACCTTATTGCTACATTCTATATTTTGATATTTCAATAGATATCCATTAATATAGGATCTTTCCAGAAGTGTAATTGTTATCACCCATGCTTTCTCTCATGTACAACTCTTGTCCAAGTCTTCCCATAAACTGTTTCTAGTGGTCCAGTCAATACTTTGAAACCTTTCTTCTAGGTCCCTTAACATTATGGAGATGAGAAAATAGGCATATTTCAGTAGTTATTGATTCCCTGAATCACCTTTGTTAGGTAGAAAAAAGATTAATGATTTTTCCAAACATTAGACTTCTTCTATTTCAGATAACTACAAAATCAATTATTCAACAGCATCAAAATTTTGTCTCCTGCAGTACAGATTTTCTTGATTTGGTAGAACTGCTCTTTCATTCTTTATTTTCTTTAGTGTCATTTCTATTTCCTAATGAAGCATATCAGTGATGAAGTTAAAACCTAAATATTGACAAAGAAAATAATGTATTATAGAAATGCTGATATATCTGTCCCATGGTTCAATTATTTTTTTTTTATTCCTTCAGTTTTATCTTTAAATTCTTTTAAAATACTTTGATTTAATTTGTTCTTATATAGAGACAGCTATAAATTCATTTTCCCCTCCAACATATCATGCTATTTTATAAAGTATTACTATTTATAATCTTCCACTATTTTCCTCAATAAGGTTTTGTAGTTGAGTTTAATTCTAAAACAATGAAGTCTTGGCAGCTTATATTTCTCACCATGGCCAGGAGATCAAGTGTTTCCTGGCTGAATTGGTTATCTTATTTTGGCTTCTTTTTTACTTCCAAAGGAAATGTTGATAGTCTGTGTATATGACTTTACCCTCTTCTACTTCCCATTTTTTCTACTCATTATCTTGCTTAAATTACTTGGTTTTCAGCTATTTAAGCAGCATGTTGAATTTTCTTATCCTTTTTTTCTTCCAAGTTGGTATTGATTTTGATCTTTATGCTAACAAATCAATGGTATAACTGCACACAGATGATACATAAATAACTCCCATTAGTAAACAGTTATTTCCTATTGGTTAAAATATGGTCTATTTCACATTTTATAATGTTGTTCAGTACTCATGATGTCAAGTTTCTATTGGGTCTCCTCTTGAAGAGAATATTCATGATATTTAGGCCTGAAGCTTTTTTATAGTCTAGAATATTATTTTCCATCCCTGTCTTTATCATCTTACTCTATTCCCATCTTTGTACTGAAGTCACTTAAATAAATATAGAATATATAGATATATATATATAGAATCTATAGATATATATTGAATTGGAGGATCCCATTGAATTCTGGGAAAGATCTTTCTACCTCCTTGTCCCATGAAATAGATAGTATATGAACTGTTATCATCTTCATGGTAACTTTTTTCTTGTGTTCATCAGGACTACCAAATGAAATGACAGTTTCCCATGAAATTATCTTTTAATCGTTTTTGGAAATATGATAACACCATTTGTGTCAACATCTTTATTTATCTCTCCAAGGAGATCCAAACTTAAATTCAGGGGCAATTTCCTTTTATTTTCTGATTTCATTTTTAGTAGCAATATCATTATTTATGTGCTCCGCTTCTAAGAACATGTCAATTTGTTTGCAATTAGATAAGGATCTCACATTTGGAGTACCAACATTTAATTCAGTACAAAAGATAATCTAAAAATTATAATTCTTAATAGCTTCTGCTCCATTTTCTATCACCCTTTCACTGTTACAGTAGAAAACACAAGACTCAGAGCCATTTTGTGTTCTTATTTCATGGATCAGTATGGCCAATTGTAATGGAAATGAGCCTCTCTTTGCTTAGTAAGACATAGACTGTTGCTAAGACCAAACTTAAAGGCTTTTCAGTAAGGTAGATACTGGCAGAGGTAGCTCCCAAGTTCCATAATCTTTGAGAATACTGAATTACTTTCATACATGAGGAACCATTAGAATAGGATTTATGTGGATGCCATATTTCATACAGTTAAAACCATTTCATTCAATAATTGAAGGTTTCAATAAAGAAGTGAAAAACTTGGAATGTAATATTCCAAGAAGCAAAATGTAGGAGCTCAAAGCTAAGAATATTTTATCTGGAAAAATCAAGTATAATGCTTCAAGGGAGGAAGTGGACTTTGAATACAGTACAGAATTCTGAGGATTTCTATGTGCAGAAACTTTGAAAAGCAAACATAGGAGTCAAGGGTAATTTTATTTATTTATTTATTTTTATTATAGTAACTTTTTATTGACAGAATCCATGCCAGGGTAATTTTTTTTTTTTTTACAACATTATCCCTTGCACTCACTTCTGTTCCGATTTTTTTCCCTCCCACCCTCCACCCCCTCCCCTAGATGGCAAGCAGTCCTATATATGTTGAATATGTCCTAGTATATCCTAGATACAATGTATGTGTGCAGATCCAAACAGTTTTCTTGTTGCACAGGGAGAATTGGATTCAGAAGGTAGAAATAACCTGGGAAGAAAAACAAAAATGCAAACAGTTTACATTCATTTCCCAGTGTTTTTTTTTTTCTTTGGGTGTAGCTGCTTCTGTCCATCATTGATCAATTGAAACTGAATTAGGTCTCTTTGTCAAAGAAATCCGCTTCCATCAGATTACATCTTCATACAGTATCGTTGTTGACGTATATAATGATCTCTTGGTTCTGCTCATTTCACTTAGCATCAGTTCATGTAATTCTCTCCAAGCTTCTCTGTATTCATCCTGCTGGTCATTTCTTACAGAACAATAATATTCCATAACATTCATATACCACAATTTACCCAACCATTCTCCAATTGATGGGCATCCACTCAGTTTCCAGCTTCTAGCTACTACAAACAGGGCTGCCACAAACATTTTGGCACATACTGGTCCTCAAGGGTAATTTTAAAAGTTAAATGTGAATGAACAATCATAAAAGACTAAACTATTCTAATATGGCCTAATTTTTATTCAAGGGCCTAATTTTTCAGCTTTTCTACTCTTATTTAACATTTCTAGCACAGTCTCATTGTCCTGATTAGGTAGCCTATAATTTAGGTGCCAGATTTTAATTACTTAAAAGTATGAACTTTCAACCCACAGAGAAATATTGTGCTAATTTTTGTTGGTAAAAATTTTATCCTTTAACTGTTAATGCCATTTGTCATATAATTCCATATCCCTTTCTGTTTTTCTATTCAAATCTTCCTATGCAGTTTGTAGCTCAGCTTACTTTCTTCAAGAAATCTTTTTCAATTTCCCTAATGTCTTTCCTCTGAAATCTGTTCAGTTATGTCCAACTATGCATGACCTCATGGATTTTTATCCATGAGTTTTTCTTAGCAAAGAGACAGCAGTGATTTACCATTTTCTTCTCCAGTGTGACCCCATTTTACAGATGAAGAATTGAAGCAAAAGTGAAATGAACAGAACTAGGAGATCATTATATACCTCAATAATGATACTATGTGAGGATGTATTCTGATGGAAGTGGATTCCTTCGACAAAGAGAAGATCTAATTCAGTTTCAATTGATCAATGATGGATAGAAGCAGCTACACCCAAAGAAGGAACACTGGGAAATGAATGTAAACTGTTTGCATTTTTGCTTTTCTTCCCGGGTTATTTTTAACCTTATGAATCCAATTCTCCCTGTGCAACAAGAGAACTGTTCAGTTCTGCACACATATATTGTATCTAGAATATACTGCGATGTATTTAACATATATAGGACTGCTTGCCATCTAGGGGAGGAGGTGGAGGGAGGGAGGGGGAAAATCGGAACAGAAGTGAGTGCAAGGGATAATGTTGTAAAAAATTACCCTGGCATGGGTTCTGTCAATAAAAAGTTATTATAATTAAAAATATATATTAAAAAAAAAAGAATTGAAGCAAATAGGGATTAAGTGACTTGTCCAGCTAGCAAGTTTTTGTGGTCAAATTTGAACTCAGATATTCCTGACTCCAGAACTCATGCTCCATTCATTGTAATACCCATCTACCCCTCTGAGATCATCTCCATTATCTCCTCTATTAACTTATTTGTACAAAGGTGTTTGCATGTTCTCTCCCTGTACAATGGAACTTCCTTGAGGGAAGGGACTTTTTTTTTGCATTTCTTTGTATGTTGGTTTTACTGTTTTACACCCTCCAGTTCCTATTCTGAATGGGATATAAATACTTGCTTACTTGATTTGTATCCTGAACCCTTTTTAATCCTTCATCCATTAAGTTTCTACAGTGCCAATTCTATCAAGGTTCTTATTTTTTTCTAACTTATTTCACCAGCTTCCCTGATTGTAGGCTTTTGTCATGTGTATTAATGCATTTATGTATTTTTTTTAACTTTTCTGTCACTTCTTATACCTGTGAATTGTCTATGTAGGTAATTTTGTCTATCAGTTCTTATCCCTCTTTTCTTTATTTGTCTGAGTGAGCGAGTTACCTTATCATCCCCTTTATCAATCTAAAGGGATTTATGGCAGCTGAACCTTGGGTTTTTCCACATTCTTTGATTTTTCCTAAAGTTCTTCAGTAGATGGACTATCACATAAAATCTACTATATAACATTTTAAAAATCTATTTCATTATTTCTAACAGCTCACTTTCATATAGTACTTTAAGGTTGGCATATTATCTCATATATATCTGATAATAATCCTATCAAGTAGGTACTATTATAACATCTTTTTCACAGATGAGGACACCGAAACTCAAGGAGATTAAGTAATAATATGCCCAGGAAATGTTTGAGATAAGATTCAAATCTAGATTTTCCCAACTCCAAATCGAGCACTCAACCAGCTATTCCATCCTGCTACAATTCTATCTGTTACCAGAATCTGATGAGTAAAATTCTTGGAAAAATGGAAGCATACAATACTAATATTTGGGCAATATAATAGTTTAGAAGAGTTACAATGCTATAATATCTTGTCCTTGACCACTTCTTTAAGCTCAATTGAGATTTCTTTCAAAACTGAAGCCTGCAACCTGAACTCATCTCAGTAGAAAATGATGAAACACAATTTGAAGAAAGGGAAAGGGAAACAAAAAAAGAAAAACCCTACCAAGTAGTCACTGTTGAAAGCAAGGGCACAGATGGGTTTGTTTATTCCACTCTCCCTCAGTGAAACAGGGCAATTGACCTACCAAACTTTCCTCAAATCACAGTGTATTTCTCTAGAGATGGGTCCCTTCAGGCTGCAAAGCAGTGTGGGTATAAAAATAATAATAATAATAAAAGCAGCAGCAGTGATTTCCTGAGAAAGTAATTTGCAATGAGAGTGTTTTTGTGAACTGATAAAGAGATAATGGGATTTTCTTTGGAAGGTTTGCTAAGCTTTGTTCTTTTGAAGGTTATATTGGAAAAAATCAAGGAGAAAATAAGGTGGCTTGTTATTTTCTGCCACATCATGTCCCTTCAATTTTTGGATGTTTGAGAGGTAGTATGGTAGGGAGGACCAGCTTTAGAGTAAAAAAAAAAACCTAGATTCATTTCCTATCTCTGTCATGTACTAGCATTCTAGCCTTAGTCACTTAGTCTCTAGATAATAAATTACAGAACTAATATTGGTAGGAGGAGTTTCCTCAGCTGGATTTCCCTATAATAATGACATCATAAGTATAGACCATAAAAAAGAAATCACTGTAATGATTCTTAACATTGTAAACAAAAAAGGGCATTGTAATGACCTGTCTACACAGGCCAGGGCTAAGAATTTCTTCAGCAGAAGCTATGATTAAATGAATATTCATACTAACATAACAGGAGACTGGCTAATGAGCCCAGTCCTTAAGAGGATGGGAAGCATGCTCAGCATATAAAATTCCCATGTGGATTTTGGAGCAACAAGAAGTATTCTGTAACTGTTCCCAGCCTCTTTTATTTGCTATGAAGTTAGACTTGTTCAGTCGTGTCTGACTTTCACAACCCATTTGGAGTTTTCTTGGCAAAGATACTGGAATGGTTTGCCATTTCCTTCTCCAGCTACTTTTTACAGGAAACTGAGTCAAACAGGCTTAAGTGACTTGCCCACAGTCACACAGCTAAGTTAGGGTCTGGCTTCTATCAAGTGAGACTCTTCTTGACCCCATTTGAAGTTTTCTCAGCAAAGATACTGGAGTGATTGCCCATTTCCTATTCTAGTTCGTTTTACAGATGAGGAAATTAAGTTAGTCACTAACTGGCCAAAATGGAGTTGTGTCCTCATTTTTCTGGCTGTGTTCCCCAAAAGAGAAAAGAATGCTCAAAGCCTTCTATGGGGACAAAGGACTCAGACTCTCCCCATCGTGGTACTGCTGCTGACAGAGGGACACATGGACTGCTTCTCTATTTGGTCTGCCTCATGAAGAAGATTAAGAATGACCCTCAAAAGGTTAGGAGAACAAGCTTATCAGGAGCAGGGAATCCAAGCTAGGTTTTTCTTTCATCAGCCAGTCAAGCATCAAGGCCCTGAGAGCTTTGTGCTTATTTCCTGGTTAGAATCACTCTTACTTTGCTACACATGTTCTGAAAGACTGGACTTACTTGGCCAGTCTGCCATTAACTAGTGTCAGGTAATCCGGTGTCTAGATGATGTGGTTTAGGATCATTAAGTGTGCAAGCTGAAAAGGACTCCTGGAAATCACCTGGTCCAACTCCTCACTTTACAGTTGAGGAGGCTGAGATCTACAGAACTGAAGCGATTTGATCAGCTGAGGTTTGAGAGAATGATGACTCTGGTATTTTGTCCAGTCTGGTGCTCTTTCTATCAAACTCAACTTAAAGAAGCTACTTTATAAAAGACAGTGTCACTTTATAAAAGCATGTACTATTATTATTTTTTGGTTATGCTGTATTTCATTTATCATTATATCTGGGTTATCATTTATCATTAAACTGGGTTAATAATTATCCTCTTGGAAAGTTACTGGAAGAGTAAAATTTAGAAACTGCACTTGTTCCTTTGGTTCAGGCTAATAGAAAACATAAAATGGATCAGGAAGGGAAAAAACAGATATAGAGCTTAAATGTCATAAAATCTGATCCCATCATTGTATCTTGGAGACATTGGGATATAGAGAGATCAGGTGACTTGGTCAGGGTCACATTACTAGTAAGTGCTTGGGGCAGGATTTGAACACAGATCTTTAGATTTAAAGTTCACTTCAAAGGAAGCTACAATGAAAGATTCACACAGAAACTGTTTATCACGTGGACTATCCCCTAGAAAAAGAGAAAGAAAAAGAAGTTTTAAAAAAGACAAAGATGTGCTCTTGTCCTTTTTGGAACAAAAGATCTTCATTCACTAAGTGCTTTGTAATATTTATGCAATAAAAATTATAAACTATATTTAAGCACAGAAAAAAAAAAGTCAAGTCAAAAAGCAATTAGTATGCATCAGCTGTGTGCCAGATACTATGTTAGAAATACAAAGAAGAGCAAAAAAAAAAAAAAAATCCTAGCTTTCCAGTAAGCTCACAGAAACACAATTCCTAGAAAGAATAGATGCAGTAATCACTTTAGCACCTAAAAATTTTAAGGCAGGGTTTTAAGGCAGAGATTATGTTCCACTGAGGTTTGCCAAAGTTTCCTGAGGCCTTTTGCAAATAGTGCTTTTTGGAATTGATGAATTTTTTCATTTGCCTTTATCTTCCTGCTCCAAATTAAAATCTTTTATTTCCCTATTTCTTCTTCCTTCTAAACCCAGTCTTGGTCCTCCTGCCCTCAAACCACCTCTCCTACACTAATTATACTTTTTTCTCTTTTCAGTCCTGACCTCTTAGTAAACCAGTTCACCTCTATTCTATATTCTACTCTCGAATCCTTTACTCCCTTCCCCTAATACTGCCCAACCTGAATTAGTCCCACAACCCATCTCTTCTGTTCCTGCTCAAATACTATAGAAGAAAGTCCCAAAACCAAGTGAGTCCATGACAAATGTTGTAATCTCAACAGGGGTCTCACTGCAGACCGTTAACTGTTTTCTTCATCCTTATTAATAATAGCTAGTATATATGCTCACTGCAGTAAGGGAATTTGTTTTTTTGGGTTTTTTCCTATTAATTAAGTGTCTGAAATCAGATTTGAACTCAGGAAGATGAGTTTCCTTGATTTCAAACTGAGCATTCTATCCATACCAACTAGCTGACATATAAATAAGTATATATAAATATTTATTCCCTTTCCCTTCCTTTCCCCCATACCAAAAATCAAACCTTCCACATGATTGTCCCCAAAATCATCCCCCCTCATTTTCAAATCTTCTTTCTCTTTTTATCAACTGAATTGTTCTGTATTGAGTACAACATATTAGAAACTACTATCCTTGAAAGTTATTATCCTAAATCTCTATTCATTTTTTCAACCAGATTCCAAAAACATATTGTTTCTACCTTGCTAAATTATATATATACATACAAACATGTGTACATATATTTTAAAATCAAACTACACATAGCAGAAATGAATGGTTTCTAATACAATATTCCTTGTTCTTTATATATTAAAATGTTTGTATTCATAGATTGTTAAATTCACAATAAAAGAGGTTAAAAAAAAAAAAAAAGCTATGTACATTGCTTCTACCTCTCTTTTTATTCAATTTCCAGCCCACTGCAATCTCTTCATCACACAACTGAAACTGCTCTCTCCAAAGTTATCAATGACCTTTTAAGGGGTAAATCTGATTTTTCTCCCTCAGTCTGCTTCCTTCTTGGCTTTTCTACAGCATTGATACACTGTTGTTCATCCTTTCTGCATCCTACTCTCTTCTCTCTGGAATTCTATGACATTATTTCTCTTCCTATCTATCTGACCACCCCTCAATCTTCTTTGTAAAATCATCCTTCTTATACTTGTAATTCATGTTCTGCATATATAAGCTACAAATTTGCTTTTTTTCATACTTCTTGATGATTTCTTTCCAATGTGTTGTTCAGTTATGCTGAGAGAGATAAGGGCTATTATAAAGGATGAATCAGTCAAAGACATTTTATTAAGTTTCTACTGTGTGCCAGACAACAGGGACTATTTCACTTCTGACATTTTATTCCCATTGTCTAGCACAGTGCCAGGCACATTTTAGGAACTTAATAGAATTCAAGTTGATTGATCATGCCTGTACAGATATCTTTACCTTCCAGTGTCATTGAGGATTAAGCAAGACAATAAAAATGTTGTAGCAAATAATGAATTATATATGTTTATATGAATTATACATAAGTTACACATAAATGAATTATATATGTTTAGTTGTGGCCTGGAATAAGGACATCATTAAAAATAAGAAAAGAAATTTTACTATAAACTCTAAAACCTCAATTCCCCAGGCTTGATATTCATTAAAGTTAGTGTGGCCTATTGTTATCATTATTATTTCAGATTCCCCCCAAATGCAGACAATTGGCTTCAAACTTACATATTTTGCTTTATTTCCATTCACATTATATGCCTCATTAAAACTTTCCTGCTTACTTTTGTATTCCCATGATATTGAATACAATGCATCACACACAGTACACATTTAATAAATATCTATTAAATGAAAGAATGAATCTTCTACAATTTCTTTAAAAACGAGAGTTTCCAGAGTTCAGAAAGTTTGAAATACCTTGCTTGACAATCTGACTTGTATAAAAATGTAAGGTTTGTAAAGGATTTTATAAACAATTTCTCAGTTGAGAAAGTGATTGAAGAATGGGATTGTGAGGCTAGAGCATTAGGCTTACAGTCAGGAGGGCTTGGGTTCAGATATCGCCTCTGACACTGGGGCCAGACTCTCATCCTCTAAGGGCAACTGGCAACTATCTAAAATGGATTAAGGTTCTTAATCTGGAATTTTGATAATTATTCCACATAATTGGCTTTCTTTATTACCACATGTATTTTATTTTATGCATTTAAAAATATTATTCTAAGAATAGGTCCTTGGGCTTCATCAAATTGACAGAGGTCCCTACTTTAAAATGTAGACAGGCTTCCATTTGCTTAGGTGGAGGTCGTTCTCACATCCACCGAGGTCAACAAAACAAGAAATTAAGCCTTGATTTGTAGCATTTCCTGATTTCCAAAGTATAGACATTCATGCTGAAAATAGTAATTGGCCTTTATGACAGCCAGTTATTAAAGATAAAGGTGGCTCCATGACAGAGAGCTTAAGTGATTTGCCCATGGTTACATAGCTGGGAAGTACCTAAAGTAGGATTTGAACCCTAGCTTCAAGTTCAACTCCCTATTCACAATTCTATGATACCTCTTGTTACTCCATCATTCCTTGCGCTACCTTCTCAGACCAAAGATGGCTCTATCTTCTGCAATCTGCCCTTTATTTCCTCTAACAGTAAGTTCTTCAAGAGCAGGAATTGTTATATTTTTATTTTTTCATTTCATTTTTATCTTCATCTCCTAGCATGGTGTCTTGTATACAGTAAGATTTTAATAAATACTTGTTAACTAAGGATTCTTCAAGATCACGAGTCTAGGTTTCAACGAAACTGTATGAGTGGTTTCCATTTTATTAAAAGGTAATTTCCCTAAGGGCCTGAGTAGTGACATATTATCTTTAGTAATTTTCTCTGTGTTTTAAATACTTTTCCCTATAAATACTTTTTGACTTGCTGATAGTAAATAAAAAAGGATGGTGGGGCTCATTTATATTCCATCTGGAAACAAAAGTGAGAACATATATTTAAAGGATTTCTCAATGAAAAGTCACTCAAATTCAATTGATTCATTTTTTATTGATAATCCCAAGTATCCTATTAAAAGCTCAACCCTGACTATTAGAAAGCAATCACTGTTACATTTTTTAAAACTCTGATAAGGTAAACTTTAATATTCTAATTGCTGCCTAATTTTAAAAGAATCATAGTATTTTAAAAGTTGAAATAGAATTCAGAGGCCACCAATCTGACCTTAATTATTGAATCTTAATTATTATGTAAAATAAAAATGATGAATGATTATTGTGATGCTTAACATTTTATTCTAAGAACAGCATACTGTAGGGATGTAGAGGAGAGCAGAGTATGTTAGTTACTTTTAAATATTTGAAAAGGTCATGTGGAAGACAAAATAGACATATTTCAAATAGATTAAGAATGTAGAACTAAAACCAACATTTGGAAGAATAGAGGCAGATCTTAATTTGCTGTAAGACATCCTTATATATTCTTAACTAAAATTATATAGAATAAGCATGATTCAAAAGAAGAGGTATGAGAAGATACCCCCATTGCATCCTTTGCAGAGGTGGGAGGTCCACAGCCCATATTTTCAAATTTCTTTTCCAGTTGATCAGTTATACTGTTTTTTTTTCTTTTTGTGTTTAAAATACCATTTGTTTTATGGAATGACTCTCTAAGAGGTGGGAGAGGGAAACAAGGAGAAATAATGGTACTGTTTTTAAATTTACATCAGTAAAAATATATGTAATCAAGAATTTTTAAAAAGAAAACAGTAGTGAACAAAAGGACTATAGAATTAAAAAGTGTTTAGGAAAGAGTGACTAGGCTGGTGAATTCAAATCTATGTTATATGGTAATTAGTTGAAGGAGTTAGAGATGTTTAGATTGGAAAAAATAATTGATGATAATAATAATGCTGATGATGTTATTATTTATATAGCACCTATTGTGCTATAATCACTTTACAAATATTCTCTTATTTGTATCTCACAGCAACCTTGGGAGGTAGATGCTAACAAAAGCATAATATCCCCATTTTGCAAAAATATCATCCCCATTTTATAATTGAAGAAACTGTGTGACTTGTCCGAGGTCACAAAGCCAATAAGTATCTGAAACTGAATTTGAACTCAGGTCTTAACTACAAGCCCAGCACTATATCCCTTGTCACCTAGCTGCCAAAGAAGTCTCAAGGAAGATATGATAGCTGTCTTCAAGAATGTGGAGGGCTGAAAAGTGCAAAATGAATTAGATTTGCTCTGGCTCCATTAAATAGAACCAGTAATAATAAATGGAATAGTCTAAGAGGCTGTTTGATGTCAGAAAAAAGCTACTGAACAAACAACGTCAATCAAAAGTAAACAGGGTTATCTCATTGTAAATCTTCAAAGAAAGGACTTGTGACTTATTTAATTTTTTTTTCATTTGAGTTCCTTCCAATTAAAAATAATGTTGTGATTCTGTGATCTCAGAGCAGATAGTATTGTTCATTTTTCTTAATGACAATGTTTAAAGAGCATATTCCCAATAATAAGATTGAGTCAAAAGATGTTTATTTTTGATCACTCACCAGATTGTTTCTCAGAAATAATTACCCTCTCATTTTTTTTCAGCTGAAGAAACTGAGGTTTCTTTATATCACTAAGTAGTGCCAGAGATAGGACTGGAACTCAGATCTTCTTATTTCCAGTCTAGAACTATTTTTATTTTTTTTCTTTTTGTTATATTTTACATTTATGTAACTTTATGGTTTGCAAATATTCTTTATTATTATAAATATATTGTAAATATATATAATATATTATCTTATTCAACCCTATGAGTTTGATGCTGTTATTATTTTCATTTTATAAATTAGAAAACTGAGGAGAAGTTGGGAATTAGCTCAGCCAGAAAGTGTCAGATTGCAATCATGGTCTCTAAGCCCAGAACACTTTACAGTAAGCTGCCTCAGTTCCTGGA
This sequence comes from Sarcophilus harrisii, assembly GCF_902635505.1. Taxonomy (NCBI): domain Eukaryota; kingdom Metazoa; phylum Chordata; class Mammalia; order Dasyuromorphia; family Dasyuridae; genus Sarcophilus; species Sarcophilus harrisii. Next base: position 127,380,516 of record NC_045429.1, read on the forward strand.
GTGTGATGAACAGATCTTTTTCTAAAAGCAAAGATACCCCCCCCCCAAAAAAAAAAAAAGTTGTTAAACTTGTAATAATAATGAATGAAGTTAGGAACTTTAACTACTAAATAAGCAGAATTTTCAAGTCTATTCAGAATATTCAAGAATATTAAACTCTATTAAGATAGTCTGAAGGATTTTCTCAAAGGCAGATATTTCACAGAAGTTCAAGCAGTAAATTCAGTCTTTTGAAGAAACCTAAATTAGCTATAAAGAAATTTTAGTGATACAGTCCCAGATAAGCAACATTTTCAGAATCAAAGGATAGAATAAGAATGCCTCTGCTGGATGGGAGTCGTTATAACCTACAAAACATTCAATCTAGTGGGTGGAAAACGCGACCTATTACTATGCTATATTACCATTTAGCCCACAGAGAATCACGTTCTGCAGAAAGAGGATCAAGTGATGCTGGCTTCAAAGAGACTGAAATCCTACACAATTAAACTGTGAATCTGAATCAGGTCATGAAAAGGAAAAGAAAAAGAAGGGGGAGGGGTATGAGAAAAGCCTTGTGAAGTCAATCCAGGTTCATTAAAATCTAGAGCAGAAATCTCCCACTAAGAACTAAGTTCTCTCTTCCAAAGGACTTCAGTAGTAGGTAGGGATCAAATAATTAGTCAGTCCAAATGTTCACAAAATATCCTGGAAACATGAGCAGACCACACATGAAAAAAAGCGCCTGAATGAAAACAGAACAGTCTGAGTCTTTAGCATTTAAATTTTCTTATTCATATGTCTATCAAAGAAACACGGGGGTTTACACCTATTCCTCAAAGGGACATTTGTGAATAAAAACATTCTCTCTCATTTACTCATAAGTATGTTGCTTATGATTCACTAATATAATGTAAATACTTGTTCCAGAGAACATGCCATCTTCATTAGGCTGACTTTTTACAGTTATGAAACATTAGGGAATTTACACAGAAAAATGAATGTGCTACTTGCAATTGTAACAGGGTGTTTAGAATAGAACTAACCTGTTACTCTTTAACTAGCTTCCACATTTCAAGTAGGAGTAGGAGGATTGCTCTTTGCTTTAGCTAAACTTGGGAGAGGAACTCTGCTGTTTCAGTGCCTCAACTGAGTCCTTTTCATGACTAGAAGAAGACAATGGGACTAGAAAGTAGCTTTTGTTGACTTGAAGAAAACAATGGGACTAGAAAGTAGCTTTTAATGCCTAGAAGACAATGGAACTAGAAAGTAAAATTGTTCAATCATGTCAAAGTCTTTGTGATCTAATCTGGTTTTTTTTTCCTTGGCAGAGATACTGGAGTGGTTTGCCATTTCCTTCTCCAGTTTGTTTTATAGAAGGGGAAACTGAGGCACACAGAATGAAGTGCCTTGTCTAGAGTCATACAGCTAGTAAATGTCTGAGGGCAGATTTGAACTCAGGAAGATGAGTCTTGTTGACTCCAGACCCAATTCTCCAACCACTGTACCACCTAGCATTGCCTGAAATTAATTACTTTGGAGGAGAGCATCTGCTCTTTACTCAAACCTTCTTCCAACTCTTTGATCTGCTTGTTCAAAGTTCAGGCATTGCCTAGGGTTAATATTGTGAGTTCAAATGCTTTAATTTTTCTCTACTATTGAGAAAGTTACAAAAAGTTACCAAGTTAAAATTCATTGAGTTATGAGGGTGGGATTGAAACCCTACTTGCCTCTGGCACCTCATCTAGGTGAAAACAATTTTTTAAAATTGAATCAGTCTATACTTGAATACACATTTCATCCATGTACCTTTTTCAAGCTGTTGTATGACAAATTGGGTCATACCCTAAATAATTGTATAAGAAAAGACGTTAATTCAGAATCCAGGAGTATTCTGTATTAACATTTATTACATGCTTACTATATACAGAGCATTATGTGTACACACATAGTGCCAATGTGTACAACGCTAGTCTTTGGGAGAGAGGAATCAAGAGATGGAAGGAACTTCAGAAACATCTAGCTGAACACCCTCGTGTCACCTGGCTAGGATTTAAATCCAAGTCATGGAAGATGTTAGAGTAGGGAATTTGCATCAAAGATCTAGTCCATCTCAAGGATGGGTTAGAGGAAGGAACAGAGATAAGAAAATCTCTAAGACGAATTGCAAGTAGGCCTGATGAGTGGTGATGAGGGCCTGGCCTTGAGCAGGTACACTGGGAATAGAAATGAGGGAAAGGTGAGAGATGTAGCAAGGGTGAGAGCAGCATCCAGTAACTGCTTACATGGGAGCATTTAGGGAAAGTGAAGAGACAATGGTGACCTTAAGTTTGTGAAGGTGGGAAACAAGCTGGATAGTGTCACCACAAATAAAAACAGAGCATTCAGAAAAATGGCAGACTTAGGAGTGAAAAATGAGGAGCTCACTTTGAGGGTTGAAGAGTCACAGTTTAGTTGCATAACCACAAGGAAAGCATTGCTAACTTTCCCCTTAATATTTCCCATAGCAGAGGAGGAATTATGAGTGGAGGTAGGGATCCATACCAATTTAGGCCATTGCTTAAGTTTTCAGAGATGTCATTTGTACAACAGAATTCACCAAAATTTCATTCATTGTCATTCAAATACAGGCAGTTCTGCTATAATGCATGTTTTGAAAACACAAATTTGTTCCAATGCAATCCATATATTAGGGAACATTTTGAATATAATAGGAATTTGAAATTTACTTCTTCTCAATTTCTTCTGGAAGAAATAGCAACCCTTCTGACACCTACTTTCACAAGCAAACTTTAAGTCTTTATGAAAGTAAAGTGATCCATTTATTGTATATTCTCTGGGGCAGTAGGGGCTGTGAGTGGAGTAGGTCTGGATCACACCACCCTCACTCCCATCTTTCAACACTCCACCCTCCCCTTCCCTTAGCTATGACCTCTTGCTCCAAAGCCCCAAGTTGGGAACCTGTCCAATTCTCTCATGCAGCCCAGGTGCAGGAAAAGCAGCAAGCCAAGACTAAGAATAAAGTCACTATTTATTGCAGCAGCATTTGTATATTTCTTAACCATTTAACATGTGGAAGATTGACCATTTATTTCTTAATAGAATCCTATCTCTAATTTGCCATTTTAAAAGATTTTTTATTTTTATTTTATTTTTAAAATTTGATAATTTTAAACCTATTTTCCCCACAAACCCTGTTATTTTTGCTGCATTATTTTTCATGGCTTGAGGGGAACACATGTCAGAACTGTCCACTGACTGCATCCAAAATCCTCTTTCCACCCAGGGTTGTTGGTTTGACTACCAGCCATCAGGTGAAGAGGCCTGACATTGCAGAGTCATAAATTGCATCCAAAATCCCATTGAAGTAACCCAATATTTACTCTCAATAGAGTATTCTGATTTTGTGGTAGAGCCTCTTTCTGGGTACTACAGGTCAGAATTGTCCCTAAATGTATCATAACCCTGGGCCTCTTCTCATGGTAATGGAAAGTCACAGCCACTAAGAGTGAACCAGTAGAAGAGCAAAAGACAGATGATACATCTCAGTAGGTTCCTCCAACAGGAGTCAGATCTTGTGTGACTAGTTAAGAAACAGAAGCAGAGAAAGACTCATGTTCTCATGTTTATGGCTCTCCTTCTATTCCTTATTTGTCCCTGGTATTGGGGATTAGGTGGTTTCCTTTCCAATAATCTGAACACCTCTTGATTTCATTGCTTACCTGAGTCATCTTTTTTGAAACTCATATCACTCCCTAAAGCTGATAAAGAAATAAGAAAAGGTTCTAATGTTCTAATTAGCTTCATGGTTCCTATGAGTTCGCCTGGCTGCATATTGGGCACTTGGGAAATAACTAAGTGAACTCTGGGGAAAGAAAATATTGTAGAAACCTATTCAGTAAAAGTGACTACAATAAAAGGAGTTGGAGGGTTCGGGAAATTTAGTCTGGCGTTGGCAAACCCCAGTGTTAGTGTGGTCCTCCATAAACAAGGTCCACCTCCCAGTTTCCTATATTTTGGAATTAAGGGGCAATGTGAATTCATACAACCAGGAACAATGTCTTCTGGATGCATTGTAAGTCAGAGTCAAGTAAGGGAAGCTTCTCTTTCTTGAAATTGCTACACTGAAGGTGAAATCGCTCTGGGAACTCTGCCAACCTGAAAGTTGCTTTGGGTCTTTAGGGCTTGTTTGCTTGATCATTTCTCTACTGCTTGAGGATGATATGGAGCAGAGAATGGTCATGATATTTTGTTATTTTATCCATTTTTGAGGCAATGCTTGTGTAAATCGATGCCATTATAACTGAAGATATAATCAGGGTCTCCTGACAGAGATAGACATCTCTTTCTAGGACTTTAATGACGGATTTTGCCTCATGTTGGGCCATTAGCGTGCAACACTTTAGGCGGCTATCATAATATGCCTGAGGCTTCTTGTATCATGGGCCTAAAATGCATTTCCTAACATGATGTCAAAGCTGCGATGTTTCAGTTTTTGCGAGCTTGGATCCAATTCTGATGTAGAGATCTTTCTCTCATGGGTTCATTGCTGCATAGTTTTCACACTATTGTTGCCCATGTGAGCATAAATCCCCCGAATGGTGGATTGCATTTGGATTGTATAGGCCTGGTCAGTTTGCTCATTCCAGTAAAATATTTTTAGGGAAAGGTCATTTCTTATAGGTAGCGATATGAATAATATGAAGCATCTGATTATTGAATCTAGAGGTGAATGTTCTCCATTGGAAGGTTTCCTAGAAGGATGATAACTCAATCATCCAGTCAGTAGACTGCCATTGGTAAGCCATACTATTGAAGTACCTAGAATTCAATCCCTTGGTCAGACTGCCCTGTGTTGTAGGTAATGTACAAAGCCCTATGTGCTGCCCAAATGCTATTGTATTCCATTGAATTTTAATGTTTTTGATGTAAGGTATACCATATGTGAATCAGGCACAGGGCATAAAGCCTTCAGTCCCCTGCAGATATATGACTGGGGCTACTTGCTGTATTCAAATGGGGTGAGGTACAAGAAGAGGGAAGAGACTCTGGTGTCAATGTTCTCATCCTCCTCTGAAGATAGAGCAGGTAGTATGTTTACAAGCCACAGTACTCCCTCTCCAAATGCAGTGCAGATTCATTCTCACCTTCATCATCAGAGGATTTAAAGTATTTAAATATTTTTGGAATACTTTGGAAGAAAGGGGCAATGTGAATTTATACAACCGAGAACAATGTCTTCTAGACACATTACAAATCAGAGTCAGGTAAGGGAAGACTATTTTCTTTTTTTTTTTTTTTTTTTTTTTTTTTTTTTTTTGCTGAGGCAATTGGAGTTAAGTGACTTGCCTGGGGTCACACAGGCAGGAAGGTGTTAAGTGTCTGAGGCCATATTTGAACTCAGATTCTCCTGACTTCAGGGCTGGTGCTATAACCACTGCACCACCTACCTGCCCCAACTATCTTTTTTCTTGAAATTGCGACGTTGAAGGTGAAATTTAAAGGGGTATTTAAAGGACCATGCCTACAATCCCTTCCAGGGTCCTCTTGGAGTTGATCTTCTGGTTTAGGAGACCTCTCCTGACTAATTTCCTGAATCACTTTGTGAGGCAGTTTTAATTTGCAAATCTTGACCAGGAAGAAGAGTTCCCTCTGAATCCTTGTATTTCTGTTGCAATGTTGGATTTGGAACACCATCAATTTCCTCCTCATTCCCTCTGTAACCACCAAAGGAGCATCACCTTTTGGATCCTTAGGCAGAAGTGCCATCTTTGGTCCCTGTGCTTTTTGGAGATGGTAGAGTGGGGCTGAAGTAAGGAAGATCACCAGACTTACCTGTCCCCCCCCCCCCCCCCCCCCCCCCCCCCAGTAAAACCACGTTGGCATACTGGCTGAGTTGTAATTAACAGTTGAGGTTAATTGACAGGACTCAAACTTGTCAGTGAGTCAGACGGATGTTTACCCCAAGCATGAGAGACTTCCTCAGTGGAATGGGCGGATGAGAACAATTTGTTCCAATAGCCAAGGAGGCAGCTGAAGTCAGACGTCGTGGAGTGCTTAGAACTTGGTCCGACATCGAAGATAGTCATCCGCCTCTTTGTAGGACACTGCCAGTTCACTTTTTGTTGTCACTAAACTTCAGTAACTCAGGAAGAGAGTAAGACTGATGACTCTGGGCAACTCTGCCTCACTTAAATCCAACATTCAAGTCAAGACATCACCAGGTGATGTCATCCATCTAACTGAAATGAAAGACAAACCACAGAAAGGACATATGGAAACAAGAAATGCTAGAATGAGGAAGATAGTTTTGGAGAATAGAGGGGGTTCAAAGGAACTAAAGGTTCATAGGAACCAAGAGAAATTTAGTGTGAGTGATAATGTGACAGGTAGATGGACAAAGATTGAAATTTCATTTCTAGATCAAATGTGGATAATTCTTTTTTTCCCTTTTTTTTAATTATAGCTTTTTATTTTCAAACTATATGCATGGATAATTTTTCAACATTGACCCTTGCAAAATTTTGTGTTCCAAATTTTTCCCTCCCTTCTCCCAAATCCCTTCCCTAGATGTCAAGTAATCCAATTGTTATACATGTTTTTTAAAAATGTTAAATCCAATACACACACATTTATATAATTTCATGCTACACAAGAAAAATCAGATCAAAAAGGAAGGAAAAAAAATAAGAAAACAAAATGCAAACAACAAAAAGAGTGAAAATGCTATGTTGTGGTCCACAATGAGTTCCCACAGTTCTCTCTGGGTGTAGAGGGCTCTCATTACTGAACAAGTGGCACTGGTTTGAATCATCTCATTGTTGAGGACAGCCATTTCCATCAGAATTGATCATTGTATAGTCTTCTTTTTGCCGTGTATAATGATCTCCTGGTTCTGTTCATATCACTCAGCATCAATTCATGTAAGTCTCTCCAGGCCTCTCTGAAATCATCCTGCCTGATCATTTCTTACAGAACAATAATATTTCCATAACATTCATATACCATAACTTATTCAGCCATTCTCCAATAGATGAACATTCACTCCTTGTCCAGTTTTTTTTGCCACTACAAAAAGGGCTACCACAACCATTTTTTGTGCTATAATTTTCGAAAATGGCAAGATGGCTAGGGGTTATAATAGCTAAAAGTTCTTGTCTCAAATTCAGAAAGCTTTGAGTTCAAACCTGTCTGTCTCTAACATTTACTATCTGTTTAACCCTGAAAAGTACTTACCAGCAGGGAGCAGCCCAACAATTCAGAGATACACCTTCTAATGTCTTGAGTGGCCTTGTAGCAGTGGAGATGTGAGATGTCCTTCTATATAGGTGCCTTTATATGCATTCCTACGTATCCACTCTTTCCATTAATAGTAGATATTTCCCCATTTTAATTGGAGGAACTTTTATTACTATTTTTCCTACTCTGCTACTTTATTAAATACTATTGCTCTGAATTATATCTTTGGGTTGATTATTAGAAGTAAACATACCACTGGGAGCTGAGCACTATGTTTAACTCACTCAATAGATGAAGAACTACAAAATACCTTAAAATTGAGATAATATGTTATCTCATTTTATCTTCACAACAACTCCAAAGGGTATTATCCACATTTTACAGTGGCTTATCTGTGGAACCCAATGAAGATGAACCCAGGTGCTTCACTAAAACTTCTTAAATGTTTTTGGAACTCCATCATTTAGGAGCAGAGGTCAAGCTTTCCCTCTTAGTCATCCCTTATGTAGTTATTGATGTATGGTATTGAGACAATGGGAATAATAGTAATGACAATCATTGCAAACTATAAAATACCATGTAAGTGTGAGCCAAGTGTTTTATAGACCTTTTTGAAAAATGTAATCATTATAAAGACTTTCTGCTGTAGGCACTATTCTCATTTTATATATGAAGAAACTTACTTAGGATCGGAAAGCTTACATGATTTGCCAAGCTAGTAACCATGTAAAGAAGTAACTTTTTACAACTAGTAACCATCTAAAGTAGACTTGAACCTTAATCTTTTTGTTTCCAAATCTTGTATTCAGGGTGTCCTCCACACAGACTTGGGAAAGAGAAGAGAGGTGGATCCAGAAACATAATGGCTAATATGGAGTTACTAAATTTCAAATCAAATCTGGTGCCATGCCTGAGCTAAGAGGCTAGGGATATGGGTATGAGCATGAATACATACATTAGCATACATACATATACACATTTACACATTTATATGCAGATCAAGAAGAAAGTACATTTCTTCAATTATACTCCAGGCAAACTTGAAACAACTGATTAAATATAAGAGGCAAAAATCTTTAGCCAGAAGGGAATTGATAGCAATTAAGTATCATATAAGGGCAAATAAAAGGATAGAGATTTGGAAAAATAAACAAACAATTTAAACACACTATGCAATTCATCTAATATCTCAATTTGGGAGAGGAAGTCTAACTAGGATTTTGGCCAAAACAGAAACCCTAAATTGCGCTACATTCACTCTGAGCTAATTAGCTCTAATCCAAACAATGACCAAGTGAAGCTTAGCCTGGGACCTACTGCTGTCCAATCAATGATAGAATGATTTAAGGTACACACACATATGAATATATACCAATATACAATGTGTGTATGCATATGTATGTGCATATACTTGTACAGTATATATTCACATATGTGTACATAAACACATATATCTGTGTTTGTGTATGTATGTATCTCAAAAATATTTTGGAAACATTTCATCATACAACTTAAGATATGCTATTCTCCTAACTCCACTTTTCTTCAAGATGAAGGTATTCTTTTTGTATTATTTAGGCTTTATCTTGGCATTTTACACACACACGCAAAGGACCTCAGAGACCAAGTCGCTCAACCTCCTCAATTTTACATAAAAGGAAAATGAGTTTTAAGTGATTTGTCCAGTCATAGAGGCAAATGTCCTAGACAGACTTGGAATTTATGTCCTCTGATTCTATTAAATCAGTGCTCTTTCTTTCCTGTATCATGCTACTGCCTATATTTCAGAGAAAGAAGGAAACAAGTACCAACTGTGAGCCAGATCCAGTCCTATGCACCTAATAATTATTATCTCATTTAGGCTTCACAACAACCAGGAGAAGGTAGGTGCTATTACTATCCCCATTTTACAATTGAGGAAAATGAGGTAGGTTAAGGTCAAACAACTTGCTTAAAGTCCCACAGCTAAGTAGTATCAGAGGACAAATTTGAACTCAGCTCTTCATGACTCTGGACTCAGTGCTCTATCCCAATGAGCCTAGTAGAAACTGATTTCTTCTCTGGGTATTCCCTTCATTAATATAAAATATAGCATATCCCTTATGATAATCTCAGTGAATTAAATATATTCACTATGTGGAGACTGGCCTTCTGGGTGATGTGCTTTTTTTTTTTTTTTGCTTTTAGCAAACATGATCTATCACTCAAAGAAAACAAGTAACCTTTTTATCATGGTGGGATATAACAAAGCTTGCCCTCCACTGATTCAGACTTTGAGAACTCAGAATCAGGTCCATTGCAGGAATAGAAATTGAGTGGGGGTTCCATCTTTAATCAGATCACTACCATGTTCACTCACCACCTCCTTTGCAGGACATTGGGGGAGGGGGAGCATAAAAGGGGAGGGGGGAACAGTTATATACTTTCACATGAATATAGATGACAAGATCCTTGGCTTCTTCCAAATTCTCAATAGATCTTTCATGCCTTTGAGGAGTGGGGGTGGGGAATTAGTAGTGGGATAGTTTTCAAAGTTTCAAGTATATTAAGGAGTACAAAGTTAGCAAGGAATAAATCTGAGAATTAAGAAATGTGAAAACCAAGTACTTTCTATGTGGGTATTTGTCAAGATGAGTCAATTATAATACAATCATTTTCTAACAATTTGCATTTTACTCTGTCTACCACCTTTCTCCCTTGAGCATGCAAGAGCCAGGAGATTATTCTAAATTACTGGTTTTTTCAAAACATACTATTTCCTCATCTTTGCCTTTAGAACCTAGTTTCAACTCAAATACCACTTTATCTATGAACCTTTATATGGAACTTCCCTAACTTTTTTTTTTTTTTGGTCCTTATCCTTTGCTCTCATCACACTGTTCCTTTTTTTCATTCTTATTTGTACACCATGTCTATTCTTTTCTGATTCTTCCCTCCATAGGGTGGGATTATATATATATATATATATATATATATATATATATATATATATATATACTTTTTTTTCTGAGGGAGGGAATGGTAATTTTTGCATTTCCTGTGCCTAGGATAGTGCCTCCCACATAGTCAAAAGTTAATGTTTGCAGAACTAAAGTGGAATGTGGATTTGAATCCTTGAAGAAAAACTCTTTTCTTTCTTCAGTCTGGTACAGGAGTATGATCCAATAAAAGGGAATTCAAAGCTCTAGAATACCATTATCCTCATGGGAGTCAAGATTTTACAACATTATACAGTCATTCTATAAGCATTGGTCAAGTACTTACTATAGCCTCAATTTTTGTTAGCACAGTGCTTTGGGGGATACATTCTCTTGCTATCAAGAAATTTATAAACCATAAAACATATGTGGACAAGTCAAGCAGACAATACAAGGTAATATTTAATCAAGTATCCATTTAATCTGTGTTAATCTTGGTTTAATCTGGGTTAATCTGTGAGGCCTTTTTCCTCTCCCCTCTCCCCTTTTTGGATTTTCTATGCCACCAGTTCCAAATCATGCTGGTTCTATTCATCCATATTTTCCCTGCCAAAAACTTGGACTCCATCCTGGGAACCATGTTGAACTGGTCTGCTTTTGTCTGCTTTCCCAGACCCAAGTCTTCACCTAATTTTCTATCCACTAATTCCAAACCGTTCCTCTAGGATTGCTCGCATCCATTTCTCCTTTATGTTTGTCTTTGCATTAGGATGTGAACTCCTCGAAGATAGAGATCCTTGCCTATGTTTGAATCCTACTAGGCCTAGTGGAATACAGTATTTCAGATATGTTCTGATTATAAGAGTGAAACTAATACTTTTCTTTTTTTTTTTTTCTGGGAAACAGAATAGTTTTAAACATGGTAAATTTCAGACAATGTAATACATTGTATTACAAAGTATTATTATTTATTTAACCAATTAAATAATTTAAATGAAATTAAATTAAATACCAAACCACCAGGGGTTGAGGCTGATGTAGGGACCAGGGATCAGGAAACTAAGGTGTAAAAATGACAAACTCATGGACACTGATGAAGTCATTAAGTTAAAGAGAAGCTTTACCTTACTTACTTACCTTACCATAGCTATCTTCTTGCCACATGGCCACCCTGCCCTCTCTTACTCCTTGCCTGGCACTCCAGCTTCTTCTTTAAAAGTCCAGTGCTCCAGATTAGTGATAGTGAACCATATCTAAACATTCCTATACTCACTATAATGACTCTGACCATCTTCCAGCCTGAAACTGTGTCCCTTTTTTTCCTGTCTATAATATAAACACTTCCTTGGAAGATATGTCACCACTGCTAGTCTTATACTCTAAAGAGATAAAGAGAAAAAGATATTTTTGTTGTTTATTTATGCCCAGCTTTTCATGATCCTATTTGGTTCTTTTTTGGCAAAGAAATAAAGACTACTAGGCTTATGTTCCAAAGAGATCAAAGAAAGAGGAAAAGATCTGATATTTACAAAATCATTTAAGGCAGCTTTTTTGGTGTTGGTAAAAACTCAGAAACTAAGTGTGCATGTTGGGGGGAATGGGATGGATTGGCACTCCATCATTTGGGGAATGGCTAAACCAATTGTGATATAAGAAGGAAATGGAATTTATTGTGCTGTAAGAAATGAGGGAAAAGATGGTTTCAAATAGTCATGGAAGGATTGCATGCATGAATTGATACAAAAGAAAATGAGCAGAACCAAAATAAAATTATACTTTCACATTAATATTGTAAAAACAAAAAATTTAGAAAGATTTAAGAACTGCAATCAATTTTTAAAAATCAACCATGATTCCTGTGGATTGATTTTAAAAAAAGAATTACATACAGAAAAATGACAGACTAATATTCAGAAGAAAACATTAAAAAAATGATTAATGAGGGAATTTGTTTTGCTTTACTATGCTTAAGTGACACAGGGGTTCTATATTTCTATTATTATTTTTTTTACTGGAGGTAGAAAGAAGAAAAGATAATCTTGATAATTTTTTTAAGTGCACATAAATCTGTGCTCTGTGACCTCACTCACCATCCCTGTGATTATCCATACCTAGTCACCACTGTGTCCTGTTAGAACATACCTTCCTTTTTGTATTTAAACCTCCAGTACTTTGCAGTGTCTGGCTTGTAATGCATGCTTAATAGAAGCATATTCATTGGACAGAAAAAAAAAAAGCCTAGAACAGACTTGCAGGAGGTCCACAGTTATGAATTATGTTACACCAAACAAGGTATATGATATATGCCCCAGATAAAATATTAAGAAAACTAAGAAGCAAAGAAGCAAAAAAGAAAATAAAAAAGGGATAATGCCATAAAAACCTAGGGAAAAGAATTCCTAGGAATGGGGAAAAGAAGCCAATAAGGATGAAGTTTTGGAAAAGACCATTCATTAGAGATCTCTGGCAATTTTGGAGAAAGAAGTTACAGTTGAAAAATGAGGTTAAAAGGCATACTGCAATGAGTTGATGAGAGCAGAGAAAGTAGTGGTGATGGGTATAGATAGCTTTTTCTAAGAGTTTGTTTCCTTCTGGATCTGAGGGAGAAGTTTTTTGGACCAGGTGACTTGAACTCATTTATGACAGATTTCTATTATTCTGGTTTTCAACTTGTCATTTTTGTTTTGTAGTTTTAAGTAGTTTATTCCTCTTTCCAGAAAAACAATCCAACAAAGAATTGAGCGGCTCTGCTTTCTCACTGTGGTCAGATGTCAACAATCAATATGGGAAAATTCTGTTCTGGATCAGATTTATACTAACAGGAAGGAAGTGATTTCTGGTATAGAAATGACTGGATGCCCTTGGAGGGAAATAACTATTTTATCATAGAATTTTTAACAGAAAAAAAGGAAATCCACACATGGAAGATGATCAAAAATGAAATTCTGAAAACACAAAGGGAAATAATTCCATTAAGAACGGAAAATGCAATTTATTTGAAGAAATTATTTGAAGAAATATGGCTAATACAAGAAATTCAACAATTTAGATTTCAAAAATAAATGTATAGAAGATGAAAACAAATCCCGGTAACAACATAAGTTGGTGAAGGAAATTAAGGACAAATTTTTTTTTCTTTCTCTTTTCGCTGAGGCAGTTAGGGTTAAGTGACTTGCCCAAGGTCACACAGCTACAAAGTGTTAAGTGTCTGAGGCCAGAGTTGAACTCAGATCTTTCTGACTTCAGGGCTGGTGCTCTATCTATTCAGGCAGCCACCTAGCTGCCCCAAACACTTGTTTTTTTAAAGCTATACTGGGAGAAAAAAAAAAGAGAATCAAAGCGATAGGGCCCCTTCCTTGGATTTTCTGTTCTGACTTTTCATGAAGTACTTCTCTATGAGATCCTACCAATATTCCCCATGAATCCTTTCAATTTATTTTTCTCAAATCTAGGGTGGCTTCCTCTTGCATTTCCTCTATCTACATATTTTATATACTCCAATTGACTAAATCATTTTTTCCTTTCCTTCAACCTTCACCCTCTTTCCCTCTGTCATGCTCTCTCCCTCTGGCTCCTAGATTTTCCTACACTGGCATATCTTTTAAAAAAATTTAAATTAACTTAAAATATACAAATTTATTATTTATTAATTTAACCAATTAAATAATTTAAATGAAATTAAATTAAAATTTTAAATTTAAAAAATTATTTTTATTTTAAAAACATATGAAAAGATTATTTTTCAACTTTGACCCTTGCAAAACCTTGTGTTCCAATTTTTTCCCCCCTTCTCCCACTCCCTTCCCTAGATGGCAAGTAATCCAATATATGTTCAACATGGTAAAAAACATATGTAAATCAAATATTGGCATATATATTTAGGTAATTATCTTACTGCACCGAAAAAATCTGATAAAAAATGAAGGGAAAATGAGAATGAAAATAAAATTCAAGCAAACAACAAAAAGAATGAGAATGCTATGTTATGATCCACACTCATTTGCCACAGTCCTCTCTGGGTAAAGATGACCGTCTCCATCACAAGATCATCAGAACTGGCCTAAATCATTTCCTTATTGAGAAGAGCCACATCCATCAGAACTGATCATTGTATAATCTTGCAGTTGCCATGTACCATGATCTCCTGGTTCTGTTCATTTCCCTCACCATTAGCTTATGTAAGTTTCTCCAGGTCTCTCTGAAATCATCTTGCTGGTTTTTCCTTACAGAATAATATTCTGTAACATTTTAACTTATTCAGCCATTCTCCAACTGATGGGCATCCACTCAGTTTCCAGTTTCTAGCCACTACAAAGAGAGCTGCCACAAATGTTTTTGCACATGTGGGTCCTTTTCTCTCCTTTAAGATCTCTTTGGGATATAAGCTCAGTAGGAACACTGTTGGATCAAATATTTGTTCAGTTTCTTTTGAACAAGGTATACTCATCCAGTCATAGATTAAATCCCACCAAGTTTCAGGTACACGAGGTCAAATTGGCCTTCATCATTTAGTAAGTTTTGAATATTTGTATATAAATATTTGACACCACTAATTTTACTACTCTTTCATCTCTATCAATTTCTGGGAGAGGGGGGTGTGTGGGATGTTCAGGGTAAATAGCACCTCTGGATTTTTCCAGATTCACACTGAAATCATCACTGTGATGTCATTGGTCCTTTTCAATAACGGACAAATGACAAAATTTCTGGGTGTCTCAATTACCACTCTTCACAATATTTAACAGGATTCCTTCTTCCTTAGATCCTTTTATTTCATCAGTGATGCCTCACTTCTGTATTTAGGAATACTTTAATCTCCTTACAAACTAGAGTACATTCTTGAAAAGGATTCTTTGGGTCTCTTTATCTTTTTCTCCAGAAAAGAGATAAACCTATGCTTGAGACAATTGGCTATTGCATAAATTTTATTATTGTACAAAAATGATAGCAAATTTCTGCATATTATTCCTGTACTCTATAGTAGTTGAGAATTTTAGCCTTAAAAAAAAAAAATCTGCATGTAGGCACAACCCTAAGCATTTGAAAATTTTTGCTTTCTTTTTTCACTTATTCATCACATTCCTTTCCTAAATCTCAATATATCCACCATCACCTTAGACTCTTTTTCAGTCTTTCTTCAATCTTTCACCAATTTATCCCACCCTTCCAATCTCCATTAATTTGCTTAAATCTTAATTTTCCATTAAACTTTTCTAATTTATCTTGCCTTGTCTTGCCAACTATCTTTTTAGAGTCTACTTCTTTAGGATCTATTCCTTAATACTTTTATATCTTTCTTGATCCTGCTTCTTTTAAGAGGAAGCAAAATCTGGCTCAATACCTATATATGATGACTATCCTAAAAAAAAAGTTTCCTTAATTCTTCCTATTGTACCCTCCCCTAATTAAACCTCTGACCTCATCAAAAAAATAGACACTTAATGGAAATTAGAGGCAACAGAGTATTTAAAAAATGGACAGAGAATTAAATGGACCTAAATCCATTTTTTAGTCAGAGGATCTAGTTATAAATCCCAAATCCTGACATTACTATTTAGGTAGAATAGAGATTGGGAATTTGATTAAAATGTACTTACATGATCTTAATCTCTCTCTCTTTTTTTAATTGTACAATTAGCCTGTGAAGGAAATCAAAAATGCAGGTGGGCAAAAATATAGGGATTGGGAATTCAGTGTAATGATTTTTAGTCATCTCCCAGAGTTCTTTCTCTGGGCGTAGCTGGTTCAGTTCATTACTGCTCCATTGGAACTGATTTGGTTGATCTTGTTGCTGAGGATGGCCAGGTCCATCAGAATTGGTCATCATATAGTAGTGTTGTTGAAGTATATAATGATCTCTTGGCCCTGCTCGTTTCACTCAGCATCAGTTCATGTAAGTCTCTCCAGGCCTTTCTGAAATCATCCTGTTGGTCATTTCTAACAGAACAATAATATCCCATAATATTCATACACCACAATTTATTCAGCCATTCTCCAATTGATGGGCATCCACTCACTTTTCAGTTTCTGGCCACTACAAAGAGGGCTGCCACAAACATTCGTGCACATACAGGTCCCTTTCCTTTCTTTATGACATGATCTTAATCTCTTTTGGCCTGTGTCCATATCTATACAATAAGGGAGTTAAACTATACAGCCGTTTAATCTCTCCTTACATTATTTCCTTAAAAACAAAAAACCCCTCAAACTTTAAAGATCTTCCTTGTGAGAAACATTTTGTTAGATACTGAGAAAAAGTGCTATTAAGACTTTTTTTCTGCTTTCAGATTTTTATTTGCATAAAACCACAATAATTGTTATATAAATGTTAAAGGATCACCAGTCTCCATATATCTTTTTTTTTTTAAATCAGCTTGTATTCTCATCACCCCTCATCAAGTAATTAATATGATTAGTAGTACTCTCAATAACTCATTCCCTTTATTGACCCTCTACCAGGCATTTCAGTCACCATTAAATAGTTCTCCACAGAGGATTATTTGACCCAATTACTTATGGGAAGGTAGCCACTTCAATAAAATAATACTTTGAAGAACAATCTAGGAAAGGTGATGAAATCTATGATGAAAATTATCAGTACGATTAAGACTAGACTATAAACTGTTCCTATCTTTATTATGTTGTAGTTTTGTTCCCCACCCTAAGATTGTCTTGACCCATAATCACAAACTGATTTTTAATAATACTAGCAAAGTCCCTCAATCCCCATTTGGACTTTTTGAATGATGGATTAGAATACATTTGTATGACTCACATTTTAATTTGATTCAATATCTAGTCAATAACAGCTTCAAACATGACTTAGCTTTACTTTCATGGGAAAAATTTCACATAGTATTATTTAATCAAGCTGTTTTCCTTCCCAAAATAATACAAAGCCAAGGAATATAAATATTGCAGCTTCAACATTTAAATTTTTTTTTTAAGGATAAAGCTTAGAATTGGATCCCTTGGCCCTCTCTATAGTTTGTAATGCTTACATTTCTTAATGGTTAGCATTCTTTTAAGTGCTTCTATGCTCAATGCATTTAAGCCTCCATATAATCTTTTGTGATCTTGATCTTCCTTTCATTCCTTTCTGCCCCAAATTGGCTTTGATCACTGTAGGTACTCAGCTTCTGGTCCTAATGTCATTTTCCCTACACGTGTAGGGAAGCCTCACCCTTGTACCATTTTTCTGTGAGGTTGGTGCTGGCTCTACTTGCAGAGGTCTTGGGGGACAGTTGCCATTTTGGCAGCAGCACTAGATTGCATCATGAAGAGGCACCTAAATTTTTTACATAAATTCAGACTACAGGAGCACATACAAGAGACATATTTCAAACTATATACTCTGTTTTCAATTACAATCACTAATAGTGTCAGTCTCATATGTTGCTTGAGAATGTAAATGTAGTGACTAGTACACTGCATTTGCTAATCCTAATTTTTTTAAACGCCCCAAAACGTTAGGTAGCAAAACTTAATTCTAAACTAAGAACAAGTTCTTGGTAAATGGATTCCAGGGCAGAATTTTAAAAAAAGAAGAAGAAAAAGATAGATGTAAGGTTTAACCCTCATAACCTCATGATTATGGTTTTAAAAGTTTTAAAATAAGAAAACAAAATTTTAAGTGCTTTGGAATCTGCAGATTCTATTTAAAGTTCAGTCATGAAATAATCATGGTAATCACATGGACCATATGAACAGGTTAGTTAGAAAAGGAGGTGAAAATTTAACAGGAAAAGACAACTGTAACAAATAGTGAGATGAATTGGATTTATATAGGACCACAGATCTAGGGCTACAAGATAATTAGCTCTCATTTTTCAGATGAGGAAGTTTAGCTCTAGAGAGATTGTAACTTGGCCCATGGCCTTGACTTCAGTGAACATATACCATGATGCCTCCCAATATATAGCTTTAGCTTTAAAAGAACTTCCAAGGTGGGATATACTGGGTTAGAAGGGAAAGGAGGAGAGGGTTTGAACTTTGGGAATTAATTGGTTGTTGAATACATTTTCCCCCTCTAGATGAAGAATTAAACTTTCCTTGGGGAGAAGGAAAATGATTAATGTTAGGATAACAGAGTGCCAAAAGCTTACCAGCAAACAGAAGACTTGCTGATTCTCTAAGCCTGGGGCAGGAAAGCAAAGAATATTTGAAGAATATATTCTGTCCGGAGCACTGTTTTCAAGATGTTCATGAGGGTATTTATTCCATGTTCTCTTTCACAGCATAATAAAACTGAGGCATGATAGTGGATAATCTCCAAGACTACACTGTTATTATTAATCAAAGCCTGGGGAACCTTAAATAAAAGACTAGCAACTTTGGGTTAACTGTAGTTTTCATTTATTCTTGAAATTTCTCTGTACTTGCTACTTGTTTCTTTTTCTGAATATACTCTGAAAAAAAAAAAGTGCTCTTGTGGTTGGGAATGCATGGTGATAAAAGTAAAAAGGAAAGCAATTGCCAAAGGACAATGTCAGAAGACATGGAAAGAGGGTACAGAGAATATCTGAACTCAACTAAGGAAGCAGGCTTTGTCTGAGTGTCCGTGTCATTTCATTCTAGAGGTTGGAAAGAACCAGGAAATGATGACGAAGTAAAAGAGTAAGCTACTGAGCCAAGAGTAAAGATAGGTCTAAAACTCTTGGATGGTGCTCTACAACAAATGGAATCTTTCAGAGGCAAAGAATTATCAGAAATCCAACTATAATGTCAGATGAAGTTAGCCCAAGCCCATGGAAAACATCTTTAAGGAACTCACAGTGAAATACCATCTCTCAAATAGGATCTGGACAGGGATTAGGCTAGGAATAGAAAAAGCAGTTTTTAGGCAGACTCCAAGATTTATAAATTAAGCAATTCCATACTTTTATAAAGATTTATTCCTCTTAATTACCAAATGAAGATACATTTGAATGCTCAAACTTCTGTCTCATCTGAACACAGAAATTGCCTTTTAGATTCCACAAAGTAAGCACATCTTAGTGGCATCAGAGTTGCAGTCATTTCAGATGGATCTCACCTCCTATATTTATATATAGCACAGCCTTCTAAGAACATATATTATTGGAAGGTGCTGGTGCATGTCTGACATAGCATTTTTATATTTTTATACTTTACATACATGACCTCAAACTGGCCTTGCTACAAAGCTGAGATTAAAGCCCAATGAGAGGCTGATTTGTTAGTTTCAAAAGTAGAATAAGTGAGTTTCACCTTAGTTCAGACATTCTTATGCTAACTTTATCAAAGAGAATATGGAGTTACATTCTGAATGTGGTACAACCAAGATGAAATCCTTTACATTTAAAGTCTAACTATCCTTACATAAACAGTAATGCTGGATAAAAGCCAAAACAAGATTAAAACACACACACACACACACACACCTTGGGCTAAACGTTTTGTTAGCAAAGCATTTATTTACAAAAAAGAGGCATGCTCACAAGAAATTAATTTGGAAAATTGTCTTTAAAATAATTGCTGCAATTCTGTAAAGTCTATCACTAAGTGAATTCTCCAAAGCAGGGATTCCCAATTTTTTAAATAATGGACAGAATTCTTTTGGCAGCTCAGTGAAGTTAATGAACCCTAAGAAAAGTATTTTTAAATGCATAAAACAAAATGCATGGAATGACAGAAGGAAGCTAACTATAATAAAAAATAAGGAAACCCAGGATCAATGGGAATTAACACCGAAGATGGCTTTTGGACTCATGTGAACTCCAATCAACATGTACCATGCTGCCTCCTCGACCATACAGCTTTATAACTTGAAAAGTAAGCATAAAACTTCCAAGACACACAAAAAGGGAGTCATTTGAACTTTGTGGATAAAGTTCCAAATATAATGATGTCCAGAGATGTCTTATAAATCTCAGATTAAGAACATTTTGTTCTAGTCTTTTTCTTTATTGATGATTGAGAATTCCAGGATTAATACACACTCAAAATGTTTTTTCAAAGAAAATAATGTAGCTAATACTTTATAAATTTTACATGTTCATGTTTTGCTATTCTTTGGTAATCACTTATCATTTCCATTAAAGGACTTTGTGTCAGAATTTATTTTCTAATCTTGTGTAAGAACAAAGTGATTCCATGTAATTCATGCCTTGCAAGTAGAGACCATATAGAAAAGATCAGTTTTATGAAAACTTTATTAATATTACTGAAAAAATAAAAAAAAATCTAGATTTTATTTGCCTGTGATACTTATGGAGGCAAATGATCAGGTAGATGACATTTACCCAAGTATATGCAAAGTACTTAGAACGCTTTTTGTGAGAATGCCTTCATGAATGACATAATTGTGAAGAGAAAACTCACAGAACTCCTGCTGGCTTTTACTACTTGACAGATAGAGAATAATCATCTTGAAGGCTCTCAATTTATAGTCTTTCACCAGTAGTTTTATCTTTAAATACAAACTAACATGAATTCCCCATAGATTTCTTGAAAAGGAGAGCTTTTGATTGCTAAATTATGTAGATAAAAAATAGTGAAAAACTGATGTTTAAACAAAAAAGGATTACAAATCACTATTACTTGAAAGCAATCTCAGTAGGGTCCACTGAAGCTATATGAAAGGACAAGGATCCTAAAGATAAATTGTATTTTCACCTTACTGAGTAAAAAGAGATTAAAAATACAAGAATATTTTGGAGGAAATTTTGTTATTTGTAATTTTAGGCACCATTTTAGTGCCTTTACAAAATTGTGGTCCCGTGTCTCCTTACATCTAGCCATGACTGTATTTCTGGAGGACAAGTTCTGGAGGCTTTACCAACCTGGAATAGTGATGAATATATGTTCTATCTGAGGAATCATGTATGTAAGTATAGAGGCTCATAGTAAGCATGTTGGTACCCAGATGAATTCTTTAATTACTGAGATTTATAAAATAGAAAAAATATAACATGATTTAAAGCCTTAACATCCTTTTATAGTGATGCAGAGAGGTTGAAAAGAAAGCAGAGAATCCTACAAAGCTTCACACAGGATTTGGAAAATCCAAATGAAAACTCTGCTCAAGCACCAACAACTTGACACAATTTCATGTTTGTGCAGCTTACATTTACAAACCAAATTAGTATTTGTTTCTTTTTAATAGTTACAAATGAAAAATTCTAAGTTATACCCATATAGAATGATGTCACAGTTTTTCCTGGGACAATTGATAGCATTAGTATCATTTTATATGGAAGATCAAAAAATAATTTTGTAGGACAATCAGTTATCTTGCATATTGTGAAATTCATGGTGATCATAAGCAAGTCATTAGTATGAAGATAGTTTTGGTCTACACATCAAAAGATTTTGCAAAGAATGAAGTAAACAAATTCTATTAAAAAACTGTCAAGATTCATCAAACTAAATTAGTATATACCTTGGTGTTCAGTGACTTCAATGTAATGACAGAGCAGTGAAAATTATGTTGGAAAAGAAATTTTGGGATAAAGAAATTAAAGAGACCAAACTCTTGGAGATCATTAAGAAACACAATGCTTATATAACAACATTTTCTTCCAGAAAAGTGTTTAAAAAAAAAAAAAGTGCTGTACAAGACAAACTGAAAAATTACAACAAATAATACTAACTCAATTTCGATAGATGGAAATGACTACTTACTGACAGGGTGTAATTTCAGAAATAACTGAAGATATGCAGTCAGGCCATTAATTAGCCAGAAAAATGTTTAAAAATCAGTGTTGTTACAATAAATGGCAAAAATGGAAAGGCGTGCAATAACAACAAATCCTAAAACCTAGACAATTTAAATAAAAGCTCTTGACTAAAACCTGGAAAACAAATGAAAGAAACTGACACATTAGAGAATATTTTCTTTTGAAAAAATTAGTTACATCACAGGATCACCTACAAAATATATTGATTTTTTAAAAAAAGAAGTTAGTTTCACAAAACAGTAATAGCTTAAAAAGGAAAAGATAAAACTAATAAAGATAGATGGACAACTTAAATAAGCCAATCTTCTTGAGAGCATTTATACATAAGAATGGAAGAGCAACAAATGGGAATGATATTTCTACAATCTTTCTATGATTATTTGCATTACAGAGCAAGTGAAATTCCTACAACTGAACTTACACCTTGTGAGAGAGGGGAAATAATAATAAAGTAAATAACATTAGGAAAAGCATCTGGACAGAACAAATACTGGAAGTATGATTATAAAGCATTGATGCTTCAATTTTTACAAGATTTCACTTCAAACCTATCCTTATTCAAAACTTAAAAATTAATTGAAAAAAATTAATGTTGATAAAACTAGAGTGTGAGAACATTTGAAAAATCTAAATTTTTCAGGTAATCTACAAAACATTAAAAGGAATGTCTCTAACTGGTCTTGCCATTTATTATACCTCTTCCCTATATCTTTCAGTGATACCCAAGTAATTGTTTTAGCTGTTGTGAAATCCAAGTATTTTAAGCTTAGGCTAATTTGTATTTTTCCTTTCTGTCTCCTCTTCCAAAGGTACAAATTAAGGAGTCCTAATAGGAAATTTGCAATTTTGAAATCTGGGAATACTTAAGATTGAGTTTCCTTCACTTTATAATGATCTTTGTACTTCCTAGCCTTTGTTCAATGGCTATGTACTCATCCTTTGGACTCCTTTGTAGAGGGCCACAGATATTGGGGGAACTCTGGGTGGGGTGTAAGACCCTTTAACTCATAGGAAACCTGATGACAATATCTGGTTCGGCTCCCCATCCTCCCTTTGGTGTCTGCCTCACCCTTCCTGAGAAGTCAAGGAGGGAGTGACCACCTGTGTTCTACTTGAAGCAAGGGATACTTAAAGATACATTTACATATCAATAGCAGGATGCTTAATTAACACTTGCAGTGTGCTGTGGTGATGAAAAAGTTCTATAGTTGGCACATGCTCAGTGTGTTGTAGTGATGTAACAGTACTGATTTAGGGGACTTGAAATAAAGACTCCATTTTTGATAGTGTTGTGGGTCTCCCACTTTCTTCACAAAGACCAAGGACTTGAGCTGGTCCTGAGATCCTCCTGAGAGCTAGTCCAACTCTTTGGCACCCCAGCATTGGGGCTTTAGAAAACATAGTATATTTTGGTACCTCATAGTATATATTTAGTACCTCAATTTGGGGGCTCTAGAAAGCATACTACACTCCTTATTTGAAAAGCATTATGGAAATACAAGTACTTTGGTAGTCTATGTTAACTAATATTGAAAATTTCTCTCAACATTATTTCTAATTATTTATTATTATTACAATTCATTTGAATACCTATTGCCATTCTTAAGATGGTATATATTAGGCAGTGAAGATGCTGGAAAGCCATCCAATCTTCTTAAAAAAGTGTTTAATTTTCTTTTTTAGAGTCTGACTTCCTGGCCAACAGGGGTGTTTTGCTTATTTTACTGATCTCTGTATCTTCTAAGCAGCATGGAGGTTTCTCCTGTGGTCAGTTAAAAAAATGCCTTTTTTTCCCTTTCAACTTGCACTCACTTACCCAAGTTGTAATTTGTTATATCTCTTTATTATAACTTCTTCAAAATCTAATTTGCCCAACAATTTCTCATTTGACTGATCTATACTGCTTTCCAAAGCCTTCCTTCTTATAGTACCTAATCATATAATAATAATTCTGCATTACTTCACTTAATTGGTTATTTTGTTCAATATTGTATCACAAGAATGTCAACTTCTTGAAGGCAGGGACCAAACACTGTGGTGCAACCGAAATAGAAGATTTGGAATCAAAAAGCCCAAGTAAGTACTGGATGTGGTCTTAACTTTGATAAATCATTTCATCTCTCTGTCAACCAATTTTCTCATTGGTAAAATAAATAGCTTGGATTAACGAATTACCTAAGGGGTGCTGATGTCTCAAAATGCCTTATATAAAAATTTTCATTTCTTCCTTTATGCCTGGCAGAGCTTTAGAAACATAGTAAATAGCTAATACTATAAAACAACCCTTAATTATTCCTGACTGTAATGTTTTATATGGTTTATAGTCTATGCTTACTAATGTTCTTGGTCCTTTATTTAAGTCTCTCAACTTTCCAAAACACCTTTTGTTAATATTTAAATGCTTAAAATTTAAATGCTCAATAAATGAGGCAGAGTGCTTAACAACATAGATAAAAAGCTATATGATAGATGTTTTCCTTCCAAGAAGCTCAAGACTGGGGATGATGAAACACAGAGAAAGGTCCAGATAAAATACCTTGAGATATCTAAGAAAGAGCTAGGAAGTGGCATTCAAGTGTATCAAATAACAAGAAGTTATTGTCTACCTACTATGTGTCAGGAATTGTGGTAGATACTGGAGGTACAAAAAATACAAGTCCACCTCCTTAAGGATCTCACATTCTATCAGGAAGACTATCTATACATTTAGATAAATATAGAATGTTATTTATATGTGTATATACATATGTGTTTACATACATACAAACACATTAGAAACAAATTATAATTCTGGAGAGGGATTAGCAGGGAAAGGAAATGTGAATTAAAAAGAAACAATTCTAAGAGGCAGAGGTGAAGAGATACATAATGCACTTAAGATTTGAGAGAAAAGTCAGCACAAAAGCCATTTAAAGGAGACATTGCAGAAAAAAAAGTGTTTGACCACAAAGCATAATGGACAAAATCAAGTATTTCCTTTCATCTTAGAATTTTACTCCAAAAATAAGTTTTGTTTCTACAGGTTCATTCACAAGATCTTCTTTTCTATACACTAAAATATTACATTAATAGAATAATGCAATGTTTGCAAGTTAGCAATTTAAATTACTTTTACAGTTGTCTACTCTTCAGATCGATACCTTATCACCCCCATTCCATCTTTTTTTTTTAATTACCAACTAAAGAATCCATATGCTGCAGACCATAAAACAATACAAGGACTAAGAGAGAATAAGTTTTATTTTAAGATACCTACTCCCTAAATTTATGAAATAAAATGGTTCTTTTTTTTTTTTTAAAGAATGCATATACTAAAATAAGACATGTTGCAATAAAATCTAACACAAAACAAAAAAACCCACATTTCATAAAGAAGTAATTTTAGCTGGAAGAGGTTTAATTTTAATTAAAACAATTTTCACAAAAATGTGTTTAAGAAAAACTATTATCACTATTTTTGAATTTTAGACTACCTTTTAAATGATCTGTGTGCAGGTTTGCTTGCCAGACACAAAGTTAATTATAATTTAATGAAGAAAAATTTAAACAAATTTTTAAAATACAATCATATCAGTCAGGATGGCACATTATTACAATTTGTTAAATTAAAAAAAAAAACTATCAATTTTTCAGCTGTAATCCAAATATTAAAAGTCTGGCTTCCTATTATATGCTTTGAATAGTAAATATGGCTAGAGCTCTCCTATAATAATTTCTGTCAATGAAGAATAATGACCATGATAATGAAGATAAGAAAACATGGATCAAATGTTATGTGAGTAGTAAATAAAAGGAGGGAGACGATACCTAAAAATGATAAAAACAAAGAAAAATGTTTAGTAAACCGAAATAGGAATTAAATAACAAAAGAAAGTCTGTTTGGAAACTTATGTGCCAAAATAGAACTCTTGCTTCTTTCTCCACCCCACGAAATCACTGGAACAGTAACCCTTTTTAGATGTTATTGTTGCTAAGGTTTGAAGATATTGCTGTCAAGCTTGCCATTTATACTACTTTAGAGACCAATACATGATCTGACTCTTCCTCCCTCGAAAAGCTACGTCTGCATTTCATGAGATGGACTAGAATTCAAAACAATCATTACCTATTATGAATGAACAAATTCAACGTAAGCCATTTGTAGTGTTTATTTATTCATTTCCTTTTCTACTCACTGAAATCATACCAAAGATTACAGTGATTCTTTAGGTTAACATTGAGTTCTAAAATCTCAAAACTAAGTTCTTTTTCAAATATTACTAAAAGCATTAAATGCAAATTTAAAGTTAAAATGTGCAATCTTTATTCTGACATTCAGATACATCAAAAAAAAAATTTTTTTTTCAGTAATAAAACTAACTGCAGCATTTTAGCTGCAACTGGCTTTTGAGGATAAAGCACATGCACCTGTTCCAGTTGGTTTATTGCACATCATTAGGTACAGTAATCATGTATTATTCTCCATTCACATGTGTAGTAGGAATATCCGTTTCCCACCACCATATACATTTTCCATAAACAAAACTAAATTTTCACATAAGTTGTTATGACATAAATCATAAAATATATTTGGTAATATAATATAGTTAATTGTAGCACTTTTTAGGTGTAACTTAACTTTTGCCCTGGGAGTTTATTTCCCCACAGAAAAACAGTCAGCAATGAGGAATCAATACTGTCAACAGTGCTGCACATACCACCCACCACTACTTAGTGAATTTTTTCACTGGCAATTAGTGCAGCAGAAACATAGGAAAGAAAGCATTGTGCTTAGGTTAACCAGTTTGATTCAGCATTGAGTACCAAGTTTGTACATGATTTTGTTAAAAATGCTATCCTGATAAGACATTTTGCCATGAAACAAAAGCATGCAAGGTAAAATGTTAAATAAAATGCACCATAGGAATGTTTTAAAATTTGTTCCATGGTGTTATACAGAATTGATTATAACCAGTTAAAAAATTTTTCATTTCAAAATGAAAGCGTTTATTAATTGTGATAAGAGAAAATTAGCATGGTTTTACATGATCCCTCAATGTTGGCAACACATATGCTAAAACATACATTTGATAAAAACTTCCTAAGAAACAGTCCAAAAATTTCATAAGGCAGCTTACTAAAAGCTTCAGTATATTTTAAGTATATTTTGTTCCTAAGTATATTTTGCCCTATTAAAATGTTAACTTTTTGGAATTGTATTATCAGCCAATCAAAGCCTGCTAAACCTAATACTGCTGCATATAAAATACTAATATATATTAAGAAGGTCTCTGCTAAAGAAATTATTTTTGGTATGGTACAAAGTAGAGAAATCTATCATTCAGTGAACTAGAAAAGTAATTAAAAAACTCTTTAAAAACTGACTATGTATACACACACACACACACACACACACAAATTTTGGTTTCATGCACAGATACTTTAAAAATAGGTAATTTAAACTATTATAATTAAACTAATGAATATCCAGAGTCACTTGATATATTTCCTGACATCTGTCCTAAGGAAAAAAAAATTCTAATTCTTTTCTAATTAACTATATTAAATAAGCTTATTAATTGAAAGTTCAAAACTTCCAGATGACTTTTCAAACTGATAACTGATGTTTATCAGTTTTGTGTATGATGACATTCTACAACTATCTTAAACTGACTTTAAAAATGAGATTTGCAAAGTATTTCAATCTTTTTTAAAGTGCCTTTTAGACTTCTCCCACAAAAAGTTTTACAATAAATGTTGCCAAAATTTTGCCTCAGGAGTTGAGATTTTTGACCAAATGACAATCTCTTGCCAAGAAAGAGCAGCAAAACTCAGTTACAGGGAATCAAGAGCTGCTGTACCTATAACCTGGCTCTATCACAGTAATTACACCTTAAGTAGTACCACTAGCTGAAAGTGAGATGAGACTATAATGAGGGTTCCAGAATATGTACATATCAATTTCATAGAAACCCTTCAAAATAAGTGACAAGGTACTACCCACAAAGAATAAACTTGTAAATCAAGTTCTACTGTTAAACTTTTATGGCATTTAAAGAAAAGAACATCAATGTCTTTTGTAAGCAGCAGCAAAGGAGAGCCACATCTATATAATTACCATTATAACCAATTAAAGAGAAAAAAACACAATGAAAACCTTTTTTATAATTAATCAATATAAATTATAACCACTTGAATTTCTTTTATTAAAAAACTCTGATGTTTGATCCAACAGATTGTTTTCGCCATAGCGACCATAGCCTATTCCATCAATCTAGGCCACCTGTTCCTTAAATACTTCTCTGGAACTTCCTCTACATTTCCCCCCCCCCCCCCCCCCAAAAAAAAATCCTTTTTGGAACTCAGGTGGTTAATTGCTTACAACTCTCAGAAATAAATCTGCTTTTATAAATGCAATTATTCATTTTTAGGATTTTATCACCTAGAAAAATATTTTCACAGAAAAGAAAAACAAGCATTATCTGTGAAATAAAAAGATGAACATGAAAAATTATACCATTAACAGGTGGTCTCATTGCATGTAATTTGTGTTCATAAATCTAAGTGGTCATAATAAAATTGCAACTTATATAAACATTAAAGTAGTTATAATAAGTCTCACAATTCTTATAATTTGCACATGGACAATTCACCAAATACAACTTTTAAATGCTAATTTTCCCCCCACTTCAATTCTATGTTTTAATCAATTCTCTAAAGGAGTGGAAGAAATAGGGTGGGACACAGAAGGGGAAAGAAAACTTGAGAAAATGCCAATTGGAGTATCTAAAAAGTTGTTTGCTGTTTTTATATGTCAGCCAATCACCTTACGAGAAATAATCAATTTAACCTTTGGCTTTAGGTAGGTTGTAGTTCCCTGAGCTAATAATGACAGATAACTATAACCATAATAATAAAGTTTAACACTGTTGAAGCTTTACAAAAGAAAAACATCAAATCAACTTGTTACAAGTATTAAGAAAATTTTAAGCAATAACCAGGTTCTTTGCTTTTTAGTGTAGATCACTAACAATTACCTGCTCCTTATAGAGAAGCTAGAGGAAATGGTTCAACAAAGAATCAAACTGGTTTATGTTGGTATATCATCACACTGAGCTTTCTTTGCTCTTTTGCTGTGAGCAGATAGTGATTATTTTGGAGGAAGAAAAATAAGAAAGTGTGGAATTAGTAATGCAGATGCTGAAAGGCCAAGTGACAAGACTACAAGTAGAATGCCTCCAGTAGATACTCCTTTGTTCCCATCTCTACTGGCATCTACCCCCAAGGGAAAAGGCCAGAATAACCAAAGCCAACTTAACAGTAGTGTGCAGAAATTGTCAGCTGACAAACAACATAAAAAACAAGTCACGCTGTGTTATCTGTGGTCACGTTCTTCAGGGTTAGTCCAGTAACTCAAGACTTTACATTCTTCTGTCTTTATTTATTTATTGATTTTAATTAAACATGTATAGGTTAATAAACAGACACAGTCCAGAGTTAGTAGGTTGGTATTATAACATTTATTAAAATAATGCTATGGGTTAATAGAAACAGCAAAGAACCAAAGAATTAAAATGCAAGCTATGTAAAATCCCAACTAAAACCCAAAATGTGTCTAATGTATTCATTCAGTAGCTAACTAAAAGCCCAAGAAAGACAACACTCTCAATATAATAAAGTACTGCAAAACAATTGGCAATTTTCAGTTATCAAAATTGTGGGTTTTGCATTTTGTATCCTTTTCTCAATCAGGAAAAAAATTCTTTTTGAATGTTATATAACATACATATAAAACAAGATAGAAAAATACATTATAAACTTGTAACAATGGCTGTAAATACATTATCTTACATGTTTCTCATAGGCAATAGGTTGGTTATGGTACATACATAGCATGAAACTACTAAGATAATAAAGAATAGACAAAATACATGTCAGCTGTACGGTAGCATACAAGCGACACTCCCATCTACCCACTCTAAAAAAAATTACATAATACTGTCAGAAAAAAAGTCTTAAAACTACATATTTTAATAAGAAATAAATTCAATAAAGAATGATAATACTGAGAACCAAGGCATTCAGAGATTTCAAAAGTCATGCTTTTTTAGTTGATCAAAAATTGCGTCAACTAAGTTTTCAAAAGTTTGTTTAGAGCAAACATTACTCATAAATGTCACACATATATTTCATACACTTACTTTCTTCCCAATAAAAGACCTTTGATAAACATCTAAAATGTCCAGGTTTATCATAGTTGAGATGAAACTGGAACAAATACTGGTATCATTTTAGCAAATCTCTCCTCAAATATTTTGAGTGTCGCGAGTTTATTCAACCAACCAAAATAAAAATCAAAATGGCACAGCATATATTGTAAGGAAATCAAAATATTGCATATGTAACAGGAAGACAAAGCAGTAGCACATTAAACAAAAGCTAGCTGAATACAAAGGGATGAATGTCTATTGCATAGTAAATAAACTGAAAATTATTTCCAAGTGAGACAAGGTGATAGATGAGGTCACCATGCAGGTGCTTACTGAGTTTTACTGCTGACCTTTGACTTAAAAGCTGTGAAGGTATGTAAGAGGGATTGAGTTGATAAGTTGGGGAACACAATGTTACTTGATAATTAATTTGCCATGTCTGGTACTGGTTTGTTAAAAAATGAATAATCACTTAGGTATTTAGAAATCAGCTTTGTGCACAAATTGCTTCAACTATTACACAAGGCCAACTGTTTGAACTTCACATGAATTAGGAAGCTTAAACGGATATATATATATAGAGAGAGATAGATAGATAGTTGAGCCTTTATATGCAAATTAATGCTAATTTCTAACATTCTTTTAAAAGTGAAAAGCAAAGAAAGTTAGAACTAATGAAAAAGTTGTATCAGAATTATCTGACATGGCAGATATAAGCTCTATAAAATTTTGGTTAAGTTTTAAGTAACTTTTGGACTAAAAATTGCTAAAATTCACAAAACTTTATTTTGTGAAATAAAAGTCACTACTATTTCAATCATTAAGAATATAACTCATCCCCTAAAAACAAAACAGCACTCTACTTCTTTTAATCTGATAGTGAGAAAGAGAATAACACAGTTTTTGTCTCAGATCCTTTGGGTTTGGGTTGAGCAAGTGCATGAAACAAAAGTACTTAAGATTTTAAAAGAATGAACATGTTTTAAAAATGAATGAGTAGTCTGGCATAAGATAGAAAAGTTATCAATTTTTTTTTTCACAGTATCAGATTTGGCAAATTGCATCAAGGTAACAGCAAATATCTTTTAATTCAAACCATCAACTCATGTGTCTTCCCCCTCACCTTCTCACACACTGGGCGGAGCGGCATGCATTCACTTGTTATCAGAGGGAGGAGCTGATTTTAGGAGACACTTGACTAAATGACCATGAAGGAAAATAAGGCACTTTCTTTTCTTTAGACTTATTCCAATACTTAAAAAATAAAAAAGAAAGACAAAAAGGCTCTTTTGGTCTTTTGTTTCTTGACAACCACCAGAAAAAATCATTTAATGAAATAAAGGGTTTCTTTGTTCTTTTTTTCTTTTTTTTTTATAACACTTGAAAGTATAAAATGCTACATTTCCAAAAATATATATTTTTTTTCTGCACCAGCACCCTTGTATAGTAAAAGTATCTACTTTTTTTGTTCATTTGTTTCAATGCACTACACTTTATCTACAATTTCATTACATGTATACAGCAAATAGGCAAGCATGGCTTTTACATCCTTAATGATTTTTCTATACAGGGAGGTTTAAAAAAAATATTTGAACAGTTTGCCCAGTAATGTGACACATAATGCATGTACCTTGTTCTCATATAATCTTTTAAGGAGGTGTAAAACACAGGCTCGGTAATTTTAACTCAGATTTTTTTTTTCTTTTTTAAAAAATAGTGTTGCAGTTTTGTTCTTTGCATTAGTTTTCAAAATTCCTTGTTAATTTTTCTTTCATGGCACACTTTCTTTTACTACATCAAATTTGGCAGGCAATATAAAAAAGGCTGCAACTTCTGCCCTTTGAGGGCACTGTAGTGACTAAACAGCATGTCAAATTTTGAATACTTTTTTGAAATCACTTCACCAATGACATCCCTGACCAAAGGTTCATGCATGATGCATCATCGCACAGTACATTCAGAGAGAGGGAGAGAGAGAGAGAGAGCTTTGACTTCACTATGAGAAGAAAAGGATTCCTAGAAGTCTCTCACAGTAACTGCCTCTGTCATCGGGTAGTTAAGGGCCATTCGTCTCCATTTCTTAAGAGAGGCCTTCTTACCGTTCGTTTAGGGCGGAACGCAAAAGGATGATCAGTGCTGAGGGATGGATTGGACCTTATTGCTTTACTACTATTCAGTGCAGGTTCTAGAACCACTTTCACCCAAACAGGGGGGAAAAAAGCGGAGTTGGAGGACAACAATTTCTTTGTCTTTTGTTTGGTTAGATGGTAAGACGAACGGACAAGTGCCTCAGCTCGCTGCACTGATGACAGGCAAGCAAAGGCGATTACCAGTTAAC
Source organism: Sarcophilus harrisii (assembly GCF_902635505.1). NCBI lineage: Eukaryota > Metazoa > Chordata > Mammalia > Dasyuromorphia > Dasyuridae > Sarcophilus > Sarcophilus harrisii. Next base: position 127,412,878 of record NC_045429.1, read on the forward strand.
TGATCAGCAGGCAGGCATGGTCAGGTCATCATTGGGTGAAGAGTTCAGAGGTCAGAAGGTCATAGGTTAGTTGCCGGTGGCGGCTGGGTGGTTAGAAACAAAAAACAAAACAAAAAAAGAAAGAAAAGATAGAGAAGAGATTAGTTTCAGCTAGTGACGGCTTAATGACAACATGAAAAACTAATCACAACTAATTAAAAAAAAAACAAGCATGTTTAATTCTGACAAACTGATTGACACCATCTACAGAATGCGATAAAATCATGACCATCTTATATCATGATTTGAACATATGAAGAAGAGCCCACTCCCACAAAACTGGTTAACAGGAGAAAATAGAAATAAAATACAACTAACAACTAATGGTTAGTAGCAGTCAATGAAGGAAATTGAAAAACAAAAACAATGAATAGGTTTTGGAACTTGGTAAAAGAATTTTAAAACAGTCAGTGCAGTTATCAGTATCTGACTGCTATTAAGCATTAGTACTTCCCCAGGTGCAAGCATTAAAGCGACTATTAATGATGAATGTGATTATTAATAACTGGTGGTTAAAAGAAATGAATTTAAAGAATTTATAATTTCTACAAACACTTTAAACATAAACTCTGGGCCAAACAAGGTTTCTTTTGTTCAATAAAATTTTTATTGCTTTTCAATTATTCTATTTACAAACAACATGGAAATTCTTGGCCTCATGATACAAAGCAGTACTAAACTGTAGTCTAGCAGTGTAGGCATCATCATGGGAACCAGGAAAAGGCCAAGCCTTGTGCTCAAGCCAGTACTTTCCAGTTGAAAATACTATTTTACACATATAGAACACTTATAAAATGCACTTGCATGTAAACACTGTAAAGTCCTGCCATTTTAAATTCTATACTTAAAAAGCTCTAGATACATCAAAAAATAGAGGAAATATCTAATTGATACTAATATGGCATTTTAAAACTACAAACAGCTCTCTTTATTCAATTTCAAAGCTAATACTCTGCAAATACAATAGAATCTGACATTTCATATACATTCCTGCTTTATATTTTTATATTTTAAAAGAAGCCACCTGTAAATACTATTTTCTTTTGCAAAAACAAAACAAAAACAAAATTACAGTAAAACATAAAAAATTCTCAAGTGGAAAAGTTATCATTCCCAATGTCCTTGAGCTCTTCCTTCCTTAATCATTCTCTATCACATTCTGCTTCAACAAACTTGGTCCACTTTAACAGTAGTATGATTTTTTTTAAGACTTATTCAACAGCTTAATTAAAATCTAACAAATTCTGAGGTTTGATAGAGTATTTTGTACTGTTGCCATTATGACTAAGGCAGAGGAGATGAAAGTGAAAAATATAATCAGTGCAAAGTCAGATCTGTGCCATTTCATACAATGAAATCCAGTAGGTATAATGTTCACAGATAATAAGAGTTTAAATGACCTAAATAATGGGCTGATTTACCTTCATATAATTAAAAATGGTTTCTATGGTCTACCATTTAGGATACAATTTATAAACATTAAAATCATTATGCTAATGTGACCATATCTTCCCTGAAATTCTTCGAAATTCTGTTAATTGGGATTTTGTTTAAATTAAAAATGAATGTTCCAAGAACAAAGAAAAAAAAAATAAATATTTAATGTGGTACAATTTTACCACCTTGAGATTCTAGAAATACAGAATCTTAAAGCATTTTGAAAGATTATAATTTTGATTAAATGGTATTACATCTTATATAAATTAAATGAATGAAGATTTCTGTAAAAACAGAAAAGTTCTTGGCATTATCTTTTGTGGAGTATATAGCCAATACAAGCTACCAATTAATGATACCAGTACACCTGGGACACATCCTCTGCCAAGTCCCTGGCCTTCTACAGTACACACAGGTTTATCAAGTGTGCAACACCATTTACAATCCATTACAATTAAAAGTCAGTCGCCTGTTATAGGAATCAAATTTAGTTTTGTTTTATTTATAGTTGGGTCTTATTCTTAGTAAAACTATATTTGTCAAACTATCACCAATTCCAAAAAGTATACTTATAAGGATAACACAGTTTGACATATGCAAGGGCTGAATTTCTTTGCATTTATATGTATGTTTATACTACCTCTAAACCTATACAGTGGATTAAAAATAAAAGAATACAACCACCAACCAAAAAACAAAACAAAACAAAAAACCCCAAACCAAAAAAAGATTAAACAAAAAAAAAAAAAAAACCACCCAGTGTACAGTAGCATCATAAAATAATCTGAGTTATTTTAGAGATAGTCCTTAGACCCAATGACTGACATGTTTATAGTGACACTACAGTGGTGTACTAAAAATTAGTATTTCGGTTTGCTGACATTGCATTTTGAATTAAATCAGTAACAAAACTAAATCAATACATATATAATTACAAAATAGCTATACATGGAATGTGTTGACAATTCCCAAATAACACTGTAATTTTCCTTTAAATCTACTCATCAACCACCTCAAGGTTCAGGAATATCATGTATGCCAGTACTTATTGTTTTAAAATACAAAGTTTAAGAAAAAAATTGAGACATACATAGAAATAGTGTTCTTACATTAGAAAAATTATTTTAAAAACATTTTATATCCTACATGAAATGTTTTCTAACAATAAGAATAAAGCTCCAAAGTAAACTATTTTCCTTAAAAAGAAAAATAAAGGTCACACTTTGTTTTCCACAGAAGGCCTTGTTTTGATAAGTAGACACATATCTGTGTGGGGTTTTCTTGTTTTCTATTTTTTAGTTATTAAACATTTTATATTAGTTATTTTCATGAATGATCAGTTCACCATTGAGATCGTTCTGTATTTTTTTTATGACATGATTATATGTAACTTGTATACAAGTATGAGGCTAAATAAATATTATTACCATTTATCTTTGGAAAGTCATACTATTCTGGTGTGGATAATTCTGGCTCTGTTCAAATTAGTGGAAAACATTACAGAATGGATAGTGGTGACCATTTAAGGCAGCTAAGTCTTTGTAAATTCACAAATGACAAAGTTGGAGTGTAGGCCCTCTCCCTGTTTGCCACTAGTAGACTTTTGACCAACTGAATCGTTTAGGAGCAAATCTGCCCCATTAGAGAAGCTTGAAGAAATGTTTTGCTATCTTGTTTGGGAATTATATTTTGTAGTGAGAAAGCCTTCCAAAACAGTCCAATGTCAGCAAACCGAAAACAACACTTCTCAATAAAATTTACAATTCATGCAAAGGTCCAAAGGTACCTATAGGTGGCAAATTATAATGGTGAAAAGGAGAAAAATGAAGATTTATTCTCCAAAGTTTAGTCAATAGGAATATCTAAATAATTGGATCTATTCTCACTGCAGAACTTCAAAAGTTATTTTACCTTCAGGTAATATATTTTAGCAGCAAATGACAGGTGTCAAAGAATCCATTTTAGCAAAAGAATGAAAAAGTAAAAGAAAACTCCTTTTACTAATTCATATAAATCCAACTACCTTATATAGTAATCTTCACAGTCCTTACTTTGCTGACTTCAGTTAGGTACTCAACAAGCACTTCCTCATAGTTATGCAGTGGCTCAAATACTTTTATTGCAAAAGGAAATGAAAACTAAATCTTCAGTTTTCTCCAGAAGTACTTGGGAGGAATAATATCCTTTACCTCTCACTTAGTAAAGCACCCATCCATTTTATTTTGCAACACCACACAGATACTACAGTCAATTAAATGCTGATCTTAAAAAATTGGTGTGTGTGTGTGTGTGTGTGTGTGTGTGTGTGTGTGTAAAAACTAAAAGGCAGCATCAAAATTTTAAGAGCTCCAACTAAGCATGATTCATTTATATATTGCTAGATATTAGAATCCACATCATGTTAGATATTCCTATGTGGTTCAGTATGTTTAAAGATGGGAGGACCCAAAACAGTGATTAAAAGTGTTTTTAAAATTACAAATGTATTTAGATCTGTAAGGGAAGCAGAAGTGCACAGAAAAAAACCAACAATAACCCACCATAATACTTCTCTGTTAGGCATGGTGTTGCAAATTTCATGTATATCCCACGTATTTCTTATACACAAGAACTGCATAACTAAACTAACCTCGGTCTGCGGTCACAATCCTTTGGTAAGGATGGACACGCATATCGTGCCTTCGAACTTTAGTAGCCACCGCACCTAGTTAAATTGCAATTACCAAGACAAAGTTAGAAGACATTCATTTAAAAAAAAAAAAGGTAAAACAAAAAACAACACAAAAAATATCCATGAAACAAAAACAAAAACCAACAACAACAAATTAAAAAAAAAAAAAGAAAAGGAAAGGAAAAAACAAGAAAGAAAAAAAAAAAAGAAAAGAAAAAAAGAAAAAAAAAACCACAACCCAAAACAAACATTAACAGCAGGTTTATCAAAATGGATGTTCATTTACTACAAAAATTCATTTTAGAAAAGAAAGAAACAAGTTAAGGCACAGTAGTTTAAAACTTAATCATAATATGTAGAATATATCTGTGTATACTAATATTGCATTCATTTCAAACATTCTGGCCTTAACCTGTTTTATCCATTCATTTTCCCCAATTTACAGTATTTCATGAAATCTATTAGACCCAAGCACATTTAAGCTTTACTAGTCACATATTCACTGAAGTGCCTTTCTTGGAGCAGGACTAATTAAATAATGCCATATTTAATACTGACAATTATTTGCTAACCTTAAGATCACTTCCAGTTTCTACCACTTAGAAAAGTTTAAAAGCAATTCTTAAAGCCTACAGATTGTGGTTTAAACTTTGAGTCAATAAGTATGAACTGCAATGAATTAGGTGATTAGTAAAGCAAACAGTATAGAACACTTAGCAGTCAGTTTACTACTATACACTCCTTTATAAATTACAGCTACATTTTCATAGTACAAACTAAACCAAATTAATTAGCATTATTTTATTTTATATCTATGTGCAAAAAGTGCAAGTAAGTCACTGACTGCTAGGCTAAGCTTTTTTTTTTCCTCCAAGGCTGCTGAAACTAAGCATTTGTTAAATTCAGATCTGATGAGGGTTCAGTTAAGACCGTTCTTGAATTTCTTAGCCTTTCGTTGGGAAAGCCATACCTAAAGATAAAAGGAAGGGAATTAAAAATTAGTCATCAATGAAGATCTGATGCGATGCTACTACCAATCTCCTCACTACCACCAACACACATGTCTGCATCTGTTTTGAAGGGCACTGCTTACTTTTAAAGGCTTTTAACGCGAAATTGATGTACATGCATGTTATCTGTGTGCATATGGGTTAAAACTCAGCAATATTTTAAAAGTTTACTCGTTTCTTTCCAATGTGTTTTACTGCTTAGAAAGCAAAGTATGAACTAAAATAATTCCAAATTTAATGTAGGTTTAAATTTTCATTTAATGTTTTTATTGAATCTATTTATTATATGTATGCCAATCAAGTGATTTTCACAAAGTGAGCAAATGGTTTAAGCTTTGCTTAAAATGAGCACAACAAATGCTGAAAACAAACAAACAAAAAACCCAAAACCCCAACACGAAACCCTAACTCCAAATAAACTACTATCCCCTTCCCAAAGAACACTGCATAATTTGCTTTAACTTCAGAAAGAGTATTTAATTAGACTATTTTTTGCCATTTCTAAGCAGTAAACTGATGTTATAATTTCTTTGCTTTAATGACCTAGTCACATAAAGGTAGAGTCTACATTAACAAATTATGCCTATCTTTCTTTAACTGCTACTAGAACAATAGTGGGTGGCTAAGAGCTACACTCCTGCAGGAAAGCCCACATGAATAAAATTGTTTGGTTGTTTTTTAAATTAACAGATGCTGTGGGTGCCAGCAGAGAGGAGTTCTGGGTAGAAAAAGAGCATGCATGGCATTATAGGGCAAGATATTAATAAAAAGGAAAAAATTTAAAAAGGTTAAATGTTACAGGTTATTTTAAAAATGCTTCAAGAAATGTGCAACAGTAATAAGCCTCTTATGTACAGCTCTGTGGTGTGATTATGACCAGTGAGTTATTTTATACAATGATTTAGTAATGAATTGAAAACATATGTACAATAAAAAATTTTTCTAAAACAAAAGGCACATTTGTGTTCATACACACAGATAACATACAGAGCATTTTTTCACATATTTAGCAATAAATTTGTTTTTACAAGCTAATGACTTTGAATCTTAAGTGTCAAATGATCACTAGAGATTTTCATAATTTTGCAATCAATACTAATGCTGAAAAAAAAATTTAAGGATCAAATTCCTACAAATCAAAAGCATGCAATGCAGCACCATAGTCATATACAATTCAAGAAAGAAAAAGGAAAAAACAGGAAAAATTATTCAGATTCTGTTTGGTAAAACAAAAGGGTTGCATTCAAAGAGTTTGTTCCACATGGACTGGTCGTGCTATAACGGCTGCTGTATTCTAGTCCTTCATCCAGCAAGTCAATGGGCTGAAATATCAGGCATGACTGGCATTTCAATCCACTCTATAAAAAAAAGGCATCAGTAATATCTCTGAGCACACCACTTTTTGTTTATGTCTTGTAGTTTTTAATTAAGTCTAAATTCATAATTTTTATTTTTGTTTAGATGTGTCATTCAAGAGTCATCGACATGGCTTTTAATTGATTTTATATGGTATCACAAGAATTAAAAGCAGCATTTTCTTTTTGGTAAGGACTTCAATACAAAAAAAAAAGAGAAATCTATGAAATTTTAAGAAGAATTAGAACCTTTCTTTAATTTTCAGATCATTCTTTAAAATGTTAAAAAAAATAAATTTAAGATATAAAATTTTCCATTTTTAAAAGGTTCATAGAATTATATAAAACATTTCCAAAGGAAATGATATATAATGTAATTTAAATTTTAAGGGGAAAACAGTAATTCTAAAAATAGTTTGTTTGAAATGCATGTGATGTGATAAGTTTAAATAAACTATATATGGAACAATTTTGAAATTTAAACTATAATTACCCAAAAAAGAGAACTTAAATAGGATAGAGCCAGAAAACTTCATTTAAGTTATTTCCTAATGAAAAATTTTAATTGCTTATTTGACCTGTTTTAATATTTCCAAAGATACACACTGGGAAAAAATGAAATATTGTCTTTTGAAAAGTGATCAAAAGCTAAGCCAATCAATTCAGGAGATAAACTTACCTAATACACCACTAGGTTCAATAGGATACTCAAGGATTGACGTAGCTGGTGCCAGTGTGTAAGGGTACTCGTAGGGTGTGTAAATTAAACCAGCCTCAGGTCCCGGAGGAACTATTGCAGCAGTTGGATGAGGAGTTCCGTTTGGCATGACAGCGGTCTGTATTTGTCTGATCAAAGGCATTATGGTAGGGCCAGCTGGCGTAGGAGTACGCAGGGCAGCTGGTGGGAGAACAGGCGCAGGCCCAGTAATAATCCTTGGAGCCTGGGCTGTTGCTGCAAGAGAAAAGGCAAGGGCTGCTACAGTAAGCAAAGAAATTTAGAAGGAAGTATAGAGACAGCAGTACAAAATATGAAAAGAATGAGGGGGAATGGGGAAAAGAAAGGAAAAAAGCAGGAAAGAAGAAAAATAAAAGGAAATCATTAGTACATGCGCTGATCACACAAAGTGCCAAAGCACACCAATCAAATGCACAAATAGCTTACCCTTTCCCAGTGAGATTAAGAATAAACATGCAAAAACAAAAAAGCCATCAAAAGTAAGCTAGACTAACAGGTTACAGAGCACAAAAGCTTCTTTTAGTTCACATATTTACCTATGCATTTAAAAACTGCATGAGACTAAGATGCATGCAGGAAGGCAAAAGGAAACATATTACATATTTACAGTATGAAAATATCTTATAATTAAGAGTTTGCAGAAATACAGTTATGTCCAATTATTTCTAAATACCAGCCTAGGTTACAACTTGGAAAAAGACTGGCCTCCTTCATTTTGAAGTAAGCCAAGCTCTTAGTAGATAGAAATAATTTCTAGCAACTGTATTAGTTGATTACTTCTTAAGAAGAGTAATCTAATATATGTCCTTATTGTACTTGTATTAATATTATTCTATCTTTTCAAAAGTAAATTTAAGTGAATGTTATAAGTCAAGAATTACTTTCAGATAACTATTTTTTTAAATATTTTTTCCTCTTTCTTTGCTGTTATAAGAAAGTATAAAATTCATCATTATGAAATTAGTTGATCATTTTCAGAAAATTAAAAATCCTTATAACATGCTTAAATACATAAAAAGGTAAATGTGAATGAAAAAGGTATCACAACACTCAGCTCTGTGAGCTCTCACATGAAATCAATAGCAAAAAAAAAAAAAACAAAATTGGAAGGAAAACATGCAAGCAAGATGACAGGATAAAGAATTTAATATATGTGGTTCCATTTAGATGAACTTTTATTATTATAAAATTGCAAAAACATACATGGGTACATATATATGTATATTTGGGGTTATATATTCATGTCAAGTTGGTACTTATTTATTAAATAGGAATTTAAGTTTAGTGCTTGAATTTAGAAGGAAAGTAACAAAAATATATTCAAAAATATTATAGCAAGACAAATTGGCATCATAATGTAAATAAAATATCTTTATGAAAAAAATAGTAGTGTTGACTCTGTACCAAGTGCATAATTGCTTCAGTAGAATTGCTACTGTTCATATGTACTCCTGCTAAAGGGAGAAAGGTTTGTTGACAAAAACAGCAGAACAGGCTATTACACTAGACTAGTCTAATCCTTACGTGATTTAATGTTGGCATCTCTGTAGGTGCCATTCAGAATTGCAAGTTCCATCAGCTGCATCTTCTTAAGGCTGTCTTCTCCTTCTGCCTACATAGATGAAAAAGAGAAGGGCATTTATTATTTCAAAACAGAGTAGTTAGAATAGTTTGTGCATAAGCTTTTAATAGATAAACATTGATCTTCAATGTAGGCAAGCTTAGAGATGTTCTACTGGGCAAGAGGGGTTTAGAGCAAAAGGGCACTAATATACAGAAAGTAGATCCTACACTTCAGCAATGTTCAATTTCTTAATGTTCTTTTACAGATTTTCTTTGATGGGATAAATGACAACAAACTTGACATACAGTCTTATTTCCTTTGGCATTATTTTATTCAGTAGGCAAAAAGAAATTTAGGGGGGAAAAAGATCAATTCCAACCTATAGAATGAAATTAAAACAATATAGAAAAAGGCCCAATTGAATGCCTATAAAGAGGAGAATTCAAAATTCATATGCATACATATATGTATATGTTTACAATTAAATTTTGCTTATTAAGGGTGGTTTCAAGTTTACCCAAATAAAGTAGAAATAATAAATTTTGGGTTTCATTGAAATATATTCTTTTCCCTCCCCCAATCATGTTAATTATAATTAGATCATCAAACTTTTCTTTCTTACTATTGCATCCCTCTTGCATGTACCTTGCCATTACCTTAGTTTATAACTGCTTCTGTGAACTATTAAAATAACTTTTGCAATGGGTATTCTAACTTCAAGTCTCTTTCTCCCTTCTAATCTACAAGGATAATTTTTCTAAAAACAAATTCTCTTATAACTTTGCTTTGTAACGCTCCAAGAATCTACATTATCTAATAAATAAAACCAGAAAATTCAAAATCCTCACATCCTCAGTCCAACTTACCTTTCTAGACTTTCTACCTATCCATCCCTATACTATACACCAGCCAAATTCAACTACCCAAGGCATTCCAAACTCATCAATATCCTCTTTGCTTAATATTCCTTTCTGCTCTAAATGCTCCAAAGCACTAATCCATTGTAGAAATTTTGGCTCAAATGCTACCTCCCTTAATTCTCTAATCTCCTAAACAGCAAGTGATAGACACACCCAGATTTAGATGTAGAAGGGACTTCAGATCATAGAGTCCAAACTAGTTACTTTACAGATAAACATAACAATGGGCCAGAGGTAATATGACTTGGCCAAGGTCACAGAACTTCTGTTTTGTGTTTTTTTTTTTTAAACTTTTCTTGCACTACATTGTCTAGTTAGTTCTGTTCTGTGCCCCCAACTAGATTGCTCTATATTGATGCTACGTCAATAATCTTTGTTTCTCTAAAATACCCATTTTGCCTATAGTGAGTGGAATATTTATAGAATAATGATTATTTAATAATAATACACAGCCATTTATTTATTTCAAGCTTTGCAAAAACACTATGAATAGTATTTCATTTGATCCTCACAACAATCCTAGAACCTACAAGTGCATATGCATGCAAATGTGGAAAATGAAGCAAACAGAAGCTAAATAAATTGCCCATTCTCAAAAGCTAGTTAAGTACTAGAGGCAGGATTTGAACTCCAGTTCTATCTTACTTCAAATTTTACTCTTAATACTCCTAAGTATTGTAGACTCAATGACATAAAAGCTTAGGAGAATTCCTAATTATATAATGAAAGATTATAGTTTTTGAGTCTCTAAAATTTCAAGGCAACCTTAAAAATGACTATGTATCATAATGCCTAATCCTCGGCAGCAGATGGTAAAAGGACATAATTGAATTAAGTCAAACTTAAAATGTAAATAAGGCCAAGATATTTCTTCTCTCATTTGCTGTGAAGGCTACTGTCTACTTTCTTCAAAGAGGGGATGCTGCAGTATGGCACCATGTAGAAATATAAATACCAGAATCTTCTTTCATGAAATCAATTGGAAAATAAAATCCAGTGTACATCATATTAAAAATACCTATTACATGTTTAGTGAATAGACTAGAAGAGAGGACAAAGGGTGAGAAAAGACTATGTCATAAATATAAGTTCAATGTGTTTTTAGAACTAATTTTAATAAATGTCCTATAGAGTTCTATGATATTTAGTCTGGTTTAATATTTATCTGTTGGAATGCTTTATTTGTTAAAACTCAAAATGAGCTGAATCTTTTTTTCTCTGAAACACTGTTGCCTATTCCCAAGAGTTCATGGAAAGTATCATCTTATAAAATCTTTACTAGATTAAAAAGGGGACCTTTCATTTAATGTAATAAAGAGCTATCATCAATTAAGATGGAATTAATTTTAATAATATATAATTTTTAAAAATGTTACAAATAGTAAGACAAAAAAAGGCCATTTTAAAAAAATACTTTAATAAGTTGAATGAAAGTTGAATGCTTATTTCCTTTAAGTTTTAAGCTTCATTATACTGAAAACACTGTAAAAAACAATCTTCTAAGTTACTCAATCCACTAAATTCCTAGGTCTTCTGTTCTACTTCAGTTTCTCACAGATATGGTGATATGAAAGCATTCTAATATCATTATAAACATTTCACTTCTCTGTTCTAGTATCAAAACCTTTTTTTACCATTTCCTGCATCTAATCCTGATCTTTGTCCAAGTCATTACTTCTGTAGTAGCCATACTCAACTCTTCCCAATTCCCAATCACTCTTTATCCTACAGTTAAATCCAACTCTTCACCAACTACCTTCTCTTCATGTGTTGCTGAATAGACCAAGAACAAGTCATGAAATTGTGCTGAATGGATCCATTACAAATTTATTTTTATATAATCTCAACTGGATGCTCACTGTTTCAAAGTCAAATATCTAATTTCTCCTTAATCAATTCACTTGTAGAATGTTAAAAAGCTATTGCAAACTTCTTAAGGGTTCTTGTCACAGGTCCCCTTTCCCACCATCCTTTTAATTAAGGATTTCGTAGCATACTTCAATGAAAAAAATTGAAGTTATTTACTGAAAGCTTCCTTCCCTTATTTTCCTCATCTCACATCAGTCAAATTTCTTTTTCCATTGTTTCCTCTTTCAGATTAAGAGCTGGGTTCACTTTACCAAAGCCAATCCTTCTATGTGTAATATTAATTCCATTACTTGTCTTCTAAAACAAATTACCCTCGCTATCATCTTCTTTTTCTTCCTTTCTTTTGGCACCTTTCCTGCTTTTTATATACTTATATCTCCCTATACTTTGAAAAAACAAAACAGAACCTTACACCATAAAAAGATCCTACTATTGCTGTGGGCTTTAATCTTTTATCTCTCCTCTCCTTCATGAATCCTTTCTTTGAAATAATAACAGCTAATACTTAGGAGGTATTATGTTCCAATACTGTGCTAAATGCTTTAGAATTATCATTTCATTTGATCCTCACAATAATTTTGGGATATAGGTTTTATATTTTACAATTGAAGAACTGCTAACAAGTGACTTGTCATCTGACTAGTAAATGTCTGAGACTAGAGGTCTTTCTGACTTGACGTCCCAATAAAAACCATCTATACCAAGTACCTTCATTTATTCTCACTCTTTTTTAGACCCTCTGAAATCTGGCTTCAGATGCTATCAATTCAATTGAAACTACCACTGATCTTTTAATTGCCACATCTAAAGGCATTTTCTCAAATTTGGTTATATTGGACCTCTGTACAGTATTTGATTCTACTGATCACACCTTTCTCTCTTGGATATTCTTACCTCAGTAGGTTTTAGTAACACAATTTTCTTCCATTCTTCCGCTATTTCATCTGATAACTCTTTTTACTAGTTCTTCATTTAATTCATGAATATACTCCAAAATTCTATTTCTGGAACTTCCTTTTGTTCCAAATTATCTAGCTTGATCTTAATGGCTCTCAAGGAAGATAACTACAATATGCATTCAGATGATTTTACACACACACACACACACACACACACACACACACACACACACACACACACACACCCCTCTTGAGTTATAGTCATACATTTCTGTCTTTAACTCTATACTCACACCATGTACAATAAAAATATATGCCTTAAATTGAATTCATTATCTTATACACTCAACACTCCCTACACCTCTGACTTCCCCTATTATTTTGTTAAGGGTACCTACCACCATCTTCCCACTTAGGACCACAATCTTAATGTCTTCTATGACTTCTCACAGTCTCACTCTATCAATTCACTGCCAAATTTTGTTCCTTCAAAAACATCTCTCATTTATGTCTCCTTTCCACTGACAACCAAATTCCTATTTCAGGCTCCCATCACCTTTTGTCAAGACTATCACAAAAAACTGGTCTCCATGACTTAAATCTCCATTTACATCAACATTTAGCTAGCAAAGTTACATTTCTAAAACAGGAGTCTACCCATTCTACCTCCATTGCTCAAGCAGCTCCAGGGGAATCCCTATTATCTATAGGATAAACATACCCCCAGGCCCATTTGAGGTACAAAACTCTTTATAACTTGGCCTCTTTTAGTCTTTTCAGACTATATTCTTCTTTTAATCCAACAATACTAGAACACTAGCAGTTCCTTGAACATGACATTCAATCTACTGTTTCTTACTGCTAATAAAATGTTACATTTCATTCTGTATATATACCAAATATAATTTTGTTCTAAAAGGTGAAAGACTTTAAAGTGTTTTAAAAAGGGTGTGGTTATGAGATTATTAAAGTGTTTTTTAAAGCAACAAGTTCTCTAAAGAATAAGTCGAAATCTTTTATAGATTCTGTATAGAATCTTACTAAATATTATTAGAGATGTTAAATATTAAAAGGAATTAATGATTTAGAAATTACGGTTAAGGATATTTTTAAAATATTAATGTACACTTAAGGCTGTATTCTCAGACATTGAAATGTGAGATTTTTCATCCTCCTACTACCCCTTTAAAATTATCTTTCTCTGAAATGTAATACTTTTATTTCCCAGAAGATGGCAGCATTTATTATATGAAATAATTACTTTTAGCCCTAAGAAAGTAGCTTTTCCCAAGGGTGTCCATGATCTGTATAATTTGACAATGTGTATTTCAAGTTATGCTAAAATACCTAATTCTTTCAAATCTTGAAAAAGAACAACATTTTTGAGTGATCTAACAAAGAGCATATAAGTTTTGTTTTAAAAATCATATAGACTTTAGTCATTCATTTGGCCTGTCTTCTCTCCATCAGAGTTGACAGTTGATGAAACTATTAATTCTGATGTATTCTATCTTTGCTCTGAGTATTCCTGCTGGCACTTTGTTGATATTACATCAGAGATACCAAAGTAATCTCTGAAGAAATCCTACCTGTATTCATTTACTCAAAGGCACTCATTTGTAAGACATGAAATGGCTTTAAGTAAACATCAATAAGGACTCTTAAAGACAATGCAATGTGCAATTCTTACTAAGAAGCTGGACTGTTTTATCCCATATATTTTTACAATTTCTCATATTTCTTATGCACAATATAAGATGGAGATTAATAAGACATTTTAAATTGTCCTTTGCTTTGGAAAAATAATTCCTTATCATAGAAGACCACGGAATGACTATGAAAGGCTGAAATATTATGCAAGGGATTTCCTTATAAGTTTTATTATAAGAAAGTGATTTTCTGCTTAAGGAAACAATTTCAGAACAATTATTGGCAGAATCAAGATGCACAAGTAGAGATATAAAAAAGAATGCCCAATAACTCACCTAAAATATCCACTGAGACCTTCATGCGTAAAGGAAAAAAGGATGAGAATGCTTTAAGGATAATATTCTCTCATCAAGTATAAACATTCTCAACAAAAGGTCCAGTAACTTGCTTTTACATAGTTTATCTTTCTAAAAAGTTACTATTCATTGAAAAATGTTATGTCAATCTAATGTATCACGTAAGAATAAGATACACCTGAATTCAGTACACATAGCACAAAAAACTGAAATAGTTGTTCAAATCTAAATTAATTTTTTTTGCTCTGATTGAATGATTTCTAGGAAATATAATCTTCAAAAATGTAATGTTCATAAACACTTCAATAAAATAGATTCCTCTTATATTTTAATAGGCACTGAAATGTACGTACATCATACCAGTGACTAGTGGAAAGAAACTCTAAAGAAAATATTGTCACAATTTTGTTGAGTCATTTTTCAGTAACATCCAACTCTCTGTGTGACCCCCTTTTGGGGTTTTCTTGGCAAAGGTACTAGAGAAGTTTGCTATTTCCTTCTCAAGCTCATTTTACTGATCAGGAAGTAAGGCAAACTTAGGCAAACAGAATAAGTGTGACTTGTCCAGTGTTAATTGCTAGTATCTGAGGCCAGATTTGAACTCTAGCTGGTACTTAATCACCACCTTGCTGACTCTCACAATATTTAGGCTTATATTAAAATTTGTTTGTTGGTAAAGGTGATGACACCAATGTACAATTTAAACTACATAACTAATACAATTTTAAAAACAGTATAAGAGGAAGCAATCAAGTTTTCTACCAAAAATATTATGGGTTATATATTCCTTTACCAATTCTTGAGATTTGGATGGTAGGAGTAAAAACTGGCTGCAGATGAGTACATATAATTATAAAAATTGAACTATTTATTCACTAAACATACACAAGGACTGGGAATCAAAATACTATATACTTATTTTGTAATTCATTAAGGCAAAAATTAAAACAATTCGATCTTTTAATTCAGTAAGAATTCTTTATATAACCAGCATAAAATATGAAACTGATTAGAACCACAAAACAAAATAAAAATGGGAAAGTTCAGTAAATATATTTAAATTGGTTTCAATAAGCCCTATCTCTCACATATATGTTGAATCAGAAAATAGAAATGGAGAGAATTGGGGGAGGGAGGAACAGGGAATAAATAAGAGGGAGAGAAAAGCAGAGAGTGGAGGGAGAGGAAAGAAGAGAGGAGCAAAGAGGGGAGGGAAGGGGAAGAAAAAAGATGGGAAAGGAGGGGAAGAGAGGAGAACTGGTTGATTAGAACAAGTATTCCAAAAAGTAAACAATACAAAACAAAATTAAAAAACTAAAGAGGTCTAGGCTAAAGGCAACAACTTTTTAGTAAGGTGTGAGATCTAATCTTAACAGAACACAGAGACACTTGGTAATTTTGCCTAATAGGATGTTCAGAATGAAAAATGATAGTAGATGATCAGAAATAAATTTTAACACATACAGACATATGCTCTAAAGAATGGGAAAAAATAGACACTTTTCACAAAGAGGTTGACAAGATCCTTTAAACTTAGTTAACATATATACTATTTTGGGTGATGGGAAGTAGGCAGAACTGAAAATGGAGGCATATACTTGGTAAAATATAGATCAGGAATCAATACTCAAAGAGTTCTAAGGCTTGTGCATTTTTCAAAATGTCTTCCTTTGTATAACATGTTTTCTTCAATAAATATCTATTATTTATTAAGTTGCAGTGTCAGGTCTGGGAAAACAAAAGGTAAAAACCAGACAGTACTTTACCCTCAAAGAAATTTACATTTTATGCATTGGATAAGTATTTCTAGAAGTAGGGGGAGGACATGAATATTATCTTGGCTGGATATTTGATGATCTCTAAATTCATAATAATTGATTAGAATCAGGTTCTGCTCCCTATGTTTTAGAGACCCAAGGAGAAGGAGAAATTCAGTGATCAGTCATTTTCATGGACTGGATTATTCTAGTTTCTGTGCTAAATAAACAATGCCTTCTGGGATTAATTCCCCTTTCTTTCCAAGGGATTTCTGAGATTAACAGTGGATAACATTAACATTAACATTCAGTCTCTGAAATGTCAAGATAGTGCTAGAGAATTGTGAGCCCACGTCCTAGTCTGAGCAATGTGCTTATACTAATTTTTGTTGCTTATGATAGTATGGTGCTTATAGGAAAACATCTATTGTGGGTTTTCAGAAATCCTGAAAATTTCCAACCACTGGGGATTTCTCTGGGGATGTCTCCATGTTTAATGCCTCCAGAGACAGAATCCTGTAGAGCACATATGCCAATCACTGGTCACTTATAGGTTTTTACCTATGCTGGTGGTTCCTATTCATATTAATCATTTTTTTTTAAAATTAAGTTCTGAGGTCTACCTCATAAGAAGTCATTTTTGTAGCTTTTCACTGGATTCCTTAATCATGATAGGATTTGTTAGGAATTTCAGGTTTTCATTTAGATTGATGTATGTTATAACTGCCTCTGTTTAGTCAGCCAACTTGATTTAATGAGCAAGTTTTTAAAAAACATGAAAAAAATCTAATTCAAATTATAAACTTTAAATATCTTTCCCTTGAAAATACCTTTCTTATAATATATTACACTGTATTTAAGTGAAGTGTGCAAGTATTTCAAGGTCTAATAAACATTGTAAAAATTAGTTGTTGATACAGGATCACAATTTTTATAATAACGAAGTTTAAAATGTCAAAGGTTAATATCAACATAGATTCACAGGAACTAAAAACTAAAGTACCTTATTAGTTCAACAACTTCATTTACAGATTATTTTAATCATTACAGCTTCAGCAATTAATTAAACAGAATTCTTAAGTTTCTGTTGAAAGATTATTATTAATTTTTTAAATTTTTGTATTCCTGAAAACTTTTAACAATTAGAAGAGTGTGCATATTTACTGGGGAAACATAAAGGCAATGAAATGTTATCTGCATCATAAAAAAGGACAAAAATGGTTGATTTCAAAGTAACCCATGAAGATTTGCATTACATGATGGGAAGAGAAATGTGCTGAACCAAGAGGACAATTTAACTTTGTATTCTATTCTAGAGTGCTGAAGGAGTACTGATGATTCAACAAGCATGCTACCGTCAAGTTTATAACAAGACAGGCCATACATTTTTTGATACAAGATAGAGATTGGCTTTCTTCCCTTTGTCCCCTTCCAATAAGTGAAGTTGGGATGATAATAGTGAATAGAGGAAGACAGGAAAAAAAAAAAAAAAAGAGGTAAGAAATTAAAAACAAACATTCACTAAAGAGGAAAACAAAAAAATAAAGATGACCTGAACAGTTTTGAAAACTACAGGCTAGGGACAGCCAAGTGTCACAGTATCTAAGTGGTGCCCTGAAGTCAGGAGGACCCGAGTTCAAATCTGGTCTCAGATACTTAAGACCTGCTAGCCCTGGACAAGTCAGTTAACCCCAATTGCCTCAGCAAAACAAAATAAAAACAAAAAACTACAGGCTGAATTTATATATTGAAAAATAAAAGCAAGCTATACGTAATGGACAAATTCATTTTCAATACAGAATAATTCTTTTTCTATTCTACTATGCATATGAAAACATTCCCTTTATTGCATGTTTAAGTTCAGAATTTAGAAAAATTGAAATCACATAAATGACATATATCAATATATATGTATATCAATACACTCAAAGATTTGGCATTTACATGTGAATGATTATCTAAGTTTTAAAAGTGTAAGAATAATTCAGTGACATGTAATTAAGATTATAGAAATGGCTTGACTGATTCTCCTGTCCTTCAAAACATTCTGTAAACCACTATCACCTACAATGTACAATGCAATTTACAAGGCAATGCATCAGGCAATGGGAAAACAGATACAAAATAAAATAAACCCTCTCCTCAAAGAACTTGCATTTTTATATTTCTTAGATATCCTTAAAGGATAACTTGTATATAAATAAATTTTAAAATAAATGCAATAATATAAAATGATTTAAAAAGAAGGGGGAGAATATGAATAGGGATAGAGGAGGAGCCATAGTAATTAAGAAAGGCACAGCACAGATGATAGCACTTGAACTCTGCTAAGGATTGTTCAAGGTAAGGTGACAGAGTACATTCTAGAGAAGTGAGCCATATGTACAAGCAACTGAATGAATGAGAAAGCGCTGCATCTTTTGCTGTGTGCAAAGCATAACAACACAAATTGCAAAACAAAATAAAACTCCCATTCTCAAAGGATTCATATTCTAATGCTCTATCAGTGCTCCAAGTCAGATGGAAATGTCCTTAAGATGGAATGGGAAAGCAGATGGTAATATTGTTCTCTAATATTATTTTCTTCGGGGGGGGGGGGGGGGGGGGGACCCAACTTCAATGATTTGGGGGCAAGAACTCTTCAATAGTTCTGGCTGTTGAGGAGTCAGGAACAATTTCCAAGGTGTATCTCCACAAACACTGATTTCCAAAAAGTCTAGGTATGGGCACTGGGCGGAAAGTAGTTCTGGCAATGTTGAAGATGGTGGCAAGAACTGATTATTTCTGGGCTATGAGATTTATGGGATTTGGTTGGATGGAATTGGGGGAGAGAGGTCTATATATCTCTGCTAGAGTTTACGAAGAGGTAATGGTCAGGTTGACAGTGATTTGACCTGACATATACATTCTGTAGCTCCAGATTCATATCCTCAGGGTATGTTTGTTAGTTACTTCACCTAGAATTGCTAGTCTACCCAGTGGGTGGGTTTGGCCCTTTCTAGGTGAATTAGGAGTTAGATGAATCCTCCCAAATGGTTATGGTTTGTGTGAAGATGCAGAAAAGAAATGATAAACATCATCAAACTGGAAATCTAATTTTTTCCAAACCTGCCTAAAGTCCAGATTTAACTGCTCTTATTCCATAGTACAAAAAACATCCAAACCAGCAAATCTACTGTCTACACTGTCTTTCCAAAGTATCTGTGTTCTTAATGTGATACTGAAAGTCAATCATTTAATTTCTTTTTCTAAATATCCTCAGAAAGGCCTATCAGTGATCAAAAAAAATAAAATAAAATAAAATAAAATGTCTTATGATTTCGATTCTATGAGTCCTGTACTACTCATATGCCATAAGGAGGTCAAAGATAGAACAAAACACCTCATATATATGAGAGCTTGTTATGCTAGCAAAGTACTTTAATTGGGAAGAAAAAAGCTTACTACCCACCATTTGGAGAATAACTAAAATTTTGGTACATGAATAATAGAATATTATTGTGCTAAGAAAAATTACTAGTATAAATAACTCAAAGAAGCATGGAAAGATTGATGAAATCAGATATAAGTAAAACCTAGAAAACCATGTATAAAATGTTAAATAATACAAATAAAACAATATTATATGATTTATAATTAACTATTATCCTGCCTTCTTTGGTTATAGAGATGAATATGAGTCTGAAATTCCATATCAGAAATGTTTTGCTAAATTGGCTAGTTTTCCTAAATTATATTTTTCTCTTTTAAAATGTCACAAGGAATGTTTCACTGGAAAGGGGATGGAAAGAGATGTGTATTTCAAAATGAATATAATATTAGGGAATGTACCACCTCAGAGACAGCTAATTGATGGCCACAGGTTAAATTACTTAACCTCTGTAAGGTCTTATTTGCTCACTTCAAAAAAAATGGTACCAAACTCCCAGGGTTACTAGGAGGCTTATGTGAGACAGTATATTAAAATATTTTATGAATTGAGGTGCTACATAAATATGGATACTCCTTATAAAAACAAAAGGTACAAAGTTTTAAAAGCAGCCCTTTAGCGTCTCTCACAGAACCTTTCCTCCTCTTTTGAATTCAAAAATATTCTTTTAGCCATTTATTATCATGTACTGTTATGTAGCTACCCTCTCTTATAATTTTGTTATTTTCTTTTTTTTTTCCCCTTAGGTTGATTTATCAGACCAGAATATAAGCTCTCTAGAATAAAATGTCCCCCAGAATCCGCTCTACTCTTCAAAGAACCTTCCAACATCACACTCATGGCGTATGTACAGCCTACAAATACTTTAGTGTGGGTCCAGTTATTAAAAAGTAATTGGGAAATATTAATAACAAAGCAAACCCAGAAGTCAATATGCAGTTTCTAAGTTGATATGTGACCCACAGGGATTCTTATGTACAATCTAGTGGCTTCTGTTTCTATTTGAGTTGGACAACTTTATAAGATTTCATGCATTAGAGTCATGGAAAAAGAGTTATGGATTTTCATTTTCTCACAAGGTATTCTTATACACAAGAATAACAAGTAGAAGAATCTCAAAAGTGAAAATATTAAAGCAGTGAAAATTAAAAGCCAATTCGTGATACATACATGAATCTAGTTCATAAGTACTTTCAATTTTTAAGATTAGGCTTTTCTAAAAAAAAAAAAATTGTAGAACAAAGTGCAGAACAGAACAAAAATCGATTGATGGGGGAGATTCAAGACTCCTCTCTCAGAGGCTTACAATATTGTAATTGGTCAAAGAAATGTTATTTCAACTACATGCATACAGATGAGTACTAAAATATATATAAATATAAATATATAAATATATAAATATATCCTGAAAATTATCTTATAAGTGAGCAAGATACCATAATAAAGGTCTAATGTAACACTGAAAAATCTGTTTGTTCATAAATTATGTCATTGGTCTTATAGAACTACCCATTCCTTAAAAAAGTTTTTTTTTTTCTTTAATGTTTAATTTTCATGGAATTAATTAATTAATTCTATTAAGTGAAAATATAACTGCATCAGGATTACATTTCCCTTTAGTGGTATAACTATGATTTTTCTATAGCAATTTAATTTGGATCTCTAAATGAACTATGAAACTGTGTTAAAATCATCTACCTATCCAAGTACTCTTTGCCAAATAAAAATCAGCAAAAATTCTTCCAGCTTCAAAAATTCACTCTTGAAAACAACAACAAAAAAATCACTTTTCCTTGCCTTTTATATAGAAGGCATAGCTGAATGCTAAAATTCAATTATTTATTCCGATGACTTTTATGTTAGATTTTTTTCTTTTTCTTTCACTTTTCATACCCACCATGTGAATCAAATACTAATCAAACACATGAAAGTTATTTCACTACCTCATAAATAATCCTATAATCTTTTCTGTGCTCTATAAATATGGCTCCAAAATAATTTTCCTTAATTGTAAGTTTATTTTACTTTTAAAGAATGTTCAAATGGATCCCTGTTTGTCATATCAAATACAAAATTTATAATATCAACCTAGCCCTTTGCGTACTGAAACTACCTATTTCTAGCTCAACACAAGAGTTTTGTAGAGATCATTCTTGTTTTAGAGTTATTCATTTTTGGCTTTTATTATATGCCTTTGAACGTATATACCTTTCACCTATCCCACTTAACATGATTAAAATTACTGACTTGGGTAAAAGTATAGACAGTATAGAAAAAATATAATCTTTAACTGTATAATGTCACTACCAGACATAAAGCACAGATAAAAGAGAATGAAATTATCTAGATGTGTGTGTGTATATATACATATCACATTTTGTTGAAACAAAGAAACAAAGTGAGTGCACATCATTTGGGGAAACTGCCAAATAAATGATGTATGTAAATGAACATAACAGTCATTGCAGCATAAGAAATGATGAATATGATGAAATCAGAGAAATTTGTTAAGACATGCATGATCTGAAGCATAATAAAATGAGCAGAACAAGATGAACAACTTGCATTATGACCCCAATATTAACATGGAATAACATCAAAAGACCATTCATTGAATTCTGATTAGCGCAATGACCAAGCATGACTTTGTAAAGCTGACAAGCAGGTTATCTACTTAGAACATAGAGAAAGGTAATGGACTACAGCTGCAGAATGATTTATTTTAGGACATGGCCAAAGACTGATTGTTTCAAATGAACACATTTGTTTGTTAAAAGAGACAAGTTAGGAAGGATAATGACAGAATAAAGAAAAGACATGCTGATAGTAAGCTTATCAAAATTTTAGATGACACTAATGACAGGAGGGATCATTAATATCTAGGATGTTGGAGTGTTCCAAACAATTCTATTGTACTCTAAATAGTGCCATATCTAACACAGAATACAACAAATATTTTACACTGCCATTCACAAAACAAACTGGAAATAATGATGGTATACTGAAAAGAACATGGCTTTTGAAATATGAGCTTGCTTTGGTTCAAATTCCAAATGTGCAACACTTTCAAGACTAGATAACTTCTGGGAATGTGGTTATTAGTGAGAATATCTTAAAAATAGAAGTTTTAGTAGATTGTAAACTGAATATCAGTCCAGCAGTGGGGGATAAGGCTAAAAAAATAAGCTAATTTTAGGCTTAATTTAGAGCTATAGAATCCCGAATTACAGAGGGGATTGTCCTATGGTATTTTGATCTGGTCAGAACAAATCTAGAGTACTTTGCTTCATTCCCAAGTGGCCCATTTTGCAAAGATCAGTAAACCGAAAGAGTTAATGACAAAGTCATGTGCACTAAATTGAGAAGATCTAGGCAGAAAAATTTGAAAATTGGGCACATGATAGGTGCATTAGACTTGTTTAGTTTGGCCCTAAATAGAAGAATTAGGCATAGTGGATGGAAAGTAAAGGGGAAAATTTAAGTTCAATGTGCCCAAAGAAGTAAACAGATTAAAAATAGATGCCAATAAGTACCCAAAAGTAGAAGGAGCTCCTTTAAGAAAAAAAGGATTTCCCTTTCTTTCTTGTTTTCAAGCTAAAGCAAATTACCGATTGTGGTGGTACAAGTGTATACTAAGTGTGTGCTTTCCAGTTAAGAGATTCTGAAATCCATCAATCAATAAATACTGAGAGGCTCTTATGGATAAATACCATGTGAAAAATTGCTAGGAAAGAAGTGTAAGACATGATATTTTTCTTCAAAGAAATATTTCAGGATAGGGAGAAAGACAAGAAAAAGCAATCAACAGTAGAGAAACTAAATAAAAATATAACAACCAAAACTACTACAAGAAATTCCTCTTAGGAAGATCAGAATTTAGTTCCTGCCTTGGGAACTCATTAAGAACATAAGCTTTGAGATCAAGAAAGATCTATAAAATGGAAATAACAACATCTGGATCACATAGCTCTTATGAGATCTGAAAGAGATTACATCCGTTCAATGATATGCAAATCTTCAAGTACTACAGGATGGTTATTAATAGCAGTGTATTTCAAATTCGAATATTCAATTTTGTTGAATTTATTGTCCTTACTATATTATAGTAATGTTTTATGTGATCATCTGACTTTTCAATATAGTAAATTTAGTACATTTAAGGCAGGAATAGTGGTACATACCTTAATCCCTAACATAAAACAAGAGGCTTGTAAATTACTTGAAGCTTGAGAGTTCTGAGGTGATAGAACAAAGCATATCCAATGTCTCTGCAACAATGGGAGAGAGTCCCCAGGAGCAGGGGACCACCAGGTTACCTAAGGTTAGGCAAATCAGCAGAAGTCAGATATGAATCACTCAAAAGGTTTTCAAAGCCTCCTTGTCAATCAGTGGATGAAAACAGGCCTATCACTATTAAATGGGAATATGTCAAATATGGTGATAAGAAATCTAAGAAGACAGTCCAAGTTTGTTTGTTTTTTTTGGTCCCTCCCTCCTTCCCCATGTATTTTTTAAATACCATGACTCAAAAATTTGTCAGTGAAAACAGCCAAGCCTTTTAAGTATGTCATCTGAAATGAGGACTTGTATTAAAGAAGATAAGCAGACTGTTACACATAAGTACTAACGATGCCAATTCATCTTTGCCTGTCTACCTAAGCATTGCTTAGTATATTAGGAAGAAATTGAGAAATAACTAAACTCTCTATAATCTATTCCATACCATGAGTCTGTAATGTATCTTAAATTTAAAAAAAAAATTGTGGGTTTAATTTTCATCTCTATTTTGTTTTGTTTTGTATTATGAGACTGGGTCTTCCTGTCTTACCCAGACTGGAATACAACAGAACTATCTTCTTACATTTCCCATCACCATATTTAACATATTTCAATTTAATAATGATATCATCATGTTCAGTATTAACAATTCAGGTATCTGTTTTTTTCATTTGCTATACTGAGTAAAAGAAGAAAAGGTGGCTAGTGGATAGAGGTAGCTAGGTGGCACAGTGGATAGAGCACTAGCCCTGAATTCAGGAGGACTTGAGTTAAAATCTGGTCTCAAACATGTAACACTTCCTAGCTGTGTGATCCTGGGCAAGTCACAACTCCAATTGCCTCAGCAAAGCAAACAAAACAAAATAAAACAAGACAGTACTTCATTGGGTACCACTCTTTTGTTAAAAGTTTTCTTTTCTAGTAAACTATATATTTTTATTTCTTTTTATCATTGACTGCATAGGTGTAGGAAATTTCTGGTGTGGAAATTCCTTTTGCCACTGCACATGAGAAAAAATATTGCTAGCATCTATGATTTTAGAGAGCTAAAATGTTATTTGACTTGTCAAAGATAGCCAATTTTCACAGAAGTTATAATACTTAATCAACTTATTGTATCACTGATGGAACCATATCACTATTTCCTAAAACAGACTAACAGTAACCCCTGTTCCTATAATTGAAGTACCTATGAACAAATAGAGCTGAAGCAACAAATGAAAATAAGTTACATAAAATATATTGTGAAATGAGAAAGCAGTTAATTTGTATGGAAACAGGCATTAAAAATTAATAGAATATCTCAGAAATTAAATTAAGATTAGTGCTTGACCAAAAGGTTAGGAATGACTTCTCTAACATTATCTCTCATACTTTTAATATACACTAAGTGAAGTTAAATCTATGCAACAAGATATAAGTGCCTAAACAAATGAAATAGAAAAGGGAACCAGAAAAATTCAGAAAGAGTTTTTGTTATAGGAGTATATATTGTAGGGAGAAGGGGAAGATTTTGTAGATAACTCAGTAAAAATAGTGAGATACAGATAGGAGAGACCACAACTGAGAAGGCAATCAAAGAAGAATGACAAGATAAAAGGGAACAAAAGAGGCAGTCTTAATTACATAAGCAAGGTGATTATTTCTGTTAGTAATAGAAAAGGTTGAGAACAACAGCTGAAGGCTTGATCTTTCAGGTACAGCAAGTAAAAAATATCCATAAAGAAGGAAAATCACTAAGATTTTAGTGAGCCAAGGGTTTTATTCTTGTTAGCCAATATTTTTAAAATTTTACTTATGATTTATCTTCTGATATTTTTAAAGGTTTCTTTATTCCTAACTTCCCAGTTATAGCATATTCAAAAGCCAAGATTTCCCTCAGAATAAATTTACTTTACAAAGAATATCAAAGGAAACATAATTTAACATAGTTATTTAATGAAAGAAATTGAAATGCATCTATTTTTCATGGATGCCTCTAGTCAATAATGATATTTATTCACTCACTACAAAAACATTTTTAATTTCTAAAGTGATTTTTTTTTCTCTCTTATTATAATTGTGTCTACAACAAAGCTTGACTCAAAATTCCATCAGGTAAAAACTTTAATTATCCCAACTCTAAGAATAGAATTCTACACATAGCTTAAGATTTGCTGAATGAACATAGGAACCAACCTTGTTTGTCTCCTATGGAAAACTCCCACTAATTCTCATTTGTTTAAAATTTACAACAGATTAACAATTGATTCAATGATTTATTTTATTGGATGGTAATTATACTTGTTTAACATATTGGTATTATTTAAATTAATTAACCTACATCTAATTTATATTTTATTGATAATACATTAGTACAATTTACTGATTTACAGAAAAAAAATTCAGATATTTTTCATTCCACAAATACTCAACTATAATAATGTGCTATCACTGTGCTCCACAACAAAGAAATTATTTGTAAATAGGGCATTGAATATAAAGTTAGCTTTTAATACTTATACCTCTATTATAGATTCATCTGTAAAATCTTATGGATGTAGATGGTAGAAGATGATTAACAGTATCTTATAAAACAGCAAGAGAAAAACAAGTTCTTAAAAGCTTATTAGCAAGAGATCCAATTAAACCAGATCATCTTTAGAGTAAATACAAATGAAATGTGAACTATATAATACTGTAGGTTCTCAATGAAACTGCATTGTGAAGTAGAAAAAAACACTAGAGAAACCAACAAGTAACAAAACAGCTAGTTATTTCACTAGACCAAAGCTGCATAGAAGTCTCGGCTAGAGATAACACAATTTGGGGAGCATTGCAGGATCAAGCTAGAAGACATCTATCTTAAAGAGGGAAGGATATAAAAAACTTAGTTCAAGCAAAAAGATTATGATCTTCTATGACAGACATTCTGAAAATAAACTTGAAATCAACAATAAGAATATTATATGAAATATATTTTATGAGCAATGTAATAAAACTGTTTGAACCACAATCATTTTACATTATATTTCTTAAATTATTTAAAAAAAAAAAAAAAAAAAAGGTCTCTGATTCCATGAGTATATGGACATTCCATATTTTTGTGGCCCCAAGTAGTTCTACCTAATTATCTGGTAGCATACTTTCTGGTAATTAATGCTCTTGTGCTTAATAGTATTAGTATTTAGTATTTGCAGTTCAAAAACTAGCAAAAGCTTGTGTTACACAGGCACAGGCTTCAAGAAAAAATATAAATATATCTATATAATTGTTCCCCCCTCAAAAAAGGATAATAGTTATTTTAAATAGTTAACAGTTCACTGGGTGTCAATTTAGTCTAATAGTACAAGGCATCAAAAAGACAATCTAAACCCCACCTCTCAAATCCTGAGGAAACTATACTTGTTTAGGCAATATGCATTCAAAAGACAAAAGCTTATGCTACTCTTATTCTCTGTCTTGCAATGTTTTAATTGATGCTATAAATCAGTGGTTCTCAAACTTTTGTTTTCAGTATCTTTATCCTATTAAAAATTATTGAGGATCTCTCCAAAGCATTTTTTTTTAATCTGGATTATATTTATAGACATTTACCATATTGGAAATAAAAACCATTTTTGAATTTGTAGACCCTCTAAAAGGGTTTCAGAGATCCCCAGGATTCTCTAGACCAGTGATTCTCAAACGTTTATTCTCAATATCTTTATACCATTAAAAATAACTGAGGATCTGTCCAAAGAGTTTTTGTTCAGATGGGTTATATTATAGTTTTTATTTATATCTAGCTTTGAATGTTTAGATCCTCTGAAAGGGTTTCAGAGACCTGCCAGGATTCTCGGGACGATACTTTGAGAATCACTGCTCTAGACCATACTTTGAGAACCACTGCTATAAATATTTCTGTTGTCCAAACCTCCAAATACTACCATTTCCACCAGCCTTCAACTTATTTTTAAAAGATTAAAAATAGAAAGGAAAAAAATTCAGCAAAATAATAAACAGGACCATAAGATAAATTGGCTGAATTGCTCAAAATAACGTATCTTGAAGAAGCTCTTAACAAAAACTTATTAAGCTAATAAATTGTATCTAATAAATTTTCTAAGTATCCAAGTTACCTAAAATTTTAAAAATAAAACAGGATAGTGACAAGAGAGGAGCTAATTTCAATGTGAAAACTTTCATGATGACATCCATTTTGTACCTCATTAATACAGAAAGAAAAGAACTTCCATGCTCATGATCTCTAAAATTGTCTTTTATTCGATTGCAAAATAGAGATGACATATTAAAAGATTACAATCTCAAACCTGTTCTTAAAGAATCTTGGAAGGATCTACATACATTGTATCCTTCAAACCCACCCCCACCTCCCGATGTTTTAGGCCTCTCTGAGACCATCACAGCCCAGCACTAGCTTTTCTCATTTCCTTTCCTCATCTTGAATACTTGATGAAACTGTTGAACTCTACTATTTTTATTCTCTAGATCCTTACACATTTACGGTATCACTTAAGCACCAGAGCTGGATTACTTTCAATATCTTTTACCTTTACTCTTACAAACGTGCTCAATGAAGCTAAACAGGGGGAAAAATCATGAAACTGTACCAATAAAGGTCATTACAAACATGTTACATAACCTCAAATGAACACTCACTGTTTCAAGAAAATAAAATCCTTTAATGGATCACTTATTACTATCTTACTACAGAGGATCTTCCAAACCTTTTCATCCCTCTTTAAAACTCCCAAGGTTTTCTCTCATCATCTCATTTGAGAAGCTTGCCTCTTATTTCCTGAAAAATTTGAGACCATTTTTAGAGAGCTTTCTCTTCTCCCCTCATTTCATATCACATCCTAATCACTTTTGCAACTCTATTTACCTTTGCCTTACATCAAAGCATGGACCTTCTTCTTGCCAAGGTGTTCTACATATATTAGTGATCCCATTCCCTCCCATTTTCTCCATCTGAAAAAGCTTCCACAATAATCCTCACTTACTCATTTATCTTTAATCTTTACTTGTATAGTGGCTGCTTCCCTACAAACATACCAGTGTTTTTCACCTTTGGAAAACCCTTCACTTCATCTGTCTACTCTCACTGTCATTCTATATTTGTCCTGTGTTTTGTGGCTAAACATCTTCAGAGAGGTTTCATTTATTCCCACCACTGGAACTGGAGTTATTAGTTTAAATTCTGATTCTGTCATTTAGTAGCTATGATCTTTTCATAGCCACAATTCCCATAAGTCTCAAGTTTTTCCATCTTGGTATAATTGGAACAATCAACTTATCACTAAATTTATCACTTTCTGTTTTTCTTTCCAAGTATTTCAGGTTTTCTTGAAAGATCTTTGCCTTGCTCCCAGTTAAGGGTGAGACTTTCAGGGATATGTCCTAGGTCCTATTTTCTTCTCCCTTTATATTATGGCACTTGGCAATTATTAGCTCTATTTTGTTAATTCTCAATCTACCTCTTATTCAGGCATTCTTATTTCATGACATTTTGTAATCTATTATAGCGTTTTCTTATAAAAGAAAACTGCAATGGTTTGCCATTTCCTTCTCCGGTAGATGAGGACAAAGAGAGCTTAAGTCACTTGACCAGGGTCAGTAAGATTCTGAGACTGGATTTCTACTGTTCCAGGACTTAAGTCTTAAATTTCCAACTTCCTGTTCGGCATCTTGAATTAGAAGTCCGGTTAAGACTGTATACTTCCCAGCATCAGCTCCCCTAAAGGCTTGTGCCCTCTCCCCCCACCAGGCAACACTCACAATAGAGGCATCATCCATGACTCCTTACTATCTTTACCTAACTCTCATAATCAAATCTGGTGCCAGATATCTTTCCAACATTCCCCCCTTTCTCCTCTGACACTTCAGTCTCCTTAAGGGAAGCCCTCATCTCCTCACAGTAGAACAAGGATGCCTGCCTCCTGCCTCAAGTTTTTTCCTGCTCCAATCCATCCCCATTCAGCTATTATTAGGCTCATCTTCCTAAAGTATGAGTTTGATGGTGTTATCTGCCATTCAACAAACTTCAGTGGCTCCATATTACCTCCCATATCAAACATAAAACTCTATCTGGCATTTAAAACTCCTCATAAACTGGCTCCCTCCTGTCTCTATAATCATCTTACATCTTACCCTCACTTACTTTATGATCCAGTGGCAATGTCTTCTTTGTTAATCCAAGAATAACCTATCTCCTGGAAAGGCATTTTTTACTGGTTGTATTCAACTTCCTCCTCGCTTCTGCCAACCATCCCTTAAAATAACACTTTCTACAAATAGCCTTTCCCAGTCCTCCTTAATCTTAATACTTTCCCTCAATGAACCATTTCCAAATTACTCTTTATACTTATTTGTTTGCTTATTTTCTCCACCTTTAGATTATGAGCTTCTTGAGAGCAAGGGCTGTCTTTTGCCTTTTTAGTATGCTTAACACCTTGTCTACTACCTAGTAGTTCATACTTAATAAAAGGTTGTTGACTAAATGGGAGCTGAAAGTACAACTTACAATAATAATAACCATGGTCACAAGAAACTCATTCTGACAGCAAAGACAATACATATATTTCCTTACACAGAATAAAGAGATAAATACAAAGGTGCTAAATGCACAACAAATTGAGAAGGGTACTGAGAACAGTTAGTAAAGGAACCACACTGAAAATAGTATAGATGTGGGGAGAATAAGTAATTGAAAATATTAAGGTTAAGAAATTGGAAGCCTGGAAGAACAAGGTATTGGAATATACTCTAAAAATCTTTAAATACTTATTGCCCTCTAAGCTGTATAAACAATAAAGTAACACTTCTATAAATCGAGGGTAACATGTTATACTCAATGCAAATCACAATTTGATGTTTTCTAAGGCAAGGGATATAATTAAATCTAACACATTAAGAAATGCTTAATTTTCAGATAATCCCTAAATATTAAGAGAAATTTAAATGTGATTATAGAAATACAGAATTGTAACAATGACAAGTCCTCAGTGAAAAATATTAAACTTTGATCTCTAATTCAATGTACAATACAAGAAGGTATTATATATTTATAATTGAGCATTACTTAAAAGTAAAATATTCAAAAATCATCTCATATTTTTTGAATATCAATTCAATATAGCAAAGCCAAGAAAGGGAGAAACTCAAATATGGGAAAAGGAGAAAATATTTTATCACTTTACTTACAAGAAAGATAAAACATTGACCACCTGTCACCAAGCTTGCTTTCATAAAAAAATCGCAGGATTTTAGAATATAAATAAACTATATCTAGTTCACTTTTCCTTCTCTGCAACTTAGGAATATCTGATATCCATTTCCAGATGTATAACTAAAAGTTTCTTCCCTAGTTGGCAGAAGGGGATGAATAATCCCATGGCCAATAAGTAAGAGGTAAGGACATGGAGTTTTGCTCTTGGAATAAAGTCACGACTGCCCCGCTCTACAGCCTACACTCATTGGCTTATGACCAGTGTCCATAATTCCTTGTGTATTACACACCTTTGCTAGTAGCTATTCTCTTTAAGGAGAAAGACTAAATTGACTTTTCTTTTCAAAATTAAAACACTTAAAAGATTATAGTATGACAAATAGGAAGACAAGTTTGTGGGAAGATCCGAGTTTGAAATCTAGTTCTTGCACTTACTAAATAAAATCCATGGAAATATGGATAGGTCCCATAATCTGAATAAGTATATTTCTTCATTTCTAGAGTGAGGGGTCTAGAGTAGTCAACTTCTAAATCTTTTATCTTATGAAGTGCTCTGAACTAAAAACCCTTAGTGAATAGTACTAACCTCAACTGATTTACAATAAATTATGTAGTAATGTTTTTGTAATAATGAAATCTAGTTACTTGAACATGTGTCCAATACATAGTAGATTATTAATCAAGTAAATCCTTTAAAAAAATTGATTTAGCTTTAAAGAGAAATGGGTGAATACATACACATAAGTGTTTGTAATTAATTGTTGGCTCTGTTGTACTTTTTAAGTACAGAATATAATCTTCAACCAAAAGTTATCATAAGCAAAATTTTATATTCTCAGTCTTATTTTAAAATACTTTCTTTAGATTGGGTGAAGGTATAAGACATTTTCTGATGAATTGAAAGGGTACAGTTATAGAGCAATGAAGTGAGAATGCAATCTCATGTATAGAAAGATGTTGCTACAGTTTTCTGCCATGCACAACCATTTTAATCTGAATGGGAAATCTGTCTAGGGACCCAAAGTACAGTAATTAGCAATCTCTTCAGAGTGTCAGGGCAGAATTACCATTGTAATGGTTTTGCTGGAGGATAAAAGGATTGAATTTGGGTCTGCCTGCCAGCCAAACTAAATGAGTTGCCATGGGAATTTTCAAATGTAAGAGGCGTTTACTTAAAGCAATTTGGCAGGTTTGAATAAACTCATAAATTATGGGTTTTAGAGAAGCTGGTTCTTGCTTGCAGTGGTATATAGGCCTTATAGTGGAGAAAGCTTCTTGTACTGTTATTGTGGATGAGTTGATCTAGACTTTCCTACAAAAGATTATTAAGTTTAAAGTGATTTTTCTTTCATATTGTACAAAAAAATTATATTTTGTTTCAGGAAACATTTTTTTTAATAATTTTAGACTGAAATTGAATTTTTACCCTTGTAAATTATAAATTACTTTTATTTCGCCAAATATTAACATGGTGTTTTAGTTTTAATTTAGTATACATAATGTTTATTATTATACATGTCAAATCTTCAGAAAATATTTAAAGATTATTTGAAGAAAAAAGAAAGGTGATTCCATCTTTTAAGCTAGTTCATTCAAGATTATATATATATATATATATATATATATATAGATATAGATATAGATCTATATATATGTAAAACTTTTCAGAACTTTAGCTTACTTCCCTTTCTCTCCCATTGGGAATTGGACAAACTTAACTTGATACTCTAAGCAGAGGTAGTTAACTTCTAGCATTATGAATGTCTTTGCAAGGCAGAGAACACCAGAGGATCTTTCTCAGAATGTTTATAAATCCATAAGGCAAAATGAATAGGATTACAAAGAAAACCAATTCCACTGAAATTCACTTAACAAAATACTAAAAACAAAAACAAAAACAAAAATCAAATTCCTTGACAAAAGCTGAGGAAGAATCTCAGCTTTGGAAGCGAACAAAATTTTGGTTTCTCATTTAATGGTTTTCAAGAAATTTTTTGTAGCAGTAAGAACCCTATTATTGGTCAATTAGACAGTCAGTAAATGTTTACTATGCCCCTACTATATTACTATATACCAAGCAAGATGGTAAGTGCTGGGATACAAAGAAGGGTTAAAGACAGCCCTGACTCTTAAGGAGATCAGTCTAGACCAAATGTGAGCAATTAATTGTATCTCAACAAACTATGAAGGAGGAAAACTGGAAATAATTACTACAGAAAAAGCACTAGGATTAAGGGGACTGGGAAAAGTTTTCTGCAGATAGTAGGATTTTAATTAGGGCCTGAAGTAAGTTTTGAGGGAGAAATGGGAAAGAAGGGCATTTTAGGCATGGGGGACATCCCATTTAGATGTTCGGAGATGGAGTGTTTTGTTGGGGCAACAAGGACGTCGATGTCCACTGTGTAATTATGGAAGTAGGGTAAGATAATAATAAGACTAGAAAATTGGTAGAGGAAAGGATATGAGAAGCAGGTTACAGAGGCGAATATATGTGATTAACAATGTACCGAATGGGCATGGAGAAAGAGCAAAGTAACATGTGCCCTTGTGTTTTAGAAAAAGCATTCTGTCAATCAGAGTAGGTAGAATTTTCTGGCAAACAGATCAACTAGTAGGTGAAAGGACAATGAATCACTTTTCTAATGTGAATTAATAATATAAGTTCTTTTACATTTTAAAAATTTCAATGAACTAAAACACACAGATCTTGAATTAAACCCAATTTCTAGCAACTGAACATAGAATATATTCAATACATATTTAGTTGATTGCTTCGTAGGTTGAGACAACAATACCACTTTGATTAACACTTAAGTAGAAGGTATCAAAATATTTTATATTTCTGTTATATATTAAATTAATTTTCTATAACGATGCCTGAAAAATCTGTAGTTACTAGAAAACTATGGAACATAGCATACTAGTGCAATAAAAAATGAAAAATTCAATAGAATAAATACCATGTTCTCCTTAATTTCACCTGCATTTCACAAGTACTAGTGATATGATTTAGGAAAGCAACTGCTGTTCCAAATGATGTGTTTGGGGTTGAGCACCAAATGCTGGGGGGGTTCAGTCATATGAAGAATTCACAACGGCTCTTTTCTTTGGTAAAAGTTAAGTTTATTTAGGAAAAGAGGTTACAGGCAAAATGAAGAGATACAACAGACACTAGGTGTGGGAAATGTGAGAGTTGGGAGAGCATATAATTATCAATTATTAATGATAAAAAAGACAAGTTCCTTAGTGGAACTCAAAATAAACCAGAAGGGAACATCCCATGAAGTTGCAGTATACCCTTGGTTGGCAAACTAAACTAGAGAGGAATTTAGCAACCTAAAAGGGTTAGTTAGCTATAAGAAGGAGGACAGAGGCACAGTAAGGGATGAGGTGAAAGATACCATGTGGTGTTTGAGAGGGAAGGCGGGGAAAGACACCATGAGGCAGAGTGTCCTGGTAGGCAGATGAAGCCACAATGGCATAAGCCACGGACAGATTTATAGGGGAAATTCACCCTCAGAAATTTGACATGATTCGAATTTCTGACCAAACATACAGCAAGGTGACCTCCATAGAGGGTGGGACTATGAGGCTAAATTGATTCTCATCAGTGTCCCTCCCTGCCTGCCTCAGGGAGCAATTTTATCAATACTTCATTCTGTTTGTGCCACTTGTATCCATCCATGATCTTATCAGTAGCACTGTATTTTAGGACACTGTTACTTCTAATGCTGAGGATTAATGCAAATCTTCTTAAAATGTGGGACTCTACACGTGGCAACAGTAAAAAGTATCAAATATTCAGTCAAGATTTAATTCTTTATGAAAAAATAAATGCATATCCAACATCAAAATGCAAATTTACCTTTGTCTTTAATAAACGGTAAAATTTTATGTATAGCAAAGAATTGTTTTCAACATACATTTTTCTAAGATTTTTGAGTCCCAAAATCTTCCCTGTCTCTTACCTGTCCCCTCCCCAAGATAAGGAAGCAATCTGAGATAGATTACATATGTACAATTATTTTAAACATATTAAGGAGTTATTTTAGAATAAATATCTGTGATTTATTATATACACATTATTATTATACACATTACATATACATCACTCGGATGGATATCTTAAAGACAAATTAAATCAACATATCTTTCTAATTGGCTTATGACAATTAATTTCTCCTATCAGATTTCTAAGTTTTACTTTTGTTTTGCATAAATCATTTCACAATCATCTTAAAAAAACATTAATTTTTCAATGTCATTTTTTATGATAACACCTTCTTAATCTTTTTTTTTTTTTTTTTTTTTGGCTGAGGCAAATGGAGTTTGCCCAGTTACTTGCCCAGGGAAGTGATAAGTGATAGCTAGGAAATGATAAGTGTCTGAAGCCACATTTGAACTCAGGTCCTCCTGACTTCAGGGCTGGTGCTCTATCCATTCCGCTACCCATTTAATCTAAAGATCACTATGGTATTACTCATTTACTATTTTTTTTTTTTACTATAGAACTTCAAACACAGACACAATTATACTTGATGTGAAATCTTCAGAAATGCAAGCTCAATTTTGTATTTAAAATCACTTCATTGCAAGGACAAAAAACAAACCCATAAAAGACTATTATTAAAATAGAAAAATAACATTTTATGGTAAAATTTTACACTATGATTATGGGGAAATTCACCAATACCTACATCTATACAAAATAATTTTTGTTTTAAAGATTTTCAGATATAAAAAAACATTACGGATCTCTAGCAATATTAAAAAAGTGTGTGTGTGTGTGTGTGTGTGTGTGTGTGTGTGTGTGTGTGTATGAAAGAGATAAGACACACAGGTGGAGACAGGTTATTGTTAAACAAACCTACCTGATAAGGTTTACAATGTACTAAATGTAAAGGTTTCCATTCAACTCATAATTCTACCAGGGGCATCTTCAGGAGGTTTTCTTTCTAAAATATTTGCATAATTGGGGTGTTATAAAGGAAAACATTTTTTGAAATCTTAATATACTATAAAGGTTGGTTGATTGTTGCCTCCATTTTCTTTTCTTTCTTTCTTTTTAATTAAAGCTTTTTATTTACAAAAATATGCATGGGTAATTTTTAAACATTGACCTTTGCAAAGCTTTTCTATTCCAAATTATCTCTTTCTCCCCACCACCCCCTTCCCTAGACGGCGGGTAATCTGATACATGTTAAATATATTAAAATGTTATATCCAATATATGTATACATATTTATACAGCTATTTTACTGCACAAGAAAAAATGGATCAAGAAGAAAAAAACTGGGAAAGAAAGCAAAATGCAAGCAAACAGAAAGAGTGAAAATGCTATGTGGTGTTCCACACACTGTTCCCACGGTTCTCTCTGGGTGTAGATGGCTCTCTTCATCACTGAACAATAATTGGAATTAGTTTGAATCATCTCACTGTTGAAGAGAGCTATGTCCATCAGAATTGATCACTGTATAGTCTTCTTGTTGCTATGTATAATGATATCCAGGTCCTGCTCATTTCACTTAGCTTCAGTTCATGTAAATCTCTCTAGACCTCTCTGAAATCACCCTGCTAGTCATTTCTTACAGAACAATAATATTCAATAACATTCATATAGCATAATTTATTCAGCCATTCTCCAATTGAAGGGCATTCATTCAGTTTCCACTTTCTTGTCACTACAAAAAACTGCCCCAAACATTTTTGCACATATGGGTCCTTTTCTCTCCTTTAAGATCTCTTTGGGATATAAGCCCAGTAGAAACACTGCTGGGTCAAAGAGTATGCACAGTTTGATAACTTTTTGAGCATAGTTCCAAACTGCTCTCCAGAATGGCTGGATGTGTTCACAATTCCACCAACTATAAAGCAGTGTCTCAGTTTTCCCACATTCCCTCCAACATTTGTCAGTATTTTTTCCTGTCATCTTAGTCAATCTGACAGGTATGTAGGTTATCTCAGAGTTGTCTTAATTTTCATTTCTCCGATCAATAGTGACTTAGAGCACTTTTTCATATGACTAGAAATAGTTTCAATTTTTTCATCTGAAAATAGCCTGTTCGTATCCTTTGACCATTTATCAATTGGAAAATGGCTTGAAGTCTTCTAAATACAAGTCAATTCTCTATATATTTTAGAAATGAGGCCTTTATCACAACTTTTGAATATAAAAACATTTCCCCAGTTTATTGCTTCCCTTCTAATCTTGTCTGCATTAGTTTTGTTTGTACAAAATCTTTTTAACTTAATACGATCAAAATTATCTATTTTGTGATCAATAATGATCTCTATTTCTTCTTTGGTCACAAATTACTTCCTCCCCCACAGGTCTGAGAGGTAAACTATGCTATGATAGTTCTTCTAATTTGTTTATAATATTCTTTATGTCTAGATCATCAACCCATTTTGATCTTATCCTAACATACAGTGTTATGTATGGGTAAATGCCTAGTTTCTGCCATACTAGTTTCCAATTTTCCCAGCAGTTTTTGTCAAATAGTGAATTCTTATCCCAAAAG
The DNA here is from genome assembly GCF_902635505.1 of Sarcophilus harrisii. Lineage (NCBI taxonomy): Eukaryota > Metazoa > Chordata > Mammalia > Dasyuromorphia > Dasyuridae > Sarcophilus > Sarcophilus harrisii. The sequence goes on from NC_045429.1 coordinate 127,450,580, forward strand.
CTGGGGTCTTTGGGTTTGTCAAACACTAGATTACTATAGTCATTGACTATTTTGTCCTGTGAACCTAACCCATTCCACCAATCAACTACTCTATTTCTTAGCCAGTACCAAATGGGTTTAATGACTGCTGCTCTATAATAGTTTTAGAACTGATACAGGTAGGCCATCTTCATTTGCATTTTTTTCATTAATTTCCTTGAAATTCTTGACATTTTGTTATTTTTTTTTTCTAGGTCAGTAAAATAGTTTCTTGGGAGTTTCATTGGTATAGTACTAAATAAATAGATTAGTGTAGGCAGTATTGCCATCTTTATTATATTCGCTTGACCTATCCAAGAACACTTGATATTTTTCCAATTGCTTAGATTGTGACAAGTGTTTTGTTGTTTTGCTTACATAGTTCCTGACTTGGCAGATAGATTCCTAAATACTTTATATTATCAACAGTTATTTTAAAAGTAATTTCTCTTTGTATCTCTTGCTGTTGGATTTTCTTAGTAATGTATAAAAATGCCGATGATTTATGTGGATTTATTTGTATTCTGCAAGTTTGCTAAACTTGTGGATTTTTCTAATAGTTTTTTAGTTGATTCTCTAGGAGTTGCCATCTGGCCTTAAAGAGGACCAAAATGAAATCAATATTTTAGAATTATAGTGTTGTCACAGTATGACTGTGGCTGATGAGACCAATATGAGCTTGGAATGCTCTGCCACAGGTTGGACACAAATAGTCCATATCAACATTTGGGGTGGACTCTAATTTTGCATACCTCACATTTCTTTTGAGCTAATTCAATTCTGCTTTACTTACAGAACACAGAATCTTTTCTGATGAGGGCATGCCATGCTGTGTGGTCTTGTGCCAATGTCTTCCATATCATACAATCAATCAAGTTCTTAAAAGAGACCTTGCATCGCTTTTCTGACCACCTTGTGCATGTTTGCTCTGTGTGGGTTTTCCATTTTTGGCAAGCATGCATTTGACATTTGAACAATGTGGCCAACTCAACAGTTGTGCTAGCTGAACTAAAGTTGGCATGCTTGGCAGTTTAGTTTGAGAAAGGACCTCAATGTCTGGGATCTTGTCCTGCCAGGTGATCTTCAGAATCTTCCTAAGACAATTCAAATGGAGGTGATTCAATTTCCTGGCATTTTGCTGGTAGACTATCCAGATCTCACAGACATACAACAATGAGGTGAGCCCAACAGCTCTGTAGACCTTCACAGTTTGGTAATCAGTAATACCTCCCATCTCCCACACTTTACTTCAGAGCCTCTCAAACACTGAAGTAGCTCCAGCAATGCATGTGTCAATTTCATTATCAATATGGACATCCCTGGAAAATATTCCACCAAAATAAGTGAACTTATCCACAACATTTAAAACTTCACCATTTACTGATGGGTTCCACATATGGATGGTGTGGTGCTGGCTAATGAAGAACCCGTGTTTTCTTGGTGTTAAGGAGAGAAAAATTAAGTTTTTAAGTACTTTATTTACTTAGAGCTAAATTTTCTTTCAGCATAGAAAATAAGCTTATTACGGAACAGTTTTATTTTTATTCTTGAATTCCAAGCATCTACACCAAAGTGTTTGGCTAATAAATTCTCACTAAATGATTTATAGATTCAATAATAAGCCACACATTTTACACTGATGCTAGAAATAACATTTTAAAAATAAATGTATAGGGATTCAAGTAGCATAATGGTTAGAAAATGGAACAGAGTTTCAAGGACTTGAGTTCAAATCCTACCTCAGACTATTCTAGTTGTGTGTTCCTGAACAAGTTATTTAACCTTTTTTTATCCCAGTTCATCTGTAAAATGGCTTTAATAGCAAACCTTAAAACATTTTATCAGCCTTCTCTTGAACCCACTCTTTTAATAGCTAGTAGATACTGGATTTCTCTGACTGGACACTTGACTGGATTCTCAAATAAAACACATCCACAACAGAGAAATACAATCATATTACTCCCTTGATCAAAAAGTACAAACAGGAAAAGTTCCCTCTAACTTTTCTCAAACATTTATTTTTAAATAGAGCTCCGAATTCTCTCATTTCCTCCCCCATTCATTGAGAGGGCAAGTAAAGATAGCCATTATACAAATTAAATCACACAAATCAAATTTCTATGCTAGTCACATTGTCCCCCCCGCCACTCCCAAGAAAAAGGAGCAAAAAAAAAAAATAATAATAATAATAAAGTGAAAAAATCAACATAATAAAAATAATCAATAATCAACCTCTTTCTGGAGATAGACTATTTTTCAACATAAAATCTTTGGCATTCTCACATATCACTTTATTGATCAGAGTAGCCAAGTCTTATCAATGATCAAATGATCACTGATATAATATTGCCATCACCAAACAATATTCTTCTGGTTCTAGCTCATTTCACTTCATAAAGGTCTTCCCAGGACTTTCAGAAACTATCCCTTTCACTGATTTCTTACAAAATAGTAGTCCATCACAATCACATATTACAACTTTCAGTTGTTTTCCAAAAGATGAACAACCTCTCAAGTTCTAATTCTTTGCCACCACAAAAAGAACTTCTATAAATATTTTTTGTACACTTAGGTCCCTTTCCTTTTTCAATGATCACTCTAGGATAGAAAGTGATATTATTAGGTCAAAGTATATGCACAGTTTTATAGCTCATAGTTCTCAATTTGAACATAGTTCTAAATTTTTCTTCAAAATTTTCTTACATCCTCTCCAGCATCCATCATTTGTCTTTTTAGTCATATTAGTCAATATGATAGGTGTGAGGTAGTACCTGAGAATTATTTTAATCGTTTAATTTACATTTCTCTAATCAGTAGTAATTTAGACCATTTTTTCATGACTATAGATTTCTTATTTTATCATTTCATCATTTATCAATTTGAGAACAGCTTTTATATTTATTATTTTTTTTAATTTTTTCTAGTTCTATCAAATAATATTTTGGTAGCTGGAATGGCATAGCACTGAATAAGTAAATTAATTTTGGTAGAATTGTCATTTTTATTTTAATGGTTGACCCTCCAAAAAAGCAAGCACTATTTCTTCAAGTGTGTAAATAAATGTCTTTGCATGAAAAGCATTTTGTAATATTGCTCATATTGGGTTTTTGTTGTTGTTCATATAGTTCTTGAACACATATTGACAGGTAGACTCCCAAGAATTTTCTACTACTTGCAGTTATTTCAAATGGAATTTCTCTTTTTTCTCCTACTGGGTTGTTAGTTTAGATTTATGTAGGTTTATTTTATATCCTGCAGCTTTGCTAAAGTTAATTATTGCAACTAGCTTTTTTAGGTGATTCTCTAGAGTTTTCTATTAAGAGTATTACCATTTTGTTTGCAAATAGTTTTGCTCCTTATTTCCTTGATGCCTATTCTTATTCCCTCAATTATTTTTTCTTATCTTATTGCAATAAATACTAATTCTAGTACAATACTGAAGAAGAGTAGTGATAAGGAATATCCTTGTTTCACTCCTAATCTTAATGGAAAACTTTCTAATTTATCCTTGTTACAGATGCTTGCTCTTGATTTTAGGTAGATAAAATTTATTTTAGGGAAAGGCTTCAATCACTCTAAGTTTCAAGTAACTTTAATACCTCTAAATGCTATATTTTTTCAAAATCTATTTCTGTATCTACTGATGATTATAACACATAATTATATGATTTATATTACTGATGTGTTCAGCAATACTTTTCATTGTTCTAATAATAAATCAGTCCTGCGCTTCTGGCATAAATCTCAACTGGTCATTGTACATGATCTTTGTGATATTGCTATAGTTTCTTTACTAGTAGTTATTTTATTTTAAAAATTTGCAATAATATTCATTAGGATAATTGGTCTATAGTTCGTATAGTTTTTACTGCTTTAGTTATTAAAACCAAATTTGTGGCATAAAAGGAATTTAAAGGATGCTTTCTTTACTATTTCTTCAAATAATTTAGAGAGCAGGGAGACACACGGTTCTGTAATGTTTGGAAGAATTTGCTAAATTTGATTGTTTGCAACTTCCATTCATTTCTTCTGGCTGTGTCCTCTTGGCCAAAAAAACTCCAAAAAAACTCCAAAAAAAAAAAAAAAAAAACAAACACACACACAATACACACCCCAAAATCCAAAAATAAAAACAAAAAACCCGTAATTTCTCTTTCACATGACAGTTCTTACAGTATCTGATACAATAATCACAAACCCTTTGAATCTTCTTTTCTACAGCCAATTTTCTACCCAATTCTTTTGTCTGATCTTTATGTCATAGACACAAGGTTCTCCTCTCAACAACCCAGCTAGATGATATTGTTCTTAAGCAAAGATACTGTAGATGAGATATAATAAAGGCAGAGCATCTTGGGATTATCACCTTTCTGCTCTCTGAAGATATATTCTTCCTGAAGGATCTCTGTATCAAGTACCAAGTTATGCAAGAAAAAAAAAAAAAAAAACTATCAACGAAAAACATATAAAGACAAATTGAACATAGAAAGAAGTTCAGAAAAGAATGAAGGCAAGAAGTGCAATGCTTAACCATCATGTTAACATGTACTTTAAAAACATCTATATGTGGTAGATTCATGGAATCTGTTGACTATATATAATGGCTATATATATTTCTGTTTGCTATAATTATTTTATTGAAAAGTTTAACTGTTGAAAATGTGAACAGTTGGCAAAATGAAGAATGGATCAACCAGAGGAGAAATAGTACTGTGCTGTGATTACTAATACAAGGTCTTTAAACTTAACTCAAATATCAGAGCTATTAAAAAATTAGGAAAATTGATGAGTTTTCTTCAGATTCATTCTTGGGAAATTATTTAGAAGATTATGTTTAAGTTGAGGTGGGCATGGTGATCCTTCTAAGCAGGACTTTGAGTTTGTTTCTACATAGAGAAAATTTGAATGAAGCAGTCAAGAAAAGGTAATGGAAGTGTATCCCAGGCATGAGGATTTGCAAAGACATAGATACTATGGTAAAGTTATAATCATTCTGAATAAAGTTAAAGACAGAAGATGAAAGACAGGAAGAGAGAAATCGAAATATTGGTGTGACTAACACATATATTACATATAAGAAAAATATATATGCTATGTGCTAAGCATTGAAAATATAAAAAAAACAAGCCCCCCCAAAACAGAAAACATCTCAAAATATGGCCCCTGATCCCAAGAACTCACATCTTAAATAAATATGTACCTATAAAAAAATATATACACGCTAACTACAGGAAGACACCATTAATACAAAGAGGATTGAGAATGGCTTTCTACAGGTTGGATACGAATTAAATCTTGAAGGATGTAAGGAAACAGAAGCAAAGAGAGAACATTTCTGGAACAGTAAAAGTTAAAAAAAAAAAGGCAAAAAATAGAATATTGTGTATAAGGAGAGCAGGTATAGGATGTGGTTGAGAAATGTAAGAAATCTAGAAAAGAAGAGTTTTAAGATTATTAAAAATGTTGAAGGGCTGGGAGCTAGGGTGGGCAATTTCTCTATGTCCTCTATAAATATGAAGAAAAGTCAAGAGAATTATGAAAGAATTTATATGTTCCATTACATCAGGAAATGGGTAAGATATATATATTATCATGTAGATCTTGGAAATATATCATACAATGAATGTGACTTTAAAAAAAAAATAATAATAAGGTGTATGTATCTCTGTGTCTATACTTCCAGAAAAAGAAACACATTAACACATTTATGGGCTTTTAGTTCAAGAAAAACAAAATATTGTAAAATTACAATGAACTTGGCCTGGAAAGAAGTATAAAAGAATTCATTTGTCCCTTGGCTTGACTGTTTCAATATGACAAATTTGTGTTTTGTTTTTTTTTAAATTTTCTTCTTAAATTATAAAGTTTCTCTCTTAGGTAGGAAGAGATACAATGGGAAATATAGGTGATATAAAAAAAATAAAATATAAAAACTTATTTTGTAAAACAAAATCATATCAGATTTTTTAAAGATAACTGTATATTGCATTCAGATGCAGTTAAAAGTGTATATAAAATAAAAAATTGTATATAGCCTAAGAGAATTCCCTGTTTTGGAAGTTGTTCTTTGTACAGCCCTTTTTACCAATTTTTTTTTTTTGCAGTTATAATGCTTTACAAAAACAAAATTAAATCCCAATTCATAGCACGCATAATCCCATGACACAACAGATAAAACAAAAAACTTTATAAAAACAAAGTTACCCCCTCCAATTCATATCTGTTCATCATGACATTATTCTAAAAAGAATTTCATTTTGATATCACAAAGTAGTATTCTACTTAAATATACCTTTTATTTCTCAACTTATTCTGAAATATGAGTCAAATAATGAAAATTTAGAGTTGTACTAAGATTAAGTAGTTCAATATAGTTAGAAATCACCCAACAAATGTTAGTAAAAATTCATGTGTTCAAGGATGTACAAAAATATGTGCTTAAAATTCAAGTTCTACAGGCCTATGAACATACTAGAAAATTCTACAAGTTTTACTGCACAGACTTCAGATTTAGTTAACTAAATTTTTAAAAATTATTTGATAATAACCTAAGTATTATTTTTCATTATCAATTAAATTAATGCAAAAAAGCCTATTATATTGCTATACATTACATATAATTGTGCTAATAAGCGCTTTACAATTTTTACTTCATTTGATTCTCACAACAACCCTAAAAGATGGATGCTAAAATTATAAAAAGACCCAAATGACTAACCAAAGCAAAGATCTGCTATTTTTTTGGTTTGTTTTTTTTCCATAGTATTAATGATGGCATTCTAATATGGTGACTGATTGATATGACAAAATTTCATTTCTGATGACACACAAATTATTTTCCTGCTTACAATTTTGCTCTGATTTTATATAACAGAATAACAGGCACATGTAGATCAGAATGATATGAATTCAGGCATACAAATATACTTGGTTTGTTTCCTTTTTTTCTTTTTTGCTGTCCTTACAAGTATAAAAAAATAAAAAGTAATCAGCAGATGATGCAATTTACTCAATTACTTGTTTTGTTCTGGTGCAATCAAACAACTTAGTAGCAGCCAGTTTAATATTAAACTGCTGATAGAAAAATTAGTGCACTTGTATGTGTCTAGCTTTCCCCCTTTTTCTACTGGCTTTTTTTTTTTTAATTGTGACTATTCCAGCGAGGAACTGATATAAACAATATTGTTTTCCAACAAAGGTATAATTTTCTGCCAATATGCCCTTATGCAACATATGGCACAGAACAAAAAATATTGGAACTAGGGCCATCATTTAACTTTTTGTATTTCATTTTCTTCACTTAAGGGGGGGAAAAAAGGTCTAGTCTAGGTCTAAACAAGTCTCTCTCACTCATCTCCAATGACTGAGAAACGGAAACATTTGTTAGTTCATTTTGACCAGTTCCAATAGCCAAATCCTTTTCAAAGGACCTTACTCAGAGTTATACTTGAATGTGCAAAGTAAAAAAAAAAAAAAAAAAAAAAAAAAAAAAAGGCATTTTTTAAAAAAAATTTAAATATGTGAAATAAAATCTACTTTACCAATCACACTTCAGATAAACCGGAGGCTTTCTATTTTGAAGTATTTGAAGACAAAAATTTTATTTCTTTAAGTAAAAAATGACTAGAGTTATATGGTTCAAGAAATGCTTCACAGATAATCACCTTTTAAATTATCTATTCTATGCATTATTTGACAAAAATTGTTGGGAATATTGGAAATTAGTATGGCAGAAACTAGGCATTGACCCACACTTAACACTGTACATCAACATAAGGTCAAAATGGGTTCATGATCTAGGCATAAAGAATGAGATTATAAATAAATTGGAAGAGCATAAATTATATATTCTATAGTTTAAGGGAAGAAACAGAAAAATGAAAGAAAATAGAATCTGATGATATATAAAATATCACAAACACAGTAATTATAATTTTCAATAATCAACTAAGCAGTCACCCAAAATATCACTATTACTTCTGCAAGGTAAAAAGTGTTAAATTATTTCAGGAAAGAAAAAGGAAAAAAGAAAAGGGAAGATGTTTGGAATAATAACAAAATAATCCTGATCCAAGCTTTAAAAACAATTGTAAAGTTGGATTGAAATAACTAAATAAAAACAATCATCAATGAATTTTATTTAGTATTATTTTCAAGCTCACATTACATAATAATGTTATGAAATAAAGATAGTATTTTAATATATTTAGTGAAGAATCATCACTTCTAAATATGGCTATGAAAATAATACAGTATCTTTATTATCCATTGCTCCAGAATAATGTACTACATTTAGCCAATATTCTGTCTTCAAAATTGATCGCTATGGAAACCATGATGTCACAAATCAGCTTTGGATTTGTTTTTACATGTATAATTTTAAAAAATAATCATGGGCTTTTATTTTTCAAAACATAAAGATAGTTTTCAACATCCATCCTTGCAAAACCAAGGATCCATGTATCCCCCACCCCCATCCCCAGACTGCAAGTAATCCAATACAGGTTAAACATGTGTAGTTCTTCTAAACGTATTTCCACTTTTATCATGTTGCACCAAAAAAAAAATCAGATCAAAATGGAGAAGAGAAGAGCAGAGCAGAGCAGAGCAGAGCAGAGCAGAGCAGAGCAGAGCAGAGCAGAGCAGAGCAGAGAAGAGAAGAGAAGAGAAGAGAAGAGAAGAGAAGAGAAGAGAAGAGAAGAGAAGAGAAGAGAAGAGAGAAGAGAGAAGAGAGAAGAGAGAAGAGAGAAAGAAAAGATCAAGCAAACTAACAATAAAAGATGAAAGTACTATGTCATGATTCACATTCAGTCCCCAAAATCATCTCTCTGGATGCAGTTGGCTCTCTCCATCACCTCACTCTTGAAAAGAGCCAAGTCCATCACAGTTAATCTTGTTAACTGTTGTGTACAATGTTCTCTTGATTATACTCATTCCACTCAGCATAAATTCATGTGAGTCCCTCCAAGACTTTCTGAAATCAGCTGAGTGATCGTTTTTTATAGAACAATAATATCCTATTACATTAATGTACCATAACTTATTCAGCCATTCCCAAATTGATAGAAATCCATTCAGTTTCCAGTACCTTGCCATTACAAAAACAGTTCTGTAAACATTTTTGCACATATAGATCGTTTTTTATGATCTCTTTGGGATATGACCCAGTGCTGGATCAAAGCAGATGCACAGTTTAACAGTCCTTTGGCCATCATTCCAAATTGCACTCCACAATGGCGAGATTAGCTCACAACTCCACCAACAATGCAGTAATGTTCTAGTTTTCCCCACATCCCCTCCAAAATTTATCATTATCTTTTCCTATCATCTAAGCCACAGATTGATTTCACAAATCATAAATTTCAGAAATGTAAAAGTTCCCAATTAAAGAAACAACAATTTGATTTTTCCCTAGCATTTATTAATAGTCTTTGAGTAGAATCTAACAATACATCTAATCATCCTTTCACGCAGCTAGAGTAAGGTATTCTATTCTGCTTAAAAAGAAACACCATACAGAAATACACTTGTGGAAGTAATACCTAAGGAATTCTTTAAATGATAATTGATAATTGTAAAATTTAAAGAACTGCTTATTTTTTCCTAATACATCATAGATAAGAGATAAGAATCAGAAACAGGTTATAACTTTGGTAAACCCAACTAAATAATCAAGAAGTTATTTTTAAAATTTCTTTTGTTTCTAGACATCTTGCAGATATTAGAATAAAGAATTAAATAATTCCTATTCCAAAGAAACTTATACTATATACATATAGTTGAAAATTCCCTATGGAAAAATTTTCTGCTTGAAAAAAAAAATTGTTAGGAAAACTGGGTAGTTGGCAGAAATAAGATTTAGATGAACATGTTATACCATATTCCAAAAATAAATGCACAAAATTAATAAAAAGGTCATAAATGACAGGCAGTCAAAGAATATAAGCAAACATTCCAAAAAACAAACAAACAAAAAAAAATACAAAATAGTAAAACTCTCCAGATGAGTCACATTAAGAGAAACGTAAATAAAAATTGAGGTTTTCACCTCATGTTCTGCATAATGGAAAAACCCACAAAAAATGGGAAGTGTCAATCAAAGGGTTATGGGAATATGGGAAGAATACTACTGATGGAGTGGTGAATTAGGATTACATATTTGGGGAAATTTCAAATAAGCAAACAAATTGATAAATACCTATACTCTTTGAATCAAATTCCATTACTAACTAGCGATATACCCCAAAGTGAAACTAGAAACAAAGTATAAATTTCCCATAGTGCAATGAGCTTTAAAACAAACAAACAAAAACCCTGTAGCATATTACATATAGTAAAGGAATATGAATGTGTAAGAAATTATAATGATAGGAAGGCTTACATAAGCTGATGCAAAGTGAAATGAACAGATCCAGGGGGAAATGACAGCAATAAATCCCAAGACCCATTATCACAAAACAAAAATGAATGTTGCAAAACCACAAACAAGGATAATCACAAGGAAGAGATGAGAAAAAAAAATTCATATTTTTCTTATATCCTCATTCCCACCTTTAGAACTGTATAACCATAGAACAATTCTTAGTTTTGATTTTTTTTTTTTAATCACCTTAATCATTTTTCAGCTTTTTGTTGCTGTTCTTATTCTGTGGGATAGCTCTTTAGGAACAGGGGAAATTTAAGTGATGTGAAAACAAAATCTCAGATCACATTTTTAAAAATTGCAATATCAATGAGGATACAATACAATCTGACACCTTTTATTTTTGGCCATTGCAACATGAAGTCTTAACCAAGCAAGGGAAAAAGAAGATCAAAAAAGAAAGAACAGTAATTTTTAAAACCTGAAAATTTCAAAGGATTTACACAAATAAATGCAGAAGGGGAAATGTAGATTATACAAGGAGTCAGGACAGCAACTATTCTGGATGAGATTCTACCATCTGAGATGTATAAGTAATACTAACATGTTTACAAGTAATTCCCCAGTTTTTAAGTGGATTCATGAACTAAGCCACATGAAAGACTGCTACAAATCACTGAGAAATGCAAATCAAAGTAACTGGGATTTTATCTAACATCTAGAAATTGGCAAAGATTTTAAAAAGTATGGAAATTGTTAATGTTGGAGGGATTCTGGAAAGGTGGGCACACTGATAACAGTAATTACTGAAGCTGTGAATTGTTTTAGTCATTTCAGAAAACTATTTGGAAATCTCAAAAAAAAATTTTTTTTTCTAAATGTTTATGTCTTTTTAAGCTCAGAGACCTACTTGCTAGTCATTAACACAAAGGAACAGAGAGATGATGGTTCCTTTACACACTAAAATATTTTTAGTTATAATTTCTGTGGCAAGGGAAAAAAGCAGATGTCCAAAGATTAGGAATGAATGAATTATGATGTGTGAATATAATGGAATATTCATAAAAACATGGGAAAAAAATTCTATGAACTGATGAGGACAAAAGCAGCAGAATCTGGAAAACAAGATATATAAGCTACTATAATAATTTGTATAGAGACTATATCTATTTTTTTTTGATCAAAATTTCCTGGTGAGGAAACTGTGTTAGGGAAGTATGCTAACTTTTCTACAACTTCAAGTGTCAAAGATTTGCCTAGAGCAGTGAAGATTGTGTTATGCCCAGGATCACACAGTCAGCATGTTTCCTAATATACTGAAGACTTTCTGGCCAAGTCTGGCTGAAACTTATTAAACAATACTGACATTACACAATTACAACAATGTGATTGGACTACAGACTGTAAAGCAATAGGCAAAGGAGACCCAATAAAATGAGAAAATATCCAATTGGTTATAAGTATGTTATATTGCTTATATTGTCAAGACAGCGAATGTGATGTTTATTTTTTTTCCCTTCCTTCGTTAATCTTTAGAAGAGAAAGCTCACATAAAATTTAAAGCAGTAAACCCAAGAGAGAAACAGAGAAAGAGTCAGACAGACAAACAGGCATAGAGGTAAAGAGTTATGAAAGACAGTATAGTATACAATACACCACCTTCAAAACGACAAAGATCTGGATTCAAGTACTCCTATGACAAACACCAGAATCCTAGAGAAAGCCATTTGATTTCTTGGTACTCTAAACAACTTTCTAAGAAGGTTAGTTATAGAGCAAGGTGCTAGTTTGCAAAGATCTCTGCACATGAGCTTACTACCCCAAGTTCCCCATACTAATGAAATCACAGATCCAGTCCTTACTCCATTTAAATCAACCCAGATTTGAACACAAGTTTTACATTTTGAACTCTGGAGGGGATATGCCAATTTTAAGGAATTAACTATTACTTGTGCTTAGAAACTAATGGTGAAAAAGACAATTCATTATTTTGTTATAGAAAACAAGTACAGATTTAATCTCAGCTGACTTCCCAAGTGCCAGAAACCAATTTTTGATTACTTAAAAAACTTTGGACATATATATAATTGCCATTTACTATGGCAATAAGATAATAAAAATTATTTAAGAGTGTAGAAACATGGCAGAAGAAATGGCTAGTTTGGCATTAAATTTAATCTAAAATAACAAAAATCATACTTTAAGACCTACTAACTGGACATCATGTTTAACATTCATTAAATAAAGGACTTGAACTACCAAAAAATATATATACAGCATACAACTGGATATCATGTGATAAACTTGACCTTAAATTAGCAAGCTAAATATTCACAAAAGTTAGGTGACATGGGGTCATGAAAACCGGGGCATGAATACTTCCTGTGATACATACTAGCTGTGATGCAAAACAAATTACTTTCTCTTTCTCAAATAACAGTACTTACACATAATAACATAGTTGGGATCAAATGAGGCAATATGTACAAAGTGCTTAGGAAACCTTGAAGTATATAAATGCTAACTACTATTAATATAATCAATATTAATACTATGAGAAAACTAAAGGGGGATGTTAGGCAAGTGGGTTTTTGGATGATCCACATAATATCTTAGGGGGATGATAAAGTACTACCTTTCTTCTATATACATTTCATTTTATCAAACTGAGGCATCTGAAATCAATTCATAATACAACAGCAAATTTGGCAGCACTCAAAAAAGAAAGTCATGGTGGGTGGCATTAAACATGAAAAAATATCAATAAACCCTTTAATAACTGAGGATAGGTGGCTAATAGAATCTGGTATTATCACATTTTTTATGTTAAAAAAAGTTAGACTAGATGGACTCTAAAATTCTTTTGTTTTAAACTGATACCATTCACACTACCTTCTTTCTCAAAAAAATTAATTAAAAAAATTAAAAACAACTCCCCAGAAATACTTTTCAAAAGCTGTCCTACAAAGAAAAAAATCTCAGCCTGACAGATACACTTGGAATTGGAACAATGGTGGTGGTAACATCCCTGATTATGTGGATAAATATATTCTAAGGAGCATTAGCAGCACATGAGATCAACTCTTTTTCCTAGTTTTAAGTTCCCTAAAGTCATTGCCGTATTCTAACACCATGGGGGTGAGGGTGGGAGTGTTGAGGAAATCAGTGAAGGAATGAATAAAATGGAACATTTGATGAATAATGGACCTTACTTAACAAATGTTTCCTGAAGTAAAAACATAGCTTATATACACATACAGTAGTTGACATCACCAGTCTACACTAATATAAGTAAAACACTGTAAGTAGACGTCACTGAAACATCACGCTCATATAACATGAATGGGCTTCACATCCAGTAAGGACTATGGTAGCCCAGCTGTGTTCCAACTCTGCTTTCCACACTGATGAGTTAAACAATCATGCACAAGTCACCTCGTTTGTGAACCTCAATTTACTCATCTGTAATAAAGGGATGGAAACGACAGAACTTGATTCTAATGATTCAGAAGATCTAATCAGATAATACATACCTCTTTGTCAAATTTAATGGCTCTCTTGTCATGTTTTAAAATCTATTTCTTTTCATAAATTCTCCCACCAAAGGGAGCTCACCTAATATACCCAGGAATAGTCCTAATTTTTTTTTTTTACTCTATTTAAACACAAATGTATCACCTGGGGTCACCTACAGCTTTAGACAACTTCCCACACCCTTATAGGTTCTTCATATACCATAACACTGCCATCTAGCTAACTTCTCCATATTAATTTACTTATATTTCTAATTAGTGTCTCACCTAAAAGGAATATAATCCATTTGGATTAATTTTCTTTCTTTCTTTCTTTCTTTTTGGTTTGGGGTGGGGCGGTTATTAAGAATTAGGTGGAAGTGGAAGAATTTGATTAATTTGTATGACTAATTTTGAATAAAGACTCACTTTGTCCTAGGAAAATGGTGGTTTTAAAGAACGGTCAGTTATCAGTTAAATTTGATAACATCTATAAATAAAAAGCAATGTTAAAAATTAAGTAATTCAAACATCCTCAAAGTTTCACGAAATTTGAGTTATCTATTGCAATAAATACCATTACAAAGAAGGTTCAGTATGGAATTATTTTAATATATCAAGAAATGGCCTCTAATCTAGTCCAAAGCACTTCCTATAATAAATAATGTAAAAGAAAACAGATCATCCGATCCTGGTTCTATTTGCAGTCACAGTAACACAAATACATCTTTGTTGTTAACACTGAAGACTAAAACAGAAAGAGAGGGCAAAGAATCAGAATGGGAGGTGGGGGAAAGGGTAAAGACAAAGGAAATGGCCTTATCAAATAAGATATATCACCTTTAAAAACTCAATGACAATTTCTACCTCAAACTTAAAAAATTTCATTACTAAAAGTTCCAATGACTTTTAGTACATAGACAACATAGGAAATAAAGAAGTGTGGATGGCAATACTGTTTTTACACTGGATTCAAAGGACATTATTACTTCTTAATTATACAACAGAATAGATAAATCATAACTGCACATCATTCTCACTATTTAAAAAGATTGGAAGCTAATTCACAGCAGTATGTTGAACAAATCTACCTGCAAAATTGTTGTTATTCTGTGGTTTTCCTATGTTTGCTCAATAAAAGAAAATGGACAAAAACTTCATACAAGTAGGCATTGTAAAGTGAGGAAATACTTGTATCAATGATTTCTGTTTAGTTGGTTCAATTGTGTCCAATTCTTTGTGACCCCATTTGGGATATTCTTGGCAAAGGATCAGTGAATGGTTTGCCATTCCTTCTCTAGTTCATTTTACAAGTGAGGAAACCGAAGCAAATAGGGTTTCCCAGAGTCATATAGCTACTAAATATATGAGGCTGGATATGAGGTCAAATCCAGACTCTTCATGATTCCAAGCCTAATGCTCTATTCCACTGTGCCATCTAGCTGCCCCTAAGCATATATCAATGCAATCCCAAACAAACAAAAATTGATAAAACACCAAGCCAATATAATAGCTTGGAAAGGACACATTAGAGTTAGCTTTCATACAATTTTAAAATTACACTAATTTTAATATTTAGAACTAAATGGGACTTATAGCCACCAAGTTAATTTCCGCATTTTGTGCAAAATTTTTCTAAAGCTCCATATGACCATCAAGACAAATTAAAATTCTTTGGGTTTTCATTCATAGCATTTTGCAATCTGGCATATTTTTTTGAATTTTTCTCAAGTACCTTCATTTCCAATACTCAAGATTGGACTACTATTACTATTTTCTGAACAGACACAGGCTTTTTCTCACATTCTTTTCTTTAAATCACTCAAAGGCATTTTCTAATGACTGTTGAATTCCTACCTATACTTTAAAAACAAATGCTATCATAGTACCATAAATTTTGAACCAGAGAAGATCATGAATTAAGGCCAAAAGAGTATAAACAACTTGCCCAGTGTCAAATAGCTAATGTCAAAGAAATTATTTGACCACAGGTCTTCTAGACTCTAGGATCAGAATTTCATCACAGCATGTTTAAGAAGTCTTTAGGTGTTGATTTCGTCCAACTTCACACAGCACAATTTCTTTACTATTTCTGAGCAGTTATTCTACACTTTAGGGGTTATTTGGGTACAGCACATTCCCCAGGTACACTTTAGTTGAATAAGGATAGGCTATCTTTATCTCAATTCTGAATTTCCCTTTAGCATCAAGCAGTGTTAACTATACAGAAAAAGTATTTTATATGGCCAGGTTGAAATATATGTTTCCTGAAAACTTAAATCTACTATAAATATCTGGTCATTATCATCAGATTAGTGAGACTGGAATAGAGAGAAAGGTTTAACTACTTTAGAAGATATTTCAAAGAAAAACTTGAAAACTGAGTAGATAAGAAGTAAGAAGAGAATTGAGTCAAAGCTTTCAAAAGCCTGTTTTACCAGTCTATGTCATTAAAATGCTCATAATATGCTAAAGAAGCAAAGATTATTATATTATAAGATTAGAGATCAATTGGATTTTAGATTGTAATAATCTGCCTTAGAGGCAGCTAGATGCTTCAGTGATATGGAATACTGGGCCTGTACTAAGGAAGATTTGAATTCAAATCTGGCCTCAAATACTGATTAGCTATGTGACCCTGAACAAATCATTAACATTGTTTACATCAATTTCCTCATGTTTAAAAATAAGCTGGAGAAGGACATGGCAAACCATCCTAGTATCTTTGCCAAGAAAACCCCAAGTGGGTCACAAAAAGTAGAAGAATTGGGCACTAATAAAACAACAACAACCTGTTCTAACAAAGTGATTACTATCTGTGAAATTAATATAAGAATCTGCCAATCATGTAGTATATAACAGCATATAGATATAAATATGGCTTAATAAGTACAAATTTATTTGTAACTCACTGAATTCATAATAGTTATGTGCAATCATATTTTTCAATCAACAAATTGTAGCTATCTAATAGCTACAGTAATTGGTATTGGCACTTTTCTGATATTTTATAATAAGAGTCAAAACTGTAACCCGGGTTTATAAACTGCTTTGTATCTTCAAAACACCTATCACACTGCCAAAGGTGAATAAACAGTGACTGAGCAATTACAACATGTCAGGCTCTATGCTAGTTGATGACAACACACAAAATGATAATCCCTGCCTTCAAGGAGCTAACAATCTATTAGGATAGACAACACAGAAAAGAAGCTGAAAATCAGGGCAAAGGGGAACAAAGAAGTGAAGTGCCCCATGTGGGGACATGGTGAATTCAGAAGTCACAAAGTAGTATAAACAAGAAGGAAAAGAGGAAAAGTTAGTGTAAACCATAAATTTAAATGGGGGTTTGGGAATTCATGGCCCTGATCCCATTCTGAATACAAGACATATTCAATAAACCCAAAATAAAATAAAATAAAAATCTATCAATCAGCAGGCTCAAAAACAAACAAAAATATAACAACCAATAAATCAATCACCAGGCTAAATAAATGAAGGTGAAGAAAAAGTCTTTATTCTTTAACACCAAGAAACAACTATTTATCTACTGAGTAGTGAAAATAACAACTTAGATGTATCAAAATTATATTCCCTTGCCTTCCCTTTAAAAAGATATTTATTCACTTGTACAAAAGTGCAATATAAGAACTTTGATAAGATATTCTAAGATAACAATTGATAAAAATTGTCTCAGTAAATAAGTGTCCTAGGTAATTTACACTATGATTTCAATATTCAAACTAGAAGTGAGAAGAAACTTTTACACAAATATTTGCAAGTACAATTCTGTAGTTATTTACAGTAATTTGCTCCTCCAAAAATACATTTACTATTTCCAAATGAAATAATTGTTATGTCTTCATCTATCACTAAACAGTTTGAAATTATTTAACATGATTGTCTAAAAAGCTGTCATTATGGTCATTTTTGCCCTGCCCAATGAATAAAATTCAAATATTGTTCAATGAAGAAAAGAATGAAAGGTAAGACAGGTTTTTAAGTCACAGCTAATTAAACCCATTTTTGAGAGTATGAGGTGTATCAAATGCTTATATGATCTTATAAAATACCTTTAATAACCTAATATCTCCTTTACCATCCCTGACAAAGAAATCAAGGTTTATGAAGAGCATTGCACAAAAGAATGATATTCACATTTTATATGTATAAAATGAAAATGTAATTCCATTTTTTCCACCACTAAATGGACTAGAAATTGATACCTCAGGAATAAAATGAGAAGATTCTACAATAAACATCTAAAAATTATTACTTACTGCAGGTACCAATAATTTTTTTACTTCTTCAACAGCTCTCTTCAGTTTGATTTCTGCTCTATTCTGAGCATCTTCCACAGTGATTAGTACATGTAAATCTTCATTTAGGTGTTCCCAATTGGGTTTGCCTCTGTTTTGTTCCTCCTAAAAGAAAAGAAAAGAATATTTATATAGATCTGTGACCTAGATGACACCAATTCCAATTAATTTTATAAACTGCATGACATATCAAACAGTATGTTTTTACAAGAGCCGTGAATTATTCTAGACAGAATGACAGACTTGGGAGTTAGAAAAATTTTTATTCAAATCCTACTTCCAATATATATTAATTGTATGATCCTGTAAATTATATCCATTGCAATATAAAAAAATAGAACTTCACAGTGACAAAAACCATTGGCGTATGGCATATTGATAATTGACAAAGAGAAAAAGAAAATCTTTGCCCACCAAGAAGAATTGGAAAACAATTGAAATCACCTGCTTATATTTTTCTTCTATCCAAAGCTTTTAAAAGACATGATGGCTAAGTACATTGAGTACATAGAAGAGCCATACCCATAAATTTTATTAGTGAAGACTATCAGCCTCTAGAGAGAAACTATCCTTTATTCTCAAGAAGGCAATTGGACACAGAAATTTGAGCCTCAATAGACACAAAGATCAACCAGGATAGGGTATGAGTATATTGTGAATATTATCAGCGCTGAGTTATATACCACCATTTTGCTATCTCTCTTTGAGAGGTGGGTTCAATTACTACAATGGTAAGTAAAATGGTGTTTTAGTCCAAGGAATCTTCCATTTTGAAATTCATGGCCCTGTGATAGCTCTATCCCAAGCTGGTCTTGAGTTTTTGCAATAATTCTAAGGGAAAAAAAATCAGACTCTCAGGATCTTTTTCTTTTCTGTTACAAGTGGCCAAATAGGTATATATACTTTTTAGAAATGGAAATTTATTGTCGTATATTTCAAATCCTTCCTGATATTTTGCTGGTCACATGCCAATATTTGTTTTGTTTTTATTTCCCTTTTGTGCCTTTTTTTTCCTATTCCATTTTTTTTTCTTATTCTGCATTTAGTTTAAAAATTTTTTTTAAAAAGAAAGCAATTAAGTCACTCCCTTTGTCTTTCTCTCAGTAAAATGTACTATCTTTAACAAATCATTTTTCATTTTTTAATTCATCTGATATTCTTTAGACATCAACTGTAGTGATTCAATTATAAAATGGGTTATATAATAGATATAAAAAAAATTTTGTATACTTTTTATACATCCTAGGAAAATGTCCCTTTTCTCTCTGAAAGAAAAGTCACATTGTAGATAATGTTCCACTCAGTTAAGCAGGGAGCATCTTACCTCTGTATTTATTTCTAGATGATTCTTCACCAAAATATATCAGTATATTATTCTTTATCCCCTTGCATATTTGTAGGACATCAAGAACAGTGATTTTAAATTATTGAATTACGTTTTGGTTCTAAGATCACACTCTTGTAAAGTGTAGTCAAAATATGCAGTGTTCAAACCAAGTTAAGGTTCAAACGAGACCTGAAAGCAGGACATTGTCCAGGGGTGGCAACTCTTGTCAAGAAGCGTCTTGTCATCCTTACAACTCAGATCAAATATTACTACAGCAATAGAATTAAAGAGGAACTGAGAAATGCTTTCTGTAGAAAGTGTGATTTTAGCTAGAATTGAAGGAAAACAGGAGGCAGAGATGAGGGAGAACAATCTAGGCATGGAGGATGTCCAATAACAATGCCTGGAAGCTGATAAGATTGAGTATCATTTGTGGAAAGATTAAAGGAAATTAGTGTCACTGGATTAAAGTATCAAAGGTATAAAGTTAAAAAAAAAAAGCTGGTTATAACAAACCCTAGGATATAACAGACTTTGAATGCCAAACAGAATGTTTTATACTTAAATCTGGAGTTAATGGGGTTTTTTGAGTAGTGAAGCTTGGCACAGTTGGAGCTGATCACTTTGGTGATCAAACTGGAATGGAATGGGGAAAACCTCTTGTTATTTGATCCTTACAACAAACTTGCAGGCAGGTGCTATTATTATCCCCATTTTAAAGATGAGGAACTTAAGCAGGCAGATCTAACACACCTACTGAGTTTTTGAGTCTGGATTTCAGTCATCCTGGCTCTAGGATTCTATCCCAGGTCCAAGTTCTCTCAACAATGCTTCCTTGTTCATAATAATAATCTCTTAACATTAGCTTTTTTTTTTTTTTAAATGGCCATCTAGTGGTTCTCTTTGCCCCTCATTTTTGTGATTCATTTGTTCATAGGATTAGCATCACCAACAAAAACAATAATCCTAAAGAACCCAATGCAATCTGAACAAGAATCTTTATTTTTACTTTGCTTTTGCTTCTTAGTTAATTAAGTAAAAACTACCCAGTTTATTGTTGAAAGCCCTTCAGTTTGACTCTAATCTCTTTTTCTGAGCTCATTTCAACTCTTACAGTTTATGCTTATGCTGCCTTTTAAAACATTTTTCCCTTAATTTGGCAGAGGCAAACTCACACTGATGTATGTACCACCTGCCATTCATTTCAATCTCAGAATCCTTAAGCTTCCTTAAGAGTTTTTTTCATATGCTATACCTTCTTGGGTTAGTTTTATGTGTTTGCCCGAATTGTTAATATTTTTTCTCTCTCTAGAATTATATTGTATTAACTTATGTCAGTGAATACTGCTTCTCCCCAATAAAATGTATTTTCTTTATGAGGAAAGCCTTTGTTTGTTTGTCTTTGTTTCCTTAGGGCCTCATTCAAGTGCTGGTTGCATTTAATTGGATTAGGTGATAGGCAGGAACTATATCGCCAGCAAACTTTATTATCAGTGTAGAGATTAAAAAGGATATCTCCCTTCTTTTGGTACCTGTACTGTACTTGACATGAAGTCAGTGTTTATATTTATTTTTACCTAAACTCTATATGATTATTTTCAAAGTCATAGTATCACAAATTTAGAGCTGTAATATAGAGCTGTTAAAATCCATCTAGGGCAATTTCTAGATGAGGATAATGAGCTTCAGGGAGGTTGGCACAATAATAATGGCTACATGTCCTTTTCTTACTCTGTTTAGGAAGAGATTTGCTTCCTTGCTTCTATCTTAAGTTCTTTACTTTCTTTTTTGCCTCTCACTGAGGCCTGACTTCTCCTATTAGTGCCAGCACTTCATTCATTTCCTTTAACTCACTCATTGTCACAATCCTTATTTACTATACCCATTTCCAAACTTTCCTACCAACCAGTGTCACAGAGTAACCTCATCTCCTTTGATCATCATTCATTCCATAACTACCACCTACACATAATTCTGATAGCTACTGTGTACTAAACTCCAGGTTGTTGGGCTCCCTTCTTCAGTGAGAGCTTGCCTTGCATGATTTTTGCTCTTCAAATCCTGCCTTTAAGTTAGGAAACTATTGATAGTACTTCAGAGAGCTACTTTTAGAGTTCCTCAACTGAATCATTTCATCTAGCACCATCATGTTCCTTCCCTTGACTTTCAGTACAAACTCTTAACTTTCCCTGCTGCCATCTTTCTAGTCTTATAGTTGAAATTCCTTCCATACTCCCACATAATTCTTCCTCAGTGACAGTGACTTTCTTGATCTAAAAAAGTTGGAGATCCAGAGAAGGGCAAAAACATTCCATTTCCAAGGAGCTTACCTCATATTATAATGGAGGGAACAAGCATGAAAATAACTAGGTATATACTAGATATGTTCAGAATAACTGAAGAAAAGGTATTTAGCAGTTGGGAAAATCAAGAAAGGACCTCCTGTAGAAGGTGAGATTTAAGCTAAGTTTTGAAAGAAATCCAGGGAACTAAGTGGTGAAAGGTGGGGGGAGGGAGGGAAGGGAAGTGTGAAATACTTCTGGTATGGAACATAGCTAATGCAAAAAGATCCAGTTGATTTCAATTAAAATTAATGAATATGACAGTAATAATAAACAGACCAAAATATATAGATTATTTTATTTGCTCTTATAGGAGTTATAATTTAATTTACCTAGTTATTTAGCTAAAATTAAACCGGTGAGGTTTAAAGCATATTATGAAATAATAAGCACAGAAGTTCATGTTCAGACAAGTCTGTTCTGTTTGAAAATGCATTTTTTTCTTTGTCCAGTAATAGATAAATCAAAATATGCTTCAATTTGAGTATATAAACTATGGTTTCTTGAGTTCAATGTTTTAATTCTGCGAGCTATATATTATTACTTATGGCATAATGAAATGTTGAAAGATTTTCCTTAATTATATATTTCTCTTGAGAAATGCTTAAAATAATTTCTGATAAAGAAAATATGAAATATATTCTAAGCTTTTTTTCTTTGGATCCATTCTTAATTCTGAATGATTACTGTTTTTGACAAACGTAGTTGAATTCTTAGGTCATAGCAGTATTATTTAAAGATTAAAATAAAATGGAAAAGAAAACATTAATCTTTGCAACATTCTGGGAAATGTGGAAAGAATACTAATGAAAGTAGCACAGTTAGATTTTTAACCCACACATTTTTTAAGCTACTTTGTGTGTTGTGTGGTTTAGTTTCTGATTCATAATAAATTACGTTTTTTTAATTTAAAATTAAATCCAGATTCATCACCTATATGTATTATTTAAGTATGAATTAAGCAACTACAAGGTGCTAAAAGATATAAAATAATAAACAATAGCTGTTTGAAAGGAACTTATTACTATCTAGTGGTGGAAATAGCACCACACATACATGTACACACACACATGCATATTCATGAATACACCAACTAATTCTGACATTATATCATAGTACTCTATATTTAAAAAAATAAAACAAAAGAAAAGAGTACTGCATGCTTAAAAGAAGGCCTTCTTTACTACTATACCAAGCATAATTTTATTGTGTTTACAAATTTTTTTCCTTACTATTTATATTTTTGAATTTTTAAAGTATAATTACAAATTGCTTTTTAAAATTATTTTTCCCTTCCACCCTCATCCCTCATTTTTACTTAATTCTCAGAAGCAAAGCTAAGTTCAATAAAGATTCTTGTCCAAATTGGATTGGATTATTGTTTTTGTTGATGATTAATAGTCCTATGAACAAATGAATCACAAAAACAAGAAACAAAGAGAACTAGGCTATTAAAAAGAAAAAGAAAAGCTAATATTAAGAGATTATTATGAAAGAAGATACATAGTTGAGAGAAAATGGAGATAATAATAGCACCTGCCTGCAAATTTGTTTTAAGGATCAAATGAGAGTTTT
Organism: Sarcophilus harrisii; assembly: GCF_902635505.1. Taxonomy (NCBI): domain Eukaryota; kingdom Metazoa; phylum Chordata; class Mammalia; order Dasyuromorphia; family Dasyuridae; genus Sarcophilus; species Sarcophilus harrisii. The sequence goes on from NC_045429.1 coordinate 127,474,036, forward strand.
TCCCCATTCCATTCCAGTTTGATCACCAAAGTGATCAGCTCCAACTGTGCCAAGCTTCACTACTCAAAAAACCCCATTAATTCCCAGATTTAAGTATAAACATTCTGTTTGGCATTCAAAGTCTGTTATATGCTAGGGTTTGTTATAACCAGCTTTTTTTTTTTTTTTAACTTTATACCTTTTAATATTATTGTTCTGTAAGAAATGACCAGCAGGATGACTACAGAGAGGGTTGGGAGAGACTTACATGAACTGATGCTAAGTGAAATGAGCAGAACCAGTAGATCACTATATACTTCAACAACAATACTGTATGAGGATGTATTCTGATGGAAGTGGATTTCTTCGACAAAGAGATCTAACTCAGTTTCAATTGATCAATGATGGACAGAAGCAGCTACACCCAAAGAAAGAACACCGGGAAATGAATGTAAACCATTTGCATTTTGGTTTTTCTTCCTGGGTTATTTTTACCTTCTGAATCCAATTCTTCCTGTGCAACAAGAGAACTGTTCGGTTCTGCACACATATATTGTATCTAGGATATACTGCGACATACTTAACATGTATAGGACTGCTTGCCATCTGGGGAAGGCAGTGGGAGGGAGGGAGGGGAAAAGTCAGAACAGAAGTGAATGCAAGGGATAATGTTGTAAAAAATTACCCAGGCATGGTTTCTGTCAATAAAAAATTATAATTATTTAAAAAACAAACAAAAAAAACTTTATACCTTTGATACTTCAATCCAGTGACACTAATCGCCTTTGATCTTTCCACAAATGATACTCAATCTTTTCAGTTTTCAGGCATTGTTATTGGACATCCTCCATATCTAGAATGTTCTCCCTCATCTTGCCTCCTGATTTCCTTCAATCCTAAGCATTCCTCATTTCCCCTTTAATTCTACTGCTCTGGTAACATTTGATCTGAGTTGTAAGACCCTTCTTTTCAAGAGCTGTCTCCCCCGGACAATTGCTTTCAGGGCCAGTCTGGAAAACTTAATTAATTTGGTTTGAACACTACATATTTTGATCATACTTTACAAGAAAATTTAGAACCAAAACGTAATTTAATAATTTAGAATCATTATTCTTGATTGTTGAAAAAAATGGTCCTACAAGTATACAAGAGGATAAAGAATAATAATGTACCGATGTATTTTGATGAAGGATCAGCTAGAAATAACTACAGAGGTAAGATGGCCCCTGCTTAACTGAGTTGCATGCTAGTCTAGATTGTGGTACATTAATAAAGATCCTGGCATGGTTCCTGGCATATAGCAAATACTACAAAAAATACTAATTATCATCATTATTGTTTCTGTTGTTTATACAAAAAACAAATTGCAACCACTGTATGGTAGAGATTAAAATGCATTATGTAGACAACTATCTTAAAAATTGTTGCAAATATACATAGGGGTATTTTTTCTTTTGTGTGCAGACACTCTTCCTTACTTTCTTTAACCTTTACAAAGAGTTTTAAAAACCAAACAGAGACACTCTGGAGTTTATTGAGTAGAAATGTGACATGATCATCTGTGTTTAAGGAAAATTATGAAAAATTTTATTTACAATTTTAAACAACTATTTTTATATATAACTATTGGTATCTGTCTCCCCAAAGAAAAATGCACATTCAGTCAGAAATGATATTTAAAACGTAGCTAATTTCCTACAAAAATTTCAAACAAAATCTGTACTGAATTCCTTAAACAAATGTAAAAAGAAAAAAAAAAAAAGGAACTAATTACTGAGAAATAAGTTATGGTTATTCTATATAAATAGTTATGCTGTAGGTTATGTGAGATAATTTCAATTTTGATTACAAATACTCTAATATCTTAAAATTATTTCTAAGCAGACTGTCTAATCTAAGAAAGATACATATTTATGATTATCTTTCAACATTACACAAAATTAAAAGTCAATCCTTTGGCATAATATTCCTTTATAAAATTCAACAATTAACAGTGGAATGTTGTGAGGTTTGTCTTCTTCATACCATCTGAATTCCTAAGGAAAGGTCTTATTATCTTAGTGTTAATCCTATCATGCTTTAACACAGTGTAAAAATAATTGATTTCTGCATATATTTAATGAATTACAAATCTAGTTTGAAAGAATAATTTGGGTGGAGTTTACTTTTTCTGAAGTAGAAACAACGCTTAATAATACAAATTGGCCATTCTGTTTCTAACTTAATTATTATAACTAAATTATAGCTATTTACAACTGAATAACTAGTAGCAAACTTTCTAGTTTCTTCAGAGATTAAGTGACTACCTCAGGATTACATAGCTAGTTTAAATAAAGCAGTAGGACTAGAATGTACTTACGCCAATATTGCTTAAATGGATGCTCACAACCCCCCTGCCATATTACCTCCCATTGTAAAATAATTTTAAGTCATAAAAATACCATAATTGTGCATTAAAAAATAACAAAAAATAGGAAGGTTTTTCTTATATGTATTTTTTTGGAGAGGATGGGGCAAAAAAGTGTGATAAGTTTCAACTGATATGTAATTTTCCTTAAACAACTCATTAACTTTTAAGACTTTTGTAAAAGTTCTAATAATATTACTTGATAAACATTATAATTACAATAATTGACATCAGTTTTTAAACACACACACACACACACACACACACACACACACACACTTATCAAATGAGATAAAATTTGTGAAGAACTTAGCAAACTGCCTGGTACATAATAGGTGTTGACCTGTCTCCCTACTTCCCTCCTCTCTCACAAGAACTGCTCAAGTACTTCTTCAAATTATTTTTAACTCATTATTTTGCCACTACTCCCATCTATGTTCACTGGTTATTTCACAGATGTTAAATTCTCGCAGAGGAAAATGACATTTTCCCCTAACTACTAAAATATAATTTCACAAAGATTTTATGAAGATAAATTGTCATTTATGAAGTACAAGCTTCAACTCCTTTCAGAAACATCTTTTGATGATTAAAAAATTACATTATTTTTGAAATAATATTTTATTTTTTCAAATACATGCAAAAATGGTTTTCAACATTCAGTTTTCAACATTCATCTTGGCAAAATCTTGTTTTCCAGATTTTTCTCTCTCCCTTTTTCCCTTCCCAAAGACAGCAAGCAATTCGATATAGCTTAAAACTTCTAAAACTATTTCTATATTCGTTATGCTACACAAGAAAAATCAGATCAAAATGGGGGAAAAACATCAAAACAACAACAAGAAGAAGCAAATAAACAACAAGGGTGACAATACTATACTTTGATCCATATTCAGTCTCCATAGTTTTCTGTTTTGATGAAATGATGGCACTTGATTGCCTTGAATCACCTCATTGTTGAAAAGAAGCAAGTCCATTATAGTTGATCATCACATAATCTTGTTACTGTGTACTGTGTTCTCTTAGTTCTGCTCACTTTACTTAGCATCAGTTCATATAATTATTTCTAGGCTTTTCTGAAATTAGCTTGTTAATCATTTCTCAGAAAAGAATACATTCATATACAATAGATCAGTGGGTCTGCAAATTCAAAATTTTTTTCTAATATGGTAAATATCTATCAATATAACCCACATAAACAAAATTTCTTCAGACAGATCCTCAATAGTTTTTAAAATAATATAAAGATAGTGAAAACAAAAGTTTGAGAACCAATGCCATAGATTATTCAGCTATTCCCCAAGTGACAGGCATCATCAAGATAATTAAATTATTTTTGCAATAATTGTTGTAACTCATCCACCTAGCATTATAACTACTTATTTATTTTGTGTCATATGGCTCAGAATATTTTCTTTTAGCATTCTATATTTAATATTTTAAATTTTTCACATGTCTATCGCACCCTAAAAAATGAGGGAGAAATTACATCATGTCAAGGATGTTTTCCAAGAAACTGGCAATGAGAAGGGGATATTCTTTGTTCCTATCATGGTTCTTGATGTAATGGAAAGAGTACTGAACTAGGTCAAGATGGGTTTGGTTAAACCCCAATTTTGACAATGTCATTAAATGGTGGGAAAGTTATTAAGCCTATATTAATGTGTTTTCTCATCTGTAAAACCAGAGAAATTAAATAATCTCTTAAAAGTCCAATTCAGCTCTAAAAATCTGTACTACATATCTATACATCTAGTACACTTTTGACTACGAGGGATAACGGACAGAGAAGGATTTCTTTGGTACAGGAAAAGGCCCAGATGAAGAAACGTTCTAGCAATGCCAAGTCAGCAATTCTCTTCAACTAAAAGTCTTAAGAGTTGTCCAGAGCAAGTGTTATGGGACTTGACCAAAACCACACAGCCAGCATCCGTCTCCCTCCTGCCTCTATTCACTTTACCCTTTGAAAATCAGGTTGATCAAATTTCAAATTATCTTGACTAGACTCCAGCTTTTAGGACACTTCCTGGCCATATATGCCACCTTCTTTTTCTAAAATGCTATAATTTGAGGCATGCATTATCACCTCTCACAAACAGGAATTTTATAATAGTCTTTTGTTTGTTCTGTTTAAAGTTTTGATGGGGAAGAAAAAAAAAATCCAGTAGTTCTCTATTACCTCAAAATCAAATATAAAATATTGTTTTTGACCAATTCCTCCCTTTCTAGCTTTCTTGTACTCTGTGATCCATACACTGTCCAAGTTGCTTGCTGTTCCTCATTCCATCTTCTGATTCCTTGACTGTTGTCCATCAGTGCTTTCCCCTTCTCGCTTCACTTCTATTTTTCTGGCTTTCTTTAAGATTTAGCTCCAATTCCATCTTCTCCTTGGCCTTTCCCAGTAGGCTTCCAGATTTTCTGCCAATTCTAGTGTTGTCCTTCTGAGATTACTTTCAATGTTACAATGTTTACATATTATTCATAAATTTATTTACATGTCCCATTGAGCTGTAATCTCCTTGAAGGCACAGACACATTTTTTCCTTCATTTATATCCTCAGAATTTAGCACAATATCTGGCATATATTAAGTATTTGACAAATACATGATGATTTAATAATATAATGTGCTGTAAGAACTTACATGTTGAAAAAATGATAGAAACCAAATTTCTATCAAGGGGGTTGCCCTGATAAAGATTAAATGATTCATGAAGCTACTAAGTGGACTTAAATGTCATTAGACTGTAAGTTGGGTGAAGAGAGGATTGGGTTTTTTGTTTGTTTTTTGGGAGGGAGGTGTGGCCTCTTTTATATTCCCAGTGCTTATGACAATGCCCAGGACATAGTGAGCACTTTAATTAATAAATGTTTATTAACTATTAAACTGTCATTTCTGATTTTAAATCTAACACTCTATGAATTTGGAATCAGAGGACTTAAACCTTGAATTCTGTTCCTAATTCCTACTTCTGCGACCTCAGGCAAATCACAATCTCTTCAAGGCTCAGGGTCTCTAAGGTCCCTTCCAATTTGGTATCTATCATCCTATGTGACCTTGAACAAGCCACAATTTGAATCTTGGTTTCTATATGTGAAAAAAAGCTAAGTCAATCAAACTGTTTCTCTTTGAATCTCATATATCTTTTCATATGCACATCTCTTATGCACTTGCATATTATTTTACATTTTAATTAGGTATGTTATATTATTAAATCATAAGCTCTAGTTTCATCTTAACTTGATATTACCCCCAAATGGGCAATGAATTAGAAAGAAAAAAAATTTTGGCTACATTTTCACAAATGATAAGTTAGATAATCACAAATCATATCATAATTCTACTTATAATACACACACACACACACACACACACACACACACACCTTCAGAAAAGAATGGTTTCCAGCTAGTTGGAATCTTCAGGCAAAACAGGGCTAACCATTTTTTATGAATATTGTAGATGGAATTCTTTTTTAAGAGTATATGAAGTCTCTTCTGATTCTGGGGTTTGAGTTTCTATTAATTTATAAGCAAGTCAACATTGGTTACTATGGTATTTAAAAGATAAACTTACTGATTGTTCTATGAATGAATGAAAACTAGAAAATTTTTAAACTTTCTACGTTGGATGAATAAAAACCTAACATACTGTACATTCTCCCCACTTTAATTTGGATCACTATTGCTCACTTGTAAGAAAACTACGTACATATTGTAATAAATTATATTGATTTCACTTGGTAAAGAAATCTGCATTTCATTCATTACTTAATATGTTATTGTATACCTGGCTATAAATTAAAAATCCTTTTATCTTATTTTAATGGATGTTAATTTTGTACTAGGTGATCAACAAAAAAAATTTTGAAGGTTGTAATTCAGGTATAAGGCTACGTCTTTAAAAAAATTTATTTTTAAATTAATCCTTGGAATTATTGTATTCTCTTGAAATTTACTTTTTCTAGATAAAATGAGATTGGAAAAAATCTGATTCATGGAGCTCCAGTTGATTTTATCATAAATTATTTTATTATAAGTAGCTCTTCTTAAATAATTAGAAAAAGAAAGAAAAAAGGTAATTTAAAAAACACTGTTAAGACAATAGCATTCCAGACTGACATAATGTCACAACAAAAAAATTACATTCTGAAACTTGGATTAGAATGATTTAATGAAGAACTACTAAAGTTGAAATAAATGAGAAAAAATGAAATGTTAGAGGTCATCATATAATGTAATAACTTTTATAATGTGATAGCAGACAAATTGTGTGGTTAAACAAATTGTGGTGCAAAAATATAATGGAATGTTACTATATAAGGTAGTATGTTACTACATAAGGTAAGATGTGATGAATATGAAGAATTTAACAAAAACAAAAAGAATTAAGAATAAAAACAAACAAAACTGGAGCTGTAGCCACCATTTCTATATTTAGCAATTCCCACCATAGAAAGTGGAAAAATTTTTTAGATTCCTTTTGGACACCATTTCTTCTGGGATGGGTAATCTGACCTGTTTGTACTACTAATACTTAGAAAACTTGAGTCTTGACATATAAATAGAATAAAAGAAATATAAACTCCTGATTAAAGTGACAATAAACCTTGGGGAGGGAAGATGCACTATGCACAACTATAAAAGATCCCTCACACCTCAACTGCCCCAGATAAAATTATGAAATTAGATGAATTTAAAAACTTTTTAAATTGTTAACTCCTAATGAACATTCCTTCCCCAAATGACTGCCAAAACTAGTCTTGAGTTTTTATACACACATTAGTCTATATATATATATATCTTTAGTCTAAACTATCAGGTTCATTAATTTATGAGAGATTGAACAAGAAATGTAATTTGATTTTATAAAATAAATTGTCCATTTAAATGCTTACTATCTTAAACCCTAAAGTCCATGTTGTAAAGGGGAAAAGGGAAGAGAAGGAAAGCTTTTCATTTTTTGAATCTTTCAAAATATTTATAAATATGGAATCTTGGCTATTAAAAGTTCAGCTAAATCAGGTATGATGGCTGACTCCCTCACTTTAACTGCTAAGAAGGTAACTGATGAAAAGGACATTAACTTGAAATTAAAATACATGGAATTCCATCCTACATTTATTTATATTTATTAGTTATGGGACCATAAATAAGGCACTATCTGTAATTTGTCTTATATAGATAATTACAAGGATTGGGGCTTGATCTTTCTGTTTTATTCTCCCTCTAAAATTATAGGAAATAATTTTGGTTTCATTCAAAAGACTTCTATATGCACTATACATCTACACATGCTTCTTATTCTGAGACTTCTAGATTTTTCAAAGTTAACACTTAAATTAGATTATTTTTAATTCTATGGCTTAAAATTTTAGAATTGTAAACACCACAATAGAAGGAGAATCATAGGCTGAAATGCTGATTTTGTTGAGATTTTACTTTATGTTGAAAACAAAAAATAATTATTTTCCTGAATTAGGCAATAATTGTCAATGTGTCCAAATTATGAATGGAATATCTTAAAATGTGGAGTTAATTTTATTGAGAGGAAGATAAATGTCAAAATATTTATAACTTTGATAAATCATAACCATTTATGTGATATTTGTACAGGATAACTCATTTGATCTTCACAATTCCTCTGAATTTGGTACTATTGTTTCCTTTTTTTTTTTTTTTAAACAAATAAAGCCAGTAAGGCCAAAAGAGAGATTAAGTGAATATAAGGCTTATAAGACTAAGTACATTCTTGAGGGGGAATTTGAACTTTATACCTTCTCAGATTCCAAGTCCAGCGTTCTATCTATTATGTCAACTAATTGTCTCTATAAAGTTTACAAAATGCTTTTACACATATCTCATTTAATTTAAAGTAATTCTTATGTCAATGAATGCATTAAGAATCAGTGCTTTTTTAAAGTTACAATATTACATAAACTTAAAATATCTCATTTTGTTCAAACATTTATTCATTTATCCTGTATTTGAATTATGGGTTAAGCATTCAGCAGTCAAAAATAAATGATGGTATACACATGTAAAAATACAGACAATAAGTAATGAAATATCTGATAATTCCTTGGTTCCAACATGTCTCAAACACTCAAATTTCAATAATTCGCAAACTCCAGGAGATGCCAGAAAAGCTCAGTGACTTTTCAGTGGTATACAGATTTTCTAATTGGTAGTTGCTAAAAAGCTTCCCAATTACTTGTAATTCTAAGTAATGTAATAAATTCCCAAATTTATTACAATAAATTTCCTCTTTTTTTCAGGTAAGAGCAACAGGAATAATAATTTAAAAAATATTTATGTCACTAAAGCATAAAAGACATACCTTATGGAAAAGTTTATTTTTAAAAAAAAAAATTTTTTTTTTAACTCTTACATGATCATGGAAAACAAAGCTGCTCACAAGCCCATGACTTCACCTCATGTTTTTCCAAATGGATAAATGAGGACATTATTATTGTTTAATACAAGTTTTAATTGAGCACTGTTACTGGTAAGAAAAAAAAGTACAGAACCACTATTTTCTACATCAAACAAAGAAGGTAATTATTAACAGGCATTCTGGCACAATTTCTTATCACCAAAATACACAACTCGGCTAACTTCTTTTAATGCCAGTATTCTAGTACAACAAAGCAAAGCTGATGTTTCAGGGTCACATTCTCTTCTTTAATACACAAGCATAAATTTACTGCTCAGTCAGACACCTGTAATTAAACACAAGCAGAATATAATGCTAATATTGAGGCTAGCATACATGTAAGTGGGTTTTTTCCCCTGTAAAGATGATTGCCTTTCATTTTATAGTTTCAAGTAGCTACAGTTCACTTAGTTTTGATTACATAGCAATTAGATATGCAAATGGATGAGATCTGAAAAATGCATTTTCAGACTTCAGATTGTGAGTAATCAGGCCCATTCTCTTCTACTATACACACAAGCAGCTCATTAAATAGCTATTGTCTAGAAAACATCACCAGCTAAAACATGCCTCCACTTTTTCTTTCTTAAAAAAAAAAAAAAAAAAAAAAAAAAAAATACAACCCTGAAAAACTATGAGTCTTGGAAAAAACAAGACACAGGAGAATCAGGAGAATGTTGATGTTATTCCATTCTGGTTAAAGTATATGTCAAGCCCTTCTTGGCAAAATGACATAAACATGTCCCATATAGTCTTTTGTGTGAAGCAATATGACTATTCAAATATATCAGTATTATATACTAAATTAATTATTATTTATAAATGCTAACTTATGATAGAAAATAATTTAGTTTCTGAATTAATGTTTTCTGTTATTATTGCAACCAGATTTTTTTTTTCTCCAAAAGACTACAGGTTTATTCTTACCTCCAAATAATTTGTCCTGAACCAATTTTCATTTTCAAGAATCAAGCTATACAGTGAACATTACTCTTTGTAAAGATACTTACAAAAAACACTCTTTTAGTATAGAAAATTAAGGTTGTTTCACAGTTTGTTGTTGATCACCATTAACCCTCTTCAAATTGTTCAAATTTTTTTCTTTAAAACCATTATTGCAAATCAAACCAATTTGCTTACTATTACTCTGTTTAAGTAAACTATTTGTTAATTGGTGTAGTACAAAATGGCTGGGCTTGGAGGAGTTGGGATCTAATTCTGGCACCGCAATCTAATACTTCGGTGACCTTAAGCAAATACCTTCAACTCTTAGGATTAGTGTCTTCACCTGGAAAATGAATAGATCTAGCTCTAAATCTATGATTTTTATATTATGATCCTAAATAAAATGAAATTGCATTTCATGACCACTTATAAATAGGAGTCATGATTAAAGAATCACTGGCAATTTAGAAAAAGATTTTTGCTTTTTATCTGAAGCACTAGAAGCAGCAGAGTCTACTTTTAAGTAGTTCATATTTTATAATGGGGAAGACAAGAAGGCGTCAGCTTCAAGTCAAACTGAAAGATATCACGTTCCTTAAGAGTAATATTCATCTTTTCTTTTCTTTAATGTAATTTCTACTCTTAAAATTTGCATTAAGTTCTGATATTGAACTGCTTTACAATTTCAAGGAATCTGATGACAAAGTAGAAAGACCCCAATTTTGCAATCACAAAGATGTGTTTTCAAATCTGTCGTCAAATACTATCTTTGGCAGATAGGTGACAAAATAGAAGGGCTATCAGACCAGGAGTCCTGAATACCCAAGTTTCCCGAGTTCAAATCCAGCCTCAGACTGTGTGACTCTGGGCAACTTACTTAATCTCAGTTTCTAACCTTCAGTTTGGTTTAGTTAACACCAAACTCCTAGGGTTATTGCAAATTAACTCAAATGAAGTAATAATTATAAGGTGCCTCTTAAAGCACAGGGGCTACATGAAATAATCAATATATAAATAATGTTACTGGTGGAGGTGATTTTCATCACGATTGTTATTAGTGGCTGTGGCTCCAACTCCAACAGGAGCAGTTACCAGGATATATGTCCATAGGTGTAGTATCTCAGAATAATAATGAGTGAGAGCAATGGGCTAGAAGCACTGTTTTCAAAAAGCTCTTGGTTTCAAGGTCCTGGGTTTTCTCTATCCGATAGAGTCAAAATGAAGATAGTCATCAAAGTATGGTTGTGGAGTTTTGACCTAAGTGCCACAACTTGTCTAATAACGAGGGTGGCATGCCTCCACTATCTGTGGTATTTGTGGTAGATGATTTTTCTGAATAAAAGCTGTGTTTCCTTGGATGGTTGGTGGGGTGAGACTAAGGATACTATCACTTCCAGGACTCCTGTCTATCTGTTGGCGGCAACTATAATGTCAGACCTGATCTGTATATAAAAATTTGAAACCAATTATTTGTTTTTCTCATATTCTTAAGTAACATGAGGTTAGAATGGAGACCTAATATGGATAAAAAAACAAGATTAACAAAGATTCAAAACTGAAAACTAATGACAATAAATACAATTCCAAAACTTAAGTTCAATTAACAATTAACTAATCAACTATAGGACAAGAATGACACGGCAAGATAATAGGAAAGGTGAAAAACTTAAGTTTAAGTAAACTGCATGCTGAAAATAAATAAAAATGATAGCCTCAAAAAACTTGAGCTTCTGTAAAAGGGATTTATAGATACCTCAGAATGGAAAAGATTACAATTTTAAACTCTGGGTGATATATTTTATGGGAGTGGGAGAGGGTGAGGAAGGCTATACTGACAAATTATAATGAATGATTCAATAAAAACTTAATAAGCACCTATTAAGTGCCAAATATTGATTGAGACAGTCAATGACATTTATTTAGTACCTATTATGTATGGCCTGGAGTCAGGAAATTTGGGTTGAAATCTGGCTTCAGACACTAGCTATGAGATCCTGAACAAGTCATTTAATTGTTTGACTCAGTTTCCTCATCTATATAATAAACTGGAGAAGGAAATGACCAACCACGGCAGCATCTTTCATGAAAGGTCCCAACCAGGGTCATGAAGAGGCAAACACAACTGAAAATGACTGAACAATAACAATGCATTGCACAGAGTGATTAGAATACAAAGGAAAGGGGAAAAGACCTGACAATAGTTAATGATCACTACAATATTATTGTGTACAATGTTCCACACTTCTTTTCACTTCATTTTTCAACAGCTCATAAAGTTCTTCCCAAGTTTTTCTGCAACCAGCTGTTCCTCACAAAAATATTTTATCACACTAGAAATTGAGTGGATGACTGGGGAATGACTGAATAAGTTATGGCATATCAATATAATGGAACATTATTGTTCTATAAGAAAAGATGAGCACGCTGATTTCAGAAAAGCCCAGAAAGACTTAAATGAACTGATGCTAAGTGAGGTAATTAGAAATAAGAGAACATTGTATACAGAAACAAGCCTGTGGGATGATCAATTGTGAGGCTCTTTCAACAATGAGATGATCAAAGAATCACCGGATAGTATTTTCAACCTTTTTGTTGTTTATTTGCTTGTTTCCCCCACTCACCTGTTCATCTGATTTTTCTTGTACAGCATGACAATGTGCAAATAGATTTAGAAGAATTGAGCATGTTTAACCTTTGTTCAATTGCTAGCTGTTCAGGGGAAGGGGAAGGGGAAAGTAAGGAGGGAGGGAGAACAATTTGAAGCACCAGGTTCTACAGAGATGAATGTTGAAAATTATCTTTGCTTGTATTTTGAAAAAATAAAAGCTATTAACAAAAAAAAAAAATACCCTATCACAATCATAACATTCTCCACTTGACGTCAATCCCCTCAATTTTCAATTTTTTGCCACTACTAAAAGAGCTGTTATAAATATACATACAGAGCCCTTTTCTTCTTTCTTTGATCTCTTTGTAATAAAGACCGAGTAATATCAAAAGTTATAGGTTATGCAGAGTTTTATAACCCTCTAAGTATAGCCCCTATTTTTTTTCACATCTCCTTTATAGAGCTTTTAATAACAAACATAAGATTTTATATTTGATCTTATAGTGCCACTAAAATTTATTAGCAATTTATTTCCTAAAGGGAAACATTATATATGTACAAAACAGTGTGTGTGTGTGTGTGTGTGTGTGTGTATCTTTCTTCCTTCTAATTGTCTCTCCCCTAGGATAAAAATTGAGGGAAAACAATAACAATCAAGGGTTCAAGAAAGGATCTTACCTAGACTAAAGCCAAGAAGTGGAGATGATGGGGGAGAATAATCCAGGTATAGAGAACAACCAATGAAAATGCCCAGTTATGAGATAAGCAATAGAGTGCCTTCTTCATAGAATAACAAGAAAGAGAAGGTCAAGAGAGGTGAGAGTCAAGTGTTAAGAACACTGGAAAGCATGAATGGTGGCTGGGGGAAATGTAATAAAAGATCTGAATGCCAAACATAATTTGACATTTCATTCTGGAAAGGAGAGAGAGCCACTGGAGTATACTGAATAACAGTGTGACATCGTCAGGCTTGTTCTTTAGAATAATCACTGCCAGCAAATTAAGAGAAAAGACACCCGTGACAGAAACCAATCAGCAAGTTATTGCAATACTCTAACTCTAAGCAGGCTAGAGATGATGAGAACCTACACCAGAGAATAGAGAGAAAGAGACATATACAAGCGATACTGTGGCCTTGGCAACAGAGGAAACATGGCTGTGGAGTGAGGGAGTTGTAAAAGAGGGTATGTGGAATTGAAAAAGACAATTACTTGGCAAAACGATTGACTGGAAATTAAAAGATGGGGGAAATCTTGACAGTAAGGAGATTTGGGGAAAGATAAAAGATGAGCTCAGTTGAATTTGATATGTCTAGGACGTATTCAAAATATGCAATAGGCAGTTGGAAAGATATGGTAAGCAAAAAGGTTAAGAGCTAGAGATATAAACTTAAGAACCATCAGCACAAGAATATAACTGAATCCATGTGAGCTAATAAGATCATCAAAATACACAGAGAGAAGATAAAAAGTTCTAGTGTAGACCTGTGGGGAACACCCTGGGTAAGCATTACCTGAACATTGAAGGAGAATAAGAAGGAGCAAAGTATTGTCTATATACAATACAGAAGAATACAATATTGTCATAAAAACCTAGAGAAGAACATATCAAGAAGAGCATAATAGGAGAGAACAAGAAGGATGAGGATTGAGAAATCACCTTTGATTTAGCAATTACAAGATTACTGGTAACTTTGAAGATAATTGAATGAGGATGGAATTAAGAAGAGAATAAGAGAATAGAAATTGGAGAAAACTATTGTAGAAGATCTTTTCAACAATATTATAAACACAAAGAGAGAATAGATGAAGGATTTTTGAAGTTGAGGGAACCGTGAGCAGAAAGTAGAGAAACATACCATAAAGGAGACTGAAGGTAAATTAAAGAACAAGGATAATAGAGTGGTCCATCTATTGGAGAAAATGGGAGTTTGCCCTGCCAAAGAGAAAAACTACCTCTTAGTGTGAACGTGAAGAGGCAGAAGGCATATGGGTGATGAGAAAGGAAGAAAAGGAGGGAAGGGGGAAGACAAGTTTTTAAGAGATTATTGTGCTTAGTCATTTAGGGGAGTATAAAGATTAGAATGCTGCAATGAGAGCCCTATTAAAGTTATGTAGTGGGTCTAAGCAGCATATTTGTGATTTTCTCCATTTTCAGTTAATACTTACATAGGAGTGAAGGCAATGATTCAAGGCTGAAGTTTGACATAACAAGATATCAGTAAAGGGCTTAAGAGGACAAGCCAATATATAGCTGAACTGGTTCACAAAGGGGCAAGACTGGGAAGTACAGGGACAAGGAGAATGGCATGAGAAAGAACTAGATGGCTAAGGTAGGGTGGGGGGTTGAAGAGTTGCAATATGCAAGAATAAGTGAAATAACAATTCACTGTGATTAGTTAAAGGATTGTCTTTAACATGACAGTCACTTATTTGCAAATCAAGGGTATGGCCCTGTCTGTGGATATTTGATTTGGGGTTCAGGTTTTTCTCCCTTTTCTACTTTCATTCAATAATCTTTCCTTCTTTGAGAATCACTGAATTACCAACCACTCAAATAAAATTAAGCTTCTTAATGGAGTCTTTTTAGTATTTTGTGGAGATCACTGAAAATAACTGAAGAAATGCCATTTCTCTCCTATCCTTGCAAATAGGCTAGTCTAGAGCATGAAGAGAAAGTGATTCTCTGAAGAAAGAGGCCAATTAGGAGACTGGTGCTTGATGGAATGATGTCAACGACCCTGTTAAAAGGGAGAGAGGAGAATCACATGACTCTGATCATCTATGTACAGGAAGTCTAACTTAGCAGAATGTTCTCTCTCTGATCTCTTATGAGCAAGAAAAAGGCAACCTAGAACATCAGATACAAGTAGGAAATAATCCTCGATCTTAGATTTAAGAGAGAACACCATAGAAATAAAAGAGCAACTGAAGAAAATGAAGACATAAAATGTGGAACAGATTATGTGGGGCAGTAACATAGAAGGGGTGGGAGAGCAGAGAAAGAAATGTACCTGTCTTCAAATATTTCTAAGGCTTTCATACATCCCAAAACAGAAATTAAGAAGGTGGGAGGTCATAATAAAAGCACGAGAATACAGAGAAACAAATTTCAGTTTGATGTTAAGTAAAAATATTCCTGATAATTAAAGCTGTCCAAAAGAAATTAAGTGGCTAACAGGTTCCCCATTAAAGAAAGTACTCAAGTAAGTGGCTATCTACCTACCAACATTTTGGTAAGTGGTAATTCCTATTCAGTTCTAAGTTAGAAGCCATGACTTCTGAGATCTCTTCCAATTAAGATTCTGTGTAGTCTTCTATTAATCAGTCTTTCTCTTGTCTCTAAATAACACTTAATGATGAATGGCAAGTTACTAGCAAGGATCGAATATACCTAACAAGATATGCTAATACATTTCCCTGGATTTTTTTTTAGAACTTAAATAAAGTGGGGTGTGTGTGTGTGTGTGTGTGTGTGTGTGTGTGTCCATCTACAAAGATACTACAGATAGTTAGTATAGATCTAGGATGAAAAACAGCAGAAAATCAATCAAATGCAAGAAAAGAGTCAGCAAGAAAACAAATACTTATTGTTCAACATAGGAGCAACAAACAATTCAAACTAGAGGCTACCACCCAAGAATGCAAATTCGACCTTATAGGAAAAATGCAACAACTAGAGGGCAGGGCTTGGAATCCAGAACACCTATATTGAAACATTTACTAGCTGCGTGATCCTAAGCAAATAGCAATCTCTAATTCCGTTTCTTCAACTGTAGCACCACCTACCTCTCACAGGATTATTGTGAAGTTCACATGAGATAATATATGTAAAGCATTTAGTTTAGCACAGTACCTGGTACACACTAGATAAATGCTTGATTTCTTCCTAATTATCTATCTAGAGATATGAGATTCATTCAACAATCCAAAAAGAAGTAGATTAAAGAAAAGAAGGCAGAGGAGATAATCCAAGAAAAGAGAAAGCACAACATAGAAAATCTGGGTGATAGGTGATGAAGACAGAAAAAATTATGCCATCAGAATTATCAAAGAATCTTAATTCAATCCAATAACTACTATTTATTATCTTGTTCTACATGTGGGAGGGACAAAGAAAAAAATTAAAATGGCTCTCTCCTTCACAATTCAATTTTCTTGGAGATAGGAAGAAAGAGGAAAAAAAGCACACATAAATAAGTAAATCTCAAATACATACATATTAAATTACAAGTACAGGTAGGAGAGAAAGGAAAAAAAATGGGGAAACAAAAGAGAAAGTGTATTTACAAAACTTCTCAGTAAAGGCTTTAAATGCCAAATAGATAAGTTTGCATTTTCTATACAGTAGGGAGCTACAGAAGTGTATCCTTTCCCAGACTCTATACCAAGTGTTCTATTCACTGTCACTTACATTGAACAGAGTAAGCACTCAATAAAAGTAGACTGCCTTAAGAGTATTACATGTATTTTCAATAAATCTCTTATTAATGAAATATAATTTATACAAGCATGTATTAAGGGTATCATATTTAACAAAACAGGATTTTCTTCTAAATAAACCTAATCAAACTTCAGGAAAAGAATTATATCCAACTGTTATTTAATTTAATGTCATTATTTTAAAAGAAAAACAGAAAACATAGTTAATCCTGAGCTTTTTAACAACTACCAAATTTCTCAAGACAGGTAAAAGATGAAATCACAAAGTACCAAGTTATTGGGAGTACTGCTATTATTGTTTGTTGATAATTTAAAGACGGAAAGGTATATAATTTAGCATGACAAATCAGGAGATCTTTGTTAGAATCCAAATTCTGCCACTTGTTATATGTAATTATGGGCAAATTAGTAGTCCCGCTAAGCTTTATTTCACTCTTCTATAAAAAAATGTTCATTGTGGCTCTACCTAGCTTAAAGGGATGCTTGAAAGGAAAGCATTTCAGGTTTTGTCAGACTCAAAGCACCATATGAATGAGGATCACTTTCTAAAAATTAAATGCTTCTATGACTTCTTTAACATATACAATCATCTACAGGTTGGGTTTGAAAAAACATATTTGTAAATAGGATATTTGAAATTTGAGGTATATTTTCCCCATAGAAATATTCTAAATTACAGTTATGATCCTAGGCTAGCTCACAAAAAACTTATTCAAAACATAATAACCTAGTAGTACCTAAAAGAACCTAATTACCAAAAATATCAACAAGAAAATGTTCTTTCAGTACTCCAACTTGGAAAGAAATAAACTTCTCTCCCTGCTTTATGCCTCAACTAAGCCCAATTGCGGATTCATTTTGTTGGGGTACGGATGAGACAAACTAAGAGTGAGGAGGTACAAGAGAAGGAAATAAAAAATCCATGAACTTACTATCTCTTGGGTGAATATTCTCCAAAGACAGTGGGGTTCTTTTTTCAATGTTATCACTTGTTACTTTTTTTTTTTAAACTATTATACTATTTCTTCCACATTTCTATCCTTAAAATTAATGCACAATTTTTGCTTTCTGTCCCATATTGTCCACAATGGGACTGTTAAAAAAACACAAGGAGAAACAAAGATTCTGTATTTATAGAATAGAAACTTACAGGTTCCCTCTTCCCTTAATATCTCCCTCCATATTATCCCAGGAAATTAAGTTTTTGCATTGAAAGCTTTATATGTTGGGCATATTTTCCTTAGGAATAAAGAATCTCTGAGCAATAAGGACAATATAACCAAATATAGGTTTTACAAAATTTTATAGAGTCCAGAATAATGAGTGATAACAAATAGAGGATCAGCACATGAGTCACGAAGACCTAAGTTCTAGTCCTGCCCCCTGAAATATACTAGCTATGTGATAATGGGTCACTCAATCTCTCACTAGCTAAACAAAGTTTCTAAATGTATAAATTACAGATAAATGAATCTTTTCTGACCTGCACCAATATCATTTCTACACCAAGAGGTCTCTATACCAATTAAAATAGACCCCCAATAATTCTCATTCGCATGAATAGTATAGGTAGACTGCAACACTAGTTTTTAACACCAAATCAAAAAAGTATTTTCTGTTGGATACAGCTCTCCATACAAGTTAGCAGTATGAAAGAGAATTATCCATTTTTTTGTTTAATGCTGTGTTGCTCCAGGACGGTAGTGAGAACAATTTAGACCATGACAACAAGCAAATTCTGTTAAAGTAGGAATTCTATAACAGCAAGTGGTATCTTACAGCCAACATTAAGTTCAGGGAAATCTTTCACCAAAACAAGACCCATCCTGACTCTGATTTAGTAATTTATATTGCCTTAGGCAAAGAGCTAGTATTAAGGACAGATTTCTAACCCAATTCAATTTAAAAGGCATATAAACAATGTCTATTAGAAATATGGAAAACTGAAAAGGAAGACTTGAGTTTAACACTGATCCTTAACAATAAAAATATGTTCCAGACAATTCTCAGATGAAGAAATTAAAATTATTTCTAGCCACATGAAAATATGCTCCAAGTCATTATTAATCAGAGAAATGCAAATTAAGACAACTCTGAGATATTACCACACACCTGTCAGATTGGCTAGAATGACAGGAAAAGATAATATGGAATTTTGGAGGGGATGTGGGAAAACGGGGACACTGATACATTGTTGATGGAATTGTGAACACATCCAGCCATTCTGGAGAGGAATTTGGAACTATGCCCAAAAAGTTATCAAACTGTGCACATACCCTTTGATCCAGCAGTGTTAGTACTGGGCTTATATTCCAAAGAGATATTAAAGGAGGAGAAAGGGACCTGTATATGCCAAAATGTTTGTGGCAGCCCTGTTTGTAGTGGCTAGAAGCTGGAAAATGAATGGATGCTCATCAATATGGCTGAGTAAATTGTGATATATGAATGTTATGGAATATTATTGTTCTGTAAGAAATGACCAGCAGGATGAATACAGAGAGGCTTAAGAGAGATTTACATGAACTGATGCTAAGTGAAATGAGAAGAACCAGGAGATCATTATATACCTCAACAATGATACTGTATGAGGATGTATTCTGATGGAAGTGGATGTCTTCAACAAAGAGAAGATCTAACTCAGTTTCAATTGATCAATGATGGACAGAAGCAGCTACACCCAAAGAAAGTACACTGGGAAATGAATGTAAACTGTTTGCATCTTTGTTTTTCCTCCCGGGTTATTTTTACCTTCTGAATCCAATTCTCCCTGAGCAACAAGAGAACTGTTTGGTTCTGCACACATATATTGTATCTAAGATATACTGTAACCTCTTTAACATATATAGGACTGCTTGCTATCTGGGGGAGAGGAGGGGGTGGAGGGAGGGAGGGGAAAAATCAGAACAGAAGTGAGTGCAAGGGATAATGTTGTAAAAAATTACTGACATGGGTTCTGGCAAAAAAATTTTTTTTTAATTAAAAAAAAAAAAAGTATGTTCCTCACCAAGTGTCTATTTAATATCTTCGTACTATCTATAAAACCCCAGCTTCTTAAATTATGGTTCACTTCCCCATCATAACTGAATGTGGAGGTTGTGGCATTATGATTTTTTTAATCAATAAAAGTATGATTTGTATTTTATATACTTATATACTTGGCGGTTATGTAAAAATTTCTCAGGGAATAAGTGGGTTACAAGTGGAAAATTTCAGAAACCTGAAAGCTTTAGCTATAGCTCTAGACTATAATAACTTATTAATAACTTTAGTAACTCTCAGCCCATAAGCCGCAGAGAGGTAACAGTCTACACTGATAGAAGTTTCTTCATCCCAGAGTTCCTTTTATCAATAAAATGAAAGATCTGGTTCCTAATGTTCTTTATTAGGCAGGAGGTATTATGTTAGGTACTGTACAACAAACAAAATGAAAAAGTTTTTGCCTCAAAGAACTCAAATTAAACTGGGGGATATACTATGTAAATAACTCAATGTAAAAATAATGATGTGAAAAGGAGCTGGGACTAATAGGAACAAAGAGGCCTCAGCTAAGAGATGGCCTATTAATTGAACCCTGAAGCAAGTTAAATGGTTTTTGCCTGGAGAATCTGTTTTAAAAAAAAATGGCAAATAGGAAATGCAATGCTGACTTATGGAAATAACAGGTGACTTTGAGGATAGGTACCAGAACAGAGAAAAAAATGAGACAACTGTTTGAGTAAAACATCTTTTTGGTTTGTTTTCTTTTGTCTTATGTAACTAAAATTGTCTTTTATGGTATCCTCAATTGTGTGGTTGAGTATGAATTCCTCACCTATTAAGGATTGTAAAAGACATACTCTCCATATCTAATTTCTTCGAAGTAGGTTCCCTGACAATTCAGATTGTTTTACCCTTTCTAAATGTCTCCCCAAGGCAGAACTACAAAGTTACTGGAATGTATAGGGTATGAAGAGAAGAAAGGTATAAAATGTGAGAACAGTAATATAGGGCTAGGACATGAAAAGAGACTGAAATGTCAAAAAGAAAATTTATATTTAATCTTAGAGAGCTATAGTTTAGGGAGGTCAAAGAAGGGAAAGAAGGAGGTTAACAAATAGACCTACATTATAGAAAATCACTCGGGCAGCTAAGTGAAGAATGAAATGAATTGAAGTGGTATAAGACTTTAAAACAAGGAGTCACTTATTAAGACATTGCACCTGTCCAGGCAAAGAGATGATCAAGACCTGAACTAGGGCATATAAGTAAAAAAATATATACAATATAATAATAAAAGGAAAGAAAGGAAGGAGGGAAAGAGGAAAGGGAGGAAGGGAGAAGTGATGGAGAGAGGAAGGGAGGAAAGCAATTTTTTTTTTTAAAGACAACATATGAAATGCATGGATATATGTAGAAACAAGGGGGGAAAACCCACCTAAATTTATTTCATGTGATAAGATTAACCTAAAAGTATTTGATTATGATCCCTGAGTGTGACCAAGAATACAATAAAGAATAAAATGAAGAAAAAGGCAAACCACTTCAGTATCTTTGCCAAAAATCCAAATGGGGTCATGAAGAATTGAACATGAATGAAATGACTGAACAAAAATCATCAAGAAGAGAGTGTAGATTTATGTGTTTGCAAAATATGTGTTCCTAAGTCAAGGAATATATATACTACTTGAATATATATACATAAACCTCAAGTACAATAATTTCGATGCCATTGATGCTTTAAATACTTTAAACGACATGGCAGGTGATAAGAAATAACACATGGACACAGCTAGGTGCAAAGGAAAACTTCAGATAGCAAATTCTAAGTTTAAGTGTCTTTCTAAGTAAACAACTATATCAGTTATCAGTTATTTCTCTGTATTGATGAGGATATTACATGATAAAATCTAAATATGTAAAAATACTAGCAAATTTCATTTTTAATTTGGAAAAATAACAGTACAACTAACTGAAGTAATTTTCAAATGAAATATGTGAACAAATACTTTTTTGCTAAATTCCTAGAATAACTAGAAATAACATTTTTCCTTCCTAGAGATCTATTCAGATATGCTCTACATCTACAATATATGTTAACTTTGTTTTCCTAATATAACCCTCTGTGGGCTAAAAAATGGCAATTTATTTTTAACAACTGCAAATAGTACAGAAAAAAATGTTATTTGAAGTTTCTATAAATTACAATGAACCATAAATGTTAAATTGTAAAGAAGCATAATCACTGATGTAGGCAAAGTGGCACAGTGGATAGAGGCTCATTTTCCTCAGATCAACTGCTCTTAATCACTTATTAGATATCTGGGTGACCCTTGGCAAGTCAGTTAGCCCATTTTGCATCTGTTTTCTCACGTATAAAATGAAAAAAAAAAAGGCAAACCACTCCAGTATCTTTGCCAAAAACCCAAATGGGGTCATGAAGAATTGAACATGAGTGAAATGACTGAACAAAAATCACTTATGTGGGTATTCTCTCACTGCACAGTTTTTTGCTGTATGAAAATTTTCTCCCTATTCTTTAGTCAACATAGGAAAATTAAAGAATTGGGCAGGAGGGTAAAGAAGAGAACTTCCTTCTAAATTGAATTAATACAAGGTCTTTAATAAAAACTTCCCAAAGAGGTAAAATATCAAACAAATTGTAATATGTGTTTGTAATAATCATTCCAATTCTTCTTATCTATGAACATAGTCTTATATAATCAATCAACAATAATGCAGAAGTATCCTGCAACTTCATTAAATAATATTTCAAAGGGTTGAATTAAAAATATTCATTCTGAAATTCAAAAACGTGTACTTATAGAAACAGAGGAAGAACTCTGCTGTAAGTTAGTCCCAAATAATCAAAACTAAAAAAGAAAACAAAACAAAAAACCCTATCTCCCTAGTAGATTATTCTACTAAGAAACAGGCAGTAAAAGAAACAGCTAAGAAAAAGAAAAGCCTTGCGAGAACAAATCTTAGTAAATTTAAAGAATAACCAATAAAAAAGTTGTGTCCAATTTTTCATGCACAATAGTGTGCATGAATCACTATGATCTGCCATGTGAATTGTTTAAAATATTTTCCTGATCTCTGTTTAAGCTCCCTACTTATATGGACAATGCATTGCTTTTAGTACAGAACTGTAAATCATAAAAGTGTATACGTATCCATTATTTATTTCGATTTATTAAGAAATAGCCAATTATTGAGTACTTTGCTCAGAGTCACACAGCTAGTGTCTTAAGGCTGGATTTTGAACTCAGGTGTTGCTGACTCCTGGCTCAAAGCTCTCCAAAGTACCACCTGCACAACTGCTAGGAATACCGAAAAGCCAAAAGTAGGCACAGCTCAAGGCAGACAATGTGCAAATAGCTATGTGAAAATATAATCTACAGCTCTATTATGTTAAATGTCCAACTGTATCTATGCCTTCCACTAAGGTTTTAGCACAATATCTCACTGTACAAGAATGGTCCTTCAAGCGATGACAAACTGAAAAGGTTTTAAGTAAATAAATATGCAGAGATAGTCAGTGTTGCTCTTATGTAAGGACAAGTATGGTTAAGTTCAGAAAGAATCTTCACCTAAGAATTAACAATAAAAATAATATTTCTTCATCACAATAATGAGCAATAAATGTATTGCAAATTGTGTCTTAAGGGAGTACCCCACAGATATCATGGATTCTTTAAAGAACTTAATATTAAACCTATGCACTGTGCATTAAATATGCTTCTAATAACAAAGTTTTTTGGGGAGGGGGGAGGAGGGGTTGTTTTGTTTTGTTTTTGGAAGCTCAGCAGTGAATCTGTATCAAATAATCTAACAACACTCTGAATTTTATTCATTCTAAAGGAAAATAGTTGAGAATTGTATAAAAAGATACCAAAATAGAAAAATAGCACCTTAAAAAGGAAATGAACATGTTACACAATGACAATGATTTGTCAGTCTTCAAATGTTTGGGGGAAAAGGGCATCTTTCATATCATAGAGTATATGTAAATGCTCAAGGACAGGGGTCCTCAAACTACGAACTGTAGGCCAGATGCGGCAGCCGAGGACAATTATCCCTCTCACCCATGGCTATGAAGTTTCTTTATTTAAAGGCCCACAAAACAAAGTTTTTGTTTTTACCATAGTCCAGCCCTCCAACAGTCTGAAGGACAGTGAACTGGCCCCCTATTTAAAAAATTTGAGGACCCCTGCTCAAGAACTTTGATTTCATCATTAGAATGAGCACATCTTCCACCAAGAAGTCCAAGAAGCATGACTCAATACTATTTTATAGCAATTTATAATCAAAATAGCTTTTTCAAGTTCTGCTCCATTTCATCATTATGATCTTTAAGTAACAATGGGTTCCTAAATGCTAAGTATATAGTAAGGAAGAATTTGAATAAAGTATTTAGCAATGGGATATTATATAAGAACCAGCTAGGCCAGATTTAGAGCAGGCCTTCTTCAGCTTCCTACCTATAACCCCTATTCACCTGAGAAATTTGCTTACAAACTCAGGTATATATCTATGCAAATCAATCGTTTTATAGTGAATTCTACATTCACTTAAATTCTACATGGGACAGCAAAGCAAGTGTTTAAGAAATTGAAATTTAGCTAATTCATATCCACTAAATTAACATCAAGATGAAGAAACCTTGTTCTGTGGTCACACCAATTCATGGATTAAACTATGACATGAAAGGACTATAAGAGTATTCATAATTAAAAAAAAAAGACATATTTCTTTTGAAATATAACTATGCATAATGATTTTTTTTTCCTAGAAAAGATTACCCACAAATTTGAAGATGTCCAGAAAGATAAGTTAGAATAGTGCCCTCTTTCCCGTCCTGTCCCCATTTTGAGCTGGGTCTTAAAGGACAGGATTTCAAAAGGTGGGATATTTATTCTAGATTTATGGTTCATCACTAAGAAAGGCTAAGTGTAGTGTTCTCTTCTTTTTTATAATATGATGGTTCTCTGTGGGAGCAGATTTCTTGGGGAGGTTTTCTGGAGGCAGCCTTAGTTTCGGTTCAAAGTAATCACTTCAAATGCAGCCAGCTGATAAAATCCAAACGTTTATTTTCTCCTTCCAAATCTTATCTCTTTCCTTGGGCCCAGTTAGTTTTCTTAGAGGCCTATCTCATTCCTTGGTTCCAAGAGCTCTTGCAGCTTGTCTTTTAGCTTTTCCAGCTTCTGCCTCTAGCTCAACTCCAACTCGTGGCTTCTCAATCTCCAACTGATGCTCCCCTCTCAATCTTTTCAACTGATGCCTCCACTCACTCCTGGCTCTCAATCTCCCAGAGTGCTCTTTGGCCCTGAGAGCTTCTTGCTTATATGCTGTACACTGAGTACACACCAATCATTATATCACTGGGAAACCATTATTTGTTGTAGGATTAAATCAATGCGAAACTGGATTTAACCATTGTCTCCTCAATTCCACTTAGTATCTTGTTTCAAATTCTGGCCCATAACATCTCCTTGTAGGATCAGATCAATCAAACCAAACCATGCTAAATTAGATAATTATTATCTCTATCAATTCTAATGACTTAATACTTTGTAAGGATTCCAACAGATAAGGAGGAGCTTGGTTAGAAGACAGGATAAAAAATCCTATACTATATACTAAATTAGACCATATAGATGGGTTGAAGTCAGATAACATAGAGGAATGGAATGCAGGACCAGTGAAATCTGTACTGTATTTGGCATCGGAAAACTTTGGTATTTTGAGGAGTGACATAACCACATTCATGACAACAGTTTGGTACAACAGAAAGACCACAGGCTTTGGAGTTAGGTGAACTGGATTCAAATTCAGATTACGCTATTTATTTTTGATATGATCTTAAGCATTTAATAGAGTAGAACTGTAGATGTGATTATTCTTTCTTTCTAAATGTTGGAACATTTGTCCTTTTCTAATCCTATGATATCTTCTCCTAAAAAAGACCACCAATGGCAGCTTGCCAATTACATCTGTCAATATTTTTAGTATCCCAGTATGTAATTCATCTGGGTCAAGTGACTTGAAGTCATTCTGACCACTTCTTATCTCATCTCCTTACCTATTTTAGGTATTAATTCCTTATTAACCATTTTTGTTTTCACTTTTTAGTCCAAAGATTATTTCCCTTGGCAGAGAAAACAGAAACAAGGAAAGAACCAAGTTGAGCAGTAGTGCTCTCTTTTCATGTCATTAGTTCCTATCCTCTAACTTCCCAGTAATAGTTCTATTCATTCTGATCTTCTTGACTTTAAAACTGCTTTAAAAATACTTGTTATTTTGCTTAGATTTCTTTGCTACCTTCACTCAATTCTGAATTTTTGTACTTGTGAAAATTGTGCCCTTAGAAGATTTATTTTTAATTACTTGCCTTTGCTTCCTAGATACAATAATCAAAATGCAAGAAAAATAAATGTGGAGATAAGAGGAAATATTCAATGAGATTGAAAGGTAAAGAATAACACACTTTTAAGACCTCAAAATAATTTTCTTCCCATTCACCTGAAAGTAAAGCTTTTAGTATCTCAATGAAAATTATGAAGTAAGAGAGACAAATAGTGGCTTCTATCTGGGTGATCATGTTTTATTTTGTTGTACAACTATGGGATATATGGGACATGAACACACACACATACACACACCCAAAGCTATTTAATTCTTCTCATGAAAAACTTGACAACAGAAGAATAATGTCTCAAACTCCAAACATTTTTGCATACACAATACATATTCCGATTAATTCTCCAGATTTGCAACTATAAACACAGCCACTAAAGTGATTATGAAGATAATGAAGATAACTAAACCTTCATTCAAATTTATTTAAAGATTATTTTCTTTGACTAATTGAAAGATAAAGGATAATCACTTCAAAATATTTTACCCTTTATTGACTAATTTTACTAAAGGCCTTACAAGAATATGCAATCAACTATTATTCATAAAAGGTCAAAATTAAGAAAGATAAAAAAAAATATATGAATGTGTGAGTATGTGTTTACCCACACCCATACAACACTCACTGTCATTCTTACTGACTCACTCTATATTTCCACCCCTTTTCAAAGACTTACCTTCTTTTTATCCCTCATTGACCCTTTTCCTCGGACCATTATTTTGCATCCTGTTTCTGCCTCCAGTTGTTTAGCTGTTAGTCCTCTGGGCCCAAGGATTCTTCCAACAAAGTTAAACTGGAATACAAAAATTTTTCATTTAAGCTTTTTGTTTTTCCATCTCATTCATAAAAATGCTATAAAGTCATGATTAAGAACAAAGCAAAATAACTTAAAAACCTTCTAATTCTTCCTTTTAGGCTATCGGAAAATTGAAAAGGTTGAGGAAATCATTTTTATCCTTGAAAAATCCCTTGAGTCCATGACTAAGATAACACAGATTCTACTGCATTTCTGTTATTTTCTTCAAAAAAGATCATTTTCTTCAAAGATCATTCTGTATCAAAGAAATTACAGATCTTTGTAATATTGACATTTTTTAATAGTTGACCATGGGGCAATCAGGCAATAGAAAATACAAATAGAAAATAGTACAAATTTCCTATGTCTGGAAGAAGCTGACATTCAGATTTGACACATGAGACTAAAATCCACAAAATAATTTATAAAACACTTAAGGGAGACTTCAAATACTTTACCACCAAGGTATAGGACAATAGTGTGTACAATAAATCACTGAGAAGTTATTGGGTAATAGTCAAAGAAGGCTTCATTGAAGATTATTCTTAAGGAAACAAAATTAGTAAAGTGATGCTGGAAATAATGTGAACAGGAGATAGAATGACAACATAAAATAAGGCAAGGGAATAGGAATAACTATCAAATGCAAAGCCACAAATGATCAATATGACTAAAACACACAATAGCAGAATTTATTCAAAATTACAGCTAATTTTTAAAGCTTAACCTTCTCCAAAAAGAAATATAAGCTGGTAAAAAGAGTGGAAGGAGCAACAGAAGAGGTCATTTATTTCACTATAAATGAGTTACAATGTCTCAGTTGGACCTTCACTCTAGCAAAATCTTTTTGCACTTCCTTACTACATTAGTTTTACTTACATATACCAGCAGCTATTTCAAAGTAGGGCATTAATTCTCTTAGCTCTACTCTCTCAGCTAAGAATGTGGACTCCTATAGTAAAACTGGAATCACTGCAGCTCCCATTTCACAGTAACTCACATCTCCTATTATCCTCGCCTTCTTTTTCATATGAAGAAGCATTCCTCTGCTTGCAACTTTGATTCTACCCCTCCACCTCACTGTAATTTTTTTACTCCTTTCTACCAAAGCGCTTCTTCTCTTCTGTCTAGAAATAGTTCCATGTCTCCCACATCCTCAAAATTAACCTCACTATTATGGCTAGCTATTTATTCTCTTTGTGGCTCTTCTCCCCTTCTGGGATAATTTCCTATCTTTCAATATTCCTTTTTTTTCTACTCAGAGGAGCTCTGAAACTTTTGGCAAGTTAACTTCTTTTCTTATTAAGTGAATTAGCTCTCTTGTTGACTGTGATCTCTTAAGTGCCAAATGTAATTGCTTTTCCTCAATCCTCATCTTTCTGAACCTGGACACTTCCTTATACTTTAATACTGTTTTCAAGATACCCTGGATCATCACCTATGTCTCTTGTCATTCCTTCTCAATCTCCTTTGCTGACTTCATTCAGATAACAATTATTAATAATGGGCTTTCTCGCAAAGATTCTGTACACGATCCTCTCTTTTTCTCCCTCAATACTGTCTTTATTTGGTGATCTCATCAGCTCCCTTGTGTTCAATGATCTATTTTTATCTATCTAGTCTTATTCCTCCTTAGCGCCAGTGTCCCATCACAATCTACTTTAAAAAAATTTTAGATGTGCCTGAGATTTCTCGAACTCAACAAATTCAAAACAGAAATCGTCCTATTTCCTCCCAAAACCTCTCCTCTTCTCAACTTCTATAATTATTGTTAGGGAATCACACCCTCTCAGTCCACACAAATTCTAATTCTTGATTCCTAAGCCAAATTTATTCTATATAGCATCTATTCAAATCATGTAATTAATAAAAATAAAAAGTCTACTATACACTACCCTCATCTCTCCAGCAAACGGGAAATAGTCTTTTAATCAAACTTCTTGTCTCACACTTTTTTCCACTCTAATTCATCCTCTAATCAGCTGCCAAAGTTATCTTCCCTAACGTACAGGTCACAAGTACTGTTCTCAATCTCCTAAATCACAGTATCAAATATATTCTGGCATTTTTAAAGCTTTCATAACAGCTTTCCAGTCTTCTTTTGGTTTCTACACCATCTCCCATTCTAATATATAGATAGCTACATTGTACATATTATCTCCTTTTTCATTAGTTTTCTCTCAAGACTACAACATGTATGCTCTCTTTTTACATCCTAGTTAATCAAATTCCCAAGATCTTTCCCAGTCTTCCACCACCTGAAATTTATATATATACACTCACACCCACACATTTATATTGTAAATGAGTAATGCAAAGAAATGGAGTAGGAAAGACAAGAGGTCTCCTCAAGAAAACTAAAGGTATCCAGGTAATATTTCTTGCAAAAATGGGCATGATAAAGGGACAGAAATGGTAGGGGCTTAATAGAAGTAAAAGAGCTTAAGAAGAGATGACAAGAATACACAAAAGAACCATACAAGAAAGATCTCAATACCACCAACAACCACCATGGGGTGGTTACTGATTTAGAGGCAGATATCCTGGAAAATTAAGCCAAGGGGACCCTTGGAAATAGTGCTAACAATAAGGTTAGAGGAGATGATAGAATTCTAGCTGAGTTTAATCCTAAAAGATGGTGCTTTAAAGTACTGCATTCATTTAGCTAACAGACCACAGGACTAGAAAAGATCAGAATACAACTGAACACCCAAACAACAGATATGTGTCTTGTCTGTATATAGTCACTGTACTGGAATGCAAGATCCTGAGGGTAGGATACACATTTTTTATTTTCTTTGGAACTCCCATGACTTAAAACCTGGCACATAGTAAGCACTTAATAAATGCTTATTGAGTAACCCATTCCCCAGTGCTTACTCTTGTAAACACAATTTTAAATTCCCAATCAGACTTTCCCTTAAAATGTTTAAGATGGAATATAAATGCTTATTATCTGTAATTACATTTCAAAGCAACAGCTATCACTTAAAACAACCACCACAATCACAACCACTCACCTCCCCAAAACCTTAAGAATCTTTTTATTTCATTTAGCCATTATATTCTATAGCACAGACCAAGAAAATTTGAGGTGCCCAAAGCAATGTACCTTTAGGCCTTTCAAAGAAAAGAAAAAGGCATCTTCCTAAAACATTCAGAAACTGAGCATGATCAAGGCGTGGATCGATCATACATAGGAAAATAAGAACAAATTGTAAACAGCCTTGAAATGCAGGCTGAAATGCAGAATCCTAACTGATTTCCAAAGCAATTGGCAACAACTTGAAGCTTTAAACCAAAGGAAAAAAATTCTTAATATGGTGCTTGAGGAACACTAAAATGGGGTAAGTGAACTTTAAAGAAACAAACTGATATTTTATAGATCAATATAATTGGTTTCCCTTGCGATCCTGTATTTATTTTAAAATACTATTTTATTTTATTCATCTTATTCACTGTTTTGAGACAAGGCTCACAAATTTTACAAGTGACATAGGGATTCGTGATGCAAAAGGGTCATGAAGCCCTGATGTCAAGCAATACTATAAATTATTCTTCTACAAAATGAGAATTAAAAATACATGCCAAAGCCATGTCATTTTTAATTATCCACCTCATTGCTCTCTTTCATTAGCCCCAACAATATAGATCTGATTTAATTTTTTAAAACTTTCTATTTAATGAAGTAAGCATTTAATAGTGTCAGGTCCCTTACCAAATAAGTTTCATTTTCTCCAAACATTGCATCTATTCCCATTATGAACACTATAATCCTTCAAGGATTTTAAAATATTTTATAAATAAACATTTTCACTAGACCTTATACCTTGTTCAGTAGATTATATAGCTTTGGTCACAATGATCTTATGGCAAAAGCCCTTCACACTGGTTAACCTCTTCTGGATGTTCTTTCTATAGCTTATCAGTGTAATTTCTTTAATGTGCCCAGATAACTCAATCAAAATGAACTTAATTAAATTAGTTATTAATTAATGCAGAAGAACAACAAAAGATTATAGATACAGAGTTGGAAGGAATTTTAAAGAATTCTTTGTTTTAAAGATAAGTAAACTAAGTTTTAAAGAAGTTAATCAACCTTCCCAATGAGGTACATGGGTAATAAAGTCAGAGGTACAATTTGAATCTAAAACTTCCTGATTTCCAAGTCCTTAATCCACACCAATCTAATGCTGCTGCAAGGAATACATATCTTTTTTTTCCCAAAGTAGATTATAGGTCTCTATAGGGCAGAAGCTGCATCACATTGAACGAGATGAGGTGAGATTTTTCAAGACAGTTGTGAAAATCGATTAAGGCTTCATCTACTTCAGAGTTTGCATAGGCCTAAAGGACTGTGAAGATTGGGTCAAGGGCATACCAAAGTCCCCTTCCTGCTATCCTCCTATGACATCAGTTTCTCCCTATTGCAGTCAAAGATGGGCAACTATGTATTTATTGGTCAAGTTCAATTTCTTGGGTAGTTCCTACATTTAGAATGTAAGATTCTCAGCCAATGGGGATGAGGGTCAG
The DNA here is from genome assembly GCF_902635505.1 of Sarcophilus harrisii. Classification (NCBI taxonomy): domain Eukaryota; kingdom Metazoa; phylum Chordata; class Mammalia; order Dasyuromorphia; family Dasyuridae; genus Sarcophilus; species Sarcophilus harrisii. The sequence continues at coordinate 127,505,578 of NC_045429.1, forward strand.
TGGTGAGAGGGAGTATTTACGTTAGGGATTAAAAGTATTAACTCTGTCCCAGAAGGTGCCTCCTCCCTACAATTGTCTCCTTGATGCCCTTCTCACAAGAATGTATAATAAGCTTTGCTTTATTTCTAGAGATCTCTCCAGTTTTTTTATTAAATGGTTATCCCTCACCATTTCTGAACCACACAACATTAAGTGATCAATTAATATCTGACTCTTCTACGCAGATTATTGTGTATTAATAAGCACACCAGGACTATAAAAAGGACTTATTTAGTCTCTTAGAAAAACAAACCATCTGTATCTCAGTTTCCCTCTCCAAAATTTCTGTGATCCACAGGGATCTCATGAGAAGTTGTTCAATGCTTGATCACACTGACAATTGCTATCAGCCTAATATAATGAAAAGATATCTGGCTCTAATCAAAAGATCTGAGTTAAAGTAACCTCTCAATCTATACACAAGTAGCTTTGGGCAACTCACTTCCTATGCCAGTTTCCTTTTCTATAAAAGGACAAGAGAATATTTCCGGCTCTACATCTGAGTTTCTATAAATTGTTATTAAAAATGAAATCACTTTAGTTTGGCACAATGAAAACAATAGACAGCTTCCAAAGATTACCTTTGCCTTTTCTAAGCAGCAATAATCTAATTAAAAACTTGGTTTAAAATTTTACTAAGAATTAACATAGTTACTAATTCTGGACTGGAGCTTCTAACTCCTTAAAAAAAAATGATGACTTAATTATGTTTTTTTTTTTAAATGTTATCTTTTGATGAATTCACCTCTATAGAAAGCTCTTCCTCTACTACTAAAAAGTACCTTCTCTGCAACTTAAGAGTTTTAGAATTGTTTAGGGGAGCCCCACAATGGTAAATTGTCTTCCCCAGGATTACATAGATCTGTGTGTCAACTCTGGACAGGAACTCTGCAATGCAGCCTCTGGACTACAATTATCAATTCTTTTTAAATTCATAGACCCTAGGTTTAAGAGACCGTGCTTTAATGTCTTGATGAAAAAAAACAAATTCTTTAAGATTTAAGAAATCTTGGCATTAAGAACTGAAAGGTGCAAGGACTGAGTCCTAATTTATCTTTATTGCTCTGAAAAATGTTGACCTAGATCCAAGGTCATTCTTCTGGATAAAGAACAGAAGCTGGGAATTTTTATTTTCTCAGGCATCTGTTAACATTTGAAACCAACCTCCTAGGAAAATACTGTTATTCCTTTCTTATGAGATTCAAACAATTGTTTTTCTCAATATTTTTAAGCTACATCTGACTTGATTTTATTTAACCTGACACTATTCTTTCAAATCTCTTTCCTGACAAAACTTAAAGAAGAGAACTCTTTGCTCACTTGTAAAAATTCATTATTGAACCAATGTGAAAAACAAGAACAAATGACGTTAGGAAATAAATTAAAAAGTTTACTTGGGCTGGGAGGTTTACAAAGCAACAATTTTTAAGAGTTCTGGTAAATACTCCATGATTGGGAAGCTACAATAATAAAATTACTAGAATCTAGTGTTAAAAGGATGGCTATTATTTGCCAAAAAAGAAAACAAGATTTGCTCCCAAACTAGGGAAGACCTCGAAATTGTCTCAACTTCTCCTCTGTAAAGGTTCTATTTCAAAAGGCTTGGAGCCATTATCTGTTTTTGTGCACCATGCCTCCCATTTCTTTTGTCTACTGTAGCACAAGGAATTAGTACTTTATGGCATTCCAACCAGAATCTCTATAGGTAAAATGCTATCTAATGGAAATGGAAGGTGAATTGTGAATAATCAGTGAATAAAGAGATCAGATAACCATACCTAGGAAAACTTTTTTTAAGATTAATACAATAATGTATTGTGTTTATGTTAAGGCAGCATTGATAAATTCAACATATGTAGATAAAAGTATAATTTTTCAAATTGAATAGATATAAGTGAAGATTCTATTTTGAGATCAGATTTAATTATAATCATCATTATTGTAATAATATTTACAAAATGTTTTGTTATGTTTTAGTATGCTAAGCATTTTACAAATATCCCATTTGACAAAAACTCAAAAGGAATTTGGTACAGTACTCTTATTTTTATAGAGGATGAGATTTTAAATGACTTTTCCAAAACCCACAGGTAGTATGCACCAAAACTGGGGAGAAAAAAAAAAAATCCAGGTCTTCTAACTCCAAAAGCAAAATACTGCCCTCTTTGATTTACTTTGATTCTGATTAAGTTGAAAATCATACAAGATTACCATGCATGAAGAAAAAAAAAGATTACCATGCATGCCCTGCCCTTTTTTGCAGGAGTATATCTAAGGGCTTTCCTGGGTCACTTATTTAAAATATACACTCTGAATGACTTCACTCCTTCAGCTGATTTCATCCTGTCACACAGATTTATTTATTATCTTCACACAAAAGGCTTCTCATTCTATATAACTTACCCTAATATTTCTCTTGAACTCTAGTCTCTCATCATCTACTTGTTAAACACGTTCATATGGTTGTCTTTTAGCCATTTCAAATTTAAAATACCCTAAACAGAATTATGTTCCTCCCTGAACATGTCCCTCCACATTCACTTATTTCTACTATGAAGATACCAACCATCCTTCTGATCATCTAGGCTTGAAGCATTAGAGTTATTGTCAGTCTTGATTCTACAAACTCCATTGACATTCCTCCCCACCCCCAACAACCATATTCAATCAATATAACTCTTGTTAATTCTGTTCTTACATGGCCCCAATTATCTATCATCAGGTACAGCATAGCAGATAAGAGCACCAGACTAGAGTTCAAATCCATCCTCATACACTTAGTTTGTGACCCTAGGCAAGTCACTTAATTCCAACTCCCCCCAAACCCCAAAAAAGGTATAGCAACAATATAATTTACCACTTCTAGTGTCTCACCTATTCTGTCCATGATCCACAATGCTAACTTCCTAAAGTACAGTTCTGACCATATAACACCTGGGAACAAGAACATGTAATTGCTCATTACAGCCTTTAAGAAAGACAAAACCCTGGTATTTAAAGGCCTTCAGTCAGGCTTCAGCTTATCTTTATAGATTTATTATATGTTATTCCTCCCTGCAGCCTACATTGCAGCCAAATGAGCCTATTTAACTACTCCTCAAATGCGTCATCTTATACAATGCCTCCATCCTTTTGCAAAGCTTATCCCCAACATGTATATAATATATTCCTTTCTTCATCCCTGCCTCTTAGAATTGTAATTTTCTTCAAGATTCAACTCATTAACTATCATTTACAGTTTGCCTTTTCTGATCTTCTAGGGTGTTAAATGCTCAAGAAAGCCTCAAAATAAATTACTTTTCACTCATTGGTGTATGTATGATAGCTCTTATATTCAGAGTAAACTATTAATGTTCTGAACTTAAGAATTTTTATTTGGTATTTTTACATCAAGTATACTGCCGATCCAAGGCCCTTGAAAACATTGATGAATGAAAACACTCATCTTTAAGAGTGGTTAAAAAAAGGATAGAAAGGGTAAGATGTTAAACTGAAGGACAATGGTAACAAAATAGGAAAAAACACCAGACAAAAAAGGTTAAAGTTGTTATTTATGGCATTTTTGATAATTAAAAAAAATTTTTTTAAATCTATATAACCTTTCTCTTTAGAAACAGGAAGAAAGGAGAAAAGTACAACACTTAAAATTTGGAAGAAAGCATGGGTTCGGTTCAAGTTATATCACTGATATTTGTAGCTTGGCTGACTCATATGAACAAGTTTATCAATAACATTAGAGCCATCACTTTTGTATTAACAGTCCCTAATGAAGAACATATGAACAAAAAAATAAGTCAGTGCTATTGTAATGCGAAGAAAGAAAAATAAATAAAATAAAAAATAAATTTTTCCAAATGATAGTCTGCAACAGAACATTCTTATGACACATGATCAAAAGGTATAAAGAACACAGGAGTCTGCTGTGTTTAATATATAAGATTTAATATAAATGATATAAGAAATGATGCATTGTGATAGATATAATAATGTAATATAAAATTTCCCCCTATGGAGAATATAATATGGAAAAAATGACAACAAATAAGACCTGGGGTTGGTTTTCAATCTGCACAGTATAAAGGAATACTCAAAATGACAACATGGAAAATTCAAAGTACCAAACTGATCTTGAGAAATTAACTTCTATAAGCTTCAATTCTCTCATTCAGGGAATGGAGATAACAATTTCTTGCCCTAAAAATTATCAAAGGTTATTTTGAAATGATAGAAAACAGGTAAAATCATCATTATTTTTATTGAATACTATGAATTTACTAGCCAAGTCTTTTTTTTTCCTATCCTAACTCTACTTACAAATTGTCATCTTATTAAAATGTATAACCAAGAATTTTCATGGATTTCCTGTTTTTCTTTGTCTGTACCCTTCTTATAAGCTATAACTAACTTTGTAGCATACCATTTAAAACCAATAAAAAATAATAATGGGTGAAAAGGAGGCAAGCTAGTAGATTAAAAATCTGGAAGATACAAATTAGAGGTTGAGTAATCTATTTATGGCCACCTAACAAACGTAATATTTTTGGAAAGTAGAATCAGACCTCTCTGATTCCAAGTCCAAAGCTCTGCTCTATACCAGCCTATGTTTCCTAACATTATTCAAACAATTCCCAAATTACTCTCCTCACGAAATAGAGCCAAAATATCATCCAGTTAAGGTGCCACTTTTCTTGTTTCTTCTGAATTACAGTGAGATTATCATAGATGCACTGAAGATTGCACATTAAGTGCAACAACAGTTAATTCTATAGGTGGTTTAAAATTGTGATCCTTAGTACACTGAATTGCTTTTACTGAAAAACTAGAAAAAAAACCTTGCAAGATAAGGCTCATTATTCATTTGAAGACATATAATGGCCAGTGCATTCACTAACAGTGAAATTATTGGCCTCCCTGAGTTTAAGCTTGATTCATAAACAAACAGATTTTACACAACACTTTTACAAGGTTGGGGTTAAAGCTGTATATTATTTATTAAAAAAACTACTCGAATAAGTTGTGAAATAAACCTGAATGTGGATATGGCAGTCATATACAATATAAGTTCAAATGATTAAATAAATAACATAGATGAATTGCATGTAAATGTGATGGAATGTTTTGGTTCCATAAGAACTGAAGGGACATTTCACAGAAACCTGAGGTGGCTTGTACAAACTGACGCAAAGTGAAATGAGTAGAACCAGGAGAACAATATATAAAGTTACAATGGATAACACTAGAGAAGAACAATTTAGAAAGACTCTGATTAATGGAAAACAAATACAACTTTGGAGGACTGAAGAATGATGACAAAATCATATTACCTCCCAACATTAAGAGGTGAAAAGACTTCAGATGGTACATTTCGGGGATTTGTTTTGAGAATGTCTTCCTTGACTAAACTTATTTATTACATGTCTATTTTAACAAGAAGTATAGAACATTCATTCGCTATCCTATACATAACAAAGAAATATATCTATTATATATCTATATATATCCTATACATAATAGACTTTTTCATTCTTATTCAAACATCTCAAGGTATCTTCTATCCTCATTAATCTAAGGACACTGTCATACTTCCCAAAATAGAAAACAAATAAAAGAGCACACCTACATCACCAAGGACATTTCTGAAGAGCCTGCTCTTCTAACCCAATTACTTGGAAATCTTTTCCCACTAGCTTTTTTTTAAATAGCTTTTCTTAAAGAAGTGCTGTATTATTCTGTATTAATGTATACATTCAATTAGAAGTTATTGAAATTGTATGTATGTATGTGTATGGATATATATATATATATATATATATATATATATGTGTGTGTTACATGATAGTTTGGGGAAAACTACATCATCTATGTATTTTATTAAATGTTTTCCAATCATATTTTAATTTGTTTCCTCTGGTTGTTTGACACCTCTGATGAAAAGTTTTAGAGAAATATCCAACAACTTTTATGAACTGATTCAGACCAAAGAGAGCAGAACCAGAACAATTTATACACAAATAACAATCCAGTAAAGGTCAGCAACTTTGAAAAGACAAATTCTTATTCCATACTTCCAGAAATAAGAATTTAAAACTCAAAACACTGCCCACATCCCCATCTTTCCCTCAAAAGTCACCCTTCCTATAAATATTCCTATTTTTGTTGAAATAACCAGTATTCTTCAAATTTCTCAGGTTTGAAAATTTGGGGTTACATTTTATTCCTCAATTTCCCTTACTTCCCAATATCTAATTAGTTGCAAAGTCTTGTCATCTATACCTCTACAACATTTCTCACCCTTTCTTTCTTCTCATGCAACTATCGCTACCACAGTTCCTTTTCCTCTTCTCTCAGATTACTGAAAAACTTCCAGTGGGTCTCCTGCCTCTAGTCTGTTCAATTTTTATTCTATCCTATACACTGCAGTACATGTTTTTTCTTCAGCACAAATTTGACTATACTGCTTCCTTTTTAAATCAATTACAGTACTTCCCAATTTGCCTATAATATAAATATAAACAATATAATATAAACAAAACACAATGTCCTCCTTTAAGTTTTTAAAACCCTTTACTATCTTGACTGAATTTCTTTCCAGGTCCTTCATCTCTCTTCCCCATATCACCCCAGGAATGTCCTACATACATCCTCTCACCACTACCTAAAAGAAACTTATTATACTGCTGATCAAGTACCATCTTGGACATGAAAGGTCTCCTGATCTCATTCTAAAACTAGTACCTTTTCCCATTCCTAACTATTTCACATTTCTCTACTTTGCATTTATTTATATTTTTCTGCATTTACTTTTCTTACCCCAATAGAATAGAATAGAAGCTCCTTAAAAACATGGACCATTTCATTCTTTGTATTTTTTCCTCAGACCTAGCAAGTAAGAACCATTTAATAAAAGTTTGTTTGGTCAGTTCAGTAGATCTAGCCACTACAGATTTTTGTGATACTACTCTTTCCAATTCAGTCCTCAGTCTCCTTTGTTATTTCATCTTCCTTATTACCAATGAATCCTACCTGGGGATGATCTCCAAAGTCCTATTCCAGTTCCTTTTTCTTTCTCCATAAATTTTCACCTGTTAAATCTCATTAGCTCCCATAGGTTTAATTATTACTCTATGAAGATGATTCACAGATTTTTATATATAGCATCAATCTTTCTTTCTCCAATATCACCAGTTGTCTGGAAAGGGAAAATGAAAAGATCTGGGGAAGGGTTGAGTTGATCATTTTACTAATGATATAAATGATTATAAGAATCATTTCTTTGAACATATTTTCATTAAAAAAAAAAAAAAAACAATTAAACATAATTGCAGGTGGCCTACCAAGGTTTTTGCAGAGAATAAGAGGAGTAAATTCTATTAAATTCTTGCATAAGATCTTCTTAATTAAATCACATGAAAAAATATGGAAAGGCAGCAGAAAAAGTAAGAGGATCAGGTGACTGCTAAAAAGCCAAAGATAGAAATATTAAATAAAACAAAAATACAATTAAGGACTTTTAAAGACTGAAGAAAGGCCATTAGATTACGTGATAAATTGAATAAAATTTCTTTTTTATTTTTGCCACCTATATGAATTGATGGTAGGAGGAAGGTGTGTTGATTTTAACCACAGGATTTGATAAAACATTTGTTGTATTGCTAAGCCGAATTCAGCCATGTAAATTGGGGAAATACCTATATTGAATTTTGTTGCAATAAATAAAGTTTCAAATAATATCAGTGGAAGCTTGGCAAAGGTTCTCCTATAAAGACATCATGTTATGAGTACAGTTTATTTATCATTTTAGGTAACAATAAAAAAGTTTGTAATCTAGCATATCTAGAAGCATATGCTTCTCCAGAAAATAAATCTATAAGCACATGGCATAATGTAAAACTAGTAACATGTATAGTGTCTCTTTTTGTTCTATTCTTTGCCCAACGTCACACACTAAAAGTTAACAACACTCCTTTTTTATGTCAAAATATCAAAATGCTATTTTTTTTTAAAAAAAGAGCATTTTGGATGAAGAAAGCTGATAGCTCTTGTAATCAGAATTCTCCTAAGAAATTAACCAGACAAAAAGGTATGTAGCAAAAAGCAATTTTACAAATTTAAAAAAGAGAGAGAGTATTACATGCTGCCCAAAGACCAGGCCTTGAAAAAGCCTACCACTAGGATCCTAATATTATCACAATTGAAACTGTCAAGGTCATCTTTCTTAAAATGGTTTAAGCAGGGAATGGAAAAAAAAAATTAATCATAGCAGCTGCTTTGTCTACTGCAACCAATTTCCAAGTTAATATCGTTTGCACAGCATTAGAATTCATTCTGTGTTGATTTATCATGCCAGTTCCGCAGCTTCATTCAATTAAAACAATGTTACAACACTTCCAGAGAAAATCATTTCAAACAACCTAAGCTAAGTGCTACTCTAAAGGCCAAAAGAAGAGAGGAAAAAAACATTAATTAACCCCTATTTAAGTGCAGATCTTCTCGTGGCTCAACAATTATAAATCTGCAAAGTGGCATGTTAATCAGAGAATAAGGCTTAAAGGACATAGTCACAATGTGAATGCGGTTAGTTGTCAATGCTATATTTTATTTTAAATAAAAATCACAGGCTTCTCCCACAAAATATGAATTAAAATACATATTTCATTTGCCTTTATAACTTTACATTTTAAGATAAAGTTCCTATTATACATTCATAATAACTAATCAGAAAATGATTAGTTTTGCCAAATGATTACAACTAACCATATCAAAAAGTGTTTTTGACTAAATGTTCAAGGAATAACTAAAAATGTTTTGGGATTATATTCTGCTCATTTTTAATAACCATCTTCTGTTTCTTCAAGTGATTTTTATGGCCACATTCTTAAACATAGAAAATGTCAGGCACATCACAGGGACTAAAATAAAATTAATCTAATAATGTTTTGAAAAATTAGGCAATGGATATTCCTGATAATAGGCAAAGTGAACCAATGAAATGAAAATGAAACAAGATGGGACCTGGGAAAAAATTGTGAGGCAAATTTAGCAAGGTGGAGAAAGTTAAATACCTAGAAGGCTTCTCACAGAGGTTCTGAAGAAAAAAAGAACTATTTTAAAAATTGGAACTATACCTAAATGTCTATAAAAAACTGTATAAACCTTTGACTCAGCAATGTCACTACTAGATCTGTACTTCAAAAAAAAAAAAAAAAAAAATCAAAGAAAAAGGAAGTAGACAAAAATAATTATAGTAGGATTTTGTTTTCTTTTTGGGGTGAAGGGATTGACAGTGGCAAAGATTTGGAAATTGAGCTTTGTCAGCTGGGGAATAGTTGAAGAAATTGCTACCTCTGATTGTGACTGTAATGGAATGTGTGTGATAAAGGATGAAGAACATAGTTACAGGAAAACCTGAGAAAAATTGAACTGATACAAACGGCAGTAAGCAGTGCCAACAATTATATAAAGCACCCATATCTTCCAACAGCTAAGTAAATTAATCTAAAAATGCAAAGAACAAAAACTTTTCGGCCTTTTAGTTAAAGAAGTATACCAAAAAATCCTAAGTATATAAAGGACAACTTAAAACTTAAATTTTTTCTCTATAACAACTGAAACCAAAAAGCTCTATAATGTTACCTTTATGGAATTATCAATGTTTGATGCATGTTTTCTTCTTGTATTACAAATATATAAAATGGAATTCAGTAGTGTGAGAATGTTAGATATTTTACATGCAGAGAGAAAATTATTCTCTATTTAAAATATAGCACCAGCAAGATAACTGTATAAACATTTATTTTAATATATTTAATACGTATGGGACTACCTGCCATCTAGAGGAGGTGGAGGGAAAGAGGGGGACAACTAAGTTTTTACAAGAGTCACTGTTGAAAAATTATCCATGCATATGTTTTGTCAATAAAAATCTATTAAAAAATAAAATAAAAATAAAAAAACAAAATGTAGCACTAACATAATATTAAGAACAATTGATACAAAAAATATTTAAAATCCCAAGTGGTTCTGTCTAAGTTTAAATGTAGTACCTTCTTTCCTAAAAAGAACTGTGCATATAGTTTCCAAGTCTAAGAATTAAAATGAAAATATTTACTAATTATATCATATTTATGGTTGAAAAATTTTTTTCCACTGAAAAAATATGAAATGGCCTTTTCCTCTCATTGAATCTTCCTCAGTGGCATGACATGAAAATATGATATAGATTTACTGAGTTTAAAATTTGTAGTGTATGCCAAGGAAAGAATAATTAAATGCATAAATTCAGAGGCTGCAATGAACCAATGGATGGAGATATGTGTACAAATTCTTCCAAACATTCAAGGCTAGGTTGAATATGATAAATGGCTTTCTGACATCCTGAAATCAAAGTTAAATGACAAAATTACATAATAAGCCTTATGCACTGTTCAAAATGAAAATCAAATCATAACAGATTTGAAAATTACCTCACAAACACCTAAACAATTTTAAAGAAACACAATACAGTTACAGAAAGATTTAATATTAAGTTCCCTACCGAAATAGAGAAAGAGGACAGCTAGATTTAAATTCTTAAAATAAAAGATTAGCTGGTCACTAAACAAAAGCTACAGGTACAATTGTGTTCCTCATGTAAACTCAACCAATATTATATTGCCAAAGATGTGTGAAACAAATGTTTTAGTAATGAGGCTTTGCCAAAAAGCAAAGGCTTGTGATAACCAGGTTACAATCTCCAAAAAATCACAGAAGAGTTATCCTCAAGAAGCTAAGACTCGGTGATCAATATAGATTATGGAAAGAATTGGCAGAAACCATGCAGTATGATGCAAAGCTACAAAATTTTAGCAACTACTAAACTCCTAGCAAGATATGCAAGAAAGCTCAGTTTGTAACTGTATCCTCGGTGTCTAAACCCTAATAGGCAATTTATAAAATACTTAATTGACTTATGAACACACACACACACACACACACACACACACACACACACAAAATACTTTATACATATATTATCTGAATTCATAGATAACAATCTGTGAGGTATATGGTATTATTACTTCCATTTTACAGATGAGAAAATTGAAGCAGACAGTTTAAATGACTTGCTCAGAAATCATAAAACTACTGAATGTCTGCAGCAGTTTTGAATTCAAGTCTTTCTCACTTTAAGTCCAGCACCCTCACCCACTGAGCCACCTGACATGAGTTATTCAGAATTACACCAAAAAATGATAACTATATTACAAATATAGACTTGAAGTATCTAAGAACTCAATGGAAAGCTATACTAGAACAAGAACATCATCACTATCAAATGAACATAACATTGATCCAAAAAGAATGATATTTTTAATAGATATCACTATAAATGTACATAATCCATAAGGTATTTGGAATGAAAAGCTTTCAAAACATACATTGTGACACAGTACAAAATCACGTAGGGACTGTATGAAGAGTGCACTGATCTTGTTGTCACTACTTAAGTTTTACTAAAAAAGTTTTCAGGGAGGATGAGCTGCTATCTTTACATTCTAATCAAAATTGTTTTTCTACTCATGAAAAATCTACAACTTATCCCTGTTGCATTTCTATCTGTAATTTCGTCAAAGAAAGATGCCAAGAAGATGGTAATAATGGGAAAAAATAATATGTACATACATGGGGTCCATAATTGTTTCAAGTCATAGGCAAAAATCATTTCCCACAAATCATTAACATACATGGCAAAAAATTACTAAAATGCCCGAGTTCTGAAACTATCCCGTCTCTTTGAAAACTCAACTTAAGAAAGAATAAACTCCCTGAAGCTTACTTTCTTGATATATTCTTATTCTTCAATGACAGGCAATTGATATCCTTCTAGATTATCTTGTCACATCTAATAAAACCACTCTCTTCTATGTCATCAATAATTTCCTTAAATGTCAAGTCATGGGGTAACAGGTTTAGAACTAAAACAGGCATTAAAGATCTTCTAGTCCAATCTCCCTGTAAGACGAGGAACTGGGTCCCAAAGAAGTCAAGTGCCTTGCATAACATCACAAAACAGAAACAAAGGAGAAATTCAAATCCAAATGCTGAAACTCTAAAAATTGTGATTTTACTACTGATACAACTACACTATCTCACCAATCAATGTCTCTTCTCATTCCTCATTCTCATTTTACTACCTCTTTACCATGACATGATTCCAAGACACTAATTTCACATCTCAAAATCTCAAAACTAGAGCCACAACTCCAGAGACCATCTTCTAAAAATGTCTTTACAATACTCTTTTTAAGTGGTAAAGTGAGAGAATGTAGATGAAGAATTTAGATGACTGAATTATTATTCAAAAGTGAGAAACCTTTGACTCTTGATTGTGTCATTATGAAGAAGAAACAATTTATTGAATGATTCTCTTTTTAATTAGAGTTGTGACAACTTACTTTTTTACAGTGAAGGTAACACGATCAATTTCCAGAGTATTAAATTTCTTTAAAGTGGAATATACTAGAAAAAAATTTCACAGGATTCACCAATTTTTTAATAACTATATCTGCAACTACAATTTTTCAAAAAATTATTTTCATTCTTCTCAATTCAAATACTGAAAGGTTCTAGAACCTCTTCTTTATAGCTATACATTTTTATGGAATTAATTTTAGCTCTGTTTCTTTACCATGATTTCTAGAATAAAAGACTAAAAGTATAAATACAACGGGGCCTATTATCAAGAATGTCTAATAAAAAGAATAATTTTACAATGATAAACATTATCATATTTGAACCTCACAACAATCCTGGAAAACAGGCACTATCATTATATATATTTTACAAATGAGGCTAAGTGACTTGCCCAGAGTCACATTGCTAGAAAATGTCTGAGGCTGAATTTGAACCCAGGCCATGCTCATTCCAGGTCCACACACTATATACACTGCACCATTTACCTGCCAAAAGTAATATATTAAAAACATTTAAATCTCTGTAAAATTACCTAATTCCTATTTTTATAAAGTCTAACTACTTCTAAACTAAAGATGAAGTATTTTAAAACATGTGTTCTCTGAAGCAATATCAGCTATTTTGTCATTATAGGAATTATTTCAAAGAACAATTGTTTTGAAATGCTTTTAAAAATATCCTATCTCATGAACTAAATATAAAATATATTTACATTCTTTCACATACAATAAATGAACAAATTGTCCAATTCTAAGGTTAGAAATTCTTAAATTGGCTAATGATTACTTCTAAGAATTATATTAAAGAAGATTGTTAAAAAATTTGAACCGCAAATTTTGTGCCTATTGAAAGTCCTTCTAAAAAAGAAAGTGTGAACTTCTCAATCCAAAAGTCATGCATCATCTCTATACATTTAAATATGTTCTTAAATCTATTAATGAACATCTGTATTGGGAAAAGATTTATTTACTTTCCAGTTCAATGATATAGTTGGCACATATCTACTTAAGAAATTTTAGATATTTACAAATAAAACCAACTCCTTTTATTGACTTTATACACAAAAAAACTCCCAAATATTTTATCATCTTATAAAATTTAGCTAAATATAAGAAAACAATTTTCTATTTACTAGATTAAATTATAAAATAGATTAAATGGAAATTAAGAACATGCCTCCTCCACCCCCCAACTATTGCAAACTGTAAATTATTGCTCCAAAATATGACTTCCTTATTTGGTTTAACATAAATGTCTAAAACATAAGAAACATGTATTAACTAAAAGAAAGAGAAGTGAAACTGAAAATCTAAAATTTAAAAACTTTTATCTTTTACTAGCTACTAGTCCACACCATCCACATCTGTTCCCCAAATTCATATAAATACAATGGTAGTAAAGTGGTATTGAGTTACTCAGTAATGTTATCTCCCCATAATAAAGAAGGCAAATTCTGATGATTCAACAGAAAGTTACTACTTACATCGGGGTATTCTTTTACAGGCACGTAGAGTTTCTCTTGTAACTGAACAATAGGTCCCACAGCATCAGGAAGCTCTGCACTCCTTTTCTCTGTACTTCCATTTAACGTGTCATTATACATGTCTTTTCGTACTCTGCTAATTTCTGTTAAGGGCAAATAAAAAAGAAAGCATTAGCCACCAAAATATTTGCTGGCACAAAAAAAAAAGTATTTTTAATTTTAAAAAATGAATTCAATCATTGTCAACAACCACCACCAATGCAGCAGATTTTAAAAGAATAGTATCAACTTTGCTTGTGCAATTTGGACTTTCTATTAAAAATATTAAATTTCACAAGGTTGAAACAAATAAGGTAGAAAACCCTGTTAGCAGTTGCCTTCTGGTTTGTTTTTAAACTATTTCTATTTCCTTTTTTTGTCTAAATTTAATTACCCACTAATTCACTCTTCCCCCCCTTCCCCTTTCCACCCCATAAATTCTCTCCTTTTAATAAATAAATACAATTAAGCAAAGCCAATCAACACCATCCAGAATAGGTTAGTCTCATTCTGTACCTCTAACATGTGACCTCTTTTAACAAGAGTTGTTTCCACTATTAGTCTTCTGAAGCTACATTTGGTAGGAACACTTAATTCTTCTGTTTTCAAACTTGTCAAAATATAAAAATTTGACAATGTTTGATTCTAGCAAAATTTCTAACAAAATAAAGTAAACTTTTGGGAAATCAGAAATTAAGTCAATCAGATGGGGGAGGGAGGATGGGGAAATGTTTATCTTATTCAATAGTTATCACCCTCACTCAATGAATCCACCTCATTACCACACCCTTTCAAGTACTTCCATAGAACTAAATCAGTTTGTGATAGCTCAAAGAATTTTATTTTCTGAATGTCTTTACCAGTATCCTTACAAGATCCATATCCCAGAATATAGGAGAAAAGCCTGAGGAGATGTATCATGAATTACAATTTAGAATACCTGGGTTCCAAGCATTTCTGCTATTTAGTATTTTAGGCACTTAATTTGCCTTTTTTTTGGCCTACGTTTTCTCATCTAGCAAAAATAGAACTTAGATGATGTGTTTCCTAATATTATAAAACACCACCACTTAATTAATCTAGTTATTCAATAAATCAAACTATTTATCTAAGATATTAATTGTCTCTGAGCAAGGAAAGCCAATCTTATTTGGAAGATGACGGTTTCAAAGGAAAGATCACGGAATTCTAAATTATGCCACCCCCCCCCCCCCAAAAAAAGGGAAGTAAAAATGAAGCGTAAATTTAACATGAAATCAGTTCTAATAATACTATTGAGAACAATACTATTGCATATTTTCAATAATTTAAAATTTATTTCCCTTATAAATCGCTAACTTGTTTACAAAACTATGTTATCTTCTAGACAAAGTTAAAATATACTGAAGCATATTTGCATATATGTAATTTAGCACATATTTGCATACATAATATGATTACTATATAATTAAAGATAAGATGATGTGAAAATTTAAAAAAAGATAAAGCTCATCCTGATGAGCATTACAGAATTATATTATACTGACAATGAATCATGACATGACAGACCACATGACAGACACTCTCAACCTGAATAGTTTCAATATACTCTTCTATCAACTTACCTTATAACTCTTTTACTTCTTAGTACATAATGCTTTTGAAAGATGGTATTGTCCAAAAATTGCACCCACAAGGCATTCGCGCCCATAATAAAGCCTATACTCAAAAGCCTCCACTCCAAAGTTTGGAGTACTTGGCAGAGATTGCATTGAACAACTGCCTTGGCCTTTGAGAACTCAAGGTGATCACACTATGAAGATCAGGATCTAAAAACCATATGAATAAAAATAGCCAAAGCTTTACCATTTCTGCTATGGATTCAGACACATATGGTTTTATAATCTTCATTAGAGGTGGTATAACTATCTATTATTATTTTACCATCTGTGAAATCTCCTAGATTTTCAAGCTCTGTGCTCACATTCTCCCTCAGGCAACAAAGCAGAAGCAGCTGACAAATCCTGTCATTTAAATCTCCATTCTTCAAATATTCTCACTACTCACAGACATGACCTCCAGTTCAGTTCTTCATCACAGCTGACCTGTCTTCTTATTGTCTCCCCTGCCTCATAACTCTCTTCATAAACTAATCTATCCAGTCCAGTCTGAATCCCACAGAGGATTAATCAGGACAGGAATCAGAAACAAAAAGAAAGCCTAGAAAGTTTAATTTAACCAGGGGTTGAAGTTTCCAGATAGCTCAAAATGCCAAGTTCAACTGTTGTCTAAGGAAACAAAACAAATACAAAGTGAGAATGTTTGCAAAGATCCAGGCCCAGGCTAGGAATTTGCAAATTTCAAACCATAAGAGGAACAATCAAACATTGCTCCAGATCAGATCACTAAGAGAGAACTAAAAGCTTACAGATCTCCAGTTTGAGCTGTCCCTTAGATATGACTAAAACTCAATGCTCCTAAGAAAGCAATGGAAGGACCAATCTGTATATTCTGCCCAGACGTGTGCAGTCTACTGTTAAGCCTAGAAATTAAAAAAAAAAAATCTCTTAAAATCCAAAGGCAAAGGAACAACAACAACATAATAAAATAAAATATGAAAGAAAGAAAAGAAAAAAATACAAGTACCAAGGAACCATAGGCAGAATCATAAAAGATTTAGCAGGAATAGATTCAGTGTAAAGGAGTAGAAGCTTGTAATATAATATTCCAGAAGGCAAAGGATAGAGGTTTATAGCCAAAATTAATTTACTCAGCAAAACTCAGGATAATCTCACAGGGAAAAATTGGATCTTTAATGGAATTAAATACTTCCAAGCATTCCAGATGAAAAGATCAGAGCTGCATAGAAGTTTTGAATTGCAAACAGAAGAGTCAAGAAAAACAAAAAATAAAATAAATGTGGATAACTACAAGGGACTAAACAAGGATAAAACATTTATCATACTAATATGGAAAGATAATACATGTTACCCTTGTGACTTCTATAATCCTTTGGGCTCATAGAGGGATGTAATTAGACAGAAAACTTGGTAGTAGCTCTTGCTGACCTTATAAGAAGAATGGAGGAAAAAAAATAGAAAAAGAACTATGGTGAGGAAAATTAGGGAGAATTATTACATATGATCAGATTGCACAAGTAGAAGTCTGTTCTCACAAGGAGGAAGATGGTAATAGCTAACATTTATACGAACTGGTTAAAAGAAGGATGAAGGATGAATATAAACACAAAATTTAGTAGAGAAATACAGTTTACTCAATAGATAAATAAGAGGAAAAGAGAAATGCATAGATTAAATAGAAGCATCAGTCCTAAGCAAAACAACCTCTAAGAATTTCCAAAAATTGGGCTTTTTTAGAAATGGACATATATAAAAATCATCTGAGGAGAAATATATATATATATATATATATATATATATATATATATATATATATATATATAAAATTTTTATACATGTAAAAAAATCTTCCCCATAATACTGCTAAGGTCACCACCATTCTTCAAATGACCCAGGCTCCCAAATGCAGTGTCATCTTAACTTTTCTTTTGAATTGAACTCATGTATCCAATCTATTGGTCCTTATTGCAAACTACTCTTATTTATGTCTCCTTCTCTCCATTTAATCACAACCTGGTGCAGGAACCTATTACTTTATTACTTTTCTTTTTTCCCCTTACCACTAAGTTTCTGTCTTTCTTTTTGAACATATATAATAACTTTTTAAATCACACATTTTTTAATGAATTATGTTGGGAGAGAAAAATCAGAACAAAAAGGAAAAGAATTACAGGGGAAAATAACACCCAAGAATAAAGAAGTAAACATAGTACGTGTTGATTTACATTCAATCTCCATAGATCTCTTTCTGAATGGAGACGATGTTTTCTATCCAAAGTTTATTGGGATTGCTTTGGATTGCTGAATCACTAAGAACAATCTTTCATTGTTGATTATCTCACATTCTTGCTGTTACTGTGTACAATATATTCTTGTTTCCAGGCATTTATACATTCAGCTTGTTCATTTTTTATAGTACAATGTTAATATTCCATTATCTTTATATACTACAACTTGTTCAGCCATTCCCCAATTAACAGGCATCTACTCATTTTCCAATTCTTTGCTACCAGAAAAGGAGCTGCTACAAACATTTTTGCACATGTGGGGTCCTTTTTCCTTTATGATTTCCTTGGTACAAAGACCCAGTAGTAGCTTAATTAAAGAGCATACAGAGTTTGATAGCCCTTTGAGCATAGTTCCAAATTGCTTTCTTGAATGATTGATCATTTTACAATTCTACCTACAATGCATTAGTGTGCCAGTTTTCCCACATCCCCTCCAAGATTTATCATCTTTTCCTGTCATCTTAGCCAATCTGAGAGGTGAGATGAATAGTGATTTAGGGCATTTTTCCATATAACTATAGATGTCTTTAATTTCGTCATCTGAAAATTATCTGTTCATACCCTTTGCAATTGGGAAACTGGGGAATGACTTGTATTCTTATAAATTTGGCATAGTTCTAATATATATATATACACACACACACACACACACACACATATAGATATATAAATAATCAGAAACATGGGCTGTAAAGATTTTTTCCCCAGCTTTGTTCTTCCCTTTTAATCTTGTTTCTGTTGATTTTGTTTGTGAAAAAAATTTTAATTTAATGTAATCAAAATTTCCATTTTGCCTTTCACAATGTTCTGTAGTTTTCCTTTGGTCATAAATTCCTCCCTTTTCCAAAAATCTGATAGCTAAATTATCCTTTGTTCTCTAAATTGTTTGTGGTATTATCTTTTAATCACAAATCACATACCCTTTTTGACTATATTTTAGTATGGGGTGAGATGTAGATCTATGCAGAGTTTCTTACATTTTCCAGAAATTGGAGTTTGGGAGTTTATCAAATACCAGAGTACTATAGGCTTTGATTACTGTCTCATGTATCTAATGTACTCCACTGATCCATCATTCTATTTCTTAGCTAGTACCCAAATGGGTTTTGAGGACTACTGCTTTAGAATATAGTTTTACATATTTAACATGTACTGGTCATCTAGGGGAGGGGTTGGGGGGAAAGAAGGGAAAAATTGGAACAAAAGGCTTGGCAATTGTCAATGCTGTAAAATTACCCATGCAAATAACTTATAAATAAAAAGCTGACACTGCTAGGCCACCACCATCCCTTGTGGTTTTTTCATTAATTCCCTTGATTTTCTTGACCTTTTGTTCTTCCAGAAGAATTTTATTATTTTTTCTAGCTCTATAAAATAATTTTTTGGCACTGGTATGTGATATGGCACTGAATAAGTAGGCCAATTTAGGCAGAATTGTCATTTTTATTATATCAACGTGGCAACCCATGAACAAATGCTATTTTTTCCAATTGTTTAGATCTGACTTTATTTCTGTGAGAAGTGTTTTGTGATTGTATTCATATAGTTCCTGAGTTTGTCTTCACAGGTATACCAA
Organism: Sarcophilus harrisii; assembly: GCF_902635505.1. Classification (NCBI taxonomy): domain Eukaryota; kingdom Metazoa; phylum Chordata; class Mammalia; order Dasyuromorphia; family Dasyuridae; genus Sarcophilus; species Sarcophilus harrisii. The sequence goes on from NC_045429.1 coordinate 127,525,075, forward strand.
AAATCTCTCTCTTGCTGCTGGGCTTTTTTCAGTAATATATAGAAATGCTGATGGTTTGTGGTTTATTTTATATCCTGCAACTTTACTAAAACTGTTAATTGTTTCAAGTAGTTTTTTGAATAATTTATTAGGATTCTCTAAGTATATCATCATATCATCTACAAAGAGTGATAAGTTTTATCTCCTCATTGCCTATTCTAATTCCTTCCATTTCTTTTTTTCTAATTCTTAAAGCCAAAATATCTAAATAATAATGGTGATAATAGGAATTCCTGTTTTATCCCAAATTTTATCGGGAATGCATCTAATTTCTCTCCGTTATAAACACTTGCTAATGGCTTTAAATTAATACTGCTTATTACTATGAGGAAAACTTCCTTTATTCCCCTATGCTCTCCAATTACATACTTCTCATTTTCAATCATTTCAATAGTTTTCTGCTTATTTTCTCTATACCTCACCACAATCTTCTCTCTAATAAGCTGCTGAAGGGATCTTCCTAAAAGTGGCTATTTATTTGACCTTAGCATATTCAATACCTCTAATAGTTCTCTGTAACTTCTTATATATAAAACCTGCATTTGGTTTTTAGTTTTTCACAATTGAGCTCCTTCATACTTTTCTACTTTATTCCCTTCCACATAACATACAATCCAGCTGTACTGACTCACTACTTCCTTTATACAATACTCTTCATCTAATTGTTCTGTGCATTTTTACTAGCTGTGTTTACCAAACTTTGAATCTTCTTCCCCCCTCATTTTGTCTTACCATCATCTTTTCATCAAGACTATTCATCCCCCACACAAGAAGCATTAGTATCCCTCAAAGTAGTAGTATCTTTCCTGTAAAATATTCTTAGTGTGTTTTTGTATCTAAATAATCTTATTGTTGTCTTCATCATAATGTGGAATAGAATTTATTAATGAGCTCTTAATAAATGCATGCTACCTGACATAGTTTAACAGCTTAATTTCCTCCTGTTCATCTCAGCCCAACATTCTATGCTATCAAGATCTTAGGAAGGTTTGTGTCATTTGCATATTACATCTTTCATACATTCATACAAGTCTTTGATAAAAATTACTGAACACAACATGGCGCTGAATAAATTCTACTGCTGGCCATTTCCCTCCAGGTTGAAAGCAATCCATAAAATAGTACACTTTGTTTATGGTTTATCTACAAGTCTATATAATTGTACCATCACCCAACTAGCCCATATTTGTTTATCTTGTTCATAACAACACACAAGACTGCCAAATGCCTTACCAAAAACAATGTTATATTCTAACAGATAACAGACTTTATCAGATTTTTCATAATTAGTGCCACAGTCTCACTTCTGTCATTTCTAAATGCTTACCAATCCAAGGTTTAAGTTATATCATAATTTTACTACAGCTTACCTATCTGTAGTTCCAAAAAGGTTATCATATTTTTATTTTTTTGCTTTTTGGAAATATGAATTTGCCGGCAATGTCATCAGCTCTATCATTTCCTATCATTTTTTTTAAAAACACACTAATAATATTCAAATAATAAGAGAAAACATGATCTCTTCTACCCAAATTTATAATAATTCAACTAAATGATATTTTTAAATAATTGAAATTTGAGACATTCCATGAAAAGGATAATCTTTTCTTGCATGAAGGCAATATAAAAAAATATTTATGACCAACACATTGTGATACTAGAGTTACACAAAGCCGAATTTTAGCAAGCCATCTGCTTGCTCTATTCCTCTACTAATCAACCAAATCCACTGTTCCAGCTAACAAAAAAAAAAAAAAATTGCCTTAACATTCTGTTAATGAACATTGAAAAGGATGAGAATGACAAGAGGGGAGTATTATTAGCATTCTTCTAAAAATGATCATATCATTTAAATTATGCATGTATAATACACATATACACACATCTTCAATGAATTTAATTTGCAACAGTAACTGGAATAAAGCTAATTCAAAACTCATATAAGAGCATATTTCTTTCCATACATGTAAATAGTGGCCCTTTGTCTCTAGAATAAAACACAAACTCTTCTATTTGACTTTTTAATCTTTACAACTAGACTTTTCAATCTATAGTGCATATCTATCCCTTTAAGCACTATAAAATTCAATCAAACACTACTACTTAACTTTCTCCTCACTCATGTATGATACTCCATTTCCATTTTCAGATGGAAATGCCTTAGAGCTAAGCTAACTCCTATTCCTAGAATGACCTCCCCTTCATCTCTGGTTCTTGGAACCCCTTATTTCTTTCAAGACAACTCAAATTCAAGATTCTACATCAAATCTTTCCTAATATACCCAACCACCCCAAATACTACAAAATACAAATACACAAATACCTCCCCTCTAAAATCTTTTTAATATATCTTCCCTGACAGAATGTAAATTCCTTGATAATAGGAAGAAAACTAACACTTCTAAGACCCAACTCAAGAGTTGCCATGAGGATCATATGAGAATACATTACGCATGCATTTTGCAACACAGAAAGCATTATGCAAATAAATGACTATTACTATCCTAGTCTACCAAATACCATCTATTATATACTATGATTGTTAACAATTAGAAATAAGCTTTACTCATCTATATGAGAGCACAGTAGGTCCTATTATATATATATATATAAAAAACAATGTAGGGAAGGAAATATATTTAGAAAAATAGCTGCTAGGTGGTATAATGTACATTGGGCCTAGGATCAGAAGACTTATCTTCCTGATCCAAACACTTACTAGTTTGCCTCAGTTTCCTCATTTGTAAAATGACTTGAAGAAGGAAACGTCAAAATTACTGTAGGATCTTTGCCAAGAAAACTCCAAACAGGATAATGAAAAGTTAGACATGACTGAATAGCAACAACAAATTTAGAAAATCTAACTAGGTTCTTCAAATCCACTCAAATATATTTCTAAGAAAACTTAACTTAATATCTTAAGTATCATAACTGAGTTCTTCTTGTAATCCATACTTAAATATGCACTTGAGAAGAAATCAGACAATAAATAGACATTTGAAATCTACATGACAACTTTATTTTTGAAGACCAGTGGCATCACAGAGTAATGTCTTGATGGGACTTAAGTGAAGGAGACTTGAACAAAAGTTGTCAGCTTTACACCCTCTGCAGTGATCAACAAAGTCCAAAGGCAAGACAAAAAACCTAAAAGATGGCTCAGGATGCAATGAATGACTGGAGGCTTTGATGTTTTACTAACTTCTAAGCACTGCACAACATGTGCTTCAGCCACATTCATGGCAGTAAGAGCAAACTGTTCTTATCCTCTCCACCAGAGAAAGTCTTCACATGCTTGGGGCAGACAATTACCTTCAACCTGGTTTAGCCCAATTAATGAAATTCTTTTAGCATGGTGCAGCTTCTCCATGCACATGACTTCTTGGGAGTTACAGGTGAGAGTTAAGTAAAGAATGATTATCAAAGGTAAATGAGCAGCCCTGAAAAGAATATGGCAAGCCCCCAATTCAGTTTCAATTGATCAATGATGGACAGAAGCAGCTACACCCAAAGAAAAAAACACTGGGAAATGAATGTAAACTGTTTGCATTTTTGTTTTTCTTCCCGGGTTATTTCTACCTTCTGAATCCAATTCTCCCTGTGCAACAAGAAAACTGTTTGGATCTGCACACATACATTGTATCTAGGATATACTAGGACATATTCAACATATATAGGACTGCTTGCCATCTAGGGGAGGGGGTGGAGGGTGGGAGGGAAAAATCAGAACAGAAGTGAGTGCAAGGGATAATGTAAAAAAAAATTACCCTGGCATGGATTCTGTCAATAAAAAGTTACTATAATAATAAAAAAAAAAAGAATATGGCAAGCCCTCACACTATTAGAGTTAGTCCCTCCTTGAATACACTAAATTAAAAGTAATTCAGAACCAAAGGACCAGAGCTAAAAGAGATTTCTTTAGCCATCACATGCCTGATCCAACCTTTCCTTGAAGTCCTCCAGTTGAAAGAACCAAATAGAGGCCATTTCATTTTTGGACATGTCAGTATTATTCTAAATTATTCATTATTCAAGTCTGAATTTAAATCTGTTGTTTTATATCTTTACCTTTTGGCTAAAAATAATAGATAAGGAATAGAGAGGACAAAGGACTGTATCAGAAACAAATAGAGTAATCCCAATATTACACCTTGAAATATCAAAGACAATTATCACAGCCTCTCTTCTGCCAAGCTTTCCCTTCTTCAGGATCAAATATTATCTTGAAATATCTAGCCATTTCTCTAACACAAGACCTTTAAATTTATTTTTGTTTCCTTGAATTACCAGCTTTTTTAAATTAAAAAAAAAAAATTTGATTGAAAAAAATGCCAAGATAATTGACTAAAAAAATTTGACTGCAAATTTCCAGACTATGGTGCTTTGTGCACTGACTCACATATTGAATCAGGACCAGGTTCTGGATCCTGGATGCTGATAGGTTTTGTTTTAACTTGGTAAGATAATACTTATGTTGTTCCTTAGAGGTTCATACTTAGCATTTCCTCAACCAGTCAACATGCATTTATTAGGCAATTATTATATACCAGGTAGTAGTATCCAAAGCAGGAAATAGTCTCCATTTTACTGGTGATTCAAAGAATCCCTCTGCTTTCCAAGGAGTATATAACTGAAGAAGGTCAGAAGTCAATCTCCCTCTCTCCCAAAGTCATATACTCTTCTTGGGTTACAAATCACATATAATTGGCAAATTCACTGGGAAGCTCCTGGACTAGATCATTTAAGCCAGTGGGACAGGCAAAAAAACTAGCAACTTGTGTGCCCCCTTCAGGGCCGAAGTGATCGTAGGCTAAGGCAGTAAAAATTCATGATTGCTGAAGTCTTCAGAACTCCACAGCTACACAACCTATCTTTAAATGTAATTTTTTTTTTTGTTTAGTCTAAACACATTAGTTTATGTGCTCAAAGTTTTAAAGGATATGACACATACACAACTATAATACCAAATACCAAATTTTAAGAATTTAAATTCTAAGTACAGATTGAAAAATAATATTTTTCAGAAATCCAGAAGGAATTTGACTAGCCAGCATTGAGGGAAGGGGGCAAATAAAATGAATGATATGCTATATAGAGAAACAAATGGAAAAATGAAATCAGAAAAGAATAAGCATTTAGGGTTAGAGATTCATCTAATTGTAGCTTCATGGAAAAGAAGTGCCAGAACTAGAAAATTGGGTGTCAATGAGATCTTGCATCTTGGAAATATCATTCTTGTCACAATAACTAGAAATAGTAGCCAGCGCTGAGGGATGGACATAAAGAAAGGGAATAACAAGAGAATTGACTCAAATTTATAAGAAAACAAGTCATTCTCCAAAAGATAAACCTCAAAAGGTCAATTTTTCAAATGAAAAAATTAAAAAGCCATTTCTCTTCATATAAAAAATGTTCTAAATCACTGTTGATTAGAGAAATATAAATTCAGACAACTCTGAAGTACCACTTCACACCTCTCAAACTGGCTAACATGAGAGGACCCAGATAGAAAACTATAAAGACTGAATGTAGATCAAAGCAGAGTGTTTTCACTCTTCTTTTGGTCTTGTTTTTTTTTTTTTCCTCTGTCTAATTTTTCTTGCACAACATAACATATGGAATTGTTTTTAAAAGAACTGCACGTATTTAATCATATAGATTGCTTGGAGTCATAGGGAAACTAATTTTACATGTATTTGGAAAAATAAGACAGCATGATGTAATGGAAAGCTCATTTGCCTAGGAATTAAGGAGACCCAAATTCCTAGATCTTATGCCCCTTGAACTCAATTTTCTTGAGTTTAAGACTAATTGATATCTTCTTTTTCCCCCCCCAACAATATTTTATTTTTCCAAATACATATAAAATTAGTTTTCACCATTTATTTTGACTTTGTGTTCCAAATTTCTTCTCTCTCTCTCCCCCCTCCCCCCCCCTTCCTAAGCTCCTCCTTCCAAGAAAAATTGATTAGGAAGAAACATTAGAATTGTCTTAATGTATTCAGGGCCTAGTTGAGACTAGATGTCACAAATTTGTCATGAGACATCAGCATGGTTTCATGACTTCCCCTGGCTCCATTCAGGAACTGAAGAATGAACAAAGGTGGACAGTAGTAGAAACTCGGGGTAGGCCTTTGGTAGGGCATGACAGGTAAGAACGCTGAAATAAGGAATGCAAGAGTCAAGGATAGTGAACAAGTTTTCTATAACAAGGAAATCACAAATCTTGATCCACCCAGAGTCTTCAGAAATTGTGTAATAATACACTGTGCTAAATGCCTAAGAGAAATATGGAAGGAAACAGAACCTTGAAAATATATTTTAAATATTCATGAAAATATATTTAAAATCAATCTGACATAAACCAAATATTCCTTATTCTTTTTTTTTTAAAAATCAAGATCCTGTGCTTACTTCTATCTACATTGGTAGTTACAACTTGTCAAGAATTAGGAAATATTCAGCTCTACTTCATTAAATTCCACTTGTACATTATTACAGCTATTTATTCTCTATATCTCACCTTTAGAGGCAAAATAAATATGTTAAAAAGCAAATTACTTAATCATATTTAGTGTGCCAGTAACACAACTATGCAGAGTATTTTACTTTTTCTATGTATCAGTCTCAGAGAGGAAAAATGAGAGCACCATCAATTTTATTTGACTTCTCAAGCAAAATTTCCAGAACACAAATCAACAAATTTTTATTAAACATCAATATTCTATTCAAAGCACTATGCAAGATACATGTGCTACAAAGAAATAAAGGACAGTTGACAACCTCAAGAATCTTAACAATGCACAGAGTTAAGAAGAATAAAAAATTTGAAGGGGAGGGGGGAAATACACAGAAATCTTTATGAAGAAGTCATCACATAAGTTGGGCCTGAAAAAAAAAAAAAAAAAAGATTTCAAAAGAGGAACATGTAGTCTGTTCCAATAAGAGGTCAAGTACAGCTAAAATCTACAGTTTACAAAACAAAGTAATGTTACAACATTAAGTGGGCTTGATTTGGGGAAGTATTTGGTTATTTGAGGTTCAAGGTTAAAAAAAGAACACCACAGCATTTAACTTGGGTAAATGCACCTGCCACATCTCCACCTACCCTTATTTTTATGAACTCTAATTAGCAGAGCAGGTAGAGAGTAGCAATCATTATGAAGGTTGGTAGGACAACTTGGACTGAAATGTCCTGAATTCCATATACATGGGCCTTATTTCCTTAGACCAGTAAAACTGTGTGTACATACAGGAAAACTCAGTTTGAATCAAAATCTACTGGATCAATTAAATCCTGGGAGGGGGAGGACAACTTTGTCATTTTTCAGGAGAAAACTTACATGGAAGAAAAGATTAAGCTATTAATTCCATCACAAAAGTTAAACTGGTCTGTTAAAGCAAAATGGAGGATCTAGATTAGTAGAGTAAGGGTATCTTGCTTTATTCTTAACTTAATAAAACAATGGGACTAAATGGCATCGCATTAAACAAAGTAAAACACATAAACCATGTAAAAATAGCAAATTAGGGGGAAGGGTACTGATACATCATAAAAAAAAGGAAAATAATCTGTGCGCAAAAATGTTTCTGGCAGCTCTTTTTGTAGTGGCAAGAAACAGGAAATTGAGTGGATGCTCCATCAATTGGAGATGGTATATGAATGTTATGGAATATTATTGTTCTCAAGAAATGATTAGCAGGATGATTTCAGAAAGGCCTAGAGAGAATTACTAAGTCTTCCCTATGCTAAAGGAGGTTAGTAGAACCAAGAGAACATTGAACACAGCAACAAGATTATGTGATGATGAATTCTGATGGGCATGGCTCTTTTCAACAGCAAGGTGATTCAGACCAGTTCCAATGGTCTTGTGATGGAGAGAGCCATCTGTACCCAAGGATGACTGTGGGAACTGAATGTGGATGACAACATAGTATTTTCACTTTTTGTGGTGGTGGTGTTGTTTGCTTACATTTTGTTTTCTTCTCATTTTTGGTCTGATTTTTCTAGTGCAGCATGACAACTGTGGATATGTATAGAAGAATTGCACATGCTTGCTATATATTGGATTACTCGTCTAGGGAAGGGAACAGGAAAAATTTTGGAACACAAAATTTGCAAGGGTTTATGTTAGAAATTACCTATGCCTATGTTTTGAAAATAAAAATCTTATACAATGACCAACAAATGCACTTACTAGAGAAACAAATAGAAATGTTGATGTTCTCAAAATAAATGAAAATTGTGTAACACCAGAACCATATACATACACACATATACACGCCCATGTTGTCGTCCTCCCCCCCCCACCAAAAAAAAAAAAAATAAAACAAAACAAACCTTTGATCAAAGGTTCTCTTCCAACAAAGCATTTCCAACATGGGTCAGAATTATATGAGGATCCTTCAAAGATAAAACTGGGATAAACTTGCCAAATATACCAAATGAACCATAAATCAAGAAGATGTGTGCTAATAATCAGTATAATCAGGAGTGGTCTAAGAGGAAGATTCCCAATATACAGGTTCTTCATCTTTCTGTGTCATGAATCCATTAGTGACTCTGGTAAAACCTAACGATCCTTTTCCATAGTGTGGTTTGTTACTTATTAATAATTGAGAGAAATACTCTATTTCAGTTAAAGGTTAATAAAATTAAAGCTGTGGTTTTCCCCCATATAGGCTTAGAGACTTTGTGAAAACTCAACACTTGAAACTTTTAGGGTCCAAGAATCCCCAGTTAAGAATCACTTTTTCCAGATGCTTCTGCTTACAAATGACACTGCTAATTTCTTCACAACCAGAATATTGAAGAGCTTCCTAGACAAGACATTCATAAATGCTCAAAACAGTCACAGTATATCTAGTATCTAGACCAAGGTTTCTTAAACCTTTTCCACTCATGAGCCCTTTTCACTTGAAAAATTTTTACATGACCCCATCTAGAATTTCAGCCAAGATGTTTCTGGCAGCACCTTGTGTATGAGCAGTACAAAGTAAATGTTGCATGTTCAGAACCAATGCTGCAATGAAATCTTGCAGTGCAACAAGGCCAAGTGCTGCCAGAAACACCTCTAATTCATTACAAATTTGATTTTAAATTTTGGTCATTATGTTCAAAAACCTCTTACTGTTAACAAATTTTTCACAATCCCCACATTCAGTTTATACCACTCCATATGGAATCACAACCCACAGATTAAAAAGTTGTGATCTGGACTAGAAGAAAAAGCCAGAGTGGCTCATCTATCAGTAGATATATGCACAGTTTGTTAACTTTTTGAGCATAGTTCCAAATTGCTCTCCAGAATGGCTGGATGTATTCACAATTCAACCAACAATGAATGTATCAGTGTTTCTGTTTTCTCACATCCCCTCCAACATTCCGCATTATTTTTCCCTGTCATTCTAGCCAACTGACACGTGTGTAGTGGTATCTCAGAGTTGTCTTAATTTGTATTTCTCTGATTATTAATGACTTGGAGCATCTTTTCATTTGGCATATTAATAGTTTTCATATTAAACTGTATAAATCCCATTTGGTTATAATATAAAATTGTAGTGATAGCTTTATAGTCTCCTAGCTGGTATTTTATTTAGGAATTTTATATCCATATCCCATTACATACATATTAGCTGGAAAAAAGTATAACTTTTTTTCTCTATTTTTGCTTTTACTGGTTTAGGTATATTTGTTTCATATAAGGAATTTGGTTTTTACCTATTTTTATAAATTATTTAACACTGGAATTAGTTGGATTTTTAAATGTCTGGTGGACTTTACTTGCAATTCTCATCCTATTGCTTTTTTACTCAGAAAGCAAATTCATTTAGAGCCTGTTTAATTTCTTCTTCTAAGTAGGGATTTAGATATTCTATTTCTTATTCTGGTAATCTTAAGCAGTTCATATTTTTAAAGTGTTCTATTTCACTTAAATTACTAAATTTATTGGTATATAAATTGACAAAATAACTCCTAATAACTGCTTTGATTTCATTGTTATTAGTGGAATATTTACCCTTTTCATTTTTTATATTAATGATTTCGCTTTCTACTCTTAAGAAATTAATGTTTTATCTATTTTACTGGGCTTTTTCTTTTTTTCTTTTTTTTTTTTTTTTACTAAGGCAATTGGGGTTAAGTGACTTGCCCAGGGTCACATATCTGGGAAATGTGAGGTGTCTAAGGTCACATTTGAACTCAGATCCTCCTGACTTCAGGGCTGTTGCTCTATCCACTCACTACACCACCTAGATGCCTTAATTGGGCTTTTTCTTAAAACCAATTTCTACTTTTATTCAATGAATTTTATATTTTATTAATTTTATTAATCTGACCTTTAATTTTTAGGATTTAAAATTTAGTGTTAAATTGAGAATTCTTAATTAAATTCTTTTACTAGTTTTTAAAAAGTGCATACCCAATTTACTGGTCTGCTCTCTATGTTAAGATGTAAGCATTTAGAGAAATAAATTTTCCTCAGATTACTGCTTTTGTTACATTTTCAATCTATGTAATAAAAATTATTCGTTGGTCAAAGGATATAAACAGACAAATTTTAGGTAAAGAAATTAAAGTCATTTCTAGTCATATTTTTTTTTAAAAAGCTCTCAATCATTATTAAATAGATATGCAAATTAAGACATCCTCTTAAGATAATAGGAAAAGAGAATGATGAATATTGGAGGGCATGAGGTAAAACTGGGATTCTAATGCATTGTTGGTGGAGTTGTGAAATAATCTAATTATTCTGGAGAGTAATTTGGAACTGTGCCCACAGAACTATAAACAAGGTATACCATTTGATATAGATTCTTTCAATCTCTACTGGTTCTGTACCCCCAAAGAGATCCTAAGAGAGGGAAATGTGCAAAAATTTTTGTAGGACTCCTTTTTTTATACTGGGAAAGAACTAGAAATTGAGCAGATACCCATCAGGTAAGGAATGACTAAATAAGTTATGGCATATAAATATAATGGAATACTACTATTCTATAAAAAACTATAAGCAAGCTTGTATCAGAAAAGCCCAGAAAGACTTACATGAACTGATGCTGAGTGAAGAGAACACTGAATAGTAACAAGATTATGTGATGATCAATTATGATGGACTTGGTTTTCCAATAATGAGGTGATTCAAGGCAATTTCAATAGACTTCTGATGAAAGTGCTAGCCACATCCAGAAAAAGAACTATGGAGATGGAATATGAATTTTCCAAAAATTTTTTTGGTTGTTCTTTGCTTGTTTCTTTTTTCTCTCTCATTTTCCCCCTTTTGATCTAATTTTTCTCTTGCAGCATGACAAATATGGAAAAATGTTAAGAAGAACTGCACATATTTAATCTATATCAGAGATTGCTTGCTGTCTTGGGGGGTAGGAGGAAGGAGGAGGGGAGAAAAACCTCGAATACAAGGTTTTGCAAAGGTGAATATTGCATGTATTTATAAAAATACAATACTATTAAATATTTTCTTTGATTATAATAAATTCTACCCTAACCCTTTATTTTTATTCTTAATTGTACCCTCTACTACTTTTGAGAAAATGTTATTTTTATAAATTTCAATTTCTCTCTGAAATAGAGAAGCACCTTTAAAAAGCAATCAATTCAACAAACATTTATTAGAAAACTACAAGGCATTATGAAAAAAAAATGGACATTTATACAGATAAATCAATGGAGATTAAAAGATTAACTTTTATAAAGATTTAATTCCATGTTCATAAGTCTGTTGAAAATTTTTTAAAAATTAATTTCTAACAACTGTCATTTAATCCAATCAACATTTAAATCCAATGAGAAAAATCTAAATTACATACTATGCAAAGCAGGTTTATCTGCAAATCAACATTCAATAAGTGTTAACTTAAACTATCACTGGTGTTATAGATGCCTATGTGCTAAGAAAAACAACAAAAAACCAAACCCACATGTAAAAAAGCATATTTTTAAAGATACATTGAATAATTCATAATTGCCAAGAATACTTTAATTTAAAAGTATTTTATTTTTCCAAATACATGTAAAAAATTTATAACATTCTTTTTTTTAATTAAGATTTTGTGTTCCAAAGTTCTTTCCCTCCCTTCCTTATTCACCTCCATCCCCAAGAGAAAAAGCAATCTTATATAGGTTAAATATGTGCAATTCTTCTAAAGATGTCTACATGTTTGTCAAGTGTGAGAAAAATCAGATCGAAGGGAAAATCACGAGAAAGAAAAAGACAAACAGGGCAAAAAAATCACACTTTCTCATCCATTCTGTCTCCATAGTTCTCTCTCAGATGATGGATAATGATGACATTTTCCATCCCGAGTCTATTGGAATAGCCTTGAATCACTGCATTGTTGAAAACAACATCATAGTTGAACATCATGTTGCTACCGTGGTACAATGTTCTCTTGGTCCTACCTCACTCACTTCATTCAGGCTTTTCTCTAATCATTCTGCTCATCATTTCTTACACAACAATAATATTCCAATACATCCCTATATCATAACTTATTCACCCATTCCCCATATGATGAGCATCCATTTAAAATTTCTAGTTCCTTGTCAGTACAAAAAGAGCTGCTACAAACTTTTTTGCACATATTAACTCTTTTTATGATCTCTTTAGAGTTAAAGGGCATGCAGAATTTTATATCCTTTTGGGCATAATTACAAATTGCTCTCCAGAATAGCTAGATCACTTCACAAATCCACCAGCAATGTATTAGTTTGCCAGTTTTTCCATATCTCCTCCAATATTTATCATTATCTTTTTCTGTCACCTTAGCCCAGTGGTTCTCAAACTTTTGTTTTCAGTATCTTTATCCTATTAAAAATTATTGAGGATCTCTCCAAAGCATTTTTTTGTTTATCTGGATTATATTTATAGACAATTACCATATTGGAAATAAAAACTATTTTTGAATTTGTAGACCCTCTAAAAGGGTTTCAGAGATCCCCAGGATTCTCTAGACCATACTTTGAGAACCACTGCCTTAGCCAATCCGAGAGGTATGAAGTGGTACTGCAGAATTAAGAGAACTTTATAGCAAAACATCTAAAGAAGTAAGTAAGACTGGAAATGAAGTGAGCTATATATAAATTCTCTTGGATCACAAATTTTTTTCAGATTTTAGTTGCATTCAAGAAAAAGAATAGTTTTGTTATAATACTTTTAAATGTCACAGTAACTAACACTGCTAACATATTACCCCAATTTTTCAATACTAAAATTTCACTTTAATGCTTGTTTTTTTTTAAAAGGAAATTTGTCAAATCAATGAAAACCATAACATATTATCAATTTGCTTTTTTTACTAAAAAAAAAAAATTGCTGTATTTTACAGCTGATTAGAAATCTAAAGCCTACAGAAATGAATGACTAAAGATCTAGCAGCAAACACACCTTCAAAGGAAGCAGAGAGCCTACTTAGAAATTCAAGTCTCCATATTCCAAGGGCTTGTCCTTCCTTCTTGTATTCTGCAATTTATGCTTAAGCAATTTAGGAAGCCATTCTTTAAATCCAGCTTTCCAGAATGTATATATCATCACACCAAACACCACCTTTACAAAGCCAAGACAGAAAAAAAGTCAGCAGCAAGGAGGAACCTTTTCCTATCAGGACAGGCACCCCAAGCAAAGGCCAGTGAGCAGTAGTGTGTGAAGACGATAACACATCCTCAATCTTTAAGGCATGAAGCTCAAAGCAATCATGAATCCTAGACCCATAACCGGGAGCCCGCAGCACTCTGGTCTTGATGTCCCAAGGTACTTGTCCCCAATACTCTTGTTTTAGAGGGCAGGAAGTCCAGGACAATTACTTGGAAAGAGATCAAGGAAAAGAAATGCCAAATATTCTCATTGCTCTGACTAGGGCTCAGAGTCCCCATCACTTTAAGAAACTTAAGGAAGGCATGGATCCTTAGCACTCTGAACATGAATGATGGAAGAAAGACTGAAATCTTTAAGCACTCTATAAACTCAGAAACAGGGGAGGTATAATTTAATGGCTGACACCTAGATAATTGTCACCAACTATATCAGCTAGATAAGTGATACAGTACACATAGCACTGGGCCTTGATTTCAATCAAATCTGGCCTCAGACATCCATTATTAGCTCTGTGACCCTGTGCAATTTACTTATTTCTATTTTCCTCAGTTTCCTAAACTATAAAATGGGGAAACCAATAGCTCCTACTGTGAAGGGTTATATATGGAGTTTTTATAAAGTACTTAGCACTGCATCTGGCACATGGAAAAAAGGTTAAGAGGCTAGAACTGATACTAAGTCACACACTGGTGCAGAGGTTGCAGATCATAAGTAAACTAATATTTTGAAGGCATATAATGTGCAATTCCATAACAACTTAAAGCACCATTTCTGAGGGCAAAAAAACTGGCTTGACCACAAGGATTAAAAAAAAATTATTTATTTGTCTTTTTAAATAACAAAACAAATATCTTTCTAGATAAAACATATATAAGCAAGAGTTCTAGAGGAAAGAAGTGGAAAGGTAACAGGTTAGAAGAGAATTTCACTCAAATAAGTTAAAATAGAATAAAAGGAACTCAATGATGCTGTGAGACATCAGGAAATACTAGAACAAAATCAAAATCTTAATGAGGGATAAAAGAAGAAAATGTAAAGTATCTACTGTTAAAAATAACTAACCTGGAAAACAAACTGATGTGTAATGTTAAAAAATCACTCAATTGATACTGTATTTTAAGAAATTATAAATAAAAACCATTTGGAACTATTAAATCAGAGGGTAAAATAAAACTAGAAAGAACCCAGTCAATTTCCAAAAGAAACCCCGCCAAAATGAAAACTCTGAAGCACCATAGTTAAAATCCAGAGTTTCCAAGCAATTAAAAAAAATAAATAAATAAATGAAAGGCTGTCAAATACCAAGAAACCACTCAAAGGATAGGCAGTTACTACTACTAAGCACATGAAAGCCTTGGAACATAATATAAAAAATGTAAAATATAAAGGTCTCCAACTAAAAATAAAAAAAGGCTATTCAAGCATGCCAGATGAAAAAGACAATATATAGTTTAAAAAAAAAAAAAAACAACTATAAAGTAAGGAATCTTACCCAGTTTCTTCCAAGATATAAAGGCAGTATTGAGATGTAAACCAGGCAGAAAGTGTGTTCAGAGAGAAAAGCTTTAGAATAAAATACTTAATGAATATTAATACAAAAGAGGGTATAAAATATTCATTAAGAGTTAGTTGAAGCAACAAAATAAATCAGTGCATATTTAAACTAGTTTGGATTCATACCAGAAATATAGAGGTATTTATTGCAAATTGATAAACCTAACAGAAAGTTTAATCCAAAAACTATAAATCATTATCATATTAATAGACATACAAATAGCTTGACAAAGGACAATCCATTTCAAATTTAAAAAATAAAAACTACCAAAACACGTAGGAATAAATGTCTATTCCCTTAATATGGTAAACAGTATATTTCTAAAATGAGAGATCAGTAATGTGTGCAATGGAAATAAATGAAAGTTTCTTTTAAGTTTGGGGGCAAAATATAAGAATACTTCTCACTGCTATTATTAGTTGATATAATAGAAATCAAGGCAATAAGAATAAACAAGAAATAAAAATTTCATTTCCTGGAGATATGATTGTCCACAATGAGAAAAGTCAACTAAAAAGTTAGTAACTGGCAAAGTATTAAGTTATAAAATTAAGCACATAACCCTGTTGTTTCTTTGTTTTTTGTTTTCTGTATTTCTTCTTACTGGATTTGTTTTGCTAAGAGAAATTTCATTCAAAATCACTATACAATGTTTAACTTAAGTAGAAGTCCACCTACCGAGATGTATACAGCTACTATATGAGTACACTATAAAAACATTTCATAGATGTAATGATAAAATTTAAAAAGTGAAGACCCTGATCAACTATATTCATCGTTTATTTAAGGACAAGCCTATCTAACTATCAAAAGATTACATTAGGGAGCTAGACAAAGCAATTGCAAAATTCATGTGGAAGAAAGAAAAGACCAAGATACTCAAGAAAAATGGAAAAAGTAGGAAGGGGAACTATCAATGCCAGTTATCACAATTATTCCAGAAAAAACCATTCGGAAAAATTTGATAGTGGCTTAAAAAAAAAAAAAAAAAAGTCAGTGAAATGCAATCAAATAAGAAACTATCTATAAAATACTTAGCAGGGTACTTTAAAGGAATTTCAGAAAAATCTAAGAAACCTTGAATGAACTTAGGTAAGTGAGAACAATTTATACAATAGCAACAATCCCATAAAGAAAAACAAAGTCTGAAAGACTAAAAACTTCAGTCAATGAAATCACCAATCACAATTCCAAAGAAATGATTAAATGTGAGGGTGTGTTTTGCTTTACTGTGCATTCCTAATTTGATTGTTTGGTTTTTGTTTAGTTTTGGAGGGGTATTTTTTTAGTGAAGGAAGGAGAGTATCTGAAGTTGTTAGGAAAATGTGAGAACAGTAACAAATAGCAAAAGAAAATAAGATTATTCTACAACAAACATTTCCAGGTAAAAAGCACAATCGAAAAAGGAGATTTTACTAGAAGGACCAGATCTATCATGAATAGCTTGCTTTTCAAGTGGATAATAAGAAATTGGATGTTACTTTGAAAGCCAATCTTGCTTTTCTGTGTTTTTCACTGACTTTTGTTCTCTTCTCACCACTGATAACAGGAACTATTAACTTTTTGTTGTGTATGGCATTATGATAAAGCCAACAACCCCTGTTTTCCAAGATGTTTTAAAATTCATGATAAAATCATATGAAAATACAAAGGAAAACAATCATATTAAAATCTGCTTTGTATAAAATCATTTCCCAACTGATAAAATAGTGAAAGGATACAAAAAGTTTTCAGAAGAAATCAAAGTTAGCCAGTCATATAAAATACTCTTCAATTAATAATTACAGAAATGCAAATTAAAATAGCTCTGAGGTACTCCTTTCACATTTAGTCAGATCAGCTAACATGACAGAAAAGACAAATGAAAAATAGTGGAGGAGATGTGGAAGAATAGGCACACTAATGCATTTTGGTAGAATTATGAACTTGTCTAACCATATCTTAGAACAATTTAGAAATATTCATAAAAGACAGAGAAATGGTACTTTTCCTTGAATCCCACATGTCACTATGAGGTGTATACAACAAAGTGCTCAAAGAAAAGGAAAAATATTTCTGGCAGCTTTTTGTTGCAAAGAATCAAGTAGGTTTCCTTGAATTTGGGAATGGCATAATCATGTATATATATGACAATGATGGAATATTATTCTGTTATGTGAAATGACAAAGATAAAAATAATGACAAAGATAAAGGTTTCAGAAAAATTTTAGGTAAAAAGAAAAAAAGTGAAGAAAATTATATGCAGTAACAAAAATACTGTAATGAAGATCAACTGTATAAAATAGCTGCTGATAAATGAGATAAATCTAGATCCAAGAACAGATCCGATTAAACTTTAGGAAGCATACCTTTCCCTACCCCTTCATGTTTCTTGATTTTTTTTTCCAATATGGCTAATATGAAAATAAATTTTGCCTGACTTCATATGCATGACTGTAATATTGTTTTGTATGAGTGAAGGAAAGAATTCAAAGAGAAAATCTAGAACTCCAAAAAGATGTTCATGAATACAAAAAAATTTAATAAACACGAAAAAATTTTAAATGGAAAAATATTTACCTAGCAAAATAAAATATTCAAGAAATATATGTTTGAGGTAGAATTTGAATTCAAGTCATAGAGAAGGAAGGAAAAAGGAAAAAAAAATCTGAAAATCAAAAAAGGGATAAGGAAAGAAAATGATAGGTAAAAGAAAAGGAAAGAAGGAAGAGAAATAGAGCTTTGCTACATATCAAATTGATGAATGAAATTTGATTTACAGATTCCAGAATGAATGTATTTAGTGTGGCTGGGATACAACTTCTTGCTGAGACACACTGACTTGAATTCACAAAGCAACTCATTGTTTTGCTAAGAGCTGTGTGGCCATGAGGACTAGCAATTAAGTCTGAAAAGAGATCACTCTTCCCTCTCTAACAGGACAGCCTCAACTACAACTAGTAATATCACCCTGATTATTACTATTTAGGTAATGCCTTAATGATTTCAAAATAATTTACATATACTGATTCTGCTTCTCTCCTCATTCAGTTTCACTTTTCCTTGGAGTTCCCATCAAGATAGTGGTCTTTGTCCCCTCCCCTCTCATTCCTGTCTACCAATGGCAACAATTGCTACAAGCACAAGACAATAGAAATGTGCATTTGTCTGGGCAAGCCTGGAGAGAAGTCTGCCTTCTACTTTCTTTCTTGAGCATAAAATACTCTTCTCTAAGCTTGGTCTCATTTGACACCAAGTCACTGAGTTGCTAGTGGAAAGGCTTCCCAATGTCATGTAAATAGAATCAGCTTTCTAAGGCATATGGTTCAACACCTTATTTTAAATAGACAAATAAGCCTCTATCATCAACCATGACTACAAAATCCTTCAACATATTTCTAATAAATGATAAGCTATCAGAAGACATCAGATAGGTAAAAAATGTCAAAAATCCCGTAACAGATCAGATATGTTTAACTCTTAGTGGGAAACACTTTTCACTCCTCAACTATTAATTACTAGCTTTTTAAAAAGCACACTCTATCAAAGACACCCTCAAAGTAATGTTTTATTAACTATATGTGTCTATCTCACAGACGTGACAAATTAAATCATTTTGCAGATTCACTTAACACATTACTCTCTCAAATTGCATCAAAGTTTTGAACCACACTGGAAATGACTGAAAAATAAGGAATACATTGAAGCTTTCTATGCATATTAAGATGATGTGCATACAAGAAAGGTACAAATAATTCTAGAAAACTCAATAAAATATGAGAATGAATTTTTAAAGGCTTTGTGGGTAGAACCTAAGTAACAAGGTCATTTTTAAGCAACTATCTCTATCTCCAGTTCTTAAATAAAAAAAGAGTGACGTGTCATTCATCTGAACTAAGCAGGCCAAATAAAATACCCTGTGATTCCTATGTTCTCCTCAATGTCGAAATGGGTGGATAAATTTAAAGCCTGCTCTCTCAAGAGTTGCTTTATAGGCAATTTTCTCCCAGTATCAAGGTCTGCAATTTCCATTTGGCTGCCAGTTTGCGATTAAATTCATCACCTTTATTATAAAAATGTGTTGCACTCCATGGCCTACTGCACAAGAATTCGAAGGAAGGCATTTTTCACTTCTAACAGCAGTATTGTTCTAAGACAACTACCACATCCATTCACACATTAGCTTCTCCAGCCTGATACCAAGACCTATCACTCATGGAAGAATCCTGCACCTGGAACTAAATCTCTGCACAAATCTTATCTTCTATTTGAAGTTTAAGGATAAAAGTTAAAATAATATTAATTGCTTTACAAGCTCCATAAACAACATTCATGTAATAATAAGAAAAAGACAATGTATTGATGATGCCTCAGATGCCAAAACACATGGATTTCAGTAATCATTATATTCAAGGTTTCCATATTTCAACTAAAAATAATCATATTTATTATTTTCATTACAGTATTGACAGTGCAGAATTTGTTTTTATACTTTAATATTAATTGTTTGGGAAAAGCTCCAATGGGGGAGGGGAAGATGAAATGTACTGTTTCAAGAAATGTTGCCACCTGACTTCACCATTCTTCAAGAGAAGCAGGAATTTCAATAAGAAAATCAGAGAATTTTTGGAGATACACCAAGTCATAATAGACATATTAAGTTTTGAAACTACTTAAATAATTTATAAATCATATATTACTGTCATAAAAGTTATGAAAATCACTGTTCAGGATATTCAAATCACTTCAAGATATTTTTTAAGTGTTTCCCAGTATTAAGTGTTTCTTAATTATATTTCTCCCTTTCCCCCAATAACAAAAGATCTTTTATTTCAAATAAATTTTAGAATAATTATTCTTGATTTTTAAAAAATACTCAGGAATTTTCAAATTAAGCATGATACACTACACGTCAATGGAATTTTCAAGCAGCAACTTCCTAACAAATTGTTAAATTGAAATACTGGTATAATTGTGAATGCCCAGAAAAAAGGTTAAAGATAGCAAAAACATTCATTATTTAAAGCAATACACTCCCTTAGAAAAACATTTATTTAACCCAAAGTACTCTACCAATGAAAAACTAAACAGACAAAAAAAGAAATATAATACCCACAGAATAGCCAATGTGAAATTTGTAGTCCCAAGAACCTGGTTCAAATTTCAGAGTTTAAACTGAAGTCTCTGCTACTTACTAACTGCACAACCTAGGGCAAGATATTTTTTGTTGATGTTTTAACTAAGTTAATTGATGTATGTGTATATGTGGGGTGAGGGAGGCTTATTACATTTCTACCTTATAATATCTGACAGCATCCCTCTTCCTCCCAGAAAGCCATCCCAAATAATATTTTTAACACAAAAGGAAAAAAATCCACACTTTATTAATGCAGAGAAAAAGTATGAATATGAGCAACACTTATAGACGTCCCACTTGTTTCTTTTCTACAAAGTCATAGTTGTTCTTTATAACTTTGAATTTTAATTAAATTTTAAAACATCACTTTCAATTGTTTTAGTGGGTAGTACTTTTAATTTACAATGCAATCTTCACTATGTAAATTTTTTCATACTTTGCAATATTCATCACATTCAGCAAAGGAATAATATTCCATTACATTAATGAATGAATGAATGAAGCATTTATTAAATATTTAAATGTGCAAAGTCCTGTGCAAAGTGCTGCAGATACAAATAGAAAGGTCTCTTCTTTCAAAAAAAAAAAATACTATGGGAAATAATACAGGGTTCAATTACAAGTCAGAGGTAAAGATTCAAAGGCACATAAGCAACAACAAAAAAAAATCTCTAATGAAGAAGTTCATATCTATTTCTGAAGTTGAAGCACTTTTCAAAGTCTTTCATTTCTAGGACTTTTTAAACTGTGGCTTTGAGAATTCTGTATGTTTCAAGAGTTCGAGTCCTGAAGCTATACTATATAGCTATACTATATAACTATAACTATAGCTACAGAGAGAGGGAGGGAGAGGGAGAGACAGAGAGAGATGTGAGAGATTGTGTTTTATGGTAATATTCCCTTCTCCCATATAATCAACCTTTCCTATCTTAGGTACATTTCATAGTATAGATTTTTTTTTCTTTGTGTATAATAAAAGGCATCTGTTTTGTCTTCCACATTTTTTCCTATCTCTTGTTTGGTTAAAAATATAACTCCTATCCATAATGGTAATATGTATATGATCTGCCTCTCTCCTAATATTTCTGTTCTGTGAGCTTCAATTCAAGTATTTATTTAGGGTATATTTAGAATATAAAGTGTTGATTTAATCCTAAATTTTCAAGACTGCCTTTGAGTGTTCCAGAGGTTTTATGAAGTAGTTCTTATGTTTTACAATTTATCAAATTCTGGGTTACTGTTCCATTGTTCTACTTCTCAACTCATAATAGTTTTGATGACTTCTGCTTTCTAATATAATTTGGGGTCTGAAAGTCCTATTCCACTTACATTTCTACCTCTCTTCATTAATTTCTAATGGCATCCTAGCCAAGATCTTTTTATTTTTCCAAATAATTTTTATTCCCCAACTATCTATAAAATATCATTGTGAAAAACTTGATTAGCATTGAAACTATAATGTTAATTTTGACAGTAGTATCTTTATTATACTGCAATGAACACTTTCATGAGCACTGAATATTCCTCCAGATATTTAATACAGTCTTTATTTATTTAAGGACACTAATTCAAATGATGCAAAAATTTTGTGCATTTTGTTAAATTGATATCAGATATTTTATGTGTTTTGTAGTTATCTAGAATAAGTTTCCCTTTTTATTGTTGCCATGGGAAAAGTTAATGTCTCTAGGTCTGATTCCTCATTTTAAAAAAATTTAGGATTATGTAGATTTCTCATCTCCCTTAGATCTTAATGGATTCTGTGACCATGACCATCTTCTTAGCATCTTACTGAAAGATCTGCATTCTAATGCAGCCTGAGGCACTAGTTGTCTAAGTCTAAACTCTTAGCTTGTTTCCTCATCTATAAATAGAGATAATGATTATAGTGTGGTGGTAGTTGTTTTTCCTTTAGTCTTGTCTGACTGTGACCACATGGAACCCCAGCATGCCTCCTCCTATCTTCTACTAGCTCTATAGGTTTGTTCAGGATCATGTTTGTTGTTTTCAAGATACTATCTCCTCCTCTGCCACCTCCTTTTCATTTTGCTTTATAATCTTTCCCAATATCAAGATCTTTTCCAATAACTTCTGCCTTCATTTACTAATTCACAAAGAACTCTCAAGTTTTTTTTTTTAACACCACAATTCCAAAGTAAAGATTCTGCAATGCTCAGCTTTCCTGATAGTCCAATTCTCATATCATATAGAAAAATCATAGCAAGATAATGTCTTTTTTAGTATGTTACCCACCTTTTCTGCTAAAGAGCAAGAGGCTTTTAATTTCATGGCTGCATACATTTGCAATGATCTTTGAGTCCAAATATATGCAACTTGATACTGCTTCCATTTCTTCTCCCTCTTTTGCTGAAAGTCATGATACTCTTTCCATGATCTTAGTTTTTTTGATGTTAAACTTCATGCTAGCTTTGACACTCCTCTTTTACCCCTATCAATAGGCTTCTTAATCCTTCCCTTTCTGCCATCAGAGCCATACCAATTGCCTATCTGAGATTGTTACTTCTCCAAGAAATCTTAATTTTGGTTTTATAATTGTCCTACCTGACATTTTCCATAATGTACATTACATATAAGTTATAAAAAGTGAAAATATAGAGCCCTATATTAAGCTCCTTTTCCACTCAAACCAATTAGTTTTGTTCCATGTTTAGTTTTAACTGTTGCTTCTTGGCCTGCATACACAGATTCCTCAGGAGACAAGAAAGACAATCTGGTACTCCCATCTCTTGTACACTTGCCACATTTTGTATGATCCACACAAAAGCTTTAGTGTAAGTCAACGAAGCAGAAGTAGATGTTTTTCTGGAATTCTCTTTCTCCATAATACAGGAAATTTTGGTAATATGATCTCTAGTTCTTTTGCATCTTCAAAGATCAGTTTTGTCAAGCTAACTCTTGGTCATGGCAAACACTCTTTTTCAACCTGAACAACAAATCTTAACAAGGACATCACAGATGGTTAATATTGGAAAGCTATTGGTTATATACTTTCGCAGCCAAAGATGGAAATCTACACAATTAATTAAGGCATAACTGGAAGTAACTGAATCTCAGATCATCAACTTCTTATAAAATTCAGACAAATTTAAGTAATATCAGAACGTATAGAAAGCAAAAAGTTACAAATAGCTGAGGAAAGAAGGAAAATAAAAGGGAAAGGGGAAAATGATATGCCCATCTGAAAGATACCCAGAGAATATCAAGGAGGGATAAAAAGTTTTTCTTAAATAAGCAAGGAAGGAACGAGCAAACGAGCGAGCAAACGAACAAACGAACGATGGGATGGGGAAGACAAGGGATATCAAGCAAAAATGGGAATGACAAAAAAAAGACAAAAAATTGTAGAGACTTAACCAGAAGCAAAAAAAAAAAAAATAAGAGGTGCCAATAATACAGAGAACTATACAAGATCTAAACATCACCAATAACTACCACAGTAGGCTTATTGATTTAGAGCCAAACATCACCCAGGAGAATGAAATCAAATAGGACTTAGCAAATATTGCTAAAAATAAAGCTAGAGGAGGTGACAAAATTTCAACTGAGCCATTTATAATTCTAAAAGATAATATGAACAAAATGTTGCCAACACACTTGGAAAACTCAACAGTGGCCCCTGGATTTTTTTCAATCCTTCAACCTTTATTCCAAACCTAAAGAAGGGCAAAGCTAAAGAATCACCAATTACACTCCATATGCCAGCAATGTCACACCTGTGCAAGCTAGTTTTCTGCAATATGTGAAGGGAGATGAATAATAGTATTATAATAATAGAATAATAGTACTTAATTAAAGGGTCATTGTTAGGATCAAAAGAGCTTAGGTTTGTAAAGTTTTTTGCAAACCTTTAAGTACTGAATAAATGCATGGTGGTGCTGCTGCTGGTAGTAGTAATAATAATTATAGTAATGAAATTTAAGGGGTTGTACACAGGAAAGAAAGGAAGGAGGAAACGGGGGGAAGAAGGGGGAGGGATTTGGGGGAAGTTCTTTTTACAGTGAGTTTCTTAAGGCAAGAACCTCATTTCTAGGGTAAAAAGCCTCAAATTAAGCCAATTTTTAAAGTAAGAGCCATTCTCTAAATGATAAATGGACAAAGGATATGAACAAGCAATTTTCAGAAGAAAACAAAACCACCAATAGTTGGATGAAAAAATGCTCTAAATCACTAATCATTAGAGAAATGCACCACCTACCAGATTGGCTAAAATGACAAAAGAAAAATAACAAATTCTGGATGTGATATGGAAAATTATACCAATGCACTGCTGTTGGAGTTGTGAACTGGTTCAACTCCATTCTGGAAAACTATGCCTATAAAAATGTGCATATATTTTGACCTAGCAACATCACTATTAGATCTGCATAACAAAGAAATAAAAGAATAGGGGAAAAGACCTCCAGGCACAAAATAGGAATAGCATCTCTTTCTAAGGTGACAAAGAATTGGAAAACGAAGTGATAGCCATCATTGACAGAATGGCTGAACAAGTAGAAGTATGTGATTGGGCAGAATCCTATTCTACTACTATAAAAAATGATGAGGGGTGATGGTTTCAGAAAAAAGACTCATGTGAACAGATATAAAATCAAGTGAGCAGAAGCAAAAGAATACTGTACACAGTAACAGCAATATTATAATAACTAGCTGTAAAAGACTTAGCTACCCTAAGACAACTCCAAAGGACCCATGATGAAAAATGCTATTCCCCTCCATAAAGGCAACTAATGAACTCTGAATACAAACTGAAACATACTTGGTTCACTTTCTTTTTCTTATTTTATTTTTGAAACGACTTTAATATAGAAATGTGCTTTGCATAACTTCACATGTATAATTGATATAACATTGCTTGCCTTTCTCAATGGATGAGGAAGGGCCAATAGGGAGGAAAAGATTTTGAAACTCAAAACAAACAAAAAACCATTGTAAAAACATGTCTTTAAAAATTGTCAACAATAAGTTTTAAAATAAATTAAAGAATAATCAAGTAAATGATAAAAACAAAAGTATGAAAACTGGCACATACAAAAATAGCTGTTAAGAGCAGTTAAAAAGAATGATTCTTCTTATAGCTCTTCTTTTTTTCATTAACAAAGATTTTTTCCATTTAGTCTATATTTAACACTTTCTCATTTCCTCATCATTCCTTCATTCTTTCATGCCTTCCAATATGACTTTTCTAACTATTACCTTTTAGGAAACTACTCTCCAAGACTATTCCACAGTCCAAGTTCTAGTTGTCATTTAATACCACTCAAGAAAGACCATGCAAATCTCTTTTATTTTGGACCTCAGAATCTTCTCCTGTTTTTTCCTTCCCAGCACTTTTGAGAATTCCCAGATGCTTGATACCCATGACTTTTTGCTTTTGTCAATACTATCTTGGTAATTTTACCAAATATCATGGCTTAAACTACAACCTCCATTCAACGAAATCAAATTTCTCCATTTCTGACTTTCTTACTAAACTTAGTCCCCTATCTCCAATTAGCTAATAAGTCCAAAATCATTTCAAAACTCAAAAATGGACAAAATCAAAATAGCTTTCCTCCAATTAGCTCCCTCTCCTAATTTACTACTTTCAGAAAAATGGTATTATTTTTCCAGAAATTAAAATATAGAAATTAAATCACAGTCATTTTTAATTGCAGTCATCAAATCTTGCTATCTCTCTTTTGCAATATCATATAAATTGCTATGGAGAAACAGTGCTAGTAGACTCAGGACTAGGAAGGCAACCTTAACTTCAGAAATTCCAAATTATGTGGCAAATCACTTAACCTCTCAACAGAGACAATTTCAACATTAGAAAATATGCAAAAAGTGTTTCAGTAAACTTAAACTACTATTAATTTTGCCAATGATACAAATTCATACTCTAAGTTCATAGTCAAACAATTCAAAAAACTATCCCTGTATAGGGTTTTGTTTTCCTTCTTCCCTAAACCATCTTACTATTAAGCATATTATTAATACTATCCTAATAAGCATACTAAAACCATTTTTCAGATAATATCTGACAAACTACTTCAGCCTTTATAAAGTACTTTATATATACACCATGTTATCTGAATCTCATAACCACCCTTTTGAACTCAGCACTAAGAGCCTACACAAAGATTTTAGAGGGCTTTCAATTAAATCACAGGATAAAATTGATTAGTCTTTCCTTACAACAAAGGCAATGTCCATAATCTGACTCCAACCTTTAATTCCACTCATATCTAACAATGCCCTGGGCAAAAGCAAAATTGCAATTTTTCTCTACTTAGTATTAAGTCAATCCTTATAGCATCCACTTCTCCTCAAAAATGAAATATCTTCTCCCATCTTCCTCACCAAGCCAATTAATGTGAAGTTGATTTTTCTGAAAAGTGAAGTTTGTTGAATTTCATCTTAATCTTAAAGATTTGATCTAATATCCTAGCTTTTCAAGACCTTTTTTGGATCACTCCAACATTTGTGTCAAATTATAAGATGGGCTTACATATTGTAGCATTTTACAAAAATGGGTTTCTTTATACAAACAAAAATATAGAACTTTTTTACATCATCAAAAAGTAGCCAGACTCTTATGTGCTATGCAATGTGCTAAGCTTTTTTTTTCTTAATAAAATTTTATTTTTCCAAAATACATAGTTTTCATCATTCATTTATGCAAGATTTTGTGTTCTAAATTTTTCTCCCTCCTCCCCTTACCTTCCCCACTTCCCAAGACAACAAGCAATGTGATAAGTTATATATATACACAATTCTTTTAAACATATTTCCATCTTTGTCATATTGTTGTGCTAAGCTCTTTGCAAATATTATCTCATTTGATCTTCACAATAATCCCTCAGGATATAAGTGCTATGTCTCCATTATATACATGAGGAAACTGAAGTAAACAAGACTTACTACTATTCAATATGTTAGAACCTATTTGAATTCAGTTTTTTTCTTATTGCAGGATTCCATCCACTGCCCTACCTTACCCACAGGATAATGGACAGACTGATAAAGATCAATCAATTTTTGGCCACAATGGTCTCTGTCACATAAGGACTATAAACAACAGTGGAGGAAATTCTCAAACCAACAAAAAAATCTCTGAAGTTCAAAGTAGTTCAAAATTCACTAATGTTTTCACAAATGTTTATACTGTTGCCAAAAAAATATATGAAGAAGCTAGCTAAAAAAGAAAAACATACAAAGTGCTTTTCAAGACTAAGGTCCTACAGCTCACATTCAAACTCAAACACACTGAAGCTTATAAGCATAATTATAAAACCATCAAAGCCCTAGATAAATA
This sequence comes from Sarcophilus harrisii, assembly GCF_902635505.1. Classification (NCBI taxonomy): domain Eukaryota; kingdom Metazoa; phylum Chordata; class Mammalia; order Dasyuromorphia; family Dasyuridae; genus Sarcophilus; species Sarcophilus harrisii. The sequence goes on from NC_045429.1 coordinate 127,552,711, forward strand.
AGGATCTAGATACTTTAAAAAAAATTCAAATTCCCCAGACAAAGAAAAGTTGTATTCCAGGTATTGAATAGGACTGATTGCATAAAGTTTCTTCAGTTTATGAAACTAGGCCTATATCTGTTCCCTATTCCCAGAGTCAGGAGATGTCAGGAGATCAGGCCTTGGACACTGAGAAGTCACATGATCTCTAAAAGACTAAGTGACAGGAAGTGACACAGGAAGTGACACAATCTGTGGGAAGCAGACAACATTAGTGACCATTGATTAAGGATGGTTATGTTTTTTTGGTCTATCCAAGGAAAAGACTTGGTTTTTTTCCTATTTAAAGAGCAATTCTACTGAAAGCTGATCAGGTTTCAGGAGTATATGGCAGTAATTGGGATGCCTCCCAAATATGAGCCTGGGCCTCTCCCTGCAGGGACTAAATAAATGATTTATCTTTATACCTGAAGATGTCTCTGATTAGTTAATTTGGGGAAGGGAGTCTAGCACGCAACCCACACAATACTGTATAAAGTGAACTGTGAAAACTATCTCACAAGATGGAGACAGTGTTATAAGTCAGCTGTGCCCCAGGGCCAGGTTTCATTCTCCAAAGATCATATAGTTTTCCAAAGAAAAGATCCCACTCCTTACAAACTAAGTTGGGGCCACCTTGGCATAGAAACTCTCATATAAGGTAATTTAGTAATCCTAAAGATGTTGCTGGGTTGAAAGTTTTTTCTTATTTATGACTTAGAATGAGGTCATTTTATGTGCAAAAATGTTTGTGGCAGCCCTTTTTGTAGTGTCTAGTAACTGGAAATTGAATGGATGCCCATCAAGTGGAGAATGGCTGATTGAATTATGCTATGGAATGCTATGAAATATTATTATTCTGTAAGAAATGACCTGCAGATTGAATACAGAGAGGCTTGGAGAGACTTCCATGAATTGATGATAAGTGAAATGAGCAGAACCAGTAGATCATTATACACTTCAACAATAATACAATATGAGGATCAATTCTGATTGAAGTGGCTATCTTCTGCAATAAGAGGATCCAATTCAGTTCTAATTGATCAGTGATGAACAGAACCAGCTAAAGTAAAAGAACCTAGTGAAAGAACAGTGGCAAATGAGTGTGGGCCACAACATAGCATTTACACTCTTTCTGTTTGCTTGCATTTTTGTTTTTCTTCCCAGGTTATTTTTACCTTTCTAAATCTGATTTTTCTTGTGCAACAAGAGAACTGCATAAATATGTACACATATATTGTATTTAACATATATTTTAACATGTTTAACATGTATGGGACTACCTGCCATCTAGGGGAGGGGGTGGAGGGAAGGAGGGGAAAAGTTGGAACAGAAATATTTGCAAGGGTCAATGTTGAAAAATTACCTATGCATATGTTTTATCAAGAAAAAGCTATAATTAAAACAAAGAAAAGAAAAAAAAAAAAAAAAAAGAATGTGAGGTCATTTTTCTCAGCTAATCAGGACAAAGATCCAGGGAGTGTTAGCCCAGACCCTATATAATTCTTGTCTGTTAACTGGGCCCCACCTTACCTTGACTAACTCATTATTGGAAGGGAGATGCCCTCTCTCTCCAAATCACAATAAAATTCCTTTCTGCTTTTACCTTGAGAAATCTCCTTAATTTATTTATTTGAGCTAGTGGTCTTTGTCCCACACAGCACTGAAAAAAATTTGGAGTGAGATACAGAGACATATATATAGTCATGTAGTCAGCATTCTGTCAGAAATCACAGGAGAACAAGATAAACATTAGAAGATTAAGTAGAAAATTCTTCTGATACTCCAAGAAAAGGGTAAATTGCTAAAAGTATAAAGTAAAATTATTAAGCAAATAGTTTCTGAGCACCTAAAAAAAGAAAAAAAAAAAAAGTAATAAACCACAAAGAATTAGCAGGAATTCAGTGAATAAAAGCCAGGTCAAATGACCTAAAATTGTTTTTCGTCAAAAACAGCAAAATGGGACAACTAAATCAGTAGATTGGAGGAATTATAGACATATAACCAATTATAAGTGAATTATTTTTTTGGCCTCAATGTTTAATTTTATGGGTATCTTGGTGAATGTAATCCAGATACTTAAGTATTATTTGCTACTGTTGATTTGGTAGAATGAGAGAACATCCTGGAAGCACCCAATTAAGTGGCTCCTTGGTCACAAAGTTAGTATGACTCAGAAATTGGAACTTGAACGCAGATTCTAAAGTCAGAGTTCTTTAATAAGAAAATATACAGATAAAATTAAAAATATTTTCCTTAGTTATATTATTTTATTTTTTGCTATTTCTTTTTTATATCTTTTTATTTTTCAAAATGCATACAAAGATAGTTTTCAACATTCACCCTTGAAACGTGTTGTAAATTTTTCTCCCTCATTTCCCTCCCCTCCCCAATAGCAAGTAGCCCAATATAGGTAAAACACAATATAAGTAAAAGCACTTGGCTATAGCTCAATTATAGAAAGGGTTAAGTAAGTTGAAGTATACTACAAAATATAGCTGAGCTTACATAAGGTACATTTCCATTACCTCAAATCTGTAAAGTTTTTGTATATATTCAAAGCAATAAAAAAAAAAGTCTATCCTGGAATCATAAGCATTTACCCATAGTTGAACTAACTCTCAGAAACAATAAACCTATTACACCTCCAAGATCAAATATTGAATCTTGTATTTGGTGTTCTTACCTTTTTCAGTCTTCAACTTACTTTTAATGGAATACTTTGAGATATAATGATACTGATCCTCAAATCCTCCAACTCCCTTAACAATGTTCACTTTCAATGACTGCCTTCCACATCTTGAATTCTCTTGTTTCTCATCCCCAATTCCTGGTTTTCCAGGCTTTCATGAAGTTTCAACAAAAATCCCATCTTTTAAAGAAGTCTTCCTCGATATTTTTTTACTGCTACTACATTCTTTTTGTTGATTATTTCCAAGTTATATGGTATATATCTTTTGTATACAGTTATTTGCATCAATCTTATCTCTACCATTAGACTATGAGCTTATTGAGCAGGGACTTTGTTGGTTTAATTTGAATTTGTTTGCTTCAGTTAGTAGTTTTCCTAAGAACAAAGAGATTAAGGTTCAAATTCATGCCTTCTTTCTGCCACTCCACACTACTTTTTTTTTTCATAATATTCTTTCTTGAATTCCAATATTCTAAATATTGCCTACACAAATGATTTAACTGTTAAGAAATCTTTGAAGTCAAGACCAATTCTACTACTTATTACCTTATGAATACCTGTGATAAATTATCTTTGTTCCTTAATTTCTTTTTTAAAGGGGGGGGGGGAGGAGAAGAGAGTATATACTAGATGCACTAATTTTTTTTTTAATTTATTATACTAACTTTTTTTATTGACAGAACCCATGCCAGGGTAATTTTTTTTACAACATTATCCCTTGCACTCACTTCTGTTCCGATTTTTCTCCTCTCTCCCTCCACCCCCTCCCCTAGATGGCAAGCAGTCCTATATATGTTGAATATGTCACAGTATATCCTAGATACAATATATGTGTGCAGAATCAAACGGTTCTCTTGTTGCACAGGGAGAACTGGATTCAGAAGGTAAAAATAACCTGGGAAGAAAAACCAAAATGCAAACAGTTTACATTCATTTCCCAGTGTTCTTTCTTTGGGTATAGCTGCTTCTGTCCATCACTGATCAATTGAAACTGAATTAGGTCTCTTTGTCAAAGAAATCCACTTCCATCAGAATACATCTTCATACAGTATCGTTGTTGGAAGTATGTAATGATCTCCTGGTTCTGCTCATTTCACTTAGCATCAGTTCATGTAAATCTCTCCAAGCCTCTCTGTATTCATCCTGCTGTTCATTTCTTATAGAACAATAATATTCCATAACATTCATATACCACAATTTACCCAACCATTCTCCAATTGATGGGCATCCATTCATTTTCCAGTTTCTAGCCACTACAAACAGGGCTGCCACAAACATTTTGGCACATAGAGGTCCCTTTCCCTTCTTTAGTATCTCCTTGGGGTATAAGCCCAGTAGTAGCACTGCTGGGTCAAAGGGTATACACAGTTTGATAACTTTTTGGGCATAATTCCAGATTGCTCTCCAGAATGGTTGGATTCGTTCACAACTCCACCAACAATGCATCAGTGTCCCAGTTTTCCCACATCCCCTCCAACATTCATCATCATTTTCTCCTATCATCTCAGCCAATCTGACAGGTGTGTAGTGGTACCTCAGAGTTGTCTTAATTTGCATTTCTCTGATTAATAATGATTTGGAACACTCTTTCATATGAGTGGTAATAGTTTCAATTTCATCAACTGAAAATTGTCTGTTCATATCCTTTGACCATTTATCAATTGGAGAATGGCTTGGTTTCTTATAAATTAGAGTCAATTCTCTATAAATTTTGGAAATAAGGCCTTTATCAGAACCTTTAACTGTGAAGATGTTTTCCCAGTTTGTTGCTTTCCTTCTAATCTTGTTTGCATTAGCTTTGTTTCTACAGAAGCTTTTTAATTTGATGTAATCAAAATTTTCTATTTTTTGATCAATAATGGTCTCTAGTTATCTTTGGTCACAAATTTCTTCCTCCTCCACAGGTCTGAGAGATAAACTATCCAATGTTCCTCTAATTTATTTATAATCTCGTTCTTTATGCCTAAATCATGGACCCATTTTGATCTTATTTTGGTATACGGTAGTAAGTGTGGGTCCATGCCTAATTTCTGCCATACTAATTTCCAGTTATCCCAGCAGTTTTTGTCAAATAATGAATTCTCATCCCAAAAGTTAGGATCTTTGGGTTTGTCACACACTAGATTGCTATAGTTGACTATTCTGGTCTTGTGAACCTAACCTGTTCCACTGATCAATTAATCTATTTCTTAGCCAATACCAAATGGTTTTGGTGACTGCTGCTTTATAATATAATTTTATATCAGGTACAGCTAGGCCACCTTCATTTGATTTTTTTTTTCATTAATTCCCTTGAGATTCTTGACCTTTTATTATTCCATATGAATTTTGTTGTTATTTTTTCTAGATCATTAATATATTTTCTTAGAAGCCTGATTGGTATAGCACTAAATAAATAGATTAGTTTAGGGAGTATTGTCATCTTTATTATATTCGCTTGGCCTATCCAAGAGCACTTAACGTTTTTCCAATTATTTAAGTCTGACTTTATTTGTGTGGAAAGTTTTTTGTAATTTTCATGCACTAGTATTTGAATATAAAGATCTCTTTAAAATACAAAAATATCTTTAATGGCCAGACAATTAACATTTATCAATTGCTTACTTTCTCCTGAAGAAGAAAATACAGAAAACAGTGGATTAACCTTTATTAAGTACCTCTTCCAGCACCATTATTACCAATAATAGCTAATAGTTATATAGCACTTCTTATTGCCAGGCACTGTGCTAAGAACTTCATAATTATCATGTCATTCGATCCTTACAACAATACTGAGGAAGTAGGTAATGTTTTAATCTCCACTATACAAATGAGGAAGCTGAAGCAAACAAAAAGGTTAAATAACTTGCCCAAGATCACACACAAAAATGAATAAGGCTAGGTTTTATCCCAGGTTTTCTTTCCGACCTCCAGATGAGACACTGCTCTAATCAACACTAATGTTAATAGCAGCTACATAGTTTTTGAAAAATATGTGTGCAAGAATTTAATTCAGCATATAGAACATTAATTGCAAAACATTTTACATGTGTGTATCTCATCTTATTTCAATCTCACAATTCTGTAAGGAGGGAATTAAAGATTTAAATTATGTGCCATTTCACAAATGAGGAGAAAGAAATGAACCATTTATGAACAATTTATACAGTGGCAAAAGTATTAAGAAAAGGAATTCAAGTTAAGTGAACAAGTGCCTATTATGTGTCAAGTCTGTGAAGTCCAAGAGACAGGGGGAAAAAAAACAACCCTAGTTCCTGCTCAAATGGAGATCTGAAGTCAGATATTCCCAAGAAACTTGTTTGTATTAAATATTAAATCATTTTACAAGTTATCTGTGGGTTGCCAGCAATTTGTGAATTTATACCGATGCTTGAGGGGATTTCTTGGACCCTTTGTCATTTATTAATTTGTCAATAATAACCAACTTTGAACGATTTTTAAAAGGATGCATATTAATTTTACAAATTACTTAAAGTTAGAATGATAATAGTCACAAATTTAAGAAGTGATCTGAAAACAAAATGGGGTTTCAACAAAACCAAGTATGGAGTTGTCTTAACAATTAACATGAAATAACTAATTAGTTAGAAAGAATTAGATCTTACTAGAGAAATTTAATTAAGCTACCTATCTCTTCTTAGAGGTGCTTCTAATAGCATATTCACCACTTTAACTCAGTTGCCTTTCCAACCTATAACATGGAGAAATGGAACAATAGAGAAGAGGGATTTTTATTCCACTAGTAAACTGCTTTGGGATCCCTCCATTTTGTGAAAACAGTATAGGCTGGCTACATTTCAGACTCCAATTTGTACTTGTACTTTGTCCACTCCTTCCTACTGCCTATTTTTCTAGTGTTTTCTTTTTTAATGGTGCTGATATGTAAATGTTTTGGGGTAAATGGGCAAGAGGGAGATAATGTGTAACTCAAAAAACATTTTTTAAAGTTTTTTACATGTAATTGGTAAGGAGGAAGAAGAGAAGGAAAAAAAAAAAAAAAAAAAAAGACGAGGCAGCTAGGTGGGTCAGTGGATAGAGCACCAGCCTTGAAATTAGGAGGACCCAAATTCAAATCTAGTCTCAGATACTTAACCCGAATTGCCTCAGCCAAAAAAAAAAAAAAAAAAAAAAAGCAGCAGCAAAGGAAGGCTTATTATTTGGTGTTCCTCACAAGACACAAAATTGGTCTTCTGATTTCATTTATTTGTACTGTTTAAATCTCTTATTGGTTCCTTTCCTTCTCCTTGCCAACCCTTTCCCCTTGAAACTTCCTTTCATTTACAACCTCTATATTTTGCACATAAATATTTATTTACCATCTCCAATATAATGTGAACTTCTAGGGGAATTCAAGAATGTTTTTTTTTTTTCTTTTCTTCTTATCCTTAGGATTTAAGTTTCTAATCTATAGAAAACAATTCAAAAACGATAGACTAATACTCTATTTTAATAGTTACTTAAACTACCATAGTTTATTAATTTCAGCTAGCTTACTAAAGAAGCACTTATAGTAAAATCTTCATATATAGGGGGAAAAAAACAACTTTCCAAATCTTTCTCTAGCATGGCATTCCCTACTGCCTATAACATATTTCCACTTTATGAAATAATCACTACTGAGGTAAAACAGATTTTCCTTGCAATCTTCCCCAACCATTCACTACTCACCAAGCTTTAAAACCAGGAATTGGAAGGGGGGAGGAATATTGGCAGACAAGGCTTGAAATACCAGTCACAAAATCCTATTCATTATTCCTTTACGATGCTTCACACATTTGTTTCTTCCTTCCCAGTTCTACAATCCCAGATCATATTCTTACTCCAATAATTTAGTTAAACTACTTTATTAGCTTGCCAACAGATCTTCTTATAAATTACTATCATCCTGAGTTTTTCAAATGATAAAAAAGTAATTAATGAGATCTCCATTTTGCCACAGAAATAAAAACTGTTAGCATTTAAGGCTCTCTACAATATGGCTTCATTGTACTCTGGCAGATTCATCTCTCACTATTCTTTCCCTTATATGAATTTTCAACTTAAGCTAGTCAGATTACATGGCTTCATTATTTCTCCAACTCCCAACATTCTATGTTCTTATTCACACCCTAAACTTTCATTATGACCTTCCCCAAATTTTACAGATCTTTTCCCAATCCTATATAACAATTATATCATATATACCAACATACCAACTACCATGCCTAGTATACTACTAGGTGCTTATAATAAGTAAGGCAGCTAAAAGGCACCTGTAGATAATATAAGCTTTAAGCCAAGAAGAACTGAATTCAAATTTAACCTCAGATACTAGCTTTGTGGCCTCAGGCAAATCACTCAATCAAATGTAAAGAGGTAGTAATAGCACCTACCCCAAAGGGTAGTAGTGAGGATTAAATGAGATAGTAGTTTTAAGATGCTTATTAACAGAGTGCCTAGGTACATGATAGATGCTTAATAAATATTGTTCCTTCCATCTGGCCCACATGATACAAAGACAATCCTCCAATCTTTTCAAATCAAACCATTCAGGGCCCATTTCAATTTCTCCATGAAAACTGTTTTAATGACCACAAGCAGTCATCTTTGACCTAAATTCCTTTAGAATGTATATTCCATACCAAATTTTTATCAGGTATTATCTTCAACTGTTAGTTCTCAAATGTATGTTTTATCTCAATTAATTCAAAAGACACAGTCCATGTTTTTGTCTGTCATTAACACCTAGAGCATTGCTTTATCTAGAGTTGAAGTTTGAATGTTGACTATTTGTAATATTCCATTAGCCACTCTAACATGGTTAAATACTATACATATCACATTTTAATCAACTACCTTTCTATTGAAATACAAGATGGCAAGTTGATTTTACCTAAACTTTTACAATGGCTTGGTATTTTCAAGCTCCAGTTCCAATTACTTGGCAACTCAATACTATTAATAAGAAATAAGAAATTAATAAGAAATAAGAAATAATAAGAAATAAGAAATAATAAGAAATATTAATAAGAAATAAGAAATTAATAAGGTAACTTTTGAAGTTACCTAGTATCAATGAAATATTTTCAAACATATATTTTTAAAACTGCTAGAGAGAAAAATAGTTTAAAACACTCAAAAATAACACTAATATGGGAAGGAAAATTATACCAGCCTCAAACTTTTTTTTTTTTAACTTGCTCACCTGTCCTCAAATAATAAATTGCATAGAAGATGCTGTGTTAAGTGCTTTCTCTACCATTTAAATATGGATCATTCCCAGTATTTAGGGGTAATAAAGCAAGTTCATTATGATCACTTAATGAAACTTTGTTGTTGTTTTGCAATGTTAGCAAGCAAAAAAGCATTAGATACTAAGTGTCAGCTACTATGCAAAGCAAGAAAAAAAAAAAAAAACCAAGTAATTCTGTCCTTGAGCTTATGATTTTGTCAAGGAAGACAACACATAGAGGAACATTTTATTAAAAAATTGGAAATTTGTTCAATAAGGGCTTTAAGATTTGAAGAGAAGAAACAGGATAGGAAAGGCTTCACAGAGGAGGTGTCATGTGAGCTTATCTTTGAAGGAAACTATAGTATTCTGAGAAATGAAAATGAAAAAACAAGTACACTCCAAGAATGGGAGGTTAGCTTTTGCATAGTACAGGGAAAGGAGATGGAACGTCTCTTGTAAGGACTAGAAAAAAGACCTGTTTGGACAGAGTAAAGAATGTTTGAAAGTGTAATATTTATTACAAAGCTGGAAAGGCGAGTTTAAATGTTAAACAGAGAAGTTTGTATTTGGTCCTAGAAATAACAGGGAAGAGAATGATTTCTATTTTAGGAATATCATTTGGGCAAAAAATCAATGAAAAGAGAACACTGATGGGATGAGAACCAGACTCTTCTTCCATTGACTATAGATAGCAGTTATAATAAGAAATACTAACATTGTTTAGCATTCTTCTACCCACTCTCCCATAAGGGCTCATAAAAATGTTATAAAAAGAAGGCAAAATGTCATCAGGCTGTTCAGGATTAGCATCTCTAGGTCCCTCATTCTTAATTTTAGACTATTACTACCTCTCCCCTTCCACCTCCCTTGATAATGATTTCAAAATTGTTGGAATAATTCAGGTGAGAGAAGATGAAGGCCTGAATGAGGATGGTGACTGGTTTAGTAATGAGAAAGGCATGGGTCCAAAAGATGTAGAAATACAAACAAGATTTAATATCTAATTAGCTATGTGAAGGGTGAAAAAGAGTCAACGAGTGTCTAGAAGAATGGCAATACCTTTGACAGAAATAATAAAGAGGGATAGGGTTGAAAAGACAAAATCAATTCTGTTTCAGAAATATGAGTCTGATGTTTGAGAAGTCCAATTTGAAATGTTCAGTAGCCAGCTGGTGATACAGGAATGAAGTTCAAAAGAGAAGATTAAGGCTTATATAGAACAAGGAATCACCTAAATACAGCAGATCATAGACCTCAAGACAAGATGAGATTATACATTGAGTGTAATAGGTAAGAGGAGCCAGCCATCATTCACAGGGGCAGGATATTAGAATCATGATATCTAGAGAGATGAGACTAAGAAGGAAGGGCCAAACAAATAAAGTCAAGACAGAGTAATGTTAGAAAACACCAGAGAGAGGGTCAACACTGTACAAATAATTGTACAATTAATGATCAATTAGTAGAGATGTCAAGAATGATAAAAGATTGAAAAGAAAAAAAAAATTTGATCCATTACTATTACTTCCCCTCAACAACTTAGAACCCTAAAGTAAAATATTTCTCATTTCAAGTTAGCACATTGCTACACTTAAGTAACATTTTCAAATTTCACTTTAATAATGACACAATTATGTGTCATAAATATGACACAATAATGACACAATGACACTTTAACAATGACACAATAAAACACAATATAGAAAAGAGTATTTATTAAAGTAATTATCACTGTTATCATAACAGTGAAACAATGTTCAACAAATTAACTCCACAAATGACAAAAAACTCACTTTAATATAAGCATGCCAAAAAAAGGTAAAAAACATTCAACTTTTGAGTTAGGAGACCTACGTTTGAACCTTACATAGCCTTATGCAGCCACTGACAAATCAATCACTTAACCTTTTTGAGCCCGAGTTCCCACATATATAAAAGGAAGATAGCATTACTATTTACTTTTAAAGAATTGTTGTAAAGAAAGACTAAATCTCAACTAATGTACTAATAATAGCATTTGTAAGTAAAACAAAGTCCATCATATGACCAGCTAAAGCACTGTTTGCTTTGCTTCTATCTTGAAGTCTCTCCAAAACTGATAGTACATTCCCCTTCCCAAGTTTCCTGTATTGAACTTTTTTTTACTTATCCTCTTTTCAAGGTATTCTTATATACTTATATATGAATTTGTTTTCCCCATTTGAGTGTAAGCTCCATTAAAGTACAAATTGTTTTCACATTTTATATTCTTATACCCAGTGCTTAGTGTACTGCCTGTCACAGACACTTAAAAAAAAAAATGCTTCTGTTGATTAAGTGATTTATTGTGTTATAATAAATTATGACTATAAGAATTAGTACAGAATAAAGTCAGCAAAGTCATCGAAAACAATACACATAATGACAGTAATGTAAAACAACAAAAGAAAATTTAAAAATCATGCTTTTTAATGACTTGGAAAAGAATAGACAAAATGAACGAACTCTCCTTTCTTTGCAAAAGTGAGGAATATAGGAATGAGAAAGTTGTGTATTTATTCAGATACAAATACTGCTCCCCATTTGATGGTTTTTGCTAAAGTGATTCTTTTTTAAAAATTTAGAAAAGACGATGGCATAAAAAAAAGGACAACAAACAAACAAACAAAAAAAAAAACCACTTTGATGAAGGAAACCTAAAAATTTAACCCTAAAAGAAACCATCAAAAATTATATAAGGTTTTGAAAAGAATGCTAGATTTGGAGTCATATGACCTTCCTTCGAGTTCCCAACTTGGCTACCTAATTATATGAGCTTATCAACTCACTTCTCTGTAGGCCTCAGTTTCCTCATTTGTAAAAATGAAGGGGTTAAAGGGACTTCTTTAAGACCCCTTCAAACTCTATCTCATGTGTATATATCTATATTCATATATATATAAATAAAGATAGATGTATATATCAGGAAACCAGGGAAATTAAGCAATTTGTCTAAAGTCAAATCCTGACATTTGGAACTAGAATCCAGACCACCTGACTCCTAGATCAAAATGTAGGTCATTTTCTAATGTACCATTAAGTGTATTTAAAAACTACTAGAGTTAGTAAAAGAAACTGTCATTGTCTTAGCCTAAGGATCCTATGAACTGGATAAAAGTTACTTCTGGAGAGGATTTGTCTCTCACTTTTTGAATGAGAAAAATGTTTCCTTTGAATTCTTGAAAAGTAAGGAATACAATTCATTTTCTCATGAAAAAATGCTTTCATGAATTAACAACCCCATCTACTGGAACTTTAGGTATTTACCATTAAAGGATATTTGACACAAGATTAACCAAGTAAAGATTTTGGCATAAATAAAATTCATTAATATACTAAATTCCCATCTAGAAGTTTCCTCTAACCCCGTTTCACTGAAGGCTATATAGTTCTACACCTCTTACACTCAAACAATTAAGACACTTCACTAGTGGCATACTTGCCTTCTGTTAGTCCTTCTCCCTCAAATCCTCTATTTTTCTAATACTGAAAATTCTTCTTTCAACTTTATCCTAAATTATCTTAGCTTAAAAAAAGGCCAAGGTCTCCCATTGCATACAGGGCCATCTCCAGTCATTTTGATCTATCTGTATCTTAACATTTAATCCTGGGGACCCTGGAGAAGAAAGGTGCCTCTGTACAGCCCCCCCTCACTTAAATTCAATTCATTGGCTTATCATGGCACCACCTCTCTGATGCCACGATCCTCTTCAAAAGACAAACAACAAAAACATATCCAAACAGATGCCAAGTCTTGCCATTTCTATTTCCACAGTGTCATCTTTTATGCATTCCTATATTCATACAGCATAGTCAAGATCTCATTGTTTCTTTTCTAAGATATCTTTTTAGTTCATTCCCTTGCCTCAAGTCTCTTTCCTCTCCAATCCATCCTCCACACAGCTACAAAAGTCTTTTTTTCCCTAAAGCAAAGACATGACTATGCTACTCCCCAAATCAAAATCTAGTGGCTTTCCATATCAAATAGGAGTTGAATATAAACTGCTCTGCTTGACATATAAAGATTTTCATAATCTGACTTTGATCTACCTCTCCACTCTTACATATATACTCTCTTTCATGATGCTACACACAGTCTAACCAAAATATCTTCTCCCCCCCCCGCCCCAAGGCAATTGAGGTTAAGCGACTTGCCCAAGGTCACACAGCTAGGAAATGTTAAGAGTCTGAGTTCATATTTGAACTCAAGTCCTCCTGACTTCAGAGCTGGTGCTCTATCCATGCACCACCTCACTGCCCCTAAATTATCTTTTTTAAAATGTTCTTCACAATACAATAAATTTCATCTTTGTCCTTTACCACAATGACTATCCTCCCTTGGTCTCAAATGCAATTCCTCTTCACTTCGGGCTCTTTATAACCCAGATTCCTTCAAAACTCAGCTCAAATACTACTTTCTACAGAAAGCTTTTCCAGAACACTCCAGGATGCTAGCAACTGGTGCCTCAAAATTAGAGTTAGTGTGCAACTAAACCCATACCTCCTCTTTGGCTTTTGTCTTTGGTATACAAAACTATACTAGCCCAATACCTAAAAATTCTTGAGGTGAGTCTGAAATTACAGGACCTGAAGTCATAAAATTTCCTGGAAAATTACATTAAGAAGCAAAGTTATGTTCAGTGCAATATGGTCTGAAACCCAAGGGGAAAAAAAATCTTCAGGACTTGGTTAAGGAAGTACTATTCCCTTATCCAAAGGTCCAAATGTAAAAGTAGAAGCTAGCAAGGGAGATAGTGTTCTGAAGGATACTAAGAAAACTCAACAAGAACCACATCAGTACTTCAGGTTAAGAGCCTGAAGAGCTTGTTCTTGCTTCTAATCTAGACAAAGCTTCGAAGACAGTAAAAAGGTACTGGGTGTCCTTTTAACTGTGTTAGTTAAGCTAAATGATTCCAAATGCTACATTTTAGTAAAGATAATAAATTTTCTGATAATTATTCCCGATCAAAACTTTTCCTTCTTTGTCCTTTTGAATCTTTTAAAACAAGAACAAGAACAGGAAAAATAAGTCACAAAAGAAGTCCAGAAAAATCAAGGAAGTGCCATTCACATCCTTCCTTTCAAAAGATTATGTTGTGATACCACAAGATTAGATTTCCTGTACTTTTTAACTTGTACATTATTTTGTTACTTAGTTAATGGTTTCCCTATAATTACTAGCTTAAAAATCTACAGAAACTATTTTTTAAAAGGAGGGAAAGGAAGTCAGGTGCTTTTTTCCTCTCAGGTGTACTTATGAGATACAGTAAAGAAAAAGATCGACATTCTTTAACAACATTTTCCTGGGGACCTTCATAAAGAGAAATTAAGGTGACAGAATAAGTGCTGGGAGCAAACCAAGGGGATCAGTCCACATGTTATGAGGGAGTGAAGAAAACAGAGAGGAAGGAAGAATCCTATAACCAATTTCAAAGAACTTACCATCAGTGTAAAGTATTATAACAAAAGCAGGAGGACACAAAAACAATGACACTTCAAAAACTATCAAACCAAAGAAAGTGGCCATATGTTTGAGTACTTCCCTTTACTGACCCATCATTCTATACCTTCACAGATGGATTCATGAAGTTTGAGGGGGGTGGGAAGGAGGAGAGAAGGGAATATTACTCCATGGTTAACCTGATAATGTGGTTTTTTGGTACCAGACGCTAAGCTGCTCTCAGGACTACAATCCTTAAGTCCTTCTAGTTTGATAGGCCTGTAAGAGTTTACTTATACAACAAAAATAAAACAATAAAAAATAATGTGAAATCACAATGGTTAAATGCCCTCTTGCTTATTTATGAAAGTGTTACCTATAGTCACTGGGGTCACTAAGTATCCCAAGCTATTAGACTGTGAGCTTCTTAAGAAAAGGGTTGCTGTTGTGGGTTTTGGTTTCTTTGTGGGGGTTCTGTTGCTGCTGTAGCAGGTACTGACTAAATGCTGGATGACTGGATAATTGCTTACAGATTCGCTTTCCTGGTAGTAACAGATACCATGTTTGATTTCTAGGAGAGAACAGGACTGTGAGAACTTAAATTCTAGAATCCTTTCTACAAAAGTCATTGATGAGTATATATGTTACACATTAAATATAGTATCAATGAAGCTTGAAAAAAAATTATAACAAACAACCCCAATGATACATAATGGTACTTTGCCATTCTCACCTCTCTCCTGACTATTTTACAGTCAAGGAAGCAGGATATGAAACACTTCAAACTTTTTAGATGTGGAGATTAGTCTCACTGCTTTTTTTCCTTCCTTTTAATTCTTTGTTATGATGGATGCTTCTGGGGGATGGGGCACAAGAGGAAAAAAGAGCTATATACTGGGAAAATGGCAATGCAAAAAATATATATATAAATTTTTCAATTTAACAAACTTTTACAACAACTTATTCAAATAAATTCCATGGCTATAACTATTCTTCAAAAAATACCACTACCTTAAGTTTTCAAAATTTGGGCATTTCAAAGTTACAAGTTTATAATGCCAACTCTTCCAAACATGGCTTTTCAAACTGAAAAACTCCTTAAAAAAAAAAAAAATTATACATTATATCTGCTACTTTATGCTACTAAATATTTGAATATTGTTATATGTATGTGTCACTATTCTATTTAAGCAAGCAAGGGACTATAGGTTCCTCATTTAATTACTGTGTGAATACCTACACATCAGTTGTCATCCCTAAAGGTTTGGGCCTTATTTCTTCATATTATTATGATGAATGAGTAAAATGAGTACACAGACAGAAGCTGAAGTGAATATTTTTCTTTTAGAATATTCTCTACTGAAGAATTATCAAGTTATTTGCTTTATCTCAAAAAGTAACTTTAATCTTCCCCAGCTGATGTCAAAAAAATTGTTTTTCCACTTCCAAACTTGTCAGTAGTTTATCTTTTAATAACATTTTTATCTAATTATCTTTTATAAAACAGATTAAAGTCTCTATGTCTCTATAATTCTTCAGCTAGCAGCATTTATTAAGATCAACATTTCATACTATAATATTTATTTGGTTTCTAAACTTAAAATTTAATAGTTACAAATACAAAAATTTCAAAAATATCACAAACAACAAAATTAGTTTCACAGACTGTAGACTAGTCAATGGTTGGTCACAAAGTCAGACTTGCTTAAAATTAAAACACATACTCTTGATATTTGGAAAGTCTGGAAGTATACACCTCTTTGCAATCAGTACTCCTTTAATACTCTACACTGAAAAGCAGCAGTAGTTTCGGGTTTGGCCATTAAATGAGGTATATACATACATGCAGACACATACCCAATGAGTTTCACTATTAGTTGCATTTTATGTACAAAATAGTATGCAACCCTAAACTAGATATTAAGAGTACTTAAACTTCACTAGATCTAGTTTTGAATCCCCTTTCTGCTAACTCCAATCTTAGGCAATTCTTTCAAAGCTTCATTTAAGTTTACAAAATGAAGGAGTTGGGCTACATGACCCCAGTCTCATCCAGCATTAAATCCTATGATCTCTAGATGTTATTTATAACCCTGACTTTGGATACCATGACATGAAGCCACTTTACAAGTATTTTTAGAGATAGCATGCAAGAGTCCTGGAATAAGAGTCAAAAATACCTGTATCAGTCACAGCTCTGTCTCTTAAGTTCAGTAACCCTGGATAAATGAACCACTGACCCTCAATTTCCTCATCAGGAAAAAAGGAATAAAAACATAATCATATCTTTCTTCAGAGTCTTCCTATCGGGAAAATACTTTCTAAGTCTATGAAGTACTATATGTTGTTTATCATTATTAACTACTAACAACTGTATAGTGCTATAAGGCTTACAAAACCCTTGACAGCCCATAAGATAGAAGATGAAGTAAACAAAATTTATTAAGCACCTGCTATTATATGCCAGGCACTTATATGCTTTACAAATATGTTATTTGATCGTCACACAACAACCTTGTAAATTAACCATTTTTATCCCTGTTTTACAAATGAAGCAGACACCATATCGGGTCACTCCAGGCCCACTATCTACTATGCCACCTAGCTGTCCAATATTATTACTATTATGTATATATAAGGAAAGTAAGGTTCACAATACACTACTACTATTATTAGAGTACTTAAATAAACATCTTTAGTTGGAATCCACAAAGCCAAGTATCAAAGGCCAAGCACCAAATTCTAATCTATAGCAAATGGTCATATCAAATTCTCAAAATATAGTTCAAGAGACATGCAATAAGTAAGAATTATACTTTATAGACATATATCAAACAAAAAGCTGTATGGATATCCCAAGAGGAGTGAATTTTTAACAAAATTTAAAAATAGATACATAAATCCGTATTGCAAATGGGGAAGGTAGAGAAACAAAATATTAATAGAATTTTTAGCTGAGGCCTTTAATAAAGCAAAAAATCCTAATTTGCATTTTTTAGAAATTTTTTTATTTAAAGATCTTCTATAACCAGAACTTAAATATCTGCTCATCTAAATTACTACAAAAGAAAGGAAGTCAAATAAAAGCATTTTTAGATTTCTATTCAAAAAATATTAAAAGATAAAAAATTGCAACAAGTTTACTAAATTTCAGGTTACTGCACATTACAATTAAATAGTGCAATTTATTCACTCCGAGATTAAGGCCAACATTTTTTTTTTACAATTTAAGTTGAATATTTTCAAAACAATGCCTTTAAATAAATAAGTTTTTTTTTTTTTATTTGTCTTTGGAATTTAGAGTGGTTACATAAAATCCAGGTTACAGAAATCTGCTCTTAAACCTGGAAAGATTTACATGAACTGATGCTGACTCAAGTGAGCAGAACCAGGAGAATAGCAACACTGTGAAGATCAACTGATTGACAACACTTCTTAGCAATGCAGTAATCCAAGACAACTCCAATAGACTAGTAATGGAAAATGCCACCCACATCCAGATTAAAAACAATGGTGACTAAATGTAGATCAAAGCATAGTATTTTCACTTTTGATGTTTTTTCCTTATATTCTGATTTTTCTTTCCCAACAAGACTAATATGGAAACGTTTAAATGATTAAAAATGTGTAACCTCTATCATATTTCTTGCTATCTTGGGGAGGAGGTAAGGAAGAGAGGGAGAAAAGTTTGGGACTCAAAATCTTACAAAAATGAATATTGAAAACTATCTTTATATGTAATGGGGAAAAAATAACATTAAGAGATAGAAAAAGAAATATGTTCTGAAAAAAGTTTATGTAATTCTCAATTTTCTTCTTTCCATTTCAACAGCAGATAGACTGCTTCTTTCAAAAAAGCAGGACAATTATAATTTCTCAAATCAAAGGTAAAAATATGTATAAAATACACAAATCATAGTCAGGTCAATGACATCAGAGATAGAGACAATTCTTTTATTTTAGATGAAGAAACTAAGGACAAGGAATTGTAAAGAAAGCTTTCTAGCTCCAACTTAAAATACTTTTTAACATAACATGTCTTTCAAAAATACCATTGCTTTGCACTACCTTATCTTTTCTCATTCTCACACTGATTAGTTTAGCTAAATAACAATCATAAAACTACAGTTTTATTACGGGTTATAGTATTTCAAAGCATTTCTGAAAACATTTTCTCTGGAGTATAAATAATTCTAAATAGTATATACACTCACATTTTATGAGTGAATAAACTTAACTTCAGATTAAAGTGATTTGTCCAAGAACAAATCACTATTAAACTGAAGGAGAGAAGAACTAGAACCAAACTAGAACCCAGGTCTTCTGATTCCTAGTTGTATGCTCTTTCCATTTTACAACAAACTGTTCATTCTATCAAATTTCTCTGCTTACTCACTAAGGAAAAATTCAAATTGAAAATTTTCAAATCCCATAACAACTTCCATTAACAAACATCCAAGGCATTTATAAAAAAGTATTATTGTATGAAAAAAAATCCAATTAAAAAACCACTTATGAAACAAGTTATTTACATTTCTGCATATCCAATAGTTAAAAAAAAAAAAAGTAAAATCCCCAACAAAAGCAGTAAATGGCAATAATAATAATAAAATAGGAATATTTTACTTCTCCACTAAACAGTTAAAGAGTGCTTTCCTTCCTCAAAAATCAAATTTTGGGTACTGGAGAGTCATATAATTGAATGTGGGAGTTGGAAAATTATGATTATAAGCAAATGTTCGATTTGTATATCTACTTTATATACTTAAATGCCTGGGATCAGGCAAAAATTTCTCAGGTAAAAGGGGATTTTGAGTGGAAAAAGTTTAAGAAGCCCTGCTCAAAACCATCCTATGAAATGGATAGATATTTGCTACCTCCCTTTACCTATGGAAAAACTGAAGCTTGAAACAATAAATATGGCTAAATGAATTTAAACTTGGGTCCTCTGACTCCAAATCCATATACTAGGTTTTCCATCCTATCAGCATCTCAAATGGAAGGGAGAGGAGAGAGGGTAAGAATTTATCTTATCAAAATCCACACATCATTTACATTTTACATTTTATCTCAGTTGAAAGAGGTACTAGGTGACACAATGAACTAGCCTCAAGTTGTGGTAGATGTTCCTAAATTCAAATCTGGCCTCACACACTTAACAGCCATGTGATATCACTTAACCCTGTTTGCCTCAATTTCTCATCTATAAAATGTACTAGAGTAGGAAATGGCAAACCACTCGTTTATCTTAGCAAAGAAAACCCCAAATATAACTGAACAACTGAAAATCTCTTAAGCACAATATCATTCTTTCAGTAGCCCATGTTTAATACATCCTTGATGTATTAAAGTCATCCTTGATTCTTCTTGCTCCCTTTCCCAATCCATATCCCACCAAATCTTCTTAACTGTACCTCTAAAATACCTCTTCACATTTCCCCCCCTTCTACACTCAACACTGCGATCATCCTAGTTCACTCTTTAGCTCTCCCAAGAACTACTGAAGCATTTTAAATAATCCTCCAGTCCGTTCTCCAACTAACAAAATAATTTTCTAACAGCTTGAGCAAATAGATCGCTGCCCTGATCAGTGCAGGCCCACTATGTCTAGAATGAAAAAAGAAAATATGAAGAGATACATTCATACAGACGGATACAGACACACACACACACACACACACACACAGACACACACACTCTCACACTCATGTTCCTCAACCTGGAATGTAAATTTCAAATCCTTCACAATCTGGTTCCCACCCATCTTATCCAGACTCGTTTCATATTATTACCCTTCACAAACTCCAAATGTTCAAGACAAACTGATCTATTGGCCATTCCCTGAATTTAACATTCCAGCTTCACACAAGTTGTCTATCAAGATGAATAAATTCTTTCACCACTATCCTCTTTCCATACTCAGGTCTTAAGGTGCCACTTCTTCCAAGCTGACTTCCCTGATTCCATAACCTGATTTCTTAAAACTCTCTTCTTTAAAAGTACTTCATAATTGATTTATCTCTGTATTTCTCATGTCTCTAACCCCTCCTACCCACTACCCCCAGCAACTCCTAAACAACTTTAAGTCAAGGACAATTACATTTCTATCTTTGTATTCTGAGCACATAGAATAGTCTTTTTGAACTGTAGGTAAAGAATATCTATGAAACTCAAAATCTAACTTCTAAATTCCACACATTTTAAATGCACTTTAACTCATGAAGCCCACTTTAGAGATCAAAGTTTTTTTTAAATCATCGTAAGACAAAAAATACCAAGAAATGTCAAGATCTATGCAGATCCTGGTTGTTAACTACTCCTAGTCTGAGACGGTCTAAAACTATCATTAAATTATTTTATCTAATTATGAGTATTGTACCTAAGCTAATATTTTAAAATTCGGAAAATGCTTCTTAGTTTTGTGCCAAGTATGCAATAGGTACTCAAAAACTCAAATTGCTTAAGGTGGAAAAGGTTCTGATTTTTTTTTTTTTTCATAAAATAAGCACATTTCAAAACAAAGTTAGGTGATAATCTTAGGTAAGATTTCAGAAACTATTTTTTAAAAAATGGAATGAACTTTCCCTTTATATCCCAGACCAAATATTACTATCATTTTTCACTGTTAGCAACAATTTATATTACTTGAACTCTCAAAAATCTGAAATATTTTGCCATTTTAGATTTTTCTTAAAAATTATTGTAATTTGTTAAATTAACAAAAATAAAAAAAAACAAGCTAAATATTGTTTTAGAATTATAGTCATTTATTTTTATCAATGTTACTGGGCACCCAAAGAAACATACAACTTATATACTATGAAGAATTTCCTATACAATTTTTGTTTTCTTAAGAAAAAACCCCACTTAAGCTGGAAAAAAGTCAAACAAATAAATTAGCAATTTACAACCAACATTTTTTATTACTGATATAGATAAGATTTATACTAGAAACTACTGTCTACTAATTGAAAATTACTAATGGAGATGCAAATCATAAGCTGTTTCACAAGTGGTATAAATATTCCCCAAAACTTTTTTCTTTTAAATTTGCACATATATTCATACACAAAAAGTGCCTATGTCCATAATCCGTCATTGTTCCATTAGTAAGGCCACATTCATCAGTTATGTGAATTTTAGAATGTTAAAACTCTCAAAATGCAAAATTTTCAAAACAGCCCACAAGCCATGCATTAGCATTAAAATTTGCTTCAAAAAATTAGTCATGCATTAATAAAATCAATAAAATTTTATGACATTCACTGAAGCCTACCCAGTTGGGAACCAACTTTTACATTTTAGATGCACCAGAAGTCAATTTTTCTGAAGTAAATGTTTACTGAATTAAGTACATTAAACCAAAGTTTAATTCACCTTATCTCACATTGTCCCTCTAAACTCATTAAGCAATCAAATCACAACACTATCTTAGCTCTTTCATCGGTTCAACTTTGTTTTTCTATTTTTTAAAAAAATAAGAGACACTTTTCATCATTCAATAATTAATCAACTCTTAAGACACAGCTCTCAAAACTGAAGAAATGAAAAAAGTTATGAGCAAAAAGATAGTGACCTCAATAAGAAACTTCTGAATTTTGTTTAATTAGGTTAGAGGAAGAAGACATTTTAAAGGCTATCCTCTTGTCAAAAAATGTACCATCTATTTTTGTAGCAAATTCCTGCTGTATATAGCTTCAGATGTCAATCCAATCAGCCAAAGACAAGTGCCAAAAAACATTTAAAAGTGAAATTAGTGACTACTTTAATATAGAGCATCTATATATACATACATATAGGGGGAAGGTGTTATGTATGCGGCAAAAAGCTAATCTCACCTCTAAGTGTTCCTATTCATTAGATATTAACCCATTTGCATCATGTAATATTAGGGTGATGATTTTTTCCTAGTCCTTAAATGTAATGATCATTTAAAAGTTCATCAATAAGAAGGCTGGCTTCCTAAGTCAGTATCACTAGGTTCATACATTCTATCTGTACAGTTTTTGTTTTATATTGGAGTTAAAATTTCACATGTTTTTAATTAACATAATCCATAAGATCAAAGAAATTCTGTCAAAGCATTTTCCTTTCCATTATCACTTTCTATACAGCTGCTGACACCTCCTGGGTAAGAAGGAAAATATCATTTTTTTACCACTTAATAGGTTACTATTCTTGTTTTTACTATAACTTTTAAAGGTTTTTGCATAAAAACAACATCTTAATTCCTGGATTATTTTTTTCTCCTGAGCATTTTATGTACAGATACATGTTAAGTATATGAATATATAAATAAATCCTTTAAATAATCACAACCCAAACTTTTAATATTTAAGTGGTGGAGGACAGCAGTGTTCCTGAAAATTTCAAGGATGAAATTTTGTGCCATTTACATAACCACCATTTTACAATACTGCAAAGTATGTCATTAAATAATAAGTGTATTCTTGACAAGATAAGCACTTAAGACAGCCTGATGATTAATTATAAAGCAAGGCAATTAAACTATTTTAAAAGGATGCACTATCAATGGCACAAACATTAAAATAAAAATTGAATGGGAGAATACTCTATTCACTTTTTTTTAAATGGGAAAAAATTTAATTCACTATGCTAAATTTTTCTATGTTCATTTAAAAAAACTTAACAAAAAAATTAATGTTGAAATAAATCTAGTATAGAATGGATTTTTTTTCTTTACATCCCTAATACTTAGCATATCATCTTACACACAGTAGTCAATGCACTTAATAAAGATTTAACTGATTTTTTCTTTTCTAAGCACATAAACATTTTCAACTGCATAAACCCTTTTTCAAGTAATCAAAAATTAGAAGATTTAGGGGCTATACAATGTTTCCTATTATATGTAAATGGCTTTTCCATGGTTGTCAGCAGTTTTTAACTCCCCCCAAATAGTATGAGGGAATAGAAAATTTGTTTACTTAGTAGCTTTTCTTCTGCCTTCCATAAACAAAAGTCTAATTGACTCATCTCCAAGTGTTATTCTGCCAATCTGATGTTCTCCCACTTAATTCATTACTCTAATATAAGACTTGATGAAATTAAATTTTATTGTCAAGGTTTTTACATAAAAATAAATTTTAAATTCTAATCACCATTGGTATTCCAAATGAACTGATATCTCCCTTTTCCACTTGAAAACTACCTCCAAGATAAGGCCAATAAGATTATGTATTGTTTTTCTGTTTGAAAAACTTAAATACTTGGGTATAAATATATCTGCATTAGATATACTTTTCCCCGTGAGTTTTTCAGTTTTTAATCATTTGAAAATCCTTCCCTCTTAAAACCATAAACTGCAGCACTAGGTTGAGTTAATCTTGAAACGCTTAAGTTTTGACAGTACTATATGAATAAATTGACAGGGACCCAAATTCTACATAGTATTTTATAAACAATATAAAAAGCATAAATTAATCTAAAGCAAACTTGTGCGAAGTTTTTCTTAAGAATACCAAGGTTTTCATAATTATATAACTCAAAATAAGCGATCTTAATAATAATATTTTTAAATTATAAATCAAAATGCCATTTTAATGCTCTATTGCTAGATTCTTCTATACTCTATACACATTAAGTAAAACTACAAAATACTGCTGGAACTAAAATGTTCATTTATTAAATTCACAATCTTCCTTCACTAATCTTACAAAAATGAAAAGGCATTTTATCTGCATATGTAAAACTTATTTTGATACAAAGGTAGGAATAAATCTTAACAGTCTTGACAAAAACAATTATGTTTGAAAAGATAGAAAAACACAAAAAGAAACAAGAACTGTCTAAAGTCACAATAATTTTGGCAGGAAAAAAATCCAAAACATTTTATGTACTTCAGAATTAGTTAAGATGGATATACATACATCAATTTGCAGTCAGAAAAAAAAAATCAGTTTAACATTTCTAACAATGGCAGGGAAGTGTTTATTCTACACTAAGGAAAAACTTTTCTGCAGATTTGAGCTGGTCTGATAACAATTTAACTTCCTAGTCATTATGCCATCCATTTTAAACATCCTTGTTACCACATAAATCAAATCTTTACCCTGGGGATCTGAAGAAATTATAACTCAAATTCAAAGTCATACTTTAGGATTAAACTTGTGTTATTTTTTTAAACATCAGAAGGGAAAAGAACATGGCAATTTTTTAAAAAAAGATACATTTTATATAGTCTTCAGCCTTTAAAATTAAGAGGAAAAATCCAATGTCTGCTTCCATTTTTCCATGCTTTCCATTTCGAAAAAATGAAAAAGGTAAATTTCGCTTCTCCAGGTTTGTTAATTTTCAGTGCCCAAACTTTTTTTTTTTTTTTTTTGGAGATTTAAGTAAAGGTTCAAAGTTAACAAGAGTTAATTTTAAAATGTTTACAACTCAACAGCAATTAAGTGCTTAAGATATTAAAAATGCAAGTTTAATTACTACTTTGCTTTTTTTTCCCATGGTTGGCACAATAAAACTTGTCAGAAAAATTCCTAAAGTATAGGGATTTCTCATAATTGTATTCAATCTGTTGAAAAGTTTGAATTTTTAACATGTAAGCTCATTTATTCAACCACTAGATAAGAATCACAAAACACTGGCACTACTTTGTCTTAGAATCATTTTGATTTCTTTTTACATCTCTTCAATGCAATGTTGTAATTGATTCCTCCTAAAATATATCTAGTGTAAAATACGAACCGTTTCCAGAAAATTCATTCCTGAAATGATACTTCCTTTAAATTTGCCAAAGGGGGTATCTCAAAAAACTACTTAAATTCATTAACAGTGTTTAACTAGTTTTCATAAAATCTCTACCAACTACCTATAAGAAACATGTGCATGTCTACACATAGAAGACTGAATTATAGAATTTTCAACAATTCAACAAATCAATTTAGAACAAATATTGGAAATCTCATCAATTCTACAGCTAACATTCCTCATGATTAAAAAAAAATAATAACTAGCGCCCCTTAGTGCTCACATTTGGAAAGACTCAACTTAAGAGTTCTGAAACTTTTTTTTTTTTTGGACATTCCAGAAAGTTTTCTGCCTCCACAATTCTTCCACTCAACTGCCAACACAAATAGGAAAAAGCAGAAACACTTAAAGGGGCAGTTTTACTTTTCCGGTAGTTCTACCATGCAAAGGTTAAATGACTATTTAGAATGGAAAAAGACAATTTGTCAATTTAAAAAAAAAACTTTTTTGAAACAACAACAAAATCTGAGTTATTACAATGGACTAATAGGTTTAACTACCGCTAGTTAATTCCCGAGATTTCCAGAACTACAAAGGCCTTTTAGATTCTTCTTTAACCATTTTTATCACCAGGGACATTTCCGGTCTTTTGTTCTTTAGTGACACTTAAAACTGGGCTTCCTCCCCACCCCCATGCCTCAGCAGGGTCTTTTATCTAAATTTAAATAATACTGAGTTATTTCTGAAACTTTAAAAATCCATTGTCCACCTCTTATCTTTAATTTTTAGTCATCTTTAAAAAAAATAGGTTTCTTGATCACTGATCTCTTGGCGACTCAATTTCCAAAAAGCATCCAACATTCGCCTTTCATCGTGTCCATGAATCTCCACACGATAAATCAAAGCTCCAAACTTGTTCACCAAAGATCACGTGTGGGTTTGCCAGCGCCGTTCTTCGGGTCCCTAACTATGGCTGCTTCTTCCCTGGGCCTCGGCCCCCCAAACTGCCTGCCGCTCCCTTTCCAGAGCCCCCCTCTCTCTCCAGCACGACAACGCCTTCATTTGGCATTCCCCTCCCCAAAAAGTGAAGTTAAACTCAACGGTTTTGTTTCCTCAAACCAAGAAAGACAAAATACTCAATTGCCATTCTGTCCTTCACAGAGCGGCTCCTTCCTCCACGGAGGCATTTGTGTCTAAGCACCAACAAAGAATGCGCGCTGGCTAACTTGTCTCCCAACACTCGCAAGCTCTACAGACTTTGCACTGAATCCCGCCCTTCTCGGCCAGGAATTCCACAAGGCAGAGCAAGGCATGGGCAGGAACTGGGAGACTCTGTTAGGTTGGGTCAAACTTCCTTTTCCGAAGGGAAGGAGAGGGCCGGGGAGACACCAGGGGCCCGCGCTCCCTTCCCCGCCACTGCCCCGAGTCCCGGCTTCCCCAGATTTCTACAATCCAGACTCCAAGCCTCGGGGGTGGTGGGGGATCGGGACCTGGTCGCTTACCCGGCGACTGCTTTCCTTCCTCAAAGCAACTCGGGGGATGGAAAAACACAGAACCGGGGACGGACGGACTGGAAAATGGTGGGGAGCGACCGGACAGGGCCCCGGGCCCTCGGTCCTCGGCACCAAGTTTTCCACAGCTCCCCAAAAGCTTCCCGAGCCCAACCTCCAGCAGGGCTGCCATCCGGCCGGCCCCGGGGGCCCCGCCCTCCCAAGTGGCCCCGGACTTTCCCGGTACCTCCAAGCCGCTCGGGCCAAGCCCCCTGGGGCAGGCAAGCCCTGGGCCTCCACCAGCCGCCCCGGATCCCAGGGGTTCCGGGCTCTCCCAAGTAGCCCCCCGGCCCCGGGGCGCTTGGGGAGAGGCGTCGGCGCCCCGGGGGCAAAACCGAGAAGGCAGGATGGGGGGGGGGGGGGCGGAGGAGCCTTTTACCTTCGTCCAGCAGCCGCTCGAGATGGTTGAAGATCCCACAGAAGTTGGGCAGGCTGCTCATGAGCTTCTTGTCGTTCATCAGCTGCATCAGGTAATCTGGGGTCGGCTTGGGCTTCTCCTTCGTTTCCATTTCCCCGACCATATTCCAAGCCCCGCAGCTCACACCGCCCGCCGCCACAGAAGAAAAAGGGGGCACAGGGGGCGGGGGGGCGAGCCCCAAGAAGCCGGGGGCTGCTCCGGGAGGGTCTGCAATCTTCGCCCGCCGCGGGGAAGGAAGGAGACGGGAGGAAGAGGAGGAGGAGACGGGGGGGCAGGGGGGGAAGCCGACTGTCCCCACAGCGCAGGAAACCGAACCGCCCGCTCTGCCCCCCCCACCCCCCGCAGGCACTTTTCCCTCCCGCGGCCGCTGTTCCCACAACGTGGGTCCCGGAGCTGCCGCTGCCGCCGCCTCGTCCTCCTCCTCTTCGTCGTCCTCCTCCTCCTCCCGCCGCTCGCTGCTCCCGGTGCTGCCTCCGCTGCCCAGCTCAGCCCGTCCCCTCACGAGTGCCGGCGGGGTGGGGAGGGGGGAGGAGGGGTTATCTCCGCGGGGCCCCGCTCTGGGCGCTGGGGGAACCGCTTTCGCTGGGAGGAGGAGGAGGAGCCGCCGCCGCCGCCGCCGCTACCGCCGGGGTTGTGGTGCCGCCGCCGCCGCCGCTGCTGCTGGAGCTGCTCGTTTGGTTTCTCTCCGGCTGCTCCTGCCTGCTCCGCCGCCGCCGCCTCTGCCGCGGGCTCGGGGTCTCTCTAGGCTGGTCCCCGACGCTGCCGCCTCTGCCGCTGCTGCCGCCGCGCACTGACTCTCCCGCTCCTCCTCCTCCCCTTCCTCCTCCTCCTCCTCCTTCTTCTTCTCCTCCTCTTCCTCCTCCTCACTCACTTGGCTGTGGAGTTCGCTTCAGTTCAGGCGGCGCTGCCAGCAGCGGCGGCAGCAGCAGCGGCGGCGGCGACGGCAAGGGGAGGGTAGAAAGGAAGGGGAGGGGAGGGGGAGGAGGAAGGGGGGGAAGAGACTCGAGGGGAGGGGGAGGAAGGGGAGGGGGAGCAGCGAGGAGACCGGGGCGGGGCGGGGCGAAGGGGGGACGGGAGGGGGAGGGGAAAGCGGCCGTTAATCCGAGACTCGGTCGGTGTCTTCCCCACACCCTCACGCTCCCGCTCCTCCCTTCCCTCTCGCCCTCCCGCTCACCCCTTTCTGCCCTCTCTATTCGGGGCCCTGGAGTTGTAATCGGCGACTCCCTCTCCCCCGGGGGATGGGGTGGGGTGGGATGAGGGGCAGAAAGAGAGGAATTTGGGGTGGGAGGGGGATAGGGGAGGGAGGGAGGGAGGGAGGAAAGGAAGGAAAGAAGGGGAGAGGGAAAGGCACGCGAGCGCAGCCCCGCCGAGGCCGAGCCCGGGGGTCCGAGCGCGAGGCGCGGAACTCGGGAGGGGGAGGCGGGGTTCCCCCACACACGCAAGCCTCGCCGCCTCCCCCCTTCCTCCACGCGGGGATGGTTGAGAAAAGACTGCGGGGGGGGGGGGGGAAGGAGTGGAGATTGGATGGAAGAGCTACGTAGGCTTCTATGAGCTGTGAAGCAGAGGAAAAAAAGGAAGGTGCCGGGGCTGCCCCGGCGGTCCCAGCGTCCGTCTAGTTGTGTCAGTGCCGAGGCTCTCCCCCGAGGCCGCTGTGGACTGGGCCCTGTCTAGCTCCCGGCTTGAATGACAAGAGGGACCTATATGCATGTAGGAGGAAAAGCCTAAGTGTTTTCACGCTGGGCAGAATGCACCGGGGCTGGGGCGAGGGGTGCGGTCTGGTACAGGCGGTGGCATTTTTGAGAGCCCCTTCCCACTGCTGGGCGCCGCGTAAACACTGCTTGTCCAGCCAGCCCGCCTGCCTGCCAGCCTTTGGCGCGCTCTATCGCGCGCGCGCGCGTGAAGCTATTTGTGGACACCCAGGACTGGCGAGCGTAGACCTTTGTGGTCGCGTAGTGTAGGGGAGCGTCTCGCGCACTCCGACGGAGGAATTTCCTGCGGAACCCGCCGAGCCAGCGTCGTCGTCCCCCTTCTCTGTCCCCTCCCCTTCCCAGCCCAGCTGAGCGCGTGCGCGAGCTTGCTAGTCGGCGTCCTTTTTTATTATATTAAAAAAAAAAAAAGTCCCTCCAAAAAGAAACACTCTCCTCGCTTTGCTGGGGGCCCGTCGGGGTGGGCGTCACGTGGTCTGGGCACGTAGCGGTAAGGTCCGAAGGCGCGTGCGCAGCTACGAGCCGACGGCTAGTGAGTAGAGGATTCGGTAACTGGTCACGCCCCCTTTTTGGGGTCTTTCTCGGCCCCTCCTACTGTCCGAGGTGGGGAAAGTAAGGGAGTAGGGTGGAAGAGAGTGGGTGGGGCTCGCTAATTTTAGCGCCTGCGTGGGATGAAGTGAATAGTCTGTCTCCGCTAAGGTGGGTTTCTTAAGCAGGTACCTGTGCTATCCAAAGTTTGACGAGATTGGTTTCGTCCCTTGAGTGGGATCGGAGGGTAAACGGCTCTCGCCAACCTCCGGCTGCTGCGGAGACCTCGGGTCGGGGTCCACCCGGACCGACCTTTCGCGGCTCTGCCCAGCCGCCTCTCGCTGGATAGAGCCGGCCCCGGCTCTCTAGCCGAGAGACAGCTTGTGGGCTAGGATCCGAGCTCCCGCGGGCTCTCACTAATGCTCCGGCGTTTTTGCCCGTATGCTTCTTGCCTTGTAACGGGCATCGAGAGCCTGGGCTGCGCCCTTCCCCCAGTCCCGCCTGAGCGGGGCCCCTGGGTGATCGAGGTCGGGGCGCGGACTTCTGTTTTTCCCCAAACATGAAAGTAGTGTCTACAGATACGTTATTTTCCCTTGAGCATTTCCTCGGCGTAGCCTCAGCTTTGGCTTCCTTCGGGCCGTTCTCTAATCCCATCAGTTGTTTTTTTCCTTTAGAGTGGGGGGGGGGCTCACTCTCCCCTCCCCCTATCCCAAAGTTAGTCAAAAAGATGAAAGAGAAGTGCTGGGGGAGGGGGCAGGAGGGAATAAAGATCTGATAGATTGGCATCCCTCTGTCTACAGGTGTGGATACACCCCCCCCCCCCAAGCTGGATATCACAAGTATAAAACGGCAATAAAGGGGCGACCTACGCAGGAAGCAGTGGTGGATGAAAAAAATCTCTGTTGCCACTGACACGGTTTCATTTCCATTTAATGTTCTCTTGTCCAGCATTACGGAAATATCTCGTTAGGCAGAAGATACACGTCTGCCTTTTTCCGTTAACTCTGAAAGTCAGTAATCCAACATACAAAAGTATGACTACAGCAGTTCTATAATA
Source organism: Sarcophilus harrisii (assembly GCF_902635505.1). NCBI lineage: Eukaryota > Metazoa > Chordata > Mammalia > Dasyuromorphia > Dasyuridae > Sarcophilus > Sarcophilus harrisii. Next base: position 127,583,065 of record NC_045429.1, read on the forward strand.
AATGGAATCTTATGGCGTTGTAAATACGGTGTTTGGAATTTATTGTTTTATAATGGCATCAGCGTTTAGTAATAAAAAGTGCCACTGAGATAAGCCGGTAAAGTGGGGTAGGGATTTTGAATTGCAAAACAGCATTTATATTTTACAAACCTCTTAAAGATAACTGGAACGAACAAGTTGTCTGAACTCTTTTTACAAAATGCCATAGATTTTTAGCATTTTTAAGTGCATTTTAAAAAAAGGACATGGCAGAAGATAATGTTGAAGTTCTCTTTCTACTTATAAATTAGGTATCAGCCTCTTATTCTTAAACTGTTTTATAGATTGTACGTTGTATTAAAGTAAACGGAGACTAAATTAACCATTCCAAAGCTACTTTTAATTTGGATGAATTACTTGGTCTTCTTATGGTGTCAGCATATTTTATATAATATTATTTATGTCAACATTTAACAAATTGTTACAACTATTAAAAATACTTTCACATTTGAATTTTGGGTAATAGGAAGAAAACAAAGGCTTTTCAAATTTAAGTCTACTCGCTTGAGTATTAATGTGTTTTCCAAATTTAAAAACGACCGTAGGGTTTTTTTTTAAATGAAGACATTTTAATTTCTGAAATCAACTTGGTAAACTAGTTGAATTGATTTTCAAATATTTTATCTTTTCCCCCAATTTTTAAAAAACCTTTTTAATGAACCAGTTAAAGTTTGGGCCAAATCCCCTGAAGAGTTTTTGATCAAAAATTTCTAAGTTTAAAAGATAAATTTCCATTTATATTTAGCTTCTACATGCCTATCCTAGTGTAGCAGGGTTGGGGTAAGGTAAATTGTTTAATCACCCTTCTTAAGATTGAGAACCACTGTAGTGATTACCACAGAGCTGGCCTTCCATCCAGGAAGATCTGAGTTCAGTTCCCACTTCTTAACATATGACGGCCATGGACAAATCACTCTGAAAGCTCCTGGCAACTCTTAAAACTCTAAAGTACAGAGAAAGTAACAATCTTCGATGGTGAAAGTTCCCTCATAGAAAGTTCTCTGTTCTAGTGAAATCACAAATCCAGTTTCTATTCTTATTCTTGCCATTTATCCTCAAGTACTACCATGGGAGCATCAGAAAAAAAAAAAAAAAAAAAAAAAAAAAGTCTTTCCATGCAAGAAATTTAATAAGTCATCTTTTGTTGTGCTCTTTCAGACCTCCATATTTAATTGTTGTGCACTTGATGTCTTAATGAGAGGTTTTATTAAGGTATCCAAAATTAGAATTAATCAATATTATTCATCTGGTGGGGGGAGGGGGAACATCTAAAGAGTTAACATTCATTTGACAGATAATGATTTATTGAGTACCTGTATATTTTAAAAAGCTCTATGCGCCATCGCGAATTCGAAAGATATTTTCTCATAACATGTTGGAACTGGAAAAGATTGAAGAAATCATCTACCCTCATCCTTTCATTTTTCAAAAGAGGAAATTAAACCCCAAATAGGTGAGATGATTTGCCCAAGGTCCAAGTGAAGTGAGCAGTAGTTGTGGAAATAGAGCCCAGGTTCCAGCTTACTGCTATTACAATTTCCCTAGCATTTTGCTAACTGCAGTTTTCTTGTAAGACATTTATAAGTGGCTCCAGTTTGGTCCTTAGGCAAGGCATAGCTCAGTACCTCCAGACTATTGCATTGCCAACCAATATTGACTACCTGCATGAATAACAACTGAGGATATAACTATGAAATGATGCTATTGGATTGCCATTCTCAAAGGCTGCCACACAGGGTAAACTCCAAAGAGACTGGAACCATTTAGTAGAACTAGACCCTATTTGAGAATTGTCTTAAGAAATAATTTCTGAGTCATCCAAGAAAGGGTAATGATTACTTTAGTCACATTCTTTAACTGAAAAGCAATCTTACCTACTTAATGCTTTATGAATTCTGAAATTTGGTACTGAATAACTTTGAATTGTTAAAAAAAAAAAAAAATTCACCTTCTGACAATGAAAATTTCCCACTGTTTAGGAAAGGTAGTAATCTCAGCTTTTGCCTCCCAGGATCTAGTACCTATACTTGGTAAGTATTTAAGGAAATGTTTATTGATTGACTAATTGAAACTATGTAAAACAATGAATGTCCCATGGAATTTAAATATAACTTCAGTAATCGATGTGGGCAGTTTTGGAATCATCCTCAAGTCTTTATGGTCTTTCACTGCTCCTCCCTATACACATATACCCCTCCATAACTAACCAGTCAGATGTGAAATCTTATTTATTCTATTGCCACAACATCTCTTACCCCTAACTCCTACTTTTGGCCCTTCTTACCTTTTACTGGGACTATCGTAATTATCTTCCAATTCATCTTCCACAAAACTGCCAAACTGGTAGTCCAATTTTGACCTTGTTATTCAAGAGACTTAGCTTTTTTTACTCTTTAGGATACGATACAAATTCCTCTATTGCAGTATGCAAATAAGCCTTTATAATCTGCCTGCAACCCATCTTTGTAAAATGATTCAAATTATACCTACATTATACTGCAGCCATCTAGTTCTCTGTGCTTTTGATATTCCTTTTCCCATTCCTATAATGCTCTCCCTCTCCTTGGTATCTTGAAATCCCTAGTCTGTTTCAATTCAAGTGCAGAGTTCTACCAGAAGTCTTTCATATTGCCCTAGTGGTTGATTCCCCGCCCCACGGCCCCAAATTACTTAGAATTCTTATTGTATTTTTATATCTTTCTATTTGATGTTTCTTCCCAGAAGAATTAAAACTCTTTGAAGGGATTGACTGTTTCTTGTTTTATATACCTGATGGCTCACGAGTGCCTGGCATGTAGCTGGGGCTTAATAATGTTTAAATTGAGATACAGACTCATGGTAAAGAGATTTGGTTTCTAAAATTTAGTTCGTCTAAATAACTAAGTTGTGTGATCTTGAATTTAACTTCTCTAATAAATCCATTCTCTCCTCATCTGGAAAATGTGAGGATATTAGATTAGGTGATTTCTAGGTCTTTTCCTACTTCAGTGGTCTTGTTGGATCAATCATAGATTGAAGAAAATAAAAAACAGATAGTTCTACCTTTGGTATAATATACAAAGAATTTATAAAACATGAGTATGAAACCTCATCACTTAACTGATGACAGTACATTAAAATGTAACTTTATTACAAAGAAGATAAAAGCAAAAGAATATTTTGGTAAGCCAAACTATGACGTGTTAAACTATGATTTCTTTCTGACAATAAACAAAATGCCCTAAATTGTATTTTAGAAAATAAGATTTCCTTTTTGTTGCATTAGTAGCAGTTAACTAATTAGTAGTAGTTAATAGTTAATTAGTAGCAGTAGTAACAGCACTACCTGATTTCATAATTGAAAAAATATGAAATAGTCTTGCCTCAATTGGCATGTAAATCAAATATATAAATGAACTAATAAAAATCCTTGCTTGCATCTATTTCCAGATTTAGTAAATAATTTTTGATATTTATGGGAGAAATGTTTATATTACCAATTTTGTTTTTAATCTAAAAATGAGTCGGTCATTAAGATCAATCCAATTTCTTGAAGACCCATTACAAATCCTGAAATCACATGTATGATTTATATATACTGGTCAATATTTTCCAACATTAGAAATTATTTTTTCAAATCATTAAACTCAATAAGAAATTAATCTGGCACATATTTGCATTGACCTTCCATCAGTGCCAATTACCTTTCCCACTCCATTTCTTGTAGTTAGTAGACTAAAAAAATAAAAGATCATAGCAAATATTTTTCAATCCCTTCAAGAATACAGGCCATGTATAGATCCTAGATGCAGCTCATGAATTGATATTTTTGAGTCAATTTTATTATTTTCAACCATGTTAAAAACTGATTTCAGAACATCTACTCAACATGTCAATCTGACTCTTTCTTTAAATTGACCAAAAAACTGTAACCAATTCTCATGCAGAAATTTTCAAGAAAAACAAACCAAGGTAGAAATTTTACTCCCTTATCTTCATCAGTCTCACATATTACTTTATTCCAGACTTGAATAAAAGGGACAGTCTACATTATTGTCTGAGGATGCTTCTTGTAATTATAATTGCTTCCATGAATTCTAGCTCTTAGGAGTATGAGATTTTCAGTTAGAAGCAAATTTTTGCTTACATGCTCTTTTGGTATTCCATTTTTGTTAAACTGAGTTAAATTAGAAAATAACAAATAAAAGGTTTGTCCTTAATCTTTTTATAATATGAAATCCCTGATTCTTTTGGGGGGAGAGAAGAGAGGAATAATTGTTTACTCTCTGCCTATCACAATAACATAAATATATGTTATTCCTTTTGACAGTTAAGGAAACTGAGGCAAAACAAAGGCTAAGTAACTTGCCCAGGGTCACACAGCTAATAAATGCCTTGGGATCAACTTTGAACTTAGATCTTTCCGATTCAATGCCCAGTATGCTTTCCATTGTACCACCAGCTACAGCTACCTCTGAATTAGAGACTTGTATGTAAAATAACCTGAGCAAAGCAAGTCCTTGGATGTCGTTTATAGTATTAAATAAAAGAACAAAAATATCAAAATGTGGCATTTTCCCCTTTAATACCACCACTTAACAGGGCAGTTAGATGGCACAGTAGATAGAGCACCATCCCTGAAGTCAGGAAGACCTGAGTTTGAATGTAGCCTCAGAAATTTCACACTAGCTGTGTGACCCTGGACAAGCAAGCCTGTTAACCTTGGGAAGAAAAAAACAATAATAGCACTTCAGCATCAGAAATAAGGCAGAAATTATATCATTTGGTGAATCTGTTTACTTCCTCAGTGAAGTTCTTCCTCGACTGATATATCCCCACACCTTATATCTTTTTCTGTGTTATTTTTGTTAGATATTTATTATGCATCTAGCATATGTAAACCACTGTGTTGTTTGAAAATTTTTAAAAGTCCTTGGCCTCAAGAAGGTCAAGAAGAAAGGGAACATGATGTGGTTTAAAAAAAAAAAAAAAGAGGCTTTACAAAATATGGTTGAACTCTACAGAATTCTCAGTTTGGTAATTCTGTAGCATACAGAAAAAAATTAAGAATAAAAGAATGTTCATTGTATCCCCAGAACTTAGCTCAGTGTCCGATACAGTGCTTACAGTGCTTATATAAATGCTTGACTTGACTCTAGTTGTAAAAGATCATTTGATCTGGTCCCTTCATTTTATAGCTTAAAATATTGAGGTCCAGAGAGTTGAATTATTTTGCCAAGGTCACATATCCTGGCTAAGTTGCAGAACTGAGGATTCAAATCCAAGTTCTCTCTTTCTATTAACAATGCTTTTGCTCCATTACATAGTGTCTTCTATTCTTCCAAGGTATGATCTCCTTCAGGATAGAGAATATTTTATTCAACTTGCCTAAATTAATGAAGCCTTTTAAAAAAATGTTTGACCATGTATCCACATTTCCCATCTTCATATCTAAGTCAATACTTTACTACATTGTTTAAATACTTTACCTTAATTTACCTTACTACACTGTTTAAATTTCTTTTGTTGAGGGAGCCTATGTTACAATAATATTTAGACAAGATCTATCATTAACATCTGGTGTTTAAGATCATTGCTTTTTTTGATGGCACATTAGATGCTATGAGATCTTATGCTGAAAGACCTACCTATAAGATTCCTGAACTAGGGCTTCAGACATTTAAAGTTTCAAAATATGATTTGTACTTTAGAACCTAAATTTTGATTAAGAAAATTCTCATTTTAATTTGAATATATAAAAGAATTTTGGGCATTCTTTAGTATGATTTTTGTCATACTATAGAAGTACTGTATATTTGAAAGCACTGAGCTTATAGTCATGAAGAGACCTGGGTTCAAAATTTCCACCTATAACACAAAATCAATATTCTAGTTGATTCAGAGGGCAATAGATAAGCAATAGACAAAAATGGGTTACACACAAAAAGTCATGAAAGAGATTATTCGGGAGATAACAATAAAAAGAAAAAATGAGTCATAAGTAAAAGCTAAAGGTAACAGAGAAGTGAACTGGTACCCACATAATGTTAAAATAAACTAACAAGGATGGAATACATCCTTAAGGTCTTATGGGAGGAGACAGATGAGTTGTATAGGACAAAATGGCATAGATGAACTGCACAATGTAAACCACACACCCCTAATAATGAGCCCTTTATATATTAAGAATTGATCACCATCTTCCAGGAACTTCCATTATAGTTACAGGTATTCATGCTTTGTTTTTCTTAATTATTAGATTGGAAGCTTCTGGAAGACAGTAACCAACTCTTAAAATATTTATTGATTGATAGTTTGAAATGTAACTTATAAAGGAATGTGACAATGTAATGGAACATTGCTATTTTATGGTATGACAAACATAGAAAAGCATGAAAAAAACTGATGTGAAGTGAAGAACGCAATAGACTACAAGAACTACAACAAGGTAAATGGAAAAACATTGAAAATTGAAATGGTCTTTCAGAATTATAATGACCAATCTTAACCTCGAAGAAAATGTAGGATATAAATAACAACAGATTTCAACAAACTCCTTTTTGTTAAAAGAGAATTCATATATGTACCAAGCATTGCCATTTTATCTTTATTTAGCTCCAAAATAATATGCAAAGCAAATTAAATTTCTATAGTAGGAATCAATATCTCACCTGTACATACTTTAGTATTTTAATATATGTAGATTTTATTGTGGTAGATAAAACACAAATTTATGTAAAAGTCTGAAAAAAATAGTGATGTTATATGACTTAAAAACTATGCCAGGACTTGTATATGTGAATGATTTTTGTCTCCAGATATGTATATCTAAATATTTCCCCTTATGTGAACAGCGTAAGTATTACTGATAGCACATAATTTATTTCAATCAATTTTCACCTATTTTTAATTACTCAGTCTCAGTCTCTCTGTAGAAATTTGCTTTTGTTAAGTTTTATAGATCTGGGTCAAACAACTTGATTAACCGACATTGATTTCTACTGTTTGTTATTTGGCTATTGGTAGTAAGCATCGTTTTAAGATGGAATTAAAATGTAGCATAGTAAAATGAGTAACACTTATTTTTTGTATAGCAGTTCTGCAATGTGTGCCCTATATTTAGAGTGTGAGACTGGATTTCAGTGGTGGTGTGAAAATGCAAAAGAAAGCAGGGACAGACATAGAATATGGCTTTCCCAAGGACTAGCTCCTTTATTTCTGGCCAGGTAGAGATTTGAAGGAGAAAGGGGGAAAGTGGGAAGCAGTAAAAGCCAAAAACTATATGAGATAAGAAGTAAATGATGAAAAGATAGAAAGTAGTGTCAGAAGGAGTTTGAAGTAATGCTGGCTGTCAGCTTTACCCTTTATACTCAGCTTGTAGCCTTCAATCCCTTCATCAATTGGCCTGCTTGCAACACCATCACCGTTTTCTTCCTACAGTTTCTCTCCTCTGGGTGGTAAGTTAAAGTGAGAGAGGAGAAAAATGGTAGAGAAAGTATATATCATGATAGTCAAATATTAGACCCAGATTTTACCCTCTCTGCTCAGCTGTGTTTCAACATTTATTCAGCTCATATGCCTGATTTATAGAAAATAGGGTTTGACTCAGTGAAACATTCCACTCAAGTCCTTTAATTCTCATGTTATTTTTTAATGGTAATATTTTCCAATGTAACAAAACAAAACAACTAAAGCAGCAGTCTGAATATAGCCTCTATAGAAGTTAGAGTCTGATGAAGAATGATATATCTATATTCTCAAATATTTTGTACTCAGTACTACTAACAAGCAATTTTTATGTTATCCTTATGCGTTTAAAAAATTTTAAATTATAATGATACTTTGGTGGCATCTTATTTACCAAATTTCAAAATCCTACAGAAATGTACAGTTCTTCCCTTGAATCCAAACAGGTGAAATCAAAATCCCATAAAAATTGATTAACAAGATTGCTAGCTTATTTGAATCATTTTTAAGCAAATATGTAGTGTATATGAAGCTATAATGTATGGTTTAGGATATGTATATGTTTAGAGTAGAGTAGGAAAGAGAAGAGAGGAGTTTTGCCAGTTTTTTGCTGCTTCTCAGGAATTTTTACATTAAGATAAAAAAGGGGCAAGTTCATAGTTGCATTTGTATATGCAATGTATATGTTAAATATTCTACTTACATAGGTGGGTCTGATGGAACACTGGTCAAGGAAAGTTCTAGTTTTTCATTCAATGTATTCAAATTCAATAAACATCTGTTAAGGCCTGTTTCGTACAATGTACTGTTCTAGCTCTGGGAATAAAAGACAAAAATATTAAATAGTTCCTGCCCTTAGGAAGTTTATATTATAGTCTATAAACTAGCTATGCGTACTTGGGACAAACTTTTTACCTCTAGAAACCTCAATCATCCTTATCCATAAAGTGAAGGGGTTTGATTAGTTGATTCCCAGATTCTTTCTGACTTTCATATTTTATGATAATATTGCATCTCAGGCTGACCTAGGCATTGCTTCAAAATCCAGCTGAGGATCAACATATGGATCAACAAGGATAAACCAAAGTAGTCCTTGTAATATCCCTTTCCACCATGGTAAGAATGCATTTTAGCTGTTATTCAAATAGATTTGAATTACTTAACTATATTTTCTGCCCATACCTTTTCAACTTGTCTACAAGGACATAGTAAAAGACTTTGTCAAATTTTCTGCTAATGCAGTTTTTCTACATTATGACAATCACCCTCATATGTTAGCCTAAAAACCAAGTCCAAAAAAATTAAATCTGATGTGATGCATTCTTACTGATCTCATGCAAGCTGATGGTAATCATCTCTTCCTATTAGTTAACTACTAACAAACCAGTCCTGACTGGATGGATATGAAACTCAAAAGAAAGTAGGATAGACATTATTTAAGATTTCTGGAAGAACAGGGAATAAGACAGGAAACAATCCAGCTCTTTCATTTTCTTTTACAAGTAACTTAAAAAATATGACATCTCAAAGTGTGGATGGCAGCTCAAACTTTTCACCTCCCTTCCCCCCCTCCTCTTTTTCATTCCTAATCTTCTCTCCAATCCTTTGTCCTTCCTCCTTTCCCTGGTCTAAATGCTGTAGATAACTGAGGAGACCACAGAGATATCTTGAGGGGCTGGGCCCAGGACATGTGCTTCAAAATGGTGACAGCCAACAATGAAGACTATAAACTTCTAGAAAATATGAACAAATTGACCAGCTTTAAGTATCTAGGAAGGAAAGATATTGCCGTAAACATAACTAGGAACTTTTAAAGGACTTAAACCAGAAATACGCAGCCCTTCAGCCTTTTCTGGAGCAGATTACTTTAAGAGGAGCAAGTGGCAGCTCTTGAGCAAGCAGCCTACAAGTTGAATGCATGTTTAAAGAAACTAGAACAAAGTACACTAGTTAGAGAAATTAGAGAAGCAATAAAAGAATTGTTTAGCACAAAAACATTTACTATAAGAATGTTTCTTAAGAGCTGAAAGGGATGGATGTAACTTAAATCAAACTTAAATGTTTATGTTCCATAAAAGGCAGTGGTACTACTGATTACCCTTGGATGGGTAACTTTGGCCAGCCTTTGATGTTTTTTATAAAACTCTATTCTCTGAAAATCCACCTTGTGTGCTCATTTTGTATGCCCCTGGACTAAGGCTCAGAAATCAGGATTAACCCCAAATAGAGCAGACACAAATGAGCCCTTTGGTCTTCCGATTTCCTCCTACTCTCTCCATCTTTGCCTCATTGTTCTAAATGTGTCCCCACTCCCTTCTAACCTATTAGTGCTAATTTATGAGAAAAAATACAGGAAAATTCTTATCAGAAGTGGATTAAAGTACTATTTTCTCTTAATAGTAGAAATAGTAGAGCAAGGGGATAGTATAAAGGAAGGACTTTTAGAAAGGTGTGTGCTTTAGCAAGGTAGGGGTTCAAAAGTAAATTTGATTTCTACAGATGGATAGGGTAAAAAGTGAGAAGATAAACAAGAAAAATAGCATGGAGGGAAATACACAACTAATAATTTCGAAAGAAAATAGTGTGATCTCATCCATAAAATAAAAATGGATAGCAGAAAGGATCAGAAACCAGAAGCCAAAAATATGCTGTTTACAAGAAAACACATTTTAAAATGAGAGCTACGGAGAGTAAAAATAAAGGGCTGGGGTGGAATTTGTTGTGCTTTAGTTGATGTAAATAAAAAATGCAGGGGTAGTAATCATGATCTCAAAAGATAAAATATATCTAATTTAAAGAAACCAAGGAAACCACAGTATGTTAAAAGGTACCATAGATAATGAAATAATAGCAATACTAAACATATCTACACTAAATACTAGTGTATTTAACATTCAGATTTTTAGAGGACAAGGTAAAGGAATTAGGTAGAAATAATTGCAAAGCTATAACAATAGGAGATTTAAACTTTTCCCTCTCAAAACTAAAATAAGATGAATAGAGCCTTAGATAAGTTTGATATAATAGACATCTGGAGAGAATTGAATGTGAATATAAAGGAATATATCTTTTATTCAGTGCTACATGACATCTTTACAAAAACTGATTCTATTTTAGGTCATAAAATTTTTTCATATGATAATGCAACCAAAATTTTATTTAATAAAAAACCATGGACACAAAAGTTTAAAATGAATTGGAGACAAAATAACATATAGAAGGAGTAGGTAAAAGAACAAACCACAGAAACAAAAATTAAAGAGAATTATGAGGAAACATATCCAAATTTATGAGATGCAACAAAAGCAGTAATCAGAAGAAAATTTATATCTGTAAATGTTTATATCAGTGAAATAGAGAACAAGTTGATCAGTGAATTGGGAATAAAATTAAAAACCAGAAAAAACCTACCCCCCAATAAATACTAAATTGGAAATCGTAGAAATTAAAGATGAGATCAATTAAATTGAATGTAATAAAACTATTGAATTTACAAATAAAATAGGTGGTTTTATTTGAAAAAAAATGATAAACCATTAGTTAATTTATTTGCAGTTAGGGGTACTTTGCGGCAAATTTCGTTAATGTCTCATATCTGAGACATGTAAGGAACTGATTAAAATATACAAGAACAAGTCATTCCCTAATAGGTAAATGTTTAAAAACTTCAAATAGGCAATTTGTTTTTGTTTTTCTATAATTTAATTTTTTTGTTCCCCTTTAAGTTTTGAACTGTCTCCCTCACTCCCTGCTCTGCACTAGAGAAGGCCACCGTTTGACTCTAAAATCATACTATACATACTTATGTTTCTCTAAAAGTAAATAGCATCATCTTTCATAGGTCCTTTGTTGTTGATTTAAGTATAATATTCAGAATAACGCCATTCACAGTTATTCTTTGAATGTTGCTCTTCTTATATGCAATGTTTTCCTGGTTCCACTAACTTTACATCAGTTCATGTAAGTCTTCCCACATTTCTCTGAGACTATCTTGCTTGCCAAATCTTGCCCCTTAATTGTATTCCACAATTTAGTTAGCCATTCCCCAATTGATGGGGATCCCTCTGATTAATATGGTTTTTAAAAGAGAAAGAAGAAAACCATGTCACTAGTATCAAGAATAAAAAGGGTAAATATCACTAGTTAAGATTAAATTAAAGCAATTATTAGAAGTTCTTTTGCCCAATTATATGCCAACAAATTTAACAATTTAAATAAAATGGAATACTTACAGAACATAAACTGCCCAGATTAACAGAAGAAGAAATAAAATATATTTTATTATTTAGAAAAAGAAACTGAACAGGACATAAGTGAGTTTCCTAATAAAATAGCATCAGGATCAGATGAATTTACAAATAAATTTTACCAAATATTTAAAAATTAACTAATCACAATAGTAAATGTTCTGGAATAATATGCAAATAAGGAGAACTAATTAATTCCTTTTACAAAACAAATATGGTGTTGATACCTAAACCAAGAAGAACAAAAACAAAGAAAATTATAGACCTTCATTAATGAATATGGATACAAAAATCTTAAATAAAATATTAGCCAGGGGACTAGAACAATATATCACAAATACTATACATTGTGATGAAGTGGAATTTATACCAGAAATGCAGGAATGGATTATATAATCAATAGATGTATAAAAAGCTTTTGATAAAATATAGCACTCATTCCTATTTTTAAGAAAAAAAAGCATAGATATAAGAAATTTTTCCTTAAAAAGATAAGGAACATCTACTTTTTAAAACCACCAGCAAGCATTATCTGTAATGAAAATAATACTAGAAGCCTCCCCAATAAAATCAGAAGTAAAACAAGGATGCTCATTATTACCAATATTATCCAATATTGTCTTAGAAATGCCAACAGTAAATTCTATATTCTAAAGATATTTTTTAAAAGTTGGGGGAGGACTTAATTGCACAAAAGTATTTATAGTCATTCTTTTTGGGATGATTAAGAATTAGAAATCAAAGGAATGCCAGTCATTTGAAAAATGCTAGGCAAGCTGTGGCACATGGCTGTTATGGAGTATTAATGTACTGTAAGAAATGGCAAGCAGAATAATTTCAGAAAAACTTGGAAACACATTAACTGATGTTAATGTAAAGATGAGCAGAACCAGGAAAACAATGTAAACTGCAAATGTGAATGAAATGTGAATGACTTAATGACTGTTCTCAGTAATACATTCATTCAAGACAGTCTCAAAGATCTAATGATGAAGCATGGTATCTACCCCCAGAGAAAGAATTAGCATTTTAAATAAAGGCTTTAGTATGTTATTTTTCACTTTTTTCCTTTTATTCAATTCTTCTTTTACAAAATGACTAACATAGAAATGTTTTATATGTATAGACCTGTATAACCTATATCTGATTGCTTTCTCAGAGAAGATAGAGGGAAGAAAAAATTTGCAAATCGAAATTTTTTTAAAAAGACAAATGTTGTGGAAATATGTATAGAAGAATTGCACATATTTAACATATATTGGATTACTTGCTGTCTAAGAGAGGAAATGAGGGAAAGGAAGTGAGAAAAAAAATTGAATATAAGGTTTTGCAAAGGTGAATGTTGAAATATATATAATATATAAAATGAAAAGTTTTTTAAAATGTTAAAAATTTAGCATGTAATTGGGGGGAAATATTTTTAATTTTTTTTTAAGAATTCAGAGAAAAATGTGAGATCGGAAAAGAAATGATGGCAGTAGTAATAAGAATAATAAGAAGAAAAATAATAAGAAATAAGAATAAGGAGAAACAAACTGAAGGAATCAGAACAGATAAGGTAATGAAATCATCTATTTTGCAGACAATATGATGATATATTTGGAAAATCCTAGAGATACAACTAAAACGTTGGTTGAAACAATTTTAGCAGAGTATCAGATTATAAAGCAAATTACATATATCACCAGCATTTCTATATATCACCAACAAAGCCCTGCAAGAAGAGAAAGTAAGATAATTAATTTAAAATAACTGTAGAGGAAAAACCTCTAGCTTGAAAGCAACTTGAGGCAGGAGGAGCTTGCTTGAGTTCTTCCCAAATGCACCTCCAGACAACCTTACAACAATACCTTGAAACTAGTTTTGGAATGGTGAAGTATTTTTCCAGCTCAGGAAAACTTAGAGGATCATCAAGAAAGATCTTTCTCCCTGGATGGGAATGGAACATTGTTTCAGCACAGGTAGTACTCAAGTAGCCAGCTGTACTACACCCTCGGAGGCAAGCAGCAAAGTTCCTAACTCTGGGACAAGCCACCAGTAGGTGGCTCATCTCGGGGCAAAACAGCAGCATAGTTCTGAGCCAGAAACCCAGACATCAATGTCAAGAAATTATCAGAAAAAATAAATTGATATCACTATCCTAGAACCAAAGGATATAATTAAAATGAAAAGAATATACCTGTCATCTCATGAAAAACATCATAAAATGAAAATTCCCAGGAATATTATAGCCAAATTTCAGAACTCCCAGGCCAAAGAAAAAAGACTGCAAGCAGCCAAAAACAATTATTTTGGTGCAGTCAGAATTACATAGGATTTAGCAGATTCTACATAAAAAGAACAGAAGTCTTAGAATATGATACTCCAAAAGGCAAGAAACTAGATTTTCAACCAAGAATCACTACCTACCTTAACGGAGTGTGACCTTTTGGAGATAGAGGTCAGGAGTAGAGATAAATATTTAATAAAATGGAGACATTTCAAACATTTCTCATGGGGAAAAAACAAAACAAAACAGCTAAACCGTAAAAAATGGATCTTCAAATATGAGACTCAAGAGAAGCATGAAAAATGTCAACAGTAAAGGGAAAACAGATTCAAACTTTATATTATTACATGGGAAGATGGTACTTGTAACACATAAGGTCTTTATCACTCTTAAGGCAGTTAGTATACATAGAAGGTGCAAGTATTGGTCATTTTTGATGGAACATTTTTTAAAAATTGAGGTGATTGTTCCTGATCTATTTTTGTCTACCTGCATTTTTGATTTCCTTCACAGATTAATTGTATACTATTTCAAAGTGCAGTTCTTTTTGTACAGCAAAATAACCGTATGGACACGTATACATATATTTTATTTAACTTATACTTTAACATATTTAACATGTATTGGTCAACCTGTTATCTGGGAGAGGGAGTGGAAGGAAGGATGGAAAAAAATGGAACAAAAGGTTTTGCAGTTGTCAATGCTGAAAAAAATTACCCATGCATATATCTTGTAAATAAAAAGCTACAATGAAAAAGAAAAAGGAAAAAAAATTAGGTGAGAAAGGGATGCACTGGGAGAAGAGGGAAGGGAGAGATAAAATGGGGTATATAATCTCACGTAAAAAAGACATGAAAGCTATTATAGTGGAAGGGGAAGAAGTGAGGGCAATACTTGAATCTTATTCATCAGAAGTCTCAAAGAGGAAGTATCTTATAGAGAAGATGAGAAGAAAAGGGATGAGAGAAGGGCTGGGGAGGGAACACTGATAGAAGGGAGGGCAGTAGTAGAAGGGAAGTACTAGAAGTAAAACATTTGAGGAGGGACAGAGTAAAAGGTAAAAGAAAGTAAGTTTAAGGAAAATAAATATACCATTATCATAACTAAATGTAAATGGGATGAATTCACCCATAAAATGAAAGAAGACAGTATTAAAAAAATAGAATTCTGTAATATACTGTTTATAAGAAACACATTTGAAACATTTAGGCAATCACCCAGAGTAATGGTAAAAGTCAAATAATAGGTCTGGAACAGAACCTATTATACTTCAGCAGAAGTTTAAAAAAAAAGGGGAAGGAGGATAGCAATCATAATTTCAGACAAGGCAAAAACAAAAATAGTCATAATTAAAAGAAATAGTCAAGGAAACTACATTTCAACAAAAGGTGCCATAAATAATGAAATAACATCAATCCTAAACATATATGCAGCATCTAAATTTGTAAAGGAGAAATTAAGTGATTTACAAAAGAAAATAGACAATAAAATTATACTAAAAATGAACCTCAATTTTCCCCTATTAGAGCTAGACAAATCTAACCAAAAGATAAGCAAGAAAGAAGTTTAAAAAGAGAACAGAAAATTTTTAAAGGTAGATAAAATATATCTTTGGAGAAAATTGAATGGAAATAGAAAGGGCTATATCTTTTTTTTCTCAGCAGTATTGGCACCTACACAAAAATTGTCCATGTATTAGAACATTAAAACCTCACAATATAAAGCACAGATATCAAATGTGTCCTTTCCAAATCATAATACAATAAAAATTGCATTTGATAAAGAATAATTGAAAGGTGTATTAAAAATTAATTGCAGAGTAAATAATATAATCCTAAAGAATTAGTAGGTCAAAGAATAAATCATAAAAACGATAATTTCTTTGAAGAGAAGGACAATAATAAAGACAACATACCAAAATGTATGGGATGCTGCCAAAGCAGTATTTAGGGGAAAATTTATATTTTTAAATGTTTGCATTAGTAAAATAGGAAAAGAGCAAATCAATGATTTCAATGTACAGTTAAAAAAAAAAAAAACATTTAAAATCACAAACACAAAATTGGAAATCCTGAAAATCAAAGGAGAGATTAGTAAAATTCAACATAAGAAAACTATTGAACAAATAAGTAAACTTAGAAGCTGGTTTTATGAGAAAACAAAATAGATAAACCATTGATTAACTAATTTGATTTTTAAATGAAAGGGGTGAATTCACTATGAATGAAGAGAAAAAACACAATTATTAGCAGCTGTTTTTCCCAATTGTGTACCAATCAGTTTGACAATCTAAATGAAATAGATGAATAATTACAAAGATACAAATTGCCCAGATTAACAAAAGACTTAACCCCATTTTAGAAAAAAGATACTGAACAAGCCATCAATGAGCTCCCTAAGAAAAAAATTCTCAGGACCAGATTGATTCACAATGAATTCTATCAAATATTTAAAGAGCAATTACTTCCAATACTATACCGTTTGGAAAAAAAGAGGCAGAGTCCTATCAAATTCCTTTTATCACACAAATATGTTGTTGTTACCTAAACCAGGAAGAGTGAAAATATAGAAAGAAAATTGTAGACCATTTCCTTAGTAGATGTTGATGCAAAAAATTAAAATACTAGCAAGTAGATAACAGCAATATGTCACAAAGATCAAACAGTGACTAGGAAGAATTTATGTGAAGAATGCAGGGCTACTTCATTATTAGGGAAACTATCAGCATAATTGACCATATCAATAACAACACATACACTTATCTCAAGAAATGCAGAAAAAAGCCTAAGATAAAATCCTACAGTCATTTTTTATTAAAAACACAAAAGAGTATAGGAATAAATGGAGCTTTCCTCAAAATGATAGTATCTATGTAAAACCATTATCAAGCATTATTTGTAATGACCAGTGGGTCAGGGATGAAACAAGGATACCCATTATCACCGCTATTCAGTATTGTACTATAAATGTACTACATATTTTGTTATAACAATAAGAGAAGAAAAAGAAATTAAAATAAGCAACAGGGAAACAAAACTGTCCCGCTTTGCCCATGAGATCTTATACTTAGAGAATTAACTAAAAAGAAACTATTTGAAATTAATAACTTTAATGAAGTTGTAGGGTATAAAATAAACACACAAATTATCAGCATTTCTGTATGTTACCAAAAGTAATATATAGTCCAGCAATAAGATATTAAAAGAAAAATTCCATTGAAAATAATTGTAGACAACATAAAATACTTGGGAGTCTACCTGCCAAGATGAATCCAGGAGTTATATGAATACAATTATGAAATACTTTTCACACAAAAAAAGTCATATCTAACCAATTAGAAAGGTATCAATTGCTCATTGGTAGGTCGAGCCAATATAATAAAAATAACAATTCTGCTAAAGTAATCTCCTTATTTGATGATGTACTAATCAAACTGCCAAAAAAGTTATTTTATATAGCCAGAAAAAAAAATAAAAACAAAATTCATCTGGAAGAACAAAAAAGTATGAAAGATGGTAACCTAGCTGTACCAAATGTCAAAATCTTAATTATAAATCAATAATCATCAAAACAATGTTATTGGCTGAGAAATAGAATGAATCAGTGTAATTGATCAGGTACACATAAGTGTTTGTTGAACCCAAAGATCCAAGCTTTGGGGATAAATACTATTTAACCAAAAACTTCTGAAGAAATTGAAAAAAAGTATGACCAAAACTAGGATTAGATCAACATTTCTTACTGTATATCAAGATTAAGGACAAAATGAGCATGTGATTTACACATAAAGGTTGATACCATAAGCAAATTAGGAAAACATGGAATAGTTTTTTTCTCAGATCTATTTGGGACCATACAAGAAATGAAGAGCATTATGAGATGTAAAATGTATAATTTTGATATATTTTAACATTTTACAGCAATTATCTCTCTGACAAAGGTCTCATTTAACTGAGTTAAATGAATAAGAATATAAGTGTTATTCCCCCAAGTAATAAATGATCAAAGGAAATGATCATGCAGATAATTTTCAAACAAAAAAAATCAAAACTCTCCATAATCATGAAAAATTCTCTAAATCAATTGAGGAATGCAAATTAAAGTAACTCTGACCTAGCAGCCTGACTTTTCCAGAAAAGGAAAGTGACAAGTGTGTGTGTGTGTGTGTGTGTGTGTGTGTGTGTGTGTGTGTGAAATGTTGACTACTTCTATGGAGGAATTGGGAGAGAAGTTGGGAGGAAAAAATTTGGAGCTCAAATGCAACATGCTTAAAAGCAAATTAAAGAATATAATTAAAAAAAAAACATTCCAGTGATCTTTCTTATGGGAAACATAGCCTCCATTATCCATTATCCTATTGTAGTGATAAAAGTGCTAAGTTTGGATTTAGAAAAGCTAGGTTTGAATCATGGCTTGGTCAAGTACCAACTTTTTTGAGTTTCTTCACCTGAAAAATGAGGATAATAGTGTTAACTCTGTCTATCTGATGTGCTTCTTGTGAAGAAAACTTTGACAACTTTAAATATAAACTATTTCTTTTTGTTAAATCCATTGAGTATAGCAGGTGAAATTCTGATATGTGGGCAAAGTCCAGGCCACATGACCTGTATGCTTCTTTCTTTTCCTCTCTAGTCATCTCAACAGATAAGCATATATACACTAAGAGATGTAATCAGTTCTTTTAGAAATTGTCTTGCCGAAGTCATTCATCTTTCCCTTTCTTCTCCCTTAAATAAAGTGATGAAGAAACTTCAGTTCTTTTCTCCTATAGTCTTCTCCTTATTCAGAAGTTATACTATAATACTTAAAGTGTCTATCATTTTAACTCCGAGGGAGGATGAAGATCTAATGGGATGTAGAATTGCAAAAGATCAGAAAGCAATACGAAAACTAAAGGGAAAATAAAACTGGAAAACAAAAATTACTTTCTTTTTTGTCTTGTTTGGGTAGAAGGAACTTTTTGAAGCCTTTGCAATCCTAGGGATAGCTAGGTTTTTTGAGGACAACTATTTCTGGCATACTTTTCTTGAGATTTCCTTTTTGGGGTCTTTTTACTTTGGAGCCCAAAGGTTATGGACAGACTATGAAACTCAAGGTACCTTTCTTTCCCCATCGCCTTTTATTTCTGTCCCCTTATCCTCTTCAGAGATTTTAGCTGTCTCCAAAGTCCAGTAATCTTGGAAAGGCATAACTTCTCTCCTTCAGAATATGGGATTGACATGGTGGAAAGAGTAGTGAATGTGAAACTTAAGTTCAAATTCTAATGTAATACTTATCTGTCTTGTGATCTTGTCTTGTCATTTCATTCCCCTGGGTCTTAGTTTACTCACAATATACTTCTCTACATAGATTTTTAAAAGTATTAAATCACAGATATGGATCTATCTATGCATGTGTAAAAATATCTTGTTGGACCGAAATAAAAATTAAAATGGCAATATCTGTATTCGTATATATGTATTCATATAAATATATAAATGTGCATTTATTCTGGCTATAGAGGCGATTATACTGAGTCATTCTGCATATTTTGTTGGATTTAAAGGTCAACATGCACATATTGATTAAGATACTCCTCATAATAACTGAAGACTTTCTGAAACCCATAGATTGGGAAGCAATGAAGCAAATAATAATGATATCTTTAAAATCCTTTATTGCTCTAAATCCATTTTATATCTGGGTGTATGCATACCTTTTTTTGGTTGACTATGATATAGAAGCAGTTGTTATATTTTAAAGTCATCCAAGTAAAGTACATTAATCTACAATTTCTTCAAAGTAGCTAATGTTTGATCCCCCTTATAAGAAAAATACATCCCTGTTTTAAAAAAGAAGAAGCCTGTGTTATGTGTTAATGGGCATAATTTACCATTTGACTACAATATTTCTAAGGTGAAAAGATTTTCTAGTTCACAAGTAAGCAAAATATGCATCATGATTATATAATTCAATTCTAATGGAGATTCCAAGGAGTTTTCTTTTCCTTTTTTTTTTTTTTAAGTCTTAGTGCACATTTATTATTTTATTTTATTTTTTGAGTGGCAATTGGTGTTAAATGACTTGCCCAGGGTCACACAGCTAGACTGTGTTAAGTGTTTGAGACCTGGATTTGAATTCAGGTCCTACTGACTTTAGGACAAGTGCTCTATCTATTGTGCCATCTAGCTACACCCATTCAACAAATTTTCTTAACAGCCATGATTGCCATCAGGCCCAATGTCAGATTAAATTCTCCAAAGGATGTCACTTACCTCCATATACATCTCATATTCAAGAATCTTGTTTTGTTTCATCTCCTTTCAAGAAGCATTTAATACCATATGAGTTCAGCACTCTACTGTATATACCATAAAGAATGTAAAAGGAGTAAATAAAATAGTCCCTGCTGTGAAAGAACTTATTCTAGCTGAAGAAAGAACATAGACATACATTTATATATGTTGTATGGCTATCAAAAAAAAGATACTTCTTTAATATGTGGCTCACTGGAAGTTAATCTAATTTTATTATCTTGGATGGGGAAAAAAAAAGTCATAAGTTGTCCAAGATACATAGTTTTGCGATTTGCCTAAGGTATTATATCTATGAAAGGGGAGCCCAGATCTTTCTGATGAATCCAACACTCTTTTCCCTGAAGAATAATGCTCTAACTACTTTATAGTATGTGTGATCCCTCATATTGATCTATTCCCTACTTCACAAAGATATTTGCCAAGTTGATTCCTCTCATCCAAAAATTTTTTTTCAATAAGTAATGCCATAATTCCCAGTATGGTTTCACAGATGACATAGTTTTCCATATGCATATATATATATATATATATGTAATAGACCACATCTTCTCATCAACACCCCCTTCTTTTACAACTACTAGAAATGCAATAATATATTAACATTATGTGGTCCCAAATTATAGGCAAAAAATAAAAAGCACAATAATTCATCACTTTGTTTTGAGAGGATTTGAGATTTAAATTCAAAACAAGATGGATAATCAGTTTTGTGACTTTTTTGTTTGAGGTTGGGGTTTTCTTGTTTCTTTTTTTAGGGGGGGAGTTGGGTTTTTTATGAGGCAGTCAGGGTGGCTTGCTTGCCCAGGGTCACACAGCTAGTAGCTTGTTGGTTTTTTACACTAATTATTTTTATAAGCAAAATGGAATTGTAGTATAATTACTGCAGAGACCATATCAGTCTAATGGTGCAAATTCAGGCACTTTCCCCAGCTACCCTGGCTCTAGAGATTTTTTCAAAGCAGTCATAGCTTGTGAATTCGGTCTTCTTAATAGTATAGACCCCATCCTTTGCTGTACATCTTTCTGAGAGTTTCCCCCCAAATCTGCCAATCTAAAGTGGAATAAAAGTTTACCTGAAGCCTTCCTTTCATCCCCTTTTCAGTCACTGTCAAGACAGTCGTTTTCTACTGATACCGTAACTTTTCCATTCACATAAGCATACAGTTGAGACTAGAAGGGACAACTATCTGGTCTAATCCCCTTATTCTATAATTCAGGAAACAAAAGCCCAAGTGTATGAAAATGATTGGTCTAATGCCACGGAGATAGGAAGTAGCAGACTCCTGAGCCTCCTAAGAAGTAATAATTAGGGGCAGCTACTTGGTATAGATAGAGATGGCTAGAGCATCAGTCCTATAATCAGGAAGACCTAGTACAAAACTAAGCCTCAGACAACTGAAACTTAGCTGTGTGACCTTAGGCAAGTCACTTAGCCTAGTGATTGAAAAAAAAAGAAAAAGAAATTAGAGTATTTTGTGGCCTGTGTATCTTCTCTTTTCTTCTTCTAGTCAATTTATATATTTTTCATACATACTGCTTTATGAATCATGTTGGGATAGAAAAATCAGAGCAAAAGGGAAAAACCATGGGAGAGATAAAAAAACAGAAAAAAGAAGTGAACATAAACGTGGTGATTTACATTCAGTCTCCTTAGTTCTTTTTCTGGATGCAGATGGCATTTTATGTACAGTCTAATTGGGATTGCTTTGCAGCACTGAAACACTGAGAAGAACCAAGTCTTTCATAGTTGATCATTGTACATTCTTGCTGTTTTGTGTTGCTATTATTCTGCTTGTTTTGCTCAACATCAGTTCATGTTAATCTTTCCAGACCTTTCTAAAATCAGCTTGTTCATCATTTTTTATAGAACTATAATATTCCATTACTTTCATGTACCACAACTTGTTCAGCCATTCCCCAATTGATGGGCATCTACCCATTTTCCAATTCTTTGCTACCACAAAAAGAACTGCTACAAAGATTCTGCACATGTGAGTCGTCCTTTTCCCTCCTTTAAGACTACTTCCTTGGGATACAGACCCAGTAAAGCCTATGTACTTCCTCTAAGAAACTCCTTTAAAAGAATAAAATTGAGTTTTCTGGTTATAATACTTTCCTGATGTTTTAACAAAACTGTTTTTTTTCTTATATAATGTACACAATTTAAAATTTATAATATTTATCTTTTGTGTTAGCACAGTGGTTTCAACCTTAATCTTTGTATACATTGTGGTGGGAAGAAGGGTTTTCCATTTCCATCACAATTAACATCATCACAAAGTCCAAGACTGTGCTGTTCTTGTTCTTTTAAAATATAATGATTCTCTCTGGGAGCAGATTTCTTGGGGAGGTTTCCTGGAGGCAGCCTTAGTTTCAGTTAAAAGTGATAATCACCTCAAAACGCAGCCAGATGATAAAAGTTCAGATCTTTATTTCTTATCTCTTTCCTTGGGCCTGGTTAGCTTAGAAGCCTATCTCTCTGCTTGGTTCCAAGAGGTCTTGCAGATTGTCCCTTGCTTCTGCTTCCTTCAGCCTCCAGCCAGTACAAAGATGGAAAATGGAATGAATCTGTCTTGCCTCCGAGAGAGGGCTTCTCTCTGAACTGACCTACGCTCCCCTCACAGTCTTTTCAACTGGCTCAACTATTTTTATGCTATCTCAAAGGTTGACTCTTCTGAGAGTGGGATTATGGGATCCGAAAATGGGATTGTGGGTTTCTGACTTTGAATACTGACTTGTGAATCTCCCAAAAGTGTGAACTCCAATGAGTACTTAAATACATTAGTGAGCTAGAGGATTTGCTAAGTACCATGCTAAATTAGGCAACTGATTTATCATTTTGTTAGGATTTGCTCTAAGGTGTGAACCAATAAGCATTGTATCAATTCCATTGAGTTAACACTAGGATTCTAACATCTCCCTTGAATTATCACCTTGTTTCAAGTTGAATTAACACTTAGGATTCTCACACAAGACATTTTAATAGAATTGATGAAAAGTAAAATAAGTATGACTAAGGCCTTAATTAATCTCAAAGGATCATGACTTTGGTTCATTGGATGGCAGAAGATGATACCACTCAAGAAATATCTCATGATTGGCTGAATCAGAGGCACCTCTGGTAATATTAGGTATGTACTTATGTATATCAGCCAACCATTAAGGAATTTTGCATTCCAGTACCAGTGAATGAAGTAGAGGGCAAATCCAGTAGTGGAAAACTTATGAGAAGAAATTGCCCTTGGTGAGAAGGAAGGGGAAATGAGTTTCTCTCCTCCAGAACTTTAATTTTCTCATCAAGAAGCTATGTAGGGTGTTGATTAGATTCAGAAATTAAATGTGAGAGCTATTTAGTTCTTTTTATTTAGGGTCCATTTAAAATCTTTCAAAAAGATATTAGTCATATTAGAATTTAGGACCAAGATAATTGGTATAATCCACCAGGTTTAAGAATACCTCACTTGATTGGATGCATAATTTCTTAAGGTTTTTTTTGGGAGGGGAGGGGTAGGGTAGGGACAACTTTCTTAATGGTGTAAAAGATTTATGTCTAACTTTCAAGTGTACTGGTCCCTCTGAGTCAACTTCCTCCTAATCTGTCCTCACAGATTGGGGTTGCAGAGTATAACTGACAGCTACTCCTGGGCTTTTAGGAGTAACAATGAAGAGACAGATTTTAAATAGTGTCATTCATAAGTATCACTGTACTTCCCAATAATAATCAATGAAAAGAGCCAATTATCACTTAACAGAGGTATTTAAGATAGGTATATTAAGAATGAGGTGACTATAGCCAAGAGTACAATGGTAGAGTGCTGAATCTAGAGTGAGGAAGATCTGAATTCAAATGCAGCCTCAGACACCTACTAGCTGTATGACCTGGGGCAAGTCAACTAATCCATTTGCCTCTATTTCCTCATTTGTAAAATAAACTGGAGAAGGAAGTAGTAAAGCCCTCCAGTATCTTGGCCAAAAAAAACCCAAATGAAGTTATGATGAGCCAGATAGGACTAACACAATCAAAGGAGCAATAATACTGGTAAGAACAATTGGTACACAACATTTTTTCCAAAAGCCTATGGCACAATTTCTCATAAATAAATCCAGGTTCATGAGAAGAATAAAATTACCATGGCAATGGGGTACAAAGTTTAGGATACAGACTCATAACTTCTGACTTGGAAGTCTTAAGTTACATATGCTACAAGGACCTACCTTCCTCTTCTGGTCACAGTGGTCTTTGAGCATCTATTTGTTCTTAGTATGTCATTCTGCTCTTGGCTGAATGTCTTGTCTCCTACTGGTCTAGTCTCTGCAATCTTAAACAGATGCACTCTCTATTAGAGGATCAGTCTCTCTAATGGCAGCACATTGTCAGTGGAAAGAGAGGGAGAAATTACTTCTGAGAGTGATTTTGTTTCAGGGCTGATTCCAAAATCTGAAATCCTCCACTGCTTCAATGGCTCCTGATTGTGTTCATATGTCCATAAGCATGTTTTTTTTTGTTTTTTGTTTTTTTAACAATCACAAAATGTTTCCTATGTGGCAGTGTCTGCCTTCATCTAAAGGCCCAAACCCTATAATCCTCTCAAATAAATTAATAATTTAGTCATACGTTATGAGGTAGTTTCTCACCATTGGACTCTTCTACAAGTAAATTGCTCAAAGCTCTGGATCCAGAGCAAGGACCCTTAACCGCTACCATAGGAACTTCCTCTTCTTCAGAGAATACGCCAAGAAATAATTTACTTTCTTTTTGGATGTTATGGACATTGCTTTCTAAAGAAAGTACAAAATATTAAGGAATTTATGAATGTCTTTAGTCCTGTTGGTGTTATTTGCTAGAATGATGTTTACGTGCTTAGTTGAAGTCCTTTCAATCTTATCCAGTATCTGTCTCATTTCGGCTATACTCATCATCATGAACCAAGTTTAGTTCAAACTTTCCCTCTGGTAATTTAGTTCCTATGTTAGAATAACTGAGTCTTATAATGTATCAATCAATTTTTAAAAAGGTTAACTTATTTATAGAAAGGGAATAGTATGCAGATTAAAAAGGAAAAAAGCACTGATTCAGTTGAATACCACTTCTCAAAGTTGTTCATGCTGCTTGTCTATTGTCCCATGTCTGAGTGATGAACATTAGTCTCCCATGTTTTTATTATTGTTGTTGTTTGTTTGTTTTGCAAACCTAGACAATTATGAAGCTAAATCAGTAGCCTAGCTGCTAAATCTTAAGGACAGTTTTAATATCTTTTAGGAAAATCTTTCCTAACTTTAAGGAGGGGTAGGGTGGTAGTCAAATCATTGCTCTAATCTCATCCATTGTTTCAGGTCTAGTCCTATACCTGTCAGTTTATAATGGTTCCTTTCTAGAATCTTCTTGCTTACAATGATTTGCCATTTCTTCTCATAAGTATCTTGAAGGCAAAATCAGGGTAGACCCAGAACTTGGCAATCTGAGTAATCATTTTCCATTAGGTCAGTTCTCTCCTCCAAGACTTTCTGTTCCCCACACTATTCCTCCGCCCCACCCCCACCCCAATCCCCATGGCATTCTCCCAGTTTGAACACTCTTCCCATAAATGTTGTATATATTTGTGGGGAAATGTGCTCCCAGGTTTATGGGGAAAATATTTTGTATTCATTGTTTTTACTGTTTTAGGGGATTTCTTTGATTAGAGCTAATTGTTCCTACTGGCTTATTGTTAAGCAGGAGAACATTGGTGGGCTCTCAAGGTATAGTAGTAAAATACAGCCCTACATGGTTATCTTTAGAACCCAGGTTTACAATGACCAACAAGTGCCAGAGCAAGTAGGAGGAGTAGACCAAAAAACAGTACTATAATAGCTTCTTTTTTTCCTTTATGAATCAGATATGAGGCCCATGGTGAGAGCTGGGGGGGGGGGGGGGGGGGGGGGGGAGAAATCACATGCTAGTTAATTCTGAATTTACTTTCTCTATCTTGACCTTCAGATGCAAAAAGAGCTTCCATAATCTGATAGGTTCAAATAAATTGCTCAACTAACTGGGAAGGAATTAATATTAATTCTTCTGTTAATATGGAAAACCTTCTGTCTTTTATTCTAAAAAGAGTATCACAATAGATTTTCTTTATCTTTCAGATTTCTATATAAGAAATTTATAAATCTTGTAATCCCACTTCTTTAATTTAATCCAAATAGCACTGTAATGAAGAGGTAATAAAATCTCATTATAATACTAAAGAATGAAATTAGATATGATACAGACACATCTTGGGCCCAAGGGGTTAAGTTACTAAAGGATGTCACTATCATATAATTTCACCAATAACATTTGTCTCATGGTACTTGTCCATTTTATATAAAACTAAAAAATGTATGTTAGATTCTATCCTAACAAATTCTAAGTGACTGTCCAAAATCTTCTGTTATATTATAATCGTATCAAATTTAGCTTGAAATAGGTCATTGGGATTTTTTCCACTGATAGGTACAGTGTATATATATTTCCTCTTAATTTAATTTGTTTTAGCAGAATATTATTGATAATATTGCAGTTAGCTCACTTTCATTTAAGCATATGTATTTATACACTTATTTAAGATTTGCAAGTGGCCTTTTTGATTAAAGAGCAACTTCATTATAACAGTAGTAATTGCTAGGTCTTCATTAAAACCTCAAGATGAAAATCATTAAATCCATTTAATACAAGTATTCATATACTTTCTTCTCAAACTCAAGTTTTTGTCTCCACGCATTTGTCAAGTGCTGCATATTGGTAATTATTTGTTAGAATATTTCTTCATAATATGCATGTTTTTATTGAATGCGAGCCCTGTAAAATACTACCAAGCATTTATTTTAAAGTTTTCATATCTGTTTACTCATTTAGCATTTATTGAGATCAATTGTGCAAAAAGAGACAACTTTTAAGACCATATCTAGGTGACTAACAAATCCTTATTATTAAAGTGGGGAATTATGAAAAAATATATTTAATTTTCCTTTCAATTTCTTGCTAAATAAAGAAGACTATACTGCTCAGTTTTCTCTCCATAGCAATGTGTCTAGGGTTTATATTTCTGGTGCAAAGTCTGAAAGCAGACTTAGAAAAAACTTTTCTACTCTTATTATAGTTCTTGGATTTCCCATTCCTATCACCTTTCCTTAAAATGAAAGTTTGGAATTCCCAGCTTCAAGAAAGCAAGAGATTTCAGTAGGCGAAAATGTGATCTTCTTTATACTTTTATATCTTCTACATTTATATAATTCATTAAGTACAGAAGCAGCACCTAAGAAGATGTTAATCTCAAATTTAAAGCATTTTTCTCATCCTCTAAAAACATTGCATGATGGAAAAAAGCACACACATAGTCTTTGAAAAACTGCCCTGTTTGGTCATGCGCAGAAAACAGCCAAGTAGTAAGACTGAGATTGTATTGACAAGAACAAGATGAATGACCCCCTGGAGACTATAGGGTTTGTATTCGAGTTTCCATCACCTTTTCATCCTTTTGTCCTGCTTCTCCATTCACATGCAGATGAACTCAGGCCGAGTCCTTACTAAATACTCTTTTTCTCTAGAGTTTGGAAGGTAGGTGGAGGATCTAAATATTTATGAGTCTTTTTTTCTCCCTGGTTTATGATGTGCTCTTGTTGAATGTTGAGGAATTACGTTAATGAATGCATGCCTGCACACACAGACACAGAAACCAGGCAAAGGAAAAAACCCCACAAAGCTTTGTCAGCTCTAATGTCGGCACTCACCAAACAGTTCCCATGAAGAAGAAGAAAAAGAATGAGAAAGGCAGAGAGATTTAAAATCTGTTGCCAAGAGAAAAATAAATTGTACAGCTCCATACAAAAGAAGGGACAAAGTTTCATCTTTGCTTTCCGGAGCTGCAAATGTAACTCTTGTTTCAAGTCAGAACAAATTTTAAATAAAGCATGGTAATTGAAAAATGAGAGCTGGCCCAAAGCGTGTGAGCAGTTTGACTCTTTTCACTGATGAAAGGAATTGAGGACAGAGATCCAATATTATGCAGAAATAGTTTATCTGAAGACCAAGGGCTAACAAATGGAACCCAGAATTCCTTTTTAGAACAATGCTTTATAAATATACCTTTCTTACAGATTATTTATCATGGGAAATGTTGTTAAAGGCTTTATGGCAATGAATGCATTTAGTTTTTTTCTCTCCTCCCCCTCCATTTTTTTGCCCCAGTGATTTTTAGTTACTTTTTCATTAGCCTGACTAGATTCTATTTTAAGGGAAATTTGACCTGAAATGTGCATAAATGAGATTTTAACTAATGTGGTTTGGAATGTAAATTTTCTTTAAATATTGGCAACCTTTAGGATTCTTTAATAGTTGGAATAATATATTATATCAGCATACCAGAACTGACTTGCAAACATATTAACAGCTTTAATATCACACTGTCCAAAATGGTCATCTTTCCAACTTTTAGCCATCTCTCTCCTTCCCCCTCCTTTTTTATTCTCTAGGGAATACAGAGCTGTAGCAGGCAAGGCCTTACTTAAAACTCATATTTCTGTATTAGAGTATAAGGTTTAAAAATTTCTATTAAAAAGAAAAAAAAAATTCCTTAACAGTACCATTTAAGTTCCTTTGTAGATCTTTAATGGGTAGTTAAGATTTAATACCAGATTTTATTCGTATTTGTGAACTCTACCTTTAAGTAAATATTTAACTTGCTTCTCTCTGGTTCTGCAGAGATCAAGGACAGAATTTACTCACAGACACACACACACACACACACACACACACACACACACACACATACACATACACACACACCCTTTCTGCTGAAGAGTACAGAATTGCTTGTAGCATTCTCTCCACTTCAGAAATGAGGGAATATATTAAAAATGTTTCTGCAAAGTCAAAGTCATTTTTTTTTTTTGGTCATAAAAGTAGAGTGCAATACTCAAAATGTACCAGCCCCCTACCAAAAAGCAACTAGTTCTCATTGATTAAATTTTGTTTTGTTTAATATAATTTAGAGTGTGTTATAGAAAGTTCCTTATTATATCTGTATATTTTTTTGGGGGGGATTAAATATAATTGAGAGTGTGTTGTAGGAAGTTCCTTATTATATCTTTTTATCTATATAATTATCTATCTATCTATGTATATATGTATATGTGTGTTTGTGTAATGTATGGAACTCTCTACAATATTTAAAGGTTTGAATTAAGGTTCACATATGTATACAGAAACATATATAAATACATATATATATTGTATGTTAATTTATCTATTCATTATGGACATGTACACATAGATAAGAGTCAAACTGCTTACATACTTTGGACTAGCTCTCAAAAGAGCTAGATTCCTTTCTATGCAGATCTGCACATATCCTATAATTTTTGTAGTTTAAAGAGTTGTCTGATGCACTCTGAGATCAAGTAATTTGTCCAGCATTACAGCCAGTGTGTGTGTCAACAGCAGGACTTGAACCTTTTCTTGCTCGTTCAGTCTTTTTTCAGTTATGTCCAACTCTTCTTCCCATGAATTTTTGTTCAGGGGTTTTTCTTGGCACAGATACTGGACTGGTTTGCCTTTTCCTTTTCCAGTTCATTTTATAGATAAGACAAACATGGTTAAGTAACTTGCTCAAAATGACTCCATTAATAAGTGTCTGAGGCCAGATTTGAACTCAGGGAAATGTCTTCCCGAGTCCAGACCCAGAACTCTTGCTGTCCTTGAATAGAATTATTGTTCAATCATGTCCAACTCTTCTTTTTCGGAGACTTCTATACAAAGGGTTTTCTTAGCAAAGTTGCTCTACTGATTGCCATTTTCTCCTCCACTATGAAGCAGATAATTAATTTCCCTGAAGTTACACAGATATTTCTAGATTTGAACTAAGAACAATCCTAGAGGCTAGATTTGAACTAAGAACAATCCTAATTCTAAGCCCACTTCTCTATCTACTGTGCCACTTAGCTGCTTCATTTAGAGGCTTTTTTAAGGTCTTTCTAATTCTAAGGCTGATTTTTTCTATATTACCTCATATTGCCTATCAATGATCATTTATTTATTTTAGGTTCTGGAAAAAAATCCAGAGTGCAGTGAACCAAGCCCTGGCTCTACATTTAGAGAAATAAATAAGGGTTTGAATTCCAGGTCTGCCAGTTAATATCTGTATGATCCTTGACAAATCGCTTCTTTGGGGCCCAGTCTTCTCAACTATAAAATGAATGATTAGATTAGATGACCTCTAAGGTTCCTTTCAACTCTAATAAAATTTATGATCATTTACATGAAGCTGAGATCATCCCCCTCACAGAACGTGCTCAATTTTTGTTCCTAGCTTCAGAGACCATGGTGGTATTTTGAAGCCTTCTGGCCATGTGTTGGCCTAGTAATGAAAGAATTTTATATTTTAGTTTGTCATAGTTTATTATGATTGCATCAGTTAAAAGATTCAATTTCTGGCTCAGCCCTTTTGGCTATGACTCTCCATGGAAAAAGTAGTATACTTTTCACACAGTACTATACCCTTCACTGAGCTTACTATTTTAGAAAGCTTTGGGAGGTAGAATGGCTCTTTCCCTTTACTCAGCGGCTGACCCCACATAGAGAGTAGACTCAAACAGGTGGACTTAGGAATGAGCCCTTGCTGGTCTTTTGCATTTTGTGTTTTCTTTTCCTGTTCACTAACAGACCAGGTTCTCTAGGCTTGAAGGCAACCTTGTGATTGTGAGATACTTGGAGTTCAGGAGTCCAGTGAGAGAGATGTTTCATTGAGACAGTAATAGGAGTGAGCGAAAGTTCCTGAACTAGAGAGAAGGGCCCCTGACAAGAGGATTGTTCCAAGCCTCGCATCTTACCAACAAAAACATACTATAGTAGTTTGGACAGTGCAATGTGAAGGTGACATGCATAATATCTCAGTAGTAGTCTTGAAAACGGTTTTATATATTTTGATCTTTCCAGCACAGTGTATCATAATTGTAAGGTAAATTGCTGACTCCTGTTAGCCTATGCTTATGTTGTATTTAATAATAATGAATAGACGTTACCTGCCTCACACCTTATATATAACATATGCTCTGTTGAGTACCTTTTTTAAAAACTTCTAATTTTTGGAAAAGCCTTAGAAGTTTTCATAGGCAATATCATCCCCCTAGGATAGAGGGTAAGGGATTTGATGAGTCACTAAGTGAAAGAAAAGGAGCCCCATCTCATGAGAGGCAAAATCGTCCAAGACAACCTGATCCAAACTTCATGCTTCCTTCTAGAACAAAGAATATGTGTAGATCCAATATTTTCTCAACATTAAGTATAGGTAGCTCAAAACACACACTGTATAACATAGAGAATCTTGAAAGTAAAAATGCTTTATAAATAGAGGCTAAAATTTACAGAGAGATTTGTAAGCTATCTTTAGTAAAGTGCCCTCTTAGTGAAATGCTCATTTGACACAAATTATGTTATCTGGAGAAGTAGAGCAGGCAAGAGTTCCTTCAATATGAGTCCAATTAAGTCAAATATTCCTAAAACAATAATAGCTGATATTTATAAAGCACTTACTCTGTCAATGAAACTAATAGTCATGTGGCATCTCCTTGTAAGTGGGTGACAGATCTATCAAGGGAATTATCATCAGTAGCTATCGAAGGGATGATGGCACATTTGGAAAGTGGCTTTGTAAGTATCCTGAATGGATGATCCTGTAAGCAACCAAGTTTGTGCTATACACGTCCTCTATAGGAAGGCTTATATAATATTGACAAATAGGTCATGCTTCAGACTTAAAATTCTTGACAATTTCCTTCATGGCATGATTTGAGGAATACTAGGAAAGGTCCCTGCGACCAAATAACTTACATCTTTGTCTGTGTCGACATATATCTGTGTCTTTCTATAGAGAGAATCTGTAGACATCTATTATCTCTTGTTTCTGTGTAGTCATTTTCATTTGTGTCCAACACTTCATGACCCCATTTGGAGCTTTCTTGGCAAAGTTACTGAACTGATTTGCCATTTCCTTCTCCAGCTCATTTTATGGGTGAGGAAACCAAGGCAAACAAAGCTAAATGACTTGTTCAGGATCACTCAGTAAGAGTTTGAAGCCAGATTTGAGCTCAGATCTTCCTGATTCCAGAACTGCCCCTCTGTGTAATTAATTTGGTTATACCATTATGGTCCCATGATGAATTGCAGTCTCAGGAGTCAGTAACATATTAGCTAGATTTAACTCAATAGATTTAGCCCAGCAGAG
Organism: Sarcophilus harrisii; assembly: GCF_902635505.1. Lineage (NCBI taxonomy): Eukaryota > Metazoa > Chordata > Mammalia > Dasyuromorphia > Dasyuridae > Sarcophilus > Sarcophilus harrisii. Next base: position 127,615,604 of record NC_045429.1, read on the forward strand.
AAAAGGTTCTTTAAGGAATTTGACATAGTATAATTAAGTTGTAATGGGCATAAAACTTGATTGGCACTGTGGTAGAGTACTTTGGATAACTACATAACAGTTTGGGAGGAGTGAGTGAGGGCTTTCAAAAGGGGACATTAGGAACACAATAGAGAACTGAAGACAAATTTAGCCTGCCTCACAATTTTGCCCAGGTTGGCCATTATTGACCATTATTATCTTGGTACCCTATGTAATACCTTCCTAGATAAATGGTGCCACAAAAAGTTCTTAATTTAGACTAGCCAAGAAACTCTTAAACACTCTTAGTATTATGCTTTCATGATAGCAAAATTTGGGAAGGAAATGGTAAAAATATCAGGTAATCCAAAGTTTCTAAGTTGATAGAAGAAAATCAAAGTTTTAGTTTTAGATCAAATCCTATCTCTGCTTTTAAAAAAATGGGGGAGGGAAGGCTCATTTGAACTGTTTTTTACTCAATTCAATCTAATACACATTTATTAAGTGCCTCCCATGTGCCAGCTATTGAGGATAAGATGACAAAAATAAAATACTCTCTTCTGGCTAGAAGTTTAAATTTTAGTGACTGCCTCTATGTTTAGGTACAATTTAAATGTAGCCATCCTCTCTTTTTTAAACATAACTTTGAGCCAAATATATTCAATGCTTACTCATTTTCGGTTTCTAAACTTGGTGACTGGTGTTTAGATTTAACCTTCCTTCCTTCCTTCCTTCCTTCAAAAGCAACCTTCTTTAAGACCATAGAGTTGATGGCTAATAGGAAAACAGTTCTGTTCACAATTCTTTTTTTTTTTTTTTTTTTTGAAGCAGAGCAGATCCTGATTTGTCAGTTGTTAATCAGCTCTAGAACTGAGCCAGGGAATTTCAGAATAGATGTTTGACTTAAAGTTGACAAAGCAAACAGTGACCTCCACTATTTTTTTGCATTCCCATTCCTATCTCAAAAAGGTTTGTCTCAGCATGGTTTTCTTGCCTACAGCATTTTAAATTATTTGATTCTTGCAATCACCTAACTCACACTGAACAGTTAAAATATGGCCCACTCCAGTGTGTTTTACACACATTTCTCATACCTGATAGGAACTGGCAAACGGCTCTCATCTGTATTTTGTTTATTTTTTGTTGTTGTTGTTTCTGTTTTTGTTTTAAGCATTAGAACAAGATGTCTTTACTCAGACTGATAGATTTTTCCAAACTAAACTAGTCTGAATTTACTTACAGATATTGTAAGCTCTAGACTGACACCCGTCCTTCACAGCTGCACTTAAAGTCAAACTGATTTTTTTTTTTTAAGTTTAAAGGCTTAATGCCAAGCTCATGACTACCCTGACCTGTTTTTCCACTATTCTTGGCTGTACCTAGGAACACAAACTAGTTAGAATATTTTGAGTGAATTAACAAGTTAATTCAGTCAAACTTGTTTGTGTGTGGAGAAAAGGCCCAAGGATTATCTATGCAATACCAAAATAAACAATTATGTGGACCAATTTGGTCAGTCATTCAAATACTCAAACCCAGAGATTAGATTAATATGTGGCTACCTCTAACTAATTTATTCAGTGGGGGGGTGGAGGGAATTAGTTAAAAGGCTCTTTTATTAATTAAACTAATGATTTGAAGGATTTTATTTTTAGTCCAGTCATATTACTGGACTTTTAGGTTATGTCAGTTGACAAACATTTATTAAGTCAAGGGTGGAATAAAAAGGCAAACAGCAATCTCTCTGTTCTGAAGGATCTCCTAGTTTATTGGGGAAGACATTATAGAAACAACTATATTCAAACAAGCTATATAAATTGGAAACTTAACAGAGGGAAGGTACTAGCATTAAAGGGATCAGAGAAGACTTCTTGTAGAATGTGGGATTTTAATGGAAACTTGAAGGAAGCCAGGAGGGAGAGATGAGTAGAGAGAGAATTCTAAGAGAGAAAGCCATTAAAAAATGGGAGGTGTTATTTAAGAAACAACAAGGTCACCATATCAAAGAGTATGCTTAGGTAGGAATAAGGTCACAGAAGCCAGAAAAGAAAGGAGGGAGTCAGGTTATAGAGGGCTTTGAATGCCAGAAGATTTTATATTTTATCTTGGAGGTGATGAAGAGCCCCTGAAATTTATTGAATTGTGAGAAGAAGTAGGGAAGAAGAAGTGTGGCATGATTAGACTTGCATTTTGAGAAGATTGATTTGACAGCTAACTAGATATTGGACTGGAGTAGATAAAGACTCGTGGCAAGGAGGCTAACAAGCAGGTTACTGAAATAGTTTAGGGATGAGGTGGGATCAGGGTTAGGGTTCCACCAATTGCCTTAGGAAAAAACCTAATCAATCAGTTAATTAATTAATTTTAAAAAAATTAGTAAGTATCTGAAATAGAATTCAACTCAGATCTTGCTGACTCCAAATCTAGCCCTTTTACACACTTTGTCATACCAACATTTCTATAACTTACAGTATTACAGCTTTGCCTAGGTCCCATTTTCAGGTTCACATATCACATGTCAAATATATGAGAAGCAGAAAGGACTTGGGTCCTGGTCTTCTTGACTATAAATCCAGTATTCCACTATATCATGCTGACTTTCATGGAATAGTGTATATAGGTTATAATGAAGATATAGCCTGTCTCTGGTCTTGGACAAGGCTACATTTACATCATCTCAGAATCTTAAGTCGTGGTAATTTTAATTTTGTCTACATAAAGACATTCAAGTGCCATTCTGGTGCCCTTCATGGTAGGCAGATGAAAGCTGTGAGAGAAAACCAAAAGCTCTTCCCCAGCTAGAAAGGCCTAGAGGGTGGGCCCTATGATGGACTCTACTATTTGCCTTCCAAGGACCAGCTTAGTAAAGTTTGGCAAGGCTCATCACCATACAGTTTGGCCACTGGGCGATTGAATGATGAAGACTTTTTTCAGTGACTGGAACTTAAGAGGACACTTTTATGGCAAATAGAACACTGAACTTAGAATCACAAAGACTTCAAAGTTTAGTAATGGCTGAACAAATGTTTGAATGCCTTAGATACTTAAAACCTGGTTGTACCTCTCTGAACTTCATTTTACTAGATCTTGATCAGTCACTTAAGATGGCAGAGTCACCCACTGCATCCTGGGCTGTCCTTAGTTGTCTTGACTTTTGTCTTGCCACTGGACTATGATGATTTAGGAAGAAAAAATGAGGCTGATGATTTTTTGAAACTCTGCTTCAATTAAATTCGATTCATGTACAAGTCAAGACATTTCCAGGGATGTGATTGATCCTCTTCTGAAAGACAAACAATTAGTAGCACCTATTTAAGAGGGTCATGGAGAGGGATAAAAGAGATAATGAATATAAATTACTTTGCAAACTTTAGAGCAACATATAAATTAACAGCTATTAAGGGATAGGAGGAGTATATTTTGCTTTTGGAGAATACCCTCAGAAGAAACCATGGATGATTGAGGTAATATTGAAAATGATAATTAAAATTCATCATGGAAACTTAGAACAGGAAAAGACCTTAGAGCTCAGTTAGTCTAGCTTCTTATCCCTGTATAGTTATTTCAAAAAAGCACGAAAATCCTAGTGGACAAAATCTGAAGTCTATTGTGTCAGTATGCTGTTAAGGAATATTTGTGCCTTTAAAACATGGAATAATCTCTATTGCACCTTTCTACTATTTTAACATTGCTTCTGATTTTACAAACTGTACTCTCCTATGCATTTAAGTATCTTGGTTTTCTTGATTTTGAAAAACTATTGAACAACAGGGAGAGAAATGAGGTTTACATAAACCCCAGTTCCTAATATCATTTCTCTATAAAAATCATTCAGTCTTCCCAAGCTATGTGAATGGAATTTGTTTGCATAAATGTAATTCCACCAAAGGCTCATAAACTGAGTGCTAATTACACATTCTAGTTTGGGGAGTTTTTTAAAGTTAATTTCTGAATTAGTTATCTTTGCTTTTCTTTCATGTGTCATCCTGCTTTTCCACATTTCATTAAGTGTCAAAATCAAGAGAGATAAAATACAAACTACTTACCTTTTGGGAAGTCTCAGGGACTTGAGAATGAGAAATATTGTACCTCCGTTAAAAGATCAGGCAGCTTAAGCGATAGGTAGACCCATATTTGGCCACAGAATAAAAAGAGCCAAGAATTAATGGCAGCAGTATTTTAAACCACAAAATTTTGTTTACATGAGGTTTTTCCTCCAAATCTTTTGACTATCAACAAGGTAGGTTCACATCCTTATTCTTAGTATCTTTCTCACAAAGAAAGAACATATGGAAAGATTATAGTTTTAGAGTTAGAATTTAAAGATTATTTAAGCTAACCTCCTTATTTCACAGATAAGGAAGCCCAGGGAAAATATTTTATATATTCAAAGTCATTGAGAGAAGTGGGAGATCCAAAATTTGAATCCATATCCCCTAATTTTAGACTTACCATTATGATTTTCCATTACTATACTATATCTGCTAGCTCTAATGCTATCTTACTTAACCTCTGACTATTGGAAAATTATTTAACCTTTTAGAACCTTGGGTTTTGTTTGTTTGTTTTTTTTTGGGGGGGGGGAGGGCGGTTTCCTGGATAGTTGATGAATTACTTCTGCAAATATATGATGAAGGATCTCCTCTCCCTAATTCAGAAACAAGTACAGGTATTCTCTGTTCCCTATTGGTTTACTATATGATGCCAAGAAGCATTTTAAATGGTTGGTGAATTAGAATAGAATACAAACAAAAATATAAAATGAATGAAATAGTTCTTTGCTACAGCAAGTGAGATAAAAATACCAGAGCCTCTTTGTTCGTGAAAATTTTCAAATTCTTTGATTTGCACCATTATCTACCTTAGCTACACTCAGAGAAGGTCCTATCCTTGACTCTTATTCATATGTTCCAATTCTATGGTCATGAACTCTGAAATTGCTCTATTTATCCATAGTCTTCTATCATTCTGTCTTTCCCTCTTCCTCAGTCCTCCTAATGTTATTTGTCCTAATTGTGACCTCTAGTCCTTACACTTCTCATTGTTCTCCCAGACTTCCTAACTTTCCTTCCTCCCTAATCGTGATTGTGTAATCAATCAGGTCAAGTTAATATTGTCTATTATTACTTTTTATTCCTCATCAAAAACCAGAATTGAATTACCCCTCTTTCTACCTTCTCCTACCCATAATCTACTGAACAATTTGGGTGAAAGTCACATGACCTTGATAATTGAGTCTACTACAAATTTATCTTATCTCTAATAATTCCTCACCAGAGGAAAGCAATCTCTTTATTTTTCATTCAATTGATTCTTTATCCTATTCTCCAAACTTCTTTTCTTTTCTAGCCTCCGAAACCATCCTTTCCCATTCATCCCTATACAGACAATTCCCATTCATATTTTTCTTTAGAAAATAATCTATCTGTCATAACTCTCTTCTCCTTTATTCTGCATCTCAAAATCTTTTGATATTATCTCTAATTCTTCTTCTTTATTTCAGTCTCATGAAGTGGCTGTTATGTTGCTTTTCTATTTATACCTTTGATTCCATCTTATCTCATCTCATCTCCTTCAATATACTGACCCCATAATCATCCTTCCCTCTGATCTTTAACTTCTCTCTATCCTTGCTACAATTCTCCCATGCTTAAGAAAACTTCACTGGACTCTACCATTGCCTCAGAAGTGTAATATTGTGTTATTACTTCTTTTCTTATCTAAACTTCTAGAGAAAGCTATTTTTGCAGTGCCTACATTTTTTCTTCTCTCACTCATTCCTCAACCTCTTGCAATTTGAGTGCCAATATCTACTCAACTGAAAAGGCTCTTTCCAAAGTTTTTAATGATTTCTTATTTGCCAAATCCACTAAACCTTCCCCAGACCTAGTCCTGCTTAATTTTTCTATAGCATTCACTGTTGACCAACTTCTAATCCCAGATAATTTCTCTCCCCTAGGTTTCTGTGACACTCTTTTTTCTTGGTTCTATATAGCTAATTCTTCTCAGTCTTTTTTGCTTAATCATTATCCATGTACTTGTAGACATATTTCAAGACTCTATCCTGGGTCTTCTTTAACATAATAGCTTTTTTCTGTGTTTCAGGCACACGCTGGAATAGAAGAGGAAGGTAGTCAAAGAAAGGTTTACAAGGCTTAAAGGAAGAATGAAATGCTTCTAAAGGAAATAGAAAAAAGGCTTTTTAGGAAACGAAAGGAAGGAATCTGAGATAAAGGAGGGGAAGCAATTTTTTCCACCTGTTGGAAAAGGAGCAATCTTAGATAACTGAAAAATTAAAGGAAAGGGGAATTATACAATTAGAATTTTAAAATATATTTGAGCCTCTATCTGAACAGGAAGGAACTGAATGCCCAAGGAGAAAAAATAATCTAATAGATTGACAATAGTTACCAGGTTCTAAGAATCTCACCAGTGAGAGTTAGAGGAAGAAAATAAGCATGGAAACTGGTTATTCACTGCTCAGGGGTACTCCGGTAGCTGTTTTTTGACCTAAAAACAACTGAGAGATCTGTTGTCTTCCTAAGGCATCTAGTTAAGATATAATCAACAAACATTTATGAAGTTCATACTGTGTGTTAGTCAGAATAAAAAGTCTTCCCAAAATGTGTTACAACAGATGTCAACTACCCACTTCTGGTGATTTATGTGGATACAAATGAAATTGCTAAAAACCTAAAAAAATATTGCCAGTGATTATGTCTTGAGCAAGGACTGGAAAAACACAGGGGCATAGTTGAGGTCATTTCGCCATTGTAATTGAATAAAAAAGTATAGAGAGAAAAATAAAATTGGGAGAGGAACAGCTGGGTAAGGAAGTAATGTCTAAGCATAGGATTTAGGTTTTCAGATCACAGCTTATAACACTGAGTTGACAACATTCAGGTCAGAAATGGAGTATACATGACAAATACCAGTAAGGATATGTTCTTGCTGTTTTGGAAATTTAATCATAAAGGCTTTATCCATTAAGGATAAGAAAAGGAGGAGATTTCTTGTACATATCTCCAAAGTTCAAATCAATGGAAAGTTGTTGCAAAAAAGGAAGAAAGAATTCAAAGGAGACAAAATCCAGGAAAAAAGCCAGGAATGAAATCTAAAACACTGTGTCTTTATACAAAAACCCAAAGTTCAAATCAGCAGAAAGTAGTTGCATATAAGGAAAAAGGAATTTAAAGAGACAAAATCCAGGGAAAGAGCCAGGAATGAAATCCAAGACATTAAATGTCTCTATACAAAATCCAAAGCAAACTGGAGTAGTTAAGAGTTCCTAATAAAAAAAGTAGAAACTTGGCCTCATAACTGGCCCTTAGATTTGATGGAATGAAGCTCTTAAGTGGCATAAATTTTTCAAAAGAAATAGAAAAGACAAAAGGTGGTAACCAGGTGGTATTATCTATTAAGAATATATACTTGTGTAAGGAAATCCAAGGACTAAAACATATTAAACAAGAGAAAAATAGAAGTGAATTTTTAATTAGCATACATTTTAGACCCCCTAGATAGGAAGAGGAAATAGATAAGTTTGGAAAATAGATCACAAACCTGTCACAGAGGCATGATATCATAGTAATGGAAGTATTCAATTTTCCTGACATCTTCTGGGGACTCTGCCAAAAGCACAGCCATTAATAAAATCTTCACTTGCCATAGTAATAATTTCATCCTTTAAAAAGTAGAAGAATTAACAAAAGTAAATTTTCTTTTGGATATGATTCTCATTAAGAAAGAGGAGCTTATATCTGTGGTAGAAATGATAGAAATGTGGGGCATTGAATTGGGGACATTGTCATTCCTTCCTACAAACTGTCAGAAAGAAAAGAAAATTTAGACATCCTCTGGCTTGTACCTTAGATTTTACAAAAACAAATTTCAAGGACCTTATGGGAAAGATAGAATCCCATGGACTTGAAACTTCAACAGGGAAAAATCATGCAGCAAAGATAGATGCTCAAGAATAAAATTTTGAAGACACAAAGGGGAAAAAAATTCTAGTAAGTTTTTTCTAAATAGACTAATGTGGATGCATAAGGAACTCACAAATTAACTTAAATATAAACAAAAATGGAAAGAAAATGAAAACAAGGCATTGGTAACAGAGGATCAACATAAGAGTAAGGTACCATCCTCTAAAAATAGTGTCAGAAATGCTAAAGCTCAGAATGAACAGATAAAGGTAAAGGAAGATTAGTATAACAAAGAAGAGCTTTTTAAAATTTGTTTGGTTATATTTGTTTTTTAGCTGAACTGGGAGAAGAAGGAAAATAAAAAAGAGACTGAACTGTTGCTTCGGATGGATGATAAAGAGCTGCTCAGTGTATTTCTTTTCCATTGTTGCTACAGAGTGGCTTTTACATGGGAAAGGGTGAAACCAAAATGATTATAAGGGAATTGATAATCAAGTTGAAAAAGAGAGTAAAGGACTGCTGCTTAGGATGAATTCAAGTGATCTAGATCCTGATCCAGATGACAGACACCATTGGGCCCTGAAAGAATGAGCAACTATGATTGCTGATCAATCATATTGATCAATGATATTTGAAAGACCATGGAAAATGGGAATGATTCCACAGGATTGGAGAAGGGCAAACATCATCCTAATTTTCACAAAAGGGAAGTAAACAAATTGCAGACTAATGAGCTTGACTGATTCCTGGGAAAATTCTAGAACAGATCACTAGAGACAAAGTTGGCAAATATTTGTATGGATGTAGTGATTACCAAGAGCCACAAAGGCTTCATCAATAACAAGTCATACTAGACTAATCACATTTCCTTTTTTCACAGGATTATTAAACAAGTAGGGGAAGGTAACTTGACTAAGATAATTTACCTAGTTCTCATTTTATTTTTTTTGTCACATTTGGGCTTCAAGCTGTTTCTCTCCTAATCTTGTGAAGCTATACAATATATATAGTTCCATATATATGTTCTTTCATCACAAGTGGATTGCATCTTCCTTTATAGGTTCTTTATTGTTGATTTGAAAATCCATATAATTCAGAATAGCGTAGTATTATCTTGGTAAATGGTATAAATTTATCTAGATTTTAGCAAAGCTTTTAAAAAGTATGCTCTATTTTTCATGCCCTTCTTTTGAAGAAGATGGGAATATATAGATATTATAGACGATAATATAATTAAATGGATTCATTCCATTTAATATTATATCATTCATTGAGTTTGAATATCTGGACCCAGCATGTAGTTATAAATGGTTTAATGTCATTGTGCCAGGAAGAAAGTACCTACCTCAAGATTCTGTGGTTGGCCCTGTTCTGATTTTCAGTGATTTAAGGCATAGATAACACACTCATAAAATTTTTAAATGACATAAATCTAAGAGGAATGCTAGAGCCACAGTACATACCAGCTCATGAGAGTCTATTGTTAAGTTTTCAATGTAAACATGTATGCTTTGGAAGGGCTTGACTGTCTAGACTTGAGAGTAGTGAAGAAATGTTGGTAATGATGAAATTTTTTTTAACATGTGCATTTTTTAAAAACTAGCTATTTGTTAAACACTTAGTAGTAGCAGGATCATTAGTAGCATGACCCTAGTTAATAGAGTATATGACAGAATCAGGACCCCAAAAAATCTTGACAGATTAGAAATTTAATAGAGATAAATGTAAATTCTTGCACTTGGGTACTTGTAGCCCCTATCCCACCTTCCAGCTTCATTGGTACTAGGCTTATGAAACATGATTATATGGAAGTTGTTCTGAAAAATATCTGGACATTTTAATGTATGACAAGCTCAATATGAATCAACTGTGTGACATAGCATCCATAGCATCCAAAAAAAGATAATGCAATCTTGGGTTACATTACATTACATTAAAGGGGGCATATCTTCCAAGAATAAAGAGCCCTCATCAGACATCATCTGGAGTATTGCGCTCAGACCTCAGCACATTGGAATATTGGTATATTGATAAACTGAAGGTTGTCCAGAGAAAAGGCAGTCAGAATGATGAAGGTCCATGTATGGTAGAAGCAACATTCTAACCCCTCTCTCCATGCAAGTTAGTCCATTTTTTCCTTAAAAGTTGTTGAAACCATCCCTGAGTCTTGGTTGGTTTAGGAAAACTAAAGTTTCAGGCTTTTGACATCACTTCTGGGTTCCATGAGTAAAAAGCATCCAGGAGCCTGCCGCAAGGTGATGTATCACCTTGGGTAGATTAGGCAGAGGAGCTTTGCTCAGCTGAAGCAACTCTTCAATGTCCGCATTGCCTATCTTTGTGATATATCCTTCTCTTGCTATAGATAAACAGACCTTTTGTTTAAATGATCTATGAGGGTCTCATTTTATTACATTATTGAACCTAAACTTCCAGACGACTACACTGAATTAGACCCAGCTTGGTACATTTTAGGAGGATCAGTTTAGGGAACTGAGTGCATTTAGCTTGGAGAAGAGAAGACTTGGAGGAGACATGATAGTTATCTTCATGTATTTGCAGAAATGTCTTTTGGAAGAGGAATTAGCCTTGTTCTGAACAAAAAAAATGGGCAAAAAGTGAAGTAGCTAGTTTAGGTTTGATGTCAGGAAAAAGGCTCTTACCATTAGAGCTGTCTAATCATGGAATGGGCCTCTACTACTACGTAGTAGTCTTTGACTAGAGACTAGACAACCTTACTTGTCAGGTGTTTTAGTGGGGATTCTTTCATCTATAAATGGTCCTAGAAACTTAACCACTGGGCTTGACAACTATCAAATTCTGTAATTCTTTTTCTCTAGCAGCATTTTCTAATATACTGTCTACAGAAGCTCTAAAAAAATCAGCCTTTTTTTTTTTCAGTGATCTTAGCTACTCTCAATTGGTTCATTTCTCTGTAGAGAGGATCTTCAGATTTATACATCCAACCTTTGGTTTTCTCTGGAGTTCTCATTTCACATCACCAGCTGCCTAATGAACTTTTTCCAACTTGTACGTCCCACAAACATCTCAAATGAAACATGTCCAAAAATGATTAATAAATCTTTTCTCCTAAACTCATCCCTCTTCCAAACTTCTTTATTTCTTCTGAGGTCCCCACCATTATTTTAATAGTCTAGTTTTAAAACACCTGAGTCATCCTTGATTTGTCTCTCTCCCTCTTCCTAAAAGCCGAATATTCAGTTTTCAATCTTGTGAGGTATCCCTCAAAAATATCTCTCATTTGTCCCCTCATCTTCAATCACATAATTACTGTCCTAATTCAAACTTTTGCCACCTATGACCTGTATTATTGTATTCACTCCCTAATTTGTGTCTCTTCTCCAAGCCATCCTCCATATAGTTGCCAAAATAATTTTTACTAAGGCATGAATCTGACTTTGGTATTCAATTGATTAAATATCTTAAGTAGAACCTTGTTGCATCAATGACAGGGGTCCTTAATCCTTTTTACATTACAGACCCCTTTGGTAGTCTTTTCTAGACTATGAATCCTCTCTGAGTATTTTTTGTCTGTAGTTTTTTATTTTATTTTATTTTTTATTATTTTTATTATATTTTTTATTTATTATATTTATTTTATTTTTTAAAGATTTGTTTATTAAAACTTGTATTTTCAAAACATATGCATGGAGTTGCCATGTACAATGATCTCCTGGTTCTGCTCATTTCACTCAGCATCAGTTCATGTAAGTCTTTCCAGGCCTCTCTAAAATAATCCTGCAGGTCGTTTCTTTTAGAACAATAATATTCCATAATATTCATATACCACAATTTATTCAGCCATTCTCCAACTGATGGGCAACAATTCAGATTCCAGTTTCTAGCCACTACAAAAAAGGGCTGCCACAAGCATTTTTGCACACATGGGTCCCTTTCCCTCCTTTAAGATCTCTCTTAGGATATAAGTCCAGTAAACACACTGCTGGGTCAAAGGGTGTTCACAGTTTGATAACTTTTTGAGCATAATTCCAAATTGCTCTCCAGAATGGTTGGATCCGTTCACAGTTCTACCAACAATGTATCAGTGTCCCCGTTTTCCTACATTCCTTCCAACATTTGTCATCTTTTCCTGTCATTTTAGCCAATCTGAGAGGTGTGTAGTGGTATCTCAGAGTTGTCTTAATTTGCATTTCTCTCTCAAAGTATTTTTAAAAGCAAAAATTAAAATACATAGAATTACAAAAGAAACCAAAAGTTAGTGAAAATTAAGATATAATTTTTCTTCATCTTAGTTTATGGACCTCTAATAGCTATCCAGGTAATCCCAGGTTAAGAATCCTTGATCTATAAAGCATAGCATTTTCACTTTCTGTTTATTTGTTTTGTTTTTTTCTTGTGTTTTTCCCTTTTGCTCTGACCTTTCTTACACACCATGACAATATCTTTAAAAGGATGGCACATATTTTAACATGTCTCAGATTGCTTACTGTCTTGGGGAGGAGGGAGATAAGAGGGAAGAAGAAAAATTTGAAACACAAAATCTTGCAAAATTGAATGTTGAAAAATTATCTTTATATATGCTTGGAAAAATAAAATACTGTTAAGGAAAAAAAAAGAATATTTGATCTAGGATAAAATGTAAACTCTTTAGCCTAGTCTTTAAAGCACTCCATATTATGGGATCTAGACTCATTTCCTTTTGTATTGTAGTTTGACTGGTATGGGTTTAACCCAAGGCTACAAAGACCTAAGGTGACCTGTATGGTTGTCATATATTTGTATTTAGATAGGTATAATCTAAAATCTACCTCATCCCATTTCCATGAAAAATGAGATTTCCACTTTCATTAAGAATAGGAGGAATATCTTAATTGTTCGGCCACTAGCTTTAATAGAACAGGGGTAGTCAGGATCCAGGACAGTTATAGCTAGGTGATCACTCATGCCTTCTCTTATCATTAAGAGGGCTATCTAGCTAAAATCAAATCTATCTACTACACTTCAGATATTTGTCAGTTAGTGGTTTGAGGCTATATTAGGGATTCAAAATAAATAGTATTTTCCTTGTTCACTCCCAAACAGGAGTAAGCTCCCTTCCTCACACCAAATGCTTGTCACACAAAACAAAACAAAACAAAAGAAACAAACAAACAAAAAAACTATATAAACAAAAACAATCTTTTGGATGGTGAGCAAGCTTATTTCTCAAAATATAATTAAATAATAATTGGGGAAGTTACATAGATTAGGATAGAAAATAGAATGCACTAGAATGAATGACTTTCTAACTTGAGAATTAGATAAAATCTCAGCTCACCCAGGGAGAGTATGATTTCACTAGAGAAGATGCTTTCAATGATCTCTGGGGTTACAGATAATGGGAATCAAGGACATATTGCTGCACATGTCTGCAGCTTTTGGGGCTCCCATTAGCCATTCTAAAGCTTACAACTTGCCAGTATCACCCTATCTTATCTCTCTTTCAGATTCCCTTCTCTCTTTCTCTGAAGTCTCTGTACCAGTCTGAAGGCATGTCTGCACCATATATGCCATACTGAGCATCACAAACTCAGAAGCCAATAAGGAGTCACATCTTCCTCGTAGTATCTAACTCACAGTGTTATAAAGCTGTCCTTGGGAGAACATTTACCAGGTTATTTCATATTACCTCCATTCATATAGTCTACATTCTAGACAAATTAGACTATTAGCTACTTCTTAATCTTGTTGTTCTGTCTCTTATTCCTTTTGCATTGCCTCTGTTTACCATTCACACTCTCCTTAACTTTGCCTCTTAATATTCTTCCCTTAGGTGTCACTTCCTACCTTTTTCTGGGCCCTTCTCAGTTGTTAGTAATTTAAATTATCTTTAATTTACCTGTGTACATACTATATTGCTCCTAGTATTGGTCCCTCAGTAATCCTTGAGAATAAGGAATATTTCATTTTTGTTTTTTGTATTCCAAGCTTCCCTCCTTTGTTAATGGGCTTCATGCAAAATAATAATAATAGCAAGCTTCATATATACATATATCTCATTTGATTTTCAAAGTAACCCTGTGAGATAGACCCTATTATTATTTCCATTTTTACAGATGAGGAGACTGAGACAAAGAAATTAAGATCACATGTGGTAATGTTCTGAAATAAGGTTTGAAATCATCTTCCTGATTCCAAGTCCAATATTCTACTGTGCCTCTAATTCATAAATGTTTGGTATTTAAAAGAATCATACATCTATCTTCCAAACTAAAAATGTTTAAAATACATTTCAATTATTCTTTAATACATTATTGAAATATGTAATGGTCTCATATACTCCCCATTTTATAGATGATCAAAGAGAAGCAAAGAGATAAAAGAAAAAAACGTGACACAAAACCTCCACTGAAAATGAAGGCTGAGGGAGTTTAGGGACTTTTTTGACTTTCTCATTATGGTTATTGTTTTATATCAGTTAAATGATGATAATAGAGATCAGTATCAATCTTTCCCATTTTTAAATAACAGCAGTGTGTTTAAATAGATTGAAGTTGTTATAATCACATATAGTGTCTTAGGATACATCCTTTGTGAATGAATAAGTTAAAAAAAACATTCAGCACTTCTAATGTGCAAAGTAAGGGGAAGGGATGCTACTTACTTTTCCAGTAGCTCTTGAGTTTGAGATCCTGGGCTATTTTCATTTGAGGTATGGATGGAGAGGTGGTAATTGAGGTGGTGCTTTGACTTCCTTGAAATATTCTCCTTTCCTGTCTTTCCCTCAGATGTCTTGCTGCTTCATTCATGAAAAGGTAGGTCTTTTTGTGTGTGTGTGTATGTGTGTGTGTGTGACTCCTTAATGTGTATATACTGGCCTCCAAAAATAAAATTTGTTGGTAAAATTATAAATTGGGAATATTTTTACCAAAAAAATAATTTTACCAACAAAGGTTAAGTTTAATGATTATTTTACCATCCCACTTGCCGTTAGTTTTGTCAGATTTATTTATCTTTGCCAATTTCATATCTATGATGAGGTCTATCAAAGTTGTTTTATTTTGTATTTATATTTATGAATGTCAGACATTTTTCAAAGGTTTCTTTACCTCATATCATATGTATTTTTTTTTCAAATTATCGTTTCAAGCCTGGAAAGACTTGTATGAACTGATATTCATTGAAGTGAGCAGAACCAGGAGAATATTGTACATAACAGCAAAATAGTGTGATGATCAAGTATGATAGATTTAGATCTTCTCAGCAATTACTAACCCAAGAAAATTACAGTAGACTGGAGATGAAAAATGCCATTTGTATCCAGAGAGAGAGCTATGGAGACTAAATACAGATTGAAGTTAATATTTTCACTTTTTTTCTTTCTTATGGTTTTTTTTCCTTTTGTTCTGATTTTTCTTTGACAACATGACTAATATGAAAATATGTTTAAGTGATTGTACATGTATAACCTATAATCAGATTGCTTACTGTTTTGGGAAGGAAGGTAAAAGGAGAAGAATAAAAATTTGGAACTTAAAATCTTACAAAATGAATGTTGAAAATTATCTTTATATGTAATTGGAAAAAAATCTTTTCATATCTTTTCACCATTTATCCAGTGGTGCCTGGATATTGCTCTTAAGTCTTTGTAACAGTTAGGTCTGCTGTTGAGTTAGACCTTGAAGGATATTGAATGTGAGTGGATATAGAGGAATGAGAATAGTGCAGAGAGAAGGAAAGTGATATACAAAAATGAATGCAAAGTAGATTAACATGGCTGAAGTTAAGGATGGGAGATCTTACCATAAGGGTATAATTCACCTCATGTAACTAACAGACAGGGGAAGAGATGTAAATCTGTGTCAAGAGGTGTGATCAAATTCAGTAGCAGTTCAGGTGGAAGGAGAGCTAGGATTTGAATGAGTGATACAATTATAAAAAATTCTGGAGCAATTCAAGACTCTATGATCTAGCACCAATTTATATTTTGAGTCTTTGGACATTACCCTCTATATTTCAGCCCAACTGTACTCCCATTGCCTAAGGAAGTCTTACATTCTCCCACCTCCATGTTTTTTAATCATGCTGTTTTCTACCTCTGGAAAAATCTGATTATCACAACCTCCCAATTACCCCTGTTGATAGCCTACATTCTTCAAGGCCCAGCTGAAGCATCATCTCTGTGAGTTGTCTTGATTTCTAAAACTGGAAGTGGTATTGTCCTTATCTCACAGTACTTTGTTTTATATAGTTAACTATGTACTTGTCTTATTTAAATTGTAAACTCTTTGAGATCCAGGACTGACACATCACTTATCTTTGTATCTTCTTCAAGTGTGCATGTTTGTCATTATGAATGTCTTATTTCCTAAAAGGAAAGGCAGAAAACCCACACCAATGTTATATCAGCAAATCTATATTGTTATTATTGCATTATTTTTTCACTGTGATACTCTGAAAATATAGATAAATATGTATCATTATAAATAATTGAATTTGTAATTTGCATATTTCTAATTGAAAACATTTCAGAGATAGCCCCAAGTAAATCATATTGCATAATTTAAGCAGGAGATGATAATTTTAAAAGGAATTAAGGAAATATCTGTCTCTAAAACACCAGTATATCATGACAAAATAGAATTAGCAAAATGGATGGACTCACTTTCTAATAGTAGACTTTCATCAACTAAGTCCCCCTCCTTGAGGACAGTAAGTTGAGTCCCTATTTATGAATTTAGAGTCAAAAGACTGTTTTTGTTTTCTGGCTCAACCAAGATCTACCTGTATAACTTTAGGGAGATGTTTCAGATATGTATTTTCACTGGCTATCCCTCATATATGGGATGTCCTCCCCCCTCATCTGTCTTCCCTGGTTTCCTTCAAGTTTCAGCTAAAATCCCACCTTCTTTCCCAATTCCCCTTAGTGCTAGAAGCTTCCCTCTGAGTTACTTCTGATTTATTCTATACATATCTTGTCTATACATCGGCATATTATCTCCTCTATGAGATTGTGGGACTGTGGACAGAGACTTTTTTTTTAAACCTTTTTTGGTATCTCTGGCCTTAGCACAGTACCTGACACATGTAAATACTTATTGACTGACAATCTCATTCAATTAACTTTTATCAAGTGCCTACTATTTGCAGGTCCCAGGGCTATTGTGCAAGGCTATCCATATAAAATCAAATCAAATAAAACACATCTTGACCTCAAGGAACTTACATTCTATCAGGAGATAGAATTTCATGTGTTGGGATCTCTGCTGAATGTGTTACAAGGTTGGACTCAGATTATGAAGGGCTTTAAATGTCAAACAGAGGAGTTTGTATTTTTTCCTAAAGGTAGCCAAAGGAGCTTTTTGGTCAGGTGAGTGACATGCTTTAGAAGCATCACTTTTGAATGTATTTGGAGGATGGATTAGAGAAGGAAGAGAGAGGGAGATAGGGACCAAGATCTGAATTCCTACTCCCATACAAGCTAGGCTAGTTTTTCCTTAAACGATATTAAGATTCCTTCTTTGTAGTGACAAGTAACTGGAAATTGAGGGGATGCCCATTATTGAGGAATGAATGAATAAGTTATGGTATATGAATGTAATGGAATATTGTTGTTCTGTAAAAAATGATGAGCTGATTAATTTCAAAAAAGTCTGAAACTAATTACACGAACTGATGTTAAGGGAACAAGAAAACGTTGTAGACAGTAATAACAAGATGATGTGATGATCAACTGTGATGGACTTGGCTTTTTTCAACAATGAGATGATTCAAGACAGTTTCAATAAAGCTATGATGGAGAGTCATCTGCATCAGAGAGGACTATGGGCACTGAATGTGGATGACAAGATAGTATTTTCATCTTTTTGTTGTTTGTATGCATGTTTGTTTTTTCCTTGGGCTTTTTCCTTTTTGATCTGATTTTTTTGGTGCAGCATGATGAATATGGAAATATCTTTAGAATAATTGCACATCTGTCCCAAGATTCAGGGCTAGACTCTTTGAGATGATAGTCTCGTCTAGCCCTGGGATCAACCATGGATCCATTGGTCCCAGTATTTCTCTCCATTTAATAAACTATTAAATTGGTCTCTTAAAAAAAACAATAATTGCACATGTTTAACCTATATCAAAGTGTTTGCTGTCTTGGGGAGAGGGAAGGAGAGAGAAGAGGGAGAAAAATTTGGAACACAAGGTTTTGCAAAGGTGAATGTTGAAAACTACTTTGCATGTATTTGGAAAAATAAATTGCTATTAAAAAAGAAAAAAATATATCAAGATCATCCTAAAGATTTGGATGGTTCAGAAAAATAAAGGGTCATGCTGTTGGCATCACTTCTTGGTCACCTGAATATAAACTAGCCACATCTGGCTGGTGAATCATGATGGATGTCTCAGGGAAAAGAGTTTTACTCAATTTAATCAACTTGATGTGTCCTCAGTGCTTCTCCTTGTTGAACATTCTCCTGGAACAGTTAAGTGTATCTTCTGTTAACGGTTAAATGACCCACAAGTTTATCATTTTATTCTAGTTTCAAATCTGTAATACTAGGGGAACAGTCATTGTCAGATTCTGCCCAGAACAAGGATAATGTAAGATATATTTTGGATTAATACAAGTTGATGACATATTGCTATTTGGATGAGGGATAGGAGAAAGTCAAAGATGACTCTGGGGATTCAAAACTAGCTAATTGGGAGAATGATGGGGAAATCTGAAGTAGGGATGGATTTTGAGGGGGTAAGATAGGAGATTACATTTGAAAACTTTGATAATGAGATGCACTTATGACATCTAGTATGGCTTAGTTGAATGGGGACTGAATTTGGAGTCAGAAAAAGCATGTTGAATCCCTTGACTCCCCCACTTACTTAACTTGTGTGATCTTATCCCTTGAAGTATATGGGCTTATGTCTTCTCGTTTGCAAGATGAAGGGATTGGACTAGTAGATTTATGATCTTATGATCTTAGTCAAATAGAGAAAGAAGGCAGCCAAGGACAGCATCAGTTTAAAATATCAATTCATTTGCTATACATATTAAAAGGGATAGAGCAAGATTAAGCAATATAATTTCATGTAATGATACAAAGCATTACGGGCAAAAACAAATAGACAAATAACTTGGTTTGAGAATACTCAAAGAACATTCATAGATGAAGACAATAGTGAGAAATATTTGTCAACATTTCTGAAGTAATATTTTTTAAAATATTTTTAAAAAAATTTGGAGATGTCTTTTGTTTCTTAAATAACATGTACTTTTAAATATGTCTTACTGTTCCATTACCTCATAAAACATCTTACAATAAAGATTTAAAAAAGAAAGAAGCAAAAAGCATTTATATCAAAACTTGTCATACTGACTTTGATAGCAAAAGGTTGAATGACCCTCTAATTCCCTTTTTTCTACCCATCCTTACCTCAATTTTTCTCTCCCCTTTCCACTGATATCTTGATATCTGAAATTCTGCTATTAAACACATGATTCTTTTTGTTAATCATTGCTTTTTCTGACATGATTTTTAAGCGTTAATAAAGAGCAGAATTACACCTTAATTCATCTTAATGTTAATGAGCTTATAAACTACTACAAAAAAGAACAGAGTACCATGAAATTATCCTTCCTTTAGGAGTGGAATAAGGACTGTATGGGGGAAAACATGATCATTGAAAAAGGAGGCTACCTTGAATTGGTTGCCTTGACAAGGATCATGAAACACTTTTTCTATTCCCAAAGAAGGTGTAGTGCCAAGTCAGTACAAGTTAAATGCATTTTAATTAATTCACTATAGGTACTTTCCTTAATTCCCAAATGTATATCAACAACTTTAATTTTGAATTGATATAATCATTGATGAAAAGGAATTCTTTTTCCTACTTTCTAGTCCAGAATATCACACCACATTCAGAGTCAACTTTAAATTTGATACTTTCATGATGAATGAATAAGTGAATGAATCCTCACCTGAATAGATGATAGTTAATATTTTGTACAGAACTGCAAGCCAAAGTCACGTTAGTTTTTAGTAGAAAGAGAATGTTCAGAGGTTAAAAGACACAAAGGTAGTGACAAAGGACTAACTCCTTAACCAAAGCAATCCTCTTATTTCCTGTGATCTTTTTTCTTCCTCATTTTTGATTGGAAATCTTTGTGAAGTTTTCTGTATTTTATCTAGCAATCCATGCATTTCCTTCTCTTCCTGTTGGAAAAGTTCTTTACATGCCAAGTCCATAAGATTCCATAAGAAATGTTTAAGTCAGAGATCAACAACATTCTAACACTTCCCATTACAGGCTCATTCACAAGATCAAAATCAATCAGCTACTGAAATTTAAAACAACCTATTTGCTAAATTCAATTCTTAACTGTTTTTAAAATAGTTGTTATTAGCCATATTTAAAATGTGATAGTTTGAACTTACAAAGTGACAATTTTATTTGTACCTGATAAGGAATTTAAATGTCACTTAATTATTTGAGCTATATTTCAGAAAGTATAATACATTGATGCATCCAAAATTTACACATAGTGGATGGTTAATAACTATTCTTTTTTTATTGACTGATTGATATGCCATTTGGTTTTGGAATTAGTTCAGACAAATACAATCAGACAAACATAGACCTTTTCAGTCATTTATGTACTCACATTTCATACTCTCTTACCTCCCTTTGTCCTTACTTGGTAGGTGTCCCAAAACTCTTGTAGGCTACAAGGCTACTTTCCTCATCCCAAAACTTATTTAAGTGTCAAGATGGGAGGCAGAATCTTTTGGATTATGAATAATTCAGAATTAACCGTTGTTTTCTTCTGTTCAGCTTTCAAGTAGGAGGATAAAAGAATATTTGCATTCTAAAAGATAAGAAAAAGAATTTTTTACCTTCTGTAGTCTCCAGTCCATTTTCTTGTCAAGTAACATTCATTATTGTGCAGAATTTATTTGACAGAAAAGTTCAAAATAGACTGTGTGAGGATATTCTCATTTTATTAGTCAACAATATGTGTATACATATATATTTATACATATAATATGTCTTCTATTAATATTAATCTCCATCTAGAGAGAGTACTTTCCTAAAATTATTAAAATTTGGAGATTCTTTTTTAGCAAGGAACAAGAAAAAGAGTAATATTTTTCAATTTACCTATCTCCTTTGTGCAGATGACTCAATTCTAAACATTTCTTAGCAAAGTACATAAATATTGTAATGAATTGAATTTCTGGTTGTGACCTCTCTCTGAAGTTTTAAAGCCACATCTCCAAGTGTTAACAGAACATTTTCATCTAAATAGAAGACCAGCAATTCAAACTCAACCAGAACAAAACTTTACTTCCCATTAGTGTTCCTTTTTCTGATTTACTATCTCTGTCGATGACATTATTGTTCACCTTCTCTCCCATGAAACTGAAACTTTGTTGTATTTTTTGACTCTTTCTCGTTCTTAATCTCTCAAACCCAATAAATTGTCAAACCCTAGTGATAATATCACTGTAATCTCTGTCACAGAAATTATCCACTACTCTACTCAAGACTTCTGGTACTTAGTTCTCCCTAAGAACTCTAAGTGTAATAAAAAAAAAAAATAAATAAATAAATAATAAGTAAAATTCAAACTCTTTCTTAGTATGCAAGGAACTACACAATATGATACTATCCTCTAATTCTAGTCATGTAAAATTAATAGTTTGTTTTTTTTTCATGTTAACTCCCTCAGCCAAACTAGACTTACTATGCAATTCAATTTAACTACAATTATTAAATGTTTACTTAAACAGGTTAGACACTATGCTAGGTATTAGTATCATTTCTTCATAAAATGAACAAGGCAATGAGAAAATTTTCCATGGCCTTTTTTGGTTCCAAATCTCATGACATTAGGAAAGAATAGTTCTTTGAATGCTAATAATGGCGTTTCAGGTAACAGTGAGGAAATATCTGGGACCAGTCCCTCAAATCAAGTTAAGAAAGCCATCTATTTGCAAATCATTGAAATGCCATGCAGCCTTTAAAGCCTCCCTTAAACGCTATCTCCTTTCTGAAGATGATACAATTGATCCTGTTCAGTCCTTTATCCCATCAAACAAAACAGAACAGATAGCAGCTCTTCTGAGCTTATCATCTATTTTACAGTACTGTTACTTGAATCCACTGATATATAGAGAGTGAATTGAGTATAGCAGCACTCCTATAATTATACCTGTGGCACAGGTACAGTTACTAAGCCATAAGCTTCTTGAGCCCTGGGATCACATTTTCTGTAAATCTTTGTGTCTTCCTGATGCCTATTCCCATAAGTATTAATAAAAGTCTAATTCATTCAGTGTTTTATAAATGCATAAAACAAAGGTATCTAGAAGGATCAATGTATAAAGACCTGGATTCGGAATCAGGAAGATCTAAATTCAAATCTTGCCTCAGACACTTAGCTGCATGACACTGAGCAAGTCAGAGATCTCTGACTGTCTCAGTTTCCTCATTTATAAAATAGGGATAATAATAGCACTTTTCTTCCAAAATCATTGTGAGGATCAAGTGAGATAATATCTGTAAATTGTTTTACAAATTTTAAAGCACTATATAAATGCTAGCCATTATTATTTTTGACAAAAACTATGCATAAGCATAAAAAAAATTATACATAATAGGTATTTTACAAATGACTGTTGACTTGAGAGGATAAAATTTTTCCACTTAGTAGAAGTTGGATGTAATAGAGAAACTAAAACCCATGTGGAAATTTAGGGATATCACATTATCATTCAAGTGTCCAGTCTGTTTTTCCACATTATATTTTGTCATTTTATAGGCATGGGAATCCATTATGCTTTCTCGTCAATTTAGAAAACTGAATTATAGGATAATGAATTTAGAGCTAGAAGGGACCTTAGAGGCCATCTAATTTAATCCTTTCATTTTACAGTTTAGGACCCTGAGATCCAGGGAAGTTCAAGGATTTGCCCAAATTAATACAGAAGGGAAAAGAGTCAAAGTTTAAATCTACAATCTCTGCCTCCAAATCCAGCTCTCTTTCCATGGCACCACTCTATTTACTGCACTCTTCTATAATTTGTCACACCATAAGAAAGTCTATATCTACATATTTGTATTATCCTTTTTTAGTTTAAGGGCTCTCTAGTGGAATAATTATTTAGTACTTGATTCATCCAACTTAGACAAGTAAAACAATAACATTAACAAGAACAGCAAGTATTGAAGCTGCTATGAGACTGAAATGAGAGAACATTTGAAAGCATTTCCCTACCAATGAGTTTCATATATGTCATTTTAGGTCACTCTCATAATATCCTCTGATAACCCCATAAAATTCAATTAATTCAGCCAATCTAAAGATTTCTCATTTCCTGAGAGTTGCCATTTTGAATCCTGTAACTTTAAGCCATTACCTCACAATATCTAGGAATGACATCTTCTTTCTGGGTGAGTTTTCCCAAGGAGATGCTATTTAGCATGATGTAGGGTATTTACCCCTCCCAGCCCAAGTTAGATCTGCCAAATGCTTATTAAGGCCCTTCAGAGCTGATTAAACTGAAATCACAGGCAACATTTGCCTAATATAAAATATGCACAGTAACACTATCTTAATTAGATGTACATGTCTCTGAAGATATAAATAAATGCTTCCCTTTTGATAAGTCTGATTTAATAGTCTAATAACAGGGGAATGTCTCTGAAATATAATTCAGGGGGTGAGGGAGAAATTAATAAACTCAAATATTTAAAGCTCAACAGCAATTAACAGCCCATTTAAAACAAATTTCTGAATTTTAATTTTATTTTTTCTTATCCAACCAAGTCTAAGCCTTGGCTTCATCATTATTCATTTTCAAACCTAATAGGATGCTTCTCTCTTTGCTTGGGAGGTAGTTTTGAATTCCATTTTGGAGGAGCAGTAGACCATGAAGCTTGAGATGCCAGAATGTTGAAATTCAAAAGTCCCGCCTGAGTTGCCACAAGAACAAAATTTTCTACATTTACAACCTTTTCTACACTCCTATTTTCTCCCTTTTCAGGCCCTTGAAATCCAGAATTTCAACTTCAGTCCTAAAAACAGATGTACTCACATATGTACATATTTGCCTATACCCATTCATATCACATACATATAATATACACATGTACACATTCCAATTGTACAAGCAGACCTAACACTTTTTTTTTCAGGGTTTCTAAGGGCTTAAACATCCCTACCAGCAATTGGCTGAAAAAGAGCTAAGAGTTTTAACATTTCTCCAGTTGATCAAATTGAGGAAATCTGGAGGACACCTCTTCTTTCTCCCATCCCACAAAAGCATGTCCATTTAAAGACTCAGCTTAGAGTGAATTTTCACTAAGAAAGGGTTTGTGTCCCAGCCTAATTAATGTCTAATGTAAGTAAACTATGGAACAGCTGAGGGTTAGCCAAGGGTGATTTGCATATCTTTTTCCCCCCATTAGAATTGACATCCTAGTGGGCAGAGGAGACTGAACTCAGAAATGAGAAAAAAAGCTGGCTATCTGGGTTTTGGAGAACTCTGCAGAGAGATTATCATTAAACCCAGAGGAGCCAATAAGATCACCAAGAAAAACAGCAAAGAAAAAAGTGCTATACTGGCATCTAGGTCTTCCTGGATAACTGAAGGAACATTTCATGTCACTTTTCCTAGTTTCTTGTACTTTTACTAGGTATAAAAGTTCCTAATTACTTTGAGTGTTGGTCTCTTCAATAGAGAGTTTGTTGCAGGTTCAGGAGACAATTCATTTCAATTCAATTCAATCCAATTTTTGTTGTTATTATTGCTGTTGTTGAGTTGTTTCAGTCCTGTCTGACTCTGTGGCCCCATTTGGGGTTTTCTTGGCAAAAATACTGGAGTGGCAAAAAAAAAAAAAAAAATACCCATTTCTTTCTCCAATTTATTTTATAGATGAGGAGGAGCTGAGATAAACAGGATAAAGTGATTTATCCAGGGTCTCCCAGTCAGTAAGTGTCCAAGGCCAAATTTGAATTCAGGAAGTTGAGTTTTCCTGATTCAAGGCCTGGCGCTGTGCCACCTGCTTGCCTCTCAATCTGATTTCAACCCAACCCAAAGGATTACAGGTTTAAAGATAATGGAAGATTTAATAAAAGTTTTTTAGTTGTATCACTTAAAGGTAAGGCAAATCCTTTGTGCTATGGGGATCCTTGACAAACTTAAGGAACAAATAATTTATATTGTTGAAATATTTATATATATATATGCATCTAAGGCAAACCAAGGCAAAAAATGTTTATTAAGCTCTTTCTAGCATGGTGCTAAGCATCGCTAAGAGATAGGGAGACAAATATTAGCAAAAAAAAAAAAAAAAAAGGTAGTCTCTGTCCTCAAGAACTTCACAGTTTAATGAGAGAAAACAAAATAAAATGAAAAGGGGGGAGGGGAAAGAAAGTACATGCTTGGGACCTGGTAGTAAAGTCCAGAGAATTAGAAGGACTACTAGGAGGGGAATGAAGTGTGGCCAACCAAGGTTTGCCCTCAGAATGGAGACCTCTGAGGAAACTAACCAAGAAATATTCCTGAATAAAAAAGCCCTAGATAAATTCCAGGTTAAAAAAGACAGCCGAGGCATGGTGGCAAAGTCAAGCAATGCCTGTACAACAGTCTTTTTACTTTAGGATTTTAGTGGATTTAGGATCTTACACCATCCATACACCTCCCCACTAGTGCAATTCTCATTCATGTCTTGGAAGTAGATAAGACTTAGTCTGAGGGGACTAAAGATCTAACCCAATCTCATTGTATAGCTGAGGAAAATGAGGATCCAAGATTTGAATAACTTTTCTTTATTAAATACATTTTTTTAAATTATAAGTTTAAAGAATAGCAATAAACATGAACCTCTTAATATAAAAAGAAAAGGATTTGTATGATTTTCAGTTGTATACAGTTCATTTCTTTTAAATTGCATGTTAAATACAACACAAGAACAATAAGGGTTTCTTGTTTGTCTGTGTCCTATATAAATGAATTGAACTATTCTAAGATCACAAGGGCAAGCAGTGGATCCAAGTTTCAAACCTAGATTCTTTGCCCCCCAAAATAGGATTCTTTCTACTCACTACCTTCACAAGGAGTTGACCCACTATCCTGGAGCGCTTCCTTTTTCTCCTTTCTAATCCAATCCAATCTATAAACCACCAAACATATCTTCTCTATGCCAGGCACTGTGTTAAGTGTTCAGAAGACAAATATAAGCAAAACCAAAGATAGTTCCTGTCCCAAAGGAGCTTGCATTCTAGAAGGGCAAGTCAAAACAAACTGAGAGGAGAGAAGATAAGATATCCTAATGAAGACCTGGTGATGAAGTCCAGAGAATCAAAAGTCCCCCAGCATTAAAACAAAAGAATCCTTGCCCTCAGAGCTGACATTAGGTGGATTCCAGTGGTCAGCAAGGGGTCTTTTTTTTTTTGGTAGCTTTTTATTTCTCAAAATACATGCAAAAATAGTTTTCAACATCCAACAAGGGCTCTGTTATCTATCATTCTCTTTATATGACTTCCCAATCTCTTTTTTTCTGGTCATATTTATTGATTATATTGTTTATTCCATATTATTCATGCAATTCAATATTCATACTTGACTATAGTTTCCTTACTCCCACAATGAGTCTCATCATTGCCCTGTAAGTTACTTTCAAAGTTGATTCCTTGTAGATTATGGTATTAACATGATTCATGCAGCATCACTAGAAGAGATTTGATGTTAAAAAGGTAGGTCGTTTTCCACCAAGATCATTGAAAACACTGCACAATTTCTCAAAAGCAATCAGTTTCACTGATTTTTATCATAAAACATTTAGCCAACAGGTATTTTTTAATTTCTACTATATGCTAGGCATTAAGAATACAAAATTAAAAATAAGATGTTCCCTGCCTTCACATAGCATATATTCTACTGTATACAAAATGACTTAGTGATAAATGGCAAACAACTAGAGGAAATTCAAAAATGTCATTTCAAGGAAATGGCTCTTCATTCAAGCCTTAAAGGGAACTAGACTTCCAGAGGAAGGGGAAAGGAGGGATGGAAGATAGGAAATATAATGTAGCATATAGGGAACAATAGGTAGGCCAGTTTGGTGGATCGTATAGTGAATGAGGGAGAATGATATGTAATCAGATAGGAAATAGATGGCACTAATTTGTGTTCTTCAAGCATCAAAGAAGTCCATCCTTTGTTCTAAACCCAGTAGAAAACTTCTGAAGCTTCTTGGATTTATGTCATCTGACCTGCGCTTTAGAAGTAGCAATTTGGCACATGGAAGGAAAATGGAGAAGAGAGGTGTTTGTGTGAATATGAATATAGATATATAACTGTTTTATATTTGTCTGCAATAATATATGACTTCTCTCAATAGGAGGCTGCTTGAAATCAGAAACCATCTCCCAATTAGGAGGCCATTGCAACAATCCAGATAAGAGGTGATAAGAATCTAAAGTGGGATGGTAAAAGTATGAGAGGGGAGAAGATGAAAAGTTCAAGAGATGTTAAGATAGGTTGAATTGACAAAATTTCGCAACTGATCAGATGGGAAGAGATAGAGGAGATGAGTAAGAGTGAAAAGTGAAGAAAAGTTATAAATGTTGATGTTTGGAATAATGTAATGCTTTTGACAGAAGTAGGGAAGTTCAAAGGAGGGGTGTGCTTGGAAGGAAATATAATGAGTTCTGTTTCAGATTTGTTGAGGCTGAAATATCTGAGATAAACAGGTAGAAAAGTGAGTCTGGAGCTTAGAAGAGAGAAGATTTCAAAATCATCTGAATAGAGATAATCCACTAAAACTAATGAGATCATTGAGAAGGAGCATATACAAAGAGAAAAGTACACAAAACAAAAATCTGGAACTTTACTTTGATGTAGGAAGCAGGTAATCAGTGATCATCTTATAAAGGGAAAAGGAGCATTACTCAGAAAAGTCAGTGCCATAGGAGAACTACCAAAAAAAGCCTGTCATAAAACCCCTGGGGAAGACATAGTATTTAAAAGAAGGCAGCATTCAATTGTGTCAAATGCTCCAGAAAACAGATAGCTAGAGAAGGAGCATACCTAACAAATCCAGGTAAGAATGTATTTGCCTTATAAATATACTCAAAAGGGCCTTAATCTGTAAGGGTAAGGGCTAGGGGAAGATTGCTGGTGTCAATTCCCATAGTTAGATAAGATATAGTGGGTTGTTGTTGCTTGTCCTTCATTTTTAAAGGGACTAATGACATCAGAGGGTAATTCATTAAATGGATTTAAGTAAGGCAGAGCTACATAGAGTTCTCAGCTTCACTCTTCCTGACTCATTGAAGTCCTTTGGCAAGACAAACGACAAAACAACTGGCAGTGACTCAGGATGAAGTGGATGACCTTGACGTCTTCAATACTGCCTTTGTGGCCTTTGGAACAAATCATTCCCATCAGCCCATTGTACCAGGGGAAATCTTCACATGCTAAAGGTAGATACTCCCCTAATTCACTGACAGGGTTGTGGTCTTTTGGTTACTCTCAACCTGGTTTAACCTGTCTGCTAAAACAGTTTACCAGGATGTGATTTCTGCATTTGCCTCTTGGAGCTTCTTGGAGCTATAGGTGAGAGCTGAGTGCCAGGTGAACACCAAGGGTAGATAAGCAGATCTGCAAAGGACTTGGCAATCCCTCACTCTAGATATGATAGTCATCCTTGAACATCCATATACCCTGAGGAACAGTCGATATGGTCTTTATTGCCCAACAACTCCAGAGAAAATGCCAGAAGCAGAACAGAGGTTTGTAAGAACTTGGATGCTGTCCCACTTGGTACATATGCATTTAGTATCAATATTACTTCATTGTCTATGTTTTTGTCCAGATCTATGTCTGTTGTCTTTATCAAGATGTAGCTTCCTACCTTATCTCTTTTAATTAGATCTGCTTTATCTATTGCTTTATATTTATCTCTGCTTTATAATTGCTTTGTCTGAGATTGCTACCCCTGCCTTTTTTGCTTCAACTGAAGTATAATACATTCTGCTCCAGACTTTTATCTTTCTGTTTCAACTGAGTTTCTTGTAAACAACATATTGTAAGATTCTGGTTTTTAATCCATTCTGCTATTTACTCTGTTTTATAGGAGAGTTCATCCCATTCACATTCACAGTTATAATTACCAACTATGTATTTCTCTCCATTCTATTTTCTCCCCTGTATACATTTTTGTTCTTTCTTTCCACTCTGTTCCTCCTTAGTTGTGTTTTGTTCCCCTCTTCTTTTCTCTAACTACTTTCTCTTAGTATTTCTGCCCTGCTTTTTGTCTAGTAGCCTAATGGGGTAAGATAAATTTTATAATAATCAACTGAATGAAAACATTATTACCTCTTTGAGCCCAAAATGATGAGATTAAGCTTCAGACCATGTTCATCCCTCTCTTCTTTCCCTCTATTGTCCCTTGTGCCTTTTTGTGTGATCTAATTTATCCCATTCTGCCTCCCTTTTCCTCTTTTCCCAGTGCAATTCCTTTTTCCACCTCTTAATGTCTTTTTAAAAAAAATATTTAATAAGCATTTCATCAGTTTATACCTAGACCTTCCATTCACATGTGTCCTCTCTAATTAACCCAATAAAAGAATAAGCTCTCAAGAGTTACAAGTATTATTTTTTTCATCTAGGGATGTAAAGTGTCTAATTTTCTTTTCTTTTTACTTTTCTATGCTTCTCTTGAGTCCTGTGTTTGTTTCATTCTGGTTTTCTCAATAGAGATGATTGAAAGTCTCTTACTTCATTAAAGATTGATCTCCTTCTCTAAAAGATGATGCTCAGTCTCACTGGTAGTTAATTCTTGATTATAATCAAGTGTAATCCCAAATCCTTTGCCTTCTGGAATACAGTATTCCAGGTCCTTCAATCCTTTATTGTAGAAACTGCCAGATCCTGGGTAATTCTGGCTGTTGTCCCTTGATACTTGCATTGTTTTTTTTGTGGCAGCTTGTAATATTTTTTCCTTGAGAATATAGTTCTGGAGTTTTGCAACAATGTTTCTTGAAGTTTTCCTTGTGGGATCTCTTTCTGGAGGTGATAAATGGATTCTTTCAATGACTATTTTGCCTTCCGGTTCTAGTATATCAGAGCACTTTTCCTTGATGATGGCTGTAAAGATTTTTTCTTACCTTTATACTTCCCATTTAATCTTATTTCTGTTGGTTTTGTTTGTGCAAAGACTTTTTAATTTACTGTAATCAAAGTTGTTCCTTTTGCCTTTCATGATGTTCTCTAGTTCTAAGGTCATAAATTCCTCCCTTCTCCAAAAATATAGAGGTTAATTATCTCTTGCTCTCTTAAATTTTTTATGGTATCCTCCTTTATACCCAAATCATGTACACATTTTGACCTTATTCTGATATGAAGTGTGAAATGTAGGTCAATGCCAAGTTTCTGACATGTTATTTCCCAGTTTTCCCAGCAATTTTTGTCAAATACTCTAGCTTCTTATTCCAGAAGCTGGAGTTTGGGGGTTTATCAAATTCTAGATTGGTATAGGCCTTGATTATTGTCTTTTATGTATCTAATCTATTCCACTAATCAATTCCTCTATTTCTTAGCTAGTACCAAATGATTTTGATAACTGCTGCTTTATAACATAGTACAGCCACTATCCTTTGTATTTTTTTTTTATTAATTCCCTTGATATTCTTGACCTTTTGTACTTTCAGATAAATTTTGTTAGTATTTTTTCTAGTTCTATAAACTAGATTCGTAGTTGGCACTGAACAAGTAGACCAATTTAGACATAATTGTCATTTTTATTATATTCGCTCAGCCTACCCATGAGCAATTAATATTTTTTAATTGTTTAGATCTAATTTTATTTGTGTTGGAAGTGTTTTGTTCATATAGTTCTTGAGTTTGCCTTAGCAGGTACATCTCCAAGTATTTTATTTTGTTTACAGTGATTTTAAATGAAATGTCTCTTCCTATCTCTTGTTGATGGGCTTTATCAGTTATATATAGAAATGCTGATGATTTGTATTTTCTATCCTGCAACTTTTCTAAAGCTGTGAATTGTTTCCAGTAGGTGTTTTTATCTTCCCTGTCCCCATGGTAGCTTTGTATAGTTAAGGTTCTTTTCTATTTCTTGCTCATTTTCTTTTTTTTCCTATTTTGTGACTTTTAAGGTCGAACTCTGATCCTGGAGTACAGAAGACACTGTTCCAAGTTTCTTGAGCTGCTCTGAGCCTTGATTGTGAGTGCAGAGGCCCCTTGGGTTTGGTGTCTTGCTCACAGCGTGGGGTAGCCTTAACTGCTCTCTCCAGCAGCAGACTGGGTCCCTGGACTGGAAATTTGCTTTCTACACTGAAACTGTGGCTGCCTCACTGGTCTGCTCTGTTACTGAGCCAGGACAGAGGGTCTTAGTTGCTAATTTGCTGTAATTAAGATCCTCTCACTGACTTTTCAGGACTGAGCTGGGCCTGTTACTCCAAAGAAATTAACTTTTCTTGAAGTCCTTCTAACCTGTATTGAGCTAGATAGTAATTTCATTCCATCAGACTCTATTTAGAGGCTTGATAAATGTGATTTTCAAGGGAAACTGGGAAAGCTCAAGCAACTTTTTTGGCTTTACTCCACCATCTTGGCTCTGCCCCCAGAACTTCAGAACAGAGATCTGTATACAAAATTTTGACTTTGATACTATCAGTTGTGAGGGATTATGGAAAATTATGCCAAAATTCAATTGCCATCAATTTCATGATGGCGTGCCTGTCCAGGTCCTGGATAATGGATGATGTCCTTGTGATTTTTCCAGTCACCAATGGAGGGAAACAAGACTGTGTGCTTGCTGCCATGCTTTTTAGCCTGATATTTTCAGCCATATTGTCTAATGTTTTCAATGAGGACAAACATGGAATCAAAGTCAGCTACCACATTGATAGTAAATTCTTCAACTTGAAAAGGCTATGAACCAAAACCAAAGTGGAGAGAATGTTGGTCCATGATTTTTTGTGTGCAGATGATTATACTCTCTATGCAGCCTCCAAAATTGAGATGTAACTAAGTATGGATTAATTCTCTGCTGCTTGGGCTAATTTAGGCCTAACAATGAACACCCAGAAAACACAGGTCCTCCATTAGCCAGCACCCACCATCCATATGTGGAACCATCAGTTACAGCAGATGGAGAAGTTTTGAATGCTGTGGATAAGTTCCTACTTGGCAGTACTTTGCAGGGATGTCCACATTGATAATGAAATTGATACACACATTGCCAGAGCTAGCTCAGTGTTTAAGAGACTCTGAAGGAAAGTGTGGGAGGAGAAAGATAACTATCAAACTGAAGGTCTAAAGAGCCCTTGTGCTGACCTCATTATTGTATGTCTATGAAAGCTGGACAATCTACCAGCCCCACACCAGGAGACTGAATCACTTCCATTTGAATTGTCTTAGGAAGACTCTGAAGGTCACCTGGCAGGACGTGATCCCACACACTGAGGTCCTTTCTCAAACTAAACTGCAAACATTCCAGCTCTACTGCAGAGGACACAACTCTTTTGGGTTGGCCACAGTGTTTGAATGCCAAGTGTATACTTCCCCCAAAAAAATATTTTATGAAGAAATCACACAGGACAAGCGCTCACAAGTGGTCAAGAAAAGAAAGACAAGGACACTTTCAAAGTCTTTCTTAAGAACTTTAGAATTAATTGTCTGATACTGGCATAAGACTGCCCAGTATGGTGTGTTTTGCCCTATAAGCAAAGCAGAATTGAATTAGCCCGAAAGAAACGCAAGATGCACAAAGTTAGAAACTCCCCCCTAAATGTTCATAGAGACTTTTTGTATCCAATCTGTGGCAGAGAATTCTAAACTCATATTAGTCTGATCATCCACAATCAGACACACCATAACTCATTCTACCATAGTGATGTCATTTTGTTCCTCCTTAAAAACAATGACTAACCAACCCCAAATATAGGGAATAGAATCAAAGAAGGAGGAATAGAAGCAGAATTGCTCCAAAATTCATTTGAAGCTAAATGCAAGAGAGTCAGTAGCAAAACCTAAAGCCTCAAATATCAATACAAAAATGCCCAAAGTTTAGACAATAAATAAAAGGAACTAGGGTTTTAACATAGGGAAACAGACTTGACTTCATAGGTGTCCCAAAGTAATGGAATAAAAGCTATGACATCCTCCCAGAATAGCATCAGACCTCTAAGGCTTTGAATAATGAGTCAAGGCTGGTGACAAATACTAAGAACAACAAAAGGGGTTTTTGAAACTATCTTGGGGACAAGAGGAAGATGAAAGAAGAGATAAGGCAGCTGTTTCAAGTGTTTGGAACAATGAAAGAAAGCAGAGTTACTCAGCTCTTATTTTGTTTCTGTTTTTTCTTTTAAGTAGAATATCCTCCAGACCGGGAAGAATATAACAAAAAGGTTAACAGGGAGATGAAATTCAGATAAGGAAATGCTAAGAAAGTATCTATCTATCTCAGTGAATTCAGATCTCTACATCCAGACAAACCAGATCACTGAGTACTTAACAAGTGAAAATTGTGTGATTACTCAGACTTTTTTGTTATCCTAATTTTACAAATACATAAATTAAGGCTGAGAGAGATTAAATGACTTGCCAGAGTCACATATCTTATAAATCTTTGAGGGAGGATCACAAATCTTATAAGTATCCTGACTCTTAGTCCAGTACACTATCCACTAGGCCACTCAGCAGCTTCTGCTATAGTAGTAGATCCAAGGTATGGTGGCAAGAAGCCTGACTCAGAACAATTATAACGGCCAATTTTGATCTCAGAGAACAGATGCTAAAATATACCTCTTACTTCTCTGCAAAGAGGCAGGTCATGGACCATGGATACAGATTTCCTATGTAAGGAATGGGGTTAATTGAAACAATCAATCAAATCTCTCCACTTAAAAGTAACTAAAGAGCTACGACATCCATATACCTTTGTTATTTAAGAACATATCTCAATTGAATTAATCAATCATAAACTATAGACTATGTGCAAAAGAAATCCATGATCAGTTTGGATGTCCTTGAAAGCCACTAGTGAACTGCAGTGACAGTGCAGATAGGAAGTATATTCAGAGGGAAAGAAGAAACTTGATCATTGCTCTGGGTTACCCCTAAAAGAACAGACCAGTTTGGAGCCCCAGGATTTGAGTGTTTATGGCAAAGAGAAGAGGAAGCTGTCTGTGATAGTGAATTGCTTTTGGTCAGAAAGAACCTCAACTTCAATCCCAGTATCCTTCACCATCACCCACCTTGGCTGGAAAAGGATTTTGTGAACTTTGGAAGACTTGAGTGTTTGGATTTTTTAAATTCAGTGTCCTGAAATCAATAGTTGGCAACAGTGGGAACTGAAGATAAACTGAATGGGAATAAGGAAAGGCAGATCCAGGGCTCTAAAAGAAGCCCAGCAACAAATTTATACCACACCTAAGAGGGAACGTTTTGAGGATTCCTTTAAAAAAAAAAAAAAAAAAAAAGACTTCCAGAATGGAATTCCTCCTTTGCTAAATGTGCTTACTAATTTTGAATCTATTTTCTCCCAAACTATGTATACCACCAACTATAATACCCATTCCTAAAAGCTAATTAATTCTGGCTGGTTAATTAATATTGACTGATAATCAATGGAAGAAACCTATCAGTAGGGGTTCATTAGATATAGTAGTAGGCAAATTCCTCCAGCTTGGGCCAACTGGGATCTCAGCTTGCTACTGGCAGTAGGGTTTGGGATAGTAGCTTTAAGGTCTGTGTAATATGTCTATTATCAGGTAGGTTATTATGAATTGCTTTTGCTTAGCTTTTGTACTTTGTTACAAAAGAGAGTTCAGTGGTGCAGAGAGGGTATATTCATAAATAACTTGATTTGAAAACAAAAGTCATCAATCAAATTTATTTTGATCAGTTAACTCTTAAGGGAAGAAACAAAGGGAATCTTTTTTTCCAAAATCTTTCCTTCTCAAGTAAGACTTTCCAGACTCTGAGCCATAAAAATCTTGCTCTGCATGAGTCACCCCCATGCTGTTGTGAATGTGAAGCTGCAATTTGTGCCATTCTTAAATACCCTGAAACTTTTTTAAACTTCTATCAAAACATGGAAAAATCATTTTGATGGAACATCTGCATAACTAAGAGTTAGACGATAGTTTCTATAATCAAATTATGTAGTGTTATAAAATGGGAGCATAATTTAAACAGCGTACAAAATTACTCTGAAGATGCACATTAAAATGGAAAGAACCAATCGCCTTCACAATCTTTACAAAAAGTTAAATGCTAATTGATTATGGCAGTGTTATCAATATCGTTGGTGCAGTCTTCAACTTCTACTTGGTCAATAATACAGCTCAAATATCACTTTTTCTTTTCCAACTGCATTCATACCAAGCTATAATAACAGATGGGGTTTTATGCACAACTGGCTTCTCCCCCCCTCTCCCTTTAGTTGATCAAAACAAACAGCCCTAAAGATGGGAATTTGCTGAAATTCTGATTTCTTTCAGCAGTTTTAAAGATTTTATAACATATCATTCATTGATTATGCAAGGTCTCTGGTCCCCAGCATCTGTTTGTTGCATCTGGGGGAAAGATAAATTCTTTTTTTTATGCCACAGCACAAAATTTAAGAGACAGACAAACTCATCTCTGATTTGAAGAGGACAGCAGCACAACCTCACAACCTTCTTCTGTTCTTTCTCTTTCTTATCTCCCCATCAGGGCTGATGGAAGGACAGAGAAATTGAACTCTAGTGGTCCTTTTTTAATGCTTAAAGAGGAAGGGAATGAAGCTAGATCAAAAGCTAAAGGCCAAGGTCAGGCTCAGAGTGAGTCCACCAAACTCAGGAATTGTCTGTCAAAAAACATCAGTCCTTTCATGTGTTTTCTATTTCATCTTTTCTTTAAAAAAAAAAAAAAAGATCATATTATTTAAGATTTTTAAAACTCAAAGATTTATTCCTAATCACCAGAAGACGTGATTATACATCACAGAGTTTCATTATTATGGCTCTCTAAAGTGAACTTCTTCTTTCAAACCTCAGCTGTTTGATTCAGCCTATTCAGCACCATAACTGTTTATAAGATTAATAGACTCTGATGCACAGTTAACTCTCTCACTAGGGAGGGGAAAAGAAGGAGAAGCTAAACCTAGTCATTGAAAAGGTAACATTTACCTAATGAAATGGGGCATCTATAAATATTGGCAGCTACAGACCTTTCCAATACCACAGATTTATACGGAGCAGGGAGAATCATTAGGGAAGCAGAGATAAGATATCCCATCGAGGCCTTACAGGTTCAATTCCTTTAAAATACAATTTGGACTAACTGATGAGAGGGTTTGTGTGTGTGTGTGTGTGTGTGTGTGTACCCCTCATCATTGGAAAAGTGAAGAATAGATTTGATCCAGTAAAGAATTGGTTGCTGTGCCAAATTACCACATTTTACCTTCAGTGGTGGTAGTGATTGCTTGTTTAATCATTTTTCAGTTGTGTCTGACTCTGATCCCATTTGGGGTTTTCTTGGCAAAGATATTGGAGGGGTTTGTCATTTCCTGCTCCAGCTCATTTTATAGATGAAAAAACTGGAGTGAATGCAGCCAGATTTGAACTCCACTGTGTCACCTAGGTGCCCACCTTTCATAGATAAAGGCACAAAGCCTGAGTTGGGTGTTGGATAAGGGAAGTATAGGGAGGGTCCTTGTATGCAGTTTAGGAAGACAAAGGAAAGGAAAAGACTGGCTATCAGGAAAGAATCAGGAATGTTTGTGAACATCTAAGGAAAAGGGTACGGAGTGTGTCCTCAGGTAGAGGAAAGGAGGGAGGTACAGGCTAAGCAGTTCACTGTAGTGAGGAGAAGAATAAGACTTTTTTGGGAAAAGCTGCTGTAGGAATGGGGCAGGAAAGGATCTTATATAATAACCCAAACAATTATCCAGAAGCTTTCTCTTTTAATTATTCTTGCTAACTAGATGCTGCTCTGCTGCTTCTTGCTTCCCTAAGATAAAACCCTGTTCATTTTTCTTGGTGTTTTGGACAAACATCCTCTCTGTCCTCCTAGAGATCCGAGGGATTTTCCTTGCTTTAACTGGGTCTCTTTCCTTGGCCTCTCTCTCCATCCCCCAGCATTCCAGTCACATATAGCTGCCATCCTGGGGCATCTCCACTTGAGACTGATCTTGAGACTGGGCAATGATAACCAAACTGAACTCATTCCTCAATGATTAACAGATTTCCATCCCCCATACCCATCCCATCCCAATGATTGTGGTTGTTATCATTCAGATACCATTTTGTAGCCCTGCTAACTGCTTCCTTATTCCCATTTCCCCAAATCCCCCTATCCCAAACCCTTACTCTAAAACTACCTAATACTTTAATTTTGCTCTGTGAATGCTTGTTTCATAGATAACAAATCAGATTGCATTTTTAAACCTTTTATTTTCTCACTTTCTCCATTTTCTTGCATTCACTGATACATAGTTCCCCTCCTTTTAGCTTCTAAGACTATACTTTTTAGCACTGCTTGCACTTTCAATCATAACTCTCATTTATTGGTATTGGATGTTGAGGAGTCACATTATTCCTTACTTCCTTTTGCCACTTCCATGTTCACTCTCTACTAAGATCACTCAGTAACTTTCTTTTGAGGTTCATTTAATCTGATACATATCTATTGCCCAATCAAGAATCTGTTAACTATAGACTTTAAGGACACTCATGTTTTTTCCTTAATGAGCTCAGGTCTGGTTCATAGTCTTTCTCTCCTCCCCAGTTCCTTCTCCCCATTCTGTGGGACTTCAACATAACTACTGATTCTCCTTCAAAAACCCTAATCTCTAAATTTATGAATTTAGTCATTTCGCATGACCTACTCTCCCCATCACAAATATACATAAATATGATCATAGTCTTGATCTTATTATCACCCACAAGTGTTCCACATTCATATTCATGAACTTTGAAATACCTATATCTGATCAAATCCTATGTCATTTCACTTTTCTCTCTGCCTTGCTACTCAATCCATGTTTTTTGTTCTCACTATAATCTCTAATCACTTCCCAGGCCCTCACTTTTGGAGTAACTATACTGTCCTTCCTTTTCCATCTTGACACCTTTCTGAATCATTTGAACTCTATACCATCTTCTTGTCTCTTTAGGGTCTTTACTTCTACTCATGTGCTTTTGAATGAAGTTGAGGAATATTATGAAACATGCTGAGCCCACTACAAATTTATGTCACATAATCTCAAATGGTTCCTCACTGTAGCAAGATAGTTCTTTCACATTTCTCTAATCATTTCACTATCTCACCACTGGATTTTCTGAACATTCTTGTCCCTTCTCTAATCTCCCACAGCTTCCCCTCTCCACACCTTTTATTTAAGACTTTTACGTCATATTTTGCTATAAAAATTTAGGCCATTCACTGAGAGCTTCCTCTTTTCCTGTCTCCCTTATCTCACATGTTTCTGATGTTTCTGCCCATCTACTCATCCCTGCTGATTATTGTCTTAAACTTTTTAAACTGTCCTTTCTTTTGTAGCTAAAGTCCTTGAGAAGACTGTCTACAATTGGTAGGTCCATTTTCTTTTCATCTTTTCTTAGCTCTCATCTGGCTTCTGACCTCATCATTCAATTAAAATTGTTCTCTCAAAAGTTGTTAATAATCTAATTTTTTAATTGCCAAATTCAATGGCCTTTTCTCAATTCTCATCCTTCTTGAACTTTCTGCAGTCTTTTATACTTTCAATCGCCCTTTTCTCCTTTGTATTTTCATCTCTTTAGTTTTTCATGACACTGCTCTCTCTTGGTTTTCCTCCTTCTAGTTGTTCCTTCTAGGTTTCCTTTACTAGTTCTTCATCCAGGTCATCCCTGTTACTGATGAGCACTGTGAGCATCCCTTAAGACTAAGTCCTGGATCCTCTTTTCTTTTCCCTCTATATCCTATATTTCACTTAGAGATGTTATCAGTTCGCAGAGTTTCAATGCTGATGATTCTTAGATCTATTTATCCAATCCTAACCTTTCACCAGACCTCCAGTCTTGAATCTCTAACTGCCTATTAGCTATTCTAAAATTGGATTTTTTTGTAGACGTCTTAAACTTAACAGGTTGTTATTTTTTTGCCCCTTAACCTCCTCTCTTTGCAATTTCCTTTTTACTTTACCCAGGTTCACAATCAAGGTGTTATCCTCAACTCTTTCTCTATCATTTTCCAATATATCTAATCAGCTGCGAAGTTCTGTCATTTTTCCCTCATTTCTCCTTCTTTCTTATGACAGTGTAACTTTGCTGCTGCAACCCCTTATCAAACCTCTTGCTTAGACTACTCCAGTAACTTACTGATTGGAGTCTCTACCTCATTTCTTCCCATTCCAAACTCAGCTGTCAAAGTAATCTTCCTAAAATAGAGATCAAACTATATCACTCTTCCTTTTTCAATAAAC
Source organism: Sarcophilus harrisii (assembly GCF_902635505.1). Classification (NCBI taxonomy): domain Eukaryota; kingdom Metazoa; phylum Chordata; class Mammalia; order Dasyuromorphia; family Dasyuridae; genus Sarcophilus; species Sarcophilus harrisii. The sequence continues at coordinate 127,654,960 of NC_045429.1, forward strand.
GCTGGTGGCTCCATTTTTTCTGTAGGACCAAATATAGAATCATCTGAATAGTTTAAAATTTTTTTTATAACTTATCACCTTCCTACCCCTCTAATCTTCTTATACCTTATTCCTCCTCATGTACTCTGCAGTATAATGACACTGGCTTCTTTGCTTATTCTCGAACACTTTATTGTATCTCCAAACCCAAAGCATTTTCACTGGCTGGTCCCCATGCCTAGAATGGTGTTTTTTGTTTTTTTTTTTTAATCTTCATTTACTGACTTCCTTCATGTTTCAGTTAGTCTTACCTTCTCAAAAAAGTGTTTTCCAGTCCTCCTTTATCTTATTGCCTTTCCTCCAAGACAACTCCCAATTTATCTTGTATGTCTTATTTGCACATAGTTACTTGCACGTTGTCCCCCTTCTAGACTATGAGCTACATGAAAGCAGGAATTGTCTTTTGCTTTTCTTTAGTCTCTCTAGTGCTTAACACAGTGTCTGGCACATAATAGGTATTTAATAAATGTTAATTGACTGACTAATTAGCAGCTCTGTTTCAGAGGAAATAGAATTGAGTTCTATAGTTCTTGAAGGGATGGGAGAGGCAAAATGGAAGTAGGAAAGAAATTGAATGAATTTACTTCTCTTCCTTCGTCCTTTCCTGTTTCATTTAATTAATAGTTAAGAGAAAGCTGTATACACAATAGCTACTGTGGGGAATATTAAAGTAGAAAACTATTCCTTTATAAAGATTCTATTCTGGGCTAACCTAACATTTTTATCAACAATTTAGTATAAAAGATAATATAGATTTAGAATTATTTTATAAAGAAGGAGGCTGAGGCCTAGGGAGATTAAAATATATTCCATGTAGTGAGTGTCAAAATGGGAGATTTGGAAATTGAATAAAGGCTTATCAGGTTAGTAGATAACATAATTCTGCAATTAAATGTGCTAGATGATAGAATCAGGATTCAAAAAGTTCTTGAGAAACAGGCTAGAATTTTTGTTTGTTTGTTTTGTTTGGTAGTTGGACAGTATTTTTTTTAAAATTCATTAAATTGATATTCATTCTCTGGTTTACATTTTAGTACTATTTATCTCATAAAAGGAATCTGATATGGTGCTTTCTTTCTCAACTTTTTAATTTGCCTTTATTCATATCTTTTTTTTAATTAAAGCTTTTTTTATTTTCAAAACATATGCATGGATAATTTTCCAACATTGACCCTTGAAAAACATTGTGCTCCAAAATTTCCCCTCCTTTCCCCAACCCCCTCCCCCAGATGACAGATAATTCACTATACGTTAAACATGTTAAAATGTATGTTAGATCCAATATATGTATACATATTTATATAATTATCTTGCTGCACAAGAAAAATCAGATCAAAAAGGAAAAAAAATGAGAAAGAAAATAAAATGCAAGCAAACAACAACAAAAAGAGTGAAAATATTATGTTGTGAAACTCAGTTCCCACAATCCTCTCTTCTGGGTGTAGAGGGCTCTCATTATTACAAGATCATTGGAACTGGCCTCAATCATCTCATTGTTGGAAAGAGCCCCATCCATCAGAATTGATCATCATATAATATTATTGTTGCCCTGTACAATGCTCTCCTGGTTCTGCTCATTTCACTCAGCATCAGCTCATGAAAGTCTCTCCAGGATTTTCTGAAATCATCCTGCTGTCGTTTCTTACAGAGCAATAATATTCCATAACATTCATATACCACAACTCATTCAGCCATTCCCCCACTGATGGGCATCCACTCAGTTTCTAGTTTCTTGCCACTACAAAAAGAGCTGCCACAAACATTTTTGCACATATAAGTCCCTTTTCCTCTTTTAAGATCTCTTAGAGATATAGGTCCAATAGAAACACTACTGGATCAAAGGATATGTACAGTTTGATAACTTTTTGAGCATAGTTCCAAATTGCTCTCCAGAATGATTGGATCTGTTCACAACTCCACCAGCAATGTATTCAGTTTTCCCACATCCCCTTCAACATTCAGCATTATTTTTTCCTGTCATCCTAGCCAATCTGAGAGGAGTGTAGTGGTATTTCAGAGTTATCTTAATTTGCATTTCTCTGATCAATAATGATTTAGAGCACCTTTTTATGTGACTAGAAATAGTTTCAATTTCTTCATCTGAAAATTGCCTGTTCATATCCTTTGACCATTTATCTTTTTGGAAAATGGCTTGAAGTCTTATAAATTTGAGTCATTTCTCTATATATTTTAGAAATGAGGCCTTTATCAGAACTTTAAATGTAAAAATCTTTTCCCAATTTATTGCTTCCCTTCTAATCTTGTCTGCATTAGTTTTGTTTGTACAAAACCTTTTAAACTTAATGTAATCAAATTATCTATTTGATGTTCAATAATAGGTTCCAGTTCTTCTTAGGTCACAAATTAACAGGCTAGAATGTTAATCAAAACTGAAAAAGATAGAACTTAATGGGAATAAATGTAACATTCCCAATTTAGATTTTAAAAAATCAATTACATGCTGATGTTGGCATATAATTCCTGGCTTGGCAGCTATTCTTGTAAAATAATAACTAGGGATTTTGGTAGAGCACAAACTCAATATGAACCAATGAAGGATATGGTTGTTACGAAAGTTTATATGACCTAAGACTAAATTAATAATAGAATGTCTAATCAAGGGAGATATTAATCCTACTACACTCTAAAACTGTCAAATCACTTACAAAATGTGCCTAGGTTTGGGTTAAACTTTAATGTTATTGACAAATTAGAATCCAGAGCAGAGCAAGTAGGGTGGTGTAGGTTATGGAAATCCTGTCACAAGAAAAATAATTCATTGAGGGAATTAGAAATATTTAGACTAAAAAAGAAGACACAATTGAGGAAGGATGTCAATCAATACTTAGTAAGAGCTGTGGATACAACATGAGGCAAAGGATAGTCCTTGTACTCAAGATACTTACAATCTAATGGGGGAGAAAACATGCAAATAAATATATATATAACAAGCTATATACAGGATAATTAGGAAATAATTTTTAAAAGGGAAAATGTGGAAAGATTCTGGGAAGATGGCAGAGTAGTTCAGTAAATTTCAAACTCTCCAGATTTTCCCACAAACTGAACAAATTTATGCCTCGGGGCAAACAGAGACTGGTAAAAAATCAAGAAGATTTGGGGCAGAATAGGGGTCCTCCAGATACAACCCAAGAAGAGTTTAAGAAAGCCCTTAGGTCAGGGATTAACCCTTGTGAATTGGAAACACTTCCAGGCTATCTACAGCACCAAGTAGGGAGCTCTGGGACTAGCTGAGTGTGGCTGGAGTCTCCGCAGGAAGTACAGAGACTTTCACCTTCAGGAGAGGATTGGTTTGAGCTTGGGAAACTTTAGGGAAAGTTGGCTGATTTGGACCCCCCCTTGCCCAGCTGTGCTGTAGAAACATGGCTCTGGGAGAGAAGAAACCAGTATCTGAAGAGTGCTGAGACAGATAGAGATACTACTGGCTGTGGGCACTTGCAGGAATGGGGAGCTCTTGCTTTGGGGTTCCAAGTTAGAGGGGAAAGCTCAAGTGAAACTAAAGGCACCACCCCCCAGCCCACAATTAGAGTTGCTTACACTAATACTTCTCATTTAAAAAATGAACCCCCCCAAAAAAGAACCTCTCATTTTTTAAATGAGAGAGATTGAGAAAAAAAATAAAAACCATCCAAGAAAAACAAGAAGATTATGAAAAAAAAAAAGTTACCCAACTAGAAAAGGAGATACAAAGTTTGAAAGGCGAAAAATAACTCTTTGAAAATTAGAACTGGGCAAGGGAAAGCCAGTGAAGCTGTAAGAGATCAAGAAATTAAAAAAAAAAACCAGAATATAAGAAAAATAAAAAAATAGAACAGAATGTGAAAAATCTTAGAAGAAAAACCACCGATCTGGAGAACAGATCAAAAAGAGAAAATATCAGAATAATTGGACTACCTGAAAGCAATGACTAAAAAAGAACCTTGACACAATATTGCAAGCAATAATCCAAGAAAACTGTCCTGGAGTGATAGAATATGAGGGGAAAATAGAAATAGGAAAAAACCTACCAAGTACCACCTCAAAGATATCCTTTGTGGAAAACATATAGGAATATTATTGCCAAATTTTGAAATCCCTCAGATCAAAAAGAAAAATTTGCAAGAAACAAGAAAAAAATATTTCAAATACATTGTGGTTATAATTATAATAGTACAGGATTTAGTGGCAGCCACAATAAAAGACTGCAGATTCTGGAATCATATACTAACCAAAAATATATCCAGCAAAATTATCCAAAATATTGAATGTAAAAAAGGAAATTCAATGAATTTGCAGCTTTTCAGGACTTTTTTTTTTTTTTTTACAACTTTTAATTCAATAGAAAATTTAACATATAAGAGCAAATAACCAAAATTAATTTCAAAGAACTTAACATGGACAAATTGTTTGTGTTTTTTACATGGAAATGCTACGTTTATGAGTGACATCAGTATTTGGATAGCTTGAAAAAAAGATTGATACAAATGAGGTGGAGAGGAAGAATAGACACAGAGGCATTAGAGGGTGGAGCAGGGCTTGTAGTTCTGAAAACCTACTCACATAGGGAATGGGTTAAATAGTCAATACTACATGTATGCCATAAAGATATATATGTATCCAAAATCTATAAAAAAAATAAGGGGAAAGAGATGGGTGAAAGGAGAAACAAGGGGTGAGGGAAGAGACAAGGGAGAGATCTATGGGTGGGGGAGAAGTTAAGTATTGGCAAGGCAAGTTAAGGAGCAGAATTAAAGCAGAAGAGTAAGCAGAGATAGGAAAAAAGAGATATGCAAACATTGTAACAAAGATGAAGAATTGAATTTATTAGAAAAAAAGTAGAGATAGTAATCATTGAACTTAAACAAAGTCAAACTTGCAGATTCAAGGAGAGAAATCTATATTATATGTCAGTCACCCTATTATTTTTTTAGATGCATGTTTACATATGGGTAAATATATGTGGGCATATATGTCTAAATGCATGTACATGTATGACATGTATGCATATTGTTCTATGTGTGTATATAGATATATGTATATGTGTGTGGGTCTGTGGATGTGAATAGATATGTGTGTGTGTGCGCATGTATATGTGTTGTTTGTGTATATGTATATATCTATTAAATATATTTGTACTTAACTATAGGCTACTTGGGACAAGTAGAGGGGATGAAATGGGGGAAATAAAGTAAAAAAAAGTTTGTAGAGAACAAAAGAACAATTATAAGGATGCAAAGATGAACATTCATTAACATAATTTCATCTATTATTATTATATATTCTTTCTTGAACTGGAAATTTATTGTTATTTTTTTTAATCTTTCCTGATATGCTGGGCACATAACAATTTTCTGTTTTGTTTTATTTTCCTTTTCTGTCTATTTTTTTCTATTCTGTTTTCTTTTTAAAATAAACAAAACTTGTTTTTAAAATTTTTTAAAGAAGGAAAATGCCAGAATTAAGAGTGGTTAGGAAAGGCTTTCTACAGAAGATAGGACTTTAGTTGGAACTTAAAGGAAGCCAGGGAGGGGTCAGTAATTGGAGTGGAAGGAGAGCTTTCCAGACACAGAGTGCAGTCAAATAAAATGCCTGGAACTGAGAGATGCAGCATCTTGCTCATAGAACATTTAGGAGACCATCGTCACTGGATCAAAGAGTATATGTTAGGAAAAAAGCTAGAAGGTTAGGAATGGGCTAGGACATGAAGGTTTGAATGCCTTGCCTTTGCAAGGCATTTTCTATTTGCTCCTAGAAGCAATAGGAAACCACTGAAGTTTATTAAGGGAGGAGGGGGAAATCACTTTAGTGGCTGAATAGAAAATGGGTTGGAGGGGAAGAGACATGAGGCAGAAAAACCCATCAGCAGGTTATTGCAAATAATCAAGACATGAAGTGATGAAGGCCTACCTTTGAGAGGTGGCAAAGAGTATCCCAGATAAGGGGAATAAAAGAGATATTATGAAGATGAAGTTGGCAGGCCTTGGCAACAGCTTGGCGATGGAGCGGGGAGAGTCTGGGTATATTTGAGATAATAAGGGCTCTAGAATGTCTCCTAACTTGAGAGTCTGAGGGACAGGAAGATGGTATTGCCTTCTGTATAGTAGGTAAGGTAGAAGGGGAAGGGGATTTAAGGGGAAACTTAATGAGTTCTGTTTTGGACATAATGAGTTTAAGATATCTATTGAACATCCAGTTTGAGAAAAGTAATTGAAGATGCAAAATTGAAGGTCAGGAGAGACATTGGGGCAGGAAAACTATATTTGAGAATCATCAGCACCGAGATGGTCATTAAATACACGGGCACTCATGAACTCACAAGTGAAGCAATGTAAAGGGAGAAGAGGAGACAGAACTCAGAGGGAAATCTACAGTTAGATGCCTTAACCTAGATAAAGATCATAAAGGAGACTGAAGAAGGGTGGTTATTGGATAAGTAGGGAGATAACTGGAGTGGTGGCCCAAAAACCCAGTGAGAAGAGTGTATCATCAAGAAGAAGACAGTGATCAGCAGTTTCTCAGAAATCAAGGATGAAGATGAAGAAAAGACCATTGTATTTGTCAGGTGGGAGATCCTTAGTAACTTTGGAGAGAGAGTTGCCATGAGACCATCACATCAGAAGCCAGATTGTAAAGGATTAAGAAAAGAGTGAGAAGAGAGAAAGCAGGGGCACCTATTGTGGACAACTTTCTCTGTGCATTTAGAGGAGAAGATGATAGTTAACAGGGATGGAAGGATCAAATCAGTTGTTGTTTTTTTTTTTAGGATACATGAATATAGGAAATGATCCAGTAGAGAGGGAGAAATTGAAAATAAGTGAGAGTGGGAATGACACAGGGAGCAATTTGTTGGAGGAGAAAGGATAGAATGGGATCACTTGAACAAGAATTAACTTTGGCAAAGAGAAGGCCCACCTTTTCATGTGAGATAAGGGTGATGGAGGAGAACATAATAAAAGGCAACTGAGTATTAGGAAATGAGGAAGAGGGAGTCACTGTGAATGGCCTCCATTTTTTTCTGTAAAAATATGAGTAAGATGGGGAGCCATGGGTGATCTGGAAAGGATGAAAAAGTTTATAAGAGCTGTTGTGGAGAATAGGATAGTGAGTTGGTAAGGGAATAATAATAGGATTGCCTAGCAGCAGTGAGGGTCCAGTTGAGATTATATAAAATAAATTCGTAGTGGACCCAGTCAGAATGGTTGCATGATTTTCTGTACCTTTGCTTAGCTGCACATGGAGACACGTGAAGGTGTGGAATGATGGAAGTGATTAAGAAGGCTGAGGCTTGTCTGGCCATAATCAGTGATGTAATCAGGGAGCTATGTATGCAAAGATCATTTATTAAATACTTTCTATTTACAAAGCCAGAGAAGTAGCACAGTGGATAGAAGTGCCAGGCCTGGAGTCAGAAAGATTCATCTTCCCAAGTTCAAATCAGACCTCAGACACTTACTAACCATCTGACTCTGGTAAAGCTACTAAAACTGTTTGCCTTGCTCACATATAAAATGAGCTGGAGAATAAAATGGCATTATCTTTGCCAAGAAAACTCTAAGTGAAGTCACAAAGAATGGAGCATGACTGAAATGACTGGACATCAATACAACATGTACATAGCAGTGGGAATATAAAGAGTATAGAAAGACAATCTCTGCCCTCAAAGATCCCACATTCTAATAGTTAGAAACAATAAATATAAATCAGATAGAAAAACCCAGTGGTCTTTAGCAGGCAGTAGCTGGACATATGGCCATGCATTATTTTTGGTGTCATTTCTATTGATAAAACCATTATTGTTTCTGATATTAAACAATTTAGCCATGCCAAGGATTTTTTGTCACCAGAACTTATCATTTCCATGATAGTTGTGGCTACTTGCCCCTGAAGAGGGGCAAGATGTAAACAACAGATTTCTCTCTATTTCATGCTATGTTCAAAATTTAAATAAAATTAAAAATTAAAAGGCATCCAGTTGATCTTGAGGACATGGGATGGAATATAAGAATTTGGGAAACTGAAAATTTTATCCTTTTCATTGGTTATTGTAATCCCATGGTACCCTCCTCCTATGTTTCCTAATATTGCTTTATAGTAAATCTCCCTTTAAACTGCCTGAGGTTTACATATTGTTTTCTAGGATCAGGTTAAGGAGAAGAAGAAAAGAAGCTCAGAGTATCATAGATCTAGAACTGGAAAGGATTCTAGAAATTAGCTAACTTTCCTTTATTTTCAGATGAGGAAACTGAGCCCCAAATCCTATGGTCTTTCTCAATACAGATATCCTGAAAGTAGTTAACCCAAAAAAGCCAAGGGAAGAAGTAACAGTAGTAGGATCCAGCTGGCTGGATCTCAGACTGGCAAACCTCAAACTATTTTGAGGTGGTATGCTAGAAGGAGTCAATGTTGTTGTCTCCTCCCTCTCCCCATCCCTGTTTGGACCTAAGCCTTGTGGCACTGCAGAAGCACTCATAATTTACCAGATGAAATAAGAAGAAGCCAGCAAAAGATACTCAGATTTAGTGATCAAAAACATCGGGGCATTAATTTGTAGAATTAAGTTGAATTAATTTGAAAGCTACAATCCTAATCCTAACCTTCACCCTGGAAACTGAAGCCCTGAGAGATATTAGAGGTGAGAATAAATAAGTTAGGCACAAGTTTAGAAAGGAATACATCTGCACAAAAGGCCAATACTATTTTGGTCTGCACATGAAAGACATCTTGCCATGGGATATTATATTCTGTTTGGACTTCTCTGTGTTCAGGACCAGTTTCGAATTCCTCAGAGAGAAAAGGGAAGATGTTAGGCTGTGATGGAAGTAAGAAGAGTACAAGAGGAGGAAATATTTAATATTGAAAATATGTAAAAATGGAAGCATGTTTGGTGACAGTTTAGAGTGATGAAAATCCGATTTGATATAATACTTTAATCTGATATGCACACATATTTGCAAGTCATTTGTAAAAAATTATAGAGTGTTGGTTAGCATGGACCACAAGAACTTGAACTGAAGGCAAAAATATGCTGAATCACAGAAGGAAAACAAATAGTGGTCACAAACGAATTGTTATGTTCCAAAGCAATTGGTAGAAACTTCTGAAACATTTAAAGCTTCACTGCAGAAACCACCAACCATGTATGGCAGAAGTTGATCTTACCCAGGTCCTAGGAATTTGGCAGGGGCTTTTTCACAGGTCACTGTGACTCCACAAATTTATTATTTATTTTTTCCTACATGGTTAATTATCTGTCCGGGCACAGTTATAATTGGAGAAGAGGGTAGGATTTGATGACCTCAGAAGTTTCCCTTTAACCCTGTGATTCGAAGATTTGGGAAAGAGGGTATGAGTCACTTGAAAGAAATAGCATAAACTTTGGTGGGTCCAATAATTTTGTTAGTCAGTCAGCAAACTTTTATTTTGTTCCTGAAATCACTGGATTTTGAAGAAAATGAAAGAATAGAAGTTGACAATATAAAGAGTAGATAGAATAGCACAAATTTATAAAAGAGACAGCCTCTATAAATGTGAATATGAAAAAAAGCAAAGAGATAATGCAGAGGATTAGTAAGCCAGACAAATGAGTTATTGTGGTGTTTGGAGTGGCTAGAACCAAAAAAGACTTGTCTGCAAGGATTTCACAGAGTTGGTGATACTTGGGGAGAATTCTGAAAAAAGGGAAGGGCCAAATGACATGTCTGTGGTGTGATAGAAATAGATTTTACAAGATGTCAGCATTTTGAAGCAACAAATGAATGTACTTGAATTCTACCTTAGAGCACCATAAGTAGGAATATTTAGAAGGCAATGAGAAAGTAGATAGGTCTGAAGGGATTTTATGGTATGATGGGAGAAATTGCTTAAAATTAGGGGTTCAAAGAAGGTCTCAGTACCTAGACACTTAACAAGGCTTGTCAGGTATGTTCAGAGAGGTAACATTGACAAAGGTACTGGTTTTGGAAAGAAGGACACAATTTTTTCCTTCTTAAAGAGGTAAATTGGGTTTTATTAAGATCTCATCTCACAATACCACTTGCTTATTGGATCTTTCAAAGTGGGAGACATCTAAACTCAACATGTCTGAATTAAAACTCTTGCCTTTTCCCCAACATTTATCCTTCTTTTAAACTTCCTCTTTTAAGCACCATTTTTCCATTCTTTTACGTTTGTTATTGTTGGTCCTTTGTTCTTGAAGAGGATCCATGATATCATGATTTGTACATGAATTGAATATGAGTCAGCCTGATTCTCTTCTCTTGACCCATCAAAGTCCAGTGGCAGTACAAAGATCAAGACAATTGGCAATGGTCCAGGATTCAGTGGTAATAATAGGAAATAATTAACAGGGGGTAGGCACTAGAATTAAGAGAGGTTGGGGAAAACTTACTGTAAAAGGTAGGGCTTTAGCTGGCACTTAAATGAAGCCAGAGACATCAGTAGGTATGGAACTTACCTTGATATTTGTAGGGAAAGACAAAATGACCAGCTAGTGATTCTGGATAGAGGAAATAAAATTATTTAAGGGAGATACTTACTTAAGAAAACTACATAAGGAAAAGAACACTAGGAAAGTAACTGGACCATACAACCTGTGTTGCAATAAGTTACTCTATGGAAACATCTGGGAGAGAAAAAATGTGGTGAGTATCAGGAAGAAATCCATCCTTTCACATCCTCCAGGCTCCAGCTGGATTTCATTCCCCCCACTCTGCCTTCCTCTTAGACTCTTTGGTGACTCACTCTTCAGTTCCCATATCCAATCAGTTGCCATATCATGCCATCCCTACCCCCACAATATCTCTCATCTCTTCTCTACATTCACACAACCACTTAGTTGTGTTGGTTCAAGTCCTGATGACTTGCTATCTAGATTTTTGCAAATGGTGACCTTACTATTTCCTCCCTCTCCCATCCATTCTACAGAGCTGCCAGTGATTTTCCTTAAGTACAGATATAACCATCTCACTGCCTTGCTCAATAAACTCTAATGCCTCCCTGTTGCTTCTAGGATAATATAAGCAGCTCTGGCTTTTAAAGCCCTTAATAATCTTGCCTAGACCTATCTTTCTGACATGATTATACCCCACTCCCTTTCCTATATATCTTTCTGACATGATTATACCCCACTCCCTTTCCTATATTCTGTGATCAAGCCAAACTGGATTTCTTTTTCTTTTTTAGATACAACATTCCATCTTCCATCTCTATATTTTTTTCACTGGCTTCACCATGACTATACTATTTCCTCATCTCAATCTCATAGAATCCCTCTCTATAAGGCAGCTAGGTGGTCTAATGGACAGAGGTCTAGACCTGAAATCAGGATGAACTAAGTTCAAATCCAACTACAGATGTTTACTATGTGATCTTAAACTGTGTCTCAGTTTTCTCTCCTACCTTATATTCCACTTTCTATATACAGGATTTTGTGGTCCCTTCAACTGCTAATACCCTCCCTCTCAAATTACCTCGTATTTATTTTATATTTGTTCTCTTTATGCTTATGTATACTTTTATATGTGGTTCTTGGGAGTAGAAATTGTTTCATTATTGTCTTTGTAGTTCCAGTGCCCGGCACATAATAAATATTTTTAAAAAGCTTTCCTGATTGATTGAAATCCTGATTGATCAGAAGAAGAAAGAGTAACTGAGGTTTAGGAACCTTAGAAGGATGAGAGGGTGATAGAAGAAGATAGTGAGAGGATGCTCAGAATTCTGGATAAGCCCCACTCATGAAACCTAAAACAATTTCTAATTAATTTTTATTTTAGACCAAGGAGATCCTGGCACTCTTTTTCTGGTTTTCATCCATTCTTCCATCCTAAGTAATACATATTCATTTAGTTAGAAGTGTTGAGCCCTCAAATAAAAAATTTGAAAAGAATTCCCTTTCTGCTTTTCCAACAAAAAACTAAATCTGGAGCCTCCTAAACTATCGGAAATATCATTTGTACTCTGATGGGGCTGAGGTGGGGGGTGTTAGATCTATGATCTCATCAGTGTAAGGAACTTAGCACAATGTCTCATACATAGTAGGTGCTTAATAATAAGTGATTGTTGACTGACTTCCAATCTGGAAACTCCCCACGCTGAAGTAGAGCCAGCTGCCTCTTTGCAATTTCTGTTTTTAGAGAATTGCCTGGAGTATTAATAGGTTAAGTAACTTACCCTTTTGTTACTCAGTTTAATATGTATCAGAGGTAGGCCTTTTTAACTCCAAGACTGGTTGTCTCTTTGCTACATCAAACTCCACATATGCATGTATTTACACAATGAAGAGAAAAAGATTATTTGATATTAGTATCAGCTCGGTCTGACTAGAGACCATTCCTTTTACACATCACCATGCAGAATTGAGCCACGAGGGCAATTAACTCTCAATAAATTGAGAAGCTGATCTTCAGGAAGTGAGTCCTTCCTCCAGATGTAAAGATTTTGCTGAAGTAAGCACGGCAGGCCTTCCTCCCATGAAGTCTTTTCAGATAATACCCTAGAAATATCCTTCACCAAATCGGCAGAACTTTGGTGTATTGAGGAGATTGCATTGCAGCCCCTTCCATCTTGTCCTCTCATGGACCTTCAGAGGCTGGGCCACAGTCAGTTAGAGGCTTCTATGATAGGAAATAGCACACTGTATGAATCTTAATTATAATTCTGCTACTATGCGTGTGACTTTGGATAAATGACTTTTCCTCTCTGTGTTTCATTTCTGTGCAAAATAGTCCCTTTTAAAGCAACTCTAAAACCCCAGCACTTGCAGTGAACTTGCATTGATTTAAAGAGAGACAAACCTTCAAGGATCATTCCTGTTTTTCCATCCTACACAAGAACCCCCCAGGCCATCCCCTAGAAAATCTCCAAAGCACAAAGAGACATGGTGATGTGAATCTGCAAGATGAAAAATCTTAGTAAGAGACACTCGAACCTTTTAAGTATCATCCTGTGATAATAATGACCTCTCATGCATATTTATGCACTTAGCTTCATAATGGCCACTTGAAAGACTAGGTTCCTTCTTTCATCTGGAACATAGTTATGTCAAGTGTGACAAAATATGCAGAAGTTCAAAGGTCCAAATATGCAAGATAGGAAAGGGCCACTGGTATTTCTTCCACATTTCTGGAATTCACCGTTGGGTAGTATAGGCCCCTTTCTACTTATTCACTAAGTCAATGAGCATCTACAATTAGAAACCATTAAAAAAAAAAGTGATACAAATATTTCCTTCATCTATTATTCAGTATTTCCTATAAAATAGGATCTGTCTTGATCAAAAATGGGGACTTTGGACTAGGTACCAGGAGCCACAGAAATGGATCATCTTGGTTTTCAGTCAGATGTTGGCTAAGGAATTTCCAACAGGTTCTGCCACCAGTTGTCCCATAAAAGCTTCCTGTTAAACAGTAATTTGATGTCATTTATTACCCACACAAAGTAAAATCATATGATCCCTACTTCCTAAGTAACCTAATTATTTTATTTCCTTTTGATTAGGCCAAACACTACTTGTATTGTTAATTAATGCTGCAGAATTTGGATTAATACAACTCAGAAACAAAGAATGGAGCTAAGTACTTAAAAATATTTTAAAAAGTTAAGTTAAAAACAAATATGCTGACATTTTTAAAAACTCTGAACACAAGATTTTTCTTTCTATGAATTTCCATTCTTTCCTGCTGTTGTGAATTAGGTATTATAACCTATAGTTATTTTTCTTAAAAGGAGACGAGAGAAGCTAACGAGACCTTCAAATAGCCTTGCAAAATACAGATATTTAATAAAGCTTTAAATAGTTTAACAGAAACCCATAAAGGCAACAAAAGGGAAATATTGCCCTGCTGTTCCAGAGACAAAATAATTTGACAGGAAAATGAGAGGAATTCTTTATCTTGGACTAATTTCAGGAACTTAGAACTTTTCTTTCTCTCTTCTTTCCTTTTCTTTTAATCAAAGTGAAAGTATAATAGAGAAACCAGAAATGCTTAAAGAGAAGGAGGGGTAGTGGTTGTTTGGTCCCCCAGAAAAGAAAACATGAAAGATTCATCAGACAGTGGGACATAAAATGACTTCATGATGCTTTCAGTTCTTAGCTAGTGCTCTAATGAAATTCAAACCTGCTACATCTGCCATACCACACTGTTAATTAGTTTTCTATTTATTTAGCAGATCTACAAGTGGAAAGCAATCTATTGCCAGTGAATTGTTTGACTCCTATGCTAAGTAGCCTGCATTCCAATCCTCTGATGTGGAAGCTAGCATGAGCCTACCTTTCATCTCATTGCCATGTCAAATTAACACCCAGCAGATTTAAGATACAAAAAAGGATTTTTTCCTTACTCTCCAAAGGGCTACTAGTTCTTAGAAGTCAATACACTGATATTAGTACTTCTCTGTTGCTGGCTCTGTTTCTTTTTCTACAAATTGGTATGAAGGATTAAATGGAAAACAGACATGGCAGCTCTCCTTCTAAAGGTGTATCATAGAATTAGAGATTTAGAGCTAGAAGAGACCTCAGAGATCATCTAGTCCAGGACTTTTTCAATTTTTTCCTCTTGCGTCCCATTATTGACTGAGAAAGGTTTACATCACCCTGGATATATAAGTATATAAAATAGGAATACATATCAAACATTTATCGAAAAGTCTTCATTTTCTGACACCCTCACACACACATTCAGCTACAAGACTGAAACATAGTTTAAAAAGCTGAATTCTAGTCTATCCCTTACCCCTTTCATTTAACATATGAAGAAAACAGGTGCACAGAAATGAAATTGCCCAACATCACATAGTTGAGAAATAGCAGACCTGGGATTGAACTCAGAGCCCCTGTCTCCAAATCTAGTACTTTTGCCACTGGACCACAAAGGAGTTATTAATATGTAATGGAAAATATATTTTAAAAATATATAATTCTCTCATAGGATATACTTTCATTCTTTTGATAATCTCTAATAATTACAAAATTACAATGCCTTGAATATGTCATCATGCCTTTGCATCTTTATTTTAGATGTACACTGGATTTTTTGTTTTTTAATCAAGGACTCGCCTCAATTTCAAGATGGCTCTTACCTTATCACCTTAGGGATTTTCTTTGGTTATGGGTTATGAGGTAAATAAAAAGAAAATGGAAACTTGAAGCTTCTCTGTAATAATACCTTTGGGATTTATTCAGGGTAGGATAGGAGATGTGCAATTGATGATTGACAGCAGCATGTGTCTTGAGGACTACTTTTCAGATGGGGTCTAAGTGGGGAGTGAGGTCATATGAGATGGGGAAGATGAGAGGAGCTAAAACCATGTGACAGATTTATTTTCATTTTTCTCGTCTCAGTCAGCACAACATGGTCCTTTATTCCTAGCATCTCTTGTCCCTAGGGTGGGGAATGAAGGCCATTGCCACATTTATTTGGCTACCTTTCTTTCATTGTTACCTCCCCTATGATTTCTCCTACATAGAAAACTGAAAGAAATATAGCTTCTTTCTGGACCAAAGACCACCATTTGAAAACAGAGGGACCAGGGGAAACGCTATGATGTCAGGCCAGCAACGGAAGACATTTGTCTAATGGCTAGCACATACAAATTTAGTCAGAATACAAAGAAGGTCCTTGGTCTCAAGGAGCTTGCAATCTAGTAGATAAAGTAGGCACATAACTACTACAATAAAAAACTAAAGTCTTTCAAAGTTCCATTTCAGCCTCATTTTGGTCTAGAGTCAAGGACTGTTTTTTCAGTGCTAAGTGCAAATTCTGGCAAGTCCTTCCTACTGATTTGTAAAGGCTTTAAATATGGACCTTGTCCCCATCGTTATTTCTGTTGCTTATAGAACAAGTGACAAGTTTAGAGTCATTTCACTAGGTTGGCCACAGCTGATGAAATTTTCACAGATAGCAATTCTTGAAACCTATTTAATGTGCCAAGTATTGAGGAGGCTGTGATCAACATCAGTGGAAGATGTGGTATCCATATGTTGATAATATCACAGATTCTTGGAGCATTAGAATACAGAGTAGATAGAGATAAAGGTCTGAAGAAAGGCACAAAGTATTATGGAGGCAGAAAGCAAGAAAAAGTTATTTGAGGAGGACCAAGGAAGCAAAGGACATTTTATTTGGGCATTGAAAAATGGATAAGATTTTTAAATAGATTAGTTCATGAGGGAAACATGATTTTCTGTGTAAAGGGGAATAATAAAAAGTAAGGCTGGAAATTTTGGAGTTGTAGTTACATCATGGGAAGACTTGCATTTGATGCTGAAGAATTTTTTTTTGTTTTGTTTTGTTTTGTTTTTTTTTAGGCAGGGGGAACCACAGACAGGTTCTTTGCAAGGGAGTGTCCTGATAAGCTAAATGAAGATAATTGACTATAAGAAATGATTAATGGGTGATTTCAGAAAGGCCTGGAGAGATTTACATGAACTGGTGGTAAATGAAGAGAACATTGTACACAGCAACAAGATTATGTAATGATCAATTGTGATAGTTATGGTTCTTTTCAACAAAGATGATTTGGGTCAATTCCAATAGACTTGTGATGGAGAGAACCATTTGTTTCCAGAGAAAGGACTGTAGGGACTGAATGTGGACCACAATATAGTGTTTGTACCTTTTTGTTGTTGTTTGCTTGCTTGCTTTTCCTTTCTTTTTCTTTTCCTTTTAAATCTGATTTTTATTATATAGAATGATGAAGGTGGAAATATATTAAGAAGAATTGCACACATTTAACCTTAAAAAAAAAAAAAAGGAAGGTAACTGGGTATGTATGTAGGGTAGAATGAAAAGGGGAGGAACTGAAGAGGGGAAAAATAGTAGAAAGCTATTACAATTGTTAGTCTAGGTGAGAATGAGTTTCTAAACTAAGGTAAAAAGCAGTGAGAATGAAGAAGAAAACATTGTAAAGTAAATCTATAAGATAAAGAGTCATCCCTTAGTAGACAATTGGGAAAAGATATGAACAGTTTTCAGCATAAAAAATACAAATGATTAATAATATCCTGGAAAATGTACACCAATACAGAAGTATCTTCAAAAATTTTATTTGTCCTATCTTCTTCCATTAAACTATAAGCTCTTGAGGTCAGGCATTATTCATTTACCATTTCTCTATTGAGCTTAGTGTGGGATTCAACATAGTAGATGTTCAGCTGATGCTAAAAATGTTGGGGAAAATATATATATATAGTTTTGTTATTTTACTATGAAAGTAATACCTCCAAGCTGGTTAGTGAAATAATCAAAAATTAAATATATAAAAAGTCTGTGTAGCTTGGTAACATTTGATATTTTTAATAAAACTACCTGAACCCAATACTATCCTCTATGACACTGATAGAAATTTCCCCTGGCAGGAAATGTTCCCACACATTATCATCTTTGGTATCTGTTCTGTCAGCTTGTTAGCAGTCCACATAACTGTCTTACCAACATGTTATCCAGAGAAGCTTATCCATAAGCCTATGACTTATCCAAGCCAATTTGAACTAACTGTGCAAATAAAGATTCATAAGACACCTTATGAGAGGCTTTACTGAAGTATAAGATGTAATATCTACATTGTTCTTTTTTTATCCATTATTTCTGTAACTATATTGGAAAGCTTTTAACATTTCTGAGCATAGCCTGTAAGCCAATCACTAGTCAAGAATCTTTTGTTCTCCAGAAAAGAACTCACTTTCTATCTTAATAGTGTGACTCTATGTCTGTTTCCTTATCTATAAAATGGGAATAATAATAGCTTCTACCTCATAGGGTTTTTGTGAGGACAACATGTGATAATATTTGTAAGATGTTTTGCAAACCTTAAAACACTACATGAATAATAGTTGCCATGACTTTTATTATTAGAAGTCACATTCTTGGCTTGGGAGGAGTAGCTGACCAAAGTTCTGGGACTAAAGTATTTGTTTATACCTTGTCTTCTCTACCTCGTTGTAGTGGGAGACTTGTAAGTGAGTTGCAAGGATGGGGCAGACATTTATTGTAGTCAAAACTATTACTATTGCCTGGAAGGAAACAGCTTTGGTCATGGAATGGAACTGCTGAAAGAGTGCCTCAGTTGTGGGTCCAGCTTGATTGGGGAGGGAGTAGCTTAGGCCTTCTGCAGTTTCTTTCAAGGTAAAAGAATAGAGTTTATCAGATTTAAACTCTAGATTTCTAGTACTTACCAGCTACTTTGCCACTGCTTCTTCTTCTGGAGAAGAAGCTTGCTATCTGGTCTGCCCCTGCTCTCCCACCCCGATCCCAGATCATTGGGCTTTTCTCTATAGATGCACTTACTTACATATGCTTTCTCCCTCATTAGAATATAGGCTCTTTGAAGGTGACTTCTTTTTATATTTTTGCCCTTCATAATTAGCATATAACACAGAGTAAACAATTAATAAAATGGTCTTTTATTCATCATTCAAAAATTTTTATTGCTGATAATTGTATAAATATCTATGCATATATTATATTTAACATATGTTTATACCATGGTTAACATATATTGGATTACTTGATATCTAGGGGTGGGGTGAGGGAAGGGGAAAATTGGAACACAAGGTTTTGCAAGGGTTAATGTTGAAAAATTATCAAAGCTTTAATAAAAAAAAGAAAAAAATGTATCGCTTTACATTACCTTTATTCCCGGTATATATTCCTTTCTACTCCTCTTTATAATAAATAATTTTAAAAAAGGAAGGGAAAAAAAACTAGTTCAAAAAGTGATTGCATCAATCAAATCTAACAGTATTTGTAGACATTCATAGTATCCACCTCGGCATAAGAGGGAGGGAAGTATATTCTTCCCTGTGTAAAGGAGTCAAGCTTGGTTGTTACACTTAACAATGTTTTAATTTCAAGGTTTGTTGTTATTCTTTTCATTTGTGCCATTGTTAGCATTTTTTCTTGTATCATATGTTCACATGCCCCTCTGTATTCTTCATAGTCACCATTTCTCATAGAACAGTGATATTTTATTACATTTGTCATTTTTTTTAGACCTTCACCAGTTCTTTGCACTTACAGAGTTCAGCTCTAAATCTTTGATTTTATGAACACGTACACAGATAACTAAATACAAGTTAATTTGAGAAGAGAGGGAGAGCGCTATGACGGGCTTCACATCAGGGACAGAAACTGCCTTGATCCTTGAAGAAAACTAATTATCAGAGAGAAAAGAAGGGGAACATTTTAGGCCCAGGGGGTCGAAACAGAAAATGATGCATCAAATTCAGAGGATAGATAGTAGGTCAGTTTTACTGAAATACTGAAGACATCTATCAATCAAGTCTTTTTTTTTTTTTTTTTTTTGCTGAGGCAATTGGGGTTAAGTGACTTGCCCAGGGTCACACAGCCAGGAAGTGTTCAGTATCTGAGATCATATTTGAACTCGGGTCCTCCTGACTTCAGGGCTGGTGCTAATCAACAAGTCTTTATTAAGTACCCACTAGGTTCTTGGGATCATATTAGGTGCCAAAATGGCACAATTCTTGCCAGCAAAGAATTTCTGTTCTACCAAGTGAGTCAACTTCTAAAATATAAGAGTGTATAAAAATAAACGCAAGGTACGTTAGTCAGGATAACAGAACATTTGAGGACATCAGGAATGGTTTCATTAAGAAAGTGATCCTTCACCTGAATCCCAAAGGAAGTAAGGGATTCTGAGATGCAGGATTGAGGAAGGAAGGGGATATCAGGCTTAGAGGAGGTTCAGGAGAAAAGGCACAGAGATGGAAGAGATCGTGTCACAGGTGAGGAACAGTGAGAAAGCTGGTTTGGCTACAGCATAGAGTGTGAAAAATAATAAGTCTGGAAAGGTAAATTGGGCTGATTGTTAAGGTTTTAACAACCAAGCAAAGGGATTGATATTTTATCCTAGAAACAATAATAAGGTATTGAAGTTTGTTGAGTAAAGGAGTTTCAAGGTTAGTGCTTAAGGACAAACACTTTAGCAATTGAATGTCTGCATGGAAACCAAATAAAAGAGAATTGAAATAGTCAGGTGAGAAGTGACTAAAGTGGTGGCTGTATAGATAGGGGGATGTGAAAAGTAGAAATGGTCAAGATTTGGCGATCCATTGGACATGAGAATCCATCGGGAATTGAGGATAACATCAAGATCCTGAACCTGGTACATTGAAAGAATGGTGGTATCCTCAACAAAAATAGGGGGGAAATAGTTGGGAAGATAGTAGTAATATGGAATATGCCTAAAAAGTTTGAGAGAAAAATTTAAAAATTTAATGGTAAAGGTATTAAATACTAGACTGAAGAATTTGGATTTTTTCTTTAAGGAAATAAGAAACTAAGAAAGAATCTTAAGCAAAAGAGTTACATGGTTTTATCTTTGGAGGGCTACTTTGGTAACTGTGTACAGCAAAGCTTTTTAAACTGTAGACCCTAACCTTATATGGGATCACTTAAGTGAATGTGGGCATTGTATAAAAAAAAAATCTGACCATTGTAAAAGGCATCAAATATTCCACCAAGATTTAATTCTTTATGTAAAAATAAACAAGCAAATGCATCTCATTAGTATGTGAATTTGCTTTTGTCTTTAATAAACAGTAAAATTAAAAACAAAAATAAAAAAATACATAGGGAACAAAGTTAGGTATACAATGGATAATTTCAATTACATTAAAATAAATAAATGATAAAATTATGTGCCAAAGAATAATTTTAAATAAATTTCCATATGATTTAGCATTAGTAAATGTTTGATTTATATACCTATTTTATATACCTATATACTTGGGGTCACATAAAAATTTCTCAGGCAAAAAGGGGTTATCAGTGGAAAAATTTTAAGAAGCCCTTGGTGTAGAGGATAGTTTGTTGAGCTAGTAGGATGGAGATCCTACAGGCAAGGACTAATTCTTGTTTTGTTTTGTTTTCTTGGTATCCCCAGGACTTAACATAGTGCTTTGTACATGCTAGATGCTTCATAAATGCTTGCTGTTTGAATACATGAGAGTTGAAAAGATTTCCCAGAGAGAAAATGTAAAGAGGAAAGAAGACCCAGGCTAGAGCCTTGGCGGGGATACCAAGATTTTAGTTGGCAGGAGATTAATGATGATCCAGGGAAGAAGTCTGAGAAGAGGTGGCCAGATAGGGAGGATCAAAAGCAATATAGGACAAGATCATCGAAGTCAAGGGAACAAAAATTAAACACAGAAGGGAGTGCCAAAAGTACCCGATGTTTTCTAGAAACCAGGCAGTTGAAAAGTGAAAAAAAAAAAGTCATTCTATTGAGCACATCAGAAATATTTGTTACCTTTCAATGACAGAATTAGAAATCAGATTGCTGAGAATTGAGAAGTGAGCAGGAGGTGAGTAAAACTGATGCAACAAATATAAATAACTGAGTTTGATTATGAAAAGAAGAAATAGCTTGAGGGGATGGTGAATGTAGACAACCTAGAGAATTTTTTGTTGTTTTTGGTGTATTGTGGGGTTTTGTTGTTGGTTTTGGTTATATTTTGGAGTTTTGTTTTTTTGGGTTTTTTTGGATGGGAAAGACCTGGATCTGTCTGTAAGCATGAACTGGAAGGAGGCTAAGGATAAAGAATTAAAGTGAAAATTCTTATTCCTTAGGATAGTAAAGAGTTAAATTGTAACCTGTTTCTATTATGTATTTGAAATAGGGTTGGTAAGAGAAGAAAATGATATGTCTAATTATCCTTTTGTTCATATATGGTCTCAAAGTTCCTCTTAAACTCTAGTTTCCTCTCAGAGTTGACCTTTGTAATCATTTTGGCAGTCTCCTGCTTTAAAAGACTTCTGGATTCTTTATTGACTTTGAATTGATCTATTGATTTAATAAAAGCCATTTATCATTATCTTTTGTTCCAGATAAAGCTCTTCCTTTATCTCCAGGATGGCAAACACCATCAATAATACATATTTTGCTGACTTTTTTTGGGTAACTAATTTTCACTTCATAGGAAACCATAGTCTTGTCATTATTCAAATTTCTTTGCCCATATCTAATGAACCCACCTTATCTCTGGAGATCCTGTCAACCTGGGTTCATCTTTCTCTGCTTGTGGAAGAGAATATCACTCACCAGCCAAATGGAGCCCCAGCTAAAACTTTGCCAACTGGACTGAAAAGGAAGTGACCCACTGAGCCCATGGTCATCCTAGGAACCTAGGGGAAAGGACTGTCCAGAGCCAGCTCCTTCCTCTCTATCTAAACCAGACACCAGTGGATGTCTGGGTGCTCTGATAAAGGAATTGGCATATAGTGGAAATGATGTAATCAGCAAAACTAGATTCACTTCCTCTCAAAGTTTATAATGTAGTTGACAGGCAATGCTGTACATATAATAAAACATCTATATATGCTGCTTATACATAATACACATAATAATTATACACCCAGATGTGCTTCCTTGCCTCAGTAAATACATTTGCTTTTTCATTCCTAAGGAGGTCTATTCATGGGCCCTTCCTTTTTATAAGGAAGAAACCAGGATTACTGATATCATTAGCAGTCACCAGTGTTTAGAGATACTTGCATCCAGACTTCAGGGTTCTGTTCCACAGCTGCTCCTGAGAAATGATTGGGTTGGTAACTTCCATATCTGATTTGGGGAAATGAAATTCTGCATCTCAAGTGTCAAAAAAGGGAAATGAATCTAGCTAACTGGAATCCTCTTTCCTTTTCTTATATTTAGTTATTTTATGCTTACCTAGACTTTTTTTTTTAATGCTTAATTATGCTTCAAAAGTGGAGATGCTTTCTGGGTTTTTTTTTATTATTATTATTATACAGGATGGATCATCCTCCAGGAATCAGAGAAGAAATCTACCAAACTGCTAATGTTTGACTTTCAAGTTCCTATTGATCCTGACCATCATCAACTGAAAGCAGAAGATACCAGCTTTTATTGTTGTTGTTTTTAAAAAGTTATTTTCAGAGCTAATATATTTGATGTATCTGCCATTAAAAAGTGACATATTTTTTCTTTGTGTCAGCTGACACAGCTTCATCTATACTTCAAGTTCATAAATGTAATAATATTGTTTCTTTCAGAATTTCAGTATTTTAAAAGCAGAGAATGGTTACATCACTTAATAATCTTTGCTATATTAAGTAATGGCAATGGTTTTTACTTATCAAAAAAGGCCATCAAAATTATCAATAGTTGCTTTCCTATATGCCTATTTCCACACAGTTCT
Source organism: Sarcophilus harrisii (assembly GCF_902635505.1). NCBI lineage: Eukaryota > Metazoa > Chordata > Mammalia > Dasyuromorphia > Dasyuridae > Sarcophilus > Sarcophilus harrisii. The sequence goes on from NC_045429.1 coordinate 127,678,172, forward strand.
ATAAAATCTTTATAAGCATAATCTCCAGAGGCATTATAGACATTATTCTGAAGCTTTAAGCAGGAAACAAGAAGGCTCTTTTAAAAATATTTGTTTTAGAACCAAATGCATCTTTATAGTCACACAACTGACTATATGAATACATGATATATATATATATATATATATAGTCATTTGATACAAGAATCCATTGTATATTAATTGTTTACTATTTCCAAAATGCCTGGTGATTCAGTAGAAAAACATTTTCTTTAAAAATTATTTTTATTATAAATGTTCTCTTTTTAACATCAGTTATCTCTTCCTAATATCTCCTCCTGCCCCTCTACCTTCATGTCTCCCATAACCCTGTCAGCATAAGTATTGTCAAGCAAAACAAATCAACAGGTTGGCTATCATCATACCCTTCATTCGCATCTATAATCCACCACTTTCCTGCCAAGATACATGCTTCATTGTCAGTACAATAAAGTCATGGAGAAGTCAGCTCATTGGTCAGTTTAAAAGGCTCTCATAGAAAATTGTATTATTTCATATGGCAAAGTTACACAAGATTCCTTGAAAGGTGGAGCAGAGATAATGAGTCAAAATTAAGTGTTAACATAAAATAAGGCAGAAAGGTGCTGGGAAGACAGCAACAGAAAATGAATCAGTTCTTGACCTCAATGAGTTTATTTTCTACTGGGGGGAAACAAATAAAATATAAGCTGCCTCAAGATAGGAATTACTTCACTTTTTGTCTTTGTATTCTTAGCACCTAGCACAGAAGCATAGTACCGGTATATAGTATAGCTTAATAAATGTATGATAAATTAAATTGAATAGGCTTTTCCTACTTAGGATGAATTCTTTGGAGTAATTAGGGATCTCATTTAGGAGATCACACTGTGTGGGCTTTATTACAATAAAGTGAATGAAGAATGTCTATTGTCCAAACCAGCATGTGCAGTGGAATTGAAGGACAATGAGCTGGACCTAGAAGTAATTTTTTTTAAGTGGATAGATTATTTTGGGAAAATCATACAAATATTTTAATGACATTAAGTCTTCTTAACATCGAGATTCTTTAGCTGATGTGAGATGTTGTGTGGCTATGTCATGAGAAAGGAGTGTCTTCCAAAGAGCAATGGAGAGGATCATGGTATATTTCAGTAGACCATAACTTTTTCTTTCTTTCTTTCTTTTTCTTTCTTTCTTTCTTTCTTTCTTTCTTTCTTTCTTTCTTTCTTTCTTTCTTTCTTTCTTTCTTTCTTTCTTTCTTTCTTTCTTTCTTTCTTTCTTTTCCTTCTTTCTTCTTCCTTCCTTCCTTCCTTCCTTCTCTTTCTTCTTCCTTCCTTCCTTCTTCCTTTTTCTTCTTCCTTCCTTCCTTCCTTTTTCTTCTTCCTTCCTTCTTCTTCTTCCTTCCTTCCTTCCTTTTTCTTCTTCCTTCCTTCCTTCCTTTTTCTTCTTCCTTCCTTCCTTCTTTTCTTCTTCCTTCCTTCTTTCTTTCCTTCCTTCCTTCCTTCTTTTCTTCCTTCCTTCCTTCTTTCCTTCCTTCCTTCCTTCCTTCCTTCCTTCCTTCCTTCCTTCCTTCCTTCCTTCCTTCCTTCCTTCCTTCTTTCCTTCTTTCTTTCTTTCTTTCTCTCTTTCTTTTCTTTTTTCTTTTTGTTATACATGTACTTTTATTTTATTTATTTATTTTTATTATAGCTTTTTATTTACAAGATATAAGCATGGGTAATTTTTCAGCATTGACCCTTGCAAAACTTCTGTTCCAACTTTTCCCTCCTTCCCCTCAACCCCTCCCTGGATGGCAAGTAGACTAATACATGCATAACATTTTTCTAATAAATAATTGTATCTGATAAATCGTACTACAGTAGTCATACAATATCAAGACATCCAGAGGAAGGCTAACAAACAGGATGTGTGCACTGCTACTGAAAGACTTACAGAAGGGCACAGAAACAAAACTTTTACAGAATAAGAAGGCACTCTTGGAGGGAATATTCTCATGGATGGACACAGCACACCTATTGATGCTGGAATACATTATGTATATAGCAATAACTAGAAACTTTGGCCTTCTTGGATTTTGACCAAAGATCTCCATTATAGTAAAATTTGGTTCCTGCTGGTCTGATAGAAACAGAAAATAGTGATTTTAAGTGCCCTACTCAGCTTTCATTTAAGTTGAGTAGCAATTTCTCTTTCAGAAAGAAATCTGCACAATAATTATTATATGGAGCTACTAGGTTGTCATAGCCTCTCATTTCCCATATCCACATCTAAAGTGAAATAAGAGGGATGAGACATGCATGCTCTCTCAGACAAATGAATGCAGTCAGCTGTGCAATTCAATACACAAGCTTCACCTAATACCAACCTTGTCACTGTGGGCATTAATGAAGATTCTAGTATCATTTGATGTTCCACATGTAAAGAACACTGCGATGACTCTAATTGAGTGATAGATATCTTATCATTAATGACTGCTTGCATCTCACAGAGTTCTGAGTTTTTTATAAAGGGAGGAAGAATGGTACAGGTTAAATTCCATGATGGCCAGTGCCTAATGATTATCCAAATCCTTGTTTTGTCTTGGAATTTCATTCTATCACAAAATGCTCATAATAAATGTGATTGAGCCTTGGTAAATTTTATGCAGGTGGACCTGTGTCTTATTTTTTGGACAACCTCAATATATTCAATTATTCAAGCATGGCAAACAGGTTAATTAGGTGTCTAATCATTGACCTTACAAAAAGACTGTTTTTAAACAATGATTAACTGTACAGTTTCTTGAAATAATGAGCTCTTACATTTCACTTTTATTTAACATTTTTAGAATCTCCTATATAAATAATAGGATTTGGAGCTAGAAAGAGATTTTAGAGATGATCTAGTGAATCCAATCTTTTTATTCTTATCATTGAAATAAAATAGACCTAGAGAGGAAAAATTATGTATTCAGAATCACACAGTGAGTAGCAGTAATGGAATTTGAATCTATGTTCTCAGACTACAAATCCAGTACTCTTTCCATTACTCTCTACTCTCTCTTGTTGTTGTTGGTCCTGCAGGTCCTATGTTTTTGAATAGGACCAATGATCTCACAGGTGATGTCTTGACCTGCTCGTGAGTTGGATTTATCTGAGACAGAGCTGTTCAAAGTCATCACTCTTTCTGAGTCATTGGAGTCCATTGGTGGGCAGGACAAAAGTCAAAACAGGCAATGACTCAGGATACAGTAGACGACCTTGGCATTTTTTCTGTCTGACCAATTCTAAATTCTCCATTGTACTTAATTCATAAACCTCTAATGGGTTATTGGAGCAAATTGTTCTCATCCACCCATTCCAATGGGGAAGTCTTCACGTGCTGGGGATAAACATCCCTCTAATTCACTGATATATTTGTGACCAGTTGGTTACCCTCAACCTGGTTGAGTCCTTCTGTTGAGAAAGTTTACCTGGATATGACTGTTGCACATTCTGCAGCTTCTGGGAGCTATAAGGTGGGAGTTTAGTAAAGGTACGCACCAAAGGTGGATGAATAACCCTGGAAAGGACTCATCATGTCTTCTCTGAATATCCCATGCAACCCATCACTCCATATAATATGTGCCAGGCTATGCATTAGACATAGAAATAGAAAATCTATTCAGTTTCTGCCCTTACAGATCTTACTTCTGCCAGAAATGCTATAACCTATACATAGTCAAGTATAATAATAGCTAATAACTTTTCATTTGTTAATTCATTTGATCCTTTCAGTTACCTTGATAGATGAGGAAAGTAAGATACAGCGGGAGTATCTGAGGTAAGATTCAAACTCTATTCTTCCCAATTCCACATTAGTCACTGTGCCACCAGGTAGAATGTGACGCAACAAAGGAGAGAATACTTTCAGCTAGGATAGAAATATCATAAAGGTTGACAACTTGCCAATTGACTCAAATTATAAAGAAGGGGGAAATCCCTGTGAGGGAATGGACTCAGACTTCTTTCTTCTGAACTCCTAATACAGTGTTCTACACAGCATGGGTACTTGATCAACAGTAATTGAGTATGTATTCTGTATTCTCAGCAGCCCCTAATAGGGGGCAGTGCACAAAGTAGGTAACTTATAATGTTTGATTAAATGAAAAGTCATTTTTATTTGATCTCTTTTTGGCCTTGTGGGGCAATAAACAAAAGCTAGAACCGGCAGAGGAGATTTCAGCTGGCCCTTATGGAGGACCATCCTATTATTCCTATGACCATCCTAAGGCAATGAACTGAATTGTTATTTATTCATCTTTGAGTCTCCAGTACAATTTGGATGCTTTATTAAGCTAAGTTTAATTAAGTCATCACTCAGGAATGCAGAACAGAATATGATGCCCCTATCAGAAACAAACTAAAACCAAAACCAAAACCATTATTGTGCTATTGGGATGCTTCAATGTCACCAGTGAAACATCTTTTTGATAAACCAGCAGATGGAAAAATATTAAGTGAAAGTTTTTCCTTCTGTTTCAAACATTTTATTTGGATATATCCTCCCTCTGTAGAATTTTGACAGGATGCATTTAAAGGTTTTTTTGTTTTGTTTTGTTTTTTTCTAAATGTTTCCAAACCTCCTTGACCTTGAATATATTATAGAATCCTTCATTTCACAGCTGCTCCAATTCTGGCCCCAAAATGTGGGTTTCAGAATAGTAACTTTAAGAAGGCCTTGGGAAAAAAAGAAGTTAACTCTTAGGATTGCCTGAGCAATTTGAAAGGGTCCCTTTAAAGCTATTTGAATAAGAAAATACTGAAGTTTCAGAATGCCAATGACAAAGGCATTTATTTATCTTGGGAAAGAATCATTGCATATGGCAGCTGCTTCAAATCCCCATCATTTCCTTGAGTTTGATTATAACTCTACCTCTCAACTCCCCAAATGCAGATAGTTCAAAGGTATTGGTTGACCAAAGTAAAATATCAGTTAGCAGGTCTCTGTTATGGTGGAAATGATATTGTTTATTGATAATGCTCTTTAATGATCTATTACCAGGTCATCATAAGGCCCTCTTGGGCCTCTTGGAAGGCACTGGGAGAGATGGTATTTTTGGAAACTGGACTCTTCAATAATCAAAAATCAAAAATCTAGAATTTTAATCTCATTAAGGTGGGTATTTCCTTCCCAAGATGCAGCTTGCAGGCCATTTCTAACTGTCTAAACTGTGGAACTCGTTTATACCCTTCCATAAACCTACCATATGGAGTCCACTCAATGTATTGGAGTTTTCCTCTCATTCTCTAAACATTCTGTGGCTACCAAGGGAATTTGTAGACTGTCCATTGATTATTCCTCATCCTTATTCTGTGAACCTCCTTTAATACTCCAGATCAATTCCCCAAAAGGAAGATCTTCACTTGGTTAAAAGAAAAAGTCCCCAAATGATAATGACCGGCCCATCTTTTTTCTCTGTTATACATTTCACTATGGCCAAGGTGAGAAATATATTTCACTGATTCTCCGGGGTGAACAAAGAAAAGATAGTCATTGGGTGAAAAACAAAGATGGAATATGAGTTGAGTGGCTTGGAAGAACCCATTTATCAACAGCTAAGCCTTCTTTAATAAATACAATGAGTAAAAAAAAAAAAAGAGTCTTAGAACACAATGGCACCTTCACTATCAGTGGACAAGGTGATATTAGATAAAGACTGGACCAGATTTTTTCTCTTAAAAGGTATGTCCAATTGTGGAGATGGAATTTAAAATTTAAGGGCTAATATTTCATTAGTCTATAAGCATCCAGAATTCTAATTGACTCCCCAAATTCACATCTGCCTTGTCCACATTTGCCAATACTAGGTGGTCCTGCTCCATTCTTCCGCTTTACCTACACAAATTACTAGATGGAGAACATATTATCTTCCTTCTTGGTAAGATATCCTCAGAGTTCTATCTCAAACTTGTTCCCATAAAAATCAAACAGAAGATAAAAGGCATATAAGTTCCATTTGTGATCTTGTTATTTGGCTTTCAATAGTATAGATAGCTAGGTTGTTTTTTTGTTTTTGTTTTTTTTGGGGGGGTCTTCTTTGTTGTTGTTGTTGTTTTTTGATGGGGTAAACAGGAAGAAACTTTATTAAATTCCATGGTGGAGTAAAAGTGTATGATTTGATTAAATTAATTGTCCTAGAGAGATACAAGTGGTAGTGGTGATATAAGTCTCCTGGCAAGGAGATTGTGCTTTCAACTTCTCCATAATTTTTCTAGAAATAAAGGGCTATCACTGCAATGTATTTTTTAATTTCTAGAAATACATTTATGAAAGCGTTCCTCTCCCCAGCCACTACACATACCCACGCAGGAGTGTGTTCATACACACATCCACATTTTTTTTCCTCTAAACAAAACTTATTGATGAGGAGGGCAAACCTACCTAGAATGGTGGGCACCACACACTGTCAAGTACTTATCAACCCTATTTATAGCTCCAGTTAAGGATTCAAATACTGAGTATTCCATTAAAAGACCACATTAACGAGGCCTCAGAGAAAATCTCTCACAAAGCCTTTTGAGCTCATAACCACTTGGCTGTGTGAGGCTTGTAGCTTGTTAACATTCATAAAATAAAACTAGGCTGAGGGTTGGCACTCCATCACCACCAGACACTTTGCTGACTAGCAGTTCCCCTCCCAAGGAAATGAAGTAGCCGAGACCTCCGTTCTGCACTCTAAGTGATGGGTTGCTCCCACTGAGCTCACCAAAAGTTCATGATCACTTTGGGACCTTTTTGGCCAAATGAAGATGCTCCTTTTTGTGAGTCGTTAGATGAGGGCCATTTGGAAGATAATTGTTGAATCTGCTGGTCTGGAATATCAGAGAAATTTTGTCACAGACAAAATTCTATAGCCAAGGGATGCTTTTCAAGTTTACTGGGAGGGCATGGGGCAGTGAAAAACAGTATGGGAGTGATAGAGAAGGGAGAAGGAAAAAAGGAAGAAAAGAAGGAAGGAAAAAGGAAGTAATGGTTGGAGAGAAAAAGAGCAACTTGGATTTTTTCAGTTTAATTAGAAGAAACCCAATTCCCAGTCCCACAGTTCTATAGTAATCATTCCAGAATACTCCTTATAGTATTTTTCCCACTGATCATTCCCCTGGGTTTGGGCTGGGTATTTCTATTCCACATTCAAGTCGGTCACTTTTTATAGTAGAAAACTTTATTTTTAGTATTGTTTTGATGTGATGTGTCTAAGTCATAGCTAAGACTGGAGGAACCAAAACCTGTGACCAAGTGTCACTTTAACAATTTCCTAGCTCTCCTTCCTCGGTGTCCTGAGCCTGGTAGGCTGAGGGCCATCCTGTCAGCTGCTTAAGGACTTTTGAGGAATGAAGAGACGGAAGGATGTGGGATGGAAGCTAATAATAATAAATAATAAAGTCAGATCAGGAGCTCAGAAATGTTTTTGTGCTTCAGTCACTAGATGGGTGCGTCAGGTATGGTCACGTGTATGTATATAGTTTACCCCAAAGGTTTTCTACAGGCTGGGCCTGAGAGGGATAGAAACAATCTTTTTTTGTTTTCGTACCATGGGTGAAATCCAAAAATTATGTCAGGGGCTCCTGTTACCAACTGACTCAGATCTAATGGCAGAGAGGCCCCCAGACTCCAGGTCACAGACAGTATATGTTATGTTTAACATATTGGATTACTTGCCATCTAGGGGAGGAAATGGGGAGAGGGAGGAGAAATTGGAACACAAGATTTTGCAAAGGTTAATGTTGAAAATTATCCATGCATATCTTTTGAAAATTAAAAAGATTTAATAAAAATATTTTAAAAAGAGAATACGGCTCTGATTGTCACTCATAGAAACAACTTTGCAAGCTACATCCTCTATATTCCTCTATCTTCTCACAAAGGGCGAGTCTAGGCTCAGCTGGATTTTTCTCCATTAGAAAGATGTAAAAATGAGTTCTGAGTTTGGGGATAGGGTGGAAAGAATAAATTTTATTCCATCTTCTGGTCTGCACCAAGATAACACACCAACTTGCACTACTTTATGTACACTGGTGGTGTTGGCTGGGCTACATTTTTGAGAACAATTAAATCCCTTAGTTTTCTCTGCTAAAGGATATATGCAAGTGATATTAATATTAAAGAGAGTAATAAAACATAGTAGGGAGGGTAATAGAAGTGGGGGCCACACCTATGATTCTGAAGTGAAAGTGGCAATGGAAAAATTCATTATAGACTTGTCAAAGTGCCCTAGCAATACCTGATGGGTACTGATAGATGGGTACAGAGAAAGAGAAAGAAATTGATGGATTACACTCCCATATATGCTTCTTAAATATGGTAAAGAAGAGCAGGGTGAAATGATTTCTTTTTTGGGAAAAAAAGCCAAAGGTATCAAGTTGGATTTAAATTTTTATTTGAAAATTTGAATTTTAAATCTTGTTAAAATCATATTTTTAAAAGTAGATATAATTTTATTTTTAAACATTTCTCTTTGAAGTTTTCTCTCTCTCTCTCTTTCACACACATATGTAAACTTTCATGGATATTTACTTAATTGATTCTTCTCTTTTAAAATTTAAGATGATTCCCCTGTAGCTGAGAAATCACTCCCTATTTTCACTATACCCTGTATTATAGAGACCCACGCGCACACATATACTGTATATGTGTATATATACAGTATATCTACCTTATAGATTTTAGCACAGTTTTTAGAGATGTTTGGGGAAGAAAAGGGAAAGTGACATTATTTCTCCTCCTTTGTACTTCAAGCTGAGTCTTGTACCTCGGGTGCTAGAGTATGAATACTTCCTGTGGATTTTGTTTACACATTCTATTTCCCCGTAGAATATAAATTCTTCAAGTAGGGACTCATTTTCATGCTTTAAATCTTTCTATTTCTAGTGTCTAGAATAGTGTCTTGGATGCTGCTGTTTTTCTTTTGTTTCAATTGTGTCTGCCTCTTGGTGATCCCATTTGGGGTTTTCTAGGCAAAGATACTAAAGCAGTTTTTTTCTAGCTCATTTTACAGATGAAGAAACTGAGGCAGAGTTAAATGACTTATCTTGTCACTACCGTGACAGGATCACACAGCCACTAAGTGTCTGAGGATTTGAACTCAGAACGATGAATCTTTCTCATTCCAGGCCTGGAATTCATTGCACTTCACACTTACCAGTCCTGGTGGATATAGTAAGCACTTAATAGATTTTTGTTGATTAGAACTGGATTAATTTAGAAGGAATCATTAATGTTGATCTTTTCTTTCTGAATTGCTTCCAGCATCAATCAGAGCACTATAAGGTAAGGCTCATATATTTCCCATAAGTAAATAAACAATGGTATATAAGAAGAAAATCCCTAAGATGACTGGATCCAAATCCAAAGTTTTACCCTGAAAGAAAACTTATTTATCTGCTTTATTTCCAAACATGTGTGAGATCACAGCGTTAGAAGATCAGTGTATGTGCTGGCCTTCTAGTCTGTGCAGGAAATTGCAAAAATGGGACTTGTTCAAGGGAAAAGTCAGGCAGCCTTTAATTTGTCATTGCAGAGGGACTCCCCTGCCATGTCTGCAGGCTGGTGAGGAACCCCCAGAGGGGCTGCTGCTCTCCTTCAGTGTCAGGTAACACAAGAGAGATGGCTGGGTTTGGTGACAGACCCAAGAGACCACACAAAGATTTTCATGTAAAGGTACAGATTTATTTTCAGTTGTCTGGACAGTTCACTCTATGTCAGATAAATGGCAAGTGATAAATAAAAGAAGAATGAAGAATTTCTTCTCTACAGCAAAATAAAGCATCTCAAAATACATCATCCAGCCCAGCATTATAGGCACACTCATTTTACTCAATAGATGTGCTCTTGGAAAAGTTGGTGTGAGTTGTTAGAAGTGTATAGGGAGAGGGAATGGGTGGGCAGTGGGTGAGAGGGATGCAAAAAAATTTTTTTTAAGGAAGATAAAACAGAAGGAAGTTCATAAGGGTTCAAGCTGAAGGAGACAATGTGAAATTTTTTTTGTTGTTTTGTTTCGTTTTTTTGCTGAGACAATTGGGGTTAAGTAACTTGCCCAAGGTCACACAGCTAGGAATTGTGAAGTGTCTGAGATCACATTTGAACTCAGGTCCTCCTGACTTTGGTGCTCTATCCACTGCGCCACCAGCTACCCCTAATGTATTCTTTAAAAAAAACAACTTGATGTAATACAAACCTAAGATTATAAACATACACAAAATGTGTGTATATATACACATGTTTGTACATGTTTGTATATATAATTTACTTGTTTTGTATGAAAATATTCTTGTTTATTATAACCAAAAATTTTTTTAAAAGTAAAAAAGTTTTGGAGTAGAAGGGCTATAGAATATGGAGACTGGATCTCAAGATCCAGAAGTCCTGAGTTCTAGTCTTATGTGCCCAGGCAACTCTCTAAAGCATCAATTTGTATATCTGCATCCATAGAAAGATTATCTCATCTGGAGTTCCCTCCATCAATGAATTCATAGGCTCTCTCTCTCTCTCTCTCTCTCTCTCTCTCTCTCTCTCTCTCTCTCTCTCTCTCTCTTTTAAAGAAAAAGGTGGGTTTAAATGAAACTTTTCTAAGTCAAAATACTAAGATGGAAGAAGGAGACTTGTCTAGTTGGACTAAATGTGATGAATTCTCTCTCAAAATCACTATTTTTTGGAATGCAAAATTCTGCTATTGTTAAAATTTAGAATTTTTATACTATATAGGTACATATTTGGCATTGCAAATAATAGCTTTTTCATCCATTTTATGACTGAATTTTTGTAACCCTCACACACCCCTTATATCCACTTATAGGTATGGCCTACATCTATATTTGCACACACATGTATTTAAAAACAGGACATACCTGTAATTTTAGATGAGAGAGTAGATTTTAAAATACCCCGAGTATTTACATCCAACCCAACTAAAAATGTTTTCCAAATAGCAGATTTGTGGTAGCTTCCAAAGCTCCACTTCCCCAGTAAACATCCCCCTGCCAAGCAGAGCGCCGGAGCTAACAGGCTTTTACTTAAACCCTGGGAAAATTCCAGTGACTTAGATAAAATGCCATTTTATGGCACCTTTTTATCCTAACCCCGGCTTTCCGCTCTCAGCCCAGGGTGCCTTTGGGGACAACCCCAACGAGTTTTGCCCGGGGTTCCCCAAGGTAGACTTTGCCCACTACCACAGACTGGTTTAACAAAAACTTGACACGTTGACAGAAGTTCTGTTTTGTTTTGTCAGATGCAGAGACAGCTGTCAGCTGCAGCTCCACAGCACGGCTGTGCGAGGTTCTGCCCCGTGGGGCTCCGGGCTGTGCTGGTGTCCCAGGTGGTGGCCAAGCTGCCCGTCTGGACCAACCTTTCAGGCCCGCCGCACCACGAGGCGATTTCCACTTGAATAAGCCGGCTGTGGGAGCACCGGCCCAAGACCGGCTCTGTCAGCCGCTGCCTCCCTGGCTTAGGACTTTCTTTCGAGCCCTAGTTTTCTATTAAACAGGCCTGAGCAAATTTCTACAAGGGTCGTCCCTTCCTTTTCAGAATTATCTTCCTTGTTGCGTCATGTTTCCCTTGAGTCTTTAAGCCCTTAAAATCCTTATTGTTTATAGTCATTTTTCACTCATGTCCGACTCTTCCATGACCCCTTTTGGGGTTTTTTGGGCTGGAGGGATTGGCCATTTCTTTCTCCTGCTCATTTACAGAGGAGGAAACTGAGTCAAACAAGGTTAAATGATTTGCTCGGAGTTACACAGCGAGGAAGCCAGATTTGAATTCATGAAGGTGAGTGAGTCTTCCTTAAAAGCTGCCCTTAAAATCATAGAGTTTGCTAATAACAGGGTGATACCGATGTCTAGGCCCTGCAAACCACCAGCTAGGAGCTGTGGTTGCCCGGGCTCCTGACAGCTCCTGATCCCTAACTCAAGTCAACTCCCCCAGGCTGGGAAAACCTGAAATTCCACTCTCTCCTTCCCTCCCTCTCTCTTTCACTTAAGGCTTTTTATCTAGTTAAAAAGTAAATCTCCCAGAGAGGGCTGACACTTTAAGGCATTATCAGCTATTTACTCTTCGGTCCATGGGAAAGATCGGATAACAGATTTTGATAAGGTTCAAGTGGAGGATGAGCAAAAATGGCAAGGGCCAGAGTTTGCAGATGAGAATTCTACTAGAATTCTAGGAAGTGGAAAGTGAGCCCCTGTGGAGCCAGTTCCCCAGTTCCCCTAAATGAGAGGTGGAGATTAGAGTGGGGAAAGGATTCAGCTGAGTTTGTTTTGTTTTGTTTTACAAAGATAATACCAGAATGCTACTCCCTGCCTGCAAGCCACTTCCATTGAGATCGCTCAGTGCAAGTTGGTGGAATTTTCTGGGAAGAGACTGAGATATCCTATAAAGAGATCCCTCCTCCTCTGGGTCCTTATCCTACCAACCCAGGTTCTGGGTCCTTATTCTACCAATTCAGGTTCTGGATCCTTATCATGCCAACCCAGGTTCTAGGTCCTTATCCTAACAACCCAGGTTCTGGGTCCTTATTCTACCAATCCAGGTTCTAGGAAAATAACAACCTAGGTTCTGGGTCTTAATCATCCCAACCCAGGTTCTGGATCCTTATCATACCAACCCAGGTCCTGAGTCCTTATCCTACCAACCCAAGTTCTGGGTCCTTATTCTACCAATCCAGGTTCTGGATCCTTATCATACCAACCCAGATTCTGAGTCCATATTCCACCAACCCAGGTTCTGGTTCCTTATTCTACCAATCCAAGTTCTAGGAAAATACCAAGCCAGGTTCTGGTTCCTTATTCTACCAATCCAAGTTCTAGGAAAATACCAACTGAGATTCTGGTCTTAATCATCCCAACCCAGGTTCTGAGTCCTTATCATACCAATTCAGGTTCTGGCTTTTTTTATTATACTGAAAGTATAGAATTTATGGTTAGAGGAAGCTAGATGGTCTAGGTTCACCTTCCTAAATTCAAATCTGAGTTCAGATACTTACTAGGTGTGTGACCCTGAGCAAATCATTTAATCTGGTTTAACTCACTTTCCTCATCTGTAAAATGAGCTGGAAGGGGAAATGGCAAACCACTCTAGTATCTCTGCCAAGAAAACCCCATATGGGATCACTGAGGGTAGGACACAACTGAATAATAACTGAAGGTTCCTTTTATTCTGGGACTGCACATGTAGTAAGCATCAGGGTAGGGCGTTCTAAACTATGATGATAATTTCAGTCAGAGCTGATCAATAATCATTTATTGTGCTCCTACTATGTGCCAGCCACGAACACGGGGGATAAAAATACTAGGAGGACAATCCCTGCCCTCCAGAAATTCACAGTCTAACGGGGAAAGGGGAGACAACAGGTAAATAAATACATTCAAACAAGCTACAGACAGAATACATAGTAGGAAATAATTAACCGAGAGAAACCAGTCTAGCAGAGTTTATCTGGATAATCCTGGGATGAATTTATTCCTGATTTTTTTTGTCCTCAGAAAAAGTTGATTAGGGGCCCCTGAGGAATCTAACAATTACATCAGTACCATTCCTATGAATATTCTAATAGAAATTTGAATGCATCCAACCATTCCCTGGATCTGTTGAGAATTCTTCTGTAAAGACATTGAAGTATTTGGGTCTAGGCTCTCAGGCCTGTGGAGAATTCCCATTTCTTGTCATAGGAGATAGAGAAGGGGTTGTCCTGGAGGGAAGAGAAAGGCATAGAGCAAGAAGGCTGTAAGCCTGGAAAACAAATTTCTCCTGCTTTGTAAATGTGCCAGGGGCCAGCCTAGCCTAGAATAATAATCATGAGAGACCAGAGAGCCTGTTTTCACTTGAAAAGACTGGGTATTTACACATCCACAGAGCAAAGTTTGAGGAGAAAAAAAAAGTACGTCCAGGTGAGATCCATTAGCAGCAAGGTATGGAAGGTAGAGACACAAGGGGTCTGGTAGGTACTTAAAGTGAAATTGCCTAGAGTTCAACAGATATCTCTGCCATTGAGAAATAAATAGGCTTGCAGGAGAAATGACCAATGTGAATGACCAGGGAAATGCAAGAAGCAATAAAAGAAAAGAAAAGGGTGTATGAGAGCTATAAATCAGCAGAAGAAGTACTGCAGGAAAGGTAGAGGGGCCTGAATTGAATGGACAAAAGCACATGTTCTTATAAATTAGGGCCAAGAAGAGAAGCTCTAAAGTGGGAAAAGGTAGAAATTCCGCGAAAGGTTTTATGAGACCTACTTAGGCCCTGGACTTCTGAAGAGGGATTTATTCTGTGTGCAGAGGAACACCTTGCAGGGTAAGTGACTGCTTTGTATTTAAGAGGGAGAAAGCCCCAGAGTTGTCAGCAATCTGTCAGTGTGCTCAAGTGTAATGAGAACCGGACTGAGGAAGAATCTAAGGGGGCAGGGCTGGCTTCTACATCTGGCCTCTCATTGTGGGATCTTGGGCAAGCGCTTTCCCCTCTCTGGGCTTCCTCTCATCAATGAAGAGTTTGGGATTAGATGATTTCACTTCTAGCTATAAATTTGTTTTCTAAAGTAGAGAGAGCTGATGGCTCCTTATTCAAGCCCCTACTTTTATCACTATAGGGAAGAGATTTAAGGCTGTATATGCTCAAAATAATGATTAAAACAAGCTAATTCTCCTTCCCCCTCATCCCCCTACTCTCAGCCATAGAACCTGTCTCAGCCGCAGCCCAGAAATGGCCTGCTGTTAATGGAGCTGTTTGCAATAGGTGTAATTGGTGGCTCAAAGACCGTATTTGCACAAAATCCCTCTCATTACTGCAGGAATTATTAAATGATTATTAAGTACTTCGCGCCTAAATGAGGGGACAGAGTTGATGAGAGCTTGAGAAAGGAGACATTCTGGTCTTCTGGCTTCCAATTCTGCTTTCAGGCTTTTTTCAGTCCTTGAAAGGAGAGAAAAACTCTGAGAAGAAGTTATTGTATGAAGGAGCCAGCAAGCTCTACTATATCACTTATACCCAGGTAACTACATAGAAAGTAAATGGAATTTTCCCTTGAGTGAAATCTAACTTTTTCTCTTGGTTGAATTATGTCATAGTAAATAAGAGGGCTCACACACTCTATGTTATCTGTTAGATAGGCTCATATACTTTATCTGATTTGTTTGGTTATTTGGATGAATAAATTTGTTTGCTATTTACTATGTATATTTGTTATATAACTGGCATTTGATGGAAACAATTAAGCCTTTGATTTCTATATCTACATATATATGTGTATGTGCATATATATATATATTTATTATATATATTGTTGTATGTGTGTGCCTATAAACTTGGGGCAGTGTTTCCTCAATAAAGGATAGTCATCAGAAGTGTAGCTAGAATCTAAACATTATTTTTCCTAGAATAACAATATTTAAGGGAGTACATAGAAATAATTATTATCTGTATATTCCTTTCTGTAAAAAAAAAAAAAGAGTGATAAGAATCTAGCCCCAATCTTCAGCTTTTCCTCCTGACAGGGGCCAACTTGTATATTGAAGAAAAGGCAATGGGGGAATATTTCTTTTTGCTTCCCTGCATGCTACATCCAGACAAACCTATGTAAATATATAATATATGGGGGAAAATATACCTTACATATGGGAACAAGAGAGCTTAACTCAACCAATAGATCTCTCTCTCTCTCTCTTTCTCTCTCTCTCTCTCTCTCTCTCTCTCTCTCTCTCTCTCTCTCTTTCTCTCTCATTATTATTATTAAAGCTTTTTATTTCCAAAACATATGCATAGTTTTCAACATTCACCCTTGCAAAACCTTGTGTTCCAATTTTTTTCTTCATCCCCTACCCTAAACGGCAAGTAATACAACATGTTAAACATGTGTAATTCGTCCATACATATTTCCACATCTATCATGCTACACAAGAAAAATCAGATCAAAAAGAGAAAAAAATGAGAAAAAATAAAATGCAAGCAAACAACAATAAAATAAGTGAAAATACTATGTTGTGATCCACACTCAGTGCCCACAGTCCCCTCTCTGGGGACAGATGGCTCTCTCCATTGGAAGTGGCCTGATTCACCTCATTGTTGAAAAAGAGCTACATCCATCAGAATTGGTCGTTGTGTAGTCTTCTTGTTGCTGTATATTTTCCTGGTTCTGTTCACTTCACTCAGCATCAGTTTGGGCAAGTCTCTCTAATCCTTCCTGAAATCATCCTGCTGATTCTCCCCAGCTCTGTACTTCACTTGAGCAAAGAGTATTGGAAAAAATCAATCTCCACCCATGAGGGGAGCTTTATATAAATGGCCTTTGAGCCATGGGTTACATTCTTCAAATCCATTCTACCCTGACTTTCTTTTTAACTCACAGCTTTTGAAGACCCTTTCCCCCTCCATCTATAAAATGGTATTTCCACACATTAGTATAATGCAAAGTGATACCATGGAACAACAAATCCCATTACAACAAAATCTCCATGAGATAAAAAAGATTTCCTGTCTTAGCTGATGGCCTCCATTGCCTTTCTAAACTATAACATTCTGGTCTTTCTCATCTGTAATCAGTTGAGTAAGAGCAATTGAAAGTGGTCTGAGAGATGTTAGTATTACTCTGCAATCTTCTGAACCCCTGTACATTCTCACTGTAGGGCTAGACAATCTCAACCTCCTCCTACATGCTTATTCCTTGTTATTCACAACCCTTTTGTACATAAATATGAGAACTTCAGTCCTAGTTTCTATCCAGCCACAATGGGACAAAACCTCTCTAGAAGGACAGACGATAATAACAGACACTTAGACAGTACTTGAAAGTTTTCAAAGCACTTGACATACACTCTAATTTTTTGAGAAAATCTCTACTATTGGCTTCTTCTCTCATGTCTGCTGATTCAGGGAGCCAAGAGGAGTTGGGATGTTCTTTATTCCTCATTGCTTCTTCTAGATTCCAATTCTGCTGGTTCCATTTAACACCTTTCCACTCAAGTTTATGCCATATAATTATAGTTTTCTGCCCACGTTTCCCCTGCTGTATCTGTTATCCAGGACATAGACACACCTACATCATTTAGCTTTAAATCAGTGACTTCTTGACCTGCCTTTCAGTATTCTTTTCCAATCCAACCCCTGCCACCATCATTTTTTTATGACTTTTCTGTCATTCTCAATGGGCTTTCCTGAACTACATCTCATCAGTCAGGAAACAGTTTAAGTGCTCATTATGTGCCTGGTGCTGGAGATACAAAGAAAGGCAAAAGACAATCTCTGTTCCCAAGGAGCTCACCATCTAATGGGAAAGACAACATGGCTTATATTATGTAGAAGCAAGCTATCTGCAAGATAGATGGAAATGATGAAGAGAAGGGAGGCATTAGCTCACACTTCATTGCTTTTCCATATTTATCAAAATGATGAATTCTGAAATTTTTCTCTCTGGTCACAGCCCTTTCATACTTCCAACTGCCTCATTCCTCCTGATTCTGTTTCTTATCACTCTCATCTTGACTTTTGGTCCCATGGCCCCTGTCCCCTACCCCCTTTATTTTATTCTACTTCCTGTCCTTCAAAGGCTTGCCTTTGTAGTTAGCCATTTCAACAAGGTGCCTTTGCCACCATTGAATCCCTCATCACTTTGTCTTTCTGTTATTCCTATCTTGATAATAACCAACCATGACATACCCCCTTCATCTGTCTTCTCTCTTTTCTACTCTCATGCTGTAGGCCATTGCTGGAGAAAGTCATGAAACTCTTGACTGAATCCACCAAAAGTTCATGCTAGTCAAATTCAAATAAACTTTTACTGATGTACACTAAATAAGTTAGAAAAAGAACAAATTAAAAACCCCCAATTAAATGCCAAATTAGAAATTCTGAGATTAATGAAATTGAAAATAAGAAAACTATTGAACTAATAAATAAAACTAAGAGTTGGTTTTATGAAAAAAAAAACCCAAACAACAAAATAGATAAACTTTTGGTTAATTTGATTAGAAAAAAGAGAGAAAAATGCATATCACCAGCATCAAAATGAAAAGGATGGACTTTTCCAATAATGAAAAAGAAATTAAAGCAATAATTAGGAGCTATTTTGCCCAACTATATAGCAGCAAATTTCACAATCTAATTTTTTCTGATGCACAGTGATCATTTAATTTTATTGGATTGATTCCTCACAGTTCCAAATTTTTCAAACCACTCCTTACTCCTCTTTATTTGCCCCCTCTTTCCAATCCCTTTTTCTTGCTAAGGTTAATACAATGTCATAATCCAAAAAGTTGTCAACAGTCTAGATCTTTGGACTGAAATAAAATGAAATTTAATAGACAGAAATATAAAGTCTATCCCTTGTTTCCCCTAAATCAGCTTCATAAATACATCTTAAAAGATGCATGGCTGGGTAGCCATTTGTCTGAAAAAAGATCTTGAAATGTTAGCAGGCTGCAAGCCCTATATGAGTTAGTGTTGTTATGTGGGAGCCAAAAGAGCTCATGCAATCCCAGGCTACAGCACAGACCCAGGAAGAGAGTCCAGCTGTACTTTGGACAGCCTGTATCTGGATAGTGTGTTCATTTCCAGACACCACAATTTAAGAATGGACTTTGGTAAACTAACGCATGTCCACAGAAGGATGACTAGGATTGTGAAAGTTCTCAAGATCCTGACACAGGAGGCCTGGTTCAGGAGTCTTGGGGTTTTTAATTTGAAAAAGAGAAAACTTGGGAGAAACATGATAGACTGTCATCTGGGAGACATCCTGGAATTCTTCTGTTTGACCCTGAAGGCAAAATAGGAATGATTTAGTGAAAGTTGTAGAAACAAATTTGGGGTCTATAAGACCCCAAAAGAAAATCATCCTAACAATTAAGTTCTTTCCTCATGTCTTTTGTTTTTGTTTTTTTTGACCACTCTGGGTCTCATTTTTGCTTATCTCACATTCAGCCATGAATACTCCTTATCTGTGAATATATTTTATTTTTCTCTCAGTAGTTTTTGTAGAATTTAGAGGAGCTTTTCCAATAGAATCAGACAAATAAGCATTATTTATAGTGTATTTTGAGTTACACAAGGGGAGGACCTTGGCCTAAAGTGAAACATTCAGGACTAGGCATTGAAGAACCAAGGGGCCTTCAGAAATGTATACAACCATTCCAGCAAGCTGCTGGAACCCAGGCGGGCTGGTCTTTATTATTCTTATAGCTAAGATTCCTAAAGCACTTTTTACGTTTGCAAACCACCTTATATTTATTGATAATCATTTATTTTCATTTATTCATTCATTCAATTGTTATTTCATTTGATCCTCACAACTTTATAAAGTTTATAAATAAGGAAGTAGTCAAAGAAGTTAAGTGACTTGCTTAGTTAGGGTCATGTAATTACTAAGAACTTAGGCAGGATTTTCTGACTCCACTTTATCCATTTAGCTGCTTCTTGAGGCTTTTTTTAACTGTCACTTTTTTGGTTACTCCTCTTTGGGGTATATATGGGTTGCAATTGTTTTCACATTAAGATTACTCACTAAGGAAGTCAAAGAACATGGTTTTCATGCATGGAGGTGGGTTCTTATCATAGTAAGTCTGGTTACTTTTTTCTGACATCAAAGGCAGGGAGAAACTAGACAATGATTAATGTGAGGGTCCTGGCAAACAGAGCATCAGCATGGGCTGGTAAAATTTCAGAAAAGGGCAAGAAGGCAGGTTACATATGGTTTTCAATCAATAAATAATTATTAAGTCCCTACTATGTACCAGAGTCCAAGGCTACAAAGATAAAAGTGAAATACTTTCTTCTCTCAAGAAGCTTACCTGTGAAGAGAGACAACATGGACACAGGCAAATACAACAAGTTAATGAGAATGAGAGCACTAGCACCTGGGGAAATGGGAAAGCTTTGGTACAGAAGGTAGTGTTTGAACTGTGACTTGAAGAAAAACAGAAACAGAATCTAAGATATAGAACAGGAGGGGATCTTAAAGGTCATTGAGTCCAACTTTCAAATTTTATTGATTGAGAAACCAAGCCTCAGAATGTTGAGGGATTTCCCTAGGATTACAGGACTAGTTAGTGCCTGAACCAGGATTTAAATTTAGCCATTCCTGACTCCAAACCTAGCAATTAATCCATTATACTCATAGTATTTCTTAAATGAAGTTTATTGCTCTCAGGTCCATAAACTTTTTTTTTTTAATTTTTACTATCACATATCTGATATTAGAATAATTTTCATTTATATCTCTCTCTCAGTCTAGCACTGTGCTTTTCACATGGAAAGACCACTAGCCGTGGACTTAGATAACCTGAATTCAAATTATGCCTTTAATAACCTGACCTGTGTGACATTAGCAAGTACTTCTATAGTCTCAGTTTTGGGGCAACCAAATGGGCATAGGGCAGAGAGTGATGGGCTGGAATGATGAAGTTCAAATCTGGCTTCAGAGACTATCTGTATAACTCTGGGCAAGTCACATCATCCTGTTTGCCTCAGTTTCCTTGTCTGTAAAATGAACTGGAGAAGGAAAGGCAAACCTTTCCAGTATCTTTGCCAAGAAAACCCCAAATGGGGTCATGAGGAGTCAGATATGACAAACAACAAAATCTATAAAATGAAGGAGTTGTACTGGATTTCTTTTGAGGGATTTTCCAAATTAGATCTATGATACAATAAATTCATAATAAATGTTTATTGTTCTGAGAAACTTTAAGTGAGACTTGATAAATCAAAATGCTAAGCCTACCATAAGAATTTGGATAGTTTTCTTTTTCTAGTAAATTTATTTATTGCTTTATGAATCATGTTGGGAGAGAAAAATCAGAGCAAAAAGGAAAAAACATGGGAGAGAGAAAAAAACAGAAAAAAGAAATGAGCACAGCATGTGTTGATTTACATTTAGTCTCCTTCATTCTTTTTTCTGGAGGCAGATGGCATTTTCTGTCCAAAGTCTATTGGAATTGCTTTGGATCACTGAACCACCTTTCATAGTTGATTATCACACATTCTTGTTCTTTTTGTGTACAATGTATTCCTGGTTCTGCTTGTTTTGTTCAGCATCAATTCATTTTCCAGATCTTTTCAGAATTAGCTTGTTCATCAGTTTTTATAGACTAATAATATTCCATTACCTTCATGTATCACAACTTGTCCAGCCATTCCTCAACTGATGGGATCGACTCATTTTCCAGTTCTTTGCTACCACAAAAAGAGCTGCCACAAACATTTTTGCACATGTGGATCCTTTTCCCTTCTTTATGATTTCCTTGGGATACAGACCCAGTAATGGCACTTCTGGATCAAAGGGTATTCACAGTTTTATAGCCCTTTGGGCATAGTTCCAAATTGCTCTACATAATGGTTGGATCATTTTACAACTCTACCAACAATGCATAGTGTCCCATTTTTCCCACATCCCCTTCAATATTTATCATTACTTTTTCCTGTCATTTTAGCCAATCTGAGAGGTATGAGGTAATACCTCAGAGCTGTTTTAATTTGCATTTCTCTAATCAATAGTGATTTAGAGCATTTTTCCATATAACTATAGATGGCTTTAATTTCATTATCTGAAAATTGCCTGTTCATATCCTTTGACCACTTATCAGTTGGAGAATGATTTGTATTCTTATAAATTTGACACAGCTCTTTATATATTTTAGAAATGAGATCTTTATAGAAAACATTGGTGGAAAGATTTTTCCCAGCTTTGTACTTCCCTTTTAATCTTATTTCTGTTGGTTTTGTTTGTGCAAAAACTTTTTGATGTAATGTAATCAAAGTTTTTGCCTTTCATAATGTTCTCTAGGTCTTTGGTCATAAATTCCTCCTTTCTCCAAAGATCTAATAGGTAAATTATCCTTTGTTCTCCTAATTTGTTTATGGATTCTTTATTCTCAAATCACATATCCATTTCAGTCTTATTTCGGTATGGAGTGTGAGATGTATATGTGTGTGTGTGTGTGTGTGTGTGTGTGTGTGTGTGTCTATGCTGAGCTATTTTCCAGTTTTCCCAGCAATTTTTGTCAAAAAAGTGAATTTTTATTCCAAAAACTGGAATCTGAGGGTTTATCAAAGACAAGATTAGATGCATGCAACATAATAATCAAGGCCTGTAGTAATCTATTCCACTGGTCCACCACTCTATTTCTTAGCCAATACTGAATGGTTTTGATGATTGCTGAAAGCAGCAATCATATTATAAAGATCATATAGTTTTAGGTTTAGTATTGCTAAGCTACCATCCTTTGTGTGTGTGTGTTTTTTTTTATTAATTCCCTTGATAAAGAATTTGGGCAGTTCTATACATCTGAATAGCATGTGACATTCATCAGATAAAATCAAATAAGAAAAAAAACTTTATTAAGCACTTTCTACGTGCCCTGCAGATCCTGTGGAGAATGGGATATTTGTTTTCAAGAACTGTATTGACCCAAAGAGGGAAACATCTATTTTGTATGTATCTATCTATAAACAAGATGTCTACTTTGGCTAAATTGTAGCTGCCCAAGAGGAAAGACTTTTGTTTTTGTCTTTGTCTCCCCAGGAATGGACACAGTACCTGATATATGCTTGATACTTAAGAAATACTTGTTGATTGAACTAGGACATAAAGAAAAGACAAGTTAAATAATTGTAAAGACAATATTAGATAATAATTGTAAAGACAATATTAGATGATGCTAGATTGTTGTATTGAGTCATTTCAGTCATGCCCAACTCTCCATGACCCCATTTTTTTTTTTTTTGGCAAAGATGCCAGAATAGTTTTCAATTTACTTGTCCAACTGATTTTACAAATGAGGAAACTGAGGCAAACAGAGTTTAGTGACTTGCCCAGAATCACACAGCTTGTAAATGTCTGAGACTTCATTTAAGCTCATCCTCCTGACTCCAGGAATGATCTATTGTACCATCTGATTGCTCCCAAGACGTCAGAAGGCAATCCCTGATTGAGTGCCAAATGAACTATAGACCATTTGCTTCTCTAAGATTCCCCTTTACATTTCTGAGAACTATTATTTCAAATGCCAGTTAGAGCACTGCACTCAACAAGCCAAGGTTAGTATAGAGGTTCAATCCCTATGTCAAGTCTTCCTTGACCCATGCTAATGAAACAAACCCCAAACCTGAACATCTTCATTTCATGAGTCCCTTGTCACAAGGGAAGTTGGGCTTGAACAGGTAAATGGATCATTTGTTGATCCACTCCTACTCCCAGAATAAAAATCATTCAGTGGGTGCTTCTCCTCCGTGGAGCGGAAGATTCTTGCAAGGTTGAAGAAGGATCCAGCAGTGCAGTAGGAACACTATCTACCAAGGGTCCCTTCCCCCTGTTTTCCATCCCACCCCTCAACATAGGTTAGGGAAAAATATTTTTCCTTTTTAAATAATTTTTTTCAATTAAAAACCATTTCTTTTCCTTCAAATTTTTGCCACCCTCTGGGGAAAAAAATAAAAACAAAACTCTTGTAATAAAAATGCATATTCAATTTGTGGCAGCCCTCTTTGTATTGGCCAGAAACTGGAAACTGAATTGTTGCCCATCAGTTGGAGAATGGCTGAATAAATTGTGGTATATGAATGTCATGGAATATTATTATTCTGTAAGAAATGACCAACAGGATGATTTCAGAAAGGCCTGGAGAGACTTAACATGAACTGATGCTGAGTGAAATGAGCAGGACCAGGAGATCATTATATACTTCAACAACAACACTATATGATGATCAATTCTGATGGACGTGGCCTTCTTCAACAATGAGATGAACCAAATCAGTTCCAATGGAGCAGTAATGAACTGAACCAGCTACGCCCAGAGAAAGAACTCTGGGAGATGACTAAGAACCATTACATTGAATTCCCAATCCCTATATTTATGCCCACCTGCATTTTTGATTTCCTTCACAAGCTAATTGTACACTATTTCAGAGTCCGATTCTTTTTGTACAGCAAAATAACGATTTGGACATGTATACTTATTTTGTATTTAATTTATACTTTAATATATTTAACATGTATTGGTCAACCTGCCATCTGGGGGAGGGGGTGGGGGGAAGGAGGGGAAAAATTGGAACAAAAGGTTTGGCAATTGTCAATGCTGTAAAAATTACCCATACATAAACTTGTAAATAAAAAGCTATTAAAATAAAAAAAATTCATATTCAACTAAAACATTTCCCAGATGAAATGTCTGAAAATGTGCCTCATTCCAACAACAAAGTGGTCTCTAGAACCTGGCTCCCAGGGAGCTAAGGACCAATCTGTCCCTACCTTGATTCAGCTTCCTGCTAACCTATAGACATATGGATGTGATTTCTTGGTCACTTAAGGACATAAGGCCCATCTATGTGGATATTAAGGCCTTGCAAACTTAGTGGATGTCCCAAGACCACAAGAGTTACCACATCCTGACCTGCCGATCAGATGAGTTTCCTCATGGAAGCAAAGAGAGGGCACGTCTAAATCAAATTAAGTGCTGCTTTATTGTTGTCGTACATCCTTTCCCTGTTCTTGCTAAATAAATCTTTTGTTAACTGTTGAAAGACTTCTAATTGTCTCCCTTTGTTCCAACATCAAACCTAAACTAACTGAGGAGCAGGCCTGCCCATCAAAAGCAGAAACAAAAGATTACTGCCCATTGTCTTTGTTTGTCATATGAAGACTAAAGAGACCTTTCCAGTTTTCTTCATGCGAGTTCATGGCCATGTATTATTATCTTGAATTCCTTATTTCCCTGCTGTCTCTTGCTTGTTATTTCATCCAGATTTAGAACAACTATCATTAGCTTTTCCTCAAGCAGTGTATTAGACCATCAAAATCTAACTTCCTAAGTGCTACTTAACTGTGTTTATCTGTTATTTCTTCCCCCAAAAATGTAAGTTTCTTGAGAGCAGGAAGAATTTTATTTTTGTCTCTGTATTCCCAGTGTCTAGAGCATGTTTAGTTGATGAACAAATGCTTTTCAAATTGGTTTTCTCTTTTTACACATCCCCCAGTTCACTGTGTAATACCAAAATTGGGCATATGTTGCTCATTTTGTGACAAAGCATGAAGCATCTCTAGTTACGTACATCATACTCTAATACCTGACTATCGTTTTCTATAAGAACTCCATTTATTGGAATCTGACAAATGATTGCTCAATTCATATGGTGTCCAAGGTCATTACCAGTTCTGGGATTCTCTGATTTCCCATCCCCTCAAAATAGCCTTAAAGAACCCTGCATTTTTTGAATCAGCTAAGAAAAAGAAAATAAGGAGAGGCCAGATTACAGAAAGCCAGGGCTACAAAGAAGGAATTTGTAGAATACAGAAAGTTTCCCTTTTCCCTAGTTTGTTGTAGTTGCTGAGCCCTCTTAAGTTTAATAAATGGCAAGTGACACTTCACAAATCCATAAGATCAGACCGTACATATGCATGTGATCAGCTGCTATTTTTGCCCCTGGGTTCCAGTTACATGTCCAAAGCCTGGAAGCTTTGTTCTCAGAATTCATGCTGTCATCAGAAGGACTTGGTACAAACACAGCATTCCTCTTGGTTGCCTGTTTCCCTGTCACTACAGCCATTATCGAGGCAGCCACAGGAAAAGCTCAAGTCTCTCGGTGGGGTATGGGCTATGTCTGTGTGCTACTCGTCTTGTCAAGTGGGTTTTAATAATAAATCATCCCTTCCCTCTTGAGTGACACCTTACCCCTATCCCCAATCAGTCCGGGCAAATAAATGCCCATAATTCCAGACCACTGCACAGAGTTTATAGGCATGAGGGGGAAGGGGAAGGGAATGAGCATTTAAATAGTGCTTATTATGTGGCTGGCTCTGTGCTTTTCTATGCATGTTTCATTTGAGCCCCACAACAGCCTTGTAAAATAGGCATTATTATTATTATCTCCATTTTACAGCTGAAAAAACTAAGGCAATAAGAAGTTAAGTGATTTGCCCCTGAATCCCCCAAACAGTAAATCTCTCAGACTATATTTTAACTTGGGTCCTTTGGTCTCCAGATACATTCCTAGCCACTGTCATCAGCTACCAGTATGGTATAGGATGTTCCTGGTTATTAAACCAACTAAGCATTCTGTCAAAGAACAAGGTACACTTTTTTTCTTTTTTAGTTCATTCATTTAACAAGCATTTATTAAACACCCATTATGCATAAAGCACTGAGGCTGTAGAGACTAAAATAAAAGTAGTCTTTGCCCTGAAAAACCCAGTCTCCTATTAGGACAATAAAACAGATAGGCAAATTTAATGTCATTTGAAAGGAAAGAAAAAAGAACAGAATGATCCAGTCAGCTTCCTATAAGAGGCAGCATCTGAGGGGAGCCTTGTAGGAAAGGAAATGGAACACAAAATGATCTAGTAGGCTTCCTACAAGAGGCAGCATCTGAGGGGAGCCTTGCAGGAAGCTGAGGAGCTCGGGTGGGGCACATTGCTGCTATGGAAGATAGCCCACTCTGTTTTGGATTGTGTGGTAGGCAATGGGGGTGATACAAAGAAAATTAAGACCTGATTTCCTGCCCTGAGTTCCTGGTTGGGGAGATAAGGCCGACAAACACAAAGAAATTTAACAACCCAAGCCCGCCAGTACCTATAGTTCTTGCTACAGTAAAGCTATAGTAGGTACCCGTGCAGTGGGGTGGTCAGGGAAGGTTTCATGGAGGTGCTGGGACTTGGCTTAGACTTTAAAAGGGAGAGGGGAGGAGAAGGGAAGAAAATGGAGATTATCAGATGGAAAACCAGCCTGAGTGAAAGACAATTAAACAGTAGTGAACATGTTTTCAGAATCGAGCAAGTAGATCAAAGGATCCTAGGATGCAGAGATAGAAGGGTCTTAGAAATCATTTAGTCTTTTTCCTCGTTTGAAGCACGAGTCCCAAAGAAGTAAAGCGAATTGTCTATGATCTCACAAATGGATAGCAGATGGGTTTTTGAGTCCATTGCCCTGTCTATTAGACCCAGTGACTGAATTAGAAGGTTCATGTAAAGAAGTCCCTGGTATAGGGACCTAGGGGAAGGGGAGAAAGTGGGCCAGAGAGGGCACAGATTTTGGAAAGTCTCCAATGGCAGGGTAAGAAATTTGAGTTTTATTCTCTAGCTCAGGAAATTTTTGAGTTAGGATGTTAGGAGTTAGGATGGCTAGAGCCTGATGAAACAAATATTTTAGGGAGAGACATTTGGCAGTACAAGATGGAGGGACAAGGAGACAGAAGGGCCAGAAAGGCTGTTGCAATATTCCGGAGTGGGATGATGGCAGAGTGAATGGAAACCCTTTTCCTTTACGTGGGAAGTTCATCTCACAGGCCATCAGGTAAACTGCTAACCCAGTGAGGGCCATGAAAGCTCAGCCCTTTAAAGGTAGGGCAGCCACAATCTGGCCCCAACGAGCATTTCCTACGTGCCGGCTCAGTGCTTAACGAATGCTGGAACTACAAAGGACAGGCACTGAAAACTGTGTGCAAGCTGTGTTTTACACCGATTTCCTCATGTCCTCACTCACAATCTGCATTGTTTGACCGCTAGTTGTTTTTTCCTTTTTTCCTGGCTCACCTGTTTCCACAAGGGATGGCAGAGAGAATCCCTTTCATGGGGTCACCGCAGAGCCGTGATTTTTCTGAGTAAAGCTGGGTGGGGTCGGGCTTGAAGGGGAAGTTAAGCAGATGAGGCGCTTAGTCCAATGGTGTCTCCAAAGGATGTGAATATGTTCCCCCGCCCCAACCAGCCCCAGCCTTTATTTTAGGACAGGAAATCTTTGGGGGGTTTGCAGGGACTGAATAAATCTGTCTCTTTGATAAGCGAGGGTCTCTGTGCTGCTCCCCATGGGAGAAAGTTCCACACTTCCTCTGATTGTTTCATTTCATTGAATTTCAACATGTGAGACACTGGAACCTCATTCCTGGGGAGTTCAAAAAGGAAGTAATGGGACCCAGGCTGGGATTAAACCAGGAGGCCAGGGGAGAAGCAGCAGCAGAGACATGGAGCTATTCTAGTCAGTTATTTTTCCCTGGCTGTGCCCAGACAAGCTCATGTTTCTGGCCCCGCATCCAAGACCAAATAACAAGAGGATGATGCTTCAAATTATAATAATAGAGTAAAGGTTCAGTTTCAGATGGGAACGGCTCTATTAGGGCATCCAGAAAGCATTTAATAAAGCACTTCTTCCTAAACACAGAAGTTATACAATCTTACTCTGTGCCATCGAAAGGCGAACTTATTTCTTGTAGAAGAGTACTATAATTTATTTTATCACTAGAGTATGAGTAGGGAGCCCATGAGTAGGGAGAAGTGCCGACTTATAGAAACGTTTTATTATTATTATTATTATTTTTACTTTGGATTCCATTATTCTAACCTATGATATTACGGGGAATGTAAGCTTCCAGGGGGCAGGAACTGTTTCTTTTGTGTCTTTGTGCTCTCCTTACACAGCACAGTGCTTGGCAAGTCAGCCCTTAATAAATACTAAGTAGTTGATTGATTTGATGTCTGAGAGATGACGTATTACTCTTTCCCTGGTAACTTTTGATTGGGACCTTTTGGAAACAATATCCAAAGGAAAAACTGGATAGTAAGGATTTCAAATGTGGGGACAACATGGGGGGACGTAGGTTAGGCTTCCATCTAGTTTGCTTTTCAAATTAAGAAAGGTGTTTTATTATTATTATTATTATTATAGTAACTTTTTATTGACAGAGAAAGGTTTCTTTCCTATGTGAAGGCAGCTGGGTAGCATGATCCTGGAGTCAAGAAGACCCGAGTTCAAATTTGACCTCAGACAGTGCCTCAGTTTCCTGATCTGTAAAGTGAGAGGGAGAAGGAAATGGCCAATCTGATATTTCTGCCAAGAAAACCCCAAAAAGGGTCTCAAAGGGTAAGACACAACTAAACAACAACAACAACAATTCTCCCCCTGTGCAGAGGGCTGGCCTTGGGTAAGAGATTTGTTCAGGGAGGAAATGGGAATCTGACTAGGGCTGTCTGCGAGGCGCCAAGGAATGAGTTATCCCAGAGTGTGGCAACAGCACAGGACATTATGTGCCGAGTGTAACCTACTCACTGCTACTGTTTGGCTTCATTGCCAATGATTGCTTTCACTGAGAATAAAAGGGGACAGGATTCAGACACTTTCTCACAGTTTGTCTCAGCTAGAAAGAGACCTTGCCATGGCAATCACACACAGGAGAGTTTTTGTCTTTGCATGAGCTGTAATTTTTTTTTTTTTTTTTTTTTTTTTTTTTTTTTTTTTTTTTTTTTTTTTTTTTTTTTTTTTTTAGTTCTACTCCCTTCAAATCCTTTTTATTTTTTTTCCCCTTTAAATACTACACATGGTCAGGAGACTTCCTGCAGTGTGAGGGAAGCCTCTCCGTCCGGCACTGGGTGGATGCTGTCAGAATTAGTTGGTTCTGTCCTCACCATTTCCTTTTCCTGTCTTTTCACTTGGATATCTTTCTAGTTCAAAATGATTTTCTTTGACAAATCTCAGAGGGAAAAAAAGGAAGTGGCTGCTTTTCTAAATGAGTTTTCTAATTAGGGCACAAAGATTTTTTAATCTGTTGCTTTATTCTAAAAAAAAATGGGTTTGAATTTTGCCAGTGTTGACCAGATGAATTAGGAATAGTAATGAATGGTTGTTAACAGAAAAGAATGTCCACAGTGAAACTTCTGGGGGAAAATGTGTTCCTTTTGAAAATGAACTTTCTGCCACCTCAGATAAAGTCTTGATAAACAAGGAACTTATAAACAGTTGATTCTTTTCTGGTAGGAGAGGATTTAGTTTCTATCAGGCATTCCTAGATGGTAACTTTTTATTTTCATAAATAAAATTCTTATGGAAAAAATGTAAACTCTCTAGAGACAGGAGGGGGAGGTCATTCCCCCCCCCCCCCAGTCTTGCCTTTTTCAGCTTTCATTGGCCCTGACCTCCAGAACTCCTTCTGGTGAAGAGCTGGAGTGATTGGAAACTGTTAGGATCCGAAGCTCTTTGGGAATGTGACTGAGCAAGGGATTCAGGCCGATTAACAGAAAGGAAGGGAGAGAACATGTCTGGAGGATTCTAGTCCTTTTTTATGACATGACCCTTTGGGTATTCTAGTGAAGCTTATGATCCTCCACATATTGACTTCATTCTTAATGGAAGGAAATACTAAATTTCAGTTAGAAGGTGGAAAAAATTTTAGTTCAGTTTTTTTCAGAAAAAAATTTCAGTTAAAAGTATGGAAAAAATGTGTATGTGCACATTTATTTGTGTATGTGTATCCATATATAGATATTCTTTCTTTTTTTCCTACCTAAGTTCACAGACCAACCTCCCCTACCCCAAAACCTATCAAAGAACCCTATTTTTAGGAGTCCCTGGCCTGAGCTATAACAAGAACACCCTGCCTGTCAGGGTGCTGTGATTTTTACCAGCCAGGGTCTCACTATTTTGGTCAGAAGCATACCTCAGAGATTAGAGAAGGATTCGTGAAATGCAGTCAAGGACCGATCTGTTGCTGACTTTGTGACCCAGTGTTACCACTGCCCTTTGGTGGATGCTATGCCTGAGTCCCCAAGCTTTACCACACAAGCTGACACAATATTTTCCCCAAAGACACATGTAGCACAGAGGAACACGAATTCCCCCCATAAACTGACTCCTCAGCACTACATTGCTCTGTTGCTCATGGTTCTCACCTGTGTCTTTCTATCTCCCAGCCACTGGTATAAGGGCCAGTTCAGAGACACCATCTACATATACTGTTATAAGCTGCCTCCAGACAGACTTAGAGTAGGGGGAAGTCGAGCCTTCCTTACAGTTATTGATTGTATTGCTGCTTTCCTTCCTCAAAGACCAATTTCCCATCTTTCCTGATGGCGGTAAACAGTATTTTTCCATGCTGTTACCCCCTTTCAAGTCCCCTCCTCCTGCCAGCAGAGGTGGGGAGGTATGACTGTGCTTTATAATGTACCCCGATGGGGAATTAGCTAGGGCCTGCAAAAGTCTCTCTTCTCCCAAAGGACTCATTTGTGCTGATAGTCATTCCATTTATTCACCCTGCTTACTTGGTGCTTTCAGGATTTTATGGAGAGGGGTTAAATGCTGGCTTCTGCATTTTCTTCCCTTCTTTCTCCATCCTACCCCGAGACAGAGGTTTCCATTTAAAAATAAAACTAATAGTAAATAGCATTTATTTAAGCTTTAAGGTTTGCCAAGTTCTTTATATATATATATATATATATGTATATATATATATATATACATATATATATATATATATATTATTTGCGTCTTCCAGCAATCCTGTGAGTAGATATAATTATTATTTTCCCCCAATAATATTTTATTTTATAAATACATGTAAAAGATAGTTTTGGGGGCAGTTAGATGGCACAGTGAATAGAGCACCAGCCTTAGAGTCAGGAGGACCTGAGTTTAAATCCAGCTTCAGACATATAACATGTCTTAGCTGTGTGACCCTGGGCAAGTCACTTAATTGCCTTGACTGAAAAACAAAAAACAAAAAAAAACAAACCCAAAACAAAAAACAATCCACCAAAAAGAAAGTTTTCAACATTCATTTTGGTATAACTTTGTGTTCCAAATTTTTCTCCCTCTTTTCCTTACTTTCTCCTTCCCCCAAGAAACAAGCAATTCTATATAGGATAATTATGTATAATTCTTTTTTTTTTCAAACTCCAATGGTTTTTAAAAAATTATTTCTAGTATCAAACAGAAAATCCTCTTTTTGACTTTTAAAGTCCCTCACAATCTGGCCCCTTCTTACGGGTGCAATTTTCTTATGTTTTACTATCTTCCACATATTCAACTGTACAAATTCAGGGTCAGTAGCTGGTTTTGTTGTTATTGTTGTTTATTTGTTTGTTTGTTTTTTTTTGTGCAATTCTTTTAAGCATATTTTCATATTTGTCATGTTATGCTAGAAAATTTAGATCAAAAGGGAAAAACCCTTGAGTAAGGGGGAAAAAAACCCAAATACTATGCTCCAATCCACATTCAGTCCCCTTAATTCTCTCTATGGATGGAGGTAGCTTTTTCCATCCTAAGTCTCTTGGAATTGTCTTGAATCACCACATTGTTGAAAATATGTGCAATTCTTTTAATTGTTGAAAAGAGCTAAGTTCATCACAATTAATCATCATATAATCTTGTTGATACTGTCTGCAATAATTTTTTGGTTCTGCATATAAGTCTTTCCAGGCTTTTCTTAAGTCAGTCTGCCAATCATTTCTTATAGAACAATAATAATTCCATTATATTCATATACCATAACTTACTGAGCCATTCCCCAACTGATGGGCATCCACTCAGTTTCTAATTTCTTGCCATTACCAAAAAAGTTCTGTTATTTATCCCTATTTTATGGATGAGGAAACAGGTTTAAGGGAGAGTATAGTTAACTTACCCAGAGATATATATATATATATATACAGTTAGCGTATGACCCAGGATTCAAATTCAGAACTTCCTTACTCCAACCCTCTCTCCACTACCCTGTTAAACAAGTTTCCCAGAATGGCTTTACCCTTGGAGCTAAATTGCTCCATTGGAGTCTTGGGAGAGGTTAAAATCTTGTTCCTTCAGGCTCATAAACCTGTGCCCTGACTGACACGGGGATTAGATGCTTGGAAACCAGCATATAATTTAGACCCAAGATCTTGATTCCCTTGGCTTTGACATATGACTTTGGATATTTTTGTTGGTTTTAATTTGCTTGTTTTTATGTTTATTTATTTTTTTATTTTTATATGTCCAGTTTTTATATCTCTAGTCCTCAGCACAGTTCCTGGCACATATTAAATATTTAATAAATGCTTTTTAACTGACAGAGTTTCACAGATCTACTCCCCCTAAATTCCTGCTGCCTGTTTCACTGGATCCATGGACTACAATCTCTCTCTGCCTGGGAAGCACCAGCCTTGATATGATTAAGTTAGGTGAGACCGAGGCTTCCACTTAATTTCTTCTTTTTCAGTTTTAAGGTTCCGCTTTTCTTCCTAAGTGCTTCCAATCACTATAGACTGGATCCACTGGCAAGGCCATCTTAGATGGTCAAGGGGTACCATAGTGGAAGCATCGGTCACTGTCACTGTGATGAGTTCTTTGGTTGAGGGGACTGTAATCTCTGGTTATTGCTCCAAAGTTTGTTGTGGAAGGATCTCTTGCCGCCTCAGTGGCTCCTTATAATCTTTTGGGATGGGACCTCAGAAGTCTTCCAGTCCAAACCATCACTTGAGCAAGAATACCCTTTGCATCTGATTGTCAGATAATTACTAAACTCTATGTTTTACAGTGTGTGTGATGTGCAGCTTAGATTCTTTCTGAAGATTTCCTCCAAATAGCCTCCTTCTATCTCAAAATGCTTTCTAGTAGCCTGAACTCTTATGTACATAATCAATAAGAATCCTGTCAGACTTTCAGCATGGTGATAGTCAAATTCTATTTTCAATGGTCCTCCAAAAGTTCAGAAACCCTTCTTTAAATCGCTTATGACATCTCCAAAGGGGATGCCTTTCTTCCAAGAGATGAATAGTCTTAAATAGAATAGTTCTACCCCATTTTGCCTAGAGTAAGTGCTACCTTTGCTAAGCCTGCTTCTGAAGGTCCAAGATCAAGGTTTTTTTTTCTTCTTTAAATGAATTTTATTGATGTACTTTGTTTTTATGTTACCTTTATTTTCCAATTTTTCTTCTCCCTCACTTCCCCACAATATAGTCTTTTCTAACAAAGAGTAGGCGTAGAAACAGAAATTAAACCTTTGGTTTCACTGGTTTAATGAACTCTTAGGTGAGGAAATTCTGTCAATACAAGTTAATACTTGTCTTACAGAGTTTCCTAGAGCCCTAAAAGATTGTGCCATGGCCAATATGTCAGCAGCAGGACTCCGACTCACTTTGTCTTGGCTTTGTGGCTGGTTCTCTGTTTTTCTATAACAAAGACAACAAAGAAAAAACCCACAATTCACTGACATTACACAACATTTTGAAAAAGTCTGACACTGGCCATGATATTCCACAATAACAGTCCTCTGTATTAAAGGTAGGAAGGTGCTAAGCTTGGACATTTTAATTTTATAGTATTTATTTTCAATTATTTGTTATCTTCTCCATTTATATCAGTCATCACGTACAGTTTTCTGGTTCTGCTAACTGCATCGTTCATGAGTTTGTGCCAGTCTCTATGTTCATTGTGGTCATTGTTTCTTATTGTATGGTCATATTCCAATTAAATTCATGGCTGAATCTTAAAGACCAACTCATGCTTGCCTAGGAGGGAGAAAATGTATGATTCAGGATCCCCTGTTATTCCTCCATCTCCTCACCCTGCCTGTGCCCAACTACAACACAGTTAGAGTTGTGGGAATAGGGATGGGCAAGGCCCCTGGGACTTTCCTGGGTAAATGTGTGTCATTTACCAGGATCCCATATTTTCTAATTTCAAGATTCTTGAAGCCTCCAGCATAGATAAACCAAGGAGAATGAATAAGAATTCACAAGATATTCTCAGAAACATAGATTAAACTGATACATGTCATCACTTTGCAGCTCTTTGGTATAGGTAATGTTTTAAGTCTGCAATGGAAACACAGCGGAGGATAAGAGATACAGATAGATAAAAGATCTGCATTATTGTGATATCAAGAGGTCTCCCCTGGCTTTCTTTTCCTGTCAATTAAGCCAATTCTGTAGTAGAAGGATCAGGTTAGAAAACACTAGCCTGGACTTTCTTAGATTTCTCAAGTTGCCTAGAGGCAACCTTATTGTGGGAGAAAAGTCAATATTTTCTTTAGGGAAATGAGCAGTTGCTGCTGCCTTCCTGTCCCAAAGGGTCAACTTCTTTCCCTTCATGATGGGAGTAATTGCAGAGATCAAGTCAAAAGGTCCTCTGGGGATGACGCATTGTGAGAATTCAGAAGGGATTGTAACATAGAGATTGAGTAGCAATCCAAAGCTTGAGAAGAGATAGTATAGAGAAGCTCCAGTAGCATGCAGGAAACTGCAAAAGATATGGGTAAATGCGCTTGTTGCAACAAACTGAGATAACATCTTTTTTATGTCATTTGGGTGTTAGCCGTCCTCCTCAGCTGTTCCTGAAACACTAGTGACAGAAGGAATAAAGTCCAGCAAAAGACTATATTCCTGATAGCAAACCTGAGTGGGTTCTAGTGAGGATCCTGTA
The DNA here is from genome assembly GCF_902635505.1 of Sarcophilus harrisii. Lineage (NCBI taxonomy): Eukaryota > Metazoa > Chordata > Mammalia > Dasyuromorphia > Dasyuridae > Sarcophilus > Sarcophilus harrisii. The sequence goes on from NC_045429.1 coordinate 127,713,309, forward strand.
GAATTACCTTGAACCAGTTATTTTGTACAAACAAAGCTGTCCTATACAATATGGAGGTTAAGCTAGAGACGTCCACTCCTAAGGCCATCTTGTGAAAATAGGACCACTCTGACCACCAACTGAGGTACTGATGATCAGAATTAATGCAGGGAATGGTGTTTAGAGTCCTTTCTCATAAAAAGTCCCATCGTGCTCCTTGTTAATCGGGAGTTCCACTAGGGAACTTTGTAGCTTGTTAAGCATTGTAGTGAAACTTTGTTTCTTGACCTGGAGATGGTTTGAGGTGTAAATTCTGGATGACTCCCCACCTTGGCGGCTTCTTGTACCTCATCACTATCCAAAAATCAAGACACTTTAAGCATCCTACTATATGAAGGGTAGGCAGGTGGGTGGCTTAGTAGGTAGGGCTCTGGGACTAGAGGCAGGAAGACCCGAGTTCAAATACAGCCTTTGTGACTCTGGACAAGTCCCTTCCAGATTTTATCAAGAAAACCTCATGTGGACCACAAAGAATCAGACATGACTGAACACATGGCAGATAATGGTGATACAAATGCAGTGAAAGAAATAATCCATACTTATAAGGACATTATTTTATTGGGGGACAACATGGAGATATAGAAATATATACTGAGTAAATGCCAGTAAAATAGTTAAATACAAAATAGTGTGCAAAGGAGGGCACTAGCAGTCGGTAGGCAAGAAAGTGCTTGAGCTGCAACTCAAGGGACAGGGAAACTCTAAGGGACAGACAGAGGTGAGAACATTTCGGCGTAGGGACAGTGGGTGCAAAGGCATGGATTGGGGAGACAGGTGAGGGACAAGGAGCCACCTTGATTGGAAATCACAGGAAAGGGAAGAATGTGCAATGAAGAGAGAAAGATGGCTTTCAGCATTAAAGAAAGGAGCTTGTGTCAAATGCTGTAGGCTGTGGTAAGTGACTGGAGTTTGTTAATTAGGGAAGTGATGGGGTCTGATCCCCACTTAAGGGAAGTCACTTTGGCAGTATTGTAAAAGACTGAAGTAGAGAGATCCCAGGCAGGGAGACCAATTAGGTGGGTGTTGAGGTACTTGGGGAGAAAGTGGGCTTGGTGGTAGCTGTGCCGGGTAGAGAGAAGGAATCATGTAAATCAGTGGAGGTAGAAATAGCAAAGCTTGGGGCTTGATTGCACATGTAGGTTGATGGAGAATGAGGAGCTAAGGATAATTCCAAGGTTACGGAGATTAAAAGGCTAAAATGCCTTCTAGAGAAAGAGGAAACTTTGGAGGGCTGGATGGGGGTCTGAGTTAGGTTTTGGGCGTGTTGAGCTCCAGATGTCATCTTGGGGCCAGAAAAGTGCTTCTAGGTAGAATTACTTGTCATTCTCTATCTTTCATATTCATTTTTTCATTATTATTATTATTATTACTACTACTACTACTACTGTCTCTTTTTCTATTCCAATTACTTTTTTTCCTTCTTGACCTATGTGTGACTAAAGCCTGCCCGATCCACCCATGGTCATTATTTAGCTAAACAGACTCCACACTTGTAATCCAGCCTTTTTTATTTTTAACCAAACTGGTGGTTGTAATTGAGAAGAGATTAAGGGGCAGAGTGCATTGGGAGGGGTAGACAAAAGTCTCCTTATACCTTTCCCTTTTTATCCAGGCTGAAGACACAAGCTCTTTAGCTTTTATCACTCTATTCAACTGCTAGGAGAACTTTGTGACATGAATTCACAGCTGCTTAATGGAGAGCCTTCTTTTTTCTTTTTAATAGTACTTTATTTTTTCAAATACATGTAAAGATAGTTTTCAACATTCTTTTTCATAAATCTTTGTGTTCTGAATTTTTCTCCCTCCCTTCTTTCTTCCACTCTTCCTAAGACAACACAATCTGATATAGATTAAATATGTGCAGTCCTTTTAAACATCTTTCTATATTTGTCATGTTGTACAAGAAAAATCAGATCCAAAGGGGAAAACAAACATGAGAAGGAAAACAAACAAACAAAAAGGTAAAATACTACGTTCACATTCATATTCAGTCTCCCTAGTTTTAGGAGAGCTTTCTAAGAAACATAAATTACAAGATACCTTCAGGATTTCAGGAAGGAAAGTAGAACCCAAACTAGTAATTCTGGTGACCCAGCTCAGCAGCAGCCATGGGGTAGAAATTGGAAAATCAACTTATATTTTTGTAATGTGAAATAACAGAAAATTCAGTAGGGAGTCTAGTATTAATGTAAATTCTAAGTTTCAGTGTCCTGGGACAAAGCCCTGCCTAGTCGTGGAGTAAAGTGCTTTGTAAACCTCTAGTACCATAGAAAGGTAAACTCTTATCTTCCATTGGTAGCTTAGAAATTCATTTCTCTCCATCAGGAGGTAGGAAAAAAGCCTTTTGGTTTCATAGGTCCCCATAGCTATCAGAGAGGGACGGGTTGTCCTTGCCTCCAGCCTACCTGTCAGAATAACCCCAACAGTGGCCCTTTAGTTCTCCCTTTCTGGTTTCAAACCCAAATCCTGCAGTTCTGAAATTAAGATGAGAGAGATTGGCCCGGGAGGGATGGCTCGGTCTGATGGGAGGAACTGAAAAGTAGAGATGTCACTCCCTCATCTCCTGACCAGACAGTGCCCTTTCAGAAGGATGGGGTGGGAAGTCCTACAGGCTCCTGGTACTGACAGTCACCCGGCAAGTAGCAATAGTCCTGTTTGTCTTAGTCCTTCTCTGGGCCCTCCCTGACACTCCTGGAGGGCATTGTGGGCCTGGGACTAGAGCTCTTTGGGAGCAGAGGCAGTGATCCCTCTGGGTCCCAGTATTTCCAGAGATCTGGAACACCATAACGTGGACATGGGGTCTTAGCCCTGACTGAACAGCCTTACAGCTTGTCTATATAGCTCTCTATGGTCCTTCAGTGAAAAGTGATAGACACAGAGAAGTCCTGGAACTCGTTATATCGTCTGAGAGCTGATTGTTAAATGTTCAATGCCTTAGAACTTGGTATACTTTACAAATCTGGACCCGATTCATTATTTAGTGGATTGTCTTAGTTTCAGAAATGTTAATAATGCAGATTAAATGTAAAAACACATCCTGCTGTACATTTCTTTTTGTAAAGTTAGTTGTTAAACATTTACCAGCACGTTGTCGTTTTTGTTCGGCAAACCAAGCTCATTTCCATAATTCCTAATGAGTCGAGCTCCTCAGAAGCAGATTACTAGGATAAGATTTTTCCGAATAAGGCTTCTGAAAAAGGGTCTTTGTTCTAAGGGGATGTTATTAGATTTAAGACCCAAAAGTCACTTGTTAGTCACTCTTCTTCCTGTATCAGTTTGATATGAACTAACAAAGTTCAAATGAGGCAAACATAGATTTTAAGAATTGGGAAAGCTCTTCTGAGCCGTCCTTCTAGAACTGCCCTCATATTTCAAGACAGTCTTTTCTTGGGCACTTCAGTAGTAGGGAATTCATTACCTTACAAAGCTGACCATTGTATTTTCAAAAATATATTTATATATTTATACATTTATTTATTATATATTTAAATATTTTTTAAATATAATGTTGAATCTTCATATTGAGCCCAAATCTTATCTTAATGGAGATTAGTGGAGTATAGAGTGAGAAAGACTAGGAATGGGGACTGAGCTGGGAAGGAGGCTTGAATTTTAATCTTGGCTATTGTTAGTTGTCACCTTTGAGCCTTGGTTTCCTCCTGCATAAAATTAGGGAATTGGGATGAATGATCTCTGATGTTCCTGCCATTTCTAAAGTGCTGATCCTCTGATGCTGACACCATTACATGCTTCTGAAAAACAAAAAGAAAATGGCAGATTTAACTATAGTTTTTTTCTATCCCGAGTCTTTCAGAGGAAATAAGCACAAATCTCTCTCCATATGCCTGGGGAAACCGGGACCAGGATGAATCCTGAGCAAACTTGTATTAACATGAGCAAAATTAACTGTTGAGATTTCAAGAAAAATATTAAAAATTTCACAAAAAATTGAAAAAAAATTACAATTTTGAGTACAATTAAACCCAGACAAATTCCCAACCAGATTTCTGCATGTGATGCCTAAGAAATTAAAAAAATTCTATGTGTAGTCACCTTCTACAGATCAGTTCATAAAACCAGGAGTGACAGAAGGCTCTTTGAAAGAAGATTGTAGTGTAAGGATGTGGCAGTCATAAAAAACAGCCAGACACGACACTCTGGTAATAAAGAGTTGGGAAATATTTGTGGCTAGGAAGGAAAACCAGTGAGCAAAAGACACTGAACTGAATCTGAGCTGAGCTGACATTTTCACTAATAAAATAGTAAGGGGAAAAAAGTTTAAAGTAATGGATTTGATGTTCCAGGAGCCTAAAAATAAATAACATACATCAGACTCTTGATGTCCTAGGAGGAATACTGCAGATAACTTTACTAGCTATTGGGGAAAAGGGTCTTGGTCATTCTTTGGTATTTTTGGTTATACACAGGTGAGGTTCAGGACCTGAATATGTGATAAATGTAACACAATACAATAAGCATTAATTGAGTGCCCACTTTGTTCATATCATAGAGTTTTACCTAGGGAATAGGGGAAGGATGAGCCTTCATATGGGAATCCCAGTAGAATACAAATTTATTTTGCAAATATCTTGGTTCCTTTTTTTTTTTTTTTTTTTTTTTTTTAATTCTTTGTTTACCATCGCTGTCTTTTAGAGGACCTGAATTCAAATCTTGTCTCTGTGTGTCGTTGGGCCTTAGTTTTCCCACTGGTAAAATGAGGAGTGAGGACAAAATTTAGGCCATTTTGTCCTTTCCATCTCTCAATCTATAATTTCATGATATTTTTGCTGTTTGATTGATTATTTCAGTTGCTTCTGACTCTTTATGACCCAATTGGGGTTTTCTCGGTAGATCCTGGTTCACCTTTTCCTTCCCCAGCTCATTTTACAGATGAGAAAACGAAGGTAAACAGGGTTGGGTGACTTGCCCAGGGTCACACAGCTAATATGTGTCAGAGTTGGGATTTGAACTCAGCAAGTTGAGTCTCCATCTGACTGCTCAGGATCCTTATGTTGTACTTCTCTGTTGATTTTGCAGACCACGATTCTATGCTGGCCCATACAGGATGAGACTTCTCCATGTGGTCCCTTTTTTATTCCCTAACGTGAGCTCTCCCTGTGCAACCCCCTGGCTCCTTTCCCCATTACCTGGAGTTTCTACATTGCAGTTTTTAAAAAGGTGAGATAAGAAAGCCTGAGGCTATCAAATGCTTTAAGGGGATGTTTCCAACTTAATACAGTCCCTTCCGGCAAAGAACTTCCATTCTCCATGGGAAAGCTAACAATGGAAAACTAGGAGAAAAGAATAAAAGATTCTTTTCAAAAGTCTGATTACAAAATCCAGTCCCTGCCCTTTTGGAGCCTACTTTCATTTGGGGGAGAAGACTTCCACCTCCTATCGTGATGTCCCTGTGGGTTTTAATTTTCTAATTCTTTCCATTTCTCCAGTTTTATTTTTATCACTGTGAAAACCAAATAAATGCCAATCCATTTCTCACAACTTGAAGGAACTTTCAGTTAGTAGGGGTCTAAAACACCAATACAGATATCTATAATAAACAATATTAAAAGAGCCCATTAGAAAATTAAAACCAAAGTGTTCTGTGAGGACAGAAGGGGAAGGTTGCTCCTGATTGGGGTTGGAATAAATATAATATGGAAAAACATATTATGTTGATTATTAATGGAAGTAATTAGCAACAAAAGTATCTGATAATGATTTAAATAGGGTTGAATCTCTGAAGGTGAATTGTTTTTATGGGTGCGTGGGATTTAGAGCTGGGCTTCAAAAGCAGCTTGGTACAATTAGGAAAAAGTGATAGATTTGAAACCAGAATTTCTGGCCTCATATTCCAGTCCTACTATTTATTAATTGTTTGACTTGGGCAAAAAAAATTTATCTTTCTGGGCCTCCGTTTCCTCATCTTTAAGAAATAAAGTAGCACTAGCGGGCTCCTAAAACCCCTTCCATGCTTTAAATCTGTGATCCTATGATCTTCAGATAACCTTCTCTAAGGACCAATGTTAGGTATACACCTGTGGCGATCCTTTTTCTTGAATTCAACAACTGAATAACCAAAACTGTGGGTCTTTGAGGAGCTACTTACCTTTTTTAATCTATATTTATGAATTTTAATTTGGAATTCTTTGATTTGTTTTTAAATAATGAACAATCATCTCTTATTTGTTTAGTCCTACAAAGCATTTCCCTATAACATTCTTATTTTATTCTCACAACACACAATGGTGAGGTTCAATAAGAAGAGAGAGACCTTATTCGGGAGGCTTTGTGATAGCCACCCTTTATTTCTAAAGAAATAGAAACTCTTTACATACTTTCCCCCCTTCTCAGAAAGGGCTTAACTGCTTTGCAGATTCTTTCAGATATTTTCCAAAGAAAAGCTTTATTCAGTCTGGACTCTTAAACCTCCTTTGTGAAATGGTGTGGTATTTAATAAGATATGTGGCCTTTGCTATCTGAGTGACGCTATCAGGAATCTCAGCAAGTTCAAGAGACTTTTTTTTCTCCCCCTCCATCCCTCCAACACACCCCTTGCATCCTATCCCCCATAAGGTCTTTTAATCACTTTTGCTACTTGGCCATATTTGATGAGCTACAGAAATGAAGGGAAAACTGCCCCAGCAGACCTCGGTCTACTCCCTCTCTGCAAACAAAGATCTACCAGAGAATATTAGATGTGAGATGAAGATTGTCACAGTTTAAGAATGTTTTGCAGTGCGGTTTTCTTTCTGAACTAAAAACATTCTTTTAACGTGGAGAATTCCTAGGAGAACTGTAAAAAATCCTACTCACATGACATATTACCCCCTCCTGAATGGAGTCTACTGAAGGGTTATTAAAAATTTACCTTTTTGTCAATAAGGTTCTTTATGGGGCATTTTTCTCTTTGCATTTTAATGTGATGCTCCCAGCCCCAGATGTATGGGGGAGGAGACAAAAAGGCCATTTAAAGGAGGCATTCCAGAATGCCCCCATTATTTCTTTAATTGAAGCCCCTGACACACGGGCTGGGCTGCGTGTGGACATAGTTTCGTTGGTAGGCCGGCTTTCGCTAACCCACGCAGATTTTTTGACCACAGCCTTGGAGAAAACATTCTTTTAGCCATCCTACTTGGGTAAGTCAGAGTGCCGATCGAGCAATAATTGGATGTGAGAAGTTGGAAGCAGCTGCTCCTGTTTCTTTGAATCTCGAGGCAGTTCAGGAGCATTTTGTAATTGGTACGAATGATTCTGTGCTATTAAAAAAAAGTTTCCAAGTATAAAGCTGACAACTATAAGGAATATTGGAAAATGCTGTATCGAACAAAAAACGCCTTCCAAGCTTTTTTTTTTTTTCCTTTTAAAATGATATCACTTTGAAAAAAAAATTAGGTTTTATCGCTGGTTTTGCACCAATTGATTTAGGCCTTTTTTTTTTTTTCTTTTTTCTTAAGGACACCTATTATTCATTTTTTAGACCAAGGATAATTTAGTTATCCTGATGGGGGATGTTGAAGCCTTTCTATTATTCTTCAAAGCATCATTCAATTCATTTCCCTGAAGAGTTCTATTACATAATGGGAACTAGCTAAGAAAGACCATTGAAATGATTTTTGAGATCTTGGTTCCTTGGACCATCCTTGAACTCTCTTTGGAGGGTGTACTTTTGTCTCGGCAGTGGCATTTAAAGTCTTGAAATCAGCTTGATGAGAGTAGCAAAAATGTCGATACAGGAGGGAATATCCTTGGATTAAATATCAAGTTATGATATAGAATCCTACCTAGAAAAGGACCTCAGCAGCCCAAAGGATTCAACCCAAAAGGATTGAGTGTTAAGTTCATCAGCCACATAAAGAGAGGGAATGAAAAGGGGAAACTGAGATCTATTATCTTATAAGTCCCATGATCATTCATTTTTAAATGATCAGTGTCATATAAACTTTTTATTTTTATTTTATTTTAATTTATTTTTTATTTAATAGCCTTTTATTTACAGGATATATGCATGGGTAACTTTACAGCATTAATAATTGCCAAACCTCTTGTTCCAATTTTTCACCTCTTTCACCCCCTCCCCCAGATGGCAGGATGACCAGTAGATGTTAAGTACATTAAAATATAAATTAGATACACAATAAGTATACATGACCAAAATGTTATTTTGCTGTACAAAAAGAGTCATATAAACTTTTTAATCTCCTATTTCTTTTTTTCTTTTAATCTCATATTTCTATCACTCACTGGGAAAAAAAAATGTTAAACTCACCTTGCTAGGATTATTCCTTTCTTGGATGAACTGATACAAAGGATTCAGGTATATTTGGAGAAAATGCTACATTTTCAGTGGTAGCATCCAAGCCATGCATGGGAGTGTGGGTATCGTGGTTGAACCTCTGGACGAAGCGGGCTCATTGCAAATAGGTGCCTGACAAATAAATGGTCTGATGGGTCTTGTCCAAGTTCTAAGAAAAACTAGGAAATGGATGAATATTGATATCTTAATGTTCAATGAGGTGTGAAATAGTAAGAACGTTGGGCCTGGGATCAGGAAGCCTAAGACACGTGCTGTATGACTTTGGGCAAGTCACAAAAGCCTTTTTGCCTCAGTTTCCTAATCTGTAAAAAGTCTGAGAAGAAAATGGCAAACATTCCAGTGTCTTTGCTGAGAAAACCCAAATGGAATCATGAAGAGTCAGAAAGGACTGAGCAACAAGAAGTTTTTCCAATGGGAAAAATGGACCTCCTGAACACAGAGAAATGAAGATGAATCATTAGCCACATCAGCTAATGATGGCAGGTTTGGCTAATTGTTTAATAAAGATTGTAGTAGCCAAAATCCAGTCACCCTGAGAGCTAAAACTTGACCCTTAACATTGTTTGAGACATTGTAATAGGATCAATTCTATATCGGCAAGGAGAGGCTTTCTAGGTCTTTTCTGACTTATTTTTATCAACAGTCTGTGGTTATTACAGTCACTTTCTCCCATTATTATGTCATAGTTGGTGTCTAATCTTGGGAATCAAAGTTTTCTCAGAGAAACAGCACACCTATAGTGTTGGGAGACCATTCTGCTCGCATAAAATCACACCAATAGAATGACCAGGGAGGTCCAGATGATACAAGGTATTTTTAGAATCAGGCTCAAAGCTAACATGCATTTTCCTGTTTTGAAAGTTCTCTTGCTCAGTCACCTCCCAAGTCCAAACCAAATGAACTTACATGTCTTTCCCACAGGAAAGAGAGAACATTTGTTCTTTCCTTTGAGAGAAAAAAAAAAAAACATACCCTCACTACACCATTATTATTTTAAAAAATATTACTACCATTAATAAAAAATAAAACAGTAGTTAGCATTTCAAAGAGCTCTCCTCTGGACAAAAGCATTTTATAAACAGGTATTACCAGGAAAATCAGGGACCAAGTGTGATAGATAAGTTGTGTCCAGTGAGTTTATTTATTATTATTATTAATTTATTATTTATTATTATTATTTAAACTATTATTTATTATTATTATTATTTAAAACTAAGGTCAGTGGATCTCTGTGTACCTTATTTTCCAAACTAAAATCTGGCAAGGTTTCTGTGCCCCCTAACAGGCGCCCTGTAGCACCAGGGGTTAGCCCCAGAACTTTTCCTGAGAGATCTTAGATTTCTGCTGTTCATGCTATCATTCTTCAGGGCCTGAGGTATTGAGCATGAAGGGAGAGTCCTGGCGTTCACTTCTAGGACATGGTCAAAGTGATTTTTATTTTGACTTTTAGAGAAACAGGAATTAGAAGTTCACACATGGGACAGTTTGGGTCAGATGCTTCAGTTCTTGAAAAGGGAAGCAAGCTTGGGGGAGTGGCTAACAGGGGCCAGTGAAGCCCTCTGACCACATTCTATATTCTCATAGAAGTTTGCTCTTTAAAAAAAAAAAAGAACTTGAGGGAGTATTGTTTGCTAATCTAAATTCTTCAAAACGAGACATCTCCATCCAATGTTTGAACTGCCTAACCTCTGCCTATAAGTATGTGAACAATCCCAGAAACTCCTCATGAGCTAAGCACCTCAAAAACCCAGGGGAAGTTTGTTATTCATTTTATGTTGTAAGAGACTTCAAATTTACTTCTGTTTAGCTTCTCTAAATGACAGTTTGCTTAGATGTATCCTGTGACCTACACCGACTAGAAAGATTTAAAATAAGAAAAATTAATGGTCATTTATTTTCCTTTTTAAAAATACCTTCAAGACACAAAACTAGAATTTTTAAGAATCTTTCAATGACTTTTTTTTTAAAGATATATATATATATATATATATATATATATATATATATATATATATATATATATTATCTGGCAGCATTTTTTAACTTTGCAATTGTTTTCCATTCATAGAATATTAGGTGCTGCTGCTGATCCAACCTCAGCACAGGCTTGGAGTTATTTTTCCATTTGTATAGATGGATTTATAGTGATTTCTCCTCATTTTCTAGCCTGGTTCCCCCTTAATTAATGACACACATTTCTGATATGACTGGAAAACATTCGGAGTACTTTGGGGGACCATGTACCCAGGCAAAAAAAAACTACTTGAAATGGTAATTAGATTCATTACCTTGATCTAATTGAAAAATAAGCTCTAACGAGGGTCTGAGTATACAAATAAAACCATTTCTCCCCATGAATTTGCCTAATCTATGTACTGAGTAGTTCTTATTTATCAATCATTTAGAAAATTTTATAAGAAAGGTTTGGTGTAAAAATATAAAAAGCAGAAAAAAAGGCTTGTTCATATTCTCTTGAGATTTAAAACATATTCATTTTTTCCCTTCTCTTTTTAATACCTCGGAAGTTATTTACGGGAAACAGCCCGTATGAGAATGGGGTTGGTTGGCAGCTGAGAAAAGCAAGTACTAGGAAACAAAATTTTTTTTCTGAAGTCTCAGAAAACATGGTACTTTTTACTACTTTCTACATGGCCACTCCTCTATTTGCAAAAATATCTTATTATTATTACTTTTAGTTCAGTCTTATTGTTTTGAGTTTCCTTCTCTTCCACTCCATTCCACAAATATTAATTAATCAGATGTAGTATATAGTGTGCTTGGGATGCTGGGCTGGGAGTCAGAAGATTTGGCTTCTATGTGTTTTGGGGGCAAATCATTTAATCTCTTGAAGTCTCACTCTGATTTAGAGTATGAGGGATGTTAATCCTGTCGTGTTCCCCACAGGAGTGTTATAAGACAAATGCAAGGTAGCTTGAGATACTGGGTTGAATTCTGGCTTTAGATTTGAGTTCCACTTCAGGTACTTTTAGGCTCTCTAAATTTCCCCGTCTGTAAAATGGAGGAGTTGAACTTGATCATCTAAAAAATCCTTTTCAGCTCTAAATCTTTGACCCTATGGATGAAAAGCATTTAAAATCGTGAAATAAGTAGAAGCTATTGCCAATAGTGATAAGCACTAATAATGGCCTATTTTGTGCAGAGCCTTGTACCAGGCATTGTAGGAGAAGCAAACTAGATAAAGCAGAATTTCCTTTTTTCTAGAGGTTAGGATATGGTCATTGAGTCTCTACCCTGGGCAAGGCATCTTGCTTGATGCTCTGCAGATACAAAGAAAAAGAATCTCTAACAGTCAGAGTGGATTCAATGTGTCCACAAATAAAATGGGAAGTAGGATGTGAAATGGGGAGAAAAGGGATAAATTACTTTCTATTGGAAACCAAAGAGAGTTTCATGAAGGGGATGATGTTTGAGCAACTTTGGGGAGGATTGGTAGGATTTTTGACAGAGAGACAGGACAGGGAAGACATTCCAGCTATAGGGAAAAGTCCCAGCAAAGCCCTGGAAGCTGGCAAGGGCTGGATGTGTTCCTGGGAAGGTGAATAGATAGGCCAATTTGATTGTAGTTTAGGGATATAGGAAAGAGAATTAAAAATTAAAAATTTAATAAATTAAAAAATTAAAGCTAGAATGTTAGATTGCAGCAAGCTGAAGAAGGCCTTGATCCCTAAGTCAGTCATGACCCTAAATATTTATTAAATATCTAATTATAAATTATATTTTATAATTTATATTATATGCAATATAATATAAATTACAAATTATAAAAAATAAATACCTAATTAAATACCTGTGCCAGGTACTTTGCTAAAGCACTTTGTTAGGAAGAAACAAATCTAGGATATATTCAAAATGAATGCATCATATTTTTGTCTGTTGTGTTCAGTCATGTTTGACTCTTTCTGACTTCATTTGGGATTTTCTTTGCAAGGACACCAAAATTCTCCATTTCTTTCTTCAGCTCATTTTATAAACAAACTGAGTCAAATCAGATTAATTGCTTGCTCAGGATCACACAACTATTAAGTGTGATTGCTTTAAACTGATCCAATGCTTTGGCTGGATTTGAATTCAGGTCTGATACTGTGTCCCCAGTCCCACCTAGCGGTACTACATAGTATTTTAGGGAGTGCTAAAAATCTGAGTCAATCAGGAAAGGAAAATTCCTTTATCTGAATCATTGATTCCATTGTCTATTGTCCCTTCTAGTAGATTGTCCCTATGATCATTTTCTCTCCTCTTGAGATTTTCAATCTTTCCTTATGTACTTGCTTTTCCCAGATGGTTACAAATATACCTAGGTCTCCTGCATCCTTAGAACAGCTGGATGGTATAGTAGACAGAGCAGCAGACTTCATCAGGAAGATTCTTCTTCCTGGGTTCAAATATGGCCTTAGGTACTTATTAGCTGGGTGATCCTGGACAAGTTACTAGCTCTGTTTCAGTGTATTTATAAAATAAGCTGGAATAGGAAATAGCTGACCATTCCAGTATTTCTGCCAAGAAAACCCAAATAGCACCAAGAAAAATAACTGAAAAACAGTTGATTTCTTCATGGTAAAAAAAAAAAAGAAAAAACAAAAAACCTTTCCCTTGTCCAGATCACCCTCTCAATCTATCACCCTATATTTCTCCTTTTCACAACCAAACTCCTTGACATAACCATCATCTCCCTTCCTCTCTTCAGCCTTCTCCACTCCTATGGTTACTAGTTACCTTTAAATTGACAAATATTACTTAGTTTATTGACCTTTTTAATCTGGCCCTTCCTCAGTCTGTTTTGGACCCATTCATATACTATCTCTTAATTGTGAATGTGCCCTAAGCTTCTATCCTAGGTCTTCTCTTTTTAATACATTTTACTAATCTTATTTGCTCTCAAGGGTTCAATTACTTATAAATGGATTAAATATCCAGCCTTAGTTTCTCTCCTCAGGCTAAGTCCTATAGAACTCCTTTTTTCCCTCTCTAATTCTTACAACTTGGTCAACTCATCTCCTTTTCCGTATCTTAGATATACATATTTATTTTTATAAATCTTAAAATACTGTATCCTTAATGTCAATCCTTAAATGCACCTATAATCTCATCAGTGTGATTATTCCCTCCTGTGATGCAGATTGCAATGTACTTATGCATTTTTAAATATCCTGTATCACTATTGTTTTTGCCTTACATAGGAGGCACATGGAGTCCAATTAATATACTAGAGATCTTCCTTGTTTTATTCTGACATCTGTAGGATATCAGTGCAGTATACTGACTTTATCCTTATCTTCAACATGTGGAAAAACCATCTCTTTAAGACATTTATTCTAAGTCACCTTTTTCCTCAATTTCTCCTTGACAAAATATTGATTATAATGTGTTGTAGCCTCCTCACATCCCATGTGTTCTTCACATTTGTCCTCAGGGTGATTTTCAATTTAATTTCTTCGGATACTGTTGTGTTCCATGACTTTCAGCCATATGACAACAGCAGAATAATGTATTTAAAGGAAAAAAAATGGGAGTTTGTTTCAGGGAAAGTCTTGATGTCCTTAAAAGAATAGCACTTTTTTAAGGCAGCTCATTCTGTTTTCAATTCTTGACTCAACTGTTGTCTGTCTTGTGTGTTTGACACACATATGTTTATGCTCATGTATAAACACTTATTTGTATGTATACACACATTCTGATGGACAATTCTGATAGGGTAGCTATCTGATTATGTCATAATCTGGACATTGGGCATTCTTCATCTCTGCTTTATTTTAGACTGAACTCTTTTGACTAATAATGGATATCATTCTAGAGCCTCTGCTAGTTTAGGGGATTGATGAAATTAGCCCATTATTTGCAAATAAGAGCATCTGAGGGAATCTTATCTTCTCTCTGGAATCACTCTTCAATTTGGACTCTGTTCTAGATTCCTTCTTTCACTGGCTTGATGAGCTTGCATTATTAATTTTATACCTTTAAAAATTTTTTTAAATCTTTTTTTAATATCTTGGGATTAATGATCAGTGGGATGATGAATGAGGTGGTTTCTATGATGAGATCTTTCAAAGATTTTTATTATAGTTTTATTAGGGCATGGGAAAGAGCTTGTTGGAGAAAAGCCTTTGAGATGACATTTTGGTCTACTTAAATTAAAAGTTTTTTTAAAAAATAAACACAATAGGATGTTATTTACTCTGTAGCTTTAATAGCTTATGTAATGGTAAAGATGTGGTTTATTTTGAAATGTTGCTTATCCAACTATTCCTTCTAATATACTCATCAAGTACTATTGATATTTGCACAAATTATTCCCATAACAATTTTATGTAGATGAGAAAGTAGCCATATGAGTTGGTAGTTCCTGATTATTTTCTTGGTTGTCTTAATAAAGTCCTTTATTTTTCCCCAACCTTATTATTTTCCTTTCCTTTTTCAGCAGTAGAGGAGGAAGAGGATTCCTTGACAATTAGTGTCTAAATATTCTCAGAGTTGTATCACCCGTAATGCGGACCTCCTAGGTGTGTTGATTATAATGTGCTTTAGCCTCCTCACACCCCTGTGCTCCTCTCTTTAAGCTGCTTTCCTAATTGTGTTCCCTTCAGGGCTATTTCTCACCTTCTCTGTATGCATATTTATTACTGTGATATTAAGATTCAAAGAGTTTCTTATAAGAATCTTTGTGAATTCATCTGTGTTGTGTTAGATGCCCCTATAAAGAACACCATTGGGAAGCTACATAAATGTCATTAAATATTTTTTGTCAAATTGGCCATTTTTCTAGTACAATTTGACAAAAAATATTTAATTCTTTATTTGATCTTCACAACAACCCTTGAAGTAGATGGGATTGGTATTTCTATCACTATGGGGAAGGAAAGGCTCAAAGTGACCCATGGTTACATGGTTAAAAAGTCTCAGAACTGGGATTCAAAATAAGATAAACTGAAAGGTGAAAAATTTCTGTATCTAGGGGAGACCTAGGTATTTGTTTAGGAGCAAAGAAATAGCCAGGAAACTTAAAGAGACTAAAAAGAGGGATAGGTTGGGGACAACTGTAGAGGAAATCTCCTGGAGGAGATGGTAGTGGAATTGATTGGCTCAGGAAAACAAGTAGAGGGGTTATGGTGCCATGAAGAGGAACCTCTTTGTCAAAGATTTAAGCAAAAGGTGGAGAGAAAAGGGGATGACATGAGTTTTTACTTATAGAATGGGAAATATAGAAAAATAATACTTTTACTATAGAATCCTATAGAATAGAATATAGTGTGATGAATTAAAATTCTTTTTCAGTAGAGTAGGATGAGATTGTCCTTCATTCTCAAAAAGGACCATGACATTAGAAAGTTAATGCCCTGTTGCAAATGATTTGGATTTAAGTGAGGGAGGGCTGAGCAAACATAGGCAGGGGAGGTAAGGGGTGTCTGGCTATAGGAGAGGAGAGAAAGTTTGAAATGGCCATTTGGAGTGAGATAGAGAGTCAGTCCATCAGGGAAGACTAAGAGGATTGTTACATAAAGAAGCAGGTCTAGTTAGAATAGATAAAAATGTAGAGTGGTCCCAGGGGACATGGTTGTGTGACTTCCTCCACTTGTGTTCAACAGAATAAAGAATGGAAGAAGATGATAGTGGGTATCACTCAGTGATTCAAGGTCAGAGCATAGTGTAGAGTTGAGCTATTTATGTGCAGGTAGGTTTGGAATTTTAGAATTCTGAATCATTATGGCAGAAGTTTGGATAAATAACGGCTATGCTCTGTGACTTTTCAAAGATTTGACAATTAAACCCAATTTTCTTTCTTTTCTTTTCTTCTTTTTTTTTTTTGCTGAGGCAATTAGGGTTAAGTGACTTGCCCAGGGTCCCACAGCCAAGAAGTATTAAGTGTCAAATTTGAACTCAGGTTGTCCTCCTGACTTCAGGGCTGGTGCTCTATCCCCCGAGCTGCCCCTAAACCCAATTTTCTCACCCACAGCTTCTACAAATCCTAAACAAGTCATCTCATTTAATGCTTAGAGGATACATGTAGTATCCCCTAGTATGCTCTTAAATGTAGTCATTTAGATTTTAAAATGCTAAACCAATAATAAAGGAATATAAATGATTAAATAGCTTTCAAATAGGGTTATTGCCTTCAGAGCTTTGTGCCTAGGAGAGTTAGCAAGGAAGGATCCTGAGCCTCTTAACAGGGGAAAGGAGAAATCTGTTTGGCTCCCTTACCTTCATGGATAAATGATAGATTGCTACAGAAACATAACACTCCATGCTAGGTGTTTAGGGGTAGCTGTAGTCTTTCTCAAGTGGGTCAAGCCATTTACCCTGCAGTATGATGCTTGGGAAAGCATTCTGAGAAGTGCTATAAATGTCCCCAAATTAGTCTTGGCGTGCTTAAAGAGACATTGTGGAGGCTGGTAGACTTGCAGTCTGACTTTATCTCCCCCCCCCCAAATCAATGCACTTCTGTTCAAAATTGGGCAATTTTTTTCTTTGACCCCCTCTACAACACTCCCAAATGAATGCCAACAGTCTTCCTGTGTAATCCCACAATAGCCACTGTGAGTAGGGAATTTTTTTGCCAAGAGAAAAGATTTCAATTTGTTTGAAGGAGAAGTCATGAAAAGAAGTACAAATAATTTGTGAGATTATTAAAAGCAGCCAATAAACTGCCATGTAATGTTTTGCTCTTAGTGCTTCAACCAGATCACGAGATGCCGTGGTCATAATGGGGAGGAATAAGTGTGAATGTCAACATTTGGGCCATGGTTGCCTATAATATTTCATAATAACTAAGACCCTCCCTTGTGTTCTTTCCCCAAACTATAAACCAGAAGGCACCTGGAAACCCAGATCACAAGAGGGCTAGAAACATTAATTAATTTTATGACGAAGGTTTATAATGGGCTGCAAAAAAAAAAAAAATTCCCTACTGTAATTGGAATATACATTCCCCAGTTTTATCGTATGTCAATGCACATTTCCCTGCACAGCTGCTGGGGAGAGGGAGGGCACCGTTCAACTGCTATTTCTCTGCCATGACAAACACCTATTAAGCAGTCAGCATAAATGCTTCTCATTACAACCTCTGACATCACCCTCAGGGCAAGCGGACACAGAACAGCAATTGCTGAATTGAGTATAAAAATTATCGTTTTATTGTCTATACAACTGAAGGTCTAGCTTGGACTCCTGCTTCAGTCAGCGCTGTATAAAGGAGTGATTCTTCCCTGGAACAAATAAGCACAGTACACCATTGTAATCTAAGAAACAGGCACTATTTATGTATTGGAAAGCCTTGTTCACAACAGTGATAACAGTCTAATGGCCCAGAAACCACTATTTTAGCAGCTGTAGAAAAAGGAGCCATAAATAACAAGATGTTGAACAATGTCAGAGATAGATGATTAGAACACAAATGGAATCTTCCCCATTAACACAGCTGTTCTATCTGTTAGTTTAACAAGCATGATTCATAGGTGGGGACCATATATTTAATGTTTATAAAAGCGTCTTCTCCTCCAAAGCGCTCAAATGCTTCCAGTGTCTCTTGGATCAAGTCTCCAATGTTTACTCTCTTCTGTTGGCTATAGTCAATGCCATCTCCAGAGTTAACTGGTTAATAAAACAAAAAACACAAAGACAGTTATTTTTCTGCAGTTTTCTGAAAAGCATTATATATCTTGCCAGCAATTATCAATAGCTAATATCATTCATTTTTTTTCTCAGCATGGTGATGCTGGGAGACACTCCTTTTTATTTCATATAGCAAACTTAACATATTTTACGAGCTATAAAAATATCTAAAAATGTTGCATTAATTTATTTTTAAAAGCCATCTAACAAAAAGAACTGCACTTCTTAAGTTCCTCTTAGGTGGGAGGTACTACGGTTGGCACTGAGAAAAATAAAAAGATAAGTAAGACAGTTCATGTTTCAAATAGTTTACAATACTTGTGATAAATTCGAGAACTTAATTAGAAATATTTTCCCTTTGCTTCCACATTTATGGCTGTGCCCTAAACGTTGAGGTTGCTGGAAGTGTGACTTCTTGGTAAGAATATTACTACATTTGACATGAGCACCAGTTGTTCAAATATCTTACAGAAATAATAAAAAAAGATTAAGTAGAAAATATTTAATACTTAATGAATTATTACTTACTTAATACTTAAATACTTAAGCCTTGTAGCAAAGTATGTCACTTTAAGATCCTGTTTCCCATTATATTGGCCAAAAGAATCAAAAGAAACCGAGATGAAATGGAAGGGACATTACCAGCACATGACCCATGACAAAGCCGGTCTATAAATGAATCCCTATGGCTATGAACATGAGCCAAACCCCTTTGCAGAAGCAAGAGTGGGTCAAAACTCAAATATCTAAGACATCCCACAAAAGTGAGTTTGGCAGTGTGTTATTTTCATTTCATTTATTTATTTATTTTTATTTATAAAGTTTTGAGTTCCAAACTTTCTCTCTCCCTTCCTTCCTCCCTCTTCCTTGAGATGGCAAGTGATAAGATATAGGTTATACATGTGGCATTAAACAAAACATTTCCATGTTAATCATCTTGTATAAGACAGATAAAAGAAAGAAGTAGTCTAGAGTAGCTAATTTATTCACAGTTCTCCATCCAACAATATTGCTGTTACTGTGCACATCGTTCTCCTGATTTTGTTCACTTTACCATGCATCTGTTGATATAAGTTTTTCCAGGTTTTTCTGAAATCATCCTGCTTGTTATCTCATAGCACGATAATATTCCATTACAATCATTTACCACAGCCCTTTTAGACATTCCCCAACAGATGGGCCCCCTTTTATTTTTAACTCTTAGCCACCACAGAAAGAGCTGTTATGTATTTATACAAATGGATCTTTTCCCCTTTTTTTGGAGTTATAGATTTAGCAGTGATATTGCTGGATCAAAATGTATGGATGGTCCTATTAGCCACACTGATAGGTGTGAGGTGGTATCTCAGAGTTGTTTTTAATTTGCATTTCTCTGATCAATAATTATTTAGAGCATTTTTTCATATGACTATTGGTGACTTTGACTTGTTTGTCTAAAAACTACATATTCACAAATAGTATATTATTTTAGAGAGATTACCTTAGGAAAGAAAATAGTGTTGTAAGAATTAAATTTTAAGGCAGTCATGGGTGGCTGCCTCTCTCCGGTGACTAAATCTCAGATTGGTGTGACATAGCACCAGCACAACTGATAGATGGATGAAAAATTCAGTATATTAAATAATACTTCTTATCTTCAGTATGCCAACCAAAGCATTATGGCTTATCCTTTCAAAGGAATATATATATATATATATATATATATTATAAATATGTATGTAAGTACAAATACATACACACATGACAACAGAAGTCTTTTCATTAGTGTATTATTGCTTTCAGAAGTATATAAAGACTTCGGACTGGTACTGTTTCCAAATCTTGAAAATGAAGTAAACACTCATATTGTGTAAGCCAATAACCATTCTAATATTGGAAAAAGATCTGTTTTTTAAACAAGTAAAAATTAAATTTAATTACATAGGAATTTACTACCCTACCTTTGAATATTATTTTTATACCTACATTTAATGAAGATTGTTTGGAATTTTTGTCTGTTTTGTGGGCTTTCATGGCAAAAACATTTATTATCTTCTGATTATCACCTTCTGATAATAAGCCTTTATGAACTTTTTTGGTTCTTCTTCAGGACCTTTCAGTTGTCTTTTTTGCCACTTTGATTCTATGACCCCCTTATTTGTTTTTTGGGGGGTTTCTTGGCAGAGATGCTGAAGCGGTTTGGCATTTCCTTCTCCAGCTCATTTTACATATAAGGAAATTGAGGTAAATGAAGTGACATAACCAGGATCAATCATACCAACAATTAAGTGCTGAGGTTGGATTTGAACTCAGGAAAAGGAGTACTTTTGGTGTCTTCCTGAGCTCAAATCTGACCTCAGACCCTTACCAGCTATGTGGTAATTCCTTCATTCTGTTTGCCTCAGTTTCCCTCTTTGTAAAATGAGCTGGACTAGGCAATGGCAAACCAGTATCTTTGCCAAGAAAACCCCAAATGGAGTCCTGAAGGATCAAGCAATATTAAAACAATTGAAGAATAAAAAATTCTCTAACCTAGAAAAACAGTAAATGAAAAACTGGTTTTTCTCGGGTTATGAAAAGCCATTGGATGGATGACCCATCGTATTAATCCATCTACTGTGTATTGGATGAGCACTACAGATGGACAAAGAGCTAAAATTGAATAGGAGGATGAAATTGGATAGATTACATTTGGGAAATTACTTAACATTTCCAGTCTAAGCTTCTTGCTGCTTCAATAGAGAGTTTAAAAAAATATTTCATGATGTTATAAGGCTGCGAATTATGGAAGTTCCAAAAACTTAAAATATCAGGTGACCCATAGGGCAATTAAAAGATGCCTAGTGATTGCAACTAAAAGACCTCAAACATATTGCTAATGATAATTTATGCATGTAAAAGTGACTCAAAAGGCTTAATCATGGACTTGTAAGGCTTCAGAAAGAGTGAATTAGGTTAGTGAGCCAGTTAGGTAGTGAAAGTGAAGGATGGGCAGTTTGAACATTTTACTAGTCCCATCCATAAAGATTTTCAAAAGCCAGCATATGAGCTGATTTACCTGTGAAGCAGGTGCATAAAGACACAGGCAAGAATTCCACATCATAAGGCATCAGGGTGTATGGAAGAGAACACTGGATTGTGGGACTGAAGACCTGCCTCCAGATCCCAGCTCCGCTACTTCCCCACAGCGGGGCTGGGAAGAGAATTCACTGTTTTGTCTCACTTTCACTATCTGTACAAAAAGGGATTGGACAAAGTCATCTCCAAGATTCTTTTCTAGCCCCAAAGCCTACACTGTTTTAGGATGAGGCTGTAGAGAGAGTGGAAGGAAATGCCCAGCCCAGTGAGATCATAAATGCATCAACATTAAATCATCACTGGAATCTAAAGCTACAAGGCAGGGATGAAGCAAGGCTTTCAGAATGAGGGTAACTAGCTTGAAAGTGAGTTAGGGTACTAAAGCACAGCCAATAGTTTTGGCTTTTCTGTGTTAAATTGTGGAAGGGAAGAATAACAAATCAAAGGAAAAGGATAAAAAAAGTAAAGGAGGAATAAGAGAAAGGAGAATTGTCTCATTATTTGCATGTATACATGCGCATATCTTTATGTACATGTATGTCTATAAATTTATAAGCATATATTATACCCAAAGTCCCTCTCGTTGATGTCAGCATTAACATAGCTAATGTTAAATCTTGAGGGGAAAAAACCATGAAACACTACAAATAACTTATCTTCGTTAAAGGGGAGACAATTATCACTTCAAATGCAGCTTTCTCTGATCATTTTACTGAGAATCAAGCATAAGAGAAATAGGCAGAGTGCTGGACTTAAATATGTGGAAGAACTTGATTCAAATAAAAATAATATTATTAATAGCTAACATTTGATAGCTCTACTACATACCAGACATTTGCTAAGCACTTTACAAATATTTCATTTGATTCTCACAATGACTCTGGGAAGTAGATGCTTTTATTATCCTCCTTTTACACATAAGTAAACTCAGGAAACGGGGGTTATATGAGTTGCCCAGGGCCATCTGACATTGTTCTTTCTTTCTTGATATATAGATACACACACACACACACACACATATATATATACGTACATACACACATATATATTTATATATACATATATATGTAGGGATTAGGGATAACAATATAGAATGTAATAGTTGCCGAGGATCATCTGATGTTGTTCTTTACACACACATACAAACACAGAGTTTATATATATATATATATATATATATATATGTATAATATATATATTATACATATATATATATATATACACATATGTGTGTGATATATGTGAGGGGGATTGGGGATAATAATATAGTATGTAATAGTAGCTACACTGTACACTGTTGATGCAGGATTCAAGTGAAATAATATAATATGTTTTGCAAATGTTAAAGTGCTATATGTCAATTATTATTATTATTATTATTATTACATGAAAATGGGGGAAATATTGAAAATAGTTGGAATTGTGTCCACAGTAGCATACAAAGTATTCTCCTCTTGGAGCTCATCAATGCAGAAAAGCCTCAAAATGTAGTCTCTGGTGATCATGAGTTCTTCCTGTCACAAACTTATTTAAAGACTTTATTCCTGAAGTATGGATTGAGTTTGACACACTCGGGGCTGGTGCTTACTAAGGTTTTTGATGTTTTCCCAAGTAGATCATGTTGACAAACATTAAACTCCTACAAAGGGCCAGGTCCTGCCCTCAGTTCTAGTAGCATTTCCTGCCCTCAAGAAGCCTACACAGTCTAACTGGTGAGACATCGTACAACCAGTTATCTTCAAGCTAGGTACAGGATTATGTACAGGAAGGAGTTGTAGAGGGAAGGCAGGAGCAGTAAGGGGGATGGGGAAAGGGTTCCTGTGGAGGGTGAGATTTTAGCTGGGACTTGAAGGAAGCCGGGAGGGAGCAGCAAAGAGACAAGTGTCACTTAATGATATGGAAGACGGTGAAATGCTGAAGACTGGGAAAGTGGCAAGGGGCCAGGGTATGAAGGACTTTAAAAACCAACTGGAGGATTTTCCCATTTGATTCTAAAGGAAATAAAAAGTAGTGGGATGGGGGGGGGGGTGAGACATGATCAGACTTGAGCTTTAGGAAGATCAGTTCGACAACTGAATGAAGGTTAAATCGGAAGGAAGAGACTTGAGATGGGGAGATCAAGAAGACCCATTCACCAGATGTTCCCAGTGGCTGAGGGGAGAGGGGATTATATCCTAGAGGTATTAGTAAAGAAGAATTGTGGCTATCAAGGAAGAGAAATAGAGGATACAGGCAGATTACAGTGACTCATTACCTCTTATTGAAACACTAAGAATCTATATTTTTCAGTTATCTGAAAATTCTTGTTTTGCTCAGGTTATTAGTGAGGAAAAAAAGGGAATAGAATAATAATAATTATAACCATGTGTGTTCTGTCTAGTAATGGAAAATTCAAGAACTGGTTGTAAATAAGGTCTGTGGATACTGCCATGGAATGGTCCCCAAATCCCTAGTATTGATACTGGACCTACTGAATCCCATGCCCTTGAAAATAATTCCAGCCACATCGGAACTATTAGCAGTTGTCAAAGAAAGGGGGGCAGGGCTCAAATGCAACATATCCACCAAAAATGAAGCAGCTTCTGTATATTAGGGTATGTGCCCTTAGAAGCTAGGGATCTAAAGGCAAACATGAGCAATAAACAGATTTTTAAAAACTGAATTGAAGGCAAAGACCATAAAAAGGTAACAGCTAACACTTATATGATGCTTTAAAATTTGTGAAGCATTTTACATAGATTATTCCATTTAATGCTCATAATAATCCTCTGAGGTAGATGATATATTCTTTTTACAGATGAAGAAACTGAGGTTGAAAAAGTAAAAGACATTGCCAGGGTCATATGATTATGCAGAATTAGAACTTGGGATTTCTTGAATCCAAATTCAGCATTATATCTTCTGTGTCCTTTAGTAGCCCATTGACTGAGCCCTCACTTTATTTGGGGGAGGCTTTGTTTGCTGGCCCTCCTCCTACACAGTGATAGGTTGGAGGCATTATGCTTTAGGGCATTATAGTTTAAGATCCTGAAAGATTCACTTAGACAAGATGGATCCAATCCCAATCTGTTCACATATGGGGTAATCTATTTGTACCCAGATATAGACATTCCCTAAATCTGTGAGATGATTCAGTACCTATTTTTCACTGGAGGAATTCCACAAGTGAGTGGGATTTTGCCCCAAATAGAAGCCCCTTTGCATGAATCCACACCTTCAATTTCTACCCTTCCTGCAAACTCCAAACATTATTACTAATAACAAGCATTATTAGGCTTTTGCCTGATGCCTTTCATCCACAGATTTCTAGGAGCTTCCTAGCTATTCATTCATTCATTCTCTTCACAGATGAATCATAATTATGTCTCTATAAGCGAGATATGAATAATCCCGCTTTATCTATGACAGACATAGGGTACAGAAACTTCAATTAACGTGGTCCAGAAAATCCAGTAGTAGAATCAGGATTAGCAACCAGAATCTATGGCATTCAGCCATACAAACCATCCCTAGTACATTTAGTTCTACACTAAAATATAAACAGGAAAATGTTCATTTTATTCATGTTTTATGCATACTATGAAAGCATCAATCTCAGTTGTTTGAGTAGTGGGATGAAAAATGGTACAATGTTTTTGTTTTTGATTTAGTTTTTCCTAACAAAGGTTTAACTGCAATCCCAGACCCAAGTTTCAAATAAAATAATTGCAATCCCAGGCAACATTTAAGAAAAGCTTATGCTGTTTCTTAAATTCTTCTGACTTTTTCCACAAAGTCATCAGGGCAGCTTTCTGCCACTTCATAATAAGCAGAAAATCAGTTGCTACCATGTTTTATGGAATTAGGGGTGGGTAGGGGGAGCAGGAAGGGCAGGAGGAAGAGAAAAACAGTTCATTTCCATAGCTGTGGATTATGAGTCACACTAATAGTATTCATATGAATTCTTCATTTGACTTGTACTCTAAATAACTCTCAAAAGGCCCTTCCTAAATAGGTATGTTTTACTTTTCTGCCTCAGAGTGGAAATCTTTCAACTAACTTGTGAGAAGCTAATTGGCTTTAAGTATCCAAAATAGTAGGAGCTTCATAAAATATATGAGCATTACAAAAATCACATAAAAGTTTCCTTTCCCCATTTTGGAGTCAATCAAGAAAAATGACAATTTCCTACACAAATACATATGCACGCATATTTATAGATGGATATATTTTGGAAGAGTTTATTTAAATGAGAATATCAGAAAGGCTGAGAAGAGCTTTGGAATGGCCACAATAGAAATATTATAATTGCACAATCCCATTAGGGAAATGTGCTTCTAGAAGTCGACTTTAAATTAATGAAAAAGCTTTTATTATACTCTTACTATGTACAGAGCACTGAGGAAATAAATAAAATAAAAAAGTAAGACAATCTCTGTTCTCAAGGAACTCACTCTCTAATGAAGGGAGACAATACAAGCAAGATGGGAAGGCCCAACAGTCCCTAGGTCACTTTAAATCCCAGGCAGATAGCAATGCATCTTCTTGAGCTTTATCTGGAATAAAAGGAGGGAGGAACTTGGTGTTTGGGTAGTAGGAGCTTATTTTAGTTGTAAGGAAGTACTGATAATGGAAAGGAGATAGGAACAAGTAAAGAAATAGGATGAGATGACCTGTTAGTAAGGAAAAAACTGGGGGAAGAAGAATTTAAGTCATAATAAAATAAACATGGCAGGATGTGTCTATTTGATATCCATCATATATGTATATATATATATATGTACACACATTTTTTACATAATATATGTATTATGTGCAAGCTTTAGCAATATGCTAAATTATTTTAGCTGCATTCTTCTAGAACCATAGTTACATTATCTCCAGCTAGTATGGATATTCATATATATGAATATCATCTTTTCCTGGCAATAGATTGGGGATACTAGGTAGTATCTCTACCTCTTATGTATAGGTATCCTTATCCTCCTAATTCACACCTTACAAATTTGTAGCACTGATCTTTAAAAATATCTTTTCTTCTGCTCTTCTATACTATCTCTTGTATAGTAAAGACCTCAACTGGGACCACCAGGGGAACAAAATCCACAGTTGTCCAGGTAAGAGAGTTTCACTGCAGGTGGGGAGGTTTGAAGCTGAAAAGTGTACAACTCCCTCTTTTTTTCCCCTGTACCCCTTTCCCCACAATATGAACTTTGATGAACTCAGTCATAATGTGGGTGGGGAAGAATGGGGAGAGACAGAATGTGACATGGTCAGCATTTTCACAGGGTAGCAAGAACCCACAGCACTGACCCTATTGAGGGCTGACAGTAATGATGAAATGAGATGGTCTCCATCCAGTTCCTTGTAGACAACATAATACTCACCAATAAATAGAGCCTTTTGTTGCCATATTAGCTGAAAAGGTCAAGAACTGAAGAGATCACAGAGATTTATTTGGTTGCTAGAAAAAGTTTGAAGTTGGGAAGATTGGTGTGCAGTGGGAAGCTGAACATACCCTGTTTTTGTCACTGCTTACTATCAAGTAGGGAGGACAAGCGGAGATTTGTTTCAATAACAATCTATTCTTTTCTTTTCTAAAAAACAGGCCGTAGGAGTAAGTGAAATATGTCGTTTCTCCCCCCCATCCCCACCTGCTGACAGTGTGTAAGTCTGATGGATGAGTGAACAGAACAGAAACTGCTTATTCAAAATGTGAGTTGGAGTTGGAATATTTTGTGGCTCTGGAATGTCTGTCACTGGAGTGAAAAGAAACAACAACAAAAGACAAAAGGACAGCCACCCACTTCTGCGAGCCGCCAACCAGTGGGGTCGTCGCACATCTTGGTGACAACTGGCAGTCAGAGAGCAGCGAGGTCTCCGCAAGATGAACACACGGCTGCACTGCCTCTTGCTTCCTTTTATTCTTAAGCCCATGTAACCAGAAGGATTAAGTAATTTATCATCCTTTCCTCCCAATAGACTGGGGAGAGTGTGATGTTGGGATCACAGGATCAAATGCTGGCTTTGTTACTTTCTACCTGGGTAACTCCCCGCAAGTTGCATAAGTGCCCTAAGCTCAGGTTCCCTCCTCTGGAAAATGAGGGGTTTGGGGGTAAATGCTGCTAAGATCCCTTTCGGCCTATGTGCATGAGCCTAGGAGAAATCGTCGTGTGTATCTGGAGATGCCAAAGGATGCTGCCAATAATGGTGCAGGGAGTCTGTGGTGTTTAGCAACCTTCAGAAAGAGAGTACACAAGAGAGGTTTCATTTCTGACAAAAGAACTTTGTTTTTGTGGAGGGGATATATGTAAATAGTGCAAAGGGAGAGATACAGTTATAGCCTTTCAGGAATATTTGGGGGCCAAAATGAATAGAAAATGTGAGATACCTTAAAAGAACTCAATTTAGCAATTTATTAAAGCATCTTAGAATTTTCAGACCAGAATCCTTCCTCTGCCCCCATGGCTGCCACATTTTATGGGTGGAATATGTGTATACATTTGTGTTTGTGGGTCCCATTTCCTCATTCACTTAGAGTCACCATCCAGCACTTGGAATCACAGAGAAGGATCTTAAAAATTGCTGCCTTATTTAGTGACTGCAAAAAAATGTACATTTACATGAAAAATCTTTAAATTCTACATTCTTTGTTAATCAGCAGCGACAGGAAACAACCAGCAAAAAAAGATATCATGAAGCTTTTGATTAAATATTCTGTTAACATCCCTGTGGCTCCTAAACCCATGTTCTTTCATGTCTTCTTTGGTCACTGGCTATAACAGGGAAAGGGGAGGGTCAGAACTAGAGTTCAGGTAGGGAGAGAACCTTAGGGGTGGTTAGAACATGGAATTATCAGCCTGGCACAGTGGGCTTTTTAGTTCCTCATATTGATCAAAAAAGATATATAACAAAGTCAATCAATGCACAATTACTTATTGACTTGAAAGCCCTGTGCAAACTGCGTACTGTATTAGGCATTATGGAGAGATGCAAAATAATGAGAAGAAATTGCTCTCAGGAAACTTGAATCTAGTTAAATGGGTTTCATAGCTCTCCTACTTAAAAGTATGATCACCCAGGTCCACTTATGAGAATAAGTATTGGCTATGTTAATTTTGGTCAAGGTTTCTTAACCTGGGGTTTGTGTCACACACACACACACACACACACACACACACACACAGATATAGATATAGATGTAGATATTCCTTTGTAATCCTGTGTATTTTATGCATTTAAAAACATTCTGTGAAGGGTATCATAAACTTCAAAAAACTGCTGGAAGAATCCATGATAAAAATCTGATTTAGAAAATCAAAGTTATTGGTTTCCTTTGTGCCAAAAGGAAACACTGGCAATTCGCCCAATTGGGGAAACCATCTCAACTTCAGATAGATGCATATATTCTCCTAAATTACAGAAAGAAAGCTTTAGTCATTCAAATTAGGCTGTTTCTGAGTCTAAAAAATGGAAAAAGAAAACTAATGAATTTGCCGTGCTTTGAGATTGGCTAAGAAATTGTGATGTTTGTGAATTGTATTTATATACATTATTTTACGTAGAAGAAATATGAAGCAAATAGATGCCTTATTTTTTAATTGCTTGGTCAATATACCTGAAATATGTTCATTTTGATTCAAATAACTGGTATAATTTGTGAAATCTCCATGTGCTTTATATTAATGGCTAAGGAAAAAGTCATCACCATGTCAAGGAAAGAAACCATTCAGATGAATTTTAAAAAACCTCCCTATTGGGTGTGCTGCCAAAAATGGGAGAGCTGGATTAATCAGTAGAAAGCAAGCCCATTTGATTCTCTCTAGGAGCCCTGTGATGTCCATCCTCAATAAGAGAATTTGCCCAAGATCTTGATATGCCCAGAAGACAGGGCATCAAATTATTCCTGGAATAAAAAGATTAGTGGTTTGGGAACCTAGATTAAAAAGGACCTGAGAAAATCAGATGAGAAGAGAAATAACATGCAGATGACTCAGGTGATATTTAGACTATTATTACCAATTTTTTCTTCCCACTAAATATATAGTGCTCATATCCTGAAGCTAAACATTACTCCTCCTTTCTATCATGTAGCTCAAAACTCACTGTACCATAAAGATTATTTCAACTATAGAGTCACCTGCTAAGTACTGCAATGGCCAATCTACACAGTTATTAGGAATTAGCAAACACCCCAAGTGAATAAGATCATGAATAACGCAACAGAGGAACATCTATAACATTATTTGGCAGCCCAGACAGTGAGTCAGACTGATTTCCTCAGCACACCTAGGGCAAAATGTATGTCATAATAAGCAAGGCTTTGAAGCCAGTTGCTACTCATGCCCAGGGGTTTGCACACACGCCCTTCCCAGGTTTAACTTTCCCTGCAAAGGGATGTATGTATGTTATGTAGGATGCATGGTGTGAAGCCCAATAGTTTTATGCATGTGACATGTGAACATGGATCTGAATCAAACACAGCATGAAGCTTTTCTCAGTGACAGAGCATTAATCAATAAGAAGGAAATTGGGGAAGGCACATTTATCATCCCAATTTCCCAAATGAAATCCCTGGCAGATTGAGCATACAGTAAAAACTCCTGTGCTAAGTGCAAATAATTCTGCATGTAGAATATGCTTGCTGAAGTACCACTGAGGAAAAGGGGAAAACTGTCTCCTCTCCCATTTGTTATTTCGGGAATCAAAAAATCATTTCTGGGTTTCTCGAATCCCGAGGTAATAGCATTTCAAACGCTGAAAGCTAAAGTTGTTGGACCTGCCAGGACCTGTAACTACTGACAGAGAGCAGCTTACCTGTGCTGCATTCCTGACTGGATTCTAGCAGTGTCATTCTCTTTTGGCAGGAAAGGTGAGACCAGAGTCCCAGACTCAGGTCTTGGCAGGTAAGAAAAGGTGGAATTTCTTGTCAATGGGACTTTTATGAAAGACTCATTTTTTGGTGACTCCCTCCCCAGCATCTCCATTTACTGATTTGCTTTAGTATAGGCTTCAGGTTTCTCAGATTATGTCCATTTGCAAAATAGAGTTTGTTATTTAACACAAGAATAACAGTTTTGTGAAATGAAGATGTGATGAGCTGAGCTTATAATTTATAGGAGAATTAGAGTACTATTTAACAAAGTTGCTAATGAACTTTAAAATGAATTTTAATTGAGGTTTTTTTAGATGCAAATTCATCTAAAAGAAGGAAAAGGAAAAGAAAGAAAAGAAGAATCAATGATATTTCCTTACTCTAATTATTCTCCAAATATATATATACATTTATGGGTACATTAGTACATATGTCTTTGTTTTTTCTCCCAATAACATATTTGGATCAAAATACATGCATCTCTTTTTCTAGAAAGTCTGCTTTGGGTCCTTATCTATCACAATAAATAAATAAATGATGGAATGATAATCATATTTTAAAATGAAATGTGTTTTCTTTAAATATTAAGGACTGGCTCATTATAGGGAAAAACACAAATTTATATTTAACTTTTATTATTTATATTTATATTACTTATATTAGCTTTATACATAGGTTTCATGGGTTTAGCAGTTGTAAGATACATATTGCTAACTAAGGAAAAAAACCAAACTGTGTTTTCCTATATATATATATATATATTTTTTTTTTTGCTGAGGTAATTGGGGTTAAGTGACTTGCCCAAGGTCACACAGCTAGGAAGTGTTAAGTGTCTGAGACCACATTTGAACTCAGGTCATCCTGATTTCAGGACTGGTGCTCTATCCCCTGCGCCACCTAGCTGTCCCTCTCCCTTAAAAAAACAAAAACAAAAACAAAAAACAAACTCAAATGATATTTTAATGAAAGGAAAATAAATGATAATCTGAGATGGATGGGGATAGAGGAGGAGTAAGGGCAATGATAGTGAAGGAGAAGGTAAAAGTGGAAAAGAAGAAAATGTATAAAAAGAATGTTTTTTTCTTTAAACCAAAGTTGTCTTATCTGGGCCAAAAAAAAAAAAAAAAAAAATTACAACTTCTTTGACCAAATGTAGCCACTGGAGATCTCATAGGAGATCTCATAGATCTCAATTCAATGCCAATTTAACTATTTAAATATTCTTTTATTATTATATACAATGACAATTACTAAATCTTGGCTGTTTTCAGTAGCAGATTAGATATTTTTTTATGCTAAGGGAAAATTGCCATCTTTGCAATATAATGTAATATAAATCACAGCATACCAATCTGTTTAATTTTTTTGACATGCTAAGAGAAAAAAAATGATCTTCCAACGGCTAGCCATAAAAAATTCTTTGCATTTCAACCAATAAGATCACAAAACTATTATTGAATTCCTTGAAACAAGAAAAAAAATCCAAAAAATGTCAAGTACAACTTGAAAACACTAGCAGACTAAGTATTTACACTACAAATTCCACTGGCAAAATAGAAGCAAAACCATGCCAAGAGCTAGATTAATATATGAAAACACACACAGAATAAATTTTTATTAGCTCCATCATCACATGGCATCCAAAGTTCCTTTTTTGCTACTAACTCATTAAGTCTGATATCTATAGATTATCACCAAAGAAATGAAGATAAAGAGAATAATTTTGCTTCTCAGACCCATTCATATTTCCTGTCAGGAAAACCAGGAAGGTCAATTAGTGCCAATTGTGGTTGGTGGTTATTGTGATCTTGGCACCTGTACTGAGAAAATAGGTGGGACCTTAGATTAATTTCACATAAATGTCTGAGTCATTAGGATAATGGATTTATTCAGTATTGACCTGCACTAGATTTATGACTGAGGTGAAAGGTTATCTCATTTGTTTCTTCTCAGCCAACTTGATTGGATAGAATAAATAAACGACATACTGTGTAAATAGAGAAACTATGAGTTCTAAGTCCAGGACTGTCTCATGCTTGTTGATTATCTTGTATCCCGTAGCTATCCTGTAGAAAAAAGTAGTGTTCAAGGTGGGTTTCTCTCTGGGTGGAAGCTGAAAGTATAAGGGTAGGAAGGATTTCCAAGAGCAGGTGTCAAATTCAAATAGAAATGAATCCCTACAGTCACAAATTAACATCATCTGTGTTGTGTTGAATTTTAATTTATTGCGCTAAATATTTTCCAATTAAATTTTTATCTGGTTCTGGCCATACATGGGAGTGTTATGAGTATGTTTGATAACGCTGCAAGGGAATATGTGCAATGGGATGAGGAAGACAACTCTTTGGAGCTCATTCACCAGGATAAAATCTCTCTCTGTAGGAAAGGAAAACAAACCAGGATAGCATTGTGGTGATGCTGCTGCTGCTCCTCCTAGTATTTTATATAAAGCTTTAAAGTTTGTCAAGCCCTTTACATATATTTTCTAATCTGATCCTTACAAGGACCCTATGAGGTAGGTTTTCCTAATAGCCCTCATTTACTCATTTATAAGAAACCTGGGAAGAGAGATAATATCATCAGCCCAGGATCAGTCATAAAGTTAATGAGCTTCTGAGATGGTATTTGAATTCAGGTCTTCCTGACTCCACATTCAGATATTTTTGAAGTATAGTCGATGGTTTATTTTAGTATGAACAATTTATTTGACTATTAATGAGTCAAGAGCTAAAAATAGTATTTACATTTGTTTAATTCTAATACTTAATTTTGTTAATTTAAAATTGATTTGTTATATACATAAGTGACATTCTTATATAATTATAATAAAGCTGTTAAAGTTTTTCACATTTAGACTCATTTCTTACTTAAGTTTTTAAGGTCTTGGCCATTCCTTCCATTTGAGAAACAAAAAAATCTGAAAAATCAGGTGTTCCTTTAGTTCTGTTTAATAAAGGCAGCTTCCAGAAGAACGACAATTGCATACTGTTTTCCTTGGAACATTTTAAAAGACAGCATGACATAGTAGGTAGAGAGCTGGCCTCGGAGCCAGTACAATCTCCGTTCAAGTCCCATCTCTCATATGTACTAGATGTGTGAGCTTGGGCAACTCCCTTAACCTCTCAGTGCTTACCTCAGGAAGCATTTCAGGCCTATACGTTGTAGAGTAGGGGTCCC
The DNA here is from genome assembly GCF_902635505.1 of Sarcophilus harrisii. Classification (NCBI taxonomy): domain Eukaryota; kingdom Metazoa; phylum Chordata; class Mammalia; order Dasyuromorphia; family Dasyuridae; genus Sarcophilus; species Sarcophilus harrisii. The sequence goes on from NC_045429.1 coordinate 127,746,374, forward strand.
CTCCTTAGGTAGAGAAAGATTCCTTACATGGAGGTTCCCTGTGCCAACAAAATCACAGTCCTCTTCTCTTGTTCCTCTCCTGCTTTATTTGATAAATAAATCTAATATTTATTTTAAATGATTTCTTTCATGGAAGAATGACAATTGTCAAAAACTCAAAGAACAATTAGAATAAATTATTTGATTAGAAAGAAAATATTGACTGACTTAAGATGTTTCTAGTAATAATGCAGAGCTATTGGAAATAGTTATAGTTACTTTCCAAATTGCTGTTGTAAAAAAAAAAAAAAAAACTTGAAAATTAGCCAGAATGGCAGCTGTTATCACACTTTCCCATTTTTTGACAGCTGGTAACTCAAGTGCATAGAGCTCTGAGCCTAGTCTGCAAGACTTGAATTCAAATCTGGCCTCAGACACTGTAAGTGTGATTCTGAGCATCTCATTTATCCTCTGTTTGCCTCAGTTTCCTGATCTGTAAAATGGGAATAATAATACCTACCCTCACAGCATCGTTGTGAGGATCTAATGAGATATTTGTAAAAAATGCTTAGTCTAGTGTCTGGCATATAGTAAGCCCGACATATGTACCTTTACATACATACATACACACACACACACACACACACACACATTTATTTTCCTCTCTTCCCTAGAGGAAACATTAGGAAAATCAGATATAATTTGTTCTTGGTCAGGACTTTTTTTTTAATTGTAGGATTAAAATGAAAATAAAGACACATTTTTCTATAAATAGTATCAGCAAATTAAAATTATCCATTCTTTGTAAATACTTTCCCCTATATTATGAATTAAGGCTTGAAATCTGCCTGTGTTTGTACTCATGATCAATATCATAACAAAGGAGTGTTACATAATCTTAGATAAAGAGCACACAGACAGAAAACAGAGCCACAGAGTAGGAAAAACCATACAGGGCCTTGATATAATGTTTATACTATTGCAAAATCATAATTAGGTCACTCATCATGCTTAAAGTGCAGAAAAGAGTTGTACCGCTGTGATCACTTGTTTCCACAAATCTTTGGGAACTATCGGAGGTTTTACAAAGTCTCTCCTCCTCTGGGTGAGTTCTGTAATGCACTGATACTAACAAAATGAGAGTAGATTTTTCAAGCAGTTGGCTCAGATCATTATAGAATGGAAAGTTCCCTCTTCAAAAAGAACCCAGTTGATGCCAAAATAATATATGTAATAAATAAATTAAAGCAATACAGAGTACAATTTTTGGTTAATTTAGTTAAAGTACTTTACACTTATTTTCTCATTTGAAACAAAGATAGTGGTTATCTTTAAAAATATGTCCTGTCCTGTAATTTGAGCCTATCACTTCTCTTTCAGTGGGTTGCAAACAGGAATCAATGGGTCATCATTTGTTCAGAACTTTAGACCATCTCATCCCTAGGCTATTGCAATAAGTTGTCTCTCCCAACTCCAGAGGGGAGTTGTCAAATTAATTTTCTAAATCATGAATCTGACCACATCAATAATTTCCATAGGCTCCCCATTACTTTCTGGATCAAATATGAAAACTTCCATTTGGCATTTGAAGCCCTTCACAAGCTACTCTATTATTATCTTTCTAGTTTGTTATTCAGTTGTATCTTACTCTTGATGACACCTTGGTCACACACTAAGACGTGTCTATCTTCCTCTATCTCTGCATATATTTGTTGTTTCCATGATGTTATCTATTTATCTTATCCTCTGCCATCTCCTTTTCCTTTGGCCTGTAATCTTTCCCCAACATCAGGACCTTTTTCAAACGGCCCCATCTTCTCACTATGTGGTCACAATATTTATGCTTCAATTTCAGTCTTTGACCATCCAGTGAATAGACTGAATTAATTTCTTTAAATATTGATTGGTTTGATCTCCATGCTGTCCAATGGACTCTCTAAAGTTTTTTCCAGTCACAAGTTGAGAAAGCAGTGACTTTGCTGTATATACCTTTCCTTACAATACAACTCTCACAGTCATTTATGGCTCCTGGAAAAATCCATAGCTTTGGCTATATGGTCTAAAAGCTAACAAGGATGCTGTCTACATTTGCAAAGCTTTCCTTCCAAGGAGCAAGAGTCTTTTAATTTCATGGCTACAATTTCCATCTGCAGTAATCTTTGGGCCCAAGAATATAAAATCTGACAGTACTTAGGCTTCTCTCTCTATTTGCCAGCGGGTGTTATGACCAGTTGGCAAGATCTTAGTTTTTTTGAATGTTAAGCTTTAAGCCAGCTTTGACACTCTCCTCTTTCACCTTCATCAAAAAAGCTTCTTAATTCCTCTTTACTTTCAGAATGGTATCATCTGCATATCTGAGAATTTTGATATTTCCCCCTTGAACTTTAATTCTGGCTTTTGACTCCTCCAACCTGGAATTTCACATGATGTATTTTGTATATAAGTTAAATAAAAAAGGTGACAATATACAGCCTTGTCTTATTCCTTTTCCAATCTTAAGCCAATCAGTTGTTCCATGTTTTGTTCTAACCATTACTTTTTGGCCCACATACAATTTCGACAGCAGAAAAGTAAGACGATATGGCACTCCCATCTCTCTGAACAACTTGCCACACTTTGTTGGGATCCACACAGGCCAAGACTTTATAGCACAGTCAGTGAAACAGAAGCAGATTTTTGGGGGGATATTCTCTTCTCCATTATCTAGTGAATGTTGGCAATTTGGTCTCTAGTTCTTCTGCCTCTGAAAACCAGTCTGCTGTTCTGGTAATTCTCAGTTCACATATTGCTAAAGATTGCTGTATCATCTTTCTGGCATGTGAAATAAATACAATTATTCAGTAATTTGAACATTTCTTGGTACATTGTTCTTCTTTAGGGCTTGAATATAAACTAATTTTTTTTAATCCAGTAGCCTCCGTTGTGTTTTCCAAATAGGATTTTAACAAGCTCAGCTAGAATTGCATTATCTTCACCAGTTTAGTTTTATAGTTAGCAATAGTCCTCTTCTTCTCTTGCCCTCCTCCCTGCAATGATCCAGTAGCTATTTGTCTTGATATTCTTATCTTCTTACTCTTGGCATTTACATTGACTGGCTCTCAGGCCTGGAATTCTCTTCTTCCTCATCTTCATCTTTTGGTTTCCCTGGTTTAAGTCTAGCTAAAATCCTACACAGCACTGGAAGCCTTTTCCTGTCTTCCTTATGGCTATTTCCTTCAATCTGTTGATTTCTCTCTCTCTCTCTCTCTCTCTCTCTCTCTCTCTCTCTCTCTATATATATATATATATATATATATATGTATATGTATATATATACATAAATTTATTTAGTTATACAGATATATAGATAAAATTTATTTATTTATACAGATATATAGATAGATATACATATATAGATATAAGCCTATATCTATGTATATATCTTGTTTGAAAATGTTTTTTTTGAATGTTTTTCCATTTGACTATGAACTCCTTGAAAACAGGGACTGCTTTTTGCCTTTCTTTGTATTCTCAGTGCTTTGCACAGTGCCTGACATATAGTAGGGATCTAATAAATTTTTGCTGATTTGACTAACAGCCTTGTGCTGTGGGTATTAGAGCTATTATAATGTATTTCTAGTCTATAGCTGAGGCAATTGAAGCTTAGAAAGATTGTGACTTTCCCATGCTGGTTTTTGAACCCAAGTGTGCATGACTTCAAATCCATTAGTTCTAAAAAAACATATGGATTTTACTAATGATCCTTTTTATATAAGTCAAGTAAACTCTGAATTCCAAGTTCCTGATAAAACCAGGAGAGGACAATGAGATGCATCCCAGTCTGTGTGAGTTGTGAATAAAATGGGGACATTTTTAAATTTCCATAAAGCTCCAAACTGTTCTTTCAGCACAAGAAAGAAAAGGTTCTAGTTGAGCATGTCCCTCAGTGAAATGAAGTGACTTTTGACACCGCCAAATCAAACATGTTTTTCAAAGCTAAATGTTGCCCTCTGTAAGCAGAACCTCATGGCATGTTTTTAAAATCCCTCCGGTTTAACTTGCCTACCCTTTTCCTGTCCTTTTCCCTGTGACATGCCTTTAAGAAGACCTTGGAGGCTTTACTGCTATATGTGGCCAACATAGGCTAGATGTAAGAATGATAGAGTACCTGAAAATATGAGTCTACTAAAGCTGCCTGTTATTATCCTGGGATCAAGTCTGTTGGAATGAATGACAGGTATGGGTGAGAGAAGGTTTATTGTCACTTAACCTTCACTGGATTCAGGAGAAAGACAGAGCCTATAGAATATTATGGGGTCATTTTTATAAATCTTCTAATTAGGGAAGCATATTCACCCATGAACCTCAAAGATGAGTAGCAATCTTTTTGCTTCCCAAAACATGGCTTTGTGTAAGACAATCTGTCTTTAGCTAGCTTTACTAGGAAAATGCATGCTTAGTGTTTTGGATAGTAGAAGTCCCTCCTTCTCCATATTTCTTCTTGGTAATCTAGATTTAAATAATGAATGCTACTACCTAATAGTCTGTACCATACACTTCCTGGGTGGCTAATCTAAAATACTTGAAAATTGAACTAATATAGATTGCAGTGTTTTGTAATTTTAGTATCTATAACCTTGTATACACATGACACTTAGTCTCCTGACTTTTCATTCTTTTTCTCAGGTTTGTTTCCTAAACGGTCAGGCCTTGACATCTTAGCTGACCCTCTCGACCTCCTGCTACTCTGATAGCAATGAGATCAATTCTTTTTCTCCCACATATACTCCCCAGATTTAAATTTCCATGAACTAGAGGCAGTGTTTATTTATTTTTCTTTTTACAAAGTCCTGGTTTTCTATTTTCTAGGGCACAGTCCAAAATTAATCAATTCCCCAGACTTGCAACTTATGCTGTGGGTTGTGACTTAAGCTAATAGACACCAAAATGTTGACTTGGTTCATGTACATGAACCTAAGACTTGTGCCTCAAGTCTCAATAAGGTCATTATCATTTAGCATTTCTAAGGAATTTCATATTTACAAAATGTTTTGCATTGGTTATTCTCATTTTTCTTTAAAGAACAGTTACCTTCTTCATGCTGAATAAATATTACTATACATTAAAATTTTCATATTATAGCAGGCAGAGAGCTGAAGCTAATTCCACAAACATAGTTAGATGCTTCTCACTATATATTACTATATACTTGACACTGGGGAATACAGTTGAGATCTTTTCTCAACTGAGAAGCTTACTTTTTTAATAGATACCTGCCCAAGGACCTGTGATGCAAAGGGCAATATGACACAAGCAAAAGATAGGTTCATGTAAAATACAATGAGAAATCTTTGGAGGGAAGGTCACTTTTATCAGTAGAGGGAGAGGAGAGAATAAGAAAGAGCCTCTGTGAGGAAGCAGTCTATAAGTTGGGCCCTGAAGGAAATGATAAGGGATGATGGAGATGGTAGAGTCCCTTCCTGGCAACAAAGAGTTGGAAGCAGGAAAGGGCAAGACAGAAGTTATATAGGTTATAAAATGGTCTAGTTTGGATAGATTGTAAAGAAGGGCATTATTTAGTATTCAATTCAATGTATCAGACATTTTATTTAATAGAAGATAAAGCTGAAAAGATAGACTGCAATCAGATGGTAGAGAGCTTTGAATGCCAGATCTCCTTTATCTAGTGTACTTTACTTGGCAGGTGATAGAGAAGAGCTGAATATTTTTCAGTAGAGGAGTAATGTAATCAGAATGGTGTGTCAGGAAGATTACTAGGACAATGGTGTAAAGGGATAAGACTGGAGAGCCAATGGAATTAGAAGTGGGGTGGCTGAAGTGAGAGTAAAGGAAAAAATGTATGGGAGAGATAATGGAGAGGTTAAATCCACAGGATTTAGCAATTGGTTGGATTTAGTTTTTAATTTGTGGCAAAATGGCCAGGCAGAGATATCCAGCAGGCAAGACACAAAATTCACAATTTAGTGCTTCTCTTCATGTGGGTTCTGAATCCACATCCCAGAACTGCCAGTTACTCCTAAAATTCACAATTTAGTGCTTCTCTTCATATCCCAGAATCCACATCCCAGAACTGCCAGTTTCTAACTGGTGAACCCTGGGCAAGCCAATTCTCTGTCTCAGATCTGCAAGGAGGTGATTACTGAACACAAGGGAATCGATATTGCCAATATATAACATTCATTTGACATGTATTTTTAAAGCACCTACTTATTTTCTAGGCATTGCACTGGGTGCCCAGTAAGAAGCTCAGTAAGATTAGTCAATCTGTCTGTTGCTTTCTCTCTACTGATCACTGATGGGCTTTGCCTCAGTTAAAGGGAGACCTGTTAAAGACCTTAGCTTAAAAAGGCCAGGGCCTCCCACTATACCCAAGGCCATTATCCTGATCTATATCCTGCTTCTGAACCCAGAAGGCTCCTGAGAAGAAAGTGAGCCTGTTCACTTTGCATGGCCCTCTCTCACTTAAATCCACTTTATGTGCATGTCATAATATCACCTCCCCAATGTCATAGCCCCTTTACAGAATGAAGGACCATCCATAATAAATGGCAATGCAACACGTATCCAAATAATTCTACTGCCTTTCTAGGACTCTTTCCACTATATCATGCTGCCTGGATAATCAATGAAATCAAACTTTCCCCAGATTATAAAATTCTCTCCACATTTTTTGAGCCTTCTCTCAGTAAGTGCTGCTTCAGACAACTGAAAAAGACCTACTGAGTAAGTTAATAAATCTCCTAACGGTATAGAACCTTTTAAAAACATAACCAAGGAATTAAGAAAATCTGAAACAATGATTCAGAGGAATTATTTTGACATTGGAAAGGTAAAATTCTGCAATTGGCAAATTGTTTTATGTAAATCAACCAATGATTCAGTTTTCAAGTAAGTTGTTTCCCAAAAATACCTTTTAAAATCCCTTTCCTTCTCTCATTTGCTAATTAATTTCTTAGGTGACCTTTCAAGGACTTCAGTTTCGTTGTACAACATTCCCAGCTGATGACAGAGAGGGAGAGAGCCGGGAGAGGGCTGTGCAGGCCCTAAGAGACATACCTTATAGATGTGCCAAGCTAAGACTGAACACCTCTGTTTCTGAAGGTTAAAGGACCAGTAGCACTGGAAATGAAAATCGGCTCTTTATCTCGAGGGAACTGCATTGCAAGATTTCTTATAAAAACGGAGCCAATAACCTTAACTCTGACCTTTGGGGCTGAAAAGCACTTCAATCTTTAGACTGATATGTCTTTTAAGCACAGATTGACACAATTGCTTAAATGTATGTGAGGGTTTTGTTTTTGAACCAGCACACAAGGGACACTGCATTTACATCCTTTTAGTGAACAGCAGGAGAAAATTCTTAGTGTATACATTCCCATGTTAACATGGCTAACTTTTACATCTGGGACCAATTTTCAAAGTGAGAAAATGTTTATGTATTCCTATAAGGTAGGTACTGAACCAGCATCTGTAGTACATTATAACAAAATCAAATGGAGAAGGAAAACTATTACCCAGATAATTTAGGTTCTCCAAAGTTCTTTTGCCTGAATTATCAGGATTATTACTTTATATTTGTGCTCTCATGTAAAAAACACAATACATATTATTCTAACACCTCCATTGACTAAGGGAGGGTGATCCTCTTAAAAATGGCTGTCTTGCTCAGGCTCCATAAGGGCAAATGACTCCTGACTAAGAGAATTTTGAGCTTAAGATTTTTCAGAAGGAGTAAGATGGTTGGGATTCATCAATTGGGAGTTAGAAAAGATATCAAGTTTAACCAAGAAGAGATCTCACCAGATCTCACTGTATTTGCAGTCTCCAGAATGCTGGAAGTCAAGATACACGTAAAAGGCTACACATCTGTAGCTCATCTCTGTCATGTTTTTATTACACCAATCTTTTCCTTCTAAGAAATCAAGAAACTTAAAACGCTTTCAGTGAAATTCTTGTTGCTCTCAGTTGAAGGAAAATAAGCAGCTTATTCCGTAGGAATCTCAGACTCAAGATGTCTAAAACAGAATTATCTTTTCCCCAAACCCATCTCTTTTCCATATTTCTATACTACATCTTCCTAACTATCTAGGTTTGCAACTTCAGCATCATTTTTGACTTCTCATTTTCACCCCACGTAGGTAGTTGCTAAATCGTGTTCTATTTTGTTCCCTTCACTCCACTTGCTATCACTCTAGTTTAAACACTGGTTACTTCTTGATTGGACTGTTTAGACAATCAGTTCTTGCTCTCAAAGAGCTTGCAATCTTAAGAGGGAAACAACCTGTAGACGACTCTATACAAAGCAAAGTATATAACCTAATATGCCAATTCTTTTCCTGTTTTAATTCTTCTCCCCCTTCTAATTCTTTTTTTCCTTACAGCTGCCAAAGTGATTTTCCTAAAGTTCAGGCTAGATAATTCCATCTACTATTCAAACTCCTGTGGTTCTTTATTATCTCTGTGATTAGATATTAATTGCTCTATGTGGATTTAAAGCTCTTCAAAATTTGGCCACATCCTACTTTTTTATTCTTTGTACATATTATTTCTGTCCATGAACTTCCCAGTTCAGTCATATTAGTTCTGTCCCTCACACATGGTATCTTCCATTTCTGTGTTTTATAAGCTGTTCTATGAGATTGTGGACATACACTTAATAAGTCACATTCTTCGCCTTCATGATGACCATAATCTAGTAATGGAGTTAGAACATTCACACACACACAAAGAACTTTAATTCTAAGATTCTTGGAGTCCTTAGTTTCTTCTAAGACAGCTCAAGTGTCTCCTTCTACATGAAACCTTTCCTGAAATCCCTCTGTGCCTTCTCTCTCTACCCCCAAATACATTGTATTAATTTTTGCATACATTTTTCATATACTTATATACATGCTCATATTAGAATTTAAGCTCCTTGAGGGGCAATTTCATTTTTGGTTTTGTATCACCAACACTATCATTGCATTTAATACATTATAAGTTAATAAATGCTTTTTTGATTAGTTTCCTTATATTAGTGAGTTAGGAACAAATATAATCATTTTCTTCTCAGGAAGAAAAAGGAAAATTGATATGGAATAAATAGGAGTGTTAAAAAACAAGAGTATTTTGTCATTAGTATAAATTTAAAGCTGGAAAGAAGCTTATAAATGAATCAGCTGTGGTCCATAGAGAGAAAATGACTTGTCCAGGATCACATAAGTAGTTCATTAACAAAATTGAAATTTAATCTGATGTAGCCAGACTCCAAGTGCAGTCATCTTTTCCTTAACCTCATTGCCTGTAAATACTATGTCATAGAATATTTTAATAAATGATTCACCAATACTAAGTGCATAACTGCTACCCCCAAGCATATTACTTAATTCAAATTAGATGATTTCTAAGCTCTTTTGGTTCTTTGAAATTCTACTTAGTTTCCCTTGGAGGCACTAAAATCAGCAGGAGTATCCCTAGACTATTTATAGTACCAATATGTGACAGTATCTCATTTGCAGACAAGAAGGTTTCAATAATATTGTTATATCTCTCAAAGTGCAACTGAAACGATTTTTAAAATATTAGACATATTAATAATTTTAATTTCTTTCCTCTTAAGGAAATACAATTCTTTAGTTTTACATATTTATATTGATATAGTTATTAATAATTTATATAGTATTATGAATTTGAAGCTTTTTTGCCCTAAAATGCTGTAACATTAAATTTAAAAGTAGATATATTTGATTTAAAAAATCTGTTCTGACTGGTCTCTTTAATTTACCCTCCCAATGGAGTAAGCATACTCATCGGGGAAAATTAGGACAATGCTGACATGTCAAATTTTAATTAGCATTTAATTTATTTTGGCAATTTTTCTTACTCTTCAATATAAAGACTCTTTATGCAGGAGCCACTTTCACTGGGTCTAATTCTTTCTATGATATGTTTTAAAACTGCTATTAAAATGTTTCCATAGAAGATATAGAAAAATGTTATTATGACGCTCTCTTTTACTTCCAAGCAATTTTACATAAACATTCATTAAGATATTATAGTAGATTAACTTTATTACATGAAATTAAATTCTCATTAATATGTTTGTGTCTCTTGAAAAAAATTTCAATACAAAGAAGACCATTTCCTCATTTATTTTCCTTCAAGTTCATTTTTATTATTTATCTTTTTCATAAGACAATTTGTTTTCTAACAAAATTAATTTTTCTTTTAAATTAATTTTATTGTTAATTATTTTAATTTAGTCATAGTCTTTATACATTAGAGGACAGCAAAATATAATTAGTGCCAGCATTTAATTTCCATTACTATTTCTTCTGTAATGGTCATTTTGCACAAAGATATGTATTTTCCTTTATTTTTATTTAGAATAATCAAGATACTTGTAAAAAATTTTCATTATCAGCATACGTTATACTTGGTGCACCAGTGTGGGGCATAAAATACATGGAAAATCTGATGATATGCTACTCAAGTATTTAATTATTTCATTGAACTCTTACTGCAATTTCTTCTTGGGTTTATGATTTATCTTGGGTTCTTTAAGGTCATATCAATTGACAGTATAACTTTTCAAGCTGTAAAGTCTTGGAGTATAAATCCAGTAATCCTATTCCACCATCACTGTGGTCTCTCAGGAAAAGTTCATCATCAAGAAACTCATCATCATGGAGTTTACATCAGTTTTACCATCATACACTCATACTTCTTCAGTACTCTGTGGTCATTGCCCCTCTGATTAGAAGGCTGGAGGGCAGTGCAAAAAACTCATCTCAAAGTATCTATAAAGTGAGGGCTCAGAGGAGCCCAGTCAACTCTTCATTTCTTACCAGCTGTACCTTTGGATTTGACTCTCTCATCATCATGCGCCTGGGCTGGGTACCTTCTTCCTGCTCCCTCACAACATCCCTCCTCTTTCCATTCCTTTTTATGTCATGTGTATCTCTTTAGAATGTAAGGTCAGGGATTGCTTTTTTAAAATTTCTATTTCCAGTGCTCAGGACAATGACTAGCACCTAGTAGGCACTTAATAAATTTGTATTGCACTGTATTTCAATGTTCTGTGTTTGACCTTGGAGGCCTGAGTAAAATTGAAGTTGAACAGATTTTCTATTATCACAAGTTTGACTAGAAAAAGAATTAGAAAAAGATAGGTGCCCATGGATTGGGGAATTGTAGTACATGAATATAATAGAACATGATTATGCTATAAGAAACAATGGATCTGAAGAATGCTGGGGGAGAAAGGGGAATGGAAAGACCTATATGAACTGATGCATGTTGAAATAAGTAATATAACAAGAAAATAATATATGAAAATGAGAACATAATATATGAAGATAGCAATATAACCAAAAAAGATGAAACTAGAAACAATGTATGTAATTATAATATTCAAGAATGACTTTTGGAAAAGAAAGATTGAGAGAATGGATGCCTCTCCTATCTTTGCATCAATGGGGGGGGGGGGGCTCTGGAAGTAGAACATTTCATCTGACAGACCTGGCTAATGTAATTTGTCACCTTTGCTTTAACTGCTTTCCCCCTCTCATTTCTTTTTAATCTCTATTACAAAGGATGATTTGATAAGTATGGAGGAGGAAGAAGAGCCTATTTAGAAATAAATGTGATATAAAACAAAAGATATCAATAAAAAATAAGATTAAAAAGTTCAAGAATGTACCAAAGAACCAATTAAAAAACATTGTACTTTGATATTAGTTATTTTAAATTAAGAAAAATAATTTCTTAATGGCTACAACTTTTTATTTTTCTACTTGGATTATATTTGCATGAAGATATTTCTGCATTATATTTAACCTTATATTTGTGGCAAATTCTATGAGAAAAAGTTTTGTAAATGTGTAAGATACTCATTACAATGTGCTTGGCATTGCTAAGAAGGGAATTTCAATGTTCTGCACAGGAAATTCAGAAAGAAAAATATAAAACCTTGTTAAGGGACTGCAAAAAAAACTTACTTTGAATTAACCAAGTTCAGATTTTTCAATATTATTAAAGAACAATAAGGCATCTAGTTACCTGGGGAATAGAAGTTGCTCTAAATTAATCAATATTTGGAATAAATTTATATTGGATTAGCAGTGTTTTCCTATGTCTATTTATCTTTTTCTCTGAATTAATTATATTTTATTTTAGGGTTCAGTTTACTCCATGAAAATATTAGGAACTAAGTTGTTTTATCAAGAAATAGTATGGAATCTCTACTCCAGAAATTTTAGACTATTAGCACTTCCTGCAGAGCTGAGATAACTGTATTAGTATGAGTTATGGGGACTGTTAAGGGTCAATGTGAATCTTAGGCAAAGGAAGCAATTGAAATTTAGAAGCCAATTTATCAGATGTGGGTTATAAACATATTTGTACAAAGGAATTCAGAGAGAACCATTTATAGGAAATAAGTAACAAGACCAGGCACAAAAGGTAGCAGATACAGACAAAAATCAGGAATATTAGAGATCAATTAGAAGGTTTCAGAGGCTAGAATGGGATAAATGCAGGCATTTAGGATACTATTAATGGTTATCTCCTTTTCCATTTAATAGACTTAAGGATGAATCCCTTTGTGTCTAGTATGCTTATTTCCTTGTGGAATCCTGACAGGTCATTAAAAAAAAGTTAGATTTTAACCTAAAATCCTGTAAGAGTGATCTTTCATCAAAACAAGAAATGAAGTAAGTGACTTGCCAGTGTTCATTACAGAGAGTCTACGAATGTGCTTCAGCAAATTTTCCTAGTCTATTTTCTTTTATCTTCTCTTCTTTTTCAGGCAAAAATCTATTCTTCCAAACTAATTTACTTGATTCCTGTCTCCCAGTCTCCTGCTTATTTTATTTTATTTTATTTTTTTATCATCACACCTCCTCAATTTTAAAGGCATTTTTCCATCAGCAGTATCATCCCTCCCTTAGGATAAACTGATCACCTGAAATCTCATCACCTTGCAAATGGACTCAACTTTTGATACAACCTCTTCTCAATTGCCTTTCTGCTAGCATTGGAGGGCTTTAGGGTGGAAGAATAAAATCTTCCCACCAAAGCCTTCCTTAATTGAGGGCTTCAAACTTTTCCAGTAACTCAATTTTCTACCTGGTTTCAACTCCAGGAATGCCAGCCCACCTCCAACTCTCAAATTCCATTTGAGTTTCCTTTGTGTATTGTCTTCTCCCATTAGATTACAAACTCCTTGAGGGTAAGGATTAAAAAAAATTTGTATTCTTAGCATTTAGCATTATGCCTGCCATAAATAGGTGCTTAATAAATGTTTATTGAATATAATTAAGTCTTATTTTCCTTTGGCTAGAATTGTATTTTCCTCTTTAGGATAACTTTGAGTCAAACTAAAATACTTTCTCCTTTCTCTCAGGTTCCTAACCTTTTTATGTGTCAAGGATCTTCCTTTATTACCTGGTGGAGTTTATATACATACCCCTTCTCAGAATATTTTAAAATGCATAAACTAGTATATATTGCCTTGCAAAGGAAAGCATTTTGAAATATAGCTTTCAAAATATTCTTTTTTTAAAAAAAATTCATGAACTCTAGGTTAAGAGTCTCTGCATAAAGTATAGGTAGTATAATAGAATAGAGCATTGGACTCAAAGACCTGGATTCCAATATTCCCTCATATATTTAATTAGCTTTCAGATCCTGGATGACACACACACCCATTTTAAGTGTAAGTGTGAAGATTACATGAGATGATAAATGTAAAAGTGTTATACAAATTGTAAAGAGATATAGAAATGTTGGCTATCATTAAAATATTTTGTCTTTTGTGGTACTTAGCATAGACCTCTAAATATTATGTCCATTTAGATTATAAACATTTTAAGAGCAGATTATTGTTATTTCCTTATGTTGGGATCTTAATGACCCCATAGAATATAGCATCTTATCCTCCACTGGCTCCTGTAGTCTGTCCAAGGTCATGTTCTTTGCTTCCATTCAACATTTGAGCAAGACTTTTTGTTTATAAGCAAAATGCAGTGCCTTATTCAACTTTTTCTCTTCCACAGCACACAGAACACAGCAACCAATATTTTTTGAAAATGAGAGTCATGAAGGGGGGAATCAGTCATTTCCTGCTGAGCCATAATGACTTGCTTAATTGAAGTCAAGGTACAATCTAAGTATAACATCACATCATCTGCAAAGAGTGACAGTTTTGTTTCCTCACTGCCAATTCTAATTCCTTAAATTTCTTTTTCTTCTTTTATTGCTATAGCTAACATATTTAGTACAATAATATAATAGAGGTGATAATGGGTATCCTTGCTTCTCCCCTGATTGTATTGGGAAGATTTCTAGCTTATTCCCATTACAGATAATGCTTGCTGATGCTTTTAAATAAATATTATTTATCATTTTAAGGAAGTTCCATTTATTTCTTTGTTCTCTAGTGTTTTGTTTTTATTTAAATAGGAATGGATGTTGTATTTTATAGAACCTAAGACTGACTTCACAGATCATATACTCCAAATTAAATCCTGGATCCCAGCAGAAAACTAAAATGAAAATTAAATTAATATTTACTCTTCTCATTAAATAAAGGCAATAGAGAAAGGGTTGCTTAGCCCAGGCTGAGAAGTCAGAGATGAAGCCATCTATCCCTTGTCATTCAAGACAACAATCATTTAGAAGCTGCTACCACAACTTTGGTAGCAGATAAGCAAGAAAAATTATATTATGGAATTCAATCAGTCAGCAGTCATTATCAACCCTGTAATGATAATGGTAAGAAAGCTAAAAAGATCAAGGCCATGTTTTATCTTACTTTAAATGGAGAAACAGAGCTTTTATAAAGGGTGTTTATGAATTGTTATGATTTCCTCCCCAATTTTTCTCTTATTTGAAATAAATAAAATATGAAATAAATATGATAAAAAGCCCTCATGAATCAACAAAATAAATTGGTTTTTTTTTTAATGATCAACACTGTGACAAAATAATAGATTTTATTGCACTCTGTAAAGTTGTCTAGTTAATAAAACACTTTGGTGATTTTTTTTTTTAAGACAGAAGAGGATGGAAAAGAAAAATAACTTTTTAGCTGACTGTAGCCTAATGTATCTGAAGTCAAATCAGTCAAGTCAGCAGATTGAACCACTATAAACAAAACAGAGGCAGACTACTTTGTTACAGTAATATATCTCTGACACTCAAAAGCCATTACAAAGTTCATTAGACTTATTATCTAACTTAGTTGCTGTCTATATGAGGTAAGAAACTCACCCCACGGAATATTAAAATCATTTTGGGTCACTGGGCAATTTTCAATAACATCTAAATCAAAACAAGCCTGACATTGCCAGGAGGTCCTTATTGACCTTGAATCCTGCCTACAGGTAACTTAACAACAGCCTCCTGCCATTTGGGACACAGTCTTCTAATTTTAAGAATACTCATTCCAAATTGATTACTTTAATGGAGGTAAGTGCTTGTATCCCTCACCCAAAAGAACACAGGCATACTTCAATTCTTTGGTATGGAATAAGTGATTTAAAAAAAAATCAGTCTCTTATCACTAATTATTTTGTTTGGGATAATATTAAAATTCATTTATATCCACTATATATATATATATATATATATATATATTGCTGAATAGTTGAGAGAGGTAGGCCAGAAGTTTTCTGTGAAGAGGAAATTCAGTTTGGGATTACAAATTCTTTATTAAAAATCCTATGTGGATTTTCAAGAATTAAATATAATATATATATAAATTCAACTGTATTAATTTTTGGTTAATTTCTATTCAGTTATAGTAATTAATATCCTAATTCTCAATGTATTTCCTATATGTTAACTAGAGAGAGCTAAATCGTTTCTATCATTTAAATTCTTATTATAAAACTAAAACTTCCCTCCCTATAAAAATAAAACCTTGGCATGAAAATCAGAAGATAAATCAATTGATAGATAAAATTAACTGCCAAAAACTGTTAAAGCCTGGAATTCACAAATGTCTAACATGAAATGAGACCAAAATCAAAAAGAATTAAAGAACTTGAGAATCAAAGTGAGAAATGTCCTGCTGAACTGCTGAACTGCAAATACTCTAAGATAAATAGGTTTTTCAAGAAACATGTTCAAAAAATGATTGCTATAGAATAATTTTTTATCACTCTCAGCTTTAGTGTGCCATCAGGGAAAATAGAAAAAGGAATCTGAAGAATACATTGAGTGTGATTTGATTGTTTCAGGGACATTTCTAAAAAAAAAAAAATTTAAGAAGTGACAATGTAAATGAAATATAAGATTCCCACTGTGATGTTTTCTGGGAATCTTTTCATAATCTCTAAACTGTGCCACTGTATCAAGACCATCGGAACAGATTTCTGTGGTGTCATTTACTTTTATATGTAAATGAAGGAAAACCAATTATCACACATCTAGCAGGAGAAATGGTTGTGCTTTTGTACATTTTCACATAAAAATTGTCAATTTCAGGTGTCCAGGAGGCATTGATAGAAACTGCAAGTGAGAAAGTGATTAGCATATTTATTTTGGGTGGAATTGTAAATGAAAGAAAAATAAGGATGACTAAAAATTTTTTTTAAATTAGAATTTTAAAGGAGGACACAATTATTTTTAAGTATCTCTGATAATCAGTCATTAGATCACATGTGAAATCTTTATAAGAAAGTATGGCAGTCAATTTTGAGGCAAAGGTAACATTAATAAATAGAACAGTAAGAAAAGATTGTCCAGTGTTAGATCATTATATATAGCACATAACACTTACAGATTAAATTGGAAGGAAAACAAAGAGACATGTACTCTTACAGATCTGCCATCATTTCTATGTGTACTGTTTTATCAACAATAATATATCTATTTCTGTCGAGAGTAGAATATTTCCTTGTGAACCCAGGTTCACAACATCAGATACAACTTTGGTTCCTTTACTCTCCTTGTACCCTTTCCCCCATCACATCCAACTAGCTGTTATGCTTTGTGAAGTCTAATTCCACTATCTCCTACATCCATCCTCTTCTCTCCATCCATGGCCTACTTTAAGCACTTATTATCTTTTTCTTGAACTGTTTTAACTGCCTCCTAATTGACTTCCTTGATTCAAGTCTCTACTTTTTTCACTACATCCTCTACTCAGTTGCTAAATATATATTTCTAGAGTATAAATATGTCAAGGTTGTTAACATCAATCCAAAACGTGTATGTGGAACTTAATACAGTTGTTCCTGTATTATCCTTCCTATTTTTAATTCCCTTTGATCTATTTAATATAATTATTGTTGTGATTTATATTTATTTTAAATACAATCAGTATATGCACTGTCCTTTTGTTCTACTTTCTATATTATCATCCTATATTTCTTTGAATTCTTTGTATTATTTATTTTTTATGATGTAATAAAATTCTTTTGCTTTCACATACAATAATCTTTTCAATTTTTCCCCAATCCTCTGGAAGTCTGTCTTCTGATGAAAGACACCAAATTTGTAAAAATGGAAGGAAAAATGGGTTATTGTCCCTCCCACTGAAAAGGAGTACCTATAGATCATGAATTAATCCTGTACTCCAAAGTTCTATTCTGATGCCTCGTCTTGGCAGGGAAATGACTCTGTATGTCAGTAGAACATGAGTTTTGACAGCTAACCCAAAGTAGAAAGAATTTCTCTATAGAATTTTCATGACAATAAATACATCAGATGTTTATTGTGCAAAGAATACCTAGCTAAGTGAGACTTATCACCAAAATGTTGGTCACCAGGTGATGAAATCTTTTTAGCCCCAATAAGTCATGAAGGCAAAAACCTTATGATGATGGACACATCCACACTTTCAACATGTCAAAAACATCAAACTCTATAAAAATCTGATATGACTTCTGCCTAAAATTCTCATGTCCATCTTGATTCTAATAGTGTGACCTGAGAAAGTAGGATGGTATGCTGGTGAGAATGGCGGATTTGATATCAGAAAATCTGGATTTGCAGTCTTGCTTTTATACTTGGCTCTAGGAAGTCATTTAACTACTCTGTGTCTCAATTTCTTCATTTGTAGAAGGAAGCGGTCAGTAACTCCTAAAATCCTTTTCAGCTCCTATGATATTTTATAGGACATTGTTTTTACCCTAACACTGATGTCAATTGACAAGTACGGAAGATTTTTATATGTGGTGTTAGTCTAAAGTCTAAACTGCATATAATACATAATTTTTTGTGTGTGTGCATTTATATATATATATATGTGTGTGTGTGTGTGTGTGTGTATTAGAATATATAGTACTATAGCATTATAGTATCTAAACTATATGTAGCATAAAATTTTATATATATATAAAGGATATATAGTTATAAATATCAACTATATATATTATATATAAGAGGGGGAAGGGAATAAGCATGTGCATATTGGGCCAGATACTGTGCTAAAGGCTTTACAAATATTATCTTATTTGATTCTCACAATCATTTAGGTGGGTAGTGATTATTCCCATTTTGTAGTTGAGGAAAATTGAGACAAAAAGAGAGGCTAAATGACTTGGCCAAGATATCATCAAGACACTTGGCCAGTGTCTGAGAATATGTTTGAATTCATGTCTTCTTGATTCTAGGCCTAGAGCATTGTCCACTATGGCACTAGCTACCATTGTTCATTATAACATATAATTTTATTTATATATATATATATATATATATATATAGCACATATCATATGTAAAGAACATATGAATTATATGACACATGTTATACATATGATACATGAATAACATAACCACCTATTATGTAGTACACAAAACTATATACAACATAATTTTATATAATACCACATATTATATATAACTATAGCTATATAGCTAGGAATAAATAACTATATGTTTGTGTCTATATACAATATACATATGTGCATATTGCATAGAGATATAGTTATATATAGCTATTTATAGATGGATAAAACTATATGTTGGTATATCTAGATAAACTAATAACTAGATATGTGTTGATTTATATCTATAGATATATAACAATTTATCTAGATATATTGATTATGATTATTATATATTAAATATAATATATGCATATTAGACTTTAGATTAACAGTATAGATTTTCACCCTATTTGGGAATAATGACGTATTAACCTGTCACTGTCAATCACTTATTTTACATTGCTGAAACAACTATTGTACAGCTAGTTTTTTCAGTGAAGAAAAGTTTTTAGAAGCTCAAGCCTGATATTAAGAATTTGGAAATGCTTAGATTCAACAGGATAGTGTAAGTTAAGGGTGTTCAGAGCTTTGATGATCTACCATTTTCTGTTGAGAAGACTGACAATTGAGCTACTGATGTGAAAATTTTTCATGTTTATTCATTACCAAGATTAATGTTTTTAATATTTAAGAAGAAGAGGGTTTATGTTAATTACCCTAGTTTTGTTATTTTGTTATAAAAGGGCCTTTTTACAAACTAAAAAATTTTAATAGCTTCAATACTGTTGCATTACTGATGCATTACAGAACATTCTTTCATTATTACCAATGTTATTAAGCATAGTAAACAAAAATGTGCTACTTTATATTTCAATAATAAAATATGCATTATTTTGTTTAAAGCAGTAGTACACTCTAATATTTCATGACAATAAATATTTATGGACAATTCACACCAGTTTTATCACCCATACCAACTGTAACAAATGCGAGTTCATCACTCAGTCTAGAAGATTTTATAAACCACTGAGTGATGAACTCCCATCCATTCCAAAAGACATGGATTATAAACTAGTGTGAATTGTCAGTAAATACTTGCTCAGATGAAATATTATTTTCACCCCTCCACTTTCACACAAATGGATGATGTTTCAAAAGGGTACATAATTTTATGTATACACATACACATTTAAGTGTTACATGAAAGAACCAATTTGTGCAGTTTGTCCCTTCAAACTCAGAAATAAAATCAGAACAATCTGTGTTACAATGGCAGGATGTGTAAATGGCTAGATTCCCTGCAGTTTATAATTAAATCAAATGAAGCAACTGTGTTCAAGGCACCATGATTGATGTTGTCCAGAACTGTCTACTGAGAATGTAATTTAAAATATTGTCACATGTACTTGTCTATATGTGACATGATTGGTCCATGGTCTACCTTATGAGACTCATGTTTCTTTTCTGTCAATGATTATATAATTCTATCTTCGGCCTAGAAATTGTGGACCTTTATCTCCATCTAGGAAGGGGATCAAATTATGGATTTCATGTTTGACTCTGTTCTAATTCCTTGAACCAAGCCCTATTTCCTCTGCACAATGTGCAGAGAAGCTTTTGTTTCTTTTCATGCACAAATAAGATAAGCATCTCCAGAACAGAGAATGTCCTGGAAGAGAATACGTTATTTTAAATTTGCATTGTCTTTAGTTTTGTTTCATTTTATGAGAGTGGAAAGAATAAGAGATAATAATGATAGAAGATATAGACTTGTAAACTTGATAATAGCTATAAGAACTTGGGCAAGTCATTTAATTTCTCTTCATCTCCAGTACCCGCTTTGCAGGGTTGCTGTGATAATCAAATGACATAATATTATAAACTATTTAGCACAGTGCCTGATTTATAGTAGGTACTATATAATTGTGTTTTTCCCTATGTAAAGGAAATGAAACAAATCATCTATCTAGATTGGATTAGATGACCACTTCCAGGTCTACAATCATATTTTTCCTTCTTGTTTTTATAGAATAAAAAACAAAGTGGCAAATTCACTTGCCTGTAGTCACACCTAATTAAAGGTCAGTTAAGTCACCTAGCTCTGGAGATATGGAGAAAAGTAAAAACAAACAAACAAAACAAAAAACAGTCCCTGTCCTCGAGTAGCTCAGTCTAATGGGAGAAGGGAGGGTAGAGACAACATGTCAACAGCTTTGTACAAACAAACCAAATGAAGCATAAATTGAAAGTAATCAATCACCAAGAGAGAAGGCACTAGAACTAAAAGAATAAGGAAAGTTAGAACTTTTAGTTAAAACTTGAAAGGGTGGGAGATAATGGTGAATTTACTACTAAATTCAACAATTATTTCCAATGACATTTTGGAGATGGATGATATCATCTACTCCACAGTATTGCGGATTATAAGAATCCATAAATAAGTGAAAGGAGATGAGAGTAGTATCTTTAAAATAATTTAAGAATTAGAGAGAAATTTTCCAACAATGTACTAAAGTTTCCTGACTTTTAATTCAGTAATCTTTTTTTGCTAGATCAATGGTTTTCTTTTTTTTAGCAATTACTCTAAAGCAAATTTTTACCATTCTTGTCATTTACTAAATCCATCATTACCAATACTTCTTATTTCTTAAAACCTAGAGAATTACAAAACAAATTCTTCTCTATCATTCTTCTCTTCATCTCCCTGCATCTTGCCACTCCTTTTCCTTGCCTTCTACTTTGTCCTCAACTCCTTTCTTCTTCCTGATTTTTGAACCCTGCCCCTTAAGTCACCCCTGATCCTTTTTTCTCCCCCCTGCAGTTTAAACTGTAGAAAGGCAGTATAATCTGAAATAGAGATTTAGAATTTCTTAAGATTTATGTGGTTTTAAGTCAGAAACATGGCATCAGATGATGATACTCTATTGTTCAAGTCCTCCAGTATAGTGAATATTGGTATAAGACATCAAGAACAATAGGACAGATATAAATTTGAATTATTTGTCAAATCCACAGGGAACATAATTTGAGAATTGTAGTAGTATACATTTTTTTTCAGGGTTCTTTTAAAGATTTTACTCATAGAGGTAATAGCATGCCACTAACTAGTTTAAATATCAATTTATTCAAAGGCACTATTCCTAGGATCACTGTTTTTTAATATATGAGTGATCTGTGTGATGATGAAATGGAGAATATGTGATTTAATTTCACCTTGTAGAGAATGCTGGCACTTCCTTAGAAATGCAAATCGTCACCTCAATAAAAGTAATAAAGGTTGTTTATAACAATTTTAATTTAGCAAAATTGAATTACTATTTAGAAAGTGCTCCTAAATCTTTGCATAAGAGACATGATAAGTACCAAATTTAGCATTCCAGTTTACTGTGGACTGACTTTCCAATTCATTGGAAATAAACCTATCACTCAAAATCAGAGCGTTTATTCCTTGTGTAGATTACAAAATAATACAGTTTTAGTTTACAATCTGATATAGGTATGGAAAAATACTATGTCATAAATGCAAGTTTATTTTGATTTTTCTATTCATATGTCAATAACTAATATTATATATAAATATTTATGATTGTTGCCAATACAATTCATTTCTTTCCCAGATTGACTTTTATGACAAGGAAAGAACTAAGTTTAAAAAATGACTAGTTAAAATGCAACCTTGGAGATCTTTGATTCTATAATAAGGAAAGAAGCTGTACAATGTGATATAATAAACACTGTTATGATGGAGTAAAAATTCAACTAGATATTGAATTTCAGGCTTCTAGTTCCATTTCATTCAGCATGAATTTGGTTAGATTGCCATATCATGTGACACCTCAATTTTCTCATCTCCATGTTTGAAATTCTTTGATTAGGTTGATTTATAACTGTATGACTGATATTCAATTTGATATCAAATTACATTGGTTATTTATTGAATTGCTAATTTTAGTGTATCTTTGTTCGAAAATAAATATATTTCCATTCAACTGAAACATACGAAGGTACCCAATAGAGGCAAGACCATCTAACTCTCACACAATGACGATGGCAAAAAATCTAAAAAATCCAATGATAAATTATACTAAATGATCTAGAATTGTACAGAACACCAAAAATACAGGTGATCCATGGCAAGACCAAGCAGAGCTGAACACCCTCTCCAAAAGCACAGGAGGAAGAAGAATCTGATACTGCAACAACATTTCAGTTCTAAAATTAAAGCTGAAGAAATAAATAAACCAAAGAAGGTATCTATGGAATTTTTTTTAAAGATCTAACGGTTTCCCAAGAAACCTCCTCAAATAATATAAGAATACTTAGGATAAATAAACTAAAACATAAAAACAAGAAATAAAAGCTCTGAAGGAAAGAAATGGAAAGAGAAGAAATAGTTTATAAGAAAAACTAAGTTACTCAGCCAATAAACATTTACTGAGTGCCTATACTGTATGTCAGGCTAAGCACAGAAAAAAAAGTGATAAACTTATTTAAGTAATAGACTTCCTGAAAATTAGAATAGAAAAGCATCAAACAAAAATCAATGATCCCATGAGAGAGCATGAAATATTAGAACAAAATCAATGACTGAAAAAATATTAGAAAAAATAAGACAACTGAAATAAAAAAACAACTGATCTGGAAAATAGGTGAACAAATAATTTAAGAATCATTTGGCTCAAGTCCTGAGAGACCTATTTGATTAGATCAAATGAAGTCAAGAGGGTATAACAGCAATTCATCCAGGATATGCTGCATTTAGAAGTATATTTATTTCATAGCAAATGCTGTGTGAACCCATTTTTCCTAGGACCTGAGATGATAGATTAGAGAATATAATTCCCACTTTCCCTCCTATCCCCAACCCATGTTTGGAGGAAATGCTTTGTAATTTTGTTTTCCTATAGTAGTTTTATAGTAAATATTGTTTTATAAAAACCTAATTGATCATAATTGGTTAAACGAAACTGACAATTAACTTTGAGGAGAACAAACTAGAATATGGGAGGAGGTATTAAACCATTAGCATTAGAGAAAGATAGCCATCAAGGATATCCCTAGAACCCTGACAGGGAGTTGTAACTGGCCTTTAGAAGAATGAATGCAGAGTCTGGTGAGATTAAGATTTAACTGACTGTTTTGTTTTAATGTGTAAGAAAATCAAAAAACATTTTCCTCCTTTTCTTGACCCCCAAATCCGTGATACCTAAGTTAAAATTCAAAAGCTCTAACTTGTATCATTACATACAAAAGGTGCATATGAAGCTAGAATATTTTAAACATTTAGTATCTGACACTGAAAACTAATAAAAGAACATTGCAAAATTAACATTTGAAAAAATTGAACTCCCTGAAAAGTATTATAAAAAAAAGCTCGACACTGTATTTTTTTAAAAACTGTAAACAAAAAACTTTCTATATCTGCTGGAACCAGAGGGAAAATGAAAATAGAGAGAAAATGAATACATAGATTGCTTACTAAAAGAAATCCCAAAAGGAAATGGCCCAAGAATATCATTACCAAACTCCAGAGACTTTAATATTGGAGAAAAAAAATTGTAAAATATCCAGGAAAAAACCAAACCAAACCAAACAATTTAAGTACCAAGGAATTATAATCAGGATCACACAAAACTTGGCATCTTCTACTATAAATCAGAGGTCTTAGAATTAAAAATATTTGGGATATTAAAATAAAAAATATTTGGGACATAAACTAAATGTAATAATAAAATAATAATGCTTAGTTATTAATAAAACAAGTATTTTAATATATTATTATCAAATTGGGTATTTTAAAATAAAAACAATATTTGAAAAGGTAAAATACATAGATTTACAAGCATGAATAATTTATCCAAAAAGTTGAAAATGAGTATTTTCTAGAGGAAAATAATATTTTTTGTTTGTTTGTTTGTTTTGAGGCAATCAGGGTTAAGTGACTTGCTCAGAGTATCTTTTGACAGATGTGAAATCAAGTCCTCCTATACTAAGATTGATGCTTTATCCATAGCACCATCTAGCTGTCCCTAAAAATGGGTTTTCAATTGAAAAGAACTTCTTTTGATTTTCTGAAGAAGAGACTAGATAGAATTGAATAGGAACTTTGAAATGTGAACAATAATTCGAGAGAAATCTAGAAGGGCAACTTTATTTGAGCATCTAGAAGAGGCTAAATAATGTAATAAATAATAATAATAATAACTTTAACATTATTTAAAGTCCTAATATTCTAATAAGGGGAGAAGAAACATATGTTCCTTAGGACCCTAAGGACTTAATTGGGTATAAAGGGTTGTAACAAAGAAAAACCTAGGATTTAGGGGGTGGGTTGAGTCTGTTCTGAGAGTTTTAAGAAGGAAAAGAATGGAAAAAGTAAAGGAAGCCTATAGTCTGATAGGGAAGGGCAATATTTAGGTTCCTAAAGATACCCAGGAACAGAAGTTGAAGCTACCTATTGTGTGTACTTCAGAGATTGAGAGAAGCTACCATATTGTGTATATCTGATATATATTTCATAAAATAGGGAAAGAAACCATTACAGTTCCCCATACTAAAAAAGGAGAATCAGTGTGGAAGGCTGATTAAATCTCCAGAGAGAAGTGGGGTAGGGAATAGAGGGCAATCAACAGAGAAAATATTGTACTCTAGGCCACTTCTCTATTGAAGGAGCTAGGAAAAATTAGGAAAAAGTCTGAGAAAGATTGAGCTCTACCTCTATCCAATGGCCAATTCTACCCTTCACAGCAATATCCACTGGTATTCCATTAGTTTTATTAGAGAACTGAAAGATTTTTATTTAGAGTAAACAACAACATATCTATATTGCATTTTCTTAAAAAAAAAGGCAGATATTTCTTATAACAAAATTATAACTATGTACACACATATATATATATAAAACAAAATTATAACAATATTCCTTTTGTTCATAAAGATTTCAATGACAGTCTTACTAATATTTTCAGAGACCTGATCTTCTTTTGGATATTATCCCCATCTAATTTGTATTGAGCAGTTAAGGCTTTTAATTACTGTTTTTCAGCATGAAAGGGAAGGAGGGAGAGAGGAAAAGAAAGAGTGAGAAAAAAAAGAGAGAGAGAGAAAAAGGAATACTAGGTGTATTGGTTAAATTTAATTAAATTTATTATGCACACTAAAAATGATGTCTCATTTCTTTTCCATTTGGCCAATTCTATTTTTTAATGTGTTGTTTTCTTCAGTCAATTTTTGTGGTTTCTTTTCTAAGATGTTGATTTTTTTTCATAATTCTTCTGCACAAATCTCATTTCTTTTCCCATTTTTTTCTACCTCTCTTGATTTTTAAAATCCTTTTTGAGTTCTTCCAAGAGGACTTTTTAGGCTTGAGAGCAATTTATATTCCCTTTTCAAGGTTTCACATGTAGGCATTTTGACATTTCTGTACTCTTCTGAATCTGTATTTTGATCATTTCTGTTGCCACAGTAGCTTTCTATGGTCAGTACTCTTTTTGGTTGTTGCTCATTAGAAAAAAAAAATAAAAAAACAAAATGTTACGCTCTACTCCTGGGGATTAAGAGGACTGTCCCAAGCTTCTTGTGCTGGAGACCAGGACTGATCACTGGTTTTCCATGTCGGGGCCTTAGGTGCTGGCAGCTTGCACTGGGATGACCTGGTCTACTTGCCTATTATTGCCTGTTTTCCTGGGCTGGCAATTTGCCCTTTGCACAGAGGCTGGAGGCTTCCCCATCCTGTTGAGCTAGAACAGAGCAGCCTCGGTTGCTGATCCCATTGGCTTGTACAGACACATCTGTGCTGGGCTGTGCTTTCCTGAGCTTTCCTGAAGTCCTTCTAAGGTATCTTAAGCTGGAAAATTGTTTCACTCCATCTTTGGGGGGTTCTGTTGCTACAGAATCCATTTAGAAGCTTGGTTTAACTCTTATTTCTGAGGGAAACTAAGGAGAGCTTCTGGCTTCATTCCTTCATTTCTTTTCCTACACTACTAAATTACTAAATCCAAAGGTCAGATTTGGCACAGCCAAATGAAGTTTATTTCAATTATGTTTTTCATTATTCTAAGGATGCTTGTTTTACTTAGAGTTGATAATTACAGGCTAGAAGCTAGCAGTTAAAACATTTTTAAAATGTTTTTTCATGAGAAGCAGCAGTTTCTGAAGAGCTCTCTATAGGTTTATACTTTGAGAATGTAAATGTGTGTTCTATTAAGAAGAAAAAAATGTTTCTTCCTTGTCTCATATGTGCATGTATTAATTATCTTGCTTATTTGATAAAAGTCCTTTTAATGTCTGTATTTCCCCTATGGTAATAAATGACCTGTTATATATGGATGCAAAATTAATTTCTTAACATGAGAAGTGTTTAATCCTTTTTTGGGGGAGTATGTGTGTTATTTTTCACATAAATATAACTAATGGTAATAAACATACCAAAAATGGAAAAACCCATTATTGGGGGGTGGTATGGGAATGTAGGCATGGTAATTCATTTATTTGGAAAACAATTTGTTATCATGCAGGACACTTATTGCATAGTTTATATCCTTTGAACTCTTGTGGGATCCAAATGCCAAAAAAGGAAAAAAAGATCATAAATTGTCCCTACCTGCATTTTTTAGGATAACAAAAAACGTAAAAGAAAACAAGTATACAGTGATTGAGAGATGGCTGAATAAATTGTAGCATGTGAATATAATGAAGTATTACAGTACTTGAAAGAATGTAAAAAATATAAAGAATTTAGAAAAATAGTGGTTTGTGGAGAGTTGTGCAAAATGAATAAAGCAGAGCCATAGCATAACAATATGGACAGTGACCACAATAATGTAAAGAAACTCAGCATGAAGAAGCAACAAAGTTCTGACCAATTACAACTATGTTGGTACAAATATAGTCAAAATTAAAAGGACATAGGGGCAGTTAGGTAGTGCAGTTGGAGAGAGCAGGATGATCCAAGTTGAAATCCAGCCTCATCTATGTGTGACCCAGGGCTAGTTCACTTACTCCCATTGCCTCAAAAAAAAAATTAGAAGACATGTTGTTCCTCCTTTTTATTAACAATCTATAAATTATTTTGGGGAAGGAAAAAGTGTCTTCTCTTTTCTTTTTGGCAAAGTGGTTGGGGTTCAATGATTTGCCCAGGGTCATACATAGCAAGTATTAAGCATCTGAGGCTGCATTTGAACTCAGGTCTTCCTGACTCCACAGCCCATACTCTATCCTGTTACAAGTAAGACATAGAGGTTATCTAGATGGTTCAAGGAAATAGAGCACCAGCCATGATAAATCACTGAAGCCCCAACTGCTTCTCCAAAAGTCGAACAAACCCCAAAACAAGCTTATTTAGATGTTTGTTGGAGGGTGTCTATTCTGTCAAAATAAAATAAGTAAAAAAAAAAAAACTTAGAAAATTACCTGTTACTAAGCTATACCTAAGACCTAAGCAGATTCCCTGCCCACCTGCCTCATGTGGACAATTTTTCCTAATGTTGTATAGACAAAAAATATTCTAGGTCAATTAACCAGCAAATCACTAAGTGTTTACGTACCTACTATGTACCAGGAACTGTATTAAACTTTGGGAATATAAAGACAGATGTGAAACATTCCCTACCCTTAAAGAACTTACATTTCTTCAGGAAGACACCTTCATATGTTTAAGCTTATACAGAATTCATTCCAAATAAATACGGGGTAACTTTAGAAGAGAGAAGAGACACCCGCAGCTGGGAATGGATTGGGACAGGCCTTGGAAGGAAAGTGGCACTTGAACTGAATGATGAGAAAAATATAAGTGGCTCATCTTAAATATATTTATTCCATGCTGATATAAAAATCTATAGGGTTTAGGGGAAACTCTTTTATTACCTTGATCTAACTTATTTGTTTATTTTTAAAAGAAGGCATTAATCATGTGGCTCAACTGTGGGTTCTGGAGATTTTCATTTCTGAATGTGTGTACTGTAAAGCTGGGTAGGAAGGATGGATTGAGTAATAACTGCTGTTTTTGGCTTTCAAGGTGAGAAGTATTTGAGGAATGCTTAAAAGTCCTTCATGAAGTTGAGTAAGATAAGGGCTGTTACATACACATTAAAAGTGGAACATTGAAAACTTCTCTCCTAATTTTGCTTATATTATTTTGGTGGCCCAAATTCCCCTCCTTCATTTCTCATGTGGAGATATATACAAAAGAATGGGTTCATGCATATACCTCAGTCATGACTGCCTCCTGTACCGCTATGCTCTGGATCTATTTTTGGTGTTTGTGTGTTTTCAATCTAAAATAATTTAATTTACTTAAAGATATATCTTATATGGGAAGATTGCTAGCTAGCTGTGAAATTGGATGGGTTTTTTTTTTTTTTGGAATGTCTGTCTTAAAATAGTTCTGTAAACTATTTAGCTTGTCATAGAAATGAATATTTAATATTCATACTTCGCTAAATATTATTTTGACTAATCTGCATTTATTATAATTTAAATGCTTGTGAATTGGTTATCAGTTCTTGTCCTTCTACCTCTCTTCTATTCATTTTAAGTGAAAAAACTCCCAAATTGGAAAAGTCAATGCTTACCCACTTTTTCAAGGGCGTAATTATGAATGTTTAACAATTAGTATTAAAAAAAATCCATGCAGGACAAACTTAATTAAAGTTTAATTTTTATTTCAACATTTTCTCCTTCACTTTCCTAAGTGTAGACAATCTAATCAATAATAAATCAAAGCCTGAGTTTTTAGTATCTGCTGATTTCTAAGATATAAATGCTCACAATAGTAGTTTTCGAGCCAGTCTGAGCTGGATCCAATACACTGCTATTCCTTTCTCCTTTGATCCCATCAAATTAAACTCATTGTTCAAGTTCCTCATTAAGTCTCACCTTCCCCATAAAGTCTTTTAACTATTCTGGCCCAAATTGTGTAGTATAAAGGATGCTAGGTTTAGAATCAGAACTCCAAGGATATTAACTTCTGCTACTTGGGCCCATATAATCTTGATCCCATTGATTAACTTCATTGGCCTTAGTCTCTTCTGTAAAATGAGGAGATTAGACTAGCTCATATATAACACTTGGTCTATCTCAAAGTCCATAATTTAATGTTCCTTCACTGAATTCATTTCAATTAATGTCTATTCTCTGAAATAGTTATTAATAAAATATTATATTGTATTTTCTCTATCATTTTTAATCTTTTTACATTTTTGTATGCTTCCTATAATAGGATCATATATTTAGAACTTGGAAATACTCAAGAGTTCATTTAGATCAGTGTCTTCATTTTTGGCTGAAGAGACTAAGACCCAGAAAGATCATTCAGATAATACTTCATTAAAATACAGGTCATCTGAAATGATATATTATGATATTCAATTACCATCATTCTGTTTACCTGCAGTCTTTGCTTACCTAAGAATTATAATATTATGGATCTTTTCCCCCTTTGCTCAATGGCCAGAAGAAATATAACAATTGATCATTAAAAATGTGACCTTTAATATGACTATCTTTAATAGTTTAAGTGGTGGAGAGATATGGGAAAGGAGGAAGACTCACTAAGGTGAGATAATATAGCAAGTTAATTTATATTTTTCTTCCTTTAAGGTGTAACTCAATGTTACCTTTTCAAGAAGAAATATTCTCTATTTGACAAAACTAAAAATCCCTTCTCAGATTTTCATGGAGTACTTCCTTCTCATTTCTTTATCCTTATTCCACTGTATTTTGTATTGTATTTATAACAACATTTTATCTTCCCTACAGGAACATAAACTCCTTGAGGGAAAGGACTACACAGCTCTTTTTGAAGCTTGAGTATCTTGCACATAGTAGGTATTTAATAAACATCTGCCGAAGTGAATCAGTTTGAATTAGACATTCTGCTTTACATGCTTTAATCAAAGATGACTATTAAATCAATTAAATGCACATAATTTTATATAAATTGGCCTATTACTGGTTTTTTATGAGAAGATAATGAAAAAGTGAAGACAGACTGATTTTAATGCTAAATAATTGAAGAGATACTAATATCCATTTAAATTTATGGATCAAATTACTATGCACAGAAGTGAAATGTATAGTAGTCAAAATATTAGTTCATTAGTCCTTGATTCAAAATATAGAATTATTCTATTAAGTGAATGCCAAACATCAACAGTACTTCCTTAGATGTTTTTTAATTTAGTAAAGCAAAGTCATTATGGAATTCTTAACCTCAATTACAAACATGCCATTGGTAGCTACTCAGAGGAGCAACTGTTGTAAGTGAAAGTAGGAACACTTGCACTGGAGCAGAACTGAAACATGAAAACATTAAGGAATTATTTTTCTCCAGCCTGTTAGACTTGATGGAAATAATTAGAATCTCATAGGTGACATAACTTATGTTACCAATTAAGGTAAACTACAGTCCCCAGGGCCTGATCTTGATAATAGAAAGGTCTCAGATTGTTATTCAATTTTATCCTATGGTAGTTTTAAGAAGGGAATACTTTCCATTTTTTTCTAACACTTTTGGTTTTCCTCTTTTATCGCAGATGGGGAAAGATTATTTGAAAGAGATACATGGATGCACATGCAGTATCCTGCTACATGCTGATCACAGGGTAAAAGGATTATTCTTCCAACTCTGGGGATACTGTACAGTCCAAGAAAGAATCATGGGGCAATTGCACAAATCCTTTGCAGTCTTTAATATGGCTCACTTTTGCTCCTAATGGCTTTAGAAAATTGTATCTGGAGATAATCCCAAGGAAAAAGATTCAGATGAGACCCATCTGATGTTTAGAGAGAGGACTTGGCACTGTAATATGGTGTGATTATAAGAGGGATGCCACAGAGTCCCACCAGCCCCTAAACATCTGGCTTCTTGTGGTACAAGCAGTTTCCATCATCTGATTAATTCTTTTCTGTTCAAAGCAGAAGGTTCCTGTTAAAATGCATGTATTTCATTTATTCATAATATCTAAATACTCTCTATGGCTCTTAAGATTAAGGTTCAGTTTTTAAAATCTACTTCTTCCAAATAGCCCAACTACTCTATCACAGCAATCCCATTCCTCTAAACTTTTTTTTAGTACATGCTATTATCTGTACCATTCACTCAGCACTTATCTCATGCAGCTATATGTAGTTACTCATCTCTTCATGGAGCTATGTCATCTCCCCAGACACACCAGAAGCCCTTTTAACCTTATTTTATGCCTTTTTTTCCGGCATGCCTCATGGTAGTCCCTCTGTAAAGATTTCTAGATCCTTGAGCAACTGATTCCAGGAAGCTAAGACTAGCCTGGTGGCAACACTGGACTGTTGAGGATGCATAATAACAAGCACTATTTTACTTTGGGTTTCCAGTTAGGAACCTGATCCTGGAGCCAGAAAGAGGTCCTAGCTTGCATCTGATGTCATGGCTTGCTCTCTGTCTGGAAGCACCCTCCAGGTGCGCAAGATCAGGAGTGACCAGCATGATCATACAGTGGAAAGAACTCTTGATCTGGAGCCAGAGGAAATACTTTGTCCTTTATTACTTCGGTAAGTTACTCACTCCTTCTGAATTTTCTTCATCTGCTACAAAAAGAGTCAGACGCAATTTTTTCCTAAGGTCCCTTCAATAATTCTATGCCGACACCTCCCAGTGCTCTGCAATCAGCATTCAAGGAAAGAGACCCAGAATGAAGGCGCTAATGTACTTCTTCCTCGTCTCTTGTCTGATATCCCTCCACTAAACAATCCTTTCATCATCCTCTTGTGTTCAATGAATGATCACTGACTCTCCTACTGCTCCACTCCATGTACACCAGGGATGGTCCCATCCATTCACTGCCAGCTGCTGAATGCCCTCCATTTATTTTGAGTATCATCCCTCCATTCATTTCCCAGGACACCAAAATACTCAGCTGGAACTGACATCTAGAGTTCCTTTCCTCAGCTCCAGTCATAGTGAGAAAAGTTTGGAAAAAACTTTCCTTTTGTGTTCTCAAGACATCGCTTTGCTTCCATACCCTGAAGGATGCTGGTAGTCTCTTGATGCTGTGTGAATCTGATACCAGAAGTAAAATACTGGTCCCAGCCAGACATTTCCTTTTCCTGAAAGTTCTGTGAAGATTCTTCAGAGGCTCACCCTCATTTAATTTGGATGCTAAATGACTGGATATAAAAAGAAGTATTCCCCAATGATTTGAGTTGAGGTCTCATTTCCAAGCAGCCTGAGCTGGAATCCTGTACTCCCTGTCTGTATAATTTGGGACAAGTTGATTCACTCCCTTGTGTTTTTGCTCCACAGCTACAAAATGGAGATAAAAACCATCTCCAAGGGGTTAGGGAAATTAATTAATTCTGATTACTAAAGTTCTTTAAAAAGCAAGAGTACTCCTTTGGAAAAGATTTTGTCACTAACAAGAACAATGTGATGAAGACAGAATTGGGCATTAAAAATTGGGCACTCTGAAGAAACAACATGGCCTTCTTATCTGTCCCTAATGGCTCATCAAGCAGAGTAACATGGTCATATATATTTGTGTATAAATATATTTGTGTGTGCAATAGAGTTGTTGTTCAGTCCTTTAAGTCATGTATAACTCTTCACAACTCCAAGAAGGGTTTTCTTGGCAAAGATAACATTTCCTTCTTCAGTTCATTTTACAGATGAGGAAACTGAGGCAAACTGGCCTTGCCCAGGATCACACAGCTAGTAAATATCTGAGCTGCATTTGAACTCGTCTTTCTGACTCAACAAGCCCACTACTCTATGTACCGTCACCTTGGGCTTCCCATATAATATAGATTTTGCATTGTATATGTGTATGTATATCTTTGTATGTATATATTATGTATAACTCCTTTCTCTAGAAATATGAAAATATTGAAATTAATTTTCTATAATACCATCCCAAATAATATCAGTAACATTTATAATATACTAATAATATTAACATAACTACATTCAAATATCAAATTGCTTATGCAATGAGGTGGGTTTTTCTTAAATTATGACAGTATTTATGAAACTTTTTTTTTAATAGCCTTTTATTTACAGGATATATACTTTACAGCATTAACAATTGCCAAACCTCTTGTTCCAATTTTTCACCTCTTACTCCCCCACCCCCTCCCCTAGATGGCAGGATGACCAGTAGATGTTAAATATATTAAAATATAAATTAGATACACAATAAGTATACATGACCAAAACATTATTTTGCTGTACAAAAAGAATCAGACTCTGAAATATTGTACAATTAGCTTGTGAAGGAAATCAAAAATGCAGGTGTGCATAAATATAGGGATTGGGAATTCAATGTAATGGTTTTTAGTCATCTCCCAGAGTTCTTTTTCTGGATATAGCTAGTTCAGTTCATTACTGCTCCATTAGAAATGATTTGGTTGATCTCGTTGCTGAGGATGGCCTGGTCCATCAGAACTGGTCATCATATAGTAGTGTTGTTGAAGTATATAATGATCTCCTGGTCCTGCTCATTTCACTCAGCATCAGTTCGTGTAAGTCTCTCCAGGCCTTTCTGAAATTATCCTGTTGGTCATTTCTTACAGAACAGTAATATATTTATGAAACTTTTAAAAAACTTTTCAATAAGTAATTTTAGATACTGCAAGAGAAATTTGTGTGCATGAGATGAAAAGTATAAGAAAACACATGAAGTAGTTTTGGAGATGTAATATAAGGAGAGTTTGGGATGGATTTGAAAATTATTCCTAAATATTCCAATATTGTTCAGCTTAACTTTCAATGAAGTAGAATTTTGTCCACTTGCACCCATGTTCACTTGTGATAGGAGAAAATGTGTGTCATAGTCTACTGGATGAAAGCATCTGTATATAGATAGCATTTATGTAACAAGAAAATTATTTTGTACCATTTCCCTTCCCTCCTTCTACCCCAAATAGTACCCATAGCTATTTTCTTGTAAGAATTCATTGGAGGTACATACCATATAGACTATTTCCTTGAGAAGTTATCTGCTTTGATGAGAGGCTCCTCAAAGGCCCTTGACACAACTTTTATACTAGTTCAAGTCATGTGTCTGCTAAGACTCAAAGAGCTAGAAATAGAAACAAAGTGTTTTGGCTCTAACAATAAAAACAAAGAGCAGGGTGTCTTGATTCTATTATGTAAATGTAATACTTTTGGTTATGTTAGGGCAGATTTGTAATTTATACAGGTCAATGATTTCTTTTTCCCTTGAGAAATGTGTATTGAAATTATTGACTATTTTGCTAGTATGAACTCTTAGAAATTAGGCAAATTTTTAATGAGAGTAAGTAAAAGGTATAGAATAATTGATATACAGTGCCATTGTTTGACTGATTTAATTGAACTATACATCATTTTCACAAACACATGTCAATTTGTAATATGTTTCTAAACAGGGAAAAAAGGGAGACAAAGCTATATTATAACTGTTACATAAAGCAAATTCTTTTTATCAGATCTACATGGCAAGTTGCAGCAATGATATTTGGGTCTTGCTGAAAAATTACAATAATAGTTTGAATTTATACAGGCATTTTTTCCTTAAGAAACTCAAAGTAACTCATATGCATTATATTATCTCCTGTATTTTATCTTCCCAATGACCCTGTGAGGTAGGCAAGAGAGCAGTATTATTATCTCTGCCTGTTAAATAAGTTAATTGCTCTTTAATATATTTTCAGCACTTCAGAATACAAATGATGTTTCAGGAAAGAGTTAGTCTCTCTCTCCCTTTCAGGTTCAGAATGACAGTGTGAAACAGTAAGGAATATTAAATAATGTTACAGTGGTAAAATTAAAACCAAGTAGTTGAAAATGATGGGTTATAGTCATAAAAACTTTAAAATCCTATTCTTTATCTTTTCTTAAATTTGTATGGCCTAGAATTAGAGAATTTAGTTGAAAATGTACAGAAGACATTTCTGTAAATTTATAGGAAACTTCTTAACTTGGAAAATATTAGCAAAGGTTAGGTCAGAATTATAAAAAAGGAAGTTTTTCAGGGCAAGCTGTCACAATATATAAGTACTGGGGTGCTACTCTTGTCCTATCATTTCTTTAGTCATTATATGGCATTGTATCATCCTCAGCCCAAGGTTCCTTTAACCTATGACATTTCTACTTTGACCTCAATCTCAGCTTTTCACTTCTGCTAAAGTTGAGGTTATAACAGAGTAATCCTAATTACACTCTCAGTTTTTATATGCATTATAAACTTATAGCTATGTGGCTGAAACCATTATAAACAAGTGATTTGAATGCAAAGTGTAGTCAGTTGCTTTGTCTTTGAAAACTGTATTTGCTTAGGGCAATGGTAACATTTGGGGAAAGACTAGAGAGTTGGAAATGTGACCTGAAAGAGATTATGACTGATGGGAGAAGGGAAGGAGAAAAGACCCTGCCAGTGAAAGAGAGCTGAGGGTAAATAAAACTGAGAATTTAAGTCATTTGTCCAAGCTTACACAGATAATATATGCTTAAGGCCAAGTTTGAACTCAAGTTTTCCTATTTCCAGGTCCAGCATGTTATCACTCTGTCTCCTTGTTCCCTATGCTAAATTTAATAGATTAAAAAAAGTAAAAAACAAAAAACACCTAGCTATATTTTAAGTTATGAGCGACCAGACTCTAAATATAAATTAAATGACAATTTTTAAAAATATTTCAATTCTGCATAGATTTTTCACAATAATGCAGTAAAGTTGTTTCGACATTTTAATGACTTAAAAGGGATGTGCTGCTGAACAGCTACAGATGAGACAGATTATATAGCAGGAGAGTAAAGCAAAGTGTGGTACCAAATTTATGGTTTCAAGAGAAAGATACTCTTAATTCCTTGGAGGATGGCAGACAGACCCATGAGTAGTAAAAACATGGAGCTTTTCCTTTGAGAATACACTGATTTTGTCATAGATATTTAGAAATAAGTTTAAAAACTGATAGTACATGAGACCTAAAAATTCAAGATGTTCAAGATGAAAAGTCCACTTTAGTAATTTCCCTTTATTCACTTATTCTCACCTCTAGAAGTATTTTGAGAGTCATTAAGCCCAGGAAGGTCTAGTACAAGGAAACATCTAAGCATCAATAAGTAATCAATGATACTGACATAATAAAAGTCTTTCTCAGCTTTGTGCCATCTACAGATTTTGTAAGCATGACATCATCCAAGTCCTTGACAAAAATGGAATGGGGACAAGCATAGCACTCTTGGTCATTTTTCTAAAGACCTCTTTCCAATTTGACATTGATCCAATGAATTTTACTTGTGCTGTCTGGTCATTCAGCCAGTTATGAATGCATCTATTATCATTTAGCCCCTATCTCTCATTCTTGACCATAAGGATATTATAAAAGGCTTCATCAAATAGCTTGATGCAATACAATCGACTACCTGAATACATGATCTAAGATAGTAAACTTAAAGAAAAGGAAATTAAGTTTGTTTGACATGGCCTCTTCATATCTATGCAGATACAACTTCCTTTTCTAAATGCTCAAACACTCTCTCTTTAGTTTTAGAATTGAGCCTAGAATTAAAGCCAAGTTTAGCAATCTACAATCAAAGAATCTACTCTATCTTCTCCTTTCTCTACCTGTTTTTTTTTTTTGAAAAGTGAGACATTGTCCCTCCTCTCTTGCCCAATAATAATACCTGTTAATTCTCTTAATAACCAAAGTAAAGTGATGCTAACTATTTTTCTTGTTAAAAATCCTTAAAATCTCAGAAATGAGGGAATGGCAGAGAAGAGGATCAGGGATCAAGGCACCCAAAAGATATAAGTGAATGATGAATATTGAAGGACATGAGAGCAAACCCATTTTTTTACAATCTGTGCACATCAATTTTTGGTTCCCAATTAGACATGCAAGAATTTTTTCAGATAACTAGAATGCTTTGTTCAAGAAGTGGATAAGCCACAATTTTTGAGCTTATTTGAACCCATTTAATAACCAAACAACTTGTTATGTAATAAATGGATAATTACTATTTTGACTAATATTTATTTTGTTTATCAATTGTAACTCCATAAAATGACACCGAATATATCTAGTAGAATTTAATTTCTACCTAAATAGAACTTGCTATGTACTTTTCAGAAAGAAAGAAGAATTTCAGACTTTCTTTTTAGTTTCTATAGTTAATTTTTTTTCTCAGTCATAAAATTTCCATCATCAAACATATTTCAAATTCTTTTGTAATAAAAAAAGGTATTTCCAAAGAAATATCCAAAAATCAGATGTTAGTAACATTAAACTTAGAGTAGCTTAAATGCCATATGGGTTAAAAAAATTTTTTTAAAGAACTTCTCAAATTTAAAATTACTCTTTGGAAATAGAAGCTTCAGACTGTTTCTGAAATCACTGCCTATTATACCTTTCCCCTGGGAAACAGGCAGGGAAAGACCTGGGCAATATTGTGCAAATGGTAAATCTAGTTTTTGTTATCACATCCCTTTTATTTATGTACCCGTATCCAGTTATTATGCCTTCCCCTTCAGTCCTCAGGTATTCAATGCTCTCATGGCAACAGCTCACTCAAGCTCCTTGGAGAATTATTCTATGTCCCAGAATTCTCATTGCTCCTTCCTCCCTCCTCCAATTCAAAATAAAACAAAAACAACTTTTTCCCCCCCTTCTTTGTGTTCTAATAGACTGTAAGCTCCTTGGGAGTGAGATCTATTTGGCATTTTGTTTCTCTTACCCCAGCAGGTAGTACAGTACTTTGTTTAGTATTTTGTTTGTTGGGATTGTAGATACCATCGTGGTTCAGCAGAGATTCCCAGGTTCAGAATACCCTAACCATTGCCACATGTAACAACCCATATTACACTTGCCAATGTAATTTTATAAATAAAATACATTTTTTTTTAGCAAACATATGTGGAATGGAAGCAAGGGTATCATTACCTTGTAGCCATATGTCATGAATACTTTGAAAAGAGAATATGGCAGTACTGTGAGATCAAATAACAGCACAAAAAATAACACTATATCTTAAGACAGAAAATGACTGGTTACCATGGAGGAGTAATTGCTAAATCTTTGTTTAGTCAGACCATTAACATTCAAAGATCAAATCAATATCACCTTAGAAGACTAAAAATAAGAAGAAAATAGGGTATGCAATTAAAGTAGCTCAAATATGTCTATTAAATCAAATTATGGACACCAAAAAATGAAAAATACATTATGAAACAAACATCAACATAGATTCTTACCATTTTCTATAGAGTTTTAATTATGTTAAAAAATATAATAAGGAAACCAAAAAGCACAGGAACTATCTCAGCCAATATTGATACTTTTAGTCAAGAAGAGAAATATGGTAACCAATGGCAATACCAATTGATAACGTGTTTCTTCATAAAATCTTTAGAGGGGTATGGTGGAAGGTTATGAACAATATTGGCTTATTGAACAAAAAGGACAACTGAGTTTTTGGAAATCTTTGTACAATCTCCAATTAAGTAGGACATCAAATGGATGACATTTAAGGATGAAACTAGTACAATAAAGAGATAAAGAATACGAAAAAGTAGTTTAGATTTTTATAACATTCTATTTTTCTTTATCAATGACAATAGATATTCAGAATTTGTAATGTACAAGTATAATACTCAAATGTATTGTACTCAGAGAAGTAAAAATGGCACAAAGATACAAGGAACTGGACTAAACCAAATATACATAGGAAGACTTTCCTATATAAAATGGTTTTGAAGGAATTAAGGATTTATTTTCATGATACCTGAAACAGGATAAGATTCCAAAGGCATGGGGGAGAAATCACAGACTTTTTTTTTCTATGTCTATAAAATCTTTAGGAGAAAAATCTTTTATTTATACATTTTCACTTGAAGAAAGAATGAGGAATGAATAAGCAAGCTTTTTGCTAACAATAAACTATTATGTGGTCTACAGCAGACTACATATTCACAGTCCCAAGTTAATAAATGAGACTAAAATTTATTAATCATTTTTAGTATTTCAGAAAGTGTCCTAAGTATTGGCATATAAAGAAAGGCACAAATAATGTCCCCGCCTTCAATGAGTTCATATTCTGATTGGAGAGACAACTTACAAATAGTGACATGCTTCTGAGATAATACAGAATAGATGAAAAGTAACCTCAATAGTTAGAAGGGGAAGTTGGGCAGGTAAAGAACTAGTGGAAAGACCAGAAAAGGGCCCAATTGAATGTTAAAGGAAAGAGAAAATTTCAATATACTTATTTTTTGCTGACTGTATTAAAAAATATTTGGCACAGAGAAATGTGGCTTTAAAGGATCATCTCCAATAAGATGTTTCCTGTGCATAAGCTAAAATATAAAGATCCCTTGAAGTAAGAAATAGCAGATATATAAACTAGGGTCAGTGACCCTCATTATTTATATCTAATGAGACCCAACATAAGGTATCGAATATATTGCTGGTTAATATTCAAGGCTGAATTCAAATGAAGAGGATTTCCTTAGGCATGGTGACATAGTCTAGATAAACATACAAATTCCACACACTGATGTATGCTTTAGATGCTTCCTTTTTTGCAGATGACATTGTATTGGATAAATCAAGCTCCAGGATAGTGATAAACTTTAAAAATGAAATTATATTCAATAAAATTATATATTTAATAAAATAAGGTCATAATCATAACCATTCATAACAGTTTGGCTTATTTGCATAAGAAAAACTTAAGTGGATGAAAAATATCTATTTTCTAGACTGTGAAATAGAGTTAGTTGAGGGATGGTCCATAGAGAAGACTCCTTAGTATCTATGTTTTGGGAAAAACTTTGCAGATGATAAGAAACGGGGCCTACAACTGATAAAGAAAGTAGATTGGAAATCCTCTTAAAGATTCCAAGTTTTTCCTTGAAAAAGAAAAAAAACAACCTTTGAAAATATGAATAAACTAATGATGCTTACAGCATGAGTCATGGAATGACATAGTCCTAAAGGATTAAAGTTATAGATCACTTAAAGGACAATGGAAACATGCACAGTGAATAGGATTAGGCTTTAGCCTCTCACCATTGAGGAGCCATATAGAAGAAATGTCACAAATAATATTACAAGAGATACATGACCAGAAAAGCAGGTGACTATACGAGAGAAATGACTATCCAAGTGATGCATTAATACCCACATAATTTCTAACCCTTCCCCCTGAAGTTTAAGCCAATCCTTTGTGAAAGGGAGATTATAATCAAGAGTCATAGAGGATAAAAAAAGTGTGGATGAACTATGTGTATGGAGTGTTTGTGTTGATGAGACCATAATTCTACCTACATATTGAAATAAAAACTATCATAAGAAATTACGATTTTCCCCATAATTTCTGCTTTATTTAAGCATCTCAATTATGTGAAGTTCTAGAAATCAGCACAAGCTAAATAGAAAAATGAATGGGTTTCTAATAATATTATCTGTATTGTCATATATTTTTTCTTGGCCTTC
Organism: Sarcophilus harrisii; assembly: GCF_902635505.1. Lineage (NCBI taxonomy): Eukaryota > Metazoa > Chordata > Mammalia > Dasyuromorphia > Dasyuridae > Sarcophilus > Sarcophilus harrisii. Next base: position 127,787,496 of record NC_045429.1, read on the forward strand.
AGTCACCTGATATTTCCTTTCTGATCTATCCTTTCTTTCAATTAATGCTCTACCATTAGTACTCAACAAGTACTTATTAAGTGCTTACTATTTGCCATTGTCTAAACACTGAGGATTATTTTGGGTCAATTATTATTTATGACATGCTAACACCAGGCTTGTTTTTATTTTTAAATTTTAAACTATGCTAGATTTTTACCAACCACACAAAAATATGCTATGGATTTTATGATATTGAAAAGCTTTTGAAAAATAAAATCAATGTAGCTCAAGTAAAATGAGAAACTGTCAAATGGGAAAAAAATCTTTGCATCAAATATCTCTGACAGAGGTCTGAGGAAGAGAGATTACCAAAGATTAGTGTGATATTAAAAATAAAAGCTATCAATAAAAACCAGAAATTTTTTGAACAGGAAAAAAATCTGTGATAGTTGACTAAAATGATTCTGAATACAGTCTTTGCGTATGAGGTTTGAAACTATTAAATAGAACACTTAATAACTATCTCCAAGGAAAGACTTGAAACAAGAAAAATAATAGGGAAAATAAAAGGTTTATATTAACCAGGAAAAAGAGAGACATCATTACCTAGTAGGAAAAATACTTGCCATAGACTCAGAAGGCCTGGATTTAGGTCCTAAGTTGAACATTTAATAATGATAATAATATGAATAGTTAACATTTAGCTAGCATTTACTATGTGCCAGGCATTGCGTTTACCATTATTATCTTATTTGATTTTTACAACAATACTTAGAATAAGGGCTATTATTATGCCCATTTTATAATTGAAGAAACTAAGGCAGGTTAAATTATCTGCCCAGGGTCACAAAACTAAATTAAGATATATGCTTAGCCTAAGATTATTAAGGAAAGTACTTTGTAAAATGGCATGGATACATATATTCTCTCTATCTGTCTCTATATTTATATATGTACATGTCTGCATAATATATATTAATACATAGTATATACATATGTGTATGTGTGTATATATATATATATATATTTATGTATGTATTTATAGGTAATACTTAAGAGGAGAAAAAATAGGAGTATAATAAATGTTTGTTGAATTAGAATTTCCCTCTGCCCAGGCAATTGGGGTTAAGTGACATACCCAGGGTCACACATGTAGTATGTTTCTAAGTCTGGATTTGAACTTGTCCTTTTGACTGCAGAGTAGGTACTCTACCCACTGTGCCATCTAGCTGCCCCAAATTAAAATTCTTGTTGAAATTAGTATGTCAGTCTGAAGTAGCAGCTTTAAGATTAAAGTTTCCATTTTGACTTACAATGGTTTGGTCCTGTCGTAAGCCCTGCTTTGTCTTTAAAATTCCATCTCTTATATTCCAGTAAATAAATTGTAGAAAAATGCTTTGGGTGAAATAATGTAGCATAAAGTTGAGAGAAATGGGATGAATCCTGAAGGGTTCCTGAAATGGTTATTTAATGTACAGCTAGTCAATGGCTGTTGGATTTGTGTCACGTGCAAGAAATCCGAAGACCATAGCATAAATTAGCTACTATCTCTCCCTCTATAGATAAATTCTTTACAAGGTTTAGATTGAAAGTTAAAATCTTTTGGAATACCATTAAAGAAAACCCTCAGCTTATCTGATAAGGTTACATATATAAGACTTTCTTATTAGCTGTGAAGACTACTTTAAAATTAGAGAGACATCCACTTAAAAGGACTACTTTAAATCTATGAATGGCTTGTGTTGGTCAAAAGGAACTACATTGGGTCTCTGAAGTCTCTTCTATTCAATTTTTTAAAAACTTTGAACAGAGGATGTTTTGCTTGGAAAGTTCTAAAATGAAGATAATAATATCTTGGTTCTAGCCTCACATTTGTACTTTTAAAATTATGGTGGTAGAATTTTTTTTCTCCCTCACAAAACAGATAAAAATGTAAAAAGCACAGTATTTATGGAACAGTAGAATCTGGTTAATTCAAGGCCCTTAAGCATTTAGACTGTTAATTAATTTATAGCTAAAGCATTGTTACAGTCTGTCTCATTACTAGGCAAATCAGTAGGCTAAATTTTTCCTTTTAATACTTCCTCATTTTTTAGTAGGCAGTGGTTTCAATGTAAATCCGTCTTACTGCTTGTTTTGGTAAAGTAGGTAAGTGGGTAGTCTGCTGCTTTGTAGGCTCTTAGCTTTTAATTCAACACAACTGTGTTGCTTCATTAGCTTCCATTTGATTGTATGAAATGGTTAGATTTGTCATAAGTATACAAAAGTAGATGGTTATAGTTTCTGGAATGAGCAATATCAAGATTCAAAAAATGTATCTGCCCATCACTTTATGACCACTTGGGAGAATGCTTCTCATTATTCAAGAAGAGTGGTGCAGGATTTTTATGTTGCAAGGGGTTTGTCATTTATATTCCCTGTGGTCGAAATTGCATATGGGGAAGGAAAGTAAGTGTCAGCTGATTAGCATTTGTGAGTATAACTTGCCTCATACCCACCAGCTGGCATTACTTCCCCTTTGAGAAGAACAGGAGAGAGATTAGTGTTGCTTTAACAAAAATGCACTTAAAAAGTAACCTCATTTTTCTAACCTAAGCAAGGCCTGGTTTGATTTTTATTTTGTTTTTAAATAGGGAAAAAAAAAAAAAAAAAGCAAAGGAAGAGGCTAGGAAACGAAATGCTTAGCGTTTTACTACTAACTCATGCAAGGCTGCAAGATACACAGACTTCTGCTGCTGGGAAACCACCAAATCTTGTCTTGTGTTGCTAAGTCAGCTAAGCAAGGCATCTGACACGACCTCTGTGGAACACTGACATCATCTGATCCCATGGAACTTAGTGATAGAACTAAACATGACTAAGAACTTAAATAATGAATGCAACCACAGGACTTTATTTGTAATTCTCAGGATGTGACTCCTCTACCAAAGAATTAGTCTGTACCTTCATTAATCATGAGTGCAAATGCAAAAGTTCTTATAAAATAAGCTCATCAATTGCTCTGGTCCAAATCCAGTCAAACAAACGTAACTCAATATCCATTGACTAGATTTGGAAGATGGTTTGTTTTTAGTCTACAATTTCTGCCTTAGCAAAACAACCAATGCTTATGAAGCATCTCTCTGACATTAATCGTTTCTTCTCTATGACACTGAAGCCTAATGAGGAACTTCAATTTAACTGTAACTTGTCTTCCACAGTTGTGACATACGGAATCTGAGGGAGAAGGGCAAAACCACAAAGCAAATCAGTGGCAGAACAGGAATAAATTATCCAATTGAGCTTCCTAATCTTATACATGAGCCCAAAGAAAATAAACATTTTCAAAAGAAAGTATCCAGAACAACTTTATTATTATACAAATAAATGTCTTTAGGTACTCAATCCTCAACATCTAGGTTTTATCTTTTGTTCTTACCATCATGTTGAAGATGCTTGCGCCTAGAAGACATATGGCTGTTTCATTGCTAAATTCTTTTCTTGGTCCTTATCTTTCTTGACCTTTCTGAAGCATTTTGTTGAAAGGTGATTAAAACCTCCTTCTTGATTCGTTCTCATTTTTCTTTGGGGCCATTTTTTTTTTCCTATATAGCTATCTCAAGGGTCCCAGCAATTCTGAAATCTGGATTATGCCATAGTATAAATGTTGTTGGAACTTGTAACAACATTCAAAGTATAGCATAACTCAGAATTTTCTAACATCTAGGGAACATCTGGATGCTGCTTAGAACCCATGACTTTAAGCTTTGGCAGTCTTAACAATTATTAATGGTACAAACTTTGAATGCAATAATTATTATGAATCAATTGCACAGCCCAAGATAAATATTTTGATGATGGGGGCAGTTAGATGGTAGAGGGCATAGAGCACTAACCCTGAAGTCAGAAGAATCTGAGTTCAAATGTGACTTCAGACACTTAACACTTAGCTGGGTAACCTTGGGCAAGCCCCTTAACTCCAATTGCCTCAGCCAAAAAAAAAAACAATTAAAAATAGTCTGGTGATTACTGAGCAATATGATGGAGGCAAAATTCAAGGACTGGCTAATTTTAAATGCTGAGAGGGAGAAAAAATTAAGTACTATAAAAATTTCTTTATGGAAGACACAAGTAAGGTACACAGAAGTCTGTTATATAGTTTGTAGAGGGAGAGTTATTGAGGTCTACACGATGGTAATGATTCTTCTTGATCTGACAAACCATACTAACACAAATACATCCCTAAATTAAAAAAAAAAAGTCTTTTGTCATGATATGTAGTTGAAAGGCCACTCAACCTAGTTGATAAATAATAATGATATTTGATATTTCTGTTGCTTTAAAATGTATAAATTAGGATTCATTTACTATCTATAACAACTCTATAAAGAAGTTACTGCTGGTATTATAATGTTTATTTTTCAGTGGAGGAAATTGAGGCTCAAAAGGTTTAACTTCTATATAGTCACAGGATCAAATTTAAATTAAAGTCCCAGTAATCCAAGACCAGTACTCATTCCACTTCTCTATGATTTTACTATGGTATACATTGCAAACAGATGAATTGTATCCAGAATTGAACAGCAGAAAGAGGGCTATTTAGATTAACCTTGAGAGATTGTGTTTTTCAATGCTCTGAAGGTGATCTCCAACAAAAACATGCAAAAACTCATTTTTTCCCCCTGAGTGATATGGCTTGGTTAAAAACATTGGAATGTCACAATCTACAAAGGATCAAAGTTGCTGAGGATCCATAAATCAAAGGAAAGATGTCCATTTATAAACATCAGTAGGACATATTACCTTAATGGTCTCTATGCATCAAAAAACATAAAGGATTATTATCATTGACAAAAAGGAGGCAAACCATTCATATAGTAAAAATTAAGGAAACATATGGAAAGCCTGAATATTTAGTACTAATATTATACTAAAGAAATATGAAAAATAAGGAGAGAATGACCTCTCTTGGAGGATTGATGGAAGAGCCCAGAAGAGAATACCCAGGATGAAGAGATGTGGTCAAGGCTATGATCTGCACTGCTGGATGAAATACAAAAACAAGATTCTAGATCCAATGAAATCTGGAAGTATAGGTGATTTGTGTGAAAGTTTCTTCCCCCTCCTATGGGATAAGCCCACTAAGAGCACAGATTGTGTGATTTTTAATATTTTTATTTCCAGCACCTGGCTCAGAGTCAACCATGTAGGTCTGAATAAATTTTGCTGAATTGAATTGAGACTTCAGTCTTCAGATCTATTGCTTTCTTTAGAAATGTGTTAGAGCACTCAATCTTCTTGTGATATGGCAGATAGTCATAAACTTCCACAGGAGCTGATTCTATCCCATAGTGTATTTAAGAATATTAGAAAATCTAATAGTTATCAGATGTTAAATTGATTTTTGGATTAGATTTGGCCTTTTTCGGGAAATTGGGAATTCTTCAGGTTAATGGAGCAAGGGAATCAGTGATTATAGTAGCAGCTGCAGCAACCGAGGCTCATTCTTATGAACTATGAAATAACCTGGATAGTAATACATTTTACTTTTTACTATGCAATCGGATGTTTGCCTACATTCTGAATGACTATTTCTATTTATGCCAAATATCAGAATGATTGAGGAATGCAGCAGTAAAAACATCCATTGATGTTAGACAAAGCTCATGTGGGAAAAAAAAGACATAGGGCATCTCACATAAGGCCGTGAGTGAACACAGCACAAAAAGCTTTTCAACGCAGGATGGCCATTTGTGTGTGAACTACAAGGAATCCTAGGAACAATAGCAATTACTAATGCATTGCTCTGATTCTGAAACATGGCAGCTGAAAAGGAAATCAATGGGAATATTTTTCTGGTGGAGCACATGGCTGTGACAGCCTCCCCAACCCATGATATAATTTAAGAAAGTAATGATTAAACTTTAAAGCCACTATCTGTGCCTGGTACTGTCTGTACCTTCCTTCCCATCATGCTTTTGCATATCTGAAGCTAATCAGAAGTGTTAAGGTCACTGGTTAGGCTCCTGGGGTGCTTTGGAGTCAGTTCAGGGCTTCTTCTGGCTGAGCTAGTCTGTTCTCTAACCTGCTGGAGTTGTGCTTCTTTTAGAAAAGGAGCATACTGTGGGGCCGCGCATGCTGTTTTATAACAGAGAGAACTATCTCAAGACTAGCAATAAGGGCTATATTGTTAATAGGAACAGCAACAAAGGATGTTTCATTTTCTGAAATACTTGCATGATTGCATCAACATTTCTGAAGTACTACTTCCCTTTAAAAATTACATTTTTAATTTCCCAAAATGAAACAGTTTTATGGTAAGGATAATAGAGGGTGTTTTTTTTTTTTTCTTCTTTACCTTGTGTGCAATTAAAGAAGGGAATGTTAGCTCTGATCTGGTTTTAAAAAAGCACTAAACTTGGGAGTCAAAATATCTGTCGCTTAATTAGCTGGAGGACTAAGAATGTTACGATGTCATTGAGTCAGTTCCATCCTCTTTAGAAAGAGAACACTATCTACTTCACAAGGTTGTTTTGGGCTATTGAAATATGCAAAGACCTTCTCTTCTCTTGGCTAAGCCCACGTGTGGAACTTGGGGAGCTAGTTTGGGCCATGATTGTGATACTGGAAATTGATGAAAAATCCATAATTGACTTTAGAGCAGGAAGTATCCAGAGGGTACATAGCCAGAACTGGGTTCACTGCAAAAGCATCAATATCCCTATCCCCTAACCCTTTTTGTACATTTTTTTACCCTAGAAATAAGGAAAGACATGCTGGGAGCAGCCAAAGCAGAAAGGAAGTGTAGCTGGATCCTTTCTCCCGCATTCTCCCAGCTGCCTTGTGTCCCTGGGCACATGGCACCTATTGCTTTTGGAGTTTTTTCCTCTCCTAATCAATGAATAACCAGAGATAGAAGTGAATAACATATGAGATTGAAAAGTTTGGCAGAGTCATCAGAGGTCCCCTTGGTAATCACATTCAGGAGTAGAAAACCACTGGATTATCTTTTCGCGCTGTTTTGATTATATATTATTATAAACATTTTGCATTTTGTTCTGGTTCCATTTTCTTCAATTTGTATCAATTAATGCAAGTCTAATGTTTTTCTAAATTCTTTATACTTTTTCTAACAACACAATAAATCTCATTACATATATATATACCACTGCTGAGTCAAACATTGCCTAATCAATTAATACTTTGTTTGCTTCCCTTTCTATAACAAAAGGGCAGTAATAAATATTTTGGCATATATGTAACCATTCTGTCTTTGACCTGCATGGAGTATGTTACCAAGAAATGGATTTCTGGGTCCAGAGGTATAAACGTTTTAGTTACCTTTCTCAAAGACTTCCCCAACTGTTTTTATAGAATAGTGACAGCAATTTATATAACTAGTAATAATGGAGTTAGGTGGTATATGTGGACAGAGCAGAGGCCCTTGAGTCAGAAGGAACCAAGTTAAAGTCCAGCCTCAGACACTTAATACTTATTAGACCTAGCAAAATAGACTGAAGATGAAGAAAAGGATTAGAGAAAGTTTGCTCAAAAGAAGAAGAAATTGTTGTTGGCATAATTAGAATAAATTAGCATAATTTTCCATATCCTATGAACTGCTTCAGACATTCCAGGGGTGATATGGAAATAGAAACAAGATAATGTGGTATATATCACACACACACACACACACACACACACACACACACACAAACTTATGCTACCTTGTTCACAGTGGTATTATCAGGATCAAATGATATGATTTATTTTAAAAATTATAATAAACAAATATTATCAACACATACATGTGTTAACATAAAACACATTTTAAAAAACTCACTTATTAGCTGGGTGACCCTGGACAAATCACTTAACCCCATATTACCTTATCAAATATATATACATGTGTGTGTGTGTGTGTGTGTGTGTGTGTGTAACTAATAATAAAAATGGCAAAAGTACTTAAAGTGAATTGTAGAATTAATATCATACTAGTAAAATTAGTAAGGGAACATTTTATTCAGGTAAAAAAAGATGGTAAAAATTATTGTGCCTATATTTCCACAATCCCTTTAATAATGACAATTATCTTTGTCAATTTGATGGAGGTGGGATGATACTTCAGTTTTAAAATTTCAATTTCTCTCAATGATGTACATACACACACGTTTACCTGTGCCTTTTGATAGTCCGCATTTCTTCTTTTGAAAATGGTTTGAATCTTTTTTATATACATAATATTTTATATGTAGTTTAAAAAATACTTATCTATTAGGAAATGATCCTTAAATCTTAACAATTTGTGTCCATGCCCTATATCTCTTGAATTTTTTTTGTTGTTTAGTCGTTTTTCAGTTGTGCCCAACTTTTCATGATCCAATTTGGAGTTGTTTTTTTTTTTTTTTTTTTTGTTTTGTTTTTTGTTTTATTTGGTGGAGATACTAGAATGGTCTACCATTTCTTTCTCCTTCTCACTTTATAGAGGTAAATAGGGTTAAATGGCTTACTTAGGGTCATACAGCTAATACAAATCTGAGGCCAGACTTGAATTAAGGAAGATGAGTCTTCCTGACTTAAGGCTTGGAACTCATCCATTATACCTGCTCCCATATATTTAGATACTAGGCTTTTATCAAAAATATTGGATATAATTAATTTTTTTTCTGCTTGATACATTCTATTATTATTTCAGTTGCACTGATTTTGTTCTTGCCAAACATTTTTAATTTTAAAGAATTAAAGTTATCAATTTTTGTTTTTTATTATCTTCTCTATCCTTTTCTTGGTTAGACAATCTCCCCTTTGTCACAGTAGTGAAAAGTACCTTTTCCTGGTTCTTCTCTAATTTTTTTGATGATGTGACTTCTAAAATTTTAGATCCTATTTCCATTTAGAGCTTTACTTTAAAATATTTAACGCATGTGTAAGATGCTATTTGAATCCTATTTTGTGCCAAATGACTTTGTAGTTTTCTCAGGGTATCATAGGATCAAATGATTCTAGATTTAGAGCCAGGAAAGATTATGGAGGCCATCTACTTCAACCACTTCATTTAAAAAAGAGGGAAACTGAGGTCACATAGCATAGCAAATGACAGTTCTCGACAAACAGGGAATTCTTTCCTTAGCATCATGTGTTCTTGGGTTTACAAAACCCTGGGTTACTGTATTCATTTATTTTTAAGCCTTGCTTGTCTAGTCTTATCCAATGATTCACTTTTTTACTTTAAAACTTCTACTACACCATTAATAAGTACTACTTTGTTCTGGTAATGATAGACCCCTTTCATTCTTCCTTTTTGTTTTCATTATTTCTTTGAAATTCTTGACCTTTCATTCCTCCAAATGAACTTTTGTCTTTTTTTTTTAATTTATAGAAAATGTCTCCTTAGTTAAGTGGTATGACATAAAAATCTGTAATTAAGTTAGGGAATAATGGTATTGTCATTTTTATTACAATGATGTGCAAATATATTTTACAGACTGTTAATTACTATGGATTCCCAATAGAAATGATATTACCTTTAAAAGGAACAGAAAACTAATAGTACAGGAGAATGACATCTTATTTCTTCTTCAAAATTAGGAAGGCATATCTTAGTATGCTTCAGTACCCAGCCCCAATTTCTTATCCATAGTTTTGGTTGGATTTTGAAAGAGTTAAATGTTATTGATTAGATCTGGAAAAGAATACACTAAACACAGCATATTTGTGACAGATCACACACACAAATGCTGCTATGAATTTATGTGTTACATAAATACTGAAGATGAAATAAATTTCCAAGTCATGACAATTTTCACAGCTTAATTATAAATAAATATTTCCATTTCACAGGTGAGGGAATTAAGGCAAGAATTAAATACAAATAGCATAACTGAGATAAAAAACCTTGATTAAATAAGAATAATAATAGGTTTCTGTTTTCCTAGAAAATAAAAATGAAGAGTAAGACTAAGTAGAAAATTATGATAGCAATTTCAAGGATTGTGTCTTCTCTGATGTTATATTCCATTGGGCAGAATAATTCTTTACTAGGTAAATTTAATCAAAATAATCTTAGACTGGAAAAGAAGGAGAAAACTTATATACTGTTAAGAGTTGCTACAGTATAGGAAGAGGAAAGGCAATAATGATAGCCTGTAATTCTTAGACACAATCCAAGAAAAGAACCAGCAATAAAATCCATGATCTTAATTGTTTATGCACAAAAGGAGAAATTGTAGTAACAGGAAAGGTAAAGCAGGGATCCTAATCCAAGAAGGCAAATTTAACCTCAAAGGTTAATTGACGTATGGTAGAATGAGATCCATGATTGAAATATAATTTCTTTCTTTTCCTTTACAAAAGGAGGAGAGGGGCAGCTAGGTGGCCCAGTAGATAGAGCACCAACCCTGAAATCAGGAGAACCTCAGTTCAAATCTGGTCTCAGACACTTAACACTTCCTAGCTGTGTGACCCTGGGCAAGTCACTTAACTCCAATTGCCTCAGGGGAAAAAAAGGAGAAGATCTGGTATGAGTAGAAGGGGTAGAGCAGCATTGTATTAAAGAGAGATAATCCTGGATCAAAGTCTTGTCATGGCAGAGGGGCCTGTATAGCCTAAGTTACTATGAGAAATGCTGTTCATGTTTACCTGAGATGGACAGGTCAAAACTCTCTGGAGTTTTGACACAAGGTGATCCACTGGAGAAAGACATTGGAAACCACTCCAGTAACTTTGCAAAGAAAATCTCATGGATGGCATAAAAGATGAAAATCGTAGGGACTTAATGGAAGTAGAAAAGATTGAGAAGTGGGAAGAATACACAAAAGCACTATACAACATAGACTTTAATATCACTGGTAAACACAATGGGTATGGTATGGTAATTTATTTAGAACCAGACATCCTGAAGAATGAAGTCAAATAGGCCTTTCGAAGCATTGCTAATAATAAGGCTAGTGGAGGTGATGGAGTTCCAGCTAATCTGTTTAAAATTGTAAAAGATGATGCTGTTAAAGTCTTGCACTCAAGCCAGCAGATTTGGAAAGCTCAACAGTGGCCACTGGACTGGAAAAGATCAATTCCTATCTTAAAAGAAGCGCAATGCAAAGAAATGTTCAGATTAAGTAGCAGTTGGACTCTTTTCACATACCAGTCAGATTATGCTCAAGATTCTGCAAACTGGGTTTCAGTAATATGTGAACCAAGAATTATCAGAAGAGCAGATTGGTTTTTGAAGGGACAGAGAAATGAGAAACCCAAACTAACAACATTCATTGAGTTATGAAGAAAGGATAGCAGTTTCAGGGGAAAAAACAAAACAAAACAAAAAAACAAACTTCTTATGCTTTATTAATTAAAGCCTTCAACTGTGTGGATCAAAATAAAATGTGGAAGTTCTCAAAGAAATGAGGATACCAGATCATTTTACTCTTCTCCTGAGGAATATCTATCACAAATATAAATTTCAGGTCAAAAAGGAAACAGTTAGAACCCAATATGGAACAGCTGATTGGTTTAAAATTGAAAAAGCAGTATGACAAGGCTATTTATTGTTACCTTTTAAAATTTATCTTATATGCAGAGTTTATCATAGAAAATGCCTAGCTAGATAAATTTAGGCTGAACAAAGAAATATCAATAATCTTAGATACACAAACTATACCATTCTGAAGTGAAGAATTCAGAAATCTCTTGATGAGGGTGAAAAAGGAGAGTCGAAGCTGACTTGAAGCTTAACTTAAAAAAAATAAACCCTAAGATCTTGGCAACTAGTCATATCATTTCCTGGCAAATAAAGGGAGAAGAAATGGAAGCAGAATCCGATTTTACATTCTTGGGCTCAAATATTATTGCAGATGGTGATTGTAATTATGAAATTAAAAGATAGTTGCTCCTTGGAAGGAAAGCTGTGGCAAATTTTGACAGCACACTAAAAAGCAAGACATCACCTTGCCAACAAAGATCTGTATAATAAAAGATGTGGTTTTTCCTGTAGTAATATATGGTTGAAAGTTGGACTATAAAGGAAGCTGAGTGCCACAGAATCAACATTTTCGAATTGTCGTGATGGAGAAGACTTTTGAGAGCTCCTTGGACAATTAATCAATATTTAAAAGAAATTAAATCAGGCTATTTACTGGAAGATCAGATATGAAATTGAAGTTTGGCCATATAATAAGAAGATGAACCTCATTGGGAAAGACAGGGGAAAGACTGAAGGCCAAAGGACAAGGGTATGGCAGAAGATTAGATGATAGTGTCATGATGAAAATGAACATGAACTTGAGCAGTCTTCTGATAGTGGAGATTAGAAGGGTCTGATATGGAGCCACAAAGAGTTGAACACAATTAAATGATAGAACAACAATAAAAATTATGTCAGGACATGTAGAAAGCAGAATGAGAGAAGCGTTATAGCATTTGATGAAGATCAGTAGATGCAGAAATAGCAGCAATACTTTCATTGTAGTATTTGTTGTTTGTTCACAGTTATTTGCATGCTGTTTCTCCCATTAAACTACGAACTCCTTGAGAACAGGCTCTGAATTTTGTTGTTTTTATTGCCTTTCTTTATATGCCCAATATTTACCACAGTGCCAGGTGTGTAGTAGGAGCTTAATAAATGATAGTTGATTTAATATACAACAGATGATGTGAATAAAAAGAATAAATAGACTCAAGACTTTAAAAACAGATTGCAATCCTGGTCCAGAGACATTTTAATTATGGTGATATCTGGTAGTGTCTTCTCTCTGGTCAAAGTAGAACAATTTAATTTCTTGATTTACCTTAATAACTACTTAATTTTTCAAAAGGTGGAACAACAATGAGAGAGAGCTCCTATTTTTGTTATGATTCCATAATTCACAAGCATCCATGGATGTGCAAATACCTCCCTTCTTCCTCCCTCTCCCAGTGAGTCAGAGTACACAGTTAGTTCAAACTAAGGGCATTTAATAATGAATTAGCAGAGTAGGAAAAGTAGCAATAGAATATTCCCTCCATAAACTAGAGCACAGGCTCCCATACATATATACCATCAATAAGGACAGTCGGCTATTTAGAGATCACTCACAAGAAGTTCATATATAGGAAATATTTATGACCAGAGCAGATTTTAAAAGGACAAGTCAGGCTTCTAATGCTGTAAGACCATTGATGTATTCTGATGATATCATGGTGGGGCTCTCATTGAATCTAGTCTTCTCTGCTGGGCTTATTATCCTAAGGGCTCTATGATCCCTGCTCAGCCAAATAGTTTCAGCTGAACCTTGATCCATTGGTCTCATGGGGGTTCATGGCCATGGTAGTCTCTGCTGGACATTGCTTCATGCTACTAGATTCTAGACACACTTTTCAGAACCACCTGCTGGCAATGCAGCTCTACTCTACAAGGGTGTAAGTGGCTAGACCCTCTCTTGAGAAATACATACTGAGTCTCCTCAGTCATTGTGATCATACCCACCTGAAAATAAGTCAGGAAGAGTGGCTCTGTGTTTAGATTTCTCTTTTCTCTTCAACTCTTATGTTTGAGTGGAGATCAAAGCCTCTAGTCACGGATATTCTCCTTTGATATTAGGTGGCTAGTGATTAATTAGACTCATGGACCTGGAGATAGGAAGACTTATGTGGATGAGTTCAAATCCAGCCTTCAAGATTTACTAAGCTTTAAGACCTTGGCCAAGTCAATAACCTTGCTTGCCTCAATTTCCTTCTCTGTAAAATGAGTTAGAGAAGAAAATGGCAAACCACAACAGAATCTTTGCCAAGAAAAACCCCAAAGGGTTTTAAAAAAATCTCAAATGACTGGGAAAAAATGACAGCAAAATTATCAAGATTCTCCCTAATTTAACATACAAATAAATTTGAGTCAGAACAAAATACAAGCTAAGAAGGCTGGTTCATCCACCTAATTTTCATTCCTGCCTTTATTTTGTCCTGATGCTGAACACAACCCACATATGGTGGCTTATCTTTTTTGGCCATGACAACTCATCTTACAGACATTACTGTACACATTTTATAGATGGGAAAATTGAGGCTTAGTAATTTAAATGACTTGCTTAATGTATACACCTAGTTATTACTTGAAACAGGATTTGAATCCAGTTCTTATAGTAAGGCAGCATTCTATGTACTACATGAAGGTGCATTATTGTCAGTGACCTAGGAAAGATGGTAGATAGGGGAGGAAATATGAAGGATTAGAGAAAGGCAAATAAATGTCCCTCCATACCCCCCTTTTTTTTCTGAAGCAATTGGGATTAAGTAACTTTCCCAGTGTGTCACACAGATAGGAAGTATTAAGCATCTGAGATCACATTTGAACTCAGGTCCTCATCATCTAGCTGTCCTGCCCCCCATTTTTTTTTTAAGGAAAAGGAATTAAGTCTACATATAATAGGTCCAAGAATTTGACTTCAATTCTTAGCAAACTTTTAAAATGTATTGTTAAAGATACTACTACTGAATATTTAGAAAAGGAAAGGTGACCATAAAGAGCCAAGACTTCAGAAGATCACATCATTCAAAATTCAACACATTTCCTTTTTTGATGAGGTTTTTAGAATGGTGGATAAGAGAAATGTTGGAAATATAGCTTATGTAGACTTCAGCGAGGCATTTGTCAAAATCTCGTACTATTCTTGATGAAAAGATGAACAGAGTCATACTAAGCAATAATATAATTAATTGGATTCAGGAACTGAACAATCAGACTTAAAGAGTAGTTAATGGATCAATGTGAATTTGGAAGATGTTTCGATTTTGGAAGATACAGTACCTCAGCAATCTGTACATTTTTATCACTGATTTAAAGGCACAGATGATTAGTTTATCAAATATGGAAAGAACACAAATCTAGGTGGAATAGCTATAGCATACTGTAAAACAAACATAACGAATGTTGGGTTCAAATGAAAAAGATAAAATTTAACAGGGACAAATGTAAAGTTTTAGCCTTGGGTTAAAAAAAATCAATTTTGTAAGCAGAAGATAGGAAACTGGAAGCAATTTGTCTGAAAAAGATATGTGGATTTTAGTGGATTGAAAACTGAATGTTAGTCAATAATGTGATATGGCAGCTAGAAAATGCTAACAGTATTAATTTGTACTAATAACAAGGGCATGGGATCCAAACCAGGGAATTTGATAGTTCCATTGTATTCTATCCTGTTCAAAGCACATCTGAGTTCATTTTTAGCGGACAAACTTCAGGAAAGATCTCCAGAGGAGGGTTGCCAGAATAGTGAAAGTTCTCAATAACAAATCATGTGGATGGAACCAGGTATATTTATTTCAAGGAAGAAAAAGAATTGGGAGGAGGGCACTTTAGTAAATTTCTCCTAGAATAGAAAGGGCTGTTTCCTTGAAGATAGATTAGAATTCCTCTTACTTAGGGTGTAGAAGTAGGAGCAAAGCAGAGAAATTGTAAAGAGGCACTTTTAAGCTTGTTGAAAGGTGAAACTTTCTAACAATGAGAGCCATTAAAGTGAAATGGGCCACCTGGGAAGGGAATGAGTTTCTATTTGCCTGCGGTCTTTAAATAAAATGTGTATGTCCACCTGCCAGGTACCTTTTAGAAGGTCTTGTAGGACTGGTACTTAGTTGGACTAGATGGCTTCTGAAATCCTTTTTGGAAAAAAAAAAAGTCATACTAATCACTGATTACTGACTACTCTCTGATCTACATTAGCATTATCATTGTGTAATATTTTCATTGAACTACTAAAAATGCTTGAATTCCTTGCCTTTACTCTTCATTTTCAGAAGATTAGACTGATTTCATAGAATAGCAAAGAGCATCTCCAAGAAATAACCAGAGATACTTTTTAAAAACAAGGCCTTAACAGCATTTCTTACACTCATACTTTAAATAAAATTTCATTTTTAGAAAAGGTGCACATACAAAAATTCAAATTTGTTGTTAAGGCTAAAGGTGCCTAAATGAGGCCTTTTTAAAAAAATCTATATACAATTCAGTTTAGTCTTCCAGATGGGACATCTTTATATAAAAATAATTAATAAAACTCAGTCTACAAAAACACGGTGGCAAAAAAAATGCAGAGAGGGAAATGATGGTAATCCTCTCTCCAATGCTGAGGGAGATTAATTTCTCTGAAGACAGGTTACTAAAGTAGGAAACATAAGAGAGATTTTATTTTCTAGTATTAAAGCTTCAACTATTCTTTATAGCTGTGAGATTTCTTAGTGGCTAAAATACTTTGCTAACTTTAAAATCTTGGTTTCTACCAAAATAACTGTTTGCAAAACACTTTCATTTTATTATGACTGACTTTTATACTCCCAATAGATTACATCAAAATGAAGAATTAGTTTGACAGTTGAATGAATTGCTACTTTTGGAGAGTAGATACAGTGAATTGGTATTTGAAAAAGAAAGCATTTTACCATGTGCTCTAACAAATAGGCCCTCAAAGATAGTTGCCTTTGGACTTTTCCATTGCCCTGATTTCCATCTATATATTTCCAAGAGCTATAGCTCTTGGCTCACTCAGGCTCATCATGCCATAAATCAATTCTATGAAGCCAAAAACCCAAAATGACTCTAAGATTTTTCTTTTAGGAAAATCAAATGTAAAGAATTTGAATGGGTAGTGTTAAATGGATTGTCTAGTCCTTTAAAAATGCAGCAGGGAGAATATTCCAGAGTAGCAAATCATTTTGATTTGTTTGTAAGACATCTGTGAATGGTACTGAAATGATACATCTCTTTATTGTTGTGATAAGCGAATCACTGAGTTGCACACATGCAAACATAGACATTAGAAAGGAAAAAAAAAAACCACCTCAAATAGAAGCCTACAGACACAATGATCCTTTGTTAGACATTTTTATATTAGGCTTAAAAAGTTCTATTCTGTTTGCTTAGATAGTTTGACTACGCTCAATTATAGACATCCTGTTCATACACAGACCCCAACATTAACATACAAAGGTCTCTGTTGATTTAACTAGTGAGAGACACGTTTCCACTGGTTTTAAGGACTCGTTCTAAGCAGCTGCAACTCTGGTATCCCTAAAGCCTTTTTGATATTTTAAAGCTGTAACTACAGGATCCTGAAAAAGCACTTAATTAAGGGAATCTGAGTGGTGATTAGAGAATCAAGGAAAGCGAATCAAGCTGGCTTACCTGAGCCCCAGAATTAGACGGCACCCTATACTCATGATAAAAATAGGAAGATGAGGACTGGATGATAATACATTTATGTGAATTCAGTGATAGACTCTCTAGGCCAGGAAAGCAGTGATTCACGAACTGATGTTGAAGAAGGTATTTTGTAGAATATTCAGGTTTTATGCTACATTTTCATTATTGTCTTGCATGAAGGCATAAATAGTTATAAAATTTGTAGAGGACATGAAACTAAGAAGGGCAGATTAGTACTGGATGCAAAAAAGGTATTCAAAAAATGATCCTGCTGGGTAAAGCAATGGGTTATAGCTAAAAAAAAAAATAATAATAATAATAAGGATAACAGTACAGACTTATACTTGTATTTTTTTTAAAGTTAATTCTCCAAGTACAGAATGATGAAGACATGGATAGAAAGGGGTGCTAAGAATCCCTAAGGGTTTTTTATACTTTGTGAGTTAATAGTATAATGTAGGAAATAAAAAAGTCATTATTATTATTATTATTATTATTATTATTATTTTGTCTGAACTAATGATTTCACTGGTATAATGATGGAAAAATCCTTTTACAAATGCTAACAGGAAACTCTTGTACTTGTATTCTTAGAGAAGAACAGTATAGGATACTAGGAAACTTATACTCTTAGAGAAGAACAGTATAGGATATGTGGAAGTTAAATGATTTGCCCAGAGGCACACAGTACTATGTATGACTGATGCAGGACTTTGAACCCAAGTTTTCTTCACTCTGAATCCTCCCTGCTGGCTTTCTTTTCTCTATTTCCCACTGGTCATGTTTAAGGTTGTATTAGTCAAAAGAAGATTTTGTTGTACCAGCCTTTTTAAGTCCATATCAGGAACATTTTAGACTATTGATAAAGAGGGGATGATCAGAATAAATAAATTTGGAAGGATGACAGAGAAATTAGTTGAAGCAACTGGGGATGTTCAACATAGAGAAGAAAAGACAATGAGATGATATGAGAGTAGAATAAAAATTTCTGAAGTGTTTTCATATGGAACCTTCATGAAAGTCCTATTTCACTGCCTCACCATGGTGTGGAGGTGATCCTGTATTTTTGAAGCTTTGGCAGGTTTCATTAAGCTACAAAAACCTCAGATATAGACACCTTAAGCAAGGTATACTTGTCTAAGTATCAGTCTTACTAAATGCAGAGAAACTTATCACCAGAAATTTGGGCACCATGTAGTAAATTTTTTGGTCATACTAATTCATGAAATACTGAAAGACCATAATCAGCATCTTAGGGATAAGGGGATTTTATCATACCATTGAAATAAATCCCTCATCTTTGTACCTGTTCTGGTTGTCCCTAAAGGCAGAGCTAGAGGCACATGGGGTAAAAGTTATTGGCCAGCAAATTTTGATTAATTTTTAGTATCAGTAGCAGAAGCAATAGCTTAATTTATGAGACTGGACTCTATTGCTTAATAGTGCTTTGTAGGTACTTATTGAATTGAATTTGATTAAGAAACATGTTCCTATTTAGTAGACCCATTCAAAAAATAATGGGTTACCTTTACTAAGTCATAATTTCTAACCATTGGAGGAAGGTCTTCAATTAGAAACTGGGTCCCTTCTTAGGGATGCTGTAAACATCCTTCTTGAGGGTAGGATTAGACTTTTTTTCCCCTGAGGCAGTTGGAGTTAACTGACTTGCCCAGGGTCACACAGCTAGGAAGTGTTAAGTGTCTGAGGTCACATTTGAACTCAGGTCCTCCTGACTTCAGACTGGTGCTCTATTCACTTCACCACCTAGCTGTCCCTAGATTATCTTTAAGATCCAATTCAATTCAATTCTGTGGATTAGTTGGAAATTATTGACATCGAGGAAAATTACATTTCATTAATAGCTTTTCCCTGAGTACACATTTTATTATGGGCAAATATCAAATACAGGTGAAGGCAAAAAGGTTGATCTTTCTAGAAATAATTAATAAATTCAACCAAAAACCCTACTTTGGAAAAAAAAATATGATAAAAAGTGACTTAAGTATGCACAGTATTTATGGGGAGAGACAATTGGGTTCAGACTAAACTATCAACAAAATGATGTTTATTTCCACTGCAATTTGCAATTCATGATTGAATTCCATTTAAATGTTAGTTTAGGTTGAAACTCATTTGGACACAAAAGAAGTAATTCCCGGCAATATTTGTAAACATCATCTTCTTTTAAAATAAAGTGAACAAATAATTTTCTAACTTGCATCCTGAAAACATATATAGCAATAAATGATACAATTCAGAGAAAATAATATGTTAAAGATTCTAAAGGTGCCCTGAGTTATACATATTTAATTTTTCTAAAGTTACTTTATTAAATGAATCTTTTGAGGCCAAAACACATTAGATGAGACATACTAATTTTGTTAATTTGTAAACGTTTGCTAAACCATAGGGAAATTGTTATTATCACATCATCTTTAGACATATGAGGTTAAAAATATTGTTTTTCACTCTTTTTTTTTTTATTAGAAGAAGCATTTCATGTAAGAGAGAAGAAATAATTAGGGTCTATAAATCATGAATAAAATGTTATGATGATTGTATTTTACCAGCTACCAAATAGCATTTTCTATAATTCATTTAAAAGGAACTGAAAAATCCACTAACAAGAATATAGAGCCAATATCTAAATGCTCCCTCATAAAGTCATTTGCATTAGATGTACATAGCATATTCTGGCATTAATTAATAGAATAATAGGGCTGATACATCTGTTAGAAACTAGTCTTTATTGTAATTTATCAGATCATTATCCAGAGAAGGAAAATGACAAGACTTTGGCTCAGCTTGTCCAATGCAGAATAGTACTATCTAAAGAAACAGGAAGTTTTGTCGAAAATTAGCCAGATTTAGCATCAAGATCTGAAGCCTACATCTGCTGTTCTACAAACTGAAAAGGGTTTCAAATTTTGGCTCAATGATTTTATCTCCAAAGTTGTTAAAATCATATTTAAAGATGGTTAACACAGTGAGATACAGTTCATCTTTTAACCTTGTTAAACAAAAGCCTACAATATTGAATGTTCTCAGTCTCCCATATAAGTATTAATTAGATATGAATGCAATGAGATATTTTTATGACATAAAGACAAGAGAAATGATGGATGAATTCAGAGATTTCTGGAAAGAATTAATGAAGAGTGAAGTGAGATGCTAAATGACAATTTGGCTACCAAATGTTACACAGAAAAACAACTTAAAAAGACTTGAAAACTCAATTGATGCCTTGACTCTAGAAAATCTGAAGACTAAACATGTTATCCCCCTTTTGACATAGAGGTGATGGGATCAGGATGTAAAATCAGACATAAATTTTCAGACATTGCCAACATAAGAATCTTTTTTTTTTTTTGATTGACTATGTATTTTTTACAAGAATTATTTAAAAAAATTTTTCTCTCATATAAGGTGAAGATGGAGTAGGGGACACACACAAAAAAAGAGGGCAAAGGAGGTAGGATTACAACCAAGAATCACTTACCAGGAAAACTGAATATAATCTTTCAGGGGAAAAATGGATATTCAATGAAATAGAGGACTTTCAAGAATTACTGATAAAAGATGAGAGCTGAATAGAAAATTTGATTTTCAAATACAAGGCTTAAGAGAAGTATAAGAAGGTAAACTGGAAAGTGAAATCATAAAGGACTTTGTAATTAACAGTTTACCTTCCTATATGGAAAGATGATACTTGTAACTCTTAAGAACTTTCTCATTATTAAGGCAGTTTTAGATGGATTTTATACAGGTATGACTTAAATATGATGTGATGATGTTTGTAAAAATAAAATTAACAAGACAATCCTCAAATCAGGAGGACCTGAGTTCAAATGTGGCTTCAGACACTTAACATGTCCTAGCTGTATGACCTTGAGCAAGTCACTTAACCCCAATTGCCTCAGGGGGAAAAAAAAGGAGAGAGGGAATGTACTGGGAGAAAAGGAAACAGAGAGGCAGAAAGGTGTAAATTATCTCCCATGAAAGAGCTATTATAGTGGAGAAGATGATGAGGGTGGTGGAGAGGGGATAAAATATGCACTCAATTGGTATAGAAATCTACTTTACCTCATAAGAAAATAAGTTGGGAAGGGGATAATATTAGAGGGAAAGATGGTATGATGTGCTCATAGCAGAAAGGTGGGTTAGGGGTAGCAAAAGCAAAATACTTTTGAGGAGGGACAGGGTGAAAAAAAAGGGAAAACAGAATAGACAAGGGGGAAATAAGGTGGAAGGAAATACAGTTGGCAATCATGACCGTGAATTTGGAACTGAGTTTTAAAAATTAATGTTGAAAATTGTTTTTACATATAAATTATAGAAAAATAAAATATTAAATAACAGTTAAGTATGTTTAAAAACAACAACAAACCATGAACAACCACCCCTTCTTAGATTCCAGAATCAGATGGGATCAGACATGTTCTCTGATGCCTCATTATGGCAGAGAAGTGATCCCTGGCACTTGAAGGTTTTGCCAGCAGCCTGCAAGTTGTAGCTGGTCTAACCTATTAAAAAGGCAAGGTTTTGTATATGGTTCTGGTAACACTGTCTGAGATCCAGCTCAACTCAGTTCAGAGACTCATTACAATAAGATTGATTAGCAGATGATTACTTTTTCTCAATAAGGCAATAAAGCAAAAGCAGCAGGTCATAACATTTTTGTCACCTTGTGTTAGGATTTATATTTCTCTGTGTCTCTTCAATAATCCTTTTAAGGAATACACTTTTGCTAATCTGCTACTATCTAAAGGTTTTGGGATAGGTTTTATATTAAGTCTATATTAAGCTTTTTGACTTGATAGACTTGGAACCTCAAGTCAAGATCACCTTGGTGATCCCTTCCTCCCATTCCAGTGGTTTTTTTGCTTTCTCTTTACCTATGTCTCTTTGTGTCATTTGTTTTGCCTTTTTAGCTCTTCTAGAAAGATAATGGAATTGTGAACAGCTGAGGCAGGGAGAAAGAAAGAGTGGCTTTTGTGTCTGAAAATGGTAATGATATTTCTCTTTCTATGGAGCTGCAGTTAATCAATACATTTAACTAGAAGCAGTGAATACTGTCATTGCTTGAGGATAGAGGATTTACCCCTTATATTGTGAGTCACCATTACAGAGGCAGAGGGAGGTAAGATTTGAGTTACAGTGAGATGGTACAAAATGGCTGTGAGAGTAAGAGTATCCATGAGACAATGAGGTGGTACAGTAGACGGCATTGAACTAAGGGCAAATCTATCCCAGACACATACTCAAATATGTGTATCTGTGATCCTGGGCAAGTTACTGACTTTCAGCCTCAGTTTCTTCATTGGTAAATGGGGATAATAATAATAGTACCTTACATAGCATGTAAGCTAAATAAATGCTATTATTTGCTGATTAATTAATAAATAAATGTAATTTAAGTGGTATATTAAAGCACAAACTGAATGTGCTAAATAAATGCTATTTTTCATTATTCTTTAGTGTTTACTTTTTGCTATGTATGGCAGTTATGCTTGTGTGACAACTTTGGATGAATACTGCCAGAATGGCCGGTTGAATGGGCATATTCTTCCTTAGCTTATGTTTTATGGTCAAGTTGGGTAGCGTGTTGGAGTGGACCTTAAGAGTTGAAGGATATGTTTCAGTTCTCTCACTTGAAAAACAAAACAAAACAAAAGAAACAAACCCAAAGCAAGCATAATCCTATCTTCTTTGCTGTGCTGTTTTAAGGAAAGCATTTTATAAACCTTAAATTACTCCATGAACTTTAATTATTGTGTTATCAAATCCCCTTTCCATACCCATTTTAAGAAAAAGAAATTAAGATTTAAGAAAGGTTACTACAAGGATCCAAATCCAGACTCCTTGTCTCCTGGTTTTTAACTATCACTTTGCTCTGCTCTGTAGTAACCGACTATATTTCACCATCAGATAATTCACTCACCTGTGACTTTGCTCTGACCACTTGATCTCCTAAATAATTTTGCTACACCCAGGCTTGATTTCCTACCCCTGGTCCCTGACCTACTTTGCCTAGGTTCTGAGTTCTGGTTCCTGTACCTAAATTTTCTTTTGGTCTTGGCAATGACTCTCTTTTACCCAATGAGTGATACTCTAGCTTCTTGCCTTGAGCTATGTTTACTGGGCAAACAAGACTGACCAAAGGATTAAGGGAGAAGTGATGACACACTATATGGTGTCCCAATTCAAATGCTTATGGAGTCTTGTGTGTTTGAGAAAGTAAGTTGTATTCCTTCTTGCTTTTTTTTTTTTTTTTTTAAGAGCTTAGCTTTTTTTAGGACTGAGAAAGCAAGAGTAAAAGAGTAATATAAATCCACCAATTGTCCAGATGGATGTTTTACTGATTTTTCCCTGATGAAAGCAAGTCATAAATTTAAATTAAATTGATAGAATTCTATTGGTTCAACACAAGCTTTTTCTTTTTTCCCCATAATTGAGGTAATGAAATTTAGATGGCATATAAAACCTTCTCTCTGATTAGACAACATGTTTAAAAACGTTTTGTAAAAGGAATGTCTTTTTTTAAATTTTTTTTTGAGTATATGCTGATTATATCAGAACCAATCCACTTCATAATTTCCCTAAGGAACTAAAACAGCAAAAAAAAAAAAAAAAAAAAAAAAAAAAAAAAAAAAAAAAAAAAAAAAAAAATGTGGGGAGAAAGATATCAAGCAGACAGACTTAACGTGTCTCACAGGAAGTTTGAAAAAAAAAATTAAAAATAAACACGTGATATTGCTTTTTGTGTCATTTTAGATTGAAAGGTATGAAAATATTTCAAGAAAAGGGAGTGTTTATATGGCAAAGGGATTTAAGAAGGAAAACAAAAGCCTCAAAGGCTTTGAGGCAAGCCTGCTACAGCATCAATAATCTGAATTAACTTCTCTTTGGTAATCACATAAGATCCATCTGCATACAAAAGTTACTTATTTGCACAGGCAAGAAAAATGTAAAAGAAAATGTGAATGATTTAATTAAAATTATTGGGCTAAAATTTCACTACCTCCACAGAGCTATATTCGATAATTTCAACCAAAATTCAACATTTTCTTTGTTAACATCTCTTTGGCAGAGACCATTTAATATCTATAATCAAACATAGTAAGACTCTATTATCTCCACTTTATTTAACCACATTATATTGTAAATTATTTTACATGTTCAAAGGGTCTACTATGTACAAAATCAGTTTCTGATTTCAAGAATCTCACTAATTCAGAAGATAGCATGTAAATAAGTCTTCCCCCACAAAGGGATATACAAGATAAATTAGAAATAACTTCAAAGTGAAGGCACAAGCATTAAAAGGGGCCAGGATGGCTTCTTGTAAAAGTGGGTTTCTGGCAGACGTTTGGAGGATGCTAGGGAATAGAAGAAATTAAGAATTCTAGGCATGAGGAATAAGATCATAGAATAGCAGGTCATTTTTTCAAAAGTGACTGACTTTCATAACTGCTTTTGGAGTTTTCTTGGCAGAGATACTGAAGTGATTTGCCATTTCTTTCTTCAGCTCATTTGGCAGATGAGGAAACTGAAGCAAACAGTGACTTGCCCGGGGTCACACAGCCAGTAAATATGTGAGATTGGATTTGAACTCAGAAAGAAGAATCCTCCTTATTCCAAACTCATTACTCTATACACTGTATCACCTAGCTGTCTATCTAGAAATTAGTAAGGTGTAAAAAACCTGGAAAGAAAGGAGAGGAGGTAGATTATCAAAGGCTTTAAAAGTCCTTTAATCTTTATTTTATGTCAAAATAATTGTTGTGTTTCTAAGAACCCTCAAGTCTATGAAAGATAGGGACTCTTTCTCTTAATTCTTTTTTTCCCCTTCTCAATAGTATTTTATTTTTCCAAATACACATATAGCCTTCAACATTCATTTTTGTAAGACTGTGTTCCAAATTTTTCTCTCTCCCTCTTGTCTTCCCCCTTCTCAAGGGAAGTAAGCATATTATACAAGAAAAATTAGACCAAAATTGTAGGAAAAATTAGACCAAAAATGTAGGGAAAACCCTACATATTTCTCTTAATTCTTTCTCATTATCTTTAGTAGCTTAATTTAGTTCCAGTCACACAATACATCTTTAATCAATCCTTCAAAACAAATGAATGTTTTAAACTAGCAAAAAGCCTATTCAAGTCTTTTGGTTCTTTATGGTTCTCACACTCAAATAAAACAACTTTTTTATTATTCCTAAAGTAAAGTGAAAAAAATAAAAAGAAAAAAAAGAGAGAATGTCAACTTGGAGCATACTGAGACTATTACTTTAGGAGAGAATGTGAGATATATGGTGGAAGTAAATGTCCTCTATCTCACAACAAGACTGGCCTTTTTTACTTGAAAAGCAAAGAAGGTGCCTTTCAGGAATTGTGTCATCCTGGCACTAAGTCTCAAGTCCTGGGCACCTAAGGGCATATAAAGACCCACTCACCCATCAGAATCTGGGAGCCCTTCTAATTAGGTGGATATCCTGAAGCCTTATGATCTTGCCATGCCCTATCATAGGTTTCTGTATGAAGTCAATGGAGACTGAGTCCACACCCTAACTAACTCTTGTAGTAGCCTAGTTGACTATCATTCTATGCCATGGAAAAATAAATCTTTTGTTAACCAGTGAATGACTTAGCGTGCCTTGTTTAATTCCATCATCGAACCTAAATTAATAGGGTATTGCTCTGAATCCAGGCCCACCTTTAACAAGGTGAAAATGAAGATTTCTTATGATAGAGGTGAATAAAAGAACAGACTCAAAGGGAATTAATGGGAATAAGAAATCTAGTAGTCCTAGTAGGGAGATTGAAGATGGGGAGGTCAAAAAGATGATTCTTTTTCTAATGCATTTAATTTTAGACATAGAAAGATGTCTAGGTAGAGTTAGTCTATAGACAATGATAAATATTGTTCTGCTGAGATTGAGTAGTGATAAACTAGAAATGTAGATTTAGAAATCATGTCATAAAGCTAGTTATTGAAATGGATAAGATCATTAAAGGAATGATCATAGTGGGAAGGAGGACAGAAGGGGAAACTGGAATGAATAGTAAACACAATATTTGAATGACTGATCACAGGTTATGTAGATATATACAAGAGAAAAACTCAGGACTATTCCTTCATAGATTTCTTGAAAGAAAACAGGAAAATAAGGAGGATCACAAGGACAGGAGGTACAGAGGTTAAAAGAATTAAGGGAGAATCACAGAACTAAATACTATATGAGGACACTTTTTTTTTTTTTTTTTTTTGCATTGGGCAAACATGACAGGTTTAAAAATTACTTTCTATACTATGGAAAAAATTAAGTTTAAAGTCAATAAGACTCAAAGAATAGCTTTTAAGCTCTGAATCTGAGGCTCTGAAAACCTTGGATAATGAGTGTTGAAAGTATTCCTTCTTTGTTCTGTGGTTTCAACAAAATGGCAAATACTCAGTGTGATATTATGAGATGAAAACCCCTTTACTGATCAGTGACAGCTAAAAGAATTTATGTCGTACCACATCTTCCATCACTGTCCTAAATCTCCACATGAAGATTCCTTCTTTCATAAAAATTAGATCCAAATTCTATTCTATTCTAGCCTTCCAACTTTTTTCCTTCCTAAATTTGATATTGTTTTCAATGAAGTAATTAGCAAAACTCAATCTCAAGATAAGGTAAACAGATATTTGCCCACCTTCAGAATGTGCTCTAAGTTCTGTAAATGATCATTGTCTCATGTTTTATATGAAATTTACTAATTAAGAGTCTGACATTTTTCTAAGTTAATGTGCATGGTGAGAGGAAAGGGAGGAGAAAAAGGTATTAATTTCAAAACATGTATTTTATTTTTAAAACTTTAATAACATAAGTCATTCTTAAGTATGATAAAACATTAATATCCTGGTCATGAATATAATACCAGTTCTGGTACAGTGTGGTGAGGTTATTTGCCTTATAGGGCTTTGCTTTTCTCATCTATAAAATAAAGGGCCTAGATTAGATAATCTCTAACATCCCTTCCAAATGCAAATTCTATGATCCTAGAAGAGAGGAAAGTTCAGAACCTTTAATGCAAACAGGTTTGTAGTATAAACAAACAATTTCTTTACTATTCAGGATGGGAATTTAATTGGATATTTTCTTTTTTTAAAAAATACACATATTTTCTAGCAGAAATAACTAAAATCTGAAGTAACATAAATAACATATCTTCTCCTTGATGTTAAATGGGACAATTGTGTCTGTCAAGAGCTCTCTTTTCCTAATTAATTGGCTTAGAACACTGAGTAAAGGATATAGCAGTAATTATTAAATTTAATAGCATAAACCAGTTTGTAGTAGAATATCCACAAAGACAAAGTTTTCAAAAGAAGACAGGTTTTAACACGATTAATGTTTGACCCTACACTAATGTAAATTGGGGAGCTTTAATCCTTTTTCATATAAATATCTTCTGAGAACAGAAACATAGTATTTGAGACAGCAACTATTGTGGTAAAGAAACCATTTCAACCTAATTCATCACATAAATGACATCAATATTTTCATTTTTTTTGCAGCGCATTACAGTTAGGTTAACATTTACATAATCTTGAATTATTATTATTATTATTATTATTTGGTCTCGTGTTGAGGTAAAATTAGATTTCTTTCCTGCTTAATAATTTCTGGTGAAGTAAACTATACTGATATATACTATTAATAGCTGGGGCAGCTAGGTGGTATATAGTACATTGTGGGACTTGGAGTCAAGAAACTCATCTTCCTGAATTTAATTCTGACCTCAGACATTAGCTGTGTGACCTTAGGCAAGTCATAGAACCCAATATTTGCCTCAGTTTCCTCATCTCTGATATGAGCTGAAGGTAATGGCAAATCACTTCCTGAAGCCAAGAAAACCCTTGGGATCATGAAGAATCAGATATGACTGAAATGACTAAAGTATTGAAAGTAGTCATCAAGATATAAATCGATTTCTGTAAAAGAGCATCTATTAAAGAAACAAAGTCACTGCAAAATGGCACATCTCATAAATCTTGATAAATATGTTAAATAATCCTATATTTAATAGTTGGATTATAAAATTCATGTACTTTTACTTTTCTAAAAGTTGTCTCATAAAATTTTGTTTTCAAAGTCACTTTTCCATATCTTATAAACCATGATCTATACTTATCATGAAAGGACATGGGGCAAGAAACCAGAAGAACTTGATTTTAATTCCGTTATTAGCAATATCTCACAATGTAATTAATCTTGGACATGTCACTTATTCTTTATAGTCTTTTGTTTTCTCATCTGTAAAATCAGGGATATAGGGATATATTGTCTTCACCACTTTAGTTCAACACTCTTTCTATTATCTATGATAATGTTCACAAGCATTTATAGAATTTTCACAAGATATTGAGCCTATTCTATATGTTTGGAAATACAGAGTAAAGTTTGAATTAGGTCTCCTCTGTCACAGAACTTAACTTCTAACTGGGAAGATAAGATAGGGGGCAGCAAGATGTCACAGTGGATAGAATACCAGTTTTGGAGTCAGGAGGATCTGAGTTCAAATCTCCCTCAGACACTTAATAATTAATATTTCCTAGCTGTGTCATCTTGGAGAAGTCACTTGACTCCCAATTAATTGCCTTGCCAAAAAGAGAGAGAGAGAGAGAGAGAGAGAGAGAGAGAGAGAGAGAGAGAGAGATAGCAGAGAGAAAAGAGAGAGAGAGAAAGAATATAAACTTAAATATATAAAAAATATCTTTACTTTACAAACCATCCATCTTTCTAGTCAGCTACCTAGGCCATCCTGTTATTGAATTTGGTACAAATGTCCTACTTCTACTTGGACTAATAATCATTGTACCTGTCCTCCAGCATCCTTGCCT
Organism: Sarcophilus harrisii; assembly: GCF_902635505.1. Taxonomy (NCBI): domain Eukaryota; kingdom Metazoa; phylum Chordata; class Mammalia; order Dasyuromorphia; family Dasyuridae; genus Sarcophilus; species Sarcophilus harrisii. The sequence goes on from NC_045429.1 coordinate 127,816,502, forward strand.
CCAACCTAGGGAAATTAGTTTATTGTCTTATGGAAATCCCACTCCAAAATTGAATTCTCCTCTTTGGAGCCAAATGAACACACTTACAAAAGCCCTCTCTCTGTCTAGGAATCAGCAATTCTCAAACTGTGATCCATAGACAACTTAGGGGTCCTCAAGACACATTCAAGGGATCTGGAAGGTTTAAACATTTTCAGAAAAAATACTTAGATGTCATTTATTTATTAAAATACTCCTCCCCTTTCCAACTTCATATCTGGGTGAGACTGCATTTTCTTCCTGTTCTTGACCAAAATAACATTGCAATAGAATGAATGTAGATGGAGATAACTAAACTCTAACTCTGTTTCTTAAGTCAGATATTAAATTGCAGAAATATGTAAAATACTACTACTTGTTACTAAATTTTATTTTGTTCTAAAAGTATAGTTAATTTTTATTTATGGTAATCTATAATGGCTTTATTATTATTATTTTTAAATGACTATAAGATATTTAAAAAATTTATCAGTCTTAATTTCTAATACAGTAAATATTGATAAACATAATCTACATAAACAAAAGATATTTGGCATCCTCAATAGTTTCTGAACTGAACTCTATCATCCCCTTTTCCTTTGCCTTCAATCTTTCCAATGAATCCCATCTTCTTATCATGTGGTCAAAATATTTAAACTTCAGCTTCAGTTTTGGATCTTCCAGTAAACAGCTTGAATTAATTTCTTTAAATATTGACTGATTTGATCTCCTTGTTCTCTTAAGGGATTCTTAAAAGTTTTCTCCAGGATCACAATTTGAAAGTGTTGATTCTGTAGCATTCATTTTCCTTTATAGTCCAACTATCACAGCCCTACATTGCTACTGGAAAAACCATAGCTGGGACTATACAAGCCTTTGTTGGCAAGGTGGTGTCTGCTTTTTAATATGCTGGCCAGATTTGCCATAGCTTTCCTTCCAAGGAGCAAGCATCTTTTAGTTTCATGACTGCAGTCACAATCTATAATGATCTTGAGCCCAAGAATGTAAAATTTGATGCTGCTTCTATTTCTCCTCCCTTTATTTGTCTGGAAGTGATGGGACCAGTTGCCAAGACTTAGTTTTTTTTTTTATTTATTTTTTAGATTAAACTTCAAGCCATTATTTGACATTTTCCTGTTCACCCTTATCAAGAGATTTCTTAATTCTTCATACTCTGCCATCAGGATAGCATAGTCTGCATATCAGAAATTGTTACTATTTCTCCCAGGAACCTTACTTTCAGCTTTTGATTCATTCAGTCATGAATTTTGCATGTTAGTTAAATAAAAAAGGTGACAATATACAGCCTTTTTGTGCTCTTTTATTTCAGTTTCAAACCAATCAGTTGTTCCATGATGGGTTTTAAATGTTGCTTCTTGAACTGAAATACAGGATTCTCAGGAGACAAGATTATTCTAGTACTCCCTTCTGTTAGAGTATTTGCCACATTTTGTTGTGATGCACCCAGTCAAAGGCATTAATTAGTGTAGTCTATGAAGCAAAAGTAGGGTTTTTTGGGGGAACTCCCTGGTTTTCTCTATAATATGGTGAATGTGGGCAATTTGACTATCACTCCCTTATATGTGTTTCCTGCATTAGAAGGTAAGATCCTTGTGGGCTTATTTGTATTTGTATCCCAGAGTTTAGCACAAGTAAGGCACTTAGTAAGCATTTACTAAATGTTTTGTCATCATTCATTAATTCAATTAAATATAATTAAAGGTCCACCAAACAATCCCTTCAGAAGATCTCAATGACTAGATTGATAAGACTAGGAAACACTGGCTATTATTTGGGACAAGCTGCCCACAAACATTGACAATAAGGAAAGTAACTATATTGTTTGACAGTAGAAAGAGGATTAAGTTCCAATTGGTACCTGAATATACTTGCATGGCACATTACTAGATACATTTCATATTTATACCAAAATACCTCTCTGACCCTGCAGGCAGAAACAAAGACACAGATCTCCAAATATGTATGTGTGTTGAGATTAGCTCTTGCCTTTGGAAGGCAGGTTTGAGGAGTTGCCCAATTCCTCCTCCTTTAAAACAATATTCTATAATGATAAAATCCCATAAAATAAATGCAAATTGACTTGGTAAGAGCAGAATGTAAAAAGGAAATGCCATATTTTAAGGACCTCATCAGAGGGTTTTTGTGTAGGAAAAATTTCAAATCAGGGAAAAAAAACTCTCCTAAAGAGATTGGAAAACATTGTAAAATTGAGAATTTTCTTCAGAGTGAAGCATGTAATATTTTTTACCTAAGGCCATAATAGAAACCTTGCACAGTTTCTCTTGAGCACTTGCTACTGCTGTATTTTACTGTCTGGCTTATGGGTTGTCAACTATTTGGTGATTTACTAAAATTAATATAGAGGAAGGAAGAGATGGTACAAAGGGAGCCCTTTTCCTAAGGAAGAGACCCTTCTCCAGGGAAATTTGGAGGCTAATAACTCATATTATAGGAGTGAAAGAGAACTGTACTCATGAGAACTAATTTTTTAATCACAAAGAATACCTCACTGGACTCACATTTAAGCGATACTTTAGTGGAAGTACCTTGATAAAAGGCAGTTAAATAAAGTTGGGGGGGGGGATGATAATTTATTTTAATATTGGCTTTATATCCTCAGATATTATACACACACACACACACATATATTTTAAAGAAAGTTTCAAGGGTAAGTGCTTCATAACAATTGTTAGTATGTAACCTGTTGAAGGGTCAACAGAGTATCTTTTAGGGATTTTTCAGTGTAGCATAACTATTTGATGTTTCTAGAGTTCTAAAAATATATTTCTAGACTAGCCTACACAGCTAACATCCAAGTAAGCATCTTTTGTGAAGAAAGGTTCATCCACTCATACCAAATGATAACCAACCACCATTCCCAGGATGGACTAACAAACCTAGCTGATCTCATAAGAGATGTGCCAGCATGGACCAGGAAAGTCAAGCTACCATGACACCTTGAGCAGCCCAGATTCCAGATCCAAGAGCCTTGGGAACAGCAATGTGGTCAGTCACTTGTGCTTGGCTTTTGTCATGGAGGCAGCCCTTGTGCAGCCAAGAAACTGTCCAAACTACAGCTATAACTATTGAAAAAAATGCCCACGCCACCTTGACACTATCAAACAAATGACAACACCAGAAACTCATCTAACTTCATTGGAAGAAATGACATTAAAGAAGAACAATTGCCATCTGCTTTCCCAATAACCCTAAGGACCAGCAGACTTTTCCATTTGAATAAAACTGTCCCTATGTGTGATCCTTCCCATTAAATTGTGAATTCCTTGAGGGACATATTTACCTTCCTTTTCTATGGTTAACTCTTGTTTCTTAGCACAATACTTTACATATCTTAAGTGCCTTAATAAGTGTTTTATTCAATCACTCATTCATTGTCTGTGCACAAATTCAAAAAGAACTAGCATTTATATAGTATGTTCAGATTGGAAAATCAATTGACAAGTATATCCTCACAACAAACCTGGGAAAAAATACTATCTCTATTTTCCACTTTGCAGATAAAGAAACTGAGACAGACAGTTAAGTGATTTGCCCAGCATGCCATAGCTAGTAAAAATCTGAGACTGGATTTGAGTTCACGTATTTTTGACTCCAAGTTTAGCACTGTATCACTTAGCTCCTTCTAAATGGGATTCAAAGGTTATTTCTCTTAAGACTTTAGTTTATTGAAACGACCAGGAAAAGCTGTAGAATCATCATATACTTATTGAAAATTTGCAGATCATCAGGATTACCCTGGAAACAACCTTTGGATGCATCTTTCCTTTAGACTGGGCAGATCTCCTCCATCCTGACTCGGGACAGGAGGTTTCCTTTGGGTTATTGTTTGGGACAAATGCTATTGTGTTGACTCCAAAGTATAAAGGGCTAGTTTTACTGAAGGCACATACAGTGATCTTCAGATATTTTTCTTTATAGCCTTTGTTATATGTCCACATATATCACATGTGTAGAGAGATCTCTGTCCTGAATTTCATTTAAGAAGGTTACATATTCTTCTGTACTAAAAAATTTCTTTGAGTTTATGAATTAGCATGTGATAAAAGTGCTCAATAAATACTTCATGGTTGATTTTAAAATTAAGACTAAAAACAAGTAAATCAATAAGCATCTTCTGAAAATCCACCATATGCCAGCCATGATACTTTAGAATCAAGCAGGTATGTTAGTTGCCAAGAAGATACAAAAGCAATATAAGACATGTTTTTGTCCAGAAGAAACTTATAGTCTAATTGGGAAGTATAAGATTTATGTAAATGAAAAAAATTAGAAAATAATATGACATTACATAATAAATATTTTAAGGGATTGGTGCCCCATAGTATGAAGACAAGTTATCTTTATCTTTGCTCTGCTCATGTAGGAATAGGTAACCTCATGCCTTGAAATGTGGTATTGCTATGAAATAGCTTTTCCTTTCTGGAACATCATAGCCCTGCGTAATCTGGATTAGAGCCTTGATAGTATCCTTGCCCTTCCACAGACTATCCTTGCCAGTTGCCCATCAAGGTTATTCACTAGTCTCTATCCCAGTGGTTCCCATCCCATTGTTCCTCTCCACACACTGAAATATCCACAGCTCTGGACTAATTGTCTCAGCTAGTTTATTTAAGAAAAATATGTATGATAATATAAGCAGTAAGGATTTGAACATCTTAGATACATCCCTGCCTTAATTGTCTCAACTAAAGAGTTATTCTGAGACATGCAAAACACAGAAGGCCATGCAAGAAAATATTTTTAACTAAATGGTCCCTAAATCCCACAGCATAGCTATATATTTGTTTGAAATGCTTGTCCTGATAATATTTTGTATTAAATGTCTTAAAATTAGAAGTCTAAAATTAGAATTCCATACTAATTAATTTAATGCTACATTATTAGTGAATGGCTTAAAGATGACGTTAAGTTCAAGGATAAATCTGGGGAATAAAATCTGTATATGAAAGCTTATTGACCTATTAACAATTAGTCAAAGATTAATACTACTGATTATTATAATCTAAAACTTTAAACAGTAAATTCTTTTATGTAGTGAAATTAAGTTTGGATTTGGAGTCCTTATGAATTCAAATATAGTTGCCATTTCAGTAAGTCATTCCTTTCTGAACCTAACCTTCTTTTGAATTGAACTAAATAATCCTCCCATCTCCAGCTTCCTATGATGCCTTACACATATAATAAGTTCCCAGTGGATGTTTGTGGAGAAAAGAAAAGAAAAACATAAATATACTGAAATTATACATTAAGGCACATCCTAAAGTATATTAGACATTGACTAGCTATGTGATTCTGGGCAAGTCATTTAACCTGTCTGCCCAAAGACCCTATCATTCTTCCAGTCTCTCAGGTTCATAACCTTGCCATTATCCTCAATTGTTCTTTCTTCCTCATCCCACACATCCAGTTAGTAGCCAAATCTTGGCATTTCTATATTCACAACAAATCTCCAATCTGCTTCATTTTCTCTACTCAGAGAGCTACCACCTCAGTTCAGGCCCTCATCACTTCTTGCCTGTACTACCCTGAAGTCGTCCTAATTGGTCTCCCTGATTCAAGTCTTTCTCCAATACATCCTGCACACTGTTGCCACGGTGATTTCCTTACGGGCAGATCTGACCATGTCACTCCTCTGCACAATCTACTCGGATGCCTTTTGCCTGGAGAAATCAAATACAAATTTCTCTGTTAAGTTTTTAAAGCCCTTTTCTACTTGGCCCCAATCTATCTTTCCAAGCTTATTATACATTATTGCTCTTCCTCCCACAGTCTGCAATCCAGACTAACTGACCATCTCTGGGTTCTTCTCAAATGACACAACAGCTCTAATTTTGGGGGGCCCAATTTCCCAAAACCTTCGATAAACTTTCTCCTTGCTATAAGCCCACTTGAATTCTTTTCTGTCTAGTAGAATTATAATCACTTACTATAGCTTCTAGTCTTTCAGTTGATTATCCTAAAAAAGGCCACTTACAATTCCAATGCCTTCCTTTTTTGCTAACCTTCTATTATATTTTTAATCTTCCTCTATTAGAATATAAAATCCTTAAGAGTAGGAAGGAATTTGCTTTTTTCTTCTTCATATTCCCAGAATTTATCTCAATACTTGGCACATAGTTGTAGTCAATACATGCCTTTATTCTGCAGTAACCAAATGTTCTCTCCTTTCATTTTCTATAGCATGTGTAATCTATATTTTGGCATTGAATAACATTCTTTCTTTTTTTTTTTGTTTTCTGATAGTTCCCTCACTCTGTTATGACTGTTTAGACAAAAGGAATTTTATAGTTTTTCTCTGCATCTCTGTAGGTTAACCCACAGTGCTTATATACTGGAAAAAATGATACATTCAGGTTCAGAGGATGGTAAGTGACTATTCTTTCTTTAGGGCTCTAATGGTAACCCTGAGGGATTTTGGGTGGTTTCTCTAGTAGTGATGTTCATAAGCCCTCATCTGGTATGCTCCAAAATGATTAATTAGCCAGGTGGAGTTAATTAGCATTTAGATACTTACTAAAGTGTTATGATGCAGATACAAAATATTTCTTCACAAATGGTAACATTCTTTCCCACAAGTACATACAGAATTTAGGACATGGGAAATTGTGAAAATTCCTATAGATATACTATAGTAACCAAAGACATATTTAGTGGTAAATAACAGTTTATTTTTATTGTTTTATATTCTTTTCATCCACTATACAAACTATCAAAATGAAATGACAGATTTTCTAACAAGGAAATGATTCCATTTTAAATATTTTCCATTTTAGTATTAATTTCATTATTAATATTATCACTTATGAGAATTTCTGGGGGGTATATGGAGGCTTGTTTTTCTTTTATTTGAGAACAGATTTGTATTTCTTCATCTTTGTTCACAATATGCTAAGATTATTTATAGTGTCCATAATTTTGTAAAGATAAAAGTTTTAAGTAGTGTGTTCTAGAATCTTAATGATGTAGGATACAGGCTTAGGATGGAGGAAGTAATTTGTATACTTAAAAGTTTTTTTAACTTTATTTTTTTGTCAATTTCATCAAAGTCTATATTATTTCCCAATGACATCAATTTCTTTACTTAATTTTTAAGGGTAGATCAAACTAATGAGTTTAATGCTTAGGTGCTTTTGAATCATTATCAATTATATCCCTTCTTCATTTATTTGTGAACCTATTTTCTTCTTGGTATTTATTTATAAAAGCTTCATTTTCTGTGATGTTTTTATTAACTCTTTCTAATTCTCTGCTACAAAAATTGGTCCTGAAATTTAGGTCAATGCCATTCCTTCAGTGTATGCTCAATAAATACAAACAGATAATGATATTATATAGACCCTTGCCTTTATTTCACTTCTGGAATAGATTTTTTTGTTTAATTTGTAAATTATAAAAATATTCTTGTTGGGGCAGTTAGATGGTGCGGTGGATAGAGCACCAACCTTGAAGTCAGGACAACTTGAATTCAAATCTGGCCTCAGACACTTAACACTTCCTGGTTGTGTGACCCTGGGCAAGTCACTTAATCCCAATTGCCTCAGCAATATATATATATATTCTTGTTATTTATACTTTGGGAACGTCTCTGTGATTGTTTACTTATGATGCTCTGTGAATCTTAAAAGTTCCTCAGAAATGCATATTGATAAAATTTTTAAATTCAATAAGTTGCCTTTATATAAGCAAAAGATTTCTGTAACTTTTAAATTTAATTCTCACTCTGTTGAATGGGAACATGTTCAGGTCACCAAGATACAGACTGTCTATTATTCTTAGATTCTCTACAAGCTTTGGCAGATCCCTAAAGTTGTGATCAGAAAACACTCTTCCTACCCTAAAGACCCCAGGTGTGCAATTTCATTCACTATGTTCAACATCATCACTTCTATTCCACGTACATATGAAATTGCAAGGAGAGGCTGTTACAGGCACAGATCTATGTGTCAGTGAAGCCTGTGGATAGAACAGTCTCACCTAGCAGTCTGCAAAATGACATTTAACTTCATGTCTCTTCACAAAGCCCACTGAAATCAAGTGCTTAAATTGGTCACATAACAAAATTATAAAGACATTTTACAACTTTGGATTACTTTCAATTTTTTTTTCTGTTATATATTCCTATATACCTCTTCCCCTTTAATTCACCAAGAGTAGAATTCTGAATTCTACTAAAAGTGATATATGTCATTCATACTAGGTGCCCAGACCTGTGCTTCATCTTGGTGGGGATGAGAAAACTGTATTCAAAGGTAAGAACGGATAGAGCACATAACAACCTTCTTGGTTGGCACAGTTGGTTGCTCGGAACACATTGCTCATATTCCCCACTCACTCTGCTGGGTACTAACACAATTTCAGGTCAATTTAAAACATATCCTCCTTTTGGAATTTGGATCTTGGCTGTCCTAGAACTACCACATAGTGTGAGGACATCCTCTGCTTCACAGTTTTACAGCTGCTTGTTTATAAGGTGTCTATTTAAAGGATCACATTTTAAAAAAATTATGGAGAAAAATGCTTCCAACATAATGATCTGAGAGCATTCTTTCAAAATGCACCAGGAACAGAGATATACAACTTTTTGTTTTCTCATCTGAACATTCTTATATGAGCACAGAAACTCTTAAATTTTCTTTCTTTTTTCTTTTCTTTTTTTTTTTTTTTTTGTGTCAAGGTAATTGGGGTCAAGTGACTTGCCAAGAGTCACACAGCAAGTAAGCATTAAATGTCCATATTTGAACTCAGGTCCTCCTGACTCTGTTGCTAGTAGTTTATCTATTGCACCATCAATTCTCTTCTTAGTGGAATCACTAATATATATTATGTGTTTTGCTACCACAAAAATGTTCACATGAATGGCATCTTCTTAGGAATCATTAATATTGATACCAACATTCAAATTTATTCTATTCTGGCAAACTGAAACCTGGAATATATCTGAAATTTATAAAAAAGACTAAAAAATATACCTAAAAGAAAAAATAATTCTTTTATTTTAATTTTATTTATTAAATTTATTTATTTATTCTTTTATTTTTATTTTAAAATGAGTAGTAGTTTTTGTTATTTTAAAAGATTTTCAAGGAGGCAGTACTGTTTGTTTAATTTTGAGGTACAGATCATGAGCTCATCAGCATGGAATCTCCTTGTACCAATAAAGTTCCTTAGTTGTTCATAGCTTATAGTCTTGTAGAATCAATGCTCCTAGCCAGGTAATCAACTTGCTCAAGAGCACATAGCCAGTATATAACAAAGTGGAGACTTGAATTCAAGTCTTTTAAAATTCACTGCAGGGTATTACTCTCAAACTCCTTCTCTATTATATATTTACAGCAAGCTCCTTCTCTATTATATATTTACAGCAATGAAATGTTTTAAAATATATCTACTGGGAAGATGGAGTCAGAAATCTGATGTTAAATTCATTTTTATTTCCTATAAAAAATAAGGCTATGCCTGAATTTCAGAATTTTTTTTTCAGTAATACATGAGTATAATCATGACTTATTAGATAATTTGAAATAACTTTCAACTGTTTTTATTTTTTAGCCAAGAATAAGGAATAAAGGAAGACAACAGTATTTGTAATGGACATTTGAGAATAAAGAAGTCTTTCATTTATATTTATTGTTGCTCTCAACTTTGTCTTAGAAATCAGTAGATTAATCACGTGCTAACATAGAAACTATTAATGAGCTAATGATTTTGTGAACCAGAAGGTCTTAGAACAATTTTAGTAAGGATTCTTATCTTGAGACTATTTATAGAGAAATTATTTTATTTTATTTTCACATACTGTCCACATCCCTTGACACAAGTTTCAGTGGAAAGCTAAAAATTGTGCAGTGTATAGAGCTTCAGACTCAGAGGAGTCAGGAAGTCTCATCTTCCTGAATTCAAATCTACCCTCAGATACTTGACTAGCTGGGTAACTGAGTTAACTGAGTAACTGAGCTGGGTAACTGTTTCTTGGTTTACTCATCTATAAAATGAGCGATAGAAGGAAATGGCAAACCAATCCAGTATTTTTGCCAAGACCACCCCAAATGGAGTTACAAAGAGTCAGACATAACTGAACAACAACTAGTATTGTCAAAGATAGCATTGTTACAGATCCTGAGTCATGTTTCGAGACCTTAAATGATGTCTAAAAACTGAGCAGCTTGAGGTATGCAAAATTTCAAAATGGACAAAATAAAGAGGGAAGAACTGGTTGGAACTTTGGAAGAAAGTCTTAAAAGAAGACAGGGACTTTCTGAGGCAGAAATAAGAAAGGAGGATATCCAGGCATGTGAAACAATCAGGGTAAAGGGACATTGTAGTCAGTTCTCCTATTCAGTTTTGCTGCAAAGTCCACCTAAAGTGTCTGTCTAAGATACACATCGTGATGAATAACTTCTAGTGTCTAGATAGTCTTGGAGAATAGGCATTATTTTACAAAATAGTTTTTTCCTGTGTGTAGAGTTACCCAAAATCTTTTGTGATATTTTAAAAGTTTATGTAGCTCTAAAATGTAACCATACAGTCATTTGCACATAGGAGCATCCCCCTTCTTCCATTTGAAATCAGTAATGCATATTCTCTATGAAAGTGCCAAATACTTTTACTTTGGTTGTCAAATAAAACATAATATCTTCCTGTGTAATGCTTTGGTATTAATAAGAAGAAGGTCAACAAAGTTACATCTGTTGTTGGATCAAAGAATCTTGTGGGGTCTTTAATATGCTAGAAATATGATGATGAAATTTGAAGGAGAAACTGGAAGGAACAGCTAACACATTGGGTAACAGAGAAGATGTAAAAAAAAATCTTGGCAGGCTAGAATGAAATGTAGACACTAATAAATGGCAATTAAAATAAATGTAAAGTCCTACATTTGAGTTAAAAAAATCAGCTTCACATCTACAGGATGGAAGAATCATGGCCATATGATAGTTTATGTGAAAAAATATGAGGTATTTTAGAGAGTGTGATATTATTTACCAGGACAAGAAAGCAGTCAACAAATTCCACACAATCATTCACTACCTCAAGATACACAGTATGCAGAAGAAAGGAGGTAATAATTCCATTGAACTCTGCCTTTTCCAGATCATATCTGGAGTATTGCTTATATATACACATGCATACATATATATGCATGTATATATGTATATAATTTGTTTTTTTGTGTGGTTTTTTTTTGGTGGAGCTTATTTTGCCCACAAACTGAGTTTCTCTTGGAAATACTCTGATTTTTTTTGCATATAAGTTACAACAAAAGGAAAAGAATTTGAGGCTCCTATGCTAGTGAATATGTTGTAAAATTTAACACAGAACAATCTTCATTTAATGTTACACATGTATAAAAACCCACACCTAACCCTATAAACAGTTAAAATGATTTTCCTTCCTTCCTCGATGAAGCCTGCTTTCCCTAAAGACCTATGCAGCCCTTCAAACTTATTGTATTATCCTAGAGTTGAGGTCTCCAACATGAAGAACACAACTGTTTTTTCTGGAAAATCAAGAAAACCCATTCATTAGTTCCCAAGAGGAGAAACCTGCACATCTGTTAAACCCTTCAGGAAATCACTTAGTCCCTTTTCTCCTCTGGGCTCTAGTTCTCTCCATCTGTCTGTTTCTGCTATCCTTTTAAATGCCAAATCCTAGGATGTAGCTCAGGTGTGGGAACGGGTAATGAATGAATCGGGCCTCTTTAATGGATGCTAAAGAGAAAAGGGGAAAGAGGCAACTGGGATTGGGTGAGTTCACACATTATCCAAGAGCTAAACTTGTTAAATAATTAACATATTTTTAAGTAGACATAAGAGGTATCCAGAAGGGTTTAACAGGTTCCTGCTTGTCATTGCACCCAGTTGGACCACACTCAAATGGGGTCACAGAATCAGATATGACTGAACAGTTGCAGAACCAGAATCATGAAGGGATAAGAGACTCTGTAACAGGATCAGTTGAAGAAATGGAGATATTTAACCTGGAGAGAACTTAGGAGCAACATAAGAGTATTTGAAGGACTGTTATATGTAAAAAGAACTGCTCTTATACTGCTTGTTTGTAGAGAACACAACTGGGAGCAATGAATAAAAGTCAATTGCAAAAAGGCAAATGCCATCTTCATTGTCTACAAGTGGAATGATATTCTTGGGGAAGCAGTGGATTCTCTGTCACTGGAAGCCTTTCAGAGGAGGAGGAGGATCATTCTTCTGGAATACTGCAAAGGGGATTCTGGTCTAAACCATGTGGACGAGATGATCTCTTCAGAAATTTTTCTGAATTTCTGAAATTCTGTGTGAAACAGCTCACAAGGAAAACCAAGAGCTCCAGGCTCACAGCAGCACTGCTCTGCCATGAAGAGACATACCTCCATCTCTTTTTCTCCTTCAGGTACAATGCAAAAAGGCCGGTTAATGGATTAGAATAAAACATAAGGTTAGGGTCTCATTATTACCTGCTTATATCTACAGCTTTCAAATAACCAACTTGCTATTTGTGCATTTCAGATGCCCCTACTTCCTTAATGTGGTAAGAGAATTTCAGTCTGTTCTCCATGCACTCTCAATGAAACTTTTCCCTCCCTTTCCCTATAAGTGTTGTTAGAACAAGGGCTGTCTTTTAGCATTTGTAAAGCCATTCTTCTTTTGGAGGGAGGAAGGAGGAAAAAGAGAGAAAGAGAGAAAGATTTGAGGGGAGAGGGAAAAGAGAAGATAAAGGGAAGGAGAAAGGCAGTAGTACAGGGAGAAAGAGAAGGAGGAAGATAAGAAAAAAGAGGAGGAATGAGGAGGATTAGAGAAGATGAGGAAGAGAGAGAAAGAAGAGGAGGAATAGAACATTTGAAACAGGCTCATGGTTAAATATAAGTATAGGTCCAGTGGTTCCCTTTTGTAATTTTGTATATTGTGTTCCATTTATTATAAGTGATCACTTAGAATGCAATAAATAGAAGCTTTAAAAAAAACCCTATTCTTTCCTTCTTTCTGCATACTGTATTTTTTGAGGTAGTGTTTGCGTGAGATTTTTTGACTGCTTTGTTGTCCTAGTGAATCACATTAAGCTCTCCAAAAACACATATATGTGTGTACGTATAAATGTCTATATGAGTATATATAAACACACACATATACTTGTACAAGTTTTCTTTTTATCAAAGACAAATGCATTATAAAACTACAGAAAGCAAGTAAATAAGATTTAAAAGAGAAGGAAACTCTCTAGGCAATTTACTGGGTCATGGCAAGATAGAGAAGAGGGAGGGCAAGTACCAAGGGCATAAATTCACCAGGCTTCAGTGAGGAAGCAAACTGTATTTAAACATACAACTTTTTAATCACATCAATTAAAGAAATAAGACTCCATATATTCAGCTCAAGACAATCCTTCCGTAATTAGCTGACCACTGACTTGGCATTTTATTACACCATGGAGTTCAAAAATTCCCAGACTTTCTTCAATCTGTGCAATTTCTATCTGATTTAATCCATTAGTCTTTCCTTCCACCTGGGGGGAAAAAGCCATATCAATTTCTCATTAATCCTCTTGCCAATAAGGGAATTACATATATGTCCCTACCCTACACATGTGTCCCTATGGTGCTTGGCACATAAATACAATGAATCTATTAAATAAATTTTTAATAAAATACCCTAAAAAAGTGCCAGAAGCCTGTGACTTCTGACTTTAACATGCGATAGAAACCCATGTTTAAGACTGAGCTTTTGCTAACTTTGTGGCACTGATGCCATTACTGTCATGACCTCTACCAGTTTTCTGAGATTCTATTATCCTCTGCTACCAAGACTGGTAGCTTAGAAGCCTGGGCTCAAAACACAGAAGGGAACAAACAGAGGCACAAAGGTAAAGGTACTCCAGTGTGCCTCTGTGAAGAGATCCTGCTTAATTCTCTCTTCCTTTTTCCTTTCAGCATCATAAATTCTAACATCATGAATAGTTAGCCTCAAACACCTTCCTTTTATGTACTAGCTGCAGTCCAAGAGAAAAAAAAGATGGTTTATCTCATGGGTTTTTTGTTTTTTTTTGGTGAGGAAAAACTGTTCCACTGCTCCTTAAATTCAGATTCCCTGTATTCCTCACTGTGATAACAAAAAGGAATGATAATCTAAGAACCTGGAAAACCCCACAAGAGTAGAAAGAAAACTATTTCCAGAACACCATGTAGGTTTATTCCTTAATTTCTATGACCTACCTTATATATTAAGAGAACAATAAATTCTATTCTGCTATGATTGTTAATTATTTCATTAATTAATTTCATTCATTAATTAATATACATACATATATTAATTTCTCAATTGTACCTCTTATCAGTCCTGGGAGATAAATACTGCTGCTATTATCACCCTTATTGTAGAGATGAGGTATTTGAGGCCCAGGAGAACTTAAGTGATTTGACAAGGATCATGTTTTCTTTATGTCAATCAATAAGAATTTATTAAACATCTACTTTATTAATTTATTATTAGAATTATTATTTACTTTATTAAATGTGCTACTTTATTAAAGGTACTGTCTGAAACTCTGGTACACAAAGCCAGGAATAGTCTTTGCTTTCAAGGATTTCATAGTCTAACAGAAATGACAATACTAAAACATCTATGTACAAATATATTTGTCTCTTTGTAGATACATATATGTGCACACACAACAAAATCTGAACACACACATTACACATATGTAGACATGTATGAACACATGTGTACACGTGCACACATGTATTTGGAGACAATCTTAGAGGAAATGCTCTAAATGAATTAAGGGGTATAGGAAAGGCTTCTTTCAGGTGGTGATATTTTAAGTCACAGAAGTCAGGAAGCAGAGATGAAGAGCAAGAGAATTCCAGGCTTGGGGAATAGCCAGTAAATATGCTTTTGTGGGCAGATGGAGTGTTATATGAGAAGCATTTTTGGAATTAGAGGAGGCCAATGCCTTTGAATCACTGAATATATGAAGGGGAGTAAGGTGTAAGAAACCTGATTATATGGGAAGAGACCAAGATATCAAGAGTTAAAAACCAAAGGATTTTATATATGATTCTGGAAAAGTGAGGGAACTATTAGTGTTTATTGACTTAAGTATTAGAGGTGGGATTTATTGCAAGTCCATTGTGCTTTTTACCCTCATTCAAGTTAGTAGATAAGGAAAAACTGAAGGAAGAATGAAGAATGCCTGGCAAGCTTTCATAGTAAACTGGAAAAGATAGAATTGAGGACATAAATACAGGGAATGACCCTGGCAAGAAGAAGGACCTATCCTTTCTTAGAGGCTGAAACAGAAAAGGATGTGGTATAAAATAGAAAGATTTTGAGGTGTAAAGTACATGAACTAGGAATTCTCACAGTAATTATCTGAATTTTCTCAGTAAAAGGCCATGTGGTCCTCTTGCTTGGAAGTTGTTAATAAAGCCTATTCAATGAACCAGTGAATATGTATGAATATGTATGAATATATGAATATGTATGAATGAATATGTATACCTTTTTGCAGACACATGAGGTTTGTACAGCACAGGATGTCTTGGATTGATAATCTGAGAATCTGTGTGGATAGCAACAGATCCGTTTGTGCAGAATTCATAGAAAAGGTAAGTAAAGGGAAGGTCAGAGTTCAGGAGAGAGATACACTGGGTAACATTGGTACTTCCAATTTATATCTCCCCCAGTACTTGCATTAAAAAAGACTTAAGCCTTGAACTATGTGAAGATGCTGTGTAATGGAAGATGTGGCAACTGTGGGTATGAGCTGAATTTGGTTTGTGTGAGATGGTCCTTCTCAGAGAGACATTTACTTTTTCCTTCAGTTTAGCCCAAAGAGGAAGTCCTGATTAATGATATCTCCACTTCGCCTCCCTTTCCCACTCTAGTATCTACACAGGAAGCCCCTTCCTGCTTCCTGTAGTCAGAAAAATCAGGCTGTTGTATCTTCCACTGTCAGCTGTGTATCAATTGCCATTCCCAGTGAGTTTTCTGTTCATTCTCCTTTTTGTTCTAATTTGTCTTCTCTGATAACATAAAACTAATTTAGAGCTCTAGCTTTGTTTATGTGATTTTTAGGGGAATGAGGAAGGTAGAGAAGTACCTTCCAGGATTGGAGTAAATAGAACTCACAAGCTGGTTTCAGATGGGGACTTGGCAGTTGAACAACAAACTTCTCCAGATAATTTATCAATCCCCGGGAGCTCATAGCTACAGCTTTCTGAACTGGTCCAAAGGTATAAGCAGGTGAAAGACCAGGGAGGGAAATCAAAACCAGAATTCCCCTAGAGCCTAGGAATTCCTTAATGAGCCTAATGGCTCAGACTAAGGATCAAAGAGTTATTCCTGGTTAGTCTATTCTCTTACAAATGTAATTTTTATTTTTTGATTGCTGGCCATCTGAATTAGGGATAAATAATGATTTAGGCTCAATGTCAGTGACTGAAGAAATGCCATCATTAGTGATCATGGGTGTCATTTGCAGAAGCCTTTTTGAAAGTACTTATTTGTTGAATGAAGATGATTATTTCAGAATTCTAATAAATGTGAATTAATGGGGCAAAAATTCTTAAAAACCCAATATAAACAATCAAATTTAGATTACCAGTGTATTTATATTAATTACTATGAGATTCAATTAAGTGAAAAGGATGAAAGCAAACAAATTGAGTATCATAAAGTGGCAGTATTTGCTAACCACATTAGAATATTATATCACATAGTTTCATTCTTAGGAAGCTATGCTTTATTGCAAAACACTACAAACTGAATAATGAATGGGAATTATGTGGTATTATTCCTGAGAATTATCAAGTTATATGTTTTATGAAATTAGTATTTGCATTGACTGATTAACTCAATGGGTCTTGAAATCATGAAAAATACTTCAAATACTTTGTTTTCTCTTTTGCTTTACAGGTTTGTATCTTGGATTCTGTTTCTTCCTAAACCAGAGAGTGTTTTTGTAAACTATCTCGTGATTTGTTTCTCCCCTTCTTCACCTAAATTTCCATTAATTCTTCACTATTTAACCTGAATTGATGTTCAGAAAACAATTTTTACTTTTTCTTATGTCTTTTATGTCATTTTTAACACATGAAAGTTTCTCAATATCCAAAAATCTGGCCATCTGCTTTATTTCCCTTTTCTTCCTTATTCTTATTGTTGTCTTTACCTTCTCTAGTCTGCTTCCTCATTCATAGTAGTGCCAACCTTTATGTGTCAGGTGTTAGATAAACTGGATCTGTGTGCATTTTTTAAAATGAAAAATTTTTTAACATGAACACTAAAGGAAGACAGACAATATCAGAATTATGGCATATGGCCACATTACATAAGGTTCTAACCTAATAAGAGAGGAAAGAAAAGTCTATAGGGGTTGGGCTACAATTGAAAGGTTGTGATCTTTTCAATATTTTCAATTGTTACAGAATAACAGTTTGTGACTAATTTCAGAAAGCACAGACATTACAGCAGCTGACATTATTAAAGTTATTTGAAACAGTTTCATCTGACTTTCAGAGGCAGGTGGCTGGAAATGTGTGATTCATCAGAAATATTTTCTACTTCATTTTATTTTATGTTAGGCACACAATCAATCCATAGAAAAGAAAAGCATTTAGAGGAAAAAAATTACACACAGTTGGAAAGCACTTTGATCATGTAGCTATCACCTGAATTCAATTTAATTTCTCCAAATTTTGAAAGCCTTAGGAAGTTATCAACTTTATCAAACTGGACTTCATGTTTTATTTATTTATCTATCCATCCATACATCTGTCTATCCACCCATCAATTTTGAAGGCTGATGTTCCCCTATATCATCTAGGCTAGATGTACAGTGGGTCCAATACCACTACTGACTGGCATGGAAGCTTTGACCTGCTCTGTATGTGATCTGTCCCCCTTCATCTTTCCTTAGGCAGCCTTCTCATTCCCAGGGGCTCACCATATATGTGCCAGAGTTAGTGCAGGTCTAGTTAGGACTTAGTCCTGTTGCAGCTCATAACTCCTGAGCTCAAGTGATCCACTAGTCTTAGCCTCCCCAGTAGTAGGGATTACCAGCATGTGCCTTCCTGCCTGACTCAAATTATATTTTAAATTGATTTTAGTATTGCTATTTTTAACTTAAGCAAATAATGATGAAATTGTTTGGAGAGGCAGCATAACACAGTGTTTTTTTGTTTATTGTTTTATATATATATGTGTGTGTGTGTATATATATATATATATATATATATATATATATATATATATATACACACACATATATATATACACACACACATATCATTTGAGGGGTTCTGAGAAAGAACTTGGCAACTAATAAAATATTCAATCTCGGTATTGTATCATGGTCCTGGGACAGCATGTTCTGGTTAACTAAATATTATGGTTAAGCAAAAATTATTTCATGTACCATTTATGGATGATCAGTTTTCAAGGAATTAGATTAGAACAAAATACTACAAACAGTTACACTACATTTAATACAATTATATATTGTTTTGGGGATTCAGAAATCATATAACTACGAAAAGGTATTCAATAGAATTACAGATTTAGAGCAATGTTACCAAGAAGGATCTCTTCCCACTTTAATGGACTTGTCCAAGAGTTAATAGGAAAAAAGTAACAGAGTCAGGACACAATCTCAGGTTTTATTTCTCTACAAGAATTATAGTGACAGAACGCTGAATAACTTATAAGAATATACACATATATCTATATATCTGCATTGTCTTTCAGAACCACTTTTGGGGAATAATTGTGGTATCTTATTCCTTGAAAGGAATGTTTCTTTATCCTTTGGAAAAAAAGGACTAGTTTAAAAATACCACTAAACATTTGATTTGGTGAGGGAAGATCAGACTTAGTTCTAATCCTGTATTGTACTTTTTAAGTCCTCCTGACTCAGTTACAGTACTGAATGAGCAAACTCTCAGGTAAAGATAATTCATCTCTAGATGATGAATGAAAATATACAAATTGCCTTGTTCACAACAGCACTGTGAGAACTAGCTCAGTCATCACTGTCTCCATTTTACAGTGAAGAAACTGGGGAAAGGGGCAATAAAGGTAAGAGGTTGCCCATAATTACATGACTTTCTACTAGCATTGAACACAAGTCTTCTAACTCCTAGTTCAGACTGTACTGCTTCTCCTAGTTAATGCTGCTAGACTAACTTCCACTACTTTTACACTCTAACTACAACAAAAGACTCAAGTTCCAAACATTTTAGCTTTCTACAAGATGGCAAAGAAACCTTTTTTGGCAAAAAGCTATTCTTCACTACAACCAATTACACTATGTTGAACAAAATGCTTTTATGAATATTTTGTTGTTGATACAGACACCCATCTCAGTATTCTCTAGAGTATTCCCTTCTAAATAGCCTTTCTTCATCCTTCCATTATGTAGGTATATGCTCAAATGGAAATTTTCCAAGTAGTATACCAAGCACAGCTAGAGAAATCTTCAAAAATTCAAATCCTGGTTATAGTTAATGAGTTCTGCAAACATTTATCAAGTATCTGTTATTTGCTAGCATTTAGGAAGCGCTGTAAGAAGGATTTAAAGATAAATATGCAAAGGCCTTACTCTGAAAAGGATTGTAATATAAGAGACCGTAAAAACTAGGTGAAATTGTGAGGTTCACAATTATTTGAAAAGAGAGAGAAGAGAATTTTTTTTTTCACCCTCACTCACTAGAACAGATGGGCAGCTAGGTGGTGCTGTGGATAAAGTGCTGGGCCTAGAGCCAGAAGATCCCGAGTTCAAATCCAATCTCAGGCATTTAATAGCCTGGGCAAGTCACTTAACCTTGTTTGCCTCAGTTATAAAATGCCCACTTTTTTCAGCTGTAAAGTGAATTGGAGAAGGAAATGACAAACCACTTCAGTATCTCTGAGAAGAAATGACCCCAAATGGGGTTACATAACTGAAATGACTCAAACAACCAATAGCAACTTGAATCAATTCTTTAGATTGGTTACAGGTCCTGGAAATAGAAAATCTTGTGACACTGGTGTGATGGACAGTGCTATTCAAATTAAGTCCCTAAATTTTGATTAAACAATTTTGGAATTGTACCCAAGGCTACTAACTGCCCTCTTGAAATGTGAGACAGTTGTATCATTTGCACATAAAGGTGAAATAACCACTACGTTGCCTGGAGAAGTTTTGAAATCTATGTAAAGAAAAGGTCAACATGGACTGCTTCTGTCATTATGGCCGTGTAAAGGGCTACGGGGAATATAAATGGTAGAGAAATATTGTATGATCACAGCCTATAATGCAAGACTCGAAGAAATAATTTAGGTCCATCAAACCCAATTTCATTGAAATAATGGAGACTTTTATTATGTTAATATTACTTGTTGTAGAATTTTTTTATGTTTTCAGAAACTTCAAGTCTGGTTGATGTCAACTTAATAAAACGAGAGCATAAAATGGACTAGGATCCCGTTAATCAAACATACTCTCTTTGCCACTTGCAGCAAACTGTCTTTTGCTTGTATTGATTAATTCATTCCTCTATCACATATTACCATGTAATTAAGCACCTACCATGTGCAGAACTCATAGATGTTAAAGGGAAGGTACTTAAAGTCATGGAGGTTCATTGACTTAGTTTGCCGTGTAATTCAATGTGAATTTTATTATCCTTTGGTTGTCCCTCAAGCCACTGCTGTACAGCATAAAAAACACTGCCCTCTGAGTGCTGGTTCTGCCACTTAGTTGTAAAACTTGGCTAAGTCCCTTAATCCCTATAGGCCTCAATTTCCTCATCGGTAAAGTAATGGATTGAACTAGGTGATCTCTAAAGCTCCTTTCAGATCAGACACTTAATGATTCTATGCGGTCATGCTGGAGAAATTCTGTTTTATTCATTAAGGGTTGTGCCCCCTGAATGATAGACAGATTATCAACTTCATCCAGTAGCAATGAAGCAATGATATTGGCTTTCTATGTACATGGTACATGCATTAATTTTATATTCTGTAGTGTTTCTTCCCTTTCAGAGGTTCATTAAGTACAATTTTATGACAAATCTGCTAATATAATTTTCATTGTCATCATGATCAATATTTATTGAGCATTCATCAACGCACCATGCTAGATCCTCTAGGGATTTTGCAGATTATGCACCTGCAACATTCCTTTGGTATTATGGAAATTTACAATCCAGAGGGAAACTGGAAAGATATATCCCTAGAGAGATAAATATATTTGTCACAGCCAAAAAAATCCATCACTGATTAGTCAGTTATGAGATTGTACTTTTTAAAATAATGTACCCCTATTCTTAATTTTATGATTTATCTGATGTTATTATGTCATTAAACAATGTGCTTAAAAAATAAACAGAAGAACAATTTTTCACTTTGGCAGGCTCAACAAACACTGTTGAAACTTGTTGATAGTTCAATGAAGACACCAGCCATAATGTAACTAAACAATTAGGTCAAGGACCTAATAAAGACATAAGGCATTTATTAACTTGTGGATCACTATGTCTTTTAGCTGAAGAAATACATTTTGTAAATATTCAACTAACATTGTGTAATGTATGGTTGGGTCCCAAGGGAGAAACTATGACATACTGGAAAGATCCTTGTACTATCAGGTTAAGAGATATAAATTTACACATTGTGTGATTCTGGGAAAATACCTAAACTTTCAGGAACTCAGTTTTCTTATCTATAAAATAGGTTTTATGCTACTAGCATTCCACAGACCAGTTGTAAAGAAAGTATTTTGAAAAACTTTTAAGAAATTATACAAGTGAAAGGCAGCTTAGGTGACATGATCGATAGAGTGGGGTGGTTAAAGTCAAGAACTCAGTTTGAATTTTGGCTCAGACATTCACTAGTTATATGAATCTTAGAAAGTCACCTAGCCCCTCTGTGTGTCAGTTTCTTCATCTGTAAAATGGGAATAATAACAACACCTATCTCTCAGGCTTGTTATGAGGATCAAATAAGATAATTATAAAGCACTGAGCACAGAGCCTGGCATATAGTAGGCATTATATAAATTTAACTATTATTACTGTTGTTGTTTTGTCATTGTAATTGTTATTATTTTTCACTAGTGCCTAGAAAATAATATATATTGGGACAGCTAGATATTGTGGTGGCGAAAACACTGGCCTTAGAGTCAGGAGGACAAGAGTCCTGGGCAAGTCACCTAACCCCAATTACCTCACAAAAAAAAGAAAGAAAGAAAGAAAGAAAATAAGAAACAGTGAAGTAATGCTTGTTGATTGATTGGCAATTGTGTGAATAATTTCTAGCTTCAGCTACTCATCCCCAGTATCTAACCCTGTGTCTTACATTATAGTAGATTTTCATCCTTATTTGTTGAATTGAATTAATCAAGTAGGTCCCTGTTCTTAAAATGCCTATAGGCTCTTAGGAGGGATAGCAAGATAACTACAATATCAAAATGGATATGATAAGTACATAGGAAAGTGCATAAAAAATATTTTCAACTTGGAAGGATTAGAAGTATTTAATTTAGGGGTTATCTTTTTTATTCTATTAAAACAGAGAATGCTTCACAAAAAGAGTAGGTTTTGAATTACTTTTAGAAGCTGGAAAAATTATGCATTATCACTTCCAAATATGTGGGAGGGCTGGTAAAGGGAACCAGGCCACTATGCTAAGCACTTTACAAGTATTACATTCATATAGTCTGTATGAAAGTTTACAGGTAGGAATTTTCTATGCAAGATTTCCTTTGCAAATAGTCCCTATATAGAAAGTTATAAGTAGAATTTGTTGGTGCCTTGTGCAAGAATTAACAAGGTTGAAATATATTTATTCCACACATTATGAAAAAAGATCAATAAAAAGGAAATTAAAAAACCCTGTAAAGACATAATATTCCTTTAGAATAAACATTAGGTACTTGTCTTATTTTGTGCTATCTTCATCTGTGAAATTAGGTAATCTTTCTACCATAACTTGCCAATATTAACAATCATTTATTGTTAGACGTGGCTACTCACACTGCTATATCATAATTACTTGTTATAATTTATTCCTTCCTGAAACCATATACAAATTATAAGATAAGGGATCAGTTTATGACCACTGCCAACCTAGTATGCCAAAATCCATTTTTCAGTACTTTCAAAAAGACTTGCTTCCTTATTGGAGCAGTATATCACATTGATCTGTTTAAAATTATTCCAATTGCTTTTTGTTATGGGTGATGGGGAAAAAATTCACTGTGATGAGAAGCTTCTTTTCAAATCCACTCTTCACCATTATAGTTAAACAGTAATGGTAGTCCATCATTTCCTTTCTTAAATTCACCCAAACCAAACTCAACTGAGGTGGTTTATGAGAATATATATATATATATCTATATATATCTATACACACACACACACACACACACACACACATATAACATATAGTCCACACCTTATTTAATAAATGAATGTGAGGAACGTTCCTATATAGTTTTCTCTGACTGATGCTTCTATTTGTAGTTGCATAAAAAAAAAAAAAAAAAAAAGAACTTGTCTCTATTCTTCCTGGTTTCTATCTTTTCAGATAAGAGAAAAAAAAATACTCTCAAGTAGGGAAGAGGAATACCCTCTCATACCAGTTCATGTCATTTTCTACCCAACAATCCAATTCATAAAACAATAGACAATTATTTTAAGGTAGAAAGTTACTTTTTCTTTCTCGTTCCTCACCCCAACTAGTGTTATATCATTTCCATTAGAAGGTGCTAATTCACACAGCTTTGGGTAGATATTTTATTAAATGAAACTTTTCTTCAAATTAGTTCACATTTTATAGCACACAAAGAAAAGTAATTTATTGGATAATAAAACATATTTTAGTAGATCGGGATTTTGTTAAGATTTTTTGTTGTTTTTGTTAAGCACTAAAAACTCGGGAAGCTATAGTAAAGATACTGAATATCCAACTATACATATAACCAAAGAAGCATTAAATCTCACAATGCATCAAAAGTAGCAGTATGGAATATAGATTTATTACTCTATTTTGGTATATTTGTTGACACTGAAATGACTTACTTAATACATTAAAAATACTAATGGCAGCAGGAAATAATATTATTTTTGGCAGTCTTGGCTAATGATTTGAAAGAAGCAACTCCTGTCTTGAATTTTGATCTCTAATATTTTTCTTTTTTCAATCTGTATTGTTTATAAAATCTTTCATCTAGCCTTGACAGGACATAAAGGATTGTATCTTAGAAAAAAGCAATGATCCTCAGCACAACTCTGTGAATCAAAGCTATTCTAATTCTTTATTCTAGTTTTAACTTTGCTCTGTACAATAAATAATTCTTTATTCTAGTTTTAACTTTATTCTGTGGAATAAATCAGATCCACATTTGAGGCCAAATTTTGAGATACAAGCTGGATTACCAACATGAATACAACTAGTTTAACTTCATTGAAATTCAAATCGGCTATTAAGTCATACTCACATAGATGATGGCAATAAGCTAGAAAACTGTGAAAATAAAAGAAAACACCACTGAAGGTATGTGCACCCAAACAGGCCACCTTCCATATGCTTTTAAATGCCTGACAGCTTTGCTGCTGAAATCACAGCTCTCTCTTAGTGACACCCATATGGAATGTGCAGATTTAGAGCTAGCCTTGTCTAAGATAGTCACAGTCTTATTTGATATGTAATTGCACTGAATTATTTGGGGAATGGTAATTCATAATTTTATTTCAAATAAAGTCTATATATAAACAAGTTCTCTTGCCCTAAGAATAAATGTGAGAATATTGTTTTAAATTTTCATTTGTAGAAGCAAATTGCTGAATGTGTTTTAATAGAATAACCAAAGAAAATGGGATCTGGTGACGATATATGCTAAGCAGCCCATTAAGTCTAGTAAATTAATACTCTCCATTTAAACAAAACACAAAGTTAATATGAAAATGGCTCGTCTATACTCTGAATTCTTTGGAAGGGTGAATAAATAATTATTTTACTTAGGACTGCTCAGGACAAAATTATGATGGAGATAAATCTTGTCTTTTCTGCCTTTTTCACTTCCTTTTTAGAATTTCCTTTTCCCCTTTGGGCTTCATTCTTCAAATATATTTCTAACTAAAGTACAGCTATTGTGTGACCCAGGGCAGAAACTTTTGAGGATAGGCTAGGGATACTTTTTTGCCTTTTGAAATCCCCCTTCCCTGGCAATAATTCTTCATCTTTTGCTGGTAACTGCCTTATTTTAGGACATACTTTCTTTCCCTTCAGCAGAGTAGAATTCTTGTGGAGTCTCAGGACATGTTTCCTCCTCAAGAGGAATACATGCCCCACACAGGTCCCTCCTCCATCTTTCTAGCAACTTCTAGTCCTTCAGCATCACAGAAACTATATATAGTATCACCAAGCTAAAACTTTCTATTTACAAAGAAACATCCCAGGTGGACTGAGTCTCTTCACTTTGCTCATGGTGACTCTGCCCCTGAGGTTTCCTCAATATCTTATATATTAGTTTCTATATTAATATCTTATTTATCTAAGGCCCTGCACTGCAACATTCCAGAGACAAAGACCAGGGTAAATTCTAAGCAAATTTGTGGATTTTTTTTTTTTTTGGAGCTATCAGTCCCCATACTTCCTTCCTCTTACTTTACCCCCATCTCCTCACCAAAGGTATATTCTTTTGTGCCTACTGCCCTTCCATTTATTTTCCTTTGAAAAATCTGATCTTAGGAAAGGATTTTAAATGGACTCTCATTAAGGTTCAGATACCCTCCAGGGATATCTGCCTTTAAACAGGAATCAATGTCGAATGTTCACATTTTAAGTATTACTCAGCTATATTTTTACTCAACATTTTATTTTGGCTCAGGTGAAACCATAACACATAAATAGTTGACTAATCTATATACTCATGAGGTTGGCCCTCTTAAAATCTATTTATTCCAGATCCTGTTTGATCTCCCACAACAATAGAATAATTACATAAACTACCCTCTACTGATGTATTATTCCTTCCAAATAATATAATGCCTTAATTCAGGTAAATATATAAAGTTTCTTGTGGAGAATCTTTAGAAGAGGCTACTAATGTCAGATTTCTGTAAGCTGCTGAAGAAGATAAATTTTTATGTGGCATTTAAGTCCTATCATCTAGATAGCTCCTTAAGTATTCTGTTCCCCAATTATTTTTGGAAATGAAGTTAAAACAAGAGTCAACAATCTAAGGTGTACCAAAAAGTGATAAATGAGTGGGTTTTCAGCAGCACAAGGGATGGAATTCACTATCATGCTTCCTTCTTTCTTATTTGATCTTATTTTCAAGAACTATGACTCTTAGCCAATCCTTTCCCCCTTTTCTCCCTACTTTGTGACAATATTTTTAATTGTCAACAAGTCAAAATTAGTCTTGTTTCCATTACAGTGATCATTTTTGCCTTTCTTTCAGCTCCTGGCATCTTCTATCTTCATTCTATAAGAAGACACTTAGTTTCTTCTATATGATGCCTTTATCAACTTTCTCATTCATTCATTCTTCAAAACAAAACAAAACAAAACAAAACCCTATTCATTAAACATCTACTATGCGCAGAATACTGTGAAGAGTTAGATTGATTTCACTTGGTTTTTAGAAGGACTGTAATCTCTAGGGGAGTAGAGAAAGCAGAGGAGTTGGAGTCAGTGGGAAAGCACAGCATTTTATCTCACTTCTATTTATTTACTACCTGGTTGATATTGAAAAAAAATCACTTATTTCTCTAGGCCTGCTTTCTCATTTGCAAAATTAGAGAACTGAACTATGTGACAACATCCCTTCCAGTTCCAAATCAATTCGACGGTCAAGTGCAAATGTATTTTTTTAACTGAGGTAATTGGGTTAAGTGACTTGTCCAGGGTCATACAGCTAGGAAGTATCAAGTGTCTGAGGTCATATTTGAACTTAAGTCCTCTTGACTTCAGGGCTAGTGTTCTATCCACTGCGCCACTTAGCTGCTTCATGTACAAATGTATGATAGTCCTTCCCATATGGTACTCAATCTTTCTGGAAACATTTAAAAATAAAAATAGACAATTCTTATCTCAAATAAATCTCAAACTAATGGAAATTTTAGACAATTCAATATAATGAAATTCAGAATTTTAGGTAAAGTGGGGAGAGCAACAGAGAAACACTCTGATGTTCTATGAAAGCACATCAAGTAGAGAAATACCTATTCTTTCTCATGATACTCATACCACTTAGCTTCCACTATCCTCCCAATTTGTAATGGCCAAAATAACAGTGCAGGGAAACTTGGCACAGCATTTTGGAGAACCAATTGACCTAATGAAGTAGGGGAAGAAGCAGGAGACAGTTATAACAAAAGAAAAGTAATATTGTTGTATTTTGCCTCATTGATTGTGGTGGTTTGAGAATGGAATCATAAACAAATTTGAATAAATTTCAATGAAATAGTAAATAATATAGTTAAATGACATCAGTGGTCAGGGAGATGTCTCTAGGTAAGGTAGACAAATGAAAAAGAAGAGTAAAAAAGAAAAAAGAGTAAAAAAAGAGTTTTGCATATGCACAGTCATGCAAGGAAACTTTACTGTAATTTACTGCATCACCTTTCAATAAAAGGCAGTGTAGTGTAATTGAGGCAGCAAACTGGCTAAAAGTCTAGAAATTTAGATTCTAGTCCCAGCTATCTGACCCCGGGAAAATCATTTAAACTCTCTGAACATCAAGGTTCTCTTTTGTAAAGTGACATTGGACCAGATGACCAATAAGGTACCCTAGGTTTGACTTTTGATAAGTCTAACTTTTCTCCCACAGATTAAGGTAACCATATTTTGATACCCTATGAGCAATTTTATTTTTCCTCTAATTCCAAATTTTTTATGTGCAAAATCTTTTTCTCAGAACAGAAGTCATATTTGTGTGTTGTTGGGATGGGTCTATCTCAAATGGGACTAGATCTGACAATGTGACATGCATGGAGAAAGTCAATTATACTGATGCAAAGTGTACTGGATGTGGAATACAAAGATCTCTCTGAGTTTTTAACTGCTAGTTACTATGGGAAAGTCATGTAAATATTAGTTTCAGTTTCCTCATTTATAAAAAGGGAAGATATGATATACTGCTACCTCAAAGTTTCTGTGAGGAATACACTGTATAAATGAATCATTCAGTCTGTCAACAAGCATTTCCTTAGTGTTTACTATGTGCCAGGCACTGCCCTAAATGCTGGGGATGCAAAGAAAAACAGTCTCTGAAGATCTAACAGAAGAGACAACATGTAAACTTATATATATATACATACATACATAGAAGATATATATAAGGTGAATGGGAGATAAATCACCATGTAATTGTTAATATGAGATATTGTTATTATTAGAGGGTCACACCTATTTAAGTTTCTTTCTGTTTAATTCTAAAATGAAAAGGGTAGGGGAGGAGGGAATAAAATAATTTAAAACTCATTGAGTCCTTTTTGTGAAAATGATACATCATGGACAATTTGATAGGGTTTAGTAGTGGTAAGAACACTGGATTTGGAAAGAGAAGACCTGTTTTAGAATCCTGGCTACTATTTGCTATTGTGTGTACAAATAATATCTCTGGCTTCAGTGGAAGCCTCTTCCAATTCTAAATAGTAGGAACTGGAGGGATTGATTACAAAATAACATACAAACATGTACAGAGTTAATAGAATTAAATGTCTTCTTCAGTATTAAGGAGGTATATATAGAGTACAATCATGAATACAATAAATACAAGGTAGCATTATTCAGGTACTGAGACTTCCTACAGATACTAGGTTTTGCTAAATCATTGACTTCAAAGTTAGTATTGCAGTGTCTGGGTGATTATGGTCAGTACAATCCTAAGACTGAATTTCAAATACATATTTTTGTCTAATTGCATACTTATTGTGCTATCATTAACCCCAAACTCTTATCAGATTCTATATCAGAGTTAAAAGAATAGCATTCTGGATTCATCTTAATGATCTTACTGTATTAATGTTAATGTAACATCTTTGTAGCAGGAAGAAGCATTGAGATGACTATGATCTTCTCCTTCCAAAAAGTAATATATCCGGCCAGAAGGGAAGAATGTATGATGATCAGAGGGCGGTCATAGATCAGAATAAAATCTTTATCTCTTTGAGCCAAGTGTTGATTTTCTCCCACGACTGACCATGAAAGAGAACAGCAACTGGGCTGAATAATCACAGAGTCCTGTTCTATCTACATTCATATCCAATATCCCATTTTTCCTATGAGCAATATGTGGCTGGATCTTTTTTAAAGGATGCTGAGAAAAACCTTTTATCAGAGAAAATATACTATGTGTTATATATGGCAAAGCCTAATTGGCAATGGTAAATTGGAAATATCTTTGGAATCGGACTTCATGACCTTTGAGAAAGTTACCTAATTTCTCTATGTGTCTCAGTTTCCTCAATTGTAAAATGAGAATAATATCTCTACTCTGTATTTCATGGGATTATTATGTAATTTATGAAATAGTATAAACTTGTGAATTATTATTATTAAGCAGTCATCTATGGCACTATACTAGAAGCTTCAGGGCATTCCATGATGAAGAAAACCTGAAGGGGTGAGCCTAGTTCTTAAGAAGTGTACTTGGACCCTTAATTAGCTGGGTGTCTGATCCTGGGGAAGGCACAAGGGCTTTCATTTGTGTTGAAGTTGTTACAGCTAAAAGTTTCCTGGCTGCCATGACAACCATTCCTCTTCCTTGTTGTCTTATTGCTTTGATCCTATTGGCATCCATTTTAACCTGGAGGGACAAACAGATCCCAGTCTTTGTTATGGCCAAAATATTAATTCTCTTAAAACTGAATTTCAGTTTTATCTTCTGGTTAAGTATGTTCCCTTGTGGCAGTCTAGGACAGTCTTAACTGGCCTTTCTTGCTTCAGCTAAGCATTCGCTGCTTTATATTATACAAAAAGAAAAAGTCAAATTTATTTTTGGCATTTCATTTATTTATACACTGAATCTGGTTCTTCTTTAGACCTAATAGATGAATATTTTTGTTCTTTTTTTTTTTAACCTGTACCTTTTTTCCCCCTGAAGCTGTTGGGTTAAGTGACTTGCCCAGGGTACACAGCCAGGAAGTATTAAGTATCTGAGGCCAGATTTGAACTCAGATCCTCCTGACTTCAGGGTCAGTGCTTTCTCCACTACACCAACTAGCTGCCCCTATTCTTTTTCTTTTCTTTTCTTTTTAATGCAATTCATCCCATACAGGGAAAGGGAAAAGGAAAGGAATAGGCTTTTACTCCTTCCCCCTCCCCCCTAAATTTATATTCCAGGGCACTGTGATAAGCATTTTACAAATATCTCATTAGATCTTCACAACAACTCTGTGAGTTAGGTGCTATTATCATTCCCATTTTACATTTGGGGAAAATGAAGAAAACAGAGGTAAAGTAAGTTGGCCAGGATCACACAGCTATTGTCTAAGGCCATATTTTAACTCAGGTCTTCCTGAATCTAGGACCAGCAATGTCTCCACCAGGTCAGTAAGCTTTGTCTACAATATAATAGGTAACAATCCTACTTTGATGAGATGCAAATGGCACTTTTTACTTACTAAAAATATAGTATCCCATTTAAATTTTGAAAATGTTTCTGTCTGTACAAGTATCACCAAATACCATTTGTTGATTTGTGAATCTTATTTTTAAAGTCACACATAAACAATGTTTATAGTCTACAAATGGAAATGAAGAAACTTCTAACTTTATTTAGGTGTTGAAATGATAATACTCATATTTTCCTAGCAGTTAACTGTTAGCTGCTTTTTCAACACCTAAAACAGAGTAGGAAGTTAATTTTACAGGAAAGTGTCTGGTATCAGGGAAAATATGAATACAGAACTCTTAAGGGAGTGACAAATAAACTGATAATATATTTTTTGAAAATATATTTATACATTGAAGTTTTGAAATTTACACCTAAGTTTACTTGCTTACTGGAGGGATTGTTTAGCTCTTAACTTTTTGAAGAAGTAAATCCTACTTTTCCCTGTTTGAGAAAAGATTTAACAGACAATGATCATTATTTTAACTGTAGAAGACAAAGACTATAATCTGATTTTAAATAATTATAAAAGCATGGATGGTCAAACAAGACTTGCTGAAAAAAATTCTGATCTTTTACTAAGTTATTAAATTTTATGGTGATGATAGAAAGCAAGAGGAAAGTTTTCTTCTGCCAATAAAAATGATTTTGCTCAGGAAAAAAAAAAAAACCATCACCACCTCTCACCTTCAAGAAAGATTTAAAGAACTGAGAAGAAGCCAGAAAAATTGATACTTGTTACAAATATATACTTCCTGAAAAGAAAAAAAAATTAATTAGTATCCCAGAGAGAAATTCAATAGAAAGTAAATCAAGCAAATATCAAAACAAAATGCCCAGTAATGTTATTTCAACAAAATGTGGTGTTTTGGTATGGAACATCAACTACATTTCTATAGAAGCGCACACACACACACACACACACACACACACACACACACAGAGTGAGAAAGAGAGAGTCCTTCCTTTTTTTTTTCTTATTGTACTAACCATTGATGATATACTCCCTTTTATCAATAATAAATTAAAATCTAATTATGAGATGTACCCAACCAGAGAACCTGAAAGAGCTGATCTCAGTTGTGACAACATCCTCCTCTCCCTTATTTTATTGGTAAATACTGAATATATTGGGTCTGATTGGTTTCCCTAGTTTCTATGTCTGTTTCAAACTCCTATTTGGATTCATAAGTCCTTGACTGGTACTATGTTTAGTTCCTAAACTTCACTCAGCTTTTCTTACAACTTGCCTTTATTCTCTTTGCACTTTGTTAAATTCCTCTTGCTTTCTAACCCTTCCTGAAAATTGACAGCCAGCCTTGGCCATTCTGTAGCTGAGTTAATCTCTATTTTGTCCAGTTTTTTACTCCCTGGCTTCTGAGACATACTGATCCAGGTTCCAAATTCCCATATCCTATAAGTGACCTTTCAAAGGAGAAGAAAATATGAGATTATTTCACATTGTGTTTAGAAATATGCATAGTGCTATATTAAATAATGGGAAGAACCTAGAGAGTGAAAATTTTGGGAATACAGTTCAGGAAAAAAATTAAATTCTAAGATGGCATGTGTTGAAGATTTGGTCATAACAAAAAAACTTGGAACTCTATTGCACAATCATCTATTTAAATATCTAAATAATATATGATAATTAGCTTGAGATGCAACTAATATTAGTTATTTTAGAGCATAGCTGTTCTAATGTAATTAAGAGCCTCTTCTGAGGGGAATTTATAAAGACAATGTTTTTCTCAAGTGAGAACCTCTTTAATTCTATCATAATTTGTATGCCATATCATTTTGGATTTTTATTTTTTCTAAAAATATAATTTACTTGATATTCTTTGAAGTTAGCTTCTATCAAGTATGTATATGTATATATATATATGCACACACATACATATATTTTGTACATATATATGCTATACATGTTCTTAGAATTTAGTATGTATATGTTATGTAATATAGAATGTATATAATATAAATTATATAATATATAATCTATATAACAGTATATATTTTATATCATATAGTATGTACATATATGCATAATATATCAAACAATATGTATATATATTATACACATAATATATATGTATGAGTATTTTGTGTTCTCTGTGTATGTGTGTGTGTGTGTGTGTGTGTGTGTGTCTCCCTATTTAATCTCATCTAAATCAAGAGTTCTTGACCTGAGACCTACATATCTCCAAGGTTTCAGTGAATAAATTTCAAGGGGATCCCTGAACTTGGAAGAGAAAAAAATACATGTTTATTTTCATTAACCCCCAACTGAAGTTTAGCATTTCTTTCAATTATAAATTAAAAAAAAAATAGTATCTTGAGAAGTGAGCACAATGATCCCACTGTCAAAGAAGTTTATGACATAAAAAGATTTAAAACCCCTGATCTAAATAAAAAACAATCTCTTTCCACATTCCATGGTACTAATTAAAACAAAATTAGGAATATTCAAAATGAACCAACTTCCATATAATTTGTGAAACATTGCATAAAAACTTCAGAGATTCATTTGTAGCAAGCCCCATTAAAAAGGTCTAACTCATATAGGCAAATTGACAGGCACCTTTACTCTGTTTTACTTTAAAATCAATTAGCCTTATGAAGATACAAATTCTGTACAATTTTGGTACACTGCCGATGGCCGTTCTTTGATGGGGCTTTGACATTGACATATTTTAATAATATTGAATTTTGCCATTACTATGCTACAGGAAAGGGGACAGAATTAACTTTTCCTTTAGGGGATTAAAAGTGTGATGCACACTCAAACAGTTGTTAGATGAACTCATGATCTGAAAGAAAAAGAAAAATGCCAACCAAAACCCTGAGGCAAGCAAAGTTTCTTTAGTTATACAGATTAACCTTCACTGACAATTTTCTTGATGGCTCTAGTTACTGAATAGTGAAGCTTCTTATGTTTCTGGATGATTGCTTATGTGACTACTGCATTGTCTACTGTTTTAAGCAGTTATTATGGGATGAACTGGGAGGAAGGTAGACTAGGAAGAAAATGAGAACCCATCTCATCATAGCTGCTTATTCCACAGTATTTTAGTCCTAGAAGGGACTTTTGAATTTTAGTCCAAACCTCTCATTTTATTATTTTTAAATGTTTTGATAGCTTACTTTTACTTTTCTTATTAGTTCACTACTTTTCTTTTTCAATATGTCTCTACTCCATCGTCCCCTGGCAAGAAGGCTTGCCTTGTAACAAAAGGTTTGTTTACTCATTGTGTCTCACAGAATATATAACATTTTACACTCCTAGTCCACTCTCTCCCCCTGACATTGTGTCTCCTTTGGGGCAAAGATCATTCATTACGAACAATTTTTGCCCTTACTAAACTGAAGTCATGTGCCTTGCTTACACAAGCTACTTAGAGGCAGAACTGGACTTCTGGGAATGTAAGTTTCCTGACCAGTTGTGAGACCATTCCCCTTTCCACTATATAATACATAGTCTCCTTTTCCCTGTTCACTTATACCTTCTATCTATGAGGAAGGTCATCATTGTACCTGGTCCTAGGTGAGTTTTCTTAATATGTTCAAATATATTAACTTAAGCCTTTTTATATTTTAGGAAAAGACATTGAACTATCTACCAAATTTGAAATAACATAATAGAATTCTTTGGATGTGGTAACATGTAATAGTGAGAAACTGAGGCAATTAGGGTTAAGTGATTTGTTCATAATAACAGTGTTTGAGGTCAGATTTGAACTCATGAAGACAAGCCTGGCTCTCTATCCACTACAGTGGATATTAAATGAAATGTGTTAGGAAATTGGTTCATTTTTTTGTGTTCTACTTTTCTTTCATGCTCTTGATGCTGTGACTAGATCTACACAGCCCAAAGCAAAATAGATAATTAAGGCTAGGTAATTGCTCTTTTCCCCAATTATCCATTTATTTTAGGCAAAAAAAGTATTTTAGTTGGCATTTTTATGTATGCATGATCTGTGGCAGTTCAGGCCACACTGCATCCAATGCAAGTCTCACTCATGTATCTTGACTAATTATAACTCCAGTATGAAAAGCAGTCACAAAAACTCATCTGTGAACTCTGAAAATGAAGAATCCAGAGAAGGTGACAGCTGGTAACAATTTATGCAATTTGTTCTACCACAATTTGAAGGATAAGAGGAAACTTGGACATGAAAAAGTAAATTTGTTTGTGGCCTTGAAGACAAATCAGTAGCTAACTCTTTCTCATTTTGCAGATGAGGAATACGTGGGGCGAGCTGCTCCAGTGATTTGTTCAGAGTCCCTTAACAAATTAATGGTAGGACTCGGGTTTTCCTTATCACAGGCAGGATGTAGAGCAGCAAGGGGTGTGTACGTGCAAAAAGAGAGCTACTTTAAAGTATATTTTTAAATGCATATATTTATAATGCCAGGAAATTCAATTCACTAAGGTATGTGGCTCTGCCCCCCAAAATTAAGATGCTACTGTTATAATAAAAGCTCAAAGTCTGAGGGGAAAAATGTTTGAATTTTGCCTGCAGCTCATAATACTGTCAGGCCACTGTTTTTTTGAGGGGTGCTCCTTACTTCTTTCCACTTCATTAATCAAATTAACACGACCAGTCCTGGAAAGAGTATATTGTCAATTTATTGATTGAGTTAGGAATCTACTCACCATCCCTATTACTTCCCTGACTAATATTCCATTCCCTTGGCCACCATGCTTTTATATGTGCCATATTTCCTATTAGGATAATAACAATAATGATGATATGATAGAATAATTGTAATATCACCCAGAAACAGATTTTCAGATTCTCCTTAATGCTAATGCCCTTCCCTCTGAAATTATTTCCAAATTTTT
Organism: Sarcophilus harrisii; assembly: GCF_902635505.1. Lineage (NCBI taxonomy): Eukaryota > Metazoa > Chordata > Mammalia > Dasyuromorphia > Dasyuridae > Sarcophilus > Sarcophilus harrisii. The sequence goes on from NC_045429.1 coordinate 127,852,008, forward strand.
CTATATATATCTTATTTATATCTAGTTGTTTACAAATTTTTTCTTTAGAATGTTAGCTCTTTGAGAACAAGGACTGATTTTGTTATTTTTTGCCTTTGTAATACCAGCATTTAGCATAGTGCCTGGCACATAGCAGATATTTAATAAATGCTTTTCTCATTCATTCATTCATGGCAACCAAAGTTATAAGGAAGAAATCATGACTTCTATTTCCTCTGGCTTCACATAATTTCTCAAGTGGAACATAATTCCTTAAGTGGAAAAGTAGGTGAATCTCCTTCCTAGCTTCACAATGAAAAAAAAATCTTATTGATCTAGAAGGAAGAAACCTCAATTCATTACGTGTGTGTGTGTATATATGTGTGTGTGAAGCAAAGGAGGAAAATTGAATCTAACAAATTCAGGTACATTGGCTGAGGCTTTTCACTTCACTGGTTTACAAGAGCTGGCCTGCAGGTTGATTGACTTACGCACCTGCCCTACTATGTTTAGCTTGCACAAGAATACCATCGACATCATTCCATTGGCTTCCACTGGAAAAGTATACTAACACGACCCCTTTTCATTAAATATAATATTAATTAACAAATAGTAAGGACACGTAACTCAATCCTCTGCACTTGTGTGGGAGTGGGAGAAGAATGAGGCAATGAGACAGATGGGAACTGGTGGGCTTTTGGCAGAGGTCAATGTTTCCTTATCTACCCTTCCATTCCCAAGGGACCAGTGTCTAGGTATCCCATGCAGAGAGTCTTCAAAGATTTTCAAAAAATCCACATCTCTCTGGATAGAATCTCCACCCTTTACCAGCACAGAAAAAAAAAAATGGAAGACTTCACTATCCAAATAGTGCTTAGAAAAGGATAGTGCAACTTTGGAACTCCCCAACAACCTCTAACAGGCTTTTTTTTTTTTAATAGATCTATGAGCTTTTTCACTTTTAAAAATCTTTTAAATTAAAAAAAAAAAAGATTATTCTTCAAAACAAAAAAACCCAGAATACTTAAATAAGAGAAAGCCAGCATTGTTTTTTAAAAATGATACATTTTTACATATAAAAGCTCTGTCAGTATTCCTGAAAAGGTAATCAAAATTTTTTCTTTTTTTTCTAAAGAAAAACTCTTAAGTGGATCAAGCACCTTTCCTCTTTTTGCAATCACAGGATAATTATCTAGCGAAAGTGAACAAATACTGTATATTGAGAAGAAAATGTTTATCAAAATATGAAAACCCTGGCTACACTAAGTTTCCATAAGCTGATTTATTTATGAATTTTTAAATTTTTATCTGGCAAGAGAGAATAGAAATAAAAACAAAATAAAAACATTGTGTTTTGTCTCAGGACACTCTGCCGGTCATAACTCTATCAATACATCTGGAATGGCATTTGTGAAATTCTACCCTGTCCTTTTCATGGCATTTGTGTGCTGCTAGGAAAGTATGTATGAGCTCAGAAATATGTGGCACATGGATGAGGAGTTTGTGATCTTGGCATTTAGAGTTCAAGGTTAACTCTGTTTTCTCATAGATAGAATTGAAGAAGGTATGATAGATTAGGGAAGTAAATTCTGCTTAATTATATCTTTGGAGGGTAGTTCTTCTTTGGGTCAACTACATTCCCTACTCTGTGGTCTGAAGGGGTGACAACTAATCATGTCTTGGGCTGCCTTCTGCTTCTGTTTGCTGATAATGCTCTCTGAGGAAGTGTCCAAAAGGTGAGTAGACTGGTAGTACTGCTCCTTCCTCAAGGTAGAACATGTGCATATCAGGAGCTCATAAATTTAAAATGGAAAAATTATCTATCTCTCGACTCCAAATCCATCTCTTTTCCAATTGGTCTAAAGAAAAAGGTGATTGGGATCTCCTTGTGACTTTCTAATTTAAAGAAGCATGGGAAGTTAAAACTTCCCTAAGGGCCACACAAAAATTCAACATCAATACTATATAGATCAATCCAAGATTTCCTTGTGCAATGAGAGAAAATAAACTGCAAATGAGAGAAAAGATATTTCATGTTCATTTTCCCAATGGTATATGTAGAAATCTAATTGAATCCTTCTACTTCCAGAAAGGAATTAGGGTTCCTGGGGTCCCCAGATAAAATTATTGCAGAACCACTGGTTTGGTATGACTTAGCTCATGCCCTCCTGAGATAACCTTGTTCTTCAACCTACTAAAGTACCTTGTCGCAGGTCTGCTAATTTAGGAAAGCGACATTTCTAACTGCCTGCCAAAAATGCAATGTGAATTACACTAAAAGTATTTTCAATCATAGGATCTCAGATTTAAGAGTTGGAAGGAACCTTAAAAGCTCCTCATTTTATGGATGAGGAAATAGACCCAATGAAATTAAGTGACTTGCCTAGGATTACACAGGGAATTTTGATAAGTCTCTGAAACGCATCCATATTTCCTAAGAAGATGGCATGGATTTAACTTGGAGACAAAATGGGACAGCTCATCTATAATTTTTTCTCTACAATTACCAATATCATCCCCTATTTATATAGTGTCTATGTTTTTCAAAGTACTTTCCCATACACAATTTCATGCTATATATCACCAGATCAATGATATTCCATGAGCCAGCATGATAAAAGAAGAGACAAGCACTTCAGATCAAGGAAGACCTGAGTTCAAGTTTTTTAACAGGTCTGGATTTTGATTCAGAGCCAGTAACTTAATTTCTCAGTGCTTTCTTACCCTGTAGATAATACAGAGCATATAAATCTCTATTTGGAAGTTCTCTAAATCATTAAAATAACAGATCCAGTTTCCTCTACCAGATCAGAACCTCTTGTTGACAGTTACCTTTCTGAAATAGTTAATTCCACCTGTCTTCTAAGGGCCTCATATCCCTCTTCTGCCAAGCACTTTATCCCTCCCCTATCAGCAACTCTTTTTAAAATGAAAAGCAAAGACAACAGCTATAATATGTTTTTTTATTTTATTTATTTTTTTGGTTAATTTATTTTTATTTCATTTCATTTTATTTTTTTGCTGAGGCAATTGGGGCTAAGTGATTTGCCCAAGGTCACACAACTAGGAGTGTCTGAGGCAGCATTTTAACTCAGGTACTCCTGACTTCAGGGCCGGTGCTCTATCCACTGTGCCATCTAGCTGCCTCTGTGCCATCTAGCTGCCTCAACAGCTACAATATGAATAGGAAATAAGGAAGGTGGTTGAATAGAAATCCGTTCTGACAATACACCTCCAGACAAATGCAATTACAGAGCACTTCTTTTTTCCTCTAAAGGTGATTTCAAATTAGATCACAGAAAGAAGGAAATTAAAGTTTTTCTAATGATCATCATTAATGGTGAAACAACCAGAGTTTCTCTCTCTCTCTCTCTCTCTCTCTCTCTCTCTCTCTCTCTCTCTCTCTCTCTCTTTCACACACACATACACACACAAAGAAAATTCATTTGTGTGAAAATTATTAATTAAATAATTTTTAATTGGTTGGAAGAGGAAGCTGCTATAAACATTTAAAGCATAGGGTTAAGAAACTTTTTCAAAATTAATCAAGCAAGCAACAGCATTATGTAGTCAAGAACCCTAATAGTCTTGAACTTGGAGATCTGGATTCAACTCTTGTTCATGATGTCATGGACTGTTTACCACAATGATTTAACCAGTCTTAACTTCAGTTTCTTCATCTGTCAAATGGGACTAATATTTGCATGATCTACCTCTCAGGGTTATTGTGAGAAAAGGACTTTATAAACTTTAAAAATTTAAGTTATTATGGGAAAATTACTCTACTTATCAGCTTTTCCTATGAAAGCTTTCCCTCTCATCCCTATGAGAAAGAATGATATTTTCCTCACATTTCTTACATTTCGTCAGGATTTTCTTTGTCCTATCCTAGTCCGCGCCTTGCATTACATTTATTTGTGCATACCTTGAACTGTTCCCATTGACTGGGGGGCTGGACATGCATCATTTTTCATTGCTGTATTTCAAATGCATAGTACACTGTCTTATGCTTAGTAAAATACTTGTTGAATTAAACTGAACTGGATTGAATTTGCTGAATCCAAGGGAGGAAAGAAATAAGACAAAAAAAACTGAGTGGAGTCAAGGATTGGGCATAGACTCCCAATATTAGGGGATCTGACTATATTTTTAGTTAAACGAAGCCCATGGAAAAGGAGAGATTGAAAATGCACAGTGATTCCTACTTATTCTGGTTTATCCTTTATACTGCTGCTGACACAATCTTTAAAAAAATTTATGCATGAAAAAAATTATGCATGGATTCGATTATGTCATTTCATTGCCCAGACTATATTAGTAGCATCTTCATTAGTTCCTAATTGTCTAATAAACTAAAGTTTAAACTCCATTTGACATTTAAGGTCCTCTTTAATCTGGCACTACCATGACTTTTGAGACCTGTATCATACTCCTGCCCTCAATGCATTCTGTGATCTAGCCAAGTTGGTTTTCTGGTCCAGTTGGGAATAGATGTCTATTTTCTAAGGAGTTTTGGCTTTTAGAAATTAGTATGGGAGCCGTGGCGAGAAGACACCTGACTTTCTTAAGCTCTTTTACCCTCTTTATCAATATTATATCGGCCTCAAAAATAGTCTTGACTGCTACAATTGAAGATAAAAGAGAACAACTCAACGAAGAAAATTGCAGTCTCCAAAAAGGTTGGTTCGGGCCAGGGGAGATCGGCAGCAGGAAGGAAATTGATTCGAGGAGAGTCTCAAACCGGTGAAAGCACAGATCTCAGCACAGCAGCCCCAACCCCGAAGGGCTTTCCGGGCGTTTGATCCTGCCGGCAGGAGGCCGCCAGGTTAGCCTCCAATTGCACAGTGGGAGCTCGGCTTGGGCCCGACTTTCCAGGGCCCAATTTGGCTTGGCAGAACTCTGGGCAGAGTTCCTGGCGGGTTGCGTCGCTCAAGCTGCTAATACTCACAGGGTCCCAAAGAGGCTCCGGCCTGGGAGTGACACTTTCACCACTTAGTCTCTAGCCTGGCAATCATAATCCTCAGCCCTACAACGTTTGATGCTCGGCAGTGCGAATCCACTTCCTGTTGGGAAGGGAAAACTCTCACTCAGAGCATCCCCAACTGGGCCGGAAGCCTTAAATCTTTCCGCCGAGAAAGCTGGTAACCCCCTTGCCTAGGGGACCACCCAAAGGCTTTAAAACATGAAAAAGAGAAAAACTCACAGCTTCTATGCAGAAAAGACGTCACAACAGAAAACCTAAACAGCAAAATCATCGACTGCCCTTTCTTTTACAATGCTCTCATAGAAGGACATTAAAGTCTCAAAAGTTAGGAAATAATGGAAAGGAAGAAAGCCTACAAGACAACAACTTCCCTAATCCAATTGAAAATTAAAAAATTCCCAGAGTCAAATGGAATTGGAAAAAATAAAAATCCAGGAAAGAAATTCAAGATGAAAAAAAAAATTCACTAAAGTAATCGTTGGAAAAAAAATAATTCACTAAAAAAATTAGTAAATGAAAAAATTCCACAGACCAAAAACAAACATTCAAAACTCAATTGGACATAACAAAAGAAGAAAAAATTATGAAGAAAAAATTCTTAAAAATTAAACTGAACAATTGAAACTATGCATGAACAGCAAAAAATCAGTCAAGCAAAAACCAAAAAATGCAAACTGAAAACCAGAATTATCTACTTCTAAAATACAGACTTGGAAATAAAATCTTAGGAGAGAAATCAGGATTATTGACTTTCAAAAACAAAGAAAAAAAAGGCCTAAATACTATTTACAAGAAAATCAATAAAAAACTCCCAAAAAAATCAAAAGGAAAATACATTGAAAAAATTATCAACACCTTCTAAAGAAAACCTAAAATAAAACCCCAAAAAATTTGCAAAATTAGAACTATAATTAAGGAAAAAAATTTTACAAGCAGCAAAAAAAACCATTTAAAAACATGCAAAAAGATCACCAAATCGCTCCCTACATTAAAAAAAAAAGGAATAGATATTCAAACACAAAACTGGGATGACCAAAAAAACTACCCATACTACATTTCTTCCAGGAAGAAGATGGACATTAATGAAACAAATAATTTCCATTTTTTCTGAAGAAAAAAACAAACAAAAAAATTTGATTCCAAAAAGAACTCAAAGATGCAGAAAAATAAAAAACTCTAAAAATTATTTTTGTGATATACAAAAAAAACATTAAAATTTAATACTGATATAACAAAAAAGGGAATAGATATAAAGGATATAGAATAAGGTGGGAAGAAAGGGAATAAAAAAACCATCCCACAAAAGGGCTAAGAAACTTATCATTCTAGAATTTTAGAAGAAACATTGTGTAATCTACTCTATCCAGATTCTCAAAGGAAAAATAATTAACATTTTTTTGAGAAATTTCTCTTTCATTAAAACAGGGAAGAAAAAAAAGAAAAAAATAATAAGGAAGGAAGGGAAAAGACTCAAAGGGAGGAAGGGATATAAAAGGAAATCCTATAAAGAACATAAGTTTAAAGGGGAAAAGGTTGGGGAGGCAAGAATAGTAAAGCACAATCTGGGGGTTATTGGGATGGCAGGAAATACAATTTAGTAATTTAACCGTAAATGTAATGGATGAACTCCCATAAAGAGGGAGGAGATAGCAGACTGGATCAAAAGTCAGAAAACCCTACAATAGTTGTTACAAAACACATTTAAAGCAGGGGGATACATAAGGTAAAGGTAAAGGCGGAGCAAAATCTTATGCTTCAGGTGAAGTCAAAAAGAGGGTAATCCTTATCCAGATCAAGCAAAAAGTAAAAATTGATCTAATTAAAGAATAAGGAAGAAACTACATCCTGCTAAAGGTAAATAAACAACGAAGCAATATCAATATTCATATATGCACAAGTGGTATGGCACTCAGCTTCCTAAAGGGAGAAGTTAAGAGATTGCAAAAATAGACAACAAAACTGAATAGTAGGAGATCTCAACCTTGCCCTAAATTAGGAAATAAACCACAAAACAAATAAGAAAAGAAATTAAAAGTAAACAGAATATTAGAAAAATTAGGTATTTGATCTTTGGAGAAAATTGAATGGAAATGAAGGAATAACTTTCTTCTCAGCAGTTCATGGAACCTATTCAAAATTGACCATATATTAGGACATAAAGACCTCAAAATTAAATCAAAGAAAGCAGAAATAGAAATCTTTCTTTTAAATCATGAGAATAAAACTACATTCAACAAAAATTAAAAAACCAAAAAGTAATGGAAACAAACAATTCATCTTAAAGAATATTGGGTAACAGCAAATTATAGATAAATTAAAATTTCCTCAAGAATAATACCAAGATGAGACATCATACAAAATTTATGAATAAGCGGAATAAGAGGAATTTTATATCCTTAGAACACTTGAAAAAACAGGAAAAAAAGATTAATGAATTGGGCCCTAAAAAAAAACTAAAAAAGACCAAATTAAAACCCCCAATCAAATACTAAATTGGAAATTCTAAAATTAAAAGGAGAAATTAAAAATATTGAAAGTAAAAATCTATTGAACTAATTAATAAAACTAAGAGTTGGTTCTATGAAAAACAATAAAATAAAAGCCCTTTGGTAAATCTGATTAGAAAAGGAGGGAGAAAATAAATTAGATCTTAAAAATGAAAAGGAGAACTTTCCACCAAGGAAAGGAAATTGAGAAATAATAAGGAGTTATTTTGCTCAGCTTTATGATAATTGATAACCTAAGTGAAATGGATGAATACCTCCAAAAATATAACTTCCCAGATTAACAGAGGAGGAAGAATGTTGAATAAGTCCCATTTCAGAAAAAAGAACAGAACAGGAATTAAACAACTCCCTAAGAAAAAAATCCCCAGGACCAGATGGATTTACATGTGATTTACCAAAACATTTAAAGAACAATTGGCCCCAATGCTATATAATTATTTGATAAAATAGGGAATGAAGAGTCCTACCAAATTCCTTCATGACACAACATGGTACAAATACCTAAAACCAGGTAGGCTGAAAACAGAGAAAGAAAATTATAGACCAATCTCCCTAAATGAATATTGATCTAAAATCTTAAATAAGATATTAGCAAAAGACTACGAAAATCATCTCCAAAATAATACACTAAGATCAAGTAGGATTTATACCAGGAATCAGGGCTGGTTCAAATTAAAACTATCAATATAATTGGCCATGTAAAACCAAATTAACAAAACCATTATGATCATCTCAATAGATGAGAAAAAGCATTTGATAATCCAACATCCATTCCTATTAAAAACAACTCTGAGAGTATAGGAATAAATGGACTTTTCCTTAAAATAATCAGCAGCATCTATTAAAACCATCAGTAAGCATCATATGTAATGAGACAAACGCAACCATTCAACAAGATCTGAGTAAACAAGTTGCCCACTATCACCGTACTATTAATATTGTATTAGAAACCTAGCTATAACAATAAGAGCTGAGAAAGAGAAAAGGAATAAGAATAGGGCAATGAGGAAAGCCAAATTATCACTCTTCTCATGACATAGGTATCTTAGAGAACCCAAGATTCTTGCTAAGTTATAGAAATAATCCACAACTTCCCAAAGTTGCTGGTATAAAATAAACCCACATAAGTCATCAGCATTCTTATATATCACTAACAAAAATCCAACAGTCAGAGTTACAAAAGAAATTCCATTTAAAGTAACTACTGATAATATAAAATATTTAAGAATCTATCTGCCAAGGGAAAATCAGAAACTTTTGAGCAAAATTACAGACCACTTTTCACACAAATTAATTATCTAACCAATTGAAAAATATTAAAAGTCTTGGATAGGGCGAGCAAATAAAAAAAGATGACAAATTACCTAAACTAACTATTTATTAACTATACCAATCAGACTAAAAACTATTTTAATGACCAGAAAATAACAAAAGTTCATATGGAAAACAAAGGTCAAGAATTTCAAGGGAATTAATAAAAAAAAATCAAATGATGGTGGCTTAGCTGACCAGTCTAATTATATTATAGAGCAGCATTCCAAACTATTTGGTATTAAAGGAATAGATTAGTTGATCAGTGGAATAGAGAGTTCAAGGGATAAAACGTCAACAAAATAGCAACCTAGTCTTTGAAAACCCAAAGATCCCAGCTTTTGGATAAGAACTACTGTTTGATAAAAATTGCTGGAAAATTAACATTATGGCGAACAGCATTGATCCATATAACGAACCAAGATAAGGTCAAATGGGTTCAAGACCAGGCATAAAGAATGAAATCATTAATAAATTAGAGGAACATAGATAGTTTACATCTCAGACCTGTGGAAGGGAAGGTCTTTATGACCAAAGCAGAACTAGAAGATCATTACTGATCACAAAATAGAAAAATTTTGATTAAATTCAAACTGAAAGTTTTTGTACAAACAAAACTAATGCAGACAAGATTAGAAGGAAGCAATAAACTGGAAAAATATTTTTACAGTCAAAGGTTCTGATAAAGGCCTCATTTCCAAAATATATAGAGATTACTCTAATTTATAAAAATCAAGCCATTCTCCAATTGAAAAATGGCAAAGGAATGAACAACAATTCTCAGATGAAGAAATGAAACTATTTCTAGTCATTTGAAAAGATGCTCCAAGTCATTATTAATCAGAGAAATGCAAATTAAGACAACTCTAAGATACCACTACACACCTGTCAGATTGGCTAAGATACAGGAAAAATAATGATGATTGTTGAGGATGGGAAAACTGGACATTGATTCATTGTTGGTGGAGTTGTGAACAATCCAACCATTTGGAGAGAGTTTGGAACTATGCTCAAAAGTTATCAAACTGTGCATACCCTTGATCCAGCAGTGTTACTACTGGATTATATCCCAAAGAGATTATAAAGAAGGGAAAGGACCTGTATGCACGAATGTTTGTGGCAGCCCTTTTGTAGTGGCTAGAAACTGAAACTGAAATGGATGTCCATCAGTTGAGAATGGCTGAATAAATTGTGGTATATGTTATGGAATATTACTGTTCAAGAAATGACCAACAGGATGATTTCAGAAAGGCCTGGAGACTTACACAATATCTGAGGAAATGGCAGGACCAGGAGATCATTATATCTTCCAACAACAATACTAGATGATGACCAGTTTCTGATGGATCAGGCCATCCTCAGCAACAAGATCAACCAAATCATTTCTAATGGAGCAGTAATGAACTGAACCAGCTATCCCAGAAAAAGAACTCTGGGAGTGACTAAAAACCATTACATTGAATTCCCAATCCCTATATTTATGCCCACCTGCATTTTTGATTTCCTTCACAAGCTAATTGTACAATAATTCAGAGTCTGATTCTTTTGTACAGCAAAATAATGTTTTGGCATGTATACTTATTATTATCTAAGTTATATTTTAATATATTTAACATCTACTGGTCATCCTCATTTAGGGAGGGTGGGGTAAGAGGTGAAAAATTGGAACCGAGGTTTGGCAATTTTAATGCTGTAAAGTTACCCATGATATATCCTGTAAATAAAAGGCATTAAATTAAAAAAAAAAAAAAAAACAAAAAAAAAAAAAAAAGAAATTAGTATGGCTCCCTTAAAGGTTGCTAGAGAGAAGAACTATACCCTTGAAATGTTAAGGGAAGCAAATCTAAGCAGGTGGTTCTAGAATGGAATAGAGAAGGCACAAATGGACTTGAGGTCACTTAGGAAGTTATTGCAACAATCAAGTGTAAAATGATAAAGTAATTTAAAATATGGTGGTAACTTTGAGGATAGAAGTGAAAAATGTATACAAGATATTTCAAAAGAAAAAAATCTTTTGTGGAGAGCAGGACTAAATATAAGGAATGAGAAATATAGAAATTCAAGATTAGCACAAGGTTTTGAAACTTGGAACATTGGCTAAATAAATAGAGGGTTGGAGATAATAGGTTGAGAGGAAATATGTGATTTCAGCTGTTCTATATCAAATTTTATATGAAAATCAACATTTTAAGAGGATTCAACATTTAAATGTCTGGTAGGTGCCACAAAGGATAAAGTACTGAGTCTAGAGTCAGGAGGGGATCTGACTTCAAATTTGGTCTCAAAAACTATGCAAGATGGCAGTTATTTAACCTGTCTCTGCCTAAGTTTCCTCATCTGCCAGGAAAAGGGATATTAATAGCACCTACCTGCCAGAGTTGTTGTGGATATAAGATAATGCTTGTAAACCTTAAAGTGTTATATAAGTTCTGGTTATTGTTAGTAGTGTTGTTATTAAATGTTCATTAGGCAGCTAAAGATTCAGGAGAGGAGTTGGGGTGAGAGAATAGACCTGGAATACAGATTTAGGAATCATTGCTACATATGGGATAAGTGAAACTTTGACAATCATTGAGGCATAGAGAAAAGGTAAAGAATAAATGTTCGCAATTAGCTTCAGAGGTTCAATTCAATAAACACTTATTTGGCACCTTCTATTTGCCGAACAGGGATTGTGATGGACTTTACGGGATCAAATTAAAAACAAAATAAAGAGCTTTTGCTCTTGAGGAGTTTATTGGGGCAAATATAAAGTATACAAGTTAATTTATTGGTATCCATTAGATTAAACTGGGATTTGGGGAATTATAATGCAATATGGGGCCATTCATGACTTTCAAGAGAGCAATTCCAACATAATAATGAGGACACAAACTACTAAGAACTTTGGAAGGAATGGGCAGAAGAAATGGTGGTGGTAAGAATGATAGTAATAGTAATGGATAATAATAGAAAGGGAAAGGCAAAGGTAGAACAAGGAAGGGACATAGAAGGAAGAGATATGGGTGCCATGGCAACATGGAAAGCAGGAATTATGTAGAGTTTAATAATACCTCCCATTTATGCAATTAAGCTTCATAAAATATTTTCCTGATAATAATTCCATGAGAAAGATAATACAAGTTTTAAAATCCCCATTTTACAGACAGGGAAACTAAAATTTATATATTCCATGTTTTACTACAATCAAATACCTAATCATTGTCTTAATATCAGAATTAGGATTTAAACACTGGTCTATGACACCAAATCTTATCCTTTTTCATCACATGACCTTATTTATTTATTCAAATTCTGACCTGTCTGCTATCTGATTTTTCACTAATTCAAGTGTGCATGCGCTAGTCTTTATGATTAATGATTATACTTTCAAAACACTTGTGGAGCATAGATGTTTATGTCCTTCAAAAAGAGTTGTTGGATTTTTTTTTTAAATCAACTAAGCAACTTCAACATGGTAAACATGCCCTCCTTCTGGGTGTGTGTGTATATGTACACATATGCCACTATGACTACTAAATATGTTGTAAACTCCTGTTGCACTCAATCTAACTGAAAGGACAGCTGATAATTAGGAACCCTGTCAAACATAAGACCTTTATTTGATGGGTAGGATACATGTGCTTATAACCCTACTAACAATACAGAGAATATAAAGGGAAGGAAAGAAAATAAAGAAAAAAAAAAGTGGAGAAAGGAAGGATTGTTTGAAAGAGTGATACAAGGACACTTGCAAGATCTCAAGAACTTTAGAATTTATTTATGACACGGGAGACACTGGCACAGGACCACCCAGAATGGCGTGCCCTCATCAGAGAAGGTGCTGCGTTCTATGAGCAAAGTAGAACTGAATTAGCTCAGAATAAAGGCAAGATGAGCAAAATTAGAAAAGTAACTCAAATATTCATAGGGACCATTGTGGCAGAGCATTCTGAGCTCATATTGGTCTGATCAGGCACAGGAGGACACGCTGTAATTCGACTCTAACATAGTGATGATATTTTGGTCCTTTCTGAGAATCAAGTTCAACAATCACCATCTTCCCCCCCCCCCCCCAACCTCATCCTACCAACAACACACAGAATGATGTAAAGGAAAGGGAAGAAAAGAAAAAAAGAACAGAGAAAGGAAAGAGAAGGAAGGAAGAAATAAAAAGTTAACAAAAAGAAAAGATAAAGACTTCGGGGACATTAAAAATAACTAAGATAAAACAATGTTCTTTGATTTGTTTTGGGATTTGATAGCATTATGTACTTTTGGGGTCACAGGGAGTGGACTAGATTTCTAGTGACTCATCTTATATTTTATAACTAAAGAGACATTCAAAATGTGTGAGACCTAATGGAATCCTTTAAGCTAAATTCAGCTGCCTCATACACTAAAGACTAGTGTATATGATATGATTTCAGGCCATCAGGGCTAATAGCTGTATAATGTTCCTTCTCAAGAAAGGAAAGCTGAGACTGATGGTTTTAAAAAGGAGAGTTTATTTAAACAGAGTCTGCAATTCATTTCACAGATGGTCCTGTCTGTTGTCTAATTTACCTTGTAAAGACTTTGAAGAGATATTTTATTGACCTGAGTAGGATCTGTATAAATTTGCTATTTTATATTTGCTTTTCAAACAATTATTGAGTTTCTATGGTGGAATTTTTAATACAATATTTTGGTAAATACAGAAACTTAATAACAATTTTTTCAGAAAAATTAAATGAATAGAAAAAAGGGATTTATGAGGTTCCTTTCCTAAAGGAATTTTTACAGTTTGATAATTCTTTATGTTGAATTAAAACTTTCAATTGTAATTGGGAGAGAGTACTGTACCATGCCATATAAACTATCATAGCTTAAGAACAATACATTATACACATAGATTTATATATGTAATGTGTAACATGTGTATTATGCATGTATAATTCAAATATGGCTTCAGATATGTGACCCTAAGTAAGTCACTTAACTCTGTTTGCTTCAGTTTCCTTTTCTGTAAAATGAGATGAAAAAGGAAATGGCAAAACACTTCAGTATTTTTGCCAAGAAAACCTGAAATAGGTTCATGAATAACTGGTTACTACTGAAAAGGACTGAACAACAAATATATGCATGTATGCACATATGAATGTTTATATGATAGGCGTTATAAAGTTTTTCTTTCATATGCTGAAGAAGATGTAAAATTTAGATAAGATACAGTACCTTATAAATAGGTATACACATACACATTGAGCTGATTCAGGTATGATGGCCACAATCTGGGGGATCATTCTCATTAGCCCTGAAGCTGAGGGCAGAGAGAAAGGACAAAAGGAAAGCTTTCCTAAGATGTGTCATACATCTGCTCAAGGGTTATCTTTCCCCATATTTCCTGGCCTGAGAGATCCAAGGTTTTCAATTTTCAGTTGTTTCATTGTTTATTTTCTACAATTTTGACTTCTTAAAAGACTTGAAGACTAAACAGAATGATAAATAGTTGCAAGTATTGTCCCTGACCTTAAATCTCTGAATGTAGGCTAATTAAAAAAATAACCTTCAAAATTTTTTAAGTGTTTATTTAAACATGACAATCATTTTTAGCCTCCATCCTTCATCCCCTGCTAATAAATCTTGTGGAGGCACTCCTGTGAATAGAATATTTTGGCAATCTTATACTGATTTTTTTTTCAACAAAAATAGAATTATGTATGTTTTACCATTTTTAATCTTTTGAAAACTTTTGTGCTTATAACACCTACAATCAATTAAAATGAATATTCATGTAAAAACTGTACTTAATTTGCATGTTTATTATAAAGACTATCCTTTTGATTCTATTTCTTACACAAATTTCCTTTGAATAATAAATCCTTTATAAGCCTATAGCAAGCAACATACCAATAGTACAAATCAAAGAAATAAGAAGGTCCTGTTCAATTTATGTGTAAGATTTGTAGATAGGTTTTTGAAGTAGATTTTAGCAGGAAGCCTAGAACAGTTGGCAAAATGAAATCTCTGGAGCTAAGAGGGGTTTGTCAAATCCTTTCCACAGCAGCTAATCCTATGATAGCCATGTGCTCCATAAAGTTACAGATGCCTGCACCTGTCCCAAACTTGACAAATGCTGCTAATAGCAGACCTCGTGAAGGAAGAGAGATAACTAAACTCTGGAGAAGTTAGAATGTAAACACAGAGTTTATGTGAAAAATTAGATTTTTTATACCTCTGAATGGATGTTTACAAAATAAATGTTCTATATACTTCATGTTCCTAATGATAATTCCTTATACATATCTTTAAACTGCTAAAGACAAAAGAAACCCAACCAAAATTATTAGTTTATTCTTTGTGCTGAAAAGCGAAGTTTTCAAAAGAAAGACAAAAAAGAACTATGACATTTTGGGGTTGGTAACAAGCCACAGACATGAGTGGAGAAAAAAAAAATCATTAAAATATTTAACAAAAGGTCTGTGATGAAAGATAAAGGACACAGTATTCAGTACTGAAAAACCAGAGGGGGAACACAGTCCATCCCTTAGTCCCACATTTTCAACTATGTGTGCTGTGATTACAGTTATAAAACAGTGGGTACTGTGTCAGCATCAAGCAAAACAAACAATAGGTCTTTTTCTGAAAGTATCTGTAGGAAGAACATACAAATTAGTCAACAAGGGAGCTGAAATAACCCTTGCATTCTTCGCAGAAATGATACTTTAAGGTTCATTAGCAAAAATGTTGATATTCTTTTCCACTGGGTATTTTCTTTTTCCTTTGTTCACTATGGAGTTTTTCCATCCATGCACCTGGTTTGACCAGCAGTCAGCGAGATTCTAAGGATTCTCCCTATTTTTTGGATTGGAACCCCTTGTGCCTCTGCAGACAGCTGCACGACTGGGCTCTTTCTTTAGCTAGAAAGCAAGCATGTGATCTCTTTTGCCAGTGTCAATTAGAGATGGGTTAAGGAAAGGCATTCAATATGAACACTATTCTGCCAGAGGACCAAGGGACCTTATACTTAAAATCAGCTCAAACAGTACTTTCTCCCCCAACACAATGGCTTGATAATGTGTGAATATAGTTTTTTATAAGGCAAAATTTGTCAAATAAATTAAATAACAGATTTCTTATTCTACATACTCTGGACTATTTCAGAAAGATTTTAGATATATTATTATGTATATACACATTATACATGTATAGAGTAACATATTACAAAAACACATATATTATATATGCATATATATCACATTTACATTATGTATTACATGTTATATATATTTTCATACACATATATGTATGTGTACATATATATATACATATATATAACATATATACAATGTATAGAGAGATAGATACAGAGTGTTAGTTTAGAAAATAAATGGTTTTGTGTTAAGAAGTCCTCAAGCACTGGACAAACACCAATTATATCAAACAGAATTAGGTATTAAGATAATGAAAGACAAAGATGCAAATATTCTTCCAAACAAAGAGGACAAGAAAGAAAACTTTTTACTTTCTTTTTACTTTTTGAAATGGACTAAACAATTGGTAAAATGTATAAAATGAACTTATTTTAGTTTTTAAAGCCAGGTGTTTTGTCAACATTTGTCTTCAAATCTAATCTTTTCTCTAAAAGGTTCCAGAGTGGCTTTTCCCTAGGTCCCCTATCCCCACTCTAACCCCAAGCCCTTCTTTTATCTTATACTGTGTCTGACCCTTGAACTATATAATCAGAGTAAAGAAGATTTTAAATACATAATTTCTGGCTTCTCTAAAAGAAAGGAAGACAAATCTCAGAAGAAACTTCATCCTTTTAAAAATCTCTTATCCTGTTTGGCAAAAACTTTAGATCATTATCAAATGGATGTTTAATCTTCAGAATCCTGTGCTTTGGTTTCTTTTTACTTAAAAGGCAGCTTTTCTCCTTCCCCATAGTCAGCATTACTTCCATGTTCAAATATTATCTTTAGACAATAGATTTTTAGATTTTTGCTTTCTGAATTAAGGAGTGTGTGTGTGTGTGTGTGTGTGTGTGTGTGTGAAAAGTTCTCATCTCTGACTTTGCCTGCAGAAAAGCTAAGAAATGCTTGGATGGGTATAGTATCTAGCTTAGAGTTTATTAAACCTTCATTTGAAATGTACTCATTTCATTTCTAACGCATTTTAGAAGAATTTTCTGTATCAAAACTTTTTAATAGCTACATATGAATCCTAAAGTAAAAAAGATAATAAACTTACTAATTGATCATTAATAGGTAAGATACACAATCTCAATATTTAGTTCCTTAGAGACTAAAAATCCAGAAAAGAAAATGAATATGAGACAGCATGTCAAAGCCTCCATTTTGGAGGCTTCTTGATGGGTGACCAAGCGCAGAATGGCCTTAGTACAGGGATCAACACATTGTAACCACCTAATAAATGTTTACTGACTGAGGAAAACTCATCAGCTTCTTGACTCATTTCATCTCCTCTCTTCCTACCCTACTCTCTTTCCCCTACCCCAAAGTATATATTGACTCTCCAGTGCTCCCAGAAATTTAAAAAAGAAATGAGAAAGCACACCTGAGAACCCAACAAGCAAGACATTAGCCAAGTCAGTTACAACCACAGTATTTGAAGGCATAATCAGTAAAGAGTATTTTATTTAAGCTTGTGGCACAAAGTGGTAGGATTTTCCAAGGCCCAATGTTAAATGCATTAGAGCATTGCTTTGAGTAACTGAATATCTATTGACTTGGTGGCTGGAAGGCTGGATTCAAATCACCTTTCTAAAATCCTTTCCATCCATTTGAAAAAAAAAATACACACACATAGAGATTAGGCTTCTAGAACTCACAGGCAAATTTTTCTTATAAAGAGTAAAATATATTATGCTGCTGTTCTATGTGAAAGATAAAATGGAAGAGCCCAGCGTTCTGTGAACTGAAAGAATTCATTGTGGCCCTTGCAACAACAGAAATTTGGTTTTGACATTCAGTCTTTGAAAGATGCCAGATAACAAATGGCTAGGGCAAAAGAAATCTAGCTGAATTCTGTTAATCTCCAATATATTATATTAATAAATGCCTTATCTCTGATGTACATTTCTCTTTGATCCTCAGATCTCAGAGATATCAACACATTCTTCAGATCTGCCAAATGTCCACTTATGGATTTGTATTTCATAAAACCAGAATCTGCCATTATTACTTGGTTATGCATTTATAAGTAAACCTGTTATCACTTCATCTTTTATTTCACCTGACCAGAGCAAAATTATATCAAAGGTAGAAATAAGTGCTAGAGCTGATATTTACTTTAATCATACAAAAGAAATCATACTTATTTATAAATTTTCACTTTAATTTGTTCTTGGCTAAACTTTCCTTGTAATATTCGTTAACTGCTCTTCAGTTATCTTAGATTATTGCAAAAATATCCTCTCATGTTCAGGTAGCCCAAGAATTTAAGATACATATTTCAAAGCAAGAGATGTGGTCTTCTTTTGGGCAAAGGCATACATGAAAGAAAGTATTCAATCTCTGACAGGAATTTCTTTATTATTCCTAATAAATGGCAACATTTGTATAGCTCTTGGAAATATTCCAAGCATTGTCCCTCCTTGTATAAAGGAATCACTTCTCCACCATGGAGCTGTATCTGTATGGACAATGACAGCTGTTTTTTAGTTTGTGACTATAATGCACAGCAACAGCCTAGCGCAGGAAATTAACTCAGTTATGATTGCAACTACTAAAGGAACTTGGCAGCAGAAAATATAACAATTATGAAAACCCCACAAAAGCATGAGAAACGTACTAGGGGAAAAATCCCCTAGCTAAGATGACCTTTTACTTAATTAGTGTGATTCCTATAAGACTTAGTATTCTTACAAAAAAGGGAAGGACTCTTGAATGGCTGGTACATCCAGACTTGAGTTTATATACATAAATGTAGAAAGAAGTGTGTGCTGATGAAATGAGCAGTACATACTGGGGATTTAGAGTCAGGAGACTCTAGCAAGTTGACCACAAGCAAATGCCTTAATCTTCCTGAGCAGTCATCTCTTGCTTTGAAAGACAGTGATGAAAGTTTTTTGTTCTACCCTCAGAGGGCTATTAGGAGGCTCAGAAAGATAGAATATGTAGAGGACTTTAGTGAATTGTAAAGCACTGTATAAATGGGAGATCCAAATTGTCATCCTGAGGATTTCATAACATCTAGTATTTCAGATTTGCTGGAAAAGGAGGAGGTCTCTCAAACTATGGCCTTGTATCATCTTGTGATGAAACAGTAGAAGAGAGGAGAAAATGAGTGCCGTCTCCTAAAATTTCTGAATATTCTGTTACTGGCTTCATAGGATTGCATAGAGTTACATAGATTTATTTACCCATAAGCATCAAGTCAACCAGCTGAGCTAATTCAAATGGACACTAGCCTGCCTGATGCTGATTGTTAATTTGGTCAGTTGGTGATCTTCATATAAAGCCATTTAACTTCTATGAGATTCAGTTACTTAATTTATGAAGTGAGGGAGTTGAATTAGATGACCTTCAAGATCCCTTCTAGCTTTTAATTCTAGAGAATTATTACCCTGTGTGTGAACATGTGTCATATAAAGTTTTGCAGGACTACATTTAAGTAAGATGCTACATATATTTCTGATTTTGGCATTTGTTGACTTGACTCAAGGTAGTCCTTCAAATACAAAGAGACTGATTCTTTCCCCCTTTTCTCCTGATTTCACTACTTTATGTCTATTCTTTCATATTTTGGGGTTATTGTTGATTCCTCCCTCTTTCTTACCTGTAATATTTGATCATTGTACTAAATCCAGCATTTTGACTTGTGCCCATTTCCATAGCAGGATTCTATCTTCACTACTCATTATACCTGTCACCTTAGTATAACTTAGTATAAAAAGCACTCTATTAACTTTGTTAACCTATTTGATTCTTGCAACAATCCTGTGAGGTTGGTATTAATATTGTCATTCTACAGAAAAGGGAATTAAGGAAAACAGAAATTAAATGAGTCATTCAGGTTCACCCAGCTAGTAAGCTCTGAACTTCTCTCTACTGTGCATAAGTAGGAGAGTTAAGATTTGAATTCATGTTCCACAGTTCCAAATACAGTATTTATATGTGCCCATTCCCACTGGAGGGGTATGAAAACCGCCATTAAACTATTTTTTTGGGAGGGAGGGAGAGGATAGAGAGGAAAAACTAGTAACAATAACATGTAAAAAGCTCTAGTTCTAAGAAGGGTCAGTGACATTCAGGTGAGCATCTAGGAGAATCTCTTATTTTCTAATTAAAAGTTGTATGTTGCTATTACTAGCCTTGAGCTACAATGTTTTGCACCTAGTAGTCACTTAATAAAGATTCATATAATTAAATTAAAATGGAGCAAATAGTTAAATATAAAAGATACCAAAGAAGAGACAGTAAAAGACAATAAGAAAAAAAGAAAAAAAAACTTCTAGAAAATATCACCAAAATGCATCTGATTTTCTTGTCACTTTTACAAAGGTATTTCCTAGTCATCATTGTCAGACTCATTATCATTATCATCATCACCATTTCTCAAATTAATGTGATACACTACTATCCCCATTTAAGAGATAAGGAAATGAAGGCTCAGATTGACTTTCTGTTTGTAAGGGGTAGAATTGGGATATTCTAGTCTGACCTAGATATTTTGACATCAAGCTCAGAGCGACTCGGTACTTCTTCTACTGCATGGCATTCAACTACACTGCATCTTTCTCAAATTTATTTAGAGTCTGCTTATGTGTGGGGCTGTGCTAAGTGATGGACAATGGGCTTCAGAACTACTTATAAGTCAGTATATACTGATATAAGATAATGGGTCAAGGACAATGAAATAATAAAGGTATAGAAACTAGAATAATAAATGTTGTTTGTTTTTTTATTTTTACAAAGAATGAAATCAAGTTTTGTATGTTAAATAAAAATAAAAGCTGGCACTAAAATTGTAAATTCTGTTAGAGGAAAGATGTCATGAATTGTTCTCTCTTCAGTACTTAGTAAATATTTAATAAATACTTCACAGTGTAATAGATTCTCAGTGGTACAAGGAACCTCAGAGGTCACTAATCTCTTCTTGTTCCTGAACAATCTATCTACCAAATCTCCAACAAACAATGATTATTAGGCTTTTTCTTGGAGCCCAAGAGTGAAGGGGAAGACACTATCTATTATTTTCAGAGGTAACACATTCTACTATTGTGTTGCTCCAAGTCTTTTCTAAGAAATTTTTCATTATTTTGAATTGAAGTCTACTTCTCTCTGTAACTTCTTTCCACTTACTGAGTTGAATTGAACTGAATTTAATGAAAGGAAATTGCCGTTTATAGGGCAGAAACAGTGTATGGGGTGGGGGTAGAGGGAGGAAATCACTGTAGTTTGTTCTTCACAAAAACCATGTAAGCTTCTTTGAATTATTTTGTGTCCTAGGTTGGCTGCAAATTGCTCACTTGTTTTAGTAACTTCTCAGCTATCAAGGTTAGCCTGACTAGTCTATAATTACCAAGGTCATTCTTTTTAACAGATTACTATGCCATTGACCTTTTTCATCAAGGAGAGCTCTTATCCTCCAGGATATCTCAAAACAGGAACAGTGGTCCTACAATGCCACCCACTGATGTCTTAGATAATGGGTCAATTTCTTCACGCTTTACTGATTTGAATTATGTATTTTTCTCAAAATCATCTTTACCTTAAATCATCCCATAATTATACTATTTGTGGAATAGTCCTCTTTGAAACCACAAAATTATATATTTAAGTTCTTCCCTGTCAGCTTTGGTAAGCTTTAGTTTTTTTTCATTCTCAAGCATTTATTTTATTCTCTCTTCTCTCTACCTTCTTTCCCCTTAAGTGGGGAGAACCATTGAAACAAATGTATATGGTTAAACAAAATGAATTCCAGTAATGATCCTGTCTAAAAATGTAAGTTATCCTACAGATTAGCTTTTCACTTATGTGTCAAGAGGCAAGTAACATTTTTTCATTATTAGCCCTATGGAATCATTATTAATCATTACATTTATCAAAGTTTTTAAGTCCTAAACATTATTAATTTTTACAATGATGATATATAATATAAATTGTGTCCTTGGTTCTGCTTTTACCTCTACGTCAATTCCAACAAGTCTTCTAGGTTTTTCTAAAATATTTTTTCTCTTTTATTTTTACAGAATAACTATTCCATTACATTTATTTATCATAATTTGTTTAGCTATTCTCCAATATCCAAGTGATGGAGGTGTCTTTTTTCTAGTTTTTTGTCACCACAAAAAGATCCATTAAAATATGTTTATAGTTAGATCCTTTTCTTCTTTTAGTTCTTTGGGTACCTGGGCCTAATAGTTATAATCTAGTATTAGAATACTAGATTAGTTGTTTTGGGGACAAAATCCCAAATTGCTTTCCAGAATGGCTGGATCAGTTCTCTATAGGTATTTTTTAGTAAAGCTTCTACCATCTTTTGAAAGTTTTGTTTTCTATCCTTACAAAGGCTTGTTCTAGAAAATAATTCATGTCAGTTCTTCCATAATGGTAGAAATGAATGCAACATCAAATCCTCTGCCTTTTAATTTTCCTTTCCTTTCTATTAGGGGGACAAAAATGTTCTCTTCTACCTAATATAAATGATAACTAACATTTTTAGTTCTTTTTTTTGTTGTTGTTCTTTCCCAAGTTAACTGCATAACCTTTCTGGCTTTAGCCTTCTTAACCTTGAGGGAATCATGTAATTAAAAAAAAATTACTTCTCTTTAGTTATCTCACTAATTTCTACTATTTGTAGCATTCTCACTTACCCTACAGGTTTTTCTTTAGAAAGTTTAGAAAGTGGGTTTGGTCAAATAGATTTCATTAAATCTCTTGTTCTCTTTTATTCTGTATGGGGTAGTTTGCTCCTAAGTCCACAAAATTATCTTTTGAAGAATACCCACTTTAAAAATTTTTTTTCCTCTTGGGTTCTCTTTCCAATGGGTCCTTCCAACTACTGTATCATATCTGGTAAAAGGTTGTTTTCATTAGCTTGCAAGCAGAGTTTTCTCCTTCTTTCTTTCCTTTAGGAGATAATTATGTGAAGCTCTGCGTCTTAAAACATGCCCATCAATAATTTTGAATGAATAAAATATTGGAGTTTTTCTTAGAATCTGAAGAATCATGGTATATATAATCTTACATAGCTATTATATATAGCATATTTGTTAAGGCATGATGGATAGGTTAGTCTGCCTCCAAATCTTTCCTCTTTTTAGTAATTTAAGAACTTTGCATTTTTCAATGCAAAACACGGAATAGATTTTTGAAAAAAATTATTTAGACCTTATTTCTTAATGGTTTCCTTATAGTTGTTTAAATACAGGACATTCTACTTCAAGCTACTTCAAAGCCACTGTCCTTTATTCTTAAGGAAACCTTTTTATTGAACTAATGGAGTGCAGAATAGTAAAAAGAACACTAGACTGGGGAACCTAGTTGTTGATCTTGGCTTGGCTAATGATGACTTGCTACTACTCTAGCAAGTCTCTATGTCTCTGTTAATCTTCATTTTTCTTATCTGTAAAAGGAGAACACTGGACAAGGCAAAGCCCCTTTTTAAGGGGCTAAAGTTAAGAAGTATATGAACTTTTTATATATGTATTATATATATGTTCACATACACATAATGCAGCATGTCTATATTTACATATATAGATCATAAACAGTTTTAGAGCTGTATGTTCACATATATTTATATATGTTTCAGTATAATCTATAATATTTGCTGCAGATTCATGTTGTCTCTGGTGGGGAAACTGTCCAGCAGATCTGAAACTGTCCTGCAATTTATAGCTTTGGGGTTCTGCCTAAGGATATTGAGGGAGTAAGTGATTTGTCACAGGGTCACAAAGCTTCCCAGTATTTGTTGAAATGATTCTTGAACCCAGGTCTTTTTGACTCTGGGGCCTCTTTCTATCCACTATGTGCTACCTCATCTGGGGAACTAATGGAACAATTTATATGGATCACTTCTTAGATACTGGAATAGTCTAAACTGAATGCAAAATCTGACTTTACAATTCTCAATTACTGTATGTTCTGTTAAATATGAGTCTTACACATTAGCACCAGCAAATTTTGGGACTAGGCATGAGAAGCTACATTTTGGACATTGATTTTGTCTTTAGTTTGTAGGTTAAGGCTAATTTAAAAGGATGGAGAGGAGATTCTATTTTCAATTGGCTGGAGTTCAATAAGAATATAATAAAACACTGTTACAGCAAACTCTTTCACAGTGAAATTCTGGCAAAGCTAAATCTAATTCCTTTCATTGTGCTCCAATATAGCCAAAATACTGTTATAGTGAATTAGGCACCCATTAGAGTGACAAGTCTCCTAGAGCACAAGGATTTTTCAATATTTTATTTTAAACTAAATCAACAACATTTCATTGCTCTGAATTAAGAACAGAGAAAGAAAATATTTCATAATAAAATCAATAAAGGACATACAATTTCATTACAGCCATATTTTTGGTATGAGTCTGTATTTTCCTAATTTCAGAAATATATTTGATCATTTTAGACATAGGAAATTGCTTCATTTAATTATTTGTATAGTGAAAGTCTTTTAATTCTTCAGTAAGGTCCACTGACTTAACCTAAAAATCCCAGAAGAAAGAGGACGCTAAAAGATATTTTATGTCTGGTACCAGGCAAGAGTTATGGTGTTATTTTTATATTAATTAATCTCTATTCTTACTTCTTTAATTATTGTTCATTGGTGGAAGTAGCTGGCAATTTTCCTTATATAGTTTTTAGGGAGACTTAAGGAGGTTGATATTGTAATTAGTGCCCTAGTTGTTAATAAATGGCATCTATATGTTATTCTTAAATTAAATTGTCATTTTCATGGTGTCATGGCTTGGCAAAACTTGGATAGTTTTTCTTATCTGAGGAGATTAAGGTTTGCAAGAACTGAAGCTGCCAAGATTCTGTGACTTGGTAGATAGGTTCTAAAGGTGAGTCTAAAGCCCAGACAAATAATGAATTGCTTATAGTACTGATGGGGTGAATGGATTTCAGGTAGCACCACAATATCCAAATAGGCTCTAGTAAGAAACAAGCTGACCCGGTGGAGGAAGCTTCTTTTGACAGAATTATCATATACAGATTATCTTGTACTGATGTTTAGTGTTACTTTATACAGTCTGGAGGTTAAAGTACAAAGTCAATTCCTGGGTATATAGACAGGACAGCCTTGTGTAAACATGACCACAATTGATTTACTAATTTCTCACAATTAGCATAGTTAGCAAAACTTGTTTAGATTCCATTTTCATAAAAGTTCTACCTTCCCTCTTATTAACTGCGAGTTCATTAGGAACTTTGTCCACCTTATGGCATCATAATATGGTATCAAGTTTTGCTCTTAGACCTGGAGACGGTCTACCTGTGAATTCATTCAGGAAGACTCTCCACCTTCAAGACTTTGTATCTCATTATGACTTGATGTAGTTCATCAGTATCAAAGCTAGTAAGTGCTGACAGGATTTCAACTTAGGCTTTTCTGACTCAATGCTTAATAATTTGTCTACTACATTGTGCTATCACTGTACAACTTCCCATTATACACAGGATGAATTAATGAACTTGGATAAAAACTTAATCAAATTTTGAGAATGTTTAGGATAAAATTTAAATATATATATAATATATAATAATAAAAATATAAAATATATATAATATAATATAAATATAATATAAAATTTTGCCCTCACTTTGAAGATCTTCCAACATCTCACCCAAACCTATTAGTTCTGTTTTATTTTTGGCTTCTTCTTTATAGGAATTGAAGTTCTAAACCAATAGGGCTTCTCTGTCCCTTAAATAGGCCAAATTCATTCCTGCCTATTCACCTTTAATTATATTATTTTCTATGCTTGGAATGTATTCTCCACTCTTCTTCAGTTACCCAAATCCTGCCTGTTCTTTAAAACTTAACTGAAATTCCACATCCTCTACGAAACTGATCCTGACTACTCTCACCTATGGTGAGCTTTCCCTTCTCAAAATTAATAAAGCACTTAGTTTTTGTACCACTATTTGGCAACAAATCACATTCAACCTTATGACATCATTTTAAATTGTTTGTTTTATCTGATTTTTCACATTTATATCTTGTCTTCTGAATTAATACTATGAAAAACTTTGTAGGCACGCTCTCTTATCCTGGAAAGCACTTAATATATGGTAGCTGATTTGAATTTGTATTCTCTCATCTTCCTGCATTCATGCAGATAGTCTTCAATGTCTAGAGTATCCTCTTTTCTGATCTTTGCCTGCTCAAACCCATGTTTTTCTTAAGGAGTAGTTCAGGTGCCACCTTATCAGGGAAACCTTCCTTGTTCTTCTCTTCTCAAATTTCTCAAAGCACTTTTTTTTGAGATTCTTTTTTTTTCCTTCATCTCAACTCTATACTAAATTGAAATATTTTGCAAATTCACCTTTAAATTTTTATAGTGCAAAGGAACGTTAAATTTAACTTTATAGCCTATATTTTAATGTGCTGATTTAAAATATTGCTAATCATTTATTTTGAAAGATGGTTCTCAAAATCTCCTGAGTACAAAAGTTCTAGAAAAGCTGGAATTTATATAGCAGTTGAATTTATATAGTTTGAAATAATTTTTTACGGCTATTATCTTATTTGATTCTCACAACAACCCTATAAGGTAGATTCTTTAATTGTCCCCGTTTGAGGAACTGAAGGAATCTGATGAAGGAACCTGACGCTTCAAGGTTAAGCCATATAGTTGGCTCATGTTGTACATCACTGGAATATAAAAACTATTAACACTACTGCTGTCTGAGTATATGAGAGTCCTATTTAAAATACACACTAAGTTAAACACAATGAACTAAGTTAAATGAACACTCTCTCAGATATTGTGCTATCATCTTGACACTATCCTTTGTTATTAAAATAATTTTCAGGAGTAGAATATGGTCATTGCTGACAGAAAAAAAACAACCAACCAACCAAGATAATTGTTTTGTAACTTAGAAGCAGAAAGGGCTGTGCAAAAAAAAAAAAAAAGACCTTTCTTCTTCCTCTTTACACCTCTCCCTGTTCCACTCAACATTCAAAGTACACAAGAGAACTTTAAAACAATTGAAAACTTCTATAATAATTTTCATCCATCAAATGATTTTTATAAAGATTAGTTCTCAGAAAGAGACCAAAAAATTTTTTTTTCACTGACTGCTCAAATGAAATTTTTCCCCTCATAGGTGTACAAAAAGAAACAAACTTTGCACCTTACAAAGAAATACTATACAGCAATGATTTAAAATAGTGGAAAAGACTTTCCCTTTCCATTCATACTAGCAGAGGAATTAAGTAGGTTGAACATCAAGAACATTCTTTAGTAATCTAATTGAAAATTTTGGAACATCGTCAAACCATATTAAAAGTAGCATAAAGTTCAAAAAATCAAATGTGATCAGAATCTTCATTTTATACTCCTCCAAAAGGAAAAACTGTCAACAACAAAGTTTCAATAGAATTCTGAGGTTGTGGGTAAATCTTATTAGAACAAAGTGTGCTATCTACTATATCCACAATTTGATAGAAATACAATCCTTTTGGAGTGTCTTGGAAACTTTCCATTTAAATACTGACCAGGTTCAAGCCAGGTTATTATGATATGCACAGTACTATACTTCTGAGAATATAAAGAAAAGGTCAGAAAGAAGACTGAATTTAAAGTTTGAGTGATTAATGCTGAGAAAATAAGGAAAATTATACCTTGAGACCACTGACTAATAATAAATCTTTGCTTCCCAGATTCTGCAATAATAAAATTATGTCTTTAGAAAAGGTTGGCCTGAGTCATTTTAGCCATCTGAAACACCCTGCTTTCATTTCTTCCTCATTCCTGTGTTTAGAATCTTTGTTTAAAAGTCACTTAGTAAAGTAAGGAAATAATGTTATTTACAATTATGGATTGATGGAGAGTTAATGACCAAATGAGGTATAGAGAAGATCACAGAAGAGAAAAAGGAAAAAAAAAAATGTTTACACAAAAAAAAAAAAAAATTCTGCATAAACAAAGCCAATGCAGTTGAAATTAGAAAGGAAAAAATTGGGGCAAAAACCCCTCCCTGTTTTGGAGCATTTTGCTGGCAAAGATCCCAAATTCAATTATACAAAGGAGTTGATTCAAATGCAGAATAAGAATACTTCTTCAACAGATAAATGGTTGGAGGATATGAAAAGACAGTTTTCAAAAGAAGAAATCTAAATTATCAATACCATATGGAAAAGTGCTCCAAATCACTAATGACTCAAGAAATGCAAATTAAAACAACCCTGAGATTCCACTACACACCTCTAAGATGGGCAAAAAAAAAAAAAAAAAAAAAAAAAGACAATTGTAATGATAATTGTTCTA
Organism: Sarcophilus harrisii; assembly: GCF_902635505.1. Taxonomy (NCBI): domain Eukaryota; kingdom Metazoa; phylum Chordata; class Mammalia; order Dasyuromorphia; family Dasyuridae; genus Sarcophilus; species Sarcophilus harrisii. The sequence continues at coordinate 127,880,220 of NC_045429.1, forward strand.
AAGGTTGTCAGAAAACAAGCATGTTGGTGTATTGTTGTTGGTGCAGCCATTCTGGGAAAGTATTCTGTAACTTTGCAATACAAGTCATACAGCAATATTGGCAAAGATGACCAAAAAAATAACAATTGTTTCAAAGCTGTCAGAAAACTAATATGCTGTTTTTTGAGCTCAGATTTGGTTTAGACATCTTGGGAAAGTTTTCTGGAACTATCCTCTTCCTTCTCCCCCCCCCCCCCCCCCCCCACCAAAAATAATCATTCAATGGTTTGAATTTTTTGGCTCTGTCTCACCACTGTTACATTTATATTCCCAAAAGACCAAAGAAAGAAGGACCTATCCATGAAAACATATATCTGTATCTATATATCTGTATATGTATGTGCATGTGTATATATATATCAGTTTATTTCTTATAGCACAGAATTAGAAACTAAGGGGGTATTATCAATTAGGTAATGGGTGAATTAATTATGGTAAATGAATGTGATACAATATTATTTTGCCATAGGAAATGACAAAGGGATAGTTTCAGAGAATACTAGGAATATTTATATGAACTGATGCAGTATTAAGCAAGTAGTACCAGGAAAATTGTTTTTATAGTAACAATAAAATGGTTAAGAAAAAAACTTGGAAGGCCTAACAGCTGTCTTCACTGAAATGAACAATCACAATTCTAGAGAACTGGTGGTGAAGATGCTACCCATCTCCTCACAGAGAGATGATGGACTCAAGATGAAGAATAAGTCATATGTTTTTAGAAAAACCCAATGTAGGTTGCATATTGATTAAAAGGATTTTCTTTTTCTTTTCTTTTTTACAATGAGAAATGCTAAAAAAAAAAAAAAAAAAAAAAAGGAGGGCATATGGAAAGAGTAGTTTCTTAGAAATACAAGGAAAAGAAAATAAAGCAAAAAGGTCTTTGACATTTTTTAAATGTGCAGAAGAAAACAGGAAGAAGCCAGAATGAATCACAGGTAAGCAAGACTACAAAATTACATAAAGTTCCATAATGAATTTATTACATTTCTTTAAAAAGACAACACAATAGAGTGTTGTACATAATCCTCTTTTTATTCCTCTTTGTATACAGAAATGAATCATTTTATTTATTATTTAAGTTCAGAATAAAAACAAGTTATTTGTTATTGTGAAAGTGAATGATGGGAAGTTGACTAGAAATGAGACACAGATAGGCACAAATACCGTGATACCCTGTCAAAAACACTCAATTTGGAGTCAAAGAAATGGGGTTTCAATTCTATATAGTATCTGTGTGACACTGAGCAAATCACTTGACCTCCTGAGATTTGGGTTTGCTCATCTTTAAAGTGAGGGAGTTGGTCTAGATAACCTTGGAAGACCCATTCAATACCAGATCTAAGATGTTGTAAAGCAAGGATCACAGGCTCTATTAGAAAAGACCCTCAGAAGCCGTCTAATAGAGGCTAATCTGATTAGGCTATTTAGCAATCTTTTCTTGAAAATATCTAATGAAAGGAATCCCATTACTTTTCAAGACAGTCCATTCTGGCTTTTGATAGAACTAAATGCTAAGAAGTTTTCATCGAGACAAAAATCTGGTCCTCTTCATCCACTTCTCCTAATTCTGTAAAATGGGATAGTACAGTGAATAGAGCAATGGGTTTGGAATAGGGAAAACTCATCTGGCCTCAGATGCTTACTAGATGTATGACCCTGAGCAAATTACTTGACCCTGTTTACCTCAGTTTCCTAATCTAAAAAATGAGCAGGAGAAAGAAATGGCAAAGTAATTGCCAAGGAAAAACCAAAATGGAGTCACAAAGAGACAGGCACTCCTGAACAACAACAATAACAACAATAACAACAAAAAGAAATGTCAGGAGAGAACCTTAAGGGAGAGGAAGTCACCCACAATTAGTGAATATGGTCTGAATAAGGAACCAGCAAAGGAGGTTGAGAAGGAGCAAATGGAAAGATAGGAGTAGAACCAAGAGACACCTAGAAACCAACACCTATGAAAACCTATAAAAGAGAGAATATCCAGGAGGAAAGGTAATTAATAATGTCTGCTGCAGATAGATAAAGGATGAACAGTCTTGAGAAAAGCCCTTTAGATCTGGCAATTAAGAAACCATGATAACTTTGGAAAGAGCAATTTCAGTTGAATGATGAGGTCAGAAGTTAGACTGTAGAGAGTCATGAGATCACAGTTAGAGCTAGAAGGAAGCTTAGAGACCCTCAAGTCAAATATCCTCATTTTACAGATGAGGAAACAGACATAGAGAAGTTAAGTGAGCCCTATGAATTTCTGATGCCAAATCACCTATTACACTAAATTCTGAAAATGCTGCTCTCAGATGTGAACACAATGGTCTGATTGATATAGGGTATGGCTCCTTATTCCTGGAAGTTGCCTCTGCTAATTAGCTTTTTGAAGATTTCCCAACCCCTAAAACCCTAAATTCCTTTTCAGATGAGTTGTTGTTTCCCCCATCTGGTACTTGTGAAGCTGATTTCTGAATCCATGTGTAAGATTTTATATGTGTTTTCATTTAAATTGTACCTCACCTTTGATCCATGGATTTTGTCATCTCATTTTAGCTTCAAGTTTTCTGAGTAGGGATATTTGATAAATGTGTTAATCATCCAGGTCACTGATAAAAAGTTTAAGCAAATCAGAGCTAAAGTACAGAACCCAGGGGCACCTCACTACAGAACTCTTTCTGAAATAAGAAGTCACCTATACCTCAAAATCAATAATTTTAGAGGATCCCTGACTTCTTTGACTGAATCAATCAAAGGCATAAACTAAGCATGAATAAAGCTTGAACATCTTGATTCAGTCAACCAACAGAAGGTATAAACTACCTGGGAACAATCAGTCAAAGAAAGAATGACATATATTTAAGCTGCTAAATGAAGAGAAATCACACCATATAGTAAAGGTATCCTGGTTGGCTGAAGAGTATGTACTATGGGGCAATAAAAACAGCAAGTTTTTAGTTTAGAATTCATGAATTCCAACAGCAGACCAGCCTAGCAGTGTGCAGTTTCAAATAAGCCTCTGAAAGGGAATTTCTAATGGGAGAAGAGAATATCTCACTATAAGTTCTTCCTATACTTTAGCAAGCAATAATTTCTAAAAACCAATTAGCTCTGACTGGTTAATTAATATTAATGATATTGAGGAGTACATAGGTTGGGAATCACGAGCAATTGTCATGGCAACCACCACTGATCCTTCAGGGTTACCCTTAGAAACAATCAGGACTCAATTGAGACTCAACCCTAGTGGTAGTTGGGAAAATAAACCAAGATCCTGAACTACAATAAGCTGACAACAAAATATTAATGATTGTTCTTTGCGCTCTACCTTTCATTTGTGAATTCCTTTCATTCACAATATATTGCCCATCTTGTTCCAAGATATCATTCATGAGAATCACAAAGAACAGCATAAGAGATTCAGATGCTTTGTTAAAATCTAAACTATACTAGCACACTATTCTGATCTACCAGTCAAATAACTGCATCAAAAAAAAGTAAATTATGTGAATCCTCTACAACTCTTGATGAAGCTGTGCTGGCTCTTTATGATCTCTCCTTCCTTATTGCTGTCCTAACTTTTAATAAAAAGTTCATAAATTTTATCATGAACTGAAGTCAAACTCTCTGACCTATAATTTGCAGATTTTACTTTCTTCCCTTTTTTGAAAATTGGAACATTTGCCCTTTTGCAGTCCTGAGAAATTCTCCCACTCTCTCAGATCTTTCAAAGGTCACTGGAAGAAGCTCAGCAATCACACATTCATTTTTTTCTCCCCACTATTTTGGAATATACTTATTTTGGCCACAGTAATATGAGCTCATTAACCTCTCAAGGTCTCAGTTGCCTCATTTGTAAAATGAGGGAGTTGGGACTAGATACTAAGGTTCCCTTCCAGTTTCCAATTTATGATACTATTATCTTATCTTGCACTTTAGCTCCTACTAACTTCTAAACTAGAGGAGGGAGATTTGGGGAGGTTGGGCTTTTATCTCCAGTCTACAATTTACTTCCCTAAAAATAAACTAGTTGCCCCTGAGGCTCTGTGAGTCTTAATAGCCCACTCAAGGATTCCATGAGTAGTTTTGCTGGCCAAAATCACAAAGGCTCATAAATTCCTCTGGGCAAGGAAAATTTGTTTACTACTCTATCTTTTGATATATGTATTACACCATTCTCTATTTTAATATGTAATTTTTCATAGTTTTTCATATTCTTTTCCTGATATTCATCACAGAATTTTATTAGCAACTTACTTTTTATTAATTATATATTGTAGATTCCTCATGTAAGTATTCATCTATATGCCTTAATTTCTTTTTTAAATGGAACTTTGAGAGTTTCCAATGTAAGGAACAAGTGTTTATATATATATTTAAATAAATCATGTACAATGAAGTAAACCTGAGAAAGTCTTCTTTTATATTTCATACTTAAAACTATATCTATTGGCAATAGGGGGTAATTGTGCACAATCCTAGATTATACCCAGAGAATAGAAATATTACATGAATTGTCATGATTCTTGCTGGTTAGTAGAAATCTTGTTTATTCTAGTCTAGTGAATAAGTCATTCAGCAAAACAATAGTTTTAATGTAACCCAAGAACAGAAAGAATCATGAATATTTACAAGTTTTAGTTTCCCAAGGTATGAACGACTCATATATTATTCTAGCCAGGATACCAGGGTAGTCCTTGATGCACAGACAATAGAATGAATAGATGAAAGAATACACTGTTTACAGGAAAAGTGACTCACAGGAGGAGAATAAAAGATAACAATCACATATACTTCACTCAAAAATATAAGATAACATACATATAATCTAAAAATGTAAATACTAATTCATTCTAACCTTTTAGAAGACTTCCTAAAGCAAGAACCATCCAAAAGATATAGTATAAAATTGTTGGTTAATAATAGTAAATAAAACTATTCTATTTCTATAGCACATGCTATGGGTCAGGCACTAGGCTAAGTACTTTATAATTATTATCTCATTTTATCTCAGAATAACTTTTAACTTAAGGTAGGTACATATCAAATGAAATCAAATTAATTTTAACCCATACCTATTGAGAAGCTTCTGTAACAAGCAACTTGGTATAATGAAAATGAGTATTATATTTAGAGTCAGACAACCAAGGTTTAAATCTTGCCCCTGAAAGTTAATATTTTTGTAACAGAATTATCACTTAATCTCTCAGAGCCCCATCCATAAGATGAGGAGCCTAGATCACCCCAAATGGTCTGCCAGTTCTAAATGGACAGCCTTAGGATCAACGCACAGCACTAAATGTAATGAATAACACAAGGAACTAGAAAGGTAGACTCTCCCCTCAAGCAGCTTACAATTTACTGTATCTCTTAGATCATGACCTTGAGGTCAGGACTCGAGGACAGGAATTGTTTTTGCCTTTTTTTGTATCCTTAGCAGTACCCACAATACTATATAAGATATGTGCATGTTGAAAGGTAATTAATAAAACACGTCTTCCAAGGATAAGAGATGCATGAGTGGACAGAGTCATCTAAGTCTAAGGCACCATATAGTCTAAGTAGCATTCTGAAATCAATGAAGCAAGGAAGGCAACATGTTACAGAGCACTAGATCTGGAGTCAGAGGACCTCAAATCCAGCCTCTGACACTTGGGACCTTTGTGTTCCTGAACAAGTTATTTAACTTCTCTTGGTCCTAGTTTCTTCATCTGTGAAATGTGGAATCTGGACTGGATGGTTTCTATGAAGCAGAAATTCCTTTCAGTTTTAACGATTCTATGCCATAGGTGGTTCTGAAGAAGGAAAGAATACTTCTTGGGATTCTTTATGTTAAGGTGGTAGGGGGAGTGGTGGTGAAATTAGGAAAGGGCTTATGTACAGGTTCAGAGAGGCTTAAGGGGTTTGTTTAAAATCACAGGACTAATAAATGGTAAAGCCAAAAACATGACCTTATTGTCTCCTGACTTCTCATTCTGGGATCCTTCCATTATTCTAGATGGAACTAAAGATTAAATGATGGGTGTGATACAATGATATTATGTTTCCTTGTGTACCATCATTTAAAAATACTTAAAGATATATGCTGTTACTAAGAAATAAAATGAACTCACATTCATATTGAGTGTACCAAAAGTCTTAGTGAAGTCCTAAGACTTCCTGTATTACAATTTATGGTTTTAAAACCTTTTTATATATGACTAATTCTCAGCAGCTTTTCTTCCTTCCCTCTCTCACATGGTAGCCACCAATATCTTGAAGGGTATAAATCGATAGCATTTGGGGAAAAAAAAATTTGTCTAGTCATCTATGCTGGAAACATGAAGTAATGAAATCTATATATAAAGTCATTCATTGATGTGTAGACATTGGACAAGAGATACAGTTGGATAATCAGCTAGGCTCATAATTGAGTAAGATTAGAAAATTGGGCTTGCTTGTATTTGAAAAACTGTATAGTGCTTTCAATGATCCCAAATTGCTCATTGCAACAAAAGCCTATCTCTTTAATGCTAATTTCCTTCAGGAAATGCAATGTGGTTGAGAATCATGGAATATACTACAATCTCTGAAGAATTAAAATAACAAATTAAAAATCACAAAAGCAAAGGGCAATGGGAAGATCATTGCTCAGGATGACTAATATAGAAAGAATGGCATAAATGGCATTATGAAAGGCATGTATAATTGCAAAAAAAAGGTGATGGCTGGATATAGAAGGAGAAGATTGAAGGCAGCTTCAATGATAAGGTTAGGGAATAATCATTATATCTATACATAGACCACAAAAAAACTCCCAAAGTTCTAATAGTGCAATGGGTGAAAATGAAACAAAAGTGTGGTAGTGCCTTTAAAAAACCCATTAATAGTAAATAAGAATGTTGCTTGCAGGGAGCCAAAGTAATTTTTCCCATAAAGCTTTTGGATACTGTCAAGACCATATAATGTTCATGGTTATAATGGAAAGAAAACATTTAGGAATCAAATGAGGTTTCTAAGATTCAAGCTATAATGATTCTGAGAAATTACTAGTTCTAAGATCCTAAACAAATAATCTGATTTATATTTGATTTGGACACAGATGCTTGCATGTAGTCTTCCCTCAATAGGGTTACTTGAGGGCAAGGACTGTTTCAGGGTTTCTTTGTATTTTTCTACCTATCCCTGGTCTTAGGACAGTGCCTTGAATATTTATTAAAAAATGCTTGCTGAGCTGGCTTGTTGAATCCATGTTTCAAATTCTTTAGTTGTAAAAACAGGAGATAATAGGATTTTTTTGAGGCTAAAATAAGATAATGAATTAAGTTAAAGCATTTTGTAAAGTCTAAAGAGTTATGCATACAATTATTGTTACTAGTGTCTGACTCTTGGTGACCCCATGAACCACCTGTTGGTTGTCAAGCCCTTTTATCTTCTACTAGGCTCCTGAAGAGCTTTCTAAGTTCATGTTCATTGTTTCCATGAAGTCTCCTTCAACACCAAATTCGAAAGCATAAATTTTGTGCCTCTCACTTTACAATACATAAGAAATTCAATACATTTAGTTTAGTTCACATTTTTTAAACACTTAATATGTTGAGGACATTGTTCCTAGGGAGATGAAAAGATAAATAACAGACTCCTTGCCCTCATGGAGTTTATAGTTTAAGTGTAAAACATGCATATTGAAAATATATGTATAAATAAGTAGAATCTCACATAAAACACGATAAACTAACAACATGTTATGAATTCCTAACTCTGGAAGATCAAAGAAGCCTTCATGAAGGAAGTGGCATTTAAATTGGGTCATGAAGTAGAGGTATGTGGAAACTGATTTGTGGGGTTTATTCCAAAAACACGAAACTGGGTTTTGCTTTAAGTTTGTATGATTTATTCCACAAACATAAGATTCAATTCTTTGAGGTCAGAGAATATCTTCCTTCTTTTTCCTTGTCTGTCACTCAGCTATCTGTGTTAATTCTGTGATTAATTCTGAAATACACAATTAAAGGGGACAGAAAAAATTTTTAAAATGGTTTGTAAACAACTCAATAATAATAAGTTGGAAAAGGATTCAACACCTTGCAGGAAAATGTGCCAAATAATATCAAGGGTGATGGAGGTGTTCTCTCTCAGATTCTATGGGATTTAGTCAGTAGTCAGTATTCTGGTTTTATGCTGAATGATGCTATTTTGGGATGATACTGCAAAGAAAAAGTTGGATTTTCTTTTCTTTAGGGTTAAAGCTGCTCTAGGATAAATTTAAGCCTGCATGATCCTGGAGTTATAGACCTTATTGGCAAAGCCCTTCTCTTCCCCAATCATAAACTACTTTAGGACTATAAGCTTTAGGTCTTAAGAAAAATTAAGAAGGCACTGACTTTTATCTTTGGCAAGCTTTTCATTTACCTTTAGGGTTCCAACCACATTCCCATCCCCCATCCCCCCATACCTAGCATTATATAGCCTTTAAAGTGTGCAAAATAATTTGTATTTGTTTTCCTCATTTGATCTTTACAAGAACCCTGTGAAAAACACCCCTATCAGATAGGGGATATCATTATCTTTTTTTTTTTTTTTGATAGATGAAGAAACTGAGGATGAAGATGAAATGACGTGTGTATGTGTGGAGGGGATGGTAAATCAAACACATTGCAAGCATTTGAGACTAGATTCAAACTCAGATTCTCTTAATTCCAAGTCCAGTTCTGTCCACAATACAACTTGCTAGTCTCCTGCAGGTTTCTCTCCTTTATTCTGGAAGCACATCATTTCCTCCTCCTGTTTTCTAGCTTCCTGGGGTTCCATATTATAGGATTCCAACAAGCTAGGCTCTCCTTGGAAATGCTCCATGCTGTAAAATGACTTTCCCCAATCAAAACTGTCAATCTTTCAGTGTGATTGATTTCAGCAGAGAAAAACAATTATCTTTTTAAAGTCACTTACACTAAAGTGTGAATGATTGATAAGTTTAACTATACTGGGAATAGTTGCTTTCAAAGGGGAGCTCACTAACTCAAATGAATCTTTAATGGGTTGAATGTAATCTGGGAAGTAGTTATGATCTTCCGTTCCAGCACTCTGGCTGGCCACCAATTACTGGACACTACAACTTCAGAGAAGTATAGTTCTCTGGGTTATAAAAAAAGTAACAAATGTAAATTCTGTCTTAGTATCTTCAATGGCTAGCACAGAGTAGGCTTATATTTATTGATTATATGTTTGTTGATTGATATCAACACCTATGAAGAGATCACAACAATTTAGTCCTGTGAAATTAAAGTAAAGTAAAAACTTAAAAATACATGTCAATTATAGGAAAGTATAAAATGAGGGTCACCAGCTATTTTCCTTCTCCTCTAATTCAGAGGACATTGGAAAATTAATATGAGAAGTTAGAGAAGGTATTTAGTTTTCAGACTACTTTAAACTGACCTCTGAAGTCTCTTCAAATTTTAAGATTGTCTAATTCTCTAATTAAGAATTTCTTACTAATGAGAGCTGAAAAGAGCTGGATTGGGAGTACTGATCAAAATGGTAGGTTCTCGATAATGTTTTTAGAGTTCCTTTCTTTGTGCAGGCATCTTTCTATGCTCTTTCCTGTACATAGAAAGAAGGACTAGCACTTAAAATCCTTAAAATCCCATTAACTTTCTTGACCCAAAGGAAACAAAAAGAAGCAGAATGAAGAGTTGGAAGATAGAGTGAAAGGAGTAAGGCTTGAGGAGATGGGCTGTACTGGTGGGGTAGAGAATAACCAACTAGTCAATTACCCAAACTTTTTGCCTTGAATCATAAAACATTTGATATGTATAAACTCAAGAAAGAATTTATAAATATCATAAAATATTTGATTTGCATCAACTTAAGGAAGAATTTGTAATTGTTCCCATGTTTAAGTAAACTTAACATGAAATGGAGAAGCACTGTCTTAAAACTCAAGAAAACTGGTTATATGGGGTGTCCTCAAATCTTAGCGTAGTCTTTAAGCTAGTAAAGGCTTAAACTTTACTAGTTTTAGTTAGTTTAAACTTTTGTAGCAAAAAAACTGCAATGGGATTTTTGGGATATTCTGTATAATATAGGATTTTAAACTAAGAATTAAATGGTGTTGGGTTAAATTTGAAAATTTTCCTAATTCCACTACTGGGAAACAACAACAACAACAACAAGAACAAAACCAACTCAAAAAATAAAAACAAAATCAAAAAACAACCTTCATTGTAATTCCCCATCAGTTTCTTCTGTAGAATGGGGACAACCTTTGAAAGCATGGGTTTCCAATTGGTAGTTTGAAATATTCCCTGAAGCTCTGTAGATCTCAAGGCAATAATAGAAGGAAACATATGAGGACATGAAAGGAAAATGGTTCACAGTTCTGACATGTTAGGGTGTTCTTACATTGCTTATTACAAAAGGCAGGTGCCTAAACATATAATAAAGGCAAATATAGTCCCTCTGTAATTAAGTAGAACAATAGTATTTTGGTTTCTAAACTGGATTGGTACCTTGAGATCCATGGGAATTGTGTCCTTATAACAGATATCAGGGCTTTCCATCTAAATTGTTCAAAAAACTGGCTAAGATTCTGGTACAAACCACCCCCATTTTGAGGATCACATATTAACTTTCTCATGAAATTCTCAAGCTTCTCACATGCTCATTTTGAAATTTTGTCTTGACATACTTGATATACTTTAAATAAAAGTATTTTGGGGAAATTGGAATAAATACTGATATTTGATATTAGAAGAGTTGGGTTCAAAATTCTCTCCACTACTTGTTCTCTGTGTAACCTTAGGCAATCTATTAAACTTCTCCAGGCTTCAGTTTCTTCTCATTGGCTGCCCTGCCCAATGAGTTCAGAAATCATGCCCTGGAAGACTTAAACTCTGAAATTCCCACTTTAGGTTCTAGCTGTCCTAAATAGTGCCCCATGTAATTCTGACAATGATTTGTCTTCTTGGCAGCCAATTTTCTCCAGTCATCTCTGACTTATAATTTTTTCCCTTCTTCCCTTCCCTCCCTGATACCAATCTTGCTCCTGTTTTCCTATTCTAGCACCATAGTCAAGTCAATACTGCCATTGTTTCTGAAAAGGGAATTTGTCGATTCACTATGTATAATTGTTGTGTATAGGTTATGTTATTCTTTATTTTTAATTTTGTGAAGGGAAAGAAAATACTTATTAATTAAAAAATAAAAAAAATAAAAAAAAAACAAAAAAAGATCAAGCTATGGTTCCATTCGATATCCATGTAACTTTCACTGTCCTGGCCATCACTCCATCATTTTGTTTTCTCTATCTCTGTTAAAATATAAGCTCCTAGAAGATAGCTACTTCTCTAATTTGTATTCCAAACATTTATTACAATGCTTATTACCTGATAAACACTTAAATGCTTTTCTTATATTTATTCATTCACCAGTAAAATCAAGGGTTAGAACAGATGATCTCTAAGGTCTCTTTCAGCTCTAAGTCTATGATTTTACACCAGTTTATGTTTCTAATTTCAGGATCCAAGGAAGGCCAAGATATTTTAAAAAATATCTCCTCCTCCTTCCCTTAAAATACCATTAACTAATAGCACAGCTTTTGCTTTTCTTAAGAGGGTTTATATACAAATTTATAGATCCATTTGTAGATATAGATCTATCCATTTATTGATCTGTCCAACCATAACTATCTAAGAACATGAATGAGAAACAAGGTATAATAGAAATAACACACTCCTACAACAGCATTAGACAACTTGACTTTGAGATCCTGTTCTGACATTTACTAACTTCATGACCAAAAACAAGTCATATAAATTCTGAGCCTCCATTTTACTATAAAACAGGGCTAATAACACTACTTAGCAAGGCAGCTGTGAGCAAAGTCTTTGTAAACCCTGAAGAAGAACGGAGACCCAAGATATTTTTATTGTTGTATATGTGTAATAATTTTACTAAAGTCACTGGACCAAGGCCAAATAGGCTTTGTGCTAGAGACTACACAAGAGCCCTAAGAGAGACCCAAGGGAAAGCGTATTGCCTGTTTTGTAGCAGCCATTGACATTGAGAAAGCTATGTATGAAGCATTTAGTTTTTATGGGAAGGGTGTGGTTCATAACAATGATAATTCTGAAACAATTAACAAAACACTTCCCTATTTGTATGGTTGAGGGCACTTATTTAAACATCACCAGTGGTGTGTGTGTGTGTGTGTGTGTGTGTGTGTGTGTGTGTGTTTCATTGTCATACATCTGGATTTCAATATATTAACTGAGCCTTAATAAATTACAAATATCAAAAAATTTCTGAGAGTTGCAAAAAAGAAAATTTCTCTGTCTTAGGGAAGACTATTTTATAATTGCCTATTCACTGGACCCTTTGCTGTGAGGAAGATTAAGGGCTCATGGTACCTTGACAAAAAGTGTACATCCACTTATGATAGAGGCCAGTAAATGGCTTTTTATTTGTTTTTGTGTAAAAATTATTTAGGGCCTGTGTTGGAAAACAACAAAAACAACAAAAAACAGCTACTGCTACCCACTCTCAAAGGGAGAAAGAACATTTTGTCCTAAAGCTCCAGAGGAATCTCTTGTGGGCAGCACTGAGATATCATCCCAGAATGAGGAACACATAACTGAATTATTCTCAAAACTATACTGTGATAGAAAAGAAAACACTTTACAGAATTTAAGAAAGAAAATGGTTCTTTCTCAATCTTTATATCTCTCTTTCACTACTTCACATTGCTAGGTATGTCATCCATCTCATGATAATGACTCAGCTGTCCATAGCTCATAAGACGAAGTTTATTCACTGCTCACAAAAAATAGATCTTTTGTCTTTATATTTCTAAAATCTTGATCTTGAATGAACTCCTGAGTCCTTAACTATGTCTGTAATTATTATGTATTATGGAAAGGGCCTGGAACTTGCATTTGGCTGCTATGAAGAAATCCCAAGAGAGGAAGCTTCCTCTACCAATATAGGTCAGCTCTGTCTCTGCAACTAAGTCTTTGATTCCTAAAGCCCAGAGAAGTTAAATTGCCGGCCCAGGATCATAAAGCCTGTATATGAGTTAGAAGTTGAACTTATGTCCTCCCATGACTTTGAGGCTAGCTCTTTATCCATTGTCATGTTGTCTTTTGGATATATTATATTATTATATTATTTCCATTGTAGTCTTTTTTTTTTTAATTTTCCCGCATGATATAGTAGAAATTATCTTGAATATTGCGTCAGAGGATGTGAGTTTGCTTGCTTACTATGATATTACTTTGGTCAAATCAGTATTCTGTCTTGTTCTTAGTTTCTTCATCTATAAAAAGGGATCAAATGTGCTATAAAGTTTCTCTCACTTCTCAATTAATTGATACTATATATTTGTTTTTCTACCTTTATGATATATTGTAAGCTTTTTTGTTTTTGCTTCTTTTGTAACTTTCTATAGTGCTCAATAACTTGTAAAAAACTTGTTCCCATTATCTATCAATTGCAAACATGATCTATGTTTCTAAATAAATATTAACATTGAAAACACATTTAGCTGCATTTATACGGGACTACAGAAAGACTATGTTACATTGAAGAAAAATTGAAAAGAAAGCTGGCTGGCATGGTGGATAGAACAATGGATTTCCACTGAGTCATGGAAACCTGAGTTCCAATTTGGCCTCAGATACCAATTAGCTGTGTGTCCCACTGGGTAAGTCATTCATCTGTTTTTAGCCTCAGTTTCCACATCTGTAAAATGGGGTGTTAATGGCACCTACCTCACTAAGTTATTGAGTCATTTGGTGCTATATAATAAATTGCCAACTATTAACTATTCTTAGAAGAGTATTGTAGAATTATGCAGCCTCCACAGTCTTAGATTACTCAGCCAAATGAAATAAGAGAGTTAACAGAGTGATCTGTTCAGCAGAGACATCTTAACTAGTGTGATGTGACTATAAAAAGAAAAGACAGCCTTATAAGAAGAGGTCCTAACCTGTCTGTGGGGTGACATGTGTGGCTTAACATTAGTACATTCTTACATATATGTATATATATATATATTTATTAGTTTATGAGAAGAATATTTTATACCTAATATTGGTAGTAATTCACATTTGACAGCTAGGTGGTAAAATGGATAAGAGTGTTGGACTTGGAGGCAGAAAGACTTGAGTTCAAATCCTGCCCTACATTTACTATCTGACTCATCTATAAAATGGGGTAAAAAAACATATAACTTCTGGGATTGTTGTGAGGGACAGTGAGATAAAATTTATAAAGCACTTTGTAAATCTTAAATGCTAGTGATTACTCCCACCACTACTACTATCACTATTACCACTATTACTTCTACCATCACCACTACCACCACCACCACACTACTACTGTCATATGAGTAAACAATTTTACTTTGAATCTATTGGCTATTAAAGGTAATTATATTACAAATAATAGTTTTAGGAACTCTAACTTACAGACCACCTTCAAGTTTTTCTGGAAACTTAACTTTTCATATAAGCATAAGTTGAAAACTAGCCCTGGAAGGGAGGTTAAGTTAAGAATATAAAGATTACAATAGACCACATCACTTAATCAACAAATATTTATTGGGGATGGGAAACTAATTAACGAAAACATTATACTGGTGTCTACTAGATCCAGTGGGAAATAAAAAGATGAATAAGATGTGACCTTAACCCTCAAGAAGCTTATAGTGTAGGTGAAGAAACAAGAAATAAGTGGATTTTTGTGGGGAAGTAATAGATTCTACTGCTAACATGAGGCAAATCATGTAAGCTTTCTGTCTTTGTTTCTGTGTAAAATGAAGGGATTAATCTCTAAAGTCCCAAATTCTAAAATATACTGTAAAAAAACTATATGTTTTAATTGTCAGACTATGTTTATATGCTTACTTATGTTCTGATTATGAGAAACAAGTCTGGAAAATTTTCTGATATTTTCTACAGATTTAAAGAGCCAGGACTAAGAAGACAAATATAAGGGAATCCATTTTGGGATGATTATAAAACTGTTAAAGTCAAGGTACCTTAAAATAAATGTCTTAAAGCATCTAAGCCTGAGTCATAAAGAGAGGAAGAGTGCAGTGGTCAGTGGAAACATGAAGAGTACATTAAGTTTCTGTTTTATATTACAAAGGATGCAAAATCACCATCTAGTGACAATCTTAGCAAACTACAGGCACATGACCCATGAAGGTCAATGAAGGATCAAAAAGTCATCTTACTGATAGAACTCATAAGCAGCAAAACATCAGGGGTATATGTGCACAAAAGTATGACAAACATAAATCTGTACATGAAAAGGACTAAATGAGTGGTACAGATAGGAAGTACTAGGGGATACAGAGAAAAGAGATAAACGTATGAAATGAGTTAGTCTATGAAATGCTTCATGGAAAAAGTATGATTCTAATAAGACATTGAAGTATGACAGATTTTGACTGGTAATGTAAAGATGGGAGAAGGGACTAAATTACACTTATGTCTGTTATTTTTGTTTTCTTTGCATTCAGGGTAGTTTGCAATTTCTGTTATTTCATGGTGTATAATCATGCATACTTGCTGTTAAGGACTTGGGCTTTTGCATCAATGGGCATGCTGGGATCATTGAAAGCAGAGTGTGGTATAATGGATAGGGATATAAAGAGTTGGGTTCTAAAACCATCTCAGTTACTAGTTGTGTGATTTTAGGTAAATCGCTTCACCTTTGTAACTCAGTGTGTAAAATGTAGGGACTGAAGTTGATAGCCTCCAAATTCCTTTTCAGTTCTATATCTATGAACCTATGAAAATACTGCACATTTTCAAAAATATTATATATCATAATTCCCTCTCACTTAACTCTGGACCTAGATCATGGTCTATTGAAAGATTGACCAAGATATGAATGAAAGGCTAACTTCACAAAATATCCTTTGCAATAAGCATTTTTTATCCAATCTTTTTAATGTGGATTTATTTAAAAAATTTTTTTACTGTGGATTTTACTATGAAGGATTTGTACCATTAAAAAGACCAATTAAATTATTATAATGTCATTTACATATAGGAGCATTTAGAGAATCTTATCAATATATCTCTGCACCAGTTGGGTAGTTAGAAAAATGTGGAATGCTAAAAAAACAACAACATCTTATATGAAAAGGTCTGCTTC
Organism: Sarcophilus harrisii; assembly: GCF_902635505.1. Classification (NCBI taxonomy): domain Eukaryota; kingdom Metazoa; phylum Chordata; class Mammalia; order Dasyuromorphia; family Dasyuridae; genus Sarcophilus; species Sarcophilus harrisii. The sequence goes on from NC_045429.1 coordinate 127,896,396, forward strand.
TAAGCCATTCAGAGGTATATCAAAGATACTTTGAGTAGGTATTATTATTATCCACATTTTATATATGAAGAAACTGAAGCAGTTAGAGTTAAGAGACTTAGGCAACTAGTAGGTGTTTGGATTTGAACTCAGCTCTTCCTGATTCCAAATCTAGAGTTATACCATTATGCCACATAGCAGCTTGCCTATCTATCTATCTCTCCAACACAGTGGATGAGCATAAGAATGAGATTAATCTGTGATTTTGGTGAATGAGACAGTTTTTATGTGTTTATATATTGGGACCTAGCCTTTTTAATCACCTTTAGTCGAAAGAAGATTCTGCAGAAAACCTGAGTTCTCTCAGGACTTTTCCCTTTTGTTTTTATATCTTCAGTATCATCATTTCACTGGAAAGCATTCATTATGGCTGGTTAGAAAATTTAGCTCACAGAAATAAAAGAAACAATTCTGAAATGGATTCATTTGTTCTCTAGGCAAGGAGGTCTTCATATTTTCCTTCTTTATCTTGACAGACTAAGTTCAACTCCAGGAATGCTTGCAGCTGATAAGATTTGCCTTCTTCAGGAAACTGTAGATGTGTCAGTGGGAAAACACACTGGAGATTAATTGCCATGGAATCTATTTTCAGCATTTTAAAAAAAGAATGCCAGTTAAGATAGAATTCAATCGGATAATTCAACCTGTATATAGTTAGTTGGTAGCACCAACCACATGCTCAGCATTTAGCTAAATTCTGTGAGGAATACAAAAATATATAAAATAGATTTGTTGCATTCACAGATCTGACATCCTTGGAGAAGACAAAACACACTCATGTGAAATAAATTTTGAAAAAAAAAAATGATAGCAGAAGAACAACCATTGACACAATGATTGGTTTCTGGGTCAGATTGATCTGGATTCAAATCCTACTTCTAACACATACTCTGTGTGTGATCCCAAGTAAGGACAGTACTTGACCTGTTACTGATTCTTGAAGTTTTTAAGGTTAAAAAAAAAAAAAAAACATAGAAAATTGCAGAGCTGCATTGGAGGAGAAAGCTTCTTTACCTGGGTGTTTGGGGGTTGAGGTAGGTCAGGGATTATAGGACATGATTAAAAAAAACCCCAAAGTCAACACACAAAAATCTTTATAGAATGACAAAATAAGTAAATTATAGTGATCAATATAGTATAGGTGGTCAGGAGCAGGAAAAGAACAGGTGGAGTAAGAGTTATCAATCCAAATGGTATCTTGGAGGGAATGGCATTGATCATAAAGAATTTTATTAATATAAATCTCTTAGCAACTTCATTTTTTAAATTGAAATTTTAAATGAAATTGAGATAATTCCCTTTCAAATGAACCTGGTCCTTTATTAGATAAATGTAGGATTTATGATTCCCCACAAAATTTTTAATCCAAAGCCACATCATAGAGTAGAGTTTTCTCAGAGGCTACATCCAGGGATCATATGCCCTGTCAAGATTTACTAGGTTAGAAAGGCTTTAAGTACAGGTCTGGTGACTAATGAGCCCATTTGAGTTTTAGGGAGAGTTATTAGGAGAATATTGGTCACAAAGGGGTGAGACTTTTTTTTTAAATACTATAAATCATGATGATGATGTGTTCAGGTACAGATAGATGTACTCCATAACAGCGATAGAATCATAGACATAACTGAAATCATAGCTCTTTTATAATATGATTTGTCTGCTTTTCAGTTTTAGAGTGATACAGATTTATTGCACAATCATGAGCTAAGTAGTCTGATTAACATATGGCATTACTTTATTAGTAAATCATATTTTCCTCAATTCCTCAAGGTTTAAAAATAATTTGTCCCTCAAAAGTATAGAGATTTATGAATACTATTGGGTTATTATATGTATATATGTTTATATATAATCTATAATTGTGTACATATTTATATATGTTGGGTTATACATAATAAAGCACTTTCTATTTGTAAAATATTTAATGTTTTCTGGTTATATATTCTTCAAAATAATCAGATGAGGGAGATCAATATAAATAATCTTATAAAGAAAATATGGACTAGGATCAATTAGTAAATCAATGGCAGGGTATAATGTAAAAATTTAAAACCTGGGATCTTCTGCTGCTTTTCTAAGCCATCATGTAAAATCATAGGGTTTTTCCACATCTCATAAACAAACCATTAAATGACACATCTAAATACAGAGAAATAAAAAATGACTGTAAGTATTCATAAATTTCAGCACTAGCAATTGCAAAGGACAAGCTGCAAGTTTGTTTTTCTGGGAGTCAAAAACTCGCTAGAATAGATGTAACTTTATGCTTGACAAACTGGTTGAAACAACAACCTCTTTGATTTTACAAACCTTTTGGATAGTGGCTGCAACAACCACAACAAAAACTCACAAAGCATCATTATCTAAGATGTCATAAGTCTTTTTGCTTATTTTACACAGTCCACTCTGGGAGAAATTAGTAATAGCTCTGATTTCTCTCAGTTGCTGTTAAAATTTTGAACAAATTAAATATTTTCTTTTAGTTATCACAGATTATTTCTAATGTAGGGAAATCACAACATTTAATTTTTCAAACTGATACAAAAGGATTCAGATATGTCTGTATGATTAAGATTTTTTAAAATTAATTTTATGTTTTCATAGGGAGTGGTAATCTTCTAAATGATATGGGGATGGAAAAATGCTGATTTACAATTGAGAAAATGAATGATGTCTGTCCATCTTAAGACTTATCCTATTCAGATGCTTATAACAATAATCAGACCCAGTTTAATTGAAAATGGAGTATTTTACAGTGACATGCCTTGTAAATGTATCCCCTATGAGCACAGATGGTATAAAAATGCTTAGTGATTTTTTTGAAACTACATGTCATGCTGTGGGAAGATACGGTTGAAATAAATACATTTTATTTTGCTTTGTGACATTTTCCCATATGATTTAATTATAGAGAGAAGGGCACATAAGTGAGCTTCACTATTAAGTGGGACCCATTATATGCTCAAGAGCAAATTCAAATCTTTTGTCAAGCACATTTTTAGCAAATAAATTGTGTACGCCATGTAAATAATATGACATTTGGTAGCAGTCGATTTGGTTTATGTATTTTGCCCAAAGGAACAGGTGATTCAAAGTTTAATTTGCCCCTCATCTACTTATTTTTAATAACTTGGCATAGTAAGCAGTTCTCTGGATATCAATATGCCAATTAACAAAATAATTCTTTCATTGCTGTTGAGATAAAGGGTTGATTCTAATCTACTTGTTGTGTAAGCTAAAATAAAACAAACAAAATAGTCAAAGAGAAAAGCAGGAAGAGAAGACAGATTCCATGTCAGCACTATGCAGATGCAGACGAATTGAGCACAATAACCTTTTACATGTTCTAGGAAAGAAATGGTAATGCAGAGATACTCTTCTCCCCTATGCAGAATAAAAAATTAGAGTTCATGCATCACTGAATACTATGCATTAGCTTCCTGTCAGAGACTGGCTTTTGGGGGGCCCATGGGCAAAAACACTGCAAAGTTTAATTAGAATAATTTAACTCTATTCTTGGGACAAACTTTTTTTTTGAGAGTTTATATTTGTATGAGTTATAGAATGTTCACATTCTTTACAATTGCAACATAATATTATATTCAATATATTTAACAATACATTTAAATATACAGACATGATCTATAAATGTAATAGTCAATGTTATATGTTTAAAATTCAGTGAGTTGACCAGTAATGAAATAATCTCTTTATTTACAATAATTTTCAAGTGAATCTTTTAAATGAAATGACATTAAGATCATTACAGCTTTAATAGAGATATATATGTCATATTTATGGCCATGCAAACTGGGACTTTGTGGAAACTTCAGCTTATAGTAAGCAAGAAACAAAAAGAAAACAACAAAAATGAAAATCTCAACATGATACTGATGGGCAATTTCTATTTATCCAGGTTGCTCTTTGATTCCTGACAACTTAAAAATTAACCACAATATCTATTTTTGACATCTACTACAGGACTTATTGAAGAAATAGAAACTCTTTTAGACTTTTTCCTCACAGAGGTAAATCCACCTTGGAATTTATTTATCTTGTTCTTTATGCATAAAACAAGTTCATTTTTTTTTTTTTTATTTAATAGCCTTTAATTTACAGGATATATACATGGGTAACTTTACAGCATTAACAATTGCCAAACCTCTTGTTCCAATTTTTCACCTCTTACCCCCACACCTCCCTAAATGGCAGGATGACCAGTAGATGTTAAATATATTAAAATATAACTTAGATACACAATAAGTATACATGACCAAAACATTATTTTGCTGTACAAAAAGAATCAGACTCTGAATTATTGTACAATTAAGCTTTGAAGGAAATCAAAGATGCAGGTGTGCATAAATATAGGGACTAGGGAATTCAATGTAATGGTTTTAGTCATCTCCCAGAGTTCTTTTTCTAGGGTATAGCTAGTTCAGTTCATTACTGCTCCATTAGAAATGATTTGGTTGATCTCGTTGCTGAGAGATGGCCTGATCCATCAGGACTGGTCATCATCTAGTATTGTTGTTGAAGTATATAATGATCTCCTGGTCCTGCTACATTTCACTTTTAGCATCAGTTCGTGTAAGTCTCTCAGGCCTTTCTGGAAATCATCCTGTTGGTCATTTCTTACGAGAACAGTAATATTCCATAATTTTCATATACCACAATTTATTCAGCCATTCTCAACTGATGGACATCCATTTCAGTTTCCAGTTTCTACCACTACAAAAGGGCTGCCACAAACATTCGTGCACATACAGGTCCCTTTCCCTTCTTTATTAATCTCTTTGTGGATATAATCCAGTAGTAACCTGCTAGGATCAAAGGATATGCACAGTTTGATAACTTTTTGAGCATAGTTCAAACTACTCTCAAAATGGTTGGATTCGTTCAACAACTCCACCAACAATGAATCAATGTCCCAGTTTTCCACATCCCCTCCAACAATCATCATTATTTTTCCTGTCATCTTAGCCAATCTGACAGGTGTGATAGTAGTATCTTAGAGTTGTCTTAATTTTTAGCATTTCTCTGATTAATAATGACTTGGAGCATCTTTTCATATGACTAGAAATAGTTTCAATTTCTTCATCTGAGAATTGTCTGTTCATATCCTTTGACTCATTTTCAATTGGAGAATGGCTTGATTTTTTATAAATTAGAGTTAATTCTCTATATATTTTGGAAATGAGGCCTTTATCAGAACCTTTGACTGTAAAATATTTTCTCCAGTTTATTGCTTCCCTTCTAATCTTGTCTGCATTAGTTTTGTTTGTGCAAAAAACTTTTCAGTTTAGAGTATAATCAGAAATTTTCTATTTTGTGATCAGTAATGATCTCTAGTTCTGCTTTGAGTCATAAAAACCTTCCCTTCCACAGGTCTGAGAGGTAAACTATCCTATGTTCCTCTAATTTATTAATAATTTCATTCTTTATGCCTAGAGTCATGAACCCATTATTGACCTTATCTTGGTGTCACGTTATAGTATGGATCAATGCCTAGTTTCTGCCATATTAGTTTCCAATTTCTCCCAGCAATTTTTATCAAACAGTAAGTTCTTATCCCAAAAGCTGGGATCTTTGGGTTTGATCAAAGACTAGGTTGCTATATTTGTTGACTGTTTTATCCCTTGAACCTAATCTATTCCACTGATCAACTAATCTAGTTCCTTAGCCTAATACCAAATAGTTTTGGTAACTGCTGCTCTATAGTATAGTTTTAGATCTGGTACAGCTAAACACCATCATTTGATTTTTTTTATTAATTCCTTGAAATTCTGGACCTTTTGTTTTTCCATATGAACTTTAGTTGTTATTTTTCTAGGTCATTAAAATAGTTTATTGGGAGTCTGATTGGTATAGCGCTAAATAAATAGATTAGTTTAGGTAATATTGTCATCTTTACTTATTTGCTCGCCCTATCCAAGAGCATTTAATATTTTTCAATTGGTTAGATCAGACTTAATTTGTGTGAAAAGTGGTCTGTAATTTTGCTCATAAAGTTTCTGATTTTCCCTTGGCAGATAGATTCTAAATATTTTATATTATCAGTAGTTACTTTAAATGGAATTTCTTTTGTAACTCTGACTGTTGGATTTTTTAGTGATATATAAGAATGCTGATTGACTTATGTGGGTTTATTTTATAACCACACTTTAAGCTACAAGTTGTTGGATTATTTCTAATAACTTTTTAGAGAATCTCTGGGGTTCTCTAATGTATACCATCATGTCATGGCAAAGAGTGAATAGATTTGGCTTCCTCATTGCCTATATCTTATTCCTTTAATCTCTTTCTCAGCTCTTATTGCTATAGCTAGCGTTTCTAATACAATATTAAATATAGTAGATAGTGGGCAACCTTGTTTCACTCCAGATCTTATTGGGAATGGTTGCAGTTTGTCTCCATTACATATGATGCTTACTGATGGTTTTAAATAGATGCTGTGATTATTTTAAGGAAAGTCCATTTATTGCCTATACTCTCAAGTGTTTTTAATAGGAATGGATGTTGGATTTTATCAAATGCTTTTCTGCATCTATTGAGATGATCATATGTTTTGTTAATTGTGGTTATTGACATGGCCAATTATGTTGATAGTTTTCCTAATATTGAACCAGCCCTGCATTCCTGATATAAATCCTACTTGATCATAGTGTATTATCTTGGAGATGATTTTCTGTAGTCTTTTTGCTAATATCTTATTTAAGATTTTAGCATCAATATTCGATTAGGGAGATTGGTCTATAATTTTCTTTCTCTGTTTTCAGCATACCTGTGTTTAGGAATAGTCAATGTACCATGTCTGTGTCATAGAAGGAATTTGGTTAGGACTCCTTCATTCCCTATTTTATCAAATAAGTTTATATAGCATTGAAGGCAATTGTTCTTTTTAAATGTTTGGTAAAATTCACATGTAAAATCCATCTGGTCCTGGGGATTTTTTCTTAGGGAGTTGTTTAATTGCCTGTTCTATTTCTTTTCTGAAATTGGGACTATTCAAAGCAATTTACTTCTTCCTCTGTTAGTCTGGTGAAGTCTGTATTTTGGAGTGTAGTCATCCATTTCACTTAGGTTATCAAATTTATTGGCATTTTTTAAAGTTGAGCAAAATAACTCCTTATTATTTCTCTAATTTCCTCTTCATTGGTGGATAAGTTCTCCTTTTCATTTTTAAGACTACTAATTTCATTTTCCTCCCTCCTTTTCTAATCAGATTTACTGAAAGCTTATCTATTTTATTGGCTTTTCATAGAACCAACTCTTAGTTTTATTAATTAGTTCAATAGTTTTTTACTTTCAATGATTTTAATTTCTCCTTTTAATTTTAGAATTTCCAATTTAGTATTTGATTGGGGTTTTTAATTTGGTCTTTTTAGTTTTTAGTTGCAAGCCCAATTCATTAATCTTTTTCTTTCTCTGTTTTATTCAAGTAAGCCTCTAAGGATATAAAATTCCTCTTATTACCGCTTTTGGCTGCATCCTCAAATTTGGTATAGATGTCTCATCATTGTTCATTATCTTGAGTGAAATTATTAATTGTATCTATAATTTGCTGCTTCCCCAATCATTCTTTAAGATGAGATTTGTTTAGTTTCCAATTACTTTTTGGTCTATTTCCCCTAACTTTTGTTGAATGTAGTTTTTATTGCATCATGATCTGAAAAGAAAGCATTTACTATTTCTGCTTTCTTGCATTTAATTTTGAGGTCTTTATGTCCTAATATATGGTCAATTTTGAATAGGTTCCATGAACTGCTGGAGAAGAAAGTATATTCTCTTCTATCTCCATTCAATTTTCTCAAAGATCCAACATACCTAATTTTTCTAATATTATATTTACTTCTTTAATTTCTTTCTTATTTGTTTTGTGGTTTGATTTGTCTAATTCTGAGAGTGCAAGGTTGAGATCTCCTACTATTACAGTTTTGTTGTCTATTTCTTCTTGCAACTCTCTTAACTTCTCCTTTAGGAAGCTGAGTGCCATACCACTTGGTGCATATATGTTTAATATTGATATTGCTTCGTTGTTTATGCTACCCTTTAGCAGGATGTAGTTTCCTTCCTTATCTCTTTTAATTAGATCAATTTTACTTTTGTTGATCTGAGATAAGGATGGCTACCCTACTTTTTTGACTTCACCTGAAGCATAATAGATTTTGCTCCAGCCTTTTACCTTTACTCTATATGTATCCCCTGCTTTAAATGTGTTTCTTGTAAACAACATATTGTAGGGTTCTGACTTTTGATCCAGTCTGCTATCTGCCTCCTCTTTATGGGGAGTTCATCCCATTCACATTTACGGTTAGAATTACTAAATCTGTATTTCCTGCCATCCTAATAACCCCAGATTGTGCTTTACTTATTCTTGCCTCCCCAACCCTCTTTCCCCTTTTAAACTTATGTACTCCTCTTGTATCACGATACTTATCCTCTTTATAATCCCTCCCTCCCCCCCTTTGAGGTCTTTCCCCTTCCTTCCCTTATTACTCTTTTCTTTTTCCCTTTTCCTCTCCCCGTTTTTAATGAGGCGAGAAGAATTTTCTCTAAAACAAATGTCAATTATTTTTCCTTTGAGCCAACTCTGATGAGAGTAAGATTCACAATGTTCCTCCCCTCTCTAAGATTCCCTCAGATATGATAAGTTTCCTTAGCCTCTTTGTGGGATGTGGTTTCCCTCTTTTATTCCCTCCTTCCACCTTAGTTCTGCCATCATCCCTTTTCCATATCTACTTCCCTTTTTATGTTATATCAAGTACTATCAAATTTTACATGTATTTTTTTTGTATATCCACAACAGAAATACAATTCTCAAGAGTTATTTTTACCTTTTCTGCATCTCTTGAGTTCTATTCTTGGAGATCAAATTTTTGTTTAGTTCTGTTTTTCTTCAGAAACAAATGGAATTCATTTGTTTCATTAATCATCCATCTTCTTCCCTGGAAGAAAATGCTCAAGCTTAACTGGGTAGTTTATTCTTGGCTGCATCCCAAGTTCTTGTGCCTTTCGGAATATCATTTCAGGCCCTTCTTTCCTTTAATGTAGGGCAGCCAGATCTTGGGTGATCCTTATTGTGGCACCTCGGTATTTAAATGGTTTTTGGCTGCTTGTAAAATTTTTTTCCTTAATCTGATAGTTCTGAAATTTTGCCACAATATTCCTTGGGTTTTTATTTTAGGGTTTCTTTCAGAAGGTGTTTGATGAATTCTTTCAATGCCTATTTTGCCTTCTGATTCTATTACATCTGGGCAGTTCTCTTTGATGATTTCTTTTAAAATAGTATCTAGGCTCTTTTTTTCATCATAGTTTTGGAAAGTCCAAAAATCCTCAGATTATCTCTCCTAGATCTATTTTCCAAGTCTGTCATTTTAAAGTAGATAATTCATGTTTTTTCCAGTTTGTCATTTTTTGGTTTTGCTTGACTGATTCTTGCTGTCTCAATGCATCATTAGTTTCAATTTGTTCAGTTCTAATTTTTAAAGAATTATTTTCTTCATTAGCTTTTTTTTTACTTCTTTCTGTATATGTCCAATTGAGTTTTGAATGTATTGTTTAGATTGTGGACTTTTTCATTCTACTAATTTTTTTTTAATGATATTTTCTTTTCAATTGCACGATCTACTTCTTAGCAAAGATTCTTTGTCTTTTCAAATACAATCTATGTTGTGTAGATTCTTCTATTTTTTAATTGCTATTATACAAGAAAGTGTCATGAAACTTGTAAGAGATTCTTCTTTCCCCATTTATCTTCTAACTCTTTTTGAGACTTTTAATGCCTCTTCTTAGAGCATGTTTAAAAGGATGGACAGCTGATGCATTTTGCTGTTTAGAATCTCATTCAGGTTGTGACCTGCTCTTTTCTGCATGAAGCTGTCATTGTTCTTTTCATCTTTTATTCATGTTTCTAAGGCTATAAGCATGAGTCTCTAGCAAGGGTTTACACCTTCCTCTTGCAGAGCAGGGAATGATTAAGTTTCATCTCGAGGTTATGGAGTTCTCTGGTGAGAGTTTTCCCTTCCCAATAGAATGATTCAGCACTGGCTAGCTATCAAACTGCATTAGAGGACTGAGTGGATGTATATTGCCCTCTCAGTGAGTTGACAGTGGAAATATTTACAATATTTCAGGAACCTCTTAGTGGGAACTACATGTATAGTCTAGCTTTAATAGGAAAGCATATAGCCATCAAACTTGCATTTGTGACTTGATGCTAAAAGCCTAGGAAAAATCTAAATGCACAAAGTGCTCCCATGAGATTGGGCAATTCTAATCCAGGTTGCTCCTCTGTTCCGTGCAGGATCACAACCCATAAGGAAAATATCTTTACTCAGAGGTTTGGAGCATAGTCTGTTAGATCTTTCACCCTGGGTTTGAGACTCCCTGGAACTTATTTTCTTCCTAGTCTGCAAAATCTCATTCCTGTCCCAAAGAACAACTTTGGCGGATCTGCAGATTCTTTGAAACCTGTTGAGATTTCACTATCTTATTTATACAATTCCTAGATTTTCTGACTATTTTGAAACTTCGATAAATATAGATGAATAAGAGTTAAAAGCTTAGAAAGGCTAACATTTGTCTTCTCCATAATTCTAGCTCATGCCATGGCATTGGTATTTAAATGAAATATTCTTTCTATAGGGATTAAATGAAGTTCATTATAAAGTTTAATGCAAGCCTAGAAATCAACTTCATAAAAAAAAAATCAACTTCATAAAAATACTATTATAACCCTAGCTCTTCAAGGATCTGCAATTTTATCTGCAATATGTGTGAATGTTCTACAGATATAAATGGAATATCTTCTGTATTAATACTTGCTTAGTATTAGGCTGCTCCCCAGATTATATGTGTGCATCTGTACATGTGACATGCATGCACGCAAACACACACACATACATTACAAGATTCCATTAATAAGTTCAATACACACAGTTCTTCCATTTTGTTAAGACTTGCCAGAGGTGTGTTAAAATGATTTAACCCTTAAAAATTCACATCTTCTCCATGTTATGATGAAACACTGGAACAGGACTTTAATGAAGACAGTGTCTAGTTAATAAAAATAAACAGTTTAAAAACCATTTGGTATTTTCAGGTGTCAAAACTAAATAGTTTTGAAAATGTCACTTTGATCAAATGCTGTATTTCAAATAGTCAAAAAAGCTGAATTCACCAAAAACAGGATAAATTGATCTCTATCTGGATTTTTCAATTGGTAAAAAAATATTCCATAGGATTTATGAGACTCATAAAATTCTTAAATTGGAAGGTCTAGAGATCAGTAAGTTCAAACCCTTCATTGTTCAGCTTGAGAAACTGAGAAACAAGGTGACTTGTCCAAAGTAGGAGATTTCAGGTGGAATAAAGTCTGGTTAGTTCCCTGACAGAGAAACCACATTTTCTCCCCATTCCAAATCCCAGATCTGCTTGGTAGAGAGTTAATCTCTTTTGAGAGACAAATATTAGATGACAATAAAGTGATAGGTAGAAACTAACCCAGTTAGTTTGGCAGTGCCAAAGCATTGTCTAGCTATTTATTTTACTTGACTACACAAATTTACCCTATTATTCTTAACTATAGGCCTAGAACTCCTAAATCTCTATGGAATTCAAGTTAGACCAAGAGATATGACCCACCTCATCTGATGAATAGACTGAGAGCTCTTGCAAAAAGGAGGAGGGCAGAGTAAATAGAAATGAATCTTTCTGTTCAAATGGACAAAATCATCTGTACTCCTAATTGAAAAACAATTTCTCTCAATAGGAGCTATGCAAGTTTATGGGATTGATTCTACTAGGTATTAAAGTATTTTTCACCCTCTAACTCTGCTAGACCTAATTATGCCTCTGTTTTTCTTGATCCCCATTTTCTTGACTTTTTCCACCTCTCTAACATGCACTTTGTTGGGTCATATTGCACATGGTTTACTTAAAGTCATGTCCTAGAAAAAGAGTGAGGATCCATTGTTTATGGCTAGGGATCAGGTTTGGTAGGCTGTGAATGGCAAATGAATATTCAGGAAGAAAGTTAGAAGATGAACAATTGAATAGATATCAATTATGAAAATGACAGCTTGGTCTATCAGGTTGGAGATTAAGACTTAAATGGGAGACAAAGAGATTAATGGTGGCTCAAGTGAATGAGGCAGTAAAATGATATACAGTACAATCAGAAATTAGTTACAGTAGGTATGAAATAGTTTCAATTGAGGAGCATCTATAAGTTTTGGGGATATATAGACATGGTACACACACACACACACACACACACACACACATTCATACAAAAATCATATACCATTAAAAATCTAATATGTTTTAATGATCATGAATCTCTCTTACTGGAAGAGACAAATTAAAAGGGACTGGGAAGTAATAACCAATATTGGGTAAATATCTTTAGAAAGAGGGAAAGAACTCGTGTACAAAAACGTTAATAGCTTGCTCTTTTCATGGTGGCAAAAGACTGGAAACTGAGGAGTTGCCCATCTAATGGGAAATGATTGAACATGTTATAGTATATGAATACAATGAAATAAAATGTTGCTATAAGAAATAATGAAAGGGATAATTTCAGAGACATCTAAGACTTGTATGAACAGATGCAGAGTGAAAATGAGAACAATTTATACAATAAGAACACTATTGTAAAGATAAAGAACTTGAAAGATTTTGGAACATGGATGAATGCAATGATCAACCATGATTTTAAAGCAGACTTATAATGAAATGTTTCCCATCTCCTTACAGAAATGGGATGGAATCAGAATGCAAATTGAAATAGAGAGAGCAAAGCAATGATTTAACTTAATTTGTATAATGGTTAACTTTCTTATTGTTTAATTTAATTATTAAAATGTCCAAGCAGACACAATGTATACTTATTCAAACAGTGGATATTTCATTAATTTTCAGTAAAAGGAAGAAATATGCCCATCATTAAATTTCAGCAAACAGAATATAAGAAAAGGAAAAATTATTCCACATATCCACTATTATTTTAAATTGTGACTGTGAAACTCTGCATGAAAAGCAATATAAATATAATTGAGGGAACTCTGAGTTAAATTAAATACTTGGACTGGAAATACACTTGAAAAAATATCTTATGGTACAGAAAGGATGAAGAACAAAAAAAAAAGATTGTGGTTGCAGCCTTTAAAGAGATGTATTTTAAAAAATCCATAGTTAAAACCTTCACTGTAGTTTCCCGATTATTAAATTAGTCAGAGTGGCTTTTTTTCTTTGCTAAGTTTATTGCAAACCTTAACTTTGTGAACAGTGATAAGAATTCCCTCCCCTCCCAAATTACTACTTAAAAATGAGACATTCCTTGAGATTTAAGACAAAACATTTACTACAGACTGGGAAAAGATCTTTGGAAGAACAAAATAAATTACTAAGAAAATGGAAGAAGTAATTTTGCTTACAATGAAGAAAGCTAAGGAATAACAGTGAAGAGATAGCAAGAAGTCAGTATCAGCCTCTTCTACCTGACTCCAAAAAAATCAAAGCAAAATGAAATTGTAGGAGTAAAAATACAAAATTATTCCTATTAGATGAGGAAGGGAAGCAGGAAAAACTAAGAAAGAATATGGAAGAATACTTTCTTATCAAAGAAAGCCATGGAGTCTCCATGCTTACAGATTTTCAAGTTCTACTACCATTTGTTTAAATGCTATTAGAAATCTAGTTAAATTAAATTTTGAAGAAGACTTAGAAATCATCTTGCTAGATCAGAAGTCAGACATCTCACTTTCAAAGTCCCAAAACTGTCATTACTACCTGTAGGAAAAATGATAATATATCTGGTCTCAATGTATTTAACCTGCAAAAGAAGGCCGACTTTGCATAGCACTAAATGAAGGCAATTGAAATAAACATAGATGAAGACCCTTTTAAAACCATGCTAATTTATTTTATTTTCTATCTGAAGGCTATGAATACAATAGCATTTTAATTATACAATAATACTTAGTATTGGTTCCAAAACAAAATGAACCAATAGAAGGAACATAGAATTTGGAGTTTTTATAGTTAGAAGGGTATATAGGGAATTTTTTGTTGATATTTTCTTCCTTCATCACTATTCCTCTATTTACTAAAAAGAGAAAAAAATAGTTCAATAAAACTAACCAATACAGCAATCAAATATAATGGCACATTCAATATTCTATATGGATAGTACTCTGTCTCTACTAAGAAGGAAAAGAGTCCATTTTTTTCATCTCTTCCCTGCACCTACATTTTTTCATTACAATTAAACAATGTTGAGTTGCAGGGTTTTTAGTTTTTTTTAATTTTTCTTTTACAACATTGTATGTAGTCATTGTGCACATTTTTTCTTCCAGTTCTGATAATTTCATTCTGCATCAATTTATATGTCTTCTCATGATTCTCTCAATTTTTCATAAGCATTTTTCTTATGGAGAGCAATATTCTATTAAGTCATGTAATTTAATATGTTCAACTATCCCATAATCAAGTGAGAAATCAGTGAGGACAATTAATTCCTAGATACATTAAAAGGCTTGCTGAAAATCACAGACAGTAAGAAACAGATTTGGAACATAGATATATGCCTGACTCTAAATTTATGGTTCTTTCTCCTATACCACAATCCCAGGTCTAAAACTATTGATGCAACTTCCCAAAGTGTCTAATAAACTTCTAAAGCAGAGTTTACTGACAGAACATTTTGCTCATTGTTATTGTTCCTGGAGTTAAATTTGGTATGCACTGGAGAAAAGGAGAGAGCCAAAGTTGAACACACAGTTTATATACTCCAGGGGGTTTCTTGTCAGTAAATATTTATTGACTATCTGTAATATGCCAGCTGCTGTAAAGTAGAGCTTACTGTTCAAGTGGTGTCCAGTCCTAATCCATCTGAAAATAAACTTTCCTTGAGTATTATGTCAGTACATACTTAATGGAATTCCAGTCTTATGCAAGTATCATGAGTATTACCTAAGTCTTAGGCATGCCTTCTTTTAGAAATATGACTATTAATATTTATGAACAGTTCTACTACAACCTCAAAGAAATGGGGAAAAAAATCCAGAACTTTATCAAGGAATTTCTATCCCCAAATGCTATAGAGCATTCTATTTTCTCACCAAAAAATATGTAGATGGCATTGAGAATCACGTTAGCATAATTTACTATAGGAAACTCCTATATTCCTCTTTATGTTCTCAGTTCCCCAGATATCTCTTAGGATATGGTGGAAATTTTTGACATTTTCCCAGAAGGTACTACATTTTAGATTAAATTAAAAATTTAGTTTAACTTATCTAAAAGTTGCTTAGTGTCAGAATTAGGAATTGAACAGTGGTATTCTAATTCCAGAGTCTTATGGGCTTTCAGTTATACACTTCCCTTCCCCCCCAACCTGTCTCCACTTCCATTCATTGATTCTTGAGTTCTGATAAATATTGTGTTTGTGGCCAGTTTTGGCTATGGTGACAAAGACTGAGTCCTGGAAAGTGAGGGATTGAGGAGACATCATATTCCAGCTACATTAAATGGGCTTCTCTGGATTAGTCTAGAAAACATAGCACCATTTATAACAGTCTATCTTTGCAAAGTGTATTCCAAGCCCCAAACAAGAGACTTAGAAATAAACTTTTGGAACACATTCTGCTTACAAACTAGGGACTACACATAGGTTGTAATGCTAGATTTTAGAAGCTAAATTTTATATGTATATGTGTATGCACATGTATGCAATACACACATAAACATAACTATATGTATGTGTGTATGTTTGTTTTTTTTTCCCCACCTTCTTCCAGCTTGGGTCTTTTAAACTAGCCTCACCTTATCCTTCTCTATTTGCCAACCTAAACTTATTTCTTAACCCCTAATTCCAATGTTTTCCAAAAATACACTGAAGCAAAAAGAAAAAGGTGACAAATCTGAAGTATCATTGGATTATCCGTGGCTCATTACAGTTTAACTAGTGCCTCCTTAACCCATTACTGTTGATAAAATGATAACTTAATTTCACTGAGAAAAAAAATCACAATCCTGCCTCAGAGTTTTCCTTCAGAAAATTTAAATAAAGAAACTGAGGGAATTTAGTCTGGCTCTGTGGGAAAACTTACACTTTTAGAACACAGAAATTGTCCTATAATTGAGCAACATCAGAGAGCAATATTAAAGCACTGAGATCATGAGCAACTCCTATTGTACGCCACAGAAGCAGTTAACAACATGAAATACTTACCTATAGTCCTGAAATACAATGATATAACTTAAGAAGAAGAGGAAAAGGACTTTTGACTTGAAAATAATAATGAACTCAAAAGTTTATAATACTCTAAGAGCATGACTGCTATCATTTAATGATATGGCTGATGGATGGTATCAGTTTACTATTTGAATTTGTAAGCTTGTTTCCCAATAAGTTAAACTTAAAATTGCATATTTAAATCATTTTAAGGACTCGAGGTTCTACAAAGGCAATGAAAATCAGGGTTATATTCTGCCTTTCCCTCGGTGCATTAATTTTTTTTAAAGTTTAAAACATCAACTTAAGAAGCTATTCCTGCCAAATATTCAATTCTAAGTAACACCCCACATTATAGTACCTTTCTCTGGAACACATCCTACCTCATTTTATTTTTCCCACTTTTATCTTCTGGTTTTTATTACCATGGCTATTTGCATGAAAATGAATTCTTTGCTCTTTAAGGGTTCATCAGCTCATATTGCTGTTCCTCATCTGAAGTCATAATTAATGATGGGTGAAAGAGGTTTAGAGGTTCGGTTCAACAAGGCATACACAAGTTCAACTGCAGATGTGAATTACTAAGACCTAATTTTTTCCTATCCTATCTCATCTGTGACTATCCCGACACTAATTCTCCAGTTTTGATTTTCTCTCCTATCCATTTCCCATTGAAAGCAACTATTCCCTGTACTTAAGTAACACTGAATCATGATGCTAGGGATAGAAGTAACCTCAGAGGCAATATAGTCCAATGTGTTTATTTTACAAATGAGGAAACTGAGGACCATGGTCATACAAGTCTCAATACTTCTTTGCTGCATAAGTATTCAGTTTTTCTTATTTCCCCAGTTTAAAGCTACCTTGGTAGTGACCAGTGAGTAAATACATTATACTATTTCTGCTCTTGACCTAAGATTTTTTTCATTCATTCATTTAGCATTTAATAAACATACTATTATTTATGAAACAAGATATGTGCAGCACTGGGCTAGGTTCCATGGGGAAAATAAAGTAATAACCCTTCTCATCAAGAAACTTAACAATTTCATTTATTTAACTGATGACCTGGGGAAGTGTTAAGCTTATTATGTGATTATTCTTTTATTTTCAAAAATAATTCTCACTCGTAATCCATTTGATTGATGGATTGATTTCTAGACAAATGAAAAAAAAAAGTTTTTTGAGGGTGGATTTTTAAGAACAACAAGACTTTTGAGACCTGTATTGAGAAGAGTGACTCAGCATGCATAGTAGATTTGAGAACTACTTTGGGATCCAAAGACCTGTATTCAAGTTCCATCTTTAATATATCCTGGCCATGTGATTCTGGTTAAGTCACTTAAACTCTTAGGGCCCCAGGAAACTAAGACTAAGCAGCAGAATGAGGAGACACGTTAATAGATCTGGTTTCCTCACAGTTCTCTATACCAGTGAACTACCAGGTACAGAAAAAAATAATTTAGAACAGATGGGAACACAAATTCATTTGATTATATTCTGGATTATTAGTTGCTCCCTGCTCAGGTCTAAATATTGCACTGAAGTAAGACGACTTCATACCAACTCTGGCATTTATGACTTACGTTATTTTGTACATGTCATTTTACTCTTTTAAATGTCTATTTTCTTACATGTTAAATTGTGACAATATTACTTACAATGTAGATCTCACATAGGCTTATGAAAAGAGATTTACCTTTATAAAGGAAGTTTAAGATGATTATATTTGAGAGGATATGTAAAAAACAAAAACATATCCACAGTTTGGAGATATCCTTTAATTAATGGGAGTGGAAGAAGGAATGCCAAAACCAAGGCAAAGTAGGAATGCAACATTTCAGTGTCCTTCAACAGTTATTGAAGTGCCTTCTACTTGTTGGGTATTGGAGAAAATTTGTGGGTGATACAGTTGGAATCAGCTGAGAGTATTTCTTTGTTTTAAGGTGAGAGCCAAAGAATTATACTAGACTCTCAACTTCTTGAGTTTAGAATTTTTCTTTAGCATTTACAATTCAAAGAGGATTTAAAATAATTTTATTAATTTTTTGCAATCATCCTTAGAAATAGAGATAAAAGAAACTCCACTTTCCATTCTATATTTTGCTGTGTTGTATATTCAACACTGTCAAAAGATATGAAACTAGAGATTTATCCCATTAATCTTTTTTTTTTTTTTTTTTTTTTTTTTTTTTTTTACACAGGTACAATCTGTGTTCTAACTACTAGGTACTGCTAGGTACCTAGCAAACTGATGGAGAAAAGGGAGAAATAGTAGATACACATGAGGAGATTTCCTCCTATGGTGACTTTGGGCATAATGGTTTGGAGTATATCTGTAGATTGTTTTTCATATGCCTAGGATTGAGAAGTACACTGATCAAAGAATAATTGCTTTTGATAGATTTGACTTCCTTCTGCTTCTAAGAAAATAAAAAAAATAGCCCACTGTACACATTCAAGCTGGGATTATGTACTTGATTCCATTATGTTCATGAAATAAGAGTCCCTGGAAATACTAGAGAGAAAAGGGCAGTTTTCCAGTAGGTGGGAACTAAGCAGAAGTGATTAATTGGAAAGACACAAACCACACCTTTAGATTGACAAGATTTTCCAAAGAAGAGCTGTGGGAACCTGGGCAAGTCATTTAATCCTGTTTGCCTCAGTTTCCTAATCTGTAAAATGAATTTGAGAATAAATTGCAAGCCATTCTCTAGTTTCTTTGTCAAGAAAACTTCAAAGGGGGTCATGAAGCCGAAGTAAGATTTGAACTCAGGAAGGTGAGGTTTGCTGTATGGAGATCCTGCACTCTATCCACTATGCCAATTAGCTACCCAAGCACTGAGCTTTCACAGTATTTTGACTACTGATATTCAGAAAGGTCTCCTTTCAGTTATTTTTAAAAAGAGGATATTAATCTGAAATTTTTTGTGCTTAAGTAGAACAAAGATCATGAATAGTAAGGGAGAAAAGCATAGAAATATTCAAATAAGAGAGATGTAGTTTTTACAGATATGAGGGAATAAAGATCTAAAGAACAAAACAATTTTTGACACTATCAGTATAGATTACAGAACTTTTATTCAGAGCCCTAGCTTAATACAAAAACAACTTACATTGTCTAAAATCTAAATGAATCCTTTTAGGAGGCTAATTTTTATGTATCAAAAATATATGAAACTCAAAATTTTTCTAAGATCAATTGTTCTAACTCAGGAAAATGTTCAAACTAAACACTTTATATAGTAGTTTTCATAATTATATCATAAACTTTTTTTTATCATGTCATCCTTCAAATGTGTCACTTTAGTTTGAAGACCTTTAGTCGTTTCAATTTCCCTTTTCAAAAGTAAATTCCATGCATGTGTGTGGGATAAATAAGAGGGAAGAGAGTTGTTAATTTAGTGAAGGTATACCAGTTCAACATCAATCAGTTCAACAAAGGCTCAGAGATATGATGCACTGGTTTATTTTTATGACTCCTATATGCTATGCAACTATTACTATACTACTATGTTATTGCTGTGACTAAGTCATAGTGATAATGAAGAGTGATTTCTTTCAGCTCTTCTCTTTGAAGACTTTCCTATTCCCAAGAGGAAGCCATGGGTAAGTGTTTCTTTTCCCATATTAGTTTTCTATGGAACAATTTCTTGGTGTAGATGATCTTATGATGCTTCCTAAATCATGTCTTAATTTCTGATCATTTTGGAACTGTCTTTTCTCTTCTTTCCAAGATCCACATCCTTACCATGCTCCGGGATACATAGGCTTTAATATCAAACACAGCATTCTTTTAATGATGCACAGGGAATAAATGTGTTACATAGCACACTATTGTCAATATACTTCAAAAAAGGATTTTCTCATCTGTACTTTATTGCTGATGTTTGTTCAGGTTCACTAATCTAATCTCCATAGTTCGTTTTTTTTTTTTTTTTCTTTTTTCTCTTTCTTTCTTTTCTTTTCTTTTTTTTTTTTTTTTACTAAATATAACTTTTTCTTTTTTTCTTTTTTATTTATGAATTTATTATTTACAGCAGGGTTTTGTGTTTGTCTTTATTGATGTTCAGCCTATTTAATTGGGCCATTCATCCAATTTGCCCAAATCATTTTGAATTTTTTGAGTTGTAAAATGATGAAAATATGAGAGCTTTCTTCTTTGAACTCCAAGTTTTGGCATGATTAAATTGGAAATAATCTGCATCCTACATTACAAAATATATAATTTTAGTACATATTGTATAATTGTAACTGGAATGAAGATATTTTGTTGAAGAAATATGACATTTTTTTCTGAACATAAATATCACTGACAGACCATTCAGCTGAAATTCAAGATGTATTTGGATTTTTAAATGAAGCACAAGGAAAAATCTAATTATCACTGAGGGGATTATCTAAGGCTTCAGATAAATATAGAATTGTAGAGATAGAAGAACCTTAGGGATCTTTTACTGCAACCGCATTTTACAGGGAAGGAAATAAAAGCTCTTGACTTCCATTTAATGTTTGTTTTTTAAATTCATTCTTCTCCACCAACCCACCCCTAACCTAGGTTTAGGCAGAGAAGAATAATATGTAGGTGCTGATTGATAAAAATAACCAAAGAATAATACAGCAGCTAAGTGTCCAAGTGGATAGACACTAGCAATATGACTCTGGGCAAGTCACTTACCCCTGTTTACCTCAGTTTCCCGATCTATAAAATAACCTAGAGAAGAAATGGCAAACCACTCCAGTATCTTTGCCAAATAGAGTCACAAGAGCCCAAATGGAATCACAAAAATACATGACTGAAATGACTGAACAGTAGCAAAGAATTTACTGCTGTAGTTCATAATTTCCACATATACTTATCTACACAGATATTCTTACTTTCTACTCTCACTTGAAGCTATCCTTGGACATTTTTGATGGAACTACTGATTCACCTTATGTGAGCTGTATTCCCAGCTTTTAAGAAATAGTTATTACTCCTAAAGCTTCTTTCTTGATATTCTAAACCATCCAATAGAAATGCAAATACTCCACTCTCCTTTACCACCAAAATATCATTGCTTTGATGAGAGACTAGGGAGGAAATAATTTACATCAACAACAAAATGATAAAATACCAAAGAAATAAAGCAGCATAGTCATTCCTGGAGTGAGCATCAAAATACATCAATTGGAGCATTTAATCCTCAACGCAAATTGTCAAATTGGATCATGCTTACCTTCCCTGGTGAAATTAACATAATAATAATAATGGCTGACATTTAAACAAAACTTTAACATTTGCGAAGTACTCCACATACACTATCTCATTTACCCCCACTGAAACCCCAAGAGGTAAATATAGTCATCATTTCTATGTCATTGATGAGGAAAGTAAAGCTTAACTATGTTAATTGTTTTGCTCATGGTCACATTAATAGTATGATTCAGAGATGGGACCTAAACTCTGCTCTTTCTGATTCTAAGTGTTTTTTCTGTCTACCACTGCCTCTCCCCACTGAAAATGAAAATTTTAACTTCCAGAAATTCTTGACCTTTTTTTCATAATAGGAAGTTTCTACTCAGCATTTAAATACAAACTAAAATTCTTCTTTGTGAAAATTTGTCCACACATATTGCAAACTGTTTTCATTTTCCTTTATTGTCCTCTAATGATCTCATCAAGAGTGCATAATTAGTGCAATAGACTGCAGAATACTGGCTTTGCCCTGAAGCAGCCAAGCAGAGTTCTTGACTAGCCCCACTCTCCCTCTGGAGTTTAGTACTGTTAATGGGCCATGATCAGTAGGAAAAATGTCGAGGGATATGCTCTTTTTAAAATAGCTTGTGATCTCTGGCTTGAAGCAACAGTTCTGGGGCGATCACCATCTGCGCTAAAATGCATATGAAAGATTTTTTTTAAAACCAAGTTGCCAAGGTCAATTAATAATGACTTTTGATGCCTCCAAATATTGCTATTAGCTGGTGAGCAGATGGACTTCTGTGCCACTTTTTCCTTGGTCTGTACAGATGCCCTAATGTGTTCTTCGGTGATCATCTTTGGAGAAATTTTTTAAATGGAATTCATAAAAAAAAAAAAAAAAAAAAAAAAAAGGTTTGGTGATGAAAGTCTGGTGAAAATTCTGAAAATGAACTACAGGTTATTGATAGGATTTTAGACATACTTAAAATTATAAACTGAGGGAACGCTAAATTCTGTATTCTATTTTGTGGGTATTAATTTGGATTGGGAGTTTTAAATGTAGCTTGGGTAGCCCATATTATCTGGGAACTATTACCTTGAGATAGGCTTTGGTTAGATCTAGTATGAATGATACACTTTTTATTTCAACAAATGGCTACATTCAGTCAGTATCTTTTCCTATAAAAGTTAACAGGAACTGGAAGTACATAAAAAGGATTTTCAGAAAATGGTGCATTGTTTTACTTTAAGAGTAAAAATCTTAGAGAAGTTTCTAACCCAATTTCCATATCATATCTTTATATAGATATATTTGTAACCTTTATTAAAAACACATTTTTACATATGTATATGAGAAAAGAGCCACTAATTCAGATATTCTTAGGTAATTACGGGCAGCCTGGCATTCTTGGTAACAGGTGATAATGAAAATGGGGTGGGAACCATTCTTTCCTAAAGTGACATTTCAAAAGAAAATCCTTCATACAGCTGGCAAATGTTATGTTATTCACCTTTTTAGTTCAGTAGGTGATCATTTACCTAAATAAACTCTAAAATTTAAGTCAAAATTAAGAGGATTTTCAAAGATAAATCCTAAGTAAGAAATTTCATGGACTCAAAAATTATAAGTAGTAAATCTCAAATAATTATTTCAAAAGGCTATTGCTGCAAAAAAGGAGAAATGAATAAAAATCACCAACATATTTATGACATTCTTCATTTTGAGGATAGAGTTGACCAAAAAATCATTTAAGAACAGCAATAAAAAAAATACATTAACAAGTTGGTAAAATTAAAACTACAGCAATGGGAGTAATTCAAAACAGATTTTTTTAAAAGATTTTTTTGAGGGGTCAGCTAGATGGCTCAGTGGATAGAATACCAGCCCTGAAGTTAGGAGGACCCGAGTTCAAATGTCAGACACTTAACACTTCCTAACTGTGTAATCTGGCCAAATCACTTAACAAAAACAACAACAACAACAACAACAACAACCACCACCAAAAGATTTTTTGAAAAAGTTAAGGCTATTGAACTTTTCTCCAAAATCACAATGCTGGGGGAGAGGGGAGAATTCTTCATTTTTAATTTTGGCGTCAGATTCGTTATTTCTAACAAAAGTATCTCAGAAATATAAAAATATGTGAGACTTTCTGAAAATATTTGTATAAATGAGCATGAACAATAAATGATAACTGAGCACCTGTTTGTTTATTTAGGGGAAAGTTTTCTTTTTTATTCAGGCCTTTAAAAAGAAACTAATTATGAGGATTGCAGCATACACCTCCATTGGTGGGGAGGATAAGTAGGAATACATACCATATAATATACTAGGGAATTTGCTGTCACATTTTCCTCCTTGAAAATACAATAAAGGACATTAGATTTTAACAATAGTCTCTCTGAATTGAAAATTTACAAAGAAATGTTTTATTCTAGTTAGATTCAAAACTGGCATTTCAGCCCAAACAAACAAGTTCTTAAAATAAAATTTCCTTTTATTCTTTAACAAATACTTGTCTAAAACATTTATAAAATTATAGTAATTAGGAAGTCATGTGGTATTAAAAATCCTAACTCTTTCTTAGTAATCTAAATACCATTTAACATTATATCTATCTATCTATCTATCTATCTATCTATCTATCTAAAAGTAACTACATTTAATGGAGTCAACTTCTAAGTAAAAGAGATTCATTGGTTTCAACATTGTGACTATTATCAAGAGCTTTCCCTCTCAATGAATCTTAAGATTTCAGGACCCCTAGAGGCATAGACACATAATTATCCTCGACTGCCAACATATTAAGAAAGGCTACGCCACGTTGTCAACAAAAAAGCATTCTTTATAATAAAAGTTTCAATATAGCAGTGACAATCTTTTGCCACTGATTTCCCCTACCCAAAAACACTCATTCAGTTTAATAAGTCTTCTATATTTCATTGCCTGAAAATTGCATGGTAGCAAAGTTGATTTTGGCGGCAAATATAAGCTTCTTTTTCATAAGTAATGTAATTTATGATTATATTTGCATATAAAAAAATAAACCTATGGAAATATAAAGTGTTTCTGGGATTAGCAATTGTTACTTCTGAGTATAGTACAGACTTCAACATATTCCTACTTTGATGATCTGCAAGCTCATTCATGAGGGTAATCTCTCAAATGGAATAAATAAAAAATCTCATGTTTTCTCATCCATTGTGATGGATAGCACAGAGGTTCCAACCAATGCACTAGAAGCCTTCTTTAAGTCATTTCAGACAGCATTTGTTAAGAACTTACTGTGTCAGGCACTAGGGTAAGTATTGTGGATGCTAAGACAGGCAAAAACAAAAGTTATTTCTCAAGGAGCTAAGTCTAATAGAGAAGGCAAAAAAGCAAACAAGTACAAACTTCATAGAGTCCAGAAAAATTGGAGATAATCAAAAGCAAAAAGGTACTAGCATAAAGGAGAGTCAGGAAAAGTTTAAGCTGGTCCTTTCACATTATGGGGAAAACATATTTATGAAATATAGTCATAAAGTTGCTGTTTAATGTAGAAGTCATTGGCCTCATTTGTTATTTATTTTAAAAAAATATATAATTATAAATATGTATATCATGTATTTTAGCTTAAGAAAAAAAAAAAAACAAGCCTAAAAAGAAGAGTTCTCTGAAACAATCACTGCTTTTCACAGGGAAATTTGTGTATTGGAAATTATTCTCTCTTTTATTTCCTATATCCTAAGAGCACTGTGATATGTTTATTAGAAAATTTAAAGCTACATTTAAGTTTTTAAAACTGAATGTGAAGGTTAACACTAGCAACCCATTATAAATGGAACACACTATTTGAATTGGTTTTACTATGCCCTTTCATTGTGACCAGTGGGCTCATTTATACAAACTAGCTAGGAGTGGGGTACAAGGCTAGGTCTAGGAAACATAGACTGTATGCTCTTCCTTCCCCTTTCCCCATGCAAAGCTAACTGGTTTATAATGGCCTCATTAGTCATATACACATTAGCATCATGCCCTGGTGATGACTCTTTTACTTATAAGAGAGAGGTTGGCATTTGTTCTGCTCTATAGTGTTTCAAACTCAAATGAATTCTGTAATGAAAAAATAAAACTAACAAGAATTTCATTTCTCTTGTAGTGTTAAAAAAAACTTTAAAAAATCCATGTAATGATCTATGACTCAGTAATGTCATATAACTTTTCTTGAAATGGAATAAACCCAATTATTTATGGGCAGCTTTTCTCCATTGCTTACACAGTGATTGATATTTTGACTAATAATCAACATTTATTAAGCATTACCTTTTTAAATTTCTATATTGTATTACTGAGAAAGAAGATTATTCATGCCTGTATCTATATTCTTAAGTACATGAGAAATATATATATGTATATTTATTATAAACATACATCCAATAAGCAGTGATTTTGTTGCCTATAGAAGTTCAGGACCAAGAACGGCATGAAACTTTCATGTTGTTAAATGAAAACCCAGGGAAATTGAATGGATTCAGTGACAGTGGCCAGGTGAATGTTGAGTTTAAAAGAATTTTCTCTCCCCAGCTCAAAAAACAAGCCCGCCAGAAGTTGCAGCCACGAGAAAAGCAAAAGTTCAAAAGACAGACTTGATCTAAGGGCATCTTGAAGTCTAGGGAAAATAGGCTGTAGATGTGACTCACAAAAACAGCTGAAAGAGCTCTGAAACTTTAGGCTGAAAGGCTTATTCAGTGGGGACCTGCTGTGCTGTAGCTGCAATTCAGATAGTAGTAGGTCAATGGTATACCAATAGATGGCAATAGCTCAGAGGAAAATCAGCAATGGAGAACCAACAGATAGTTCAGTGAAAAATCAGCTCCAGAGAACTTGTAAAGTGGAGGCTCAGCAGAGAAACTATCTCAGCTTTTGAGACCAGTACTTTCAGCTTGGCAGATAAAATAGACTTGCAGATAACAAGAGCCACTCTGAAGGCAAGTAGCATGTGGCAACTTCAGAGGCAAGGGAGGTTCCAGTTGGGACAGAGTCCAAGCAGTAAGAGTTAGAGATGTGTAACCTATCCAATCTCCGACCACTGTTGGGGGAATCTGTAGGAGACCATGCGTTTTCATGAGAAGAAGTGGGGATACGTTCCCTTATCTTGCTTTGCTTTGAAAAGTTCTCTGGTTTGTTTTGGTAAAAGAGAAATATGCTCTGATCTTTTTTTTTTATTTTTATTTTTATTTAATAGCCTTTTATTTACAGGATATATACATGGGTAACTTTACAGCATTAACAATTGCCAAACCTCTTGTTCCAATTTTTCACCTCTTACCCCCCCCCACCCCCTCCCCTAGATGGCAGGATGACCAGTAGATGTTAAATATATTAAAATATAACTTAGATACACAATAAGTATACATGACCAAAACATTATTTTGCTGTACAAAAAGAATCAGGCTCTGAATTATTGTACAATTAGCTTGTGAAGGAAATCAAAAATGCATGTGTGCATAAATATAGGGATTGGGAATTTAATGTAATGGTTTTTAGTCATCTCCCAGAGTTCTTTTTCTGGGCATAGCTAGTTCAGTTCATTACTGCTCCATTAGAAATGATTTGGTTGATCTCGTTGCTGAGGATGGCCTGATCCATCAGAACTGGTCATCATCTAGTATTGTTGTTGAAGTATATAATGATCTCCTGGTCCTGCTCATTTCACTCAGCATCAGTTCGTGTAAGTCTCTCCAGGCCTTTCTGAAATCATCCTGTTGGTCATTTCTTACAGAACAGTAATATTCCATAATTTTCATATACCACAATTTATTCAGCCATTCTCCAACTGATGGACATCCATTCAGTTTCCAGTTTCTAGCCACTACAAAAAGGGCTGCCACAAACATTCGTGCACATACAGGTCCCTTTCCCTTCTTTATAATCTCTTTGGGATATAATCCCAGTAGTAACACTGCTGGATCAAAGGGTATGCACAGTTTGATAACTTTTTGAATATGCTCTGATCTTATAAGTTGATCTATTTCCCTCATCATCTTCACCTCCTGGTTTCCCTGCCTTCCTTCGAGCTTGAGCTAAAGTCTTTCCTTCAGTAAGAAGTGTTCCGAGGCCTTCTTAATCTCAGTGTATTATCTCTGAGGTGATCTCCATTTTATCTTGTCTATATTTTGTTTTACATAGCTGTATGTAGTGTCCTCCATTTGAGACCAGAGACTTTTTTGGCTTTCTTTGTATCTTCTATCTTTAGCACAGTAAACAGATAGTAGGTACTTAATAAATGCACGTGGATTAGCAGTTCACTTAAGACTAAGGACCTTTTTTTGGGGGAGGCGGCATTCTTTGTTGCAAAGAATTTTTATTCAGCATTTATAACAGGAAGCACACAGTAGGTACTTAATAAATGCTTGTTGACTAACTGAAAGCATATGTGCTTAATGGAAGCCCAAGCAAATTTTATGTTGATATATATTATATATATACATACACACATATATATGTATGCAGTAATGATAATAAGATCCAAAGTGAATGGTTAGTTAGAGCTGAGATTGTTATGAAAAGCTTCTCAGTGGAAAGAACACTAGATCTAGACTTGAAAGATTTATAGGGAAAGAAAAAGTGGAGAAAACACTGTAGAGCATTCCAGGTGGGAAAGTGCTTTCAAAAAAAATATCAAAGGAGGAAATTCAAAGGCATGTCTGAACAATACACAGTAAAATAATTTGGTTGTAGTGGAAGGTTAAAAACAGTACAATAGTAAGAGATAAAGACTGAGAAATAGGTTTTAGTCAGATGTCTTTAATGATTGCAAGGGAATTTGGATTTTATCTTGCAGGTAATAGGGAACTACTGAAGATTTTTGAAAAAGAGAATGACTAGTTTGATTGTTGTTGGTTTTTGGCAAGGCAATTGGAGTTAAGTGACTTGCCCAGGGTCACACAGATAGGAGGTGTTTAAGTATTTGAGACTGGATTTGAACTCAAGTCCTCCTGACTCCAGAGCCAGTTCTCTAGCTATAGCACCTAGCTGCCCTGAGAATGGCTAATTTTAGGAGCATAATATCTAGAACTTAGGAAATGGGAGCTTGATAAGATCATATCTAGAATGTTATTATTCAATTCTCTACAGCTAGGTGATGGAGTGGATATAGTTCTGAGCTAGAAGTCAGGAAGACTCCTCCTCTTCAGTTCAAATGTGACCTCAGAAACTTACTAGTGAGTTGATCCTGGGCAAATTATTTAAACCCATTTGCCTCAGTTTCTTCATCTGTAAAATGAACTGGAGTGGCAAACCATTCCAATATCTTTGCCAAGAAAACCTTAAATGGGGTCTTGAAGAGCTGGACACAACTGAAGAACAAACAATAATGACAACATATAGTTTAAAAATGCCATTGGCAGGGACAGCTACATGGCACAATGGATAGAACACTGGCTCTGGAGTCAGGAGGATCTAAGTTCAAGTCTAGACTTAAGACACTTACCAGCTGTGTGACCCTGGACAAGTCACTTAACCCTGATTACCTCAAAAACAAACAAACATTGGCAAGTTGGAGCATGTTAGGGAGAAAAACTAGAAGAGAAACATAATATGAAGACTGGTTGGAAAAAAAATAGAAAGATTTAAGCCTGGAGAAGATATGAATTAGAAAAGACATAAATGAATAGACTATTAAGCGTTTACTAATATGAAAACATTGAGGTAAGTGCTGAGGATAGAACTAGAAAAGACATGAACGTCTACTGTGGGAAAGAGGTCTTAGACCTATTTTTTCTTGGCTCCAAAGGAAAGACTAAAAGTGAATATGATCTTATGACTAAGGTGTTTCATATAATTCATCACTGAAAACCTAGAACCCAATTATAGAAAAAGAATTTTAAACACAACTACAAACTATACAATGAAATCATACTAAGTGATTCCTTAGATCCCAAGTCGACTGAGTGAAATTTTTTTATTATTATTATAAAATATATTATATTTTTATTTACAAGTTATATGCATGGGTAATTTTTCAGTATTGACAATTTCCAAACCTTTTGTTCCAATTTTTCCTCTCCTTCCCCCCACCCCCTCCCTCAGATGGCAGGTAGACCAATATATGTTAAATATGTTAAAGAATATGATAAATACAATATATGTACACATATCCATACAGTTATTTTGCTGCACAAGAAGAATCGGACTTTGAAATAATGTACAATTAACCTGTGAAGGAAATAAAAAATGCAAGCCGACAAAAACAGAGGGATTGGAAATGCTATGTAGTGGTTCACACTCATTTCCCAGAGTTCTTATGCTGGGTGTAACTGATTCTACTATTCATTATTGAACAAATGGAACTGATTTGGTTCATCTTATAAGAGAGCCACGTCCATCAGAATTGATCATCATATAGTATTGTTGTTGAAGTATATAATGATTTCCTGGTCCTGCTCATTTCACTCAGCATCAGTTCATGTAAGTCTCTCCAGGCCTTTCTGAAATCATCCTGCTGGTCATTTCTTACAGAACAATAATATTCCATAACATTCATATACCACAATTTATTTAGCCATTCTCCAATTGATGGACATCCATTCAGCTTCCAGTTTTTGGCCACTACTAAGAGGGCTGCCACAAAAATTTTTGTACATACAGGTTCCTTTCCCCTTCCTGAGTGAATTTTTAAGAGTAAAACTATTGGACAAACAGTAGTTGTTCACATCCTTCCATGACTCTCTCATTTCTTACATAGTTCAATATATTTTCCCGTCTTGCTATATGCCCAACGTTGCAATGAAATCATTAAAAAATATGTTGATTAGGAAAAAAAAAAAGTCAATGGAACTATTGTAGAGGTAAGAAGGAGCTCCCCCTAATGAAGTACATGGAGCTGGAGAAGAGAAGTACATTAGAAGTCTCATGGAATTTGGGAAGAGCAAAAGTGTGGATAGGGATTGCTACTTCTAAGGAATGAGAAGTCACTCTAGCAACAAGGCTTTGTGGGCTAAACAGGCATGAGGAATGTCTAAACAGATTGTATGTTGCTGAAACCTTCCTAAGACCAGAGATCCCAAGGCAGTAATTATATATCTCTTTTCTCCTCTTGGGATCACTTAAGGAAGTCTAAACTCTTTCCACCTGGGTATAGGAAAAGTCTGCTTACTGTTCTTTGCTTTAAAAACATTTCATCTTTATAAACAGTGTTAGCCACAGGAATTTGATAGTCTAGTTATACTTAATGGGAATGGAACTGGGAAGAGGCAATTGAGGGGAAGCATCCCTAGAGATGGCTACATATATACACATGCACACATACATACATACACACAATAATACATCTATTACACATAGGGTATGTGCACATATTACACACAGAGATACACACGTGTGTATATATTTACATGTGTGCACAAATTTTTATATGTGTGTTTTCTATATTTTATATAAAATGAGAGAAAGAGAAGTCAACAGAGAGAGGGAAGAAAAGGAGGGAGTAAGAAGGAGAAAGGAAAAGAGGGAGAGTAAAGGGAATGGGAAGGGAGAGAGGTATATTTAACACTAAAGTGTTTTTCCAGAGTATTGCCTCTGGCTTGGGAAAAAGAATCAAAAAAAGAGAGAGACAACTATGGATAATTTTGTACCAACTTCCCAGAGCTAAGAAGGAACCTACATACTGAGAAACCTATCTAAAAATGATTCACTAGTAGGGGAGGGTAGAAATAAATGTGGATGATCAAACCTCACTCTACCACAGCTACAAAAGAGAAAAACTTAATAATGAGGACTGTTCCAAAGTGGCACAGGTAGCTCAACAGGTAGTGACTTCCTAATTACTACAGGTCCTTAATTAGTAGCTGATTGACTGGTTTGGGTCATGGTTTAAACTATTCAATTTGAGATTGGACTAGATATCTTCTGACGTCACCTGAAATTCAGTGATTCTATGCATAAGTTGTGCTTTAAGGAATACTCATCTGAAGGTAAGTTCTGTGAGAGTTGGATTAGAGAACAAAGTGACTAGATAGAGACTAACATTCAAAATTGAACTCATTATCCTTTCCTCAAAAACTTTTTTTGCTATTTATGCCAAGGGTACCACCATTCCCCAAATTACCCAAGGTTGCAATTTAGGAATCACCTTTAATTTCTCACTCTCTCTTATCCCTCATATCCAATAAAGTGCTAAAACTGTCAATTTCTTCTTCATAATTTCTCTCATATCCACTATCTTCCCCTTCTCTCATTTCCTTCCACCGCCCAGGTACAGAACTTATTGTTGTTTTCTCTGCCTCAAATCCCTCTTCATTCCAATCCATCTTCTACTCAGCTGTCAAACTGATCTTTAAGTTCAAGTCTGACCATGGAATCCCCCTCTTTGATAAACTCCAGTATTCTCTATTACCTCTGAGATCAAATTTAAAATTATCTGTTTGGATTTTAAAGCCCTTCATAGCCTAGGCTTTTCCTGCTTTTCAAGTTTTCATATACTTAATTTCCTCCTCCATCTACTCTAGTATTCAGTGACTCTGACCTCCTTGCACAAGTCACTCAGTTCTGAGTCCAGGCATTTTCACTGTTTACTCTGCCTGAAACTTTCTTCCCTTTTCATTTTAATCTCGTGGCGTCCTTTAAGTCTCAGCTTAAGTTTTATCTTTTACAAGAAGTCTTTCCTCATTCCTTTGTATAGGGCTGTTCCTCTGTTTTTAATCTATAAATTTTGCTGTCTTTAGCTTGCTTGTACATAGGATGTACATGGTGCATTCAAATAGTATGTGCTCTTTGTACATAATCTATAACATCTTCCCCATTAGATTGTGAGATCCTCAAGAGCATGAACTATTTTTGCCTCTCTTTTATCCTAGTGCTTAGCATAGGGCCTGACATAATAAATGCTTGTTGCCTTCTCTATTTAGATAGGGATCTGACCCAGGTGGATGATCAGAGGAATGGAAAGGAGAGTCAGAGGCAACATAAAGTAATGGAAAGAGTGAAGAATCACAAAAATTTTGTTTGGAGTCCCAGTTCACCCATTTATTATGTTTATGATTGGGTTAAGTCATTTACTTCTGAGTTTTATTTAGTTTTCTTATTTTTTTTAAATGGCTATAATTCACCTATCCTATTAGGAGGAACATGAATAAGCTAATATGCACAGCATTCCTGTGACTCCTCAGAGAAACTCTTCCTGGTTACCACTTCCATCATATATATTGCCCCTTCTTTTAAAATGCAAAGTCCTTATGTTTTGCACAAATGCACATGTATACTATATCAAATTGCTTGCTATCTCAGGAAGAATTTGAAACTCAGAATTAAAAAAAGTTAATTGTTTTTATGTGAAATTGAAAAAATATTAATTAAAAATACAAAGTCCTTGAAAGGCAGAGATTGTGCCACTTTCATATCCATATCTTCAGGCCTTAGCACAGAGGCTAGCACAATTTAAGCTCTTAATAAATGCTTTTTCATTCATTCATTGAAAATCAATATAGTCAAATTTCCAATATGAAATAGAGATTAGTATGGTATAATGAGGAAGTCAGAGTCAGATCTTCATAATTTCATTATTCTGTTTGAAAATTTGTGAATTTCTATGGTATCAGTCACAAGTATACTTAAAAAAAACAGAATCCTTTTTAAAAACAAAAATAACAAGCAAACATATACACATATACATGTATGTGTATATACAGTATGTCTGTGGATATAGGTGAACACATACATATGTGTGTTTATACACACACACATACATACAAAGCTTGGAAAAAATTTTTCTGTAGCATTCATGATAAATTTTTGATTGCCTATCTTGTGCTTTTAGTTTACTATATTCAAAACACTACTGAAACCTTAATACTCTTGAATGTTGCATCTATCATGTCACCAAAAAATATATATCTTGCAGCAATTGACATTTTACTTCTATAAATTTTTCTTGGATTCCTGCACAAACACTCTGTTTTATCAGCTACCTTCTTCAAGTAAGAATGTGAATGTGCATGTAGGGGGAACATCTCTAGCTTTTTATGTGACTGAGCTCAATTCAATTGCATTTAATTATTATTAAATGATTACAATGTGCAAAACACCGAGTTAGGCATTGAAAATACAAAAACAAAACTGAACTAAAACAATGCAGCTCCTGACCTCAGTAAGCTTTTCTTTTTAATAGGGAGTATATACAAAAATAAAGAAACCAGGTCAAATATGATACATGCAAAGAAGAAATTCAGATAAAGCGATTTAAGAAATTATATGAAGGAGGGATCACTTCAGCTGGGGGAATGAAGGTAGACAACATGGAAGTGATCAGATCTAAACTGAGCCTTAAGAAGGACTTCAGTAAATAAATGTATTTCAAACACTAGATGTGGTTTGTATAAATGTGCAGAGAAGGAAGGGAACAGAATAGTACTGGGCAGTAGTTTATAGTCCCATATGGCTAGATTATAAAGTACATGAAAGAAATGAGTAAATCAGGCTGTTAGCCTAGAGGTATATTATGGAATGCCCAAATTATTAGCTTAAGAAATCTACATAGGAAATGGAGATTTTCTGAGGATGGGCATTTAAGACTTATGTCTTAAGAAGATGAATTGTCAATTGTATAAATAATAGATGAGGGGAATAATGAAGATAAGGAGATAGGGATGATGGTGACTAACAGAAATAAGAAATTTGGAAGGAAGGAGAGGTTTTCTGTGAGCAGATGATAAATTCAGTTTTGTGTATGGTGAAGAACATATAGGTGTAGACTTAGGCAGTTGGCAATATGGGACTAGAATTCTCAGGGATATACTATGTAGATAAAGATTTGGAAGTCAGTAACCAGAATACTTTTTGGAAGACTTGGCTGCCATGACCTAAAACTTCAACAAAAGAAGTCTCAGATTGATACTCCCTACCTTTGTGCCCCTTGAAAATTTATCTGCATGTGGAGGCTTACATGGCTCCATCCACCTTCTGCGTTATTCTGAAACCTGGTTTCTCAAATCTGGTTTTCCTCATTTGGGATCCTACTTAATCAACCAATCAAAAGGGACTGATTTAATACTTTGTGCTAGTCACTGTTCAAGTTACTAAAGACACAAAGATAAAAAATTAAACCATTACTTATTTTAAGAAGACAGAACTTTTATTTTAATAAATGGCAAGCTTGTTTTTCACTTTTGCCCATTTCCTTGGATTTAATGTTTCTGATGTTTTCAGTTACTCTCTATTATTTTCCTTGACAAATTTATCATGAACTAATTTCTATCACTGGCCCAAAGGCTGGTCATTAACCCTTTATTTCCCACCAATCTTCAGATGAGTTTTGCCAATATGTACATCCACTATCTATTCATATATTTATGTGACACATGTAATTATAATCATATTAATATTCATGAATTTTTTTTCTCCCCTTCTCAAATTCTATTTGTATAATTCAGAAAAAAATTGGAGGCAAAGGAATCAACTTTCTAGAAGTCTGTATTAGCTATCATTAATTATTTCTATATGCCTCAGTTTTACTGTCTCTAAGGTAGCATGAGATTGTTTTCCTTCACAAAGGAAAATTAGAAAATGAATAAGATATCATCTGCAAAGCAATTAGAAATCCTTGGAAGAAAGTCATTATATGAACAATTTAAAATATATTATTACAAAGATGCATTTTAAGAATAAGTCAAAGCAGAGGGTTAAAACAGATTGGATTTAAGAGATGTTAGCAGACAGAATGTTACAGCAGGAGATTGAAAATTGTTCAGAATTAATATTGTGAAAGGAGACATACATGGATCTGTGATATGTAGCCATTTTACCTACCTGAGTCAGGCTATCTAATACATTTGAACAAAAAACTAAGGTAGAAGCTAGGGCTTTCAAGAGAGAATTTAAAGAATTTCCTTCCCTTTCGTTAGTACAATGTGTTACACATATGGCAGCTTTCTAAACCTGATAAACATCTATATGTAGATAACTTTGAGACAGATGGAAGTTGCACGACTTTGGCATATTAGTTTCCATATCATTAATCTGAACGATTTAAAATTCTGATAATAAACTTAATTTCTGTGTGAAGAAATGAAAACAAAATGTTACATTGTTTCACTTAAGTGACCAGTTTTAGGAAATCAAAATATCTTGGTTGCCTCTAGCAACCAATTATCCTGCCATGACAAGTAGATCAGAGCAGAACATAAAACTTGGTTGAGTCTTTGTGTTGGAAAGACATATGTAACCTACTGTAGGTGAAACCTTCTGGTCAACAGAGGGTACAATATAGGAACACCTAGTTTTATTAAAAGGACAAAAATTAAGGATGATGATCATGGAGGAAAAAAATCTCTGGGATAGCAGTAATGTCAATAAATGTCTACAATATACAAATGTATAAAATTCTATAAATGTAGAAAAGATTCAAAAGATAACTTGCCAGAAGGATAAGATTAATTAAATAGAATTGGGAAAAACAGGAGAAGATAAATAGAGGAAATTTGTCACATTTTTATAAGTGTATAGAATATGATCAAGCAAACATTTGTGGAAATTTTCTTTTTTCATGTGAATAGAACTATAAACATGTTTGTTCATGTGAAGGGAACTACAAATATATATATAATGTGTGTAATTAAAAACCTCCAATTTTTTTATTCAACAAACATTTATTAGATATATGCAAGGCACTTTAATGGATGCCAGAGACTTAATAATAATAATAATAAAGGGTATAGTTCTTTCACTTTAAGGAGTTTGTAATCTAATAGGGAGGATATTATATGTATACATGTATATTTTAAAATATTTAACATCAATACTGTGAAAGATGTTAGACATGTAATGGCAATAAAAGCAAATCAGGTCCTATCCTCAAGAATCTTACATCTTACTAAAGGGGATACAATGTATACAAGGATAAATAAATATAAGTGGAGGATGGAAAGAACACACACAAGTGAGATGATCAAGAAGGGCTTTGCATATGGGATAGCTGAGCTTTAAAGGCAATGGAATTCTAAAAATCAAGGATAAGGAGGCATAAATTCCAGGAGTAGGGAAGCAACCTACATAGAAGTATGGGCAAGAGAGTTGCTTCCTGAGTCGGAGAACCATTGGTGGACCAGTTTATTCAGAATTCAGAATGTCTCAGAGAAGTTTGAAAAGGTAAATGTGATCCAGATGGTAGATTTAAATGCATAGTTGATGAATTTGTATCTTATTTCAGAAAGCAGCTAAATGGTACAGTACATAGAGTGCTAAGTCTGGAGTCAGGAAGATTTATTTTTGTGAGTTCAAATCTGACCTTATACACTTATTAGCTGTGTGACCCTGAGCAAGTCACTTAACTCTGGTTGCCTCAGTTTCCTCATTTATAAAATGAGTTGGAAAAGGACAAGGCAAATCATTCCAGTATCTTTGCCAAGAAAACCCCAAATGAGGTAGCAAAGAGTCAGAAATAATTGGACAGCAACATTTTATTCTAGAGGCTATTGAAAGTTTCATAAGCAAGGGAGTGACCTGATGTGTGAGTGAGACATATATTTTAGAAATATTTGGGTAGTAATTTGGAAGATGGATCTGGGAAAGGAGAGAGAGAGGAAGCAAGAAGACAATTTTTAAGTTTATCAAAATAGTACAAGAACTAAAGGGGTTAATATGTGAGTAGATAGAAAGATCCCATTATGAGTGATGTATTGGAAGTATAATTGGCAAGACTTGGGAGGTCATTGGGTAAAGAACTTAAGGAAGGGAGAAGAATCAAAGATGACTTCAAGATGGTAAACATGAGTAACCAGAAGAATGTAGCCAATATAGTTAAAAAATGAAAGTTTGGAGAAGTTATGTGTAATAAGGGAAGGAGAAAGAAGTAATTAATTTATTTTAGACTTATTAAGTTTGAAATTCCAATAGTCTAACACAGTAGAGATTTTCAGCTGACAACTAGTAATGTGGGCTGAGGTTCGGAACAGAGATTAGAACAAGATATAATAATTTGAGAATCATTACTATAGCATTTATAATTGAACTCATTAGAGGTTGCCAAGAGAAGGATACTCTGGCTACAGCTGTGGGGATTTCTCATGTTCAGTGGACAGGTGATGCAAGATGATCTAGCAAAAGGAAATAGAGAAGTAATCAGACTAAAAAAAAGAACTAAGGAAGGTTCAACAAAGACCAAAGGAGGAGAGAATATTCCAAAAGAAGTCAAGTAGAATGAGGATTGAACAGTTAATAAATCTTTTAATTACATTAAACCGCAATAAAGAAAAAAGAGGTTCTAAACAAAATAGTATGTGGGAAAATTTGCTTTGGGGTTGCTTACTTGAATATTTTTCATCTCAAGTTGGGTGCTAGTGTGCTCCCAGTACAATACCACAGGCCAGACATGGGTTTGTAGCTCACTGAAAATGAAGGTCAATGCCCTCTCAAATAGAGCACTTGGTACACAGAATATTTCATATCATTTATTCTATTCCATTTCCCTCTGCTTCTCATATGTGGACATTCGGTCAGAATTTTCCCTGGAAACAGTAGCTTTGCTAGTTGCATTGACTCTACTTAGGGTACCTCCTTGTAAATCATTGCTATAGTGCATTAAATAGTGCCCCAAGGACCTCAAAGAGTCAATGCAGCATCCAAACCTGCCATTTCTAGAGAGGATCTGGCTCAAAATGTTTATATGAGGTGCTGGGGCAAAAATTCTTTCCCTCCTAAAGCAGCCAGCATTGTATGTTTGGCACATATACCTACAATATACCTGCACTGGAGGAATAAGGTAGCTCCAATGGCTGTTATTAAACTTATTTCTAAGTTTAATAACAATTAAGTTCAATAGAGCAATACTAAGTACGAATTTTCAAATTTAACAGCAGTGGGGAGGGGACGAAGGAAACAGGCCTGGGAAAGTTGAAGGTAGCTTTGTAGAATTCTCTTCTTTCTACCAACCACTTAATGCAAATGAGCTTGGATCATCAGGGATTAGTGGTTCCTTGCAGACATATTCTTCCATTTCCCTCCCCCAATTTAAAGTGTGCCTTGAGCTCTGCCCAATTGGAAACATATCTCATTTACTTCTGGTTTGGTTATTGATGTATGTGTCTCACCTATCTTTTTCAGGACTACTAATACAGACTTGGTACTCTTCTCACGGTATTTTGTTGCACAATATTGTACCAAGAGTGCTTATATCCCAAGCAAGAAGACAAATTAAAAGCACTTATTAAAGCCCTTTAATGGAAAATATTGACTGAAAGGAAAATTTTGGACTAGCATGGAGAATGTAAACACTTTGTTAGTTCGGGAAATTATATGGGGTATTCTAGATAATTTAACCTTATTCACATGTCTCTGACTTTATAATTTAAAAAGAAGAAGAAAAAGTTGCAATCAACTTGGCACAATTAGCTAAATCTGAAAATTGAGTCAGAAGATCAGCTTGCAAGGACTGGGTCCAGTTGGAATACTATTCTTATTAAACAAGTTTGAGCTATAGTCTAGTTTAGATAGCTCACGCAATATAATTTCATGGCTGGTTTATACACATATTAATGAAAACTATGAAATTCCTTGGTAAATAATCTTTTTAGTGTGAAAGACAAGGTGATTTCACCTAAATGCCGATTTTTAAAAGGGTATGGAATATTTAAGTACATTTGAATAATAATGATGGGCAGAAAATCTAGACCAGATCCAGGCTATAGTATATATTTAGATGGACAACCTCGAGAGATATTACAGATATACACATACATATACATGTGAAAATATATAGATATATATAAATATTTTGATGGACAAATGATTTGTACCACTGGCTTCAGCTTAATTAGGAAGACTAACTATTGTAATCTGAATTGCTATTGAGAAGGTGTAAGGTTCTTTTAAAGACTTCGAAACTTTCTTGAAACAAAGGCCCATCTTTTTAATATTGGGGGTCTTCTGATTTTATAGCATGATTAGGGAGTGGTAGAACACAACAGTCTACAGAGAATTGAAGATAAGCATTAGTGGGGGATTAATGGTGAAATACATGGCACATGTGAGCAGATTGCAGAATAAGGGATTATGAAGAAGTGGATGAAGGATGTTGTCAAAGAAATTTATATAGTTAAAAAAAGAAGATACACTGATTATTCATGGGATAAAAATGAAAGATAACAGATAGCCTCCCTAAAATCAGAAGAAAGCAAAGAAATCCCTTGTTATATTCGGGGAAATCCTGGTGGCCAATTTATTAAAGACGTGGGACAGGAAGGCATGGATAGATTCACTCTGCATCTCTGAAGAGAATAAGTTAATAATCATGATCAAGATCTAAACAACTGGGTGTTGTTTAGATCATCATATTGGCAAATGGGTGATATATCCTATTTTGATGAAGCTTTTATCCTTATAGCAGTTGAAAAAAGTAAAGACTCCTAAAAAATATTTGGATTATACTCAAAGGCAATCAAAAGTAAGAACACACACACGTTATTACTGTGTATATATGTCTATATTGCAAACATACATATAATCTCTTTTTGGTGTGAACTGTCTGAATTAGATTTTGATAGGTAATAGCATGTTCATTATTCATAAAAGCAATACATCATCCTAGAGAAGGTAATCTTCCACCAGTTCCTCTCAAATTAACATGAAATCTGCATCTTCCATTTCAAGAATATGCTTCATCTCATGAGTATTCTTCAGTGGAATACTTACTTTTACTTTTTGGGTTGAGACCTCTGTTTTTATTCCCTCAGAATCTCTTTTCTGTCTTCTAATAGTCATTCTTGTTGTGAGTCTATTAGAATCATTATTCCTCTATATTTCAATTGTGGACTTGGTAACAATGTATCCTTCATTCCCTTCTGTACTCCATTTCTCCCCATTTATGTCCCCTCCCATTCTGTAATTCTAACACATAAAATACATTGCTTATGAGGGATTTTGTAGGATGTAGTCCACAATGCTTAAGTTCTGGGGCTCCCCTTTCACTCTGCTTATATAAGTTTCTCTGAGTCTGTCTGTCTGTCTGTCTCTCTACCCCCCCCTCTCTTTCTCCCCCCCCCTCTCTATATATATTAATGCTAATGATTCCACTTTTTTTAATAGCATAGGTAAATCTTCTCTTTTAAATAACCTTCAAACATAGACTTAGTATTTTCATCGATTTTTCTTTCTCTGATAATTACACTTATTTATGTGTTTATATTTTATATTTTTTATGTTTTTATGTTTATTTATGTTTTGAGGTTTTGTAAATTGAGTAATTCTTTTTTATTTTCAGGAATGACACACATCACTCTTCTGTGGAATGTTAACTTTTTTTTCATTGATATTTAGACCCAAGTTTATAAAGTGTGTTATTTGAGGCTGCAGATTGAACTGCTTTGCTTTTTGAAACATACTGTTCCATTTTCTTCTACAGTTTCTAGAGAGTACAGAATAATCTTGTCATTATTTAAACTTCATTTAAAATTATTTGAAGGTCTTTCTCCTAGCTGCTTGCAGAATTTCTTGTTTATAGTTGAAATTACAGCAGCAACAGTTCTTATAATTTTGGCTGTTATTTATTATTAGATTCACATTTTGTTAAACACCTATTATGTTTAACCACTTTATCTTTTGGAATTTGAAGCATATGATAGTCTTTCTTTTTTCAGGATGTTTCAGGATGTAGTTTATTTCAACCGAAGGTTTTCTAACATTCTGGGCAGTTTTCTATTATTTCCTGCACTGTGGTGTTTAGAGTTTTTATTTGTCTTATTCTTCTGGGAAATCAAAAGACCTCTCTTTTGTATCTGTGCTTATTGTTTCAGAGGTCAATGGTTTTAGATTCTAGACATATCATGTGCTCTTTCAATTTTTTTTTTTTTGTTTCTCTTCTGTCAGTGTTTCCTCCATTTCACTAATTTTTGTATTTGATATCTGTTAATCTCTTTTTCGTCTTTAGAGAAACTTGATTTTTTTTCTTATTTACTAGTAGGTTTTAAAATCTTGCACATACCTAGTTAAAAATATTTTGTCTTTTCCATTAGAGTGCAAGCTCCTTGAGGGCAGGAAATATTTATTTTTCTTTGTATCCTTAATGCTTAGTATAATTCCTTGCAGATTACAAGCACTTAATTAAGGTTTGCTGATGGATTTTTAAATTTCTACATTGAACTCTAAATTGTGACCTAGACTATTTTCTCTTGGATTTAATTTTGCTTCAGAATCATTCCAGAAATTCTTGTTGATGATCCAGGCTATCTTGGGTGTTCACAGGATTCTTTATTTCATTATGTATTTTTTTTTTTTGTCTTAAGTTTGTTAAAAGAGCTTTAAAAGTTCCTTGATGATTTAGTATTTTTTCTTCCCTTCAGTTTAAGGGGAGTTTAAGTTTTCTCTTATTTAGAGAATATTATCTTATTATTCTTTTTAAGTTTCCTCTTTATTTAGCTGTAATTTTCTCTCTTTAAATCTGTAGTATTTAAGACATTTTTCCTTATATCCCTATATTACTCATTTCTTGACTCCTTCCCTCATTGCTGGTGAGTATATCCCAAAACTAGGCTATAAAACTGCCTCAGCCTCTTCCTAAATTGAGAAATTTAGAGTTGAATGGCATATGTCCTTGCTCTGAGTTTCTTGGGAAGAGCCAAAGTTGGATTTCAGTCCTCTTTTCTTCTTTTTAAGACTGATCTGAGTTAGAATCTGGTGCTTTTTTTGCAGGATCGAGGGAGGAAAGGGAGGATGTTCCAGGAAAACTTTGAGCTTCCCAACATAGGATTAAGCCAAAAGTAATGTGCTTTCAGGCTTCTCCCATTCTCTGCTCAGTTTTTTCTATGTATCTGGGTAGAATTAGTAAATCTAACTTTTTGTGGGGTGGGACTTGTGGTAGTAGAGATATGGTATGTGAAACTTTTGGGTTCAAGAGAGAATCCCAGTATTGGCCCTAGGTACAAGCCTGAAATTTAGTTTTATAGACAGAGGGAGATTGATAGGGAAGGAATGCTGAGCACTTTAAAGATTAGCATTTTCTAGTACTAATTCATTAAGACCTTCACTTAGTAGGTCTTTCTGCTATTTCTTTGGTGGATTCATCTGTAATAACTCTGCACTATGGTACATAATTCTTTGTTCTGAGAATTTTTGACAGATTTAAAGAGATTTTGAGAGTTAAAGGGTAGAAAGTATATTTATTTCTATCATATTGTTTCCATGATTTAAGTCAGATGTTATTTAAAAAATGTTCTTCACTGAACCTATTGTAGAACTTCTGATACTTTGAAAAAACTTTTTCCCCCCTTGAAATCTAT
Organism: Sarcophilus harrisii; assembly: GCF_902635505.1. Taxonomy (NCBI): domain Eukaryota; kingdom Metazoa; phylum Chordata; class Mammalia; order Dasyuromorphia; family Dasyuridae; genus Sarcophilus; species Sarcophilus harrisii. Next base: position 127,939,103 of record NC_045429.1, read on the forward strand.
ATTGAGATGTTCAACAACCTAAGAAGTTTATAAGTCAAGTTAATATTGTGCACATTTTAAACATCATAATCTTGAGGACATTGTTCCCCAAATGATAACAAATAATGCATATTTCATTTTGAATTTGAGGCATCTGTGACTTTGATATGAACAATAAGCTTTCTTATTCTCTCACAATCCTTTTCTGCCATATACTTCTTTGTAAGTGATTATTTCAATCTGTTTCTTTATTTTCAGGTCATCAAACAGATACAGGATATGGAATTCTTCCTCACACCCTGCATATATACAAACAGCATCTGCACTTGTTTCTTATGCATAATTCACACAATATTCATAAACTCATAGTCCCCTCTCCCTAGGAGTTCTACATCTCATAAAAGCAGTAGTTCTTATAATTCTAGAAGTCATTCATTTATTATTATATTCAGATTTTGTTAAACACCTACTATGTTCAAGGCATTATGGTGGGTATTTTTCATTTGTCTGCTAATAATGAGAAGAGGTATTCAGAAATATAGAAGCAATAGCTGCTGAAGCATGATAATAGAATAGAAGCAGTAGGAGCTGGAGGAAAAGTTCCAGCAGAAAAGTCTTTATCCCCTCTAGGTCACCGCAGTATTTTTGGCCTACTGAAGTAAGGAAAATTGCGGGTGAAGAGTGGAGGAACACTGATTAAATGATAACTCCCTTTCCACTCTTCTGCCTCTCATATATACTACTCACACATTGGATTCTGATTTCCTCACCTTTGGACAACTAATTCTTATTCTCATATGCAAACTGATGAATGAATAACTCAGAGAGTTATCTTACCTTATGTAAAACATACATTGTTAAGGACCATGCCTAGGTGAAGGGGCAGGTCTGAGAGCCTCCATAGCTGTGAATCATAACACCTGAAGGAGTTACAAGGCAGCCTTTGCTGACATAGATATTCCTTGTGAATGGGGAGTGAAATAAATTGGAGGCAGAGGGAAGAGGAGAAAGGTCAGACAACATAACTGCCTCTCAGTCTCCTTGTATTATCATCATCCTCTCACATGAAGAGATCTATTCTACAGGTCTGAGTTAGACCTCCAGCAGCCACTGGCAGGTGGTTTCCATATCACAACATAAAATGAGCAAGCTAATAGTACCTAGGTATATAATAAAAATGATAATTATAACTGACATTTCTATAGTGTTTTAGCATTTTCTGACAACACTTTGAGGTAATTAATGATATAATTGACATTATATAGCACTTAGAGATTTCTTTTTTTTTTTTTTTGGACAAAATATTTTATATGCTTTGTCTTGCTGAATCCTCCTAACAACCTAATGAGAGAAATATCACAGATATTACTATATTCACTTGATAGATAAGCAAACAGAAGCCCTGTAAAGTAAAATAATGTGTTCATACAATGTCAAAACCCTGATTCAACTTCTCTCTTACTAACTCCCTCCAATGTCAACCCCTTTTCTTTGAAATTATCTCTGCTTATACCCATTTATAATCTAAGTTCCTTAAGAACAGAAATTGTTCCTGCCTTTTCTTTTTAATCCCTAAAATTTAGCAAAGCAAAACACAGTAAGCAATAAATGCATACTGATTTGATTTAACTGACTAAAAATGTCCTATACTCTTCCCACTGCTGATTCCCAATAGACTCTGCCCTAAGCCTAGGGTTACAATGGGAGTTAATACTTCAGAACTTGAGGTTGGGGAGGGATAAATGTGATTAATATTAGAATGGGCTAGTTATGCCCTAGAACTCATAGTCATAGAATCTTAGAGTTGCCGAGGAACTTAAAAAAGATGATCAAGTCTTATCAGTGTATTCCTGGGAATTCCCAATTGGAACTATGAGTCATTTTTCCATAGAAACTACTTACTGTGATAGTTAGGCCTAGTTAAAGAGTAAGTTAAATAGGTTTCTACGGAATAGTTTGGAAAGCTAGCTATTGGCTAGTCCATTATTTTAATGGGAAAATGTAGTACAAAGTCTACCTCCTTTGCTCTCAAACACAGGCAGTACAAAGATTGTTTCCTATTCTGAGTTCCTAACAATAACAGTGGGGGAAATGGTATGTTCCTGCAAAAGTACAGGAGTGAAGATAGCTATGAGATTTTTGCTATCACTAAAATGTTAACAGATATGTTTAAAGCTTAGAACATCATTGTACTATCTTTTGAGTGAATGATATTTCGCTCAAAAGATAGTATTTCATTGGCTATCCTAACTCAGTGTTAAAGGGAGAATAAGAGTTTATTGACTTAATGCTAACAAACAATAAGAAAAACAGAAAGGAGAGGCAATGTACTTTTATGGTATTCAAAAATGAAAAATGCATATGGGTCATTTGTACAAGGTAAGTCATGGATAAAGATAAAACTGAAATTCCTCTCCAAAGTATGTAAGGCATAATAACAAGGAATGAGGAAGTTTAAAAGGACATAAATAGATACCATAAACAGAACTCATTAAATAAATATAATCTCAGTGGGAATGACAGCAGTGCACTCTGGAAGATAAGTTTCTCAAGACAAACCTCCTTGTTTCATACTTCAAAATCACTGTCATGACAAATCTGTTCTCAGAGCTATCATAACAATTCTCTTTGCTTATTTTTATATCTCATATTACTTCATATAGAGAATGTCCTTCTTTTGAGTTTAAAAACAAGGCTGCCCTCAGTAAATGTTTAAGCTATTCATCTTTTAAATTGATTATACCATTAATGGTTTTGTGTATAAAGATAATAAAAGTTACAAAAAACCCTACTAAATCTTTCCTTTATGAATAATAGTTAAATTATACTTAGAATAAAATCAACCAATAGCCTTTTCTGTTTTAAGTGAAAAATTTCAATTCATTAAGTGTGTTCTTTTGAAAGTCATATTGTTGAAATAAACCATCCATAATAAATCATTCACAATCAATCATGAAATACTGGCCTCAAAGTCAGAGGACTTGGGCCCTACTTTCCATTCTGACAGTAACTGTATGCCCTTGGACAAGTCAATTTCTCTGAGTTCCAATTTCTCCTGTAAAATAGGAAAATAATTCTATTTTTATTACCTACATTATGGGAATACTGTGATAATAAGTGTTTCATTAAGTCTTGAAGCATTACATACTAGTTTTACATCAGTAATCCCCCTCTTTGAACTATAGAAGCACAACAATTTCCATTGGGGCTCTTGTGAATTACAGATTTAAATGATTATAGAGTTATTACATTTATGGAATAGATAGTTGTAGCTTGCAGAAAATGGGATGAATGTGGACCTGAAGCAAAGTAGGAAAACCAGGAAGAGGATCTAAGGAGACAGAATATTCCAGGTCTGGGACAGTTAACAAAAAGCCAGATTCAGAGATGGAGTGTCATGTGAAAGTCTGGATTTTAAATTGGATAGAAGGTAGTAAAAATTTAGAAGATTGGAAGAGTAGAGGGGGGGTGTAAAGGCCAAATAAAGGATTTTATATCTGATCCTGGAGGTAATAAAAACCCCAAAAAGGGAAAAATACTTAGAAATTATCTTTCAAGGATTGCAACATTTACTTGGGTTAACTATACTGATGAGATGCAAGTCAGTTGGAAGTGAGTGAAAGTTTATGTCCATGCCCATTTCTAAGATTTCAGGTTGATTTCAAATCCAGCGTTTTATCTGGATCAAATAAATGCCTGGGAGTTCAGATATTAGTTTAGTTTAAACCTGACCAAAGAGAAATATAGATGAATGATGTCAGAAGTTTTAGATTCTATACTTGGCTCTGCTGATAACTCACTGGGTGACTTTAGACTTTTAACAGCAATACTTTACTATTATAAGATCATATTAATCGAAGAGTATTTTTAAATTGTTCAGAGATTTAAGGTAAAGTTATATAGAAAATAGCATTTTGGCAGTTCCATTTCTAATCAGAAGTTGAGTATCAGAAAAGAAGTAGCTTTTCATTCACCTTACAAATGATGTTTCCAGATATTCAAGACCTTAAATTTAATTTTTGGTAAGAGATGTTGTTACTGTTTCAAAGCTATGGAATGTTTTTTTCTTGCCTAAATATTTTATTGATAGTAGAATTCAGAGGAAAGTTATTAAAATAGCCATTATTTCACAAAATGTGATTTTTAAAAGAATCCTAATGAACACTACAAATGAATCCAGCCACCTTTGCCAAAATAAATGAGAAAAGTAAATGTGTATTTTTTTTAAAGTTAAATAAATCTTATTCAGTAAAGAGTTTACATTCAGTGATATGCTAATGTTTGCATGTAGGGGGAAATCTTTTAACCAATTATCATAGAATTTGGGGATTTAGGATTGAAAAGAACCTCAGAGATGATCTAAACCAATATCCTCATTTTACATTTAGGGAAACTGAGGCAAAGAAGGCTGAAATAATTTGTCAAAGATCACACAGTTAAGAATGGTTTGTACTTAATGATCCATAATTCAATCTCTTAGGACCAATTGGAAATAATTAACCTCTCTTATACATGACAGATATCAGGCATTTGACAGGACTCATTATGTTTACAGAGAAGCACAGAATCCTGTGGTAAAGGAAAATGTTGTCCAATCCAGATTTCAACAAGAATGCTCCTACAACATACCTGAGAAGTGATCTTGTGGTATTGTATATCTTTAATGAAGAAGAATGCATTACTTTCCAAGGTTAGATAGCTCTGATTGTTAGGTAGCTTTTTCTTTATGTAAAGCCTAAATGTGCCTCTTGCAACTTTCACCCAGTTTTCTTAGTTTTGTTCTCTAGAGTCAAGCATGAAAAGTCAAAGTTATCTTCCCTATAATCATCTTCCCAGTTCCTTAAACCAGACAAGGAAATGCAAATGCTCCAGTATCTTTTCCAAGAAAACCCCAAATGAAGAATTGGACAAGACTGGAAGGATGAACAAAACCAAAAAGGACTGACTATAAAGGTTAAATGTGACCTTATGTCACAGAGCTTCAGACAGGACTGAAATGCCTGAACAACTACAACAAAATGACTTTCTCTAACATGGAAAAACTTCAAGTATTCTGTTATTCTTTTAAAACACTCAACTTCTATGACTAGCATTCCATCTCTCTACCCATGTATTTCAATTTCCAACACTTTTTGCTTTCCCTGAATGCCTAGGATGTCTGAAATACCATAAAAGGAAGAAGTGATCTCTCAGGAATAAAGCTGGATCAAAATAGGTGACAGGTTTCTCAGGTTCCTTCTCACCTTCACTTTTTTTTTTCTTTTATATACTGTTCCTTGCTCCTTTATGGGTTTCAGTGTAAAAAGCTGGTAATACTTATTAGTCATTTCAATTTTAATTATTGTAGGAAATAGGCCAATGCTAGACTGTTTGCTATAAACTAAGCTTTGGACATATTGATAAAAATGCTTGAGTGCTACATTAAAAGAACCAAAAGATCAATCAACAATCAATCAAAAAGATATGGTTGCATATCAGGCATTATATTCTATACTGCAGATACAAAGAAAACCAAAAGAAGGACTTCAATGAATGCTACATCGTCTGGGGCTGGGATTATTAATATTTTCTATATCACAGACACTTTTTAGCAATCTGGTGAAGTCTATAGACTCATTCTCAGAATATTATATTAAAATGTATAAAACATGTAGGATTATAAAAGAACCAATTATGTTAAAGTTATATTAGTATTAACACACACACACACACACACGTTCATAGATCCCAGGTAGAAAATCCCTGTCCCAAGGATTGGTTACAGAAAGACATAGAGAAGATGAAGAATTTTTTTTCTGAACATGCAAGAACTCAGATCTAGCTGAGGAATCAATAAAAATGGTATCCTTTTATAGAAAAAGATGATATTAATAATCCATAACTAGGAAGACAAATACTGTCATGATGTTGAAATTCTGCACTAATATCCATATCTCCATACTGGGCTCTCACATGTGACCCTTGGCAATTAGTAAGATGCTTGGTTGGGGTTGGAAAAAGAGTGACCAATATGTATGGAAGTGAAGCAAATTGGTCTGTTGGGGTATTATATCTATGTTTTCAAAACAATTAATAATATGGTAAAAAATCTGAGCTGTCTACCCTACATGCTATTTTTAAGTGTTTCCTTCCATTATTTAAAATTCAAACTATAACAATATAATTTATTAAAGCTTTATTTCTAGCAAGAGATAATTTATGTAACCAGGAGTATGCTTTTAAATAGAATTTATAAATTATTTAAAATACGAAATTTATATTAGTAATTCTGAAAGCTTATAGGCACAAAAGTAAGAGCAAAAACTACTAAAATAATTGTTTCTGAATACTTGGTATGGTGAAAAACAGTTATTTCACGAGTTTGAAAAATTCAACTGAGATTCTCATTTAGTTGGACATTTTCTTTCGCATTCATCAATTTTGTATGCATTGATCTTTGCAAAACATAAAAATATACAGTTTTGATTCAATTAAAAATAATAGACTAAGACCTAGTACCCAATTATTCTAATGACTTATAGCAGTACAAGTTTTCACAAATCATGCAAACAACTTCAGAATACTTAAAGCTCTCAGATTCTGACAGTCATGGAAGTAACAACCTTTTGTTTCTTCTTAGTAATAATTTTTATTATGTAAATATTGGCTGCATATAACATTTGCTTTATATATGACAAACTCTCAGACCAAACAAATCAGTCTATTACTAGCAAAACATAAGGCATTACTATTGAGGTCATCTAGTTATTTGTGCCCTATAGAAATCACAGTCTTGTTTAAATATTAGAAGAAGGTGAAAACTATTTGAGTCAATTGCTCTGCAGCTGTTCCTGTTTATTTTACACGGTAGCTTTAGATGTCCAGGGGCTTTTTTTATTTGCTTAGTTCACATTGAAACCCTCTGTGATAAGAGCATTTTTACATTCTGCAGAAAGATATTCAAATACATTTTTTGAAAAAAAATCTCCTAAAATTGTTGCCTTTCCCTCCATACAAAACTAAGGAATTCTTAGTTCTATTCTACACAACTAAAAGAGACTAGATTAAGATCTTGGGAATTAAGCTCTTGCCCTAATTCTTCAATTTCATCCAATTTTCTGTGGCTATCCTAAGCACATGTAATCATCTCCTTCAGATAATCTTGCCAATTATAGTATTTTAAAACAATTAGACTTTACATTCAAAAGCTTAAAGAAAATTGAACATTTCAAAGCTTTGGAAATATAAATCTTAATCAAAGAACAAAAATATTTTAAAGTAGCACATATTTTTTAAAAAAAATATCCTTGTTAGAACTGACAAAAAATGATCATACTTCCAGCAAGATAAATAATTGTAATATTTCATAACCGTGACAGTGATTTGACAATAACAACTGACATTTATGTAGTAGTTAAAGGTTTATTTAAAGCTTTTTATATAATTTGTTCCATTTAAGTCTCAAAGTAACCCTGTGAAGTAGGTATTGCAGACTTTACTGCTCCCATTTTATAGATGTGAATAGTCTCAAAGGTGACTAGGTAATGCAAAAGAGCACTGTTTAGAATTTTAGGATTAGGAAGGTTGGAGTTTAAATCTGCCCTTAGACACTTCCTAGTAGTGTGACCCTGAATAAGTCATTTAAAAAACATACCTCTGTTTGCCTCAGTTTCCTCAACTATAAAATGGGGATAATAATAGCACCTACATCTCAGAGACTTGTTTTGAGGATCAAATGACATAATATTTGCAAAAAGGGCTACAGCACAATGCCTAGGTTGTAGCAGACATCATATAAATGTTTATTCCTTTTTCTCTTCCATTTCAGAATGATTAAATGTCTTGTCTATGGTCACAAGCTATTAAGTTTAAGGGATGAGATTTGAACTCAAATCTCTGCTATTTTCTGATTCAACACTTCTTTCACTACTCTTGGTTAATCACAGTGCTCTCTTTGCTCTATAAACAAGTATTAGACCTTAAAAAGACCTTTTAAAATAACAAAGTTATTTTAGTAGAGGGTATATATAAAAGTTTTGTGCCCATTTAAAGTTATATCTCAAGTGAGTAAAAATCTTCGGTGATATTCATCCTCCCTAAATTCAAGCCCTGTTTGTATTTAGCTGTTATATGTATATGTATATAAACTAATTCTGACAGTCTCAGATGTATATTATATATATGTGTATATATCCATATATATGTGTATGTATATATGTATATAGTGTCCCAAAAGTCCCAGTGCAGGATTTATTTATTTTTAGTGCTATTTTATAACTTTTAAATTTATAAGAGCAAATATTTAAGCTATAAAACTACTAAAACTTTTGGGATACCTTATATCTGTTCCTTTAATTTTTGCAAAAATCAGTTTCCTCTGAATCCTTAAATATGACCCAATTCCATACTTTGCTATTTCAGCATCTAGTCATGATTTCACTGGTGTGAATTCCCTCCACTGAAGCAGCTCACAATTTTACCCATGTCCAGTAGACAACTTTCCCGGGTTTCTGTGGGTGCCTGGCCTTCTAGTACGAGCCTTCCTAAACTTATCTTGGCTGATCTTCAGATGACAAACACAGATCTATTGCTGACTCTGAACTTGAAACCTTTCTAACTTGGCAGCAGCTGCCAAAGCTTGTGACCTGTGGGCATAACCTTCAAGAACTCAGGGTCACCTCCCTGATACCTTGATGCATTGGAATAGGACACTGTCATGGCAGATAAAGCTGTCACAAATAGTGATTCATAACACTCTGGGAACATAAAGCCAAGCATGAAGGGTGGTGTGATTGGGAAGATTTTTCTGTAGGAAGGATTAATTTAAAATGATCAATGTCTCAGCAGAAAGATGGATTAACCTGAAGTATCTATGCAAAATGTGGAAGGAAAAAATGTTGATAAGGATAGCCTAGCAATCTGTTTTTAGTAAAAGACTAGCATGTTTCATCTATTTTTTTAAACTTGACAACCATTAAAGCACCATAATCTGAGCACATTTCTGTAATGCACAATGTTTTCAAAAGTTTTTATCTTATAATGGCAATTAAAGCTTTGGAAAACAATTTGACTTCTTTCAAGGTTGAAAATGCAGTTCATTATTTCAGTTGCTGCCCTATGAGTTCCTACATTCTAAATGACAAATATAAGGCACAACTTGATTGAGAAATTCCTCAACATTCTATTAATGTGGTCTGGCTGCAGCTATCTAATCAGCTTTCAAACACTATGAATTTTAGAGATGGAGGCAGAGTGGAAAATACAAACATCTTTTCAGAAGCAAAAATTTCTAAGTGATTCTATGTGCTGTCATGGTGCTGGCTGACAGTGTCCACGTGAGTGAGGCAGCAGAGCAGTGTGTATGAACAAAGAAAGAGTCTTTCTTGTCTAGATTCACTGTCATCTTGCCATATATAGCATGGTGGAAGAGAATAAATAACCAGTAGGAGATGATACTTTGTTCCTCTTAGAATTCTTTTTTCTATTCTGTTGATGGTACAGCCATTTTGTTAATGATGTTAGCATGGGATTTTATTTTAATAAAATCTAACCAGCTTTACTCACAATAGTACTATGTTAATGGCTATTTTCAACTTTCTATCCCTCACTTCCTTCTCCTTTATCAATATATACTTTATGACTTTTTAGTTAAATAAATCTTAATCAAGTAGATAAATGAAACTTAAAATTTCTTGTGAATCTTTCAATCATAGCAAGATGTCATTTATATTCAAAAAGTGTAAAATTCTTGATAGATAATAAGACTTCAGAAGTTTGAATTCAGAAGTCAAATTTAACTAGATAAAAGCAATATTTATAAATACCTAAGCTTTAAACTAATAATAAGAATCCATGGATATATGTGTTGAGACTTACGACAACATCAAATGGAAGCTCAATGGGAAAAAGACATTTATGTCATGCTAATTTGAATTTATACTATTCATATTATAAAACGGGCCACAATAGACTTGGAAAATTTCTTTACAAAAACTGATGCAAGATCAATGAAAGACAGGATCTATCACTTTAAGGTTGCTATGGAAAGATCAATATTTCCCCAACAAAGAGGAAGAAATAGTTAGATAGATATTATCAGAATCCATAAGAAATAGGTTAACAACTTAAAGAAATATTTTTGAAGCAATCACACATCACTTTCCTGACAACAGGTACACATCACTGGCACTACACAAAATAGCAAAGTGATTTATCTCTGTATAGAACCTATGAAATAGTTAAAATTGAAGAACAGAATAAAAAACCTTCAATGGGCAACATTGACATTAATGCAATAATGCAACAATAATGAAAATAATACAAAATGCAATAATAATAATTGGCAAAGAAGTGTCAAATAACTTCTCTGATTCATGTGTATTGTTTATAGAAACAAAGGAATTCATGATAGTAATTCAAAATCAGTTTGGAGCTTCAGAAATTAAAAAAGGATAAACCTTTTAAGAAAGTAATAGTTATTAAGGTAGATTATACAAGGAAATGGTAGAAACTACAGATCGTTTTAGGCTATGAGAAATTTAGGACCTACAAAACACCTAGGAAAATATAATCTGGTGTCTAGAATTATACTTCAGAAGTTTGCTATCTTTCATGGACAGAGAATAAATTCTTAAATCACAAAGACCTAAAAATATCCATAAGAATTTAATCAATAAAAGATACTGAAACCAAAATATTTTTATGGACTAAACTGTTGTTCACATTTGCCAGATACAATATTGATCTACAAACCTTTTTTAATAATCAATTTTGATATCTTTTGTTTTTATCTCACCAATATTTTCCTAGATGTCTTTTCTTACTCTGTTATATGATCCTTTATAATAAATAGAAGCAAAACACCAAAACATTTCAGTAAAACCCAACCAACACAATGAAAAAGTCTGACATATGTTCAATGTTCTACACTCAGAGTTTTCCTCCTCTTTAGAGGAATTTTGGGGAGGAGGGATAAAGACTTCTCATATCTCTTATTTGAGGCCATATTGGTCATTACAATTACAGAGGATTTTGCTTTGATGTGTTTTGTTTCCATTTATTATCATAGTTAGGGTGTATAATGTTCTTCTGGCTCTATTTACTTCATTTTGCATCAGTTCATATATAAAACTTTAAAAAAAACTTTCAAAAGATGTAACCTTGGGAAGTACATATAAACATCAAGTTATGTGGAATGAAAAAAATGAAAAAAAAATACAGAAACCTAACAGAAGAAATCAAATTGGCTCAGAAGAAGTCATGTTAATCTCATTATTGTAGTGGTTCTTAGGATGCTTTCAGGGAGTCTATAGAGAACAAATGAGTTTATTGCAAAAACATTATTCACATTCAAAAAGTAGTTATTTTATCTGTGTAGTTCACAGTTCTTGGCTCTTCTCAATAATTCAAGGCAATTCCAATACACTAGAGATGGAAAATGCCATCCACATCGAGAGAGAAAGAACTATAGTGACTGAATGTGGATCTAAGCATAGTATTTTCACCTTTTTTGGTTATTTTTTCCTTTCATGGTTTTTTTTTTCCTTTTTGGCCTGATTTTTCTTACACAACAACATGTTTAAAAGAACTGCATATATTTAACCTATATCAGATTGCTTGCTGTCTTGGGGAGGGAGGAGGTAATGAAGAGAGGAAGAAAAATTGGGAACACCAAGTCGTACAAAAATGAATGTTGAAAACTAACTTTACATGTATTTGGAAAAATAAAGACTATTGAAAATAAAAAAAAATATTTCACATATACTTTCTCATTTGATCATCACAATAGCCTTGGGAGGTGGATATAAGAAGTATATATAGATACACGTATCTATATATTCTAAATAGAGGAGAAAAATGATTCTCAGAAAACTTGCCACACAATTAATAAGATATAGTGAGATAATAAATATCAAAAGTCAAGACTGAATATAGGTCTCTCCTGATGCCAATCTTATTAGTACCATTGATCCAAATCAGTTGTGTGAATTTTCCTATAAGAAGAGAGCATAGTTCAGTTATTTGTGGTAATTTAGTAAGATTAAGAAGGCAGGTAAATTTGACGTATAAAGGAGTTTAGCTATTTATTCATGTCTTCTTCACAAGCAAGAGTAGAGAAAGAAGGAGTGAAGAAGCTTGAGGAAACAGATATTGAATTGAAAAGGAAGTGGGAAGACTAGAGATTTAAGAGGAAGATGAAGAAGTAATAGCATTGCTTTGTGGGAATTCTAGGTTATCTAAAACAGAAATAGTACTTAGTCTGTACTAGTTTAGGAGAAATAGCAGCGGTAGTTTGTCCAAGTCTGGTTATGACACATCAATGAATCATAATAACCTTTGGAGAGGAGAGCTCTCAAAAGACTGGATTTTTCTTCTATCACTTTCATTTGCTGCTTAGAGACTACTGGCCTTCTGGCAATGGTTTGTAATAATGTCAGTTGCTCTTGACAGAAATTTCAGATACCTACAGCTTCTGCTATCAGGATTTTAAATAATAATAATCTAGAAGTGGCCTGCCTGAGAAGTGGTGGGTTTCCCCTTCCTTGGAGATATTTAAGCAAAGGCTGCATAACTTTTTTTTTTTTTTTTAAGTCATTGAGTAGATTTTTTTTTTTTTTTTTGGTATATGGGTAGGACTTGATGGCTGCTGTGGTGCCTTTAAATTTTCAAGTTCTGTAACTGACTTGAAATTGAAACCTACAGAATTATTGAAACTAGGATAAAAATTAAGTAACTTTCAGTCAGGATGATCTGAACCTTAGTCCATGTTCTGTCTCTATGGTTTTGCTCAGGATATTATCTGTCTCTTAGGATCTCCTTTCCTAACGCTTCTCCCAATCCTCTTGATTCATTCAAGTCACATCTCCTCAGGAAACCTTTCCCAACAAACCCACTCCATGCTAATCTCTCCTTCCTCCAAAAGTCTTTGTAACTTATTATCTTTTCTTCTCAGTTTTGCATTTAATGAGATTTTTCGGTTTCATGTATACAAGGTTTACTTCTCCAGTGAGATTGCTAGTCTAAATCTCCTGTTTGGTTCCATGTTCTCAAGAGCCATATATTATGCTCAGCACATAATGTTTACTGAATGCTTTTTAAATTGAGGTAATTGATAAAAATATTCTATTCTTTCTGAGGAGTAGAGAAGCTAGCTAATGTCAGGAGAGGCAGCATGGTGTAGTGACTCTGAACTTAGAGAAGATAGACCTAGGTATCAGTGCTGTCTCATTCAAGTTATGTAGTCTCTGAATTTCAGTTTTCTCATCTTGCAATGGGGAAGATGATAACTTTATAAAGTATCTGGATTATATAAGAGAGAATAAGTATCAAAGCCAGGAAAAACTAGGTCTGTCTCTGTCCATACATTCCTGTGCTACTTGGGAGTATAAAAGATTATAAATTGTGTGGGCAGAGGGATTTTTTACATCTAGGCATTCTATATACTACTGAAATACCAGCATCTAGTGTCTATCCCCTAATATCTATACAACCTATTTGTAAGGGTCAAATGAGAAAATAATATAGATTTAAGGAATTTTGCATGTCCTGTATTAATGTCAGTTATTTCCTGCTTTGAGTAAACATACTTTTGGTTTTCAGAGAGGTAGCTTAATGAATCCAGCAATGAGTACTCTCAAAGAAGGTGATTTTAAATGGGGGCAAATCAATCAACACCATGTCCTGAAAGTCCACTATTGTGTATGGCTGAACACAAAGCATTATAGAGTTTCTATTCAGAAGATATGGATCCTTCTTTAAGGAGCTTAAGTTTAACAATGAGGAGATTAAAAGCAGCTCCTAGAAACAAAGTGACAGAACTAAATATGTACTCACATATACACTAGGAAAGCATACAACACAAATATATCTACATAGGAACACATTTCCTCATGCCCTGTCAATTTAATTTATTTGTTTCTGAACTTGAATGGGCTAAGTCCATCTCACCACTCTCAGCTACTAATTCCTGACTTCTTAAAACAGTTAAACTTTATATGAGTTGAAGCAGGTTTGAATTTAAGACTTAAAACTTAATGAAGTCCTAGTATTTCAAAATTTGACCTCTACTTCCAATCTCCTATGGCTTTTGGCTTAACTGTTGGAAGACATACTGAGTAGTGATGAATTTGATAGATGATACAGGAGGGAATTGAGCCTGATATTTCTAAAATTTGATCTAGCACTTAAAATACAATTCCTAAAAATAGGGTTATTCCTAGAAATCACTGGAAGGTCAACAACCTTCAATTTGATAGTATCTGACTTATATACTCTTAGTTTTTTTGGTTGTCATTTGTATTTTATGTAATCAAACTTTGAATAATGAATAATCTATCACCATGAGGTATTTAGCACCTAGAAGGCTTACTGATTGATTATTTGTTGAAGCCACATACTGATATTCTAAGATAAGAAAGAACCTAAGTCAAAGAAACTTAACCTATTTTCCTCAGTGGCCATTTTCTTTCATAATGGAACCAACCAGGAAACTGAGGCCAATTGCATTAAGTGAGTTGATCAAAGTCACACAGTGTGTATCAGAGGTTGCATTTGCCTTAGGTTCTCTGACTCTAGAGTTAATGATCTTTTAATTCCCTTTCAGGACATTAATATCAATGCCTCTCACCTCATCAAAGGTTCATTTTCACTCAGAAACACAAAGCACATATTTCTTTTGACAATCCTTGAAGCTCTGATGCAGAGGGGTCAAAGTCACATGAAAGCATTTTAACAAGATAATCTCAGTCATCTGAAGGGATAAGTCCCCCAAAGTACAAAGTCCTAGATGATCATATAAGCTATAGAATCAAACTGTTTTTCCTCAGCAATTCACAAGTTTGGAAAAAGGAACATGATTATCTCATGGCACAGTTTTGATACATAGATTCTAGGCTGATTCTTGTAAGAACAGTAAATGATGAGAACACAATTCCAGTTGCACTGTATGTATGCCTGTTGTCAACTTGTCATGTGCATCTTTGACCATTCATAGTGAGATGTCAGATTCTACTGAAAGTTGCTGATTGGTGGGTGTGATTGCAGCTGAACATGATCAGGTTTGCAGTACCCACAGATCCAAAAAGTGTTTGCTATGTAATTCCCAGCCTTTGTGTTCAGTGGTGCAATCCCCCCCAAACCTGAAATTATGATAATGAATCAGTCTGTGTCTTGAATGTTCCAGATCAGTAGCTCCGTCCCTTTAGGGAGGCTTCACTCTATCATGATAAATCTCAGTGTAAATTCTCAGTATATTTATGCTTTGAGTGTTTGCTGAGAAAAAAGGAAATTTTTTAAAGTGCTGATTTGAAAATGTGTATAATGGTGGAATGGACATATTGTATTAGCAAAGAAAATGACTACTTAAACTTCTCATGTAAAATACTTCCATAGAGAAATGGGGTAGAGGTGGGGAGGAGAATTGACCTGAAAAATAAAAGTGATGATATGTAGAAAGAAAAAAAATCCCAAAACTATGACTGGAAAAATGAGGTCCTGCCATGTGTATCTTGATAAGAGAAGTGAAGCCAAATAAGTGCCCTGAAGTTCAAACACCAAAAGGGCTCAGAAACATTGGAGTGGCTGATATTAAAAATTACAAAGAGAAATCACAAAACAAATTAAATGAAGCTAGACAAGAGTGAGACATGTCATGCTGTGCATCCAAATGATAAATAGTCCTGAAATTGACATCCATTCTGTAGATATGATAAATGCATTAGATTTGTGAATAAATGGTTTGTAATATTTAACAAGAAGGAAGGAGCACCCAAAAGCTCTGAAATGTAAGAAAAAAATTAGGCAGGGATGATTTCATAGAATTTTATCTGAAAAAAGATAAAGAGAAATCAAGATGGAGAGGCCTTTATAGTAAAATATTTTAAGTAAAATAATTATTATTGGCAGAGAACCATTATTCCTTCTCCCTTATTAGAGTATAAACTCCTTGAGAGCAGGGACTATTTTTTTTATACTTCTTTGTATATCCAGAGCTAAGAATAGTGCCTGGAACATAGTTAAGTGCTTAATAGTTGACTGACTGATGCTGTTAGGTCCATTTCATTAGAGCAGAAGGGATTCAGGTATAAACTTTGTAACAAACCCTATGTCTGTAGTCTTCACATCAGTTTAGACAAATACAGAAAGATTCAAAATCAGAAGGCCAATCACCAAAGTTTATGGGCATTGGTTATTGGTTACATCAGGGATCCTAAGAGATACCTGGGAAATCTCCACAGGATTAATAACAAAGAACAGAAGATCTTTTCAGGAAAATGTAGGAACTTTTTCAACTTGACCTACTTTGCATAAGTATAATTTTAACCTAATTCTGTTCCAACTACAGGGAATCCCAAAATTTAAATACTTACCTTGAAGTTTGGGGATATGAATAATGTGATTAAAGATTAGAATGGGACCACAAAAGATGAATCCATCCAGTGTGCCTCTGATAACATTCCCTTTAGACCAAAGGGAGTATTTAAGAGGTATTTAGCATTTCAGTGAAACTAAGGTAGCAGTCCACAATACCAGTACTGCTTTGGGGATTTTTTTCTGCTCTCTATTAAAAAACAAAAAACAAACCAAAAAACAACTTATAAAATATATCAGTAGTTAGGAAAAGCCAGGGGCAAAATTTTTAAGTGAACAAAAATATGTCTTTGGTGCTTCTTATCTCTTTTCATTATTTCTATTAGTTATCTATTTTTCTTTTTCCTCTTTCACCTCCCTTCCTCTGCCCAGGTTATCAACCTCTGTGCTGTTCTCTAGCTACCCACAGCACACAACAATCACAGTTACCCCCATATGTGGGGGATCTGGACAATACCCCACCCTTTGGGTCTTTCCCTCATCTTTCCTCCCCTTTATGTGCACTTGTCCTGGGTTCCATTATCTCAGCCATGAGCTCTCTGCAAAGTGACAGATAACAAATCTGATGAAAACTCATCTGTGTACGCTACATTCTCGTTGTTAATGGTTTAATGTGTTATCCCTCACAGCTAATGCATTCATACTTTAACAGATCTCTGTTTGAATAGTACTAATAATGGTACTGAAACAGATTAGCAACAAGATACTTGTTGGTAGATGGGCCTTATGGTCGCTTAAATTCTACTTTAGGCATAAGGCAATTGTGGAATTTAGAAAAACAAGTAGAATGATATATCCAATCCAGTTGGGAGTCCAGGTGTGAATATTAATCTTTATTTTTCTGTAATTAAGTAAACATGCCAAAATGCATACTGAAAAGAGTTAAATATTGAGCCTCAAATGATTAACAAATTAGTCCTTCTCACTGTGTATATGCATTCTTGCGCTTTATCTTCTGCTATGTTACCATCAAAATTCACACAAATCTCCCCATAATATTTGTTATTTTCTTTTCACTGCCACCTACCAATATGTTTTTCTCTAGAAAACTCAACATTCTTTACAGACAATTTCAGATTCTTATGTTAGGCCTATAAAATAGGCAAGAAATACATTTCCCATTTCAATAGGGAACACTTGAAAACACCCCAAAGAATCTGTTTTGCCTAAGATCACTGAAAAATCCACGGAGAAAACTAGCAGCAGGCATGATTAATATGACTCCTTTTAGAGGTGATAATATATTAAAAAAAATACTGATAGTAATTTCATTAGAAATTCGAGTCAAAATATAAAGAATCAGAACACATGATTAAGAAAAATGGACACTGAGAAAACATACATAGTCTGTTTTGGTGCACATGGCAAACTTATCTTGTCTTTCTCCTATTAGTGCTTTTTCACTTAAATTGGAAAGAAATGCACAGTGTGATTTTTTTTATATAACCCTGTATTTATTTTTATGGAAGCTCTCCCTTGCCACCTTTAATATACTGCTACTCTAGATCCCTAAATGAGTATAAAATACAAACATATCAACATACTTATATAAGATTTACAACATAAATTAGGTCTGTTCCCCCTTTTGTCACAAGATAGGCCTATTCATGGCTGTTTTGAATAAGCCCTCTCTCCCTCTTAGGTTACATATAGGTCATACAGAATAGTTTCTCTCTAGAGTAACAGTCTCTCACTTCCAACTAGCTTTTGAAGATCTTCACTTGCATATTCTATTGACCCTTCAAATTCATGTCTTTAATTGAATCCACAATCTCCTCATGTAAATCTGTACTTCATCCTAACCTCACTACTTCTTTTGACTAACTTTCCAATTTAACAGTTCTCCTTTTTAAATCAGTTATTTGTCCCCTCCATCAGACACTTCCTTAAAATTAAGGTTTGTGTTGTATCTCTCTTTGTGCTTCCATAGTTTTATACTAACTGCTATTTTATATATATTGATGAGTTTGGAGGAAAATGTAGACATTTCCTTTTTTAGCAAGTCAGGAAAGTCCATGCTCAGTATTAAATAACAATAGGCTTTCTCTCTTAGAAGAGATGGTTGCCTTACTGGATGAGGGACCCATTGTAGGCAAAAGAATGCTTTATTTTGTATTAATATTTGATAGTTATATCCATGGGTCTATCTGAAGGCAATCATTGTCTTTATTCCCTGCAGCAGAGTTCATAGACTTGAGTAAGATGAGCTCCATAGACCCTGAACCAGACTTGGATGATCCCTTAGTACCTGATAGTTAACATGAAGAGCAAGCTTCATTTTTTAATACTTTTTTTTTCTATGTCAAGGAAAGATAGTTGCTGTATTCTGATGACCTTGAAACAGCCTGGAAATTAGTCCGGGTTGTCTGGGGAGGTAATATGATCTTGCTTTCAAAAGTTAACTTCTCTTCATGAAGGAGATAAGTATTGGGCTCTGCCCTTGGTGGGGAATAGTCCTTGAAGCATTAAATCATTAAAAGAGTACAGCACATAGAAGCTGTTACCATATAACTTATGCTACCTTATTAAGTCTAACAAGTTTGAAACCATATGTCTCCTAAGAAAATTGAACATATTTGTTTACAAACATACATAATAAGTGACAATATGTATAGAAAATAAATTACTCACTCTGAATTATTTAACCAGTTTTTTTTCCCTTCAAACTCTCAAATGAAATGATTATAAAACTTAGGCCAAAATAACATCAAATCAAATGATACCTACTTTTTTTTTTTAAAGGACTTAGGTATAAATTTTTACAAGAAAAATAAACTAAGTTGTATTCCTCTTTTTATTCCCTAATCCCCTTTATTTTAATAGATGTCATTAGTGTGAATGGGCAAGATTATAGAGAGTTTCCTACTCTTCAAATGTTTCATCTTATTTATACTTGACAATATACTTGAATTGAACTTGAATACTTATTTATATTGAATTTATCCCTTCAATAGGGAATACATGATCACATCTCATAAGAGAAACTATCATGGCTATTTTTACAGCAAAGTAAATACCCTTAAAGGCAAATTTAAAGGAAAAGCAATATGATAAAGCTTCTATTTAACTGATCTTTCATTGAAGTATATGAAAGCACTTGACAAATCATGTCCAATAGTTTGGTGAGGGGTCAAATTATATTTTCACCTACCAATACACCAAATCTTTAGCAGTCAAGGTTCTCCCAGTAAATAACTTCCATTCCATTTCATTTATCCCTAAATCATGGTAGTTGCACATAATGTTATGTAATCAGTTACTGACAAGGCCCCAAACTGAATTTTAGGATCGTTTGTGCTCCATATCCATCTCAGCAATTCTCCTACCCTTTGTTCTTTTAAGATTCAGCTTCTATATCATTCTACTTTTAAAATCTTAGATGTATGGTCTTTCTATTCAAGAGAATTTGTTGAGATAAGCATTAAGTATTGATACTAATAATCACAACCTAGTTTTGTGTTATTTTTTGAACACTATGAAAAAACCATTTATTATGAAATAAGATAGTTTATTCTACAACACCATCAAATAATCCCAACTACCCCATTTGTGAAATCCCCTGTTTTGTAATGTCAAATCCTTTACCTGTGTCATGAATTTTCTTCCTTTCCTACTGTGAAACTTCAATAGCCAGCCCATTAGGCCTTGCCAGTTTATTCTAACAACATTTAATAAAATTAAGGCTACTGGGGAAGAAAATGGTATATAATTCTCAACTAAATTAATTTAATTTGTAGAAATTCATGTCTGTGTCCTTTAAATCAATGCCATTTGACATGGTACCATTTGAGCTTTTAAAGGAGATAATTCTTTATCTTCCAGTTTATTCCCTGTATCTTTCAAATATACTAGGAGAAACTAGAACTTCTGTATCTGAAGGAAAGAAGTAGTGTTCTGTTGGAGTGATGGAGGGTATAGTCTAAGGACTGTCTCTGATTCTTCTAGTCACAATGTATTTCTTAGTCTATGATCCTTTCTAATTAATTAAGATTCACTTAAATTTTTTAGTAAGGCTATAGAAAGACCCATCTAATATTTTTTTAGTTTACCATACTGACTGACAAGACAATTTCAATTTGGATGTCTGGGCTTTCTGTGATTATATTAGTTGAGGCACAATTGGAACCCAACTTTTATAAATGTTTTTTTCTGTTTATTTTCTGGAGGACTTTTAGACAAAATTATAATCATGCCATCTTGACCATGAGGCTAATAGTTTAGGTTTTCTTACAATCCATAGTTTAATGATCATTCTTTCACTAAATCCTATCATGATGGGCTCATTATGGTGTGGAGCTTACCTTTGCTTTTCAAAGGCATATTATTAGAAAGGAAGAGTGAGGATGACCTTGGGAAAGTGACTTAATTTCTCTGTACCCTGGATTATTCTCTAAGACTATGGAGAAAAGATATATAAAACTGTGTGTGTGCATACATAGCATATATGTATATACACATAGACTCCTATAATAAACGTGTGTATATAGAGTGACAATGTATTGGAAGTTTTCTTTAACAATGAAATCACAGGTCCATAAACACTTATAGATATTATTTAACAGAATCCATATTCTAGCGGATCCTATACTATTTTTTAAAGTCTTGAATATGGATATGGTTACAAATTGTATGTTTGCTGGCTAAAGAATCATCTATCTGAATTTGGAGAGACACTATAT
The DNA here is from genome assembly GCF_902635505.1 of Sarcophilus harrisii. Classification (NCBI taxonomy): domain Eukaryota; kingdom Metazoa; phylum Chordata; class Mammalia; order Dasyuromorphia; family Dasyuridae; genus Sarcophilus; species Sarcophilus harrisii. Next base: position 127,960,108 of record NC_045429.1, read on the forward strand.
ATGTGGATATAACATATGAATATACATGTATATTTATATTGATTATATATTATTGAGTAGATCCACTCAAATGGATAAGAGAATAAGGGAACTTGGGTCAACAAGTATCTCTTTCTACATCCATTTTCTTCATTCTATATAAACTCATAGTGTATCATGAACTAGTCTCCTGCAAATGTCCTAAAGAGATACTGCATGTCATTACAATACATATACTACAATTTTCAAAAGCTTCTGTTAACATTATTGTGACTCAAGGATAATAAATCTTTGCCCCTTAACTTGGAAAAAATAATATTATTGTGAAAGAGCTCTTAAGTTTGTATGGCAAATTGCTAATACAGAAAACAACTTTTATATAATTTCAAACACAATTTCCAAAGCCAACATCATTTCTTCTGCACCTGCGTAATATATAGTGTTTAAGTGGGTTAAATTTTAACTGCAAAGTAACTATAGTTGATTAATCAAATCAGCAAAAGAACAACTATAAAGGTCACTTTATCATTTTAATTTAAAACTTGTCTTCGACAATAATAAGCATGTCAAAGTATTCCTTGCATTAAGGAAAAGGAGGAAGGAAAAGTAATAAGCATTTACATAGCTTTTATCATGTGCCAGGCACTGTGCTAAACACTTTAAAAAATATTTTTCATTTGATCTTCACAACAACCTTGCAAAGTAATTACTGTTACATTTTTACAATTGAGGAAACTGAGGAAAATTACAGGGCTTGCCCAGGATCATTCATCTAGTAAATGTCTGAGGATGAAATTAAAATCAAATCTTCACTCTAGGATCAGCAGTCATTTATTGTGTCATCCAACTGAGGGAAAATTTGGCTTTGAAAAAAATAATAAATTTTGGAGTAGGGAAGAATTATTTCCCCTTATGAAAATATTTGGCATAAGTAAATGGAGAGTGACATATATTAAGATATGAATTTGTAAAAAATTTATTCAGGAATTTTTCAAGAAGAGACATTGTTATTATAGTGAGATCAAAGGAGATAGAGGTAAGTACAAATGTCTCATAGCCTGTGAGGCCCTGCCAAGTTGAGGACTGTCTGGAGAAGCTTTCATTAAATATTATCAACTTATATCTAGAGAAGACCATAGGTATCATCTAGTTCCATTCCCATTATTTTACAAGCGAGGAAGTTTGCACCTAGTTAAATTCAATGATTTGACCAAGTTAATATAAATAACAAGTACTAAAAAGCTAACATTTGAATACAGATTCTCTAACTCCAAATACTGGGCTGACATCACTATACAGCACATCATACTTGGCTATTAAGGTGAGACTGACTGATTTCATTGATACTTTCTTGAAGAGGATATAAGTAGTCTATTTAAGGAAGGCTCAATGAATACTGCTAGTGTTGCTTAGACAAAATTGCTTAGACAAAATCTGTTCTGGAGGTTTACAAAGGAGACTATGAGATGAAAGACTGGAGGAGGAGCTGGATGAAACATTGGCAGGGCTAGGCAGATTAAAGGCCCTGGGCACATTCCTAATGTGTAAACATATATACTGTTGTCTTCCAGATTTTATATTTGTTGTTTTCTATAGTATATAATTTGGTGGTGATGGTGGTAGTGAGGGGCAGGGGTGTGTGTGTGTGTGTGTGTGTGTGTGTGTGTGTTTCATACTGCCTTTTTTCTGAGAACTAGTATGTAGTTCAGGATAAAGGGAGGACTTGTGTTGAAAATCATGCACATGGCTGGCTTTGATTTGCCTTCCCCCTGCTTTTTAAATATTTTGTTACAAGAAATGGCTTGCTGGGCAGGGGAGGAGGAAGGAACATATTCAGATATGAAAGTGATGTAAAAACAAAATATATTAATAAATATTTTTCTAAATATTATATTTCAATTAATAGCTTCTGCTGTGTCCTTGACAGTCTTCTCAATGCCACTCCCTAACTCTGAATGTGTCTTCCTCTATGTATCTTGGTAACTCTGACCCTTACTATATAAAAGTAGTTATGCCTGTATGGGCAAGCAGATTTCTTTTGGAAGAAATTTGGTTAATATGGTTAGAATAAAAATAGAAAAGTGCAAGAGCAAAACTCTGAATGAAACCTCATAGATCATGTCAAAGAAAAACAGGTAATGCATTAAAGACTAGAAAAGTGGAAGAATTTCTATACTAGTGAAATATCAAGACAGTTAATAATTTCTGACACTGACTAGGAATGGATGTCTTACAGGGGAGGGATAAAGCTCTAGCACAATTAGGTACTTTAAAAGCAGAACAGAAAACTTCCTAACTATTCAAAGTTGATGCAGTTATTAAACATGAAAATTGATTATGATTTTTATTCTGGATGGTTTAGATGGAGATGTGGATTTCTGTTTACATAACTGTCTAATCATAAGAAAGAAATGCCTGGTATGTATGTACTAAAATAATTTATTATTAATAATTACTTTATAATCAGAGTGGTAAAAAAGGTGTTTTGGATTTGTCCACTGTGTACAAGATGATCATGAAACCCAGAAGAGACAGAGTATTATAAATGATAACTCACATTCCTATAACATTTTAAGGTATAAAAAATGCTTTTGCTACATGAGGATGATGTGAGAGAGGTAGCCTGAGTGTTGTTATCTTCATATTATAGATGAGGAAATTGAGACTCAGGGAGGACACAGTGGCTTAAACATAATAAAAAATTTAGCAGGTGGCAGAAATATGTATTTATAGTTTCTTACTTCCCAGTCCATGCTCACCAGATGTTAGCAGAAGGCTCAGGTATTGAAATGAAGGGAGATAGTCAAGACTAGAAGGAATAAGGGAGAAAAGATTGAATATCATTTGTGGTAGGAACGTTGTATGTGCATATAGATGGAGTACTTGTGTATACAGACACTATTTCTTAGGATCTATTTCCATTATAATATCTAGAAATTATTTAATAATAACTGACATATGGAGAGTGGTTTCTTACTACAAAGCATTTTAAATGCTTTATAAAGTGCTTTGTAATGCCCTAGTCATTACTGAAGATTCTGACAACTTTCTATAGAAAGTCAGTGCTAAATTCTTTCTTTTAGATGACTCAGTGAGGTTTTAAGTCAGTAGTTAAAGGAAGAATAACAGATTGCTTGACTATAAAAAAAACTAGCTAAAAGGTATACACAATTTTTAGTAAGAAGAATCGTGAAAATGTCTTATTAAGTCATTATAAGAACATTCTAGTCAAGTACACAAGAAACGTGCATTTTTTCATGATTTCTAGCTAGAGAAGTGATTTCCTGAAGATCACACAAGATGCCAAGGACAGAGTCAAAAACAGAAGCCATATCTCCTGATTGTCTGCTGTGTGCTAAATTCAGTGGCCCATGTTGTCCTTTATTTTCTGCACATCACTTAGATGGTTCCATATAAAACATCAAGTCCAAGAAGATGAACATCAAAATGTTGCCATAGCAATATTATCCTTTCTTTGATACATTGTATAAGATGATAAAGAAATGCAATTAGGGATTTCTGCACTTCCATGTTATTCTGCCTTTGTAAGATATTTCGTGATCAAGGCCCTACAGTTTCACAGCTAATAGTATCAAGTCAGAACAAAATTAAGAACTGTCCTCCTACCTATGGGATGACATATGAATTTGAAGAGATTTTGCCCTTCAGGAGTTGCTGATGACTCAGACTTGGCAAGAAAGCCTAGTTCTTCCCAGCCTGCAAAGTTTTTCAACCCCAGAAGAATCTATAACAGTAGAATGTGATGTCATTGAATATATACTTTACTCATTCTCATTTTTTACTTTTCTTGATGCCTTCCTAATTGTTTATACCTTTCCCTTTATGGAACTTTTTTCCATGACTACTTCAGAAGCAGCTTCTTACAATTTCACCAATGAATTTTTTTTGTGTGTGTGTGTGAATGTTACAAGTGTCAGGGAAACATATTTAATTTTATAATTTTGTCACAATCTTTATAAAGATGATATTATTCTTTGGCTTCCTTATAGTGATTAATCATCTATTTTAATTAATGATTTCATTTTAATTAATCATTCATTTTATTTCTGGGACATTATTGTTAGAATATGGAGAAGGAAGGAGGCAAGCATTTAAGAGCATCAAGCATTGTTCTAAGCAGTTTACAAATATTTATTTGGCTCTTACAACAATCCATATTACAATTGAGGAATTTGAAGCAACCTGAGCTTGAGTTACAAGAACCCTTGTCAAGGGTAACATAGCTAGTTAGTGATGTAGGAAGGATATGAACTCAAGTTCTCTTGATTCTCTATCTACTATGCCACCTAGCTGCTGAGACAAGAGTTCCTAGATTTTTCTTTTTATTAAATCAATTAAGTAATTTCCCCAACATCATGAAGAATGTCAGGGAACCATGTTACTTTATCTATTATCTACTAAAGATTAATGCAATTATTTAAAATTTTTGGATATTTTTAGAACTATGACTTAGTCAATAAAGTATCACTTGAAATTTTAAATAAAAATAGGAAATTTCAAGTAGGGAAAAGGAAACATTATTTTGGTGTTTTCATGGATTTTTCCTAAATATGTGGAAATGTAAGTAAGGTACTACCAGATTACATACAAGTCACCATGTGAAGAAGAAAGGTGAGCCAACATTTCACTTCTCCCCATTATTATCAAGATTTTAATCTGAATTGTTTTAATCTGAATTGAAATATATTAGTTATAAAATTGGGCATTATCTGTTATGTGCCCCTAGAACTGCAGTGTGGCTTTCCACCACAAGATGGTACACCAGATAGGACTTTTTTGCTGCATGAAGACCAATTAAGAGACTTGCAGTAATCTAGGTGTGAAGTTCTTCCTGAGAGCTTTAACTACAGTTATGGAAGTGGAAATAGAAAGGAAAGGGTGGAGATGAGAAGTAACTGGATTTTAATAGACAAGGAAACCAGGGAGACAGAAGAATTAAAAACATTTGAGAACTTTTGATTGAGTGTATAAAGATTTCTAGCTACAATATAATTTTTTAATCAAGAATTAAGATTAGAAATTTATCATTGAATTTTGTTTCTTGGACATCATGCTATTCAAAATTATAATAATGAACAAAGAAATAGAAAACCAAATCAAGATGTTACGAAATCCTTTGATATTCAATGCAATAAATTTTCATTAAGCACCTTATATGTGCTACATACTATACTGGATGCCACTAAGATTGTACTGATAGAGTTTTATGCTACAGATCAAACAAAAGGTCTACAAAGTCTTGACTTTATATAGGACTGGACAACAAAATCTGTTATTTACATTGCATTTGATTTTTTTCAGCTACTTTTTTGGATGATTCAAAAATTTATCCTAACTTTAAAAGATAGCATTATCAACAAGTCTTAAATCCTGCTATTACACAACTCTGGCAACAGAATATCTGAATAATAATTTGGAGTATATACTGGGGAGGTGCACACACATACACATAACTCAACAATAATAGCACTTCCCTCCATCTGAGTAGTAACTTGATATGTAAACTGGAAAGACACATGCACAATTTTTAGACAATGCATCAGAGTTGTGGATCTTTGAGCTAGGAGGAGGGATTAGGTCCGTGATTTCAATGGCATGAAGAATTTCTAGATGAGGGAATTCTTCCTATCACTGTTCTGCCTAGAGCATAGAGAGTTTATGACTTGCTCAGAATCATACAACCTCAAGTTTTATTTGTATCTTAGTAATCTTTTCCCCTCTCCTCACCCCAAGTCTACCGGACTCCTACAATCCTTCAAATCAATCTTCAAATTGCTACCAAATTCATTTTTCCTTCTTGTTTTCATTGTTGCTTTGTTAATGAGTCCTGTAATTTTTGATCCATTGTCTTAACCTGACCCGTCAGTTATATGAGCTTTTCCTCACTCCTGATTATTCCTCAAGACTTTGGACCTTCAGCTATGTCTTTAATTTCCAAATCCTAGATATTGGATGCAGTTTTTATCCACTCTGTCCTTATCTTTAATTACTAGTTTTCCCTGAGGCTACAAGGAATTTAATGACTGTTTGTTGAATTAAATTAATATGGTTCTTGTAATTTTGGTATTCTATTTTCATGGTCAAACCTGTGGTCTCTCACAAGATAATTAATAACATATGATATACAAATAGATATGTATATATAAATATATACATACACACAAAATGTATGTTTTCATTTTTATGCATTTGAATATATGTACACATGTATATATTTTTAATTTTTAATTCCATCTATTTGTAATTTATTTCTCTATTTCAACTGTGCTTATCCATTTATTTGTTTATATATAATTCTTTTTTATGTAGCATTATATAACTTGGCTTCCTACTATGTCTATATGACTGTCAAATACAAAATAAATCATAAAAATAAAGAGCAATTAACTAATGTCAAAATATTCATAGTAGTAAATAGTGAATAGGTATGGCTATAGTGGGGAAAACTAGCATGTGTTTCAGGAGTATTTGATTAAAAGGTCCCTCTGGATTTTTGATGTTTGTGGAAGTGAAGTGATTTAAGACTAAGCTTGTACAAGTAACTGATAGCTACTATCTCTTTATGGATTGGCAGCGGTAATGTCTCTGTCCCATGGGGAAGGGTTGTTTCAATTCCTTATCAATTTTTGTTTGCCTCTAAAGCATTCATCTCTATTATCATTATTGCCTAATTACTATATATATTCAGTGTGGCATCTCATTCCTTCTTACATGACTTCCTCTAATTTTTAGTATGGATGCTATTAAGTACTCCTCCTGAGGATATTGGAATGATTTGAAGTAGTATAGAAAGCAAAAAATTGGTCAAGCATGTTCACTGTAGGTATCAGAACATAAGACTATGTAATTGAAGGTCAGATTATTAGTCTAGAGAAGAAAGGAGGATGGAGCATGATAGTGCTTTAAAAGACTTGAAATTTTATTATATGGAAGAGGGATTATAATGATGTATAATTTCATAGGGCTATATATGTATAATTTTCATAAGGATCAATGTATGAAAATTTAAGAGAAATATTTTCACTCAAAACAAGGAGAACTTTCTGACAACTAGAGCTATTAAAATATGATAGGCTGGCTTTTTAGACAATGCATTCCTCTTCAATGGAGGTATTCAAGCTGAGGCTACATGTTTTGGCTTGTCAAGGTTAGAGGATCACAGGATCAAAGTAATAGAACAAGATGGAATTTAGAAATTATAAAGTCCAACATTTTATTTTGTAGATGACAAGGCCCAGAAATGTGGTGGAAGATATTTTTTTATATTTGGAGGAAAATCATATTAGATGTCCTTGAGTCTCTTTTTGATTATGCCCATCTGCTAATTCTGTTTTCTTTCCAGATTATGTTTCTCTATTCTCTATTCATCTTCTATATACTTATTTACATGTTGATTACTTTGTTCATTAGGAGGGAGGCTGGAATAGATGATCTCTCAGGTCCTTTCTTGGTTAGCATGAGTTACTAATTCCTTTCTCTTTCAGATCCTCCATTTACTCTGAAGATGTCTTGTATGCACCTAATTATTTACATGTTGTCTCCTCTATTAGACTGTATACTTTTTGGGACGAGGACCACTTTTTTTTACATTCTTGGGCTTGGTACAGTACCAGGCATGCAGTAAACACTTAATAAATGTTCATTGACAGAATGGTGATGGTCTTTCATATCAAATTTTCTTTAATTTTTAAAGTAGTTATATAGAAGCTAGCTTGTGTGCTAGAATTGGAGCAAGGAAAACTCGAGTTCATAATCCTGCCTCAGACACTTAATAGCTGCTTAACTTGGGGCAAGTCATTTAGTATCTTAGCCTCAGTTTCCTCATCTGTATAATGAGACTAGTACTAATATATATCAGACTATGATGAGCACTTACCACACAAAGTTGTGAGGGTCAATTGAGATAACATGTAAAGGCTTTCTGAACCTTAAAGCACTATATAAATACTATTATCTACTATTATAGATATCCAGTATCTATTATTATAGATATTAATTCACTTATACTTTTGGTCTTTCATTATTCAGTGATTTTGGCATTAGATTTTCTAAGTAAAATACAAGGCTCTTGATCCTATGAGCATTCTCCATTTTTGAAAAAGCACGTTTCTATGAGATTTTTCAAAATTTATATAGTTCTTATGATTCTATTCCATCTGTGCAACACAGTGAAAATGCCTCTGAACTTCTAATCACATTCATTTGTCTTCTCTGTTTCTTTTATGTTTCTCTTTTGTTCTCTTTGAGCTAACTGGATATTTAAGAAGGGGCTATCTAGGGCCAATAATTTAAACAGAGTGACCTTTTTCTTGATCATTACCAGTAGCAGTTCATCTTCACCAAGCTTTCAAAGTGAATACTAGGTATTTTTCCTTCAAAGTTACAATTAATTCAGAGCTTTCAATGGACAATAGTATGACCTGTTCTTTCTAAAGTGCATTTCTTGCAATTGTCTTGAATTGTTTCAAGCTAAAGTCCTGCTGACAATGTGAACTGTGCAGCAAATAACATCATCAGCACAATTTTCTTCTTACACAGAAGACAAACTAGTATTCATGATGAATGGTGTTTTTAATGGTTAAATTTGATACATTTTAAAATAAAGTAATCAAGTTTTATTACATTCAAGGTCTGAACATGTACCAAAACCATTAAAAAATGAAAGAAAATAATTGTTAGTAAATATAGTTTTATTCAACATAAAAAGTTTTCAAAATATGACCAAAACCAACATTTTTTGAAGATACTTCTTCTAATTTACACATGTAATAGTATAGAAAATGCTATCTACCAAAAATGTTGTTCAGATGGACTTTTTAACTTATGCATCCCAAGGCTCACAAATCACTAACCAGTTGATTAAAAATGGTCTAATGATTTGAACAGAAATGAAAATAGATTACTGTATCAGAAAGTCTGGGTATTTGATTAAATTGCACTATTCAGTGTGTGTTGTAGGGATGTATCCAAACAGATTGGAAGGAAATTATATCCAGCCTTAGAGAAGATGACACAAATATAAAAACTAGGTAAGTAAAAAAAAAACTTATATTTGGGAATTCTTCGTGCATGTTTTTAGATTTGGCAGTAAAAACAACAACTTGAAACAAAGCTGCTAGTTTAGGTAGAACATTATTCCGGCTATAAACATTGGCTGATGAAATAAATCAAGCTGAATGACTTGTCTAAGACATTGTAATGAGATACCTAATTAGGTATTGTTGAAGGGATGAGCCTTATTATAAATCACAAAATGAAGAAAATTAGAGAAGGTATTGTTTTCTTCTTTTCTTCTTAATTATAATGTTTGAGTTAAAGCAGTATAATCAACTGGCCATTATTAATGTTATTTTATATAGGGCTATAATACATAAATTATATAAAATGAAATATACATAATTTAAAATAAAACATAATAAAATCACATCAATATATCATAACATTATAAATACTTATGAAAAAATAAAAGGTTAAGAATGTATGCATAATTGATGCATATGTCAATCATAATTGACAAAACATTTCTCTAGGCTTTAGTATATATTTTAATAAGACATGAAGTTAAAGACTGGAAATACATTTCATTAAATAATTAAAAGTTAATGAATACCTAAATATCAATTTCTATGGAGCTTTATTTTATACTTTGCATATTTAAATTTAAGTTCATGCTTAACAAAATTGCACTATTATTATATAAATAATCAACACAATAATATTTGTGATTTTAGTCCCATATGATTCTTTGTGACTCCATTTAAAGGCTTTCTAGGCAAAGTTACTGAAATGTTTGCCCTTTCCTTCTACAGCTCATTTTCCAGTTGAGAAATGAGTCAAACACTTTTAACTGGTATTAAATGACTTGCCTAGGATCACATAGTTTCTAAGAGCCTGAAACTTGATTTGAACTCAGGAAGAGAATTTTCCCCTAATCCAGGTCCAGCACTCTAATCCACTATGCCACTTAATTGCCCATTAAAATAGTATGTGTAATTAGTACAGTCTTTATAAGATTTTTTTAAAAAAAGAATCCATTGTCTTACCATATAACATTTCACATTTATGCAGCATGTTAAGATTTATAAAGCAAATTTCTTCATAAAACACCTCTAAGGACTAGATAATATTGTTTCATTTATTTTAAAGATAAGGAAGCAGAGGTCAGAGAAGTTATGTGATTTATATATGTTCACATTAGAAATTAAAGAGAGGAGGTAGGTTTTGAACCCTTAGCTCAAGTCCTAGGCTCTTTCCATTATACCTCACCAGAGGTATGATGGTAACTGTTTAACAACTGACTTTTTACCTCTTCCACATATACCTATGATATACATTTTAAATACAATCTATATTAAGGCTTTCCTTTGATAGAAAGTTCACAAAACAATAAATCAAGCCCCAATGTCTGGTATTTGCTTATTTCATGAGATGAAATGCTCCTGCTAAAAATTTAACAATTAGTTCTCAAAAGTTAATTCCAATTGGCTCCAGCATTCCCTTGTATCCCCACCAAAATGTTTTAGTGATTTGTGATCTGAATAACTCAAAGGAAACACTGTTGAAATGAACTAAATATTTACTTATTTTTATTTTACATAGTTTGGGGAATGGAGGAAGTACAGTAGGAAACAAGTTGAACTCTTCTTTTTGAGCCAATTAAATCAAGCTATTCCAAAATCAAAAGTACTAACTAAATATTAATATTAATCTTCTAACTTTGAAATCATTCTAACTTTACAGATGTCAAAGATTTGTAGCCAAGATACTAAACAATAATTAGAATTTATCCTTTAATTACTATCTAAGAGTATTAATTCTTTAAATGTTAGCTTTTTTATCAGAAGTTTTTAATAATGAAAAGTTTCTTATAACAAAGCTATCATTTAACAGGCATGCTTGTCACATTAACTATCAGAGAAGAAATTCAAATGCCCTGTTAAAGAGCATTAGATGCCAAAAATATTTATTTGGGAAACCTTCACTATTAAAATCATTTTGCAGTGATAAGTGATTTCCATGCTGGTTGGCTTAAGATGTCTCAATCATTGTCCCCAATTTTACTAAGAAGAGATTATACTTTCCTTCTAAAATATTAAGAAAAATCTTACAAAGTCATATATTAATAGAATAAATAAACTGCACATTCTTAGAAAAAGTAGCTTCCAAGAACCACTAGAATGTTGTGCAAAAACAGGAGGCATGATGTTCTTAAACGTCCTGGCAAATTCAGGTGATCAGAATAGCTGACCTAGGAGGTCTCTTTTTGTGAGTTCACATTCTTTATGTAAGATGTCACTGAGTCTATGAGCATGTACAATCTATAACTATGCTTAAATCAATGGTTGTGTATATGGCATATGGGAAATAAATGACTTTCCTAACAAATATTTTATTCTATTCCAAGAAGGACTATCCTCTGCCACTTTTTTTGTATTAATATGGTAATTTGTTAGATACAAAGAAGCTTGTAAATGATTCAACTTAAAAAGTTAATAGCTTTTTATCAAAAATAGTAATTGGAAATAATATTACATAAAGTAAATTGCATAAAAAAGTTTCTCTCCTTCCATAAAATATCTTTTAAAAAAATAACCAAATCAGAATTTCAAAGCTTGGAATAATAATTTTCACTATTAAATCCATGTGAAAAGAAATTTCAATATAAGTTATTAGTGAATAATTTAATTGTAAATATTATTAAATGTATTACAATGAGAATTTTAAGCATTATTTATATTTACATTTTGGTTACTGCAATGAATATATTGTTAAAATTTGACAATGAAGACAATCATAAATTATTATTATATCTATTGTAATAAATTCAATTATATTTCTCTAATTTATCTTATAAGAATTTTTTTTACAATTCATGAAATTCCGCTATAAAGGAGATCTGAAAATTCTATTGTATTTAAATTCAAGAACCATTTATTCACTGCCTCTTATGTACAAGACCATGGGATAGATTCCAGGGATATAAAGAAAAATCAGACCCTGCTTTTGAAAATCTTATGATCTAATAATGAAGATAAATTATGTATATCAATAATTTGATTATGAATTAGAATATAAGTACAAAGGAGAGGTTCTAAGTGCTATGATAGATTCAGATCAGAAAAAAGATTTTCAATCTGACAATATCAACGGAGACTTCATTCAAGAAATAGGTCCTAAGAGAAGGAAAGCTTTGAAACATGTAGAAATAGATTTGGGATGATTTTGAATTTATTAATCTTTTTAAAAATGAAAATAGTATGCTTCAATCTACATTCAAACTCAATAGTTTTTCTCTGGGTGTGGGTAGCATATTCCATCATGAGTCTTTTAGAATTGTCTTAGATCATTTTATTTCTGAGAAGAGTAAAATCTACCAAAGTTGGTCATCCACACAATACTGCTGTTACTGTGTACAATGCTCTCCAGATTCTGTTCACTTCATTCAATATCAGTTCATATGAATTTATTAATCTGAAGAATATATCTGTGACTTTTTGGAAAATTTGAGAATTTAGGCTTTTAAATAAAAAAAAATCCTCTGCATCTTGACACAGTTTATAGTACATAGAGTTCACATAAATACCAGTTCCTCTGAACAATTACTTTGATTTGTATGAATTTTGACTTTATATATTACAATTTATTATTACATTATTATTTACATTATTAATGTACAATTACATTATTGATTTATATATAGAAATATATAACTTTATTTTTTGTTATATCCACAACTATATTTCTAATCTTTAAAATTTTTTGGTCATATGTTTAAAACCTATTTGGTTTTACATAGTTATAGGTGTTTGGGACAAAAAGACCTACCCAAAATGACTACTAGAGATCACTCATTGAAAGCAGAATTATTTATTAGAATCTTGAGAAGTAGACCCCATCCTGATCTGTGAGCCAAATTCACAGCAGGAGAGAGACACTCCCTTGAAAATGTTCACAGCTTTTATACATTTCAGACAAAGAACCTCCAAAATCCCACCCTCTATCTGTTGTGATCGGTCATATAAACCTTTATTCCCCTTCTTGGTCAGTGGAATGCAGTAGACAAGATGTGATATACAGCTTTGGTCACATAATCCCTTCTTTGGACGATGGAATGCAGTCCAGGCCTTATCTAAAATCACATATCCGGCCTATAGGCTTGATCTACTTTTAGCTAACAGTCTCTGATCAATATGTGCTTAAAATTAATCTGTTAAGTTCTTCACCTTTCCACACATAGGCATGTGTAAAATATTCAATTTGCCTTTATTAATTTCCTTTTAATGTCAGTTTGCTGATTTATGGACATCTAGCAAACTTGGGACCAAAGAGTAACCAGAACTTTCTAAGCAACATGAAGTTAGGTATAATCAGGGACATTGCAAATGTACTTTATTCTCTTGGGTCTTTGACAAGTTGATTAAACTTAATGGGTCTGCTTTTTCATCTGAAAAATATAAGGAATCATCGATCCCTTTCAAGATCCCTTTCAGATCTACATCTATAAATCCTATGTGGTATAGGATGTTTGAAAGCTTGAGGTGACTATACCAGGGATGGATGGGTACAATTTTTAAACTTAAGTGGGGGTAACTTCTAAAACTTTTGTAACTGAGTCACCCTAAATCTGGTCTCTAACAAGGTATTCAATTCCATGATTAGCCTCTTCCTTTCTCATTCACATTTTGGGTCATCCTCAAATGACATTGTATTGATTTAGCTAGTGGGTAGTCATGATAGGAGGCAATCTAATCCTCTCTATAAAAACTTGTGAAGGGACTTTGTAGATTTAAAACAATGTACCTTTTCCCTGAAAAATAATTTGAAGGAATACATACTTATTAATAGTACAATAATATTATAGATTTAAATACAGCTGAAAAGGACCTTAAGGTTAATATACACATACCCTCCTTAGAGAAGTCAAATCCCTTGAGCAGGGTGATATGGGTATTAAGAGAAAGAATTCAAACCAGGCCCTAATTGAAATTTAACATTATTTTTCTTTGCACCACATTACATTTCTTACTTTAACTCATACACAAGCAAAAATCAATCATGCAAAAGGATCTATTACACTTCCAACTAGAATTTACCTTCTAGCTATGATAGTAGTACAAGAAGAGTATGTAAGGGGTGTGAAACACACACCTTAAAATCTACTATAAAGAATAACAAGGTGCTCCAGCTCTGACACCTTTATCAGGCAAGAGCACATCTCTGATATACAAAATGAGTCAAACTAGAGGCAAACAAGTCCTAGGTATCTCCATTGAATCAATCAACCAAAGATATGAATTAGGTTTGAACAAGTTTTCAGTTTAAGAGAAGTAAAGTACTCTGAGTCATTGAATGAAATCAGGCAATAAATATCTTGCAGTTGATAGTATAGATTGTCATTCTTTGTAATTGTAAACCAATTTAGAATCTCACATTCTGCCCACTAGCTAACCTAGCAGCAGACTAGCTCCTGAGAAGGATTAACTTCATGGTAAAGAAAAGAAAAATTTTTTGCTTCCTCTCTTCCTGTGACTCAACCAGAGGAATACCTGGTAATCTTGAAAAGATAGAACTTTCCATCAGCATGTCACATTATCCCTTGAATAGCAATGAGTGATGGTAGCATCTGCATCAAGAACTGAGAGACATGCCAAGGAAAATACATACATTAGGGAACATCAACTTCTGGATTTTCTATGAAGATTTATCCTTAGAGCCCAGCAGGGAATTTTACAGACAAAGTAGGACTTTATATAGATTCTACAAAGGAAGAAAATAACTTCCAGAAAATAGGATTTGGAAATCACCCCTTTGCCACCTAAACTTCCTAGGGACCTTGTGAGGACACATGAGAAGGATGTACCTCAGACATAGGAAGGGGGGATTATTTCCAAAACAACTGTCCTGGATATTCCTGCTTAGTAATTTGTTTTTTCTAAAGCTAACTAATAAATGAGGGGTAGAGTCCATTGGATGGGGCTTGTAAACAAAGCCAATAGAGAAGCTGGTAGAGATCTCCTAGGTAAAAAATAATACCTGTTCTCTGGAGATCCAGTTGCTAGCGCTAATAGTAATTGGGGAGAATAGGTCCAGACTGAGTGTGACATTGGTAATGGAAATTTAGTTAAACAAACAATGTTGAAATGGTAGTCTTTCTATATTACTTTTAGTAGAATTTGTAGGACTATTTTAGAGAAGCTGTTAAAAAGCTTACCTAATTTTTTAATTAGATGAAATCGCTGATAGTTTTTTATCAGCAATTTCAGAACATTCTGCATCATTTACTCTATAGAGCTTCTCTTGAGCTATTAT
Source organism: Sarcophilus harrisii (assembly GCF_902635505.1). Taxonomy (NCBI): domain Eukaryota; kingdom Metazoa; phylum Chordata; class Mammalia; order Dasyuromorphia; family Dasyuridae; genus Sarcophilus; species Sarcophilus harrisii. The sequence continues at coordinate 127,975,417 of NC_045429.1, forward strand.
TGATTTACTACTGTACAATATAAATTGCTAGCATGAAAACAGTTTTGCTTTATAACGCATATGAATTTGGTGGGAAGAGCAAGGGTAGGCACTTTGATCTGACAGCATATAATAGTAGTTAAATAAGATCAATGAAACTTCCATTTACCTGAGTACATTTAATAAAAGAAATTCATTTTTAAATAAATTACTCATCAACATTGCTTCTGGCAAATCAATTTTTATTTCTTTTATATCTCTAATCCAAGACTGAGCACCTGAAGATCTGAATTCCGGTCTTGATCCTGCTACTTAGTTAATAAGTACTTACTACTTACCAACTTGGGAAAACACTTAAGACAGTTCTAAGCTTCCTTACTTAATAATACATGATCTCTGTGTTTCTCTGTCTCTGAATTTCTCTCTCTTTTCTCTCTCTCTCTCTCTCTCTCTCTCTCTCTCTCTCTCTCTCTCTCTCACCATCTCAGAGGAAGAGGGTTGGTATTATAGTAAAATAGTATCCAAGTAAAAGGTGATATTATGTTTACCACTTAGACATTGCTTTGATCTATATGTAATGTAGATAAACACACAAAATATGAAACTTATTACCAGTCTACTCAATGAGGACAAAATCTAGTTATCTGAATGTTACGTGTCTCCCAGCACTTAAGCCAAGTGTTGTATACAAAGTATGTACTTAAAATGTATTAGATATAAATATTTTGAAAATACATGAAAATATAAGTACCAATTTTTTTTTGAGTGATGCTACTTAGTAGTAATTGTGCTCTTGGTGGCTGAGAATGGCTGAAAATAGCAATTCAGGTCTATGCCAGGGAAGATGAACGAGCAAAGGAAATTGAGAAGGAACTGCTAGATGGGCAGAGGACAAGAGCAGTTCAGTGTATGAAAATCCAGGGAGAAGACAGTATCCAGGAGGAGATGGTAATAAAACATTTCAAATGCTCCAAAAAGGTCAAGAAGAATGAAGACTGAGAAATCCATTAAATTTGGCATGCAGGAGATAACTTTGGAAAAAGCAGTTTCAATTGAATGGCAAGAGATCAGAAACAACAACACAGAAAATTAGGAAGCAAATGGGAGGAAAGGATTAAGAAAAGTCAACACTATATCCTATTTAACATCATTCACTGATTCCTTGAAAATATAGCTTTAGTTGAAACAATAGTAGGGATCTCATTAGTTCATTGGAAATGAATTTTTTGAATAGTCAAAACTTGAATTTTGAAAAAACTTAAAATGAATCTTTATAGAGATCTTTCTTTAAAGAATCATAAGATCCTAGAGCTAGAGAAGAGAGAGATGTCAGAAGACCTCTGACAGTATTATAGTTGCTAGAAGCAAGCACAGGGCTGTGATGAAGATCTGATATTCCAAGTGATCAGAGATACCCATGAAGTTCATGTTGACCTCTTAAGGGACTAAAAGGGGATAGAGATTAGACAAAGACGAAAGATGAACAAACTCCAAGAATATCCTGAAAGGTATATGAGAAGAGGGCCTAACTATTTTTTCCTCAGGAATCCTCTAGCCTAGTTTAAGATATAAAAATGACAAATTCAAGATGAGTGTGGACATTGTTTCTGAAACACACACAGAAAACCAACTACTGTCCAAAGCTGCTGAAGGTATAATAAATCAATCTTCCCAAAGGAAAAGAATAATGAAAATTGTGGTAAAATTTAATACACTCATGGAAGGTGGATAATAACTAGTTAGAATTGGATCAGGGATTTCAGGAACCAAATCCCTCTGAGCTCCTTTACAAGTCCTCTGATTCAAACTGTATACAAACAAAAATTTCTTTTATAATAATTTTTTGACATAAAATTTAATTTTTAGTCCTGGTCACTGGGGCAAAATACAAGTCCAGTTAAATTTGCTCTTATGTGTGAAAGTTCTTCAAATACATGCAGACAACTATTCTGCTCTTTCCAAGTCTTCCAATTTTAAGGCTCATTCAAATGAACATTATATGGCATCAACTCAATTCACCTTCTGATTCTAGGATACTCTTATTTAGATGCTCTACAATTTATTGATCAATCTTTTCTACAAGTGGAACCTAATCACCAACATTCTAAATGTGCTCTGACCAGAGTAGAATACAGTGGGACTTTCACTTCAAAATTCCTGGATGCTTGACATCTTATGAGCTCAAAAATGCATCTGCTATAGGAGGTGCCATAACATGCGTTAACTTGTATTGACCAAGTCCACTACCACCTTTCATCTTTTTTCATAAAAACTTCTAACTAATCATATCCCCCCCTTCTTTTGTTAGAAAAATCATTTAAAAAGTTCATCTGCATGAGTTTACATTTGTCGTTTCTCAATTTCATCATCTTAGGCAATTCAACTCAGTATTCTAACCTCTCAAGAATTTTTGTTATCCACTGTGTTAACTTATTCAACACTGTGTTAGTGACAAATGTGAATAGGCAATCTATATCTTGATGGAAGTCTTGATAAAAATGTTAAACGGTCTAGGGCTAAGCATAGGATCTCGTGGTATCCACTGTAGCCTTCCTAAAAAACTGACGTCAAACTATTAACTTATTTGACTCTAGCCATTCAACCACTTTCAAATCTATCAATGTCATCATGTAGTACACACAGATGATTTCTTATCTTTTCCAATAAAATAACAAATGCAGTATCAAGTTTTCTTTGCAAAAATATAGGTAAAGCATGTAAAAAGTATTCCTTTTGATAAAACCCCAAAAGACCCCTCACCACAAAAAGAGAAATGAGGTCAGTTTAGTATAATCTATTCTTGGTGAAGCCATGCTAGCTCTTGGTGATCACCACTTCTTTTTATGATTGTTTCCTGACTAAAGAATTTTTCATCTTTTTTAATTCATTCTAGAATTTTTCCTGAAATCAAAGTCACACTCTTAGAACTGAGGTTTGGGGACCGTTCTCTTATCCCATTTATTGTGGAAATTGTAACATTCACCTTTCTTCAATCCAGCAGTGCCTATTGCACTTTCTATAAACTTTCACTTCATGGTATGGGTTCATAATCACATTTGCCAGTATTTTTAATGCCAAAAGATGAAGTTCAACTGGACAAGGTAACTTTAACTCAACAAGGGCAGTTCAGTGTTTTCTAATTATCTCCTTATTTTTGGGTATCAATTCCCTATTAATCATATCTGTGCTACTCTTTCTGATCCAAAGTTTATTTTACTTTGCAAAGTATTTCCTTTTCTCTGTTGTCAGTTATCCTTTGCCATCTACCAAAGCAGAGTCTTATCCTTTCCTTTATTTTCTTACTTCTCCTAATATATCCCTACCTCCAATTTTTTTTAGTTCTTAGCTTTTTTTGCCCATCTCAACTCATTCTGAGTTATAACTCTTGTAATATTACTGAAATAGGATCATGCCATGGTTTTATATGTATACAGAATGGAGGAGAGTGGACCCGTCATGGAGGGAAACCAGGATCTTCCCATCACCTATTCTAGTCTGTCTACCCAGATCTCATGGAGTGACTCAAGGGTCTGGACCCTTTCCTTCAATCCAGTACCAATGGCTCAATTCCCACTAGATATAAAATTCCTCCTTTTACCTGGGTACTGACTTACCATCTCTTGTCCCCAGGAAATTACCTAGAGTTTCCATTTTATTTTCACCCAGTATCTTTTTTTCTAAAAGTCATAGATTAGGGAAATGGTCACTCACATTGCTTAGATGTACAACCATTCTGGTAAAACAGTGTACCATTTAGTCTTACCATATACTTGCTCTGCCATCATTCCCTAAGATCCTCTGGGTCTAATCTGTCTTGCTACAATGTTCTCCTGAATATGTTATCTTCCTTTATTAGAAGAAATAGAAGTTCTCTGAGACTAGGGACTCTAGCTTTTCAAGTTATATCCCCAACAATTAGTACACCTGGTACATAAACATTTAATATTTCCCCCCCTATCTCTATTCTTCCCTTATTTCATCTACCCATTCACTAATCATAGGCTACTTGATCTTGTTTTTATTTTTTATTTACTTTTTTTCTGAAATCTAAGTTGGTTGATATATTTCTTGTGTATTCCATTATTATCTTGAACAACTTTCTTTTTCTCACATCATAATAGTTTTCCTTTATTTCTCCACAAATTTATTCTATAGGTTTTTTTTTCCTCCAGCTTGGGTTGATTCCAGAAGAATTTTAGTCCATTGGAAATACATTTATTCATTTTAAACAAATAAAAAATAAGAAAAAAAACATATTTCAATGTTCCCAGCAAAACATGAGAGGATTCATATACAAAGCAATAAATTTTCATTTCAAGAAAGCCTATATAGCAAATGCTATACATTGTATTTAGAGCTGTCCATCCATAAATTCTACTTATCCTCTGAATCCTTTAAAATATGTTTTTACGAGGCAGCTATGATGAGATATGATATGGTGGTATGATAGATGGAACATTTGACCGAAAGCCAGGAGAATCTGAGTTCAAATTTGACTACAGACATTTATTTGTACTGTGACCCTGGGGGCTAGTCAATCTCTTTTTGCTTCAGTTTCCCAAATTGTAAAATGAGGATTATATCATCACTACTTTACAGGATTATTGTGAGAAGTAAATGAGATGACATTTGTTAAACACTTAGCACAGATCCTGGAACATAGCTATTTAAATGCTTGTTCTCTTCCCTTCACCCTTTAAGATGCTTGCTAAACTATGCTTATCTTTATTCTTTGTCACAAAATGGCACTTCCCCCAAGATTTCCATCATTTATATCTGACCAACCATTTTTTTCCATGTTCATGGAGTTGGAGGCAAAATACAATTTCCCCTTGTTGGTTTGCCATAATGAAATTATCATTAAGGTAAGTCTGTTTTTTGAAGAGAGCTCAAACAGAAATCTGGGTAATAGAGATTTTCTATTACTACAATAGCATACTCTGTGACAGATTAATGATTGGTTCCCAAATTATGCATCTATTTCCTCTTCTTTTCCAGGTAGTCTGCAGCATACTATAGTGAAAAAATTGTTTCACTTATTTCCCCCATAGCTCTTCACTCATAATCTCTCTCCAATATTTCTATATCCTGGGTTTACAGATTTCCTCACAAGCATAGTTTGTTAATAGACAATGCTACCTCTGATTGTTGCTACATAGTTCAAATTAAGCATTATCTTTCTTATCCTCATGAAATGAATTTTTGGGGATAGTCAAATTTCTTTATTATAGATAGAGAAAGCATCTATTAAGTGCTTACTGTGTTCCACGTGCTGTCTTAAGTACTGGAAATATCAGAAAAAGAAAATTAATCTGAAAGATTTTGAATTTTGATGGTATATTCTCATATATACCAGGAAAGATAAAGATAGAAAGTTCATATGTGTCAGGGAAGAAGGTAGAAAATTTTTGAGAGCCAGGAGCAGAACTAAGAGAAAAATAAGTATGGGCTACACTGGGCACATTCCAAAATGGAGATTCCAGGTAGGAATTTACCAAGTGGTTATTGCCCCCAACTGGGACAATAAATATATGGAGGCATCCACAGAGTAACAAGACTATTGGGATGGAAATGGAAAAGATTATATAGTCATGATCAGAATAAGGAAAGAAGTGCCCAACATCTGAAAAACCAAAATTCTGTTAATTGTGTCAAAAAAGTCTTTTTTCAATCAAATCTTTGAATATAGCACAGAGAGAATGATGATGGTCCCATTACTTTTCTTATATTCAAAACAAAATTCATATATTTTAAAGAATTATACTAAATCTAAAGGCTTGTTGAAAGATAGTGTTGTACAAGAGAAAGAACATTGCTCTCTGAGTTCAACTACCATTTATGATGCTTACTAATTTGTGTGGCTTTGGGAAAGTCATGTAAGCTCCTTGGGTCTCAGTTTCCAAAGCCATAAAATGAGATTAGATTATATGGTTTCCTAAGTTCCTTTTAGCTTTCTATCTATGAACCCTTGAAACTCTAGAAGTGCCTAAAACAATATAATTCTGGCAATGGCTTTGCCAGTTAAGGACAGCAGAAATCCATAATAGTTGTTGCACATAGTTTTCACATCCTTATGTTTAGAGATAGTGACAATGGATTTTTGATATATGTTGGCATTTTTTCAGAGTTTTATTTATTAAACAAGAGTCTTTGTGTTTTGACCAGCATTCTCCTTCCAATGTGAATATTTTTGCAGGTCTGCCATTAAATCTGGAAACTTTACTATTCTCTAACACCAGTCTTGGAGATTAGCAGTAACTTCTTTAAAAGTTGGGGCAAGGGTCAAACTTTAGTAGTATTGTTTCTCAATATAGAAAGCAGCACTAAGAGTTTAAAATACTCCCACCTCTGAGAATTTTTCTTCAGTCTGTAATGAGGGAAAATGTTTCTATATTTCTTAATGGCTCTGTGAAGATAGGGATGATGAAGGCATACTCTTCAAGGTTGTAAAGAAATTTTTGATGGAGTCAACAAGTTGGAAATAAAGCATATCGTATACGTGTAGTCAAGAGATGTCAGATGAAGGAGTTGCCCTATGCCAGAGTTAACCAGATGTGTGAGTTGCTGCTGTTCTCCGGAATTCATTTGAGTTGCCTGAGTAAGCAACGTTTAAGAAGTTTTTTGGCTGAGATAGAAGGTGATGTAGGTATAAAAGAATTCTTATGTGTGCTTCATGTCTGCTTTCCTTAATACCTTTGCTCTCATATACTACTTCTGGATAAATTAATTTTTAACTGAATAACTTGCAATTGACCACTTTGCCTTGCTCCCTTGTCATAACAGGTACTTTCATTGTGCCCAGAGGTTATTTCTTTTCAGGGAGCTTTTTCATTGGAGCTGGATTTAAGAAAGCTGAAGTTCAATTCTGCCTCAGACACTTGCTCAGCAAGTGTTCTAATATGTAGATCTTAGTTTACTCAATTGTAAAAAAAAAAAAAAAAAAAAAAAAAAAAAAAAAAAAAAAAAAAAGCACCTATCTTTCAGGGTTATTGTGAGAATAAAATGAGGCGATATTTGCAAAGTGCTTTAAAGTGCTATACAAAGACTTATTTTTTTGTCATTGTCATCGTCATCATCATCATCATCATCCTCATCATCATCTGCTATACCTACAGACCAGGCAGATTGAATGAGGGAAGGTAAGATATTGAGAAGGGTCCTTGTTGTAAGTGGTACGGGTAAAAGTGGACACTCATCATGTAAGTTCAACTGCAGGAGCAGGGACCTACTTTCAAGAAACTGAATCCAACGGCACAAACACTAGTCCCCAGAAAGACAGGGGAGAAAACAATTAATTAAGGAAGTGGAAACTACAGGAAGAAAAATATAGGAATTAAGACATAGATCCAATTACTAGGGTATCAAAACAAAAGCTCAGTGACTAGCATTGAGTTATGAGGTCAAATAGAAAGATTGACTTGATGCTGACTCCCTGAGTTGCTACTGATCCAAGTTTCCTTACAATCCCTTGTCTATGGGAATTAATCTCCTAATAGGTGAAGTGATTCCAAGTCCAAAGAACAGAGCAATGAAAGAAAGCTGTAAGAACATTACACTATTTTCTGACCTTTTTTTTCCTGATTGCTAGTTTGTTTTTTGCCCATTGCCTATCATATGGTATTTGTATAAAACCAATTCCAGATTGTACACCTACATACCAAGTCCCATATACCTTACTATTGATATCTAAATCTTTCCCTGGACCTGTCTCTCAAGCCTGAACCCCTTGACTTTCCTTAGCTTTTCCATTGTTAATGCCCTGTCTCTAGGACCTATTCTTGCTTCTAATCAAATTCAGTTTAAACTTACAAAACTCTTCTATTTTATGTTTTATAGTGTCACGAATCTACAAAGGAACTCGAAAGGCCATTCTGCGTACTGCATTGCTCCCCAAGGAGATTGTACCTGAACTATTTTTGTCCCACAGATGCTTACCATGTTCTTAAAAAGATACAAAGTAATATTTCATAATCTTCATTATGAATATGAATTTCAACTTCTCTTAGTAGCCCTAGTATCTAACCTACTTAATGTGTTAACCATTGCTGAGCAGAGTCTTTTAATTTCTATGGACAATGATCCTGCTATTGTGACCCACTGATGTGATTACTTTTAAAATAATAGTAGTATACCACTGACTATTTTTTAGCTTGTGGCCTGCTGTGAAATAAGAAATAGATCTTTTAAGTTAAGTTTAAAATAAAATAATATTAGGGGGAAAAAGAAGCATCAAAAGTTTTAAGAAGTACAAGAAAATGCAAGGTAAAGATGCACTGATTAGGGGAGTGCTGCTCACCTACTCTACAAAGTCGTTTCAAAATGGCTATACTAGAATCACAAAAGATTTCTTATTAAGATAATGCATTTTACAGGAAAGGGAATAAATTGGCCTTGGAAAGTACAGCCATAATACTTAGTCATAATATTAATTTAGTATTATTACTTTTTCTTTGTCACTTAGAACAGAGGTTTGCACATACAGTGATATGTAATACTCAAAGCAGCTCTAAGTAAAATAATATCAGTGTTATATTCTGTAAAATGTCTTTGTAGTTTCTCTGTGATGACCTTAACTGACTAGTAGCAATAAAACTTTCCATCCACAAGAATCACAAGTTCAGACTTTATGAAAGGTAATAAAAGTATATGTTGATTTTGTTTTTGCTTAAATGAGTCCTCTCACTCTTTCCATGTTTGATTAAAAAAATTACAAATATTTTCTATATAACTTCATCTTTTAGTTCAACACTACAGATGACTCATTGCAGCATGGAAATGGCACTGGGTTCTCAAAGACTTTATGGACTGAGAATGAGTTCTGGCAGATCCTACCAGCCTATGTGTCTGTCATGTAAGGACAAGTTTAAAAACTAAAGAGATACTCGTCATCAAAAGATAGTCAGAGAGCCTGCCAGGTATATATTTTAAATGAGGAAATTGTGCCCTGAACCACATAGTTGGTAAATATCTGAGGTAAGACTCAAACCCAGATCTCCTTAAACCTCAAATTCAGTGCTTTTTCCAATGAAGCATGCTGCCTCTTAGATACAGAAAATGTCTTCAAGTCAATGTGATTTCATGAAGAATGGTTGGGATCTTTGCTGCAGGTACCATAGTAGAGCTGAGATAGAGAGGCATAAATAATTAGGAGAAATGACAATACTGAAACTTTCTCTGACTTACTGAAATGTCATTTGTAGATTAGAAAAGGATCCACAGACTCGCCAGTGACTGGAGAAGAAAGTGCAGATTTTAGTTTGTGCCTGGTTACAAAAGTGACTGTCAAAAGCATGACTGCAAATGTCAAGCCTCATCCACTTTCTTGCTTTGTTGCACATGAATGATTTCCTGGAATTAAAGGCCTGATAACTCTCAAGAAAATAATAAAAATATAAAAAGTTAGGAAGTAGAGTACTTCCTTCTAAATCTTCTTGGTCCTGAAATTATAAATTACTTGGTCAAATATTGTAATTCTAGATAATTCATATGTAAACATATTCATCATAATATACACAGACTTGTGAAGAAGAAAGTCCCAAGTATTAGAGAACTTTGCTGCAATCTTTAGGTTCCATTAACCTTAGATTTCTATGAAATAAATAAAATGAAATATGTAAACTGTTTAGCAAATCTGAGAACATTACCTATAAATTCTAGCTATTATTACTACAGAGACTTAAGTCACTGGGAGAAACTCATGAAAATGTTCACAGAATGGAAACTAAGAATGAGACTGGAAATAACGAGCATGCATTTTTAGATGTTCAAAATTGCAGTTTAAGAGTGTTGTAAAATAGATCATATTTTAAAAGATTTTTAAACAGCAAATTATAAACTGGCTGAAGCTGCTTTAAATTATAAACCTTAGGTAAGACCATTTGTTTATTTGTCCAAATCAAGTAATAATGTATGCTATAATGATAGAAAAAATGTCAATTTCCTTTGGGAAAATTTCATTGTGATCTCTCTTTTGGGGGTACATCTTGGCTTCGTGTAGTACACAGATTTGCTTGTGTACCTGGCCGGATTTAGGCACATGTCAATAGACTAGACAATGACTCTGGAAGAAAATGTTGATCCTGTTCATCAAGATTTGGGGTTATTAGTAATGAAAAAGGAGAGTGGAATTTTGGGGTCAACACCAACAATAACCAGAAATTAATTGCAACTTTACTCAGCAAAAAATGAAGATGAGAACTTTTGCCAAGATAGGATTTTTAAGTACCCTAATTTTCCCTACAATTTATCCTAATTTTCTATTTGCATAATCAAAGAAGATGCTAATAACTTTTTTAAACAAAGGAATGAAAGTAGGGTTGTTGACTGTAGGTCCTGATATACCCTTGTATACCTCTCTCTAATGGGAGGAAATCTGCTCTTCTGTGTATTTACTTGTAAATGATATACTCAACTGGAATTCAACTTTTTTTCTTTTTGAAGGGGTGGTGGTTTCCAATTTACAAATAAAAAAACTTGATTGACTTGGCATTTAGTCCACAGTTAATGAGAAAATGGTGTATATAATGACTCAAATAAGCCTTCTAGCTAGTTAGAAGTCAACTAGGAAGAGAAAAGTAATAGAACAGGAAAGTTTTGGAAATCCCTAACAATGAGATGGAGTTCCTCTGTTTTCTTTTTATTCCTAGACTTGAATTTCTACATATAAAATTAGGCAAATTAGGTGGTAAAGTGGATAGAACCCTGGACTTGGAGTTTGGAAGACTTTCAAATAGGGCCTCAGATATCTACTAGATGTTGGGCCCCGGGCAAATCATTTAATATGTTTTCTTTATCTCTCTCCTAGAATGCTGTGGCCAAGGTCATTTTTAGTGAGGAGCACAGGGCCCTGAACCTCTCCCTCTAGCTGTCTTCCTGAATAATTGCCCAATGGTCAGTCACAATAATTAGGTGGGATCTGTCCAAGCATTCATTCAGACCTGTGAGCAGTGATTTTCCACTATATTTATTACACACACAGCCAGCCAATGTTAAAGATCAGCAGATGTACTGGCAGGCAGAGGCAAGTCTTGAGCCTGCAACTCCTTACAGAGTCCTGGGTAGCATTTAAGGAATCCACACCCCGATTCATGCTGAAACTGGCTTTTCTCTGCCTTGTCCTTTTTCTCTTAACTTCCCATGGCAAAAAAATTCTGTATTGAAGACTAAGAAGCCATTTAGAGGATTCACTTTATTACCCTATATCGATATGATGATGTTTCACCATAACACCACTTTTGGCCAAACAATGACCACACCGAAGGCATTCAGTGGTATCCTGCTCATGGTTTGGTCCTTTTCGCTGGCTTACAAGATACTATTGATTGTAAGGTTTAAAAAAAAAATCAATTATATTTTCCCTACTATGAAGAATAGCCAAAGAATTATAGAATCAGCATAGAGGCACATTCTTCTAAAGGGCAGGGAATTTGGCCATGTCCTTTAATGACACATCTGTGAGTCTGAAAATATATGTTTAAAACTACAAGAGTTTTAATCACTCATGAGAATCAATTCAGTGTTACTATTGGTAAGTTTGAGTGTGAGTGTACAGTATGAGATGTGATCCAGAGTTCTTTCCACACTGGGTTTTTGGAATCTGTTTATATAATTTGTTCTTTGGATTTGAGATTATATATCATGATTCATCATAAGATGGATGATATTATAGATATTAACTTAAAATTGTCTACCTAATTTCTGCCACATGGCTATTTGATAGCCACATATCATGATTAAGTTGACATATATCTTATGTGGAATCAATGTTCCTTTTCATCATTGGGCTTTTTAACTATAAACCTTGTTTTTTCTGTACAAACTGCTGACTTGGGCACCTCTTAGAATATAAGAGAAATAACCAGTATAAAAGGAAATAGATACTTGGTCTTGACACTTAAGACTCACACTAGTGGTCTACGCAATTTTCCCCCATCACTATGTTTTCATAGTCACAGATTTTGAGTTGAAAGAGACCAAACAACCAGGTCACCGATAAAAAGAACTGCCTGTTGGGAGCTCCATTTAACAACACAGATAGCAATCTAGAATTTTAAAAAGTTGTCTGTGGGCACTAAAGTTAAGTGACTTACCCAGGTAATATGATCAATTAAGTATCAGAAGCAGTATTTGAATCCAACACCTGATAACTGTAAGATGCCTTTTTGGCTAATATATCACATTGAATTTTTCTGATTCTTATTAACATTTTAAAATTCAGGCCTATTTGCTCCATTAAAAAATTATTATAACATATCCTAATATAGAAATAGACTATATAGAAAAAAATAATGTAAAGAAAGATCTCTATCTTTCCTATGAGTAAGGCAAATGGGAAGAGAAGAAACCTACTACAAAATATTACTTAAACGGCTTCATTATCTCATACACAACAATAATTGCCACTTTGATATGTTCTGTGACAAATGTTAAGGATTATGAAAAACTGAGTATACAGGAAGATTTAAGTTTATATCTTTCACAGATAAAAAGCAAAATTAATGGTGCAATGCATTTTATTTATAAATGAGCCAATATGCTAAAATAAAAATTTATAGCTATAATATGAAGTAATACTAAGGATTAAACACATTACAATATCCCTATTTTCTGGAGAGATCTCATGATTTGAGACCTCTGGTTTTTGTTTATCTATCACCACTTTTGAAAAGCACCATTCAGGGAAGGCAGTGTCTTGCTCTAGAACTAACTGTTTTAATGTAATCACCTAGTTGGCATAAAGATGAATGCCAATAAACATGTAAAATTTTTCCTTCAGATTTGTTTTAAAAAGATACAGTACTGTTAGAGATACATCCACAAGTTTTAATACTAAGAATTAATAAAGTTTCATTTTTTAGAAGTGAAAGAATTTTAGGATTAAAATTCAGATACTCAAAAATACATCATCTCTAATGGTTAAGAAGGCTTAGCTAGGTTAGGCATTCTTTTCAAAACACATAATATAGCTTTCTTCTTTCCCTACCTGTCAATATATAGAATCTAAATCCAGTGTGGAAAAAAATACTAACATAAGCATACAAAAAGATCAATATTTCACGAAAGAAACATTCTTTAAATGTTTTAGTAAGACTATCCTACTTTTTGTGGTTGCATAATTATGCAAATGATGACATCAATTCATTAGACAAGAAATCATTTAATTTCAAATAGTTTATTCGCCACCAGAAATCCTAGATTTCTAGGTCATATATAATGGACTAAGGAGTTTTAAGATAAAATTCATTACTTTTTCCTACTCTCCCTTCAAAACTCACAACTTCTATGAGACATGTCCAAACAGCTAAAATAACTTCAAAAAAGCCTTTCCCCTTTACCTTTTCTTTGTTAAAAGAGGGTTCATTTCCATACAAAGATTATATCTTTCAGGTAGTGGTATATCTAAAACTACTTATGGCAACAAAAGTCTATCTATCTTTCTCTATGTTTTTTAAATGCACCATGATTATTCATCAGAAGCAGATTAATTGAGCTGATAGAAACCTGTACATCAGTCAAGAAGAGAGAGGATCAAAGTGATGTAAAAAAAAAAAAGAAGGCATGGGACATGATCTTAGTTAAACAGAAGGATAGGGAATGTAATCAGAACTATCAGGAGAAAGGAACAGTGGACTTCCAGTATAAAATTATAGGGCATTGATACAATGGTCAGGGAGTTTAATATATAATCAACACATATAGAGTAATCAGGTTGTCTTACAATTTGCAGACAAAACAATGTTAAAGTGAGGAAAAGGGTAGAGAACAGCTAGTATTTTGGGAGACAGAAAAACAAAAGCCCTGTAAAGATAACAAAAGATTAGAAATATAGTCTGAAATTTATAAGATTAATTTAATATAGAACAATTGAATTTAGCACCTAAAATTTCAAAAAGGATTCTTTTATTTGTATAGAAATACAACTAATTTTTCTTTGTGTTCACTCAACATGCCTGACATTCTCAAACATTTACTTGGCCACCATTTTTTCATATGAATTGTCTCTCCATATAAAATATAAGTTCCTTAAGAATAGGGAATGTCTCATATTTTAAAATATTTGTATCCTTAGTAACACACATGATGTATATTGTATGAGATTAACAAGCTGCTTTCTCATTTATAAGCATAAAGTACTATATTTAAAATTTAAAAAATAATCAACTGTACAGGTACAGGAGAGAAAAGACTTGGTTTAGCAGAAGTTCACATAAGAAAGGCCTAGGAGTCTTACAGACTTCAAATTCAATATGGTTTAACCACATGATAGGACTCCTCCAAAACTAGAGTAATTTGAATGTTACAGCAATAGAATCACAACATTCGGTTCAAGGTAAGTAATAGTTCTACTATATTCTGCCCTAGTTAAGACACATCTGGATTGCTATGTTCAGTTTTGGATATCCTATTGTAAAAAGAGCATTGATAACAAAACAAATAGTCACTAGCAAATAGTGACCATCATGATGAAAGGTTTAGAAACCATATCATATGAAGAACAGTTGAACAAACTGGGAATGATTAGTCTAGGAAAAAAACACTTAAGGAAGGCACAATTGTTATTTTCAAATGTCAACAAGGCTATTATGCAGGAGAGAATTAGGATTTCATCTAGTATCAGAGAAGAGATTTTAGAAGGAAAATTTTTTTTTAAAGAATTGGAGCTGTTCCAAAAAGGAATGGATTATCTATGAATTAGTAGATTTTCAATCATCCAAAGTAGAGATTGACTGATAACTTCTCAGGAATGTAGTAGAATAATAATTTTATATTGGATATAATGATATATACAATCTATTTCAATTCTAAGATTATGATTTTATGAACATTTTGAAAATATGCATTCTTAACCCACATATTGTTATCATCTAATAATGTGCATAACAAGTAAATATGTTGGTTAATAAAGATTGAAGCCATTTTATAGAAAGCTCTGCATAGTATACTATGCATTCTAGATATCAAATCAAAATCATTCTGAAATGATTCATCATTCTGAAAAGAAAATTTGTGGAAAATGTTAAAGCTAAATTATTTTAGCAGTAAAAGTACTTTTGTAATTAAAAATCTTCTCTTAAGCTTCTAGTCCTGTAATTGGACCCACTGGTAAAAATGGCCCCTTTGAAGAATAGTTTTTTTTTTTTTTTATTGCTGGAATGCTCCAATTTTTTAATATGACCCTCTGGAAATATAGTAAATGGTATCCTGGCATTTTGCTGACAGGTTTCTAAGATTAGTAGGAATGGAAGCTGAAACTAATATTTTTTTCCAAATGTCAGAAACATATTGAGCAGAGAAAAAGTTCTAATGTAGAATTTCTAATGCCCTCATTTAAAAAAGTTCCAAACAAGATTTTTCTGTTTTATACTATTTCAAGATGCTATTTTAATGAGGTTTACAATTTCTTAAAACATTATTTTAATAAGAATATATTAAGTGGTCCCAGAGTATATCACTTTCACTCGAATTCATTTTTAGCCATCATCATATTTCTCTATAGGGATAGACAAATGTCCTAATTTCTTAGCATCATTCTAGTAGGACATAAGAAAATGGTCTTAAATTCTTTATAGTAATCCATTGCTGAGGTCAAGATCCACACACATGAAAATATGTTCTTCCTCAACCTGCTACCACACACAGCAATCTTTCTAAGAGATTCTGGTTGTAATTAACTAGTAGCCCCTCCTTTGTAAAAATCTATAGTCCTTTGCTAAAAGTCTTCTTCCTTTTGCAAGTCCTGCTTTTATGCCCTACTTATAGGTCAGCGTTCATGCTTATGTCTCTTCAACTGTCCTGGTCTTCTAGCTCATCAATCTTATCTGCTCCTACACCCAACCTGTACTTTTTCTCTGTTATCCCCACATACAAATGGTATTGTACTTCATCTCACCATTGATCTCCTATCTTTTCATCTTCTTCCATGCTCCTTCTACTCCTGCAACTCAAAGAATTGTTAGCTCTTTCCAAGGATCTCCTCAAGTGCCAATAGAGAACAGGGGCTCTCTTAATCCAGTCCTAGCTACTATTTGCCATGCCTACATACCTTGGTGCTTTGTAGTTCTGTTATATATAAGCCATTTACCTAGATGCACTTCTTTTATTTCCCCTTAATTCTTTAAGGGAAGGATTTTTATATTCCCAGTACCTGGAAAGAACAGTTATTTAATGAATACAAAATGAACTGGTTTGATTACAAATCTACAAAGCCTTTTAGAAATTATTTCACCTGAGATTCAAAAATGTTTTCTGAAGTAGGTATTATCATTCCAATTTTTCAAATGAAGAAACCGAGGTTCAAAGAATTTAAGTGAGTGTGAAAATGAATGAATCAGACATAGGTCTTTGTGGCCAAATCTAGCATCATCAGTTTCCTCTTAACCAGTTTTCAAATATTGAGTTGAACAGATCTTAATTTATATACAAAAATCTTTAAGTTATCATGTCTGATTATACATTTTCCTATATACATTTCAATTTGAAAATATAGCCTATATTGAATCATTATGACTGTTGCAGAATTTTAACATTGACACAGAGGACATTTTTTTTCCTACTAATTAAAAAATAACTCTGTGATTTTAAAAAAGGAAAATGACTATTATTGAAATGATTAATTTTTAAGTATAAGTAATAAATCTAATATCTACACTGGAACATCTATCACAACTCACATCTACTAATAGTTACAAATGACATGGATGGTTGCTCATTGCATCACAGTTCCTACAATATCTGGCATAACCTCTTTATGTTAAAACCTTATAGTATAAAATAATATGATGACAACACTATTGAAAGATGGCTTTACCTTTTCAGATAGTTATATGATTTCTTTTAAAATATTCTATTATATACATGATATTTATAAGACAATGTATCAAAGTTTTCATAGATGATTGTCCTTTTCTTCTCTAGATTCTCAGCCTGAATTTCCCTTCACTCTCAAGAGATTAGGTTGCAATATTTTCACATGATGTTCCCTTAATTCTAACATGACTAATTCTAATTATCAATCCAATTTTAACATAGCTAATTCTAACCTTAATTCTAACATGATTGTCAGAAATTAACTTCAAATATTGACAAAATTAATATCAAACCTTAAAGTTAGCACCATAGCAGATAAGTAGGTGTATTCCACAGCAAGAAACTTATAAAGGAGATCTATTATTATAACAACTCTATTAATCTTTCCAAACAAGTATAAAATTAGTTTTTGAATGCCAAAGCAGCCTATATTTTGTATGAGAAATAAACAAAAAAGTCTTCTTTTTACTTGGTCAAAATTTGACTTGGAAAATAATGTTCCAAAGCAAATGGGAAAAACATTAGTTTCTTTTTTTAAAAAAAAATGTGTCACTGAATGCTTTCATGTATCTATTTTTATAATAATGGTAGAACATAAAAATAACTAATAATAAATCATCTTTTAAAGATTAAGAACACTACTTTCATTTTAAAAATATGATCTTAAAACAGAGGATAGGAAATTTTTTTGTAGAAAAAAATCTAAAATAAAAACATAACTAAAAAAGAGACAAACTTTGCAACTTACTAATGTATTCAAAAGACTATTAAAAACTTTACAATTTAATTATTAGGAGATTACAGAACTGCTTCAGTGCTTCTGTACTGTGTTAAATAAGCTGTACGTGTGAGGAGTAATAAATGAAATTGTTAATTTTACTGCATCCTTAGGGAGTAACAGGAAATGGGGTGGGGGTTACATTATTTAGAACTCCAAATGGATTTGGGTTTATATGCAGCAATAAATTCTAACTATGTTGTTAATTAACCCTACCCTCAAGCCACTCTTTGCTTTAGGATTTGAAAGACATAGTGACTACTAGAATAACTCACCATTCATATTCTTAAAGATGTTTAGGATGGGGAGAATTTGTCGATAGTAGGGCACTAAAGCTTCACCCACCATGTCAGCTGAAACAACCAGATGCTGAAGGACTTTGAGTGTGACACAGATGACCTGCCGGTTACGGAGATTCAATGCATCTGTATTATAGAGAAAGAAAAAAAGAGAATTAATTTCTACAGTGTTTTAAAGAGGATTGGGAAGAAGTTCTCTAATGGGTAAATTTAATTAAATTGTACTCTGCTGGGGATCATCAGTGGGCCTTTATTAGGCTAGTGTTGCAAGATGGATTGTAGCCTTGATGTTATAAAACACTGCCTTGTCTATTATTTGTTTCTACAACTAGTGCTCATGAACCCCAAGAATGTAACTCCTTATTCCCTCACACTAACTAGGTTTTCTGCCACTCAAGGAGGCCTTCTCCCAATATTGTGCTACAAGTAAGGTTCTACAACATGAAAATCCTGTTAATCACTCCATATCTAGCCTATTGTGCATGTGAGCAAAGCTGAGGAGAGGCAACATATTGGGGTGATCTTGGAGCTAGGAATATGCAGTTTGATCTGTGACACATACTAGTTGTACGAGTTACTCTGAAAACGTAACTCTGAAATTCAGTTACAAAGATGGTACAAACCTGCATCACTGGGGGAGGAGACTGCTCATTTAAGAGTTCCTTGTGTTAATAGAATAAAAGATCTGGTTCCTATTCCTGTTTCTAGAACTAAAGTAAGAACTTAGAATGGTGATTATCAGCAAGGTAATCATGAAACTAGGGGACCAATTTAGAAATTACTAAAGAATCCTTTAAACATTATTATATGGATTTAGACATGTCCTGGTAACAGCTACAAATTATATAAACCTAATATATACATATAGAATAGTCTAAAAGTAGCTGCTCTATTCCAACACTGGTGTTATAAAGCATTTTGCTGAGTGTAAATATCTTGATAGGAGTTATGTGAGTTCACTAATATAACTAACATAAATGAGAATCAAGTTAAATATCTACCCATTTGTGTGTCTATGTATTACTGAACTGATCAATTTATTATTTTCTAGATGCTCTGCCCCTAGAACAGCTGATTTTAAGAGCAAATTGCACCACTGCACAGTTAATTCAACCAGAATTAATATGATAGAAATAACTGCTAGTGAATTGAGTATAGGGTGACAAGGCAGTCAGCAGTTGATGCCCAATAAAAAATGCTTAAATGCTTACTTTTAATAAGAACTAGGAAGGTGTTCAAGGTCCCCTTGAATAATTTCTTAATTGTTGAACAAAGTTTTCAATATTTTGCAGTGGATTCAACATAAAGGAAAGGATTATTCACAAAATTCCCTTAGAACTTTATCCAAGAGGAAGTTGTTTTATTCTGCCTTATTTTGGCTTTGCTTCCTTTATTTCCCTTTCTTTCTCTGGATACTTAGGATGTAGGACTAAGCTGGAAATGTCTCTGTCCTTATTTAACCGATTAAATAAAAGAAATAAATGTGTGTGTGTGCGTGTGTGTGTGTGTGTGTGTGTGTGTGTGTGTGTAAGCAAACTCAAATATTTTCCTTTAGAACAAACATGCTAAGATAACCAGATAAGGTTTGATTTTGATAGCTTTAAAGAGAAAGTAAGATTTATATTTAGTACTCAGGTGAAAGGCTTGGGAAATACAAAATTCAACATTTCAAAAAGCTTTTATGGGAGGGATCAACTACTATTATCAACCAACCATTAAATCTTCCAACCCAGATCACTATATTTTGTCTGGGCTGCTGATTAAATCTGTCTTTGAGAAATATTACATGCCACTTCTTAAGTAGTTGGAGCTGCTAACAGAATAAAAGTAGTGTAGTAGAGGGATTCTAGCAATTTACCTTGGGGGCACACAGGTGATTGTAGGCTAGGTCTTCAGGTATAAACCACTATTGTGCTTAGAGACCATGGCAGAGGGGAACTAGGTCATTGAATTTTATACTCCTTAGGTTGTAGCCTCATCTGTAGTCTTTCTTCCCAATTCTCCATTTTGCACCTTGGGAACATACACTCCCCTAACACCAATTTTCCATGTCTTATTCTAGGAACTAAAATCAAAGATGCACCATTATTGCCTCTAAAAAGGGATGTCAGTTAACTGCCATATGGGGAGTTCAGTGGGAACATCTTTTTTTTTTCTATCATTGCAGATTTGTACCTTTTTCTGCATTTTCTCTAAGCATCTAAGATTGCAATGAAGAGAGAAAAGGACTTGAAGTCAGGAAGAGCCTCAGTTCAAATTGTCGTTTAGATAATTAACTGGATGTGTGACCCATTTAACATTATAAAGACTTAAGAATAACTCAAAGGACCAAACATTTTTTTTTAATCAACTGATATGCCTAGTTCCATAATAATTTTCTTGTTATTTTACAATTTGTTTTCTTGGTTCTGCTCTTTTCACCCATTAGTTCATGTAAGTCTCCTCACTATTCTCCACAACTGTACATTTAATAATTTCTTATGATACATTTACCTTTTTTACATTGATATATCATAAATTATTTAGCTATTCCCCAAAAGATAGCTCCCCTTAATTTCCATTTTTTGCTACTATAAAAAGAGCTGTTATAAGTATTTTTATACTTATGAGTCCTTTTCTTCCATCTTTGATCATTTTGTTTATATGGCTGGTATTGGTATTTATTGCTAGATCAAAGGGAATACAGAGTTTAGACTAGTGGGGGTGCAATTCCAAATTGTTATGCATCTACATACTTGAAGTGATAAAAACAATTTGGTATGACTTCCTCTTCAAGTTAGTGACCATATTCAGTTTTATTTGGGAGAGAAGGTAATGGATTTAAGCTATCTATAAAGAACCATAATGGGCCTCAATAATCTCCATGAAAGATGCAATATTCTATATAAATTGATCTTGATAATTTGATGCTGTGTGTTAAATAGAACCATTTTTTTGATGTGAACATCAAATATTTTAACATTGTCATTATTTGTGGTTCCATTTTTATATATTTATAGTATAGGAAAAAAGCCATGAATACAAGATTAAATCAAAGGATTTTCAATAAATCAATAAAACAATATAAATGCTATAGCACTTTGAAGTGGCTTGTTCTAATAATTGTTAAATTCATGGTAAGAGGTTCTTTTGACCCTGGAGATATTTTGGGCATATCTTTTATGCTTTTCAGCCAATATATTGTTTGCTGGTTAATGTTAATAGACTTTTAATAACATAAACTAAAAGTACTTTGTATATAGCACATATATAATAGGAATATAGTTGGAGGATCACTGCTTTTCTCAGATTTTATGTGAATATATAATTACTCCTGTTAAGAAAGATGGAATTAGGGCTTCATCTGAGAAGAAACAAGTAAAATGCTTTGCTAAGAAATTCATTAATCACTACAATATGTTTGAGTTAATAATCATACATCTTGTCTGTTCCAACTACTTTCTAGTTTTATTAAAAGAAAAAAAAAAAAACTCCCTCAAGATTTGGTCACCTCCTTTGATATAAATGTCCTCTTATTTCTGTTGTGCATTTGATCCAATCTGTATTTTCATTGTGTTCAAATTACTGTGACTATGTAGATGACCAGACATTTTCACATGCTTTTTCTTCTGAAATTTTATCCCTCTTTATATTTCTTTTGTTTCTCAAATATCTGTATTCAATTTTCATAATGTTCTCACCAAAATTTAATGTTCTCTTGTTGGGTTTTCTTGGAGTCTCTGGGAGTAGCCTTCGTTTCAGTTCAATAATCACGAAGAGAAGAGTCAGGGTTAAAGTCCAAATCCTTTATTATCTCTTTCAAAGTCTTGTCTCTTTTCCTGTGGCCCAGTTAGCTTTCTTATAGTCCAGATCCTTCATTATCTCCTTCCCGGGGCTCGGCAGCTTTCTGGAGAACCTTTCAGTCTGGCCTTGGTCTTAGAGAGGGAAGTGCAGGAGGCTAGGCCAGTCACCAGGAAGATCAAAGAGCGGATTGAATTTCTCCCCTTGGTTCTGAGAGCTTAAGCTCCTGCCACCAGTCCTTTGCCTTCTCTCTGAATGTCTCTGAATGTCCCTGGCTGAGGCTTCTAGCTTATATGTTCCACACTGAGTACAAACCAATCATTATATCACTAGGAAACCATTATTTGTTGTAGGATGAAATAAATGCAAAACTAGATTTAACCATTGTCTCCTCAATTCCATTTAGTACCTTGTTTCAAGTTCTGGCCCATAACATCTCCTTGTAGGATTAAATCAATCATACTGAACCATGCTAAGATAACTATTGTCTCTATCAATTCCACTGACTTAGTATCTTGTAAGAATCCTTTGTTTCAAGTTCAGAGTTCTGGCCCATAACAATTTTTTTTTTGATTGATTGTGAATTGTTTCTTTTGATTCTTGCACAGATTTTGACTTTTTGCCATCCTTTTACCTGAGCAGCTAGGTGATACTGAATAGCACCCTAGACCTGTAGTCAGGAAGATTCTGAACTAAGCCTGGCTTTAGATACTTCCTAGATGTGTGACCTTGGGCAAGTCACTTAATCCTCTTTGCTTTACTTTCTTCATCCATAAAATAAGCTAGAGAAGGGAATGGTGAAGCACTCCAGTATCTTTGCCAAGGAAACTTCAAATAAGGTCACAGAAGGTCAGATAGAACTGAAAAATGACTAAACAGCAGCAATATCAAATCCTTTTAACTTTTGCTTTCAATTGCTAAAGGAATTTAGAATTTCTAAAAAAAAATATTGTTTTCTGGATTCTGCTCTGGAAATTTCCATTAGTCTTCAATTGTGTGATGCAGCATTCAAATTTTCTACTATATGTTTGATTTCTAATGCCTTTCCACTATTCTCAGGTTACTTTTTGCCATGTTGGCATTTAATACCTGTCCTTAAGATTATTTATCAACAACTTCATCTTTCCTTCTGTGTTTGTTATGTTGGCAATAACTAATGAACATAGCCTTGTGTGCAGGCCCTTAACTGTTTTCGTACTTCCTGTTATATATCATAGGAGAATATGTCCATTCTAGCAAATACCTGAGATTTAAGTGTGTATATCTCCTCTTCTTTAAAATCATTTAAAACTTTGGCATTTTTTCATCCTTTTTAAATTTTTAATTATGAGGAATTTCTAGAATTTTTATAAAGTGAGGAATTCATTTACCTTCTTTAAATATAAGTAATTCATCAATTTTAGATGTCATTTTATCTAACGAATGTTTAGTGATAAAGTTAATTTTTCATGATTGCTTTGCATTTGTCTCCAGCATATTACTCTATGACTTGAAAATAAGGACAGCATTGGAAACAAGGAATATGAAACATTTATCTAAAATTGGTAATAGGTTTTCAATTCTATCTTGTAAATGCATAAAACATTCACGTATTCAGTCTGTTTCATGCACTCTCATAGTCTGCCTGTTATAGTGGTCAGTATCACATGTCCTGAAGCCTTTTCAGCAGGTGAATGAAGATGATAATGATCTTATTCTTATCTTTTAAAATAGAGTTCAGAAAAAAGTTCTAGAATGTGTTGCTGTCCTATTTTTGGGTCTCCATTTATTATTCTATCTATTATTACAATGATGGCTAAAATAATAGTCATGTAATTGAAAAAAATTGGATATAAAATCTTCTATGTTCTCAACTAAAGTCTGTTCCCGTGTGATTCTGATATATATTTTTATTTTAATCTATATTTTGATAGCTTTTTGTTTCATGCAATTTTAAGGTTCAGTTTTGGGTATAGTGATAACCAAGAAAAAGGTTCTTAAGTTTTTGTAGATCCATGTAGTTAAGTTCTCAAAGATATTTTAACATTTAGATTTACTGTATCAGTTTTGTTGAAGGAGAACCAATATCACAGCATGAATTGGATTTGAGTGAGGCATAGTAACCAGCTTCATTCTCTCCAGTGGCAAGAAAAAACCTAAGATGACTGGTGATGGCTCAGGATACTATGAATGACTTTGGTATCTTTGAAATACTAAGCATTCCACAGAATCAGCTTCAGCTACTTTCATGGCCATTAGAACAAATTATTCTCATCTATCTATCCCACCGGGAAAGTTTTCACGTGTTTGGAGTAGACATTCTCCTAAAAACAGTTTTATTGTATGAGAATTTGTAATCTGCCAAGCCAAGAAAAATAGCAAACTTCTGTTATGTAGTTATATCAAATGGATCAACTTGGCAGGTATTCTGTTGATGTTCAATTTTTATACCCTCCAAAGATGTTGAAGAGTTTCTATCATGTTCTTGAATCATCTACATTACTTATTAAATCTGGATCCAGAAAGGATAATCTATTAGTGTTGGTATTAAGATTTGTATTATTTGCCTTATCAACAAGTTGTTTGAATTTTTAAGTACCAGAAATGCTCAAAGACATCCACTAAGCCCATGCAGGTTATATATATATATATATATATATATATATATATATATATATATATACACACATACATCTCTCTCTATATATATACATATACATATATATATATATATATATATATATATATATATATATTTTTTTTTTTTTTTAGGCGGGTGTTCTCTCTTCAATGAAACCTCAGATCTTGAGGTATTTATTTGTTATTGCTATTCATCTTAGTATCTGGCCCAGTGCACCAAGTGTGTCCTAATTAAATAACTGCTGAATTGAAATGAAAATAGTTTGGTATCTTATACTTTTATCCAGAATTAATGTTTCCAATATAAGCATGACATTTAATAGATTTTTATATGACAAGAAATGTAAATTCACATAAAAACACTTATAATTAAGAGTACATAGCAAAAGGTATATTTTAATAGGGTGCAAATGCATTGAATTAGAAAAAAAACTAAATATCAAAAATATATTTAAAATGAAATGCTACTATCATGCCATTGAACATTCAGTAATATTGGACAGTACTACTTTTAGTCTTTCTGACCCAAAGTAGAAATGACCTTTATTTATTTAATAATTATGTGAATATAATCCCTCTGACAACAAAACAAATTAGCATTTCAAAATTTCTTCTTGAGCAATGAGAATTATACATATCCAGCCAAACTCTAGAACAATTTATGAGACATGGTAAGGTATAGATGGGATACAACTAGAGTAGACATTAGGAAATAAAAGAGAGAACCAAGTGTGTTACATTGCTAGCTCAAGAGCAAATTTGGCCCAACCCTGGATAACCCCATAAAGATTCTATGTTTTTCCTGACCTTTGGCTCCATTTCCTGGTCTAATCCTTTTCAACAACCTTACACATCTCTTTACCCATGCTTTCCCAAACTGACTTCCTTTGGCAATGGGCCTTGGCTTTGAACAAGGTTCCACTCCTGGCACCCTGCCCTGGCTTGACCTGACTTTTGACACGAATAGGAAGCTGCAGGAGGGACAAATTCAAGTGAATCCAAAAGTTACAAAGAATGCTTTAGGTCAGGAAGAGCTTTGCTTCAATTATTCTGTGTCCTTATCTAATACTTTCACTGGATCCTTCTTTTCATCCCATAAACATTCTAAATTTACCACTTCTGGGAAAAAAACCCCCAAAACAAAACAGTCCATAACTTTCTTCAACAGTGCCATTTCCTCAAGTAATGGCCCGTTATGTTCTCCTTTTTGGGGTCAAACTCATAGAAATAGAAGTCTCCAATGACAACTTTCACTTCCTCATTACTCATTCTTCCAACTTCCTCATTACTCATTCTTCCAACTTTTTTCAAACAGGCTTTTTTTTTAGTACTACTTTTTTGAAACAGTTTTATACAAGGTAACAAGAATATAATACAAGGTAACCTTAGCCACAAATCAAATGATCTTTTTTTTTGATTAAATTTCTTGGACTTTCCTTTGGCATTTGACACTAAGGACTACCCTTACTTTCTTGTCACCCTCTTCATCTTAACTCTTCTGTGACTCTCTATTCTCAAAGTCAGGAGAATTAGCTTCTTGGGGAGGGCAGTTAAAAAAAGTGGTGAATGGAATACAATGGAATGGTATTTTTTCCTTCCTGTAAAGTATTGACAAGTGACTGGTAGAGAGAATAAGAAGAAACAATATGCTCCTCTTTTTCCTGTAGACCTAGGCAAGAGACTGGTAGAGAGAACCTGATGGAAGTGTCCTCCTTCTTCAGTCAAGAAACTAGTGGAGGGAGCTCAATAAAATGGGTATTCCTCCTCCTTCTGTAGGCATAGGCAGAAAGCATTTAGGTAAAACAAAATCAAGAAATTTGATGAACTTGGAAGCAAGGATGTCTTACTGGACATAAAAGTGAATTCTCAGTCTCCTTAGCATGAGGGCAGAGACTGAGATTGAAATAATTCAGATAACAAAGTAAGGGCGAGTGACTTTGGAATGAGTACATGACAGAAACAAGAATGGAAGAGCAGAGTTTTCCTGATGATGGTCAGAAAATGGAAGAAGAGTACAATATACATTGATTTTGCTTCCTAGACAGGTGTGTCAGGGGGCATGAATAAGCAGTAGTCATCTACAGAAAGCAAAGATTCTGGGATTAAAAGAAATTGAAACTATGTGAGGAAGACATCTAGGATGAAGGGGAGTTTAACAAAACTGCTGGCATTCTTGAAGACACATCATTTAATGACTGAAGACAGGACTGAGAATAGGTGGATGGATAGGATAATGTAGTAATGTGTGGAAAAAAAAGGCAAAATGCAGTAGATTCTGAATTATGGATTGGGGAGTGGTATGAGTTAACTAAAGAATAAAGAGAACCCCAACTGATATGGTATTCCATTGACAAGATAGTGGTAAATGGTAAGTTGCATGAAATGGTAAGTCATGAAAGTAGACATTGACACTGATCAGAAATGGTTGGCATAGTCCCTTAATACAAGCCTTGAGAGGAACTAGTGATGGGGCTAGGAGAGTAAATGATGATGAAGGAAGATGTATATTGGTTTGGGGAGGGGGGAACTTCAAGCAAACTGCTAATTCCACTGCTTTGTATTTCCCCTCATGACTTTAAGGGATCAGGACTAGCTCCTTTCTCCTCCATACCAGCGGTAACATCTTTCTGGGTAGAGGAATTACAAAGTTATTTTCTTAAAATAAGGGTTCTTAACAGCTTTTTATGTATGGGTCATGGAATTCTTCAGCAGCTTGATGAAGACCCTGTCTAAGAATGTTTTTAAGTGTATAAAATTGAGTGCAGGTGAAAGAATATGTTTCTCTTTTTCTTTTAGGGTTTGGGGGATGATATGGAAAATGTTTTAAAATGCTTTGTATGAGTGAATATGTATATGGGTGTCATATTTCTTGTCTTTTTAAAATGAGCAAAGTAGAGAGAGACAGAAAATTTGGATCTGAAAAGTAAAAAAAAACAGCCTCAAAATGCATAAAATTAAACACATGACATTACAAAAGAAACCAATTATATTGAAATACAATATAATATTTTTTAAACTGACAGACCCCATGTTAAGAATTCCTGTAAGTATAATATTGGGTAAAGGAGAGCAGAGGAGGTTCTACATCTGCAAAGAGGAGGAAGTTCTGGGACAAAGATTTTAGTATCAAAAATATATCTGCCCTCCTCTAAAGGTGTCGGTCCCATGTGAGCCTTTGGTAGTGAAGGAAGGCTGAACGTGCTGCTGTTTGTGACTTTATTATGACTTCCATTGGCATACTGTGCATGAATGCACACACAATTGTTATGAAGGGCTCATCATCTTTATCCTGAAATTCAGATTTTCCATTAAATCTGAGACTATTATTTAAAAAGTTCTTAGGTTGTGGAATATCATGTAATTGTTAGAAACATTTTAACTTCTCCTTGCCTATTAAAACTGACTTTTTCTTCTTCTGATACAAGAACAAAGATGACCTTAGCCATAGTAGGTTCCCTAATACCGTTTTGACTTCCTCTGGCAATTATATATGGCCAGGGCTGAATGACTGTGATGGGCAGGGGCTGTGAGGCTCCATGTGCACTGGCATTTACCAGAAGCTAGTATAGTTGCTTCAGGCAGCAAGAGTGTCACATCATGCTGGCCCAGCAGAAAGAGAAGCACTTCATTTGGTGCAAATGAAGCAGTTGGCAGTAGGAGTCACCAGGGCCATGCTGGCCAGATTAGAAAAGGAGAGCAGCTGCTAAAAAGAAGACAAGGAAGGGGCATTTAGGGATGATGCAAAGCTTACAAACTGGGAGTGATGATCAACAAGAATAAGGAAGTCTGTAGGAGGACTAGGCTGAATTAATCAACTAGTCAATAAGTACCTACTAAGTCTCCTATGTATCCTTCACTATGGTTACAGAGATAAAAATGAGGTAGTGCCTGCCCTCAAGGAGCTTACTTTCTTTTGGAAACACAACATAACATAAGTATGCATAAAATAAATTTAAGATAAATAAGAGGCAAATGGGTGGGGGAAGAGGAAGGCACTTGAAGCTGGGGTGATCATCAAAGTATTATGGAAAAGATAGTGTTTGAGAAGAGTTTTAAAAGAAACAAGTGATTCTAAGAGGTAGAGGTATGGAAGGTGTGCACTACAGGTATGAGGGATCATCAATGAAGGACAGTGAAGGAGAAAGAGAAGATGAAAAAAAAAGTGTATGCAAAAGACCTGTTTGTACTATAGAATGCAAGGAGGTGATTAAGGTATAATAAAGTTGGAAATGGGCCAGATATTGAAATGTTTTAAAAGTTAAGATTAGCTTAAATTGCACTAAAACTTTTGGGACACACTATATTTGAACAAGGAGACAATAATGAACCATTGTTGTTAAATTACTTTAGCAGCTATATGAGGTAGGAGTTCTGAAAAGAAGAAAAGACTTAGGGCAAATAGGAAAATATTACAATAGTATACAATAGTATGAGGGCCTAAAATAGGTTTGTGGCCATCTAAATAAAAAGGGACAGATATGAAACATTTTAAGGAGATAGAAATGACAAGATTTGGCAATTGGTTGGGTATGTGGGAAAAGAGTAAAAAGTTATGAAGTTGGGTAGACTAGAAGGACGTTATTGCATTAGACAGAAAGAAGAAAGTTTAAAAGAAAATTAAATTTGGAGGAAAAGATAATGACTTAAATTTTGGATATGCTGAGGTAGAGTGACTATGGGATATAGTTTGAAATACTAATAGGTGACTACCTCCAAAAATATAGGCTTTCTAGATTAACAGAGGAGTTACTAAATTGCTTAAATAGTTCCATTTCAGAAAAAGAAATGGAACAAGCTATTAATCAATTCCCTAAGAAAAAATCCCCAGGACCAGATGAATTTACATATGAATTCTACCAAACATTTAAAGAACAATTAATCCCAATGCTATATAAACTATTTGAAAAAATAGGAAATGAAGAAGTCCTACCAAATTCTTTTTATGACACAGACATGTTTTCTGTGTCATACCTAAACTAGATAGGTTGAAAACAGAGAAAGAAAATTACAGACCAATCTCCCTAATGAATATTGATGCTAAAATCTTAAATAAAATATTAGCAAAAAGACTACAGAAAATCATCCCCAGGATAATACACCATGACCAAGTAGGATTTATGCCAGGAATGCAGGGCTAGTTTAATATTAAGAAAACTATTAGCATAATTGACCATATCAATAACAAAATTTAAAAAACCATATGATCATTTCAAGAGATGCAGAAAAAGCATTTGATAAAATCTAACATCCATTCCTATTAAAAACACTTGAGAGTATAGGAATAAATGGACTTTTCCTTAAAATAATCAGTAGCATCTATTTAAAACCATCAGTAAGCATCATATGTAATGGGAATAAACTGGAACCATTCCCAATAAGATCAGAAGTGAAACAAGGTTGCCCACTCTCACCATTACTATTCAATATTGTATTAGAAATGCTAGCTTTGGCAATAAGAGTTGAGAAAGAGATTAAAGGACTTAGAGTAGATAATGAGGAAACTAAATTATCATTCTTTGCTGATGGTATGATGGTATACTTAGAAAACCTCAGAGATTCTACTAAAAAGCTATTAGAAATAATCCATACCTTTCGCAAAGTTGCAGGATACAAAATAAACCCACATAAGTCATCAGCATTCTTATATATCACTAACAAAATCCAACAGTTAGAGTTACAAAGAGAAATTCCATTTAAAGTAACTACTGATAGTATAAAATATTTGGGAATCTATCTGCCAAGGGAAAATCAGGAACTATATGATCAAAACTACAAAACACTTTCCACACAAATAAAGTCAGATATAATCAATTGGAAAAATATTTTTTTTTGTGGGGGGGGGTAGAGGTCAAGCAAATATAATAAAGATGACAATACTACCTAATTTATTTATTTAGTGCTATACCAATCAGACTCCCAAAAAACTATTTTAATGATCTAGAAAAAATAACAACAAAATTCATATGGAAAAACAAAAGATCAAGAATTTCAAAGGAACTAATTGAAAAAAAAAAAAAATCAAATGGAGGTGGCCTAGCTGTACCAGATCTAAAACTATATTATAAAGCATCAGTTACCAAAATCATTTGGTATTGGCTAAGAAATAGACTGGGTGATTAGTGGAATAGGTTAGGTTCAAAGGACAAAATAGTCAACAACTTTAATAATCTAGTGTTTGACAAACCCAAAGACCCCAGCTTTTGGGATAAGAATTCACTGTTTGACAAAAACTGCTGGGAAAATTGGAAATTAGTATGGCAGAAACTAGGCATTGATCCATACTTAACACCATACAACAAGATAAGGTCAAAATGGGTTCATGACCCAGGCATAAAGAATGAGATTATAAATAAATTAGAAGAACATAGGATAGTTTACCTTTCAGACCTATGGAGGAGGAAGGAACTTATGATCAAAGAAAAACTAGAGATCATTATTGATCACAAAATAGAAAATTTTGATTATATCAAATTGAAAAGTTTTTATACAAACAAAACTAATGCAGACAAGATTAGAAGGGAAGCAACAAACTGGGAAAACATTTTTACAGTCAAAGGTTCCGATAA
Organism: Sarcophilus harrisii; assembly: GCF_902635505.1. Lineage (NCBI taxonomy): Eukaryota > Metazoa > Chordata > Mammalia > Dasyuromorphia > Dasyuridae > Sarcophilus > Sarcophilus harrisii. The sequence goes on from NC_045429.1 coordinate 128,006,244, forward strand.
AGGCTTCATTTCTAAAATATATAGAAAATCGTCCCAGCATATATAAAATATATAGAAAATGAGTTCAAGTTGAAACACTTGAAATAAAAGAATTATGAATTTTTAGATGTTTTTATTTTAAGACATCTACTCCATGACTCCTAGTTCTACCTACCCAAGAACCTTGCTGTTTGTCACATTAACTTTCCATATCTATTTAATCTGCCCTGTTTGCTCTGAGTTATGTTGGATGCATTCTTCTTTTCTCATCTAATTCCCTGCTAAGATTACTAATAAATGCTTTCTTGTCTCTTAATTTGGAGGCTACCATGTAACTTGTAACCCAATACAAAAACACACAAACCAAAGAAACAAACAAACAAAAAAAACCCTATCAAGTGGGAATAACAATACTTATAATAAGAACCTCACAGGATTGTTGTTGAAATCAAGTCATATAATGAATATAGGATGGATGCTCTGTAAAATTTAGGGCTCTTTATAAATATCAGCTATTTATTTCTAGTTCATTGTTTCCATGTAATGTAAGCATATCCTCAGCTCCTCTTCAGTTATTAAATAAGAGGACACAATTTATTGCAATGCATGCACAACATGACATTTCTGTCACTATTATAAGTTAGAATAAATCCTAAAAAAGATGGTTAGCTACCTTTTCTTTCTTTACCTTTTTGTCTGCAAGTGGTACATTAATCAGTTTTGCTTATTAACTGTAGGTAGCAAAGGCAAAAACATATCCTTGTTTTCAGGGTCTGGTAACTAAGATAAGTAACCTTATTAGTCCTTTTTTTAGGTGAAGGAAGTTAATATTTATTTTTTTCCAAATATAACTAATTTAAATTTTCAAAAAAATGGATGATTCAAATTATATCAAAATATAGAACAAAGATACGATTAGCAACACTGTCTTTTTTAATGAATGGGGGTATCTAAGCTTTTTGTGACTTATGGGGCCATGATAATTATCATCAAACCTTTGAATGGCTAAATGAGGAATTAGATTTACTTTGTTGTTTGGCTCCAGAAGACAGAACGCAGAAAAACAAATGCATAGAAATTGCTGAAAAGCAAAGACTTGAAGTACAAAAATTTTCCTAATGATATGTGTGATCCAAAGTGAAATGGCCTACTATAAAAAAATGATCTCCCACAAACTGGAGGTTTTGAAAAAGATACTGGATCACTTGTCAAGAACATAATTAATGGGGATTCCTTCCAGATCTAATGAAATGAAATCTTTTGAATAAACCCTTTTTTCCCATGGTTCTTTTATTTTTCCTATACACCTTCACTTCTAAGATCTCTAGAATGAGATCTTTAACTAGATTCCTGTCCTGAGAATTTCCACTTCTTTGCTAATAAGCCTTTTCTGATTGATCTTGGGGCCTTTGGTTGATGTCAATGTCACTGCCCCTAGGTGATTTAACTTCTGAAGCTAAAACCAGTGAATGACTTTGCAAGTTGACTTCTTAAAATACTTAACTTAAAATACTTAATACTATATCTATTAAAAAGTATCATTAACTTTGGCCTTTGTCCATTTCTTTATAACATAACAGGTAATGGTATGTGGTACGGACTGGAGCAGGGAAGAACTTGAGGCATCTAGAATAGTTAACAAGATATTAAAAATAGTTCTGGCATGGTCAGTATAGTATTGTCAATCTTTTAAAAGGCAAATCATCAAACAATTAACCATCTATCTATCTATCTAATTTTGTTGACCTGAACATGCTGTAATGTCCATTTATTTTGGCTGTATGTACAGATATGTAATATAAGTATAGGTATATCTATATATCTATATGTATCTATCTATCTATCTATCTATATATATATATATATAAACAGACTATATATAATGTCTCATATATATGTTGTCTCAAAAATTTTAGAGCAGTTTAAGCTATAAACTGTTTATAACAATGTTTATAACATAAAACTGCACTAAGACATTTAGATACCTAGATATATGAAGATATAAATTTTATGGTCAATGATACCATCAAAAATTGTAGAAAAAAACAAATATATTTTTCTCAATATGTATATGTTTATAGAGGTCTTCCAGAATATTTTTGACAGTTAACTATAAAGGGAGTGATTTTCTATGAATGAATTTTATGTTTATCATTTAGGTATGTAATGATAGTAGTGTTAAAAGAGTCAAAGTTATATTAAGAAGATGCTTTAGAACTAGGAGAGTACCATAGCTTTTATATTTTATGCCAGTTATCTGCTTCAATGTATTTCTAAATCAATTAGCCACATTCCAGCATTCTACTTGGAAGATGTTGCTTATACATGTAATGCTACTCATACTGTGCTAGAATGATAGTCATTCTTTTCATGGTTTGACAGGAGACTTAGCTAAAAGAGATTGCTAATGTTTTCCATGTGTTTATAAATAAGGACAAGAACTTAGCATTATTAAGCTGGATATCACTACAGACCCACATAGTAATATATGAGACCTACTGACACCTTTACAATGCTTTCTGAGCCAGAAATTAACAAAATCATATGTGGGCAATTTTCTTTGACAAGCCATATTTACTATACTTTTCTATTTTTTTTCATTGCTCATCAAAGGATCTCTAATAGAAGAATAGAACTATCTGAATTTCATCTTCAATTGTAGAATGGAGATAATTAATGTTGTGTTAGCTACCTCATAAAGTTAACATGAAGAAATTATTTTACAATCTTTTAAATACAAAATGGACTTGTGAGAGAGCACTAGCATGCAGTGAACATAGCTGACACTTAAAATTTGTTACATGGATTGTTGGATGCAATCATTTTCTCCCTAATTCCTATGATCATTTAAAACATTTAAAGCAAGTAGTTAAAACAAGTGTAGCCTTTTAGAAAACTTGTTTCAGCTTCCAGCTTTGTCACATACTGGCTGTATGACCCTGGGGACAATGCTTAATATCTCAGTGGTAGGCTACTCTCTAGATTTCAAAACAATTGTTAATCTACATTGGTAGGAAGTGTACCCTCAACAATGTATGCTTAACATTACACCAATGAAATCATAAGTCTAGATTTCTAAAAATATAGTATTTACACATGAGCTAATAATAGAATATCTCCCCTCCAGGGTTGTTTGCAGAAATAAATGAAATAATATTTGTAAAACAATTTGTAAACTTTAAAATGGTACATGGAAGCCACTCATCACTAACATCATTATATTGGTTCTTGCCCTTACATTTTTTTGGATTGTAAGCTCAATGAAAGTAGAGACTAAGTTTTATTTTTCTTTATCTCTCCCCCAGAATCTAGCATAATTTACTGTACTGAGTAGGCCCTTTACTAAATGCTTATTGAATAAATCTGAATAAAATGACTTCCTCTGTCTCTTGATTATTTTTTTTTAAGTGTAAAGATAAAACTATGTGAAATAAGGCCAATTATCACTAGCTCATTTACCTGCAACATTGTCATTTAAATTTAGTTCAAGTTTTAATTTCAAACATCTCAAATAATAAATTATCTAATCTCTAACTTTCCCATTTTTCCTCATGAACTCTTTGAGCTAAACATAAAACAGAGAAAAGAAGCTGAAAAGTTATTTGACTAACTTAGCTGAGGAACAGAGGGTAAAAATCTCTCAATATTTCATGTATAATATCTTTTCTTCTTTGATGGGCATAAGAAAAGGCTGGAAAATATATTGTCAGTCAGTAGGGAGAATGTTCTGGTACCTTTTTATTTATCAATAAAACATCCAATGGCAGTATGTGTATATTCTTTAAGAAATGTAGCTTTTCAACTTGAATTTAACCTGTTCAAAAATTGTGATCTGCTAGAAAGAAGGATAAATCACTCCTGAAAAAGGTTTTAATATAGCTCAGCACTATATATCCTTATAGAAGTCTTTCAGAGAGAAGCAACCCCTTACTTAGTTGATACATGTGGGGGAGTGAAAACTGCTTTTTAATAAGGTTCAACTTAAAGAGCCATTTTTCTTCCATATTACTCTTCACACCCAGTAGCAATCTTCTTTTCTTTGGTTTCATTCTCTGTCTCAGTGGAGATGTGGGAGTGGTCTACAAGCTGGCTGACTGGTAAGCTATAATTCTCTTTTAGAGAATCAAGAGACAAGGTAGCAAGCTTTAAATGGGAATTCACTGTATTGCAGCAACAGTTGAATCATAGAGAATTGACAATTTTGATATTATTCACAAATTTTTAAAGGTACATAGTATAATGAAAAAAATTCAGTTTTTTAAAATCTTTTCTTGAGTCATGACTAAAAAAAATATGTAACCCAACATTTAAAATATGCTAAAACTTAAAAAAGACCTAAAAGTGTATGAAATCTTTACATAAGAACTAATAGATGGAAGTTAAAGATATAAAAAACTGGCGTGCTCTCTCTCTCTCTCAATACTCATTTTTAGAGATACAACTTAATTTTGGAATTCTTCTCTTCCCCCTCCCCCAATAATATGAGCTTTATGATAGTAGAGGGAAAAGATAAGTATACACAACTCCACAAATTATAAAATTAGCTTTTTCCTTCATATTACATCAGACTTCTGTCTTTAATAATTGTAGACAAACCACAGCACAGTACAGATAATGTGGGTTTGGAAATATAGCCTAATATCGTACCAATTTACTGAGGGTTACATCAAACCTGAGGATGTGCTCAGTCTGTCATGTTTTATTGCTTAATTAGCAAGTTGTCAAAAACCAACACTATATAAATTCAGTGATTCTTTTTTCACCAGTTCACTTACTTTTTATTGGAATAATGAGCTGTGGAATGACAGGAAGTATCTTGTTTCCCCCATGTTCCAGCATGTCATGAATTCCTTGTCGAGCAAAAAACTCATAGGGAAATGTCATCTCACAAAGCCCATCAAAAAACAGAGGCAGATAATGATGGTAATCCAGCTTTTCAATCTCTACCTGCAAATAGAAATAGAAGAAATAAAATGTAAAAATAGCAACCAAAGGCTACCAGAAAAATAAAGTTAATGAAAAATTATTATCTCCCTGGGAAAAGAAAGAAATAAAACACTTTATTAAGATTTTAAGAACTAAATCTACACGATATTGTGAAGTATATCATGTAATTCTATTAGCAATGAATTTTGTCACTAACCTTTAATCTCAAAGTATAGACTTTGAAATAATCCCCTTGGAGACTCCTTTGGACACCTAATACTTTTTATGAAATTTCTATTTACACTTGACTATTTGGTATAAAATTGTATCTGTCAAAATTCTTTGAGAAGAAGAGAAGTTTGGATTCTAGAAAAATTAACTGCAATAGTAAAAAGGAATAAAAGTTTGAAGAAAGCTAGCATCTGATTTTTAAAAATAACACAATAAAGAAGACACTTTTAATTTAGGTGGATTTATTTTATTTCAAGCAAAATTCAAACTCTTAAAAGTAATGACAGATTGAAATGATAGCAACTTTCTCCTCAATTCATTTGTCCACTGCCTTCTGCATCATATTTCTTCTTATTCATCATTAAAAAAATACTTTCTACCCTAGAGGCCATCCGTTGTCAGATGAAGGTTGTTGAAATTGGCACTGGAGCATACCTCATTAGATAGTCAGGGAAGTGAGGCAGCTATCCCCAGGAGCAATTGGGAAGATGCCAGCACTTGTGCATCTAGGTCTTAGCAGTTCAAAGCAAGGGACCAGACCTGAGGTTGTGTGATGTTCTACTTTATACAACAGCTTACAGAGTAATATAAAGAGCCAGGCATCTAGAGATTCTTAGTTTGGTCCTGGTCTTGACGCTATGACCTTGGATGCCTATAACTCCTTACAGGCTTCTTATTTCCTCGTCTACCAAATAAAATAAATTAACTAAATGATCTCTAAGGTTTCTTCTAGTTTTAAATTTCTGATTTTGTGATAAAAGTTAATCTTAGCTGAATATGATGCAGTTTAGCAAATAGAACCATAAAAATTAATAACAAATTCCTATTACTGCTGTTAATTTATTGTGAAAAGTATTCTGAAACATTCTTTCAGATTTGGTACTACACTTAAGAGTCTTTTAAATATTCAGTAAAATGCTTATATTAATAAACTTACAACTTGTGCTGATTTAGATGAAATAATCTGAAAATTTTGTTTTCTACCTCCAGCATTAAACAATGAACTTAGAAGTCCCTTTTCTCATCCTTATTTCTATATAATCTATTTATTTGGTTTTGTTTATCTTAGATAAAGTTTCATAATTCTGATTGTCTCTGAATTTCCTCTTCTCCAAAATTTGATGCCCATTCAATCAAGCACCAGATAAAGCCACTTTTTCTTCCTATGGCATTATCTAAATCTGTGACTTCGTCTTAGATCCCTCTCTGCCAAGGAAATAACTCTCTGGTCATATTTCTTTGGGACTTCTGATATTTCCTTTTTGGCAGCTTGTCTGCTTTCATTTTTTCCCTGCTAAAATATGGCATAAAGGTATCTGCCAAACCATCTCTATTAAATACTTCTCAGATAACAACACATCAATGATATTTTTGAGTCAGTGCCAAATTATCTTACTAAATGTCTCACCTTTCACAACTTCATTCCTTCATAAACTGTAGTCCAGGAACAACTTTACCAACTCATATTTCTTCATATAAGATATTCTAAGCGGGGGCGGGGCCAGGAAGAGTAGATTAATTTAGTGCCTGCATCTGGGCCCTCATGAGGTATTGAGCTATTCAAGTGAAGGTGCACCAAATAATGATGCTACCTTCCCTTTGGACTGCAGAACATATCAAATTAGTTTACCTTGATTGTATTGATGACATTCATAAAAAAACTTTATTAAAAATATCATTTTTAGGACATGCTAGCCATTAGTGAGTGTATAATGATGAGATATTTCTTTTACCAAAAAAGATTTGAGTTGGACAAGTTCATAGGCACTTCACCTTCATTTCAGGTGGTTGTTGCCTGGTGATTATTGATAAAGTACCTAATTAAGCACAATGAGGAGATGTGCTTTAAGAATAGAAAACTGATTGAAGTAATGAGAGACAGATCACTTACACTCAACATTTTAAAAATTTTATTTAAAAAATTATCTAAAAACTTTAAATACAACATGTACAATAGTTAATTTCACTTTCAAAAACCCACAAAATAGTGCAGTTAAAGCAGCATTTAAGGGGGAAAACCCCGCCCCAATTATAATTAATTTAACCACTGAGTACATCCATCTCTTATAGTATTGTAATATATCTGTTTATTATTTTTTTATTTTTATTTTCATCAATTACACATAAAAACTTTTTTTTGTTATACATGTACCTTCTTTTTTTTTTTTACATGTTTCCTTATGAATTATGTTAAGTTTTTCTTTATAATTTTATAAATTTAGTTGAATACTAAGACATAGTACAATAAGATTTTGGATAGTGATTTTCATAAGATGTTTTTGGAGTATTTGGTAACTACTTTTAAAAATATTAAGGACATTTAGCATTCATATAGTGCTTTAAGCTTAACAGAATTATTTTATTTGTTTCTCACAACAGCCCTGGGAGGTACTCTTATTATCCACATTTTACATATGAGGAAACTGAGATTCAAAACAAATCAAGGGACTGGCCTGGGGTTCCATTGGTAGTAAGTGGGGCAAGACTATAACTGCCTTCTTTCTGACTGCAAGTCCAACACTCAATGCATTGTGCCACCTAAACTAAAAAACTCATAGCTTAGTATTAATTGATGAATCATCCAAAAGAGTACAGCATGGTATAGGGGAAAGAATATTGAATTTAGACCTAGAAGACTCACATTCAAGATCTAAATACTAACTATTGATATGATTCTGGACAAGTTATTCAACCTCTTTCAGAGTCTTAGTTTTCTCAAAATAAAATAGGATAACAGTACTGGGGCTCCCATTTTCACAACTGGAGAAAATGTTTAGAAAAAGCTTTTTTATATGCATTGACCACCTGGTCAGAAGACATCTCAGTTTCTGGAAAACTTCCTCAAAAACCATTCAAAGACATGAAAAAGGCCCTTCACTGTATGAGAACAAGAAGAAAAATCTGTAGTCAACCATGTGGGAAGCCCCTCTCTTTCCTCCCTTTATTCCTCAATCCTCTGAATTTATTACAAATTTCCAAGTGTGGACCTTAGGAGCAGAAACAAGCAACACCTCTTTCTCTTCTCTTTTCTCTTCTCTCTCTCTGTCCAGTTAATAACTGTCTTGGAGTCTCAGGGAAATGAGGAAAACTAGGGAAATATTACTGATGCATGTCAAGAGATGGGATTTTTCCTATTAAAAAAAAGCCAGTATGGGAAGCCATCTTCATTGCCATGAAATGATCTTACAACTAGTAGAAGCTTGGCAGAGGTCCCAAACATGGTAGCCTTATGCCTGGCACGTCAGGACTTTCTGTCCACTGAACCCTCTGTCTGGTGCCCTCCTTATCTCTACCTTCACCTATTTCCTTAACTATGCTTAACTAATCTTGCTTCCAAACCCAATAATAAACCTCTTTTAATGTAATTACCTTTTGATTCACAAATCCTGGTCCCTTTGAATTCCAATAGAAGATCTGGGCCTGTCCCAGCCCCACCCAGATCTGAGCCAACTTCGGATTCCACCCACAGACCCCTCTAGCTAAATCTCTCATTATAAAAGGACCATGCTGGGACCCTCTCTTTGCAGAGGTCCCAAACGTGGCAGCCTCACGCCTGGCATGTCAGGACTTTCTGTCCCCTGGACCCTCTGTCCAGTGCCCTCCTTATCTCTACCTTTACCTATTTCCTTAACTATGCATTAACCTTGCTTCCAAACCCAATAATAAACCTCTTTTAAATCAATCTTTTAAAAAATAAAAAAAACTATATAATAAAACAACTAGTAGAAGCTCATCACCAGATGCAGACTTAAAGACCTATAGCATTCCCCATTTACAGTCTCTCATGCTTCTGTCAACAGTAAAAAATTTTTCAGTGAATCCCATTTGTTAAAATTTGTATATGTACTCTTTTAATTATCCTAGTATTGACACTGATATATCATAAAAATTCACTCAGATAGCCATTTGCCATCAATGTGGAAAGTAAAATGTATAGAAAAATTTGATTTTCTTTTTCATTATATAATCCAGAAAATAGCACTAATCCTAGGTTACTAATGGCTAGTAGATTATTTTTCTGCTATTATCAAACTATTAAGCCATTGAGGAATCATGATTTGCATTGGTGGAAGGAGTAGCCATATCACTGAAGTATTAGTAGAAATCAAGTCCATAAAATATTTTTAAAAGAATTGCATATATTTCTATCAGATTGCTTGCTGTCTTGGGAAGGAGGGAGATATGGGACAGAGGAAGAAAAATTTAGAATGCAAAGTTTTAAAAAAATGAATGTTGAAAACTCTCTTTACACGTATTTGGAAAAATGAAATATTAAGACATTAATTACATATTATTCATATTCCATATTATTCCATTAATTCCATATTTGGCCTACTACACAATCATATACTATATTTCTTCATCTCAATTTATGAGATTATGACATTGGTTTCAGTCTGCTCTCTATATACTTGTCTGCTCTCTTTATACTTTTACTGTGAATTAAGTGTATAGAATGTTTTGGTTATTAACCCAAAGAGTAATTATTCTTATTATTCATTTTACTGAAGACATTTTCAGAGACAGGTATAGGTGACAAAGGAAAGGAAACAGTTGAAAACAAATTTGATTATATATTTTACCAGTGATTTTTTCTTTGATGATATATTACAGATAAATGAGCATAAACTCAAGTTTTGGAATATAAGCAGGTATATAGTTCAGGAGATTGTTTTAACTTTGTTACCATGAGAAAAGAATAGAGGTATAAAAAGGGAATATCTAAGGAGTATTCTCTTTTCAGTTATCATGTATCATCCAGGAGACTCATTGACTGCTGCTGTGGAAACATGCATTTTTTAGATAATAAAGGTTAAACATGCATAAATTCTGGCTCTGCTTGCAACTGACCTTTAGGCAGCTGTCTTGGTAAAGTTTTGATAGAATCTCAAGCTAAGTTTATTTTATAAAATAATTTAATCCTTCATTCCTAAATATATATTTAACTTATAGTGGTAATCTTCTCCCAGCTAGAAAACCTAGTTCACCATCAGTCACATAGAAAGGATGAATGGAAAGTCAAAGGGATGTCTAATTTTGCTTCCAAGTATCTTTCCCACGATACTGAAGTTTCTGACTTTAGATTTATTTTTCAGATTATTTAATTTTGCCTTTAAGAGGAAAAACAAAAAGAAAACAAAGAAAAGAAACATTTTGTGCACCTTTGCCAATGTTATTATCTTATTCAGATAGAGTACTATTTTTTTTTTCCTAAGGGCTAAGAATGTATCTCTACATTCTTTTTCCATTTCAAAGAAATATCATATTCATGGTGGAAGTTGAAAGGATACTCAGAAAGTAGTTTTATTTAGAAAAAGTGCTTCTAAATTTAGACTTAATCTATATGTATTGATCTTATTATGTATGACTTTTGGCCCATTCACCCAACAGTGCCTTACACGTAGTAGAAAATCAATTATTTGTTGTATGTACTATGAATGAATGCATAACAGGATTGTTGTTGTTTGTTTGCTTTTGTGATATTTGAACTGATGTTAAAAGAATCAGAGGAAAGCTTCCAGAAACAAACATTAGATGATGGAATCTCTGGAAACATTGTTAGAAAGATATGAATGAATGACATAGAAAAAGAAGACACAGAGAGGCTGTAATATGACACAGGAGAGGAGCTCCTTATACTTGTGAGAACTTTTTAACTGTGTTAAAAAAAACATCAAAGGAATCACCTAATTTAATAGGTGAATCAGTTCTGGGGAGGAATGCAATAGTACATTGGTGATTTGAGAGTTTTCTGAAAATCAGTAACTTCAGAGTGATAGCATTATAATAACAACTCTTGTGATAAGGAAAAATTGGGATTATATATATGTTATATCAAGATAATTTCACTGCTTTTGTTTAAAGCCAAAAGAATTTTGCAAGAGTTGCAGAGAAAAGAGTGGATATAAGTAAAATGAGCTTTCAAAAAGTAGGTTCTCAAATCCTCCAGACTCTCTGATTTTCACAAAGTTCTCTATCCAACTCTTGGGGACGAGGGAGACCTACATTGAGGTGAAAGCCCTCACAAGTAGTTCTCCATGTCAGATTATAGTTACTAGCTAAAAAAATGCATTATTTCCTTTTAAAAAAAAAAAAATATATATATATATATATATATATATATACACATATATGTTATTTTATTCCTTTGCTATATAAGGCTTTAAGACCTTATTTTGATTCTTTGTGCCATGATATGCTAAAATTTCAGAGAATATCTTTTTCTCTATTCTGCTGTCAGTTCTGCTGTTAAAAGCAGTTGAAAAACAGAACACATTTTTGAAGGATATAGAACAATGATCCAAATCTTTTCTAGGTTGAAAGAAAGCCTATTTGGCAGATATCAAAGTTTTTCAGTGATGTACTTTGATGTAGGTTAAAACATATTTATGTAAAACAATACTAGCCTCATTCACTTCTTTGACATAAAAATTTAGTAGAGGATGACAGAAAACTGTGGATTTCCATTTGGGGGACGATGGTGCTTTTAAATAACTTTTAAAAAAGGAAACATTTCCAGACTAATGTTAACAATATAGAAAAGCTGTATTTAGAGTTATCAACAATAACATTATCTCAAATTAATCTAGTGCTCTAAGGTTTAAAAAAGCTACTTTGAAATGCGTTATCACATTTAATTTTTACCATAGCCTGTGAACTAGGTAGATGTATATTACCACCCCAATTTAACATTGAAGAAAAATGAAAATTTTAAACTTCTCTTATAAAATCCCTTGCTTGGCTTTTAAGGCCCTTCACAACCTGGCCTCTTCCTATATTTCCAGTTTTATTTTATTTTTTATTCCTTTGATATATATATATATATATATTATTAGATCCAGGGTATCCAGATATACAGCGGCCTGCCTACTTCTTGATGGTAGAGACTATATTTTTGACTTTCTTTTTATCCCTAGAATTTAGCACAGTGCCAGACATGAAGATGGATAGATATTGAAAGATAACATACATACACACAGACAGACATGAATGATAGATAGATAAGTGAATAGAACAATTTCTTCTAAAGTGGAATTAGAATTCATCTTTCTCATTCAAAATCCAGTGCTTTAATCATTCCAAAATGCTTCTTTCTCACTAGACCATACCAATATAATATATTTTGGTACAAAATTAATCAAAACTATGTCCATTTTTAAGCATACACACACACACACACAAGCATATCCCAAAACTCATCTTATTTTTAGTCTTATTTATTATATCCTCAGATATGAACCTCTGCTCACTAAGTACCATAGCAAGTGAGTTTCTCTGCTGGTAAATACAGCTTTTATACTGTAGCATGCTTGGATTTTTGTTAAATCTACATTAGTGACACATGAGAAAATATAGAGAGTTGTGTTCCAGTAAAGGGCATCTTAAAGGACAAAAACAAAGCATAGTTTTTAATGTTCCTGTACTTGTTTTATTTGTCAGAAGTACCAAGTTGTTAAAAAGTCAGAAGAAATGCTTTTTAGAAAAAGATGTGTTCCCTTTAGATCAGTGAAGTTTATATAGATAATATGGAACCCTGGAATCCTAGAACACTGTTGTCCCCATTTTATTGTAAAATCATGTCCAAGTCTTTATGACCCTATTTGGGGTTTCCTTGACAAAGATATTGGAGAGGTTTGCCATTTTCTTCTCCAGCTTAATTTATAGACAAGGAAACCGAGGCAAATAGGATTAAATGACTTGCTCAGGGTCACATAGCTAATAAATGTTTGAGGTTAAATTCGAATTTAGGAATATGAGTCTGACTCTAGGCCAAGCACACTGTGCACTATGGCACCACTTAGCTGTCCCCATAGGTGTATCTTTTGAACTTATTAAGAAAATAATACTAGATTGGGATCAAAAGAACTAATTTTTTTATCTAGACACTAATTCTGATTATTTCTGGTAAAATAATTTAAAGCCTCTAAAGTTCTGTTTTCTTACTTTGAAATTTGAAAACTTGAAATACTGGATGATTTATAAGATAATTTCTAGCTCTAAGGCTATTTTTTCTTATTGTTTAAATAATAAAAACTTATATTTGTATAGGATTTTGTAGTTTACAAAAGCACTGTCATTCAGTATAATAAATTTGGTTCTCACAACAAGTTTGTGAGTGAAGAACATTTATTACTTTAAATTTTCAGTGATCTTTGATTTCTTCAATGTGGTTGATCACTTTACCTATGGAGATCACAAACTTTCTATTCCTTAGTAGAGTTTCCTGAGGTACTGTGACCAAATAATTCATCCCTCAGGGATGCTAATGATCATTTGAAAATATGCTTCTATAAACTTAGGTTTTCAGGCAACATAGAATCTGTTACCTGGCCTTTTTGGCTTTGCAGGATGAGCCAGGTCTTGGTTTCCATTGCTAAATTGAGGAATTGTGCTTCAGTTGGGGAAAATTGGTATTTTTATTTCCATATAACAATAAAGAGGCTAAAAGAAGCTAAAGGATTCACCTAAGATTACACATTTAATAAGTATTACAGCCAAACCCTGAAGTCTTTTGTATTCAAGTATATTGACCTTATGGATAATTAGGTAGAAAAATGGATAGAATACTGGGTCTGGAGTCAGGAAAACATCTTCTGGAACTCATATATGGCTCACACATTAGCTGTGGGATTTTGAACAAGTAACTTAGTCTTACCAAGACACCCCAAATGAGGTCATGAAGAGTCACACACAACTGAAAAACTATTGAAACCACAAATATATTGACCTTTCCACTATCCATTGCTGCCTAATATTCCTTATTCTGTTAAGATTTTAGGGTTAGTCAAGATTTATCATCTTTTGTTCTGTCTAAATTTCTTCTTTGCTGAATATTCTACTCTTTTCCCCAATTTTACTTTCTAATCATAGCACCTTGTCACTACTCCTTTTTAAGTATAGCTTAAGATCTTAGTTTAATCTCAATAAGTTTTTATTTTGGAAAATCAAACACTAGGCGCTGTCTAGTATCATTTAGTCAGTTAAGAGATATTCATTAAGTGCTCACTATGTAACAGACTATGCTAAGTAATCAGGAGAGAAGCAAGGCAAGAATAGTCCCTGATGGGGCAGTGAGGTGGCACAGTGGTTAGAGCACCAGCCCTGAAGTCAGGAGGATCTGAGTTAAAATCTGGCCTCAGACACTTCCTGGCTGTGTGACCCTGGGCAAGTCACTTAGCCCCAATTGCCTCAGGAAAAAAAAATCTTCCCTGACCATCAGAGTCAATAGACAATATATAAATAATTATAATAAATAATAAATATATAAATAACAATACAAAGCACAAAAAAGAGTATAAATGAAAAGTGATCTCAGGTGGAAAGGCGCTAATTGCCAGCACAAAGACATGGAAATAGTTAACAGTGTGTCACATATAAGAAAACACAAGTAGTCTAGGGAAGCTGGATTATAGGATATTTGGGAGGGAGAAAAGTATAAGGAAGGAAAAAAAAACTCAGTTCACAAACAAGGAGAAATAAATATAAGAAGCAATTCTTATTGCACCAAGGTGCTGTGGGCAATCAAGAGCTTATCATTAAAAAAAAAAAAAGGATTTAATTAACCTGTACTGAGAACTCCCACCAATGTTTTAGATACATAAGAATTGTACTCAAAATTAAATTTAAAGCAATCCAAAATTAGGTAAAAGAAAATGTTTTGAATTATCCTATTTAAGAAATAAGGCTAATACAAATTATACTGTACCTGCTTGCTTTGCAAAAGGAGGTTTTTCTAGAGAAAAACAAAATTTAAGTGTTCTGATCCATACATATATTGCAGCTTGTTAGTTGAGGATGGGAGTCTATCACCATCCTAATTAATTACAGAATGCTTTAATCTCAATTGAGTTAAGCAATCATTCAAAAATAAACTAGTTATGAAAAAGTCTTTAATCAGTTTATAAAGATCATAGGAACTTAGGGTCATTGGGTAAAGACATGGTACAATCTTTTGATTGGGTGAAGATGATCAATCCACTTCTCTTGGATTACAGATTAAAATAGCAAGCTAATTTAGAAGTAGTGAACAGAATGGAAGATAACTCCAGTTTGGGGAGGTGAGAATTGCAATTCCTTGAGAGTGAATTGCTTAGAGACTGTCTTTTTCCTCTCAACTCCATTGACCATGTTACAAGAGTAAATGGGATAATAAAAGACAATACATCCATCAGGGAGTAGAGAAAGACAAACTAAGGTCAAGCAGATGATCTCCTAAGAAAAAGCAGAGACAGAATCGACCATCTCCAGAACAATCGAGGAGTCTTAGCATTCTGTGGATAATTAGGATGAGTTTGAACTAAGATAATTTACATAGGTTTACCTAGAGTTCAAATATTTGTATTTGATTCAATATAGAATGTGATAACACTCCTACTTTATCAAAAGACTACAAAAGTATAGGGATAGAAGTAAAATAATACTAAATAGTATTAGTATATATATATTTATAATATATGTATAATAGTATATATGATATATATATTTATTTACAATGTATATTTATGTATTATATAATGAATTTATGTATATATAACTACATTCTATATAAAGTGTATATATATATGTATATATATATAATATGAATCTATATCCAGACATATAGCTTTTCTATATACAAATATCAAGAGGAAAAATAGAAATCCAATATGAACAAAATAAGTTTGAATGCCTCCAGCAGCTTTTGGTAATACCTCAGTCTCATAATGTAAACAAAATATTATTAGTGACAGCAACTAATTTCAGCTAATCAATTCAGCAAATATCAGCCAATTGATCCTGGAAATTTCAACAAATTGAAATATTAATCATATAATATTATATAAGGTGCAACCAAGAAGTGTACAAATTAAAACTATCATTCTGTTCTGGGTTTAGACGCAATGAATAAATGAAAAAGTGTATTTCAGGTTTCATTTAAAAAAGGTATGATGTTTTAATGAATTTATGGCTAATTCCATAGAGTTGGTGAAATGTTATTTCCTTTTTAAGGCAGTTAGGACTATATCTATTTCAATGGAAGTTGCACAAGGCTTGTACAGACTTGTACATTGTAACAACAATAAATGCTAACACCCCATGTATGTCATTTCTTCTTTGCTCCCAAATAGATGGGACCGTTCACACAGGAAAAAAAAAAAAAAAAGACCTCTTTGTGTCCCAATGTGCTGCCAGTATGATTCCTATTCTTTCAATGAAACCATATCAGAATTGTTCCTGGTGTTTTTCAGAATCTTTCAGTTGGTCCCACATAATTCAGACATTTCATAGTAGAAATATTTAATGATTGACTCCTTCTTCTATTTCCAGAAGTATCTCCAAATTTACGTTGCTTACAACCATCAACCCTTTATACTTTTTGAGAGGTATCTGGATGTACTGAATGCTACCAAAATTACTACCTTGACTCTTCACCAGGCAATCACAATTACGCATTTACTCTAATTTCTAGAGTGCTGGGCTCCAAAGGTCAGTTGCTTCTATTCCTTTTCAGAGCCTAACTGAATACCTATGGGAATTTGTAGGCAATAAAACCAAATGGGGATTCACTTGGCCAACTTACTTCTGTTATTGGGACATTGCATTCTTTGAAAAAAAGAACTTAGGATAACCTGTGACTAAACCCTTAGGGACAACACCAGTCAGGGACCAGCACCCACTCTTCATCATTGTTAAGTTTCCTAGAAAAGTTTCCATTTTCACCAAAACAGACTTCAATGAGAAAAAAACAGCCTTCTCTCCCACCAACTGATGAAATGGCAAATAGAAAAAAAGAAAAGAAAACAAAACAAACAAAAAGAACTTAAGTCATCATTTGATATGGCAATGAATTCAGAAAGACTTCCAGATGTAGTGGAAGAAACATAAAAAAGTTTATGTTCTTTCAAATCTGTAATGCTCTGCTATAGCTTAGTATTTTCTGAATTTTGTCTTCTAGGACCTGCTCAATTGTAGTATGATGATCTACTCAGATAACATCCTAATCTTGTGATAAAAAGCACAATTGTGATAAACATCAATTTAGTTTACACAGCAGTGACCAATTTTCATATGCATCATCTTGAAATAAAACTAGGAAGGTACCAATTAGTTAGGAAGTAAATAAAATTTCTTAGGATCTTAATAGGATAGTGGAAAGTTAGGATACATTTCCAGAATATGGATGCAGTACTACCCTGGGAATCCCCAAGGCTTTTATAAAGCAACTTGGTAGATTCTTGAGTTCTGCAAGTATTAACCATGATGAACTAGTAAGGAATGATCTCTGATGATCCTTTTCATGGACAGGCTAAAAGATCATCAGGGCAGCCTAATTGCAAGACATCAATGAATGAGTGTTCTAGGAACTAAAGAGAAGGTTCATAGTTACCCATCTTTTTAATATGTCCAGATCCCAATACCCCTTTATGGTTGAAAGTATCACTTAAAAGGGTTATATAACAACAAATTCACCTGAGCCTTCACCTACTTTTGAAAAAAAAAATAAACTCTGGCCCTCTGATTTTATCAACATTGGAAACTCTTAGTATGGAAATGCTATCAATGGGCATCAACAAGTCATTTAGAACTTAAAAGTTTTAGACAATTTTGTTTCTGTATCACTATTGTGTTCTGATTCTGCCCTTTCATAAGTGAAGAATGAGTCTCAAATACATTACTAAACATTCAGGGCTTCCTCTGGCTACTTTAGGCTATATCCTGACTGTGACATGATGACCACTAAGGCAGCTTTGAGTTTTCAAAAAGCTGTCATTGTTTAACAAGGCAATTTGGTCATCATGGATTTATCAGGATATTATTCACTATGTGCACATATGAAAGACATGTTCATGGGCCAATAGATTATTTGGGAGCAAACTAAAGAGAGATATTTAATTTGTAGGCTACCCTATGTAGAATATCAAGTCATCTAGCCAATAAGCAGGTGGATGATGGCCACCAAATGCTCAGGGAGTCAATGCAGATGGAGAACTGGGTCTAATTTTTCTTCCATTAAATGCTAGTTCTCCAAGAGATTACTGAATTTTGCTACCAGTTTTTTTCATCCCTCATGTACTTAATATAGTGGACTTCTATCTCTCCCTCCCCATCTCCCTAAGAATTTAACTTAAATTTCATTGAGCATTGCGCTATAAGGACCATATAAACCTTAGGATTTACCCACTAGGGGACTTCCAGTGGTTGTGGAAGGATAATTAATAACTTATGCTATTTTGTATTTCAAATTATATTAGAGATGATTCCAGTAGTGATATCAGAAAGGCTATAGGACAAAGGAAAAGACCTCGGAATCAGCTTAAAATTTCTATGCCTCATCAGTCCACAAATTGCACCATCATAAATTCTAGTTCTATAATTTCTGGATATCCCATAGAAGGATGCAATAGTAGAAATAGTTGAGTACCTCCAGTCTTATAAATAGAGATGAGAGTCAAATAATCCATAAATGTAGAATATATGCTCAGCTTGAAGAGCACTGAAAGCCTGTTCTTGTCAATCCAGACAAGGATTTGGCACCTTGGCTGAATTCCATTTACCCACTGTCCTTCTGTCATAACTTAGAATCTTTACTGGACATCTATCTCAGTCACCACAGCATCCTCTATTGCTGCACAATATACCCCCCCAGATACTTCTATAAAAATGATTTCCATTTCCCCAATATCTTTTTTTTTTCTTCCCTGCCATTTACTATTTCATCCCCCCCCAATTACTTTTTCAAGAGATATTTGGTTGGATGCCATTTTTGCCTGTCCTATATATCTAAATTTGTTCCATTAGACAAACTGCCAATTTGTGGTCAATTTTGATTTGGTAGTCTAGAAGTCAGGTCATCAAGCATTTAAGTGCTTATTATATAATGTAGAATACACAAGGCACTTACATTCTAACTAGGGGAGAAAACATTTAAAAGTAAACTGAAAAAGGGAAATGATACATAATGCAGGGATATTATCATCACAAAAGCTAATATTTATATAGTGTCTACTTTGTAAATGCTTTATAACTATTGTCATATTTAATTCTTACAGCAATTCAAGATAGATATTGCTATCATTCCCATGTTAAACAAAGAGAACTGAGGAAAACAGGTAAAATGGGCATGTCTTAATGATTTACATGTCTTACATGATTTGAACTCAGGTGTTCCTGACTCCAGGTGAGGCACTTTATCTGCCTGGTACCACATAGCTGCTACATAGTAGATGAAGGCTGGACAATCAGAAGTCAGTCCCAGAAAGAAGAGAAGACAAAACTAGCCCATGCACTTTCTTAAACAAGATTCTTATAAAAATTGACCAGTGCATAGCAAAGTAGTGGAACGTACTTCCAGTCTAAGAAGGAGAGGGGAGAAGTGAACTTCCAGGATGGGGAGGCTGCTGTGACATGATGGAGAAAGTCATTAGAGCAAGGAGTGGTACTCAGGAGGGAAATAGCTGACAAGATTGTTATCCTTTTTTTCTGGTATTAACTTGACATCCTTAATCCTCAACAACCTGAATAACTGATCTTCAGCAAATTACAGAGGTAGATTTTTAAAGAGAGGGGTTGGAAAAAGAGGGTTGTTACTGACTGTAATTAGTTTAATTACCTGTGAATAAATGCATTAACATTATATTAAATTAAACATTATATTAAATGCATTATAGCTTTCTGAGACTTCTGATAGGATTACAGACTCTGTGAGGGAAGGGTCTATGCTAGTCTTCATATTTTTCTTTTTGTGCCCATCATAATAATACCTTCAATCAACCAAAAAAGCATTTATTGGGCACCTACTGTACTGGATGCTTGTACCCAATGCTGTCGGGTGCTGTACTAAGTCCTAGGGATATAAAACCAAAAATGAAATAGCCTCTATACACAAACATATAATTACATCCATAATCAAAAGGCATTATTAAATATTTGTTTAATTGAATTAAATGATACTAAAATCCCACAAAACTTTTGAATTTAAATATTAAAATTCATGTTAGCCAAAACATACCTAGCAGATGAATAAATTTCAGAGGATAAGAGATCTATTGATTTGATGGTGGTGAAAAAAAAGTCTTTTCAGAAATTTTCCCCTCACATGGATCAAATTTAAGCACACATCATTGTGTTGTACATAACCTTTGTGGAGTATGTAAGTTCAGCACAGCTTGCGTTTATACAGCACTTCAAAGTTTACTTTGCAAAATACTTCACAAATATTTCATTTTATCCTTACAACAATCCTGAGAAGCAGGCACTATTATTTTCTCTATTTTACAGATAAAGAACCCAGGGTCAAATTATCTTGCCCAGAATCACACAGCTAGCATGTGTCTGAGATTGGATTTGAACTCCTGATTCCAGGTTTCCACTTTCCACTGTATCTCTGAGCTGCCTCAGTAGAGTCAATAACAAACAATTCTCTCCTATTCTTAACTTCTGGCAAATAAAGCAATATTATCATCATCCTGTATCATCCAAATCCTATTGGACCACATTATCTTAAAGCACTAGCTGACTCACCTCAAACAAAGCCCAGCAGATCATCACCCTGTTTGACGTGTGGAAGTGAAAGCAATTCTATCATGACTTGAATTGTCACAGTGCTACAAGATAAACTGACATAAGTGTGTTCTTTTTGAATGCAGGGAGCTCCTAAGGCCAGTAGGCAGTTGCCAATAGCAACAGCCTGGACAAACATCAGCTAAAGCAGCAAACCCAGTGATAATTTTCTTATGTACCCAAGACAGACTACATGCCAGTTCTTTTCAACTGGATCTCTAACATGGATAAGTGACATGGTACCACACTTAAAATACACAAAATAATAACATAGGAAAAGCAATAGATAGGATGTTACCCACTCTCTTCTAAGATAAAATAACATGGGAATGACAGCTTCTCAGGGATCGTGAGTGTTTTATAAATCTCTGGGCTTAAAAAAATCTTTGCAAAAAATCCTGAACTGTCTTTGCAGACTTTAAAGTACTTTAGGAGTATAAATTATTATTCTCATTATGAAATATATCTGGAAGCATAAATGGGTAGGGAAAATCATCATTTATACTTGGTTGCCAATTTCTTCAAACTTTTTCATTTTAAAAAACAGAGCACATGTACATAAAATGTTTTCCTTGTTTTGGGGGGGATAATAGATCTTATATAAATGATAAGACATTGTAACTAGTCTGCTATATTTTTGAATTATTTTATGAAAAAAATTCACTTTTTAAAAAAGAAATATACCTGAAGATTCATTTCAATTTGGCATTTATGAATTAACTACTAATGGCTACTAACTTGACACCCCTCCACCTTTTGCTTACAAAATATAAAGAATATAATATATGTTGCATAATATGATAGTCTCATGTCAAAATCTTCAAACCAAACTTTATACTCTTGAAATATCACTTTATCCCACTGAAGACATTTACAGACTGAATCATTAAAGTGTCAGGCTCCAAACTTGGTTTAAAAAAATTTACCTTAATCAATATTCAATAGAAGAAACTTTGATAAGCTTGCACATTGCCTGTCAAAATTGCATATAGAAATGTATGAATTTCAAATTAGAATAATAACAATTCATATTTTAAAAGTCCAAATTTTCAGTGGTATTGGAAAATAGCCTCATGATCAAGATAGGAACATTTTCCTTCTGGATCGCTGTCTTTTTTTGTTATTGTTTTGTTTTCACTCTAGAAGGATCTAATTGAAGATGATTACTAATTAGGAACTTCTTCAAGGGACCAGAATTGGATATATCACAGGATTATGAGCTTTCTTGACAAATCTGCTTTAGAAGATTTGGAGACAGATCCTGAAGCCTCCTAGATAGATGAGGAACCTACTTTAGAATTAGAGTCTGCCTTAAGGGTTTAGGAACTTAAAGTCCTAGTATACCTTTTTGTATTGATGGGGCTGATTGGGGAAGACTTAAGTGGCTAAAAACAAAAACAAAAACAAAAACAAACAAAGCAGAAATTGTCTCATACTTTCTTTGGAACAAGAAATTTATGGTGTAATCTGACAGCTTACCTTGCCTAATTATATTCTCTTGATCCCCTTCTTTATGATCAGGTTTTTTAATCTTGCCTACAACTATGACCTGTCAACTGTGTACTGAAGTTGTTTTGACAACTGTGGGCACTCAACAAAACTCCAGGTACCAGTTCCTCATTGATTACTGTATCCTGTTGTGTTCTGTATACCAACCAACTTCATCGTTCCCCTGACTTGAAGAGAGCAATTTTAGAAATAAGCATAATTTCAGAGTTGGCACTAATCAGGTACACAAAATATTTACTTCTTCATAGTGATTTCTTCAACAATGCAACTTCTTTCACTGCCTTCAAATGATCTAGCCTGACAATCTTATTATCAGGAACCTAAGAACAAAGACTAAGTTCTCTAGGTATAGATTTCTAAGAGGGTCTTCCTAGTACTGAATAAAGATAAATGATTTACCAACTCCAGCTGACATATAGATTGTCTTGTTTTTAGTACACTCCCTTCCCATCAGATATAACTATTATCAAAAAGAAGGAAAAGTAAAGTGTTCATTTTTCTCATTATTCAACATACCTTTTCCCATCTACTACTGATATTACAGCCTCCAGTAACCTTCACTTAAGGTTTTTTTTTGTTTTTGTTTTTTTTTTTTACTATATCTCTGTATGGTCTTGCCACCACTTTTTATTTCCATCTACTGACATTCAAAAATTTTATTCTACTTTTAAGTATCCTGCCTTCTCCTTCACTATCTTTCAATTAACTCCAACCAGTATTTATGAGTACCTACTGGAATTGTGCTAAGAGCTATAAGTAATATAAAATACATATAAAGCACTGACCCAGTCCTGAAGGAGCTAACAATCTTGTTGAAAACAGGAGGCAAAAGCATAATACAATTAAAGAAAAGGAAGAATAAAAAACCTATGATCCCTAAGGAAGGCAGGCTATATGTTGACTTCCAGGACTCCTCTACAAGAATAAATTTTAAAATAACCTTTCTTGATTTGAGTTTTAGTTTATTATAAGGAATTGGGAAATTGATTCCTTCTCTGCTCAGCCAATGCAGAGTATAGTTCAAATGATAAAGTTTTAAATCTATAAACAAAATATTTGTGTTAAGATTGCTATATATAAACTCTCTGTGCTATATACTCTGGGTGGCACAGTGGATAGGGTATCAGACTTAAGAGTCAGAAAAATTCATCTATAGTTCAAATCTGATCTCAGATACTTAATTGTGTGATCGTAGGCAAGTCACACCTTTGATTACTTTAATTTCCTCATCTGTAAAATGATCTGGAAAAGGAAATGGCAAAGCACACCAGTATCTTTGTGAAGAAAACTCCAAAGGGCGTCAGAGTCAAAAAATTTAAAATGATTGAAAAACACTAAACTTCTTTAAATGAGTCAAGAAAGAAAGCAATATGATTGAATGAGATGATCAGTTATACCCAATGGATCCTAGGTATAAAAGAGTTCTCAGTTCATGGATGGGGATCAGTCTAGTTGCAGATTTTTACAGAAAATTTAACAATTTACTCCAAGTCACATGAGAGAAGAATCTATTTTAGGGACTGTAACCCCCTTATGGCAGAGAGAGCAACTGGCTCTAGACTCTATAAAAGTACTGATACTCTGAGCCTAAAAGAAAGATTGGCTTTAGGGGAACTTCATGATGATTCTATGAAAGGAGAAAAAAGAATGCTAGTAATAAGATACGAATTGTCTCTTGACTACATACTCCCTTTATGCTTGTCTCTCACCACCACTGTTCTCCCAGAATATGTCCACTATTCCCCCCAGACTCTAAAAATTTGTATGAGATTAGACTTGGGGTGGATATTTTTGCACCAGATATTTTAAACTATTGTTCTTGTTCAGTCGAATCCAACTCTCATAGCACAATCAATCTTGTTGATGGGTTTTTCTTTAAGTTGTTTGCCATTTCTTTCTTCAGTGGATTAAGGCAAACAGAGGTTGTGACTTGTCCTGGATCCCACAGCTAATAAGTGTATAAAGCCAGAGTTGAAGTTAGGTCTTCATGACTCCATGTCCAGTGTTCTATTCATTAAGCCATGTAGCTGCCTCTGTTCTTACAATTAAATTTTTAGTAAATATCCTTTCCCAAAAATCTAATTTTTAGAATAGATTTCTATTCTAAAATATTTCCATTAAATAGAAAGTTTTCTAAAAATCTAATTGAAGCATGGCTTATTAATGTTAAGGGAAATATATATTAAGGGGAGCTCATGAGTGATAATACTAGAAAATCAGCCCCTGTTCGGTATCCTTGTTCAGTAATAGTATTGACTATCCTCTGGGGTTACAGCCTCCAAATATAAAAATAGGTAGGTGGAGGAAGCTCAGAGAAACTGCTATAGTATGTTTTCAGTATTTTGACAATGACAGTTGTAAAAACACTGGAACAAATTACTATAGGAGAAAATATGCGGTAAAACACATCTGACATTATGTAGGTTAGTCCTGTTTTGTTTTGTTTTTTCTTTAAGCTTCCTGTTCTACATAGCCAGCTGTCCCAGATTCAAACATCATTTACCTGAAACAACATGGGAAGTCCTCATTGTTGTTTGGCATTTAGCTCTGAAATTTTGATCCAAACCAAAAGTTGCAGTACTGTGACACTAAGCCAAGCAGCATGGATTGTTGATATTGCTCTAGTACTTTGAAGACTGCTTCAATAAAAGACCTGGGTATCTCCACTGTATGATGGCAGAATAGGCTAATTTCTTCTAGTACTTGTACATCATGAAATACCCAGAGTATTTTGTGATCAGGCCACATTTTGGCTAATGAAAATTTTTGTCATAAAAACATGACATATTCTCATTTTTTTTCTGGAATGATTTTGGTGTGGCACCTCTGAGGAGAATGAAATATAAACTAAATGATCTTTTAAGATTCTTCCAACCTAATACTCTCATGATATAATAGTTTATCTTTTTTTTCTACATAACATTTCCTTCATTGTAATACTGATTATGTCTTTTCCTTGACACAGAATAGAAAAATATATTCAGAAAAGATTCTAGTGCTTATAAAAATATGTCAGTAATAAATTCAAATTGACAATATGGACAATTCTAGATACTCTTCCAAAAGAGTACTATGATAACTTTAATACTTAAGCAAAGTGCCCCTACACTGTCTATAAATATGCATGAAGCTACTGTATTTCAAGTAACCTTACCACCCTGAAAAAGCTCCTAGAGAAAAAGTTCCTAACAACAGTTTGATGACAATCTGGAGTCACTGTATCATTGTGAACCTATGTCTAAGGGTGCTTTTCAGATATTCAGCAATAAGGGAGGGAAGTAGTCATACAAAATGACATTTTATTTAAAACTCTGGTCCTATCTCCACATATCATCCTAAACTTATTATAAAATGTGCTAAAACCACATTCTTTTGAAAGTGTGCTTTCTAGCACTTAAGAGCAATAAAAATGACCTGTAAATGGATCCATATTAAAACTTATAACCTAAAAACATACTTAAAAGAAGGAAAGTGCTATATAAATCCAATAAATATATAAATAATAAATTTCATCTACTGGACGAAAGTGGCCTGATGTAAGTAGAGCCTAGATTTAGAATTCTTGATTATTGCTGTACCCAAACCAGTCCAAATGACCTAGAAGAATGAAAAGGATAAAACAGCATATGATCAAAGATTTAGGAATCAAGCCTAGAATGGAATAATGCCTAGAGATCTATTCTGATCCTTTTTATTTTACATTTGAGGAAAACCAGTCTCCTACAAGGTGAAGCAACTTTCCTAATGTTACTGGTTAGGGGTGGTTTTTATTATTTGCCAAATCAGTCCATAAGCTTTGTTTTCTAATCCTTCATATTGTAAGGTCAAGGTATTAATCAATAAACACTGATTAATACATACTATGTGCCAACAAAAAGAGGCCAAAAAAATGTTCCTTGGCTCTCCCTCTCAGATCCAGACTCCTCCCTCTGCTCCAGAGTGTTCTAGTGGGAAGCCTTAATTACTTCTAAAACACTGGTTCAACCCATTACTGATTAGAGTCTCCTCTCTTTTGTTAGAATCCTATGACTAACCACTTAATCACTTAATTGCTTTCAAAGACATAAGAAGAAAAGACTTACAAATATTTCCCCCCCATATTCAGATCATACTCTCTCTCACAGTACCCTGATCTTTATGGAAGTAACAGTAAAAACTTAGCTCAGATCCTACATAGAATTGGTCCCACCAAATTCATGGTATTGCTGCAATAAGAGTTCATATTTAGCTTCTTCCATAGAGAGAATCAAGCAAGTTAATGGCCTCTATATATGTGTCAGACCGCTCTTACACTATTTTACTTGCATAGAACCATTAAAATAATTCATTCTTACTAACATGGCCACATACTCCTGGAAGTGTGGTCCATTAGTAAGAGTATTAAACTTGGAGTGTTCCAGTATCCTAGTTTCAAACTTGAGAAATTCACTTCTCCCTGAGCCTACTTTAGTCATTTATAAAATGAGAGGACTGGATTGTAGGACCTCTAAGCTTTAAATCTAACATTCTAAATACTATTAAACTTGATACTCTATCAGCCAAACATGTGGTCAGAAGAATGAGTCAAAAGGCAGCCATCCAAAGACCTATTTGACCACAAATAGCTCTCAGCAGCTTGAAACAGCTCTCCACCCTTTCCCAAATTTCTCACCTATAGCTTGCTTACATATACAAAACAAAGGTTCTCTTCATTTACTATTATTAGCAAACTTTCAATCTTTCTCTCAGTATCTCAATAGAGATGCTTTTCTCAGACTATCTAGCTCACACTAAATTCTGAAGGGAGAAGGTACCGGATGAAGTTTCCATAGGCAAGAACATAATATAGATTAAGCCTGAATGGTGAGGGCATGAGCAAAATAATTCATTTGATCCCTACTCTATTCCAATCAGTATCAATCAATTTGATAGAATCATATCAAAATTCTGTATATAAAGTCCCAGAGCTGTGAGCTGAAGATTTAAAGTTATAGGAAGTTAACTAAAGATCCCCTCCACAATCGTGATTCCTTCTCATTGTGACCAAGTCCAGGGTGCAGAGATCACAACTACATGGAAAATGCCCCCAGATATTTATGTAC
Organism: Sarcophilus harrisii; assembly: GCF_902635505.1. NCBI lineage: Eukaryota > Metazoa > Chordata > Mammalia > Dasyuromorphia > Dasyuridae > Sarcophilus > Sarcophilus harrisii. The sequence continues at coordinate 128,033,510 of NC_045429.1, forward strand.
CTCCAGACCAAGCACTTTTCAAATATAAACAGGTGATCATCTTATGACCATTTATTTAGGTCATTCGCTGTGATAGCTTCACTCAACTTTTGATACTGCCAATATTCATATTTTAGCCTATGTATTATATATTAACCATATTTTAGCATAATTGCAACCCTATAAAAGTATAGCACTAAAGGGAGGTGATATCTCAGATAGTGAGGAAGATCTGAGGTCCATTTCATTAGAGCGGGCCATAGACCCTTTAAAAAAGTGACATTGGCTTAGACCTCTGTCTCTTCTATTGTAGGTGGGATGATTTTAATCCTTACAGGCACAAGGAGGATTTTGGGGTGTGAGTGTGACAGTGGGGTGAGAAAAAGATAAATTTGAGGGTAAATGTAAGAGGAATCCTAACATTGTGATTCAGCAGAAAAGGGTCTTTGTAGAGTTACAAATAGGCATAAAACTCCCCAAAGCCTAAGACTAGAAGCAAAAGGAAGGCAGAGATACAACCATAAGTATATGTGCCCAAATATTTGCCCAGATGGGCAGCTGTTACAACTGTATTACCAGGAGTAAGCTACTGTGAAAATCCAGTGGGAAATTCTATTAATTGACAGTCATAGAAGCTGCAGTGCTGCAGATGAATAACTCGCTGCTTGACCTGGATGTAAGCCAGGTTTAAGTGGAGGATCTCAGGAGGTTCCTCTCTCTGAATGCAAGGATTGCATTAGTGCATTCTGCATAGCCAGAGAGGAAGAATATGGGTGATTGATGTTTCTACAGCAGCAAATATTATATATAATTTTGCATAATAGTAATAGCTTATTATAGAGTATGAAATGCTCTATATGAGATCATTTAATCTGTAGAGCATTTCTGGTGAGATGGCTAAGAACAAGTATCATTGCTTCCTTTTTTATAGATAAGGAAATTGAAGACTGTCAAAAAAGTTTAGTGTTTTTTTTTTTCCCCCAATTTCACATAGTCAGTAAATGGTACTCAAGTCCACACATCTCCTCATTGCAAATCCAGCATGCTTCTAGGGGATGAAAAGAGATACTGGAATCATCTTGAATATGTTTATGACCACAAACCATTTGTTAACAGAGCATCACAGATTGAAAACTTAGAAGGAACATTAGAATTCATCAGATCTAGCCCCCTCTTATTCTGTAAATAAAAAACTATGGTCTATAATGAATAAGTAATCTGACCAAGGTCAGACAAGAAGCAAATGGCAAGCTTGACTTTAAACCTTCCTCACCAGTGTCCCTTCTAAAGCACAACTATCATATCTCCTCTGGCTGAGTAGAGCAACAGTCGTGGTTTATACATTTAAAATTACATTAAGATTCCAAATGTTATGAAGCATCTTTTTGTTATTTATTTACAACATTAACTATTCAGCTATTTAAATGTAATAGACTGTACAGAAACTGAATCTGCTTACTATTAATTTGAGGAAAAGACAGCAGCAGATGAATCCTGAGAGAAAAGGTCTCTAAACTTCAGAAAATGTATGCTATAATCAAGCATTGTTTCTGTAGAACAAATACTGAAGCTAGGTTTAATTTTAAGCAACAGATAAAAGATATGTTTCTCTACCTCCCATTTTATGCATTTCCATTTAAATTCCTGCTAGCTTAGCAATCAAAGTTCCTTCTCAGACATACCCGGTATTTTTCTTCTTTTTTTTTTGGGGGGGGGCGGAATTATCTATAGTTCTTGCTGTCTCAGAAAGCCTGGGACATTTAAAAAACTGATTATTTAACTAAATTTGAAATAACATTAACTACTATTTTCTTTTCCTTGGAGGCATCAATCTTAAACATAGAACACTCAGTACAACTTATGTGATAGAAGCAGCCTGGATTTAGAACTAAAGAGCCTAAAAGTCCATTCAGTCCAAACCTCTCACTTAGAGATGAGAAAATTGAATCTAAGATATGTTTATTGACTTTTTCAAGTCATACCAAAAGAAGTAACTAGCATTTAAAATCATTGACTCTAAATCCAGGACTTTCCTCCTAGGTATGAATATGGGCACTCTTGTTAACATACTTTAGTATATTGGTTGGGATGGAAGCATGTTATGCAGGGCTTTCCCATACACAGAAAAAAGGAAGGGATGAAAGCATTTATATAATGCCTATTACATGCTGAGTTATACAAATATTATCTCATTTGATCCTCACAACAAAGAAAATGAGGCAGAGTAACTTTTGTAACTTTAAGTAACTTTTGCCCAAGTTCATATAGCCAGGATGGATCCAAGGGTGGATTTGAATTCAGGTTTTCCTGACTCCAGACCCAGAGGTCTATCCATTATGACACCTTATTTCACAGAAATATGTTGATTATTCAAAAGAAAATAGACATAAAGGGAAGTGGAATAAAGCATATTATTAAAGGCAAATGTGCTCAAAAAGATGTCATATTGTGAGAATGAGGGAAAAGCAAGGACAGACCACTGGATCTGACAATGACAATGTCAAGAGAACACATACAAAAACAGCTCACAAGATGCTTTCTGAATTCCCTGGACAAACTTATAGGAAGAAAAGGGTGAAAGAACATAATATGGGTGGGCAAAACAAAGCTGAAGTTTTCATCGCTGGGGCCATATTTATGAGATCACAGAGCCATTTGAGTAAATGATAACTTCTTATACAACTAAGATATTTATATAAATACATCATGACAGTATGACATACTTTTAAATAAATAAAATATTTTTATTATGCATCTGATAAATATAAAAAATAAAATGCTTTTAAAGATGAAATTTTTCTCATAGTTTTCTATGAATATAGGACAAAGCAGGAAATAATGTATTTTTTGTTATTAATACAGCTACATTGTAAAAGTTGATTAACAATACAAAAAACCATTATAAAAACAATGTAATATTTTAAGATATGAGATTATGAATAGTATACAATAGAATTAGCCAAACACCCAACTACAGCACAATAATTTCAGGAGAAAATATAATATCTTTACCCCGGAATGGGAAAGTATATTTGTATGACAAACATGTTTGTTATGAAGTTCAGGGATAGTGTTTTCAACACTGATTTTCACCATTGGGACTTATGTGGTTGTCTTCAGTGTCAATACAGATTAAACTATTGAAGACATGATATAAAAGAGTTTTTGAGAGAGAAAAATGAGAGAAAAAGAGAGAAATGGAGAGAGGAGAACTAGAGATTTTGCTCTAGTTCCAACTCTAGTCCCCTGGTAGCCAAGAGAAAATAAGTTACCAAAAGCAGCCAGATCCATCAAAGGAATGAAGCAAAAATGTTGAATGAATATGGCATCAAGAACCTCACCTTGTCAGATTGTTTCAAAACTTCAGTTCCAGGACTATATTTGAGACAATTTACCTCTGTTCTATATTTGGACAAATACTATTCCCTTCTACTCTCTTCTGAGCACCTGAGGCCGTGGAAGGAGGATTCAATTGATGGGTTTTACCCTGAAGTAGTATTTTATTGGACTGGAGGAAAGAAAGTTGAGGAAAAAGACTATTGAACTGGATGAAAGAAAGTTAAGGAAAAAAGACTCAACTTGAAAGAGGTCTTTGTCTTGGAGCTGCTTATTTTGGAAACTGAAATGTTATGTTGGATATTGGATATATGAATACTGAAATGTATATTAATACATGTTTGAGACTTCTGATTTAACTATACATTTCCTAATCTCCTTAAATTGTACAATTAAATTATGAACTTGAATGAGGGAAACTAGGTTAAACAGTAGCTGTGAATGGATTGAAAGGGATGCAGAATGGTAACACATCATTAGTGATATATACTTCTAAGAACCTAGGACACAGCAGTGGGAATGGAGTGTAGGATGACTGACATTAATGTGTCCCAAGGTCCTGACTCTTTATAGGATCCAGATTGCTACAATCATTACTTTTGTAATTGGGAGTAACAATAATTCATTAATCACGAAAACACTTGAGAGTGAAGAAGAGGTAAAAATGTTTTAAATAGTACTTAAATGTTTTACCTTCTCCCATGGGAATCCTTTATGGAAGAAGTAAGAATAATTGGCTGTGTCCCATTATGAAGGACAGCAGCTGACTAAATATTTTGTTTTACTCTGACTTTACTCTTCTAGCTTGTCACACAAAACTGTCAGTTAAATAAGCTACTTTGTTGGTACACATCCAAACTGATTAAAAAGCAAAGGGGAAATAGAATCAGTGGAATGAAATTCTCTGATATCACTGTATCTGAATCCTCAAATGAAAAGATGTCTAAGACCTCTAGTGCTGACCATAGCAATTATATTCATTACAAATTTATAAAGCAATACATAATTGGCATATTATTCCTTCTTTATGTTCAATGTTTATGTTTATGTTAGATGAGTACTCACAAATTTACATTCCAGTAATTTCAGAAAACAGAGAAATCCAAGCTTCAATATTTTTAAAAACATGCAATTTCATCCATGTAGGTACTCCAACAATAGATCATAACGACAATATACTTCAATTAGTTTGATGAAATGAATTTTTTTTAAAGTTAGCTAGAAGAGTAGTTTCTAGTAATAAACCCTACTTAATTTCAATAGGCTGGGTCATTACAAAGTAATTGGTCTATCCCTAAGTTGTTACCCAAAGCAAGCAAGTCTTCCAGATGGGTAATAACTGCCAGAATTTATTTTCTTCTGGCATTTCCTTTAGGAACTGATGCCATTTCCAGGCCACAATGAAGTGTCAGAGCAGTGCTTAGTAAAGGAGTGAAATCCAAAGAGTAAGCTACATTATAAAATATTTATTTCTTCAGTTTAAAGAAACTCTTCCAAAGGCAAGAATATAAAAAGCACTTGTTAAAAAAACGATAAGTCAAATTTTACCAAAATGCAAGCTTTCGATTTGGACAATTTAAAATGGAGAATAGCATAGGGATAGTATTTGCCTGGAGATAGGAAAGGCAAGGTTCAAACCCAGTTTCTGAGGAAAGTCACAACCTCTATATACTTCTGACAATTTTCTTGAACTCTTATGTTGATGTTTCATTTCCACAGAAGGATATATCTATAAAGCACTTTGCAAATCTTAATGTGCTGTATACATTTACTAGCTATTATGAGTATTGTTATTGATATTGTACATTAAGTTCAAAAGTTTTAGAAAGGCTTTGAGTTTGAGTAGGTGATAGAATGCTTATAAGGCATACAAGGACCAGTCTAATTATCTTAGACATTTAATGTAGTTAGATTAGATTAGATCTAGTTAGATTGAGATTTAGAACTAGAAATTTTTTATTTTTTATTCAGTTTTTAAAGATTATTATTAAGACTTAGAATGATTATAATACCTGTTATAAGAGAAGTACAACACTGATTAATTCACAGATCCATTATGGACTGAAGTATTTAATGCACCAAGAGGATATTTATATAAAAAAGTAATGAAATTTGTTTACCAAATTGGCTCGTGTTTTAAAGTCATTATTAATGAAATTTGAAAAAAAAAATAGCTTAGTAGCAACAACTTTAAAACCATTTTGCTATTGTTTTTATACCAAAGCAATCAAATAGAAACCTTTCTTATATGTTCCAAATTTGAGTCATATGACTTTGATGCAGACTGGAAGCATGTTATGAAATTAAAAAAAATATTTAGTCATATATATGGAAATATACATGCCCATTTGCCAATAGTTTTCTTATTTGTAGTCAAGGTCAACTCTGTCCATAAATGGAAAAGCTTTTAGGAGAATTCAAAATCATTATTACTTCTTATTTGAAATAAACCAAATCAATAACCCAATAACTAAAGAATTAGTTTTATTACCTTTTTCTACTTTTCAAAGACATAAAACAATCACATTTCTTTGTTTCTTTAATGGCTCACCTTGTATAAATGCTTTAAAAGTTATCCAAAACACTTGAAATTTGCTCATTTAATCTTCCAATAAACCCAGGCGGTAGATGAGAGCTATTAATAGATTGATTTTACAGGTAAAATGAATATGTGATTATTCTAAGCTCAGATGGTTATTAAGTGATTGAATTGGAAGCAGGCTGCAGGTCTTCTGGTTCTTTCCAGTGTCAACAAAGATTTTCCATTGAGTTCCTTATTTTAAATTATTTTGCTTGTCACATGCTAAAATTATGATGATGCCTAGATTTGTAATAACCCTATCTCTGAATGCATTGACACTTCAGTTGAAGTTTGTATGGTTTAAAAATCATAACTACCTACACACATATGGGCTCTATAACAATAACAGTATTAAAAAGACCTACAGAAATTATCTAGTTCATCTTCTAGCCTCTAGGCAAAGTTTACATATAGCTAAGTTTGCTTATCAGAGTAACAAACAGTTGGTGGGAGAAAAAAAGCAGAGGGAAGCACAGACTGTGACTATACAGAATAAATGAAGTAGAAAATCCAGGCAATTATACACTGCAGGCCAACAAACAGTAACATTGCTATTTGCTGGAAGGGAATTCATTTCAACATTTATTAAGTTAATTTGCAGAAAAGTGTTAGGCACAAAGGGGAGAGATACAAGATTTAGAAAAGATATAGTTCCAGTCCTCATAGATATTTTAATGTAGTTAGGAAGCTATAACATATGCAAAAAAAGTAGCTTCAGAAAAACAAACATATATGTAAATGAGAAGTACAATATAAAGATCTGATATGAAATCTAAAGAGGAAGGGAAAAGTTACTGCAGTTGTGCAGATGAGGAAGCTTCACAGGGAAGATGATATTTGTCCTGAGGTAAGGATATAACCGAGGTATGGAGAGGATGAGAAGATAGGGAGAGTTCTCAGTAATAGCAAAAAGCTTGAACAAAAAGCCTATAGTTGAGAAAGTGCCCAGTGTATATAGGGAATAGAGAGTAGTTTTGCCTGGCTGGAGAAAAACTTCCTGAGAACAAGGACTATTTGCCTTTTCTGTTTATCTTCTAGCACCTAAGTGAAGGTCACTTGGTCTCGTAAAGCCTATGGATTCCTTGGAATAATGTTCTTAAATTTACAAAATAACAAATATATAAGATTAATAGGAAACCAAATGATACAAAATATAATTATTAATTTTTTTTTAAAGTTCATAGACCCCAACACTAACAAACTCCAAAGGAGCAGGTGATCAGTAATGTAAAATGCTACAGAGAGGTCAGGTCACAGTGAAGGAAGATGAAATAAATTGTACTGTATTTGTGACTGTCACTCTGCTTTCTGTTTCCTCATCTATAAAATGGGGATAAAAATAGTAATTGTTGTGAGATAAAAATGTGTTTATTCTTACAGTTATCTTTATTGTTACTACTGTTGTTATTAATAATAATAATCAGTGATAAACTAGGGTAAGGGAGGGGGGGGAGCTGTAACAAAGGACATTCCAAGCAAAGCAAAAACCATGTACTTAGATTAATTTTTGGAGAATAAAGTCTAGTTCTATTTGATTGGAGTCAAAGAGAAGAAAAGGTATAAAATGAAAATTCAGCCAAATTGTAGGGTGGTTTGTATACTAGATTAACTGGAAAATGACAGCACCATTCATCTAGTTTCACGATATTCAGCATCTCACTCTTATTTTAAGTAATCCCTTTTCCTTACTTCTCATATCTAATCAGTCAACAAGAAAGCTAAAATGAATAAATATCATTCAAAATGCAGGGAATGGTGAGTAGGGAGTTTAGCAGTCTGTATAATGAAAGAACATAGAACAAAAATCACTAATTCCTTTCAGTCTCTTTGCATTGACTCCAAATGATATTATGGGAAAGGGAAGGAACTAAACTAAATCTTCTTAAACTAAATCAAATAAAATTTAGCAAAGTAGCCAAATTTCAGATGCTTGGCACAAAATAAGTAATTTATAAATGCTTATTAATTGATAAAACTTGACTATGGCAGAAAAGAATAGCATCAGCTCAGCAAAAATGCCTGGCAGAGATTGGAGAGGTATAACCAAAAGAATAAAGCATGATGAATCATCAAAAGGCATCAATACATTGTAGTATTGTCCTACTCATATAAGGACCCTGACCACATTTCTTTATTTGGGGGGGGGGGCTCTTTGTTATTTTATTTTATTTTTTTCAGAGTTGACAGTTTTTAATAAATTTATTTATTTTTAATATACATTGCTTTATGAATCATGTTGGGAGCAAAAATCATAGCAAAGGGGAAAAAACATGGGAAAAAGAAAAAAAATAGAAAAAAGAAGTGAATATAGCATGTGTGAATTTACATTCAATTTCCTAAATTCTTTCTCTGGATGCAGATGGCATTTTCTGTCCAAAGTCTATTGGAATTGCTTTGGATCCCTGAACCACTGAGAAGAACCAAGTCTTTCATAATTGATTATAGCACATTCTTGCTGTTCTTGTGTACAATTATTCCTGGTTCTGCTTGTTTTGGTCAGTATTAGTGTCTGTAAATCTTTCCAGGCCTTTCTAAAATCAGCTTGTTCATTTTTATAGAACAATAATATTCCATTATATTCATATAGCACAACTTGTTCAGCCATTCCTCAATTGATGAACATCTACTCATTTTCCAATTCTTTGTATCACAAAAAAGCTGCTACAAACATTTTTGCACATGTGGGTCCTTTTCCCTCCTTGATGATTTCCTTGGGATACAGACCTAGCAATGACACTGCCAGGTCAAAGAAAATGCCCTTTAGGTATAGTCCAAAATTGCTCTCCAGAATGGCTGGATCATTTCACAACTCCACCAACAATGTATTAGTGTCCCAGTTTTCCCACATCCTCTCCAACATTTATCATTATCTTTTCCTGTCATTTTAGTCAATCTGAGAGATGTGAGGTGTTATCTCAGAGTTTTTTTAACTGCATTTCTCTAATCAATAGTGATTTAAAGCATTTTTTCATGTGACTATAGATGACTTTAATTTTGTCATCTGAAAATTATTTGTTTATATCCTTTGATCACTTATCAATTAGAGAATGATTTGTATTCTTTTAAATTTGACATAATTATTTATATATTTTAGAAATGAGACTTTTATCAGAAACACTGGCTGTATAAGTTTTTCCCCCCAGCTTTGTATTTCCCTTTTAATCTTGTTTCTATTGGTTTTGTTTGTGCAAAAACTTCTTAATTTAATGTAATCAAAATTATTCATTTTGCCTTTCATAAATGTCCTCAAGGTGGTCTTTGGTCATAAATTCCTGCCTTCTTCAAATATCTAATAGGTAAATTATCCCTCCTCTCCTAATTTGTTTATGGTATCATACTTTATGGCCAAATCATGTACTCATTTTGGCTTTATTTTAGTATGGGGTATCATGTATATTTCTAACACACATTCTGTTTCCATTTCCTAACTGCAAATATTCCTGCATGTGATCCCACTGATGGTGACATTTGGAGAGGGAGTTAATTTCATCCATGTGTGACTCAGAGACCTTTTTTTTTTTTTTTTTTTTTTTTTTGTATTTTTCTACATTACCTAATATCTTCTTTAAAGTAATGTGTCTCTTCCATCTCTAAGACTCTGCAATTTTTGGAGTAGGGAAACCCCTTAAGATTTTCTTGCAATAGTGGAGTGATGATGTAATTGAGGCACAAAATTAGAAAACTGGTAATGGTAGGATAATGAGTAGTACCTGAGCAAATGAGAAAACATTGGTTTCATTAGCAGAAATAAAAGAGCAGGTTAGGGGTGGAATGTAGTTTGAGGAGGGCATGTTGGTTACAAGTTACCAGTGGGATATTTTGATTATTTCCAACAGGTCTTTAGAAATGTGGGACTTGAAGTTTGGTAGAGAATTCAATGTTGAATATGTTGATTAGAAATTAAATGAAAATAATTACTGAGGTCATAATTCATGAGACTAAAGATCTTTACAGAAAGCAAAAAAAAAAAAAAAAAAAAAAAGCTGAAAATCAAAAGTGGGAGAAAGAGCCTAAAGGAGGACATTAAGCAGAGTCAGAGAAGCAAAAAGAGATCGAAGAAAATTTAGTAACAAAGTAACTAAATAAGAGAGTTCTAAGGAGAAAATGCCCTCTAAATGTTTCATATTAGTCAAAACAAAAGAGAGGGAAATGACATTTTCTATAGTACCTACCCTGTAATGAGGTTAAGTACTTTAAAAAAGAGGTATGAATTTGGTGACCAGGAAGTCACTAATGATTTTTGAGAAGGAAATTTTAGTATCATGATTGGGTGGAAGGTTGCTTGCAAAGGGTTAGTGGAAACACTTTAAAAAGACTGTTATTCTAAGAAATCTGGCAGTGGCAAGAAAAAGACTAAAATAGTAACAGTTGAGATAAGGGTTGATTTCTCTGTATTTTTGTTTTGTTTTTTAATATAAAGGAGAAAAGAACATGTCTGCAGTCAGAGGGTATAGAATCAGTGGGGAAGGTGAAATTTAGGATATGGAAGATAATCATTAGATCACAGGATTTAGAGGTTGTTACAAAGGAGACAAGGGAATTGGATTAAGATTACTGTTACAGAGAATATTTTTGGAGAGAAGGAGAGTTCCATATTCTTGTGAGACAAAGTAGATGGAGAAGATAAGGAGAGAAATTCTAAGGTAACAATGAGAGTATAATACAGTGAATGAGAAAGAACGAAGAAATTCAAGCTGGGTGGCCTTGATTTCTCTCATTAAAGTTAGGGCATTTGCAAAGAGAGAGGGAAGAGAGGGTGGAATTGGGGCCTTGAGGAACATTGAAAAGGTTTGGTATAACCATTATGGGAAATGAGATGGGGAGTTAATGAGCTATGAATAAAAGGTTTGAGCATCAATGAGAACCCAGTTGAGGTTGGATAGTTTGGATCTGTCACAGACCCAGTCAGCAGATTTTCATTCCTTTCTCTAAGAATACTCACTGTCCCTGATTGGAAAAAGTATTTGGTGGAAGTTGTTCAAGGATGGGGAATGGCATGATGTATATCAAGGGAAGAAAGGGAAGGAAGGAAGCAGGGTATGCAGGGAGGGAGGAAGAAAAGGAAGCAAAGAGGGAAGAAAGGAAGGAAGGGGATAAAAGGAGGGAAGGAAGGAAAGAAGGAAGAGAGAAGAAAGTAAGGAAGGGAAGAAGGAGAGAAATGCATCTAGGGATGCAACAGAAAAAGGAAGACAGTAACTTCTTTCAAGGAACCCTTTCTCTGATTGGAGAAGACAACACATACAAAAAAATTCAACTTCAGGACATAAGGAAAGTCACAAAAGTCCTTGAAGAAGTATGTCAGAAATCAAGATCTAAGGTACCTTAGGAGGCCAGATAATGGTGTTAGAAAGTCTGAAGAACGGAGTAACAAGGACAAGAGGATCTCAGGTTGCAGTGGCAGGGCAGGTGACTGGTCTAATGGTCCTCAATTCACTAGAAGAAAGATTTGGTTACTCTCAACTCATCCAAGCTGTGTGAGCAGTAAAATAGTCCTGATGTGTTCTGGTAGATCACTGCCATAGGAGAAAGAATGAGCACTTCTAGAATGCCAAAGGAGGCAGTGTTTATGATGAATTTGATCGATAAAGAGTTGATTATCTACAGATCATGATGAAAGTGAAAAGCAAGTTGAAAAGGTATGATGAAGTAGGAGACACAGAAAATAAAGAGCCCTCAGTTACAAATGGGCTGGGGATCTCCAAGCTCCCAGTCTAGAAGGTGGAGTAGCCCTGAATAATTCTGAAATCAAAAACTGGGAAATGCTGGTTGATAGTTGAAAGAGAATAGAAATGATCTTTGGAGTTGAGGAGGTTGAGGGACTTTGAAGTGAATGTGTTAGAAGGGTTTTAATCATGGTACTAAAACCACTGAGGATGTTAGCCGGTACTGAAATAAAATAAAATGTGAGTAAAGCTTTGAAAGATCATGGAAGGTAGGAAAGTGTCCCTGAGAGCTATATACAAATTGATAGTAGGAAATTATAGGGAAAAAACTAGGATGATGCTATGCAAAGAGCAAGAAGAAATGTGGAGCAAGATGATGTTCCCCTTTCCAATTCTGACATGTCTGGGATGGTTGTAATGAGGAACAAAGACTGAAAATTAATTAGAAATCAATGAACCTTTTCAATCTGAAAAACACTAAAGGGAAAACATACTGCCATTAGGTAAATCATTATTTAAAGAAGAACACACATTGTATATGAAAATTGGCACTATTAACAAACCATAACACATTTGTTATTCTCTGTGATTCTTAATTGGTTAAATAACATAAAAGCAAGGAATGGTTTTATAGTCTATGTAGTTCCCACTCTTATTTAAGTCAGCATGACATAGTGGATAGAGATCTGACCTGAAATAGTCCTACCTCTGACACAGTAATGACTGTGATCACAGGCAAATCTCTTCACTTCTCTTTAATTTGCAGAACATTAACAGATTAACTTAAAAAATTAGAGTTCCCTCACTGGGAATTTCCTACACCAAAAAAATTCAAAGATCTAGACTTACACACACACACACACACACACACACAATTATTTCTCATTAATAAAAATTAATCATGTCTCAGATCACTATAAGAATATACATCTTCCATTATAGTGAAGATTAAACAAAATTAGGTTGTAGAATTGAAAGTAAAGAAGAAATTCAGTCAATATTACCAAAAGAATCTGGCTTGTGTTAATCATCTACCTCAGTAATTAACATGTTTTATCTACTCCTATGGAAGGACTACTTTCTTATCAATTCCTATCAGAGTTAAAGCAATAAGCAATAAGAAAATGATTCCTCCCTTCCCTTCCTTTCTATTGTGTCCAATTATCCCAAGTATGGGCTTCCTTGACATAGCCATTGGGGAAGAAAGGTGGTTTTCTGACACTCAAACTATCAAACAAATGAGACCTTTTAAACTTGTCAAATCTAGGGTTCTAGGTAATGGCAGATAGGAAGGAGACCAACATAAAAAAATAGGGCAGCAGAAGCAGGTCTTATGTATAGATTGTTAGTAAATCAAAGACGACAGATGGAAAGGAGACCAACATAAAGAAATAGGGCAGCAGAAGCAGGTCTTATGTGTAGATTGTTAGTAAATCAAAGACTACCTCTATTTCAACTGCCCCCTGAAATGGGGGGATGGGAATCAATATTCTCTACAGGTGATTCCCCATCAAAAATGATTTTTTGTTTGTAAAAATCATTGCTCTATATGTATGTTATCCAAGTGGTGCTTCTTGGTATAGAAAATAACATAAGCAGATGCAAGTCACTCTTAAAAATTAGCTCACAGCTCCATATGTTAAAGAATTTCTACCCAACCCCTATCTTCAGTAACTGACAAGGTGACCTGTATGCTCATATAAAAGTATTTTCGCATTCATAAACAAGTTGTACTAATTATCAAAAACTGTTTTAATTAAATTTCGGAACATCTGGCCTTTCATCTTGGCAGTTTGCCTCAAGATCACACCATCGCTTAAACTGGTAGGAATTGGAGACATGAAGTTTTCAATAACTATGTGTCCTGGTAAATGAAGAGCAACTTATCTACAGGTAATATGTACTTTTCTGTAGTTAGTTACCCCTATGGATCTTCACTCTTGCCAATGCCAAAGATATCTGAAATGTTCATGAACTGTGTGTGTGTGTGTGTGTGTGTGTGTGTGTAGCGCATGAAGTGTCAATCATTCTGTAAAATAATGACTTGCAGGTTCTTATCAGATGCCTTCAGCATGAGAGTAGTTGTTAAGAGGCAGAGGGCAATGAAGCTCTGCTTTCAGAGCTATTACTCTCAGTAATTCAGTTTCTTCTCTGTAAAGGCAGTAATCTCCAGGGAAAACTTCCTCAGAATATAGCTAACTGGAAAAAATAGAGCTTTCTGCATGGCAAACCATGTAGATATTAAGAATGCAAAAAGAATGGGCTGAATTCAAGTCCTAAACATATATTACATATGTCATGGAGGAAAAAAAGAGAGGCAAATATATATAATTTTAAAGACAGATGACAACACCAACTCTTTAATAAAGGTACTTCTTAGGTCAAAAGAAAAGGGTAAACTGAAATGCAAAAAATGAGTAAATATTTTTAAAAATACTATCTGTCTCCTCAATTACCTATCATGCACACATCCCTTTCAAAATAACACCCATTTTTTTTTTTATCAGCAATTTCCATCAGTTACAGTGACAAACACCTGGATGGAACTCATCCCTCAATCATTATATTCATCTGAATATATTTTTAAACTACTCTGGATAGAATATGCAAAATATTTTTTTCTCATCAATGAGAAACAAAAGATAAAATGTTGAAACCTGTTTTTTAAAACAAGCCCTTGCTAACAATCATTATCACTTGAAGGGGTATTCATCCTTTTGTTCATTAATTCCAAAAACCATTTATGGAGTTTCTATTAGCACAAGGTACTGAGCTTAAGGATCTTAAGGATCTTCAGATTTCATCTAATTTCCAATATAGGTAAAATTGATTAAAAAAAATTAAAGCAATATATTATAGTCCAACATGAATGTTATAAACAAAGTATCATAGGACGTTAACACTGCAAAAATGTAACAGTTATACTAATTATCATTTTTCATGTCATTCATTTCACAATCAGTATTCTCATGAATTTTGCAGATTTAAGAGGAAATGTTGAGGACTAGGTTAGGTTTGGATGGGTAGTCACAGGAATACTGCAAAAGAAAAATCATTCTTGCTAGAGAATCTGAGCAAGTTTCAAGGATGAAATAATAATATTCATTACAAAATCTTTAATATATTGATGAGATATTTAGAGTACTACACAACAAAACTATCTTAAGAGCTATTATTGTTAAGGATCAAATTTTCATAATGCAGAGTCAAAAAAAAAAACAAGATTTCTGAATTGGAAAGGACCTCAAATGTCATCTGATCTAGCCCATAGTTAAACAAGAATCCCATCAAAACTTAGCTAGGCAAGAAGTCATCTACTTTTTTATAGCTCTAAGGACTAGGAAGTCTTTCTTTACTTGAAGTTTAAATTTGTTCTTTTAAAATGCCTACCTATCATGAATCCTAGTTTGCACAGAAGGTCTAAGCACAGCAAAGCCAATCTTTGTCCCATTTGATCACATGTTTGAAGGTTTTACATTTCATCCAAGTTTTCTCTTCTCCAGGTTAAATAATTCTATTTCCTTCAAGAAATCTTTATATGATTTGAACTTCAGGCCCTTTATTCTAGTTTTCCTTTTCTAGATACTTTCCAGCTTCTACATGTCCTTTCTAAATGTGACTTCTAGAATTGAACAAAACACCTCAGGGATGACGTGGTCAAAATAGGACAACCACTTAATTTAATGGGACAATCCCATTTCTCATTCTTTTATTGCATCCCTAATCTACTCCACTGATCTACTTGGTTTAGGGAATTCTTTGTGAGAAAAAAAATCCTTTTAGAATGCACATTACCATTAGGCCTGAAACTTATAAAGCATAATAGGTTCAATGAAAAATTAAATGATTTGCTCCAGGGTGTCACAGAAAGCATTTATCAAGAGTAGGACTTGAATCCAGGTCTTCCTAACTCTAAGGTTAGCCCTTCATCCCTTATGTATTATATTGCCTCTGTTTCTGGATGGGCAGGATTGTTAATTCAGTCAAAGATTGATTGACTGACAGATAAAACTGTTTTGATTCAGAAAAATTGATTAGCTTTTATGCCAGTCTTATCACACTAATTCATATTTAGCTTTTGCACCAAATTTACAATCTCAAATATTTGTAAGTAAACTTTAATGTAGTCAAAGCTCTATAATTTTGCATTTTCTTAAATTTCAATATATTAGATTAGATTTTGTCCAACATTTGAACCTGTCAGGATCTTTTTTGGATCTTGATTCTGCCATTCAATAGGTTAAGTATTCAGTGTATCTTAGGATCATCTGTTCATTTTATGAAAATAACATCTATATTTTTACTAAGTTATTGATAAAAATGTTAAATAGCAAGATCCTTGGAATATTTTACTTGAGAATACTTTTCAACTTCATGTTATTTGTTATTAATGGAGATTTTTTGGGTCTGACCACTCAATATATTTTAAAATTTTCTAACTATTATTGAGATGCAGAAAGTATTTTATTAAAGTTTTTCTAACATATTGACAAACTTACTATACACCCTGAAAACTAACAAAAATGCCAAGAAATGGGAATGATCAAGTTTGGCAAAGCGGTGGGAAGTCAAATACAAAATGATATACATTTTGGGGGAGTTTTGAACTAGTCCAACTATTTGAGATAAGAACTTGGTTTTATAAAAGGGGAAAGATACTTTTTATTCTCTTTAAGTTAGTGATCATGTTACTGCACACATGTTCCAAGGAGGTCAAAAAGAAAAACAAATTTGTGAGAAATACACACACACACACACACACACACACAAATGCTTTTTGTGGGTTCACAGAATTAGAAGCATAATGGGTGCTCATTAGTTGGGGCATGAATGTCCAAATTATGGCATAGAGATATAATGGAATATTGTTGTATAGTAAGAAATCATGACTATGAAGAATTCTGAGAATTCCTTTGAGAAAATTTTTATGAACTGACACAGTGATATATGTAGAATCAAAAGAATAATACACTCAATGATGACAACGATGTAAATGAAAAAAAATGACTCAAAGGAAGCCAGATTCCTTGTAATTATAAAAACAATTATGGTCCCAGAGAATAGACAATGAATCATATACTTCCCTTCTAAGAAGAGACAGGGGACTAAGAGAAAATGCTGCTTATAGTCATATGCAGTCAGTATTATTGAGGTGGGGTATATTACTTTTCTAAAAGAGCTGGGGGTTTAGGGGAAAACCTGGGTGCTGTGAACTTACAGGACATAGTGGAGCATAGCAAAAATACTTATCTAAAGAAGAAAAGAACATTATAGGTAAGGAGCTAAGCTCCTTGTTTTTTATTTTTCTTTTTAAATAAGATATATCTCTCCAGACTCATATTTTAGTCAAAGGTCTTATCCCACCAAATCTGAGTAAAATTGAGTAATCCTTCTAATCAGCTGAATGCATAGTCCTTTGTCTTTTTTCCAACTTTTCCCAAAGTTAAAAACAAAACAAAACTAAGTTTGATAATAATAGATGTGTATCTATAATGCATTTTGTGTTTTGAAAGCATTTTACATGTATTTATTAAAGGATATTGGGTCTGATATTCAGCATAATACTGCTAGAACCAAGGTAAACATTTCCAAAATAATCAATTTAAAATAAACCACTTTCTTAAATCTGTATTCCTACTATGATAATCTTATATATTCAATAAATATACATTAGAGATTAAGTAACAGTTATCTAATCCTGCCCTTTCACATAATTAAGGTTAACAAATTAAGGATTCAATCCACAAGTGGGCAGAATGATTTAGTTAGTTGTGGACAAAGGACTAGATCAGATAATGAATTATGCTTTATTTTCATCACTGGCATTCTGATAATTTCTTCTTTAAGAATGTATTTTATCTAGGCAATGTAGTACTAAGGTACTAGGGAAAAAAGATTCTAGAGTCAGAGTTCAAATCTCATCTTTGATGCGTACTAATTCTATGACATTAGGCAAATCACAATTTTCCTGGGACTCAGTTTGTTTCAATCAATTATTCCTTAAATCTCTATAATGAGGAACTTTGGAATAGATAATTTCTGCTGTCCTTTTCAGCTGTAGTTATATGATCCTATGGTCTAGATAAAGTTTGCCGAATTAAATTCTTTAAGGATCCAAAATAGCACCATGTATCAGTATAAACAAATTGTAACTAATTTTAAAAGTATACTATCAATTTTGCACAGTATTAAAGCTTCCCACTATTCTTATTTGTAAATAAATAGTTTTGTTAAATGGAATCTTTTTTATATAATGAAAATTAGTATTTCAAGGATATTTCAGGATAATAGAGAAATAGCATATTATCTCTCTCCACCAATCTGTAGATGAGATGATATAGTAAATATATTGAGTAGCTAATGATATATCAAATGTACTTTCTAAAATTTCAGCAACATTTTCTGTGATTCTAGTTAGAACTGTCCACCTGTCTCTAGTTCAATTGTTTGGAAGGCAGTTAAATGTAATTTTGACTTAACTACAGTTTTTCCTTTAAAAAAATCAATCATTTTAAAATACAAAGAAAGCAAATCTAATGTTCTTGATAAACAATGTAACATGGCATTTCTAGTAAAGAATGATGTTAACAAATAATTTCATTTTAGTGTATCTGTCTAGAAAATGTAGGATGACACTTCTTTAAGATTAGCATGTTTATTCGTAAAGTACTGAATCCTTTAAAAACGTAACCATTAAAACTCAGTTTCTTGATTTTTTTAATTTATTAAATTGAGTTCAGGAACACACGTGTATGTGTGTATGTAAACAAATTTTTAATGTTTTCCTACAGTATTTTCTTACAGTATAATAGTGAATTAAAATGTATTTTACACATTTATAATTTTTAATTCAAATAAAATTTCATTAGGTTCTATTGAATTTTTGATTTTGTTTATTAAAATATAGATAATTAGTTTCAATAGCATTATATGATAAACCAACATCTATTGGAAACACACCTACATGTATGTATCACTTCTTCAAAGTGAAGTTCAAATGCAATCTTCTCCATTAAGCATTCTTAATCATTCTAAATGGTAATGACTTCTCACCCTTAGACCTCATATTGTCTTTTGTTCTTATGTATTCATTGTGCACTATTAATTATTATGATGATGTTTGTATTATTTTAAATTATTCTTCAGAGGCAATATTACATAATAGATTGAAAGCTGATCTGAGAGTCAAGAAGACTTAGGTTTACACCCTATCTGTGGTACGTATCAGGGCAACTAGGTGATATAGTGAATGGAGTACCAGGCCTAGTCAGGAAGTCCCCCCTTCTGAGTTCAAATCTGGCCTTGAACACTTATTAGCCATGAAATCTTGGGCAAATTATTTATTCTATTTCAGTTTTCTTATATGTAAAATGGTAAAACATTCTAGTATCTTTGCCAAGAAAACCCCAATTGGGGTAACAAAGAGTTGGATATGACTGAAATGACTGAACAACAACATCATGGTACAAGAAGATCTGTGTAAGGCTTTAACTCTCTCAGTGCCTCCAGGAAATTCTCTAAGATTAAAAATTATAAAGAAGATATCAATGTTGAGTAGTAGAAGATGTTACTCACCAAGAAGCTCCTTACTACAATGAAATCATAGATATAGTAATGAAAAGTTATTTTATGTATGAACCAACCCTCCCCAGTGGAGTGAAAGTTCCAAGAGGGCAAGATCCATGCACAAAGAAGGTAAATTGTGTATTTATATACATATTTCCCTAGGGCACCTATTTCCTTTTAAGGGATGGAATAGAAGTGAGAAGGTCAGAGCAGGCAATCACTCCACCCATTTAAAATAGTCAGAATATTACATTTGATTCCTTAACTAGGATAAGAAGATATCAATCATAGACTTTAGACTGAGTGTGAAAAAAAGTACTTGATCAATTTATATGTCTTTGAAAGTCATGGGATGGTCCCTAGACATATTACATAGGAAGTGTGTTCAGATTGATTAAGTAACCTTGCTTGTATCCTATGGGTCATTTATAAAATAGCAAGGCAGTTTGAAATTGAGAGCTTAAAGTATTGGCAACTTAGGGAAGAAGACATCTCACCAAACCCTAGTGAGGATTTGCCTATGGGATGGGGAAGGATAGATCTTAGACTGTAGACTCTTCCTGATCCCATTACTTATCTTACTCATCAAGAACCTAATGACTTCAGGGGATAAGAAAATTTATAATTTTCATACATTTTCTGAATAGTCTACCTAAGATAGGTATAACTATCACTGGGAACTCAAGAAAAATTAGATGTGAGGCAGTCATCACTTGACAGTATGCCCAGAAGAAAAGATACCCTGTATCCAAGAACATCATCTTGAGGATTTCATCAAGAGGAACTGAGTTATTTCTTTGTTCATGTGCTATGTAAGGTTGAACCTACTTTTCCATGGACTTTGTGTGTATTTGTGGGAGAGGGTATGTCAGACTTTCAGTGGGATGTTTATATGAGCTGTGCTTATTATATCATCTTAATAAATGCCTCTAATTAAGGTGATTAGTTGATTTTAAAGGATAATTAGTTATAGTAAGAACACACTCTTGAGAGCTCATGAACCACAGAACTGGAAAGATGACCTCATACTTCCAGTGTCTTAGAACCCACCCTAGACCCTGAGGAAACAGGGAGCTGCTTTCCATGTTCTGCGATCCAGCCTCCCAATGAAGGTGGGAATTGAGAAAGAAACGGTCTACAAAAGCACTTTTCAAAGTGAGCTGACATTATTTTCCTAAGTATATTAAATAATCTTAATTTTTAATATGGTACATATCAATAAATATATGCTATATAAACAAAAATTCTTTGGAGAATTGAGTCCATGATTATTTTAAAGAATGTAATGGAGTGTTTTGAGACCAAAAAGTATGGGATTGCTAAACTCTACTTTAGATGTATAAAATCTAAACATCTAAATTCTATTCACTTTGTGCTGCCAGTGTTCATTAATATGAAATCCTCTGGAGCATAACTAGTTTAAACAGGTTTACATCAAGCATGAGAAAGTAAAGATTAACCATCCCGTCTCTTAAAGCATAATTTACCTTTTCAGGCCTAGATTTAGATAAGTATATGTATAGCTACTTTTTATAATCCTTTATCATCACTGTTATTGCAATATTTAGGCTTGGAAATAGTAGTGTGAGAAAATTGTGAATTCTGATGAGCTCATAATAAGTTATCATGCTAAGGCATTTGAATTAGACTGGAATACTGCTTATTATTAATAAGGTGGGGGGAAATGACCCTTTCAGAAATCATTGCTGGGGTTCTGTTTTTGTTTTTTTCAAAAATCTTAGTAAAAAATCTCACTTTATATTCACTAAGAATTTTGTTTTATTCCAGTCGAAGAATTCTGATAAAAAATAATTTTTAAGGGAGTATATTTGTAGAGTAGAATATTTTTTGGATATTATTACAGATATATCAAAGCTTAGGAGAGTTACTCTTCAATTTGAGACACAAAGCTAACACATTTAACAAATGCAAAATACTTTGTAGTTGTATCTAATTATTATAGTTTTAAAGAAGTTTAACAGATGTAAAACAGATCCACAAAGTGGATGAAGCAGCCCAGAAACCATCTTTTTCAGCAAAGATTTGATCATCCGATCAAATGATGTTGAAAAACAGGACAGAAGGCCATACCAAGTTAGAAAACAGCTCTTTTACAAAATATTATAGAGTGGGATGATAGAAGATTGAGAGTATTATTACTTCACAAAACAGTTAAAATCAGAAGAAGAGAAAAGAAGCTGCAAATATTTGTATAGCAAAGTGGAAGGAAAATTAAAAAAAGAAGCCAAAAAGAAATAAATAGCAGCTGAGGTTATTAAAACTATCCAGTACCATCAATGATAAAGGGCCTGTCACATTTGAACTCTTAATACCTTTGTACCATATATATCATATATGGAAGCATAAGTGATACTTAAAAATGAAGTCAAGAAGAAAAACTGCAAATGGGGACAATCTGTGCTGGAGGGTGGTTTAATTTTAAAGGTATTTTGTTGTTCTTTTTATATTTTGGTTCTTCAAATACAATATAATCTAGAGGTCACAAAGCTCCATTTAAACCTTCTTTTCTCTAAGATAAGTAAATATTCCCATTCCACAATTAATGGTTATGTTATCAGGGGCAAATCTCTTAACCTCTCTCTATCTCAGCTTTTTCATTTGTAGAATATGGATGATAATGCTAATATTAGTTATTAGTAATATCAGCTAGGCTTTGTTTGCAAGGCACTATATTTCCTATTTCATTTGATTCTTAATACAAGGCTATGATGTAGGTATATGATAATACCCATTTTATAAATGAGGAAACTGAGCAGAAGAATTTAAATTGACTTGCCTAGAGCCCTAGAGCTAGTAAATGGAGCCCAGATCTTTTTTTTATTACAGATCTTGCACTAGCTACAACATCATGTAGTCATCACCAACTTCATGGGGACCTTATGAAGATTAAATGCAGGAATAAGCAGAAAGCACTTTGCAAATCTCCAAAGTTGTTATTGTTGTTTTAATAAATACCGACTATTATTCTTATTAGGTATATGGCACAATAGAAGGAGTACTAGGTCTATTGTCAGGAAAACTTACCTCCTGAGTTCAAATCTGGCTTTGCTGTGTGATCCTGGACTAGTCTTATAACCCCATTTGCCTCAGTTTCCTCATCTATAATGTGAGTAAGAAAAGGAAATAGCAAAGCATTTCAGAATCTCTGTGAGGAAAATCCAAATGGGGTCACAAAACGTCAGACTGAATGAAAGAACAACAAAAAATTATCCTTATTTTTAATAACTTCTTTGGATTTGATGTAATTCCTTGATCTATCAAGGAATCAAGGAATCAAGTCAGTAAATCAAGAAAATGCAGTTGTAATTTGCCTTGCAATGTATTTGGCATAGTCTTTCATGCTTTTTTGGGAGAAGACTGAGAAATGTTAGGGAGAGATGAAGGTACAATCAGATCTGAAATGGTTTGAATGATCAGGAAACAAAGCAGAATGAATGAATGAAAAACTATTAAGTGCTTGCTTTGTGCCAGACATGTGCTAATCATTGGGAATTCAAATATAAATGTAGCCCCTGACCTCAAGGAGATTCCATTCCAAAAGGGAAAAACAACACATGTAAGGAAGAGGTAATAAGGTAATTAAGTTTGGGTCCAGGGAGTCACAGAGATAGTGAGTCATTGAAGCACTACTGATTTTATTCCCATGCTCACAGCAAGAACTACAATGGAGACAGGAAAGGAAATTAGACTCGTTTGGCACAGCCTGTTCTTTATGAAACTGTGCTAGAGTTTAGTAATCACTATTTTCTTTTCTAGATGTTTACATGCTAATTCCTTAATAAAGTCTAGACATTTGCCAGAAATTGAAGTCAATTTGACTGGCTGAAAGCTCATACACTGAATTCTCTCCCCTTTTCTGAAAATTAGGACATTTACCCTTCTCCTTTTATTCAAGTATGTTTCACTTAAAAATTTTCAAGTATCACTGATCGTGGCTCAGAAATTCCATTTTTTCTGGACCCTGGCATGTATTTTATACAAGTGTTTAGACTTGAATTAGTTGAGGGCATCTAGGTACTATCCTACAATCTTACTTATCTAGTGTTTCAAATTCCTACAAACCTTTCTTATTCTTTTATTTCCACTTCAAAGATTCTCATTGAATCAAAATAAAAATTTAAAGGATCTACTCTTTTTTGTTCATTAATTATCTTATCTACCTGAGCAATAGTCTTTAATTCTTATTTCCTCCCAACAGATCTTTGAAAGAAAGGCCTCAATCCCTTGGCTTAAGCATGGGAGGTCAAGAAAACTTTAAGAAGTTTAAAAAAAAAAGTTTTAAAACTTTAAAAGCTTTAAGAAGTATAGTTTTTTAAAGTTAAAAAGTGTTCATACCATTTGACCCAGAGATTTCACCACTAGGTATGTACTCTAAGGAAATCAATGATTAAAAGAAAGACTCCCAGATATATTAACATGTTTACAGCTGTAATTTTTATAGCAGAAAAGAGAGAAAGATATCAACAAAGTCATGGGTGATTGGAAAAAGTGGTTAAGGCATCAAGCAATTAGAGCAAAAATTAGAAATTCTAAATATTGCACTTCTATTTATGAAATATTAAAAGGTCAAGAGAAAGGTCTCCAATGAATTGGGTAGATCTTCCATAGACTAGATGAATGAGATCATAGTCTCTTCAAAGTTTCAAAGTATTAAGATAGACAAATTTACATAAATATCTATGTATGTTTACATATACAGATTTGTATATGTGTGTGTGTGTGTGTGTGTATGTGTGTGTATGTGTGTGTAAAGAATGTAAACTTCTTGCAGTTTTGGCTTGTATTTATATACCCAGAGCTAAGACCAGTGGCTTACTCATTTTTTTACTCTTTTGTGAGAGTAAGCACTTAATAAATGCTTGTACTTGACTTACTGTTAAATTACAGTATGATCAAGATAATAGAATCATAGGGTTCTAAATTTGGAGCTGGAAGGGATTTCAGAAACTATCTAATCCAACCACATTTTGCAGATGAAGAAACTGTGACCTTGGCAAGTTAAATAAGTTGCCTAAGGTCACAAAAATAATGTGCTTCAAAAGTGGGATATGAAATCAAGTCGTATGATCAGAGTCAATCCTCTGTATGTGAAGTGAGTGATGATTTTGACAATTACTAAAGGGTCTTCAAGGAGGGAGAGTTCACTTCAACTAGTGATGATCAGAGAAAGCTTCTTACTGTTCAGTTATGTCCAATTTTTTATGACCTCATTTGGGGTTTTCTTGGCAAAGATACTGGAATAGTTTTCCATTTCCTTCTCCAGGTCACTTTAGTTTCCAGGAGGAAACTAAGGCAAACAGACTTAAGTGACTTAGACTAAGGTCATACAATTAATACGTGTCTGAGGCTGAATTTGAACTTAAGTCTTCTTGACTTTACTGTAAAAACTTTACAGAGGAGTTAAGAGTTCAGTTGAAACTTAGAGAAGGCAGCATTTCTACAGGATGAGAAGGGAAAAGTCCTTAAATAGTGTGCATTATACATAATGCCACATATAATTATCTGATTGTCTATAGGGTCACACAATTCCCACAAGAATTTTTACTTCCATTATCAGTACAACTGAATCCTTCTTTCAAATACTATCAAAGTAGTACACCATCATAACCCCTTGGGATGCTTTTGAAACAAAGTTGTGATATGTAAAACAAAGCTTTGTGGTTAAATTGAAAAGCAATTTTTAGTAAAATAGTTGCCACTGTAGGTGATCAGAATGTCACTTGATTATCTCTGCAAACCTCACAATTACATCACCAAAAGTT
The DNA here is from genome assembly GCF_902635505.1 of Sarcophilus harrisii. Taxonomy (NCBI): domain Eukaryota; kingdom Metazoa; phylum Chordata; class Mammalia; order Dasyuromorphia; family Dasyuridae; genus Sarcophilus; species Sarcophilus harrisii. The sequence continues at coordinate 128,058,418 of NC_045429.1, forward strand.
CAACATTCTAGGATACAGCAGGACAGATTAGATTACAGTGGTTCACTACATAGTTCTTTGTCTATTTTGTTTAATTTATCATAGAAATATGTACTATCTTCTAACATGTTGTAAACTGAATTTGAAACAAACAGGGATTTAATATGTTTTTCACTAGATGAAATATAATCAAGTCTTCAAAATGCTCTTGGAGCTAAAACATTAACAATGCCAGTAAATGCTTTTTTGTTTTGATATTTCTAAATGAAATTGTCTTATGTCTATTGGTATGACTAGATATATAGAAATATACAGACTTTAAAATTGAAAATTTCCATCTTCTAGATTTAAAAATTAGCCTCATTGGCTGCATTTCACATGCCAACAGAGAAGGCACTATTGGGTTGTTCCTGTCTTTTTAAACTTTTGCCCCTCATGCATTTCATTTTATTTTATTTTTTACTTGCATTGAAAAGGCTTGTAATGACTTTCTAAAATTCTACTACCAAAGGTGATAAAAGCTCAACTGCACAGAATTCAATTATATAGTTTTCCATAGTTTTCAGAGGTGTAAATAATTGTATCAGTCATTCAATCACTGATGGAATATGGCAGATGCATATGTAATTAGCACATTATTCATCATTTTAAGGGCTCAAGGGACTAATTGCATTAATAATATCCATGACTGGTTATATCAAAGAAATCATAAAATGTAAATGAAAAAAAAATCCAGTTGGAAATAAGATTTTTTTCTAAAGGTCACAGAAATAGGATTTTATTGATTATGCTATAGTAGCATAATATTTAAGATTATAAAAATACAAAATTCAATTACAATTTTCATAATGATGATGATTGTCCTCTTTTTAAAAAAAGCATTATTCTTTTATATTGGATAGATACAAATATTTTTCTATTTACAGAAATTTCCATGCCATGTCAAAATATAATATATATTACATAATATATAATATAGCACAATATTGGAAATGGAAATAATATTACTTCAATTTTTCTAAGTAATTAAAAATCCAAAATAAGAAAACATATTGTAAGCCTCATTATGGAAAAGAACTAAACCAGTAAGTCACAATGAACTTGAATTTGCAATTATCTAGATCTTCACATCTTATCAGTTTCCAGTTTTGAGGATCTCTAAGAGAATAGAAGTTATTTTTCCTCTTAGATATTTTGATGACATATTTAACACCATCTCTTACATCTCTTTGTAAATTTGTAAATGTACTTGTAACAGCAAATTTTCATTTCCATATTATATTTCATCATTTCCTAAAAAATATTTAACAAACAATAGCTATTGTGCTTTATAAGAAAACAAGAAATCAAGTTAATTCTTAGGTAAGTGGGACTATTTGGAGGGAGCACCACAAGATATTTTCAATTATCTTGAAAAGTAAGAGATCAATAAGGAGTAGCTCCCTAAATGTCTAGATGGAATAAACTTCTTGATTCAGAGGAAAATAAAGTTGACAATGAATGTATTTTTTAGATGTTCTTTTCACTTTTAATATATGAGTAGGCCCACATAAAACTAAAGAGAGAGGCTAAACCAATCATACTTACTGACATTTACAGGGTAGATGATATAAACCTGACAGGTTGACTTTTGCAAGTTGCAAAGAATCACCTGAATGTGATAATTCTATGACATAAATTTTGTAAAATTGAATTCAGAATAAGATATTCCAGATAATAGAAAAAATATTCCATTTCTATACTTAAAATAGTACCTTAAAGACATAAGCCATATTTATAATAGCCACCCTTTTGTCTCTATTAGTTTTCAATAACCTATTTTCCCTCCCCTACTCCCCCCCCCCTCGCCCCCCGGCTATTAAAGCATCATAAAAGAACTGCCAAGAAAATCTTTTTGATTAATTATTTGGTCTATGTTTAGATCCTAATTGAGGTGTTACACAAAATTCTCTTGGAAATTTTATGTTTGAGCAGCTAAGAAACTAAAATTGTGTTATTAGGAGAGTTGAACTTTTAAATGAGAAAATAGAGGAAATTAGAGTGCTTACCTAAAACATATCTTAAGTACAATGTTTTCTTAAGTACTTCTATGATTGGAGAGCAAAATGTGGCAGTCAAAGTGACAAAACCATAAATAATAAGTGTTAATAGGGACTTGGTGCCATACCTTCAAATATATGTGATTATGAGTTTTATAGATTTAAGAGAACTGAATTATGGTGTTTTTAAAGAACAAATCTTAACCATTCTTTTGTACAAAGACCATATATTTATTTTTTAATGGAGTGGTCTGCCATTTCTTTCTCTAGCTCATTTTACATACAAGGAAACTGAGACAGAGTTGACTTGCCCAAGATCATGAAACTATTACGTGTCTGAGGCTGAATGTGAACTCACAGACATTAGTGACCCCTCCAGGGTCAGTACTCTATCCATTGAGCCACCTAGCAATCTCATATATTTATTAATATTGTTAATACATAACAGTAGATATACTCAGAAATGGAAGTATATGACATAATGGATTAAAACCTAAAAGAATCTAAAAGTTAAGTTGATTACATGAACAAAATTAATCATATTGTTGGGTTATTATTTTTTTTCTGGTTCCCCATACCATATATTAGTGCCTACCTATCTACCTTTTAATTTTGTTGTATTATTGATACTTGAGAATATGAATTATTTCTTTTTTTTCTTTCTGATTTCCTTCCTTCCTTCTTTCTTCTTTTTTTCTTCCTTCTTTCCTTCCCCCTTTTTTCTTTCTTCTCCTTTTATTTATTTTTTTTTAACAAGAAGTCTAATTCAAAGTGGCCACTAAATAAATATTTTCTGTTTCTGAAGTAATTTTTTTCCTGACTTGCATTCATGAAGAGGTTGGACTATGTTTTAATCTTTAAAGTCACTTTTATCTGTCAAATTCCACTGCTCTAATTAGATAACAAAAAGAAATCAAGAGAAGCAAATGTCATCTTTACAAGTGTTGGTTTTCTTTACAGTGAAAGTGGTTATGAAAGTTTCATTAGGGAAACTGTCTTATGGCTATTCATCAATTTTTAATGAGTCTGCATGTAACCAAATAATTTTTAATCTGGCTAAGGAATAGGCAGTCATCCACTAATCTCTTCCCATTCATATCATACTTAAGATACTGAGGTCTAGTTCTATACACCACATTTTAGGAAGAATTTAGACAAGATGGTGTCGGGAAAAAGATCTTCAGATGGTAAAAAGACTGGAGCCTGTCACAAGAAGATCAGATGAAGGAACTAGGGTATTTCGGGTATTTCTACTTTATAAGATAAGGGCATGATAGTCATTTTCAATAAGTTGCAGTTCTATCATATGATTGAAAATTGAGACTTCTTTTGCTTGGCATCAAAGGCAGAACTAAACACAGTGGGAAGAAGTTGAAGAGAAATTTTATTTTGATTTTTAAGAAAAATTTTCTAACAAAGTTAGTCCTGAAGTAGAATAGGTTTCCTTGTAAGGTACTATGTTTCTCTTCACTGTATTTTTGCCAAATATAGACAATGTTATAGGAAATTAGACTATTAAAGGATATTAGTTTGTTGTAAATGGATTTCCTATGTTTTAGCACAGATTAGACTAGGTGCCTTCTATAACACCTTCCTCTTGTACTGTTTCCCAATTCTGTGAAACTCCAGTCATGCCTTGGCCTGGAAATTACTTTAAGTCTCTGCAAAGTTTTAGGCAATTATTAATTTGTTTTCCCTCAAATTAAAGAAAATGGGTTTAAATAATAGAAGAGACTTGTCCATTAAGATACGAGGAAGATTTTTTTAAAAATTAAGATGTTTTTATAATTATTGTTTGTATGATTAGCTGGGATATGATTAAATGACCTCTAATTACCCACAAATGAAAGGATTTCTGGGGCAGAGGTATGGAAGTCTAGAATTAATACAAGAAATGATTTAGCATGAATGTTAATCTAAATGAAACCAGGAAAATGTTTTATTGGATGGTTCACAAAATATTAAACTTCACCAAGCCTCCTGCCCCTTAACTGAAATCATCATTACTATTCTCTTCAACTTCTTGTTTGAAATCACTATGATATTGGTTCCTTTTTCAATAAACAAAAATCACTGAATTATAGAATTTGAGTCTGAGAGGAGACTTCAATGGCCATCTGTTCCAACTTGTACTTTAAAGAAATCCTATTATATAAGTATGTTAAATGTACTAATCTTATCTTTTTTTGAAGATTTCAAAGGAAGGAGGTAGAGAAGATCCATCACCTCTTCTGAAGTCCACTTTTGTACAGTTCTAATTATTAGGAAGTTTTCCCTGACAGAAAGCTTAAATTTTCTTCTTCGCAGCTTCTAACTATTGCTCTTATTTATTACTTCCTAAAAACAAACAGAAATCTACTCCCTCCTCCATATGGAAGCCTTTCAACTCTTTGAACACAGTTACCACAACTCTTCATAATCACTATTTCTATTTTTAGATATCTGGCAAACACTTCCTCAAAATGCATTCTATATTTTCCCCAGAAATCAAACTGAAGGCTATAATAGGCTTTTAATTTACAGATTCTCTTCTCTTCTTTTGAAAACTACATTTTTTTCCCCCTCAATCTAATAATTCTCCAGTTTTCTATGGATTTTTAAAAATTATCGACAGTGACTCAGAAATTATGTTAGTTTCTTCAGTTTCCAGTTCATTTGACTCAGGTGGCTTGAATTCATTAAGGATAACTAGGTGCTTTCTTTTTTATCACTGTATTTACTTAGGTATCCTTGTTTTTCATTTTCGTTCTATAATTTCCAGTACAAAGGCTATTATTAGCCTTGTCAGAAAAAATAGAAGTAAAATTAGAATCGAGTAGTTCTCTCTGTTGCTAGTTATCATCATCCTGTTCTCCTTTCTCTAAGCAAAATTCTATTCCTTCTTTGCTTTCATTTTGAAAAAATACCCCTTTACAAACATCCCAAATTCAAATATTTTTTATTCTTATCACCAGCATGAGATCATTATAGGATCTAGAACTTCTGATATTTTTTATAGGACTATGACAAAGTCATAGTCATCTTCTCTTTACTATAATATATATTTTTTCTGCATTTAAAAAAAATTTCAAGTTGTTTTGTGAGTTTCTTGTGCATCCCTTCAAATAAATTCCATTTTCCTCTTCATTGTAATCCTTTCCTTTTGTGTTTTCTAAATTTAATTTTTAAGCATCTTCTATGCCTTCATGGAGTAACTTCTCCTATAGCATTATATTCCAAAAACAAATGCAAATTTTTTCTGTGAATCCTTTGAAATCTACTTTCCTACAATTTAGGTTATATGTTACATTATGTCCAAATTTTATCTTCTCTAGAAGAGATTTATTAATACTCGTACCCACATTTATATATCATTTTCACTACAGCAATTTGTTGTTTCCTGTTACTAATGCACATATGGAAAATAAAATTTCTCCTTCTTAGTTCCTCCAAAGTATTAAGTAATCAATGCAAATCAGAAAGTTATTAAATGCTCTTCTTTTAACAAAGAGGAAACTACAATAGGTATTTGAATGATTAAAATCTCTCCATTGTTGTTGTAATGTGACTCTGTACCAGGTTTGTGATTAGTTTTTCAAGTCTTATCTATTTCTTCTTTTTATCTTGGTAGTCTAAAATATAGTCCATTGTAATAAAATCATTTATGTTTCTCTCTTCATTGATTTTCATACAAATACTCTGTTATTTTCTTCTTTTAGTTCCTAGAATTGCTTAAGAGCATACCTTCAAAATATATACTAATATTCCTACATCTTTATCCCTTTCAAGAGTCATGTCCAGTAATGGACTTTATTTTATCAAATCTTGGCAATACTGAGAAGATAAAATTTGCCTTTTCCTGTAAGGATTTTTCATAAGTCTTTACTGTTATTCAGTGTTTTTACTCTCTTCTTAGGAAAGAGGGAAGTTATTAGAGAAGTCAGTTGGGAATCTGAATAGGCGTTGCCTATTGATAACCAATCTGCCAACTTCTTTGGAAAATTCCTTCAATACAGTAGAAACAAATACAATAATCTGAATTTTTTTCTGATGTGAAGCAATTTCTAAGTTAAAAAATTAATTCTCACAATAACAAAGTGGTTAATACTTTCACCAATATATATCCTAAATATAACTTTTTAAAGAATGTTGATAATTTTAAAGATAAAATCATGTTGTCTTAGTTAAAAAGTATAGCCTAAAATGCATTTTACTTTTTTCTGAACCTTTGTAACAATTTCTATTATAACTGTCTGTAATCCCAACATAATACTTACAGATGTCCATAACTTTCTGTAGTGATTAAAGTAGATCATATAACTCTCTTTAAGTATATTATTTTATGAATAATAGAGTAACTATGAGAAATTAGTATAATATCAATGAGTATGTTGGATGGGTGAGTTTTGGGGGGCTAAAAAATATTCAAAGAATATACTGTTCTATCCGTGTTGTCTTGGCATATTAGACAGGGATTTCATTTCAGGATAGACAAGCTATCAACAAAACCTTGTCAATGTAATTTCCCTTACATTTTCATGTGTGAATGAATGCTTTCTGTCTCTTATTGCAACCCCCGGCAATAGGGATCTTTTGTGAAATTAAATTCCATTGAAATCACATAAAAGGAAAAATACAATTTTCTAGATTGTCATGTAAAATAAATTGCCATGGATTAGTAGGAATGAAATATTGTAATCAAGATGTTTGTCCCTAACCTATGGGATAGATAATAAAGTAAATAAAAAATTTTTATATAAATTACTGAGAGTAAATATGGTATAGTAGAAGAAGGATTAAGTTTTAATCCTACCTCTGACACATATTAGCTATTTGATTATTGGCAAATCACTTAAACTACCATTATACAAGCCAAATTTCTAAGACAGTAAGTAACAGATGCGTGCTGATTTGCATTGATAGGGGGAAAAAGTATTAGTAAGTTTTCATTTTTATTTCTGACTTTGGGGTTTAAAATATGATTCATATCAAAGTTCTAACAGGTTGTAGTCGAAGATATTTTAGCATAGTTTTAAGCTCTAACAAGAACATCTAGATAGCAAAATGAATAGACCACTCATCCTGGAGTCAGGAAGACCTGAGTTTAAATTCTGGGTTGGACACAGCTTAACTGTATGACCCTAGGCAAGCCACTTACCCCATGTGCTTCACTTTCATCATCTGTAAAATGGGCTGGAGAAGAAAATGCCTTTGCCAAGAAAATCTCCAAAGGGATCACAAAGAGTCAGACATGATTAAAATAACTAAACAATAACATGACCTAACAATATTATTTTAATTTTATTTTTTAGCTGAATATCCTTCTCTCTCTACCTAATAAAATCCTACTACCATTCTGTAAGACTTGGTTCAAATTTTGTCTTCTCCATTAAACCTTCTCTGATTACCCTAGCCTCCTATAAAGTACAGTATTTATTATCTACATCAATGAACAAGTACTCAGCAAGTGTCTACTATGTGTTAGGCCCTGTGCAAGGCACTAGCAATCATTATTCACAAGGAATTTAAATTCAAATGAGAAATCAAATACATATTGATGTATGTATGTGTTTATATCTGATATCCATATATATATAGATGTTTCTACATTATCTGTCTAGATTTTTACATAAATATCTATACATTATCTATATACAGATATATGTATTATGTAATCCATGAAAACAAGAATCATAACTTTCCTAAATTTTAGATAATTCTCAATATTTAGCATAATGCATTTCACAAATTAGGCATTGAATCAAACTGGTTCTTCTCTAAAAGTTGCCTTCTATCTATGCTGTATATAATGTGTGTTTGTATTCATGTAGAATAAATATGACCAATGAATACATACAAACATATATGCATATATATCTATACATATATGTGTGTACATCTAATATATAAATGGATTGCAAACTCTTTGAAGACCAATACTGTGTTTCTTTTTGCTTATACTTATATTTCCAACATCTGCCACAGTGCCTGACACAGAATATCCACTTAAAAATCGCTTGTTGATTGTATCTAAGTCTGTGTGGAAAAAAAAATGTTTATACTTTTGTTAATATTCTATACTTTAAAATAAATATCCTTTAGTAAAAGTAATTGGTGTTAATTATTATAGGGAATTTGAGTGATAGTTAATGGTGGTTAAAATTGCTGGGGGGTGCGGGTGGGGATGGGGGTGGGGATGTTGAGCCAATAGTGTTATAAAGAAGATATCCCAAATTCTTCAGAGTTATCTCAAGAATGATGAGATTATTTAGTTGTCTTAGATCTAGGAGAGGGAGGTGAGAGTACTTAAGTTACATTCCTAAACCCAATTCAATTTGGACCAGATGCCAGGATGGAGCAGAATCCCTGCAGCTCCACTAGTTTGTGGGAAATGAGTCCTGTCTGGTGGCCTAAACTAGAATTATTCAAATCACTTCTAGCTTTTAATTTTTCACACAGTACAAGGATCTTAATGATCAGACTAATCTAAATAGCATTCAGCACCTATTGCTTATTCTTTTGCGGTCCATTTAAATGAATCCAACCATAGGATGTAACAAGTACATTCAGTTGGTGGTATCTAGTACAATTATAAGTTGTAAAATAATTACTAATGTAGGCATGTGTGTTTATAATTATGTTTCATAATTAATGCTCATAAGTAATGCTTCAAGTTCACACCTCCATTTGCAGTTTTCTAAATGGAAGATTTAATACTAAAGACTGCAAAATACCAAGGGCACACCATGAATCATCAGGACTAATAATAAGCCACAGTCAGAAATTTCTACAGTCAGGTTAATAGTCAAGCATGCAAAAACATCTTAGTTATTTTAGTGGTTTTAATTTTAGAAGAAAAAATATATAGTAAATGAAAATGTTTATTATGCACAAATACATGATTTAGCATGAGGAGCTCTTGGTTTGGGAACTATCTCTTCCAACACACCTGCATTGTAGCCTAACAAATTTTTCTAACTCTTTGCTCTATATCCATAATGTCATATTGTCTCTTAGGCAAGATCTAGATATGTAGGAGAGTTTAGGAGTCCAAACCAGGGATAAGGGAATCCTTGGCAAACATAGTCTGAACTATGAAATACTAGGAATATTGTGTTTTGGTTCTAGTGATAAGATAGGTTTCTAGAATATCATTAGCAGGGTACAAGTATCAGTTCTAGGACAAGGGCAACCTTAGCACTCAGCTCAACTTTAATTACTCTTCTAGAGAACATTTTAACACAGAACAACTGGATTTGGAATCGAGGCCTGAGTGATTTTGGACAAATCACTTAATCTCTTAGAAACTCGGAGTACTCATCAATGAAATGGGGAGAATAATATCTATATCTTAATGAGAATCACAGGGCATGAGTTCAAATCTCATCTCTGATATTAACTACCTATTTAACCTTTCACTTAACATGCAAGAGTCTCAGTTCTTAAACCATAAAATGAGTGTGTTGGACAGCATTTCTAGTTTCAAATCTGTGATGCGATGATCTATCTATAGGATAAAATAACAAAATTCTTTCTGATAGAACTTAGCAAATACCTCAGATGCATCATATTAGATCAAATGAAATCAATAAGGCATATACCACTTATTGATTAATAATTGAACTCCTTCCTGTCAATGGGAAATACATGTTTGCCTATGTTTTTAGGATTACAAATAAAATGATGTTCCCAATTAACAAAAATTATGTGCATCAAATATAATAAGCATGTCTTGAGCTAGAAATTTCCTAAAAGGTACTGAACACTTGTTAAAGACTTATTATATGTGAGGCACTGTGCTAAATTCTTCAGGAATATTTCACACTTCTAGTGTGGTACAATTAAAGAATGCTGAATGGGGGGGGTCAGAAAACCTATTTTGTATTCAATTCTATCACAAAAACGTGGTATAATCTCGGGCAAATCATTTAATCTTTCTGGACTTCAATTTCCACATATGAAAATGAAAGGGTTGAATTAAATGATCTCTAAGGTCTCCTCCAGCTTCAAATCTATAATCTTCTTTGTCAATGGCCTAATAATTCTCCTACAATAACATGAAACAGAATTATCTTGGATAATAAACTATCTCCATATGACAGATTCAGAACTGGAAATGATTTTAGAAATTATTTTGAATCTCAATGTGTACATTTTATCTATTATTTGTACATAACCTTTTCCCCCATCCATCCTTTTATTTCTATTCCCATGGCCATTACTGAAGTATAGACATCTACATCTTTCCTAATATTACAATAGCTAGCTCTCTCTTCTTGATTTTCTCTCTTTCAACTCAATTTGGAAATCATTCTCAGATTAATCTTTAAAATATATTTTGTTACTTTTTTATTTTCTCAAAAGTTTAATTTTTTTTAATTGAAAATTTTTTTTCAGGATAAAATTATGTGATCCTAGAATTTAAAAGGAACAGAAAGATTCTATTCCTACAAATGAAGAAACTGAGGTCCATTTATATGACTTGCTCAAAGCTAAAATTAAACCAAAATAACTCTCCTGTCATTTTACTGCAATTACTAGAGGCCAGACATATAGTCAGTCAAAAAAGAGTAGGAAAAAGATGTCTGTTAATTAATAGATACACATTATAAGCCAAACACTATGCAAGGCTCTAGGGATACAAATACGAAAGAGACAGTCTTCCTACCTGTAAGAAGCTTCTACTCTACTGGGTAAGGGGAAAGATGCCATATATTCACAGATAAAGCAAATAAATATATATATATAGAATAAATGTAATCGAATACCCTCAAATAAATTTACCATTATCTTATGGAAAAGAAAATTAAGTTTCTGAAGGAAATTTATGAAACAGATTTATAAACAATAATGTCAAATTCATCTTAGGAAGTCAATAAGAAAAATCACATTCATGCTTCCATTCACCCTAAGGTGAAAAAGGATTAAGATTTTAATTGACTTTTGATGAAGAACAAACTAGTCAATAAACGTCCAAAATAATTACCAAAGAAGACAAAATCATCAAATAGCAAGAAAATTGGGATAGAATCAGGATATTTCAAGTAAGTCATTTTTCTGTATTTCAGTTTTTTTTTATTTAAAAATCGAATAGGGAATATATTAATTGCTTCTTTTATTCCATATCATATTGTAAGGATGAATTGGGGTACCAAATGTGATATTCTTTGACATTTCTGAAAAAAAAATACTGATTTTTAATATCTTTTATTCCCAATTTCTCCAGCTTTTTAAACCAATTTTTCTGCTCAGTTCACATGAAGCCATGAGTGTGATAATTCATTAAGGTATATATCCAAAGAATTTTATTATTTTTAAGGTGAACATTTATCACATTATTAACTATAATTGATGTTATTCATAAATTACTTTAAAGAAAGTAAAATTTTATTTTTAAAAATAAGTGAACTTAGTTTTATTTTGCAAAATGTTTTTTGATCAAACTTTTTCTCTTATTCTAAAATAACTAGCAATTTTTGTTTAATGTGCTAAAAAAAAAGAAGAAAAAAGAAAGTAATTTTTTGACTGGAACATGTTTCTCCTTTGCCATGAAGGGCCAACAATGGAGCTTAAGGATCGCTGATCAAAGTACATTCTTTTAAGATTTATTTCATAATTTTCCCTTCCTTGCCCTATCAACCACAGCCCTATGACTAAATATTATGTGCTAAATCACAAGAAAAAAAATAGCCAAAAAAATAAAGAAGAAAAAAAAATGTAGGTAATTTTTTCCCTGGCTCCAATGCAAGTTGGCTAGAGTCCTGGTATAGGCACAGGACCTTGGGTGGAGATTGGGTATGGAAAAAGGAAAGAAGAAGGAGGTCAGCCTAATTGGGACCAAGAGGAACTGGGTTCTATCAGAAGATAAAGTTTCATTACAGTAAGCAAGTCAGTACCATGCAAAATTTGAAAGTGAGCTGAAGCAAAGCCCTGGATTGGGGGGAGAACAAGTCATTAGATTCATGTCCATCTTGTTCCAGAATTTACTGGAAACAAGTAGAAATGTAAAGGGAAAAAAAAAAAAAAAACAAGTAGCAGCCTGAAAACTTAAGAAAGCTGGTGGCAGGATACTGATCCTGATCCTGATCATTCTCAGTGAAGAAGTAGGCACATCATCAGTGCTCATTGGTATCCTCTCTCTGCCCCTCTCATTGAAGAGTAAAGTCACAAACTCCTCAACCCTCTATTTAAAGGGGGGGGAGGGAATATTAGAGATCTCATTTATTCATATGAGTGTGTGTGTGTGTGTGTGTGTGTGTACACATACACATAATAAATTTGGACCAAGGGAAAAGTTTAATTAAAAGTCCTTTGGAAAAATATTTCTAAAAACTAAATTTTATTTTCTTTAATGTATTTTAATAAAGACAACTCTTTCTCCATTTAATCATAAGCTCCTTGAAGTCAGGGACTATTTCTTTTTTGTATTTATATCTACAATGTTTAGCACAATGTCTGGCACGTGGTAGGAGCTTAATAAATGTTTACTGACTAACTAGCATGTAAAGGAGTGTCTGAACACCCTATGCATATGCCTATACATTAACCTAGCAGAAAATATTACAGTAAGATAATTCAATTATTTTCTTAGTGAGAAAAAAAGGCTATTTTTCTTTTACATTCAATGAATTTCAATGGAAATCAAGCAGTTTGATATTACAATTCTCTTGAAATGCAATAAGATGATAATTTTTATTTTCATTTTTCAGGGACTAGGAAATGATAGGAATGGACTTTGGTATATTTTTAAAAGAAGTTATACTTAATTATCAAAATCCTTAAGATCATTGGAAAATATATCTGAAAGCATATGTGACAGAATTGAGAAATCCTTAACAATTTGAACTTCATGAAGTGCCAAGTCAAAAAAAAATTATTATAATTTATTGATTACCTACTAGGAAATGATACTATTTATCTCAAATTCTTAAATTCAGATGAGCCAAACTCTTATTAACATTTGCTATAGCTAAGCTTATAAATGGAAACAAAGGCTGATCCAGCTTCAAAATGTCTTAGACATGTATTCTAAAATAGAAGGGGTCCTAAAATGTATTACATTTTCTAAAACATAAGTTTAGAAAACATTTAAACTTTTAGTAATCTTTCATAGTGAAATTCTTAGCAATTTTTAATTGTTTTTAAACATTTCAAATTATTATCTCTTCCAAATATTGGAATTTTATCATTTTTATGCCCCAGGCAGTAGCTGATAACTCTATAGAAGAGCTGATAATGTCTTTTGGTTGATTTTACACACGAATAATCTTTCTGATTAGTATTATGCAAGAAGTTCAAAACTGAAATTCAAAGGTGCATTTACCTTTCTTCTATCTTCTGTAATACACCAATTATCTATTCTAATGGGTAAAACAGTGAATAATTTCAGGCCATTAAAACAAAAAAAAACTTTAAAGGATTCCACATAAGGTTATCAGTTCATTATTAAACTTCCTAACTAAAGAATATGAGGCTCTGTAAGAATGATGTGTGTATATGCATGGGTATATATATATATGCATATACGTGTATGTATACATATATTACATATATGAATGTAAAATATCAATTTAAAAATTTTAACTATTAAAAAACTTAGTTAGTTGGTTCAGATTTAACAAGTGTAAAAACCAGCATTCATTTTTGTAACAAACATTTATTAACTGCGTCAGCTAAAAGTGAAAACCTAAGTTTTATTTCTGAAAACTGAGAGGTAGAGTAAAATAATGATGTGTCTTCACATATAAGAGTGATAGAGACAGAGTACAAATTGGTACAAAACAGTGGAAAATTACATTACAAAACACCAAAGCCTGCAAAACTTAGATGGGCTTCAGGGTACCATAGAAGTTAGTTCCAACCATTTTCTTTTCTCTCTTCTGAGAATAGCATTAAAATGGTCTTTCTGGCAAAGCATGTACACTTTAGAGGCTAATAATAGTAATTTACCAACAGCAGAATCAATAGTAAATGATAGAAAGATGCTGACTCCTTGGAAGATTTAGGACCAAAAATATCTGTAATGTTACTTTAAGTATTTAATTATTTCTTATTTCAATGCAGTTGGTCAGAATACACCTCAGTAAATTTATTGGTAGAAGCAAAAATCTTTGGGGGAAGGTCATTTTTCACCCTTTTACAACAACATGTATACATTCTGCTGAAGAGCTGAGGACATTTTGTATGTCAAGAACAAATTTTTTTAAGACCGGATATCACTGAAATAGCATTATGTAATCCTCAAGGTAGTTGATTACGTCAAGTAATCAGGAAACAAAAAAGTAAGGCAAGTTCTTTTGGAGAAATATTGTTGGACCCAGGAACTAATTTTCTCAGCTGAATTTTTCTCCTAGTTGAAACATCCTTGGTAGAAGCTTCTAAGCCTATGGTGACAATCTCCCACTATTATAATGACAACAAAATATATATTAATTGTTTACTTGTTACTATCATTCATTCTATTTTGTGTTTGATGCTTTTTTCTCATATCACAGTCATCTTTTAATATTCTTCTCCACTGAATTATTATTTATAACAGATTTTTAAAAGCTAATCAAACCCAATGGAAAACAGATAAATCTGAGAGCATTGCAATATTCTGTATCTATTGACATCTAATATTAATAACTGGCATATATAAACATGTATACACATGTATGATTGATACTTTACAAAGTGTTTTATAAATATTATCTTATTTTATCCTGATAACAATCCTGGGAGATAACTGTTATAATTATGCCCATTTTAAAGATAAGGAAACAGATACAAAGAAGTTAAGTGATTTGTTCAGGGTCACACAGATATTAAGTGTCCGAGCCAGGATTAAAATTCAGCTCTTCCTAATTCCATGTCCAGTACTTTATCCATGCTGCTATTTAGTCTTCTCAGTATAGATGAATAATAAATATTCCTTAAAAAAGAGGGAGTTAATATTAGATTGTTTACTATCTCAAAAAGGGGGATGAAGAGAGAGGGATAAAATTTGGAATATACAACTAGAAACAAAAAATGAATATTAAAAATTGTTTTTATATATGAAATTGGAGAAGGAAAATTTTTTTAAAAGGAGATATGATTCATCATTTTTTCTTCCCAACCAAAACTGATCATACAATTAATAAGAGCTTGGCTTCCTTTTTTGTGTTATTGTCATTAGCATATTTTGATGAATTCTTTGTTGTCATTTTTTCTTATGTTAAAATGATATTTCTTTATATTCATATACTAAGATTTGTTCAGCAATTTCCCACTTGATGGATATGTTTTTCATGTATAATACAAAAATTTTGATTTTTGATAATACAAAAAAAATACTCAATAATTTGGTTGCTAAAGAGCCTTTCTGTCTTTGATCTCACTGAGTTGAAGGGAATGTACAGTTTAGTGTCTTTCCCACCTCAAGTCTCTCTCTACTTCAATCTATCCTTTTCTATAACTGTCAAAGTAATTTTCTTAAATATTAGATTTGATCATGTCACATTCTGTCTCCTGCATTCTGGTCTCCTTCCTACTCAATAAACTCTAGTGATTCCCCATGACCTTCAGGATCAAATGTAAATTCCTTTGTGTAGATTTAATTAAAAATTCACAACTTGGCCCCTTCCTATCTTTCATCTGCTGAATTGCTCCATCACTCACTCTACCTGAAGTATGAGCCTTAATCTTCCAACTCCATATTTTTTCATTGACTATTCCTCATGCTTGGATCACTCTTCTCAAGTACCCTTAAAACTCTACTCAAATATCTTTTTTTCCATAAGATTTTTATTTGTTTGTTTTCTTCTTCTCATCCCTCATGGTTAGTGCTATTTTCTCTAAGGTTTCTTTTTATCCATTTCTTATATGTTTTAATATGTTCTCTATATATGATCTCCCCCAAAAGAATGTACAAAGGGAAAAAATATTCTTTATGTCAATGACTATTTCTCATTCTTCTTTGTATCTCTAATACAAATCTTAAGAAACTATTAGTTGAGGGAAAAATATTTTTAAAAAATGTAGCATGTGAGTAACTCCATTTTTGATGAACTATAAAGAGCACAATAAATGCTAAATCTTCATTAAAAAGAGGGAAAATGATACCATCAAAAATGCCTCATAAATTCCTTTTTCTTTTATTTGAAAAAAATTCTGCCCAAAGAAAATTAGTCATTTTAAGAGTGAATTTTGTCAAGAGAAAATGAATCATTTTACTATATATTTCTGTTTTATCTGTCTTGATATTGTCTAATGCTTTAGTTTCTATTTTAGTTTGCAATCATAAATATTTTGAACTGTCCTGTAAATATCAGCTTTTAGTTATTAATAATGAAATTAAGTAAAAAAAAAATCATGAAAATAATGCAGATAGTTGATGCATGGACCATGATCTTGATCCCTTTCTTCTCCCCCTCCTCAATCTAGACCTGCCATTTCATCTTTATAGGGAATTCTAGGTATGAAAAACATCTTTAACTAAAGTAGATCAGCTGCTAATTCATAATTTACACCTGAAAGAGTTGCCTTGGGCAAACAAAACTTAAATAGTTTATTCTTGACCAAAGAACTAGGACATTTCAGAGGCAAGGCTAGAGCTTGGGCTTTCCCTAACTCTAAGCTGGGTTCCCCATTTTCCATATCTTAGTAACTCAAAGACCATTTTCTCCAAGAAGCTTTTATTGATCTTGCCAACTGCTTAGGTTATCTCTTCTAAACTACCTTAGCTCTCTCTTCTGTGTATTACCTTTATCTTTATCTTTAAATTATCTTTATATTTATTTTGTTCATATATACTTGTCTCCCCTATCACAATTCAAGCTGCACTCTTTCCTTTTTGTATTCTTATCAACTAGTACAGTGCCAGGTACATGACCTGGACTGTTGCATGTTTATTGATCAATTTCTTGCTGCCTCTGCAGTTGATTACTTATTGCAGAACCATTATAAAGCATTTTAAAAGTCTGACTGCTAAGAATCAGAAATTTTAGAGGAAAAAAACAGAAAATGTGAGGAAGTGATCTTAAGAGAGTAATCAAACAGTCTATTCCTCTGAATGTAATCAAATCATCTCAAGATTAACTAGTGCATTACATTATTATCTTTAGTAAGATTTTAGTAGAGTCCGGGAAAATGGGAATTCAGTACCAGAGTTTAATTTTCTAAGGCCCAATCCCAACATAATATTGAAAGGATATTATGATTATGATTACTATTATTATTGTTATTGGGGAAAATAAAAAGTAGTTAACAGGCTGAAAATATAGGATAGTAATTGTAATTCTTTTCAAAAAGCTTTTCTTGGTATATTTTGCAGTAGTGGGCAACAAGTATTTCATTTTCCACAAGATACGTGTTCCTTATATGTTGGATGCAGACCAAAATATTATAAATGGAACTAGATCCTAAATATGGTAGAACTAGCAATTTAAAGCAAATCATTTTATAAAGGCAATTTAAAAATACATTAATCTCCTCCCTACAGCCTCAAAATATATTTGTTTTGTTACTTAAAATTTCTATGTATCAGATTTTCTTGGTTTTTGCTATTATTGTTGATGTTTTTCAACTTGGTTCTGTTTCTAAGCTTAGCTTAGCACAGTGTCTGACACAGAGTAGTGATTATGTTTCTTTTTCTTTTCTTTTTTTTCTTTTTTTTTTTTTGGAAAAGGTAGATTTATTAAGAGGAATCGATTACAGACAAAATGAAGGGATACAATAGATATCAGTAATGATAAATATGAAATAGAGTTAGGAGAGTATATGAAAGACAAGTTCTTTGTTGGAATTCACAATTACCCAGTAGAAAGGGAGTGCCCCATGAGGTTGGGGCATTTTCTTAGCTGGCAGGCTAAATCCTGAAAAGGACTTAGCATCCTGAAAGAGGTAGGTATAAGGAAGAAAAGTGGGGTTGCTAAGTATAGTGGAGTTAGGGAAGATACCATGTGGCATGGGGTGGGTGAGAAATTCACTACAAGGCAGAGTGCCATGGCTGATTGACCTAAAGGAAGGTATCAACATAGCCGTGGGTCATTAGTTGGCTTATAGGGAAATTTTAGCCTTAGGGTCTTGACATAATTTGGATTTCTGCCTGCATTATCTTTAGAGGCTGGGACCAAGGAACTAAACTGATATCCATATCAGAACTTTCTTCCTGCTTGCCTAAAAGATTACTTTATCAATTCCTCTGCTAATCACCTAACATTGAAGACCTCAAGTGATTATGTTTCTTGACGACTTTTAATACTAGTGAACTATGATTTTTCTTTTAGGGTATTTTTTAATGTATAGCAACTCTATTAATGTTCTATTTTAATGCTTCATTGAGGAGATGATGACAAGAGTCTCTAAAAAAATAAACTTTGGTGCATACTACTAAAATGCAAAGGTTTTGAGTATAGGCTTAGAGATGGATGACATGACTTTTGCACTAAATTTAACCCCATGTTCCGGGTTTATGTGGCCCAGACTCAAGCCAAAGTTGATATGGTGTTATAAAGTTTACTGAGCACTTTATATCCATTAGCTCATTTGAAATCACTTTTTTTTGGTCTCATTTTGCTGCAATCTAAAATTTCCTCTGGGGAAATTTCCAAATATATTTTGAATCTAAGATTCCACAGATATGTGCAAAAGCATTCCTGAATTCCATTCAATTACAATGGGCCTAAGACAACTTTTATTTCAATCAAAAAAAAAAAAAATGCTAAGACATTATCAACCCATTATCAACACAATTCTAACTCCTCCTGGAATCTCATTTCCACAGAACCATGTGATTGTAGATTCAGAGCTAGAAGAGAATGTAATTACATACAAGGAAGTTTGGGAGGGATGGCAATAGCAGTTGGGGGAATCAGAAAAGGCTTCAGGCAGAAGGTTGCACTTGAGCTTTGCCCTTAAAGGAGGGAATCTCATTCATGAGTAAGGAAGAAATACATCCCAGGTATCTGAGAAGAAGGTATTTGAGGGAAGTGAGTGATGGAGTTTTATGTGTGAGGAACAGAGAGAAGGGTAGTTTGCCTGATTACAGAGTTCAAAAAGGGAAGTAATTCCCAATGAATATGGATAGTTTGAAACTCAGATTTATAGAATTTAAAAAACTAAACAGCAACATTGTATAATTTCATTTGGGCAATAGGAAGCCATAAGAATAAATTTTAAAAGGGAGTCACATGGTCACATGTGTGTGCAAGGAATTTAGCAGCAGTGTGTAGGATGGATTGGTGCAGTAAGAAACTAAGATGGCAGCTGTGGAAGTGGAGAGAAGGGGTCAGAAGCAAGGTGAGTTATAAGGGTAGAAACAACAAAATTTGACAATTGATTGGATATATAGAATGAAAGGAAATGAGGATTTGAAATTCATGCTTAATTATGAACCTAGATGATTAGAAGAATGATAATGCCTCTTACTTTAGAGATTATATTTGTAAATTGCTTTTGGTTATGAGAACGGTCCTTTTGGACCTCTTTTTACAGCTACAATCTTTTGGTTTAAAAGCTGTAATCTTTATTTATTTTTTTATTATAGCTTTTTATTTACCCATATTTACCTATATGCATGGGTAATTTTTCAGCATTGACAATTGCAAAACCTTTTGTTCCAACTTTTCCCCTCCTTCCCCTCACCCCTTTCCCTAGATAGCAGGTTGACCAATACATGTTAAATATGTTAAAGTATAAGTTAAATACAATATATGTATATATATGTCCAAACAGTTATTTTGCTATACAAAAAGAATCAGACTTTGAAATAGTATACAATTAGCCTGTGAAGGAAATAAAAAATGCAGGTGGACATAAATAGAGGGATTGGGAATTCTATGTCGTGGTTCATAGTCTTCTCCCAGAGTTCTTAAGCTGAGTGTAGCTGGTTCAGTTCATTACTGCTCTATTGGAACTGATTTGGTTCATCTCATTGTTGAATAGGGCTACGTCCAGTCCATCAGAATTGATCATCATATAGTATTGTTGTTGAAGTGTATAATGATCTCTTGGTCCTGCTCATTCACTCAGCATTACTTCATGTAAGTCTCTCCAGGCCTTTCTGAAATCATCCTGCTGGTCATTTCTTTCTTTTTTTATTTTTAATAGCTTTTTATTTACAAGTTATATGTATGGGTAATTTTACAGCCTCAACAATTGCCAGACCTTTTGTTCCAATTTTCCCCCTCCTTTCCCCCACCCCCTCTCCTAAATGGCAGGATGACCAGTAGATGTTAAATACATTAAAGTATAAATTAGATACACAATAAATATATATGACCAAACTGTTATTTTGATGTACAAAAAAAATCAGACTGTGAAATATTGTACAATTAGCCTGTGAAGGAAATCCAAAATGCAGGCAGGTGAAAATATAGGGATTGGGAATTCAATGTAATGGTTCTTAGTCATCTCCTAGAGTTCTTTCGCTGAGTGTAGCTGGTTCAGTTCATTACTGCTCCATTGGAACTGATTTGCTTCATCTCATAGTTGAAGATGGCCAGGTCCATCAGAATTGATCATTATATAGTATTATTGTTGAAGTATATAATGATCTCCTGGCCCTGCTCGTTTCAGTCAGCATCAGTTTGTGTAAGTCTCTTCAGGCCTTTCTGAAATTGTCCTCTTGGTCATTTCTTACCGAACAATAATATTCCATAACCCCTGCAAAGAGGGCTGCCACAAACATTCTGGCACATACATGTCCCTTTCCCTTCTTTAAGATCTCTTTGGGATATAAGCCCAGTAGAAACACTGCTGGATTGTACTACTACTGGGCTTATACCCCAAGGAGATACTAAAGAAAGGAAAGGGACCTGTTTGTATCAAAATGTTTGTGGCAGCCCTGTTTGTAGTGGCTAGAAACTGGAAAATGAATGGATGCCCTTCAATTGGAGAATGGTTGAGTAAATTGTGGCATATGAATGTTATGGAATATTATTGTTCTGTAAGAAATGACCACAGGATGAATACAGAGAGGCTTGGAGAGACTTACGTGAACTGATGCTAAGTGAAATGAGCAGAACCAGGAGATCATTATATACGTCAACAACGATACTGTATGAGGATATATTCTGATGGAAGTGGATTTCTTCGACAAAGAGAAGATCTAACTCGGTTTCAATTGATCAAGGATGGACAGAAGTAGCTACACCCTAAGAAAGAACACTGGGAAATGAATGTAAACTGTTTGCATTTTTGTTTTTCTTCCCGGGTTATTTTTACCTTCTGAATCCAATTCTCCCTGTGCAACAAGAGAACTGTTTGGTTCTGCACAAAAAAAAGAAAAAAGAAAAAAGAAAAAAAAAGAAACACTGCTGGATCAAAGGGTACACACAGTTTCATAACTTTTTGAACATAGTTCTAAATCGCTCTCCAGAATGGTTGGATGTATTCACAATTCCACCAACAACGTATCAGTGTCCCAGTTTTCTCACATCCCCTCCAACATTCTGCATTATAAAAGTTGTAATCTTTAAAGGACCAAAAGGTTCCCCTTCTGTTAAAGAGCATGTCCCTCCCATGTAACTTGTCTTAAGGATGCCAATAATAGTTCCCACTACCCTCAGCTCTGTTTTGAACTCTGCTTTCCTTTCATAATCCTTTAAAACAAACAGAGGAGAGAGAGGATTCTGGCAATATGGCAAAGTAGGTCAGAAAATTCTAAGCTCTCCATATTTCTTCCACAAACAAGACAAATTAGAATCTCAGGATGAACAAAGATAAGAGAGGTTAAAAAGAAATAAGAGTTGGGGCAGAATAAGTGGTCCTCCTGGGAGAATGGGAGAAAAATTTTTAGAAAGCCCTCAGGATGGAGGTTTGGCCTCTGTGAGAATAAGCACATCTAGGCTAGTATCATTGAAAAACAAATGATAAGTCCTGCAGCTACCTGGATTGGGAGATAGCCTCAGCCTCAGACACAAGAATTTTCAACTTCCACAGTGTGGAGAATCCTGCTTCTGAGTCAGGAGAGATTGAGGGAACCTTTGCTAATAAGGGACACCAGGCCCAGTTGTGCTGCCCTGGGCAAAAAGTAAATGGCTGATTAATGCAGAAATAGTAGGGACAGGCATACTGCTGGCTGTGGGCATACAAATAGATGGAATTTTTTGTTTGGGTTCCAAACCAGAGAGGAGATCTAAAAGAGATACCACCCCTCTCTCCCTCACTCCAGAACTAGAGGTAATTACACGAATGAGCTGCTATAAAGAAAGAAGACAAAGATGAAGACAAAGACAGAAAAGGAGGAGAAGGAGAAAGAGAAGGAAGAGGAGGAGGAAGAGGAGGAAGAAGAGAAAGAAGAGGAGAAGGGGAAAGAGAAAGGAAGAACAGGAAGAGGAGGAAGAAAATAACTCCTTGAAAACTAAAATTGGGCAAAGGGAAGCCAGCAAATTTATAAGAGACCAAGAAATAATAAAACAATACAAAGAACAAAAAAATAGAAGAGAATGTGAGACATCTCACAAGAAAAACAACTGGTATGGAGAACAGATCAAGAAGAGACAACACAAGAATAACCAGACAACCTAAAAACTATGATTAAAAAAAAAAGAATCCTCATACAATTATACAAAAAATAATTAAAGAAAATTGTCCTGAAGTGAAAGTAGAAGTAGAAAAAAAAATCCACCAATTCCACCTTGAAGAAATCCTATGAGGAAAACTTACAGGAACATTATAGCTAAATTCCAAAACCCCTAAGTTAAGGAGAAAATATTATGATCAACAAGAAAAAAAATTTAAATATGGCAGAATCACAATTAAAATCATATAAGACTTAGTAGCACCTACATTAAAAGACCCCTTGCAAAAATATATATGGAAAAACAAAGAAATGGGGTTGCAGCCCCAAATATCATACCTAGCAATAATAAGCATAATCCTAGATGAAAAAAAAAAGGGTATTCAATGAATTGACAGACTTTCAAGATTTTATTTCAAAAAGGCCAAAACTTAGTAGAAAATTTGACATACATAAGGGAAACATCAAAAACTAATTACAAAGGACTCAATAAGGACAATATTGACAAACTTTTATATGCGGAAATATAAACCATATATTTAAGATTATCATTAATAATTGGGTAGTTAAAAAAAGATTGGAGTAGAGCTGAGTATGATGTGGTTCTAAAAAGCAAAATTATGTCAGAAAAGATGAAAAGAGCAATTATCTTATGGAAATGAGGTTTGAAAGAAAGAACTGACATAAAGGGTGATAAGGTTTCAGAGTTCTGGAACCCGGCTCTCATTGGGAATGGGTTAAAGAAGGAACAATTACATTCATATGTAGAAGGGTATAAGTGCTATCTAAATTCAGGAAGAAATAAGAGGGTAAGGGGATGGTGGGAGCAGAAAGGATAAGGGAAGTATTTTTAGAGGGAAACCCTACTATCACATCAGAGTAAAAGAAAAAACAATGTATACATTTAGAAGGGAATAAAACTCTTTTAAATTTATAAAGAAATAAGATGCATGAGGGAATAGGATAAGGTGGGGTGTAGAAGAGTGTGTACATTAACAGGTATAGAATGATTATTATATATATATATATATATATATATATATACACACATATATATTGCTTTAAGTGACTTCTAAATTTAAAAAAAAAGGAGGGGCAAAAGGAAAAGGTGAGGGAAGGGAATAAGAGAGGGATTCTTGGGGCAGTAAGGTAAATAATAGAAGAGTCAGATAATGGGTAGGAATAAAACAGAAGAGTCAGGAGGAATAGGAAATAAGAGATAGACACAAACATGAATTAAGATCAGGAGTAGAACTTATTATGTAAAAAAAAGCAAAGGAAGTAATCATGATAGATGTAGTTAAAGCTATAATAGATTTAATCAAAAGAGAATAGAAAAAATATGCTATATATCAGCCATATTAATCAATATTGTTTAAGACTATTTAAAATAACTAGGAAGTATAAGGTTGGAATGTTGTTGTGGTATAGAAAATAAGAAGTCAGTGAAGTTAGAAAATTATGGAAAGACTTGTACTTATTGAGGAAGATATCCACCAAAAGATGACAAATCTTTTGTTACAAATCCATAATACAATACAATCTTACATAGATTCATATGAATATATGCCTATATAGGTATATGATTACAAATATCTATGTATATATATATATATATATATATATATATATATGAGTGTGTATATGTGTTTTTGTGTATATATGCTTGTCTGCAAATGTATGTATACATGCATGTGTATATATGTGTATACACATACACACATGCATACACACAGCCTTCTTGGGACAAGGATGAAGAGAAAAAGAATAAATCAATAACTACAAAGCAGAGAACAAAAGGAAAACTGTAAGGAAACAAAGAAAAGATGGCTAGCTCTGAACATAATGTAGTATTTATTATATAGACTTTCTGGAAGGGGAAATTTATTGTTTTATAATTTGAGTCCTCTCATGTTCTGCTGTGCATATGGGAATTTCTTTTTTCTTTTCCTATTTTGTATTTGTTTAAAATTTTTTAAAGAAGGAAAATAGAGGAGCGAATAACATTGCTTCCAGCCAAAGACCCATCCTGGGAAGCAACCTTGATGCAGCTTGGTAACTGCTCCTGCGTGTACTACTAAAGACCCAAAAAGGAAAGTTCTGATCACCAAAGGCAGTCAATTGGTTCAGAATCTCTGTAAAAAAAGCAGAAGGAATGAACAGATCTATCCACCTCTTTTAACATTAATATCAAAGGTGCAGTAGATAGAGCATAGAGAGTAGATAGAGTATATATATATATACACACACACACACACACACATATATATATATATATATATATGAAATATCATAATGGATGGCAATTTCCACAAAGCTCATTCCATAATATATGCAAGGCGTCATCATGATAGTTGCTAAGGAAAGAAAGACAAAATTAAAAATTGTCCCTGAATACAAGGAGCTTACAGAACATTTTATTATATTCTTCATGCTCATTCCTCTTTTCTCAAATTCCTATCTTTTATACTCAAACTTTACCAAATGAAATAGAAGATATGGTGTCATAGAATATATGAGGCCTAAAGAAGGTATTTTTCTCCAATCACCCTGAATTGATTTATGACAAAATTCATGGTCACATACAGTCAAAATAGGATTAATAATAATAAATTCCTAGGGCAAATCCATGAAAATATGCTCATTGAGGCAGAATTCATTATCATGTAATTTTAATTATAGTGGACCTACCATGCAAGCATCTGGAGTGTAAAAAACTCAGCAGTAGTGATCACAGCAAGAGGAGTTAATTTTTAAAATATGTGGAAATTCAACTTTTAAAAAAGGCATTTATGACTTGTCAGAAAACAGAGAAAAGCAGATGAACTTCTGATTAGCAATAGGGAATAAACAATAGGCTTTGGACATAACTGAAGCTGAATCAAAATTATATGCAGAAAGATTTCCTCTAAGCCAGAACTGCAGGTAAGAAACAATAGTCCATTTTCTATACACTCAGTCTGTTTCTTTATCTCTAAGATAAGGAATTTAAACTATGTTCTTTAGTATCTCTTCCCTCTTTAAAATTCTAGATTTTTCCTATTTAAAAAAAATAAAAACAATCACATGTTCTTGTTATTATGTCACAATGTGTCAAATTTCAGATTCAAATATATATTGAAAAGGTAAATCAAGTTAAGTAACAAAGTACTACTGCAATGCATGATACAATCCTATAAGAATGGTATCAGCAATGCTAACAGAATAAACTAATCCTGGTGAGAATGAAACAGAAAAGGAATGGTGATAATATTAAAAGTCTTTGTTTCTGAGACTGTCACTTTAAGGTATTTTTTTGGAGATTAAGCAGATCAAAGAAGTAATAGACCAACTAAGTGGGAGTGGATGGAATGATAGTATTGAACCGGGGAGAAAAGATAGAACTAATGAACTTTTATTCTATGTTCTCTCAGCTACGGTGAATGATCTTTGTGTGGTAAAATACAGAGGAAAAATGAGTAATAGGGAATTAATAGCTAAGATAAGTAGGAATATAATAGTAGACTACTTAGCTCTTTCAATAAGTTCAAATCACCAAACCTATATATACTTAAAATACTCACACATGTGACTGCCAGTGAATTGTGAATGCTTTGTAGAGTGAGAGGGGTATGAAAGAATCAGACACACTTTTCAAAGTATAAAAGTATTTTTGAAAGTATAAAAGCTGGCAGCCAGTGAGCCTGAATTTGATTTCTGAAAAAATTCTAGAACATAATTTTATATTCAAAATTTTTATTTCCCCAGTTACATGGAAGATATTTTTTAACATTTGTTTTTAAAACTTTGCATTCCAAATTCTCTCCCTTTCTCCCCACACCCAACCCCTTTAATAAGGCATATGTGAAGTAGAACATAGTTTTAAAAAGCCAGCATGACTTCATTAAGGACAGCCATGCCAAGCCTACTTTATTTGTCTTTTTAAGAAAAAAACTGGGTTTTTAGGCTAGATGACAAAAGGAATACTGGAGATGTAGTTTATATAGATTTTAGCAAAACATTTTTAAGTTTCTTGTGAGCAAGATAGAGATGGATAGACCTTAGCATAATTTTATGGAACTGAATCTGATTGAACAATTGAACATCAAATAATGCTTGTTAGCTTGAAGGAAATCTATAAGTAAGGTGTTCAGCTTTGTGCTATTTAAAATTTTCTATCAATGATTTGAAACAAAGGATAACTTTTTTTTTTTTTTTTTTTTTTTTAGGAAGATAACATTTGTTATATAACAAAATAAGGATGTGAAAAGATCTCAAGAAATGAATTAAATCTTATTCCAGTATGGGTTGGACTAGGTGGCCTCTGAAATTGCTTTTGATTCTCATATACTATAATTCTGATGTAATGGAATTAGTGGACTATGAGCAATGTTTAACTGTAGCTCAACATCACTGCTTAATATTGCTGGAAAAGGTAGCTACCTCTCAGTGCAGAGTGGGAAACCATTATGTTGCAATTAGCATAATGTTAATTATGTTAGAACTAACAATCAACATAAAGTGAGATTTGTCTAGATTTAGAGAATGTATCATGAGTAAAGGCTCTTTCTGACAAAGAAGAAGAAGAATACAACCATGAGGAGGAAAGTGATAGCCATTCCAAATCCAGATGCTATATAATGTTATTTCTTTGTTGTCATAGAGGGAGTATGTTGAAGGCAAAGAGATCTGGATCAGTCTGAAATTGACTAGTGGAGCAGCTTTTTTCTGGAACTGCTGATTCTACTGAGTTCAGACTCCAAATACTACAGGGAAAAGAGCTCGGAAGATTGACTCTATAGTGAGGCATTTGTCACCCCTGTAAAAATGTCGGAGGGATTCCAGCTCCAAAAGGTCTATGGAAGGTCTTTGTGAAACAAAGCACTTGAGTTTTGATCACTTACTCTCCAAATTTTAATTATGTTATCACTGATGTTTATAGAAGATTGTACCCATTTGTACCCAGAAGAATGTGACTTCAACCTGTGATTCACATGATTGTCATTACCCCCAAATACCAAATCTGAATCTGAGACAGAAAGAGGTTCTTGTTTTCAGTAGGATAAAATTTGTCCGGAAAAAATTTAGAATCTTATACTGGGACTCAAAAATCCAAATAAAAATAATAATGATGATGATGATAGCAATAATAATAATAATAGGTAACATTTATATAATGCCTACTCTATGCTAGGAATTGTTCTAACCACTTTACAAATATTTCATTTGATCCTCATAAAAACCCTTAGAATTAGGCACTACTATTATCTCCATTTTAAAGATGAGGGAACTAATAGCAGAGAATAGTTATGTGACTTTTCTACATCACATGGCTAGTAAATGCCTAAACTTGGATTTGAATTAAGATCTTCCTGACTCCAAGCCTGGGCACTGTGTAACTAACCTCAACTTCAATAAGAACAAGACTGTGAGGACATAGTTAGCAAGTTCTCATTAAAATAGATGAAGAGCTGACTAAATAGGTGAGCACAAATTCTAGGAGTCAGCAGAATAACATTATAGCCCTCAAAGTCAATGTTATCTTTGCATGCATTATCCAATTCTACAGAAGAGATAATCCTATAGTACTTTGTCCCCATTAGAACACTTTTTGAAATTTTGTGTTCAGTTTGGGATACCATGTTTTAAGAAGAGCACTGAAAATCCAAAAAGAACATGATGAAAGGTCTCAATACTGAAATGTAAGGACCTGGAACAATAATACAAATGGTGCCCAAGCCTGGAAGCTTGATTGAAGAAACTAAACATGTTTGGGCTAGAAAAAGGATTCAAGGGATGTGTGCTCTTAAATTTTCTAAGCGTTATGATATGGAAGGGGAATTAGAATTAATTTGCTTGGTCCCAGAAGGAGAATTAGGAGAAGTGAATAGAATTTACAAAAATGGACCGATGAAAGCAAAAAACTAACAAACAACAAAAAAATAAAACAAACAAACAAAAACCACATGTCCTAGATATTAGAACTACTGCAAAGTGAAATGGGTTGCCTCTGAAAGTATAAGTTTTTTCTCTTTATTGTAAGGACTTTAAGTAAAGGTATATATCTTGGTAAGTATGTTATACAAAAGATTCTTGTTTAAATATGGCTTAGGTTGGATGACTTTTGCAATTTTGAGATTGATTCTTTCATGTCACTGCCATCTCCATCAGAAACATCATTTCAAAATTTGAAGGTCAACAGTATGGTTGTTTCTGGGTCTTTTTTTTCATGTTACCTTGCATATTCAATACTGTCTGTTTTATTTTATAAAATTTTAGATGGTTTGCCTACATAAACTTGTTTTATGGGATGATAAGAAGAGGAAATATGCTCAGAACAGGACTTATGTATAATACTTCATAATGATAAAATAGAAAGGAATTTGCTCAGGAAAAAACAAACCTACCTTTTATAAGTGGAAAAAAAATAGGAGTACTGCATTCTAACAATAGAATTTAATTTAAAAACCCATAATTATAACAGCTGCTATAATTTTAGAATATGCATATATCAACCCATATTGTTTTGCATCTCAGATGTTACAGATGTTAGTTACAGATTCAAACTGAAACAAATATTTTATAGATAATTTTCTGGTTTTCTGTATAGTAACGATCTAACATCTACAAAAGACACAAATTTCTTATTGAACAGTAAGATTCAATAGCTTTGTTAAGGGATTTCTTCATCTTTCAAGCTATAGAAATATTTCATTTGGATTTCAATGAGTTATAAAATCTAGGGATGAAAATTACTTCAATTTATAATTTCAACCTTCTGTAGCTGTTTAGATCTTGATTTATGGCATAGATAAAGCTGGGTCAATTCTATTGCTTGGATGTACTAGCTGGAACTATTTGTTGGGATCATACTATTTAGGAAAAATTTGATTGCAATAAATAGCCAACTATTTGAACTACAATGTAGGCCTGATATAAATGGACAATAATAGATGCTGAAGTGATCTTTTAAAACTTTCCTATATATGAATCAAATAGGGGGAAAAGGACAAATAGCACAAAATAAAATTGAGCTTGACTAAATGCGAACATACATACTCATTCCACTTGAAGAAGCAAAAACATCCTTGGGGAGAGGCAGGAGGCGGCACATGAGAAGCAAGTCAAACCACCACCATTGCTTTGATCACCATCTTGCCTCACGCAAGCAAAAATTTTGGGAATAACAATGATTTCAGTCAAAGCCCCTTAGATAATCATTCAGGAAAGCAGCCTCAGTGCAGCTAGACAACTGCTGGAGCCATAGTTACTGAAGACCCAGAAAGTAAAGTTCTAACTTCTAAAGGCCTTGACAATGGCTCAACATCAGAAACAAATATGACTTTATCAGCAGAACTGTCTTTTAAAAAGAAGCATTAGCATCTGCTTTGTTACTGTACCCTAAAGACCTTGGAACTTTTATATCTTATTTATAGCTGAAACCTTCCATGTGATTTGTTCCTTTCTTAAGAATGTGAGGATTGGGGCAGCTAGGTGGCACAGTGGATAGAGCACCAAAGTCAAGAGGACCTGAGTTCAAATCTGATCTCAGACACTTAACATTTCCTAGATGTCTGACCCTGGGTAAGTCACTTAATCCCAATTGCCTCAGCAAAAATAATAATAATAATAATAATAATAACAATAAAAAAGTGTGAGAATTTGAGAGCAATGACCTTCTTAAACTTCTATGTGTATCCCAGTGTTTTGCACACAGTGAGCTCTGAATAAATTCATTCATCTTCCCATTGGCTATCAATTCATGGGAAATTAGGATTTCATAGCTAAATGATATGAAGTTCTAAATTCTTATTTTATAAATTATATACATATAAAGAGATGAACCAATCTGACCAAGATCACACAATCAATCAATGGTATAATGTAACTCAGACTCTTGAATTATCCTCTAGTTTTTCTTTCAGTCTAGCATACTTTATCCTTGAAGTGAATGTCAGCAATGAAAAGGTCAGAAAACGGGGGAAAAAAGAAGCAAAGAAAGGAAGGAAAGAAGTGAGATGAATGGATGGAAAATAGTGAGCAAGGAAGGAATAATAAATAATGAAAAGAAAAAGGCAGGCTAAAGGGAATGAAGGAGCAAAGAGGAATAGGAATAGCTTATATTATATATCCCAGTTTTCTCTAAAAATTTAATTTACTTATTTATTTTTTGCTAGGCATTTGGGGTTAAGTGACTTGCTCAGGATCCAACCAACTAGTAAGTATCAAATATCTGAAAACCAATTTGAAACCAGGTCCTTCTGACTCTAAAGCCAGTGCTCTATCCACTGTGCCACCTCGCTGTTACTCTAGTTTAAAACTTTAACTGATGCTTTCAGAGATAATATAAGAGAAAGGAACAATAGATAAGTGATCATATATTGCAGAGCTAGAAGGAACTTTAGAGTTTATCTAATTCAATTTCCTCATTTTACAGATGAGGAAAACAGTTTTAGAGGGGTTAAATGCCTTAATCTGAGAAAAGCAAAGCCATTGTACCTCTAGTTTCTTTTTTCCAAAGAAATTTTTCAGCAAGTCATAAGGGAATTTGAACTTGACACAAATAACTACATATTGGTACAATTATTAGTGATTGTTGTATGGAAAAGAATATATCTTTCTTTGATTTCAGGCTTGAGTTCCTATTAAAAAGCAGATTCTATTGATTATACAATTTAAATACTTAATTTTTCCTTTCAAATCAAGGTTTTCTAAATTTACTGAGAAACTAAAGATTTTATGTGCAGTTTTGATAGTTATGGTCATCAGAAGGTCATTATAATAAAGTTAGAAAGAAGATTTTGCTAGGATTCATTTTATATTTTATTTTTTAAACGCTTCCCCCCCAACAAGCACAATTCCTAACACACTTTATTTTAGAAACTGCTTTACAAGGTCCTTGATGAGCTTTACAAATAAACATTCTCTGTGATTATAAAAAAGATGACATATTTCAATAGGTTAGGGACTCCTATTTCTGACTGACTGAGTTACAGAGGTTGACAATATGGCTCATAATCCATACTTTATAAATGGTGGAACTGAAACCCATATAGGTGAAATGACAGAAGGTTACACAAATCAATATCAGAGCCAAGAACAGAATCTAGATCCTTTGACTCCTGTCCAAAGTTTTATTAGTCTTCCTTATCTCTCAGAGACTCTTGTCAAAAGAAACTTGCAAATAAAAGAGCTCCAATTAAGAAAATTCTCTGACAGTGAAGTTCAGTTTTCAAGGCTCATATTTGTCTTAACGAAGTTGTGTATTCAAAAACAGACTACAAAACTACTATAAGTAAGGAAATAGTGTCACAGGAGGTAGCTAATGTAAAAAGTCATGTCTCAGAACAGTTTTTAGAAATAAGACAATTTTGAAAATATAATTTATATAATATATAATAATATGATTATATAATATATATATATAATAAAATATAATAGTTTCTTAGAGGATTAATAGGTTTTGAAACAATTGTTGAATTACAACTCAATTATATCCTCTTGTTGATTACTTCAGCTTAGGTGACAGGCTCAGTCTCTGTATTAAATTTTGTTTTATGTTGTAATTTCTACCCTTTTGGGATCTGAAAAGAGTGACTTGTGATCATCTCCTTGATTTACAGTGTTAAAAACAAGGATTAATGGCAGAGTACTTTAATTCTGCTATCCCAACAACTGTCAATAGATAAGAGGTTGCTGAAAAGATAATACTCAATTGTTCCAGGGCTATTTTTAAGGTTGCTTTGAACAGAAAACTAATGAGAACCTTTTACTTAGTCTGATAACCATTCGGCCTGATCCATTCCATTATGAGTAGAAGTGGGAATAGGCAAGAGGAGCAGGTGCTGTAAAGCCTTCAAGATTTTTTTTACTCTTTAAAGACAAGTGTCATGGAAGTATAGCAATAGAACATTGTCCCAAGTAGGATAGGGCTGGAAACAGGAGAAGCCCCTTCATTCTTTTGTTCTCCCAGATTTTATTCATTTTATTTTTGGTTTTAGTTGGAGTCATGCTTTTTAATTTTTTTCCAAATTTATCTTATTTGAAGAAACAGAATGAGCAAAAAGAAAAATAATACAAAACTAAATGAAATAAGACAAAAGAGAACAAAAGAGACAAAAGAGCCCAGCAAAACATCAGGAAGGATTCAAAATATAAGACAACAAATAACAATTTAAGAAAGTATATGTATTAGTAAAAGAAATTTTATTCATGAGTATCCATTGTTTCTTTACTTCCTTGTAAACTGTTCTTTTATTCTCTGCTGTGCACTTTATTTGCTTTAATCTTTTCCCTCCTTTTATTCCCCTCCCACCCTCAAGAATGCTATAGCTAAGAAAAGATATATTTATATATACATATGTAGATATATACACATACATACATACATACACACTAGTCATACACATATCTTCCTTTCATCCCCCTCTATCATCCCCAAGCAAGCTAGAGTTAAGATATATTTATGTATATATATATATATATATATATATATATATATATATATATGTATATCACATACACACATACTCACAACACACACATACCCCAGACACACTCATATCTTTCCTATCCCTGTTGACTCTTTCATTAAATACTCTCTATAATTGGATTATTATTATGTAACCTCCTTCCACCCAGGGATCCCTACCTTATTTTCTTCCTTCACCCTTTGTTTTCCCATCTACCTAGCCTTTCTCCCTTATTTATTTATAGATTTTGGAGGATGCTACACCCTTCATGGTATATATGTAGTGTTGCCTATTGAACCCATTCCCAATGTGAGTAGATTTTCAGAACTATGAGCCCTCTTCCTCCTTTTAATGCCCCTGTGTCTATTCTTCCTCTGCAACTCTCATTTGTATGATAACTATTTTTACCTTTACTCTGCCAATATTTCTTTTGAGCTTACCCTATGTTGATGCAAATCTTAATTATAAAGTATACATTTCCCATGTGAAAAAAAAAAAAAACTATAAGCATTTTGTCCATGTTTAAATAGTTTGTCCATGTTGAATTCCTTAAAATTGCTCTTTGATATTGGTGCTTATATGTTAAATTTTCTATTTGGGTTTGGTTGATGGAAAGTCTTGAAAAACTGCAAGCTTGTTGAATATCCATTATTTCCTCATTCAAAATCATAGCTAATTTTTCTGGATATGATATTTTTGGCTATAAGCCTAGTTCTTTTGCTTGTCTGTAGATATGATTCTGATTCCTGCAGTCTTTTATTGTAATTGCTGCTAAGTCGTGTGCAATTCTAACTGTAGCCCCAGTATATTTCAATTGTTTTTTTCTAATTTCTTGCAAAATTTTCTCTTTGACCTGGGAGTTTTGAAATTTGATAATAATATTCCTATGTGGTTTCCACAAAGGATCTCTTTGAGATGGTCACTGGTGGATTTTTTTTCTATTTCTACTTTCCCCATCACTCCAGAACAATTTTCTTGAATTACTTTTTGCATTATTGTGTCAAGGTCCTTTTTTGAGTTCTATAAATTCTCTCTGGGAAAGGAGCCATTTCATGTTACTCTTTGGGATAGAAGCTTTTTATTATTATTATTATTATTATTATTTTAACTAAAGTGTTCTCCTCTGAAGATGAATTCCAGTCTTTTCTGCTCCCATAATATGTTTCAATGGTGAAGTTCTTTCTTCTTTGTTGATTCATTTTTTTTAATAAGAGGTTTTAATGTAAGGACTTCTAATCATTGGGGGGGGGGGGGGGGGGAGGATGGTGTCTCAAGATTCTCTTCACTCTCCACTCTAAGAACTCCAAAGCAAGAGCTCCACTCTCTTTTAAGTGCCCATAACCAGAAATGCCCCTGCCCCACTGCTTTTGCACTTAACCAGGAGCTGATTCCTTCTCACCCAAGGTTGTGTCTCAGCAGCACAGCTGGGCCTGGTGTTCCCAATCAGCCAAGGTTCACTAGGTCTTCCCAGACTCAACTCTCCACAAACAGTCTAAGAGAGAAAGTGTCTATGTTCCTTCTGAGGCTCCTGCCATACCCAGATAGTTTAAGGGGATCCCCACTGGGTCACTGGGTGTTTCTGCATAACTAGTCCAGAGGTGTTTTCATTTCACACAGGTTGATCCCACCCTAGGATTTTTCTTCAGGTCTTGTTGAGTGGTATCAGGAGAATCCCTGTCCTGCCCCAAGACTTCTTGATTTTTCACCAGTCTATGTTCATCCTGAGGCGTAAATTTGTTTTATTTGTAGGGGAAATTGGGAGAGCTTGAAATTCACCAACCTACTTCCATCTTCCCAAAATTCTCCCCGTGAAGCCCCTTCATTCTTTGCCAGAATTCTTTGGTGTCTAGTTGATGACTTCTCTCATGTACATCCAAACTCTAGAGTTGGTAATTCAGTTATTTAAGTCAATTTAAGACAAATTCTTCCATTATGTTAATGTTATGTGGAAAGTATTCTACCATTAACACCCAACTACAAATATGAAGGAAAAAAGTCTAAGTGAGACATAGTAGAATACAGCTAAAATATAATTTGACTTATTGATTGTACTGCCTGATTCTCTATCATATAATATCAAAACAATCTCTTGAGACTTTCAAAAGGAAAATGATTTTCTTCCACAGTCCATCTGAAATCTCTGCTCATTTCTAATTTTAAAATTGTTCAACTATATCTGACACCTCAAGACTTTGAGCTCAAGCAGCTTCCTACATATCTCTGTTGTTTGCCTTAGTTATTTGTCCCTCACAGACTTCTGAAAACTATGTCAGAGACTAATTTTGCTAAAGTAGATTACAGGTATATTATCTGGGGAGTATTTGTTGTTTGGTCATTTCAGTTGTGTCTGACTCTGCCTCAATTTGGGTTTTTCTTTAGCAAAAATACTAGAGTGGTTTACTATTTTCTTCTTCAACTAATTTTACAGAAGAACAATTGAGGCAAGCAGTATTCATTGATTGCACAGGGTCATAAAGCTATTAAATGTTTGAGGTCAAATTTGAACTCACAGATTAGTTTTCCTTACATTAGACCCAGCACATTATTAATTATATAACCTACTTGCTCTTGAGGAATATTAGGGTATGTCATAAAAGCATAATAGGATTTTATTCCTGAGAATGGAAAATTTTTTTTGGGGGGGTATGAGTGAACTGATAGAGATAATGCACATAGTAGGCATTTTATAAATGTTTATTTCCTTCCCCTTCTTCTTGCAGCATGGAGGAGATCTTGGCTTTTTCAGTATTATCCAAGTAAAGTATAAACTCTGACAATTTCTTCTGGGCTAGAAAAAAATTGAGTGATGGACTAAGATCATAGAAGACCATCATTGCAAGATAGATTACATCAAGCAATGAAAATTTCATAGATTTCGTATTTTAGGGCATAGACAAAGTTGGGAGCTTCATGAGTAAAAATACACACAACTTGCAGTATTGAAGTAAAGCACATTATTTTGTTTCAAAGCTTTAAATTTATGTATTACATGGCAGGGTTTTGTTTCCTCCCCTCCTTTTTCTGAATGTTACAAACTCTGTTCTTTTGGTTGAGTGAAAATTGGGTAAAAACATTTCTTTACCAATTTGGTCCCTTTATTGAGATAATTTTGTCACATTGAAACATCAGTAATTTGATATGTTCAAGGAAGAAGTAATTTAACGCTGAAATATGTATCATTCCAGCTAGTTTAAGTTTGATTTGACAATAAAACATATGCCTTTTAAAACAAAGCACTACCTTGTAGCAAGCTTTGAGGTCCTGAGAATTGTACTATATAACTACAACTATATCATCAATCCTCACAACATTCCTGTGAGACAGACAGATACTTTTTTATTTTATTTTTCTTAATAGTTCCTTAACTCTGGGTAAGGTGAATTATACAATAGCTTAATTAAAATTTTTTAACCACAATATACCTATTCTAACTTGGGTTTTATAAAATCACACATGATCATATAGTATATTCTATATACTAAGTAATGGTTGTTGTCTTTTATTTTCAAAGAGGATTAAAATGTTAGACTCTAACACTATACTAGAGTCAAGTTACAGTGCATCCAACTATGGCTGATCAGACCAATAAAAGCTCAGAATGCTCCAAACATCTGAATATGGAAAAAGAGATTTATGGAGACACAGACACAAAGAATGTTCATATGTT
This sequence comes from Sarcophilus harrisii, assembly GCF_902635505.1. Lineage (NCBI taxonomy): Eukaryota > Metazoa > Chordata > Mammalia > Dasyuromorphia > Dasyuridae > Sarcophilus > Sarcophilus harrisii. Next base: position 128,095,018 of record NC_045429.1, read on the forward strand.
TAATTTAATTTGATGTTGACTGCCTAAGAGTGTGGAAGACAGGGGAGAGGAATAGGTACTGAGAAAATACAGTGGGTATAATCTTTCATTGAACACTGATTTCATATATGAAAAAATTATGAAATAATTTATTAATAACTGACCTTGAAGTTAGGAAGATATAAATTTAAATCTTATCTCTGGCACTATGTAACCCCCCTTCAATTCTGAGACCATCTAAATTGCAGAGAAAGTGCCACTCTGCATTTGGAGGGGAAAGTTTCCTTACTTGGGAGGATCTCTATACTAATGAAATCATCCTTATCTAAGAATAATATACAAAATATAATAAAATATGGAAATAAATAAAACACATTAATATAAAAATATATAATGATCATTATGTATTATGATTATATAATTATATTGTTATATCAATATAATTATAATAATAATTAATGCACAACACATAAATTACTTATTTAGTTAATATATAAATATATAAAAATAAATAATAATGCAAGTTATATTATAAAATGTTAAATAATATTTTATAATATAAATGAATGGGATTACAGTACCAAATTATCAAAAATCTTCATGTAAAAAAATGCCGACATTTTATTTATTATAAAAAAGTCAATATTATGAATTTATAAAACAAGTTACATATTATTGCATTATTATTTATTGATAATAAATCATAATTTTACAACCCTCACATTCAGTTATGAGACTATATATGGGGTTGTGACCATAGTTTAAGAAACTTTGCTATAGAAAATGACTGACCAAAATACTAAATGAAAGAAACTAATATGAAGAATACTATATTTTATATAGGTATAATCAACATCATTCAGTAATGACTATAAAAGCAATTATAGTAAAAAAGAATAGGAATTTGAATATGCATTTGACAATCTTATTTTTCTTCCTTGGCAACTATACTAATGAAGAAGAAATGGTAATGTCTTAGAGCTACTCTCTAAACTTGGGACAGATTTTCTTTGACAGTGATTTCTTCTCCTAATTTGACCAAATGAGGTCAGCTTCTCAGTTTCCTCTGGATCAATCATTCTGACAGACTTTAAAGACTTCAGAGAAAATATTATATATGATCTTATAGACTAAAATCTATGAAGAAAATAGCTTCAAGTAGAAAAAAAGGGTCAAAATCCAAAAAAATAATGTAAATCAGCAACTAATGTGGTTGACCAACTTAGATCTTTAAATAAAAGAAAGATCAAGTCGAGGACAGATAAGTGAGGTTGATTTTTTTTTTTTTGCAGTAGTAATAATGTTAGGATTTTCAAAATCAGAATGATCTAAAGCTAGTGATGAATGTGAAGGCAAAATAAAAGAATATTTATAAAAGCTATTCTGAGACCAAGAAAGCAAAGAAGTAGTAAGGTTCTTGTTTAACATGGATGAAATAATGATAGATGATAACAATAAAGCATAACTCCTCGATTCTTATTTTGGTTTTCTTTTCTCAATCAACAAGAATGTTTGTTAGACTAAACAGATTTAGGAAACAAAACAAAACAAAACTGGTTAGTAGAAAGTTGAGAAACTTAAGATAGGTGAGGAGGTGGTAAGAAAATCCTAGCTGCCATCAAAAAATTAAAATCATCAGGCAGATGTTTTGAGCTATAAAAATAGATCAATGGGTATAGTAACTAAGGTGGATAAAGTGCTAGGAAGACTCATCTTCATCAGTTCAAATCTGGCCTCAGACACTTCTTAGCTATGTTAACTGTGGATGTCATAAAACCATATTTGCCTTAGTTTTCTCATTTACAAAATGAAGTGGAGAAAGAAATGGTAAACCACTCTAATATCTTGCCAAGAATACCCCAAATGGGCTCATTAAGAATTGGACATGACTAAAAACTACCTGAATCTATAAACATAGAGAAATCATGAAAAGCAAAATTAGAGATGAGCAAACATTCTGATTTTCAAGATGATGAGTTCTTCAATTCTTGGAAAAATTCTAAAATTTAATCATTAGAATAAATGTTGTGACTTCTTTAAAAGTATAGTAGTATTAATAAAGTATTGCTGTGGATTCATCAACAGTATGTAATGTCTGATGAATCTCAGTTTCCTCAATAGCTTATTTATTATAGTGATAAATCAGGGAAATGTCACAGATACAGGATATATTAATCTCAGTAAGTCATTTGACAGTCTATCATGCTATCATTCCAGACAAAAAGGAGTAACATGGGCAATATGATAATCTGGTTAGATGGAATTGCAAATGTTTGGATGGATGGACCATAAAAGTTGTTAATAAAGATGTCAACCTTGGAACATGTCTCCATAGAAACCCTTCTCTGCCTCCCTAAGCCCTTTCTCCTCCTCCCATTATTTGTCCTTGGTACCATGTAGTTCAGTGAAGAAATAGATGGTAGGCTTATCAGATTGGTGGACATGAATCTAAGATAATAAATTGAATAAATCAGACTTCAAAAGAGAGATTGAAAATATAGGATGATAGGTCAAATACAGGCAGACAGGATATAGGGATGAATAAATAGGAAGTCTAGTACTTGGTTTAAAAAATCCACTGTGCAAGAAGAGGATAAGCAAGCACATAACAAATTGTTTATGTGACAAGACTGTTTTTTAAGTGGACCATAAATTTAATATAAATTAAGCATATTATAGGACATTCATAAAAGTCAATGTGACCTTAGGCTGTATTAATATAAGCATAGAGCTCAGAATTGCAGATAACAGGTGGGTTTGTCTTATATTTTGGTTAGATTACTTCTGTTGTATTGCATTCAATTGTGGGCACACTTTGTACCTTTTAAATACAGTTTCCACCTTTGTTCAGACCTCCATTATCTCTCTCCTTGCTCTACTGGTAATGATTTCCTAATTAGTCTCCCACCCTCACATCAATCCCTACTCCAGTCCATTCTATACAAAGTTGCTAAAAAGATTTTCTTTAAGCACAGATCTGACCATGTCACTATCATAGTCCTTAAACTTGCTCCCTATTACTACCTTTGAATAAAATGTAGTCTTCTCTGTTATTGGAACTAACCTATCTTTCTAACTAAATTTTGTCCATTGTCCAGTTAAATATGGTTTTCTCCCTCTTCATGTAAGAAACCCAAACTCTATTTTTACAGTGACTATTTCCCTGACCTGGAATGTATTCTTACCTCATTTCCAACTCAAAAAAGCTCTCCTTAAGTGTATAGTTCAAGCACACCTACTACATAAAGCCTATTAAGTCCTCACATTATCAATGCCAAGCACTTATTTTATCTTTTTTGTGCATAAACTTATAAATATTATTTCCCTCAAGGGAATGTTTCTTTTCTTTTTGTCCTTGAAGTTATGCCTACTCTTTTTTTTTTTTTTTTGGCCATCAGTAGGAGCCTTATAAATGCTTGATGATTGATTTTTCTCATCATATTATTGGGTATTAATTTATACTACTAATTATACTGCAATGCATGTAATATTACTGATCTATATTTTAAACTTTGTGGCAGGATGTAGTGTCCGGACTAGCTTTTTGGAGGATCTCTGGATAGCCTTGGTCTTGGGTGGAGAAGTGATGAAGGCAGGAGAGCCACCACAAGGATGGTCAAGGATGGAGTCTGGAGTCTGTTTATTTCAAGTCCTCTCAGCCCTTAAATACCTTAGTATGATTATATCACTACAGCACACTGAGCATGTGCCAACTGTAGAACCATTACATCACCATATCACACTAAGTATATGGCAAGTAGAGTGATTACATCATTATATCACATTAAGTATATGTGAACTAGAGAACTATTATCTCATCAATCACACTGAGTAAATATTCTGCTTAAGTATCCTTGCTTTAAGTATACCTTTCCCAGAGTTTCCCACTATCTGTTGTCCTCTACAATAGGGATTATTTAAATTAAACTTTCTATTTCTCCCACTATTTAATGTACCTAATTTGTCTATTGAATTTGGTTAAATTGATATTTATTTTAAAACAAATATTTGTTCTTATATAAGCATATGTTACTTCAATAAAATACATAAAATATTAGTTTCTATCAAAATGTTCTTCCTTATTATAATACTTTATTGACCGGAGTAAGTAAAATGAGAACTGAGGACTGGACTTGTAAATTCACTAGCAAGAAAGAAAGCTCCAGGCAAGAAACTTTCTCAATACAGTTCAGCACCTGCTCTGACATTTAAAGTAATAGAGAAGTGCCTTGAATACTTTTATTTTAAATGACTTGTTTAGGATCCCACAGTATGTGTCAAAGACAGCTCTCTAATAAGTAAGTCATGTTACCTTTGAAGATACATTAAAAAATTAAAAATTAAGCAAAATTCAAATAATTATTTTAGGAGGATATATTTAGAATAGCCATAGAAATTTTATGTAAATTAATTACTGTGCAATTTCCATGTTAATCTTTTGTTATAAAGATATAAACCTCTAATTCATGAAGACAAAAAGCATTTCTTCCTATGTATTTAAACTTGCTTTTTGTGTTTTAATGTACTTAGAAAATCTGTAATTACAACAAATGTAGAAAACTATAGTATATTATACATGATATATATCATCTCTCTATATAATATGTAACATATTACATATAATAATATGTCCTATTTGTATGTATATATGTATGATATGTGTATATACACACATACATATTTAAGCATATGAAAAATTTAGCAAAGTGATTTTTTAAAATGTCTTAGATAATCATACTCAGTGAATTTTAGCACAATAAAATTGTGCTTGCATGTGTGCATTCATGTGCATATGAAACGCAGTGCCCTAAGCAACTGTGTCTTTCCTTAATTAACTGGGTAACCTTGAGCAAATGGGTCAAACTTTCTGGATCTCAATTTGATCATCTGTAAAAAGGAAGGTTTGGACTAGATGATCTCTAAAGCCTAGTTGAGTTCTCAAATTCTATAAATTTAGAAGATGTAATGCCTCCGTTCACCCTCCCATTATCAAATACAATAATATTTTTAAATGATTAATATAGAGCCTGGCATTTTAAATATAATTTTTAGTTGACTTATTTTTTTTGGCAAAGATACTGGAGTGGTCTGCCATTTCCTTCTACAACTCATAATGCAGATGAGGAAATTAAGGCAAACAGGACTAAGTGCCTTGGCCAGGGTCACACAACTAATAAGTCTCTGAGGCCAAATTTGAACTCAAAATTTCCTGACTATAGCCATGGCATTCTATCCACTCCTAGAATAAGAAGCTTCCCCAAGCCCTCAAAAATGTTTGTTCCTTTCTTCTCTCCAACTTCAGAAAAGTTGGGAATTGTAGACAAAGTAAGATGATTACTAATTATAGACAACATTACCATAATAATATTGTTAAAGCTCCATTTCTCCCACTTCTTAACCTCTTACAATCTCATTTCTAACCTTATTAACCAATAGGAACTACCCTTCAACTTTTCCAGTGTTCATTTGTTAAATTCAACTTAGTTCTTACCTATCTTGAATTGTCTGCCACCATTGACATCATTGTCTAACCTCACCTCTGGGATGTTCTCCCTCTTCCCTGGGTTATCATAGCACCAATCTCTTTTGATTCTCCCTCTGTAGGTATCCTTTTTATCCTTTTAAAGGTCCTCTACTGAATCATCATACATACCCTAAATTTGCATAGTCCCTGGCCTTCTATTTTCTGTACTCTCTTGGTAATCTCATCAACTCCCATAGATTCAACTATGTAGGTAACCTTTAGGTCTATATACACAGTCTTCTTCAATCTCTCTTCAACCTCCCATCTCACATCACCAACTACATACACAATTATATGTCTTTCTAGATTTAGAGATAATGTTTATAAAGTGCTTAGCATAGTGCCTAGAAAGTAGTAGGTACATAAATGCTTATTTCCTTCCCTCCTTTCAATAGACAACTCAAGTTCAACATGTCAAAAATGAAACTCATTCTCTTCCTCTTCACACCTTTCTAAAATTTTCTTTTTCCCCTGCAATCTTCCAGGACCCATACTCACAATCTCCAAGTCATCCTTGATGCAGTCAGCAAGCATTTGCTTTATGCTAAGCATGTGTTAATTGTCAGAGTTGCAAAGAAAGGCACAAATAGGGCAGGGGAGATATTCTAACAGAGGAGAAAACATGTAAAAAGGAATGCACTAGAAATGGAGATGAGAGAAAGATTAGGAAAGACCTTATATAGAAGGTGGAATGTAATGGAGGATTTTATATTTTATTCTGGAGGCAATATGCAACTATTGAGATTTATTGAATTCAGGGGTATAGAAGAAGATAGCATCATATTTTCATTTTTAGAAGACTGTAATGGCATTGAGTGGAGATCAACCAAAAGGCTATTGTAATAGTCTAGATGAGAAGTTATAAGGGTCTACATCTATATGATGGCTATGTAAATTGAGACATGGGGACTTATATACTGGAGATGTTGCAAATATATAAATGACAAGATTTATTTGTGGGCTTTGTGGGAGCAAGGAGTCAAGGCTGAGACCAAGGTTGCAAGCCTGGGTCACTGAGGACAGTAATGTTCTTAATAATAACAGGGAATTTGAGAAAAACTGGTCTTAAGGGAATGATAATAACTTCTGATTTGGTCATAGTGAGTTTGAGATATTTATAAAAGATAACTACTTGAAGATGCCCAAGAGGCTTTTGGTGATGAAAGAGTGGAATTCTGGAGAAAGTTTAGGGCTATCTATAGAGTTTTGAGAATGATTTACCTAGACATGATAACTAACCTCATAGAAGCTAATGAGTCACCAAACAGGATAATATATTGGGAGAAGAGTGTCTAGGTCAGACACTTGGGGGCCATATTCAGGTTAATGGAAATGATATGGATAAAGATCCAGCGAAGGGGAGTGAAAAGAAGCTCCTTAACAATTGACCTGACAATTTTTCTCAAGATCATATTTTTATTAAATATAAAATACATTTTACAACTATAAAGCATATAAGTCTCCGAAAAAGGTTTTGAAAATTAAAATACCAAGAATGACCATATTTACAATGTAGCTTGATATTTCAATATAAGGTTTTTCTTCTATTAAGTTGGTCAGCTTGCTTTGGAAGCAAAATTAGTACTTAAAAAAGATTTCTTATCATACAAAAATGGAAGCATTACTCTGACAGTAATAATCTCCATTAGTCACTTGTAAATTTACACAGTAAAACAGCAAGTTGTTCTGGGGACCTAGCAAAAATGTCCCTTTTAATATATGAATATATAGAAATATTATATGCAAAAGACATATACATTTATCTGGCAGATTCAAAGATGATTTTGTAGCTTTAATTTTAAGAACTGTATATGAATAATTTTATGAAACAATCTTTCCTACAATGAGATATTTTATAAAAACTACACATATATTTATTTATTTTAATTACTAATTAAAATTTAATAAGTGAATATATAATATTAGCATTTTAGATTCATTTTCTAATGAAATGATCTAAATTTCAGAAAAAAGATTGACCTACTTTGCTATTATAGCATTGATTTGGTAAGAAAATAACTGTCTTGGAAATCTAAAAATGGGCTATTGTGCCCAGCTCTGCAATATTCACATGAGTATATATAGAAAAATCACTTGGCCCTTAAGCTTCAATAACCCCATTGTAAAATGTGAAGTCTATACTATTCCTATATCTTACAGAGATAAGAATCAGGTAAAATAATATATTTAAAGTAGTATATATATACATTCATCAATAACAACAACATTAGTATTAAATTTGCAAAGCATTTGTATCTATATGCCCAAAATCTTATAATCCATGATATCAAATACAATGGCTATCTCTTTGTATTATTTTCTTTAGATAGTATTCTGTATAGTGTTTAAATGATGTATTTATTTGTAAATCAAATTCGTCCCTGTAAAATTTCAGCGGCTTCCTCCCACATCTTAATATGTTATAAATGGCAAAAAGCAATATAGTATAGTTTTATTATCACTTATGTAAAACTGTGTAACATTGTTAAATAAAATATCTCATAGAATGTCAGAGATAGAAGGAAAATGACATAGTTAAAGAATTACTTTAAGAAACTTTCCCAACCCCAAATCATGTTTCCTTTTATATCACAATACTGGCTAGCTCTTCAGGCATATGATTTTCAACATCTTTTCAGCTAATCCTAATTGTATCCTAAACTATAGTAACCATTACTTTTTCTGTATCTACAATCCCAATAAATTTCAATCCTTCCTAACTCTTTTTTCCAGATAAAGCTAGAATCTGGGCCTTACTCATATCTCAGCTAGCTCTTTATTTAAAGGAACATTTCCTCAATTGACAATACAGATGATGGCTAGGGATTTAGAGAAAGTATAAAATGAAGGGAAAAGTGCTCACTAGACAACTTAATGCCTCTGCACCTTTAGTTTCAAATATTTAATTTTTACAGATGTATTTTTACCACAGGTTAGCACAAAAATGGGATAGTGTCTATTTTCCATGGTGGAAAATATTCTACAAATGCCTTTAAAATACATATGTTAATTAACAGGGAAGATGATAAATAGGTGATATATACAGAGTATCCCAAAATGCAATTTTAATAATATTTTAAACTTAGCTTTTAAAGCTTAAAACATCATTAAGACTTTTCAGACACTGACTACATATATATATATTCATATATAATATAATTCATTATATTACATATTGTGATAGATAGGCATGTATACATTTATTTCTCTATCTACCCTTCATGTATAATAGGTTTATGAGCATACTATACATTTAGTTTTCCTATAATACATGGGCAAGTAAGAAGTATTATCTAATATACTAATATATCCCTTCTCTCTGTGGGCAGTGTTGTCTATGAAAGAGATTGATGGGAGAAGTAAAATGGGACAAAGTATTCTTAGTATCAGGGAGAAATTCGTCTCTCATGGATGGAATGGCAATCATTATAAATGCAAGAGATAGATAGGGAAGTGTGGTCAGGGTCAGGTCAAGAATGGATCTCAAGGTCCAATTTCTAAATAAATGGCTCGGGACAAGGATTGCAGACTTTATAGATTACAAGAACTGGCAAGGAGCTCTCAGAGCCCAAGTTCATATTTGGTGATGAATGAAAACCCATTTCCCCTTCCTTCTTCAGTTTTCTTCATGTGTTATCTATTACCTCAGTCTTTGTCCCCTGCTAACATTTTTGTAGGTATTATTAAGTTCACACACACACATGTAACACTGTACATATATCTTCTATTCATCCAAATTCACACATAGACAGACTTCTGTTTGTTGTCAAAGTAGATGGAATGGAGGAAACCTGACATGAGTTAAATGCCAGCTGAAATTCCTTTGGAGGAAGTTGGCATTTCTCATCATTTCTGTGGAAATGCCTATCTCATATATGGTATGAACCTAAAATACTTTTTATCTCATCTGTAGATGCTTTTGTCTTGGACTGTCCCTCTAAGTATATAATCATCCTACTTAGGTCCTCTAAGCAGGTCAACACTTCCTTTAAGTGTCCCATGTTTCAAAACCAATTTTTGCTTCTTCCTCAACTTAATTAAAAATTCCCATTCCCTTAGTGCAGTTCAGCTAAGTTTTTGCAAAACAATTTAATTAAATGAATCTGTAGTGATATGTGAATGGCTAATAGCCAACTTAACCTTCCAAGGGACCTGTTAACCCAAAATAAATTGTTAATTGGTGGAATTTTAGGTAAAGCTACTTGGGAGAAAAAAGTTGGGGGGAAAAAAAAAGTAGGATGTTTAACCTTTTTGTGTCATGGATTTCTTTGGATCCTTTTTCAGGATAATTTTAAAAATAACATATAGGACTACAATTTTATTGGAATATTTATTAAAATATTTAAAAAACCAAATTTGTGGTGTATTTCATAAATAATTCAGGGGTCCTCAAACTACAGCCCGTGGGCCAGATGTGGCAGCTAAAGACAATTATCCCCCTCACCCAGGGCTATGAAGTTTCTTTATTTAAAGGCCCACAAAACAAAGTTTTTGTTTTTACTATAGTCCGGCCATTCAACAGTCTGAGGGACAGTGAAGTGGCCCCCTATTTAAAAAGTTTGAGGACCCCTGACCTAGATCATTGAAGTCCATGCACTCAAGATAAGTAATATCTGCCCTAAAGAATAGCACTAAAGCTATTTCTCCTATATATGAGGCTGTAGTTGTGGTTGTAGTAAAGATGGTGTAGGGAAACAGCTAAAGTGGTACACCAAAGATAATTTCTGGAAACTGCCACTGGAGTTGGGTTAGACAAAGTATTTAATAAATGGTCAAAGGTTAAGAACAGACAATTTTCAGAAGAAATTGAAACTATTTTTAGTCATATAAAAAGATGTTCCAAATCATAATTGATCAGAGAAATACAAATTAAGACCATTCTGAGATACCACTACACACCTCTCAGATTGGCTAAGATGACAGGAAAAGATAATGAATGTTGGAGGGGATGTGGGAAAACTGGGACACTGATAAGTTGTTGGTGGAATTGTGAATGAATCCAACCATTCTGGAGAGCAATTTGGAACTATACTCAAAAAGTTATCAAACTGTGTATACCCTTTGATCCAGCAGTGTTACTATTGGGCTTATATTCCAAAGAGATCTTAAAGAAGAGAAAGGGACCCACATATGCAAACATGTTTATGGCAACCTTTTTTGTAGTGACTAAAAACTGGAAACTGAATGGATGCCCATCAATTGGAGAATGGCTGAATAAATTGTGGTATATGAACAATATGGAATATTATTGTTGTGTAAGAAACAACCAACAGGATGATTTCAGAGAAGCTTGGAGAGACTTACATGAATTGATGCTGAGTGAAACAAGCAGAACCAGGAGATCATTATACATGGCAACAAGATTATATGATGATCAACTCTGATGGATGTAGCTTTCTTCAACAATGAGATGATTTAAACCAGTTCCAATTGTTCAGTAATGAAGAGAATCAGCTACACCAAGAGAGAGAACTATGGGAAATGAGTGTGGACCCCAACATAGCATTTCCACTCTTTCTGTTATTGTTTGCTTACATTTTTGTTTTCCTTCTCAGGTTTTTTTCTTTCTTTTTAGATCTGATTTTTCTTGTGCAGCAAGATAACTGTATAAATATGCATACATATATTGGACTTAACATATACTTTAATATGTTTAACGTATTGGACTAGGGGAGGGGATGGGGGAAGGAGGGGAAAAATTGGAACAGAAGATTTTGCAAGGGTCATTATTGAAAAATTACCTATGCATATGTTTTATAAATCAAAAGTTATAATAATAATAATAAAAATAAAGTACAATAAAAAGACAAAGTATTTAATCAAAATCTATGTTACAGTAAATCATATGTTATATGATTGTTAGAAGATCACTTTTTATGATCATAGTAATAGCATGGTAATGAACAATTGGATATAGAGAATTTATAATATATCTCAGCTATAGAATCCTAGTCTTTCTTTCTACTTCTCTGGCAGATTTCTACTGGATAGCCAAGGATGCTGACTTTGTTGGAAAGTCAGTCCAGAGCTCATAATACTCTTAGTCTACCCTATAAAAAGGCTCTTGGCAATGGGGAGCAGAGAAAGATAGCTGAATCTACATATCAGAGAGAAGCTTTGGAAACTCTGCTACCTTGATTGGAAAAAAATTAAGCAAGATATTCAATTAGCATTCCAGAGGGCAGAGTTCCATGAAAGAGAATTTAAATGATTATAATGTATTCTTCAGATTCAGTCTCCTATGATATATTTCATATTCCACAATGAGAATTCAACCTCTTATTCCTAGGAAAGAGACTTCCCTTGTAACTATAATCTAAAAGTGACTAGAATCAGTGAGAGGGGAGTTACTGGAACATTTGCATTCCAAAGATCATTTCTCACGTAGGGACATAATTTGGGAAACACACATAGCCACCTTTTGTCCTTTTCTCAGTATTTTCCCCTATCGGTAAGAGAAGAATTTTTACATTTTCCATAGGGGATGAAATCCGAAGCCACTTTACCTTAAGCAAATGATAAAAAAGAGGTAGATTTCAATCTGGCTTAAGCCAAGAATGATCTGGGATCTCAGTGTCTACTTTGTCTTGACTATCATCTCATGATTATAGCTCCATCTTTCATATGTGGACAGAGCCAAAACTAGAGATATTTTCCATTAGACAAAAACAATTTGCGTGGAGTATAAACATAAAAAGGTCAATCTGATTAACTGTGCTATCTCATTTGGAGAGAGGGGTGTTTGAACCTCATTCATAAGACCAATTCCATTTCATTAAGTCAATGGAGAAAGAGAAGGAGGAGGAAGAGGAACAGAGAAGCACAAAGTGAGTGTGGACTGGTGGCAATTGTCTCAGAGTCAAAGTTGAGGGCCCTTTGAGTATACCCTTCAAAGAAGTTTGTTTAGGAATCTAGATATCTAACCCTCAAAAATGCTGACCTTGCCTATCTCTTCAGCAGGATATATAAAAAGGTATCTGACAACACAATGTTATCCCAGGATTAGGCTCTTGCCTTCAATGTAGTTACTAGTACAATTTCTTTTGTTTTATCTTACTCCTTGTTTTCTGATCTTCAAATACCTCATCCACGCATGCTTTCTTTCTGCCTCCTTTCTTCTGCCTTTAACTTACTGTTTTCCAGACCCCTAAATTACTCCTGGCAACTGACATCCCTAACCTTTGCATTGACCTACTTCCTAGCTTGATTCTCATCTCCAATAGTCAGAGTCTTAAAACATAACTAGTTTGTTTTATATCCAGACTTCAAACTCAGCCCTTTTCTAATTCCTTAAATGCAGAATGATCAGGGAAAGAAGAAAGATTTTATAGGTCACTTTGTTAGAACTTGAAGGAGAGGAGAAAAAATGAAAAAGAAATTATTTTCACTGATTTTATTTGGGGCTTGTTTTGAGATTTCCTGGAACCTGCTGGTATACAAAAAAGCAATTGAATTCAAGATTAGCATTTATTTTTTCACTCTTTAACAAAGAGCCTTTGACAAAACTAAAGAATTGTGATATTGATGACACCATTTTAGATCAAATCTAATTATGGCCCTTAACAATGAAACAATGCTATTGCCCTTAACAATTCTATAGAAGCTCTAAAGATGAACAGGCATTTGCTAAAAGGGTGACATACTTATGAAGAACATTAGCGAGCTACTTCCTGGACAATTTTGGGGGTTGGAATATGTGTGGACAGTCTCTGTTGCCTTACCATATGGTTGATAGGATTGGATGGGAAAACAGAATGTCAGCTTTTTAAAACAACTCAGGAAAGTACTGGCCATGGCTTTTGCTTTGTTTGTATTTGAGAGAGCAAGGTGACACTTTTATTAATGATTTCTTGTGAAAGAACCATGCTGTAGGGTGGAAGGATCATGAAGCTGTCCCAGATGATACAACCCCCACCAAGATATGAGTTTGAGGCTTTGGATTTTTTTGTTTTTTCCTTTTTTGTTTTAGGTGCAAAGAGAATGGAATTAATGACCCAGGTTGGAAGTATGAACCACAAGGACTCAGGAAACCAGGCCATGTTTGCAGCCAACCAAACATTGGTGTTCTGAGAAGCAAAGGTTAGGGACTCCAGGCTAGCAGAAGCCAGAAGCAGTCCTGGCTTTGGACCTGTATTGGAGGGAAGTGAGTGAAATTGCATGCCAACTCTTCTTTCAGACACTGAGGTAAAATAGGCATATTCTGCCCTGAGGTTTGGGGAGAAATAGTTGTACATTTGTTCTTGTTTAATCTCTGAAGTAAATATTCCTTTGTTAAAAAAAAAATCAATAAATGTTAAGTGGAACTGGAGTGCTAGCTACTAGCTCCCTGAAATGAAGGAATCATAGCTGGGTAGAAGCTCAAGTTAACGGTACAGAAAATTTTTGCAACAGACCAATTCTGGAAAAGTGAGGCAAGGGAAAGCCATTTACAGCTTTATTATAGGAAATTAACTTGAATTTGATTAACGCTTTTTCAGCATTAGAAGCAATCATATACAAATGGACATTTTATATTAATCTGGTACAAAGTGGCAACATTCAATATGAAACAAAACTGATTTAAGAGTAACTCAGTCATTGAGGTTGGTGGGCAGAAAACACAAAATACTATTTTAAAAAAATATGCTGAAGAAAATGAAGAAATCCCTAACCTCTGGAAAAGACATTCTGGGAAGTTGCTATAATTCCATAACAAATCTCCAAGATTCTTTCCTAGTTCTAAATGAATTTTTTTGGCTTATCTTTTATTCCCAGCCATGAAAATATGTCTATCTGATGTAATGCAATGATTTTCCTTTGCTAGAGAAAGAAACTTACTTAACAAAAAAATAGGAATGAGATGATGTAACCTAGAGATCATAGGAAAAGATTAAAAGAAAAGTCAGAAATGTTTTTATATTGTTTGTCTTACAAATCCTGTTATAAGTTATAAGAAAGAGAAATAGATGCATACCAGGAACCTTCTTCCTTCTACTTTCCTAACACCCAGAAACATAGTATTACTAATCCTCAAGTAGATAAAAAGATGAAAAGGAAACAATGATAGCCACATTTTGCAGTAGGGAAGGGTTTATGTATTATGTATTCGAAGATTATTTCCCCTCTCCAAATAATTAGCTCCTTCAATACTGAAACTTTTAGTTTCACCTCATTGCATTATCACTGAATTTTTTTTTCTATTCTTATCTGTGTTGTAGTCTGGGGCAAGAAATAACTTCTCAACAGTATCTATATCAGAACCAATAAATCAATAGGGCATTTACTAAGAATGTAACATAAGCCAGGCACTATTAGAGTCTTTAGATACCAAAATAAAAATAAAACAATCCTTGTCTTTAAGAAGTTTGTATTCTGTCAGAGAAACAACATTTCCACATATTAGTATATACAAAAAAACCTAAAAAAACAAACAAACCCTAGAATGTTTTCAGGAAGGAGGCACTAGCAGTTGTTAGGGGAGCAGTAAGGAAAGGCTTCATGTAGGAGGTAGCATCTGAATAAAGTTCTGAAGGAAACTTGGGTATTTTTAAAGGGAGAAATTGAAGAAGACTAGTATTCCAGAAGAGAGCTTATCTTAAAAGTACAGAAATGGGGACTGGAAAGTTGCGTGTGAAGAGAAGCACAAAGACTCACTCAACTGTTCAAAAGGGGAGTAATAAAAAGCAAGCCTGGCAGGTGAGTTGGAGTCAGGTTTGAAGATCTTTAAATGCCAAAAAGGGAATTTTGCATTTGTTTCTAAAGGTAATAAGGAACCCAAAGAATTTTTTTGAACAGGGAAGGGCCATGGTTACATCTGTTCATTGGGAATATGTTTGGAAATAACATATTTATAGATAGTCTTATAATATAAAGCAAAGCATCTTAAACTGTGGGTAGAAACCCCATATGGTGTCATGTAATTGAACATGGGATTGTGAAGAATTTGGCAATAGTAAAAGGTATCAAATATTCTGTCATTCTTTATGTAAAAATAAACAAGTACATCCATCTCTAGTGTACAAAATTGCTTTCGTCTTCAATAAATGGTAAAATTCTATGTATAACAAAGAATTGTTTTATGATAAATTTCTTTATGATGCTTTATCAGTAAATGTTTGACTTATATTCCTATTTTATATATCTATAAACCCAAAGGCTCCTATTACCTTTAGACACAAGTGCAAAATTCTCTGGCATTTAAAGTTCTTCAAAGCTTGCTTTTTATCACTGTCCTTGTTGAACACTCTGGTCCAGTTGGTCACTATAAAAATTTCTTGGGCAAAAAGGGGTTGTGCAAGCAGAAAAAGTTTAAAAAGCTCTGATAAAAAGTATCTACTAATATAAATCTAGATGCCTAAGATTATTCTTTCTTCTATTTAAATTTCTCCCCAGCTTATTTCACCCTTGAATTTGCATTTATCTATTTTCCTTCTTTTCTATCTTAAGATTATGAATAATTATTTGAGTTTTGGCCATAGAATCCTACTGCAAGAAAAGAACTTTAGAAATAATTTAAATCAATTCCAGATAAACTTACTATACTAAGGAAACAAAGGACAGGGATAAATGATTTTCCAAGTTAATATGGGGAATTGGTGGCAGGGACCCAAAACTTCTGACTCCCAGTCCAAGTTACTTGGTTGTCCTTAGCTTTTAGTTTTGAAATGTCTAGCCAGCAATTATCTCTTAATTTTGTTAACAGTAGGATAAAAACTTTTGTTTGCAGATAAAAATTTCAAGAAAATCACATCAATGAATAAATGAACATCATTTGAGCAATCAGGTCCATTAGAAACTTAAATGTAGTAATTTAGCTTTTGTGGAAGAAATTTGCAGTTATATTAAAAACGTTTTTTGTTCTTTGGACTAATTGATTTTAAGTTGAAAATATTTTGGGAAATAAAAACCATGAAACTTTTTATTTTTTATCTGACATATGAATAAATATGAAGAATGTAAAGATTAATTGCAATTTGCTTAGTCCAATGTTTTAAAATTCTCATGTTGATTTAAAAGTCTACTTAATTTTTAAAAATTCATACTTGACCTAAAATATTTAATTTTAAGGTGAGTATTTCTTAAAGAAAATTGTATAGATTTTGTCTATGAAGAAAATGATGATGATGGTCATGGTGAAGAATATCATGAGAGATGGTAGTGTAATTTCATTGATACAGGGAAGCCCTATATAAGGAAATTAACACAACCAAGGGGTGGAACCTTTTTTTTCAGTTGATAATGTTAAAGAGCTGCCTGAAGTATGAAGAATTTTGCTCAGGACCACCTATCTATGGTCATTACATGTGAGACATGAGAGTTGAGCATGGATCATCTGTTTCATTCTACCATACAAAATATCCCATTCACATCAAATTAGAAATACTAATCAAAATATATCTCTAACAACAAAAATGAACTTTTAGAAAAATTTAAATTGAACATTCTCTATTAATGCTTTTCTGATGAGTATGATTATGGTTGTTGCTTGATATTAATTACTGATAATTTTTTCTAGAATCCAAAAAGTATTAAAATTATATTATAGTGTTTTTATTTACTGCCAAGTTTAAAAAAGTAAACATGGGAAATGTTAAAAATCTTAGTTCTTCAGCTGTTCCTCACTTAGAATTTCCCAAAAATACCTACAACATTAAAAGAATTGCTAAAGAATGATTTCCACTTGCTCTCCAGGCTATTTAATTTTTCTTTAGTATTTGTTTTAGGTATTTTTCAATAAAGTCATGATCTATAGATGGACCATGCATTCTATGAAATTGATGCTTAAATGAATCTACATCTATGAATAAAATCTCGTATTCTCCTTTCCCATTCAATCATTGGTGATTGACATTTGCTAGTTGGATGAAGGTGGGGGGGAAGAAATCTGTCAATCAAATATTCTTTGAGGTTAGGCAGTGCTAAAGAGAACTCAATGCTGGTATGTTACTTTCACTGCCAGTCAGAAAATAATCTCAAGGTCACCTAAATTACAATTCCTAAAATGAATTTAAACAAAATGTGCCATATTCATAATTTTCATATGCAGTGTTATTTCAAAAAAAGTTTAAATTTGTCCAACTAATACATTTTGATGGAGTATCTGAATGTCATTTTACTGCTACTGAATTTATATATAATGTACAAAACAAACATTCTATATATCCTAAATTAAATAAAATGGGTTAAGAATGTTTCACAAAGAACTGCTAATAAGGATTTTAAACTATGTAAATGATGTGTTACAGAAACAGTATATATATTTTAATCTCTTTTAATTTGGGTTTCATTTACAAAGGGACATTTTTGTTTTAATTTTTTTTTAGTGAATTGCTGCATGTGTGTAGATTCTGTGACTCTCAGTTGATGGAGAGAATGATGAGTTGACCCTATTCATGAGGGTTGGAGTATGAGTTTTGGTAAGGATTTTCTTCATTCCTGTTTGTGAGTAAACAGATATTGTTAAAAATTCTCTTTGGGACCAATTGTCCCAAATTGTAGCAAGGATACCTCTCTAGAGACTTCAGGGAATTTCCTTTTAGATGGAACTTGGGCCTCTTTTGATTAAGCTCACCAAAGAGTTGTGTATTTTCCAAAATATTCTAATCTGTGGATCTCTGATTTCTGTTTATAATCTGCTTGAAAAAATGTGAAACTTGAATTTGGTGGGAAGGAATTGAATTCGTACTGGAAGCTGTGGCTACCTTCCTCAAGAGATAGTCCCTGGGAAAGTGTCTTGAGGTTAAAAGAAACTTCTGCTCCCAGACCAGCAATATTTATTTAGAGTAGATAGAGATATTTTATATATGAAATATAATTATTTAGGGCAGATACTTCTCTGTGTATAGTCATAGGGACACACACACATAATGCATATATATAGATCTATCTATCTATATCTGTATCTATATATCTATATCTATATCTATAGATATAGATATATAGATATATAGATATATATATATAGAGAGAGAGAGAGAGAGAGAAAGTAAAAGTATTTTCTGAGAAGGAAGATACTAGACTTCCTCCCCAACCCCCCTGCCCACACACACACACTCTTTATGGTTGCTTCTCCTGCTTACCTTTAAGCCCAAATCAAAGATCCTTTTAGAGAGGAGTCGACAAGACTTCAGAGATATTGATCCATGCCTCCCCATAAGCTACGTTTAGGCAACCCAAAACATCTTACATGTGCAACATATACCCTTTTACTTAGTTTTCATTTTGAGTACTACTTTAAAAACTGGTTTATGCAATGTAAATGACAGAATGTTTTTTTCGATTTTAAGATAAAAGTTGAATTTTTAAAAAATTGTTTGTTGCTATTGGTTTATGTTAAAATTTTAAAGTTCACATATGAAAAACAGTAAATAAGTGAAATTAGTTCTCAGGTTTCAAAGTACACTATAAATTATACTTATTACTAGGATTTTAATACTTCTAGTAATTTTTATGTCTATGACATATTTCTTATCATTATCATAAAATAATCGCTTTTAAAAATAAATTCACATATATGTTAGATATAAAACAACATAAAAGAAATCAAAGCCTTGAAATAGCACAATAAAAGAAAACCTCTAAAAATAAATAATGCCACATAACAGAAAGCAAAGTGAATGGTAGCAATTCTCTATTTAGTCACTGACTGAAGATGATACATATTATTTAACATGCCTCTTTGGAGTACCTTAGCCTTCACTAAGCAAGACTATCTCTTTTAAAGATGTGATACAATTTAGTGTGCATGTTAGTTCAGTGCTGGGACTCTCCTGAGCAAACACTATCAATCATGTCTAACTGTGGAATTATTCATACAGTTCAGTATTCTATACTACTCTTCATGAGGGAATCAACTGATGCTGTCAAATTCATTTAATTTTCACCGGAGGCTGGATTTGAACTGTGCTCTCCTTAAGGAAAAATGCTATCTATCAATCCAACCCCCCAATTTCTTAAAACTTCAACAGTTTCTGAATATTAATTTAAAAGATATTTTGTGTAAGATTAAATTAAATTAAAAGAGGGTGTAGGATTAAATTATGAGATTTTTTGTAATCAGTAGAGCAATTTAGGTTCCTAAATTTGAATAGTGAACTTCAATAGGAAAAAATATAGAGATTTAAATGAGTTCAAGGTAGTTTTGGCCTAGAACAAAAGCTTGTCTTATAGTAATTATTTATCCTTGTCTAATGGTGAAAGACTAGGTCAAAGGAGCAAAAGAAATAAATGTTTGAAATAAAGATACAAAGAGAACAACAATTTGTCTTAATATTAAGTCTGTTCTTCATTGTTTCAAGTAAGCATAAAGTCAACAAGTCAATATCTTTACAATGTAGGTAAAGACACATAAGACCACCACTATTGACCCCTGCCTTTTTCTAGGGTTAAAAATTTCTCTCCTGTGCTTCTTTATAAAAAACAGAATGCATTTTTTCCCCTTAACATTTAACAGTAGAAATGTGGAAAACACAGCTGAAACATCTTGTTGCTGAAACAATGTTTATGGGGAATGATAACCCACGCAGGGATAGAGTAAAGATCTTCACCATATTTCTTCCAGTTTCCTAACCCTCTTCCCCAAACTGATAAGAATAAAAAGTGTAACCAAAAGCAAAATATCTTGTGTTTTTCATCTTTTTTCTTTAAAATTCACTTTCTTTAAGTCACTTTCTAAAAAACCCCATTAAAACATATTTGGTACAGTTTCCAGAAGAGTCACATGAATCATTAAAGATACAGAATAAAAATAAACTTTAAAAAAATTAAAAATTTTATTAAATATTTTCCAATTGCATGTAAAAAATTAACTATCATTAAAAAATCTTTCTTCTCACCCCTCCCGCCTCCTTGAGAAGACAAGCAATTTTATTTTGATTATATGTTAAGATCATGCAAAACATATTCCTAAATTAGCTATGCTACAAAATAAAACACAAAAATGAAGTAAAAAAACTATGCTACAATTTGCATCCAGAATCCAAAAATTCTCTCTTAAGGGATGGATAGCATTTTTTACTTTGAGTCACGTTGTTGATAAGTGTCTGAGATCAAATGTGAATTCAATAAGATACCAGGCTTCCAAGCCTGGCATTCTGTCCACTGTACCACCTGGCTGTCCACAGCTCTTTGGGCATAGTTACAAATAGTTCTCCAGAATAGGTGGAAAATAGTTCACAACTCCCACAAAAATGTATCAGTATCCCAGCTTTTTCACATACCCTTCAGCATTTGTCATTTTTCTTCTCTGTAAAGTCAGCTAATCTGATAGGTATGAGGTGATATCTCAGAGTTGTTTTGATTTGCATTTCTCTAATTAGTAGTTATTTAGATAATTTTTCATGTGTTGAATCCTTTTTAAAACTGCTTATTCATATCCTTTGACTATTTATCACCTAGAAATGGCTTTTATTTTTACAAATTTTGATGCATTACCTATATATGTGAGAAATGAGACCTTTATCAAATACTGTGAAAATTTCCCCCATGTTTCCTGTTTTCTTTTTAATTTTGGCTTAATAGGTTTTATTTGAGCAAAAGCCTTTTAATTTCACGAAGTCAAAATTATCTATTTTATTTCCTATTATCCTGTCTAATTCTTGTTTAAATATAAATGCTTTACTTTTCTATATATCAGACAGGTATGTTTTCCCATGCTTCCTTAATTTATTTATGATTTCACCCTTTATGTCAAAATCATTTACCTATTTTGAACTGATTTTAATATACCGTGTGAGATATTGGTCTGTGCCTAATTTCTGCCAAATTGTTTTCCAGTTTCCTAGTGGTTTTTTGTAAAATGATGAGTTCTTATTCTCCAAACTTGGATCTTTCCATTTATCAAATAATCGATTATTATGGTCATTAGTCTATTCCACTGATCCATCCTTCTATTTCTCATCCAGTACCAAATGTTTTTGATGCTTATTACTTTGTATTATGTAGTTTGAAATCTGGAACTGCTAGGCTACCTTCAACATTTCTTTTTTTTCCATTGATGTCCCTTGACATTTTGTTTTTTCAGATGAATTTTGCTACTGATTAATCTAGCTCTATAAAATAATTCTTTGATAGTATGATTGGTATGACACTGAATAAGTAAACAGAATTTGGATAGAATTGTCAAATTTTTATTAAATTGACTTGGCCTACTTATGAGCAATTAACATTTCTCCAACTGTTTAGATGTTTCTTTATTTGTATGAAAAGTATTTTATAATTGTGTTTTATAATTCAGGGATTTTTCTTGGTATAGACTGACAGATTCCCAAGTGATTTATATTATCAGCAATCGTTTTAAATGGAATTTCTCTATTGCTTCCTCTTATTTTATATTTCACAACTTTGCTGAATTTGTTGAATTGATTTAGCTAGTTTCTTACTTGAGTCTCCAGTATTCTAAGTATGATACCATATCACCTACAAAGAGTAAGTTTTGTTTCCTCTTTGCCTGTTTTTATTTCTTCAGTTTATTTTCCTTATCTTTTTGCTATAGCTAGAATTTCTTTTTTTTTTCTAAAAAAATTATTTGTTTTCAACATTTACTTTTGAAATATTTTTATTTCCATTTTTTCTCCCTCCCTTCATCTCCTCTCTTCTCAAGATGGCAATCAATCTGATACACACACACACACACACACACACACATGATATTAAACATTTCCACATTTGTCATGTTGTGAAAAAAGAGGGGAAATGATGAGAATTTAAAATAAAACAAAAAAAGTGAAAATGATGTGCTCTGATCTGTATTCAGACTCCATAGTTCTTTCTTTGGATTCAGAATTCCATCATGATTCTTTTGAAATTGTCTTAGATCATTGTATTGCTGAGAAGAGAAAAGTCTATCAAAGTTGATCATATGCACAATGTTGATATTACTATATAGGTACAATGTTCTCCTGATTTTGCTCATGCTACTTTGTATCAGTTCATGTTATTATGAAATCTGCCTGCTCATTATTTTTTACAATATAATACTATTCTATTACATTCACATACCACAATTTGTTCAAGTACTATCCAATTCTTTGCCACAACAGAGAATTGTATAGCTAGTGTTTCTAATACAATATTGAATAATAGTGGTGATAATAGACATCCTTGCTTCACTCCTGATCTTATTGAGAAGGCTTTAGATTTATCCCTGTTATAGATAATGCTTGCTTTTGTTTTTAGACATATTAGTTGTCTTTTTAAAATTAAGGTTCCATTAATTTCTATACCTTTGAATATTCTATGCTTTCTCTTTCTTTATTTTTTTCAAATAATTTATATCTTGGGATTAATTGTTCCTTAAATGTTTGTTAGAATTCACTGATAAATCCATTTTGTTCAGGGGAATTTTTTCTTTAGAGAGTTCATTGATGGCTTATGGAGTAATTTATTCTCTTTCCTCTTTTATTAATCTGAGAAGTTTGTATTTTTGTAAATATTGATCCATATCATTTATTTTGTCAGTTTTATTGAGGTAATTGTGAAAAATAATTCTGAATAATTGCTTTAATTTCATCTTCATTGGTGTTGGACTCACTTTTTTCATTTTTTGTTACTAGTAACTAGGCTTCTTTCTTTTTAATCAAATTTATTTTTTATTGTGTTTTTTAAAATAAAACTAGTTCCTAGTTTTACTAATTTATTTTTTTTTTACTTTTAATTTTATTAATCTCTTCTTTGGTTTTTAGGGATTCCATTTTTTTAGTTATATGTCCAGTTTATTGATCTATTCTTTCTCTCTCTCTGTCTTTTTTTTTTTTAATTATTAATATATTCTTTTAAAGACACAATTTTTTCCCTAAGTACTGCTTTGGCTGCATTCCACAAATATTGAAATGTTGTCTCATTGTTGTCATTTTCTTTAATAAAATGGATCTTATGATTTGTTCTTGGACCCATTCATTTTTTAGAATTAGATTAGTTTCCAAATAGTTTTTAATTTATGTTTCCATAATCCTTTATTAAATAAAATTCTTATTACAACATGATCTGAAAAGTGAATTTAATTTTCTGCTTTTCTTAATCTTATGAGATTTTTATGCTCTATGGTCAGTTTTTGTGAAGATGTCATATACACCTTAATGAAAGCTATGCTCCTTTCTATTCCAAATTAGTTTTCTCTAGATGTTTATCATATTTAACTTTTCTAAGATTTTTTTCATTTTCCTGAATTCTTTCTTTTTTATTTTATGGTTAGATTTATCTGCCTTTGAGAGAATAAAGTTGAGGTTCCACATTAGTTTTACTTATTATTTTCTCCTGTAATTAATTTAATTTTTCCCTTAAGAATTTGGAAGACATATCATTTAGACATATATATATATATATATATGTTGATACTAGTCCATGGTTTATCATTATGTTTCTCTTGACTTTCCCTTTTAATTGTCTATTTTTAAAAATCTGAGATAATTGCTACCCTTCACTGCTTTCTATAAGCTGAAGATTTAAAGTTTCGTTCCAGACCTTTACTTTAGTTCTCTATGTGTCCCTCTGTTTCAAGTTGTTTCTTGTATACAACACACATTGTTAGATTTTGGTTTCTAATCCATTCTGCAATTTGCTTCCATTTTATGGATAAGTTCAACTTGTTTACATTCAGAGTTACAACTAATAACTGTGCATTTCCTTCTAATCTAGTTTCTTCTATTTATCCTTCTCTATGCCTTTTTTATCCTGTCTGTACCTCTAAAATCTGCCTTTCAATCACTGCCTCCTTTTATCTTTCCTCCCTTGTATTACCCTCAATATCATACCTTCCCTATTGGGGTAAGATAGATTTCTACTACCAATTGAGTTTCTATATACATTTTTCCTTTTTAGATCTATTTAGATTTGAGTAAGATTCAAGCATTATCTGTCTCCTCACTCCCTTCCCCACCATTTCCCTCTCAACCATAAAAGTCCTTCCTTGCATACCTTTTTTATGTGAGATTATTTCCCCCAGTATTCTTTTCTCTCCCCCTCCCCAAGGCATCTATCTTTCTTTATTGTTTTTACATCATCCAAACATAATTGATTCACTTTTGCACTTCTTTCTATGTGGTTGTTATCCTTTATACTCCAAGGGGACCAAAATGACATCACTATGTTGGGTTGGGATCAATGTACAAGGTGTCCCATACCCTCAATAAAAATCTAACTACCCAAACTTACTAACTAACTAACTTACTACCCAAAATTAACTACCCAAAAAGAATGATAAAGTTCTTAGAAAATACATGTATCATCTTCCCATATATAAAAGCAAACAGTTTAACCTTTCTGAATACCTTATGATTTTTCTTTCATGTTTACATTTTAATGCTTCTCTTAAGTCTCACATTTGAAAGTCAAATTTTCAATTTGATCTTTTTGTCAAAATGTTTGAAAGTCCTCTATTTCATTAAACATCTATTTTTTCCCCTTGAAGGATTACATTTAAGTTTTGCTGGGTAGGTAATTATTTCTTGTAATCCCAGATCTTTTGCCTTCTAGAATATCATTCCAAGCCCTCTGCTCTTTTTATGTGGTAAGCTGCTAAATCTTGTTTTATCTTGACTGTGGCTAGATGATATTTGAATTGTTCCTTTCTGGCTCTTTGCAATATTTTCTACTTGATGGAATTTGGCTAGAATATCCCTGGGAGTTTTCATTTTGAAATCACTTTCAAATGGTTTTTGGTGGATTCTTTATATTTCTATTTTGCACTTCATTCCTAAAATATCAGGACAGATTTCCTTGATAATATTTTGAAATGTCATGTGTAGGGTTTTTTTTTGACCATGATTTTCAGCTAATTCAATAATTTTTAAATGATCTCTTCTCAAAATATGTTTCATATCAGTTGTCTTCCCAGTGTGATATTTAACATTTTCTTCTATTTTTCCTTCCTTTAACATTGTTTCATTGTTTCTTGGTGTCTCATGTCATCATTAACTTTCATTTGCCCAATTCTAGTTTTAAAGAATTATTCTCTTTAGTGAACTTTTGTATCTCTTTTTTCATGCTACATGCTTCAGACACCAAAAAATTAACTCTTTCTAAATAACATGCAAATCCCATCTGAGAATTTGGGGATGAACATCCCTGTCCTATATGCTACAAACAGAAAGAAATCTGTGACTCCTGATTGGCTGAGGGAATGCTAAGTACAAAATTGCATATCTACTTAAAGGTCAGATGCACTACTAGTAATTTACAAAGGAGAGAATTTCTGAATGCTCACTGGGAATCTTTGGAACTGTGAATATGCAGGAAAAGCCTGATATATAAAATCCCTTGTTCTCTAGTACTTGTTGTACTAGGGATTGCCTACAGACACCTAATTTGGGTGAAATTGTTCCCTTTTTTTTTTTATTTGAATTGAAACATCTCATTGCAGAGAAAGAACTCATTTACTCATGTATTTTTTGGCATATCCTAATCAAATCTGATTTTTGTTTGTCATTTTGTGGGATAAATTGCTTTTCTTGCTATTTTCTATTTGTGATGGACTTCTCTGTAATTAGATTTTGGTTGGAAGAAGGCTAAACTGGTGAGTGGAAGCTAAATTCTACTCTCTTAAGCCCCACAGTTACCTGGTAGTTTATATTTTACATTGGATCAAAATGAGACACTCAGTTCTAGTCATGTATCTTAACTGATAAAAATAGTAGAAATTGAATTCAGAAAGAAGCCTAACATAGGTATTTCAGATAGTGGCATCTATAAGCATATTTCTCTATAACATTTATTAGATCAAAAGGGTAATACATTTGAAGTAGAAAAATACTTCAAAAAGAACATATAATTAATCTTCTATTGGAAATACTTAGATAATTTCAGTGAGCGTTAGCAAATGTTTTTATATAAGTGAATCTAACTTCAAATTTAATATTTATGTTTGAGTTTATAAAAGATAATTTAGGAAGTAAAGTAAACATTCACTATTTAAAGGGATAGTTTTCAAAATTCCTACTGTTCTTAACGTGTTATTTAATTGATAAAAAAATTTGATTTATAATTTTTAAGGAACATATTAACAAAATGGAGTATATTTATAAAATATATTGGTAAAATTAGAACATTTTATAAGAGCAATTGTAATAATTACTAAAAACTATTTAATTGTGGCAGAGTGATAAGTAAATCCTGATGTATCCCAATTCGTTGAGCTTTCTTTCATCTATACAACTAAATAAAGCTCATTGGAGTCGGTGGTATTGCAGGACAGTGGGATAATCTCTCCTCCCATGAGTAATGGCATATGACAGCAAACCAGTTCAGTTAGTAAGAGACTCTCTACAACCCAGCAGGGAACAGATCCAGAGCTGAGGAGTGAAATGAAGCTGAATTTTGACCTCCCCAAAGGAGAGCAGCCTGAAAAAATCATGATCATAGAAAAGACACAGGAGGCCCTACAAAGAGAAAAGTGTGATTGTATTTGGTTATAAATGTACATATATGTTGTTCATGTATATTCCTTTTTTTAAAAAAATTTATAGCTTTTTATTTACAAGATACATGTATGGGTAATTTTTCAGCATTGACAATTGCAAAACCTTTTATTCCAACTTTCCCCCCCCTTCCCCTTACCCCCTCTCCCAGATGGCAGGTTGGCCAATACATGTTAAATATGTTAAAATATAAGTTAAGTACAATATATGTATACATGTCCATACAGTTATTTTGTTATACAAAAAGTGTAGGACTTTGAAATAGTGTACAATTAGCCTGTGAAGGAAATCAAAAATGCAGGTGGACAAAAACAGAGGTATTGGGAATTCTATGTAGTGGGTTCATAGTCATCTCCCAGAGTTCTTTTGCTGGGTGTAGCTGGTTCAATTCATTACTGCTCTAATGGAACTGATTTGGTTCATCTCATTGTTGAAGAGGGCCACGTCCATCAGAATTGATCATCATATAGTATTGTTGTTGAAGTATATAATGATCTCCTGGTCCTGCTCATTTCACTCAGCATCAGTTCATGTAAGTCTCTCCAGGCCTTTCTGAAATCCTCCTGCTGGTCATTTCTTACAGAACAATAATATCCCATAACATTCATATACCACAATTTACCCAACCATTCTCCAATTGATAGGCATCCACTCAGTTTCCAGTTTCTGGCCACTACAAACAGGGCTGCCACAAACATTCTTGCATCATGTATATACAGCTAAGCAGTACAGTGGACAGAGCATCACCAGAGCTTGAGTCAGAAGATGAGCCTTGAATCCAATCACTCTTGCTCTCATTGAGTGGATAACAATAGGTCCCAGTCCAAGTCTCACTGGTTGATTGGTTGGGCTCTGATGGTTCAGAGTGAGTATAAATAGCAATTGTGTCTATTTTGGGGAGAAACCATTAGGGTCTTCCCTTCCCAATTGATTTTTCTAAACTAGGAGGCCATTTTTTGCCTCATTTCTTACCTGATCTTAATCACTGAACGGGCATTGCTTCATTCAAATTGAAACCTGTGAAAGACCTTTAACTTAAGAAGACAAAGGTCTCCTACTGCATGAGGGGCCATTTCCAGTCATTCCAATCTATATCTTTCCACTGGACTCAGCTGACTAAGGAAGAGTAATGGTTGAGTGAGCCCTGCCTCACTTAATTTCAATTCACTTTCAAGTCACAGCATCACCTTCCAGATACCATGGTTCTCTTTGAGAATGAATAACCAATAGCAACAATGAGTAGCACAATGTATAGAGCACTAGGCCTAGAGTTAGGAAGACATGAGTTCAAATCAAGCCTCATTAACTTACTAGCTGTGTGACCCTGGGCAAGTCACTTAATTTTGTTTCCTTTAGTTTTCTCATAGCTAAAATGGGGCTGAAAAGGAAATGGCAAACCACTCCAATATCTCTGCCAAAAAAGGATCATGAATAACCAGACACAATTTAAATGTATACCACCAACAACAAATATATACTTATGTGCAAAATGTGTGCTCTTCTACTTCTATACCAAGTGAGTGCTCTCTTACAGCTGACTTTTTATATTTGTAGGAAAATGTGTCCCATATTCATATGTAGTATATTTAGTCACTATTACTCAGAACATACTATTTTAGTAATTTTTTTCTTTGAGCCAACTCTGTCACTTATTAAAGGTAAATGCACTGACTGGGACTGATGAACTATAGTTTTATGAGTATGGTCTTTAACTTTAAATCTGTAATAGTCTTTTCTCCAGGAAAAACAACCTTTGAGTTTGAGTAGAGTAGAGTAACCAGTATTACTATAATTTTATAAGGAGAAACAACATGACATAATGGACTGGGAGTTGACTTCATCAGGAAAACCTGGGTTCAAGTCCCTCATTGACTGAATGCAATAGCTGAATGACTCTGAATGAATCACTTTTATCTTTTTCTCTCTCAATTTTCTCCTTGGGTGGCTTCATATGCACAAAAAGCTTCCAAAGATTCAGCTTGTGACTCTCACATTGATTCTAAGACTTGGATAGGTGAGTACACAGTTGGCTTGCGGCCAGGAATTATTCAAGTCTAGAGATACGTTCCTCAGACATCACAAAGTACCTCACAATAGTCACATTCTCTGTTCTCACTGTCTAGGCAATATCCTTTAAAATGCATCATATCCTTAAGTGAATCCCACTTGAATATGATATATTAGTTTCAATTTCAAATACCTGAATTAGGAAAACAATTCTATGAATGATCTTCATGATGAATTATAGTAGAAAACCACTAACATTGGTGATGCTTGGACCATGAAATTCTAATAGTTCAGACAAAAGGGGCCTTACCAATCATGATCATGGCAACAGTAAGAGAAAGTTCAGGAACAGTGGGAGAGCCAAAATAGAGGATGAACTAATAAGTTATATTGACTAATTAGATTGAATCATGGATGATTCTAAAGTACTAAAGGAAGAATGATATTGCCACAAACAAAATTTAAGAGAAAAAAGAAAGAATGAGGAAAAATGATAAATTCAATTTGGATGAGAATAAAGGAATACATATCTAAGATTAATTTATATACTTGAGTATAAGAGGCTTTCTTAAGAAATTGGAAATGTTGGCAGCCCTGTTTGTAGTGGCTAGAAGCTGGAAACTGAGTGGCTGCCCATCAATTGGAGAATGGCTGAATAAATTGTGGTATATGAATGTTATGGAATATTATTGTTCTGTAAGAAATGACCAGCAAGATGAATACAGAGAAGATTGGAGAGAATTACATGAACTGATGCTAAGTGAAATGAGCAGAACCAAGAGATCATTATATACGTCAACAACGACACTATATGAAGATGTAATCTGATGGAAGCGGATTTCTTTGACAAAGAGACCTAATTCAGTTCCAATTGATCAATGATGGACAGAAGCAGCTACACCCAAAGGGGAAAAAAAAAAACACTGGGAAATGAATGTAAACTGTTTGCATTTTTGTTTTTCTTCCCGGGTTACTTCTACCTTCTGAATCCAATTCTCCCTGTGCAACAAGAAAACTGTTTGGATCTGCACATATACATTGTATCTAGGATATACTAGGACATATTCAACATATATAGGACTGCTTGCCATCTAGGGGAGGGGGAGGAGGGTGGGAGGGAAAAATCAGAACAGAAGAGAGTGCAAGGGATAATGTTGTAAAAAAAATTACCCAGGCATGGATTCTGTCAATAAAAAGTTACTATTAAAAAAAAATAAAATAAAATAGGTATACAAACCAAACATTTACTGATAATAAATCATAAAGAAATTAAAAAAAAAGAAATTGGAAATGTTCAAATATTCCTCAGTACTATGAAGCAATCAATGAATATTAATTAAGTTCCTAATACATGTTATCATTGTGCTAAGTACAAGGGATACAAAAGAAGCACAAGACAGTCCTTGCCTCAAGGAGCTTAAAAGCTTATATACTAAGGACAGGTTTCTTAGGAAAGACTTCACTGTGACTGAGGCTATTTTGATTTTTAAATTTTATTTATATTATGTAAAAGTGCATATGAGAATTAAATTACTGACATTTATATCACCTTACCCAAATATACCAGTAAAGTATTGAACTTTATTATCTAGTACCTTCAAGACCAAACAATATGACTGATTATTTATTTTGGAGCACTTGATATTTTAGATTGTGTGTGGCTAAAATTCTTAACAATACAGGCAGGTTTAAGGATCATGGGAAAAGCTTTTTTTCAGTCTCCTTTCTTTCCTCTACTTATCATCTCTCCTTTTCCCCTAGTTTTCTCTGCTTGCACACTCTGCTACCTTATTTGCTATATTTTTAATGCTGAATGTCTGAATAAGGAATTAACATAGTTGTTTTCTTTTCCTTTAATGTTCTACAGAAAGGGTTTCTCTAAGACAATCAGAACAATGGAGATAAACAGAGCCTGGCACTAACCACAGGCTAGTGCTTATTATTACAAAGAGAATTATAGAACCTTCCTTATTTCATTGTTTGCTTCTATTTCATGGAATCAAAACTTCACAAAAAACTAATTTAAATTCATTTACTGCATATAAGCTCAAAGCAGGAATTGCTATGACTGTTCTTGAAGGGAGAAATCCAAAGCTTAAGAATAGAAAAATGATAAATTGGGGTTTGTCAATGCTGAATGAAAGAAATAAAAGATTTGTTATTTTGAATTTAAATAAGGTTTCAAAATGTATATTTCTTTTAAAATGTATCATTAAGATGTAATTATAATCAGGGGATTCGTGCCAAACAAGCTAATAATTTGTTTCTAGTACAATTCTCACATTATGTTTAAGTTCCACACAGTAATTTCAGAAAATATGGACACTAATTTTAACTGTTTCACCACAAGGTGAAAAACACTGAAAAAGGGACTAAATAACTATCTGTAAATTAAATGATTTAAATATAAGAGATTTTAAATACCTTTTAAGTGCAAAAATACTATACAATCACACTGCATATGATTTTATCAAATAAGTAAGAAAAATAGCCAAGTATATTCCAGTTATCCCTTATAGTCAATTAAATGAAAATATTCCTAAATGAATCTATACTTTTCCAAATAAAAGAAAGCTTTTATTTCTTTCTCTTCCCCCTTCCTCATTTAATTGTTTTGATTTTTTTGGAGGGGTTATGAGGGTTGTTGATTTCTAAATTTACATATTGATGTTCTGTCATAGTTGTTTGGTACATACTACAGATGGACTTGTCATTTGTTGAATTATACATGAGGTGTTCAAAAGTGTTTTTGTTCCACTCTCAGTACTTCTCAAAATACACAGAACCACAAACAACTACAAGAAAAAATAATGCCCAAAATCCTTTGTTCTAAAGCAAATTAAAAAATACCATCTTCTGGGAAATTTCTTTTAGGTGATCTATTGTTTGCTTCTGTGATTTCTCCCTACATTTCCCACACTTATAAAACTCTTCATAGAATTATAATAGTAGTTTTCAAACTTTCCCTCCCTCATGGCACAGTATGCTTTTGCTGTGAGAAATCATGGTACCCTGAAACTTTAAGTAGGCCATACTGTCAGGTGTTCAAATCCATTGCCCAGAACTTTGAGTTCTCCTGCTTCTCCTATTGCTCTTTTGACTCTCTTGACATTTTTTTTACTTCCTCAGAATTTACAGTAGCAGAGGTAGAATTGTAGATAAAGCTGCTTTGATGATCTCTCTAATACATATCCAGGAAAGGAAGATAACAATCCATAGCTGGGAATTAAGGCTGGAGAATGTGGAAGAAGTCTCAGGATATGGGAAAGGTTTTCCTGGAACACTTAGAGAATCAAGTTTGTCACAATATATCTTGCAAGAATTACTAGTTTGTAAACCTTTCATCTTTCAACAATCCTAGCTAAATAGAATAAATGTTATCCTTATTTGATAGCTCAAGGAACTGAGTCTCAAAAAGGCTAAGCAATTTTTCTATGGTCATATAATAAGGCATGTTGCAGAGGAATAGAATTTAGATTTTCTAATTCCAAATCTAGTGCTCTTTCTATAATATAATATATAAATAAATAGAATTATTTTATGCATTTATCTGGTCACTATTATACATACATAAATACATTTATATACATGCATACATATATATATATACATATATATATATATATATATATCCTCTTTCATTTAATTTCAGAAAAAAGATAAGGGTTACTATTGAAATTCTATTTTTGTTATAAATTACATCTAACAAAAAAGAGTTCATAGTATTTAAGAGTGCACAGTATATTAAGAGACATATTGATAAACAAAAAATTTGCTTTATTTATGAAAGGAATCAAGGGCTAATTTTTATGACATTAACATTACTTCCCTCCCCAACAGAACATTTATGGTAGTATCCAGTTGTTATGATATAGTTTTGAATTATTTATTTGTGTACATAGTTCCCTCCACCCTGCAAGTAGGATATAAGCTCTTTGAGTGAAATAATCATTTTTGCTTTTCTCTTTATACTTCCAGTCTTGTAGAGTATCCAGAAATAATGCTTGTTGAATCAAATTGAACACTAAGCATGCTTCTCTTTAAACAAATGCATTGTCTCATATAAATTGCTAAAATATATTTCTATGCTAGATGAAAAAGTAAAGAAATATATCATTATGGGAAAAACATATGAATATGGAGGAAGAAAAGATCATTGCAAAAGAAGTTCAGAGGGAAAATGGAAAGGAACGGGGGAATAAAGAGAGAAAAGGAGAAAACAGTTTCAAAGAAAATAGAGCAAAGAGGAGGAAAAGAAAAGAGTCAGTCAGAAAGATATAGAGACAAAAAAGGGAGAAGAGAGTAAATGTTTATCCTCAATTTTCTTAGCCATTAGACATCATATTCCTGCCCAGTTCTACACAGCCTGGACTTCACTAAATACTATATATGTAAAGGATATTATGGCCACCCTCATTTTTGATAGTATCCCATTTCCTCAAGCCTGTTTTCCCTGTCCCTCAGAAAGTTATTACTTATCCATTCCCTTCCTTATCCTACTCCTTGGTTTCATAATGAAAAAAGTATACACAATATGCATTCTTTCTCCTTGGGCTAATAGCCCAATAGGACCAGTGTCTCACACACTTTCTTAGCTATTCCTTTCAGGTACACAGACTTAACATTGGTCAGAATTGGGAAAGGAAAGAGAACAAGTATTAATAAGTGCCTACTATGCTAAGTGGTGGCTCAGTAGATGGAGCACTGGGCTTGGATTAAGAAAAACCTTAATTCCAACCCAACTTCAGACATTGTGTGAATCTGGGCAAGTCACTTAATTTTCTGCTTTAATCTACTGGAGAAGAAAGAAAAACCACTGTAAAGGGGAATACTTTGCCAAGAAATTCCACAGTATGATCTACAAGATCATGAAAAATTGGACATAACCAAACAAGAAGTTCCAGGCACTATACTAAGCTCTTTATAAATATTAGTATTTGATTTTCATAACACTGTAGGTTGGAAATATTACGATTTCCATTTTACCACTGAGAAAACAGGGACAGAGGTTATAAGTTACACAGCAAGGATGTGACACTGGATTTAAATTCAGATCTTCCCAATTCCAGACCTAGGACTATTTATTATTCCAACTATCTGCCTTCTTTACAAATTAACAAATATATTTTTTCAATAATTTCAATTCTGTACATTCTAAAACTTTAGTTTGGTTGTTACTTCAGCAAAAGAATATCTGATTTTCAGTTCAGCAAAATACTGAAGCCTTTTCTATTGTTGAGTTCCAAAGTACCTGAACAAAAGTATGAGTTTCAAATTACCCATATGAACATGAAGCATAAT
Organism: Sarcophilus harrisii; assembly: GCF_902635505.1. Taxonomy (NCBI): domain Eukaryota; kingdom Metazoa; phylum Chordata; class Mammalia; order Dasyuromorphia; family Dasyuridae; genus Sarcophilus; species Sarcophilus harrisii. The sequence continues at coordinate 128,129,218 of NC_045429.1, forward strand.
AGAAATGCTATTTGGAGAATTAACTATCCTCTTGTAAACCCCCTTAGGCAGGTATATATTATGAATAGCACTTATTTTCACATTTCCATATAATTTTAAAATAATATCTTTTGTTCTTATTATCAAGAATGAGAATAAGATCTAATTTAAATATAGACTAATGAACTCTACCTTCTGTTCTACTCTCTAAAAATGCTTATGTTGATAACTAATTTAGACTAGGCTCTAGGTATGTACTCTGCTAAAAGTGATAGCATAATTTTATCTGTATGTATATCATATATATAAATTATTGATCTACAATGATAAAATGTTAGCTACTATTATTATACAATTATTATTTATTAATTAGCCCAACATATGCCTGGCCTGTAGTAGGTCCTTAATAAATGCTTTTTGAATTAGGGTGAATTAATTTAATTCAACTGTGTTAATGAGGTTAATAACTTTGTTTTTTATTTTATTAATAACTTAATAAAGTCAATAACTTTGTTGGGGTTCACCTTTTCTGGCTATACATATTCTCAACAATTCCTTTAACACTATTTGTTACATACAAAGTCAGGAAATTTTTCATAGTAATATTTGCAAAGTAATGCCCAAGGAAAATTGGTTAAATAGGAGAACTAGGAGGGAGTGTGAATGGATGAAATGAAATTCTCTAACACTACTGGAAAAATGTTAGGAGACTTTTTGTCTTGATAAATAGGTAGGCTAGGGAATGAAGAAAATTTTGAGTGCAAGTCAAACCATACTTTCAATGAGACTCAGAGAAAGAAAAAATATGTGTAAAACAAAATTCAGGAATAGAAAAATGAATTATAGAATACATATTTTTAAGTTTAATAATTTAAGTTTCATGAATGATTTTAACTATTACTATGGTAAGAGACAAGGAAGACAAGGTAATAGACAAGGAAGGAGAATAATGAAAAATGCATTTTATAAAGAAATGGTATAAATGAATGTTATTCTAACTAACAAAATTGATGGCAACAGAGGATATTCTATGTCATACTTCCATCTTATCTGTTGGAAAATAAAGGACAAAAATAATGTCTAGAAAGAATATTAATAAAAGTATCCTTAAACTATTTTGGACACTACAGAGAATTTGGAGGGTGTAGGGAAGGGAGAATGTGTGTGAGAAAATCAGTTTTATACTATCATAAGGAAAAGTAATTAAGAGATTAATTGCTGATCTAAAGAAAGGGTGAGTAAGAAATACAACAATACTTAGTAAATAATAATATCGATATTCAAATTATAATTCTAAAAGTAAATGGATTAAGCTTTCTTCTAAAAGGAAAGAGGATATAAGAATGGAACACTATAACCTGAGTACCAGTACTCAACTATTCCTAAATAACTAAGCTCTCCAAGCCAAACCATCAGTACAGTATCTACTCAACCAACCAACTCAGCCATTTTGTAATTTTTTTCTGTTGCCATGCAAATTTTTCTCTCCTTTTTTTATTTGTTTCTTCTTACTTTCTATTTTTATTTTTAAGAGAGTAATTAAAGCATTAATACTATTATTCCTGGAATGGCCATGTTAACTGACTGACCTATGACTCAAATCACATTCCTAAAACTTCCCAGACATGCCTTTCCCTGACTACCATTCTCCTACATGTGTGGTATAAAAATTAAACTATTAAATATAATTTTTGAGGACAGGGATACTTTTGTACAATGTATATAAGCATAATTCCATACTCAACCCTCATACATGAAAAAAACAGGTGGATCCATAATACTACCAACACACTAAAAGAGTAAAAGGAAAACCCTATTGTACTGGGTTGGTTTTCAATGGATGATTTAGAAGAAAAAAGAAAAGAATCATGTAAAGTGAAATGTGTTAGGAATTGTTATCTGTATCACCAATGAAACCACAAATCCACCAAAGTACCCAAACACTACAGCCATAGACGTAGGAAGTAAATGTTCCACCTCAGTTCCTATATGTAAGTATGTATAAATTAGAAGACTACAGTAAATCTTACCACAGGCAAACTCATTTAATGTACTGTCAATTCAATTAACACCAATGACTACTGATAGACAATATTTTTTTGTTCTCGGGGTTTTCTTAGAATTTAAAAATTGTTTCATAAAAAGGGATGCTTTTTTAAAAAGAGTTTATTGGCATTATATAAACCACACTTGCAAAAGTGAAGATGACAAATCTTTGAATTGGATGTAACTATAGATGATTCAGTTCAAGTTTCTTACAAATGCAAAAATCTTTGTATAATATCACTAATGGATGGCGATTCACATTCAGCATACTACAATGATGGGTAGCTCACTCTTTTACAGGACAATTCTTTCCATTTTTGGACACTACAATTTTAAAGAAGTTTTCTCTCTATTTAATGGAATCTGAATTATCTTCATCTAAGAGCTTAAACTTTTTCTATGGAAGAAAATTTTTAAAGACTTCCCTACTTTGATTGATGGGTATATTCCACTACATTGTATGATCTCTGTCAAATTTATTACATAACCTTAACATGCTTGCAATTTGTTAGAGATTTACTCTCTAATCTAAATAATTATTTCTATATGCAATTGTAATAATGTTTTCAATTTTCTAATAAAAGTAAAATTCCATTATACAAATATGTTAGACATAGTTCCTCACTTTTGAATTTCTACCTTTTAATCTACACCCCTTAACTTGGTGATCAAATAACACAACACAAATTTATGCTCTTACCACGGCAATACTATAATGTATCACAGTCTTACAGACATTTCTAATGTCTAAAGTCTAAACATAGAACAATAAATTGGACTAAGTATTAATGGACTTTAAGTATCATTTATTGCAACTCCTTCACTTTATAAATGAGGAAACAGAGGTACAGAACACAGAAGTAACTTATATAACTTCTCCTAGGAAGGAAAGAGCAGAACTGGGTCTCAAATACACATATTTTAAATCAAATACATTTATATTTCTACTACATCACACTGAATTTATTGATATACATTTTAGTGAGGCCATGTAAAAATAATATTTAAATGGAATTTACATGATTCTTTAATAAGATATATTTTCAACTCTGAAAATTGTATTACTTAATTGAATCCAATGGCTGATTTTTCAGAATGAACATTTTACTAGCCTTATGTTATGTTTGCATAAATTCTCTAACCCACTGAAAATTTCATAGCACATAAGGTATGTAACAATTTAGTGAAAAAATTAAACTGGAAACTATTGAAATAATGATAAGGAAATACACTTTAATTTTTTGCTTTTTTTCTATTTTCCTTATGAACAAACAAGCATATATTTATCCTAATTCCTAAATCTTATTTTACAAGTTTTTATATCATCATATGGTTGTCTGATTTGTTAGAGAACACAATTATAGTCTTATGGGGAAAAAAGGATCCCATCCTGGGCCAACAATTATCCTAGTGAACTATTTTCATGTCTCATTCTTACAATTGATGAGGACATAAAATTTCAGAAGTACTTTATTTTAAGTATATCATTATAAGTTGATTTGGTATTCATTATAATACTATAGATAATAATGAGTTCATTTGGTATTCATATGGATGTCACATGTACTTCCAGAGGCGTTACACTATAATTTAGCATTAGTTAATGGATACTTAAAATAAAATGTTATCAAATTTCCTAATAGGCCACTTTTTAAATGAAGTTAATCCAGGATGATTAATGGATTATACTTCTGACAATTAACTTTGATATACAATGAGCAGAAAATTGATTTCTGATTTATTGTATTTTTTTCACTTGAACAATCTGTTTATCTTTTCAAAAAAAAGGCTGTTGTGGTTTTTTTTCGTGTAATAGCAAAGAGATATAAATACCATAAATAATAATTGTATTACTTATGTCACAGTAGGTTTATTATAGTGCTAAATCATTTTAAACAAGAGATCTAGTTTAGCACAAAGACCATAATTGTTGCTCAATTTTTATCATTTCTTTATGTAATCTATAGTCAAGGTTCCTTAAAGATAATTTTTTAAAAATTTTCTAATGTCAATGACCTGCTCTTGAAGAGACCTGTTGAAAAATTTGACAACATGATACCATAATAAAGCCCTTCAATTTTATAAACAATTCACATAAATTAGTTATTTATTTAAAGATTCTTCGATAACCTGTTGTATATGTTACCCACAGAGAGCTTTTGATTCTATTTTTGGATCTTAGGCTCCAACTGGAAGTAAACTAATTTTTTATAATATGTGATAAATCTAATGACATGTACCTATTATCTTTTATTATCTTTTGAAGTGATGTTTACTTTTTATCATCTTCTTGAAACAAAAGAATTTCTGTAAGTTTTTAGTTTATTGTGTAATTTGAACACATTAATTAGTAGACAATGGGATATAGTGAAAAGAGTAATAAAGTGAAAAGTTTAAGAGTGACTTAAAATCAAAATAATAGTAATAATAACTGACACTTATACAAGAATCCCAGGAGGTAGTTGATATATATATAAATAGATAAATAGATACACACACACATATATATGTATATATATATGAATACACATACATATACACACACACAATTTAATAGGTGAGGAAATTGAGGCAAACAGAGGCTAAGTAACTTATTGAGAGTCTCACAGTAAGTATTTGAGGCTTCATTTGAACTCAGATCTTCCTGATTTGAACTCTATCCACTCCATTATCTAGCTGTGAAAAGGTTTCTGGAATAAATTCCCATTCCTACTACTAACAATGCAAGATAAGAAAACACAGGCAAATCACAACCTACTTGGGTCTCTGTTGATCTGGAAAATAGTGACTGTAACCACATTTATTCAAAAAAGGTTGTTGTGAGAATCAAATAAATTAATCTATGTAAAGCACTTTAAAAACCTTAAAACACCACATAAAAGGCAGTTATCATTGTTATTCCCACTACTATTACTGGATCGTGTATCATGATGTACTGAAGGTCCATAACTAAACAAAAACAAACAACAACAAAAAAAAGAATGAATGAAAAAATCTTTTATATTACTAATGTGGTAAGAGAATTACAGTATGTGGGAATACTTTCACTTATGAAATTTAAGTTATTATACTAAGGGAGATGCCTACAAGAGGAAAGTTTCCAAGGAAATCACTAGGTATGAGGTTGAATCTTTTAAAAGACCCTTAGCACGGGGCTTCTTAAACTTTTGTACTCATGACCCTTTTTTGTCAGAGTAAATTTTATGTGACCCTGAATATATAATATACAAATCAAACATTTTGTGATAATAAATCATGTTTGTAACTGCCACATTCAGTTATAAAAATTCATATGTGATCATGAACCACAGTTTAAGAATCTGAGCTTTAGGACACAAGTTTTAACCATGATAAATTGTATCCTGTGTTACTTAAAGGGAAATATTAACAGGATAATTTTTTTAAAAAATTAATAAAGCTCATTAATTATGGGGAGTACATTCTCATATCTTTTCTTTGCTACTAGACTTGATGTATGTGTGTATGTATATATGTAGCATATGTATTTCATATATATGTATTTATATACACATATATAAATATGCCATAGGTATATCATGTATATTTAGTAAAGGATAATCTAAAAAAGGTGGAAATTCATACTTTTAAAAGTTTGAGTAAAACTTATTTTTGGAAGAGAACAAAGTGAAAAATACATTTACTTTCAAAACACTTTAGGTACAATTGTACATCTACCTGAATTGTAAAATTCTTCCATCCATAAACAATAGAGCACATTTTATTGTGCTTGATCACATTATAATGCAGCTGTGCTACATGCAAAGCAGAAATAAATGAATTTAAAATGAAGCTGTTTGCTTAAAATAACTTAGTTCTTGATTTTAATTGTCTTAGCTAATGAAAGCAAATTGATATCAATGCAGATGTATATCATGGTTGGAAACATAAATCAATAACTCTATTCAAAAAGTTTGTGTAGCCTTTTTCTAAGGCTCTTTATGATAGCACAGCCTGCCAAGCTATTTTCACGTGTAAGGTACCTTTAACTCCATAAGCATTCAAGAATGGAAAAATGGGCAAACAAATATGGAAAGTAACATTATCTATGAGATAGAAGCCATGGTGAAAAAGATATTTGAATTCTTGACTGAATTGACAGTTACATGGTTTTAGGATTATACACAAAATTTATAAATGAGGGAAAAATTTCTGACAATGCATTTCAAATGAAGCCCTCCCACTACACCTAGCAATGGGCAACAATAATGTTCAAATGCTCCATTTAAACAATCTAGGGTTAGTGGAGACTTGGGCTCAATATATTAAGAAGAGAGTCTCTAATACTCTACAATGTATGAGTACATAAGACTTTTTATGGGGAAACACACAGAAAAGGGACTAAACAAAAGCCATAAAAAGTTTTATTAAAATTTTAAGACTTTTTAAAAGACTTGTCTATATCAGCTGTAAATATTGGTACTTATTATTAGACTGCCTATATTCTTTAGCCTAAAATAGATTAATAATACCTTTAAAATGTTTTGGTCATTACCCAATACTTTTTTTGGAGCTGGCCCTGCAATTTTATTGATTTAAGTAACTGCTAATGTGAAAATTCTTTCACAAATGTAGTTTGACAACACATCTGTTTTGGGGAGATGGCTGGACAATGAAAATTTAAATGAGCCACTTATAAACACCCGGCTGGTTTATGTTAAAGGCAGGTTTCACATGAACCTCTTCCAACATCTACAACTGCCCCTCTCTAATATTATTCAAGGAATTAAAGATAATATTGAAAAGTAAATGACTACAATTTCATTTTGTTTGGGGAAGTTCTAATTAATATAAAATTTAACTAAGAAAAGCAAAATATTTGTCTATTAAGTTCTTCAACCAAATAAAAAATCATTGCCAATCACCCTTAGAATCTCAGAATAGATTTCTTGTTCTGAGCAATAACAAAATTCTGTCAAGAAAATTAGTTACAAATGATCTAAAATGTAAAAGGTTACATATAGTAAAAATGGACCTATCTAAAAACTTATCCAAAAACTAAAGGGCATTAAAAATATAGCCTTTGACTAAAGGCTGAAAAGTAGTAAAACAGATCACTTGAAAGGCAATATGGCAAAGTAGCTTTTTAAAGTATAGTTTCCCCAAACCAACAGTTACAAATATATATATGTATATATGTAAATATATATCTTTATAATAGCTAAAATAATTTAACAAGACATTAAAACAGAAATAATGTAAAAGATAATGTATTAGAAAACAACAAGAAATCTAAAATGTCTGAATTTCCTATTCACCTTTCTAACTTTTAGACAATCCTGTACTATAGTTTTAGCAAGAGCAAACAACCTCAAAGAGCTATGTTTCTGGATTTGTCTATAATAACACTTATGTAATCCCTTCATGGTAGTAACTAAAGTATTTTTACCTCATAAAAATTTAAAAGTACTTTTCTCAGTGATATGATGGAAAAGTATTACATGATTTGGTGTATTGTGTGAATGAAGGAATCTGAATATGTAAGAGAGCCCCAAGTTAGAGGACTAAGGGCGTTCATACTCAAGGGAAAGAGGATTATACATTTAGGTATAGTTTCTCCTCTTCTTCATTGAGTTTTCTCTGGGGCATTGACCCAAGTGTGACTTTACACCTTAAAATTTGAGGGTGCTGAGAATACTCAGACTCCAGGGTCAATGCAGAAAGAAAAAAAATGGCTCTAATTGTGTGACTATTTCACTACTTTTAGCATCAATTTCATCATCTATAAAATGAAGGGATTGGAATACATGAACTCTACAAAGCTTTATAATCCTATGAACTGTTTTTCTAAGTAGAGGGAGCTAGGTATATGAATCAGGGAGACTTGACTTCAAATCTGGTCTCAGACATTTACTAGCTGTATGGTCCTGGGCAGAGTTAGTTAATCTCTGTTTGTCAAAGTTTTATTATTTGTAAAATATGGATAATAATAGCTTCTACCTCCCAGGATTGTTGTGAGAATCAAATAAGTTAATATTTGTAAAGTGCTTAGCATAGTTTCTGGCAAATAGTAGTTTCCATATAAATGCTAGATATGATGATAGAATCTAGGTCAAAAATCAGAGCTTTCATTGCAGAAATAAATACAAAACTAAAGACCAATTAACAAAACACACAATTGAAACTTCCTAAAAAGTAATAGATCCACTGAAAAGAAGAATTATGGACTTGGAATTTTTAAGCTCAAAAGTGAAAATAAATTTGATAAAGAAGAAGTACTTTGAAATAACACAGAAATTCCATACTAAAGTGAATGACTTTGAATATAGGATAATTGATAGATAACTTACTTAAAGACAAATTATGAAGCATTGATCTTCCAGGAAAAAAAATAGGATTAAAATTTTTAAATCTAACTAAAACATTCTAGGATGTGGTAGAAGAAAACATTTCCAAGTTTTAACCACAGATTATAAAACATTGATAGACTAAATCCATGTATTGTTAACAGAGAAAAAGTGTATGTTTGGCATATAATAATTATTTTTCAAAATTTCAATGCTAAAAAGCAATATTTGTTAAGTCTATTAATTATAAAGGAATATCAATTTTATTGGCCAAGATTACCACAACACCCCACAAATCTGAAAAAAAAAAGATTGCAATAGCTATTTCAAAAGTAAAGCCTAATTATGAATACAAAATTATTTTTAATAAAGAAAAGAAAACTTGATTGATATATTCCATGAGAAGAAATCAGAGAAAGCACAACTTTTTTTTCTGGAAATACTTCAGATAAGAGAAAAGCAAGGAAGGTAAATACAATAATCAAGAAAAGCTTAAATAATGAAATAAAGTTTCTTATCGTCACTAGGCTTAAAAAAGATATAGGTTTTGATGGATTAAAGAAAAGACAAAGAAAAAACATTAAAGGACAAAAATGGATCTTGGGACAAATGGAGAACATAATTTAGCAAGTTGAAGATGGCATGATAGCTACTTGGAAAACATCAGAGATAAAGAATAAATAACCTAGCCACGAAAAAATAATAATTTCAAGTAGAGCAGCAGCATACAAAATAAATCTTCTAAAATCACAAGCAACTATATGTAAAGCAGTTTAAAAAAAATACAGGAGCTAGTGACCTAATGTAAACTCTCATTTAGCAAAACAAACAAACAAAAAATGAATAAAATACCTTGAAGTCAATCTACAAAGACATTTATGGAAATTATTTTATAAAGTATCCTGTAAAAGAGAAGGATGACTAAAGTAACTGAAGAACCATCCATTTTTTTTTGTTTGTTTTGCCTGTGTGAATATAATAAAAATTATATTACCTAAATTAACTTAGAGATTTAATGCCATGTGAATTCAACTAAACAGGGGGCATTTATGGATTTAAAATAGCAGCAAAATTCTTTTAGAAAAAGGTCTTGTAGTGATAAGTAGCTCTTAACCTGGAGTCCATGAACTTTTTTTTTTTTTGGCAATTGAGGTTAAGTGACTTACCTAGGGTGATACAGCTAGGCAGTATCAAGTGTCTAAGCTTGCATTTGAACTCAGATCCTCTTGACTTCAGGTGCTGCATTCCTTGCATTATCTAGCTGCCCAGTCTATGAACTTTTATAAAATAGTTTAGAATACTGTGTTTTATTTTTATTATATATTACATATATTGTTTTATTTTTATTATATATTAATATATTGGTAAAATATCCATATAATCAATTTTACTTTGCATTTTTATGTATTATATTTTATGCGTTTAAAATATTACTGTGAGAAAAGGTCTATAGGCTTTCTATAGTTCCTTACTACAGGGAATTAATACAAAAATAGAAGATCAGGCATAAGTTCCCAGTAAAAATGTGGTTAAAAGATATTGACTATTTTTAAATTTGAAATATTTTTCAAAGAAAAAATGTAGAATTATGATTACCAATAACAAAAATACAATTTTAAACAACTAAGAATTTACTTTTTAGTCAGAAAATTAAGAAAGACAATAATCAATATTACAGGGGTAAAAGAAACACAAGTACAATAAGACATTGCTAGTGGAGCTTCTTAGTAGTCCAATCATTCCAGAAAACAATTCGAAATTTTTCACATACACAAAACGTGAATCAATCCAATGATCTCACTGCTAAATATATACCTATAAGATATTAAAGACAGAAAGACTCATAAAAACTATAATATTAATAGAAGTAATTTTTATAATAACTAGAAACTCTAAACCTAATGGGTGCTTCCAAATATTGATGATAGGCTACATAAATTATGACATATGGATAAAATATAATATCATTTATGAAGAAATGAAAAATTCAAAGGATGACTTGTATGAAGCTATGTAAATGGTGATTATAACAATAAAACTTAAAATAATAAAATAAAACTAAATATTGCTTAATTATGATGATCCAATTTTTAACACAGTAAAGAGATAAAGGGAAGTATCCCATCTTTTTTTTTTTTTTGGGAATGTGGGGAACTATGGGTGTATAAAGGTGCCTAAATTGCCAAAGTCTCCATAAGCATTAGTTTTGCACAACAGTTTTATCTTTTACTTTATTACAAAAGGAAGGCTTGCAGAGGAGGGGGTGCAAATTAAGAGAAAGAGGACCACGGGAAAGGCATATTTCTGGGAATGACTAGTATTTTAAAAGTTATCAATAGAATTTAAAATTAAACAAGAAAAGGAAAAAAAGAGAAGTTGCATGTAATCTGCAGAAAGCAATCATAGATCAAAACAATTTTCACTCATAAAAGGTATCAAATACTGGCCAATATTTCCTCAAAGTAATTAGAAAGGGGAGAGAACAGAAAGAGAGAAGTCTAATGGAAGGAACAAAACCTGTCTGTTACATATTCTGTGTAACAATAGTCAAATAATTCTTGGGCCTTAGTTTTCTCATTTGCAATGCAGGAGGAATAGATTAGGGGGCTTCTAAGCTTTCTTATAGCTCTAAATGTATACATCTATCTTTAAATCTATACATCTTATTTTTTAAATAACAAGAGTGATATAATTCTGTTGACAGAGTTGGAACCTCCAAGACAATCAAGGAACTCTTCATATGATCAAAACTCTTTAAAGTATTCTGACACCAAAATGAGTGAAAGAACTGGTATATGGGAATTCTTAGAAACTGTCAATTATCTCTGAAAAGTTATAGAGAACTGGAGAAATATGGATATAACCCAATATTTTTTTTAAAAGGGCAATCAGTAGAGTCTATAAATTTAAGTCTGTGAAGCTTTCTTTGAATTCCTAGTAAAATTCTAGGACATATTAACAGGATAGTAGAACAGAAAGTAGTATTCAAAATGAGCATTGCTATATTGAGAACAGGTCATTCCAACCTAACATTTTTAATAGAATGATTAAATAAGAAAAGGAATAGCAAGAAGTAGTATAGTCTTGTGGATACAGAGTTCATTTCAGAATCAAGAATTTATCTGGGTTCAAGTATCATTTTGACATACATTGGTCGTACAATCCTAAGCAAGTCACTTAACCTTTAAGATTATAAGATGGGGGGGGGAAACTGAAAAGTCAGGTAGAAAAATCTGTTATCTTACCTTAAATGGTATAATTAAGTTATTTTAAAATTTCTAACAAACATATCAGCACAGAATATATATATATATATATATATATATTCATGTTGGGTCACACAGCCAATATTTTTGGATTTTTGGAACTTGTACCCAAGTCTTTGTGATTTAGAGGTCATGGATACAGTTTACCTAACATGGACAATAAAAACTTTCACTCCCTCCCTCCCTCCCTCTTTCCCTTCTTCTCTCCCTTTCCTCCCTTTCTCTGTGTAGTGTTGTAAGTCTAACCAAGATGGCTTTAAAAATCAAAGTAGGACAACTTTGAAATACTCAGGAACTCTGTTCAATGCAATGATTCTAGAGAACTTATGGAACAACTGGTCATCCACCTTCTACTATATCACAATTTTTTCTATCAAAGAAAACAGATAGTAATGAAACACATGTCAGAAATCTCTATACAAATGCACAAAATACAGGCAATAAACTTAGTGAACAACTGATCTTAATTTAAGTAGGAAAATTTGACTTCAAAGGTATTGATGGAACATGATGTGATGGGACTTGTGAATAGACTTGAGAATATAATATATTCTTCAAAAGTAAAAGCCTAAATAATCTGGGAACATATAAGTAGGAATGAAGCATGAAACACAGAGAGAAACCATAGCATTATTAATTGTGAAGGTATGCTATGGACCACCTTTTCCAAAAAAAATGGTATTAGATAAAGGAAGGGCCCAGACCATCCACCTTTCATTTCTCTTGTGATACTCTATTTCTGCCTCTCTGGATTTTACCACCATGTTCCCCATCCTAGTATAATCCTCTTCTCATTCATTTGATGGAAATTTCTGAATTTTTATCATTTACTTAAGAAACAAGAGGCTATAATAAAGTTCAATTTACATCCTAGAAATAAGGTGATTTTTCATGGTTGTAAGCAACTCTTTATAAATTGCAGAATAGCTGCTGATCTTCCAGAGTACAGATTTTTTTTTTCATCATTTGTATATCAATATCCAATCCTTTCCACAGTGCTTGGGGCTGAGAAAGTTCTTAATAAATGCTTGTTGATTCACTCACTCCTTACTGACTTGCACTGATAGAGAGAATTTCCTTGTCAAAAAAAAGCTAATGAAAGCAAAAGTCTGGACATACGTTTTAAGCTTTTCTTTAAGAAGCTTCACAGCTTCAAGAGAAATGGACAAAGTATAAAGAATGGAAGTAGAGTCACTATAGAATTTCAGAGCATTCTGTCCCCTCAACTTCCAGTCATCTTGCCAGAGTAAACTGGAGAAATATCTGTGAGATAGCTGGTGCACAAAATAAGGACCTTTGCCTTTCTGTTCTTGATACTAAAGCGCCAGTCTAGAAGACATAATGGAAATGATCTAGGATCTCTGTATTTTTTTAATGAAAGGCTAGGTATGATATTTCATAGGTGATTTACACACACATACAATCTGACAGAAAGATTATATTAGTGAATATAATAATCATAATTATCTAATTATTTCAATTTCACAGCTAAAACTGAAAAGAAATCTATAATATTGTTGAAACAGTTACCAAAAATAATTATTTTAACAAAATAGTTGAATTTATATTTAAATAGAACAGAGGTTCATGGTGTTAGAATGAACTGAAAACAAAAACAAAAACATTTGACATATCTAACCATGTCTTTTTGTAGGTAATTTTATCTATGGCTCAGTCAAGTCTCAATGGCAAAACAAAAGAGTTTTTGGTGGGTTAAGATGTTCTAATAAAAATAAAAATCCTTTAAAAAGTATAGAAATATTCAAAACTCATTGAAATAAATCAGGATCTTTTATTATTAATTTCCTTGGGCAAGCAAACAAAAAAAAATCCCATTAAAACAAAAGAAAAGAAATGTCTCAAATTTTAACACTTCACTCAGAGCCGGCAAACTATTGTAAAGAGCCAGCTGTTTCACATTAACAAAGGTTGGAGCAATTTCACTAAGAAAGCAAGCAAAACACATACTTGTGGTGCAAGTAAATGCCTTGAAAGCTTGTTGCATCATGTAAGTCAAGTTCAGATAACTCTAGGCTAACCTGGTGAATGTGTGGTATGTATTTCTGGGTTTAAAAAAGGGGGAGCATTGAAATTCATACATAGAGGTGCTGCTACAGTTTTCAGCAAGGGTTTAAACAAGTTTGAACGTATTAGATTTTGAAAGATTATGCCAAACTAACCTGAACATCTGATTTATTCCATTTTAGGCAGAAGTACTAAGGTTTATTATGCTAGGAAAAGACATATCACTAAAAAAGCTTTTATAAAATGCAAAGTACATGTGATCCAAATAAGAAATGTGTGTACTTCTGATGCCAAATAAAGATTAAGGAGTTGTTAACACTGTCTGGATACTGGTAATGTTGACATTCACATAAATCTACAAAGGTTAAGGACATGAAGATCATAGATAGAAATTGTTCTCTATTATTTTAATTATAATCTCATGATTAGCTTATATTTATATATATTTCTATATAGACACACACTCATACATATATATATATAGTGTAATAGTAAAATATGATTTAGGAAAAGAAAATAATGAATACATGAACGAATCATGAGAAAAATATTTGCATATATATGTAGAATATTTTGTCTCATAGTGTAAACTGTTTAACCATCTTGAGTTTAGTATAATGAATGATTCCCTATCTTTTGTGAAGGACTATTACAATCTCTTCTATAAACTAACTTATTATATTATTATTATATCTAATGAGTGCCTTTAACACAGATAATATGTACCAACAGATGGTATGGCAATTCTTGACCAAATTGTTCTTCAATTTGAGAATCTGTTTTGATGAAAATGAAATCTTTTTGAAGTCTCCATTTTGTAATACTGGAATAATTTCTTCCATAAAGCTTATCTTTACAGAAAAACTGTCCAAATTTCAGCTTTCTAATGAAAACATTAGTTAAGTATATATTTGTAATTCTTAGACATATTTTTAAAATACTTATATGCATTGTACCATTCGGTCAATTCATAAACTCGGGAAGTTCTTACCTTTTTCATCTTTAAATCAGGAGTTCTCAACCTTTTTTGTTTGTTTTATGTTTATTCTGTGGAAGCCCTGTAAAAACTATGGACCCCTTCTCATGATAATTTTATAAATGCACACAATAAAATATATCAAATTAGAAAGAAATTAATTATATTGAAATAATTATCAAATTATTGAAAAAGTTTCATAATGCCTAGGTTAAAGTCAAATGAGATATTTGTAAGGAACTTAACACAAAGTGAATAATAAATGCTTCTTCACTGTCCCCAACCTCTATCCAACCCTCTTAAGATCCTCTGTCTTCAGATAATCTCTTCAATTTTTATTCAATGCTCTTTTTTATGTCTTCTGGGGCCAAAAAGAAAAAAGTCCTTCATATATTAATGATAGTTAATATGTTCCTAAAATTTCTTTTTTCCAGGACATACTTCTCCACTTCTTTAATCATCTCCAATCCCCTTACAATCGCCAATGGTCATTCGCCCTAGGCCAAACTCTACAATTTGTCTCTCTCTCCTCCCCCTTCCCCCGAGAATGGGGGCAAACAGAAATGATCAGTATACTTTTTTTTTAATTTAATAGCCTTTTATTTACAGGTTATATGTATGGGTAACTTTACAGCATTAACAATTGCCAAACCTCTTGTTCCAATTTTTCACCTCTTACCCCCCCACACCCCCTCCCCTAGATGGCAGGATGACCAGTAGATGTTAAATATATTAAAATATAAATTAGATACACAATAAGTATACATGACCAAACCGTTATTTTGCTGTACAAAAAGAATCAGACTCTGAAATATTGTACAATTAGCTTGTGAAGGAAATAAAAAATGCAGGTGGGCATAAATATAGGGATTGGGAATTCAATGTAATGGTTTTTAGTCATCTCCCAGAGTTCTTTCTCTGGGCGTAGCTGGTTCAGTTCATTACTGCTCCATTGGAAATGAGTTGGTTGATCTCATTGCTGAGGATGGCCAGGTCCATCAGAACTGGTCATCATATAGTATTGTTGTTGAAGTATATAATGATCTCCTGGTCCTGCAAATGATCAGTATACTACTAATGAGTTTAGACTAATTCAGAATAAAGAAAAATAGTCACCTTTCTTCTTTTGAATGTAGGATTTCTCTTTTGGTAGAGTACCACCCCAGCCAGAAACTACTATATATCCATCACATTTGTAAGTTTTGTTTGTTTTTTTTAACTGGGACCAAGGCCTCTTAACTTTGTATTGTAGTCAGCCATTTGACTGACTGATGGAGGCAACAAGCAGTTATTCATTTAGACCTCAGTTAGATGCTATTATTCTATAGTTGAGGAAAGGGAGATAGAGGTCAAGTCATTTATCCAGGTCACATAATAATTAAATTTAAATTCAGGTCTTTCTGACTCCAGGCCCAGGACTCTATTCATTATACTATTAAATCACCTATGAATTCTTTATTAGAATAATATTTTTAAAATGCATATAAAATATGTAAGATTGCAAAGGAAATCAATTATATTGAAAATTGTAAAATTTGGACATAAATCCCCAGATTAAAAATATCTTGATATAAATCATATAAAGAGAGCTTTAAATTTATTCTAATTAAATTTTATTAGGTTCATATCATGTTATTCCAAATCATCAGAATCTTTTCAAATCCTAATTGTAACCTAACAATGATCCTTGCCAGCTTTGTATTACATAAATATCAGGAGGTTTCCATCTAGGTCTTCATCCTAAATTGCTGATAAAATGTTAAAATGCACAAGGCCAAAAATACCTTTGGAACACATTCTCTTAAAATTATCTTCCCAGAATGACACTGACTTATAAATGATATTCCTTTGAGTCTGTCGTTTAACTGGTTCTGAATTCACCTTTCTGTATTATCAACAAGTTCATTTCTTGCTACATTGCCAACAAAGATAGCATGATTCTGGCAAATGCTTTGTTGACATTTCTAAAACTTAGGCCTATAGCATTTCTCTGATATCTCCCTTTAGTAAATGTTTTAAAAAACCTGAAATTGCCTACCAATATCTGTCTTTGATGAAGCCATTTGTAATCACTGTTTCCTTTAATAAATAAAGGGCTCATAAACTATACCTCTTATAATATTGTTCCAGAATTTTGTCAGGAAGTTAAATTTACTCCTTTGTAATCTACAGATTCTGCAATTCTCTCTATTTTAGAAAATGGCATTTGTACTTTTCTAGTCCCATGGCACCTCTCAAGTTCAACAAGATCTTTCAGAAATTATTAATAATGACTTAGCAATCACATTTGCTAATAGAATTTTGAATTTATCCATCTTTTTTTGAAAAGCAATGTAGAATAGTTAAATAAGAATTATGAAATTTGCATATCATTTAATCCAATGATTCTTCTATTAGACTAATATCACATGTCAAAAAGGTTGTAGATTGGAAAGTAGAGTATCTATGCAATAATATTCCTAGCAGCCCTATTTATAAAAGCAATACAAAACAAAAATATTGGGAAAAAAATTGTTCAGTGATTTGGGAATGAGTGACCAAATAATGCTGTAACAAAAAAAGAAAATACTATCAAACCATAAGAAATTATGAAAATGAAGACTGAAGAAATATAAGAAGATTGTTATGAATTATTAAAGAATGCTGAACTAAGAATGATCACATTATCATGTGATAAATTATCATTTTTTGTTAAAATTATGAATTTTAAAATTATAATAGCAACAAACCACAATTATTTGACGGCATCCTTTATTCCAAATTTTCTTCTGAGTTTCTTATAGTTGTATGTTACAGACTGTTCATACCTACCATATACCTTTCACTTGCCTTCTATGTGATATTATTTTTAGTTCTTCCAAGACAGTAGAGGTCTTTATACAACAATGATACAATGTTTATAATGAAAAAACTGACACAAATAAGATCCACTGTTATAGACATTTTCCATCCAGTTAGTCTTTCCTGTGTAAGTGGATAGTGCAAACCTAAATTTGGATTTCTTCTGTATGTATTTGATCAGGCCATACTAACCTTCCCAATTCACCCTCTAAGTTTTATTTCAAAGCACTGAGCTGTTGGAATCCAAATGGGTTATGTGGTTCCATGACCATCAATGATTAAAAAAGAAAGAAAGAAAGAAAGAAAGTAGATGCGATTGACAAATCTATTTCCCATCATCTGGAATTGTCTTTCCATTTTCACCACAAAATTTTCTTGGGATGAAATGACAGTCTTACAGTTCTCAGAATCATTCAATTTGAGAAGTAGAATTAGATGATTTTCTCAGAGCCAGTATTCATAGAAGTACAAATTATTAGCTAAACAGAAGCAAAGGGGTTCCAGTGTTCCTTAGTCAATTTTTCTTTTGCTAAAAGTCATTTCAAGGGACTGCTGCTTTAAAAATTAAATTTCATTTTTCTTTCATTTTCATTTCTTATGCTGATATAATTATATAAAATTGATTACTTATGTTTATTACATACTACATGAAGTCCTATTTATTTGTTCTAAATTTACTGTGCTCAAATCTTAGAGCATAAACTTCTCATTCAAATATTTCAAAATTTTATGAAGATATCTTTTTTTTTCTAACTCATGTTCCAACTTTTAAAATCCATCCTCTTATTGTTAACCAGCTACTACCTCTCATCATTCCAGTTATCTTTGTCTACTTTATTACATGTTTGTTGAAGAATGATTATTGGAACTAAAAACAACATTCCAAGCATAGGCACTTTACAGTTTTCTCATACATAAACTTGAGGAAGATCATATTCTACGTCTGTTCTTATGGAGTGTTTTCATTTAGAGATCAAATAATTTGCCCTAGGACACAGTTGGTAATGAAAGCAATCTAAATCTACTGAATCTCTAATTCTATATTACTTTCATTAGTGCTTTTTATAAGGTCATATAGCCGATGCCTGCAAAAACACTTTTTAACCCTTATTTATTTTTCTTGAGGACCCTAAAGTAAATGTTAATATTAGGAACTTCAAAAGAAATACTTACAGTTGAGGTTTCCTCTTCAATATCTCGAGTTGCAATTTTATGACAATTCTTCCTCAAAGTAATATACACTTTTAACTTTTAATTTAACTCATTTCTGAGCTATAATGCCTAGTCAAATCTTTCTAAAATGTCTGCCAATTTTCAAGATGTACTTAGGTCTTCTTTTAGGTTATTTATCTTTTATTTTGAATCATAAAATTCCATGTTAACATTAAGTTGCTTGATGCTTTGGGGGGATGATAATATTCACTAAACTTGGCTATATTATGTTAAGGTACATGTTAACTGGCCTCCACTGATGGTTTTTGTTATACGTCAAATAAGGTAACATTTAATATTTTGATATAATGAACATAAAGCATGCAAAGTGTACATTGAAAAACTTAGAAGCAATTCAAATAGAAAATAACTAGCCTATAAAGCTTAGTTAATACATTTGGTTGGCAATGTTAGAAGTAGTAGTTATAAACATGGTACAAATTTATATAAAATGCTCACATCAGCTAAAGACTACAACATTCTGTTACTCATTCATATAACTATAAAGGGGAGAGTGAAGAACTATGCCTGACTAGAGATGATCACAAAACATAGAATATATCAGTTTACTATGAGTTTAAAAAAAATCACTAGAGAATACTTCTCTGACAAGGCTGATTTAGAGAGTAAACAATGATCTATTCCCATTATATACACATATTACAGAAAGGATATCCATGAGTTCTAGGTTAACAAGCTATAAAGTACATTTTTATTGCTTAAAACAGCAACTTAGGATACTGTGATGCAAAAGAATTCTATTTTAAACTACTGCTACATTTAGAACTGCATTTTCAATTTGTCAGATCATCTGAAGAAAAGAAGAATTTCATATCCTGATTAGTAGAAAGCAAAATTCTAGAGACAGAGGGGGAAAAAATGTATCAATGGTATAGAAAAACTGGTAATATCTGAATAAAAAACATGGAACTCATGCTGGGACTGTATACAAAGTTATATGGTTACATGATTATTTTTATTTGACAGCCTATTCCATTTTTTCTACTCATATAGCTATTACTATGGTTCAAGCA
The DNA here is from genome assembly GCF_902635505.1 of Sarcophilus harrisii. Lineage (NCBI taxonomy): Eukaryota > Metazoa > Chordata > Mammalia > Dasyuromorphia > Dasyuridae > Sarcophilus > Sarcophilus harrisii. Next base: position 128,148,902 of record NC_045429.1, read on the forward strand.
TTTCATCAGACTATTGTAATAACCCCCTAATTGGTCATCCTGCTTCAGGTTTCTCTTTTCCAATCCATCTTCTCTTCACATTAACTAAAATGATTTTCCTTGAGCATAGAACTGACTATTTGACCCTCCAACACAATAAATCCCAATGTTTCCTACTACTTCTAGGACCAAATACTTAACTCTTCTGTCTAGCATTTATAGTCCTTCACAACATGGTCCTTCCAGCATTATTATACAGTGTTTTTTGCTCCATATTTTATGGTCTATCCAAACTTGTCTTCTTGAGGTTCCTTGCTTAACAAGAATGATTTGTAATGATTACTGAATGATCAATCAATAAGTATTTATGCACCAAGTACTGTGTTAATCTCTGGGGACACAAAACTAAAAAAAAGTTCCTGCCCTCAAGGAATTTACATTCTATTAAAGGAGATAATATATACACATATTGATACAAAATAATTACAAATATTGCAATGATTACAAGATGGAACATCTCCATTCGCTGTGTAAAAAAGCATTGTTTTATTTCTGGAATGCATTTTTTTTTCACCTCTACTTTAAAAATACTCAGATCAAGCCTAACCCTTCAACATGAAAACTTTTTTGACTCCTCTTTCTTAAAAGCTAGTGCTCTCATAGATAGTGTTATATTTTGTGTACATTTTTTATGATGACTTTAGATGAACTCTATGTAACCCTTTAGTCTGAATGTTCTTTGAATTCCATAAAATTCAGTTAAGAGTTCTGAAATAAAGTATGCCAATTCAAATATGGCGATTATTGCACACTTTCCATGTCATTGTGAGAAAATTATGTTTACCCATTTTAGGATAACTTCTTTACTCAATAGACCATATAGACTATTAAATTATTCAACAAGAAAAAGGGGAAACTCTTCTATCTAATCCAAGTTACTACATTTAATGATATACTGCCAATGAAATATATGAAAAAGACTTTTTGTTTCATGGAGCACATGTGTGCTCCATTTACATTTACATTCTTATAATGTAAAGAAACAAAACTGAAATAAAAAAATAAAGATCAGGTCAAATATATATCATGAATAGTATATCTTCATTTTTGCATTTTTCTCTTTTTAACTATAACTAACTAAGTCACAAAGCAAAACCTAACAATTTATTATGTGTTTATGTAATTTATATAATTATGTGTAATACCTCCCAGGTTGATGGATTTATGTAAACCTGTTTCAAGTGAGACTAGTATTCAAGGCAAGCAACATGAAAGATACCTTTCAAATCAATTTTATAATTTATGCTATGAAAATAATATACCAATACATGATGGATTTTGTAACAGTAGGATCATTCTCCATTATGGTAACTCAAATCCTTCTATAATTTAGTAGAAATGCTGTAAGAATTTTCTTAGTCTCAAATGGCTAACTCACTTTCCCATGGTCTTATAAGCTGGTAAACCTCAGAACTGAATTTTGAAATTAGATCTTCCTGATTCTAAGGCTAGGAGCATATGTATTATGAAAAACTGTCTCTCATGAAAAAGATTCAGGAAGAAATTAAGTAAAATTCAGCTAAGTGAGAAAAGAAACTTACAACACCAATGACCCAAGATACTCAAAGCCATTCAAGACAGTCCTTGATTAGGGGAAACAAGAAGGTTCAGAAAAGAAATGATCCAAAGAAGAGTTTAAGTGTTATATGGCCATTTGTAGGGAAGAAACAGCATTTGAAATTTTTAACTGTTTCATTTGGATCTTTATTTAGGTATTTTTTTATTTTGGGTTTTTATAGTATTTTAATTTTAATTAATTAGTTTGGTAACTACTTGTAACTACTTATTTGTTTAAATGTTGCTGAAGAATAAAGTGTCAGAATGTAAATGTAGCAAATTTAAATTAAAAATTCCACAGCCTTATAAAATGATTATGTAAAGTTTATGTACCTTTTAAACTGTGAAGATCTGGGGAAAACTTGCAGTTGCCTCCCCCACACCCATCCAGTTAGTTTAGACAATACATACATTTTTTTGTTTAGTCACTTTCAGTTGTGTCCAACTCTGTGACTTTTTGAAAGATTTTCTTGGCAAAGATGCTGGAGTGTCATTTTCTTCTATTTTTTTTTATAGATAGTTTTTTTTATAGATAAGGAAACTGAGACAAACAGGTAAAGTGACTTCCCCAAAGTCATAACAGCCAGTATGTGAGACCAAATTTGAACTCAAGAAAATGATCCTGACTTCAAACCCAGCATTGTATACAGTGCACCAAGTAGCTGCTGTCCCCATACACTTATACATCTGTGTGTGTGTGAGACAAAGAGGTATATATATATATATATATATATATATATATATATAGAGAGAGAGAGAGAGAGAGAGAGAGAGAGAGAGAACGCATCTATTTGGCATAGTTCATTTTTTTTAAACTGTCAATAGGCAATGTCAAGCCACTGTCAATGATACAGGATTTGTCAGGACAAAAGCACTTGCCTGCCTTCATACATGTGGGACAAGGGGTAATACATGATGATAATAATGATGATGATGAAAAGTCATACTGATATAACACCATAATCACTGGCATAATGTGATATTTGACCTTGAGTCACAGAGATTTCTTTGTGGAAATGGAAGGGTTTATATTGACAAATCAGGGCTATCACTATTATCTTAAGAGCAGTACTTCTTTATAAAGCATATAAGATACTGAAAATTTCCATAATAAATCACTTCAGGACCTGAGGTTCTACATAAGAAAGTGGCAATGGCACATTATCACCAACAATGATGTTAGTGATAATATTTTTTATTATTTTGCTCATTTATCAAAAGAAACAGAGTTTTTATAATTTACTATTTTACTAAAAAGAGACTGGCCCAGAACTCCACATGTGATAAAAATGTACACTGACCAGATAATCCAATGGATGGATATCTCTTGATGTCAATAACAATGAAAAAGGAGTAAAAAATGGAGAAAAAGGAAAAGAACAACAACAGAAATTCATTGAAGGGAACAATGAAGTCAATAAAGATAAATGAAGAAGAAAAATATAAGACAAAATCTCCCTGAAGCTCTGTACATAAACTAATCTTCCTTGAATGAAAACCAAATTATGGATTAATTAAATTTACTGATGTGGCCCTTAAATAGTTAAGAATTTTCATGGAAGCAGAATTAAATTTGGAAAAAAAAAAAGATAAACTTGGTATTCCCTGAAGCTGTCCAAATGCTGAATAGACTGCCTGGGAGACTTTGGATTTTCTTTCTTTGGAAACCTCCAAAAATAAAAGTGATAGCCACTGTTGAGAATGTAATAGAAAGAATTCCTGAATAGGCACAGTTTGGATTAGAGTACTGTAGAGGCCTCTTCTGTGATCCTATGATTTTTTAAAAAATGTTTCTATTTCATCTACAAAGAAGAATGATGGAATAAAAATTGTTTACTAGAGAATTAAATCCTAAATTAACGTCAAGATGGTAAGGAATTTCTGGTATCTTTATTTCACTTGACCCAGGTAAACCTGAATATGATTGCCATATTGATCTGCCTTTGATCTAAAAAGAACTATTGAAAAACAGAGTAGCCACAGAACCAAAAGAAGGCAAACACTATTCCAATTTCCAAAAGTGGGAAAAGCTAGCTACTCCAAGCAATAGGGTGGTGAATATGATGTTATCTTTGGCAAGATGCAGGACTAACTATAACAACTCTCAACAATTTGAGGTGATCAACAAGAGTTTGAATGGGTTGATTAAAGCAATGTTGCTAGAAAAACCTCATTTTCTTTTCAGACTGGATCCAATGAACTAGTTTACTAGCTTTGGGAATGACATGAAATATATATTTATATATATTTGAGCAAGATTGTGAGATAAATACTGTATGATGGTATAATGAGATAAGTTGAGAATAGTTTAATTGACTAAGCCAAAATAAATTTGGTTAATGGACTAATGTTAATCTGGAGGGAAATTTCTATTAGAAAAGCCACGGAGATTTATCTCTGGTCCAGATTACATAGCACTTTAGTCATTTTTTTTGGGGGGGTGTGAAGATATATATAGCATGTTTTAAAAATTTATGGATACTGTGAAGAGAATAATGTGGATAACACTGAACATCATAACCAGGACTCAAAGAGTCTTGGCAGTGTTAAATTGGAATACAAATAAACACAACAAATTGCTCTAAGGAAAAATAATTGCATAAGTATAGATTTAAAGGACACAGCTAGCTAGACAATAGTTTATGTCAAAAAGTTCTTGTGTGGAATGGAAACTTTTAGGACTAGAAAGGACCCTAAAGTATATCTAGCCTAATTCTCCTTCTTTTAAAAATAAGAAAACTGAGGCTGAGAAAAGTTGAAAAATATTGCTGAAGTGTTATACAAGTAGGTAATAGCAATTACTCAGTGATACCAAATTTTTGGTTTGCTAGCATGATTTCTGCTATTTAAACTTTATTTGGAACTAATAGAATTAGATCATAGTTCTCTGTAAGGTGATTAGATCACCTGCACAGCAAAGATTAACTCCAGGTTTTAATTTCACATCTTTCTTGGCAACAGATCTTCCAAAATTCTTTTTATCAACACATTTTGTTCCTTATTATGTCTTACTTCCTTTCTTCTTTTTCTCATGCCTCATATATCTTGACTATAAAATTCTTTATCCATCTTGGGCATTACAAATTATCCAGCAAACTACAAGAAATTTTGCAAAATAATAACAGCCAAAGCATACTTTTCTATCAGGAGAAGGGTCTGGACATCAAGTTTCCCTCTATCTAGCAACAACTCTTCTTCAAGTTGGCCTCCTCTATTAACCTCTTTCAATTTTTTCATCCAAGTCACTAACTAGAATTATCCCAGATAAGTTAGCAATCACTGCATTGGTTTTATATGAAACTTGATCAAATTAATAAACTTGGCTAAATAGTTACTGCCATTGAATAATCAAACATTGAGATAATATGTCAGGCCAATCACTTTAAAGACAAATACAACTAGATCAGAAATACACATTCATACACTGAGAAAGATACTATAGCAATATATTACTTTCTTCAAATCTAATAACATTTGTTCGAAGAAGTTTTCGTGAAACCAAACATTTTGAACACAACATTACAGAGATCTGAATATACAAAGTTTTACTCTTTCATTGTTGGTACTTTATTATGGCTTCAGCAAAAGATGTTTTCCATAGAAAAGAACTGATAGAATTTCTTATTGATGTTAATTATATATAATACATCTCTTCAGATATAAATGGTAATAGTGCATATAAATGGTAAAAATGCACTTATTTTGAAATATTCAATTTGTATTATGAAAGATACTTAATATTATAGATCACCTTATTGTTTCTTTTATGAAGAACATCACATAAAATCCTGAACTTCCCTTTTAGTTATTTCTTCTTAGAGTACATTACTGTGCTTGGAGACTCATTTAGATATGATTACATATTTAGGACTAAAAGGGAACCTAAAATTTATCTATTTAGATATGATTACATATCACAAGGAAAGCAATACCTAGTGAATAAATATATTAGTAATGCTCAAATTTTAATATTAAATATAGTTGAGAATGGCTGTTATACCTGCTACTAAGAAGGCTGAGACTGGTGCATCTTTTGAGCTTCAAAGTTTTGAGTTATAGTGGATTAAACCAATCAGTTGTCTAAACTAATTCAGCTTTACAATGATGAGTCTCTAAGCATAAGGAACCATCTTGTTGCCTAAGGAAGGGCAAATTGGACCGAGTTGAAAATAGTTAAGTTTCCTTACAGATCAGAGTGTGGCCCTGGCCTGTAAATAGCTCCAGACTTCCAGCCTGAGTGTTATGGTAATATTCATGGATCCACACACACAATCAAACAAACATTTTTCCCCCCGCTCCAGACACACACTATTATGTTGCATATACATATTTGATGAATAAAACATGAATGTAATATAGAATGTCATAATTATATAAAGATATTTAAAATAATCTTCTATAGCTTCTAAAAAACAATCTAATAACAGCAAGGCATTTTCACTAAATATACTATTTCCCTCAAATTTAGTATCATGTAAGTTATATGAATTTCAATATGAAATATTGAATATCAGTGAACCAAAAACTTAAAAGCAACTCAGTTTGAAAACAGAAACTTCATTATGAATATATGTTACATATACATATAATTATGCACATATATGGTGAATATACACATAGCTATATACATATAGCTATGCACATATATCAAATATATAGACACCAAAAATCAAGTCAAAAAAGTCTTAATTGTATTTGAGAGCATGTAAAAAAGTTGACCAAAGTATAAAAATCAAGAATCATCTCATTATGTATTTTTAAATGTTTTTCTGTGTCTAAATGTCCTTAGTTGTTTGTTTGTTTGGTCTGAAGTATAGTTTAAAGAAAAAATTGCATTATCACTTGACATAATTGTTTAAAGTTGCAACAAGCCACTGAAATAAAATACATAACTCTTATTCAAAAATTCATTTTTGAATTGAATATAGACAATATTAAATAATAAATAAATAATAACAATATTTTTATAAGAGCATTTTAAGGCTCACACAGCACTTTCCTCACAAAAATTCTGTGAGGTAGGTAAATGTTTATAAGTGGATATCCTTAGTTAATTGATAAAATTAGCTTAGAATAACAAATATTGTCATTTTAAAAAAAAATCCTGTTACTACTATCTAAAATCTATTAGGAAGCAACAGGATATCACAATTCTCCTTAGAAGTACCTTGTAAAATCTTCTCAATATTTAAAGCACAATAAAATTTTATATCTTTATTCATAGTAAGAAGTACTAATGTATCAAAGTTATCATAATTGTATAAATACCCTAGTATTGAAAATATCTCAGGAAACTTTAAACAATGAACATTATGTAATTTGCTAATATTAAGCAAAACTAAAAAAAATTAGTCTAAATTTAGTCTTAAAATAGTCAAATCTACTTTTTCAGGTAGAAAAATGTATCAAAAATAATGAGAAAGCATATGTTGCAATACTTAATATGGTTACTATGGTAATAGTTACTTTCTAATAGTTTGATGAAATTGCCCTTTGCAACTAGAATTCTATATAAAAAGTCATCAATTAGAAATATGAAATGTACTGATATTTTACAGCCAAGTTAATACAACTGGATTGGCAGTTTCTTCTGATTTAGATACTGTTGAATAGAGACAGTGATTCACTGAAGTATTTCTGAATAAAGGCAAAGGGATACATCTGTTGTGATTTTGGTCCCAAAACATTACATATCCACATAATCATGAGACTTCTTCCTTCTTCAGCCCTCAATTCATTCAATACTTGTAGTTACGAGAGTATACTAGAGTCATCAGGTAACGAAAATCAGGATGGTAAGAAGACTATATAAATTGCTTGCATGGACACCAAAGAAGGAAAGATTTTTTAGAAATTAAATAGGGAAATAAAATCTACAAGTGACATAATGAACCCATCTATAGATTTATGATCTAGAGAAAATACAAGCCATAGCTGCCAATGGTACAAGATACAAAGGATATCCTTAAGGGAAACAGATTTTAATTCCAAAATATATATAAAACATATAGGAAATATATGTAAATTTAGTTCAAAATATTTAATATATAAATAACATTGCTTATAAAGTTTAACATATATTCAGAGATGGACAAACTCTCTCAGCATGTCTGGAAAGAAATAAAGTTAATTAGAAAAGAGGGGAAGGTTCATTGAGTGATGCCATGGATTGGCAGGTTGTTTCTGAGTTGATGTGTTTGGATTACTTATATTAAAGTCCCAAGATAAGAGATTATTTTTGTTTTGGATTATAATTGTAGGAAATCCCCCTCCAAAGAGTTTCACTCCAATGGATGATAGCTCTAAGACTTCCTACAGAGCAGGCTGAAAGTCTAAAGGGCATCTTGTTCTTGAATTATTCAAAATTGAGAAATGAGAGTAATATGATTTTAGTGCAAACATCTTCCAATTGACAGAAAGTCAATATGAAGAAAAATTGAAGAGATAGCTATAGAAATTTATAAGTCTTAGGCATCATAGAGAACTATATTCTGAACTATGGTTGCTCTTTGCCTGACAGTTTTTCCTTTCTTCTTCTGTATATATTTTTGTCTTTCTGATCCATGTCACACTATGAAGAACAATGTTGTGTTACTGACCTCATGCCAATTTCTAGGCAATATTGTTAGTATGACTCTCAATACTTAAGTTAATATGCAGAAATACCACTTATGTCTCAACAATGAAATCTTCATAGAGCCCAATTTTCATGATAGAGGGACAAGAGTAAACTTGGAATTGGTGGACATAGATTTGCATACCAGATTTAAATCTTACTTTTGAATGACCTCCCACAAATCACTTCACTACTCTTACTTTCAGGCTCTAAGGTCTCATTTGATTCTAATATTCTATTAGTCTTCAATTTATTTATTGAAAATTTTATGAAGATAATTGCAAGAAATTCAAGACAAAATAGTAAGTTAAGAAACATTTATTAAGTTTTTACTATATGACAGGCACTAGGCTAAGTTCAGAGTGAATACACAAGGTTAAAAAACAAATCAGTTGGTCATCTGTTGCAATAGTACAGGCATAAACTGATAAAGTCCAGCACCAGGGTGGTGGCAGTGTCAGGAGAAAAGAGGGAATACAGGAAAGATGTTACAGAGATAGAAATGACATGACATGGCAACTAACTGGACGGAGTAATTGAGGATGAATAGTTTAGGATGAATATAGAATAATAAGAAAGTTAGAAAGAAGGGGGTATATAATAGCATTTCCTTTTATATAGGAACACCAGTTGGCAATAGAATTGTGTTACTTTTAATTAATGCCAAGCAATGGTGCAACATTTTTTTTTTTTTTTTTGCTGAGGCAATTGGGATTAAGTGACTTGCTCAGGGGTCACACAGCCAGAAGTATTAAGTGTCTGAGATCAGATTTGAATTTAGGTTCTCTTGATTTCAGGGCCAGTGCTCTATCCACAGCACCACCTAGTTGCTCCCATAATACATTTTCTTAAATAATCCTCATTAGAATAAAAGCTCATTGAGGGTAAATATTGTTTATTTTTATCTTTATATGAGGGCTTGGAACAGTATCTATTATATAGAAAGCACTTATTAGATGTCTGATTGACTAGTCCTAAAATGTAGGATCAGTGAAAAGGTCAGTGCTCATTTATACTTTAAGCAAGATTCTCTAAGGTATAGTATAAGAATAAGTTAAGTTATATGCTTGGAAAGTTGCAAAAACTAACTAGTTCTTTTTAGAGGTCTTTTTTAATGGGGGAAGAAAAGCAATATTTGTAACAGAAAAAAAACCCATTAAATAGAGAGCATGAATCCTTGGTCAGTCATCCTAAAATTAAAACTTTAGTTGGAAGTTTGGAGTTGTATCACAGATGTCTTTATTACATATTAAGCTCATTTTTGTACTTTTACTTCCTAATTGGGTAATTATCTTTCTGAATATATCAGGTAAAATTGAGAGTCTCTAACCTCATGATGTTCAGACCTTGAGGCCATAATCACAGCAATAATGAAAGATAATAAGGTGCTGTCCTACATTTGAACAGATTCCCTGAAAGCACTTAAAGTTGTCTTTATGTAAAGCTCCCTCTGAAGTCACTTAAGAGTTCTGTATAAGTATGGGAATAGGGCTAGGAAGGAGAACATGAAAATGCATTTGATTATATAGACTAGCAGCTATGACAGGCAGCATGATGTAGTAGATGTAAAACTATCCTCAGATCATAGGTGACTTGGGGGGGGGCAGGTTTCATCTCTTGCATTTACTGGATGTGTGGCCCTGAATAAATTACTTCATTTACTATCAATGTATGAGGAACTTAGTTGCAGAAAAAGTTCTCATACTTATTAGAGAATTTTCCTTATCAGGGAGTTAATTATATCCCCCAGTCCTTAACTCAAGGAAGCCAAACCCCAATATCTTATCCATTAAAGTTTCCTAAGATCTGTTACCAAGGTCCTAGAAACAAGATAAATAAAGATTTAGTAACTGCTGTTAGTGATTTTGATGAGGCTATTACTCCCCCCCCCCACCCTTTTCAACTCTGAAAAGTTGGCAGAGTTAGAATATCTGGGCTGCTGATGATTTTGAATTGGGCTACTGCTGAGATTCTATCTTAAGTGGAGAAAGAATAGTGAGTCAAATGGGAAATCCTTGTATTAGAACAATGCAACTTGGTTGGTTGGATATCTGAGGGTGAGGTTTCACCTCTTGCATTTATTGGATGTGTGTCCCTGGATAAATTACTTAAACTCTCAATGTACGAGGTTCATTTGATTGCCAATATTGCTCATACCCCTAGGGAAATGGTGTAAAGCAGACTATGTTGAGAAGTAGCCAAGATTTCAATCACGGAGAATACTGAAAAGTTTGAATCTAAGGTAAGGGCAGCAGTAATTATGTCCTTAACAAAACCTTCCTCATTCTCTAAGGTAGTGTTCTTCAACCTTTTTTAGATCACATATCTCTATTAATAATAATAAAAAAATTAGAGCACAAACTTTCAGTATCCTTGTTTTCCTCCCTTTTTCTCTCTTCTCTCCCTTTCTTTTCTTTCCCTTTCTCTCCCTTTTAGGAGGAAAAGAATATTAATAAAAGCTAAAATGTTTTAAATTGGAACTCATTTTTATTAAAGCCCCATCAACTATGCCCACAAAACACTGAAAAATTAGTTGATCCAGAGCACAACTTTTTAAAGGATGAGAAATTCTTCATAATTATTTCTTTAAAAAAAAAAAGCATGAATGAAGTAATAAAAAGCTTAAATATTCACTTTGGTGTTGGTACTCAATAAAAAAAGTAAAATCATAGAAAAAATACTAAACTGTTACAAGATTACTAATTTATACTCTTCTATTAGAATGAATTAAAATAGATTAGTATAATTTGCTAATATTCTTCTATTTGTAGTAGCTACACCAACATTTCTAATACCAAGTTCCCTTCCTTTTGCATATTTTCAAATTTGATTTTTGCTCTGTTTTTACAAAATGAATTCTACACTTAATTCTACATTTTAAAGTATCCATAGCTACTTTGTTGTTTTTAGTTTCTTACTAGAAGATATGCCAGATTCTCAAGTTATCGCTCTATCAAACTAAATATGTAAAACTGTACTTTTATATAAAGTACTATTGTACTTTCAAACAAAGATTTCAAAGCACTATGAAATATATAAGAAGGTAGTGCCAGCCATTTGTTCTGGTTGGTGTTCTTACACTGTTGTAACTAGAATAAATGTTGAATGACTGTTTTTATTTTGAATTATTACATGCATATGCTAATGCTTCAACTATTTTGCATTTGGGCAGGAATTCACATGATGATATAACATATATAATAGATTTTTATTACTTTAACTTATAAGCACGATAAAATAGCCTAAATAAAATATAATGGGAAATGTGAATAAAAATATATTTATGATGAATATTGATTAAAGGACATATTATAAAATAAATAAAATTATATGCCATGAATTCTAACTACTAGGAAAATAAAACATTTAGAATGACTACAGCATTTATGGTAGAGAACATTTATAAAAGACCACTTAGCTTTTATGATGTAGAAGGCAATGAAAAGTAGCATTACTGACTTTCAGAAGGTGGTGGTAAAGATTAGTTTGTTCTGGAATTATCCAAAAAAAAGGTTCAGAAGGAAATTCTACTATTTTCTCTAATGATCAGAATCCACATATTAGGCTTAGTTCATACTTCTAAAAGAATGTAGAAAAAAGTTGATAACAGTTCAGAAAAAGCAAAAACAAAGACAAAAAAACTAACAATTTATGGATGTAGAAACAGGTGCTATGAAAAAAGTTAAATGGAATTTAGCTTAACTAATACTAAGGGTAACAATAATTTTTACTGACATTATCTTGGCAAGGATGCAAATAGAAAAAACCTAACAGCAGTATTTTAGATATGAAAGTATTAGTCCTTGTACTGGCTGGCCCTCTCTTTCAAACCCTCCTACTAAAAATATCTAGCTTTAAAATGTGTTTTCAAAATGTAAAACAATTAATAAGAAAAAATTAAAAATATTAAATAAGTCTACACAATGTAATAATATATAAGAAATTGAAGACATATTATAATTTCAGGGAACATTCTTTTTTTAAAATTATCCTGTTCATATAATTATGCAAATGTAATATAACATACTAGAAATTATAACTATATATCATAGTTTCAGGTAAAATTCTTTCTTCTAAAAATTATCCTGATCATTTAACCGTTGAACAATCACATAAGGATCATATAAAAATAATCAAATCAGACTTGCAGAAATTTAAATTTAATTATGCATACAAATAACCTGAAAAAAAATTATTTGGATTTTAGTGTTGTCATTCCATGAACTTTGAAATGATATAAAATAGCAATGAACAAATCTCAACAAACTCCTAACAAAATTAATACTGAATAACATTGTGGTAAATAAAAATATATATAAAGATCTCTTATGAGGTTTCTTTTAACTATAGTATTCCTTTTAACAAAGACAAAGTATATTTCTTCAGGCCTCCATTTTTTCTTCCCTAAACATAAAAATAAATCTTCCTTTTCTGACAATACACTGAATAGTAAATTAAGCTTTACAAAATAAATCTCATAAAATAAGGATTAATAAACATGAAACTAATAACAAACAAGTAGTCCCTTCCATGTATCTTTTCCTGATTGTTTCCAAATTAAATGTTTGGCAGACAAGCTTAAAAAATTGTCACATAGTTGGAAAATTAATGCTAGTTTTTCAAAGACTACTTCTTTTACAAAGATGCATCACATAAAAATGCTATTTACACGAGGTCTCTCAAACAATATTGACCAATGATGGTTTAGATTTAGCCTTGTTGCTATCTATAAACTGGTATATAAAAAAGAGGAGCCATTAGGGGTCTAGCCAGAGTAATTTAGTTCTTTTATTTGCTAGTGATTGAAGCTCAGCATCTAAAGAGGTTAATTTAGATTCCATAAAGGAGGATACGAAAGTGGAAATTAGTTTCAGGTATTAGGAAAGACCTGAGGGAGGCTGTGTCATCCTTCAATAATGACTGCATAATGTTAATTTGTGCATTATTAAGTGACCCAAAAACAATTCCTTACTTAGAAGGAGGCTAAGACATTCCCTAGATAATGCAATGACTGTACAGAGGAAGAACGACTGGGTATAGAGAATGCTATTCACTGTGTCAGGGAATGGAAGGAGGGCAGAGATTCAATCTGGCAATGATTTTTTTTTTTTTTAAGCAGAAAGAGCTCTAGGTCTTCAGACTGCAGTTGAAAATAGCTGATGTTTCTGGGACAGGGACTCCAATTCCTGGAAGCTCACTAATGAATTAACCTCTTCAAAAGAACAAAGAGCTAGCTCCATGTTTTCTCAATAATTTTTCCACTCTGGAAACTTCAACTAGCTGATGCACATAGATATCCAGTTTTATAAGTAGATATAGTCTGATTTAACAGGTGATAGAAAAGATCCTCTGTCAAAAACCAATTCTCTAGCTGTCTATAATCCCTGACATTTCTTTAATAGAAGAGCAGAGCATTCCATGTATACCAAGCTACTTAAAATGCATGCGCTGAAATAGTAATATATAAATTGAAATTCCCTTCAACTAAAATATTAATTACTTCCCTATTTTGATGGAGGAATAGAGAACTTGCTGGGACCAGATATCTCAAAGATATTCTGGAACTTTACAAGAAAGGAAAGATGCATGCAAAATGGAAAAAGTGGAAGCTTGTAAATCAAACTTTTCTCACATCATATTTTGTCTAGAGCTGTTCCTGTTTATCTACAATTATGAAAGGTTATCAATCGAAACTGTGCTTTTTGTGTGAGATGCTTTTATGGCATGTACAACTTAGATGTAACACTGGTAGAGAGAGCAGGCACTGGAAGGATGAAGAAAGGAAGCAGCAAACCTTAATGGATATACACAGCTCATCTACTTTGTTTTGTCAACTGTAGCCTAAAGAATTTTCTTCCCTTGGTAGTCTATCCAGAATTTTGGTTTTCAATAAGAAAATATGTAAATCATCGTCAAACGATTTTTTAAAAGTCAGGAATATGCTTATGCTGAACAATTATGTTCCAGTGATTGAACTGATAGCAATTAACTTGGGAGAGTAATTACATATTTAAAAATTTAAGGGCTAAACATTGCCCTTGGGCAATTCTATGAATTGCTTCAGTTTCATCAATTAATAGTGATAAGTCAAGGAAATCTGGGCAAATGTTCCAAATCAATTGATAAATATATTTGAGCATCCTATTATATACTAAGAAGTAGTATGCTAGGTACAAGAAGATACAGAAAAAAATATAACTATTATATAAAAATAACATTATTCCTTGAAGGCAAGAATTATATCTCATTCATCTTTGTATTCCTTGTACACATAATAGCAGACCTGGAAGAAATCCTATAGAATATCTAGCATAATTGCCTTGTTTTACACAAGAGACTGAGGCCAAAAGTGGTTTAAAGTAAAAAATCCTCCTGTAAGATTTTTAGTCAGTAGTTATCCAGTCTTAATTTGAAAAACCATTATTTCCCAAAGCAATCTAGTCTACCTGTATATGGCACTATATGTTAGGAAGTTGTTCTCCTGGTGATGTCCTATGATAGTTCTTTAATATTTGCAAATAGCTACCATGTCCCCTCCTGCCCCGACCAAGTCTTCTTTTCTCTAAAGCCTTTAACATCCGTAGTTTCTCCAACTAATTCAACTTTGACATTTTCATCACCATCTTGGTCCCCCACTTTTAAATACATTTCAATTTTCCAATGTCTTTCTAAAAATAGGAGGCCCAAACCTTTACAAAAATGTGGTTTGGCCATGGCAGGGTACAATTAGACTATTGTTTCCTTCATGTCAGATACTATATATACACTCTAAGGAAAATATTAGTTTGAATCCCAGATCCTGGTCTTACTAGTTCTGTGACTTGTATACAGGTCATTTTTCTTTTCTAAATTCAATTTCCACATTTCTAAAATTAAGATAATACCTGTAAGTACCCAATCCTAGAAATATTATAAGGGGAAAATGAGTTAATGTAAACTGTGTAAATGCATGTAATGTAATATATCTATGTAATGTACCATATGAATGTAAAATACCATATGAAGGTCATCTGTTATCAACCTTTCCAGTATTTTTACATGCTGCTCTCTTTCCTCTTCTATGATCAAACCAAATTGCCTTTCTTGCTGGTCTTTCCACAAGATATTCTACTTTTCCCATCTTTTGCCATTATAAAATCTGACTATCACCCTCAGAAAGCACCTTTTAAAAAATCTTAATTTCCTTGGAAGCTCAGTTCAAATGCTTTCTTCTAGATGTTCTCTTACTTAATTCCTCTCTTGAGGGATTGGTGATTCTTGTCCCCAGAATGCCAATTTTTTTGGTACATGCTGGTCCTTTAATATCATATAAGGTCTATGAAGAAATAGATTCTTTCACTTTTGTCTTTTTATTCATAGCATCTAGCATAATTCCTATTCCCTTATTTCATATCCCCTTGTTCTCTTCCATCCAGTTATTTCTATAAATGTTCTAAGATGATATGGCTAAATCGAGTATAGGATCAAGCTTTCCACCATATCCTTTTGCCTAATTTGAGTTTCATTATTTTATGAGAATATGATTGATACTAGATATGTTCATCCATCCTTCTCTTCCATAATCTTAACAAATATGCTTGTATTCTAAAAAATGAAGGTTTCCTTGTCCATAAAGGAAATCAAAGATGTATATGACAAGAAAAAAAAGATCACACATTCGAAGATTAAGGCAGGCATTAATAGACAGATACTCCAACTACTGCATTGGTAGCCACAACATATTTTAAGACCTAAAGGAAGGGATCAAGAACATTGGGGAGTTTCTGTATAGACAATTTATATATAGATATAATTGAAAAGAGTCACTTAGGTGATATATCGGAGACAATGATGAACCTGAAGATGGGAAATCTGAGCTAACACCCTCCTAGGATATACTTATGATATGAACCTGAGCCATACATTTAACCTGTGTGAATCTTGGTTTCCTCATCTCTAAAACAGCACCTATTTCATAGGATTGTTGAGAGGATCAAATAAAATATAAAACATGTTGTAAATCTTAATGTGCTAGATATATATTACCTTTTATAATTGTCAATATCTTTTTAAAACAACACCTTTTCTGGTCTAAAGGATATCAATAGCACCCTTGATTCTTTATGATAATTTCAACAATAAACTTTGAATAGTCAGAATCCTCAGGATAAGAAATGTTGCAGTTTTTTTAAATGTTGGTTCACTGTAAGTTATTTGGAAAACTTAATGAGTTTTTTTCTTATTCTTGCCAAAAAAAAATCTCTAAAATATATCAATAGAAGAACTAGAATTTGAAGCACTTACTATATCTCAGGTACTAATGCTAAGGACTTTTAAAATTTTATCTCATTTGATTCTTATGACCCTGAAAGGTAGGTGTTATCATTATCTTTATTTTACATGGAAGAAACAGACAAACAGAGATTAACTGACTTATCCAATGCAACACCACTACCTTGTGAGGCTGGATTTGAATTCAAGTCTTTCTGACTGTAGGCCCAGAAACCAATCTATTTCCTTGGTGAGTAGAGATATTAAAAGGCCTATAGATTTTTATACTTAACAGATATAATTTTATTTCTTCAATATCAAAGTCATGGGAGCCTGGACTACTTGCTTACTAACCTCAGAACATTCAATGGATATTTTAAAATAGATTTTAAAAATCATCCAGCTTTCTGCAACTTGCTTCACTCTCATAAAAATAGGACATAGAAAAGATTTTCTGCTCTAGTTTGATGAGAGCATATAGCAGATAAAATAAATAAACCAAACAAACCCCACATCATCAAGCAGCAAGAAGGAGGTGCTGGGTCTGATATTTTCTGCCTTGGATAGACAATATCTGTTTCATAATGTTCGTGTTTAGGGGGCAATTTAGGAGATACTGGGACAAATTGGAGTTTACATACAGGAGAGCAACAAGAACAGTTATGTGATATATAGCAATGCTAAATGGAGACTAAAAGTATGTTAAGTTCAGAGAACATACAGTTTGGAGAAAGTACATTGGGGAAGAAGAAGTAGCCATGCTTTATTATTTCAAAGATTATATGAAGCGGAGGGGTTACATTTGTTCTGTTTAGACATAGAGGGCAATATAAAAAATGTAAATAGAAATCACATGTAGACAGTTTCTGCTCAGTATAGGAAAAGGGGGAAGAAACCCACATTCCTAATTATTTAAACTATTTAAAGGTAGAATGAACTTGTTGGTAAGATGGTGAGTTCTTAGTCAATGGTGTACCAATGATAGTGGAATGTTAAAGAAATTTCACAAAGGAATAATTCTTCATGTGGGGACTGAGATGCTCCCTCACCTCTAAAATGCTATGGTTCTAATAAATAAAATAGGTGAGATTCAACTAAATTTTATTGGATTAGTTATATGATGCAAATTGTATTTACTTTAGAGGTAGGAGAATTCTCCTGAAAGAACTCTAATTGTGAGTCCTATGGCAAGGATTTGGCAGGTCACAGTTAGAGTTGTACTGTTTATGTTGAATAGCTGATTCTAAGAAGAAAAGAAAGAAATGGAAAAAAAAGAAAAGAAAGAAAAAGCCCAGAAAATACTTTTAAGTTTAATCTTCCTCCCTTACTTCCTTAAGTTTGGACAATCAACAAAACAAAAAGCCATGCCCTGATTTCTAGTGTTTGTTGTTTTCTGAGATGTAAATGTTCACACCAAAAATTTAACATTGAGCTCTCAAAAGCTGATTCAAGCTGGTTCTATTGCTTTCCTACCATCTATGTAATGCATTTTTGATTTTTAAAAAACAATTTTTATGATTTAAATATTCAGCATAGCGAATCAAAAAAATCAGAATTGTGCAAGAATATTTTAGTATCCCTGTTCTACATAGTCATAATCTAAAACTTAGTAAAGCTTAAATGTTATTAGTTCAGATTTTCTAGAGAACTAAAAAGTATTTGAAATGAAACTTTGAAATCCTAACTTATGATGGCAAACAGTTTCCTATGTGATTTCAGACACATCCTACAAAGAAGGATAAAACAATTTTTTTTAATTATTATGTCTAGCAGAGATACCTTACTTCTGAATATACCTGTGTTTTCATAAAAATTTCTAATTTCAGTAGGAGTCAAGGGATTACCTACATCTACCCAATAGATTGTATTTCACATTATATTCTATTGAGAACAGCTATAGGATACTAAATAAAGCAGTCAGTTCCTGGAGAACCAGTAATAAACATTTGTGTAGTCCTAAGTAAGAATAATTCAACTTTTTCTGTGGGTTTCTGGGTTTTTTAGACTGTCCTAGTGGGAACAGGATACATGTGTTCAACAAGTACATTTAACACTTAGTGATTGTTAATAGATTCACTGGAAATGCTAGATGTTATTGGTTAGGAAAGGCCTCAAACTCTGAACAGTTGGGGACTAGTGTATTATCAATCACTTGTTAAAGTATCTGTGATGCTGAACCATGTACTGAGAATAAAATGACTGTATAAAACAGAATCAGTTTGGACGTGTTATATGTATCATATCAAAGATATAAACAACAGGAAGTTCTCAGTTCAAATCCCAGGAATGACAGTCAATTAAATAAACATTTATTAAGTTCTTGCTATTTGATAAGCAGAGAATAAATACTTTGAAAAGAGGACTTCTATTAAGTGATGGACTTCCATGTTTAAATTTAACATTAAAAAAATTAATGAAAATTCAGTTTGCTAAAACACTGAAATTTTTTAAAAGCCATTCAAAACCATAAAATGAGGAAATATATGGGAGAGGAATATGAACTCTATTAGAAAATAATAGAGACAGCAGAAAGCAGAAAAAGAAATGGTTGTGAATAGGTATAGAACAGACCACTATTTGAAGGGGAGTAGAGGAATAGTTACTCAAATAGCCTAAGCAGTCCATAAAAATTGCTCTTTGAAAAAATCAAAGCTTTTGCTCCAAAATTAAATGGAATAACTTAGCTCTAGGGCAGGAAACTATCTATCCTGATGCTAATTCTCTTACCTCTCTTGAAATGTAATCCTCCCCCTTTTTTTCTACAGAGAGCAATAGAATAATCCTCCCTTTAAGGACTAGAAGTGGTTAATGGCTTAGCTTCTCCCATATATGTCCCTCTTTTACTTTTATATACTATTTCCAGTTTTTCTAAAAGAACAGAGAAATGGATATCTTCTAACGTTTGCTTCCAATTATTTTCATAAGATCATAGGACTTAGATTTAGAGCTAAACAGGACCTTGGAGATCAACTAAGGACTTCACTTATAATCTTTTCAATTGAGAACTAGTCCAAGTGTGAAGGAACAGGCAGAAGTATAAGGAACAAATTGTCAATATGTAGAAAAAAAGACATGGAAGGAGAGCTGAAACAATTCCCTTTTATAAGTAATAAATATACACATTGTCTAAAAATTTTTAAATGGCTGTTTCTGGGGGGTTTCTTGGAAGAAGCAGACAATAACAGCTGATGTTCATAAAGGACTTTCGTGTATAGACAGAGTACTTTATCTGTATTAGGTTAAGTATAATGAAAAAAATACTAACTGAACCTCAGGTCAGGAAGACTTAAATCCAACTTCAAACATTTACTAGCAGTATCATCTTTATATCAGTTTTCAGATCTGTGAAATGGTGATAATAGCAGCAGCATCTCCCAGGGTTTTAATGAGGATCAAATGAGATAATAATTGTAAAGTGTTTAGCACAGTGCTTAGTACACAGTGTTATATGAATGTTAACAATTATTATCATATTTACGTCTCACAACCACCCTTCAAAGTATGTACAATAAGTAGTCATCCTCATTTCACAAATGAGGGAAGGTAAAAGTTAAAAGAGGTAAATGATTGGCTTGTGCCTTACATAGTTTATTAGTATCAGAAATATATGGTGAATCTCCTAGCTCCAGGTTTTATATACTATATTCCCCTGCCTTCCTATCTTTTCTTAGCTCGAGGTACATAGGAGATTTTCCAGGTTCAAGATTGAAATCAACACAAAGAAATAGGTGAGGAGGAGAATATAAAGAAGGATACCAGGAGCTTTTGTGTCCAATCAAGAAGATCATCCACACAATGTTCCTACCAGGGGTCAACTGGCACATATCAGTAGTTTAGGTGATACAGTAGAGTATTAGTCTTGAAGTCAGGAAGAACTGGGTTCAGGTCCAGTCTGCTTAACCCTGGTTAAGACACTCAATCTTTTTTTTTTTTTTTTCTCATTTTCCTAATTTACAAAATGAGAGGGTTGGAGTTGATATCCTCACATCTATGATTCTGCTGATTTTGAGGCTAGTGTTATTTGACCTTTCTCTCATTTAAATTGTTCTTTTAAAAACCTTTTTCAATGAATAAAAATTTCAATGAAAAAAAAAAGAATAAAAAAATCCAATTTCCTTCCACAAATTGGAAAAGGCCCTTAAAAATAAATATACAGAGTTAAGCAAAACTAATTCCTGAAATGACATTGTCTAAAACTATATGTCTCAGTCTGGACCCTGAGTCTATTACCACTCTGTCAGGAATGAAGTAGCATTAATAATTAATTATGGGTCTTCTGGAATTGGGTCATTTTGTTCAGAATTTCCAAGTCTTTCAAAGCTAAAGTACTTTTTAAGAAATAATTTGTAAAGTCAAGATAGTATGGATATTAAAATAGAAAACAGATTCAGTTCTCAATTTTGATACTCTTAAGATGGTGTTTCTACAGGTAAATAATTCCTTAGAGGCTCAGTTTCACCATCCAGTAAAATAAACTACTAAAATGTACATTGTAAGGAGTATCACAGACAAAATCAGATATATCAGAACACATCTTGTCAAACTACATTTAAATTAATAAGCCAGATTTTAAAATAGTAATAAAGTTATTTCTTAGTAGTATACTGAGATCTAACAAAAGGTTCACCAACACTTTCTCAATAATTATCTCTCCTGGCATTTCTCTATGTTTGTACTAATTTATTGCTAGTATATGGTAAGTTAGCAACGGTAGCAATAGATTGGCAGTGATAGTAACATTTATATAATGCTTCAAAATAGATAATTTTAAATATATAATCTCATTTGATCCTAATAGCAGTACTATGATGAGGATATTAATATTTATACTCATGGTATATCTTGTTAAATTCATGCTAAATGATATTTTTAATAGTATTTTATTTTTTCCAATTATGTCAAGAAAATTTTTAGTATTTATTTTTTTACAAGATTTTGAGTTCCAAATATTTCTCTCTCTTCCTTACTCCCTTCCCTCCTTTTTTTGAAAATGGTAGGCAATTTGATATAGTTTATATATGTGCTATCACAAAGTCAAACATATTTCCATATTAATCACACCTGTGAAAGAAGAAATAAATCAAAAGGAAAAAAAAACACAAAAATAATAAAATAA
Organism: Sarcophilus harrisii; assembly: GCF_902635505.1. Lineage (NCBI taxonomy): Eukaryota > Metazoa > Chordata > Mammalia > Dasyuromorphia > Dasyuridae > Sarcophilus > Sarcophilus harrisii. The sequence goes on from NC_045429.1 coordinate 128,170,480, forward strand.
ATGAAAAAAAGCTTCAATTTACATTCAGAATCCATAATTTTTTTTTTATGTGAATGTGTATAGCATTTTCCTCTGTGAGTCCTTTGTATTTGTCTTGAGATCATTGTGTTGTTGAGAAGAGTTGATTCATTCCTAATCATCACATAATGTTGCTGATACCATGTATAATGTGCTCCTGGTTCTGCTCATTTCACTTTGCATCAGTTTGTAGAAGTCTTTCCAGGTTTTTCTGAAATCTGTCTTTGCCTTGGTCATTCTTGGAGCTGGAGTATGCCCTTTCCACTAGCAATCCTGAAGCATGGGAGCATGTAGAGGATCCTGGTATTGGCTTGTACCTGCTCCAATATATTGGGGTTGGGGATCTTCCACTAGTTTGCTGAGATGTGGCTTGCGGCTGGGTGGGTTGGTTGCTTCCTGTCCTGAAATGTGCTCCCCTTTTACCCAAATAAGGCAGAACTTTCTTGATCATGTTTCTTGAGCTTAAAGAGTGTTTAACGATATTCTTTTTCTGGTCCTACTATCCAAAGATTTGTTTGGGAGCAGTATTTTGTTTGTTTGGAGATGAATATGGGAGAGTTACATCGATTTACTTCTTACTCCTCCATTTTGGCTTCCAGTAGTCTTAAAAGAAAATCTTTAAAATGATGATTCAGAGGTAACAAAATTTTTGATGCCAAAATTTGGATTTGGATTGATGCCAATCATTTTAATGCCAAGTCAAAATTCTAAATCATTAGATTTAGAATAGCTCTATTTTAAAAGGATTATATATATATATATATATATATATATATAATAGAATAGCTCATATTTTTATAGGACTCTATAGTTTACAAAATACTTTCCTCATAAAAGAACCTATTTTCTCCATTTTAGGAATGAGAAGCAATCTTAGTCAAGTGTTTTGGGCCATGGTCACATATCTAATAAATTTAATTCAGTTTGCTTCAAAAAACATTAAGCACCTAGTATGTGTAATATCCTATGCTAGGTAATATGGACACAGAATAGGCATTAGAAAATACATAATAATACAAAGTAATCTAAAGAGTTAGAGACCAGGGATGTGAGAGATAAGAGTCAGAATGGAGAATAAGAATAACCTGAATTCAAATACTGAAATTCTGGTTCAGATATTTAGTTGTTTTGAGACAATGTACAAGTTTCCTCTTTCAATTTTAATTTCCTCATCTGCAGAATGAGGATAAATGATAGCAACTTCATCAAAGGATTGTTTTCATATGATTTGCAAATTTTGAAGCACACTGCTTCTGCCACTGCTACTGCCACTGCTATTGCAAATGTGGATATTATAATTAGAGAGTAGTAAAAACTGATAGATAAGAAAATGCTTCAGATAGAATTAGATCTGTGATTTGAGAAATGCTAGGGACTCTGAATTAGAGGTAAGAAGAATACACATTCTAGAAGCTGGAATGATACAAGTGGCAAATAACTTGCAGATCAGTGTGAATTCAGTACTATTTCTTCAAAAAGTCACTTGATTTCCATCTTGTTTTCCCCTCTCTGGAATACAAAATGGAGGAAGGAGAGCAATATGAAATAAGACTACAAAGTTAACAAAGTACCATAGTTCAGAGGGCTTTAATTGCCATCTTGGAGAATCTGTATTTTATTCTAGAGGAAACATGGAGTGATGGATAATTTGTGAGAAGAGAAATAACATGTTCCAATCTGTGTTTTAGCAATGTCACTTTGGCAGCTGTGTGGAGAGAGAATGGGCTACAGAATGGAGGAATAGGAAGTATGGAGATCAATTAAGAAGTTATTGAAATAATAAGTACTGCACAGTCAGGACTGAAACTCAGATTTTTCTGTACCTGACCTCATTTTACCATACTACAATTATCTATGTAATTAATTCTTTATATATCAGAAGACTTACTTAACTAAGTAAAACTACTCACTCTTAATCACATCAAACAATATAGATAATGACAATACTAGCTTATTTATTAAAATAAGGACTTGACTTTGGAAAGCTAAATGATAAAATGAATGAAATCAACTAATCAATGAACATTGTATGTGTGGAGGGAGGATGGGCTACTGAACAGAAAGATAGGAAGCATGGAGATCAATTAGGAGGTTATTGAAATAACAAGTGTTGCACAGCCAGGACTGAGACTCAGATTTTCCTGTACCTGACTTCATTTTACTATATTACAGTGGTCTATGTAGTTAAGTCTTTATATATCATTAGATTTACTTAAGTAAGTAAAACTATCCCACTTAATCATATCACAAAATAAAGAGAATGGCAATACTAGCTTCCTTATTAAACTAAGGACTTGACTTTGGAAAACTAAATGACAAAATGAATGAAATCAACATTTACTAAGTATACATGATTTGTTAGATTGTGATAGGTGCTGGGTAAACAAAGACAAAAAAGTCAACTCAGCCTACTTACAGATAAAAACAGGTACATATTTACAAAATATATACAAAGTAAATACAAATTAATTACATGGGGGGAGGGAAGGGGAGGAACATCTTATCTTAATTGATGGATAGCATTTGAATCATGCTACAAAAATAGGTAAGGAAGTAAAAAAAAAAAGTAGATAAAGAGGTAAAAGGGAGGAAGAAGTGAATTCCATGGCATGGAGTACAACTTGTGAAAAGGCACAGACATCTCGTATGTGTAAACAATATCAATTATGATAATTTGATTAGGAAATAATGTTTGATAAGGATAAAATTTTTGAATCAAATTGTAAGCAGAGAAGATTGTGTTTCTTTCTAGGGCTTATATGCAGCCGGTAGAATGACTGAGGAGTGATATGGAGGGACTTGTGTAAGAGATAGAATTCTGCCAGGGATATCATGGAGGTCATCACACATCTTCCAATTGTGGAGGACAGACCAAGGAGGGGAAGCCACTTACGAAAGGGAGACCAAATAAAGAAATTATTGCAATAGTCCAAATGAAAAACAGCAGTAGCCAGATTGATGCATGACATACTATGAAGGAAGAATCGATAAGACCGATAAGGTTTATGGACTGTGTCAAAGATCACTTCAAAGTTATGAACCTTAGTGACTGGCGGGGTAGTGTACCCTCAACAAAAGTAGGAAAGTCCAGAAGACAGATTAGTTTGTTGGGGGGGGGGGGGAATATAATGATTTCTGTTTTGGATACATTGGATTTGAAATGACTATAAAACATCTAGCTAAAAATGTTCAATAGCTGGAAATATGGGACTAGAGGTAGAAAAGAGAATGCAGCTGCTCTAGAGATAGAGATCTGTGTAAATCTCACTTCCTCCATCAAAGTTGTGCTCTGACATCTCATTGTGATGTGGTAGTGACTGGGAGTTTCTAAATGAGTTACTCCAATATTGTTGGTTTTACCAAGCTAGGAATACTTTTTTTGGGGGGGCTAACAATAACTCTCAGAAGATCACAGAGAAGTTAGTGATATCTATTAGCAAAGGAAGTATCCACCATCAACAGAATCATAGTCTGTACAAAGTATTTAAGAACAATTTTATAACAAGGTTTAAAGCTATTGATCTGACTTTTCTCTCATCAGAATTACAAAATTGTTTTCAGAGGAGAATAAAAATTTTGGTTTAATTTTGGAAGCCCCAGAAAAATAGCTAAATATATATAGCTATATATATATTTTATATATATTATATAATATATTACATATATTATATATTAGCTATATTATATAATATATTATATATATTATATATTAGCTATGTTTTATATATATATATATAAAGCAACTAGCTACAAAGCATTGGTTTTGTTGTTTGTCACCTCCCATCTATTCTGTATCTATCTTGTATGTTGTTTCTCCCAACTGATTGTAAGTTAATTTTTGTTTTTGTTTACCCAGTCTTGTCAGAGTAGGCACTTAATAACAAAATCCAATTATTGATGGATTTTTTTTATTCATTTACTTAGCTTTTCATAGTTTTATCCTTATAATACCAAGCTCTTTATTGTTTGACATGGTTGAAAATGGGTAATTTTGCTTAGCCAAGTCTTAATTTATAAAGAGTTAAAATGTATAACTATTATAAAAATCGATGTTGGAGTTCTGGCTTTGCTAACCTTAACTATTTAAAAAACTAATTTTGAACCCTCCCATTAAAATGTAAGTTTCCTTCAGGATAGGAATTGTTTTCACGTTTTCTTTTTCATCCCAGTATTTGGAATTATAGTAAATAAGGATTTAATGTTTTTTTTATTGAATGTAAAAATATTGTTGCCTACACTCAAGGACAGAATATCTAAAGTATTTAATGGTAAGAACTTGTTTCAAACATGTATTGGTTTAGTTTAAGTAGGGGATGGATTACAATAATCCCCCTTATAGGCAAATTTCTAATTTTACATAAGGAAAACGGATTTGAAGTAGCAAGATTATGATATGGGGAGTTTGGGGGAGGGGTATTGAAGGGAATTCATGAGTGTGTTCTCTAAAATGTCAAAGATACATCAAATAATTTATAGTTTGGCAAGTGTGTCACACATGGAAAGCATTTAATTCATATTATGTTTTAGGTGAGTGCAAAGTTACAGTTTTAAATGTCCTCTGCTGCCAATTGTAAAGAATATAAATATTCTCTGTGCAAATAAAAGAAATGCAGAGCTTTCATGAGAAACAGTTCTCCTTGCCTATTTGTTCTCTCTTTGATGCATGTTGACAGCTGATTTACAGGGAGTTGGTCTCACCTTATTTGCATCTGTATCGATGTATTTAGGAAGCAAGGTATTCAATTTTTATAAGGAAAGAAATGGCCTAAGTGCATATTCTCTCAAACAACTATTTGAATTCATCTTCTGCTTTCTTCAAAATGTAAATTATTCAAGGATAGCAGTAAAACAATGATCTAATGATTGCTCTCTTTTACCAAACCATAAATTGCTTGGAATGTTGATTCTATACTTTGGAATTTTGGAAAACATACTCATGACTTTTCCTCCCTCTGCTAACCCTTAAATATTAAATATTAAAAATACTTTTTGAAACAAGGTCATACTATTATTTTTTCTTGAAACATAGTAGAAAAAATATCTATATTATATTAATCAACATTTTTTCCCCAACTGACTATTGGTTATAAGTCACAGAAAAGAACCATATATACTTTACACCAAGAAAATGATAGGGACATATGAGAGATTCTCATTTTTCTGTGATTCAATCTAAAAGGTAAATATGGTTGCTTTGCAGCCTGTAATCTTTAAAGAAACTTTCTTACATAATTATTTACTATTTACTCTGAGCCCATCATAAATAGGATTCATTTGAATAAGACTCCTAGAAGAAATATATAGAAAATGTGGAAATCATTTCCCCAGTAATACTCTAGAAACTCAATTTTTCTTTTTCTAGATGTCAGTAGCAAATGAATTGCTTTAACATCTACAAACATTTTACAGATCAGTTTTATTAGTTTGGCATAAAATCTTTTTCCATTTAGATTTCACTGAAAGTGGGTGGAGATAGTGAAAAGAAGTAAAAGTCATGCTACTTACTCCTATTAGCCCAAAGGCCAACAATGCATATTGAAATGAAACAATCCCATATGAAATTTCCAGTTGTGTTAACTTAAATAAGAGATGCTCATTTCCTATAAGTTCCTTCAATATAAGACAAAATAATGAAAATTTGGTATCTAGAAATGCTGTGGTAAGTTGGGAGGAGATATGGGAGGACTGAATCTACTAAATATTTATAGGGAATGTGGGACTGCATAATTTGATGCTTACTATTATCTGACTAGCCTTTCATTGTGCATTCCTCACAGTGACCCTGTCAGTTTCATTAATCCACTTTCTCAGATGAGGGAACTAAGGTACAGAAAAATTGGCCCAGAGAAGGAAAAAAAAATCAGCCTTTGACAGTGTCAGGCCTATACCAACTCTGTCTCTATCTAAGCCCTTTTACTGTCTGTTTCATTGACCTGCAAAATATTTCCTTCTTTGGATTTTATCTTCATGTAGACAAACAAATAATTAGGATGAAATGTAATTTAAACTTACTTTTTGGGCTAGAATATAAAATATACCTATGTACGTAAGAGCTAAAACATGAACACAATTACATCTATTCTATAACGATGATATCAATTCTTTGAATAACTCAGTAATTATTTTAAAATTTTCAGTAATTTCATATCAACATACACACACACACACACACACACACACACAAGCAATGAGATAATGACAAGAACAAATGCCAACAAGTTTATTTTTTCTAACATTCTGTCAACTTATATTAAAACTGGTTCCAAAATGATTGACACAAAGGGAGTCTCAGAACGCTAGAAACTGTTGCATTCTTTTAACTAATGAAAGTGTGGACAACAAGGAAGCATTCTCATTCCTTAGATCTAGTCTATTAAAAACACCCTAAAAAAGAACAGAGCAAGCTGATCATCTGGAGAATTCAAAGCCTAAAGTGATTAATTAGACCTTATTTTGTCTTGAGCAGATTTACTAAGGTTTTTTTTTTTTTCCCCCAAATAGCCACATTGTTTGTAATTACCAAAATCACACCTCCATTGGCTAGTTTTCCTTACTTCATGCATGAACAGCAATCTGATTGAGCACTCTTGTTAAGATTTCATTCTTCATTGTAATTAGCCATAATCATAGCCTTCCTGGGTGCATGAGAATGTGCAAAAGAGGGATTCACAACCCCAACCCATTTGAATATGAATCTTCTCAATAAGTAGCTAAAAAATAGGGGAAACAAAGCAGTTTCTCTAGGGAATTTTGTAAAGCATGCTTCTTTCTGTTTCTACACCATCACCACCGACCCCCTCCTAAAAAATGTTCCCTTTCCAGTATCTGGGTTCTGTTTGCTAAAACAAGGGCTGCTTAATGAAGACAATAGCTTATTATTTCCTTAAGTGACACAGCAGGGCCCAAGTATTACAGGCCTAGTTCTTTCAGCCTCTGCCAAGGACACAAGAAACAAAAGGAACAAGCAGTGGTGTGTGGAAAATAGAACTCTTTGCTTAGGCTACAGTTGGTGAACACTGTCCTCTGAGTAAGATGGAGGCCTATGCTATTCCAGATCTCAAAGGCGAGGGCTTTCTCTTTTTTTCCTGTAAATGACTCAGACGTTGTAGAAAAAGCTCAAAGCAGCAGAGACTGAAAACAAAGGCAAAGTGGAGGAGGGGTGACATTTCTGACACTGTCCCAAGCACATTCATAGTGAGCCACCTACTGGTAACAATACTTTTTCTTCTTTTTTTTTTTTAATGTCTAATCTTCTAAAATCTTTTTTGGACAACCTTGAAAATAGGTGCTGAAATGAATTTAAAAACTAACTGAAAGGGAGGTGGGGAAGGAATAGCTTTCAAATGAGTTCTTTATTTCTAAATCCATATTTTAATTATTTGTATTAAAGTTCTGGCACGAAAGAAACGGCACATAAAGAATTATTTAAATTGTGTGCTCTAGGGCAAACTGAAAAAGTTATTTATATTGTATCAAAAAGAAAATACTTTGACATGGGAAAAAATAACCAATTGCTTGATTTTAGTGAGAAATATATTAGAAAGAAGGTCTTGTAAACTCAAAAATTCTTAGTCCCCAAAATTTTTCCCCACTTTAAAAATATATGGCAGTTTCTTAACAAAGTATATATTGTTGTAATGAATTTTTAAAATGTTGTTGTATATATTCAGGTACATTGACGTGGAGTATGCAAAGAAATGATTATAATTGAGAATAAAATTTCCTTCCTACAAAGAATTCTAGTGTATTGGTTACAAGCCTCTCAGATTACTATAATTTTTAAGACCTCTTTGAAATTGTATAATTAGGAGTAAGTCATAACAAGAATTATTCCCTGAAGGAAAGGGTGTGTTCATTTTATCATCATTAAAATTTATATACAAATCACAGAATACCAGAGTTGGAAGAACTCCAGAGGCCATTTGGGGTAACTCATAACTCTTTTACAATATATCTAATAAGGAATCAACTGATCTTTGTGGAAGGCTTCTAATGAAGGATAATTCACTACTTCATAAAATAAGTCCATTTTTGCACAATGTTCTTCTTTACAATGGAATACACCTATTATCCCAAATCAGTCTTTTTTTTCTCTTCTAAGATGATGTGTTGAAGTTCCACATACCAATTTACAATCTGTGATAACTGCATTTATTCTTTTAAATTCTTCTTTTAACTAATTTGTACCAAAGACATTTGAAGCCAAGATTAGAATCCATAAAACTAAAGAGCAAAAAATAGTTTTGACAGCTGTGTTATCAACACAGCGTGTAAATTAAGCCTATATATCTGCCTAAATTTGAGATCAAGAAGACAGTCATTGTATCCCTCCAGTCTCAATTCAAACAATAATAGCAGCACAGAGAGAGATGGACCAAAAGACACAAAGCTACCTTAGTTTCAAACATGTTTACACAATATTCATCTACAAAGAGATGATGATAATGATAATGATCGGACAGAAAAGCTTACTTTCATAGTTTTCTATAAGTCAAAAAAATTGTAAGAAAAAAAAAAAGCTTATAATCACCTCACATTCAATGGAAAGAATGAGATAAAAAAAAAAAAAAAAAAAAAAAAAAAAACACCTCATGGGATTTATTGCAGGCCACAGGAGGAATTCCAGAAAAAGGGTAAAAGTGGCAGAGTAAGGGAAGCAATCTGTAATGTACATGGACTTAAACCAGTTACTTTGCAAGGTTGATAAAAAAAGATTATCGCCAGAGTGACAGATAATAAACAGTCACTTGGGAAATTGGAAACTCAAAGGGGTGATCCAATGGTGCAGCTATTTGGACAAAGATAGAAACAGCAAGAATAGGAATGTTGATTCTGGTGTTCAATGCATCTGTACTCATGCCATGGAGAGTAACAACAGAATGTAATACAATATGTTTAGGCCAAGTAGGGAACATTAAATCCCTCATGAAACACTTCAGTTGCAGTTGTATGGAAAAATCTTGGCAATTATAGTCAGATACTAGCCCTAATTAACCATGTGTACTGGAGAGCCATTTTCCACCCTCCAATTGCCATATTACTGAGGTATGATCAAAACACAAAGGAGAGGAAAATTTATAATGGTGACATTTCTAATAACTGTCACTTGTATCTCTAAGATGATAATGACTGCCATCTGAAGCAAGTGCTCAGACAATCTACAGGTTAAGATGATCTGCTCTAGCATCATTGGCATAAATATATGAGAGTTCACTAGAATCATACAGTGTTAAAACTGGAGGGGACTTTTTGAGATTGTAGAAGCCTCCCTTTTCCCATTATTTTTCATATAAGGAATTCCAGAGGGTTTAAAGGACTTGTCCAGTATTTTTGCCAAAAAAATGTTTCTTGACTCAAAGTTTTGATTATAAACCAATATTGCATGACTGCTCTCAAAGTCTAGACTTCCATTTTTATAAATTGTGTATATTCGGTTGAAAGGCAGTAAAATACAAACAATGCTTTTAAAATATATAATAAATGATTTAAGTAATTATAGGGAAAGAATGTGGAAGAGAAAAATAATTTATTAAGTTGTCTACTATGTGCTAGATACGATAGTAAAAGCTTTTTACAAATACTACATTATTTGATCTTTAGAACAACCCTTAGAGGCAGGTGTTGTTGAGGAAATTGATTGAAGCAAACCCTTGTTCAGGATCACAAGGAAATAAATGTCCGAGGCCATAGTTGGACTCAGTTCTTCCTGATTCCAGTCCTAGCATCATTCTAATCCACTTCACCACCTAGCCACCTCTAGAGAGATGATGGATTAGACAGTCAGATTAATAGACAGACAGACAGACAGACAGAGAAAGGAAGAGAAAAGACACAGGAGAGCAGAAAGAGAGACAGAGAGATAGAGATCTAAGAGAGAATTATTAAAAAAATGCTAGGGATATAAAAAAAGCAAGCATTATAATCCCTGTCTTCAAAGGACCTTAAACTCTAATGGGGGAAGAAAATACATAATGGCATACAGTAAAACTGTACTGTACCTATATGGCAACATAGTCTTGTTATTTTGGGGAAGAAATATGAAGGCCTGGATACTGAGGAGATAAAGTGAAAGCTCCCCAATTAGAAGTCAGGATGGACTCTGATCCTGGAGGTGAGTTGAAATTTCCAGTGGAGGGGGAAGTCAAAATGAAGGCTTACATGGAGACAAAAAGTGAGTTAAAGACTATTAATCCATGTTCCTCATATAACAGATGAAGAAATTAATGTCCCAAGAGTGACAGAGCTAGAGTTCACACTAAAAACCTTTGATTATTCTTCCAATCCTCTATGCTGCACTTGTGTGTGTTGTGGGGGGGGGGGGGCTGACTTATTTAAAGTACAATTCCTAAAAATTGTAATGATCAGAATAGAAAAAAACCCAAAAGTAACATATAGGGGAGACCACATAACATAATAGTCAGAAACTTGGCTTTGGAACCAAGAAGAACTGAGTTCAAGTTCAGCCTGTGAAACATTGTGTGACCCAGTCACACAACCTCTTATCATTCCAAATGACTCTTTAAGACCCAGGTTTCAGAGCAAACTCTTCAGTACTGGGGAAAGAATTCCTCCACTTATGAAATGGCAGAGTCCAGTCCAAATTTCCTCTCTCATCAATGTAAAGTATATCTTCTGTCATTTCCGAATGAAACAGTTAAAGATCTTGTCACATTTTAATAAATTTTCAATACTTAACAACTAAGAAGGGTTCTACCAATACTATCCACTTTGTTGGTATTTAGTCATTTATCAGTCATGTCAGACTCTTCATGATCCCTTTGGAGTTTTTCTTAGCAAAGATACCAACTAATAGGCCCTATAAAAGTTCTTTTTGAGGGAATTGATGAGTAGAGAATAAAATTAACTTCATCCTTTAAAATGAAGAAACCAACCTACTTATATGGAAAGATGAAGCTTCTGACAAAACTACTAAAATTGTCTCATTGTAATGGATTGTAATCAAAACAATTAGTTGGTTGTAACAATCAAGAATGAGAAGATTGGAATGATGCTGGCAAGTTAAAGGATACCAATAAAGACAGTAAAGATGTGATATCAAGTGAAAAAACAACTCATAAAAAAGCATGGAGCTTTATTTCACTAGCTAATTTTTCAGATGCAGAAAGGTTGTTCAACTGCAATTCATTATGCCAATTATAAGAAGGCAAATGATGATGAAAAGATGGTAGCAATACATTTTCAAAAATAGTTCAACCACATACTTATTAAGCCCTTTTTACAAGAATGTCCTAAGTTCTAGGAATACAAAAGAATAAAAAACAACAGTTCCTGAGCTCCAGGATCTTACGTTCCAGGAGAGGAGATATGAACAGAGGTTCATATAGGAAATCTATAGAGTAGATGGAAGGTAACCCTAGAAAAAAGAAAGCACTAATGAGCAAATGGAAGGGGAGGACAGGAAACACCTTCTGCTATAGGTGAAGTGTGATATATCTTGAGCAAAGCCAGGAAATCAAAAAGGTGGGTATGAAAGTGAGTATGTGTATGTATTTGTGTGTATGTTAGTGTGTATATGTGTGTGTCTGTATGTGTGTGACATGTATCAAGAAAACCAGAGTTCAAATTTTGACTTCTGCATCTATGAAATGAAGGAGTTGGACTGAATGGATTCTGAGGTCCCTTATATTTCTTGATCTGATACTATGGCAATATGGAGAACTGATTGGTACATAAAACCATTGCCCCAAAGAGTGATTTTACCTGTATAATTTCTAAGGTGAATTAGATCAAGGAACGGGAATTAAATTGACCCCTTGTGTCTTTTGTCAAATTGCCAACAGTTTCAGAATATAAGCTTACTCTGAAGTGGTCCAAAGGATCCACTTACCTTTGACAAGCTTTGTATGTGAACAAAGTTCAGGGTTTTTTATTTGTTTGTTTGTTTTTATTTTTGATGCAACCATAGTTGAGAAATAAAGACTTTACTTACAGAAGCAAAGTTTAGTTGAATAATAATCGAATATACTTAATTTTAGTGACAAAAGTATAATTTATAGCTTTGTATATCTTTAAATCTTGTTCTATGTATTATGATTTGAGTGAATAAACAGGCAATAATTTATTATTTTATTAAATAATTATATTATTAATTATAACAATTGATCATTTATTAATGTTATAATAATTCTCTATTATTATTATTATAGTTTTTGTTTTACACAATATTATCCATAGGAAATAGAATTTGATAATTTGTATATGGCTTCTGTTTTTTTAGGGCCTATGAAGTCCAAATGAAGGTCCCCAACATTCACCTATTGGTAAACACTTAGAAAACAGAAATGCTTCCTAAGACAAAATAAAAAGAGCTTCTATGTTATTTTTTTCAAAGAAAATAACAAAAGGTACAACTCAATAGGAAGTATAATTCAATCATTTCTATTAAGATCTTTATTGGCTGTATGGCAGGTTTCCTTAATCAATATTGATTTTCATGTATTACTATCTTCCTCACACCTATCATGAGATCATGTTAATATTTTATCTTTTGATAAGTGATACATAATCATTGAACATTTGAAAATTTTGGCATCTTCATGCATCTCCCTCTAGTTACACAGTTTAATTGTTCCTAAATTTATAGAAAATCAGTTTTGTTTGATTCTGTGAAGTCTTCTAAAATTTACAAGTTTGTTTTTTTAAATCACTTATGTATACCTTCCAATTTCCTTGTCTGTCAATGGTAACACGATTCTCCCATTTACTAGTTTCAATGCATTTGGAGACGTCTGACTTCTCCATCTTTTTTATTCAGCTACATATTAAGCCTTATTTATTCCTCCTTAAAAATATCTTATTTGTTCTTTCTTTTCTGATACCATTGTCATTATGCTAGTCTAAGACTTTATAAACTCATGCCCAAATACAACAATCTCCTACTCAAGATTCTTTGAGTCTTCCTTTTCCCTATTGAATTTTTCTGCATATCACTATGTAATAAGCTTTTCAAAAACTATACCTCATCATATAAGTTCACTATAAGAGATGTTATTACTTAATTCTTTGTACTTGTGTCCACAGTGCCAAGCACAATACCTGGCACATAGGAGTTTCATATTTATCAAATGATTGTCATTTCTTTGCTCATTATCTTCCCATAGTTCCTCATTGTTTGCAGGTTAAGGTACAAATTCCTCATGGCATTCAGAGTACTCTCACTGGCCCCAATTAGACTGAGTAGACCTGGCTGGAAAGAACTCTAGATTTTGAACCTAAAGACTTCCATTCAACTCTTAACTATACTACTTAAGTTTTTGTGAATTTAGGCAAATTATTTAACTTTTGGGAAATTAAGTTTTGTAAATGAAGAAGATGATCAAGACAATATTAGGGGTCAGTTACAATTCTACAACTAGTATCCTATTATCACATTAAATTTTATATTCTGTGATTGACCAACACAAACTTTGATATTGGCAAACTCCCAATTCTATGTCCCTGCTTTTCTTGGTTCCTCATCTATAATATTATTCTCCTCAATATCATAGCACATCAAATTGGAAAGAGATCATCTCATCTTAAGAAGAATTTCTTTAATAATGTAGTGGAAAAGGAGTAATGTAACCTTTCCCTAAGATAGATAATTTTTCTTAAATATAGGGCATATTCTGACTCCTAAGGGAGCAATAGGAGATCTTCTCAGGGAGGCAAGAAACAATAGTCAAAATTATTGAAATTTTTTTTGTGAAATTCTTGTACTAAAAAATCACACTTTTTTCAATGAAAATAAAAACAAAGTTAACAAAAGTGTGACTAACATGCTGAATTCACTACAAACTGAAAGTGAATAAAGCATAGCAAAGATGATATATGCAAATGAGATCAAATTTTAGTTAGCACATTTAATTTTGACATGGACGAAATATAAAGCTATTAGCCAGCATCAGACTTATTACAAAGATGAATTATATCTTTGTCTGCTGGATGAACTTGAATATGAGATGTGTAAAAACTTGAAATCAGCTACCTTTGTGTTAATGTTGATATATGTAGATATAGTTATAGATATTTATATTTATCTATATCTATATATATAGAGAGAGATGCCTTTCATGTTAAGTGCAATATAATAAAGCTACAACTAAAAAACTGACATAGAGAATTATTTACAATTTTAATAATTAAAGGTAATTTTGTTTAAATTACTTATCTCTATTTTAAGTAAAATAATATTCTTTGATGATGAAAAACACATAAATGATTTAAAGAAATAGTCCATAGGAGTAGCTAAAATTAGAAAAAAGTAGATACTAGAGACAGTTTAAGTAGCAGAAATACAGAAATTAAGAGAAAAACTTAAATTCAGAAGATGTGATCTTCTAATGCCTTTCCTCTGAGATTACTTTCAATTTATCTTGTATATAGCTTATATTTACATAATTATTTACATGTTTTCTATCATATTAGAATGTTAGTTTCTTGAAGGCAGGGAATATTTTTGCCATTTGTTGTATTTCTAGTACAAAACACAGTTCCTGACACATATTTAACTCAATAAATATTTGACTTGTGTACATTTAGCACTGTGATTTATAAATACTATTATCAATGAAGAGGAAAAGTCATTGGATTTGCTTTGTACAGATGCTTTAGTGGTAGACAAACTTATTAAGTTGAAATGACATTATAAAAGTTTACATGTAGAATATGTGGGCAAGACAAGGATTTTTGTAGAGAAAATTAAGATGCTTTTAATGAGCAAAACCAAACTATTTCAAAAACTGTGTTTATTTCATCTGATAGATTTGACAGAGTCCTTTATATATTTTTAAAATGAGGCCTTTATCAGAAACACTGGCTGTAAAAATTTTTCCTAGCTTGTACTTTTAATCTTGCTTTTGTGATTTTGTTTGTGCAAAACCTTTTTAATATAATCAAAATTGTTTATTTTGTATTTCATAATGTTCTCTAGTTTTTCTTTAGTCATAAATTCCTCCCTTCTCCAAAGGATCTGACAGGTAAACTATCTCTTGCTCTCCTAATTTGCTTATGGTTTCACCCTTTACCCCAAATCATGCATCCATTTTGACTTTATTTTGGTATGAGGTGTGAAATGTAGGGTCCTTGCTAAGTTTATGACATGTTATTTTCCAGTTTTCCCAGCAATTTTTGTGAAATAGTTGAGTTCTTATTCCAGAAGCTAGAGTTTGGGGGCTTATATCAAATACTAGATTACTATAGTCATTATTGGATCATGGGTATCTAATGTATTCCATTGATCCACTACTTTATTTCTTAGCCAATACCAAAGATTTTAATGACTGTTGCTTTATAACATTTTTAGGTCTGGTATTACTAGGTCATCATCCTTTGTATTTTTTTTTTTTTCATTAATTCCCTTGGTATTCTTGCCCTTTTGTTCTTCCAGATGAATTTTGTTATTATTTTTTTCTAGCTCTATAAAATAAATTTTGGCAATTTGATTGATATGGCATTGAACATATAGACCAATTTAGATAGAATTGTAATTTTTTATTATATTAAGCTTGGCCATATCCATTTCATCAAAGCAATTATTTGTTTTATATATGGGGTATACCAAAAGTCTTAGTCTAGTTTTAACCTTTAATTGTTTAAAATTTCATTAAGACTTTTGAAATACCACCTACAATTCTTTTCCTAACTGTTAAGTGTGAAAAGCCTTATTTGATTGAAGAAATGTTAGTGCCATCTACAGCAATTTATATGAATTATCAATGTATTGAAATAATGTTTGCTTTTTTAATATGCAAAACAGCTTCAAGTGGCTCTTCTTGAAAATATCTTCTATCTCTTTCTGTCTATGGAGTTTGTAGGATAAACTCTGATGACTTCTGTTTGTTCCCCAGTGATCCTCATCCAAATACTCTTCACCAGCAAGAAACTGGAAACTGAATGGATGCCCATTAATTGAAAAATGGCTGAATAAGTTATGGTATATGAATGTTATGGGATATTATTGTTCTATATGAAATGATCAGGAGGATAATTTCAGAGAGGCCTAGAGAGACTTACATGAACCAATGCGAAGTGAAATAACCAGGATATCATTGTACATGGCAACATCAATATTATATGATCTTCAATTCTAATGAACATAACTTTCCAACAGAGATGATTGAGGCCAGGTCCAATGATTTTGTGATGAAGAAAGCCATTTACACCCAAAGAGAGGACTGTGGGAATTGAGTGTGCATCACAACATAGCATTTTCACTTTTTGTTGTTTGCTTACATTTTATTTTCTTACTCGTTTCTTTCTTTTTTGATCTGATTTTTCTTGTGCAACAAGAGTTGTAAAAATGTTTACACATTTAACATATTTATATATAACGTATTTAACATATATTTTAACATGTACAACATATATTGGGTTGTTTGTCATATAGGGGAGAGAGGGGGAAAGGAGGGGAAAATCTGAAATGCAAGCCAAAGGTCAATGTTGAAAAATTATCTGTGCATATGTTTTGAAAATAAAAAGCTTTTAAAAAACCCAAATACTCTTCACTGTCTTTCCTGCTTTGGATCCTCTATTTCCTTACTTAACAATACAATTTACTTCCATTTCTTGCTTTTACATTGAATAATGTATGTTTCATTGAATAATGTATATCCATCCACAGTCATGAATTCCAGTCATGAATTTAAATTCCACCATTTTTGTTAGTAATTGTGAAATCAAATTTGCCTCCTAATGTTAGACTCTCAAATTCCTTTTGCTCATTGCTTAAACTTTGGGCATTTGTATATAGGTATCTGAGGCCAGAGGGCTTTAAACTACTGGTTCCTTTCTGGAATTTTTCTGGGTAACTACCTTCTATGAAAAAGATTCTTAATCTTTTTTGTGTGTGTCAGACTTCTGGTAGTCCAGTTAAGCCACTTCACAAAACAATACTTTTTAAAGCACAAAATAAAATAGGATTACAAAGGAAATCAGTTACTAAATAATGTGTTTAGCAAAAAATTTTAAGTCTACAGATTCCAGGTGAAGAGCAACTACTTTGTTGTATCTAGTTTAGTGGATATACATATGTACTTTTGTTCCTCTTCTGAACTTTAGAAAATTTATTTTTTTATTTGATTTTGAAGACACTAGCCAAATGTGCATATATTTTTATCATTCTCTGCTAGGTACACAATTCATTCATTTCTAGTAGTTTGTGATTCTTCCATTTTAAAAAATAGCTCAGAAATCCAAATCTCATTCTTAGATATTACCTTGACTTCTCAAATCATTTTTTCTCCTGTATCTACATAGACTTTACTTTCTTGCTCAACATTTTATAATCTTTGGCAATGTTTTCTAGGTTTCCTCTGTCAGTAATCATTTACTCTCTAACTTGTGTCACCCTAAAGTGGGCCAGGCTTGAGAGGTTTTTGGTTATGTCTTAGACACATAGTCAAAGGAGACAATAAAGCAATCTATTTTTGTTTTCAAGTAAACAAATGTGTATAGTGAATTACAAATGCTGATCTCTTATTTTTGACTCATACTTTATCCTTCCTAGTCAGAGAATCTATCTCCTTCCTTTTTAAAAAAGATTAAATTTTGTTTTTTGTTGCAAAAGCAGAGCTATCATTTTCCCTCCAATTTTCTTCAGTGTTACACTACCTCCTGACAAGTTTATTAAATCTTTCTTTTGCCATTTAAGTTCCTTTTTTGCCTTGTTTAAGCCTTCTTTTTTCCCTAACAGAGAAAGAGAGAAAGGAGAGGAAACAGGAAGAAAGCAAAGGAAAGTAGGAGGGAGGAAGAAATACTCAGACAGGATTACACAGAGAGATTAGAAAGTGGTGCAGAGAAGTTGCTGGTTACCCAAATAGCAGCAGGTTTCATGTTGATTTTCTTTATGCAGACTTCTCCATGTCAGGTTTCCATGGGGAAGTGGGCATTCCAAGACTATCATGAAAATAGCTGATATTTGCTTGAGAACAAGTGGCCAATGACAAAGGCCACATTGAGAGTTACAGAGAACACTCTCCTCTCCTTCCCCCCAGCAAAATCATTCTGAGGCTGTGATATTAGGGGAATAAAACAACAGATAACTAGTAATGAGGAAGTTGCTGATAATAGAGTAGAGAAGGGATGAGTTGTCATTTAAAGAAAAGATCTAAAGATGCAATTATTGTGAATCCTATTATCCTGTGAGATGAATAACCCCCTTTCCCTCCTTTTCTTCCTTCTTTCCCTTGTTTCTAGTTTACAGATCTAAGTCAGCCAACACTACTTATTGCTTTCAATTATGCCTGAAGTTCTAGAAGTACAGCCAGAAAGAGGTCTTGGGAGTATTTGATCTATTTCTTATAAGTTATATAATGAAAGCATATTTACCCTCTGTATTTATTGAATTAATTGAGCCATGAACTGTGTGTATGTATTTGTCAGATAAGAGTAGAAAATTCATGAATTAGGTAAAGAAAGAATATTTTATATAATATTTTAATAGAGGTTCCATTTAGTTGTATGAATTTTGGGTCTGTCCAAGAAGGGTTAATTCAAACTACATAGCAATGCCTGTGAAGAGAACATATGTCTATAGAAGAGGAAGAGGAGGCTAAACTAAGTCAAACACTTTCTGGTGGCCAGCAGGTTTACTGAAGCTTTTAAAGGAGACAAACGCATGTTTGGCCATAGAAAAGCTAAGTTCATTTGACTGATGTTTCAAAAAGAGAAGCAACAATGGCTCAAATATCACACTCCCTTGCGGAATAATAGATACAGTAACATGCTGTCTTTCTAAAAGTTTAACAAAGACAATACTTGACACAAAGGCTGCAGATGTGTTTTGAGTGGCGGAAGCTGGAGATAGTAATAGTGCACTCCTGACTAACCTATATCCTTTTGTTTATAATCACCTAGGTAATAAATTAATCTATGTAACCTTACTTCCAGTAGACTTTGAAACTGTCAGGTTGACATAAATCTGGTGGTTTCTAAAACTTTCCAAGAAAATAGTCAAAATGAATAGATGAAGCATATCTTTTGAGAATTCCCATTAGCATGACATTATGACAGAATTCCTAAGGCACACAAGGCCTCTATTCCACTCCTAAATGAAAAATGCCTGACCCATAAAATGATTCATTTCTGGACTATTCCATGCACTTAACCTCTATGGAACTCAGCCTTATCATCTATAAAATAAAAATCATAACTTCTATGAACCTAACTCACAGAATTATTAAGAGTTAAATGAAATTATGTATATTATATGTAGTGTTTTGTGAAATTTAAAATTCTCTAAAGCAACAGTGATAAAAATTCAGGCTTGTGTGGATTGCTGACATCTTCAAGTACATACAGACATTTATATTATATGCAAAAACAATTAAGAGTGGTCTTTCCAAGTAGGCATAGTCAAATGAGAACATTGAGATCATACTAGAAAAAATAATCAATAGCAAAAAAATTTTAAAGGAACATTATGGAGTTAAAAACTGTTATATAATTCTGCCACCAGAGCAGTGGCACAATGACCAGGGATGGTTGGAGAGAAAACCAGAACACCAAAACAAATTATAGCATATCAATTTAAATATCTTATAAGAAACCAAGTATAAAGTATTCAGAAATACAAGGAAAATTTAAAAGAACTGTTGCAGAATGAAACAAAAAATTAGGAAAACAATATGGATAATGCCCATAATAATGTAAAAACAAAAATCCAATAAAATTAAAAGAAATATTGTAAGTTAATGAGCTTAAAAATGTACTTTCATTGAAGAGAAATTGACATGGTTGAGGTGTTGGTTGATTTTGCTAAAAATTTTTTTTTATATTTTTTAAAATTTTTATTACTAAAGATTTACTAGGGATGGAAGTTGGAGGAATATTGAGAAATTACAGTGAGATATAAAGAAAAGCATCAATAAAACAATAGCAAAACAGAGACAGAATTGTGGAGTTATATAGAAAAATAGCATGTAGCAATAATTCCTCAAACTCCAGAGAAACTAAATAATAAAAAAGAATTAATTCTCATTTTGAAAATAGATTAAAATGCTTAATCTATCATAGATACTATATCAACCTTGACAAGTCTCTCTATATTTTTCAAGCATAAAGTCATTTCCTTCACATTCCATTTTTCCCTTTCTCCTTTATGCCAAAGACACATATGGCCAAAAAGGTGTGGTTTGAAAATATAGCTGCATTCTTTTTCAGAAGAGAGAAGTGAATAGAAAGGAATAAGGTGGCCACTCAACTAATTGTATTCTCCACAGCAATATCTGTTGGCTATATCACTATTCATAATATTTATCATTTCTTACAATACAGTAATATTCCATTACATTTATGTACTACATCTTGTTTAACCATCCCAGAATCAATGGGTATCACTTTGTTTCTAGTTCTTTCCTACCACAAAAGTGTTTCTATAAATATAGTTCAAGTGGCCTTTCTCTTTTTTATAACTGAGATCCTTGGAGTACATGGTCAGCAGTGTAATTTCTTGAGTCAAAGGACATAGACATCCCAATCATTTCTCCCCATAGTTTCAAATTAATTTACTGAAAGAAAGAATGACTCTTAGCTCCAACAATAATTTATTTGTGTGGCCATTTTTTCATAGTCTTCTAGCATTGACTCATGACATCTTTGCCAATTTGTTGGATGTGAAATAGAACCTTAGATTTGTTTTGTTTTATAATTTCCCTTATCATGCAATACTTGAAAAACATTGGTTCTAGAGTTAGAACACTAGCATTCAAATATTGCCTCATATGTTCACAAATGATTACATTGGGCAACTCCATGTAACCTTTCATGACTTCAGGTTCCTCATCTTTAAAATGAGAGTGTTAGAGTTCAGGACCTATGGGGTTTCTATCAGATCTATAAACTTACTGATCCTATTATAGGTGGATTATAGCATTCTTTCATATACATAATAGTTTGCAATTCTTCTTTGAATATTGTTAAGCATGTATTATTTATATAGCACTTTAAGGATGTTAAAGTGCTTTACATCCATTATCTCATTTGATCCCTGAAACAATTTTGAGAGGTAGGTACTATTATTATTCCAAGTTTACAGACAGAGAAACTGAAGGGCAAGAAAAGTTAAATGACTTCCCTAGGGTCACACAATTAAGTAAATTTAACTGATCTATTGAGATGTTGTTTTGGTCATGTATATTTTGGCTAATTCCCCACATATCTTCAGATATAGTTAATACAAAGAATTTTTCTTAGTTGATAGCTTCCCTTTTTACACAGCATTCATTTTATTTGGGGAAAATTTTTTTTAATGTTATATAATTGAATTTACCTATTTTGCTTTTTGAAATACCCTCAAACTTATCTGTTTTATCTTTTGTAATAACCTCTATCTTTTGGTTCATTAGGAATTTACTCCTAAATATGTTTAGAAGAATTTCACATGTATAACTTATATTGTATTACTTATTATCTAGGGTAAGGGGGAGGGGAAGACAGAGGGAGAAAAATTTGGGACATAAAGTTTTAGGGTAAATGTTGAAAACTATGCATATATTTTAAAAAATAAAAAGTTATTATTATAAAAATTTCTAGTCATAAATGCTCTTGAAAGGCATTTGATATGTTTCTCTTTAAACGTTTTCATCATATGATCTTTAATATTTAAGTTTATATATTTTAAATTTATTGTGGTATAAGGTGTAAAATTTTGGTGCATGTCTAATTTCTGTCAGACTGCATCCCAGCTTTCTAAGCATTTTCTACCAAATAGTTAGTTAGTTACTCTTTTCTCAACAATATTGATGGAATTATGCCACCGATTTTCTATTACTTGTTCCCCCTTATATCCAATAGGGATTATTTATAATGGAGTTAGCTAGGAATAATAGAACAGTGTACGGACAAAGAATAGAGAAAAGCTAATTGCCTCATTGAAATTAATAATTTCTTTCCAGGCCTCAGATAGGACATTTTTAGAAGCTTACAACAGTTAAACATACTGACTTTGAATTAGTCCATTCAGAAGAAAAAAATACTACCCTTTCTATTCAATTCATATGCATGCCTCACCTCCCTCTCTCTCTCTCTCTCTCTCTCTCTCTCTCTCTCTCTCTCTCTCTCTCTCTCTTTCTCTCTCTCCCTCTCTCTCTCTCTTCCTCCTCTCCCCTCTATAGAAAAAAATAAAGTGAGAAAAAATTAAATGTCATCACTGCCATATTCAAATATTAAATAAAAACATCCTTTTATAAATTGTCTAAAAATTTCTGTGAAGTTTCAGTATAGAAATTGAACTAAAAGCTATTAAAGAAATAAGCATTCCTGGTTTTCATATTCAGAGACCAAAATTCTGCTTAACAAAGTAGAGCATATTTAGAATTCTCATCTGTATTTTCTTATTCAAGAAAAAAAACCAAACAAACATTATTTTGCATGTGTGGAAGAGAGATTAGTCCCTTGGAGGGAAAAGAACCCTGAAACACTAAAATCACAGCACATGATGTAACAAATAATCATAGCACATGATGTAATTTCTATATACTTCCCTTTATGATGAGAAACATTTATGTAGAATCTTGTCCTTCACAGATGTTAATTATCAAAATAATGGAAACTATTTTCCCACACTTCATTTTAAAGAACTCCAACTAAAATTAAGCAAAATAATAAATGTGATGAAAGTTGTTTAGACACATAAAATGCCAATAACAGATTCTAATCAGTGCAATAATTTTAAAAAAGAATAGCAAACTATTTAATTGTCAAATGCAAATTAAAGAAAACATATGTGTAAATTAAAATGATATCACCTATTTATGGTTTTCTAGTTAATGGAAAAGATCGATGTTAAATGACTTTTCTGAAATTATTTAAAACATTTTTCTTAAACAGCTTGATTTAATGCAATAGGGAAGAAGGAAAAAATTAAAGTATAAACTATGATATTTTACTCTTATCATCTGGAACTAAGTTTAAATTTTTGTGGGAAAATAGATAAATGAGAAACCTTGAATATAGAACACTATCTTTTACAGAGTATTTCAAAAGTTCTACATCTTTTCTTCAATTCATATAGCTGTAACAACATATGTATACACAAACACAAATACACAGTCAATAGGAAAAATAAAGTGACCAAAAAATAAATGGCATCATTGGCTCATTCAAATATTTAATAAAACATCTTTTTATAGATTGTCTAAAAACAGCTTTGGTAAAAAATTTCAATATAGAAATGGTATTAAAAGCCATTAAGCAATAAATACTCCTGTGTTTCATCTTGAGGGGCCACATTTTTCTGTAAAACAAATCTATTTAGAGCTGTCATCTATATTCACCCAATTCTGATCTGATTATCAGAAACGCTTTTGAGTTATCAGTGGATAAACAGTGAATTTTCTTGAGTTTTTATATTAATATGTAGAAAAATTATTTTTGTTGATCTATTATGTGTTAAGTATTTTGATATACATTAAATATTTATAATTTTCTATTTAAAATGTTATCTTAGAAATAAGTAAAATTATTCTTCTATCTTCTGTAAATACAAAAAATTAAATTTCAAAAGGAAGGAAATAAATATCTGTACACAAACAACTGAAGTTATACTTTCTGTATTAGTTTTCCATAAAAATAAAATTTTAAGAATCCTCCAACATCAGACACTGGGGAGACATTGAAATAAAACTGTATGTTTTAGGCTGGACATGGTGGCCTATTCCTGTAATACTTTCGTGGGGAGACTTATGCTGATGGATGACTGTTTTGAGGAATTCTATCCAAACTAAGTCTGGTACCTCTATGATGAGCTCCTGGGAGTCAGAAAGCCATCTAAGGAAAAGGGTCAATATCTGCAAGTCACATCAAAATAATGGCAAAACTGGGATATGAGAATTACATTACCTAGTAAAGTGGAGACCCCAAAAAGATGGCAATAGCTGACCTATCAGTGCTATTTTTTTCTTTAGCCTTTTTCTGGACTCATCATCCTCCCCTAGAAGAGATAGGATCTAAACTTATAATTTCATTGGCATAGAGAATTCTTAGGTAAAGATTTCAACCAATGCAAATAAGTTAGATGGTGTAAGAGATAGACTGTCAGCCCTGAAGTCAGGAAGACTTATCTTTTTGAGTTCAAATCTGGCTTCAGACATTTATTAGCTATGTGACCCTGGGTGGTCTCAGTTTCCTCATCTATAAAATGATATGGAAAAGGAAATGACAAACTACTCCAATATTTTTGCCAACAAAACCCTAAATAAGATGACAGAGGGTTGGACACAACTAAAAGACTAAACATTCTTCCTATACCTTTAATATATAAGGTCACAAAAAGTCAGACACAGCTGAAAGACTCCACAATTCTGCACCTTAAAACTCTTATATACTTGGCTAAATCATTGAGCAGTTAAGTACTTTCCCTGGGTCTTATGCACCTGAGATAAAATCTGAACTCATGTCTTTACTCAATTCAAAGCCAGTTCTCCTGAGCCATAGTTTCTACATCTTTATATAAGAATATTATGATGATTTTTAATGAGACAAAGTTTTTCAAGACCTTGCACATCTTAAAGTGCTATAGAAATGTACTTATCTATGTCTTATGATTCCCAGAGCTGAACAGAGTAATTTAGATGTGGTCTTTCTAAGTCAGAGTATGACCCTATTATAGATACAATGTATTTATCATATTAGGGTTTTTTTTATTGTTGTTACTCTATGATATTGTTGACCAGTTCTCCCCCTTCCCCTATAGTGTTTTTTGTTTTTTGTTTATACATCTATCTTCTACTTCTAAAGTTGATTTTTTGACACAAATATAAGATTCATTTAAGTATTACTTCATATTTGAGGAAAGTTTATGAAAAGTGCAGTTCTTTATATATAAGCATGTTAGAAAGGACCTACTTATCAGAGGAGTATGCTTTTTATGTTGTTTTTCTAAGAGTAGGGATAGATTTGCACTGAGCCATCATCATACTTTTTCACCTGGTACCACTCATGAAAAGTGTCATCAATTTATAAGAGGGCAGTACATTTTAATCTAAACCATATGAAACTATTGGCATTTTGATTTTTTGACTTTTCATCTACACAGTATGTTTGTTTAATTCCAGTGAATTACACAATACATTATTGCACTACCATATAGTCAGAGTAAATAGGAATACTTTGACTTGCATCAAACTTAGTTTCTAAAAGAATGAATAAAAATGACCTAGGCATAAAGAATGAAATTATTAATAAATTAGAGGAACATAGGATAGTTTACCTCTCAGACCTGTGGAAGGGGAAGGTTTTTATGACCAAAGCAGAACTAGAGATCATTACTGATCACAAAATAGAAAATTTCGATTATACCAAACTGAAAAGTTTTTGTACAAACAAAACTAATGCAGACAAGATTAGAAGGGAAGCAATAAACTGGGAAAATATTTTTACAGTCAAAGGTTCTGATAAAGGCCTCATTTCCAAAATATATAGAGAATTAACTCTAATTTATAAAAAATCAAGCCATTCTCTAATTGAAAAATGGTCAAAGGATATGAACAGACAATTCTCAGATGAAGAAATTGAAACTATTTCTAGTCATATGAAAAGATGCTCCAAGTCATTATTAATCAGAGAAATGCAAATTAAGACAACTCTAAGATATCACTACACACCTGTCAGATTGGCTAAGATGACAGGAAAAAATAATGATGATTGTTGGAGGGGATGTGGGAAAACTGGGACATTGATGCATTGTTGGTGGAGTTGTGAACAATCCAACCATTTTGAGAGTAGTTTGGAACTATGCTCAAAAAGTTATCAAACTGTGCATACCCTTTGATCCAGCAGTGTTACTACTGGGATTATATCCCAAAGAGATTATAAAGAAGGAAAGGGACCTGTATGTGCACGAATGTTTGTGGCAGCCCTTTTGTAGTGGCTAGAAACTGGAAACTGAATGGATGTCCATCAGTTGGAGAATGGCTGAATAAATTGTGGTATATGAAAATTATGGAATATTACTGTTCTGTAAGAAATGACCAACAGGATGATTTCAGAAAGGCCTGGAGAGACTTACACGAACTGATGCTGAGTGAAATGAGCAGGACCAGGAGATCATTATATACTTCAACAACAATACTAGATGATGACCAGTTCTGATGGATCAGGCCATCCTCAGCAACGAGATCAACCAAATCATTTCTAATGGAGCAGTAATGAACTGAACTAGCTATACCCAGAAAAAGAACTCTGGGAGATGACTAAAACCATTACATTGAATTCCTAATCCCTATATTTATGCACACCTGCATCTTTGATTTCCTTCACAAGCTAATTGTACAATAATTCAGAGTCTGATTCTTTTTGTACAGCAAAATAATGTTTTGGTCATGTATACTTATTGTGTATCTAAGTTATATTTTAATATATTTAACATCTACTGGTCATCCTGCCATTTAGGGAGGGGGGGGGGTAAGAGGTGAAAAATTGGAACAAGAGGTTTGGCAATTGTTAATGCTGTGAAGTTACCCATGTATATATCCTGTAAATAAAAGGCTATTAAATTTAAAAAAAAAAAAAAGAATGAATAAAAATGCTGCCTGCAGATTTTCCTTTATTTCATTTATTACACACACCACAATACTTTTTATGTGATCCGTACTAAAGGAAATCTGTTAGTGTCTTTTTTTTCAGTCTTTTTCCAGATGTACCTATTCATGTGTGTCACAAAATTTTGTTTGTTTTTCTAAATCTTTATTTTAATTAGTAATGATACTTTTGTTATTCTCTCAGAATAAAAATAGATAATAAACTCCAGTTTAAAATGGTTGTTTGTGCTTTGCTTTAAATTTAAAAGAAGAAATATGTACTTTTACATGAAGGAAATATATCCTTGCATATGCTTATAAAATATTTATGGCCAAATATACAAAACACAGAGTTGTTCATGATTCCTTAATTAGATTTTAATTAGAATAAGAACTTAATTAAAACATAATTTGTTAATTCATTAGCCTTGGGTTATAAATCTAACACTGATTTTCAGGTAACTAATAGGTCCTGAAGCACACAATTTATTTTGTTATTTCAGTGCTATTTTTAGTCATTTTCTTCTTTAACACATTTTCTATCTTAGATGTTACTAAAAATTCCCAGAAAAGGAATCAAGTAGATTCTTCTATACAAATAGAATCTGGACTGTCTATTCCCAACATAAACTAATAAGTATTTCAGGCCAAGCCTACCAACCAGAGTATTTTGGCAAAAAGATGGAGCTAGAGTAATAGAAGGAAAATAAGGAAGGAGAAAAGGAAAAGAAGACAACAAAAGGATGTATAAGTATACAATATCAAAATTACTAGCACAGAAATTATTTAAGCTGGTCTATTTGAGTAATCAAGCTATGAAGAGAACTATTAAAAGCTGATCAAAACACCAGATGATAGCAAGGATATTTAGTTATGTATTCTGGTTGATTCTATCAGCATTAAATATAAATAACACTTAATGCAAACAAAAAAAAATGTGTCATCAGAACCATGGAATCTGAAAACAATATGAGAAATTTGCAAATCATATCTACTTATATCCTGTCTTCCTGAAATAGTCATGATTCAAATTTCTATTTTATAAGGGCCAACTAAAAGTAATTAAAAAAAAAACACACATACACAAATCAGAGAATGGCTTGGTACCAGAGACCTCATATAAAAATGGAAACAATGTCTGATACTAAAGATTAATGAAATACAAAATTTCTTGCTAAAATATAATTGGCAGTCTACACATGTTTTCATAAAGGATTTTTTTCCTCATGTTGATTCAGAGTTCTTTTTTCTGCGTTGTGGTATAAACTATCTATAAATAGAACATAATAATGGCAACACAGTCTATTGCTTGATATTACAACAAACCTATACCTTAACTTCCCTCTCTCCTTTACACATCACACAAAAATTCACACAAAAATAAGACAGATATAAGAGGGACCTTGCTTTTTCACAACATATAATGAACCATCTGCTAAATTGCCATTTGATAGAGCCAGTAGCAAGCATTTTCTTATTAAATGTAATACATTATAGTAATGAGGTGCTAAAATTATAACACATAGGAATTGAAAAGACAAGATTCTTAACTAGAATTATAAAAATCTTAACTTTCCTTTTTTCCCTTCTGCCTTGTGATTTTAGTGTTATCTCCACAACACATACACATTAGTATTCTCCCTAGTGAATTCTACTTAGAACATAGGAGAAAAAAGTAAACATTTTATGTAATTGCCTCAATGACAATTAAAAATCCCAGATCATAATAAAGAAAGAAGCAAAACAAAACTTAAATAGGAGCTTTCAACTGAAGGTCTCTCCATGTTGTCCTTGAAGCTCAGTGAAGCTGATCCCTCTGTAGAGATCAGCATTGACTTTCTTCACAAAGATAGATATAAAACTTCCAAAATCACAAAATCAGAGTTTTGAAGCTAACAAGAAATCCTGGCGATCTAAAGAGACATAGCACAGATTGATGGAAAGAGTCCTAAATTTTCAGTTATAAGACATGGGTTCAATTATTGGTTCTGCCATTTACAATAATTATTGTCTCTTTAAAAATTTTAAAACACAATACAGAACATAAATGTAACAAATTAAAAGTACTTAAGGGACATGCAATTAGATTAAATTCAGATTAAAGAAACAGGTATGATCTAAAGCCTAGACGTATACAATGTAAAAAAATTTCCATCATGCCATATACACATCTATCAGGATTAACTGCACATTCATATTCTTGACCTTTTCTTCTTGTGGATTATATTTGGCTCTGTCTTTAATTTTTTAAATTTTCTTTCTTGAAGAATATTTCACATCTTTCTGTCTTTTTGTCTTAATTGCATTATAGTGTTCTATTAGGTTAATATATTGGATTTTATTTAACTATTCCCCCATTGTAAATTACTTAGGTTTCTTCTGTTTACTTTGCAATTACATATACTGCTTCTGTGAGAATCTGAATTCATAACTCTTCATTGTGGTTATTTTATAACAATTTTGGGAAATAGTCTTATTAAATACTGTGTTTTAGGTTCAAAAAGTGAGTTTACAACTCAATCAGTATTACAAGAGATAACTTATTTCTCTATAAACCTGAAGAGGGTCTCTGATGATCTACTCATGTAGAGAGGCTGGAGGACAAGTTGTGGTGAATTCTAGTATAAATACTGATAATTTTTTAATGGGAATGTATTGAGAAAAATGGCATCTAATGAGAGACAATGCTGTAAGCTACTTACAGCATTGCTTCTCTCATTTCTGAAGTCTTATAGTCACATTATAAGAATTGGGCTTTCTTCACTAAAGACAAAAATCCATCCCATAAATTAGCTTCAATTCTTGGTCTCTGGATTGTTGTAAATAAAGAAATTGTAAATCCCAAATTTGTAGATAGGAAAGGGAGCATCCATGTATCCTATCACCTCAGCTTCCAAAGTCCAGGTTTTGCAGTTAATGCAGCATCAATTCCTTAAGGAACAGGTTATAATCTTCCAGAGAGACCTTCAGGATCCACATCAGGCATAGGTAAGACAAGTATTAATTTGGTAGTGATGCAACAATCATACAAAAACTTGGTAGAAACAAGTGTTATACAGGAATTATGCTAAAAGTGAACCCAGTTCTCCTCTGAGAAAAAGGTGCAATAGGAGACAGAGCAACATCCCCATCTCCTAATGGAAGGTAATATATGTACTTTTGTTTTTACTCTCTTTGAAGTAAATGTCTTCTTGTAAAGGCTAAATGATACAAAGTAGCTAAATGGAACTGTGATGCTGATTACTAGGACCTCAATGGAGAAAAGTGGAGCACAACCAATAGCTTTAAAGAAGTGATAAATTAATTTCCCTCAAGCTACCCCTAGAACCTTGTGGGAGAAGGCTAACAGACCCCCTTCTGAGACAGTAAGCCCAAAATATACTCACTGTACTGCCATCAATATTTCTTGAGATTTTTTAAACATTGTAACATTTTCAGATAAAACCAGATAATTGTTTTAATTTGCATCTCCTTGAATATTCATGTGATTTAGTATTTGAAGTAATTATTAATATACTTTCCTTTTTGGAAAACTGCCTCTTCATATTTTTTGACTCTTAACTCATTATAAACTCAGAGGTTTTATAATCTTAACAACTCCTCATATATTTCATATATCAATGTTTTATCTGATTAATTTGCCATCAATGTTTTCCCCAATCATTTCTTGATCTTTTTTTCTTTTAATTACATCATTTTTGTTGTTAAGAAAAAAAATGTTTTTTGTTTCTATGTAATCAAACATCACTATCTTCTCCATTAAAGTTTCTTCTATTGGTTGAATAGGAGATTGGTATAGAGAATTCCCAGATGATCAAGCTGTATTCACCAATGTAAATCTACAGATTTCCGCAATTAGTAGTCTTATAGACAGTTGCCTAAACTTTGTGAGTTAAATGACAATAAGCCACAATATTCTTTCTGAAGTATTGCATTCCATTCTGGACACATTTTTAAAAAGGGACAGTGTTGTAAGAGTGTATTCAAAGAAAGGTAAAGTTTTGAAAGGCATGAAAACCATTTTGTATCAAGATGGAATCCTGGGCAAGTCATTTAAGCTCTCTGGGACTCAGTTTCTTCATCTTAAAAATGAAAGCGGAAGCAAGTTTTCTAACATCCTTTTCAGCTTTAAATAGATGATTCTGCTTTATTTTTTAGCTAATTACAAAAAACATGTTACATGAATATTAAAAAAGAAAAAATATCAAACTTGATTCATAGTTTTATTAATGGAACCATCATTAGAGCCACCCCTACCTCCTTCTAAAAACCCGAAAAGACCACACAGATCAAAGGAAGTTATAATCTTATTTTACTCTTTACCAACAGACTTTATCTGGAGTATTATGCTTAGTTTTGGACACATTTAAAATGGCACAATTTTAAGATAAACAAGATTATGAAGATAAACAAAATTATGAAAGAGTTTTAAAAAACCATCTTGCATCAAGATTCATTAAAGGAACTAGCAATGTTTAGCCTGAATAAGAGATTCAGGAAAAACATGACAACTGTTTTTCCATATGTTAAGGATTACCATGTGTTAAAAGGGATTAGAATTAGTCTTTATAGCTTCAGAAAGGATAACGAGGACCAAAGGCTAAAATTTGCTTAATTCTCAGCTCTGTAAACTTCCTAACTATTAAAGCTATCCAAAAGTGAAATTGGCTTAACTGGTGATAGAGTAAGTTCTCGCTCACTATTTTAAAACAAAAACTAAAGCCACTTAACAAGGATGTTGTTGAAGGCTACTTATGCAGCAGATATCCTAAATTGACTTCTAAGATTTCTTTTAACTCAAATTCTATTTGGAAAACTATTGATTTATGGAAGTAAAATATAACTTTAATACCAAATCGATTCTTTGTCCTTTTGGGAAATATACTCCTTTTAAATAAAGCTTTTATGTAATTTATTTAAGGGAAAAAGTTAAAATTTATTTTATCAGAAAATGTTCAATTATGTTTAGAGTATTCAGAAATTATATAGGACTTTCTTCTCTGAAAAAAATTGTTTCTAAAGCACCCTTTTTTCATCACATGAACTTCAAATTAATTGATTTCAAATGACCTTATCATTTAAGTTCTATAAATAAAAATCTAAAACCTCAAAGTAAAATGAAGATCATAAATGAAGGGTAAAGAGAGTTGAGGTAGACAAGAAGTAGTGTGGATAAAGTGCTAAGGAATACTTGAGTTAAAATCAAATCTCAGCTATTTTACTAAGCTGTGTGACTCTGTACAAACCACTTAACTATTATTTTACTTCATTTTTTCTCATCTGTAAATGAGATTATTAATCACACCAACCCCCCCCCCCATCATTATTGTAAGAAGTAATTGTGATGATACTTGTAAAGCTCTTTGGAAATCTTAAATGCTACATCCTCCTCCTCCTCCTCTTCTTCCTCCTCCTCCTCCTCCTCATCATCATATTTAGACTCAAGAGTACTGTTCAGATCCCATCTCTATGATTTATTATCTGGTCTATATGGATCTATTTCCTCATTATAAAATGAGGATTTTGGAGTAGGATCATTTCTGAGGCCTTTCATATTTAAAATCCTTGATCCTTTGATCCCAGAAAAGATAATAGTTGTGGAACTTCCATGCTGCTATTCTGATTTAATTTTTTTTTATTACAAAACAAATTTTCAACAGACACAATCCAAAGTTCATTTGACTAGGGTGTGGTTTCTAGGTCTGGGAGGATTATTCAGAGAGCTAATTGGACTCATGGAAGTTAATGAGGTCATCATGAAAAAATATAAAGTATAAAAAGAAAAGAGAGCAGGATAGAAACATGGATATCCATTGTTATTTGGAGGATTGAGGGAATGGTTGATAATACAGCAAAGGAAATGTTGAGAGGAGAAACAAAAGATTGCAAAGAGACAAAAATGCCATGAAAACTCCAGGAGGAGGCTCTCCTGAAAGAGGGGATGATAAGTAGTATTAAATACTGGGAAAAATCCAAGAAGGATGAGGATGATAAAGGTCTTTGGATTTGATAATTAAAATATCATTATTAATTTTAAAGAAAGAGGCTTTAGTTGAGTAGTGAGGTCAGAAATCAGGTTACTTCAAGTTAGAGAAAGAAGAAGAGAGGAAAGAAGATAGAAAAATCATTCCAATGACTTTCTCTTAGAATTTTAGCTGTGAAAGGCAGGGTACATATTGAATATAATTTTGAAGGGGCAAGTGAAGGGTTTTTTTAAAGATGGGGAAACATGGGTGTGTGTATAGATAACAAGGAAGAAGCAGGTTATAAAAAGAGATAAATGAAAGACTACAGAAGGAATGACTCAGAATTTGAGAGACCTCAGCATGCAAAACTTTGGGCCACTCCAATCAATCTACTGATCAATCAATGAAAACACATTTATGAAGCTGTTGAACTTCACATGTTGAGCTGACTTTTGGGTGCGCTAGACACATGGAGATAAAAATAAAATAATTTCTATCTTTACCCATGGTGTTAGGCTAAAGTCTCTGCCTCTGACTAGCTACCCCACAAAGTCATATTATATTTTTTATTTTGCTCATAAACATATATAAATAGTTTGTGTCTTTGAAATGATGCTTTAGATATTATTACTGGGAATATCAGTGATCTAAATTTAGAATAGTTGTGACATTTCTTCATAGTATTTGGAACTGGAAAGCACAATGTAGTTCAACCCCTTCATTTTACAAATAAAGGCTAGGGAGATGAAATAAATTGGTTACATAAATAATAACTGGCAGAACTGTAATTCACACTTGGATCTTCTAACTCCAGATAAAGTGTCCCAGAACTATAATGTACTTTCCCTCTTACTTTGACCTCATGAACTCCCTCTCTTTCTATAAGATGAAGCTTCAGCAGCAATATCTTCATGAAGTCTTTCCTGATTTCATGAACTATGAGTGTCATCCTTCCCAAACCACCTTCTGTTGAACAACTCTGCATATGTTTGGACTTACCTTTACATTTATTATGGTATATACATTTTTACACATGCTTGTTTTCTCTATTAAAAGACAAGCTCATTGCAAGTAGGGATAATCTTGAGTCATTAATAAACATTTATTGATAACATACTATATGCAAGTAATTTGTGCACCAAACCATTTTTAGTTTTACTGGTTGAGCACCAGATAAATGATTAGAAAGAAAAATGTCTCCTTTTTCCTATAGATGGTTTGTTTAACAAACTAGAATTATAAAAAGTTTCACATATGTGAAATTGATGATTTTAGCCAATAACATATTAATCCCAGAAAAATTGATTAGGTTCCTCTCCACATGCATATGCATACAAAAACTTACATGGATAATCATATACCAGCCAACAAGAGTACCCTTCCACCTGGGTCTCTCTTGTTTAGTTGTGAATCAAGGAATTAGCAAAAACAGAATCAATGCACTGCAGATTATAAACTATTATATAAGAATGAGTTAATATTATTGGACAATTGAACAGGCTGCTTTTACTTGATTGTGCATATAAAATTCATACACAAAGGAATTAAGATGAAACTGCTGATATTCATCTATTTCCTCCCTTTAGTCCTCCCATCTTGTCATTTCATTCTTCTAAACACTCACTCTTCTTTTATTTTTGACCTGTTTTTCTTGAGTGGTGAAAAGACACAGGTTAAAAATAGAAGGTAATATGTATCTAAGTGTGTATATACTTGTATAGATATATACACATATATGCATATATACGTATATGAAGATATATTTGCAAACAACATATATAAATAAATGATCACTTTTTTCTTATTAGCTTAGATTTTTTTTCCTTAAGGACTTAAATGTTAACAATAATTGTATAACCTACAATTTTCATTAAAGAATAATCAGAATCTTAAATGCACATCTTTAATATCTAGAATACCTCATTATTTTGTCTTTTATTATCCATTTTTCTAATATTTTATTCTTTATCATCTTTTAGTCTTTTTCTTTGAATTCCAGTACAGAAAACATGTGCAATTTAACAAAAGATATTAGTTGAGTGACCTTAATTCTCCCTATACTTATCCTCTAAAAATAAAGATCTTGTCTTGAAATTCTCACAAGAAAAATTCTCTGAGCCCCTCTAACTTGTTACTCTTTTTTTTCCTGCAATGTTTTCCCTTTGCTTGACCCTCTTTCTTTCAAAGTTTAACTACAACTCATTTGATGCTTTCCAGTCAAATTCACATAGTTTTAGGAATCTTGACCAATCCCACATGATTATAATTTTGGTTGGTAGCTACTACTTTACAGCAAAATATGAGGAATACCAGAAATTCTTTTTGAAATGAAAATTTTATTTTCCTGTAATTGTTATTTCCTCCACACATAATAATATAATAATATTCCTAATTACGAAATTCCTATGACTTACACACAATTCTCAAAATTTTGTGATCCAGACTCTTCTTTATACCTTTATCTCTGAAAAGCTTACTAAAAGTGAATATTTTCTTTGTAGATTTATAGCTACCCTAAAGCAATCCAAAAGATATTGTGTTTCTCATTATAAATTTTTTAAAACTCCTTACCTCCTATACATAGGTTAAAACTGAAATGGAATCTGTTATCTTTTGAATGATCCTTCAGAAATATTTTTTGGCTTTATGAGATGAGGAAAATCCTTAACTTCTATTCTATTAGAAATGACCTAATAATTGGAAAATATTAACTGCTCAATGGTAGGTCATACCAATATAACAAAAATGAAACTATTGCCCAAATTAATTGTCTTATTTATTGGTGCATCCACACTGACAAAGAATTATTTTTTAGAACTAGAAAAATAATAAATTTCATCACTAGAAATAAGGTAAAAAAGTCTCGAGAGGTAAGGAGGAGAGGGAGGAGGAAATCTAGCAATTTCAGTTATACTGGTTAACAAGTCGACAGGTCAATCAGTAGAACTTAGAAAAACTGGGGAAAATCTGTTCATCAAGTTCCTTTGATAAAGATGTCATATACAAGATAAAGAACTGATTAAAATTTAAAAGAATAAGAGCCATTTCCTAACAGATAAATGTTCAAAGATTATAAACAGTCACTTCTCAAAACAAGAAATCCAAACTTATTGTATAATTAGAGAAATACAAATTAAACCAATTCTTGAGGATCTCCCTTACCAACATAAAACGAAACAAAGTCAACTAACATGAAAAATATATATGTGGCTTTAAAGATTGAAGGATGCTTTATATTATCTCATTTGTGTCTCATAACAACTTTGTGAGGTAGCTACTATTATTTCCTTTTTATAAATAGGCAATATGACTTGGTCAAGGTAACACAACTACTTAGTGTGATTCAAACTCAAGTCTTTTTTACTCCACTACTTTATTGGGTTACATATCACTATATAGGAGAGATGGTCAAGCTTCAAAAAACTATGCATGCCAGTACACTGCTAGTGAAATTGTGAACTAGTACAGCCATTTTGGTAAAGCAGTTTGGATTTATGCCCCTGAAGTTACAAAAGTGTGTAGCTAGGTGCTTCAGGGTAGAAAACTCTGGGCCTGAAATAAGAAAAACCTGAGTTTAAATTCAATCTCAGCTGGATAAGTCATTTGACTTCTGTCTGCCTCAGCTTTTTCATCTTAAAATTGGAGTAATGATAGCACTTAACTTCCAGGGTTATTGTGAGAATCAAAACAGCTTATAATTGTAAGGAGCTTGGTACAGTGCTCATCACATAACAAACATTACATAAGTAATAGCCATCATTATTATTATTTTTGACAACCAATAGGCATGTGCTCCTCCACAGGGCTCAAGATAGAAAAAAAAAGGATTCACAAGTATAAAATATTTTCAGAAACTCTTTGTGTAAGAAAACAATTCTCTGAAAAGTAAGTGGGCACTCACCAATTGGGGAATGGCTAAATACACTGTGAAATAGAATATTATTGCATCATAGGAAATTATGAAATATTATCTTTTCAAGGAAAACCAAGAAGAGTTGTGTGAATTAACACAGATTGAAATGACCAGAACTAGAACAATTTATATAACAACAATTTTCTCACTGAAAAGCCTGAGAATTCTAATAAATACAATAACAGAAGCATGTTACCTATCTCCGGATAGAGACGTGATCAATTTAAAATGCAAAATGAGACATATTATTTTTGTATATGATCAGTGAATTTGCTAATCATGCATATTTATTATGAGTTTTTATTTTTAATTGGTAGGTAGAAACAATAAATTCTGATTAATAAGGAAAAAATTAACATCTATTTTACTCAATTATATCAACAAGCATTTATCAAGTGTCCTAATTGGTGGGCACTATACAAGACACTGCAATTACAAATAAAAAAAGTTAAAATTATCCCCTTCCTCAAATAGGTTATATTCTGACAAGGAAGACAATATGCACATAGAGAGACAAAGTAACTGGAAAAGGAAATGCTAGAAATTGAAGAAACCCAGAAAAAAATGTCAAGCAGAGAGTGATGCTTAAGCTGAATGTTTAAATCTTTAATGTTTAAAATGGAGAAAAGAGATTCCAAAAGGTGGGGAGGAGAGGGAAGTTAGGAATGGAAATGTTACATGGGAAAATGAGATGAAATGCTACATTTCAGAAAAGGACAATTTGCACCATAGAGTATATAGAAGGAGTAGTACTACGGAATAAGCAATGAATATCCTTAAATATAAAATAAAATGGATTTTCATTTGATTTTAGAAGTGACAGGAAGCCAATGGAGTTTGTTGATCCATACAGTCAAAACTTTGCTTTAGGAAATTCTTTTTGACAGTTGTGTGGAAGATGGATTGGAATGGGGAGAAACGCCATAGAAAGACTAATAAGTAGGATATCACAATAGTTCCAACAAGAGATAATGAGGGCTTCAATCAGGTTTGTGTTTATATGAGTGGAAAGAAGAAGATAGCTACAATGTTATGTTCAAGAATGCAGTGGATAAAACCCCAGGCTTGGAGTCAGGAAGATCTGAGTTCAAATCCAGCCTCATATACTTACTATATGACTCTGGGCAAATTACTTAACTTTTATTTGATCCTTTTTCTCACCTGGAAAAATAGAGATAGTAATAGCATCTATCTCCTAAGGGTTGTTGTGAGATGATATTTGAAAAAAATACTTGGCACAATATTTAATATAATAAATGACATATAAATTTTAGTTGCCACCAGAAGAAACAATATATCATTGTCTTCCAACATACATAATGCTATTGGACTTAAATATTATATTAACTTCATCATATTTTGGGACATTTCAGCAACTCAGACATGTATTCAACATTACTAGTGGTTATTTTTTAATTACTAGTGGAGTTTTTACTACTGCACTTCTTTAAAGCATGACATCAACAGGACAATGCCACTTAATGATAATGTTAACTTGAGTGAATTATGTCACTTCTTTAAGTCTCAGTTTTCTATTTTTATAAAAGGAGGGGTTTTAGAGTAGTTGATGTTATGGTTTCTGATGAAACTTTAGCTCAAATTGCTGATGCCAAAATAAAGGGCTTTCATGTAAAAAGTCAAATTTGTAGTATGACATCTAAACAGCACTCCTCTTTTACAAAAGCTTATATTTGGGGATTATCAGATATATTTAATTTGGTGGGAGAGTATCAAAGGATCAGAAGTTGAGTACTAAAGAATATAATACACAGAACTGAAAACATAACCCTTCTATAATCCAGTCAATGGATCCTTTTGAGTCTTTTTTTAAAAATTTGATTATAATAACCAATGCTGTCATCCTTTATTGTACCAGCATTTTTTTCAGCTAAATTCCTTCATAAACATTAATGAATTTCTACTTCTACAATGCTCTTGTGAGAAAAGTATTCCTATTTAAATCATAAATATTTTAAGGTTTATATTCTTTTCCAAAAGTCAAATAAAGAAAAAAATTAAGCTGAAGTAGGATTCACAGGCTTACCATTTTGTTTCTAATGTTAAAATCAGGTATGTAAAGATGAAAAATCTGAAATTCAAAGGAAGTTTTGTTCTTAACATGAAGCAAATCAAGCAATGTCCTCAGTTACTGTTTGATAAAGTTTCCTTAGATAGCAGGAATAAAGTAAATGATAATTACCATTGGGAAAACAGTGGTCCAACGATGAAATAATCTAAGTAGTACGTAACAGTTGAAGTGTGTGATAAATGAAGTTCTTACTACAATCTTTGACTTAGTTCAATATGTTTAGCAATCTATAATTTCATCAATGTGGAGTTTTTGTTCACCAATACAGATCCCAATCAAATTGTGGTTCTTTATTATTCTCAATTCTTGCCCATGTCCTTCCATAAATCTATTATCTATCTGCTAAATGTACAAGAGACCTTTCCCTGCGTCTTTTAATATATTATGAAGGACTCTTACAAATTTCCCTCTTTCTGTTGTTACCCAGTGTCTAAGTGTCTACACATCATTTCCTTTTCTAGTCATACAAATTCTTTTTTTTTTATTTTTTATTTTTTTTATTTAATAGCCTTTTATTTACAGGTTATATGAATGGGTAACTTTACAGCGTTAACAATTGCCAAATCTCTTGTTCCAATTTTTCACCTCTTACCCCCCACTCCCTCCCCTAGATGGCAGGATGACCAGTAGATGTTAAATACATTAAAATATAAATTAGTACACAATAAGTATACATGACCAAAACATTATTTTGCTGTATAAAAAGAATCAGACTCTGAAATATTGTACAATTAGCTTGTGAAGGAAATAAAAAATGCAGGTGGGCATAAATATAGGGATTGGGAATTCAATGTAATGGTTTTTAGTCATCTCCCAGAGTTCTTTCTCTGGGCGTAGCTGGTTCAGTTCATTACTGCTCCATTGGAAATGATTTAGTTGATCTCGTTGCTGAGGATGGCCAGGTCCATCAGAACTGGTCATCATATAGTATTGTTGTTGAAGAGTCATACAAATTCTTGATGACTTCTGTAATACTTCTTAAAATAAACATAATTAGAAATATGTTGTAGCCTGTTTAGACTTACTATGTATTTTTTTATTGCCTTTCTGATTTGAAAAACTTATTCTTCATAGATTATGGGGCTCCATGATTTGTAGGCTTAACATTACTAGGAAAACACTGATTATAAAAAAGATTAACCTGAGAAGGCAGGTGCTAAATAGGGATCATTACAAGCACTAACTCACCTCCCTAATGCAATACAGCCTTCAACTTAACTCTGAAACTAGACCATCAACAGTGCTTGTTCAATATATACATATATGTATGTATGTGTGTCTCTATATATATGTACACATATACAAATATATACACAGAAATTTATTTGTGCATGTGTGTGTGAAGGAACTGATTCAATGAGCTGTCCATATAGCTGCATATCAAAATCTGGGGATTGCATCATCCACTTGGCTTTACTTTGTGTATTTCTAGATTGATCTAATTTGTGGGACCAGACATCTTTATAAAGTATTCCATTATAATGCAAATCAGCAAAACAGCGTGTGCAAGTGTGCATGTGGTGCACACATGCATACCACATGCACAAATGGTGGGGCACAACTACACTATCAAGGAATCTATCAATATCTTAATAGGACCATCTTTTATAACATTAGCAAAGCTGCCTTTTGTATCTCACCTAATTATTATCACCTAAATATTAAAGAATATGGTTTTTAACAAAATTATCTCTGCATCTATTAAGTCATCATGTGATTCTTGACAACATGCATGGAAGATACCTCACGGAAGGCAAGCCTTCAATGCAAAGGTTACTCAGTGTGTAAGTGAGTGAGAGAGAGAGAGTGTGTGTGTGTGTGTACCTGTGTGTGTGTGTAGAAAGAGAGATAGAGACAAAGAGACAGGCAGAAACAGAAAGAGGGGGACAGAGAAAGAGGGGAAAGAGAAAAAAGAAGAGGGAAGGGGAGAGAGAAAAGGAAAGAGGAGAGAAAGAGAGGGAGAAGGGGGAAGAGAGAGAGGGAGAGGAAAAGGGAAAGAGATAAGAGAGACAGAGAAAAAGACAGAAAGAGAGACAGAGACAGAGAGACAGAGACCGAGGGAGAGACAGAAAGACAGAGAGACAGAGACAGAGACAGAGAGAAAGGGAGAGGGAGAAACAGAGAGACAGAGACAAAGAGGGAGGAAGGGAAGGAGGGAGAGAAAGAGAGAGCAAATGAGACACACACACACAAAGAAGGGAAAGACAAAGACACAGAGAAACATTCAAAGAGAGGGGGGAGACAGAGAGAGACACACACACAAGAGAGAAACGCACACAGAGACACACATGTAGAGACAGAGGGAGAGAGAGACAGACAGACATGCCCACACATACCCAAAGACAAAGAGAGATCCCTGTGGCAGTCTAGTGAAGTTTATGGACTTCTCCTAATAATATTCTAAATTTGTATGGAATCTGCATCCTACAATTAAAAAAAATCTAAGATTACAAAGAAAATCAATGATAATATAGTTACTGATTCAAAAGTTAATGAACTCAATTGTCAAAGCTAGTGTTGTTCCCTCAATCTTTTCTTGATCTTTCCCCAAACTTTAACACATTGATCACCATCTTCTTAGGAATATCCCTCAGTTTTTATGACAGTGTTTTCTCGTGATGGTCTTCCTATCTCTGCCTGACTGTTCAGTCTCCTTGGTTATATCTTCCTCCAGGTCATATTCAGTAAATGTGTTGTCCACCAAGATTTTGTCCTGGCCTGTTTTCTCTTTACCCTCTATATTATCTCACTTTGTGTTATCGATTTCCATGAGTTAAATTGTCATCTCTTTCCAAATTATTCTCAAATCTATTTTAGCCAGTACTAACTTGTCTCATAATCTTTAATCTAAAGTCACCATATGTCTGTTTGACAACTCAGACTCCACCTTTGCAAAACAGAACTCAATCTCTTTCCTCTCTGTTAAGGGGCAGGTCAATTCTCCGAGAGTCTCCACAGCTATGGATCATAGCATCTGAAGGAGATGCAGGGCAGCCATTGCTGACACAGGTGTTGTGGACTGGAATGATATAAGTTGGAGGCAGAGGGAAGAGAAGAGACCTCAGACAATGCAGCGGTCTCTCAGTCAGAGAGGTCAGAGAACAGCAACATCCTCTCAGTCTCCTTGTATCATCCTCTCGCAAGAGGATTTCCATTCTGCAGGTCTGGACTGGATCTCCAGCAGCCACTGTCAGGTGGCTCCCGTGAATTCTAACACCTCTCAGATGTTCCAAAAAACTTTTCTGTTATTGTTCAGAGTGTTCCTCCATGTCATCCTCCAGTCTTCATCTGCATTAACCCCACCTGTCCAATCCATTGCTAAATCTTTCATTTTCTACCTTTACAAGATCTCTTACACATTTTTTCACTTACAAAACCACCACCCTGGTCTATCTCTCATAAATTAAGATCT
Source organism: Sarcophilus harrisii (assembly GCF_902635505.1). Lineage (NCBI taxonomy): Eukaryota > Metazoa > Chordata > Mammalia > Dasyuromorphia > Dasyuridae > Sarcophilus > Sarcophilus harrisii. The sequence goes on from NC_045429.1 coordinate 128,212,394, forward strand.
GAACTGTATGTTTCCGTCTCTCCTGTACCTACTCCAATCTATCCTCCACTAACCTGTCAAAATAGTCTTGCTAAAATAAAGTTTAACCATGCCATTCCCTCAATCTTTTTCAGATACAGACTCGAATTACTTCAGTGATATTGCCACAAGGAACAAATGTAAAATTGTTTGACTTTTAAAGCCCTTCAAAACCTGAACCTTTCCTATTCTTTCCATGTTAAGAAACCTTGATTTAAAAAGGCCATGTTTCATTTTATTGATTCAATTTTTTGTTTTTTATTTTTTAAGAGCAATAACAAGAACAGTAGGATCCTGTATTCTCTAAATCTCTAACTCAATGTATAACTTGTGAAGATATGGGAGTCTACTTTTTAAAATTGATAGATATGTAAGCAAATATGTGAATAGTTGCTAGTATACTCTTTTGTCTTTTTAAGAGTATATAATACCAAATAAGATCTCTTTTTCATTATTTAGAGATCTCTTTGAGATACCTTGAAAATTAATTCCAGGGTGTTTTTAAATTTATATTCCCTCCAGGATTTATTTCCTCTATAGAAATGTTGTTGAGCTGCTTTTCTGAGCACTCTCTAACACAGCATATTGAATAGTGAGGTGTTAAGTTTAAATATGGGAATAAAACTGTCATTGAAATGGGAATAGATGACTAGACAAACCTTGGCAAATTTTGTTGTGTTTTTCATCTCTTCATTGTCCTATTTTTAAATGTAAATGCTATTGTGATAATCTAGTTTGATTGGACTCTAACAATAATATTCATTAAATGATTTATTAAGCACTTACCATGAATAGCACTTGGGGACCCTCTAATAATTTTTGTTAAACACATATATCATTAGGATTTCCAAATATTCATCCAGGCCAAAGTAATGGTATTGTCATTTCCCAGATTGTTATAATGTTGCAGATCTCAAAATCGGCTTCCAACTTTTTCTTTTTTTAAGAGGAGTACTACCTCTAACATGTTAAATATACTAATTTTTCAGGTTTTCTTCTCTGTTTATTAGTGAGAAAGCAAAACATTTACTACTTGCTTCCAGATCTATATACTATGGAATTTTTGAACAAAATAATTGTTTGAGGAAGATCAGAGTATGAGAATAGAATATTTCAGGTTAGTTAACAAGAAGCATATAAAAGTTGTAGCTAAGATAGCAGATGCTAAGGCTAGCTGGATACTTTTTGAAGAAATGAAGGGAAGAATATCTTTGAAAAGCAATATTAATACTTATGAGATACATGTTGATTAGCAGACAAGTACCAGGAGAATGACTTTGGATCATTAAAAAGATGAATTAAAGACTTAGAGATTTGTTTGTTTTCCTTTCTCTTTGGGATTCTACATGTGAAATGCTAACTCAAACTCCATAGAAAAAGAAGAATAGACTCCTCATAAACAAGGATCCTAACATAGTAATATGACCCTAGATTATTAATAGATACAGAGATGAAAGTAAGTCATTCCATGCACTCAAGAGACAATATAAACATATAGGAGTATATGCAAAATAAATACAGGCTTAATTTGTGGGGAATGAACTAGAAAGTGGGAAACTGAATTTTGATTGAGCTGAATCTTAAAGGAAACTAGAAATTCTAAGAGATGGAGTTGAGGAGGGGATGCATTCAAGTATGGACGTCTACTCAAAAGCATAAAGATAGGAGATAGTATATAATGTACGAAGAAAACCAATCTGGCTGGGTCATAAAATACATGTAGGGGAGAAAAATATAATAAGACTAAAAAGGAAGGTTGGAATTAGTGAAGAGCTTTAAATGTTAAGCAAATTAGTTTATATTTTGTCTTAGAGCTGAGCTATTGGTGTTTATTGACTGGATAGGGATATGGTCAGATCTGTACTTTAGGCAAATCACTTTGACAATTATGTGGAAGATAGATTTTAGTAGGAAATCTTGAGGCAGAGGATTAAGAGGATACAGCAGAAGTTCAGGGGTTAAGGACATAGAATCATAGATTTATGGGACCTGAGAGGTGATCTAATTCAATCAATTCATTTTCAGTTGAGGAAACCAAGACCTTAAGATATTAAATGATTTTTCCCAGGCTGCACAGGTAGTAATTTTGGGGAGAGCAATTTTTGATTGATGAAACTAGAAGGCAAATTGCAAAAAAAAAAAAAAAAAAAAAAAAAAAAAAAAAAAAAAAAGTTGAGAAATTCATGAGAAGAAAAAAAAAGAGAAATTGCATATAGTTTAAAATGAGTTAAAAGGAAAAGAAATAGGGGCAATAACTTTTTTCTTAGGAGTTTGGCTGAGAAAGATGTATAATAAAACCTTAAGAAGTTGGTAAGGTCTTCTGATGATTTTTTTTAATAAGGAGTGTTGGTGTTTTTTCTTCTTTAAAATATAAGATGATTCTCTCTGAGAGAAAGTTGGTTTCTCGGAGAGGTTTTCTGGAGGCAGTCTTAGTCTCAGTTGAAATAAATAATTACTCCAAAATCGCAGCCAGCTGATAAAAGATCTGAACTTTTATTGTGTCCTTCAATATAACCTGGTTAGCTCAAAGGCCTATCTCTCTGCTTGGTTCCAAGAGATCTTGCAGCTTTGTCCTTGGCTTCTGCTTCTGCTTTCTTCAGCCTCCAGCCAGCACCAAGTTGGAAGATGCAATGAATCTCTTGCCTCGAAGATAGGGCTTGTGGGCTTCCTCCCAAAGTGCTCCTCTCCGACCCCAGTCAATGTTTCCAAGAAAACTCTCTCCAGCTCTAAGAGCTCCCTGTATATATCTGATCTCCCAAAGATTAACTCTGCCTTCTGGAGAGAGAGGGATTCTGGGTTATCTCCCAGAGTGCTCTCTGGCCCTAAGGGAGGTGTGAATTCGGATATCACTTTCTAAACCCTGAACTCTCCCAAACGTGTGAACTCCATTGAGTACTTAGATACTTATGAGCTCTCTAAAGGTGTGAACACAAATATTGTTTCCATCAGTTGTACTTAGTACCTTGTTTCAAGTTCTGACCCCAAATATCTCTTTCTAAGATCAAATCAATCATATTGAACCATGCCAGATTAGATAATTATTGTCTCTATCAACTCCAATGTCTTAACACTTTGTAAAGATTCCAACAAAGGAGGGTAATTGAACCTGTTTCTAAGAGGCAGAGAAGAAACCATTAGATAAGTAGTCATTAATAAGTATGCAAGCACTTATTAAATAGTATCCACAATATGATAGGAATCATACTAACTAGTTCATAAATATTATTTCATTATAAATTACAAAGAAAGGAGTAAAATGTGAGACCAATCAGATGAAGAAGATGAGAAGAAAAGGGACCAAGAATATATAAAGATGCATTATTTTTTTGGCGAGAAAATGGGCTGCCATCATAAAGTAGAGGAGAGCAGAGTGGGCTATGATATCCAGGGTTTCTAGATGTAGAAAAGGGAAGAAGAGACCTCAGGTGAATAATTTCTAATTTGTCAAGAAAGTATGAAGCAAGATTAGCCAGTAGTTGATTGGATAGCAGACAGGATGATATGAGAAGTTTGAAAAAAAAGTTGTTTAAAACAGCTATTGTGAAAATGGGATAGAGAATCATTTAGAAAGAAATAAAATTATTATATTGTTATAATGAGATTACATGTAAATTATAGTTGACCTTGTCATTATGGTTACGTGCCTTTTTCCAACTTTAATTTTATTTGTTATCAGTAATGATGTTTCATCAATATTTTTAACTTAAATTCTACTGTCACCTCAAGGCCCTATTAAGTTAAGGTGTTGTTTTTCCTAAGTTAAAAACTGCTAAAATTCAACAAATAACTGTTAAGTGGCAAACAAACACTCATAGAGACACTTAAGCTTTCTCTAAATCTACTAATAAATCGACTAACAAATGAATGGAAGAAAGATGGTTAAGGAAAGAAATTGTGGAGAAGTGTTTACTGAAAACCATATAAGTTTTGTGATATTACGTATTTACAGCCCTGATTTAAGTCTTATTTAAAAGAAACATGAACTATCAAAATTCTCTAGAAGGGATTCAAAATAAATCATTCTACTTTTTTCCAGTGATATTTTGTGGTCAGAAGATTTTCTAAAAGATAAATTTGGAGGGGCAGCTAGACGGGGCAGTGGATATAGCACCAGCCCTGAAGTTAGGAGGACCAGACTTCAAAATTGGCCTCAGACAACTAAACACTTCATAGCTGTGTCACTGTAGGCAAGTCACTTAACCCCAATTGCCTCAGCAAAAAATAAAATAAACAAATAAATTTGAATTTAAATTTCACATCTATGAATCTCAACTGATTTTCATATCAATGTTATGTTTTTATGTCAATCTTTTCAAATCAACATTTGACCTGTATTATTTTTTAAAGCTGTCTTCAACAATTACCTTTGCCTTGGAACTAATAGCCTCTTAATTTTTGAAAAGAATAACTTTTGAAATTGTTTACTTTTCTCTCTCTTTTTCTCTTATCTCCCTCCACCCCTACACCGGCAAGAAAATGAGAAGCTCTGTTCAATTTAAAGGGGTCTAAGATCTCAGTGTCTCTTTATAAGCCTCAAATCAGAAGAGACACTTTCTCCACTATAAATGAAAACATCAAACAAACATTGATTTTCTTATGGTCACACTGTTACTTTGATTTCATTTGTCATCTGTCAAAGAGCTTAGGTTCTTTATAGTGCCTCAGTAAAAGGAAAAGAAAAATCATAAGTGAAAGGACAGAGAATGAGCCTTTCATTAAATTACTAATTGAAAGAGGCCAGCAGATTCACCTTCAGAGCAGATACAGAAAATTCATCAAAGCTCCATTTGTGGCCCCAACCAGAACTTTTTGACAAGTAGTAACAAGCATTCTTAAGAGTGATGTTTCTGGTTACAGTTTAAAGATTAAAATGTAATGATCACTGACATTTCTAGATGACAACCTTTACAGCTGGATAAGGTAGGGTGAGGGAGAGGGGACTGGCTAGACGCAGATGAGTATCATCCTACTTCTTCCTAAAACAAATTGAAAATGGAATATTTTTGCAATAATATTCCCAGGCTGCCCCAATCTTCCACCCACACCTACCAAACTTCCTCAACACTTTCCAAGAGTTGTGGTTGTTTAAGAGGAGGAGTGATTTGTTTTTCTCTTAGTTCTCAATCTACCAAGTTTTGAAGCTTACAACATCACTTGTTTCCCCTTGGGTCCATAGTAATGTGAATTGTCTTTATTCAAGTGCCTAACAAATCACTGTCACATAGCAGTAGTCGACCTTTCTTTTCAATCTATGCACTTTTCAGGAGTTATAAATCAGTTGACTTTCAAGCTCGATGAGATGGCATATGCCCCAGTTTGAAGAACAGATGGAGGCTTGGGGGAAAATTGTTTCTGCAGGCTTGCTACAAGCAGCACTGCTCCATAAAAGTGAACCATTCACACTAATTTCTCACATAAATTATACGGGCAGCAGGGAGCACCAGCCCATTCAGCAGAAAATCTTTCATCTAGATTTTAGAGGTCATTTAACAAATTTTAAATTAAAATTATTTCTGATACATGGTTGTATTTTCATTCTACACACTTTCAAGAGATAGTAATTTGCATCAAATAAAGGAATGGCTTTAATTGTATATGCAGTCCCCTCCTCTGAAGGAAGAGTAAATTAACTGCCAGAGGATTACTTTTCCTAAGATTTCTGGATAAGCCTCAGTTATTAATTAATCACAAAGGAATTCGTAATTGAAATATGGCAGTTCTGTACTACAAAAATCAGGTAAACTGTCACTTCCTTTAGAAAAATCTGCTTTAGAAATCCTACTAAGGACTGGCACGCAAGCTCAAGTGCTGGCAGTTATCAAAAGAAAGAGAAATCTGGAACAGTTACAAGACAACGTCCTTTATTTTTTAATGTGAAACAAATTATGCAGCTGTTGAGTAAATGTGCCTATTTAATTTTTAAATCAATATGGTGTTTCATTTCATGGGGCAGAGACTCATATTCATTTTTCTATGAAACATTAAGAAAGGGAAAACAGAAAAAGAATGAATTATAAATTAAAATTTCAAAGCATTACAGTCTTGCAACCTATTGCTAGGTTCAATGTTCAGAAAATCAGAATAGTTGGGATTTTAATTATAAAAATAATTAGTGCTGAGCAGATTGTTAATAATTGTATTCAATAGCTAGATTTTATTACTATGAAATAATCGGTTATGGTAATTAAAGGCAGTTTACTCTGATAATTTTATTTCTATTAGTGAAAAGAAGTCATGGCAAGAAACTGAAAAGTATTTAAAAAGACAAGGACATAAGAGAAAAATGACTGAAAACAGTTTTACTTTATTATTAGGAATTAGTGATCCAACACATAATATAGTTGCCCAGACAAATTACTGGTTTTGGAAATTTTATTGATTGATTTAAGCTATCAATTTATGAACAACACTTTCTTTACTTCTTTTCTGTTGAAAGAATTTTTATTCTGGTAAGAAAAATTTTTATGTGCTTCATTATTTTTAAAATAAGATCTAGGAAAACAAAAGTACTTAAGTATTAGCAAAGGATTACTTTTATCCAGAATGGTCAGGTTGATGAAGTTCTATCCCTATAAGGCAGCATCCTGTGGTCAAATGAGAGTTCCAGTTGCTTCCTTTACAGCTTCATAAATCTTGTTCTAGTTTACCCTTTCTTAAAAGCCTGTCTTTTAGGAAACAATCTTAAGGTGGTTTTCTCAGTTATAAATCAAAGTTTAGAAAAATAAGATCATATGTAATTTTTTGAGTTTTACAATACTTTATTTTTTAATGTTTCAATGGGAATACTTTAAAAAGGAAAGTCTAAAATGCAAAAAAAAAATGATTCTCAAAATGATTTTAGAGTTTTAGTAATATCAAGTTGATGTATTTATTCTAACATTAATTTAACAGGAAAATTTTAAAAATTATTTTAAACATTTTATTGCCATTTGGTATGATAATAAAAGATTATACCAGAGATCTATTTTCAAGTTGTTTTTTTTTAACCAACCAGACAAATAATAAATGGAAAGATTCTCTGAACTATAAGATATCTAAGCTTCCCTTTGACTTCTAATTTTTATCTATAATATTGAAAATTTACCTAATATGTTAGCAGATACTTACCCAGTTTTTAGTTTTATGTCACTTTAAATGCATTTTTCCATTAAAATGTTTATTAAATTAGATTTAATTTAATTTGATCATCTTAGCAACTCTCATGATATAGGTATAACAAAAATTAGCACTTTGTGTTTTTGAATTGAGTCACAGAGGGATCAAATCACTTATTCAGGAACATATATGTTATATATATTAAATCCTACAAACAAAATCTAGCATCTTTTTACTATTATCTTACTGCTTTGCACATACATCTATATACATGTAAATACACATACATTCATATTTCATGTTACCTGACTTCTTTTATTGCCATTATCTTGATTATATTAGAATTTAGATGTCCTTTGAAATTATTACATTTGGAAATGCTCTTCGTCATCTAATCAAAGACTGGATCACAGCATGATGATGATGATATTACCCCTCAAAGTTCAACCCATTGTCCATGTTATGTGGGGAATGGAAGAGGAGCAACAGAGGAATGTCACCCATAACAATGAACCACAGAGATTTCATGTGCTCTTAAAGCATTATGGTACCTATGAAGGCTTTGCAGGAACATTGATAGGCTGACTAATTGGGCTTTATGAGTATAACTGTTAAGAGTTAACAACTTAATATGATGTAATTACTCTGAAGAGTCAAAAAACAAATGGAAGGGCACAACCATACAGGTTGGTCCTATTTTGAATCCATCATTATACTTAAGACAGATATGGTGTATAATAGAGAAGGTAGTACCTTCTTCATGTTATGGTGCCATAAGAAAGCAAAATAAATCAGAGCAAATCAGCAATCTCAATATCTGATTAAAAAAAGATTTTGGCTTAGATAGCACTGACTATTAAAGAGGTCAAATTGCAAGTGTGCATGAATTGGCTTGAATATATAAGTACATAATATTCTAGTAGCACAACTTAGCAGAATTGGAAACAGATACTAGCAGCTATCGACAAGAGTTTCATACTGTTTTGTCAATGTTATCCTCAACTCCAAGTCACACAGCAACATACTAATGTTTCCTTGTTAATCCTTAAGAAGAATTTTATCTCTAAACCAATACTAGACAAAATAAGAGATTATATCAAGAATCTACGGAAATCTAAAGAGAGAAAACTTGAATAACTGGAGGTCATGGAAAATCTTTACTTAATGAAAATTTGGGTAATTAAACATGCTAATGAAATTGATTAAAAAACAACAACACTAGTGACTCAATTCTGAAAACCAAGATGGTCAGACTTAAACTTGAATATCAAGATCTTTTTGAGTTTGATGGCATTGAGCTAAGTAGCAGATTAATTACATCCTGGTAGAGTAATTAAAAAAAAAAAACTAATATTAGCTTTACCTATCATGAACAAGCTCATTTTCCCACAATGTTGGACAGAAAGAGTAAGAATATTTTAGAAACATCACACAGCTGTATATATGGTGGCTTTTTGTGACCCTTTTTTTTTTTGTCATCTCTGAATAGAGCCTATAGAAAAAGTCAAGATCCAAAAATGGAACCAAAAGGGCCTATGTAGGCAATATTCATAATAATATATAAGCAAAGAAGAACAGAAAATATGGCTATCCACCCTATCATTGCCACCATAAATTTTAGACAGATTTTCCTTAAGGAGGTTAAACAGTGAACAATAATATTTTTTAAAAACCATATGACTACAGAATAGAAAATTTTAACATTTGTAAAATTTCTAACAATACACAAACCAGTGATAAGAAATAATCATCAATAAAATCTGAGAGGTGATATTAATTTATGACCATAAAGTCATAGATTTAATATCTAGAAAGGAATCAAAAAGTCTAATCAAATTTTCTTATTTTACAAATGAACAAAATATAGACCCAGAGAGATCTCCTTATGCAACAGTACATGGCAAAGCAGACTTCATCCCTAAATCCAGAGCTCTTTTAACTATATTGCACATTTTTTGTTAACATTTTAATCTCATTATGTTACTCATGAAGGTTATATTGGTATATAAACATTTGAGACAATTCATTTTTTAACCATTTGCCTAGTTATTACTATCTGTAAATTACTAAACCCTACCATGGAATAATCGAATTATCAAGGGGCATTAGAAATAATCTAAGATAAGGTTGAGTCAATAGCACGTCACTGCTTTTCTTCCTCTTGTATCATAACTGCCTTTGTTCTCCACAGGGTTGGGTTTTGGCCTTCCCCTTTTCATTTAAATAACAGCAGTAGCATTTATAAAGCTTTTTAAGGATTGAAAAACACTTCATATTTAAATCACCTTAATTTCATCTTCATAACAAGTTAAGTGCTATTATTATCTTAATTTTACAAATGAGGAAATTGAGGTATAGATAATTTAAGTGATTCATCCAGGGTAACAGAGTCAGCAGGAATCAGAATTAGGTTTGGAATTCATGTCTTCCTGATTCTGAATGAAAGTGCTGAATATAAAGCACTTTTGAATATAAATACAAGGAATTATATAGTCAGGATGATCTATTATCTTTTTCTTTATACAGTTAGCATCATTTATATTTTACATCACTGAGAACTTACAAGCTCTAAACTAAAGAATTAGTTTAGAAAGTTTCCTACCAAATATAATCTTCCTAGAAGATATACATTCACAGAGACATATACACACACACACACACACACACACACACACACACATATGTATGTATACCAACATATATACAAATATACATGATTATATTTTTGTGCCAAAAAACAAACAATGTGCTATTTCCCTGTCAGTTTTAGTTGTCCAATTCTAAGATCCCAGGCAAAACTAGGGGAAAAACTACACTCTTCTTACTATAAGACAATATACAGTCACTTAATGGTAGAAAATAGGGGAAGGGTCTTGAATGCACTTGTAGAGGAATCAACAAGCTTATACTTGCTCCAAACTTCAAATAATGACAGAAATATTACAGTTCATATATCAAAATCCAAATCAAACAATAAATACTTAAATATATCTCATGCTCTATGACATTAGCTTCTGAAAACAAAGTAGAGGGTTAGAATAGATCGTCTCTGAGGTCCTTTCTAGTGCTAGATCCACAACATGATTTTAGGGAAGGTAATTTTCAGGATTAAAAGAACAAACTTGGTTTGAGATAGGTCAAAGGTTTCTGAGTTTGAGGTTCTGAAGGCATTTGGAGATATAAATATGAAACTCCATTCAGAACTACAGATAGTTTTAAGATGGATGAAACCACGAGAAACTCAGAAGGAAGAAGAAAAATTCACCAAGGGCAGAATGTTCATGGACATGCTTCCTGACTGAAGAATCAAAAGAGAATCATAGCACAAGGAAACTAAACAGTTCTCCCATGCTGAAGATATTTTTACAGTAGATTAGAAGAATGGACAATATCAGAGATATAACAAAGTATGTTCTGGTCATTTGTATTAAGAAAAGGTGAGGGATACGTTGATATTTTTTATAGAGATGATTATTCTGATTTTCTTGAAGATTTAAGTATATGTAGTTTTTCCCCTGTCTAAAGTGACATAAGTACTCAAAATTTTATTGCAATATTATGTAAATGTATACTTAAATACAAGGAAGTATATAGTTAGCATGGTCTATTATATTTTTCTTTATACAGTTAGGATCATTTATATTTTACAGACACTGAGAACTTACAAGCCTATCATGTTTTTGAAAACCTTTAATATATTTACAAGACATTTATGATAACATTATCTATGAGTCTTTTTAGCTTGACAAATGTACATATTTTTTGTCCCAATATTAAGTTATTATTTATCTCTATATTCTACAGTTTGCTATGTGGTCAATAAATTAATACTATTATATTTGGCTCTTCTCCTAAATATAGAAGATCATATCAGTAAAGGTACTAAGTTGGAATGAGCCCAATATTTATATCATTATCTCAGAATGGGTATGTGGTTTAGGGTATGACCATTTTAATTTAAAAGTAAACAATTATGTTCCTAAAATAACCCATGCTTCCTGTTGATATGACAAGCAAATCAAAAGATTAGTCTGCTCATCTCTAGCTCTGTTTATCCCCTAATTCTAGTTTCTTAGCCCTTTTCTACACAATTATACTATCTCACATTAAGTTGTCACTATTATTTTGGAAATGTTCCCTAATTGTTGAATCAAGGCAATGTGGCATTCCTAACTACATTTTAAAGTCGTTAAGGAAAGGGACCATACACAGTCACATGTGGTCAGTAACCTAGACTGCTAGAGGGTGTTGGGGAGTGCCTGAGTGACAGGAGACAAATGCTCTCATATTATTATTTCTAACAGGAACTATCTACCTGTACAGTCAAGTCCTGCACAGACAGACACAACTGTCCTTCATATACTAAAATTGCAGGATCCTGGCTGGGTAAGGAGGACACATTTTCTCTAGTGAAAAATGGAGTTGCTATAATAGATTTAATAACTACTTTTTTTCCCTTATTCTGTTATATATAAAAACTTAGTACAAGAGTACCTTAATGAATCTGGAATATTCTTTCCACCAATACAAAGTACCATGACTGCTCATTCTGTGCGATTTTTCTTAAAATCTTCCTATAAATCCTCAAAAGATGGAAAATCCTAACATTGTAGGAACTTTGGTTTTATGTCTTTTAATATTTAATGGAGGCCAATGTTTTACTATGGCTTTCTATTTTTCACCCCTTACTTATGGTACATAACTGGCCTGGCTTCTTCTCTGATCATATATATCCTTGAAGATATCTTTTATTTAATTTCATGTGTGCAAGTCATTTTTATTAACATATACTGTTTTACTATAACACATGGAGCAGTATAATGGTAGAGCATAAGGAAAATTATAAAGAATATGAAATAATATATATGACAAGTGTGTATATATATTCAAATATATGTATACATTGTCATAGGGCCACTCCTATTAATGAAAAAAACTATTTTTAAAAAGTATCCAATTTTCAAACTATTGATTGCTTTATCTCTAAAAAGGTAATTTACATTTCTAAATAAATATCATAATGAATGCTTTAAAAGGCTTGAAAATTATTTCCATAAATTTAAGCATATACAGAAATACAGATGTAATGAAAAAATCTAATTTGTATTTCATGAGTGTACCAAATACAGCCTTTTTCAGTATGGCTTTAAGAGCAACTATAAGGGAGACAAAGATAGTGTAATGAATCTAGCTTACTAACTTAATTCTAATTAGGATTTTTTAAAATTTTAATGTTTTTAAATATTTTTTATTTGAAAAAAGAGTAAGAAAAAATAGAAAATGAATACAAAACAAATAAAACATTGTCATGTGCCCAGCAGAATATCGGGAAGTATTCCAATTGTATAACAACACATTGCCAGATCAAGAAAAAAAAATATATATATATATATTAGTAGAATAAATTATATTCACTAATGTCCATTTTATTTCCTTGTAAATTGTTCTATGGTTTTCTGCTGTATACTTTATTTACTTTATTCTTTCCCCCCCCCCTTTCAACCTCCCCCCAAAAGCATGCCACAGTTAAGAAAAAAATATATTTATGTATACATATGTAGATATAACGCACACACCCCATATGCAAAACATCTTTCCTATTCTTGCTGACTCTTTAATTAAATTCTGCTTCATTGCCTTCCTATTACTTAACCTGCCCCTTACCCCAAGGATCCCTTCTTTGTCTTTTTCCCTCATCCTTTGCTTCCCCATCTGCCCATCATTCTTCCTTATTTATTTATAGATTCTAGAAGGTGCTATATCCTTCATGAGATAAATTCAGTGTTGTTATTGAATTTCTAATTTTAGTTTCTAATCTAATTTAACTTTTGATAGTTTTATTTTATGCTTAGAAGTTTAGTTGCATCATAAGCAATGGCTATATTCTTCTATATACAGGCTAAACATACTACTCACTAGTTTCTATTTTGAGTTAAATGTCTTAGCTGTTTAACTGGAGTGATATTTAACAACGAATTTTTATTTTCCTTTACCTGATATGCTATTCACACTAATACAAAACTCTATTATTTTCTGGTGGAAAATATTTTTAGTTGTTATCTCCCAAATCAAAATACTGTGATAACAAAAATAATAAAATTATGAAGAACAGGTTAAAGATCAGCACTCATTTCTGACATTAAATTTTAAAACCTTCTCTAGTTAGTTAAGAGATTGGCAAGTTTTTACAAATAACATCAGTGAGCCTTTTAGAGAGAAACACAGTCGCATTAGAATGGAGTCATTAGGCAATACATTTATTTTGAAGCCAATTAACCTTTTGTCAAAGAAATGGCGGTGCTGTAATGGTTTCAGCGGTGGAGGTCAGCTTCTAACAGGGGCACGTATGACAGCGATTACGCTGGCTGACATATGCTGCAGACTGAGAGTACGGCCATGGAATAAAAATCTATCTTCGTTTGTATTCCACTCTGCATTTCCAGGGAGCAGGCAATCTTGACCTATCCATTTAGGTAATTAAAGCTTCCATTTGGAAGTGTCCTGCAGGAAGGTGAAATTTGGGGGAGATAAATGGCTGTTGCTCACTGTATCCAGCCACCACTTCCATCATTTGATGGACTGCCTGAATCAGGCTGGGCTGCCAGGTTCTCATAAAAATAGAGATGAATTGGGCAGCAGACAATTTTCTAAGGCAAAGCAACTCTGTCATCTTCTTTTTTGCAACCTATAATTTAATTGTTAGCCAAGGTGGACGGCTGACTCAGGGGGTCTTTTTCTAAGAGCTTTCCTAGTATCTTCTATTTTCTGAGAAATTACTCTAGTTTATTTACTTATCAGCCAACTTTGTTTGGCAATGGGAGATGTCACTTCAATAAGCACAGCTGGCTGTCACAGCTGTGCCCTGACTTACCTTCCAGGCTATTTTGTTTCCTTTGGAGTCATGCTCAAGGGCAATTGGGAAGTCTCCTCGTTCATAAAACTTTCGAAAGGCGGTGGGTTTTGTTGGTCGTTCTTTAAATGCTCCTGCAGTTGGAGGGCCTCTCACCTATTAAAAACATACACATATCCAACATATTATGAGCTGATTTTAAAAAAATGTATCAAAAAAAGTCAAAATTATTTCTTCTTTTAGGTGGTTGATTAGTTTAGATGCTACCTGGATCGAATAAACTACCAAGAACTTATGCAAGCATATATCTATAGGCTTTGAATTTTTCATATTTTTAATTTATAGAACTCTGATAGATGTTTTATAAAAATTATAATAAAATAGGAGAAATTGTTTTTCATATGAATATTAAGGATATGGCATTATAACATCAATTAATGATACATTAAATATTTAATGACATTTCTAAAAGATATCTCAAGTAGCATTTTCTTCATTATTCCACTTATATAAAACTTACTTCATGTGTGAATAGATGGTAAAGAGGGAAGTAATACTTTTTTCAATGAGGGTCTTATTTTCAATAAAGGTATCATGAGACTCAAGAGATTAAAATATTTTACTGGTGAAGGTAGACAGATTGCATCGTGATTTCAGGATAAATACTTTTAATGAAACATGCTATTCTTTTTCCCCTTATTATTTATTTATTTATTGCAAGGCAATTGGGGTTAAGTGATTTGCCCAGGGTCACACAGTTAGAAAATATTAAGTGTCTGAGGTCAGATTTGAACTCAGGTGCTGGTACTCTATCCACTGTACTATCTAGCTGCTCCAAAACATGTTATTCTTAACTTCATTGTACATACAAACAGGTGATGTGTTCATATTCTTAAAATATGGATATGGAAATTAATTATAAATTACAAAAATACAAATCTTAACTAATGTTTGGTTTTACTAAATATATATATATACACATATATACATACCTATACACATATATATTATATATACATCATACACTTAGCATCAAAGTAAGTATGAGAAAATACCATATAAATAACAAATTAATTCTCAACAAAGTTATGTGAAATTTCTAAATATTTCTAAAATTTTCTAAAACTTTCTAAAAGGAAAATTTTTATAACGATAATATTCATATAAACGATAAAGTAAATTGGTCAGTTCATCATTCAAGTAATGTATTAGGCTCTAAAATTTGAAGGGATGACTGAAATATTTAGCCTAGAGTAAAATATATTGTTCCATAAACAGCTGAACCATTACATAGTTATGACACATACCTTTCACAAAGGTCAGATATTTTTGCCTCTCCTAGAATACTATCGATGAGAAATACTATTCTTTTTCTGATTTTATTTGGCTGATTCATTTAGTGGCATTAATTGTCTTTACCTTTTATTTCTTTCCTTTATGGTAGTATTCCTAGAAACTACTCCAGTATAGTTATCTTCCTCGAAAGTTCTATTTTGATGACTAATTGTGGCATGGAGATGACTTAGTGTTTTTTACGCCAAGAAAACAGAAGCTACCTACTAAGTGGGAAAGACTTCTAAAAATGTGTGATGAGATTATGCGTTTGACAATCAAAAACCAGACTAGCTACCCTATTCCTTGTGTATCTATTAATCATGCTATAGATACCAAAGATGCAAAGACAAATAGGAATATTCTTTGCCTTCAAAGAGCTTACATTCTAATTGGGCAGTGGGGGTGGGCAAAATGTCTCTCTCTCTCTCTCTCTCTCTCTCTCTCTCTCTCTCTTCTTCTCAACCCCTTCTTCCTCTCTCCCTTCCTCCATTCCTCTTTCTCCCTCCCTTCCTCCGTCCCTTTTTCTTCTTCTCTCTTTCTGCTAAACATACATATATACACACATATACAATATATACACATTAAATATAAAATAGTTTGAAATAATTTGAAAGGAAGAGCCCAAATATCTGAAGCTTGGGGAAAGAGGGGATGAGAAAGTGGTGCTTTGATGAATCTAGAAGGAAATAAGGGATTCTAAGAAACAAAGGTAAGAAACAGCAAAGTATTCCATCTGCTAAGGCCTCATTATGTGAAATAGAATAATTTATAAAAAGTTTGAAAATGAACATTTCTATCTACTATATAATTTTTCTACTTCCTTTCATTCTCAACTCAGAAGATGAAGATGGTTTTCATGATTTTGTTGTAGTACTTCCCACTCTACTGCTTGCATGCTCAGGAAGAGAATAATAGGGTTTTCTGGATAACATATAGTTTGATAGAATATTTGAAAAAATAAGCAAATAACTAGACTAGTTTTTAAAGGGGAAAGGAGGGGAAAGTATTATTTGGGGATTACTGTAAATTTTTATATTGTTCTTTTAAGTGTTCAATCCCAATAAATAATCTAATTTGCAAATAATCTAATAAAATAAGGAAATATAAATCTTATTACAATTTTAGGAGAAATGCTGTGAAGATTTGTCTCAACAGTGGGGCCAACTCAAACCAATTAGGAAGAATGGAGTTAGCAGTGGTTTTAATGCTTTTAATAAAATCAAATGTACTTGGGAATTAAAATGCTAAATGTAGACTGAAATAATTATAAATGACAAAATACTTTATACATTCACATTTACTGAATAAAGGCAATAAATTTAGGATCTTAATCATGAAGTCTGTCACATAGTCACAATGATAATAATAATTATTAGTAGGGAAAAAGTTAAAGCTTTAAATTTCATCTTTGAATATGTTTTTAAAAATTTCTTTGTAGCATTTTCATCTAGGATTAGTACAGCTGATAAAGACCAGTTAATTTTGAATATGAAATACACATTATTTTATCTTTGGATTTTTTTTATTTAGCTAAATAATTTAATTTGAAGGAATGAAATAGACATTAATGGTATATTTTCTGCTGCTCAAACCTTAAGTCTGAGCTATTAAACCACTGCTGTTGAATAGCCAATGGCACAAGTTTTACTGAGAAACAATAGCAATTAACTGTTGGGTCTAGAATTGCTAAAAACTAACAAACAACAAATAAACATTTGGCGTCATTATGGCTCTCTAAGTAGCACTATGAGAAATTCTAGTCTTTTTTTTTAGTGTGACAATCTGGGATCTGAAATGCTAAGGAAGCAACAATTACTTAACAACAAATCATACATATACTACTCAGCTTACAAATTACATTTAAAAAATCTGTAACAATTTAATTTGTTTAATAATGTACAGTGATTTGCCTATGTTTAAATTAATTGTCAGTTGATGGATGAGTCATCAGAATTATCTCCTGAAACTTTAAAACATATATTCTATAAGTATTTCAGGGATTATATGATTGCATAAAGTAGTAGCTAAGTAAAATAATTTAAGTGATATCCTCTAATAGGGAACAAAACTATTTTATACATATCTAGCATCACTAAAAAGAATGATATAGAGCATATCTACATATATATTCATATCTAATTTTGTATTATTTTGATGAATCTATGATGTCCTCAAAATAGGTGTACTACCTTTCCCAGTACAAAGTGAAACCTGCTAGATTGGCTTATCCCATGGGACTTTTCATAAGTCTACCATAAAAGACTTATAGTGCATTAAAGAGCTTGTTCAGATTCATTTAATGACCATCATTTCTTTTTTTATTAGATAATACTTTTTCAATTTAATATTTTGAAGGAACTGTTATAAATGAAATTTGTCAACCTACTACACTTATCAACTTCTTAGTTTGTGCTGAAAGTTAGAATCAATTTGGGCTGTCTGTTTTATAAATGCAACCTGCCTTTGCACTGTTAAAAAATGAATGTTTCATATTAAGTTTTTATTCATGCATCAGCATTTGCTTGATGATGCCAGTTATGCCATTTGATTCCCATTTGTCAGTTTGTATTTCATAGTTATATAATGGATAAATGTCCCTCTGAGTTTCAAGTCAACTCTTTTGATAAATTTCATTTTCAGTGAAATTATACTGAAAATCCACGTTCAATTCTAGTAAAAACAAAAAAATAAATAGAATTTGTATAAATCATTTATGAACAATATAATTAATATTTCAATTCTTTAGAATTGCTGAAGAAAACATTAAGAAAATCTTCCTACTTCAATTTAATCAAATCATTTCAACAAAAGATTACAACAAATCTAATAGAAATAGAGTACTATGCTAGTTAGTTCAATATTACCATAAACAATTTTACCTCTTTATTACCTAGGAAGAATCAAGTAAGAATAAGAGCAATGTCTTGACCTAAAATATGCTTTCCCCACTCAAAGACAGCTTTTTAAAATCCAAAAGTAAAAAGAAGTGTTATAGTTCTTCTTTTTTATACCTCTTCTATTCAATATGTTGTAATATGTAAGATTATAGATCTGCAGTATTTATTTGTAACAAAAGTGATGATCTGTTATTTATATTCATTAAACATCTTTTAAAAATATATTAATTTTAATGACAGATTGGAATAAAAACTATATTGCAGCCTACATTATTATTGAAGCATTGGTATTTTAAAAGGTAATATTTCTTCATATACACTTCATACATTCTTATACACACTTTAAAAAGTTCTTCTACCATTCCTGTCACAATCAATCTATTCCAGCTTTTATTCTCAAAGCCTGTTTAAAATAATTTATGTTAAGGAGTGTTGATTTAAGCCTCAACAAATACGTTTTCGTTGTGCCTAAAATAAAGAAATCTTACTTCTCTTAGCATTCTTCTTACTTAGCATGTTTTCTTTCAGTTATACATATATTTATCCAAATGCCACTAAAATAAAACAGCATTCCTGAAAGCTAGGGCCTATAAAATAATTCTAATACATAAATAATAAGAGTTTTCACTGAAAGAATAAAAGTTGTGAGTAGATAGACATGTCGAGACAATATTACTACCAGAAGGATAACAAATATTAATACCAGAAGGACAAAAAAATGATGTTTAAACAGGGATTGAAAAAAGTCATTGAGTAAAATAAAAAATAAAAATTTTCTAACTTGCATCAACATCATTTTAGAATGTTGGTCCATCCTAATTTAGGATGTGAAGAACTGGAATTTCAAGAATTTTAAATACATGGAAATGGATTTTAAATCTCATGATAAATGTGGAAATATGTATAGAAGAATTGCACATGTTTAACATATATTGGGTTACTTGCTGTATAAGGGAGGGGTTGGGGGAAGGGAGGGAGAAAAAGTTTGGAACACAGTTTTGCAAGGGTAAATGTTGAAAACCATTTACATATTTTGAAAATAAAAAGCTAAAAAAAACCAGTCCAAGATTATGCAAAAATTTTATGCAGATATTATGAACATATATTTCATTTTTTATTATAGCTTTTTATTTACAAGATATATGCACGGGTAATTTTTCAACACTGACAATTGCAAAACCTTTTGTTCCAATTTTTCCCCTCCTTCCCTCCATCTTTTCCCCAAGATGGCAGGTAGACTGATACATGTTAAATATATTAAAGTATATGTTAAATACAATATATGTATACATATCCATACAGTTATTTTGCTGCACAAGAAGAATTGGACTTTAAAATAATATATAATTAACCAGTGAAGGAAATCAAAAATGTAAGTGGACAAAAATAGAGGGATTGGAAATTCTATGTAGTGGTTCACACTCAATTCCCAGAGTTCTTTCATTGAGTGTAGCTGGTTCTTTTTATTATTGAACAATTGGAACTGGTTTGGTTCATCTCATTGTTAAAGAGAGACACATCCATCAGAATTGATCATCATATAGTATTGTTGGTGAAGTATATAATGATCTCCTGGTCTTGCTCATTTCACTCAGCATCAGTTTAGTAAGTCTGTCCAGGCTTTTCTGAAATCATCCTGCTGGTCATTTCTCACAGAAAAATAATATTCCATAATATTCATATACCACAATTTATTCAGCCATTCTCCGATTGATGGGCATGCACTCAGTTTCCAGTTTGTGGCCACTACAAAAAGAGCTGCCACAAACATTCTTGCACATACAGGTCCCTTCCCCTTCTTTAAGATCTCTTTGGGATATAAGCTCAGTAGTAACACTGCTGGATCAAAGGGTATGCACAGTTTGATAACTTTTTGAGCATAGTTCCAAATCGCTCTCCAGAATGGCTGAATGTATTCACAATTCCACCAACAATGTATCAGTGTCCCAGTTTTCCCACATCCCCTTCAATTTCCACATTATCTTTTCTTGTTATTCCAGCCAATTTGACAGGTTTGTAGTAGTATCTCAGAGTTGTCTTAATTTGCATTTCTATGATTAATAATGACTTGGAGCATCTTTTCATGTGGCTAGATATAGTTTCAATTTCTTCATCTGAGAATTGTCTGTTCATATCCTTTGACCATTTTTCAATTGGAGAATGGCTTGATTTCTTATAAATTGGAGTCAATTCTCTATATAGTTTGGAAATGAGGCCTTTATCAGAACCTTTGACTGTAAAAATATTTTCCCAGTTTATTGCTTCCCTTCTAATCTTGTCTGCATTAGTTTTGTTTGTACAAAAACTTTTCAATTTGATATAATCAAAATTTTCTATTTTGTGATCAGTAATGATCTCTAGTTCTTCTTTTGTCATAAATTCCTTCCTCCTCCACAGGTCTGAGAGGTAAACTATCCTATGTTCTTCTAACTTATTTATAATCTCATGCTTTGTCTAGATCATGAACCCATTTTGACCTTATCTTGGTGTACAGTGTTAAGTGTGGGTCAATGCCTAGTTTCTGCCATACTAATTTCCAAGTTGCCCAGCAATTTGTGTCAAAGAGTGAGTTCTTATCCCAAAAGAGTTCTCTGGGTTTGTCAAACACTAGATTGCTACAGTTATTGACTATTTTGTCTTGTGAACCTAACCTATTCCACTGATCAACTAATCTATTTTGCAGCCAATACCCAAATGGTTTTGGTGACTGCTGCTTTATAATATAGTTTTAGATCTGGTACATCTAGACTACCTTCATTTGAATTTTTTTTTCATTAGTTCCCTTGAAAGTCTTGACCTTTTGTTCTTCCAGATGAATTTTGTTGTTATTTTTTCTAACTCATTAAAATAGTTTTTGGGAGTTTGATTGGTATAGCACTAAATAAATAGATTAGTGTAGGTAGTATTGTCATCTTTATTATATTTGCTCAATCTGACTTTATTTGTGTGGGAAGTGTTTTGTAGTTTTGCTCATATAGTTCCTGACTTTCCCTTGGCAGATAGATTCCCAAATATTTTATACGATCAGCAGTTACTTTAAATGGAATTTCTCCTTGTAACTCTAACTGTTGGATTTTGTTTGTGATATATAAGTATGCTGATGACTTATGGGTGTTTATTTTGTATTCTGCAACTTTGCTAAAGGTGTGGATTATTTCTAATAGCTTTTTAGTAGAATCTCTGGGATTCTCTAAGTATACCATCATATCATCCGCAAAGAGTGATAATTTGGTTTCCTCATTCCCTATTCTAATTCCTTTAATCTCTTTCTCAACTCTTATTGCCAAAGCTAGCATTTCTAATACAATATTGAATACTAATATGCTGATAGTGGGCAATCTTGTTTCACTCCTGATCTTATTGGGAATGGTTCCTGTTTATCCCCATTGCATATGATGCTTACTGATGGTTTTAAATAGATGCTCCTGAGTATTTTAAATAAAAGTCCATTTATTCTTATACTCTCAAGTGTTTTTTTTAATAGAAATGGATGTTGGATTTTATCAAATGCTTTTTCTGCATCTATTGAGATGATCATATGGTTTTTGTTAATTTGGTTATTGATATAGTCAATTATGCTAATAGTGTTTCTAATATTGAACCAGCCCTGC
This sequence comes from Sarcophilus harrisii, assembly GCF_902635505.1. Classification (NCBI taxonomy): domain Eukaryota; kingdom Metazoa; phylum Chordata; class Mammalia; order Dasyuromorphia; family Dasyuridae; genus Sarcophilus; species Sarcophilus harrisii. The sequence goes on from NC_045429.1 coordinate 128,234,200, forward strand.
ATTCCTGGTATAAATCCTATTTGATTATGGTGTATTATCCTGGGGATGATTTTCTTTAATTTTTTGCTAATATTTTATTTAAGATTTTAGCATCCATATTATATTAGGGAGATTGGTCTAAAATTTTCTTTCTCTGTATCCACCACCCTACCTGGTTTAGGTATCAGTACTATGTCTGTGTCATAAAAGGAATTTGGTAGGAGTCCTTCATTCCCTATTTTTTCAAATAGTTTATATAACATTGGAGTTAATTCTTCTTTAAATGTTTGGTAGAATTCACATCTGGTCCTGGGGATTTTTTCCTAGGGAGTTGGATAATAGCTTATTCCATTTCTTTTTCTAAAATGGAACTATTTAAGCAATTTACTTCCTCCTTTGTTAATCTGAGAAGTCTATATTTTTGAACAAAATCATCCATTTCACTTAGGTTATCAAATTTATTGGCATAAAGTTGAGCAAAGTAACTCCTAATTATTGCTCTAATTTCCTCTTCATTGGTGGAAAGTGCTCCCTTTTCATTTTTAAGATTAATAATTTGATTTTCCTCTTTCCTTTTTCTAATCAGATTTACCAAAGGTTTATCTATTTTATTGGTTTTTTCATAAAACCAACTCTTGGTTTTATTTATTAATTCAATAGTTTTTTTTTACTTTCAATTTTATTAATTTCTTTTTTTAATTTTAGAATTCCAAGTTTAGTATTTGATTGGAGGTTTTTAATTTGGTCTTTTTCTAGCTTTCTAAGTTGCAAGACCAATTCATTGATCTTCTCTTTCTCTATTTTACTTAAGTAAGCCTCTAAAGATATAAAATTTCCCCTTATTACCGCTTTGGCTGCATCCCACAAATTTTGGTTGTGTTGTTTCATTGTTGTCATTCTCTTGGGTGAAATTATTAATTGTGTTTGTGATTTGCTGTTTCACCCAATCATTCTTTAGGATGAGATTATTTAGTTTCTAATTATTTTTTGGTCTATTTACCCCTAGCTTTTTGTTGAATGTAGTTTTTATTGCATCGTGATCTGAAAATAATGCATTTACTATTTCTGCCTTTCAAAATTAAATTTTGAGGTCTTTGTGTCCTAATATATGGTCAATTTTTGTGTAGGTTCCATGAACTGCTGAGAAGAAAGTGGACTTCTTTCTGTTCCCATTCAGTTTTCTCCAAAGGTCTATCATATCTAACTTTTCTAATATTCTATTTATCTTCTTAAATTCTTTCTTATTTGTTTTGTGGTTTTATCTATCTAATTCTGAGAGTGCAATGTTGAGATCTCCCTCTATTATATTTTGCTGTCTATTTCTTCTTGCAACTCTCTTAACTTCTCCTTTAGGAAGTTAGATGCTATACCACTTGGTGCATATATGTTTAGTATTGATATTGCTTCATTGTCTATGCTACCCTTTAGCAAGATATAGTTTCCTTCCTTATCTTTTTAAATTAGATCAATTTTTTTTTGCTTTTCCTTGATCTGAGATAAGGATGGCTCTGAATTTATATTTCTAATGTACACCTCTCCTACTCCTAATCTCTGCCTTATTCTTGTGGTTTTCTATATTCTGTACGTTCAAATATATTTCAAATAGCTTATTTTTATTTAGCCAGAGGACACATTTAATTCTAAGCAAAAGCAATTAATGAAATAGCATAGTAAGAAGAGTAACAATAGAACATTTCCCCCATAAATCTGGGTATAAATTTTTAACTATATACATTAGGAAAAGTGAATACACCTAGGGACACATACATACAGGACACAAGTATTATTAGGGCATATATTTGGAGAGGACAAATATACTAAATGTTTGAAAAATATTTAGCAAGACTTGACTAAAAGTTCATTTCAAAGGGTAGAAGAAAAATTATAGAATTTAACAAAATTGAGAGATTTGTAGAAAATATAAATTGAAATATGAAACTAATGAGAAATAATTCTGCTGGATTATTATTACATAATTATAATGCTAGGACTTCCAGCAAAACAGAATCAAAGTTCCACTCAACTGGACAAATTTCACATTTTATTTATATTTTATATCTATCTATATCTTTATTATATATTTATGTGTGTATATGTATGTACATATACACACTTAAAAGTAAAGAGGAATAAAAAGAGGGATTCTTTGTATATAAAGCATCATAAACAATCAATAAAGCAGAGATAGAGGGGAGAGCAATTAAATCCAAAGAGAAATTCAGCATATCTTAGTGAATAGATTTTGCAAGATTTGGAGCCTTGTAGACCTGTGTTCAATTCTACCTCTGAAAATAAATTTCATGTGATCATTAGTAAATTGTTTGACCTTTTACAGCTTTAATTTCTTCTTCCACAAAATAAGGATAATGACATATATAAGCAGATACACCTAATGATGTGTCCCATATTTTTCAAGGGAAAAAATTCTGAATTTCAAAAAGATTCAGAAAGAAAAATGATTGGTGAGACACTTTTGCCCCCAATTGATGGGATGCAACAAATCAAAAAAAAAGATTAATAAGAACCACTTCATACCCGAAGAGTATGTAGCAGTAGATAATATTGGAAGGAGACAGACAGGTAGAGAGCAAGAAAGAGAGACAAAGACAGAAAGAGACAGCAGAAAAATCACACAAACACACAGAGATATAGACAGAGAAAAAGAGGCACAGAATTCAAAGTAAATGTTAAGAAAATAATGTATTTTTCAAGTATTCATGTAATAAACTCAATTTTATATAAATAGAAATTTTAAATACTTTGTTTATAGACATACCCCAATATTCAGTGCATATGATCATACCTATATGGATATTACATCAATTGAAGAAGACTATTACCTATACTTTCTTGCCCATCCTTTGTAAAATGTACCCTTTGCACATGTCCTCATACAAGGAGACACATCCAACATGTTGAATTTCTTCCTAGAGACTAGGTCTACTTCAACTATTTACCTGATCTTTGCATTCTATATCCATTTCCTTAAGAAGTACATTTAGGACAGTGATCTTACCAATCCAAAAATGATAGCAGTTGCACCATTGAAAGTTGATAGGGAGGAATATAGGATAGTTTATCTCTCAGACTTGTGGAGGAGGAAGAAATTTGTGACCAAAGACGAACTAGAGATCATTATTGATCACAAAATAGAAAATTTTGATTACATCAAATTAAAAAGCTTCTGTACAAACAAAAGTAATGCAAACAAGATTAGAAGGGAAGCAACAAACTGGAAAAACATCTTCACAGTTGAAGGTTCTGATAAAGGCCTCATTTCCAAAATATATAGAGAACTGACTCTAATTTATAAGAACTGACAAATGGTCAAAGGATATGAACAGACAATTTTCAGATGATGAAATTGAAACTATCAGCACTCATATGAAAGAGTGTTCCAAATCATTATTAATCAGAGAAATGAAAATTAAGACAGCTCTGAGATACCACTACACACCTGTCAGACTGGCCAAGATGATAGGAAAAAATAATGATGATTGTTGGAGGGGATGCGGGAAAACTGGGACACTGATACATTGTTGGTGGAGTTGTGAACAAATCCAACTATTCTGGAGAGCAATCTGGAATTATGCCCAAAACGTTATCAAACTGTGCATACCCTTTGACCCAGCAGTGCTACTACTGGGCTTATACCCCAAGGAGAGACTAAAGAAGGGAAAGGGACCTGTATGTGCCAAAATGTTTGTGGCAGCCCTATTGGTAGTGGCTATAAATTGGAAAATGAATGGATGCCCATCAATTGGAGAATGGTTGGATAAATTGTGGTATATGAATGTTATGGAATATTATTGTTCTGTAAGAAATGACCAGCAGGGGAAAATTGGAAACTAATATGGCAGAAACTAGGCATTGATCCACACTTAACACCGTACACCAACATAAGGTCAAAATGGGTTCATGACCTAGGCATAAAGAATGAAATTATTAATAAATTAGAGGAACACAGGATAGTTTGCCTCTCAGATCTGTGGAAGGGGAAGGACTTTATGACCAAAGAAGACCTAGAGATCATTACTGATCACAAAATAGAAAATTTCGATTATACCAAACTGAAAAGTTTTTGTACAAACAAAATTAATGCAGACAAGATTAGAAGGGAAGCAATAAACTGGGAAAATATTTTTACAGTCAAAGGTTCTAATAAAGGCCTCATTTCCAAAATATATAGAGAATTAACTCTAATTTATAAAAAATCTAGCCATTCTCTAATTGAAAAATGATCAAAGGATATGAACAGACAATTCTCAGATGAAGAAATTGAAACTATTTCTAGTCATATGAAAAGATGCTCCAAGTCATTATTAATCAGAGAAATGCAAATTAAGACAACTCTAAGATACCACTACACACCTGTCAGATTGGCTAAGATGACAGGAAAAATAATGATGATTGTTGAGGGGATGCGGAAAACTGGGACATTGATGCATTGTTGGTGGAGTTGTGAACGAATCCAACCATTTTGGAGAGTAGTTTGGAACTATGCTCAAAAGTTATCAAACTGCATACCTTTGATCCAGCAGTGTTACTACTGGGCTTATATCCCAAAGAGATTATAAAGAAGGGAAAGGGACCTGTATGTGCATGAATGTTTGTGGCAGCCCTTTTTGTAGTGGCTAGACACTGGAAACTGAATGGATGTCCATCTGTTGGAGAATGGCTGAATAAATTGTGGTATATGAATATTATGGAATATTACTGTTCTGTAAGAAATGACCAACAGGATGATTTCAGAAAGGCCTGGAGAGATTTACACGAACTGATGCTGAGTGAAATGAGCAGGACCAGGAGATCATTATATACTTCAACAACAGTACTATATGATGACCAGTTCTGATGGACCTGGCCATCCTCAGCAACGAGATCAACCAAATCATTTCCAATGGAGCAGTAATGAACTGAACCAGCTACACCCAGAGAAAGAACTCTGGGAGATGACTAAAAACCATTACATTGAATTCCCAATCCCTATATTTATGCCCACCTGCATTTTTGATTTCCTTCACAAGCTAATTGTACAATATTTCAGAGTCTGATTCTTTTTGTACAGCAAAATAACATTTTGGTCATGTATACTTACTGTGTATCTAATTTATATTTTAATGTATTTAACATCTACTGGTCATCCTGCCATCTAGGGGGGGGGTGGGGGATAAGAGGTGAAAAATTGGAGCAAGAGGTTTGGCAATTGTTAATGCTGTAAAGTTACCCATGCATATAACCTGTAAATAAAAGGCTATTAAATTAAAAAAAAAAAGAAAAGAAATGACCAGCAGGATGAATACAGAGAGGCTTGGAGAGACTTTCATGAACTGATGCTAAGTGAAATGAGCAGAACCAAGAGATCATTATATATACGTCAACAATACTGTATGAAGATGTATTCTGATGGAAGTGGATTTCTTTGACAAAGAGACCTAATTCAGTTTCAATTGATAAATGATGGACAGAAGAAGCTACACCGAAAGAAAAAACACTGGGAATTGAATATAAACTGTTTGCACTTTTGTTTTTCTTCCGGGTTATTTTTACCTTCTGAATCCAATTCTCCCTGTGCAACAAGAAAACTGTTTGGTTCTGCACACATTCATTGTATCTAGGATATACTATGACATATTCAACATATATAGGACTGCTTGCCATCTAGGGAGGGGTGGAGGGTGGAGGGAAAATCGGAACAGAAGTGAGTGCAAGGGATAATGTTGTAAAAAAAATTACCCTGGCATGGGTTTTGTCAATAACAAGTTATTATAATCAAAAAAAAAAAAAGAAAGAAAGAAAGTTGATAGGGAAAAAGTTGGTTCTTAAAGAAAACTTTTATAGTTATTCCTAATTTTGTCTTCCTTGTTTCCCTTTAATCCTTAAATGCTCATATTACAACTTTTCTGAGGTGTTTAAACTATTTTTTAAAATTTCTACTCTTTCTTTGTTACAGATACTCTCACAAACTTCTATCATATTTTCCCATAATACATTATAAAATACTTTGTAATCTAGACTAATTTTATCTTCTTGTGACAAGTAACTCAAATGTTTGCTGATCAGTGTATTTTTTATATTCTTTGGTCTTATCATAATGGCAACTGATAACATCAGTTAAAATTTTATTTTAAAATATTATGAATAGTGTTAATGTCTTTTCTTTCATCAAGTGAGATCCAGCTCGTGTATTTCAACTTTAATAAAATAATTTTAATAAGTTAGGTTGAATTTGTTGCATATAAGTTTTTTCTAATTTTTATTCTTCTGCATTGGTTTTCATTTTTACCTTGGCCATAACAAAACAATTCAGTAATGGTTTAAATAGGGATTGATTTTCCTATTGGTTAAAATAAAATCAGTTTCTTTTTTTTTGTGATATTATTTGGCCTACACAATATCCAGTGACTCCTGATATTTTTCCTGAAGAAAGATACTCATGATATAGAATATAGATCTCACATATAATATAGAAGTCTTTAGCATTTCTCATTTCTTTTAGCATTTTTCTAACACTTTTAAAACTATCTTTGCTATTGCCTATCTTTACACTGGATTACAGAGTATGATGTGATAAAAATAATCATCAAAAAAAGAGAAATGTTATTTTCTTTTGAAAACATTGAAGGCCTAAAAAGATGGAAAGTTAATTGGCTTAAGAAAAATGAATCAAAGACCAGAAAAGTTGGTGCAATAAAAACAAGCAGAACTCATCTCTCCCCATGACAACTTTTACAAATTTTAGAAATTTTTACAAGTTTTAGAAATCTTTTTTTTACAAGTATACAAGTTTTAGAAATCTTTAGACAGAGTAGTGATTGGGAAATCTAAGGAGAATTAACAGTGAGGCATTTGTGCCCAAGATCACAAATTTTGCCAATAGTCAACTGAATAAGGCAGAAATTATGAAACTACAAGAAATGCAGTGTAGTCTCACTGACCTTACAGATACAGATAGATCTCAGATTAAGTCTTTGATAATAAGTTAATGAGTAGTCTTCCTATAGGGATGTCTTTCTGAACAGAAAACTATTTTACAGACTCAGTTCTAGCATTCAGAGAAGAGTAGCAGCAGAAGTCAGTTACCATTACTGAGTTAGAAAGCAGAAAAATTGAGGAAATAAGGACAGGAAAAGAGAAAACAAAATAACACTATTTTGTAAATGATGTGGTGTTTGCTTGGTTTGCTAAATAAACCTAAGAGAATATTAAAATAAAATGAACCAATTAATAAAACCATCTGAGTTGGAGAATGTAAAATAAGTCCACAAAATCATCAGCATTTCTATATATTACTAATAAAACCCAGCAGGAAGTGATAAAAAGAGAAATTTGATATAAAATAACCAGACTAAAATCCTTGGGAGTCTATTTACCAAGATATGCACAGGAATTATGTAAATACATGTTCTTTACAAAACTTTGCATTAAGAAAGATCTAAAATTTGGAAAAGTATTAATTGCTTGTGGATAGGCTGAATGAATTTAACAAAAATGACAGTGTTGCCTAAATTAATTTGCTTATTTAGTGCCATACCAAATTACCAAAGAATTAATTCATAAACCTATAAAAATGTCGAAATTCATTTACAGGTATGAAAGTTCCAGAATTACAAGTAAAATAACTTTTTTAATTTGAAGAAAGGATGCCTAGGAATAAATAACATCAAATTTTACTACTACTTAATATCAACATGATTTTCACTAAAAGGTAAAGCAGATTGGCAAAGATAACAGGAAAAATAAAGATAAATGTTGGAAAACTGGGACACTACTGCATTGTTGGTAGAGTTGTAAAATGATTCAACCATTCTAGAGAACAATTTGGAATTCTGTCCAAAGGACTATAATAAACTGTGCTTTATGTCTCTGCTGGGTCTGTATTCCAAATGAAAAAAAGAGGGAAAAGGATCTACAAGTATAAAAATGCTTGTAGCAGCTCTTTTTATAGTGGCAAGGAACCAGAAATTGAGTGGATGACCATAAGTTGGAGAATGGCTGAATAAGTTATAATATAAGAAAGTAATTGTTCTACAAAAAAGGATGAGCAGACTGATTTCAGAAAAGTCTGGAAATACATGAACTGATGCAAAATGAAGTGAACAGAATCAAGAGACCAGTGTACACAGTGAAAACAAGATTATATAATAATCAACTGTGATAGACTGGCTTTTTTCAACAATGAAGTGACCTAAGACAATTCCCATAGATTTGTAATGGAAAGTCCATCTGTATCTAGTAAGAGAACTATGGAGATTTAAGGTGGATCAAGGCATAGTATTTCCACCTTTTTGTTGTTGTTTGCCTGTTTTTCTTTATCATTTTTTCCCTTTTGATAAGATTTTTCTTGTGCATCAAAGACAAATATGGAAATACATTTAGAAGAATTGCACATGGTTAACTTATATCAGATTGCTTGCTGTCTTGGGGAGAGGAGAGGAAGGGAGAGAGGGAGAAAAATTTGAAACACAAGATTTTGCAAAGGTGAATGTTAAAAGCTATCTTTGCATGTATTTGGAACTATTTAAAAAAAACAAAAGTAAGGGCATATTTAGAGATATTTGAGAAGATTTGATGAAAACATTCAAAATGAAATGAACAGAACCAGGAGAATGATTTAAATAATACCAACTGGAAATATGTCAAATTCAATAAAGTATATCAACTTGAAATATTTAAGAAATCTGATCAACACAATGACCAATCATGAGATCTAATGATCATGATTTCTACCTATTGACAGATAGTGAGGAACTAAATATGTAGAATAAAACAAATTTGGACATGACTAAGGTGAGAATTTGTTAGGCTTGATAAGCTTGTGTGTGTGTGTGTGTGTGTGTATCTGTATGTGTGTGTATTTATATGTGCATATGTACATATATACATATATACACTCTCATGAAAGTGTGTAAGAATACATGTTTTTATTTACATATATATATATATATATATATATATATATACACAATTCAACAAAATAATTGAATCAAAAACCAAATGGGAAAAAGTATAAAGAAGTTTTAATATTTAAAAATAACAAATATAGTATTTGTATATGTATATGAACACAAATATACACATACATATAGAGCTACACACATACATATATAGTTATAGAAATTCAAGAAAAAATTTTACTTAAGGAAAACTTTTAGGTCTTTCCTATTAAGAAGGAAGAAAAAATCCAATTTGTCCAATTTTGTAATTACTAGTCAATATACTTGTTGAAAAGTTAAGTATATCATGTTATGACATATAAATATTAAAAGAGCAAATATCAATAAATTATAGTAAAATATGTTTGTAGACAACAATGTCTATTTCAGAAAATGAAAGAGAATTGACAACAAATTTGAGTTAATAAAGTAGTGAGATATAAACTCACCCCCCAAAAAAAACTCAAAGTAAACCAAACCCAACCCATAATATGTATATATAAAAATCAGTGCTAGAAATAAAAATGTCATTTAAGACAATTATAGAGTATATACAATGCCACAGAATTGAACTAGTAGAATATATATGCACACATACACATTCCCTTTATAAAGAATTCTTTTATTTTTTACATAATTAATAGAGGGGTATGTCATATAAACTATAAAATAACTTTTGAAACAATAAAAGCACTACATAATCTGTTCATGACTGAGTAGAGCTAATATAGTAAATATGAAAATACTAACTAAATTAATGTTACATCCATAACTTTCTTTACTTGGTACATATTTGTGTTATACCAGTATGAGTTATTTCTTCTAAAATAATACGTAAATTTCTTAAGATTAGGAAAAATTTCTGTTTTCTTTGTATCAGCTTTGTGCAATATGATGGTTGTATATCATAGAGATTAGACACAATTCAATAAAATTACATCTTTTTTTCTTATTTTTAAAAATTATATGAAAATATCAAAGAAAAAATTTTTAAAAGAGGAAAGGAGAGTTCCAATGACGGAATATCAAATTGTACTACAAATAATTATTCAAAATATCTGGTATTTATGATTTTAACAAAGAGAAAATGACTAGTCAAACAGAGTTCCTTCTTAAACATCTTCCTCTGCTTAACAGTATTAACAGTGAACTGTTGCCTGTTCATATCTATATTAGCAAATCATTTGCTGATTATGATAAAATTTTTCACTAAGAATTATTTTAATAGCAAAAGATTAGTATAGACCCATGGAAAACAATAAAAAGTAGATAATTTTGTAACAATCCTTTATTACAAATTCCATATATAATAATTATAATGCCTATAATTATTATGATGTAGAGTAATTATTATTGGTAGTGAGTTTTGTGGTGGTGAACTTATCTTTGTGAGGGGCATATTGTGCTTTGGAACTGAAATCAATATATAGAGTTAGGGTTAAAAGTGGACTGATACATGGACAAGGAAAGTACTATCAAGAAAGAAGAATACTAAACAGATAATTGACAAAATATTATAAATTAAAAGTAGATATACATATATAACATTTCTATGGATCACAAAAGACATACAACTTTTCAGAGGAGATATTCCTGCTTTAGGCAAATTCCTCCTTTCATATAAAGTATTTATTTAATCTTTGCAAAGTACTGCCAGTTTTCAGCAGCTCCATAGCATATATTGTAACTATAGTATATACTCAAATTTTCTTTTCAGTCTTGGAAGTTGTGAAAATTTAAATCAAATTTAGTTTGCCTGTACATCTCTGAAAGTTTCATATTAAAAATGATCTCATGTTCTTGTTCTCACTGATCCCTAAATTCATTCCCATGTTTAGCAAATAAGTATAGGAAAGACCTAAAAGTTTTATTATCCTCAAAAGCATTCCACAGCATGTCACAACTCCCAAATCAAATATTTAGGAAACTTGGAGAAGAAAGTACATGAGAGGAATTCAATAAAAAGAACTATATCAGATTAAAGTTTTTGGCTTTTATAACCAATTTGGTTAAAGGTATTTTAAAGATCCAATGATACAAATGCCCATGGAAGGAATTTAACCTGGGATTTCTGGAAATAATTTGAATTTCACAATACCCAAGTGAAGGTAATTTCTGGCACAGTAAATTACAATTCATATAATTGACAAGGCAAGCTAATTTTTTTCTTACTGCTTTTACAAATTTGCAACAGGGATCCAAATATTTATTCAAAAATAATTGATTTAAAAGTTACTGTGTTGTTTGAACACTGTTATTAAACATGAAATAATATAAACCATAGTCATGAGATCTTTGGATTGACTTCAACCTTAGTAGTTTTCAAATATTATTCCAACTAATCCATGGGTCAGGTGGTTCTCCATCTCCCTCAACCTTAATTAATAGAACTGAGATGTTTTAAGCTTGGTTAACTTCATCAGATAATCATAGTTGTAGAAACAACTAATCAAAGGTATAAAGTAGTGTTTAATCAATTTGGGAAATGTGAAGTACTGAAAGCAGATACCATAGAAAATGTCTTCTGGTAGTACAAAAGAATCAATCATACTCTGTGAACTTAAATAAAATAGTATGTCAGTTTGTTATAATTCTAATAGAAGGCCAATCTAGTGGAGCTGATCTAATAATAAGCAGATGAATCAATTTGGGTGTTCTCAATGAATATCCTTACAAAAAATCCTTGTCTGCTAAGTAAATTTCCTTTTTTTCTGAACTGCTGACTAGCTTACAAGTGTCTCATTTTGTTTCAATATCAAACATGAACTACCAGGGATTAGCCTGAGTCAAATAAAATCCAGAATGTCTCCCCCCTTTTGACTATATGATGACATTGTGAATTTTTAAACCCCAAAGATTGGATTTTCTGATCCAAAGTTTCTGGATCAGAGATTGATTTAAAGAACTAAACACACCAAAGAGGAAATGCTTAAGAAATCCAACAAAAAAAAAAAAAAAAAAAAAAAAGGACTTAAAAGAAATCAAGGCTGTAATATAACTCTTTGCCACAAATATTCTCTAAATTAAGCCCTTTCAAACACAGAAACTTTTTGAAAGGAAAAAGTATGGCTCAGAATTTATTGGTAAATACCTCTTTCTAAAAGATAATTAACTCTATTAATAAGTGGTGGGCACAATGGATGGGGACTCATAAACTACAATATTAGAAACTAAATTCAATCTTTAGTATTACCTCTGGAACCCCAAGAGAAGAAGTAGTCAGCTACTTTTATAAAACCAACACCCCTGTAGGAGCTGGGGTTGAAAAGAATAATCAATCAAATTCTGCAGCAACATCTACAAAAAGCTATTTTCCCATTTTTTGAACAGCTCTAAAAGGATGAGAAAACTCACTATTATCTTTTTTTTTTTTTTTTTTTTTTTTTTTAATTTTTCCTGAGTCAATTGGGGTTAAGTGACTTGCCCAGGATCACACAGCCAGGAAGTGTGACGTGTCTGAGACCACATTTGAAAACTCAGATCCTCCTGACTTCAGGACTGGTGCTCTATCCACTGCGCCACCTAGCTGCCCCTAAGAACTCACTATTATCAAAGAAATCCGCTCTAATTTTAAACAGTTCTGTCTGCTTGAGTTTATTAGGTTGAACTGAAGTCTGTTTGAAGAGATAAAAAATCAGTGTACCTAAATTTAAAATTTGGGAAAGTAAATTTTGTAGTGATGAATGTAAAATAAAATAAAATGTAAAATTAGCAACATAAGCTATTTATCATTACTTTTCCTCATCTATTCACATTCTTTTTTCATTTAATTAACAAATATTTATTAAACATTAAATGGGGAGACTTAGACTCAGAAAAATGAATACAAATTTGTCCTAGATCACAAAGTTAGTAATGGAATAAAAATTAAGAAAATATTAATGACTTGTATCCAAACAAGTCTAGCCTGATAGGAATGTATAATCTGAAATATTTATAAAATTCAACTTTGATGTTTTATCATTTAATAAGTCAAATGATAATTTAAGCTTATTTCATATTTTATTTTATTGTTACTACAGTCTAAAATTGGATAATTTACTCTATGTAAATATCACGATTATGCTGCACATTTCCTTTAGATAATTTTATTTTAAGATAAGGAATATGGTAACTTTAGCATATTTTCTATTTTACTTGACTCCATAACAGAAAAATAAAAAGTTATTTTTAGCCTTCGCCAACTAAATAAAATGTAATAATGAAAAGAAAAAAGAATGTTGACAGTTGATGGATAAAAACAATTTACTAAAAAGCTGCCCTATTCCTCCAGTTAAATATAAAAGGGTACACATTTAAGTGCCATAGTGTGCCTCTTGCTATCAACTTGTCTCCAGAGAGTCATCAGAGATTTCAATTTAGTCTACTCTATTTAGCATCTGTCCTCATACAGCTGATAAAATGCCTGAATGACTGAGACAGCTTGGCTAATACACTGTCACAGCTAACATTAAGGCCAAAGAAATGAGTTGGCTGAATGTGAGAGGAGGAAAGAAATAAGTAAGAGCTTAAAGCATATTTCATTTCTCTAATGACTTTAATGTTATAAAGACAGCAGAGATCTTATTTCTAGACTTTATGAAGTTCTGTTGTTTTTTCATTTGTCTTGGATGGTGATCTCTTTGCTGTAGTATCATAGTTGAACAGTGTATGTGACTGTTTTGGAAAAGATGTCATTACTATTCATAGTTTACATTTTAAAAATGGTTTAGTCATGTGGACACAAAGAAAGATTTTTTGACCAACAGGATGATTTCAGAAAGGCCTGGAGAGACTTATACAAACTGATGCTGAGGAAAATGAGCAGGACCAGGAGATCATTATATACTTCAACAACAATACTATATGATGACCAGTTTTGATGGACCTGGCCATCCTCAGCAATGAGATCAACCAAATCATTTCCAATGGAGCAGTAATGAACTGAACCAGCTATGCCCAGAGAAAGAACTCTGGGAGATGACTAAAAACCATTACATTGAATTCCCAATCCCTATATTTATACCCACCTGCATTTCTGATTTCCTTCACAAGCTAATTGTACAATATTTCAGAGTCTGATTCTTTTTGTACAGCAAAATAACGGTTTGGTCATGTATACTTATTGTGTATCTAATTTATATTTAAATATATTTAACATCTACTGGTCATCCTGCCATCTAGGGGAGAGGGTGGGGGGGAAGAGGTGAAAAATTGGAACAAGAGGTTTGGCAATTGTTAATGGTGTAAAGTTATCCATACATATAACCTGTAAATAAAAGGCTATTAAATAAAAAAAAATGAAAAAAAGAAAGATTTTTAAGTTTGCATAAATATTTTAGTTCTTTCATCAATTTACCTGTTATTAGTTTGTAAGTATTGTGTTGATATTGATTTATTACCCTACTACACTTGAAAGGAGTAATAAAGAAGCCTGATCAATATTTTAAAATTCTTTCCTCTCCTTTGGCCATTTAGACTATGGAAGGGATAAGCATTTTCATTCATAAAGCTAAATAATTTTATGTCATTTCTTCCCCTTTCTTTCCTAATATGTTCATACTCATGTTCATACTAACAGAAACTAGTACCATTGTTTCCTCTAGCGATCTAGAAAATAGATCCTTTCTAGATACATTCTATTAATTTTCTAGTCCCTTCCTAGAAACTAGCAACAAGCTGATAATTTTCCTAAAGTTTCAGCAATCCTTAGGAAGAAATTAGTAAAGACTTGTAGGATGAAGGAGTAACAATTTGGCTATCTTTACTGCCATTTTTACTACAATTTTTGGGTCACTTTTAAATACACCAAAATATCCCTATGAATTCATTGTCATTGGAATATATGCATATTGAATTCTTTTTCCAGTACTTGTGATAAGTTTGTATTTATTTTTGTTCCTTTTATGAAGCAAAGCAAGAATTTGTCAAGTCTGTAAATAGAAGCAGATTGAATCATCATGATCATGTTCTAATTACTAAATCAATACACATTTCATCTGTGCCAGGTACTGTGCTAAGTACTAGAGATAAAACAATGTAAAAAACAGTTGAAAAGGTAAAAAATTAGTCCCTGTGCTCAAGGAGGTCACATTCTAAAGGCTAGTTAAGCGAAATAACTAGTTATCCAAAAGTAATATACAGAATAGATAGGGTTCTGAGAGGGGAAGGTATTAGCAACTGAAGGAAATAGGAAGTATCTCCTGGAGAAGGTGATATTTGCAAAGAAGCTAGTAAAATGAAATGATGAAGGAGAGATTGAAAAGCACTGTAGCCATAAGAGATAGTAAGTATCTAGGAAAAGTCAGTGGATTGTCAAGTTTAAGGAACAACAAATAGGTCGATGTGGCTCTATTATACTATATCACAAAAGTAGTAAAGTAAGAAGAAACTTTAATGTCTAACAGAGAGCTTAATATTTGATCCTGAAGGTTCAGGGGTCATTGAGTTTAAAAGAGAGGAACAGAAGAGGTGATCTGCAAATTGTTTAGGAAAGAGATCATTAGATTTGTGAATAGAGATGTGACAAATGTTGTGAAGGTAAAAAGGATGAGATTTGGTAACTGAATGTGGCTGAATATTCAAGGAGGATGCCAAGAATGTGAAATTAGTAGAATGGAATAGGGATGGTGCCCTTGAAAGTAATAGGGATGTTCATAAAAGGGGAAGGAATGTTAAGGAAAATAATGAGTTTTATTTTGAATATGTTGAATTTAAGATGCTTACAGAAAAACTCATTTCAAAATATCCAATAAGCAGTTGGAGTCATAGGCTTGGAGCTCAGAAGATACAGGGGCTATTCATATAGATACAAGAACAATGTGATAGAGATGAAAATTGACCCCATTAAAGCTGATGAGAAGACCCAGGATAGTCTAGAAAAAAAGAGAAGGACCAATGACAAGCTTGGGGACATTTACAGATAAGAGACATATCACAGATGAAGATGCAGCAAAGAAAACTGAAGAATAAGATAAGGAGAAGAATCAAAAGAAAACAGTACCATGAAAACTCACTCAGTAGGAGGTGATCAACATTTTATAAGGATTGAGTAAAGGCCATTAGATTAAAGGCAATTAAGATATTACTAATAATTTTGGAGACTGCAGTTTTAGTTAAATGGTAAGGCTAGAAACCAGATTTCAGTGGATTTAGAAGGGGAAAGAAAGGAAGTGGAGGCATTGAATATAAATTACTTTTTCAAAGAATTTAGCAGAGAAAGGAAGGAGAGGTATCAAATGTAGCTACTCAGGACAGTAGGATCAAGTGAATGTTTTTTGAGGTATAATAGAACAGCTATAGAACCTAGTTCAAAGGTTGTGTTGCAAGGCTTAAATGAGAAAACATATGCTTAAATGCCTTGAAAGCTTATCAATATTATTATTAGCAGTAATATTAATATCCTTCCTAAAATGTGATGACTAGAACTAGAACATAATATTCCAGATACCCAATTTTCAACATTTTGCCAAAGGCAGAGAAATATGGCAATATTACTATATAATAAGACTAATATTTATCTTGTTTCCTTGATGTAGTTTATTTCTCCCATCCCACATGGGATACACCCAAACTTCTCATTCTTTCCTTCTCCAACTGATTCTGGCTTTCCTTAAAGAAATAAAGCTGCTCTGGGACCTGAATGGCCCCAGTTTCCCTGAGGCAACTTTTTGATCACTGGAGTTCATAAAAACCCCAAACACACAGAATTTAGGCTCTTTAAATTTGATGGATTTCTGAAGACCATGGGAGTTAATTCTCTACCTCTCCATAGCATGCCTGCCCTGATGACCAGATAGATTTCCATGGAAAGCGCAAGGGCACTTTGTCCAGAGAAGTGCTACTATTTCCTTGCTGAATATTCTTGCTTTGTTATGGTAAAGAATGCTTCATTTTGACAGTTCAACAACTTGCTAGTACCTTGTTTTGTCTCATCATTGACCTAGAATTAGGAGAATTCTGACAGAGATATCTTCAACAACCATCTTCTTTTTATTTCCTGAACCCTCTTTGTTGATAAAATATCCCAGGATTGTATGTGTGTGTGTGTCTGTGTGTGTCTTTGTGTGTGTCTGTGTGTATGTGTTTGAGATTGGGTTTCTCTTTTTCATCAAGGCATGGATTATAATGGTCACTCAGACAACTGATCAGCATGGGAGCTTTGACTTGCTCCATTTATGTTCTGGGCTTGTTTGTCTTAACTTTGATAGCCCAGTGTCCTACTCTTATGTGCTTACCATGTTAGTGTTGGACTTTGTGTAGAAACCTTGTTGGCTTGACCCACCACCCAAATACAGGTCATCATCCAATAGCACTCCCCCGATAGCAGAAATTACAACTGTGAACCATCACATTGAGCTTGTTTTAGTTTTTGGCTCATGACACCATTTTGGCCATATCACATCAATGATTCACCCTAAATTTGCAATTCTTGGAAAAAAATGAAAAATGAAAAATGATCAAATTATTACTACTTGTGGAATCCAGCTCATATGTATGAGGTTGATTATTTTAACCCAATATAAGACCTCAGACTTCTTGTAATGTCATAAACATGTGTACTTTGTACAGTATATTAATATTCCAGCAACCTTTCTACACATTCTATATAATTCTTGTCTGTGCCCTCTCAAAAATCTGTCCCACAGGTAATTCATCCAATATCTCTATCTTTATCTCTTTATTTTTATCTTTATCTCTATCTCTTGACATCATATGGTTTCCAATCACATATAGGTTATTCATTAGCTATTCTCCCCTTGATTTCACTGCCTCAAATTTGTCATTGATAATATAAAACATTCATCTCCCTATTACCCATTGTGTAACTGGAGAATGAGATACTTGAAACCATTACTTACAACCATTCAGAATCACAAAAATACTATTGATAATAACATAATAGGCCTTTCTGTTTATTAAAAGTATTACATATTTTTGCAAATGCAAACCATAAAATCAGCATCATACATTTCAATTATTGTCCCAATTACATTTATAGTATCTGTCTACAATATACCTAATGAGTGAGACCAGATCCATAGGTTGCCTATAAATCAATATATCTTGACTGGACAATGGGCTTTCTTCCTTCATTCAGATTTCTTAAGTGGATAGTTAACATTGAATCAATTTCATTGATGGTACATGTAATTTAAAAGGCTTTTCAAGATTCTGGGATTTGATGTCATTTCTGCAAATAGGGTCATCTGGAACTCCCAATCATCTATAAGAAATTTCTTTGATTTTTATTTTGTACAAGACTTTTTCTATGACAATGACAAACATTGAGACTTATGCCTTGATAGATTTTTTTAAGTCAAGATTTTACATTTATCTCTATTATTACTAGCAAGGCCTGACTCATACTAGCTCCTAGTAGTTTAGCTTTAATATTAAAATGAAATAATGTACTCATAAAACATTTAACATTTGACAAATAAAAAGGATTACTTAGTCTTAGCATAGGAAGGATTCTGAACACAGATATTCAGAGAAGACAACATATTAATTCAGCTAACTACTTTTTCCCTGCATCCAAGATGTCCACAATTACTCAACTTTGTCAAGTATCAGGGCCCAAGTAGAACCTTTTGTGAATTTTTGTACTTGGGTAACCAGAAAGACTTCATTGTCAATGAGTCTTATATAGTCTTGAGTCAATCAAACCTCAAGGAAAATTTCAGTTATCTTTTAACCAAAAGCTAGACTAGTCTTACTAGTATGGGGCAGGGTCTTAGAATATTTCTTCCATCACATACTAAATTTGATTTTCTTAGATGTGGTCCAATATTTCTATTGCTACACGACAACTGGCTATCTAGGCCTTTTCTTAAAGACCTTCAATAAAGGACAAAAGCCTTCATCTAATTTCCCTTCTCTAAATGTTTCTAGATGATCATTTTCTTTTTTTAAAATATAGGACCCAGAATTGAACTCAACACTCCAGATGTATGTGGCCTTTCTAAGACAAAGTACAGTAAGTCTATGGATTTCTTATTCCTTATTCCTTTTCTAATAAACTGCCAAAGTTCATTTAAAATCCATGCATGACCTTTTTTGAGACAAAACTACTATCTAACAACCAGTATGAAAATTTGTTTTGCTAGACTATGCCAAGTAGTTACAAAATCGAAATCTTTGTTTTGTTTCCCTCTTTTCACAGGAGCAAAGCAGAAGGATGAGACAAGCTAAAGATAGCTTAAAGAAAACAAATTAAATAAAAAAAGGATAATTGAGGTAGATTTTTAAAGAAAATGCAGAGAAGGAAACATGAGAAGGTCAGAAAGAACCATCAGGACAGCTTTGAAAGCAGTTTTTTAGACTTACTGCATACTTTAAAGAACTACAAAATATACACAATAGATAAGTGGAGATTATGTACAATTCTCTTTTTTTGTCTACATACATACTATAAATGTGTGTGTGTATATATAAACATGTGTATACCTATGTTATTTGTAATTTATTAAATTTAGAATAAAAATGTAAAGATAAAATATGCTGTCTTCTTGTACTTTCTTCATCTTATACTTGTAAATTTGATTTTTGAGTCCAACTGTAAATCTAGTTTATCCTATTTTTCATTTTATTTTATTTGCCCCACAATGTTATAAAATGTTATAAAATAAAATCAAGATATTTTAGTAACAGATTGATTTCCAGTAAGTATCATGCTCTATCTATCTATGCTGAATTTTATTTTGAATCATTATTAAATTAGAGGCATTACATGTATACAATGAAATGAAAATCCTGAATCTACTATATTATGATAGAGCCAAAAAATTTGTTTGCAACATTTTGTGTTTTTAAAAAAATGAAAGACATCTCTTTAAATAACAATGGGAAAATATTCTTGGACCAGATACAATAATATAAAAGAATGATTTTTGTAAAGATAAAATTCATTATTCATTATTATCACTACAATCTTAGAAATATCTTTTCTAGCATCGTTTTCTTTTAGACTATAAAAGGATCAACTAGGTCTAGGCCTAAAGACTAGGCAAGTCTTTAAGATCTTAATATAAAAGAATGATTTTTTAAAGATAAAATTCATTATTCATTATTATCACTACAGTCTTAGAAATATCTTTTCTAGCATCAAGTTTTCTTTTAGACTATAAAAGGATCAACTTGGTCTAGGCAAGACTAGTCTTTAAGATCTTAATATCAAAGAACAATTCATTCTTCTTAAAAATAAATTTATATCTTCAGCCTACTTAAGAATGTCTAATAAATTTTGTACAGAGGGAAGATCAGGTTTACAAGGTACTTGGGAAGGGGATATATAGGGAAGGATTTTTAAAAAAAAATAGCAATAAGAATGATTAATGATCCAGAAAGACTGATTTATGGAGAAAGATTAAAAGAATTAACTATGTATAGCATGACTAAGGAAAATCTAAGAGGAAAAAAGTTAGCAAGCTAGAGAAAGCCAAACCATCCATTGAACTATTTTAAATTAGATATTGGGAATAGAATGAGACCAAAGCAGAGGAAAAATACATCACTTTTTTGCTTTTTGATTCTTTCATATAACGATCTATAAAATAGTAGGTGGCACATTGGATAGAGCACCAGACCTGGAGTCTGAAAGACTGAATTCAAATCTGGTCTTAGATACTTGATAGCTGTGAGATCCCAAACAAATCATTTTGGTCTGTTTGCCTTCTTTCCCTCATATGTAAAATGAGCTGGAGAAGAAAATGGCAATTCACTTCAGTATCTGTCAAAAAAAATGCCAAATGGTTCACAAAGAATCCCACATGATCAAAACAACTGGATGACAACAACAACAAAAAACAATTCTAGGAGAATGTTTATCATTTTTAACTGTTGTAAATTTCTTTTTAATTGTAATTACCAGTTCTCCACTCTTTTTTAAAATGATAAACACAGGATTAAGAATTGGATAGAATCTCAAGAGGTGCTCTATTCAAATCAAATTATATGCTAGTCTTTTCTTAAAGACTTCCACAAACAAGGAACTCACTGCTTCCCCAAAATAGCCTACTCAATTTTCTGTCAGCTCCAATTGTGTTCAAGTTATTCCTCATATTGAGCCAAACTTTTTTTCCCAATATTTTCCAATAATAAGCTCTGGGTTTTCCCTCTGTGAATGAACAAAACAAATCTAAACCATCTTCCTCATGACATTCCTCAAACTATATGAAGACAATGATCATGACTGTCCAAGTCCTCTTTTGTTTTCTGAACTAAACACTTCCAGTTTCTTCAATCTTCATAAGATTACATTTTAACTCTTCCTTTTTGTTCTTCTGAAAGTATGCTTGTCAAATTCTTCCCTAAAAGGTAGTGAGCTTCAAAATGAGCACAATATTTCAGACTTATTTCAAGGAAGATGGAGTACATTGCTACATTATTATCATGTGCTTTAGTAATTTACTATGCTTCCTAATGCAGTCTAAAAATCACATTCCCTTTTTCCCCCTTATTATATATCATTGTTGATTCATATCTTTTTCACATAAACTGTCCTTCATGAAAAAGAGAATAAAAGTCTCCAAATATCTTAGTTTAATTCTGGTTAGCAGAGCCTATGATCAAAAATTGTAACATAATAGTACCCCCAAGTGACTGAGAAAACAATGTTGTGGCCTCAATTGAATTCCAGAACTTTAGACTTACAAAACAAATTTTTATCACAGAATCTTCGTTACATAGACAATACAGATAGAGAAAGAAAGATGGAAAGAGAAAGAGAGAAAGAGAAAAGAGAGAAAGAACATACACACAATTAACAAATGCTTAGATAGACAAAGTAAACTTTATTAAATGTTTACTCTGTGAGATTTGAATTCAGGGAATTACTACAAAGTTACATACAAGGATAAATGAGAGTATAGGACACTAACACTTTCTCTGCTACCAAATGAAACAGATAAATGAACAATTATGGGAAGTATCAATAAGAAACAAATATAATGAATACTAAGCAAAAGCAGCTAGTCATATGGATACAATTTAAGCATAAATCTATGTATAATGGCACTTTAAAAGTAGCCAATGTATATGCAGGAAAAAATAAGAGATTTTGAAGATATAAGAATTATAAGGCTTATATTGATAAGGGGATCTAAGAAAACTCTGAAAAAAGCAATTCTACAAATTAGAGAGAATTTACAGGATACCAGGATAGACAAGTTGTTACTATAATTTACCAGTAAACTGTAAAATTGCAAAGAAAAATAAAAAAACAAATGTCAAAAAAGAAAAATATATTTTTAAAAATTTAGTATCATCAAGTTTTGAAAATCACAACAGAAAAAAATGAAAAGCTGGAATATCACATGACTTCTAAAATATGATAAGAAATGTGAGAAATGGATGGACATTTATTTTACACAGTTATGAAAATTAAATTGGAGAAATGACACTTAGAAAGCTGAAATCCACAAGGAACTTCAAGAAATAATCAAGGGTAGATGTTATCTTCCCTCAAAAGAAAGCTCTTTGTGGGCAAGACTGACTTTTATAATGAAGAGTGGTGGCCCCAGCATTTGTTTTTTGCCCTTAGCCTTCCTCTGTTACCTTCCCCTTTTCTAGAATGTAAGCTCCTTGGGAGCAAGAACTGGCTATGTAATGAGGAGTAGAAAATCATGTCATATAACTTCCTTTTAACATCCAATTAATGGGGAATCAGGGAAGGGGCTTCTGCTGGTATATGATAGACATTTAATGAATCTTAATTGACTAATTCTCTGCTGTATTTAACAATGTTGATTAACATCCAAACCTCTTTTGGATAAGATTTCCTTTTGTGGCTTTTCTGTCTCTCTTTCACTTTTATGTGTCTGTCTGCTGCTACTCAGACTTTTAGGCTGTATTATTCTTCTTAGTGCAGTCTAACTATAACCTTTGGTAGATACCAAAGCAAGATGGGGGGATCCTCCGGCTTGCCTCTTTCTTTACTTTTTTTTTAGCAACTTCATCAGTTTCCAAATATTAAAATTGTTTCCCCCTAAATCATTAATTCCCAAATATATATATAGTATCTTTTCAAGTCTTATTTACATACTACCCCCACTGGACAGCAACTGATTGGACACATTTCAAACTAAATATTCATAGGCATCTTGATGTCAACATGCCCAAAATAGAACTCAAGTTTTCTTAAAGTCTACTCCTCATTCTTATTTTCATGTTTCTGTGGAAGGTACCTTTATTTTATCAGTCACTTAAGTAATCCTTGAATTCTCACTCCCCCAGACCTCACACATTTAGTCAGTGGCCAAAACTTGGTGATTCTGATACAACTGCAACCATTTAATACAGTATATCTAGAGTCAAAAGACCTTAGTTCAAATCTGTCTAGCTCTATGACTCTTAAGAGTCCCTTAACCTCTATTTGATTCAATTTCCTTGACTGTAGAATGGGAATAATAACAGTTCCTTTCTCACAGGGTTGTTGTGATGATTACAAGAACTAGTTTTTAAAGTGAAAATGCTATGTTTTGATCCACATTCAATCTCCATAGTTCTCTCTCTGGATGCTGACGGCATTTTCTATATTGGAATTCCCTTGAATCATTTCACTGTTGAAAAGAGCCAAATTCATCACAATTAATAATCACATAATGTTGTTATTACTATGTATAACATTCTCTTGGTTCTGCTCATTTCACTCAGTATCAGTTCATGTAAGTCTTTCTAGGTTTTTCTGAAGTCAGCCTGCTACTCATTTCTTATAGAAAAATAATATTTCATTACATATGAATACCATAACTTTCTCAGACATTGTCTAACTAATGAGCATCCACTTACTTTCCAGTTTCTTGCCACTACAAAAGGAGTTGCTACAAACATTTTTGCACAGGTGGGTCCTTTTCTCTCTTTTATGAGACAATATTTGTAAAACACTTTAAAATAGTGCGTGGAATGTAATAAAAGCAATATAAATATGAATTCTCTTACCTTCCCTCTACAGCATCTCCTGATTCTGTAATCTTCTCCCTTTTCACCCATTCACCTTGTTCAGATCTTTATCACTTTCATGTGGATTAATGGATCCTTCTAATTCTCCTTGCATTTAATCACTTATCAAAATGACATTTGTAAAGCATAACCACATCACTTCTCTAACTCAATGAACTCCAGTGATTCTTTATTACATCTAAGGTCAAAAAAGGAATTCCTCTATTAGGAATTTTTAGTTCTTGGCATCTCAGTATATGTATATATGCATATATATGTATGCCTATATATAGACAATGAAGCATTCAAAAACCTTTCTTACTATTAAAGAAAGATGGATTTATTATATGTTGGAAAATGAATAATATATAATGATGTATAGATCTATATGTGTACATACATATGCATGTATATACAAACAGATGTATGTACACCATTATATATTACATTTTTTTTCATCGATATATCAAAAGAAAAAGAAAATGGCAAAAAATGCTTCTTCTAATCCCTCTCTTTCTTTCTCTATCACACACACACACGCGCGCGCACACACACACACACACACACACACACACAAATGTACTTTAGAATTGTTATTTCTTCGCTATAGGGAATTTCTAGTAAGGAAACTCTTACCATAATAGCTCAACAACTTTTCTTCAGTTTAAGTTCTTAATCCTAGTTGTGTGTGACCCTGGGCAAGTCACTTAACCCCAACTACTTCACCACCACATTCCCCCACCCCAACCCTAAAAAAATGAAGGTTTTAAAGAGTTTCCTATAGCACTGACAAGTTAATCGATTTACCAGAATCACAAAACCAATCTGTACATAAATCCAATTTTCCTGACTGAAATTTGCTCTCTCTATCCTCCATATCATGTTGTCTATAGTGTTCAAAGGATACAAACAGTTTAGAAAAGAAGAATCAAAAGTCTCAGCAATCACTTAAAAATGAGCTCAATCTCACTAATAATCAATGATGTCAATTAAATCTAAGGTGTCAATCATTAAACTGGAAGACTAATTAAAAGCAATCAAGTTTCATGCTGGTGGGATTTCAGGACACTTATTCACTGCTATCAGACTTTTGTAAAGCTTATGACAATATGCTACATCACATCCTCAAATGCAACTGATATTTCATAAGTTTTAGGTATTTCCTTCTACAATGCCGATCCTATTTTATCCATGTCTTTCCATCCCAGGAGAATGCCGTCCATGCTATCCTAACAATTCACCACTCAAGTTCATTTCACTCTGCTCACATATATCATGTCCCTCTTTACAGTGTTTTGTAATTCTTCAGAGACTGTTCTTAGCCATGTTTTACAGCCATAACAACTTCATCAGTAGAACAATTCTATGAAAAAGATGACCCTTTATTTCTAGGTGTTGGATATCATTAAAGTGCTTTGCAGTTTCCTGACAACACCTACCCAATTCTCTACCTTCTCTTTAATTCTGGACTAGCAAACTATGCAATGTACATTTCAAATATACATACTGAAGGAAAAGGGTGTACAAGTAGTCCTTCAAATTGCATATATAATTTGGGGAACATATATTTTTTAGATCTTTGGTCTTTCTGTATTGATGGATCAGGGCAAACTTTAAAGTATGATTAAAGAAATTTTACAAAAGAATGTATTTTAGAACTTTGAAACAATAAGCATCAAGAGTCAGACATAATTGAAAAATTGAAAAATCCTTATTAATACCCTGTTTGAGGATATTCCTATGAGTCTTAGTAAAATGTTGTGGGACCTGCACTTTTGATTTCCTTCACAAGCTAATTGTACAATATTTCAGAGACTGATTCTATTTGTACAGCAAAATAACGGTTTGGTCATGTATACTTATTGTGTATCTAATTTATATTTTAACATATTTAACATCTAATGGTCATCCTGCCATCTGGGGGAGGGGATGGGGGGTAAGAGGGGAAAAATTGGAACAAGAGGTTTGGCAATTGTCAATGCTGTAAAGTTACCCATACATATAACCTGTAAATAAAAGGCTATTAAATTTAAAAAAAAAATAAAATGTTGTGGGAAAAGCACTTACATTAAGTTGCTACTAATGTATGTTCTCTTAATTACCTTTTGGGAGGGTAATTAATAAAATTTGAGATTTTCTCCATACTTTTGCTATCATCCACAAGCCACATGTAAAGCCTCGTTATTGATAGATGATATGTATTCAATGTGGATTCTAGAGTGTTTTAAGCTTTGCCTGATGGTTTTGATGAAATTGTCTTTGCACAAGGTTATTTTAAGAGTCTCAATGGATCTTGAATAGTTTATAGCATATGGATGAGAAATACTTTGTTGGAAGAAAACATCTAAGGTAGTATCTTGCTCCATCAAATTAATATTTTTTCTTTCTCAATAAGTACAATGGGATCTTATATTCTTACATCTTTTAGTCAACTGCATAATAATAAATATGTGGACCACTGTAATAATAATAAATAACATTTATGTAGTACTTATTATGTTACAGGCACTTTGCTAACACTTTACAATTATTATTTCACTTATTACTAATAACAACTCTGTGTAACTTATATTATTATCTCATTTTACAGATGAGGAAACTAAGACTCAAAACCTCTTGTCTCATAGTCTAACATTGCATCAACTGCATTACTTAGCTTTCCTGAACTGCAAAATGTTATACATATAACAGTGAAGAGTTAAACCACTTTGATAAAAGCTTGTCAAGAAAACCACTATGAAGTATTTATTTTTTAAAGTTATAAATATAATGTGACTTCTTTGACACAATTGCTATGTTTTAGGAAATAAGTCCTCAGGATATTAAATATAGTATTAATACATGTAACATATAAACATAAAATAAATAATATATATTTGAGGCAAAAAAAGAGCTGTTGAAAATATTTTCAATACATTATAGGACCTTCTGAAATAATAGCACAGGACTAAGTAAAGAACCTGACACCCCTTGTTGCCCCTCTACTTATGAGCCTTATCTCAGTTTGAAATTGAAGAAAAGATATATAAGTGATAGTGTAAAGTCACAAATATATCATTGCCAAGCCTGAATAGTTAGGAAATGTGATCACTTAAGTGCCTTGACTTGATTAGAAAAATAAGCAAGATTAGAGAAAAATCATCAAAAGACAGTGACTTATGGAGAGTAGAGGGAAAGAGATTTCATCCTAAGACTGGAGAGATATTAAAACACATTCTGGGAATCAAAGTTTTATTTGGAGAAAAGAAGTACCAAAGAAACTTCCTTCTCTAAGTGAGAGTTGTGCTTCCAGGGAATATATTTCATTCCCAGATGATGGAGGAAGCATGCCACTTGTGTGGCATCTAATGTCCAAGAAGAACAAGGGACATAAGTCCAAAGGGAGAATATACTGCCATTAGATAAGATAAATTAATGATTATAAAGGTATAGACTAGGATTTGGATCCATAAGTAGGGAAACTCATATTTCTCTTGACAACACATTGCCTTCCTCACTGAAATCTCAGGGAGTTGAGATGCATCAGAAAATGTTAACTCATAAAAAAATAAAACTGAACTCTTTTTTAAAGACAGAAAGGAGAACAAAATGCTTGATCTAAAGTTGTGCTAATGGTTGAAGGGGACAGAGGAAAAGAATACAAAGCTTTTGTTCCCTTCCCCTCCCAATTTCATCTTATAAAAACTACATAGAGAAAAAATATTGCAAATTCAGAGACTATGGATTGGAAACTAGATTTCATGATAGACTAAAAAGTGAAAGAAATGAAAGAGAAGCATAAACGTAATACTTATTGATGAAAGGTGACATAAATAAATGTTCCATGAATTAAGAAAATGAAAAATAATTAGAGAAGAAGGGGATCTGAACTTTCTGGGCTGAGAGTAAAGACAAAGATTTTTAAAAAGGAAAATAAAATAAAGATATAGTACCAGCCCTGAAATCAGGAGGACCTGAGTTCCAATTTGGCTTCAGACACTCAACACTTTCTAACTGTGTGACCCTGGGCAAGTCACTTAACCCCAATTGCATCAGCAAAAAAAAAAAATTAAGATATAAGCTGAATTTGGAATAATAAATGGAAATGGGAGAAAAAAACTCTTGGGGATGGACAGATAGATAGATAGATAGATAGACAGAAAGACAGATAGCAATTCTAATCTTGGATATATGAACTTTTTCCATAAAATTTTGATGACAATTTCAATTTAATCAGTTTCTTTTAACTGATTCTTTTTATAAAAGAATAGGGATTCTTTCATATCCCTATCAATAGACAACAAATATTAAGCACTTATTATGTTCTAAGAATTGAGGATGCAAACAAAAACAGCTTTTATCCTCAAAGAGCTTACAATCTAATGGGAGAAGACAATATACAAAAAGAAGCTGAAAAGGTTGGTACCCCAGAGGGTACCTGGTGCAGAACATGAAGTTCATGCTAAGTGGAACAACTAATGATAAAATGAAAAGCCACCTAGAGCTTTTCTTTAAAGGAAGACTTTAGGAGAATTACTCTACCTCCAAGTCCTCTAATAATAGGAGAAAGGCAACTGAGGGGGCTGAGATGTTAAGTATCCAGATGAGTCAGTTGGTACAAAGATATGCTTTCAAGTAATGAGGTTATGAGTTTATTTTAAGGAAGGCATGATGTTCATGGAGTTGAAACCAGACACAGTAGCTAACAGAAAATGATAAATTGCTTGTATTTTATACATTTAGAAACATTATTTTAAGAAGGGACCAGACTAAAAGTAATCATGGGGAAAAAAGTTAAGAAAATCTATCTAAAAGCAAGAACTCATTATTTACAGTGGTGAAACTGCAAATTTTTACAATTTATTTATTAAGTACAAGTATAAAGCAAGAAACCTCTCTCTACTCTTATTACTACTTAATATGTTTCACATGTTCTAGAAATGCCAATAAGAAGGAAAAAGTAAAATTATAGTGTATAAGAAAAATTATTTGCTATTTTGCTGATGAAGTCAGCAAAGAATCAGCAAAAACTGAGACAATAGTTTCAGTAATGTAATAGGATATAAAATAAATCTGTAGAAGTCATTGTCATTTTTGTATTTACTAACAAAAAAACAGAAGGAAATGGCAAAAAAAGGAAATTCTACTCACAATAAGTAGGAAGCTAACCTAACACAAATTAAAGGCACATAAAGATAACTGCAAAGTATTCTTCACTGAAATAAAAGACAAATAATTAGAGAAATTCATTGTGCATGGCTAGCCTATATTAATACATTGTCTCAAAAGTATAATGACTTGAATTAATTTGTAGATTTAGTGTCATACTGATCAAATTAGTAAGATATTACTTTTTAGAACTATACACCAAAAAAACATTCATTTGGAGGCACAAAAAATTTAGAATCCTGTGGGAAAAAGAAAACAGTAAATTATGAATCAATACTCTACTGAACTCCTATGAGAACTATTTGGTGTTTGTTATACAGAAGCAAAATGGGTCAGTAGAAAAGAAGGGAAGTAAGACATAAAAGCAATCAAATACAGTAGTCCAGTGTTTACTGAGGAAAGAATTCAATTTTAGTAATTTCCAAACTTTTTTGATCATACACCCCCCCATCAATTATCAGTTAAGAAAGATGTTTCATTATGAATTGCAAACATATGTAAACTTGTGTTTTGCAGATTATATAAATTTACCACCATAATGATAAATACATATTATAAAACTTATAGAAAATTTTAAAAGAGGATATAAAGATTAAATAATTTGAAAATGGCTTTTTACATATTAATAATACAAAAATTTTTTTGGCTTTTTCTAAAAGTTTTGTTATTATTATTATAAGAATGTGATTGTTTTGGGGGTTACTATGAACTTCTCTGAACATTCTGGAGGACAATTTGGAACTATGGATAAAGGAATATAAAACTGTGCATACCCTTTTATACAGAAACAGTATTACTAAATCTGTAATCCAAAGAGATTAATAATAAAAAAGGAAAATAACTTACTTGTACAAAAGCATTTATAACAGCTCTTTCTGTAATGAGTAAGAACTAGAAATTGAAGGAATGCCCATTAATGGGAATTCAACAAGTTGTGGTACATAATTGCAATGGATTATTATTTTGCTATAAGAAATGATAAGCATGGTGATTTCAGAAAAAAGTAGAAAAACATGAATTGAAGCAAAAGAAAATAAATGGGAACAGGAGAAGATTGCACAAAGTAACAGTATGATGTGGGTCTATATCTCAAAGAGATCATAAAAGAGGGAAAGGAATCTATATATGCAAAAATTTCACATACTTTTGTTGTGGCAAATATTTTTGTATTGGCAAGGAATTGGAAATTGAGTGGATATAACATCAACTGGAAAATGACTAAATAAGCTATAGTATATGAATGCAATAGAAGATTATGAAGCATTCATCATAGTCCTGGAAATACTTATGTAAACTGATGCTAAGTGAGAAAAACCAGGACGACATTGTACAAATTAACAGCAACATTATGTGATAATCAATTATGACAGTTTTAGCTCTTCTCAGCAATGCAGTGATCTAAGACAATTTCAAGAGATTTGCAAAATTCCATCCTCATCCAGATAAATATAAGTATCTAGGAGGAGATAGCCAACATCATTATTATTTAGAGATTTGAATAAGGATTGAGAAGAGGATGTCCAATTTATCAATTAAGAGATCCCAGGTAATTTTGAAGAAGCAGCTTCACTTGGATGAAGACTCAAGAAAAATGAGGACACTGAGAAGTTAGATGATTAGAAGCATCCTGATATCCTCCACCCCATTCCCAACATAAAAGGGAAATTTGGAAGAGGGTGAGTTTAAGGGGAGAAAATGTAAAAACACATTGACAGTGAGGTGGTAGAGTGCATGGAATATTGTGCTTGATGTCAGAAAGAAGTGAGTTCAATTCATGCTTCAGATATTTACTAGTTATATATCTTAGAGAATTTGTGCTTTAGTTTCTTTTTCTATAAAATGAGAATAATAGCACCTACCTTTTGGGCTATTTGTGAAGATCAAATAACATATATAAAGAGCTTTGCAAAGTGCTATATAAATCCTAGTTATTATTGTTCTTAACACAATTTAACAAAGATCACACTCCATGGTATAAATGCTTGCTCATCCTTTGTTACTTCATTTTTCCTACTTAAAAATGAAAATTTGAGGCCAGACTTACTAACTCGCCAGTTTGGGAAGGGATTCCAGACAAATATCTTCTTATTTTCCATATGACTACACTATTCTAAGACTTCTCTGACTTCTCTATTATGCCCAAGGATGCTTATCACTGGGGAAATCTCATCATCCTGAAAGATCTCATCAGTCTTGGTATTCATAGCTCATTGCTACCTTCTATCTGTATGATGGGAGGTGCTCCCTATGAACCCCCAAATCTCCATTTAAGGGGAAGAATTAAGTATTTATTATCTTATTTATCATATGGCTATATTACTTTTACTTTTCCAAAATCTAGAAGTCCTACAATATTACAGGAAGATCTCTTATGGAAGAATAATAGGAAAATATGGACAAAATTGACATAAGATGAGAAGATATGGGCGAGTTATAATTGGCGCTAAGAGAGGAATTAACTACTTAAGTAAGATTACAAATCCATTTATGACAACCATGCTAGCACCCAGGATACCTTAGAATCAGCTGGAGTCAGAATAAGCAAAAGTGCTTAGTTTTTATTCTTGATCTTTAGGGGTAGAAGTGAAAGGGATGGAAGTAGAATTTCTGCAACCTCCTTCCTGCTCTATTCGCAAAAGTGACCCTAGCTAGTCTTACTCCATCCCTTAGTCCCTCCTACAGAGAATTGTAGCCAGCACACCAATCATCGAGCCAGCACAGGATAGTGAGAAGGGCCATTTTCCAAGCATATGCCCATATAGTATTGTCCAATCAGTAGTTAGCCTCAAGTGCTCGACTGTCTTGACCTCAGTGCATTGACTCAAGAGTTTCAGCCCTCTACATCCATTCAAGTAACTTTCCCCATAGTGTGGTTCTGAGGGTCAAATGAAATAACATGTACAGTGATATGGAAACTTTTAAGTGCTATCTAAAAGCTATACACAAATTAGTATAATTAAAATTCTAAATTTATTCAATTTCATAATAGCTAAATAGAATGTCATATTTTAACCTTTTCTATATCAATGAATGTGATTTATAGAATTCATCTTTCTAGGATCTGTTATTCTATCACTTTGAGTACTTGCTTCACTAATACACATTAAAAATTAACTACATCTTAGTATATGATCTTAGAAAGTTCCTGTTAGTGAAAAACTTGTCACCATGTTGTAAATCTGATTATGGATTATATCAAAATGGCTAGCTTCTTTCTTGTACAACTGGCCAACTTATCACTAGAACCAAATGAGGAGTCTCAGTAGCTAGCTTCGGTTCTGCTGTCATAGTCTAAAAACATCCAAGGCAGGATGAAATATCACATAAGAGTAACTTCATTTTATATTTGTTAAAATAAATTATATTTGTCATGACAATAATGTTTGTGACAGGAATGAGTTTAAAAGATATTATTTTTCTAAGCAATTTTCTTAGAATATATTCTTTCATCTTTCAAATTCTATCATTTGTAAAACTTCTTAGTTGTTCAATAAAAAGAATGCATGTGACAAACTTTACTGGATGTTGCTAGATATACTATGAACTTGAAATAAAATTCAAAGCAACTTTTTTTAAAGTATGTGCTGTATGGTGTCTAATAACGTTATAACCTACCATACTTGATAAATGTGTTATAAAGATGATTATAATGATGCTCTTCAATGTTCTATCATTCTTAAAATTACTCTGGGTTATTAAAGACTATATACTTGCCTCTCCAATGGGCAAAACAGGGGGGAAATGTCACTTCAATCTTTTTAGAGTTCCAACAAATCACTGGTGCCAGGCCATAAGTCTCAGAACATATTATAGGATCAAATAGTTACTTCTATTTTAAATGACCTTTTAAAAATTATTCTCTTGAGGTTTGCAAAATATAAGATCTTCTTACTATATCCACACTGAACTAACATTCAATTATATGAAATTGGTCCTAAGAAGGACAAAATCCCCATATGCACCCTAACTTATATGATAGTAGATAAAGTTTCTATTTTCCTTTTCTATCTTGGACTGTTAATCATTTCAAATATTTCATAATGTAACAGTAGCATAGCAATCCAAGGATTTCTAGAAATCTGTGATAGGAAGCTAATATCAACAATTTATGAACTTGTGTGTGTGTATCTTTATGTGTGTATGAGAGAGAAAGGAGAGAGACAGAGAAATAGAGACAGAGAGAGAGAGGGACAGAGAGGGAGAGAGAGGAACAGAGAAAAAGAAAGAGAGAAGGAGAGAGGGAAGGAGGGAGAGAAGGAGAGAGAGAGAGACAGACATAATATGATTTTTGAAGTTGTAAAACTAAGAGCAATACACTGAGGGGGGTGTTGAGTAAAAATGGGTACTGTAATTAATCATATCAAAGAAGGAAGTCAGATGATTCTAACAAAGAAAGGATATAAGTCTTCATGCTAGTTAGTTACTAGCTTTTAGATAAATTAGTGCTTCAGAAACATATATTAAAAAAACACAGTAGGATACTATCAATCAAATAGAGGGTATTAATCTAGAAAATTTGCTGACACAAGGAAACATAAAACGCTTGTTATTAAAGAGCTCCAATATTTTGTAGCTTCTCAAACAGGTAATAAAACTACAAGTACAGAGTACATCACCAGCTCTAATAAAAGTAGTAGTTCTTTTCAGTTTGGCAGGACAAGAAATAAAACACAGATGAGCTACCCATAAATGACTAGCCTAATATCAATCACTTCCTCCCTATCATGCAAAATCTAAGGGCAGTTCTCATATGTATTTTTCTTCCCAATATACAATATTTCTCAGAGCAGAAATGCTAGACACAATTTATTCAATTTTCAAAAAGATACACTTTTGCTTTTAAGATGTTTGTTATGATTTCTCTTTATTAAATAAAAAGGAATAGCTTCTAATACAAAAAAAAAAACATAAAGTGAATGGAAACATTTCCACCAAAAAGTAATGCTCATTTTTTTAGATTTTTAGAAAAATATTGTTTTACATCATCTACCACATTAATTC
The DNA here is from genome assembly GCF_902635505.1 of Sarcophilus harrisii. Classification (NCBI taxonomy): domain Eukaryota; kingdom Metazoa; phylum Chordata; class Mammalia; order Dasyuromorphia; family Dasyuridae; genus Sarcophilus; species Sarcophilus harrisii. The sequence continues at coordinate 128,268,183 of NC_045429.1, forward strand.
TAGAAGGCGACTTTCATTTAAAAAATTTAAGAGTAAAAATTAGTGTTTCAAAATACTTTTTAATTTGCATTCATGAATTCTTTTAGGAAATAGGTAGAAGAGAGATATAGGAGAATATAAAATGGTAATATTGCTTTGTATGGACAGAGACTTTAGGGTAATGAATGATCCAATATGTAAAAATCTATATCCGGACAAAGATGTCTCAAGATGCTTTTCCTATAGAAAGCAATCTGTCCACTGGGAAAAGACATAGGAGAATTATGTCCTTTCTATGTAGGTTACCAATTCTACAAATTTGTGCAACCACAATCATCTAAAATATGAAAAAAAACTTTATTAATAAGATTATGCTATAGCTATTATAAATATATGCATATATAATATTACAAAATAATAACAGGACAAGGATAATGACTGTACCTGTGATTTTCTTGATATAGGGTACTCTAAGGAAAAAGGAGGTTTGTATTTTCTCTGCAATTTATAGTCCTAAGGAGATACCCAGAGCACTCAGATTCCAATAACTTATCCTTGGTTGATATACATCAGAGAAAGGATTTTAACTGAGGTTAAACCTAGGTCTTCCTGGCACCAAGGCCAGCTCCCTAATCCACTATATCACATAGCCTCATGATGATGATGATGATGATGATGATGATGATGATGATGATGATGATGATAATTGGTGGTGGTGTTGGTGGTGCCGGTGCTGATGGAGCTGATGGTGGTGATGGGGAGCAAGTTGGGGAGATGAGTGCACATTTTTCTTATTTTATAAATTACAAACCTTTTTTTCCTAATAACAACTGTGAGTATGTTTCATTTTACAGATGAGATAACTGTGACTCAGTCTAAATAACCTTCATAAGGTCATATATTTAGTAAGTAGCATTTCAAGGACTTGTATCGAGGTATTTCTGACTCCATTACACTATGATGCCTCGAACCAAAGTATTCAAATATTAAAGTGGATTTCCATGGCCAAAGAACTTATTACTAAAGAACTTATTTCTGAGGGAGTGAAAAGCCTCTTTGCATTTGCCTCAACTATTCCTTGAAAACAGATCTCCTCCTCCCCCCCCAAAAAAAACACCTTCAATTTTTTTTTCTGAAATCTTTTCAATGCAGGAGAATACTAGCTATGCAATGTTAATCAAATCAAGATTCTGATGGGGAGAAACATTCTGAAGTGCAAAGATAATTTGCCAATAAAACAGTATTGTTATTATTCAGGAGATATGTTACAGGAAAATAGCGAGAATAAGAGGGAATAACATATGCCAAAAGTGACAATGGTATCCTGAGATTCAATCAATTCATTTCAATAAGCATTTATAAAGTGCCAAGATATTTAACGAAATGGACAAATTATTTTCAATACAAAGATTCAGACTTCTATCAAGATTTTGTTTACAGACAAGGAAAAGATCCTCCCAGTATAAGAAACTGATGAGGTGCAATCAGGAAAGACCAGTATATCCCACATAAGTGAGATCATAGATACTCCAAAGAGAGAAAAAATTTTCCGTTTAATATATACAACTTCCCTCAACTGTACCTCTATAACTACTGAATTTTACATTTTTAATAAATTTTGTGCTCATCCTTCCACATGAACCATCATACTCAATGTTGTGTTTTTCCAAATACTAAAGGATGCTCTGCATCCAATGTTGCTATGAATACATATCATTTTCTTTGGAAAATAAAGAGCTTTTTTCCTTCCCAGAAAGGACAGTTTCTCTTTTTTTAGGAACAGCACATGTCATTTACCTTGTATTCAATAGTTCTTATATCTCCCTTCTTTTTGACGTGACACAGGTCTCTTCTGTTTCCTCATATTCATCTTCTTATAGGTTTCATTTTGATCATATATATCAATTACTTAGCCAAAGTAAAAAGAAAAAAAAAGGATAATTCATTCTATCCAAGCTATTGCAAAAGTCTCCTTCCTTTCCATATTTTTGGAGAGTAAGGATGTCCTTAGTCTTTTGTCATTTTTCCTGCTATCTCTTATGATAAAATCCCCTAGAGAATTGTGTCTAACAGGACTCCTTATGGTCCACTGTATGGTCCAAAATCTTTCCTCTGAAATATCTTTCTTTTGAAATATATCTAAAGATCTAATCCTTACTTTTTATGAAAGTTGTTCTAGATACCATATCATTTTAATGTCACAATACAGTGGATAATTATGTTCCTGATACAGAATCTTGTAAAATCTAAATGTAAAGAGTATGGAGAACGAAATTAATGTTCATAAAATACCATTAAAATAATAAAATTGAATTCTATAGGAAAACATTGTCAGTGATTTGAGAATTTCCTTCACAATGCTATTCTTCATTATATTAAAACATCCAGCAACTTCATGTGTAAATGTGTTACATATGCATATAAAATGTAAAGAAATTATTTTCTGTGTATTTTGTGAGTAGTCTAAACTAATAATTCAAAATATAATTAGATGAAATCATTACAATCAGCATTTTGCCAACATAACAAGCTAGAACTAGTTCATACCTTATTTCCAGAGTATTTAGTGTACCAAAATAGAAAGCACTTAACCTATTTTATTTCATTTTAGTTTGTGATATGACAAGACTATTGCAAATGATAAAGGACTACCATTTTTTTCCCAAAGAAGAGTCACATACGCATATTATCACCAAGAAAAACTCAGAACTTCAGAGACAGAATAGATTCAATCACTGAAATGTATGTTTAAGTGGTTACTTACTTACTTAAGTTACTTAAACACTAACACATATTTAAACATAATATTCTGATGAGTATTTTCTCAATGTTTGCTCAATCTTCTGGGTATTTCTTTGAAGAAGAAGAAATTATCATCTTAAAAAAGGATTAAGGGCAATTTGGTGGTGCGATAGGTAGAACACCAGCCCTAAAATTAGTAAGACCTGAGTTTAAATCTGTCCTCAGACAGCTGATACTATATGGCCCTGGCTAAGTCACTTAACTCTGATGATAAAGAACAAGAAGAAGGAAGAGGAGGAGGAGGAAGAAGAGGAAGAGAAGGAGGGAGAGGAAGACAAGGAGGAGGAGGAGGAGAAGGAGGAGAAGGAGAAGGAGAAGGAGAAGGAGAAGGAGAAGGAGAAGGAGAAGGAGAAGGAGAAGGAGAAGGAGAAGGAGGAGAAGGAGAAGGAGAAGGAGAAGGAGAAGGAGAAGGAGAAGGAGAAGGAGAAGGAGAAGGAGAAGGAGGAGAGGAGAAGGAAGAAGAAGAAGAAGAAGAAGAAGAAGAAGAAGAAGAAGAAGAAGAAGAAGAAAAAGAAGAAGAAGAAAGAAGAAGAAGGAAGAAGAAGAAGGAAGAAGAAGAAGGAAGAAAAAGGAAGAAGGAAGAAAAAGGAAGAAGAAGGAGAAAAGGAAGAAGAAGAAGGAGGAGGAGGAAGAAGAAAAAGGAAGAAGAAGGAAGAAGAGGAGGAAGAAGAAGGAGGAGGAAGAAGAAGAGCAGGAGGAGGAGGAGCAGGAGGAAGAAGAGAAAGAGGGGAGTAGAAAGGGGGGAGGAGGAGGGAGGAGGAAGAAGGGAAGAAGGGAGGAGGAGGAAGGGGAGGAAATAAAAGAAGAGGAGGAGGAAGAGGATGTTTGGAGAGTTAAAGCTATTTTTCCACAATGATTATACAGCTCTTATAAAGTATTCTTTCAGAACTGATTGGAACTACAAATGGTCAGCAATGATTTAGATTTACATTCTGAGTAAATGTAGAGACCAGTAGAACATTTGTTCTTTCAATGTGGAGAAAATCAAAATCAGTTTGGGCAAAAGCAAATGACAAATGTCAAATGGACCAATTTAGCATATATTATTGAATCACAACTTAAGAACAAATAAATTTTTAAAAGTATACAAAAGAGATTACATGAATATGAGACTTCTCCATATTAAAGTTATTAAAGGTTATGAAAGGTAAATTAATTTTGTTCATGATATAGTCTTTGATTATGCTTTGAAGAGCAACCATCAAATACACACATAAAAAGTCCCGTGATGTCCATGTCAAGGAAAAGATACTGGGCTCAATGGAACATTAGTTTGATAAATTATGATGTCACATAACAATCTTTTCATTTTTATCACTAGTTCTCAATTTCCTTAAGAATAAGGATCTTGGTAGACATGGTTAGGTAAGATAGAACTCCAACTCTAATGACTAGATAGATAGATAGAATGTGGTTTCTTATACATGCCCAATATTAGGAAATTTTTAAAAGCAATTCCTAAAATGAATAATCCACACTTTATGCAATTTATTCATTTTATTTTATATTCACATTATTCATTTTATTTTGCACACAAACATAATTAAACTTTGTAACAATGAAGTTGGAGTTCAAAGAAGAATATTCAATATGTAATAAGCTTTCATAAACATTAAAGAGAAAATAGTCTGGTCATCTATTTTATCATTTACATCCAAAACAGTTGCTAAAAGCCAAGTTTACATTTTACATATTAATTCAGTGTAATTTCAATTTGTGCATTTAACATATCAACAGAAAGTTATTTTTCACTTAATACTTGGCAAAACACTTCAGGAAGTTATACAGGAAATGGCCCTGGTAGTTTAAAACCTATTTGACCATAAAATATTATTTAATCGTATTTATCTTAAAACTATTATTTTCAAGATTCAAGTGATGCTACCTAGCCATAATTGGTATTCTAGGATTTGGTAAATAAAACAAGTTTATATTTGCCTTAGCTACTTCCTTTTTCTAGTCTTCATTTGTTCAGCCTGAAGAATCCTAATCTTTATTTTGTCCTCATGGAACATCTCCTTACACTCCTTAATCCTAAAAGCATTTGATGATATTTCTTTTCCAATGATATTTTTAATCACAATATTAGGGCCAGAAGAGAACACAAAAATGATGGAATGGAGGAAATATGATTATAACATTTTAAAAAGATATATAAAGGAAAGAAAGAAAAGGTAGCTAGAGGTGGGAGCAAGGTCAAGTGAGGACAAATATGAGTATCCTTGAAGACATATGAGAAAAAAGTCACTAAATATCTTTTTATCTTAGAAAAGAGGAAATAGAGCATGTAAACCCAAAGATGAAGGAACAGTGAGGCAATGAATCATGATAGATGGGAATAAAAGCAATCTTCTGCTGTTATAGTAAGTTTATTAAGGGGGGAAGAAAGATGGCAGGGGAAAGGAGGGAGAGAACATTTATAAGAACTTACTATGTACCAAGAAAATATTTTGTTATTTGATCCTAAGAACCCTGGGAGGTTGTTATTATTATTATAATAATTACATAGTTAAGGAAACCGAACATACAGAGAGAGTTGCTGAAAGGTATGTAGCCAGGAAGAAACTGAAGATGAATTTGAACTCAAGTTTTCTGCACTTAGAGCTCTATTCTTTGTATCACTTATCTGTCTTTTGTAAGTTTATTAATTACTAGCTGTCTTATGCAGATGATTTCTTTATCATGATAACAGATGGTTTATGCAACCATATATCACAATGGAGAGAACAACTGTTGAAAAAGACATCTTCATACCCATGAGCAGTTAAGGATCATTAAAAGCCCTGAACAATTTCCCACCTACAATTCCCCCCTCCCCTCATTTTTTGTACTATCTCATTTTCCAATTTAATGTCTGTTCCAAATGGATTGTCCATCTAAATGTTGTTGGATGACCTGAGCCACAGACATTTTCCAACCCCTCATTTATGTATTTTAGATTGTTAGATCAATCACTTTAATAATCACACTTTGACTGAAGAGGACATAGAATGCTATGGGGCATACTTTGTAACAGGGGTGAACACCTTTGGCAAGCATTATCTTCCTGTTTTATGCCTCAGCTGAAGTTAATCATCAGACACTGAATAGCTACCTATGATACATTTATCAAAAAAATCTTGTTTGAAATTGATAGCAATTACCAGATATTTATGTTTTCTATGTTTTAAATTAACAAATGATATATGATTATGATATATAATAGTATTTACTCTATACTCTTGGGAAGTAAAAATTAATATGAGAGGTCTAAGTGGATAAAAGTAATATTAGGGTTCATGGAAATCATTAATTTCACTGCCCACTCTGCTTCTAATTTGCAATCAATGACAGAAACATAAGCATCTATCAACATCACACAGAGCATAATTTTATATTTCATTTGATTAGTTCATATTTTTAAAAATATATCACTACTAGAAAATGGATACAAATTTTGAATAATATGACTGACATAGTCTTTCTACTTCTTATTCCACTTTTAAGCATCCAACTTTCACAATAATTGGAAAATTTGTGCACATTAAGTCATCTGTCCTTACTTCTATAGGAACTTTGAAAGAACGTAATGATACTATCAGTGGCTTTTTCCCCGCTTTTTCCCCATCAGTTTTAAAAAATATTCATATCTGACTTCATTTGACAAGGTCTCCACTACATGCTCTCTTAAAATTCTTTACCCACATCTTGAAAGAGTGGTCTAAATTCACTTTCTCCATTACATCACTACCCTTCTCTCTATTCCCTCCACTTTTGACTTTTGCCCCCATTAATTTTGAAGGAACTCAATGAGATACACCTTTTTCAGTTCCCATTTTCACTGAGCTTTCCGCAATATGTGATGCTATTGACATCCCGGAAAATTCTCTCTTTACTTATCTTGGTTTCTCTGCTTCTTAATCTATACTTTGGGCATCTTTGATTTCTCCCACCAGCCATATATAAAACTTCTCCAAAGTTCTGAGCCTCTAATCCTCTTCTCTGAATATCTCATGATAAACTCCTATGGCTTTTATGTATGTTTCCCATTTGATAGGCACAATACATTGCTTTGCAATGTTGTTTGTGATTGCTTCCCCCTTCCCCAAAAAAGTATGACTTTATCTCTACTAAATAGGTTATAAGTGCCTGCTGATCATGTATTAGATGATTTACTCCTTTGTATTACCCAAAGTCATATATGCATAAAATGCACACTCAGTAAATATTAGACTATTGTAACAGGCTGCTGGCTGATTTCTCCGTAAAGTCTTTCTTGACTTGATTGACACTTCAATCCATTCTCCCACTCAGCTGTCAAAATGACAGTCCTAAAATGCAGGTCTTACTCTATCAACCTCCTATTCAATCAACTCCAATGACTTTTCTATTACTTGGAGGAAAACATATAAAATTCTTTGTTTAGCTTTAAGGGTTTTCATAACCTGACCCCTTTGTAACTTTCCAGTGTTCTTACATCTTATTCACTTTCATATATACTCTATGATAGTATTTGCTATACACAATACTTCATCTGTACACACTGAGTGATTTTGCTGGTTACTTTCCCTCCATCCCCTGAAAACTTTCTCTTCCTATTTACCTCTAAGTTTTCTTGGTTTCCTCATTTTCCTCATTCTTAGTGCTTTACCTCTGAGACCAATCCTAACTTATCCTATATACATCTTGGTGCATAGTTGTTTGCATGCTTTTTCTCCTCAATAAACTGAGCCCCTTGAAATATGGTTTATTATCGTCTTTTGTATACTCAGAACTTAGCACAGCGTCCAACACATAGTAGGTATTTAATAAAAATACTAAATGATTGATTTTAGAATTTTATCGAGAACAACATTGGTACAAATAAATGTAAAGAGAAGCAGATAAATAATGAAAGGTTTTCTTAATTTACCTTTGCTTGGTATGCTGATTATTTGTTTTGTTAGTATTATGGATAAGAATAAATATACAACAGAGAAGGAGAAGCTAGGAAAGAAACAATATATTTAGATGAGAATTTTAATTGCTAGAACAGGTTTAGAAACAGAAATAAACAGAACAGAAATAAAGGGTAAATATTTGGTGAGAGCCTTTTCAACCATATTTACCAATCTTATTCCCACAAATAAATCGATATTTATTATGTATTTACTATACTTCAGGCACTCTGATAAGTTATAAATAAATGCTAATACATTTATATACAATATACTAATATATTGTATTTATATATAACATGCTTATGAAATGTGTATATAATATATAAAAGTTTACATATAACACATATATACTATATGAAATATTATTATCTTTTAGTACTAATATTAGTGGAATGGAATGGGAATGGAATGATTCCCATCCCATTGGCAATCATTTTAGTAATTCTAAGAATAATAAGATAAAACTGAAGTAACTTTTTTTAAAAGACAGATTTCTTGTACTATATCTTTGACTCCTCATATTTTCCTGTCTTTAAGTTCTACCAAAAGCTTCCTTCCTCCCATTTAAAAAAAAAATTAAAGCCAAACACAAAGTCGGCTTATAAGGATCTCATCAAGAAGTGGCAATTTTGAAAGGCAATAAAACCTTATTAATGTAAAAAAGATGCAAACTTAACAGAAAATGAATAAGCAATGTAATTTTTTGCACTTTAGACTTTACATCCAAGGGAGCAGTTCTTCCCTGAAAATGAAAACAATGCAAAAAAACAAGGGTGATAGGAAAAAAATGAGTATTTTTTAGTAAACTTCACTATGTACAATCTGTGATATCAAGGGCAATAGGAAAAAACTGTATATTATGACACATTTCCAACATAACTACATAAAATGACTTTGAAATAGATGCTTAATTGTTATTCACACTATCCTTGAACAAATGAACATCTCTGAAATACAGTCTTTTAAAAATAACTTTGACAATAAACTCTAGTGACATTGTCCCTCTTGTCTCCATTGTGAAAGCTTCCCACTCAGAAAATGCAGGTCTTTTTTCATTTAAAAGTCACAATCTACATGAAAATCTAACACAGTTTCAAAATTCATATTTAGTTTTATTATGAGAAGTACACTATGCTCACTTATTTTAACCCATCAATTTCATGTACATGCTGAGAAGTTGGTAGACTGAGAAGACTGAGAATGTGCTAGATTTCAGTAGCATTTATAGATATGTGCAGAGTCCTGTGGATGCAGCTCCCCAGGTGGAGAAAGGTGGGTAGCCTGCCTCCAGGAGAGATGTGGAATGAAAATGCCTTGGAGACCTTGCAGAGAAATTGTATAACTGGGTATGACTGACTGACAATGTGATGAACACGAGGCTCTTGGAATGGCTTTAGAGATTTTTTTCAAAGAGCATTCATCAGCTTCTGTCCCTCTCTCTTTTGGTGGATCTCTGCTCCTAGAGTTTGACCCCTTGACTGATGGTGGCTGGTGAAAGACAATGCATAAATGAATACATATCTGTATATATACTTATAGTACATATATATGTAGCACATATATATATATATATACATATATATAGTATTTATAATAGTATACACTTTAGAATGAATTTCTAAATGTATAATGGACCTAAATATAAAAAGTTATATTATTAGAAAGAAAGAAAAATCTTAAGATCAGCATAGATTTATTTATATGGTTTCCTTCAAATAATGGACAAGGGAAAATGCTAGATGAAGGATAGAAGAAATCATAAAATTCAAAACAGATAATCAATTCACAAGTAATTACAAATGTCTTCGTGTATCAGACGTGGTGCTAGGCATTGAAGACAGAAACACTAATGGGGAAAATCCAACAACAGATGTTTTAATAAGGCAACTTGCTAAGGAAAATGCTAATGAGGTGTGCAGAAGGATTATTCTAGGACTGCCTAAGGATGCTCCTTTAGAGGAGTTCATAAGACGCTGTGCCACAGTGGGCACAAATGCCTTTTATAGCCAGACTATGATGCAGACTTCCCAAGATCCCAACATGGGTAGACAGGGTCCCTTCCAGCAAGGGACTTCTAGAGAGACACGTCAATGCTTTCAGTGTGGTAAAGTAGGGCATCTGAAAGCTCAATGTTGGTATAGAGGCAGAGTGAGAAAACAGGGTGGGAGAACAAGACCCAGTACCCCATGTCCAAAATGCAACAGAGGCTTCCATTGGGCCTCAGAATGTAGACAGGTTCAGGGAAACGGGATGAGGGGCCCAGCCCCAGGGCCCCAGGCAAAAAACACTTGGGGCATGATGGCAGCCAATGGTGCACCCAGAGAGTGCCTAGACGGCCAATACCCCAATATGACCAATCAGCCAGGAAGCCATATGATGGCAGAAAGGGATTACACAATCAATCAGCCAGGAAGCAACCTGATGGAAGAAAGGGATTACAATTAGGGAGAATAGAGTTGTATGCAGCTGAGACAACTGAGATACCCCCTGGAGAGGTGAAATCTGTTCCTCTCCAGCCTATGGATCCCTTGCCTCCAGGCACAGTAGGCTTGACCATTTTACCTCCTGAGAGTACGTACAAAACAGTGTCCATCCACATACTGATGTGGGAAACTGGGAATGTGTAGATAATATCCCAGTCACCAATACAGGCAGACAATGTGTGACTTATCACCCAGGAGAAATAGTAGCATCAGGTTTACTCATACAGAATCCTAATAAGCAGCCTGGTGATAGTCACCCAGATTCTGATTCCAGATCACAAAATCCAGCAATTTACTGGACAGCAGCTGTAACAACTGACCGACCTATGCTCACAATCTATATAAATGGCCTTCCATTGGAAGGATTGAGAGACACTGGTGCAGATCGGACGGTCATTAGATGGTCCCAGCTGGCCCAGTCACTGGCCAAAGATTAAAGCAGACATCCTACATGTCTGGTATAGGAGGATCAATAGCAGCTGAAGTTAGTACTGCCCCTATGAGATGGACTTTGAAGGCAAAACAGGAGTTTTTACCCTTTATAGTTGAAAAAATCCCCATCAATCTGTGGGGAAGAGACGTTTTACAGCAATTAGGGTTAAAAATGAGTACTTCGGTTTTTTAAGCAGGGCTGCTGTTGAAGGCCTGCCAACACTTTCACCTGTTCCTATCCAATGGAAAACTGATACACCAGTGTGGATAGAGCAGTGGCCCTTAAGTAAAGATAAAATTCAGGCCTTATTAGATATAGTAAGGAACAGCTTGACCAAGGACACTTAAAACCTTCTCTAAGTCCTTGGATTCCCCAGTGTTTGTTGTGAAAAAGAAATCTGGAAAATGGAGGATGTTAACGGATTTAAGAAAAGTGAATGAACAGATGGAAACTATGGGAACTCTTCAGCCTGGACTTCCATCTCCTACTCAGTTGCCTAGAGAATGGCCTCTTTGGGTCATAGATATTAAGGATTGTTTCTATTCTATCCCTCTGGATAAGGAGGATATGAAAAGATTTGCCTTTTCAGTGCCCAGCGTTAACTTAGCTGAGCCTTATAAAAGATATGAATGGACAGTTTTGCCACAGGGAATGAAAAACAGCCCTACTATGTGTCAAATGTATGTTGCTGCTGCTCTTGCTCCAGTAAGAAAAGCATTCCCAAAAGTTATGCTATTACATTACATGGATGACATTTTGGGATGTGCACCTGAGGAACAAATGTTAGAGGCATGTCTACAAAAGACCATAAAAACACTAAGGAATTACAAATTATACATAGCACCAGAAAAAATTCAAAGACATGCTCCTTTTCAATATTTAGGATATGAAGTATACCCTAAGGTGCTTACAGTTCAAAAACTCTCCTTAAGAACAGAAAAGCTAAACACATTGAATGATTTTCAGAAATTGATAGGAGATATCCAATGGATGCGACCAGTGTTAGGTTTGACTACCTATCAGTTACAACGTTATATGACATTTTAAGGGAGACAGTGCTTTAAATTCACCACGCCAGCTTACAAAAAGAAGCTCAAGAGGCTTTGAGAGAAGTTGAACTGGCTTTTATCCAATGTGGTTGAAAGAGTCACTCAAAAACCCTTGGAGATAACAGTTTTTGCCACACAAGAGGCACCCACAGCAGTCCTTCATCAAGGACACAGTGTGACAGAGTGGGTGAACATCCCAACACAACCAGAACAAAGCCTTACACCCTACCCAGTGCTTGTGGCTAGAATTTTATTAAAGGCCACTAAGCAGCAGTACAATTATCTGGGACAAGACCTGATAAGATATACACCTTTTATACCAATACACAAATTAAGTGTGTTGTGAGACCATCCCGAGTGGCAAATTTTATTAGCCATGGCTCCAAATTTTTACATGGGTCTCCATTAAAGATAACTAGACTATTACATAATTGGCGATGGACTCTTGAAGAAAAAGTTTCTAAAGTTCCTCTTCAAGGACCAACAATCTTCACGGATGCATCCAAACATCATATTTGTGCTGTGTACTCTCATGATCTAACTATAAAGAGAGTAGTCAGAACTCCTTTTCAGTCCACTCAGCAGAATGAATTGATGCTGATCATTCTAGCTCTTACTTATTATCCAGGAGACATAAATATAATATCTGATTCGGCCTATTCAGTAGGTGTGGTACAAAGAATTGCCACAGCCCAAATAAAATTTGCAGCCTCTAATATATATCAGCTCTTTAAGAAACTTCAAGAGCAAGTGAGAAAGCATCCAGGTAAGATCTATATATTACATGTCCATTCTCATAGTGGACTTCCAGGTCCCATATTTGATGGCAATTCAAAGGCAGATAGCCTTCTAACTATGTTGGTCAATACCCCTTTGTTCCAAGAAGCTCAGGCATCTCATTCTAAATATCATCAGGCTGCTCAAGCTTTACGTTTACAATTTGGAATAACAAAAGAGGAAGCTAGGAGCATAGTAAAGCCTGTATGGCTTGCCTTCCTTTCCACGCTCCTACACTGCCTCCAGGGAAGAACCCTCGTGGTTTGAGACCCAATGAAATCTGGCAAATGGATGTGACCCATTATAAATCTTTTGGTCATCTGTCTTTCATCCATGTTGTGGTAGACACCTTTTCGGGATTCACTTTTGCAATGCCAGCAGCAAAAGAGACAGCTCCAGTGGTCACTGAATTCCTCATACAAGCATTTGCCATTATGGGTGTGCCACAAGCAATAAAAACAGACAATGGTCCTGCTTATACTTCGAAACATTTTGCACACTTTTGTGCACAGTATAAGATTTTACACACCACGGCATACCTTTTAATCCTCAAGGACAGGCAATAGTGGAGAGGAGAAACAGAGATATTAAGACACTACTCCAAAAACAAAAGAAAGGGGAGCCATAGGTAACCCTAGAGAACTTCTAAATCTAGCTCTTTATACTATTAACTTTGATTTTTGACAAAGATGCACTGGCTCGCTGACAGGTTTTATAACCCACCGGAAGGTCAGTGTCCAGTGCAGCAGCTCCACTATCTTTAGATAATCGCCAGGTGATGTGGAGAGACCCAGAAAGTGGTGAATGGAAAGGACCAGATAGGCTAACTGCTTTGGGGAGAGGGTTTGCTTGTATCTCTACAGGTGGAGAAGGAATCAGATGGGTGCCAACGAGCCATATTCGCCTTGTCCATCGCAGAGAGACGGAGCAGACCTTTGAAACAAAGGAGAAGACCCAAGAAATATCGGGTGGTGCTGTTGCTGATTGTGCTCACCATTGAAAGAGCGTGGCAGTTATGGCGTTTGACTCATGGACATCAAAGATTGTTGGACTTCAAAACCCTCAGGAATCATTGGATTCTCTGAGCCATAGGACTTGAAAACCCTCAGAATCATTGGATTCTCTGAGACATAGGACTTGAAAACTCTCAGGAATCATTGGATTCTCTGAGAAATGATAAGACTGTTACAACACTTCAAAATCTGCTGGAATCATTGGATTCCCTAACACATAAAAAGACTTTTTCAGGACTTCAAAAACTCAGGGGGATCATTGGATTCCCTGACATGTGAAACAATGGACAATAGATTGGTTTTGGACTATCTCTTGGCTGCTGAAGAAGGTGTATGTGTGACTGTTGTTTACATACCCACCTTCTAGGACTTCTGGTGATCTTTTCCAACACCATGTTGATTTATATTGTTTGCTATTCTGCTACTTGCGTGTACAATTCATGTTTGTTACACCACATCGAGCCTGCACTGACTGAGGGGAGGGTCATCCCTAATAGCCTCTGCGTTATTGCTATGTGCTTGTGTAATACCTCCCATGCTGATGGGTTTGTGCATAATAAGACCCTTCAGCCCAGAAACCCGCTAGCAACCCCCATTTCCCTTTGGTGCTTTTCATCTCCCTTCCTGAGATGTCAGGTAGGGCGTGATCATCTCCTTTTAGTGCTTTCACCGCTTTTCTGAGAAGTCAGGGAGGCTGTGATCACCTCCTTTTCTGTGCTTTCACCTCCTTCCCTGAGAAGTTAGGAGGCTGTGATCACTCCTCCCTTGGGCTCTGACCTCCCTGAGGAGTCAGGGATGGCATGACCACCGTGTTCTAAAATAAAAGAAAGCGGGAAATGTAATGGGCTGAGGTTTGAGCTGATGCACTGAGGTCCCAAGTACATGAGGCTAGATAGTAATTGGGCTATACTCTATTAATATACATGATTGGATAAAGAATGGTCCCTGCCCACTCTCTGTGCAAGTCCTGATGTGTTGTATAGGAAATGACGATTTTGGTGGGTGGAGGCAGAGAGAGAGGGAGGAAGACAAGTGGGGAGAGATTGGGCTGGGTTCGAGACTCCAAGCTGCTGGTTGTGTGGCTGCTGGTCGAGCTAGCTTCTTGACTCAGCTGCACACATTGCTATCGCTGATTCTCTTCCACCTCCGATCCTTCTTCACTGAGAATAAAGACTGACGATTTTCCCCTAACCTGAATTCCTGACTCCTGTTGATTTAAAAATACACGATCTTCACAGAAATCAAAAGAGCTTACACATTCTTTTGAAAGAGACATGTGTATATACAAATACATACATATATACATATATGTGTGTATACATACACACACACACACACACACACACACACACTATAGGCTGTAACACTCTCTCCCTTTAGTCTCAACTTCCAGCTTACGCCCTGTGACAAGAATTAGTGTCTCTTGGAGAAGTGTGAGGAGGAGGAGAATCTGGAGATATCTCTTTGTATTTCCCTGCTGCCATATAGAAACAGACCATACACATAAAAAAAGGTTTCCCCATTGTAAATTCAAAGTGATTTTACTGGGGAGACATTAACAGCTGGGGGAATCATGACAAGCCTTATATAAGAGGTAGCATTTAAACCAAGCTTTGAAGAAAACTCCAGAAATCCAGACAAAGGACATGGTTAGGACAATTTTTACAGAAGTATGTAGACAAGAGATGGAGCCAATGGAAAAAAAAATAGATAAAAATAATAGGGCAAAATCACTCCAAGCTGGGCAAGAATTTATCAAGTTAAGAACTAAATTCAGGTGTAGAAAGAATAGCACTTTCATGCAATTCATGCCAGTGAGTTTGAAACTGGTAGGTATATATAATATATGCATCAATATAAAATAAACATATATAACCTGAGCCCCAAACCCTATTGGTATGAAACTATCTCTTCTTTGGTAGAGCTCAATGCCCTGAGCTTGAGTGAGTGGAGGTCAGAGTGGCAAGAATGCGAGAGAAGAAAGAACCAGAGTTTTCCATCTCTGAGTTTCTGGCTTCCAGAAACAAGAGAAGAGGCACAGGGGATTCCCACCTCTCTTCAGAACCATAGAGAAAGACTGCATGGAAAAACTAACTAAAAAGGAACTTCCATTGGTACTTATTCTCAACGTTCTTTAATAGAGATCAGTGGGTTTTTTTTCTTTGAGATTCTGACCGCATTTTCTCTCTGTCTTTCAGAACTCATTCAGTATACATAATCATATATTTTCCCATATTTATGCTTTCTCCAATTTCTGTTTTGCCCATTACCTTGTTCAAATGGGTAATTTTAATATTTGCTGTATGTGTTCATTGTGGTATCTGGTGGAAAGGGGTCAAGCCTTGGATAAAGGACTTGGGGCTCCCTCCTCCATTAAGAAATAGTGATCAGGAATTCAACTAGAACCTTAATCTATTTCTCTTAGACTAACAATATTTAAGGAAGTAGATAAAATATAAATTTAGGCTGCAGCACCCTCTCCCTTTAATCTCAACTTTCTCCCTCTGACACAAATTAAAGAATCTCTTGGAGAAATGGGCCCCTGGTGGGGGGCTCAGGGAGGAGAATCTGGCGATATTTTTTCTTATCTCCCTGCTGCCACATCAAGAAACAGACCAAACACACAGGAAAAAAGTTTCCTACTTTACTTAGCTCTTTTGCTCTTGCCGTTTACATGTCAATCAATGATTATCATGAGAACTGAAGGATGCTTATTGTCCCCAACCCACACATAGCTCTTGTGGTTTTCTTGAATAGAGTTCTGGAGATATTTCAGGAAATGTAGAACAAATCAGAGATTTGACATTCATTAAAATATATTTTCCTATCTCAAATCACATTTGTTATCTGGATTCAGGGACTAAATGGCACTGGTACAACACTTAAAAAAAAAAGAAAATAGAATTAATCTCTGCCCGGGTTTTTGGTTGAATATTTTCTGCTGCTTGATTCTACATGGTAGTTTTTGTCACAGTGACACCCTACCAAGGTCTATCCTTTCCCAGAAGAAGAGCCACCCTGAGAGATAGAGCAGAAAGCCAAGATTGGCCTAAAGTGGTTTAATAGCTGAGGAGCTGCAAACAATAGTAATGAAGAGTTTTGTAAATACTGGAGGAGATGCTAAGTCTAAGAGAGCAGCCCAATAACCTCACCAGAGGATAGTGGGGAGACAAGCTGAAATGCATATCCCCAGGTTTCTGCTTTCCAGATGTGAGTCCGAGTTCCTCAAATTCCTTCTGTGTACCTTGCCTAAAGTTTCCTTGACCAAGCAAGTATGTAGTCAGAGAAATTGTTTCAAAATTTTATTACATAAAGTTTCAAATATCTAATTTTGCACTAAGGAAAATGTAAATTCCTAACATGATTACTTCTAAACCATAACTCAAAAAATATTGATTGGTATCCTCAAGATTGAATTTTTAAGTAAAGAATAAACTATTAACCTTTATATACGTAGATTATTTATAAGTAGGGGCTATCTATTAATAAATGGATCCATGACTAACTTCCATTAATGCTATAAACCCCTGGGAAGAGGACAATTCCCTTTAAATAAGGTTTTGGGGACTACAGAGCAAAGAAAAGACAATGATAAAGAATTTTAATTTGACACACAAAACAATCTGACATTAGCATCATCTAAGTCACACCATTTACCAATGCTCATTTAGTAGATATTTTGAAAATAGAAAATGTTTGCACTGTTCTGTAGGATTTTATTAATAAAGAGGCATGTTCTCTCTTTCACATTAAGTGAGACATGTATCATCATACTCGTCCATAACAGCAAAATTATCCCATGGCTATGGGCCAATATAAAGAAATCTAAAATTACCAGATAGATATTCAATGGAACTTACATTACAAAGAGGAAGGCAATGTAGTAGAAGTTATGGGCCATAAGGAATTAGGATATCACAATTTCATGATTTACCTGTCAATCATACTATCTGTGTAGCCACAATTTGCAATATTCTGCTTTTAATATTCTGGGCAATCTTCTATAATTTTAAGTCAAATATGAGTAGCTTATCAGCAAAAAGAATTTCCAGGTCAGGGAGACCTGGAAAAACAATCAAACTCAGACTCCAAAAAACCCAAGCAAAACAAAACCCCAAACATTTTACACACACACACACACACACCATGATTCTTGCTTTACAAAAATGTTGCATTCATTTAAATCACTGATGCTTTTGCATAGATAGTTCCTGGGAACAAGAACTTGGGAATGATCAAGAGAACAAATAAAAATGAATGTGTGATTGGTTCACAGTATTTAGTCCAATATGCCAAATCTACAGATGAAGTTACTGTAGCTTAGAGAAGTTGAATGATTTATCCAAAGTGACTTAGAGCAGATCAGGTCTTCTGATGTCAAATGCATTACTCATTACATTATACCACTTGCCTAAAGAAAATGTAAATTGCTAAATTATTTAATGGTAAATATTATTCATTTACATAAATTAATGGACATTGTTTAAAGGAACACATCTATTACTTAAAGTGAAGTATATCTATATTCTGACAGTACTATCTGTCTCAAAGTAAAATAAAAATATAAAAAGAAATTAGTACTGTTTAAGCCATAGACACCAATATTGTATTAATCATATGTGAGTAATTTAAATATGGAATAAACTATAAAATATTAATTTTAAAGAAAGGAAAGACAATGCCTTCACCAAAATATTATTAAGCTTGACTATATTTTAAAAGTAGTAATATTCAAAAGGGTTATGACTTTCTCATATGAAATAGTCCTTGACTTTCATAATTCTTAAGCACTTTCTTTTATCATTTTGCTGATGTATGTTCTATTTTAAAATCAGAAGGATAATGGATGTGCTTCTTAAACTGTAAATTGGGTTTTATATCAGAGACCTGTCAGCGCCACGATGGGGTGACCTGACAGTGGTCTTGCATTTGCAGTCCTCCTTCATGTCTGCTTCTCAAGGTGATAGGGTCAGTCTTAAAGAAAGTGCAGGAGATTGCTTGATCCCTCAGGAAACATCTTAGAGCCATAATAACATTTACTGCAAGCTATAATCATTTTATGTTCTCCTTAACAGCTTAAAAGCAGAGCTATACTTTGCTGTCACATGTATTTGTATTAATCAAGGGCATTTAAGGTTTGAATGGATATTGTAAATTATATAAACTAGATTCTTTCAATTTGTATATGACAAGTCCTAAAATTTAGAAAAGTAGAGAACTTGCTATATCACTCATAATAAAAAGGATCAAATTTCAGCTTTGTGACTATTTTTAATTACAAAACTTCCTAAATGTCACTTTAAGAAAAGAGGGCCCATTCAGTTGTGAAAACACAAATAAAATAATAAAAATACATGATAAACAAATACTTCATCCAAAAATAAATAGAGGATACTCTCTGAGCTGAAACAAAAAGGTAATTGTAATCAAAGTAAGCAAGTTTTCTAAAAGTCACAAATTTAAAGGTGAGATTAAACTCATGACAAAAGGAAAAATGACTTTGTTTACTAAATTGTGTATTCCATATTATATATGTAAACTGATTTGAAATCTGATCAATTTAAAAACTTTAAACTATTAAGGGTACTTTCACATGATACATAAATAATATTAGTGGAGAAAAATACATGATGTCAAAGACCACAGACATTTTGGCATTTGGAGCCTTGTAGAGACAAAACTAGGGTTTTCAAAAAGCCATTTTAAAACATCTTTGTTTTCTTAATGTTAATTTCATCAAAGTAAAATGAAAAATTAGGGGAATTCCTCAAATTTCTCATATAATTTGTTTGCCTAAACTATTGCAGTTACTTGGTAAAACATGTTAAAATAAAGTATTAACGTAATTCAAAATATCTATACGATGAGTAAAATGATCACCTTTATTTTCAGAGAAGCTTAATATCAGCCTATACTGTTTATAGTCACAGAATAGAATTACATGTAATTTTAATGGAGAGAAATTCAATGAGAATTATCTTATAAGGAACAAATTAAGCCTTAAGTTAAATGAATGAATTAAAAATTATTTAATAATTACCTAGCATATATCAAGAACGATGCTAAAAATGAAAAAATAAAGATAAAAGCAAATACTAAAAGATCCAGAGAATCTAGAACTTGGGGACAAGGAAAGAAGCTTCCCATAAGGAATAAATAATACAGAAAGCAAATAAACAAATCCAACCAAAAGAATATTTAAAAAAATGCTCCCAGTGGATTCCTCCCCAGAAATACTTTAGTGTATATTCCCATATGTTCATGAAAAAACAACCTATTATTATAATTAATATAAGTATTACTGTCTATAATTATCTTGTTTTTTATGCAAAGGAATTCTGAGGTAATGGAAAGAAAACTGAACAGCTTAAAATTCTGATTCCATGGTTTAGAAGCTATGTGGCCTTGTACAAAACACTTTATCACTGCAAACCTCAGTTTCTTCAGCTATACAATGGGGATACTAATATTTAGAAGATCTCATATCAAAATCAAATAAACACAGATTACTGCAGACCATATACTGTCTTAGAAAATCACAATAAAGTTATGTTGTATTTTTATCTTATTAAACATTTCCCTATTACGTTTTAATCTGATTCTAGATGCACTTAAGATCAGCCTGAGAGTTTGACAACTCTCCTGAATTGGATAATGAACTAACCTCCTAGTCGGTAAAAGTAGCATTCAAGTCCTTAGTGACTTTGGCAGTGTGACACTGGGCAAGTCATTTAACACTTAAAACATCTCTTTAAGACTCTTAAGTTAGTATTGCTGATACAGACTGATGTCTTCTCACTGTGGGTTCCTTACAACAAAAAATACCAAATCTATAGAAAACATAACTGCATAATTTACCTTAGAGAGTTGTTGCAAGTACCAAGTCTTATGAAGTACTTTATTAGAAAGAATCATTACTAATTATCACTAATATATCATAGTTTTTTATTTGTATAGACATCAGCAAATTCTACAAACTTCAAAGAATCCAGCACATGTAATGGAAGCTTCATTCATTTATCCTTCACAGTCATCTTGTAATTTGGTTTTATAGAAGATGCTGCTCTACTAATTAGGAGTGTCCTCTAACTACAATAACCATCTATATAATCTGTCTGATAAAAACATACTAAAATTGTTGTATTACATAATATGTTCAAAATGAGTGTGACCTGAATATTAAAGGTCATATTATACAAAATTTAGAAAAGCCACAGCCATGGCTAGGGGCTCAAGATTCTTAATCATGCAGAGGAACAAGGATGATCACAGAAGATAAAATATGAACTGTTTTGATTGCATGAAATTGAAATTTTATATATGAACTAAATAAATTTAGTTAGAATAAAACAAACTCTCAGAAGGATAAAAAAATTGCATCAAGTTTATTTGATAAAGAAATAATTCTTTTTGCTCAAATTTGTATTCCCAGCCCTTAGCACAGGGTCTAGAACTTAGGAAATGTTAAATAAATTCTGTTTACTTGACTTAAAGATCTTATATTCAAAATACTTAGGGAGCTGATATTTATATCTTATTTATATATTTATAAGTCTTATTTATAAGACTGATCAATTCACTCCATTAAAGAAATCATTGCAAAATGAGTAAGGGGTTAAAGAATACAGCTTTCAGAAACAATACCATAAACAACAATAATATTAAAGATTGCTTCAAATAGCCAACAAAAAGAGAATTGCAAATCAAAACAATATTAAGGTTGCTTTTCACACCTAGCATTTTGGCAAAGATTAGAGAAGATAAAAGTTGTCACTATTGAAGGGGTAACAGAAAACAGACACACTAATCTACTATTGGGACAGATAATTTCCATTCAGTAAGTTATTTAGAGTTATGCAAGAGAGTATCTAAATTATCCAAGCTTTTTAACCTTCCTAAAAGGAATATACCCCAAGGTGGTCTGTCAGAAACAGAAATAAACATCCTATATATGCAAAAATATTCATATCAGTATTTTTGGTAGTATCAAAATAATTGGGGACTAAATACATAATTGGGGAATGACTAGCAAATTGGAAAACAACACTAAAAAACATATTACTGTACCCAAAGGAATGGTGAACAGGAAGAATTCAAAGAAGCATAAGGAAATTTATATAAACTGAGGCAGAGTGAAGTAAGTATAACTAGGAAAACAATATTCATGACTAATACGATGGAAATGAAAAGAACACACAGACACAAAAAAGAAACTATAATTTCCAATCTAGGCATAACAGAAGAATTGAGAAAATGGATCTCCTTCCTTTTGCTAAGATGAAGGACTAAGTAGTTAGAACATTGCATATGAAATCAGATTTGGTCAATATTTTTGATTAGTTTTGTTCAACTACTTTTCTTTAATTTTTTTTATCTGTTAAAATGGGATAATTTACCAGGAATATTAGGAGAAAGAAGTTATTTCTCCAGTAGGTTAAAAACTGTTTTATTAAGCATCTATTAGATGAAAGGCACTGTGCTAAGTGTTGGAAGATACAAAAAAAAAAAAAAAAAGGTAGAAGACACTATCAGGTCTCTAGAAGCTCATAGTTTAGTAAGGGAGAAAACAAGTAAATAATTACATGCAATCAAGTTATACACAGTTTAAAGTGGAAATGATCAAGATGGAAGGCAATAGAAATAAGGGAAATCAGGCTTGCTATAGAAAGTAGTAAAATCCTACTGGAAGTTGAAGGAAGAAAAAACCAGGAAGCAGAGTTGGGCGAGCATTCCAGGGAAGGAAGACTGCTAGTAAAAATGCCTGGGAATCAGGAGATGATGTCTGGCTCAAAGAGTAATAAAGAAACCAGTGTTATTGTACCACAGAATATATGGAATGATGAGGGCTGGGAGGTGGAGGGAGAAGGTAGGGTGGTTATGAAAGGCTTTGAAATGGCAAAAGATTTTGATCCTGGAAGTGAGAGTGAGCCATGGAAGAGTAGGGACTTAACATAGTCAGCCTGGAGATTTAGGAATATCACTGACAACTGACTGAAAGATGAATTGGAGCAGGAGTAGATTTGAGGTGAGCAGACCAACTAATAGTCATCTATGCTCTAGGTGGTGAAGAGGAAAAGGGGAACAAGTTTTTATTAAATGCCTACTATGTGCTAAACATGTCACAAAAGTTTTCTTCATGATAACGCTGAGAAGTAGGTGCTATTATGAGAGTCCCATTTTACAGTTGAGGAGTGTGATCAATTAAATGACTTAAATAGGATTACAAAACTAATGTGCCTGAGGCTGGATTCCAACTCAAATCTTCCTCTCTCCAAGCCAAGCCTCTAGTTCTCCTAATGAATTAGATTAAGCTAGATTAGGGCCAGCACCAGGTGTGGTACTGTCTGAGAAGAGAAGGAAGTATATTCATGCTATGTTAAGAAGGGAAATTGATGGTCCTTGGCAACAGATTGGATGGAAGGTGAGGGGGGAGAGAGTAAAGAATTGGGATGACATTGAGGTTGCAAACCTAAGGGACTGAGAAGAAGGTGTTTCCTTTAAAGAAGATAGGACGACTTGGAAGGAAAGAGAATGAAGTTCCTTTTGGACATATTAGCTTTAAAATATCTATAAGACATTTAGTTCGAAATACACATTTGGTAGCTGGAAATGTGAAACTGGAAATCAGTAGAGAGATTAATTCTGAATAAACTGATATAAGGAACATCATTATAGAGATGGAACTCTGAAAAAAATGAAGTAAAAACAAAATAAATGATCATTTTATAGAAATTGTTGGAATGACAATCACCATCTTTTCCAAGTCATAAATACTCTGATCCCTCTGTTCTCCTTGATCACATCCAGCTAGTGCTTTTTAAACATTTTTCTGTTTTTATTGAATCTTTTCAAATTGCCACGGGTGGCCAAAATAAAGAAGGAAATAAGCAATCCCCAGAACAGAATTATTCAAGGATTAATTCAATTGAGTCAGGACTCCCTTTCCCCCCCTTCCTTCCTAGGTCTCCACAGAACTCCAAGGAATTTTTCATGGTGACATTAATGGACATATTTTATACACATAAAAGCAGGGAAATCACCAAAATATTGTTTGTTGACAGACCATTCTTATTCTCACCAGTTCCTACTGGTTGTACAAATCTACAATTTTTGTACAAATGTACAAAAGCATTTTAGTTTTAGCAAAACTTCTAGATTTTGAACTATTTCATAAAAACAAAAGTCCTGTCTCCTATTTCTTTTTATTCTCTCTGTAGAAACTAGCTTAGGTCATGTAGTCTTCTTTTGAAAACTTTTTTTTTTTTTTATTAAGCCTAAAGTTTAGAGTATTCACAGCAGTATTTCTCCTTTGCCTGGGTAATCCTAAACTGCTCCATTTTTCTGTACTTATTCAACATTTCTAAATCCAGGAAGATGTGGCTCAACTAGAAGACCATAATAACACTTGGTGAACCTTTAATACCTGCAGCTGTCTTATTTGTTGTCAGTTGTTCCTTTCATTTACTATAAAATATCCATATTTATGTATTTAAGAGGTCTAACTTGTATACATTTTAATCATTTCTTTCCCTTTACTGATGTAACTGATGGTGCTAAAGGACTTTGAATAATTTGGTAGAATTTGTCTCCCATTCAACCTAATATGTAATAAAAAAGAAAAGAAAATTTTGAAGAATTTAAAAATCCACAGCACTCCATACCATATTATTCAATGTATAGTGGATACTTAATAGAAATCTGTCAATGGAATAAGCACTACTAGTTAACTATGCTGTATAGGATTTCAAAGAACCTGATTCTATTTGAATAATGGAAACTTTAATGTTTATAAGGCTCTCTAAACACATGATCTTATTTTATACTAAGAAGTGCCCTGTGAGGCAGGTACAGAAGTATTATATCCCTCATTTTCTAAGTAATGAAACTACAATTCTGAATGCTTCAGTGATTTTTATCCAGGATCACTCCTCCTCGTAGCTGTCACAAACTAGATACAGATGCAAGTCACAATGACTTTAAATTCAATGTTCTTCCTCCTCGTTATCTTAACCCTAATTCAGTAATTTTTAAAAAAGACTTGTTGAATTATTTGAAAGGCATCCATTTTGCAAGGAGGAATAACAGTCACTACAAAAAGAGGAATTGAGATTCTCAATAAATAGGGGTAGGAGAAGGCAGCAGGGCACACTGCTCAACTCAAATCTTCCCAGCAACAAGAATAAAAATAGTCACAAAACATTTTCTACAAACACCTACACATTCACCCACATAGAGGAAGAATAACAACAAAGAAAAAAGATGAAAATCTCCAGAAAGGTTGGTAATGTATTTGAACTTGTTCCCATACTTTTCAAGTCAACAGATCTCCTATCAGTGACAGTGTTGGTCTTAATCATGCCTTATCTTGAAATTGCTCCAGCCTCCACAATGTGTATGATTAAACAACCACAACAACCAAAACTCTGAGTTTCCAGTGACTAATACACTTGCATCCTAATAATTCCCTGGGTAGCTGGGGTAGGTGACATCAATTGCCATTACTGCTCTGAATTTGCAGCCTGGAATATATGATTGCACAGATTGGCTGCCCACTGCTTGTAAGCACTTCAGAAACTTATGACTACCAGTCTGGCTACACTTCTCCATGCTACTAGAATCCAATCATCTGGGCAACTAACCAGCAACATGATTCCTTTAGGATCTGGGAATAACTAAACCAATCCACTGCTTCCCAACTTCAGATCTCAGCAGCCAATGGGTCAAATATCTAAGTCTAAAAAGCAATATGCAACACTTACCAGATCAAACAACCATCTCTATAGATTCAGTGACTGCTAGTTAATAGACCATTCCAATTATAAACTTCAATATACACAAGGCTAATAAAGCCAAAGGTTGGAGCACAACCAAGTCAACCATCTTCATTTTCAGTGCTAGCTTCCAGTTTAAAGTTCACATGCCAGATTTCACCAAGAGACAGATGTCCATAATATCCATCTGCAACCAGGAGAGTACAAATAAGTAAGATGCTAACACTTATAGGGTTTGCTTCCAGAGCCAAAATCTCTGCAGGTACAAGTATAGCTTATTCCCCAATTGCAACTGTTCTAAGCCTGGCCATTTTAGCACTTTCACTCCTAAATAGAGAAAATGAATAAATTTTTAATAAAACAACTTGTGATCTAGTAAAGATATTCTATAACATAACAGATGAGACATAAATTCTCTTCAGAAACATAAGCTATCATTGGTTGCAATGGAAGAAATACAAAAGTACAAAATAAAATGATAAGAATGTGAAAAGAAAATTCTAGTTAATCACATATAGAAGAGATAAAGAAACAATTTTGCCCCTTTGATGCCTCCTCTTTTTTCTCTATGGCACATTTTTGTGTTTCCAAGGGATAGGATTCTATTTTTTATCTCTTATTCTTCCTCCTTTTCATGAAATATTAAAGAGTTATAATGTACTCAAGTTGTTTTCAATATATATGTTTTTCATTAATCATTGGAAATGGATCTCATGTTTAGAATAATAAATTTCAAATAATTATTACAAGCAGTTCAAAAATTGTGTGATTTGTAATACTTTATTATTTTCCCCCATAATTCCATCACCAGAAAAATGGGGAACAAGAAGCATCAGAGGTCATTGTGAATTCTGGTTTCATGCATTACAAAGGCTAAAAAATTTTTCAACTAGTGACCATTTGACTGATTATTAGCTTCTTCCTTGGACAGTAGATATAGCATGTCACCATGACCACAGTTTAAATCTGCTTTTGGTTGCATCTACCTAGAGATGTACTCTGTAGATATAACTTTCAACAAAGCTATGATACACCTATGCCATTATGTAAAATTGAAGCAGGTCTTTTGTGGAAGATCAGCCCAAATATAAAAGGTATGTTTCTATAGCACAGATACATTTATTTAACTATCTCAGTTTCCTCATCTGTAAAATGAAATGGAGAAGGAAATGGCAAGTCACTCCAATATTTTTGACAAGAAAATGCAAATAATATACAAAGAGTCCACTACGACTAAAATAACCAAACAGTAACAACAGAGGCCATTCTCAAAGTCTAGGTTTTTTTTTTCTTCTATTCAATTGTAGGTTCAATTTATTATCTATGAGTTGTTTATATTGCACTCCAAACAATAGCAACTCTTCATCTTTGGGGGTTTCCCCCTTTCTTTTATAGCTTGTTAGGTCTGCCTATCTTAAGTAATCATAAATCTTTTTGCAGATACTCCATAGGATTTTGATATATGAGACAATAAGCAAAATATAATCCTCAAACAAGAATATCCAGTTTGTACTCTTTTTGAAGCATATTCTGCAATATCTGCCTATATACTTTATTTATTGAACAAAGTTATTTTTCTCATTGGATTTAGCAAAAATTGCTGAATGTTCTAAATATATAGTTGGGAGATACTTTGAGGTAACATGCTTTAAGGCTTAAATTTGCTTAATCAAGTTAAATATTTTTAAAATAACCAAGAAATTATAAATACAATGTAATTTTCTGGTCTTTACATCTTTCAGATCATATTGTGAATTAATAAATTTCTGCTATAAAAAATCATCTGTGAATGTCAACCTCATGTCATTCTCATGTTTTCATTCAAGATATTCTTTATTCCTGTATATGTCAATATCATTTATGAAAACAAGGGATTAGTAGTTATGTATGTCCTCTCAATCAACTTTTTTGATTTTAATATTGGGCTTTTTTCTAATTATTTTCACCTTTTATCAGATATGTTGAAATTTATGCTCTCAATTACTTCAAAACTGCATTAAATATCACAGATTTATTAAATATATACTTAGGTTGTCTCTCTTTTTTCCCCTGAACTTCATTTTCTCAAATGCAGCTTTTCTATCAAGGGATATTAGGGCCTAAACATGGTATTTTCTTAAAATAATGACTTCCTATTTTCAAAATACATGCAAAAATAGTCCTCAACATTCATCCTTGCAAAACCCTGTGTTCCATATTTCTCTCCCTCCTTTCCCTAGATAGCAAGCAATCCAACATATGTTAAACATATGCAATTCTGCTACACATATTTCTACATTTGTCATGCTGCACAAGAAAAATCAGATCAAAAAGTGAAAAAAATGAAAAAAAAAAAAAGAAAAAGCAATCAAACAACAAAAAAGTGAAAACACTATGTTGTAATTTGCATTCAGTCCCCATAGTAATCTCTGTGGATGCAAATGACCTTCTCCATCACAAGTCTACTGGAATTGGTCTGAACCAACCATAGTATATTATTATAGAAATGCTGATAATTGTTTCTTTTTTTTATCTCTTGTCTTTGCAAGTTCATCTATGTGATCTTGAAATGATTTAGCTTAGTTAATTTTCACTACAAATTTATTGCAGGTAAATTTTCCCTTTCTAATGATTTTCTGTTTGGTTAAGTACTGTTTTTAATTTTCTGACAATATTTTCTAGAATAAATGAGCTTTTATCATGAACTGGTGTTTTCCTGACTTCCACATTTTGCTTCTTGAGCAGTAAAAAACTGTTTAACTGAAGCAGTTTCTATAAAATATATACAGAGAAGATAAAAATTAGATCATAGGAAAATTACATTGAATTTCAGGATCTAACTAGTTGTTTGGGGGGGTTGGGGTATTCTTAGGAACTAGATCTTTCCTAAATCCTGACCTCATTTCGCTGAGCTCTTTTTCTAGATTTTTTTCTATATAATTATTACTACCAAAAGTTTCTTGATATCTTATCTTTATTTTATATCTTTTGCATAAATCATTGTATTTTCAGAATGTAGGAGAATCTCATTCTCTCATTTGTTTCTTCCCCTACAGACTCCTCTTCACAATACACACACACACACTCACAGAGAGAGAGAGAGAGAGAGAGAGAGAGAGACCTTTCCTACACACATCCTAGATCCCTCTAGAACAACACTAGCCTCATGGTTGTGAGACATAAACTTGAGAAAAAATCTATAGACCAATAAGTTTCTTATTAATTTCCTTCTGTCTCAGGAGAAAGAGTATATCTAGTCATTTTCCTACACATCACCCCTTTTCCCTCAAGTGTGAAACAAGACAACTAAAATGATCATTATAAGGGACCCTGCCTGTCAAACTGACTCCTGTAACATGTGCCTTATGCAACAGTAGATACTTGATAACTATCTGTCTCATTGAACTGCGTATTTTAATATATAACTATTTCTAATAATTTAAAAGTAAGTTAGTACTAATAATTTCTTTAACCCCTGTGTTACATTTGCAGGAGTCACACATATTTAGCCCCATGTTAAACTAAAGATTCAAATAAAGTCAATTTTTTCAAATATCCAAATTAAGCAAGATTCTATTCTTATATCTATAATGCCTACCCTCCAAAAGAGTATAGAAACATTGTCTCAGTTGAATAAAGTTCCCTGTAAGTGTCAAGACTTAAAAAGATACACTCTTGTTTTCTATTAAGAACTGATGGATTAAATTGTTTGGGGAAAATGAATTCATTTGATATTTGTTGAGAAGTGCCATTTGTATCAAGGATATAGCAACACATTTAAAAAAAAACAAAGCAATTATAAATTTGATTTTCTTAAAATTATCTTAAAACCTGTCAAAATATTGCATCTATGTTTTTGTTAGATGGTCAAGGATTCTCCTAAAGAATTACATGTAATTTTAACATGTAAGTAACCTAGAAAGTAACCCCAATTTTACCAGTAGATATTTAATTTGCTATATAAGACCTCCAATTTGTAATATAAATTCGAAAAGTAAATTCCATAAAAGGAAATGCTGTAGTATATAGTTAACAAAAGCATCCTAATTCTCAGAAGCACCTATTTATTGTTTTCTTGAATGACAGCTGATCTTAGAAGTTTAAAAATGAGGTCAATTGTAATCAGTAGAAATCTTTAGAACATCTGGGTTCTAGTGTGACTTTCTTCATTATTACATAAATGATCCTCCATAACCTCATTCACATATGTAGCAAAGCAAATTAGTAGGCAATGTATTCAGAGTTCTTCTGTCTTATTCAATTGAATAAAAGCACAAACCTCTTTAATATTAAAAAATAAAGGCATTCTTTAAAGCTAAGATGTAGCGATGTCTAGACAAAATATGAGTTTAAGTCAAATGTTTGTCATATTTGGGATGATAAAAAGAAAACATGAAGATTAGTCAATGGTCAAGATTTTTTAAATGCATGACTTTTCACTTGGAAAAATATATTGCCCTCTCTGAAAAATGAAAACCACTTACCAACATATACTATTTGCTTTTCATTTGCTTTAATGACAAATTAATCTTTTAAGAGAAAATTGTTTGTGTCATTTATTTGGTGACTGTTGAACTACATTAAAAGGCATCGCCAGCACAAATTTTTAATAACTATTTTGAGGTCTAAAGTCCAAATGCATTTTTGACAGGAAAACATTTTAGCTTGCCATACCAACTGCCTAATTTAATGTGAGATGTTTCAAAAAAACCCTATAATTTACAAAAGCATATACCATATTGTATTTAATTCCTTAATTTTCTTCTCAAAGCTAAAATGCCTTGAACTTTTAAAGCAGCAATACAGATTTATGGAGCATTATTTTCACCTGTATAAATTATCTATGGTTCAAATCCATACATCTCTCAGTATTTTAAAACAGCCATCAAGTGACAATTATTTGACATTTGAATAATTTAAGAACAATTGGGATCTTCTGAGGGTTTTATTTTCCCTAATATGAGGTTTTAGATATAGCAAAACAGAAAGGAAGGATCTATTCTGCAATAATGTGTTTTAATCACATTGTTATCACAATTATAAGCAAATACTAACTTTTTATTTTCATAGAGCAATAGAATATCAACACTAGACAGTGGCTTAGTGAGTAGGGCACTAGAGTTGGTCAGGAAGATGAATTCAAATTCATAAGCAAGTCAATAATTATGATCCTCTGTTCCTCACCTGAAAATGCACTTATCTCAGAGAGGTGTTATAAGGGAAAGCAGTACATGAATAAGAGAACTATTTTATTTCAAAAAATTATTATTCTGGTAATCCTTAAGCTCTTAATTTTAGAGATTCAAAAATGGAAGCCTAAACAAGTAAAGTGACTCATTGAAAGTTACAAATGTATTTACATGGAGCAAAGTAAGCAATAAAATTCAAATATTTTGATGGTCAGTCTGGTTCTTTTAAAAAATAAATTCTAATTTAAATTATGTATCTTCTATGCACCAGGCACTTTAAAGCACATAATTACTATCATATAGCAAATATAAAATGTACCGGCATATATATTAAAATATGTAATTAAGATATTTAAATATATAGGTTATCATCATTTAAAAATAGATAACAGCAGATGTGTGACTACCTAAGTTTTCCCCTTCTTCTTACTAAACAATAAACATCTAGTTTGAATAATAATGAATGAGGAATAATGAATATGTAACATAACCAAATAATTTTGTTCAAAAATTTCATGTGAAAAACTTTTTTGGAATTCAGAATTCATTTCATACAAAAATTACATATATGTGTATATGTGTGTGTATCCCCTGATACCTATCAGACTAACTAATATAATAGAAAAAGAAAGTGACAAATGGAGGGGATGTAGAAAAACTGGGCTAGTAATTCATTGTAGGTAAATTTCTGAACTGATCCAACCATTGTGGGGAGCAATTTGGAACTATACCTAAAGATCTATAAAACTGTATATACTCTTTGACACAGGAATATCAGTAACCCAAAAAGAGCTGTTTTTTTAAGGAGGAAAAGGACCTATAGGTACAATATTTATAACAAAGTATTGGAAATTGAGGAGATGTCTTTCAATTAGGGAATGGTTGGATAAGATGTTGCATATGATTGTGAAGAAATACTATTGAGCTGTAAGAAATAATGAACAGAATGCTTTCAGAAAAATCTGGGAAGGTTTATGCAAATTGATGTATTGATGTGAAGTGAAATGCGCAGAAAGAAAACATGATATACAGTAACAGCAATATTGTACAATGATCAATTGTGACTTAGCTACTCCTAACAATATATTATTCAAGACAATTCTGAAGGATTTATAATGAAAGATGTTAGAATCCTAGTGTTAACTCAATGGAATTGATACAATGCTTACTGGTTCACACATTAGAAAAAATCCTTACAAGGTGTTGAGTCACTAGTATTGATAAAAACAATGCTTAAGTTAATACCTTTGAGAGTTGATACATTAGCTCACACATTAGTTCACACGTTTGGGAAATTTCAGGGTTCAGTATGAAATATCCAAATTCACACCTCCCATAATCCCACTCTCAGAGGAGAAGTCAACCTTTGAGTTTACACCTCTAAAAGAGCATAAAAACAGCTGAGCTCAGGAGAGTTCAGTTGAAAAAGATTGAGAGGGGAGCGTCAGTTGGAGATTAAGAAGCCACGAGTCGGAGTTGAGCTAGAGGCAGAAGCTGGAAGAGCTAAAAGATAAGCTGCAAGAGGAGCTCTTGGAACTAAGGAGGGAGAGAGGCCTCTAAGAAAGCTAACCAGGCCCAAGGAAAGAGATAAGACTTAGAAGGAGAAAATAAATGTTTGGATTTTATCAGCTGGCTGCATTTGAAGTGATTATTACTCTGAACTGAAACTAAGGCTGCCTCCAGAAAACCTCCCCAAGAAACCTGCTTCCCAGAGAACGATTATATTTTAGAAAAAGAAGAACACCACAGAAAGGGACTATACAACTCCAGGGGGAAAACTGACAGAGTCTAGATGCCGATCAAAGCATACTTGTTAAAATTTATTTTTCTTCTGGAATATCATATTCCAGGCCTTTCAGTCCTTTTAAGAGTAAACTGCTAGGTCTTGGGTAATCCTAATTGTGGCTCCTCCAAACTTGATTTTTTTTTTTCTGGTTGCTTCTAGTATTTTCTAGAATTTAGTTACAATATTCCTTGATGTTTTCATTTGAGGGTCTCCTTCAGGAAGTGATCAGTGGAGACTCTCAACAACTATTTTATAATCTAGTTTTAGAATATCAGGGCAGTTTTCCTTGATAATTTCTTGAAAGATGCTGTCCAGGCTCTTTTTTTGTTCTTTTTGTTCCATCATAGCTTTTGGATATTCCACTAATTCTTAGATTGTCTCTCCTGTATCTATTTTCTAGGTGAGTTGTTATTTCAATGAGGCATTTTACATTTTCTTCTATTTTTTTCATATTTGGAGGGGTTTTGTTTGACTGATTCTTGATATCTCATTTCATGATTTGTGAATTCGTTATTTGTCCAATTCTAATTTTTAATGAATTATTTTCTTCAGTTACTTTTTTTATTCCTTTGTACTTTTTTCCCCTGAGGCAACTGGAGTTAAGTGACTTGCCCAGGGTCACACAGCTAGGAAGTATTAAGGGTCTGAGGCCAGATTTGAACTCAGGTCCTCCTGACTTCAGAGCTAGTTCACTATCCATTGGGCCCTCTAGCTGCCCCTGCCAATTGTACTTTTTTTAAAGAGTTGTCTTGTACATTAGATATTTCTCCAATTTCACCAATCCTATTTTTAAGTTGTCCTCTTTTTTTCATTTTGCCAATTCTATTTTTTAAGGAGATGTTTTCTTTCTCCATTTCACCAAATATATTTTTAAGAACTTGTTTTCTTCAATATTTTTTTCCCATTTCACCAAATGTATTTTAAGAAGTTGTTTTCTTTAGTCAATTTCTGTGTTTCCTTTTCCAAACTCTCTTCAAAGGTCTCATTTCTTTTCCCCATTTTTCTTCCCTTTTTTAAGATCCTTTCTGAAGTCTTCCAAGAGCACCTTTAGAGCGTAAGGATTAACCTGGAGGTGTTTTGTCTTCAATATCTTCTGGGTTTATGTTCTGTTCTTTCCTATCTCCATAATAGCTCTCTAGGGTCAGAGTTCTTTTTGCTTTTTTGCTCATTTTTAAAGATTAAGATCTCCTCCTAAGTCACATAGGAGATTGTCCTGAGCTTCCTCTACAGGGTGACAGGACTTCTCACTGCCTCTGCTGGGGCTCATGGCACTGCAGGTTTCCCCACTGTACTAAGGAGGCCTGGCCAAGTCCTGCCTATTATGCTGGGGTTTGTGGGCTTACTACTTGCCTTCTGTAGTTGCATTGAAGGTCTCATAGCTTGTCTGTTGAACCACTGGTCTTCTGAAATGGGACAGAGGAACCAATCATGTATATATTTTGTCTAAGAGCCTCCTGCTAGCTTCACCGTCCCAGACCTTTCCACTATGGACCTCCTTGAGCCTGCCTGTGTTGGGCCACATTCCCTCCTGCCCAATTAAGACAGACTTTTCAGGAAGTCCTTCTAATATATCTTATGCTGGAAGATTAGTACAACTCTGAATATTTGTGGGTTCTGTCACTCCAAAATCTGTTCAAAGGCTTGATCTAATGTTGATTCTGAGGGAAGCAAAGAAGATCTCAAGCAAAGTCCTATATACTTTCCTCCATTTTCAAAACTTTATTTTTATTGGGTTTTTTTTTTTTTTTGGTCTGTGTTTTCTCTTGCAACATGGCTAACTAATATGGAAATACATTTTGTATGACTTCACAAATATAACATATCAAATTGCTTGCTTTTTCAAGGAGGGGTGGAGAGAAATTGGAAGGCTCAACAATCCTAATCCTAATAACTTGGAAGCTGTTCACACAAGACCGAAAACATGTAGAATGTGGTCCATGTATGGACTGTTTACTCAAGACTCAAGACTATCTGTATTGTGCTACAGCCATGGTTTTTGTTTTCATGCTTAAAAACCCTACCTCTGTCACAAGTGGCTGAACCCCATCCCCTTTCTTAGGAAGGTAAACTTTGCTTACAAGCTATTTTCCTCACTTTGAAATTAAATTTATGTTTGATTCTTGACTTACCTGTCTCTACCCTGTGCTGTTCAGCACCAGCCAGTCTGGTTAGAGACCAGGCTGATCTGGTTGACATTAAAATTTCTTATGATGGTTTTAACTTCTAAGGGAAATATTATATTCAATATTAATCATTGACAAAAGCAGCAATTCATTTATAATCAATTGGATATAAGGATAGATGTTACTAGCACAGATGTGGTTTCTAAAGTCAACGTAAATGAAATGACCTCAGAATGAGTTGGGTCAACCATATGAGCTGCAGCCAAAAAGGTGGTCAGTACCTCGTGTCTCCATATATGTGCTTCCAGTAATTGAAAGTGAAATTGGTGATAAGTTTTAAGTGGCAGTTGATGTTGAGAAAACAAATGATATCTGGGTCCAAACAGCAAAGCAGAGTGTTGCCCCAAACCAGTAAGATGATTTTGTATTAAAAGCAATTTCTCATCTCTAAAATTCACATTAAAAAAACTAATGATTATTCCCTGAAAAGGGAAATAATAAGCCTACCATAAAGGATGAAAGGTTAGGGCTGAATTAGTGATAGTATATGTTTCAATTCAATTCAGCTAATATTTATTAAGTGTCTTCTATATTCAAGGCACTCTGGTAGGCACTTAAAATATAAATATAAAGAATGATATCATTGCTCTAATGTAGTTTATAGTTTGAATGGGGAACAGTAAAGATATGTCTACAAATGACCAATGACAAATAGTATAGTTAAAATATGACTTGATTCATAATTGAATGATCTGGATTTGAACCTAGCTATTTGCTACCCGTGTTGCCTCGGAAAAATCACTTCCCTACTATGGATTACAGTTTCCTAATCTGTAAAATTCAAGACCATATGATTCATATGTTCCCTTCAAAGGATTATAGATTTAAGAGTTGAAAGAGTCCTTGGAGCCCATTAAGTTCAACCTTCTCATTTTACATATAAGGAAACTGAGACAGAGCAGTTAAGTAATTTGTCTAGGATCAACCAGCTAGGAAGTTCCTGATGCAAGATTTGAACTGAAATATTCATGACTCCAACTCTATTAATCTATTAATCGCTCTAGTTTTAGATCTTATAATCACAAATTAAAATATGATTAAGCGCATTGGAAAGGTCAAGTAGAGGTGTGTGGTATTCAAGAAGAGAGGAATCATTTCTATTTGAATAAGAGAAAACAATGGAAGACTTTTTCATGAAAAAAGAGAAACATAGGCAGAGAACTTCAGCAGGCCTTGATTTACGTTTTCTTCCCAGATATGGGAGACAATATTTGTGTATATATGTGATAGAAGGAAAGGACAGGACAACATCAGGGAATTGTAAGCACTCTCCCACAAATTAATTGCAAAGTGCATAAAATAGAATACATTGATATAAGACTGGAGAAATAGCTTGTATATCTTAAATGGCAAGCTAAGATAACATATTATCCCATATTCAGTAAGAAACCACCAAAGACTTTTGATCACAATGTCATGAGATGAATTCATTAGGAATATTGTTTTGACAGTAGGATGAATTGGGAGATGGAAGAGCTCTCTCAGAGCAGGAAATCTATAATTATTTAAATCAATTCAACAAACATTTAGCAAGTAAGAGATTATAAGCACATCCTAGAAGGTAATGACACTGAGAATGAAGATGAAGACAAAGATTCAAAAAAATCTGCTGAGATGTACTTGAAAAGACCTGACATAAATGAAATACTGGAGGGGAGGAGTCATTAAAGGAGAAAAAAGGATCAAAGATAACTCCAATACTTTAAGCCTATTTAACTAGGAAGAGAGTGGGCAGTTTTGCTAGGGAAGTTGCTTTTAGTTTTAGTAAAATGTTACATTTGAGGTGCTCATGGGACATCCAGATGTCCCATGTACACATTTTAAAATATAAGACTAGAGCTTGGAAGAGTGATCAGGACTTGGTATGTATTTTTGTAAATAATCTAGAAAGAAATCACAAATGAAACCAGGAGAGTAGGCCAATGACATTAGTAATATCCTCTTATTCCTTGATTCTCTCCTCTTTTTGAAGAGAAAGATGGCATTAGTCCTTTTGGCTTCTGAACCACATCATTGACTCACATTAAATATGTGGGACATCAAAACTTCAGATTTTTTTTTCCTTAGGAAACAATGAAAACAACAACAACAAACTGTTGTCTAGATATTCCTTCCCATTTTGTATTCGTGGAATTTGTTTTTAACCCAGGACTTTATATAAGACTTTATATTTCTCTCTCAAATTTTATCTCATTTGACTTAATGCTATTGCCTGTCAAAATCTCTTTGAGATCTGCATGGCATTTATCCCTTCATTCAAATGACTGATTAAAATGACCAGAACAGAGACAAGTACAGATCTCAGTAACAGTCTACTAAAGACCTCATTCTAAGCTGATATTTAATAATGGATGAGGACTCTGGGTTGAACCATTTGACCATCCTGAATCAACCTAAATATAATACCATCTAGCCTACATCCTTCTTTTGCAAACAATGAAGCAATGTTAACAGATCCATGGCCAGGCATTGCTTGTATTTCTCCCCACAAATCACATTTCCTTGAAGGTTTGTGACTTTTTGGTAAATGAGTCTAGGAAGCTGCCACAGAAGATTATATGCTGCATCTTTTTCGCTGATATTTATACCTTAACAATAGAACAACTATAGACTTCCCTATGTTACCACATGGTCATCTCTATGTTTATGGTCATCTCTATCTATCTTCACATGGGAAAATCTCTAGAATTCATGTACTAGATAGAGATATAGTCCACAGGGCAAAATAAGCAAGTACCCAGACTATATAGTAACACACTTTACTCAACAGTTTGATAAAATTTAGGAAAACTATATATAACATGCTATTAATATAGTAGTATAGAAATATACAGTCAAAAAAGGAAACAGGCCTAGAATATTACCTGTCCTTCATCAAGTCACACTAGCTCTTGGTGATAATGAATTCTTTTATATCTAAATGTTTAATAACTTTTAATTAACAAATCAGATTGTTTCTTTTATACTTTCTTCATTCTCTTTAAACATTAATTCATCTCTTAGCAAATAGCTATATCTTCTATTATACTAAGAAGACTGACTATCTATGGAAAAAGTTCTATCACTATCAATTTTCAGGTTGTAATAAGGAAATAAAATAGTATCAGCAGTAACTTGCCACAGACCCTAGATTCTGAGAGAGAAGATATTAAAGATGATTAGTAGTTTGAAGAAAGTGAAGAAAGTATAAAACAACCACTCTTGGTGATGAATCAATTAAAGATTATAAAAACATTAAAGTGTAGCTTTTAAAGTAAAATTAAGATTTTTGAATTTTTAATTGAATAATATTAGGCAGTAAATATAAATATCATAATCATAAGTGTCTTCCTTTATTTTTAAGTCCGACCTGCCTGCCACCCAAACCACTTCTAGACATAAATCTAAGTAAAATGATTTATATTCGATCTAGTCAAAAGAAGGTTAATACTTATATATAAAGGAAAATCTAGAAAAATAACTTTTTCCCCTAAAAGTTCAATTTGCTTTTTATTCTCAAAACTGATAGTACTGAAACCAAACTATAAATTATTATAGGAAACTTTGTTTTTTCTCATTATTTTCCTCTCCATAATGTTTGAAAACTCATATGACTGCTGCCGTCTGAGTAGTCTCATTGGAAGGCAGCAATAGAACTGAAGAAAAGAGGGAATGAGAAAAAAATCTAACTGAATAATAGGGAGAAAGAATAAACTCCATTTAATTTATATATCTCACTTTCATTTCCAAATTTCAACCTAAAATATTAAACATATTCTTTTTCTTTGAATAACTTGATAATAAAAATAAAAGTAGAATGTAAACATGCATTTAGTTTAAAAATGCTCAAATTAGTGGCATGTATGTTCATTTTTAGTTATTTTCTTAAATACTGGAAAAAACAACTTGAAAAAGGAATATGAATCACACAGTCAACCTAAGAAGGAAGAAACATAAAATATTTCACAAGTATACAAAGCATTCATAATTATTGAACTGCATGCATTTTTCAACAAGGTAAAAACCAAAAGAGTCAATACTAAAGCATTAAATAGTACCTTAGTGGCTTGTAAGAATTACTATGTCTTCCCCAGGTAAATATCTTATTACTATAAGTGACTTGGGCAATTTCAAAACTAGAATTCACTTGTTCCTTATATAACAATGATAATAACTGCCATTTACACAGCTCTTTAAAATCTGAAAAATGCTTTACTTAGAGTTTCTCATTTAAGACCTCACAGCCTTTCTGTCAGGTAGCTGTTAAAGATTTTTTCTTATTATTATTATTCCCATTGTTACAAATGAGAAGACAGAAGCTCAGAGAATTTTAACTGATCCATTAGGGTCACACAGCTTTTCAAGCATCAGAGGCAAGATTAAAAACTAGCTCTTCCTTGGGATAGAAAATGCCAATTACATCCAGAAAGACAACTATAGTGACTGAATATAGATCAAAGCATATTTTCACCTTTTGGTTTGTTTGTTTTTTTTTCACTTTTGGTCTGATTTTTCTTGTACAAAATGACAAATATAGAAACATTTTTAAAGGATTATACATATTCAAATTATCAAGTTGCTATATCAGCTTGCTTGCTAGCTTGAGGAAGGATAAGAGTGAAAGGGAGAAAAAATTAAAACACAAAGTTTTACAAAAATGAATGCTTTAAATTATCTTTACATATATTTGGAAAAATAAAATACTATTGAAAATCTTTTTTAAAAAATAACAAAAACTAGGTCTTCCTAAATGAATTCACCATTTGATCTAATATAACTGCTAGGTATACTAGACCAACTATCTTTTAAATCTTTAAAAGTTAGGATAGTAAGCAAAATATTAGACATTAAATTAAAATGGCATGCCTAAATTATATGTGTTGTCACATTATGACAACACACAAATAGTCCCCCCCTTTTATCATTTCAATATATAAAAACTAATGATAGCCATTCAATTTGCTTACCTATCTTGGCTTCTGAATAGAAAACAAGATATAGATTTGATGGTGTTCTTACAAAAGAACAACTGGTTTTATGTCATTTGACTGTCATCAAGGAAAAGGATTTAGTCACCAGCAGTGATATGATGATTTTTCATGCCAAGAAATATATGCTTTAAGTTATTATCCTAAAATAATTTCAGGGGGTAATGATAGCATGGATGTTAGAGAAATTATTTATTTGAATGCCATAAAAGTTTTTATTAGTTCATTATTCTATTTCAATGTAACGTACTTCAAAGATTCATTGACTGAACTGTATTTGTGCCCCTGGGTCATTTAGATCCTCCAGAAAAGCAAGCTTTTGTGACCTTGGTCAGATACCAAGGTAAAGTTATTTATGAAAGCAGAGATTTTGACTTGTCTTTGGAAGAAAGTGAATGAAACTAGAAATAAATTGTTTAATATTATAAAAATAAAATTGCTAAGTTCCACTGAATAAAACAGTGAAAAGATTTGTAAATTCCTTTTTTCATAAGAAAATGATCAATGTTAATTAATCTGCAATGGAGAAAGTGAAAATAACCACAAAGACGTCCAGGGAAGAGAAGGCTGAGAATTTGTTATAGGGGTAGAATGAATAATAGAAGGGGAGGAATAAAAACTGTTTTATAAAGACTTATTTTATAGCATCTAGGATTCCCTATATAGATTTACAGATCATAAAAAAGGATGGTTTTAGTATCTAAAAGTGCTACAAAGCCCAAACTTTATAGCCCTTCCTCCTAATAAAACAAATATTCTATTCATTTTCCATTATTCTATATCATATATGTTTTGAATTGTTTTAAACATTACAACATAAGGAAATAATTATCTCATGGACATATAAAAATGTGGAAACTGTCCTGCCAAGATATATTTTTGTTCTGGGAGATCTGTTTAGCGCCAATAATGTATCAAGAATAATCTTGTCACTGTAATTAATGCCACAAGTGGGAGAAGAAGATGTATAATGGGACTTGAATCACTTGCTGCAACTTTATTGTAGTGACATTCTACAATATAGTTCCATTTGCAACATCTGCCCACTTTGATGCCTCCAAATTTTGTGGGAGTAAAAATCTCATGGAGTAGAAGGAAGGGTATTTATTTTCCTAGTTAATGAAAGCCCTGTGTATTTTTAAAGTGTTTCACTTAAAATAAATTTCTGAGTTAGTGCTTTCTATGATTTTTGGAAAAAAAAACAAACTGACCCTAGTAAGAGCTGACATTTATACTGCTTTACAATTTGCTAAGGGCTATATATATATATATATATATATATATATATATATATACATATATATATATATATATATATATATATATATGTGTGTGTGTATTAACTCGTTTGAATCACTTAATAACCTTGAGAAATAGATATTCCATGGTTTATTATCCATTTTATAGATCATAGAACAGAAACTGAGGCTCAAAGACATTAACAATCTTGTCTATGATCATTCAACAACTTGCCTAGGGCAGGATTTGAATACAGTGCTTCCTAAATCCAAGCCCAACACAAGATCCCTTCTGCCACAGTTATATTTCCATTGTTCCCTAAGAAAGATTACAGGGAGCATTATTGGAGAACGCAAAATATTGTTCTAATTTTTCAAAAAAGGAAGAAAATTTAATCTTAAGGTTACAGGTCAGCAGGATTGACTTAAATTCCAGGGGAAGAGGGGAATCTAGAATATTATTAAAGGAATAATTATGGAACATTTCGAAAAGGAAGAGGTGTGGCTTTATAAAGACCTGATCAAAGTCAATCATTCTTACTTCCTTTTAGGGATGAGGATTGTAATGTTCCTGAAATGAGAAATCAAAGGAATACTGTAGTTACAGCTTACCTGGATTTCAGCAAAGTGTTGGATAGAGTCTCTCTTGCTGATGTAACAGATCTATGCCTCAGTACTTGATTTCCCCCTTGGAAATCTCCCAGTGGGAATACATTGGGAAAGCATTCATTAAGCACTTACTATGTACCAGATAGTGTGCAAAGTTCTGTGGATACAAATACAAACAAACAAGATATTCTCTGCCATCAAGAAGATTGTATTTTAATAGGCAGATACAGAGGTGTGGTAGCTAAATGGGAATGTTTTGTTGATATCGAGTTACATAAAATATTGTACAACGCCTAAGAATGCAGCAATCTAGAAATGCAGTTCCCTAGAAAGTGTATAAAACACTGAAATGGGCAGTATTGTGTTCCTGCTAACTTTCAGCTTCACCCCATCTGCACATGGTGGCAAGGCTTTGCAGACCAGGAGGGAGCAAGAGAATAAAAAAGTGATGACTCAATAGCCAAAGGAAAAATGACACAGGCTTAGCATAGGCACTGGGGTGAAATGACAGTAACAAGTCTCATTTTGCTAGGGAACTACTGCTGAGTTCCTTCCTCTTGATCCATAAACAATGACCTAGTCATGGCTAGAAGCAACTGGAAGATCACTACCACTAATACATTACAAAATGAAAAAGGACCAGCTGTGTGTATCCATGCATTAAGAATGATTGACTCCAAGGTCACTGTTTCATTGGTTTTTGTTTTCGTTTTTTGGCCTCTTTTTGTATTCTCATATTTAGCACAGTATTTAAATACATAGTAGATATGTAAACAATGTTTACTGATAGCATGACAAGAGGTAGAACTCTTGAACATTTCCTCTAATGAATCTATGAGTAGAATAGCATTTGGGAAGTCATCATCATCATCATTAAAAATTTTTTTCCTCCTCATTTTCCTTATTCTCTTCCTCCTTTGATCATTTTCCTTCCCCTCTTCCTTTACCTCTTTTTGTTAAGGATTTCTTCTTCAGAAATTATAATCACAAATAAATTTACTCCTGCTTCAAAATCTGGGAAGTGTAATTTCCTTACTTATTTGTCCTTTTCTGTTTCTGGGAAAGGGAATGGAATTAAATTCATGCTTTATCTCCTACTCTGACCTGTCTTCAGAAGGAACAGTCTTATGGAGTGGAACTGTTTTCTGCAAAATTTCTGGATCTGGAGCGGCCTGTGTATTCTCTGAGATTGTTTGTATCCAGGAGAGGCTATAAGCAAGTATTTACACAGGAATATCTTTCTTGTGTAATGTTTATTTTAATAATAGTAAGGCAAGTATAACACTGGTTTTTCTTTTGTGTGGTAAAGTCATGTTCATTATGCCAGGAAGATGTGTTTCGGGTTTAATAAAATGTAGCACATGCAGTTTTATAGTAAGGTTTTGTAGTAGTCAGAAACTCAAAAACTGATTCCAATTGGGTAAATTTAAACTAAGCACTCCTCCTCCACTGACAAGACAGTTTGGCCATCCAGCAAGAGACAGAGCTGGGAAAAGAAGTTCTAAAGACTATAGATAATTTGACATATTTTAGCATATCTATTCAATAGGTATAGCACATAATTGCTAGGGTGAGAGTGTGGCTCTGCAGGTCTGAGGAGGCAGATATTTTTTGAGTAAATAGGATCAGAATAGTGGTTAGTGGGGCAAGCCAATGGTTAAACAAGAAACATGGTTAAATATAAAAAGAGAAATATATTTCATTCCAAGGACTAGGTTTGTGGCATTCCACACTGCTCAATAGGGGCAGAGGGACAGCAATGAAATTTATTTTTGGCACACAATGTGAATCTTTGAAAGATATGTTATCTAAGGGAGGGATCCATAGGTGGGGGGAGATTAAGTAATAAGTAAGACAATGCATTTTGGATTTCCTTCATGGGCTAATTGTACAATATTTCAGAGTCTGATTCTTTTTGTACAGCAAAATAATGGCTTGGTCATGTATAATTATTGTGTATCTAATTTATATTTTAATATATTTAACATCTACTGGTCATCCTGCCATCTAGGGGAGGGGGTGGGGGGAAGGAAGGGAAAAATTGGAACAAAAGGTTTAGCAATTGTCAATGCTGTAATAACATATAACTTGTAAATAAAAAGTTATTGTTTTAAAAAAATAAGCAAGGCAAGTTAAAGAGCAGAATTGAATTAGCAGGGATAGGAAAGAAGAGATAGAGACAAACACAACAACAAGGATCAGGGAAAAAAAATATGGCTAATAATCACTGATTTTAGACAAAGTCAAATCTAAAAGATTTAATCAAGGGAGAAATCTATATGTCCGCAATACTAATGTTTTAGATGCATGCTTACATATGGGTAAATTGCATGTGGCTATATATAGGTCTCAGTATATATATGTAGCTCTACATATGTGTGTACATAAATTAAATATATGTATGTGTGTATTGGTTTATGGGTAGGTATGCATGTATGTATGTACATGTGTGTCATATATGCCTATATATATGTATATGTAAATATATTTGTGCTTAACTATAACCTGTTTGGGGGATTTGGGAAGGATGAAAGGGGGAAAAAGAAAAAAGTAAAAAACGTGTGCAGCAGCGAACTAAAGAACAATCTACAAGGAAGTAAAGAAAAGGTGGATAGTCACAAATAAAATTTCTTCTATTATTGTATATCCTTTCTTGAATTGGAAATTTATTGTTATATAATTTGAATCCTCCCTTATTTTCTGCTGGGCACATGATAATGTTCTGTTTCGTTTTTATTTTCCTTTTCTGTCTTTCTTTTTTCTATCCTTTTTTTTTCTCATTTAACAAAGTAAATCTAATTTTTTTTTTTTAAAAAAGAAAGTATCTGGCTTGGATGATGTACAGTCATGGATGTGAAACTGAGAGAGGCAAAATGTCTGGTGGCTATACATGGATTTTGTTATTGTACACACAAAATGGTACA
This sequence comes from Sarcophilus harrisii, assembly GCF_902635505.1. Lineage (NCBI taxonomy): Eukaryota > Metazoa > Chordata > Mammalia > Dasyuromorphia > Dasyuridae > Sarcophilus > Sarcophilus harrisii. Next base: position 128,312,284 of record NC_045429.1, read on the forward strand.
CAGTATCATCGGAGACTTGTGACTTGGGAACAAAAAGGTTACCTGGTCAACTAGAAGTGTCTTAGCTATGTAATATCAAGATATTTCAGGGAAGGTCCCTCAGTATTCTACTTAGATCCTTGGAGGAGGATTTGAAGGCAAAAATGGACAAAAGTCACAAAGGATAAAAATGACCAAGGTGGATTAAGATCTCCACCATTGATGGGAGCACACATAGTAAGATTCATTCATTGGATTATAGCATCTAAAAGAAAAGCAAAAATTTCATATATTAACCTTTCCTAATATAGCAGCTCACATTTATATTACCTTTTTTTTTCATTTATAAAGTGCTTCTTTCACTATAATCCTGTGAGATTGTGAAAACATTATTATCCTCATTTCACAAATAAAAAAATCGAGACTTAGTGAAGTTAATATTTATATAAACTCCCATATGGGTGGTATAGGGAAAGGGTTTCAAATACTTATTAGGAAAAATGATGAATTAGAAATAATCAAAAGGACAAAATATCATAAGAATAAAAATGGGAAAGATTCTATTTAGATAATGCATGTACACATAGGAGGATGAAAAGAATTGATGATAGAGTTATGATAGATAGATAGATATAATAAAAATTAATCACAAAAAAGCAGCTACATGGCACAGTGGATAGAGCATTGGCCCTGGAGTCAGGAAGACCTGAATTCAAATTTTATCACATTATAGAATTAGTCAAAATGAATTTCTCAAAAGTTGAAAATTTGGGTGAAATGTGTGAAAGATGAACAAATTTATGTCAAAATATGAAGAAACTGAAAAAATCAGAGGGACAAGTAATGATAACCTGAATCTGGTAGAATGTTGAAAAATACGAAGAAAGCTTTCAAAGAAGTGAATAAGACTTAAAATGTTACAATTTCTAGGAAAAAAACCTAACACTTTTAAAATTGATAAATTGAAGTAGAAGCAATGCAGGTTAAAGGAAGGAGAGATCTATAAAAAAGACCAAAATAGTGAGAGAAAAAAGTCAGCTAAGAACAAAAACACTAACTTTAGACACCTGATGACTTCATTGCACTACTATACTGTATATGTAGTATACTATACTATACTATAATAGTACTATAGGACTTTTGAGGAATACTTGGACAAATGTTGGCTACTCTTTTCAGTAACATAAGAAAGAGAAGAAATAAGCAAAAAAAATTAATAAAAATATTGGCAACTTTTTCTCCATAGGAGATATATATTTTAGAAATGGGAGATCATAAACATTAATAAATATAGATTATAAAACTTATAGAAATTTTGATACAAAAACAGGCCAAAAAAAATGTAAAAAATACTGAAGTAGTCTTTATACCTCATATCACAGGTAGGCTATCACTGACTACAATAGTTACATTAATAGAAATCACAGACTATATTAAAGGAAGGAATAGGTTTGGCTCAAGAAAAAGCCTTTCATTCTATAAAACATGACTGTCTTTAAGAGCATGAAAAGATGTGGGATACCAGCTGTGATGTTGAAATGAATGAACACATTATAAATCAATAAGACCAGCACTCCCATCCTTAGTGAAATGGTAGAGGAAAACCATTTAAATAAGGAGATTTAAATCAGTATGTTATAAGGTTGCCCATATCTACATGGATTGCTTGTAGAAATACATAATGAAATATGTATTTCATTTTAATTGGAGTAATTTCCTTGACAAATTTAACTCCTTACATATGACCATAGGAAAATCCTGAAACAAAGTCAGAGCAGAAAACCAAAGTATAAGGAAGAACAAACCTGACCTTTTCTATTCACTAATTCTATAAATTATGTCAATTGTATAGGCTCACATGCTCAACTCTTTAGCAATCCTGAATTCTTTCCTTATTTGGAGAGCACTCAACTCCATGGCAGCACTGTGATTCTGGAGACTGCATATCCTGAGGGAGGTGAGGCTTGCTAGAGAAGGAAGGAGTGCCTATTTGCTCAGGCACAAATCATGTGTTTTAACAAGCTAATTAAAAGTCTGTTCTATAGACAAAGTATAACTAGCTTAAGTGCTTGCATGGAAACTAAGGGTTCATTATTTTTTAAGTGGAGATTTTTATATGAACTCAAGTCTGATGTCCCCAGTGTAAAACCAGGGTGAGATGCAAGCCAAAAAAAGATTTGTGAGCAGCTCCCAAATTTGAATCCAGTCCACAGTTCTGATTCAGGGATCTGTGTTATAAATATATTACATTATTTTAAAATTCTGGTTAAACATTCTAAAATGTTTCCAAGAACAATAGATACTACCTGACTAAGAGAAAAGTACGGAGAAGAGACACTACAGTGACCTTGCAAGTCCTGTAACAAAAGGTAAGATTTGGGGAAAAAAGAATAGGCAAATTGCTGACATAATTAGGATACTTCTGGGCCATTAAGAAAAATAAAGAAGGAGAAAGAACAAAGAATCACAATCTTATGGATAAAGGGTTTCTGAGCAAGTACAAAATCTGAAAAGTATTATATGTTTTAAAAGAAAAACTGACCCAAAGAATAAAACTAGCTCAAACAACAACAAAAACTTATAGTTCAATGCTTTAATGGATCCCTGGTTCCATTGATATGGGTAATTGCTCCAAGGATTTAGTTTTTAACCAATTGAGTCCTATGGTTCTTTTAACAAATTATTGTGTCAAAAATATTCACTGTGTATTTTAATTCCAAAGCCCACTGAATGACTCTTTGTCCTTATTATCAGAGATCAATGCCCATTGCCTACATCAGAGGCTGAATAGGGGAAAGTAGAGAAAGAACAGCTCTTGGATTTCTTCAGTTCTGTTCAAGTTTTCTTCCAGGTACTTCAGGTGTGCTAGCTTTCAGCTTCAAGAGAGAAGATGGGCATGACCAACTTTACTTCAGGTTGCTAAAGGAAGACACGAGAGCAGCCAGAAGTCTTCATCATGTTCCTAGGTCCAGCCTACTAGAGTAGACTCTTTTAAGAATTTTTACTTATTTGAGATCTAGGGTTTTCTCTTCTGGTTGATGTGAGGTACCTTACTTCCAATGGGGAAGTTTCTTATGTTTTTGGCGCTCTCTCTCTCTCTGTATATATATATATATATATATATATATATATATATATATATATATATATATATATATATGTATGTATGTATGTATATGCCTATGTATATTTTCTTGGTTTTCTGTTTTTGCTTCTAACTTGAATAAATGAGTTTCTTGGATTAATGCTGACAATTCACACTGTAACTGGTGGTCTATAGGAAGAAAATCAGTCCTTGGATATAAAGATCCTCCTCCCAACAATGACGATCAGAAGTTAGATTGGGCCTGAAAAATATATCCTAAATGAACAATATATAAGAGTGTCATAAATATAATTTCTAGCCTGGAATCCTTTCTCTCTGAGATCAGAGTGGCAGCCATCCTTCCTCTTTCCCTTCCTGGCAGAAATTAAAGTCTTCCCTGAACTGGGTAAAGAGATAATAGGATAGAGTCTCTTCTTTCTCCATTTGAGTCACACAACAGCACCCAAGCATATATGTGCATATATGTGGGAGATAGTCTCTTAACACAATTGCATAAAAATGAAAATCAACTGTTTATATAGAAATTTTGGTGGGAGTATTAAGAAGGAGAAAAAGGGGAAAGAAACAGGAAGAAGCAAATATTTATGAAGCACCTGTTATATGATGGATCCTATATTAACTGTCTTTAACATATTATCTCATTTAATCTTGACAACAGCCTTAAGTGTTATTATTCTCATTTTATAGTTGTGAAAATAGGCAAACCAAAATTAAACATTCCTAGAATTATACAACTTTTGTGTGAGATGTCTGAGGTTTCACTGAACTCATGTTTTCCCAGGTCCAGCTCCAGTGCTTTAGCCATCCTGCCATCTAGCTGCCTCAAGTACTTGAACATTTAATAATATGTGATTTAAATTAAAATCTATCCATAAATGCTCACTGATGCTTTTCTATGTCCTGATGGTGAACCGGGGCACATGTAGGCTATGCAAATAGAGCTCAAGTACCAAAAGAGCTCAAGCTGCCAAGCTTAAACAGGTCAACAGACAGAACAACTGCTGAGACCCAGCTAGCTAAGTATATAGACAACAAAAGCTTGATCAGTAGATAATGTTTTGTTCTTGCTTTTTTGCCTTTTCAATCTTTGTCACTAACAAATCCTTCAAAATGAGCTAGAAAGCACTTAAGACTTTCTTCTGTTTCTTTTAATACTATCTTGGGGGTGACCCTGAGAGACAGTGTGGTAGAATGGGTAGATGGCTGGTTCCAGTTCTGACAATGTCACACATTGTGTTTTAAACTACTAAAAGTGTCACTGCCCTGGATGCTCCCTTTGACTTTCATGTCCAAAGAGGGCTTTTCCACCTCTAATTCCTTATATGTATGAAATCATAGGTTTGAACAAACAAAACAAAAAATAAAGAGCACTTATTAATTTACTTATTAGTCCTTATGTAATATATTACATAATTAGCCCATTCTTTTCCTGAATATCTTGCTATATTTGCATCAATATATCTATGTCCTAGGTGGTATAGATAAGAGTACTGGGCCTGGAATCATGAGACCCTGAGTTCAATCCCAGTCCTAAGCATTTATTAGCTATGGGATCTTGTACAAGACATTCTTTTTGTCTTAAGTTTTCTTACCTGTAAAAGGGGGACAATAATAGCATTTACATCCTAGGATTGCTATAAAAATCAAATAGATAATATTTGTAAAGTGTTTAAGACAGTCTCTGACACAGAGTAAGGACTATGTAAATGCTAGCTATTATTATTATTGTTAAGTCATTTTGGACCAAGATGTAATCTACAACATCATCTAGAACTTGCTATTTACCAGCAGTTCTCAAAATGTGTTCCAGAAACCCCTGGAGATTCTTAAGACCCTTTTAAGGGATCCACATATCAAACTTATTTTTATAAATAATATTAAACTTTAAATTTCTAATATGGTATTTTATCACTCTATTATTTCTCTCTCTCTCCCACCTTGTATAATATATAGAAGTGACACAAACAAAAGCTCAGTTTTTAAGGGTGTAAGGCAAAGTTTCTTAAACTGTTGGTTGCATTTCTATATGGAGTCATGTAGCTGAATGAGGCAGTTACATAATTATGATTTATTATCATTAAATGCTGCATTTCAATATCTGTTTTGTATATCTATATACCTGGAGGTGCATAGAAATTTCTTGGTGAGTGTAATGTCTGGGCTAGCTTTCTGGAGGATCTCTGGAATCAGCCTTGGTCTTAGTGGAGGAGTGAAGTAGGCATTAGAGCCACCAGGAAGATGGTCAAAGATTGAATGTCTCATTTCCAATCCTCTCAGCCCTTAAATACCTTGGTATGATTACATCATTACAACACACTAAGCATGTGTGAGCTAGAGAACCATCATCTCATTAATCACATTGAATTAACACTCTGCTGTAAGTATCTTTGCTTCAAGTATACTTTTCTCAGAGTTCCCCAATATCTGTGGTCCTCTACAGGTGAGAAGAGGTCTTGAATAGAAAAACTTTTAAAAACCCTGATGTAAAGGGATCCTGAGACTAAAAAGTTTGAGAATCAATATGGCTCAATAAAACAGAAATTTTTACTGACAGATCCTTGAAGAACTGAAATAAAGTACTCAGGTTCCAAAAGCTGATTGTACAAGTACAAAAGAAAGGATCCCAAGCTTGGTAGCAGTTCCTGTGAAAAGTACCCCTATGCATGCATCAATATATCTATGTCCTAGGTGGTATAGATAAGAGTACTGGGCCTGGAATCATGAGACCCTGAGTTCAATCCCAGTCCTAAGCATTTATTAGCTATGGGATCTTGTACAAGACATTCTTTTTGTCTTAAGTTTTCTTACCTGTAAAAGGGGGACAATAAATAGGCATATATACATATATATCTATATATATAGATATATATGTGTGTATACATATACATATATATATATATAACAGATTTTGTTTTTGAAACAATTTTTGATTAAGGGGATAATAGAAAAAAGAACAAAGCATCAAAGAGACGATACATTTAAGGGTTATACATCAATGCTTCAAATTTAGGTCATTGTAAAGATCAGCTTCAAAAAACTTCTGTCTTTTTTATTACCACTTACAAGCAGATAACATCAGATTATAGTTATTAGTCCTCTCATCTATAAAGAATACTAAAGAAGCATACACAGATATGTTTGATATATAAATTATAAACGCATAAGTACATAAATGACCATATTCTAATTTTTAGTGTAGTAGTTGATTTTTGTTATGGTGGTAATGGTTTGTTTTTTCATATTTGTCTTACTTGATTAGATTGCAAGATATTTCAGGGTACAGAGCATGTCTTATGTTTACATCTTCCTCAGCACCTAAAACAGTGCTTTTATATCATGTGTAGAGGACCACAGATAGTGGGGGAACTCTGGCAAAGGTATACTTGAAGCAAGGATACTTACTTACAGCAGGGTGTTTACTCAGTGTGATTGATGAGATAATGGTTCTCTAGTTCACATATACTTAGAGTGATATAATGATGTAATCACTGTAGTTTGATATAATGATGTAATCACTCTAGTTGGCATATATTTAGTGTGATGCAATGACATAATCAGACTGAGGTTTTTTAGGCTGAGAAGACTAGAGAGCTCAATCCCAGACTCAGACAAGGACGAGGATTCGGACACAGAGGAGACACAGAAGACAAAGACAGAAACAGATCCTTCTAGTGGCTCTCCTCCTTCTTCACTCCTACACCTAAGACCAAGGTTCATCCAGAGATCCTCCAGAGAGCTAGTCTGGACATTATATTTTGGCTCCCTTACAGGGACCCCCAGAAGGACACTACATTTTGGCCCCTAAATGTGGGGCCCTAGACATGAGGCTCTGGCTGAAGGAACTATACTCAGCAGTTCAACTGTTGGGATTGTAAGCTCAACGGAGAAGTCCCTGTGACCCAGAAATAGGGTGAGAACAAAAAGAGACAAGCAGGGAAACTTTGGTAAGGGCTAAATTAGTCACTTTCATTTTTCAGCTGAATGGGACAAAAACTAAGAAAAGAGCCTCCCACAACCTGAAGGGAGTGTGTAGCATGCATAGTTAGGTTAAAAAAGCAGCAAGGTTTGCTGGTAACTTGGAAGCAGATCACCGGACTCTTAAATATATTAGAGTGCATGTCTCCTTGGCTCTCTAAGGAAGAAAAATTAGAGCCAGATATGTGGGAGAGCAAGTAATTGAATATTATAAAGCTATGGGTCTTGATTCCATTCCTGAGGAAACATTTCTTATGTACACTATAATACAATTGGCTTTAAAGAAGCCCACAAGTTCTAAAGAAAGGAAAAAGTTTAATGTGGACAGCCAGACAAGGAAGTATGAGGAGAAAGAGCAGGAGGGGAATGGTACTGACAAAGCAGCTGAAAGGCATGGAGAGTTGGATAAGAAAGGAGTTAAGTAATTTAAGGACACTGCTAATGAGCTTAAAGAGTGTGGTGCTTCTCACTTTCACAGTTCAGTTTCACTTTGCCCACACCTAGAAGGTACCTTTAGGGCATTCCCCATCTCCTTACCCTCCTCTCTCAATTTCACCTTAGTGGGCAGAGAAAAGAGGTGAAGTGGGAGGGGAAGTGACATCATCAGTACCATCCATGCAGCAGCTTTGTCCACCCCCATGGCAATTACAAAAGGCATTAAAGCTAAAGGGGAAGAACAGGATACATCTGATTTGAGAATAGAAGCATACTTTGTGATTGAAGAGTTTGACTCTTCAGGTCAAGAAAGAAGAAGACACACTCCTTTTAATCTGGAAATTATCAGAGATCTGAAAAAAGTTTGTACTCTTTAAGGGTCTACATCATCTTATGTTAAAACAGTATTAAAGAATTTGGCTTTTGAAATTTTAACCCCTAATGATTGGAAATCTATAGCAAGGACATGTTTAGAACCTGGACAAAACTTGTTGTGGCTTTCTGAATATAGTAAACTCTGTAAGATACAAACAAGCCCAGCGAAATAGGCAACCTTTGATCAATTATAAGGTATAGGTCCTTATGCAGACACTTTAGCACAAGTTAATTACCCTATAGAAGCATATGAGCAAATTGCTTCTATTGCTATCAAAACATGGGGCACCCTCCCAAGAAGACAAAATAGAGGGGGAGCCTTCACGAAAATAGCCCAAGTTCAAATGAACCCTTTGCTGATTTTGTGGGACATCTGCAGACAGCTGTCATATGAACTGTTAGTGAAAATGCAGCTACAGAACTTATGATAAGACAGTTTGCTAAAGAAAATGCTAATGAGGTTTGTAGAATTATACTAGGACTACACAAGGATGCTCCTTTAGAGGAGATCATAAGATGCTGTGCCACAGTGGGCACAAATACCTTTTATATCCAGGCTATGATGCAGACTTCCCAAGATCTGAATATGGGAACACAGGGTCTCTTTTGGCAAGGGACTTCCAGACTCATCAATGCTTTCGGTGTGGTAATTTAGGACATTTGGAAGCTCAATGTTGACATAAAGACAGAGTTAGAAAATAAGGTGGGAGAACACCTTATTTTCTAACTCTGTCTTTATGTCAACATTGAGCTTCCAAATGTCCTAAATTACCACACCGAAAGCATTGATGAGTCTGGAAAGAACAAGAACCAAAATCCCAGGTCCAAAATGCAATAGAGGCTTCCATTGGGCATCAGAATGTAGATTGACTCAGGGAAATGGGAAGTGGGGCTCGGCTCCAGGACCCCAGGCAAAAAACACTTGGGATATTGTGGCAGAAGATGTTACACGCAGCGAGTCTCTAGAAGTTCAGTACTTCTACATAATCAATCAGCCGAGAAGCAACCTCATGGGAAAAAAGGGCTTGCAATTGGAGAGAACAGAGTTGTATGCAGCTGGGTAACTACTGAGATATTCCCTGAAGAGGTGAAATCTGTCCCTTCCGGCCTATGGATCCTTTGCCTCCAGGCACAGTAGGCTTGCCTCCTGAGAGTGTTTACAAAACAGTGTCTATCCATACACTGATAGGAGAAACTGGGGAATGTGTAGCTAACATCCCAGTCACTAATACAGGTAGACAAAGTGTGACTTATCACCCAGGAGTAGTAATAGCATCAGGTTTACTGATACAGACTCCTGATATGCAATCTGTTGATATTTATCCAGATTTTGACTCCCAACAACAGAATCCATGAATATTCAGACTGCAGCTGTTACAGATGACCGACCTATGCTCACTATCTTTGTAAATGGCATACCACTGCTAGACACAGGTGCAGATCATAGACATTAGAGATGCCAGCTGGCCCAGTCGTTGGCCAAAGATTAAGGCAGACACTCTTATGTCTGGCATAGAAGGATCAATAGCAGCTGAAGTTGGTGCTACCCCTTTGAGATAGATATTTAAAGGTAAAACGGGAGTTTTTATTCCTTTTGTAGTTAAAAAAAAATCCCCATCAATTTATGGGAAAGAGACATCTTACAACAGGATTACAATGGCATTTTAGGCAGGGCTGCTGTTGAAGGCCTGCCAAAACTCTCACTTGTTCCTATTCAATGGAAAACTGATACACCAGTGTGAATAGAACAGTGACCCTTAGCTAGTGAAAAAATTCAGGCCTTATTAGATACAGTACATGAGCTACTTGACCAAGGACATTTACAACCTTCTCCAAGTCCTTGAAATTCCCCTGTATTTGCTATAAAAAAGAAATCTGGAAAAAGGAGGATGTTGACTGATTTAAGAAAAGTAAATAAACAGATGGAAACTATGGGAACTCTTCAGCTTGGACTTCCATCTCCTACTCAATTGCCTAGAGAATGGCCTCTTTAGGTTATAGACATTAAGGATGGTTTCTAGTCTATCCTTCTAGATAAGGAGGACATGAAAATATTTGCCTTTTCAGTGCCCAGCATTAACTAAGCTCAGCCCTATAAAAGATATGAATGTACAGTTTTGCCACAAGGAATGTAAAACAGCCCTACTATGTGTCAAATGCATGTTGCTGCTGCATTCTTACTCCAGTAAGAAAAACATTTCCAAAAGTAATGTTATTACATATTAGATATATTAGAATGTGCATCTGAGAAACTGTTAGAAGCATGTCTACAAAAGACCATAGAAACACTAAAGAACTACAAATTGCATATAGCTCCAGAAAAAATTCAAAGACATGCTCCTTTTCAATATTTAGGATATGAAGTATACCCTAAAGTGCTTACAGTACAAAATCTTTCCTTAAGAACAGAGAAGCTAAACACCTTAAATGACTTACAGAAATTTATAAACAGATATCCAACGGATGCATCCAGTGTTAGGCTTGACTACCTATCAATTGCGACCTTTTTATGACATTTTAAGGGGAGACAGTGCTTTAAACTCACCATGTCAGCTTACAAAAGAGGCTCAAGAGGCTTTGAGAGAAGTTGAACTGGCTCTATCCAATGTGGTTGAAAGTCACTCAAAAACCCTTGGAAATATCAGTTTTTGCTACAAAAGAGATATCCACAGCAGTCCTTCATCAATGAGACAGTGTGATAGAGTGGGTGAATCTCCCAGCACAACCAGAACAAAGTCTTACTCCTTACCTAGTGCTTGTGGCTAGAGTTTTATTAAAGGCCATTAAGAGAACAGTACGATTATCTGGGATAAGACTTTACAAGATGTACAACTTTTATACCAATGCGCAAATTAATGTATGCTGTGAAAGCATCCCAGAATAAGAAATTTTATTGGCCACAGCTCCAAATTTTACACGGGCCTTCATTAAAGATAATCTGACTATTACATAATTGGCAATGGATTTTTGAATAAAAGATTTCTAAGGTTCCTCTTAAAAGACCAACTATCTTTTTCAGATGCATCCAAATATAACATTTGTGCAATATACTCTCATGACTTAACTATAGAGTAGTCAGAACTCCTTTTCAATCCACTCAGCAGAATGAATTTTATGCAATCATTCCAGCTCTTACTTTTTATCTAGGAGATATTAATTAATATCTGATTCGGCCTATTCAGTAGGTGTGGTACAAAGAATTGCCACAGCCCAAATAAAATTTGTAGTCTCTAATATATATCAGCTCTTTAAGGAACTTCAAGAGCAAGTGAGAAATCTTCCAAGTACGACTTATATCTTGCATGTCCACTCTCATAGTGGACTTCCAGGTCCTATTTTTGACGGTAATTCAAAGGCAGATAGCCTTCTAATCAAGTTGGCCAATACTCCTTTGTTTCAAGAAGCCCAAGAATCTCATTCTAAATATCATCAGGTTGCTCGAGCTTCATGTTTGCAATTTGGGATAACAAAAGAGGAAGCTAGGAGCATAATAAAAGCCTTTACAGCTTGCCTTCCTTTCCACACTCCTATGGAGGGAAGAACCCTCGTAGTTTGAGACCCAATGAAATTTGGCAAATGGATGTGACCCATTATAAATTTTCTGGTCATCTGTTTTTATCCATGTTGTAGTAACCCCCTTTTCAGGATTTACTTTTGCAATACCAGCAGCAAAAGAGATAGCCTGAGTGATCACTGAATTCCTTATACAAGCATTTGCAATTATGGGTGTGCCACAAGCAATAAAAACAGATAATGGACCTGCATATACTTCTGAACATTTTGCACACTTTGGTGCACAGCATCAGATTTTAACATACCACCTGGCATAATTTTTAATTCTCAAATATAGGCAATAATAGAGAGGAGAAACAGAGACATCAAAATGCTCCTCTAAAAACAAAAGAAAGGGGGAGCCACAGGTAACTCTAGACAACTTTTAAATTTAGTTCTTTATACTATTAATTTTTTTTTTGATAAAGATGCACTGGCTCTGACAGACAAGTTTTATGACCCACCAGAAGGGCAGTGTCCAGTACGAACAGCTCCACTATCTTTACATAATCGCCAGGTGATGTGGAGAGACCCAGAAAGTGTTGTATGGAAGGGACCAGTTAGGTTAACTGCATGGGGGAGAGTGTTTGCTTGTATCTCTACAGGTAGAGGAGGAATCAGATGGGTGCCAACAAGCCATATTGGCCTCATCCATTGGAGAGAGATGGAGCAGATCCTTGAAACGAAGAAGACCCAGAAACATTGGATGGTTCCATCTCTGACTACATGTGCCACTGAAAAAGCATGGCTGTTTACCCAATGTGTACGGCAATTGACTCATGAACATCAAAAATTGTTAATGAGACTGCTGCAGGACTTCAAAATCTGCAGGAATCATTGAATTCCCTGACACATGAAGTAATGGACAATAGATTGGTTTGGGACTATCTCTTGGCTGCTGAAGAAAGTGTATATGTGATTGTTATTTATATACCCTCCTTCTAGGACTAATGGATATATATAATTCCTCAGGTTGATTCATGTTGTTTGTTACATCACTACTAGCCTGTATTACTATGTACTTATGTAATACCTCCCATGCTGATGGATTTACATATACCTGTTTCAATTAAGATCCTTCAGCCCAGAGGAAACCTGCTAACAATATCTGATTTGGCTCCCCATTTCCTTTTGGTGCCCATCTTCCTTCCTGAGAACTCAAGGAGGGCGTGACCACCTGTGTTCTAAAATAAAAGAAAGGGGGAGATATAGATAGTGGGGAACTCTGGGAAAGGTATACTTGAAGCAAGGATACTTACAGCAGGGTGTTTACTCAGTATGATTGACAAGATAATGATTCTCTAATTCACATATACTTAGTGTGATGTAATCAGACTGAGGTATTTAAGGGCTGAGAAGACTAGAGAGGCTCAAACACAGAGGAAACCCAAAAGAAGGAGACAAAAACAGAGATCCTCCTGGTGGCTCTCCTGCCTTCATCACTCCTCCACCTAAGACCAAGGCTCATCCAAAGATCCTCCAGAGAGTTAGTCCGGACTTTATAATCATGGACAGTCATCAAATGTTTGTTGAATTGGACTGCTGAAAGACAGCAAGACTTTTCTCCTTTTAATAGGTGCAAATTCCTATTTCTATTATTTAATTTCTTAACCCTTACTTTCTTATTCATCCTAGTTCATGTTTAAAATTTCATATACATGTATGTATACATACATATATTTACATACAATGCACATATGTGTAATGTATACATACAGATACTGATACAGAAACTTTTTTCTTTGTTCTGGAAACATGATCTCATTGTTTCCTAATTCCTAATAAGGAAATGCACTCCATCAGTGAAGATCAGCAACTTATCTATAACTAAACAAAGTATGTCTTGGGGGACACTGAAAAATTAATTGATTTGCTTATAAACACAGTCTGAAGAGGCCTAAAAATCAGAAGTGAGAATTATCTATACTCTAAGTCTTGCCTTCCATTCATGGCTTTTCATATTATATATGTGTGGATGGATATGTGTACTATGTAAATATATGTGTATGCATACAATTCATATTATATACATGTATACATACGTGCATATAAATGAACATATAAATATTTATTTACACATACACATATGCATAAACATAGTCGTGGGAATACAAAAAACACAAAGATACATAATGTCCATTTATGGGGACAGAAAGACAAGAAGAGATTTGTACTCCTTTGTTTATTTTTATTCTTAAAAATTTAAAGCTTTCTTCCCTTTCACCTCCCCTCTAAAATATTTGTAAATATATATTTTAATAAAACCTGAAATTGGAATAGAAAGCCATATATTTCATAAGCTTTACTTAATTGATAATAAAGAATACGTAACTGGGGCAGTTAGGTGGCACAGTGGATAGGGCACCAGCCCTGAAATCAGGAGGATCTGAGTTCAAATCTGATCTCAGACACTTAACATTCCATAGCTGCATGACTTTGGACAAGTCATTTAACCCCAATTGAGTCAACCAAAAAAAAAAAAAAAAAAGAATAGGTACCTGATATGCAAAATGGTGTGTTCTTTTTAAGAAATGCATTTAACAAAAAGAGGACATAAAGTAAGAAGAGTAAAGCAGTATACCAATAATAAAATATTTCATAAGAGAAAATGTAAATTAGATTAAAATTCTTTGCATAGAGTTAATTATCTTCTCTTTCTAAAGCAGAAACATGCAATTAGTGACCTAGTAAAGTCTGTCAACTACTTTTTTCAGTCTATCCTTGTTAATCTTTAATACTACTGACTGCTTCTCCTTTCTCCTCCAAAGTCATTTATTTCACTTTTGATTTTTATGATCCTATACTATTCTATTTATCCTCATCTTTTTGTTGCCACTTTGCTTTCTTCATCTCTTTCCCCAAGTGTAAGTATTATCAACTTAACAAATATTTATTAAGTGCAAAGAACTTCAATATAATATCAAAAATAGAATGGTTCCTGCACTCAAAGAATTTACATTCTCCTAAAGCAAGGGTTCTTAACTTGGGGAAAACAGAACACATATTTGGGGAGAGGTGAAAATGGATGGGGAAAAAATCACATCCTTATTTTTACTAAGCTCTGGTTTACTCTGTAATCTTATATATTTTATTTTATGCATTTAAATACATTGTTCCAAGAACAGGTTCACAGTTTTTCCTATGCCAGAAAATAACACTTACTAGATTAGGAACTCTTCTACTAGGGTAATATAAATACATAAAACAGTCAATACAAGGTAATTCAAAATAGAAGAAAACAAAATTAACTAGAAGAGAGACTAGAATCATGAAAAGATCCATGTTGGAAGATGCATCTGAGTTGAACTTTAAAGCTAACAAGTCTGCGTAAATGAGAAGGGATTTCATTCTATATGTGGACAAGAGTTTATTTGGCATGTCTGAAGGGAAATAGGAAATAAGACTGGAAAAGAAGATTGGATCTGAGATATTATGGGTCTTAAACATCAGTTTTCCTTTACACTAGAAGCAATAATGAACAGGAGATCATTTGGACACTGTGTGAATGAAAGATCCTAGAGGAGAAATGGGTTTAAGTTTTCTCTTGTTTCTTTTTTGTCTTTTCAAATTCATCGCTCAGTGTGTCCTCTCAGATTCAATCTTCGTCTGGATGATTCCTTAAACCCCAATCTCTTCCAAATTCTATTTTGCCACTTGAAATTTTCTAATGTATAGTTTCATCTGGGTATTTCATTGATACCTCAAACTTAATGTGTTGAAACTTAAATTCTTCATTATTTTCCTCAATTCTCCACCCCTAATCCAAGCCACTTTCCCCAATCATATCCATATTTCTCTGGATAAATAGTACCACTGTCGTCATAGGCAACCAAAATGGAAAATTCATATTGATCTTTTATTTCAGTTCTTTGTCTTTCAT
Organism: Sarcophilus harrisii; assembly: GCF_902635505.1. NCBI lineage: Eukaryota > Metazoa > Chordata > Mammalia > Dasyuromorphia > Dasyuridae > Sarcophilus > Sarcophilus harrisii. The sequence goes on from NC_045429.1 coordinate 128,327,586, forward strand.
ATTTAATCATTTATGAGATCCTGCCAATTGTTACTTTACAACGCTTTTATTCAATTTACCCTTTCCAGTATTTTCCAGTATCTTCACACTATTTTAAGCTATTATTAACCTCATGCCCAGTTTATTACAATATTTTATTCAATAGGCTGCTTGCCTCCAATGAGGCTCTTGCCTCATGCCATATACCTTTACTAGATACCTTTCCTAAATTACCATATTAATATCATTTCCTTGCTAGTTATGCATATATACATGTATATATTTGTGTATGTCAAAAACAAGAGCAAAATTTTAATAGTTTCTCAAAGATAAAAATAAAGTAAAAACCTATAATCCCAGGAATTGAAACTTCAAAGTTCCTTAAACATCATTTAACCCAATCCTTTTCTTTTACTGATTAAGAATCTGAGCCTCAAAAGGTTAGAAAAAATTGTTCCAGATTCATACAGGTTGTAAGCATCAGAGCATATTAAAATTAGAGTTTTCTGACTTTAAAAATTGTTCCTTGAACTGATGTTGAGCGAAATGAGCAGAACCAGGAAATCATTATATACCTCAACAACGATACTGTATGAGGATGTATTCTGAAGGAAGTGGATTTCTTCAACAAAGACAAGATCTAACTTAGTTTCAATTGATCAAGGATGGACAGAAGCAGCTACACCCAAAGAAAGAACACTAGGAAATGAATGTAAACTGCTTGCATTTTTGTTCTTCTTCCCAGGTTATTTATACCTTCTAATCCAAGTCTCCCTGAGCAACAAGAAAACTGTTCGATTCTGCACACATATATTGTATCCAAGATCTACTGTAATCTATTTAACATGTATAGGACTGCTTGCCATCTTGGGGAGAGGGTGGAGGGAGGGAGGGGAAAAATTGGAACAGAAGTGAGTGCAAGGGATAATGTTGTAAAAAATTACCCTGGCATGGGTTCTATCAATAAAAAGTTATTTAATAAAAAAAAATAAAAAATAAAAATTGTTCTTTCTGCTATTTGCATAACACAAATAGTTGTTTTTTTTAATCTTTCACTATTCTACACTCTAGCCAAATCATATAACTTACAATTCCCTGTACATGACTCATTCTTTTCTAAACCCCACCTCTATATTTACTTGAAATGTCCTTCATTGTCTTTGCTTGTACTTATTTTAATCATCCTTCAGGCTGTAGTCTAAATGTTTTTTTTTTTTTTTTCCAGGGAGGATTCTGGGAAGATGGCAAAGTCAGTAAATTTCAAGCTCTCCTGATTTCCCCCACAAACAGAGGCACAAACTGTGCCTCTGGGTGAATATGGACTGGTGAAAAAAAACAAGATGACTTGGGGCAGAACAGGGGTCTTTCTAGCATAACCCAAGAAGAGCTGAAGAAAGACCCCAGGCCAGGGGATTAAGCCATGTGAAGTGAAAACACCTCTAGTCAGAAACACCAAGTGGGGCCCCTGGGATGAGCTGGGTTTGGCTGCCAACCACAGGAACTTTCATTTCCTGGATAATGTGGGGAATTAGTGGGGGGAAGAGAAATCTGAGTCTGGGAAGACTGAGGGAACATCTGCTGATGAAAACCGCCAAGCCCAGATGTGCTATGCTGCAGAGACAGGGCCCTGGATGAATAGGAGCCAGCACATCCTTGAGTGCAGGACCAATAAGGCAGGGATAATGCTGGCTACATGCACTTGCTGGAAGGGGTAGCTCTTTGTTTGGGGTTTCAGGTCACAGTGGAGAGCTGAAAGGAAGCTAGAGGCACCATCCCCCACCTCACGATTAAAGGTGCTTACAATAATATTTCTCATTTAAAAAAAATAATCATCAAAGAAGAAAAAAAAAAACTACAGAAACTTACTGTGGAACAGGGAAGCCTAAGGTTCATCTTCAGAGGAGGACACTGAAGTCAATAAAACTTATTTTATCCCAGAGAGTAAAGTTAAATGGCTTTCTGCCCAGAGATAATTTACAGAACTAAAAAAATAATTTAAAAATCAAATGAGAGACACTGAGGGAAAAAGATTTTTTTAATTAATAAAAACCATCCAAAAAAACAAGATTATTAAAAACAAGTTAACTAGCTAGAAAAGGAAACAAAAATCTCAGAGATGTAAATAACTCTTTGAAAATTAAAACTGGGCAAGGGGAAGCCAGTGAAGTTATAAGAATCCAAGAAATTGAAAAAATACATATAAAAAGAATGGAAAAATGGATGAAAATGTGAAACATAAGAAAATTTTATAAGAAAACAATCAAGAAGAGAAAATGACAGAATAACTGGAGTACCTGAAAGCTGTCACCAAAAAAAAAAATAATAATCTTGACATAATATTGCAAGAAATAATCCAAGAAAATTGTCCTGGAGTGATAGAACACAAGGAAAAGTAGACATAGAAAAAATCCACTTAAATCCATACTTTCCTAAAGTATTATATTAATGCCACTCCCTTTCTATTTATAAATACATATGTATGTATGTATGTAAGTATATATATAATATATATATATATATACATCAAAAAACAAAAACAAAAGCAAAACTTCAATAGCTTCTCAAAGTCAAAAATAAAGTAATCACAGAATATATATAATCTATAATCACAGAAACTGGAGCTTCAAATTCCCTTAAACATCATTTAACTTAATCCTTTTCTTTTACTGTTGAAGAAGTTGAGGCTCAAAAAGGTAGAAAAACTTGCCCAAGATGCACACAGGTTATCAGAGAATATTAAAATCTGATTCTTCTGACTTCAAATACTCAAAGAAAAGTACCACCTCAAATAGATCTTTTGTAGAAAACATCTAGGAATATTATTGCCAAATTTCAAAACCCCTAGATCAAAATAAAAATTGTGTAAGAAATATGAAAAAAATCAAATATGCTGGAGTTGTAATTAGAATTGCACAAGACTTACCAGCAGCCACAAGGAAAGATCACAGGTCCTGGAATTATATATTTTGGCAATCAAAAGAACTAGGTCTGTGGCCCAAAATATTATATCCAGCAAAATTATTCATTATATTGAATGAAAAAAAATGTATATTAATGAAGTTGCAGATTTTCAGTACTTTCAACCAAACCCAAACTCAATAGAAAATTTAACATGTAAGAGCCAATATCAAAATCAATTTCAAGGAACTTAACATGGACCAATTGTTTATGTTTTCTTACATGGAAATGTATACCATATGTATAAGATTTACATCAGCAACTGGGTAGCTCAAAAGAAAGACTGGGGCATAGTTGACCATGATCTGACTCTAAAAAGAAAAATCTTTTAGGAAAAGGAAAAAAAAATAGTAATTATGTTACACAAATGAAGTGCAGAGGAGAATAGAGAGATTTAGAAGGGGGAGGAGGGCTCATAGTTCTGAAAATCTATTCACATTGGGAATGAACTAGAAAACACTACATATATGCCATGAAGGGTATAGCACCTTCTAAAATCTATAAAGAAATAAGAGCTGAGGCATGGATGGAGGGGGAAACAAAAGGTGGGGGAAGCAAAGAGTGCAGGAAGAAAGCAGGGGAGGGATCCATGGGTGAGAGGAGATTAAATAATAGCCAGGGAAATTAAAAAACAGAATGAAAACAGAAGATTTAGCAAGAGACAGGAAAAGAAAAAGATATACACAACAGGGATCAGGAGTATAATTTGCTATGGAAAAAAATTACAGCTAGTAATCACTGATGTTAGACAAAATCAAACTAAAAATTTAATTATGAGAGAAATTTCTATTTTATGTCTGTCAATCATACTAATGTTGTATTAGAAGTATGTTTATACATGGATAAATGTATCTGTATATTTATATGCCTGAGTACATGTAGATATGTATGCATATATGGATGTTGCTCTATGTGTATATATAATATATATATATATATATATATGTGAGGATCTGTGGGTAGATGTATATGTGTGATTATATATATATATCTATAGGGGTATGTGAGGGGGGGGTGTGTGTACTAGTATGTATGCATACATCTATACATATCTATATCTATAGATATGGATATAGATATCTATGTTTAATTATAACCTGTTTGGGGGACATGGGAGAGGTGAAAGGAAAAAAAAAGAATAAAGTTAAAAAGTGCATAGCAGAGAATAAAAGAACAACCTACAAGGAAGCAAAGACAGACATGATTATAATTTCTTCTACTATTACATATTCTTTCTTGAACTGGTAATTTATTGTTTTATATAAAGATAGATAATAATCTATCTAAAATACACATATTTTAATATGTGTATGTATATATGTATGCATGTATGTATATTTTGGTGAAGTAATTGGGGTTAAGTTTCTTGCCCAAGCGTCACATAGCTATGTTGTTATCTGAGACTAGATTTGATCTTTTAATTGCCCCTATTGTTATATATATTGAATTCTCCCCTGAAGTCCTGTTGGGCACATGGCAATGTTGTGTTTTTTTCCTTTTGTTTTATTTTTCTTTTCTGTTTTTCTTTTTTTATATTGTTTTTTAAATAAAAAATAAAAAAATACATGAAACTGAATAGATTTATTTTTAGAACTCATGAAACAATTATCAGACTATATATGTATTTGTGTGTGCATATGTATTGCACATATGCATATATATGCATTTATATGTATATACATACACACATATGCCATGTTATCCTGTGCTACCTGTCACCCTCCAGTGTAGGTTTTCACCTTTCAGTAGGTAAGCTAACTTAGTTTAGATAGAATTGCTTCCCCTGAAAGTATCAGAGAGGATAAACCATTTACTGTTTATCTCAGTAATGAAAATCTATTAAAAGTTTAAAATATTGCTTCAATATATTATTGGGTCAGTAAATAATTTGTTTGGCTATGAGCCTAAGGACCTTTTTAAAAACATTTTTTTAAAAAATGTAAGTTTAAATCTCAATTTAGCTGCCCAGGAAACATTCAGAAAAATGCTTTTAGCCAAAGTAAATGATAACAGTCTAGCAATTTGCTCCTTTTTGAAAAGTAACAACACTGATCTTTGACTTGTGAAAGAAAACATAATTAAATATAGCCTAGTTTGTCAAACAAGCCTTCTAGCAGTTATAAGTGGGCAATGGGAGTGAAACATTAATTTGTGACCTAAATTTTTCATGTAGAAAAGAATTTATAAAAAGCTAAACTGACAATCTCACCATTTTATAAATAATTTTAAAATTATAAATATCTTTAATATTAGAGAACCACAAATCCATTTGTTTACTCTTTCTAATTTGGGTACTGGGAAATGGAAAAGCAGTATAATAACAGTGGGGAGTAGAGATAGTTTTTGAGTCAAAATGATGTAAAATCAGTTCTCACCTCCAACACACATTGCTAACTGTAGGAGGCAGCTAGGTGGCACAGTGGATAAAACACTTTATCTGGAGTCAATAACACCTGAGTTCAAATGTGATCTCAAACGCTTACTAAACACTCAAACACCCTGGGCAAGTCATTCCATACTGTATTTTTTTTTTAATCCACTGGAGAAGAAAATGGCAAAACCATTTCAGTATCTTTGTCAAGAAAAACCCAGGAATAGTATCGTTCATGGAGTCGCAAAGATTTGGACATGAAACACCACTACCCTAAACAAACCATTTTATAACTCAGGCAAATATATCTCTAAAAATATAAATAATGGAAGAAGTGCACAGATCTCTTAGGCAAGAGTGTTTTTTCTTCTGGATTCCCCCAAACTAATGATGGCCAAAAAAGTCTTATTTTTAAAAACTGACATTCACTTTATAGAATACGAAAAGGTAGTTTAAGAGTGTGATCTCATTAAGGAAACATATTCAATATGATTATTGATGATTATAAATTAAATAATTCATGATAAAGTGGGAAGAATTGTAAATATAGTCAGACCCTAGATTTTCGCACTTTGATTCTGCTACTAACTACATATGTAGTCTGTTTAAATTCTCTTTCTAAAGCTGATTTTTTTTAGATTCTTTATTTCTTGTTTTGTTAATCTCACAAAATATTATTTTTGGTACACATTCATGCATGTAATTTAAGTTTTCATATAATTGGGCAGATTAGCTTCTCTTCCCTATCTTTGTCCCCTTTCTCCATTACTTATGAATTCTTCCTCATTTTTAATTTTGATAATTTAGTAATTTGCTAGCTCTTTATTATAAAGTCTTAATCATATTAAAGTATTTTATTCCTAAACTGTTGTTGTATTAACATAAATATGTAATTCTATGTTCTTAATTTAATCACTTAATGGTTTGTTTTCATTTTAATTTAATTTGATTCAAAATCACTACTTTTATACTTGTTCTGGGGTTACTATTTTTTATTTTTAAAGCTTTTTATTTTCAAAACATATGCACAGATAATTTTTCAACACTGACCTTTTCATAGCCTTGTGCTTCAGTTTTTCCGCTCCCCCACCCCCTCTTTACATGGCAAGCAATCCAATATATGTTATACATATTAAAATACATGTTGAATCCAATATGTATAAACATATTTATACAATTCTCTTGCTGCACAAGAAAAATCTTATCAAAAAGTAAAGAAAATGAGTAAGACCACAAAATGTAAGTGAACAGCAACAAAAAGAGTGGCGTTACTATTTTGTTAACTAGTTTAATCTTGAAACATGTTATTCAGTCTTTTTGTTACATTATAGGTTTTCAATGATTCTTATACTGATAAAGTTTCTGAACACTTTGGGTATAGTTCACTAAATTTACTAAGTTGGTATTGTTAGATAATCATTTGCTTCAGGTCACCCCTTCTTCAGAATTTTGATATTTAGCTCTGCCAGACTAAAATCCGGTTGTCCTTTCAATTGTTATTTATGAAGCTCTGGGACAGTGATATATGATCACAGAGATTGTATTATATAGCAAATTTCATTAAATTTTTTTTAATTGAAGGTAATAATAAGCATAGTCGGTAGCCACTATCTAACATATTTTATCTATATCTATATATTTATATATAATATTATTATATAATATTAAGATTATGGAATTACAAAGATTTAAAATTATAACAGTCTTTACACATTTAGTCCAACCCTCTAAATTTAAATATGAAATAATGGAGGCCCAGAAAGGTTGACTCTCTTGATACTAGATTTTTTTAAAAAATGGAGGACATTATTGGTATAGACTAAATAAAGAAATCTGAATTCCCACAAACAAATGTATCCAATGATATAATATTCAACAAATTTTAAAACATAAATGACTAGGGAATAATTTCCTTCTAAAAGAATAGCTGGCAAAATTAGAAAAAAATTCCAGTAAAAATAAGCAAATAGCAAAAATATATTGCATAATAAATTTTAGATGGAGAAAAAAATCTAAATATAAAAAACCTTATTACAAAAATTTATAGAAGACAAACTTTCCATCTATTACAGCTAAGGATTCAGCAAAAATGTATAACAAAGAGAAAGGAAATCATAAAAGACAAAATACAGTTGATTATATAAAACCAAAAATGTTTTGACACTAAGTCAAAGTGATATACATTATCAGAAAAAGATACATATTTGGAAGGCAGTTGCATTAAATGCCTTTATAAAAGTATTATATCTAAAAACATATATTTTAATTGGCTCCAAAACCTAATTTAAGAGTTGTTTCCTAGTAGACATATGGTCAAAGAATATTAACCTTTAAAAAAAGAAAAATGCAATTTATCAAAACCCACATGGATCTAATATTAAAAATAATGGTTAGAGAAAATGCAAATTGTAACAACCATAACATGTTACCTTACCACTATTAGTTAAAAGATGAAAAATATTGTTAGAGTGATGTTTAAATTTTGTTAATCAGCCATTTCAGTCATGTCCAGCTCTTCATTACTTCATTTGAAATTTTCTGGGCAGAAATACTGGAGCAGTTTGCCAATTCCCTCTCTAACTCATTTTTACAGAAAGAATGAAACCCAATTCTGTATGTCCACTCATACAGGCAGTAGATATGAGGCTTTTTTAAACTCAGGTCTTGATCTGGCACTTTATCCACTGTGCTACCTAACTGCTACTTTTAAGAATTTAAGTATTCTTATAAGTTAATAATATAAGTTAATGCAATGTTTGTAAAGATGTGAATTGGCTAGACCATTATGGAAAACAATTTAAAATATAAGAAAACATGTTCAGAAATTTTGACTTATAAATTATAATACTCAAGGAGTATAGCAGCTAGAAAAACATGTCAAGTACAAAAATGTCTTTAGTAGTTTTTATCAAATTAAAACAAAATATTATATGAAAACAATGGAATATACACCATAAGGTACAATACGATAAATATAAAGAATTCCGAAAAAAATTAGAAGAGTTGTAGTAAGTTTTAGAGAATGAAAAGAGTCAAGAAATGTGTGTGTGAGTTAAATTCAACAATCTTTTCAACAATTCAATAGGTGAGAGGTACTAAAATTTCAATTGAATAAATGGTTTATGCCAATATCATTATCAAAATTAAAAAACAGTTATCCTCTTTCTGATAACAGATCAGTAAAAATGTTCAGGGAATTTATTGTATGAAGGATTTGGTACTTGAAAGTTACTTAAAAAACATTTAACATTAAAACAAAATACATTATTTTTTTCAGAAAAACATGTGCATCATTCAAATCAGAAAAACAGATAAAATGAAAATTTACTTCAATATAGACAATTTAAATAAGTTCTCAATATCCAAAGTGTGAAAAATCAATTTCTTCCAAAAGTAAAGATGCAATTACTTAAAAATCTTAAATGAAACAAAATAAGAATGAGGAGGTCAAAAAGAATCAGAAATCTTAATCAACATGTAATCTCCTTGCCAAATGGAGGAACATAATAACACATACTTAGGGTTCAAGCTTATTTCAAAAACATTATGGGAAAGGAATAGAATAGAAGTTATTATAGGTATTAAGTGGTAAAAAGCAGTTGAGAAGAAAATTAGTCTCTGGAGAGCTTTTCTTAAGATCCACTGAAACCAAATCATTTTTGACAACAACTGCATTTAATACTAGACTACAGCAAATAGATGCAAATGAAAAATATTCTGTAATTTTTATGATTTTATTTTTACTGATGATGATAATGGAACTACAAAGTTTGGATTTTTACCAATGAAACTGGCATTGATAAGGAATTCGTGACGGAACCCAATCAAAATATATCATGGAAACAACACAATTTTTGAATCCCTTAGGCATCAGATTGGGAAATTTGACAAAAAGAATACTTTCCCCCCGGCAGAGTAGTGTGATAGAATAGATATCAACACCACTAACCCATAAACTTGCTTTTGGATCTCTATAAATAATATTTCTGAGACTAGCTTATGTAAACATGTAGAATAGTTTTGATGAAAACAAATTTGATATCAGAGTTTTGATTATCTACAATAATGGCTATATATTTATGATTATGCGACAGTCCCAGAAGAAACATTTTTTCAGAGTTCAATAAAAGCAATGACAGCAGGTTCTTAACTCTAAAGAGGTCAAGTAAATTTACAAAATCAAATGAGAGTAAAACTCCGTCCTTCCCTCTATACCACCTCCCTCCTTCCCTTCTTTCTTCCTTCCTCTCTTTCTCCCTTCTTTCCTCCCTTTCTCTATTCCTTTCTTCCTCCCTTCCTTCTTTCCTCCCTTCCTTTTTTTTCTTTTTCCCCTTTTTCCATTCTTTTCCCCCATATAATTACAATTCTCAAAGATCTCTCAATATACATATGTGAGTGGAGTTAAGAAATGATGCCTTGTATTCCTACCAATCTCTATTTTAGGATCCCTGAGAAGTGAAGAAATTAGGGAACCATCAGACATGTTAGGAATTAAGATATTTCCTTTTATATATAAAAAGGGAATCTGGGAAATTAATTTTCTTTCTCCTTGCTTTCCCTGAATGCTGATCTGACACTATTTTCATCCAACTAAAAAGCAAATGGAGACTTACCAATAGACATAGACCAGATATCATGTAGTATCATGCAGTATCTACCTGAAACTGAATCCTATTCCAGGTATCTCTATATATGCCATAGTGGTATGTAATGGCTTAGGTGGAAAGAAGAAAAAATATGAAATCATCCATTTTATTTATATGATATATTTTTCTCTCATCCCATATTCAGGCAAATATCACAGAATAATGAATTAAAGACATATCTGATTTGAAGATATTTTCTTACTCAAAGTATAATAAGGAGTTCCTTGGAAGTCATGAGGATATTTGCTGTTCAGGAACAACTAAAAAGTTCCATGGAAGTTAAAAAATTAGAAGAATTCTATGGATTTACTATTCACATAATTTATATTCATGGTATATTTATACATATGGTATATTTGTATATAGTGTGTTTGATCATAGAGATAAATTGCATTGTTTTATTTTGCAAAAAATATATATTCTCCTTTTTATTAAATGTGATTACATATAAAGTTTTTCTCTCTAGACAGCCCATCTGTTTGATTCTATGATTATGATCAGGTTTATATTTATATGGTCAAAACATTCTAAAAGGAACATCAGGAGTTTCCATAGTAACCCTTGAAGATAAATTGTTATATGTTTTTAATATGGAGCTTTGTAATTGTGCCTTATTTAAAGACTGAAAATTTTGAAGGGGAAGTAGAGGCAAATTGAAGTACAGAAGTTGCTAGTAGTTTTATATTGTTATCTCATTGAAAACTGATACTAGATATATCTCATTCACTGACTGAAGGTAAACTTTGGAGAAGACATTCTTTGGAGTTAATGACTTCATAATCATGGGAAGGTTTATGTTGCTGAAAACAGAAATGATCACATGTAAGTGCCAGAGAACTGAAGAAGGTCCCTTTAGTCCAATCTTCCCTTTCTAATGCAGGGCACTACAAAAAGTTTTTTTTTTTTTGGCATCTATTATGTGCCCCCATTTTATTTATCAGTCTTTTCTATTACTTTCAAATAAAATCTTCTGTATTTTGTTATTCACAGAAAATGTTGCTTTCCACCAAAAGGAATAACAACAACAAGAAATGACCCACGTTTTCAGAATCACTTTGGAGATATATTAAATTAAAGAAATAATGAAATAAAGGAAGATGCTTACCTCTCACAACAAAGGTATTTATAAGACATCTTCCTCAAAGGAGATGTTATTTGAAGATGGAATTACATTTGTCACAAATAAGAATTCAGAAATATGTTGCTTTCAACAACTTTACTAGACTTTACTTGAATATAGACTCTTTAGGTGAGGTTATGCTAAATAACGAAAGAGCGAAATATACTACACAATAAAGATTTGTAGTACGAATTATGACTCTAATTAATATAAAATATCATTAAAGACAAGACTGAAAAATGTTTTATGCAGTCTTGTAAAATTTAAGTAAACTATTAAATAGATTGTAATCAATTATGATTAATATTAGCTAAAAGAAAAATAAATCACTTTCTAATTGGAACAAATTCTGTATTGCATATTGGTGGTATATGAGAATCTTTTTGGCTTTAGGCACAACTTTTACTGGAGGTTTTTGTAAACAGAAATGTTTTGTTTTCTCAAACCCCAAGAAACACAGGTACATACACACAGACCCACACACAGTCTCACACACATTCTAAATGACAGTATGTATAATACCATAACAGTCTAATCAAAATGGTAGCCATTTTACAGACTTACTTTATGAGTATGATATATATATATATATATATATATATATACACACACACACACACATATATATATATATATACACATAAGTATATAAGTTTATTGTGACATTAGAAAATATTTAATTGTAACTGTTCAGATTCTACCAATGAGTTACACAATTTCGAAAGTTATATTAGCTAGATACATTCCCAGTTATTTGATAAATTTAGTTTGTTATACTAAATTCAAAATCATTCAATTCAAAGAAATATAATTGATTAAGCTTATGTTTTAAAGTTATACATGTACCATGTTTCACTATCTTTCCTTTGTACTAAATTCCCCCTTTTGTTGCTTTTAAGATTATTTTATTTCTAATGACAAACATAACATTATAAATTACATTCTGATTACACCAATAGGCAGACATATATTTAATCAAAAGCTAATTGGAAGGTTAGTTTTTAAGAAACTTTGGAGTGGGCCAGGCTTTTAAAGGTGTATCAGCAAATTTATAATGATGTCGAAATATTTTGTATTTCAGTGAAACATTTAATGGAGAAAAATGTTGAATCTAGAATTTTATGTTTTGAATATTTTTTTTTTTGTCTTATTTGAGTGAATTTCTGCCAATCTGATCTGACAGTTTTATAAGAGGTTCGTGTAAAATTCACCTTGAATCTGAAGTGGGGTGGGGGCAGGGAAAGGAAATCTTTCTCATTTAGGCCGGTAGCAGCTGGAGGATGTTGAGAGGCCTGGAAAGTAGCAGATGAAATCTTTGGAAGGTGCTTACAAATCAAAACATTTATTATTAAATCATCAGAGGGTGATGGGCACAGCATTTCACTCGCCCCAAACCTTTTGTCCACCTGTATCTCCGTGTACCCTGCCTGGTTCGGAATGAGTGCATTGAATTGAGGAGATTTTCACTTACGACTGAATTTTTCATCATGGCTTTGACAGTGAAGCCGTCAGAAACCAGGGAGTGCGGCTGGTGCACCGGGAGTGGCTGTTGCGGCTGGAGTTTGGTCCTCTTCATCATCTTCTCTGGATTTTTATTTAGGTTCAGGGTCTCTTTTTCTGCCACCATCTTCCTAGGAAATGTCTTGTTCCCACATCCAGTGCTTTACGAATGACTGGGAGGTGGAGGGGAGGGAGGGAGGGAGGGTCACAGCCGGAGTGGGGTTATGGAGAGTAAAAACGGAATTGTAATGGTAATAAATTAAACCCTCCAGGTCCTGCCCGGGTTTGCTCCCACTTCCAGCTGTTTGTCAGCTCCAAGGTGAAGAGGGAGTTTGGGGGAGGGAAGGGGCAGAAAGGGGGGGCAGGACCGTATTCTGCAGCTGCAACAGGCTTCCAAAGGTGCTCCGCGAAGTTGCTAGGCAACGTATCAACATCGCAGCGGAGCAGGCTCGCAGTGACGTAGGCATTCGAGGCCAAGAGCCGGCAAAAGGCCTCGGGACGGGGGCGGGGGCGGGGGCGGGGCGGATTAGAAAAGGGGCAGCAGGTTCCGCACTACATCTCCCAGAAGGCCGCAGGGACGTGTGCGTAGGTCCGCGCGTGCGCTCACCTCCTCCTCACTCTCCCCCTCCCCCCTTTTCGGGGGGCGGGGTGGGGCAGGTAAGGGGCGGGGCAGGGAGGGGGCGGGGATAGAGGGAGGAGGGATCCGAGGTCTTTAAAGCTGGGAACGCTGGTCGTATGAGGCGAGCGCGGGGCCTAGGGGCAGGCCTCTGTGCGTGTGTAAGCCCCCCTACGCCTGTCCTTAGAGCCACCACCTACTTTGTGACCATGATAGGTACGTGGGTGTCCTCCAGGTACAGCTGCTTTCCACTTATTCTCTCCCCCATCCTGTGCTGGTTCCTTACGCAGGTGTGAGCCCCTGCTGATCACTGTCAAGGACGGTCTGGGTCACCTGGTGAGGTGAGAGCTCTTCTGAGTGTCCCAGACTCATCCTGGTGGAGGTCAGGATTGGAGATTTCTTCGGGCCTCTAGCTTCGCTGCCCCCCCCCCCCAACTCCGCCCTGAGGACCAGAGTGTGCCCTTCCTCCCGACACCCCTCAGAGAGGGTGAGCTCACCATTCCCTTCCCCAGTGGGTCGTGTGAGCAACAATTCTCCCGCCAAACAAGAGACCGTCCAAGGAACATTATCTTAACAGTGCCCATTGGAAATTTGCCCCTCCCCCCGCAAACCCTGCAAACCTTCAAAAGCTGTTGAGGTTTTCGAAGGTCAAATCCCCCCCCCCCCACCTTGTATTTTTCATGCTCACATCTTCTCCCCACCATTTAACTCGGCTGCCCTTCCCGTGCTTGATGTCTGCCCCTTCTCTTCCCCCCCCCCCCCGCCCCTCCCCCCAATTATATTGTCAGTGAGCAACCTTTGACTATCCCGGGGAGAGCTCCTGAAACAGGAAACGAAAGGGATAGGCGGTCCATGTCAGCTGTAATGAGAGGCGGCTCCAAAGGAGGTTTTAAACTTCTTCATGTCTATGATTTCTTTTTTAAGGCTACATATGAGCAGATAATTTTGAAGTCTGGGACAAAATGAAAGATCCATCTAGATGATCTTGTGATAGATGGAAATGGAAAACAGCTTAAAAAATCTTTTTAAAAAACCAGAGTTTTTCTTACGGGAAAAAGTGAACAAGTTTGTTGTTGTTGTTGTATATTTATCCCTATACATTGTCCCTAAAAATTAATGGAAAAAACATAGGCTTAAGACTTATGTTTCTGGAACTGTCAATGACTTTGTCAATGACTTTGCACAACCAGTGTTTGGGTTTTATAGAATTGGTTTTTAGATTATTGTTGACACAATAACTATTAGTGATATAGTATCTTTAATTGTTGCAAGTGAATATTTGGAGCCAGTTCAGAAATGTTCAGAAAGCTTATTAATCTGGGGGAGGGGGTGAAGGGAGGGAGGGGAAAAATCGGAACAGAAGTGAGTGCAAGGGATAATGTTGTAAAAAATTACCCTGGCATGGATTCTGTCAATAAAAAGTTATTTAAAAAAAAAAAAAGAAAGAAAGCTTATTAATGTGTTTATATGAGGCACTTTTTTTATTTTTTAGAGAATGGATCACTTCTTAAATATTTTCATTTTGTTATAAAATTAATGATACAATGGAAAAGAATATTCCTCCTGTTGCCTAAGAAATAAATTCATGACTATCATATTCCTTGGAGACTATGTAGAAATAGGCTATCTTGAGTTTTGAATTTGTGAAGTTTTGATAGGCCTTTTTCTTACCCCTTTCTACCTTGGTACTGCTTTCAATAAATGACCCATAGAAATTAAATTAATGTTTGAAAAACATTAATCATAGGCCACATTATATGACTCTTTAGAATTTACAAAAGTTTCCCCATCACTACTTTGGGAGCGAGATAGTGTTAACATGAATATCTTGTTTTATAGAGAACCAGAAAGATAAAGTGACTGACTCCCATGGTTTTGAAGCTAACAGTGGAACTGGGATTAGAAACCAATTTTCTTAACTCCAAATCCAACACATACTTGTCACAAATCAGATAAGTTGATGCTTATAACAACCACTCAGGCCACATGCAAACCTTGAGAAAGGCAAAAAACAAAATTCAAAGAATAAACATTTATAATAAAATTTGCATAAGTAACAGATCAAGAGGGGGGACAGAGAAACACTAGTGCACTGATTAGGTAAATTTGTGTTACTTGGTCTAATGTATTTTGCATAATTTCTGAATTTTGTTGTGGATTATTATATTTTTGTGCCTTTTAATTATGTAACCTTTCCACTGTACTCTCCTACGTTATATTTCAGTGGACCTGATCATGAGCTCATAAAGGCTTTGAACCAAGAGAGCATATGATCTGGTAAATTGGAACAAGCCCAAAGATTTCTGAATAAGGTCCATTATGGGACTGTTTATCTGTATTCTGAGGCCAGAAAGTTGGCCATAAAGTGATCATATTTATTTGGCTGTAGAGACTAAGACTAAGTCATGGCTCATTGAGAAAAAATGTTTGATTAGAAGTTAGAGAACCCGAGTTTGAATAATAGCTGTGCTACTTAAAATTTGGGTAGGTCATCTGGGATGAAACTGAGGTTTCATCTTTTGTTAAATTAGAAGAGTTGGGTTGACCTCCTGCAGCTCTTCATCTATGATCCCATGAGATCAGGATTTAAAATATAACTCACAAAAGGGTTATGATAAACATTAATGAAAGGATGACCATATCAAAAATATTTCAGGCCCTTGAAATATTGAAGGAAACTCAACAAGTTTAAAAATAGCCATATACATGTATATTTAAATAATGTGTTAAATTAGATATACATATTATAATTATTTAAAAATCATTATAGTTAGCTTTAGTCTAAAGGGTTCATTTAACCATAGACCATCATCTAGGAAATGATTATGGTTTTTAAAAAGATAGTAGTTGGATAAAAACACATCCTATTGTGTGATTGCTGATTTAGGGAAACAAGTGAATACTGTACTTGATGTTTTAATTAGGTGGTGATGTGACCCTCACCAATGACTGATGCAGATGCTTCAGAATAGATCTTTAGAAGTATTTGTTTGGTTGGTTTTTTGGTAGCATAACAATGGAAAATAAGTGATTGTATGTTGGAAAGGAGGAAGATTGTTGTCATGGAAAGTGCTAGAATTAGGAGTTATAAGACCTAAATTGAAATCCTGAGCTTCATAGTTATTAGCTATATAATCCCGAGCAAATTATTTAACTTTTCTGGGTTAAAGATCCTTATCTGTAAAATTTCATTATTACTTATAATATCTGTCTCAGAGTTGTTTTGGGAAAAACACTTTTCAACTTCACTGTGAATTATTTTAAACTATATATCTCACATGATAGAATGTGGACCCCAGATTTAAAAGATATATAAATTTTAGTCATAAAGTATCTGGGTATTTTTCTGTTATTGTAAGAAAAATCATACTGTGATTTTACTGTTATTAAATCATTAAACTGAGAATCTTATCTAGGACATGTTTTATTTTTAAAAATTCTTTTAGGAGCACTAAAGTTTGTAAATCATATTTTAATTGTAATGTTTATTCTCATAAAAATAGATTCTACTTGTGGGTCTGATATATTTTTCTAAAGTCGGGAGTTTAGAGCACAATGTTTACTCAATAATTAAATCTAAAATGAGTTCATGTAACTTTGGGGTGACATAGTTGAACGTTAAACTAAATTCATTCCTGTTTTCTATCTATTGAAAATTTTGGATTTTGATGGTTCATGTAAAGTAAGTGTGTGTATACGTGTGTGTGTGTGTGTATGTATAGTAAGTCTGGTAGAGAGATTTGTGCATTTGTGATGAAAAGTTTAGAGCCAGAAAAAGCATTTTTGATCTTCACCTGATGCAAATCCAGAAATCCAGGAGGTCAAGAAGATTGCTTGCAAATTGTATAAATACTTGGAATTTTGCCAGTGGCAATTATATATTCATAGGATTTGGGTCCTTTAATGTCCGTGCCACTGTGTACCCTCTTTAAAATTTTTTTCCAGTAACACCTTTGAAAAAATACTAATATATTGTCATTGATAATGCTAAAATATGCTGTGTAAATGTTAAATAATACTGTACTTATGCTACATTATTGTGTGGAGACTTTAAAGTATCATTTAGTTTATGCCCATTTAAAACAGATGGTATTTAAACTATCTTAGATGGAAAAGAACATCACTTCAGAAAAACAAAGGGTTTTTAAGTTGTGACTTAAGAACAAAGATAATGCAGACCAACACCTCATTTTTGCATCTAATATACAATGCTTCTGTTTAAGCATTTTTTTCCTCTTTGTCTTCAACAGAGACAAAACTGCTGACCATTTCTCTGTAATAATTCTATACACATTGCTTTTCTTAAAACAACACATTAAAGCAATGTGTCTTTTATTAGGCAAGCTAAGTCATTTTAGTCCTATCCCTCAAAAACCTTATTTTCTAATGCATTTCTTATGTATCTTGAGTTTTTTTTTTAAACTATCCCTATGTCTAGAAAATATGAAGACTTAAAAATTGTTAACAAAATCTTAAGAATCTTAAAAAGAATGCCATATTTTGAGGTGGCATGAAGCAAGGAAGCATGGAGAAGGATTAAGTTAAAACAGGCAGGATGCTACTTGGCATTTTAGAGAGAGGAATGCCTTGGGAATCCAGATAAATCTAGGCAAAATTAAGTTTTCCATTATTCTGTAAAGCAAAGCTTCTTAAACTGTGAGTCACAATTCCATATGGGATTGCTTAGCTGCATGTGTGTGTGTGTGTGGGGGTCACAACATTTTGATTTATTACCAGTAAATATTTGATTTGTATATTTTATATACCCAGGGTCATGTGAAATTTCTTGGATGAAAAAGGGTTGTCCGTGGAAAAAGTTTAAGAAGGCCTGCTTTAGAATATCATCTAATTCTAACCCTATCAGTGACAGCTTTGTAATATAATAGGCAAGAAAGATTCTTTAAGTTTTGTTTTGGCTTGATATTGGAGCAAAATGGGACAAAGGAGACATCAATATCTCTTCTGATCTCAACTTTAAGCCCCAAATACAAGCTTTTGATATACCCATTTCATGAGTGGAATGTTGTTATTCCTCTGAACTGCCTTCATAGAATCCAGGATTGCTTTTCTAACACTGTTTTCTGGTCTAGTCTCTACCTTGTTTTAAATGCAGTCATAGTTCTCCCTTGGATTGTGATTGATGTTTTAAATGCTCTGCCCCATCCATGTTACAAAAACAAAATTTTTACTGAAGTCGGTGAGAAATTGTGCTTTTGTGAGAAGTATGGGATCAGGTTTGAAGAGATACTTTAAAAAAAAAGCAGCACAGAAAAACTTGAAGAAAAAAATGACTCAGAAAAATGAAATTGTTTAGATAATAAATCTCTCCTACCTGCAGTAGAAAGTATTTTCTTACACATTTCTATCAGCAAGGCTTTCAGTGTAGTTTTTTAAAAAAATCTAACTTGAGTCATGAAGACTCCATTGTATATATTAATCTATACTTTGCTTAATATTTAATGATTTATGTTTGTTTATATTGATAGTTAAAACTAATTCCAGAAATTTATATAACATATTTGTAAGGAGGGAAAAATATTTTTTTCCGCAATTATTTTCAAGTTGACTTTTTCCCCCATCTTGAAATTCCTGAAAATTAGTATCTAGTAACCAAAAAAAATAATTGTAGGCAAAACTTGTCATATCTGTCATTACCTGTACTTTAGTGTTTAGAAAGTGGTATTGAAAATAGTGTGTAATTGATTGTGCCACAGAATAAATTAGGATGAGCTTTTGCATGGAAGGTCTTACCTTAATGTAGCATAGTTTTGTACTCAGATTCAGTACTATTGATGGCAATAAATGGCCTGGTAGTTAAAATGGTAATCTAATGCTCTTAGTAATTTTGGACTTTTTTCTAAAAGCTTTTTGAAATCCTTTAATTTCACACTTTTATGAAACCTGATAGCTATCCTACCTTTGAGGAGGCTAGAATTTACAGTAGATAACCTGAGTTTAAATATAGCCTCAAATACTTCTTAGCTATGTGACTTTAGCCTCAGTTTTCCTATCTCTAAAATGGGAAAAATAATAGTACCTACCTGCTATGATTGTTGTGAGGATCAAATAAGATAATATAAATAAAATATTTTATAAAACTTAATACGTGATTTTTTTATTATGCAAACACCATATAAATGCTAGCTGTGATTATTATAATAGTAATTATAATTATTATAATAGTTATTATAATAGATAAGTGACTAAAAACCTTAGTACAGTTTGTGGATTGAAACTGAGACTTACCTGATTGTTACTTGGTTTATGCTACAGTTTGCCATGGCAGAAACTGTTTCACCTTATAGGATAGAGTGTTTTAAAGGGTAAAAAACTGAGTAATTAGACGACTTTAATATCAAATATTCTTATTACTTCTTTATAATACTATGTTAAATCACAGTCTTTTTATTACATAGGTATATTGCGTCTGTGTGTTAGTCCATATGTTTGATAAGCATAGATACAATACACTGTGCTAAGTCTTGAATGGAAGGAGATACAAAAAATATGTAAGATATAGGATTCCTCAATGAGCTTATTTACTCACAGGTATTATGGTGGTAGACTTGATATTCTAGGTAACTAATTAGATAATGTGAATGGTGAGGGGAAAAATCAGAGAATAACAAAAATCTTTAATGAGTGACTGAAAAATATCAGTCCTCCTGACAGAACTAGGCAAATCGGGAGAATGACTCAATTTTGATGGGAAAAAATGAATAAATATAATTATCCCTTCCATATTGGGACTTCCCCCATTGCAGTCTCCGCATATTATAGGTTGGTATAAGAAAGTGGAATTTTTGGGGAGATTTGCAGACAATGCAGAATATACCCAAAGGCCAGCAGATGATAGAAAAAGTTTACTCAGAAATGCATAAAATATGTGTATAGTCTGTAAATGTTATATACTTACAGATTTTACAATAAAATACTTAAAAACCACAATAAAAGAAAAAAGGAAAACAATTTAGACTTCTGGTACAACAGAAGTAGCAAAAGATTTTATGCATATTTTTCAGATTGTGGGAGCACTGTACCCCAACCCCCCGGTCCCCTAAACCCCACAAGGTAGAAGGAATAACTGTACATACATTTCTCAACTGTTATACAGTATGCTGACTATACGTCAATCACTAGATATGTGTCTATATAGAGAATTTTAGGGATTGTGAGGGAGGAACATATATATATATATATATTTATATACATATACATATATGTGTGTATTTTTACATTCTCTCTCTGTACACACACACACACACACACACACACAGTGAGGGAGGAAAGGAGAGGAGAGAGTGTGTCCAAAAACTCTTGACTGAAAAAACATTGACTTAGCAAGCAGGTCCCTATCTCCTTGCACTGGAGCTCATTTTTTGATTTCCTCACCCTTGCTTTGTATGTCAGTTGCACAACTAGTCTTCCCTCAGATTCAATTGCACTTAAAATTTTGCTGTGTAACATCAGTGCTATATTGTAAAAATGACTAAAAATGATAGGAAGTATGTGATAAATATCAAGGGAACAATACTTATTATTAAGAGCTATAGGTTCAGAGGAGAGGAAAGATACTGGAATGGGAGTGGTTTCAGAAGTCATCCACAGAAGCCTATGTATGTATGAATCTTTGCTACTTCCCAGGAGAATGAGGATATCCTTTTACCCTGAATAGCCTGATTCCTAACCACATTCAGTCCTAGAGGAAACTGACCTCACTTTGTGCACCTTTTCCCTCATATTCCTTGGTTCTTTATATACTTTATATGTGGGAAATGTGTGTGTGTGTGTGTGTGTGTGTGTGTGTGTGTGTGTGTGGAATCATATAAAGTTCACTGTGCTAAGAGGTACAAGAGAGAAGCCCTGCCTTTAAGGAACTTATAAGAGAAAAAGATAACACACAAAAGGAAGCTCAGAAGTGGGAAGATAGAATGTAGGGGACCCAGAACATACACAACATAAGAGTTGGAATTAGTTCATCAGGTAAGAAATGATTAGATTAGGTTTACAAGAGCTATTTCTTCCATACCAAAGAAACACTTAGAACAGTCGACTTTACTGTTCCTCATAAACGTTGATCAGTGTGTTTATCCTTGAGAAATAATAAGTTACCTTTGTTAGCTTTGAGCAAAAGATTTATTAAAATGGTATAACAAAAATAGTTAAAGAAAAAATGCCTTTCCTTTCCCCAAAGTAGAACACAATCTGTTCTTGTCTTGTACACATAAATTTCATGGGAATAAAACTTGGATCACAGTAGTAATGAGGTACACATTTGAGAAAACATATGTGGTCAAAGGACTGACTCCATACAAATTTTCTTTGTCTTCTACAGTGTGCTCACCAGACTTTCCTCTGGTATTTCTGCTACATCCTAAGTTTCTATCTTTTAAGAGTTCATGGCCAGTCTACTTTCTTCAAAGGTCCCATTCTCAGAAGCCAACATTATCCCCATTTAACTGTATTTTCTCATGTATATGGGCATTTCCTCTCTCATCGGCGTCATTGACCACAGTAGGAGACAATTGTTACTTCTTCTGGTTTGGTTATACTGAATTTATCCTATTGCTTGGATACTTCCTCCTTAGTATATTCATTCACCTAAAAATAATAAATAATGAATACAAAAGAAACCAAGGTGCCATTTACTCAAGGATATGAATGATATGAAGCCAACAGATAGAGAAATGTGGCCAAGTGCTCCCTCCTCTTTACTCCCAAGCAAATTTTTTTAAGTTATTCTTTTCAACATCGAAAGGGAAAAGAGTGTGACAGGCAGGTGATATTTTTTGCGTGTACACTCAGCACACACTTCACACTCGCACATACAGAAACCATGAATGGTGAATTACATCTTTTTCACATAGGTTCTCTTCATTCAATTTCTCCTATATTCCATATGCACATTTGGAAAAATACAGTATGGGTCTTTACAGAAATATGTTATGCTAACTTTTCTTACCCTACCTTCTTAATATGTAGCTTTTTCTAATTGCTATTTAAGATTAGCTGGCTAAAATGATTTCTTAGCTGATAATCTTGGGAGGAACCATACTAAGGGAGGGTTCAAGCCAATGGCATAGAACCATCCTGATTTTTAAGGAGCAGGTATCCTTAAAACCCTGAAAGGGAGCTACAATCTTGCTATAAGGACTGATGCTTCTCTGTGACAATCTTAAGATTCTTAGAGTTTAAGCATTTCTGCAAAAGAAAAAATAATTTTGGATTGTAGTAATAATTTGATATATATATATATATATGTATATATACATACAGAGAGAGAGAGAGAGAGAGAGAGAGAGAGAGAGAGGAGAGAATGAATGAACTTTAGTTTCTTTTTATCTTGACAGCAACTCTGGAAGGGAAGTCCTATTCTCATCCCTCTTATACTGATGAGGAAACTGAAGCTAACTGTGAATAAATGACTTGCCCAGAATCACACAGTATTTGAGGCAGAATTTGAACTCAGGTATTCCTGACTTCAAGTGCAATATTGTATATTCATCAGCATCTCACTGTCTTATAAAATGTTTTATGATCTAACCATTGCATTTATATTCTAATTGTTATTTTAACTATTTGTGTAAATTTATCTTGTATCATTTACTACATATTTTATTCATTTCAGTGTTTACATAACAAAATACGAGAAATTAAAAAAAAAGTATTTCTGTAGTATGTTACGAATGGAAACATTTGTCAGAAAAAACTTAAATTCCTAGGTAGTTGTTCTAGGTGGCAAAAGAATGAGTTAATTCCAATTTTTTAATCTGAAAAATTAACATAACAGTACATAATTCTCAGAGTTGAAGATCAATGAGTGACTATCTGTATAGTGCTTTGCATTTCAAGAGATATACAAATGCTAGTTGTTGCTGCTGTAGTTGCTGTAATTGTTATCATAGTTTTGATAGTGAGATTGAATTCAGATGATCATGCAAAGCAACCAGACAAAAATTGTTTTATGTTCATTAAAAATAATTTGGGAATTCAATATTGAACACTAGAAATAAAACTTTTTGGAATAGTTTAATATTGTCATGTCCTATGTAAAAGTAAAATTAATCAGTTTTATATTTGGAAAATTATGCCACTTTTGAATAAGCTCAAATAAGAGTATAACTATTGTCAAGAGAAAGCATTTTAAAAGAAAAAGACTATTATATAGCTTTACTTGTATCTATTGAGGATTTCAGAGTTGGAATTCTTGAAGAGAGTGTAATTGAGATGTCTGACAAACATGCCAATATAATAGACACAGCATCATCCCTTGCAGCTTGTTAGTACAATTAGGATAAATGCCAACCAAATGGGGAGTATAGAACCAGATATAAAGTAGGCTAATGCAAAATTGACTGGTAAGAAAAGACCAACTCAATTCTTCCTGTGGAAAAAAATTGACGAAAGTAACTATAACAAAATTTATTAATTCAGATTTGGCTGTCTTGAAATTAATGATTTTATACTTGTATAATGAAACTTAGCTTTTCATTGACTGCTGTAGGGTTTGGGGAAGGAATTGCGGAAATAGCCCATTAATATGTAACTGTCTACTCTCAGGGTATGACTGTGGATTTTCAAAACCATTATTAATATTAGATCTTCCTCTTAATTTGTATATCTTTTGATTAAATGGGAACTAATTAGGACTAGTTCTGCCTTTCCCAATATTTTTGTGTGTGATTTTTGAAAACTTTGCCTTGAAGACTTGGATGGATTCATTATTTTTCTACTTAACGTATATGAGGGAAAAACTTATAATTCTTCAAGATTTGTATTTCTTTTTGTTAAAATACATTTTTGTTTTGTTTTGTTTTTCTCTGCTGAGGCAATTTAGGGTTTAGTGACTTGCCCAGGATTACACAGACAGGAAGTGTTATATGTCTGAGGCCATTTTTGAATTCAGGTCCTCCTGACTTCAGAGCTGGTGCTCTATCCACTACACAAACTAGCTGCTCTGTTAAAATACATTTTAATGCTTTAATTTGTTTTTATATTACATTTCTCACTGTATCATACTTCCTTTTCCCACACAGGGAGCAATTTCTTAATGTACAAAGAAGCATGGGAAAGAGGAAAAAGCAAAAAACAAAACGGGAAAAAAAATAAGTGAACACAGCATTTGTCGATTTACATTATCTCTCTTTAGTCGTCTTCTGGATGCAGATGGCATTTTCAGTCCAAAGTCTATCGGGATTGCTTTGGCTCACTGAACCACTGATAAGAACCAAGTCTTTCATATTTGATCATTGCATGTTCTTGCTGTTGTTGTGTACAATATATTCTTGCTTCTGCTTGTTTTGCTCAGCTACAGTTTGTGTAAATCTTTGTAGGCCTTTCTAAAATCAGTTTGTCCATCATTTTTTATAGAACAATAATATTCTATTACCTTCATATATCACAACTTGATTAGCCATTCCTCAAATGATGACCATCTACTCATTTTCTAATTCTTTGCTACCACAAAAAGAGCTGCTACAAACATTTTTGTACATGTGGATCCTTTCTCCTCCTTTATGATTTTCTTGGGATACAGACCCAGTAATGCCACTGCTGAGTCAAAAGGCATGCAGCACAGTTTTTATAGCCCTTTGGGCATAGTTACAATTTGCTCTCTAGAACATTTGGATCATTTCACAATTCTAACAACCCTTAGTGTCCCAGTTTTCCCACATCCCCTCCAACATTTATCATCTTTTCCTGTCATTTTAGTTAATCTGAGAGGTATAAGCTGGTACCATGATACTTATACCTATCTTTTGACATGGATTTTGGTCCTATATTTGTTACTTCTTTTTTCTTGGATAGTAAGGCCTTATCAAAGATACTTGACACAAAGATCATTTACTCAAGTCAGTTGTTCCCTTTCCTATTCTAGTTGTTTACTTAATTATCCTTGACTCTCAATTCTAAAAGATTTTATTAGATAATTTCTGGGATCCCTTCCTGTTCTAGAACTGTGATTCTGTATTCTAGTTTATCTTTAAAAATTGCCTGTATACTTTGTATGTTTAAGAATTCACTTCATAGCCATAGTTGTGAAAAGTTTACACACAACTATATATGTGTGTGTATACACACATATGTGTGTTATATACATATTTGTATATATACTTGCATGTCTATATATAAATTATCTGTGTAGATATGATCTAATGATCTTAAAATTTTTGTGATTATTTAATATTAAATTCACCTATTTGAACTTTTTCTGGTATGAGGTAGGAGTTGTTTAAACTTAATTTCTGATAGTCTGCTTTCTAGTTTTCCCCCAATGATTCTTGCCTATTATGGAGTCATTTCTGGTATAATTTAGGTCAAGGTCATCAAATCTGGCAAATATAGAACTAAGAGGAGGGGAAGGAAACAATTGTTTATAATAGATTTGTGGGAGAATTTTGTCACGTTTTAAAAGAATTAATACTTACACACATTATTCTCAAAGATTGAGAAAGAAACCTTTTTTTTGAACTCAATCTTTTTCATATTGAAAATCTTCATCCTGACTGCAGAATTTATTTGATCCTGGAATTTTAAATTTAATTGCTATATAATTTAGAATATAAAGCATAGTTTGGGTTTTTGTTTTTGTTTTGAAGTGTGGCTTATTTGAATAGTACTTTATTCTGTGCAGCCCAAAATTTTTATATTGTTCCTTTCTATATGGTATTCAGGTTTTTGGTCTGTTTTGTTATTTGTTCATGTTATTTTGGGAGGGAATGATTCTTAAACTCTACTTGTATATCTTGTCTTTGAGGTCAATGACTGAATTTCTTATTTCTGCATCAAGAGCCAAACATATCTTTTGTAAAAAAAAAAAAAAAAAAAAAAAAGAGTTTTAATGAATTTTCTATATTTAAGTTGGTCATGAAACATCTGATAATGGCAACTCAGGAAAATAATGAGAAATTATGACAACTTTCTGATTTTTTTTTTTTTTAAAGAAATCAGCTTAGTTCTTCCATGATCTTTACTTACAGAGCATTTTTTCTTAACAAGATTGTGAGAATTATGTATGGAATTGGTAGGGAAGTTAGATATCATATAGGTTGTCCCCTTTGTTTTACAGATGAGGAAACTGAGGCCCAGACTTTGTGGTATCTATACAAGTAGTTTTAAGCATTTTGCTCATGATCATATAAATTATAAATTGTTTAGCTGTGTTTTAAGCCCAGGTCTTTTGATGCCAAACCCACTGTCATTGTTCTCTTTTCATCAAGCTGTTTGGCAAAGTACTATCCAATGAAATTACCTTATTCTTAAGATGTTTCCATTTAAAACTATATTTTTATCAAAAATGTAAATTTTCTTTTTGCTTTCAAAGACCTTTTTGTAAAAAAAAAAAGTGCTAGCATGCAACTGAAAATTATAAATGAAAAATGTATTCTTAGATTATGATTTATTAACTTTAGGACACACTTTTTTTCTGTTACCTTTGACAAAATAATTGTAATTGGCACAAGCTAATTGGAAATACTTTCTTTAGAAATAGAAACAAGGAAAGAGGACTTAACTCTTTTGTTTCTTAAGTGAAGTTTCTCTTTACTGCTTTGCCTAATGATTGTCCTCAGGGAGAAACTATCAAGTGATTTGAAATCTGAGTTGCTATAGAATATAATAAATGTCAGGTACGTTTTAAGGATAGTTGTATAATATAGACCACATGGAAATAATGAATTAGCTGACCCTTTTTCTTCCATCTTCAGTTTTTATTTTTAAGAACAATATATTTTCTTCATTGAACATCTGAATTTTTTGGCTTTACTAATTGGAATCTCAGTGGAATACTTTCAGTAGAAACATATGCTCAAAGCTTCAAAGTAATTATGATATCACTAAAAGCTTCATAATTACATTACTGAAACTAAATGTTAAAAAATTTGATTTTCCTTGATCCAATCATTTCAATTTAATTCTAGACTACTGTGTGATTGATTGAAGAAACATGACAGGACAAAGTCAAAGAGTGTTTACAGTACATAAAACCTTGCACAGAAAACATCAAGATAACCTAATTATGAGCAGAAATTCATTTTAATCTTTTTTTCTCCCCAGAGAAAGAGGTTTGGTTTTAAAATTTATTCTTTTCTTGTTTAGTTTCTATGTTAACGATCCATCTCTACTATATGTGAAGCATCATGGTGAATGTTTTTGATTTGTTTGTCTATCTCAGAGAAAAAAATTGCTTGGAGTAACTGAAGACCCTCTGTAATTCTTTTAAAAAGCCTGCAGTTGAATTTTACTCATGGGAATCTGGAAAGTAGTCCTTTTTCTTTCTTTTTGAAAAATGAATAAAAGCCATTTGCTTTTTTTTTTTTTTTTGAAGTGGTTTGGTAGAGTTTTGAATCTTCTTTTTAAAGCAGGCAAACACTTATCAGTGTATTTGTGTAATAT
Source organism: Sarcophilus harrisii (assembly GCF_902635505.1). Taxonomy (NCBI): domain Eukaryota; kingdom Metazoa; phylum Chordata; class Mammalia; order Dasyuromorphia; family Dasyuridae; genus Sarcophilus; species Sarcophilus harrisii. The sequence goes on from NC_045429.1 coordinate 128,355,170, forward strand.
ATTTATTCTGGCTTCACCTAATTAAATAACATCACAAACACTGACTTGTCAGAACATGTCATTTGAACTGTGAAGAAATAAAGCATTATGAATAAATGCTTGTGCTTTATTTTTTATATTACATCATGGAGAATCAAGAACTAATCCCTCAAATTCAAGATTATAAATGTCCTAATGTGAAAACAGTACTATCTTCTTATATCTTAAATTTCCTACTCATCCTCCAAAATACTTTGTTATCCAGTGACACTGGTCTTTTCATTCTTCCTTCTAACAAGACATCTCTTCCTCTGTCAGCATTTTTGCTGGTTGTCCTCTATTCCTGTAATGTTTTTTCCTCTCAGTTCTGCCTCTTGGCTTAGCTGGCTTTCTTCAAGTTCCAGCCAACATTTTGATTTTCACAGAAAACCTTTTCCTATCTCCCTTAATTCTAGAGCCTTCCCTCCACTGATTATTTCTGATGAAACTTGCATATAGTTGTACATTGTTGTCTCCAGCATTGGAATGTGAGCTGCTTGAGAATAGTGATTATTTTTTGTTTTTCTCTGTACCTCCAGCACTTAGCTTAGTATCTGATGCATGGTAGGCTATTAATAAATGAGTATTTCCTGACACAAATAGCAAAGCCTTCCCTAGTTTTTTAAAATGATTTTTTTTAATGAAAAAGCATTTATTTTCTCTCCTTCCAGGATGGGACAAAAGGAGGAGAAAAGTAAAACCCTTGTCATATTCATATCCAAACTAAACAAATTTCCACATTAGCCATGTCAAAATCTACTTGTCTCATTCTATATATTGAGGTGATGCTTTCTAATATAATTGGTAACATTCTTCATTGTTTCTACTCGAACTCATAAGTAGTCATTGAATTGATCAGAGATCTTAAGTCTTTCAAAGTTCTTCCTCTTAACAGTGTTTTCTGACAAAATTTTTGGTTCTGTGCATTTTAGTTTGCATCAGTTCATATATGTCATCCTGAGTTTTGTCTGAAATGTTTGTTTTATCATCTCTTGTGACACAATATTTCATTACATATTATTCCATAAATTGGTCAGCCATTACCCAAATGATGGGATAGCCATTAATTTCCAACATCTATTTTAAGTACATATTCTCCTAATCAATGCCTTTCAAAGTACTTAATCTGAAATATTTACTATTGCACTGGGGTTTTGTTGGGACAGTTATAAAACAAAAGCAAGGGAATATAGTTAGCAGCCTTGGTCCTACAGTAGTATCTACATATTTTCTGAAACAACCTTAATTTTTAGGCCCCTGGAGATGATGAATGTACTTTAGCAGGTGAGCAAGAGTCCCTGGATTAGGAAGCACAGATTAGTGTTTAATTTAGCTGGAGGGCTACTAATATTGATACAATTACATACCTTTTTTTAAGTGAAATGTTGAAAAATTTTGACTAATGAAAGTTTTAGGTAAGCTCAATTCTAATTCAAAGTTTTTATGACAATTGAACTGAGAACTGAACCAGGTTTGTAGTAGTTTCTATATCCATTTGTTCTTTGTGTACATTACCATGAAATCATTTTAGTGCTATGACCCCATATTGCTACCAATCTTTCCTATATTTTGTGTGCATAAGGTCTATTTTACTTTGTGGTGATAACCACAATTTTCTGAATCCAAAGTTGAAATTTAATTCTGATTAGCTCATAATGCAAACGTATCTTCTATCATTTAATCTAGAGTTATTTTTCTTAGAGATCAATTCTAAGTAGATGAGAAAAGTGGGTTAATGGTAAAGTTCAGTAGTCTTTATATTTGAAGGTTAGAATTTAAATATACTCTATCAGAGCTATCATAGATTATCAGAGTTAGACCAGGAAATTTAATGGTGGCAGGGAGTGAGGGAGAGCAATGAGCTATAATACCAAAGGAATGGGATTATGTCAGTACAGAAGCCAAATTAAAGAAAGATGAGCACGTAGTCTGATGGAGACAAGCACAAACCAGCAATTGAGGTTGGCAGAATTTTATATATATATGTATATATATATTTTTGATGTGTGTGTGTGAATGAAGCTAAGGCAAAGTGGGCAAGTTGTACAATTGTATATACTTTGATCTCTGCTTCTGGAGCATGATGGCTGCATTTTTTAAGCTTCTTAAAGCACTTAATATTTTGGGATTCAAGAAGTGAACAAATCTTGGTTTCAGGAAGGAGGTTGTCCTGATTATTGGCCTCTCCTTATACAATACAAAATGAGTTTTATTTCTGTGTTTTGGGTTCAGTACATTAATTTGACAGTAGACCCAAGAAAAGGTTTATTTTTTCCCTTCATAATCTGCATTGTTGATATCATTATACTATTAGATTCTTTTCTAAATATAAAATCTATAACAAGTGTGATGAAAAGCATTTTGATTAAATTTTATTTTATTCCATCATTTTTCTTATTTGACATCTTATTTCTGATTAATTAGCCATCCCTTATAATCAGAGTGCACATTGAAATGGCAAAAGAAGCTAAAATTTTTTTTTAACTTACCACAATTTTCTTCAAAATTATCTTGTTGAAAGTAAATAGTCCATCTGGTTTACTCTTTCTCATGGTAAAACTACCAAGTGAGTTGTGTGACTGAGATGGGCTGCATTCACACAATAGGGCTGTAGGCCCTAAGCAAGATGAGTGCAGTCTGTTTCTTCTGTTTCTAATAATGGAGGAGAAGAGTTCCTTCATTTGCTTTCTTAATTCATTCTCTGGATTTTATGCCTTTCTTTGTCATATTGGCAACTTGCCAACTGCTTTTTTTTTATGCAGATAAAATGAAAATACATTATAAACACATTTAAATATCAAGCCACTGAAATAAAATAGCATTTATACATTTTCAAATTGTAGCATGGTGTTATCTGTTTGACTTCTGTTCCCTACCTAGATCCAGAGGAGATACTTGAAAAAGTTGTATAACTGATGCCCAGTTCTGAGAATAAGCAGAAGAGTTCAGAAAAATGCTAAAATCAGCGAAATCATTTAGCTAAGCACTATACAACTTGAGAATTTCTAGCAGTAATGACTTCCTCTGTTTCTTTAATAATTATCTCCTTGTAGTTCTTGCAGAATAATAAAACAGTGGTTTTTAAAAAATCATATCTTCTTGGTCTAGAAAAAAGATATTGAGAAGTGGAATTGTTCTGGACATGTTTGAAAATAAAGTTAAAGTGTTTTTGTCAGTGTTAGTATAAATGTAAGTGTCAGAGTTAGGAAATATTAAGAAAAAAATTTAAAGTAGACATGTCAAAAGTAAAAAAAATACATTACTAATGTTTTAGATTTTTATACATTGAGAAATATTGAAATCTTTTTTAACAACGTGTAGAACTAATAGCTGTATGTGGTGTCATCCTTAAATACAAGGTGTTCCAAAAATATCAGAGCAGAATTAAATTTTGTATAGTTTATCATTGCATTAAATCTTTTAGAACAACCAATACAAATTAGAAATCTGCTTTAACCACAAGGTACAGTATTATGAAATTATATTTTTGTTTACCTTTAAATAGTGGGGTATTGAATGCAAAAGATTAAATCAATATATCTGTACTGAAAGGTCAAGCATATCTCTGTAGAAAAGAAAATATAAAAGTTTTTCTTTGCAATATTAACTAGCATATTATTTCAAGCCACAGAACATTGTATACTAACTACTTTATGTCTACCTTAAATATTATTTTAAAGTTGATCCAGTTAAATTTTGCTTTTGAAACTTTAACTTTGACTTCCCATGAATTTGGGGTATTTTCAAATTTAACTTGAAAACTGTATACAGCATTCCATTCTGACTACATGCTATGGTGTATCTCTGAAAATTATTTATTAGAATTGCTCGTTTAAGGAGTTAAAAATCTTTCATTTGTCAACACTGAGATAATGATGCACTATTAATTCTCATGTCATTTCAAAAAGTGCTATTTTAAAACTATTCATTTCATCAGTTCTGAGAACAAGGATAAAGTAGACAGCCTGCTGTAAACCAATTTAAGATGTGATTGCACTGCTTTATTCCTGCAATGCACGAATCAGAAAGTTGATTTAATATGAATGCAGCTTTTGAAATCTTCCTTACCTCATTTTTAGAGATGAATAAGATTAGGCAACCTTGAGAGGACAAAAGAACCCATGGCGAAGAAGGGAACTTTTTGCAGAAGCCAGGTTGGGGGCAGAAAGAGGCTGAGATTGAAGATTAAGAAACAGTCATTTTCTTTGTGCATTTGTTCTAACTATGTTTTCTGTATAGGATTAGCTGGAAATTTAAGACTTCTCAAGAACTTCATTAACAATGACCTCCTATGGAGGAACTATGTGAATTTTTTTTAATTGAGAAGATTTTGTTAACTACTTGAAATTGCTTTTTAACCAACAATTTTAAATTAGCCAAGAAAATCAAAATATCATGGCAAGCATTTTAGAAACATTGCTTTCACTGTACTGCCAAGCTCATATCTAACTTTCAATTCAATAACATACAGAATTTATATAAAATAAGTGCAAGATAATTTGATTTGTGTGTTTGGTTAAATATTTTTGTTGGTTTGTCTTTGTAACCAATGATCTCCAAGGATAGTATTCATTTTTAGCTCCAGAGGCAGATAGTTCCACTTTTTACATAGTGGTGTTAAGATTTCACCCTACTTCAAATCTAAATTTCTGCAACTCTGTAGAATCAAACAGAACATGCTAGACCTTCAAGTACTTAAAAACAGCTATCATCCCTCCTGAGTTGTAATGTCTACAAAATAATTAATAATTCTTATTTTTTCACTGGATCCTAACATTATCTCAAAGCCTCTCATCATCCCCTCGACCTTTGTTTGGATACTTTCCATCATATCAATTATGTCCCTTCCTAAATAGAATTGAATACATTATGTCAAATATAGTCTGACTAGGTCTGAGAACAGTACTAACACCACCCTAATATAGGATACTATATTTCTCACTGTAGCCAGAGAGAAAAGTAGTTTTTTGTGTATCATGTCACTATTGACTCATATTGAACCTGTCATTCACTAAATGTCTTTTTTTCCCAGAAGGTAACAGACTAAACACAATTTGTCTATTTCTGAAACTATTTTTTAACTCAAGACTAATCAAGAGCATGTAATAAAAGGTGAATACAAAAAAGTGGAGATTGTTTTGTGTAAGTGATGTCAGGCAAATATAAAAATATGTTTTAAAGAATTGCATATATTTAAAGTATATCAGATTACTTTCTGTTTGGGGGAGGAGGAGAGGTAAGGAAGAGAGGGTGAAAAAATTTTTTGAGGTAGAAAAACCCTATCCTGGGGCTTCCCATACATCTTTTGGAACACAAATTCTTACAAAAACGAATGTTGAAAACTAACTTTTCATAGATTTGGAGAAATAAAATAATATTGAAAAAAATTTCAAAGGAAAATAAATATTTTCAGCAGTACTAAAAATCAAAAGAAACTGAGACTTCATCCTCCTCAAAAAGAGTTTTTTTTTTAATTTTAGGGAGCAAAGAAAGGTCAAAGAAGGGAGTACTACTTGGGGTATGGACAATAGTAGCTGATCCTCAGTCCTTCGGGTAGCAAGGTGTGGTACATAGTAACATAGAAGATGTGGTACATAGAATTCTGAATCTGGAAATCCAGAAGACCTCACTTTATATTTGACCTCTGACACTAGCAGTTGTTATCTTGGTCAAATTACTCAACCTGTTTGCCTTAATTTTCTCATCTGTTAAATGGGGATGATGTTAACACTCACCTCCCAGGGTTAGAATAAGATAATAGCATATCACAATACCTGCAACATAATAGGCACTATATAAATGCTATGTATTATTTTCATATTTTCAGCTGAGGCAAACGTGCCTCTCACCAGAGGGGAAAATGATAAACAGTGGTTGGAAGCTTAAAAGAAGCAAATTTGTACACTGTACACAATATTCTCAGTATATTTACATTACTTATTCTAGAAATATATAGCTTTTTTTATTTGCTCATTTAAAGTTTTGTTTGCTTTTTATTCACACCCATATTTTCTGCCAAATCTATAGTGTTTTTAGCTTGAAAGGATTTTATGTAGTAACTAAATGGTGAGTTTTTGAGAGGTAAGATGGTGGAGTAACCAGTAAATTGCTGAACTCTTCTATATTCACCATCCAACGTCAATAATGCCTTGAAACAAGTCTCAGAACAACAGAGCCAGCAAAATGATGGAGTAAAACAATTTTTAGCCCAAGAAACTTGGAAGATCAACAAGAAATACCTATGTCATTGGGGCAAAAGGGATATGCAGTCTAGGATAGCAAGCATCCTACTAAGCTATCAGCAAGCCCCACTTCAGGAACCCAGTGGGGATTCCTAAACCAGTGCAGTAAAGCATGCAGATCCCAACACCCAATCCCCTATGTGCTTCAGCATAGCAAGAGGAATGGACAAAATGAATTTCTGAGAGTCTCCTGGTGCTTCAGGGTAGCCTCAGAGAAATGCAAAGAAAGGTACCAATTTTAGACCCCAGGCTCAGTACTGGATTAGCTGTCAGACCTCTACAATCTTCAGTAACACCAGCCACCCCCTCAGCACAGAACCAGTGTGGTCTTTAGGTGCAGCATCAGATAAATAGCTGGGGCTTGGAGCCCTGGCATAAGAAGCCTGAGACAGTGCCCCTTTATTCCCCAGGAGCAGAATTTAAATTAAAAATAAAGGAAAAAGGTCAAAAAGATGAGCAAAAAACAAAAAGTAAATATGATCGCAGAAGATTTAGTATGGTGACAGGAAAGATCAAAGCAATAACTGAGAGGAGAACAATATCAAAACACCTATGGGCAAAACTGGAAAGAAAATTAGGAAGTGGTCTCAAGCGCAGAGATAGCTCATTGAAAAAAGGAAATTAAAAACCATATTGGAGAGATAAAGAAAAAATTGGGGAAAGAAATGAGTGATGCAACAAAATTATGAAAAAAAGCAACTGAGAAAAAAAACTACTTAAAAAGCACAACTGACCAAATGGAAAAAGAAGTATAAAAGCTGAGGAAAACAAAACAACTCTTTAAAAGTTAGAATTGAGCAAGTGGAAGCTAATACAGACATTAAGAATCAATCAAAATCAAATGGATGAAAAAATAGAAGGAAATGAAAAATACTTACACTTCATTGGAAAAACTGAACTGAAAAATAGATCCACAAGATAATATGTCAGAATTATTGGACTACCTGAAAGCCATAATTAAAAGAAGAACTTGGGCAGAATCAAGAAATTATTAAGGAAAACTGCTTTGATATCCTGGAACCACAGTGCAAAAGAAGCATTGAAAAAACTCTACCAATTACCTCAGGAAAGAGAACCCCAAATAAAAACTTCAAAAGCATTATAGCCAAATTATTATATTAATTATATAACATTATATATAATTATATGTAAATAATATTAATTTTAATAATTATTATGTTAAGAAGAAAGTACTGCAAATTTTTACTGCAAAAAAAGTCAGACAAACAATTCTTGGCAACTGCAAAATTAAAAGGATTGGAAGTCATGGGACAGAATATTCCAGAAGGCAAAGGAACTTGGATTGTAATCAAGAATCATTCACCTGGTAAAACTGAACATAACACTTTGAAGGAAAAAAAATGGTTGTTCAATGAAATAGAAAGATTTCTAGTTTTCATAATGACATCAGAATTGAACAACAACAACAAAAAAAAATTGGTCAACAATATCAAGACCAAAGCAAAGGCTAAAAAAGTAAGGAAAACGAAACATAAGGGAGTCAGTAGATTTAAACTGTTTACATACCTGTATGGGACAGTGCTACATGTAATTCTTAAAAATTGTATCTTTAATAGTAAAACTGCAAGGAATACATATATATATATATATATATATATATATATATATATATATATTATATGTGTGTGTTGTGTGTGTGTGTGTGTGCACATAAATACAGAAGATACAGGTATTAACTGAATTTGAGGGAATGGCGTAAAAATAGCTAAGGGATAAGAAAGAAGCATACAAAGGGAGCAGAAAAAAGGGAAAGGTAGAATTGGGTAAAGCACAAAAAACCTATTATAGAAGAGGGGAAGATGGGAGAATGGGAAAGGGATATCACTTGTATCTTACAGCTCAAAGAGGGAATATGATAACATAATTAGTTGAATATAGAAATCTATTTTATGCAACAGGGAAGCAGGAGTGCAGGAGGAGAGGAGATTGAATAAAGGGAGGAGTTTGAACTAACATAAGAGAAGTTAGATTAAAGGAGGTAGTAGACAAAAACAAAACACTGGTAAGAAGAAAAGGATGAAAGGAGAAAGAGAACCAACAGGAAAAATGGAATGGAGGGAAATACATAGTAACTGAATGTGAATGGGATGAACTCTCCCATAAAGTAGTAGGGGAGAGTATAGTGGATCAAAAAACAGAATCCTACAATATGTTTACAAAAAAGCCCACTTGAAGAGAATACACACAGAGAATGAAGACCTGGAGCAGAGTCTGAAGTAAAGGAATCTAAAGTTTAAAAAAAAAAAAAAAAGCAGGAATAGCCATCCTTGATCTCAAAGCAAAAGCAAAAATAAACCTTATTAAAAGGAATGAGAAAACAACTTGCTGAAAGGTACCATATCAATACTAAACATATATGCACTAAGTGGCATAGCATCCAAATTCTTCGAGAAGTTAAATGAGTTATAGGTTCATGACCAAATGAGATATAGAGAATATTATGAAACACAAAATAGATATTTTTGATTATAATAAAATGCTTTTGACAAAGTCAGGTCAACCAAGATTAGAAGGAAAGCAGAAAACTGGGAAACAATCTTACCAATAAATGTGTCTGGTAAATACCTCATTTCTTAAATAGAGAACTGAGTCAAATTTATAGAGATATCATTTCACAATTGATAAATGGCCAAAGAATATGTGGACAATCAGTTTTCAGATAAAGAGATCAAAAAAAAATCCTCCAAATCAGTTTTGATTAGAAAAATGAAAATTTAAACAACTCAGAACTACCTTACAGCTATCAAATGATAATATGGCAAAAATGACAAAATATGACAGAACAGGAAAATGATAATTGTTGTAGAAGATGTGGGGAAATTGGGACACATATGTTATTCTTGGAGTTGTGAACTGATCCAAACATTCTGGAGAACAATTTGGTACTATTCTCCAAGGGTAACCAAACTCTGATCTTGTGATACTGTTAGTAAGTCTTTTACAGCAGTCTTTTTTATGTTGGTAAGATATTCAAATTGAGGGGCTGTCCATCAATTGGCAAATGACCGAACAAGTTGTGGTATATAAATGTAATAGAATGCTGTTGTGTAATAATAAATGAACAGGCAGATTTCAGAAAAACCTACAAAGACATGGACGAAGTGATGGAAAGAGAAATGATCATAACAGCAAAAAACACATTGCACAAAGTGTCAGTAACATTGTGTGATGATCAGCTATGAATGATTCAGCTCTTAGCAATGTTTTGATCCAAGTACAAAAAGGAAATTGTGTTCACTTTCAGATGAACTAATGGATTGTGAATGTACATCAAAGAATATTTTTTTACTTTATTCTTTTTCATGGTTTTTTGACTTCTTCTTTCTCATCTGTGCCATGATAGCACATGTATAGCCTATATCAGATTGCCTACCATTTTTGGAAGAAATAGAGGAAGGAGAGAAATAAAAAATTTTAAATTCAAAATCTTAAAAATGAATGCTAAAAATTGTCGACATATAATTAGGGGAAAAGAAAGGTCTTAAATATGGATACCAACTAATCCTTTGTACTTGCATATTGTCATATAGCCTTCAAAGTGCTTTATATGTATTTTGCCCATGCTCACTGTGAAAAAAAAAAAGCTTGCGATATTATCCCTAATTAACAGATAAAACAACTGAGATTCATAGTTGAGATTCAAGTTGTTATTCGCCCAAGGCCTCATTTTGTGTGTGTGTGAGAGAGAGAGAGAGAGGACTACCTAGTTTTTTCCAAGACTTCAGGTAATGAATATAGTTTTGGAAAAGTGTAAAGACACTTTCCATTACTCTATAGTTTTCTAATAGTTGTAGTTGCAATTAATATCTGCTCATTGTTAAAAATATTTTAATATTTAATTTTATTTATTCAAATTTATATTTAATATTAATTTAATTTAAGTTAATTTCATTAAATTTTATATTTATTTGTATCTTCATTAGGAAGTTTGTCTTGCTTTAATCTCAAAAATAAAATCACTGGAAAGTTTTAGTGTAAATCACATTCAGTTTTTGGTTGATAAAATTAAAAAGACAGTATTCCTGTTAATTGATAGCATTTTCTTCAGCTAAAAGACAGAACAAACCTACCTGCATGTACAGGAAAGATTTTGCTTTTATAAAATTATTAGGTAAAGTTAATTTTTAAAAGCAATAGACATTTTATGGAATTTAAAAACATTGAGATAATAATCCTCTTGGAAGACATATTGAGACTATGTAAGCATCATGACATGGTTTTATCATAAAGCACATCAGTGTGAGGGCTATCAGTCTATTCAAAAATGAAAGAATTTGTATAACACAGAATTAGGAATGTAGAAATGCTCTTAGATTGTTCAGGTAATGTAACTGTCACCAGTGCATAAGTAATATTATCTTCCACATACTAAATGAGAGCAAAGTAACTTGAATTTACTTGAACAACTTTATTTATGCATTTCCAGAATGCTGTTAAATGTGTGTTTAATTGATTTTTTTGTTATGATTATATCATGACTTTCACCCTCATTTATATATTGATGAAACCAAAATGTACATCTCTAGGCTCTACTTTTTTAATCCTATCCTTCTCTTCCTTTCAACTCCTCCATTTCTGTAAATCTCACCATTTTCCCATCATTCATGCTTGACTGAGACGTTATCTTTGCATCATTTCCTCCTACAGCCAGTCTATCAAAGGTATCTTTATGGTGGTGGGTGTTTTTACTCTTCTTATTGCCTTATTCCTTATCACTGTTTGCTTGTATTACTCTCTTAATTCTTCCTTCTCTGTTCATCATATAATCATTTCCACCATTGCCTACCATGATAATAACTTGCCTAAACCAAACTCTTATAATATTATACTAAAAGACTTGTTATATTCCTACCCCTTGCATATGCCAATAAAAACTAACTCACCAGGCCATTCTGAAACTCAAATGAAATGCAAAATACTTTGGCAACTTTAAAGAAAAGCATATATGTTAGGAATTATATCTTATAAAATTTAATATATTTTAATCTGAAAATGTATATAACAATATGATAACATGTAGATAAACATAAAACATACATAAGAAACAATTATAGAATTTTATGTTTTTAAAGTATTAGTATTTTTAATGAAATGAGGTTGATAGCATTGGTAACATTTCATATCTTAAAAAAAATCTTATTTCATATCAATTTTAGTTTTGAGTAATATGACTATCCATTACTAATTCATTTTAGATTTTCATTAATATTTATAACTGTTGGGAGAAAACACCTGTTTAGGTGTATTTAACTTAAGTTTTGACATAATGCTAAATAAAATTTCAATTTCTATGATGCAGATTTATTGATCACTTATTTTCTAAGAACTTTCTTTTGTTTGTTACTGCTTTTATTCTTATTTAAATGAGCAAACTATCTCTAAATATCTTTGAGAATAAAGCATTCTAAGGAAATGACAAGCTATATTGATTTTCTTTATTCTTATTCCCTCAAGCAGAAATTATAAATATTTTAATTTTTTTCTCATTTTTATTTGCAGATCATACTGACGTGAAACAGATGGCAGGTGTGGACATAATAGGAGTGTATTGACAAATGTCAGAGTTTGACTTCACAGCTTCAGAGATAAATATAGTATTAAAAAATCAAGTAGAATCTTGATCAAAAACTATTGTTAAAGTGTATTTTTATATTTGTACATGTGAATTTAGGACTGATTATTAAAAGGATAAGATACAGAAAATTGGATTTTTTTAAATCTTAAATTGGTAACTGTATGAAGTAGAATATATGTATGTATATGAAGACTCTTAAAAAGTCTTTTTAAAATCCTGTTCTAAAAATATTCATTACATGCCAGATTCTTTTGATTTAATCAGTCATGCACTCAGTAAAAAATATGAGAAATTATTTAATTTATATGAAATGAATACACATCTTTATTTTAAGGGTCAAAACAGTTTTCTTGTTGTTACAATGTGCAAACATCTTAACTAAAAAGTTTTTCTAGTTAAAATGTTAATTCTTCATTCTGGATATACTCATATGCTTATTACTTCAAGCCAAAAATAACATGATACATATTACTACATGCCCTCTTACAAGATGATTATTCACTTAGTTTTGTCCTAACAGTCAAGACATTTCGCAATGTAAATTGTAGGGATATTATGGGAGCATTATCAAGAGCCTTTAATAATGTGATACATATAAAAGACTGCAAACCTTGAAGCTGGATAGAATTGTTAGATCTAGTGTTAAATGTTGACTCATTCCAAATTAATTTTTGACATTTAAAAAGGTATCCCTATCCTTTTTTCTTTTTTGCCACTATTTATGAATAAATAGGAATATGAGGATTATTTTAAAAACATGACTTAGATTTTCTGCCTTCATATTCAAGTAATGTGATAATTACTGGTTGCTGTGATAGTTACCTCTGCCATTTTTTTCTGGCCTATAGAATGAAAGGTATGATGACTGCGTTAGCACCCTGGATACCTTAGAATCAGCCAGAGTCAGGATAACCAAAAGTCCTTAGTCTTTATTCTTGGCCTTTAGAGGTAGGATTGAATTGGATGGAAGCACAATTTCCACAACCTTCCTTCTCCCTCGTCTACCGCCAAAGTGACTCTGGCTAGTCTTACTCCACTCCTAGTCCCTCCTACAATCCTCTGTATACACTATCATCGAGCCAGCACAGGATAATGGGAAGGGCCATTTTCCAAGCTTATGCCCATAAAGTATTGTCATCAGTAGTTAGCCTTAAGTGCTAGGCTGTCCTGACCTCAGTGCATAGACTTAAGAGTTTCAAGTCCATTATAGAAAGGAAAGATTGTGTTTAAAAAGATGATTTATGGCTGTTAACAAAATCTTAATATAAGTAGTCCATGAAAGTTCTATGATAAAACTTGTTTCCTTGTGTTATTGATATATTCTTGAAATTTTAAGGCCAAACTAATTTTTATGGCTCAAGATGTATACATCAGTTTGGAATATATTTACTAATATATGTGACTTAGGAGTTCTCTGTTTGTTATTTATTAAATAATTGATAGGCATTTTAAGGTCTCTCTTACCATGTTTTTTGGTTACCATGTTTTTTAAAATAATATTATATACTGCCTCCTTAATGCAAAGCAGACCAGGCATTAATTTTGTTTGCCTAATGCTTTTCTTTAGTTCTACCTTATATCCATCAGTGTGCTTTTAACTTCTAACATTGATTCCTGCCGCTATTCTGCTAAATTAGGAAATAGTGCTCTAGGAAGCATGTTTGTGTTGCTTAATCCAGTGAAGAGGGAAGGAAACAAATCCAGCTTCTACAATTATGAATTTTTAATCCCCTCAGTTTTTTTGAAAGCAACTTCTTTTAAGAATACAAATTTCAGTTTTGCCAAATGAAGAGAAGAAAGGACCATTATCTTTGAAGAAGCCACATAAGTACTTTTCTAACTTATACCATCCACATTTTGTTGTGACCTTAATCATTAACAAACATGAATGTTTTAGTATGTAGAACATGAAAAAGAATTGAATAGGAAATTGAAATTATGATAGATTTAGTTTTTTTTAAATAAAGTATATAATTATATAAAACTTTATAAGTTGTAAAAGAGTCACTTCCAGAGTCAACCAAGTATCTCAACTATGTATAACACATATTATTGGGGAGATGAGAAGCCCTTAAAGAAAGTAAGCAAGTTTAAGATTCATCTGATAGTGCTGATCATCTGATAGCTCCATCAATCTGAAGAGCATTAAAAGCAAGAGACTCAAAACCCCAATAGAGGAAACCATTAACTTTATGAGAATGCCAGCCTCTGCCTTCTCAAATAGTTTCCCAGAGACACATATGGAGTCATATACAGCTATGAAGAAGGTTGAATATTTCAAGTCCCTCTGTCAGTTCAGAAATGTTTCAGGTTGATGGCAAATTTAGAGACAAGACTGAGAATTTATTTTAGAAAATTGTCAAAGTCATGAGTCCAACAAAGAAGGAAAAGTATTCTTGAAAAGCAAATTGAGAACCTACCAGCTATTGTTACATTTAACCTATGTTTTCTATTCATCTAACAATTTATACTATTATCCTGATTAATTCTTTCCCTTAGTTTTCTTTTGTTAGAACTGTTCTGACTTCAATAATTCTTGAGCTTCAAAATTGTGTTATTATCAAGGAAATATGAATGTTGAATAATATTTTCTTGTTTTAGGTAGCAACTAAATTGCTCAATGGTTTATCTTTTCTGTACTTTTTCTCCTCCTGTGCATTGTATTGAAATAGTTTTATTGATACTTTTTGGTATATCTGTTACTTCTCAGTAACCTATTCCCCACTAAGAGAATCCTTCCCTGTAATAAATATATGTAATATAAAAAACCCCAAATTCCTTCATTAGTAAATTAATATTTAAGATTATATGAGCACAGAGGAAGTCTTTAAGTCATGGAGAAGAGACAGGATAGAGCATCTAAAAAATGTGTTCTTTTCTTTGTCTGGCCTTAAGCAGGAAGGAGCAGTGCATGTGTATGTGTGAATATATGTGTGTACATATATATAGGAGTGTGCATTTATGTTTATGCATGTGTTTTGTGTGTGTGGTGTGTTTTTCCCCCATACGTCACTCTCCCTGATGGCTTCAGGAAAAGCAAGGAGAAGAGTAAGAGTACTTGCCTCTCCTAATTGTCTTCTAGTCCTGGAGTGTTTTCCTCATTAAAGATAAATGATCAAGGAGACATTTCTGAAGAATGAGATGCTGGCCTAAGAGTTGGCAGCTCTTGAATCCAAAGGCTTAGAGCTGCATCACGAGGTCCTTTTCCCCTTGCATACTAATTTTATCATTAATATTTTTTGGCAATGAAGCAAATCTTTTAAAAAAGCAGATGAGGAAAAAAAAGTAAAACATCCATAATCAAGTTAATAGTGTGATTAGAGAGAGGAGTGAATTTTTTTCTTCCAAAAATCTTGCTTTCATATGAGGGTTGAAGAAAGAATAAGAAAAGGAACAAATAAGTACAAAGGTAAAAAATGGTAGATTCAATTCTAGACTGTCATAGAAGGTAGGAGGACAAATGAAGGTGATGGATCGAAATAACATGATTAGAAAGTGATCCTACAAATAAAATTTATTCAGAGATTGGACTGCAGGAAAAAGGAGGGAAAACTTTTTGTATTATACTATTATCTAAGCTACAAAATATGGAGACACTAATATTAAAAGTAAACTCAAGGAAGCAGAAATTGAAGTATAAGGGGGAATGTGGGAGATGTGGTCAAAATACAAATAAATGGAATTAAGCACTCATTTGGACAATGAAGAAATATCAATGTACAACTCAATGGAGGAGAGCACAAGCTTGACAGTTATAACCTTAAATGTTAAATAAATTGATTAAAATTAAAAAAAACTGTGTTTAAAAAACCAGTGCCCTGAAATTGGTTACATACAGGAAACAATTCTGTTTGTAAGATGAAGCTGTAAGAAAGATGTTTTAGACAGTTCCAAAAAAAAAAAATAATCAAATATAATTATGCCTCATATATACCTCACATTCACTAAGCTGTGCATACATAAACTTTCCCCAGTGGCATCACTATGAAATGGCCTGTAATTCAGAGTGATCAGTAACAGAGAGAAAAGAACCTTATGTATAAAAATAAATTTATTAAGGGAGGAAAAATCTGGAAAAATTTTCATAAACTAATGAAGCAAGCAAAACCAAGAGAATAATATAATTACTATAATAGGTAAAGAAAAATTACTGTGAACAGCATAAAGTCTTTAATCAATTTCATAACCAATTACAATACTAAAAGACTGGTGACAAATCATATTTCCTACTTTCAGAAAGTTGATGGACTCGAGATGCAGAATAGGGCAAATATTTTCAGATTCAGCCATGTTCAGATTTATTTTTCTTTTTTTGTTGTTCATTTGTTTCAGTTGTGAATGACTCTTCATAGTTCCCTTTGGGGTTTGGTTGGTAAAGACACTAGGGTGGTTTGCCATTTCTTTCTTCAGCTCATTTTACAGATGAGGTAACTGAGGCAAATAAGGTTAAGACTTGAGTGTCACACAGCTCATAAGTATTGGAGGCCACATTTGAACTTGGGAAGAAAAGTCTTCCTGACTTCAAATCCAGCACTGTAGCTGCTTTACCATTTAGCATATATTTAGACATAGAGCTATTATTACTTGTGAAGGCTTTGAGTTTTCCTTTGGGGAAGTGTGGAGAGAATACTAGTGAAATAAAAAAGGAAGAAAAAAAATCATGAAATAAAAATAGAAGATCATCAGAATGGAACACAGGTCATTATGGAATTATGCTATTGCATTTTGAATTTTCAAAAAATAAAACTACAGACCATTAATTATAAAAAAAACTCATATTCATCAATAAAAATGTAAATTAAAATAATTGTAGAGATTTCACCTCATAATACTCATCAAATTGTAAAAATGAATTTTATGAAAGTATAAGACTTGACTTTTAGAAGAAACACAATATGTTATTGATGGAACTGTGATCCAACTATTTTGGAATTTTAGACGAGTTCTAGAATGAGCTATGCATTTTCAGACATCACCAATATGTTGAATTATTTGGTATTTGTTATATATAATATATGTGTGTGTGTGTGTGTCTGTGTGTATATATATACATATATATATAAAAACATTTATATGATACATAAATTCGCACATGTATTACAAGGGAGGAATTTGCCCCAGGGGGAGGGTTGGGTGTGGGGGGCAATGAGTAAATGAAGCTGTAGATTGATATGAAAAAAAAATCTAAACTTTTTAAAAGTCTATTTATTTTCCCCCAATTACATGTGAGAACAATGGTAATTTTTCTTTTAAAATTTTGAGTTCCAGTTCTTTCCTTCCTTCCTCTCCCACACCCCTCACATCGAGAAGACAAGCAAAACATGGCAAATTGATAAGATAAGCAAACTATATAAGAAGTCATGCAAAACACATTTCCTGTAGGTCATTTTGTGAAAGTAAGCACATACCAAAAAAAACCCAAACCAAAACAAACACACAAAAAAGAAAAATACTAAAGAAAAGGTGTTTTTGATTTGCATTCTTGATCTACCAGTTTTTTTTTCTCAAGAATTGCTCCTTTCATAGAGAAACAGCACCTTTCATTATTCTTATAGAACTGTCTTGAATCATTTGTATTGCTGACAATAGCTAAGTTATTCACAGTAGATCATCATACAATATTGCAGTTACTATGTACAATATTCTCCTGGTTTTGCTTATTTTACTTGGCATCAATTCTTCTAAGTCTTTCATGGTTTTGGCTTTTTTTTTTTTCCTGAGAGCATCCTGCTCATCATTTCTTAATGCACAATAGTATTTTATCACAATTATAAACAACTTTATTCAGCCATTCACCAGCTGATAGACATCCTCTCAATTTCCAATTCTTTGCTACCACTGAAAGAGCTATGTAAATATATTTGTTCATATAAATCTTTTTTTTTTTTAATCTCTTTGGAATACAGAAATAGTGGTACTATTGTTTGGTCAAAGAATATGCATAGTTTTGCCCTTTAGGCATAGTTCCAAATTACTCTCTAGAATGGTTAAGTCTGCATACAACTTCACTAGTAGTACATTAATGTTTTAATTTTCTCATACCACCTTTGCATTTGTCATTTTTCTTTTTTGTCATATTAACCAATCTGATAGGTGTGAGGTGTACTAGCTTAGATTTGTTGTAATTTGCATTACTCTCATCAATAGTGATTTAGAGTATTTTTATATAACTATAGAAGCTTTCATTACTTTGTGTGAACACTGCTGTTTATATCCTTTGATGATTTTTCAGTTGAGGAATATTTCTATAAATTTGACTTAGTTTTCTGCATACTTGAAAAATGAAGTCATTATTGGAGAAACTCACTATATATATATTTTTCATAGTAATGATTACCCATTATATATTTACCTATTCTACTTTCTTTTTACCCTATTCTCAAAGGTGTTTTGCTTCTAACTTTTATTTTCCTCAGATAGCCCTCCCTTCTTGATGTCTCACAAAGTCATTCAACTTGACCAGTTATAACTTTTAAGAAATTATTTTATTCAGTGAGCTTTTATATATCCTTTTCCATTCTCTTTAGTGAATTTTTGTATATCTTTTTTTTTCCAATTTGGCCAACTCTGCTTTTCAAGGCATTCTTTAAATTTTATTTTTGTGCTTCTTTTACCATTTGGCCTATTGTTTCTTAAAGTGCTATTTTCTTCAGTATATATTTTTGTCTCCTTTACCCAGATGTTGACTCTTTTTTTCCCCATGATTTCCTTGAATCATTTCTCTTCCTCTACTTCTCTTAACTTTTAAAATCCCTTTTTAACTCTTCTATGGTCTGAGACCAATACACTTTTTGGTTTAGTGCTTTCAGTGCATGAATTTTAACTTTGTTTTCTTCTGGGTGTTTTATTCTTCTTTGTCACTTTCACAGCTTTCTATGGTCAGAATTCTTTCTATTGTTTGCCCCTTTTCCTATTTCTTATCTTTTAACTTTATGCTAAAGTTACGTTTTGCTTCCCAAATAGAGAGTGAGCTGTCTCAAGTTTCAGATTTTTTGTACAGCTATATTCAGAGGTAATTCTGAGGATCTGTAAGTTTTTGGCTGTTCCAAAGACTATATGATTTAGGGAGATATGTATTTACTACTCTCCCATATTGTTCACTGATTTGTGAGCAACTACAAGTACTCTTTTCAATCCTGAAACTGTGACTAGGGACTAGGGTTCCTGTTTCCCTTCAGCCCTAAACTTTGCTGACTGTGACCTAGATGCAAGTATAGGAAATGCAAAATAGTCTTGCCCCTGGTGCCAATAAAATGACCCAAATAAATCTCCATCTGATTTGTTGTCCCCTTCCCAATGGTGGGCTGAGTGGTTTGGAAACTGCCATTGCTGCCACTGATTCAGTCATCCTGAGTCCCATTCATTGTTTGCCGGGACCAAGTCTGGAGTGACACTACCTATGCTGGACTGTGCTCCTCTCTCATCTTGGTGTGACAGACCTTTCCTGTCAGTCTGCTAAATTGTCTTGAGCTTGTAAATTGCTTCACTCCATATTTTTGTGGGTTGTTACTCTAGAATTTGTTTAGGGATCATTCTTTAAAGATATTTGGAAGGGTTTAGAGGAAAGATCAGCTGAGTCCCTGCCTTTATTTCACCATTTTGGCTCTACCTCCAGTAAAAATTTTTACATGCATAAAGTAAACAAATTTCAGAAAGAGACATAGAAATATGAATGTTGTTAATGTGTTTTCAAAAAAACTTATTTAGTTTTAGGTGCTTATGAAAAAACAAAATATAAATATGAGGAATGGCACCATGTTCAAAGCTCTGTATTTCCTAGTGAATATAATTTCATGTAGAATTGTTTCCAATTTCAGCTGGACATTTCCTATTCATAAATTAGTATATTATCATTTTTCTGTAACAGCAGAATTTTTTGTAAGCATAATTTAAATTTTGAATTATCAATCAATACAGAATCTTTCTCACTTCCTAAGAATATGAAATCAGGAGAGGAAGAACATGTTGGAAAATTTGCTTCAATTAGGTGTTACATTCTAAAAAGATTACCAAAATCACAGATAAAATAAGTTTAAGTTAGTGATTTCTGCCTTTTGCCTCTTGTCTCTTTTTCCCTAATTCACTTGAAGTTTGGTGTTTCTCAACAAGGCATTACTTATGTTTAGATTCTCCCTCTTTTCTCAACTCATTAAACTCTTCTACAAAATAGTCATTGAAACTAAACAAACAAATATTGAGATAGATTTTGGTTGTGTGTTAGCATTTTTACACACTTATTCTGATGGAATTTGTTTATTTACAAAGAGCATGAATGACATGAATAATTTTAACTTTATCACAATAAAGAATAACTTTGTTCCTTTGAAAATTATAATGAATAAACAGGCATGTTTTCATAATATTTGTAACCAAAATTTTTATTGGAATTTGGTAGTTTGGACATTGTCATGTTCTTAGATATAGGAGCCCTATTCATGTTATTTCCTTTATAAATATATGAAATTTAAATGAATTGGAATGAAATGTATATAATCTTTAGTTAAACTATTTTATATGTAAAAACATAGACACACACACATATATATGTGTGTGTTCTTAGTGGAATTTGACTTTTGGATAGCTTAGGCTTGAAATTATATGAATCAATCAATTCAGGGCAAATTATATATGTATACAGCAAAATGCAGTTTCTTAAATGTATTACTAAATCAATAAACTACTTCATTTATATTAACTTGCATTAGATGATGTAGTTGAGTCTACATGAATTTTAGTATTGCAAGCTTTTGGAATGAATGTATGCTCTTTGTATAAATCTTTGTGGTCATAGAAAAGGAAGTTTATCAGTTTTGTTAACCATACTTCAAAAGAGAGGGCTCAAGTATGGTTCTAGTTATATATCACTATTCAAAGACTTAGCTAGTTAAGTCAAGCTCATCAGAAGCAGATTAACCACTAAAGGAAGAATTCTTGGGTTTTGTCAAACTGAATTGCAGGTTAAATGAAACACTCAGGTTTAGTGTCACCCAGCTAAGGAGGGTAATAAAATGTAGAAATTCCTCTTTGCCATAAACTTTTATTTCACTTATCAAAGGTAGAGGACTGATTTCTTGTTGTGCTCCTTGATGAATAAGAAATTCATATTATCTTTAGGAGTTCTCCAAAAGCAAAATAAAATGTGTGCCAAGGAGATGTTTGGAAAATCCTATTTGAAAACTTGACATAAGTGTAACAATAGCTAATATTTATATAGTTTTAAGTGTTTACATAGTTATTTACATATATTAGAAGATTTGATCCTCACAAATATTATCTCTATTTTATAGATGAGGAAACTTGGATTATAAGAGTTTAAGCAATTTGTTCTGAGTGCTTAGCTTGTAGGTGTTTGAGGCAACATCTGGTCTTCCTAGCTCCAAGTCCAGCACTTTGCACTGTCACTTTGCCTAATATAATGAAAAGTGCCACAAAGCTTCAACAGAGATGAACAGAATATTCTGTGGGATTGCCATGTTTTTAAAGAATAGATGCTATTCTCTAGGACTATTAAACTAAACCTGTCAGGCACTGTGAGCATTAATGAAGGATGTTAGAGCCTTGTAGGAGGATGATAGCAGCTGAAGCCTTTTACTGGTCTTGAATGGCCCAGAATTCATAGGGGACTTTTTTCATTTGACTTTTAACATTGTTTATCTGTCTGTTCCTTTTAACTTCTTTCAATTAGAGTGATGCCCTATGAATGATGCCCTTGTAGTGAACTAAGGAAGTTCCATGAATTATTAATAATCATGAGAGTTTAATGTGGTTCTGTAGTCCCTGCAAGGCAGAAAATAGTGTGTACTCTGTAAAAAATAATTCTGTTCACCTGATCTTGATAAATTGAAAGCATCAAAAGCACATTCCTACTTGTTAATACAAGAAGTGGGGAAAAGGTGATTTGGGGAATGCATCGATATTTAGTCCTTTTGTAGAATCTCAAAAGGGTAATAGTGAACAGTGTTTCTTCATAAATAACTGTCTCGCCTATCTTTGTGGTTTAGTGTGGTAAGCTAATTCCTTTCTGTCAAGTAAAGCTTTATGGTTCAATTTCTGCTTTAGTCTTTGAGAAACAACTGAAAAAGTAAAAATGCAATTATAAAGTGCCTGCTGCACGATCATTTAGTTCTGTTTATAGGACTTTATCCTTTTAAAATGTATTTTCTCCCATGTATTAATCTAATAGGCAGCAGGAGCAAATATAATTCCTTTTATAACAGTAGCAATTGTTTTATCAATATGCTAACTTATATAGAGATCTTGAAAGGAGGATTTAAAATTGTACCAACACTGAAATGTACAATTTTTTTTTTTGCACAAGGGTTTACAAGATTGTATCCTGTCACTAAGTTGTAACATTTAGTCTATTTCTTATTTTAAAAAGAGATTATAACATATTAATAAAGGCAGATTAGTATTGATATAATAGAAATTTGAATAGCTCTTTTTCTAAACCAAATTGTGTTTTACTTAGTGTCTCAGTTGCATATCTATTCCTTTAATTTATAGACTTTCTAACTTGAGGATTTAACTTTTAACTCAGGTTCCATATTGATATAAACAAGTGTTTCTGTTGTGTGAGCAGAGCTGCTATATCTGGTACATCAGTACTTGTAACAACAATTAAATCCAGCTCCTAAATTTCACTCTTGTAGAGCTAACTGCAAATTTAAGCATAATTTATTGATGCAAAAGGTCCTCAAACTGTTCCTTTTCTGTTGTTTTAGAGGCATCTAAGAGTCATGAGCTACCCCATTGTGTAAATTAACAAGACCTTAACATTCATTGTTACTTATTATAGTTGGAGGTTGTAAATTGCCATTCCTGTAGTCATGCTGAGAATCAAATTGCATTTATAGAAAAGTAACACCTTTGTTAAGCTATCCCACTGGTGTGATAATTTGAGATTCCTGGTAGTTTTGTCCAGTATAAAAAGATAATACAACTGGAAAAATTTGTATACATATCTGTATGATATTTTTTAAAAGGCAAAATAATTCATTGATAATTATTTACCTATAAATTACCCATGTGCCACTGCTTATATTTTCCTATGATTTGAGGTTTGCAGAATCTTCTTTAGAGTAGCCATGATAAAGAGGGGGCATATTTCATAATGTGCCAGGAAAAGTAGGAGGACAGCATTGTCATAAGAGTGATGTAAAAATCTTTTATTTAGATTGTGAACTGCTTCTTTCTCTATGCTATTTTTAATGCCCTCCATGTCATTTCTTTTGCTCAACGAGATAAAGTAACTCATATAAGATTCTCATATTGACTATTTCAAGTCTGTCCTTCAACTTGGAAGGTATTTTATTGTAAGTTAATATTTGATTCAGGACTAACTCTTTATGCAAAAAATTATTGTGAATATGAGTTTTTCTGTTTAGTTTGAAATTCTTTCATGGTGTTTCAGAAAATTTGATAATTCTTTGACATAAAATGGTCAATTTTAAAAACTTTATTTATCTATGTATTTTGTATCTTCAGAAAAAGACAAAACATCCATTCTTATATGGGTGCTACCTCCCAATCATTTCTACCTTGCATTCTAATAGGCACCCTATGTCCTTTTTACATTAAAGTGCTATCTAGCTTTTATTGACAGATATATGTTAAATGGTATTCTAGTGGTCTGAAAAAATACGCATGTTAAGTGTTGGGCTCTGGCCGAATCGTGTTTATGGTATTTATATTAAACTAGTTTGGCTTATAGGAACATTGTCATTGGAATCTGTGATTATATTTTGAATGTGTGGTATTGCAACTATATTAATATAAAAACTTATTAATAATTGTTGGTCATAGAAGGAAACTTTGCTATTCTTCATGTTGCTTAGCAAATGAGGAAATTTATTGGAATTTACATAATAATGTTTGAAGACCCTTATTTTAAATATAAGGTATTCAAACACTTTATTCAGAATTATTTTTTCTAGTTGTTTCAGTCATGTCTGACCCTTCATGGTAAAGATACAGGAAGGGTTTGCCTCTTCCTTCTTTAGCTCATCTGACAGATGATGAAGTTGAAACAGACAAAGTTAAGGATCACACAGCTAGAGAATGTTTGAGGCTGGGTTTTTAAATTCAGGTCTTCCTGACTCCAAGTCCAGAGTTCTGTCGACTGAAACCTGGCAAGTTTTTAGATACCAGTTAAACCAGCTTATAGATTATTTCCATTCTACCTAATTTGCTTCAGTATTTAAGCTCTGTACTGCTGGTACTGTACATACACTTTAAATGTTTAATAAATATTTATTAAATAAATAGATGAAAAAATCCTTGTTTTTCATGACCCTCAGCATAAATTTCAAGATTTTATTGTGTTTCTCCTTTAAAATGCTATTAGGAGTATTATAATGCTATCTTTAAACTAGTAAAACAATACTCATGCACTTTCAAGTGTTGGAGTGAGTTAAGCAATATCTATCCTGTGGGAAAATGTTATAACAAAAGTCTGATTAGGATGTATTAAAAAAAAAAGTGCCCATAATTTTTTGAATTTGTGCAAATGTAAAGCCATGTTTTATGAGCATTTATAATAAATTAACCCTATATATAATTATGCACTTAATAATATCAGGTAACAGATGCAAATCATTTTACATAATAAATGTATTTCTAAAAATGATGTATGAATTGAAAATTTTAAGTTATTATGTTTTTAAGGTCTTAGGTAAGCTTAATATTTAAAGGGAACACATTACAAAATAAATGATTATTATCTCAGTCTTTTTGGGTGTAATAATTTAGGATAGCTGAGTATTTGTTCATGCCATCAATTATACTATGCTTGTTACAAGGTATGATTCTATTGATTTAATATGATTTGTCCAGAAAGAAATCATAACTATTTCATTTTGTTTTGATTAAAGCCATTTGTTTTACCATTTTGAAATCAACTGTTTTACTCTCTTTCCTTTCTTAGGAAATCATCCATTGGTTTTAATTGCTGTGGGAATAAAATTCCCATTCCTAAGGGGCATTTAGTAACCTTTTAAAAATACGTAATTTTTGGTATATGAATAAATCTGTTGGGGGAAATCAACTTTTTAAAATGTATCTTGAGCCTATATAGTCACAGTTTATGCTGCCTTGATTTTCCTGGATAAAAAAGCTAGCTTTAACTCTCAAGAGTAGGAAGAAGTGCATTAAAATCAGAGATATTCATATACTTCAGCAAACATAATCAGCCTTTTGTAGTATTCCGAATATGTCAGTAAAATATAGCCTGCATATTTGAAATGAAGGCCTATTAATTTAAAATTGATTGGAACCTCTTCATGAAATGATGAGGGTAAATCAAGAGAATTAAATACACTCTCTAATGGGAAATATGTAATATGCAATGGAATACCAGCTGCACAAAATATAGTAGATAAAGCTAGCATTGATGATAGCATGGAATATTGTATTTAAGCTGTTTTATACTGTTTCATTTGCCTATCTATTTGACTTGGAGAGAGTGATAAGACTTTTGGGAAATTATCTCTTTTTTTGGTTTGTTAAATATTGTTCTACCCAGTGACTCTCAAATGGCTTAACACAGGTGCTATATGTTAAAAATAGAACTTGTTCTGTATTTTTCTTTAGAGTAATCTGTGGGTTTTCAAAAACCTTTTTAAAATTCTCTTCTAAAATATACTGATGGGATATACCTGGCAGGGTTACTTAATGCCAGACTTTGGCTCTCAGTATAGCGTCTAGATTTTATGATTTACATAAAATAAGCTCTTAATAAATTCTTGTTGACTTGATATTTCTGACCTCATAGCTAGTTATCTATGTATGTCTTCCTTTCCTGGTGAGTAGATCTATTTAGGAGAAATAGGAAAAAAAAGATTGCTTGGTGAGCCCAGGAACTATATTACTAATATGTTAGCAATATTCCTGCCTAAAGAACTGGTCCCTGTTTCCTAAATTCAGATAATCCTCTTCTTTGATAAGCAATATAGACAATAAGCAATAGAGACAAATTGATAAAATGTTATTCTTTAACCTTCCTTTTTCAGTTTCCATTCTTTGTCATCAGAAATTTCTTTTTTAATCATATCATTATTATTTCAGAAGTTATCTTGAATAATCTCTTTGCAGGACTTCAATCAAAGGCAAGGCTGGAACTTGCAGATTTGAACCTTTTTTAAAGTTTGCAGGTAAAAATGATTGTAAAATCCAGAGCTAGGAAGATAGAGATATTTAACCTTGGGCCCTCATCACAGGAAGCCACCTATACCCATGAGGCAATATACCTAACTACTTCCAGTAGAATACAAGACAGAAATACAAGTTTTCAGATTTGAAAGAGGCTTCAGTAATCACAAGAAGCCAATCCAAACAATATCTGAAGTAGAATCATTTCCACAAACTGTATAACAAGAAAGAATTTAGTCATTGCTTAATGAATTCCATAAAGAATGACCCATAAGCTCCCAAGAAAATCAATTCCACTTTTGGATTGTTTTAATTTTGGAAGTTTTCTTCTTTTTATCTTAAGTCTAAATTTCCTTCATTGAAATTTCCAACCATTATTGACTCTTGTGGGCCAAGTAGAAAAAAATCTCTTCTCGTTTTACATATGACAAAACTTCAGATAAATGAAAATTATATCTTCCTATATCTCAAGTCTTCTTTAAGCAGAATATCCATTTTTCTTCAATTATCCCCCTTGGGGCATGTTCTTGAGGCCCTTTACCATCTTGATGGCAAAAATAACCCTTTGATATTCTTTCACACATATATATCCTTTCTAAAATATTCAAGAAGGATATAATTGGTGAAAAGCATAATGAGATGTTTTTTCCCCAAAAATCATTGTTTCTCTTACTGAAGCCTAAGAATGTTTTAGATTCCTTTCTTTCATCCTTCTTTCTATCCTTTCCTTCCCTCCCTTTGTTCTTTTCCTCCTTCTATTCCCTCCCCTTCCCTCCTTTCCTTCTTCCCTCCCCCTCCTTTCTTCTTCTCTTCCCTCCTTCCTTTTGTCCTTTTCTCTTCCCTTCCTGCCTTCTTCTTCCCTTCCTTTCCTCCTTCCTTCCTTTCTTCCTTCTCTCCTCTCCTTTCCTCCTTCCCTTTCTTTCTTCTTTCCCTCCTTCCTTTTTCCTTCCCCTCTCCCTCCCTTCCTTCATTCCTCTCCTCCTTTCTTCCCTTCCTTCATTCCTCTCCTCCTTTCCTTCTTTCTCCCTCTCTTCCTCCCTCCTTTTCTCCCTTCCTTCCTTTCTTCCTTTTCCCTCTCTCCCTCTCCCTCATTTCCTTCCCTACCTCTTTCCTCCCTTTTAACTTCTTTCCCTCCCTCCTTCCTTCTCATGAGGTGTGAGAATTGAGGTTACCCTCAGAGATCCCCTCTGGTTGATGTCACAGATCCCTTGTGAACAAATTTGCAAACCCAAAGTCAGTGGCAAAAGGGGATTTATTTACACTAAGAAGACAGCTTACTAGGAAAACAGCTTTCTTAGTGGGCAAGGTCCTGTCAGGACTATTGCAGAGATGGTTTTGTACTGAGAAGAAAATATCTTCATCAGTGGGCAAAATCCTGCTACGACTTCTGCAAAGATGCCTGGGACTACAGTGCTAGATATATTGGGGCTGCTTTGATCTTTGGCCTGAGCCAAGCCAGGAGCCTAATCTCTGGATGAATCTGAGAGACTGATTTTCAATTCAGTTCAATTCAAAATTGAATTAAATTACTTATATTGAGAGTTTCCCTTGTGGACAGAAAGATATTCCACTCTTAGAGGAGAGTTTGAGACACCAATCACCTTTCCCTCACAGATTAAAGGGGACTCCAACCCTTCCCCCCAAAAGATCTGTTTATATCACTTCCTTCATTTCTTTTATTTTTCTTTTTTCTCTCCATACCTTTCTTTCCCAGTCTACATTTTTAGCAACTTACAATTTACAGTTTATATGGGCATAAAAAAAATTGGAAAGCAATCCCTATACTAAGGATATAATTGCTGACATTTATATAGTGCTTCATAGTTTGTCATATGCTTCCACACATTTGAGCCACACAACAACCTTGTCAGGCAAGTGCCATTATACATATGAAAAGGCCAAGACTCAGGAGAGGGAATGGTCAAATAGCTTGTAAGAGTCCAGAGTAGAATTCAGTAGAATTCAGATTTTCTTCTCCTCCCCCCGCCCCCGCCTCTTATCGCTGCTTCCTTGGTTTCCATCATATCCCAGTT
Organism: Sarcophilus harrisii; assembly: GCF_902635505.1. NCBI lineage: Eukaryota > Metazoa > Chordata > Mammalia > Dasyuromorphia > Dasyuridae > Sarcophilus > Sarcophilus harrisii. The sequence continues at coordinate 128,383,207 of NC_045429.1, forward strand.
AAAACCCCATCTTCTACAGGAAGCCTTTCCCAACCTCTCTTAATTCTAGAGTCTACCTTCACTTAATGATTTCTTATTTATCCTGCATGTTTGCTGTATTTGTTTGCTCATTGCCTCAACCATTAGATTGTGAGCTCCTTGAGAGCAGAAACTGTCTGGTCCTTTTGTTTCTCTAGCATTTAGCACAGTGCCTGGCATGTAGTAATAAGTCTTAATAAACATATATTGAGTGATTTTCAGTCCAAAGAATAATTCAGATCAATTGTTCCTAGATTCTAAGCATATCACATTTTTTCAGTATAACATGCTATCTTTAATGTCACATTATTTATTTGTGGTCCACTAAAACCTATGAGTCAGGTCCTCCAAGTGTATACTTTCTGTACTATGTCTTTTAATATCATCCCCAAGAGGTTGAATGTATCTTTAAAATACTTTGTCTTGAGTTCCCATTTCAGTGTGTCCTCTCAAATATTATCATTTTGTTTTTAATAATCAGACTTAGCATTTAACAAAGGTGTATTTATGGAGATGGTACAGCAGAGAAGTTAATACAAACTTTTCAAGAAATCTGTTGAACACTTTTTTATAAGTACACAGAATCCAAAAGAAAGTGGGTTCTTTGCTTGGAAAATACATGTAAATGGGAAGTTTTGCAAATCCTGGTTGCAGGAACTTCTTATCTCATCCTTTTGACTATAAGGTCCTTGAGGATAAAGACTGCTTTGTATCCCCAAAGTTTAGCATTGTGCTTGAAATATAATGACCACTTAATAAAAGTTTATTTATCTTTCTATATGGGGGCTCAAAAAATTCCACCTCAACATGCTTAAGCTTCTTTGTTGGTCCACAGAATACCATTTGCCATCTCAGATCAAATCCAGGCTTTTTTTGGCTCTTTGTTCAGATGCTGTTGCTGGCTGCTATTAAGAGACATTTTCTTTTTTTTATTTTTTTAATGACTCTCTGGGAAGGTAGTGGGACAAAACTCCTCTCCATAGACCCTAATATAGCTATATTGGGAAACATCAGTAATGTAAGGACAAAAGTTTGAAAAAATTTATTTTTAAAAAAGCAAAAAAGAAAGCACCATAGAAGTTGAGATTTTGAACTGGAAGGTATCTCAGAGGTTTATCTACTCAACACCTACTCCCATTTTTATGGATGAGAAAACTGAGATCTAAAGAGATTAAATGACTTTGTCAAGATCCCATAAGTAATAAATTGAAAAATTGGAATGTGAACCCCATTGCTAAATTCTCCAAACTTCAAATCTAGCCTTCTTTGTTACTGTAATCTCCTGACTCTTGAAGACCCTATAAACAGATTTGTTTTTTTAATTTTTCTTCCTAGTCCTTTATCTTTCTATTCTTTCTAAATTACTAAATGAGAATAACTAGTTTTTTTTTCCTTTCTCTTGATTAAACATTATGAAATATATCAAACTCCTAATTATGTAAACATAAAAATCATAAATTTAGCTAATTCTTACTATAATATTTACTCAACATAGTTAGCCTTGATGGCTTTTGAGATGTAAAATTAATTTTGCATGTAGACATTCTCATGTGCCAATTGCAGGATATCTTCATTAATCAACCAGTGGTCCTGAAAAAAGTTACTTGTGAACATTTATTTTTCTATGCTGCTTGTGATACAGGAGCCACCTGCTAGAGGTCTAACTCAGACCTATAGAATGGATCTCTTCATGTGAGAGGATAATGATGATACAAGGAGACTGAGAGGCAGTTGCATTCTCTCATCTCTCTCCTTTTCCCTCTTGCCTCCAATTTATTTCATTCCCAAACCACAAGGAACACCTATATCAGCAAATTTGCTTTGCAACTCCTTCAAGTGTTATGATGCAGAGCTATGGAGGCTATTGGAAAATTGACCTACCCCTTCATCTAGGCATGGTCCTTAACATATACTGAAGTGTGTTTTAAATATATGTAAAAAGTTTTCTATTTAAGGACTTATATACTAAATCTTTAAAAACATTTTTAGTTCATCTTAGAGTCTTAGCAGTTACCTAGACCAGTGCCTCTGGCTGAGGCAGGAATCTTAACCACATCATGTGCATTAAGTGGCTATAGATTTTGGTGAAAGATTTCTACTAAAAGGAACTAATTTCCAGTAGAGGTCCTTTCTATTGGGAACAAGTTCTTGGTATCAAGAATAAAGTTGAATCCAACTTCCAAATAATGTTTTATAAATTAAAAGTTTAATTCTTAAGTTTTCTTAAAGCAAAGTAATTTTTTATTATTTTTATGCCTTGCTTGCTACTGTGGTAGAAGGAATTGTTTTTTGTCAGAAAACTTGCATTCAAATATCACTTCTGATACTACCTCCAAGATACCCTCTAGGATAAAATCTGTGATTATACATTCTTTTTTTGATTTTAAAAAGTTTTTTGGGGCATAAAAATTAATCACCTTTGCCAAACTTGCAGATATATTTCTGAATTAATTCAGGTTGGTCAATAGATAAGAAACATAATTTGTCACCTGATCCATATTTTAAAACTTTCTTGTTTTGATAGGACTTGCTAGAACTTGGATTCCTACCTTCATAAATTTGTTAAGAGTAAAGGGCTGTGTAAACTATTGTACAAACTTTATGTTAAAATTTCAATTGGGATGCACTTTATTTTTTAGTCAAATATGCCTAGCATACATACTGCAATTTTAGAATTTGGTATTTGGGGGACCATAGTAATTTGTTCAGTTCAATAGGCAATTATTAAAAATATATTATTGCAACAGCTTCTTAGCAGGTCTCCCTGAATTCATTCTGCATATGGCTGTAAGACTAATTTTTATAAAATATTACTTTAATCATGTAATTTTCCTTAAACTCTATCAAGATTCTGATAATCAGGTTCATACTCTATCATCTAACTTTGTATTAACTCATTTATTTGGTGTCCATTCTACAAATCTGTTGTACTTTACAATACCTTTCACTATTTAAGTTTGCTCCAATTAAGCCTATGCCTTCAGTATATACCACATGTAACATCTTAATCCCCACGTTGATCATGGTTTTTTTTTTTAATAGGGTTGAAATGTTAGAAATCTTGTTTACATTTTGTTTAAAATATTTAACTATGATATAAAGAATTTAGAATATTTAGAAAATAGTTTGGTTTTGTATTAAAAGCAGTATAAAAAAGTGCTAAATAGATTTCAGTTGAAGGAAGCTAAATTGTATAATGGATAAAATGATAAACTTGGAATTGGGAAAACCTGAGTTTAATACAGTCCTGGATACTAACTAACCATATAATCTGAGGAAGTCATTTAACCGCTTCTGACTGTATTTGATTCCTCATCTGCAAAATGATCATGATATGAACACCAGCTTTACAAGATTTTTATCAGGATGAAATGAGATTACATAGCTATAACAAATTTCATGTATTTACAAACTTTAAGTGAAATATCTTTAGAATAATCAAAATAAAATATTAAAATAATCATCCTTATCCTCATCACTACTGCTGCTAGAGAATAGTTCAGAGGAGCCCTTGTAAACAAATGTACTTAAATTCCCTAATAAATACCTGAAGGTTGTTTTACTAGGGAGGTTTACTTTTCTTTAACAGTAAAGTGAGATATTACCTGCTAATAGGGAGTTTTATATTGTCAGTGAAGAAATAGTTCACATGATTCTTTTTCTATTGCTTCCATTGTGTGAATTAGAAGAGGCAAGGAAGAGGTGGGAGCATCAGGGATTTTTCAGCAATCTTGGAATGTTAGAAAAGTAAAGAAAGATTTTCTTCTTAAACCATTTCAATCCAGGTAAATTGATTGCCTGTAGATAAGAAAAGAAGATTCTGTTAGTCCATAAGGAAAATATTCCAAAGGTACTTTGATGCTGAACTTGAAACCTAGTAAAAGCAAGCCTTCTTTTGTGGTAGAATTCATAGCAAGTGGGGAAAGAATCATTTTAATCAAAGTCTCAAGACTTGATAAAATTCCAGATTAAAATATCATTATCTACAATTAAGGATTAGTAATATATGTATTAAAATATACTTGGTTTTTGTTCCTTTAAAATTTTGCATTGATATTCAAACAATTAATTTATCACTTAATACGTGCAACTCAGAATGCTAGATTTGGAGATATAAGAAGTTGACAATCTAATGAAGGAACAATTAAATATTTATTTAAATCAGCATGATATAAGGTGGTTTTTTTGGGAGGGAGGGTTAAATCTGTGTTCCTATAATATACTTTGATAAGAGCCATATGATGAGGAAATATGAGGAAGAAGAAATTTCATTCAGGTCTAGAAATCATGTATAACTTCATGGAGAAAGCGTCACCTGAGCTAGACCTTATACTTCAACAGGGAAAAACTGGGAAAGACTGTTTTCTAGACAGGAGGCAATAGTTTATGTCAGTTCATAAAAGTTGGAGAATGCAAAATGCAAAATGGTAATAGCAACTAAAACATAGATCCTGTAAAAAGAAGTTATGTGAAATAAGGCTAGAAAAGGAGGTTAATTTTCTGTGGAAGGTTGGGAAAACAAAGCTTAATAGTATGTATTTTGTGAGTACTGGTAACTTAGGTTACCTAGAAGACCTGGAATAGAGTCCTCATTTTTACACTTTCTACTTTAGGTAAGTCATTTTCACAGAAGGATAGGAATCAAATATTGAAGAGATCTTAGAGGTCATAGAATAATAGATTTAAAGTTGGAAGCAACTTAGAGGTCATCTACTTTTAACCCCCTCTAGTTTACAAAGTAGGAAGCTAAGAGTTAGGTTAAATGACTTTCTCAGAATCACACAATTAGCATGTGTTTGAGATGAGCTCAAAACACAGAATTCAAATCCAATGTCCTTTTCACTATGACATCCTCTGGAAAAATCAAGGATATAAGGGGATGGTTTAGTTATAGCAAAAAGGAGAGCTCCTCATCTTCTGAGAAAACAAGGAAAATATAGTGATGTTTCTAGGTGTAGAAGAGATATGCACCTCTAAATTTAGTGAAGTAGGATGTTTGGCTGGCCATACCACTATCACTATAGCCTATGGACAATGTGCCATAATTCCAAGTAAGGTATCTAATTCAGTGCAACAGATGACTTATTCTGTGTCAACTCTGTATAATAAAGCACACACAACAAAGCCCCACTAGTTTAGATAATAGAGAAAATGGAACTAATATGTGTATAACTATCGTATTGAGTCCTGACTCAATCAACCAACATTTAATAAATACCTACTTTGTAAAAGACACTGTGCCACATTCTGACAAAATGAATACAAAGGCAAAAATACCTGTTTTCAAGAAGCAATTTGTCTTCTTTCCATTTAAATAGTTAAGACTTTAATCAGGTAGTCATTGCCTATACTATTATAATAGGGTTAAATTTTGTATTTCTATTTCCAGTATCCCCTTTTCTTGATCCACGAAGATGTTAACATGACATTTCCTAAGGAGCAAATCTGACTGTGTCGTTCCCCAAGTGGGATTGTACTGAATGCATTCCTGTCATTTCCAAACATTTAAATCTTGCATTTAAAGCACCCCTCCCAATCTACAATCAACTTACTTTTCTCGTCTTATTTCAATATAATTCTCACCATGTTCTCCAGCCAAACTATCCTGCTAGGCATTCCTACAAACTCAACTTTGTTTCCCACCTCTGTGTGAACCCACATGCCTTTCTGCATTTCTGCCTTTCTCTCCTTAAAATTCGTATCTTTTTCCAAACTTCAGCCACTACTTAAAAGCATCTGTGCTATCCTTTAGGTCTTAATGCTCCCTCTAAACCTCAAAATACTTTTTGGTGACTTGTCTAAATATATATTATGTCCTCTAACAATATAATTTGAGAGTAAAGATTGTGGGCTTTTTGTTTTTAAATCTCCAATTCCTAGTTCATAATAGTTCCTATTATGCTGCCACACAATAATAATAATAATAAATATTTTTGTATTATATTTTGCCAAGAATACCATCTGTTATGGAAGCCAGTTATAAGGGCAGTCTCCTGCAATAAAGAGAAGAAAATCAAAGTAGAATTTTTGAGTTTCACTAACATTTAAATAACTTGCTCAGGATTGCAAAACTAGTATGTGTCAGAGGCTAATATTGAATGCAGTTCTTCCTGATGAAATGTAGCTCACTATTCACTACCATGATTTTTGCTCTTCTTTCCCCTCATATCAACATACAAAAATTTGTATATGTTTATATCTGTATTATATATATATGAGAGAGAGGAAGGGAGAGGAAAGGAGAAAGGAAATGGGCAAGAGAAAAAAGGGAGAGAGAGAGGGAGAGGGAGAGAGAGAGAGTTTTGCCTTACTTCTGTAAACATTATATTGTCTCTGCTTATGCCTATTTTTACTATTATTTTGTTTTTTATGATGATTGTCATCTCTGTTTTTCATAATTTATGTAGGGCATAATAAGTTCTGATCATGATAAATTCTGATATTAATTTTAGCATATATATACCTTAATATATTAATTGTATAATTTTCAAACCTGTGTTGGCTTTTGCTTTCCAATTGTTTTCTCCTTATCTAAAATGTATTACTGTTGAATTAGCACATTCACAGGTGTCAATTGTTTTTCCTTCCATCTTGTGTTTTTATCTTTTTTTCCTTTTCCCTAACTTCCTATTTATTAAGAAGTTGTCAAAAGAAAAGAGAGAAGTGATCAATACTAGTAATATATAATTGAAGTTCTTTGATTTCATTCCTATGCTACTTCACTCTTCATCCAGTCTAGACCATACTCTTCTCTTTATGATTCAAGTTCTGAAGATGAGGTAGGTTTTACTTATTTCCCCTAAATTCTACCTTCCCTTTTAAATGCCCCTCTTCCAGTCCCTCCTTATTTCTTGTTAATTTCCAAATTCTCTGAATGTGTGTGTGTTCATCCCTCCTCTTTCTTTGTTCTAGTGACAATAAAGTTCATAAAATACCTACTCCACATCCCCACATCTTCTTTGTGTACTCTTCTGGAATGTTCCACATATGAGAAATAGTAAATTTCTACTCTTCATGCCTCCATTCTTTTTTAGAGAAATACTTTTTCCTTACATTTTTCTTTTTAAAAATAAAACAGAACATGAAAAATGGTCTGAGAGTGGTATTGGAAATCTTGAGAACAATGAAATATAGACATATGTATCTGAGAGTTATTTGTATAGTGATGGTAATTGAATCTCTGGCAGTTCATTGGGTTACTGAGTAAGAGGATGGAGAGAAGAGGACCAGTAGTTTGTTGTATCATCACAGTAGGCCATGGATAATTACTCAGCAAAGGAGATAGAAGGGAGGAAGGAGATATGGAGAATAATCAAGAGAAAATTTCCACAAGAAATTCAAGAAAAAACCACAAAGGGAAAAATATCCAGAAGGATGGACAGCAATGTCAAATGCTGCAGAGAGAATAAGAAGGATGAAAACTGAGAAAAGGTCATTGATTTTGACAATTAAGATAGCATTAAGATAAGGTCACTGTGGAAATAGTAGTTCTAGTTGAATGATGAGGTCAGAAGCCAAATTGAAAAAGGTTGAAGAGTAATTATGGAACATATAGGTATTTACTGCTCTTATATGGTTTGGGGTCAGAGAGCAAGCAATTATCCCTGGAGTTGGGGGAATTTTGGGTGATTCTAAACCGCTTAGTCAAGAAACAGGCTAAGTACTCTGTTCATAGTACCAAAATCAACTATAAGGAGACCCAGCAAAAATGGCAATTGGCTTCCTACAAATTCTAACTTGGTAGCTGTGAAAATATTGTGTATCTCCACATAAAATTTCTGGTCATCTCGATGAGCTCAATTTTTCTAAATTTGAACATATATCTGAATAGAAAAAGAAATCAGTTTATATATCAATGATCAAATGTAAACTGTACTTGACATTGATATGAACCAGCTAAATTAAATATACTTTGTTGTGTTTTTTTTTTAGCATCATTTAAACATGTAGTCAAGAGGTCAGTAGTTATATATACATTTAAACAATGACATCGGTGTTTACTTTTTTAAAATATTTTTCTGGCATGTTTTGAATTAAAATTTTTCTCATTTTAATTCAATACATATCTTGCTGCCTTAGCCAGTGTAAGAATTTGTCATCTAATGTAAAGATTAGCCTAGCTGGAATTTGTAACACATGGATTTGTTGATTATCTTTACTATTTGGTGGCTTTCCTAAGGTTCATGTGGAAAATGAATATGCTAACACTTGATATAATACTCTTTTCATTTAGTTTTAATTTTCCCTTTTTGAAAGGATTATTTTGGGGTGTTTTGAATTATTATTTATACCAATAAAATTAACAGGGTTGAAAGATTGATAATAGTTGTTAAGATTCCCTTTTAATTTAGAGTAGTGTTCTGGTCCAGTTATGGTATAAGAATTTGAAGCTCTTTTATATGGATTTGCTAAAGTATTTGTCCTTTATGAAAGCCAATACAATCAGGAGAGCAAGCATAGATAAAAAGTTACATAAGATTGTATTTTAGTAGTGAGACTGTTTTGTGACCATGTTCTGCAGGCAGACTAGAGGTGACAGTATTATTTACTTTTGTTGCTTGGGGTCCAAAGAGAATAAATTGCTATTGATTTTTGAGACATTACAGTGAAGTGTCTGAATGCCTACAGAATAGCTGGGTGGCAGGACAGCCGGTGATTGTATAGAAGCTGCCTTTAAAATGAAAATTCATTTTCTTCTTATTGTCATCAAGAATTTTTTCTGATTCTTGTAACCAGTAATAATAAAATGTGGTTGGGGGCAGTTATAATTATAAATGTATTCTATCCCTCCCAAAAAATAGAAGCCAAACTCTTCCAAAGCTATTTAAAATATATGTTTTGTGTATATAGTTGTGTATATATAGTTTTTGGGTATATAGTGTATGTAGGTATATAGTTTGTATAGTATATAATGGATATATAGTGTATATATATATATATATATATATATATGTTTCAAATATAAAAGTGACTTTTAATGTTTTAAGTTTCTTATGCACTTTATCAAAGACTATTTTCCAAAGATTTGGCAGGATATAAGCTGGAAATTAGGTGTATTTAATTATAAGTAATAATGTGTACCTATCATGAAAGATTCGTTTTCTTTTTATTAATTTCTTATTTTATTTTCAGATTGGATCTTTACATATATATTTTAAAACATGAATTTGGTAGAAAAAAGGCAAATTCCATTCATTTGTTGGATATATTTTTTCATGCAAACATGTTCTTTTTCACACTTCTTTGCATGATATCAATCACCTTCAAAACTGCACCTGTGGTTGACATCAGCAGGGAGCAAAATAAATGAAATACCTAAAAGTATTGCTTGACTCTTCCATGTCATTTTAAAATTATCAATTATATGCATCCAGTGTAATTTATAAGATGGTTCATATTTCCTAGAATCCTTTGCATTCATGGTTTTTCTTCTCCTTTTGAGGCAAATTTCTATGCCAAAATTATTGGTATAAACAAACTCAGGGCTGAGCCACCACTTTAATTATAAATAGTCCCAATAGGGACTTAAGTTTATAACCTTAGACGATGGTAATGGGAAACAGATTATAAACAGTTGCAGCTTTTCATAATTAAATCATCCCTTTAAAAGAAGAAATGCATGCATCATAAGTATATATAGTCAATAAACTTAAATCTGAATTTGGTAAATTTTAAATACACCCTCCAAAGTCTAGAAATAAGTCTATCACCTATTAAAAACAAAATAAAAGAGATGATACTTACTCTAAAATACCTGTCTTGCAAGCTGATGGCTTGTATGAGCTATGAGTTTTTATAGTCATTTGATTTTTCCTCTTTTGTATACTAAGATTCTCATTTCTCTCTGCATCCCTAGCATACAACATATAGTGCCTGACCCATAGTTGTTGCTTTAAGATGCTTAATTGATTGATTGGATTCATAATCGAGAGGTCATGGGTTTGGCTGTGGTTTGCCAATTTCTAGATGTGATTTTGAGCAAATCAGTTAAACTATCTAGGTCTCTGTTTCATATTCTGTGAAATAAGGATAACTTCACAGTTTCTGTGAAGGATCAAATAAGCTCACGTATATAATAGACTTTGTAAACCTTAACAATCTATATAATTACAGGTACATGTTAATTACTTCCATGTGACTATTTTGATTTCCTAGGCAAATTATTGCTGCTAATACATTCAAATATTCTCATTGCATTTTGAACATTTCTCTAGAGATTATAAAAGATCTATATTTTAAAAAAATTGTGGTAGAGATAGGTATGCTGGGACCTACAAGAAAGTAGCAAGTATGGTTTCTTTGTGAAATATTTGAAAATCATTTTGAATACTTTCTTGTTAAATTTTTTTTTTAATTCTCATTTTCCTTTTATGAGATAAATAGTATTCTAGTAGGGAACTATCATTCTGTCAGCATATCTATCTATCTATATACATATATCTGTATTCATACATATGCATGATGCCGATATGTGCAAGTTGGTATATTTGTATTTGTGTGCTTTGCATTTATGTATGCATATGCATACACATTGTTAAGAGTTTCCCTTGAATTCGCCTTTTTTAGTTGCTATATTTTCAGTAATACTGGATCCAGGTATGCAAGAATCCCTAAACATGTCAAAGATGATTCCCCCTACCCCTGAACTGACCCTAAATGCACTGACATTATTTGTTGTTTGAACCTCCAATATGGTCTCCCTATGTGTCCTTGGGAGTCAGGATAGGTGCCAGTCACTAGCCTGTGAAACTGCTTGTGCAGCTTGGACTGTTGCAGATAAGCATTTCATCATATCTTCACAATCCAGCAGTTGCCAAGGGGAAAGAATGCTAGATTTGCCATCTTAATTATTCATGATTGCTCCTCCCTTGCCACTCCCATTTAGGTGGAGATTTCTGTTTCTCCTACTCTTTTTTGTCACAATTTCATAAATATTCAAGTTTCTGTTCAGATTGTAAATTCTTTGTCCTAGCTTAAGATTCCACTTGAATATTCATTTCTTTTGCAATAAATTTAGTTGCAATGCATTGCCTCATGTACTTGTGATAGCCTTTTTATATTAACAGCATGCAAATATTTATATAAATACATATATCTATACACACACAATCACACATACATGCATGTATATACATATGCACAATCACACATTTATACAATTGCATGTTTTTGCTCCTACAAACAAAAAATTCTATTGGAGAAAAAAGTTGTAAAATTTTTTGGAGGAATTTGTTATTGTTTATTGCAGTTAGTTCTCATGTGCTCTTATGACATTTGTGAAATTGTGTGGGAGGAAGATAGATACATTCATGTCTTTGTGTTAATGTTTAAAAAGTTCTCTAAAAGTGATATGGAATACTTACTATTTTTTCTTAGTTTCATTGTAGCTAGATTTATCTTAACTAGAATAAGGTACTTGAAATTAAAATTCAATTTATACAAGATACTATGTTGAATTCTGAGGATATAAGATCAAAAAAAAAAATTCCCTCTGTTGTAAGTAAGCTTAAATTTATTGGAATAGTAACTAATATTCATATAGCAGCACAATGCATACATTAAATAAAATAAGACACAATATATACATTATTATAGTTGAGATTCATACTGTGGCAATGGGATAGATTATTAGATATTATAATCTAGTTTGTAAGATCTTTTCCCCTTTTTGAATATGAGGAAATTGAGGCTCAGGAGATTATTTATCTGTACAACTTGTTACAATTTATAACAAGTAAGGGCCAGAGGCAATATATGAATGCAAGCCTCCTTGGGCTTAAACAGTGGTCATTTTCCCACTACACTGCCCTAATTAATTGAAAGATTTCTAAATAAACTATTGATTTCTATATGTAGAAATTATCTATTTTGTGGATTGGGTTGTGGGTTGACCAGATGCATGGTTTGGTGTAGGTATAGGGAAATTTTAATGAGGAAATTCAACTATTAATGAGGATCAGAATCTATTTTCCAGTTTATATTCCCAGAGAATTATTTGGTTCCCTGAGATTAAATGACTTGCCCATTGTCACAGAGCTGGCATGCATTAGCAGTGATACTGGAACCTATGTCTTTCTGCCTCAAAGGCCTGTTTTTGTTCATTCATCAACATCATCTTTCTTCATTTTATAGCTGAAAGATGGAAGCATTAGAAAGGTTGTTTGTACAAGGTAATGTTTTTAAAAAGGTGACACTGAAAGCAGAACCCGAATATTATATTCCAATTGCATTTCTTGTTCTTTTTTGTTTTGCTTCTACTTTTGTGTTCCAGTGCTACAAAACAATAGCTAAAAATGAATTCTAATATTGTTATGATGAAAACATTAAGGCAATCTTTTTTTTCCACACCTATACTCCTAATTTATGTCTGTATAAGTTTTATTTTCATTATTCATTGCTGAGATTATCTATATCATTTTGTGATTGAAATTTTCATTTTGTGATTGAAACTTGACAGTTCTTAGTGTTATCACTACTTTTTCCAATGATATTTTGCTTCATCATCTTAGAGTGATTCCTAATTATATGTCAACCAATTATATCTCAACATTAGCCTGACATAATTAATTCTGCTTATATTAATAAACCCAAGTAATTTGTCTCCTCATTTAAAATACATCATCTATGTTCTGTCTATAAATGTTATATAAAGTTAATAATTTCCCTTGTGGATGAAATTATCTTTTTATAAAGGCAAGCTATATTAAATAGTCTTGCCATCTGTAAATCTTCACAGAATTTTAGAGTCAGAGTTTAGATAAAATACTATTCTCCAAAAAATTTAATATGAAAGTTGTTATGGAATAAAACACACTCTATAATGACTTTCTGTTTGAACAAATGAAGGTACAAATTCAACTCTCAGAATTCTGATAGTCATTTCTTTTCAATGGTCTCTAATAAACTTTTAACATTACTGAGAGTTAATTCAACCTAATACCAAGAGTACTGGTTACTAGTCATGAAAAGAGTGGTAATATTAAATGCTTATTTGATTGGAACATTATTAATTTAAGGATGTTTTCATTTAGAGTCCTGAAAAAAAATCTAAATTGTTTTTCTTTTGTTTTATAGTAGAGGTAACTATTTTCTAAAGACGAATATTTCCTAAATTCAAACTGCTTTACAAATTTATCTTGAGTAATTTCTATCACATTAGGAAAAACTGCAGTACTCCTTATTACCAACATGTTTTATTTCATGTTTATATGTACAACCCAATTTATTCAAGAATAGTTAGGTTTGAAGTCATTTACAATAATCTGTTCAGTTGTCCTTATTGCTCAATTGTCAATTTGGAGACCATGTAGATGTGTAAGACACTATAAACTGTGTTAAGTGTTTTTTGTCTCCATCATTGTGATATGCAAATGTAAGATTTAGGTGCCCAATTTAACTCATTGTTAAAAATCCTGCGTATAATAAATGACATTTAAAATCATAGTGAAGTAATGAGGGCAAGAGATGACAAGTACAGTTTTGATGCTGCTTTGATACAAATTAAAAGTTTAAAAAAAAAAACCCTCAAAGGCTTCAGTACTTTAGGCAAGGCCTTTATTGGAACACTTGAGTGAGAATCACATAAGCAAGAAAAATATGAAATGGTTGAATTCTGCACCATTGGAAAGATTTCATACAATTAAGCCAAGGATTCATTCATCAAAGGATTGAATGTGTTCCAAGTGTTCATTCTTTTCATTTAATTTGTGTGAGGGTTTGGGAGTGAAGGAAGCAAACTCTTAATCCAGTTACAAAACTGTTTTTCTTTCTTATGTTTAGTATCTTCTGTGCCTCACATATTGTCTTCCATATAGTGAGTGTTTAATGTTTGTTGTTGTTATTCTTGGTAGTTGATTAATAAATTCATGCTGAATTGAATTCAATTAATGGGTGGTTCCCATTAAAGGACTTGTGGGATGAAGTCAATGCATAGTAATTTTTAAATCCAATAAAATTTTTGCAAACTGAAGCATTTTTTTAAAATGTCCTTATGCACGGGAAATTTTATTTTTCTCAGAGGAAAATCTTTACAAGGAAGGATCAGACAAAAGTAGTGGCTTGGAGGACTTATGATTCCACTCTTAAAGTTTAAATTGTGAAAAAAATTTTTTTTAATGTTTTCTTTTACTAGAAATTTATTTTCCTTTTTCTACAGTTAACATAAAATTGATTAAAACAGTTTTTTTGTTTTGTGGAGGTATACAGTATAAGTGAAAGATTTAGGTGGTATTTCTTTTCTAGTGTAAGCTATGGAAGACATAATTTTTATTTGGCATTAGATGGGTTAATGGTATGCAAGAAAAATTTTTATGATAAAAACAAAGTTATTTTGAAAAAAATGTGCTTTAATTGAAATCCTATTTTAAGGGTAAAATTATATTATTGATTTTGATCAAAATGTCCTAGACACTGATGAATTCATCAATTCACGTTTCACTAGGGTTATAAATCTTTTAGCAGAAGCAGAAGAACATGAATAAGATGAATATTTTCAAATTATAGTGGCACATTACTTACAATGTACAACTTTTTTTGATATGTATGTTGTATTGGAATGGAAATGGATTTTAAGAAGCACTGTAGAAAAGTTATATATAATGATTCCTGTGTCACAAATCAAAATTGAATAATAATCCTATGTCTCAGATAGACTTCTCTACATGGGAAGCTGAATGTTGACTAAAAGTAGCTTTAATAGTCAAAGGAGAAAAAGCAGAAAGTATTTTGTTTTCAAACACGGTCAGAAAATGGTTTGTATTTATAATTGTAAAAATTCTAGCACCTTAAATGTACTTATCCAAGGAAGGACTTGGGATAAAACACTTACTCTTCCTGCTGTGCTCTAAAGGTTTGAAAGATTGTGTATGATTAATCCATAAAAAATGGCAGACCCCTGAACTAACATTACCTATGTAAATGAAAGGCTTTTCACAGCAGGATATATTTTACAGCTTGATGCTCCCCACTGTATACTATTTCTCCTATTTACCACTAAAGAATTTTATGTGTTAGACTCTGTTGTGCATACAGAACTTGTTTTAAATGTCATGACATTAAAAAAAATGCATTTACCCACTTGAAAAATTCCTTTTTAAAGGTGCTTTAAATACTGTTTGTCTTGAATTAAAGTTTCAATATATTTGGAAACCAAATGACTTAAACAATGTTGATGTAAGTACCTAATTATCCTCCAGCTTATTGAAGATGGGTTGTGAGATTCAAGTTCAAATTCTACTTTATATTCCTTTCATTACTGTAGTCTCACAGGACAAGGAGTGTTCAACATGCTTTTTCCTGGATAAAAAGGAGATAGCTTTTACATTTTCCCCAAATTCTCTTGGAATGGTGCTGTATAGAAAAAATACAAATAATGTCATTTTAAATTTTGAAAATGATTGGATTGATGGGTGGAGCCAAGGTAGTGTAGTAAAGCCAAGAAGCTGCTTGAGCTCTGTTACTTTCCCTAGAAAACCAAATGAAACCAAGCCTCTAAACAGAATCTGATGGAATGAAACCACCCTCTAGCTCAAGATAAATTAGAAAGACTTCAAGAAAGGTTAGTTTCACTGGAGTAAAAAGGGATTTTCAATTCAGCTCAAACAGAGTCTGGGAAAGCCAGTGAGAGAGTCTTTTTTTTTTTTTTTTTTAAATTTATTTAATAGCCTTTTATTTACAGGATATATGCATGGGTAACTTTACAGCATTAACAATTGCCAAACCTCTTGTTCCAATTTTTTACCTCTTACCCCCCCACCCCCTCCCCTAGATGTCAGGATGACCAGTAGATGTTAAATATATTAAAATATAAATTAGATACACAATAAGTATACATGACCAAAACGTTATTTTGCTGTACAAAAAGAATCAGACTATGAAATATTGTACAATTAGCTTGTGAAGGAAATAAAAAATGCATGTGTGCATAAATACAGGGATCGGGAATTCAATGTAATGGTTTTTAGTCATCTCCCAGAGTTAGTGAGAGAGTCTTAATCACAACAGATCAGCAGCTGAGACTCTTGGTCCTGGCTTAATAGTGGAGCAAACCAGTGGGGCAGCCTCAAGTCCCAGAACAGAAGACAATTGTTGGAAACCAGAATATTTCCTGGAAAGATGGGAAAGCTATCCCTACAAACATAAGGGGCCCCTCTGCTCAAAACCAACATTCAGAGCAGCACAGGAAGCTTGGGATAATATCCCCTTTACTTCAAGAGCAGAACTCAACCATAAAAGTAAAAAAAGAGAAAATACAAAAAGAAAAAGAAAGAAAATGAGCAAAAAACAGAAAAGAGTCTTGACCATAGAAAACTACTATGGTGACAGGAAAGACCCAAACACCAACTCTGATGAGGAAAAACTGTCCTTAGAGGAAATCTCAAGGAGTGATATGAATTGATCTTAAATCCAAGATTTCTTGTAAGTGCTCATAAAAGACTCCAAAAGTCAAATAAGAGAGGTAGAAGAAAAAATGGGAAAAGAAACAAGATTTGCAGGAGAGGGAGTCAACAACTTAGAAAGGGAAGGCAATTCCTTAAAAAGTACAGTTGGCCAAATGTAAAAAAAAAATCCATTAAAGGAAACACCATCTTAAAAAATAAAATTAATCAAATGGAAAAAGAGATTCAAAAACTTAGCTGAAGAAAATCACACATTAAAAACTAGAATGGGGCAAATGAAGCTAATGATTCTATGAGAGATCAATAAACAAACTAAAAAGAAAGAAAAAATGGAAGAAAATGTAAAATAATTCATTGCAAAAACAGCCAAACTAGAAAATAGATCCATGAGAGACATAAAAATCATTGATCTGCCTGAAGACCAGGACCAAAAAAAGAACTTGGATACCGCTCTTCAAGAGATCATCAAGGAAAACTGCCCTGATATGTCAGAAACAGAGGGGGAAATTGTCTCTGAAAAAATCCATTATTCATTTCCAGAAAGATAATCCCTCAAGAAAAACCCAAGGAATATTGTTGAAAACTTCAGAACTATAATATCAAAGAAAAAATATTCCAAGCTTCCAGACAAAAGTAATTCAAATATCAAGGATATTTGTCAGGATTACCCAGGATCTGACAGCATCTACAATAAAGGATCAGAGGACCTGGAACACAATATTCTGGAAGGCAAAGAGCTTGGGATTTCAACCAAGAATTAAATTACTAAACTAGACTGAGTATCATCTTTCAGGGGAGGAAATGGATCTTCAATGAAGTAAGAGACTCCATCATTTCTACTGAAAAATAAATCCAGAACTAAACAGAAAATTTGATCTTCAAACAAAGAACTGAAGAAAAGCATAGAAAAGTAAATGGGAAAAATGTTATTTAAAGATTAAACTGTTTACATCCCTATATGTGAAAATGACATCTGTTACTCTTGAGAACTATATCTGTTATTGGGGCAGTCAGAAGGGGACATCACATGGACAGAGGCAAGGGACAACTTTTCCATCTCAGAATTAGAAAAATCTAAAAACAAAATAAGTCAGAAACTAGGTAGGTTAAAATAAAATCCTAGAAAACCTAGATATGAGGTTTTCCTCTAGAGTTCTGGAGAAAATTGAATAGGGACAGAAAGGAATATACCTTTTTTTCTCACTACTACAAGGCATCTACACTAAAAATTGACCAATTATATTAGGGTATAAAAACCTCACAATTAAATACAGAAAGGCAGAAATAGTAAATGCTTCTTTTTCAGACATAATGCAATAAAAATTATATTCAATAAAAGGTCAGGGAAAGAGCAACTGGAAATTCAACAATCTAATTCTAAAGAATGAATGGGTTAAATAACAAATTGTAGAAATAATTCCAAGAGAATGATGACAATGAGACAACATGCTAAAACCTATGGGATGCAGCTGAAGCATTTCTTAGGGGAAATTTCCTATCGCTAAATAAAATAAAATAAAGAGATCATCAGTGAATTGGGCATGCAACTAAAAAAGCTAGAAAAAGGAACAAATTAAAAACCCCTCAGTAAAATACCACATTCAAATTTATGAAACTCAAAGGAATTAATAAAATTGAAACTAAGAAAACTATTGATGTAATTAATAAAACTAAGCTGGTTTCATGAAAAAACCAAAAAAATAAATGTAGAGGGCCACAGATAGTGGGGAACCCTGAATGAAGTATAAGATTCTTTAGTTCAGTAAAAGAAATCCTGCTACAGTGTCTGGTTTTCCTTCCCATCTCCCTGCTAAGGGCTTTCATGAGAGACTTAAATGCCTATTCTGACTACAATCCTCTTCTCCATTTGGAAGTTTGCCTCAACATCTGCTACAACCCTCCAGAAGTAATAGTGCTGCTTGGATTCTTCAGTGTGCAAACCATGCTGTGGGGGGAAAATAACATGAAAAAAACAAAAAATGGGGAATTGTTAAGGGACAGGTCAATTCTCTGAGCCTCCACAGCTGTGGATCATAGCATCTGAAGAAGTTTCAAGGCAGCCGTTGCTGACACAGGTGTTGTGGCCTGGGAATGAGATAAATTGGAGGCAGAGGGAAGAGGAGAGAGGTCAGAAGTCAGGCAACACAAAGGCCTCTCAGAGAGGTCAGGAAACAGCAACTGCCTCTCAGTCTCCTTGTATCATCTTCTCACAAGGGGAGATCCATTCTGTAGGGCTGGGTTGGATTTCCAGCAGCCACTATCAGGTGGCTTCCCGTGTATTCCTACAGCTCTCGTATATTCTAACAGTCAGGGGACAGTGACAACCTGTGTTGAAATTAAAGCAGAGTGATACCAAGTGGTAAAGAGACATTTACACGCAATAGCAAGTTGTTTATGTGGTCCTTCCACAGTATATAGTTAGAGCATGCAAGTATACTAGAGTTATGTAAGGGTATTAAGGTATATAAGGCTGAGGGAATTGGAAAATGGGCTTCATGTTTGACCATCTATCTGAGTCCCACCTTTTCACTCCCCTTCTAAGAGCAAGGACATGGGATGGTACTGAGATCTTCCAGAGAGCTAGACCACACATTATAGATAAATCTTTGGTTAATTTTATTAGAAAAAGGAAAGAAGAAAAACAAATTACAAGCATCAAAAATGAAAAGGGTGAACTTAATACCAATGAAAAAGAAAGCAATAATTAGGAGCTATTTTGCCCAACTATATGCCAACAAGTCTGATAATCTAATCAAAATGGATCAATATTTACCAAAATATAAATTACCCAAATTAACAAAAGAGGAAATAAATTAAACAGTCCCATTCTAGAAAAAAATTGAACAAAACTATCAGTGAACTCCCTAAAAAAAAAAGTCTCCAGGGCCTGATGGATTTACAAGTGAATTCTGTCAAACATTTAAATAACAATTCCAGGACGATGTAAACTATATGAAAAAATAAGCAAAGAAGGAGTCCTGCCAAATTCCTTCCATGACACAAATATGGTACTGATATCTAATCCAAGAAGAGCCAAAATAGAAAAAGAAAATTACAGACCAATCTAACAAATATTGATGAAAACTTTTAAATAAATATTAGCCATGAGATTACAGTAACTTGTCAGCAGGATAATGCACTATGACCAACTAGGATTTATACCAGGAATACAGGGCTGGTTCAATATTAGGAAATGTACTGGCATAATTGACCATATCAATAACAAAACAAATCATATGGTAATCTTCAATAGATGCAGAAAAAGCTTTTGACAAAATACAGCACCCATTCCTCTTAAAAACACAAGAGAACATGGGGATAAAAGGAGTTTTCCTTAAAATATTAAGCAGTATCTATCTGAAACCAATAGAAAGTATCATTTGTAATGAAGAGAAACTGGACACATTCCCAATAAGGACAGGAGTGAAACAAGTATGCCTATTATCACTATTGTTCTAGACTAGAACTCTTATTGTACTAGAAATATTGTACTAGAAATCTTAGCTTTAACAATAAGAAAAGGAAAAAAAATTAATTAGAATAGGCAATGAAAAGTAAAACTATCGATCTTTGATATGATGATATACTTCAAGAATCCTAGATAACTATCCAAAAACTTATTGGCAACAATTTGCAGTTTTAGCAAAGTTTTGGGTATATAAAATAAACCCACACAAATCATCAGCGTTTCTACAATTACTGACAAAGCCCAGCAGCAAAAGAAAGAGAAATTCCATTTAACATAACTGCCCACAAAATATTTGGGCATCTACCTGCCAAGATAAACTCAGAAACCATATGAACACAATTATAAAACATTTCTCATATGAATAAAGTCAGATCTTAAAAAATTGGAAAAATATCAATTGCTCATGGATAGGCCAAGCTAATATAATAAAAATGACAATTCTGCCTAAATTGGTCTATTTATAAATCATAACAATCAAACTGCTAATAAAAATTATTTTATAGAGATAGAAAAAATAACAATTCATCTGGAAGAATAAAAGGTCAAGAGTATCAAGGGAATTAATGGGAAAAATAAATACAAAGGATAGTGACCTAGCTGTTTAAGATCTAAAACTATTTTAAAGCAGAAGTCATCAAAAGCGTTTGGTACTGACTAAAAAATAGAATGGTGGATCAATGGAATAGGTTAGAAAAACATGACACAATAACCAGTGGCTCTAGTAATATAGCGTTGACAAACCCCCCAAACTCCAGCTTAAGTTGCTGGGAAAACTGGAAAATATGTCAGAAACTTGTCATATAGGTCTATATCTCACACCCTATACCAAAATAAGATCAAAATGGATACATGATTTGGGTGAAACAATGTGAAACCATAAGCAAATTAGGAGAATAAGGGATATTTTACCTTTGGAAAAGGAAAGAATTTAATAGACCAAAGGAGTATTAGAGAACATTATAAAATGCAAAATGGACAACTTTGATTATGTTAAGTCAAAAAGGTTTTGCAGAAACAAAATAAACAGAAACAAGATTAAAAGGGAAATACAAAACTTGAAAAAAATTTACATCTAGTGTATCTGAGAAAGGTCTCATTTCTAAAATATATAAAGAACTCTGTCATATTTAAAAGAGTACAAATCATTCCCCAATTGATAAATAGTGAAAGGATATGAACAAATTTCAGCTGAAATTAAAGTCATCTATAATCATCACAAAATGCTCTATCTTGATTAGAAAATGCAAATTAAAACAACTCTAAGGTAACACCTCATATCTCTCAGATTGGCTAAGATTACAGGAAAAGATAATGATAAATTTTGGAAGGGATGTGGGAAAACTGGGGCGCTAATGCATTGTTAGTGGAATTGTGACATCATCTACCCATTCTGGAGAGCAGTTTAGAACTATGCTCAAAGGGCAATAAAACTGTACACTCTTTGTCTCAGCAGTGATACTACTGGGTCTGTATTCCAAGGAAATCATAAAGGAAGAAAAAGGACTTATGCATGTATGCCAAACTGTTTTTAGTAGCTCTTTTTGTGGAATTGGAAAATCAGTAGATGCCCATCCACTGGGGAATGGCTGAATAAGTTGTGGTATATGAAGGCAATGGAATATTATTGTTCTATAAAAAAAATGGTGAGCAAGCTGATTATAGGAAGGCCTGGAAAATTTTACATGAACTGATGCTAAGTCAAACAAGTATACAGTGTATACAGTAATAGCAAGATTGTGTGATGATCAACTGTAAAAGACTTGGTTCTTCTCAGTGATTCAATGATCGAACACAAGCTCAATAAACTTTGAATAGAAAATACATCTGCATTCAGAAAGAGAACTATGAAGATTCAATGTAAATCAACACATGCTATATTCACTTCTCTTTTTCTGTTTTTTTCCTCTTCTATGGTTTTTTTCCCTTTTGTTGTGATTTTTCTGTCTCAACATGGTTCATAAAGAAATGTTATTACAAATTAATATATGTATAACCAGAAAAAACAATTTACAAAAGTATTTTTAAAAAGAAAATTATTAGATTTTAAATCTTTTCAATTTTGTTTAAAGTTCTAAGCCCTGGACAAAGAAATTAAATAATTTCAGACTTGATCAATAAAAATCTTAACAGCTGAGATTGCGATAGTATTGAACATTTATAAATTCTAAGCCTATGAATTATAGTACATTCCTTGGGGGAACATCTACTATACTTGTACTTGTAAGGATTGGCATTCAGGGCCAAAGTCATAGCATCATAAGATTTAGAGATCATGTCGTACATCCCTAACTTTTCCAGATGAGAATACTAAGGACCAGAGAAATTAAATAACCAAGGTCATACTGCAGTGATTCAAACCCAGATTTTCTATTTATCTTTTATTATTTTCACTGAAAAAGCTTTAACCTTTCATAACTTCTTACCCATAGAAGTCATTCTATAAATATTTGTTGAGTTAAACGGAATTGAATTATCTTATTTGGTCATAACAATAATTCGTAGAATTATTGTTTATAATCTTATAAATTAGGAAGCTAAGAAACAGAACTGCTAGGTGACTTGCCAATATCACACAACACTTCTGTGACATAATAAGGACAATAAACTGAATAATCAAATCTTATCTTTTACTGTAACAATGCTAAACATGGTGATGGTTGCAATGTTGATAATATCAGGAAGCTTCTCTAACTTATTTTTGAAGATTTTATTTTCAGATGAAGAATTTAGAGAGAATTAGTTAGTTTTCTATTTAGCACCTAATGATATCATTTGACTATCCTTTATATTCTAATAGTGAGATATGTGATAAAATCCACAATATTTTCATCTTGTTCATGAAGAGAAAAACAATATAAATAATAATCTGATGCTTGAAATATTAGTTGAGTAAGATTAATGTCTTTCCATTAGCTTCTACATACTGATATAAATGACAGTCATTGTATCAATTCCCCCATTTTAATATTTGTCAGACACTTGCATGGGCTCAATTAGTTTGGCCCATCCTTGGGATCTTCTATTTATTTCTTCAGGATTGTTCATATAGTGAGTTCATATATTCTGATGATGTGGGCATTACAGTGCTTCTGAATAGATTAAAGTCCTTAGATAGGTATTAGAAATTTTAGGAGCTTAGTGATACATGGGTAATTACAAATCATGATTATTTACCTCTTCTTAAAGGGGAGAAGAAGGAAGTAGGAAGGAAACAGACATTTATGAATTGCCTATTTTGTGCCAGGCACTATGTTAAAGTGCTTTACAATTATCTCATTTAGTCTTTACAGAATTCTGGCAGGTAAGTTCTATTATTATCCCTATTTTACATGAGGGGAAACTGAGAAGGAGAGAGATTGTGATTTACCTAAGATTATTCTACTATTTAAAATACTAATTTTTATTAACAATACCTCTTTGGTGAAGTCTTTATGGAAATGTTGACATTTGAATAAATTTAGTTTGCAAAAAGACAGTCAAGAAATTTGAGGATTATAACATGATTTTTTTTTACTAAAAAATTGTAACCTCATATCAATGTTTGCCTATAGTTGTAGAAACCAAAATAGAACTCATTTTATTTCTATATTGGAGTTTTTAACCACAGAGAGAATACATTCAGTTATTTGACTCTCAGGAGAACATACATTTGTGATTTGTATTTCTCAGTGTCATTGACACAAATCTCATTTTTATTCTTTATGCATCTATATTTCCTTTTGTTGATTCCAAAAAGATTTGATGTACGCTCCCCCCCACAGAATATATCCCTCAATCTCATATTAATGCAATATTATGACTTAGAATTAAAATGCTTGAAAGAATATTCAAAGTTTATGATCCCCAAAGCCATCATAATTCACGCATACTGCATAAACAATGTATATTAAAGGCATACATTTAACTGCATGTACCTTACCAAAAAATACAACATATATGCTATAAAGATACTGAATTACAATTACTGTGGGAACCATAACTTTGAACTTCCTGACTTGTGTGTTTAAATTCTCAACCTAATGTTGAATTAGCATAATGTTTTCACTAAATATATTATTGATTCCAAATAGTTTTGTTGGAAAAACATTAATAAAAAAATAACATCTTTTAGATTATAGCATTAGAAAAGGGATACAATAACTATTTGGACATTTTAACATTATTAACATAATTAAATATTTAATAAAAAGTTTCTTCAATGCCTTTCATATGTTCAAAAATTCACTTAGATGGAATTTTAACTAGTCCAGGAAACGTGGGAAATAGTAAGGAAACAGTTTATTTCATTTCTTGGTCATTTGATGGAATCATATAAATTTTTGTTTTGGACAGAAACTATAGAAATCTATTTCTGGTTTAGAAAAGAAGCTATCTAGTTGGGATTGCTAAATACGCACTTCAGAAAACTTGAGTCTCAGGAAGTCATTCTCACTTATAGTAGACTCCCATTGCTTCTCCTTTTAAATGACTAGTTCATTTCTATTGTGTTGACATATAGATAGCCCTTATACAGGGGTCCTCAAACTTTTTAAATAGGGGGCCAGTTCAGTGTCCCTCAGACTGTTGGAGGGCTGGACTATAGTAAAAACAAAAACTTTGTTTTGTGGGCCTTTAAATAAAGAAACTTCCTAGCCCTAGGTGAAGAGGATAAACGTCCTTAGCTGCTGCATCTGGCCCGCAGGCCGTAGTTTGAGAGGACCCCTGATATAAAATATATCTTCAGTCTTTGCATCATGACCTTTTCTTTTTTACTGGAAAAGTTCTATAAGTGTAATATTATATAAAATATTTTGTGAGCTAATATTGTTCCCTACTCTGATTCTGAAAAATTAGAAAATCTAATTATTTTAGCTACATTGATGGGAAAAATGTATCCACTAACTTTAATTAGCATTAAAAAGAAACTTTATATTTCCTAAAATAGATTTGTCATATATGAAATTGTGGAATCAATTTGATTATTGTTATTATTATTTTTGTAACTAATAAAATTGTAAAATAAATTTGCTAAGACTCACTTGAAAACAACCATTCAGGATATTACTGGAAGCTTTAAAAATTGTTTCCTTGCTTGATAGTGTTGTATTATTCATATAGCATTAAAGTGGTGTTTCACATGCTGTGAATCTATATGGTGAGATAGTAACATATAATATAGTCATATTTTAAAAGGAAGTGACAAAATGATGCACAGAGTTATTCCAAGGGTCTAATAATGCTCTAGATAATAAATATTTGGTTAATTAACTTGGTTTCTAACATAATGGTCTCCAAGCCATATTTAGCATTTTCCCCAACAAACTTTTTCAGTGGCATTTCTACCTTTTCACCTCCTTTCAATCTTTCCTCATCTTCTAACTGGTAATACATAAGACAAAAAGTAATAATGATTCTTATCTCAGAGAAGGATGGATGAATACTTTAAATCTTATAATAATTCACAAATTTCCTGAGTTCCTTAGAAAGTTTATTTACATGTCTATGCAT
Source organism: Sarcophilus harrisii (assembly GCF_902635505.1). Lineage (NCBI taxonomy): Eukaryota > Metazoa > Chordata > Mammalia > Dasyuromorphia > Dasyuridae > Sarcophilus > Sarcophilus harrisii. The sequence goes on from NC_045429.1 coordinate 128,408,578, forward strand.
AGCTCAAAATTTTATCACTTATTAGTTACTACCCTTTAAAATATACAGAATAGTTACATAATACACGATAATTAGTTTTTCAGATAAGAATTGGAGAATTCCATCTCTATACCCAACATTCCAAGTTGATATTAAGCTGCTGTTCTTGAATTTATAGATTAAAAAACAAACCTGTAATTGACAATTTAATTACCCATTTACAGGAAATGAGCTCTGTGGGAAAGTAGATTTTTGTTCAAATTTAAGGTGGTTCACTGAAGGACTAATAAGCCTACAGATATCGATAGTGTCCTCCTTAGCCTCATAATGAGAAGTTCTTCAGAAGAACTGTGCTAATAGTAAATACTGAAAAAGGCAGGATTTGGCTTTTTTCTTGGGAATATTTTGATACAGGTTTTTCTTTCCATAAGCATCCTAAATGCTACATGGTGATCTCACTTAAGATTCTATGGTGAAGCTACACCCAGTGAAAGAACTCTGGGAGATGCCTATGAACCATTACATAAAATTCCCAGTCTGTCTATTTTTGTCCACCTGCATTTTTTATTTCCTTCACAGGTTAATTGTACACTATTTCAAATTCCGATTCTTTTTGTACAGTTATTTTGCTGTAGGTTGCCCAATCCTGCCATCTGGGGAAGAAAGTGGGGGGGGGGGGAAGGGGAAAAATTGGAACAAAAGATTTTGCAGTTATCAATGCTGAAAAATTACGCATGCATATATCTTATAAATAAAAAGCTATAATAAAAAAGCATGTATAAAACATCAAAAAAAAAAAAAAGATTCTATGGTGAATCTTACCGTGCAATAGTCAATTGGCCCCATTCCTTATCTTATATACCTTTTACTTTTTCCTAGTGAAATATTTTCTATCTTCCCTGAATTTTCTGAGGGGAAAAATGATTATAAACTTAGGAGACACCAACAAAAGCAAAAAATAAAATCAACCTAGAAAATAAGTAGCATAATTTTACTTTAAACCCTTAGCCTTTAACAGGGCAGAATGAAATTGCATGTGTAAATATGTATGTGTGTGTATGTATGTATTTGTTCATGAACATGTACATTTGTTTTTAAAGCAAAAGATAAGTTTTTGTTAGGTGTTAATTTCAAGCCGTGTCCAGAGTTTTATCACCTTTGGAACTGTTTTCTTTTTTCTTATATAATTGTAGTCATTTCTCACATGCTTGTTAGGCTAAAAGGGGCCTTTTTTTCTGCTTTGTAAAAATTAATAGATCAATATAGTGTAACTTTTTGAATACAAGAATATATTGTTGTTAGACTAGAATTAGAAGGGGCATTTGAGGTGAACTAACTGTATCACCTTATTTTGCAAATGAAAAAACTGAGGCCTATATGGGTTAAATACCTTGATTCCTAGTAAAGTCCAAAACAGGTCTAAAGACCTTGGTAGAAGCAGAAATACTATTACAGTTTGATTTTGAGCCTCAAATTAGAAACCTGATTTTTAAGGGCCATTATTTGTTGGAATGGACGTGGGCTTAGATGACTGAAGCTACTTGACTATTCAAATACATTACTGTTTGGGAGGGAACTTAAGCTATAATTTTATAGAGTTAATATAAATACAGATAAAATAATTGTGAAATGGACACTGACATTACTATCTGACAAACTTTAGAAAGTTTGATGAAGGTTTGATAAAGTTTGATATAAAGGATGAGATCTGAATAGGCCATAAAATTTCATTAGAAAATGTTTTAGGAAATTTGCAATACAATAAGACTGGGCTGAGGAAAAAAATGAATTTTTTTAAAATAAGAAATCTTATTAGATAAGATATACAGCTTACAAAATAAACTACAATTTTAAAACTCAGTTTATAAGTAAACATAATCTCAGACCTACAAAAACCATCAGATTAGATACTAAGAGATCTAATCAACAAAAATTCTTACTGCATAAATGATAAAATTTTGAATTGTATTAATTAAATTTTATTATTAATTTATTTTATTAATTTTCTTATATTTTCATCTTAAAAGTGTTGCTAAAAGAGTTAGTTGGAGAGGGTTGTTATATAGTAAAGCTATAATTGGTTAACTTTTTCCTCTAAGTAATAAAAAACAGATTGTGGCAAAAATGGTGATTGTCTTCAAAAACATAGCTGTATCATATTGCCTTCCTTCTTCTCTAAGGTTGTCAATTATCAATCACACAATAAAAGCTTGCAAAAGTGGTCTCTTTGTTCGTGTTTGTATGATTAGAAAGTCCATTACATTTAAGTGTCAAAGGAATAATTTTGAAATATTTCTCTGGATTTGGGAGCATTTAGAGTCACGGAGGATTGTGGCCCTGAGGAATGCCATTCTTCCTCTTCCCTTTCCTTTCCCTTTTCCCCTTCCACCTTTCTCCTTTCCCTCTTGCCACAATCCTCACCATATATGCTTTTCCTGTTGGGGATTAAAGAATATTATATGCCTAAAGAAATCAGATTTCCCCAGATGTGTGTTTTATCATGCAAGTCTCAAATTTCCTCTAACCAAAAATCTTTGAGTCAAATGAAGCACCTAGGGATTTACTGGCTAAACACAACTTCTCTTGTAGGCAGGTGGAAAGGATAAAATAGAATCGGGATTATGCTTATGAATATTCTGATAATACCATGTTTTTCTGAGCCTTTTTCCCACTTTTAAAGTTTGTGATCAGGAAAACTATTATTTCTTTCCAACTACTATTGATCTTCTATACAGTACCTATACTAATATTGAGAAGTTGGAAACCACATTCAATAAGTTACTAAACTTGATGAAAGGAATGGCCATGAATTTCAGGAGAGGGGAGAGGGTAGCTGGGAAGAGGAGGGATTCTTAAATATCCAATGATGATAAATGTGGCAGTATAAGATAGTCTTATAAAAATCTGACAATACCTGTTATTTCTAGTACCTTAACTTTTAGAATTCCATAAAAATCACAAAAAATCAAAATTAGAAGGGATCATAGAAGGGATATAATTCATTTAGTTTATCTTCTTTGGATGCTCACCAGGTTTCCAAAATATGGTGCCCAGAAATGAAAGCAATAGCTGATATGTGGTTTCTTGAAGGCATGATGCAGGAAGACTTTTGCCACGTCTTCCTTAACCTCTAGTAATGTAATCTAAAATCAAGTTTCTTTCATAGTGATTTATATTATTAGAAAGGTATGAAGTCCAGGTTAGCACCCTAGATGCCTTAGAATAAGCCGGAGTCGGGGTAAGCAAAAGTCCTTGGTCTTTATTCTAGGTCTTTAGGGGGAGAAGTGAAGGGGATGGACACAAGCTCTCCACAACCTCCCTTCTCCTCATCCACCGTTAATGTGACTCTGGCTTGTCTTACTCCATCCCCTAATCCCTCCTACAATTATCTGTATACACCAAAAGATCGAGCCAGCACAGAATAGTGGGAAGGGCCATTTTCTAAGCATATGCTAATAGAGTACTGTCCAATAGGTAATTAGCCTTAAGTGTTGGGTTGTCTGATTCCAGTGCACCTATTCAGAGTTTCAGCCCTTTACAGAAAAGGAAGTGCCTTCTAAGACATTATCACATGTCATCTTCCTCATTATTTTGGTCTTCGAAAGGGAAAAATACTTTAAAATTTTCTAAGTTAGACTGGCTTACTCTTTGCCCAGCTCAATCTTAGTCTTTCCAATGTTTTCATTGGGTTCAGACAATTCTCTATTGAGTAACCAAATTTCAGATGTCCATAGGGTTAATCAAGCCCTCTCATTTATTCTATAGTGACTTCTTTGTGAACTGCCTACGTAGACATACTAGTATCATATGTGATATTATGATATTATAATGTTAGACATTGATAATACCACCTCTGGCTAGGGCAACTTAACTTCTTAAGACCTTAAGCAATCCCTCTTAGTCCAGAGAAAGTGTGAATATGCATTAGTGAAGGAAGTTATCTTGTATAAGAGTTCCCTATAAAAATTATATCAAGGATCAAGTCTCAATTACTATTCCTATCTCTTATAATTATAAAAGATCAAGTTTCTTTCATATGTGGTTTATATTTTTAGAAGTAAAAATGCCTTCCAAGATATTCATATGCCATGTTTCTTATTGTTTTAGTCTTAGAAGAGGATAGACTTTTAAACTTTCTAAGTTAGACTGACAATCTTAGCCCAACTTAGTCTTAGTCTTCCCAATGTTTTCATTGAATGAAAGAATGCTTGTGTCTTCTTAAAGCCTGCTCATTTATTTATCATTCCCTTTCTTTCACTCATTCCTCTCTGATCTCTGCTTTTTTGTTAGGTGCTCTGCTACCTACAAATATGTTCAGGTCTCCCTCATTCTAAAATCTTTCACTTTATTTTGTTATTCTTTCAAACCAAGCTCCTACACTACTCTAATTAAACTCTCACTAAGCCTGTTTCCTTATTTGTAAAATGAGATAAATAATAACTTTCTGTTTTGAAGATCAAATGAGATGATTTATGTAAAGCACTGTTTAAAATACAGTGCTATATAAAAAATAACTGCCATAAAAACCATTTATTTCTCAACTCCTTGTAGTATGACATAGAACTCTACTGAAATTTGTCTCAGAGATTACTGATGACAGGTTGACCACTATATCCAGTTTATTTTATTCTGAGAACTTCCTCTTCCTTGACAACTTTTAGCTTTTGACAACTGTCTTCTTATACTCTTCTACCTATACTGTCTGAATACTCGTTCTCTTGTCTTTCATGACTTTATCTTTCTATCTTCAACAGAGAGCTCGGTGCCATACATATAGGAAGTAGTTACTAATTTTTTTAATTGAATTAGATTGAACCCAATTCTAGTTTATCTAACTAGTACTTCCCATTAACCAATATAATAAATTATTAGTAAATAGTACTTATTAACAATCAATAAAAAGACACTGAGATATCAAGAAAGAAAATATGCCAATTGAAGTTGTCAGTAAATTTTAATGAAAGATATCTTTCAGTTAGATTATAAAATGGACCTACTTTATTTATTCATGTATCTTTTTATTTATTTGTTCTTTCAGACTTTCTGTTCAATCCAGGCTTATCTCCTAGCCTAATACTGTAAAGAATATTATGGTACTCCTTGAGCAAATCATTTAAAGTCTCTATAATTCATTTTCTTCTCTAGAAGGAGGAAGATATATTCTCTAAGCTCTATTTTGTCTCCATTTCTAGTATTTAGAGCTTCAATTCAATGATCTGAGTAGTCTGTGAAAGAAAAATAGGGGTAAAATGTAGTGTCCTTCTAGAGGTCCGTGTTTGGGTGCCAAAATATAATGTCTGGACTAGCTCTCTGGAGAATCTCAGAACTAGCCTTAGTCTTAGTGGAGGAGATGAAAGAGGCAAGAGAGCCATGAGGAGGATGGTCAAAGACAGTCTTTTGTCTGGAGTCTAGAGCTTTCTTCTGTGTCTGATACTCCTCAGTTCCCAGTCCTCTCAGCCCTTAAATACCTCAGTACGATTACATCACTACAGCAACTGAGCATGTGCCAAATGTCACCATATCAATATCACACTAAGTATATGCCAACTAGAATGACTACATTATTATGTCACATTAAGTATAAGTTTAACTAGAGAACCATTATCCCATCAATCACACTGAATAGGTGCTTAACTGTAAACACCCTGCTGTCCTTGATTCAAGTATACTTTTCCAGAGTTCTGGCCTCTACAGTAAAAATGGGATAGTTTGATGGGAATAGAGAGGGAGACCAAACAGAACTTGAAAACTAGAATAGAACAGGAAAGAATAACTTCCAATTTCACTGGTAAGCTGTTTACAACCCAAATATAATATTATAAATGTCTATCAATGTATACAATACTCCATGCCATGTTCACAAAAGTGAATATCAAAAAATACTGACTAGGCAAAAAACTCAGTTGAGAAATGTAATAGTGTGAAATTCAATAAATGTATGAAATTTAAATACATCTATTGAACAGGCACCATTGAACCTAATGAAAGCAGTAAATGGTTGGGAAGGAGACAGTAGATGGGAAGAGGTTGAAAAGTAGATAAAAGGAAGTAATATTTGTGGGTACAACCTACTAGAGTAAATATAAGACAATAGGGCCAAGGACACTAATAGGGGAGTTATCAAGTTTTCTTTGTCAAGAAGGGCCTGCTCTTTCCCTGGATTGAAATAAAGGAAGAGAGAAAAGGAGATGATGTTAAAGGTTTTTGAAATATAGGACAGGAAAGAAAGAAAAATCACTTCCTCCAACCCCTTTAAATTATTAATATTAAAATTCATATATACAAATACATCCATGCATGATTCATAAATTACCATTGTTAGTAAGAGAGGTAGTATTGGGCTCCTCCCATTGCTTTTCTTTTTGTATAGTGAAATTCATGGTCTGCAAGTGGGTTTCTATTATTGATGAGGTTACAAAGTTCAGAAAGAACGCATTATACAGTTTTAGCATACTTTGAGCTTTCTGTTGTTGAAAATTTGGAATTCATGAATTACACCATAGTTAAATATCAAGGAATAGGTGTATAGTAAGTAGAGGGCTGGGTTTATAATCTGGAAGATCTGTATTCAGATTTGATCATTGACCATAGTTTGATTACCATCTTGGTGCCTAAAATGGCTCCCTGAGACTTAATTGCTTCTAAACACTGTGTTCTGTGTCAATGGAAGGAGTCATCATATCAGGAATTCCTTGTACTGATGAAATCAGATTCTTCTTGTATTTGTATGTTTTATGTTAAGGGTAGCAAACTGAAGCAAAATTTTTTAGAAATGATTTTTTTGAAGGAAATGTTAAATTGCAGACATAATGAATCAAAAATAGTCCTTGAAATAAAATCTTATTTCAAGTCTTGTCTTTGATACATTATAACTACAGGGAAGTCACTTAAACCTTTCATGCCCTAAAAAACAATTTGCAGACTTGGAGATGAGTTGTGTATTAGTGGAGGAAACTTCTGCTTTGAGAGCTCTCTGCATTGATGAAATCACAGATCTCAAGCCCTTCCTTCTGATTTCCTTCCCCTTGTGAGGGGAAAATTTTAATTTTATAGAAATGTTGAAGTAAAGAATGTCCTTCCTATTTTATAGTTCTTTAATAACTTCTTAAAATATGAAGAAGCCCATTTGACATAGTCAGATGGCAAATAAGGTACATAAAATTGTTTTTAAATATTAAATATATAATATGTAATGTGAAATATTAATGTATATTAATGTAGATAATGTTATTTCTTTTATAACTGTGTATTTTGTTTTATGTATTTAAAAACAATTATTTTGTTTTTGTTTTTTGATATTTTGAAGAGGGTTCTACAATCTTTACCAGGAAACTTGTGTCTCAAAGAAATATTTTAAGAAATTTCTTGAAAATATTTTAATTAAAAACTTTTCTTTTAATTACCACCATATATTATCACAACATAAAACATGAAATAAGAATAATGTAGTTCTCAATATATGGGCAATTGTGATGTTGGCCTTCTGAATACTTTTAAAAATATCCTTGATATTTTCATTTTCAATCAATCTTTTGGTCTCGAGTTAAAAGAAATATAAATTTTTAAAAATTGTTAATAGATAAAAGTTAAAAATTTGAAAGGCTAGAAAAACGCATCAAATTGATGTACATTTAATAGACCTTGGTTTTCTGAAACTGAAAAATCTGGGAAGTTTCAAAATGAATATATGTTTTTAGTAAGGCATTTAGAAATTTTTCATATTTATACATGTATTTCAAGTGTTGTGACATAGTAAAAAAAAAAAAAAAAGCTGACTTCTAGGTTAGGCTGTGCCGCTTTGACCTTGGGAAACTCAAGGCACAGAGAAAAACAGTACACTAGAATGTGTGCTAGAAGGATCTGTGAAACTATGGTGTGTTTCTTTTGTGGAAGCATATTTGAAACTTTGTTTACGGTAAAACTGAAAATATTAAGAAATATTAAAGCTCTTTCCAAAAATTCTTGGAAAGATGGGTAATAATTGGAAGACAAAAGGTTTTCATTAACCAAATGGATTAAGAGTAATGTCAGAACAAGAAGTGCCTTATCTAGTTAAGAATATTGCCTCAAGATCTTTCTGAAAAGTTTTAATATTAATTGTGAGATATATGAGACATTGACACAGAACGACACAGAATGATATGCCCATATTAAAAGACATTGTAATCTGTGAGCAATCATGGCAGTACAAAGAAAACATGAGATTTGCACATCTAGAGACATCTGCATCCAAAATATTCAAACAAATGTGTCCAACCTGTGATAGAATCTCCTGAGCCCATATTGGACTGATTAGGCACTGTCAAACATACTATACCTTGACCCCAACATCATGACATCATTGGTCTTCTTTGAGTATAAAGGATAACTAATAACATGGCCAACGGTAATCTCCTCCCTCTATTTCCTGAAGGAAGTAAACTTAAGATCCACTCCTTGAAAAAGTACCCTCTTTCATTCAGTAGGGGACATTCAACTTACCTCCTAATTAAATAGAATTCTTAATATACCTTAATGAGAGGAACCCCATAGATTATTCAAGGAATATGGTCTAGCATAAAGGGGAGGGAGATATGTTTGCTCTATTATGGGATGTCATTTGAACTCAAATACCTTGTGGATGAGTAAGGCAGAAAAGATGGAAGAATCTGAGGTTATTATTTGGGAGGAATTTCAGAATTCTAGATAATAGAAATGAAATGCTTATGAGTAACCAAGAATATGATTGTCTCTGCAAATTAATAAAATGTAATGAAGATGGAAGACATAAATGCTGTAAAAGTTGATATACTCAGAGGCTAGAAAGTTTGAATTAAAAAAAAGTATATTTAATTTTAAAAGTAAGTAGAATGTAGCTATGTTGTTTATAGTTATAGTTAACTATAACTTATAGGTAGGAAAGAAAATTACATATAACTTGATTATCTGCCCCCCCAATCTTCACTTATCTGTGTAGAATTATTGAAAAGCCTTTGTAAATCAGCAATGAGTAAATATTTGATGTTGTCTAATAAGTGACTGAGCTAAAAAAATAAGGATTAAGCTATCTAATGTATTATTAGAAGACTGTTTTAGTGTATATGTATGTAACAGTCATTTGCAGGATCTGGAATCAGGAAATCCTGAATCCAAACCAAGGCTTAGATATTTACTAGCTGTTTGATCTGGGCAAGTCTCTTAATTTCTGTCTGCCACAACTTCCTCATCCTTAAATGAAGAAAATGATAGCACCCACCCCTCAGGATTTCTTTGGGGATAAAATAAAGTAATATTTCCAATGTACTACATAAACTTTATTTACCCTACTCCTAACTTGAAATGAATTCCTTCACTTCTTCACTCCTTCTTCTTTTGGCTTAAGCTCTAAGGAAAAAAAAACAAACAAACATAATTCCCATTTCATTTAATTTTGCTTTGGTTTGTATTTAGCATCTTTTCATACTATAAACTTCAATTTGTTCCTTATCTGATGTTCCTATGTTTCATTTAGTATTCTGCCTAAGGGTATGAAGTTTTAGACAAAAAAATTTGTCATTGCTAGACATCCTCATTGTTATTAGGGATATTACTATGTGGATTTTCCAACAACCTTTATTTTATGCTGATTTAACTGAGAAATCTCAGAAAGCTACCTTTGTTGAGCTAACCCAATAATTGCATAATTATAATATGGAAATACCTATTAATTCAGCTATACTGGTGTTCTAATAATGAATATTTGACTTGGATGAAGATGTAGAAGGCATGCTTTTAAAATAGGCAAATCACACAAACTAGAGGGACAAGTAATTTATTGATAGAATTAACTTTCAAAAAATCCTTGACATACTGGAACAAAGAACCAAAATTTAATAGAAACATGTAAAATCCTAAACTTGTATTTTTAAAAGTCAACTGTATAAATATAGGAAAGGGGGAAAGTGTCTGAATCACAGTTAATATGAAAAAGATTCATGGGTTATATTTGAGTCCAAGTACAATATAAGCCAAAAGTGTTGCATGGATACAAAAAAGCATATTTAATATGCGGTAGCAATAAGAGAAGTGAAATATTCAGAGTAAGAAAATCATTAGCCCACTGTACTCTGAACTGCTCAGACTTTCCTTATCTGAAATATTGTGTTGTGTTTTCAACATCACATTTTAGGAGGAATATAGGCAAACTAGAGCACGTGTACATGAATGTGACCAAAATGACAAAGGGTTTAGAAATCAAAAAGCTTAAAGAATATTTGAAGGAAGTGATGATGAGTTTAAAAGAAACATTTAAAAACAAAATTAGAAGAAACTGAAAATATTTGTTTGAAAATATGTAAAGGATTGTCCCATGGAAAGGTGGATTATACTTACTCTCTATTGTTCCAAATAATGAGTCTAAAATTAGATGATGGAATCTCATCTAGGGAGCTAGATTTTGCCTCAGAATAAGATTACTTTGAATCCTCAAAATTATGGGATATGAAATAAAGAAGAGATTGATTTCTTTTATCATGTATTGATGACTAGGTTAAAAATACTTTATGGAGTACTACTTATACTTTTTTGTTTCCCTACAAAATCTAGTAAGAATGATAATATATAGCATTTATATATCACTTTTAAAGTTCACAGAACACTTCCCAAATTTGATCCTTACTACAACCTGGGAGACAGCTACTATTATTATGTCCATTTTAAAGATGAGAAAACTGAAGTAAGCAACAATTAAGTGACTTGTCTGGGACTCATACCTAATAAGCTTCTGATATATGATTTTAACTCAGGTATTCATGACTTAAGGTCACTAAAGTCTGTCCCTTATAATGCTTCACACACAGTAGATGTGCAGATATTTTGTCCTCAAGTTTTCCCTTTTATATAGTTTGGCTAGAGTTTGACTTATTACCCAACTATAGTTTACTTTTTCTACTTGTAATCTGACTACTCTTACTTGTCAAAAGAGGTAAGAAATCCCAATTTTTAGTTTGGGCAAGTCATATCATACTTATTTGAGGTATATAGAACCTCAGAATTTTTTAATTGAAAGGACCTTTATTGTTTATTTGATGCAAATTACTGATTTTACATGTAGCTTTTGACCTAAAGACTTCTAAATAGATTGAGCCTGCTTATACTGGGTCTGATCCATGGGGATAGGAGGGTGGAGCAGAAACTTACTTTTTCCTCCTTAATTCAAAGTATACCTGGTACTTGTGTCCTATTATTTGATATCAAAAAGTTGTCTCTTTTTGTAACATCATTAGATTGTTTCCATAATTCCTGTTTGATCAAGATTTCTTCCCATTTACTTCTACTTACAAATTGTGATTTACTTGAGAGTGCACAGTAAGTCAGTGGCAGAGTTAGGACCAGACACTAAGTCTCCAAAGTCCCAGTTCAGTATTCTTTTTATTGAATCATACTACCTACTCCAGTTAATTATCCTCTGAACTGAGACTTAATTTTGTATAAGCTCTGCTGGTAAATTTAGTCATTAGACTTTAAATTATTATCTAGTTCTAGTCTATGCCAAAGTTGTGCATGTGTATGTATGTGCGTTTCTATTGTAATGTTCTTTCCAAAATGTAATGTTCTCTGTTGAGGTTTTCTTGGGGTCTCTGGGAGCAGCCTTTGTTTCAATTCAGTAATCACCGTAAGTGCAGCCAGGGATTAAAGTCCAAATCCTTTTTTGTCTCCTTCCAAGTCCTATCTCCTTCACTTCAGCTAGTTTTCTTAGAGTCCTGTCTCTCTCCTTGGTTCCAAGAGTTTGAGCTCCTACCTCTTCTGCCCTCTGAATCTCTCTTGAATCCACAGGTTTGTGCTTCAGCCTCCAGCCACTACAAAGATGGACAATGGAATGAATCTGTCTCAGCCTCCGAGAGCTTCTAGTGTGCTTGTCTCTGAATCTCTGAATCTCCCTGGCTGAGGCTCCTAGTTTATATGCTACACACTGAGTACAAACCAATCATTATATCACTAGGAGACCATTATTTGTTGTAGGATTAAATCAATGCTAAACTAGATTTAACCATTGTCTCCTCAATTCCACTTAGTACCTTATTCAAGTTCTGGCCCATAACATTTCCTTCTAGGATTAAATCAATCATACTGAACCATGCTAAATTAGATAACTATTGTCTCTATCAATGCCACTGACTTAGTACCTTGTAAGAATCCTTTGTTTCAAGTTCAGAGTTCTGGCATATAACATCTATGAATTATCTCTCATATTAGATTTTTTAACTGCCTATGAAATAAGATTTTCTTTTAATTATTTTTGTGTTTCCCTAGTGCTTAAGATAGTATATTGTACATATGATGCACTGTGTCACTATTATTTGAATGGATTATTTCGCTTTTAATTTTTCCTTCTCTCCAGCCTTCATATCAGTGTTGTAATAATATTGTGTCTGGAACAAGGATGGAGAATGAAAATTAGGGTAAAATATTTAATAAAATTAAAATAAAATTTGAGAAGTACCACATTGTTTAAAATACAGTTACTTGATTTTAGTTGACAAAACTTAGGAAATCTTTTTTTTCTTCTCACATCTGACCTTGTTAAGATGGATTTCAAGATTTTCCTCTGCATCTTCTTGTATTCTGAGAGGAGAACAGCTGTAATGAAGCACTAAATTGGATCGAGTACTATATATTTTCTGTCCATCATATTTTAAGATGATTTGATAAGGCCCCTTGTAATTTGTTTTAAATCCATACCACATGACTACTGATTTCATTATAACTAATCCTTTTAAAAAATGCTTTTATCCTTCCTTTCATTAATACAGTAGATCATTATTTCCTTTTTGATTCTTCTTGAATTTCTTGATATTGAATTTTTGTGATTTCCTCTTCCTACCTCTTTGTCCTTTTTTTCCCCATCTTCCTTCTTACATCTCTAGTCATCTCTTTTTTCTTAAATATTACTATCTTTCAGGCTATTCTTAGCCGTCTCTGCTTCTCCTATATGTGCTTTCCCTTGGTTTTTTTTTTCTTCTTTTATTCTCATGATTTTAGTATAAATCCAATATCTTTATTTCTATTCCCAGCACTTCCCTAAAGGTACAATCCCATAATCCCAAATTTCTTCACTTGTATACATTTCTGCATTTCAATTCAAATTTATTTAAATCAAACCAGATGTGTATTAATGTCTTACTGTGTGCAAAAGATTAGATACTAGTTTATGGGGGCTGGGAAGCAAGTGAAATGATATTTGTTATATTTGATTTGGGGATAGAACATTTTCTCCCTCCCCCACTCCTTGATACTACTGATTATACCTGTGAGTCATAAAAAAACACATTTCCAGTATGAAGATTATTAGAAGGAATTTATGGTGTTTAATCCTGAAAAGAGAAGATTTAGGAGAAACATTGTTCTTTTCATGCTTTAAAGGGACCACTATTTGAAAGTGGAATTAAAATTGTTTTGTTTGAGCCCAGACCCAAAGATGGAAGCAAGAGATATAATTTGCAGAGAGGCAAATTTAAGTTCAAATGTCAGAAAACAAATTCCTAAAACTAGGAACTACCTAAAAGTGTAATGACCTGCCTCAGACATTGGAGGGTTTCCCCTTAAGGGAGGTCTTAATGCCGGTTTTGGAGCTTGTTATAGTATGAATTTGTTTTCTTATGTGAGTTGAATTAGATGGGTACTGTTAACCCTTATAACTCTGAAATTGTGATATTCTGTGAGTATTTTTTTGGGAAAACAGTAGGGTTGCTTCAGCTTCAACTTCACCTGATTGCTTTCAGAAAAGTCAGAAATGTCTAGAATTATCCTGATGTTAGCTATTACTTGTAGTAGTGGCTTTGTGTTATTGGAAAATTTGATAACCTTTTTATAAGCCAATTCCTGTGTTCAAGTCATATATGTTATAAAGGAAAAAGTCGCGTGCTTATTTTACCTTTATTTGAACCTACATCATTCATCAATTCATTTTTTCCTACTCAGATGCAACTGATTTGGTGCTTCTAACACCCTAGAAGTAGTTTTGTAAATACAATTTGTTTTATAATGAACCAGGCTATTTTTCTGTACGTATACTGAATAAATTATGTACATTTCCAATTTTATTTTGTATATATTTAATGAATTCCTTGAAAAATCTGCAACAAATACCACAAATCAGAATGCCTAACTTTAAAATAATAATCAAGAAATTTAGAAGACTAAAGAATATTTTTTTCTTATAACCACATAAAAGGGAACTATCATTTTTCATAAAAAGCAATTCACATTTTAAAGATAGAAAATGTACATAAATAAATTTTGTAGACTATCAGAGTCTATATAATTCTTTTTTGAAAATGAAAATAATTTGAATTAGTACCATACAGTAATAAAAATATGTAGTCATTAAATATTTTATTTTTCTAATTATATATTCAAATCTATTATTTCATGGATCATCCCTGATTTCACTGATACTCTTGTGGGATATCAGAAGAAATCAAGGAAGGCTCCCATCAAGTTAGTTTACTCCCTGCCATGGTAAACTTATTGGATCTCATGAATAAGATGTGCAGGATAGGTCAGGAATTGTTATCAGCACTGCTAAAAGTAACAACCACATTGATGAGATAATAGATCCATTGGAGTAATCTTTAGAATCTACTTCGAAAATATAAAGAATTCTGTAGAGGCTATGACATGTTCAAAGCATAGACTAAAACCTATAAAATCTCAAAATCTGTACATTGTTTTAGATCATAAAAAGATTATCAATTGAAAAAACAGAAATACTTTAGTATGGAAAAGACTTTAGACAATTGCAACATGTTAATCTTATATTGATTAATCTTAAAATATCATTCTTGTCTGTATTTATTCATTCATTCATTAACATTAATTGAAGTTCTGCTTTGTTGGGAGTATTGTTATAGGCTCTAGGAAGTATCATTGTGGCTCTTTGCTCATGGAGTTCACAATCTAATAGAGTTATAAAATTGAAATAGAATTATAAAAATAGATGTTACATGAGAGTTGCATTGGAGAGTGACAAAACAGATAGTGTTTTGAGGTTCAAAAGGTAACGTAGTTACTATCTGAATAATTAAATTAGAAAAAGCTTTTGAGTTAGATTTAAAGGTTGGATGGGAATCAAATACAGAGTGGTATTTTAAGTAAAGGAAACAGCATAAGCACAGATACTAAGACCAGAAGCATATGGTGCATGGAGAGAACTATGTACTCAGATCACTATATACATATATACATACATACAAACAAAAATATACTGAGGGAGAGAAAGAGAGGAAAAGGGAGGTAGGAAGGAGGGAGGAAAGAAGAACCTGTATTAGATGATGAATCTAATAGAACTGAATAGACATAAGTGAGAAGTGCTATACTTAGGTTTATTCATTTGAGAACTGCAGGAGTAGATAGCCTGGACTAGCTAATTCATGTGGAGAAAATCTGATGACTTTACAGAACTGGTCAGTATAAACTGATAGCATGTCATGATAAATCAAATAATTTATGCAATCTTAGGCTATCCAGAATAAGGGAAATTATAGCCCTTTGGTTTAAAGAATTGTGTTCTGTTCTAGGTACCACGTTGTTAGAAGGATATTTATGAGGTGAAGTACTCTTAGATGAAACTTTAATAAATCTCAGGAAAGGGATCTTCAGTTGTGGTGGAGGTAAAACCATATACTAGGATATAAAGTGAGACTGAAGATAGGACTTGCCTCTGATGATCATTTGCTCTATCCTCTTTTACCTAATGATTTTTGCAAACTAGACACTGAGAAGGAATGAAGTCTAATGTTATTCTCTATTCACCCTCCTCTGGCCTTTACTCCTAATATCTATACACATGCAGATGGGATCTTAGTCCCTACTCTCTTTCTTAGCATTAATGATAGATGAGTCTTGGATTAAGCAAGATATGGGAAAAGGAATGACAAGGACATCTAAGTACAAAGGAACTGAGAACAGATGTTTAGGCATGAGTAGCCCCAACCCAACTCTGAATTTGTAGGTGATCTTGCCCCAGCCATAAGTGAATGTGTGTGTGTGTGTGTGTGTGTGTGTATGTATGTGTGTAAGAATTTCAGAAGAGAATGCATTTTTTTCTAGGCTTTGTGTAGTTCAGAGTAATGTATAGAACTTTACTTGACTCCATCCTCTATCCAAATGTGACCTTACACTGGTCTAATCCTTTTATTTTGGGGACAGCTTTTGGAACACAGCCCATGCCTGTTGTGTCCTGCTTTCTAGAGCCACCAAGTTGGGGGTAACAAAACATACCATTGCTTTCTAGCCCACACCAGGGTGACTAAGATATACCTTCCTAGTGGAGAAGTGATGAAGCAGGACTCCCAAGGATGTCCGTTTATTTCAAGAACTTTACCCTTTATTTAATGTAACAAAAAACAACACTGTGCACGTGGGACCACATAAACAACTTGCTATTATACATAGTTTGCCACCTGATATCACTCTTCCTCCTGGTATCACTCTGCTTCAATCTCAACATAGGTTGTCACTACCCCCTGACTTCTCAGGAAGGCCAAGAGCCCTTAGGGGAAATGGAGAGCAGAACCAGACATTGTTAACAGTTTCCCTCTGGGCTGAAGGGTCTTATACCTTACCCAGAATTTTCCCATTGACTGTGACCCTTTACAGCTCTCCCTTTCTCTTGTTTTAATTGAAGCAGGTATATACAGTGGTTAAATTCGTTACCATGGGAGGAATCATACAGGCAAGTTGTAATATTATACAAGCAAGTAGTAACATAACAGACAATATGAATAAACAAAATAACTATAAAGATTTCCATGAGTCCCAGAAGGAAAGTGTAAAAAATAAGTGTCAATTCACAACCACACATACACCTCCTTCAGAGCCAAGAAATAGTCCAAAAGCAATCTATTGTCCATCACTTCATGTGTCACAGAATCGATTCCTGCAGGTTTTGAAGTCCTGCATCAATCTTATGTCTCAGGGAATCCAATGATTCCTGCAGGTTGTGAAGTCCTGTATCAGTCTCTTTGACAATTATTTTTGATTTTCATAAATCAATTGCCATGCACAAAGGGCTAACTGTTAGGCTCTTTCAGTGGTGGGCACAGTCACCAATGAAACCACCCGATGTTTTTTGGGTCTTCTCCTTCATTTCAGGGTTTTCTCTTTTTCTGTATCTCTCCAATGGACAAGGTAGATACAGCTCATTGGTACCCATTGGGTTCCTTCTCCATCTGTTGAGATACAAGTAAATCTTCTCCCCCAAGCAGTTAATCTCTCTGGCCCTTTCCATTCACCACTTTCTGGATCTCTCCACATCACCTGGTGATTAACTAAAAATAGTGGAGCTGCTTGTACTGGGCGCTGCCCTTCCAGTAAGTTATAAAACCTGTCTGCCAGAGCCAGTGCATCTCCAACAAGAATCAAAAAGTTTTTAATATATATTGTTAAGTTCAGAATTTCTCTAGGATTACCTGTGGCTCCCCCTCTTTTTATTTTTGGAGGAATATCTTGATATCTTCAAATTTCTATCTCAAAGGGGTAGCACTAATTTCAGCTGCCATTGATTCTCCTATGCTAGACATATGGGTGTTTGCCATAATCTTTGGCCAATGGCTGGGATATTAGCTGCACATTCTCCAGTTTGCCAGATCAGTGTATGGATAGACACTGTTTTATAAGCACTCTCAGGAAGTGAAATGGTCAAGCTGACTGTGTGTGGAGGCAAGGATCTATAGGCTGGACAGGGATGGGTTTCAACTCTCCAGGGGATATCTCAGCAGTCCCAGCAGAATACAGTTCTATTCTCCCTAATTGCAATCCCCTTTTCCCATAGGCTTGCTTAAAGACTCTCTGTGTGTAACAGCAGTTGACATCAAACCCCAAGTGTTTTTTGCTTGGGGCCCTGGAACCGAGCCCCTTCTTATAATGAGGAGATAGGGGGTGGGCAGAACTGCTTCATGGGCAGCACAAAGGTACCATTGCCCTTCCCACTCCTTCTCCTCCTCCTCCCTCACCCATGAAGATAGAGTTGAGGGAGGAGGGTCAAGAGATGGGGAATACCCTAAGGGCGCATGCTCAGGTGTAGGCAGAATTGAAAATGAGCTTTGAAGGTGAAAAGCAAGCTTATCAGCAAGGTACTTAATAACTTTTCTGCCCACACAGGCAGTGGTACTTAAGATACTTAACTTTTCTCACCCAACTGGCAATACCATGCAAATCTCCTAGAGCAGTAAAAATATGAATCAGTAAAATACTAAAACAGACTTCCTTAGCTCTGTCCCACATGCTGTACCCTCCATGGCTAGAGGCACCAACCCTCTGCTTGTTTTTCTCCTCATCCTTCCTGATTTGACCACCCAAATTAAAATCTTTCCTTGTTTTAAAACTTGTAGGATTCCTTAAAACCAATTTTACTCCATCGTATTCAGTTAGTTGTTCTCCCACTAACTTCCACATCTCTGGCTCCAAATTCTCCTTCTTATAAAGCAGGGGTCCTCAAACTACTGGCCATGGGCCAGATGCAGCAGCTGAAGCTGATTATTCCCCTCATCCAGGGCTATGAAGTTTCTTTATTTAAAGGCCCATAAAACAAAGGTTTTGTTTTTACTATAGTCCGACCCTCCAGCAGTCTGAGGGACAGTGAACTGGCCCCCTATTTAAAAAGTTTGAAGACCCCTGTTACAAAGCCATAGAGATGCGTACTCCAGAGCATCTGAGAATTCAGTGATCTGCTTCCAAGTTACCAGCAAACGTTGCTTCTCTGTTGCTTCATACTTTCCTTGGAGGGAGGCTCTTTTCTTAGTATTTGCCTCATTTCAGTTGAAAAATGAAAGTGACTAAATTAGCCCTTACTGATTCTTCTTGCTTGCCTATTTCTATACTTTCCCTTCCAGGTCATGAGATTTCTCCACTGAATTAGGTGTCAGTCAAGCTGATTTGTATAAGACCTCACCTAGAGCCCCACGTTTGGGCACCAAATGTTGTGTCCTGCTTTCTAGAGCCCCAAAGTTGGGGGTGACAAAACGTACCATTACTTTCTAAAGTTCCTATGCCAGGGTGATGGAAATAAATCTTCCTAGTGGAGAAGTGATGAGGCAGAATTCCTAAGGACAATGGAAAATTGGAGTCCATTTATTTCAAGGACTTTCTCCTTTATATAATGTAACAAAAACAACAACTGGTCACGTGGGACCACATAAACAATTTGCTTTTGTATGTAGTTTGCCATCTGGTATCACTCTTCCACCTGGGATCACTCTGTTTCAATTTCAACACAGGTTGTCATAGCCCCTTGACTTCTCAGGAAGGCTGAGAGCCCTTAGGGGAGATGGGGAGCTGAACCAGACATTGTTAGCAGGTTCCCTCTGGGCTGAAGGGTCTTAAACTTTACCCAGAGTTTCCTCACTGACTATAACCCTCTATACATGCCTAGAGGACTTAATCATTTCAACCCTAGAACCCCTTCTCAGGAAGATTGAGGTCCTTATTAGCAAATTCCTCATATAGTCACCTATATTTGTCATACTTCAACTTACTTCTCCCTTTTTCATGTCCATAGTCCCCAATCTCCTGGCCCAACTACATTGCTGCCTATTTTGGAAACCATATAATGAATGCTTTTATCTCTAGCATTTCTACTCTTCATTCCCCGGGCACCTCTTTTTACTACCTAATAATTCTGCTGCAACAACAACAACAAAATCAAATATATAACTGTGAAGAATTATGTGCGAAATTAAAGCAATATTAAAGAAAATAATTATCATGAGACACCATTGTAGAATGTATCTAAAACAGTTTGTAGATAGAAATTAATATCTCAAAACACCTAAATTAACAAATTAAAGAGAATACCAATTAATTCAACTTGCAATTAAAATAAACTAAAATCAATATATTCAAGTTAATTCCCAGACATATATATCCTGAAATTTAAAGCTTTCTTAGATTTTTTTAAATGGCATGATAAATAAAATTACCGACTGATTTTTGAACGTTATTTTAATTGTAGTAAGTTTATTTTTAATACACATTGCTTTATGAATCATATTGGGAGAGAAAAATCAGAGCAAAAGGGAAAAACCATGGGAGAGATTAAAAAAAAAAAAACAGAAAAAGGAAATGTACACAGCATATGTTGAATTACATGCAGTTGCCTTAAATCTTTTTTCTGGATGCAGATGGCATTTTCTGTCCAGAGTTTTATTGGCATTGCTTTGGATTACTGAACCACTGAGAAGAACCAAGCCTTTCATAGTTGTTCATCACAACTTATTCTTACTTATTTTCTTTAATAAGTTTCTTACTTATTGTGTGTAATATATTCCTGGTTCTACTTGTTTCACTCATAATCCTCAGTTCATGTAAATCTTCCAGATCTTTCCAGAATTAGCTTGTTCATCAATTTTTTATAGAACAGTAATATTGCATTACCCTCATATACCACAACTTATTCAGCCATTCCGCAATTCGTGGGCATCCATCCCCTTTCCATTCTTTGCTACCACAAAAAGAGCAGCTATAAACATTTTTGCATTTGTGCATTTTGCACAAACTTTTCCCTCTTTTATGATTTCCTTGGAATACAGACCCAGTAATGGCACTACTGCATCAAAGGGTTTGTACAGTTTTATAGACCTTTGGGCATCGTTCCAGATTGTTCTCCAGAATGGGTTGCATCATTTCACAATGCCACTACCAATGCATTAGTGTCCCAGTTTTCTCACATCCCCTCCAACATTTATCATTATCTTTTCCTGTCATTTTAGCTAATCTGAGAAGTGTGAGGTAGTACCTCAGACTTGTTTTAATTAGCATTTTTCTAATCAATAGTGATTAGAGCATGTTTTATATAACTATAAATGGCTTCAATTTCATCTTCTGAAAATTGTCTGCTCATATCCTTTGACTATTTGTCAATGGAGGAATATCTTGTAGTCTTATAAATTTGACATAGTCAATTTTAGAAATGAGACTTTTATCAGAAATATTATCTGTAGAGTTTTTTTTCCAACTTTATACTTCCTTTTTAATCTTGTTTCTTTGGGTTTCGTTTGTGCAAAACCTTTTTAATTTAATGTAATCAAAGTTGTCCATTTTGCCTTTCATAATGTTTTGTATTTCTTTAATCATAAATTCCTCCCTTTTCCAAAGATCGGATAGGTAAATTGTTCCTTGTTCTCCTAATTTGTTTATGGTATCATCCTTTATGCCCAAATCACGTGCCAGTTTGACCTTACTTTGATTTGGGTGTGAGAAGTAGGTCTATGCCAATTTTCTGACATTATTTTCCAGTTTTCCCAGCAATTTTTGTTAGTGATTCCAGAATCACTGGAGTGATTCCAGAAGCTGGAGTTTGGGAATTTAGATTTCACTAATTCCTTTGATATTCTTGACCTCTGATATTCTTGTTCTTCCAGATGAATTTTGTTATTATTTTTTCTAATTCTATAAAATAATATTTTGGCTGTTTGATTGGTATGGCACTAAATAAGTAGACCAATTTGAGCAGAACTGTCATTTTTATTATATTAACTCAGCCTAGCCATGAACAATTGATTGATATTTTTCCAGTTGTTTAGATCTGATTTTATTTTTGTGAGAAGTGTTTTGTCATTTTTTTCATATAGTTCTTGGGTTTGTCTTGCCACAAATTAATTTTTTGAAGGAAAAAACACAAACAACAATAAAATGGGCAACCCAGTAGCTAATTAAAAAAGAGAGAGAGAGAGGAAAAACTAAATTACCAAAAAAAAAAAAAAAAAAAAAGTAGACCAAGAAAGGAAAAATTGCAGGAAATGGAAAGAAAAATGATTAAAGTTTTTGGAAATAGTTAGCTTCATTTATATTTTACATGGAAAGAAACCTAAATGTGCAAACAAAATGGATTAATATTGGATTAACATTCAGTAAGTACCCAACAATGAGAAGAGCCATTTATCCAAACATATGCTAATAAAGTCATTGTCTCACTTCAAATAGGTAATTAGCCTTAAGTGTCTGATTCAAGTACACCTTTTCAGAGTTTTAGCCCTCTACATGACTCAATGAAAAATGAGGAATCATAAGAACAATATTGAAAATAACTAACTACTATATAGTGTAAAAGAAAACAACTGCTGTAGTCAAATATTGATCCATATTGATTCAGAAGAATAAGGATGAAACCACTCTTTGATCCTTCTAGGGAATTAAGAACATCAAAATGGCAGATGCATTGGGCCACTTTTCTGGACTTTTAAAAAAATTTTACAGAGAAAATTTTCAAAATGTGATTGTGATGTTAAAAAAAAAAAAGTACAACTATTTTTTATAGAGGAAGACCTGAGATACTTAGCTTAGAGAGAGAAAATTGGGGATACATAGTATTTGCTTTTAAGCCATTTAAAGTAGGATTTGTTTTTTTTTTTCCTGCTTTACATTAGAAATAATATTTAGGATAAATAGGTGAGAGTTGTAGAGAGGAAACATTTAACTTTGTATAAAGAAGAACTTTTAATTAGAGTTGTCTAAAAGTAGAAAATGTTGCCGAAGGAAGTAATGGTTACTTCTTCACTGGGATTATGTTGCTGTTACATTTGTTAGAAGTTATTGTCAAAGGATTTTGTGGTTCAAACAGAGGTTAGATCCAGAGTACTATGGAAACTGAATGTAAATCAATACATGCTATGTTCACTCTCCCCTATCCCCTTCTTCTTCTTCTTCTTCTTCTTCTTCTTCTTCTTCTTCTTTCTTCTTCTTTCTTCTTCTTTCTTCTTCTTTCTTCTTCTTTCTTCTTTCTTCTTCTTCTTCTTCTTCTTCTTCTTCTTCTTCTTCTTCTTCTTCTTCTTCTTCTTCTTCTTCTTCTTCTTCTTCTTCTCTCTTTTCGCTCTTTTCTCTCTTTTTAACTCTTGTGGTTTTTCCCTTTTGTTCTGATTTTTCTATCCCAACATGATTCATAAGAATAACAAAAAATGTTTTTGTATATTTGGGGAAAATAGATTTTAAAAACAACAACAAAACCAAAGAGAGGTCAGACTAAATGACAACTAAGATAATGATCACTAAGACAGCTTACAATTATTAGATTCTTCTCGATAGATCAAGATGGTTTTAAATGTTTATTGAATACTTATTTTTGTTTTGACTTTTCCACTTAAACTAAAATTTTCTGTCAAAAGTTAATTATTAGAAATAATATGAAGTACAAATTAATTGAAAAGGTTAGTTTGGACAGCCAAACAGTAGACCTAACCACAATAACATTAAAATTTACTCCCCAAAAGTTGAATATTTGCAGAGTAATATTTGATATGAAAGAGAATTCAAAATTGAAATGATTAGTCTTGGATTCAGTCCAAGATGGCTTGAATAAATTAAGTACCAAAAAGACCTTGTTATAGTATTTTCATATTTAAGGGAGTTCCATGTCATGGACCCTAAGGACAACATCATAACCAAACTCCAGTATACTAAATTGCTATTAATGAATAATTAAGAGTCAGTTTACATTTCATTCATTATAGTTAGCTCACCATTTTGTTTTATCGGTTTGCAGCTCATATTTTATCTAAATGAATTATAGCAGAAGCCAAGGGGGGAGAGTGCCAAATGGGATTATATCTAATGATGACCTCAAATTTGTTTCTCATTTTCTTTACATCTATTTTGCATATTCAAAGACCTTTTTCAAGTAATTGAAAATTACTTGAAAATTCCTTTCAGTGATTGAATTCCAAAGAAGCTTTTGCAATTCCCTTGTTTTCTATTATAATCATAAAATTAAAATTGTTGTCCTAAGGCTTGTAAAAGGAAAATTTCTTTAGGAGCAAATTAAATATGAAAGCTCACTAACTGTATAGAAAATAGACTATACTTTACTTGCTAAGAAATACAAATTAAATGCAAATATTAATATATGTGTACCATCCTAGAAATTAAAAGAGAGATGATATTTTCATCAGGGTAACAGAGTCACAAAACATGTGTGGAACCTGAGATTTGGAATATTTCTGGGTGGCATTTGATTTGTTCTTTCAAGTGGCAAAGTGGTAAAAATATAATATGCAGAGAGTCATGTAATAGAATGGATAAAGAGGTGGCCTTGAAGCAGGAAGAGCTGGATTCAAGACTAGCTTTAACCAACACCAGCTAGGTTACTTTTTAAATTGCGACTTCTCAATGATCTATGCAACTTTGTTATGTTAATTAGAAAAACCAGCTGAATTGGTCAAGGAAGTTTTCTCACCTTGGAGTTCTGTATGCCAAAGAATTCACAGTCTCTTTCCATTAATAAATACATATTTGAGAAAACTAAATAATCCAGCGTGATTTTGATTTTCTTAAGCCCAGTTTCTTGACCATATATGCTAAATTTTACAGGAAAGGCTGATACTTTCAAACACATTGATTTTTTTTTATAGAACTGGATTTTTGTTAATTGGTGAAGTATGCATTTTTGTTAATTGGTGAAGTATTTCTATTTCTATTTAAGAAAAGAATAATTTTCAATTTGAATGGAAATAGGTACCTGAGAAGAAAGTTACATATAAAAATTTAAAAATCAGTTTAACACATCTTCATTCAAGAAGATTTGGAAAAGTGTGTATGTGATCTTTTATATTGATAGGGGATGTTATATTAGCCTACTTCTTAAAAATGAAACTTGAATTGTTAAGTAGCAAATAATGGGCATATTCCGTTATTTTTATATATCACTGTAATGTCCAGACTAGCTTTCTGGAGGATCTCTGGAGAAGTGATGAAGGCAGGAGAGCCTTCATGAAGCTGGTCAAAGTTGGAGTTTGGAGCCTGGAGTCTCAAAGTCTCTTTTGTGTCCATGGCTGAGACTCTTGTGTGTCTGTATCCGAGACTCCCAGTTCCCAGTCCTCTCAAGTATATCTTTACAGAGTTCTGGTCCTCTACATATCACCTGTTCTATGACTGAGATATACATACATACATATATATATACACACACACACAAATATATATATGTGTGTATATCTATATCTATTTACATATATATGCCAAATCCTCAGTTTTAAGAAAACTTTTAAGTAGAAAATACTGGGTATATTTTGTTCTTTTTATATGTCACTTCTTCTGTGATACACACACACACATATATACATATATATATATGTATATATATATATATACATATATATATATATATATATATATTTTGTGTGTGTGTGTGTGTATATATGTGTAAATATATATGCCAAATACTAAGTTTTAAGAAAACATGTTTAAATAAGCTGTTTTATGTGCTATCTGCATATGAACTTTTTAAATTTAGGAAACAAATAGAATTTTAAAATGGTCTAACTTCTTTCCCTTTCACTATACAGCAGGATGTACTTTCATACAAACAGAAGAGACTGTATTCTAGTCCTTGATTTGTCACTTTTTAGCTATGTGATTTTAGAGCCAAACATCCCAATATTTCATTTTTTCTTTGTGTACCTCATAGAATCACTATATTGAATAATACATAAAAGTGCTCTGGGAAAGAAAAGTCCTATAAAAATATAAAATACAATTAGTTCCTAGAAGAGTTTTAGACACTTAGTAGGAGTTCAACAAGTATTTATTGAACAAGTTAATAGGGGACACTTTGTCTAATATTCTCTTTCTTATTTTTCCAAAAAGATTTATTGGTCATAAGAATATGTTATACATACTACTCCATTAAAACCCTTTGTGAAATCTTAACCTCCTTTGAAATTATCATCTTAAAAATTTTCATTTATATAATTTTATATTTTTGAGAATGTTATGACATTATTTATTAGATCAAAGATTCAGATGAAATAAAATAATACTTAAGCTCACTTTCATGTTCAGTATTGAGAATGTTTACTGTTACAGTTTTTATTTCAAACAACAAATATTTATCAAGTGTCTTCTCTGGGATTGGCAATGAAAACAAGTAGAAATATACAAAAATAAATATGACACAAAACCTGCTTTCAGGGCTCTTGAGTTAGTGAATAACTAACTAAGTAGCAAGTGAGAATTAAGAGATAAATAGAATATTGCAACAAATCTGTGATATTACTGATGTGTATTTTTCCCTCCAGTGATGCATTTTGGAATTCATACATATCTGCTTGTTTTGTCCCATTCTTGTTTATGGCTTTTATGAGTTTCACCACAGTAAGTTTAACATTGACATTTTGTGACAACCACGCTAGCACCCAGGACACCCCAGAATCAGCCAGAGTCAGGATATGCAAAAGTCCTTTGTCTTTTTTCTTGGTCTTTATACACAGGATTGAACTGGATGGAAGCAGAATCTCTGTGACTGCCTTCTTCCTCATCTACCGCCACCCCCCAGTTCCTCCTACAATCCTCTGTATACACCAGTCATTGAGCCAGCACAGGTTAGTGGGAAGGACCATTTTCCAAGCATATGCCCATAGAGTATTGTCCAATCAGTAATTAACCCTAAGTGCTTGAACCGATCTCAGTGCAACAACTCAAGAGTTTCAGCCCTCTACATCTCCCGCTTTCTTTTGTTTTAGAATACAGGTGGTCACACCATTCCTGACTTCTCAGGGAGGTGAGAGCCCCTAAAAGGAAATGATCACGCCCTCCCTGACATCTCAGGAAGAGAGATGAAAAGCACCAAAGGGAAGTGGGGATTGCTAGCGGGTTTCTGGGCTGAAGGGTCTTATTAGAAACAGGTATGCACAAACCCATCAGCATGGGAGATATTAGACAAGCACATAACAATAATACACAGGCTATTAGTGATGACTCTCCCCACAATCAGTGCAGGCTCAATGTGGTGCAACAAACATGAATTGTATATGCAAGTAGTAATATAACAAACAATATAAATCAATATGGTATTATAGGAGATTTCCAAAAGTCCTAGAAGGAGGGTATGTAAATAACAGACACGCATACTCCTTCTTCAGCAGCCAAAAAATATCCAAAACCAATCTATTGTCCATTGCTTCAAGTGTCAGGGAATCCAATGATCTCCGCAAGTTTTTGAGTATTCTAATTGATTACAAGGGTTATTATCCTTTCAAAGTGCTTAGTCAGTCTTTTTGGCTCATACTTTTCCTTGATGACATTCTTTATATTGCATCTCTTACATAGTGGCCTGTATATGATATGATATACCAGAATATATACCTAACATATACTTCTTCACTGCCCTTTATGTAATCTCCACATGCATTTGTAAGACTAAAATAGGCTCAGAATCCAACAAGAAAAGTGGAGTAAACTATACTGTTTTTGGTAACTGCAGAGTTGGTGTATAGGAAGTTTTCAAGGAAGATTAGCATCTGGAGTGAGGGCTGCTGAGCCCTTTTCAGGGATGCTTTCTACCTTTGGTGTCTTCCTGATCCTCCTAACTCTCACCTTTGACTCCAAGAAGCTGTAGTATGTACAGTGACTACACCTTGATAAAACATTTCAGCACATGAGCTAAATCAGGTTGAGTTAACTAAAGTAAACCAGGTTAGCTAATTAAGGGATCTCAGAATCTTAGGTGAATATGCTCTAAGCAGATAGAGAATTTCTTTGGCAGAATGGGCAGATAAGAACAATTTGTTCCAATGGATATGAAGGCAGTTTAAGCAGATACTATGGAGTACTTCAAGTTTGTTTAGACATCATACATACCAAGCTCATCCATTGCATCCCTAGTTGTCTTAACTTTGTGTTGCTACTGGACTCTCATGACTCTGGAAGATAAAGTGAGACTGATGACTTCTTTGACCAACTCTGTCCCACTTAAATCCATTTATGTAAGAATGAAAAGATATCACACGTTCCATTTTACCTTTTTACCTATCTCACAGTAAAGTCTTGTATGGACAGGTAAATGATGAAGCAATAGATGTCCATATAATGGGAGCTGTAGCCACAATCTCACATACAGATGGTTCAGGCCACAGGGTCATTTTCTTAGACTTAGCCCCTTGGACAGCTGGGCAGTCTCTTAAAGACTGTGCTGCTTACCTCTTGGTTTGAGGAAGGGACTAGAAAAGATTCCCTAAAAGTTGTCTGCTTCACCCAACTCTGGCCTGCTTATAAAAGCAGGTGTGGATTTTGCCCTGTGACTGAAACACAAAAACAATGTGTGAAAACTTTTGCAAAGATGATTCCACTCATCACGAGTACATAGAATGTACAAATGCTTATAGAAAATGCAAAATCCAGTAGAGACAGATGAACAGGTCTTGCTGCAAAAGAACTCAGCAGATATCACATTCAAATAGTGAAACAAGGCTAAGTGAAACAAGACTCAAATGACAGCCAGCTTACCAAAGTCAGAGCTGAAAATATTTTTTTTCCTGGAGTGACTGCAGTGAAGGGGAGTCCAATGAAAATACATAAATTTGTCAATCCAAACTAATCTAGTTAACAAGCCTCTATGCCTTCCAAATGGAGTGAATGGGAGACTGCAATTCCCACATGCAAGAAAGTACCCACCACTATCATCATTGCTCCTACCATGATGAACCCCGATGAGCTCAGAATTTTTTACAAAGACCTAGAGACCCTCATCATCAGTGTACCAAAAGATGGTAAACTTATAATTCTGGATGACTTTAAGGCTAGAACAGACATACTACCAGATGTAACAGGGAGGAGGAATGGAGTCAGAAAGAGCAATAGCAGTGGTCACTTACTCTTGAAGCCTTGTGCATCCCATGATTTTCTTATCACCAACACTGTCTTCTGTTTACCTAAAGGTAAGAAAACTTCATGGATGTACCCTTACAACAAATATTGGCATTTATTGAATTATTAGATCATTAAGGGAGAAAAGACAGGTTTTGAGAAATGACAAAGCCAACGTATGTTACAAAATTTTAAACATTCTCTCCAAGCTAAATATTTGCATTCAACAAGAGTGGTAGCCCGAAAGCAAGAAGAATATTAGCATACTTAAAGTCAATGCATTACAATGCTCATCCGAACAGAAACTGTTCCTGATTAAATTGGAGGGAAAACTGAGCCAGCCTCTGGTTAGCAATGTGGATAAAAAAGGTCTGGGCAGCTTTCAGAGATTTAGTATATAGTATAGGGTTTATTAATCGGGGCCAGAATATTCACAAACACTAACTGGTTTAATGAAAATAAAAGGGAAATTCAGAAGCTGTTAAATGAAAAACAACTCCATGGGGTTTACCAACAAGATAATTTATGTCTCTAAGAAAACAGCATTTAACTCCATCAAAAGTAAAGTGCAAGTGAAGTTGAGAGAGGTGCAGAATTCTTGGATCAGTAAAAAGACAGATGATATCCAGTTTTATGCTAGTAAAAATTCAAAGCAGTTTTATGATGCTCTGAAGGCTACTTATGAACCAAAGACCTATTGACAATCTCAAATATTCAGTATTGATGAGGCCATATTGATTAATGTTGTAGTAGATGTGATTCTAGAGAGATGAACTGAACACATCCATAGAGTTCTCAGTCATCAAACAATGCTGAAGTCATTGATCATTTGCCTCAGATTGATGTCAATCCCTATTTAGCTGAATTTCCAACTAAAGAACAGATTTTGAATGCCATTGGGCTTCTTTCATGTGGCAAAGTTCCTGTTATTGATTGTATTTCAGCTGAAATTCATAAGCAGGAAATCCATTACTTATACAAAAGCTGAATGAAAATTTCCTGATTATATGGCAAGAAGTGGTTATCTCCCAGAAGTTCAAGCATCCGCGGAAATAGATTTTCCTGTGACAATTACAGAATAGTCTCTCTCTCTTACTCACTGCTGGCAAGATTCTTGCCAGAGTGCTCTTTAATAGGCTGATCCTTCACATGGAAGATGGTTGTCTATAAAATAGCCAATGAGGCTTCAGAAAGGGTTAAGGAGTAATCAGCATTATGCTTGCTGCCCAACAAGTCCAGGAGAAAGGCCATGAGCACAAAAAAGATCTGTATACAATGTTCATTGATCTGACTGAGGTCTTTGATACTTTCAGTCACAAGGAGTTGTAGAAGTTTATCAGTATTGTATATCAGTTTCATGTTGACATTCTTTCCTAGGTTCTTAATAAAGGATGCTCTCATGCTTTCCTAGTCACTAGTGGAGCAAGGTTGTGTGCTTTTTAGCATGATGTTTTCAGGAATGTTGTCAGATACCTTCAAGAAAGATGAAAAAGGCATCAAGGTCTGCTATTGCACTGATAGTAAATTACTTAACTTGAAAAGGATGTACAAGCCAAGATGAAAGTGAAGGAAGAGTTTGTACGTGATTTTTTTGTTGTTGTTCATAGATGATTGTGCACTCAGTGTAGCCTCTGAAGCTGAGATGCAGCAAAGTATGCCTTGATTCTCTGCTGCTTGTGCAAATTTTGGCCTAACAATTAGCACCAAGAAAATGCAGGTTCTCGACCAGGCAACACCACACCGTCCATATGTGCAACCATTGGTTACAGTAAATGTAGAAATTTGAATACTATGGATAAGTTCACTTACTTTGGCAGTGTACTTTCCCAGTATGTACACATAAATGATGAAATTGATGTATGCATTACCTCAGTTAGTTCAGTGTTTGGGAGGCTTCAAGGGAAAGTGTGGGAAAGAAGAAGTAGTAGGCTGTCTACTAAAGAAAAGGTCTACAGAGCCATTGTGCTGATCTCATTGTTGTATGAAACCTGGGCAATCTACCAGTACCTTGTCATGAAACTGAATCACTTCCATCTGAATTGTCTTAGGAAGATTCCGAAGATTACCTTGCTAAATAAGATACCAGATTCTGAAGTCCTTTCTTGAGTTAAACTGCCAAGCATTTCAACTTTTTTATATGAAGCACATCCCCCATGGTGTGGCCATGTTTGAATGTCCTATGTACATTTGCCTAACAGACATTTTACAGAGAACTCACACAAGGCAGGAGGTAGTCAGGAGAAATGATATGTAGACATATTTAAGGTCTGAAGAACTTTGGAATTGATTGCATGACATAAGAGACAATGGCAAGGATCCATCCAGCATGGTATGGCCACATCAAAGAAACTGCTTGTTCTGTTGAGGACAGAATTACAATAGCTCAAAAGAAATGGGACAAGTTCAAATTTAGAGACATCTCCACTCTAAATGCTCATATAAACTGTTTGTGCCTCTCTTGTGGTAGAGCCCTCTCTGCTTATAATAGGTTTAATCAGCCATAGTCAGACACACTGTACCTACCCCAAGAACATTTTGGTCCTCTTCAAAAACAAAGGACAACAATCAAACAATCAGTCTTTCCCAGGTCCCTGTTTATGATATGATACTGCTTGCTCACACCTCATACATACTTCTTCATTAATCTTTGGTGATCCCCAAATAATGCTGTTGTTGGGAAACTGAGGCAAACTTGGAATTCAACAGGAAAAGTGGAGTAGACTATGTTGTGATTGATAATTTCGAGTTCTTTCAATGACTTACTATTGTAGTTCAGCTGTTTCATTTGTGTCTGACTCTGTGACCCCATTTAAGATATTCTTGGTAAGGAGACTGGAGTGGTTTACATTTTCTTTTCCAGTTCATTTTAGAGGTGAAGAAACTAAAACAAGTAGTACTTGTACAAGATGACATGGCTAGTAAGTATATGTGACTGAATTTGAACTAAGGAAGATGTCATATTCTAAGTCTGGTATTGTATCTTACTATGACATCTTGGCTTTTTCCTGAAAGAAAGGCCAGACTTTTTCCCAGTAATGTGGTAAACTAATAAGGTAATATCTAATGGAATATAAGCCCATGAAAAAGATGAGCTGGACTATTTCATGGCTAAGTTACTTTCCTTATTTGAATTAGAGAAACTCATTCTAACAATTTGAATGAGGACTCTTTTTCTGATTTCTAGGGATTTTAAAATAAGGAGACAATCAGTTTCTCCTACAAATTTTAATTCCTACATTTCATAGTGATACCTTACACAAATGAATGATTAGAAAGTAAATTTTTGTCAATCAATGGGAAAGAGAAAACCCTCTGGACGTATAGTCCAGATTAAATTTAGTAATGAATATTCTTTTTCAGTAAACTAGAGACTAGAGAGATAATGTAATCCTCCAAATCAACATCCAGATTGGGAAAATAATCTGACTCTTCAAAAGATAAATGCCAAGCTCAACCATTTCATACAGAAAAATTTCCATTTATGATGGATAGAGCATCACTTGTAGGTTCCAGATCAGGAACTGGTGAGATACGACTATTTTCTTTAAGTGCATCTATTTACAGATCTAACATTGAGATTTTTGAACATTGAAATAAATTAAAGGTTCAATGAATCTGATTTGAATTGAATCATGAATTGATTCATAGGTTCACATTAGGCCTGTCCTCAAAAAAGATAGCAGCCTAGACTAATGGTTGGCTCTAATTCTGAGAAAGATTGCCCTACATAGTCATTATATGCAAATAGCAACTTTTTTAAAGCATGCCCTTCCAATCTAACTTTTTTGAACTAGTCTTCAGCTTCAGCCTGGGAGCCAAAAGTTTTCTGAAAATTTCAGAGTACTTGTGGAGCCATATTAGGATACATTCAGCAAAATAAATAAAAATACAATAACCATAAATGAAGTTAATTTACAGCTTTCTAAGTCAATAAGCAAGCCATTTGACACTATTGCTAGCATACTATAAGTAGATTAGGATAACTGATATGTATTTTGCCACTAGACTTAGATGGCTCTGGAGGAGAAAGTGAGACAGATGGCCTTGTATAGACCTCCCTCACTTAAATCCAATTCACTTTCATGTCATCACATAACCTCTGTCAGGTGATGATTTTCTTTGTGAATGAAAGACAAACGACAACAACAAATATAAATATAGAACACGTTAGATAATAGCCTTTTTTGTTTTTGTTGTTCAGCATTTCATGTATTGAGATGTTTTAAATCTGTTTGACACCCTACCCACCTATCTATCCACCAGGAAATTGCTTGGGGCAAGAACAAGTCCCAAAGTACAATTTTCTTATTTCTATAAAACTTTTATGAGAATAATATACATACTCTTTGAGAGTATCTTCAATGAGGGTATTAGTAGAAAATGAATAGGCTTCATGAGTAATAATTCACTTTTGATAACTTCTTCACATAATTGACTGAAAAGATGTAAAAATATAATATCCCACTGATCTTATTGTTTGTTGTTTATAATAAACCTTTTGAATCAGACAGCAAAATACTGCATTGAAAACTTTATCAACAAGGTGTCTCCTATGCATACATCAAAATTATGCAATTTTTGGAAAAGATATTAAAAACAGAATAACATTGTTTCAAGGGTCTCTGGTAATTAAAATTAAAAGCAAAGCATAAAGTTGATAGATGTGTACTTGCCAGGATTGTTAACTACTGTTTAGGAGCATATTCAGGATAGTTTAATTTGATGAAGGATTCCCTATAAATGGTGAAGTACTTCAGATGATTTTCTTTTTGGCTAGTCTCTGCTGAGTACTTAAATCTCTGGAATATTATAAAACTTCCTGGTTGTAATCTATAATCTCTTAAGAGAGTTTAGTATAACTATCATCAGAATTGTATTTGAAGTATTTATTATGGTTGAAGTGAAGAATGCCTAATACCCAGACTATAACATATAGTTAGATGGATGACTTGTAGAGCTCATTGATCAATACATTTATCTTGGATAAGTAGTATAAAAAGGCCAATCTTTATTAATCATTTCAAAATTGTTCCTTGAAATTAAGACTTGTCTTTTTAATACAGGTATTTTATCAGTGTTACAATGTTATAGTGTTCAGATGGTTAAAACTGAATATCATTCACATTGGGGAATGGAGAAGTATATTATGTGTCTGAGAAGATTTCAACAATTAAAAATGAGAACCTCCTTTGAAGAACTCAGCTAAAAGATATCATCAAAGAAATATAAAGACAAAAATGATGTCATAAATTTAGTACAAGGGGTGCCCTTCTCGTTCTTATTATCATATTATATTTTGATATATGTTTTTGATTATATATCTCTATATATATTTTGATATTATATAATATAATTTATGAGTGTATATGAATGAAGGTCATGAAGATATGACATGAGTGGGTTCATGATCGTCATTGATAGAGGAAACATCCACATGCATAGGATCAAATTTCAGTATTTGAACATATTTCACAAATAGCAAAGAGATCAAAATTGCTTTTTCAATGTCACAGTATTCTCAAAGCCATTTCTTGTGAGTAGTTTCCAAGAAGAAATTGAAAACAAAACTCACTACAACTATAAAAATCTACAAGTAGTAGTAGGAATAAATAGTAATGGGAAAAAATTCTAAAT
Organism: Sarcophilus harrisii; assembly: GCF_902635505.1. Lineage (NCBI taxonomy): Eukaryota > Metazoa > Chordata > Mammalia > Dasyuromorphia > Dasyuridae > Sarcophilus > Sarcophilus harrisii. The sequence continues at coordinate 128,442,781 of NC_045429.1, forward strand.
ATAGTAAACTTGCAACAAAATACAACTCATTAAAGTCATTAAATTTATTGATAGAACTAGAATCCAATAGCTGAAGACAGCAGTATGAAATTTTTCAAAGTAAAAATTGGTTATCTGATTAACACTAGCCTATGGCCTCTTAAAATGTCTCAAACTTAGACAATAATAACTTTGCATGTTAATTTTTTCCTTATATGCAATTTTTATTGCCATTTTTTGTGTATGTGATACTACTCTTAAATACATATTTATGTAAAGGTAGTGGTTAATGAGTCAATCACTAATTCAGGGGTCCTCACACTACGGTCTGCAGGCCAGATGTGGCAGCTGAGGATGATTATCCCCCTCACCCAGGGCTATGAAATTTCTTTATTTAAAGGTCCATAAAACAAAGTTTTTGTTTTTACTATAGTCCGGCCCTCCAACAGTCTGAGGGACAAGTGAACTGACCCCCTATTTAAAAAGTTGGAGGACCCCTGAGTTCTTAAATGATCCAAATCTATTACAGTGCATAATGAAATGCCATTCCCTGGTGCTCTTATTATATAAGAATATATTTCTGGAGGAATGGAGCCAAGATAACGTAGAGCAGACACAACTTTCTGTGACCTACTCTGACCTTCTCTCAAACCAATAGCAAATTAAGCCTCTAAATTGGATTTGGAGTCAAAGAATCCACAAATATTTGAAGTACAACACATTCCCAGAAGAAGATACCTTGGAAGAACTTCAGAACAAGTCTCTTTCAAATGGGTAGAGGGACAGTCTGCTGAGCCCAAACCTCAGCACAGGGAGACCTGGGGCCTGGAGACAAGTCATTGCAGATTCCATGCACGTAGGAATCTTCTGTGAGCCTCTTAGGCTACTCTGTCCTCTTTGCAAGTAGCTGGTTTGGTAAATTTGTTATAAAAGGCAAATTGTAAACCACTGCGACCCAGAAGAATACCAGACCTAGCTGCTATTACCAAGCACTGGAAATCAATCAGCAGAACAGCCCCAGGGCAAATTAAAGCAGCTTTCATTTCTTTGCTTTGAACAGACCTCAAGCCTTTAAAAATGAATAAAAAAATCAAAAAGAACTCTCACAGCTTTTATGGAGAGAGAGAAGAACAGACCTCAAATCCTGAGGTTCCTAAAGGCAAAACAACTCCTGATGAAACCCGAAAGGGAGACATAAGCTGGTCCCCATTTCACAAGGCTTTCTTGGAAGATTGCATAAAGGATCTTAAAAGAGAAGAAAAATGGGGAAATAAAATGAGATCATTGCAATAAGGGAGGGAAAAAGCACATAATGCCCTCCAAAAGAGATATGAAAAAGATACCAATTCACTGAAAAACAAAATTTGTGAAACGGAAAAAGAGTGGCAATGAACAAAAAAATTTAATTGGCCAATTACAAAAGGAGCTAAAAAAGGTAGCTGAAGAAAATAATGAACTAAAAATTAGAATTGAACAAATGGAAGTGAGTGACTCAATAAGACTTCAAGAATCAGTCAAACAAATACAAAAAAAATGAAAAAATAGAAGAAAATATGAAACATCTCCTGGAAAATAGATCTAGGAGAGACAATCTAAGGACTATTGGACTTTCTGAAAGCGATGTTGGGGTAAAAAAAAAAGAACCTAGACATTATCTTACAGGAAATCATAAAAGAAAACTGCCATAATATTTAAGAATCAGAAGGTAAAACAGTCATCAAAAGAATTCACTGATCACCTCCTGAAAGAGATCACAAAATTAAATCCCCAAGGAATATTGTGACTAAATTCCAGAACTGTCACACCAAGGAAAAGATATTGTAAGCAGCCAGAAAGAAACAATTTAAATACTGAGGAGCACAACTAGGATTAGCTAGGACCTAGCAGCTTCCACCTTAAAGGATCACAGGGTTTGGAATCTGATATAATGTATAAGGCAAAGGAAGTTGGATTACAACCAAGAATAAGTTATCCAGTTAAAATGAGCATTATCTTTCAGGGATGAAGATGGACATTCAATGATAGAAGTGAATTTCACCTATTTCTAATGAAAAAAAAAAAAAAAAAGAATTGAACAAAAAATTTGATCTCCAAACCCAGAACTCAAGAGAAGCATAAAAAGGTAAAAAGGAAAGAACTCTTGAGAACTATATTTCTGATATGGATATACTTAGAGATTGTGGGTATAATTTGATTTTATTATGATAATATGAAAAGGAAACTAGAGGTAGAAAGGGGATTATATTGGAAAAAGGAGGTAAAATAAGGGAAATTACATCTCACGAAAAGGCAAAGAAAACCTATTATAATTGGGGGGAAAAAGGGAGAGGGGATGAGCTTTGTATGTATCTTATTCTCATCAGATTTGGCTCTGAGAATATCAGACATATTTGATTTCACATAGAAACTTGTCTCGTCTTACAGGGAAGTGGGAGAGAAAGGGGGAAAAGAAAGGGAAAGACTAATAGAAGGAAAAACAGAAGTTTTAAAGGAAAGGTGTAAGAAGGAGGAGGGGCTCTAAAGGGAGAAGACTGTTTGAGGGAGGTGGTCATCAAAAACAAAATATTGGAGAAAAGGAAAGAGGGAAAGGAAAGAGAAAAGCATAACTTTGGGTAAATAAGGTGGCAGGAAACACAAAATTAGTTATTTTAACTGTGAATGTGAACGGGATGAACTTCCTCATAAAATGGAAGTGGATAGTAGAATAGATTAAAAGCCAGAATATGTTGTTTACAAAAAACACATTTAAAGCATAGTGATACATATAGAGTGAAGATAAAGGGCAGGAGCAGAGTCTATTATGCTTCAAGTGAAGTAAAAAAAGCTGGAGTAGTAATCCTGATCTCAGATCAAGTAAAAGCAAAAATAGATCTAATTAAAGGAGATAAGGAAGGAAACTATATTTTACTAAAGGTTACCATAGATAATGAAGCAATATCATACTAAACATGTATGTACCAATTGGTATAGTACCTAAATTACTAGAAGAGAAATTGAGAGATTCAAAAAGAAATAGACAGTAAAACTATATTATTAGGGGAATCTGAACCTTGATCTCTCAGAATTAGATAAATCAAACCACAAAATAAATAAGAAAGAAGTTAAGGAAGTAAACAAAATGTTAGAAAAATTAGTTTACTTTTTCTTGGTAATTCATGGAACCGATACAAAAATTGACCATGTGTTAGGGCATAAAAACCTCAAAATCAAATGCAGAAAGGTAGAAATAGCAAATGTGGTTTTTTCAGTTCATGATACAATAAAAATTACATGCAATATAAGATCAAGAGAAAACAGACCAAAAATTAATTGGAAATTAAATAATCTAATCTTAAATAATGAATGGAACAGTGAATCATAGTCAAAATCAATAATTTCATCCAAGAGAATGACAATAATGAGACAACATACCAAAATCTGTGGGATGCAGCCAAAGCAGTTATTAGGGGAAATTTTATTTCTCTAGATGCTTACTTGCATAAAACAGAGAAAGATTCAATCAATGAATTGGGTTTACAACTAAAAAAGCTAGAAAAAGAACAAATTAAAAACCCTCAATTAAATTTGAAATTCTGAAAATAAAAGGGGAGATTAATAAAATTGAAAATAAGAAAACTATTGAATTAGTAAATAAAACTGAGTTGGTTTTATGAAGAAACCAAAAAATAAATAAACCTTTAGTTAATTTGATTAGAAAAAAGAAAGAAGAAAATCAAATTAGTCTCAAAAATGAAAAGGGAGAACATTTCACCAATGAATAGGAAATTAGAGCAATAATTAGGAGTTATGTTGCCAAACTATATGACAGTAAATTTGATAATCTAAGTGAAATGGAGGAATATCTGTAAAAAATAGATTGATCAGGTTAACAGAAAAGGAAATAAATTATTTAAATAATCCCATTTTAGAATAAGAAATAAAACATGCTATTAATCAACTTCCTAAGAAAAAATCTCCAGGGCCAGATGGATTTACATATGAATTCTACCAAACATTCAAAGAACAACTCATTTCAATACTAGGTAAACTATTTTAAAAAATAGGTAAAGAAGGAGTCCTACCTAATTCCTTTTATGACACAGATATGTTGCTGATTGCTAAATCAGGTAAGGTGAAAACAGAGAAAGAAAATTATAGACTGATTTCCCTAATGAATATTGATGCAAAAATTTTAAATAAAATATTAGCAACGAGATTACAAAAAGTCATCCCCAGGATAATGCACTATGACCAAGTCGAATTTATACCAGGAATGCAGGGCTGGTTAAATATAAGGAAACTGTTAGCATAATTGACTATATCAGTAACCAAAGTAACAAAAACTACATGATTATCTCAATAAATGGAGAAAAAGCATTTGATAAAATTCAACATCCACCCTATTAAAAAAAAAAACACTAGAGAGTACAGGAATAAATGGACTTTTCCTTAAAATGATCAGTAGCATCTATTTAAAACCATCAAGGAAGCAACATATGTAATGGGGATAAAGTGGAACCATTCACAATAAGATCAGGAGTGAAACAAAGTTGCCCACTATCACAGACATCAACAGCATTTTTATATGTTACCAATAAAGTCCAGCAGCAAAACACACAAAAAGAAGTTCCATTCAAAATAACTGTCAATAGTATAAAATATTTGGGGATTTATCTGCCAAGGGAAAGTAAGGAACTATATTAACACAACTACAAAATACTTTCCACACAAATAATGTCAAATTTAATCAATGGGAAAAATACCAAGTGCTCATGGATAGGCCAAGCAAATATAATAAAAATGACAATACTACCTAAATTAATCTAGTTATTTAGTGCCACACCAATCAAACTCCCAAGAAATTATTTTACAGACCTAGAAAAAATAATAAAATTCATCTGAAAGAACAAAAGGTCAAGAATTTCAAGAGAATGAATGAAAAAAATGCCAATGAAGATGGTCTACCTGTGCCAGACCTAAAACAATGTTATAAAGCAGCAGTCATCCAAACCATTTGCTACTGTCTAAGAAATAGAGTAGTCAATCAATGGAATAGGTTAGGATCACAGGACAAAAAAGTCAATAACTATAGCAATCTAGTACTTGACAATCCCAAAGACCCCAGCTTTGGAGATAAGAATTCACTATTTGAGAAAAACTGCTGGGAAAAATTGGAAACTAATATGGGAAAAACTAGGCATTTATCTACACCTAGCATCACATACCAAGATAAGGTTAAAATGTATTCTTGATGTAGTCATAATGAATGATCTTATAAGCAAATAGAAGAACATAGGATAGTTTACCTATCAGATCTGTGGAGGAGAAAGGAATTTGTGTCCAAAGAAGAACTGGAAATCATAATTGAACACCAAATAGATAATTTTGATAATATTAAGTTAAAAAAAAGTTTTGTACAAACAAAACTAATGCAGACAAGATCAGAAGGGAAGCAGTAATTTGGGAAAACATTTTTATATTTAAGAGTTTTGATAAAGACCTCATTTCTAAAATATATAGAAAATTGATTCAAATTTATAAGAATTCAAGCCATTCTCCAGTTGATAAATGGTCAAAGGATATGAACAGTTTTCAGATGAAGAAATAAAAACCATTTCTAATATGAAAAGGTGCTTTAAATTCCTATTGATCAGAGAAATGCAAATTAAGACAACTCAAACATCACTACACACACCTCTCAGATTGGCTAAGATGAAAGGAAAAGATAGACAAATGTTGGAAGGGGATGTGGAAAAACTGGGAGACTAATACATTGTTGGTGGAACTGTGAACAGATCCAATCATTCTGGAGAGCATGTTCAAACTGTGCTCAAAAAGTTATCAAACTGTGCATACCCTTTGGTCCAGCAATCTTTCTACTGGACCTATATCCCAAAGAGATCTTGAAAGAAAGGGACCCACATGAACAAAAATGTTTGCGGCAACCTTTTTCATAGTAGCAAGGAACTGGAAACTGAGTGGATGCCCATCATTTGAAGAACGACTGAGTAAGTTATGGTATATGAATGTTATGGAATATTATTGTTCTATAAGAAACAATCAGGAGGATGATTTTTAGAGAGGCCTAGAAAGACATGAACTGATATGAAGTGAAATGAGCAGAACGAGGAGATCATTGTACATAGCAACAACAATATTATACAGCAGTTAATTCTGATGAATATGGCTCTTTCTAACAGTGAGATGATTGATCCCAGTTCTAATGATCTTGTGATGAAGAGAGCCATCTACACCCAGATAGAGGACTGTGGGAACTGAATGAGGATCACAACATAAAATTTTAACTTTATTTGATGTTATTCGCTTGCATTTTGTTTCTTATTCATTTTCTTTTAATCTGATTTTTCATGTGCAGCAAGAGAATTGCATACATGTTTACACATATTAGATTTAACACATATTTTAACATGTATCATATATTAGATTGCTTGCCATGGGGAGGGGAAGAAGGGGAAAATCTGAAACACAAGGCTATGCAAGGGTCAGTATTGAAAAATTATCTGTGTATATGTTTTGAAAATAAAAAGCTTTTAAAAATATAAAAAAGAAAAGAAAAAAGTAAAAGACATAGCTCCCTCTCAAGGAACTCACACTTTAACGTATTAATAACTACATAAGCTATATGCAGAATAAATTGGGGATAATAAAGAGAAGTAAGAACACATCAGGTTGAAGAAAGATTAAAAAAAAAAAGCTTACTGTGTAAAGTGGGGTTTTAAACTGACTTCTGAAAGAAGCCAGGAATCCAGAAGGTGAAAAAGGAGAGCATTCCATGAGGAGCAACTAGTGAAAATGCTTGCAGTCAGGGGATGGCACATTTTGTTCACAAGAAGACCTGTGTCACAGGATCTCAGAGAATGTGTTGGGAGGTATAAAAGAACAGAAGAGTACACGGTCATGAAGGACCTTGTATAACTGAGCAGAGGATTTTGTGTTAGAAGAGAGAGAGAGAGAGAGAGAGAAAGAGGGAGAGGGAGAGAGAGGGGCAGGCAAAGAGAGGGGCAGGCAGAAAGAGATAAGAAGAGGAAGAGGAGGAAAGAGAAAGAGGGGAAGGAGGAAGAGAGGGAGAGGAGAAGAGAGGGGAGAGAGACTGTATATATATGTAAGAGAGAATTAGGAAAATCACTTGGTCAGTTAAGTAGTTAGATGATGAACTACAGTAAGGAAACACTTGTGGCAGGCAATCTAAGCAGAAAGTTCTTGAGATGGGGACAAAATAATGATGACTTGCAGTCCCACCATCTTCAGGAAGCTTACTCCAATTCAAATACTAATTCTAGTATCTTCCCTGTTAATTGCCTATTTATTTTTGTGTAAAGCTTGTTTTGCATGTTTTTGTTTACATATTGTCTCTCCTATTAAATTGTAAGCTCCGTGAAGGTAGGTATTGTTTTTTGCCTCTTACTGTATCCTCAGTGCTTAGCACAGTACCTAGCACAGAGTAGGGACATAATAAAAGTTTATCCATTGTTAGAGGAGAAAAGGGGGCATATCTGAGAGACGTAACAAAAGTAAAATTAACAGGTCTTGGCAACAGATACAATGGATGAGAGCAATCAAGATTGGGAGTACCACTAAGATGTGGTATTCTGAATAATAATAAAGTTTGGAAAGAGTAGGAAGATTTGGGTAAAGATGACTAATTTGATTTTGGAAATATTAACTTAAGATATCTATAGGACATTTAGTTTTAAATTATCTTCTACATAGTTAGAGCTATGAGACAGGAGGTTAGCAGAAAAATTAGGACTGAATAAGTAGATTTTGGAATCATTAGTATGGAGATGATAACTGATGCCGTGGACAGCTGGCTAGTACAATGGATATAACACAGAGCCTGAAGAGACTTATCTTCATGAGTTCAACTCTAGTTTCAGATACTTACTGTGAGACCCTGAGTTAGTCAGTTAACTCTTCCTCAGTTTCCTCATCTGCAAAACAAGCTAGAGAAGGTAATAACAAACCATTCCAATATTTTCACCTAGAAAATCCCAATGGGATTATGAAGTTGTGACTGAAAAGATTCAAGAACAATAGCAACATGGGAATTGATGTGTGCTAAGTGATACAGTAGAGAAGGGAATATATGTAGGCCCAGAACAGAGCAATGGTTCCATCACCTATATCTAGTGGAAATGATTTAGATGGAAATTTAATAAAGGAAGTTAAGAAGAAGTGTCCAGATAGGTAAACTTATTATTGGATGTCATTAGAGAATCATCCCTAAGGTTCCATAGAGCCATGCTTTGGGGATTTGATTCATTGGTAAAGTTGGATTAGTAATAGTGGAGTTTATGGTAGGAAGCAAAAAGCAAGATTTGTTTAATGTTACTTTTAAAATCTCCCTTTTCCTAGGGCAGCTAGGTGGCACCTGTATAAAACACCAGCCCTGAAGTCAGAAGAACCTGAGTTCAAACCTGGTCTCAAGACACTTAACACTTCCTAGCTGTGTGACCCAATTGCCTCAGAAAAAAAAAAAAAAGAAAAAGAAAAAAATCTCTATTTTCCTTTGTATTAAATGATGCTCTTAATAGTTATTTTAAAGCCAAGGCTTTAATCATATTCACTGAAAAAAGTAACACTATATAAACTCTCAGTTATTAATAATAAAAGGTAAAGAATAATGTTAATTGTCTAAAAGGCAAGTTATCACTCCAAAGTTTTTTGAAGTAGGCTTTTGCACTTATCTCTGAATGTAAAAACAGTTATTTTAAAGGGAATTGACTGATGTCCTTCCAGTAAGATTAGTTCTTGGCAAAATTATAAATTATTTGAATTTTTTTTGAGGCACATCCTCCCTCCATAAAAAACCCTTTTCCCTTTTGGGATCTTTCCATTTGTAAGTAACTTTCATGGTTCCTCTTTTCTTTCATTATGATACTTTACTAAGACTTTTCCTATTTAAGAAACATTCTATGATCCAAACCTTCCCCCACCAGTTCCTTTAGTACTTTGATAAAATTCTTAACCATTTGCTAGGATTTAGGCTTCTTTTCTTTATTTTCCAAGTTTACATAAACTGACACTAATCTATTCTATTAGTGTTAATATGTTATAACAAGATAATATTCTCTAATCTCCCACCATCTCTAAATGAAATTACTGTCATTGGCATTAAAGGACATATTCTGGGGTAGGCTAGGCAGTGATGACATCCCTGGAATCATTTACATACAGATATAATTCTTTTCACAAGTACTGGTGTCCTTTGCAGTCAATTTATTGGAATAATAGGCTGTTTCCTTTTGAAGCATTAACTATAGGAGAAGCATCCTATGTCCCAAGTATATTCAGTTTCAAAGCAGATACAGCTGGGGTGATAGCTAATGCTACTCAGGAGGTCATTCTTCAGAGAAAAATATAATCTTGTCCTGAAACTCTGGCAGTGGTTCCAAGCTGTGCTAGAAGACTGTCTGAGCTGCTTTTTAGTCATCCATACCTCAGAAGATACTGTATTCAGACCTGACAATACAGTTTGTTTAGCATATATAAAACTCTTTGGAAATATAGCCAGCATGACTTCTGACAAGGGAGAAGGGTATACTAACATTGTGCATTCCATTGTTTCCCATTAATCCATGAATCTTTGTAGACTTCACTAGTATTTTTGGACTCGGGCCTCATTTCAACCCTTAGTTCTCATTCTTTTTATAATATTAAACTGCAAATTAGCCTCTTTGTATTCTCTTAATTAAATATATTAATTGTAGAGTAAGACAATTGTCTAAGGCACCTGTAATTGTTGAAGTTAATGAAGTTAATGAACTGACCTCTTAAAATATACTTGAAAAAATTGAGAAAAGTATGCAACACATAATTTCAAAATGTTAATGACAGAGTCCTATTTTGAAAAGATTTTTTTTACAATATGAAATTGCTTAATATAAGAATATATATATAGAAAATGACAGATTTTTCTATATATTATATTAAGAATATAAGAATATATATATAGAAAATGACAGACTTTTCTATATATATTATATTAAGAATATAAGAATATATATATAGAAAATGACAGACTTTTCTATATATATTATATTAAGAATATAAGAATATATATAGAAAATGACAGATTTTTCTATATACATATTCTTATATTAAGCAATTTCATATTGTAAAAAAAATCTTTTCAAAATAGGACTCGTTTAATTTTTTTAAGAAAAATGGCATGCAAAGTCACATTTTAAAATATGTGTGAGGGAGAAGACAGTGTACATAGCTAATTAAATGCAAACTATATACAAAACTAATTTTTAAAAAGGTAATTTCAGAGGAGTAGAAAAATAAGAACTGGAGGAATCAATACATTTTCATTTATTTTCATTAATGGAAGGCTGAAATGATGGCTATGGTTTTATTCTCTTCTAGTTCATTATTTTAGCTTATCAGTGTGGCATAACAGAAATGCTACATTGAAGAGAATACAGAGACAGAAGAAAGAAACACTTGTGATGAGCACATTGCTGCTACTGCACTCTCTACTCTTTGAGTATGGATGGGTAATATGTTGACAACAATCATATAACCTAGGGTGCAGAAAATTTGTTCTAGCTCCTCTGGAGAAAAATATTTCAGCCCAGAAGACAGAAAACTATTGGCTATTTCAGGAGATTTATATAGAATCTAGAATGGTTGCCAAACCTTCCTATCGTTCTTTCTCCTGTGCCTCTCATTTTGATTCAGTCTCTTACTATATATTCTGAATTCTTCCTTAGCCCCTTCTCTTGATTGTTTGCTTATTCTTGTAGCAAAATCAGTTACAGAAGAAGAAAAGGGTCTGTGAGAGGAATTCTACCAAGGGAAATGGAGCCAAAGGATAGACAGGAGAAGAAAGCCTCAGAAATTCCTTCACACCCCCTCATATTTCTTTACATGCCAACATTGGGAGATTGGGCCTAGATTTAAATGATCAGAAGGTGACAGTACCTCTTTTTGTCTTTCACTCTTATGAATTATTCATCTGCTGTGACTAAGCAAAATTGAGATGATTGAGAATTTGATCCTCCTAGAAAGATATGTGGAAAGCAGTTTGTCCACAAATATTGATAATTTTAATGACCAACAGCTTTGTTACTATAATGCATACCCAATTGTTGCAAGTCTGTTTTCTTAAAATGTTTTCTGCATGTAAAATATAATTGTGAAAATAGCCAAAGAAAATCTCTTACCGGAATAGTAGATGGATTTTATTTTTAGTTATCCATCTTATCCATTTCCTCTTTGTTTCCACCTTCTCTAAACTCTTCAAATACATTATCATTTTATAGCCTTAATTTCCCAGATTAATGTAATACAACCAATGTAGAAAAAAATGTTTTAAGATTTTTAAAATTCTATTTAGTATATCAGTGCTAATAATGCCTTAGATGTAATTTCCTCCCACTGATATTTGAATTTTATTATGAAAGTTGTTCAAATAAATACAATATTCATCTTGTTGTGGGTGGATTTGTCTTCCTACCTTGGTGAATGGAGGAAATAGTTATCAACCTTACCTGTGCTTCGTCTAAATTGATGAAAGTGCCCCAAGACCAAGTTTGGTTGTAAGTCAGTTTCACAGATACTTTTCATTGATTTAACCTGCCTATAAAGAATCAAGAGTCTATAATATCCCTGGCTAATTTATAGTATTCATCCATATTTAAACAAATACAAAATTATAGATTTTTTTTCATTTTTTTAAACTTTGGAGTTGCTTTGTTGTTGGTTTTGTTATATAGCATTTATATTTATAGGGTTTCCCAATATGACAGACAAGTTGTCTATTGTGAAGACCACGTATTTTAAAATCAGCCAAAGTCAGGAATTGAGGGTAGGGGAAAATCGTCAGTATTTATTCTCAGTGAAGAAAGATCGGAGGTGGAAGAGAATGGGCAATAGCAATGTGTGCAGCTGAGTCAAGAAGCTAGCTAGACCAGCCTTCAGTAGTGTAAACTTGCTTCAAGACTTTTGGGACACCTTGAGTAGTAAAGTGGCAAAGATGAGATTAAAACTTAAAATCTTTTCAACCAAAACACAGAGCCTCTGTCAACTTTGTAAAACTCTTTTAAGTCACCAGGACAAAACCAGTATATCAGATATCATTCAAAGAAGGATGTCATTCTAAGTTTGAGGGAAAATATAATTTTCATCATACCAAAATATTTGTTTTAATTAATAAGGTCCTGTGAATTTTAAATCGACTGTTCTGTATTGTCTATCTGGTTAACAGTTGCTTTGAAAATTCTGTTACTGACAATAGCAACAGTTTCTAAAAGAATAGATGCTTCCCTTACTGAATTGGGTTAAATTGTGCAATATTGAATTTTATTAGATAAGTTAACTTTTCAATGAATGCTATGCCTATGCCACAAATAACAGCTATCAATAGGTGATTAATATTAAGGTGACTTCAGGGTAATTGATGGTTAAGTTAGTTTCAGGCCTAGATAATCATCTAATTAAGCAGTAGCTGAGTGTAGAGAGTCTCTGTCACCTGTAATTTGGCCACAGTGTGATAAATTTTTATTTATTTGATTAGTTGTGAAACAAAGACCAAAAAATTATTATTGTACTTCTTTCATTTTCAGCAGTGGTAGGAATAGACTAGCAGAAAAGGATTTTAGAAGCACCAAGAATCACACAATTTTTCAACTTTGAAAACATAAAGTTAACTATCAGTATATTAATCTTTCTCTGGTAACCAGAGAATTGATATATTTTTGCAAGATCCAAGAAGCACCACCATCAATATTCTTACAACAAATGAAAACTAAAGACAAAAAGAAGTATCTACCAATTGAAGAGATGGCTTATAGCATCTCCTTAAAGATGTGAAGAAGTTGATTGAATTGATGTCATCTGTTACCTTGCTTTATTTTATAGAAATATCAGTTGTAGTTCTAGTATTGGTGTTTTTTTAATTATTATTTTTGTTATGCCTTCTCTGCACGTTAGTTATATATGCCTTTGTTTTTTTCAGTGTCTGCTGCTTTATTAAAATTTCCCAATACTTGTTCTAAATAGTCAGTTTTATTTGTCTTTTAAGATTAATTTTTAAAGAGACATTTTCATTTAATTATTTTGTAAATCTCTTCATCCAATCTAGAAATTCTTGTGGTAATTCCATTATCATTTCTGAAGATCTTTTTTTTTTTACAGTATTATTCCTTTTCAAAGACATTTCTTCATTTTATCCTATAGTTTTCATGTTATTATAGATCAATCATGTAGTTGATAGTGAATTAGACTCAGAGTCAAAAATATGGATTTACATCCTGATTCTGATATATCAGTCAGTAATCATTTATTTGGTACCTACTATGTGGCATGTACTGAGATTATATTAGCTGAATGGGCTTTGATCCAACTATTCATTTAGTCATCTTGTTGATTTTGATATGAGATTTTTATGAATAAACATTCTGAGCAAATAAAACTGAACAAAATGCTTTAGCCATTCATATTATGTTAATATGCCATTTTACCTATTAACTCCTTTCTATATGGAAAAAATGCTTCAATTTGTTCTCTGATAATAGAACTGGATTTGCCAAAATATTAATAATATATTTTAATAACTAGATATAATTTATTAACTTAGATTGAAATCAAAACACCATATAAATTCTTTGATACTCAAAAAAGTCTAACATAATTTTCTTTCTTTAGTAATGTTATATTGTATGTCAGTCAGAAAACTCATGAGAACAGAAAAGCATGTTTCATTCCTTGTACAATGTGCCCTACAAGAATGGTGAGCTTGTTTGTTTGTTTTGTTTGGGGAACTCGTGTTTCTCCCAAAGATACCTTGGAACTTTAGATCCAGAGTTGTTAGTCACTGAAGTCCATGCTGTCTGAATTTAAAGGTAAGGCTAGTGAAAAGTTGAAGTAATGATTCTTTGATTTCAGCCAAGTGACACATTTTATTAAAACCTTTGAAAAATATAGTTTTACAAGAGAACTGTTCAGTTCTGCACACATATATTGTATCTAGGATATACTGTAACCTATTTAACATGTATAGGACTGCTTGCCATCTGGGGGAGGGAGTGGAAAAATCGGAACAGAAGTGATGCAAGGGATAATGTTGTAAAAAATTACCCTGGCATGGGTTCTGTCAATAAAAAGTTATTTTAAAAAAAAGAAAGAAAAATATAGTTTTAACTCCTGTAGGTTTGATGGGGGCTTTCAAATAAGAGAAACAATAGAAAATCTACTTCTATTAAATAATTAGAGGGATATTTAAAAATTGAAAATTATTTTTCTTGATTTTTTCATTAATAAAATTGAAAAATCAGCCAATTTATAAATCATAGCGACAGTAAATCTGGAGGGCAGCCAAATTGAGGGAGAAAAGCAATTCCATGCAAAAATAATGAAAATAAATAGTATCTTAGTATCTTTTAAATAAAACAGGGAATTATTAGTACTGAGATGAAACCATACTAAATTATACATTATCAAGATGTAGCATTAAAATAACATTACCATAAGACAAATATGATCAAATTAAAAATCATAATTTTAGATTTATGAGCATGAATGTTTTCCTTTGAAAAGTGTAACTGTGTTTGTGCTACTGCTCTTGAAAATGCAGGTACTGCCAAAGTTGACTAGTTTCTCATAAACCCTAATTTTCCTGGTCACCTAATAAAGAAAAAAAGGAAAATTTAAAAAACAGAAAAGGGGAGAGAAGGGAATCATTTATTCATTTTCTACTTTTTTCTTTATTACAATATGATATAATAATACATTACAATAAGCACTTATTAAGCACCTACTATATTCTTTTCTCTGTGCTAAACACTGGAGATACAAGTAAGAAAAAGGAAAACAGTCCCTTTTCTCAAGGAACTTACTGTATAATGGGTGAAAGTGAAGGGATGGAGCCACCATAGGGGAGGGGGCACACAGACATCATCTTTGGTAGAGTTGAAAACAAGCAGAGATGCAAAAGGAAAATAGAGAATTTCCTTGAAAGTCTAAACCTTCTATAGATTTGGAAGGAATTTAGTGCTTCAGTCAGAAAGAAGAGTAAGCTGAGGGAGTTAGGAAGGTATTAATAAATTAATAGCAGGATGGTGCAATTTCAAGTTATCAACTTAGCTTGTATGAAATAGTGTTCCATGAAGTTCACACCGAACCAGAGCTGTAGATGGAAAATGAAGAGTATTTATTATTTCAACTTATTATTATTTGATAGCTGATAATAATATTTTTCAACCTTGTTCCTGATTTTCCCTGGATTTCAAAACCGTACTCCTTCTACAACTGGCTCACAATAGAAGTTCTTCAGTGTCTGGGGCATACTCACTCTAGTATATCTCTCTGCAACGCACATCCCTTTCTTCTTCCATTAGTGAGTTCTGAGTTTCTCCTAGAGCTTCCATTTTGTGGAGAGCCAACTTGCTCTTGAGTTTCTCTGATCAGCAAACCATGCTCCCATACTGGGTACCTTTGTTCTCCCAGCTTCCCTTCTCTACTTTTTGATTCCTTTTTGCATGTTGTTTTCTCCTATTAGAAGATAAGGTCAAGGTTAGAGATCATCTTTTTTTTTTTTGCTTGTATTTGTATTCTCAATGTGTGGCACGAAACAAACATGTAAAGGCTACTTATTTCCTCCCTTGATTCTTTTGGCATGTCATGTGTACCACCCACTGCATCGATGCAGATGAGATTTCCTCCATGTCTTTTTATTCTATATAATATATACCCGTATTTATCCACAAATCTTCTAGGAAGGACAAAGGCAACAAATTAGAGGGTTTCTTTGGAGAATGTTATTGTGCCATGGGTGCCAGTATAGCACTTTCTATCTCTTATGACTCACTTTTATATTTGACCTATTTCCCTTTCTGACCATCTGTTTCCTAAAGGACATTTTAATACCACTTTGGGACACAAATCATGATTGTTAACATGATACAGTGTAGTTTTATCTATTGTATATCTTCTCATGGACCCATTTCAATTGACTGTAATTTTTATTCCTCAAAGATCATAGAGTTCCATGATCCATGATCATATGCCATCACTAACAGAATATGAGTTCAGAAAATGTGTTAAGCCAGAGCAGCTTGGGATCATTGAAAGTGTTAATTTCCCAAATAAAATACTTAACCTCTCTTTTCCCCCTTAGTATTCAATTCTGGATCCAGCTCATTCTCCATCTGTAGGGCTTGTACAAGATGTATGTATTCATGGATGACTCAATGACTTGCCCATCTAATTGCATGTAGTGATGTGAACAAGAATTCTTCACAAATTTCTTTTCTTATGCTATGGATTATTTAGCCAACTCCATTTGTTTAATAATGGATATCTTTAGAAGGCCCTGTAGTAATTGGGTCTTTGATACAAACTGCACAATATCATCTGTATATAAGAACATCTCGAAGTCTGTACCATCCATATGTACTCCTTCTCCTGTTGAGGCTCTCCACAGGATATGCTTCCTGACAGCTGCTCTTGCTGTGTTCATCTTCTTAAATGTTCTTTTCATTCTTTTATATGGAACATTGAATGCTGAGATGTCAGAACAAAACTGTAGTGGTTCCATTGCCTCCAGCCTCTTTTTCCTTTCCAATTCATCTTCCACATCCCCAACAAATTGATATTCCTAAAAAAGAAATCTAATGATGTCCTTCCTTCATGAGGTTCCAGCACTTCTCTTCTGCCTGTATTTCTTTGTTTGGCATTTTAGCTCCTTATCTTTTCCCTGCATCCTATCTTCCATACTGCTCTCACATTATTCCTCCTCCTGTACTCTGTATTTCAGTCAGTTAAATTGGCCTCCTTTCTCTTTATCTAACAAGCCATTCCTCTTATATTTTCAGTGCTTTTTCATAAGCTGTTATGTGTATGAAATGCTCTTTTTCTTAACCCATACTTCACAGAACTCATAGCTTCTTTCAAGCCACAACTCAGGCAGAACCCTGATAGAAAACACTCTCCAATTGTTAGGGCTTCCCCCCATGTTAAATTTAGTCTCTATGAACTTATGAGTTTTTTTGGCCTTTTCCCTTAGTAGGATATAAGTTCTTTGTGGAAAGTGACTCTCTTATTTTTGTTTTTAAATACTCTGTGACCATTACTGTGCCACATTGCATGTACCCAATAAATGGTTGTTGAATTGAACTATATAGTAATAATAAATAGTTGGTGAAAGGAGGAGTAGAAGAAACTGTTATTATCAAGATATTTGGGTTCAAGATTCTGATCATGTTTATTATAGTTATTTGTCTTGCCTGCCTCTTGTCTCTCTTTTAGGGAATATTGATTTTTAGTTAGACTGGATAGGTTACCCTTTGTATGGCAGTTGGTCTGCAATTTGAGGAGGTAGATGGCTACTTCTCCATAGGACTGATTTCCCTAATCCAGCCTGTGGGAACTGTGCTGAAAAAAAAAAGAGCATTAAACAAGGAATCTTTGCTGGGAGTGGGAAGGGGTGTGCGGTGTGATGATAGTGGATATAAAGGAACTACTCAACTTTTCTTTGGCTTTCTTTGTCAAAGAGAATAATTTTTATACTTGAGAGCATAGAACCAAAATGGATACTAGGGAGTTAAAACACAAGATAAGCAGAAAGAAGAAAAAGGATCATCAGATTCTCTTTGGTGAATTCAAGTCACCAAAAGAGGTGAATTATACCTCAGAGTGCAGAAGAAACTTAAATATTCATTTATTGAGCCCCTATCGATGATCTTCAAAAGATAATGAAGAAAAGATATGTTATTTTTAAAAAAGGGAATTGAGTAGGGCTAATGTCCGGATTTTCAAAATAAAGAATAACATATTTGCACACTGGAGATTAATGAGCTTGACTTCTTTTTCAAGCCACATTCTAGAACACATTATTGGAAAGCTGATTAGTGGAATTATAGAAAAGGCAGTAATGATCACAAAGATTGAGCATGGCTTTTTAAGAAAAGGTCATACAGGACTAATCTCTTTTCCTTCTTTTATAGGATTCTCAGACTCTAGGGAGAAATGCTTTAGATTTGCTTTACTACATCTTAGCATAGCTTCCTTTTAAGGTTTAATTCAAGTGCAACATCTCACATCAAACCTTTCATCATTGCCTCAGCTTTTAATGCCATTTTCTCCATGAAATTACATTTTCTTTATTTAGCTATGGTCTTGTTAAAGTGTTTGAACTTTACTTTCTTTATTTTACTATGTAAACTCCTTGAAGGAAAGAACTATCTTTCATTTTGTTTTTATATCCCTACCATAGAGTATAGTGCTCTATACTCTATGTATAGTGTATACAATCAGTAAACATTTGTTAAATTGACTTGTATTAAAAGTACATTTGGGAAAATTTGGAACTAATTGAATGGCTAGACCTAAAAATAGTCATTATTATTTTAGTGACAATGTGAAAAGAGATTTTTAGTAGCATTCTATGTTTCTATTTCTGGCCAGTGCTATTTAACATTTTTATAAATCACTTTGGGGGATTATCTAAAAGTGCTAAGGATATTTATATTTTATGGAGAGAAGACTAATGAGGACATGAGAATTGTCTTCAAGTTTGGAGTAGTTATCAGAAAAAAACATGTTTGAACTTATTAATGGCAATGGTTAAAAAGTATGAAAAGAAATACCTAGAGTTACTATAGAGACGAAAAAAATCTCTCTCTGTGTGTTTATGTCTGTATCTTTGTGTCTGCATGTCTATCTATGCATTTGTATATGTGTATGTGCATCTATCTACCTATTTTTCTATCTATCTACTTAATTCACATATGGGTTGGACTAGGTAGATCTTCAAGACTTATTTGAGGTTCACAAAACTTTAAGACTTTCTACAAAATCTTTTTCTTCTTCAGTGCTCTTCTATTTTGAGAAACAAACATTATTTAAAATCCTAATTGTTGAGGTGAGTTTATATTTTGAGTTGTTATTATTGCCTTGCCTGCCATGTTTCCCTACTTTTTTAGTAGATAAAATGTTTGATAATCAGGTTAATTGCTGTTCTTTTTAGGTATCCTATGCTAGTTGTTCTATACCTATGAAGTTTTATGGGGAATGATATTTTTCTGAATAAATATCTTTTTATTTATCCATTTTTCATTTCTTAGCATTACCAAGTTTGATTCTTTTGTTGTTGTTTAGTTGTTTCCCTCATTTTGGGCTCTTCATATTCCCATTTGGAGTTTATTTTGCAAAGATACTGAAGTGGTTTGCCATATTTCCTACTCCAGCTCATTTTAGAAATGCAGAAACTGAGACACACAAGGTTAAGTGACTTACTCAGGTTCACAAAACTAGTAAGTTATCCAATGCAAGATTTGAACTCAGGAAGATAATTTTCCTAAATCCATTTCTAGCATTCCTTCCATTATGTCACCTGTTGCCTCATGTTTGGCTATAGTTGCATATAATGTTTTCTCATTTTTTTCCTTTTTCTTTAGTTTAATGTTGAATTTGATCTTTTCTTTATCAATCATAATACAAATAATTGATTGGGAAATGACCCCCATATCAGTAACCAGTCATTTTCCATCAAGAGGTATTCAGTTTTCCAACAATACTATATGATGACAAATTCTGATGAACGTGGCCATCTTCAGCAATGAGATGAACCAAATCAGTTCCAATAGAGCAGTAATGAACTGAACCAGCTACACCCAGGGAAAGAACTCTGGGAGATAACTATGAACCACTACATAGAATTCCCAATCCCTGTATTTTTGTCCGCCTGCATTTTTGATTTCCTTCACAGGCTAATTGTACACTACTTCAAAGTCCGACTCTTTTCATAAAGCAAAATAACTGTTAGGACATGTATACATAGATTGTATTTAACTTATACTTTAACATATTTAACATGTATTAGTCAACCTGCCATCTGGGGGAAGGGATGGAGAGAAGGAGAGGAAAAGTTGGAACAAAAAGATTTGCAACTATCAATGCTGAAAAATTACCTATGCATATATTTGTAAATAAAAGTCTATTTTAAAAAAGAGGTACTCAGTTTTCACTTTTAAGAGGAAGTTATTCAGTGCTTATCATAAGTACCTTCTGACATTCTTCTTGAAGAATATCTTCATGGTCTATAAGCCTGAGGTATACAAATAGCCTGAAAGACTTTAGTTTCTTTGATTTCACAATCTCATTATATCTGTCCCAATTTATTTTTGTGGTCCTTTGGTGTGGATGATCTTTTCATGTTTTTCATAGAATTTCTTTAACTCTGCATTCACTGTAACAGATGTTTTCATTTAAACTGCAATTATTTTCATACTTGATCTTTTGCTTATGTTTATCATGAGCAGTGTGATGTAAGATGAACAACTGTTCCATTTAAACAAGTTTCTTCATATATTTGGGCACACAACTAAATTGATTTCCTTGTTTACTTCTTTAAAGGCCTAGGAGTTATCCTTCTATTTACTCATTAACTTTGTTGTTGTCCATTCATTTCAGTCAAGTCTGATTCTTTGTGACTCATTTCATTTCCTTCTCCAGATCATTTTACAGATGAGGAAGCTGAGGCAAAGAGGGTTAAATGACTTGCCCAGAGTCACACAGCTAGTAGATGTGTGAGATCAAATTTGACCCGAGGGAAATGAATCTTCTTAACCCCAGGCCAGGCACTCTATCCCTTGCACCATCTAGCTTTGGAATTTAATGTTGATGTTTTTACATTGTTTCAGCAATATGTAATTTTTTGACTATTGGATAAAGATCACATTTAAAATATCGAAAAAAATAAATTAATATTGATAAATAATGTACAAGCTTCAATTTAGGAACCCTTTTATACCACTTTACCCATGTCATTGTAGAAATGAAAAGGAATATATATAACTGATGACCAAATTTTCTTCAATTAGGTTTCCATAGCCTCCAAAATTATAACCTAATGGCCAACTAATAGGTGATAAATTACTCTTCATTTGGACAGACTGATCGGTAAGCAGCAAATAAACATTCTGTCACCAGGACCATAGTGGAAGCCTTTTTTTTTCCTCCAGTAGAACCTTCCAGAACTTGTACTATACTTCAAGAGATCAGATTAATCTCCATTAATGTATAATGTGGTACTTGGGCAAGGTTTTGTATGTTCTGCTTTCTCTTCAATACATTTCAGATAAAGTAATATTACTTTTCTTACTACTTTTCAATTTACATTGAACTTTTATGTACATTTTTACATTGATTAACAAAATAATTATTCAAGTTCAGAAGAACCAGTACCATCATCCCAGTTTTATGAAAAATTGAAGCTTAGAGAGCTTAAGTGAGTTACAGTATTTGGTGTGAAACAAGCATTGTGATTCCTACTATGACACGCTTACCAGTCCACAAACTCGCATCAGACAATGAAGAATCACTTTAGTCTGAACTCAGTTAGGTGGGAATAATAGATAAAAGTGATGGACTATGACTTAAGAAGCCTTGAATTCAAATTTTGCCTCAGAGATTTACTAGCCTTTAAGTGAGCAAGTCACTTAAACTCTGCCTTAGTTTACTCACTTACAAAATGGGGATAAGAAAGCATGATAATACAACATTTCTTCTCTATTTAAATAAGGTAAATGGGTCTCTTTACTTATGTGGCTATTCATCAATTTAACATGTATTCATCATTCATCAATTCATCAATTTAACAAGTATTTATTAAGCACCAACTCTATGTTAGTCACTTGCATATAAGAAAAACAAAATTGAAGTCTTAAGAAAGTTATGTTTTATTGCTGGGAAACTACTTGAATATGTATGTGAATAAATATTATACATATATTATATATTTATGTGTATGTGTGTCTGTGGGTGGGTGGGTAGGTGTAGTAAATACCAAGAAATTTCAGGCTTTTATTAATGTAAAGCTAGAGAATGAATAAGGTTTAGATTAAGGAATGAACTTAATGGACTTCCTCTAGATCTATCTGTCCATAATCTTCATTAACCCAAATTAAGGGTTTTAATGCACATATGAAAAATATAACAGCAGTCCTTCTTTTACACAATCCAATAATTACTTCTTGAATACTATGCCATGCTAGGTACTAAATGGCATATGTTACTAAGAAATGAATTCTCATTAAGAAGGTTAGTAGAGTAGAAAAGATTTGTTCACAAATAATTATAATGCACATTGGAGTATGATATATGTATAATGAAGGAATTTGCCAGCAGGAATCTAGTCTTCAGAGCATATGTAGGGGGCTATGTTTACTGCCAATCCACCTTGGATCTTTGGTGAATAATAACATATCATGAAAGACTCATGTTGCTAATTTAGTGTATACACTAATATTCTGTGATTATTTCCTGTCTGTTTATGATATGGGGAAGGGGGAAAAAAAAAAGAGAGACCTTTAATTTGCTATTGATTCAGAAGTGGCCAAATATTTTTATCTGTAGCTTTTTGTCTCTCTCTGCCTCCTTCCCTCTTTTCTTATCCCCTCCTTCATTCCATTGCTCAGCTCTCCCACTTTTTCTGTCTTAAGAAAGTTGTCTTGTGATTTCCTCTCCCCTCCCATCCAAAATTGTACAAGATGTTTTCCCTTGATCACTACCAGTCTGATTTGGTGCATAAAACAGAAACAAAGTACTATGAGAATTGGGAGGAAAGAAAGTTTTCTTTTGGCTAACAAAGGAGGAGACGAGAAAAGATCTTTTTGAAGGCCTGACAGTTGTGTTGAGCCCCAGCAACTAATCCAGATTCAATATGTTGGTGATGTAAAAGGGTTACAAGCTGAACCAGCGGAGGGACTATTCATACCATTGATATCTTGGCACTTTGACGTATTGAAGTAAATAGTAGTAATAATGATAATAATAATACCTCCACTTGGAGGCAATAGTATGTTAATTGCCCATCACTTACACTTTACAAAGATGGAAGTCATTTTAGGAATAGGACCATAGATAATGAATAACTATGCCCTCAGCAAAAGTATATGGCTTTGGCATTGTTAAAAATGGATACTTTAATAATGTGAGTACTCATTATCATGCTGAACAGAGAAATGCTCAAATTTGGGATTGTTTTAAAAGAACCTTAATTACTATGTTCCATTAGCAATTTGGACAGTCTAGGAAATCAAAGTAATTGGTATTAGCATTCCAGAAGATTACTGCTCTTTTAGTGAAAAGAAATTGTATTAGCTTGGCAGGAGGTTATAGGGGTCAGGGAGAAATTACAATTTCTGGGTAAAAAGACTCTTCAGATACATGTAACTTATTTGATATGGAGCAGCATGTATCTATATATCTATATCTATATATATTGTAATGGTGAAAATACATTTATAAATAAAGATAAATTATTTTGTTTGAAAAATGAAACTAGTTCATAATCTTAAATCAAACGCAAAATATTTGTTTTAAATTTTAATTGTTGAGATTTTTGTTTTAATTTATATTTGGCAAGATTTTTCTAGCTATGCTATGAAATTGATTGTATTTATCAAAAGGAATGGTCATATTAGATCTTTCACATTGCAAAAGCAATAATTAAGATTTAAACTCTAATACTTATATGGTGAGACATTGTTAAGAAATATGCACGAGATAAAACAGCTTACACAGAACTGATCAATAAAAAGTGCTAATTAATTTCTGTATCAGAAATCATTATCTATCATTTTAATGCTTGGCACATTACATGTGCCAACATCATTCTGCTGTAACAAATATCTAAAACATGTTGACAGAAACAATGCTACTAGTATTATTTATTTTTTCTAAAATTTTGTCAAGTTACTATCTTTATTCTGGTATCATTTCCTCAAATGTAAACATATTGGGTGGATTGTAACCTTTATAGAATCTCCATTAAGGGTCTCTACTGTGAAATCTGTTAAACATTTATGAATGTCAAATTCTTTCTCTCTAGTAAAAATGAAAATCTGTGAAAAAGAAGATTAATCCTCTAGAGAAAGCATACTACAGATAATAATAACCAACAGCTGTAAAACTGGTACAGAGATTTGTAGGTAATTAGCCATGAGGACTGAAAGACCATATGGTCAGGCATCATGCATTACTTATTTTTATGCAAAAATTATAACAAAATAGGGCTTTCCCCTAATTAACTGTGTTATCTTTTGATTTATGCAGTGTGTTCTATGTTCAACTAAAGTGTAATTTGTAAATTAGTATAAATATGTCAACACTTTTAGATTATTTTAAACTATATCTTCATCTATAAATGAGAAATATGGTAAAGTTTTACTCTTATTTTTTGTCATTAGAAACCATGTGTAAATGTCATCTTCTTTGCCACTAATAAATGAATGTTCTCTATAAAATTTGAAAGGTATTTTAGTTACAATTTGAGAAGAAAGTTGTATAGAATGAAGTTTTTGTTTAGCACATTTATTTAATGAGTAAATGAACTAATAATTTGCTTTTGATATAACTGCTTACTGAACTATTTCAATATCGGAAATATATATATGGTCTTCATAATGGAAATGAAATTAAGAACAGACATTGCTGCTTAGGTTCTTTTCATTTGACATCTAGCTTAAAACTTCTATATATGTCATCTTCTCCCATTAGAATTTGAGCTCCTTGAGGAAAAGGCTATCTTCTTTTTCTGTTTATATGCAAATGAAGTCTAAAGTTCCAAAAATGTGTTTATGTGAAATTTTGAAATTCACTCTAGTGACAGAAAAATAAATCTCATTAGAGAACTGACAAAAGGATTTAGAAAGTAGTTTGCCAATTTTTCTTTTTCTTTTTTTTTTTTTTGACTTCTTCCTTACTGTATGCTAGAATGGCCAGCTTTACATGTGAAATTTATGCAAAAAAGAATTCTATCATATAATTCCTCTGGTAAAGAAATAATTATGAATTATCTCTAATGCGTTTTTCTCCTACCTATTAGTGAGGTAAGATATAAAAAGCTTCATTAAATGACAAAATATGTAACTGAGCTATAACAATATCAATAAGAATAATAAAATCATAGACTTTTATAAACTAAAGTAACAATGATAATTTAATTAAACTCCATCATCTGATAGATGAGGAAGTTAAACTCCAAAAAGATTAAATGACATATCCAAGATTATATAGCTAGGGTTTACTGAACTGTAATTTACAGAATGGATGATCTAATGATCAATAATCTGGTTAGACTTTTTATTCTAAGAACAATCATTTAAAAACTCAATATGATATGAGTTTTCAACTTTTATTTCAGAATTGTATTTTTAAATTTAGCTATATACATACATATATGTAATATGTATGTATGTGTGTATATATATCAAGAATTTACATTTTTTCTATTTAATTAAACTAATAATTATCTAAGAAATTGTTAATATTTTAGATGCTTGATTTTTATAAATAGTTGCTGCTAACATATTCTTCAGAACATTTTTTCTGATGCTTACTGATAAGTAAGTATATTCATTCTTTAAAATAAAACCAAATCTAATACATTAAAGCCTTTAATTTTCTAAACAATTAAGAGAAGTGTACTTAGAAACAATGGTTATTATGACAGATTAGAAAAAAAAATCTTAGTTGCTTTTTATTTAAATTTTTAAAATGCAAATTTGGCAGACTAGAAAGCAGGTAAAAGCTTAGAAATGTTTTTTTTTAAATCAGTTTATGGACTTATCAATTAATTTTCTAGAACATGTCAAATATTTCAGTAAAGAACTCTTTCTTTTATCTGTGAGTGAAAAAAATTTAAATGGAGTCTGGCCTCCATGATTAGAGCTTAATTGTTTCTTCTGGCTTATTGTTATGATAATTTTTTTGGAGGAAAATAATTCATAATACCTAAAAGAGCACCCTACTTAACATTTTTTAAGTTGTTGTTATAAGTACAAGAGATGTAATTCATAAATGTATTCTTTAGAAAACTTTTTTTTTGCAAATTGTTGCTTGATTCTCAGAATATATTTTCCATAATATTATTATAAATAGTAATTGGGTTCCTAGACTAGTTCACAAAAGTTGAGTACTCCTAATATACCCATATTGATGTGTACTATTTTACTATGACTATCCATCATTTATATCAACGTTTTAGGGTAAGTTCAGAAATTATACGACTCCTCGACAATGTTACAGGATGCCTCTGGATTAATTTGTACACAAGCATTCATAATTAAGGTGTGAAATTTTTGCTGTTTGTGAAAAAAATCTGTCTAATATTCTCTTTCCAAATTATCATAACTTACTAAGTCACTTAAATAAAATACTCAGAGTTCTGTTTTCATATCTAAAAAATATATCTGGTTCTTAAAAAAAAAGTAAAGTGTTTAATAATCCATACTACAATGCTTAACCAGATCTCTCTTTTTGACCTCCTAACTTGTCTTAGGTTGGAGGAATATCTCTCCCTAATTTTTCTTAACTCTGACACTCCAGAATTGTATTTGAGGCATTATTTTAAGATGTTTGGAGGGGAATGTTAGTAAGACTTAACTAAGCACTTCTTCCATTTTACCATCTTGATTTCAACCCTCAAAGTCCTTCTTCAGTACTTCAAGTAGAGGATGCCATGTCATAAAACAGTTTTGTTATTTGGGAAGCTTTGTGAGAGACCATTGTTTTCTGAAGGTGTCATTTTACTTTTTTATTAACTAGTTTGATGAGAGCTTAAATAGATAATGATATTTATGTTTCCCTATATTCTTCTTTAGAATTGACACTTGCTAATTGTTGTCCATCTTACAATTTTACTTTATCACCTTTAGTTCTCCATTTGGTTATTATGGCTTCAAACTTCCTGTCTACTTCCATTCTCTTTATCATTTAATATTCAGCTCAAATAATGTTTTACTTACCATGTCTTTCCTGGTTTCCAAGTATGAAGTGAACTAGCTTATACAAATCATTTATTTATTAGCTAATCATATTTTGCTGTCATATACCTTCTATCATTATCTTTAAATATTCTGCCTTTGTTTTCATTTTTAATATAAATATTTTCTGCCATACCTCCATCTATTAAAACTCCCACAATACAAGGACCTTTTCTATACTTCATTACTATGGGATTTTATATATAGCAGGTGCTCAATATTAGATCATATCAAAAGGCTCTTTCCATCACTTTTTCTAAAACTTCCATCTAACGCTAAAATTCAGAGACGCCTATAATCATCCCCTCTTTGGACATAGTATTAACAAAGATTTATATATGGTAGAAGGATGATGACTTTTTCAATTATAAAACATTCAGTGAGATCAAAGGGAATTTAAATTTCTAGATAATAGGGAGGGAAGGCAATAAGTAGAAAATTTTGTTGTCATATTTTATAGGAAACTTAATATGTCTCAGAATCATAACGATGTCTATATATAAATCAATTCATTGTTTGAACATGCTTTCTAAATATTTTAAGTATATACAAAGAACCAATTTATAGTGTTTCTTATAAAAGAGGGACTCATGCAACATACCTGGTTAAAGCCAATAAAAAAACTAGCATTGTAGTTCAGAATAGAATATTGGACTATATTCCTATGTGTATCTTTTAGAAACCTTTACTATGAAGCATATGTAATCATCATTGAAGTATAGTTCACAGCTTGAAAGCTTTGCTTGACATTAAAGAATAATGAGGGAAAATGAGTGATTGCTATCATCTGAGTGTCTATTCTTTTTGAAATGTTTTTAATGTTGTCATTGTCCTTATGTTGAAAATTCTTTTTATAAACTGAAGATGGCAATTCGCATCAGCATCTACTGTATGTCAATTCATAGTTTTCACTTGATTTTTTCCATCTGTTTTCTTATTACAATAATAATTTTCATTTTGATTGAAATAGAGATGCACTGTAATAAAGAAGGGATGGCTTGTTGTTTTACTAATGCATACTCTGAATCTTCAATCTGCTTGGGCTGTGCATGAATCAAGTTAGATTCTATGATTCTTGATTAGCTGGTTAATTCATTAATCTAATTGTTAAAGAACTAATAGAGTAAATTCTTAATGTTTCTCTTTGTGTATATCTCCCTTAATAAAAGCTTATTTCCTAAAATAGCAAATAAATGTGAAGTAAATATATGTTAAGTTTTTTTAAAAATTAGAATTCCTGGGAAGCTTTATAAAGTTTATAACATTTCAGAGTCAATCTAGGGAAGGTCTTAAAGAATATTGAATTATCACTTTCTCATAAGGGGAAATTTATTTTCTTTAAAAAATGTATATAATGCATTCTCTGGAGTTATTGTCCCAACCCACCTTGCAATGACTATTTGGTCCCTGAAAAAAGATTACTATTCTATCATCCTACCCCTGTAGAGTTGTAGGAATATCCTGAGGAAGTTGGCATAATTTTCTAGTACAATAGCTCATCTGATTTGTCCTAGCCTGACCACCACAACCCAGCAAGATATTCTTTTCATTTATTATATATTGATATTAATGAGCGAGTCATTGACACAAAATATCACATACACATATACACACCAAAAAGTCCAGGATGCACTCTCCAACCAATACTTAAAAGTTCTAGTGGACAGTAGGCTTAAGCTCAGAGCAAAAGTAAACTTACAGATCCTGTTTGTGGGAAATCCCTTTCTATCCTTCTGGTGGAGCATTAATGAAATTCCCTTTAGTTGTTCCTTTTGCAATCCTAAAGCTGCCTTTCCTCACTTTGTCTAGCTGGCCCTCAGTTTCCAATACAGATATTACAGTGAACTGTTCTAGGGATGCTGCTAAAACTAGGGCATTAATAGGAAAACCAAAATCTTCTAGCCATCTAAAGTTCACAATATCCTATTTTGTTCAAAATTTGAAGGGAATCCAGGGCATGCTCTTCTCCATTTTTTATCACTTTCTTCTGAACCCTAGAAATTTTGCTTAGGACCATTTTTGGGAATATGTCTCTCTTTTTCATTTCCAGGTGCTTGAATCCCTGAATTCCAAATTAGCTTGAAACTTTGAACAAGATCCATAGGGAAATGGCCAAGTCCTTCAACCAGTGAGACTAGTGGAAATACTCTCGATTAATTCAGTGGGAATTGACTCAGTTGACACCCAATTTTACATATGTAGTAAAATAAAACTGACCTTTTAAAATGCAATATACTACTCTATAGTGAGGGATAAAAAGTCTTTTATTTCCTGTAAGAGAACATTAAATTAAAATTTGAAGGAGGAGAGAAGAATGATGAAGGAATATGGCATTTTTCAATTCTATTAAAAATCATAGAATTTCATGTTAGAAGAGATCTTCAAGGTTTTACAGTCCAAACACCTCATCTCACAGATGAGGAAACAGGTCTTGGAACATCAAAAGACTTCTCAAGGTCACATGGAAAATAATTAGTAGAGCTACATAGTACATTACCAGTATATAAAAGAGAAAAATTTGAACTCCAGTTTTGCTACTTCAGAATCCAGCTTTCAGTCTACTATTCCACATTATTCAAATGTCCTTAATAAATGCTTATATAAATGAAGAATAAATTTCTTTTATTTGTCAGTCATTAACCATACATCCATTAGGTACTTTTACCAACTTATATCATTCATGTTTTAATCATCCATTTTGACCCCTCCCCCCCAACTCTTATAGACTTCAAGTCTTTTGAGATTAGGATCTGTATGTATTGAGAAGGGTTGTTGTTTTTGTTATGTTTTTGCATCTTTTGTTAACAGTTATTTTGCACATAAGTGTCCCTATATATATTTGCCATAATTTGTTCCACCATTCCCTGACCAATGGAAACCTATTTTGTTCCATTACAATTACAAATAATGCTTCTAGGAATACTTTTGTATGAAAACATCTCTTCCCTCCTTTTTTCACCTCCTTAGAGAATAGTCCCCAGGACTGGTTTCTCTAACTCAAAGGGTCTAATTTTTTTTAAACCTTACTATATTATTCAATATTGTTTTCCAAAAGGATTAGATTAATTCACAAATCCTCCAGCAATTTAATAGCCTCATTAGGAAAAATCCATTTTTACACAATTCCAGGTAATGCCACTTCATATTTCTGATAAATATTTTAGATCATATTATGAAAGGGCTTCTTATACTCTTTTGATGTATACTTGTAGTATTTCCTAAAACTTTTCTGCCTTAATTCATATAATTATATCTTTTTATATCATCAATTATATTTTTCCCATTTTTTTCATATTATTTATATATATATATGTATATATTATATACACACATACATATAAAGTTTTGAACTATCCTTTCATAAGGAAGGAAAAAAATAAATTATAATTTCCTGCCAAGATCAGTTGATGATTTTTTTAGATATGTAAATAAAATAGACATGTAAATATGTAAATAAAAATGTTTCTATACCCCCATCCCTTTATCATGTATGAATACCTCTCTGATAAGGTCTAGAAGAAAACAATTAAATTAGCTCTGTAGACAAAATAATCATGGCTAAAAAGCTCAAGGCAGTTAAGGCTTAGGACCATTGTGGAGTGAGACCCTTGATCGTGAGGAGAAACATCATGTCTATTTCTACAGAAACTACAGAATGCTTGATAGTAAGGATGACTGATGGGATCAAGTGAGATTTTTTTTTAAGAATGGAATATGTTTGTAGATAAAAAGGAAATATGGATTTAATTGGATATAATAAAAAGGAAAGAGCTAATGAATAGGAAGAGATTTAAAATCAGAGAAAAGGAAAGACCATGAAGATTATAGGGGATAGACTAGTACAATATATTACAGAAGAAAAAGGATAGAATGAAAAATGCATGTGGAAACATTGGTGATTCAATTGAGCATTAGGCTGTGAAGTGAAACAGATCCTGGGAACTCAATATAAGGCATCTATGAAAAGAAAAAGGACTTTCAATCCCTCTAATATAGAGTTATGAGTTACCTTTGCTACACATGTATTCTATTTGTGTGTATTACTGCCATTATACTCTTTAAATATGAGTTCACTCTTCCCATGAATGCTATGATTATTTGTGGAAGACCATTTGTCCTATGTTAACTGGGGAAAAATTTTATATATTCTTTTCTTGCTATGTAATTTGAATAAATGATTTTGATAATAATAAATGATTTTGATAACTTAATATGCTGACTGGTTCTTCAATAACTTAAAAATAAATTACTGTAGCCTCTTTGCTAATATTGATTTTTTTTTTAATCAATGTCCATTAATGATGCTGCAGTATAATTTTCCTTTATTTTGTCTCTGGTTTGGGTATTAAGTTCTTTTTTGTTTTTATATAAGGAATTGTCTTTATCTCTATTTTTTTAGATGAAAAAAAAATTGGAAGCAAAGGAATTTTCTTAGGAAAGCCCTATGAATTTTCTTAGGAAAGCCCTATTAGTATCTTAGGAAAAGCCAGTGTTCAGTGTCAAAGGCTGAATGCTGGCCAACTGCATCAAATCCAGCGTTATGCTTTTTAAGTACTTTTGTAATTTGGTCCCTCCTTGAACGATTAGTGCTTTATGAGAGTGAATATCACAGAATCTAAAGTTTAGAAGAGAACTCAGAGGCAGTGTAGTATAACTCATACATAAACTAAAATGCCTTTTGCAACATTCCTGGAAAATATTCATTCAGTTTTCACAGGAAGTCCTCTGGTTAGTTGTTATCTTACAGTAGCCCTTTTTGATCTTTGAAAAGATTTTTTTTTTTATAGCAAATCTGGATGTAGACCTTATGAACAATAATCTAGATTTTGCCCTCTGAGGTCAAGAATGATAGAGAATAAAATATGGCACATTAGGAAAAAAATGAAGAAAAGGAAATAAACATTTATAAAGCACCTATTGTATATTAGACACTGTGAAAAATAGTCTTACAAATATCATCCTATTTGATCTTCTCAACAACCCTAGGAGGTAGGTATTATTATTATCTCCATTTTGAAATTGAAGAAACTAAGGCAAACAGAAATTAAATAATTTTCCCCAAGTCACACAGCTAGTGATGAATATAGCTGTATTTGAAATCATAATTTCGTCAAAGGTTGCTTCCAACTTTGATCTCATGATAATTCCTTTTCAGAATGACACCGCATTCAAATATTTTAGTATTCTAATTGCCTTTCCCTAATCTCTTCTTCTTGTTAGCCCTCATTTCTTTCAATTGAGTTTTAACTGAGTAATAATATCCAGTCATTTTACCATCTAGATTTTCCTCTTTTAAACAATGGCCGGTTTTCTGTTGTGCTTCCTAAAGTAATGTGACCAGGGCACAGAAGTTTGACCAAGGCACAGAATAGAAGTATATTACCAAATCCTATTTACTTTCTTAATATTGCTTCAAGTTGCATAAGCATTTCTGTTTTTCTTTATTTTAGACCAATGAAAGAGATTTTTATGCCTCATATGGAAACCTGAAAAACTTCATATTATTTTTTAAGAATCATTATAGACTAAATATTTTTTATCCAATCATTGTGTGGTAACTGTACTTCCTAGATATATATAATATGCAAATTTGGCAATGATTTCTTTTCTGGTTTCATCTAATCTATTGGTTAAAATGTTTATTAGTACATTCTCTCTATTGTGGGGTTTTTTTTAACAGCTCTAGTATGACTTAATAGGATCTTGCATGTTTTTTCAATGACTATTTCTTGAATCCCATCATTCTACCAATTTTGATGCTCACCATATGATATTGTCTAGCTCACACTACTATATATATATATATATATATATATATAGTAAAATAATCCTACTTTTGAGAGTGAATCTCATAAATATATATTGTATATTATATATAGTGTGTATAGCACAAGAAATTCTGTCAAATGTTTTGTTGGAATTTAAGTGGGTTCTTAAATATCACATTCTCTTGATCTTACAGTCTATTATTCTTCAAAAAATTTAATTAGTCTATTTTTCTGGTTTCTGTTGTCTCTCTTCCATATCTCACAAGTTGTTGTGAATTAAAAGTTCTTTACTTGATGTCCAAACTTTTGGTGATGATGGGCTATCTTCTGAGGAACACATTTCAGTTATAGGATCACATGCCATAAATTTAGAACTTGGAGGATCCATTGAGCCCAACTCCTTCCTTTTACATAAAAAAGAAAATTACTTTGCCCCAAAGTCACATTGCTAGTAAAATTCTGAGGTAGGATTTGAACTTGGTTTTCTTGACTCAAAGTAGTTTCCAGTTGAATCACACCCTGCTGCCTCTTATCTAGTTACCTGACTAATGCTTGAAGCTTTTCCAGTTTGATAAAACATATTACAATTTTTGAAAACGTAACAATACATTCCAGAAACCTCTCCATAGCACAATCCAGAACTGAAGTTCTATCAACTCCTATTTCTTACTATTCTATAATCTTTATGATCTATTTCTGTCATACTAATGACATTATTCCCTTAGCTGCCATGATTTTTCTTGTTTCTACAACTTTGTTCAAGGTATCATTCTCTCAAATTTCACAATTGGTATACACACTCTTTCTTTTCTTCTCCTTTGTCAAAATCATTATGATCATTAAAGCATTTTGCAATTATTGCTATAATCTTTTCTTTCTTTGAACTTTAACTGATTGAATAGCCTATACTGCACAATTTAATACCTAGTTGTTTCAGATATTTTCATTTTCTTTTCTAAAAAGATCCTAAGTTTCTTGAGAACAGTAACCAGGTATTAATATTTTTATAAACTTTCCACAGTGCCTAACTCAATAGGAGGCACAAAATAGTCAATAAAAGTTTCTTGTTTTGAATTTATCTAAAATTCTTGTGTTGTTTTAAACAAATTTTGAAGAATGTATCTAAACCAGTGGTTTTAAAATGAAGGATTTTTCCCATCATGCTTTAAAATAGCAGATGAGAGAGCCATTGTTAACTTTTATAAAAAGTTCATCAGCTAAAATATAGTATTTGTGGGTGACTGTGGTATGCTGAACTTGAGCTTTAGACAAATTTAAGGCAAATGAATAAACTAATAGATTGAAGTTGAGCAGCATTTTAAAAGTGTGTATTTTAAGATTAATTTGATCTTTTAGGGTGATGGCTACTATTATTCTGCCAGATTTCAGCCTTGATGAACTCTCCTGGGATAATAATTTATCCCTGTTGCCTTTGAGAAAGAACTTTATTTCATTTTAACATAGTACATTCCTTTTAAACCTGTCAGCTTTTGTAAGCTCAGAAGCATAAAAAAGAAATCTTATTTTGGGTCAGAAAGTTTTAGATGAAGCATAAGTTTTAGGAGGTCTATTACAGAGCTGTTTGAAGATAATACCGCCATTTATCATTGTAATTGTTAAAACATCAGAAGGTCTTTTGGGAAAAGCATAATCAATATATAAAATGATACACAGAAAAGAGCTTTCCTTTTTAAATTCCCTTGCCTACATTGTCTGATCATTCTGTGGTAGTATATAGTCCTTGAACATATCTTGCTTATGATTTTTTTTTATTTATTTAACTCTTCCAAGGTGGAACTTATTAAATGATATTCCTATTTATTATTTCAGACCTTTGTGTGCTAAAGCAGTTAATGTATAAAAACATGAAAACAAAAGAATTGCCATATAAGGTCAGATCAGTATTCCATCATGACTAATACTCTTTGTCTTGATACTGGCGGCATGGAAGAAACATATAAAGATAAGCATGATTTTGCTCTTTCATACAAACCTCAGAAATTAAGAATTTATCTACATTATTGTGCTATCTATTAATAATTTATTATGAATCAATTGTCCATAGATTTATTTAGACATATTTGAAGGCATTTGCTTTAGGTGCTAAGACTCATTTTGTTAATAGCCTATAAATATTGATTTTACTGTTGCCATTGTAACCATAAGGTCCTTATCCAATAACCAGCAAGAAGACATGTAAGATGAACTGAAAAATATCACTATTGTAATTCTTGTTATTAATGTAACTAGAAGACATTAGAAAATTGTAAGTAAATAGAAGAATAACTAACTGATTCTATTTGGAGTCAGAAAAAAAGAAGTTGGTTTCATGATGCATTTAAAAAATATAATTTCATGGAACATTTAGTCTTCAGTGCAGGTGATGATCATAAGCAAAAAGACTACCATGAAGAAAATTGCAGCTTCAATCAGAAAATGAATAGAGAGAATCAATGATAACCTTTTCTAGATCTTCCAAATCAAGTCACTGTTACTCAAATGTGAAAATGGACAAAGAAAAAAATGTTTTAAAATGTTATAAAACATGTTTAAATAGTAAGAAATGAAAAAGGCAAGAGGTTTATATACTGTTCATAGCCTTTTTTGTCCTATTTCCTATTTTTAACTTTGTTTAAGAAGAGTGTCGAGAGGCATTGGAAGTTGAGAAAAACTAAGCAATATTCCATGGATATATATTAACAGGCAGAAAACAACTTGTTACTGATGAAGACAAGCCCTCTGTGAGCATTGAGACTAATGAAAAATTAAAATTAAGCCAAGCAACACTAGATCAAAAGAGAAGAGGTAGTGTGATGAACTAATTACAATAGCTTCAACTTTATTTAAGCAAAATATATTGACATTTAACAATTGTAAATAAATAAGATTATAATAATGATAATATTAATTCATATTTCTATAGAACTTTAAGCTTTACTGGGCAATTTTGTAATAATCTAGTGACAGCAAGGGCAAATTTTTTTATTTCATGTTTATGTATATACACACAAGTACATATCCTTTCATCAATTATTTCTTAATTGCATGTAAAATAATTTTTAACATTTTGAATTGCAAATTCTTTTTCTCCCTTCCTCTTCTCCCTATTCCTTAAGAAGACAAATAATTTGATGTTGATTATACATACATAATTATTCAAAACATATTTCCCTATTATCTACATTGCAAAAGAAAACACAGATTAAGAAAAAAGAAAAATAGTGAAAGTTTAAAAAAAAGTTTCAATCTATATTCAGAGAGTTCATTTTTTTCTCTGGAAATGTATAGCATTTGTCATCATGGGTATTCCGGAATCGTTTTGGATCATAGTCTTGAATAGAATAGCTAAGTCTTTCACAGTTGATCACCTTTACATTATTGTTATTCCTATGATATCAGTTGTTCTGGTTCAACTCATTTCACTTTGCTGCATTTTAAATAAATCTTTCTAGCATTTTCTGAAATCATCCTACTCATCATTTCTTATATCATAATAATATTCTATCATAATTATATACACAATCTGTTCAGCCATTTATTTCCCAGTCAATGTGCATCCCCTTAATTTCTAATTCTTTACCACCACAAAGGGAGCTTCTATAAATATTTTTGTACAAATAAGTCCATTTCCCTCTTCTTTGATCTCTTTGTAATATAGATCTAATAGTAGTATTGCTGGGTTAAAGGATATCAAAAATTTTATAGCCTTTGGGGCATAGTTTTAAATTGCTCCCCAGAATGGTTAGACTAGTTCACATCTTTACTAATAGTGCATTAGTGTCCCAATTTTTTATATCCTCTCTAGGACTAATTATTTCCTTTTCTGGCATGCTAGTCAATCTATTAGGCATGAGAGGGTATCTCAGCATTTTTTAAATTTTGATTTCTTAATCAGTTGTGATTTTGAATATTATATCATATGGCAATTGATAGGTTTAGTTTTTCTTCTGTAAATTTCCTGCTCATATGCTTTCCCCATTTGTCATCTGGGGAATAGCTCTTATTTTTTAAAATAAATTTGGCTCTGTTTCCTATAAATTTGAGAAATGAGGATTATGAGAGAAACTTGCTGTAAATTTTCTGATTTCCTATTTTCTTTCTAATTTTTGATACTTTAGTTTTGTTTTTGCAAAATTTTTTTTTAATTTCATGTAACCAGAATTATCCATTATTGTAATGTTCTCTGGTTCAGATTTTTTGGGGTCTCTGTGAGCAGCCTTCCTTTCAGTTCAATAATCACCACAAGTAAATCTAGGTGTTAAAGCCCAAATCCTTTATTATCTCTTTCAAAGTCTTCTCTCCTTTCTTGGGGCCCGTAAAGGCCTATCTCTCTCCTTTGTTCTGAGAGCTTGAGCTCCCGCCTGCCATCTCTGGCTTTTGAATCTCTCCGAATGTCTCTGAATCTCTCCGAATCCAAAGATTTGTACTTCAGCCTTCAGCCACCACAAAGGTGGAAGATGGAATGAATCTCTCTGCCTCCAGTCTTCTGTCTTCTTTGTCTCTAACAGCTTCTTGGGGTCCTCCTGAATGTGTCTTGGTTTCTGTGGGGAAGGCAGGAGGACTTCCACCATGTTCTTTGTCTTTCAGTTCTGATTCTGGCTGAGTTTGTCTGAGCTTATATGCTCTCTTACCATAGGTGTGAAAATTGTGGAACTATATTAAGTACTAAGTACATGTACTGAACTAGAGAACTGTTAAGTATCATGCTAAACAACCATTGTCTCTACCAATTCCACTGACTCAGCACCTTGTTTCAAGTTCATATTTTTGGCCCATAAAACATAATTCCAGTAATCCTTTTTATCTCTAATTTTTCCTAAATACTTCCTTTATCCAAGGATCTGAAAGTTTTATTTTCCCATACTCCCCAATTTCATTTATATTATCATCCTTTATGTCTAAATCATTTATCCATTTTGATATTATATTGCTACGTAGAATGAGATATCATTCTATGTTTAGTTCCAAATTATTTCCTAGTTTCCCCAGTAATTTTAGTAAAATGATGAGTTCTCACCCCAAAAGTGTGGGTCTTCGAGTTTATTAACTGTTAGGTTATTGTGGCCATTTACTAATATACATTGTGTATCTTAATCTCTTCCATTAATTCACCACTCTTTTTATTAATCAGTACAAGATTGTTTTGATGTTTACCTGTCCCGACCCATGGGACCAGAGCTTGGACCCTGAAAGAAAAGAGAAGGGGCAAAGGACAGGAGACATGAAGAATGGAGACAAGACAGGCTTTCTGATCAAGTCTCGTTTATTGTGGACAAAAGTACAAGCATTTACAGCAAGAGGAAAGGAAATAGGGGTCACACAAACTCAGTACAGAGAGGCCCTAGACAAAGGATTAGTTTCCCACCAAGGACGAGTTGACCGGGGGTCTTTGGTGACATAGGAAGCTCAAGAATGTGATTATAACGGCGCCTAGAAGTCTGTCTATCCAAGGTTAGAGTAGTCTTAGGAATGTGGCCTTTACCTGTAGATTAGTGTTGGCTCCCCACATTTACCACTTTGGAGTAGTTTGAAATATAGAACTACTAGGCCAGCTTCCTTCACATTTTGTTTTTATTGATTGCTTCATATTCTTGATATTTTGTTTTTTCAGATGAAATTTTTTTTATTATTTTCCTAGTTCTATAAGATAATTCCTTAATACTTTGGCACTGAATAAGTCAAATCATTTATAGAGAGTGACAGTTTTATTACTTCATTGAATATTTTTATTCCTTGAATTTATTTTTCTCCTTTTAATTCTATAGTTAACATTTCTAGTTATAGCATTTAATAATAGTGGTGATAATGGACATCCTTGCTTTACTGCTGATCTTATTGTGAAGGTTTCAAGTTTATCCCTGTTAAAGAATGCTATTTCTTGGTTTTAAATAGATATTAGTATTTTACAAAAGGATCCATTTATTCCTTTCCTTTCTAGTTGTTATTGTTGTCCTTCATTTGTGAAGTCAAGAAAACCCAAATGGAGTTACAAACTCCATAAGACATAAGTAAGCAGCTAGTGTTTTTAATTTTTTTAAATAGAAATTGGGAGTATTTTGTCAAAGGCCTTTTCTATATATATTGATATATTTTATCAATATGTTGTTTTTGGTTTTGATTTGGTCAATTTTTCTAACCTTGTACCATTTGTCATAGTGTATAATCTTTGTGATATATTTCTGTAATCTTCTTAATATTTTATTTAAAATTTTTGTATTGATGTTCATTAAGGAAATTGGTCTATAGTTTCCCTTCTCTGTTTTTGCTCCCCCTGGTTTTGATATCAAAATGGTATTTGTGTCAGAAAAGCAATTTAATAGGACTCCTATTTTTTTTTCTAATAGTTGGGATTGTTTCTTAAATGTTTGGTAGAATTTGTTGAGTCCATTTGGTCCTGAGGATATTTTTTCTTAGGGAACCTTGATGGCTTTTTTCAATTTCTTTTTCTAAGATAGAGTTATTTAACCTCTTCTATTAATCTAGCTAAGTTATATTTTTATAAATATTCATTCATTTTACTTAGATTGTCAGTTTTTCTGGTATATAATTGTGAAAAATAATTCTAGTAATTAATTTCATCTTCATTGGTGGTAACATTTGCCCTCTTTTATTGATACCAGTAATTTGATTTTATTCTTCTTTTTTAAAAACCAAGCTAACTAATGGCATATTTATTGCATTTTTTCACAAGACCAGCTTCTAATAGTTCAATGGTTTACATTAGGTTTGTTTTATGCTCTCAATTTTATTACTGTCTTCTTTATTTTTAAGATTGCCATTTTGGTGTTTAACTGGCAATTTTTATTTTTGTCTTGATTTTTTTTTTCTTTAAGTACATGACTGATTAATTGATCTAGTTTTTCTCTCCTTTATTGATATTAACACTTAAAGATTTTAATTTACCTTTTAATTTTCCTGTGGCTTTATTGCACATATTTAGAATATTGTCTTGTCATTCTCATTAATGAAATTATCAATTGTTTCTTTGATATATTTTGACTCACTCATTTATTAGGATTAGATTATTTAGTTTCCAATTAATTTTAAGCTACATTTTTCATAGCTATTTATTAAAAATTTTTATTGCACTGTGGTCTGAAAAAACTACATTTAATACTTCTGGCTTTCTGTATTTGATTGTGAGCTTTTATGTCATAATAACAGGGTCAGTTTTTGTAAAGATATAATGTATGGCTGAGAAAAAGATATACTCCTTTCCATTCCCATTCAGTTTTATCCAGAAAGTCTGTCATAAGTAACTTTCCTAAGGTGCTATTCATTTCCTTAACACCTTTCTTTAAGAATTCAGATGCTATGCCATTTTGTGTGTGTGTGTATGTGTGTGTATAAATATTAATATTGATTTTACTTTCTTGTTTATGATTATTTTTAATATGATGAAGTTTTCCTGCTTGGCCCTTTTAATTAGGTCTCGATTTTATTTTTTGTTTGAAATCATGATTCTTTGCTATCCTTGCTTTTTTTTCTATCAGCTGAAGCATTACAGATTTTGTTCCAGGTCATCATTTTAACCCTGTGTGTCTCTCTATTTCAAGTTTCTTATAAATGGCATATTGTTTGATTCTGATTTCTAATCCATTCTGCTATCCATTTTCATTTTATGGATGAGTTTACTCCATTCACATTTACAGTTATGATTATTAACTGTACCTTTCTTGTCTTTTTTCTTCTATTTATCCTTTTATCTCTCTTTTTAATCATGTCCCTCCTCAAAAGTCTGTTTTGTTTTTAATCACTGCCTTCTTTTGGGCAATAATGGACAGATTTCTGGGCCTAAAATCAGGAAAACTCATCTTCATAAGTTCAAGTGTAGTATCACATACTAACTATGATTCTGGGCAAATCACTTAAGCTTATTTGACTCAGTTTCCTCATTTATAAAATGAACTGGAGAAGAAAATGGCAAACTACTCCAGCATCTTTACCAAGAAAACCCCAAATGGCATCAAAAGGAATTAGATACAACTAAATAACTAAACAAACTAAACAAAACTAAACAAAAAGCATCTTTTATCTGTTGTCTCTCATATCATTTTGCCTTTTTTTAATCCCTTTCTCTTCCTATTCCCTTGCTTAGTAAAAATAGATTCCTAGTATCATTTAAGTAAATGTATAATTTTCCCTCTTTATTTTAAATATGAGAGGTTCAAGCATTGCCTGCCACCTCACCAATTCCCCTCTACTCTATAAACTTCCTTATATTCATCTCTTATGAGAGATTATTTCCCCCATTCTTCCTTTACCTTTCTCCAAGGCATACCTTTTTTCCCCTATCCATTTTTTATATCATCCCAACATTAAGGACTTATTCCCACACCCTTTTTCTATGTAGAATCCTTTTAATTCCTTTAATGATAAAGTTCTTAGAAGTTGCATGTATTATTGTCCCATATAGAAAGGTAAATAGTTAAACTTCTTTGAGACCATTATAATTCTCTTGGAACTGCATTGGATAACTGTATGCTGAGAAGAGCTAAGTGTGTCATAGAGGATGATCATGTAATCTTGCTGTTACTGTGTACATATTCTCATGATTCTGCTCACCTCATTCAGCATCCATTCATATGTCTTTCTGTTTTTCTGAAGTAGGCCTGCTTATTTCTCATATAATAATTATATTCCATTACAGTCATGTACCATTACTTATTCAATCATTCCCCAATTGATGGGCATCCACTCA
This sequence comes from Sarcophilus harrisii, assembly GCF_902635505.1. Lineage (NCBI taxonomy): Eukaryota > Metazoa > Chordata > Mammalia > Dasyuromorphia > Dasyuridae > Sarcophilus > Sarcophilus harrisii. Next base: position 128,484,003 of record NC_045429.1, read on the forward strand.
GTTTCCAGTTCCTTGCCACCACAAAAAGCAGCATCAGGAATGCTCCAAAGTCTTCTATTTCGTTGAATAGCTATTTTTTCTCCTTGAAGAATTATATTCAGTTTTGCTGGGTAGGTTATTCTTGGTTGTAATCCCAAATCTTTTTCTTTCCAGAATATCATATTCTAATCCCTCTGCTTCTTTAAGGTGAAAACTACAAAATCTTGTGTGGTTCTGATTGTGGCTAGTATTTTCTCTTTGACTTGGAAACACTAAATATCTCTATAATATTCCTGGAAGTTTTTGTTTTAAAATCTCTTTCCTGTAGTGATGAGTGGATTCTTTCAATTTCTGTTTTACCATCTGATTCTAGGATTTGGGGGGAGTTTTCTTGAACTGTGATATCTTGGTTCATTCTTTGATTATGGCATTGCAATAATCCAGTAATTCTTAAATTATCTCTCTCTGATATATTTTCTATATCAGTTGTTTTTATGATGAGATGTTACTTATATTCTTCCATTTTTTTATTCTTTTTGACTTTGTTTTAGAGTTTCTTAAAGTCTGATTGAGTCATTAGATTCCACTTTTCCAATTCTAATTTTTAAGGAATATTTTTTTTTCAGTAAGATTTTGTAGCTCTAGCTCTTTTTCCATTTGACCATTTTTAAAGTGTTCTTTTTTTTTCAGTATTTTTGTGCCTCTTTTCTCAATATATAAGGATCTTTTCATATTTTTTCCTTTATTCTCATTTCTTTAACTAATTTTTCCTCTGCTACTTTTATTTGATTTTGAATAGAATATTCTAGTTTTTTCATCCAAGGATTTATGTTGGGCTTGTGCCCAAGTCACAGTTTTTCTTTGAAGCTTTGTTTGTGACTCTCTTGATTTCATTGTCTTCTGAGTTTATATAATGATTTCTTCTGTCACCACAGTCACATTACATTTCTTTTGTTATTAGTTCATTTCCTCACCCCATTTCTTGATTTTGATCTTTATGTTAAAGTTGGACTCTGTTCTTGGAGTGGTGGAGGAGAAGCACTATTTAAAGCTTCAGGCTTTTTCTCACTGTCTTTTTCAGAGATATTTCTTGGGATTTAGGAATTTTCAGTGCTTCCAAATTCATGTAATCTGGGAAAAATTGTGTTCATTTCTTTCCTGGTCTGTACTCTAGCCCTTATGAGGAAGAATGCCTGATTCTTTGGGATTGCAAGCATTACTGTCCCCGAGGTCTTGTGACCCAAAGCAATACTGTTCCTCAGTATCTGACCAGAAATGCTCTTCTCTGTCATAGAACTGTGGAGCAGTAGTGGATATATGCAATGGATTTCCCAAAAAGCATTTGGTCTATGTCCAGTGCTAGCACATTAGTCCCTTGTAATCTCTTTTTAACCATTTGTCAGGCCTCTTTACCACATCTCTGGCGAAAGAGATCTGGAAGTTGCTACTGCTTTTGTTGTTACCACCTGGTCTCTAAACTAATATTTCATCCACATGCCCTCTGGTCAGCCTCTACCTCCATGTTACAGATCTCTTTTTCCAAACTGCAAAGTTGTCTTCAGCTGGAAGAATGTTTCACTCTGACCTTTTGTTGGCTCTGCCACTCCAGAATTTGATTGCAAGTGTTATTTTAAAATTGTTTGGAGGGGAATGTTAGGAGAGCTCAGCTGAGTGCTTTCTCTATTCTATCTTGACTCTGTCCTACTAGTATCTCTATTTTAAAAATGAGAAATTGAAAGGTTATTTTCCTCTGACTAAATTGCCAGTATGTATCTTGACATGGAATCTTTATATAATTGTTATGGTATCTCTAATGACAGTTAACTAGGAAAAAGACATGATCACCATTTCCTACCAAAGCTTCATTTATACAAAGCAATTGTCATAAGAAGGAGGTCAAAGAGGCCAGAAATTTCTATATTAAGTAGCAAATACTGATATAAGTGACATTTCTCTTATATTTATGAAAATATATAAATTTATTAATCAAATATCATAGAGGAAGATGGTGGAAGCTTATAGGATAATTGATTCACAATGTATTTATTATTATAATGTTGAAAGTTTATAGAATTGTGGGATCATTCAACTTTTTATTGGTATCATGCTGAATTAAACACCCTTTGTAGCATATATAATATGTTTCTTAGAGAATTATAATCTTTTGACCTGATATTTGGAATCTTAGATCAAAATGCTGATTTGTGCCCTTTAGTAAAACTTTGGGACAAAATAACTTGTTTACATATTAATAATTATGGCAGTAGGGAAAAGATTACCACTAGTTTTCCTTTATGTAAATTTTTCTGATCTGTACATAATGTATCTTCTTAAATAGATAATTCATACAGCATTGTAAATGAAAACCAATCATCCTTGTTTACTCTTTCACTAGTTTATGATAATTTTTTTTGCCTTTTAACATGTGAGTAGACATGATTACAGCTTTACTTATGTTGGGGAAAAAAGTAACAGAGCATATAGAGTTCTAATTATATTTATTGCTTTGTCTTTAGTTTGCATAGAATAAAATAATGTTTTGGGGCATGGGAATTACTATTCCTCTGCATAATTTGCTTATGCAAAAAGTAAAACAAGATTGAGGGGAAATACTTTCTAACAAACAACTTCAGAGTTTAACAAAAAGTGATTCTCATATATTAGCTTTTCTTTCCCATTTGCTGTTGAAGTTTAGCTAAGTATCTATTCTTTAATAGAAATATGTTCTAAGTTTGGAAGTACTCTTTCTCAACCTGCACTCATGTTGTGTTTTCTGTTCTTTTTCTTTTTCTGTCTCTAGGCATTCATTAAAAAAAATGCCTATACTCAGCTTGGAACATATTCTCTTCAGCTTCTCTTCCTAATAAAATTCTTCTCCTCAAAACCCAATTCAGCTGCCACCATCAGCTAACCCTAATTCTTTTTCTTCTTCTTTCCCCCATTCAAAGTAATCATTATTTTTTTAGATAGAACAATTTGTTTGACTCTTCCCTTTGAACATATTGCATTCAGGCTTTCACAGTCTTTCTCCATTATAATATTTTATGCTCCTTGAAGATAGGAACTCATTTTTATATTTCTAGAACCCATCATTGTGCATTATATATTGGAAGTGTTAAAAAAAATCGAATTTAATTGAATCAACCATGGGATAAAAAGAGAAGGCTCATCATCAAGGGACCTGAACTTTTAGTAATTCCACAGAACCAAAGAACTGAAGAAAACCCATGATTTATCCTGAAACAATAGGTTAGGAAAAAGTGGGTTAGTGGATAATTGGGGGGGACCCTGTTAAATATAAATCTCTTTCTTTTAAAAACTATATATATATATATATATATATATATCTGTGTGTGTACATATGAACAGAAGTTCACCATTTCTTGTACTCCCATTTCTCCTTTTTTTAAAAAAAAATAGTGTTAATTTCAAAATAAAAATACTTTAAAATATTAATAGTTGAAAATTTTATTTTGTTTATTTATCCTATAGTTATCATGAAAAAAATAAACTTTCAGCTGTAAAGCTTGATATAAAAAATGAAATTTCATGGGTAAAGCTTGACTAAAGATAGTTGCATCTTACACTAATGTTCATTGATATTATATATGTATACATATATAATTATGCACACATTTTAATATACATTTTAATAGTGCCTGTGATTTCTTCAGTGTATAGAGCTTCATATCAGTAATTCCATCTACCAAGCAAACCAATACTTCCAGTGTAAACTATGGTTTTATAGACTTTGAATACTAAGAAATTAAGGGTCTTAACCAAGGTCATTTAACCAGTATGTATTAGAAATAGGATGTGAGGGGTAGCTAGATGATGCAGCAACTAGAGCAATGGCTTGGAATTCGGGAGGACCTGAGTTCAAAGCTGGCCTCAGACACGTACCACTTCCTAGTGTGTGAAGCTGGGCAAGTCACTTAACCCCACTTGTCAAAACAAAAACAAAAAAGATTCAAAAAATTCATGACATGAGCCAGACTTCTTAATTCCAAGCTCAGTTCTCTCTTCATTATGCCACACTCTCTTTGTTAATATTAAAACATAAAAAGCTATAAATTATTATGGCTTGATTAACAATTGAAGGAAAGTGTAATCATAAATACTATCTCTTAATACATATATAAATCTATGGCAGTTTTAGGCAATTCACTTACTTCATCAAGCCCCAGATTCTGTTGTAAAATAGGTCTAATAATGCTTATAAAACCTAACCCCCCAAAAATGTGAGGAAAGCTTTTTGAGGACCTGAAGTTACATTAAAGTTAAGACTTGTTCCAATTATCATCATTTTTCCTATTATTGTTATGTTATTATTATCATTTAACCTGGGTTTTTTTCTTATGAGATATCGTGGGGGGTAATATCTATGTACAAATGCTATATATGATCAATGAAAAGATTTTCAAAGTGCTATCTGAAATATTATCTAAAATTCTTGATGTTTTTATTTTTAAGAATTCTAGTTTGTCTACTTTATATACAAAGTATAGCCCACTTTATTCCCATTCCATTTCTTTATCAATTCTGTTATATGGGAACAAGTCAGTTAAATTAGAGACCAAATTTCTAATAGAGAGCATATTATTGCATATTCTCTGTTACTTATGTTAGACCTTTTTTCTTTCTCTTTTGTAATATGCTATATATATATATATATATATATATATATATATATATATATATATCACCCATTACGAAAGTGAAATGGCATAGCCAAGAATATCTCAGGAAGAATGTGACTTTTCCTAGCTATGTCCTATCAATCAATTTATTTGTATGGCATAAAATTGCCATTTTTCTGAATTGAAGCAGGAGAAAGCCTTCCATAATGTAATGCTCTTTTGATATACTCTGACATATACATTATATAATGGTATTTTCCTTTGCTATACTTCACAATATAATAGAGGTATGTTTTTTAAAGTCAGCAACATCAGCAGAAATAAGATCTTAAAATGAAGCTATTAGGAGGGCAGAATGCTAACCCTTACAAGTATGAAGTTTGTTTATTCCACATGAGCTACAAGCATTCTAAACTAAATGATTAAGTTTCAGTGATCATGTAAAAAGAATATAATCAGGCAATAATACAGAAAAGAAAATTTTGCTGAATATTTTGAACAGCTATTGAAATATAAGCTTTAAAAATGTTTAGACAGAAAGAAAAATTTTAACAAAGAGATCAAAGCTCACTCTTAAGATCCTGGGGTGGCTGATAATGAGGCACACAAGTATTTACATGTGTTAAACTATCACAGAAAAAAAGGAATTTTCAGTTCCTGATATGTAAACTGCACTTAGAAGACCACAATATTTATATACCTTCAAAGTACATGGCAGTAGCATACCTAGAGCTGGTGGTCTGAATATGTCCAATCTAGAATCCATTATCTTTCTTTTTCAGTTCACCAATCCTTTCTTGAAAGTCTCAGATTTCAATTTTTGTGTCACAAGTTCCATGTTGATCTATTTCCTGAGGAAGTGCAATCACTCCTCTATCCATTCTGTTGCTTCTTAAGGGATCATAGAGCAGAAAGGGAAATTGGAAGGTATATCGTTCACCTCTTCTTTCTTTTAGAGAAGAAAAATTGAAGTCTAATGTGACTTTGCAAGTTCTTACATGTAGCAACACTTAGATACAAACACAGGTTCTCTTAGTCTGAATCCAATCTGTACCAAGAAATACTTCTGACTTGTCTCCATTGCATGAGATACCTGTTAGCTCTTCCTTGTATAAATTTCTCTCTTCTTCCTCCTCTTCCTTGTGTTCCTCCCCCTCTTCTTCTTATTCCTCCTCCTCATCCTCCTCTTCTGTCTTGTTTATTTTTTTAAAGAATGCAAAGAGCATCCTGAATCTATAGGTATTAATTTCAACTCTTAATGCTAGAATACCTATAAGGAACATCATTATCAATCCCACTGCCTCCTGCAGTATAGTAGGAGTGTTTGCCATGGATTCAAATGTCCTGAGTTCTAATTCTGGGTGTGCTAATTACTGCTCATGTGACATTAGGCAAATCATTTGCTCTCATTGAAAGTTTCTTCAGTTTTAAAATTAAATGTTTGGATTAGGTGAGCTATAAAGCTTTTTCCAGCTCTAAATTTATGATCCTAATTTATTATATTGAACTCTATAAAATTTCTAGCTTTCATTGAGTTAATAATATTAAAATGAGATTAAAATATTTAAAACATTTTTTAAAAACTTAAGGTACCATGTAAATAAAAGGTGTGATCATTTTTATATTGATTAATGATTATTAATTATTACCTAATAACTTCATGATAACCATTGTCAACTATGGACTTTATAGTCTGTTTTTTGAGTTTTTTTTGATAGTTAATTACATATTTGGTAAATATATATATATTAAGAATCACGCCTCCTCTTTAGAAGATTGTGGTAAAAAGAGTAGAACATGGGGCAGCTAGGTATTACAGTGGATAGAGTATTAGCTCTGAAGTCAGGAGGACCTGAGTTCAAATCTGGCCTCAGACACTTAATACTTTCTAGCTGTCTGACCCTGGGCAAGTCACTTAACCCTAATTGTCTCAACAACAACAACAAAAAAGAGTAGAACATGATATATTGACCACACCATGTTATTATGAACTCTTCTGAGACATTGATTGTGTTTTCAAAAGGATGCAATGGATTACCCATAAACAGATATGATAGAAGAACAAAGATCTCAAATAATAGTTATTCCTTACATATTTAAGAAACAGGCCAAAAGAATAACATATGAAATATTCTAAATTGCTTCTATATAAAATGAAAAAAACATAATTTGCCTTATAATTTGCCATTATTAGACAATGAGAGGGTATTAATAGATCAAAACTTTCTTTAAGTAAACCTATTAGGATTTCCAGGTCACCAATCATAAAATTATTTTAAAATATTCTGCCACTTAGAGCTTCTAAATGGAATCTTGTCAAAACAACAAAAATATCCGAATGAATACATTACAGCATTTGTTATACTGATTTTCGTGTTCAAAAATAGCCTTCTTTTTTGAAATTATGACAAACCTACTTGCCATTAATCTAATACTGTACACATTTTATTGTTTTGTTAATGGAATGGTGTAAATAATTGTTTAGAGCTGGTTTTAGTGATCTGATGATTTGATATGGCCAATCCCTCAGAATGTAAATCCTATTGATAAGGACTTTGTGAAGCACATATGCCATCTTAAAACTCAGGAATAATAATGATTTATCTGACAAACTGTCCAAGGTAAGCACCTATGATTTAAGATGAAATGGACAACTTTCCAAAGCATTCTTCAGGAGCCAACCTATCGTGTTGGTTTCTTTTATTGGCTCTATATGGAAAAACACACCTTAATGAATATCAAGATTTCTTAACCTGTAGTAATTTGGATATTTCCATAATTAAGTAAGAAGCTCTAATATGTTTTTCCATAAAGAAACTTGTGGAGGCAAATCTACTGTTTTATATTTAGAAAAGCAAAGATTCTGTGGGAACTATGAATCTAAATAAGTTTCAGTTTAAAAAAGAGTTTTATTGCAGATTGATAATCCCTTCAGTTTATAATAAAAGTGCTGACACAGCCTTAGCTAAGGCATAACAAATGCAAGGCTATAATGTTTGCCTGTCAAAAATTCCTATTTATTACCAACGCCCTAACAGATGAGCTTTACTGCTGTTAGATTTCCCCCCAAAAAAGTTAATTGCTTGTCTATCAAAAAGATAAACATCTTGCTTTTAGGCTTTGGGATATTATATGTGAGGAAGAAAACACCCTAGAAATATGTAGTGTCCAAAATTCATTTGAAATACTAGTATCCTTTTCTCAAAACCATGAGGCAGATTAATGCAAAGAAACAACTACATCTTTCCAAGTGTTGGCAGCACATTTATATAGAAGTTTGGTTGGTGAAGTCAAAAACATTTACCCAAATAACAATTTTAATTATTAATAAATCAAAGCCCCCATTTTTAAAAAGAAAGAACCTGAATTCTTAAATTCATAGAATTTTCAAACTGGAAGAGATCTTTGAGATTTTACCCTCCCAATTCTACCTCAAGGAAAATGAGTTACAAACAAGCTATATGTTAATATTATGTCACATTTAAACTTTCCCAAGAGCTTTCCCTCAGTGAACTTGCAGAGTTTGTGATACAAATATTGTTATATCCATTTTCTACTTGATGAAATTGGAGCTGTTATATTAATTAATAGCTAATATCAGTTGAATTTAAAATCAGAGTTCTTAACTCCAATTCCAGAACTGGTTAGATCAAATGCATTTAAGACCTGGAACCAGAATCTGGGAGTCTTGATTCTTAGTGCAGTTTTCTTTATACTTATACTTTATAATTGAATTTTATTATTGTTAAATAATAACAGCTACAAGTCTTCCTTTAGTTCAGTTTTGGCTCTGCCAATTCTACATCTCTTATAAAATGAAGGATTTGAACTGAAACTAGAAGGCCCTTCCAGATCTAAGTCTCATGGTCCTGTAGACATTTATTAAGCATCATATATTGCATTGAATGGGTGTTAGAGTTATATGTTTTAAAATGATAATCTCTCCTCTAAGGAACTTACAGTGTATGATGGACACGGAGGACAAAGATATATAACATACACACAAAAGTATTAGTTAAGGTAGTGAGTGGTGAGGGTAAAGAAAAAATTTAGACAAAGTTCATTAAAAAAATTTGAGAAAGCAAAAAATACTTAATTCTTGGGGAGTAGTGATGCTGGGGATATAATTATAGATAAGACTTGAACTGAGCTGTGAAACAAGGTAAGAATTCTTAAAAGCGAAGATGAAAACATGCATTTCAGGTCTGGGAATAGATGGTGCTAAATTTCATCTTCATTATGTATGGAAGTGAAAAGTCATGTATTCAATTCAAGTAATACACAATTTAGCTGTAATATAAAGGACATAAAGAGAAATAGTATGAAAGAAGAGTAGCTCAGAGCCATATTGTGGCTTAAGATTTTAAACATTGGGCTATTAGTATTTTATTGTAGAGTGGGTAGGTTCCTAAGGGTGCCATTAATATATCATTTTCCCTTCATGCTAATATCTAGTAGAGTTTTGGATTGTTTTTGCTTTCCTTCACTTGTACTATGATCAGGGAATATAAATCAATTTAAATATTAATTTCAGGAAAATATAACTAGGGAGTTAGCTCTGCTGTCGCAAATATCAAGTGATCTATTCCAAAATCAAACTTGATTTGATTTGAAAATTTTATAACAATTAACAGAATTTGTATCATGATTTTAAAATATTATTGGCTGTTTTCAAATCAGTATCTTATTTTATTCTTTGCATGAATTTGATAATGAAGTAATTACCATTTTTGTAGAAATTAGACTAGAACAGTTAATTGATAGAACACTCTAGAATTTCAATTGAGCGAACTAGATTTCAATCCTAACCTCTGACTTTTGCTAACTTTGAGTCCATGGTCAAGTCATTTAATCTCTTAAAAACTCACTTTTCTCATTTATAACTTGGTGATAAGAATGCCTGTAGTACTTTCCTCATTAGAATTGTCAAAAGCTTCAAATGAGATCCTATACAAAGTATTTTACCAACCTTAAAGTGCTATATGTCAGCCTTGATTATTATCATCATTATTGCAAGGTTTTTTTTCCATTGTTTTTAATAAGGTTCAGATAGATGTGGTTAGAAAAAAGTCACTTTTCTGCTTTTCTGCTTTTGTGTTTAATGTTCTATAAACAATTGCATAGGTGGGCAAAATGACTGAATAAGATCATCGGATAATAATATATTTTGTAGAATCACTTAAGGCATCATCTGGTTAACTTCAATAAGAGACTGACTGAATAAAACAGAATAAAATTATTCTGTTCCTGGTGATTTCACATTAGATTGCTATATTTTGAAAGCTTTTAATTGCATGCAGTTTGAAAATTATTAGTATTTAGTATGACACCCTCTCTCCAAAAAATTAATAAATTTTTGTGAATGTTTTAGCACCCAGATTGTGGGAAATAATTCTATCTTCAATAAAGTTCTAGTTCCAATATAATTTAGGATATTTACAGGTTTTTATTTGTAAATGGAGATTTGTCATCTGTCAGTTTTAAAAGAATTTTGAACTTCTGGTATTAAATATTAGCTATTTGATCATGTGTTTGTATCTGCCACATATGCTAAAACCTAGCAACCTGCTGTGATGTGATGCAGTTTTTTTATCATTTCATTGCATAGTCTTTATTATCCACATTCCTAAATGATACCTTCTTATAAATTTTTTTGCATCAATGATCTGATCCTCCATAACTAACACATAATCTTCCAATTCTAAAATCAGTTCTCACTGATTCAGTATTTTGTTTCATGCCTACTTGCTGATATATTTTGATTTTTATATGAATATCACCTATAGTATATTATTTGATTCTAATATTGGGGATTAACTGTGTCATAGGCTACATGGAGGGAAAAACTACTTTCATTAATGGTATGTACTTTCTGTCAGGAATAACTGTCTTTTTGGTCCAAAATAATGTTTACATTTTAACATTTTTATTATTTCTTCAAAATACTTGTCAAACCTCTTTCTATTTGAACAAAGTATGAATTTTTCTAAAGCTAACTTGGAGTGCTGAACCTATTGTTTCCTGAATATTGTATCATCTTCTTTTTGTATATCTTCTGTATCCATTGTCATCCATTTTATTAAGCCAAAAATAAATGTTAAGGCTGTTACTGATTTTTATTTTTTTGTGTGTACCCTTGCTTTTTACTTATATTCCTTACAGTCAGTCAATTGTAGACTTAAAATTCAGTTCTGCCATTATCTTTCATGTTATTGGATTTATTCATATTTAAAGTTTTAAGAGTTTGTAATTTTTTCCTGGTTTTTTTTTTAATAATGATTTGTTACAGATTTGTGTTTTATATTTTTTTTATCCCCCTAATTAATTTTGTTTGCCACAGGTTTCCCTTGCTCCATTTTACCTACCTTTTCACCAGATTTGGGGTTTTACTTTGAAATTTTTATTTATTTAAATATCTTTTCCCTTCTTTGTTACCAGATTATGTTCATTAGATTTATTTTTTCTGCTCCATTTTCTAAGAAGTTTTTTTTTTCTTTCTGCATTCTCTTTTTATTAAATATAGTTTTTCCCAGTCTATTCTGAAATTTTGTTACCTGTTTAGTGGATCATGGACTTACTTATTCTTTTCTTAGAATCTCTGTAATTTTCATGAGCTTTGCACTTCTGAAATACTGGATTTCAGCTCCTTTTGTAAAAATAAGTTTTTCTATTATTACATTTATATATCACCATTTCCCCCACTAATGCTGTGCTTCATTCTTCAAAGTATCAATTCATGAATAAAGCAGTGTTAAACAGAAACAACACCATGTAGTAGATAATCACATTGCATCCTAAATAGTGTGGTTCAGGCCTACCCCTGTTCTCCTAATGATCATTTACTTCTCAGAGGTCTTGTCACGTCCACTTCCCCCCAATCATTGTGGAAGCTAGCTGTTCCTAGGAGATTACACATCTCTTTTATTGGGCAAAGTTACATTCTTCTGGGTGAGGAAGGTTGTCTGCTGCCCCCAAATTAAACTCATCATACGGTTCCTATTTACTGTTGGAGTTGTATACTTCTTCCTCTTTAGGAGTGCTCTTAAGGGGCCAAAACTTTTAACAAAGTTTTGGAGTGATTCCCCCCTACACACATACTTTGAATCTCACAGATTCAATCCTACTGTTCTGTTACCTCTCCTATGCTACCATAGTAGCTGCTCCCTTCTATAAACACTTTTTGCAAAGAGAGTTTGGGAATAACATTCTATTTCCTTTTTACCCATAGATTGGGTAGGAATGCAGCTATTCTACCTCCTCCCATAGTTTTATGCTATTCTATTCTCATATTCTGTCCCACAAAATACATTGATTTGCCTCTAGATGAAATAGGTCTTTTTTGTTTGTTTATTTTGTTCTATGGTGCCTCAGTTCTGTTCTTCTGTGTCCATTTATCTTGTTTCTTTAAATTCTTTTTATATCTGTATCAACTTGCATCCCTTTGTTTCCCTTAATGATCCCTCTTTGCATTTTTAAACCCCTTTCTTTAATCAATGTTTCTTTTTTCCTTTTTAAATAATTTATTAACATGTGATAATTAGTTTTATTATTTAATCTTTCATTGGTAGATATGTTTATTTACTTTCCTTGAATTTTTCATTGGGGATGTACCCACATCTATTGTTGCTTAAGTTTTATTAATATGTTTTGTTCTTATATTACAAACATTTAGAAATTACTCCTACATCATGAATTATGTCTTGTCACAAAGTAAAAACAGTTAAGTAAAATTAATAAAGTAATGACTTTATCTGAAAGTGAGCCCAACATTTCACATCCATAGCAATCTTTGTGTTTCTATTTGTTAAAAAAAAAAAAAAAGAATTACAGAAATATATTGTTTCTTCCACTCTTAAAAAAAATTTCTGGTAATTAGACAGAGGGAAAAATTAGGGGAGAAATTAGATTAACAGCATATATTTCTTATAAGGATTACCTCTTTTTGAGTGCATCTCTTAGAAAGAAAAGGTCACATTATAAACAAATTAGAGAAACAAAAAATTTACTTATTAAATCTAGACCAAGGAAAAGTTCATGACTAAAAGGAGATAGAAATAATCACTAAAAATAAAATTATTAATTTTGATTATATAAAGTTAAAAATATTTTGCAACAAACAAATCTAATAGAGATTAAAAGGGAAACAATAGCGAAAAATCTTTGTAACAAATTTCTCTCATAAAAGTCTCATTTCTAAGATATGTAAGGAAATAATTCAAATTTATAAGAATAAAAGTCAGTCCAATTGATAAATGATTGCAGACATTTTAAGGGAATGAACTTAATATATTTGTACTCATATTAAAAAATGCTCCAAATCACTAGTAATTGAAGAAATACAAAGTAAAATAATTCTGAGATTCCACTTAATACTTAGAATATTTGTAAATATGATTTAAAAAAAGGAATATGATGAATGTTAGAGAGGACATGAGGAGAAAAGTTTATTGATAAAATGTTGTAAGATCATGTATATAGATACAACCATTATGAAAAATAGTATGGAATTATACACAAAAATTTAATAAATAATGAGTGCTCTTTGAACCAACTATACCATATGTAGACCACAACCAAAAGAGATCATAGAAAGAGGAAAAAGTTCTTAACTGTTATTTTTGCAAGAATGCCTCAGAACCATCTCTTTGGCTGAATTTATATCTTTTTTTTTTCATTGATGATCTGGCTTAGCTCTCCAGGTTGTATCCTTTGGGATTGCAGCTAGTGCATCTTTGCTTGTCAGAATGTACTGTTCTGTTACCTTCAATAATTTGTCCTGGTTGTGTGTCATTTTTATTTCTTTCTTTATTTGAAGGTCTTTCTACTCTTTTTCAAAATTTGTTAGTTGTTATTGAAAATGCAAATGTAACTTTCTGACTTGAAATTTCTGAGGGTTTTGGGGAGGAAAATTATTAGATTTTTTTTTTTTTTTGCTTTTCTGTTTATATTCAGAAGCCATTTTCTTATATTCAAAAGGAAATTATTTTTGTATTATTTCCTGTTTTACAGGGAGTAAGGTTTTCTTTATTTGTCACATTCTTCTGGGAGATCAAATATCATTAATTTATCTGTTTATCTCTTTGAATTCTTGTCTTCAATAACAACATATCTTTGGTGGGGGTCGGGGGGAGAGAGGAAAGGGTAGTTCTTTTCTTTTACATTTCGTCTTTTTTCATTCTCTTCTGCCATGTTTTCCTCCATTTCAGTGCTTTGTTATTCCAAGTCTTTTAATCTCTTTTTCACTTTAGAAAGATTCTCATGAATTCAACCTTTTCCAAAAGGATAATAAATTTTAAGTTCTATATTGAAAGAACTAAATTGTTACTTAAATAAAAATCTAAATGGACCAATTCAGTTATGCTAAATTGAAAATGTTTATAAACACACAATTATTGTAATCAGAATAAGGAGGAAAGTGGTCAGGTAGTGAAAAAATCTTTTGTTAAATGTTTGATATGTAAGATTTATTAGAACTTAAAAGAAACCTATAAGACAAAAATTAATTTCCCAATGGGTAGTCAAAGGCCATGAACAAAAAGTTCTCAAAATAACTGCAAACTATTTACAATAATATATAAGAATGTTCTAGATGCTAATCTTAAAAGAAATGTTCATCCAAACATCTCTGAGCTTTCATCTCACATTCAGCAATTGGCACAAGTGACAAAAGACGAAAATAATCATTGCTAGAATTGATTTAAGCTTCAGTAAAACCATGTGAGGCTAAACCTTTTCTCCCTGGAAGATTCCATATTTCATATCTTATATTGGTGACATAGAGGAAAATTCTTAGAGAATTCCTTTCATTGTTCTCTTTTAATTAAAGAATGATTTTCCATGTAGACACCTAAAATTGTGGCATTTTCCTTATAATGAACCCTTCCAAGATATCTTGGGGTTTACTGACTAAATATCTTTCTTAAGGACTTAGCCTTAAAACAAAACCACTCTGACTCTCATAGATTGACCAATGATAGGTCATAGTTTGGGTCCTGATTGACTTAGAGTGAATTCAAATAGCATTCATTATTGTTTTGGCCAGAAACCCTGAGGGTCTTCCCCTCTAAGATTTATTTATTTGTATATTAGATTTTATTTATTATTATACTATATTTCATCATATGTATTATTAATATTTAATATTTTACTTATTGATTGATATTATTACATATTAATTGTTAATATTTTGTTTATTAACATATTACCATTATTTCTTTTATTTATTTATATTTATTTCTTTTATTATTTAGGTGAAAGAGGCCATTCTTTGACTCAATTTTTACCCTAACCTTAATCATTAATGGGTATGCCTTCAGTCAAATCCAGACCTCCTGAAGATCTTAGCTTAAAAAGGCCAAGGTTACCTACTGTATCCAAACATCCTGATCTATATCTGACCACTGGTCTCAGATGGCTCTGGAAGGGCCCTCCCTCACTTAAATCCAATTCACAAATATGTCATGGCATCAATTCCACAATGTCATGGTCCTCATCAAGAATGAAGGACAGGCAATAGATAGGTTTTCTGTATTTATAGTAAATGACTAAGCAATAAGTATGGAATTCGGTCAAAGACTTTTTAATAACCAGTAAAGGAAATATAAACATTAGTGTGCTTTGAGGCAGTTGCCTAAGGGTTAATGTTTCTTTTTACATCTTCTCAAACTTTTAATCACATTCTTTTTGCTCATCAGCCAATATATCATTTTTGTATCTTTAAAATTTATTTGATTGGTATAGTATGCAAATGTTTTTATGATGTTTTAAACATATAATTGGATTACACGTATATGTAGGTATCACTGACTTTCTCATCTTTGGTATTTTAAATATATCAGTGTATTTATAAGTTCTTTCCATTGATATAGATGAGATCATCTGCCTCAGAGAGGAAGTTGCTAAGATACTTTGATCGTAGTTAGTGTAAAATGTTTGAACAAATAATAATACAAGCAATAAATATTGATATTATAAGAATCTAAATAAATGAATAATAAAAATAGTAATATTTTTATCCTTACCTTCTGCTTTAAACTGTTATAGAGAAGCTAGTATTTCAATCATTTTCCTTGTACTGTCATTCATAATCAAAGGTACAAAGCTCGCTTTGTTTTATTCAACTGGCATTTGCTGTAGACTTTTTAATGACCATTAAAATTTTTCACTCATTTTCTTGAGAAATTCTGTTTCTCTTCTCTGATCTTTTCTTCAAAAACTTGGGTAACCGATTGTTGTGTGTGTGTGTGTGTGTGTTATTTTGATTTCTTCTATCACCTTAATCTTTTAGGTTTTATTTTCATTTGTTGATTATCAAGAAAATCTCACATTTTATCTTCTGAATTCTATTCCGTATCTTTCTTTCTTTTTTGCCTTAGTTCTGTTGTATGGCATGGATGTTTTCTACCATAAGTACGAGGTAAATATTTGTTTAATCTTCCAGAACCTTTCCAGATATCTTTCTTTAATAGCTCTCTCAAGTCACTTTTGCTAGTTTATTAATTTATGATTAAGAATATTCTAATAATTCAGGACCAGTTCCTATGATCCTGACCATTGCAAGAACTATAGTAGATATTGTTTTCTTGAAAACGTTTTTATCGTATTTTTCAAATGTTGTGGAAGAAAACATTTATTCATGGCATTTTAAGCAAATGCCAGGTCTTTTTTAGTTTAATTGTGCTCTGGGAACATCTATCAACTCTCTTCCTCCTTTTGTATGAGGATAACTACCTGAGAACAAGGTTCCTATTATCTTAAATATTGTACAGGATTCTTTTATAATTTTTATTGTTCCTTTTATTGTTCTAAAGTATATATTATGATAAGAATAGTATTATATAGGTATTGATTGTTCTAAACATATTGTTCCCACTGAATTTTCAAAATGCCAATAAGTCTCCTGACATACATAACCACAGCCTTCTTGATATCTTTATATTCTATGTGTCTTGTCTGAAAGTATCGATTCTTACTATTGCTGCTTCTACCTTTGATTTCCCATAGTCATCAGTAATTGTGCCAGACACTGTGCTAAGCACTGAAGATACAAAGAAAGATAAAAATCAATTACTGGTCTCAAGAAGCTTACAGTCTAATGGGGGAAACATCATATAAACAATTATGTGCAATTAATAATCAACTAGTGAAACACTTGAAGTAAGAAGGATTTAGGAAAGGCTTCCTGCAGAAAGTGAAAATGTAGCTTTCATTGGCTTTAGTAGACTCTTTAAATTGCAGAGAATTTGCCAACTTTCATTGATAGAGTTTTCTAATTTGGGAATTCCATAATGAAATCACAAGTCTTGTCTCTCTCTCTCTCCAACCTATTTCCTTTCATAATTTTTCAGAAGGCAATGGGTTTTGGTTGAGGAATTAACCACTTTCTCTAACTGGGGACTTATAAATGCCTGACTTCCTATGCTTTGTTGTACATTCATGTACAACCCCCTCCCTCCCAATTCCCAAACTTCCTGTAATACTCTTTTCCTTTTTGTTGCATTGCCCCCAACACCAATTTTACATTGAACATTTATGACTATGGGCATGATAGTTTGTTCTTTCAATTTGCTAATAATCTCTTAAGATCAGTCACTCAGCAAGCATTTAGTAAGTGCTTTATTTGCCAGTTATTTTATTTATTGTTATTTGGTTGTTTGCCAAGCACCATATTAAATGCCAGTCCTACAAACACAAAATTGAAATTGTCTTTGTCCTCAAGGAGCTTACATTCTATTACAGGGAAACTATCTCTGTATCTCTCTATCTGTACACACACACACACACACACAGAGTAAATACACAACAGTTTCTATGGGGAGGCACTAATGACTTGGGGGATGAGAGACTTGGATGAGAATCATGAAATGCTTCATACAGGAGATAGTACTCAAGCTGAGCCTTGAAGGAAAATATGGGTTTAAAAGTTAAATTGAAGAGAAGCACATTCCAAGCATACTGTCATATTTTCCATCTGGACTTGGTAAATATATATCCTGGCCTATGATTCCTCGAAAATTCTGGTCAAGATGATAAGAATAGATTCAATAGTTTGAATTGCTATAAAGTTCTTTATATTAGGCCAAAAATCTACCCATTTGTAACTTCCACCATTTGGACAGAATACTGTCCTTTACAGTAATATGTAACATTAATTCTTTCAATTAACATCCCTTTCAATTATTCAAAAGGGGCTGCTAGTTGGTTCAGGGTTTTATACCAGGTCTGTAGTCAGGAAGAGCTGTGTTTAAATGTGGGCTCAGATCCTGTGTAACTCTGGGCATCTCACTTAATCTTATTTGCCTTGGTTTCCTCATCTGTAAAATAAGCTAGAGAAGGAAATGACAAACTACTCCATTATCTTTGTCTGAAAAACAGATGAGAACAAGTATTCAAAAACAATGATCATGTTCTCCCTGAATGTTTTTCTTTCCCCTACTTATTTTCAATTGTATCTTATATAATATGGTTCTCAACTTTTATTCATCTGTTACTCTACTGTTCATGGGCTCCAATTTATCAGGTTCCTTTCTACAATGAAATACCTCAAACTGAAAACATTTCAGAAATAATATGATCAATGCTGCATAGAGTGACATCTCCCTTATTCTTGACATTATTCCTTCGTTAATAAAAGTTGAGGTTTTTCAGATGAGCATTTCACACTTTTCATTTAGAGAGAGATACAGGTAGAGAAACTGATAAATAGGTAGACTAAACAAAAATTTGAAGGAAGCAAAGCTCATCTCTGATCCCTCTCAGTATCTCCTCCCACCCAGACGGCCATCTTCTCATGTGAGCCTTTTCTTCCTGAGGATTGTCATCTAAACTGTCAATTCTAAAAAATATCCTGGCCATTGGACGTATTGCTTTATCACTGTCCTTCCTTGTTCCTCCTTGTTTAGAACTGCTCTTAGCTAGCTGTCATATTGAAATAATATCATAAATGATTGAAATGAATTAGTTTGTAATCCCTCCCTAGGACATTTTAAAAGTCAAACATGTGAATGTTTAATAGTTCAATTTTGGTCATCAGTAAAACGAATATCAGTGCATGCCCCTGTACGCCATAAGGGCTGCCATAAACATATGGAATTTTATAGTTAAAGAGTGGTTTGCAGTATCTTATTTCACCCTACTGAGATATATAGTGATTTATATTATAAAATACAGTACAGTACAATCAACATTTTTTACATACCTACTGTGATTAACTCTAGGGATACAAATAAGAAACAGAAAGGCATTCATTTCTTGCCCTCCAGGAACTTATAGTCTTTGGAAAGAAAACAATCTACCAGGGAAAGCTGAAAGGAAGAGAAGAAGGGAAGAATTATCTGTTCTAGGGACATGATGGCGGAGTACAGTTTAAAGAGTGCTTCTGGTGGGAAAAAAGAAAATTACAAATTGGCTGGGTTTCTGGGCCCTCTTTACATGTTTGGACGTTTGGGGAATAGAGTTTTTTTGCTCTACACTCTAGCTCTTGAGACAGAGGGAAATAATCAATTGAGTATACCAAAGAGGTGTATGTACCAAAGGTGATATAATCTTTGTTAAGATGAGTTTCCTGGTGATGGCCTTTTCTGGGGAGTGGGAGGAAAGGAAATGGGGATTAGAGAAGGAGATGATGATGATGGCGTTAAATCCAAAGAAGAAAGCCAGTGGGAAATAAAATTGTCATTTTAAAGATAAGACTTAGAAAAAATTAAATGATTTGCTCGGTGTTATATAGATTATAACAGGTAGCAGATTTGGAACTAGAATCTAGTTATTTCTGACTAGAAATGTATTCTTCTCCTGAGTCCAACCTATTGATTTCACTGCTATCCACAATGCCTATTGCTTTTCTCATAGAAATTAGTGTTTATCCAGTTTCCCATCGGGCCCCATATTTGGTTAGCTGATCTGATAAATTAATCAGTTTTGATAAGGTTAATGGTTAGTGATGGGTTTGATACTCTTCTCTATTAACATTTTCATTTTAGCAGGGACTTTTTAGAAATAATGTTTTAATCCCCCCAAAGTAAGAACAATACGTAGTTTCAAAATGCCTTCTAATTAAACCACCTATTTGTCAGCCCATACTTAAGGCCATCCCTGTTCTCAGCATTATGTATTTGTGTTTATGCAACTCATCCAATAAAAATTCATATATATGATTCATAAGTTTAACATTTTGTCTGGAAATACATTACACTGTCTAAACTTATATACTGGGCAAATGTGCGATGTTGCTGTGCAAATGATTTATGATATTACACTGCAATAGTTACTTGTCAGAGAAGCACCAGTAAATATTCCCAAAATAAATACTGCCAAAGCTTAGAGTTGATCCTTTAAAAATAGTTATTTTTATGCTCAGGTCATGTAATTTGCCAGTACACATTTATGATTGGGAGACTTTTTATACGGACTGACAAAGCACAAGGAGTTAAAGTAATAAAATAAACTGTACTTTTGGTACCTGCAGTACATGCTAATATTTTGCAAGAGCCACATTTTTTTTTGTTGTTTTTAATCATCTCATTAAGACATAATGATCTTCTTCCAGATGAGGTGTCTAATTACTGTCATATCAAATAGCCTGTTAATTGGTTAGAATAAAGCAAAAAGCCACCATGGACACATCTTAACTGCATTCCCATTGTATAGAAATGGAATAGACCCAGAGTAATTGGTAATTGCATTTTTAGTGCAGCTCCTGTAATCTTCCCATACCTCATTTGCCTATTTTAAAATACAAACAATAGTATTACAAGTCTGAAACATCTCATATTTGTCTATTTAAATTTTTATATTTGTTATCCTTTTTGTGACTGAATGCAGAGATTCCATCAGTCAGTTAATATATCTAAATATAGATTCATTGTTTTTGAAAATAAAAAACTTCATATAAAAATACATAGCTTGCAGTCTTAATGACAAGGGAAATTTTAGGGCCAAAACTTTGCTTCATATGTATGTGTTTATTTATAACAAACATCTTCATCTGCTATTAAGCCCTGGACCATAGTAAAATATATTTTATGTCTTAAATTTTTATGTACACATTTCAATATTTACATAGTTTATGTGTAAATACAAATATAAATCCTTAGTTTGCATATATTCAGTGTGCCATGGATTATTTATTTTAAATTTCTATATACAACTACATAAAAGGCAAATTTACATAAAACAATTTTTTTCAACAGACATTAAAATATTACTTGACAATTGGTACTAAGGAGGTTTGTAAAATAGAGCATGTAGAATGTTTTCCTTTATATTCTCTTCTTCCTTCTGGTTGACCATCCCCCCCTTTTTTGTTATTCTGTTGACTGTCTTTCTCTCTGTCAGTATCTCATAATTCTTTTTTAATGTTTTTTTATTATAGCTTTTTATTTACAAGATATATGCATGGATAATTTTTCAGCATGACCCTTGCAAAACCTTCTGTTCCAACTTTTCCCCTCCTTCCCTTCACTCTCTTCCCTAGATGGCAGGTAGACTAATACATGTTAAATATGTTAAAGTATATGTTAAATACAATATATGTATACAAATCCATACAGTTATTTTGCTGCACAAGAAAAATTGGACTTAGAAATAAATTAAAAATAACCTGAGAAGAAAATAAAAAATGCAAGCGGACAAAAACAGAGGGAATGGAAATGCTATGTTGTGGTTCATACTCATTTCCCATAGTGAAAGAACTGGATGTAGCTGGTTCTCTTCATTATTGAACAAATGGAACTGATCTGGTTCATTCATTGCTGAGGATGGTCATGTCCATCAGAATTGATCATCATATAGTATTGTTGTTGAAGTATATAATGATCTCTTGGCCCTGCTTGTTTCACTCAGCATCAGTTCGTGTAAGTCTCCCCAGGCCTTTCTGAAATCATCCTGCTGGTCATTTCTTACAAAACAATAATATCCCATAACATTCATATACCATAATTTACTCAGCCATTCTCCAATTGATGGGCATCCATTCAGTTTTCAGTTTCTAGCCACTACAAAGAGAGCTGCCACAAACATTCTTGCCCATACAAGTCCCTTTCCCTTCTTTAAGATCACTTTGGGATATAAGCCAATAGTAACACTGCTGGATCAAAGGGTGTGTACAGTTTGATAACTTTTTAGCATAGTTCCAAACTGCTCTCCAGAATGGTTGGATCCATTCACAGTTCCACCAACAATACATCAATGTCCCTGTTTTCCCACATCCCCTCCAACATTCTATATTATCTTTCCGTGTTATCCTAGCCAATCTGACAGGTGTGTAGTCTTATCTCAGAGTTGTCTTAATTTGCATTTCTTTGATTCATAATAACTTGGAGCATCTTTTCATATGGCTAGAAATCGTTTCTATTTCTTCATCTGAAAATTGTCTGTTCATATCCTTTGACCATTTATCAATTGGAGAATGGCTTGATTTCTTATAAATTAGAGTCAATTCTTTATATATTTTGGAAATGAGGCCTTTATCAGAACATTTGACTGTAAAAATATTTTCCCAGTTTATTGCTTCCCTTCTAATCTTGTCTGCATTAGTTTTGTTTGTACAAAAGCTTTTTAATTTGATATAATCAAAATTTTCTATTTTGTGATCAATAATAATCTCTAGTTCTTCTTTGGTCACAAATTCCTTCCTCCTGCACATCATTCTAATCCATAATCTTTCATGTTTTCTGTCAGTAGATCTCCCTTAGAATTAGGTATATTCAGGTAACTTTGCCATATAGAATTGTTAAGTGAGGAGAAAGGATGGGGTTGTCTTGACACTATCTTATTGTTGACTGTATTCACTCTGTGTTCTCCTCAAAATTTATGTAAAACATTAGTGACATGTTTTATCAAGTCTCACCAAACTGCAAAGGCTTAGAGCCTTTCATGGCCCAAGAAATGGGCTATTTGTCTGTTGTTTAAAGACCAACCTAACTAAATTCAGAAAAGGTTACTAGACAACCAAAAGTAATTCCATTAGTTCATGGAGGAATTTTATTTAGTGCTGGTAGTTGAAGTATACATATTGGAGGAAAAAAGATGGGTCTTTTTGAACTATTAAAAAGTAATCAAAGATTTTGTTTTTAAATGATTGAAGTAAGATTTAAAAAATAGAATACATTGTAAGGGCCTTTGAATTCTAACATGAAATAGAGTAATAGAATATTAAAAATAAATGCATACCCTGAGTAAACAATTGAGATTTCTAAAATAAATAATTTCCATTCCTGTCATTTGTGGTTAATAACTCTAAACCCAGAAGAATCATTTTTTCCTTGAAATGTTTTCTACAACAGTCCTCAAATTCTAGACTATTCTCTCAGGTATCAATAATTAGTATCTCTTCTCCTTTGGCTCTGAAATTTCTGGTAGTAAATATCCAATTAGACATAGTGTCACATTTATATCTTTCCAACTGTTTGTAATGAGATTTACTAAATTGAAATACAACAAAGGCACTTTTCCAGGATTTCTACAATAATCCATGATTTCTAAGAAGACAGCGCAACTGACTAAAGGACATTTAATATGGGATTGAATTGATGAATGAGATTATATCATGAATTTATTTTTTGTTTGCTTTGTTATATTATTCTAGATCTTGTTCATCTTATAATTCTATAATTAAATTCCTGTTCTTGGTTGGATAGTTATCTTTTATTTTGATCTCTGGAGCATTTTTGTCAGTTAACCATGTTCATAATAGCATAGCTTCTCAGAAGTATGATTTCTATAATAAGCTAATTCCAAGTAATACAGTCTTCATTTTTTCTTATATATATATATATACATATATTATTATACACACACATATACATGTGTGTTTTTGTATATATACCTGCATATGTACATACATATATATATTTCTTCCTATCCTCTTCCTTCTACCAGGGAATTATCACTACTTATGAAAAAATAAAAGTATCTGGTGTAAAACTAATGAACACTAGTTCTCTAGACTCTTCAAGACCAGAGTAATCTCTAATGACAGTGTATGCTACTAAGACTGTTTCCTCTTCATTAAAATTACCAGATCATTGACTGTCTGTAATGAGATTTACTAAGTTTGA
Organism: Sarcophilus harrisii; assembly: GCF_902635505.1. Classification (NCBI taxonomy): domain Eukaryota; kingdom Metazoa; phylum Chordata; class Mammalia; order Dasyuromorphia; family Dasyuridae; genus Sarcophilus; species Sarcophilus harrisii. The sequence goes on from NC_045429.1 coordinate 128,507,680, forward strand.
AATACAACAAAGGTATTTTTCCAGAATCTCTACAATATTCCAGTATCCTCAAAAAGGCAATGTCTCTGACTAAAAGGCTCACATTTAATTCAGGATTAAAACTTAACCTATATGACATTCTCCTATCTTCTTAAAAATTAGTAGTAGAATTTTATTGATCAACATTTTTGTCTGAACTCCTGTTCACTAAATAACAAGATTATTGATTTTAAGATATTCACAGTTTGTTATTTCTCATTTTTAATATATGGTTTGTGAATAAAAGTTCTAGAAATATGTGATTGTGATTTTTCGATAATATTAAGATTGATAAATATTAATTAATATTAAAATGTTAGGAGCTATGATTTTTAAAAATCTGCTATTCTGTTTTAAAGTCACCATACACTTATTTACTGAGACAATTTTGATTATCAGTCAAAATTCTGTGAGCTTTCTGAAACTGTTATAAATAACTATAATGAACCCATTTTGTTTTGAAATCCCAGAGCTAGACTAATTTCTTCTTCAAGATTCTGGGCCTCAGTGAATTTGGGAGTATTTTTTCTTTATTGTTTTTGAATTGAGTTCCCAGTGGGCTGAATTCTTCATGCTCTTAGGTGTTAGTGACTAGTTCCATTTAATTACTTAACATAAATTAACTTTTACAAAAGGATATTTAGTTTGAATATAAAGCAAAAACAAGACTACAAATGCTTTCCCCTAACATCAAGGGGACACACTTTCCTCTCTCCCTATCACTTCTTTCTCCTTGGGACTTTGATGCTGAGTTACAAAAAAAAAAAAAAAAAAAAAATTAGTTGCTGACATTCACAGACACTCACTTTCTTGATCTTTCAAGATGTAAAAGTCCAGAACTTAAAATCCCTTTACCTTGAACAGAAAAAAGAAATGAAAAGGCCAATAAATATTCAGTTGTATTAGAAATGTTAGCTTTGGCAATAAGAAAAGAAAAAGAGATTAAAGGAATTAGAATAGGTAATACGGAAACCAAATTATTTCCCTTTGCAGATAATACTTAGAGAACCCTAGAGAATCAACTAAAAGACTACTGGAAACAATTCACAACTTTAGTAAAGTTGTAGGATAAAAAATAAATCCACAGAAATCATCAGCATTTTTATATATTACCAACAAAGTCCAGCAGCAAGAGATACAAAGAGAAATTCATTTTAAAATAACTGTTGATAATATAAAATATATTTATCAGGGAAAGTCAGGAACTATATGAACACAACTGCAAAATACTTTCTACACAAAGTCAGATGTAAATAATTGGAAAAATATCACATGCTCGTGGGTAGATCAAGCAAATATAATAAAAATAACAATATTATCTAAATTAATCTACTTATTTAGTGCCATACCAATCAAATTCCCAAGAAATCATTTTACAGACCTAGAAAAAATAACAAAGTTTATTTGAAAGAATAAGAATTTCAAGAGAATTAATGAAAAAAATTGTCAGTGAAAGTGGCCTAGCTGTGTCAGACCTAAAATTATAATATAAAGCAGTGGTCATCAAAACCATTTGGTGTACTGGCTAAGAAATAAAGTAGTCTATCAGTGGAATACGTTGGGTTCACAGGACAAAATGGTCAATAACTATAGCAATCTAATATTTGACAAACCCAAAGACCCCCAACTTTTGGGATAAGAATTCACTGTTTGACAAAAACTGCTGGGAAAATTGGAAACTAGTATGGAGGAAATTAGGCATTGACCCACATCTAACATCATATACCAAGATAAGGTCAAAATGGGTCCATGATTTAGATATAAAGAGTGATATTATAACCAAATTAGAAGAACATAGGATAGTTTACCTCTCAGATCTGTGCAGGAGGAAGGAGTTTTTAACCAAAGAAGAACTATAACTCATTATTGAACACCAAATAGATAATTTTGATTATAATAAGATGAAAAGTTTTTATAACAACAAAACTAATGTAGACAAGATTAGAAGGAAAGCAATAAACTAGAAAAACATTTTTATATTTAAGAATTTTGATAAAGGTTTTATTCCTAAAATATATAGAGAATTGACTCAGATTTATAAAAATTCAAGCCATTCTCCAATTGATAAATGGTCAAAGGATATGAACAAACAATTTTCAGAAGTAGAAATTAAAACTATTTCTAATTATATGAAAAGGTGCTTTAAATCATTGATCAGAGAAATGCAAATTAAGAAAACTTTAAGATACTACTATACACCTCTCGGATTGGCTAAGATGACAGAAAAAGATAATGATGAATATTGGAGGGATGTGGGAAAACTGGGACACTGATACACTGTTGGTGGAGTTGTGAATGGATCCAGCCATTCTGGAGAGCAATTTAGAACTATGCCCAAAGGGCTATCAAACCGTGCATACCCTTTGATCCAGCAGTGTTTCTACTGGGCTTATATCCCAAAGAGATCTTAAAGGAGGTTTCCCTCCATTCCCTCCACAAAATTGTAGCAGTCCTTTTTGTAGTGGCAAGAAACAAAACTGAGTGGATGCCCATCAATTGAAGAATGGCTGAATAAATTATCATATATGAATGTTATGGAATATTATTGTTCTGTAAGAAATGATCAGCAGGATGATTTTAGAGAAGATTGGGAAGACTTATATGAACTGATGCTGAGTGAAAGGGCAGAACTAGGAGATCATGGTACATGGCAACAACAAGATTATATGATGATCAATTCTGATGGATGTGGTTCTTTACAACAATGAGATGATTTAGATCAGTTCCAATAACCTTGTGATAAAGAGAGCCATGTACACCCACAGAAAGGATTGTGGGAATTGAATATGAACCACAACATAGCATTTTTACTCTTTTTGTTGTTTGCTTGCATTTTGTTTTCTTTCTCAGTTTTTTTTCTTTCTTGATCTGATTTTTCTTGTGCAGCAAGATAACTATAACTATGCATACATATGATGGATTTAACATACATTTTAATAAATTTAACATGTATTGAATTACCTGCCATCTGTGGGAGGGGGTGGGGTGAAGGAGGGGAAAATTTGGAATACAACGTTTTGCAAGTGTCAGTGTTGAAAAATTACCTATGCATATGTTTTGTAAATAAAAAGCTTTAAAAAAAAAAAAGAGAAAAGGTCAGTAAATGAGGTGCATTTGACAGAACTCTATTTCAGCCTTGGTGAGAAGGACCCAGTGTTATTGTTCTCTCATTGTCTCTCAGTTATTTGCTAGTCCTTTTTCAATGCCTCTGCAGCCAAGTAACCTCTTATTTTCTTCATAATTAGCCTACTAAAACCAAATATAGATTGCCTGCACATAGTCTAATAGCTCTCCCAGGAATTTTTGTTACAAGTCATCACGACTCTTCCAGAAGAATACTCCCCAGCTTCTCTACTTAGGAAAACAGCTTCTTCTCATCCTAGTACCCTTTATATATAAGTACAATTATCTGTAGATCAGAACACCAGTTTATGACTGGAAAATAAAAAAAAGGAGTGATGTTGGCTGAACTACTTACCTGAAGCTATTTTTTTTTTAAAGTTTTCTGTGAGGAGGAATCTCAATTCACTAATGAATGTGTATGTGCATGTAAGAATATGGCTCCTGGGGACAAGTATTAGGGCTCTTACTTTTCCTTCTTTCAAATGTAAAATGGTCTGAGGCATAAACCCCAGATGGGAACTGAAATCTTTGGGGGAAATTAAAGAGAAGATTGAGAAAGAGGTTTGTTACAAAAATGATTTCATACCCCAGTGTCTCTCAAATCAGAGTTGGGAATAGATTAATAGAGGGACTTTAAAACTGAGCTAACTTGAAGTTTGGAAAGATGAACCTAAATTCCATATGGATTTTGACAAAGTTAAAATTGCAGTTATAAAGATTATCTTCGTAATTAAGCACTCTGAATAAGATTATACTGAGGACTATACAAAAAAGTAGATGTCATATAAGAGACACCTCATTGAATCAATTTATGTTTTAAAAGTGGCTCTAAAAACTATCATCTTTAAGATGTTTGAAAGTTGTTTTAATAGAAAAAATATTTTGATCTTTTTAAAAAAATATTTATTTTAATACACATTGCTTTATGAGTCATATTGAAAGAGAAAAACAGGAACAAGAGGAAAAAACCATAAAAGAAAAAAAAACAGAAAAAAAGTGAACAAAGCATTTGTTGATTTACATTCAATCTCCACCATTTTTTCCTGGATGCAGATGGCATTTTCTATACAAATTTTATTGGGATTGTCTTGGATAAATAACTACTGAGAAAAACCAAGTCTTTAAAAGTTGATCATCGCATATTCTTGCTGTTACTGTGTACAATGTATTCCTGGTTCTGCTTGTTTTGTTCAGCATGAGTTCATGTTAGTCTTTCCAGGCATTTCTGAAATCAACTTGTTTATTATTTTTATTTTTTTTATTTAATAGCCTTTTATTTACAGGATATATACATGTTGTTTATTATTTTTAATAGAACAATAATATTCCATTATTTTCATATACTACAACTTGTTCAGCCATTCCACAATTGATGGACATCTAATCATTTTCCAATTCTTTGCTACCACAAAAAGAGCTGCTACAAACATTTCTGCACACATGGGTCCTTTTCCCTTCTTTATTGGGATACAGTCCCAGTAATGTCACTGCTGGATCAAAGCATATGTACAGTTTTATAGTTCCAAATTGCTCTCCAGAATGGTTGGAAAATATATATTTTAATCTTATAGGTTGAAATATATTGTGTTGTTTTTAGAGATTGTTCATTTTACTTGTGCATAGTGATGTCATGTAAATTGTATTATGTCCAAGAGTGTTCTTTATGGGGGGAGGTAGCTTTCTCTTACTCTCTTTGTATACAAACACACACACACACACACACACACACACACACACACACACACGCTTATATAAGTATACCCACATATATATGTATGCAAGATATATGTACAAATATACATATATGCACATACATTCATACACAGATGCATATATATTTATTGTTTAGTCATTTTCAGCTGTCTGACTCCTGGTGACCCCATTTCGGATTTTTTGGGGACAGGAGTTGTTTGCTATTTCCTCTCCATACAGATGAAGAAACTAAACAAATGGGATTAAGTGACTATCATAGGGTCATAAAGCTAGTTAGTGTTTGAGGCCAGTTTTGGACTCAGAAATGAGTCTTCCTGACTCCAGGAACAGCACTCTATCCACTGTGCCATCTAGCTGCCTCTCACAGTACATATTTACCAATCCCCCTTGTTTTTGTGAATAATAGCACCTGACATTTACACAGTGCCTTCAGTGAGATCCATGTGGCACTAATTTTCTCTCTCTCTTTATTCTCCCATCTATCTGACTGCTCCTTCTCAGTCTCTTTTGTTGGTTTACCAATTTTTCATACCTGCAAATGTGTACTTCCTAAGGAAGTCCTGGAGCCTGCCCTTTTTGTCTCTCTGAACACTCAGTGGTTGGTTGTTGTCCTTCATTCTTGAAGGATACCAAAATGACATCACTAGGTTAGAGTCAAGTTAATGTGTAGATGTGTGACTGATTAGACCAATATGAACTCAGAATGCTCTTCCACAAGTCTGACACACATAGTCCCTATGAACTTTGGGGTGCCTTCTCTACCTTTGTTCTTGCATTTTTCTGAGCTAATTCAATTCTGTTTTGCTCATAGAGCATAGCACCTTTTCGGATGAGGGCATCCCATACTGGGTTGTTCTGTGCTAGTGTCTCCCATGTCATACAATCAAATCTAAAATTATTTTTTTTGCTATTTCCTTCTCTAATTCGTTTATTTATTTATTTTTTATTTATTATAGCTTTTTATTTACAAGTTATATGCATGGGTAATTTTATAGCATTGACAGTTGCCAAACCTTTTGTTTCAATTTTTCCTCTCCTTCCCCCCACCTCCTCCCCTAGGTGGCAGGTTGACCAATACATGTTAAATATGTTAAAGTCTAAATTAAATACAATATTAGTATACATGACCAAAACGTTATTTTGCTGTTCAAAAAGAATTGGACTCTGAAATATTGTACAATTAGCCTGTGAAGGAAATCAAAAATGCAGGCAGACAAAAATAGAGGAATTGGGAATTCAATGTAATGGTTTTTAGTCATCTCCCAGAGTTCTTTGGCTGGGTGTAGCTGGTTCAATTCATTACTGCTCTATTGGAGCTGATTTGGTTCATCTCATTGCTGAGGATGGCCGGGTCCATCAGAATTGATCATCATATAGGACTGTTGTTGAAGTGTGTAATGATCTCCTGGTTCTGCTCATTTCATTTAGCATCAATTCACATAAGTCTCTCCAGGCCTCTCTGAAATCATCCTGCTGGTCATTTCTTACCAAACAATAATATTCCATAACATCCATATACCACAGTTTATTCAGCCATTCTCCAATTGATGGGCATCCACTCAGTTTCTAGTTTCTGGCCACTACAAAGAGGGCTGCCACAAACATTCGTGCACATACAGGTCCCTTTCCCTTTTTTATGATCTCTTTGGGGTATAAGCCCAGTAGTAGCACTGCTGGATCAAAGGGTATGCACAGTTTGATAACTTTTTGAGCATAGTTCCAAACTGCTCTCCAAAATGGCTGGATGTATTCACAATTCCACCAACAAGGTATTAGTGTCCCTATTTTCTCACATCTCTTCCAACATTCCACATTATCTTTCCCTGTCATTCTAGCCAGTCTGACAGGTGTGTGTGTAGTGGTATCTCAGAGTTGTTTTAATTGGCATTTCTCTGATTAATAATGACTTGGAGCATCTTTTCATATGGCTAAAAATAGTTTCAATTTCTTCATCTGAGAATTGTCTGCTCATATCCTTTGACCATTTATCAATTGGAGAATGGCTTGCAAATCTAAAATTTTTAAGAGGGATTATAAGAGTGACCTTGTATCTCTTTTTTTGACTACCAGGTGAGTGCTTTCTCTGTCTGAGTTGCCCATATTCTTTTTAGCATGTGTACATTTGATATTCATATGGCCAGCCCATTGGAGTTGTACTATGTATAGTTGGGAAGCTTGGCAATTTAGTTTGAGAAAGGACCTCAGTGTGGGGGATCTTGTCTCAAAGTATCTAGTAGTGAATATGAGTTCTTAATGACATATATATCCTTAACTCCAAGCTTGGGGCTTTAAGACAAAGGAAGGGTGGAGTCCAAACTCTGGTGAGCCAGAATCTCCAGGCAGGGACCATCAATCCGGTTCTGATAGGTTGTGGGGTAGGACCATAAATTCTGACAAACTGGGAGGTAAGGAAGTGTCCAGCTTAGTACCAGAAACATTGACAATTTATAACCTTAGAGTAAGTAGCCCTGCATTATATCAGTCTTAAGGAACTGGGGTGGGGGTGGGGGTTTGCAACTAAGGGGATTAAAGCAGAGCAATTAGGGAAACTGAGGCAGGACAATTTAGGGAAACTGAGTCAGAACAATAAAAGAGGGAACTGTAGTACAACATTATTATTGTTACATATGCTCAGACTAGTCAAAGAGAAGTTCTCCTAGCCAAAGGGGCGTCTCAAGTTTTTCCTCATTCTATTAGCCAAAATGATTTACCTAAAGCATGTAGTTCTCTAATACCTCCCAAATCAAATATACAATTTTCTACTTGAAATTTAAAGCTCTTCACAGTCTGAAGACTACCTCACCTCACCAATCTCCTTATACTTTATCACTCTTCATGTATTTTACAACTACACCAGCCCTAAATGCTGTTCCTTGTTCATGATATTTCATCTCTTCTTTCTGTGCCTTTTGTACTAATGCCACTGGCTATTCCCAAATCCACCATTTTTTGCTTACTTTTTCTTTCTTTTCTTGGTTACCTTCAAAACACAGGTCAGAAGTCACCTTCTTCAGAAGGTTTTCTCCCACTTTTACCAGATACTAGTGTTTTACCTCTGATATTTTCTGCCTACCTTGTATATACTTATAATTTACATGTTATCTTACTTAATACAATGTGATTTTTTTTTTTATTGTTAGGACTGTTTTTGCCTTTCTTTGTAGACTTAGTGCTTAGTTGCTGGCAAATAGTAGATGCTTAATAAATGTTTGTTGATATATTATGATTATTTTAAAAAAGAATTATTCTATTGAGATGTTTTTATATCCTGTGTATAATTTTAAAGAAATTTTTTGTGATGATTCTAAATCTTTTACAGTATCAATAAAACAAATCATTAGTTAATTTGATCATTTTTATATTATTACAACACCTTTATATTATTACAATACAACAACTATATATATAACTAATAAAATATAATGTTATTATGTAAGTTATGAAGTTCTTTAGTGTCTCAAAAATTCTCTTGATTATATTCAAATAAGAGCTATGAATTTAAAGTATGATTGTTTTTCTGTTTGCAATAATGACCAGTACTGGTGTGTTATTTCTAAAATCTAAAAGACTAATTATAAGCATGTGAGCAAATCAAAGCATTTCTTGAGAAGCATTTTATGAAAAGCATATTGAATAAAGTAAAATTTAGAAAAATAGCATCTTGCCATCAATTTGATTTTCCCTTTTGAAACTTCTGCTTTTTTCCCCTTTTAAGATAGACAATATTAGTTAAATGTCTTTTTTTAGGAATTGAAGTATAGAAAATTATTATTAATGACAAAAAGCAGACATTTTCACTATTATTTCTGAATTAAAATTCCAGCAAATGTTGTTTCTAATATACTTGACTCAATTTCAGTTGTTTCTTTAATTTTTGCTTTTCATATTCAAATACCATCAATTTTTGATGTATTAAAGTTGTCCACCATTCCTTTTTTGTTGGGATAATACTTTGAAACAATAGATGAATTTAGTTTAATCTAGATTTATATAGATTCGTGTAAGGGAAATAATAAGTTTGCTTTAAAGACTGAAAAGTTTTGGTGAATCATTTATTTCAGTTTTAATTAGTACATAATTAGATTTTTTCTTAAATATGGTTTAAATATATTGCATTATATGTGCATTTAACTTAGATGAGTATCTCCTCTGTCCTTGTCCTACATAGGTAAATGTCATTGACAAGGTACACTCCTTTACATGCATAGGTAATCCCATTCTACAATCTGTAGAGCCTGAGGGAGTTTGGGAAGGATCATTCCCCTCAGATGTTGGAGTGAAGGGTTGGAGAGATTTTTGCAAATATGTTTATTTGCTTGTGCTTTACTTTTAAAGCAAAGATTCTTTTGTAAAAGCTAATCTGATAACAAATGTTTAAAAATAGAAGTGGGATGGTAGGATCCTGAAAATTAGGAGCAATTATTCAGTAAAGTGTTGAATCTATGACAGAAATGAAAGATTTCTGAACTTCCTATACTACCAGAGAACTGTGGTTTATTTCCTGACTTTCATGCAGAGGAGGCCTCAATAAGTAATATTATACACTACAGTCATTGTATATTTTATATCAAGGCAACCCAAAAGGAGAAACTAACTGCACAGAACCGAGGCCCATTTTAAAGTTATATCTCATGATATGGCCATGGCCAAAACTCTTCTCACACAAGCCAATCACCTGCTTGCAATCCACTCTGTAGTAAGCAGGCTACTCTTCAGATTCAGATTTCTACCAGGACATTATTCAAAGCTTTTCCAGGGTGGTAAAATTAGAGGTTATAATCCATAGCCTTCACAACTCAGCTTGAGTTCTATACTAGATTGATACTACAATAAGATTGTAGAGGAATATTGGACTTAAAAATGTGCATTTCTTGCTTTTCCCCTTGCCTTTGGTGAGAGATAAATTAAAAAGTCAGCCAGAAGTGGTGTCACATGATTAAATTTTGCCTACAATCATTAGACCTAAGGATTAATTTAAAGTAAAACTGGGATCACAGTACTAAGACTTGAAGAAAGTTATTATGGGTTGTTAAATCCCAAATTTACATGGCTATTTTGCGGTATAAAAGATACTGCTCTTAAGTAGGCCAGGAAGGGGAATAAAATAATATCATGTTGCCTTATTATATCAAGAGCTAAGTAAAACCTAGGGAACATTAGTTTAAAAATATGTTAGAAACTTTAGTTATGGGTCCTCAAACTATGGCCACGGGCTAGATGAAGCAGCTGAAGACCTTTATCCCTCTCACCATAGTTTCTTTATTTAAAGGCCTACAAAACAAAGTTTTTGTTTTTACTATAGTCCGGCCCTCCAACAGTCTGAGGGACAGTGAACTGGCCCGCTATTTAAAAAGTTTGAGGACCTCTGCAATACTTCCTATCACTCATTCATTAATTGAAATCTGATAGATCACTTTCCTGGAAGGATATAAACTGTTCAGGAACAAATTAGAGTTTTTGAACTCTGAATTCCCTTGTGTGCACATATATATGTATATATATATATATATATATATATATATATATATATATATGTCTAATTGTACTTCTGTTTTGAGAAACTTAAAAATCTTCTATATCTTATGAAATAACAAGATTATAATCTGCATTGCTTAAATATCCCAAGTTCTTGGATGAAATTTTGTTCAAGTCAGAGAATTGTGATTACAAATATAATATTTGTCATCCCCACATATTTCTATTTACATGTTTATTCCCATTTGAATATAATATATCATTAACATACTATTTCACAACTATGTGTGCATAATTTTTGTCAAAGTAACTACTGTCGATGATCATTTATTTTAATATTTCATATCAAGCTACCATCATAAACCAGTTATATCACATATTTTTATATTAAATATTTTAAATTAATAAGTGGAATCACATTTTAAGGTAAATGAGATAAACTCTATTAAAGGATTGCTGGTTCAGATTACCAAAAAATTGTTTAGGAGATTTAAATGACTTAGAAATACAAGGTAAAATTTCACTACTAATGGATGCACTACTTAAAATACTGGTCAGAAGTGGAAATTTGTTGGTAATCTCAGTAAACTCTCCCTTAGGCTCTTGGACACAACCTTTAATCACTATAGCTAGAAAGCGATGATTGGGAGAAGGTATAGTCAGCAGATATAAAGAATACATTGTGAAGTAGGTTGGAAACAAATTGTGGGACTCTTTTACATCAAGAAACTTATATAGCTACTACTTTTAGCCTGTTCTTTGACTCCTTTTTAGGAGGCAACAAATTTATACAACATACAATTTACACATCTATTGTTGTAATTTTTTAAAAATATATTAGTTACATTGAGAATTAACTATTTCCTGCTTCATATATAGGCTACTTAAAAGATCAGGTCATACAAATAATAGGTAGCTTTTGAGTTGAAGTATTTGTGAATAATCCCATAGTGGAGTCCTGAGTTATGCTCATCTTCCAAGAGAACCAGAACAGGTTAATAATTAGACCATTGTATTTAACCCAGGTGTATTAACCTGTGTATTAACCAGTAATCTACTGTAATGCTCCATCAATGGAATAAGAATAGATCGGAAGGAGAGGAAATATTTCCTGACTCCCAGTGTTTTGGCTGCAGGCTGATAAATAGTGTGGTTTGGAATCAATTTCAACATTGATCTGAAAGATAATCCTCTTCATGACAACCCTGTCCTGGGGTTTTTACTGTCAGTTATAAGAATGAATGGCAGGTTCCAAATAAAAAAAAGAGAGAGAAAAAGGAAGAAGGCCTGGAGAAAGGGTTTATTATTTGCTTGTCATATGTGAAGTAATAATGCAAAGAAGGTGATTTTTTTCCTCTCTGAGAGAAGCAGAGGGAGACTCTCCCAGAATTAGAATTGTATTTATTTCTTTAATTGCTAAAGCTACATTCTAAAATTTAACCATCAATCTTGTTTATTGTTGTATATGAGAAATTAAAAATATACAACATACAATAATTTAACTGTGCAAAGGCTCTATGGTGACTTTGTAATCAATATTGTATATTTTATGCTAGCCTGGTCATGTAGGGCACATGGAGGAGAAGAGCACAGCTGTGGTAGGGGGAAGGAGGGAAACAGATATTTAATCTGGGAAAGCTTTATTTTGTAAAATCTGGGAAAGAAATATAGATTGTCTAAAAAGATACGAAGAGAAAACATAGGAGACTTGGTTCTGGGAAAGCCCTTCAAATCATCGTTTTGTGTTTTGTTTGGGATAGAAATTAAGATAAATTTGCTATTTTATTTGATAATTAAAAAAAAGATTAGTGTGATTTTCAAATAGAAAAAAAAGGCACTAGATAGATCATTAAAAGAAGAAAGGTTTCATTAATCTCGAAGTTGAAACTGCTCAATGTCCAGTATCATTCGAGTTTTAAAAGTACCTGTGGTCATGAAAATTACACTCATATCATCTGAGGGTTAGCTATTTCACTCTGGCATTCCATGTCCTCAGAAGTGTGTGTAGAGTATGTGTGTGTGTGTGTGTGTGTGTGTGTGTGTGTGTGTGTCTGCCGTAACTTATTGAGTGTAAAACTGGAGAGAGGAAGCACTAGAGTGGTTAAGTGACTTTTTAAAGGTCTCATACAGGTAGCCAAGTATCATGGTCAGGATAAGAACTCACATCTCTTAGCATTTCACCTAGTGCTCCTTCCCCTACACCATGCTTCCTTATGTCCTGTTGGCATTAAAAAATAGTCTTTGAAAAAAATCAAGTTTTTTGTTCCACCTGAGGAGTACAATTCTTTAGAGTAAAGGAAAAGTTCTTTTATTGTATTCTATGCTGTCACATGTTAGTCTTTCTGTGGGAACCAACAGCTTTATTGTTTTCATTATTTCAAGATTTTTTCATAAATGTAATGACTTTTCCAGTCTGATGACAAAACTGGGAGTAAGCTTTGACATACTCATGGTGTATACTCAGCATTTATTAAATGTTTATATAATTGAAAATGAGGAAGATACTTTGAGATATTTTATCTTCTAATTTAAAATTCATTAGACTCTCCTCCCTTCTTTTTGCTTCATCCCAAAAAAGGGGACAGATAGAATCATTTTTGCTCAAGGACTGAATTAGTAAATGTAACTGGATTGCATTCATGCCAGGTGATGAAATTTAGGAACATGGAACTGCATGGAGAAAAACAAGGCTTCTGCTACCACCTTTAGTCATGTCTGTCCACCTTGAATAGTAAATGAGTAGGAAAGGAAAGTGTAAGGGAATAAGCATTTATATACTACCTACTGTATACAAGGTACTGTGCTGAGTGCTTTATTTATTTTTTCACTGGATCTTCACAATAGCCCTGGAGGTAGATAATCCCCATTTTACATTTGAGGAAAACAAGATGAATATAAATTAAGTGCCCAGAGTCATGCAGCTAGTAAATATAAGAAGCTGGATTTTCTGCCTCCAGGTCCAGTAGTCTTTCATCTTGTAGTGGTCTACATAATTTAGCAAATTGATTGTTCACTTTAAGTATAATCCAGTCAAGAGAATGTCCCATTGAGAAAAGCAGATGTTCTTTATAATACTTTGTTTTCATATAATCTCCCAAGATTTCAGAAAGAACAGATTTTTGGCTATGATAAAAAGCTTATTAATGTCTTTTAAGGGGCTATCAAGACACAAAGCAAATAAATAAAAATTGTTGTTTTTTGTCCTTGGTTCCTTGTTGTTTGTCCTGTTGTCCTTTGAGGACCATAACATCAGAGAGATGATGTCATGACATGGAAGTGATTTGGATTTAAATGAGGGAGGATTGTGCAAGGTCACCTGCCTCACTTTCCCCTCCAGAGCCATTTGGGTCCAGTGATCAGATACAGATCAGGATGACTGGAAATGGTCCTGGAAGCAATAGCAGACCTTGGCCTTTTTAGCTACAGTTTTCAATAGGTCTCCATCTGACTGAGGTTGCATCCATTCAGTGATTAAGGCTAGGCAGCAACTGAGGCAAAGAATCTCTTCTTTCACCTTTTTTCACAGTCAAAAAAAGAAATTTAATCCCATGCCTCCTAATCTAAATACCCTTCTGGCCCCCTCTTTCCCTCTCTCTCTCTTTATCTCCTTCCCATTAATCTACACACCTTATCCCACTACCTTTATACACCCTTCTATACCCCACTTTATCCTGTTTTCTCTCCTCTTACCACTTTATAAAGTTTTTTATGTGTATTGGACCAGAACCGGTTTCTAACCTGTGGCTGGAGCCAAATAAAAAGAACAGACAGAGACAGGACAGTCAAGACACAAACAGAAGTTTAATTCAACTCAAAGTTAAACAACTGAATTCAACCTATACTTTTTACACTTACCCTAGAATATTTGTTGTAGCTCATTTTAAATAGAAATGCTTGACAGAGTAGCAAAAATCTTGGGAGATAGAAGCACATTTAAGATCACAAATGTACCATATAGCTGTTAACTTTTTTGTCATATCCACTGTGTGTAACTTTGTTAGATTAAATGAAAGTATGAAAACTGCTGTGCTCATTGTTATACAGACTTCTATTTGGTCTGTTTTTATTCTCTGTAGCCATAATACAGATTGTTGCTTTGGCAAATTACCTGGCTCTTAGAAAAGATCAAATCTTTAGTTTTTTCTTATATTTTTGCATCATTTATAGAGAGCCATCTATAGAAAGTTTAGTGGATAGAGTAATGAAGCTAGGAGTCACAGTAATTTAACCCTTTTTCTGACACAATATCATAGAATTTGATATATTGAGAGGATTTCATCTAGTTCAATCCACACCCCCAGAAATTCTTCATTGTATTGTACTAAATAAGAGGTAATGTAAGACTCTACTCCAAGATGAGAAGAATTCACCAATTCTTAAGACAGCCTACTCCACTTTTGGATGATCCTAATGGTTAGACTAATTTTGTCTTTTTGCAACTTCTTTCTTGTGCTCCTGATTCTGCTCACAGTAGACAAAAGAACAAGAATGTTTATTCTTTTAAAAGATACTCAGAGTTAACATGTTTCCCTAGAAACTTTTCTTCTCTAGGCTAAACATATTCATTTCATTTAAATGAACCTTTTATGATAGGGTTCTATCTTGGTTGCCCTCCTCAGAAAACACCTAAGTCTCTCAATGCCCACTTTGCGTTTAAATTATGGTACCCAGGGCTATTTACAATATTCCATATAAAACTGGACAAGAGACAATGCAGAGGAGTTATTACCTACTTAGGGCTGGAAGCTGTTCTTCTCTTAGCATCTTAGCACCACCCAATATCTCATTAGTGTTTAAACTGCCTCATCACAATACTGACTCATGTTGAGTCTGTTAAAATCTGTGTTTTCCCAGACTGCTTTCTAGCCATGCCTCCCCCATCTTGTACTTGTAAAAGTGATTTTTTTTTTATATCCAGAAGTAAAATTTTACATTAGATATTAGTTATCTCAATGTTATAGTCCAGGACTCAAGCAAACTTTGGCTCACAGGCAAAATCTGGTGTAATTTTTCTCTGTACTAATTAAGAAAGGTTTTTTACAATTTAAAATACAATAAAACTTTAAATTATTAAAACAATTCTTAGCTCACAGGGGATACTTGTTGACAATTAGTTGCCTAGATCTAGCCTTCAGGACACTTTTTTTTTACTCCTATTCTAATCTGTAAAGATATTTTTGGATTCTGATTCCATGAGCTATCTCTCCCAGCCTGGTGGCATTTAAAAATTTGATGAACTTGCTCTTCGTTGCGTTGATAAAACTGATGAAGCACAAATCCCTTAGATACCACACTGAAGATTCTCTGTCATATTGATGCATGAATAAGAGCAGATGCCATCCACAATGCCATCCAACTAGTACTAAACCCATCTAAATGTATCATTATGTAGTCTGCATCTCTCCATCTTTTTCTCAAAAATAACTTGCAATATTTTATGAAAAGCTTTGCTAAAATTAAGGCAAGCTGTAATTATACCATTCCCCTCATTTGTTACTTTAGTAATCTTAAAAAAAAAAAAGGAAATTAAGTTTAGACTTCAATAATCTCTCCTTGATAAAAGATTGCTTGCTTTTTAAAACCCATGTATCTCTTTCTGAATGTTTACCTACTATCTTTGTAACAATCCATTCTAGAGTTTTCCCAGGAATCAAAGTTAAATTTACCAACCTATAATTTGCAGCCTATCTTCACTTCCCTTTATGACGTAAGCAATACAAAACAAAACAAAAAACCTAAGGACATTTTTCTGTCCCCAAATTTATGAAATTTCCTGATGTTCATGATCTTTAACACATTCTTGAAAGCAATTTAGCAATCCCATTTGCTAGTTCCTTCAATACTGGATAATGTAGTTCACATATTCCAGATGATATTTGATGGAGAGCTAGATGCATTTAGCTAGTTCTCTCTTATCATTTCCTTACTTATCTTAAATATCAGCTGCTTGTTAGCCAATTTTGTTCAGTCATTTCCAGTGTAATGGTCAGCATTCTCTTTTGGCAAAGACGCTGGAAGCAAAGTAAGAGTTGAGCATCTCTGCCTTCTCTCTGTTGTCAGATATCATTGTCGCCATCCATAATAAATATGTCTTATCCTGGGATAGTGATAGCATTCCTCACACTTTTTTATTGGACTATGCCATCCCTTTTAATTCAACATTGTTTGTCTAGTTTTGTACTTCTCTCCTTTACATATCATATTAAGGCTCTATATAGAATTAAATATTTTGCTTGTACTCCCTGTATTAGTTATTATTTTATGTTTTTTGACCTATGAAGTATGTGTTTAGCATTTGTGCCTTTTTTACTTTTATTTAATATTTCTCTATATCCTAGTACAGTAATGCTAAATGGACACAGATTCCTGTTTCCACGTGTTAATTTAGAAAACTAGTAATTAATATTATCTAAGCTTCATTGCATTAAAATGTATGCTGTTAAACATGTTCTAATTATATTATAATCTAGTTCCTGCCACACTTGGGAGTTTTGTAGACTTCATGTTGCCTGTGGGTGCAAAGTCTAACCCCTCTATCCTGAACCATGATCTACTTTTATAAGAATAACCTGTGGTGCTAAGAAATAGGAATAGTTTTTATTATTCCTATGCAAACTATTTCATCAATCTGTTTAACTCTAAGTTTCCCAAGTGTTCAGTTCCACAGTTTCCCTTTTTATCAATCTGTTTCTTAGATTTGTCTACCTCTGAGAAGCATATTTAAATCTTTTGTAATTATTGAGTTACTATACATATTGTTTTGTGATTAATAATTAATTTATCCTTTTGAATCTTGCAATCAGCAAGAAAGAGATAGGAAAATAAAGTTTATTATTTAGCAGAGTTCTTTGATTCCTAGTGTGACTATGCAGTAGGAATTCAACCAGCCAGTATGCCTCAAGGGACAGTTAAGAAAAAAGCTGAGCCTCCTATGGAGCCAATTTATAATGGAACTTTATCCTGAAGGGAGACAGTGAGAAGAGAGATAGTACTAAATTATGAGTCAATATTTTAACCTAATAGGGGAGACTGTAGGAGCATATAGAAGGGACCTATATCAAGAAGATTCAGAATATGGGAAGAAGAGAGGAATGGTTTGGGGCCTATTCCATTCTTGATTTGTGAATTTCATAGAGCAATTTTTTTTTTGCTTACGTCCTATTTTAAAACCCCAAAGACTTTCTTTACCACATTGATGTTATATTTCTGATAGTATTTATGAAGGAGTCAAAGAGAAGTTATAGCCCTTCTGTTTTGGATAGCCTGCCAGCTATGGCAGCAATTATCCATCCAATATAGATATAATCTGTGGTTAAAACACATGGAAGTATGATGAAAGATTATTTTGGTGCACTGTGGAATTTAGAAGGGAAAATGAGGCAGATGAGCACTCTTCATTTTTTATGCTGTTTTAATCATGTAATGTAATGTAACCCTATTTGATTTAAATACAACCTGGTTTGAACAAAAAAGAACTTTCCCCTGAGTTTTAAAACAAATCAGTAATACAGCTAACTAAAGTGTCGGCATTAATATAATCTTTCCAGCCAATCACTCTTTTTACTCTTGAAAGATATGCAGAAGTAGTTTTTTGCTCTGGAAGACATTTGCAGAATGATTTGCTATGTTTCGTGAGTTTACTAAACAGTACAATCAACTAAGAGAAAAAGGTTAAGAACAATAGGTAAAGAATTTAATTGATTTTTATAGGTTGCTTTATTTGTTATTGTTGCAGTTATTTTTGGTAAAGTGATTGATATAATAGAAAATGTTCATCTAAACTTATTGAGCTTAAAAATGTGGTATAGATTTACCTCTAGTAAACCTGTAGATAGGTGGCAAAATAGAGAGAATTCTGGCCCTGTAGCTTGTTTTGTGATTTAAAAATTTTGGAAGACTTGAATTCAAATATAACCTCAAATCTAGCCTATTAATTTTGTATCCCTGGGAAAAATCAATTGACCTCTGTTTGCCTCAATTACCTCAAATGTTAGATGAGTTGGAGAAGTAAATGGCAACCACTGTGGTATCTTTACCAAGAAAATTCCAAATGGGATCATGCAGAATAGGATATAACAAAAATTACTGAAGAACCACACAATACCACTCTGGCCCTGGCATTTAGGTCTTGCATCATTTCAATGATACCAGCTATTTTTCAACTTGCAGGATTTTCACTATCTTGTTGATAACTGGACAATCATATGTACCCTGACTCTCTGGATTCCTGAGTTTAATTCAGTTGGATCAAAGATCAGCCTCATGTGATCCCTAATTGCCTTTTCTCTTTCTTCAGGGTTTGACCACTTATTCTATTTTTTCCCTGTGGCTACAGTAGACTAGGATGTCAGCTCAAAACACTTCTGAGTAGGGCTCCAATCAGATTAAAATGTCATTGGGAAATCCTTAACAAAATAATAAAAATGAATTAAGTTATAGGTGATGATAAGATGTGGCTTCTAAGTCATCAGGGATCCATCCTTGTGGGCAGTTTAGTTCTCCCCTTTTACATTTGAGTTTTATACCACCACTCTAAACCACAAATATATTTTTCTGAGGTTTATTCACAAGGGAAAATAAAATCTTGACGTTAGAAATAACCGTCAAAAGCAAGGTAATTAGAAATGGTGCCAAAACTTGAATTTAACTGTTATTGTCAGGCTTAACTTCACTCCTAAGAAGTTCTTTAAGTTGGTAACACATTTCTTTAGATCCCTATACATCCTCCCAAAAGTTTCTGTCCTAGAACTGTTGTTATTGTTGTTTGTTCTTTGTTCTTGACAAGAACTGTGGCATCAGAGAGGTGATGGCATAACATTCAAGTAAATTGTATTTAAGTGTAGTCACCAGCCTCAATTCTCTACCCATCCACCCACCCCCAGACTCTGGATTCAGTTCAGAGCAGAACAATTAGAGAAGGCTCTGATGCAGTGGGAAACCATTTTAGAGTACCTTTTGCTTGATGGAGATTGGTTCACCTAGACTCTCTGACTTGAAACATTTCTTCTTCCTGTCCTTGCTCCCCAAAATTTCAATTTAGTCTCAGAAAAGCTTCCTGAAGACAGATTTTTGGGGGTGTTTCCAAAATTCTGTCTAATAACTAGATATCAACCTTTCCTCATCATCCAATCAAGAGAAAAACAAGGATATACAAACAGATGGAGACTTATGTTTCTAACACCTCAAAAATTGGAATTCATTCCACATACAATTTATCCCTAAAGTTCATTACATTTCATTACATCTGTGTCTGCTATATAGAACATCCTTCAGTATAAACATTGCCATTACTGTTAACATTGTCACATACAGCCTATTTAGAATCTTTTGTATCACTCATTAGCAAAAACTGCATATGTGTGGTTTCATTATTCATGTCAAAAGAAGTTAAATTCTTATTTTTTCTTATTTGAGCACCTCACAGTAAGAATCTGATACTTGCAAAATTCTAGAGGTTAAATCTGATGAACTTTACTTCCTAAATTAGGTATTTAAAATGACACATTGAGAGAAACCATTGAATTAAATGATAACATAACTACCTATGAATAGCCTACTTAGGAAATGACATCCTAAACTGCATTTAACCATTGTAATAGAAGCAAATTTTATCAGTTCAGTAAATAGATGATTTTTTCACTTTTATGTGAAATAATTTTGAGCTATTTATATTAAAATATTATAGTCATTTCAATATATGGGTGGATTATCTATCATGTGTGTTTGTATAAATATACATATGTATATATTCCTAATACACTATATGTATATTTAAAAAATATGCACACACACACATATATTTGTCCCAAGACTATTTTCTGCATACCCTAATTATCTCCCCCTATAATTCTTTCTCAACTTAATAACTGGTACTCACCCCCATTAACTAGATAATTTATGCCAACCAATTTTTAATATAATTCTAATACAAATAATTAAGAAAAAGAAACTAGAATCATACAGGACTTCTCAGAGCTTAATAAAAATTGTCTTTGGAAATGCTCTATATCATTTGGGATTTTAATTGCTGATGCTCTTATCCATTAACTTAGATAATCAAATGTTGACTCCATGTGTCTTTCAAGTACAGAAATTAGAAAGTTTATTATATAATTAAATATGTGAAATTAAAAATGTTACTACAAGCTCTTTATTACCTATTAATATGTGGAATTTATAGATAAAGCATTTTATGGTGATAGAACCTAGTATCACAAAAATTCCATTAACTTAACAATGTGATGATATGAAAGTTTGATATCATTTAGGCTAAGATAATGGATTCCTCCTTATAAATGATTTCATTTTTACCACAGAAACAATAATTGTAGCCCAAAGAATTCAAATTTAACTATTTTTTTTCTAGTAGATGCATACTCCAGAAGCACAAAGCAAAACTGAGTATAAGACAATGGAGAGTTTGTTGAAGACTAATCATTTCTACCAGATAAAAAAGAAAGCATCGGAGACATATGCTTTAGTAATTGTAAATAAATAATAATTACATAAAAGACGCAATACAATAAAAAATGCAGAAATTTGAGTAAGAAAGACCTAGATTTGAATTTACCCTCAATGTGTTTTTAGTTATGTGACTATAGATAAGTTACTCTGAGCTTCAGTTTTCTGATTTGTAATATGGGGACAAAAGCATTTGCCTAATAGGATTACTGTGAGAATTATCACTATATATAATGTTGGTAAACCATTTAAAAAATGGTGACAAAAACACCTTGATTTCATTTAGTATGTAGACTTCTTGGTGAGGAAATTCCTCACCAAGCAATGCAGAATGACACATTCTCTGAAATTTATAGTTTAAGTGTCTTGCCAAGGTTGATATAGTCAGTATGTGTACAAAGACCTATTTGAACTCAGATTCTTCAGATTTCAAAGTCTTTATCCATTATATCAATCTTGTTCTTAAATTGTAAAATGCAGTATAAATGGTATCATTATTATAGATGTTACTAAAGTCAGAGACTTAGAAAATACATTCTTCTTCAACTTATGCTGGGGAAGACAAGGGAGAATCAGTTCAAGCTACTTGAACTTTACAGTCAGTCAGTTAATATTTATCAAGATCCTACCACATGCTAATCAATAGAAATACAAAAAGAAGGCAAAGATAGTCCTTGTCTACAAAGAGCTCACCACTGTAATAGGGGCTGAGCAAAGGGGTAAAAGGAAGATTACAAACAAATATGTACAAGCAATGTATACACATGCTCAATAGGAAATAATTAACAGACAGGAGGCACTAGAATTAAGAGAGAGTGGGAAAGGCTTCCTTTATAGGTGCCATTAGGTTATTTTGTAATTGGTAGTAGATTTGCAAGAATCTAATGTTATTTTTATTTTCTCATATATCCTAATAACAGGTAGAATTAAAATCAAAAGCTAGTTTTGTTTTTTCCATTCTAAAGCAATTTTTAAAAATATGGTTTTGATATCTGATAATTGGCTTAGTAATAGAGAAAATCTTCATCCTGCATGATGATTTTAAGTAAAAAAAAAAAAAAGACACTTATTAAAAATTATACTCAGTATGGTTCTATTATAAATTTTATTATGTATTGACCAAGAACAAAAATTAAAATACAAAGAGGAAATAAATAGAATACCAACTTAGGGTTGAATATACAACTGAGTGAATTAATTTAATTGCTGATTATTTATGTGAAAGGCATCTCAAGGGAATCAGATCCCATAGTCTAGTATGTAATATATTTGTCAGTTTGGATGATGAAATCTTTGCATGTGACATTCAATGCAGATATGCTTTGCTATCAGAAGTTCAATTCACCATTATCCTTTCAAGCTAGAAAAATTACCTGCTTCATAAAGAATATTCAGCTCCATGATCATCTCTTAGAGTCAGAGTCCCGAACTAAATAAGAAAATTCCTTTTAATAGTAATTTCTTATTATTCTATGGATTTTTTTTAAAAATGCGTGAAACTATATTTTTGTATTCTACCTTACAGTAGATTTTTTTTTTGGATTATGTTATGTTCAAATGTCTGCACAAAATAAATATGACATTTTTCTGTCAGCTGAAAATTAAATGATATTTACCTATTAAGACCACAGATCCATTATATTCATTTAATATGTATGAGTGCTATTTTCTGAAATAGAATTTCATGTTCCTTTAGAATTAAAGTTACAGCTTATAAGCTATATTGAAGCCATTATCACATGGAAACAGAGATCTTCTACAATTAAAGCTGAAAGAGCTCTTAGGGACAATCTGGTTCAACTTTCTTATTATGAGACCCAAAGAATATTAAGTGACCTGCCCAGGTTCACACATTTAAATGACTAAAACAGAACAACTTCCTTCACTTCATTCAGTTTTTATAAAGTAGCATTGACATTTGTCATTTTCTGTGTCAAACACAAGTATTTACTATTGTAGAGACACAGCCATTACTGAAGTAATAGGAATCAGTTTTCCCCTAAATGTGGTTTACATAATTTCAAACAAGTAGGTAAGACTAACTTTCAAGACATAGCTTCATAGGATGATTTATATCTCTTAACAGGAGAGGTAAGAGTTAAGCTTTTCTCTTTCCTTCAGTCCTTCCCCTTCCTATATATTACTCTGAAAGTCATCAGACTGAGTAGTAAAACTGGATTCAGTTCTAAATTTTAAATATAGCTCTTCCTCCTTTGAAGACTAGTGAAGATTTGTCTTCCTCCATCACCATATTTTAAAATGGCCTTCTGCTATCTAATTTGCTGAGAATGAATATTTCCTTTCAAAGGAGTAGATGAGGTCAAGATTACTAACTTTGGAATACCGATAATATTCCATTCAAATACACCAACCCACTAGTAAAGTTTGCTCTGAGTGTATGTGGAGTTTTTATAATACAAGTTACTAAGTAAACAACATTAATGTTTATTGGATATATTTATGTCACCTCTACTTAACAAGAGTCATTGTTCTTCCATGGGGAATTATTTCACTCCAATGACTAGGAAATTGTGGACATATCTTTCTCCCAAATGTATATGTATGAAACTTCTATATTTTGCCTTTTTTGAAGAAAATGTATTGGATGAATGATTTGTCTCTTGCTGAAGTTATGGCAAATATAAAGAAGAAAAATATATTGTCAGTAACCATCATTTACATTTTTAAGAAGCATGTTTCATTTACAAAACTGTTAAACAAAAAATTTGGTACTCTGTTTGGTCAGCATACTTTTTCAACTACTTTAACATTTATGAATCTATGAATGACTTCTGGATAAATATGGCATGAATGAAATGAACTTATACTTGTTCAATTTCAGCTTTATCTTCTTTGGCTGTAGAATATTGGGGAAGTAGAAGGAGTTAAAGGTCTATATTATTTTTAAAGTCAAAATAAGAGAGTTTTTCATATGAATTTTTATGTTAGAACACAATCCTTTAATGACCTTTTCATTTTGGTTGGTTGCTGAACTGTCTATAGCATTGATTTTATGATTTTTTTTCTTGGTGCAGTAATCATCTGCTCCTTTTCACATCAGTCCTCATCAATAGATTACCTAAGGAAAGAAAATGCACATATAGTTTCCAAATAAGTAGATAGCCCTTAAATGCAAGATATGTAGCAGAACAATCATCAAGTCATTATTTATGCCACTGCTTTATAGGAAATCCCCAGGTTTCACAGCTTCAAGTATTCATGATAGATATAGATTCCTCTCTTTCATCCTTTGTAGCAGATACCTAGACCCTAAATTACTCTGCCCCATTGCCTTGCCACAGTCACTGATTTCCACAACCAGGACCTAACCCCACAGGTGATTTATGGAGGAGGAAACTGAGTGTTGTAATTGTTATAGCTGTAAACAGTAAGCATCAATCAAATATGAAAGAGAAAGGCACAAAAATCGAATGGTGTTAATTTTTTAAAATGTTAAATGTGGGTGAAAAATGAGTATTTTTTATTGTTTGTATTTTCTTTTACAAGATGAGTAATGGAAATATTTCTATATTATGCATATGCATAATCGATATCATATTGCTTGCCATCTTAAATAGGGAATAGGGGAAAAGGAAAGGATGGAGAGAATATGGAACTCACTTAAATATATCTATAAAATATTGTTTTTACATGTAATTAGAGAAAATGTAATATTTAAGAGATTAAAAAAATTGGTCTATGAGTTCCCTGTGCATCCATATTGATTTTTTTTATATTCGCCCCTTTTCCTGCTCATTTGTTCTATAGGAAAATTTTAAAGAAATTCCTATCCCTCTCATACTGGTTTCTCCATATAATTATATAGAATGTAATCTAACTGGTTTCTCCTTATTGGTGATAAACAAGTTCAGAATAGATGGTCACCATATTGGTTCACTCAGTTTTTTGAGGATTAAGTTATTGTTAAACTATATCAAGAAATTATCAGTAGCTCTGATTTTGTTAGAGAAGAGACCAGATGTTTAAAAGTCCCCTATATCAAGCTCTGTGCCAGGCTTGTAATTTGTTTCTAACACTCTTCACATGTGTTTAATATTTTGTGATTTTATCTAAGCATCATATTCAGTAATTTAATCTGATATATCTAAATAATTTTTTATTAATTACCATTGCATGAAAGGTACTATGCTAGCCTCTGGAGGTAAAGATAAAAATGAAACCATCCTTGTCCTCAAGTAGTATATTTTTACTTGATTTGGATTTTGAAATGAATTTTTACTTAAATCATTTTTCCCCTTTTGTAGTTCCTGAATTTAATCTTATTTTCTTCTTTGTCCTTCTTTTAGCTAGCCTATTTTTTTTTAATATTCCAGAGATATATTCTAGATGGGTGTTTTCCCATGAAGTCTCAGTGATCACTCTGAAATGAAATATGTCTCCTTGTATTAGCATCTCTAGGTTACCTTACCTTTCAATTCACTCTTTGTGCTTTTGTGATTAGCTATGGAAGGACATTGGTATGCTTGACTCCTTGTATTTTATCATCTGTGAATTTCTGGGTACCTTGACTGAAGTGACATAGTTTATCATATATTTTAGCTACTTTTCTCAGTGTCTGAAAAGGTGATGCAGTGGATAAAATGCTGAGTGTGAGGTCTGAAAGATCTGAATTCAAATTTATCCTGAGGCACTTATTAGCTGTGAAGCCTCTTAACCTTTGTTTGCCTTAATCCATTGGAGAAGGAATAGCGAGCCACTCCAGTATCTCTGCTAAGAAAACCTCAAGTGGAGTCAGAGAGTGACTAATTGATTAAACAAGATTTTGGTTATTATCTTTCTTTTTTGAAGACCAAAATAACAACAGTATGATAGAATTAGGGATCAGTATGTTAATTCCAAAGTTGTTCAGAGAGACTTTGAGAATATCCTTGTACTGCTTCTTCTGACCACCATGTCACTCCTTGCACGAGTTCTTCAAAAAATAATCTTTTAGGCAAGCATATGTTGGGCATTTGAACAATGTGGCCAGCCCATCAGAGTTCTATTCTCTGTAACAAATACAAGAATCTTATATATTAAGGAAATAGCAGGTTCAGACAAATTGTTATTACATTATAATTAGATATATGAATTATATGATTGATTTAAGACCCAGCTTTTTAAATTGTGGTTTGCAACCCCATATGTGGTCTTATAATTGAATGTGAAGATCATGAATTTTTTGTTTATTGTCAGTAAATATTTGATTTGTATACCTATTTTATATACCTATATACTGAGGTCATGTAAAGAATTTTTTAGTGAAAAGGGATCACAAATGGAAAAAGTATAAGGAACCCTGGTATTCTTCTCCATTACTTACAGTCTTAGACAAATGTCTGGGGTACTAGGAAGTTAATTAACTTGTCTAGGATCACGCACAAGTATGTCAGAGGCAGGACTTATATAGTCAGATTTTCCTGTCTTCAAGGTTATCACTTTAACTTATTGTTGTTGTTATCATCAGTTATCCTTATCATGATCATTAGTTTCTAATAAGCCCAGTCAGAATGGGCAATAAAGATCATATATAAATATATGTATTTATGTGTGTATGTATATATGTATATTTGTGTATATATATTTGAATATATATGAAATCTCTCTCTGAATAATTTATATGAGAAATATCATTGTTACTCCTTGGTTTTTTACCTCACATTTCACTCAATATTGTTGATTTTCATTAGTTTCATATTGAAATGTTAACTTTCTCTTTGAAATCTTAAAATAGAGATTTACAATGTTGTCCTTAAAAATAGAAATTAGAAGTGTCATCCATATTTGGTCACCAGAAATCAGTGAACCCATAATGTCCTTAATTGTTCTTTTGCTGCTTATGACTCAAAAAGATTTACATTTGCCCTTTGTACTTTGCAAATTTTGACTCATTTCAATGACTTTTTTGACTTTGCCATTGCAATTCCATGTTCTTTTATATTAAATTATCATTTTATTAGGTTGTTTAAAATTATGTTATGCTTTTTACTCTTTAAGTATATCTTATCCTCTATCATGCTATATATTATAATCATATATTACATTATGTTATATATTATTATATTGTGTCATGTGTTATATTATACTGGATTATATACTTTTCTGGAGGTCTTAAGTGCATCCTTTGTTTCAGCAGAGTAATCACCACAAGAATAGCCAGGTGTTAAAGTCCAAATCCTTTATTATCTCCCTCATAGTCTAGTTTCCTTGCCTGGGGCCCAACTAGCTTTCTTGAGAACTTTTTAGATCAGCCTTGGTCTCAGTGGAAGAAGTACAGGAGGCCAGCAAACATAACAAACAACAGGAATCCAATGATTTCTGCACGTTTTGAAGTCCTACAATAGTTTCATCAACAATTTTTCATCTCAGGGAATGCAATGATTCCTGCAGATTTTGAAGTCCCACATAAGTCTTATCATGTCTCAGAGAATCCAATGATTCCTGATGGTTTTGAAGTTCTGCAACAGTCTTATGAACAATTTTTCATCTCAGGGAATCCAATGATTCCTGCTGATTTTAAAGTTTTTTTTAACAGTTTCATTATCAGCCATGTTCTTTCAGTGTCAGATGTTTCTTAGGTCTTCTCCTTTGTTTGAGGTTTTTTCTCTTTTTCTGTCTCTCTCTGATGGACAAGGTGAACACGGCCCATTGGTACCCATCTGATTTCTTCTCCATCTGTAGAAATATAAGCAAACCCTCTCCCCCAAGCAGTTAACCTATCTGGTGCCTTCCATTCACCACTTTCTGGATCTCTCTACATCACCTGGTGATTATCTAAAGATAGTGGAG
This sequence comes from Sarcophilus harrisii, assembly GCF_902635505.1. NCBI lineage: Eukaryota > Metazoa > Chordata > Mammalia > Dasyuromorphia > Dasyuridae > Sarcophilus > Sarcophilus harrisii. The sequence goes on from NC_045429.1 coordinate 128,535,259, forward strand.
CTGTTTGCACTAGACACTGCCCTTCCAGCAGGTTAAAACGCCTGTACTCTCCCCAATTGTAATCCCATTCTCCCATCAGATTACTTCTCTGCTGATTGTTCATATTAGATTTCTGAACTTCTAAAGACTCTCTGGGTGTAAACTCAGCTACCATCATGCTCCGCCACTGTTTTGTTTTGTTTTGAGGTTTTGAAGCTGGGCCCCACCTCTCATCTTCCTGGGTCAATCTACATTCTAAGGCCCAGTGGAAACCTCAGTTACATTTTGGACACAAGGGTTTGGGTCTTGTTCTCCTATCCTGTCTTTTCATTCTATCTCTTTGACTACATTGAGCTTTCAGATGCCCTACTTTACCACATTGAAAGCATTGATGAGTCTCTCTGGAAGTCCCTTGCCAAGAGGGACCCTGTCTTCCCATGTTCTGCATCATAATCTGGGTATAATGAGCATTTGTGCCCACTGTGGCACAGTGTCTTATGATCCCCTCTAAAGGAGCATCCTTGTGTAATCCCAAAATAATTCTTCTATAAACCTCATTAGCATTTTCCTTAGCCAGTTGTCTTATAATTCCTGTACCTGCATTTTCTCCATTGGTTCTTGTGACAACTGTTTGCAGACATCCCACAAAATCCGCAAAGGGTTCATTGGGACCTTGCTCTGTTTTCATGAAGGCTCCCCCTCAATCTTGTCCTGGGAGGGAGCTTCATGCTTTCATAGCAGCAGCAGCAATTTGCTCATATGCTATCAAAGGGTAATTAATCTGTGCTGAAGTGTCTGCATACTGATCTTTACCTGATAGTTCAAAGGTGATTTGTATATTAATTCCAGTTTGCCTATTTTGTTGGGCCTGTATTCTACATAGTTCACTATATTTTGAAAGCCACAAGTTTTGTCCAGGCTCTAAACAGGTCCTTGCTATAGATTTCCAATCACTAGGGGGTTAAAATTTCATAAGCCAAATTTTCTAATATCATCTTAACATAAGACAATATAGCTCCATAAAGAGTACAACTCTTTTTTAAATCTTTAATAATTTCCAGATCAAAAGGTCTTCTCCTGGCTTGACCTGAAGAATCAAATTCTTCAATCACAGGGTATGCTTCCAATAAATCAGATATATCCTGTCCTTCTTTTTTAGCTTTAACTAGGGCCTTTTGTAATTGTGTCATAGGCTTCTTCATAGGTGGTGCTGATTGTGTCACTGTCCCTCCCACTCCTCCTTTTCCCTTCACCAATGAAGGGTTAATTGAGAGGGGTAGGTCAGGGGTTGGGGAATGCCCTAATGGCTCCTGCTGTGAAGCACCACACTCCTTAATTTCATCAGAATTGTACATAACTCCTTTCTTGTCTAATTTTTCATCCTTTTTACCTAATTTGTCAGTATCCTTCCCCTCCTGTTCTTTCTTCTTTTTTCTTATTCTAATACTTATATAATGCCTTAAAGCCAATTGTATTAAGTTATATGTAGAAAGTGTTTCTTTAGGAATTGTATTAGGACCATTATCATTGTAATATTCACATAGTTGCTCTCCTAATTTCCACTTATCTGGATCTAATTCTTTTTCCTTAGAGAATCAAGGAGATGAGTACTGTAATGTTCTAAAAGTTCAATGATCTGCTTCCAAGTTACAATCAAACCTTGGTTTTTTATGAGTTTAATTAAGCTTTCGACACATTTTCCTTGAGGTGTCAAAGAAGGCTGTTTTCTAAACATTTGTCCCATTTCAGCTGAAACACTAGTTTATCCCTTAACAAAGTTTCCTTCTTGTCTATTTTTGTACTTACCCTAATTTCTGGGTCATGGAGACTTTTCCACTGAACTCATGATGTGTCAGTCTGGACTGCTGATTATAAATCCTTAGTCCCATGTTCAGGCACCAAAATGTAGTGTTCTTGTTGGTTTTCTGGAGGTCTTGGGAACAGGTTTTGTTTCAGCAGATCACCATGAGAATCAGGTGTTAAAGACCAAATCCCTTATGATCTCTTTCACAGTCTAGTTTCCTTGCCTGGGGCTGGGCAGCGTTCTTGAGAGCGTTTCAGATAGGCCTTGGTCTTAGTGGGGGAAGTGCAGTAGGCCAGCCAACATGGTGGTGTGAGATGAAGTGAATGAATCTGTCTCCAAGAGCTTGAGCTCCCACCTCCAGTCCTTTTGTCTTCTCTGGTTCTGTCTCCAAGCCTCCCAGCCCTCCCAAGAGAGCCACCACGAGACTGATGAAGATGGAATGAATGTCTCTGAGTCCAAGGGCTTGTGCTTCAGCCTCCAACCACCACAAAGGTGGACGATGTAATGAATCTGTCTCTGAGTCCCATTCTGGCTGAGTTTGTCCCAGTTTCTATGTTCTATTAATTAGATCATTTATAGTATACTAAGTATAAACCAATCATTATATCACTAGGGAACCATTATTTGTGGTAAGATTAAATAAATCATACTGAACTAGAGAACTATTAATCACCATGCCAAACTAAATAACCATTGCCTCATCATTTCCATTGAGTTAGCATCTTGTAAGAATCCTTTCAAGTACAGAGTTCTGGCCCATAACAATATACTATATTATATATTTTGCTATATTAATGTCATTAATCTATACTATTATTTTAAAGGAACTCAGAATTATTGTTCTATATTTATATAGTCTTTTCATGAGTGTTTTCAGTTTGTTAATAATCCATTCATAGTTTTTGGTCCTCTCATATTTTGGAAAATAGATCTTATTTCCTTTGGATGATATCTTTTTTGTCTATATGTAGCAGAAGATTAGAAAATTTCTAATGTAGCTGCTAAAAAGATGTTTTTAATGGAAATTATAGGAGCATTTTAATGATATTTAAGTAGTTAGATTAGATTGTTATACATATAATAAATTAATCCCAGATTGTAGTAGTAGAGGGATATGGAAGAGTAAGAGTATTTGGAGGCAAGGAGATTCAGCAACTTGCTAACATAGAATAGAGTGCAAACTTGTGAGTTAGGAAAGTCTAAGTTCAAAATCCTTAGACAATTATTAGCTCTATAATCTCAGGCAAGTTACATAAATTCATTCATATTCAGTTTCCTTACCTGTAAAATGGGACTAATAATTGCATATACTTCATAGAGTTGATCCTTCAAATAGGATCAAATGGCCTAATGGCAGTGTTTTATAAAATGTAAAGATCTAAATAAATGCTAGTAATTGTCACTAGGACTTGGCAAAATATGTTTAGTGAAGAGGAGAAACGAAATAGTACCAATATGCTAGATAAAGATAAAATTTCATAAAAGTTAAAAGAAGAAAGAAAAAGTTTTGTACAAAAATTGAAAATATTCTAATTTATTTGTGGTCAGAAAGATAATAAAAGTTAAATTTAGTATTTTATAAAAATATGACTTTGGCTTTTTACCCATTGTCAGTTTGAATGTGAATTTTTTTTTCATTGTGTTTCTATATTCCTTAAAGTGACATCATGTTTTCTTGCTAGGTTTTATCATTAAGTGACTTTTTACCCACAGTCAATTTGAATGTGAATTATTTGTTTTCATTGTATTTTTGTATTCCTTAAAGTGACATCATGTTTTCTTGCTAGGTTTTGTCATTAAATGAATCTAAAAGACCATGTGTCAGAGAATGAGTAATTGTGACTTTTTCTCTGGAACCTGTACCCTAATTAGAATTCAGTTTAATTTGACTTTTACTACTAAAGTGAACCCATAGAACATGTTCACTCTACCCTTGCTATGTAATCATTAAAATTGTAAGTCATGAATGCAGAACTGTTTAAAAACTACTATTAGCTTAATTTAATTAAAGTTTAATTTAAATCTGTAACATTTTCCAAGAGCCTGAAGCAAAAGAAAAAAAAAAAGCAGAATTGAATAGAAAATATGTTTTAGATGAAAGCTTTATTTTCTTTAAAAAAACTTACTTAACAATGGAAAATCATTTCTCTTAAGTGATGCATAGTAGTGCGAGCAGGTTTTTGTAGGCTATAAAATGAACCATGTAAAAGAATCGTTCAAAGAAACTGTTTTACTTGTATAGGAAAAAAGTTAGGATTCTCGACTTTATTTTTTCCATTCAAGTTTATTTAAATATGCCCTTTATAATTTTTTTTTTCCTGCGGCCAATTTGGGGTAGATTTATTGCAGAATCCTGAGAAATAGATTCTTCTGGGATATCAAAGTGTCTCCAGAGTCCTTAAAAAATAGAAAAGTCTACTTTCAGGTCTGGCTTCCTTTCAGAGATCCCGCCTTGCTCAGAAAAGTATCATTCTAATCACTGGGACAATTCCAGAAGTATCTTAATCCCTGGGGATCAGAAGCAAATGATTGCTAGGCTAAAGGAATCATTTTATGTTGACTTCTGAGGAACCAAATGTTTTATAACTTAAGAATTTTCCAAAATAACATTCAGGGCATTTGTTTAAAACCTGGAGTGCTCTTAAGAAGCAACTTGACATGGATAGATGTTTACTAAAGCCTTGTGGATTGCTATGTAAAGAGATAATATACATAATTTTTTTTAAAAAAACTTTAAAGTAGTTTTAAAAGCAGCTTATAAACTTTAGAGACAGCTTGTGGCTCAGTGGATACAATGCTAGGCTTGGAATCAAGAAAACAAGTTTCAAGCTGGTCTCAGACATTAGCTTTGTGATCTTGAGCAAGTTATTTACCTACTATCTGTCTCAGTTTCCCTCTATAAAATGGGGATACGAATTAAATGAGATAATAATTAATAACAAATATAAATAGTAATAATAGTAATAGTTAAAAAGTATTTAGTGGAGTGCTTGGCATATGATGTGTGCTATAAAAATGTTAGTTATTAGTGTTATTTACTATGTGACCCTGGACAAATCACTCAATCTTCTATTTGCCTCAGTTTCCTCAAATGTAAGATAGGATGGTAATGGCACCTACCCCATGGGATTATTGTAAGTCTCAGATGAAATAATATTTATAAAAGCACTTAGTACAACACCTGGCACATAATAAGGATTATACAAATGCTTATTTTCTTCCCTCTCCCTAAAAGCCTTATACAAATGATTCTTATTAATGATTATTATATTTATTTTTCTTCCACCATTTATATTCTAGCAATTATGTTCTATGTAGACATTTCCTAAAACTAAATTCATTGCTATATTACTTAGGAAATTTCTTATAACTTTCAGTGTTTGTTTCTTTGCTTCCTTTATTCTTCATTCAAGTCAGAACTACCTGTTTCTACCATAGTTTGCAAAAGAAGCTGATTTCTATTGTTTTCACATTCAGGACCAAACTAGAAGAAGATTCAAATAGAAAGTGGCAAGACAGTCTGCAAAATCAATAGATTCTGTGAAATTTGTTGTTACTAACCAGTATTTTTCACCTTCTTGATATACTTTCTAAACATTGAACAGATGTGGATGACTCTGCAGATAGATTAAAGTTGGCAGAAAGTTGGAATTTTAAGATCATTACTTTCTCTTTGAATTTACTATCTTGATCAATTATGTATTTTTTAGCTTTACTGAAAATATTTGTTCTTTGAAACCAGAAATATATTAATGCAAATTTATACTTTGGGAAGGATATTTTTCCCACTTAAAATGAAAGAGATTTTAAGTCGATATAGATTTAGCTTCTATAAAGTCAAGGACAAGATACTATAATAAGTATTTACTTGATTTTCCATTATCATAATCTTTAATTCTTATTAAATGGAAAGACTTTATAATTCACAGTAAGCACAAAATATTATAGATTGTTTATTTAGAAGTTGAAATTAAGCCAGTTTCAGAATACTGTACTTATCATCATATATGTTTTAGTAATTTCAATGCATGAGACAATAATAGCATCATAATCAATCATTTCAGTGATGTTTAACAATTTTTTACTCCATTTGCAGTTTTCTTGGCAAAGATATTAGAGAAAATTTGCCATTTCCTTCTTCAATTCATTTTAGAGATGAGGGAGGTGAGGCAAATAGGATTAAATGACTTGACCAAGTTCACACAGCTTGTAAGTCTCTGAAGTCAAATTGAAACTCAGGAAGATGAATCTTCCTGACTTTGGGCCAAGTACTCTATGCATTATGGTACCACAACTTCCTGGCATAATAGCCATCATTGAGATAGTGTTTTAAGGCTTGCAGTGTGTTTTTACTTGTGTTGTTTCCTTCGATCCTAATAATAACCCACATTACAAATGAGATATTGTGACTGAGGAGGACTAATGACCTGCTTAGTGTCACACACCTAGTATCTGAAGTCACATTTGAATTCAAGTCTTTCTGATTGCTAGTCCAATGAAACACCTAGTCCCCAGGCCATTGATATTTAGAGCTGGATGAAATCTTAGGAATTATCCAGTCTATTCTCCTTATTTTCTAAATAAGGAAAATAAGGTACAAAAATTATGGCTTATAAAGGGTAACTTTGGTCTATAATCAAGGATTCCCATCTACTCGTCCAGGTTGAGTCAATGTAGTGCTCTGGAAAGAGTGCTTGCTTTTGTTAGTAGTTGTTGAAAAGTTGTGTAACATATAGGTAAATATCTTCTGCCTCATTTTCTTATATATAAAATGCAGATAATATAACATAAAAGGATATTATAGTAATTGAATGAAAGACTAATTTAAAAGCATTTTAAAAATTAAATTTTTAAAATGTCTCTTTTTTTTATAGGGTCGCATGTTTGAATTTGGAGAATATACCAAATTTAGATAAGCCCTCATCCATTCTTTCAAATAGTTCTTTCAGTACATAGATATTGATGCAAGCACTCAATAGTTGTATTTATTACTTTAGAAGTTCAAGGATATATAGTTTTTTAAGTGTCAGTACTTTTGATTGACACAATGAAACCTTTCTTTAACTTAGTAAGTAGTCTTTGAAAATGGCTTTAGTTAAAGAAATTATCCTATAGTCAACCTGGTAATGAGCCTCTGAAAACTTGACCAGGATAATCCTCAGAAACAGCCATATGATTCATCAAATAGCTTTATTGTTTTTGTTTATAACGTTAACTTCTGTATAGCTACATTTAATCATCAGTGTTACTAGGTGTATGTTATATTTGTGTGTGGAGAACTTGAATTCGAATTTATGTAACATTCTATTGCATAATATTATGGTAATAGGTAATACTAAAGATATTCTCTCCTCTAAATTAGAAGAAAAGCATTTTTTTTTAAGAGTCAGTCTTGAAAAATATAAGATCTAAGACTTAAGTCATGATATATTCTAATGTGTTCTCTAATCCTACTCCCACTTCCCAATTAGATTCTAGTCTTAGCAGTATTGCACTCAGTGTAATGGAAGCACCTAAAATGCATGATTTGCAATATTGGTACAACATCACTTTGGCCTTACTTTAACTCAAGATGTCCAAGTACTAGAATATCTATAGGATCCTTGATTTTGTTAACATAATTGCAACATAAAATTTGCACAATAAAATTTTCACAATGAAAGATAATAACTTTTAAAGATTCAACAAACTGATTAACACAACTGGACATGTTCCCAAAGGATTCATGATGAAACATCTAATCCACCTTAAGAGAGGTTATGGACTGAGACAGAGATTTTGAGTTTGCCCAATGTGGAAATTTGTTAACTATGCATATTTTTACCCAGTTTTTTTCTCATTTATTAGGAGGAGAAGTAAGGAGTAGAGAATATATATGAATTATGCATGTATATATTTAATAGAAAATAATTGAAAAGAAAACAAAAAGGCAGTAAACTTCAATATACTTTTATTAAGCAACTACTATATGCATGTACTGGGTGCTAGTGATAACAAAGACAAAAATAGACTGGCCAAAAGGAACTTATTTTCAGTAAATACATGATGTGTACAAATGAAGAAATATATAACATTTTAAAAGGACAAAAAAACCCTAATAACAGGGGAGAGTGAATTCAGCAAATATTCTAAGCCTTGAAGGAAGAGGATTCTGATAAGAATTGGGAGTGCATTCCAGTCATAGGGGTTAGTTTGTGCATCGAGGCAAGAAAAACAATTAAGAGGAATGTAAAAAAGGGTGAAAAATGTGGATTGGAAGAAGATTGGGGAAACCTTAAATATGTACTGACATGATCAGATCTCTAGCTTTATATGAGGAAACTAAAATGAGGGAGCTTGTTCTATAGCACCTTTCTCTTTAAACTGTGTTGAATTTATTTTAAACAGAATCATACATTTATAAAGTATCCTAGTAAATGTCTAGGCATCAGTTCTTTAGAGATGAAAAACCCAAACTTATAATAGTTGCTCCACTCATACTGTTTCAGTAATACAATAGGTAGCAATAGACAAGCATTCAAACAAAGAAAGGTTATTTTTTTAAACAAAGGGTCTTACTTTTAAAGAAAAAAAATTTACTAGTAATTATAGATTAAAACAAGCAAACAAAAAAGAAATTGCAAAGACTCTCTTGGCTATAATCTACCCAGTAGATCCTCACAAATGTGAAGGTCCTGGAATTTATCTGAGTGATTCCACACAATGTGGTACATACTTTCAATTTATTCTTCCAACTCCTCATCATACTGACAAAGCAATTTCCCAAGACTGGCTACTATGTCACTTTAGGCTCTAAGAGTAGCAGTGATGGAGGGGAATTGTGGAGTTTCTTTTCTGATGCTGTAGATCACAATTTTTAATAGGTATGCTTTACCATTCTTTATTTTTTTTCTTTTTAAAATTGTTTGTCAAGTATCAAGCACTTTCTCTTTCTCTCTCCCACTTACCCCTTCCCTCACTGAAAAAAAAAAAAGAAAAAGAAAAACTAAATTCATGTAACAAGTGTGCATAGTCAAGCAAAACAAATCCCTATTACTCTCCATGAGCACAAATACTATCCTTGTCTGCATTGTGTATCATTTCTCTGTCAGATTATGGGTAACATTTTGCATCATTAGTCTCTGGAATCGTGTTTGTCATAGTATTAGATCATAATTCTTAAGTTTTATATTTTATATAGTGTTTATATTTTATGTTGTTATTATAGTATAAAATTGTTCATAGAGTAAAAATTTAATATGTAGCTTTGCTAGAATTTGCTATAAGATGTCAAGCCATTTTTTGCAGTTGTTAGACTTTTTGTAGAGCTCTAAATATGACTTCCTATATAGAGTCTAATAATATCTCTTCTAGGGAAGATGCTACAATACCAGTGACACGACAGGAATTTCAAAATCTTTCTGATTCTTTAAAACTGAAAAAAGTCCTCTGTTGGCCAAGATGGAGGATATAGTGTCATGTGACTGGGAAGGGGAGGCATTACACTCTTTCCCTTTCCCTAGTTTTATATAATTTCTTCCCAGAGATGGGTCTTTCCTAACTTAACAACCTCTTGAATTTCTTGAGTTCTGAATAATCACTTTATATTGCATCCCTACACAGGATATTACCAAGCCCCTCATCCAATGAAATAGACTTGTTCTTGGAAATACAGAGATATCCAGACTATGTTCACACTTAATGAACAATCATCCATTCTAATTTGATAAATGTTTCAGAGTGTAGTTTATCATTTCCTTTAAACGGGGTCCCATCACTATGCAGACTGCTTCCTTGCTCTTACAATAGGGACTCAGGGGTCCTCAAACTTTTTAAATAGGGGGCCAGTTCACTGTCCCTCAGACTGTTGGAGGGCCGGACTATAGTAAAAACAAAAACTTTGCTTTATGGGCCTTTAAACAAAGAAACTTCATAACCCTGGGTGAGGGGGATAATCGTCCTCAGCTGCCACACCTGGCCCATGGGCTATAGTTTGAGGACCCCTGTTAATGAGTGTATAAAGATCATCACAAATAAGAGAGTGTTAGAAATGGAGTAGAGTCACAAGAAATTTACATCCAGCTCATAATCGGTTTTAGTGGGAAATAAGGTACAAGTTTCAGGATAGTGAGCTGTGGGGATGATTACAAAAAGGGTGCTGAGCCAGATAAAGTAAGAGAGTTCAAATTGTTGCACTAAAGAGTTTGATTAGTTTTAAATTTTTGAAGATTGGTCATATACTCTTTAGGCTCTAACCTTGCACAAATTGCTTTCAGTTGGAGATCTCTGTTCTGCTATTGCCATCTATATTAATTTTCCTGGAATCCCTGGGGTAATTGATATTCATTAGTGTCATAGAAATTCTGCTCAGATTCCAAACTGAAAAAGGTTTTCCTATTTATGAGTAAGTTTTTCAAGTGTTGCCCTTTGAAGTGCTGGTTACATTGAGTCTCAGAACAATACAAAGCCACCATGTCAAAAACTTAGAAAGAAATTAGTCTTAACAATCTCCACTGAAAAAAGAAAATGCATGAAAAATATGTATTGCACAAACTATAATATGAAACAAGAAGGCAATATACTTCTATGTTTTGTACAAATACTATAGATATATAGATGTACTATAGATGTATAGAATTACAAAGAGTAATTCAGTCAAAAATTGAGAAGATTAAGTTGAATAATATTTAGAAAATCCTATAGTACTTTAATATTCTCAAGCTTTCCATCTTTGTTTTCTGTACTGCTACTACAAAGAATGTCTCCCATGCCTGACATTTACTTTCTCTTAGCCTAAGCATCCTATAACTTTTAGCTTCCTTCAGTTCATGTCCTTTCTCTTATGGGATATCTTTTCTAATTTCACTTTTTTGTTGGTGCTCCCTCTTTCCTCCTCAAATTATTATATATATACTTGTCTTTTAATATGGTCTATTCAAGGCCAGAAAGTATGAGCTGTTTAAGGCCACTCATTTTCACTAATATTTTGGGAGGGGGCATTGTATGTGTATGTGTGTGTGTTGCATTCCTAATACCTATTTGTGCTACATTCACTAATAATTTATTGGTTTAAATATCTTTAATACCAATATTTTTTCACTGATACTGTGTGGTTACAAATCATAAGACATGTTCTTAGGGGAAAAAAATAAAAGAAAATAAGTGGTATGCATAAGTAGGTGGTGGAATTGTACCAAAGAGAAATGATATTAAAAGACAGTGCAGATTGGAAATGATATCATAGTCATAGAGAAGAGAAACAACAAATGGATAAGCCAAATAATAATACAATAATTTTGAAATTAAAGGGATCAAAGGAGGTTAGACAATGTACTGTGTGTTAATTTTAAATGCAGGCTTTTTTGAAAAAACATGAAGGATGCTCATCACAAGATGAAAAGGAATAGAGCATTTCAACATAATTAGAAAAAGTAACCATACCTGGGCAGCCTCAGATATATCAGAGTATTAGTAGATATTCATGATAACAGGTTTATGTTTGAGAATTTAGTTCCATTTCCCTTGGATATTGATACAGAAATTTCTTGACTCTCACCCTGGTTTATTGTCTCTGAGTTTTTCCTTTAGCAAGCATTATCTTTGCTTAGTAAAGTGCTCTTTTATAAACATTCACAAAGATTCAGAGTAATGTACATATTATTTACTTTATTTAGAAAGTACTCAATTGCCTTCCATTTACCTATGTTTGTGAAACCATACTTAAGAAGAGAATATGTTTAATTTAATTTATTTTAATTTTTTACAAACCAGATAATTGAACATTTTTTTTATGAATCCCTTTGTTTTTAAATGCAATTCGGTATGTTCTCTCTCTAATTTCTTTTAGCTTTACAATTTGCAAGTTAGTTTAATTTGTAATCTTTAATATATATCCAGATTTTCCAATTGATTATTGTTTTGTCATTGATAATACTTTTCATGTTCAATAGTTCTTGACATCATCATCATCATCATAACATTTTCCTTTGGGTTCTTCTCAATTCTGAGTTCAGTGATTCAATGAGTATGTATGAAGAGATTAGATTTTAAGTTATTCCCTTCAATTTCTCAATTTATTTTTTTATTTATTTTTGCTGAATCAATTGGGATTAAGTGACTTGCCCAGGGTCACACAACTAGGAAGTGTTAAATGTCTGAGGCCAAATCTGAATTCAGGTCCTCCTGATTTCAGGACTGGCTCTCTATCCCTTACACCAACTAGATGCCCATTTTTCATATTTTAAGTGAGTGAAGTGAGCCAAATGATTCTTTGCCAGAGTTTAAAATCCTAATATTCTTTGGTCTTCTATACACACCACTTTCTACTTTAAATTGTTATTAATCCTAGTAATACTCAATTCTAAATTTATCTTTGGGATATTTATAATTTAAAGTGCCTGAGCACATTTCTATCCCTTTTTATACTGCATATCCAAGTGGTATTTACTAAGGCGGCAATATTTCAATATTGGATTTCACTTGTATATTCTACAGTATGAAAATTTTCTGTTTCTGTTTGCCTTTCCTTGTTTCTATTAGGCTACTCCACAAACTTCCATGAAATGAGCATTGCTTATCAGAGGGCATTCCCTTCTCAATACCTCATCTAATTATCTATCCTGTCTATGCAGGGGTTAATCTTGTTTGTCATTGACTTCTTTGTATTGGTCAGGATTTATTTTCAGCTACCATCTTACCTCCATTTTCGCTCAGAAAAGAATCTATTTTTTCCCTTTTCTTCCATTTATTTGGAGCATAATGATATTTAGATTTCTTATTTGGTATTGTAACAGTTGCTATTTTCCTATTATTTTGTCTATTATTAATTCTATAGTATCTATAATTTTTCTTTTTGAAGATTAGATCATTTAAATACAATCAATCAAAGGTGCTGAGACATAAGGTTCTGCACATATGTATATATGTGTATACATATACACATACATATGTAAATCCTTTGTTTATTTTCATTTGTTTATTTTATCACTGTTAACATAAAAACTAGTTTTTAAACCTGCAAATCATAATTATTTTCTTACTGATTGTACTAGAAAAATATATTTTAATTCTTTAAGATAAAAATATTTTAGTCATGTGACTGCTATTTAAAAGCATCAGTGATATCTGGTATATAAGCAAATTCCATTTCCTGTGCAGTTCTTACTTAATTGCTTATGATAACAGAGAACTGTGAATGGTAATAATGGAACCAGGAAAAATCCATGCATAGAAGTTCTTTGGTCCAAAGAAAGTATAAATATGGCTAGCACTAGAGTAAAGAATTGTAGTTAAAAATGTGCCTCAAAAGAAAAGTGAGCTGTGGGATAGGAGCTGTGATTGAACAAATTCACTGTTTTTTGTTTAATAGACTGTCCAACTTGTGGCTATTATCCCAACTCCTTATTCAAAGGATTCACTATAGTCATCTAACAAAACACTTCCCAAGTATTTGAGTCTCAACACCCCCTTATACTCTTAAAAATTATTGAAGATCCACCTTAATCTTAAGAAAAAAACAAACATATGGATGACACTCTTTTAAGTTGAACCTGAATTATTAATATTTTTCAGCACTTTCTTATGTCTAGACAATCAACAAAACAATAAATCAAGCCCTGATTTATAGTTTATATCAATTTCTGAAGTGTAAATGTTCTCACTGAAAATTTAATAATTTACTGTCATGAGTTGGTACCTCCCAGCTCAAGCATACTGCTGCATATTTGCTGACATTTACCATATTAGTGAAATATTAATTTGTTAGATTATTTAAATAATAATTATTATGATAGTTACATATAACATAAATAACATGAAAAATATCTTTTCCTCCTCCCCCAAAATACTAAGAATGTCATTTTTTACATATTTTGTGAATCTTTTATGTCTAATTTAATAGTAATAATTAACAATAACTATATCTAAATATCTGCTTCTACTTTCAATCTCTTGGAAGATTTTGTTTTTGTTAAAGTATATGAAACTCTGATTTCCTGGGATTTAGAGATTATTAGACATAATTTAATGGGATTCTACAGTGTGGTACAGTGGAAAGAATAGTGACTCTAGAGGACTTGGACACAAATGCTGCCTTTCTAATTTACTATCTGTGTAGTAAAAAAGAAAAAAAATTCACTTTGACTTTTCTGATTAATTTTTCTTATCTATAAAATTGAGTGGGACTAATTTTAGAGGTCTCTTCCAATTTTAAATCCTTTGTGGGGAGGAATTTCACCATGGGGACCAGTTTAAACTTTATATTGCCATCCAAGGAGCAAATGCCATTCACTCTGTTGTTTATCCAAAATCAAGAAAGGAACATTAAAATTGCTTTTATTTTTTATATTTTTCTTGGAATTAGACTTTTTGAAATGACTATTTTGGATTCTAGCAAGTTTTTACTAACACCTTGTATGTGTAAAAGAGATAATGAAAATGATCATAAGTTCATAGATTTAGAACCAATATCTGAGGGATCATTAGTTCATAGATTTAGAATTAAAATCTGTGTAACCTAGACCCCTCATTTTTACTGAGGAAACACAAAGGTTCATGATTAAGTTATTCGTTGATGGTCACATAACTAGTAAGTGTCTAAGGTCAAATTTGAATTCAGATCTTCCCGACTCCAGACTATCTACAGCACCACCCTGGAATTATTGTGCCCTGTATCCATAAATGAATCTTCCACATCCACATAAATCAAAATCCTTTGAAATACTAGGGGAAAAAATGCACTTTGGGAAATTTTATTATGTTCTAATTATATTGTTTTTTAATCATCTAGAGATAAAATTCCAAGGCCATTACATAGTTTTTGTATAACTTCAGATGCCAATTCATTTGATATTTTCTCATAAAAAGAAGTTGATAATTGATAGAGAAGGAAATTTAAAAGATAAAAATGTTTAAATTGGTTGTAGGTAATTGGTGCCTTTGAGCCCAATTCTATAAGGTGAATAAATCCTTTCTTTCATCATCCTGAGAACCCAATCTAGACCTCTAAATAGAATGCTGATTATTCATCTTCTCTTGTAGTAGAAGAATCTTCAATATATTCATTTATTGATAACATACTCATATACTCCTTTCTCTCCTCACTCCCTAAAAAGAATCAAAAACAATCTTATTACCTGCTCAAACTACTGACCTGTCAATCCCAATATCTTTTGTTAAACTTCTAAAGTGTTTTTTTCTGTATTTCTTTACTACTTATTAACTTCTAATCTCTTATACTTTGCCTTTTGTCCTTAACACTTTATTGAAATTGCCCTGAGAAGATTGTCACATCTGATGGCCTTTTCCCAGACATTCATACTTGACCTGCTTACTTCTATTGACCACTGACACTTTTTTATTATTTTATTTTTTCTGGTTATACATGTGTAGTAACTTTTAAAATACAAATTTCTTTATGAATCATGTTGGAAGAGAAAAACTACCACAAAAGAGAAAAAAACAGAAGAGAAAGAAAAATAGGAAAAAACAAAGTGAACATAGCATTTGTTGGTTTACATTCAGTCTCTACAATTCTTCTTTCTGGATGCAGATGGCATTTTCCATCCAAAATTTATTGGGATTGCCTTGGATCACTGAACCACTAAGAAGAACCAAGTCTTTCATAGTTGATCATTTTATAGTTGATCTGTTTACTTTGTATAATGTATTCCTGGTTGTGTTTGTTTTGCTCAGCATCAGTTCACGTAAATCTTTCCAAGCCTTTCTAAAATCAGCTTGTTAATCATTTTTTTATAGAACAATGATATTCCATTGCCTTCCTATACCACAGCTTATTCAGCCATTCCTCAATTAATGGAGCATCTACTCATTTTTCAATTCTTGAAACCACAAAAAGAGCTGCTACAAGCATTTTTGTACATGTGGATCCTTTCCCCTCCTTTATGATTTCTTTGGGATACAGACTCAGTAGTGAGACTGCTGGGTCAAAGGAAATGCAGTTTTATAGCCCTTTGGGCATATTCCTAACTGCTCACCAGAATGGTTGGATCATTTCGAAACTCCATCAATGCATTAGTGTTCCAGTTTTTCCACATTCCCTCTAACATTTATCAATATCTTTTCCTTTCATCTAAACTAATTTGAATGCAATGAGGTGATACCTCAGAGTTGTTTTAATTTGCATTTCTCTAATCAATGGTGATTTAGAGCATTTTTCATGTGATTATAGATGGCTTTAATTTCGTCATCTGAAAATTGTCTGTTCATATCTTTTAACCATTTATCAATTGGGGAATGACTTATATTCTTATAAATTTGAACACAGTTCTTTATATATTTTAGAAATGATACCTTTATCATGAACACTGGCTATAAAAATTTCTCCCAAGTTTGTACTTCACTTTTAATCTTGTTTGTATGGCTTTATGTTTATGTAATCAAAGTAGTTCATTTTGCAGTTAATATTGTTCTCTAGTTCTTCTTTGGTTGTTATATCCCCCCCTTCTCCAAAGATAGATAAATTATTCCTTGCTTTCCTAATTTGCTTATGGTATTACCTTTTACATCCAAATAACGTACCCGTTTTGACCTTATTTTGGTATGGGGTATGCGATGTAAGTCTATGCTGAGGTTCTGACTTATTATTTTCCAGTTTTCCCAGCAATTTTTGTGAAATAGTGAGGTCTTATCCCAGAATCTGGAATTTGGGTGATTATCAAATACTAGATTTCTGTAGTCATTGATTATTATGTCATGTGTATCTAACCTATTCCACTGATACACTACTCTATTTCTTAGCCAATACCAAATGGTTTTAATGACTGCTGCTTTATAATAGAGTTTAAGGTCTGGTATTGCCAGGCCATCTTCCTTTGTATTTTTATTTTTATTAATTCCCTTGATATTCTTGACTGTTTATTCTTCCAGATGAAATTTGTTGTTATTTTACTTATTATTCCTTTTTTCTCTTGACTCTACATCATTATCCTCATGGTCCTTCATCAGCTTTACATTTCTCTGGACTTGGAAGCAAAATATCTCCATTAGAATCTTCTCTTATATATAATCCAGATCTCTCACCCTCCACCCTTTCAGCTTAGAATGTTGCTTCATACTTCACTGAAAAAAAATTTGAAGCCATTTGCAAAGAGCCCCCTCTTCTCTCCTGTGACTCATTTCATTGCCTTAGATTCCTTCTGCTACTATCTTGTCCTTTATCCCTGTCTATTCAGGTGGTCTTTCTCCTTGCCAAAGCAAAATCCTCTGTCTGTTCATGTGATCCCATTCCATCTTCTCTCCTCCAGTAGGAGGATCTTCTTTCATCTATCATCCCTATTCTCTCACTAATTTTCAAGTGTATCCTATCTGCTAGTTATTTTCCTGTTACCTATGTTTCCCCTCTCCTCAAAAACAAAACAAAACAAAAAAAACAGACAAAAACAACAAAGCCTCACTTGATCTTAACCCTATAGACAATGTTCTGTAGCTCTCCTCTCTTTTATGGATATATTCATTAAGAAAGTCATTTGTAACAGATGCTTTTATGTTCTTTTTCTTTACTCCTCTCTTAACTCATTCTTCTTGACCTCTCTGCAGCTTTTAACAGTCTCTTTTTGATAGTCTCCTCTCTATAGGGTCTAGTAACACTATCTTCTTCTAGGTTTCTTTCTACTTGTCTGACCACTCCTCCTCTGTCTCTTACTGGATGTTCATCCGTGGTCATGTTAGTTAACTACTCAGGTATTCCTGGGCTGGGACCTTCTTATCTTCTCCCTCTTGACTATTTTTACTTGATGGTCTCAACAGTATATGATCTCAATTATCATTTCTATGAAGGCTCTCAGAATTATTTGTTCAGCTCCAACATATCTCCTACTGTTAAGTCTCATATTCCCAAATAACTATTGGACATCTAGAATTGGCTGTCCTATGAACAGCTTATATTTATTATGTCTAAAATTGATCTTGTCTTTCACCCCAAATCTTCCTCTCTTCCTAACTCCTCAATAATGGTAGAGTATCATTCTTTTTCTAGAGACCATTATCTAGTCATTATTTGTTATACTTTTGCCTTAGTTTTTCTTAATTTATATAACTTCCTACAAGTCTTCCTATTTTCTTCTGAAATCTTCATCTTTATTATTCCTTACAATGTACTGATATTTCATTATTTTCTTATGCTATTAATTTCTAAACCATTTGTCAGACACTTATTTTCAACTTTTTAATTATCATGATGTTACTGTGAATATTTTTATATTTAAAAAAATTCTATATTGCCGTTGAAAATCTTCAGGGGGGGTTAGCTAGGTGGCACAGTGGATAGAGTACCAGCCCTGAAGTCAGGAGGACCTGAGTTCAAATCTGATCTCAGATATTTACTGCGTCCTAGCTGTATGACCCTGAGCAAGTCCCTTAACCCCAAATGCCTCAGCAAAAAAACAAATCAAAACAAAACAAAAAAATGTAAATAAATATAATAAAATAAAATTATTTTTTTAAAAAAAGAAAAAGTCTTCAGGAAATATTTTTTCTAGGAGTAAGATGGTTAGATCAAATATCAATGTATTAACTTTGCTGGTAAATTTCAAATAGAGTTCCAAATTGGTTGAACCAATTCACAGATTCATTTATAATGAATTGATTTGCTTGTCTTTCTACAGCATTAGTTGTACCACTTAAATTATCGGTTTTGCTAGCATATAATTGTGTATAATAATTTCTGGAAATATATTTCCTCTCCTTTAACTGCAAATTTTCTTTTCTCATTTTTTAAAAAAGTAACATGTTGGTGTCCCTTCTTATATCAGACAGTTAGGTGGTCCAGTGGATGCAGTGCCAGGTCTAGAGGCAAGAAAACTCATCTTCCTGAGTGACTTTCTGGCCTTAGACACATTCTAATCGTGTTACCCTGGACAAAGTCTCTTAATGCTGTTGGCCTCAGTTTCCTAATATGTAAATGGCAATCCATTTCAGTATTTTTGCCAAGAAATCCCCAAATGGGATTTGAAGGGTGGAACATAATTGAAAAATGGCTGAGCAACTCTCTTGTCTGCTCTCCAATTGTCTCCTTTCCTCTCCTCTTTCTCCCGTCCTTCCTTTTCTTCCCTTATCTTTTTCCTTCTCTTTTCCCCCCTTGAATTCTCCCTCTTCTCCTTAATTTATTTCCTCTCTTCTTCTGCTCTCTTCCTGTTCTCTTCTTTCTTCCTCTCCTTCTCCCCATTCCTTCCTTTCTTCTTTCTTTCCTTTCTTCCTTATCTTCCTTCCTTTCTTCCTCTTTTCTCCCATCATTCTCTCCCTTCCTTTTTTCAATAGATATACTTTAACCCGTTAAGTTTTTTTTTTTCCAAGAGAGATACTTAATGAAGTGGTATTTTTAAAAAGATTTCAATAACTAGATGATTGAAATTTTCTTGAATATAATGTGTTATGTTTTGATTATTGAAGTAACTAGTCTATTTTGTTTTTCCTTGATATATGTTGTCACTTTATTATCTCAAATCATGACATGTATAAGGATAAAAAAATCTTTTCCCCAAATCTCAAAGAATATGGTATTTATCAAAAATTTATAGTTTAGCTTAGGGAATATAAGGTGCATTAGAGTTACAAGCAAAAAGGGTAAAAGCAGCAAGGATTACTCTCTTCTGGCAGCAGTAGTGAAGAAAAACTACTAAGCACTCAATAAGCTGTAAAGTAGAAATTTCTAATAATTTCAGGGTAGGTGGGTGCTATATTTTTTTTAATGTGTGGGGGCTTAATTTTTTTCTTTTAGTTTTATTGGATAATTTGCTTAATTGGTATCTATTTCAATTTGAGTAGTGGAAGCCCTTAATTGTTCTCACAGAGAGTTTATGGGTCTTGAAGCATACAGTGAGGGATAACTCTTTAGAATGGTTACCCTCTGGGGGAGGGAAGACATAAACAGAGGGATTCTGAGTGATAGAGCGTTACTAAAACAACACATCAATCTTTGGAATAATTGTTAGATGTGGTAGTGAAAAACATTTATGCTATTTTCAGGAAGCCCATGATAATACACTTGTCCTTCCACTACTGGACTGGGGTCCTTGATATGAAAAGGATGCTCTGCTGATACAGTTTTCTTGAAAACAAAAGAAAGACAAGTGAACTACATAAGCCATGAAAAGTAAACAAAACAAAACAAAATACCATGTATTTTTATATTTATCTAACCTTGTCTTCTATAGGCCTGACTTAAGGTACTAAAGCTAAAACCCCAAGATAAATTTAATAGGGACCTTGTTTGGGCCTATTTTCTTTGTGTGTGTATGTGTGTGTGTGTGTGTGTGTGTGTGTGTGTATGTATGTATATATGTATATGTGTGTGTATGTGTGTATATATATATATATGATGTACATATTGCAAAAAAAGTTAATTTACTTTTTTTTGCAATGAAATCTAATGTGCTCTATTTTTTTAAAAGCACTATCATCTTCAGAGCTGATGTTTACATGGCACTTTCACTCTGGTAAAATACTGTATAGACAGTATTTCATTTGAGCTTCACAACAATTTAATGAAGAAAATACTATAGGTGTTAAATGGTTTTTTTACATGAAGAAATAGATTCAAATGCATAAGATTTTTTTAAAAAAAAATAACATTTAGCCAAGTTGTTTGAAGTTTCCTTTTTTAAATGGACCTAGACTTTTAAATTCAATAATTGTGCTTTTAGAATTAGGCTGGAACATTTGTAACATTCTTTTACTAAAACATAAAACATTATTTGTTTTTGTTTTTGCTGAGGCAATTAAAGTTAAGTGACTTGCTCAAGGTCACATAACTAGGAAGTGATAAGTGATTGAGGTCAGATTTGAACTTCAGGGCCAGTGCTCTATTCACTATACCATTTATTCTATTTTTAAAATATTTTTTCCTTCATGACAGTGATGACTTCCTATGTCCAAGTTCCTTAATCATGGCATTAAGCACTCCCAGGAATATTGAAAAGTAGAGGAGGATCAATATTAAGAACTAAACAAAAAGCTAGATTTAAGCTCAGTTCTTTCTCTCAAAATTCAACTCATTACAGATAAATTAATTTGAGTTTTAGAATGCTTGATCTAGAAAGAGAAATGAAATGTAAATCTTCTTGGCATTATTAAGCATTTTATACATTTGTGTATCAATCCCTGAAAAACAATATCAATAAAATAATGGAAGCAAAATTGAACTAACAGGTTGTAATGCAATATATAATGCTTTCTTTGTATTTATGAAGTGTTGGCCTTTTACAGATTCTAAAACACTTTATAAATATCAATATTTGTAAAAAGTGACATTTTTAAAACATGAAATTCTTTCAAATTTAAAAATTTATATCTTTTTTTTAAATGGAGAAATATAAGAATCAATGTCTTGTTAATAAAAAAAAATTTAAAAACGCCACCAATGTTCTTTCAATTATTTTTAAATGTCTAATATAGTATAAATAAATTCTTTCTTTCTTTCCTTTCTCTCCTCATTCAGGTTTTTCCAGAGATCTATCATACCTGACTTTTCTAAAATTCAATTCATCTTCTTAACTTCTTTCTTGTTTATTTTGTGGTTAGATTTTTCTAATTCGGAGAGGGAGATTAAGATCCCATTAACATAGTTTTGTTGTTTATTTCTTGCAACTCATTTAACTTCTCTAAGAATTTGGATGCTATATCACTTGGTGCATATATGTGTAATATTGTTATTACTTCATTATCTTATGATACCCTTTAGCAAGATGCAATTGTCTTCCTTATATCTTTTAATTAGATCTAGTTTTGCTTTTGTTTGTTCTGAGATTAGGATTGCCACTCCTACTTTTTTTTTTTTTTAAATTTCAACTGAAGCATAATATATTCGGCTCCTGTCTTTTACCTTTACTCTGTATGTATCTGTTTCAAATGTATTTCCTGTAAACAACATATTGTGAGATTCTGATTTTTAATCCACTCTGCTGTCTGCTTGTTTTATGAGAGTCATCCCATTCATATCCACAGTTAAGATTACTAATTCTGTATTACCTGCAATCCTATTTATACTTTTCTTTCTCCTTTGATCTTTTCCCTCCTCACCAGTTTTGCTTCCAATTCCCACCTCCCTCAGTTTCTCCTCTTTTATTAGTTCCCCGTTTCTTATTCATTTCCTCTTTTATTGGTGCCTTCTCTTCTAGTATTTTCTTCTATTTCTTCTCCTTCTCCTACTTCATTATAGGGTGAGACAAATTTCTATGCCAAACTAACTATGTATGTTATTCCCTTTTTGTGCCAAATCTGATGAGATTAAGGTTCTAACAATTCTCATTCCCTTCCCTTCTTTCCATGTACAGTAATAGATCTTCTGTCCATTTTACCTTCATTTTTTCTTCTCCTATTACAATCCTTTTTCCATCCCTTAATTTTTTTATATCATCATGCCAAAGTCAACTTATACCCACAGCTTCTGTCTATGTCTACCCCTTCTAACTAGCTTCATAAAAACACAATTCTTAAAAGTTAAAAGTATCATTTTCCCATGTAGAAATAAACATTTACATTTCTAAAATATTTTTTTCTTTCTTATTTACCTTTTTATGCTTCTCTTGAGTCCTATATTTGAAGATGAAATTTTTGTTCAGTTTTGGTTTTTTCATCAGAAATAGTTGAAAATCCCCTATTTTATCAAATACCCATCTTTTCCCCAAAAAGATAATGCTGAGTTTTGCTAGGTAGTGAATTCTTGCTTGTAGTCCAAGCTTCTTTGCCATCTAGAATATGATATTCCAGGCCTGCCAGCCCTTTAATATGGAAATTGCTAGGTCCTAGGTAATCCTGATTATGGCTACTCAATATTTGAATTATTTCTTTCTGTTCATTTGTAGTATTTTCTCCTTGTTGTCATAATTTTGGAGTTTAGCTGCAATATTTCTTGGAGTTTTTATTTTGGGATCTCTTTCAGGGAGTGTTCAATGGATTCTTTCAATGACTATTTTACCCTCTGGTTCTAAGATATCAGGGCAGTTTTCCTTGATGACTTCTCGAAAGATGTTGTCTAGACTCTTTTTTTTATCATGGCTTTCAGGTAGTCCAGTCATTTGTAGATTATCTCTTCTGGAGCTATTTTCCATGTCATTTATATTTTTAATGAGGTATGTTACATTTTCATCTTTTTTTTCATTTTTTAAATTTTGTTTGACTGATTCTTGATGTCTTCATTCACTTCCATTTGTCCAATTCTAATTTTAATGAATTATTTTCTTCAGTTACTTTTAAAGGAGCTAAAAAATCTCTTTGAGACCCCAGCTTTTGGGATATCTGACAAAACTGCTAGAAAAATTGGACACTAGTATGGCAGAAAGTAACACTGACCCACACTTAACAGCATATACCAAGATAAGGTCAAAATGGGTTCATGATCTAGACATAAAGAATGAGATTATAAATGAATTAGAAGAACATAGGATAGTTTACCTCTCAGACCTGTGAAGGAGGAAGGAATTTGTGTATTTGGAATACGTTGCTCCCACTGAAGAACTAGAGATCATTATTGATCACAAAATAGAAATTTTTTATTATATTAAGTTAAAAAGGTTTTGTACAAACAAAACTAATACAGGCAAGATTAGAAGGGAAGCAATAAACTGGGAAAACATTTTTACATTCAAAGGTTCTTGATAAAGTTCTCATTTCCAAAATATATAAAGAATTGATTCAAATTTATAAGAAATCAAGCCATTCTCCAATTGATAAATGGTCAAAGGATATGAACAGACAATTTTCAGATGAAGAAATTGAAACTATTTCTAGTCATATAAAAAGGTGCTTCAAATCATTATTGATCAGAGAAATGCAAATTAAGACAACTCTGCAATATCACTACACAACTGTCAAATTGATTAAGATGACAGGAAAAAATAATGAAGAGAATGTCAGAAAACTGGGACACTGATACATTATTGGTGAAATTGTGAATGAATCCAACCATTCTGGAAAGCAATTTGGAACTATGCTCACAAAGTTATCAAACTATGCATATCCTTTGATCCACTACTGGGCTTATACCCCAAAGAGATCTTAAAGAAGGGAAAGGGACCTACATGTGCTAAAATGTTTGTGTCAGCCTTTTTGGTAGTGGTAAGAAACTGGAAAATGAATGGAGGCCCATCAGTTAGAGGATGGCTGAATAAATTGTGGTATATGAATGTTATGGAATATTATTGTTTTATAAGAAACAACCAGCAGGATGATTTCAGAGAGGCTTGGAAAGACTTACATGAATTGATACTGAGTGAAATGAGCAGAACCAAGACATCATTATACATGGCAACAACAAGATAATGCAATGATCAACTCTGATGGACGTGGCTCTCTTCAATAATGAGATGATTCAAACCAGTTCCAGTTATTCAGTAATGAAGAGAATCAGCTATACCCAGAAAGCTATGGGAAATGAGGGTAGAACACAACATAGCATTTCCACTCTTTGTGTTATTGTCTGCTTGCATTTTTGTTTTCCTTCTTTGGTTTTTTTCTTTCTTTCTAGATCAGATTTTACTTGTGCAGCAAGATAACTGTATAAATATGTATACATATATTGGATTTAACATGTATTAGACTACCTGCCATCTAGGGGAGGAGGTGAAGGAAGGAGGGGAAAATTTGGAACAGAAGGTTTTGCAAGGGTCAATGTTGAAAAATTACCCATGCATATGTTTTGTAAACAAAAAGCTATAATTTTTAAAAAGCTCTTTAAAGTTGAGACCATTTAATATCTTTCCTGTGAGACTTCATCTGTAGGCATTTTGCCATTGTTGTTTTCTTGTGGGTTTGTATTCTGATATTCTCTGTCACCATAGTAGCTTTCTATGATTAGCTTTTTTTTTGCTTTTTTTTTTTTTTTTTTTTTTTTTTTTTTTTCTCAATTTTAAAAGTTGAGTTCTGCTCCTTGGACACAGGGGAGATTATCCCGAGCTTCTTTTGCAGGGGTACAGAGGCCTCTCACAAAATTTCCGTTATACTGGGGCTTTTCCACTGTGCTGGGTCGGCCTGGCCAAGTCTTACCTGGTATGCTGGGTTTGGAGGCTATTTGCTTTCTGTAATTGTATTGGACATCTCACAGCAGACCTGCTGATCCTCTGGCTTTCTGAACGAGGATAGAGTAGGCAATGTTGCTGTTCTTTTACTAAGAGTCTCCCACTAAATTTTCCATTCTGGATTTCCTATTTCAGGCCTCCCCAAGCCATCTCTATATTGTGCCGTGTTTCCCTCTGACCAACTGAGACAGACCCCTCCTGAAGTCTTACCAAGATATTTTAAGCTGGAAAATTATTATAACTCTGACTGTTTGTGGGTTCTTTCACTACAAAATCTGTTCAGAGGCTTGATCTAGCATTGATTCTGAGGGAAGCTAGAGAGAGCTCAGGCAAAATCCTATCTTCTCTGCCATGTTGACTGCTCTGAACTAGTTGTTTTGTGCAGAGAGATATGTGTTCCAAGGCTGCATTGAGTATGTCTGACTTCCACTGGTTTCCTCACAAATGAATTCCAAATATGGATCAAGTAAAAATATATAGATGGTTCAATATAGTGTATCAATCCTATTAGAAAAACAATTTGATATTTAAGTACAGTGATTTGATACCTTTTATGATGTATTAAAAAGTGGCATTTTTATTTTACATGAAATTATCCAATAGAATGAAGAATTGTCATCCTATTCTTTATTGCAGCATGGCATCAGCAGGTGGGAAGACTGGGACTTCATTCTCCATTTTCAGTATTTCATTAATTGTCTGATAATTACCTTGAATATTTTACTATTCATTCTAAGTTAAATAATCTTTTAAAATCTCTACTCATAAGTAAATCCATTTATGACTTTATTCGTCTTTATTACCCTTCACTTAGCCTTTTATATTTCAGATATTTCCCATTCTTTTGAGGAAAAAGAAATCAAATTTATATTAATCAGTTCTCTTTTTAATACATTTAACCTCTTTAGACTCTCTGGCTACTACTACAGTTAGCAAAGACTCCTTTGCTCTTACTTTTGTTGGAATTTTCTTTTTCTGGAAAAATGTGTTTGTTTTTTAATCCACATGTACTTGGAAAGTCAATATTTTTATTGCTAATCTAGACATTTCTACTAGATTTATTTTTGCCATTCAATAAATATTTTTGAATCCCTAGTATGTGTTCAGGATACTGACCTAGGTAATGTGTACCTTTTTCTTGATTTTTTATCTCCAAAACAGGAGAAACAGGGATGATCATAAAAGAGAATATGAGTTTATTCAAAAAACATTTATTAAGCATAGTTTCACATGTAATGGTAATTTGACCCCAAATTGACTTCAGGATCAATGGATTTACATCTTCCTGAGATGAATTCTTGATTTTTTTAACCATTTAAAAACTTCTGCATGAATATTTGTATCATAGATTGATAGTTCCCCAAAGTCCAAAACTTCATTTATTGATTTATTATTGATCTAAAGCTGAAAAAGATCTTACAGAAGATCTAATTCAAGGTCTTCATTTTATAGAAGAGAAATCTGGAGCCTGGAAAAGATGAATAAACATGGCTAAAGGTATGCAATTCGTGAACATCAGAAATTTAAGATTAACCCAGGCACTCTGACCCCAAAGTCCTTTCTCTTTCTTCTATGAATTTAGCATAATGCCTAATGAGCAATTTAAGACTTATGTTTTCTCCACAACAGCCCTATGGGAAAAGGTAAAGGGGAGACAGTATTAGTCTAGCCAAGTGTGGGATAGGAGATGTTTATGTTCCTGGGAAAACAAGTTGCCCTCTCTTGCATATATTCCTTACCATTTTGTGGATAGGGACACTGCTGTCTAACTCTTCCTTGGAGTTAGCTTATTTCAGAGGTTTGATTCCCTTAGATAATACCTACATTGTATAGTTCACTTTAGCAGTTAATACCTCCATTCTGTCCCTCATGTAGGAACATTTTGTATGTCAGACAGCACAGCCGAAGGAGGAAATGAAATTAACTGAGGCATCCTTCTCCTTCCTAGAAAGATTGGGTAGATCATGAAATCTGTATTCAGAGGCTGTAAAACTATTAAAAACAAATAAAAAACGAGTTGTTGGGGTTTTTTGGCTTATAGCCATATTCAGATGTGGGTCTGAATCTTTGCTCCTTTCACTTTTATTTATATATCTTGCCTTCATAGCTTCTCTTTTTCTGACTTGCTTTTTACAACAATTAAGAACACAGATCAAAAACAGTTATTCTGGAACAAATTTTTATCCAAGATGTCATTAGGGCTAATTAAAAAAGAAAATGTAAGAAATTTCAAAGAAAAGGGCAACTTTCAGTTTAACATCTACCTTCTCAGACAAAAATGAGTAGGCAACAAGGCAAAACTTCACTGCATGCCTAAATTCTCTCTTCTTTATGCCTCAGAATTTTATATTTATTTTGACTTGTTTGACTTGAATGAGGAAAGAGGGGGGCAAGTAGCCAAGAGCAGCCCAACCCTGCCTTTAAACGCAGTCTTCTCTTTGCTCACCACTATCTCTAGTTTATCCTTTTACCTTCCATTCCACCCTTTTGTTCTTACTAATCAAATTTTTAATCCTATCTCACTTTATATACCCTTGAACACTTCTTACTTCTCCTGGATAGAATTATGCCATTTTTCAGTTCAAAGAAAGAATAGCTTGTCTTTTCCCAGAGTGGGGAAGCTCCAACAGACAGGTAACTTTTCTCTTCCTATAGAGAAATAACTTTCAATTCATACTCCATCTCTGAAAGTCACTTCATTTTATAGATTTAGGAAAACCACTACTACCCCCAATACTTCCTAAAAATTAGAATTCTCCCAAAGTAGAGTAGGTTACCTTTAGAGGTGATGGGTTCCCTCTCTTTGGAGAGTTTCCAGAGATAAGGAGGAGAATGAAGATGTGGCCTTTTGGGGTGCTTTGAGATTTGAAACATACTCTACAGAAATTATTATTTTATTCTCAAAACTAACCTAGAAAATATATGCTATTATGATCATCCCCATTTTGTAAATGAGAAATCTGAGTAAATTAGTAGGCAAAAAATCTTGCCTAACTTGCCTTGGTTCACCCAGCTAGAAAATATCTATGGCAGGATTTGAACTCATGTCTTCCCAAATGCAGTTCATTGCTGTTAGCCACTTACAAGCAGAAAGTATAGAATAGAGATGATTTTTCTGTAGGAATTAGACTAAATGGCTGCTAAAGTCTCTTCCAGCTCTCAGATTCTCTGTCTTGGTAAATAAATACTATTTCCTCGTCATAAAAATTCAGATACTTTCAATCTCATGGTTTCTGAATTTTGAACCAGATTTGAATTTTTGATACCTTAAATTCACTTACTTTTAGTAAAAATTTGTTTTCCTTTTCCTAAGAAAAATAGGTCATAAATCAGACTTAAATGACTTTTTGGAGATAAAATAGCTCTTAGAAATTTTGCATTTTGATGAGATGAGTTTAAATGAGCCAAATGCAATCAAATGAACAGCCCTTAAAATATATTATGTGTGAAAAATCAAATCAAGAATGCTTTGAGCAAAACATTTAAGACTTTAGTATATTGAAACCATTTGAAAAATATTCTAAATGATGAACAAATAGAATATGTGATCAGGTTTTATAATTCACAAAACCCCTCCCCAGTAAGTTTTTAAAAATCTTATTCTATGAAGACATTTATTTGATTAGTTTTAAGATAAGAAATCAACTAATTTTAACTCCTGATTTTATATCTCATACTGCGAAGTTGACTTATTTTAGTGATGGCAAATCAGTGGTGACAAAAGCTTTCAATGGGCTTAAAAATCCTGTTACTGTTATCCTTAATATAGTGTTTCTGCAATGAATAACCTCTTCTGTTGAAGGAAATGCTCGAGTAAGATAAGTTTGTGTTTATCTATGAGATTTAGGTTATGCTTCCAAGGATTGTGCTTCCATTTTCTTGAATAAAACAGTTGTTGAGTTTTAAAGAACAGTACAGAAAGGATAAGAAGAGGTTCTAGGACTAAATGCAGAGGATCCAAAAGTGGAGTGTTCTGCATCCTCAGGAAAACTGAACTGAATGGACTGTTGGAGGGCCGGACTATATTAAAAACAAAAACTTTGTTTTGTGGGCCTTTAAATAAAGAAACTTCATAGCCCTGGGTGAGGGGGATAAATGTCCTCAGCTGCTGCATCTGGCCTGCGGGCGTAGTTTGAGGACCCCTGGGACTAGAGCATAGAAGAAATGAGGTGTTCTGGAAGGCAGAACTGCTTTGAGAGTGTGAGGGAGACTTAATGAGGTTATAGTTGCTGGGATGACTCTAAAAACAAATGGAATACTGAGGCAGAGTTTAAGGCTGAAATAAATGGAATAATGCAGATAGTTCCTGAGAAATACATGTGGTCAGGAGACTGGGGAAGAGGAGCTGTCCAGCTCACAGAGCTAGTTCATGAAATAATATTGAAACAAAGAAAATTAAAAGGGCACAGTGTTTAAACTATGTGAGGAAGGTATAACCCAGTGTGTGGGTAACACTTTTTTTTTTCAGGTTATTTACTACTTAGGTGATATAATTAAAAATTAAATGTGTATGTGTGTTTCAGAATAAAAGAAAAATATTTTTCTTAATCTTCTGATTTGATGTGATTCAGAGAGCAAAGTGAGATTTCTTGAATCTTTTTACCCCCTTTCAATTAAGTCCATATTGTTTCTCTTTAGATAACAGTTGCCACCCCCCCTCCCTCCCACCTTTGTATTTAGATAAAGATAGTCTGAAAGGAATACTTTAGTGCCATAAATGCTATTGAAAGCTGAACTTTTTTTTCTTCTAAAGATAACCTTAATCACTTCACATGATGATAGAGTCCTTGGTTTTTTGTCAGAATTAAAG
Source organism: Sarcophilus harrisii (assembly GCF_902635505.1). Classification (NCBI taxonomy): domain Eukaryota; kingdom Metazoa; phylum Chordata; class Mammalia; order Dasyuromorphia; family Dasyuridae; genus Sarcophilus; species Sarcophilus harrisii. The sequence continues at coordinate 128,564,861 of NC_045429.1, forward strand.
ATCCGTCTGTCTACATAATGGCCATCAATGTAGCAATTTGGATGCTTTGACAAGTGTGCCATTCTATTGTCCTCATTTTATAGTGATACTGAAGCAGAGGGGAGTTAAGTGGTTTGTCCTAGATCACTCAGCAAATTAGTGGCAAGGCTGAGTTGAAAATCTTAACTGCCCGTGTAGGCCTCATTTGTTGTGCAGCCATGGTTTCCTTCTTATAGACAATAATATAAATTTATATCTATCATAGTGTATGAGGGTGTACAGTAAAATTTTGGTCATATTGTGCCTGGTGCAGAGAGGTTGAGTCATTCTATCTGAGAAAACAAATTTTTCAGATAATTGAGGCTGTAGTTCTTTTATAATACCTACTGATGCATTGGGGGCTCCTTAGATACAGGAATTTTTATTTATCATTATTTTTTTTTTAATTTTTGCTTTCCCTTCATTTTCTTCCTCCATCTGCCACATATTCACAAATGCATGTGTGCACGCACACACCCACCCACACCCCCTCCGCCCCTCCCCACACACTTTCCTCCCTAAGGGACCAGATCATTAGATTTCAAGGCTCCACTTTGCCTCTCCATTCCTGGCATTCTGTTGTACTTTTGTAGTGTTTGGCAAGGATTTGCTGTTGACACACTTCTATGAGTCTTTTTACTTATTTCCACTCAAGTGTCATACAGTCACTTCAAATTCATCACACCTAAAAATAAATTCTTTATTTTCCTCCCCAATTGTTACCTTTAAGTTATTTAAAGATATTGCTACTTTTAAATTGGGTGCTATTATTGTTCTGTTACCCTTGTCCGAATCTTCATGATCCCCATGGACCACAGAACACCAGGCTCTGCTGTCCTCCATTATCTGTCCAAGCTCATGATTGTTGCTTCCATGACACACTCTATCTATCTCATTCTCTACCGTCCCTTCGCCTCTTGCCTTCAATCTTTCCTAACATCAAAATCTTTTCCAGTGTGTCTTGTCTTCTTATTATATAGCCAATATATTTAAGCTTCAGCTTCAACATTTCTCCTAATGAGTATTTTGAATTAATTTATTTATGTATTTAATGACTGACTTGATCGTCTTGCTGTTCAGAAGACTCTCAAAAGTCTTCCCAAGCACTAGAATTTGAAAACATTAATTTTATGTGTCCAGATTTCCTTATTTCCAGACTCATTGGTGTCATTTTTGATTTTTCATTCTGCTTTGCTCCAATCAAGTCATTATTTCTTACTTCACTCTTTTTCTATTGTTTCTTCTTTTCTCTTTCTACTGATAATAGGCTAGTTCAGGTTTGTATCGCCCCATACCAGGACCACTCTGTCACTCTTACTAGTTTTCATGCCTCTCTACCAATCACTAATGTGAAAAATACTCTTTATAAAACACCCCTTTAATCTTTTCAGACCCTTTGCTTAAAAATTTTTTGTAGGTGCATATTAACTTTAAAAAATCCAAATTCGCAAGCTTAATGTTGTCATATTGAGTCTAAATCCCCCAACCTAACCTCTTACTTTTTCCTTTTTCAAGTCAAACTGATCCATTCACTGTTCTCTAAACATATTCTGCTTTTTGTCACAATTGTATCTTTTCTCTTGCTTTTCTGTGCTTACTATCCAAGTCACCCAGGCAAATTCTTCCTATCCTTTAAATCTTGGCCTCTCAAAGAAACCTTGCCTGATCACTTCAACTGGAAATTATCTTTACCTCCTCTCAACTCCTATAATTCATATAATCTGTACTCCTTTCACAGCATTTTATATAGTTAATTTAATTGTATTAAATTATTTGTATACAATGTATTATCATTCCACATGAAGTACAAGTTCCTTCTACTCCTTGATAGCTATAAAACTCACCACATTGTTATGTTTTTAGTAGATTGTCAGTAAATATTTTCTGAATAGATTACCTCCTAGTTAATGTGAATATTAAACCTGTTCATGTAAATAAGGTGGGAAAAATACAACACAGTAGTGATTAAAACATTTTAAAAATTAATAATTAGTATTTTAATATATGTCTTTTTCTAATTTATCTAACTGGACAAAAGTCATCTTTTATATATACATACTTGTTTCAGGCATATGGTAAAGTGGCAATTCATGTTTCATTTGGAAGTCAACAATAAGTTAATTTACAGCATTTATAAAGTGTTTTCTATGTGCCAAGCATGGTACTAACCCTGGGGAATATGAAGAAAGTTTCACTTATCTATATTCAGAAAACTTACATTCTAATACTGTAGACAGTATGCAAACAAGCATATACATAGAAGATTTGTTCAGAATAGACTGACACTGTAGCTATCCAGTATTTGTGATTTGTGAATGTGCTTCGTTTGTATGCATTCCTAGAAATATCCTATAAACTACTATGATTTAGTGCCAATCCTTGGAGCACAAAAATATATATTCTCAAATCACTAAGGGAGTAGAAAAAGTCCATTGTTAAATAGCAACCTGCTTTAAATAGTGAGATAAAATTGAACTGGAAAACTGTGTAAAAATCCTTTAAAATGCTTTTGTATTAGAATTCACCACTTTTATATATTTCATTATTAACTTGGTTAAAATGGCTGAAAATGAGGGGGAAAATGTACTAGATGTTCCTATGTAGGCAGGTGAAAAGGTAAGGGTTTTGCAATTTTACTGACTATAATTTCTTTAAAATTAAGAATGGGCAAAAATCAAGCTTTGGCCATGCTGGTCTGCTGAACTATTTCCCCCAATCTAACCACAGAAGACCAGGCTGCATCCAGTTCAGGTAACACTGTGATCCACTAGATTCAGCACAGATATCTTTATAAATTATTGACTTCTCTTAATACTTTCAAGTAGGATTTGAGCATTACCAAAGTGCTAACTCCTAGTGATGGTGTTAAACCAGTAGTATATCCCCAAATCTCAGTGAATCTTCTCGCTTTACCCTTCCTTTCTGATTTCCTTCCTTGTAGTTCTTTAGCTATACGGGTTCAAATGCAATTTTGATGGTCCAAGAACTAATTTGCAACATATCTCTAGCCCTCACTTCCATTTTTCATTACAATAAATGATTGTTTGTTAATAATTACTCCTTTAAAATTTATCATTGTATCTAAGTAAGCAGTTTGAATTCTTTATTTTAGCTAATTCTTCAATTGAAAGTTACACAATAGAACAAACAAATAAGAGATCATAGTACTCAATGAATATAACATAGGTAGATATTCACCATATACCACTAATAAATGAGCAAAACTTAATTATCTCTAATTTCAATTCAGTAGAAAGTTTCCAATGTAAATAAACTTTTACTCTCTGTAAATATGGTATTATATATCATGATGTGACTATGGAATCATAGCTTAATCTCCTATTCATATTTCAGCATTTTATGTATGATTTTGGAGGAATTTGAAGAATAAGTAGGTTATGAAGGACTTTAAATATCAAAAAGAGAAATTTATATCTTATAGATTATAAGGAATAGCTGGAGTTTACTGAGAAGAGGTGAAGTGACAGTGACATGATTGGAACCTGATTTAAGAAAATTTATTTCAGTATGTGCATGGAGAAAGACTTGAATTTCAGAAAGACTGAAAGACAGAAAGATCAATTATGAGGTCACTGAAACAGTCAGTGTGAGAATAATGTAAGAAGTTGAATTAGGTTGATGATTAGGTTAATGGAAAGAAAGAAATGGCTGTGGAGGGTGTGGCAGAAGAAAACTGGTAAGAAGTGGCAACTACATGGATGTGAAGTGTAAGAGATGTGAAGAGGATGATAATGAGATTGTAAAACTGAGTGACTAAAAAGATGGAAATGCTCTCCACCGAAATGAAAAGTGGACATAGAATGGCTTTCAGTGGAAAGATTTTTGCATATCCTTGCCTGCTCAAGCCATGTAGATATTCTCTCCTACACTAAATGAAAAGCACGAAAAAAGGATTCTTATTCACTAGGCAAGGTCCTAGAGTAGAGCTTAGTTATCATGCAAGGTGATCTGGTGAGCAACTAATATATATATACTTGGAGAAGAAAGCTAGAAAATCCCTATACAACTGCTACTTTGAATTGGTATATGTCTTCCCAGATGAGGAGGTTCCCTCAAAGAGAAAGAGGAAGGCTGAGAATTTCAGCAGTAAGTGATTGGTTGAATAGGGCATTTGAGTATTGAACAATAATGGTAATAGATAGGTTTGGTGTTGAAGGTCAAGTCTTATGAGTAACTACTACAGGAAGAGTGGATTGAACATATAGCCTTTGAGACATTCTTTGATTCTGCAGGGAACTTCATGCCCCACTCTTCTGGGCTATAAAATACTTTCTACCTAAATGTCATAGGTATTATTTTCAATTATGAAATCAGATGCTATATTTTCTTTAATTATCTTTTGCTCTTTACCTGAAATAGTTTTAAGTATAGAAGTCCATTCATCATAATGGAACATTGAATTTAGAACCTAATTATAACTTCTCCACTAATGATTATAGTAAGAGAAGCATCCTGCTAATGTGGTTGATAAGTGTATCTAATTCCTTCCTGACAGTATATTAGTTGGTAGTGAAATACAAATAAATAGAAATAAAGGTTGATAACATTTCAACTACTAATAATGTTAACTTCACATTCTCTCAGGTTGGTTCAGTTTATTTTATCCTAAGTAATGATGAGCCTAAATGAAGTCATTCCCCAAACTAAGCATCTTAGGAGTTATTTAAACAAGACAAAATTTTGTTTGATTAACTCTAACTATTGGAATCCCAGGACAAAGTGATGAAATTCATTTATATATTCATTTACTTTGAAGCATTTAGTGTTCATTGCATTGAGATGTACAGTAATAATTATATCTTTAAAAAATGTCCAAGGAAGGGAACCTAATTAATGGATGCTAATGGACTGGGTTTGTGGACCTTATAGATTCCTGACTGAATTACCTCTGGTCAGATTTGAAAGCTTAAGAACTTAGTTTTATCAGTTCATCTACAGTTTGTCATTCTTTGACATAATTGAGTCACATTAAGCAAAATTATAAAGCTCTGACTTTTCAAACCAGATTCCAATTTTTTAATCCTTCAGGAGGATTCTTTATAGTATTCTAGTCTGTTCCTTTCAGTTTTCTAGTCATGCAAACTTTGAAACCTGGGAGTCAGTTCTCACTAGTTGTTGTTTGTCCTTCATTCTCAGTCCTTACTGGTTGTTGATTGTCCTTTATTCTCAAAGAAAACCTTGACATTAGAGACATGATGCCATGACATGTAAGTGTATTGGATTCAAGTGAGGGAGGGCTGGGCAAGGTCACCTTCCTCAGTTTCCCTTCCAGACCCATCTGGGTCCAGTGGCAAGATACAGATGAAGACAACTGGAGATGGCCCTTCTATTTGTTCATCCTTATATCCAGTCAATTAGAAGCCCTACTCCATTGTTCCTTCCGGACTTGATAATTTAAGAACTGAGGAGTAAAGGAATTTATTAGTAAAATGTTCAAAGCCAAAAAAAAGAGCTTATTAACCATGAAATGAGAACAAGGGAAGATAAGTATGTTTGAAATGTCAGGAAAAAAATATGAAGGTCTTTGACTTGTAAAAAATGACTAGAATGATATGGACAATAGTTGCACAAGATGCACAGGCATGTTTAGGCTTTAAGGATCTACATTATTTGAGAAGAGATCCAGATAAATGAGATAATAGACGCATTTGAATCTTTGAGAGTATTCTTTCATGTCTCCTTCATATGTTTTTATTTATTCTTCTTGTCACTATCTTAGTCAAGACCTGATAACTTTACCTGTAAATCATTACAATTCTTTTCTGAGGCTTATTCTTATCTCTGCTCTCTTCCATTGAAGAATCCATCCTGAATGCCATTTGTGTCTTCTAATTTAATATGGCATATACCACGATTCTCTTGAAATCAGAAACCATCAATAGTTTCTTGTTACCCAAGGAAATAGTCTCAGCTGAAGTTATCTTTGATCTTAATAATCAATAAAGACTTTTCCCCTCTGGGATTAATGTATAGCAATTTGTTCACATCTGACATTTATCATGTGTTATACTTATTAACATATGGGGGTTGTAAACTCCATGAGAGACTGATAAAATTTTTGCACCTCTTTTGTCACCGAGTATAATGCTGTGCACATAATTAGAAGGATAAGAATAGGGCTTGTGATTTCATTGATACAAGGAATTCCCACATGAGGAAACTCCCTCTACCAATGCAGGCACTTACCTTCTCTGCAAATTGTAGTTTTAGAGAATTATCCAGAACACTTAGCGTTAAAGTGACTTGTCATAACTTCTCTGGGCTCTAAATATAACATAAAACATATTTGATAATTTTCCTATTTTATGTAACTTGTGAAATTGTTAAAAAGGAGGAACTAATGAAATAATGGATGTATAAATGCTTTAAAAAGGCTAATATGTCCTGCACTTTGAAGGTCTCAACATTATTTTTTTTTAATGTGCCTGTGTTGGTAAGAAAGCTGACCCTATAGCATGCTCACTATGGAGAGCTATCATTATTCTTTCTATATTTGAAGTAAATCAAAGAAGACATCATTTAGTTTCTTTTTATTTGTTTTCCCTTATTGTTGGGTGCAAAATTTTCTCCTAATGATGTATGTCAAAAACATAATAGCCAAAAATCATCAAATCAAAAAACAGTTTGATTGAACTCCATATGGAAAATTTCAGCAAATGATATCAATTGGAAGTTTTGATTGGCATATGTTTGGCATTTATCATATTATGACACATGAAGCACTGAGCAGTAATCTAATAACAAGCCCCCTGATAGAAACAAGAATGGAAAATGTCATATCATTAACCCAATGCAATAAACACTGACAAAAATGTATGAATAATGCAAACATTGACATGCTAGCGGGAAAAAAACCAGTTATCAAGGGGAAAGTAATGTTTCCCTAATCAGTGCCTGGGTAGTTATTACTATTTGACACTCACAACCACTATATTTCAATTAGTCAGACATTTTGCTCCTGTACACTGAAATAGGACATCAATTATCATGGGAAATGGAATATACTTAAAATGGCCACATTTTGATTTCAATGAATTTTCTTTCCAGCCCAAAAACGTCATTAATAGTCTCTCTTTTTAAGTTTAGTTTTAGAAAATTTTTCTTTTCACTAAGACATCCAGAAAATGTCTGAGGATCCATATAATGATATATAGATATGGATATATATACACATATAAATGTACATCATAAACATACATATGCAATACATATATATGTTAGAGATCTAATTTTATATAAAGATTTTGTATAAAGGGATATTCTACTTCCCCAAATCTTCATACTGTAATATAACTCATGCTACATGGCATAGTAGATAGGATGCTGACCTGGAGTCAGGAAAACCTAAGTTCAAAATACAGATTCAGACATTTATTGGTTATGAAACCCTGACCAAATCATTTAACCTCATTAAACCTTAGTTTCTTCTGTAAAACAATGGAGATAATAATAGCACTTATCTTCCAGGTCAAATTGTAAAGGTCAAATAAAATAATATTTGTAAAGTTCTTTACAAACCTTAAAGTATCATTTGACTGTTACTACTACTAGTACTACTACTACTATCACCCTACCACTACCACTTCTACTACTGCTACTACTAATAAAAATAGCTATAGTTTCCTCTTACTATTTTCTCACAATTTTGAGGCAGAAATACAATTTGTTTTCCTCAGTAAAATATTTTCACTGGTAAAATATCAAACAGCAATTTTGAATACCTAAACACAAATAGAACAGAGATATTAAAAACTAATTCTTTTGTTGTCATTAGTTTTATTCTTTATTGCTTTCCTTTTCATTTTGCCTAACTTTAACTTTTAAAAGATTTTAAATAAGAGTTAATGAATTTATCCTTTTACTAAACCTTAAGTCAAGGCTTTGTTAGGTCATTGTAATTGATGCCATAGCAGCCCACCATGAAGTAAATTCAGCATGTTAATGGTACAGTAATACACATACCAAATGCATAATTTTCAGGGGCCTGGCTCTGGGGCATAGAAGGAATGTTTAATGCTATGAGACCTTTGTAAATTTTCAAGTAGATAAATTTTGTCTTGGATGATCTTCCTTCTTCTTTCTGACTCCTATCTGATGGATTCATAGTAGTATCATGCTGAGCTCTAGCCATAAGTTGCCCAAAGATTTCATATAGAATCATTCCTAATAATCTTGTAAATTTGTCTATCAGTCTATCATTTAGTAATCAGGGAATGTGAATATACATTTATTAAGTGCCTAGTGTGTCCCAGACATTGAAGTAAGCAATTTTTATAAATGTTATCTCATTGATATAGTAACATATACAATGAAGGTCTGGATATATCATGTCTTAGATACCACAAGAATATTTAAATTGTTTCTGTTATGAAAATCAAATTCAAATTCAAACTCATTGCACCAAGCAAATGCCTATCATCATCATGCTTATTTTATTTCTGTTCCTAAAATTTTTTAAATTAGAAAAAGCATAAGGAAAACATTAAAGTATTAAAAGCTATCAGTGTACAAGAATAATTTTTAAAAATACTAATAGGGAATATTTTTCTATTAAAAATTCAATTATTAACCTTTTGAGCTTTGAGAGTATGAAAATTTTGAGAATTTTAAGTTGACAAGAGTGATATGGGAAATGTCATTGCTAATACAGTATTTTAAAATCCTTTCAGAGAATAGTATGTTGTGGATTCCCAGCCTATATAATTTAAAACTCAAACATCAGTTTTTCTTTTCTAGGTCAATAGAGAAATCTCTCCTTAATAAGTTTACAAGATTTTATATGTGTGTGTGTGTGTATGTATGTATGTGTGTGTGTGTATATATATATATATATTTAGAGATGCCTAGACATGGAATATGGACACTAACAAAGGGATAAAAGCCAAGGCTTAAAATAATTTAAGAAAGCAAGAGACAATACGTTTTGTGGCTACATTGAAAACAAAAAGAAAATGAATTATAGTATAAGATGACTAATTATAGGGCTGGGTAAGTAAACAATGCATGACAATTTAAGAGCTGAAGTTTTAATACTTACTTTGCTTCAGTTGTCACAGAATGTTTGGAATTTCACACAAAACTCTTGTTGTCTATTCAACTCTATAATGATGACAAATGCAGTTTCCAAGTAAATCATACTCTTTCTACCTGCTGTCCTCTTCAACTTACCCTTTTGTTATCCTGCTTATTCTATTCCTTTTATTCCCTTAGAATTATTTGGGTCCTTAGCCAATGACGCATATTTCTTGCATATATATGTGTAATTTTTTTCATGATGCATATTTTTGGGATGAATGAGGCACATTGGAAAGTGTATTTATAGTCAAAGGTTGGTTATTGATCAGTAATTTCCATTTTATCTAACTTTTCCTGAGTTGGACATTTGTGATTCCCCTCCCTCACCAATTTTGGCAAAGATGCTACAGTGGTTTTCCATTTCCTTCTCCCACTCATTTTACCCATGAGAACACTGTCCAGAGTCACACAATTAGGAAGTGTCTGAGGCTGGATTTAAACTCATGAAGATGAGTATTCCTGACTCCAGGTTCAATACTCTTATCTATTATGCCATCTAGTTTCCTCTTTCAGAAATGTTCAAATCTTCTTGCTGCTATTTTGTTACTGTGGTCCAGTCACTTCTCTGTAACCCAGTTTTTTATTACTAAAACGAGTCATTGGACTTGATGGCCAATGAAGTCTCTTCCAGCTCAAGATTTATGATGATGAGTCTGTGATCTGAACCTGTCATCTTTTAATGATGTTTTGTTTATCTGAGGCAGGTGGTTGCACATTGGATAGAGCCCTGCATCTGGACCTGAGTTGCCTCAGACACTTACTTACTTACTAGTTGTGAAACCCACTGTTTGCTTCAGTTTCCTCAACTTTAAAATGGAAATAATAATACATGTACTTCCTAAGGTTTTGATGAGGATCAAAATGAGATAATATTTGTAAATACTTAGCACAGTGTCTGATATATTTGCCGCTAGCATTTTGATTTGCTTATTATTTTCCCAAAGTGGAAAAATTGTTGGCATAATTGATAAGAGAATAAAGATAGAAAACCGTCTTAGTAGGCTAGAATACAATATATTAATATAGGTAAATGTAAATTCATGAATTTAGGTAAAAAACAAAACAAAACAGTTTCACAAATGAAGACTGGTGGAGCTGATTTGACAGCCATGGTTCCTATGTAAAAACCTCTGGGATTTATGGCTGATGACAAGCTCTTTGTGAACTGACATTATGATATAATTACTCATTTTTTAAACGTGTATGTAATTTTGTTTCATTAATAAAAATCTAATCAAAAGATAACTAATCAAAATTTCTATGCCATAGAACATTATTTTTTTCAGTTCAGAATATTATTTTATTCTCTGTTGTAACAAGGGTAGTAAACCAATTATTCACAGTAACCAGCCTGCAAAATGATGCATTTCACCTTGCCATTTTTCCAACTTTTTTTATTTCTAATTTTATACTATAGTAATTTCCTGATAACTCTTCTACCTCTACATAATATTTTGAACAACACTATGCAATAAGTAAAAACAATTCAACAAAAGCAATCAACTTAAGTAATCATGTTAATCTTTTTTCCCTACTTCTCTATTGAGAAGATGAAAGCATGTTTTATCTTCTGTAATGGTCATGGAAATAATTGTTCAAAATTTGCCTGCCTTATATTGTTGTTGTTGTTGCTGTTGTTGCTGTTGCTGCTGCTGCTGCTGCTGCTGTAGCTGCTGTAGATTACTATGACCATTGTATTCAATAGTATTATTGGTCCTACTTACTTCACACTCTCAGTTAACAGATCAACCATTCAGTCATCTGAAATTACATCCTGTCAGCTCATCAGCTGAGTGTGAAGGGGTGGGACTAAATTCTCCTTCCTTATAATCATTCTCCATTAACTCTTGTGAATTCCTCATATTCATATTTTAGCACTTTTATTATATTTATATTCATATGCCAAAAGATATCTGTGGGAATTTCAGTGAGATATTTCAATTAAGAAATTTGAATTCAATTAAGGGAGGAACTTTATAACAGTTAGAGTTATCCCCATATGGACTAGATTGCTTTGCGAAGCAGTGATCTCACAGTCATTGCAAATATTTGAGCTGTGAATGGATGTCCATCTGTCAAGATTTTTGTAGAGGGATTTCCTGCATTTGATAGGATATTCGACAAATGATTTTTAAGTTTTCTCTCAATTCTATGAATTATTTCAAGTAACCTCACTGAAATTCTTTCTAAATTCTGAAGTTAAACAGATAAATAATCATACTATTTAAAGAACATATATATATATACATATATATAACATATATATATATATACAAATATATAATTATATGATGTGCATGTATAATACAAACTATATATAATTTATAACGATTATAAACATGTATATATTTGTATCAAATACACACATAGCATATATATGCATATAAAATTTCAGAGAATCAGCATCCTTAAACTTGAGATTTCACTGTGCTCTTATTCCTGTAGTTGCTAGTAGTTGCAACATATAGGTTTCTACATATTATAATTCTATTCCTCTAAGTGATTGCATATTCCATTTAAATTTTGGTTTTGTTTTCTACTATAGTACCTAAGTGCCCTAAATAACAGATTTATAATAAATCTATTTTAGACAAATCAAATTGAGTTTGAACTATCTAGGATAACCATTTATTAGTAGGAAAACATGTTACAATCATTTCTAATCTTAGTTATGCCATTTAACTATTACTGTAATGTTAAATAAGCCATATCATCTCCTGAACCTTATTGTAATCATCCATAAAATGGAAGCAAAAACAATACCTATTTTGCATGACTACTACAACTACTAATATAATTTTCATACCGCTTTAGGATTTGCAAAATGTATAACAAATATTTTATTCTATTCTTGAAACTCTGGGACTTACATGCTATTATTATCCCTTTTTACAAATGAATTGTGCTTAGCATTGAATATGTTTATAAATGGGAAAATGCTTTGAAAATCATGAAACTTTATGTATGCAGTTTTTACCTTGTGGCAATATAGCATCCAGTGACTTATATTTGCAACATTTAGGCAATTATACCTCTTAATATCAGATAAATGATACATAAATAGTACTTTCACCAGACAACTTACTTTCTAATGTATTTGTATAAGACTCCCACCAAAGAGTAAAAAGTTCCAATATCCTGTGAATAAATTAAAGACAGTAATTGTGCATGTGTGTATGTGTATGTGTGTGTTCATGCTAGAATGAGTATATTTAATAAGAGATTCTGAAATAATTCCAAAAGAGTAGTTGTAACAGTGTTTTCAGCAAAGGGGTTGGTTTGAAGGACAGTACTCTTTTGAATGTATAGATTCTAGTATATCTGTGCAAAAATTGGTCATTATTTTGTAGTCACACCTTGTATTTAATATTGAATGGACAACTGAAGGAAAAAGAGTGCTTTAGAAGCAGGGTATAATTTTTTGTCTTATTGGACAATGCATGTAGGTGTTGTAGCAGAGAAGAAAGGTTTTTGATTTTATGCATTAAGGCCCCCAAAGTGCAGTAGACCTTTGAGTTTAGCCATCATTAAATAAAATAATATCAAAGCTTTGAGGCTTTTTGCCATTAGGAATTAACAGCATGCTGAGAGATCATATGATGAATGTGGTTTTATACATTTTAAGGTGAATATGGCTTACATCACAGGAAAGAACAAAAAGCTTTTATTGAAGTGGCAGCTCAATTATAGACAATTTAAACTCATTTATTTATTGTTTATGTATTATCCTTCATTTTCTTGCCAAAATAATTTTATGCAATAATTATTTTAATGTCTGAACTTTCAACAGAAATATTTATAGTAAGGAAAAGAAGGAATCAAATTAGACTTACTAGGACTAGTTTCTTTAAAAAAAAAAAATCAATTTTCAGATTCCTTACAACTTTCCAAAGTAGCCCTTCTAAATTGTCTGACCTATCTGAAGAAGAATTCTTTTCCTTTCTGATTTGCTTGTCTTATAAATTTATGCCATGTGATTATAATACTATAATCAAATTTTGTCATCTACTAAGGCAATAACTAGCCTTATTGCTAGGACAATAGCACTAGGCTCTCAATGTTCCTCTTTCCCTCAATTCATTCTCAGTACCATTAATAGTATATGTTATTGATGAATTTTCAAAACTCTGGTCTCCTATGTTATCAACATTAACAATTTCTATAAACAGTTTCACTTCTATCCTACTTCAGCTGAGCCATGGAGGTGGATCAAATCTTAGAACTCATCATTACCTGAAACTACTCCAATTCAAAGATCCTAATCACCTAGTCATAAAAATTCAACTAACTTTGATTTTTCCTTCTCCTTTACTTCATGTCCCTCCACACACATACTCTTAGTTGTCTAAATATATTAATTCTACTTCCAAAATACTTTCTCAAATTACATATGTTTGCTATATTTATATTACAATTGGCTTAATTTAGGCTTTTATTCCTTCTTTCTTGAACCATTATAATAGCCTTAGAACAGATCCTCATGATCAGTTCACATTTATTAAGCATATATTATATATTAAGCACAATACTAAATGCTAGAGATGCAAATTTTTTTAAATAGCCTTTTATTTACAGGATATATGCATGGGTAACTTTACAACATTAACAATTGCCAAACCTCTTGTTCCAATTTTTTACCTCTTACCCCCCTACCCCCTCCCCCAGATGACAGGATGACCAGTAGATGTTAAATACATTAAAATACAAATTAGATACACAATAAGTATACATGACCAAAACATTATTTTGCTGTACAAAAAGAATCAGACTCTGAAATATTGTACAATTAGCTAGTGAAGGAAATCAAAAATGCATGTGTGCATAAATATAGGGATTGGGAATTCAATATAATGGTTTTTAGTCATCTCCCAGAGTTCTTTTTCTGGGCATAGCTGGTTCAGTTCATTACTGTTCCATTAGAAATGATTTGGTTGATCTCGTTGCTGAGGATGGCCTGATCCATCAGAACTGGTCATCATCGTATTGTTGTTGAAGTATATAATGATCTCCTGGTCCTGCTCATTTCACTCAGCATCAGTTCGTGTAAGTCTCTCCAGGCCTTTCTGAAATCATCCTGTTGGTCATTTCTTACAGAACAGTAATATTCCATAATATTCATATACCACAATTTATTCAGCCATTCTCCAACTGATGGACATCCATTCAGTTTCCAGTTTCTAGCCACTACAAAAAGGGCTGCCACAAACATTCGTGCACATACAGGTCCCTTTCCCTTCTTTATAATAGAGATGCAAATTTTAAGAGAAATACAGAGCAACAGAGAATTACTTCCTTCCTTCAATGAATTTAAATGTAATAGGAGAATTTACAAAAGAAAGTGAAAGGAGAGGGAGCACCAGAGGGTATTATGTTATTTAAAGAGTCCTGGAAAATTAAGGAAAATTAAGGTTCCTGACTCCAATCTCTCCTCATTTACTGTTTCTCTAGAAAAACTGCCAAAATAGTCTTCCTAGGATACAATTCTGACAGATACTTTCTTGTTTAAAAAACTCTCTGTGATTATTTTCTTTAGGACAAAAATACAAAATAAAACAAAACTCTTTGCTTTTCATTCAAGAACTTCCATATGCTAGCTTCTACCTACCTTTCAAACATTTTTGTTCTACTTACTGGCATCTCTTCTGTGAATCAACCAAAAAATTCTTCCATTTCATTCTGGGTTCTTCTATCTCTATTTAACTTGATTTTCCTCCATAATCTTTTTTTTCAAGACTCAGATGAAAAATTATTAGTTTTCTAAAGCCTTCCCCAATCTTTTCAATTTTTATAAGTTATAATAAGTTATAGTAAATTATCAAATTAAATTATAAGTTCAAAATTTATATATCATTAGGTCTTATCCCATTGTATCATGTTTATTTGCATTTGTTTAGAAGGTCAACTATTAGGGCAGCGACTACTTTTAATCATTGTAAACACTGCACCTTCCATATAAAATGGATATTTGTTCACTCAAAAATTTAAATTGGTGAATGTGTAGTTGTTTTGAGAATACTTTATAAAACTTTGGATAATATAACTCTGGAACTACTTATAAAGTACTGAGATCCATCCTTGGCTGTCTTATAAATTCATGTTGATTATAATGCTATAACTAAATCTTGTCATCTGCGAAGACAATCCCACCTAATGCTTAGTTCTCCAGAAAATGAACACTATAACTTCCCTCAAGATTCTAGGGGTGGCCTTGAGTGGTAAGTGTTCTCAGAACCCTCTAATGGCGTGCTTCCCCAATTTATTAATAGTTGATATCAATTGGACATTTATTTTTTAAAAAGATATTTACTAAAGTAGTACAGTTAAAACAGATGTTATGAAGCATTCCCCTCCCCAAAGTCTACGACATTTCCCATGGATGTATACAGAATCCAAGAGAAAACAGGCTCAAATTCAGAAATAATATGTGGTAAGGGGCTAATCCTTTTGCTTAAATCTGAAAAATAGTCCCTTGTTAATAGCATTATTTTTCTTCTAGGCTTCTTGTAGAACCTTGAATCTAGCTTTCCTTATTACATTCACTCTATTCTCAGCTCAGGAAACAGATAGGGCCATCAGCTTTTGCTGTACCAAAGATGCTGCTAGAATGCTTATGAAAGAAATTTAAAATTTAATGAGTTTCCATAGGCCAAGAGTGGTGGGGAAGACCAAGACTGAGATTAAAGGTAAGATGTTCTCTGCTTCTTCCCTACCAAGATAGTAAGTGATTCTTTCTCAGGGATTTGCTTTGAACAATATTCAATCCAAGCTATCAGAATCTTGAATCCTTTGATTATACACTTCTTTCTGCTTTAATACAAGATCTATGGGGCATGCCCATATCCATTAATCACCTTGCTCTTAGTTCTAGGATCATCAATGCAAATCTAAGACTTAATTGTTCCTATAATGGAAACTTATAGGAAAACAAAATTTATATAACAGAAATATGTTTATTTCAAACAAAAATTTGGTTGTCAAATATCTTCTAAGAAAGGAAATTCTAAACTATTTCTTGGGCTCTTATCTATTTCTTTTGAATTTACTTTCTATATGTTTATCATTTTGTTTGAGATCTTATCAAATGCTGCTGGATATGCTTTTCTGTGAAATTATGCAATAGAAACCCTGGATTTTTTTTTTCCAGATAGATGCTGATAAGGATTGTGATTATATACATCTGTTTCATGGTCAATGAGGAGTAAGATTTCAGAAGTTTCTATTTTCCTCAGCATGATTGATATTTCAGGCCTGAGATCTAAGCCTAAAAGTTGAGAGCCTTTTTCTTTGATTGTTGTTTATGATTTAGGTCCGTGATTTACATGCTATTAATCTGTTATTGGAATTGTTTTTTTCATGAAGATAAAAATAATAAAAGTAGAAGAGAAAATTGGCCTGAAGAGTTTTAAACCCAGAATCATTTTTTGGGCAATAGGAAAAATGAAAAATAATTAAGGTGTCAGTTACATGCACATCTATGAAATGTTTTTGGCTGAATTGCCCAAATACTTATTTACCCATATGTCTAGGTTTCTGGATGAGAATAACAGAATCCTGTTTTTTCAGGTTAAAATTGTTCTTTCCCAGAAGAGAATGATATGTTATTGTTTTTATGACAAAATAATCCCTGTAAATCTATTTCATTTTAAAAAATCATCTGTAAGAACAACCAGTATAAATAAAAACTGAAACATTCTTCAAAGATACACTTTTAAGTAATTGACCAGTGCATTAAAATGTTCCAGGATTTCTATTTTACTGATGCTTCTGTTTAGAATTAAGCCAATCCATCTTCATATTTCCTCTTCTACACTACTCTAATTGTGCTGGCAGTTCGCCACACTTAGACCTAGGCAGTAATCACTTGGCATTGAGGATATTTTGCCTTTCTAATTTGACTGACATAACAAATCCCAGTTTTTAAATTGCTGTCATGTGGTTTTTATCAGTAAATAACACCCATTTTCCTGGGGCATGTGTACATCGAGATAGACAGCTCTGTCTTTATCATTTCTGTGCTCTGTTGCTGAGGAGAAGTGACTAAAAACAGTCACTGCTTCCTCTGCAGGAGTTGTGAAGGCCTTTCACATTACAAACCGTTCTTGCTGAAATCCAATCCTGCCCTTCTTCCCCTTCTACAAGAGAGTAAGGCACAGGTGGTATAAGTAAACAGGTCTCCTAGAACATAAGCTAACATGACCCATACAGTCATTTTCTGCAGAAATTTCTTTAGATTTAATTTTGCTAACTAAAAAGAAATGCTTAAATATAGGCAGTGCAAATGACTCAATGTTGCTTCTGTGGGTGATTTGCCTGTTGGAGGCCAGAAGATTTGGATGAATGGTCCATGATCATTCATATGAAGTTCTACTACCATTTATTAAAATTCAAACTCAAGTTGACTACTTTGAGATTATAATGATGATACTTGGTAGAAGAATATCATGGGAATACTGACTGAAATGTAAGACTTTTTGATGCATTAGTTTGCTGAATATTTTTTCCTCTTTTTAAATTTTTTTGTTATAAAGAATTTCTGGGGCAGATGGATAGAAGACATTGGGAAATGTAGTTCATTTTTAAAAGAAGATAGGGATAAAAATTTATTTAAAAATAATAGCAGCTAACATTTTAGCAGCAATTTCTATAAGACAGGTACTTAACAATTATTAACTCATTTGGTGCACATAAGAACAACCATGGAAGATGCTATTATTATTTCCATTTTATAGCAGAGGAAATCGAGAAGCAGAGGTTAATTGACTCACAAAGGGTTTCACACTTAGAAAGTGTTTGAGGTCAAATTTGAACTCAGGTCTTCCTAATGTCATTCCGGGTACTCTGTCTGCTGTATCACTGAACTCTTTTATTTGTGACTATAAGAGTCCATTGAAGGGTCAATCTTTTCATTTATACACAATTTTCTCAAGAGTTTGTGCTTCTTGGTCTTTTGACTTTGCTGAAATGTGGCAAAACCTTCAATAAGTGAAAAACATAATTGGAAAATGTTAGATTGAAACTAGAGTTCACACAGATGAGAAAGATTAGAGCAAGAGCTAATGTTTTCAGAAGAAGAATTCTCCCCCTCCTTTCAATTGTCAATATCCTGCTCAACCTTTACATCAGGGGTACGGAGCCTTTTTTCTGCCAAGGGAGATTTGGATCTTTATAACATCATTCTTGAGCCATTCATAATTATCAACTTGCAGAACTTGAGCAGTGGGAGGTTGTTATACCCAGCTTTCAACTCATCATCAACTGCAGTTGCCTTGGCAGGGTCAGACCAAATGATTTCTCAGGCCTTATACGCCCAACATTCCCCACCCTTGCAATGTTGCTTCCATCATGAAACCCACTCTAAACTACTCATCTATGAGTGACTTTCATCTTTCTTTGACAATGTAGTTCTTTAGTGTTTACCTATAACACTTTGAGAAAAAGTGCTTCCCTTTTCATACTATCTCTTAGACTGTTTGGTATGTATAAGAGATTAGTAAATGTTTGTCAAGTGAATAGATGAATGTCAGAGTAAAAAGAAAATAATAAGAAAAATGAAAGTCCTATATTAACTATCATAGTTCTACTTCACTAGGTTATGAGTTAATATTGTATCATTTGTAGTTCTAACATAATTTTAATTTGATCAGTACTGTTTTTGTCATTAATTTACTCAGCTATTGGGTAAACTTTGTCAAGGATTTGGCTTCATAAGATTATCTTACCTGACACTTCTATAAAATCAGTATGGCTAATTGATTAAAAGATAAAAACTTTCTTGACTATTTAACCATTTAAAAAATAGAAATGCCCATAAGATATATCAGCAACAAGATCAACCAAATCATTTCTAATGGAGCAGTAATGAACTGAACTAGCTATGCCCAGAAAAAGAACTCTGGGAGATGACTAAAAACCATTACATTGAATTCCCAATCCCTATATTTATGCCCACCTGCATTTTTGATTTCCTTCACAAGCTAATTGTACAATATTTCAGAGTCTGATTCTTTTTCTACAGCAAAATAACGTTTTGGTCAGGTATACTTATTGTGTATCTAATTTATATTTTAATGTATTTAACATCTACTGGTCATCCTGCCATCTAGGGGAGGAGATTGGGGGGGGGGTAAGAGGTGAAAAATTGGAACAAGAGGTTTGGCAATTGTTAATGCTGTAAAGTTACCCATGTATATATCCTGTAAATAAAAGGCTATTAAATAAAAAAAATAAATAAATAAAAATTCTAAAACTTAAAAAAAAAAAGATTTATTCTTCGAAAATGTGGTGATGAATAATTTTGAAAAAGTAACTATGACCAACAATATATAGCATAAAATATAGTAGCCACGTGAAAAACTGAAACTTTTATTATTTGTGAGAATGACATTAAAATGTATTGTATTATTGAATGAATCTATTTGATAGTCCCAGCTATTGCTTGGGTTAATGTCCCTTAAACCTAAAGAGTACAGAATATTCATTAATATGGTGTAATATAGGGCACAGAGGGCTGATCTAAATTTGAGGAAGATCTAAGTATTGAAGTTAAGTTGAAAAGTTTTCAAATTCTACCTTGGGCACTCACTAGCTATTGGATCTTGGAGAAGTTGGTTAACCTCTCAGCTTCAGTTTCTTCTTTTGCAAAATGAGCCTTCAAAAAATACCTACTCCATAGAGTTTTAAAGATCAGATGAGAAAATGTTTGTAAGGCATTTAAGGAACTTTAAAATAATAAAAGCAAGCTGTTGTAATGTTACCATTACCCCTATTATTAATAAATATATTTATGCTGACTTTTACCATTAAAAAAAAAAAACACAGTTTAGTCAACTACTGGAGAAAAGATGAAAATAAACTGCTATCTATCTGCTAGTTGGAAGTGTTGAGATACATCCACCAATGAATATATATTAAGTACCTACTATATGTGGGTATAAGCATAGCATTTTGCTATGCTCTGGGGATACAGAGAGGCAAAAGATAGTCTCTGTGATTCAAAACTCACAATCTATAAGAGAGACAACATGCAAACAAATATATACAAACAAACTTTAAGTAGGAAATAATTAACAGGATTTGGGAGAGGCTTCCTTTAAAAGATTAGATTTTAAATGTTACCTAAAGGAATTCAGGGAAGTCAGTAGTTGGAGTTAAGGAAGAGAGCATTCTAGAAATTAGCCTGAGAAAATGACTGGAGCAAAGAGATGGTACATGTTGTTTATGCAATGAAGTTATTTTGCAACCTGAGATTTAGCAGGACCAAACATCAAGTGACAATCCTATGTATTTAGTTATTTTTATTTATGTAAATTGTAGGTTTTCCCTTGTCATTCTAAAAAGGAAAGAAGCTGGCTAGGGAGGATAGCTTGGTACAATGGAAAGTTAGCAAGAGAAGCCAGGTTCAGGTCCTGTGTAGATGTTTGTTGTTGTAGATACTGTTCATGTTAGTCTTGTCTAACTTTCGTGACCCCCTTGGGGTTTTTTGTTTGAATTGGGGTTTTTTGTTTGAATTCCATCTATCCTTACTCCATTTTCAGAAAAATGTCTAACCCATATTTATTTGGATCCCCTGACCTTGAATTGAGATCATTGATTCTATAAATCAGAAGAAGAAAAAATTAAATATATACTTTAGGAGGTTCATGAAGAATCCTTTGTAATGTCAAAAATGCTAAAGTGGCTTTCCTTTTCCTTCTTCATCTCATTTGACAGATGAGTCAAACTGAGTCAAGCTGGGTTAAATGACTTACCCAGGGTCACACCGCTAGCAAGTGTCTGAGGTCAGGTTTGAGCTCAGGAAGATGAGTCTTCCTGACTCCAAGCCTGGAGCTCTATCTGCCACCTACCTGCCCCTGATGTTTAGTACCTGTGTGACAATGGACAAGTCACTTAACGTCTCTTAGGCTCAGGTTCCTAATCTGTAAAGTTAGAGAGCTGAGATAAATGGTGGCTCAGGTCTCTTCCAGCTCTGAAGAAGGAAGATGTTATATAGCATCCTATGAGCCATGATAAAACCAAGCTAATCCATAATAGTTTGTGAGGCATCTTATCTCCATGAATGGAGTGCCAGATTTGGAGTCAGGAACCAGCCTCTGAATTCTTCCTTGGATAGTTAGTAGTAATGTGAACCTAGAATAAGAAGCTTGGATGCTTTGTTTCTTCATTTGTAAAACAGAGATACATCACATACCACTTTTCTCTCAAGGTGTTATTAGAGCAGTGTTTAGAAACCTAGAAGAATTTAATAAATGCATATGATAATGACTATAATTATAGATAGCCTAGAAAGATATTATTGTATGTGAGTCAACAATTATTGCCCTTCTGTCATCCAGTGAGAAAGAGAGAAAAAAAAGAACTCTAGATAACTAGGCTTAAGAAATGCATATAGACTGTCTCAAAAGTCTTAGTTCAATTTTAAGCTTGAATAACTTCAGAAATATAAATGCTCCGAACTTATAAAAATATATTTTGGAAGTTTAATTATTTGCATTTCATTTATACTTATTTAGTTTTGAGGATTTCCAATGATGAATTTTAATATTAATTTTAACAATGTAGTGCACTCTGTCATTATGCATTGTGTATGCAACTGCTTCTAGATGATATTTCTTATACCAGTAGATCAGTAAAGGAGGTCCTTTTGCTTGGTCCATTCTGTCATCTGATCTATCTCTATTAAACTTTTCTTTTGGGGTAATGTCAAAATTCTTGTGTATTTATCAAAATCTTGTTCTTTGGATAATCATATGGTTGGAATTGCAAATGTAATCCTTTCTGACACTGAGCAGCAGCTGGACAAATTTTTACAAAGTTTGAGAATTAATGAATTTGAAATATAAAACATATATATGCATATATATGAAGCAGAAGATAGTGCTTATATAGAATTTTAACAAGAAACATCAGTGTGTTTACAATTTAAATAATTAATCTTTCAGGCTTTAGTACATTTGTAGCACTTATATTTCTGAAGTTATTAAAGATTAAAATTGTACTTAGACTTTTGGAACATACTCCTGCATATCAGATATTCAGAACCATAAAGGCAGAGGATGGGATGAATTCCAGGTCTTCCAAACAAAGAATCTATCACCTGGAATTAAAAATAATACAGTTGTTTCCTAGGAGCAGTTGTCGCCTTGGCTATTTTTGTAAAGAAAGCTAGAAGTTTGAAAACAAAGTGGTAACAAAGCAAATAAAATAAGTGTAACAAAGTATTTATTTTTCTAGCATTTTTCAAGTGTCCTGAAACAAAATCACTAGCTTTGAGTTTTAAAAAGAATTTCCTTTTTTTTTAACTCTTTCTTTCAGTTGTTGAATACTACCTTTTATTAAACTGGTTCTTGATATTAATTTTAAATTTAAGAAAATGAAGCTGTTCACACTCTATGGAAAGCTGGTATTTTTTTTTTATCAGCATTGTTGTTGCAATGCCTAAGCATATCATTCTCTTTTTTGAAGATATTTCTTTAGGGTTTATTTTTATTTTCCTTATTTTTTTTAACTTCTAGTATAAAGGTATTTTTAACCTTTCACTTATTCATGTTACTATTTATTTAATAAAGTGAGATTATCTATACTTTTATGGATTCATTCATATGTAATTGTGAGTGGAAATTATTAGTATGGGTTTACAAGCAAACAACAAGATAATCATCGGACTCATTTCTTTTTCTGCCCCCTTTTAGTCATTCGAATATTATATATGTAATTATTAATATCTTGCTGAAGTCTTTCATCAATTTTTGCCTGTCATTTTATATTATTTCTGACATTGTTTCTTTAAGTTTTCCATTTTGATGGTAAACAAAAACCTATTTTAAAAAAACTTTTTAAAATAATCTAATTGCACTTGCTGTGTTGGGGAGGGACCAGAGAGGGAGAAAAATTTCGAATGTGAAAATAAAGTACTATTGAAAAATGAATAAAATAATAATCTAAGAAATCAGAACCTCTCAAAATTTTCTGAGAAATATGGACCAATTATTATGATATATATGTTATGCTATAAATTTAACACATGGTTTTTATTGTGAAAATTTTAAATCAATCTTTAAATTTAAATATAAAAGACTTTTGTAGGTAGAATGTTGACTTCTCAGCTGTCATAATGAGTAAAATGAAAATATGGATTCAATGCCTATTAACAATTCCAAGTCAATTTTTTTATAATCCAGAGGTATTATTGGGTTTTTTTGTTTTTGTTCTCTTTTTTCTTTGTTAAGGATAGATGGGATAATGCTACACTTCTATATCTTGATATCAAATATTAGTTATTAAGATTTTTGATAATCTATAAACTTAGTTTGTACATGCTTTTAGTTTTATTTCCTCAGAAACAGAAGCTATATTTATATATGCAGGACATGTATTATTTTGATCAAATTTACTAATATTACCCACTTTGAGAATTGATTAGTAATAACTTGACTGAATCATTCAGTTAAAAATCATTAAAATCATAAATATATTCCATTTGTTGACATAGTGAGCTTTTTTTGAACTGGTGCTTTCATTTCAATGCTCATAGAAATTAAATGATATGAAAATTAATGTTCTATTTTATGGATGTATGTGTTTAAATACATATTTATATGTGTATTTAAATACATATATGTATTCTATATTTTAGTGGTAATCATAGATTTAGGGATAAAAGTGTTCTTAAAATTAATATCGTCTAAATCCCTCATTTTATACATTAAGACACTGAGTTTCAGGAAATTTAAGTGACTCTCTTATTCACACAGATAGCAAATAGCATAATTAAGTTTTTAAACCAGGTCCTTTAACTCTTTATCAACATTGCTGTTCCTACTACATTATGTTAATTTTAGCTGTCTCAAAAAAACTTCAAGGGTATCCTACACATTTATGAAATAATGTATATGGAGTCTAAAGGACTCAGGAAATCCCAGTTCTAGTCCATAATTAAGTAGTTATCATTCAAAATTTTTAAGCCTACTTTTCTTAATAATCCACTTTATGGGCATATTATAATGAGATAGTATATACTAAATTAGAAATAGATCACAAAATACTATATAAATATCACCTTTATATATTATTAGTTTCACCATAAGAAAATTATATACACACATGTATTTAAATTCATTCAACAATTCCATAATTAGAGCAGATTACCATATGATGGATAATAACAGGGAAATTTAAGATATTCTCTACACATTTCAAAGTGACTACATCTTTAAGACATAAAAGACAAAATTCATTGATCATATTATCTGCTTACTAGGTAAACATATTAGTCTATGAAACTGTTCTTTAAAAATATATTTAAGTTATTATTTAAAACAATATATTTATATGCTTTGGTGTGTTCCCTAAATATGAAATCCTCCCTTTCTATGAGTGATTTTAAAACATGAATAATATTTGCTATCTCCCTCCAACAACCCAGATCATAACCCTGTAACTTAGAAGACATTAGAAGTCCCACAGAGTTGAAGTGATTTGTTCAGATTAAGACTGATGTGCCTGAGGCTTCATTCACATTCTGGTGTTTCTGACTCCAAGCCTAGAATTTTATCTATAAGATTCTGCCTCCTTTTAGAACTTACATGATTATCAGAGTATCAGTCTAATTTTTTTTTTTTTTGCTCAATCTAATTATTTCGTCAAATTATTTTTTCATATGAAACAATTATTTAATCTGTCTGGATTTAGATCTCATATTTGTAAAATGGTTGTATTTACATTACAAGATCAGATTTCTATAGAAAGAAAGACTTGTAGTAGAGAAGCCCTGCTATTCAGCATTATTGTACGTCAATCCCTATGACCCAGTTACAAGATGCTTCTTTTCTACTACTTAATTTTAAAATCAGGAATAGTAATAATCAGTGCCACAGTGAACCAAAAACCAACATTTATAAAGTCAATAAATCTAACCATTCCAAAGTCATGTCACTAGTGCTACTCTAATTTTATCTTTATATTATCTCTCTTTGGTCAGCTAAACAGAAGCAAATAAATATTCTTACTCCAAGCAGGGTGCAAATGCAGAAGCTTGCTAGTTTCCTTCAGAGTTTGGTTATTGTTTTATCCCTTGGGAAAATTTAAGTTAAAGTTTCCTCCTGGCACTTTTTGAACTGATGTTTTCTGTATAGCTTCATTTCACCATGTCATACTTTGGAAGTGGCCAATCTTTCAGTGCATTTGAAAGGGCAAAACTAAGAATTATTAGTTCTGTGCAATTTATCAACAGTGTATACTATAATATACTCTTTATTGCTTAAGTCAACAACATCTGAAAATCTAATTTGCTGTAAGTGCTTTTCTTGAATGGTTCCTGATTCCCTGGAGGTTTCTTTTTTTCTTTTTCATATCTATCAAGAACACTTGATCTTTAGGGAGAAGTATTTTCTACTTTTGGCTATGTTTGTAATGCATATTCGCTTCCAGAATTTAGTTTTATGCTTGGAATAATTTCCTATTTAACACCAGAAATAGAGTTTATTCATGTTATGAGATGTTTTAAAGTCTAGCATTGCCCTTCAAAACCTGTTTTCTATTTTATTATAGCCATATTAATTATATTAAAAATTTTTTTCTCAATAAGAAGTTTCTGATTATTCCCTTTGTTATCCCCCTCACACCATTTTAAACACAAACAATTATAAATAAAACGTTGGAATACTCTCTGGGGCAACTAGGTGATACGGTAGATAGAGTGATGGACCTGTAATCAGGAAGACCTGAATTCAAATCTGGACTTGGATATTAATTAGATATCTGATTCTGGGCAAGTCACTTAAGCTATTCATACTTTAGTTTTCTCATTTACAAAATGAAATTAATTTTCCTTCTCAGCATTGTTATGAAATTAAGGTAAATTCATATTTATAAAGTACTTTGTAAATCCTAAAAAAAATTTAAATACTAGCTAATTATTGACATTATTGAATAAAAAAAGGAGATTGTCACCATTCTCTTTTACCTTTTTCATCATTTAGATAGAAGTAACAAATTTTCTGTCATATTCTTTGAAGAAAATTTAAAATTGGTATTTTCTTATTGACTTTGTGAAGCCTTTATTTCAATGGATATACTTTATACCAAGGTTTCTTAAACTTTTTCCAGTTACAACCCCTTTTTGCCTGAGAAATTTTTATACAATCCAGGGTATATAAGTATTAAAAGAGGCATACGAATCAAACATCTGCTAATGATAAATTATAATTTTGTGACCCCCACATTCAGTTATGTAACACCACAAGCTATTGCAACCCACAGTTTAAGAAGCTTTGTTTTGTACCCTATCTTTCACAAAGTTCTATTCTGATGCCTTATTACAGACCAAAGGTAAAGAGTTTCTCAACAGCCATGCTAGCAGAACATAATCTCAGATGCTTTATATCTCTAGAGCAAACACTCTTAAATTTAAGTGTATGCAATATGGGTTTACATATACTTATAGATATAAGTATCAAATGGTGGTTGAAGAAAAATATAGGATAAAGATACTCAGTTAACAGATCTTTGCAAGGTTTTTAAAGGAGGGAAGAATAATAAAACTAGGCCCTTATTAATACAAAAAAGCATCCAAGAAATCATCGGCAACTACTCATTAATTTGTCTTTTACTCCTACCTATATAATTTTTTAAAATTTAGGTCATCTATATATGAATCAAAGACATTCTTAAGTCTTTCACATTTATTTTTCTTTCTAATGTTATTATGCAAAATGTTTTCCTGGCCACTTTCATTTCATGTTGCCTCAGTTCCTATAAATCTTCCTCTTTTTCTCTGAAACAATTATCATTTCTTATTGGTGCAATAATATTCCAATATATCCTTATATATATTATGTCATAATCTGTTTAGTCATTCCCTTATAGATGAAGACTCCCTCAGTGTCTAGTTTTTACTAACATGAACATAGCTGTTATAATTGTTTTGGTACATATGGATCTTTTCCCTCTCTCTTTTGATTTTTTGGGATATATATCTATTAGTGATATTGCTGTGTCAAAGGGTCTTCATAGATGAATCATTGGCAAAGCATAATTCATAAGTGCTTTTCAGAATGTTGGGACAATTCATGTCTCTTGGATGCTATTATCTAGTGGGAAATTTGTATTTCAGTATTGGAATTTTAAGGAATGATTGTTAATAAAAGTAGCTATTTGACTCCAAATGAATTTTATATTCTTATTTCATAATATTAACTCCTTAAGTATTCTAGCCAAATCATCACTGTTTTCCAATCTTGTCTTATGATATGCTATCCCCATTTATTTGAACAGGACCATGATGGAACCTAACTTTTTCTGCATGTACCTCTTGAAATATTTTTCTTCTTTGAAGGTCAGATTCAGGTACTCTCTCTCCTCCATGAAATCTAATTTGCTTTTCCTAACTGAAAATGTTATATCCTCACCAAAGTTTTACTCTTTCTTTTGCTTCTACAGTATTTTACTTTATGGAAGAATAAATTGCCCTTACCTTAGATTTAGGTTCTAAATTCAACATGTAAGTTTAAAAAAAAAATCTCATCAAAAGTCTATCTTTCTTTGATAGACATTTTGAACAGCATGAAGAGGTTAAGAGCTGATTTATGCATGTATTACCATAAAATAAAGACACCTTTGCTCTTAGTTTTCCAATCATAAATTTAATATCTTTTTTAGTCCTTACTAGTGTTTTTACTATTTTTTAATTATTTAAATATTCTATTAATTTTTATTTATTTATTATCTCAAAATAGCTGTTTATTTTGTTGTCTAGAAATTCTATTAGTAAATTCTATTAATTTTCAATTTGACTGGAATGTCACAAAAGAAAATTCTTTCCTCATGATTCAGTAGACACAATGTTAAGGAAGATGAGGTGCATAAATGACCAATTGTATGATGTTAGGATTCTTATAAGGTGCTAAGTCAGTGGAATTGATGAGATAATGATTCTCTAATTTACATGTACTTTGTACTTACTAGAGTTCTACAAGATTCACACCTTTAAGATAGCATATATAAGCTAGGAACCTCAACCAGCATGCACTCTGGGAGATTCAGAAGCCAGGATTCAGTCGAGGAGATTCACAAGCCAGAGAAGACAGTTGGGCAGAATGAAGGAAGATGGAGAAGTGGTAGCAGGCAACTCCTGAAACCAAGATCAGGAAGGCCTCCAGAAAGCTAGCCAAGCCCCAAGTGAAGGAGATAGGATTTTGAAGGAGACAATAAAGGATTTGGACTTTAACTCCTGGCTGCTTTTGGGTGATTACATTGAACTGAAACTAAGGCTGCCTCCAGAAGCCCTCCAAAAAACCTGCTCCCAGAGAACATTACACTTTAGGAAGACTATTACAGTATGAATATTTTCTTTCTAAGGCTGATAGTCAAAACAAAAGGAAATTTCCGAACTTATATCTGTATCCCCAAAAGGGGCATATTATTTCCCTTGCTATGAGAAGAACATGTTTCTCCAGTGTCTAATTTGGACATTTCCTTCCATGACATCTCCAGTAAATGGAGACATCCATAGTATCCTTGATGTGGCTATGGATAGCATTATGAATAAACCCAGAGATCTCTTCTAAAAGAAAAAGTATAAAGAAAAAGAAAGGTTCAGGGATCAGTGGCATAAAAACCCTGATAATACTGGTCGATTAAGTTACAGGATGGGAACCAAAAACAATGGTCATAGCTAAAGCTAGCTGTGAGTGCTACAAATAGGGAAAGAAGGAGTAGCCAGGAAAATAATAGGCCATTGGAGTATTATTCTAGATGAGTGAGTATACATACTTAAATTTACCTAAGTTATATGCACCATAATGTGACATCTGTTGGTATTCAGTCATTTCAGTTATATCTAACTCTTGGTAACCTCTTGTGGGGTTCTCTTGGCAAAAATAATAGAAAGCTTTATCATTTCCTTTTCTAACTTATTTTACATACAAGGAAACTGAGGCAGACAGGATTAAATGACTTACCCTGGGTCATACAGGTAGTATCTAAGACCAGATTTGTACTCAGGAAGATGAGATATACTGACTCCAGATTCAGCACTGTATCCACTACTCCACCTAGCTTCCCTATTTGTGACATTACTATACACTTATTGTATAGTGATATTATTACTCCTTAAAAATTTAAATACAGGGTCCAAAGAATGGCACCTTTATAGGCTGAGAGCAAAGTGACAATAAAGCCTAAAGATTAATGAGAGAAAGAAAGAGTAATGGTGCAGAGTCATAGAAAATAAAGTAGTAACTAGTGGCATGAGTATAGATCGGAGAGTTTGTCTCAATTAGTAACACTCCCTTTCCTGAAACTAAATTAAGGGGGAAAATGACAAAAGAATTGAAGAGTATTCTTGGTCAAGTTTACTTCAGACCAGTCCGGTTATCCAAGATTATGATACAAAAAAACACTCAAGTATCGTAAAATATGACTTTAAAAACCATTACTGGTGATAGTAGTAAAAAAAAAGTATACATTTCTTAAATTAAAAAAAAAAAGATACTAGTTCAGATAAAATGGCTATTTCCTTACTTTTCATATTACTATAACAACTGGCTA
Organism: Sarcophilus harrisii; assembly: GCF_902635505.1. Taxonomy (NCBI): domain Eukaryota; kingdom Metazoa; phylum Chordata; class Mammalia; order Dasyuromorphia; family Dasyuridae; genus Sarcophilus; species Sarcophilus harrisii. The sequence continues at coordinate 128,594,519 of NC_045429.1, forward strand.
CACTAAGTCAGAAACACATTCCAATAAGGTAATAGTAATTCTTCATAAACTTCTGACAGTAACTTTCTGAAGGCTGGGCTTTCTACAACTCAGATGAAAAGAAAAAATAACCAGTGATTGTCCAACTGTGATTGGAAATAAACTTGGACTATATAAACTAGGTGTTACTCTTGCCACAGGTTTTAGAGTAATAAAGGATGTTGAAGGAAGACATCCGGATGAGTCCACATATGCTCAGTAATGTGTAAAATGATTTCATCAGTTTTGAGAACAAGAGTGGAAATGGTGTTGAAAGCCTGAGAGATGTTTAATATAGCAATTGTGGGAAATGAGATAATGAATCAATAAGCAAGTTCGCTTGCAGCAAGGAGAGCCATTGAAGTTCTATAGCATACATTATTTCAGTTTTACTTCACTATTTACTCTAGCAGTTTTTTAGCAATTAGAGTAGGAACAAAGGAAGCAGGTAGTTAGAATTAGCCAAGTTAAAGATTATTGAAGAGAGATGTCTTGAGACAAAAATGACTCAAGAGAGAATGTGAATGGAAAAGAAGATTAAAGCTTGGAGATTAAAATGAATGTAGAAAAGAGTATGCTGGTATATGTTTAACAACCAGATTTCTATAAACAGGAGACAAACTTTTAGGTTTAATCTGCATTATTAACATTTTCTTCCTCACTTTCATAAGTCTAGTCAATCAACAAAACAAACCTAGCCTTCGTTTGCAGGGTTTGCCAATTTCCATCATACAAATCTACTTATACCAAAAATTTACTAACTGTCTGTTACTAAATTATTTTCAAATACTTCCATCTCCCCCTTGCTATAAAGGAAGAACTCAGTAAGGAGCAAAATGAGGCCAGAATTTCATTTAAAACTAAAAGAATTGGAAGTTATCAAGTGGCAATGAAGCAACTATCAAGGAAGATATAAGTAAGAAAGTAGGAGGGATAGAAGGAATAGAAATTTCCATTTGCAAGAACTTAGGAAAAAGAACATTTTCAAGTAATAGTGAAGTATAAGGGTGTGTTTGCAATGGAAAGAGAATTGAGTTTTGGATTAGCTCAGGGTCTGATACATAATAAGTTCCTAATAAATTAATACTGCCTCTTTTAAGTGCTGCTTGTCACCCTCCCTAAACTTCAATTTCTGCATCCCAAGTTCTTCTTTAAAAAGGGGATGGTGTCTAAGATTTCTAGCACTAATCTTTGAATATAGGAGGTGAGTGAGATATGACAGAAATATAAGTCTTAGGAGTTAAGCAATTTATGAAACTATGAATCAACATGTGTATTGGGAGATCCATCAAAGTGAATATTAATTTCTCTGAGGATGATGAAAAGAGAATGGATGGTGAAAAATAAAGGAATAGATTGTGAGCCAGAGGCCACATACTGTTCAATTTAAAAAAATTTTTAACCTCTATGTAACTTTTGGGCATTTGGAAAATTAAAAAATAAGTACTAACTCTATTATTCAAAGAGAACTTGTTTTTTGAGAAATGTCATCTTGATCCATTATCCTGAGATTCCCAACACTTGTGTGCTCTGATGACAATCCGGGAAACTATCCTCAAGAGACTTAATTGCTTTCTTTGGCTTTTTATCCACCATCTAGTTACTCCAGGAAATATATCTTCCCGGTTAAGCTTTGCTGAATGGCAATGAAGGGAGTCTTCCTGCTTCTAAAGTTCAATCATTGTAATTTCACTTTGCAGAAAATACACAAGATGCAAAAGATTCACAGGAGCCCATTTAGAGAAATTCATAGATCAGTCAACAATACCATAATTTCTCCTCGATGAGAAATGGGCTCAGAATAACTATCCAAAAAAATATTTTAACATTATTCCTAAGTCTCTCTTTCTTTCAGAATCCTACATAAGTGTCTGAGATTAACAGTCCCAAACTGTGGTGTAGACTTCTTGGGAAGATAAACATATATAAGGGTAAGGCTGAAACCACCCTCTACCAATTTATCTCCAATATTAGGTGAAAACACATATGAATATGTCCATCAAAACACCTTAAAACAATGGTGGAAAGTTTTTGAAGGTAGTTAGATGAAATAAAATGAACAGGAAGTCTGTTCTAGTAGGTTAGAAAACTTGGTCATTTTTCTAGGGATTATCAATTAACAAGCAAGTTGAAACTAGGAAATTCTAGAATTTGGAGTCAGTAATTTTCCAGTATACCTTTAAAAGTTAAAAAAAAAAAAGGTAGAACCAAACTATAACAAAGAAGAGAGATATCATGAAATGTCATTAACACATATATTTCAAAGCAGAACACTGGTGAAGTCCTTAAAAAAATAAAAATTTAATTTAAAAATTGGCTTTCCTGTCTGCTCTTTTATTATTTTCCTATCTCAAACATTCTGCCTCAGCCATAAAGAATTAATGAATTAACTAAATATAAATTTAAAGTTAAATGGAGAATACAACCTTTTTCTAAATGTTAAGAATTTTCTTCAAAGTGATTGTACCTGAAATTAAAATATTTCATCTAAAATAAAACCCTTAAAGCTGACAAAAGAGAACCAGATGGACATTACTGGGCATTAGGTACAATTCTCTCCCTCCCTCCTTTCCTTCCTCTATCCTTCCCTTTCCCTCCTCCTACCCCCCCCCCACACACATACACACACACACCCCACCACCACCACCACCTTAAATTTAACTAATTATTATAACAGCTATATATTTGCTTTGGGGTCCATATTCTGCATTAGAAAATTCTCTAGAACAAGATTGTGTGTGTGTTGAACCTCTTTGATCATCTAGGAAATTTTATCAATCTCTTTTCATATTTTATTTTCATAGTTTATCAACCTCATTTCATATCTCTAATTCATAATTGAAAGAAATAATTTCAGTTGGAAGTGATTGAAAATAAATGTGTTTTTTTTCCCTTTTCTAAGTTAATATCTCTTGAAATCTATCCATGATCTTCTTTTGGGTCCATAAACTTCAAGTTGATAACCCTTCCTCTGGAATCCCTAGTAGTCAAATTCTCAACCTTGGGAAATATTAAATCTGGCAATTTTTTATTTGGAAGCTTGAAGCAATCTTTGAAAGCTCATATTGCTTAGGAAATCTCTTTTCTCTAGCTTTTAGAAGACTGCTTTCTGGGATCCATCTGCTTATGGAAGTCAAAATCTTCCTTTATGCACATAAGAGTTTGAGTTTCAAAACATTATTACCACGAACAGTCTGCTTAGGTTAAGTAGTTGAACTGATCTCTGCCTCTGCTATCTGCTTCTAGAAGAATTGCATCTTTGCCTTAGTTTTTCTCATGTCTTTAGCTTGGGAAGTCCATTATCAGAGATCCTATCTTTGATCAGAAAAATGAAAAGAAAGACAAAAAGTGGTTAGGAACTTGAGCTTCAGAAACGCCCTTCTCAGAATATTTGCACAGGATTATACAGGGCATCATATCCTTCTGCTTCCTATATTTATTAACTACTATTTGTGAGTAGAAACTACAAGAAAAAGCAAAGATGATACCCCTGTCCCCAAAATATAGGTTCACTCTGCTGGGTATACATCTGTCCAGTTGGATCTTGAATCCTAGAAAACCAATCATTTTAATTCCCTTTGTCCTAATAGCAAGATACTATAGGCAGTACTATACTATACTATTTTCCCATGGGAAAATAAGCCTTTCTTAACAAAGGCCCATATATCAAGCTGATGGAGGAAATTCATATAGAGTTTCTTTATTAATTGTGCCTCCATTATCACCACCATTTACATTAAAAGAAATTCTCAGTATACTATCTAAAGAAGATTATTTTGGTTTCATGGTGAGAGCTTAACTCAGACACAAAGCCTTGCTAAACCTCTATAAGTCACCCACTGCTCATGACTTTTCCCCTCCTTTTGAGCAAATGAATTGTGTGCAGCTAAGACAATGCATCAGCTTGTTCTGACTTCACGGAGAAAATCACATAAAAATGAAAGCAGTTCCACATAAGAGAATTATTGATGAATGCATCTCAAGGTATATTGCTCATCTCCAAACCAAGGTCCATGTGTTATATTTTACAAAATTCACAAGCTATTATTACAATGACAGGTCAATATGAAACCCCTCAATTTCTTGGCTACCCAACCCAGACTCTTGAATTAAGAATTTCTAAATTTTCTAAAGGTTTGTTATCTTGAAAGAATAAATTTACTCCTTTAAAGAATCATGATTTTAAATTGTATGTTTGTTAGAAATAATCTTCCTTATGAAATACTTTTTTAACTCATTAAGAAACACAATAGGATAGATATAGGCAAGCTACTGTGGAATATATATGTAGCATAGAAATATGTATTTGAGGCTCCATGTAACAGTAGGAAAAATAGTTCTGGAGAAAAAGGATTTAAATCCTGCATATGATGCTTGCGTAAAATTGAATATATCACAACTTACTAGTTACTTCATTTGTAAAATGAGGGAGTTAGTCTAAATGGCCGTTGAGATATCTTTCAGATGTATACCAGAACTGCTCTCAGGCTGTGAGCTCCTTGAGAGCATTAACTGCCTTTCATTGTATACTCAGATTTTAACACATCGTTTTATATGAATTGATGCTTAATAAATGCTAGTTGACTATTTGCAAATATGCTTCTACCATCTGTGAAGGTTAAAAACCACCTTTTTGTCCTCCCATCCCCAAAGATAAAATCTTTCTCCTTTTATGAAGCTTCCATAGAGGATCTTCTTTAGTTAGAGGAAGACTTCCATGTCTTGGGTATCACAGACTATTGATCTGCTCATTCTTACAAATCAGCAAGATTTTTTTCATTAATTTATCCTTTTATTTATTTATTTCACCTTTTATTCTCCTCTTCACTTGCAGATCATAGTTGAATATATGAAACATGTAAAGTCAAAAGTGATAGACTTTCAAAAAACTTTAATCCATTTGAAAAATTATCAATTAGTAGATTTTTCTCAATTGAAGTGTATATGGAGAATTAGATCTGTAATTTTATTGCTAAAATGAATTCTTACTAAGAAAATTACATAAACCAATGTAGATTGGCATTTGCTTCTGTAATATGTAATCTTAGCAAGTTGCCTAAGGGTACTAAGGGAAATATTAGTAGTATTATATTTCTGAATCATATAAATCATCTACTAGATATTAAGCAGATTTTCCTAGTCTTTGAAGGACCCAGAAGTTATAAATTAGATACCTGAAGGGGTTACATTAATTATTGTCAATTACTAAACTATAATGGTATAATCAATTTTCTATTATTTACATTACATTGAATGTAGTTTTGAGTTTTAAGTGACAGTATACATTCCCCTTTCTTGCTTTGGCCATTAAATTCTAAGTTTCTTGAAGACAGGGGGTGTTTTTTGCCTCCTTTTTTTCATGTCCATTGTTTAGCATAGTATTTGGAGCATGGTAAATGCTTACTAAAAATTACTAGGTCCTCCTACCTAGAACAACATTCTAGCTACTAAATGTCCACTGGGTCCTTATCAATGCTTTCCTTTCATTTTTCTTTCTTAATAAAGACCTTTAGGAAATCTCAATTACATAACTGTAACAAACACCTAAGCTCCCTAGCACCTTTTGTCCTTCCTTCCATACAGTCCTGAATATTGCCACCACATTAATCTTAATATACTGCTTTCAACATTTTTGAGCATGGATACATCTTCCCTATGAGAAGTTCTAGTTTCCTCACTTTTTCATGCAAAATTTTCCATGATCTGATAATCTCTCTTCAGGTGTTAAACCATAATTATAGAATGAAAATATTATGAAATTATTTTAGAGATTATTTAGTCTAACACCCTCATTTTGCAAATGATGAAATTTGAAGACATTGAGATTAAGTAAATTTTCCAAGAGAAAATAGCTAGTTATCAATAGAACTGAGACTCAAACTCAAATGCCAATTTGGAGTAATCTCTTGGATTTTTCTTGGCAAAGATACTGGGGTATGTTGCCATTTTCTGATACAGCTCATTTTACAGATGAGGAATCTGAGGCATTAAGTGAGCTGCCAAGTGTCATAAGCTAGTGAGTGTCTGAAATTGGATGTGTACTTAGAAAAGTAAATCTTCCCTTTTCTCCTTTGGTTTTTCACATCGACTAAGTAACTCAAAGAATAGTGCACCAGACCTGAAGTTCTGGTACTCTATCCATTGGGTCACCTAGTTGATGTGAAAAACCAAAGGCGAAAAGAATAAGCTATTTTTCTGTTAGCTGCAAATAGCCATTACATTGCTTTCTCCTCATTTTCCTCCTACCTATCTGACTTCTTTTTCTGTACATTTTGCTGGCTCTCTTGCTGTGCCTCAAACAACGCATTCCTTCTCCTGACTCCAGATATGGCTGATCCAAGGTCTGGAAAACTCTCTCTCCCCTGTGTTCTTATCTTCTTGGTTTCTTTCCCATTCCAGCTAAAAAAAATCTCACCTTCTACAGGAAACCTTTCCCAACCTACCATGATTCCAGTGCCTTTCCTCTGTTGATTATTTCCTACTTAGTTTCTGTTTGAACATAGTTGTTTTCATGTTGTCTCCCTCTTCTTGAGAACATGATTTGTCATTTGCCTTTTGCCATATTTCCAGAAGTTAGCATAGTGCGTAGAACATAGTACATACTTAATACTTATGCCTACTATGACTTATTGACTGACTATCTTTTTATTTTGCCAAATATAAGTATTGGAATAGTATTGCTTTTTATTTTACAGTTATGAAGTTATTCACTAAAATTTTATTTCAAATAAACTAGACCTTTTTAGTTTTTTCTTGTTAATCCAGACAAGTTAACTAGAATAAGGATATGACAAATGAGTTAGGCTACTCTTTTTATGATATGTTAGAATGCCTTTCCTGCTTGTATAAGGGTAAAAAATGGAAGAAAAACATACTACTTTAATTTAATTTTAGTTGTTTAATAAAGCTACTTAATAAACCAATTTTTTTCAGGTCCATTTCATTCACTATGGATCAGATATGAACTAATAGCTATTACTTTGTTTATTCTTGGCTAATATCTTCAGCATAAAATTGTAATAGGAAATAAAAAAAACCTTAGCTTTCTAGCACAGAATATTCTTATTCAATAAACCTATCAGGTGCAGGAGGTAGATTTTACCTAGATACTAGAGTCAGTTTTTATAGCTAATCTTACTGAAATATTCCTTTATTGACTAGCAGTTTGAAAGTCTATAGTCTCTCATGATCAGAAAAGAATGAATATTTTTATTATTGTTTACTCTCAATTTAATAAATACTTTCTATAAGCAAGTCTATATATAATGTGAAAAAAAGGATTATATGTAGAACTATTCTTCTCTATAATATATAGTTTGCATTTCTTTTTGAATACACAAAAAAATAAAAGGAGAACTTTCAAAGCTGTCCTGCTTTCTGTTTTCATCTGGATTTCCCAAACTGTTCAATTTGGCTCATTTTAAAAACTCTAGTAAGACTTTTTTCCTTTTTTAAAAAAAATTTTAATGGAAACTCTAACTTCTCCATATTGCTGAAAATATTTGGTTCATTCTATACCTTTAGTTTATCACATCCTATCAGGAGATTAATAGCATGATTCATAATTATTCCTCTTGGATCATAGTTATTTATTATATTAATGAGAATTAAGTCTTTCAGAGTTTCTATTTTTTCTTGTTTTCTTTTTGTTTGCTTTTATATATTTTTCCAATTTAACAGACATTTTTTTCTCTCTTCCTCTTCCCTCTCACCCTATTGTAGTTGAACAAAAGAAAAAGAAAACTCCTATAACAAATATGAATATCATGTAAACCAATTTTCTTTAATGGGCTCATTTGAAAATGTTGGTTTAATATACAGTGTATATGATATACAAATGTATGTCCATTAGAGGAAGACTTGAAAAAGGAGATAGCTCCTTTTCATATGAATCTTTTCATAGATTTTGAGCTGAAAGGAGCCTTAGAATTCAATTAATTCAACATATTAATTTTTGCATATGAAGCAACTGAGGATTAGGTCTTTTCTAGCTCTTCCTCTTTATTCTTATATTATTTGAAAGGGAGCCTTCTATTCCAATACTCTTCTGATATATTATCTATCATTGGTCTGACTCTCTGGTTCTCTTTTTATTTTAATAACTTTCATTTTTAAAAATTTGAGTTCCAAATTCTCTCCCTCAATTCTACCTATGCTCATCTACTAAAAAAACAAACCATATGATATCAATTTTACATATGAAGTTATGCAAAATATATTTCTACATTAACAATGTTGCCAAAAATTAAGCAAAAATCAAAAAGTATGATTCAGTCTTCATTGAGTTTATTAATTTTCTTTTTCTATGAAAATGTATGACATTTTATCATCAGTTGTATTGAATTTGAAATTGTCTTGAATCTTTGTTCAAATCAGAGTAGATACACCATCAATCAACCTTACAATAATTCTGTTACTCTGTACAATGTTCTGGTTCTGCTCACTTCACTTTACATCATTTTATAAGTCTTCCCATATTTTTCTGAAAAAATTCTGCTCATCATTTCTTACAGCATAATAGTATTGTATCTCAATAATATATCACAACTTGTTCCCCAAATGATAAATATCATCTCAATTTCCAATGTTTTTCCTTCATAAAAAAAAAGCTGCTAATAATATTTATTTTTTGTAAATGTAGGTCCTTTTCCCTTTTAAAAAAAAATCTTTTTTGGCCTATAGATTTAGTAGCAGTATTGCTGGGTCAGAGGGTATGCACAGTTTTTTTTAACCCTTTGAGAATAGTTATAAATTGTTTTCCAAAGTATTTGAATCGGTTCATAACTTTCCCAATAATGCTTTTGGTGTATCTAGAGAAACTTAAAGTCTAAACCAGTGGTCTCATACTTTTGTTTTAAGTATCTTTATCCTATTAAAAATTACTGAGGATCTCTCCAAAGCGTTTTTGTTTATCTGGGTTATATTTATAGACATTTACCATATTGGAAATAAAAACTATTTTTGAATTTGTAGACCCTCTAAAAGGGTTTCAGAGATCCCCAGGATTCTCTAGACCATACTTTGAGAACCATTGGTCTAAAGCAGCAGAAGTTAATCTTTGTCAGATCTGACCAAGTTGTAAGGCTTCATGTATATCTCAGAAATTAATTATATATCTTGTTTAGAGCTCAGTCCATTTAAGTTTGGAGAGGCACATCATCAAGTGACAGCCGTAGCAAATGATTAAATGATCCTACTTAGGCATGTAGGGTTTTAGATCAATGTCAAGAGAGGGAGTATTTTCACTAATGACATCACAGCTGTTTGATATGTTAAAGCATGAATGGGTAGAAGAAGATGGATTCCAGCTCTATCTCCTAAAATGCTTTGGTTTATAGACATTGAAATTTAAATGTAGACATTACAAAACAAAATAAAAGATGAATTTGAGACTATCACTCTTGTATTCTTAATTCTTTTCAAACAACAAAAAATTTTATGAGAGTTCCAATAGTTTGAGGAAATATGATGAGTTTAATGAATTGTTTTTTCTCTTTGAAATGAGTATAGATGGAAATGGAAATAATGAATGGGAGATGTAAGTGATAGTGACAATTCTGATGGAAATGATGGTGATGATGCCAGGAATGAAATCAATTTCATATTTAAATTATAAAATTACAGAAACATTAATTAAACCTCTCTGAAATGGAGCTGAATATTGCAAAACTGAATAAAAAGGAAATTAATCATGGATTTGCTCTAGATTTTTCTTTGTTAGGAATGAATGTTTACATCATGAGCTGCAAATACTACTTTTTTTAAGTATTCAGAAGTTAAAAGCAATTTAAATTTACCATATTTCAAACTCATTTATAAAATGTTCATTCTATTTGAACTCTTTTAAAAATATTTGCTTAGCTAGAACCATTGGATCAGAACAATTTTGATATCCTTAATCTTCCTTTTTTACTTTGAGACTTGGCTAGTTTTTCCCTTGGATAATTTTTAATTAAAAAAAAAGACAAAATTGAAGAAGTAATTTTTCTTTTCTTTTTTAAAATAATTATAACTTTTTATTGACAGAACCCATGCCAGGGTAATTTTTTACAACATTATCCCTTGCACTCACTTCTGTTCCGACTTTTCCCCTCCCTCACTCCACCCCCTCCCCCAGATGGCAAGCAGTCCTATATATGTTAAATATGTCACCGTATAGCCTAGATACTATGTATGTGTGCAGAACTGAACAGTTCTCTTGTTGCACAGGAAGAATTGGTTTCAGAAGGTAAAATAACCTGGGAAGAAAAACAAAAATGCAAACAGTTTACATTCATTTCCCAGTGTTCTTTCTTTGGGTGTAGCTGCTTCTGTCCATCGTTGATCAATTGAAACTGAGTTAAATCTTCTCTTTGTCAAAGAAGTCCACAAGAAATAATTTTTCAAAAATAGTACACAGAAGGACAAATTTTTGACAGAAGAATAAAATATTCCCAAACTAAAGATTATAAATACAATGGTACAAATTTCTTTGTGTTTGTACAAAGGGTATAGATTTGGTAAGAGTTACATATATGTTCAAACAGATAGAAAGGGAGGTAAAAATAGAGGGAGAGAGAAAAACAGAGAGAGAGAGAGAGAGAGAGAGACAGAGAGACAGAGATGTATATATTATATAGATGAAACTAGATGGCATAGCAGATAGGAGACCAAGATTTACATACTGCTTCACACATGTCCTAGTTGTGTGATCTTGAGCAAGTTACTTAATTACTGTTTGACAGAGTTTCTTTATCTGTATTGTAAGGATAATAGTGTCTAGCTCCTACCAAGTTTGTTATGGGGGAAAGTATATCCTATGTAAAAAGTGTTTTGCAAAATTTGAAGTTCCATATAAATATTATTGTTATCATCATCATTATCGTTGTTGTTACCATTAACAGTAGGGTTCAATTTTGTTTACAATATGAAATTTTTTTTGGTAAGGCTCCACTCTGACATTCTCTATGAATTCCAAACCACCCAGTTAGAGCTGATTCTCCTTCTTTTATTCTCTCTTAATAAAATATATTCTGATATATGGAGATTGTCTTATTCTTCCATCTATGCATAATATCAATCAGAAGGACTTAGGAGTCCTATTTCATCATTTTACTCCCATATTTGGATGTTTAATAAAAATTATTTGGGGCTTAATTTATTTAGAAGAAAAGTCATGAAATATTTCATAATTGCATAGGGAAGAATTTGTGGATGAGTAATAGGAGGTAAATTACTTAGGATAACTTTATGGAGTGAGAGCGAAGAAATGGACTGAAGAATTGATACTTTAGAATGAAAGGAAGTAATAATGTCCTAATGGGTCAGCTAAGTGGTGTCATGGATAGAATGCTGGCCTAAGAGTCAGAAAAACTCATCTTGATGAGTTCAAATCTGGTCTCAGACACTTATGAGCTATATGACCCTGGGAAAGACATTTTACCTAGTCTGCCTTTGTTTTCTCATCTGTAAAATGAGCTGGAGAAGAACCTGCAAATCTTACTCCAGTGTCTCTACTGAAGGAAAAAAACCCAAATAGGATCTTAAAGACTTGGATATAACTGAAACAACTGAACCACGGCAACTAATGTAACATGAGAAATTGAAAATGATATTAGAATATATTGGGCTCTAGAGTTGTAAGGATTTGGGAAAGGAAGGATACATTTATGTATGAGATGCAATGTGCTAGACACCATGCTCAGCATTTTACAAATATTATGTCATTTGATCCCCACAACAACCCAGAAAAGTGAATCTATTATTGTTTCCCTTTTATAATTGAGGAAAATAAAGTAGAGAAATTAAATGGTCACAAAGCTAAGGACAGATTTAAAACTTTGTGTCTCCAGATACTGCACCATTTAGCTGCCTTAGAAATCATATAACTAGCTCCCTTTTTTCACAGGTGAAACAAAAATTCAGTCTAGAGCAATTAAATTACTCGTCTAGGTTCATGTGGATAATAAATTGCAATGCTGTAATTTTACTCCAGAACTTTTGGCTCCATATTCATTGTATTCATCCACACACCACATTATTGCCTCAAAATGCTATTGGAATTACTGGTAGTGATCATTCTGACATTAGAAAATATACATGTGTTAGTTATGCTACTATTATTTTTTCTTCATCTAGGTTGATTCTTGCTTACATTTAAAATAAATTTTGATGAAGCTATGATTTTTTAAAGTAATATATGTCTAAGATCTTAAAGGTAGGGCAATTTTAAATTATAATGAGGCTTAAGGTATAAGTGAATTAGCAAAAATATGACAAAAGAATTTCAGGGAGCATAAAAAAAAATAGAGGAATTAAAGTGATTTCACATTTGGAGTGTACCATAGATTGCCCAGATAGAAAAATAATCTGGATAATCCTTTTTTGTTAAAAGTTTACAAAAACACAGAAGCAAGATATGTTACAGTGATAAAATATTTCACTGTCTTACATATAGTAAACATTCAATAAGTAATTTTTTGAGTTAAATACCTATATACCTGCTAGAAAATTTATTCTGTTAATAATAGAATATTTAATAATTTCTTGAGTTATTTTGCTAATAATTGCATTTCTTTGAAGATGAGATGATGAAGGGAATGACTTATTCCTTCTGATGACCTTTGGAAGAAGCCGTTGGGGAAATTAAAAGGATAGGAACTTATGAAAGCAGTGTTTTTGAGAGTTCTTTATAACCAGAAAAAAGAATTCTGGATATAGATATACATACACCCTAAGCTTTAGGGAAGTAGATTTTTAAAGGTTGGAATAAAATTTGTTTTCATGGCCAGAGACACTGAGGGGAATATGACTCAAGATGACTAGGGCACTCTCAAAAAATGAGGTTCTGACAAGGTAATTACAAATTTCACTAATCATGAAGAGAGAAGTTCACTAAGACTGCAAACAGACCTCTTCAGTTACTTTTTATTAAGAAAGATGTATGCAAAATATGGGAGATGTGTCATATAACGAAAAACCAACACAAGAAAAATATAGCATTGACATAGATTTATAGGAATAATGTCAGGAAGTGTAAGATTTCACATAAGTTGGAATTATGACAAATATGTGACATTAAAAAGATAGTTATATTTGAAATAAGAAAAAAGAGACAGAGAACTGCTACTTATGGAAGACAGTAAACTGTATTATTGGATGACAGAACTACCCAACTCCTTTCTTGTTTGTCTTGTTTGTCTTATCATGTTTTATCACAAAGAATGAAAAATAATATTCAGGCCAGAAAAAAGTATAATAAAGATAATTGTTAAAAGTATTGAAACATAGGATTGCTAAGGTATTAACAGGAAATCATTTGGCTTCTTTCAATAAATTAAAAATCTTCTAGATCAGGTCAATTACTATATGTATAATAGAGTTTATAAGAAATAATATGATAGAATATTTGCTCTCTAAATGTAATCAGAGAAGGCAATTTTTAAATTAACAATATAGGATTGGATGTAATACCAAAATAAGTTATTATTGTTATCTGGACTTAAAATTTCATAGATATTGGAATTTCATGTACACTGTAATTCCACATGACAAAATAGCTCAGAATCTCCTGTATAACCATCATCTTAGTCACTTTCTTACAACAGTGAAAAGTTAATAAAGTTGCCTGCCCAAGGTCAGTAATGTCAGAAGTAGATCTAGGATCCATATCTTTCTAACACCACATATGGCACAAGGACTTCTGAGAAGTAACTTCTAGGGATTGAAGATAGCCTAGACTCTTGAAGACAAGTTAAAGGGATTGAATTAGAGTGGTAATAATGGAAGTAGAAAGAAAGGTCAAATATGAGAGACGATGATATGACTAGATTGCTAATTGTATGTGAGAAGGCAGTGAGAGAAATAATTCTTAATTTCTGAGTCAGTTTGATAAAAAAGAGAAAAGGGAGGTTGTCCTGATTTTGATGTTTTTGCTCCTCTAAAAAGAAATTAAGAAGTAAATATCTGTTGAGCTTCAGGTGAAAATAAAATTAAAATATAAAAATGGAAATTCTAATTGTTTTAATGAATGTGTTTTTGCCATTAAAATCTTCTTGGGTGTGCATTGATACAAAAGAAAGGTTATCATTTTTTTATTTTACTAATGTGATATTTCATGTCACAAAAATCTCTAAAGTTTTCTACAAATCCCTGAAATGGATGATAACTTGTCAAAGTATACCTTAATAGACAACTAATTAGCATCAATTTGGATAATTATTCTATGAGGTATTCAGGTGATGTCATGGAAGTGTGTTATAGAAATCATGTTTTATATAGTGAATTAGAACTAACAATAGGCATTTGTTCTTTTCACATCATTCCTCTTTGTTTTGAGCAAAGGTAGCACTGATATTAATGCCTTTAATATATCATTATAAATCAGAAATGTTTTCTGTCAAGTAAAACTACCTGAATATATGTTATCAAAGAAACAAAATCCCTCCTCACTTCCCCCATAATCATTACAATTGATTATGTATGATTTGAGGACATCTAGGTGGCCTTTTGAATAGAAAGCTAGGCCTGGAATCAGAAAGACTCATCTTCCTGAGCACAAATCTGACTTCAGACACTTACTAATTGCATGACAGGGCAAGTCATGCAAGCTTTTTTGCCTCCTTTTCCTCATCTGTAAAATGGGCTGGAGCAGGAAATGGCAAACCACCAAGAAAATCTTTGCCAAGAAAATCCTAGAGAACATCACAGAAAGTCAGAAATGACCAAAAGAACTGAACATACACATTTTTGGTGGGATGGCACCAAAAACATTCTTGTTTGCAGAATGTCATTGTATTACTCAGGCATAGAAATTAGGAAGAAAGAGTCAAATTAAAATTAGACATCAAGTTCTTTTGGTGAACAAGCTATAAACACATTTTCCTGGTCCTCAGATTCAAACTAAAACGATAACTGATTGAAAATACAGAGCCAATCTCATGACTATTTCCTGGTCCTTTGATTGCCTTTCTCCTGATCTCATTTCCTCACTTATTATTATTATTTTCAATAATCCTTCCTCTGGGATGGTGATATTTCCCACAATGTTTCAATTATTTTTTTAAATGAAAATGCAATCAGATGGCTTTCTGATTAAGTGAAAATCAGTGCCTTTGTGGTGAGGTGTCATTGAACAAAACAAACGTCTTGACACTATCATTTGTCATTTTAGCAGGGCTGGGGCTTTCTGTAGCATTTCCCCTATAGCTGCCCCTCTTGAGCTTACATTTCATATTTGAGAAATAAATTGAGAGCATTAAGCTCATGCTGCGTTTGATTTAGTTTTCTTTTTTACTAAAAAATGGAAGCTCATCTCAGCAAGATTGAGAGTAAAGTGCTGTGAGAAGCACATTTGTATTAACCCAGAGAGAGGCTTGAATGAGAAGGGAACTGCTAACCTTGATAAAGCTCTATATATTTAAAAGATTGTTTTGAGATCTTATTTTATCTTTTGATTTTTAGAAATTATCCTTTTCTATTTACATGTTTAGGAGGATATTATTGAATTACATTATTTTGTTGCAGATTATTTGCCCTTTAGATTCAACTTAAGTGTAAAAAAATGCATCATACTTCACCTATATCTCTAAGCACAATAATTACAAACCAAAATTATATATCTCACTGGTAGTAATTACATTGAAAAATCTACTCCTCCCAAATTTTAAATAGAAATAATTATTTGATGCAGCAGAATTGTGTGTTCATTTTTTATTTAGTTGTACACTCAAATACCATCAAATGAATTCTTTTCCAAATTAAATTAATTTTATTGCAAAAATCAGTTATTTTTTCACTTAATGCAAGTTTGTAAACATTTTTTCCTGTATTCTCATCAATGCCCCTTTCTCAGTTATTTGAGCTGTATTTCAAATTTTTCTGAATTCATTAGTTTATATAGTTATCATAAGATTCCTTAGACATGTATATACCTAATATATACAAAACATTGTCTTGGCTGCTTGGAGAAATAAAAACATCAGTCTTGTGCTTTCTGCTATCATAAAGATAAATGTATTCCTAAAGGTAAATTACATATACACAGAATTAGTATAATAGAACTTATTAGGTACATGAGAGGTACAAACTGATATGGGAATTTTGAGGAGGGAAAACTCATTGTTGATAAGAAAAATCATCAAATACTTTGTGAAGAAGGGGATACTTGCTTCTGGAAGGATGGATAACATTTTTAATAAATAGAGATGCGAGATAAGTTCAGAACAAATGCGTTCCTGACATAATGCAATAGGCAAAATAAAGAAGATTTTTAAAATCCTAGGCTATATCTGTGAAATGCTGTATAGTCCAATTTAAAGTCTTTGTGAAAAGGAATTATGTTATATAAGGTAGAAAATTAGGCTGAACCAATTATGGAAGATATAAAATAGGACTGAGCATTGTAGAAACACTGAATGATTTGACCAATAGAGTATTATATTCAAAGCAGTGAATTAAGAAAATTAATCTATTAGCCACATGCCACATAAATGCAAGACTTTCTCTCTGATGGGGAGAGATTAGGAGGGACCTGATGAGGATGGTATGGTGGTAGCATAGGAAAAGTCTTCATATCAGTATTTCTGGGAAAGACTTAACTACTATCTATCTCAACAGAATATATATCAATACATCCACATCATCTCACTGTATGAGACCCTTCACCTACTACCCTGGGGGGCCTTTTACTTGATCTCTTGAATTGAGATAGAGCCCCAAATAATTCCAATTGTGATTGTAGGTTTTCTCTCACTCAAACCAAAGCATTTCCCAAAGATCCTGGTTCTTACCCCAGAGGGAGCTTTGAGCAAGTGCAGATTTTGAAAGAATACCATGGTGAGTTTTAGAGGTCATAGCTGGAGGTGGGATATACTTTGTGCAACTGTAGAGCCATGAAGCAAGGTACTAACTAGATTGATGGCTATTTAACAAAGGATGATTCCCATGTTAGCACACTGAGGCAAAGCCCCATAACTAGTATTAATTACAGTTTTTCTGTAAGAACACATGAACCTAGTTATGGGTCTCTGTCTGAGTACCAATAAAACATGAGTTGCCTCTCTGTTTTTGCCTTTGTTTTTGCAACATGTGGACTCACCTCATTTTCTGGTCAAATGCCTCTTTGAGCATATATTTTCCACTATTTATATTTGCTTCATTGGTATTATATAGCAGTGTATTTATGTATGCTATATATCTGTTGATATTTGGGTGAACTAGAGCTTCACATCTTTTTTTTTTTAGTTTTTCTCCAGTAGTATTTTTTTTCAAATTAAATGTAAAGAAAATTTTTAACATTTATTTTTGTAAGATTTTTTTTCTCCTTCTTTTACCTATGCTCTCTTCAAGACAGCAAATAATCATATAGGTTATACATGTACAATCATCAAAAACATATTTCCATACTTGTTGTATTATAAAAGGAAAATCAGACCAAAAGGGAAAAAATCCATAAGAAAGAAAAGATAGCAAACAAACAAAAGGATAAAAATACCGTGTTTCAATTCACATTCAGTTTTTGTATTTCTCTCTCTGGATGTGGATAGTATTTTGCATTCCAAATCTATTACAATCATCTTGGAGTGTTGCATTACTGAGAAGAGCTAAGTCTATTATTATTGATCATCATATAATCTCTCTGTTACTGTGTACAATTTTCTCCAGATTCTGATCACTTTACTCAGGATCAGTTCATGGAAGTCTTTCCAGGCTTTTCTGAAATCATCCTGCTTATCATTTCTTATAAAACAATAATATTCCATTACATTCATATACCATAACTTATTCAGCCATTTTCCAGCTGAGTGACACTGCTGAAGCAAAGGGTACACACCAAAACTTTAATTCTTTAAAGAATGTACTATTTCATGATTCACAACCATATAGCATCAATGTTTTTAGAGATTTTATTGATATGTTATAGTTACTTTTGTTGTGTGTTGTATAATTGTCTTATTGATGTTGTGTAGCAAGTTCTTGAAACTGAATCTCTGTCGGCCCCAGTTTCCTCATTTGTAAAACAAACAAACAAACAAAAAACAACTCCCAGGATTGTTGTAAGAATAAAATAAATTATTATTTATAAAGCACTTTGCAAATCTTAAAGTGCTATATGAATGCTAGCTAGCTATTATTGTTATTGACAAATAATTTAAAAGAAAAAGATGAAGATATAGAGGTATGAGGAATCAATAAAACTGGTCAACACATGAAAAAGAATTTGATGTTATAGGCAAAGTTCCATTTTCTTGGACCTGAACCTTTACAAAGAAGCAGGGATGAAGTGGAGGATGGGAAGACCTTTCTTCACATCTCCTCTTTGTGACCAAGTATGTTATTATAATCATCAATGATAATAATAATATTTACATAGAGCCCAATATATATTGAGTACTGTACTGAGGACAGAATTAATATATCATTTGAGACTCAAACAACCCTAGGAGTTAAGTGCTATTATTATCTCCATTTTATAGATGAAGAGACTGAAAAAAAAGAGGTTAAGTGGCTTGCCCAGTTTCACTCAGTTAGTAAGTGTTTGGGATCATATTTGACCTCAAGTTTTCCTGACTTCAGATTTTTCAAGATAACTTCACAACCTTCTTCTTCCACTGTACTATGATTTTTATTTCTATTTGTTTTTCTGGCTCCACATTCTTCACTTTACATCAGTTCATATATATACTCTTCTCTAGCTTTTTTTTATTTCTCATGTTAATCATTTCTTAGAACATAGAAGCATTACATTACATTTATGTGCTTTTATTTGTTTAGCACTTCCCATATTAATGCTCTACTTTTTAAAAAGTTATTCCTTTGCTACAACAAAAATAGTTCTTTTAAAAATATTCTGGTATATGTACTGCCTTTCTTTTTGTCAGTGATTTCTCCAGAGTATAAGATCTGCAGTAGGATCACTGAATCATTTTAGCTATTTTCTTTAAATAATCACAAATTCTTTTTGAGAATGATTACATTAATTGATGGCTTCACCAATAATAATGTGTTTTTTTTCCTTATAACTGCATCACCATTTACTGTTTTCATCTTTTGTCAGTTAGCTTTACATTAGGCAAAGCCTCAGGATTGTTTTGATTTGAATTTTATTATCTGTAACTCAGTACACTCTGTAGAGTGAGTGCCAATAATTTACAGTTTTTTCTGTTGAAAACTGTTTGTTCATATTATTTGACCTTTTCTGTGTTGGGGAATTACTTTTGGAGTGCAGATCATTGTTAATTTGTTACTATTAATTAAAGACATTGTAAATCTGATGTAAACAAAATTATATAAACTCAAAATGATCTTATTTAACATTTCTCAAAAGTTTTAAATTTAAAACATATATGGCTTACCCAAATTCATGTACTCATACTTAATTTATTTTCATGCTCACAACATTCATACTTAGAAAATGTGGATGGTAATGAGAAGTGGCATAAGACATTCTTAGCAAAAAGAAGCTGGAAGGAAAGTGATGATGGTGACATTCTCATTCTTCTGCTATAATTTGTTACATATTGCTGTGCTTGATATATTTGTTGAAGAATTCTCATCCATTTGTACACCTCCTATGATGATTAGCATATTGACATGCAGTGAACATTTCCCCCTACTTCCTTCTTTGCTATTTCACTAACACAGCATAAATATTAGGTAGTAACACTTAAAATAAATCTCCTTTAAAGTCAACATTGCATTTACAGGGACCTCTTTGAAATGGGACACTATAATTTTTCCTGTGGTCTTTCTTGTTGAACTACATAAAATTGCTACTTTTAGAATTGAATTTTTTTTTCATACATCACAATTTTCTAGAAGCAAAAACTGTTACTGTTTATCTTAGAATGTATATGGCATTCAGGAAGCCAAAAACATTTTAAAGATAGATCTTGCTGCATTATCATATGATGATGATAATTAATGATGTCTACATTAATCCACATTTCCATAAGATGTCTTCATTATGGAATGCATTTCTTTTTCTTATTATGTTTGCAGCATTCACAGATTTCAAGTGTTTTAAAAATAAGAATGTATTATGTTTTCATATCTCTATTTCAAAATAGAAAATGTTGACATTTTCATTGCAGAGATGTGAATACAATCAGGCAGTCAGTCTATAAGTATTATTAAGTTCTTATTATGTGCCAAGAAACAAATATGATTAAAGTCTACATTTGAAGTAAACATTAAGCAAGTAGTCTTTATAATAAATTTTCACCTTTAATATTATTAATTTAGCTTTATTTAAGATCTTATCATTATTAGTGCTTTAAGTATATGATACTTGTATTAGCTCATTACTACGTTAATAACTTGGCTAATTTTACATATAAGATTAACTGGTTAAGATTGACATTACCTTACATTTTAAACTTTAGCTATAACATATACACTTACTGTACGGTATAGCCTTTGTTCATTTTGGCTTTGAAAAAATCCAGTTTCAAAATTTATTTAATACCTTTCTGACTTCTCAACTAAAATTCTCTTTTATGCAAGATTTTTCCAATATCCTTTAATCCTTAAAAGAAGGAAGAACCTTTCCTCTGTTAATTATCTTCAGTTTATCTTTTATATATAATTAATTATATGTTATGTTTTCATGTTTTCTCCCTATATTAGACTAAGAAGAAATTATTTTTGCTTTTCTTTTTTATCCTCAGTTCTTAGCAATGTGCTTGATATATAATAGACATGTAAAAAATTTGTGTTAAAGACTAATTTTTAAATATTCAATAGTAGACTTTTAAATGTTTATGCAGAAAAAATTGGTTAAAAACTAAGTGTAGGTTTTTACATGTTATTTCTATATATAATATTTCCTAATACATGCAGATTGAGTTAGGATTCTTATATATACTTATATATTCACACACACACACACACACACACACACACACCCCTATACGTAGTTCTCAATCAATTATTCTGGTTACTTAACTTAAAAATCAAAACTCTACCCTCAGAAGTATAAGGCACACATATACCAGGAATGTGTAAAGTAGCAACTGTTAAATATTATTATGTCAGTTTGGAATATCTTAATATATTCCAATAAACAGTAGAAACAAAATTATCAAGCCATACAAAAGATTAGTAGCTTCCAGCTAATAAAAAAAAATAAAAGATTGCAGTGTTAAATTAGACAAACAAAAATAGAGCAACAGTAAAATAGAAAAATATTAAAATGTAAGATTATTATTACTTCACCCTATTTAGAAAATGCCAAAGGCTCAAAACCATTAAAAATCTGTTGACTGTGGAGAATAGCATAGCTGTTAGGCTTTTTATATATAGTAGATTTTTTTTTTTAGAACTTTCTCTTACTAGGAGACACTTCTTCCCAAATTTCAGAAAACAGTTACTACTCACAAAGAAAACATTTAAAGATAAAGTCTAATGAGACAGGGCACTTAATATTGGACAGCAACCACAGAAAGTTATTCAGATAGTTTCTTACTTTCAGGCATTTAACATATGAAAAGGCAGCAAGGAATTTGAGAATACCTCTGTCCAGCAAAGTGGCAACAGTTCTTCCTTTTCCCATTTGCTATTTGTAGAGTAACAGATTTAAAGAGATTATCTTTTCCTATTTGACTTGAGTTTTAAAATGTCTAATCTTTAAGATTATCATCCTACCTTCTCACTCCACTCCTAGAATTCATTCCTCCTGAATCAAGAGCCCCTGATGTTCCATTCAGAATCAGAGTCATTATCATTGAATAAGATGGGATGTGGATTTCTGTTGTTCAAAGTTCAAACTTAGATATTCTTTGACATTTATGTTATACTCTAAATACAGTATCCATTAAGCAGATTTGGGGAGGCTGAATTGTCTAGGAAAGTAAATAAAATTTATAGCATAATTTCTATGGGAAAAAAGAATTTCAAGTTTTAAACAGCCAACATATAAATGAATTGTAAAAGAAAGCCAATGTAGGAATTTATTTTTTCTTGATTAGGATTATTTCTTGCAAAAATTTTTTCTGCTTGTCTTTTTTCTCCCATGGTGGGGGGAAGTGAAATGGAGATAAGAGGGGTTTTTTGTTCATTAAAATATAAAAATAAATTTAAATTCATTTATTAGTTGAGGACTTAAGGGAAAGTGTTAAGACTATTGTAGAAGCATCTTCATAGAGTTCAAATCACTAGGCCTGGACTACATTTTTAATTAGTGAAAGAATGAGTAGATGAGATTGTAGATGAGATTTCTAATACTAGTTAACTTTGAAAAATTGTAGAGAACATGAGAGTTATAATAAAAAAAAGAGACAGGTTAAATTTATGAATTTTCAGAAGTGTTAGAAGGTAGATTCTGCAAACCACAGTACATTTGATATAAATTAAAAACGAAATTCTTTGTTATTTAAAGATATCTTACATGTATATGAAAAGTTAAACAAATGATTAATAACCACCTTAAGTGATTTTGAGTTCATCAAGAACAACTTATGTGAGAAACAAATTCTTGGCTCCCTTTTATCTGACCTTAGTCTCAACCATAACTTCTAAACCAAGTCACAACTGTAGATAAAAGGGACTGTAAGCTCTAAGAGAGCTCTTGAATTGCAGTTTTATTGAAGGATATCTGAGGTACCTGTTTCACAGCTACCTAACTGAAGGAGTAGGGATATCCTGGGCAGCATTATCCTGAAATCCAGCTTTCCTAGTGAAAAGAGAATTTCAAGTGAGCAAATCTGGCTTCTGAATTTGCCCCCACCAGCATACCTGTCCTCAAGTATTTCAAAATTCAGCTTTCTCTCAAGAAAGCTGGACCTTGAAGGTATACAAGCAAAAAATGGTTGGGAGGAACTCTTTGCTCTTTACTATTACCCTTAGAATTCCTGAGATTTGTGGAGATGGGAAAAAGTAAAAATTAACCCCTCTTAAGCCTTTCTCCTAGGTAGACACTTGAGAGAAAGAGATGTTTACAGAATAATCAACAAATTAGAGAAGTTGGACAAAGAGATATCTGAAGAAATTTACATTCTACCTGGAAAGAGTCTCCATGAATCCTTAAGAGAAAAATATGGCTAGTAAATTTTATGTTTCAAAACTTATAGTTGCTTAGTAAGAGCAGTATGCATGGCCCTAAAATGAGGACTGGAGTATTATCTGGAGAGGATGTGACTGAGAATGTTGTGTGATCAGCCTAGGAGAAAGATTCCACTGATAGATAAATAATGCAATTCTTGGTATCCATTGTATGAGTTCTGCCAAAAAAAAAAATTAGTGTGGTTTATGGAGACCTTGGCAAAATGAAGAACAAATATTGTGCACCTTTCAGGTATTTGGACAGTTGGTTCCTCATGACTGAATTGATTTATCTTCCCCTCCATCTCTAGTTTTCTTTTAGGCTCAGATGAAAGAACCTATACAATGCATTTGCTGATTTCATTCACTATGAAGTTGTCAGTATTTTCAAGTTCCTTTTCATGTACTTTCTCTTTACTTCATGTTTACTTATCTGGAAATAGGCTGTTTCCTTCCAGTGTACCTTAATTTAAGCCCTTGAGAGAAGATAACTTTCATTTTTGTCTTTGTATCCTCAGTATATTAGGAGAATGTTATGGATAAAGCATTGACAGAATTTCTCATGTTTTATTTATAGTTAAGATGAAGAAATAAGGATAACACATTAGTTTTTAGATGATTTTAGAATTATTTCAATGGGAAGACCCAGAGGACTCATTAATTTACCCCTGTCAATGTGGAGGAAATTCTTTGATGGAGACTGCCCTCAGACCCTTATCATGTTCAGTCTTTTTTTTTTTTTTAATCGGGCTTAGGTAGCATAGTTATCAAACTGACAGATGACAAAAAAGATAGATAATATGTTGGATGACAGAGATGGGGACCAGAAAGATGTCAGCATGCTAAAATGATGTGCTAAACCAAATAAGAATAAACTTAAGGGGATAGTTAGGTTAAAATTTTAGCTGCACAGGGATAAAATGAGGAAGGAATGCTTAGATGATGGTCTCCATGAAAATAATGTGGAAGAAGAACTTTCAGAGGCAGTTGAGTTGGCAGAGTAGAGGAAGTGCTCAGTTAAACTCTCTCATATTCCACTTCAAACAATTTTAAACTAATCTTCCAATTTTGGAGTATCAGAGTCAACAAAAGGCTAGATTGAGATATCCTTCCATCCCAAAAAAACTTAAGAGGTCAACAGGAGAGATCTATAACACAGGAGTAGAAGATGATTTGAAGATCACATGGATGAATGACCAATGCTAGTACTAGGTGGTGGTAAGGACAAAGTAGAAGCTTTGGCTGCTCTTAAGGCAGAGATAATGAGAGGGCAGTTGGTTGGAAAGAGATGACAGGAGACCCCATACAAGTACCACATGCAGGACCAAATGCTGTTTGCAAATTCATTGTCCATACCCACTTTTTGGTCATACATCAAGGGCAGAGATGAGCACTTTCAGTAAGAGGGAAGTAGAAACCCTTAGGGACAGTATCTTTTTAAGTCACAATAAGTCAGATCCCCTGAAGAACGTTCACTTAAGGCATAAGGGACCCTGAGGAACAGCATCAATTATAATCCCAAGGGATTAAGGATCCTTTCTGGGCAAAAGTCAGAGTGTAGGTCAGAGGAGGCATGACCATACCTCTTCCCAGACCAAACCACGTTAGAAGCACTGAAAATTTCCAAATTGTCAGAACTAGCTCAAAGCAGGAGTGCTGAAAAAACCTGAAGCTTGAGACAGTGTCTCCTTCCAGTCCAATACCATCAACAGAGTCCAACTTTAACATAAATTTAAAAGTCAAGAAATAGGATGGGAAATGAGCAAACAAAAACAATAAAAAAAAATAATACCTTCAACCACAAAAAGATTCTGTGGTAACAGGGAATATCAAGGCACAATTTCAGAAGAAGACAATGAAATCAACCAGGTTACAAGAAAAGCATCAAAGGAAAGAAAAGTGAATTAGACATAGCCAAAGAAAAATTATTGGGAGGGGTAAAATTTTAGTTTTAAAATCAAATAAGATTGGTAGAGGAAAAGTTAGATAAAGAAATGAAAGCAAAGGAAACAACTTATGAAAACACAACTAACAGCTTGGTAAAAGATACAAATACTGAAGAAAATAATATCTTAAAAGTAGAATTGACCAATTTGTAGTGGGAGGGGGAGTACAAAAAAAATCAATGAAGAGAATCATTGCTTAAAAATTAGGTTCGATGAAGTGGAAACAAATGACAGTAAAACAAAGAAGAATAAAAAAAATAGATGGAAAATGTGAAATATCTCACTGGAAAAATAAGTGATTGAAAACAGATCAAAGATAACTTATTGATTGAACCTCCTAAAAGTTGTAATCAAAGAAAAAGCCTAGACATCATAGTTCAAGAATTATCAAAGAAAACTGCTCCCAAATCCTAGAACAAGAGGGTAAAATAGAAATGGAAAAAAAAAATCACTATTCAAAATGAAAGCTTTCAGGGGTTTTACAACCAAATTCCAGAATTCCTAGCTCATAAAGAAAATACTTCACCCATCCACTAGGAGAGATTAAGTATACAATACACAGTAGTAAATGACCACAGAAACCTAATATTTGATCTAAAAGATCTAACCTTTTGGGACAAGAACTTAGTGTTTGACCAAAATTGCTGAGAAAATTAAAAAGGAGTTGGGCAGAAGTTAACATGTTATATACTAGCATAAAGTCAAAATGTTTAAGTGATTTAGACATAAAGAGGTGACATCATAAACAAATTAGAGGAGCATGGAAAAATATGCCTGTAAGATTTATGGATAAGGAAAGAATTTATGATTAAACAAGAGATAAAGAGGATAATGGAAGGTAAAAATTGATGATTTTGAGTACATGAAACTAAAACACTTTTATCCAAACAAAATTAATGTAGCAAAATTAAAAGGAAAACAAGAAACAAGGGGGAAAAAGTTTATAGCAAGTTTATGTGATAAAGATTTAATATTCAATTATATAGGGAACCAAAACAAATTTATAAAAATAGAAACAATTGATATCGAAGATCAGTTGATAACTGGTCAAAGGATCTGAACAGGCAGTTTTCAGAAAAAGAAACCAAAGTAATCACATAAAAGTATTCTTGATCACTACTGATTAGAGAAATACAAATTAAAACAACTCTGAGGTACTACCTCAAACTTATCAGATTGACTAATATAGCAGAAAAGGAAAATTACAAATGCTGGAAGGGTTGTGAAAAATTGGAAACTAATATATTGTTGGTAGAGTTGTAAACTAGTGCAACTATTCTAGAGAACAATTTGGAACTATGTCTAATGTGTTATAAAATTGCGCATACCTTTTGACCCAGCAAGTACCCTATTAGGTCTGTATTTCCAAGAGATTTTTTAAAAAGGGGAAAGGACATATTTGTACAAAAAGATTTATCGTAGCTCTTTGTGTGGTAGATAAGAAATAGAATTCAGGGCATATCAATTGGGGAATAGCTGGGCAAGTTGTGGTATATGATTGTGATGTAATACTATTATGCTATAAGAAGTCAACAGAATGACTTCAGAAAAACCTGGGAAGATTTATATGAATTGACACAAAGTAATGTTAGCATAACCAAGGGAACATTTTTCACACTAATTGCAATATTGTAAGGATGATGAACAGTGAAACTTAGCTACTTTGATCAAGACAATTCCAAAAGACCTATGATGAAAAATGCTTTCTATCTTCAGAAAGAGAGAACTGATGAACTCTGAATGCAGATTGAAGTGTATATTTTTCCAAACCTTATTTTTCTTATATTATTTTTATCTTTTTTTCCTTTTTTTATCTTTTTTTACTAATATGGAAATAAGGTTAACATGACTTCATATGAATAATCACTATTCAAACTGTTTGTCTTTTCAAGGAACAAGGATATGCCAAAGTCAGGGAGAGAATTTAGTACTTTTAGAGTAATTTTAAAGGACTTAAAATTTTTTTACATGTAATTGTGAAATAAGGAAAGAATATGTTTTTTAAAATAATCTGGACGTTTTATTGGACTGAAGAGTTGATTTTAACAAAAGTATGACATGACTACATAAACTTAATGCAAACTCGGAGTTATGTTAACAGTAGTGTTGAGACCTAAAAAAGTGGTAGTTTTAGTATGCTGTGGCCCTGATTAGACTACCCACCTCAATGTAGTGTATTCAGTTCTGGATATCAGATTGAGATGCGTGCAGAAGATGATGATCAGGATATTAATAGAACTTAAGCTCATGTGATATGAGTTAAAAGTCAGTTAAAAGAATAAGGATATTTATATTAGAACAGAGTAGACTTAGTGGTCTTTTCTTAAAGCGATTTTTATTACCTGAAGTACTGCCAAATGGAAGAAGATTTAGACATGTGTTGCTTGGTCTTCAAGGACAAAAGTAGAATCATTGGAGGGCAACGAGGCATCCTTCAGTTTGGTGTAATGAAACCCTTCATTACAAAGATAGCTGTCGAAGGTTGAATCAAAGAAGTTGAATCAAAGAAGTTTCTGGTATTCTCCTGGTGGAGATTTAATGACATTTGTTGGTAGAAGTAATTCCTAATGTCCAACTCTCAGGCCATGTAAGATCTGTAAAATCATTTGATCTGAACTTGCCAAAGTAACCACAGGGGATAACCACCTCCCATTCCTTGAGTTCTTTAAGTTGATAATTTTGTATGACCCATGAATGATGTCATAAATATCAAAATGGCTCTTGGTAGAGAAAAGGGTCCCTCTCTCTAGGATCAAAGATGACTGTCCAGACATCCCTTTCAACAGTGGGTAATTATGCAAGATTTTTTTTTTCCTGAGGCAGTTGTGGTTAAATGATTTGCCTAGGGTCATACAACTAGGAAGTGTTAAGTGTCTTATGCCAGATTTGAACTCCTGATTTGAGAGCTGGTACTCTATCCACTGTGCCATCTAGCTGACCTAACTATGCAAGATTTTAAAAATCTTATTTGTTATCAACTGATCTCATGAATGCACCTCATTAATAATTGAATAAATAATTGAATATTATTGAATTATTGAATAAATAAAATTATGATTTGTTCCACTTACATTGTTAAATCTTAGGTAATATATGTTGGATTGTGTTTTGGACAGATTCTAAGCTTGTTATTACTATTTTAAAAATGCCCCTAAAGATTTCCTTGGAAGGAATAATAGCCTTCTCTGACTGCCTCATATTCTCTGCTGTAACTAATTGCATTCTTTCCTTTCTGTGTTATGGTAGAAATTTGTTGCATGTAAAATGAGATGCTAAGCATGAAAGAATAATAAGCCAAATGCGATTTGGTAATTGTATTTTTACATCAAACCAGGAGGTTTTGTCCAATCAGTAGCAAAAATGTAGCAGTTTGCCAGAGGTTCTCACCTGAGGTGAAGAATTGTCCTTCACATTAAAAATAGCTTAATGATTTACACCATTTTTATTAAAAAATAAATAAATAGATCAGGGTACTAAAACAACTAATAATCATATTATTCAGCAATGTCTATATAAAATACTACTCTGGGGACAGTAAACTTTCATCCATTGTGATATAAAGCCTTTGCCACCTCAGCAATTTTTCTATCATGGATACAATATTTTACTATTGTTACCCTGGAAAGCATTTCTTATTTTTAATGATGTGAGATATAATACACATAACATATATATATATATATCTTGAAAAGTTATAAAATATGTATTATTTACCTGAGAAAATGACCTAACATAAGCACGATTTTAAGATAAGCAAAATTCATGAGGTATATACATTTATCAAATTTAAATAATCAAGTCCAAATATGCAGAATTATATAAGACCACTCAGTGGAAGCCAACAAATATAAGTACTGAAGTTCTATCCTAAATTAAATTTTAAAACCCACTAATGGTGATTGTTTGAGGATTTAAGGGAGTAAAACTGTTAATTATGAGAGACAAGATCTTTACTGTTGCTATCATAGCTCTAGAATTTTTCTAGTTGGTATGTTGAATGCCTTTTGAAAAAAGAATAACCCTTGAACTTGTAGGTGCTGAATGAACATTTGTTTTGTAAATTCTTTTATATTTTAATAACATGTATTTTCAAAAGTATCCTACTAAGAATTAATGACTAATATCTATTAATGCTGGTACCTAGATGTTAATGATATTTATTTTTCTTATTTCATACATGTTATAACTTGAACTAGCAGAAATTTGGTATCAAAAGGACTTGAGTTCAAATCCAGTCTTTTGCATTAGTTGTGTAATCCCGGGCAAGTCATTTAAACCTTTCACTACATAAGTGTCTTCAACTCTAAAATTTGTTGGTATTATTTAGTCATTTTCAGTCATGTCCACTTATTTATGACCACTTTGGAGGTTTTCTTGGCAGAGATACTAGAGTGGTTTGCCATTTCCTTTTCCAGCTCATTTTACAGGTGAGATAACTGAGGCAAACAGGGTTAAGTTACTTGTCCAGGATCACACAGATAGTAAATACCTAAAGGTGAATTTGTACTCGGGATTATTAGTTTTCCTGATTCAATTCCTTGAGCTCTATTCACTGTGCCAACTAACTGCCATTAATTATACTATAGGAAATAATCATTTTATAGTATAGCCCTACCTCTCTGTGTTGTTGTCTTAAATAAGAGAATATTTATAAAAAGTACTTAGCACCAAGCCTGACAATAGTAGCTGCTTGACAAATGTCCTTCCTGAAGAACTGATAATGAGAAAGAAAGAGGGTGTGAATGAAGAATCTGGTTTACAGGTGAAGCAAGATCAAAGGTACAGGGTTTGGCTTAGATAAGGTGAAAGGACTACTCTTTCTCTGAGATATGGCAGCATGGAATGGTTAAAATTGTCCTAGATTTAGAATCATAAGACCTTGGATTCAATCTCGCTTCTGGCACTTACTAGCTGGATGACCTTGGGAAAGCAATTTTCTTCTTAGCTTTACCTTCCTTATCTGTAAAAAGAAAAGGGTTGAATAAGATCAGGATTTCTTAATCATTTTCCACTTAAAATCCCTTTTAACCTGAGAAAAAGTTTTATGTGACTAAGGGTATGGATGTATATAAAATCAAACATTTACTAATAATAAATCAGTTTCATGAGCCCCACATTCAATTAGGAGACCCCATATGAGTTGCAACCCACAGTTGAAGAAGCTGATGACAAAATTGCTTTTATGCCTCTTCCAGCTCTAAATCTATTTTTCCTGTAACAAGAGAATGGTGGAAGATGTTGAGAAGTAGGAGGTACAGAAATACAGAGAAAAGCGAATCCTCCCAGATAGACTTGTTAGGCAGAAAAATGTGACCTAAGAGAGGATACCAGAGGAATGGATGGTATCAATCCCTTACTACATGCAAGCACTTCTGCTGTTGATCCCAAGACAAAAGTCAAATAGTTCTTTCCATCAAGGAGCTTATATTTTATTCTCAGTCTATGACTTGAAGAGACAAAAAAAAGTTTGGAACAGATACAGTAGAGAATGCAAAAAGAATTAATCAAAGAAAAACAAAAGAATCAATAGTTAAAATTAGGTAACAAATTTGCCTTTGGCCCAGTGTCCTTCAAGTTATAAATAGGAAAAGAAAAGGCATGATGGTTAAAAGCATACACACTGGGGCTTTGTTGGTGACAAACATTGACTAAAAAAAGGGACGATGACTTAAAGGATAGAGCACAGTGTAAAATTGAATGGGTGAGCTAACAGAAATTTTGAAGTAATCAAAGTGTAGCCAGGCGATAGAGTGGAAAATCATAGAGAAGTAAAGTGAAGGGTAGTTGAAGTGACAAGAAAGAATAGATTTAGATTGGGCAAGGCCTGTTGAAAGGACAGACAAAAGATTAAGGTCAGGTGAAAGAACTTCAGATTGGGACTATGGACAAGCAACACTTCTGAGGGTTCCATGAGTTCAAGGTTAATCCCATCTTTTTATGTAACTAAATTATGGTGGAGAGCTTTGTGGGAATTGAAGGCGTTGATGAACTTGGAGACTTAAGTTTTTGAGGGGACATCAACATATATATTGATGCACCAGGTACAAGAGCAGAGTTTAACCCGTGAGCCAAATAATGAATTATTTGAGAAAAGAAAGAAAATAGCCTGTGTTCTGGTAAATTACTGTTGCCCACAAATATGTATTAGATGATAAATCTTGATGTACCATAACTAAAAGGACAACTTACTGAGGAGTTGTTGAAGATGGGAGATCTGGAAATGGTAATGAGGAGGAAAGACAAATGTTAATCCTCTCCCTAGCCAGTTGTCATGTGAAGATCATTCACTAGTACAAAAAGTGACCAAAGATAAGGGGGAAGATAAGAAGGGGGAAGATAAGGAAGGGGAGCCAGATTTCAGTGTCTGTTCAACAAAACAAAAAGAGTGTAAAGAAGGAAGAGGTCTAATGCAAGGGCAGTTTGCTTTCAAAGGACTTTTTAGTAATATTCCTATGAAGTAGGTAGTACAAACGTTATTATCCCATAATCATCAGGTGTCATTGTGGGGAAAGGGAGGAGGAAGAGAAGGAACTGACAGCTATGTTTCTTCTTATTTTCTGCTTCTAGCCACAAAGGCATAGAGTCAAAATCAGTCTCTCCCTGATAAGGCTGGCTTAGAGTAGGACTTACTTCTCTACTCTCCTCCCAGCAACCCTGTCTTATTCTGAAGAAGGAGGACGAGGAAATGCTTAGCTTTAGAAATTTAGGCCCTAACTAGAATTTCACAAATATGTTCTGTCTAGGGAGCAAAGATAACTTCATACTCCATTTTGATGTTCTTAGCCTTTTATGTGATTTATCAAGTTGTTAGTAAAAGTTAAATCAAATCAATATTGACTGGATCTGCCTCCCAGGTGGCATTTTTAATCACCAAACCAGAATAGGAGATCCTAACTTTTTATGCTTTGTGAACTAAATAATCTAAAGCCATCTATTGTTCTTCTCTTACTTCCACTACCCCTCCTCCAAAAAAAAGCCATATCCATCAGGTAAAGTTAATTGAGAACAAATTCCTTTATCTAAAAGAATCAGTCCAAAGGGGAAAATACTACCACAATAGTTTAAAAAACCAAAGTAAAAGAAGCAGAAAGCTTTGGGATTAAATATGTCTTTTACAAGGATTTTATTGCTGGGGGAGTGTTTCTTAACTCTTTGGCTTACCTTTCTGTATCCAGAAAAAAAAATAGTGGAGCTTTCCTATATCCAGTATCCTTCACTCTTTTATCTCCAATTTTAGAGTTATTGCTTCTCTTGCCCCTGGGCGGGGAGGGGAATTCTACCTCCTCTTTCTCTCTCTCTAGCTCAACTCTCTGTAATTCAACATTAATATAGGCTCACTACCATCACCAACTACCAATCTTATCAGCTTAAATAAGTACTATTTACTTGGCAAGGGAATCAAGCCATTACACATGACAGAATTCTCAATAAGGATCTGGACTAATCCCTCATGGCATGGCCACACTAGTCTCTAACACTTAAAGGCCTGCTACATTCAGATTAGATGAATGAGACAAATTAAATGCTTTTATCAGTTAGCTTGGAAATGTTAGAGCTGACAACATTGTAGAAATCATACTGTAGTATATGTGATTTACTCAAATATATTTACAAGTCTTTATATAAACTCTCTATGTCAGTTATTTAGGATCTATTTATGATTTCCTAGGCTAAATTTCATTCTTTCCTGTTATCTCATACTTGAGTGATCCTATTTTCACCTGTCTTAATACTCTGACCACACCTATAACTATGTCTTTCTCCTGGGTTTAAAATCTTAGATACTGACCACTTTTAAATACTAACTTTTCCTGATTCTTTACTGCTTCATGCCTTGGATTCCTAAATTCTGGCCACATTCTCTTTACTCAAAACCTAAGTTTTCTAATGTTCTCCAGCTTGATTTTATGCTCCATTTTCTGATTTTGATTTCAGTCTCATGATTCATTCCTATAGATATAAACTAGACTATCAACTGGAATTTCTAGCCTCAAATTAGAAATTTCTTTTCTGCAGCCCTCAAAACATGAAAGATCCATCAACCAGTTCATACGGGAGCTTAAGCTTGAGCTTGAGAAGTATTTTGTTTCATTTTGAGCATTTTGTGGGTAAAATTTTTTAGAAGGGAGAGAAAGAAATGCTAGGACTATTAGACTATATATACCCTGAAATTAGATAAATTCATCATCGTAAGGGCTAAATTAATTAATTTAATAATTTTTTCACATTCAGATTTTTTTTCTACCATTGTGTTCCTTGCATCTTAGATTATTCATGGAACATTCAATTTTGTGAATTTAAAGTCATTCACTTTGTCAATCAATATTAAAAACATTAGTATTAATCAAGACTTTCTGAATCTTATTTTAATTTTGTGTTAGAACAAATGATGCATACAAGTATTTTGTATATAAATCACATTTTCTCCAAGATGTTCTATTTAAGTGCTCAATTAATTAGAAGGATGCTCAATATAGTTGAAAGAGCTTTGGATTTTGGAGACAGATCTGGATTTTGATTCCAATTCTGACGATTATTATTTTTGTTGAGTAACTTGTCATTGAGTCAGTAAATATTTATTAAATATCTACTCTTTGTTGGGGATTGTGCTAAGTACCAGAGATGTAAAGAAAGTCAAAAAAAAAAAACACCTCTGTTTCAAGGAGCTCATAGCATAACCTTTCTTGGTTCTTAATTCCATCATTTATCAAAAAAAAGAGATTTCAATTAGAAGCTTCCTAAAAGCCTTTATAGCTCTAAAAATTCAATTCTATGACCATTATTTCCTTGAAATTTGTTATATTAAAATCTTGACTTTGAGGGAAATTTTTCATTTTGGATAAAAAACGTTTCTATTTCAGATTCTTAATGGAACTGTTATGAGGGCCAAGAAGTATCAAATTGAAATTGAAATTTATTCTGCTAAAGTAATATTATTGAGCACACTAATTTTGCTGCAGACCTGTTGACTGTCTTATTTCTCCCTTTAGAGAGCTACAATTTGTTGATGTAATTAAATATTCTGCCTCATCTCAAGAGGTGTTGCTCATCAACTCTGTTTTTGAAATACCAGCAAAAATATTTGTTCGATTTGAACATGCTGTATACTTTAGGTACAGTAGCAATGATATGTTTAAAGTATTACTTAAAAGATAAGGCAGTACATTTTCTGATCTGTTTCCCATTTAACATCCTTTCTAGAAAAGTTGTTGTTTCATGATCCCATTTTCTTTTGCATTGCCACCACTTGTCCTTCACAATTTCACATAAGACATTTATGCAAGTTGTCTAAGAAAAAAAAATTGTGTTGACAGTGACTTTCTTCAGAATGATCACTCAGATGGGATAAATATTGCCCCATCTTTTCAGTCATGTTCAACTCTTTGTGATCCCATTATAATTTTCTTGGCAAACACTGGAGTGATTTGCCATTTTATTCTCCAGCTCATTTTACAGATGAAGAAACTAAGGCAAACAGGATTAAATGATTTACCTAAGATTCCACTATTGGTTTTCTGAGACTAGATTTGAACTCAGAAAGATGAGTCTTATTGACTCTAGGTCTAGCACTCTATTCACTGTGCTACCTAACCTACTCCATTACAGCCTCAACAATGCTATTAATCCGAAATTTGATATTATTTTCCCTAGCATAATTCAGAAACCACATAAGATGTTCTACAACTTTTATTTTTATAAGAATGCTGACCTTGGTCCTTCATTACTTAGGGCCAGTAAACACTTTGAAACTGACAGTGACCATTTTTAGGCAATTCTTTTAGGTTAAAGCATAACTAGCAAAATCTGTGGATAAACTCTATTGCTGAATTAGTAAATCTTGTACTACAGTAAAACATCATCAATTAGGATGCCACTAAATCAGAATTTATGATTATTCAGATGAAATGGGATTATAGTTTATCTTTGTGCAGTTTTTATAAAACAAATAAATAAAGGTTTCTACCCCAATAAAAGATGAAAAAAATATGATTATAAAGATTTTTAGTTTATTTCACAAGAAAAAAATTGAAAATATTTTAATAGCACTCATTTATATGTAAATTTAATTATCTATTTTTTTCTGATTAATTCAGTACAAAAGATCCTCTTCTTGTCAAAATAGAGTGTGTCTATGTTGCTGCTATGATAAAGGAAACAGCATTGAATTTGGAGGACATTGAGCTTAGAATCAGAAGGTAACCTGCATTTGAATTCCACCTCTGATACATAGCTCAGAGCCTTCTTCTTTTCCTGGGAAATAGAAATAATTTTTGTTGTACTCCCTATCTTCCAAATCTCATATTTTCTCAAGACTTTCAATATGAGTTTTCAGGTAACCCTAAGTTCTGAGAAACTGATTTCACTGGAAAAATTGAGGCCATTCCCAGGGAAATCCATGCTCTCTCTTTCTTCTCATCTTACATCACTCAGACAGCTTTCTTCACTACACTGTTCTTTATTCTTGTCTTATAGGGAGAGACGGCTGTTTTTGATGAAGTCATCATCTCTACCTATGTACTACAACCTTTACTGTGGCTCCTATGCCTTTCTCTCTTTTCTGTCAGACTGTCACCTCTATCATCCCTGCTTCTGCACTAATCTTCATTCTCTCCCTATCTATATGCTTATTCCCAGCTGCCTACAAACATGCCCATGTCTATCAAACAAAAAGTAAAAACCTAACTTGATTGTAACACCTTCATTATTTCTTCTGTTCTCCTTCTTGGATAAATTCCTTGAAAAAAAACCATCTATAATACATAGCAACATATCCTTTCTTTTTGCTTTCTTCTTAATTCTCTGCAATTTGACTTCTGACTATCTTTAAACTACAATTGTCCTCTCCAAAGTTACCTGTATTTCTTAGTTACTAAAGCTAATAATTTTTCTTGACCCTCATCCTTTTTAACCTATGAAGTCCTTCTTACAGATGATCTCCTCTCTTCCTGAATATTCTCTTCTGTCCCTTGTTTTGGGAACATTGTTTCTCTGGATTCTCCTCCTACCTAATCTCATTCTCCTTTGCTGGATGTTCATGACATTTCCATTACCTGTGCTATCTCAAAAAGTTCTATGCTGGATGCTCTTCTCTTTTCTCTCTATTCTATCTCAGCTGGATATCTTGCCAGTTCCTGTGAGTTCAATCATCATCTCTATGTAGATGACTTACATAAATATATATTCTAACTTTAATATTATATAATTTAATATATGCATGTGTGAATCCCTAATTGTTCTCTTGCATTCAGGGACCATATCCTTAACCTTTTGTACACCTTGAACTAGGTGTTTTATAGGCATCTCAAACTCAACATGCCTAAAATAGAACAAATCATCTTTTACCCCAAGTACTCCCTTCTTTCCAGTATACTTATTTCTGTCAGTGGAACTACCATTCTACCAATCAACATCACTCATGCTCCATATCCAATCCATTGCCAAATCTCATCATTTCCAGAATCAACAACATGTTGATTATATTTCTTCTTCCTTATCAGCTAGCCATCATCTTGATTCGGGTCCTTATCACAATTCACAAGAATTAATTTATTGACTTTCTGATTAGTTTTTTGCCTTATCTTTCCTTCCTCCATTCCTTCTGCTTGCTTACCAAGGTGATTTTTGGAAGAATAGATCTGACTGTGTCATCTCTGCTCACTGCTCTTACTGAGCTATAGTGCTTCCCTATTATCTAGCTCTACTGGCCAAATTGTTATATCTGCCAGGCTTCTCTGTGACTTTGCCCTAGTTGTTTCTGCCCCCTGGAATGTATGTGTCTTAGTGCCCCTAGCATCCTTCAATACTTGGCTCACAGTGCTCCTTTTGAAAAAGGCCTTTTCCATATGCCCTATATCCTAGGGCCCTCACTGTTAGACTACTTTCCATATATCCTGAGTAGACAAGTATAATGACAATCCTACAAGTACTTAAAGATAAGTTATCCCTAAAATTTTTCTTCTCTAAGTTAACAATTCTCCAGTACCTTCTTCTAATCCTCATATGGCATAAGCTTTATTTTTCTCCCTCCTTTTATGTTCTTTAGTTTGTCAATCTGCATCCAAATGTTTTTTGACGAGGGCAAAATATAGTGGGACTATAAAATCTTTTCTTCTGCGCTTCTTTTTTGTAATATAATTTCTGGTCACAAAAGCTTTTTTTTTTTTTAGCTAAAGTGGAATATCACTGACTTATTGTTAAAACTAAGACTTTGCAAAACATAGAGATTATTTTCCCTATAAACTATTATTTAGCTGTGTTTCCACTACTTTTTACTTATAAAGTAATTTTTTGTCCCAAGTCCAAAACTTTACAAGTAGATTTATTAAACTTCATTGTCTTTGTATATATAAATTATATTACATTTTATATATATATTTGTGTGTGAGTCAATATATAGTATATACATCCAAAAAGATTTAATTAAATGCCTGCAATTTACTAGGCACTTGGTAGCTAGGTAGCTAGGAATACAAAATTGCCACCTTCAGAAAAATGACATTCCCTTCCCTCAAGGAACTTAAATTCTTTTTTAGACACACATAAAAGTAAACATAAAATACATACCAACTAAATATGAAGGAATTTTCTGGGGCCGCTAACAACTGGGAAGATTGGAAAATGCTTTTTGGTCTGATCTAAACTTTGAAGGAAAAAAAAAGGTTTTAGGAAGCAGAGATAATAAAAGAGCACATTCTAGCCATGTTCAGCTTATTTTTCTAGACTATTGATATCTTTTTGAGTTCTTACCTCTAGTATTTTAACTAGCTCACCTATATTTGTTTCATCTTAAAAACTGGTAAATAATTCATCTGAACTTTTATTGAATTCACTGATATAGTTTTTGAACAGCAAGAAGATAGCACACTGCTAGAAAACTCTTCTAATGCTCATAAAACTACTTTGGGGTTCAACCAGTTCCAAATGCTCCTACAAATACTGTCCTCCAGGTTAATGTGTTTGTTCATTTTTTTGTCAGATAATTTGCTATAATCCAAGTAAACTGTGTTTCTACTATTACCCTCATCTTTTGACCTAGTTAATCATAAATGCAAATAAATTAATGTGGCATTTCTTACATTTTCCATGATCTATCAACTATCACTGGAAATTGCTTAATAAGGACATCCACTATTTCTTTGACAGAGAGACCTAATTCAGTTTCAATTGATCAATGATGTACAGAAGTAGCTACACCCAAAGAAAAAACACTGGGAAATGAATGTAAACTGTTTGCATTTTGGTTTTTCTTCCTGGGTTATTTTTACCTTCTGAATCCAATTCTTCCTGTGCAACAAGAAAACTGTTTGGTTCTGCATACATACATTGTATCTAGGATATACTACAACATATTCAACATATATAGGACTGCTTGCCATCTGGGGGAGGGGATAGAGGGAGGGAGAGGAAAAATCGGAACAGAAATGAGTGCAAGGGATAATGTTGTAAAAAAAAAAAAAATCACCCTGTCAATAAAAAGTTATTATAATAAAAAAAATGACATCCACTATTTTATTTTTTGTAATAATCTGGAGCAATTAAAACTCTTTACTTTCATTATATTCCTTATGGGATAACTAAGTGGCTAACAATGAATTGGTCACAAAACTTGGATTCAGGAAGACCAGAATTCAAATCCTTCCTTCTTAAAATACTTACTAGTAATATGAAACTGAGCAAATAACTTAACTTTTTTCAGTGTTATATTTCTTGTTTCTAAAAAGAAAAATTATATTAATAATGCCTATTTTAGGAAGATATTATAAAGATCAAATGAAATAAAATCTATAAAGTGTTTTGCAAGCCTTAAAGTACACTATTAATGCTAGCTATTGTAATTACTACTTATTGCTTATTTCAACTCACTTTTAACCACTTTATATTGTTTTATTGTCTTTACTCAAAAATTATTATCATTGTCAGAGAAATTCTAATACTCTAGTGATATCAATGATGTAATTATTTCCTCCAAAAATGTAGATCACAATTCATCACACTCCTCCTGGGTTATGTCTTCCCATTAGTTCTTCATAGGGATACTATCCTATATCCTGAGTACTTTCCTCAAGTTCTTTTGTTAGCTAAGAGGTTTTCCATGTTTATTTCTTACCATATCCATGTGGCTAGTCAGTTTTCTTTATTGATCAACACATATGCATATATATGTGTGTGTATGAATGTAAATATGTGTGTATACATATGTATTTATATATATATATATATATATATATATATACTTCTTCCTCATAATCTCTTGGTTATGATGTCCCTATGCATCTTTTAAATGCCCTCTTTGTGAAACTTGCCTCCATTTTTTCAAATGCCATGTACTATCACTGGAAGAATACGGGCATAAAAAGGAGTCTTTGTCTCAGAGAGAAGTTCAAGGTCATCAAATTTACTTTGTGGTTTCCCAAAGAAAATTTAGCCTAATCTTCTTCCTCTTCAATTATAAACTCAGCCCATTGTCTGTATCCTAC
The DNA here is from genome assembly GCF_902635505.1 of Sarcophilus harrisii. Lineage (NCBI taxonomy): Eukaryota > Metazoa > Chordata > Mammalia > Dasyuromorphia > Dasyuridae > Sarcophilus > Sarcophilus harrisii. Next base: position 128,633,979 of record NC_045429.1, read on the forward strand.
AGTTGCCCAAGATCTTATCTTGTCTCTGTATTTTTAATATCAGTATTATTTGTGATAGTGAATGGCTGAAGATCATGGAAAATAATATCTGAAGAACTGAGCTTCGCTCAAAGGATAACAATGAGATACATGGTATCACACAGTATCACAAACACTAGATAGATAGAGGCATATAATCATGTAAACATACATATTCATATATATATATATATCCTATTCAATAAACTACATAAATAATAAATTCAGTTGTATCATATATTTTAGATATTAGATATTCATGCTATATTTATGTAGTTTTTTTTTAAAGTTTAGGATATTTAGACCAAAATCTTTTCAGTGATTATGGGTCTCATTTTGGAGACTGTGCATTGTTTTAATACTTAATGCAATCATCCCAGAGCCATCTGCAAATGATAGCATCTGGTGTGTATCCGTATTTATAAAGAATTGCCTTTCAATTTCCAATTCAACTCTCCCCTGATCCTTTACATGAAACAGTGAGAACCTTTGGCAAGCACAAGCCTTCCTTTTTTATTTCTTGTTTGATAATAATGATCAAAGTGCTACTAGTCAAAGTTCTGTCTATTCTTATATGTTTCAATAAACCTTATACAATTTTTCACATACATGAAAGGCAAGAGGAAGGGCGTAATCATTCATTCAGTTATAATTGTTTCAGTCATAGCAGTCGTGTCTGAGATCTTTGTGACCCCATTTAGGTTTGGGTTTTTTTTTTTTTGACAAGGTGGTTTGTCATTTCCTCCTCCAGCTTATTTTATAGATGAGGAAATTAGACAAACAGGATTAAGTGACTTGTCCAAGGTCATCCATCTAGTAAATGTCTGAAACCTCATTTGAACTCAGGCTTTCTTGATTCCAGAAACCAGTATTTTATTCACTGTACCACCAAGCTGCCCATATATTTTAAGCATTTATTAAACATCATATCCTAATCACTGTGGTAACTACTTTTTAAATACTATTTCAATTGATTCTCACAAAAATCCTGGGAGATAGGGCTATTTTTATCCCCATTTTATGGATGAGGAAACTGAGAAAGAGATTAAGTGCTCTGCCCAGAGCCAAAAAACAAGTGTCTGAGGCTTGGTGTGAACTCAGATACTCCTAACTTCAAGCCCAACACTAATTTACTGGATTACTGTTTTCATTTTGGTTTACATATTTAGGTCAAACTTTTCCCCATGGCTATGGATCTCATTTAGAAGACTCTATTGAAAGAGAACCTTTAAAATAATATTTTGTCATAACAAATCAAATGCTTTTGTGTGGTTAACAAATCATAAACATAGTAGAATCTTAAGCTCTCTCTCTCTCTTTCAGTGGATATGTAGTTTATTGTGGTATATCATTTGTAACAACCTACCTGGTAGATTTTGTTTGTTTCAAATTAAGGATATTTTAAAGGGATATATAAACTATTTCCATATGCAATTTAGATAAACGAAAAATAGATACATGGCTCAAATAGTTATTGATGTTTGACAGATTGACTTTTGGAGAAATAATGTCTTTATATTTATTTCACAGATTTAGTAGCTACTCTTTCTTTGGATGCCTTAAATACTGCTCTCTTAATAATCCTAAAATTATATGGTTTCCATCCAAAACTTTTCTATGTAAATTTGAGCTACTTCTTGTTATTTGTTTACCACATTGTCAATTCTGGTTCCTCCATAAGCCAGTCTGAGACTGTGATGTTAGTTTCCAAATATTGTCTTTTTATTATGCAGTGTGGTGAATAGACTTTATTATAAAATAAATTTATGTAAATAATTTATACACTTCCTTGTCCTCGCTCTAATATCATTCCAAAAATGCTACCAGTATGACTTCACTAAGTTCCTTCTTTTACCAAACTTTCATTAAATAGGTTTATTCACTTCATTTTTTCAAAGTTTTTATGAGGTAATAATCTCCAATTTTCTATCTTTTTTAATACATAAGATTTTACAACTGAGTTTGTATTCAGAAGCAGCATTAATCTTAATTGTTCTATCTCTCTCCTTGGCAAGTAAACCAACTGTTTATTAAAGCATTATTAAACATCTTTTCTTATTCTTGTTATTGAAGTTAATTTAAATTTGTTTAACATGTATATGATATTTTTGTAATAAAAAACACTGTCCTTTCCTATATTTCTTTCCCATTTTTATATTTCATTTAACTTCAAACTGATCTATTTAAATATCATGTATTTTTCTCAGTGGTTTTTTTTCTTTTACCTTTGCATTAATGTTGAGGTTTGCTGTAAAATAATAATGGTTTAACTGTATAGAGAAGACTAATTCAGGAATGATTCATATTAGAAATTGTTTCTTAGCTTTTAAAATATAATCAATCTATTTTTGGTTCTTGGAATGCTTAATGCAGAAGCTAGACAACCTTTTGCTAGGTATGATATGGCAAGGATCCCTTTCATGTTTGAATTAGAATACATGATTGCTGAGACCCCTTCCAGCTGTCACATTCTGTTCTCATGTAGGTTTTTGGTGGTTCATTGGAGACAAATACAGATATGGGAAGAGAATAAAAAGAATGGGAAGAAAATAAAAAGAATGGTAAGGGCTGAAAATCTACAACAATAAGTGAATTAAAGTCACTCAAAAACTATTAAGTACCTTCTTTGTACATAGAAGTCTATTGGATGCTGAGCAAAAGGCAAAAATAAAATATCCCTTTCCTTTAAGAAGCTTATAATTTGATGTAACAGAAATAACATACCCAAATAAATCACTATAAAATATATACAAAGTAAATATAATGTTATTAGAGAAGAAGCTAGAAGTTGGAGGGTCAGGATAGCTATCATATGGGAGATGATAACACATGAAGGAAGAGATTGAAATGAAGAGAGAGGGAAATCAAATGTGTCACAATCTGGGTAAAAGCAGAGAGAAAGGAAGGCAGAGAACTCAAGGAACCAAACAAATTCAAGAACCCAGAATGTCAGGGGACTTAGTGCTTCATGTTGGTATGTATTCACTAAACTTTTAAAAAGAAGGTGGTGAAAATCCTGCAACTAGGACCAGGGAAAAAATTGATGCCACAGAAAAATGGAAATACTATAGTAAGATCTAAGACCATGGGCCAAAGTAATATTATGGTTTGTTTTATTATATGATTATAGTATTGGGATGGTCAGGGTTGCCTTCCAGGTCAATGATGCCAGTAGAGTATTTTTGAGATGGGGGGAAAAAGCTGTAGGAAATGGCAGTAAGAAATTGAAGGAGACTGATGGATAATTTGAGTTCAATTTAAATAATAAGGAACTCCACCTGTATTCAAAGACTATTCCACGTAGTAGATAGACTTTTATATATCAGGAGTAATGAAGGCATTTTGGCTGGAACACTGGATGAATGAGAAATTCATGTAAAATCAGTCTGGAATGATAGACCAGAAACATATCCCAAAGAATTTTAAAGGGAAGAAAGGGGCATTTGTATGTTATCCTGTTCAATCCAGTTCACTAAATCTTTATTATATTTCTGTCACTTACCAGGCATTGTGCTGGATATTTTTTGTACATATATAAGACATGAAAGGGAGCCATTGGAATTTCTTTAAAACAGTGTCTTTAGCATGGACTTGTTTATTTTCTCATTTTAAACAGACTATACCATGTGAAGCTAGAAACAAAATATGGAGGATTCCCTCAGCTAACAAGTCATTAAATTCTGCTGTAAAAGTATAAAAAGAACCCAGATTCTTACAGTTGCTATTTGTTCTTCCTCTGCTTATATTGGGGCATATTCAATCTTCAATTGCATGCTAAGATAACTTTTATGTTTGTTTCTTCACCCACTTTCAGATTCTGAGTAGATTTAACAACTTCAATATATGACTTGAAGGAAAAACACAAATATGCAGATCATCTTAGTAAGAAAAGAAACATCTTTCTATATTATTATTAAAATAATTTCTTTGCTTAGTTATGTGAAGATTCAAACACAGACTTTTTAAGCACTGTAGGATGTGTGTGTGTGTGTGTGTGTGTGTATCTGAGAGAGACAGAGACAGAGAGACAGATAGAGAGAGAGAAGAAAAAGAGAGAGATTATTTACAAAGTATTTTTGCCAACTTGTGTAAAACAAATAGCCCTAGATTCTAAAAAGAGAATGGAGCAACACTTTAGCAAGAAAGCAAGCATGAAACATTACTTTTTTAATGAATGGAGATTATTATTGCATCTTCCCTTCCCGAAAGATGAAAAACTGATGATCTCAGATTCAAATGTAACAATATTATTCCTTATAGTAAGAGATATTTATTAAAAAGTTGACCTTGTATCCTTTGTATGGAGTTTAATGAAGTACCAACAAAATACCTTGTAATGAAGCAGTTTTGTCAATAAAACATTCCAACTGGATGGAACTTAAGGGAACAGCATTATAGAAAAGCTCCAGGATAACTGTCACTTTAGATGCAACTTTGAAAAAACAACAAATATGACTAGTATCAATACTTCCTCACAATCCTAATATCTCTTAATAAGGTAGAGTAAAATAGCTTTAAATTAGGTATTTATTTTCTACTGAAGGTTGTATTAAATATTAAATCTAAAAGAATCTGAAGTTACAAATACATTGGGACATCATTTCCCTTTTTTCTCTACTTGAGTTATATTGTTGATTTTTGTCTCTTTGTTAAGTAGTACACCAAGTTTTTCGTCATTTTTGACAGTGATAAAGAGTTAGTATCTTATCCAGCTGCTTGAATGGACCTTTTTTTGTCCCAGAATCTATGTCCCTGTTATATAGAAACCATCATCAAGAATGTAGAAGTTGCTCATGCAAACATGTACAAATTTATTTTCTATAATCAGACTCTCCTATAATTTATCATTTTAATTTTGACTATGTTAAAAAAAATGTTTTGACAGAACCCTAACCCACTTGATTAAAAGCTTGAACCAAATAAAAATGCTTCAAGAAAATAGCTTTGTTTGTGGCTTCCGTGAATTTTATAAATATATATGAAATAAAATCTTAATTAACTGGAACTCAGTGAACTATAAGGCTTAATTAACTATTTTCCCTGCACACTATTATTAGAATAAAATAAGCTGATATAAAAAAGTTATTTAAAAAGGCAATCTTCAGCCTGTGTCCTGAAAAGACAAGACATTTATTTCAAACTATACATTATACATTAAGAAAACATTACAATCAAATTGATATTTATTCTATCATCTCTGCTGTTCTTATAACCCCTCTGTCTTGTTGTGAATTATTTGGAGGAATAGGTTAGGGTATAGGTAAAAAAGAAAGTTTATCATGGGCAGTGAGCAGTTTTGCATTTCCTATCCCTTCATCTCTACAATATACCTACATCTCTACTAAATCAGCTCAACCAGCTTATTTAACTGATAGTTCCTTGAATGAATTCATTAAATCAATTGTCAACTGTGTATTGATCTACTTGGTCTTAGACACTCTGGGAGATAGAAGGAAAAAAAGGGCAAAATATGGCCCCTGTCCATATGAATTTTACAACCTAGTTGGGGAATAAAGATTGAAAGATCTAAAATAGGAGCAAATAGCACATGAAATGAGTGGTGAATTACATGGTACTGCATTTTAAGTGCTCTAGGAGTTCAGAGAAGGATGAAATAAGTAAGTACTGGAGTAATCAACAAAGAGTGGATATGGGTTGAAATAAATAATTTGTTGAACTAAATGATAGATTGAATGTAATGCTATGATTTATGATTCTACTTACAATTTATACCTTACCAAAACCTTGATGCATAGGAAGAGTTAAAGCAGGAAGAAGGAAAGCATTGTGTATTGAGAGTCAAAACCCCTGGGTAGTTAATAGTTCTGCCATCTTCTTTTCATATAACTTTGCGGTCTCTAGACCTCAGCTTCATCGTTTGTAAAAATGAGAACCTTGGACATTGTGAGTTTCCTTCCAGCTCTAACATCCCATAATTCCATGATATTGTGAGGTCTTAAAATATAAATGAAACATTGTGTTTGCTATACTATACTCTATAGATAAGAAAGCAGACTAATAAAATTTAGGAAGATTTTCATCACTGTGGATTAAAAGAAATTTTTTTTCAGATCAATGCAGTGCTAAATATGACAGTTAATTAATATGCCTATTTTACTCCAAAACATTTTAATTTATTGAAATTTTATTGTAAGCCTTAAGACTTGTGTAACAAAATCCAATTTTCCATTAAATGCACATTGTCTTTTGATATATTCTATAAAATTTTAGTGTTATTCTTCCTCAACTTACCATGACATTGTTGGAGTATGAATTAACTGCTTATTTATCTTAGATGCTCCACTTCAAGAAGAATATTAGATATTCTTATGTAAAATGCTAATGTAGTTCTACAACATTCTCATGAAAACTTGAGATTTTCTGATAAATGGGTAGTGGCAATTTACTGAAAACCACTAAGAGATACTATTTAAAAGAAACATGAGTCTCCCAGAAACCTTGCAGGTTTTTCTACAATAGGTGATGTTCTTTGTAACATTTCTACTCATAATTTTTTTCCATACAGAGCTTAATGCAGTCCCTTTAATCCTGTTTGAATACTTGTACACATTGAGCAATGTTATGGCAATTTTTGCACAACTTTGAAATAGAGAAACATGATATGTGATATATTTTGTATAATGTTTATAAATCACCTTATTAAAAAGGTAAAATAATTAAGTAGCTAGCAACAAATATTGTAAAATATATACAAAATGTAAAATAAGACTCCGTTGATTTATAAGCATTTTAAAGAAATAGTTACTTTTTTCATTGAAGGGAAGAATGTGCTCTGCTGATTCTCATTGCCTTTGGAATAGATTGGGTTTTAAGTGTCTGGTTGTTTGAAGGTTTTACTGTGTTGTTTTCTGGAACATTGTATTTGGCCATCTTGCATTATAAATAAAGACCACAGAACTCAAAATGACTGTGGTAATAGCAAAACACATAATTCTTACTGCTAATGACGAAATCATCATTATCAAAGACTCAGTTAGGCATTAGGGGACAAGCATATGGCTGTTGAAATTGCTTCTAATTTTCATATTCTTTAGTAGTTTATACTTTTCTGTGTGCTCCTTAGAATGTAAGCTCCTTAAGAACAAGGGCTGCATTATTTTTTTTTTAATTTATAGCCACAAAATTGACTATCACACTCTAGTTGCTCTCTCTCTAGTTTGAAAAAAAAAGCATTAAAAATTGAAAAGACAGTTTTTATAGCAAGTTTTCTAGTTCTTTCCCCACCTGCAATCTCCTAAAAAGCTGATTGATTAATGCAGCATCTTGTGAAATAAATGGTTATTTTTAAGCTCTAATAATATCATCACTATAAGTAGATAATTTTGTAAATGAAAGTACATTGATGAAGGTTCAAGAAATAAAGTAAAATCTCATCCCATATTCACAATGCCTACGGCACAGATGGTGGAGTTCAGGGTGGGACCCAGCTGAATTCTCCTAACATTCCTCTCCAAGCAACTTTAAAATAATGGCTCAAATCAAATTTTGGAGTAGCAGAGCCAGAGCCAATAAATGTCACAGGGCAACATTTTTTCACTTTAAGAGAATTTAGGAGGTCTGCAGGAGTGCTCTGTAACACCAAGGTAGGCACAGATCTGAAGAATGGCAGGAACACAGCTGTGGCCTTGGAAGTAGCCAGGATAGAGTGGTAGACACTGCAGGAGTCCTACATCCAGAGATTCTAAAGGAGTCAGACATCTGATCAAAAGATGACTATAGAAAAGCCTTTGTAGGCATTGTGTGTTCAGTTAGCATTGATTGACAACTCTATTACCCAAAGGCAGTCCCAGGCAGAGGTCCAAAGCAAGAGCTCTTTGAGTTGGTCACAAGGGAGCAGGGACCCTGTTCACAGTTCCAGAGCCAAGAGGAATAATTGCCACTACAGGGAAGCAGGGGTCTTTCCTGGGTAAAAACCAGAGCTCAGACCAGGACAGTGGCTACACATCTTCCTGCATGATACCACCTTGAAACACCAAAAACTTGCAAACTTCCAGTAGTAGCTCTGAAAATATTAGTATAAAAAACCTGAAGCTTGGGTACCATGCCTCTGCAACCTAAGGTGAGCAGAGTCCTACTATACAATAAAATTCAAAGTGAAGAAATAAGCTAGGAAAATGAACAATAAAATTTGATCATAAAGAGTTGCTAAAATGGCAGGGAAGAAGACAAACTTAGAAGACAATGACATGAAAATAGCAAGAAGCAAAGCCTCAAATTAAAATACACACTCCTTTTTTTAATCCTGAATTTCAGGTAGTACAATTCTGTTTTTTTTTTAAGGCTATTAAGAATTCATGGCATTAAGAAAGAAAAAAGAGTATAAAAATCAATTGGATAAAACAAAATGAGAGCAATGCAAGATAATTGTGAAAAGAAAATTAACAACTTGGTAAAAGAGCCACAGAAAAATAAGAAAGAAAATAATACATCAAAAAACAGAATTGGCCTAATAGTTAAAAAGGCACAAAAATTCACTGATGAAAAGAACTCCTTGAAAACTTTAAAAAGCAGAATTGGTCAAAAAAAATTTTTTTAAAAAGCTACAAAAGCTCACTGAAGAAAAATATTCCTTAAACATTTGAATTGGTCAAATGGAATTTAATGACTTCATGAGACTTGAAAAATCAGTAAAACAAAGTCAGAAGAATGAAAAATAGAACAATGTGACTGTCACATTAGGAAAAAAAAAACACAGTTGACCTGGAAAATAGATCCAGGAAAGATAATTTAAGAAATAAAATGCTACCAGAAAATCAGGATCCAAAATAAGGAGCCTGGATATCATATCTCAAGAAATTATAATGGAAAACTTCTTCTTCATCTTATTAAAAAAGAAATTGTAGGAAAAAATATACTGATCACCTCTTTAAAAAAGATCCCAAAATGAAAAATTTCCATATTACTATAGCCAAATTCCAGAGCTCCCAGATCAAAGAATAAATATTGCAAGGAGTCAGAAAAAAAACTCAAATATCATGACATCAGTCAATATCACACAATATTTAACAGCTTCTATGTTAAAGGAGTGGAGCACTTGGGATACAATATTCTAAAGGGCAAAAGAGACGGGATTACAACTAAGAATCATCTAGCCAACCAAACTGAATATAATCCTTCAGGGGAAAATGCATAATGAAATAGAGGGCTCCTAAACAGTCTTCATGAAAATGCCAGAACTGATATTCAAACAGAAGACTCATGAAGAATAAAAAAGGAAATATAAAAGAGTAAGCATAAGGGACTTAATGGAGTTAAACTGTTTACATTTGTATATGAGAAGAAAATACATGTAACTCCTAAGAACTTAATTATTATTAGAGTAATTAGAAGTCTGTGTAGAGAACATGTATGTGAATTATGTTGGGATGATCTGCACCCAAAAATGTAGAGGTGGGAAAAAGGAATGCTCTGAAAGAAGGGGGAAGGGAAATATAAAATGGAGAAAATTTTCTCATATAAGGTTTCCAGGAAAGATTTTATATAATGGAGGAGGAAATGAAAGGTAAGCAATGCTTGAATCTCACTCTCATGTAATTAGTTCAAAGAGGGAAGAATATGTTTATACACTCAGCTGGGTTTAAAAATATTTTATTCAAGAGGGACATAGGAAGCAAAAGGCACAAGAGATGGAGCTAGAGGATAATAATAAGAATGCTGGATGTGAAGTGTCATTGGTCAGAAGCAAAATAGACTTTTGAGGAGGAACAAGATAAAAAGAGAGAAAAAAAGATAAACAGGAAAATGAAGTGGTCAGAAGAGCACAGTTAGTGATGATAACCTTGAAGGTCAAGGAGGTGAACTAACCTACACAATGGAAGCAGATAGTAGAAGGAATTGGAAACCAGAATCCAACAATACATTGTGTACATGAGACACAATTGGAACAGAAAGACACACAGAGTTGAAATGAAGGGCTAAGCAGAGTCTATTTTGCTTTAGCTGAAATGAATAGGACAGGGTTAGCGATCACAATCTCAGACAAAGCAAAAGCAAAAAAAAAAAAAAAAAAAAGCTGAACTGAAAGAGATAATCAGGAAAATTACACTTTGATGATTTGCTAAAAGTACCATAGACAATGAAGTAATATATTTTTTAAACTACAGCAAGTTTCTCTGATAAAAGGCCTTATTTTTCAAATATATACTGTCTAGAATTGAATCAAATTTATAAAAATAACAACCATTTCCTATTTGATAAATGATCAAAGATATGAACAAGCAGTTTTTCAGATAAAGGAATCCAAGCTACCTATGATCATATGAAAAAATGCTCTAAATCAGTATCTATTAGAGAAATGCAAATTAAATCAACTTGGACATATTACCTTAAACCTTTCAGAAATAACAAATGCTTGTTGGTGGAGTTGTGAACGAATCCAACCATTTTGGAGAGTAGTTTGGAACTGTGCTCAAAAAGTTATCAAACTGTGCATACCCTTTGATCCAGCAGTGTTACTACTGGGATTATAATCCCAAAGAGATTATAAAGAAGGGAAAGGGACCTGTATGTGCACGAATGTTTGTGGCAGCCCTTTTTGTAGTGGCTAAAAACTGGAAACTGAATGGATGTCCATCAGTTGGAGAATGGCTGAATAAATTGTGGTATATGAATATTATGGAATATTACTGTTCTGTAAGAAATGACCAACAGGATGATTTCAGAAAGGCCTGGAGAGACTTACACGAACTGATGCTGAGTGAAATGAGCAGGACCAGGAGATCATTATATACTTCAACAACAATACTAGATGATGACCAGTTCTGATGGATCAGGCCATCCTCAGCAACGAGATCAACCAAATCATTTCTAATGGAGCAGTAATGAACTGAACTAGCTATGCCCAGAAAAAGAACTCTGGGAGATGACTAAAAACCATTACATTGAATTCCCAATCCCTATATTTATGCACACCTGCATTTTTGATTTCCTTCACAAGCTATGCAATATTTCAGAGTCTGATTCTTTTTGTACAGCAAAATAACGTTTTGGTCATGTATACTTATTGTGTATCTAATTTATATTTTAATGTACTTAACATCTACTGGTCATCTTGCCATCTGGGGGAGGGGGTGGAGGCTAAGAGGTGAAAAAATGGAACAAGAGGTTTGGCAATTGTTAATGCTGTAAAGTTACCCATGCATATATCCTGTAAATAAAAGGCTATTAAATAAAAAAAAAATAACAAATGCTGTATATGAGGGTATTTGAAAGGGGAAGACTTAAGTGGCTGGGATAGGATGGAAGTGCAGGGAGCAGCAGGAGAGTTCTCCTTAAGAAGGTAGGGGTTAACCTGAGTCTTGACAACAACCAAGGAAAATAAGAAGGGGAGGAGAGGATGGTAAGCATTCTTGACATAAGGAGTAGACAGAACAAAAGCAGTGAAATGGGAGATGGAATGTTATATTCAAGAAAATGCAAGCAAACCAATGCCATTGGGTAATTTCTAGTTCTTTGGAAATACAATTTTTTTTTTTTGCATCTGTTGTACTCCCTATGGCAAACAAACCTGAAGTAAGAAACAAAATGACTTATTCCAATTCATAACATTCTAAGTAGGGGTAGGATTCAAATTCTGATCTTTTGACTTTTGACATTCTCTAATTTGTTTTGGCTCATAGTGTTACTCAGAGAAAACATGGAGGCTTCTGAATTTTGTTTCTAGCTTTCTCCCAGAGTATTTTTGTTTCTCCTTCTCCCTCAGCCCCCAAGTAGCAAGTTCAATAAGCTTTTTATCATTTGATATGGTATGTGTATATGTGTATATACATGTGTTACAAAGCATAAATAAACAGAAAATAAAACAGACAAATTTTTTAAAACAGAAGGAAAAAATCTTTGCATCTAGGAATGATTAATAAATTATACCTTTATCATTTATAATTTTCTGCCTCCCTTCTGTATAAGATTAATTCCTCTTATAATAGAAATTAAAGGCATGACTTCAGTAAGAAAAGTCATAGTCCTATGTGGAGTCAGAGTTCTCCTTAGAGAATAGTGCGCCCTTATACTTGCTTGACTGAAGAGAATGTTTCTAGTATATCTATAGCTTTTCCTGTACTGCCTCTCTCAACAATCAAACCTGAAATATTGTGTGTTTTTAATAGTCATAGTCCTTTTTGGTTATATCCACTGATTAACAAAAAGTTCATAGAAACAATTAAATAATGATAATAGAAGGCTATTGGATTGAGTGCTAGACTTGGAATCGGGAAAATATAGGTGTGGATACCTTAATTTCCTAGGCCATTAAATGGAAATAAAAAATAGCATATACATCCCATGGTTTGTTTTAAAGATAAAATGAAATAATATATATTGAGATGTGCAGAAATTAAAATTATGTAGACATAAATATTAGTGGTTGTTATTACTTTAAAAAGAATAGTTAGCACGTGTCTTTATTAAGTCTTTAGAAGGATTAGAAGGAAGTAGTAGGAGAGCTATAGAAGAAAAAGTGCTGACTTTCAAGTCAGAAGATATGAATTCAAAAATTAATTCTACCAATTACCACATTGGAACTTTGGTTAGACATTTTAACTTTTCTATATCTCTTTTTCTTCTCTGCAAAATTCCAGCATTGAACTGGTTGAATTTATAGATCTCTTAGGTCTAAAGCTATAAATTTATGATGCTGAACCTAAAGAATATGTTAATTGTTGTAACTGTTTATTATTATTACTTTGTTCTTTTTATAACATAGGCTATTGTTTATTAACGGATTAATCAAAGTTTGGATAACTGTACTCTTTGTACCATTTCAAATTCATTGAAAAACTGAAGTTTTCTCTTCCCTGCACATATTCTTTTGAACTTTGTATTAAAAGGGAAATGATATAATAAAGGAAAGCACACTGGGCCCAATCAGAATTTGAATCTGATTTGATCCTTATTAGCTGGGTGAAGCTGGAAAGGTAATACGCCTGAACCTTAGTTTGTCATTTGCAAAATGGAAATAATGATACCTATCAGAGTTTTTGTGAAGATCAATAAAGTGATGTCAACTTTAAAGTACTATCTAAATATGGATTGTTACTATCTCTTCTTCCCCTTCTTATTGCACAGAGACATTCAATGAATAGTGACTCATTTCTTATTCTTTTTGATGCACTGTGTCAGAAAGCAGGTCATCACCAACAGGAGTACCCAGATAGTATTTTATTTATACCCCTAGGACCCAGGAAAGCCCTTTGCACAGTGTGTGAAGTTGAGCAGCTTCAGAAGATAGCATGCAGTTGGGAAAGGCTTGACATTCGACCTTTTTTAAAACAACTGAATGATGGTAGAATTTTAAAAAGGGCAAGGTACTTAACTGATGTTATTCTGGTGGTGTATTGACTTAGAAGGAAATAAAAGAGTACAACTTGAGGACTCAAGATAGTTGTTGATTAGACTCTTCAGAATCTAGGGTCAGAGAACTTAGAGAAGATAGTCTGAAAGGAAGAGATTAAGTTTGACAGGTATGTATAGGGAAAGAAAAGAGGAAAGAAGAAATGCAAATAATAGGAAGACAGAAATTTCTTGGTCAGAAGAAAGGAGAAATCCAAGGTCAAATGATGAAAGGAAACTATGAGATCTGAGATGCCAAAAGGGGTGCTAAGTAGAAAAAAAAATTGGAAATCATTTGCTCATGACTAGAACTAAGGTCTGGGAACTGAGAAAAGTAATTCAGGGTTTGCTGTTCCAAGCACACTTATTAGACCTTTGAAAATTGAGACCTGAAGTATTTATTTCACAAGGCAGGTTACAATGTAAGTCAAATAAATGGTTTTGCTTGTAAATATCAAATCAAGAAGCTTGATTCTTCAGAAGTGAGTTTAAAAGTGATCTCATCCAAGCATATCAATCTTTTATCTTATATTTTGGCTCTGTCAAAAATGTTGGTAGTTAGAAAAAAAATAGCCTTGTAATACCCTGCACTGAATTTCTTTTCTAATGTTTGTTTCAGTATACTTTGGAAAATAAATAGCCATCTCATAACTAACAATTCACCTAATGTTACAGTGGTTTGGAAGTTGGACAAATGTATAGTATCATCAGTGATTGCTTGCATGTTCATTAGCTAGATCACTTGTGTGACATCTTCAAAGTTGGGAATATTTAAATAAAGTATAGTTGAATTTATTCAGTAAACACTTATTAAATTCCTCCTATGGGCGAGAGACTGAACTCAATGCTTAAAATGTAAAGACAAATATGAGAGTTCCTGTAGTTTATATTCTACTGGAGGTGAAAGGGAATATGTATGCATACAACACTCAGATTTTGTGATTCTGTAAATGGGAATAGAAAGTAAGTGTGGAAAAGGAAAACTTTTGTGTGAGAGATGACACTTGAACTAAACTTTGAATACAGGTTGAGCTAAAAATGAAAAGTTGAGCATTCCATTGTGGGAGATGATATTAAATGAAAAGACCTGGAGTTTGGAGATGAAAGGTGAAGTTTGGGGAGCAACTAAGTGTTCAGTTTAGATTAAACAGAAAATCTGTGGGAAAGAAATGTCGGGAAGGCAGCTAGAATGTGAAAGGCTGAGGTATTTATACTTTTCTCCTTAAAACAATGAGAAGCAACTAAAGATTTTTGAGAAAGGGACTGACAGCATCTGATCTGTGTTTTAGCTATATGGAAAATGCAATAAAGAAAGGGGAAATTAAAGGAAGATTATTTAGGAATATATTGGAAAATTCCAAGTGAGAACTGATGAGGAACTTGGATAATGACTCTGTAGTAGGGGAAAAGTGTAGATATGAGAGATGTTGTAGAAGTGGAATTGACAGAAATCATCTACTGATTAAATATTGGATTGGAGGTGAAAGAGAAATGTCTTCAACGTTATGAATTTGGGTGACTGTATAGTTCGATGTGGACTAAACAGTTGGGTGACTATGGAGTTAGATGATGATTGGATGATTGCTGGAATATGTATTTATCTAATTTCTCAAATTCAAGCTTAATTTTGCTTTTTGGCCATGATTTACGTAATTTATAATATTATGAATTTGGAGCACAGGAACAATAATAATATTCATGAATTTCACAAAACAAAAAGAATAACATTTAGCAATATCAAGAATTGCTTTCTGAAATGTAAGGCAAAAAAAAAAAAAAAAAGATGACACTATTGTGGGTACCTAGAATTGGAATTAGGAGGACTCTCATATTAGGCATGACATGATAGGCCTATTTGCCCATCTTGTTTGTGCTTGCTATAAATAATTTAAGTTTCCTTAGAGCATCGAACTAGAAATTAGGAATATGTTCAAAACACGTGACTTTAATTGCAATAATCCAGGCAAGAGGCAATGAGAGTCCAGAGGAGTGGATATGGAAATCAACATGAATGTAAGAGGTGCTGAGGAGAAATTAACTAAATTTAGCAAGTTATTCCGTGGATGGGAATGAGTGAGAATGAAGAGTATCTGGGATAACTCTGTGATAGCAAAACTGGGTGACTGGGAGAAAGGTACCATTTTATACAAAAATAGAGACATTGGGAGAAGGATTGATGTCAGGAAATGACAGTGAGTTGTTTTAGATCTAGTTATTTTGTACATAGACAGGAACTAAAATTATGGAAGCTGTTGAGACTGCTAAAACAGAAAATATAAGGTCACCTCTTTCTTATAAGGGATTATTAATAGAGTAACCAAAATTATCATAATATAAATAATATAAAACTACTTGAAATTGAACAGGTAAGTGGTGTGGGAACATGGTTTTATCAGAGATTGTGTTTTTCAAAATGTAAATTCTACAACACAATGATTCTTGTGCATTTTCCCCTTAAATGTTATTATTAGTCTCTATTTGTTCCAAGGGAAAAATGACTGCTAATAAGAAAATTCAGAGTCAGGTGGGCTGTAGTGACAGGAAGTGTGAAACTCAGTCACAGTTGGGCATTCTCAGTTTTGTGAACTGAACAAGGAGGGCAGGTTTTAATTGATGATAGTAATTCATGAGTCTGCTGCCTCTGAAAACTAATTACTGTAATCCCTTTTCTGTGGGAATGGACAAAGTGGGAATTGGGTTGTTTTTTAAAGAAAAAAAACTCTCAAAATGTTTAACCCTCTTATTAAAAAAACTCATACTTCAATCTCTTTTCCTTCTTTTCCTCCCCCATAGCAAATGTTGACAGTCTGCACTAGAAAATAGAAATGTAAGCAACTGCTATCTAACAAATTAGTACCCTTTCTAAAGGGGAGTGTATGTTTTCTAAACAAAATTGACCAACTGAAATGATGAGGTACAGATAGAAGGTAGGGAAATAGAACTCATTTAATGCAATATTATAAGACTTGGTCATGACAGAAAAGTGACAGCAATCCTTTCTCACACCCTCCATAATTCCTTACAAATAGTCATTCCAGCTCCTCTACCACCCTAACTTACCCAAGTCCCCCAAAATTCATATTTGTTCAAGATCTGTGTAACAAATCATTCAGCAAAGTTTCTTTATATACTCTATTTTTAAATTACCATCAAATTTTTCATTTTCTTAAATATATTCATTTTCTGAAGTATATATAACACTTGAAAAAGAATTGGCATTAGTAGCATAATACTATAAGTAAACTGGTTTTCAAAAATACATTTTGAGATGTTTTAAAATTACTTCTCTTATGACTTAAAAGCTGTTGCACCAGAGATTTGTGGGGATAGGATCTTGGAGCAATTTTTGTTGGCTCCTTACTCTAGAGCAAGTTATTTCTTTAGGGGATACTAGTTCACCAATCCAATTACAAGTCTAAGCATAGATAAGCTAAGCATACTTTCCCCAGCTATTTGAAGGGGTTTTGGTATTTTAGAGATGTTTTGACTAAACTAAATTCACATTTCCAGTTCAGGATTGGTTTCTATTACTGTGGACTGCTCATAGATCAATAAATTTCTGGTTGCTCAAATCCAATGTGAGACTAACTGAGGTACTAGAGGTAGTAAGAAGTGACAAGGATTTCACCTAAATTAATGTGAATAGTTGTTAGGGTTGGAGACAGGTGTAAGTGGTTGTCAGAACAAAGCAGCTGTTATCTTGGTGAGTTAAACAATGTGTGGCATTCCTGTGTTATGCTGTTACATTGGATTTAGAATCTGGTCATAAGGTAACAATGAATACTGAAGTGCAGATGGGAGTCAAGTGCTAATTTACTATTTTGGGAAAAGTCAATCACATTTATTTAGGCTTTGCAGTATAATAGTTAATCTACTTCTGACTTAGGAGGACAGAATACTTAATTGTTAAATATCACCATTTACTTATTTGAACAACAATATGCTATTCCTGCAGTGCTTTAAAATTAATTCTATAGAAATCTAGCTTGCCAGGAATATTTAAAATATGTGCCTTCCCCTTTTTTTAGGTGTTGTTATCTGTCCTACAGAGGTAGGTAGATGACTCAGTAGATGCCTGGAGTCAGGAAACCCCGAATTGAAATATGACCTCATTTATTAGCAATATGACTCTGGGCTTGTCACTTAATCTCTGCATATCTTAATAAACTAGTGAAGAAAAATAGCAAATGGCTTTGATATCTTTGTCAAGATAACCCCATGAACAGTATGGTGCACAGGGTCACAGAGAGTCAGATAATTGAATAGTAATCAATTCTATAAATACTGTTTTGTACCTATTGAGACTGAACAGTTGCTTTAAGCAGTGTTAAGGTGATACTGGAGCTGATATTTGGAGGCAATTCCTGTTTACAAGACAAAGTATTTCTTATTTTTCTAATTATTTTAAATGACCTAGCTGTTTTGAAAAGTACTTTACTGAGTTAGTGGTTTGCTCATATCTTAATTTGATACATGAATTTGACATTGCAAACTTTTTATTCTAATTTTTTTTCTTTTTTTCTGTTTGGTTGGTTTTTGCAATTTATTTATTCTCTCACTCAGCTTTCTCTCTTAACCCCTAACAGTCCCTAATGTTTTTCAAACCTCAACTCATGCACCATCTGCTAGATGAAACTTTTCCTAACTCTTCTCACTGCCAATGTCGCCCTTTCCCCAATTTTTTTCATATTGTATATACTTTTATAAATTCATCATAGTTATGCAGAGGACTTGGGGCAAACACTTTGAAAAAAAGATAACTCTTGATCCTTCCCTTTCCCAAGAGAATTAATGTTGTCTCCCACTATAATAGCTCTTCACATTTATTTGCCATATTATATGTGAACAGCCAGAAAGCCATTAATCTTTTAAAAATGATAAAGCTATCGATATTTTTAAGATTTTCATTTACAAAATATATGCATAGATAATTTGCAACATTCACCCTTGCAAAAATCTTGTGTTCCAAATTTTTTCTCCCTCTCTTCCTCCATCCCCTCCTTTTAACAGTAGTAATCCAATATATTAAATATGTGCAATTCTTCTATACATATTTCCATAATTATTGTGCTACACAAGAAAAATCAGATCAAAAAAGGGAAAAAATGACAAAGAAAATAAATCAAGCAAACATCAAAAAATATTTAGTTTTTTTGTGATCCATACTCACTCCTCACAGTCCTCTCTTTGAGGGCAGATGACTCCCTTCAGTACAAGACCATGGGAACTGGCCTGAATCACCTCACTGTTAAAAAGAGCCACATCCTGGCTTTCTTGAACAATGAGATGATTCAGAACAGTTCCAGTGCTTAATGATGAAGAGAGCCATCTACACTCAAAGAGAGAACTGTGGGAACTGGTACACATCATAGCATTTTTACTCTTTTTTTTTTGTTGTTTGCTTGAATTTTATTTAATTCTCAATTTTTCTATTTTGATTTGATTTGATTTGTGCAGTGAAATAATTATATAAATATGTATGCATATATTGGATTTGACATATATTTCTACTAAATTTAACATATATTGGATTACTTGCCATCTAGGGGAGAGGATGGCGGAAGGGGGAGAAAAATTAGAACACAAGTTTTTGCAAGGGCTAATGTTAAAGGATTGTCCATGCATATGTTTTGAAAAATAGAAAAGTTTTTTTTAAAAAAAGGAAAAAGAAAAGAACCACATATGTTGTTGCCATGTACAATGATCTCCTGATCACTTCACTTAGCATCAGTTCATGTAATCCAAATCATTCTGCTGAGATGAATACAGAGAGGCTTGGAGAGACTTACATGAACTGATGCTAAGTGAAATGAGCAGAACTAGGAGATCATTATATACTTCAACATCAATACTGTATGAAGATCAGTTCTGATGGAAGTGACTATCTTCGGCAATGAGAGAATCCAAAGCAGTTCCAATTAATCAGTGATGAACAGAACCAGCTATACCCAGTGAAAGAACACTGGGAAACAAGTGTGGACTGCTTGCATTTTTGTTTTTCTTCCCAGGTTATTTCTACCTTTCTAAATCCAATTTTTCTTGTGCAACAAGAGAACTGTATAAATATGTACACATACATTGTATTTAAGCTATACTTTAACATGTTTAACATGTAAGAGATTACCTGCCATCTAGGGGTGGGGGTGGAGGGAAAGAAGGGAAAAGTTGGAGCAGAAATGTTTGCAAGGGTCAATGTTGAAAAATTACCTATGCATATGTTCTGGCAATGAAAAGCTATTAAAAAAAAAGAAATCATTCTGCTGATTGTTTCTTATAGAAAAATAATATTCCATTACATTCATATACCATAACTTATTCAGCCATTCTCCAACTGATGGGTATCCGCTCAATTTCCAGTTTCTTACCACTACAAAGAGGGCTGCCATAAACATTTTTGCACATGTGGGTCCTTTTCCCTTCTTTAAGATCTCTTTGGGATATAAGCCCAGTAGAAACACTGCTGGATCAAAGGGGATGCACAGTTTGATAACTTTTTGAACATAGTTCCATTTTGCTCTCCAGAATGGTTGCACCAATTCACAACTCCACTAATGTATTAGGAAAGCTATTTATATTGGTCCATAGTAACAGAAACTTCCTAGTGAAGGACTAATGGTAGTACTCCCATAGGGTATGCAAGCACAACCAGGACACTGACTCATACCTTTAATGCACATATTATCTCCAGTAGTGAAATGTAATCCCTTTGAGGGAAATAACTATTTTCTTTTTGTCTTTGACTCCCCTGTAATTAGCATAATTCCTGGAAAAAATAGACATTTATTAAATAAATTAAAGAGCATTATTAAATTGCTATTTCTTATACCCAGGAACATTTCATAAAATCATGTATCAAAAAATGTTTAATTATTCCCAAAGATATTGGAGTGGGTGGTTTGCCACTTCCTTCTCCAGCTCATTTTATAATTGGGACCACAATGGCAAACAGGGTAAAGTGACTTGCCCGGGGTCACACAGCTAGTAAGTGTCTGAGATTAGATTTAAACTCAGGAAGATGCATTTTCCTGACTCCAGATCCTGAACTCTATCTATTGCAGTTATTGGGAGTAAACATTTCTAGAATATTTTCCAGCACTTTAATATGTTGAAATTTTTTGTTTGCATACAAGAAGTTTTCCATTCTTTCAGAGTTGTAAATAATATTTTTTTCACCTGGGGAGAGTCCTTGGCATATTACTATATGGGTGTGGGGGAAGGTAGCCTCAGGAAAATAATTCAATGGCAATGGGACCTATGGGAAAGTATTTCACAGGTGTCCATCAGAAGGTCTTGGCTCTCTGAGCATGGAGATGGACATGGAGATGATGGGAAGCATACCCTGGTTTTAAGTACTGAGTACAATCCATGCTGGTTACATTTCTTAATACAACTTTATCTACTTCCTCACCCTTTACTTGCCAAGAAATGCCTGAAAAGTCACTCAGTTAATGAAATAACGCAAAACTGCTACATTTCTCAAACTCCTAATAGTCCCAAGGCTTAGTTCACAATTAACCCTACTGCTCTCCAGGAGAACAGCAATTGCCAATTACCAATACCACCTTTAAAAGATTTCTTTTAAATGGATTTAGAATATCAGGTATACATTGTTCAAATTTAAATTTGGTGGCTTTTCATCAATTTATTAATACTGGGGCCTTTGATAATCTAGGATATGCTAGGATTGCATCCTAGCATACAATTCCTATATTCAGTTTAGAAACAGAGAAGTGGTCCCTTGCCCTATGCCCTCAAGGAATAAGAGTAATTTAGCAAAACTCCATTTTCCCATATTATATCCATTCCAATCTACTAAAAAGTGAGATGAAGTTTTTTTTTACCTTGACCTCACATTCTTAAACTCTTAAGGGTCCCTTAAATAGTATGGGGGTGACCAGAGATTCCCTCTTTAAATGTGCTAATTGATTTTAGATATATGTATGCAGGAAATCTCCAATACATACAATGCTGTAGTAACTCAAAGAAATGAGTGCAAAAAAGTGAGGATTTCTGAAGTCTTGGCAATGTTGTAAGGGTCAAGGCGCCTAGAACTATTCTCTTCCAGGTTTTGATTATTTATTTACACACAAATGTCACAAAAGATTTTTTCTTAATGTGTAGATCAATATTTTTGATAGCATTAATTAAGCTTTAAGAATTTTTATCTATTTACAAAATAACGATAAATCCCAAAGTCTGGCACAATGACCTGTGCATAGCAGGAATTAAATTCTAAAAACTTATAAATTGAGGGGGAAAATTAGGCTAACGTGAGCCAAGTTTATACAGTTTCTGGTTTTAAATTTTGTGTGAAAATTAGCTAAGTAATTCACGGTTGTGAAGGTTTGCAAGGTACCCCATGCAGATTCTTATTATAGAACACAAATTATGAAGGTAGACTCAGTGCTACACGTTCCTGGTTTAGTGAATGCTTAGTGAGTTTAAGGCTTCAAATTTAGTGTGCTTCCAACTTTTCAAATTTCCCAACAATTCTAGGGGCTGCTTCACAAGTTTGTGAATTATCCATCATTTGTGATGGTTGTTCAGTTGCTTCAGTTTTGTGTGATAATGCATGACCACTGTGTTTAACTCTTCATCACCCCCGTGGGGGTTATACTGACAAAGATAGTGCTTTGCCATTTCTTCCTCTAACTTACTTTGTAGGTGAGGAACTGCAGCAAATAGGATTAAGTGACTTGTCTAGTAAGTGTCTGAGACTGGATTTGAACTCAGGAAGATTGGTCTTCCTAACTTCAAACCCAGCCCTCCAAACACTGTGCTCACCTAAGCTGCCAACCAAGCAAAGAGGGAAGTTTGACCTTTTGGGAAGGGGATGCTAAAGAGAGGATTCCTGAATAGTGTAAGAGATCAGCCCTCTCAAGTCCCTTTGAAACCAAGACTCTGACATTCTACTGGCCTTCTGTTAGAAGCACCATTAAAATGCTTGAAAACTTTTCAGCATTACAATTCAGTTTAAATGCTCTTCCTATATTTCTGTTGTGTGTGTCATAGGCAAAACATAATTTCTTCTAATTAACTTTAATATCTATATTACATCTATTTCAGTACTTCTGATATCACTCATCACTAATGAAGGCCATATGCCATAAGGACATTAAGTTCCTTGTGTTTCTGCCATCTTTAGTGGCAGTTCTGTTGCTTATGTTTCTATGAGACTACTCATTTTGTTACAAAGTAAATTATTTCTTACTGTCATATACAGTCATAAGATTTTATGAAACTGAATACTGGCAGGTTTTGAGGTACCTATAGCTTGTCATGATAGGTTTCCTGGGTAACCACTGCAGTACTTAAGCATCTTCAAATATATTTTCTTCTGCTGTTCTATAATAGCAAAGAAAATGAACATTTGTGTGATTTGTGAGAAATACTATGAAGTGATTTTCTCCCTTCAGTTATCAGCTACATGTAAAAATAAGTAAATTGGCATAGGATATATTATGTCCAAAATTCTCTTTCATGAGTTTTCTTTTTAAGTTATTACTTTAATAGTATATTATTTTTCCAATTACATGTAATTGGTTTTCAACATTCATTATAAAAATGAATATTTTTATAAAATGAATATTCATTTTATAAAAAAATTTTAAGTTCTAATTTTTTTTCTCTCTTCCTTACCCCTCGGCCCCATGCTACACAGAAATCTGATATAGATTATATATATACATTCATTTTGTACATTTTGAACATGACCGTGAGTCATGTTGGGGGAAAAAAATAGAACATGAAAAAGTAAAAAGCAAAAACAAAAAAAAAGAAAGAAAAGGTGAAAATAGAATGCTTCTATGAGCATTCTATCAGTCTCCATAGTTCTCTCTCTTGATGTGGATGGCATTTCCATCCAAAGTTTATTGGAATTGTCTTGAATCATTGAATCACTGAGAAGATCTAAGTCTGTAATAACTGATCACCACACAATCTTGCTGTTGCTGTGTATGATGTTTTCCTGGTTGTTCTTGCTTCACTCAGCATCAGTTCACATAAGTCTTTCCAGGCTTTTCTGATAGCTGTTCATCATTTCTGATAGAGCAATAGTATTCCATTATATTCATATATAACTTATTCAACCATTCTCCCAACTGACGGTTGTCTACTGCTTTTTCATTTCCTTGTCACTCCAAAAAGAACTGCTACAAACATATTTGCACATGTGAGTCCTTTTCCCTCTTTTATGACCCCTTTGGGATACAGTCCCAATAATGGTACTCTTTCATGAGTTTTCGCAATAATATTAAATTCCTGTCTAGGAAATCAAGAGATTTTACATAAAAATGACTAGGTACTATAAGATATCTATCCTTCTGGATAGCTAGGTGGTATAGTGGGTAGAAGATAAGGTGAAATCCAGTCAGAGACACTTGTTATGGGCAAGTCACTTTCCACATTCAAAAAATGGGTATAATAGCAGCTACTTCCCAGGGTTGTTGTAAAGATCAAATGAGATAATATTTGTACAGGGCTTTACAAATCTTAAATAAATCATATAAGTGCTAAATATAACTATAATCACTATTATTATTATTATTATTATTGATGCTACTCCATAGAGAGAAAAATTTAATTTAAGGTTTTGTCTTTAGTTGAAGGTTAGTATAAGAAAAGTTCAGGATTATTGTGAGAATAAAATGAGAATATTTGTTATGCATTATCAAAATACTAGTTGTTATTGCTTTTGTTGTTATTGAAGTTAACTTAATTGACTAGGATAGTCAAATATATTTTCATTTGCAAGTTCAGTATATTTATTCATGATGCCTTGGAATCACTTAACTTAATGGAGGTTAAAAATTCCAGAAAAGGAAGGGGGGGAGGGGGAAGAAAAGGAAAGGAAAAAAAAAACCGTATATAGTAAGGAAACCCAACATGAACATCCTTCAGAATGTTATTTAATTTAGGATCATACTTTCTCATGTTCTTAAACCTCAAATAAGCATTACAATATAAATGATTTGCATTGATAAAAGAGGCACAACATTTCTATCCTGGGAAAATAGTACTATCATCCCCGTTTCCCAGATGACATTGGCCAAATTGTTTGCCTTCCAAGACACTGATCTCTGCATTTAACCATATTCTGCTCTTGTGACATACATACACACACACACACACACACACACACACACACACACCCTTACATACATATATATATATATATATATATATATATATATATATTTATACATGTGATATATATATATATATATATATATATATATATATATATATATATATACACACACACACATAAATATGTGGTACAAGATACCATTTTTAAAATCTTGAAAACAATAGTTTATAAAGTTCCCCTCTTGGTAGAAAGAGTTTCCCCAGCACTAATGTACGTTGCTGCAAATAATATAGCATTTTGCATTCCAGGAAGATGCCAGATATAATACTATTTTACTTTAATAGGAAATGTTCAGTCTCCTGGGATAGAGTCTACCTACCTTTAGGACTTTTTTCTGAATAGAGATATTGCACTTAAAATGTGATATTTTTTTGTCACAGGAAGGTGACATCTAATGGGAAACTTAACTTTAGAGAAATATCAAAAATGGAAAGTAATTGCAAAATAATTAGGTCATTCTTAAATGCAAAATAACAGATTGAGAGAACTACTTTTGTATGTTGAGCCAACAGAGCCAGCAGTGAGAATGAAATCCTGAGCATCAGAAAAGCTTGTCTTTTAATCATCAATTTATAACTCAATTGCCTGTCAGTCTATTTAATAGACAAAAGAACAAATTTATAGTATATAAAATATAATGAAATATGTTATCTGAAATCCTCAGATACTAATTTTTTCAGTAACTAAAGAATGACAGTTGGACCTTTTTATTGTTTGTGTGTTGTGCTCATCCTTGCCTTCTCAACTGAAAAATAAGCTGTTCAACCTTAAGAATACCAGTCTTTGTATGGTGGTATCACTGTAGATAATATCGATTAGATGACTCCATTAGGCAGGAATTGATGGCAATAATGATCATGGCTAATTTTCCTTGAAAAAATTCCTGTCATCTGCTTGCTGTTCATTCTTTGTTTTCTCTTTCATAAAGCTACACTGAAGGATTTGCAACTGCATGAACTCATGAATGTTATAATATGGCTGCATTTCTACAAAATTAATTAGTGAACTAAAAACTGAAACTCCAAATGTAAAGAGCCTAGATGGTCCCAGTATGATAGATGAACTATCTTGTAACATCTCTTTTATAAAAACATGTCATATTCTGAGCAACTACTTGTTCAGTGTGTTTAATTAATAATGAGGAAAACCTGAAAAACATGCAATCTGTTTTTTAAAATGTATTTTATTGATATGTTTTATATCACCTATATTTCCTCCTTAAAGTGTGCACTCATTTAAAATATTTTTTAAAGAGGAAAAAATGTACAAAACTGATTAATACATTGAAAAATATTAAATGCAGTGTTCCAAACTTAGGGATCTCTCATTTGTGTAAAGAAAGAGAAAGTATTTTCTGTTCCTTCTTTGAAACCAAGCATTTTCTTCCTAATTTTACATTTAGGTTCTGTCATTTTGTGAAAAAAAAAATTTTCACATTTGTGTTGTTATAATCACTGTGCATATTATTTTCTTTGTGTTTGCATCAGTTTCTATCAATTCATGAAATTCTTTCCAAGTTTCTCAATATTGATCATGCTTATCATTTCTTACAGCACAGTAATATTTCATTTTATTCATATATCACAATTTATTTAGCTATTCTCCATCTAAGTTGTTGGATTAGTAGTGAATCCAAAGAGAGCTGCCATAAACTTTGTGGTGTATACAATGCCTTTTATTTTTATTTTATTTTTCTTTTGGTCAATGACCTCCTTGAGTTATATACTTAGGAATAGGATTTCTGGATCAAAGGACATGGACACTTTACCTATTTCATTTACCTAATTCCAAATGATTATACTAATTCTAAGCTTTGCTTTAGTGTGCCTAACTTTCTATATCTTATCCAAAATTGATGATTTAATCTTTTCTCCCTTTGGCCAGTTTTCTGAATTTGAGTTGAAGTTTAAACTTTTAAGATTACTTTGATTTTCTTTTTTTTTTTTTCCGTTGTATTAGTGGTTTGGAGGATTCTTTCATATGGCTGTTAAAAATTAGCAATTTATTTTGAGACCTTTTTTTTTCATAGCATTTGGCTATTTGCATAATGGTAGATGGTCTTTGGTCTTTTATAGTTCTGCTATTTATTTATTTGTCTAACTCTAATAACAAAATTGATAAAAAAAAATACAATTTTCCAAATTGACTACTTCTATTCTTATTGTAGAAGATTTAATTTCACTTGTGAAAAAACAAACTTCAATTTCATATAAATACAACAACTAAGTCCATAATTTTGGAAGTGACTCTGACTCTCGTTTATTTAAGATTTTTCCCCTAACCATAGCAATGAGAAATATATGATCTTTTTTTCATTTTCATGACATGATCTTTACTATTCAGTTTGGACATTCATTTATAATTTATTGTGAAATATGATGTAACTCAGGGATGTGTGGGAACCAACCTAAAGTAGCCTACAAAGGATTGTTAAATTTTCAGTGTGAGATCATTGACACCCTGGAAATTAACAAATGTTACAAATCAGGACCTGATTTGCCCTTTTGTTGATTGTTTAAAATGAAGAAAATGATGGATAATGAAGATTAAACTTAAAATTGTATTGCACATTCTTTCTTTCTTTCTTTCCCAGAGAGCCAGTTAAACATTTACTAAACTACTATTCCTATGGTGCTCCTCTAATCCTAATTTCTGCAATACTGCTTTCTAGTTTTCCCAGAAGTTCTTATTGGATAGTAAATTCTTCCCCGTATAGTTTGTGATTTGTGATTTATTGAGCACTGCTATTGAATTTCATTGTTTCTGATTCTTCTTTGTTAGTCTCCTCCATTGATCTATTGTTCAATTTTTAAGTCAGTATCAAGTGGTTTTAATGATTACCAGTTTCTATAACCTAAGATTGGCAGTGCTATTATTATTCTATATATTATTGTTAAATTTCTCCAAATGAATTTTATTTTTTTCTGAATCTGTGACTTTAATAGTTATTATTCTATATATATTCAACATAATATATATTATTCTATATATTATCTTTGATAGCATCATCATTATATTTGCATAGCCTCGACAAGTACTGAATATCCCTCTAGCTATTTAAGTAATTTTTTAGTTCTTCAAGTGATATTTTGTAATTGAATCTATTCTAGTAACTAGTATGCTAGTAACTATACTAGTAAATTTTTGTACATTGACACAATTTTGATTATTTTGAATGGAATTTCCCTGTTACTACCTCTTTGATTCTGTTATTAAAATATCACCTGATAAACATTTATTGATTGCCTACTATATTATAAATACTTTGCTAAGCTTTGGCCATACAAATAAGAAGATAGTCCATGCTCTCAAGTAATTCCCAATGATCTCACATACTGATCTGAAAGACATGCTACATAAATAAAACAAGCAAGCCAAAAAATTATCAACACCATAATTTTAAAAATAATATAGAAAATTACCCAGAACTTTAAACACAGAAACTAAAACACTAATTGAAAGAATCCATAGATTTCTTCTGGGCTGTAGTGAGCATAGGGAAGCTATAATTCGAACTCAAAGACATGTAGTGTCCTAATTATCTCACTCACACCTGGAGGATTTCAATAACTTTCTGGTTGGTCAGCTTGTCAGAAATCTCTACCCACTCCAATCTAATCTCCAATCAGCCATAAAAGTGATTTTCCTAAAGCACTGGTCTGACTATATCACCTTCTTATTCAGCAGTTCCCTTTTGCTTCTGGGATCAAATGCAAAAGCCTTTGTTGTTCAAAACCCTTTATTACTTTTCTTCCTCCTTCATCTTTCCAACCTTAAACTTTACGCTCCACCATACACTTGATCCAAAGGACAGTAGCCTCATTGCTATTCTTTAAACAAGGCGTCCGATGTCTTTGGTTTGGCATTTTCTCTGGCTGGCTCCTATACTTGGAGTGCTCTCCTTCCTCATATCTTCCCATGATCACAAAACTTATGAGTTTCAGGGGGAGACTTTGAGCTCATGTCTCTCTAACTTAATATTTACCACTTTATCCAATGGAGTTGCCCTTCCTAGTTCTGGTAAATGGGAAATCTGGGGACTGTTTCTGTCCTTGTGGTAATAGAATACTAAAAGAAACTGATGCTGTGGTAGAATGTAAGAAGTTGAAAATCCTGAGTAAGCTCTTGGTTGATGCCCTGTCAATGTCATAGATGGGAGGAGAGGTAAGGAATGAACAAGGAAACAGTCAGCTTTTATTATGTAATTATAAAATGCAAAATCTTTTTCTGCATTAAGTCAGCACCTATAGGCAAGTCCCTGAATCCTATGTGTTCCACAAAGAAGGGATCTAATCATATTCTACAAGCAGGGAAATGGCCACCTACTGCATATATTTATTAACTTTCATTGGCACTATTATTATGAATGATAATGAAATGAAAATGAAAATAAAAATATTAAAGGAAACTTGATTTATATTGCAACTGATTCCGTAAAAACACTCATTTTTATTTTTCTGATTCTGTATCTGATATCTAGAAGGTTAGAATCTTTGTCTAAATCTTGACTTTGTCACCCAACTGCTTTGGTCTGAGACTATCTCTAATGCTTTAGATGAAAGGTTCATAGATTTATAACTGGAAGAAACCATAGAGGTAATTTTGTAAATGAAGAATAAAATCTTGAGAGGTTAAATAGCTAACTTGAGAGGTCAGTGGGTCATATAGGTACAGAGACAGAGTTCATGATTACACCTTCAGATTCCAGACCACATGGTCATTTCATTATGCCATCAAATCTCAAGTAACCTTCAACTTAGGTTATTTATCCCTGCTGCCTTGCCTTCTTATAGTCTAGATTCTTATATGGAAGATCTTAAGATATTTTGTTAGTTCTTTACTAGTTAGTTTACGTTAGGTGACATCCCTTGATTTGACCACTGTCAGACTTCAATTAGAATTCTAACCAGAATCTCTCATGACAAGATGAATTCCTGTACCTAAACTCCACCCAGACTTCATTTTCTCTCTTTTTCCTCTAGTTGAACAATCACAAATATGACATCCAATTTCTTCTACCCTTCCTAAAATTCTAATTAATCTTATTTCTTTTGAGAAATAGAAGCATATTTAAAAACAGAGCCATCTATTGGCAGAAGTTTATCACCTTTTTTGTTGAGCTCCTAATTACCTACTAGAGAGCTCTTTATCATAGAATTAAGGTGAAAATTTTCAAGATAATAATATGGCCAAAGCACATTTTTTTTTAATTCTGCACCTAGAGTGTTGATCTTACTTCATTTTCATGTAGTAGTGTGATTGATTCATTTATTCTGAAAAAAAATTATATTTTTACCAAAACTAAAGACTATGTTTCAAAAAAAATAGTCAAAGTTATTTTTGTGCATTACAGCAGGTGCAGAAGAGCATTAAATACATTCAGGTATTATCTTGACAGTATAAAGAAGTTATATGTATGAAACGTCCCAGCTGTATTACTGGAAAGTAAACACAATTTATTATGCTAGTTTACTCTCCCCTTTGTCATTCTTTGGTAGACAGCATTAGGTTAAGATGGATATTTTGCCTATGGTATTATGTTATGTAAATATCTTCTATACTTTGTTCTTATGAAAATATTAAATCGTTTGAATAACAGCTTTCTGGTTTCACATGGGTAAGAAAAGGCCCAAGGTTGCAATGAATGTTAAAAAAAAAATCACTGTATGAGTAGTGGTATAGCAAGCTTTACACTTGAAAATGGAATATTCTAATTAAACTTGTGAAAATGAAGGATTAGCTATTATTTCTTTATAATAATATCCTTTTGAGCTGAATGACTGATGGGTAACTAGTTTTTCTTTTCATTGTTATAAAAAAAAACCTACTAAAATTGGCATAGACCTATATTTTTAATAGAGTAATTTATATTCCTTGTTAGAAGAGAGGAGATTCTTGGTAATGCAATTATTTGAGAATACATGGAAATATTTTGAAATTTGTTGATAAACAAAGTTTATGAAAATTTATTCTAAAGGGTAGGATCATAGAAGAGTCTTTTGAAAAATATCGAATTCATTCAGCAAACTTTGTAATCACCTTTTCTGAGTAGGACATTGTGAATTGGTGGAATTTCTAAAAACAAATAAGATGTATGCATATAAGGGAGATTATATCTCTGTCTATATATGTTTATATCAATATATATGTGACATGGATTTATGTTTAACTTTTACTTATGTAATATCATAGGATCTTAACAACATTCCTGTAAGTTAGATATTATTACTACCTCTACTATACAAATGAGGGAAGTAAGGCTGAAATAGTTAAATAATTTCCTACTGTCATACACTTAGCAAGGAGCTGAACTGTGGTAATCAAAGGAGCCTTCATGGCTATAAGTCCAACTTTCTGTGATTTTCTCCTAGACACATCCAAGAAACTACAATATAAAGTAAAATATAAATATATGAAAGGTACAAACAAGGAGTTAAAATAATTTATAGAAGAGTAAAGAAGTTATAGGAGTTGTTTAATAAATAGTAGAGCTTGGTGAACTGAGAAGCTTATGAACAGAATAATATTGGAACATCAAATTGAAGCCATTTTGTAGTGGATCTTGAATAAAAGGCAGTAAGTTTATTTTAATCTTATATTTGGGAGAGAGATCAGGATTGTAAAGAGTATTTGGAATCATCTATATAGAAATGAGGGCAACTAGGTGACTCACTGATAAGAATACTAGGCCTGGAATTAGGATATCCTTATCTTTCTAAGTTTAAATCTGGCCTCAGACACTTACCAGCTGAGTGATTCTAAGCAAGTCACTTCGCCCTATTTGCCTCTGTTTCTTCATCTGTAAAATGAGATGGAGAAAGAAATAACAAACTACACTTGCCAAGAAAATCCTAAGTGGGATGATAGTGTCAGACATGACTGAAAAACAACTTTAAAATATCGATTTAACATATTGAGATGATGATTGATAATATGAGTGGATAAGATTAGTATTCTGGAAACAGAGATAGAAAGAGAAAAGTTCTAAAAACAGAGACTTGAAAGAATGGGGTGAGATCCCTCAATATGCTAGAGCAATGAGGAGAACCATTGTTTGAAGTTCAGCATAACTAATCTAAGATTTTTCAATTTGTAATTCAAACTACAGCAATAAGAAATTTATTTGAATTATAGTCCAGGGATTTTGCAGTCATTAAAAATTATTCTCTGAATAAAGAGATTTTAAAAAATATATATCACATTAGCTTCTCCTTGTTAGATTACTTTCCACCAGATTGCTTTCCATGCCATGGCGGTGCACTAGAAAATAGGTGGGGGGGAGGATAATTTTTACTTCATTTTTCAATAAATCTTTACAGATGAAGACAAATTTGCCTTAAATCAAAATTTTATTTCTATGTAATAGTGTTGTTGATGGTGTTGATGTTGCAGATAACATTTATATGACATCTTAAAATCTACAAAATTCTTTACAGGTATCTTTTTTCATGTTCACAATAATCTTGTGAGATAGGTATTATTACTATCCCCATTTAACAGAGGAAAATATTGAGGGAGATACGTTAAGTGACTTGTTAAGAATCACATAGCTCATAAGCATCTGATTCAGGATTTGAACATAGGTCTTCCTGACCCTATGCCAAACTCTTTATCCTCTTTGCTTCCTGCGTGCCCCATTGTTAAAAACAATAGTTTAGGTCTCCGTTCTAAAGCCATTGTTATATTTTGGAATTAATAACTTCAAATGGTGGTACAAATTGATAAGGTAAATAACTTCAAAGGGGGTTTAGAAAAATGGATGATAGTTCCTCAGTGAATCTAAATTACGTTTGATATTTGTATTGTAGAAGCCAATATATTCTTCCCATAAAATATCACTTCTTTCCACTTTTAAAGACAGGATTTTGGATTAGGAGAAACACTTTGTCTTATCCAGTTGTTGTTTTTTTCAGATCTTATTTTTTTATGTTTATGTATACCATAATTATGCTAATAATGTTTATTATCTGATCATGCTGAAAGTTTGTCAATTTCCTTAAATCAATTGTGAGCAATAAGGATTTTAACTGCCTGACAAATTAAAATTATGAGAACATAAATTGAAAAGAAATAAGCCTTGTTTCTCTTGTACAGAAGTGTTTAAATTAATTTTAACAATGGTCAGTTTCACTTCAGTGCTTTAAGAATTCTTTATGTCATTGGTATGGATATTCCCTTCATGGATATGGGATCTCTGTGGGACCTCATTTTCTTCATATTTAAAATGAAGAAAATTGGACTAGATGGCCTCTGAAGTCCTTTCTAGTTTTATGATCATATATTTCTTAAAATGTAGGTTGCAATCCTGATATACTTCCATGAGATATGGTCAAAACATTTTACTTCTTGGTGAACAATCCTGCGGTGTTGAATCTGTTCTCATACACTTGCGCTGCTTTTGAGATAGAAACAGGACCTCATAGAGCATATACTAGAATGACATAGAATTTAGGAATGCAGGGTCATCTATATGGCTTGATAAACATTAGAATATGACTCTTTTGAAGGAATTATGGTCTGAAACTCTGTTTATTAGAGATCAATTGTTATACAGAGAATAATAAGAGAACCAATAGATTGAATGATTAAATAGTATGGCACTGATTAACGTGAATAGTACCAATTCAACTTTTGTGGTGGAAACAAATTATTGCAAATCTAATGATTTTCAGTTACTTTTTCTTTCTTTCGAATAGTTGGCTGAAATATAGATTTGTCTCTCAAGGACAGAAAAAAGAAAATTATCAAGAATCTTTTTCTCACTCTAAATTTTATATGATTATTTTAGTGTCCAGTCATCTGGATATTTCATAGAGGAAAAAAAAAATCTCAGAACTAAAGGGAATTCAGTAGTAATCCAGTCCAGTCTATACAGAAAAAAAAAAGGAATTCCCACTACAACATCCCCAACAACAAAAATAGATTATTTATGAAATAACACTTCTTGAGCACAGGTCTAAAGTTCAAATCTTGCCTGATAGTTGCTACTCTGTCATTGATATTTGCTACTTCTGTCATCTCAGACAAGCTATTTTATGTAACTAATAATATGAATTTTTTTTTATCTTATATGATGTCAAATCTGCCTCTTACCATCCTCTAATTATTGTTTCATTGTTGTTAATTCTGCATTTTGGGGCCTAGAGAACAATTTAAAATTTTTCTTCTAAATGATAACCCTTTATATCCATAACAATGGTGTCCATATCCCCTCCAAACCCTCTCTTCTCCAGGCTAAAAATGTTCAATTCCTTTAAACAATTTTTGTAGGGTCCTTTAGAAAATTAATAATTACTAATGTGACATAATAATATTATAGTATAATTATATTGCACATTATACATAATAATATATAATTGTATATGTTATAATATTGGTTCAGTATAATAATTTAATATATTAATGTCTTAATAAATGTTTGATGACAGATTGAATGGTTCCTTCATCAGAGAACATTTTCCAAGTCATCATTGCCCATTCTAAAGTATGGCACCCGATATTAAGCACAATACATTGAAATTGTTTTGATTAAGGCAGAATACAACAGTTTTATCCTTCCCTTATCCTAGCTAAAGCCCGAGGTCAACTTAGCTTTTTTGTTTGGCAATATGACACTATTAAAGTGAGAAAGGAAAAGAGAAAAGGAAAAAGATAATAAGAGAAGGGTACAAGAAAGGGGAAGGGATTCAAAGGGAGGAGGAAGGGATCCT
The DNA here is from genome assembly GCF_902635505.1 of Sarcophilus harrisii. NCBI lineage: Eukaryota > Metazoa > Chordata > Mammalia > Dasyuromorphia > Dasyuridae > Sarcophilus > Sarcophilus harrisii. Next base: position 128,668,203 of record NC_045429.1, read on the forward strand.
AAAGAGGGAGAGCTGAGTGACGCAAGGGAGACCAATAAGTTTAATACTAGGGAAGGGGGGAAGGAGGGCAAAAAAAAGAAAAGACAATATGACACTATTGGACTCACATTATTATTTTCAAAGGATTGCCTAGCCATGCCTCCCTTTTATTTGTAAAGTTGATTTTTGAATCCCAGTTAAGGGCTTTTAAATTATCTCTATTCAATGTGTGTTTATATTCAGTCATTCTTCCTATCTTGTCATAGACCTTTTGGGACCTCAACTTTTTTATCCAATGGAATAGCTATATCCCTGATTTTGCACTCCTTTAATATTCATGCTATATATCCTTTTGTCCAAATTAATGAAAATGTTAAATAGATTAGGGCTGATGAAAGATCTCTAGGGAAGTTCACTAAATTTGGCTTTTAAATTTTAAATTTTTTATGATGAGCATTATAAACTTATATGATCTTGGAATTTAATGGAACTGTAGGTCAATTAATCTGTCTTTAATTGCCTACTACGTGCTAGGTAATCTACTAAGTACTACATATACAAAGATAAAAAGAAGTTCTATCAAGATCATTCTATATCTCTTCTCATCCAATGGAAGTGGGAATCCCTTCAATAAAATCTCAGCAAACAAGGTCACCTAACCTCTCTTTGATCCTTTCTGGTTAAGCAAAAATATACTTTCTCACAAGGCATTTCATTTAAATTTGGGATACCTGGAATAAATAGGAAATTCTTTCTCATATGAAACTGAAATATAACTAAGCTCTCAAAATTGTTCTTAGTTATGCTTCTGAAGCTGCATAAAATATGTCTAGTACTTTCTCCAAAAGCTGTTTAAAATATTTGAAAGCTACTATCACAATTGCCCTAAGTCATCTCTCTTCTAAGCTAAATTTCCCTAGGGTTTTCTTTAACTATTCCTTATTACATATTAGCTTAAAGACTTACTAAAATAATAGCTACCCTCCTTGGAAGGAATTGTAATTTGTTATTTTCCCTGCTTAAATATCATGTTCCAATTTCATATTGCAAAAGTTGTCTGGTCCATAGTGACAAAGGTGGCAATATAACCTGCTCTTATCTTGATGCCAAAGCAGTTATAGATGCCAGGTATTTTATATATATATATATATATATATATATATATATATATATATATATATATATATATTAGCTTCTATATCACACTGTTAGCTTACACTAAATTTTCAAATGATTATAAGTACTAAAGTCTTTTTGACATCATTTACTATTAAGTATGCCTCCTGTATAATGCATTTTATCACTTGAATTTTTAAAAACTAAGTACACAAATTTCTCTTCTTCCTATTAAATTCTACTTCTTTTTTTTTTTTGGACTGTCAAGATGTCTTACAATCTTTGTTTTGCCATCCAAATTGTTAGCTACTCCCAGTCTGAATTATCTGAAGAGTAAATAAACATACCTTCTGTTAAGGACTATGACTTGTTGAAGGAGCAGGTCAGTTCTGCAAGAGCTTCCATAGCTGTGAATCATAACATCCAAAGGAGTTGCAAAGCAGCCTTTACTAACACAGGTGTTGCTTGTGGACTGGGAATGAAATAAATTGGAGGCAGAGGGAAGAGGAGGGAAATCAGACAACATAACTGCCTCTCAATGGAGAGATCAGAGAACAGCAATTGCCTCTCAGTCTCCTAGTATCATCTCATCATCCTCTCCCAGGAAGAGATCCATTGTACAGGTCTGAGTTAGACTTCCAGCAACCACTGGCAGGTGGCTCCCATATCACAACAACCTTCAATAGCTGCTTGCTGGGTTTTTCTTATGCTTCTCTAGATAAAAAATATTGAATAGAGCAGATATCAGACTAGAACCCTGTGACAGATTCCTAACTCTCTTCCTTTGGGTCAAAAATGATTTTTTAAAAAATATTGTTGTTCAAGTAGCTTTATCACCTCTTTCCATTAGCATCTAGCCTACAGACATTCATCTTGCCTGAACAGATTTAGTAAGACTTTGTCACATACATAATAGAACTGATATACAGCTGTCCATTGAATTCACTTGAGTGTTGGGTAATTGTGGGTAACGATTTTCTACTCTTTTCATATTATTTTCTGTGCTTTAAGTGCTTTTGTGGGTGTTTATTAAATGAAAACTGAATAAGTATAAGTTTTCTAGTATTTTTTTGACTACTAAATATAGACAAACATATTTTGGGAAGTATTGAAGACAATAGTTACATGGATGAGTTCAATTTCCAAGTTGAATATTTTATATTTAGATTTGCTTTAACTTCATTTGCCTGTTTATGGAAGCTAAGAAAGTCATTTTCCAGAGCTGCTAGAGGATGGGGTAGACAGAAAGATTGTTTTCTTCCTATTTTTTCCTTAATACAATATAAAAGATTTATATAGCACTTGCAAAATAGTGATTATATTACCCGAAGAAAATAAAAGGATCAAGACCATCATATTGTCCTTTAAAGCTTTGGTGATAAGAAAATAGACTGAATGCTATTTGAACAAAAAGAATGAAAGCAAAGAATAAATTTTTCTCAGTTTTGATCTCTGACTAGAGTAAAGGCATTTAAATACTGAAAGAAAAACCATATAGGTAATTGCTATTAGTTTTGAACAAAGCCCAATAGTTTATCTGCAGCAGTAGAAACGATTAAATGCTAATATACACCAAAGTATACTTCAAATGATCATTTCCAAGCACAATTTACCTTAGAACTGACATTATAAGACTCATGCAATAAAAATGTTTTTCTTGATGGAATATATCCAAGTTGTTACTTTCATCCTCAGGAAACTCCCTGAATAAGATTCCACATTATCAAAAAAGAGCAGTAGCAATTTCTTCAGTCAATCCAAGAATAATAAAAGGAGCATATGTATTTATTAAATTCTGTTATAAACTTCAAAATATATACCTGCAAATATGACAGGAAAAAGAAATGTCAGTCTTCCTAATATTTTATCCTGCCACAAGTTATTAAAGGAAGTTGTGATTTTGGAGACATACCATAAATATTGATATTCAGAAATACATTAAGTTATATTAATGTCTAGATATCCAGAGATTGTAAATAGACTGGAATAAAAAAAGAAATGCAATTTTCTGTGTTCATCAACGATTTAATGAAGGGGTTTGTGTGTGTGTGTGTGGTCCTTCAAACTTCCTTTGAAATAAATACCTATACAGGCCTCATTTTCTTCCTTTGAAAAATGAGGCACCAGATAAGATCCCTTTTGCTTCTAATAGTCTGTAAGTCTACAATATACATTACATTTATTATTATACTTATACATATGTTATTATATTTACATGTCAATATAGCATATGCAATATATACTAATATAATATTGATAACACAATTTCAATAATATTTTGTGTATGGTCATTTGATATTATTTGTTAATCTCTAAACATTTATCATTATTTAGAAATTAACATGATATTAATACTTCTTTGTTTTCCCTTAAAATTAGTGAAGGAATAAATGCTACTACTTGGCTTAATAATATAATCAGAGAAGAATTGTTTTACATTATTAATGTTGTTGGAACAGCAGTGGTATTTATTTAGCTTATCTATTTCATTCTGACATAACATTACAGTTTCATTTCATTGATCAACATTCTTTATGGATATTATTTATACCAAACAAGAAAATCAACAAAGATAGATTACAACTTGAAATAATATTCACTTTCCTTGTTGCTTCACATTTTCACTCTTCATATTTTTAATGTGTTTATTGCTTTAAGGATGAAGAAATACAAGGCAGGGAAAATAGAAAAAAATAAGTGCTAAGGAAACAATTTCCATGACTGATTTCAGGTCACATTGGACCCATAAATTAATAACAATGAAACCTAGAGTGAACAATATATGATTGAACAGGGGATAAAAGGAAATATTATGCAGTATTGATGCATGTTTTATGAGAATCTATTGTACCTAAACATTTTGGGAAAGGGGGATTGTAGCTTAGTATCCTATTATATGTGTGTGTGTGTGTGTGTGTGTGTGTGTAATACAAAGGAAAGAAAAGTTTCATGTTGGACTCCAACATGAAACTTTTCTTTCCTTTGCAGTATTTTAGAAAAATACTTTTAAAATAATTATGTGAGTAGTTGAAATGTACAAACTGACAGACAGAACAAATGCACTGAAAATAAATATGGGACAGTAAATGGAGAAGACCTATTATCTATGTTTAACCATAAAGAACAAATTTAACTAATACTGGGTATTCAGCATTCAGAATGTGAACATGTAATGTGGTATAATGGGAAACAAGTCAGCTCTTTACTTTAAAAAAATTTTCTTGGGTTTTCAGTTTTCTTATTTAAATTGCTACTGTCTCAAATTCCAAATCCTACAAATATTGATCCTTTCTGTCACAGAGAAATGTGAGGTCATTAAAAGTATGTTACAACTAAGCATTTATATCTCCTCTAGCTCTATACTGGTTCCTCTTTCCTTCTTCTTTCATACTGCCACATTTAGTGATCTCCTTAGCTCTTGTGGGTTCAATTGTCATCTTTATACAACTAATTCCCAGATCAATATAGCTCTGATCTGTTTTCTTAGGTCCAGTCCCCACATCATCAACTGTCTTTGCCATATCTCAAACTGGATATATTCTGGACAATTCAAACTGCCTAAAAGAAAACTCATTATTTCTCCTGTTTCACCCCTGAAAACTTCCCCTCTTCCTAATTTCCTTGTTACCATTGAAGGCACCATAGTTCTCCCAGTTACCTAGGTTTACTACACCAGTCTTCCTTAACTACTTCTTCTCATCCCTTATATCTAATCTATTGCCATATCTCATTATTTCTAGTTATATAGCATCTTTTTTTTTGGTATTCTTTCCATCTAATTCAGGCCATCATCACATCTCAACTGTACTCTGGCAATAGCTTTATAATTTTCTTTATAATTTCCTTCTATTTGTCCCTACTACAATCAATCCATCGCTCAGATATTAAAGTAATGTTTTTAAAACATTGGTCTGACCATGTCATTCTCCTATTCAATATTTTCATTGGCTTCCTACTACCAATACAATCAAATATAAAATCCTTTCTTTAATACTTAAAATTCTTCATAATCTGGCTCCTTCCTGCCTTCCTAATTTTCTTATATTTTACTCTCCTTCAGATTCTATATAACCTGGCTATACTACCTTGCTTGCAGTTCTTATCACTTGGCACTCCATTTGCTGTCTCACTGCCATTGTCATTGCCATTTTTGTTTGCCATTGTCCATAACAAGAATAAAGTCCCTCTTTACGTCTATCTCTTCAGTTCTCTGGCTTCTTTCAAGACTCATCTAAAATCCTACTTGATGCAATATGAACTAAAAAATGTTACAGATACTTTCTCCAGGTGGTCCAATGGATAAAATGCTTGACCTGGAGTAAGGAAGATCTGAATTCAAATCTAACCTCAGCTATTTAGTAGTTGTATGACTGGGCAAATCATTTAACTTCTTGGATTTCTTTGACAAAGAGATCTAATTCAGTTTCAACTGATCAATGATGTGACTCCATCCAAAGAAAGAACACTGGGAAATGAATGTAAACTGTTTGCATCTTTGTTTTTCCTCCCGGGTTATTTTTACCTTCTGAATCCAATTCTCCCTGTGCAACAAGAGAACTGTTTGGTTCTGCACACATATATTGTATCTAGGATATACTGCGACATATTCAACGTATATAGGACTGCTTGCCATCTAGGGGAGGGAGTGGAGGGAGAGAAGGGAGAAATCAGAAGAGAAGTGAGTGCAAGGGATAATGTTGTAACAAATTACCCTGGCATGGGTTCTGTCAATAAAAAGTTATTATAATAAAAAAAATCATTTAACTTCTGTCTACTTCAGTTTCCTACTTCCTGTTTCCTAGAGTTGTTATGAGGATCAAAAGAGATAATATTCCTAAAGCATTTAGCATTGTGTTTGGCATATAGTAAGTGCTATATAAATTTTAGCTATTATTATTATTATTAGGTTGTAATCATTTCTGCTTCAGCAGTCAATTCCTCCTTATTTGTTAGAATCAAGGGATTTCTTCAGCCATTTGAACGATGAAAATTTAATTTTCACTTGATTTAATTTACATGGCTATTTGTAATAGTTCATGTTGGGATTGCATCAGGTAGATTATACTTCAAATATGGCCTCAGATATCAACTGCTTAGTGACCCTAAGCAAATTAAGCAAACTCCTTCAACTCAGTTTCCTCATCTGCAAGAAGGGTCAATAGTAGCACCTACTTTACAGGGTTGTTGTGAGGCTCAATTGATTTTTACATATGTAAAGTGCTATAACAAACTGTAAAATCCATGTAAATGTTAGTAATTTTATATATGTCAATACTGAGCATTAAATAGCTATCATGGCAAATCCCTAAAAGATACCATAACTGGTGCTAGATGGAGAGATGAAAGGAACATTTTCCCTAGTTTCATTTAGAGAGACTTAGCCGGTCAGTTTTTCAGGACTCAATGAGCAAAGGACCTTTAGCTCATTGTGGTCGCTTTCTGTATTGCCAAGCTGCTCTATGTCCTTCTTGCTGCTTTAAGATACCTTATTTAATTGGGGGTGGGAGGTTGGGCATTGAAAGGGGACAGGTGCAACTTTGTGTTGCACAAACCCTATCAAAATCCTTTGAAATTAGTGTCTGCAAATTTTCAAAGTTAAGAAACTGAATCAACCTCTTAAATTTAGGATATGTGACATCTTGGTTTGCTAGAGTCCTTTTTCCTGTGAAAATACTTGGAACTTATATAAACTTATATAAAGAAAGGAACTTTCTAAAAGGTCTTGCTTTTCACCTCAGAATCTCAAAATCTCATCTTAAAAAGAATAAAAGTGAATAGAAATGTCCTTGACAAAATAAAGACAAAATAAAATAACTTATTTTATATAGTGGGGAAAAAAAGAAAAGAAAGAGAAAGAACCAAAGATTTAAAGTCTGAGGAGCCCCAGGCAAAATACTGATGGAATTTTGACTGTATTGTAGATTTTTTTAATTGTCCAGTGTTAATTAACATTGTAAAGATTTTTGGGGATGTTTTTATGCTTTGCAAAATGCTTTACATTATTCTTGTTTATTTTTCCTACCAAATACAAAATAAATACCATACAATAGATGCAAAATAGGCTAGTAGCATTATTTTTATTTAACAGAAGAGAGGAATCTTCACAGGGGAAGTTTCTATCTTTCCCATAACCTCTAGAGAGTTTATGTCAAAGCAAAGACTAAAACATTTAGACTGAAGCTTCTAAAGTCTGTTGTTAGAACCCACTGAACTGAAGCAGAATTTCATTTGAACCTAAGGTCCCCAAATGGATATTTTTCCCAGTATAAGACTTCCTGGATAAAGAATACCACCACCCCCCATACTAATTCTCTCTGAGTGACTTCTATTAAGTCCACTGCAGGGCTCCCCTTCATCTGCTGTAGTCTTCACTTGGCATGATTGCTCTGCTGCTATGGTCTCTTCACTCTATTCTCTTTTGAGTAGTCACCCCCTTGGTATGGTAGCTCTGTTGGCTGTCTCTTAGTGCAGGGTTGGCAGTTTAACTGTATTCTCACTTGGAAATTTATTTCCCCTGCTTACAAATCATCTGTTATTGTAACAGTCTTATCTGAGAATGAGAAGAAATTCAGAGTCAGGATTTGACAGCTGAAAAGAGTTTAGAGGTCATCTAGCCTACCTGTACACAAAAGAAAGTCCTGTTCTAACATGCCTGACATGTGATGATCCCACTTCTATTTGAAGACTTCCAGGAAAAGGAAAATCACTCCTACTCTAGGCAATCTTTTCTACTTCTAGGCAGCTCTAACAGAGTTTTCCTTGCCATCAAGACTAACCTGGCTTCTTGGGGCAGCGAGGTGGTACAATGGATAGAACATCAGCACTGGAGTCAGGAGGATCTGAGTTGAAAAATTGACCTCAAACACTTGATACTTAGTAGCTCTGTGATCCTGAACAATTCATTTAACCTCAATTGTCTCAAAAAAAAAACCCCAAAAACTAAATTGGCTTCTTTGTAAGTTGTACCTTTTGTAACTGCTTCAGGGGCCGAACAGAACAAGACTAATAATTCTTTCTCCATATAACAGCCCTGAAAATACTTGATGACTGCTACCATGTTTTTATCTTAGTCTTTATTTTTTTTTCCCTTATTTCCTTCCTTCAACAGTTTGTGTCGTCTAATAATAAAGTATTGTGGTAGAGTAGAAAGAGTATTATTTCATAAGAAAAAGGACCTGAATTTACCTCCTCTTTTTGTCCACTACTACTTTTATGATTTTAGCCAAATCATTTAATTTGTTTTCCTCAAGGGTAAAATAAAACAGTAAAAATAAAAAAGAGAATTCATAGAATTCTCTTTGAACTTTTTGGCTGAAATATTCTACGAGTATATGACATTCCATTCTTCCTAAAACTTTAACAGGTAGAATCTGCTAAATTAAAGCATTGTCACAAAGGATTTAGGGGAAGTAACATACCTATGGTAACATTTTATTTTAGTGCCTCTAGAAGAGAAGATGAGTACTGGACTGAATCATGTGGCTTGTTTTCAATTCTAATTATGGCATTAACTATTTGTGTGAATTTAGGCAAGTCACTTAACCTTAATTTCTAAATCCATGAAACACGTTTGATAGCATTCTGGCACATTGGTACATCACCTGGAGTGGAGAAGCTAGGAAGCTTGCTTTCAAGAGAATTATGAAGATATATATAATTTCTAAGAGATCATGGATCATGTATAGACATTTTGTAACTGGGTTCCAGTTAGCTATATGATTATGAGTAACCTTTTTTATTTGACTATGTGGTCAGAACTATCAGTGTCTCTAAAGGTCCTAAATTAGTTTCAACCACCTCTTTTGGTTTCATTCATTCTTTTGACTTCTTTGTTGACTTCTTTGTTTATGAAATTGTGTGAGGGATCATGTTATGAGAAAAGAACTAGGGCCTTCTCCACTGAGGCATGTGATCCAAGAAATGGGTAATAGTTTTTGTCCTCTGTGATTGTTCATTTTTCATGAAAGGTAAAGGGGGTATATTTCCAAATGAAACCAAAAGAGGAGCCTCATGCTGCCGCAGGGTTTGCTTTGTTTTGTTTTTGTTTTGTTTTTAAAACCATCAAAAACAGTTCTGGCTACAAACCAATGAAAAAAGACTTATTCCAACTGTATTAGCTAATCAAAGCAAGTTAGGTAATTTCTGTGTGTGCTGATGTCTGTTTCTTTACACATAATCACAATTTTCCCAGAAACAGGCTTCCTGGACTCTCTACATGGACAGTTGTCTTATCTGCTCAGTGCATAGGCTAAAACTCCATTAATCATCAAAAAGCATATTGGTAATATCTTTCTTGTAGCACTACAGTCAGATAGCATTGTGTAATCTGGAAGTATTTATATCAGTCGGGTTTCTTCTTTTATTCCCTAAATTTTATGCATCCAGCTGGTCCTTGGCCATGTCACTATCCTAATATTATTTTTTTATTTCATGTTCTATTGTATGAGAAAATAAAATGATTACTTTTTCCATTTAAATAAAAGTAGTACCAAACTTTGCAAATGGTCATGTAGCTAATATGTTTGCTTCAGAAATTGAAAACACATCTTCCTAACTCTAAACTGAATTCTCTGTCCTCTCCACTATGCCACATATTAATTTTAAATGGAAATATCTGTTATCAGTAACTATGACTTTGATTCCCACCAACTTTTTCTTTTAGTTGTTTTTTTTTTAAACATAATACTTCATCTCCTCTATTCTTCATGTTTACTATATCAGATTTGTTTTTGCCTGTCTTAATTCACTAAATTTAAAGGCATTATGATTATGAATATGATTATGAATTGAAAGAAATGCTAACATTTTGATTGATCTCTATTTTTTATTCTTTCTCTTTCCAATGTTTTATTGCATCTTTTGTGCTACAAGCTTTCTATCACTTATGAAGTGTTTCTGAAAGATGTTTTATTGGATTCTTGGATTCAATCTTCTAACTTTGTATCCTAATTGGGACCTGGAACTTACTACTCTCTGGTACTTTTTATACAGGGAAAAATATCCAACATTTTTAGTACCTATGTGTCCTATACTTTGCTGAATACTGTGGAACACCAAGGAAATAGACTCTTTTGAGTGCAAGTCTAGGAAATAGACTCTTGCACTCAAAAGAGTATGCAGAGAGAAGATGTATGGACAAGGAATGATAAAAGAATAAAAAAAAAATAGTACTTGAATAGGTGGTGCTAGAAAAAAGTGCCTTAGTAATTGATAGACTGATGAGATTATCAGAAAAGAACTTAGGGCATGAGCCTCTCTGGGACTTGAGCCTCATTGTTTAATAGGCTGAAAAAGAAAAGTTGATGACAACCCTCAGTTTTTTACTGCAGTTGGAATTCTTGGAAAGTTCACCCATGTCCTGTATTAAATTGGCAAAGATATTTACTACCAGAAATGTCACAAAAGTGACTTCCTTCTCATTGTATGCATACCAAGTCTTCTTCCATCTCTCAAATCCTGTAATTCTGTGATTTTAGAACATTCATTACAAACTTTTTTGTTTTATCTGTTATATATGTTACCCTTAATGCTCAAAAGCCAACTGTGAAGTCTTCTAGAGTTCTTGTTTGTTCTCAAGCATGCTGGTGCACAATTAACTGACTTAAGCTCTGTTCATTTAGTCCTACCCCATTTCACAGATGATGATGATAAGTGGCTGGAAAGAAATTAGGATTATCAATGTTAACATAAATTACCATAATTGTAGTAGAATATCTATAAACTTCCTGGGACAAACAACTCAGTACTTGCTAATTTACTCTTTTAAGAAACTATAGCTTTAATAATTTTGTTAAATATTTCCTTATTACATATAAAAATTTAACACTCATTTTTAACCATTTAAGTTTCAAATTCTCTCCTTTCTCCCTACCTTGAGAAGGCAAGCAACTTGCTATCAATTATAAATGTGATGTCATGCAAAGCACATTTTCATGTTAGTCATGCTGAAAAAGATAACACAGATAAAAAAAGAAAGAAAAATAGAGACAAATAAAAAGCATACTTCAGTCTGTATTCAGAATTTATCAATTCTTTCTCTAGAAATGGATAGCATTTTCATCATGGGTTCTTAGGAATTATCTTTTATCATAATCTTGATCAGAATTGCTAAGTCTTTCACAGTTGATCATCCTTATGATATTGTTATTACTGTGTATAGTGTTTTCTTGGTTCTGCTATTTTGACTTTACATGAGTACATTCAAGTCTTTACAGGTTTTTCTGAAACCATTCTGCTGGTCATTTCTTGTAGCACAATATATTTCTTCATAATCATATATAATTATTTGTTTAGGCATTCCTTAGTTGTTGAGATTCATTTGATTTCCAGTTCTTTGTGACAACAAAAAAGAGTTGGTATAAATATTTTTTATGTAAATAGGTCCTTCTTTTAGCCCCCCTCCTTTTTTTCCCCTTTGGAATAAAAATCAAGTAGTGGTATTGCTGGGACAAAAAATATACACAATTAAAAAGCTCATTAGGTCTAGTTCCAAATTGCTCTCTAAAATAATTGGAAATAGTTCACAATTCTACCAACAGCACATTAATGTTCTAATTATCCTACATCCCCTTTAGCTTTGATCATTTTCCTTTTCTGATAGATGCAAGTAAATCAGATGGGTATAAAAAATACCTCGGGGTTGTTTTATTTTGAATTTCTCTAATCAATAGTGATTTAGAGCATTTTTCATGTGGTTATTGATAACTAATTTCCTTTTCTGAAACGTGTCCACATTCTTTGATAATTTATCAACCGGGGAATGGCTCTGATTTTTATAAATCAATGCTATACACATACCTATATACATATATGTGAGAAAGAACTTTATCAGAAAAAATTGTTGTAAAATATTTTCCCAATTTTCTGGTTTCCTTCTAATTTTGGCTACATGATTTTGTTAAATTCATATGATTAAAATTATTTATTTTACTTCTCATGATTTTATCTCTTGCTTGGTCATAAACACTTTCCTTATCCAAAGATATGATAAGTACATTTTCCCATGATTCCCCAATTTACTTATGATACTACCCTTTATGTTTAAATAATTTATCCATTTTCATGTTATCTTGATAAGTGTTTGAGAAGATGCTAGTCTATACCTACTTCCTGACAAGCTTTCAATTTTCCTAGTAATTTTTATCAAACAGTGAATTCTTAATCCAAATTATGGAACTTTGAGTTTATTACACTCTAGATTTGGGGAATAATTAACTACAGTGTATTGTGGACCTAATCTGTTCCACTGATTAAACCACCTTCCTTCACATATTTTTCATTGATTATTGTATTTTTTACTTTCTTCTTTGAGATGAATTGTATTAATATTTTTTTCTAATTCCATAAAATAATTCTTCAATACTTTGATAGGCCATTGAGTAAATAAATTAATTTAGGTAAAGTTGTTTTATATTGGCTTGGTCTAAACAGGAGCAATTAGTATTTCTCTAGTTGTTTAGAAATGTCTTCATCTCTGTGAAAAGTGTTTTGTAATTGTGTTCATATGTATAATCCTGCATTTGTCTTGGTTAATAAACATGCAAACATTTTATCTTGCCTGTAGTTATTCTCAATAAAAGTTCTCTTTCTGTAGTTTTCTGCTGGGTTCACTTTATATCCTGAAACTTTGTTAGTACTGTTAATTGTTTTAGGCAGTTTGTAGTGGATTTTCTATGGTTTTCTAAGTATATAATCATATTATCTGGGGGGAGGGAAGTGATTTTTTTTCTCATAGCCTATTTTTGTTCTTTTGATTTTTTTGTCTTATTGTTATAATTCCTAACATTTCTAGTACAATATTGAATAATGTAGATATTTGTCATAATTGCTTCAGTCCTCATCTGATTGAGGTTTCTTGTTTATCCCTTGTACAAGTTTCATTTGATTTGGATTTTAGATAGATGCTACTTATCATGTAGGAAAGGCTTCACTCATTCCTGTGCCTTTTCATTGTTTTGGGTTTTTTTAATAGGAATGAGTATTACATTTTGTTAAAGATTTTTTCAGCATCTATTGAGAGAATCATATGATTTTTGTTGTTTAAGTTATTTATATGGTCAGTTATGTTAATTCTTTTCCCAATTTTGAAATAACCCTGCATTCCTGGTATGAATTTCTCTTGTTTCTAGGGTATGATCTTTGCTGTAATCTCCTTGCTAATGTTTTATTTAAAATTTTTACATCAATAATGAAATTAGTTTTTAGTTTTCCTTCTCTTTTCTTGCTCTCCCTGATTTAGTTATCAGCACCACATTTGTGTCATTCAAAGAATTTGGTAGGGTTACTTCTTTATTTTTTCAATTAGTTTGTATAGTATTGGAATTAATTGTTCCTTAAATGTTTGTTAAAATTCACTTGTGAAACTGTCCTGTTCTAGGGATTCTTTTCTTAGGGAGCTTATTGATGGCTTATTTGTGTTCTTTTTCTAAGCCTGAGTTACTTAAGTATTCTATTTCTTCTTATTGTAATCTGGGTATTTTATGTTTTTATAAATATTAATCAACTTAACTTAGTTTTACTGTCATATAATTGAGCAAAATAATTCCTAAAAGTTGCATTGGTTTCATCCTTACTGGTGCTAGCTATATTCACCCATTTGATTTTTGCTACTGATAATCTGGTTTTCTTCTACATGTAGTGTTTGTGTATATCTTTCCTTTACTATAACTTTTCTACTTAATTCTGCTACTTAACTCTCTGTGTCTAGTGCTAGAACAAGGGAATCCTGTCAATTCTTTCTTCATAATTCCTAGATCTCTTTACTACCTCTGATTTGAGAGCTCCCAAAATAGCAGCTGCTTTTTTAACCATCATTTAGTCCCACCATTGATGATTTGGCCTCTGGGCCATTCTCCGTCCACATGTCATAGATTTCCTTCTGATTTCGTAAATTTTCTTATGCTGGATGAATGTCTCATGCTGACCATTTTTTGGTTCTACTACTTCAGAATTTATTATGAGGCATTATCTTAAAGTTGTTTGAAATAGAACGTTGAGAGAGCCCAGTTGAGTGCTTTTTCCACTTGCCATCTTGCCTTTGCCCCTGAAATCCCCAATTTGCTTTTAACAGCACAGCCCTTTTATAGTTAAGTACATAAAAACTGGCACACACACGTGTATGCATATATGTGTGTATATACATGTATGTATATGGTTGATACATATCATATAAAAGATGTATTTCTTCTGAAGTGCTCCTGGGACCATTTGCACAGTGTCATACTAAAATATGAAAGTACAAATTTGAGAGCACACAGTTGATAACTTTTTTTAAGGGTACTCTAGTTGAATTATGGAGTATTAGGAAAGCAATGAAATGCCCCATTAAATGTTGTAGCTGGCTTTCTTCTAACCTTGACCCCTAGACATGACAATGTTGGTACCTCTGTATAATCAAGTAGAATAGAATTCTATTTTCAAAAGGCTTGTTGATTTTAAGATTATATGTAACTGAGAGAAATTGTTTATCTTTTAAGTAGCAGAATGCAACAGCAACAAAAGCAAAATTATTGTAATAGAATGAAAATAGCATTAATTTGAAGAGAATTCAGATTTGTATTTTTTTAAAATATGTTCCACTAACAAGATTGATGCTAATTCATTTCTTAGCCACTTTGAAAATAATTGCTTTTTTTTTTCTTCATAGGCATCATCATTTCCTTCCAATTATCCAATCTTTGTAAATGAATATAAGTAAACATGGTAAAATGATATATTACAAAAATCTAGTAGGTGGGGTTTGAATTCAGAAGAGCTTGAAAGGAGTTTAATACTACCTATGTAATTTTGTCATTTTTCCACCCTGGCCTCAGTTTCTTAGTCTGTCAAATAAGGAGGCTAGACTAGGTCCTTCCATAAATCTTGTTGTCAAAGGAACAAAGAAAAAAGCAGACCGGTAAATCATTCATCCAAGTGCACAGTAGTTTCTTTTGCAAAATGCAAAATCCCTTTTGTTCACCAATGTTGATTTCTTTGCTTAATAACAGAATGACTTTGCAAAAAATAAATATATGTGTTTATACATACATGAAATTGGATTGCGTTACTTTAGAACTTGAATTTAAATTTTTAATTGGTAATTAAATTGCAATGAAACTTCCTTTCTCTTAGTTAAAAAAAATAAAGGTTATAATATAAAGAAGTTTATCTAGAAACAGTCTTTGTCAAGGTAATATTTGAAGCAGGCACATTGTACAGTTTTAAGATATATGGTTAATTAAGGAGGAGATCTATATACTTTATATCTATACACACACATACATACACATACACACACACACACACACAAAGTATTGGCTTTTCAATAAAATTTCTTTTTCTCAGTATATTAAGATCAACATAATTAATCATTTTGTTGAACTGTGAGAAGGTAGGGTGGAGTAATGAATAGAATGTAAGTCTTGGAGTCAGTAAGATTTCACTTCAAATCCTCCCTTAGGAAGAATCACTTACTAACCATGTGATCCTGGACAAGTCAGTTAATCTCTTAGTTTTAATTTCCTTAGCTGTAAAATTGAGTAAATAATTGTCCCAATTTTACAGGTTTATTGTGAAAATTAAATGAGATGATATGTGCAAAATACTTTATAAACCTTAAAGTGTTATATTAATAGTAGTTATTAATATCATTGCCTTCTATATTTATTCCTTAAGTATAACTCATCTCTCTAGGCAGATCCTAATATAACACTGGGGCTATATCTTCTATTTCTTTTGTACACTCCTTGCTTTCTACCTTGATCTAGAAGCAAATAGAAGATTAAGGTACATTTTAAAATATGTATTGAATGATCTTTTTTTTTAGTCTCTTTATACATCTTGTCATTCATCTTTTCATTTAGGCTTTCACTGGATTAGTACTCATCCTCAAGGATAATATGCCCATTACATAAAGGGCAATGTCCAGTTATCCAGATCAGCGTTTTCCTACCGGACCCAGATGACTCTGGAGGAGAAAGCGAGGCTGGTGATTTTGCACAGCCTACCCTCCTTTAAATCCCCTTCATTTGCATATCATAGCATCACCTCCCTGAAGTCGTGAAGAAAGAACAAATAACAAATCATAGGAGTTGACACACAGGGCTCAACTGGAACTGGCCAGTTAGGTAATACAGGCTCATCCTTATTTTTTTTTCTCCCTCCTTCTCTCCTTTGACCTAAGTCAAACAGAGATCTGTTAAAGACCTTACCTTAAAAATATCAAAGTCTCCCACTGCATCTAGGGCCATCTTCAGTCATCCTGATCTATATAGGCCACTGGTTTCAGAGGACTCTGGAGGAAAATGTGAGGTTGGTGACTTTACACAGCCCTCCCTCAACTTAAATCCAATTTACCTGCATGTCATGACATCACTTCTCTGAGATCATAGTCCTCTTCTTGCAGGAAAGACAAACAGTAGCTCTCCTTCAATTTACCAAGAACCTATTATGTTCACAGAAGTCAATATGCAAGTATGTGGAAGGATCAGGCAAGAAGTATATATCATGAACTCTCCGTGTGGCTTAAAATATTTTTGGAAGCACAAGGCATGCACATACAAAAGAAAAATATGAGAAAGGCTATAGAAAGGATTATAGTGAGTGGAAAAAAAATCTAGGAATTCAAAATGACGAGACTCTTGTGGGCTGGCAGAATGAACTCATCCTTAGAAAAATAAGGTTTGGCTAAATGAAGTAGAGGATTGCATGTAGGGAAAAGTTCATGGACAAAGATAGAAAGGTAAAATTAAAGTTGAGGACAATGAAAAGATCAGTCTGACTAAAATAAAGGGTTCATATTGGTGTTCAGTAGGAAATAAAGTTGAGTAGCCAGGACTGGATTTTGAGAATGAAGCTGAGAAATAGCACATAAATTATGGGAAATTAGAATTTATTTTTTCCTATTAGGAAATTTAATGAAGGCATGTTACAAAATGAACTTTATTGAAATTTTCTAAGAAGCAAACTAATTATAACAGGAAGCATGAGAACTAGATTTTTAGAATTTGAATCTCCATTGGTCTCTGTATTTGATCTTGGTCAAATAACTTATTTGTGCTCTTTATTTATTAAGTAATGTCAGTCTTAGGTAATAGCTACTATGTAAGTGTCCTATATTATTATAATAAGAAAATTAAATAATGTTATGAGAGTTTGAATTAGCTACCTTGTCCAACTCTACCAGTACCAATCCTTTCTCAATTGCAAATAGACAAAGGACTTTCAAAGATTTAATGATGCTATGCTAGCATATTGATTATCATATATATAATGCTTGCTTTTGAGATATGTATTCATGTGTTTGCATATGTGTACACACACATATATTATATGATAGTGTATTATAGATATATGTTATATATTAAGCATATATAAATCTTATGCATATATATGTATTATATTTTATATTTCTACACATATAATGCATATGTGTATATCTCTATCTGTAATAGAGAGATGAAATAATGAGATCCTACTTCTGTACAATTTTCCCTCTTTTTCTCTTAGCGCACCCTCTAACTATATGAAACAGTAGAAAACCCAAACATATTTTCTGTTTAGTGTTTGTCTGTAGTTTCTAACTGGGGAAGGGACAAGTGGTATGCTATGTTTTCTGGAATAATAAGCATACACATATTTAGGTGCATATAAATAAATGTTGGCCTTTTCTAATTTCATGAAGTCTAATTGGGAATGGACAGATATTAGCACTAAGTCAAGCTAGTTAAATGTGTGTGTATGGAGGGATAGGCTGAATATTATTACTTCATGAAAGGAGTTGTTTATCTCTGACATAAAAGTGAAAAAGCAAAGATAAATATTTATTATAGATGTAGATATGCACATAATGTAATTATAAATTGATTGCTGCTAGCAACAGAGTTGTGGCTCAGTGATAGAACTTGAAATTTATAAATATAAATTTTCTGGCATCTATTGTTCATTATATTATATGTAGAAGAAAATCACTAAAAACTATTAAATGGTACAAAATAAGTGATAGACAGTTACATATTCTTGGGCTTTTAAAAATAGATAAATGAATAGATGTTATTTTGTCCACTTGTCCTGAGTGATGTTTCCTTTTTTTCAAATGAACTGTACTGCTGTAGAAATAAATATTTTTATATGAAGCCATGATTCCAGAATGAGATCATTTGAACTTCTTTAGTGCCTAAAGTTGGCAGAGGGCCACAAGTCATAATTCTGCTGGTACTGTTTATTGTGCTCCATTGTCTGCCTTTAAGTTAATTCTGGCTATAACTTTAGATATTAACTTTATCCCTGTTAAGTTTATTACCTTAGCTTATCAGCCTCTTGGCAGAGCTAACCATACATCTTTTCATTTTGGAACACTTGGCTTAATGGGGGAGTATGTTTGAAAAGGACACATGAATTAATTCAAGATTAAAAACAGCCTATGACCAATAGCTAATTTTTAAAAATTCTCTTATATATACATACTTATAGTGTCCTATAAGTAGGAGGCACTAAGTAATGGCTCTTGAGTCAAATAAGTTTGCTATCAAATAGGTCTCTCCTTGTGTCCATCCTTTTTTTTTTTTCTATAAACAGCTGACAGTTATCCATGAAATGCCTTTTTTTAATTTCTAGAATGGAAATATGTTGTTTTTAATTCATCTTCCATTTAATTTTTCTTTAGAACTGCCCTTGCTTGACCTATTGGAAGCAACTATCAATAAATGAATTGATGAACTTCTATCTACTGTTCCCATTTCTGTCTGAACAAGCAGGCCATTGACCGATTCTGACAAGCTTTTAATTCTTGTCAGGCATTTATGTTTCCATCGCATAAAATCTCTAACATAGGTGGTCCATCTCTTTCTTGTTATTTTTACCACATAACCCATCCAGTATTTCTTCCTATAGTGATCTTACTCCATGCAATTGCTTTTGTTGACCATATGTGAAGATCTTCATTTGTACAAAATTGAAAAGATTCATTTGTTTTCATTGCACATTGAATAACCACAAACTTCTAATCTTTGCTTCCTAGTACCCTTTTAAATACCCTCTTTTGTTTAAGGATAATTCCTTCCCTATGAGGATATGATGAGTGAATAAACAACTATATTTTGTCGCACTATTTCTCAGAAATTAATATATAATCCTTGAATCTTGTTAGGAATTCGACCAAATGAAGAGCTGTTTCTGATGCTATCAGAAACTCAAATATCTGAAAAGAATATCAGAAATGATAGAAGTTGTTGCCACTACATGGCACTATCACATGCTCTTCAGCTTATATCTTGTTCTGTCTTCTTTCACTGAACAACAGTAGAGGTAGTAGAGGTAGAGGTTCAGCCTACCCCTCTATACATATACATTTAATTAGACTGACTTGGTGCTAACATCTGTCCAGTTCAAATTAGGCTTCATGAAAATTAGAAATGACCAATATTTATTTATATGCATCTATATATGTTTATGTTTATTATTATAGCAATCCTAGCACAGCACTGGCCCCTTCCCCAGTTAGAGACGACAGACAAACCCTAAACAGAAAATATGTTTGGGTTTTATACTGTTTCATACAATTAGAAGGTCTTCTAAGAGGAAAAGAGAGAAAACTGTGCAGATGTAGAATTTGGTTTTTTCAGTTCTTCACCTTCAAAGACCATTTTCAAGTGTTTCAATTGTTTGTAGAATATTGTACTAAGCACTAAGGAAATGAAAAAAGTATGCCATAGTCATTATTTTGGGGGGTTCACATTCTAGTCTTCACTTTAAAATTCTAATATTTGATATTTGTGTTTTACTTTAGGGTTTGCAAAATACTTTATATGCATTAATCCATATGAACCTCACAGCTTTGAGGGGAAGGTATGACTGGACCCCTTGCAGGTGAGGAAACAGGCTTAGAAGAAATATTGACTTGCCTTTGTCATACAGCTAATAAATGTCAAATCATAAGTCTTCATGACTTCAGCTCCAGAATTCTCACCTTGGAAAGTTGTTGTTATTATTCAGTTGCTTTCATTTGTGTCCCTTTCTTCATGACCCCATTTGCAGTTTTCTTGGCACAAATTCTGAAGTGGTTTTCCATTTTTTTCTCCAGCTCTTCCCACAGATAAGGAAACTGAGGCAAACAGGACAAAGTGACTTGCCCAAGGTCACCCAGCTAATGTCTGAGGCCAGATTTGAACTTAGAAGGATGGGTCTTTTTGCCTCCAGGCCTAACACTCTATCCATTAGACCACCTAGCTGCCCTGGACCATGGTATCTCACAATAAAATAACAATTAAAAATAAAAATTCAAGATTTTTTTAAATTATGAACATCTTGTTTGTTCATTATAGTTGCTGTTTCTATGATTACATTGTTATATTTCTGAAATATCTAATAATATTGGGCAGCTAGGTGGTGCAATGGAAAGAGTGCCAGGCTTGGAGTCATGAAGACATGAGTTCAAATCCCACCTCAGGCACTAACTGTGAGACACTGAATAAATCACTTAGCCCTATCAGTTTTCTCATCTATAAAATGGACTAGAAATGAAAATGGCAAACCACCCCAGTTTCTTTGCCCGGAAAACTTCCAATGAAGTCACAAAGAAGTGGACATGACTTTACAAGAGATAATATTTTCATTTTTACCATTTAATTTTTTCCTATTTCTCATCTGAACCCTTGGATTGCTGTAATTCACCAGGGCCTGTCAACTATACTCAAAAATGTATTTTTTTAAATTATTATTGACTATAAAAAGAAAGTTGCATTGCTGCCATCCAGTTATTTCCTTCAACAAATGATCAGAGAGAAAAGGTTGTCTTTTCTTTAAACAAAGACACTCTTTTATGATTCTTTTCTGATAAATAACAATGAATTAAGGGCTGTTTATTGTTTTTCACTTGCTTAACCGATTATTTAATACTTTATGGAAAACAAAAGTTAAACCATTTAGAAAACAGGAAAAAAAAGTTCAATCATAGGCTAAGAGAAATTTGGGGATTATTTATTTTTTAATATTTCCTTGTTGCAGTCTTTTTCTCTGACCTCTTTTTAACAGCCAGGAAAATTAGGGCTTCCTATATTACCAGGAGATAAGCAAGAATATTATGTGCATTAGAGTTCTAGTAAATGTGTATGTGTCTTAAGGTCAAGGCTAAAGGTTCTGATATTTGCATATTTACAAGCAACTTATTCATGCTGAAGTTGTGTCTAAAAATCATGAAGTGAAGCTGTGATTGGACACTTACTGAGTTAATATGATCAATGGAGACAGCCAGCCCAGATAATTCAGATGCCAAAATTCAGTGAATTGTCCTCTTTAGCTTTTTATGATGATCAAATTAACTGCACAGCTACCAACTCTGAAATCTCTGTTTTGCTTTTTTTTGCATGAACCTGGTTTCTCTGCCCTTTATTCATTCATACACTTTATTAAGTCATTGAGCAAGATTGAAAATATGTTTAATGTGGAATTTTAAGGAAGAGTTCCTGTTGCTGCTTCAGTAAATGATTTTGGCTTAACTGTAGGTGACATGTTGTTCTCTGAGTCATGGCTGAATCATACCCAAGGGTGGCATTGATGTCACCTTGCTTACATCTTTCAAATGAAATGTAAAATGTATTTTAAAATCCCCCATGGTTATTCAAAGTTTCTTAGTGCTGTCTATTTTTAAAAATGAACTATGTACATTCCAAACTGTCATTGTATGTTTCTTCCTTAGTTCCTTTCAGCAGAAATAAACACTTCACTTCATTCTCTCTCTCCAAGAAAAAAAAAATAAATAGCATCATTTGATTTCAGAGATCTCTTTAAGAATTTATGTGTCCTTAGGATCTGAATCACCTACAGATTATAATGGATGGTGATACACAGACTCCATTATAGTTAAAATTTGCTACAGCAAGACTGTGAAGAATAAAAAAGCCTGAGAGAAGTATCTCTTTATAATCATTTTTATTTTCCTTTGTTCACTTGAACTAGCTCCCTAATCTCCCTCCATATTTATTGAATCCTGGTTTGGAAAAGCACTTTTAATCGAAGGAATGGGTGTTCAAGCATCATCTTGTTCTCTCTTGTGGAATCATTATAGTGTCTGCAGATATGTGACATACTGGATGATGCAATAAGTATTGTATTTATACTGTATTTTATGTACAAATATATGCATGTTTATTATAATATGCACATATATTTAACATATGCATATATATAAGTTGTGTATGTAGATGTATATTGTCTAAGGACTCATTAATTCTCAAAAGAGTTCAGCTTTCAAAACTGTCCTCATAAAGATGTCCACTATCACATTATTATTCATTGTGGTCCTAGAAAGCTAATTATAACAGTAAAACTACCAACTCTAGTATTTTCTCTTCTAGGAAAAACATCATTAGTTTTATCTTCAATATCAATATAATATAGTTTTTTGTAATCTCATTCTATTGGTTACCTAGTTATATTTGAATTTTAAAATGACTATTCTTTAATATAATTTTCAAGTTTAAAGCATGGAATATCTTGTAAATGAGTTTCTATAATGTAACACATAGATTAATTTTCCTTCTTACTGCACTTTAATATTCATAAAATGTTTTTCTTGCAACTGAATGGAATGATTCAGTGGTTAGGTACTGAGATCAGTAGACTTGGAGTCAGAAATGATTTGGTTTTGAGTCATCTGAAGTCAGGGGATCTGGATATCACATCCTACCTTTATTGCTGACTACCTATATGAATTTAGACAAGTCATTTGATTCCTTATTCTCCTCCTCCACAAAATGAAGGGTAGGAAGAGGAAGTTAGACTAAATGGATTTGGAGATCCCTTACTGCTTTAAATTTCTTACTTCAAAGATTTCATCTAATACCTACCTAAATCATAATAATTATTATTGTTATTTTCACATTAATAATAATGATATCTTAGATTTCTATAATACTTAAAAGCACAGAGTGCAGGTAGATTTATAATTAAACATGAAAAAAAATTAGAGAATATTTCTATATATGACCACCAAAAACTATAGTGTTTCCTTTTACCCAGCAATATCACTACTAGATCTGTGCCCCAAAGAGATTTTTTTTAAAAAAGGAAAAGGGCCTATACATACATAAATGGCAGCTCCTTATATGAATGCAACGAATTAGAAAATTGAGGAGTTGTCCATCAGTTTGGGAATAGTTGAACAAGTTGTGGTGTTTGATTATGATAGAATATCATTGTGCTATGAGAAATGATGAGCTGGATGCTTTCAGAAAAACCTAGGAAACCTTACATGAATTGCTGCAAAGTGAAATGAGTAGAACCAGGAGAACATTGTACACAATGGAATCAATAGTGTATAACTTTACTATTCTCATCAATACAATGATCCAAGAGAATTCTGAAGGTCATGTGATGAAGAATATCATCCATCTTCAGAGAAAGATTTACATCTGAATGAATATTAAAGCATACTTTTTTTAAAGGTAAATATTTTTATTATAGCTTTTTATATGCAAAACATATGCATGGGTAATTTTTCAACATTGCCCCTTACAAAAACTTCTGTTTCAACTTTTCCCCTCCTTCTCTCCACCCCTAGATGGCAGGTAGTCCCATATATGTTAAATATGTTAAAGTGTATATTAAGTACAATATTTGTATACATATTTATACAGCTCTCTTGCTGCACAAGAAAGATCGGATTTAGAAAGAAGATAAAAATAACCTGAGAAGTAAAAACAAAAATGCAAGCAAACAATAACAAAAAGAGTGGAAATGCTATATTGTGGTCCATACTCATTTCCCAGTGTTCTTTCTCTAGGTATAGCTGGTTCTGTCCATTACAGATCAATTGGAACTGATTTGAATCCTCTCATAGTTGAAGAGAGCCACGTCCATCAGAACTGATCATCATATAATATTGTTGTTGAAGTGTATAATGATCTCCTGGTTCTGCTCATTTCATTCTCCATCAGTTTTACAAGTTTTTAGAATTGTTCATTTTTATAATATTGGGATTACAATATAATTTTTTTGGTTGATGCGGACTTCATTCTGCATCAATTCATACAAATCTTTCAGTTTTCTTTGAAGTTAGCTATTTCTCCATTTTTCATAGCATAATAATATTATACCATATCCTTTCCCCACAATTTGCTCTGTCATTCCCCAAATGATGGACATTCTCTTCATTTGCAGTATTTTTTTTTTTTGCTATTGAATAAAAGAATTGCTATAAACATTTTTTGCAAATAAAGGCAGCTCTCTTTTTCACAAGATTGAACTCTTTTGTAACTTGTACCAAATTGTTTTGAAAATTACTTCTTTCGGTATCGTTTAAGATTGGGTGCTGCTAGGCCTTTTCCCACTTGTTTTTTATTATTTCTCTTGAGTTTCTTGGCTTTTTTGGCCCCCATATTAATGGTTATTAGTTTTCCTAGTTCTTTAAAGTAATTATTTGACAGCTTGATTGGTATGCCATTGAACAAGTAAATTAATTTAGGTAATATTGTCATTTTGTTATAATAATTAGTCCTACCCAGGAACAATTAATATTTAAGCAATTATTTAGGTCCCATTTTGAAAATAATGATTTGCAGTTGTAATTTTAAAAAAAATTTGTTTGTGCATATTGGTACATAGACTCACAATTTATACATTCTATAGTTATTTTAAATAAAGATTCTGTCTCTCTTCTTCCAGGAAGAAATATTTATTCTGATTCCTCCCTAGATTGTTGCATATCAGTTAAAGATAGATTTGGTTTACTTTTTACTAGCATTATCCAGTTGAGAAATAGTTAGATGATGTGAACATGCAGTTTTCAGATAAAGAAATCAAAGCTATCTATGGTCATATGAAATGTTCTAAGTATTGATTGATTAGAGAATTGTAAATTAAAACAACTCTGAGATACTACCTCACACCTATCAAATTCACTAGCATGAGAGAAAAGAAAAATAAATGTTGGAGGAGAGAAAATCAGTACAGTAATTCTAGTAGTGGTGGAGTTGTGAACTGATCCAAATTCTGAAATCATTTTGGAATTATATCCAAAGGCCTACAGACTGTGTTTACCCTTTGACCCAACAATACTATTACTAGGTCAGAAAATCAAAGAGAACAGAAAAAAAGGGAAAAGACCTATATATATTAAAATATTTACAGCAACTCTTTCTGTGGTGGCAATTGGAAATTGAAGCGATGCTTATCAATTGGGGAAATGGCTAAACAAGTTGTAGTATATATGTTTGGGATATAATACAATTGTTCTATGAGAAATGATGAATAGGATTCTTTAGGGAATACCTGCAAAGACTTTCATGAACTGAAACAAAATGAAATGAGTAGAACCAAGAGAATATTGTATACAGTAGCAATAATATTGTATGGTGATCAACTGTGAATGGCTTAGCTATTATCAGTTATAGAGTGATCCAAGACAATTCTGAAGAACTTATAACAAAAATTCTATTCACCTCAGAGAAAGAACTGTAGCCAGAATGCAAACTGAAGTATATCTTTTTTATTTTCTTTATTCTTCTTGTCTGTTTAATATCATTAATATGGAAATGTTTTGTATGATTGTGCATGTATAATCCATATGGAATTGCTTGCCTTCTCAAGGTGGGGGGAGGAAAGAGAGGGAGAAAATGTTGAGACCAATTTTTTTTAAATGAGTGTTAATCATTTTTGAAAAGAAAATTATTCATCTAGTATATTCTGAAGGCATACAACTTTCACTAATATTAGAATTCTTGTCCTTCCAGAGAATTTCCTGTAACTTGAATCTCTAGAGAAAATTAATTAACTTAAAACCTAAGTGATTTTTTCTCATATCTTTATTAAAATTAATGCAGAGTACCTGACTTCTTTCCAGTTGCTGTTTTCTATTTTTTTTAAGGGTGATTTAGAAATAATCTTTTTTTTTTTTTTTTGACGTTTTAACTCACAGTTTCTTATTTGACATAATTACCTTATGTAGTCTTTGGTTAAATTCACACTCTAAAGTTAGTTGACACATTTTTCATCTTCTTCTTTTGAATGGATCATAGCATCAATGTATATTACACCATTTTAATCAGTAATTGGTATTTTGTAATGATTTTCACTATTGAGATACATTTGTCCCTGACATTAGTTCTTCCCTGTATCCAAATTGCTTCCATGTTGGTAAAATATGTCAAGTTTCTGGGTCTTGCTGTTGTTATGCCATCTGTGCCATCTGTTCTGAGTATGCATGGTTCTCATTTTGGTAGCATTTTCTTCCTCTCCTTCTCTCTGCCTTATTGCCATTTCTCATTGTTCTCTTCTTCAGCACCCAATTGATGGTTTATTAGTTGTTGGTTTTGTCATTTTATTTCCTGCTGTTTCTTAGCAGGGAGTGTTCTAATTATGGTAGAAAGTGCGCATTTATTTGATAAATACTTTGTTTATCAAAACATAAAGGACAGTGAAATTTTCTACCAAGAATATATACCAGCTACTTCCAGACTAAACACTAGATAAGAATGATCAGTCTATCCAGATGTAGCTTCATGAGCTTAAGTGTTTTTTTTCATCTTTGTTTTATGTACTAGAACAAATGTACTAGAAGAAATTCTCCAACTGAAGAGGCTATAGAATGTTTTGATGGGGTAAATATAATGACATAGCAAGATGCTCTACATGAGTTTTTCAGAAATTTATTTGTATCATTAGCATGAAGAGTGCTTATTTACTAATTATGTTAAGCCATTATAGTAAGGATTCTTTCTCACTAGCATTTCCAACCTGATGTTATACTTTAGTATCCAATGTTAGAGCTCAGTCTTACCTGGTACACCTCTAAATAATTTTCTGCCCTCCCTCTCCTTGCCAACATACCCCCTTTTTAGGGAGCCTATCAAGGAAGGGTATTTACTTAACAGTACTTTCATAATTAGAATTTTTCTCCTCAAATTTAATTTTCACAATTTTTAAGATTTTCTTCCCAGATTGAGCATGAGGTTTTTAAAAAAATACTTATTCCCAACAGAAAGGTTAGCATCAGATATCTGATGTACTATTAGAATGGAAAGGGGAACTTTTGTCCATCCTATTGTCTTTTTTTCTTTCTATAGATTAGAAATTAAGGAAAAAAGATTAAGTAATTTGTCCTTGGTTATATTACCGGTGAATTTATGTAGTTAAGAATTTAACTCAGGACTTGTGATTCCAAATGTAATTTTTCTATTATAACATTTATCTCTAGTTTATAGAGAAAGAAAAAGGAAAAGAGATACTACTCAGCATTACCAAAAAAAAAAAAAAATTAGTAGCAGAAACAGAATGAATAACTCTTGAATTTTTGATCTGATTTTCAACACACTGAAGTATCATTGTTTCTGATAAATATTCCCAGAAAAATAACATGTCAGGAGGACACATCTGGGAAAGAAACTCCTTTGGCAACAACATCAGTGAAACATTTATGCAGTACTATCATCTTCTTTTTACTAGGTTGATCTCTAGGTTGATTTCTACTTTGTTGTATTTTATCTGATTTTTCAGACTTCACTACTTAAAAACATGAACAGCCCTCCCTTGTGAAGTTCAATTTGTGGGGATTAGTCATTCAGTGTCTACTTTGCACCAATCACTATGCCAAGCACTTATGCTAGAGTGTTTTTCCATTTGTCTGAAGATAGAGGGCCATAAATGTGCAAAGGAAGGAATACAGGGTTTCAGAGAGAAGCACTTCCAAAAGATCTGAGAGACTTTAAATTCCTTGTAGGTTCATAAAGGAAGATGATAGGCAAAATTTACAAAAATTACAAAATTTACAAAAGTTTACAGGATCTCCAGCTATATTTATAGTTGTCTAACAATAGCTAGAATTTATTTGCAATTTAAGGTGTGCAAAGTGCTTTACGTAGATTATCTCATTTAATCTTCATATTTACCCTATAACTTAGGTACTATCAATATCTACATCTACAGATGAGGAAATCCATGCTGATAGAGGATCCAATGACTTGCCCGGGGTTAACATAATAAGTATCTGAAGCCACATTTACACTTAAGTAAAGTACATTTTCCTGACTTGAAGTTTAGCACTCTATCCACAAGGTTAGCACTATCTAGACAGTATCCAAAACAAGGTAGGTTGTTCCTACTGTATCTAGCAATAGCTAAACTATATCAGGAACATCTGGCTTCTTTTTAGATATCATATTTTGAAAAGAAAACGAGCATGAAAATCACCTTGAATAGTGAGTAGGACTAAAAACCAGGAAATACAATGACTGGTTATAAGAACTGAGGAAGAGACTTAAAAAAGATATGAATGCTGTCTTCAGGTATTCCAATGTTTATTAAAGGGATGAAGAATATTTTTTGTTTGTCTTGATCACAGAGACCATAAGTAGGGAACAGGGGATAAAGAAAGTCATATTTAGATTCAGTGAAAGGAAAAACTTTTTTAACAATTGTTGTTCACAAGTGGAATGGACTACCTCATGATGTATCGAGATGATGATAATGATATTGATGAAGATAGGTAATACATAGGGCTTTAAGCTTGAAAAAAATTTCATTAATATTATCTCATTTTATCCTTATAACAACCTAGGATGATTCATGATCCCTATTTTACAGAGGAGGAAACTGAGTCAGGTACTGTTTAAGTGACTTGCCCAGAAATAAACAGTTAATAAATGATTGAAACTAGCTTTGAACTAAGATATTTCTGATTCCAGGTCCAGCTTTCTATCCACTGGGTCACCTGGCTGAATTTTCCTCTACCAACATTTGTATAACCATTGTAGGAATATTGGAGATCCTTCTTTAGATTTGAGTTGGATTAGGAGAGAATCTGAGAACCTGTGATTCTGGGCGAAAATAATTTGAAATAATGGGAATATATGCAGTTTCACAAGGAGGATATGCATTCAAGGAGAGAAGGTTTTGTCATGGTGGAAATTTAACGATGAATTTTTTTAGCTGACATGAGCATCAGAACTTTTCTTCTTCATCATGCATTCATCTAATATTTATTGAATGACTGTCTTTCAAACCCCTCTTACTAATATTTTTGTACTGTTCTCTGCTTAGTCATGCTTGATGACTCAATTATAAAAAAGAGGGAGATGATCAATCCATTTTCCTACCACTATGACCACTGCCACTTCCCTGAATTTCTTTCTTCTCTCAACTCCTTTAGTGTCAGTGTTTTATAATTTATCCTGGGTTTCAGCTATATTTTGTCTCTTCTTCAAGTATATGTCTGCTTTACATTAAAGCAGGGTGGGATGATACCTTCTACAATTTAGTATTTTGATTCTTTTGTAGCTGATCCAGGCTGAGTATCCAGGCCTCTTCCATTTTTTTGTCAAAGCTGGAAAATATGATTCCCCTGAGATCCTTTCTGTTATGTGGCTTCTCTTATTTAAATCTTTTGTTTTTACACAGGCTGCCAAAGGGATGGGTAGTAGATCTGTGATTTCAATTGTATATGGAACTCCAATTGAAGAATATCATGTGTCATTGGGACAGCTAAAATTCTAACAAGAAGCTTACATTGTTGAGAGTGCCTGGGTTCACACAGCCAGTATATATAGAAGCAGCTTTTGAACATGGGTCTTCCTGGATTTGAGACTTCTTTCTATGCCATATTATGTCTCACATAAATTACAGAGAAATGAATCATCTCAACTTAATCTTTTCCTTGGAATTGTTAAAATTCACCAATATGGGACTGAGAGTCCCATCTACCAATTTGGTTCCTATGTCTGGAGATCTATTGTCTGTCTGACAGAGAAAAGAGGAAAAAGGGAAATG
This sequence comes from Sarcophilus harrisii, assembly GCF_902635505.1. NCBI lineage: Eukaryota > Metazoa > Chordata > Mammalia > Dasyuromorphia > Dasyuridae > Sarcophilus > Sarcophilus harrisii. Next base: position 128,698,032 of record NC_045429.1, read on the forward strand.
ATTTACCCTTGAGAATGGGATTCCTTGATTTATGTAGCTATTGACTTGTAAAGATTCTTGATGCTCTGTGAGTTTTTGTTAGGAGATAGGGATAGTACCTGGAGACTTGTAATAAGAACAGGAGTTCCCAGTAACTTATAAGGTTTTTAATGTACTGAAATTATATTAATAAAAGTAAATGGAATGGCTAATATCTTTAAATAGCAACTTGTGCAAGGCACTAATCTAGGTATTATAAAGAATACAAATATAATTAAGATTCAGTTATTGCCCTCATAGAGTTTCTAGTCTAGTAAAGAAGAAAAGAAATATATGTAGATAGCTTTAATACCAAATAGAAGAATGTGATTTTTTTTCAAAAGTAAAGATGAAAAACAGTGCTATAGGAATTCAGAGAAAGAAGCATCACTTTTATTTGAGATGAGAAAGGAAGAAGAGATATTTGAACTAGGTCTTGAAGGACAAACAATTTCAAAAGATACCCAGTGGAAAGGGTAACTTGAAAAAGCCTAATTTTGAGAAATCATCTCATATGAGGGAAGATAACAACTTTTTCTTTTAAATATAAAAAAGAAAAAGCTTGCAAGGAAAGGCCCAGGGGAAAATATATATGCATATATATGTAAATATTTCTGTGTGTATACATATATACATTGTATATATAAATATATATTTTAACATTCCTTTTTTAAAATGTTGAATTCCCATTCTCTCCCCCATACATTGAAAAGACAAGCAATTTTATATGAATTCTATGTGTGAAATCATACAACATGTATTTCAATATTACCTATGTTGCAAAATAATAATAACAATAATAATAGATTCTGCTCCAACCCTTTAGTTTAACTCTTTGTCTCTCTTTTTCAATTGTATTTTTTGTAAACAACATTTTGCTAGATTTTTATTTCTAATCCATTTTTCTATCCACTTCTGTTTTATGGATAAATTTATTCCAATCACATTCACAGTTATGATGACTAACTGTACATTTCCCTCTATCTTACTTTCTTCTGTTTTTCTTTCTTTCTCTTTTTATCCTTTCTTTCCTCTAAAGTCTATGCCCTGACCACTGCCTTTTAAAATCTGCCCTCTCTTTCCTTTTCTACTTCTCTGTTCTTCCTCCTATTTCTCTGTTGAATAGATTTCTAATCCCACTCGAGTCTGGATCTGTATTTATTTCTCCCTTTTGAACCAATTACAATGAGTGAGATTCAAGTATTACTTTCCCTACCATTTTCTCTTGCATTGTAAAAACTTTTCCTTGTGTGTCTCTTTTAAATGAGACAATTTCCCTTACTCTTTCTTCTTTCCATTTCCCCTTCTCACCTTTTTTAATATGATCTCAACATAATCAATCTACTCCTATAACATCCTTCTGTTTAGCATTTTTCAAACTGCCTGAATGGTGATAAAGTTCTCATAAGTTACATATCTTATCTTCTGTTCCCTCTTCACTGAAAGTTCTCCTCCCTACCTTAACTGTGACCCAGAAGTGGGTATAGATCATGGATTTGCTAAATAATGTCTGCTAAATAATGCAAGAACAGAGGTCTCCTATATTCTCTTTCTGACAAGGTCCCAGATCCTAGGTCGAGAGCTTCTGAAGCTGCTTCTCCTTCTGTCATCACCATCTAGTCCCACCACTGGTGTTTTATTCATGTGGGTTCTAGGTCCACCTGTGATCCCAGTGTCACAAATCTCCCTTTTTCAACCTCCTAAATTGTATGCCCATCCTGATTTCGTTGGCTTTACCATTCAGAATTCAATTTAAGGCTTCATATTAAAGCTGCTTGGAAAGGAATATCATTCTCTCTCTCTCTCTCTCTCTCTCTCTCTCTCTCTCTCTCTCTCTCTCTCTCTCTCTCTCTCTCTCCCCTGGGGTTAAATGATTTGCCCATGGTCATACACCTAGGAAGTGTTAAGTGTCTGAGACCAGATTTGAATTCAGGTCCTCCTGACTTCAGGGCTCGTGCTCTATCCACTGCACCAAGAAGAGTATTTTCTAAAAGAATGCTACCCCAATTTTTCACTAATCTTGCATGAGTGTAACTGTAATCAAGACAGATTATTAAGGTCAAGCCAAAAATCTGTTCCTTTTAATGGAGAGGAGATACATGACAGCAGGAAAATATGATTTTTGCTTAAAACATAGTGATAATTGAATTGGACAGTAAAGAAAATGAAAAATTTGTGGGAGATAAGCCTAGAAAGGTAAATTTTGATGGAATCAAAGAAGTTTTTTCTTGTCATTGTTTTGATTTGGTTTGATTTGGAGAAAAGAAAAGGAGTTTGTAGAGCTCCAGCTACCTTCCTGAATGTCCTATCTTCTTCAGTAAAAGTATAGGACTCATGTATTTATTTCATTCAATATTAATCTAATAAAGACTCCATGAGGGACTGCATTTTTTGTGATTATAATCTTATATTTATCATGATATTTATTAATAATTTAATTATGGTTTTATTATTGTTTATTATTTCATTATTCTCCATACATGAATTATAGGAATTCACATAAACTATGAGAATTGTGATGTTTAAGACACAACTGTCTTTAGTTCTGCTTCTCTGCCATATCAATATGAGTTTGTATATCTGTGTCAAGTTCAAGATCCATTTAATGGCCTAGTGATGATCTTAAAATTCATCGCAAGTGTTTTGATTTCCTAGTCATTTTGTATATTGAATATAAAAATAGGATCATCCAATTTGATTCTAAGGTCACTGGTTAATAATAACAAGGAGAAATCTCATCTTGATATTCCTTTGTATGTATGAATATATTCACTGGGTCATTATAATTCAATTTGAAAGTGAAAGACACATAATACATACCATTGGGTTGGGGATCAAAATTTTAGAAATGATTCTTACTTAAAAACTCTTTTGGGAAAAATGTTCACTTTTTTCCCCTTCCAATTTCTTGGCCAGTGTTTGTTAGGTTCAACTCCAGCCATGGTTTCCCAGTGGAGGTCGATTCAGACACCAGCATCTTCCAGCTCAAGGAGGTGGTTGCTAAGCGACAAGGGGTTCCAGCTGACCAGTTGCATGTGATTTTTGCAGGGAAGGAGCTTAGGAATGACTTGACACTGCAGGTAAGTCTCCCCTAGTGGATTCATTGCTGGGATGCTGCCAGCCCCACTGCTCCTGCCTCTCATGCTGCCAATCTGACATTCATGCCTGAGATCTAATAGAATAAATAGTGCCTGGGGATTCCTTGAACTTTACTCCACACTGCTTCATTAATTCTGACCTTCTTAATTATGCATTAAAACCACAAGCAGGAAGGATAGGAAGAACGAATATGAGTGAGAAAGAGAATACATGAGCTGTGCTTAGTGAATAAATGTTTACTGACTACAGGAGCAAGCTATGCACAATTTCTGTGTCTGTTCAATTTCTACCTTACTTATTCCATTTGAATCTTAATGAAGAAGGATGTGAATAAATTGTTCCAAATCAGTCTGCGCAGTCACCATTGCATGGAATTTATAACCCAATTGTGACCCCTGGAGGATAGTGACAGGCTCCTGCCTGTTTTGTGAGTAAAGGATTTGTTGAGGGGCTTATTCTCCACAGCCAATGAGATTTGGGATCCTCACACTTGTAGTCTGAATTCAGAGAGGATGGGAGAGATTTGGACACAGCCAGGTGTATGTGTGTGTGTGAATTTTACTTCTATAAATTCCATTATTTCTATGAATTGGTTACAGAAACCATGAAAAGAAAAAAAGCTAGGACTTCATCAATGTGATACCCAACTTCTATCCATAGCATTAAAAAAAAAAAAAAAAAAAAAAAAAACTCTTTTCTTTATTGCCTTTGTAGTTCATTCCAAAGATTGTCTTACTAATTCTGAGGCTCGGGTCATAGGAAGAGTTGGTTACCTGAACCACAGAGATCATTATGAGGGAGGTGTAGAGACTGATAAATAGTTGATGGTGTAAAAAGCTTCAGTCTAAATGCATTCTGTAGGTGGTTGAAATCCCCCCTCCTCCTTTTTTTTTCTTTTTCTTTCTTAAATAGCACAGATTAATTGACACTCATGTTTACAGCTGTTGGGGGGTGATGAGGAGAAGGATACTGCTGAGCACAGAAGGGCTGCTGTGTCTGGCTGCACAGTCACTCCTTGTATTGATATCCTATCACTGCCTCTTCTCACTTATGATATTTATTGCTTTGTAAGATGCTTTAGGGAGTTAGGGTACACAAAAGAAACCACAGAAATGCAAATCATTCTTGTCATTCTCTGGTGCCTCTCCTGCTGCTACTGTTGATGTACATATTCATTGTGCACAAACTGCTGTGCTTAGCTTTTAAGCAATTTGTTTTTATCTGGGAAAGTGCATGTGCTAAAAGAAAGAAAGGAAGGAAGGAAGGAAGGAAGGAAGGAAGGAAGGAAGGAAGGAAGGAAGGAAGGAAGGAAGGAAGGAAGGAAGGAAGGAAGAAAAGAAAAGAAAAGGTATTGCATTTTTTGGGTTTTTTTTTTTTTACTCAGCTGACTAAAAAAGCTTTTTGCTATACCTGCCAAGGACTTAAATATAAGTACCTTTCCTTTCCAACTAGTGGATCATAAAACAACTGCCTAAAGCCAAGCGTTTTCTGTAGCCAGATTTTTCAAGTGTTAGCAATTGTCAACCTGTTGCAGGATGAACATAAAACCCTCTTTGGAGCAATGATGTAAAATAGCCATCAGCTAGTTTTATCTTAACATACTTGACTCTGTATAGATTCTGGTAATGTGATTTGGAATTTGCAATCATATAATGATAATTTAGAAATCTTTTTCCCACTAAAACACAGACTATTTTATTCCCTAAAAAAATTTCTAGAAAGTTGGGTCAGAATACAAACATACTCTGAAGGTGACATTGTAAAGGAACTTCTTTGAGGTGAAAAGGTTAAAATAATCCAGGCTATTAATATACAACATTATGACTGTCTTGGTAATATTAAATGAAAAAGATTGAGACAGCTTTGAAGAAACATAAAACATAAAATTTGAGAAATCAGAATAGTTTCAGAAAAAGAGATTTTAGGGAAAAACAAGATACTTGAATCAATAGTATATTCCAGATAATACTGAGTGGCAATTGCTGCCTGAATTTTTCTCCCTTACTATTATTTTCTTTTCTATATTCTGTCTTTTTTCATTGAAAATAGTATATTTCTCCCACTCACCCTCCTCTTACATATACATATACACATGCCTATTCTGTTTTACAATTATATTAGGGCATACTCTGAAATGAGATATAGTTCTTGAAGATGGAGGACCAGAAAAAAATATAAGTGCATGATGAAAAGCCTTTTTAATTCCTATTCAATCTACTTCTTATTTGTTTTTTGTAAGGACTTTTTTCATGGAAGAAAACTTAACTAAAAAGCAGTGATTTTTAAAAAGGAGGAATTTATAGTTTTTAAAATTTCAATATATTTGGTATTCCTTACAACTCTATGTATTTTATTTTATGCATTTAAAGACTTCATTCTAACAAGAAGTCTGTAGGCTGGACCAGATTGCAAAAGGGATCCATGATATAAAAAAAGGTCAAGTACTCTTTATGAGACATTTAGTTGCTGGCACATAATAGATTTAAATAAATGCTTGCTGGTTACTTTATTTGGTCCTAGACCTCTTCTCACTACAGGGACTTGCCATTGTCCCTAGTGTCATTATTTCATTAAATTATTGTTTTCAGCCTAGTCATTAACATTATCTCAGTTCTCATTTCTTCCCTGTGCAAATAAATGGTTGTCTAGATTTCTAGAATATCTTTCCTTGATTCTTATTATGACCTACAGCAATAGACCTAGAGTATCTAATCAGAGACTGCTACTAATGCCACTTTTTGGGGTCATCTTATACTTCATCCATACCATTGTGTCCAAGACTTAGGAGACTTTTGTCTCTTCACCTATATATACTGCCAATTCTAATAAGACATTTTTCTTGTATCTGGACCTCAAAGTTACCTGATTTCTTATCTCCATCTGAATTTTCAGGTCTTTGTGGCCCATTTTCATCTTTGAAGTGTCCATAAATTGACCCCAGTGAAATGCATTTATAACTTCCTTACTGATCTTCCTCCCCTGGTTGCTCCTGTGATGCAGATTTTGTCATCTGGATTTTTGGGCCTGTTGAGATACTGATACAAGTCACCTCTTCCATCTGTATTGTATGTCCTATGGCTCAAATGGGCTAGCCAGATTAACCCAGACTCCAGTTACAAGTCTGAACCTCCTCATTCCATAGTTGCTTCCCCTAGTAAAACTCGCTCTCTTCTTTTGATTCTGTTCATTCAGAAGAGCATTCTTCTACCTTTTCAGTATTGATTAAAGCAAATTGATACTCATATCTAAGGGTCAATAGAGACTGAGTAACTTTTCCTTGTCCTGATCTAATTGATTCACTTTCCCAATTTGAATGATGAATTACTTTTCCAGTAAAAGTGTTTTATCTTTCCCCATCCTGAAGGCTATATTTCACAATAATTACAATAACAAAAATTGCATATGTACATAATGTTATTAATATATTATGACCTTCTGGATTATTAGATTTAGCCATTCTTCCACAGAAGAGATACTCCCAACATAGTTTAAAATTATAAATTCTTTCTATGTAGAACTAAAATCAGGCTTCAATCTTCAGATACACCCTCTAAATCCTGAGTCCTATGAAATGGATGCTGTAAATCCTCTATTCTCTTCCCATAACCTATTGATGAGATGCTTTTTGACTCCATGATTTATAAGATAAAACATCTGGTCAAATGGTCCCCCTAGTCATAAATATTACATGTAGTTTCTAGTACAATTGTTTTCAATTTGATTTTTGAATACTACTGCTTTACCTCTAAAAATGAATGGGAGATTGATATTGACCCTGATTATAAGAAATAAGGAATTCCTACTTCCTTGTCACTCAGCTTTTAGCAGTATATGAAAATTTCTGTAAGAGTGGCTGTTTAGATATTGACCTTGTAACAAAGATAACTAAAGATATTACATGGCTCCTCTGGAATCCTATTCTCCTTTTGATTGAAGACACTAGAAAAGTCAGGTTAAGTGTCATCATACTTAGGCTTTTAGTCCTTTCCTGCCATCTTTGTTTATGAGAAAACAATAAATAACACTCTTGAACCCTGCAGTGAATAAAAAGCACGATTCTTTTGAAATGTAGTCTTGCTATGAAACTCATTGCTGATCTCATTTATTTAAGTGAATGTAAATGAATTTCACTTCTATATTCCTCTAAAGAGCTGATGCATTAGCAAAGGAGCTGGTAAGCACCATACAGAATTAATGGAGGAGAATCATCTACATAGAATGAGTTCACATTTCAAAGAGCCAGAGAATTTAATGTTTGTGTCTGTATGTTTATATGAGCCAGTCATAAAAGTATCCCAAATTACTAACCTCTTTGCATAATTCAAAACCTTCAGAAATATAATTTCTCTTTTGAAAGGAAAACTTGACATTTTAGCACCCCCATGGACTTAGGAAACATTTTTGAAGATTGTCATAAAGAAATCATTGGGGTTGGGGGGGGGTAAAATCAGGGAGTTACCTACTTTGAGTTTATATGTGACTGAAACTATATACTCAGAATGGTTAAGAGGTTTCCTTTATCTCCCCTGAGCATTTTCATTAATACGTCATTGAGTTGCATTTATTCAGAATAACAAAACTCAGAAAAAATGGTGAATTAGTGACCTCCTTTAGTAGTTACTATAGTTGACTCTACCCAAAGTGTCATAATTTGTGATGGACTTTGGTTTTATGCAAAAAATGTAAAATGTAAAAATATGTTTCATAAAAGAATAAGAATAGGACAAAGTAAACCTCCACAGAGAACATTACAGATTCCTCATAATGTAAAACTTCCTAATAATAAAAACAAATGTCAAAGTGGAATGAATTATATCAGGAAGCAATGCCGTGGCACTTGAATGAATTGGAACAATGTCACAATTTGTTTGATTGACTCACACGATAAAATCGACAACTTCTTTCATCATTCAAGAGATTTTAATAGGCAACATTTGCCTGAAATCACTTGATTTACATGATTTTGCATTGAATTTATAAGATGTGATACATTTCCTTTAATTCATCATCAAGAAGAAAGAATACATTCGATAATAAATATAACATTAAATAACAAACATAGCATGGGTTAATCATTATAGGTTTTCAGTGGCACTAATTTAGGTGAGGCCCTAGGTTAATGATGCATGTTTATCTCTACCTCTTAGATAAATTTATTAAACTTGTGTTAAACGGTTAAAAAAAAAAAAAAAGAATAGGACAAAGTCTTTGGTTTCCTTGGTAAAGACAACTCTCTGGATGAAGAAATTCCTTTATCAGCATAGTTTAAGATGTTTTTTTTTTTTCAATTGCATTGTTTTAAATCATTTCCCTAAAAACTCAGAGATTAAGTGATTTGCCCATATCAGGAATAGAACCAGAATCCAGGTTCAGAGGCTGGTTTTACAGCCATTATGCAACATACTGCCTTGAATGTCATAGAAAGTATTGAGGATTCAAAGTAAACAGATTTTACTTGGGGACCTAAGCTTTCATATCTTCAAACACATTTTTTATCTAAACAGCATATTAATGCATGCACATAGAAATTTTATTATAACACTATTTTCTATGAAGAAGTCATTATAAGGAAGTTTTGTTTGCATGTGTGTTGACCAAGTGTAATTTGCAATTGGTCATTATCATCCATGGAATTCACTTCCCCCAGCTTTAAAATCAGAATGAAATAGAAATTCTTGCCAGATACCATTTAAGACCTACATGTATCAAGAAAAAATGTTTGCTTTTTAAAAATTCTTTGAACTAATAAAGAATTGTACTCAGGAAATTCATGAATTTAATATCTTTTCTTATATAAGCTTTGTCATTTTCAGGTTCATTGTTCCACCTAACCTTGAGTTGTATTCTTTCAAGAAATGTGGACAAAAATACCTATTGAATTAACAATGAAATTTGAAAATAGATTTGTAGATAGATAGATACATAGATATATTATAGATGGATGGATGGATGGATAAGCAAGTGTAAATGTAAGATTAACTGAAAAGATACTTCTGAATTATTATGGGGGGGGAGGAAAGATTAGTTTCAATTTTCTTTCTGGTGTAAGGGATTGTATATATTTCCATTATTTCAAGGCAAAAAATAATTGTTATATAACTTCAATAATGCAAATAAAACAAAAAACAAAATAAGACTGAATGCAATTGCAAGGAAGGAAGGAAAGAAGAAATTATTTATTAAGCATCTACTATATGCTAAGTTTTTGTTGTTCACCTGTTTCAATCACATACAATTCTTTGTGACCCCATTTGGAGTTTTCTTGCCAAAGGCACTGGAGTATTTTGCCATTTTCTTCTCCACCTCATTTTACAGATGAGGAAACTAAGTCGGTGACAAAGCTAAACAAACATCTGAGGTCAAATTTGAACTCAGGTTTGCTAGGTCCAGACCCAGCACTCTATCTACTGTACCTTCTCACTGCTCCATGTAACAGGTGCTTTACAATTGTTATCTCATTTGGTGCTCACAACAACCCTGGAAGCAGATGTTATTATTTCCATTTTACAGATAAGAAAACTGAGGCAGACAATCATCTTCCTGATTTATAACTCCACATTTAGTCTACTGTGCCACTTAGCTGCTTCTAGAAGTATAATGACCTATATAGTTCAAAAAGAGTTAATGATTCTTCACAAAAGTGGGGGACTAAAAGTGTAGGATATTATATAAATTGTCAGAATTTTTCATTGTGTCAATTAATTTAGCTGAAGTTTTTTTTTTTTTTTTTAATTTTAGTTTTTACTAGTTTGTTATAAGGAATGGGTCTCTGGGAAGAAAAGGAGAGAAATGTATTGGAAAATGTAGTTGATATAAAAAACACAAAATCAATAGCAATTCTTTCTAAAAATAATTGTTACAGAGTGTGAGTTTTGTCTGAGAGCTACAGCCATTACAGACTATAACAGTTAACAAATGAATTTTTGATGATGAAAAACTAGGAATTGCTAATATAATACTTCAGTAATGACTGTTTGAGGACATTGGTAAAGTACTAAGACGGTATTGATGTGTCCTCCCCTTTTTCTTTCATTTTGCACATACAGCAATCAGAAGCTGAAATAATTAATTTGTACAGAAGCAAAACATTCAGTTGTTTTTCTTATTTGGAGCACAAATCTATGATTTATGTGCTCAATGTCAGAAGAGATTAATGTTGTAGATTCCTTGCAGTTATAAGGTAGTTATTTCAAATTTGGAACAATCTTTTGACCTTATTTGCTTTAGTCTTTCATGTCTAAGGGTGTGTGTGTGTGTGTGTGTGTGTGTGTGTGTGTGTGTTCTGTGCATGCTTGAGTGTGTTTGTGTGCATATGATTGTTCATTTCTCTTTAGGGAATGCAATTCTTAAAAATAATTTTACTTAGTAAATAGGGCACTGATACTAACTTTATCTTTGTGATTATGTAGTATTCATGGGTAGTGCTTTGTTGAATTAACTTTTTTAATTCAATTTTTTTTAACTAATTTTTTCTAGTTTAGTTACTTTGAAGAAATCAGACTTATATACTCTATTAAGTTATTTTATTATTAATTTAAAAAAAAATTCAAAGAGCTCACAGAGTATTCATCATAACTGGATTGACCCCCTATCAAAGATTTATTAAAGGGCATGGGCAAAAGTCACATGGGCAAAAGCATTGCAATCTGCATCAATGAAATGAATGCCCACATCAGGAAGATCAGTGTATAGATCTATGAACTAATAATCAGACTAACTGTGGCACTTTCCTTGCCTTTAAAAAAAAAAATGATGATGGTGATAAGAACCACAGTAGTCTAGTCTTGGAGTAGGGGGAAGGGTAGAAAGAAAATAAGAGCATATTAATGTTTCAAATGTTTGTACTTTTGTAAACCTTGTAAAACCATAAATGTTTCAAAAGAAATTGAATCTTTGTGTCCTCTTTCTATTTATGCATAATTCATTCAAATGCTCTAAATGAAGGAGAAAACCAAAGTCATTCTGAAGTATTCCCTTGGCTCTTAAAACCTATATGCCAAGAGTTTGGATCATGCTAAAATACCTAATATATAGTCTATCAATACATCAAAAGAGTAATTTTTTTTTAAAAAGGTAATAGCTATATAGCTACTTAAGGTTTTCAGAGCACTTTATATACTTCATTTCATTTGATCCTGAGATCAGCTCTTTAAGGTCATTATTATTATTTCCCACATTTTATAGATGAGACTGAGAGATTAAGAAAATTGCATAGAGATACATGGTCTGTAAGTTTCAGAGGAAGAATCTCAATCAATCAGTCAGAATTTTTTAAGTGCTTCTAGTGTATAAGGGCCTATGCTACACTTTGTGGGTGCGTACAAAAAAAAAGGTAAAATATAATCCCTGCCCTCAAAGAGTTTACAATCTATTATGAATCCTGATCTCTCTCATTCCTAGTCCAGCATTCTTTCTAATATAAAAAGCCCCTTTAAGGTCATCACTTGTCATCTCTGTGTTCCATTGAGATATATATTTTAGGAGGAATATATCCTTTTAATATGTACTCTTTGCAAAAGAGGTAGCCATTTGACTTCATGTCCTAAATATACTTACATTGTATCCACCCTATGATACAGAAGAAAGTTTTAGAAACATTATATGCTAAGAATTATTTTAGAAATTATTTTATAAGGTAAATTTAAATTGAACAAGTAGCCCTCCAAAGACAAGGTAGTAATTTTTCCTGTATTATTCAGTAGAGTTTGCCAAGTATTTACTTGTTTTCTTTTTTAAAAAGGAAACAAAAAATTACCTTAAATGAACATTTCTGGGATTTTCCCCTTTTTCTCTCACTTTAAACCTAAATAGTTGCAAAACTTGAGATTTTATAAAATATTCTTTAACTTAAATACTTGGAATAACTATTATCTTTATATGAACACTATGCCTGCATCCATTGTAATATACATACACATATCTATGTATGTATGCATACATGTATATATGTGTAAATGTATGTGTACATATATATATATATGTACATATATGTACACATATATTTACACTTTTATATATTTCCCTTGGCACTGTGATTTTATATGTAGAAACCATTTGATATTGGGAACAGTTTTTCCAAAATAACTAATTTTTATAGATTTTTAATGAATTACATACAAGCATTTCAAATTGACCATATTTGTTAAGTTTTCACCAGAGCATGAATGCCAAGATGAGAGTTACAAGGCGTCATTCTGATGTATTTTCACTTGTATGGATTAAATACATTATATAATCAGTCAAACTGATTAGTTTGTAGGTGGGTATACTGTGTTGCTTTTTGTCATTTACAAGTGGAATGGAGAAAGTAAATCCTTCTAATCCATCATCTTATCTTGAGTTTGTTAAGTTAGTTATATAGTTCTAACCTTGTGGATTTCATTAAGAGTTTTTTCCTGGTTTTTATCTTCCTGCTTTCATGGAAGAGCTTTGCTAGAATTTGGATTCACAACTTTAAAAATGTTATACATTTTTTTGTGTGTCAAATATTTGTGAGTCAAATGTAAAATATATATATATATATATATATATATATATATATATATATATATATATTGAATTAAATGCTAAAGAAAGTTTTTAGCTTCCTTATCCTTATTCTTAATTTTTGGTTAAAAATTAATTAATAATTTTATTGAAGTGCTCCCAAAGGAAAAGAAATTCACATGATGTATGTTCAAGTTTTGTATCTTTTACTAGTGAAAATAATTGTTCTTTATCGAACTCATATGACCTGCTTCTTTATTCCACTTTAGTTACTCACAAAGGTCACACACCCTGTGGTCTCACTATCATGCTAGAATGTTCAGTTTAACAATTCAGTAAGGATTTAACAGCCTAAATGTAACCACATACTCTGCTAGGAACTAGTGATATTATGACAAAAATTTAGTAGTCCCTGCCCTTAAGGGGGTTACATTCTATTGATAGGGAGCAGCATGCTATAGATAATTAAAAGGGAAATGAATGCAAGGTCATTTCCAGGAGATGGGATGTAGATGTAACATTAAAGGCAGACTGCTAACAGTAGAACTTGGTTTCCAAGGGTCAGACTGTAATAGTAGGTTAGAATGGAATGGGGTTGTAGTACAGGAGGAACTGATAAGGATAAATGTAAGAGAGCCAGGAGTGGTGGCCAGGCCAGGAAATTTAATGCTAGAATTTAAGGTCTGAGATTCTAAATGGAGTCACATTAATACATATTGTAATCTTCACATTAATTTTGTTGATGTTGATTGAATATCATCAATCTCTGAGCAAGAGGTAGAAGTGGAATGTGTAACCATCACAGAATACATAGCACAGTATACAGATGCTAAGTGTTATAAGTGTCCCAATTCCATGACCATAGACTCTGAAATTCTTTTTTATGACTATAAACTCCCAAAATTCTATCTCTCCCCATATCTCCCTACTCTTCAAACTCCCCAGGTATTTGATGATACAATAAATTCAGCTCCAGTGCTATAGCATTCTCATAAAGGATACTATTAGGATCAAATAAGACAATATTTGTAAAAGTGCTTAGCAAAGTGTCTGGCATGCACTATGCCATATGGTAATATAATTTCCAGAAATTTCACTCATTTTCTTTTAAAATTGGGAACCCTTAAGGTAGCATTACAAAATTAGTCTGACCAATATACATTTATTTTTTTTCCTTAATCTAAGCACTATACTTCTATTAGTGGTGCAGTTATAGTTGATTTCTTGTACCTTATATCCATGAAAGTAAATCTGGGAAGCAGAATGTAGATCTGTTTGATGAACTATAGATAACTGATATTCTGAAATCAATTCATCAGTGATAAAAAACAAAATTATTAACACCTACCATGAGTCAGGCACCATGCTGAGTCTTGTAGATATACAAAGAAAAACCAAAAACAGGTCCTATAATCAAAGAGCCACATTTATCAATGGAAGATTTTCATTAAAAAAAAAAAAGGAAAATAAATGTACTTTAAATTGAAAACTTTAATAGAAAAGCATAATAATCCTTTTAGTGATTTTGAATGTCACTTCATTTTTTAAAAAAAGTATCTGACAGTAATTTTGACTAATTGAAAGTCAATGGTGGCTCTATTTTTTGCATCCAGAGGATAAATTTTGTAGGGGTTAAATGTAGTGGCTAATTCACAATTCATAAAACACCATCACAAAATGAAGTTCATCTTTGACTACTTGGTATACAATAGGAAGTTTCTTTTTGCATAGTAAAAGGCATGGTGTGCTTTAAATAAGTTTGTAACCAGAATGGTTCATTAGGATCCAAAGGTATTATGTAATAATAGTGACCAGTTGAGTTTATAATAAAATATGCCATGTTGTTCTCATTTCCAGGAACCAAAATAGTGAAAGATAAATTATATGAAGGATTTAGAATTAAGCAGCTTTATTTGAGGATGGAATAAAAAAGCTCAAAAGGAATGTTATAGTAGGCTTTTGTTCTCTTGGGAACCTCTACCATCTCATGAAAAGTTGAAGAGTGGTTCAGCAAATGAAAGGTTATATTTCAATTTCTGAGGTACAATAAATAGATCATATTAAGAGCCACACACATGTTTATCATTAAATGAACACCAGGAACACATATATAAGTAGCTAAAATTTTATAAACAGATCAGATAGGTTGTATAAGTTCCCAAGATCCTAAGTTCTTTGACAAACTTTCTGGATATGACTACTCTTTTTTTTTTTTTTGGAGTTTTCTTTTTTTATTATTTTCTTTAATAACTTTTTATTGACAGAACCCATGCCAGGGTAATTTTTTACAACATTATCCCTTGCACTCACTTCTGTTCCGATTTTTCCCCTCCCTTCCTCCACCCCCTCCCCCAGATGACTACTCTTTTTAATTCTCAAAACAAAATGGAAAAAATATATCCTCACACACATATATAAATACATACATATATGTAATATTATATTGATTAAAGTACATCTTTTATTCCAAAACTCTATCTCCTCAAATTCTAGTAAGTACAGGAATAAATGCAGTTTCTGGTCAAGAGTACCTTCTGCAAGTCTTTTCCAGGTCCCCTCCCATGCTGTTAATGGCTTCCTTTTAATGTTACCTTCTATCTATCAATTTTGTACATATCTTGTACATAGCATACATTTTGTCTCCTCAATTTGAATATAAGTTCTCTGAAGTCAGGAACTGCCTTTACATCTTTGAAGGACTTAATATAGTACTTGGCACATAGGAAGTATCTATGAAATACTTATTTATCAATTGATTGAGCATCATATCTGATGGTGCCCAGATTTTCCTGGGTTTCAAGCTAACTACAGTAAATATAGTAAATTTAGAGAGGCACTTCTAAACTTTGTTAAGTGATAGGTTCTTATGTCTTCTGAAAATACATTGATTCCTTTTATTAATAGTTTAACCTGTACAAAATGTAATTTTTTTAAAAAGTTAATGCCAGAATCTATCGAAGCTCTATTAAACTAAATGAGTAGTTAAAAAGACAGCTATCTTCAGTTGGAATTGGGGATCATTTCATTCAATCACCCTGTTGATAGAGGAACCAACCATAGCATTTCTGTTATGAGGATGAACAAGTTGCATAACCAAACTAAGAACACACTGAAACATACTTGCAAATACTCTTTTTTTTCTCCAAGTATTTTGACAAAGTTAGACAAAGGTGATTAAAGGATTAGAATGATATCTTTCAAAACACTAAATGAATATGTTGCCTATTTTAAAAAAGTAAAGTAACTGTAGCTTTGGAATATGACTTCTGAGAATGAATAGATTTTGTTATATATACATGTAGAATATTAAGATTGCAGATTAGTAAAATAAAATGAAAGAAGGTATACTGCTGTTCAATAATTATCCTTTGGTGTGTGAATACTTGCAAATGCCAACTTATCTTTAATCACTGCTCTTTAAGGAATATTTTTGAGAATATGATGGCATTTCAGCTTATTTGTGACTTAACTGGCTTACTTGAATTATAGTGACAAACCACATAGTTCTAGTTTAGGCTCAGACCTTTTGGAGGGGAAATCCATTCATTAGGGTCTTCCATGGTTTCCTATAGGAGATCAAAGCCAACTGATGGATTTTGTTGTATTGGACCATGTATCAAAATTTAATTCAGTTGATCTTGGTAAGTTTATTTCATTATTTAGTAGATTGTACCAATGCAGGCCTGTCTTCTCTGAAGGAGTTGATAGCACCATCATTAATTTAAATTTATCATTGATAAGTGATACATATCTTTGGCATTAATAAAAAATTTTATTAATTCTTTAAATCATTATTGATCAGAGAAATATAAATTAATACAACACTGAGGTACCACTACATACCTCCCAAATTGGCTAAGATGACAGGAAAAGATAATGATGAATGTTGGAGGGGATGTGGGAAAACTAAGGCATTAATGCCTTGTTGTTGGACTTGTGAACTGATCCATTGATTCTGGAGAGCAATTTGGAACTATACCCAAAGAGCTAAAAAAAAATTGTACATACTCTTTGATCCAGCAGTGTCTCTATTGAGCCTATATCCCAAAGAGATCATAAAAGAGGCAACAGGATCCTTATGTGCAAAAAAATGTTTGTAGCAGCCCTTTTTGTAGTGGCAAGCAACTGAAAACTGAATGGATGCCCATCAGTTGAGAAATGGCTGAATAAGTTATAGTATATAAATGTAATGGAATATTATTGTTCTATAAGAAACAATCAGCAGGATGATTTCAGAAAGACCTGGAGAGACTTACATGAATTGATGATGAGTAAAGTGAGCAGAACCAGGAGAACATTGTATACAGCAACAGCAAGATTATGCAGTCATCAATTCTGATGGACCCACGTGGCTCTTCTCAACAGCAAGATGATTCAGGCCAGTTCCAATTGTCTTGTAACAGAACAATCAGTACGCAGAGACAGAAGTGTCCTACTCCACATACACCCCCTACTCCACACAGCCAACCAATGAAGCCTAATATTCCGATCAGTCTCCCTAACTCTATTCTGAATCCTAACCGTCAACCTACTTACATTCACCTGAATTGGGGGCCAACCTGTAGAACAACCATTCATCATCATTGATCAGCTAGCCTCCATGCTCTACTTCCTATACTGAATGTGGATTCCAACATAATATTTTCACTTTTTTGTTGTTGTTCGCTTGTATTTTGTTTTCTTGATCATTTTTCCCCTTTTTGATCTGATTTTTCTTGTACAGCATGATAATTTATGGAAATATGTATAGAAGAATTGCACATGTTTAACATATATTGGATTACTTGCCTCTGGGGGAGAAGGTAAGGGGAAGGGTAGGAGGAAAAAAATTTGGAACACAAGGTTTTGCAATAGTGAATATTGAAAATTATGCATGGGTTTTGAAAATAAAAAGCTTTAATTTTAAAAATTTACTTGTGAGATTTCCAAAAACTTATAATACTAAAGCTGGAAGACACCTCAGAGATCATGTAGTCCAGCTATCTCATTTGATGGAAATGGAAACTGATGCCAGGATGGAGTGTCTTACCCAGTGTTATACAAGTAGTAAATGACAGAACTGGAGTTCAAATTTGGATCCTGTGATTCTAAGTTCAATGCTTTGTAGCTTATTGCCTCCAAATCTTTCTCTGTTGTTTGATAAACCACAAATTTAAGACTTCCAAAAATAATTATTTTCTAAAAGAAACTTAAAATGACAAATACCCAGGGGCATATCTTATTTTCGTGATATACATATATGTAAGTGGGTAAAAATATAGAAATATTTATTAAAACTATAGTGATAGCAACTAATTAGAGAAATGCACATGAAAACAATCTAAGAAACTACTTCACAGGTATCAGATTGGCTAACATGACACAAAAGGAAAATGACAAATGACTCCACCAACTTTATATTAGTGTTCAATTTTTCCAGAGGAGAAATGAAAAATTTGGGGCACAAATGCAATATTGTTGGAATCAATGAACTGGTTTGACCATTCAGGAGAATAATTTGGAACTACACCCAAAGAACTATAAAACTCTGATGCAGAAATACCAACACTAGGTTTTAATTCCAAAGAAATCAAAGAAAAAGGACAAGGAACTATTAGTACAAAAACATTTATAGCAGTTGTTTTTATGGTGGCAATGAATTGAAAGTCGGTGGAATGCCTATCAACTGGGGAGTGACTGAAAAAGTGGATGGAATACTATACAAAAAGTGTGATGGAGAGATGAAGAGAATTAACTACAACCAGAGAGAGAACTATGGGAAATGAGTGTGGTGGCACCACGACGTAGCATTTCCATTCTTTCTGTTGTTGTTTGCTTGCATTTTTGTTTTCCTTCTCAGGTATTTTGCCTTCTTTCTAGATCTAATCTTTCTTGAGTAGCAAGATAACTGTATAAATTTTTTTTGTGTATATATATATACATATATATATATATATTGTATTGGACATATATTTTAACATATTTAACATGTATTGCATTACCTGCCATCTAGGGGAGGAGGTAGAGGGAAGGAGGGGAAAAGTTGGAACAGAAGGTTTTGCAAGGATCAGTGTTGAAAAACTACCCATGCATATGTTTTATAAATAAAAAGCTATAATAAAAAAAAAGAGGGGAAAAAGTGTGATGGAATACCATTCTGCTATCAGAAGTGACAAGCAAATGATTTCAGAAAACCCTAAGAAGACTTATATGGATTTGTACAAAGTGAAGAGAGCAGAACCAAAATACTGGACACAGTAATAGCAGTATTGTAAGGATGATCAATTGTAACATAGGAACTCTAAACAAGACAATGATCCAAGATAATTCCAAAGAACCAATGATAAAAACACTATTCTCCTCCAGAGAAAGAATTGATGAACTCTGAATGCAGATTGAAGCATACATTTCCCCCTACTTTCTATATTTTTCTTTCTTTTTTTGTCTGTGGCTTGGTTTTGTTTTTTGTTTTGTTATTTTTTTTGTTTGTTTTTTGGTAACATAGCTAATATTAAAATGTGTTTTGCATGATATCAAGTTGATAGACTTTTCAAGGAGGATGAAAGGATAGAGGGAGGAAGAGAATTTAAAACTATTTTTAATGGTGTGGATAAATTTTTTTAATATGTAATTGGAAAGTATTTAATGAAATAAAAGTAATTTTAGAAGAGTATATTACTAGGACTCAATGTATAATTTGTCTTCTTGGTTTAAAAGACACAAAGCATTTGTGATTGTATATTTTTTGTTCCTTAGAGATTATAAGCTAAGGCACATCAAAAAGTATGTTAAGTGGGAAGTAGTATTTAAGATGGAATGGACTGTCCTTGGAGAAGTTTCTCCCTCTAGGGACATCATGTATTGATAAATATTTAATTAGGTCTCTGAAAAAAAATTGTATGCACGCCAGTATTTTATATGCTTTATTGACATTTTCCACATTACTTTTTTCAGTCTAGAAAATCAGCAAAACAAGGAATCAAATCATAGTTTTTAGAATTTGCAGGTTTCCAAAATGTAGATGTTCACACTGAAAATTTACCATTTGACTCTGAGGAAGCTGGTTTATACCCCAGAACAGTCTTGGCTGGGGAGCCACTTGTTGAGGATTTCTATTTAGATACAAATTGTTCTAAATGGCCTCTGAGATCCTTTCAAACTCATATTCTTTGATGATTAAAATTTAAGTCAGAATTTTTATAGAATTTGATAATTTCTTCACTATAAAATTATGTTCTATACTATAGCAGAGGTGAAAACATTATATATATGTATATATATATATATATATATATATATATATATAATGACTTCATCCTGAACAGATAGTTCTCATTCTCCCTTCTTTGCTTAACCCTTATGTCAATGTCATTGTTTCATTGTTTTTCTATTTCTATGGCTCCAAGTGGGAGATTTTGCACTTCTAAATGTTTGTTGAATATTTTGTTATATTTAGCTTATATCTGCTCTTTGTCGCATATTGTGATTTTTTAAAAAAAATACAAAAATTGTCGAATCTAGTTTCTCAAAACTTCAGTCATTGTAAGTTTATAGTACTTAGAATGGAAGAATTGGTTAATGAAAAACTAGGAATACAAAGATTACATGTTCCTTTTCTGAGCCTTCTCTTATACTTCTCATGTTTTTCATATTTCATGATATCACACTTCCTGCTCTATTTAGTGGCTTTTTTTTCTAAGGCAACTTGAGAGCAATGTTTCTGTTGTTCTCTATTAACCAAACTATTTCCTTCCTTGTTTGCTTTACATAATCAAAATTTAGCTATATTATGATTCCTAATCAAAGAATAACAAAAAAATCAAGAATAAAGTTAAAATGAATAGGAAAAAGTAGGATCAGTCATCCCAACCTGAAGAAATTTAAGCTATTCACTGTTTTGCCTCAAACATCAATCGTACAGGGGTATGAAAAGTAGAACAAAGAGAGCATTATATATCCTTTTTTAGATTATGTACACTTTGGAAAATCTGTGAGACCTAAGGACCCTATCTCAGAATAATATTTTTAAATAATTTAAGGAAATGACACATTTCAGTTAAAGGAGAGTGAAAATAAACATTTATTTTCTTTCTATCGAATTCACAGATCCCCTGAAATGTATCTATGAACTAAAGGTTAAGAATCTCTGATAGAGAACCATGTTATGTAAAACCATTGCTACTGGAACATTAAGTGGAAAAAAAAAAGTGGTTTGGCCTACTGTTTAAAGATAAACATGAAAAAATATAAAGTCTATGTGTTATATAAATACTCCAGATCCTAAAGTGAAAATCCGAAAACTCTTTCAGATCCTAAATTGAAAACTGAAATCCATAAAATGTTAAAGGGCATAATCTGGAAGAAATACTGTTACCATTAGAAAACAGAGAGATTCACAGAAATATTCCATTTGAATACTCTTTTCTTCCAAAGGGCACCATCTGGTCCTAAGTGCTTGAACAACTTGTGGTTTAAAATTCAGGCTTTTGTTTGTCAAAGTGGGTCAAAAAGCATTTTGAACTAGAAAATGACATTTTAACTGTTCTTTCTCTCAAGGGGAAAAAAAAAATCTTTTTATACCATTTTGCTATTTCTCACTCTGCCCCACCTCTGACTACTTGAAATTTGTTATTGGTTGAAAACATAGCAAAGCCACATTTTGATCCTTTGTAATCCAAAGGAGAGAATTTTTGACAGCTTATCTGTAGAAAGACAACTAGTTTATAATTTTCTCAATAGTATTATATGTTTTACAATAAATTGTGATGAAACAAATAATAATAATAGTAATAATGATGATGAAAATAAGTTTGTTTTTTCCCCCAAAGCAATTGGGGTTAAGTGACTTGCATAGGATCGCACAGCTAGGAAGTGTTAAGTGTCTGAGGTCACATTTGAACTCAGGTCCTGCTGACTTCAGGGCTGGTGTTCTATCCACTGCACCACCTAGCTTCCCCTTGAAAAATAGTATTTATAGATTATTTATAATTTTGCAAAGCACTTTATATACATTTTCTCATTTGATCCTCACAACTTTGAGTGGTAGGTGCTATCCCCATTTTATAGATGAGAAAAGTAAAGAAATAGAAGTTAAATAGTTGCCTAAACTCACCCAACTAGTAAATATCTGAACTCAGTTTTTCTTGACTCTAAGTCCAGAAGTCTATCAACTAGGCTTAGCTTTATAGTTTTTAATGGATTTAGTTTTCATGTTTTAGCTTTTCATCTTAATATAGTTCACACTTTCTTATTGCTATAAGTAGGTATACTTATAGCAAAATGTGCTCATTTTCTGAGATTCAAGAAAAATAAACAAAAAAAAGTCCTTCTGATTTCATCAGTGTTGTCTAGTTCTATTTCCCTGAGCTGTTTGAGTTTCTACACAGCTGGCATCTGTTTAATTCACATTATGCACATGTCTTCCTGGACCATAATTTCTTCCAGCTGTTAGTAGATAAGAGAAAGGAAGGTCTACATGTTCAAAACAGCTGTTTCACTTGGGGACATGGTGCATCTTAAGATATAGGACCAAATCTTGCATTTTTCAACACATTTTCTTTTCTTGTAAGTTGCTTGTTTTGGTTATTAATTTTTTTTTTTAATTTTAGTAGTTTCCCAATTTTCCATTGAACATTCTGAGAATGATAACTTTTTGAAAAAAATTTAATTTTTACCATAAAAGAAGCATTTTCTTAAAAGGTAAATAAGATTTAGCAATACCTTTATCTTTGCAATATAGTCAATATCAAAAATTATTGCCATATATACTCATTAACACACTTGTGAGCGCTCTCTTGTAATATGAAAGTTAAACCAACTAACATAGCAATTGGGTCTGATAGTGTGTAAAAAGTTCTATTTGCTAGGAAGCTATTTAAAGGATATTTGAAGTTGAAATTCATCTGGAGATGCTAATGTTGAAGAATATCATTCTTGACCTTTCCTGTCTAAGAAGGTAATAGATGTAAGCTGAAAGTAGAATAAATGAAGTATTAGGAAGATATATGCGGTATATGCTATACTTGCCTAATGAGGATGCCATCAGTCATGATAGGGATTTGCCTTATGTATTTGTTTATTTTAAGATATATTTAAAAGATAATGGCAAATTATCTATAAACTAATATGTATTATAAATCTGAATGAGACTTTAATGAGACCTTCCATAGGATGATCGAATTAGGATCTAGCAGGCATCTTATTGATCCTCTCATTTTACATATGAAGAAACTGAATCATAAACATTGTTGAATCACTAAGAATTAAACAGAGAGGGCAGCTAGGTGGTGCAGTGGATAGAGCACCAGCCCTGAAGTCAAGAGGACCTGAGTTCAAATCTGACCTCAGACACTTAATATTTCTTAGCTATGTGACCCTGGGCAAGTCACTTAACCCCAGTTGCCTCAGCAAAAACAAAAAACAGAATTAAACAGAGTTCTTAAAGTGTAATATTTTTGTTGCAGTTGTTCAGTAATATGCAATGATTGTAACCTGTGGTCAGGATGATTATAGAAAGGGGTGGAATTTCATGGATGGGCAATGGCTAGAAGACCAACTTGACTAGAATAGAATGAGTAGAGTAATAGGAAATAATAAAATTAGAATGGTAACTGGGTTCTACATTATGGAAGGTCTTAAAATACTAGACTGACAGTCTGTATTTTAGTTTAGAAGATCTATAGATGGATCGAAATTGCCAAAGATATAATTTATTCTTTCTTTTGATTTTGCTATAGGCACTTATCACCCCATGCAAAGGCTATTGCAATATCTTGTTACTCAGTCTGCCTGTCATAAACCTTTCCTCAATCCATCCTAGCCTCCAAAATCATTCAGATGCCAACATAATGGTCCCAAAACTCAGGTCCAGGTATGTCATACCTCCAGTTGACATTCTGTCACCTCCAGATTTAAATATAAAATTCTCTATTTGACTTTGAAAGCCCTTGATAACTTCCTTCTTCAGTCCCTACTTTTTAATCTTATACTTTATATATTCTTACATACACTTCAATCCAGTGACAATGACCTCCTTGCTGCTCCACAACCAAGGCATTTTATCTCAGGTCTTGGCATTTTCTCTGACTAATCCTCATGGTTGGAATACTTTCTTTTCTCTCATCTACCTCTTAGCATCCTTGTCATTCAAGTCCTAACTAAATCTCACCTTCTACAGGAATCCTTCTTCAATCACTCTTAATTCTAATGTCTTCCTTTTCTCAATTATTTCCTTTTTATCCTATATATAAACTACTGTATATTTGTTTACTTGTTGTCTTCCCATTAGATAGTGAGTTCTGTGAGTATAGAGGCTGGTTTTCATCTATCTATCTAGATCTAAATTTAGATCTAGAAAGATAAGATATATTGCCAATTCTAAACATTGATACATAGTAGACAAGAAGATCAATGCACACCTAGTATATTTAGTCTCAGAAAAGATTAAAACTAGAGAACAATTTCAGGATGATTTTGGAAAAAAACTGGAAAGACTTACACAAACTGATATAAAGAGAAATGAGCAGAACCAGGAGACCAATAATTATACAATAACAACAATATTGCACTATTGCACTGTTCACAACTGTAAATGATTTAACTGTTCTCAGAAATTCAGTGATCCAAGACAATCCCAAAGGACTCATGATGAAAAATGCTGTCCATCTCCAGAGAAAGAACTGAAGTCATCTTTTTTTTTAGTTTTTTTGCATAAAATGACTAGTATGGAAATGTTTTAACATGATTGCATGTGCATAACCTATATCATATTGCTTACTGCCTCAGGAAGGGTTAGGTCATTTTCCTTTTGTGTCATGTTAGCCAATCTGATACCTGTGAAGTAGTTTCTTAGATTGTTTTCATGTGCATTTCTCTAATTAGTTGCTATCACTATAGTTTTAATAAATATTTCTATATTTTTACCCACTTACATATATGTATATCATGAAAATAAGATATGCCCCTGGGTATTTGTCATTTTAAGTTTCTTTTAGAAAATAATTATTTTTAATATTTTTAAATAAATATTTAAAAAATGTTAAAATTATTTTGTAATTGGGGGAAAATAAAATTATTTAAAAGATAAGTAAATTATCTTTGTGTATTCATCAGAAGCAACAACTATTTAAAAAAAAACATTTTATATGGTCTTCATTCTAATTCTGACATCATTTTTACAAATAGTTTAGTGAAATGCCTTTATACCCATATTATATGTGTATATGGAGAAAATTTGCTCTGTTACAATTTACATTAAAGTTGCCTTTGTTATTCCTGTTTTCATTTTTTGTCAGTGGTAGCCTGTTGTCTAATTAGTTACAGTCTGAGGCAGTTTATTAACTTCAATCTGTTTTTTTTCCCTTTCAGTATTTCACAAACCTCTCAAGAATCTCATTTGTCTCTTCCCCCCACCCAAAGCTATATAATTCAAATCTGTAGAATGTTTCTTCATAACTCATCTTCTAGTCCCATAAATCATTTAGTCCAGCAAACTTCATATCTCCCACACTGAAGCTGATGAGTAGCTTCTTCTTTCAATGCCAGTCACAGATACCAAGGACTAATAAAAGAAAAAAAAAATTCCAAAGTCTTTTACAGAGAGATTGAGGTCTTTCTAGCTTCATTTTATCACCATAAAACCCTGAAGTTTTTCATTCTGATACAGAATATAGGCCAGGATGCACTCTCAGAGCTTTGGTCTATTCTTGGCACAGAAGCATACTACATTTGCATATTTAAGATACTGTTTTTTGCTTTAGAAATGGAGATGTCTGGGCATGTCTTTCATGTAAACTATGGGTATCAGCTTCACTTCACAAAAACATTCAATTCTCCTGCCAGAGAACACAGTAGCTGCAGATTTGATAAGCTATTGTTATAAAGCCATCAGTCCCGGATCACATCAGAAAGTCTCTAAATATGCGCCAGCCCAGAGCAAGTTGACCCTTCTTTCAATCCCCTGATGTAAGAACATTTACATATTCCATTTCCCACACATATATAGTGGAAGTCTTCCAAGTCTGGGGTCATCTGTAGTTACCTGTCCAATCAAATTGGTTACTTTCCCAGTTATATACAGTTTACTATTCTAAAGCTTTTTCTTGTTATATATAAATAAAAGATAGGATGCTGCTGTTTAACTTTAAATTCAGTCTTGGAGAAAGATTACCCATGAAATGTTAGCTTCTGGGAAGCACAGCTACACATAAAACTTGTTAACAGGTCATTGCTGAATTTAGCAGCTGTATATACAGTTAGAGAGAGAAGCCTAGAGAAATGGAAAGGATAGTTTTAAATATACAACATTTATTTCTTTCCTTTGCTTAAAGCCTAATCATTAC
Organism: Sarcophilus harrisii; assembly: GCF_902635505.1. Taxonomy (NCBI): domain Eukaryota; kingdom Metazoa; phylum Chordata; class Mammalia; order Dasyuromorphia; family Dasyuridae; genus Sarcophilus; species Sarcophilus harrisii. The sequence continues at coordinate 128,723,954 of NC_045429.1, forward strand.
TTATCCTGTTTTGAAAGGAAAAGTGTTAAACATAGACATAGAAGACATAAATCCTCTCTTTATCTTTGGCACTTATTCTAGGGAAAGTAGGATTTTGTAAAACTAGTCAGTAATTTTTAGAACAAAGAGTCTTTCCCTTAATGCTCTTAGCCAGATGCAAACATAATAACCATGGAGAGATGCATGTTTTCATTTTACAGGCATAGAGAAATGCTGCATGCATCCATGACTAGTAACAACCTTTTTTCTTTCCTTTGGTTATTCTAATTGCAGGATTTTTGTTTTTTACACATGTAGTATTTCTAAGAATCTTTGACAAAGGATCCCTTCCTATTCAGATGATTTTAGGTTATCACTGATTTCAGCTTGATACTTAAATACTGTTTCTGACTTGATCAAGCAATTTTATTCCCCTAGGCCTCAATTTCCTTAAATGTAAAATCAGGCAGTGGGAGTAGATCATCTCTGACTACAGCTTTGACTTCTAAATCTCTCATCTTATAAACCCTGATAATTGTTTTAATTCCATTTAGGGCTCTTATACTTTTCTAGCACCTTGCCTTAATTTAACTCCAAGAATTATTTTTTAGGCCTTACATCAAGTTGTTTTACGGTCACTCTGACAATGTCAATTTTAGCACTATGAATAGCCTTAACCAATCTTTTATTAGAAAGCTCAACAAACTACTCTGGTTTTTGTGAAATTAAAATCTCATTTCAGGATTAGTTCCCTCCTATGATTGCTTCCCTCCAAAGCAGAAACAGTGTCTTCAAAGTGAACAAAAGAATAAAGCAATTTTCTACACAGCAAATCAGTATACTCCAATTTTCTTCTGAATAAGTAAATATCCAGTTGTTGTTGGGGAGTGGAAAAAGCAGAAAGGGGGGTATACAAAATAGACTTCTGCTCAAGTAGATAATTTAAGAATTCAAACTCCTTTTTCTTTTCTTTCTTTTTTTTTTTAATTCTGTTTTTTGTTTGTTTTTAGAATAAGTAAATCTGAAAAAGTAGGGAGTTGACTTTAAGTTGAACTCAGTTTACATCCCTGATCTTTTAAAATTCAGCTCCCATAATAAATATAACTACTAAAAAGGATGTAGGCTTTTTAGAAAATGAAATTATAATTTTAAAATAACAATCACAACCAGAATGTGGGTGTTCCTAAAATTTTTCTTGTGTATTTTAAATAGGTGACATTTAAAACAAACTATTAAATACTAAGTTTTGTTTCAGTTTCTATAATTTGTTATAAAATCACATAGTTTGGCAGTTGTTATTTTTTAAAAAGCATCGTGGTTGTTTTTTGGCTATTAAAAATAAGTAAAAAGGAAATATAAAATATATAAAATCCTATAAAAGCAGATTTCATATAAAGTATGTTTCAACAATCTATTTTTTTCAGGGAAAAATATACATTAAAGATCAACTAAACTAACAAATACATATTATCACTCAGTATTTCTTATTTCTTTAAAGTAATTTTATACTAATTGGAAAAATATTATTAAAATATTGTTTCAATGAGACCAAAACTATCTTTGACCTACTGATTTAATTTTGTAAGTAATTTTAAATGTTTCTTTTGATGATTTTTTCCCAGAACAAATTTTAACTCTTTTACATAAATTAAATTTTGTTATTTCCAAATATAAAAGCTTATATTGTCATTTAACAATTAGAGTCACATATCATTTATGTATGAGAATTTCTGCCATTCTATATTTACTATAGAAATAACCATACTACTATTAATGATGATGATGATGATAATGATAAAAGGGAAGGGAGAAATAGTTCCACTTAAGATATATTATTTTTATGTAAATCATATTGCATAATTATATCTAGGTGTAGTATTTTTATAATATATACACACATTTATATTATATAAATATATATATATGTGAATGTATACACATGTATGTATTCTAGAAACTTAGAAACTATTCCCAGAATTTCTACTGTCCTAAACCAATTTATTTTCCTCCCAAACTGGCTTATTTCAATGGTTTTACTTTGATGCAGGCCAAAGTTCCCTTCCATCCATTTTTCTCTCTTTCCTTTCTGCTTAAATTTCTTTTCCTTATTGTCTATTTCTTTTCCTCTCTTTTTTGTTCTCCTTTTCCTCTTCTTCATCCTTTTTTGGGGGAGTGAGATAATTCTTTGTTTATTCAGGCTTCCTGTATTCAGATCACCTCAATTTGAGTGGAACAGAGCAAAAAGAAGCTAGGTTTCTTTGAATTTTAATGCTTCCCTGTTCTATGAGGACAGAAGCCTGATTCAAAAATGCCAAAGCTAGACTCTTTTAAGGAACAGCATCCCTCCCTGCTTTGAACTGGAAGAATGTATTTGGAAGTGGATTTACAAGGAATGGAGGTTTCACAGAGAGCCCTCTTTTAAATGGTAGGGGTAGTGGTGGTGGTGGTGATGGTGGTGGTGGTGGTGGAAAGGTTGGGGGAGGAGGAATTTTCAGTTTAAATCACTGGAATGGTCTCCAGTTCTCTTTATTACTATGCAGTCTGTGTGTCTTTGAGACAATCTCACAGTTACACCCTCCCCCCCGCCAAAAAAACAAACAAACAAACAAACAGAAATCAATGACAACAACCAAAAGAGAGAGAGAGAGAGAGAGAGAAAGAGAGAGAGAGAGAGAGAGAGAGAGAGAGAGAGAGAGAGAGAGAAGAACACCCTTTAGTGGCTCCATTGCCTATGGAGGAGGAGGAAGAGGAGGAGGAGGAAGAGGAGGAGGAGGAAGAGGAGGAGGAGGAAGAGAAGGAGGAGAAGGAAGAGGAGGAGGAGGAAGAGGAGGAGGAGGAAGAGGAGGAGAGAGATGAGAGAGAAAGATGGGGAGGGGGGAGAGGAAAAATAAGTAGGGGATTTAGCAAAGGAGAAGCCTGAACATTTCATTTCTGTTAGGAGCAGAATAGTAGAAGACATTCTTTTCCTCCAAAAACACAGGGAATAGAAAATAAAACTAGATTGATAGAAGCAACTTTCCATTTGAATAGTTAGTGTCAAGCTGCCACTCATTCATTCAAGATTGCTTTTCATTCTTGCACCTTTTCTGGGTTAAGCATTAAAAATGAGCCAGTTGTGACAAAGCATGGTACAGGGCAGTAGGATTGAGAAACTCTTCCAGCTGATGGGGGGAAAAAATGACTTCCTGCAGTGCTGGGGCAGTTCCCAAACCAATTTATCTCCAACAGAAAAAAAAGAAAGAAAGAAAGAAAAAAAAGAAAAAACTCTTTATTCTTTGCAAGTCATCTCTGCAGGAGCGGGGAAACCAGCAGGGAGGTTTTCTTTCATAAGGAGCATGCATTCATGCTTCTCTAAAGGGAGAAATGTTAGAGGAGTCCTTCTGAAAACAAAATGCCGAGATTGTGTGGCTAATCTATTATTTTATTTTCATTGGTAATGTTATTTTGTTAGACATGCTGAGTTGATGAAAGCTGCTCTATTGAAAACTTTTTTCCACTGGTGAAAATAAAATCAGCTTATCTTATTTCTCCCTTTTAAAGCAGCATGATTGCACATATCCTGTAAAAAGAAAATGCCACACAGCATTTCCTGCCCCTGTGTGACTGAACTGCCTGGGACAGAAGTTGATTTTACTTGTTGAGAGATTGATTTGGATTCTTCCTTGACTTGTCTACTCTTAAAAATATGTTCTTATAGTGTATTCACAATCCAGATTCAATTCCTGATCTCATACTTATGTTTTGAAATATATCATTTGCAATAAAGGCAAAAAGTTGACCTGCAAAATAATCAGCTTAATAAAAATGCAAGGTCAGATAGATAGTTAAAATGGATGCTCAAATGGATCTGTGGTCCTGTGGTTGTGAGTCTTCCTTTCAGTGATACAAATAAGTGCATACTCATGTAAATTATACTTTAGGGGGTCATCATGGAATCTTAGAAGAAAAAAGATACCTTAGACCATTCCTTCAAATGCTTACCCAATCTAGGAATATTACTTCTCTATATATAATCACTACTAATATGACTAGATAGAAATTCTCTAAGAAAATTCTAATTCCATGACAACAACTTGGTAATCATTTTAATTAATCATTTTCAATCTTTTCTGCATACAAAATCAAGATAATATAGCAATGTGATCAGGTGCTTTGCCATTGTGGCAATTTCCATCCCATTTCCTGTCTGGAATGTAACTGATCCAATCAGAATTACAAAAATCTGGAGGATTCTCAGAAAGAATCTTGCTAAGTCAGACAATGGCAGCATTTACAACATGATGAAACCTCTCTTTTTTCCTGGTACCATATAGAATACGGTCAACTTCTTCTTGTCCAACCTTGTTTATTCTGTCTTGAGTCTCCAATGGAAAGAGCCTTAGAGTCCAATGACCTGGCTTTGAATTTGAGCTCTCTTATTTGCTACCCTTTATTTGTATGACCCATAGATAGTCAAGCACTAACATTTATTAATTGCCTATCATGTCAAGCACCGGTACACACTAAGTAGTAGAGATACAAAGAAAAGTCAACAACAATAACAACAATGTTATCTATGAAATTTTAAGCAAATCATAGCTTAATAAAGATAAGATAAATTGTTTGCAATCTTAAAAAGAAGTCACTAAAATTAAGGTAGCACCATGGCTGAGACTTGAAAATCAGGAAATCAAGGAAGTCATGAGGCAGAAATAAGGAAAGAATTCCAGGCATCAGTGACAGCCAGTAAAAATAAATAAATAAATAAAATGCAAAGATTAGGTATATAGGATTATTTAATCTTTCTCATCTATAATATGGAGAAATTGAACCAAATGATTCTAATAGACTCTTCATCTTTAGGCCTAAAAGTATCTAACTACCTTAAAGTCTGGTTCAGGACTTTTCTTCAGTTTGTTCTCTCTCTGGATCTATGAGAAAAATGTAGCCTTCCAGTCTGCATTCCTAATTCTCTAGGTCCTTTTACTCCCCTTTCTGAAGCTACATTTTCAAATGTTACTATAAGAATTAAGAACTAAATAGTTGGCTAAGTAAGGATAGACTCGATATCATAGCTTCTCTGATCTCAACTTCCTTGCTTATAGAATGGATTATTCAATTAGTTGATTTCTGGAATCCTTTTTACTGTTTTGAACAAACAAATAATAAAATTTCTTGTCTCAGACCTAATATAGCATTTCTCTTACCTATAATTTAAAGAAGAAAACGAGTCTGATTATCTTCCACAAATCTTATACCTTATTAAGAAATCATTCATACAACAAAATACTATGTTCTCTTGTTCTTTCCCAATTTGTACATATGCCTCACATCCCACATAACTCATCTGGAAATCATATATACACAGGTTCTCTATAAAGAGTAGCTCACCTTTACTTTTCTGAAGCTTCACAACAAGTAATGAGAGACTACTGACCTGGAGTAAAGAATAACTGAATTCAAATGCAGTCTCAGTCTTGTATTGATTGATTAATTGAAAGGACTGATGTACAAGAAAACATAATTGCACAAATGGAAGGTGCAAAAAAGAGGGCATGTATGTATTTGTTATAAAATATATATATATATATGTGTTGGTATGTGATGTGCATGCATACACATAACCCACACACACATACACACCTACTATACACTTGATACTGAAAGCCTGGGGGGGGGGGAGGGGTAGGAGGAGTACTCAGTTTATGTTTAATAAATATTTGCTAATTACTATAGATACTAATTTGAGAACTTTTATACATCCTATAAGGAGCCTATAATCTTTGGGGAAAGATTTGTATAGCACATATCTTCTGGTATATACCAATTTATGGACATTCAGAAATCTTGCTTTATTTCCTTACTTGTTGACTGATCCAAACCATTTCAGTGTTCATAAAAATTTCCCTTTGAATCTGACAATAAAAATTAAATAAGAATTTAAGCTTCTTTTTTTTCATTACCATATCTAGTGAATAGTTTAGAAAGAAAGGAGTTGCAATTATTAGCTAAAAGTAGTTTTTGTATTGTGTACCCCTCTTATTAAGGCTATTTCTATTCTCCATTAGCAAAGATAATGATTATGTACCTATATGTGTATGAAGTAGTTCTATTTTAAATTGCCTCCAATTCAATATATAGCTTTAAGTCCCTGCAAAACATTGTTTTATACATGCATGTAAAAGTTCTATACATTACTGTGACATTTTGAAATAGCTATATGCCAGAAGTATGAAAACTGCGTCCAGTAAAAAGGGACCTTCACCATCAAAAAGTTAATTCTTTTAACAGCTGAAGAGACTGTTCTTTCAAGCAGATCCTAGGGAAGAGAATTTATTACATAAGATATGAATTCATTGGGTATGCAGGATAAACAACCCAATTTAGAAATATAGTGTAAAGGAAATATAATATTGTTCAACTAAGGTCAGAAATTGAAAAAAGGTAAGAGGTGACAGTTAACTGGAAATAGTTCATCAGAAATGTTTTATTTATCTTTTTATAATTTTTGCCTTTGAAAAGTCAATATAAAAGGTATTTTTATTTATTATTCACTGGTCAGATAATCAGAAGACTACGAGAGAATTAGCAAAATACAATTCTGTGGCCAATCATCTCCTGATCAAAGTAGCTAGAAGCGCCAAGAGTTTAATAGCTTAGTGAACATTGACAAGTAACCCTCTATAACCTCTATTATCTGCTTGTTTTTATTAGAATTAAGGACTAATAATAGATGGAGAATTGATCATTCAGTTCAGACCCTTGTTTAAATAAAGACACAAGATCTAGAGGTATATCATGTATGCAGTTGATACCAAAGGAAGCTGCCATTGAAAAAGAAAAAACTGAAGGGGAAAGAGGGACAGAACAATGGCCAATTTGCATTTTATGTGTCAGACTAGACTTATTTCAAGCTCTGAGGTGTTCCATAGCCTCAAATTATGAAAACTTCCTGACCTACTTTGGGGAAAAAATACCAACCCTGACTTTAATCTATAATGTATAACATCATTCTAACATCTTTTTGGAAGTTTTTCATCATTTTCATATGGCGAGTATTTAGTAGGCACTTTTTTGAATAATCCATAATAGATTTTACTTGAAAATCACCCAGGTACAGTTTCTGACATACTTTTTTGGTAACTTCACTTTGATCAGAAATAATTTCTTACTTTTCTAGTGACCCCTTGAGGAGTGATTGGCTGAGTGAATTCTTACACCATCTTTTTGGCTTTGCCTCTGAAGCAAAGTTATTCTTTTTATTTCATTCTTTGATTTGACTTGGTAGCCAGGTCAAACAGCAGATGAAGTGCTGTACTTTTGGAGTAAGGAAGACCTGAGTTCAAATCCTAATTTATATATTTACTTAAATAATTACCCTTGGATAAATAACAGAGATGATAATAACGCTTACCTTATACAATTGCTGAGAGGATAAAATAATGTATGTCAAGCATTTTGCAAACTTTAAATTATTATATAAATGCTAGCTTATTGTTATTTTTGAAGGCAAAAAAAAAAAAAAAACAAAAAAAAAACATATGCTTAGGCTCTATAACCAAAGTGAAAATTTCATGAATTCTTACTGCTGGTCTTATTTCAGCCTTTATCAATAATGCCCTAATGCTTAATAAGTACTTACTAACTCCTTGTTAACTGGCTGCCTGGTAGCACTTGTCCTTACTCAGCATTTTAGTTCTAGAAATGCTAGAATCTGGCATAGTCTATTGTATTGGACCAGAAAAGAGAAAACCTGCAATTTAGGTCTGATACTAATAGGCTTTTTCATCATGAGCAAGTTACTGCAGCCCTCTAAGCCTCATCAGTAAAAAGGGGAATACTAAATCTTGGATTATTTAGATCATAGGATTACTGTGAGTAATGTCATTTTGGAAGCCTTTAAAAGCATAGATATCACTCTAATATTACACTCTGATCATGTAGTGTCTTCCTCTTAGCTCTTCAGGACTACCAGTCTGCTCTCGTCTTTTCCTCTGATGTTATCTGTTATAGTGGGATGAGCATTGACTTCAGGCACCAGAGTAACAGTGTTTAAATCCAATCTACCTGTGCAAATTCCTTTCTACCTGAATGTGCAATTCATTGAACATTTCTTAGGCATTGTTTCCTAAATAAAAATTCCACAAGGATTTGATTAGCAAAAAATCATGATATTGTATAAATTTGCTTGCAAATCAGAGCTAAGCACAGGGTATGTGTGTGGTTGTGGGTTTATACTCTATGAATGTGTGCATATGTGCATAAGTTGTTAAATATTGTGAAATGATAAGGTTGAAAAAGATCATCTCTAATGGATGAATTTTAAATCCTAGGATCATTTAAATGAAGAACATGATTATAGGTTTATCTTTCCAGGAGCTTAGTAGAAAGAGAAAGTTTTGAAAATTACTTCTGGATGTTTTGACTTCTCTTTTTCCGAATGTGAGACCTTATCTTTGTGTCCCTAATTCCTGGAACTTTGCAATTACCCAATGTGTCCACTCCTGACTTTCTCAACTTTTCTGCCTCTCTCCTAGCAGTCTTCTCACTCTGGAATTGTTTTCCATTCTTCTAATGGATGTCTCTCTGACCTCAGCCCCCACCATATGTGGTGCCAGGACCATGCTATCTTCTCCCCTGACTCCTCTCCTGATGCTACACTTTTTTACTTACTCCCTAGTATTCTTGCCTCAACAACGATATACTTCCTCCCCTCTTACTTCCCACCACCACATTATGTATTGCCTTCTCCCATTAGAATATAAACTGCTTGAGGGTGGAAATGATGGGGATTTTTATGTATTCTCAATTCTTAACACTAAATCTGGTACATAAGTACATAGTAAATGTTTTTATAAGGTATCTAAATGAATTAATGACAAATATCAGATGCTGATTCTATATAAATCATAGCAATAACATACTATTTCTAAAAATAAAAAATGATTACTATACAATACATACAACATGGAAGGAGTCCTTTAATACTTTGTGTGCCTCTTAAATTCTAAACCACATTAGCAATAAATTCTATTATGTACATAGTTGATAAACACTTTACATTTTTCAGGATACATAAAAATAATCAGCAGTAGCTTAGTGTAACTTATGAATGTTTCAACTAAGTAACTACCTTTGTTACATAATAATCCTGTTATGATTATATGAAGATTTTTTTGATTGACTCTTTGGTGCATTGAATCTGACACACTAAATCAAATGGTGAATTCAATGCATTTTTGTCTTGTGATTTTAATCCATGGTGAGCTTTGGTTGAAACATTTGCAGTAATGAACTTGACATTTGCACTAATGACAGCATCAGTTTACTTAATGTCCTACATTAAATTTGCCTCCCCAAAGAGCTGTCCTTGTAAAAAGGAAGGATAAATATTCTGTTCTAAGCAGTCCTAAGAGGGATTTGTCTCATGAATATGGTATGTTTGTATTACTTAATGCAAGAGTTAAAATTGGAGCAATTGGGATATTATTTAAGAAAGTCATGATAATTTTGAAAACTGCTTGACAATGAAGTATAAGCACAGGTGTTTCTGTATATAGACTGAGCACATTGCTACTAAATAATTCTTATTCTTAATTTTTATCCAGTAGCAGCTGGCTTTGAGGGGTTAAGAAATCAAGGCTACCTAGAATGCTAGGAAAAGTATAACTAGAGTTCCAAAGCCCAGAGGTATGGTACTCTATCCCCATTGGTGAAAAGATCAAAGTTCTCTTTGGCCTGCTTCTGTCCAGCAATATCAATACATTTTCCCATTAGTAATTTATCTGAATCAAACTGTACTTTTGAAAGAACTGCACCTACTTACCTCAATTTACACAAAGTTTATTTTAATCAGCTCAACTTGTTGCTATCTTCCCTTGAAAATAAAGGTTCTAGAAGAAGGTGAGGCATGAGGACAGATACCATAATTGACTAAAATATTTCCAAGGGCTACTTCCATTTTTTAAAAAGTACAATTTGGGTCAATTTGCTTAAGTGGAACATTTATGTATTTTGGAAAGAACTTTATTTATCTGGGGACTCTTCTAGGACTTTCATAGCAAAAAGGTCCAATCACTATGTAAAGGCCTATTTTAGTTTCCTAGTAATGGATTATTGGCCTGTTCCTTCTTTACTATTATTATTTTTATTTTTTTATTGTTGTATATACCCAGCCACCACTGGGTCTGTAGCCCAAAAAAAAACATAAAAGAGGGGGGAAAACGACCCACATGTGTAAAAATGTTTGTATCTGTTCTTTGTATGATGGCAAAGAACTGGAAAATGAGTAGACACCCAGCAATTGGGGAATGACTAAATAAGTTATGATATATGAAAGTAATAGAATATTATTGTTTTATTAAAAAAAATATGAACAGGCTGATTTTAGAAAGGCCCGGATTTACATGAAATGATGCTGAGTGAAATAAGCAGAACCAGGAAACTATTGTATGCAGCAATAGCAAGATTGTGCAATGATCATTTATGAAAGATTTGGTTCTTCTCAGCAATTCAGTGATCCAAGGCAATCCCAATAAACTTTGGATGAAAAATGCCATCCATATTCAGAGAGAGAACTATGGATATGAATGCAAATCAACACATGTTGTGTTCAATATTGTTCCCTTTTTCTTCTATTTTTTTCCTCTAATGGCTTTTTTCTTTTGTTTAAATTTTTCCCTTCTAACATGATAAACAAGGAAATATATAAGGAAATAATAATATTTATTATTGCATTACTGCAATAAGGAAATACAAAAGAAAGAAGGAAGGAAGGAAGGAAGGAAAGAAGGGAGGAAAGGAGGGAGGAAAGGAGGGAAGGAGAGAGAGAGGGAGGGAGGGAGAAAGGAGGGAGAGAGAGAAGGAAGAAAGGAAGGAAGGGAGAGAGGGAAGAAGGAAGGAAGGAAGGAAGGAGGAAGGAAGGAAGGAAGGAAGGAAGGAAGGAAGGAAGGAAAGAAGGAGGGAAGGAGGGAGAACGGAGGGAGGAAGGGAAGGAGAGAGAGAGGGAGAGAGGGAGAAAGGAGGGAGAGCGGGAAGGAGAGAAGAAAGGGAGGGAGAGAAGAAAGGAAGAAAGGAAAGAAGGGAGGGAGGGAGGAAGAAGGGAGGGAGGAAGAAAGAAGGGAGGGAGGGAAGGAGGAAGGAGGGAAAGGAGGGAAGGAGGGAGGGAGGAAGGAAGAAGGGAGGGAGGAAGGGAGGGAGGAAGTGAGGGAGGGAGGAAGGAAGGAAGGAAGGAAGGAAGAAAGGAAGGAAGGAAGGAAGGAAGGAAAGAAGTATATATGTATAACCAAAAAAATGTTTTTTACATGTAACAGGAAATTTTAAAAATTAAAAAAGAAAAAGAAAAAAAATTGAGTGGGACATTCTTTTCCCCCTTGTTTTATTTTTATATTTAACAGTATTTATTTTTTCCAAATACATGCAAAGATAGTTTTCGACATTCACCTTTGCAAAACCTTGTGTTCCAAAATTTTCTCCTTCTTTTCCCTTCATCCACCCCCCCAAGACAGCAAGCAATCCTATCTAGGTTAAACATATGTAATATTTCTTTTTCTAATAATAGCTCATTATTTTTCAAAATACATGTTTTCAACATTCATCCTTGTAAAACTGTGTTCCATATTTTCCCCTCCCTCCCTACCTCCCCCTTTCCCCAGACAGCAAGTAACCCAATATAGTTTAAACACATGCAAAATTTTCTAAACATATTTCCACATTTATCATGCTGCACAAAAAAAATTAAAACAAAAAGAAAAAAAAAAAAAACGAGAGGGAAAAAACCAGACAACAACAGCAACAACAAAGGTGAAAATACTATATTGTGACCCACATCCAGTCTCCATATTCCTCTCTCTGGATGCAGATGGCTCTCTCTATCACAAGTCTAACAAAATTGACTTGAATCACTTCATTGTTGAAAAGAGCCAAGTCTATCACGATTGATCATCACATAATCTTGTTGTTGCTGGGTATAATGTTCTTTTGATTCTACTCATTTCATTTAACATCAATTCAAGTAAGTTTCTTCAGGTCTTTCTGAAATCATCCTGTTGATCATTTCTCATAATACAATAAGATTCTATTACATTCATATACCATAACTTATACAGCCATTCCCCAACTGATGGGCATCCACTCAGTTTCCAGTTCCTTGCCACTACAAAAAGGGCTGCTACAAACATTTTTGCCTTTTTTATATCTTTGGAATACAGACCCAGTAGAAACAATGCTGGATCAAAGGACATGCATAGGTTGATAGCCCTTTGGGCATTCAAATTGTTCTCCAGAATAGTTGGATCACTTCATAACTCCATAAATAATGTATTAGCGTCTCAGTCTTCCCATATCCCCTCCAGCATTTATCATTAGTTATCTTAGTAAATCTGAGAGATGTGAAGTGGTACTTCATAATTGTCTTAATTTGTATATGCAATAATTCTAAATATATGTCTATATTTGTCACACTGTACAAAAAATTAAATCAAAAGAAAAAAGAAAAGAAAAAGCAGGGAAACAAACAACAAAAACAAAAATGAGTCAAAATATTATTCTTTGATCTGCATTCCGTCTCCATAGTTCTCTCTCTGAATGTAGATAGTAGTCTCCATCTCAGTTCTACCATGTTTATTGGAATTGCCTTGAATCATCTCATTGTTGAGAAGAGCCAAGTACATCACAGTTAATCATCACATAACTTGTTACTATATACAATGTTGGTGCTGGTTCTGCTCACTTTACTCAGCATCAGTTCATGTAAGTCTTTCCAGGCTTTTCTAAAATCAGCCTGCTCCTCATTTCTTATACAATAATAATATCCTTTTACATTTATGTACTATAATTTTTTTAGCCATTCCCCAGCAGATGGGCAGCCACTCAATTTCCAGTTCCTTGCTACTACACAAAGGACTGCTAGAAATATTTTTGGACATGTGGGTCCTTTTCCCTCTTTTGTGGCTACTGATGAATCAAAGGGACATTTTTATAGCCCTTTGGATATAGTTACAAATTGGTCTGTCTCTTAGAGGTAAGCTCCCCAATATTAGGCAAAAAACCCTGGAGTGAAAATTAATCTCTTCATAACATTTTAATATATTTTAGAGATTTAAGAAGTCTGAAGACTTGGAATCAGATAATTGGGCTTTGAATAAATATTGAATACTTTGGGTCTTTGTTTTGCAAACCAGTCCCTTATGAATTCATATTTACTTTTACAGATGAATGTTTGAGTTTCTAGGGAAGTTTGCAGAACCCAGACAAGATCAAATGGTCTCTCATCTCCATAAAAGTATAAATGTAGCTATTGAATGAATCAAACTCTCTCCCTACTTTTTCCCTTTTCTCCAGCTTACCCCTGTCAATTAAGTATAGTGCTAAGTGATCTAAAGGTATAGATTTGATAACAAAGTTAAGAGAATAAAGTTTACTTTATTCTCAATAACTTCCCAAAACCCCTTGGAAAAGAGGAAAACTAACTAAAATACATCAGATATTTTACTTTCCTGAACAAAGAATATTGGGAACTCATCATTAGAATTATAACCCCTTTCCACCCTTCCACCCTCATATACCTATTGAACATGATCATAATGATTGAACATGATCATAGCATCTTTTGTCTCTAGATTTCCAGACATTCATATGCTATATAGAATGTACTTAGATAAATCTTATTTGAATATGTAAATTCAATTCATGTGTTTTCTCATTTTCCATTTTCTTGATGTTTTACAAAATCACTTATTTTGCAGTGTAGATATTAAAAAGAGATAAAAGAATATGGTCATTTCTGATCTTTGACAAACACACACACATACATACATGTATACCCATTTATTGGGGAATGACTGAGTAAGTTATGGTATGTGACTGTGATGGAATGCTACTGCACTATAAAGAATGAGCTCAATGATTTTAGAAAAACATGGAAAGATTTGCATGAAATAATGAAGAGTGAAATAAGCAAAATCAAGAATACATTGTATACAATAATAGCAATGTTATTTCAAGAAAAACCTTGAGTGAATAAATCATTTTGACTATTATAAATATACAAGTTAATTATAAAGGAAAGATGAAGAAAAATGTTATCTGCATCCAGCAAAAGAATTAATACATCGAAGTATGTATAGAATGAATTCACAAATATATATCTATTTATGTCTAATGGCAGCCATCCCTGTAGCAGAGGTGGAGAGAGAGAAGGAAGAAAAAAATAAATTTTATGATAATTCTGTTGCTTATTTGTTTTGGATTTTTTATAATGTATTTTATTTAAAACTTAAATATAAAAGAGAAAAAAATAATTGTCATGTGCATAGTAGAACATGATAGGATTCAAAATATGAAACAAAATTTCCCTTTTAATAAAGTATATATAATACATAGTACACATAATATTAAGAACACTCCATCTTGTTGGTTCTTTGGTTCTCACTATTCTTTTTTTTTTTTAACTTTATTCTTTTTTTCTTCCCTTTTACTCCCAACTTTCCCCAAGCAGGTTATTGTTATGGATATATGCACATGTGTATGTTATGTGTGTATTGTGTTATCCTTCATTTTCCGAGCCAACCAGAACGACATCGCTATCTTAGAATCAAGTTACGTGTCCAACTGTGGTTGATCAGACCAGTACGAGCTCTAAATGTTCTGCCACAGGTCAGACATAAATAGTCTATATAACATTTAGGGTAGCTTCTCTAATTTTGCATATTTTCCATTTCCTTTGGGCTAATTCGATTTAATAGTCAATCTAATACCTCTTCTTTCCCACACTTTCTTTTGGAGTCTCCCAAACACTGAGCTAACTCTGGCAATGTGTGTGTCAATCTCATTAGCGATGTGGACATCCCTAGAAAGTATACTGCCAAGGTAAGGGAACCTATCCACAGTATTCAAAACTTCATCCTTTACTATAACTCAGGATTCCATGTATGGATGATATGGTGCTGTCTGATATGTAAAGACTTATGTTTTCTTGGTATTAATTGTTAGGTCAAAATTAGTACAGGCAGCAGAAAATTGATCCATGCTTTGTTGCATGTTCAGAAGCTACATTGAGTGCGCAATCATCTACAAACAAAAAGTCATGCACCAATACTCCTTCCACTTTGGTTCTGGCTTGTAGCCTTTTCAAGTTGAAGAAATTACCATCAATGTGATAGCTGATGTTGATTGAATGTTTGTCCTCATTGAAGGTGTCTGACAACATGGCTGAAAACGTCATGCTAAAAAGCATGGGAGCAAGCACAGTCTTGTTTCACTCCATTGGTGACTGGGAAAGCTTGAAAAGCATTGTTCATTTTCCAGAACCCAGGGAAGCCTACCATCAAGAAATTAGGACATATTATATTATGTATGAACTTCCCTGGACAATTGAATTAACAAAATTTTCCATAAGCTCTCATATATCAGAGGCCGTGGTCACATCTATAAATGTTGTATAGAGACCTCTGTTCTGTTCCTGGAACTTTTCCTGGAGTTGTCGGGCAGTAAACACCATATCACCTGCTCCCTGGCTCCTTCTGAAGTCACACTGGCTCTCAGATAGATGAACTTTTCTAAAAGGTGTTGAGTCAGCCTATTAAGGAGAACTCTGGCAAGAATTTTGCCAGTAATGACTAAGAGAGAAACCTCCCTGTGATTGTCACAAGGCAATCTATTCTCTTTGACTTTATAAAGATGGACAATAGAGGCATCCTTGAACTCCTAGGGTATAACTTCTTGTCATATAATCTGGAAAATTTTAGTCAATTTTTGTATGAGCAATTGACCCCCCCCCCCAACCTTGTAAAGCTCTTGGAACAGAATCAGCATCCATTGCTTTACCACATGAAAGTGGCCTAAATATACCAATTCATTATTTCCTACACCATAGCAATTTCCCAACCTTATACTATCTAGTTGTTTTAAATAGTCTAAAATAATATTAATTAACATGGCTAACATAGTATAATTTCCCTATTTTTCTCTTTGTCTGAGATCAATGATTATTACCCCTATTTTTTCTAATAAATTCAACTTATTATTATTATTATTACAGTTGTTCACCCTCAACTCTCACCAGTCTACATTTGCCACAGAGTGCAATTTTGTCATGTTTGTTAAGGAAATCTGGAAAGCTTGGAGTTTTCTGACCTACTCTGCCAGTTTCCCAGAATTCACTGCATATTTGAAAGGAATAACGAGTTGTGCAAAGTAGATTTGCAGTTTCATATATAACAATATTTTTATTGTAGTCTTATGGATGTGTTTATTTTATTCCATAAATTAAAAAAATTTAAAACTTATGAAATCAGAGGTAGCACAAGATTTAGCTGCCTGGGTCACTTGGAGTTATGAATCCAAGAATCTTCAGTGATTACTTTCTTGGAGAAGCCAATATTCCTTTGTCTCCAAAAGATAACCACAGAAACATTTTCACCAACTTAGTTCCTCAAGCCTCTTTGTTCCTTCCTAAAACTACCCTTTAACCTGTATTTTCTGCTTTCATGTATTTGTATTTTTGAAATACAAAGATTTCAAAAATATAAAGGAGTATTTGGTAATTTTAGTAACCTTAGACTCAAGCCTCTCTGCTTATTTAAGATGCTGGTTTGGGAGAAACACAGATAATCTGTGCAGATGGTTGTTGGGAATAGGGTGTGTGGCATGAGAAGAACCATAATTATTTTCCAACATCTTAATGGATGGATTACTCAACTACCTGGTGTCCTAATATATTTTTTAAAAAACCCTCAAATCGAACGAATCCAACCATTTTGGAGAGTAGTTTGGAACTATGCTCAAAAAGTTATCAAACTGTGCATATACCCTTTGATCCAGCAGTGTTACTACTGGGCTTATATCCCAAAGAGATCTTAAAGAAGGGAAAGGGACCTGTATGTGCACGAATGTTTGTGGCAGCCCTTTTTGTAGTGGCTAGAAACTGGAAACTGAATGGATGTCCATCAGTTGGAGAATGGCTAAATAAATTGTGATATATGAATATTATGGAATATTACTGTTCTGTAAGAAATGACCAACAGGATGATTTCAAAAAGGCCTGGAGAGACTTACACGAACTGATGCTGAGTGAAACGAGCAGGACCAGGAGATCATTATATACTTCAACAACAATACTATATGATGACCAGTTCTGATGGACCTGGCCATCCTCAGCAACGAGATCAACCAAATCATTTCTAATGGAGCAGTAATGAACTGAACTAGCTATACCCAGAAAAAGAACTCTGGGAGATGACTAAAAACCATTACATTGAATTCCCAATCCCTATATTTATGCCCACCTGCATTTTTGATTTCCTTCACAAGCTAATTGTACAATATTTCAGAGTCTTATTCTTTTTGTACAGCAAAATAACGTTTTGGTCATGTATACTTATTGTGTATCTAATTTATATTTTAATGTATTTAACATCTACTGGTCATCCTGCCATCTAGGGGAGGGGATGGGGGGTAAGAGGTGAAAAATTGGAACAAGAGGTTTGGCAATTGTTAATGCTGTAAAGTTACCAATGCATATAACCTGTAAATAAAAGGCTATTTTAAAAAAACCCTCAAATCCTACTGAAGGAGAAATAATTTATAACAAACCATGCACAGTAAAGTAGAACCTCATCTGCTATTCCCTCCCCTTCTCCTTTTAAGTATTTTCATTGTTGTTTTTCAGTCATTTCACTTGTCTGACACTTTGTGAACCCATTTAAGATTTTGTTGGCAAAAATACTTGTGTGGTCATTTCTTTCTCTAGCTCATTTTACAGATAAAAATATTGAGACAAGCAGAATAAGTTACTTGCCCAGGAATACCCTGTTCATTATGTATGAACTTCTCTGGACAATTGAATTAACAAAATTTTCCATACGCTCTCATATATCAGAGGCCGTGGTCACATCTACAAATGTATACAGATAAGAATATTGAGACAAGCAGAATAAGTTACTTGCCCTACTAAATGTCTGAGATGAGATTGGAACTTACAAAAATGAGTCTTCTAGACACAGTCTTGGTGGTCTATTCACTATGCCACCTAGCTGCCCAATATTTTACTTATCTATCCTAAATTGATACCAAAATGCTACTGATTGAATGTGTACTCTACCTATGCCTTAAAGATTTCAAGAACTAAAACTACTAGAATAATTTTATTCTAAGAATCTAAAGCTTCTATTCAGTGAGACTAGTTTTTTTTTTTTTTTTTTTAGCATACTAATAGATTTCTTTGCATTTTGTTTGACTTCCTGTCTTTGACCTTCAATCACTGAACCCCAATTGATGGACATGCTTTTTTCAAGAGGTCAAAAGAATTCTTACACTGTATATCACAACATCAAAGATTTAGAACTGTGCAGTTTGCTTTGTCTAAATTTTCCTTGTACAGATGATGAACTGAGGCTGAGACATTAGATTACTTGGGCAAGTTCATATAAATGGGAAATAGCTGAGTTGGAATTTTGATCAGTCTTTTGACTCCAAATACAATGATAAAATGCTCCTACCTATAAAACAGATTCTGATACTTATTAATGAGTTTGTGAGGACCTTCTGACTTGTAAATCTTATACAAATAGGTTCCTTTTCTGATATTTGCCTTTGGAATATTTGGAAATGTCACTTCAAAGTATGACCAGAGCTTTAGAAAATAATGAAACAAGTCTCTTCTAAAATATTTACAAGTGTCAGGAGACACCGATTAGTCTCCTTATCTCAGTTGATTCTCACATATTTCCAAAGCTCCTTAGGATACATGTAATAATTGACCTTACTACTACTGAATGCTCTGAAACATTTATAATATACCTCCTTTAAGACATTTCTGCCTATTCACTCCCAAATCTCTACTGCATCAATAATACATATCTGATAGCTGAGATTTTTCTCTTATTTATTTACATAGAGAACTATGACTAAAAACAAGAATTATAGTCTATCACTGAGGAGTAAAAAAATGTACAGAAATATTCACTTTCAGAAATGTTTCACTACTTTCAAAATTTGGCCATTTTCTATTGACTCTAAAAAGACAGTTTTAAAAAATTATGAAAATCTCTACATAGAATACTCCCGGGAGGAGGGTCAGAGTTCTTGTCCCTTTTTACTAATGAGGATACAGAAAGTCCAGGTTCATTCCACTCTACAAATGAAGTAATAAATTAGGGACCGACCATGTGCTTTAATCAGAAGTTTTAATATGGTAAATGTAAGGACTGAGAAAGAAGATATGAATCCAGAGAATATTGAGAAATGTAATGGAATCCAAAGAGTGGGTTCTTTCTAAAGTCACGTGGGAAAGTATATCTAGTAATCGAAGAATTGTAAAGAGTTTTCAGACGACAAAGTGACTGTTGAATTTGGCTATTAAGAGGCCTTAGAGTAATTTGCAGTGGATAGGCTGCATATTGGAATAAAAGTATTGGACTTTGGGGTCAGGAGAAATCTGGCTAAGAAGCTCACCTTCATCAAACACTAATTATGTGTTCATGAGTAAATTGCCTAATGTCTCTAAGCCTCAGTTTCTTCATCTGTAAGAACCAAATGAAATAATGTATTTAAACCTTAAAGCTGAACTATTTCTAGAAATTAAAGGGGTACCAGACTCTTGGGCTCTTCAGCTAATCTATGGATTGTTGAAGTATAGAGACTTATCAAAATTATCAATATTCCATCAAGTAATTCAATTCAAAAGAGAATTCTGGATTTCATTCTTAACATTACCAAATGCAACTTTCACAAAACTCTCAGCCTATAATATTTGTTTTTAATGGGTCCAATACTGAAGAGTTTAATCCTCTGAGCTCATTAGCTTTCACTTAAATTTAATTGGACTTTCATCAAATCAGAAGGGTCATATAGCCCTGAGCTTTAAGATATACATTTTTTTGTTGGATTCAAGGCAATGCTTTTTTTTAGCAGAACCCACCCAGATTTATGATGATAGATAAGTTATTTTTCTATATCTTTGTTGAAATGACAGTATTGTAAAAGAGTTGCAAGGTACATACATGAAAGAAGTAGGCAGAAAACTTTGATTCACTATGTGACTTTGGACAAGTGAACAAATAAATGAATGGAAAAAAAACATTTATTGAATGCTGTGTTTAAAATATTGAGCTAAGTGTTGAGAATATAAATCCAAAATCAAAGAATCTTTGACCTCAAGAAACTTATACTTTTAAAATAATTTTTCAATTGAGTGTAGAAGCAATATTTAACATTTTTAAAATTTTGAGTTTCAAATTATCTTCCTCCCTCCCTTCTATCCTCCATTATTGAGAAGGTTATTTGATATAGATTATACATGTGTAGTCATACAAAATATATTCCCATGTTCATCATGCTGTGAAAGAAAACATAAAACAAAAAATAGACCCAAGAAAAATAAAGGTAAGAAAATAATGGTTTGCTTCAATGCATTCAGATTCCATCGGTTTTTTCTCCAAAAGTGGATAGATATATTTACCATTTGTTTTATTTAGACTCTCAAGTTAGCTAAGATGACAGGAAAAAATAATGATAAATGTTGGAGGAGATGTGGAAAAGCTGGAACACTAATGCATTGTTGGTAGAGTTTTGAAATGAACCAACCTTTCTGGATTTCAATTTGGAACTATACCCAAAGGGCTACAAAACTGTTTATATCCTTTAATTCAGCAAGTCTCACAAACCTCAGTTTGTGAGTTTGTGAGGACTATTTGCAAAAGAGAACATAAAAGAGGAAAAAAGGATCCACATATGCAAAAATGTCTGTAGCAACCTTTTTTTTTTTTTTTTTTTTTTTTTTTTTTTTTTTTTTTTTTTTTTTTTTTTTTTTACTGTTGAGGAACTGAAAACTGAGTGGATGTTCATTACTTGGGGAATGGCTGAATAAGTTATGGTATATGTGTGTAATAGAATATTATTGTTCTATTAAAAAATGATGAGCAGACTGATTCCAAAAAAAACCTGGAAAGACTTAGATGAATTCATGCTGAGGGAACTGAGCAGAACCAAGAGTACATTGTGCACAGTAATAACAAGCTTATGGGATGAGCTGCTGTGATGTACTTGGCTCTTCTCAACACAGGTGATTCAAGACAATTTCAATAGACTTGGGATGGAAAATGTCATACACATCTGAATGTAGCTCAAAGCTTGGTATTTTCACCTATTTCTTTCTTGTGCTTTTTTTTTTTCTTTATGTCTGATTTTTCCCTTTTGGCTTATTTTGGAACAAGTGAAATGTACAACATGACAAGTATAAAAATATGTTTAAAAGAATTGTACATATTTAACCAATATCAGATATCTTGCTGTCTTGAGGAAGGGGGAGATAAGAAAGGTAGGAAGAACAATTTGAAACACAAAATCTTACAAAAAATGAATGTTGAAAACTATCTTCACATATATTTGGAAAAATAAAATTGAATATAAAAAAGACTGTCTTAGGTTCACTGCATTACTAAAATTCAGAGTTGATCACTGTAGATTGTTGTTACTATGTACAGTGTTCTCCTTTTACCTTGTATCATTTCACATAAATCAAGTTTTTCTGAGAGCATCCTGTTCAACATTTCTTGTAACACAATAGTATTCCATCACAATCATATACCCCATCTTGTTCCACCATTCCTCAATTGATGAGCAACTCCGCAATTTCCAACTCTTTGTGACCATCAAAAGAGCTGCTATAAATATTTTAGTACATATAAATAATTTTGCTTTAAAAAAAAATCTATGTGGAATACAGATTCAGTAGTAGCATTGCTATGTAATTCACAGTTTTATAACCCTTTGGCCATAACTCCAAATTGCTTTCCCACATCCCCTCTCACATTTGTCTTTTTCCTGTTCTGTCATATTAGCCAAATTGATATATGGGAGGATGTTTTAATTTGTATTTCTCTGGCAATAGTAACTTAGAGAATTTTTCTTAATGATTATGGATAATTTTGTTTTCTTCATCTAAAAACTACCTATTCATATATTTTGATTTTTACCAGTTAAAGAATGATTGTATTCTTTGAAATTTGACTCAGTTCACTATATATTTGAGAAATGTACCCTTTATTGGAGACATGTATTATAATATTTTTTCCTCAGTCTTCTGCTTTTCTTCTAATCTTGGATTCTTTAGTTGTATGTGTGCAAAAGCTTTTTTTTTTTTTTTTATTTCCTGCAATCAGACTTATCCAATTTATATCCTACAGTGTCCTCTCTCTCATGTTTGGTTATAAATTTCTTCCCATCCACAAATCTGACAGGTAAATTATTCTATGTTCCTCTGATTTTCTTATGATTTATGTTTAAATCATGTACCCATTTTAACCTTATCTTAGTATATGGTGTGAGATGTTAGTCAGAATATCTAGTTTCTGTCCAAGTGCCTGCCAGTGTTCCCAGAAGTTTTTGTCAAATAGTGAGTTCTTGTCTCCAAAGGCTGGATCCCTACATTTATCAAACCCTAGTTTATTATTGTCATTTTCTATTATGTAAGATCTGATACTGTTAAGCCATATTCCTTTACATTTTTTTTTCGTTGATTTCCTTTTCCGTTGATTTTTGTTGATATCAATTCTTGATCCATTATTCTTTCAGATGAATTTTGTTACCATTTTTTCTAGCTCTAGAAAATAAATTGTGGTAGTTTGATTGGTATGGCCCTATAACTAGATGAATTTAGTTCAAATTGTCATTTTTGTTATATTCACTCAGTCCAGTTATGGGTAATTAAATTTTTTTCAGTTGTTTAGGTCTGATTTTCTTTCTGTGAAAAATATTTTATAATTGTGATCATATGTGAGTTTGGCTTATCAGGGTGACTCCTAGATATTTTATATTGCCTACAGTTATTTTACATGAAATGTCTCTTTCTATTTCTTGTTGCCAGACTTTATTGATAATATATAGAAATGCTATTGAAATGTGTGGGTTTATTTTACATCCTACAGCTTTACTAAAGTAGTTAATTATTTCACTTATTTTTTTTAGTTAATTCTCTAATTATAACATCGTATCATCTGCAAAGGGTGTTAGTTTCATTTCCTCTATTCTAATTCCTTTGATCTATTTTCTTCTCTTATTGCTATTAATTTATTTTCTTTTCATATTGATATAACTAGCATTTCAAGTACAATATTTAATAACATTATTCATAATGAGCATCCTTGCTTCACTCCTAAAATTATTGGGAAGGCTTATATCCTATACCCATTACAGATCATGCTTGCTGATGGTTTTAGATATTACTTATTTTAAGGAAAGCTTCATTTATTCCTTACTTTGTAGTGGTTTTAATAATGAGTGTTTTATTTTGTCAAAAGCCTTTTCTGCAATTATTGAGATAATCATATTATTTCTGTTTATTATGTTATTGATATTGTCAATTATGCCATTATAATTTTCTTTATGCTGAATTAGCCCTGCATTCCTGGTATAAATCCCAGCTAGAAATAGAATATGTTCTTTGTGATTTATCATTGCAACCTCCTTGCTAGTATTTTATTTAAAACTTTTGCATCAATATTCACTAGAGAAATTGATCTGAGGCTTTCTTTTTCTGTTTTTGTTCTTTCACTTGTTCAATTTCTTTTTGTAAAATAAAGTTATTTAAGTATTTAGTTTCTTTTTTGGTTAATAAGAAACTGTACTGAAGAGAAGAGACATTTTGTTATAGAAATTTTCAGAAAGATTAAATAGGATAAGAGAGGAGATTGACACACACTATTCAGGAACAATGGCAGTGCTTCTTTTATTATGATTATTGATTCTAGCAATGAATAGAATTCTGGACCAGGACTTAGGAAGATTTGTCTTCCTGAGTTCAAATCTGGCCTCAAATATTTATTAGTTATGTAATGCTGAACAAGTCACTTAACCCTGTTTATCTCAATTTCCTCATTGGTAAAATGAATTGGAGAAGGAAATGGCAAACTACTTGCATTATTTTTAGCAAGAAAACCCAAAATAGATCATAAAGACTCAGACAATTGAAAAATTACTTGAAAACAATTGAAATTAATTCCAGAACTGAAAATATGAGGAAGATGGCAAAAGAAATGAGGGAATACAGTGAATTGTGACTATGGCTTTCTTGAAATATTAGACTGGGAAGAATAGTCATAATAAGGGGATTGGGCTTCTAAGCAGAAGTTATTCTAAGATATAGTCTGTAGTGTGAGCTTCAAAGCTACAGAAAAATCACAATCTTTCAGGTCTTAATTTTTCCCCTGTTTAAAATCTCTCAAAAACTTTGGAATTGATTGCTTGCCATGGGAGACACTGGCACTAGACTGTTCAACATGGCATGTCTTCATTAAAGAAGGTGCTGTGTTCTATAAATAAAGAAGAATTGATATAGCTCAAAAGAAAGCTATAGATCAATTTCCCTAGTGAATATTGATGCAAAAGGTTTTTTTTTTTTTTTGATAATTTCTTTTTATTTTCAAAATACATGCAAAGATAGTTGTCAACATTCACCCTTGGAAAACCTTGTGTTCCAAATTTTTCTCCCTTCCTTCTCCCCACCTTCACCCCCTAAACAGCAAGTAATCCAATATAGGTTAAACATGTGCAATTCTTTTAAATATATTTCCACATTTATCATGCTGCACAAGAAAAATCAGACCAAAAAGGTAAAAAAAATGAGAAAAAAATAAAAGCAAGCTAACAACACAAAAAAAAATGTGAAAATACCATGTTGTGATCCACATTCAGTACCCACCATCTTTTTTCTGGATGCAGATGGCTCTCTCCATAACAAGTCTATTGGAATTAGCCTGAATCACTTCATTGTTGTAAAGAGCCAAGTCCACCATAGTTGATCATCATATAATCTTGTTGTTGCTGTGTACAAGGTTCTCTTGATTCTATTCACTTGACTTGGCATCAGTTCATACAAATCTCTCCAGATCTTTATGAAATCATCCTTAAATAAAATGCCAGCAAGGAGATGCACAAATTCAGAGAATACATTCTAAACATTTACTTGAACTATTTGTGTCTCACCTGTGGTAGAGCATTCTGAATTAGGGTTGGTCTGATCAGCCACAGCCAGATACACTTTACCTTAACTGTAACATAGTAATGTCATTTTGGTCCTATTCAAAAACAAAGGACAATAACCAATCAACCAAAATGACTGGTGAGGAGACCACCAGAGAAAAGTCAGAATTTCTCAGGATCTTAATTTTCTCATCTTTAAAAAGAGGAGGTTAACCTAGATGGTCTTCCATTAGCTCTAATTCTTATATCCTATTCTCTTAAAATGAAAATTTGAGCTAGATGGTCTCTAAGTCACTCCTTTCTTGACCCTTGCCTCCTAACTCTGAACCAACAACTTGCCTCAGCTGACTTACTTGGAAGCTGTTATTATCCATTTGTGTTTTCCTCTGGGAACCTCCACTTTGAAAATGAAATGCCTGGCAAGTCAATGTTCCTTCAGTGGCTTCTCTACCTCTTTTCCAAGACTGTCTTCCTCCTCATTCCATTTCAACTCTATTTTCAGTTTTTCCTTCTTCTATTAGAATAAAAACTTCTGCAGGCAGTGGCTATCTTTCTTCTTTGCTTATAATTGTATTCTCAACATTTAGCACAGTGCCTAGCATTCAATAGATAATTTTTAACTTGAATTTGATTACATCTTGGGATTACAAATATCTTAAATTTCTCCAAATGGTGCTCATATTAAAAAAAAAAAAATCACTGTACTGTTTTTCCTTTCCAGTTTATAAATAGGCCTCCTAAAATAATGTCCATTATTGGGAACAATAGTACAAATAAAAAGATTTCATAAGGATCATCTCCTCCCTCATTCTGGACATTATGTCTATATTAACGTAGCATGAGACTACTTCAGCTATTTTGCCTACCATTTCACATTATTGATTTTCCTCCCCCGCACCTCCCTACTTGCAAGCTTGCAGCCCACAAAGATCTCATTTGTACCCATCTCCTTCTTGCCTAAATGTTTTTTGAATTCACATGTAAGGTTTACATTATTTTTATATGGCTCTTAAATTACAATGTGTTCTTCATCTTAATTTAGTACCAAATCCCAAAATTGCCTCTGGCCAATCATGATAATGATCAGGATGAACAAAGCAGAATTTACATAACACTTAAAGGTTTGCAAAATGCTTTTTAATACATTGTCTCATAATCTTATGAAGTAGGAATGATTGTTATTAATTATCTCCATCCTCATTTTGCATTTTGTTCTCTATTCATTAACTACTTTATTTAAGGAATATTTATTGAATCCTGTGCTAGGCTCTGAAAAAGGTGAAGAGATATTGAAAATGGCCCTTTCCTCTTGATAATTTATAATTACATAGGAAAAAATAAACCATGGGTATGAAAAACTGTACAATAAAATATCAGTTACAGAATTATCACAAAATGACTACTAGCTCACTTCAAGTTAGATCAGAGAGCAAATTGGAGTATGAAACTTTTGACTTACACCATTAAGGATATGTAAAAGAAGAGGATGAGGAAAGAGAACAGTGTGAACAAAGACATTAAGGCACCTTAAGCTTACAGAATTTGAGGAATTGAAGATGTTTGCCAGGAAAGCAAGGCAATAAGTAGCCAGAGATAAGGATGGAAATTTGCAAGGGTCAGATAGTGGAAAATCTGGACTTTGTTGGGTAGACAGTTGGGAGCAGTTAAAGGTTTCAAACAGGGGGTGATGCTATCAAAATAGTGCTTTAAGAAAATTAATCCAGGAACATAGTACAGGGTATATTGCTGGCTCCGAGGCTTATTACCTTTTCTACTGAGAATGAATTCTATGATTGCTTCCTGCTGGTCAAAAAAGAGACATCTGTTTACTTTGGAACAGAACTGCTACTTCTAGCTATAAGCTCCCTCCTCCTTCCCAATCAGCCAATTTTCTAGTTTTTCTCTCCCATTCCTTTCCAGTAAATTTTTATATTCATTCATTTGGGGGAGGGTAGTGTAATACATGAGGCTATTATAGCCAGTCATAAGAAGCTTACAACAGTTACATCTCTCCTCTCTAACCTTAAGAGACTTTTCTATCCTTTACTTTCCAGAAGAGTCATATACTACCCCCCCCATCTCTTCTCAAGCACAGAATGAATTGTTAGTTAATTAGCAGCCTTCTTAGTTGATTTCACTTAACAACTTAACAACTAGCTGCTAATTTACATGAAATCACACTCAGAAAGAATTTTTAAAGGTACAAAAACACATAGTCTAAAACATAAATTTGAACCAAACAGACATGTAATAACTCACTTCTGTATAATTGCAATATGAATCAATCAACCAGTACATATATATTAAGCACTTGCTATGTGCCAGAAACTACCCTAAGCATCGTAAATATAAAAGAAGACCAAAGACAGTTCCTGCCTTCAAGAAGTTCATAGTGCAATGGGAAAGATAACATTCAAATAAATATATAAAAAGCAAGATCTATATAGCATAAGAAGAATCAACTAACAGAGAGAGAGCAGTAGAATTAAGAGGGATTGGGAAGCTTTCCTGTAGAAGATGGATTTTTAATTGGGACTTAAAGGAAATTAGAAATGTCAGTAGGCAGATCAGAGGAAGAAGAGCTTTCCCGCAAAGGAGACATTCAGCGAGACAACCTGGCACTAAGTGATAGGGTTGGGAAATACGGTATAAAATGACTGGAAAGGTAGATGAGGTTTATATTGTGAGGGGCTTTGCATGTCCAACAGGTAATTCTGGAGATTATAGGAATGATTAAAATTTTTTCAATGAGGGAAAGCAGACCAACACTCAGGAAAATCATGGAGCACATAACAGTTTGGCAACAGTTAACACGAGCTCCTTTGAGGGCAACCATTATCTTATTTCTTTGTAGTCCCAGCCCTTAGCTATGTGTCTGGCACACAGAGTAAGCACTTTGACTAGTCCTCCATTATCCAGTTATTCCTTCCACAATTTAGGGGTTAGGAACAGGGTGGTGTTGCCATCTGCAAAATCCAAATAAAAATTGTTGGTACCTTTTCAGACCAGAGAAAGAAGACAGCTAGATGGTGCAATGGATAGAGCACTGGCTTCTAGGCTGAGTTTAAATTTGACCTTACACACTTACTAGCTGGGTGATCATGAGCAAGCCACTTAATCCCGATTACTCCCCCATATACACATAAATCTCCAGAACATAGGAGTTTTAATTATGATGGTATTGAAAGATAAAATATGTTGTTACTATACTATGCACATATTTTATGCATTTCTGAGTTTCTAAACTTTTTCTCTGTTGTCTATTGATCTTCACATGGTTCTTACAAAACTCCAAAGATTCTTATGTCAGAACTAGAATATATTGAAACCATGATGTGAAAAGCATGATGTAAAAGTGATAACTGAATTTTATAGGGAAGATCTCTCCAGGACTTCCTCTGAGCCTTGTAACATCATTTAATATGAGTAAGGCGCTCATTCTTCTATTTTCACTTACCCCCATCACATTTATCCAGGGTAACATTGTTTCACAAATCATAATTGGTCAGTCTACTTAATGTCTACGTTGTGTATCAAATATAACAAACCTGTGATTTCATTGGAGTAAGAAGCCCTTGGTAAGTGACTTCTGCCAAGGTACATCAGTACTTTAGAGAAGTACCTAGATCACATGAATAAATTAGGAACAGGGGTTCAGGATGTTTCAAAAGTATTTGTAAGAATTTTCATATGTTCAGAAGCCAAGATTTTCTAGACTCCAAGACCTGTTCTCTCTCACAGTACACTAGGATTTCTCTCATATATTATAGTCACAGAAACTCACTTTTTTATTCATGTACAGAAAGCCTTTA
The DNA here is from genome assembly GCF_902635505.1 of Sarcophilus harrisii. Classification (NCBI taxonomy): domain Eukaryota; kingdom Metazoa; phylum Chordata; class Mammalia; order Dasyuromorphia; family Dasyuridae; genus Sarcophilus; species Sarcophilus harrisii. Next base: position 128,752,702 of record NC_045429.1, read on the forward strand.
ATTTCTTTGACCTGATATTTTTTAACTTTAATTTACAAATCATTGAGCCAGATATTTAATCACATTTATAGTTAAAGTAAACTAGAAGGGAAATCTACTTTAAAAACAGTAATATTATTTCTAAAACTGACAATGAAAATCATAGGTATATTAGATTCTGTTGTGCTTAAACATTTTATGGATGATTAGAAGTCATCAGCTTCATAAAGGCTTTCTAAAGCATAAGAAACAACTCCTATAATATTGCCTAGTTCTTTATTTTTTGCTTTGACCAATTTTTTTTGACAATGAAAGTGCATTATGTCTGACATAAATATTAATTGTTCATATGTTAGTACATATCAATACAAGTTAAATTAAAGAGTTTTATTTTATTTCTAGTAGAATTTCACATATATCTGTAAGCAAATCCAGAAAGTAAAATTCAGATAAAAGGAGTTCAATATCAAGAACTAATGCTATAATTATCTAATAATGATTTTAATGTATTGTTGAGATTATGGAGAGAAGTCAGATGTGTAGAATTGAAATTGACAACAAATGTTTTTTATTGATGTTTTTTAGAAGAATTTACCTCATAATAAATGAACCATGAAACCGGATTGTTCTGAGGTGAATTTCCCATATTTTAACTTCAAAGTCTCTTTGAAGCTTATCAATCTCTGTGTTGGTCAGGTATTGATTGTTATTTTTATTTTGTAAGAAGAAAGCGAGGGGTCAGCCAAGGACTTTTCAAAGGGCATGTAGTGAGATAATATAAACCTGAATATGAGCTTTCTTTTAAAGTTTGCTTTCTGTTCCTTTCTTGATGGCACTGAATTGAATGCCTTGAATTAGGCCCACTTTCTCATTATAAAAATAGCTTCTATACTCGAGCAAGTATAAAGATCAGAAGAATTTAATGCCTTGTAGAGTATCCATTAAACCATGCATGAAGCTAAGATATAAAGATGATTCACTCAAGCCCTCAAATAAGTTTTTTTCCTCTATTCAGTATTCCTCAAAGCCTCAAAGAATGCTATACTTGAAATTAAAATAATAATTGATATTTGTGTTCATTTTAAATAAGGCCATTTAAACACAAAGGAAGAAAGAGAGAAGAAAAACTGAAAGAAAAAAGGGAGTAGAGGAGGAGGGAGAAGAACAACAAAAGGAGGAAGGGAAAGGAGGAAAGAGAAGAAAATGGAGGGAGAAAGAGGAAAAGAGAGAGGAGGAAAAGACAGAGGGAATGGGGAAAAGGGGAGAGTAATGGAAAAAGAAAGAGGGAGAGAGGGAAAGAGAAGAGAGAGAAAGAAGGGGGAGAGAAGAAGGAGTAGAGGGAAATATTATTAAATGCTTTCAATATGCCTGCCACTGTGCGATTTATATCTGTGTGATTTATATCTGGCCACTGGACCCTGATGACTCTGGAGGAGAAAGTGAGGCAGGTGATGTTGCCCTGTCCTCCCTCTTCTAAATCCAATTCATTTGCATATCATAGCATCAACTCCTTGATATCATGATTCTCTTTGAGGGACAAACAATAATAAGCACTGGTAGTGCAAATACAGGACAAAAAGGACCTTGTCTTGGAAGAACTTACCTTCTTTTTTTTTTTTTTTTAATTCAAGCTTTTTATTTTTCAAAACATATGCGTGGATAATTCTTCAACATTAGCCCTTGCAAAGCCTTATGTTCCAATCCCTTTCCCCTTTTCCTCACCCCCTCCACCTTTTCCTCACGACCTCCCCTAGATGACAATAGTCCAATATATGTTAAACATAGTAGAAATATATGAAGAACTTATCTCCTTTTTTTGCTTTTTTTGCTTTTTTTTTGTATTTTTTTTTTTTTTTTTTTTTGCTGAGGCAATTGGGGTTAAGTGACTTGCCCAGGGTCACACAGCTAGGAAGTGTCTGAGGCCAAATTTAAACTCAGTCCTCCTGACTTCAGGGCTGGTGCTCTATCCACTGGGCCACTTAGCTGCCCCTAAGAAAGTAGCCTTCTAATGATACAAGATAACATATAACACACAAAAAAAATACATGTCACCTTTATTATATTAAAATCTTTGGGAACCCTGTGAGTTGACTTTTGCTGAGCCCCTTATTTTAACATATTTTATATTTCCAGTTCAACAGATTCTCAAGTCCTTAGAATTATCTAAAAGAGTTTCTGTAGTTTAAATTCTACTCCAGACATTAAAGAAAATAAGGACAAGCAAAAATTATGAGCTGGATAGAGAGTCAAGGAATTAAAACTTGGGAACTTATACTTCAGGAATTAGTCATTCATTCTTTTTAAGTTTTAGATCCTCAAAACATCTTTTCTGATCATAATTTCAATTTCAAGAGGTCTTTTGAGCTTGGATAGGGAAAAAACTGTATCTTGATTTTAATATGCTTGGTTTCCTTTGTAATCCTATATATTCTGTTTTATGCATTTAAAAACTTTATTCTGAGAAGTACACTATAGGCTAGCCGAGAGTCTATGACATAAGATAAGAAACCCTGACCTAAATGTAAATATGGACAAGAACTAAGAGCCCTGAACTATAGGGTGAGAGATAAAATTTATAACCATTGCCAAGACGTCTGTAGTCTTGTCAATTCACCAAGGATTTTTTTTTTAACAAATGGAAAATGAATAAAGTTGTCATCTATCTCACTGTGATATTAAAAGAGTTATTGAGATTTTGCTGTTGTTATTGTTTAACAGGTAGATTTACTTGGGCACAATGGGAAAGATGTGTTATGTGAATTGGAATTGTTGATATTATTACAATAAAACTCAGTTATACTATTTTCACAAATGTTTCTCTACTTAGTCTCTAAAAGATTAAGGTGAAAAATTTCCATTATGATAATGCTAAGCAGACAGCATGCTTGGTTGTAAACAGTTCTTTAGAAAAAGAAATGAAAAAAGTGAAAGGCTTAAAGATGATACCCAACCTCTATACCAAAAAGCTGTCAAGTTACTCTCTAACAAAGCAAAGAATGATTAAAAAGCCAGATTTGCTTCAAAAACAGGTCATGTTAAACATATTATTTCCTTTTGAGAGAGTCATATCTAGATAGTTTGCCAAAATTTTAATAAAATACTCAACAAAACTTTTCCATGCTCTTTGGGGGGATGTGAGGGGGTGGAAAGATAGGGTCTGTATAAATGAGACAGATTGAAATCTTTACAAATTAATAGTGTCCCAAACTGCAAGCTTTGTCAACATCAGCAATAATAACTAATATTTATGAAGCACTTTGATTTTCAAAACTTGTTAGAAATATTATTTCATTTTATATCATTAACAACCCTAGGAAGTAGAATTTCCTAAGTAGGAGGTCATCTATTTTACAAAAAAAGGCAATTAAGGCAAATAGAGGGTAGGTAACTTGCCCAGGATCACACACATAGTAAATGTGGGTGTCTAGTAGTTAATTTAGATATTCCTAACTCCCTGTTCAGCACTCTGTTCATTTTGCCACTTGGAAAATACCCCAAATGGAAGGCCCAGAAGGAACTCATAAAGAGAAGTCTGAGCAAAGGGATATTCCAGAGAAGACACCAAGTATTTAGGGAAAGTCTTGCCTGTCATCCCCGCCTAGAGGGAAAGTTTACTGAAAATACAGAGACAATAAGACTAACTGTTCTTATTTTTGTTGGTGCTTTTTAGGATGTTCAGTTGTATTTGTTGCCTATACTTTCTGTATTTATATAAAAACACACTTGAAGGCAGGGGATTTTTTTTTTTTTTTTTTTTTTGCTATCTTTTTCTGAATTTTGTCTTCTGATTATGTCTGTGAATGTGTGTGTATATGTATATGTGTGAAAGTGGGAATTGTCATGTCCCCATTGGGAATGACAATTCCCACTTTCACACACACACATAAAAGAACTTTTTTTTTTGATATCTAGCTTTGTGATATGCATATACTGTTTTCTCCTTCTGGCTTCTTTCAGATTAAATCCTTTTCACTAGATTTTCAAAGTTCCAGGGAAATAAATTCTTGATGCTTCTTTTTATATGTGCTCCAATCCTGGCCAGGAACCTGTCATTCCTATATTTTTAATTGTGACCTGGAAATTCTGAAGTTCTTTAATTGCCTAGTAGTCATGACATAGAAAGTGCTATTGTTAGACATTGTGCTAAGCCTTAAGAATACAAATATAAGCAAAAATGAAGAAAAAGATTTCAATTAAATTTAACTAGAAGAGTCCTCACACATCATGTAGTCCAATTTATTTCTGAAAAGGTATCACAACTTAGTGAAGTGATGAGACAGTGCATTTTACTTTTAGCTAACTAGTTATTAAGGAGAATTTTTCTTACTTTAATCTAAAATTTATTTTTCTGTAACCCATTATCTCTATTTTGATATTTTAAGGAGCATGCCAGTGCAATGTTCTTCTCTAAAATACAATGTTCTGTGGGAGCAGGTTTCTTGGGGGGCTTCTGGAGACAACCTTTCTTTCAGTTCAAAGTAATAGTCACCTCAAATGCAGCCAGGGATTAAAGTCGGAATTCTTTATTGTCTCCATCCAAGTCTTGTCCTTCTTTGAGGTCTATCTCTCTCCTTGATTCCAAGAGCTCCTGACGCTAATCCTTTGCCTCTGCCAGCTTCAACCTCCAGCCAGCACAAAGGTGGAAGATGGAATCAATCTGTCTTGTGTGTCTGGCCCTGAGAGCTTCTTGCTTATATGCTGTACACTGAGTACACATCAATCATTATATCACTAGGAAACCATTATTTGTATTAAGTATTAAGTAACAGTATTAAATCACTGTTTCCTCAATTCTGTAGTACCTTGTTTCAAGTTCTGGCCCATAACATCTCCTTGTAGGATCAGATCAATCATACTGAACCATGCTAAATTAGATAAATATTGTCTCTATCAATTCCACTGTCTTAATACCTTGTAAGAATCATAACATGTCAGTCCTTGAAATACTCATCAGGTATCATGATCCTATGTTTGTCACTCTCCACTTTCTGTATGTCATTCTCAGTTTCATGTTATCATTCCTTAATTCCTTCAACAAATCTTTGAATGGCATGCTTTTCAGTTTCCTCATCATCTTATTCTCTTTTTCCAAGCCTCAATTTATTTCAGCAATGGTAAAAATTTGTCTCTTAGTTATTTCTAACTAATTATCTCAGTACCCTAGAACATGCAGTTGATCTGTGCCTAGTTATTTTATCTCATATAAATTGATTGCACTAATATTGACAGATATGCGTATGCTTTTTAAATTTTTAGGGTTTCAACTCTCTGTCAGACACTTTTCTTCTTAATTTTCTAATCCAAAGATCATCTATTTGGGAGAGAAAGTGAAAACAAAGATCTGAATAATTCTTCTTTTGTTTTTTACTTATTTCCCCACCCATCATGTTCCTATCCTCTATTTGATCCTCATCTCTTTTCCATTCGAGTTTTTTTTAAATCCCCTTTTTTTCTTGACCATTTTCATATTGGATACTATGTTCTGTTTGCCAACGTCCTGGAAACATCCTTCCTTTCTGATCTATCTTCTCCTTTATTTTTCCATGCAATCAGTAAGTGCATCCACCTAGAAGAACTTCTAGATTTCATCCTTCCATAGTTAATGGAAATCTTTGGCTCTATGGTAATAAGCCTACAATGGTACCTTTTCCCCCTTTAGACTAAATTTTACTTCCTAGTAGACTAAACTCTCTAACCAGTTCATAATTTTTACTTTCTTTCCTTTCTTTAAAGTCTGGAGTAGACATTAAAATACACAAACTCTTTTAGACAGCTCAAAGGACTTTAGAAGAAACAATCTGTGAACTTGAAATATAAAATATGTTAAAAATAAGGGATTCAGCAAAAATCAACTCATAGGGTCCCCAAAGACTTTAATATTATTTTATTTTGTTTATTAGTTAAATTTGACTAGATTAATAAGTGCTATCTATGTGTCTTAACATAATGAATCAAGAAATTGTTATAGTCAGGAAGACTAGATTCAAGCCCCATCTCTGACAAATACTAGCTGTATAATTTCAGTAAATTCACTTAATCTTTCATCAGTTTATTTTTTAATTTTATTTGCTTTGTTCCAAACTTAGGAAATAAAACAAGAATTCCCATAAGAGAGTAGAAAATAAGATGAAACTACAAATCTATTATGTACAACTTGTTACTTCTTTTAAATATTTAATAAAGTTGTCATAACTTTCTTTTTTTTTCTTCTCTCCTTTCTCCATGCCCTAAATATGGCTACCCTTAGACACAAAGTGTGCATGTGTGTGTATGTGTCTATGTAGAAAAAGTATACTTACTTCTATTATATCAATCCTTTTTTCTGGATGCAAATAGAATCTTCCTTCACATGTTCTTTGTAGTCAAATTAAGGATTTGTAATAGTCAAAATTACTTAGTCACGTGTTCTTAAAACAATATCATTGTTACTACATATATCATTCTCTTGGTTCTGTTTATTTTGTTCTTCATATTTTGTATATCCATGTTTTCCTAGGATCATTGAGTTCATCATTTCTTATAGCACAGTAGTATTCCATCACAATCATATATAATAATATGTTCAATAATTCATCACTTTAATCCTTTAACATCACATCACAACATCTTTAAGATGACAAGTGGCAGAAAAGGTGCTTACCTCCATTGTGAGAGGAAGTTTTCTTATACAAAAGTATGTTATGGTAATACAAACATGGTTCTGATCTATATAACTACATGCAAATTAGGTCCTCTTTAGGTTATATAGTTTGTCTATTTTCATTCTTATCAGCCAATAGAAGCTATGATTCATTTTTCAAGAAAGTTTAAATCATACCAAGAAAGTGGTAAATGTCCCTATTGACAGTTGTTCTCACATTTACAACTATTGGGGGTGGAATAAAGTCAATATTAGGAAGATATTAGTTTTAAACTGGTCAAATGTTTATAGAAATATATAATAATAATATTTTCTTACATTCAAGTTTCGGACAAAATTGGTCTTTCTTTAATAGAAAAGTCTGATCTGGAATGGTAAGCAATTTTTGCCACTTAAAATGCTGGCTAATTTCTTGTGCTATACTAGCAACTGAACAATTTTTATTATTGTGAGATCAAGACAGCTTACGTTTGCTAAATAGAGGTATTCTGATTTTTAGGAAATTAGGTCTCTTGTTGGATATGGATCCCTAATTATGCAACCTGTCCATAACTACCTACCAATATTTTAATAAATATTTGATTTGTTTCCTGATATTGATATCAGTTGAATTCTCAATTGAGAACTTTTGTTTCTAGTGCTTATAGTAGTTTTTACTTTATGTTCAGAAATTCTCATTTGGGATTTGAGGGAAGGAAATGAGAGAAAATTAAAAGAGGCTGTTAGACTGTTAAAGATCTCTATTTCCTTTAGAGGAAATTTAAGCACTATTTCTGGGTGCAAGAATACTTATAGTTTAATATCATGATTCCATGTAACCTCTTTCTGCAGAGGAGGGTGGGAAAGAGAATTGCTATGACAGCTTCTATAATAAAATAATGTTCATTTATGATCTTATACCTTTACATAGGAATGGTAATGATAAATACCTGGCAATTTATATGCCTTCTTGTTATTCAAGTAGTAAACTATCTGAAGCCACTGCAGTGTCCTTGCTGGGGATCTTTTCCATGCTATGACTAAGTAGTCCTTTTTCTGTTAACTGTTAGATGATTTACAAATGTCTCATTTTATTGCAATTTCAATGCTAAAATATCAGCCCATCCTTTGAAAACTCTAACCTACAAGAAGCCCTCATTTTATAGATGAGGATATTGAAGTCCAAATAGCTTAGGTGATTTGCCAAAGTTCATATAATAATGACTCGAAACCCTGAGAGAGGAACTCTCTAGTTAATTTGGAGATCATGTGGAATTATACAAGACTGAATTCTGTTATAGAACCTCTGAGAGTAGGTACATTCAAAGAATAGGTCATTAAGCAACCAGGGGAAGTACTAAATACACATGTGCACACATGTGTGTACATATTTACATGCATGTACATAGATATGTGCACCTGTATGATACTTTAAACTTTGTAAAGACTTAATATGGTTTGTTCCATATACAGCCCTGGGAGGCAGGAATTAAAAATGTGTAATTCACATTTTACAAAAGAAATAATAAGACCTAAAGTTAAGTGATCTAGCCAGTGTAATGTCTGGGCTAGCTCTCTGGAGGATCTCAGGACCAGCCTTGGTCTTAGTGGAGGAGTGAAGTAGGCAGGAGAGCCACCAGGAGGATGGTCAAAGAAGGAATGTCTCTATTTCCAGTGCTCTCAGCCTTTAAATACCCTATTACCATTACATCATTACAGAACACTAAATATGTATGAACTAGAGAAACGGTCTCAATCGGACTGTAAGTATCTTTGTTTCAAGTATACTTTTCTCAGAGTTCACCAATGTCTGCAGTCCTCTACAAGCCAGGATAACACACTTGTTAAATATCAAAAATGGGATTCAAGCCTAGTTTCCTCCTGACTTCAATATCAACATTATTTCCACTCTCCCATACCCTGAATAAAATTATTCAGCTTAACATACAGCTTGACAAATAAAAACAGAAAACATTGTTTTGCTTTTGTTTTTATTTTTTCTAATTTATTGACTAAAATACTAGAATTTAGGAATCACATTCTCGACTTATACTTTTCTATAGCATAAATTCAACAATTAAATCCATTAGGTATTTATATTACACATATTTAATCAGACATAATGGAAGGTGATGAGAATACAAAGATTAAATCACCTATGACTTCAAGGTGTTTATTTGCTCCAAAGAAGAAGGCATACCCAAAATATATGTAAACTATGTAACCAAAAAAAAAAATAGAAATTGTTTTCTGTGGGTGCTCTAACAACACTTGGAAATCAGGAAAATTTTCCTCTAAGAAATGGTACCGTGGGTCTATTTTAAAGGACACTCGGTATTTTATATCATAGTAGTGTGGAGGAAGAACCTTCCAAGACTTGACATCACCATGTGCAGAGGCAGATAAATAGGAGATAGGAAATCATATATGAGAATGAGAAATAAGAAAACTTACGTGAAATGTAGTCAAAGTCAAATAGTCATAGACACAGAATGCACAATATGTTTTGTAGAGAGGTTAGAATTATGAAATGAATGTCTGCACAAAATTCAGCATTTATTTGCTGAGCCCTCAACAGTGAGATCCATTAAGTTGCTTAAAAGAAATCTGAGTCAACCCAATTTGGAAACAGAGACCATCAAAACTTCAATGCCAATCAGTAAAAGGATCAGGACCCAAAATACCCCAGGAAATTGCAGCCTGGGGGAGATAAGAAGATTAAGTCTTTTAAAAAGTACTACTATAGTTAATCATACAGAAGATCTTGTTGTTGAAGAACCATAAAGAATTGTGTTTCTGTTACTATGGACAATTCCTAGCCATTAATTCCTAGTCATTGGTAGCAATTGAGTTGGGACAGTATGGCATATAGTCAGAGATATACTAGAAATGTATAAGAGCTGACTCTCCAAAAACATGACAGACATTTAATTTTTAATCTATATAATTAACATTTTCTTTATTGTGTTCTTAAGTTTAGATAATCAACAAAACAGTAAATGAAGTACTGCTTTTAGTACTAGTTTTATTTCAGTAAGACTTCTTATCACATGGGCATCTCATAATAATGTATATGGCCAAATGAACTGTATAAACTTAGGCTATTTTGGCTTTCATCTAAACAATGTCTTTAAGTTTTAATTGAAATAAAATCTAGCAGTGTTCATGTGTATATACAAAACTGTTAAAACAATTCAAGGCCCTAAAACAAATAAAACACTCCACTGTTGCAGTTACTAGAATACAAAATAATTTTATTTTCTTTAATTTTAATAGTTATCTTATTCTGTTCATATTTTTGAGTCTTAGAGAAATATCTATGATAAAAAGAACCCTGGTTAATATTGTAAGGACTCGTACTTCTCTCAACTGAAATCCTCACCCAGAAATCTGGGGGAAAAAAATTCTTAAATGAATACTCCATCATATTGGCAATAGTTATATACCTCCAAGTTCACTATTCATACTATATTTAAAGAAAGTTTATTAATAGGAAAAGATTAATCAAAGAATATTGTATACTTTCTAAGTGAATTTATTCAATCTTTATTTCCCATAATGGCCTACACAGAGTATTTCTCAAAATCCTAGAGTATTAGCTCCTTTCACAGAAGAATCCCCTTTAGAGGCAATGTCCCATATCTATCTCACTAATGATCTCAGCTTCACTTCTCTGCTGCCCAGATGGTAATTCTATGTTGCCTTAAATGTCCTCATCTGGACCATTCTGATTAACTCTTATAGAATATTCTCTCAAGAGATTTTTTCATGAATGTTCCTGAAAAGTTGTTAAGGAACCTGGAAAAGTGACTCATCTTTTAACTTTGAAGCACTTCCTTGGGCACTTATATGTAGATTCAATCATGTGAAAACTTCTGGTATAGATAGCATATCCAAGTTAGATATCCAATTCCTTCATGTCCTTGTTGTTAAGTACTTAAATGATCTGTGATTTAATCTTAGTAAGTGATCTCCCTGCCTTTCTCCTGTTCTCCAATCAGTGAATATCACCAATCTCACTTATCTTTCCTATAAGCCATGAAAATGCACCTAATTTAGGCTTTTGTGTATGGAGCATCCCTTGCCTAATAGAATAAGTTTTATGGTCTAGGACAAGCAGTCATAAACTGCAATTCAGAGAACTCCAATCCATGGTTAGATTTCAGAGGATCTGTAAACTTATGTGGGGAAAACATCTTTATTTTCATTAATCTTTAGCTGAAGTTTAATATGTTGTTCAATTATGGATGTAGCTTATATATATCATAGTAATATTAATAGTACCTGTGACTTTATCACCAATAGAAACCACAAGTTTATCTATTGCATATTTAATTGAAAATATCTCAAAATATCATTTAAGTTCCTATTTCTTTTAAAAATATTTATTTTATTAAATATTTCCCTGTTACATGAAAATATTTTTAACATTTGAACTGAGTTTAAAATTCTCTCTCACTTTTTACTCTGCTTCAGCCATTGAGAAGGCAAGCAATATTATATTAATTATGCAGGTAAAGGCATGTAAAACTTATTTCCATATTATCCATGTTGCAAAAGGACATACACAGAAACAAGAAAAATAAAGTTTTTTAAAAATATGTTTCAATCTGTATTCAAAGTCCTTCAGTGCATCCAGTTGACTAGATGTGGATAGCATTTTTAATCATGAATCTTTTGGAATTGTCTTGATCAGAGTGCCTAAGTCTTTCTTAGTTCTTTATCCATACAGTATTACTATTACTGTGTACAATGTTCTGGTTATGATCACTTTGCTTCAATTTATGTAAGCCTTCCTAGGTTTTTCTGAAATCATCTTGTTCATCATTTCGTATAGCACAATAGAATTTCATCACAGTCAAATGTCACAACTGGTTCAGCCATTTCCTCAATTGATGGATATCTCATCGATTCTTTGCCACCTCAAAAAGATCTGTGATAAATATTTTTGTACAGAGAAGTACTTTTCCCTTTTCTTTGATCTCTTTGGGATATTGGCCTAGTAGGGGTTTTTCTGCTGGTTAAGGTATATGTGTACTTTTATAGCCTTCTGGGCATAGTTCCAGATTGATTTCTAGAATGGTTTACCATTTTGCCAACGATGAATTAGTGTGCAAATTTTTCTACAACCCTTCCAGCATTTGTCATTTTCCTTTTTGGTCACGTTAGCCAATCTATTAGGCAATATGAGGTGATATCTCAAACCTATTTTAATTTGCATTTGTCTAATTAATAATGATTTATGGCATTTTTAATGTGACTATTAACAACTATTTCTTCTTCTGAAAACTGCCTGTTCATATACTTTAGGCATTTGTCAATTGGAGAATAGGTCTTATTTTTATAAAACTGCATTAGCTCCCTATATATCTGAGCAATGAAGCCTTATTAGAGAAGTTCACTGTAATTCTTTTTCTCTAATTCTGGTTTCATTGTTTTCTTTGTCCAAAATTTTTCATACAATCAAAATTAAGCATTTTACTTCCTGTGATCCTCTCTACCTTTTCTTTGGTCCTAAATATTCCCCTTATCCATAGATCTGACAGGTATGCTTTTGATGCTCCCACAATTTATTGTAGCACCATTTATGTCTAGATTATGTATATATTTTGACCTTATCTTGGTATATAAAGTATGAGATGGTGATATATGCCTACTTCCTGCCAAACTGCTTTCCAGTTTTCTGAGCAAGTACTAAATCTATTCCACTAATTGAATACTCTATTTCTTAGCCAGTACCAGAATGTTTTAATGACTTCAGCTTTGTAATAAAGTTTGAAGTACAACTAGGCTACTTTCCTTCATAATTTTTTTCATTAATTCTGTTGATTTTTTTGACTATTTGCCCTTCCAGATGAATTCTGTTATTATTTTTTTCTAAGTCTATAAAATCATTTTTTGGTAATTTGAATTAATTTTTTATTATATTGGTTCAACCTACTCATAAGCAATGAACATTTCTTCAGTTGTTTAGATCTGTCTTTATTTGTGTTGTAAATGTTTTATAATTATTTTCACATATTCTCTAGACTTGGCTGTTAGACAAGTATTTCAGATTGTCTGAAGTTATTTTAAATGAAATTTATCTTTCTATTCCTGTTAGATTTTGCTGGCAGTATAAAGAAGTACTGCTGGCTTGTGAGGTTTATTTTATATACTGTAACTTTGCTAAAGTTGTTAATTTTTTAAATTAGATTTTTAGTTCATTTTCTAAGGTTCATTAATAATATCATCATATCATATGTAAGGAATGATAGCTTTGTTTCCTCATTACCTATTCTAATTATTTTAATTTCTTTTCCTTGACTTATTCCTATAGTTAGAATTTCTAAAAACAAAACAAAATGTCAATGTACTGTTAAATAGTGGTGATAGTGGACATTTTTGTTTTGCCTTTGATTTTACATGGAAAGCTTCAAATTTCTCCTTATTACAAATAATACTATACTCTTGGTTTTGGATAGATATTACTTATCATTTTAAGGAAGACTCCATTGATTCCTGTGTTTTCTAGTGTTTTTGCAAGAACAATTGTTTTATTTTGTCCAAGACTTTCCCTGTATCTATTGATATAATTATATGATTTGTATTGTTTTTGTTATTGATATGGTCAACTATGCTGAAAATTTTTTCTAACATTGAAGCAATCTGCATTCCTGGTATAAATCCCATCCTGTCATAGTGTAAAAATCTTTGTGATATATTGCTTTAATTTCCTTTCTAGTATTTTATTTGAAGATTTTTGCATTGATATTTTTTTAGGAAGATGGTTTATAGTTTTCTCTGTTTTTATTCTCCCCAGTTTAGGTGTCATAAAAGAAAATTTGGTAGGACTTCATCTTTATCTATATTTTCCAAGTAGCTTATATGTTATTAAGATTACTTGTTACTTAACTGGTTGGTGGAATTCACTTGTAAATTTTTTTAGTCCCAGGGATTTTTTCTTAGGGAACTGTTGTTTGGATTGTTCAATATATTTTTTTTTCTAAGATAGAGTTATTAAAGTATTTTATTTCTTCTTTTGTTAATCTTGACAATTTGTATTTTTATAAAAACTTATCCATTTCACCTAGATTCTCAGTCTTACTGACACAATAACTTCTAATAATTGATTTAATTTCTTCTTCATTGGTAGAATATTGACCCTTTTCATTTTTGACACTGATAATTTGATCTTTTTTTAAATCAAATTAAACAAATCTATTTTATTCTTTTTTGTAAAACCAGATCCTAGTTTTACTTGTTAATTTAAGTTTATTTTTGTTATTACTTTCAATTTTATTAACTCTTTTTTGATTTTTAAGATTGTCATTCATTTATTCTTTCCTAGTTTTTTTTAAATTGCATGGTCAATTCATTTATCTGCTATTTCTTCCTTTTATTAATGCATGCATTTTAAAATATAAAATTTCTTCAAAGTAGTGGTACTTTTAAAAATAATTTGTTCTTTGAACTACTCATTGTTAGAATTGGATTATTTAGTTTCCAATACATTCTTAATTTATACTTCCATTACCCTTTTTTGAATATAATTCTTATTGAATTGTGGTCTGAAAAATGGGTATTTATTATTTGTGCCTTTTTGCATTTAATTGTGAGGATTTTCTCTTCCAATACATGGTCAGTTTTTGTGAGGCACAAGGTACAGTTGAGAAAAAAGGCATAGTCTTTTCTGTACTCATTCATTTTTTCCAGAAATCTATTATATCTAAGTTTTTAAATATTTTGTTCATCTCTTTGGATTCATTATTATTTATTTTATGATTAGATTTATCTAATTCTGAGAGGAAAAACCTGAGATTCCTGGCGGGGGGGGGGGGGGTTTGTTGTTGTTGGTTTTTTTTAGTTTTTAGTTTTAAGTTTTACTAATATTTCCTCTTATAATTTATTTAACTTTAAGAATTTGGATGCTGTGCCATTTCAAGCATACTTTTAATGTTGATATTACTTCATTGTCTATGATGTCTTTAAGCAAGATGTAGTTTCCCAGCTTATCTCTTTTAATTAGGCCTGGTTTTGCTTTTGTTTTATATGAAATTGTGATTGTCATGTCTGCCTTTTTTACTTCAACTGAAGCATAATAGCTTCTGTTCTAACCCCTTATTTTAACTCTCTGTTGTGTCTCATTCTTTCAAGTGTATTTAAACAACATATTGTTGGCTTCTGGTTTCTAATCCATTTCTATTTCATGGGTAAGTTTATCCAGTTTTCATTCACAGTTATGATTATTGCATTGTAATTTCACTCTATCCTGTTTTCTTCTGTTTGTTTCTCTGTCTCTGTCTTGTGACAAAATTCAGAATACAGTCAAAACTAAATTTATTCAGTCAGTTTATCAATAACTTTTTTCCTTTGGAATTCAAAGTAGTTTATATAGGATGTTCTTCTATTATCAGATGTGGTGACAATGATTGTTATCCATTTTTCAAATAAAACTTAAGAAAAAAGTAGATAATTCTTAACATTAAATTCTCTCCTTGAAGTTGCTTTCCTGTGTTAGTATTAGTTGTTACCCTTTCTCATATCTCCACACATATAAAACTACTTACCCAAACCATCTGAACTTACCCTTACACACTCATTCCTGTTTCTTTTCTCCTTTTCAGTTTACTATCCGCAATTTTCTCTTCAGCTTACTCAAAATCCTTTTCCTTCTTCCCTTCCCTTACTTATTCCCCAAAGGTAATTCAGTCCCACAGAGAGTAGATGCTTATTTTATCCACTTTTCAGAGATAAGGGAGCAAGCAACTTAAGTGCAGTTACATGACTAAAATGGTAATAGAATGGATAACCTTGATCCCCAGGGCAAGTTGGGGCTCTCTGAATGGTATATAAAGAAATGGATGATGTGCTTGGTTCATTTTCCCCACAAAGATGATGGGCAGGATTGGAATCGATCTGTCTTCAATTCCTTTTTTTCTCCCCCTCATTGTCTACCCTCCTCCCTCAGCCACTTGCAGTACTACCAAAGTTGATATGAAATATTTGAGAGGTTTCTTCACAATCTTCATTTGCTTCATTCAATTCCTATTTTTGAACCTATAGTGACAGCTGCCTTTTACCTCATACCTCTCTCTCTTTAAGTGGTACCCTTAGCAAATAATTCATTGCCATCTCCAAAGTGAACTTCCTCACGATATAAATTACATCTATTTATGCAACCATCATAATTACAGTATCTTAAAATCCCATCTGTGGCACAAAAGATATTTCCATTATCGTGTTTCTATTGTATGTAAGCTATCCTTAAATATCAAAAACTAAGATACTTGTCATGGGGGAAAGGGGAGAAAGGGAATAATGCCTATAGAAACTTCTCCCTGTACTCCTTGAAAAAATGGCATTTATTAGATGCTTTTAGAGAAGTGAACTAACAGCTAATTTGAATTAAATAAATGAATTCATTACTTCCCAATATTGCTAATTAATACACACTTATATATTTGACAAGAAATGTAAGAACAAATAAGAAAATTTGATTTTATTACTGGAACTCTATGTGTGTGTATTTGTGTGTGGTTGTGTGTGTGAACAATTTGAATATACCCACCAAATAGATAGATGTCAGAATAATAATATGAGGAATAAAACTCATAGTCAAGTTTAGGTAATGGAGTCTAATGGGTGTTTTGAACAATGACCTTACTTGTGAAGATATTTAAATTCTGGGTAAGAATAGGAGAGAATTTCAGAAATTAAAATAGAGATTTAATTTTTTAAAATCATGTTTTAAATATAATTTTATTTAAAAATTTTGTTCATGACAGAAAAATAGAAAATATTGCTGGTTTTTGTGCCCCACTTCTACCATACCATTCAGAATGAAAGAAAATGATACTAGAAGGGACTAGAAACTGCACTCTATTTAAGCCAGCTATTAATTGTAACAGATCTAATGGAGATCAAAGCCATAAAGACTACAAGCATGCTTAATAATTTTAAAAGAAAAGTAAGAGTAGCTATTAAATATGAGAAGCACTAAAGCATATCACAAAAAATATAATTGGTTTTATATTAAGGTATAAAAATGTTCTAATTGCTATTTTTTCCTAGTCTGTGGGATTGTCTCTCCATGCATAATCTGATCAGAATTTTTCCAAGCAAACTTCAGAGAAAAAAAAACAATAATAATGAAAAAAAGATAGAATAAAATTAAAACAACTAAATTCTGAGTTGTTTAAACAAATAATTGCTCATGAAAAAGGCATTATACCAAAAAATGGCATTGACAATAATTATGACAATTTTAAATATGTTTAACCAATATAAAGCTATAGACATAAGAATCCTAAAACAACCCAGAAAGTATATTAGTTAGCAAACAGAATCCTAAAACAACCCAGAAAGTATATTAGTTAGCAAACAGTAAACTAACTTACTAAAGCAACATGGGTTCAGAATAACATTTTGAATATAAACTCTTTTCTAAAATCTTACAAAGAAGGATGATGGATAGTTATGATCAGTATCATTTCATAAAGAATATGGAAGCAGTGAGAGCAAAACCAATTTAAAGGAAGGTTGGCTAGAGAGCTAAGTCATTTTGAGGGCATTGAAGAATGAAAAATGGAAAAGTTGAATACAAATTTTTATAACAGACCTTTTTTTTCTTTCCACAACCAAGGAGAGCAGAGCTCCTGTAGTTACACTCTTGCATCACAATCCTAGATGTCCTTACTGAAGAGAGAGAAATAACACTAAAGAAAAGAATACATAAATAATAGTCAAATTGGGCCAAATTAATAGAGAAAACATCCATGCTAGATGGATACAATTGTGAGGGTATTGAGGAATTCATTTCCAAGGGATAGGATAATTTTCCAAAAAGCATGTAAAAATTCCAGATTAATATAAATGCATATAAATGCATCACTGAAAGAGAATATCAAAAACAACCAATCCTCATTCAATAGTATAAGAGACCATTTTAAATGCTCTTTTCCAACAAAGTATCTCTGATCCATATTTCAAAATCATTCAAAATTCCTTGATAGTCTCTTATTATAACTCTCAGAAAAAGTGTAAAACAGGGAGATGTATATTCACCAATTGTATTTGCCCCTTTCATGGAGGAGATTAAATTGAGCCCAAGTTTAAAAAGGCTTCACTGTGGATGATGAGGTACTCCAAATACTCCTGTTTGTGAATGATCTTGTGCTAATTGCATCAAGGCTTAGAATACTTCATCGCCCTCTGGAATAGATTGCTAACCACTTGACAAAGTTTGACCTGATCACACACACAGGAAAGACCAAGTGAATGAAGAATGTTTATCATCCAGCTTATGATGTGCATTTTGATGGACAACCTATAAAGCATATTCAACAATATGACAACAGACCATCCAAATGGATAACATCTTAGACCAAGAATGTTGGCTACACTACTTTTAGGGAAGTATGAAACTCCTGTAATGACCAACTCTTCCCCCTCCCCCCCCCAAAAAAAAATATATATATATATATTCTGTTTGTTACTGTGTGGATTTAAAACAGCAAAATGACAGTCTCTAAATAATTGGAAATTAATATCATACAGAAGGAAATAAAGAGATCCATGTGAGAAAGCTATAGCATATAAATTATGAATAGCTTCAAAAAAGAAAGATGACTTCATAGAAATATTTGATAAGAAGAGGTAGACTGGTCATGAAACTGAGTAATAAAAGAAAGAGAGATTTCTGTAATGGCAAGCCTCAGAATGTCAGGGAAAAGTGAAATGGGCTTCTAGGACTTATGTTTAATTTATGGAACTACACAAATAGGAGTCACACAAGATTGGCAAAGATTACAATCTACATCAATGGAGAGAAATACAAATCTATGTTATCACAGATCAATTTGAATATTGGATTTTTAAAAAATGTCTTCATTTGGGTTACTACCCCAATTAAAGTCAGCATTACCAATGTCATTCTCATCAAAGAAGCCAACATTAAATGAAAATGAGACTGAATTTATCTTTTTATCAGACATAGGTATATTGTGATTCCATTACTTGCCATCTCTAAATTGAGACCAATAGTATTAGAATAACAATCTTTTGTTAGTTTATTCAGAATCATAATTCTATTCCAGAAGTTTCTTAACTTTAAAATTTTCCCTTGTTCCCCACAACTGCATTCCATAATGCTTAATCCTTTTGACCTGTGCTACATACCCAAAGGGAAAAGAGACCACACTGTTCTTAGCCTGAAAGGTGACTCTACAAGTAGAACAGTGCTTTTTATGAATCCTTTCATGTGCACTTCACTTTGAGGTGAAATTCAACCCCAGCTACCCAAGTCCATGAATAAAATACTTCATTTCTGAATATTAATAAAAATGGGTTTCCCCCCCCCCCCCAGCCACTCACTTCAGACTAGTTTATAACACTTCATTGCTCTTCCTTTCTGATAGTATTCAAATGCATTATTTGAGGTGGGCAGTGGCAAAACAGAAAGAAAGTCATTTCACAGTGGTTGCATTAGAATATAATCCCAGTTATAAAAAGGAAAGTCCCTATAAATTCTTCTCTGTTGCTATTAGCACTCGGCTTCATTATACTATTAGTAATGGATTTATTAGCAATGATTGTGATAACTTTTTAGTTTTTTCTTATTATCATGGGGGCAATAACCATGCTATAGCTCACATGTTAAAGATGTCATACAGGCAAAAAAAAGTGTTTGAATCCCTCCTGCTTGCTTCTGTAATATGATTTCCTTTCCATGTCTGCAGAAACTTGACTGTGGGGCATCATCCTTCTTTCATTCATTACTAAAGGGATTTTGGAAACAATTGAGAAGAAAAATTTATTAATGCTCATTATAATCTAGCTATCTTGTCTCTTTTCATTTTTTGAGTAAATAAACTTTATAAATATATGTATTCCTTATCTTAAGACATGCTTATTTTTTTGAATCAATAACTTTTATTTCCAAACCAAATTAACTTAGTCATCTGTTTAAAATAAGTTTCTTTCTTTCTTTTTTTTTTTTTTTGGTGAACTTAAACAACAAACTTAATCAACAAGCATTTCAATGTACACTAAAAAAAATGACCTTATATAAGCATCTATATATGTTAAAAATATATTTAATAAGCATTTGGTGATATTTAATTTTTAATGATATGTGTCTTTTTAAATTTTCATGTCGCTACTTGTGGAGGGAGGGAAGAGTAGTCTCCCAATTAAGCTATATAACTATGAATTATAGGGCAGTAGAATCCCAGAAGAATCAAAATTGATAGTTAACTCAAAATGGGGAAAGAGTACATGTGGGGATATATATGACATAATATAACATCAACAATTATTTTTAGGCAAGAAGTAATGCAAAGGGTATTATTAAAGAAATAGGTATGTAATTGAGATTTAATTGTTCAAGTAGTGAAAATAAAGATTATCTTATTGCATAATAACTATTAAAAAATCAAAAAAGTAAGTTTTCCAATGTGTTGAATGGGTGGTCCATGAAAAATTTATGAAAGAATATAGACAAAAAAATATACACTATGAGAAGCATAGATTGGTTATAGTCTATCTCCATCCTTAGTTTAATGGCAAAAATATCCATATGCTTAAGACAGAATAAAGTAAGAAAAGACTGTTTAATATAAATGTATCCATAGATTAAAATATGTTTTGAAAAACTGAATAAATATTAAGTACCTACTATGTACTAGTCACTGGAGGTACAAAGATGAAAAATTTCATAATCCGTATCTGGAAGGAACATATATATTCTTTGTGAGGAACTAGCACATATAGACATAAGCATAGAATATGATGAGGCCTAAGAGAGATCTAGACAAAGTGCTCAAGGAAAATTTGGAGAGAGAGAGAATGCCTTCATCTGGGAAATATTGCAGTGTAGGAAGAGAAGCTGGTGGGGAACTATTTCTTGGTTTTTCTTCTTTTTTTTTTTTTTTTTTTTGGCATGCAAATAAAAAGCTGTTTTTAGATGAGTTTAAAGGAGATTCTTGTACATATGTATGTGATGTTTTATCTAACTGTCAAGTATTAAACATTTGCCTGATAAACTAAGAGGATTGAAGAAATATTTCTCTTGGATGATATTTCAACTGTAAATAAGATGTAATTGAATAAAACTGACACTAATTAAATATTTCTACCTAATGTTAGGATTTCTATGATTCAGTCAAAGAATCCAAATTCCATATACTCTTGATATTTTTTATACAGTTTTACAGTTTAAGGTCAGCTTCACTTCAACAAGAGTTTTTTTTTTTTTTTTAATATGCTATTTGTGAATGAAATCATTTATGAATGTCTTAGACACTTGAAACATATTCATTTCAAGGTCAGACACTAGCAGTAGCATTTATTAGCTCTGAATATATTTTTGGCACCTTTTTTTGACTGGAAACAAGCAACTTTGTAATAGATACCACAAATATGCCAGAAAAACTATGCCAATTAAATGTAACTTGCTTATGAGTGTCATGTGATGGCCTCCACCAAGGACAGGCTTAAAGTCCTGATTCAAAGTAATCTAATTCATAAAATATCCTACTGTGTGCAGAGAACTATGCTAAATACCATTGGAAAATAAAAAAAAAAAATTAAATGAGACACAATTCCTTCATTTAACTTACAGTTTTTTGAAGCTGGCAAAATGCTTGGAAAACACTATAGGTTTAATAAATGTTTGTTGGTTCATTGATAGGATGATATGTCATATACACCAATAAACATGATAAGAAATACATGATAAATGTACAGAAATGGACACAAGGATCTTATTTGAGTAGTCCTATATCACTTTTGTGAAAATCCAAAATAATTAATACATGTTTAACAAGTGAATGAATAAACTTTGAAGGATTTAGCATAAAATTTAAAATTATGTGTGCTCTGTTAGTATTGAAATTATTAAAAATCAGCTGTTAGCCAAGTATTTTTTTCTTAGCACACAAGAAAATTTTGGAATTCTTTAAAAAAAGTATCGGTGCTTCCCTTTTGTCTTCATAGTAAGCCATAACTGTGAACTACTACAAGAAAATTCAAATTCTACATTTCCACTTAAGGCCCTTCAACATTCTTAGCCCAATTTACCTCTCCATTCTTAAATTGCACCATTTTCAAGAATGACTCAAACTCAAAGATTGGCATAGTACACATTGATAGTATTGGTAGCTTAAGGGAATTTATGAAAAGTATTTTTTCTGTTTATTGCCAATGTTTCCTAATTGGAAAGCAATGTAGCATCACAAAGATTGATTACTGACTATTTGGCACTGGGACAGACTGATTTGGTGAAAGAAGGGTTATAATAGAGGGAGAAGAGGAGGAAGACTTGGGAAAAAAATTACAATAGAATTAAAGTAATTGTTAATAAACAAAAGAAACATCATTTAAGAGATGAAATGTTATATACATATACATATATGTACATACATACACAATACATATGCATAATTCACTATCATATAATAATGATAATATACATGTGTTATTATTCCTAATAATCAGGTCATATGTTATAGTACTTTACAATTTACAATTTAGCTGTCTTTATATGAGTAAAGGATATATACCATTTAATACTCATTATATCCAGTAGGTAATATCAGCATTGTTTTTTTTTGGGGGGGAGGGGGGGGAAATGACAAAACGAGGTTAGAACTTAAATGCTTGCTTGAAGTAAATATCAGGATTGGTTTTGAATATTAGGTCTGGTTTGGCTCCAAATCCAGCACTCTATGTATTATACATTCTTCTAATGAATATATTTATTTATCTATATATAAATACACATGGAATAACATCTTTTAAGGAACAAAAAGCTACTTTTTCCAGAAACTTTTCAATCTACTCTCAGATAGCTCTAATTATAAGGAATTTTTGCCTTTCACCCAGTTACTCAGTGCACTGTTTTGCTCACTCTGGCTAAGAAGAGAAAGTATCCCTTCTATCTTAATGATAGCCATTGCCATACCCAGCTCTTTTCTCCAACACTTTGAATCTTCTCTGATGATGGCTAAACATCCCTAATTTCTTCAATCAATTTTATATGGCATATTTTACAATCCTCTCCCCATCCTTGTGTATTAATAGGTAAATAAATGTTTGTCATGTGGTTGGCTCTTATTACATATTTCTGCAACTGCTTAGCTTGCAGTATTTAAATATAAAAATAAAATTTAAATATAAAATTCAGTGGGAGATTCCTATCCTGGTAATTCAAGCTCCTGGAAAAATGAACTAAGACTTACCAGAAACACACTAAGTTGCTAGCCTGGTTTTGCCATAATGAGAATCTTCTTAAAGCATAACTTGAAGTGTGCCAACAAATAGGAAAATTGCCATGTTTAAAAGAATCAATTTAACTTTCCAGGTCCTCAAGTAGAATTATAAGAAATATTTTCCGTGAAGGCCCTGTGAAGCCATACAATTAGAAGTTACTGGCATATATGACTCCTAGCTTTGAATCCCAGATAACAGGTTTATTTCTCCTTCTCAAGGAAAGGAAATTGGATTGTACACTGACTGCAGAGGATCTTAGCCAACAGCTATTGGAAGGGCCACTAGTTTGAATATAAACATTCAGGTTACAGCCTGATTATAAGGAGTTTTGCATTTTTACATGAAGGTTTCAAAATGTCTAGTACTCTTCAACAATATATAAATTGTATCCTTATTATATTAGTATAATCTGACCTTTTTATTTTACTATATCCAAGGGGTTCTTCACTTGGGATCCATGGATCCCCAAAGGATCAGTGGAAAAATTTTAAAGTGACCTGTGAACATGGATAAGGAAAAATATGTATTGTATGTATTATATGTGTATGTCTATGTATATATATGTGTAGATATATATATGTGCATATATATTTAGCTCTTCCTTTAATTATTTGAAAACTTTTTTTTTGAACAATGGTTTAATCTTCATCAGATTGCCAAAAGGATTGCTGACAACAAAGAGATTTAAGACCTGCTACATAATCTATCTTTTGCTGATGGTTTTCCAGAGACAACCATGTGAACACTATGATGCTTGTATATTAACACAATCATTAATACAAGTTTTTGGAATCCAAAGATGTCTACTTATTGTTTTGGACAGGAAAAAATAGAAATGAATTAGCAAACATTGCTGGATTCTTTCTCTGTGACATCTTGTCAATTACCTGCCTAAAATGTGGCTCTAAAATGAAATACAAATCTATACATGTTTCCGGACCAGGACAGAATATGATATGAACTACCTAAATTCTGGATAATATGTCTCCCAATGCTATTTGATACAAACAAGAGAATACTGTTTAAATATAAATGTAACAAACATTTATTAAGCACTTCCTGATTGCAGTTCACTAAACTAAAAACTGGGATATAGAGAATTTAGATGAGGCATTTGAGTTATTGGGAAAGTGTATAGAATAAAGATACGTTACTAAGTATCAACTTAGAAAACATTATGTCCAAGAATGTTCTGTTGAGAAATAGCTATGTCTCTTGCCTACCTGTCCTGATTCTCTGAAGTGTGTACTACCTTCCTCTATTCCAGAAGTCACAGTTTTATCTATGTGAATTTATTATTGTAATTAGCATGTCTGCTTTTATTAGTTTGATTTTATCTTTTCTCTATTCTTGCTAATCAAAAAAATAAATAAATAAATAACCCACTTATATACCTTAATCAATTTACTAATTAAAAAAGTAAAAATATATTGATACCTGCCTAGGTACCTAAAAACAAACAAACAAAAAACACTTTGTTTATTGTTCAAGAGTTCTGCTGGAGTGAACCAAATGAAGATGTGATAAGGAGGAAAAAAATGTAAAATTATCAATTGGTACATTTTTCCACAACTGGTTTCCTATATATATAAGATTCCTTACCCAACCATGTCCAAGAAACAAGCTGCTTCAGGCATTAAGATATGATAGTCCCACATTTCTAAAAGTTTGACAGAGCCAAGGTCATAAAATAATAAGTGACCATAAGCTTTCTATCTGAAACTTTATTAGTTGAAAGAAATATTTGTGCTGGAAGGATTTATTGATTGTAGTGGTTTCTTTACACTGTAAGTGTAATATTAGTGCTATATAAAGAAAAGTTCATTGTAAGCTTTTCTATTTTTTTTCTTTTAGGAAAAAAACAATTATTTTATTATTTGGCTTTCTAATGTAACAGGCTCATGATTTAATTCCCATTGTCTTGAGCTGTTCTTTCTTTGGAAAGTTGCTTAAGTTTTGAGAAAAAAAGTAACATCATTCATCTAATAATGCTGTAATATTAATGTACAGCAGCACCAAGTAAAAGTAAGCATGTGCAGCCTCACCAAAAATTTTATTTTTATTTTTGGTTGTGTTAAGGTTTTGTTGGTGTCTTAAAAGCTCATATATATAACTTGAGATGAATTTTGTTCATGGTGAACTTATTCTGAATCAGACATCTATAGAGCAATGAATTCACTTTGTTTTGAAAGTTGCCTTTTCTGCCATAGAGTTAATGTGCTACTTGAAATGATGATCATCACAACAATAATAATTGTGTTGAAATATGTTTTTCCATTAAGCAGATATTAATTTAATGCTGACTTTGAAAAGTGTGCTCACAAGCCTCATAGTCTTTAAGAAGGTCAAACCTAATAAGCATGAGTTCAAAATAAAACATGATTAATATATCAGAAAAAGACAAACTCAATGCTAAAAGTAAACAAAGCTTTGTAGAAGAGAAATGTGACCCAGTTATAGCAAGATTGGTAAGACGTTCGTCTTGTATTCAAAAGCATAAAAACCAGGAAGGGACATGGTGCAATTTAACTAGACTACAGAGTATATGGGTATGATATATGGTATGATATAAGCTAAAAGGACACATAGATAGTGGATAGAACACTGGGTTTAGAATCAGAAAGACTCATCCTCATGAGTTTAAATCTGGTCTCAGATACTTAGCAGCCATATGACCCTATTCAGGTCACTTAACTTTGCCTCAGATTCTTTATCTATAAAATAAACTGGAGAAGGAAATGGCAAACCACTCTAGTATATTTGCCAAAAAAAAACAAAACCCAAATAGGAGTCACAAAGAATTGGATACACCTGAACAACAAGTACATTGAGCTAGAAAGGTGGGTTATTACTTAATTCTGTAGATTTTTGTTATCCTTGTTCATACTATTTTGTTTGTACTTTAACTGGTCATTACTGGATTACTGTTGAAGGTTTCTAAGAAATTAAATGGTGTGAATTTAACAACTGGACAGTATTGTGTCTCTTTCATGCTTTTTAGTATTTTTGTTAAAATACCTTGATAATTTGCATTTTTATATCAACACTACTGGGATATAGTCTTAGAATACTATAATTTGAATATTCAGAAACAATAACTACTGTGTACTGAAATTAATGCTGTTGTGATACCAAAGATAATAGATACTATAATTACAGACAGAGGTATGAATTATAAAAAGGAAGAAAAGTAGAACAAATTATTTTTGGGAATACCTAATGAGGAAAAACATTCATTGTTTTATAATTAATCTAGATACAGTCAGATATTTCATGTCCATTGTGAATATCTACTTTTATCCCATTTATTGAATTCTACTAAGACTTCTTCAGAAGTGTAGTTAGGTTGACTAAGGAAGCTTTTGTGAAACCTCACTAAGCTTCTGAAATATTTCTGTAGATTTATAGATATGGAATTAAAAAAAGTTGAAATAGAGGACATTTTAAATGTAAATGGGAAAGATGTTAGGTTATGAGATTTTTTATAAAGACTTTCTTTTCTCCTCTGAGCTGAATGCACTTTGAAGTATGGATTATAGGGGGGGGGGGGAAGTGCATATTTTAACATGTTATTTTTTTATCCTGGTTCAGTGCAGTACATTGTTTCTAAAAGGCCAATATATCAGATTAGTCCTGTGACTAGATATTGACAAAACTAGAGTTAATCAGTATACTGGACTAGGCATATGGATTTTTTGTAGTCTCTATATCTTTATGATGTTGTTCTGTGTCTCTTAACATTTTTTACTTTCCCTAATGGTGCTATCACATGCTCTTTCTTTAGGTTGTTATTGATTAGTATAAGCATTTCTTAGTTGTGCTACCTGTCTTGATTTTTTATTGTCTCCTCTTAATATATACTTAAAGTACCTCACACCTTTGTTTTTTAAACAATGCAGTTGACATTTTAGTCTGTAATTTTAATGTAAATACTGAGACCTCCCTTTTGTTACCCTTGTTCCTCAAAGATATCACTGCAATTAGTGTGTAATGACATTTCACAGTCTAATAGGGTTTCTCCTATCCTTTTCAGAGTGGGCATATGTATGGTCAATGGCTAATCAGTTTAGGAAGAGAAAGTACTTGTACTTTCTGACCTCTACCTCACGTGGCATTACACCTTATACACTTATCCTTTAAGGAATGAAAAAAGTATATTTGTTAAGTTTTTATTATATGCCAAGTATTAGAAACAGAAATAGAAGAACAGAGACAATATCTGTTTTCAAGGAGGTCACAGTCTCATGGAAAAACCAACTTATATTAAGGTTTCAACTTTAAGTCAAATGAAAAAGTCCCATTGTCCTTAGGTATGGCAGCAAAGCAAATAGTGATGCACCTTCCTTAATATCGTTCCCACTGACAAAACCAGAACCTCCTGAAACAAAGTCAAACTTAAAGAATCAATTAAGAGAGAAATCTATATTATATGTCAGCCATATTTATATTGTTTTAGATGCATATCTACATGTAGGTAAATATGTAAGTGTGTATGTATGTGAGTGTGTGTGTGTGCATATATATTTATACACACACATTTATTTGTGTATATATGTGTGTGTGTGTATATATTTGTAGTTATGTATGCCTATAGCGCTCTCTCTCTCTCTCTCTCTCTCTCTCTCTATATATATATATATATATATATATATGTGAGTGGGTCTGTGAGTGTAAATTTATATATATATATGTGTGTTATATATATATATATATATATATATATATGTGAACATATATTTATATATGTGTGTATGTGTGTGTATACTTAACTGTAGCCTGCTTGGGAGTGGTGGGGAAGGATGAAAGGGAGAAAAATGAATAAAGTAAAAAGTGTGCATCAGAGACAAAAGAATAACTAACTTAGAAGGAAGCAAAGAAAAGATGTACAATCATGAATATAATTTCTTCTGTTATTATATATGCATTATTGAAATGGAAATTTATTGTTATATATTATGAATTCTCCCTGATATTCTGTGGGTACATAATGATTTTTTTTCTTTTCTATCTTTCTTTTTTCTTTTATGTTTTTTTTTTCTCATTTTGTATTTAGTTCAATAAATAATTTTTTTTAATGACCCGGAAAAGAAAAAACAAAAACAAAGCCTTTTATTTTATGGTGACCCATTTGACAGTGCTAAGAACTTTGATGATGAGAACATTCTATCCCAGGTTTTCAATGGTTGCAGCTATTGAGGAGGTCAGGGCTACAGAACTTGCTAGTTGGAAAGGGAAAGAAGCATTTCCTTAGCACCTATTGCTTGGCAGTCACTGAGCTAAGCACTATACATATCTCATTTGATCCTCACTATTACCTTCCAAAGTAGGTGGTATTGTTCCTATCTAATTGCTTCAGAGGTTGAGGAAAACAGACATCTAGTAACTTGCATAGATTCATATAACTAATAAGTGTCTTAGGTGTTATTTGAAATCAAGATTTCTTGACTCCAAATCCAGTGCTGTATCTATTGTGATGGAACTGCCCCAACTAGTTGCCACCAAGGCAAAAGGAGTGGGTCAGTAATTGGAGTTGACAGTAGAAGAGATAGCAGTGCTTTGATTTGCTTGGTGCTTCATGTCAGTCAATAAAAATTCATAAATATAAATTTATAGAATTTATATTTTGTATAAATATCTATATCTATTTGTGTTTATATATTTATATTTATATATAAAATTTATACATATAAATTTAAACATTTATTACTGTATACCAGGCACTGTACTAAGTGCTAAAGATACAAAGATAGAGAAAATATAGCCTGTGTCCTCAAGGATTTCCCTGTCTAGGGGGAGACATGCAAATATCTATGTTCAGACAACCTAATCACTGGATAAAATGGAAATAGTTAACTAAAGAAAGAATCAGAAAAGGCTTCCCATAGAAGATGGAATTTTAGTTGAGACTTGAAAGAACCCAAGATTAGAGATGAGGAGAGAAAGCATCCCATATATGGAGGATAGCAAGTGAAAATACCTAAAGATGGGAGATGGAGGGTCTTGTCTGAAAAACAGCAAAGAGGTCCATGTCACTAGTGAGCAGAGAAGGCAGAAGGTAGGAGCCTGGAAAGGTAGAGTTTATGAATGGTTTTGATTTCCAAGTGAAGATTTTATATTTGATCCTGGATGGAAGAGAAGCACTCTAGTTTGTTGAGGAGGTATACGACATGGTCAAACATGTACTTTAGGATGATCACTTTTACAGTTTCATGAAGTGTTATGCCACAGTCTCTTTTGAACTGTTCTACCTCAGTTTCCCTATACGAGTTTCCCTTATCTCAGTCTCCCTAACTATTTCCTTTAGTTGTAACCCCCCTTCTGGTCCATTAAGATTGGGAACCATTTGCCCTAAGGTTATAAATTGTTAGCACACAGGATAAACAAGAGAGTGGAACTCCTGACTCTTTCCTGTTCTCAAGAACTTACAATATCCCTCTAAAAATATTCCAAGATACCTCATTGATATCTCTATTCCTGTCAGACATCCTGTTTCTGGGTTTTTTGGATTTATGGCCTCCCCTATCCTGAGAGAAGTTTTCCCATGCTACTTACCCCTTCTTTGTTTCTAAAAGGAATTTAAGAAGTTGGGTTTCTCCTATTCATTGCTGGAGGTTGGAGGCTAGCTGCTGGCTGCTAGATGCTGGACGCTGGATTCTTTGAGATGACAATCTCCTCCAGCCCTGGGACCAACATGGATTCCTTGGTCCCCGTATATCTTTATCTCTGTCTGACTGGATAATTTGAGACGAGAGTCCTGTCCAGTCAATTATACTCTCCAATTAATAAAATATTAAAAAGCTCTCTAATCTCTCTCCTGCCTCAGTTTCTCCAGCATTACAGAAGAATGGACCAGAGTACAGAGATGTGTTAGGCAGAGCAAGCAGTAAGCTCTTGCAGTGGTCCAAGTGTGAGGAAATAAAAGCCTGTACTTAGGATAATGATTGTGTTATGCCAGAGAAACCGAGGCAAGATAGAGATTAGAGAGTTTTTAATGTTTTATTTGGATTTCTGAGAGGGAGAGATTTTCTGGGACCAAAGGATCCATTTTGGTCCCATGGCTGATGTCTCAAAGCATTCAGCAGCAGCAGCAGCCATAGCAGCAGCTTAAACATCACCAAGGAATGTGAGTTTCCAATCATTTTTAAATCCATGGGTCTAGTAATCGGGGTAGACAAGGCAGGGGCGGATTAAGAACACGGAGAGTGAGAAGTTCCAAGAAACGGATGCTCAATCCAGTCCTGACAGGTTTGGGATAGGACCATAAATTCTGATAAACTGGGAGTAAAGGAGATGTCCAACTCAAGCCAGGAAGTCTGGCACTTAGAGATAGAGGATACCAATTAGGTATCTGAGATAGGACATCTGGAGTTTTATGACTCTTTTGGAATGTCAGAATGACTGGCTACAGCCCTAATTATCTCAGTCCTAATGATCATGAAGGATGGTTGCAAGCAAGGGGATTGAGGCAGAAGCCTTAGAGGAACTGAGGCAGGACAATTAGGAAAACTGAGGCAGAACAATAAAAAGGAACTGTGGCATAGCAATGAGAGAAGGCAATGGTGGAAGAGATGTTTTGAACATTACATCTTTTCTTTTTCTCAGAATACTCACTTTTTCAGCTAAATTGTATTGTTAGCCCCAAAGAGGGCAGTTAGTCAGCAGCTGGTAAAGATGACTGGCCCTTTTTTCACAAAGTAGCCTTCCTATATGATAATTATAAGACTTGAAACACAAATAATCATCTAAGAGATAATACCATTATTGATATCATTGCGTGATTATGCCTTCATTTACTCCTGACTGTGAAGAAACATTCTACTAGTTAATCCTCCAAGAGCTATTCTATATTCTTCATTTATATAATTTCTGCTTCTTGAACTATCATTATGTTATATATATTATTTGTCTAATGAAGATCTATTTTTCATTTCTTATATCAGAAGATAAATGGACCAGAGAATGTATATCTTTAAAGAAAGTTCTCTGTCAAAAAATAGATGAAGTCATATTAAATAAAATGTCTAGCATTCCAGAAAACAGACTTTCTTAATAGAGAAGGTTTGAAGGGATAACATGCCAAATATGCCACACATGGACAAACATAGATATGGTTTGGGTTAATTTAGTTTGGTTGTTTTTCTTTCTTACAATGGCAATGTATACTGGGAAAGGAAAGTACCTCGAATAATATAAAGACTTTGGACAAGCAGGTGAGAGTAAAGGAAATTCTAGGCTTCTTTTTGAATCTTTTACTAATCCTGGAGATATTTCCATAATCTCTTCTTAGTTCTCTTTGCATTTACACTGCCAGGATAGTCATTTACATATAATATTTTCTGAGTGGCTGCTCCAAGCACTTAGCATTTATTGCTTATTAGGAAATCAGAGTCTCTTAGAAGATCGGAAACAAATTCTCACACTACAGTTTCCCAAATGCAACATAGCCAATTATCTTGTTCCTCTTCAATTATGGTTGCAAGTCATTTTTTGGTTTCGGTGACCATGTAGGAGATATGTTTTGAAATTTGAATTCATTTGGTCTGATTATGCCACTGAATACCATATTCTATGCAAAAGACATCCTTCATCCATTTGGTTTTCCTTATATGGATTGTTAGGCTGATATCTTGAGTCGCTGTTTACCTCTCTGATGTGACACTTCAGTATTCTGGGGCTTGATACAACCAACAAAGTATCATCTGCAAACAGATCCATCACATGCTTTTTTGACTTTTTTTTTTTAAAACAAATTTTGGTATTATTTATGCTTATTTTCTCTATAATTTTATAGTCATTTTAAGCTACATGAAAATAAAACTTGAAAAGTAACCATTTTTAAGCAGTTAGGCAATTTTGAATTAAACTGGGGAAAAAACACAACCCTGGATGAAATTGTCAGGTACCTTTTTGGGTTATTCATTATTTTATTTGTACTAAAGCCAGCATAACAATTTACTATATTTGAATGCTAGGTATATTTAAGCAGAATTTTCAGTTAAGTTATTATCAAAAGTGAAATAAAATAGACTAAGTTAATTAGGTGCTCTCCATCCTAACCAACTTGCCATCTGCCCTGCCCTGTACCACTCAACCCTTCCTCCCTAGGAAAAATGAGCCCACTTACCTGGACCACCAAAGATCACATGCTATTCCCACACTGAAGAAGGGATCCTTTTAGCTCTGAGACTCTATTCTAATATGCAGGTGCAGGAATGAGTGAAAGCTTACCTAATCCACTTTATTTAATATTCCCTGTTGCTACCAAAAGGAGTCATTGGTTTGTATCTAGTGGACTAGGGCTATATTCAGAATTACCTGGCCTGCCAAACACAAAATTCCCTTTCCTGACATAATATGTGTATATGTACATATGTTTGTCTAATTTTATCTATAAAATATATATATATATATATGTATATATATATATATATACACCTTTTTTATATGTGACTTTAGGTCAGCCAAGGGAGATATCAAGAAATCTGTATGTCTACATTTATATATAATATTGTATCTCCCTATCAGAATATAAACTCTTAGGGAAAGGCACCCACATGTGCAAAAATGTTTGTGGCAACCCTTTTTGTAGTGGTAAGAAACTGGAAACTGAGTGGAGTTTCCCACCCCATCAGTTGGAGAATGGATGAATAAATTATGGTATATGAATGTTATGGAATATTATTGTTCTGTAAGAAACTACCAGCAGGATGATTTCAGAGAGGTCTGGAGAGACTTACATGAACTGATGCTAAGTGAAATGAGCAGGACCAGGGGGTCATTACACTTCAACAACAATACTATATTTTGATCAATTCTGTTGGACGTGTTTCTCTTCAACATTGAGATGATTCAAACCAGTTCCGCTTGTGCAGTGACAAAGAGAGCCATCTATATATACCCAGAGAGAGAACCATGGGAACTTAGTGTAAACCACCACATAGCTTTCTCACTCTGTTGTTGTTGCTTGTTTGCATTTTATTTTACTTCTTTTTTTCTGGTTTGATTTAATTTATCTTGCACAGCATGATAATTGTATAAATATGTATGCATACATTATATTTAACATATATTTCTATCATGTTTAACATATATTGGACTATCTGCCATCTGGGTGAGGGCATGGGGGAAGAGAGGAAAATTGGAACACAAGGTTTTGCAAAAGCTAATGTTGAAGAATTGTCTGCACATTTGTTTTGAAAAATAAAAAGCTTTAATAAAAAAAAAAGAATATAAACTCCTTGTGAATATGGAATATTTCATAATTTGTTGGTATCCTTAGTACCTACCATAACTCTTGGAGTGTAACAAGTACTTATATGCTTTCCAAAGGGTAAATTTTTAGACTTGTATAGTCTTCAATATAGTGAATATTCTACATAAAAATGTTTTAATAATAATTTCAGTGGTCGATATTTCCAATGTTAGTGATCTTATTTATTTATTCACTCATTCAATTTTTCATTGATTGGTAGATTATTTAGTTCTGTAATTTCATCAATATAAGAAGTTTTGAAGAAAGAAACTCCCAATACCAGCAGGGATCTCTACCTGTCCTACAACTTAAACACTGTTACCTAGTTGCCATGGTCACGGAGGGGTTAAGTGATATGCCCAGGGTTGTGCAGTCAGTATGTATTAGACATGGTTCTTGAACCTAGATTATTCTAAGTCTGGCTGTCTATTCTGTCTACCCTATTGCTTCATGGTGCCTTCATTCTATAAAATACTAAAAGCAACCATTTTCTTCATTTATGAAAACTTCTAGAATCTGGTTTAAGTTCTATATTTTATAACATTTCTAAAACTTGATAGAGAAGCATGTATGAATTCTAGATAATGTAATTTTTTATGAATGTACTTTTTAAAAAATTCATCAGGCTAAAAACTTTAGGTAAAGTATGAATGAGTGCCTTTTTGCAGGCATGTGCATTCCTGGAACTATGGGTCAAGATATTCTCCTTCCTCCTCCCCCTTCCTCCCTGCCCCCAATTCAAGGGAGTTCCTTTGAAAGTCAAAAAAAGAACTCTGCTGCTATGTGGAAAAGGAACCAAGATCTGGCCTAAGATGAAAATTGACTTCCTATGAGCCCCAGGTGTGATATGGGAATCACTTATGCCTCTGAATTTTCCTTATCATGAAACCACTTAGTTTGAATGTTTCTAAGGTCAGTGGTGTACTCCATGGTATTGTAATATATTCTTCTTGTCTCTCCTACAAGACAGTCAATGTAGTTGCAAGCTATAAGGGCTAGCCTTTTTTTCCTCACGGAGGTAACATTTTGGGGCACTTAAAATAAGTCATCATAGTGCAGTTAGAGATGAAAGGCTCCCCTGTAGAAAAGATGGCACTTATGATATACTCGAAACCTTATCTCATGAAGTCCCAGAGAAAGACATTCATTTTACTTCAGCAAAAAAAACACATCATCAGCTTACTGAGTGTTCCCCAGTGCAATGTAAATTCTCCATACAGAATGACAGAATAATTCTCTTAAGGGACCAGTGGAATATAACCTATAGATGTTGCCATGGTTATGATGAAATGCTTCTACAGTATTTTATATTCTGAAGTTTATCATCATCAGCAGCAAGCTTTTTATTCATTAAGTACGTTTTTTGCATGTGAAATGAGTGATCATACCCTTTAGAAGCTTACAATCGAAAGTTTCTGAATAATTCTTATTTCTCATATTGGGAAACAGATAAAGGAAAAGAAGATTGAATAATTACTCAGAGTTGTGGAAGAAAGGAGATAGCTTATTATAATGGTAACAATGCTGTATTTGGAATAAGTATCAAAAGACCTGAGTATCAATCCTGATCCTGTGTAATCTTGAATAAAATACTTTGTCTTTCTGTTCCTAGGTTTCCTTATCTGTTTTAATAGAGAGAATTGGAAGGAAGGATCTTTGAGGTCCATCTTCAGATCTATGGAGCCATGAACCTAAATCAGTGTCAAAAGAGGGCAGTAATCCAAGCCTCTTTTTCTCTTAATTAAAGGAAATTTCTCTGTTTTACTGAGTGACTGTGGTCAGATATATATAGTTGACAGAATCTTGAGAGGAAGATACAGTTTGAGTGAAACTGTTTTTATATTTCATATAGAAAAGAGGCATTAGTACAAGCCTCTTTTTCTCTTAATTAAAGGAAATTTCTCTATTTTACTAAGTGACTGTGCTCAAATATATATAGTAGACAGAACCTTGAATGGAAGATATGGTTTGAATGAAATGGTTTTATATTTCACTAGAGCACAGGTTCTTTGCCTGGTCTATAAACTTTAAAAAAAAAAAAAAAGGATTAAAAACTACACTTGGATATGATCAGTTTTCATTGTAATCTTATGCATTTTATTTTATGATTTTAAAAACTATGATGAGAAGGGGTCATAGAATTCAACAGACTGTCAGAAGGGACCATGATACACACACACAAGGTTAAGAATCCCTACATTAGGAAAATATAAAATTCAACTGGATCAAAGCATGGTTGGATTAGATAATCTCTAAAGCCCCACCTCTTAAACTTTAATGACTCTCCATATAATGCTATGATCCTATGATAATCTATTTATTTGACTTCCTAGTTTTTCACAGAACTAGCATCACAGCCCATGAGACCTTAGCAAGTGATGATTACTTTATATATGAATTCATTTCAAGGTTCATGTGATTACAGACTTTGCAAGCAAATGCACTATAGAGAGCCAAATATCTTTGGCAATACAGATAAGAGGAAAGGTGTTTTAATTTAATCTTGTTGGGTAGATCAACACTTCATTGCTTTTGGGAAAGGATGAAGGCAGGGAGGTAGCATATCAACAGCTAGATAGTGTAGAAGATAGAGCTTCATGACCTGGAATTAGGAAGAACTTAGTTCAAATTTAGCTTCCCAGTCTTATTAGATCGTGAACCTGGTCTAGTCATTTTACTTCTATTTGCTCTGATTTTCTTATCTGTAAAATGGGAATAATAATATTATCTACCTCCTAGGGTTGTTGTGGGGATCAAATGAGATAAAAATTGTATAGTGCTTAACATATTGCCTGGTACAGAGTAAGCAACATAAATATCCATCACTGTTATTATTATTAATTAAAATTATCAGATTAATTAAAAGGTCATTGTCCTCTTCTAGCATTACAAAGTAAAATGAATCACATCACAGAGTGATTTTTATGGAATGGATAGGAGCATTATGGAAGCTGAAGGAAATTTACTTACTCTAATTCGAATAGAAGTCTGAATTCAGGGAGTGGGAAGCTAAGAGAGAGAACTAAGAAACACAGACAATGCTTAAAGGATTTCTTTGACTTGCTGTTGAATACTTTAACTAGTGGTCTGAATTACAGAAGAAGCCATTTAGCCTGCTGGGACTATCAGCTCATCTGAAAGCTGAGAGACCCTCAACTCCTACTACTTTCATAGAAACTATAATTTTTTTTTTATTAAAGCTTTTTATTTTTCAAAACATATGCATGGACAGTTCTTCAGCATTAGCCCTTGCAAAACCTTGTGTTCCAATTTCCTTCCCCTTCCCTCACCTCCTCTCCTAGATAGCAAGTGGTCTAATACATGTTAAACATGGTAGAAATATATGTTAAATCCAAAATATGCATATATTTTTATACAATTATCTTGCCACACAAGAAAAATCAAATCGAATCAGAAAAAAAAAAAAGAAACAAAATAAACTGCAAGCAAACAACAAAAAGAGTGAGAATGCTATGTTGTGGTCCACACTCAGTTCCCACTGACCTCTCTCTGGGTGTAGATAACTCTCTTTATCACTGAACAATTGGAACTGGTTTGAATCATCTCATTGTTGAAGAGAGCCACGCCCATTTCTATAGTCTTGTTTTAGCAGTGTACAATGACCTGGTCCTTCTCATTTCACTCAGCATCAGTTCATGTAAGTCTCTCCAGGCCTTTCTGAAATTATCCTGCTGGTCATTTCTTACAGAACAGTAATATTCCATAACATTCATATACTATAACTTATTCATTCTCCCACTGATGAGCATCCACCCCATTTCCAGTTTCTGGCCACTACAAACAGGGCTGCCACAGACATTTTTGCACATACAGGTCCCTTTCCCTTCTTTAAGATCTCTTTGTGATTTAGTCCAGTAGTAACACTGCTGGATCAAAGGGTATGTACGGTTTGATAACTTTTGGGGCATAGTTCAGAATTGCTCTTCAGAATGGTTAGATCGGTTCACAACTCCACCAACAATGCATCAGTGTCCCAGTTTTTCTGCATCCCCTCCAACATTCAGCATTATCTTTTCCTGTCATCTTAGCCAATCTGAGAGGTGTGTAGTGGTATCTCAGAATTGTCTTAATTTGCATTTCTCTAATCAATAGTGATTTAGAATACCTTTTCATATGACTAGAAATGGTTTTAATTTCTTCATCTTAAAATTGTCTGTTTATATCTTTTGATCATGGAGAATGGCTTGAATTGTTATAAAACTGAGTCAATTCTCTATATATTTTAGAAATGATACCTTTATCAGGACCTTTGAATGTAAAAATGTTTTCCCAGTTTATTGAAGCTACAATTGAAAAACAACATCAACAACAACAACAAACTCTGACAGTAATTAGCAGATATCAGTTCAGACACAGGCAAAAAACAGTGCAAAAAAAGTTAATAAATAGTCACACAGGGAACTGTAACACTATTCCCTAACTCAAGCTTGTCTGGTATTTGATAAAACAATTAATAGCATAACAACATCGCCAAAACAATTGCTATCTTTAGAGACTATCTGGAAAAAAGTGACAGTGTTCCAATGGTGACACAAAAAAACTGCCCCAGTGGGGATGTCAGTATTGGAATTTAAGTCATGCTAGCTGCCCATGTTTTGACTATTTGTGTTCTTTATATGTTTGTCATCTTCCATATGTGTTGCCCTTTCTTCTTAAGTTCCTTAGCTCTCCCATTAGTGATATCTCATAAGTAGATGGGAGAAATTTTCTAGACATTTATTTTGCTTTGTGCTTTAAGGCAATTTATTTTGCTTTGAAATAATGTGTCTTTTGTTTAGTTGCTTAACAAATATAAAAATAGAAATTTATTATGTGTTGTTTTGAGTGACTACTGACCCAAAGCATTCTTTTAAGTCTGGGATAGTTTTTAAGAGGTTCATGACTGGGGATGGCCTTTTCATCCCGTGATCCCCTCTCTATCAACTAGAAAAAATGTTTTTGAAAAAAAAAACTGAATTTGAATTAATATGTTGTAAGTAATTGATATGATTCTGAAAATACTCCACATAGTTTGTTATTGAGGAAAAATAAAGAGTTGGAGAAAAGAAATGGTGGTTATTTCGCCTTAAGTCTAATGTTTAAGGATTTGTGAGTTAGATATTATAGAAAGGAAAGACAGTTTCTACCTTGAGCCTATAAATCAAAGATTCTTACCCATTTTTGATGATTGTGGAAATAACATGATGGTTACATAGAAATCTACTGTATAACATGTGTCCCTACCTAAATCCAATATTACTGTGGAGGAAGTAACACAGGGGAAGTTTTAATATTAGATATCCAGGGAAAAAGTGATTCTAATACAAACAAAACTAAATAATGTTACAGTATTATCATCACATACCCATCAGTTTATTTGTCTGTTATCACTTTACTTAAAGGATCCTAAAACATTGATTTGGGCTATTATATATGTGGTTCCACACTATATTCATATTAAAAACGTAAGTATTTTCAGATCTCATTTACATGTGATGTCAGTGGTTCTCCAACACTTTTTGCTCATTAGATAATAGTCTTTGTCGTAAAGAATGACAGTATGCTGCTCATGTAAGATAGTAACACCACAGGAGAAATTGGAGATACATACACGCAGTTTCCTTTCAATAAGAGCAGCTAATTTTATTGATTTCTCTTGAATTCAAAGTGTTACTTGTTTTAGGGTTAGTGTGGAAGTACAACAGACAAGTTTTGTTTGTTTTGTGATTACTTATGCTACCTGTCCTAAATAAGTAAAATGCATATTAAATAAAATTGTGTGTTTCCCTTTTTCTATAATAATTTAACATCCGAAATTTTGTGAAGAAATTTGTTATTCACCACTGTACACTCTTTGAGAGCCACTACATTGTGCAATAAATAGTATCTGCTTTCTAGTATTTCTTACTTTTGGGAATTTTCTTCATTGCCTATAACTAAACCTCCAAATTGACCCAGAGAAGACCCATTTCCCCTTTTATTTAGCATCTTAACTCTATAATAAAAATGTATCCTTAGGGAGGTGAAGAGCACTTAGTGTAATGGATAAAGTATCAAGCCTAGAGTCAGAAAGACTCCTTTTTGTGAGTTCAAATCTGGCCTCCAATCCCTACTAGGTCTGTGACCCTAGGCAAGTCACTTAACTCTGTTTGCTGCAGTTCTTCATCTCTTAAATGAGTCAGAGTGAGTTCAAATCTGGCCTCCAATCCCTACTAGGTCTGTGACCCTAGGCAAGTCACTTAACTCTGTTTGCCGCAGTTCTTCATCTCTTAAATGAGTCAGAGAAGAAAATAGCAAACCATTTCAAGTATCTTTGCCAAGAAAATCTCAAATGGACTCATGAAGAAACAGATGTGATTGAAAGGACTTGGATGACAACAACATTATGAATTATGAATGCTATTTTCAGGAATATACTCAACTTAAAACAGTACAGTTTTGCTGCAGTATTTATAATGAATAAAATAAAATTTTTTGTTTTGTTTTTCAACCATAACTTTCTCACTTGTATCATATCTTGGAAAAAGTTAGGACCACCTCAAGAACCATTTTAATTAGATCCTATGTGAAAACATGGCCTGACTTCTATCTTCTCTGGGAAAGGAAAGCCCTTGAAGCTATGAGATTCTAGTGGTTAGTAAGTGCCACACTGTTAATGAAGAAGATACAAATAGTTCTCATATAGAAAGCCCACTTCAAGATATCTGAAGTCAGGATGCTAACACCAAGATATCTGACTAAACCATAAACCTTGGTACTAACTCTGCTAATGACTATCAGTGTGGCTTTCGGCAGTGAGATTTCATCTCACTGGGACTAAGTAAAGTAAAAGGGTTAGACAAGAAGTAGAAATTCCTTTCAACTTAAAATTGATAAACTCATAAGTCTCTCATGATGTAAAAAAAAAGTTTTTGTTTTCATTTTTGTTTTTTGAGGTAGAGATGTGCCTAGGATGATAATACACTATGCTAGAGGAATCCAAAACTGGTTAAATGATGAGACTCAAAGGCAGATATTAAATCATTCCAAGGCACTAGGGATACAAAAACAAAATCACATTTTCAAAGTAAAATCCTTGTACTTGATCCTGGAAAGGGGTCTTATTTTGTTGTAAGATAATCTTCCATGCTTTTATAGATATAAGTTTGAAAAATGCAGTACAAAGGATGCTTGTAAACTAAAATTATCTTGATTAGAAAATTTAGTAAGTTTAAGAACCTTTTTGTTTGTCTCATATACCTGAAATTTTTTGTGATTTTTCTGTGGCAAGAAATCAAATAAGTCAAATAATGAATGCTTACTTGACTGATCTAGTTGTCGATTTATCAGTCTATTTCACCAGTCTAAAGAATGTTTAGCTTTATAGAAATAATGTAGGTCTTTGGTAAAAGACAAAAGAAATATTTTCTTTAACATCTTTTAAAAATACCTGCTTATGTAATTCTAAAATGTGTTTAAGAGTATGGAAGGGTACTTTCCCCCAAAATACTATTCTAGCACTATATAAGTGAAACAAATAGATTAATAAGTACAGCCAGGGAGGACACTTAAGGCTACTTTGAGAATTCAGTCTTCTATGCCCTACGTTAGGGGATATAAAAATTACATTCAGTCTGGTAAACTTGATTTTTTTTTTTCTTTTTTTAGTAAAATGGCTTTAAGCCTGAGCCTCAACTTAAGATATGGATTTTTAATCTCTTCTTTTTTTTTTTTTTGCTTATTTTCTACCTTCCAACTCAAATGTCAGTCATGCAGCCATTTTTATAATAAATTTCACAAACACATCAGAGAGGGACTGATTCCTTGCATGTTAAGGTAATCCTTTAAAGGTCTCC
Source organism: Sarcophilus harrisii (assembly GCF_902635505.1). Taxonomy (NCBI): domain Eukaryota; kingdom Metazoa; phylum Chordata; class Mammalia; order Dasyuromorphia; family Dasyuridae; genus Sarcophilus; species Sarcophilus harrisii. The sequence goes on from NC_045429.1 coordinate 128,793,638, forward strand.
ATCTAACCAATGTGAGCTTTCAAGATAAGGTATTGGGAGGTTGATTTTCCCAAAATGTGAAGAAATATTTTGAAAGTAGCCTTTGAAGTTTGAAGTCCTTTCTCTTTTGGTCTCTGACTTGCCAAAGCAGACTCTCACTTATAAAGTATCTGGGAACATTGATGCCTTGGTTAATTAGTTTGACAAGGAAAGAGGTTTGGAATTACAGTTGTTCACCAGTGTGCAGTATTGCAATATCACAGTGAAATTTGGAAAGACAGATTTATGTATCATGAAACTTATAGGGCTCAAAGATATTAACATTTTAGAACAGGCTAGTTAAAAGATGGAGAGGAAGGTATGACATATTCTGTTATTATTTTTAAATGCTGTTTGCAGTGTTTACGTAGTGTGAGATGATTTGCTTAACTGTGGGCCAGATTATCTCAATTTTAAATCAAATAACACACTATATATACATGTTTATATATGCATATATATATATATATTACAGAGAGAGAGAATATGTTTGTGTATGTTTTGTAGAGGCATATACACATATAAAAAGAAATATATCACACCTTATTTTTCCCTCTTCTACCCTGTGGTAGAAGATACTATTAGCAAATGATTGACTCATATAAATAAACTTATCAAAAAACATGAAATACCATAACATTTTTGTTTTTACTTAAGAGTAAACAAAAGATGAAATAGAATACATAGGTGGGACTTAGCAAGAGGCTAATATGATATAATATGAAGGGAACCATATTTGGTGTCTCAGAAAGTTTGTCTGAAAGTTCATTCTGCCAATTACCGCCTATCTGACTTTGGGTAATTCATAACCTTTCTGAGCCTCAGTTTATTTTTTGGAAAGATGAAAGAATTATATTAGTTGATTTCTAAGGCATATTTGAGATATAAATGATAACATTTTATGAAATTCTCACATATCAAATTCCTGTAATCTTGTTACAAAATGTCCCTATCTAGCACTCCCCATTCTCCAATTATTTATGAAATGAGGTATTTTGGAAAGAACAATATAATCATGGTAAATACTTTCATTCTATTATCATTTTTCTTGACATGATTTTGACCTACATGTCTTTGCTACTAAATAGGAATATATAATGGGAAATTCTCAATAGTTATTTTCATAACTGAATGAACCTTACTGAATGAAAAGGGAACCTTCCTTAATATTTCAAGAGTTTCTGTCATGAAACAAAAAATATTCAACTTAAAAGTACTCAGGTATGGTGCAGCTAGGTGGTGCAGTGGACAGAGCACCAGTCCTAAGGTCAGGTGGACCTGAGTTTAAATCTGCCTCAGACATTTAACACTTCCTAGCTGTGTGACCCTGGGCAAGTCACTTAACCTCAATGGCCTCAGCAAAAAAAAAAAAAAAAAAAGAGAATAAAAAGTACTCAGTCCTTTTCAGTACTGAAAAAATTAATATTTGACATAACAAATATTTTACATTTAGAGGATGTATTAAAGTTTTCAGTACATCTTACCTACATTCTTTTATGTGGTCATCAAAATAAACTCTGTAAGGAAATTCTATATATGGTACAATGAGTTGATACTATAATGTTGTGGTACTTATTTTATAGATGAAGAAACTGAGGCCCAGGGAGATGAATTAAATGACAAGAAAGTATCACAAATAAATATCTACTTAGGATATAAGAAAGCAGATAAGTACAAGGAGGAACACATTTTATTTTTACTGTTTTATAAGTGTCTGCTTTTGGGGGGCACAGAATTTCTACTTAGTATTTTATACTTATATAAAATACTTAGTATTTTATACTAAGTTAAGGTATTACTATGAAACCTCTATTGAACAGTAAGACAAAAAGGAAGTAATTTTTATATCTTGACATATTATAATCTTGATTCTCTACATTTCTAACATTGGGAAAGCAAAACTGACAATTAAATACAAATTAACCAAAAACAACAACAATAACAAGAAATAAATATAAGCCTTTAAATTTTGAAATTGGCCCTTTGAATTATATTTAAGTTCGAGTGGTATACATAGTCTCAGGAGAACATAGGAATATCTAAATTTTATGCCAACCAAGTGGCTTTCATTTACCCCAAAATAATTGTTAGATGAACAAATGTTGTTAATTATGGGTTAGGAAAGTTCCTGTAAGACCATTCATACAAGCCATGAAATGCAGGCCTATATGCCCAGTCCATGGAGACATTTTCATCTTAGTAAGACTTGTTTTTAATGGGATTTGAGAAGCAAAAAAAAAAAAAAAAAAAAAAAAAAAACCCAGAAGTTGACTGTTTATCAAAATGAATAACCCCTTTTTCTTAGTAGGTTATATTCTTTAAAAAAAAAACAAAAAAAAAACACAAAAAAACACACAAAAAAATTCTTTTAAAATTTTCATTTCCAAATTCTCTCCTTACCAAAAGTCCTTCTCCTTGAGAAGGTAAGCAATATGTACTCATTTATACATCTGAAATAATAGAAAATAAAAATAGTAAAAATCATGTTCTTCAGTTTGCATTCAGAGTTAATTAATTCTCTCTCTAAAGATGGATAACATTTTCCATCATGAGTCCTTTGAAATTGTCATGGATCATTGTATTGCTTGTACTTTTAAGTCTTTCACAATTCATCATCCTTACAATATTGATGTTACTGTGTGTAGTGATCTCCTGTTCAAATCACTTTACTTTGCATCAATTCATACAGGTCTTTCCTGGTTTTTCTGAAACTATCCTGCTCACATTTTTTATAGCACAGTAGTATTCCATAATAATCATATACCACAATTTGTTCAGCCATTCCCCAGTTGATCCCCTTGATTTCCATTTTTTCCACCACTCAAAAAATGCTGCTATAAATATTGTTATACAAATAGATTCTTTTGCTTTTTCTTTGATCTCTAGTAGTAGTAGTATGCATGATTTCACAGCCCTTTGGCTATAGTTCCAAATTGTCCTCCAAAATGGTTGGATAAAATTCATATGTATTAATGTCCCAATTTTTCCATATCTCCTCCAACATTTGTCATTTTCCTTGTCTGTCATATTAGCCAATCTGATAGTTTGAGGTGGTGTCTCAAATTTGATTTGTTTTTAATTTCTCTATTCAATTGTGATTTAAAGAATTTTTTCATGTGAAGACTTAGATGAACTCAAGCCATTTAAAATATAAGAAATCATTGTCAACATTAACAACAATTTTGTAAGGATAATGAACTTCTAAAAGACACATCTTCTCATCAATATAGTAGTCTAAGACAATTCCAATGGACGCATGACAAAAGATGTTAGACATCTCCATAGTGAGACGTGATGAACTTTAAATTCAGAGTGAAGTATAGTATTTTCATTTTATTTTTATTGTTTTATTTTATTTGCGTTTTCTTTCACAATATGGCTAATTTGGAACACATTTTGCATGATTTCACGTGTGTGTTGTTCAATCACTGAGTCATGTCTGACTCTTTGCAACTCTGTGGAACATAGCATGCCACTATTTTCCATGGGTTTGGTTTTGTTTAATTTTTTTTGGGGGGGGGTAAACATATTGGTGTGTTTTGCCATTCCATTCATATGTATAATTGATATAAAATTATTTGCCTTTTCAAATGGGGCAAAGAAGGATGGAAAGAGAAAACTTAGAACTCGAAATTTCCTCTAAAAAGAGGATTAAATTTTTTTTTGCATATAATTGAGGAATATTTAATGAAATAAAAATTAGCCTTAAATAATAAGGTCATTGTCACTAGAAGTAGATAGTGAATTAATCTAAAGGCTAGACTAGGTGATAACTTGCTACAAATGTTGGATGTCATAAAAAGTAATTTTAATTAAATACAGGTTAGATTAGAGGACCTTGATGATCTCTTTCAACTATGAGATTCTGTGAACTGTGTCCTCTTCCTTTTTTTCTAAATTATTTTATCCCTAATAATCCCTAATTAAAAATTAATTAGATATTTTAAGCAGAATATATTTCTAAATTGATTTAGTAGTAATACAGATGCATTGATGTTATTGATATTTTTAAATAATATTTATTTTGGATTCATGTACTTTTTTTCCATTTTAATTTTCTTGAAGAAAATAGTTTAAAAAGTTTAAGCACCAGAATTTTTATTTTTCTTGAACAGTGAAGTCCCTAAGCAGAATAGAATGCATTAATATATTTGTAAGTGATTGAAAAAAGAAAACACTGTTGAAATGATGACATATTTTGAAATAAATTCTGCTCTATGACACCAGCCTGTTAATTGGCTAATAGATACAAAAGCTGGCTCTTTCACGCTCCATCAATTATCCATAGAACCATCTTTTTACATATGAAAATGTTTTTATTGCTTACTTTCAGAACCTTGAAAGATTTATTTGCGAAAAGCTTTTTGGACCTTTTGCTATTCAGTGTTTATCATCCAGACTACAGTATATGAGTGATTCATAGTTGAAGGTGTATGAACTGGCCAGCACCTCCTTTTCATAATTCATGTAAATGCTTTCCTTGTTATCAGAGTGGAACTGTAGCGGCTAACTTGGGTAATCTGACCCTTATTTGTTACCACTCTTCAGCTGTTTCCCCTTGAATGTTATATTTAATGGCCTTGGAGGTTTGATTTGATATCAAGCTTCAGTTACTCACACAGATTGGAATTATAACAGCAAATAGAAATGTTGACACACTAATACTATAATTTTTCCCCCTTATTTTCTTTAATGGAAAAACTCAAACATAATTTGAAATGACTATCAAATCAACGTACATCATAGCTGCCTCACTGCTGCCAGGCAGGTTAGGTTTTGAACAAAAAAGGAATCATTAAAAGACATGGTAGACAATTTTTTTCCTCCACTCACTCTCCCCCTTTCCTCCATCAAGTGCTCTAAGAACAAAGCCAACGTATATAGTAAAAATGTAAGCATCTCAAATTGACAGATGTTTACCAGCAATGGTTGCACTAGTATTTGAAGGGCATTTCTGCCCAGCTAGTAAGATGGATTGTCTTACTTTATAGCAAACATCAAAGGTGCTAAATGAGATGCCAAAGTTTCTGATGAGTATATTTCATTTATGATGAAAGCCCCTTTTAAAGTATTGGGACTTTATCTTCTTCATATAATTTTTACTAAAGCTTGAAGCTGTCAAGATATTATATTTATATATAAATTATTATAAATTATATATAAATTAATAAATTATTATTCTTCAATTTTTTCTCACAAAGACCAGTTCTAGTTCATTAATTTTTGTAATTGATAAAATGGCGTGTGTTAAATATGGATAAAATAAGATTTCAAAAGCACTAATTCTAGCAACTTCAGGTAAAAGCAAAAAGTTAAATAATGTATACTTTTGTGCTTTTATGAAAAATGGAAGACTAAATCATATCTGAGGAATATTTTAGAAGTGAACTATTTGCGAGGAACCTCCTGATATTTACCATTCTCCTCAATTTGTGAACAATGCTCTGCCTTCCCACTATCTAATATGATTTTCCTGCACAAACTCTAATCTACAATTTAGACGAGTACTCAGTGTTCAAGTATATACTGTGCTTTCTTACATCCTTACTCTTGCTCAGTGTTCTCTTTGGCTGGAATGCTTCCTTCCCTTCCCCTTTCCAGTTGAATTTATGCCTTCTTTTAAAACCCAACTCAAATGTTATCTTTTCCATAAAATTTTCAGTGACTTCCTTTATCTCTCACTTATCAGACATTATCTTTCCTATCAAATTTCAAAGAGCAATTTTCTTTCTACTTCTCTAGGGCATCTATTCTATATAATTATTTTCGAGATATGTACCTTATCCCCCTGCTAGGCTATAATCTACATTGACAATATCTAAAATGAATATTTGCTGCAGGGCATAGCACAATATATTGATTGCAGCAGGCCCTTAACATGTTAGTTAATTTGTTGAATTTGAAAATTTTCAATAGTTTCTTTTAGTTTATTACCATTATAAAAGATTGCTGGTTTTTTTAGTCCTTGGTGGCAGTGTGTAAAGTAGAAAAGTCACTGGTCCTGGTTTCAGATACTGATTTTAAAAATGATGATGAGAACTAGAATTTATATAGTAATTTAAGGTTTGCAAAGTACTCTTTAAAGTATTTTTATTTGATCCTTATAATAACTTGAAAGGTTAGACTATTATTACCCCCTATTTTACATATAAGAAAATTGGCACAGAGTTTAAGTGGTTTGTCCCATACCATAAGTATCTGATGCTAAATCTGAACTCATATTTCTCTGATTCCAGGATCAGTACAACTTTGCTGCCTCTAGCTTACAAAACACTTTAAATATATTGTCTCTTGGATCATCACAACAACCTTGAGATGCAACTCCCATTATTATCCCCATTTTACAGATAAAGAAACTGAATCTGGGAAGTTATATAATATGCCCATGGTTACACAATTCAGATCTTCCCAATTCCAAATTCAAAGTTCTTACCCAGTGGACCACCTCCAACTTTTTTAGGTAAATGAATCTGGGTTAGACATTTAATGTCTCGTTCCCTCTATTATCCCAGCTATAAAATGGGAATGTGATAACATTTAACCTCCTTTGATTGTTGTCCTTTGTTTTCAGAGAGGACCAAAATGACATCACTACTATATTAGAATTATAGTGTGTCCAACTGTAGCTGATTAGACCAACATAAGCTAAGAATGTTCTGCCACAGGTCAGACACAAATAGTCCTTATGAATATTTGTGGCAATTTCTCTAATTTTGTGCATTTAGCATCTCTTTGGACTAATTCAGTTCTGGTTTGCTCATAGAAAAAAAATTGCCTCAGAAGGATAATTATATGAAGGGTTACATATGTTGGATTTAACATGTATTTTAACATGTTTAACATATATTGAATTATTTGCCTGGGTGGGGGGAGGAGGAGGACAATTTGGAACAAAAAGTTTTGCAAAGATCAGTATTAAAAAATTAGCAATGCATATGATTTGAAAATAAAAAGCTTTAATGGAAAAAAAAATTTCCTCATCAGAAAACAAAACACAAAAATCTAAAAAAAAATATTTATCCCAGAGACATTGTGAAGAGAGTACTTTGTAAACTTTTAAGAGGGAAAAAATGAACTATAATTATTAATATAGTTTTTGGAGGGGACAAATGATTCTCAGAATAAGTCATTTTTTGTTTTCTAATTTGTTTTTTTTTTTCAATTTACAAGCATTTTTAGATTAATATGTTCCTCCACACAGCAAGCAACACAATTAAATGAATAAATGCATATGTAAATAGATAAATGAATAAAACTTTCAATACATAACTGCATAGTCCAGCATAACACATTTCCACATTAGCCATGTCTGAATATAAATACCTCTTTGTGCATTTTAAATTCATCTTTTCTCTATCAGAAGATTAGTGACATGTTTTATTTTCATTCTTTTCTTTGTGTTGTTATCATTATATAATTTATTCTACTTCTGCTCACTTTCCTCTGCTTTAGTTCATAGTTGTTCCCAGATTCATATGAAATTATCCATTTCATTATTTCTTAGGGGAAAATAAGGGTGTATGAGGTGTTCAAGTAGGACCAGTTCCTCTGGTTTGAGAGTTTTCTGAGACCTTTTCAGGGCTACTTATCTATTTTGTGGTGTCCACTTGATTCACCCAAATCTCACTTGTGGTTTGAAGAGACTGTAGCATGTCCAGTGGCCACATCTTAGAAGGAAGGCTAGATTAGGTTGAGGGTAACTGAATGAGGTAGAGGATATCTACCCCAAGCACATGAAAAGTTCCCACAGTGGAATGGGCAGTAGCCACAAAAGTGGCTGAAGTAGGTGCTATGAAGCTCTTATGACTGGGTCATACATCAGACACCAAGGTCATTCATTGTATCCTGGGCCATCACCAGCTGTCTTGACTTTTGCCTTACTAGAAGATTTTTATGATTCTGCAAGAGAGAGACTGATGACTTTTTTGCAAATCTGTCTCACTTAAATCCAATTCAAATGCAAGTCAAGACATTATGCCATGATGTCTTTGGTTCTCTTCAAAAATGAAGAAAAAACAACAATGGTTCAATAGTGCTGCATTGCATTTATAAGCAACAATTTGTTTACTCATTCTCTGAGAGCAAGAACCAGAAAAGGCTACTATAAATATTTTGTACACACACACACTCACATACATATATACACACAGATTCTTTTGCCCTTTTACTTTATTTTGAAGGGCTAAAGGCCTAGTAGTTTTATAACTTAAGTTATACTGAGAATATACAATTTCTTAACTTTGTGTGTATAGTTCCAAATTGTTTACTAGAAATATTGGCTAGTTCACAGTTCCATCAACAGTGTACAAGTATACACTTCCCCCCCCCCCTAAAATTCGTTATTTTCCTCTTTGTGTCCTTTGTCAGTCTATTAGGCATCAAGTAGAACCTCCAAGTGGCTTTAATTTTCATTTCCCTATTTATGATTCATAGTATTTTTTTTATATGGTTGTTGATTGGATTTCTTTCTTTAAATACTGCTTAAAACAGAAAGCTGCTTGAACACAAAAGAAAAGAAATTATATATATATATATATATATATATATATATATATATATACAGAAAGAGGGGAGAGGAAGGGAGAGAGAGAGAGAGAGAGAGAGAAGAGTGAGAGAGAAGAGTGAATAAGAATCCTTGAAAGAAGTTTCTTGCAATAAAAAAAATTCCAATTATTTTCTGTTCTTAGGGGAAACCTTTATCCTCATTGCTTTTTCCTCCCAATTTATTTTGGTTATTCAAGTTTGGTTTTGGTTTTTGCTGTTTGTTTTTGCAGGAACTATTAAAATGTGGGCATTCAAGGAAAATAAAAGGAATAATTTTATAAGTAAACAACATATAAGAAGTTTCAGGAATATTTTAAAAATACATTAGTAGCAACCCAGGAGAAAAATATGGATCAATATGGATCAACAAAAAAAAAACTGGGCACTCAACTTTTGGAACATATTTAGGATGTCATGTGTAGGGAACTCACAGGGAGTCATTCATACCAATACAGATGGAGACCTTCTCCTGGAACTTATAGCTTTACATAATTGGTTGAGATTCTTAGAATTTTTATTAGGGTCACTAACAGTAGGACTTTAAGAGCTCCCTGAATTTTAAAATGAGGAACTTTAATCAGTTTTTCTTGTTCATTCCTGTTCCTGTATTTGAGAGCACATGCTCTCTAAATCAGTGTTTTTGTGGTAAACCTGCATCTTCACTAGAAAGCGGGAAAAGAAACCTATGAAGATTTAAGTGTCTAAAATAGATTTGATAGTTAAAAGATATATCTACATCTCTATCCCTATCTATGTATATATGTATATATGCATGCATAGGCATATGTGTGTATGTATTGAGTGTCTACATACTTGTAGTTGGCTAGAGATAGAAGTGAGACCTTTTATCTATGAAGATGCTTTATCTATATAGTGAAAACTTTATTGATTTTAGGAGTAAAAGGAAAAAAGCAACAAGCAAAGGTCATTTAATACCTATAGTATAAAGGTAAATGAACTGGTATGTGTCAGAATGATCTTGAGGATTTGTCTCTTTAAGTAAAGAACCAAAAGCCTATAAAAATATTTATCTCTCCCTTCTTTCCTCTTAGTATTCTATTTATGAAATTCCAATTTATATTCCATATAATAATAAGAAGCATTTTTCCCCTTGAGGGTGGGAAGTAGAAATAAGCTTCTGATATACAAAAATCCTAACAAAGGGATAAAAATCTTACATTATAATTGTATAAATGTGCTTATGCATACATACATTTTATGGTAAATAATATAATTGCATGTATTAATAAATAATATAATATTAATTTAATTATATTCCTCATAGTTGAAGGATATAGTTGTAACATTCCCAGTTACAAAAATCTAAGAGCAAAATGATATCCTTCTACACAAAGTATAGTACAACCAATATGGGAGCCTTCCCTGATTTCTCTCCATATCACAAAGGTACTAATGGAACATTTTGACCATCACCTATCATCCCTTGACCTTAACACATGACCAACACATCTTTTTTTTCTCTTGCCATAAATTCTTTCATGACATCTTACTCATCTTTAGAGTTTGTCATTGGTTATATGTTAGAGGAACTCATACTCTAAATGCACTTTTTCACTGGTGTTTGTGTATTGTTCATCTTTAAATTTGTTGAGGCAAAAGTGGTCTAGGTCTTAATAACATGCAGCAATAAATATTTGTATTGAACAGATGGGTCTTTGTAGTTATGATATGCTTAGGGTTAATAAAAGTAATTTATAGTTTCACCAAAGTAATGAAGCCCATTCTTCTTTTAAACTCTAGCATATTGTATTGTTTGTATTATCATTTATATTATTTATTCTGACCATACACACTGTTGGACACAATCCATAGAGCATCCATTCAGTTTCATGCAGAAATCTGAAAATGGACATTTTTCATCCATTTGGTCTTTCCTAAATAAATGGACAAAGCATACTTCTTTGAATGGTTTCAGAAATTTTCCAGACTTTTGGGGGATTAATAAAAATCAATGCAATTTTCTGTAAAGTGGGGCATTTGGGGGAACCTTGCTATCTATTAGAACTATCAATATAGATCTAGGTACTGGATCTGTCACAATGGTGAGCACTATTTGAAATAGTTTGTTGACATTGTTTTCTTCTTGTTACTAAAGCTTGTGTTTAAACAACCAGCCATAAGCTTAATAGGTTCTTAAATTCTCTATATCTTTTTACCATTTGTAAAATGAACTGAGGCAAATGGGGTTAAATGACTTGCTCAAGATTTTCTAGTTATTAAGTGTCTGAGATCAAATTTAAGCACAGAAAAATGAGTCTTCCTAACTTCAGGTCTGGCACTCTGTCCATTTCACCACTTAGATATTGGAGAATTCAAAAACAGGTCATCTAAACTAATGTTCTCTTTTACTAATGTCTCTTTCTCTTTTTTTAATTTCTTTGTTTTTGGAGGAAAGAATAGGAAATATTCAAACGTGATTTCCTGACAAAATAAAGGATGATTGACTTGCAATGTTAATAGTCCATGAAGAAAAATCAGGTAAAATTGGATTACATTCCCAGGATACTTAGTCCAAAGGCTAATTATTCTAGACATTATTTGGAAAGATACTGGAAAATGATATTTAACATGGAAACTCATGTTCACATATAGCAATGAAAATTGCTATAAAGCAATTTAATTTCTTTCCAAAAGTTCAGTGAGATCATGAAATCTCCATTTTGTAGATGAGAAAGCTAAGCATAAGAGTAGATAAATGACTTCCACAAAGTCACTAAATGTTTGAGCCAAATTATAATTCCATGACTTTTGATTTCAAGTGCAGGACTTTTTAGTTTTGAAACACGGCAGTACAGTGAGTTGCATCTACTTCTATTTAATTTCTTTTCCTGAACTATGTCTAATATTGCAAGCCAATCATCCCTAATTTGGTTTGTTATTAAATCACATGTTTGAATACTATCTCTTCTCACCCCAGCAAAATAAACAATATGAAGTAAGAAAATACAGAACATTAGATTTAGCAGATTTGTATTTGAATCTTAGTTCTAACAGATAAGATGTTCTTTAATATTGCCCTGTTGTTCAAAATAATATGTAGGCAATAATAGATGTTCTAGTACTTAAGAAAGACAGTTCTTTCTCTTTTAAAAAAAAGACAGTGACTGTGGAGAAAGTCCAGAAAAGGATGATTACAATGGTCAGGGAGATGAAAGGGTTTCCTTATGAATATAAAATGAAAAGATTAGGATTATTCAATCAAAAAAAAGCAATAGACTGATACAGCTTTATTCATGGCGAGTTAAGTTAGGGAAAATACAGATTGAACATATAAATAGAAAGGCTTGGGGGTAAATTCATGGATAATGGATAGAATTAAAACAACTATATACTTTTTCAATACTGAGATCATATAGTATCATTTTCTCCTGCCACAAATGCATCTGCTGTCTAAGAAAAAATATTAGATTGAATGGACCCTTCATGGACCATCTGAAACACCATTCCTTCTGTCATATTCACCCCCTTTTTTCCTCTCCCATGTTTATAATTCTTTTTTTTATTCATTTGGGATTTTTTGATTTATGACAGAATAGTGCAGTCCAAATGACTAATCCTTACAAACAAAATATCAGTTTGTTAAAGTAGGAAGAAGTTATTCATGAAAGAATCATTGTCATTCATAATAGTTGTAATGGACATTTTAGTTTTGCATAGCTTATTTTCCTGATTATTTTTAATTTGAATCCTAAGAATCTCTGTCTTATTAGCTAATTTCTGTGTTTTCTTTCCCCATCTCTTTTCCTTAATCTCCTGCTGCAATAACATTTGGGCTAATGTATAGCTTTTTGTATTTAATTATATTTGTGATTTTAATAACTATATTGATAAAAGATTTATAAAAAGGACACATTTTTCAAAGTGTTTTTTTTTAACTTCTCTCAGAAATTAGATATACATGAAAAGAATTATGGAATAAAATTATTGTGTATAGAGATTAGAAGTGATATTAAGAATATAATTAAAACTAGTCTTTTTAAAAAATAATATTCTTTTAACAATGAATATTATCTCTTTTAATGACTATAGCTTGGTCATTTTACCATTTTTGTAGCTAAATTAGCATTTGGAATATGTATACGTTATTAATTCAGAAAGTGCCTTCAGCCATCAAGAACTGTCATTTATAAATAAAGCAGCATAAATAAAATGTTCTGTATTCTATAGAAAAGCAAAATAAGGGGCAGTGGTAGATATCTTTGAAAAATAATACAGCCCTGGAGAATACATAGTTTTATTTAAAAGGCTTCAATAAGGGACAGTTAGCACAACAAAATCAGTTTTACTGAGTCTGACAAAGTGGCAAATAAGATTTGGGTTTATACTGTTCCCTCAAGATTAATTAGTTTATAAAACATCTCATCCTCATAGACAAAGAGCTCAAAATTATGTTTAAAAATAAACAAATAGGTTGAAACCAGAAGTGTCAGTGCAGTAAGACAAGATGGACTAAATTACTGATGGCTGATAGACAGTGGTTCTGACATTTATAATGTAGGGTACAACAGTGACAGAAAGTCATCTGAAGATGATGAACCATACCAGATGTAATGAAGTACTGTGATAGAATTAAGCAGAAGCAACATGGTAATTTACAGCCAGTATTGTAATAGAACTACCCCATACTTTTAGACATTAGCTAATTGAAAAGTACATTGTCAATAGTACAGTTAATGTATTTTTCTACCCTTCTATTTAAAAATATAAGCTCTCCTTCCTTTCAACAGACCACTCATAATCCTTTTCTTTGTATAACATATTAATAACAAATACATTTTGTACTTCTGACCCAAATGACAATTTTAATCAGTGATGTCACTCATTAAAAGAAGCTTTCCACTGACCATAGTGATTATAATTTTCCACATGTCAATCATACAGTCTGATCCATCTAATTCTACTCTAATATCATTAACATTTTTTTCATAGTCATAAAACTCACTGTCATGAAAAGGCTAGAAGAAAAGTTTTTTATTACTCTTAGTCTTTACATATATATATATATATATATATATATATATATATATCCATCCATCCATAATTGGAAGCAACATAGTACTATCTATAATTCATTTGGGTGAAAATGATATCTGCCTTCCTTCTCAGCTGAGAATGGCACACAAGTAGATGATGAAATATGACAAAAAGCCGGCAGATTAGTGCAGTCCATGAACTATGCAAGAAAGATAATCAAAGAGATTGAATCTTATACATTTGGAATGAACAGATGTAGAAAATGGTCAAAAACTATTAAAAATGAAGAGCAGACATTATGATGTCTTATTCTATTTAGAGCTCAATAGCTATTCCAGGGAGCAGTAGTGAATATAATCAATGGTTAACTTCTGAATAGTTTTGTTTCATTTTCCTGTTTTTTGAATCTTATTTTTTCTATTCTTTCAATTTTTTAGTGCTGACATTCTCCTGCCATTTCCCCACTCCTGTACCAAATGCAGGAGGAGAAAAAAATTAGTTAAATGCAGACTTACTAGTTTTATTATTTTGTTACTTTGTTGGTGGAAAGTTTTAGAATATCTAGGTTAACTAAAATGAGATTTGGGGGTTATCTATAGATTTTTTGTACTATCTTTGTCCTTAATTGCTATAGATAATTGAGTGTTAACTGTATATGCTGTAGTATTTATTATTCACGAAAATAGGACCAAATTAAAATCCAGGAATCTGCAAGCATTAAAAGCTGACTTTAAATTAAGTTGTCGGTTGTAGGGTACCTAATTGATGAAATGCTTAAAAGCACCAAAAGTTGGTTGCTATGAGCTTTTGAAGAAGTTTTCCAGGACAAAAGAGTTAGGGAAACCTCCCACGTAAGTTAAAACAATAAAAAGGAAATACAATATTTTAAATTACAAAACAAGTTTAATTTTCTTCATTCTCCAGGGAAAAAAAGGAAAAAATTTTTCGCTTGAAATTCAGCATGCTGTGTTGACCTCCATCTACTTGTCTTAACTACTTAAGGTTTAAATTATGCCATCATAGTCCTATTTAAATTTGAAAAAAAACAAAGTGCACACTTGCAAGACTTGAAATTAAATCTAAGAAGGAGGCTAGTTTCTAATTGCTAGAATTATAAAAACCCCAGTGTTTTTTTTTTTTTTTTTAATTTCCCTCATAAAGGCAAGACTAATTTTGGAAAAGCAATAAAAAAGAAAATAATTAGACATTCAGGAGAAGAAACATTTCACAGTAATATAAATTTTTATACAATGCCCTCTACAAATCATTAAATGTATACACATTAAGCATTGTACTTCATATTTGAGATGAATGCTGCTCCCAAGTAATACCACTCTCCCTTCCCCCAAAATGTTAGGCTTCATGTGAAGATGATTCCCTGGCTGGACTATAAGTCAGGAATATATTCTGAGTCTGTTTTCCATAATTGGAATTTATTTAATTCTGGTTTACCTCCTCATTTCTTACCAGCTACTTCTTTGTAACACCCACTTGTCAGGATCATCGTCTGAGTACTTGTGAAAGGCTAATCATTTCTGTAGCTGTGTGGATTGTTGTTCTGATCTAACCTCTCTTACAAGTGAATTTATAAACGACTTCGCTCAAAATGGGCAAAGGTCATTTTTCAATACATTTCTTTTTGAATTATGTCCATCCCACTTGTGTGTTTGGTAATTAATAACAGGTCCAGCAGGAGGGGAACCCGAGCTTATGTTTTTCGTTAATAGATTGTTTTTGTTATTTTATCATCTTGACTCTTCACTTGATATTGGTTGGCTGTTGTCCTTCCTTCTCAGGCAGGGCCAAAATGACGCTCCTAGATCGAGGTTAAGGAACACTGTTTCTGTCTGTGGCTGATCAGATCAGTACAAGTTCAGAGAGCTTACTATTAGTATCATTTAACGTTATATAAAATATGTAAGAGATACGGATATCACTTAATGTTATAGAGGGCTCAAGGGTAGTGATCTGCTTGGCCAGAGAGTAGAAGCACAGGCAACAATTCAGAGAAGATGATTTTTTTTTTAAACTTGGTATTGAGATAGACAGGGGAAGACAATGAGAAGACAGGGGTCCTAATAGTAAAACCTATCCATAAGTAAAAAGTTGTTTCAAGATGTAATTTATTCTCCATCACTGGAAGTTTTTAAGCAGAAATTAGATGCATTCATCTAGCATTTATTACTGAATGAATTTCATGATTGGATAGGAGACCTGAACTTTTTCCTCTGATATCCTATAACTAGTATTTTATTTAAAAGATTCAATGACTTTCCATTTGTATTTATCCCAAGCTTAAATCAAATCCTTCCCTTCGTTGCAATAGTCACAAGAAATTAAGTAAAACCTCTAAACCCTAAAATATTAACAAGTCAGAAGCAAGATATAAACAAACATTTTGGAAACATACTACCCTTGGTACAGTATACACAAGTCAAACCAGAAAAATTTAGTTGATTTCTTTCTGCTGGATTATTCTGCTAGGCAATAATTATAAATAAAGTGATGAAACAAAGAAAGTTGGACTGTGTGAAATCCTAGTTTAACTATGTCACCTTAGTGACAGTTGTTCTAAGCTGTCTTGTATGGTTTAGAGTGGAATATCACAAAGAAATGGAAATTAGGAAGTACCCCACCAACAGAAAACTCAAGGAGAATCAAGATTTGAATCAGTGTGATGTAAAGGCATTAATAAAAGTCTGTGGCTTACTTTTATGTCTGAAAAGAAGCACTTCTCCTTCCCACCCCTCTTTGACTCATCACAGTGATAAGGTCCTAGGGAGGTCCTCGGATTAGCAGAGAAAGCCCTAATGTCTATAAACACTCTGGAAACCTAGCTACTCCCTGAGGTAAGCAGGGAGGAGCACTGATAGGATTATAAGTGAACCCTTTTGATTTTGTTTACACCTTTTGCTCTTAAATAGGCCTTTTGTTTAAGTGAATTTTTGATTATAGTCCTATTTTATGTGAAGGATTCTAGAAACTAAGTATATACTCAATCGAAAGCCAAGTTATGATGTTAAACCAGAGGTTATATTTCTCCTATAAAAGATCTGCTTATATAGTAGATCCTTGCTAACTCTTTTGAAAGTGCCTTATTTCTTTTAGGGGTGGCCTGCCAGTCAGTAGCATGCCCCTTGTTATAGCTAACTCCTTTTCAGGTTGCTAAACTCCCACCAGTTAATGGCCTAATCACCTTCCTTCCTCTCTTTCTCCCCAGTATGCCTGTTGTGCCACAGTTCCCTTTTAATGTCCAGACCCAGTTTCCCTAATAGTCCTATTCTGTTACTCTGCCTCAAGTTATAACCATTCCCTCTTAATGTTAGGATAAAGATCTTAGATCTTAGACCTTAGCTCCTAGGCTATAATCATTCCCTCTTAATGTTTGATAGGATAAAGGTCTTTATCCATTTTAGATGTCATTAGAATATCAGGAGCCTCTCTAGTAACTCCCATTATGTCATCCCTGGGTGCCTCTCCCCATTAGATTATCCCCATTCAGGTACCTCCCTGATTATGTCATTGTTCTTGTTACCCTATAAAAGAATCTTTTGTATCTCCCATTCCCTTCTGGACTCTTTGAGACATAGTCTCATTCATCCTTGGGACAAAACCATGGATCCATTTGGTCCTAGTATATCTCTCCATTTAATAAATTATTAAATACTCTCTAATCTCTATCTTGCTCAGTTTCTTCGGCATTACATACCTTTTGTAGATTGGTCAGCTAAACTTCCCTCAGAATTTACCCACCAGTTTGTGACATTCCTTATCATAGATAAATTCCTTTTTTAGAGTTATCTCGCCATGATGTACTCCTGCTTCATAGCATTTCCCCTTAATGGCACCTTCCTCTTGGTTACTACCAGGGAACTTGTCTTTTCCCCCTGTTAATTGTTAAAGCCCTTTTCTTTACTTTAAAAACCCTAATGGATTTAACCCTCTTTTAGCAGCATAATAAAATCTCTGCCCTTTGGTTTGGAGGATTCCTAAGCTTTAAAATTCTTTTGAGACAACTTGTGACATCAATCTGCAAACCCAGTATACTTTTGGGGTATCGCCATGTACCCCATCATATTGGTGGATAAATTCATCATTTTAGTGGTCTGACCGCACTCTGTAACCTCAACAATAGTATTATCTGAAAGTGAAAAAAAGAAATAGTAGAAGTATATTTCCAATGTGAATATCAGGTTAAAACTAAAATATTGAGGGTAAGAGGAAAGAGGAATTATTTTTAATCCAATCTTGATTTCATAGATGCTAGAAGTATTAACATTAGCAAGAGTTGTCTTCTTCCCCTATGCTAATAACATTATAGAAATTGAAATCTGACATGGAAAAGTAGAGAATAGTGATGAAATAATGAAATAATGAAAATTTGTTCGTGGTAACAAGTTAAACCCTTGCCTGCAAACACTCCTCATTAACATATTGTTTGAAACTGAACTCTACAAAATGAATCTCTAAATTCCTAGCTTGTTTTCTCCTTGTACCAATAAGCCAAACTTAGTTTTGTTAGAAACTAACAAAACACTTTTCACTTATAAAATGTTTTGTAATTATTTTATTGATTCTTCATTCTAAACTATAAGATAGTACAAATGATCTTATATATTATTAAAATAAGACAGTACAGTGGGCTTTATCAGTCTGACAGAATTTCCAAGATCCTGGGTGTTGTCAATATTAGAAAGTCATTAGAATGTACCATGAAGAAAGGAACATTAGAGCCCATCTAGTCCAAACCATGGAGTTTACAGATTGTGAAACTAAATCTGATAGAAGTTAAATGACTTGTTCAGAATCACATAGCTTATAAATTTCAGAAATTAAACACAGGTTTTCTGATTCCACTATATTATATCCATTACACAATATACTTTCATCTGAAACAACCTTTATTTCAATCAAAACAACAAAAGTATTTTATGTATATATATATATATATATATATATATATATATATATATATATATCATCCTTCTTTCTCTCAACTGTTATTCTTCTCAAATCTCATGGCATCTACTTCTCTGTGAACTTTTGCTTTTTAACAATTTCAACATGGTTTATACCTCTACTACTTTACCAAACTTTTTTCAGAGTTGATTATTGATATTTTATCAGTTAAATCCAATATTTTTTTTTGCCTCACTTTCCCAGGTTTTTATACTATTGATCACTGCTTCCTCCTGAATACTACTTTTTCCCCTTGGCTTCTGTGACACTATTCTCTCCGGGTTTAAATGAGATGTACCAAAAAACCCCTATGATCTTCCTATATCATAATCATAAAAATAAAGCTGGAAGGTACAAGGAATGATGTTTGTGAGCTGCTGTCTTTCTCAAGGCATGGGTAAAGTTTACAATACCATCCTGCTAACAGTGTTTCTGAGGTCTTGGAGTTCTTGAATGCATGTGACACATGTGGGACACCAAGGCAATTCACATGTCTCTTCCCAAAATGAAAATTCATTCACAATCCTAATTCTATCTCCACTCTCCCTTAACTTTTTCTAAGAATTCTCTACAGATTCTAATAGCATACACACTTATATAGCCTCTGGATTTTTTCCCAAACATTATTTGCTCTGCATTCTGAGATTATAATGTCACCAGAGGCCATTCATAGGTGCTATGCATTCCATTTTCATTCTTATCTACAGTCTTTTTGCTATATTGATTTTCCACCCACTTTCTATTCATATAATAAACCATACTCTCCCACTCACCCTAATCCTTCAAGGTTTTGGTCAAATTCTTCTTCTTCCAAGAAGCTTTCTCATGCTACTCTAACCTCCATTGATCTCCCCTTTCAATGAACTTCAATTGTATTTGGTTTTAATATTAAGCAATTTAGCCTTTTCAGCTATTTGCTGATTGTTTCCTATGTGCTAGTGTTCTCTTCCCAAGAAAACTTCAAGAGAGAGTATTCTTAAGCATCATTTTTTTTTTTTTTTTTGTATTCTCCAGATTGTGCAGCTTAGTGCTGGACCCAAAGTGTTGACTGATTGATTCTCTAAGGGATTCAAGACCACTTAAAGTTTCTAATAATCATCAATGGTTTTTATTAACTGAACCCATTTAGGTTCAACAGAAAACTATTTACTGTACAGCATCTCTGACGAAGTTTATTTTGAATGAATTAACTTACATTAGTTGCTGGGACAAGCTTGAAAATCTGCCAATATTAATCTTAATCAAGAAAGGAAGGAGTGTTATTTCAGAGCTCCTCACTAAAAATACAATAGATTTTTTTTCTTACTATCTCTCTCCTCCTTAGTTATGTACAGAATAGAGAACTTATATTCCTCTGCAGAAAAATATAAGGAGAATGAGAAAACAGAGAAGTAAGGATTATATTAAGAACAATTGTAATACTGGAGAAATTGAGGCAAGATAGAGATTAGAGAGTATTTAATATTTTATTTGAAAGGGAGAGATTTACTGGGATTAAATGGATCCATGGTTTGGTCCCAGGGCCGAATGAGAACTACAATCTCCAAGAATCTCAATGACATATACACATGGCTCATATACAGGGGTAGACTGAGTGGAAGGAGACTATCATCAATCCAGTTCAGACAGGGTGAGGGGAGGCATTCTGATAAGTAGGGAAGGGCTGGGGTCATGATGTTTAAGACAGAAGCTCTTTCTCCTTATCTCAATCATCATGATTAGGAAGGAGGGATGGTGTTGCAGAACAAAGGAACCAAGGTAGGATCAAGGGAAACTGAGTCAGGACAATTAGGGAAACTGAAGACAATAAAAGAGAACTGTGGCACAACATGATGACAATTCACATTCCATGTCATTTTAAAATCTAGTGTGAAAATTTCTCACAATAACTCTATGAGGTAGTTAAATGAAATATTCCTATTTTACAGATGAGGAAACTAGGATATAGAAGAATTAAATGGCTTAAACAACCATACATCTAATGTATGTTAGAACTTAGATCAAAATAAGCAAGGCTACTGATAGTATAATTAATTAAATACACAGATATTGCATGTGGAGCATGGTATGGATACAGAATTGCTCTCAGAGCCAAGAAGACCTGGGTCTAATTCCTACATTGGTTGGGAATGTATTAGTGATCTGGGTAGATCACTATACCTCTCAGTGGTAGGCAACTTTCTTTCCTTCTTTCTATTTTTGAGGCAATGGGGTTAAGTGACTTGTCCAGAATCATATAGCTAATAAGTGTCTGAGCCCTGATTTGAACTCAGATTTTTCTGACTCAGCACAGGTAGCTGGAAATGGATAGAGATCCTGGTCTGGAATCATGAAGACTCGTCCTCCTGAATTCAATTATGAACTCAGACATTTACTGGTTGTGTGATCTTGGGTATGTCACTTAAACATTTTTGTCTCAATTTCTTCATCTGTAAAATGACTTGGAGAAGGAAAGAGTGAATAAATCACTTCATTATCTTTGCCAAGAAAATCTCCAACTGAGTCATGAATATGCTACTGAAAATAACTGAACACTTTGAATGCATTATTTCATCTTATAACATCCATTTATTTTTTTAAAAGTATTTGATATTTTTGTAGTATTTATGTTTTAAAGCCTTATCATGGGACATTTTTGATGAAAAATTATACATTTTTACTCATCTGTATTATTTTCAAAATCATATCCAGCCAAACAAAAAGAGTACTAGAAATTAGGACTCTGGAACCCAAAGACAAAAGTACCACAGTCTCTGACCTCAAGGAACCATCAGTGTATTGAGGGTGGGGAGCCTATAACATGATGTTCCATTAAGTAGAAATTGACTTGTAAAATCAAGACAAATATGGGACTTTCTGATTCTTGAAGTCTATGAAGATAATTTGAGATTGCACATAGAAGACCATATGTTTCTATGCAAATGTAACATGGATTTAATATTAGGAGCTTTTCCAGAAACTGCTCTGCAATATGTTTTTCGGGAGGGAAAAAAAAAAAAACCCACAACAATTCAGCTTGGTATTCTACTGCACCATAGCTGTTTGTGGGCTGTGTACATACAGGGATGGTACCTTGATACCAACTTTCCATTTATACCCTTTGATTCCTGAGAGAGAAACAGATGGAATAATTAGCACAAATATGGTTAGAGTACTACTCGGGATCTTATTTTTTTCTCAAGATGGCAGAAGTGTGATTGACCACAAGACCCAAACTCTGATAATTTCTATAATGTTTTCTTCTTGTCTTTCTGATGCTCTATTTAAAGATGTGATTAATCTAATACCTGTCCAAAGACTAGTTAATGATGAACAACTTTAATGTTTCTTTTTGTAGCTGGATGGCATTAATATGACAAAATCTCTAAGAAGTAATTTAGGCCTGCCTTAAAATGTTCATTCAGCTTTAAAATTTGTATATATCTTGCATATATTACTAAATTTCTCATGCACTCCCTGTTCTATACATATATGACCCACATTTACAAATTAGTGCTTCCAAGATTTTTCATAAAACTACATCTATGAAGTTCATATTTATGCAGTCTTACTTTCTCCAGACACATTGTCTGTATGCTTTTTGTCCCATCTTCTTAGAGATGCAAAAATACATTCCCAGGAGATCACTTGGTTGTCTACACTTCTTAACTATCTCCTCAGTCCATATAGCACAATGGAGTAGAATGAAAGTCAGACCACAGTGAATACATAATGAAATGATCTTAGGAATGATTTCAGAAAAATAATGTAAGAATTAGGGTTCATTGAGCAAACCAACTGACACAACCCACTCGTATTGGATACCTTCAGGTTAAAGAGCATCTTGATTCAGCCTTTCAATCACTAGTTTGAACTAGATATGAGCAAGGTTTATATACCTTTTTTGAATAAGTTAATCAAAGGCACTTCGGAAAGGTACTAAGTGAAATTTAAATTAATTAATGGACTTTGTCCATGAGTAATAATCAACCAGTAAATGAACATTATACAGCACTGCTGGGTGCCAGGCACTGCACTAAACTCTAGGGATGAAAAAAGGAAAAAGAAGGTAGGTTCTTGTCCTCGAATTTACAATCTAAAGGAAGAGAAAACCCGCAAAGAATATTGTATTCAAAATAAATAGGAAATAATTAACACAGGAAAGGTACTAGAATTAAAAGGAATTGGGTAAAGCTTCTTGTAGAAGGTGGGGGAGGGGGGCACGATTTATTTGGAACTTGAAGTGGGGGGTTATTAGGCACAGTGGAGGAAGGAGATCATCCCAGACATGGAACACAACCAGAGAAAAGAGATCTGAGAGACTGAATATCTTGTGTGTAGAGGCAGGATACCAGTTTCATTAGATGGAAGAATACTTGTTGGGAAGCAAGGTGCAAGAAAATTAGACAAGTATAAGGGAGGCTAGGTTATGATTGACTTTGTATTTGTTCCCAAGAAGCAATAGGAAGCCAGTGAAGATTTTTTTTTTTCTTCTCTTTCAATATTATTTTATATTTTCAAATACATGTAAAGATAGTTTTCAACATTCATTTTTATAATGAATGTTCCAGCTTTTTGTCTCCCTCCCCAAGATAGCAAGCAATTTGATATAATTGTTAAACACATGCAATTCTTTGAAATATATTTCCATATTTCTCATGATGTACAAGAAAAATCAGACCAAAAGTTAAAAAAAAAAAAAAAGAAAGAAAGAAAAAGCAACAAACAAAAAAATGAAAATATTATGCTTCAATCCACATTCAATTTTCATAGTTCTCTTTCTGGATGTGGATGGTATTTTCCATCCCAAATCTACTGGAATTGTCTTGAATCATCTCATTGCCTTAAAGCCGAGAAGAGTTAAGTCCTTCACAGATGATCATCACATAATCTTGTTGTATACAATATTCTCTTTGTTCTGTTCACTTTACTCAATATTAGTTCATGAAAGTTTTTCTAGGCTTTTCTGAAATCAGCCTGCTCATCACTCTTATAGAACAATAATATTCCATTGCATGCATATACCATCATTTATTCAGTCATTTTCTAATTGATGGGATCCATTCAATTTCCAATTCCTTCTCACTACAAAAATATATGAAATAAAAATTTTTGCACATGTAGGTCCTTTTCCCTGGCTTATGATCTCTTTGGGATACAGTACCAGTAGAAACACTGAAGTTTATTGAGTGAGGCAGACGACATAGTTGAGGCTGGGGAGTGCAGCGAGACTCTGTACAATGCCTCCAAAAAGTTGGGATACTGGGTGCAACTAGACTCTCCCCACACAGACCACCAAAATGATGGGGTTTGGCCACCAAGTGATGGGTTATGGAGGTTACTCCAAAAGTATATTGTGTTTACTCATTAGTGTTTCAAAATAATATGTAGGTTTAGACCTCCAAATCTACTGGCAAAGATTTTTGGCTAAATGCAAGGAAAGGAGGTTTTAGCAGTTAACAAGGGAAAAGACAAGTTCCCTAGAGAAACTGGCAATTAACCAAGAGGAAGACAGCATAAAGGTGTGGCAAATGGAGATTACTGGGGCTAATCCTAAAAAAGAATTAGGGTCTTAATAGATTTTAGCTATTGTGATACTTAGCAAATAGATTAGCCCCAAGAAAGTATTAGGCTGTTAGTGAGGTACAGAAGGTTCTTTTTGTAGGAGAAATATAATCTTGGGGGTTCGACATCACAAATTGGGTTTCAGATTGGCTATTTGTAAACTGTGGGGTTATAATGATTTTGTCTGTGTGAGATATTTGACAAGGGAAGAAAGGCCTATTTAAGAACAAAAGGTCCATTAAGGTGGGGATAATTCTATCAGTGCTCCTCCCTTTTTATCTTGGGTTAGCAAGACTTCCAGTTTGTGAACAGTAATTCTCTCTCTCTAGGTCTACAGGCACACAAAATTGTGTTTCCAGAAAATTTCTTTAGTGGCTGAAATATGGATTGGAGAGGGAAGAGACTGGAAGTCAGCAGACCCACCAGGAGGCTATTACAGAAATCCAGCCTCGAGGTAATGAAGGCTTAGACTGGGTGGTGGCGATGTTGGAAGAAAGCAGGGGGTGAATTGGAAAAGATATTGCAAAGGTAAACCGGACTGGTCTGAGCAACCGCTTGTACATGGTGGGTAGGATATGGCGAGGAATCTAGGATGACTCCTAACTCCTGAGAGACTGGGAAAATGGTGTTGCCATCTATAGCAATAGGGAAGGTAAAGGGGGGCAAGGGTGGAAGACAAAAGATAAGAAATTCCATTTTGTACTAAGGAAGCTTTTGCCTGAATAATTCTACAATTTTGTCAAAATGATTCCTTTTTCCTTGCTCATCATGATTTTCCATCATGACCTGCAGGGGTCCAGGGGGGTGACCAGGAGAATAGGGTTGCCGTCAAAGGAAGACAGGAGTCATGGGGTAGTTTGAGTAAGGAAATGATGGAAGTGATGTTCCTACTTCTCTCAGGCTCCTTTAGGCTTTATTTTATACTATATCACGATCATCTACTTTTCTTTAGGTCAACATAGTCTTCAGATATATGTCTGACTTATTGACCTTTATATGTTACTATATTTGACATTTAATATTTGAGTAAGTTTTTTTATGATTAAGTCTTAATTATTGATTATATTACGCGAAGCCAATAATGAAAGGTAAATGTTATTCACGGTTTAATGTCAGTGAATTTTGTTAGTTTACTTTTGTCTTCTTTGTCAATTCTATGGATTGTTTGATTCCTCTGACTTGAAACCATATACGTAAGCATTTAGGGTAATTCCTAGTTATACTTTAACCATCTTTTGGTTCCTCGACATACTGATCTTTTCTGAGTCTAAGTTGGTAAATACCATTATTTCTTGGACATTTGAATTCTCTCTGATAGTGACAATGCTTTCCATGGTGTTCTCTCCTATGCATGTGGAATCATTTCTAGTTAACTTGCCCAAATTCTCCTTGGCACCAGATTTTTTTTAAGATAATATTTTAGTGCTGTATTCAAGCCAATTATAAATAATATAGGAAATAGTAGTACACTAATGAAAATCATAGAAGGAAATGTAGTTCCTGCTATGCACATTTGATCTCAGTGCTGGGTTTAGCCAATCAGCTTAGAGATTGTGGATCCCAACAATGACCCTTCTCTTAGCATTGATATAGTGTGTCTAGGATCATTCTCTTTTATAGAAGAAAGTTTAAGTCTTGTGGTTTCTCAAGTACATTGGTTATGTGGTAGTCAGTTGAAAAGGCAGGACTTTTTGACCCAAATGAAAAACAGGGCATTAATATTTCCTTCTCCTTAAAGTTAACATTTATTTAAGGATTCAACAAGAACTGAAAAGCCAGTTTTCTTGAATCTCAAGAAATAAAACTAGGAAGGGATTTTTTTCTCTCGAAAATTTAAAGCTTTTTTTTTGTCACATGACAGCTTGCTAAGAAAAATTTCATGAAAGTATGTTGTTTTGTTCTCCACAATTTAAGTTAAATTATTATCCAGGTACAGGAAAATCGTCTTCGAGTTGAATTTAGAACAAATGGAAAAGTTTCTGCTGCAATGCATCAAATTTTGAGTTGTATCAGTACTTTTGAGTAAGATTTGAGATCCAAGTGTGAGCTTACAGGCTTTTCTGGATTTGTTGTCTATATCAAGCTAGTAAAATGGGTAGGTAGGGAGGTAAAAGAATGCCTTGTCCTCAGGGACTTTGTTTTATTTTTTTTTTTCTCTTTTACCTGATCTTTGTTCTATCTGGGAGATTGGAAGAGGCTTGGAGTTAACAAGTAACTGCGAAATTCCAAACTTCAGTGCATGGGTAATGTGAAATAAGTAATGTTAAATGAATAATGATTAGATATAGCATACATTTTAGAGTTTAAAATGGATTTTATATACAATGTTCACTAAAAACTAAATTGAGGTCTAACTGGGACTCAAAAGCTTGGGGCAAAAACATTGGAAAGTTTATTCCCAAGAAAACATAGCTCTATCCCTTAAGTACTTAGCTAGGAGTATCTTGTTTGGGAGAGATAAACTTGAGATTTAGATTCTCTTTATTGAAGATGAGTGTCCTTATGACCTACGATCTCTGGGAACTCTTAATAGCCATTTTACTAGGGAAAACCCAAACAGAACAAACAAACAAAACAAACAACCCTTTTTTCCCCTTTTCCCTCTTTGATTATTTTATTTTAGGAAGGGAAGGTTTTTGCAACTCATAGTTATAGTGATCACATTTCTAAAGTTGAATTTGTGTGTTTGTTTTTTGGTAAACTTCTTGTTTAGGGTCTCTAAGAAAATTGCATATTCCACTCTTCTCATGCTCAACCTTTCAAACAGACCTCAGTGGAAAAATGCTTGTAGACAGTAATCTGGTGGAGACTTCCTGCTCAACAAAGAGGAAGAGCATCCACCCCAGCTACATTTAGTAGGAAACAAGTCTGATTGGAGCAGTTTGATGACATCAACAAAAAACTGGAATTAGAAAATCCAGCTTCAAATCTTGTCACTTAGAAAGGCCCATTCTCTTTGTGATCTTGCACAATTCATTTGACTGTGCTGAGTTAATAGTCTATACAGAAGAAAGGAAGGAAACTACTATTTATTAAGTACTTGTGACAATCACTGTCCTACATATCTTACAACTCCCCAGGGAAGCCGGTGCTATTATCTTTATTTCACAATTGTGGAAATTGAGGCAAATAGAGGTTCTATGACCTCTGGTTCTATATCAGTAGTTTTCCTATATTGAAAGTGTGAATTGCTCCCCCACATATGGGGCACATATGTGGCACATATGTTCCAAACATGTATGTCTCTTTCACGTATGGTGCTTATACATGTCGGCTCTTCCAAGTGTTGGTATGTGAATTTGTAGATGAAGATAACTCAAGTTAATAGTGGGGAAGAATTTCTTTTTATTTTTCCTTTTGAAATTGTTTTA
Organism: Sarcophilus harrisii; assembly: GCF_902635505.1. Classification (NCBI taxonomy): domain Eukaryota; kingdom Metazoa; phylum Chordata; class Mammalia; order Dasyuromorphia; family Dasyuridae; genus Sarcophilus; species Sarcophilus harrisii. The sequence continues at coordinate 128,821,069 of NC_045429.1, forward strand.
ATTAAAATTTCTTTCATTATGCAGTTTTATTTAATGTCCTTTTAAAAAAAAATCAATTTTATCCTCTGGTTAACTCTTAAAGGTTACCATATCAGTTGGTACATGTAGTTATAATTTTAGCAAATGTGCACCCACAGAGTATGTTGCAACTTTGGTAGCATCCTCCAGAGATTACAGAGACTACACAAATATCACTTAATTTTCTAATAAAGTTTTATTTTGGAAGAATTCTTTTCCTTCTCTTCAACCTCTAATTCAAATCTTGCAATACTGGTTTACTTTTGTAATCATTCTCAGGACACTAAACTACAGAATGGCACTATTAACCTGAAATCATCATAAAGGGCTGAATTAAAAAAAAAAATGGACAAAATTGACTCAGTAAGAACAGAAAGCATGAAACAAAAAGCTTCAGAAAATGATAAGACTATTGCATTTACAGAATTCTCCATATAAAAGATTTTATCTTGATGAAGATGACTTTAAAAATTATTCCTCAGTGTTTCTTTTTCCGACCCAGTTTTTAAGCACTTTAGGGAAATCTATGTACAATTGATCTGATCATCACAAATTATTCTTAAATATTCATCAAAGCAGTTTGCCAAAGGGCCTCAATTAGGCAATGTTTTGTTAAGGTTGTTTGAGTTACTTTGCATACTAGACTAGTAATGAAAGAGTATTTCTTTAAAAATATTCTTCAATCCTTGGTTCAATTAAAGTAATCTCAAAAGTCCTATTTTCAATTCCTTTTGGTAATTTTTCCACAGTGTTCTTCTAGTTCCTATGTACTGTTCTCTTATCTAGGACCAATTACCAGTTTGTTATTCCTAGACACAAATGTCACAACAGGCAGTATGAGGCCAGCAAGTAATGATGATGGATCAAGCCCTGCTGATCCTGCAGCTGCCAGTGAGACTAGCATTCTCTGCACTGCTACTTGTTTTCAAGAGAGTTGGGTATAGGAAGGATGCTTATTTACCCTTTCTTTTTGTCCCTCCTCCTTATTATCCCTCATTTTTGGAAGATAGACCGGGTTGTTCATTTTGTGTCAATATGGAATTGCATAAAACAAATATTAATAAGTTCAATTTAATTCAGTTAACATTTATTAAGTGCCTACTATGTGGTAGGCATGGGAGGCTCATTTAATGAATGGGCCAATACATTAGTTTTTCAGAAGACAGAAAATTGTTCAGCTAGCAGCCCAATTAAAAACAGATTCATGGCATTCAATCACATATAACAGTACCAAATATATACACATAATATACATATATACATTATACATATATATATACTTTACTGAAATTAGAAGTCAGCTAGATATTTGGACTGTGTGACAGGTTGCTAATGGGCTAGCTAGGTAGCAGATAGAGCACCAACCCTAGAATCAGGAGGACCTGGGTTCAAGTCAGATGCATACTACCTATGTGACCCTGGGCAAGTCACTTCATCCTATTTGCCCTCAGTTTCCTTATATGTAAAATGAACTGGAGAAGAAAATGGCAAACAATTCCATTATCTTTGCCAAGAAAACCCCAAATGGAGTCTCCATTTGTTGAACCTGACAGAAAGCAACTGAATAACAATGAGAAATTGCTTCACTGAGAAGTGTAAAGTTGTGAATTTTCTGGGAATTTACTTTACAAAGTAAAAGGCCCAAAGAATACATTCGGTAGAATTTTTTAATATTTGAAACATTTTTGACTATGAGTGTTAATTCCTGGACTGTTGTCAAGTCCTTCTTATAAGTAATGAAGCAGTTGAAAAAAGGTGTGTTGACTTTTGCCTCTGGACTATCTGATGGAGGAAACTGGGAGCTTTGCTAAGTAAATAATGACATGAACAAGATTAAAAGAGTTTTGTTGTAAGAGAATAAGTACTCTGAAGTACTTTTGAAGAGTCTGTTTCAATAAAACCAAATTGACACTCATATCCTAATTACAAATCACTCCTCCTTATTCATAAAAGAAATTCCCCAAAGACCCAAAAAGGATCCTACTTTTTAAGACAAATTAAAATGATTGTACTACTCAGAAATAACAAAATTGTATTACACGAAATCATGGATTGTTGGAGTTGAAAGAAATCTTAGAAAACATGGATCAATCTGCTCATTTTATTAATGAAGAAACTGAGTCCCAAGAAGGTGAACTTTCTTGGCTGAAGTCTAGTTAGTAGCAAAGTAGAGAACTCAAACCCATCTGCCCATCTGTCTTTTCCACCCTAATGATATCACTACTCCACATTTATTATTCAAAAATTTCACAAATTCAGATTTTTCCCAAATCACTCTGAATTTAGCAAAAATCTAGAGGGCATTTTTTTAAACCAAGAGTAAGTAAGCTATTTTTAAAAAATTATATTTTAATACTTTTCAATATAATCTATCTCCTATGCAAATCTACATGTTTTAAGTCATACATTTAAAAATAAGAGAGCCAAAAATCACTTTAGGGACACAAAGAAGGTTAAGAACCTGTCATACAAGAGAAAGAATACTGGCTCTAAGATAATGAATTAGATCCTATTATTTTTCTTTCTTGACTAGCTGGATAAATTTGGGTCATAGTAAAATTTGTAAAAATAAGGATAGTGCACAGAATGATTTCTAAGTTTCTTACTAAAATTTTATGTCTCTATGGTTTTCCTAAATTAAGTATGTTTAATATTTTATATGTATGTTTTGTTTAATATTCTGACTAGTTTATGTCCTTACCAATTATTTTTCATACTTCCCAAATAATTATTCTACCATACTATTCTGATAAAGGTAGTGGTAGTTAAGTTTCAGAGCTAGACAATATTCATTCTGTTCTATATCCTTGGTTTCCCATTGTCTGAATGAAATGAAATATAGACTTCTGATCTGGAATATAAGGATTTCTACCTGGTGTGGTGGAAAGAGAACTGACCCATTATGGAAGTCAGATTTTGACTTTCACTCATACTGTGTATGTGACTTTGGCAAAATCATTTAATTTTGATGGGCCATAATTACCTTTTCTTTAAAATGAGGTTATTAGACCAGATGACCTAAAAGGTCCATTCTGGCTCTAGATCTATTATCCTATAACCTTGTACATTTTTTTTTGTTTGTTTTTATTTTGCTGAGGCAATTGGGGTTAAATAACTTGTCCAAGCTCACACAACTAGGACATGTCTGAGGCCAGATTTAAACTCAGATTCTCCTGACTTCAGGGCTGGTGCTGTATCCACTGTGCTATCTAGCTGCCCAACCTTGTACATTTTTGTACTCATTTTTGTACTTCAACTACTCTCATTATGTTGCTCTTTGTTTTGGTCAAATTTGACTTCTCTCTTTCTGTTGTTTGTCTCATCTTTTCCATAAACATCTAAAGAGGGGACTCCTTTTCCCCCAATTCATCTCTATCTGTTGAACTCCCACTTTCCCTTCAAGGCCTTATTTGAACTCTTCATTCTCTCATTCTTTCCATAATGATCTTTCTCTTTAAATTCCACATAATTCTTTGTTTAGACCTGTCCTTGCCACTTATCTCACCATATTTTGTGCCACTGATATTTATACAACTTTTAAAATTGTGAATTCTCTGAGAATTGTTTGTGACAAATAAATAGCTCCATCTTTCCTTGTTTGTCCTTCACTCTCTAAGATGAGCAAAGTTCCATTAAATAGATGATATCTTGTCCTGCAAGTGAAATGAATTTAAGTGAGGGAGGGCTGGGCAATGTTACCAACCTTACTCTCTCCTCTGAGCCATCTGGGTTCATCTGTGATCAAGACAAAGATATATCTGAAAATAGCCCCCAGACTGCTCAATAGATAAGCTGATACCTTTGAACTCTGTTCACTAAGCCATCTAGGCAAACTTACTACATTATATCAGATCTTTAGGTGACTTTGAGGAGCAACAGCAGTAACAACCACTTTAAAAAATCCCCAAAGTGAAGGTTATCTCTGACCAGCATACAGTTAGTTGATGGAGACTCAGAAGACCTGAATTGACGCCCAAGCTCTGTCATTTACTCGCTCTGACTACTGGCCACTTCCTCATCTGTAAAATGAATTTGAGAATTGTATGATTGCTAAGGTCTCTTCCAGCTTTCATCTCTGTTTAAATATGACCTCTTCTAATATGGTGGAACTCTACTTATTCCACTGGTAATATTTTCCCCATTGCTCAAGGCTACTCACGACAGCTATCAGTTTGCATGATTGATTCCAGCTTGGTCAACTGGTTTCCAGCATTGTACTCCTGATGTGTACCCATTCACACACACACACACACACACACACACACACACACACACAACCTTTAAACAATCTCTAATTTTGCACTGAGAGATTTTTTGATGTATTTTAGTTGAATTTTCCTTTCTTCCACAAATTTTGAAATAATTCAGCTCCTTTACTTTAGGATTATCTAAGCAGAATAACGCACATGGAGCTTATTTCAAAATAGTGATTAATCAATTTTGCCCGAGATTAAAACCGATTGTTTGCTGGGTAGGCAATCAGGAACATCTGCCAATCTACACACATGCTATATGTATGTGTGTACACATGTATATTTCTGTATATGTATGTACTATAAAACACAAATGGATATGAATATGCACATATGTGTATAAATGTCGATGCATATATATGTATATGCACCCATATATACATACACACATTTTGTTTTGCTTAATTTTAAAGCTGGCATTATCTGAAATCATCAGTTGAAATTAAGTATCAGAGACACTCTTGACAAGGTGGCAGGCATCAATCACTTTTAGTTTTTTTTGACAAGCATTTTCCATTCCTTTTTATTCCGTGGGAAGAATAAGAGAATTAGCATTATGTTGTGAATCTTTATCAGTTTAAAGCTTAACAGTTGGCATAGTCTTGAACACCAGATGGGTAGTTTCAACTTTTGAAACTGTAAAGACTGTTTGAATACAGTACTATGCATCACATAAACATTTCACTGAGGCATCCGGAGGTAGGTTATATAATGATACTGAGAACATATACTGAAAAACCGGTAATAGAAAAAGAAAAAAAAAAAGGAAGAAAAAGAAAAAAGATAAAGAAAAATTTGAAGTAAAAATATCTAGAGAAGGAATGAACCAAATATTTTTTTTGCTTTTGAGGAGATAGCCAAAATATAGCTTCCACTTGATTATGTGAAAATAATTAACTTAGTAGCAAGTTAGTTACTAGCAGTTTGAACAAGTTACTAGCAGTTTGAATAAGAAAGTACAAACATTGGTTTACTCAGAATGCTAAGTCATTGAAACCACTTGCAATCTGGATCACAGATGGTAAGAACCAAGCTTTGCTGAGCTTGTATGAACAGATAGACCAACTCTAGGAAGAATGATAACACTAGTCCTTGGGAAGTTGAAATGAAAGTTTAAATTTTTTCAAAGGTGGCAAGTATAAATTTGAGAGGTAGAGCTCTCAAATAGTTCTTTAGAAAAGTCTAATAACCCTTTTGGTTAAGAGAATTAATTCAAAATCTTCATTATTCTCTTATCTTACCTTGCCAATTAAGAAGGTATAAATTACTATTATTTCACTTTTATGTGTTTGAAATAAAATTTAGCTTTTAAGTTTTCAATGGATCCATGATTATGAGCTAGCAGCTATTCTCTTTAATGATGCTAATCACACCCCATCTTCACCTTTTCATCTAATTTAATTCATAGTCCATTCCATTCTATAGGCTTTTCTCCAAATCTTATGAAATTCCTTGGTTACCATTACAACAATCAAGCTGTACACTTAACATTTCTTTTATTTGACTAATCTAATTAATTTTTAATCAATTAATCAAAAAATAAGAATTTACTAAGTATTTCCCCCATGTTCTAGCTGTGTCAGATGCTGGGAATACAAAGGTAAATATGAAACAATCTCTACCCTCAAGGAATTTATATTCTGTCTAAGTAGATGGCATGTACCTAATAGAATAGGACCGAACCTATACTTTCTAATATAGAGAACTTCAAAATGAGGATATTCTCCCGACAACTAACCCAGGATAGACCAATACTTTCTCTGCCTCTTAGAGACTTAAGAGATTTGTCTACAACACTGAGAGATTAAGTGAACTGCTCAAAATCACAAAGCCTGCATGTGCAAGATGAATGATCTGAATCCAGACAAAGCTTCTTGGTTCTAAGGTCACTTATCTCTGCTATACCATGTTGACTGTCATACATTTATGTACATCTAAAGATGTATAAACATACAGAATAAATATTATAGCAAATGATACTTGAGCTATTCTTTAAAGGAAATAGGGAATCCTGAAGGATCTAAATCCAGACAAAGCCTCTCAGTTTTAAGGTCAATTGTCTCTCTTCTATGCCATATTGCCTGTCATACATATATGTATCTCTAAAACTTACAGAATAAATACAGGGACATTTATAGCAAATAGTGCTTGGATTAATCTTTAAAGGAAATAGGAAATTCAAGAAATTGTGGGGAGGGGAATGAAAAAGGGGTGAATTTTAAACAATAAATTGTAAACTTGCTTAGGGCAGATTATGGATTGTTTTTGTAGTTGTATCCCCATTGTAGGACTTCAAAAATACTTGCTAGTTATTATATTTTATCTCACTTCTTGCATTTTAGTAATCATTGCTATCATGTTACTTGGTGTTCACCATGTCTCTGCCTCACGATTTGAGTCACATTTTTGATTTTTTAATAGGGGAGAACAATTTCTCAAGCATAATTCATCTGATTCATTTCCTTACAATGTTATCTGAAAACAACTCGTGATCTGTCAATAGTACCTTTCCAAGATGTATGTACTGATGGACCAGCTCATTGGGTCATACATTCAGTTGCACATGTCTTATGTCTTAACAATTAGCTTTTACCTTACACTTGGTTACCCCTTTCCCTCTATTATGTTATTAAGTTGAACTCTTCTGAATTGTTATGTGTCTCATCAAAGAAGTTCTTTACTATTCTGGAGCATACAGCAACTAGTGCAAATTAATTGTGATTTAAAATAAAATACACCTAAAAATTGGCTGGTGATCCTTCCATAATAAATGTAATTTAGGTATTATAATTTGTTGAAAAAAATCAGTGTACAGTAAAATTAACATTAAAATGAACAAAAGCATTGTTAAAAGACTGAAATCCTTAAGCAATTAATTTAATACAATATGGAAAAATAAAAATTCCATTTTTCAAAAACTTTTCTTTGTAAAAAGTTAAAAAGAGAAAGATTTTGTAGTGTGGAATTAAGTGATTGATGAAATAAGTAATACTCAGTGAATGGTAAATTACTTTAGACAGAATATAACTCAGAATTTATATATTTTTTCTTCTGATTAATATTCATTCAATGTATAAATGGATGTAATTTTCCATCATCGGAGGGGGAAAAGGAGAAGAAAACAATATATAAACGTTAGACAGGAAGGTCAGTGTTTCATTTTACATGCTTAAAATTTTAAATCTACTACTTGGATATAGTATAAAATAACAGGAACCTTTAAATAAAAGAGAAATTATTTATATTACTGTAATATTTCAATGAGGAGGAGTCTGAAAATCACCTGAGTGATAGGATGGTTAAAAGTAATATTTTACCATGAAAGTATTTATAGAAAAGGTATTAGTTTCTTAATGTCTCTTTGGCATTTCTTGATAGATCTCACTGGCATTATCATGATGACATGGATATACATTTTATAAAAAGTGGGAAAAAAATCTGTCACATCACTTATATGTCACGAAGTAGGCAAAACCAGTTCCTTTGTGTGTTCTTTCCCCTTGAGTTGAGGTACAATGGTATGCATGGAGACTCAACCATCCTTTTTACATGTGGATTTTTTTTTTTAATTCCTGTGTCAGGAAGCTTTGCCAAATGAGAGTAACATTATCATTTCCTAAATGCCTTCTTGCTTTCTCTGTGCCTTTTTTTTTTTAAAACAATGTCTGTCTCATCTTGGGTATGTGTGTGTGTGAAGGGTAGTTTTGTTAAGAAATGTATTTTTAGTCTCTTGAAGTTTTTGTACTAAGGACCTCAGGCAAAGCAATTCTCAATAGTTATCTCAGAGGTGGTTTTATATGTGATTGTAGCTCATCTAAAATATTTGCATAATGCTAGATGTTCATAGCTTTATCATACTCATTGATAATTTTCCTTCCTGAGGCATTTAATAAAAGCAGAAACATATTGCTTTAGGATAAGCCTTTAGGTAATCATTATTAATATAAAAACAACCTTAAGTATTCTAGACACTTAATTTTATTTGACTTGTGATTTCTGTTCACATTATTATTTCTTTCAGATTTCTGTCTATATTTTACTCTTCTCTTCTGTTCTAATTTTTTTTTTCCATTTAATTGTAATCCACTAAAAACAAATATTAGGATGAGAAGCAAATTGTTATACATGAATATAAAGAAATAATACTGTGCTATATGAAATGACAACTTTGTAGAGTTCAAAGAAACATGGGAAGGTTTATGAACTGATGCAGAGTGAAGTTAGGAGAACCAGAAATATTATATACATGACTACAACAAGCATAAAAAGAAAAAACATTCAAACAGCAATACCAAATAAAATTGAATATTAAACAGTTATGATGCCTACAGTTAGCCCTAGAAACAATTTGAGGGGGAAAAAAACCCCCTTTCTTTTGTTTTTGAAGAAGTCAGGAACTGTGATTATATAATACTAGATGTACTGATACCACAGATTAATGATTCTATTGATTTTGCTATTGGAAGAGAGGTTCTTTTTAAAATTTGTCATGAGAGCTTCTTTATGTAGAGAAGAGGAAAATAAAAAATAAGAGTAAAAAAAGAGATGACAATAAATTACTTCATCTTGCTGAAGGAAGGTTTACTTTCTGTTCCTCTCCTCCCCCCCTTCCAGCAAGTGAACTCTTTGGCTCTTGGTGTTTTATTGAACTCCATAAAACTCCCAATAGAAGAAATTATTGATTTATATGTGAAACTTATCTTTTAATCATGATGAATGTTTGAAAAGTTTGAAGTCCCTTGAAGATTAGCCAAGATCCAAACCCACTAAATATTGAAGTATTAGGTTAGGTTTATACTTCTTGAATATGATTTCCTTAAAAGCATCTTTTAAAATGTCTTAATACTGCTTGCAAAGGATTTCTAGGAGATAGCTCAACAATTATAGTATAAAAAATTGTACAATTATTACATTTTTGCTCTAATGCATCTTTTTAAACAAATATTGTTACTTAAATGCCTAGCTCTGTTTTATTTAGACTCTATGACTGACATAGTCATAAAGATTTGGGTTCAAATTCTGTTTCAGACCCTTTCTAGCTATGTTATTTATTTATTCATTCATCCATCCATCCATCCATCTATCCATTCATTTATTTATTTATTTGCTGAGGCAATTGGGGTTAAGTGACTTGCCTAGGGTCACACAATTAGGAAGTATGTCTGAGACCAGATTTCAGCTCAGGTCCTCCTGACTTCAAGGCTGGTACTCTATCCACTGTGCCACCTAGCTGTCCCTCTAGCTATGTGATTGGGTTCTGGGATATTCATTTTCCTCTTCTACAGAATGGGAATGACATGACTTGCCCTAATAGCATGTCAGAGCTGTAAAGCTGAAGGCTTTACAGGCCTTCAAAAAGCTGTGTAATAGCTCCACTTTAAGAGAGCTAATTATTAAATTTTCTGTGAAAACATATAACTCTGAAATGGGCATAAACTATAAATCAGGGCTTCATTTGTTGTTGTTGTTTTTTGATGATCTAGACCTAAGAAAGTGTCAGTATTGCATATTAAACTTAAAAATGTGTCTATAGGTTTCTTTTCCTCCTCAGAATTGTTAAAAATTTACTTGCTTACTATTGCTTCACTCTATAGAAATTGCTTACTATTGCTTAACTCTATAGAAATGAGTTATTGTTATTGGCAGAATGCTAGTTAGCATTTATGTAATACTTATAAGTTTTTTGAGGCACTTTACATGTTGGCTCATTTTGATTTTCCAATTTTGACATTTTTATCCTCTTTACAAATAAGGAAACTGAATTTTGGAAAGGGTCAAACATTTAGTGGATGTCAAAGGCAGGATTCGAACTCATGTCTTCCTGACTTCAAGTCTTTATTATGCCTGCAAATTGCCAAATATCAGTTGCAAAATTGTTACTAACTGTTTTGTTACATTTAGTATTTCACAGTAATGAATCTCAGTATTTGATCTGCAGTGAAGCAACAGGGCTATCTATCATTTTTTTTTTATTTATTTGATTAAATTTTTCACAATAATGTAAATTTTTTAATAATGATTTTTTTTGGCTTTTAAAAAATTTCATAGTATTTATTTTTCCAAATACATGTAAAGATAGTTTTCAACAATCATTTTTGTACGACTTGGTGATCCAGTTTTTTTCTCCTTTCTCCTCTCCTCCCCAAACCAGAAAACAATATGATACAATTTAACAATGATTTTTAAAATTTTTGAATTTTGAGTTCCAAATTCTTTCCCTTTATTCCACTCCCTTTAAAAGGCAAACAATTTTTATTATCTATTATATGAAGCCACACAAAACCACATTTCCATATTAACCATGATGGAAAAGAAAATACAAAGAGAAAAATACAATAAAAATAGTTTTTAAAATGTTTCAATATATATTTAAATTTCATCAGTTCCTTCACTGGTGGTGAATAACATTTTTTTTTTTATCATTTTATCATTTTTTTAAATCAATCCTTTGGTATTATCTTGGTTCATTGTTTTGATCACAGCTGCTAAGTCTTTCACAGTTAATCATGCTTACAATTTTGCTGTTACTGTGTACATTTTTCTGGTTCTACTAAAATCACTTAACATGACTTTATTTAAGTGTTCCTAGATTTTTTTCTGACACCATCCTGCTGATCATACAGCACACTTGCATTTCATTGCAATCATATGCCACAATTTGTTCAGCCCTTTTTCTACTGATAAGCATCCTAAATTTCCATTTCTTTGATACCACAAAAAAAAGTGTTGCTATATATATTTTTGTACGAATAGATCCTTTTCCCTTTTTTTTTTTTAATGTATAAACATATTTATACAATTCTCTTGCTACTCAAGAGAAATCAGATCAAAAAAAGAAAGTAAATAAGTAGGCTTTTCTTTAATCTTTTGGGTATACAGACTTAGTTGTGGTATTGCTAAGTCAAAGGGTATAAGCAGTAACTATACCTTTGGTTATAGTTACAAATTATTTTCCACAATGCTTGGAGTAGTTCATAATACTACTAATAGTACACTATAGTATCCCAGTTTTTCCATGTCCTCTCCAGTATTTGTTATTTTCCTTTTCTGTTGTGTTGTGTTTAGTTTTTGTTTAGTTGGTTGTATCTGACTGTTTCATCAGTGGTTTTTCTTGTTAATTATAATGGAGTAGTTTGTCATTGCTCATTTTACAAGTGAGGAAATTGAGGCAAACAGGTTGAGTGACTTGCCTAGGGACATATACCTAGCAAGTAACTGAGGTTGGATTTGGACTCAGGAAGATTTGGATTCCTGACTCCAACCCCAGCACTCTATACACTGAGTCACCTAAGCTTCCTGTTAGGTTAGCCATTCTGATAGGTGTGAGATAATACTCAAGTCGTTTTAATTTGCACTTTTCTAATCAGTAGTGATTTAGAATATTTTTTTCAAGTAAATATTGATAGCTTTGATTTTCTCTTCTGACCATTCAGTTCCATATATATGAGACCTTTATCAGAGAAACTTGCTGCAAAATTTTTTTCTAGTTTCCTGTTTTCCTTTTTTAATTTTTACTGCATTAGTTTTGCTTATGCAAAAGTGTTTTAATTCCACATAGTCAAAATTATTTTACTTCCCATTATTCCTTCTGTCTCTTATTTCTAAAAGTAATTGCAAAATGAGAGCTGTTAGTGGCTTCAGTATGATGATTTCCTTGTTATTATTAATGATGCAATATTCTGGTTGTGGGATAATTTTTGAAGAGTATGAATCACCCTGGAAACATGAGAAGCATCTATCAGGAAGTGATCCCCAGCATCCAAAGATCATGTGACCATCCATTGCCTCATCTTACATGAATTCTTGGCCTAACATTCGTGAAAAGTTTGTGTAGAAAGAGCTTTTATATAATCAACAAGTCTAGGGCACTCAATAGCCTGGTGTTCTTATATAAGAAAACACTTCACCCACTAAATCTAAAAATCAGTAACTTGCATGAATACATCAAATAAAGGAGAAACGTTATTTGTGTAGATTTCATTTCAATCCAAGTGTTAAATATTAATTCTAAAGTCTCTAATGCAATTCATTATTCATTTGTCATTGAATAATATTTCAAAAAAGATTTCATTATACAATTAAATTAAATTTAAGTGACAATACTGATACATTCTCAGACATGGAGACTTGTTTAAAAATTGACTTATTTTTAAATCTGCTTTGAGAATGTTGATTTCTTTTTTTTTGCTTGTTTGTTTGCTTATTTAGAAAGGGAAGAAAAGTTCTCTTCTGTGTTGCATTTTTCCCCCCTTACTATATTTACAGTAACAATTGCTATAACCATTGCACTCCTTACTCATTTTCCAAGAAAAGAAGAGTCTGAATTCCTTAGTTGGAGGATCACAAAGCCTTAAAATAATGTAGACATCCTGTGATGTATGAAGTAATGACTCTTCAATTGAAGTACTGATATCCAGTTAATGGCATCCTGTTTCTCAGTTTGTCTTTAAATATCATGTAATAAGAAATTTTCTGAAAATTGACTATTCATTATTTTGATAAAAAAAAATTCTTATTTGTCCTGTGTGAATAGTAACTGGAAATGTAGGGGGAAGAGAAAGTAGCTTTCTGTGGGAAAAAAAAAGTTTAATGTTCTAGTTTGTTTTTATACATTCAGTCCAGGTATACTCAAATAGAGAGCAACTGAGCCTATGAAAATTTGCCATAAAATAATTTTTAAAAGTTTGTTTCTATTTCTACATATGTCTCAGACATGGTGTGAAAAAAAAATTAGGAACCTGTGTAATTTTTTTATATAACTGCAGTTGTAATGATGAGTAGCCTACATCTTTTTTAACTGTGACTTTATACAGCTACAGATTGATAGCAGATGTGGGCAAGTTGATAATGATTAAAGTTTGGAATAATAGGAAAACTTCTTGGTGTTGAGTTCATATTCTAGTCCTAATATACGGAAGCACAAAGGCAATGGTTACAACCTCTATTTTTTAAATCTGTAAAATGGAAAGATTTGATATCATGAAAACACCTGCCCAGATTATCATCACTAAACAACCTAAATCTCATCTGCTGTCATCTCTTGATAGACTATCAGGCAACCTCAAGAAATGTATAATAGCTTATTTCAAATAAGAATGAAGAGTCTAATTTTTTTTAGAGATAAATGGACTTGTAACAACATTACATTTTTCTGAAGATGATTCTGTGAAAGCAAAAGAAAACATAATTTAATTAATCACAGTTTTACTCAGCATTATATACAAGTCATTGGGTTAATTCTTGAGGAACTTGAAATCAAAATCCAGCACCTAAAGGTATTTTCCACTCAAGCCAAAGAAAGCTGAACCTCAGATCCATACTTAATAGAAATAGTTAACAAAACAGTAAGACCTCAAATGAAATCTCATTAGTAAGAGTAATGGGCATTCAGGAAAACTACTGCAGAGACACCATTATTTTAAATAACTTTGGACATAACTTGGTCAGTAGTCAAACCAGTGTGCTTATTTCTATTGATTGGGCAGGAGCCAGATTTCCTTGAGTGCTTGATTAGTTCAGTTGAGTATTAGCTAATTATAATAGAAAATGAAAATGGAACCTTTCATTTGATATTTGAATCTATGATCTCATTGACATAAGCCCTCATTTTAATTAAGCAGATTGCAAGCATTGATCATTTCATCATTCTTTTCATCATTTGCCTATATATTCTCCCAAGAAGGTCTAGCTAATATGCTAAATTAAAGTCTTTCCTTTTGGTCTTTTAACATTGTGGGTACCAATATAGCATCAGGAATACGTATTTGTTATTCTTGCTTTCACTAAATTCTGAACTCACATTCCTTTCTGAAGATACATTTCCTGGATGATATATTTTACATCTCTTAGGACTATTCTACATCCTCTTGATAGCAGAGGTGTGACTCTAGGTTCTTAAAACAACAAACAAAAATGCCAGTAGAATATAATCAACAGAATGGCAGAGGATTATAAGCTTCATGAAGTAGTAAAAGGTAATGGAGAAAATATATGAAAAGATTAGCCTGAGGATCCACTTAGCCATGTCTTTCCAAGATCATAGATAAGGACAACTTCAAGCCTATAGATAGGTTGTCAAAAGTTAGGACTAAGCAGTTCTCAAATTAAGCATGCAAACTATTAATAACTGTATAAAATGATGCTCCAAATCACTAATATTGCAATAAGAGAAATGTAAATCAAAATAACCCTTAGGTTTTACCTCACACCTATAAAATTAGCAAGGATGAAAAAATGTGAATAATCAGTGCTGGAGCATTTGTGGGAAAAATTGCACTTTCAATTATTGTTGGTATATATGTGAATTGCCCCAGCATTCTAGAAAGCAATTTAAAATTAAGCAGAGACAATGACTGAAATGTCATAAGAAAATTTAATGACTACCCAGAGACTCACCTGCTATGCATTTACCCCCAAAAGATAAATTATAAAAAGAAAGGCTTCATATATAATATACCAAAATATATAAAGCATCAGGTATGGTGTGTGTGTGTGTGTGTGTAAGAGAGAGAGAGAGAGAGAGAGAGAGAGAGAGAGAGAGAGAGAGAGAGAGAGAGAGAGACAAAGACAGAGACAGAGACACAAAGAGAGAAAACACATAGAAACAGAGTAAATGCCCATAGATGAGAGAATGGCTTAATAAATCATTGTACACAAATATAACTAGTTTATCTTATAGTTGGACACTGGATTTCAATTTAATAAGATCTCAGTTCCAAGGCCACCTCAGGCACTTAGTGGTAGTTGTAAGGTACTTAAATGTGAGACTCATTTTCCGGATGGTTAGTTTTGATGACTGAGTCCTTTTCCATCTCAGAATCTATGGAGAATCCCAAGAAGTATGGAAAGCTTTAATGCAAAATGAAGGAAAAATAATAAGGAAAAGAGTATTCACAGAACCTACAAAAATACAAATAGAACAATAACAAAATAATTGAAAATAAATATTAAAAAATTATTTTGTTGCAAAATTATTTCAAATAATTTCTCAGATATGTCTCCTTTCCAGGTACATAGCCTCTATTCTAGTAGAGTTCTTAATTACTTTGTATCTGTGCTGTTGCAGTAGCCTTGAGCTTAGTCTCCCTGCCTCTTTTCTCTTCCCATTCCACTCTACCTTTATTCAGCGGAGAGATTTTCGTTAAGTTCATGTCTGATCATATGATACTCTCTACTTCGCCATTCACAATAAGTTCCAGTGCACCTTTATTATTCCTAAGTTAAATATATATGTCTTTAAAATCTAGTTTTATATTTTGTTTTCTTACGTTTATATTATGTTTTCACACAGAAATGTGTTCAAATTCAAATCTGCCTCAGATATTTATTTACTAGCTGTTTGATTAAGGGCAAGTCACTCAATTCTGTTTCTCAGTTTTCTCTTCTGTAAAAAGGAACTGAAGAAGGAAATAGCAAGCCTCTCCAGTCTCTTTGCCAAGAAAACCTCAAATGGGACCATGAAAAGTCAGACAGGACTAAAAATATGATTAAACTGAACATATAGGAAACTCCACATATATGTGGAGCCTTTTCCTTGCCTGGAATACCTGGAATGAGCTACCTTCTTATTTCTATTTCTGATTGATTCCCTGTCCTTCAAGAGAAGGACAACAATCTCAATTATCATGTCTTTGCCAGTTTACCCCAGCTCTTCAATGCCTTCCTTCTGAGATTACCTTTGATTTACACTTCTCATTGTCTCATGTTTTGTACATAGTTGCATACATAAAAGTTGTTTCTTCAGTAAAATGAAGTCCTTGAGGATAGGAACCCACATTTTTGCTAAACTTTGCATCTCTGTGCCTTACTTATATAGCAAATGCTTAATAAATACTTGTGACTGATTTAATTTATCAATCATATTATTCTGTAAAAACAAACTGTGATGTAGTGGAAAGAACAGTGGATTTGAAGTGAGAAGTTCTATATTCATTTTCTATCTTTTCTATCTCCTGCTTGAAAAAAATATTAAAAATATTGAAAAATGACAACCTTTATAACATTGGATTTCCTCATTTATAAAAATGAAGGAATTAGATTAGATAATCTCTAAGATCCTTTCTGTCTCTATATTACATGATTCAAACTCAGAGAATGATAAGAAAAATTTGTCCATTTGCTGAGAATATCCAAGTCATTCAGAATTCACACTATTTCTGTGGCTGTGTATAATGTTCAGGTTCTGCTCACTTCACTCTGCAGTAGTTCATGAAAGACTTTCCAGATTTTTGTGAAATCTTTTCTTGTAGAATACATTTATATACTATTATATATGTATACTATACTTGTTCAGGCATTTCACAATTGATAGACATCAGTAGGAGAATTTTAAAATGTTTTTAGGACTTAGAAAAATCTGTACCAAAAGGGTACTGAAAATGTGTGTGCATAATGGACAGAGTGAGGTACAGAAAGAATTGTACCTAATGAAAGAATGAGTGAGGAGACCAGAGGATTGGAAATTGCTGATGACAAATGGAGCTAGCACTAATATTGGGCCTCTTTAATGTGTGTCTTGCTTAGAATTCCTCTGTGACTCAATTCTGCTTCATGAAATATCCATATACAATATATAATTAGAGATACTGGTATTCCCAAGAATTTTTGAAATTAGAAGTTTGGTTTCTGCTGATCTTTCACACATAAATATGGTCAATCATATTAATTTACAATCAATTTTCTTGCTTTAGAAATAGTGGATTGCAAATTTGATATGAATCAACAGTGATAGAATAGCCAAAAAGTTAACACAGAAAGCCTTCTGGCAAAAACAGTGCCATGGAGGGTCCCAGCCAAGTCCAGCTCACTCCCCATCATGTTAAAAACAAAGGCAGACAGCAGCAAACATTGCAGAGTTTCAACATGAGATGAATGAAGGGAAAGCCAGGGAAGCAATCCCTATTCCTTTTATGTTTTTGAGTCGTTTTGACAAACGACCATACTAGAAGCATCAGATCTGAGTCAGCTCCTGTCATCTGAGCCAGCCCTGTCTAGGATTGTAGAAAGGCCTGTGCTTTAGCTATCTCATCCAGGACTGTTGGAGGAAGTACAACTCTTCTTTGGCCTCTTAGTCCAGGAGACTGAGACCCTTAACTCCTTGGATCTATTCAGATCTATAGAAAGAGACAGGGCCTAGCTAGAGCTCAATATTGAATTTCAGTACTGAAATCAAGGGCTAAAGGCCTGAGCTTGTGGCCAGGCTCATTGGTTGCCCACACCCTGAGAATGCAAAGTGTCTGCTATTTTCATGTGTTTATCTTCCAGTTATTCAGAAAACTTTTTGAGGATGAAGATAATCTTATAGTTTATTTTTTAAAAAATCAACTACCAAACTTAGTCCATTGACTTGCTCTTAGCTCATTCTCAACATAGACTTGTGGATGAGTCCAATAACAGGTTTAAAAAAAAAATTTCTAAATCTGGCTCTATAAATATAAAAGAAAAACAAAACATTGTTACCTTCTCTCTAGTATTTGTTTAAATGACAACTTCATACTTCCCTGATGAGAATTTGTAAACTATTAATCATTTTAAGATAAGTTTAGAAAACCTTGTTAACCTGCCAAAAGTATAGACAGACTGCCAGACCACATTTACAATCTTTCTAACTTCTTTTCCATTCCCATTTTCAGAGCCTTTGGCTCTTTGACATTTTTCCAGCAATTATTCTCTGCTGTTTTCTTGGTCCTTCATTTTGTAGCCTTTACTTATTTTCTTATGCATTTTAACAAGCCACCATCTCAACACCAGCTTTCCAGTATACTTCCAGGCTTCTTGAAAACTCACATATTTATACTTCCCTAGCAAATTAAAACCATATGTTTCTGTTATATCATCTTTAGTGACTCTCACACAGTTAGATCTATCCACACACACACACATGTAAAGACATACATGCATATATATGCACACATATGTATATGGCACATATATATACATACATATGTGTGTCTGTATATATAGATATTTTAAAATAGGATTAAGTTTTTTGAGAGCTTATGCATATCTTTGGAAAAAACAAAGCAGCATTTATTATAGGGTAATTTTTTTGACATGAAAATAAATTACCTCCATCTATATAATATACCGATAAATATAATAAAAATAAGTGTGCTTCTGTTTGATTTTTATAGATTTCTAAAATATAGATCTGTGCCTCTGTAGAGTAGTAAAAGTAATGGACTTAGAGCTGAATTTGAATTCTGTCTCACGTACTTACTAGCTGTCCTTTCCTATACCTTAGTTCTATCATTTGTGAAAGGGGGATCACAGAACCTACCTTATAAGGATATTGTAAGGATCATATAAAATCTAGGGCATATACAAAATACTTTGCAACTTTAAAGTATTATATTTGTTGTTGTCATTCAGTTATATTTTTTGTGATCCTGTGGTCCGTACTGTCAACGGGGTTTTCTTGGCAAAAATACTGGAGTCATTTGCCATTTCCTTCTCTCCTGTGGATTAAGGCAACAAGCTGAAATGACTTGCCAAGAGTCACACATGCAGCTAGTGGGTATGTGAATTCAGATCTTCCAAGCTCAGTACTCTACTATGTAAATACTAGCTGCTATTTCATCATCATCATCATCAATCCTGCAACAAGTCTTTTGCAAGACAAGATTTGATAATTCTGCCAAATAAGAAATCTTTCTGAAATGCAAAAGAATGATGTAACCAGTTAATTGCTACAGTGGCTGAGAACATTGAGGCCATTATTGTTATATTATTTGTGCTTTTGCTTCAGACACATCATATCAATAACAACTTGCCTCTGCTATTTTAGATACAAAGATACCCCCATCAGTCTTTTTAAGTCTTTTAATTTGTTAACAGAAAAAAAAAAAAATCCCACATACTATTTAGGTATTTCCCCATCTATGTTAGGCCATTACATAGTTTCTTGTTTTTAGAAGCTGCAAGTGCATTTAGATTAATTACCATATTTTAGTAGATAGGAAATAAAATGTTTCACTTAAAAAATAAAATAATGGGCATCTCCTGTGAACAGTTTCTTTTATTAGCTCTAGTCATCATTAGCGTACTGTTTTTTGCAGAGTAGAAGTGCTAATGACTGTCACTGTGCTTACCCTTGAATTGTACCAAAAGCAAATCATGGCAAAAAGGAACAATTATAAATAGTATTTAAAAAGAAAAGAAGAGGCGTTGAAGGGAAGAAAGGAGTTTTTTAAAAATAGAAGTACAATGCTAACCCTCAAAACCTCAAAATGTATTTTTCTATTTCACCAATTTTTTTTGACAGCAGAGTAAGCTTTGATGATCTTCTGTGAAAATGTAGGCCAAAGATTTGATTTCTAAGAGATTATCTATTTAGAAATGAAGTGTAGAATGGCGGGGAGAAACAGCAGTGATGAATTGATAGTAATTCATGTGAAAAAGAAATGGAGATTTTAGTTGCTAAAGAGGGCAGCTAAATATTTCAGTAGATACACTGTTGGGACTGAAGTTTGGAACACCTGAGTTCAAATCCAGTGTCATATACTTACTAGCTATGTGACCCTGGACAAGTCACTTAATTTTGTTTGCCTCAGTTTATTTATCTGTGAAATGAGAGCTGGAGAAGGAAATGGCAAATCACTCCAATACCTCTGCTAAAAAAAGGCTGGGTGCTGTCACAAAATGTCAGATATTACTGAAATAACTGAATAAGAAGCTGATGAGGAATTCAGTATGAGCCAGCAGATTTATAAGAAAGCTAATGCAACTTTAAACTGCATTAATAGATTTCATTTTCAAGACAGATAATATTTTTACAGTTTTCTTGATTGCTGAGAACACACTGTGGTAAGGTACCATATTTAATGTAGAGCGTATGAGTTTGGGAAGCATTGAAATGAGGAGGATAACGTTTATGATAACGAGTCATTTTTGTTGTTGTTTTGTTGTTTTTCACTTCTGTCTGACTGTGATACCATATGAAATTTTCTTGGCAAAGATACTAGAGTGCTTCGCCATTTCATTCTCTAGCTCATTTTACATATGAGGAAACTGAAGCAATAAAAGTTAAATGACTTGCACAGGGTCACACAGCTAGTAAGTGTCAGAAGCTATAATTGAAATTATATCTTCCTGACTCCAGAACTGGCTCTCAATTCGCTGTATCATCTAGAGAAGAATTGAGGGCATTAGGCTTATAACAAGTGTGTGTGTGTGTATGTGTGTGTGTGTGTGTGTGTGTGTGTGTGTAATTAGAAGGGTTTTCTTGTGCAGGAGGAAGAGTTATTCCATTTAACTAATGAGATAAGAACATGGATCAATGGAAAATTCCTGCTGGACCTCCAGAGACCATGTCTAGGAGAAACCAAACCATTTATCTCCAGTTCCTGATATATCAGTCATTTTCTGGCATGATACTGCTTTTGATTGACAGGACCTTCAAAGACCATTCTCAGAGGGACACAAATTCACCTTCTCATCTGCTATGTCTAGTCTATTAATTTCTAGGTTTTGATGGTGGAAGTGACATTTTGATCTGTGAATTTGATATGTGACAAGTTAATATGTGCAACTGGAGGAATGGTCTTCAAGATTTCTTCCAATGGCTCTGAAGTCTGAGTATTCTAATGGTAGAATGATCCTGATTTCTTTAACTTTGACTCATTTACATTGTCATTCCCAACCACAATTACTTTAGGATAAGCTAACCTCCTGTAAGAAAGTTTTCCTTAGAAAACCCTCTCTCTTTGTTTAAACAACTACCAGATCCTTCCATTCCATTTATATAAGAATAGGAAGTGGTTTGCTATCCTTTTCTGATTTGAAACAGGAACAACAACAACAACAAATTACTGGTTTTTTACACGGAAATGGGTTATCACCTTTTATTTGATATTTACTTTTTTTTTTTTTTTTGCATTAATAAAGACATCTCCACCAACTAGCATTTAAAATTTTCAGAGTGCTTTTAAAATAATTTTTCATTTTCTTATAAAAACCTAGGAGATGGACACTATTATTGCATATGAACAAACTGAGGCAGATGGAGGTTAAGTATCTTATCTAGAATCACACAGCTAATAAATATCTGGAACTATATTTGAATTAAGGTCTTTCTGACCCCTGTCAAATGCTCTTTTTACCTCATTTCCTAGCTTCCTCTAATGTATCCATCAGATATACATACCTGAGTCAACCACAAATATCCCCGTGGTCTTTTTAATACTCCTGATCATAATGTACAGTGTCTTGAATTGCCTTGAATCATTCATCGTGATATCCGTTTTTTTTTAGGTAATACATCATATTTTCTAAATCCTGCTCAACCCTATGTCTCTATCACACCTCCTCCTTGCTTTTGCCTCTCCTCCACCCCTCATCAGAGCTTCTTTCCTTTTTCCTATTCCTTCTCTAGTGGTCTATATAAACCAAGTTTATGTTATGTGCCTTGCCATCCCAACTCACTTCTCTCAACTTTTACCTATCTTCTAAAAATGACAGAATTATTCTTTTTTAAGGGTGGGTAAAAGTTGAAAGCCCCAAGAAATTGATATCTGTGAATCATGAATCAACAACTATCATCAGTTCAAATGGAATTCATACCTTATTCAGGGAGTAACCTTGTTAAAAGTATTAAGAAACTACCAAACAAGTCAGGAAAAAAGTTCTCAACAGCTGAAGGACTTGTCATCTTGCATTAAGAAGACATTACTAATGCTAGAAGCAAGAGATCATCATTGTCACAACAAGGACCCAAGACAATGCCTATGCACATCTACCATATATTATTTAAGGATGTGAAGATTTGTTTTGCATGCAAATTTCTTCCTATGCTGTACTCAAGATGTCTAAACCTACCCTTAAAGTCAGCAGCTTTATCAAAGAAATTTCTTTTTTAGCAATAGTCATAGTCTGACTCCTACATCTGCAACATCCCATGCCTATGTATAGAAGAAAAAAAAATACAAACAAATTGAGACAGATGGTCATTGGTTCATTAATAAAGCCAACACTAATTATAAGAGCCGTGTGTTTGCTTTATCCAATGAAATTAGAATACATTTCATATAAACCTAAAAGTCCTTTTCACCTAAACAAGTCGACAAATCATTCTAAATTTTGTATAAACAATTTCCTAAATCAAGAAAGGACTATCGTGCAAAAGGGATGCTAGACATATTAAAGTAGTATTTCAGTGCTCTAAACTTTATTCATATAAAGTTGTTTTTTTTTTAAGCAACCTGATGTAATTCTTTTTTTTTAATTAAAGCCTTTTGTTTTCAAAACATATGCATGGATAATTTTTCAACATTGATCCTTACAAAACCTTGTGTTCCAAATTTTCCTTCCCCTTCCCTCACCTCCACCCCTAAATGGCAAGTAATCCAATATATGTTAAACATGTTAAAAATGTGTTAAATCCAATATATATACATAGTTATCATGTAAAGTTTTCTCTTGCAGCTCCACTATCATTTAACTCCAGCCTCGATTTCTATGCTAATTTTTATTAGACTATTTAATATAAGAAATACTTAAAATGAAAAGCTACTAGTCTATGAGATATATTCTTTCTCTATGGAGGAAAGATATTTCTAGCCACATTCTGCCTTTTACTTTTTATCCTCACAGCTTCTCTGAAAGAGTAATTAATAATAGCAAAATGTCGACCTGGCAGACACAGGTGGTATATCTCGAGGGTCAGTTTTGTGCTCAAGACTACTTAACATCTTCATCAATGACTTGGATGATGGAATAGTCTGAACACTCACCTTGTTCATGGATGACACAAGGTTTGATGCAGTGGGCAAAACCTTAGAACATAGGGTTATAATTCCAAATGATCTTGATGTTAGAAAATAGTCACATTAAGTTCAATAAATACAAGAGTAGAATATGAAAGCTAAAAAAAAAAAAAAACTAAGCAAACCAATATGCTCTGAAGAATGTGCTATATAGAAATATAATAAACTAGCTCCTTGTTATTACATTAAGCTGAAGACTTAAATTATTAAACTAATTATGCACAAAGAATAAATATGATAAGAAAAATGGGGCAATGATATAGAAGGAATATTGATGTGGAGTTTTCTTTGAAGATTAAAAATATATTTGGGGTAACAAACTAATATCACTAAACCACTGAAGCTTCCTCCCCTCCCCCCACTAAATATCTTCATTTGGTGCTACAAATTAATGCTTGTACTACATATTCCTGTGAATGGTTGTTTTCCCTCAAAAATGATTTATATATAAGAACAAGCAACTCTGAAGAAGAATAAACAATGTCATCAAAAAACTGGTAGGATCTGAACATGGATTAGCCTTCTTAAGTGCTTTCTCTTTGAATTTCTGGAGATAGTTTTAGGCAAGTGTCAAAGAGAATTTGCAGGCATAGAGGAGTTGGTATATATGATGTTGGAGGGAACATCTCACTTGGGTTTAAAGAAGCGCATGGATATCAAAAAAGAGAGAAGGAAAAGAGTGATTCTGATCCAGTGGAGAGAGGGCTAACAAACACAATGAGAAGAATTAAGAAAACAGACTATTCAGTAAATTCCTAATCTCTAGTCTGTACTCTAGATGTAGCCAAAAATATGTATTATAAATATACCAAAATTCCTATAATGTTCTACCTAAAACATATATGGTCATTATTTCACCTCCCACCCATCCCCATCCCGTTATCTACATTGAACTATAAAGCAAAGCCTTTGATGAATTTCCAACCATTGTCATGCATTTGGATTTTCTTCCATCTTTTTTTTCCTCCTTTAATAATATAATATTCCAGAATCCTCACTGAAATGTTCCTGTTCCACATGGGTTCATGCACACCCTCTCCAGGAGACCCCTGTAATACCAGTAAATATATTTTCTGATTAGAATACACAAAAGTATTTCATGACCAATCTTAGAGAAAGGGCATTGAGGGACAAGCTACCATGGTACCAGACAACATAATTTTATAAAAGTCCATTAGAGAATTGATTTTATTGATTTATCTTTCATATGGTTTACAAATATAGATCCTAAGCAGGTTATATTCAGTTTTTCTTCCTAAGAGAGTTATTTTTATCCCTACCCCATACAACAGATGGGTACCCAAGTATTTTATAAGAGATGACAAGAAAATTGCATTACAGAGAAATTGCAGAGGGGAAGGATGCAACAGGGTAGTGGATTGGAGGGGGGCAATTACACTAACATCAAAAAAGAACACAGGAAGAAATAATGAATTTGCCTGCACCAATCTCTTCTCTTCTGACCTCATCACATAGGAGCAGCCTATCAATTTGACAACAAACAATAAATATTAAAATGAAAATTTTACATGTTTTAACAAAAGCTCCTGACATCACTTGTTTTCACAATTTTTTTTTCCCCTGCAAACACTGAATACCTCTTCATCAATCTTTTTTCCAAAGCAATCTTGTTCTGGTTTTAGTGTCTTTTCTCTTTCTCTATCCCTTATGCTCCTTCTTTTTTGTCCTCTTTCCCCTTTCTTAGCAGAAACCATATGAATATTATTTTACACTGCACTATGTCTGAACCTCCATCGATCAAGAGATAAAAGTAGTTCTGAAGGATGTGTCATGACCCTGCAGAGCTACAAACAACAAAAACACATGTAATGATTCCACTATGTCTGATACAGTGACAAAGGCAGAGAATGCCTGTGCATTTCTGCACAAATGTTTGCATTCTTTTCTTATTCTAAGAGATTCTTCTTGACTCTGGAATTTCTAGGAAGAAACAGATTTTCACAGTGTACCTTATTCTCTTATTCATTCTTCATACAGCACTCATACTTAGTAAAAGAACAAATATTTCAAAATGTAAATGTTGAACTTCATCTCTACTTGAATAACCTTTGTAAGCTTATAATGAAAAAAAAATTTTTTAAATGCATTTACTATTATTGTTTAAATATGGGTCATATTTTTCTCTCTTTTTTTAATTAAAAGAAATTGAACCTAGCTAAATGTTATATTATATATATTTTAAACATCCTCATACTTTACCTTTTCAAACAGATATAATATTAGGGCTATGGTTTTGTTTGTTTGTTTAACAAAGAGTAATCCAGGGGTTTTTAAATTGAATTCCATTATTTTGCTAATTTATTATTTTGTAGTTATATTTCAACATACTGATTTCCAGCATAGTTCTCTGTATTTTATTTTATGCATTTAAAAACTTTATTCTGAAGATGGTCTCAGAGGATTCACCAACCTGGCCAAAACAAAAGGTCAATGGAAAAAAAGGCCGAGAACCCTTATGTCAAGTGCTTTAATGGTTTCTATTGATCCCATTTTCACAACCAACTTACATTTTTATTAAAAAAAAAAAAATTTAAAGGCAGGCTATGGTCTCAAATGAATACGCAGAATATCACAAACCAGTAAACAGTGATCACAGTTGTTCTTTATTTATTGTAGTTAACACAAAGGATTTTATAGATTTAGAAGTGCATTTCTCTAGCAAAGTCTGACTATGGTGCCTCATTTTGGCATAGAGATGAGTTTTTGAAGGCTATATTAGCTCAGAGCAAGATCTGGGGGAAAATTTTGATCATGGCTTTTAGGTAATCAAATAATTCTCAAATTCTCCTCTTTTCCTGGTCAGATTTTTTTTTTTTTTTTTTGCAAATTTTTCCTGTTTATTTCTTGATTTTAAATTTTTTGTTAAAGTTTGGCTCTGCTCATGTGGAAAGAGGGAGTTGGCTTCTGTTTTTACAGCTAGTTCTGGAGACCTGTGAGTTGTTCCTGCTTTTAAGTAATATAATCAGAAAATAAATGTGTTCGCTGCTTAGAAAGGGCCTTTGCTCCCCAGATTCTCTAAGTGCTGGACCTCGCTCCATCCTGGAACTGTGACCAGGAATTAGAATCCCTGCTTCTTCTCTCCTATTGAAGTATAATATGGAACTGGGGTATGAGCTGCGGAATTGTTAAATGTCCTGTGCTCACTGGCTGATCAGGGATTCTCTATGTTCTTTTTCTGACAGTGTCCAGTCCCCTTCTGTCTCAGGTTGGTGAGAGCTCCCAGTAATACTGGGCAGCTACTGTCCCAACCACGTCTACTTCCAAGGACCATTGCTCGTATTGCCCTTATTTATATGATCAGCCAGATTCCATATCAAAGACTTCTTATTTTGATTATCCAAGTTTTTGTGGACTGAAAAAATGTCCTATTCTGACCTTTTGTTGATTATGCTGCAACAAGAATTCTGTTTAGTGTGTTATTTTAAAGTTTAGAAGGAAATGTTGGGAAAGTTTGACAAAATGATCTCTCTACTTTGCCATCTTGACTCCTGGCAAAAAGTTTTGAGTATGGACCTGGTGATGGACTTTGAATACCTTCCCTTCAAGGATTAGTCTAATTAAGTTTGTAGAGATATCATCATTAGATTGTCTACTAGGAAAACCAGCTGATTAGTCAGTCAACAAGCATTTTAGTAAGCACTTACTAAAAGAACTGGGGATACAGAGAATCAATAACATGGTCAATAAATATGATTCCTGCCTTGAAGAAAGTTATATTCTAATGGGGAGATAATGTGTAAATTATGTGCACACAAAATAAACAGAAAATAATCTGAGAAGGAAAGTATTTGTCTGTCTGTATGGCAAGGACAAGAAAAGAAGAGTCCACTAGGAATCATTTCCTTCAGGAGAAACTGTCTTGAAGGAACCCAGGGAAACTAGGAGACAGGTTAGGAGGGAGGACTTTCCAGGTTTGGGGACATCTAAAGAAAAGACAATTGGGTGATCGAGTATCATGTGCAAGAATTATAGAATAGTAAAACTGAAAGAAACTATGTAGAGATTTACAGATGAGTAAAATAAGGGTTAAAGTGATTTCCTCATTTTTCCCAACTGATAAATGGTCAAATAATACATATGGGCAATTTCCTAAAGAAGAAATTCAAGGTATTAATAGTCATGAAATAAGGCATAAAAACTAATACTTAGAGAAATGCAAATTAAAATAAATTAGTGCTTTTTGGCACATGTCAGACTGGCAAAGTTGACAAAACAGGAAAATGACACATGTTGGAGGAACTTTGTGAAAACAAGTAAATTAATGAAGTATTGGTGGAACTGTGAAATGGCCCAGGCATTCTGGAAAAGAATTTGGAATCATTCCAAAAATATTATTGAATTGAGTATATACTCTTTGACCCAGCAATACTTTTAGTAGATCTTCATTCCAAAGAGAGCAAAGATGAGTCAAGAACCTAAATATACAGTTTTTATATATTATTTATAATATTTAATATTTATTTATAGCCAACTCTGTGTTTGTATCTATCTTTATGCCTGTATGTGTATATGCAGCATCAAAGAACTAGAAATCAAGGAGATACACATCATTTGCAGACTGACATAGTTAAATGGTAAAAATTGTAATTAGCATCTTTCTAGTTAATAGCTTTCCCTACTATTTTGTATTGTATCTGAAATATAGATGGGGGGAAGTCAAGTTTCAATCGATGGAATTAGTTGTATTAATTAATATAGGCAATGCTTCTATATATTTGTCATAGTCACTACATCTGGCAACAAAACAATATTCTATTACATTCATATGCCACAATTTGCTTAACTATTTCTCAATCACTGGATACATACTTTGTTTCCAGAACTTTATTATTATAAAGAAATACTAGTATAAATACTTTTGTGTGCTTTTTTGAAAAGGGGGTCTTTCCAATTGCCATTGATCTCTCTGAAGTATGTACCTAGAAATGGGATTTCTGCATCAAGAGTACAGATAGTTTAGTCATAGTTTTCATATAATTTCAAATTGCTTTCCAGAATTATTGGACCAATTTACAATTTCACCCAAAAAAAAAATGCATTACTGTATCTCTCCAACACTGATCATTTCTATATTTTTGGTCTTTGCCAATCTACTATCTATATATAAAATCTTCAGAATTATGTTGTCTTTATCTTAATTATTAGCAGCTATTTGAAACAGTTTTTCTATATCATTGTTAATAGTTTGTAGTAGTTGTTTTGTTTTGCTTTTTTGAGAACTGCGTGTTCAAATTTCTTTGACCATTCATTATTTGATCTTTATTATCTGTAGTAGTTAAAGAGCATCTCTTGACTGGTCCATGAATGACAAATGTACAATCAATCAGTCATTGATGTCCTGCTTAAAAGCTTTCCAACTTTGCAAAACCTTACAGAGACAGCTTTTAAGAGACCAGGGCCATTGCTTCATACAGCTTGGTGAGGTATGGAGATTTTCAGTGAAGGACCACAATTCCTAACAGCATTTCAAATAGGAGATAACATTTCTTTTGAAATATCACATCTTTGACATATTTCACTAGAGTCTATGATGCTCACCAGCTATCATCTTTTTTTCTCCTTCCTTTTAGTAGTTACCATCCTTGAAAAAATCTATCCAGGCTCAGTGGCTTTACTTATCATTCTTTTCCAAGTCTTCTGCAATATGGTTTCTAATTTCATTTTTCCATTGAAACTTCACTCCAGAATTAGCAATGATCTTTTACTATATCTAAAGGCATTTTATTGAACTTCATTGACCTCTGCTGCAATTGATCAATGCTCATCACTTTTTCCTATAGATTTCCATGACCCCACACTCTCTTGGTTTTCCTACTGCTGTTTTGATTGTACCTTGTTAGCGTTCTTTGCAGGATCTGTATCTATGTTTCCCCCACTAACATTGAGTGTTTCTTAGTCTCCCTTAAGCTTTCTTTTCTCTATATTATCACCTTTATACTTGGACTTACTTTTCAGACACCTTAATTCCTTTTCCATGCTTCCTGATCTTCTATCCTTGAAAACTTTTACTCTGAAGCTGTGATCTGATTGATAAATGCCACACCATGATCAACATTTTACAAAGAACTCTAAGCATACTTCTATTTATTCTCCCATTAGCTCATTGCAAGTAGGGTTTTCTTAATTATTTACTCCTGTATACCCATATCTAATTCATTGTCTATTGAATAGTAGTCTATTAATAAATAATTGTTAATTTATTGATACTGTTTTTATTGATTCTGTATTATGTACTGATATATGTATGAGCTTCCTCATTAATGTAAGCTTCTCTACATTTTTTTTTGGATGCTCATTGCTTAGAACATTGAATTTTTCCTCTAGTCATTTACTTTGAGCACCCTATGTCACTTCTATACCAAAGTAAAACAGGGGAGGACTCAATTATATGCTATTTTTGTATTTTTCTCTCAGTTTAACTTATACCTAAGTCTTTTTCTTCAAGGAGGTTGTAAGCTCTTAGAGACTCTATTTTGCACATCTTTTTAATAGGATCTATAATGCTTAGCATGATGCTGGGCATATGCTAGGTATTTGATAAATACTTGTTGATTCCTTTGCTGAAACATATCTGTGGTGTAATGCTAGGCACACCTGCATGTAAAGTATGTTAGCTCAAAGAATCTCAAAACAGTTTGCACAAATTAAATGATTAATCTTCACAACTCCTTTGTGAGACACTCAAGGGATATACAGTACAGGGATTAATTTATGGTGCAGAAAGAATAACATTTAATTGAAATATTCCCAATCGAAACTTCAGGGAAGATTTAGATACACAAAAAAGTAATTACCTAAGTTGAAAATTGGCCCACAGGGGTTAGAATCAATCAATAGTACCACAGACTCTCCAGAGATGGAGGGTGATGTATGGATAAATCCCTAAAGTTTCCAGCATCTATCATTCACTATTAGCTTTCATCAAATCATCCAAATGTGATGATTTGGCCGTTTCCATATAAAATAGAGGGCTTAACAATTTACCAAACTAGGGATTAATGGCATGTATTATCTTAGACTTAAATTTCTATTTCATATTTAATTGATTATATGCAGAAAAAATTTGAAAGTGTACTATTTGGTATGCAAGATATAATTTAATATCAATAAATAAGAAATCCCTAAGAACTTAATCTTCTAATTTATTTTATTGACGGGCAGGACAGCAGGATACAGCATGAAATATATTAGACCTGAGTTCAAATTCCACCTCATACACCAGCTATGAGAACATATCATTTAAATTTTCTGTGCTTCAGTTCAGTTTTCTAAAATGAGCAGATTTTAAAGGTCTGTGATCCTGTGTTATCCTTTGTATATTCAGAGATTTTCTTTTCTTTTTTAAAGCTTTTTATTTTTCAAAACATGCGTGGACAGCTCTTCAACATTAGCCCTTGTAAAACGTTGTGTTCCAATTTTTCCTCCCTTTCCCCCATCCTCTCCCCTAGATGGCAAGTAGTCCAATATGTATTAAACATGATAGAAATATATGTTAAATCCAATATATGCACAAATATTTATACAATTATCTTCTGCACAAGAAAAATCAAATCATGTTCAGAGGCTTTCAATCAATATAAAACTTCATTTCAGTGTTTCCATATGGTTTTGACTGGCAGTTTGGAATTTTTTTTTTTAATCATGTGGGTTTTGTACTACTCTGACATACATGAGCATAGAAAAAAACCTATTTATCTCTTACTTAGAAGACAGACTTCTGGCAGCTCCCAACTAAATAGAACATATTGAAGAATCAAGAATTAAATGATAGCAAAAGTTCTGAATAAACAAAATAGATGTTTAAGCTCATTTCCTTATAAAAGATTTCCTCAAATTGTCAATGATATTTTATTTACTATTTTCACATGATAATAATAGTTATTTTCTGACCAAGTGACTATCTCTTTGATTTCAGAATGACCACTTGTGAAAGTAGGATAATGCTATTTCTTATAGTGACCATTTTATAGGGATTTTGTGAGAATCAGATGAAATAATGTATGTGAAGTCATTTACAAACTAAAGTACTGTGTAAATGCTAGCTATCACTTTACTTTTACTACTATTAATAACTCACATATTACTTGAATATTTATAAAATATAGGTATTATAAGATCCCTGTGAGAAAAGTATTGAATATTATTTTTGGAGGGGGGCAATAGGGGTTAAGTGACTTGTTCATCTAAACACTAAACATATAGTTAATATCTGAGGCTGGATTTGAACTCGGGTCCTTCTGACTTCTGAGCTAATGCTTTGTCTATTGTGCATCCTAGCTTCCCCAGTAGTACAAATATTATTAGTCCATTTTCCCAACAATGACATCGAGACTTACAGTGGTTGAGAGACTTGACCATAGTTATGTAAATAGTAAGTGACAAAATCAGGATCCAGAACCAAATCTGTTTCATCACTGCAAGTCTAATTGTTTCCAACTATATCACTCTGTCTCTGTTTAAAAAACAAAGAATATTTAGAAATACTGATTTTTAAAGATACTTAAATTATTTCTACATTTAGTCCCTAGAGCAAAGTAAATTTTAATTATAAAAAATATTGAATTAATTGAAATACATTATTGTCAGACATAGCTAATAATGAGCAAAAAAGGTAGAAAAAATTCACCTTGGACCTAGGATGATCTGTATTCAAGTCTTAGCGGGCAGAGTAAAACAGAATTGCAGATTTGTTTTTTCAAGCTCTAGGCGGCTCTCTAAGATTCAGAGTCACAGATGTGTTTTTGATCTGCATCAGGAAAGAGTTTTAAACACTGAACAAAATGCAAGTACAATGGAGAACACATTATAGTAGGTTAACATGGATCTGGCATGATTACACATACTTGCTGTTTTCATATGCACACATATGAGAGACAGAGTGGAATACTGTACTTGTCAAAAGCCCTGAATTTTCAGTCCCAGATCTAGTATTAATTAGACATACAAAATTGGAAAAATCACTTTTAATTTGAGGTTAAAATTGTTAAAGATGAGGATTTTACCTATACTATCTTGTTGCAAAGTGTGTATAAAATTATATGAACATTCTTTGTAAATATAAAGCATTATATGAAGTCAGTTATCATAAATATATTTGGTAACTATATAGGGAAATCTTTGACAAACATGGGATTCATGATTTGGAGAGAGTTACATAAAATGTTATCTGAAGTATCATCCAACTGATCATATATACATATACACATACACACATAATATCTAAATAGTCACATGTATATGCATTCACATCCATCTAAATACACATTTATTTATAGGTATGCATATGTATGCACAATACATGCATATTTGTACAGCAAATAACATATTGTTAATGTTCAGTTGTCATTTGATTCTGTACCCCAGACCCTTCTATTCTCTATTATCTCAAAGTCTTTCCAACTTCATGGTTGTTGTTTCACACAATTATCTATTATCCAGTCGTCTCATCCTCTGCCATCTCCTTTTCCTTTTGCCTTCCATTTTTGCCAACATCACAGTCTTTTCCAAAGTGTCTGCCTTCTCATAGTGTGGTCAAAGTATTTAAGCTTTAGCTTCATTATTTGACTTTACAGTGAATAACTTGAATTAATTTCTTGAAGTTTCGACTGATCTGACCTCCTTGCTGTCCAGAGGACTCCCCAAAGACTTCTCCAGCTCTACAATTTGAAAGCATTGATTCTATGGTGTTCAGCTTTCCTTAGAGTCCAGTTCTTATAGTCATAAATTGTGACTGAAAAAACAACATAGCTTTGAGTATATGGATCTTTGTTAGCAAGGTGATGTCTCTGTTTTTTAGTTTGCTGTCTAGATTTGCCGTAGCTTTCCTTCCAAGGAGCAAGCCTCTATTAATTTCATGGCTGCAGTCACTGTCTGCAGTGATCTTTGAGTCTAAGGGTGTAAAATTTGATGCTGCTTCCATTTCCTATCCCTCTCTTTGCGAGGAAGTGATGGGACCAGTTGCCAATACCTTAGGTTTTTTGATGTTCAACTTCTAGTTATACACACTCCTTTTTCACCCTTATCAAGAGGCTTCTTAATTCCTCTTCACTTTCTATCATCCAAGAGCTATCATCTGCATATCTGAGATCATTAATATTATCCCAAATAACCTTAATTGTAGTTTTTAATTCATGCAGTCTGATATTTTATATGATAATATGCATATAAGATAAATAGGTAATAATATAGAACCTTATTTTACTCCTTTTCTAATCTTAAGACCAATCAGTTTTGACATGTTCCAGTGGTTTTGACTCTTACAGGTCCCACAGGAGACAATTAAAACGACCTGGGACTTAGATCTCTTTGGGGACTTGCCACATTTTATTGTGATCCACACAATCAAATGTTTTAGTGTAGTCAAGGAAGCAGAAATCAATATTTTTTTCTAGAACTCCCTTGCTTTCTCCATAATTCGGGGACATATACATATACAGTGTCCCAAAACTTTTAATGAAGCTTTAAGCAATAAATGGAGGCTGTAAGTAGCCTAAAGTGCTGGAGGAGTGACTGGAGTATTGGGTCTAGAGTCAGGAAGACTCATCTTCCATGTGTTCAAATCTGGCCTCAAACACTTACGTGACCCTGGGCAAGTCACTTAACCTTGTTTACTTCAGTTTCCTAATATGTAAAATGGGGGGGAGAAAGAAATGGCAAACCACTCCATCTTAGTCAAGAAGGCCCTAAATGGGATCATGAAGTGAGACAGTACTAAAAACCACTCCATAAGAATAGGCAGCTTATAATTTCACTAAGAACTTTTTGTATACCCTCTCTATATATGTATATTTCCATATATGCACACAGGTGGTGCAATATCAGGAACATCCCGGTTTAATATTTCATAGATGATTTTCTATTTCAGGGGAGGGAATTCTGATGAATGATTAGTAAAACAAATCATACTTATTTATGAACAAATACATTATACCTTTATTTCATAAAAATATATGTAATTATATATCTTAAATATATTACATATTTATTCATATTTATTTGTATGGATATAACTAATAAAGGTCATAGAGTTCTAAACTTTGAGAAGTTTAAGAAAAGTGTTAAAGAAACCCAAATTACTTATCCTATAGGAGAAAAAAAATTAGGGGCAATCTTGTAATATTTTTGCATAGTAAGGTATATGACTTTTATCATGTGGAATATATATTTTTCAGCTTTTTTATTGATACATGAAACAAAGGACAGTAGAAACATTATTTAACTACAAATTTAGATTAGATATATGCAATATGAGGTTGTGAAATTTTTCTCAAAACAAATGAAAAAAAGGGACATTATTTCTAGGACCAGGAAGAACCTTAGACCTTTTTTGGGAATTCCATATGTTGATTCAGTTATAATGACAGTTTTAGAAAGAGCAAATATTTTATCTGGAAATAATTAAAGGGAAGGGGGTAGATAGACATAGCATATTAAATATAGTAAGAATCCCCAGACATTTTTTATGCCAAATCTAATGGAAGTAATTGCATATGTAGAGCATTATCATATTAGCCTGAATATATAGTTTCCATTTCATAAATCATTCACTGCCTACTGCTGTGCTTCATCAGTGCCAATGCACATGCTTGGTAGACTTGTGTTGCGAAAATATTTATTTTCCAAAAAACAACAAATTAAGACAAGCAGAAATATTATTCAGTATTGAATATATAGACCAACACCATCATTTCCATAAGTTTCAATAATAAAAAAACAAAAGAAAGAAACTCCCTAACCGAAAGGACATTTGGGAATTCCTAAATAGAAACCTGAGTTCTGATTTCATTTCACTTGTGATTTATCCAAGATACTGTTTTCCATTATAAGGAAGAAACATAAGGGCCTTGCCACTTTGAATGTGTCTAGCATTTAAATAACAACAACATAAGTGTAGCAGCAGAAGTAATCATCAAGTTATGTTTTATTTTCAGGCTAAGTCAAATTGTACAGAGTGAGCCTGAATTTACAAATGAGTAGGAGACAAATCATTTATTATTTGAGGTTGCATTGATTTCAACCATTAGAGATTAACAAAAGGTCCCGAAGTATTTTACTAAAAGTATCATGAATTTTTTCTCCAAGCTCTACAACTTGCTTAGAACTGTGGGATCTTAAGGATTTAAAATGCAAGAGAAGGTAATGGTGAATTTTCAGGGAAGCCGAATATGGAAGGACATGGATATTTTTCATGGTGTTGTGAAAAAAAGCACTGGAGTTGGAGTCAGGAGAGGTCAAATTCTATTTTTAGCATTTGTACAGTGGATAAAGAAGTTAAGCTCTGGGAAGCCCAACTTCTTCATCTGTAACATGAAGATCATACTGTCAATACTACCTCACAAGTCTGTTGTGATGAAGACAAATTAAAGCCCTAGAAAAGGTAAACTTGTGTTTTTGAACATGCAAATATAAATATGTCTACATTTTATGGGTTATGACAAAGAGTATAGATGAATCAGGCTGATGGGGAAAAGAAGCTCAAATTGTGTTGATTTCTTCCTTTTTTGTGTCGGTTGGCTTATATAGCTACTGAAGGTTTTTTTTCCCCTAATTCTCAAATTCTGTGATTCTGACAATTTGACAAGAAGCAGAACTATGCACAAAAATGATGTCATAAGAAGTAATATTTTCTATGGCCCTGCCATGCAGATTAGAATAAATTTTCTTAAGGTTATATTTTTTTGCAGGTTAGACTAATTTTTAAAAACTTTTATAGCTATTAAAGCTCTCTTTGAGACTTGATTAGCTAAAGAGTATGAATCTGGCTGTTGACAAAACTCTTGTTCATCAAAAAGTGAGAAAATATTAAAAACAATAAATTTCAGTGCTATATCAATGTTGGAAGTTGTTGTTAATGTGCATATAATCCTACACAAAGAGATAGAGGTCTTCTATATAACAATATTAATACCATTCTTTTTGGTAGCAAAAAGTTCAAAACAAAATAGGTCACCATTGTCTGAGAAGTGATTGAACAAATTGTGCTATGGAGTAATAGTGGAATATTATTTGTGTCATCAGAAATTATAGGGAAACATTGTATGAAATGATGCCAAGTGAAAAAAAAAAACAAAAAAAAACAAATAAGAGAAAAATATATATGATGGTGACAGTAATATAACTATTACAAAACCCCAAAAGTTATGAAGCTATAACTAAGTGTAATGAAGAACTTCCTTCCCAGAGAACTGATGATAAG
Source organism: Sarcophilus harrisii (assembly GCF_902635505.1). Taxonomy (NCBI): domain Eukaryota; kingdom Metazoa; phylum Chordata; class Mammalia; order Dasyuromorphia; family Dasyuridae; genus Sarcophilus; species Sarcophilus harrisii. The sequence goes on from NC_045429.1 coordinate 128,857,317, forward strand.
TGTTCTATCTGAAAGAGAAGTGGCTCTTAAACTTTTCCCACTCACAACTTCTTTTCACCTGTAAAAATTTCAAAAAATAAGATTTATAGTTATAGAAAATATATATTATATAAAAATACATAAAATAAATATATAAAATAGTTACATAAAATAAACATTTACTGATAATAAAGCATAATTGGTGACACCCCCATATTCAGATATAAGACTGCATATGCAGTTATAAACTCCATATGGGATTATATTGACAGAAAAAGGGGAATTTGAAAAAGAATTTGTTTCAGGATGGATGACATTTATGCTTGTGACATTTGTTTGGGAGGTCATGATAGTATCTCCAAGTAGATATTTCATAAACTTAAAAAATCAAGGGACCTCAGAAGTCATCTGGCCAGATTCTTGCCTATGAATTAATTCTAAAACTTTTTTTTAACAAGTGTTCATTCAGATTTTAATTGAACACTTTCAGGGATGCAAACTCATTCTCTCCTGAAGTAATACATTCTATTTACTGATCAGATCTAATTGTTTTTTTTCTTTTTTAAATCATTTTTTATGTTTCTTCCTTTCTTCCATTTCCTTCCTTCCTTCCCTTTTTCTTCTTTTCTTCCTTCCTTTGTTCCTCCTCCCTGACATTTCTATTTCCTAGTCTAACAAAATAAATTGAATCCCTCTTTCACATTTAACAACCCTTTATATATTTCAAAATGGAGATCATTTCTCCCTCACTAACAGCTATTCTGCCCCAAGAGAAGCAGTGTGTAATAATAGAAGTAATATTGTTCCAGGAGTCAAAAGACCAACATTTGACTCTTGGCTCTGACATTTAGAAACTGAGCCAGGCATTTAAATTCTTTGATCCTCTTGACAAGTGGTTATAACCTAGTATTTGATGATGATAATAATAATAATACACACACACACATATATATCTTTCAATAAAAACCATCTAAAAATATTCAATTGCTTGATATCAGTACAATTAATAAAGATTAATATTTCCTTTTCCCTAAGATATACTGAGATTTTTCTCCAAAAAATCAATCCTATTTAATTACATTGCTCTTACAATTCAACTAGGAACTCAAGTATTTGTTAAGTGCTTATACGATGTGACAGGAATCAAGGTAAGAGTTGGAAATACAAATACAAATAAAAAAACAGTTATTCCCACCAAGTAGAAAACAATACATATAAAGGAAGCTGAAAAAGGAGGTCAGAGAAAGAGATGAAAGTACCCTATGTGGAGATACTGTAGAGAAAATCCATAGAATTAGAAGTGCATCCTGAAGAGGAATGAAGACACGAGTGGCTTTTTAGCAGAGGCTTTTCGAGGAACCAGATAGTCAAAGGAAGAGGTCTAAGGGCTGGAGTGAGCTTCTAAGGTAAGGAGATTTATAGACACATATACATACATATGTATGCTTGAATATGTACATATATATTTATAATGGTAGACAGGACTGGAGAGAGGAATAACAACAACAACAAAACAAACAACAAAACAACAAACAAAAAAAAAACTTTTTTTCCCCCTGAGGCAGTTGGGGTTAAGTGACTTACCCAGGGTCACACAGCTAGAAAGTGTTAAGTGTCTGAGGCCAGATTTGAACTCTGGTTCTCCTGACTTCAAGGCTGGTGCCCTATCCACTGTACCAACTAACTTCCCCTGAAAATTTTTTAAGTTTTAATTAATATTAATAATTAAATTTAATTAATATTAATAATTAATAATATTTAATTAACTAATAATTAATTAATATTTAATGAAATGAATGTTCTTCATTATGAGTAATAATATTTTAGTGAGGATTAAAAAGTACCATTAAAAATAAAACTTGTCTTATTTTACCTTTAGTTTACTGTCTTTGATTTCTATTTTTATATGTATATTTTTCTAATTTATATTTTTGTCTCTATATGCTTTATAGCATATATATAACTTATAAATACATAAACATACAATTAAATACAATTCATATATGTTGAATATACATATAATATATTATATAATTAATATGCTCTTGCTTGCCCTAAAATGTTGCAAGTATTTTTTTTTACATGTCAAACACACTATAGTTGGTACTCAAGACGCAATAAAGGCGCAGCTAGTTTAGAAATATACTCAGGCAGGGGGAAAAAAGTATTCCCTCCTTTCAAACCTAACATCTAACTGATGGGATTACAGGACCGTAGATGCAGAGCACCTAGAAGCCATAAAGGCTCACCGTTCTAAACAAAAGAACATCTAATTATAGTAAAAAGGTGTCTCCATTGAAAGCGCTGGCTGTGGCGAGGGAACGAGTGTTAGTGTCAACAGCAAGCGCACAAAGCGCTCCCAGAGCAACTGAAATGAGGCAGCAGCGCACTTACAGAACAAGGATGGAGCGTGAGTACGCTTAGGGTATTTTGTAAAGCGGAAATAATCCCGGAGAGGACCGCGCCCCCTCCGAGCCCGACAGGAAGAAAACCCTGGGGGCCTCGTGCGTGATAGGCTCCGGCCTCGGCCCGGCGGCCAATCAGCTGTCGCCCAGGAAGCGCGTGCGGGCCGCCCCGAGCTCCCCGCTCCCCCAGCCCGGCAGCCCCGCCGGGGAGCGCACCGAGCCCAAGGCCGGCCGGCCCGCCAGTCTCCCTCTGTCCGGCCGCGGCTGAGCAGCGGGGCGGACGGGCGGCCGTCATGGCAGACCAGGTGAGCCAGGAGGACGTCTGGTCACCGGGGCCTGAGGAATCGCACGGGCTCCCCTGGGCCTCTCTTCCAGCGGGAGGGACGGAGCGTCGTCCCTCGCCTTGTGTCCTGCATCCGCGTCGGTTCCCTTGTCAGAACAATGTTTGTAAATGCTGAATGTGAAAGACGCGGTGTTACAGAGGAAGCCAATCACACCGCAATCTCCCCCCTTGCAGTCTCTGTCTTTCACCTTCCGTCTCTCTCCATCTCTTAACTCTGCCTCTGTCCCTGCCATCCACGTGTGGAGCCGTGTCCCGATAAGCTCAACCTTTTCCGGCTCTGTTTCTCTGTCTGTAACGATGTCATCTGTACCTGTATTTCCCTCTCCACCTATCTTCTGTATCTCTGTAGCCCTGTCTTATTTGTTAGTAGGGCTGTTTGCCTCTCTCTCTATTATCTCTTTCTTATCTGGTTTGTTTGTCTCTATAAAACTTATCCCGTTCTCTCATCTTTTGTATTTTTAAATGTTGTTTCCATTTCATCTCATCTATATCATCTTTTTGCGTCTATATTCTATTTCATATATGTCTTTCTATCATTATTTCTCTTTTCTACTATATATATATTCTTGAATCGTCCTCATATATGTTGTATATATATAACACACACACACACACACACACACACAAAATATATATATATATATATATATAATTCTTTCTTATCTGGTTGTGTTTGTCTCTATAAAAAACTCTCTCTCATCTATTTTGTATTTTATAAATGTTTTTCCATTTCTTTATCTCTACATCTATATCCTTATATTTGGTCTATATTACTATTTTATATGTCTTTCTATCATCTCTTCTCTCTTTTCTTATATTATTCTCTTGAATCTGTCCTCCATATTAAATTTATTATATATATATATACACACACACACACAATATATATAATTATAACTCTTTTTCTTTCTGGTTTTGTTTTCTCTATAAAACTTTCTCATCTAATTTTAATTTTTTTTTCCATTTCTTTATTCTACATCTATATCTTATTTTGGCTATATTATATTTCAATATGTCTTTCTTCATTCATTTTCTCTTTTCTGCTTTATATATATCTCTTGAATCTTCACTCTTATATGTTTTATTTATATATATATATACACACACACACACACATATATATATAATCTCTTTCTCTCTTATCTGGTTGTGTTTGTCTCTATAAAACTTATCTATGTCTCTCTCATCTATATTTGTATTTTATAAATAGTTGTTTCCATTTCTTTATCTCTACATCTATATCATCTATGTTTGCGTCTATATTACTATTTCATATATGTCTTTCTATCATCTCATTCTCTCTTTTCTAGCTATATATATATCTCTTGAATCTGTCACTCTATATATGTATGTATATATATATATATACACACACACACACACACACACATATATATATATATATATATCTCTTTCTTATCTGGTTGTGTTTGTCTCTATAAAACTTATCTACGTCTCTCTCATCTATATTTGTATTTTATAAATAGTTGTTTCCATTTCTTTATCTCTACATCTATATCTATATTTGTGTCTATATTACTATTTCATATATGTCTTTCTATCATCTCATTCTCTCTTTTCTAGCTATATATATATCTCTTGAATCTGTCACTCTATATATGTATGTATATATATATATATATACACACACACACACACACACACACACATATATATATAATCTCTTTCTCTCTTTCTTATCTGGTTGTGTTTGTCTCTATAAAACTTATCTATGTCTCTCTCATCTATATTTGTATTTTATAAATAGTTGTTTCCATTTCTTTATCTCTACATCTATATCATCTATGTTTGCGTCTATATTACTATTTCATATATGTCTTTCTATCATCTCATTCTCTCTTTTCTAGCTATATATATATATATATATATATATATCTTGAATCTGTCACTCTATATATGTATGTATATATATATATACACACACACACACACACACACACACACATATATATATATATATATAAAATCTCTCTCTTTCTTATCTGGTTGTGTTTGTCTCTATAAAACTTATCTACATCTCTCTCATCTATATTTGTATTTTATAAATAGTTGTTTCCATTTCTTTATCTCTACATCTATATCATCTATATTTGCGTCTATATTACTATTTCATATATGTCTTTCTATCATCTCATTCTCTCTTTTCTAGCTATATATATATCTCTTGAATCTGTCACTCTAATTTATATATCTATATATATATATATATACACACACACACACATATACATATATATATATATATATATATATATATATAATCTCTTTCTCTCTTTCTTATCTGGTTGTGTTTGTCTCTATAAAACTTATCTACATCTCTCTCATCTATATTTGTATTTTATAAATAGTTGTTTCCATTTCTTTATCTCTACATCTATATCTATATTTGTGTCTATATTACTATTTCATATATGTCTTTCTATCATCTCATTCTCTCTTTTCTAGCTATATATATATCTCTTGAATCTGTCACTCTAATTTATATATGTATATATATATATATATATATATATATATAATCTCTTACTATATATAATATTATTATTAACTTATCTGGCTGTGTTTGTCTCTGTTTGCATCTATATCTGTATTACTCTGTACCTATATTTAACACTATATCTAAATCCTTTTTTGGGGAAGCAATTGGGGTTAAATGACTTGCTCAAGGTCAGAGACAAAAAGTAACTGATACTGGATATGAACTCGGGCTCTATCTACTGTGTCAACATACTTATTTAACCCTTTCATAAGTGGCACTGTGGATAGTGAATTAGTCTGGGAGTCATGGAAATTGAAGTCCCACCCTGACTGGTTAATTTGCTTAGCCCATCAATGCTTATCTCCCTGAGACTTTAAATTGCAAAGTTTCTGACTTAAACTGGTAGAAAGTTTCCTCTCTTGGAGTTCTTTACACCCATAAAATCACAGGTTCAATTTAGATCTCTAACCCTATTCCTATGTGCTAGGTCCTGTACCAAGCTACAGTTAAAAATACAAAAAAAGGAAACAGTGTCTATTGTCATTTAATTGACATCCTATTAGATGACATAAAATTAGACAGATAGATAGCTCTGAAGCTGAAGACAAGTAAACTTCCCTGGAGAACTGTTCTTGGCATTATACTACTTGCCATTTTTGTCAATGATTTAGATAAAGGCATAAATGACATGCTTATCAAATTTACAGATAACAGGGAGCTGGGAATGAGAGCTAATACATCATATGACATTCAGGATCCAAAAAGATTTTGACAGGCTAGAACATTAGGCCAAATTAATAAGATGATATTTCATAAAATCACAGACCTTCAGAATGATAAGCAATGAAGAAAGAAGGAAGGGAAAAAAAGGGAAGAAAATATGGAAGGAAAGAAACAAGCATTTATTAAGAGCTGGGTACTGTGTCAAAGCTTTACAGATATTGTTTCAAATATTTGATTCTCAAATGTTTTGGGAGGTAGGTGCTATTTTTAATCATCATTTCACAGCTGAGTCAAACAGGGATGAAGTGACTTATCCAAGCTCACACAGGTAGTGTCTGAGGGCAAATTGGAACTCTGTTTTTATTCATTGAGTCCATCTAGCTACCAATTAAGGGATTTCAGCATATGTGATAAAAATCACCCATCTTTTGCCTGATGATCTGGAATCTCAGGCTTGTGACGACCAGCTTACTATGCTCCAAAAACTGAGGTAGTCACCCACTAGACCTCTAAATCTCTAGGCAAAAGCTCTTCTATTTTAACCTTGATCTGGAGGACATCCTTCATGGCCACACTAAACACCTTTGATGAGCTTAGGTCTTCCCGTTTTATTTCTCAAAATGACATAAATAATTGGAGGATAATTAAGCAGTTTTATCTCTGTGGCACATTCATAATGGAATGTTATAAAAAACTTCCTAGAGAAGAGAATCTTAAAAGGGGCATTTTGCTCCTGATCTCCCCTTGTCTTCCTTAGTACTTTATTTTTAAGTAGGTTGTATTTATTTTGTATTTAGGCTATATATATATATTTCCCACTCTTCTCAATTGCTAATTCTCTTCTCTCAAAATACCCTATATTAATTTTTGGATCATTATTTTTTTATATATATATATATATATATATATATATGCTTATGTACAAGTAGACATTTTAAATACATGCTTACATACTTCCATATGTATATATGTCTTGCCGCTTAGAATATTGATTGTATTCTTTTCCTTGATCTTTGAAAGTTGGAATTGTCCAATAGAGTTGGGCTGTTCAATAGACTTGGATGTTCATTGGACATCCAGGGAGAGAGCTATGGTGATAGGATGTGATTTGAAGCATGGTGTTTTCACCTTTATTGTTTGTTTGCTTTTTCTTTTCCTGGCTTTCTACCTTTTGGTCTGATTTTTCTTGCACAATATGACAAATATGGAAATATGCTTAAAAGGATTGACATATTTAATCTATATCAGATTACTTGCTTTTTTGGGGAAGAGGGAGATAAGAGAAGGAAGGAAAAGTTTGGAAAACAAAATCTTACAAAAATGAACATTGAAAAACTATATTTGGGAAAAAATACATTGAGAAAAAAAAAGGAAGTCATAATTGTTAATGAATAAGTCTTTATATTCTTGGTGCCTAGTAGATGATAAAGAAGTATTTGTTGATTGTTTTGTGTGTGTGTGTATGTGTGTGTGTGTGTGAATGTATGTATACATATACACAGAATCTTCATGATATAATTCAAACTCTTTAAGAGTAGGTATTGTTTTAGAGTTAATGATTTTCTTTTTTATACATCAGAATTTTTGAAAGTGGGGGTTGTGTTATTTATTTTATTCATATCCCCTGTATCTAGCACAGTGTCTGGATTATGGTGTATATAGTAAATACTTATTGATTGATTGGATGGATCAGTTTTTTAAAATAAATAGTAAATACAATGGAATATTTTTTTTAATGTACACCTTGCCACCAGTGAGGACTAAAAATGTGGTTGAAAATTGTTTGTAAAAGCCTGTTCCCGTTTCATATTTTTATCAAAGATACCTTTAATGTGTAGGTAGATATTCTCATAAGGTATTTACAGCAAATAGAAAGTAGGCATATTAGTTGGTAGTTATTGATGTTCTTTCATCTATCTGATTTTCTTTTTTTTTTTTTTTTTATGTCTGATTCTTCCTGAAATATTAAAAAAAAATACAAAACACCCAAACTAAACGCATTTTTCTTCCATTTTCTCAGTCATGTTGTATGTGGCACAATTTCCTCTGAATATTTCTGATCCTGACTTTGTCTTCTCAAATATCATTTCATCTCTCTCATATAGTATTTTAGGAATTAAGATGTTAGGGTACATATTATACTCTCCTCCACCTACTCTTTAACCCAGCAACACCGGCTTCCTTGCTGTTCCTTAAAAACAACCACCACCAAAAATAACACTCCATGTCTTGGTTCTGGGCTTTTTCTCTTGCTGTCCATGCTTCTCTTGTTTTTATTTCTGTTTCCTGGCTTCCTTCAAGTTCCAGTTAAAATCTTACTTCCTTTAGGAAGTCTCTCAATCCCGCTTAATTCTGGTGCCTTCAGGTCCAAAGATCTTGTGATAGAGAGCCTTCGCTCTACACCCAGAGAGAAGACTGTGGGAACTGTGGATCACAACGCAGCATTTTCACTTTTTTATTGTTTGCTTGAATTTTTTCTTTCTCATTTTTTTCCCCTTTTTGATCTGATTTTTTTTTTTTTTATGTAGCATGATAATTGTGGAAATATGTGTAGAAAAATTGCACATATTTAACAAATATTGGATTACTCTGCTCCTAGAGGTAGAGGTGGAGAGAAGGGAGGGAGAAAAAAATTTGTTGAAATCATCTATGCTTATGTTTGGAAAATAAAAAACTTTAAAAATTTAAAAATATTCTGGTTCCTTTCTTCTGCTGATGAATTCTTTTTTTTTTAATTTTATTTTTTAATGTTGCATACAGCTTATTTGTTATAAAAAATTTGTTTCCATGTTGTCTTTCTCATTGGATTGTAAATTCTTAGAGGGAAGGGACTGTCTTTTATCTCTTTTTTTAAACCCAGCTTTTAGCATAGGTCTTAGCTTATGGCACAGGTTTAATAAATATGTATTGAATGATTGATTGAGAGGTAATAGTTTTTGTTGCTGATGCTTAAATGAATATGAGAAGCAAGCATAAAATACGTTTATAAATGAGAAAAGAGGTGGACCAGTCATGTAGGGAAAGTGAGGGCTAGGAGACAACCCAAGTGTTTTATCATATCTATGAAATATGGAAATATGCTTAGTGTTGAAAAAAAGGCACTAGTCCTGCTATAGTCTGCCCTGGTCAGAACAAATTGTTATATTATTTTTACTTTTTGAGTGTTACCTGTAATGGAGGATGTGAAAAGCTGTGGACCATTCAGAGCAAGGAACCCAGAATAATGCAAGGTCTTTAGACCATGCTATATGAAGACTGGATATAGTTGATCTGAAAGACAGATGTTGGACATAATTGTCTTTGAGTAACTGAAGTGATGTCATGTGAAAGAGACAATATATTTGTTTTGTTTGGTCCTAGACTGTAAAAATAGGAACAAGTGCCAATCAGAGAGTCTAGTCAGAAGTGGCAGAGTATTGTACAGACATGAGTATCAAGGTCTGATTTGATCTTGCTTTGATTTGATTTTGATGATGAGATTTCCCAATGATGAAGTTCCTGGAGACCCATCTCCAGTATGTCAGAGAGGTTCTTTGCAAAGAGTTAATGAGAGGATATGTATAAAAACTGCAGAAAGTCAGTAGTTATTTATGTCTCATGAGGAATGCCTCAGTGGAGGAAGATTCTACTTCTAAAATGCTGAAATAAACGGTAGAAAAGAAATTTTTTTTCCTAGTACTGAAGTACTAAAACTACTAAGATATAGTTAGGATATATATATATATATATTTTTTTTTTTTAAATAAATACTGGATTACATTTTTACTATTTGATCTAGTTTAGATGTAGTTCTGCCTAGATAGGGTGGAATGAAATAGAAAGGCTTTCAGGATCTCTTTTAGGACCATAGCGTGCGCTCTCTCTCTCTCTCTCTCTCTCTCTCTCTCTCTCTCTCTCTCTCTTCTCCCCCTTCCTTCTTCCCTTCTCTCTCCCTCACTCCTCTCCATTCTCTCCTCTCCATTTTAATCCTTTCTGTCTCTTCAAAATTCTTCAGATAAATGACATTTGTCAAAGTCGTATTTACTTATTCAAACTCAAGACAGCATATTTTGTTTTAGCTACCCATAGGGAAAAAACAGACTTAACTTGGACGTGTTTGTTGGAACTGAGAGCATTAAATCAGTGTATCTCATTTGTCATAATTAATTACATTAAAACCCAGGGTCCTATTTCATTTGGGAAATGTGAACATTGCAGCGTGAGGGCTCTGACAATTTGATAAACAACTATAATATATGAATGAGTGAAGCAGTGACAGAAGTGGGACATTGCTATAATTGGAAAACTTAGTACATCTTAATATTTTCATTTTAATACTGAACAAGGTTCCTCTTTGAAGTTTCTATAAAGAGCAGTAATTCAAGTCAAAATTCTAATAAATGTACTCCAAAATATTTTCTATTATGAATATTTGTAGTTATTTTAGCCATTTATGTGTATATATATTATATACATATACACACATATTACATAGTGCATGTACATATAAACACATGCACACATTTCACACATTTTCAACATTGATCCTTGCATAACCTTTGTGTTCCAAAATTTCCCCTCCTTTCCCCCACCCCTTCCTGTAGATGACAAGTAATACAATATATGTTATACATATAAAAATACATGTTAAATCCAATATATGTAAACATTTGTATGATTATCTTGCTGCACAAGAAAGATCAGATCAAAAAGGGAAAAAAAATGAATAAGAAAACAAAATGCGAGCGAACAACAACAAAAAGAGTGAAAATGTTAAGTTGTGATCCACACTCAGTTCCTACAGTCCTCTCTCTGGGTTCACAAATGTTTCCTATGTACAATTGTATAACACATATATCCATGTAAATATATGACATGCATTTATGTATTTACATATTTCACATATATACATACACATATGACAGGCCATATTTAAACTGTTGCCTTTCTCCAATAAGACAAATAGATCCTTTTAAAGCTATTAAAGTTTTAAGAATGTATTAAGATTTTTGGAAACTGTGTAAATACAACTTCTTGGTAGGAAGTCTAGAGCTGTGATTGAATTGGTACGGTGAAATTCTAGTAAGAAAAAACCCCATCTGAGTATATATTAGCAAGTCTTTAGTACTTGATAGGCTTTTAGATTTGCCTGTGACTGAAGGTTTAAATGACCAATTTTTGTCAGAAGGAGAAATTAAACCCACATCCTCAAAAACCCAAACTCCTCAAATTTTTTCAACTCCATGCTGCTGCTGCTATGTATATGTATGTATGTTAAATCCTATTGTTTGGTCTACATCATTATCTGCAATTGTAGGAGGTAAGATAGAAGCAAAGTATATGTATGATATCCACATATGGTAATGTCCATGTAAAATAAGGGCACTTTTGCGTGAGCATACACATGTATGTGTTTCTATTGGAGCATGATGTAGCTTGTGTGTGTGTGTGTGTGTTCTCTGTGGGCTTTTAGTGGAAGATTAAAGGAGGGCGGGGTGCTACGGTCTATGGAGTCATGAAGAGTCCAACATGACTGAACAACAACAATAATTAATATAGTTTTCAGTTGTTTATTTTTTTTAGAGAAAAAGCTGAGTGATCCAATAATAGTAAATCCTTTTACTTACCTTCAAAAGAGCAATTATTTATATGTGTACATAACATCACACATACACATGGCATCCTATCCTCAATTGTTTGGTTTTGCCTTATTATATATGTCAGTTTCAGCTATAGCTGTTATAATCCTTGATGTAGCCAATATGACAATAATATAATACATTTAAACAGAATTAATATCAGTATTGCAATGGTGTTGTTGTAAGGTTATAGACTACAGAATTCCTATAGTCTCTAAAAATTTTTAAAAAGATTATTATTCAAAAAGCAATGGAGAAGCATATAGGGGGTGTATAAAGTCTGTGACATGCCCCAAAACAAGAATTTCAAAGAGGAACTAGAGTTAAGGTTGTCAGGGAAATAGACGGTTGTGGGGGATGGAGTGGAAGAGAGAAATGATATGCTCATTAAACTAGGAGACATATAGTCAGATGATGTTCCATTGGTATCTTTCAGATGCCAGGAGAAAAGTAGGAAGTTCTCCCCTACATTGGGTACGTATTTGGGGGTAAACTTAGAGGAGTCCGTGAACAGATACAGTATCGAATATTGATGTATTGAAATTTGTATCAATGGAAGAAATATTCATATTAATGGTACCACAGCTCTATTCCACTATTCCAGTAATAGCTCAACTTTATAGAAAGCTTTGCAGCTTAAAAATTGCTTTAACAAACCTGTGTTTTAGATAGAAAAATATCCTCTGCTATTTCTCTTTATTTGATCATTTTTTGAGTTGTTCTAAGAATGCTTTCAGGGACTCTACAGGAGGCAAGTTTATATCTAAATAATTTTATTCAACTAAAAAAGCAGTTATTTTATCCACCTGAGCAATTGTCCCTGGAACTAAATATTAAAAAACTAATAGTTGGATAGTGACTTGTTCTAGGACTGTTTCTCCCTGAACCCCAGTTGAAAAAGATGAAAACTTTTTTTTTAAATGATAGCAACAGTAAACTTGCATGAATGTTGTTCTTCATTTTTTTTTTAATTAAAGCTTTTTATTTACAAAACATATGCATGGGTAATTTTTCAACACTGACCCTTGCAAAACTTTGTTCCAACTTTTTCCCTCCTTTCCCCTCCTGCCTCCCCTAGATAGCAGGTAGTCTAATACATGTTAAATAAGGTTAAAATATATCTTAAATCCAGTATATGTATACATATCCATAAAGTTATCTTGCTGCACAAGAAAAATCAGATCAAGACTGAAGGAAAAAAAAAACAGAAAGAAAACAAAATGCAAGCAAACAACAACAGAAAGAGTAAAAATGCTATGTTATGGTCCACACTCATTTCCCATAGTTCTTTTGTTGGGTGTAGCTGGTTCTCTTCATCACTGAACAAGTGGCACTGGTTTAAATCATCTCATTGTTGAAGAGAGCCAGGTCCGTTAATCATTGTATAATCTTCTTGTTGCTATGTACAATGATCTTCTGGTTCTGCTAATTTCACTTAACATCAGTTCATGTGAGTCTCTCCAGGTCTCCCTAAAATCATCCTGCTGATCATTTCTTACAGAACAATAACATTCATATACCACAATTTATTCAGCCATTCCTCAATTGATGAGTATCCACTCAGTTTTCAGTTGACACTACAAAGAGGGCTGCCACAAACATTTTTGCACATTCAGGTCCCTTTCCCTCCTTTAAGATCTCTTTGGGATATAAGCCAGTAGTAGCACTGCTGGGTCAAAGGGTATGCACAGTTTGATAACTTTTTGAGCCAAATTCCAAATCGCTCTCCAAAATGGCTGAATCTGTTCACAATTTCACCAACAATGTATCCAGTTTTTCCACATCCCCTCCAACATTCATCATTATCTTTTCCTGTCATCTTAGCCAATGTGACAGATTGTGGTGGTACCTCAGAATTGTCTTAATTTGCATATCTCTGATCAATAGTGATTTGGGGCACCTTTTCATATGGTTGTCCTTCATTCTTGAAGAGGACCAAAATGACAGCACTATGTTAGAATCGAATATCTAGCTTATTCACACCACTTATATTCATATAACATTTTGGATTTACAAGACACTTTTAGATCCATTACCTCATTTGTTCCATATAATGATGCATTCATTAGGTCTTGCAGGTCTCCTGTTTATCCTTTTCACACATCCTGTTTTACTTTTTAATCAGGAAAAACTTTCCAAATTTAGTTTTGTAAAATTATATTAGAGTTGGGTTTTTTTTTCTCCTGCTATCCAGATACTGAAAGTATACAACCATAATTAGATAGATACCCTTGTGAACTGGTTTGTTTGGTGGATTCTTTAATATGTGAATATTAGTGTTAGGATTTTAGTAAAAAAAAATCATCATGATTCAGAAGATCTTTAAGCAGTTTTATGAATCGTGTGTATTCTTCAACAGAAAAGTGGTTGATCAAAGCATAGCTAATTGCTTTTAAGACGCCAAGATGCTGAATAGTCAGAAATCAGGCTACTGGCATAGTCAATGGCAGCCTTCCCACCTGCAAATAATACTGAGGAATATACTTTGGCTAGAGAATTTTCCAGAGGATATTTGGATCAATTTCATAGCAAGGATTGGTAACAGACAAAAACTGAATCAAATACTGATGAAACATTTTGTGGTACTGTGCTGAGATAAATATCAAGATGGCATGGAATCTTATCAAATTTCTAAATGATCCATAGATGAAAATTATAATTAGCACAATGACAACAAACAGGATCCCAGAATCTTGATACAGGAAGACACTGGATTTTTATAGGGATGAATATAGTTAGAAAGTTCAACTTCATAAATACAAGAATAGGGAGAGGTAATGGATTTTAGTAAAATGCAAGTTCCAGTATGAATCGATTATATGATATGGCAGCCAAAAAAGTTAATCTGATCTTTGGTTTCATTAAAATAAGCAGAATGTTCAGGATTAGAGCCAGATGACAGTTATTTTTTCTTCTCTTGCTCTGGAACATACCACACCTGGAGTATTGTTTTCAGTTCTGGCCACATTTTAGAGGGGAAAAAAATTGATAAAGTGGAGAAGAATGCTGATAAGGCTAGAAAGAGATAGTGAAATCAGAATGGTGAAAAGCTTTGAAATACCACGTTATGAAGGTTCATAGAAGAAAATAGGTTTTGTTTTTTTAGCCTCAGGAAGCAGCACCTAATTAAATAAAAGCCTAGCTATTGTCAACTCTTTCTTCTCCTTGACCCCTAAGGAACAGAACTGACAGTAATGGTTGGAAGTGAAAAAAGAAATTTTTGTCTGATATAAAAATCTGTTTTCTCAAAGATAAAATTTTGTCTGAATATAAAGACCTATTCTAAAGTGGGATGAGCTCCTTGAGTAGGGTAGTAGTTTTTCCTCACTGGAAATGTTCAAGGTAAGATTCTTCAATTTATTGTAAAGAAGCTTCTTAATCATGTATGAACTGGACTGGATGGTTTCTGAGGTTCCTTCCAACTTTGATCTTCTCCGATCCTTCTTTCTGCTTCTCTTTTCCTTTATTTCTTGTGATATATACTTATAGTGTTGCTAGCTGCTTATTTTTTGGCCATAAAAGGAAAGCATATGACGTAGGGGAGAAACCTTGTTATTTGATATTTCTCCTTAATTAGATTTAAGTTGTTGAGAATTTTTTAAATATTTTCTCCCTCCCACCCTCCCACCAGTGCTAAAGCCCAAAATGTGAAATAAAAACTATTTTCTTCTTCTGGCTTATAAATGTTCCTGCTTTTTATAAAGAAATTTGTTATACAGAAAAATGATATCAACTAAAATATGCTCACATGGGGCAATTGGATCAAATATAATTTGGGGCTACACAAATATATGGTAGCCAAAACAAAACCCAACAAAAAAAGCTTAAAACATCAAACAGGGACAGATATGTGGTTCTGGGTATAAATTCTCTATTTTTAAAATTTAATATAACTACTTAAATAATGTCATGGATTAATAGAAACAGTAAAGAACTAAAGAATTAAAATACAAGCTATGTAAAATCTCAGCTAAAATCTGAATGTGGCTAGTTTATTCCTTCAGTAGTTAACTAAAAGTCCAAGAAAAACACCACTGTCAACATAAAAGTACTACAAAACAAGTGGCAATTTTTAGATATCAAAATGGTGGGTTTTACATTTTGAATCCTTTTCTCAATCACAGAAAAACATTATTTTTGAATGTTATATAACACATATAAAACAAGATAGAACAATACATTATAAAGTTGTAACAACGACTGTAAGTGCATTATTTTACATATTGTTTTACGGATTGGTTATGGTATATACTTAGCATGTAACTAGTAAGATAATAAAGAATAGACAAAATATATGTCAGTCATGTGGTAGCATGTACAAGTGATACTTCCAAATGCCCATTCTAGAAAAAATTATATAATACTGTCAGAAAAGAAGTTCTAATACTACATACTTTAATAAGAAATAAATTCAATAGAGAATGATAATACTGAGAATCAAGTCATTCAGAGATTTCAAGTGTTATACTTTTTCTGGTTGATCCAAAATTGTGTCAACTAAGTTTTCAAAAGTTTGTTTAAAACAAACATTACTCATAAATGTCACCCATGTATTTCATACACTTATTTTCGTCGCGGTAAAATATCTTTGATAAATATCTAAAATCAAGTGACCTTAATCACTGAGGAACTAGCTAGGCTTGAAGGTACATGGAATTTATATAACCCTCAATTCTTTATAAAATTGCTACTCTTAATGAGCTGAATCCTGTTGATGAGTTAGCCCCAAATTCTGGACAACAAGGAATGGGTAGGAGATCAAATTTCATCATCTTGGGGAAAGTATGTATAAGAATAGAATTGTCAGTAGGTCTGAGTGATGTTAATATTCAACATTTTGATATCAGCAATAGAGCACTAATTCCACTATTTTTTCATGCTCTTATGTTGTTTGAGTTTTGCTATATGAATAAAGGCTTAAGAAATAGTTAAGCTTTTTGTGTGAACTATGTCAAAAAGCTCATTGGAATAATGATGAATGGATTGGATTTATTGGCTTAGATTCTTTTCTAGTTCTAAATCTATTATTTAGATTGTCAAAAGAATACATCAAAAGAATGTCCTGTAAAAAGTAAGATATCCATTGACCTGTTTTTTTTTCTTCAAAGTGCTAAATAGCTAAAGTATGTCTGTGTGCAAGCATGTTTATTTGACTATATTTATACTCATTGTTTTGGCATTGAGTGGAATTAGCTTAAATCTTTCTCCAGGGGAGCTTTAACTTCCAAAAGAAGAATGTCCTTGATCAATATATTTAGGCTAATTTGATTCTGAAGGAGATTCCCTGCTGTTCAGATGCATATTACTGGATATACAGATACTACTAGATATTCTAGATATTATTAGAATTCAGATTCTTTTAATAATAATGATGATAATCATATCTCAATATACATTTCCTTTCTTCCTAGGAACTGGGCACTCTGCTTGCTGCTGTTAACAAAATTTGTAAAGCTTTAAGTAGGGTAAATATTAATAAAACTAATTTGGGAGGAGAAGCTTGAGCCTACATTTTCATTAATACTTCCTCTACTGACTGATGCACATTAGCATCTTATCCTGAATTTACAGTCTCAGATTATTGTTCAGAAGAATTGAAAACTTAAGTGATTTACCCAGGATCCCATAGCCAATTTGTGTCAGAAGCAAGACTTGGTCTTTTAGATTCTTAAATCAGCTATCTATCCTCTACTCAAGCTGCCTGTTTAAATTTTATAACTGAAAACTAGAAGTATGCACAAACAAAACCAGTGCAACCAAGATTAGAAGGAAAGCTGGAAAATAATTTTTACAGCTAGTATTTCTGATAAAGCCTTCCTTTCTCACGTCCTAAAAGAACTGAATCAAATTTGTAAGAATTCCAGTCATTCTCCAATTGATAAATGGTCAAAGGATATGAACAGGCAGTTTTTACATAAATAAAATAATGTATAGTCATAAAAATGATTATTTGTACTATTGATTAGAGAAATGCAAATTAAAATAACCCTGTGGCACCACTTCACACCTATCAAATTGGTTTATATGATATAATAGAAAAATGATACATGTTGGAGATGTGGGAAAATTGGAACTTTAATATATATTTGATGGAGTCCTGTACTGATCTAGCAGTTCAAGAGAGCATTTTGGAATTGTGCCTAAAGGGTTATAAAACTACATACCCTGTCATCCAACAATACCACGAATAGGTCTATATCCCAAAGAGATCATAAAGGAAAAGCACTCATATGCACAAAAAAAAATATTTATAGCAGCTCTTTTTGTGTTGGTAAACAATTGGCCATCAATTGGGGAATGCCTGAACAAATTTTGGTATATGAATGTAATGAAATACTATTGTGCCATAAGAAATGATAAACAGGTGGATTGCATAAAAACCTAGAAAGAGTTATATGAACTAGTGAGTAGCTCAGTAAAATGAGCAGAACCAGGAAAACACTCTACACAGTAACAGCAACACTGGAAAATGATCAACTATGATAGTCTTACCTTTTCTTAGCAATTCAGTAATCCAAGACAATTCCAAAAAGACTCAGGATGGAAAATGTTATCCACATCCAGAGAAAGGACCATGGATTCTGGATTCAGGTTGAGACCTATTATTTTTACAATTTGTTTTTTCTTATGCTTTTTTCCTTCATTCTTATTCTTTATTCAATACAAGACTAATGTGGAAATAAGTTTGACATGATTGATGTGTATAACATCAGATTGCTTGCTGTCTTGGGGAACAGGGAAAGGAGAGAAGTAGGGAAAAAATTTGAAGCTCAATTTTATAAAAAAGAAATGTTAAACTGTCTTTATATATAATTGGAAAACTTTTTAAACAATATTACTAAATTAAAAAAAAAAAAACCAAACCAACAACAGCAACAAAAAAGGAAAGTTGAAGTAGAGTTTTGAATATTTATATAGTTAATATATAGAGTCAAATGATTGGGTGACAGCATAGAGATTTGTTTCTCTTATGAGTAGTTGTTGATATGTGAAGCAATGTGTAGTCACATCAGATGACTGGAGAACTTATGACTAGGAGAGTTCACAAGACAGTGTCTTTTTTCAGCAGTCACATCTCATTTACTGGAAAATGGGTCACCAGTTAACTTGGTATAAAACACTTTGTTTTTTGATTTTTCATTTGCTTACTAAATCCCAAGGGCAAACCTTTTCCTCTTCAAAAATGGAAACTGTCATTGAACATTGTTGATCTTCTATTGAGGAAGCTATAGGAAGCCTAAAATAGACTTTTTTTCAAGCTTAATTTTCTTTTTTACTTCCAAGAAACTAAAACCTTCTCTTAAAGTAAACTCCCTTTATCTTTTTATGTGGCATTCTTCTTTTGTTCTAACCTCAAAAGGCATCTTTCATCTATGACTCCCCAAGATATCTTCATCTGCTGTCCCTTCAATAGAAGATTAAATGAACAGAAAAGTGTGGTGTCTTATTGGTTCTTTAATGGTTTTCAGCTTATGTTGCACAGTTTAGGAAAAGATGGAGTCTTTTCAGTTATATCACATTCAGTTCAAGCAAGCATGCCTTTATTGAGCACCCTAGATATATAGTGATTGCTGGAGGACACACAAAGTAAATATGAGCCAAATCTCCAGGACCTTGCAGAATAAATATCATGAAATACATCATGAAAATTATATCATGAAATATCAGAATATCAGAAAGAGGCATAAGAGAACACTACAATACAATATATGACATCCAAAACAATATATAATATACTTTGTACTATGGGTATTAAGGCAAGGAAACATATTAACATTAATTGGAATGGTGAAATCAGACTTGGTCACTGAATGTAAACTGTAAGGTATCTTAGAGATTATAGAGTCCAGTGGTTCTTTTCAACAAAGATGATTCAGGCCAGTTCCAATTATCTTGTGATGATGAGAGCCATCTATATGTAGAGAGAGGATTGTGGGAATTGAGGGGGATTACAATATAGCATTTTCATTTCTTTTGTTGTTATTTGCTTGAATTTTATTTTCTTTCTCAGTTTTTAAATCTGATTTTTCTTGTGCATCAAGATAATTGTATAAATATGTATGCCTGTTTGGGATTTGAATTTTTAAATATTTTTATTTTTTGTTATTCTGATTTTATGAATATATTTCCATATATAAGGAAAAGAAAAAATACTTTTATATGAAATTACAGATCTATTATATATAGTATAGTTCTTTTAAAATATTTTATATATATAATATATATACACTAAATGCCATATGTACACATATATATAGATATATATACATGTATATATATACATTTATATACATATATATGCATTTTCTCTATGTTTCTTTTTGTTCTTTGGATTTAAAAAATTAAAAATTAAAACATCCTCATTCTCTTTCCTTCTCTTCCTTCTTTTCTTTCTTCTCACTAACCTCCCCATCAAATGATAAAGAAAAGTTCTTTTCTGTAAAAAAAAAAAAATATGGAAAAAATAGGCAATTTCAAAAAACAAACCCATATATTGTCCATGTACAAATATCTCTGTCTCTTTTTTATAACTTGAGTCCATTGTTTCTTTTTTCAGTAATTGGGTAACATGCTCTTTTATATGTTTTTCTAAGGAGGAAAGAAGTTCAAAGATGGTATTGTTGCCAGTATGGGCAGCTAAGTAACACAATAGATTGATTCCTAGTTCTGGAATCAAGACTCATCTTTCTGAGTTCTAATCTAGCCTCAGACACTTCCCAACTATGTGACCCAGTGCAAATCAGTTAATCTTATTTGCTTCATTTTCTTTATCTGTAGAATAAACTGGAGAAGAAATGGCAAACCATTCTAATATCTTTGCCAAGGAAATCTCAAATGAGTCATAAAAAGTTGAACAAAACTGAATAAGAGGACAACAAAATTGTCAACTTTGTCATTGGCTTCAGAGATATTAAAAAAGTTGTGATAAGCTAAAAGCCATAAGATTTGTGAAAATAGAAAATATTTGGAACCTTGAACTCCTGTAGATAATCACTAACTTGGTGTTCTTGTCTAAATTTAGTGTGGATAACGAGAATACTTGTTAACAATTCAGGGATCCTATTTACTTACATATTAGAAGATGGTGTTGTGTTGTGCTGAAAAGAAACCATCACCTGATTCCCTCTAACCATAGGGGGTCTTTAAATATTGCATAAATGGTCTGTTACTAGCCTTATACTCTATATATAAGTTTTTCAGATTGTTAGAAGCCGTCAGAACTCATGCTATAAGAACCGGGAGCCAGAGTTGCCTATATGGTTCAATAAAACATTAGAGTAGGGATTTAGTGGAGGGGGTAGCAAAGTGTAATTGATCATGATCGTGATGATTACTTATCTTTAGATATTACTTATATTAATGATATTAATTAAATATTAAATATCTTAACTATTAAATATAAACTGCTCATAATAAAGTGCTTATAAAGCCCTTTACCTAAGAACATATATGTCAGCTCATTTAACCTCAAAAATTTTGTGAAGCAGATAGTTCAAACAGAATCATAACTATGAAAGGGCAACTAGAACTTTAACTTAGGCACTCAAATTTAAAGAGTAGAGATAATATTAGCACTTCATCAGCAATACAGAAACAACTAAGTATAGCATCTAATTAATAAGAATTCATTGACATAGTAGGGTCCCAGTTAGGCAGCATGCTTCTTTGCCCATGACCTTGACTTAACATCACCTTTACTTTACTACTCCCTGCTCCTGCCTCCCATCTCTAAATTTACCTTCAGCAGTCTTTTTTTTTGAAGGTTTTGAAGCACTATTCCATATTGCTTTCCCATATAAATTTGGTAATATTTAATCAGGGCTAAAGTATTGCTAACTACTGCTCTGAATAGAAGCTATTGTTTCCTCTTTAGAGATGAGAGAAAATTGATATTTAGAAGGCTTGAAGAGATTTGTCCAGTATTAGCTTGCAAGAAAATAATATAGCTGGGTCTTGAATCCATGTCAGCTGTTTGAATATTTTGTTGTTTTTCTCAAGTAAGAAAAAGTATTATTCTTTGGAATTTACAAGCTTTATATATATAATATAGGCCTGTCCTCCCTGGACAGAGCCACAATTATTGGGTAATACTCCCAAACCCAGGAGTACTCCACTTTACATGTATCCATATTATATTATTTAAAATGTAGTTACTATTTAAATAAGAAGATCTCCTCTCTGTTCTCTTGCTCTCATTTTTGCATATAGATAAAATAGAGACAGGTTGGTATAGTGGTCAGCTGCGTGCCTTTGGATGTATCACTGCCCTGAACCTTTCTCTCCTCAGAAGTAAAATGGCTTGTGAAGCCTTTTCTTCCCATCTTTCAAACATTCCAGATGTAGTAGAAAAGCAAAGATGTAGAGGATTTAGTTTCTCTGAAGGAGACAAGTTCATTAGAAATTTAAAGAACAAGAGGAGGTCCAAAATTAATTATTATGGAGATGATGTTAGGGAGAAAGTGGAAGATGAACAGTTTCTGAGTTTTGGCAAGGGCAAAATTGAAGTTGAATAGTAAGCACTTATAATGGAAGAGTATTGCACATTTCTGTGGCTCAATTCCCTGGAAGCCTAAAGTAGGAAAAGAAGATGATAGGGGAAGTACTAAACAGTTGGTAGAATAAATATGTCCAAATGTTTCAGAGAAGAAAGGGAATCTGAGTCTGTGATGGGGTCATTACTAATGTGGCTGCCTTTAGATCATGTAGTTTTAGCTAGAGAAGGACTGTGGATAGAACTAGGAGTTTTATATAAAGTGGGAGGGATTGTATGATTTGAAGAACCATGGACTGTAGCTGAGTGAGTTGGGGAATTAGGAAGGGATAGGCAAAAGGGAAATTTCACCATTCATTTTCTCACTTAACCAACATATCAGACTTTTATTGAAAACTTGTGTGTTACATATATTGTATTTAAGATATACTTTAACATGTTTAACATGTATGAGACTGCCTGCCATCTAGGGAAGGAGGTGGAGGGAAGGAAGGGAAAAGTTGGAACAGAAGTAAGGGATAATGTTGAAAAATTACCCACGCATATGTTCTGTCAATAAAAATGTATAATTTAAAAAAAAAAAGAAAAAAGAAAACTTATGTGTTAGGCATTAGACAAAGTTTGTTGGGGAAGCAATGAAGAAAAAAAATGTGTAATAATGTAAGAATTAAATGATGTTGTAGCTAAGAACATGCAAGACCTGTTTCATGAGACTCATGTTTGCCCGGAATAGAAAGTATACATAGATATATACATATACATACATATAAATACACACATATACATATATTTCATAGATAAATAGATGTAGATATATATATAAGGTGAAAAAGAGAATTGGACTTAGATTGTGGAGGACCTTAAAACATAGGATTAAAATGTTTGAAATTTATTCTTTTGGCAATGGATAGGAACTGAAGATTTTGAAGTAAGAGACTGATAGGATGTTTTTATGAAGATTAATCTGACAGCAGTGTTCTGGGTGAATTGTTGTCAGGGTATAATGTTGGGAAGCTTGTGAGATAGAAAGATACTAACTTAGGGGATATTTTGCTATCTAAGTGTGAAATGACAAGTCCCAAACTAAGGTGGAAGAAATGGAAAAAATACTTTATTCCATAAATATTATTCTTATAGAAGAAACATTTACTTCTCATAAATATCACTTATCCAGTTGAAATTGATAAGACTCAAGTAGATTTAAGGCTCAATTTTATGAGAAAGCTACTTTCTTTTATTATTACCCATGGTCTTTAAAGGGATACTGCTTGCACTACTGTTAATAGCTGTGTGTAAAAGTGACTATCAGTCCCATCTTAGAGACTATGGCATTTCTCCCAGGTCCTTGGCTAGGAGTCTGCTGCTTATAATAAATCTTGATAGGACCTGTTGCTTTTAAGTCTTTATTATTCTATTTCCTGGATTAAATAAGAAAAGGGCTGGTTGAATGAAGTGCTCCTTCAGTTTGAATATTTATAGGAGCCAGATAATAGATGGGAGCAGATATATCATGAATAGAGTATGTGGTAAGTTTGTTGTGAGTTGTGAGTACATTTGACAGAAATTGTGAAGCTTTAACATCCATAGAACTGGGATCTGGATCTCTTAACTTTTATGTCTTTATTGTGATGAGGCCTGGTATTCATAGGTGTCTCTCTTGGTTTAGAGTTAAGCTCAGATGAGGGGGTAGGGGGGTGGGCTAAGGAGGGAGAAGCAGAGTGAGAAGAAAAGAGAGAGGGAAATGGAGGAGAGAGAGCTGATTGAGAGAAAGGATTCGGTTGTTTATTCTATCTCCTCACAGTCAAAGTTTATCCAGTTTAGAACTCTGGAAGTAAGCTTTTAATGCTAGTAGGATAACTATATTCAGTTATTATTATTATTTTTTGGATGAGTCTGTTGTTGTTGTTCAATTCTATTCCACAAACATTTACTCAGCATACATTATGTGCAGAGCATTGTGCTAGGGTGGCTAGAAACTAGCTCCTTTTCTTCAAGAAGCTTGTAGGCTAATTGTTAGCATTTATATGATACTTTAAGCTATGACACTTTACAAATGTCATCTCGTGTAACAACAAAAATAATAATATTTAAGGTTTCAAAGTACAAATATTATCTTATTTTATCTCCTAACAATTCTTCTCATAACAAAACTTTGTATTATTATTATTACTCCTATTTTACAGATAAGGAAACTAAGGTAGACAGAAATTAAATAACTTGCCAAGCAACTCACAGCTAATAAATGGCCAAATAGGATTTGATTGAAGTTGGATCTTCCTGACTCAAAATTTCATACTCTGGCCCTCTCTAATAGGATAAGGTAGTGTGCACACACAAACACAGACACTCCACCCCAATCCAAATATTACATGGTACATAAGAGCAGAGCAAATGAATTGCTACATGATAGATAGGCTGAGATGATAAAGAACCTGATGAATTGCTACATGATAGATAGGCTGAGATGATAAAGAACCTGGAAGGTTTAAGGAAGACTTCATAGATAAGGTACCATTTGAATTAGTCTTTAAAGGCTGGGATCTCCCTGAATGTAGACAGAGGACTATTCAGGCTCGAGGCATTTTATAAACAAAGACCCAGAGGAATACTTAGGAAGAATATAGAGGTGAGTGAATAGTCCAGTCTGACTAATGGTTTAGGATATCTAGAGAGGAATAGTGTGAGATAAGGTTAGAAAAGCTGGATACCATCCCATTATAGTATTCCCTTAATGCCAGACTAAAGAGCTTGTCCTGTAGTCATTAGGCAATAGGGAATCATGGAAGAGTTTTGAGTAGAAAAGTTACCCAAAAGATTTATACTTAAGGAAAATTAATTTGGCAGTGATGGGGAAGACTGGCTTGAGAAGTTAAAGTGGGTGCCAGGTAAACTATTAAGAGGCCATTGCAATAGTTAAAGCATTTGGAAATGAGAGTATGTGTGAATAAAGAGGACAGTGACACATGTAGAAGCATTTCAGATGAAGAATCAGCAGCACTTAAAACTTTGCTGGAAATTGGAGGTAAGGAAGAAGGAAAAGTCAAAAATAACACTAAGGTTTAAGGACTGGAATCTAGTTGGACAGTGTTTCTGACAGAAATGACAGTGTCAATTGAGCATCCTTCCTGTGGAGAAGTAAAAACTAAGAAAGGACTAAAGTTGCAGCATGAAGAATGCATGCCCATAAGCTCCAAGGAAGATTCTTCCAATTGTGTGATGAAAGGGAGGTTACATCAGCTGCTGTTGTCAAGTGCCCAAGGTTCCATGTTGCATGACTATGGTCTTTCTGTATTTGAATCTTTTAAGGGCATGTTGATGTTCTTGGTTTTGGTGTTTTGACAAATTAGGGTTAAATAACCCAATTCTCACAATTTCTTGGCATTCTTATACTTTTAGACTATTCAAGATGGATGCCTTGTGCTTGTTCAATTAAATGCCAAATTTAATTTTGAGAAATTTTTTTTTTCTCAGTTAAAAATCCCGGTTTTTGCGTTCCCAAGTCACATGTCAAAATTAATTTCCACTTCCTTGAATGATTTCCATGTATTTTGATTTATTTGGATTTTATGGCACTGAAAGGAAAACAAAAATTTTGACTACTTAAAATTTAAAAATATAAATGTAAGTTTTCAGAAACCTGTTGTGTTCATTATTGTCATATATCTGTTCCTATCAGTGATTCATTATCTTAGATATTAATGTTACAATTTTGTGAAATATTTTTAGATCATGCAAAGGAGAAAAGTTATCCAGCTCAACTGATAAATTCAGCTTCCTATGAATATAGTTCAATTTGCAGTAATTCTGTTCCATTTTAGTACCAACCTGACAAGTTGTTAATGTCATTGTCAAAAAACTAATAGCTCCCATCATTCTGTTATCGTTGCTTCAGAAACTTTGGTCTATCTCTCTTTCTTTTGCAGAATGTTATGGTAGATATTAAAAGGAATAACAGTAAATTAGCAGATATTCTTTAAAGAAAAAACTGCCAGAAATGCTTCTAATATAACACTTTTATTTTGCCTAAAGAATTAATTTTTCATTTTGAGAATATGAAAATAGCTTCAGTCTGAAAAATTATGGCATTAATAATGTCATAATATTAGTAATTCCGTTTGAAAATGTATATATGGTACTGTTAAACCATTTGTGAAAGAATTACTCTTCAGATGTAGTAAGCCATTGTCATCTTAATTCAATGTGCTGGAATATAAAGGTTTCTATCATAAACTTTGAGCAGGATACAAGTAGATTATTCCTTAAATGCCTTGAAAAAGTTTTATTGAATATAAATTAAGACAGAGAAACTTTTGATACTGTCTGCTGAGTTCATTTATATTTCCAGTAAATGATTAACTCATTAAGGAATCAGCCAGCAGTGGAAAATCAGACTGGCCCTTCTGTTTAATGAACAGCTTCAATGCAAAACTTCCATAATCGGATGTAATAGTGTACATTTTTTAACGTTTGCCTTATGTATCTATTTGTCTTCATCAATGCTTCTGTGTATAGAGGAGACAATTATCTTTCAAAGATGTGCTAAGCTATCTGATTTTTTTTTTCAGCCTGGAAAATGACTGAAGGGTAGGGGAGAGGAGGAGAGAGAAAAAGGAATCCTGGCTTTTTTTTTTTTAGTCTGAATTTCCCAACAGAGACCTTGATATAGTCATTTGACTTTTAATGCACTTTATTTTCATTTATCCTACATTCAGGAATTTTACAAAGTCCTTATGAAGTACTTTGGGCCTGTTAGGAGTCTAGGAAAAAAGGTCAAGATAAATAACAACACTTTATTATTTTTGTCCTTTTATCAATCCAGAGAATTTAATGTGCTTCACAAAATCTAGGAAAGAAATAGCTTTACTTATTAGTAAGTAGGTCAGGCATACATTATCATTTGTATTTTGACATTTTAAAAAATGCAGTGAATATAAAATATTTTTGTTTTTCAGTTATTGTGTCCAACTTTTCATGACCCCATGGACCACATAGTCCAGTACTGTCCATGAGGTTTTCTAGTTAAAGATACTGGAGTGATTTGTCCAAAATAACTATAAAATGAAATAATAAAAATAAACAAAAATTCAGAAACATTAAAATGTAATCACAAACTGAAGAAATAAATTGGTTCAAATTATAAAGCAAAAGAAGGAAAAGTAATATATACTGTCTTATAATCTGGTAGAAAATATAGCATATAGTATGCACACACAGTCAAAACTAAAATGAGCTACCCTGAAAGACATTGAATTTCCTATCATTGGAGGCTTTTATTCAGAGTATGGATATTCATTTGTTGTGAATATTATAGAGGAGATTTCCACTTTAGGTAGCAGTTAGACTAGACCACTCAGTAAGTACCCTTTAAATGCTTAGCAGTTCTGTGATCAGTGTGCTAATAAAATAAAAAACAAAGAACCAGTGGTCAGGTCTAAGTTATAGTCTTGGTTTGTTGACCAAGTCAGTTTCTTAGTTCCTATTTGTATAAATTGAGAAGATTCAACTAGGTTACATGAAGAATTTTTCAGTTCTATCACTCTCTAGAAAGCGAAGAGAAGAGAAAAGAGGGGAGAAGAGAAGGAAGGAGAGAAAGGAGAAATGAGTGAAGGGAGAGAAAGGTAGGATAAAATAAGATAAGGGTGGGGAAGGTAGGGAGGAGTAAGGAAATAGAATAAGGGATTGGGTAGGGTAAGATAAAAAAAAAAAGTGAATAGAAGTAAATTTCAGAGCCAGGAAGCAGTATTAGTGATCAGCATCTTCATTTCATAGAATAGGAAAGGAGTTAGCCAATTAGAACTAGAACTTAAGCTGTTTGTCTTAGTTTCCTGAGGTTTCCATTGAAGTAGCTCAGTTCTTCAGTACTAATTGGAGAGAAAGGTAGGATAAGATAAGATAAGGGTGGGGAAGGTAGGGAGGAGTAAGGAAATAGAATAAGGGATTGGGTAGGGTAAGATTAAAAAAAAAAAAAAGTGAATAGAAGTAAATTTCAGAGCCAGGAAGCAGTATTAGTGATCAGCATCTTCATTTCATAGAATAGGAAAGGAGTTAGCCAATTAGAACTAGAACTTAAGCTGTTTGTCTTAGTTTCCTGAGGTTTCCATTGAAGTAGCTCGGTTCTTCAGTACTAATTTCTTCAACAAGAGGAAATATCTTAATCAGAGGTAGTGTTAACCTGGGGGATTAAAGTTCATGATTTCCCTTAGGCTTTCTAATCAATATATTTTCACCCTAAGTGCAGAATTTTGTTTCTTCAAGGGTAGAAAACTGTTAGAAGAAATACCGCTTTTCAGTCAATCATCTAGGTGAATCGGGGAATGGAGATAAAGAAATGAGATGTATTTTGTTTTGTTTTTCTTGTTGTAACCACTGAAACTTAGAGGTTAGATTGACCTGGTTTAGCTAATTTAGTTGGATAGAACTGCTTACTAATGAGGCCCTGTATTAATTTAGTTCCTTTTAGGCCAGTTAACAGCTCAGAAAACAACAACAACAACAAAACAATAACAACAAAAAACCTTGCTTTATAGCCATAGATTACAACTTTAACCTCAGCCAACTGTTTCAAAAATGAATGAATGCTATTGGTCATGAAAAGCATCTGGCAATGAGCCAATAAGGTAGACTCTCTCTTAGGAATACAAAGGACAGCACATGGAGAAATTAGTTTTAGACAACTCATCTAGATACTGCCATCAGAAAAAAAACAATGTTTTTTATATTTTCAGTTAATGTGCACAGTTCCCTTAAAAGCTAAATGGTACCTAATCCATTCTTAGTGGCACATTTTATCTTTTATATTCTAAAATAGGCCCTACTGATAGCATTTTCAAAGGTGCCCAAAACACCGATTCTCAAACTAGCTTTTTTGGCCATAAATATTCTTCTTTAGTTTCTTTAGTAAAATTATAAGGTAAAATTGATCTTCAGTTTCCTTGTCCTGTGTGGCCTCTTGCTTCTTACTCTACATAATCATTAATGTTAAATGAACAAATGTGAAAAAAAAAATCAGTGAACAGTGAATTTATAAAGCATTTACTCGTGCCAAGCATTATCCTAAGTAGTGAGAATAGTTTGTATTATATTATATGTGAGAAGGTTTATATTCTTAAGGAGCTTACATTCCAATAGGGAAAGATGAGGAAGAAGACCCCAGAATGGTGTTTTTGTCCTAGAAGACCCCAGGAGGTTGGAATAGCACCATAGGAGAGTCAGTGGTCAAGTTTTTCAAAACTAATGGCAGGCTTAATCTAATTTTAGTTTTCGAAGCAAGTTCTGAAAAGTTTGTGGGGGATTTGGAGAAGTAGAAGGGATGTGCAGTGACAGATCAGGAAATGGCTGTGAGGAAGAAGTGGTCAGATCTGGAGACAGCAAGGTATAAGGGCTCTCAAGAATCGGGAGAACATGTCTCTAGGATAGAAGATGTGCCTTCTCTGGTTAATCCACCTCTCCAGTGTAGCCTTCATAACTTGTCAGTACCTTTGTCTCAGACTTCCTTTTTCCTAATTACAACATATCTTGTTCTCTTGATTCCTGTTCCCTGATGAAAAATGCATAAAGATGATAGTAACTTAATGTGGTAATATAATAGTTTTTTGTTTGTTTTGCTGAGGCAATTGGGGTTAAGTGACTTGCCCAGGGTCACACAGCTAGGAAGTGTCTGAGACCAGATTTGAACTCTGGTCGTCCTGACTTCAGGGCTGGTGCTCTGTCCACTACACCACCTAGCTGCTCCCATAATAGGTTTTTAATAAAGCATCCTGGAACAATCTATGAATGTAAGAGAAGGGTAATAATTGTGGGAATGTTAGACCACACAGTAAGCTATTTGAGAAGATTTTTGCATCCCTCAACCATTGTAAACAGCAGCCTGCTTTTCATATTTATAGTCAGGTTGGTTGGTTGGTTTGTTTCTGTAGTTATTTTGCAACTCTAGACCTTTATTGTAAGTTAAGGAAAGAAAAAAGCCTATAAATGATTGGGTAGTGTTTGTCAGCGTGTTCCATGTGTTTGTACAATGAACATTTATTAAATTGTC
Source organism: Sarcophilus harrisii (assembly GCF_902635505.1). Lineage (NCBI taxonomy): Eukaryota > Metazoa > Chordata > Mammalia > Dasyuromorphia > Dasyuridae > Sarcophilus > Sarcophilus harrisii. The sequence goes on from NC_045429.1 coordinate 128,887,412, forward strand.
TACTCTTTGTAGTATACTATGCTAGGTACACAAGGAAATACAGATAAATGAGATATAACCATTTTCCATATATAGCCAAGAGTCTCCTATACTATAGGTGATACAGCATGCACACCAAGAACATTTTTAATCATATTTAATTCTTGGTGACCCCATTTGGGGTTTTCTTGGCAAAGCTACTGCAGGGGTTTGCTATTTCCTTTTCCAATTCATTTTACAGATGAGGCTATGATAAATATACAAGAACTATAGAAATAAAATGATAGAAATTCAGATAAGGATTAATGTAAGATAGATGAGGAAAAGCTTCCTTTTCTCACCCTGCTGAGTTATATACTAATTCATATTATAGTCAGTCTGTGTACATATATAAGTGATTACTTGTACTGGCTCCTAAATTCCATGAAGAAGGCCTTATTTATTAATATTTGTTTCTCTCCCAATCGCTAACAAGACACATTACACAAAGGAGGTCTCTATAACTTTGTTACATGAAAGGTATTTGACCTGGTCTTTGGTGAATGAGCCACATTTCAATACAGACACACAAACACACACAAATGACAAGGAATTCAATGACAACTCTTGCATTTGGAGTTTGGGGCAAACCTTGAAGGTTATTAAAACCCCCAAATAATATATTCTTGAATTTTCAAAAGTTCCCATGTAATGGATGAGGAGAGTTTGGCTGACAGTGTCAGTGCCTAAGGCGTACAGAGATGACAGGTGTCTTGACAAGGACTATGGAAGGTGATAACTAACAGGGGTAGTATTTGACATGTGACAAAGGAAACAGAAGATCAAGGCTGACAAAGGGAAAGCTGAATAAAAGGAACCAGCATTAAAGAAATCTTTCAAAGACAACAAATTAAACATTAAGCTAGAAAATGAAAGACCTCAAAATCTTTCCTACAATGTAACTATTCTTTCTAAAGGAAACTTGAAGAAAAACCCATTGACTCCCTTCAGAGATAAAATAACTTCTTCTGAATGTTTTCCACTTAAGACACTAACCTTAGTTCATAATTCACAGAATCATCTCCTTTACACCCAATTGTGAATGCGTATGCCATTGTCAGCTGTTGGTAGCTCTGGTAAACACCTGGATGACTAAAATTTGAAAGTCTGTGTTTCATTTTTTAAAACAATCTCCAACTTTTATTTTATTTTATTTTTATTCTCTCTCCTCTTTTCCCTATCTCCTCCTTAGATGGCAAACAATTGGATAAAGATTATACATGTGCAGTCATGCAAAACAGATTTCTGAATTGCAAAAGAAAACAGACCAAAAAAAAAAAAAAAGCCTACTCCAATTCCTTCAATTTCTTTTTCCTCTCTTATTGCTATAACTAGTACTTTTACTACACTATTGAATAATAGTGGTGATAATGAGCATCTTTTTTCACCCCTGATTTTATTGGGAAAGCTTCTAGTTTATCCCTTGTCACAGATAATGCTTGGTGATAGTCTTAGATATTACTTATCATTTTAAGGAAAGCTTCACTAATTCCTATGCTTTTAGTGTTTTAAATAATAATCAATGTTGTAATTTGTCAAAAGCTTTTTTTTTAAGTCTGTAGAGATTATCACATGATTTTTCTTTCTGTTATTGATATGGTTAATTATGGTGATATTGTCTTATGCAGAACAAATCTCATCTTTCTGCCAGATTAATAGCTCTTCAAATATTTCAAGACAGATCATCTGTCCCACTTAAAGCTTTTTTTTCTTCTGTTTAAACGTGCACAATTTCTTCAATGCAAGTTCATACCATAAGCTCAAGACTCTTGACCATCCTGGATACCATTATCTTGAATGGTCTCCAGGTTACTTTTGTTCTTCTTGAACTAAGGTGATGAGAACTGAACACAATATTTCAAAGGAGATTTGGCAGGGGCAAGAATAGTGGGATCGTCACCCCCTGTATTATAAACTTTATCCCCTTTAATTCATCCCACCACTGCAGTAATGATTGCCTCATCACACTGGTAGCTCATGTTGAACTTTGCAGTAAACTAAAACCCCCAAATCTTTTCTAAAACAACTGCTCTCCAATTTTACCTCCATCTTCTATTTGTGTGTGTTTGTATATGTGTTAATTCTCTCTCAATTTAAGCATGTAAATAACTATATGGTATGTATTAATGTTCTTGAATTAGGACCTAAGCATTTCCTTTATAATTGGCAATCTATGTCTGAATAATCTTCAACATGGTCTTTCATGAGGAATAAAAAATGTTTTCTATTATCAGTGAGGTACACATCAGTGAGGTGAATAATGAATTCTCTTAAATAATGGCATCATTCAAATTCAGATTGTTTATTTTCATTGGGTTGGAAACGGTTACCATGTTTTGTTGTTGTTATTTAGCCATTTTTCAGTCATGACTGACTGTTCTTGAGACAATTTGGAGTTTTTTTCAGCAAAGATACTGGAATGATTTTCCATTTTCTCCTGCAGCTTATAAAACAGATGAAGAAACTAAGGCAAACAGGATTAAGTGTCATGTCAGAGTTCCACAGCTAGTAACTATCTGAGTCTAGATTTGAACTTAAGACAACATTCTATCCATTGTTGCATCTAGCTACCTTACCATATTTTATATAATTGCTACTTTGAATAGTTGAATTTAAATATATGCAACCCCTTCAGAAAGCCCATTCATTATAATCCATTAATTGGGATCTGACTTCAATAGAGTGTATTTATTTATTATTAATTTTTGATTTTCATGGTAACAAATCTGTTCCCATTGTTGTTCAGGCAAAGGAGAAATTATGAATGATATTATAATGGGAGGAAGAGATAATGGTAATGTCGGACCAGATTTATTTCGAGATATTTTTGTTTATTAGAAAGAGGTTTGTGCCAGATGATTTCTTTGTACTTTAAATGATTGAAATCTTTCATTTGTATATTGCAAGTTATATAGAATAGAAACCACATTTTTCCTTTACTATAAAGAGAAAGCAACTGAATAGAGTTCTGAGAGTACCAAGAAGGCAAGCTAAATGTTTTATTTCCATGAAATTTTAAGTAGGTAGTTAAAAGCTTTTCCTAAAATAATGAAGAAAAGCTACCTAAAATATCTTTTGACCTCAACCTTGGAGAAACTCTGGAATACTAGAACCTAGAACAATATACAATGTACTCTACCAACTTACAATGCAAAGAAAAGACTCAAGGTGCATGTGAAGATTCTTTCCCACTTGGCCAAAAGAAAAGTTAATTTTACATTATTCAGTGACTGATAACAATTGAAGGCAAGTGAGCAAAAATATTGCTTTGTTCCTATATGTTTGTGAGGCTTTAAATCCCTCGCTCTCTCTTTTTTTTTTGTCTATTTAGTAATGCAAGTTTTTTTTTTTTTAATAATATGCTTCACTAATTTATTTTAAGTTACATTTTAATGGAAAAAATTACTGAGTTTTTTAAAGTAGGCTAATCTAGATCTGGTATGCCCATCAATTGGGCAATAGCTGAACAAATTGTATTACATAAATGTAATGGAATTTTACTGTACTTAAAAAATGGTGAATATGAAAAATTCAGAAAGCAAGGGAAGATATGAGCTGATGGAGAGTGAAGTTAACAGCCATGGAAACAATATACACAGTCATTAAAATAAAGCAATGGAAAGAACAAAAAAAATTAAGTTGTTTGTTGTGCAAGTATAATGTTCAAGCTTTAGCTCCAGAGGAGAGTTGGGAAAATGCACCTGCTTCTCCAATTTACAGAGGTGGGAAGAGATTATGGTATGATATGGAATATTGCATATATTTTACAATAAATAACAATCAATGGGTTGATTGATTTCATGAAATTTTTTTTTTTTTCTTTCTTTCTTCATAAATCTTTGTTGCAAGAAAGAATTTGCTTATTGGGATAGGGACATGTATTATGTATTCGGAAACAAAAATAAGGTTAAAAAATGAAAAATGTCATTATAAGAGTATGCACTCTTATAATTATAAGAGTATGCACCTATGCAATCATAACTCAGTAATGGAGTCTTTGGAATGACTATCTGTTGGAGCATGACTAGAGTCTAGGCTGCACAGTTGACTTAGGGACCGATATAATTAATGGGTACACATAAACAATTTTATAAACCTTAAACTTTAAATCCAGATTTACAAATGTTAGTAAATACTACATCCTCCATAGAGAAATATTATCAGAGCTTAAGAGTGTTTTGGATATGTTCTATTTTGAATTTTTAAAAAAAATTCTGTGAGAAGTAAAGTGATTTGCTAATTATTGATAAAGCAGGACTCCAATCCCAGTTTCCTGAAGCTTAGAATACTAAGCTTTAATTTGTTTTAACAGGTACATTTTATTTTGAGGCAATGGAAGTTTCTCAACTAAATATCCAAATAATCCATGAGAAGAACATTCTCCCAAGATAGTTAAGAAAAAAATCCCCTAATTGTGAATGTGATACTTGCTTTCTGTTTATATCTTTAGTCAATGGAGATAAACACAAACACAAAACCAAAATACCTCACCTCAAGGAGCTCACAATTCACTGAAAAGGGACATGTAAATGTAAGTTAATGAAAAATAATAAGCCCCAAACATTTCCAGAGTAGAGGGAGCACAAAAATTTTGGGAGACAGGAAAGTTATCTCTTGTTGGTAACTTATGAGCAAAAACTTGAAGAAAATTAGGCTTTTCAAGAGAAAAAGAGAAGGAGGATCATTCCAGGTATGGGGGATAGATATGTCCTTTGCAAAGGAGAATAAATATCTCATTCACGGAATGGCATATAAGTGGCACAATGGAGTGTTGCGCTTAGAATTGAGAAGGCTCATCTTCCTGAATTTAAATCTGGCCTCAGATATTTACTAGCTGTGTGACTCTGGGCAAGTCATTTAATCCTGTGTGTTCTGTTTCCTTATTTGTAAAATGAGTGCAGAAGGACATGGCAAACCTAGTATCTCTACTAAGAAAATCCCAAATGAGGAAATGGAGAGTCACATATAAGTTAAATGCCTGAAAACAACATTTGTGGAAGAGCAAATGTGTCTGCCTGGAATGTAGAATATCTAAGGGATAAGAATATGCAATCAGCCTTCAAAGTGGTCTGTTTTATAGATTTAGTAAGTTTTTCTTTTTTTTTTTTTTCAGATGTAGTTTTTTCTTTATTTTTGGCATTTTCTGCGTGTGAAAATGCTATACCTTGGGTATTATCAACACTTACTGATTGTAGGCCACCAAACACATTTATATGAACATAAAAATATTCGTAAGTGATTTAGTAAGTTTTTCAAAGAAAAACTTTGAACTCTCTTACAAATATTATCTTCTTTTATCCTTATAATAATTCTAGGAGATAGATGCTATTATCCCTATTTATAAATGAAGAGACTGAGCAAGTCAGAGATGAAATGATTTTCTCAAGATCACATGACTAATAATTTAAAAAGTCATTATAAAACACTGGCAATATTTTATCTGGACTTAAGTTTTTTCTAACTTTTTTCTTTGATGTGTGACAATTATTAGTAATGATCATGTTTTTATAACAATAACAAAAAATTTCTTTGGAATAATTTCACCAATTTCCTTAAATTTTGAAAAGGGGGAAGAAAAAAAATTCTTAAATTGAGGAAACTTGCAGGAAACATAATTAAGTGTTCAAAATGAACATTACCCTTACTGTTGGAATTTTTTTTTTTTTAAAGACAGCTATTTAAATAGTAAACAATACTGGCAAATTTTCCACATATTTCTTTTTGGATTTTTGAGGAAATTTAGTAATGGAATGTCACCTTTTTCAGGCTCAGTAGATACAGGTAGGAAGACCTGAGTTCAAATCAGCCTCAGATTCTATGTGACACTGTTTACCTTAATCCACTGGCAAAGCACTCTGATATTTTTTGCTAAGAAAACCCCATGGCCAACATTGGTGTGCTATGGGGCATGGCGTTGTGAAGAATGAGCCATGACTGAACAATAGAGGCTCTTTGCCTCTTAGGGGGGTGGGGTCATGAAGAATCAGACAGGACTAAAATGACTGGACAAGAATGTATAAATAAACAAAAAGGAGCTTCCTTCTTCCCGTATACCATGTCCTCAGCATCCCCGGTACTTTTTTTCTTATTCTCAGGGATATTGAAGCCTACTGCCAAACTAGCAACTTTTACTGTACTCATCAGAAATATTGTTGAATGCGTACAATCATATTTACCAATGTCAACTTCCACTGGGCAGAATCCAGGTGGAATGTCCTTTTGATCTGAGGAAAATAACCATCATTTACATTCCTTCTCTTGTATTTTGCAGAAAATGGCAGTGGAAATTAAAATAAAATTGCAGATTAGAAACAGCAAGGACACACTAACAAAGTGGAGAAAGAGTGCAGAGTAAACACTTGAAGAAAACAAACGGTTCTTTTGGGGGCTGGTTATTGTAGAGGGCAAATATTTCTAACCACTTCCCTTAACCCTTAAAGAAATACCTGCATTATAGCTCAACCTAGTCAGTGACTGAAAGATAAGACAGCATCACCACATCAAAAATTGATCTCAGCACTTGTAAATCACACGCTGTGATATATGGCATATATCTACTAATTCTCTTCTCTCTAACACTGACTTCAGCTTTAACTATAAAGCTACACAGAAAGCAAACTTATTTCACAGAGAACTTTCTTCATCTTAATTTAAATATGATTAGAAAATATCCAAGAATTTAAAGAATGGTCTGTTGGTGTCCATCTTGAAGTCTATGATCAAGATTGTTCTTTATCTTAATCAGCTTGAGGAATTTTGTTTTTATGTGATTGTAATATGCAAACAAGCATTATTTGTTTACTCAGTCATTCCTCTTTGCCTTTCTGCACAAAGTTCTTCTTTGTGGAATTTGTCTTTAAAAAGACTCTATAAAGTCATTGCTTTTGAGCACTACATTTGCATGAATGACGTTCTCAGACTTTACAAGGAGAGGCCAAATTACCATTCATTGGCTTACATTCTTTAATTGACTATAAAATTCTTGCTCTGAAGCCAAAATAGTAATCCATAAAAATAATAGGAGCTTTCTGATTTAGAAACACAACGATTTCTTTTTCACCCCAAGGCAAATGTGGATTTTGGTTTTTGCTCCCCCATCCTCCCTCCTTATTTTTATTGTTTAACAGGTCAATATTTAAACTAACTACAGAAACAGTATAAGGAGAGATTCATGAGAGGCACCAAACCTTACATATAAATTAGCTTGCTCCTTACTTCTAGTCCTTAACATTTTCTATAGCATTACCTCCCATAATGCCATTTATCTCCAAAGCTTTTCATGCCAGTGCTTATTTAAATAGAAGTTATTACCAAAGAGCTCTTCATTTTGCTTTGTCTCCATTTTGACTTAGATAGGAAATAAGAGCCCCAGAGTATGTTGTGACTTTTTGCCTTTTCTATCTTTTCACATGCCCTTTTAAATGATGTAGAGTGAATGAATGCATCCTTCAGAAGGGCTTAAACTAGGCAATTTCTAAGATATCTTCTAACTCCAATTTTATAACTTAAAAAATATAGTTTTCCAAGGAAGTTAACCATTTTTTGGTGTACTTGACAGAGAAGCTATACAGAATACCACACCATTTTTATCTAAAGTATAGCATTATTATATATTATTTTCCATAGATTCTTTTTCCCAGCTTTTGAGTTATTACCTACCTAGAGTTCCATTTTAGTTTCTCTCAAAAAAAAAAAAAAAACAAACCTTATATGTAATTTGCTTGATATTAAGTTCATTTTTTCAGTGAAATGTGATATATCAGATAACAGAAAATTAGGCTGCTGTTCTATTGACTTCTCTTATTTTAAATAAATATTTCCTATTTCTATCAAGTCTTGCAACTTCATTTTTTTCCTCCAATGTCCTCAGGAATGACAGTAAAAGTACAGCATTTCAAACATTTTACATACTACAATGATCAAATTATTCCCCTTTTGTTTAATGTATTTAAGGTACCCTTTTGGGTACAGTATATAGTGATCTTCTGGTCCTGCTCATTTCACTCAGCATCAGTTCATGGAAGTCTCTCCAGGCCTTTCTGAAATCATCTTGTTGGTCATTTCTTACAGAACAATAATATTCCATAATATTTATATACCACAGTTTATTCAGCCATTATCCAATTGATGGGCATCCACTCAGTTTCCAGTTTCTGGCCACTACAAAGAGGGCTGCCACAAACATTCTTTTACATACAGGTCCCTTTCCCTTCTTTAAAATCTCTTAGGGATATAAACTCAGTAGAAACACTGCTGGATCAAAGGGTATGCACAGTTTGATAACTTTTTAAGCATAGTTCCAAATCGCTCTCCAGAATGGCTGGATGTATTCACAATTCTACCACCAACGTATCAGTGTCCCTGTTTTCCCACATCCCCTCCAACATTCAGCATTATCTTTCCCTGTCATTCTAGCCAATCTGACATTTTGTGTAGTGGTATCTCAGAGTTGTCTTAATTTTCATTTCTCTGATTAATAATGACTTGGAGCATCTTTTCATATGGCTAAAAATAGTTTCAATTTCTTCATCTGAGAATTGTCTGTTTATATACTTTGACCATTTATCAATTGGAGAATGGCTTGATTTCTTATAAATTAGAGTCAATTCTCTATATATTTTGGAAATGAGGCCTTTTCAGAACCTTTGACTGTAAAAATGTTTTCCCAGTTTGCTGCTTCCCTTCTAATCTAGTTTGCATTAGTTTTGTTTGTACAAAAACTTTTCAATTTGATATAATCAAAATTTTCTATTTTGTGATCAATAATGATCTCTAGTTCTTCTTTGGTCATAAATTCCTTCCTCTTCCACAAGTCTGAGAGGTAAACTATCCTACGTTCTTCTAATTTATAATTTCATTCTTTATGGCTAGGTCATGAACCCATTTTGACCTTATCTTGGTGTACAGTGTTAAGTGTGGGTCAATGCCTATTTTCTGCCATACTAATTTCCAATTTTTCCAGCAATTTTTGTCAAACAGTGAATTCTTATCCCAAAAGCTGGGGTCTTTGGATTTGTCAAACACTAGATTATTAAAGTATATGACTTTTTTGTCCTTTGAACCTAACCTATTCCTCTGATCAACTAGTCTATTTCTTAGTCAATACCAAATGGTTTTGGTGACCGCTGCTTTATAATATAATTTTAGATTTGGTTCAGCTAGGCCACTTTCATTTGATTTTTTTTCATTAATTACCTTGAAATTCTTGACCTTTTATTTTTCCATATGAACTTTGTTGTTATTTTTTTTAGGTCATTAAAATAGTTTTTTGGGAGTCTGATTGGTATAGCACTAAATAAATAGATTAATTTAGGTAGTATTGTCATCTTTATGATATTTACTAGCCCTATCCAAGAGTATTTAATATTTTTCCAGTTTGTTAGATCTGACTTTATTTGTGTGGAAAGTGTTTTGCTCATATAGTTTCTGATTTTCCCTTGGCAGATAGATTCCTAAATATTTTATACTGTCAGTAGTTACTTTAAATGGAATTTCTCTTTGTGACTCTTAACTGTTGGATTTTGTTAGTGATATATAAGAATGTTGATGACTTATGTGGGTTTATTTTGTATCCTGCAACTTTGCTAAAGGTGTGGATTAATTCTAGCAGCTTTTTAGTAGAATCTCTAGGGTTCTCTAAATATACCATCATATCATCAGCAAAGAGTGATAATTTGGTTTCCTCATTACCAGAGTAAATTCCTTTAATCTCTTTCTCAACTCTTATTGCCAAAGCTAGCATTTCTAATACAATATTGAATAATAATGCTGATAGTGGGCCTCCTTGTTTCACTCCTGATCTTATTGGGAATGGTTCCAGTTTATCCTCATTACATATGATGGTTACTGATGGTTTTAAATAGATGCTACTGATTATTTTAAGGAAAAGTCCATTTATTCCTATGTGCTCACGTGTTTTTAATAAGAATGGATGTTGGATTTTATCAAATGCTTTTTCTGCATCTATTGAGATGATCATATGATTTTTGTTAATTTGTTTAATAAGAATTTTTTTTAATGCAGTGGTTTTGAGCTTCATCCCCCTCCCACTCCCGCAAAAAAAAAAAAAAAAAAAAAAAAAATCTAGAATAGTGAACCACAGCAAGGTTGATGGAAAGTTTAAAGTACTTACTTCTCAGATGCAGAACCTTGATGAGCTCTTTCTAGGAATTCAAGATTATTTGTTTTTGAGTCATTTGGTTGTAGTTCTTTGTGACTCTGTGGACCATCTGTTCATGGGGTTTTCTTGGCAAAGACACTGGGGTGGTTTGGGGATTCATTTCTTCTTCTTCTTTTTTAATTTCTCTTTTCTTTTTTTTATTATTTTTATTTTTTTGGTTCATGTCTTCTTGACTCTAGGCCCAGTGCTCTGTCCTCTGATCTCCCCATATTTCTCAGTCTCATTTACATAGAAGACTAGAGACTTTGTTCTGCCTATTGATAATTAAGCACAGGGCTTTATTATGTCTATTGAGGATTGGAGTTAGAGAAATGGTATCTGATATTGCTTACCCCTTCTCCAAGAGTAAAAAAAGGTACCTAAGTTGAAATTTAGAGATTCAGGATTCATGAACCTATCCATCCATCCCACATGGTCCCTCAAATCCTTGGAGTCCTTTTCAGGCATAGAAAGCTTTCATAGTTTTTTGTTTTTTTATTTTTTTAATTACATTTATTATCACTAGCTCCTTTTTGGAAATTAATTTTGTGTAAATTATTTGAAATCATTCTCCCTGAATGCTGAGATCTGGTGATTTTAAAAGGTAGATAAAGTTATTCTTTTCACATCATGACTTTCCCCATTACGGTTTTGCTATATTATGGGTCATCATAAGAAAGTAAATGGGAATTTCTGGGGACTTCTGTGGTAGCCATTGATGACACACAAATGTAAGCAAATGACAGAAACTCTGACCAAATTTTTCACCTAAATGTCATAATAGGGTACTGTAAACACCCCATAAAAGAAAATATGAAGAGAGGGCCAAAAATTTTTATGTGGATTTTTTAGATGACTGGGACACATTGGCCATCGCTCCCATGATGTGAAAGGGATAACTGCATTCAGCTAACTCCAGTTGGATTTAATTTATCTTAATGCAGTTCAGCGTAGATATATTAAGAACCTACTCTATACCTGCCCTCATGCTAGGTGCTAGGCTGTCAAAGATGTAAACTGACAGGGCCCCTCTTCTCAAAGTGTTTACAATCTAATGGATCAGAGGCAGCATCAACAAATGCATTAATACTGTGAGAAAGAATGTATTTGGTACCCCAGATAGGTATGATAGAATATGAGGAAGAAGGGATGATGTTCCATTAGAGAAAAATAGAATAAACACAGAGAAGGCAGCATCCTGAAAGCAAGGAGGGAGGGCACTAAGTGACAGGATGAAAATGGACCATTCGGAGGTGAGAGTCAGCAGAGTGAGAGCAGGGAGCAGTTGGAATCTCAGTTTGGTTGGAAGTTCTTGTTAGAGATAAGACTTCTGGATAACATTCTTCAGTTGTGCTTGAAAATTTCTAGTCAGCTGCCAATTTTTTCCCCTGAGGCAATTGGGATTAAGTGACTTGCCCACTTAGAAAGTGTCTGAGGCCTGATTTGAACTCAGGTCCTCCTGACTTCAGAGCTGGTACTATATCCACTGCACCAGCTAGCTGCTCCCCAGATTATTTCTGTGACAAACCAGCCCCCCTTTAAACACAGCACCGTGTCTGGCCCTTACCCCACCCAATGATTTCTGTTCAGAGCTTTGGCTCTCCAGGGTCTTGGTCTGATAGCTCCTGGTATTTATACATGCTGTCTCCTGGATGAATGAGGAATTAGTTTGGATCAACAGATGAAATCAGAGAATGGCACTGTATACAATGATATATAAAATACTATTATCCTTTCCTACAATTTAATGCCAGACTCTAGGAACTTGACCTGAATTATCCTGACTTTCAATGACTTACTACAGTAGTTAATGCCTAGAAGGCATGTCCAGCAGGCATATGCTTACAGGTTCAGATGTGCATCAGGACAGCAGGCCAATGCATTATTTATGGATATTGAAAGAAGTCTTGCCCACGGTGCAAGGCTCTAGGCTTAGGAAAGAGGCTCATTGCCATGAGTGACAAAATGTCAGCCTGGGGAGGAAGAGTTAAGTAATTTATAGGAATAGAGGCAATCCACTTATCTCTCTGCGGGTTATGAAAATGTAGGCTTTATCTACACATATGATGCTGGAGAAGTCATTTAACTTTTCAGTTTTCTTTTAAAATAAAAATAATCACTTGCTCTGACTATATCACAGAATGAAAACCAGATTTCCACAAGTCTCTTCCTTGATACTAGAGTCCAATTCAGGCCTAGCTTTGATTGCCGAGTTTCATCTGATGGCTCAGTATACCTTGAGAATTAGGAAAAGCTTGTAAATCCCGCAAAGTAGCATTTTGAACATTTTGGAGTTGCCTTTGGGATGAGGGTGCAGAGTCGGTCGTGTGTGTGTGTGTGTGTGTGTGTGTGAGAGAGAGAGAGAGAGAGACAGAGAGAGAAATAGAGAGTCCTTCAGACTTGGATTTAGGGAAGAGTGGAAGAGAACTAAAGTATTAGAGAAAGGAGTCCAAAAACACCACATAGATGAGATATCATTGGTTATTTTTCTCTAAGGCAATTAGAGGAGGCAGCTTTGTGTCTTGTATATAACTGAACCTCCAAATCAATTTTTGTTTGCTTTAAATAGTCAGTGGCCCAGGCTTTTCATAGGCTTCTTAAGAGCAATCAATCCTTCCCTGTGTTGCCTAATAGACTTTTTTTTTAAAGCAAAGAACTAAAATGAACATATCAGGTGCTGGATTTGTGAGATTTAGTATGATTTTGAAGAAGCTGTGAATTTAAGGAGATTATGTGGTGTGATGGAAAGGAACTAGATTTGAATCTTGACACAGCTAAAATGTTATTGTTATAATAATAATGATTTATATAGCACTTTAAGGTTTGCAAAGTGCTTTACAGATATCTCATTTTATCCTCAACATAATCCTAAGAGGCAGATGCTATTATTACTTCCATTTTACAGGTGAGGAAACTGAGGCAGTCAAAGGTTAATGCACTTTCTCAGGGTCACATAGCTAGTTTGTCTGAAATCAGGTTATTCTAATTCCAGGTGTGGTGATATATTCACTGTGGCTTTACCTACACATATGATATTGAAGAAGTCATTTAACTTTTCAGTTTTCTTTTAAAATAAGAATAACAATACTTACTCTGACTATATCACAGAATCCTATTGAGCTCCCATAAGGTAATATATGTAAAATGCTTTGCTATTTAGCTATCACTTTATCACGATTATTATTGTTATGCCACAGTTCTCTTTTAATTGTCCTGACTCAGTTTCCCTAATTGGTCCTGACTCGGTTTCCTTAATTGTTTTGCCTCAATCCCCTTACTTCCAAACAACTCTTCCCCCCTCTGTTTCATGAAGACCAATATCACGTGGCTATTTGCTCTAAGGTTATAAATTTTCAATGTGTAAACTCAGAAAGGGAGACTCCAGACTTTGTATTTGTAGTCAGACATTTTCTTAACTCCTAGTTTGTTAGAATTTATGGTCCTACTCCCCAACCTGTCAGAACCAGATTTATGGTTCCTGCCTGGAGATTCCCACTCACCAGAGTTTGGACTCCACCCCCCTGCCTTTGTTTAACTACTGTGTATAAATATGTTATTAAGAACTCCCATTGGCAGCTGGATTCTTGGAGATGATAGTCTCATTTAGCCCTGGGACCAAACCATGGATCCAGTATATCTCTCCAATTTAATAAATTATTAAATACTCTCTAATCTCTATCTTGCCTCAGTTTCTCTGGCATTACATTATATTGGAGGTATATCTGTAAAGTGCCAGAGGAAACTTTTATTAAGTTCCTATTGTGTTCTAGGAACGTACAACAGGATTATTTAACTTGGAATTTACAGATATATTTCAGGCAGGTTCATGAACTTTGATGGGGAAAAACAAAAATCTATCTTTTTAGTCATGTAACTGAATATACTAGTACTAATAGTACTACTTTGTAAATCCTATGTGGTGTTTTTTTTTTGTTTTGTTTTTTGTTTTTTGCATTTAAAAGTATTTTTCACAGGAGATCCATAGGTCCAATTACATTGGCAAGGGAATCCAATACAGAAAAACTGTTCAAGAACCTCAATTATAGAGAAATGGACTAATCAGATAAGGCAGATAAAATCATGTATCATCAAAAAGAAAAGGAATGTTTTTTGGTATGGAATTCAGTAATCAGGGCTGACATTTTTTGCAAAACAGCAAAGATTTGAAAGAATGCAGAACTCCTTCTTTTCCCCACTATTCTACTCTATGTATCTACTAACAAATTCTATAATGAAATATAAATGTCTTTAGGTTAATACACATCCCTTTCTTTAACACATCCCTTTTCTTTAAGTCCTGAGAAAATTAACAATTAAACTCTTTTCATCCATTTATATTTTAGTGTGGATTAATTTATCATATCAGTTTCCTTATATTTATAAGTTACATAGCTTAGGACAGAGAAAATTGGGGCACAAAAGCCGAAGGAAGCGGAGAAAAGAGGAAAAGAAAGAGATAAAGAGACATTTCATGTAAAAATTCAAAAGTGAAAAAATGCTCAAAGTAATTTTAACGGGAGTAGAGTTAATTGTCGAGTATTTTTTTTTTTTTTTTTTTGGTGATGGGAATATGAGAGGGGAAAACATCGTATGGATAAATTAAATCCCAGTCCTCTAGGAAGGCTCTGTCCTCTGCTAAGGAGTGTCTTATTGGAGCTGCTAACAAGTGGCACAATTGATTTACAAGATCTTCCCTCCTTTCCCTCTTTCTGCCTCTGCTATAGGTGCTAATGAGCAGTGAAATGGCTAAAAGATAGGTAGTAGGAGGCCAAAGAAGGAAAACCTAGGGCATGAATAAAGCAAAAACTGAATATTTAGCCTGTGCATAATTGACAATTAACTGTATTTGTATTTCCATGCTTACTGGGCTTGTTTTTTTTTGTTTTTTTTTTTCTTCTTCACATTTCTCATTAATTGGCAAAATGAATATAATGAAATGTAATTTTAAAAAATGAAATGAGCTCATGTTGTAAATCACAAAATGTCCATAACTTTTCTTTCATCCTTTTTTTTAATCACCTGGATGTATCTGGAGGGTTTTTTTCCTCATTTTTTCATACTTTAAGATGGGTTGACATATATCTATCATGGATATTTAAAGTATGAAACAAGTCTATAAATACAAGTTTGAGAAGAAGAATGTCTCTTTTATTCTTTCTGAGGCTTACATCTGGGTAGAAAAATACACATCTTCAAGCATATTTTGTTTTTAATTATAGTACCTTATTAGTAGCTGCAATTATTTCTTAGCTTTTAGATTAACAAAAAAGTTCACCTTAAATGGATTCCTAAGTAAGTGACTGCAAATTCCTTTGGTCTAGGAGAGGAGAAAAACATTGTTAAAAATCTGGCAGGTTTGCAATTTTTCTGTTTATTAGTGGTTCTTTTCAGAGTAAGCATTAAGTAATATGTATGCTAGATTTTCACTTAATGAAGCAATCTAAGCTATTGAAATTCTTGTAAAAGAGATTCCTTTAAATGACCTTCCCCAATATAAAGAAGCTATTTAATTTCAACATTATTTTTTTAAAAATTGAAAGCCTATGAATATCCTGTTTATAATACTGAGTTGGAAAGTCTCTTTTTATCTAAAAGTTTTCTACTGACTGAATTATTGCTGTAGTAGGAAGAAGTACATGTTATTAAAAATTCAACTAAAAATAAGAAATTTTTGTGCTTTAAAATTTATATTTGGTACAAAATGAGATATATAACAGCTTTGCATTGAAATAATTTTCAAATATGGGGATAAGAAGAGAACAAAATAGAAAGCTAAGAGATTGATAGAAAAAATAATCAAAATGGTTCTGCAATCATTTTGAAAATGTCTTTCCCTACATAAAAATAAAATGTGATAGGGATTGGAATTACCATTAAAAACAGAAGTGGGACAGTTTGCTTAAAAGCCAATCAGGCTTTTTGTCCATTGGTCACATAACAATTAGGTGGTTGGATAAAATTTGGATGGTTTTTCTCATTTTAGCTTTCCATTAAATATAATAGCAAATTTTCCAAGTTTCAAAATTTGGAGGAAGAGTTATATTCCTATTTACAGGTTTCTCAACTATGGATATTGATGTCATTCTCATGGGATTATTGACTATATGAATGTTTCATTACTTTAAAATTAGAAGTATTACTATATAAGGGCATTATGGGGAAAACTTTTGACTTGTACATGAATTGAATGAGAGGGAGACTGATGACTTCATAACTTCACAGCTGTGTAAGTCAGGCATTTTTGTGAAGTCATCCCCTTCCTCTCTCTTTCTGAATTCTCAATGACTCAGACAAAGCTGCTTTGGCAAGACAAAAGTCAGTATGACTGCTGATAATACAGTATGTCCTTGACAATCCCAAATTCTATGTAAAGGCACCAAAATAATGGCAGAAAACATGGTGAAGAGAGAAAGATTGAATCAGTCAGCTTCCTGATGTTCCAGGAAACTAAATGAGAAGAAGCATCTAGCAAAGCCGAAACTTCTGTTGATTGTAAGATTGACTATCAAAGTTATTTAGTATTTTGGAGTGGAGAGGCTCCACATTACAGGCCACAAAATCACAAATAAATCTGAATTTGACATCGAAGGATACAAAACACAGTGTTGGCTTTCTGTTTGGTCTATTCCAATTACTTAAAATAATGGACACTTGACAAAATGACAAGTCGTTTTCATATCCTATATAAATACCTTTTCACACACTATTTTTGGGTCAAAATGGATGACTTTTTGTTGCCTGTACAAATCATTTCATTTCCTATCTCTCTATTATTGCATAATTTATCTTTTTTGCCTAGAATGTTCTCTCTCTCTTTTATTAAAACTTTTTATTTTCAAACCTATGCATGGATAATTTTTCACCATTGACCCTTGTAAAATCTTGTATTCTAAATTTCCTTCTCCTTCCCCCCATCCCCTCCCCTAGATGGCAAGTAATCTAATGTATGTTATACATGTTAAAAATAGATGTTAAATCCAATACATGTATACATATTTATACAATTATCTTGCTGCACAAGAAAAATCAGATCAAAAATGGAAAAAAAATGAGAAAGAAAACAAAATGCAAGCAAACAACAAAAAAAGTAAGAATGCTATGTTGTGGTCCACACTCAGTTCCCACAGTTCTCTCTCTGGATGTAGATGGCTCTCTTCATCACAAGATCATTGGAACTGGCCTATTCATCTTATTGTTGAAAAGAGCCATGTCCATCAGAATTAATCATTGTATAATATTGCTGTTACTTTTTACAATTCCATCTTTATCTCTGCCTATTAGAGTTCCCAGTTTCCTTCAAGCTCATCTCAGATGCCCTTACCTATATGAGAGCTATCTTCAGCCTCTCAGTTCCTAGTACCCTCTTCTGAAATTACTTTGCATTTTTTGCATTTAATTAATCTTTATAAGTAAGTATAATTTTTGTTTTTCATTCAATAGAATATAAATTCCATAAAGACAGGAATAATTCCATTACTGTCTTTAGATCCCTAGCTTATAGCACAGCACCTGGCACAGCATAGTCACTTGATAAGTAATGAATAAATGAAGGTATGGTTTTTTCAGTTGATATCCTGTCAGCAAATTGGGCAACTGTAATTACACTATGCAGATTTTCATTCATAGTCCAGTGTTAATCTCTGTCAAATCTTCCTATTTATTTTTCTTCAATTGTAAAAGCTTACTATCAGGAAGGACTCTCTGGTGGGTATTTCTAGCCATTCAGCATTTGTTAGTGGCAATTGGAAAAAGGTTTTACTTTCAAACACCTCAGGATTAATGATCACATTTTCTCTGGTCTGGGTTTTGAAGTGGCTACACCATATCATATCTGTACCCATCCTGTTACCCATTGGATCTGTTCTGACTGTAGTCACTTAACATATGGACTCACTGTCTTGTGAAATGGTAGGTCCAGGAGTTGTGAGCTGGCTTCTGGGATCTCCAAATCAAGAAACTAATGGTCCAAAAGTCATAAAAACTGTGTTTTAGGGGAAAAAATTCCACAAGTATTACCCTACATATTGAAATATGTTCCAGAATATTCCATTACATACTTCAAGCTTTGCCAAGAGCAACAACTTAGTCCTTAGAGCTATATTCTGTTTCTCATATTCTTCAGAATTCCATCTCAGACAGCTCTGCAGAATTACTTAGACCTCTTGCTGCTTCAGTATAGTGTGTGTGTGTGTGTGTGTAATTTCTTGTCATTTTATATATATGTGTGTGCCTGAGTGTCTATGCCTGTATTTTTTTTTAAGCTTGCCATTTGCCCCATGTCATCCAAGGACAAATTTTTCTCAGTACTGATTTTCATTTCAAAGAAAACCTGGCTAACCAAGTAACAAATGTTGCCATAATCACTAGCTAGAGTTCCTTAATGTTCTCCCCTTTCCTGTACTTCTTCCAAATGTATGAGTGCAGACTAAGAAATTTATGTTCCTCTTGGTCCAGAGAAACATTCTCCGTTGCTTATGAAAACGTCACTCTATGGAACAGACTACCTGTTTTTCAGGTACAGGATGGGAAATCAGATATAATGATGTTTTCATGTCTTATGGAAAATCTAATCCTAGCTTGTGAAAATATTGTACCAGTCAACTCTTTTTTTTTTTAAACTACATTATTCAATTTTTTAAAATTCTCATGTTCATAGACATTAATATACAAAGGTGCTAGAATTTTAAAATAAGTACTGGCAACAGTTTTTAAGGAAAGTAAGATGTTATCTTTAGCTATTTTCTATATTCGTTCAACAAAATGTTTCAAGAGAAATTCGTTGAGAGAAACCATTTGTATATAGCTATTTCATGTAAATGGGAGTATCTGAATTACTGTACTTTTCTAAAAGAAAATGATAATCAAAGCTGGGATTACCTGCCAAAATCTAAACTTAATTAGTAATCATAGAAGCGAAATGTCATTTGTGGAGTAAAATTGATTTCTAGGAAAGTGACATTTCTCTTTTTATTTTTTTCATTGTATGACTGTATGGCATATTTTCTTTATCAATGGAAATCATGGGCTTTATAAAAAATGAAGTATCTAACTGTTTTTTGCTGTTCCACTTATCCCCATATTTCAGTTTGGAGCCTCTGGCCCCAATCCAACACTGCTTGTCAAAAACACTCAATATGTAAACGAACCTTTTACAAGGGTAAGTAATCCTAATTTTAGTAATTTGTATTTGTCATTTTCCTTTAAGTTCCATTAGTGTATATAGAAATTATACATACAACAAGCCAAAATATTCAACAGATTTTAAAGAAGGACAAGGACAACATTTTGTTTTTATTGGGAATTTAAAATTTTGATATGTATGTATTATTCCTTTTACAGAACTGTGACCTGGAGCAGCAGAGCATGGTTCATGTTGTACAGCGGGCCCAGAGAAATGACCAGAAAGGGGATGAGGCTAACCAGAACAATCCTGGACCCTCTAGAAAGGGGCCAGGTAGAGAACCTGAGAGCTTAACCAGAGTAGACCTCAGTAGCAGCATCCTTCCTGCTTACTCTATAGGTCTAGCTGTTATTCTGGATAACGAGGACAAAGACGCATCTCATAAAGCTGGAGATTCAGGTAATTTCCTGTGCCTGTGTGTACTTAAATATGGGATAACAATCTATTTCCTTTTCTTTCCTTTTTTAAGACTCGTGTGCAGAATGTTCCAAGTAAGGGCAGATAAAGAACATGACATATTTTAGGGAGGATTCCTTGAATAGCCAGGAATGTTTTGGAAGACATATTTATCTGGTAGAAACCATTGACTGGGAAGTTGAAGTTCATCAGCCTGAGTTGAATTCATATGGGATCCTTGAAATTCTGAGTATTCTATGCAGAACTTATTAAATGCTTACTTATATACCAGGTACTGTGGTAAGCCTGGGAAATTGAAGTATCAACCGAAACTCTTTATTCTTTGAGATGATAGAAAACTTGGTACTTATAACTCATCTGTATCCTCTACCTTACTGACTGGAGGACAAGAGATAAAAGCAAAGAACTCCTCTCAAAGTCTCCATTTAAAGATGCCTGCTGGATCAGCCATCTTTTTATTTCCCACTAGATTATACTAATTTGGCTTCATTACCAAACTCTACAACAAATACCTGTGGTGTTCTTTTCCAAAACACAGCCAGATGATAAAAGTTCAGATCTTTTATTATGTCCTTCAATATATCCCGATTAGCTCAGAGGCCTATCTCTCCGCTTGGTTCTAAGAGCTCCGCCCAAATGTCTCCAAATCCAAAGGTTTGTCCTTCTGACTCCAGCCAGCACCAAGGTAGAAGATATGATGACTCTCTCTTGCCTTGAAGATGGGGCTTGTGGGCTTCCTCCCAGAGTGCTCTTCTCTGATAATTATTGTGATAATTATCTGTGATAATTATTGTCTCTATCAACTCTAATGGCTTAACAGTTTGTAAAGATTCCAACAAATACCCTCTCTCCCCTGCATCCTTTTCAGCTTTCTTTTGTGTGTTGTCTTCTTTCATTAGATTATTAGCTACTTGTAGGCAAAGATTGTTATTCGTTTTTGTATATGTATCCTTAGAACTGAGCAGAGTGCCAGGCAACATAGTAGGTGCTTAATAAATATTTTTATTAATCAATTGGCTATAAAAGGAAGGTGAAGACTATCTTGTTCAAAGAACAGGAAGAAGGTGAGTTAGTTAATCTATCAGGGCTCCTCAAACTGCGGTCCAGATTCGGCAGCTGAGGACGTTTATCACCCTCACCCAGGGCTATGAAGTTTATTTATTTAAAGACCCACAAAACAAAGTTTTGTTTTTACTATAGTCTGGCCCTCCGACAGTCTGAGGGACAGTGAACTGGCCTCCTATTTAAAAAGTTTGAGGACCCCTGATCTAGATCATAGTATGGATGAAAGGTATTAAAATGTAAAAAGACTGAAAAGGTAGTCCCATAAATGAGTCTTAATAAATGTTCATTAATTGTACTTGAAGGAGCTAGATTGTGAGAAGTTTTAAAAGCCAAATGAGATTTTATCTTTTATTTTGGCAGTAATTGGAAGTTATTGGAGTTTGTTGAGTGGAATTAGCAGTTGACATGGTCAGACTTGTCAGTTATAGTAATCTATTTGGCAGCCCAATGGAGAATGTATTTAAGTGGGGAAAGACATCAGGCAAGGGTATTAAAGACTTTATACAATATGTCTGAACATGAGTTTGCAACAGGGTGACACTTCTGTTAGTAGAGAAAAATAAACTTACGGAACAGAGAATCTAAAAATAGAAAAGAGAAGTCGTGGCAACAGGTTGACTATGTGAAGCAAGTGTGAGCTGTGCTGTGTGCGAATGGCATTAATAATGTCAGCAAGACAATGGTCCAGGTGAATGGAAAGATGATGGTGCCCTTGAGAGTGTTAGAAAAATTTGGAAGAGGGAAGGGATTGAGAATCATTTGCATGTAGATAATAGTTAAATCAATGGAAGTTAGGGAGGTCACTAAGGAGGAGGAAAAAAAAGGGCCTTTGGAGGGAAGATTCTTGGGAGATACCACCATTAACAAGTTTGGCCTGTAGGAAACTACAGCAAAGGAAATTGAGAAGGTGTGGCCAGGTAGGGAGGAGGAAAATGGGGAAGGAATGATGTCATGAAAACCTGGAGAAGAATGTTTCCAGGGAAAGGTGATTAATAGTCAAAGGTCAAGGAGGTTGAGGATTGAAACAAGGTTATTAGATTTTTCAATGAAGAGATAATTGATAACTTTGAAGGAAGAAATTTTCAGTTGAATGTTGAAGTCAGAAATTAAAACTATAGAGAATTTAGTAGAAAATGAGAGGATTGGAGGTGGAGATAAATATTGTAGAAGGCTTTCTCAAAGAGTTTTTCCATAAAGGGAAGAGAGTTATACCAAGATAACTAGTGGATATGACTGGGTCCAAGTGAGGAGGTGGTTTTGTTTTTGTTTCTTTAGGATAAAGGAGAAATAGGCGTGTTTGAGAAGTAGTTGATAAACAGAAATTGAAAATTAGTGCAGAAGTGGGGATAATAGAAGAGAAGATGAAATAGAATGGAATCAAGAGTGTATCTAGCAAGGGTCAAAGAGAGAGAGCTTGACTTTACATTAAAAATTTCCTTTTCTCATTCAAAATATGTCTCCAAACTTATCTTTAGGAAATTTATCCCACTTATACTTTCACAAAGTTTGAACAATTAAAAGTCTTATATTCCTCTTTCTAACAAAATACTTTTTTTTTTAAAAAAAAATAATTATAACTTTTTATTGACAGAACCCATGCCTGGGTAATTTTTTACAACATTATCCCTTGCACTCACTTCTGTTCCAATTTTTCCCCTCTCTCCCTTCACCCCCTCCCCAAGATGGCAAGCAGTCCTATACATGTTAAATATGTCACAGTATTTCCTAGATACAATATATGTGTGCAGAACCGAACAGTTCTCTTGTTGCACAAGGAGAATTGGATTCAGAAGGTAAAAATAACCCGGAAAGAAAAACAAAAGTGCAAACAGTTTACATTCATTTCCCAGTGTTCTTTCTTTGGGCGTAGCTGCTTCTATCCATCATTGATCAATTGAAACTGAGTTAAGTCTCTTTGTCAAAGAAATCCACTTCCATCAGAATACATTCTCATACAATATCGTTGGTGAAGTGTATAATGATCTCTTGGTTCTGCTCATTTCACTCAGTATCAGTTCATGTAAGTCTCGCCAATCTTCTCTGTATTCATCTTGCTGCTCATTTCTTACAGAACAATAACATTCCATAACATTCATATACCACAATTTACCCAACCATTCTCCAATTGATGGGCATCCATTCATTTTCCAGTTTCTAGGCACTACAAACAGGGCTGCCACAAACATTTGGCACATATAGGTCCCTTTCCCTTCTTTAGTATCTCTTTGGGGTATAAGCCCAGTAGTAGCACAATTTGATAACTTTTGGGGCATAATTCCAGATTGCTCTCCAGATGGTTGGATTCGTTCACAACTCCAACAATGCATCAGTATCCCAGTTTTCCCGCATTCCCTCCAATATTCATCATTATGTTTTCCTAACAAAATACTTCTAAAAAGAAAAGGAAAAATAATTACGTCTCATCTAGCTCTTTCTTAGGATGTTATATTGTAGTAGGCTAGAATTTCCAATTCTTTTAAACAGTCCAGAATAATGATTGTAGTTTTTAAACTCAGAAAAGTAAGCAAAACAAACCAGGAGTATCATGAAATCATTTCAAGCTGTTGGTAAGTTAATTTGTTACATGGATTTTCTCTCCTGAGATTCAAAAAGCATTTCCAATAGTGTATAGAATATTCAGATTGAACCTCAGTGTGACTTTTTTTTAATCTAAAAAATTACATTCACTTGGCAATACTTCCCCCCACTTTTTCTTTACTATTATTAGGTGTAAATGTAAAGCAAGGATCAATCCTGATTTGTGATCATTAACCAGAATTGACATTGAAATCACAGATCAATCATTTATTGAAATATGTCCCAAACACCAAATATAGGTCAAAGTTTATAATAAATAGGTAATAACCATTAGCAAAATAATCCTGTTTGATTCTTTGGTAATAACTAATTGTTCGTTTAAGTGAGACTTAGTGCTTTCATATCAATTGTTAAAACACATGCAGTGTATGTATGTATATATAATAAATATATTTATATAAATGTACATATATACATATATATATATATATAAATTCCTTTGAATATAGGTATATAGTAGATAAGGCTGGGAAATAAAAGTACAACTCACTGAAAATCTGTGATTGACAGTCCTTCAATCGAGATTGTAATAAATCCATTCATTAATCCATTTATTGTACATATACTGTGTGCCATATATTCTAATAAATATTATAATAATATTTGACATTTATACAGAACTTTAAGTCTACAAGTATGTTACATTATCACAATGAATAATTTGAGGCAGAAACTGCAGTTGGTTAAACATGAATAAAGAAAAAGACTGAGGCAGCTTTGAAGTCCAGCCTCAAGAGAAACTACAATCAACAGAGGAGACAGAAAGTGAGCAAAAGAGGAATATATGGAAAAAAAGACTGAAATTACAAAATATTTCAAAAGCATGAAAATTTAGTTAAAGATCTTGACCATAATCAGATACATTAACAGGGGAAGATATTATTAACAGAAGGGAATTTAGTTTCTAGATCAAATAAATGAGTCCAGACATCCATGAATAAATATTGCAAGAAAAAGGAAAATGAATCAACACCTGATGAAGGAGAGGACCTTTATGGATTCCCAAGAAAGCATGGAACCACAGAAAAAAGTTCTTAAATGATTAAAGAGAAATAGAGATTACAAAAGTAGAATTTACTCCCTGTAAAGAAGAACTAATTGGCAGACTAGACGAACATTTGAGGCCACAGAGGCAAGTTTTATGAAATAAGCACAAGAAAGAATTACTGATTGCAAATGCAAAAACAGAAAAAGATAAATGAAAGAATAAAAAACAAAAAGCAGTAACATTTTTTGAAAATGAACTTTATGTAAGCAAGACATTTTGATCTCAATGACAAAGTGAGAATTAAAGGTCTCCCAGGAGAACATCACAAGTCAACAACAACAATAATAGCAATAGCAACAAACCAATACTCTAGACATCATATTGCAAGAAATATTACAAGAAAACCTCCTAGAATGTCTGAACACTGAAAATAAATTACAAGTCCATAGACACCATAATTCATCTCTGGGAGAAGCAAAATTTCTCTATCTTGACCAAGAGAGGAGTATAGGAAACTCTGTCAAAAGTTTTATCAAAATCTAATTAATTATCAAAATCTAAATATTCTTTACATGCCAGACTAATAATATTGTCAAAAAAGTACATGAGGTTAGTCTTAGAATCTTTTTTTTTTTTTTTTGAGCAAGTCCAATTGTGCCTGCCACTTCTTTTCCTTTCAGTTCATTAACCATTCTTTTAATAGTAAGTACTGGAATATTTCCAGTATCAAGCGCATTGATCCATAGTTTATAGACTTCATTTTTTTTTCCTTAAAAAAATTTTAACATTTAATCTTCTCTAACCTAACTCTTCTGTTCTCTCTAATCTTTCCTTTCTTGCCCACCAATTGTTAGCTTTGGCTTTTCTTCAGGTTTTAGGTGATTTTCTCTCTCTCTCTCTCTCTCTCTCTCTCTCTCTCTCTCTCTCTCTCTCTCTTTCTCTCTGTCTCTTTCTCTTTTTCTTTTTCTTTCTCTCTCTTTCTTCTTCCTTCCCTCCTTTTCTCTCTCTCTCTTTCTGTAGGCATTTTTTTGGTTCCTTTCTACTCCTGCTCTTACCCAAAAAGAAAAAAAGGAAAAAACCTAAACCTTTGAAACCGATACAAAAAAGCCATGCAAAACAAAGTCCCAAACTAGCCATGTTTAGAAATACGTTTCACTCAACATACTTCCAAAGATCACTGTGAGTGGCTCAGTGTTATTACTCTGAAATATAATTCATCCTACACCTGGTCAACTTAGCTCATCAAGAGATATTATTTGTTATCTCCTTGTCTTCCTACCTGTTTTCAGTATCCATTATTTATTAGATGTGTTTTTATTTTGCCCTTTCCAGTCCAAAGAACATCCTCATTTGCATAGAAAACAGAAATAAAATAACTGGTAAACAACTTTATCTTCTGTCTCTCCCTCATCAGTGATAATGGTTTCATTTACTCTAAGCAGAGTTCCTATTCCTTCTTTGAACTTCCTCTTTACTTCAGCATAACTTTAAAAGGATAACAAAGAAAACCCTTTTTGTTATTTTTAACTTTCCTTGCCAACCTCAGTTCATTCTATTTTAGCATTCCTGACATTCTTACATGCCCGTGTTCTGCTTTTGTATTCATCCTTGGTTACCTGCCTTTTCTTTCATCTTCCGTACATAAGACTTACCTTTGGCTCTTTCCTCTGAACAATTCTTAAGTTCCTCATATCCCTCTTTAGTTGTGAAGCTCTGAAGGAGACATGCAGTACTTGTAAAAGTCTGGCTGGAGTTTGAGGATAATAGGGTGATTAATTAGTTTACACTTAGTTCTCACAGTATTTCTTTTTGTATCAATACGTTTAGAAAAGGTACACTACTTGTTTTCTGAATTGTTGAATTGCATAACTTGATCATAAGATTAAAAATTTGTCTTCATTGAATGTTAACTTATAATTTTTATCAGATGTCTTTATAATTTTCATCAAATTTATTTCATGTATCTTGCACTTTGCTCCTCTGACAAATAGTCTGTTTAGTCAGTTTGTTCATAGGCTTTGTCTATCCAATACAAAAGAACAGTAAATTAGTTTAAAACACAGCTATGTATCTATTTAACTGTAAAAATTTCTGTTAAGCATCTATTTCCGTTTCTCTTTTCCATCTCTCCATTCCCTTTCCCTCAAAAAATGTGTGCCTTATTAAAGTTATGGTACTTTTAAAAAGTCAGATGATCCCTTAGTGGGTAAATAGAATAACCGTGAGTGAATTGGTTGGATGATATTAATGGGCTTTTATTTGAAATGAATACATTAAAATCCCAATTAGTGTGAATAATAAATTACCTGAGGTAATTACACATATTTTAATTCATACTGTTAGAAGTAATAATTTTGTAAAATACTGTTATCTCCAGCCCAATGGAATTATGTAATACAAATTCAAATAATGTATCTACTTTATGGGATTCCTTATTCATAGCAATCAGGACCTAGCTCCATTAAGAATAGATAGACACATATAAAGAGTATGGCCTACAAGAGGGAAACTCACACATTTTACAAATCATAAAAATAGGCAAAGATTGAAAGGCAGAAAAAAAAGTATTCTTTATCCTATTTGACAATCTGTCAGCTGACTGTTGAAATAAACTCATTTAGAAGTAATGAAAATGGAACATAGATGAAAGAAAGCTACTTTCATGTTTCAGTGGTTCTCTAATCTCATCCATGTGGGTAGATTACAAACCACCCCTGTCAATGGTAACAAGAGTCAGCCATGGTAATTTAAATTACTAACAAGGAACAGCATGTAGAATTTGAAGTTTCATGTCTTTTGACATGTGTACTAAATTTGTTTTTATAAATAGAAAGTGAAGTTGAATTGACCCCATTATAAAGTAATATCTTAAAAACCAATGATTTTTCATTTTGAAAAGTGTATGAGTGATTGTATTGAGTGAAATACCTCTTGTTTTCTCATTTTACATGACTGAACTAAATTTAACTACTATACCTGGGCTTCCTTAAAGAGATACCATTAAACAGTTAAGACAGTTGCCAGAAGAAAGAGCCTTGGATATAAGCAAAGTGATGTAATCACTTTAGAAAGAAAGCGTGGAAAGAAAATGTGATATACTAGGATGAGCACTAAAGTCAGAATACTAGAAATCAAATTCGCATCTTACCTACTTGTATGACCTTGAAGAAAGGTCAGGAATATCAAGAGATTTAATGAGAAAAAAAAAATACAAAGGATAGTGGCTTAACAGTACCAGATGTAAAGTTATAATATATTGCAAGGAGTCATCAAAAACATTTGGTACTGGCCAAGAAATAAAGTGGTAGATCACTGCAATAGATCAGAGATAACACCACACAAATTAATGTTTACAGTAATCTAGTACTTGATAATCCCCCAAACTCCAGCTTCTGGAATAAGTACTCGGTATTTAACACAAATTATTGGGAAAACTGTAAAATAATATGTCAGAAACTATACATAGACTTACATTTCATACTTCATAACAAAATAAAGTCAAAATGGGCATATGATTTGCTACCATAAGTAAATTAGGAAAGCAAGGATCTTTGGAAAAGGGAGGAATTTATGTTCAAAGAACTAGAGAACATTATGAAAGGCAAAATAGACAACTTTGATTACATTAAATTAAAAGGTTTTTGCACAAACAAAACGAACAGAAACAAGTTTAAAAGTAAAATACAAAGTTGGAAAAAATTTTATGCCAGTATTTCTTTTTTTTTTAATAACTTTTTATTGACAGAACCCATGCCAGGGTAATTTTTTACAACATGCACCCTTGCATTCACTTCTGTTCCGATTTTTCCCCTCCCTCCCTCCACCCTCTCCCCCAGATGGCAAGTAGTCCTATACATGTTAAATAGGTTACAGTAGATCTTGGATACAATATATGTGTGCAGACCCGAACAATTCTCTTGTTGCTCATTGAGAATTGGATTTAGAAGGTATAAATAACCCGGGAAGAAGAACAAAAATGCCAAAAGTTTACATTCACTTCCTAGTGTTCTTTCTTTGGGTGTAGCTGCTTCTGTCCATCCTTGATCAATTGAAACTAAGTTAGATCTTCTCTTTGTTGAAGAAATCCACTTCCATCAGAATACATCCTCATACAGTATCGTTGTTGAGGTATATATTGATCTCCTGGTTCTGCTCATTTCACTCAGCATCAGTTCATGTAAGTCTCGCCAATCCTCTCTGTATTCGACCTGCTGGTCATTTCTTACAGAACAAAAATATTCCATAACATTCATATACCACAATTTACCCAACCATTCTCCAATTGATGGGCATCCATTCATTTTCCAGCTTCTGGTATGGCCAGTATTTCTGATAAAAGACTCATTTCTAAAATTCAATACAACAAATAATTCCCCAATTGATGAATGGTCAAAGGATCTTAACAGAAAATTTTCAGATGATGACAGTAAAGCCATCCATAGTCATATGAAAAAATATTCTAAATCACTATTGATTAGAGAAATGCACAATAAAACAATTCTGAGGTACCATCTCACACGTCTCAGATTGACTAAGAGGACAGGAAATCATCATGACGGAGGGGATGTGTGAAAACTGAGACACTAATGCATTGTTGATGCATTCTGGAGAGCAATTTAAAATTCTGCCCAAGGGGCTATAAAACTTTGCATATCTTTTGACCCAGCAGTGCTACTTGATCTGCATCCTAAGCAAATCATAAAGGGGGGAAAAAGAACCACATTGCAAAAAGGTTTGAAGCAGCTTTTTTATGGTTGCAAAGATATGGAAAATGAATTGTTACCCATCAATTGGGGAATGGCTAAACAAATTGTGGTATATGAAGGTAGTGGAATATTATTGTTCTATAAAAAATGATAAATTAATTTTATAAAGGCCTGGAAAGATTTACATGAAGTGATGCTGAGTGAAGCAAGCAGGAATAGGAATACATTGTACACAATAACAGGAAGAATGTGCAATGATCAACTATGGAAGACTTCGTTCTTCTCAGTGGTTCTGTCATCCAAGGGCAATCCCAGTAGATTTTGGATAGAAAATGCCATCTGCATCCAGAAAAAAAATCCTGTAGAAATTGAATGTAAATCAATACATGATATATTCACTTCTTTTTTCTGTTTTTTTCCCCACCCTCTCTCATGGTTTTTTCTTTTTTTTAGATTTTTCTCCCATTATATTTCTTTTGTATTAAAAATAAATTTTTAAAAAGTTTGGCTTGAACCAAATTGGTCTTCTTGACTCCAATGCCAGATCTCTATTCACTATTCCACAATTATTTGTCAAAAACAAAATATAATTCTTAAAGAATTATTAAATGGGTATTCAGATAATGAATTTGGTAAACAGATTATTAGTTTCATCAGTAACTTTTTGCCAATGATATAGGAGAGTACAGGCTTAAAATATTTTTGCCAAGTATCAGTCAACTGAACATAAAAATGAAACAAGGCAATGAACTATAAACCAGATTCCTATTTGGATACAATTTCAAATGTTAATTGTTTTGAAATTTACTTTAGTAGGGCAAATGACTTTTGAGAAAGGAAATGAGTAAATAAGTGTGCTGAATTTCTTCAAAATTATTTTTTAAATGAATTTGCTCTCTTCCATACACTTCTGAAGAGGTATACTTATAACAGAGTAATTAACCCAAGTCATTAAAATTTTATCAGATGGCTAAGATTTCTTTTTTTCAGAAGAAAATGGGTTATCATCAAATCTATGCTTTTATGAAACTTGTCATGACTCATTCATTTATTCTTTCTAAAAACATTAATTAGGCATTCTTTAATTGTATTGTGTAATTATAGGTATAGAACATCAAGGGGAACAAAGGTACCTAGGACATGGGCCATACATATGCATCCCCAACGGAATATAGGAATATAAAAAGATTACAAAATTTTATAAAATCAGATGGTTTTAGTGAATAAAGTACCAGACCTGGACTCAGGAAGACTCATTCATCTTCCCGAATTCAAATATGACCTCAGACACTTACTAGTTAGGTTACCCTGGCAAGCCATTTAACTCTGTTTAGCTTAGTTTTCTCATGTATTAAATAATCTGAAGAAGGAAATGGCAAAACAAGTTGATTATCTTTGTTAAGAAAACTCCAAATGGGGCCAGGAAGAGTTGGTCCTAGCTCAAATGATTTAATAACAACAAAATAAGATCAGGTAAGAGAAATAAGTGTAGTCAGGAGATTTCATGAAGGAAGGAGCATTTGAACTGAGACTTTTAGGTTACCAAAGATTGAGATGATGGAGAAAATTTTATAGTTACAGGAAATAGAATTACAAATGACACAGATTTGGGACAATATCAAATATACTCAGGAGACAATGACTAATTCAGAATCATTAAAGAAGATGAGGTTAGTCTCCAGTAATGTTTTTGTATTTTTAAAAAGCTGCTCTTATCTTGTGGTACCTTCCCACATCCTCTTCTATGAAACCTCATGAAACCTCCTTTTCATAGTCCTGAAATTTTTCCAGTAATCAAAGTCAAGGTTCCTGACCTAACTTTTATAGACTTCACCTTTTTCCCCCCTAAATATTCACTACCACCAAAATCCCCCAAAGTAAACAGGATATGTGCCCTTTCTGCTCTGGCCCCTCTTCAGTTCAGTCTTTCCCTTTTTTTCTTCTCACTCGCTATAGTTTCTTCATCTACAGACTCTGGCTAAATGTATTCCTTACACCCTTCCAGCTGTGTCAATGATTCTATGAGCCTATGGATATGCTCTGACTTTTCTTCTGTCTGGAATGTCCTCTAACCTACTTTTTAGTTATTGAATTCTTACTCATGTTTTTTAAAATAAACCTGATACATCTCCATGAAGTCTTTTCTGATCTATCTACCTCTTGTGGGTAACTTTATTTTGTATCTTTATAAATGAGATGATTTTACATATAATTTTCAGGGCATGAGTATTATATACTTAATAGAGGGTTATCTTCATGAGCACAGGAGATAAGTATTATCTTAAATTGATCCATTTCTAAGAGCCTTATAGAGTAATCTCAATGTAATGGATACTTCATAAATGTGTGTGTTTTTTAAGGGGGAGTACTGGGAAGAAAAGTTAAATAGTTTGGACAAGATAATGGAGAAGCTTGAATGATTAAATCTGGGGAGTTTGGATTTGACATTGGTGATAAAGAATATAATTCTTTATCTTCTCCAATGTGTCAGAGCATCTCAGTGCCAGAAGGAATTTTAAATATCATTTGCAAAATGAGGATAATAAAAACACCTAACTCTCAGATAGGTGAAGTTGATGTAAATAATATTAATGATAGCTAACATTTATATAGCATTTATTTTATGCTGGTCACTAATGATTATAAAACACTTAACACAATGCCTGATATCATAGTAAGTCCTTCATAAATATTAGCTATTATTATCATAATTATCACCACTTCTAAGTAGTCAGATTGAGATGATATATTAATATAAGTACCTATCTTCAAGTAATATTTTGTAGCAAATCAATACCTTTATTAAGCATAGAATGCTTGTAGAGATGAGGAACCACAATATGTATCATCTGTCTTCAAGGAGCTAATAGTTGGAGAAATGACAATAGATGTATTAACAAGTTAGTGACTCAAGGGAATGTAAGTATAGAAGTAGGTGATCAGAATAAATTGATTTCCTTTCAGAACTTTAGAAAAAAATAGAAAGTAAAAGAGACAAAGAGGTAATGAAATCTTAAAAAGGATTTTCATTTTGTTAACTTTTTGCAAGATGTAAAGAATTACTTCTCTTCAAACTGATGAAATCCGAGGGTATCTAACCCATTGTCTGGCCAAAGTTCGGCAATGTGAAACTTTCAGAAAGACACACTCTTTCTTAGGAGTCAGTGGAGGTAAGAATTGGGGCAAGAGAGAGCAGGGAGAAGAATGTCATTTTTCTATAAAGAAGAAAGTCATCTATTGAAGAGGAAACCCAGTCCTTGAGGACTGCTCTTCTACGTTCAGTTGTTTGAGTAGTGTCCAACTCTGTGATCCCATTTGGAGTTTTCTTGGCAACAATACTGGAGAGGTTTGCCATTTCCTTCACCTCATTTTATAGATGAGAAAACTGAGGCAGACAGAAGTAAGTGACTGAGGATTACACAACTAGGAAGTGTCTGAGACCAGAATTAAACTCGGGTGTTGCTATACCATCTCACTACACCATCTGGCTGTCCATTCACCTATGATAGAGAAGCAGATGACTCTCTTCTCTCCTTGCTATCCATGGTAGCATCTTCCAGGTGAAACTGCTTACCTAGGAGAAGGCATGGTATGCATCAGGGAGCAGACCCAGTCAGTCAGCTGAAATAGCATTGAGGAGTTTTGAACTGTATGAATCAAGAAGAAAGCTAATTCCTAGCTAAAGTTGAGCTATGGGAAGACACATACCTAGGATCCCAGCTAAGTAAGTGTACTGTTCCTGGGGGAAGTAGCATGAGTAAGGTATGAAAAGCTAAAAGGTCACCAAGACCCTTGCAGTGCTAGGGTATGATATCTTTTGGCCACAAATGCACCCAAATATGTACCTACTATTATTGTGTTCCTTACTTTGCTCAGTCTTGCCATTCACACTGGGCATAATTTTTGATGAAAATATTCATGAGTTGTTTGACCATAAAAAAGAAAAAAAATCCCACATATATCACATATTTTAGGTTTTTTATTATTATTAAACATTTTTCCATCATCTTCATAAGCCAAGACCATCAACAAAACAATAAATCAAATTCTGATTTTTGAGTGTAAGTGTTCACATTGAAAAGTTAACCATCAGCTTTTGTGAGCCATTATGAGATTCTTCCAAGAAAATCCCTGTTTGCATTCTAGGTTTATAGATGGGTATTTTATTACTACTGTTTATACTGTATATTTCAATAAATGTCTATAATTTGAGTTAATTGTTTTTATTGGCTGATTTTTAAGTGTAAATGTACTGGCAATTAGTTGGCATAGTGCATAGACTGACAAGGCCAGGAATCAGGAAGAAATGAGCTCCAGTATGGATATAGACACTTAGTAGCTGTGTGTCCCTGAGCAAGTTAATTAACCTCTGTTTTTCTCATTTTCTCATCTCTAAAATGGGAATAACTTCCTCTCTGCATCTACCTTCTAGGATTATTTGTGAAAATCAATTTGATCATCTTTGCAAAGTGCTTTTTAGCACATGCTTGGCACATAGTAGGCATTATATAAATGCTTATTCTCTTTCTTGCTCTTTCCTGGTAGTGTCTCATGAGCTATAATTACGAGGGTAGATCCTTTTTGTACTTTGAACCTGGAGGAGATGGCCTGAAAAGGAACTAAAATTGGAATGAGGATGATAATCCTTGGAATGGTGGTAATTAAAATAATTTGAAAGACATAATTTCTGGGTAATTTAATCATGTTATTGATAAAGTTAACATGCTATTAATAAATGGATGGTCAAAGACAATTATAGGGATGGATTCAGAGCTTCTGTGTTTTTTTGGAAGAGTGACAATGAATTGTGATTCGTTAACAATGGGAGATATGTTAAAATGAAGGGCCCCGAGGGACACCATTGGACAGAGAAACTTAACACTATGCTGAGACTACCCCTAGCTTTGGGCTATCCAAAGATGCATGTCCCACCCATGCTGGAAGAGACAAGACAGCCCCAAGGTCAGGCTAATTTTATGATCAGCAATGTCCTCCAAGATCAGCATAAAAACTGAACTTAAAATCGGGACTCTGGAAAGGGTAGGGGCTGGGGAAAGGTGGGGTGGAATATGGATCCTCTGGGTCTCCCGATTCAGTAGTTATTAATCATCATTTCTCTCAAAACAGTTGGAACATACAAGTGGAACAGTGCTACATACAGTAAGAAGGGAAGTGACTAGAAGGAACAATAAGTCTTGTAAAAAGGAGGAATCACCCCAGGTAGGGGTTGAGGACTCAGTGCTAAACCATATATTTTAGA